>NC_092379.1:120251064-125251064 GCF_030028105.1 Mobula birostris | reverse complement strand
TACATTATTGTAATCATTTGAGGGGGATTTAGATCAGTAAAAAGTGGGACTTGTCCCACTCAGAAGTTACGAGTTGAATTTCCCGAAGGGTGCTAACAAACCCATCACCTGCAGAGTACCATTGGGGAACTGTGCAGCCAATTTACAGACCTCAGTTGACCATTGAAACTGATACTGTTAATTTAGCAGTTAAATAAACTGGGATGGAATATTATATTACTAATCTCTTTGTATCCAATTCTCTCTCACAGGGCAATCTTGAGACCATTTAAGAAGCACAAGGGGAGGCTCCAGAGGAATATTTTCACTACTTTCTCTACTAATCAAAGATATTTGATGGCTAGGACTCGAATATGTAATCAGTTCACAATCCTCTCCATTTTAGGCAGTCAAAGGGCCAGGGGTTCTCTCACGTTGGTATTGATATCATACTCTTTCCAAGAGACTCTGTGATCATACTTGAATCATTTCCTTTGTTCACTTGCTAATTTCTTGACATGACAACATCAGCATATGCTGTTTACTTCAGGAATCTAATAATGGGTAGTTGAAAAACCTGTCCTATCCATCCAAGCCAATCGAGCCTCAGCGCTGGGCATTTTCACCTGGTGGGAATACTGATGTTGGTTTTCTTATGTGTGAAATTCGGACATGTACTGCTTTGGTAAAAACCTCTAAATTCAAGTGCATGATACCCAAACCAATGTCTCCCTATCTCTTCCTTAGGCAGTCTCTCAGGATAGGGGGTGATTTGCTTCTGCTTCTTGTGGGTACTCAGTTGAGAGCAAGGTGGGATTGACATGGGGTAGGATGTGCTTGATAGATGAGATCTGGTTCACCCCCATCATCTGTGCCAATCTTATTTAGTATGTGCTCCCATCATTTGAACTCAGTTCACAAGCCTTCCCAAGTAATCCTTTCCATTGTAGGTAATCAAGGAGCCAGGGATTCTCATGTGTCAGTGTGGTGAGACTCCGTTTCAAGAGGCTTTGAAAACATTCTTGAATCATTTCCGTTGTTCACTTACTAATTCCTTGCTGTGACCAAACTCAGCATAGACTGTCTTTTTCAGGAATTGAATGACGGGCGGGAGAAAGATATGCCCTGTCCACCGAAGCCAGCTGAGCCTCAGTTCAGGAGACGTTCACCTGGAGAAGATATTGATGTTTGTTTTCTTATCCTACCAATAGATTCGGAAAACACCATGGAGACATCAACGTCCTCTGCATCACTTGGCTAGGTAAGAAGTTAACTATCCAATATTTTGAGATGATGTAGTTAGACCATACTTGGAAATTCCAGAGGGCAGAAATAAATGCTGCCTGGGAGACCAAGGGTTTATGCCAAGCTTAAAATCTTCATCTACAGAATCCCTTTTTCTCAGATAAGACCACAAAACCATAAAATGTAAGAGCAGATTTAGGCCATTTTGCCCATCAAGTCTGTTCCACTATTCGAACATGGCTGATTTATTATACCTGTTAACTCCATTCTCCTGCCTTCACCCTGCAGCATTAGGTACTTTTACTAATCAAGAACCTGTCAACCTCCATTAATATACCCAGTGACTTGGCCTCTACAGCCGTCCAATGAATTCTACAGATTCACCGCCTTCTGGCTAAAGAAATTCCTCCTCATCTCTGTTCTAAAGGGATATCCTTGTATTCTGAGGCTATGCCCTCTGTTCTAGACTCCCCCACTATTGGAAACATACTCTATTTTATCTAGCGTTTTCAATATTTGATAGCCTTCAATAAAATCCCTCCTCCACCTTTTCTTCTAAAATCAAAGATGCCAAAGGCTGTACTGTTGCATTGATTATTTTAATCATCAATGTCCATCTTCATTGAGAGGTGGCTCCTGTGACAAGAGAAGTGATTCGCTGTTCCAATGTCATTGTCTTGGACCTTTGCTATTAGACGATGTTTTAGACCAGTTGAACATCTATAGCAGGGGTCCCCAACCTTTTTCGCACTGCGGACCAGTTTCATATTGACAATATTCTTGCGGACCGGCAGACCGGCGGGGGTGGGGGGGCGTGGTTGTAGGGTTGCCAACGAACAAGAGTAGCAGTCAAATATGTTGGGTCGACCCTGAGAAACACTACAATGACCATGAAGCCTTGCACGGACACCAGTCCGCGTGCATGATTTGTGTGTGTACGCTGCCGATTTTTTTCTACAAATCGTTTTTGGCAATTCTGTTCGGGGGGGTGGTAATCACGAACACGATATAGGTGATAAGTGGCTAATACACTCGCTTTCGTTTCTAAAAGGGTTTATCTAACGAATTTAATATTAAACACACAGCGCATATTTTCCTCACATGAATATAGCGATAAGTCAATTAACAGGGGAGCTTGAAGTAAGTGTTGAACAAACTTCCAGTAGAAGAGGTAGAGGCAGGTTCAATATTATCATTTAAAGTTAAATTGGATAGGTATATGGACAGGAAAGGAATGGAGGGTTATGGGCTGAGTGCAGGTCGGTGGGACTAGGTGAGAGTAGCGTTCGGCACGGACTAGAAGGGCAGAGATGGCCTGTTTCCGTGCTGTAATGGTTATATGGTTATATGAGTTAATAGCGTCATAACATTTTAAGTAACGTTTGGATATTAAACACACAGCACAGATTTTCCCCGTATGAACATATAAAATTTTTGCAACACACCGATATCGCTGAATCAATGGGAGCCCTGGGCTTGTTTTCCTGCAACAAGACGGTGCCATCGAGGGGTGATGGGAGACAGCGATACTCGAAGGAGTGTCTTACTAACTCTTCCTTCAGTTAGTCCTGACGAAGGGTCTCGGCCTGAAACGTTGACTGTACCTCTTCCTAGAGATGCTGCCTGGCCTGCTGCGTTCACCAGCAACTTTGATGTGTGATACTCGAAGGAGGTTCCTTATGTCCAGTCTATTCCGCAATTTAGTTTTCGTTGCATTCATTGCAGAGATATGTTGGAAATAGAAGCAACATTTTCAGTGCTTTCATGGCTATCTCAGGATATTTAGCCTTGACTTTGATCCAGAATGCCGGCAGAGGTGTTATGTCAAACACGCTTTTCAGCCCGCCGTCATTTGCAAGCTCGAGGAGTTGATCTCCTTCCCGCGCTGACATGGATGACGCGTGCGTAATAGCCTCGCGTGTGTTCAAACTCAAAAGTGGGTGTGACAAGGAATGAGGAAAAGTGCAGCTGACTCCTATCGCCAAATTATATCGTTTCCTCGCGGCCCGGTAGCAAATGCTTTGCGGCCCGGTACCGGTCCGCGGCCCGGTGGTTGGGGACTGCTGATCTATAGGCAGTACGATGTCCTTATTCAAGAACTGTTGTTTGGACACTTTTCTTTAAAAGGTAGTTCCTTAGGCTTTTAAAAATTTGCTGTTGAAGATCCCAATGTATGTTCTCGTTTCAATATCTGTTATCTGTGATATACAGTACATGTGTTGGAGGATTTTTATTTTTTTGTTCTTTTGTTGGAAGAATGTTTCTGCAGAATCACAATTAGAGATTTGGCTTCAGCAATAAAGTCATGTGCTGAAATCTTAAAAAAGAGATCTTTTTTGACTGATGGACATAGTTTGAGAACAATAGAATGGTGTGGTGACTGGTGACTGGTGTATACTGCATGGTATTGGCATATATGACATCATGATAGTGATGCTACTTAATAATGCAAGAGGTCCCAATTAAAAATATTTTGAAAAACAGAAAAAACTCAGCAGATCTGTTTTTATTTCAAAGCTAAAGCATTAAATCTATTTACTTTTGTGATGGATAGTCACCTTCCAGAGCCTGAGAAGTCTATTGCTTCTCTTCTTCCTAGCACTGCTGCATGACATTTCCAAAGGGTTAGAATTGTTGGTGATAAAGTTAAAATTTTGACAAATATTCTTTGCTCAGCCTTATATTGTAAACACAAACCAGTTCCCAGTTCTTAATATAACTTGCAAGTAATAATCAGTTTGAGGTTGAAGGAGCAGCTTTGCAAACTAAAATGACTAAGGAACTTGTCTCCACCAGGCAACACAAAGCAATGGAGTTATGTCAATTAGCACATGGCTACAGGTTAGGATGTTTGTGTACTCAGTGGGTCAGAACTTGCAGCATTAATTGTAGATGTTGGGATCTCTGTTGCCAGAAACTCTTAAGACAATCTGTGTGAGTTACTTTGTCCCTGGAAAGGTTTCTGGGAAAAAAAATCACATGCAGATGATGTCATCGAGTAAAAGTAGTATAAACATCAGAATGATGGAGGATTGTTTGGAATGACAAGGAGAACTGCAACTCATTGATATGTTCTTCCAGTTTGTAAGAATTTTACCAGTGTTTGGATATCCTTTGTAGTTTGTAAATCTTTTATAAATTATAAATCCTCTAAGAGTGTTAAATGCATGTTAAGAATTACTTGCCTAAATTTATGCCTGTATTGTTAAATCTGAAATAACTGTGCTTAAACTATTTTGTTAGCTGAAAGTATCTCTGCCTTAGTCGGGAGTGGGCATTGGCAACTAAACCTTGCTGCAGAGATGAGGCTGGGAGGTAAGCCTTGAAGAGTAGGTGAATACAGCATAACCTCCATATCGTGAGGGTACTAGTAGATATCTATTGTATACTGGACAGGGTTTAAAATCTTCTTTTTTAGCCAGGGAACCTAATGCTATCATATTTCTTTCCCCAGAAGCTGGTTGGCCTGCCGAACATTTCAAGCATTTTATATTTTACTTCAGTGTTGTATCATAGAATCTCTCAGCACAGGGAGGTGCGTGCTTTGTGGCCTTAAGTAAGGGGAAGAGTTTCAGATCTTAGAACAGGACACAGTGTGGGAAATGATGGTGTAATGAATTAACATTTCATTTCTAACCTCGAGATTACTCATTCTGTCTAGACTGGGAAGTTAAAAGCTAATTATCCCTTCTGGTTGTAAAAACTCTTTGTGGAATACTCTAAGTACAGACAACGTACAGAAGATGGCACCACCTATAAAAATTTAAGAAATAACACCAACTCTATGAATGTTGACACAGCAAGGAATAGACTTCTGCGATGAGACTGAAGAAAGTAGAGGAAGTTTTAACTTGTATCAGCCTTTTAGTCAAATAATTTTTGATGCTGGTAATGATTTTTAAAATAGTCGAAATCTTCTTGAATTCATAGAGATATCCTCTATCAAAATGTTTGATGATAATATACCATGGAATAATTTTTTTTCTGTTCATTCTTTGGTGGCCTTGACAATACACAGCAATTCTCATCCACTAACTAGTCACCTTTGCTTATACTGACTGGTAATGAGTTGCAGGAAATGATATTTATTTAAAACTTTGAGAATAATTTCACCTAAAAATGTTATAGGAGCTGAGAAGGTCAGGCAGCATTCCTTTATGTGGAAAGGAATAAACTCTTCATTTCAGCCCAAAACATGACCTGTTTATTCTTTTCCATAGATGCTGCCTGACCTGCTGGGTTCCTCCAGCATTTTGTGTGTGTTACCCTGCATTTCCAGCAGAATCTCTTGAGTTTAGAATATTTTCACCCCGTTTGGAGGTGGTGTTCCTCCCTAAAATCTTTCCCTGAAGGTGTAACCTCTATTTATACCATAGGGGTGCATGATGAACATGAGTATCAGTGGTTAATTTTGTTTTAAAATCTGCTTTATGGAAAAAGTGTACACACAACTTGGTCTCTACTAATGCATCTCCCTCAGACATAGGCTCATGACAGCTTGCAGTATGAAGCATCAGGGTTTTGAATCCATGTCCTATCAGCAATTTGATGTGGTAAATTAATTTGCCAACCTGTTCCACCATCTGTCAGTCTAATATTCAAATCCTTGGCTGGATCATATTGCCAGTCTAATATGGTCCCCCAATATTATGGCAATCATGCTGTAACCTAATGATATCAGTAAATTCTCATTTACTTCGTCTTCTTTTGCAGTGTTGCCAACAATTTGTTTTACAATATTCAGATTCAGTTTTATTTATCACATGTATGTCGAAACATACAGTGAAATGTGTCATTTGTGTTAGCAACCAGCACACCTAAGGTTGTGCCGGGGAAGTCCACAATTGTCACCATACACTCCAGCACCACCACAGCATGCACACAAAATTCTGCAGAGCAACATGGAACGCAGCAAAACAAAACAAAACAAGCTACAAAGCTTCCTCCCACCACCCATCCATGCACATACACGGTCCTCTAACACCAAAACAGGCTCTCCTGATTGGCCTCCAGCGGACTTGTGGCTTCACAGACACTGGGCCCCAACTATAATGGATTTTCCCTTTCACCTATATTCATCCATTTGAATCAAAATGCCTTGGAACCTAAGCTTTTTGCTTGACTGCATTTTGTGGCCGTAGTCCTACAGTTCAAAGTTCCCCGTGTCCTGGATAAGCCAGGAAGTGTTTTCAGTTTTAATCCTTTAAACCTTGAGAAGGGGAGAATGCAGAAAAGAGATAGCCATGTGAAAGGAAACATCACACTTGGACAAATTCCCAATAAGGGTAAACAAGTGCATTGATGCAGATCTAGGGTTAACCCTGATATTTTATGTGAGCATTGATATTTTCCCCAGTCACTACAGGCAACTTAGTTTTAGAGTGATCCTTCCAAAGTGAATTAACAGTGCACTTTTGATTGCATCTCCAATTACTCTGTGTGTTTTTGCAACTGTATGTGTGGTCCACATTCAGTGAAAACAGATAAATCACTCATGTCTGGTTTAGCTTCGCTCAAATCCTGTGTGTGTCCAAGTAACAGCTGAATATTCATTCCTAGTTTAAACCACATGGTCCATGTACATTTCTGTGTCAGTTCCTGTAAACATCAGAAACATGTGAGAGTTCACTCATGTCTAGTATTTATATGGTTTGTAAATGCATTAGTTTCTATTCTTGTAGATGCAACATACGCTCCACTTATAAATAGCAAGTTAGTCAGTGCTGAGATCAGTAACTCCACCAAGCAAGTTCCTCAGGGCTGCTATGTTTGAAAACATGCTTTGAATTTGCTTTGAGGTTCTGTTCATCAGCCAATGTAATACTGTTTACATTGGACCCGACTTTTAAGCTATTATTTGATTAGTCTAAGTTATGTGTCTCCTCTAGAAAGATTTTAGTGAAAAGAATTTTTTGCAATCAAGCTAAAACTTAATAAATCTGTTAATTACTAATGACTCAATATATTAATAAGCCCAGGCCGATATGCACACGAATCAACTGTTCAGTGTGTGATTAGAGTCACATCAAGTGTAAGGGTATTGCAGAGAATGCTTCTTCCAGTTTTATGACAGCTGTTATTGGTGCGGCGCAAACAAAAGACAATCTGCAGATGCTGGAAAGCCAAGCAACACACAAAATGCTGGAGTCACTGTAAGAAGGTGGGGGGAGGGAAGGAAGGGGTACAAGATGGTAGGTGATAGGTGAAACTGGGAGAGGGGGAGGAAGTGCTGGGAAGTTGATCTGTGAAAGAGGTAAAGGGCTGGAGAAGGGGGAATCTGATAGGAGAGGACAGAAGGCCGTGGAAGAAAGGGAAGGGGGAGGAGCACCAGAGGGAGGCGATGGGCAGGTAAGGAGATAAAGTGAGAGAGGGAAATAGGAATGGGGAATGGTGAAGGCAATTACTGTAAGTTTGAGAAATCGATGTTCATGCCATCAGTTTGGAGGCTACCGAAACATAATATAGGGTGATACTCCTCCGGTCTGAGTATGGCCTCATCGCAGTTGTAGAGGAGGCCATGGACTGACATGTCATATAGCAGAGAAAGCTTCTTCCAGTTAATATACACAGAATTAAAGATCTCGGTCTGAATATTGATAATGTCAATATTAAGATGGAGGAGGTGTTTGGTCTCTTGAAGAACGCAAAGGTGTGTGATTCCCCTGGGCCTGATAAAATCTCTTTCAGGATACATAGAGAGGGAAATTGCTAGGGTTTTGACTGAAAATTTTGTACCCATGAAAACATAAGGTATTGGAGCAGAATTAGGCCATTTGACCCATCGAATCCTCTCTGCCATTTCATCAGGGCTGGTTTATTATCCATCACACCCCATTCTGCTGTCTCCTCCTCGTAACCTTTATCGCCCTTAATCTATTCAGCCACAGGCATGGTTCCAGAAGACTGGAGAATAATCAATATGATTCCTTTGTTTAAGAAAGACTTGGACAAACCAAGAAATTATAGGCTGGTGGAACTTGCTTCAGTGGTAAGGAAATTTTTAGAGGAGATTCTTAGGGACAGTCCTTGCTCAGACAGAGAAATAACCTACAATATATAGAACCTTGTAAAATAAATCTTATGACTGCTGCATCACCTAGGAGGTATTGTAGGCAAAAGTGTTCATGATATCCTCTGAAAAAGGGAAGTAAAAAGGCATGTTGTAATAGATGTTGAAAAACTTGCGAGAGCTAGTATGTCCAGATTTGTGGAATATTCAGAGTTCTATCTTTTGTCAGTCTCACTATGAATTCTGTCTGACTTAGTTGTATATTATTCCTGCATCTACACAATAATATATAGACCAAGTAAGACTATAAGATATAGGAGCAGAATTATTTGGCCCATTGAGTCTGCTCCACCATTTCATCATGACTGATTCATTTTTCCTCTCAGCCCCAATCTCCTGCCTTCAACCCACACCCCTTCATGCCCTGACCAATCAAGAATCTATCAACCTCTGCCTTAAATATACATAAAGGCCTGGTCTCCACAGCTGCCTGTTTCAAAGAATTCCACAGATTCATCACTCTCTGGCTAAAGAAATTTCCTCATCTCCATTCTAAAAGGACGCCCCTCTATTTTGAGGCTGTGTCCTCTGGCCTTAGACACTTCCACCAAAGGAAACATCCTCTCCACATCCACTCTATCAAGGCCTTTCACCATTCAATAGGTAAATAGGAATTTATCTTAAAAAGTTGGAATTATTGGTCTTTTTCACAGTTCAAGAGATTTGTTACTTATTAAAGTAGAAGAGGTGAAAAGAAAAAAATACACTTTTTTTTTGGAAGGAGCAGTATCAGAGAAAATACTTTGTCACCTTCCTTCTCTGCATGCATTACTGAAATGAGACTTCCCTTGCAAGACAAAGGTCAGGAAATAGGCTTTTGTAGAGTGGTGTAGCCTCAGTGAAATCTCTCAAAAGTATTAAAAATAACTTCCTATTGTAGTTTCACTGGTACTAAAGGACTTGGAGGTTTTATAAGAGGAAACTGTAGAGCTGGCCGATTTTCTCATCAGGAAGTGCAAAGGAAGTTATTAATGATACCTTTCTGTTCCTGCTGAAATTGACAAGATGCCTTGTGCATTGGATCAGTCTCCACTATAATTTTACACAAAAAGTATCTAAATATAATCCTGGCGGAGGTTAAGAATTCCGACGTATTTACCTTTTTCATCCAAAAATCCCACATGCATGCCAGAAATAGGCAAGTGGCTCATTATTAAATGCAAATCAGGCTTCTTTGATCTAATTAGATTCCCAATGTAATTTCAACCGTCTCAGTCAGTCAGACGTCCACCTAGTGGTGAACCCAGTAATTGATTAAACTGACAGATACGACTTAAAGCTACTGTATATTTAAAGGGGCACTTGTCTGCAGGCGGTTAAGATTATAACAATGTGTGTGTGATTTTCTAAGCAGTTATGAATTTGCTGATGTTTCGATGCCTACTATGCATTCACAAATGTTATTTTTGGCCTTTTACTTATGATGGAAGATGACCGAGTAGCAGGTAGACAGGTAGAAACTTGGATCCCAAAGGAAATTACAGTGTCACAATAACATTACAAGTGCACAGAAATACAAATATTAGAAGAGACATAAGAAAGAATAAAAAATAAGTTACCTCAAACAGTCTAACAGGAGGGACATCACTTTCCCGGCTGAAGGTTGACTCATTATAGAGCCTAATGGCTGAGGATAGGAATGACCTCATGTAGTGCTCTTTGGAGCAGTGCAGTTGTATTCGTCTATTACTAAAAGTGCTCCTTCGTTCAGTCAAGGTGACATGCAGAGGCTGAGAAACATTGTCCAGAACTGTCAGGTCTTTATGTCAGGTCCTTTGTTCTACCACAGTCTCCGGTGTGTCCAGTTTGATTCCTATAACAGAGCCAGCCTTTCTAATCAGTTTACTGAGCCTGTTGGCATCACCCATGCCTTTGCCCCAACACACCACTGCATAGAAGATTGTACTGGCATCAACAGACTGGTAGAACATTTGAAGGAGAGGACTGCATACTCCAAAGGGTCCCAGTCTCCTCAGGACATAGGAGCGACACTGGCCCTTCTTGTGCACAGCCTCTGTGTTGATGCTTCACTCTAGTCTGTCATCCAGGTCAATCCCCAGGTACTTGCAGATCCTCACCACCAATGGTACCAGGGAGCAGTGCAGGCTTAGTCTTTCTAAAGTCCTTCACCATCTCATCTGTCTTACAGATGTTGAGCTGCAGATGATTCATCTTGCACCATTTGACCAAGTCCTCCACCAGGGACCTGTATTCATCCTCCCGTCTTCCCTTTATACACCCAACTATCGCTGAGTCATCAGGGAATTTCTGCAAATTACTCAGTGTTGTATCTAAAGTCCGAGGTACACAGGGTAAACAGGAAGGGAGTCAATACAGTCTTCTGTGTGGCCCCAGTGCTGTTTATAGCCCTGTCGGACACACAGCTCTGAAGCTGCACAAAGTGTGGTCTGCCAGTCAGGTAGTCCATTATCCAGGATACAATGGAAGTGCTAATCTGCACTGAACGGGGCTTTTCCCCCAGCAATGAGGGCAGTATGATATTGAAAGTACCTGAGAAATCAAAAACATGATCCTCACAGTGCTGCCCTGCTTATCCAAATGGGAGTACGTTCTGTTCAGCAGGTAGGTTGCAGCAACTTGAGTTGTGAACTGCAGCTCACCGTCCTTAGAACTGTGCACCATTCATTTACTTGTACTGTTGCAATGGGAAGCTCTGCTTTAGGGGACAGTCTGTTACTGACCTACACTCATTGCTCACATTATTAAACACCTCCCGTACCTAAAGTGGCCACTGAATGTACGTGGTTGCCTTCTGTTGCCGTAGCCTATCAACTCCAAAGTTCTACATGTTGTACATTCAGAGATACTCTTCTGCACATTACTGTTGTAATGCATGGCTACTTGGGTTACTGTCTATTTCCTGTCAACTTGAAACAGCCTGGCCATTCTCCTCTGATCTCTCTCAGTAACAGGGTGTTTTCACCCACAGAACTACTGTTCCCTGGATGTTTTCTGATATTTGGAACATCTCTGTAAACTCTAAAGACCATTGTGAATGAAAATCCCTGGAGATCACCAGTTTCTGAGATACTCAAACCACCCCATCTGACACCAACAATAATTCCATGGTCAAAGCTCTTAGATGACATTTTTTTTTCTACTCTGATGTTTGATCTGAGCAACAACTCAGCCTCTTGATCATGGCTACATGCTCTTATGCATTGAGTTACTGCCACATGATTGGCTGGTTAGATATTTGCATTAAAGAGCAGGTGTTCAGATGTAGGTAATAAAGTAGACACTGAGTGTGTTTTTTTAATTTTCTAATGGAATCTGCTGTCTGATGACACATTTATGTACTTTGCCATTGCGTCTACTCCTATCTTCTTTGGCTCAGATTCCTTCCAAGATTTTAGCAGATGTCATCCACCCCACCAAGTTTGCAGTACATAGATGCTTCAAACTAAGATTGAAATTTACTTATCATGTATACATCGAAATGTACAGTGAACTGCATCATTTGCACTAACAACCAACACACCCAAGGTTGCGCTGGGGGCAGCCGGTAAGTCCTGTCACACATTCCAGTTGGAACATAGCATGCCCGCAACAATCGGACCTCATTCCTCCTACCCACACAAAGTACAACTCCAGAACCCATTGGCAACTCACTGATCTAGCGGGGAGAGGTGGCATTGGTCTACCAACCCAACATCCAGTGTACAGGCTTAGATCCGGAGCAGAGGCTTAGACTCTGGCCCGACAGCTAATTCCTCTCACTACCCGGACAATAAACCCTATTCTGACCCCAACTCCCTTCTCCGTCCCCAAAACCATCCCTGCAAAAAACAAAAGTACAGTATTGTGCAAAGGCTTAGGCAGATATGCCGAAGTCTTTTGCATAGAACTGTATTTGTGAACCTGGAGTGGAGAGCGAGCTTGTAAATCTGGTGGGAGCAAAGGATGTTTGGAATGGCGAGGGTGGAGTGCTGTGAGAGGGATGTGGAACAGGTGGAAGAAAAGGAGTGCCAGGTGTTGGGGGGGTCACACAGGTGTAGACTCACCCAGTCCTGAGATACCAGGGAAGGTAATCTGATTCCATACAATTAGTTTATTGATCATTACAGAATGTCTCTCTGGTGCTTCCCGCTCCCTCCCCTCTCCCTCTTCCTTCCCATTTTTCCAAACATGATTTCCCCTCTCCCTGTCTCCTTCCCACTCCCAGTTCACAATAGAGACACATATTAGCATCAGGATTATCATCACTCAGATATGTCATGAAATGTTTTTTTTGCAGCAATACGTTGCGATACATAAAATTACCATAGTACTGTGCAAGAGCCTTAGGCGCCCTAGCTATATATATGTGTCCAAAACGTTTGCACAGTACTGTAAATCCGAGCCGCGACCTTGATGCAGACTGTAGCTCAGCAACATTTTGGAAATCATAACAACGATATTCTCTCTGTCCTTTCCATATCTATCCCATTTTCAGGTAGACAACTTGGCCACATGAGTTGGACCAAAGGCATCGTTTCTACGCTGTATTGCTCTCTAAGTCTATGATTGTATCCATTGCACTTTACTTATACAACTCTGCTGGACGGCCTTCAACCTGAAATATTACCTCTGCCTCCCATTTTCCAGAAGCTGGCAAAGCTGAGTTGGTTCCAACGTGTTTTGTTTCCATTTCAGGTCGCCAATGTTCTCCTTGTTTATGCCTAACCATTACAATGGCTTGCTTTAGACAAGTAATTGAAACGAGAGGGCATAGCCATTGGCATGCATGATAGCTTTTCTTCTGAATTCCTTTTTCTGAAAACTCTTCAGGAGCCACAATAGCAGGGTAGCAGTTAGTGTCATTCTTTACAGTGTCAGCTTTAAGATTGGGGTTCAGTCCCCACCACTGTCTGTAAGGACTTTGTACGTTCTGCCTGTGACTGCATGGGTTTCCCCCAGGTGCTTCTGTTTCCTCCCACATTCCAAAAAGACATACAACTTAGGCATGCTATGTTGGTGCCAGCAACATGGTGACACTTTCGGGCTCCTCTTTCTGTGTTAGTTGTTGATACAAATGATATGTATTTTACTGTGTTTCAATGAACAAAAGTAATCTTTGTATTTAATCTTTAATTTTACTCGATAGTAATAGTTCCTAAAACTTTGAGTGGGGCTAGATAATTCGGTAGATTATTGGAAATATTGGATATCATGGAGCGAAATGTTTGTACTGGTCAGCTCAAAGTGACAGGACTTGAGGAATCTTCAAGCCTGTATTATCTCGGAGATCAAACCACAGAAATGGCTGGTGAAGATAGGTCAAGAAATTAGTTTATCGAGCAATGCTCAGTGGGATCATTGCATTTTGTCCTGTGTCAGAGTCACAAAGTTTTATTTATGGATGTAGAAGTACGAACTTCAGTGGGCCTCAGGCACTGCTGAACCAGCATTGCACACCTTCCTTCACACTTTGCAACACACGCAAAAGAAAATATCTGCATCCAGCTAGATGAAGAACAAGCAAGGGCTGGCTTAGAACATAGAATAGTACAGCACAGTACAGGCCCTTCGGCCCACAATGTTGTACCAACCCTCAAACCCTGCCTCCCATATAAGCCCCCACCTTAAATTCCTCCATATACCTGTCTAGTAGTCTCTTAAATTTCACTTGTGTACCTGCCTCCACCACTGACTCAGGCAGTGCATTCCACGCACCAACCACACTCTGAGTAAAAAACCTTCCTCTAATATCCCCCTTGAACTTCCCACCCCTTACCTTAAAGCCAAGTCCTCTTGTATTAAGCAGTGGTGCCCTGGGGAAGAGGCTCTGGCTATCCACTCTATCTACTCCTCTTATTATCTTGTACACCTCTATCATGTCTCCTCTCATCCTCCTTCTCTCCGAAGAGTAAAGCCCTAGCTCCCTTAATCTCCGATCATAATCTATACTCTAAACCAAGCAGCATCCTGGTAAATCTCCTCTGTACCCTTTCCAATGCTTCCACATCCTTCCTATAGTGAGGCGACCAGAACTGGACACAGTACTCCAAGTGTGGCCTAACCAGAGTTTTACAGAGCTGCACTATTACCTCGCGACTCTTAAACTCTATCCCTCGATTTATGAAAGCTAACACCCCATAAGCTTTCTTAACTACCCTATCCACCTGTGAGGCAACTTTCAGGGGTCTTCCTGTAGACCTATTTTCCAAAAATCACAGTGGGAATGACAGATATGTGATGATTTTTATTTTGGGATGAAAGTGCATGGCCGTTCTAACATTTATCATCGGTCCTAATCGTTCTTGAGGAGGCAATATTGAGCCACATTTGTGAACTAATGCAGTTCAAGATGATTAGCATGCTCCTCAGAGTGCCCCATTCAACTGATCTAACTCTGTCATAAAGATGGCATATAGCCTATTTACACACAAGTATTACTGGCTCTCCTGGCACAGCACCACTTACAATTTACAGTAACTATCATGACCTCCCATCACATTTGTCTTGGCCGATCACTAGTGATTTCTTTGGATTGCCTTCAAATTCCCATTCTCATTTTAAACCCCCCACAGTGCGACAGTGATTTGAAACCAGCGGTACCATTTGGATATTCTCTTTTCTAACCCTTAAACACCATGATTCCATCAGCCTGTGTAGGAAGTGTCGTGCAAGGAATCATCCATAACCTATAAGATAGTTGCTATTTTTTGTTTGTGAGCTTCTGTAATTTTGTGAGTTATGGCTGGGTGGTTTCAAGTTACAGAAATTTACAAGAAATTGCTTGGCAGGTGATAAAAGCAATTTTTATTGAATTCAAATTTTGCATTTAACCAACTTCAGTAATTGCACTAACCATATACTTCACCAACACTCTTTGCTCCTCTGCTAAAGCTGTCGTTCCATCTTCATTTCCTTCATGTCATCATCAGTGTCTGCTTTGATGGTCAAGGAGATTCCATGAACTGGAACTAATTCATTCCATTTCAAAAGTCTCTGGGCCATATATTTTGGGGTACATCTTCCAATTTCTGTATGAACCTTATTCCTTTCTTATATCCATTACTTTAGATGTACAGAAGTGAATGTTGTTATGCAGAACTTATGACTTGATGTCAGTGTAATCCTAGTGCAGAAGATCAAAGAATTGTAGATGCTGGAAATCTGAAATAAAAGCAGAAAATTTTGAAAACATTCCGCAGGTCGGGCAGCATTGTGGAAAAAGAAACAGGTAACACCTCTGCTCTGGGACCCTTACCAAAACAGACCAGTGTTTCCAAAGATCTAAACATTTCAAAGCAACACACACAAAATGTTGGAGGAACTCAGCAGGTCATGCAGCGTCTATGGAAATGAATAAACCGTTGACATTTCAGGCCAAGACCCTTCTTCAGGACTGGAGAGGAAGGGGGAAGATGTCAGAATAAAAAGATGGGGGAGTGGAAAGAGGATAGCCGGCAGAATTTCTCGTGTTTTAAATATTTCAATGTATCCAGCAATCAGAAGGGTTGGGGTGGACTTTGCATACTACCCTGTTACATTACAGAATAAATGCAAGTTATGTAAATAAATAGCCTGTTGTGTTACTGCCATCTGTTGGCAGCACCAGGAATTAAATATTAAATCGTTAACGCTGAGCAAGAAGTTCAAAACTGCAGTGATGATTAATTGGAGGGGCTGAACACTGTTCAGTTAAAAAACAGAGTCTACAATACATTTATGACGTATATCACAGATCTGCCATTCTTGTAAGTGTGCTGGCACGTGTGCGTTGAACACAGTGCAAAAGAGACAAGGTTGTGATGCTAAATCAGTTTGCCACACTAACCGATGTCAGCAATACCATTTGGACTTGAATGCTTTATCCAGTTCAGTTGCTAACAAAACACACAGTGTCACAAGTCTAATTTAATGGACCACCCATGACCTACAGGTTAGTTACTGTTCCTGTTTTTCTTTTGAGGTTCTATTTTTTAAATTTTGATTAGAAGGCCATAAGACTATTCAGACTAAGATCATAAGATTATAAGAATTTAAGCTCATAAGATTAATTAGGCTACTCAGCCCATTGAGTTTGCTCTACCATTCCATCGTGACTGATGGAGATGTTTTAAATTACAGAAATTGACAGAGAATGGTGTGACTGATGCTAGAACATCTTTGATGACTTCAGGCTTTGGCATAAACTATTTGATCCCATACATTGTTAAAATTTCCTTTGGAAGACGGCACAATTGGGAGAATTAGCGCAGGGGGGCGTAGAAGAAAAGAATGGTGAATCCGGGAGGAGAAGTGGTTCTACCAGAACCCCCTAGTCCTTGGACAAGAATTCTGCTTCTGGGTCCTCAAAAGGCAATGATACGTGGGACAATTCTGCTTCAAAACCCTCGTCTCACTCAAACTCCCATCGCAGGCAAAGCTCTCCTCGGTACTGAGCACACTTACATGGAGCACTGCCACAAGACAGCAGCATCCATCATCAAGGACCCCACCAGCCAGGCCGTTCACGGCTACCATCAGGTAGGAGGTAAGTCCCATTCCACCAGGTTCAGGGAGTTATCAGCCTACAACCAGCAGGTATCTGAACCAGCTTGGATAACTTCTCTCACCTCACTGGGAACTGATTCTACAACCTATGGGCTCACTTTCAAGGATTCTATCACACGTGTTCCCAGTATTTTTGTATTTGCAATTTGTCTTCTTCTGTATATTGTTTGTTTCTCACTCTTTGTTTATATATAGTTTTTCAAAATTTCTATTGCATTTTATCATTTTTCCTGTAGATGCCTCCAAGAAAGTGAATCTCAAAGTAGGTATATGGTAACATAAACATACCTTGATAATAAATTTGACTTTGACTTCCATTTGTTGTAATTTTAGGTGCGTCGTCACCGGGGGGCAGACAACGGGGGAGTTGCTTGGCCTCGGTCAGAGCAAGGACCAGGCCTCACGCTGAGGTGTCACCTGTCCGCAGCCGCCAGAGCGGTGCCCAGGCGTTGGAGTCGGTCACTCCACTAGAGTGTCAGAGGCGGTGCAGTGCACCCTACATGCTGGAGTCAGTGTTTGCCTGGCAGAAAACAAGCTGCATTGTGTTCAGTTGCAGACTGCTGCAACATCCGTGGGACTCGGGGACTTGGACTATTTTTTTTGTGTGACTGTATTTTACTGCTATCTTATAAATGTTTTGCAGCTTGGACCCGGAATAACACTGTTTTGTTTGGCTATATTCATGGGTAATTACGTGTGGTTGAATGACAATTAAACTTGAATCTGAACTTGAGAAGGCCAAGATCCCATAAAGAGCCGCTATCAAGGTGATTGCGGCAATGAAGTTTTATCTTTCTGGCTGTCTCTAGGCTGAAGTTGCAGTTATTTGCAACACTGTACAGGTTAACATCTCATGTTGTAAGGGAGAGGTTACCAAAGCTCCCTATTCTGAAAAAGCTGCCCATAATTTATTGCTGTCAGGCAGAGAAAGCACCCTGGATGACGAAGATTCTAAGATATAGTTCACTGCACACACCTCATTTTGCTTGTCCTGCATGTCAGCTCTGTCTTATTCCATAAACAAAGAGGATTTCCCTCAACATCTAGTGGCCGTGTTGTCAGTCCGTGTAGGTTATTGTAGCAGTGACAGTCTATTTTCCAATCTGTATTTCAACAAACTTCAGGCAACTGTGTGAAAAGCACTCGCCACCGATGTCTTTGGTACATAAGCAGGCGCACAAGAATAGAGACACTAGTGCCGTATGGAATATGACGACAATCACTGTGTCTGCTCCTTGGGCTGTCCCTGTATTTCCCCACAGAGCAGGTGTCAGAATAGCAGAGCATGTGTCAAGATTCCCGGTGGTCCACTGCCTGCTCGATAGGTTTATACAGCCCTCACCACTAGCTATGTACTAAATAGGACCATAAGGTATAGGAGCAGAATTAGGCCATTTAGCCCATCGAATCTGCTCCGCCATTTCCATAAGACTAAAGATATAGGAGCAGAACCATAGAACCATAGAACATTACAGCACAGAAACAGGCCTTTTGGCCCTTCTTGGCTGTGCCGAACCATTTTTCTGCCTCGTCCCACTGACCTGCACCTGGACCATATCCCTCCATACACCTCTCATCCATTCGCCTGTCCAAGTTTTTCTTAAATGTTAAAAGTGAGCCCGCATTTACCACTTCATCTAGCAGCTCATTCCACACTCCCACCACTCTCTGTGTGAAGAAGCCCCCCCCAATGTTCCCTTTAAGCTTTTCCCCCTTCACCCTTAACCCATTTGGCCCATCGAGTCTGCTCTGCCATTCAATCATGGGCTGATCCAATTCTTCCAGTCATCCCCACTCCCCTGCCTTCTCCCCATACCCTTTGACACCCTGGCTAATCAAGAACCTATCTATCTCTGCCTTAAATACACCCAATAACTTGGCCTCCACAACCGCTCGTGGCAACAAACTCCACAGATTTACCACCCTCTGACTAAAGTAATTTCTCCGCACCTCTGTTCTAAAAGGGATGTCCTTCAATCCTGAAATCATGCCCCCTTGTCCTAGAATCCCCTACCACGGGAAATAATTTTGCCATATCTAATCTGTTCTGGCCTTTTAACATTCGAAATGTTTCTATGAGATCCCCCCTCGTTCTCCTGAACTCCAGGGAATACAGCCCAAGAGCTGCCAGACGTTCCTCATACAGTAACCCTTTCATTCCTGGAATCATTCTCGTGAATCTTCTCTGAACCCTCTCCAATGTCAGTATATCCTCTCTAAAATAAGGAGACTAAAACTGCACACAATACTCTAAGTGTGGTCTCACGAGTGCCCCATAGAGCCTCAGCATCACATCCCTGCTCTTATATTCTATACCTCTAGAAATGAATGCCAACATTGCATTCGCCTTCTTCACAACTGACTCAACCTGGAGGTTAACCTTTAGGGTTGTCACAAAGGTGGGGGCATTGGGGGCAAGGGTGGACCCAAATGCAAGACACATCTTGTGAGGTTACTTAGGTTTAGTTTATTGTACAATACCAGGAGAGCAAGACAGAAGCAGGAAATAGCGAACTGGACAAGGACTCAGGACTACGACTAGGCTGGGACCAAGGGACTGGGCTTGGACTCGGAATCGGCTCCCAGAACTAGAGGAGACATGAAGAGGCTAGGGTATGGACTCCGAGCCAGAGACTGGGCAAGGACCCAGTACCTGGGTCTTGCCTCGGGCTCGGACCCCAGAACCAGGCACGGACATGACATGGGCTAGGGAGAGGAGGAACATGGGAACACAGAGCCTCGGTCTCAGGGAGCAGGTACATGGAACCATGGACACATACACAGAACACAGAGTCGGGACCCCTCCTTGGGTACAGGACATAGGGCCAGGACTGGCACAAAGAACAGAGAGCCAGGACCCCTCCTCAGGTACAGGACATAGGGCCGGGACTCATGACCCTTCGCAGGGCAACAGCAAGACGGCCTGACTTACCCCACAGAGGCGAGGACAAGACAAGACAGAACATGACCCCCCGCGGGGCAACGGCAAGATGGCCAGACTTACCCCATGGAGGCGAGGACAAGACAAGACAAAACCAACATGAATGAACACTAGATAGTACCTATCTAGCTCCGGCG
This sequence comes from Mobula birostris, assembly GCF_030028105.1. Lineage (NCBI taxonomy): Eukaryota > Metazoa > Chordata > Chondrichthyes > Myliobatiformes > Myliobatidae > Mobula > Mobula birostris. The sequence continues at coordinate 125,231,188 of NC_092379.1, read as the reverse complement.
ATGGAACTAGACCGAAGTGCAGGTGGGGGCTGCAGACGAGGGCTAGAGGCGAGAGGGGCAGAGGAGGGATTCACACAAGGGGGTAGGACAGGAATCACAGACCGCCAGGGCCAGGATTTGACTCAGAACTGGGAAGCCGCCAGGACCAGGACTTGACATGGTACTTGGATGCCGCCAGGGCGAGGACTTGACTTGGTACTTGAATGCCGCCCGGAGCCAGGACTTGACTTGGAGCCTCTGGGTAGTGGCGAGCTCTCGACTCGGCCCAGGAACAGTAGACAGCGGTTCTTGATTCCCTCTGGCGGGTTACCTGACGGACCCACCTTGATGAGGAAACTTTGCAGGCTCACTTCGGCGAGGTAACTGGACAGGGTTGCTCCGGTGAGGAAAGGCGAATTACCGGCGTTCGCTTCGGGCGGAGACTAGGCTTGCTCCGGCCAGATGACATTGGCACGCCGTGACTTTGCAGACGCTCCCGTGCCGAACGGCTGAAAGCCGGAGACTATAAACTACCGGCTCAGCCAAGCATTAATTGCCTCTAATCACCAAAGTCGAGGGACACGGGAAAACAGGGAATCAACGGTCCGGATCGTAACATAAACAAGGTAAATTTAAAGGGACCCTGATCTGGACCATGACAAGAGTATCTTGCACAAGGACTCCCAAGTCCCTTTGCATCTCTGCATTTCACCAGGACTGATCCATTTTCCCTCTCAGGCCCAGTCTCCTGCCTTCTCCCTGTATCCCTTCATGCCCTGGTCAATCAAGAATCTATTAATCTCTACCTCAAATATACATAAATACTTGGCCTCCACATCTACCTGTGGCAACAAATTCCACAAATTCACCACTTTCTGGCTAAAGAAATTCCTCCTCAACTTCATTCTAAAAGGATGCTCCTCTATTCTGAGGCTGTGTCCTTTGGTCTTACACACTCCCATCATAGGAAACATCCTCTCTACATCCACTCTATCAAGGCCTTTCACCATTCGATAAGTTTCAATTAGGTCACCCCTCATTCTTCTGAATCCCAGTGAATATAGGCCCAAAGCCATCAAATGCTTTTTCATATGACAAGCCGTTCAATCCTGGAATCATTTTTGTGAGCCTCCTTTGAACTCCCTTCAGTTTCAGCACATCCTTTCTAAGATAAGGTGCCCAAACCTGCTCACAATACTCCAAGTGAGGCACCACCACTGCTTTATTACATTACATTACATCCTTGCTTTTATATTCCAGTCCTCTTGAAATGAAGACTAACATCATATTTGCCTTCCTCACCACAGAGTCAACGTGTAAATTAATCTTTAGGGAATCCTTCAAAGGACTCCCAAGTCCCTTTGCAACTCAGATTTTTACATTTTCTCTCCATTTAGAAAACAGTCAACCTTTTCATTTCTTCTACCAAAGTGCATGACCACACACTACCCAACACCATATTCTGTCTGCCACTTCTTTGTCCATTTTCCTAATCTGTCTGAGTCCTTCTGTAGACTCTGTACTTCCTCAAAACTACCTAGCCCTTCATCTATCTTCGTATCGTCTGCAAACTTTGCAAAAAAGCCATCAATTCATCATCCAAACCATTAACATATAATGTAAAAAGTATCAGTCCCAACACAGACCCCTGTGGAACACCACTAGTCACCGTCAGCCAACCAGAAAGGGCTCCCTTTATTCCCACTCTTTGCTTACTGCCAATCAGCCATTGCTTTGTCCATGCTAGAATTTTTCCTGTAATACCATGGGCTCGTAGTTTGTTAAACAGCCTCATGTGTGGCAGCTTGTGAAAGGCCTTCTGAAAATCCAAATACACAACATCCACCAATTCTCTTTTGTCTATCCTGATTGTTACTTCTTCAAAGAATTCCAACAGATTTGTCCCGTAAGATTTTCCCTTAAGGATTTTCCCATGCTGACTACAGCCTGTTTTATCATGTGCCTCCAAGTACCCTGAGACCTCATACTTAAGAATCTACTCCAACATCTTCCCAACCACTGAGCTCAGACTAACTGGCCTATAATTTCATGTTTCTGCTCCGCTCTCCCTTCTTGAAGAGTGGAGTGACACCTGCAATTTTCCAGTCTTCTGGGACCATTCAAGAATCTGGTGATTCTGAAATATCATTGCTAACGTCTCCACAATCTCTTCAGCCACCTCTTTCAGAACCATGTGGTGTACACCATCTGCTCCAGGTGACTTATCTACCTTCAGAGCTTAGGTGAATTGAATTGAAGGATATGGTTGTTGAAGGAAGCCAGAATAGGTGGGCGGGAAGGGTTGATTCCGCAGTGTATCTCAAGAACTAAAAAAGTAACTTAGTTGGGTCTACATGACTGACATCTTCCATTGATGCATTCCCCTGTGTATCTTGTCTCCAGTGTACCCACACAGGGCTCCTCCAATGGCTGCTATGTGATGCAGACTGGGAGGTCGTTTCGCTGAACACCTACGCTCTGTCCGCCAGAGAAAGCAGGATCTCCCAGTGGCCACACATTTTAATTCCACGTCCCATTCCCATTCTGATATGTCTATCCACAGCCTCCTCTACTGTAAAGATGAAGCCACACTCAGGTTGGAGGAACAACACCTTATATTCCGTATGGGTAGCCTCCAACCTGATGGCATGAACATTGCCTTCTCAAACTTCCACTAATGCCCCACCTCCCCCTCGTACCCGATCCGTTATTTATTTATATACACACATTCTTTTTCTCTCTCTCCTTTTTCTCCCTCTGTCCCTCTCACTATACCCCTTGCCCATCCTCTGGATTTTTTTCTTTCTCCATAGGCCTCCTGTCCCATGATCCTCTCATATCCCTTTTGCCAATCACCTGTCCAGCTCTTGGCTGCATCCCTCCCCCTCCTGTCTTCTCCTATCATTTTGGATCTTCCCCTCCCCCTCCCACTTTCAAATCTCTTACTAGCTTTTCTTTCAGTTAGTCCTGACGAAGGGTCTCGGCCTGAAACGTCGACTGTACCTCTTCCTAGAGATGCTGCCTGGCCTGCTGTGTTCACCAGCAACTTTTATGTGTGTTGCTTGACATGTGCCTGATGACTTACTTTCTTTAGTAGTTTATTTTCCCTCTTAACCTCATTTTCCCGTCTTCAAAGATAATGGGGGCAGAAGGCTGGAGAATGGGATTGAGCGGGAAAATAAATCACCCATCATCAAATGGCTGAGTAGACTCAATGGGCCAAATGGCTTAATTCTGCTCCAATGTCTTATGGCCAAATGTGGAAGGTCGCAGGTAGCTTTGGAGAATGACCACAAGCAGTCAGAGGCTGGAGGGCCAGGCTGCAAACTAGAGTAGTTCACCATAGTCTGTCACTGTATATGTTTTGTCATCAGCCATGAGAGCAGCAATCTGTGCTCGCGTAACAGCAATCTGAGCTTGTCCTGGCAATACACAACGGCTGCATGTAGTACTGTACTGGAAGCTGCAATGTTACCCATCAGAGTCTAGGGCATGCATGGTATTGTAGTGGTCACAGTACCATCGACCCGAGTTCAATTCCCACTGCTGTCTGTACGGAGTTTGTACGTTCTCCCCGTGACCGCATGGGTTTCCTCCGGGTGCTCTGGTTTCCCCCCCACAGTCCAAATACGTACCGATTGGTAGGTTAATTGGTCACTGTAAACTGTCCCGTGATGAGGCTAGGGTTAAATCAGGGGTAACTGAGCGGCGCAGCTCGAAGGGCCAGAAGGCATGATTCCGCTCTGTACCTCAAGAAATAAAAAAGTAACATCATTGGGTCCACAGGACTGAAAATGGACTTGCACTTGGAAAAAACACAGAACTTTAGAACACTATACAAGGCCTTCAGCCTACATGCTGTGCAGACCTTTCAACCTACTCTAAGATCAATCTAATCCTTCTCTCCTACGTCACCCTCCATTTTTCTGACATCCACATGCTTCTCAAATGCCACTGGGCCTAGTGTATCGGCCTTTACCACCATCCTTTGCAGGGTATTCCTAGTACTTAACACTCTGTACATAAAGAACTTACCTCTGACATCCCCTTATACTTCCTCCAACCACGCCCCCTGGTACTGTATTAGCCATTTCCACCCTGGGAAAAAGTCTTTGACTATCCACTCTTGTCATCTTATACACCTCTATCAAGTCATTTCTCATCCTCCTTTGGTCCAAAGTGAAAAGCCCTGGCTCACTCAACCTATCCTCATAAGACATGCTCTGTAATCCAAGCAGCATCCTGGTCAATCTCCTCTGTACGCTCTAAAACTTCTACATTCTTCCTATAATAGAAGTGAGCAGAATGTTCTGAGTGTGGTCTAACCAGGGTTTTATAAAGCTGCAACATTACTTGCTGCTCTTGAACTCAGGAAAGGCTGGGCTTACAATTGCCAATTGTGCTGGACCTCTTCTTGCTCCTGGACATGCTGCTCAATACACCAGGAAATTTATCTAAAGCTACCTTTTTGACTGGTCTGCGTAATCATCCAAACCTCACTTAAATCCCCTGCTAACAAACTTGCAATCCAAAAACTGCTGCTCATGTTATTCCTTCTCCTTGATACTTCTGTATGCCACTTGTGCCAAGAGTCTCACCACATATAGATCCTGTCTCTACACAAATCCTTGAAATGGGAGCACCTAGTATGCAGGCTGTGAGTGTGAAAGCCGATGATAGCAACACAGAACTGAGTGAGAGATTGAATTCTCATAAGTAACCCTACTGAGACAATGGGGGCAATGAGGACAGCTTGAAAGCGAACCAGTCAGGTGGATAAGTGAACAAATCACATTGGTATACTGAGAGCTTAGGTGAATTGAATTGAAGGATATAGTTGTGAAGGAAGACAGAATAGATGGAAAAGATTAATGGTCTGAAGAGATGTATTTTGGAAAATTTTAAGGACTGAAGAGGGTAAAGAAAATTATACTTGCACAGAGTCCGGTTAAATGAAAGAGAGAGAAGAGGTGTATTCAATAGTTAGAGCACTACGCACATCTATTCTGTGCAAATACATTATTCTACATAATCTCATTGTGTACTGAACTTCCTATGATTCAGAACATTTACAAAGACAGGTGTGAAAAAAGGGCCCAAAGGATCATTGGGGACCTGAGTCACCCCAACCACAATCTATTCCAGCTGCTACCATCCGAGAAATGGTACAGCAGCATAATGGCCAGGACCAACAGGCTCCGGTACAGCTTCTTCCACCAGGCCATCAGACTGATTAACTCACGCTGATTTGAGCGTATTTCTATGTTACATTGACTGTTCTATTTATTGTAAATTATTATAAATTACTATGATTGCACATTGCACATTTAGACGGAGACGTGACGTAAAGATTTTTACTCCTCATGTATGTGAAGGATGTAAGAAGTCAATTCAATTCAATCAACCTGCACCCGGACCATAGCCCTCCATACCCCTCTCATCCATGTATTTCACTTACCAAATTTCTCATATGCTGAAATTGAACCCGCATCCACCACTTCTGCTGGCTGCTCATTCTCACCACTCTCTGAGCAAAGAAGTTCCTCCTCAGGTTCCCCTTAAATATTTCATCTTTTACAGTTAACCCACACCTCTGGTTCTAGACTCACACAACCTCAGTGGAAAAAGCCTGGTTGAATTTTACCCCTCATAATTTTGTATACCTCTGTCAAAACCCCCCTCATTCTCCTGCACTCCGGGGAATGAAGCCCTAACCTGTTCACCTTCCTCTATAAATTTATAATACGTACTACCTTTAAATCCAGGGGATTGATGACAAAAGTGGAGTTACAAGGTTCTGATCAAATGGGACATATGTTAACTTGTTCTGCTCCAATAAAGCATAACAAAAACTGTTAGAATATAATGATGTTCTATGTAAACCCACAGATAAAAATAGATCTTTCTATTTAGTTTCTTGACAGTAAATCATGTGAGGACTGTGCCAGCATGTAAGTGCAACGCTGCGTGAGTCATGATACAGCATAGGACTGCCTTACTGGTTGGTCTACTACAAAATGAATGTTATTTTAAGATAAGCCCAAGAGATTCTGCAGATGCTGGAAATCCTGAGGAACACACACAAAGTGCTGGAGGAACTCGGCAGGTCAAGCAGCATCTATAGAGAGGAAGAAAGGGCTGATGTTTCAGGCCAAGACCTTTAATCAAGGGGAAGATTTATTCTGGATTCTTCCCCTTCCTTTCCAGTCCTGATGAAGGATCTTGGCTGAAACATTGGCTCTTTATTCCTCTCCATAGATGTTGCCTGACCTGCTGAATTCCTCCTGCATTTTATGTGTGTTATGGTAAGATGCAGTTATTAACCCTTGGCCATAATTTGTTTTGATAATGGATTGCTCTTGAAACAGTTTCAGATACTGAAAGCTCACAGGATCCTCATCATTTTCTATTTTAACAGCTTCAGTGCCATTTTTATTCATTAGAGATCAGTATCAGTCATGGCTTATTTGGAAATGTGATTTCAAAATTCTATGCTGATGATATCGAAGTGAAACTTTCTCAGATAGACAGCAAAGTAAAGATCGTGAAGAAGGGTTTCGGCCCGAAACGTCAACTGTTTCTCCATTTCCATAGATGCTGCTTGCCCTGCTGAGTTCCTCCAGCATTGTGTGTGTGTGTGGCTTAAGATAAGGATCGATTATGGTTTTCTAATTATAAATGAAAACGAACTTTCTTATGTATATAAGAGGCACAGTTATTCAAATGTTGTAAGCATCCAGAATTTACTCTGGTTACTTCATGTGATCTGTTCACTCTGCTTCCTAGTATTTGTCAATGGACTGTTAATGCTTAGGATATTACATGCAAGCATCCTGCTTCAGTTCCCCTTCTGCAGACGTGTTCAGTTGCTGACACTAAGAATCAGAATCAGGTTTATTCTCACTGAAATGTTGTGAAATGTGTTGCTCTGCGGCAGCCGTAGGTTGCAATACAAACTACTGAGCCCTCCGTTGGTCTGAGTCAATCACGGACATTGTGATATACAAACCAGGGCGGTGCGACATGGAGAGCAAGCTGTTGCCCATGCAGCAGGCTCCCCATCTTCACGCAGCTGAGGAATGGCAGAGGAAAAAAAAATGCATTTTGGCACCAGCAGCATCGCAGGAATTGCTAGTCAGCATTGAACTCAATGTAGGATTATCTTCCAGGCTCCAGCTCCAGATTTTTCCCTCAGGGGTTTAATCCCGAAGCCTTCCTCATGAGTGGGTATAGCCACAAGGCAGCAGAGGTTTGAGATTAGAGATTTCCCTCTAGATGAGCTGCCAACCACGGCTGACGAGCCCCATCTGCCAAAAACAACTGGTTTTAAGGTGCCCCTTCTCCTGTCAGTAGAAATGGTTTCACCAGGCTTAGTAGCTAAGCCACATGTGAAGACCAGGAGCTGGACACGGTTTCAGAAGCTATTTGAGATGCACGAGATTAGGAGCATTTAATAGGCAGTAGAAGATTATCCTCTCTACTTCTCCTGACTATGACAACTTTAAGGAACCAACAATACTTAAAATACAATAAGAAATATATGCATTAAAAATTAAATAAGTAGTGCAAAAATACTGAGATAGCATTCATGAATCATTCAGAAATCTGATGGCAGAGGGGAAGAAGCTGTTTCCAAAACATTGACTGTATCTTTTCAGGGTCCTGTACTCCATCTTTGATGGTAGCAATGAGAAGAGAGCATGTCCTGGGTGGTGAGGATACTCATCCTTTTGAGGCATTGCCTCTTGAAGATATCTCGATGGTGGGCATGCTAGTGCCCATGATGGACCTGGCTGGGTTTACAACCCTCTGCAGCTTCTTATGATCCTGTGCAGTGGCCCCTCCATGCCAAACAGTAATGCAAACAGTTAGAATGCTAACCATGGAACTAAGAACCCAAGATGTGGTTATTGACATGGAATGTCAGTGAAAATACCAGTGGTATCATGGCATATCAATATATATGACTAAAGCAACATACAACTAAATGGGACCATAAGACCATGAGACATTGGAGCAGAATTAGACCATTCAGCACAAGTCAGCTCTGCATTCCATCATGGCTGATTTATTATTCCTCTCAATCCAATTCTCCTGCCATCTCCCCTTAACCTTTGACACCCTTACTAATTAAGAAAGTATCAAACTTCACTTTAAGCAGGGGTTCCCAACCTTCTTTACGCCATGGACCAATACCATTAAGCAAGAGGTCCATGGACCCCAGGCTAGAACCCCTGGTTCTAAGTACACCCAAGCACTTGGCCTCCAAAGCCTTCTGCGGCAATGAATTCCACAGATTCACCACGCTGGCTGAAGAAATTCCTCCTCATCAAAAGTGAGGGAGGGAGAGAGAGTGAGGGAAATGGTTAAGGAATGATTTCCCATCTGAACGGCCTGCGATTCATGACGGGGCCACCAGAACTTTTGATGGAGGTTAAAGTGGGAAAATAAATTGTCAAAAAATTAGAAGCAAGAAGCTCATAAACGAGTGCTTCAGATAAATAATGGAAGTTTAAAACCAACCAGTACAGTGGATGTGCAAGAAGACACCTGTAGTAATGGAACAGGATTAAATAAATAAGCCTTTCAACTACCTCAAACTGTACTCAAGGATAGTCAGTGACTTGGTGACAGTTTCGAGTGGAAGCAGAAAACAATAGAGAAAATCTATGTTCATCCATACTAAAATACTCAATCATGTTAATAAAGTGTATCAAAATGCAGTCATGTCATACATATTTTTCAGCATTGTGATTCAGGTACTCAATAACTTTACTGAGAGCAATGAATTTACATGTCAAAAAAGAGCCACCGCAACTCTCAGCCAGAACGTCCACCAGTAGCTCCTTAAAGATCAGGATAACTGGTCACAGCACAATGGATAACTCCCAGGATCATTCACCAGAAATCTATTGGGCAATTCATTACTACACTGCAGTTCTGACAATATAAATATTTAGAAAAAATGCTGGCACTAGAAGGTTATATTTACAAAATTAAGTAAAAAATGAAAATAGAAAACACAAGAGATTCTACAGATGCTGGGAATCTTGAGCAAAACATAGAAAATACTAGAGGAACTCAACAAGTCAGACAGCATCTATCTATGGAGGAGAATAAACAGCTGACATTTCAGGCCGAGACCTGCAACAGGAAGAGACCAAAAGCAAGAAAAAGAAGTTGTGGGAGAGGTGATGGAGTACAAAACTGGAGATATTTGCTGCAAATTATTCAAGTGAACAAGGTGGTGCACGAAATTACACCCAAAACTAAAATTGGTGAAGCGTAGTTCAGTCAGTGAGTGGCAATTGAAGATCTTGGCACCACAGATAACTCACATGCTGTGGTGACACTGGAGAAATTTACCCCCTTGCTTAAGTTGTTTGTGTCCTTTAATCAAAATATGGAGACTCAGAGAGCTGAAACCTCAAGAAACATTACCGTAATTTTGACACTCACTGTGCTCTTTATCGGTTGATTCATAAAAGCTGTATGACACCAAAGAACGTTGAATCCTTCTCCATGGATATCTGAGCATGTGGACGGGATGGTAATACAAGCTCCAGCTCATCTCCTTTATCAAGCTTCACAATTCCTAAACCAGAGTGACTGAGTTAACAATGAATGAAATAAAAACAGAAAATAATCAAACACACAGCAGAGCAAGCAGCACTGGCGGAGAGAGAAACAAGCAGCATTCCAGGTTGATGTCTTTTCCTTGGAACTAGGGACATTTCAAAATTATATTTTAAGTCACAGAGAAGAGGAGGGCTGAGGAGAATAAAATGGAATGTCAGTGATGGGGGGATGGTGGTTGGAGATCTGAACAACACAAGTAATAATGAAACCATAAGACATAGGAGCAGAAATAGGTCATTCAGCCCACTGAGTCTGCTCTGCCATTCCATCACCGCTGTTTTATTATCCCTCCTAACCCCATTCTCCTGCCTTCTCTCTATATACCTGACTAATCAAGAACTTATCAACCTCTGCTTTAAATGCACTCAATAGCTTGGCCTCCACGGTCATCTGTGGCAATGAATTTCACAGATAAGGATATTCCTCCTCATCTCTCATCTAAATGGACGTACCTCTATTCTGAGGCTGTCCCCCTGGTCCTAGACTCCCCCCACTATAGAAACAACCTCCCCATATCCACTTTATCTAGGCCCTTCAATCATTAGGAAAACATACTGACTTTGGCCTATTTTATCATGTGCCTCAAAGTACTCTGAAACCTTATCCTTAATAATGGACTCCAACATTTTCCCAACCACTGAAGTCAGGCCTGTAATTTCTTTCTTCTGCCTCTCTCTCTTCTTGAAGAGTGAAGTGACATTTGCCATTTTCCAGTCTTATAGAACATAGAACATAGAATAGTACAGCACGGTATAGGCCCTTCGGCCCACAATGTTGTGCCGACCATTAAACCCTGCCTCCCATATAACCCCCCCACCTTAAATTCCTCCATATACCTGTCTAGTAGTCTCTTAAATTTCACGAGTGTATCTGCCTCCACCACTGACTCAGGCAGCGCATTCCACGCACCAACCACTCTCTGAGTAAAAAACCTTCCTCTAATATCCCCCTTGAACTTCCCACCCCTTACCTTAAAGCCATGTCCTCTTGTACTGAGCAGTGGTGCCCTGGGGAAGAGCCGCTGGCTGTCCACTCTATCTATCCCTCTTAACATCTTGTATACCTCTATCATGTCTCCTCTCATCCTCCTTCTCTCCAAAGAGTAAAGCCCTAGCTCCCTTAATCTCTGATCATAATGCATACTGTCTATACCAGGCAGCATCCTGGTAAATCTCCTCTGTACCCTTTCCAATGCTTCCACATCCTTCCTATAGTGAGGCGACCAGAACTGGACACAGTACTCCAAGTGTGACCTAACCAGAGTTTTATAGAGCTGCATCATTACCTCTCAACTCTTAAACTCTATCCCTCGACTAATGAAAGCTAACACCCCATAAGCTTTCTTAACTACCCTATCTACCTGTGAGGCAACTTTCAGGGATCTGTGGACATGTACCCCCAGATCTCTCTGCTCCTCCACACTACCAAGTATCCTGCCATTTATTTTGTACTTTGCCTTGGAGTTTGTCCTTCCAAAGTGTACCACACTTCTCTGGGTTGAACTCCATCTGCCACTTCTGCATTCTATCAATGTTTCTCTGCAATCTTCTACAATCCTCTACACTATCCACAACACCACCAACCTTTGTGTCATCTGCAGACTTGCCAACCCACCCTTCTACCCCCACATCCAGGTCGTTAATAAAAATCACAAGAAGTAGAGGTCCCAGAACCGATCCTTGTGGGACACCACTAGTCATAACCCTCCAATCCAAATGTACTCCCTCCACCATGACCCTGTGCTTTCTGCAGGCAAGCCAATTTTGAATCCACCAGGCCAAACTTCCCTGGATCCCATATCTTCTGACTTTCTGAATAAGCCTACTGTGTGGAACCTTGTCATGGTTCTTCTTCTGAAACCATTCCAAAATCTAGTGATTCTTGAAAGATCATTCCTAATGCCCCCACAATTTCTTCAGCCACCTCTTTCGGAACTCTGGGTGTAGTCCTTCTGGTCCATATGACCTATCTACCCACAGGCCTTTCAGGTCCCCAGGCACCTTCTCCTTGGTAATTGCAACTACACTCACTTCTACCCCTTGACACTATTGAATTTCTGACATGCTGCAACAGTCTTCCGTAGTGAAGACCGTCACAAAATGTGTATGAAATTTGGCCACCATTTCTTTGTTCACCATTACCATCTCTCCAGCATCATTTTTCAGTGGTCCAATATCTACTCTCGCTTCTCTTTTACTATTTATATATCTGAACAAGAATTTTTGCATCCTCTTTTTTTTATATTATTTGCTAGCTTACCATCTTATTTCATTTTTTTGTCTGTCCATATGGTTTTTTTAGTTGCCGCCTATTGGTTTTCAAAAGCTTCCCAATCCTCTAACTTCCCATATATTTTTGCCACATTACATGACTTCCCTTTTCCTTTTAATCTGCCTTTGACTTCCTTTGTTAGCCATGGTTGCCACATCCTCCCTTTAGAATATTTCTTCATCTTTGAAATGTATCTATCCTGTGTCTTGTAAATTGCCCCCAGAGACTCCAGACATTGCTGTTCACTGCTATTGCCCCCTTCCAATTAACCTTGGCCATTAATTTTTTCCTCTCCCATGCTGTTGTAATTCTCTTTATACACTGTAATACTGATACATCTGCTGTTACCTTCTCCCTCTCAAACTGCAGGGTGAATTCTCTCATATTGTGATCATTGTCTCTTAAGGGTTCCTTTACTATAAGCTCCCTAATCAAATCTGGTTTATTACACAACCCCCAATCCAGAATTGCCTTTCCCCAAGTGGGTTCAACCACAAGCTTCTCTAAAAAGCCATCACATAGACATTCTATAAATATCCTCTCTTCTCATCCAACACCAACCTGATTTTTCCAATCTACCTTCATATTAAGATCCCCTATAACTATGGTATTATGCCCTTTTTACATGCCTTTTATATCTCCTGTTGTAATTTGTATCCCACATGCAGGCTATTGTTTGGAAATTCCCCCCATCAGGATCTTCTTACCCTTGCAGTTTCTTAATTCTATCCACAAGGATTCTAAATCTTCCAATCCCATGTCATTTCTTTCTAAGGATTTGATTTAATTTTTTACCAATAGAGCCTCCCCACCCCCTCTACCTACTGACCTGTACTTTCAATACAATGTGTATCCTTGGATGTTAAGCTCCCAGCTATAATCTTATTTCAATCACGATTCAATGATCCCCTACAATGTCATACCTGGCAATCTAACTCTAATGGAACCTTATTCCATATACTGCATGTATTCATTTATAACACCTTCTGTCCAGTATTCATCACTCACTTTGATTTTGTCCCCATGTTACACTTCAACTTATCCCACTGACTGCAATTTTGCCCTATCATCTGCCTGTCCTTCTTCAGTCTCGTTACAAACTGCATCTACTTATATATCAACTGCCCCATCTTCACCCTATCACTCTGGTTCCCATTACCCCACTAAATTAGCTTAAACCATCCTCAGTAGCTCTAGCAAACCTGCCTGCAAGGATATTTGTCCCCCTCGGGTTCAGATGTAACCCATCATTTTTTTGCAGGTCGTATCTTTGCCCAGAAGAGATCACAATGATCCACAAATCTGAAGCCCTGCCCTCTGCACCAAATCCTCAGCCATGCTTTCATCTACCAAAACATCCCATTCTTACTTTCTTTAGTACATGTCAGAGGCAGCAATCCAGAGATGTCCTGCTTTTCAGCTTCCTACCTAATCCCTGTATTCTCTTTTCTGGCCCTCCTTCCTTGTCCTACTTATGTCGCTGGTATACCATGACTTCCAACCGTCCCCTATCACTGATGCACTGCTCTTCTCTCCCCTTCCCTTCTGAGCCATAGAGCCAGACTCAGAGCCAGAGACCAGACCGCTGCGGCTTTCCCCTGGTAGGTCATCGCCCACCTACACCAATAGATTCCAAATACTTATTATTGAGGGGCACTTGGTACCAGCTGCCTATTCCCCTTTCCTCTCCCGGTAGTCACCAGGTATGTACCTCCTGTAACTTAGAAATGACCATCTCCCTGTAACTCCTGTATATCACCTCATTTTCCCATATGAGCTGAAGGTTCTTTAACATGGTCTCTAAGGAGCTGCAGGTTGATACACTTCTGGCAGATGTAGTTATCAGGGATTCTTAGCTAAGCCTGAGTCCTCACATCTCACACAAAGAACATACCACTAACTCTGGGCCCATTCTCAGTGCACTAGCTATGTACTAATATACAAAGGAAAAGGAAAAATAACTTACTAGAACCTTTCTTAGAACCGCCACGTGCTTGCCCAAGTCTATTGAGCTAAAGCCTCCCACTCTAACTCTGGCCCATTCCAACAATGGCCACTCCACTTACACATCCATTCTTTTTATTGGCTCAAATAAAACTCACTGCCAATGGCACTTCTTCTCTAATAGCTCCCGCCCTGCCAGAATGTTAGTTGCTCACTCACTACTGAGGCTGGCTAAGAGTCAGTAGTGAAGGCACGTTAACCTAGTAACTGTGTCATCACTTGTGTGTATCATTGACATTCCACTATGTTCAAAGAAAAGACAAGGTCAGATTTACTTAGCAGGTCAGTCAGCATCTGTAGCGACATTATGGGTCACCAGAATTGGTCAGTGCTGATATGAAGTGAAAGGCTGGTTATCTGAAATTACTGATTAGCTAGTTTCTCCTCAAGGCCCCACAGCAGTAACCTTCGTAATTGCTAGCTCTATTTTTATCTTTACTTTCTGCCTTTTGTCTACCACCACTCAAAAAACCGCATTGTTATGTATTATAACTCCAGGACATAAAACTGATTTAAAAAGAACACGGGAGCCCAGGATAATGTGGACACTTTATTTTTACTTTAGTGAGGTGTGCACTTATGATGTGGTGCCGTGATGACGTATATCATTCATGTAATACCCATATATAATTCACAATGAACCATCCAAAAAAAAACAAAAATTCTCAATCAAACAACACATGGACAACACCAATGGGGACGGGAGAGGTTCCCGAGGATTGGAGGGTTGCGGATGTTGTTCCTTTATTCAAGAAAGGGAGTTGAGATAGCCCAGGAAATTATAGACCAGTGAGTCTTAGTTCAGTGGTTGGTAAGTTGATGGAAAAGATCCTGAGAGGCAGGATTTGTGAACATTTGGAGAAGTATAATATGATTAAGAATAGCCAGCATGGCTTTGTCAAGGGCAGGTCATGCCTTACGAGCCTGATTGCATTTTTTGAGGATGTGACTAAACACATTGATGAAGGAAGAACAGTAGATGTAGTGTATATGGATTTCAGCAAGGCATTTGATAAGGTACCCCATCGGAGGCTTATTGAGAAAGTAAGGAGGCATGGGATCCAAGGGGACATTACTTTGTGGATCCGGAACTGGCCTGCCCACAGAAGGCAAAGAGTGGTTGTAGACAGGTCATATTCTGCATGGACGTCGGTGACCAGTGGTGTACCTCAGGGATCTGTTCTGGGACCCTTACTCTTCGTGATTTTTATAAATGACCTGGATGAGGAAGTGGAGGGATGGTTTAGTAAATTTGCTAATAACACAAAGGTTGGAGGTATTTCGGATAGTGTGGAGGGCTGTCAGAGGGTACAGCGGGACATTGATAGGATGCAAAACTGGGCTGAGAAGTGGCAGATGGAGTTCAACCCAGATAAGTGTGAAGTGGTTCATTCTGGTAGGTCAAATATGATGGCAGAATATAGTATTAATGGTAAGACTCTTGGCAGTGTGGAGGATCAGAGGGATCCATAGGACACTCAAAGCAGCTGCGCAGGTTGACTCTGTGGTTAAGAAGGCGTACAGCGTATTGGCCTTCATTAATCATGGAATTGAATTTAGGAGCCCAGAGGTAATGTTGCAGCTATATAGCACCATGGTCAGACCCCACTTAGAGGGTTAAATTCCCACTGCTCATAAGGAGTTTGTATGTTCTCCCTCTGACTGTGGGTGCTTTGTTTCCTTTTATATTCCAGAGGTGTACTGTTAGGCTTAATGAGTTCTGGGCATGCTATTTTGGGTGGCATGGTAGTGTAGTGGTTAGCACATCGCTTTACGGTGCCAGCGACTGGGGTTCAATTCCCAACATTGCCTGTATGTTCTCCCAGTGACTGCATTAGTTTCCTCCCACAGTCCAAAGACATATGGTTAGTGGGTTAATTGCTCATTGTAAATTATCTTGTGATTAGGCCAGGGTTAAATAGGTGGGTGGCTATTTGACGCAGCTCGTTAGGGCGGAAGTGCCTATTCTGCGTGGTATCTCTAAATAATAAAAAATAGATAATATATATGAATTTTCCCTATTTGCAGCAGAAATATTCTGCCCCTAATCTTCAAAATCAAGTGAAATAATTTATTTTCCACATCAAATCTCATCTGCCATGTTTCAGCCCATACACTAAACCCCTTTAGACTCTTTGAGTCTTGTTTTGCCCACATATTATAGATAGAGAGATGGATATTTTATTAATCCCAAAGCAAATTAGAGTGTCACAGTAGCATTCCACGTGCACAGATTTACAAATACTGGAAGAGAAGTAAGAAAGAATAGAAATATAAGTTACTTAAAAATAAGATGTACAAGATCTACAAGTCAAAAATTACAAGATCTCAAAGGTGGGGTAGTGCAAGAATTACCATAATGTTAAACAGTAATGTGTGCACATTCACGCCATCCAGGTAAGAAGTGATGGTATCATTATTGTATTATTGGAAATTTTTACCACTGTCTTTTTATCTAATTTCATCATGTAGATTTTGATCAGCGAAGCCCCTGAGTTGATTCCCATGGCTTTACTGGTAACAGGCGGCCATTAAAATAGACCCAATTACTGCCTCTGTTTTCTGTTCCTTCACCAACCAAAATGCATGAATAAAGTACACTGATCATACATGGTTGTAAAGATCAACTGAAGCAGATTTTTGGTAAGTTTAATTTTGCACGTATACTGCATGAATTATGGTCTGCAATTGAACAAGAGGTTGAAATGTTTTATATATATATATATAGATGTCAGAATAATTTGCTTATTGGAATCTGTTAGAGAATTTAAACTATTAAGATACAGAAACAATTTGTGCAGTTTGTTTATTTTAAGGGACTACACATTGCAACTGTTATTCATTTTAAAGATAGGAAAATTAAAATAATTTTATGAATCAATACCCTAAGGGACAGACTCCTCACCCACCAGATCCAACATACAATTCAATGGACAACCCTACTGCATTCAAACCCAGATTAAAGAGATATAGGATCCTGTTCAACTCGTCCAATTTTGTAGAAATATGTGTAGCTTCTCCACATTCCCAAACTATGATCTGGCTCTTCCAAAAACTCAGATAAGACATATTTTCCTTCTCAGATTCAAACCAATACCTATTATTCTCACTCAGTTCACATTGGCTTTGCAGGCTTCTGCAGACCCATGCAAACTTCATTACCTTCATATTCAGATCCAGATTCCGATCGTAACATGACGGGAAAGACTTAATGAGCTGAATAGCTGAACTTTTCCTCCATGTCTTACAGTCTTATGGTCTTCTCTTCCATCTTAACCACACCCCCACCCCCTTCTCCAGGCACCTTCTCTTCCATTCATAGGAGATACATCACCAGTCTGTTTACAATCACCTTCCTACAATCTGTAGACTCAAACAGTCCTTCCAGGTGAAGTAGTGATTCATTTAAACATACACTTCAGTGTACTTTTTGAATCTCATAATTTTTCCCCTTTAATATTTGGAAATCTACCAAATGCAGAATAAGCTACTGATTTAAAGCATTTAAAACATGCCTTTCTTTTCTCACTTTACTGTGGGATGAAATCCTTCCAATCTCTGATGTTACACACATAGAAGTTGCTGGTGAACGCAGCAGGCCAGGCAGCATCTCTAGGAAGAGGTACAGTCGACGTTTCAGGCCGAGATCCTTCGTCAGGACTGACGAAGGATCTCGGCCTGAAACGTCGACTGTACCTCTTCCTAGAGATGCTGCCTGGCCTGCTGCGTTCACCAGCAACTTTTATGTGTGTTGCTTGAAATTCCAACATCTGCAGATTTCCTTGTGTTTAAATCTCTAATGTTAACTTTTTTTCTCTCTCCATGGGACATTATGGAGCTGCATCCAAAGGTGTTACTGATCATTCAGAGCAACTATAAAAGGGGTTTTAATCTGATTTCAATTTCTTAATTCAGATTAGTATATGACCTCACTGAGGAGTTTTTATTTGACATTCCAAAGAATGATATAGATATACAGTAGACATTTTGTATAGCCATGAACTTACCAGCAGTGAAACAGCTATTACTGGATGTGTTGTTTGGCATGTTTTGTAAGCACCGAAATAAGGTAATCATATGCCTTTCATTCCCAGTCACATTAATCTTCTTTCTCCGTACAACATGACCCATAACCATGCAGTTATCATAGTACAGAACCTGCAAAATGAACAATCAATAAACAAATATGATCTGAAATCAATTAAATGATTTATTGTGAATTTTTTTTAAAAGCTGCTAATGCTGGAAAGCTGGGAAAAAAATAGAAAATACTGCAATCACTCACCAAGTCAGGCAGTATCTGTAGAAACAGAAAGAGAGTTAACATTTCAGGTCAAAGACCCTCATCAGCACTGTGAAAGAGAGGAAATGTGTCAGTTTTCAATTTTCTGCAACTTAGAACTATCTTGTTTTCCTTCTTTCTCAGTTCCAATGAAAGGACATTGACCTAAAATGATCACTCTGTTTCTCTTTCCACAGGTGCTACCTGACCTGCTGACTTTTCTATTAGTTTCTGTTTTTATTTGAACATTATTTAATTGAAATAACAAACCTAAGGATTTTCAAATACAGTGGTAGATTAGAACAAGTAAAATATATAGAGCAATGTGCACAAAAATGCTGGAGGAGCTCAGCAGATGAGGCAGCACCTATAAAACTGTCAACCTTTCAGTCCAGCCACAATGAAGGGTCTCAGCTTGAAACATCGACTGTTTATTCCCCTCCATAGGTGCTGCCTGACCTGCCAAGTTCCTCCAGCATTTTGTGTGCATTGCTCTGGATTTCTAGCATCTGCAGAATCTCTTGTGTTTATAATGTCATTATGTCTGTTTAGGTACAGGAACTATCCATAACTGTTAAGATTGCTTAAGCAATGCTGTGATATATTGATTAAACTGTTGGATAACGTCTCCAACAGAATTGACACGTAACAAAATTAGGATTTATGTTTCTTTTTTGCCGGCTTGTGGCACTGCTGATGCCCTGTGTTTCGAGGCCATGTTTGCTAATTAGCTCTCTTTGGATTGTAACTAATTACAACAGATGGGATTAGTAGTAGAGAGCTACTAGGACTTGACGTTTCAATCCCTATGGTAAGTGGGCACTCTCGATGTTGGCAGTGGGTTTGGAGTGGTGACAAGGAGGGAGGGTAGGTACGTCATCAGGGTCATCAGGTGGGCACCCTCCTTCTTTGACGTTTCGTTGATAAGCCCACGACGTCTCCCGAGGGCTCAACGGTGCTACCTGGCGTCCCAGATACACCCCCCTCAGTTCCATACCCTCCTGTCTTCATCTTGCAGCCCAGTTGTTGTCTTTCCTTTTAATCCAAATCCAATTGCTGCTGAGTAGTAGGTGGTGAAGAATTGGCAATGCAGCTATGTGTTGTTCATTAGAATTGGACTAGTCAATAAAATGCAAGCATGTTAAAGTTAATCTGAGTAATTATACTGAGGTTAGGGCTTGTCAGTTATTATATATTTGAAGCTGGAAGTTCCTAACAGGTAAGTAGTTCCTGTTAGGAACTTGCAAGTTTTGGAATAGCTGGAAAGCAGTCTTGAGTAATAGTTTGTGAGTTACTTATTCGAGTTAGTAGGGCTGGGCTTGCTTTTCTATTTTGGACTTACAGTATATTTTTCTTGCTAAAGATAAAAATTGTCATTTAAAGTTTCTGGTAATTGGCATTGCAGATTATAGTGCATCCAGGTTAACTTAAAATCAAGCCATGCTCAAATGAAAATATCTTCATACAAGTGCTCCCATAAGCTGCTGCTTTTGTGTTTTGTATCTTTTCCCTGAGTAAGTTAATTTTTGCTGTAATACATTGTTCTGAGGCATGGCATTTTACACTATTTAAAAATGAAAGATGAGCTCTGTGTCCTGGATATGGTCACTGTTCTTTTTTTGGTGCTGTAACTTTGATCTTGCCTACAGACTCCATCTCCCTATCTTGCTGGCAGAGCCATTTGGCTTTTTATCCCAATCTTTTGTGTTGGTCCATCTGTCGACACCAACCTTGCTCACCTTACTGACCCAGACCTGATTCTCAGCGTACCTCAAAAGTCTCATTGCTCATTTTGCTAGTTTTGCTTGTTTTACCTCTCTTTGCCGTCCGCCTGAGTTCCTCAGTCCTGGACGACACAACAGAAACTTTAAACTCCCTCTCCCACAAAACGCCGGAGGAACTCAACAGGTCAGACAGCATCTATGGAATTGAATAAGCTGTCAACATTTTGGGCTGAGACCCTTCATCAGGACTAGAAAGAAAGGATGAAGAAGCTTGATTAAGAAAGATCATGGCTTCTTCCTCCTTTATTTCTAGTCCTGAAGAAGGATCTCAGCCCAGAATCTCAACTCTTCATTCTGCTCCTCAGATGCTGCCTGACCTGCTGAGTTCCTCCAGAATGTTGTATGTGTTACTCTGGATTTTTGGCATCTGCAGGATCACTCGTGTTCATAACTCTCTCTTCCTCTGTCTCTAGCCTTAATCACCCAAAAGTCAATCGTATATTTATCCCACATTTTCATAACCAGCATACAGAAATAATGAGAAAATACATCCATTAGTCATGTGTATTTCCTTCTCAGTAATTCATGGGTTTTTGGACATTGATTGCACTAGTGTCTAATTCCTAGAGTTTCTATCGTCACCTTGGAGGGAATTGCCTCTAGATCTCTAGTCTGCTCATGGAAATATGCCAGAGAAGTGTGTGTAAATGCCCAAACCACACATGTTCTTCTGACTTGTAAGTGGCAAAGAGAGCCTCTAGAATGCATCATTTTAATGCTCTATATATAGCTAGAAATCTCACCTTTCCAATCTATCCCCATCAGCAACCCCACTCTTGCCATTGTTACATTAGATTTACCTGACTGTACACAGTATAAAAGCCTTCTTCTTTCACAAGTATATTATCCAATTTTTTTGCCAAAGCCGCTCCCTTCTGAGAAGCCACGGTCCAAGGAATAAAAGTTGAATCACCTGCTGATATAATGTTAAAAGGCATTGAGGAACGAATCCAATTAAACAAGTTCATTACAACAGTTGTGAGGATGATACAGGTTATTGTATATATTGGTTGGGTTAATTAAGCAGCAAAGTGGACAAAATTGAGTACACATACATTTTCAAAAAATTACTTTTATTCACAGACCATAAGACTTTGAAGAATTATGTCATTTGGCCCATCAGTTCTGCTCTGCCATTCAATCATGGTTGATTTATTTTCCCTCTCCATCCCATTCTCCTGCCTTCTCCCCGTAACCTTTGATCCCCTAACTAACCAAGAACCTATCAACCTCCGCTTTAAGCAACACACACAAAATGCTGGTGGAATGCAGCAGGCCAGGCAGCATCTATAGGAAGTAGAGTCGACTTTTCGGGCCGAGACCCTTCGTCAGGACTAATTGAAAGAAGAGATGGTAAGAGATTTGAAAGTGGGAGGGGGAGGGGTGATTCAAAATGATAGGAGAAGACAGGAGGGGGAGGGATGGAGCCAAGAGCTGGAAAGTTGATTGGCAAAAGGGATACGAGGCTGGAGAAGGGAGAGGATCATGGGATGGGAGGCCTAGGGAGAGAGAAAGGGGGAGGGGAGCACCAGAGGAAGATATAGTGAGAGGGACAGAGGGAGAAAAAATGTGAGAGAAAGAAATGGGAAAAAATAAATAATAAGTAAATAAATAAATAAACAAACAAACAAATAAATAAATAAGGGATGGGGTAAGAAGGGGAGGGGGGGCTTTAAATTAAATTAAGTTAAACCTCTGCTTCAAATTACGTTTGTATTGGTGTTCATTTAAATATTTTAGTTTACTTGACTACAGCAATTAGCCTTTGAAAATGTGTATTACTGTCCTCCATTTTATTATTTTTCACTTAATTTTTGTGTAAAGATTTCAGGTGCAGTTTATGAATAAAAAATTCAAAACTATAGAGCATGTACTGTAACGAGAGGGTGGACAAACTTGGGCTGTTTTCTCCGGAGCGACTGAGGCAGAGGGGAGATCTGATAGAGGTTAATAAGATGGAGTAGATGGGCAATATCTTTTCCCCAGGGTTGAATTGTCTCGTACCAGAGGGCATGCATTGAAGGTGAGAGGGGGTAATTTCTAAGAAGATGTGAAGGACAAGTTTTTACACTGAGGGTGCTAGAATGCCTGGGGTGGTGGTAGAGTGGTAGAGGCAGAAACATTAGAGGTGTTTAGATAGGCACATGACTGGGAGGATTAGATGTCATGCAGACAAAAGAGGTTAGTTTAGTTGGACATTTGATTATTAGTTTAGTTGGTTCAGCAAAACAATGTGAGCCTAAGACTTCCTGCACCGCACTATTCCACGTTCTATGTTGTAAAAACACAAACATGATTTCTGCCAGAAACCTCACCTGATTAATTAGAGGAAGACCGGTGGGATGTAAGTGTAGAAAAGCAACAACCTTTACAAATTACCTGCTCTTCTCCATCCATGTGTTTGGTTAGCACATTTTAGAATAAATACATAGTTTTCAGACTGTACAGTTTTGTAACTTATTCCACTGGGTATTTAATTAACAAACAGATTTGTCACTAAAAACTTAAGCTAATTGAAGATAAAATATATTTATAGCACACCACGCAATAAACTTATTTTATTACAGTGCCATTGACCTCAGTTAAATTCTGCCACTGTGTGTAAGGAGCTTGGATATTCTCCCTACGGCCGTGTGCATTTCTTCCTGGTGCTCAGTGTTTCCTCTTACATTCTAAAGACGTACGTGTCAGGGTTAGTGAGTTGTGGGCATGTTGTATTTGTGCCGGAACCATGGTAACACCTGCCGACTACCCAGAACAATCCTTGCTTATTTCATTTGATGCAAATGATATATTTCATTGTGTGCTTTGATATTCCCATGTACATGTGACAAATAATGCTAGTCAAAAGGAACTTGTCATTGTTTAAGAAGAACTTTGTTTCATTGTCATTGGGATCAGTTTCACAGAATATTTTGAAGATTAAATTGGCAAGTAGAGCCCTTACTGTAAGTGTCACTTAGCGGTAGAGTTTAGACACTAAATGAAGGTTTTTCTTTCATTGGCCATGGGACACATGTTTAAAGCTTGAAAAGTCTACCCTATTGCAAGTGTTTGACTTCCAAAGGGCAGAGGTAGGTTTAATTGTCTTGTGCTTTGCATCATAGTCATAGTCATAGTAATAGTCATACTTTATTGATCCCGAGGGAAATTTGGTTTCGTTACAGTTGCACCAACCAAGAATGTGATATTGGTGTTTTTATTGGACCCTTGACTGATTCCTTTTAAAATGAAAACCAAGGTTGAATGGTTGTAGGAGAAGCAAGATGAAATACTTTGAAACCATAAGACTGTAAGATATAGGAGCAAAATTAAGTCATTTGGCCCATCAGGTCTGCTCCAACATTTCATTATGACTGATCCATTTTCCCTTTAAGCCTGAATCTCCAACCTGTTCCTTGTATTCCTTCATGCCCTGACTAATCAAGAATCTATCAACCTCTGCCTTAAATATAGCCAATGACTTGGCCTCCACAGTCACCTGTGGCAACGAATTCCACAGATTCACCTTTCTCTGGTTAAAAAAGATCTTCCTAATTTCCGTTCTAAAAGGACACCCCTCTATTCTGAGTCTGCGTCTACTTTGGTTTTAGACTCCCCCAATACAGTTTGATAGTGACTAAGAAGGTTTATTATGAGATTATATTCACTTGGGACCTTCAGCTAAGAGAAGAGCTCAGCTGGTATCTTTCACCAAAATTCACTTGACCACCTAAAAACACCGTTTATTATAATTCTCTGCCTCTGTAATCCATCCCTAAACTAAGCAGTTTTTTCATTTTCTTTCACCTGCAAAACAAATGTAATTAACTTTGGTGTTCATTTTCTCACTTGTAGCATTGTCAAATATCTTGGGCATTTAAAAACTACTACCAAGATTCAGCCCTTCAATCAAACGTACCTTGTTTCAAGTCAATTTTGTTTACCCCCCTCCAGTTAAAAACATTCTGTGGGATTTCTGGTGGAAAACATGCATTTGTAGCAGGTAAACAGTATTTGACAAGATATAGTAAATGAAATGGAGTGAAAGAAGTTACTCAAGTGAAAGAAACACCAAACGGGTGTGTGTAGATAGTTGGTCATATTCCAAAACCCTAAAGGAAATGGTGTAAAAAATAACAGAAGCTTTGTACATTAATTTTCAACATTCTACATACGTACAGCACAGCATCTGGCCTTCCTAAATTACCTTGCTGAATTGTGCTTCTTTCAGTGTCAGGCATCAGTTGCAAGAAAGACAGCTGTTCTGCAAAGAAAAGAAATTTAATTGTTAGTTTTATATTAATTGCAATTACAATCACACTCCTTAAGTTTTTAGTTTCCCTTTTAGTATCTCACAATGAGGTAATCGTTTTCTCTATGTCTGAAACTTGGAATCCAAAACATAGCTTGAATAAACTTCCTCAATATAGTCTACTAAGAATTAAAGGTTTTAGAAGAAACCGAGACCCTTGTGGAAGTTGAATTGATAATCTGGGGCGAGGCCTTTGAAGTGAGAATGCTGGAGAAACCTTTGCCTACTATGACCCACATAGACTGCAGCAGTGTGTATTTAAGCCAAATGAGTGAGACCTCAGCGTGAAACTTTTCCAGAAAGGTCTTCCTAAAACATAGTTGCCCTTTACACTATAGGGGGTGCCAGAGACAGACGAGATAACAGATGGATGTGAAACATGCCCAACAACTAAGGCTCTATTGTCTTTCCTAACTTCAAAATATCATCGGCTGTCCATTTGAAGTTTCCATTGACCTTAACACCTCTATTGTAAATGGCGATTGATCTTGTGAGTAAGGAATTCAAAGATATGTAATTTCTAATACTCAATATCCGAAAATGATGGGCGAGTTCTGTATAAAAATAGCAGTTTTCTGTCAGACCTCAGAACAGTGTACACGACAGAGGCCTTGCCTTTTGTCTTGTGCACAAGTAAAATAAAAAGGGTTTTTTCCCCACGTTTTCTTGCTTAGTAGGGTTTTTTTATTATCACCAAAAATTTTTCAAACTTTAAAATAATGTTTTTTTTTCTTGAGACATTGTAAATGTTGCTTACTCCGATTAACTTGTGTTAATTTTGGATAATAATACTAATAAAAAGATTCGAAAAGAAAAGAAAGAAAGGAAGAAAAGGAATGCTTAATTCATAAGAGTGCATCTGTTCTGGGCCCAGTTATTTTAGTTAGTTTATTTTATTGTCAGCAATGACAGTTACTTTGACACCCTCAGGTCCTTACCATGAAATAAATCCTCGAGGCAGGCTATAACACCATTTCAGTACAACGTTTGTCTGTTTTGAAAAGCAAAAAAGAAGTTGTCCCTCTTCCCCTTTCTTCTTGGTGGACGTATTCCCTTCCCTCCGAACAGCTTTGTCTCTGAAGACAAAAGCAACTGCAGACACTATAATAAGACCATATGACAAAAAAGCAGAATTCGGCCCATCACATCTACTCTCCATTCCATCATGGTTGATTTATTTTCTCTGTCAAGTTCATTCTCCTGCCTTTTCTCTGTAACCTTCGACCCCTTGATGCCCTTAAACTGTAATCTAGAACAAAAACCAGATCTGGAAAAACTCAAAGTGCCTGCTCAACCCAACGAGTTCTTCTAGCATCCTGTTTTTTGCCAACACCTTTCACCACAAGTGCACTTGACCATCTAGAAGCACTATTTATTGTAACTCTCTACCTCTGTAATCCCTTCCTAAACCCAGCAGATTTTCATTTCCTTCACCCTGCAAAACAAATCTAACCAACTTGAGTCAATTTTTCTACTTGTAATGTTGATTCAGATTCCTATTTGGATTTATTTATCACATGCACGTACATCAAAACATACAGTGAAATATGTCACGCGCTGGGGGCAGCCACACGCTCTGGCACCAACGTTGCGTGTCCACAATGCTCGACAGAACACGAAAGCAACAAAGCTACAGCAGCAAAACAAGGCCTGCTCCTCTCTCTCACCAACACCCACCAACCCATGCACAGACACAGACCTCTAACCGCCAGGACAAGCCATCGTTGGCCTCCAGGCAGGCTTGTAGATTTGCAGACACTGGGCCCTGACTTCCCCAGTGATTCACAGAGATTCAAGTGCCTAGAACTACGGTTTTTTTGGGTGCCACCTAAACACATTGATTACATTTTAGTGCCAAGACATTGCCTCTCCATTCAAGAGGTACCACTCTGGCTCTCTAAATCCAAGTTTCATACATAATTTCCTTTCATCAGTCATTAACAGCTAACAATATGTCATAATGATGTGCTGCAGTGGGTTGGTCCCATATGTTCATCGGAAATAGGCATGGCATTTTCACTGGAATTTAAATTCTTGAAATTCTTTGGAAATAAGCTGTTCTGGTGAATCTGGTCACCAACAGTAAACAAAGTTGTCCTTCCGCCCTTTTAGCCTGCAGTGGAATATACTTCCTTCCCTTCAAACAGCTGTCACTGCAGACAAAAGAAGCTGAAGATGCTGTAATCTGGAACAAAATCCAGAATCTGGAAAAACTCAAGCACCTGCACAAAGACAAACAGGGCTAGTAGCAACTTGACGGCCTGATTTACATTGCACCTGATCTCATCGTGCAGTTAAACCAATGGAAAATAAAACAGGCCACGATGTAACAAAGACCACTGCTCTTCCATCAGTCTCAGAATCAGGTTTATGTCATGAAATTTGTTGTTTTGTGACAGCAATACATTAAAAAGAAGTGCAATCTACTCAGGAATAGTGATGGCCATTTAAACAGCTTATAGAAGAAACAGGCTCCAAGAACATGCCCATGGTCATCAACGGAAGGAATATGCATGTGAGTATGAGGACAACCTGTAACATTTGCTGTGATCTTCAGGTTTATGAATGATCCACCTCATTTCCCTGCTTAATGTCCCGCCATTGCAGAAGGCGGACTTCAATCAGTTCAATTCCCTCCATATAAAGAAACTGCTGTGAGCCCCAGATGCAGTGAGTGTAATGGGATTCATCAAAATTCTGCTGTAGACATGATACAGAGCTGGCCCACACCTCCAACCATGTTGTTCCAGTGCAGGTGCAGCCCTGATGTCTACCCAACAACGTGAAGAAATGCCCCCCACCAGAAAAAACTCCACAGTTCAGGAAATTGTAGCTCAGTCAGTTTCTCCCAACGTGATGGAAGGTACTACTGCCCAGTGACTCTTCCCCACCTCGTTCCAAATGGGCATTTTTAAGAAATGCGGGGCAATGACCATCTCTACTGAGAGAGGGTCTAACCAAACACCCTTGACATTCATTATTAGTATCCTGGATGCATGGGACTGGATGTGCAACTTGACCAATCATGTGTAGTTGGTCAGCGAATGGTTATTCTGTGGCCTATAGCTCACTCCCAATACCCGCAAAGGATTTCTGTCATCTACAAGGAACATTTGTATTCATCTAGGTAAATGGAATGCTCTCCATTTACCCAGATGAATACAGCTCCGATAACACAAAGCTGCGCACAATCCAGGATCAGGTAATGGATTAATTGATCCCATCACCCTGACCTCTCCCTCTCACCTCTACCATGGCACAATGGCTACCATGCATGTCTTCTGTAAAATGCACGACACTTACTTGCCGTGACTACTCTTACACCCCATCCCAGACGTATAGATTTGACCACTTACGCAGACAAGGATAGTGGGTGCAGGGAACACTCACTCCAACATAAGCTCCCATTGGGAAATACAGTATATCACTGGTCTCATTTGCTGCAGGGTCTAGTTCCAGGAACACACTAGCCAACAACCTTCAAGGAGTACCAAAAGGACCACAGTAGTTCAAGATGTCAAATTACCACCAACTTTCCAAGAATTATTAGGGACAAACATTATGTGCTTGACTGAACATCAATATCCATTTCTCATAAATGAATATGAATACATAACCACCATTCAATAAGATAATATATGATCCTGAGTTTCAAATCAGTTTTTTTTGCCTGATGTATGTACTTTATTTATTGGGATACATTGCAAATAGACCCTTCCAGCCCTTCGAGCCACATCACCCAGCAATCCCCTGATTTAACCCTAGCCGAATCACAGGACAATTTTACAATGACCAATTAACCAAAGGTGGCACATCTTTGGACCGTGGGAGGAAACCAGAGCACCCAGAGGAAACCCCCACGATCATGAGGAGAACGTACAAACACCTTCCCAGGCAGCGTCAGGAATTGAACCTGGGTCACTGGAACTGTTAAAGATTGTACTGACCACTACACTTATGTACCACCCTTATGATTAACAACCCTGATCTATGCTTCAAATATACTGTATCCAATACCGAGCATTTATAACCATCTAAAGCAGAGCATTTCAAACATTTACAACTCTGTCTAAAGAAAAGTTCTCCCCATCTCAGTTGTAAACTTACAATTATTATCTCAAGACTATGTTGTCAATTTTATTATCAATTATTATTTCAATTACTACCTCAAGACTATATCTCTAAGTTTAGTTATCTGTTCTTATCAGAAACTGCTCAGCCTTGATGAAATCTCTCTTGATTGGTCTATATGTCATGATGTGCGCTACCAATATTGGAATCCAAGTGTGAAGGAAATTTAGACCCTAATGTAGAGTCAGTGACAAGAGTTTATTCTTCATAATTCCAAAAGAACGTTGGTGGCTTGGCTGAGCGACACCGCCAGAAATCGCATTCTCAAAACTAGGACCCCATGACTAGCACTAATCAGGCATCTGTTTAATTAATGCAAGTGACATGGAATTGCTGAGCCTATCAAAATAAACTTAACAAGCTTAGACAGAAAGCACAGCAGACCGCATTACAAGGAGCGAATTGCTTGAGAAAAACAGAAGGAACCCTAAACGATTAATGACTCTTGTTAAACAACAATTAATCAGTTCAGGTGCTCTAAAAACCTTGGAGCAACGCTCTCTGACACCACACACAGCCCTGAAGAACTCATTACAGTACACTGCAGTGAAAATATGTCAAATTTCCCAATTTCCTTTCCTGAGAAAAATGTCCCCTTTTCCAAAAATCAGTCCCATAAATTTGCCTTGTATTGATTCCAACTCTGTCCTTGAGTCCATAGACTCAGAATGCCCACAGTAATCTATTAACTTGCATAGGCACAACGGAACATTCTTAATTCTGTACTCCAATCTCTTGTAACAAAGAATTACTCTTCAATTAGTTGCTTTAATTAATTTATATCCCTGCATTTTCACTTTTTGTCAGAATTAGCACTCTTGATTCTCTGTACATAAATACTTGCCAGTTCCTCACAACGTATATGCAGTAAAAATTCCTTTCTATTCTTTCACCCAGACACACAAACTCGCATTTCCCTCAATGTACTCCATCTGCCACCTCCTCTCCTGTCACATAAAGTGAATCATTTTTTAATAGACTTTTTGGTTTAGAAATATATTTTAATGCTCTTAAAGCAACATCACCCTAATGCTGTTTGCATGATTTACATTATGATAAAGGTGTTCACATGCAAACTTACAGAACAACATTGTCAGATTTTCCTGCATTATGACATGCTGATATCAGCATGTCAGTTTTAGTATGACAATAGCTGTTGATTAAATTGCAGGTTCTTAGGAATTATTAGAGCTGGTATGATGTCTACAGCCAGGTCCTTAATGGGCATACAGTAATACAAGATGTATTCTTTCAGGTACAATGGAGCTGGAATGCTCTCAGATAGCAGAGGATCTGGGGAGACTAATGAAGAATGGTGCCTGGAGGAAGCATGTTCTATGTGAGAGAGGGTTATAGAACATAGAATGTAGAATAGGACCAGGCCCTTCAGCCCTCAATGTTTGTTCTGACCATGATGTCAGTTCAATCTGCACATCTGCCAGCAATGAGGTCTATATCCTTCTATATTCCCTGCCTTTGTGTGTGCCTATCTAAATATCTCTTAAACTTTGCTATCATGTACTATGCTTCCATCATCTACCTTGACAGAGTATTCCTGACACCTATAACTCTATCAAAAAAATTTACCACATAAATCTCCTTTGAAGTTTCCCTCATTCACCTTAAACCTCTGCCCTCTATATTTTGACATTTCCACCATGGGAAGTTGAAGTTGAATGCTTTGTAGGAAGTTGCGAGGAAATTCATTGTAAGGAGTAACACTACATGGAAAGCAAGCTACAAGATATCTAAACACAAAATAATCTGCAGATGCTGGGGTCAAAGCAACACTCACAACACGCTGGAGGAACTCAGCAGGTCGGGCAGCATCCGTGGAGAAGATTGGTCGACGTTTCGGGCCAGAACCCTTCGTCAGGACTGTGGGGGGAAGGGGCAAAGGCCCTATAAAGAAGGTGAGGGAGGGTGGGAAGGAGAAGGCTGGTAGGTTCCAGGTGAAAAACCAGTAAGGGGAAAAATAAAGGGGTGGGGGAAGGGAGGCAGGGAGGTGATAGGCAGGAAAGGTGAAGAAAGAATAGGGGAAAACACAATGGGTAGTAGAAGGAGGTGGAACCAAGAGGGAGGTGGTAGGCAGCTGGGGGAGGGGGCAGAGTGACATAGGGATAGGGGAATTGTAAAGTCATTTGCTTACTTTCACAAGGTCTTGTATCTCTCCTTCTTCTAAGACTTGTGGTTTCATGGCTGTTGTCATTCAGTGTGGTTAACTGTTCTCTTATTTGGAATTGGGCATTATTGTCATTTTTTAGATTTTCAGGCAGATCTTCCTGAGGAGAATTGTGAACAAAACATAAATAGAAAAAATTCAGTGGTTGCTTTTCCTCTCCCCTGAGTCCATAGATTGGAAAGCAGCCATCCGTCATCATTCCTCATCCATGAAAATATACATTGATTATTGACATGAGATTTTACTGTGGGAGACATGAAAGTCTGATCAACACTTTTGGACAGAAAGTCTATTCCAGTCATTGCCAGAAAAGTTAGGCAAGAACTCAACCATCTCGATATTTACGTTAGCTGATATAAATTGGTGCCTACCAACTGTTACCCAATTTTTCTGTGCATTGAGTCTATCTGCTTCCGTTAGGTTGAAGGGTCAGGTATCAAGTTTCTTGAGGCCCTT
The DNA here is from genome assembly GCF_030028105.1 of Mobula birostris. Lineage (NCBI taxonomy): Eukaryota > Metazoa > Chordata > Chondrichthyes > Myliobatiformes > Myliobatidae > Mobula > Mobula birostris. The sequence continues at coordinate 125,200,166 of NC_092379.1, read as the reverse complement.
GACTCAGTAAGTTATGGTGTGTCCATGATCTCACTGGTAAGCATTGCTCTTCCTCCCCTCCCATCAATACACCAATTGCAGAGACACCCAAACTCTTTAAGGCTACAAGGCTCCTCAGTACTGCTAGCATCTCAGCCTTGGCAGTTCCCTCAGGGGTGTGAGCAGCGGTTTGGTGACAGGCAATAGAAAGAAAGTAAATTTCTGGCCACAACCAATCTAATGGCCTTTGGAAATCTCAGATAATCAGGAGGACCTGGTCTCTATTTCTTCTTGTCTCTGACGATCAGAGATATTTAGAAACAGAATATTAAAATTTTGAAACATTAAAAATTTTCAATACAAATTGAAGTCAAAATTCACTTTAAACACATTTTGCTGATGTGAAGCAATTAAAACATTAATATTAAATTTCTTGATGACACTATGACTCCAAAATACCAAGAACAGTTACCTTTACTTGTCTTTTAGATGAGTGTCAGTTATCCCATTCAGATGGTTAAGGCCATGCTAGATGCACCAGCTTTGACTAGTATGAAGCTGAGGGATGGGATACAAAGGGTATCCAGCCGGGTGAGTTATGGAACAAATATGAAATCCGAGGCTGAGCGCAAAGTTACTTGTGCCCTGATCCTAACTCTGTCACAGTCCATCATTACGTCCTGCAGTGAACATGACAGAGGTATAGAATGTGCTGACTTTGTGTACTGCAGCTAGTCAGCAAGTGGCTCCCCTTGGAAAGATTAGCCTGACAATCCACACAGCCTGGCTCGCATCACCTCAGTTCCACTCAGCTATCTGTCAGAAAGAGTCTGACCCTTTCAGAATGGGATAGCCAAAGGCTTCTTTTGCAGGGCTGAAATGGCTATCATGAGGGGACATAGTTTTAAGGTGCTTGGAAGTAGGCACAAGGGGGATTTTCACACAGAGAGTGCTGGGTGCATGGAATCCACTGCCAGCGACGATGATAGAGGCGGATACAATAGGGTCTTTTAAGATAGGTACATGGAGCTTAGAAAAATAGAGGGCTGAGCAGTAGGGAAATTCTAGGCCGTTTCTAGAGTAGGTTACATGGTCGACACAACATTGTGAGCTGCAGGGTCTGTAATGTGCTGTAGATTTCTATGTCCTATGATCGCCTACGATCCTTACTCGTGCAGGCTTTACCAATGCTCCTCTTCGGCTATCTGCTGAAAGGTAGAGGGGAAAGGTGATCTCTCTGTATTTGCAGTTTATATTTATGGAGGAGTCTGAAGTAATAACAAGGGAGAAACCTGTGGGCATTGAGAAACACTTTCTAATGTTCTATTACACTATCTAGTCAGTATAGAGAAGCACTGTTAATGGGTTACAAAGTACGGGAAGCAAATATTTGGCAAATAGTACAGAAACATACCATTGGGATTTATGTCATACTCTATAGTTAGAGCAAATAGAATAAATACATATATAGGGCAATAGGAAGAAGTTACACACACAAAGAGCTGGAGGAACTCAGCAGGTCAGGCAGAATCTATGGAAATGAATAAATAGTCAACGTTTCAAGCCGAGATCCTTCTTCAGGACAGAGAAGGAAGGGGGAAGATGCCAGGAAAAAATTGATGCTTTTAAGTATTTTCTATCTGCTCAGAAGTCACATTAATGTAATAATCCTGTTGCATTATTCAGCATAAAATTGTTGTCTTCTATTGTCAGCTGTCACTTGCTCGATATTATTATGCTTTACTCCCATTCACCATGACAGAAGATCACATTTAGAATTTACTCCAGTAAATGGAAAAAAATCCAAGAGATTTTGCGGAAATATTTCCTTACCATTTTCTTTTCATGCAGCATTGAGCCTTCCTCAACATTAACTCTGGTCCTCTTGTTAAAAACATGAAGCTGCTTATGGACATTTGCCAGTTCATTTCGTAGATCAGTTATTTGCTGCATCAGTATTACCAGCAGTGTCAAACAACATAACACAGCCAAGAAGAGGATAACAACAGTTAAAACAAATCCTCTCATGATAGATCTGGTCCTTGATTCCGGTAAATTATTCCAGTATTTGGGTCGCATTGTAACTTAATTAGTTTTTCTTTCTTAGTTCCAGTCACTCTGGTACAATTCTTTTACTCAGCAGAGGAAGTTCGTATGATAGAAGGCGTTATTTTGCAATGAGAACAGGAAATCGTATTTCATAGGAATATTTGCATAATTGAATTGTTTAAAAGGGCCTTATCATCTGTTATTCTGAAGTTGCAAAATGAAACAGATATGAATTTGCTCAAAAGTACAAATTCCTAATTAAATGCACTAAATGTAATGTATGTTTCTTACATTTGTTTTCTATGTAGCTGAATGAATTAAAAAGCCCATATGTTATACCTTCATGGTTATTAACATAATGACTTATGTTTGCTTATAAACTGGTTGATAGATTGAGCCAGAACTTTCGGAAAGTTACACCAAGCTTTGAAAAGTGTGTGTTGGAAAAACATTATAAGATACCTCAAGACCCCATATCAGGAAAAATATAAAGATACAAATGTGATGTGTTGGAGAAGGTGCGGCTCCAAGGAGGCAAATCATTTTCATATTTTTTGGGATTGCCCTAAATTAAGTCTATTTTGGGAAGATATTCATAGAACATTAGTTAAGGTACTTAGGTCCCAGATACCTCTGAACTTTGAGACGCTCTATTTGGGGCATGTATTGTTTCTTGAACAGAAGGAAGATTTCTTACTTGCCCTCTTAGTGGCAAGTAAGAAATCAATCACTAGAAAATGGCTAAATCCAATACCACCTACATTAGAAGATTGGTACGAAATTATCTTGGAAATATTTAAGATGGAAAAGTTGACTTACTCCCTGAGAACTCAAAAAGAAAAATTTTATCAAATCTGGAATAAATGGATTGAATATATAACCCCAATGCGAGCAGACTTTAGATGACTCTCCTAATGATTTATACTGCTCTTCTCATCAACACAGTAATATTGCTAACGTAAGCACCCCTAGTCTAAATGTTTGTTTTTTTTGTTTTCTTTTGGAAAATAGAGAATTAACACAAGTAAAGGGAAAGATCTGGGAAAGGGATAAAAAAATGAAAAGATTAAGTAAGTAAGTACATAGGGATTGGATAATTATGTCTGCGGGCAGGAGCAAGCATGAACAAATTAGGATATAAACACCTACAATGGTTGATATTTAGGCTTATATACAACATTTTGGACCAGTGGAAATGGTCCAGAAGGGTTATATGGAAACTATTATTACCATTTTTCTTAACAACTAATTCCATTACTTAGCCTAATAGGTTAGATTTACCACAGTACATAATTATCTATTTAAATGTTTATTTTCCTTTTATATCATCTCAATGTGTACTTAAGAATGTATAAATAATTGTAGTTTTATACATATAAAAAAATGGAAAAGGTTATATGTGTGAAAAAAGTACATGATATTTGTGAATTCCTTATCCAAATAAAAATAAAATTAAAAAAAAGAAAAGTGGTGCCCAACATTTTTAAATGTTTATTCTTGGAATTTAGATGTATCTGGAAAAACTGCTATTTACCAGCTGTACATGCCCCTCTGAAGCTGATTGTGAATATTCTTCTTGAATCACAAAATCCTTGCAGCTCCCAGAATTAGAAGACTTGGAAAAAGCTCTGAGAATGACACAAATAATTCTAATTTAAACAATACTCAATTTCTGAGGGCTTTGGAGCAGCAGAGATTTAGTGGAGACTTAGCAGTAAGTCTTGAATTATAAATTCTGTCACTCGATACCATTGTACGGGGTCTTTCTTTTGTTACATTTAAAATGGCGATTTTGTTATGTTAATCTGTGGAATGTGGCTTTGTTGTGTTTTAACGCTGCAGAGAGTTTGCGCTAACAGTTTGTTTTACTTTAACTGAGAAAACCAGATTCTATTAGCCAATGGATGGTTATGTATCGTTTTGTTTTCGGATGCCATGCTGTATGATATGACTGGGGACTGAATTTTGGCGGGGAGTCGGAGGAGAGATGAGGAGGACGGCGGACGTGCGGAGAGGCTCCGGTCGGTCACTCCGGGTGGTCCCGAGCCGTGGGTCGACGGAATTCAGGTGGTCGTCTGACGTCAAACTTGAGCTCCAACGGTAGCGCGCGAAGAACTTGGACTTTGATAAGTGTTGGCGCCTTTTTTTTCCCCATTACTTTCCTCTCTGTATCAAATGTATATTAATGCCCTAGAATTAGTAATACCTATAAAGTGTATGTGTTAAAATTTACTGGGTGTGCTGGCTGATGATTGATGTTTGTGATTGATTCGGGCGACGACTGACCCTGAGGGGAGTGTTGAAGCAGGTGCTGGGCGGGATTTCCCCTGGACATTCACGAGCCAATATAACGGAACGTTACAAGTGGGGGCTACCGTCCGGGATTTGGATTTTTTTCGGGAAAGTTGTACTTGTGGTTGCGGTAAGTGGTGTGAAGATGGAGCGAGATAAGATTGTAAGGTGGTGTGAAATGGAGGAGGTACCGGTGAATCATGCGTGTGTGGTAAGCGGGGTCGATTATCGCATTCCGGCAGAGGTACTGGTGCGAGGGTTGAGTTTGATTTAAGGTATCGGGCAGGTAGATCTTGTAGCTAGAAGGGGTGGGAAAGAACTGGAAGCCAGCTGGATGTTGGTGCGGACGAGTGCCGACGTCATGACTTTGGAATTACCAGCGACAGTCCATGTCCAGGGGGAGGCGGGCCGTGGGGTCTCCACACTCTCCCCGAGGACGCAAGTGAGGAGGTGCCGGAGGAGGAGGAGCTAGATGAGGCCCCCGGCCGGATGCCCGTAGCAAGAGGTACAGGTGTGGCAAGGAAGGAAAATGGGAAGGTACGCATGTGCGTGGACTATAGGACCCTGAACCGCCGCACTGTTCCCGACCAATATACGGTCCTGAGGGTGGAAGATGCATTGGCCTGTCTGAGTGGTGCACAGTGGTTCAGTGTATTGGATTTGCGGAGTGGGTATTACCAGATTCCGATGAGCGAGACTGATAAGGAGAAGACAGCCTTTATCTGCCCCCTGGGGTTTTTCCAGTTCCAACGAATGCCCCAAGGTATCTCGGGGGCCCCAGCCATCTTCCAGCAGCTCATGGAGCAGACAGTGGGGGACATGAACCTGCTGGAGGTATTGGTGTACCTGGACAACCTGATAGTGTTTGGATCTACGTTGGAGGAACATGAGGAGCGGCTGCTGAAGGTGCTGAGTCGGCTGAAAGAGGAAGGGTTAAAACTTTCCCTGGATAAATGCCAGTTCTGTAAGAAGTCGGTCAGCTATGTCGGGCACATAATCTCGCGAAATGGAGTGGCCACCGATCCGGGTAAGATAGCCGCAGTCACCACCTGGCCGAGACCTCAGAAGGTGAGTGCCTTACGCTCGTTTTTGGGGTTTTGCGGATATTACCGGCGATTCGTGAAAGGATATGCGAAAATGAGTCATCCATTGAACCAGCTGCTGTGTGGCTATCCACCTGTGGGGAGGAGGAGGAAGGGAGACCGAGGGTCGGAGGTAGGAGGATACTTGAACCCGGGGGAGCCTTTTGGATTGAGGTGGGATGCTCAATGTGAGGAGGCGTTCCAATCTCTAAAAAGGGCGCTGACGCAGGCCCCAGTGTTGGCTTTTGCTGATCCCCGGAAGCCGTATGTTCTACACACTGATGCCAGTCACGATGGTCTGGGGGCTGTTCTGTACCAGGAACAGGGAAACGGATTGAGGCCAGTGGCGTTTGTCAGTCGGAGCTTGTCGCCTTCTGAGAGAAACTATCCCACGCACAAGCTGGAGTTCTTGGCGTTGAAATGGGCGGTGGTGGACAAGTTGAGTGACTACCTATACGGGGCCCAGTTTGAGGTGAGAACTGATAACAACCCCCTCACTTATATCCTGACCTCGGCGAAGCTGGATGCTACTGGGCACCGGTGGTTAGCAGCCTTGTCTGCCTATGAGTTCAGCCTGAAGTACCGCCCGGGGAGTCGGAACATCGATGCAGATGCCCTGTCTCGTCGGGCGCACGACGAGTCGGGCACGGCCGAGGAGTGGAAGAGTGTCCCTGCCCAGGAAGTAAAGGCCATGTGTCAAGTTGGGAGCGACGGGGAAGTAGGAGCACAGATGGGAACGGATCGGGCAGTAGATCAACTGGGGGCTGACGATGACGCGCTACCCACCGTTTACTGTAATGTGACTGCTCTGAGGAACAGGCAGCTGCCGGAGTTGAGCCCCCAGGAAGTAAAGGCGGCTCAGCGTGATGACCCGAGCATTGGCACTATCTGGTACGTGGTTAGCCGGGGTGATATGGGGCAGGTGGAGAAGGCGAAACATGCCTCCGTTCCTCTACTACTGAAGGAGTGGCCCCGGTTGAAGCTGAAGAACCACGTCCTGTACCGAGTCACGTCGCCTCCGGACCACCCCCGGCGCTGGCAGCTGGTCATGCCTGAGAAGTATCGGAAGACTGTGCTTCAGGCTCTACATGATGATTCCGGGCACTTAGGGGTAGAGAAGACCTGTGGATTAGTCAAGGACCGGTTTTACTGGCCCCGGATGAGGGGGGAGGTGGAAGAACACTGTAAGACCTGTAGCCGTTGCGTCAGGAGGAAGACCTTGCCTGCGCAGGCGGCTCCGTTATCCCACTTGCAGGGTGCGGGACCCATGGACCTGGTGTGTATGGATTTCCTGTCTATTGAGCCGGACACCAGCAATACCGCGAATGTTTTGGTCCTCACGGATCACTACACTAGATATGCGCAGGTTTTTCCTACTAAGGATCGGAAAGCGACTACAGTGGCGAAGGTGTTATGGGAGAAGTACTTTGTTCATTATGGCCTCCCCCGGCGGATCCACGGTGATCGGGGATGGGACTTCGAGAGCAGGCTTATCCATGAATTGCTGGATATGCTTGGGGTTGAAAAGTCCAGAACCACCCCCTATCACCCGCAGGGTGATCCTCAACCCGAGAGGTTTAACCGGACCCTGCTGGACATGCTCGGCACCTTGAAGATTGGACGGAAGAGTAAGTGGAGTCAGCACATCGCCCATTTGGTTCATTGTTACAATTGTACTCGCAATGATGCTACGGGGTACTCGCCCTACTATCTGATGTTCGGACGGGAAGCGAGGTTGCCCATTGTTCTGTGTTTTGGGACCGAAGCGGGGGAAATACCTTCGAAGCCGTGTCTGAAGTACGTGTCCGATATGAGGAGAGAGTTGAAAAGGGCGTACGAGTTGGCTGAGGCGGCAGCCACCAAGCAGAACCAGTGGAATAAAAGGAGGTATGATCAGAAGGTAAAGTTCGTCCAGCTATTGCCGGGAGACCGAGTCCTTATCCGGAATTTAGGACTACAGGGTAAGCACAAGTTGGCGGACCGTTGGGCAGCCACCCCATATGTGGTGGAGAGTCAGATGCCGAATCTCCTGGTTTACCGGGTGAGACCTGAGGGCGGGCAGGGGCCTGTCAAGGTACTCCATCGGAACCACCTGTTGCCTCTGGGTCGAGAGGTGAAGATGGACCCAGAACCTGCATGGGAGTTTACTCCTATTACGAGGACTCTGCGAGGGCGCGGGAAGAGGCCGCTGCGAAGAAAACGGGGCCGGTCCCCACCTCGAGAAGGGATACGTCATCGGAAGATGATGATTCGGACGTTTGGTACCTGCTTCCGTTCGCTGATTCCCCGGTGCCAGGAGAAGAGACTCTTGGTCCTTCCATCACTGAGTCAGGGGAACCGAGGGAGGGTGTTGCAGAGCCGCCTGTATTACAGCCGGCATTGGGGGAGGAGAGGGTGGAGGCAGAGCCCGAGCCAGAGGGCTCACCGGGGCAGAGGGATCCCGGTGAAGGGGAAGGTCCGTCAGATAGGCTCGAGGGGTCAACTGGGGTGTCTGAACAGGGAGAGACAGCAGAGGAAGTACAGAGGCCTCAGAGGAGTAGGCATCCCCTCACTTATATAGCGCCGGGAGAGCAGGGTGTGATCTCTACTGCCCTGCAAAGTTATGTCACTGCGTTATGCACCTGGGTTGGGTTTTGTGTTTTACAAGGAGTACTAGTGAATTCTGTTAACGTCATGAGGGCATGACTTTTTGAGGTGGGGGGAGAGTGTACGGGGTCTTTCTTTTGTTACATTTAAAATGGCGATTTTGTTATGTTAATCTGTGGAATGCGGCTTTGTTGTGTTTTAACGCTGCAGAGAGTTTGCGCTAACAGTTTGTTTTACTTTAACTGAGAAAACCAGGTTCTATTAGCCAATGGGTGGTTATGTATCGTTTTGTTTTCGGATGCCATGCTGTATGATATGACTGGGGACTGAATTTTGGCGGGGAGTCGGAGGAGAGATGAGGAGGACGGCGGACGTGCGGAGAGGCTCCGGTCGATCACTTCCGGTGGTCCCGAGCCGTGGGTCGACGGAATTCGGGTGGTCGTCTGACATCAAACTTGAGCTCCAACGGTAGCGCGCGAAGAACTTGGATTTTGATAAGTGTTGGCGCCTTTTTTTTCCCATTACTTTCCTCTCTGTATCAAATGTATATTAATGCCCTAGAATTAGTAATATCTATAAAGTGTATGTGTTAAAATTTACTGGGTGTGCTGGCTGATGATTGATGTTTGTGATTGATTCGGGTGACGATCGACCCTGAGGGGAGTGTTGAAGCAGGTGCTGGGCGGGATTTCCCCTAGACATTCACGAGCCAATATAACGGAACGTTACACCATCAATGTAACAGAGATTGAGAAAGACCACAGGGCATGGATTTAAACTCTGTGGTGAAGTAACAGTTTAGATTACGCTGTTCTTTTAACCCAGAGAGTACAGAATCTCTGGAATGTTTATACTGCAGCTACGATGTTGCTGACTCTGTATTCCAGGGGCAGCTATGTATCCATATTAGGAGAGAGGTTGATTCACACAGAAGAAAGTTTATCTTCCAGGTTGGTTTCAATCATATGAAAGAGGCAGAGAGAAGAGTATGTATTCTTTCTTATTCTTTGGAAGGGTGGGAGAAGGAAGATTTAAGTTTGATGATCAAGCCATCATACAGTGTAGAAAGTCCAAGGACTCGTATTTAAGGAATAGCATGATGTTACAGCCTGTAGAGTGGCTGCTCAGTTTCAGCAGCTTGGTTCAAGCTTGCCCTCTTGCAAGACCTATGTGGAGTCTATGTGCTCTCACTGTGACTGTGACGTTAGGGTTAGCATTGGAGTTCTGGTTTCCTTCCTCATCATGTTTAAAGTTCAAAGTAAATTTATTATCGAAGTACATATACACTCACTGGCTACTTTATTAGGTACAGTTGTTTGATAATGCAACTATCTAATTAGCCAATCGTATGGCAGTGACTTACAACATAAAAGCATGCAGACATGGTCAAGAGGTTCAGTTGTTGTTCAGACCAAACATCAGAATGGGGAATAAATGTGACCTAAGTGCCTTTGATCATGGAATGCATGTTGGTGTCAGTTGGGGTGGTTTGAGTATCTGAGAACTGCTGATTTCCTGGGATTTTCATATACAACAGTCTCTAGAGTTTTCAGAGAATGCTGTGAAAAACAAGAAAAAATCCAGTGAGTGGCAGTTCTGTGGGCAAACATACCTTGTTAATGAGAGAGAACTGAAGAGAATGGCCGGACTGGTTCAAGCTGACAGGAAAGCGACAGTAACTCAAATAGCCAGGTATTACAACAGTGGTGTGCAAAAAGAGCATCAATCCTTGAAGTGGATAGGCTACAGCAGCAGAAGACCAGACTAGGTTCCACTCCTGTACTTATTAAAATGGCCACTGTGTGTATATCATCATATACTACCCTAAGATCCATTTTCTTGCAGACATTCACAGTAGGACAGAGAAATGCAATAGAATCAATGAAAAGCTGCACACAAAAAAATGATTTCAAACAACCAATGTGCAAAAGACAAACTGTGCAAATATTAAAAAAAATACCAAATAGATAACTAACAAATAATACTGAGAACATGAATTGTAGAGTCCATCAAAGTAGCTCCATAGATTGTGGAATCAGTTCGGTGTAGATGTGAATGAAATTATCTATGTTGGGTCAAGAGCTTGATGGTTGAAGGGTAATAACTGTTCCTGGACCTGGTGGTGTGGGGCCTAAGGCTCCTGTAGCTTCCTCTTGATGACAGCAGTGAGAAGAGAGCACAGCCTGGAAGGTGGGGGTCCCTGATGTTGCTTTCTTGTGGCAGAGCTCTGTGTGGATGTGCTCAATGGTGGGGAGGGCATTGCCTGTGATGGACGGGGCTGTATCCACTACCTCTTGTAGGCTTTTCCATTCATGGGTATTGGTGTTTCCATACCAGGCCGTGATGCAGCCAATCAGGATACTTTCTGCTGTGCACCTATAAACGTTTCTCAAAGTTTTAGATGATATGCCAAATCTGTGCAAACTTCAAGAAAGTAGTGGCACTGTTGTGCCTTCATTGTAATAGCACTTACACACCGGACCCAGGACAAATCCTCTGAAATGAGAACACCAAGAAGTTTAAAATTACTGGCCCTCTGCACCTCCGATCCTCTGAGGCTTTCCGTTGGCTCTCCCTTCTGAAGGATGCTGTCATGTCAGCCAAAGAAACTGAAATCACAGGATTGCCAGGGGCTGTGAGGCTTCATGAAGGCACCTCCATGTTCTGTTGTCAGTCAAAGCAAGCGTAAAGGGCATTACACTCACCTGGGAGTGAAACTTTGTTGTCACATGTGTCGCTTGGTTTTACTTTGTAAGGGTGGTACACATTAACTGGCCCCTGGTGTGGTAGAATCTGGACAGAGTTGTGGAAAAAACTGAGGAGAATAAAATGAGATTTGCCTAGCATTAAAGCATGGGTGTTTGATGATCACTGTGGACCTGGCAGGCCAAAGAATTGCCAATTCGATACATTAATTGTGAGGACTCTGACAGAGAACTGTGAAAGGATGGCATTACATCTCCAAGTGTGGATGGTAGCTGAGGGGAAGGACCTCAAAAGTTACATTTGAAACTACTAATTCTTGGTTAAATATCCAGACTCCGGATCACTAAGCGTGTGTGTCACAAACCTAAAGTGCAGAATCGGAAAAGGAAAGTAAGAAAGGCATCCTTTATCCCCACACGAAGTCACCATTAAGTGTACAAAGATGAGGGATCGTTCCTGTCTGACATCCTGCTCCAACACTAGTTTGCTTGCAAAGTCAAAGTCAAATCTGTATGCACAGGCGCAATGAAAAATTGAACTACAGCAGCATCACAGGTAACACGACGTCATATAAGCACCATTCACAAGAGAAACAAAATTCAAACATAAACGCAATTTTTACATGAAAGAACACAGTCAGAACAAAGGTTAATCAAGAAAATCAGCCCCAGGATCACCAGCCAACCAAGACTGTAAGTAAACTCTCCTGAATTGTACCACACTATTCTTCTCCACATTTTCTCTCCGCACTGTCCCCCATTTTCTGCTGCTGTACAACTCAACACAATGTCCGCACCCACTGGAGTCGTAGATGATCAACCATTTGCATTAATTTAATGGTTTTAACATTGTAAACTGTCCCAAAGTGTTACTTACTAAAATGCACCAGGCTTTCCCTTCTTACAGTGGTTCCAATATTAGGGGTTAGTCTGGATCAGCTTCTGGTCTGTGCTGATGGACATCTGCCAGGGAGATGCCATTGAGTCAGGGGGAATTAGGTTGCTTTCTCTTGCTGGAGTTGGTCACCTGCCCGCTGCTAATGTTATAGAAGGCTGAGGCGACCCAAGTTGCCGAATGTATTTGAAAAGGAATGCGACGGATTTCTGAACACAATGGGCATCAAGAGATATCTGGAAAGAGTGGGAATATGATATTGAGCGCAATCAGCCATCATCACTTTGAATTGCAGACACAGGAGACTACAGATACTGGATTCTGGATCAACAAATATATTGCTGGAGGTACTAAGCAGGTGGAGCAGTGGAGGAAAAGAAATTACCAATATTTCACGACTACTGCTCAAAATATTGACAATGTCTTTCACCCACAGAGTGCTGCACGACCCACTGCGTTCATCCAGTGGATTGCTCATTCCTTTGAATACAGAGCAGGTGCAAAAGGCTAATTGGCTCATTCTGCTCCTATTTTTCAATGTTTTTCTCTTTCTGTTTGTCACTTGAAAATCTGGCCGAGTGGTGCCATAACAACAATCACTTACTCGATGTCAGCAAGACCAAGGAGCTGATTATTGACTTCAGGAGGGGGAAACCAGAGGTCCATGAGCCAGTCCTCGTGAGAGGATCAGAAGTGGAGAGGATCAGCAACTGTAAATTCCTCAGTGTTATTATTTCAGAGGACCTGTCCTGGGCCCAGCACGAAAGTGCAATTATGAAGGATGTGCAGCAGCACCTCTACTTCCTTAGGAGTTTGCAGAGATTCAACTTGACATCAAAAACTTTAACAAACTTCTATAGATGTGTAGTGGAGAGTATTACAGCCTGGTATGGAAACACCAATGCTTTTTGAATGGAAAATCCTACAAAAAGTAATGGATACCGTCCAATCCATCAGGGGTAAAGCCCTCTCCACCATTGAGCACATCTGCACGAAACACTGTCGTAGGAAAGCAGCATTCCTCATCAGGAAACCCCTCCACCCAGGACACGCTCTCTTCTCACTGCTGCCATCAGGAAGAAGGTACAGGATCCTCAGAACTCACACCACCAGGTTCAGGAACACTTATTATCCATCAGCTATCAGGCGCTTGAACCAAAGGGGATATCCTCACTCAACTTCACTTGCCCAGTCATTGAAATGTTCCCACAACCAATGGACTCACTATCACTTCTTCTCATCTTCTCAATAATTATTGTTTATTTGTTCATTTATTATTATTAATTTTTTGTATTTGCACAGTTTGCTTTTTGCACACTGGTTGAATCCCCAAGTTGGTGTGGTCTTTCGTTGATTCTGTTATGGCTTTTATTCTATGGATTTATTGGGTATGGCTTCAAAACAATGAATCTCAGAGTTTTGTACGGTGACATATATGTACTTTGATAATAAATTGACTTTAAACTTAGAACTTTGAGCTTAGCACAACCCTGAATGTTGCTTGCCAATTCAAAACATGGGATTGAGGAGGAGGAATAGGACTTTCAGCAACTCTGGTCAGCTCAGTTGTCCATAGGATAATGGTTCATTCCTTAACCTCAGAGCTGCTTTCTTCCATGAACTGAACACGTTTGATCGTTTAATACTTGAAAGTCAATTTGATCTGCCTTGAATATACTCAGGAGCTCCACAAATACCCAAAGATTTCACTTTCTCCTTCATCTTGTCTCATTCCCTGAACCCATATGCCTCAGACAGGAGAAATATCCCTGTCCTAGCTGCCATGGTAGCATAGCTGTTGGCATAACACTATTGTAGCTGGGAGCATCGGAGTTCAGAGTTCAATCCCAGCATCCTCTGCAAGGAGTCTGTAAGTTCTCCCTGTGGAATGCATGGGTTCACTCCGGGTGTTCTGGGTTCCTCCCACATTCCAAAGATGTACAGGTTAGTAGGTAAATAGGTTATTGTAAATTGTCCCATGATTAGATTAGCGTTAAACCAGGGAGTTGTCGGGGTTGCTGGGTCAGAAGGGCCCGTTCCATTCTGTATCTCTAAAATAAAATAAATACATTATCTTTGTTAAACCCTATAAGGATCTTACACATTTCAACAAGATTACCTCCCATGTTTTCTAAACTCACAAGGGTATAGAATTAGGCCATTCAGCCCATTGAGTCTACTTCACTATTCCAGCATAGCTGATTTATTATTCCTCTCAACCCCATTCTCCTGCCTTCTCCCCATAACTCTTAATGCCCTTTCTAGTCAAGATCCTTTCAACCTCCACTTTGCATATACTACACCCAAATACTTGACCTCCACAGCCATCCATGGCAATGAATTCCAAAGATTCACCATCCTCTGGTCAAATGAATTCCCTTTCATCCCTGTTCTAAAAGCAGTTCTTTCTATTCTGAATCTGTGCCCTCTGGTCCTAGACATTCAGCTGCTCCCCCACAGGAAACATCCTCTCCATCTGCACTCTGTCCAGGCTTTTTAATATTTGGTAGGTTTCTATATGCTCTCCCCTAATTCTTATAAACTCCAACAAGTACAGGCTCAAAGCCACCAAACGCTCCTCAAACATTAACACTTTCTTTCCTGAGATCATTCTCATAAATCTCCTCTGAACCCTCTCCAATACTAACACTTTGCTTCTTAGCAAACAACAGGAATTCTGCAGATGCTGGAAATTCAAGCAACACACATAAAAGTTGCTGGTGAACGCAGCAGGCCAGGCAGCATCTCTAGGAAGAGGTACAGTCGACGTTTCAGGCCGGGGCCCAAAACTGCTCACAGTACTCCAAGTACAGTCTGACCAATGCCTTATGAAGCCTCAGCATTACTCTTGTTTTTATATTCTGCTGCTTTTGTAATGAACGTCAACATTGGATTTGCCTTCCTTAAATTTGCTGTACTCTGCAAACATATAAAGTATATATGAATCAGGAGTAGGAACCGTGATATTTTGAACCTGCTTTGTCATTCAACAATACAATTACTTATCCCCTACTTCAGCACAACTTTCCTGTACTACACCACCATTCAAAAATCCTTTGATCTCCATTCTCAGAGAACACAACTACTGAACATAAGCAGGGTTCGAGAACCTATGACATGTGTGCACAAGGTGGCATGGAAAAAATTTGTTGGTGCACATTATTCAGTGCCACCCTTCAATTCTTTAAAGAGATACACGATGTTCAAAGTTCAAAGTTCATTGATGTTTTACAACCAGAGAGCAATAAGAATAGTGAGATATCTTCACAGGAAACAGCTCACGTTGGCTTGGCACCAGCTAGATGGTTATCAGAATACATAATGTTGAATGATACATTTTAAAATCCTTGCAAACCTAGTAGTAGAGATTTGGAGTAGACTTACTGATGAAACTCAGGCTACTTGTTACAGCTCTAAAATCAACCAAATGCAAGCTGGATATAAAATATTTGTCATCATTGGTGCAGCAACAAAAGTCTCACAGATTAAAGTGTCTATTTTTCTTTCTTTGATATTTTTATAAAGCTCACAATTTCACACTCATGTTTCTTTTGTTATATATGAGGTACAATGACAATACTATTCAGAAATTATGTTATTTTCCAGTTGGCCTTTTTGAAAGATTAGTATCAATAATTTTTGAACTGGTTTTCTAAAATACTTTATTTATTTCAATCTGTGTCTGTTCTATACATATACAGAGCTAGCGTGCCTCAGATTTTTGCACAGTACTGTACATTGTCTTTTCAGTTTCCAAATACCACTTAATACTACTGAGCTAATACAAAGTTAAGTGGGCCAGGCAGCATCTCTAGGAAGAGGTGCAGTCGATGTTTCAGGCCGAGACTGCCTCGGCCTGAAACGTTGACTGCACCTCTTCCTACAGATGCTGCCTGGCCTGCTGCGTTCACCAGCAACTTTTATGTGTGTTGCTTGAATTTCCAGCATCTGCAGAATTCCTGTTGTTTACAAAGTTAAGTCCTGTTTCACAACCACCTTCATATTTTAACCAGTATACGGTACTGTACAGAAGTCTTAGGCATTCTTGTAATATATGTGTGTGCCTAAGACTTTTGCACTTTACTATACTTTTATTGGCAGTAAAACAATAAAACAGTAAATACATGTAAATAAGCTCAGGACTCATTCATTTTCCTTTAAAAATCCATAATTATTGTTACAAATTCAAAATTGCCATGGAACATGATATAACTTTGCAGAAGATTATGGTCAGTTCATCCCTGCCCTAGAGAATTTCAAAAATTCGCTCCTCACTAAGTCAAGAAATTTCTCCCTGTTTTGGTCCCAAGTGGCTGAATGTTTATTCTGAAACCGTGCCAAGTCCTAGACTCCTCAAACAGGCGAACTTCCTCCATGTTTCTCACTGTTGAGGCATTTGAGAACTTGTAAAGTCCAATGAGATTCCCTTGCTGGTGGTAGGGTCTTTGTGAGTACTGAGGAACCTTGGAATACAAAACTCATAGATCATTGAGTGTGGTAATCTGGTTAGGATGGTATCAGATATAGTTGCTTTCATTGATCAGGTCATCATATACAAAAGTAGGAAGGATATAAAACCTTAGACCTAAAGCTCTAATACTGATTGCTATGCTATGGAAAGGATGTGAAAGCATTTGGAGAGGGCGCTGAGGAGATTCACCAGGATGTTGCCTGGGATGGAGCACTTTTCTTATAAGGGGAGACTGAGGAATCTGTTCTCCCTGGAGGGAAGAAGAGAGAGAGAGCATGACTGAAGTATATAAAATTCTATGGGGTATACATAGAGTAAACTGCAGAACACCTTTCCCCATATCAGAGGTAGATAAAACTAGAAAATGTAGACTCAGGGCAGAGGGAAAGAGATTTAGTGGATAAATAAGAGACATCCTTATCACCCAGAGACTATTCTACTGTTTCAAACTTTACTTCTGTTTCTTCCTTGGGTTTCCATTAAGTTTCACAGGTTACAATAACAGCAGAATACTAAAACTGTGAAGGGCCGCTGTCCATCACAGTTCTCCTGTGCCTCTTATCATCATCAACTTTGTGGATCTGCCTCCTCAGTCCAGGAACTAACTTATTGCAACCAAGGACATCTGATTTTACATGAGCTGGAATTTGGGGAGTAGTTCAATTTCACTGAAATGCAGCCTGGACCTTAAAATGAGGCTGTTTAGTTGCTGTTAGAATGGGCACCTCACACATTCAGCACGCTACGCAGAAGTTAAAATCTACCTGAGTATTAACAATCTTTCAGTCATATATCTACTGAAAAGGATAGTCACTTAAATGACAAATATTAATTGGTAGCTGATAAGTCTGTGATATTAATAGTTAATAATAGTAGTGTTGAATAAGAGACAGTTACCAAGTATCACACATCAATGTTGCTGGTGAACACAGCAGGCCAGGCAGCACCTCTAGGAAGAGGTACAGTCGATGTTTTGGGCCGAGACTCTTCGTCAGGACTAACTGAAAGAAGA
Source organism: Mobula birostris (assembly GCF_030028105.1). Classification (NCBI taxonomy): domain Eukaryota; kingdom Metazoa; phylum Chordata; class Chondrichthyes; order Myliobatiformes; family Myliobatidae; genus Mobula; species Mobula birostris. Next base: position 125,183,095 of record NC_092379.1, on the reverse strand, counting down.
GATAGTAAGAGATTTGAAAGTGGGAGGGGGAGGGGGAGATCCAAAATGATAGGAGAAGACAGGAGGGGGAGGGATGGGGCCAAGATCTGGACACTTGGTTGGCAGGTGTTTCGCTGAACACCTATGCTCTGTCCGCCAGAGAAAGCAGGATCTCCCAGTGGCCACACATTCTAATTCCACATCCCATTCCCATTCTGATAGATCTGTCCACGGCCTCCTCTACTGTAAAGATGAAGCCACACTCAGGTTGGAGGAACAACACCTTATATTCAGTCCAGGTAGCCTCCAACCTGATGGCATGAACATTGACTTCTCAAACTTCCGTTAATGTCCCACCTCCCCCTCGTACCCCATCCGTTATTTATTTATATACACACATTCTTTTTTTCTCTCTCTCCTTTTTCTTCCTCTGTCCATCTCACTATACTCCTTGCCCATCCTCTGGGTTTTTTCCCCTCCTTCCCCTTTTCTTTCTCCCTGGGCATCCTGCCCCATGATCCTCTCATGTCCCTTTTGTCAATCACCTGTCCAGCTCTTGGCTGCATCCCTCCCCCTCCTGTCTTCTCCTATCATTTTGGATCTCCCTCTCCCCCTCCAACTTTCAAATCTCTTACTAGCTCTTCTTTCAGTTAGTCCTGACGAAAGGTCTCGGTCCGAAACATTGACTGTACCTCTTCCTAGAGATGCTGCCTGGCCTGCTGCATTCACCAGCAACTTTGTTGTGTGTTGCTTGAATTTCCAGCATCTGCAGAATTCCTCGTGTTTACAGTTACCAAGTATGTTTCATTTCTAAATATTTTCTGAATGAGGAAATGAAACCATCTGTGAGTGTCTTTCTGTGGTAATTTTCATCTTCCCGTCTCTCATTTGGCCAGTTGCTTACTTCTCAAGTTCAATGCAAAAGATAAGAGAAATTGGAAGTTCTCAATCTCCACTGCTCTGGAAGATCTCAATCTAAGTTTTGCATTAACTCGTTGCCCTCCTTTTCAACTATTCAAATCGTGAGTAAATGGCTTCACTAAAAAGCTGTCACTTTAATACAGATTTAAAATAAATTATTTAGAACAATTAGCTTTGATAATTGATCATCTTTTTCTCTGAAAAAATGCACTTTATAGGACTGGTGCTGGAGCTCAATGAGAGACAGTTCAGAGTGGGAATAGGAGAGAGAATTATAGTGATAGACAATTCATCTTCAGAGTCAACTTTGTGGAATGAATGGAGATTATTTCACTGAGCTGTCACCCAATCTGCGCTAGGTTTCTAGCATGGAGACCACAAAGCAATCTATCCTGTTCCATACCCATGAATGTAATGCTCTAAAATGAAATTTTGCTTCACCTGCAAGGAACATTTTGGGCTGCTGGATGATGGCAAACAGGATGTTAAAGGGCATGAGAAGGAAAGGGTTTGGTGGCTCTGGGCCTGGACATACCGGAGTTTAGAAAAATGATTGGGATCCCACTGAAACCTACCTAATATTTAAAGACCTGGAGTGGACATGGAAAAAATGTTTCCAGTAGTCAAGAGAGTCTAGGACCAGAGGGCACAGCCTCATAATAGAAAGGCATCCATTTAGAAGAGATGAGGGGAATTTCTTTAGCCAGCAGGTGGTGAACACATGGAATTCATTGCCACAGACGGCTGTGGAGGCCAAGTCGAGTATATTTAAAGCGCAGGGTGATAGCTATTTAATTAATAAAGGAGTCAAAGGTTATGAGGAGACAGGTAAATGGGGTTGAGAGGGTAAATAAATTGATATTGGAAGAAAAGGAAGAATGATGAAAATATCATGGAAGGACAGAGTAACAAATGGGGAAGTATTGCGACAAGCCAGAATAAGAAGAGAGCTGATATCATCAATCAGGAAATGGCAGCTGGAATTACTGGGACACGCACTGAGGAAAGAGAAGCTGGAACATCTTGCAGTGACAGGGAAAACTGATGGAAGAAAAAGTTGCAGTCAGCAGCGCGACACTCATGATGGGTTGGATGGGCAAAAATTTTTAAGAGCTTATTAGAACTCAGATTAAAGGCAGATGGAAGACCATGATCCCTATGTCATATGACATGGCACATAATGATGATGTTAATCAAATGGCAGAGGAGAATGGCCTAATTCTGCTCCTTTCTCTTATGGTATTGGAGGAAAAGGAAGAATGATCAAAGCATGAGAAAGTAAATGATACCTTCAGAATGCTGAGTAGGAAGGGAAAAATCAATCACATGGTGTCAACACATTGGATATTACTTTAAAATATTGTAGGAGCCACATGTTCTGTGTTGCACATTTATTCTGTTTATACGGTAACTAGTCACATTCCCGGGGATGTAGTAAAAGCAAAGGGAATAAGTTTCGTATTCATGTTTATTTTGCAGCATGGAACCGTGGAGATCATAACTTTGCTCTCCACTTCAAGACTGAATGTTTGCTAATTGCTAATAAAGGATCGAAAAAAGGAATTCTTCCCTTTGGAACAATCATTTCAATGGAGCTCAGGGTGCATCACGCAAGTATAACAACTCCATCTGACGTCGCAGCTGGCAGCAATTGTTTTGTTTTGATTTTGGTTAAGTTTTTTGCTGCTACTAATATGGTTCAGTGCTTATTTAAAATTTAGGACTACTGGATTAAACTAGAAATGAATATGTGTGTTGTAGCCCTGGGGACTTTCATAGTCAATCAAATTTGCAGGGAATGATATCTCATAGATAAAATGAACTAAGTAGCAAAAGATAGGGGAGAAAAAAAGAAACGGTGAAATGAGTTTCTGATAAGGAGGAGGATGGATATGACTTTATTATCTCTGTGACTTGACTCTACTCTCAGAGATAAATTCAGCAAAATTTCAAGCTCTATTTTATTAAAAATTCGTATCATTTATATTATACTCAGAATTTTCCTAGTAAGGTTGATTGAGAACTTAATTTAAGAAGCTACTGAGCACAGAGGTTGAGGTTCTGAAGGGTAGTGTTTTAAGTCCAGCATTATCCATACAAGTTCAGTGTTTTCTCACTAGTTCAGCTGTGCACCAGCCGCAACAAAAGAGCTAGTCTTGTGGGGCAGGACGCACTACGTTGACGTGAGAAGAAGTTGCTATTGTTATCTAAAATTCTCAACAGCTAAATGAGATATATCTTTAAAAAAAATCACAATTTTCAAGCTGGCATACAGTTCTTGGATGTCATATTTTATATATGCATTAATCTTATCTTACATACATTTTTGTACTGTACAGTGCTTTACTGTCCTTTTTATATTTCAAAGTTAACAATAACCAAACAAACATTTTTTTGGGAGTTCAAAATTAACACTGATACAGTACGTAAGAACATTGCATGGCTGTGTGTTACACTAAAAATTGTATTGAGTATTTTGGGACTATCAAACAGATGAACAGTAATGGAGTGTGTAAGATATTGGATGGGATGCTATAAATACATTGTAAATGCACAATCAGTACGTATCTGACCAAAAGTGGATTATATTATGTACAGAGTTACATACAGTAATATTGAAAATTAATTAACAGAATTAATCTTCTTAGGTTCTTCAACTTACAAAAAAATCAGAAGACTTCAATGAAGATGCAGTATTAAAGAGAGTCCTTGTTACAATATGAAGCATGCAGTCCAGCATACAGTTCGTTAAAGAAGGGGAAAAATCTCATCTGTTGAAGAGTGTGATGGCCTCCAGATACCTACATGATGTTGGTGTCATAAATATGTAGCAAGAACTGCATCGTACTATAATCTTTCTGTATCAGAGGTCCTCTTCAACTGAGATGAATTGATCTTTTTCTCAATATCGTCCTGCCCCATAACATCAAATCCTCTCAAGAACTTTGTCTAATTACTACGTGTTTCTATTAGATCCCTGAAAATGAAGAGGATCCATTCTTTGGAAAACTCGGTCTTTCCTTGTTTTGCTCAAAGGAAAGTTAAAGACAAGAGTCTGGGAGTAAACTACTAAGCAGGGAACCTGCTCATTAAATGAAAGTTATTTCATTATCTTTGATCATGTTGCAAAGTTTTTTCTATCCTTATGAAATCAGGCACTTGTTAAAAAGGCTGCTCGATTGGTAAAGACAGTGGAGAGTCTCTGCTGCTGTCTGTCACTCGGCAACAAAGTTTGATGCATGGAGGGAGTCTGACCATATGCTTCAGACATTCAGGATTTCAAATTCTTCCTCTGATTCGAACATTTTGTCAGCTGGCTCCACAAACTCTGGGAATGACAGAAAATACAAAAGCAAAAAAGTATTAATGCTACAAAGTGAACATGAGTTTTACTTCACAATATATAAAGAATGAAGAGAAAATCCTGAAATCTCAATTTTCAGGCTAATAATCAAAAACTATTTGATTCATAGTACCAGGCAATGCAAAATCATGGGATTATTCAACAGCAGTTAAAATGGTAAGGGACAGTAAACTAGAGCAAGGATGACAAAGGACCTCAGCCTGAAACATCGACTGTTTATTCCTGTCTATAGCCTGATCTGTCTAGTTCCTCCAGCATTTTGTGTGCGTTGCACTGGAGAAAGAATTAACCCAATGTAATTTATCAATACCTACTTTTTTAAGCAAGTAATTTTTTTGATACAACAAAATAAGAAACAATTTGCCATTATCTGTTGAAAGGACCACAAAAACCCAAGGAACGTCAAATGGTTCAAGGAATTTGAAGGATGAATCATGGGTAAAACAAGTTGTAAGAGAAAAGTCGAGAGAGAAGAGACATGGAGAAAGAAGCAAAATGTAAAGAAGATTCTGAAGGAGTACAGAATGTTGAGGACCATCTCTTCCAGTCCGTGGTGGAATAGAGTCATATAGTGTGAAACAGGCACCCTGACCCAACTGGACTGTGCCAAGCAAGATATAAGACTATTAAATGTAGGAGCAGAATTAGGCTATTTTCTCTTACAAATTGCTTTCAGTCCATTGGTCCATCAAATCTGCTCTGCCATTTGATCATAGCTGATTTATTTTCCTTCTCAACCCCATTCTTCTGCCTTTTTCTCCATAACCTTTAGATATCCATCTAAGCTAGCCCCACTTTCCCATGTCTGGTCTGTATCGGTCTAAACCTTTCCTATCCTTGCAGCTGTCGAAATGCCTTTTAAATCTCATTAATGTACTTGCCTCGACCACTTCCTCTGGTAGCTCATTCCATATACGGACCACTCTCTGTTTGAAAAAGTTGCCCCTCTGGTACCTATTAAATTTCACCTTAAAACTATTCCGTCTAGTTCTTGATTCTCAATCCCTGGAAAAAATACTGTATGTATTCACTTCATCTACACTCATGATTTTATACACTAGAAATAATAACAGATAGGAAGGAAAGAGAGCAGTGTGTTTTCTTTGAAAGAAATCCTGGGAAGAAGCCTGAGCTGATGTGGAATTAGTCCATTGTGAGAGGGGAGGTTGCTGTTGACAAGAGCAAATGACTGAACAGGAACTGGGTGAATGTCATACCGGGCAGAATGTAGGACAGGACATAGCTTTGGCACAGAATGTTGCTAGGGAGTGCAGTAGAAAATACATATTAGATATGATGTTTTTAAATGACAACTGGCTTATTAGATCATAAGACATAGAAGCAGAATTAGGCCACTCAGCCCATTAAGTTTACTCTGCCATTTGCTCATGAAGTGGGATAAATTAAATAATAAATGTCCTTGCAGAGGCCTCACCTGCACCTGTGGTCTGTACTTCAGGTTTGGTTGCAGGAATGAATGGGGGCCAATGAGCTGGATGCTTCTCGACCAGTTCAAACATCCGGAAACTTTGCGTCTTCAGAATTTCCTATCAATTTGACATTCACATCATTAGGCACAAACTACAGAAAGTCTTCATTTTATAATATAGACTAGGGAGATAATCCACAACTGCAGCTCAGCATGCAGATTTTGTCTCGGTTCTGAATCAGAACCAGGGAAAGCTGGTAACGGTAAAATCCTTCTCTTGTCTGTTCAGAGTTCAAGGGACGAGGAGTCCACGGTATACACACAATTTATTTGGCTGTGAGGCCAGTCTCAGAAAATGCCACTGTTGATGACACCAACAAGTATTATATGTGACTCTTTCCTAAGAATCCTTTCTTAAGTGCCAAACCTCCTTCTGTAAAAGACAACTTGTTTAGGTGGGAGCAAAGAACAAAATAAATACCTACAAGTGCATGTTATATTTGTGGAAGAAGAGCGATGGTTTTCAATGACCAAAAAGATTGTGCTGCCTTTAATGTCAGGTGTTACCACTATATTTTTCCAGACAGCAAGATGAGCTTAGAAAATGAGAAGGTGAAAAGAAACCGATCTCAAACTGAAAACGGACAGCAGGAGTTAAAGGTGGCTGCTCACCACTGCTTTCTACAGTCTTATAGAGATGGAAAATAAATACTAGCCTTGCTCTAAAAAGAGAATAAATAATTATTTAAAATATGTATAACTGAAAAACAATAATTTCATACCTTCTGTACAGAATTACACCAATTTTCAAAATCCCTTTCAGTGTTGCAAAAAAATCCCTGTAATAAGAAGCATATGTCAAGGAAAATAGTGACAGCATCATGTATACACATACATACATGTATACGCAATCATATACTGTACAAGGCATCATGGTCTAAACATCTAACTTATATATTTTAAATAGTGTACTTTGACAGCTGTAGATTTAAAATATGCAATTAAAAGTTAGCAAACTGAATTGCGTGGATGAAAGTGCAGCCTATCATGCTGACAGATACAAGAAGCTGACAGTTTAATCTTCATTTTCAGTATTATTGCCAATGTCCCCTCCTCATACATTTTACACCTAAAGCAGTTTTCCTTAAGCTCACTTGGTGTTGTTAACAAACTCATTCTCTACTGGAAGTGAGGAATTAAAAAGACGAGGAAACCCTAAGCTGATGCTCCTAGTATTTGCCTCAGGAGGTGTAAGGAGAGTCTTTATTTTGAAGAGTCAATTGAGTCAATTTGTTTTCCCTGCTTTCCCCAAACAGATGAAATCTGTGGCATCACATCACCATCCTAGTCCCCTCATAGCTCAGAACCCCTAACACATAATTTCCTTCGACCCCTAAGGTGATGGTATACTAAGCCTTAAAAGTGAGTCACACTGCTTCTGAAGAAGCCCTTGTACCTCTGATAGTCTGAAAATAATACAAAACTGCACATCTATATGCCTGATTACAGTGTAGTGACTCTCACCCTTTGTAGAGAGGGGATAAGGAGAGTCATGAAGTGAAGTTGAAAATTTTCTGAGAAGACGCCCCTGGAGATATAAATGAGAATGTTTACTGCACTCTGTGAAAGATACTGTAAGTAGTCAATTTTGCATTGCTTGGAAGAAGATGAAGCAACTACCCTGTCTTTGGATAGAACCTGTACCAATAATACACACACAAAATGCTGGAGGAGCTCAGCAGGTCAGGCAGCATCTATGGAAAAAAGTAAACAGTTGACATTTCAGGCCGAGATCCTTCATCAGTCCTGAAGAAAGTCTTGGCCCGAAACGTTGACTGTACTCTTTTCCATAGATGCTGCCTGGCCTGCTGAGTTCCTCCAGCATAGTGTGTGAGTTGCTTTGGATTTCCAGCATCAGCAGACTTTCTCCTGTTTGTACTGCACCAATAATAGCCATCATAAAACTGAAACTCCTTCCATTTGATTCTAGATTTAGATTCAGATTCATTTATCCCACATACATCAAAACATACAGTGCATTGCGTTGTTTACTTTAACAACCAACACAATCTAAAGACATACCGGGGGCAGCCCACAAGTTGCCACACATTCTGGCGCCAGTATAGCGTGCCCACAATGCTGAACAGAACAATACAAGCAGCAACAAAACAAAAGCAAAACAAGTCTTTTTCCTCCCACCCCCACCACACCCACCCACCCATTCACACAAACAGAGAGTCCCGGTACTTGTCAGATAGATAATGAGAAGTTAAGCAATCCTTCTGAATAGATCCTACAATTTCACTGGACAAAATGAAGCAATACATTAGTCTATATTTGGGGATATTGACCCTTGATTACCAAAAAATTTGCACTTATGCTGCTTATTTATTTTTATTTATCTATTGAGATACAGCATGGAATAGGCCCTTCCAGTCCTTCGAGTCACGCCATTCAGCAATTCCCCGGAATTAAGGCTCGTCTCATCATGGGATAACTTTAAATGACCGATTAACCTACCAACTGGTTCATCTTTGGACTGTGGGAGGAAACCCACACGGTCACGGCGAGAACATACAAACTCCTTACAGGCTGCAGCAGGAATTGAACCCAGGTCCCTGGTACTGTAAAGCGTTGTGCTAACCACTACACTACTGTGCTGCCCCTAGACATGGTTAATGGGGAGTGTCTGTTTGGGAAGCGATCACCCATTTTCCATAAATAGAATTTACTTTAATTGCTCTGTGCAATGCAAGGTTAAGCATGGAAGTGAGCTCCTGTGCACGGCACACATGGTACTGTGTAAAACTCTTAGACACAAAAGCTAGGGAGCCTAAGACTTTTGCACTGTAGTCTTATTTGTCACTGCGGAGCAGAGAGTGAGTTTGTAAAAATGGAGGGAGCAGAATATGTTAGAAGTGGTGAGGGAGGAGTATCACGGAAGTGGTGTGGGACAGGTGGCAGAGAAGGAGTGCCAGGGGTGGGGGCTGGCGCAGGTGCAGACACACCCAGCCCTGAGACACCAGGCAGGGTCATTTGATTCCAAACAGTTGGTTTATTGATCATTACAGGAGGTCTCGCTGGTGCTTCCCACTCCCTCGCCTCTCCTTTCCACTTTTCCCCACCATGATTCCCCTCTCCCTGCTCCCTTCCCACTCTCAGTCCACATTAGAGACCCATAACAGAATCAGGTTTGTTCTCAATCACAAACATCAAGTTTTTTTGCAGCAGCAGCAGTACAGCGTAATACATAAAAACTACTACAGTACAGTGCAAACGTCTTAGGCTTTTGCACAGTACTCTACACAGCTGCATAAATTACTCAGTCAGGTGGCATTGATGTATGACCTAGAGAAAAAAGTATTTTTATTCTGTGTTAGGTTATTTGGGGAATGTGCAGGGAAAGAAAGGAGGAAGCAAAATTTGGTGCATGATATTTTAATGCAAGATAAAATCAGTGGGTGACACTTCCAAGCAGATGGTGTGCCATGAATTTAGTAGGATGTAAAACAGTGGCAAACTCGATGTTAATTTATAAAATATCTCAATCTAATGAAAATGAGATACTAGATCAAATTTTACAAATGCCACAGAAACAAGAAACACAATGAGGATCTTGATAAAGTAATTTGGGATAAATCATTCCCACTGGTCAGCATGTTGATAACTGGGATACTTAAGATGATTGTAGGAGAAATATACTGAGATTAAAAATATTTTGACATGGAGGGTTGTTAGAATGCTTCATCCCATCTCAGGAATAATAAGGAAATAAATCATTTTTCTCCTGAGTTTATATGGAAATGGAAGAGAACTAGACTAAGCATCTAGTTGAGAGTGTCCAGTCATATGATACCAAATAACAGCCCTCTGTACCATAATATTCTATGATGCCCTGACCTAACACTGCAATGCAATTCCTGTAATTCGATATCAATTACCCGTGTAAGTCAAGATTCTGGTCAATCTGTTACAACAATCCGTGGCTGGTACAGTAGCCTAGTGGTTCGCGTGATACTATTAAAGTGACATGGCTTCAATTCTGCTGCTGTCTGACCACGTGGGCTTCCTCTGGGTGCCCCGGTTCCCTCCCACATTCCAAAGACATATGGGTTAGTAGGTCACACACATCAAATTTGCTGGTGAATGCAGCAGGCCAGGCAGCACCTCTAGGAAGAGGTACAGTCGACGTTTTGGGCCGAGACCCTTCGTCAGGTCTCGGCCTGAAACATTGACTGTACCTCTTCCCAGAGATGCTGCCTGGCCTGCTGCGTTCACCAGCAAATTTGATGTGTGTTGCTTGAATTTCCAGCATCTGCAGAATTCCTCGTGTTTGGGTTAGTAGGTCAATTGGTTACATGGTGTAATTGAGTGGCTTGTTGGGCTTGTTGATACCATGCTGTAGCTCTAAATAAGATAAATAAAAATTCAGACGTTTACAGGGAAAATAAAACTCTGTCCAGAAATGAAACCCCTTTTCAACCGTAGCTTGTGAATTTTTGCCTAACAATACTCTCTGAAACTTTGAGTGACACATTGTGAGAAATCTCTGTCTTCATGCATGGTGTATCTATGTAGGTTCTTCAGATAATTCTATGCTACTGGCAATCTTTAAGATGTACTATAAAAATTCTATGATTCTAGAATATAAGAAAAGATTGAATCGGTTAGAACTTTATTCCCTAGAACATAAGAAGATTGGGGGAGATTTGACAGAGGTATGAAAAATTATGAGGGGCCTATGCAAGCAGGCTGTTTCCACAGAGGTTGACCTGAGACTACAACTAGAGGTCATGGGTTAAGGGTGAAAGGTGAAATGTTTAAGGAGACCATGAGGGCAGCTTCTTCACTCAGAGGTTGGCGAGGGTGTGGAGCACGCTGCCAGTGGAGGTAGTTTTGATTTGACTGTTTAAGTTGCGAAGTTTGGATAGGTACATGGATGGAAGGGGTTTGGAGGGATATGGACTAGGTGCAAGTCAATGGCACAGGCAGCTTAAATAGTTCAGCATGGACTAGATGGGCTGAAGGGCCTGTTTCTACACTGAAGTTTTCTATGATTCTATGTCATTGACATTAATTTGCTATTTAATAATAGGTTATAATTTTGTCAGTAGATGGTGCTATTGTACTTTCTGAAATAAATTGTATTATTTATTCAAAGATCTGGAGCACTGTCCAGTACCTCACAAAGAATTGTTATTATTTGTCTCTTCCTCTTTAACACTGTGTTTCTGCTTTACTGTCAGAGCTACAAAAGATCTGAAGCTGGAGAATACAAGGAAAAGGAGACACAAGAGGCTGCAATTGCTGGGACAACAAACAAACTGCTGGAGGAAGTTAGTGGGTTCAGACAACATCAGTGGAGGAAAATGATCAGCTGACATTTCAGGTTGAGAAAGAAAGTAGGAGCAGGAGTAGGCCAACAGGCCTCTCAGGCCTGCCCTGCTATTCAATATGATAATGGACTATATATGCTTTCCTCTGCTCCTCTTCTGAGACAGTTCCCAAAAAAACCCCTCAATTTCTTGATCTTTCAAATATTTAAATATCTTCACCTTAGATCTAATCATCTTGCCTCCACCACTTTGGGGCAGAGAATCCCAGAGATTAACTACCTTTGTCAGAAGAAATTTTAATGCAGCTCAGATTTTCATTTTGTAGCATAAATGTTAAGAGTGGTTGAGCCAAAGGTCTTGCTTCATTTGACCCATCCAAGTACTTCTCATGTGACTGATAGAGAAACCCATGTTCCAACTCATTGAGGCCAACCATTTGCATTAAATGTGCAGCACACAAACTAAACAGCACACATGGTGAGTCTGGTCACCATAAGATATAGGAGCAGAACTCAGACATCCCACCTCTCCTAGAAGTTCCGGGAGTCTCCTGCATATTGATAGTGGCTCCCTGACGCCCGGAAATTATATACAATATCCCGGAAATAGACTTTTTTTGAGAGGAAGAGTGAGCATCCTGATTGGTCTCTCTTCATGCTAAGAGTGGTCCCAAGCACTGGGCTGCAAGGAAACAATATGATTTGGCGATATGAAACGATATGAGTCATTTGCACCTTTCCTCATTCCCTGTCACGCCCACTGTTGAATTTTAACGCACGCGAGGTCATCAGTGACCCAAGACGTGCAAAGGAGTGGGGCCATGACCCATTTATGAATGTCCCCAGTGAGTCTTCCATGTCAGCGCGGGAAGAAGATCAATTCCTCGAGCTTGCAAATGACAGTGGGCTGAAAAGTATGTTTGACATAACATCTCTGCCGGCATTCTGGATCAAAGTCAAGGCTGAATATACTGAGATAGCCACGAAAGCACTGAAAACGTTGCTTCCGTTTCCAACATCATATTGCTGTGAAGCGGAGTTTTCTGTAATGAATGCAACGAAAACTAAATTGCGGAATAGACTGGACATAAGGAACCCCCTTCGAGTATCGCTGTCTCCCATCACACCTCGATAGGACCGTGTTGTTTCAGGAAAACAAGCCCAGGGCTCCCACTGATTCAGCGATATTGGTGTGTTGCAATGATTTTATATGTTCATACAAGGAAAATATGCACTGTGTGTTTAATATCCAAACATTACTTAAAATGTTATGATGCTATTGACTTATAAGTGACTTATAATTCAGTGGTCCCCACCCTTTGGGCCGCAAGAATACAGCGGTAGCTGGAACGCACCCAGCACATCTTTAAGAAAAAAGCCGAAACAAATAAGCTAATTAATTAGGTGCCGCCCAGCACGTAAATATCAGTTCAGATCAGAGGCAATTGCCGATTGCGTCGTCTCTGATCTGGGCTGACATTTACGTGCCGGGCGGCACCTAATTAATTACCTTGTTTATTTCAGCTTTTTTCTTAAAGATGTGCTGGGTGCGCTCCGGCTACTGCTGCATGCTTCGCGGCCCGGAGGTTTGGGACCACTATTATAGACTTATCACTACATTCATGCAAGGAAAATACGCGCTGTGTGTTTAATATTAAATTCGTTAGATAAACCCCTTTAGAAACGAAATTGAGTGTATCAGCCACTTGCAAGTGACTTATAGTTGCCAAACTCCCTGTAGACTTGCTTAAAGTTGTAATAGAATAAACATGATAATATAATATAAGTACATATTTAATGTTACATTTGCTGCATATACCCAACTTGGTTTACAAATTAGACAAAATCACTAAACAAAGTATTACATACACCTTTGGAGGTCGATGGGGTGGGTGGATATGGGGTTGCGGGGGGTGGGGTGCTACCTCCCTGAAATGAGTTTTTGCAGGGTGGGATGTCTGAGAACTTGGCTCATTGAGTCTTCTCTGCCAATTCATCATGGCTGACCCAGTTTTCCTCTTAGCCCCAATCTCCTGCCTTCTCCCCATAACTCTTCATGCCCTGACCAATCAAGAATATATTAACCTTTGCCTTAAATATAGATAAAGCTGCCTGTGGCAAAGAACTCCACAGATTCATCACTCTCTGGCTAAAGAAATCTGTCCTCATCTCCATTCTAAAAGGACTCCCCTCTATTCTGAGGCTGTGTCCTCTAGTCTTGGACTCTCCCAACATAGGAAATATCCTCTCCACATCCACTCTCTCAAGGGCTTTCAGCATTCAATAGGTTTCAATGAGGTCACCCTCATTCTTCTGAATTCCAATGAATATAGGTTCATCAAATACTCTTCATATGACAAGCCATTCAATCCTGGAATCATTTTCATGAACCTCCTCATATATGGGATATTTCTGGTTGAAAGAGCAAAGGAAGGATTAGATTGCATCACTCACTAAAGCTACCGAAGGGTCAAGATTTGTAATTTTCATACGACGTGGCGCTCGGTGGCAATGATAGCTATAGTCATCCAGTCTCCCAACATCCTCTGTGTCTACTGCAGGCTGAGTTGTATGGGGGTCCAAATAGATTAATTCATCTCCTATACAGATGGCAAAACATATTTCAGTCATTGGTATTCAGTGTAGCACCATAATAAATAAAATTTATCGAATGTTCAATACAAATCCTCTAAATGAGGATTTCTTATGCATATGCACACATACTGATTATACTAACATCACAGTATTCATTATCATTGTAAAATGGTATATTAAAATCAGTACAATTTATTTGGTACAAATTTCAGACTGGCTATCTGACATGAGCCCAAAACAAACCAACTATATATGACAAGCTCAGGGTATCAGAAAATAGTCCTCAGGTTTATGTGGAATTATGTTGGGCCAGACAGAAGTATTAAAATTATAATACAAACAGAGTAAATAGAGAGAAACTCTTCTCTTCAGCAAAAATGCCAAGAAGCAGGGGACAGAGGATGAAGGTAATTGACAAAAAGAACCAAAATAGGATGCTTTTTTACAAAAAAACAGAGTGGTTAGGTCCGGAATGAGCTGCAAGGGCAGTAGTCGAGGAAGATTCAATTCTAGCAGTCAGTAGGGAACGGGACAAGTTTTTGAAAGGACAGAACTTGTAGGGTGGAGGGTGAATGTTCCCAGCTGGTCAGATCTAACATACAGCCATTATGGGCCATTATAGGTTAGCAGCTTCCTTCTATGAGGGAACCATTTCATGAACTCTTCATTACTTCTTCAAAATTACAGCACTGTTCAGTGTTATCCATTGGCATATTAAAGTCTGCAGAGGAGCATTTGATGGGCAATCCCTTTAATGAGAAGTTTATGAAGAGCCTTCACTATGGCTTTGTCATGACTCCAGCCTTACAGCCTGATTCTGAAAGCCATCATTGCTTCACCACCCGATCTGGAGCTAATGAGTGAGCAACAGGCCGTATACAAAGTGGCAGGTAGAAATAGCACCCACTGTACTGGGAGACTGGCTCTGGGGTTGTCCTGGTCCTGGCCCCTCTCTCCTTGACAACAAAGGGAAGGCTGAGGCAGATGTGGAGATCAAAGAGAAAACAATCAGTATTTTTAGTATTTCTACCATCCGTGCGTAAAATGTACTTCAGTGAACTAGCAGAATTTAGTGATTGCAATGCTAAAATGTATCATAAACAACAGTTTGGATGATGAAGTAAGTTTATAACTTACAAGGTAGGGTTTCAGAAGAAAGGATTGCTTGAATGTGCAAAAATACGTGGAAGGTTAAGATAGTCAAAATCAGAATCACCAAGCACTAAATCATCTTTCTGGGTAATGAAGCAGGTTTGTTAAATGACCTTTGAGTAACAGTTCCCCTTGGGTGCACGTGGTGCAGAAAAACATTGTTTCGTTCAGTTGGGTATATGTGCAGTCAGATGTCAATAAGCCTCAACTTGAACTTGAAAGTTGCAGTCATAATACGCCAGGGTTTCATAATCAGTTTGAGAGGGAGAAATCTGTGTAACAAATCATCCGTGTTTATGTTAAATAAAGGGAATTACAATGGAATGAGACAGATTATGCTTAAATGGACGGGGTTGAAAGATCAGTGGATAAGCTGTGGCAGACATTTAAGAAAGAAATTAAGGTACTCGGCAATAATACAAGTCAGTTAGAAGGAGATCTGCCTAATTGATTAGCCATTGTTTGTTCATCCATCTCCTCGTTCTATGGGAAGGACAAACCAACAGCAAGTAGAAAGGGAGAATCTAAAGTTGTGTGGGAAAACACATAAAGCAGTAACACATAGGGCCAGAAACATCATGAACAATCCCACACATCACTGTTTGTCCCACTTCCATGAGGGACGAGGCTACACTGCATCCATGCCAGGACCACCAGACCCAAAAACATGTACTTTCCCCAGGCAGTAAGGACGATCAACACCTCCACTCACTAACCCCACCACTACATCATTAGTTCCTGGAAGTCACCTTATGTACAGTCTATTGTCACCTTATGGACATACAATCAATGTATATAAGCTATTGTATATATCTTTATTGTGTTCTTTATCTTTTATGTTGCATTGGATCTGGAATAACAATAATGTTGTTCTCCTTTACATCTGTGTACAGAAAATGACATTAAACAATCTTGAATCTTAAAAAATAAACAGAAGTTCCAAAGAGTGGGATAATTTCAGAATCTAGCCTAAGAAAAATCAGCTGAAGAGAGAAAAAGTACTTTTGAGAGCAACCAAGAAGGAAATATAAAAACAGATCATAGAAGTTTCTTCAGGCATTTAAAAAGGAAGATAGAGGTCCAACTGAATATTGGTCTGCTGGAGAATTAATTTCAGGAAATAACTATTGGGAACAAGGAAATAGCAGAAGAGACAAAATGATATTTTACATCAGCCTTAATGGTAAAAGATACCATGATCATGTCATTAGTACTGAATAATGCTGGGCAAGAGCTAAGTATCATCATTATAACAAGAAAATTGGAATTCAACCAGGAGGCTGAAAGGCCAAAAGATTTCCTGGCCCAGGTGGCTTGCATCCTCAAATCCTGAAATAAGTGAGGTAGTGGATAACAAGTTATTGGAGTTTTATTGTCATTAGTTGGATAAAGAATGCAGAATTCTGCAGAATAAAAAGAGTTAGAAGTTCTTGTGCATGAAACTCAGAAAACTGGCATACAATTGCTAAATGAAAATGTTCCTTTTTATAAGGGGTTGGGGTATAAAAGCACAGAAATCTTACTGCAACTGTACAAGATCAGCAATTTCAGGAAAATGTTATTTCATTTTAGGTAACACACACAAAATGCTGGAGGAACTCAGCAAGTCAGGCAGCCTCTATTCAAGGAAATAAACAGTCAAAGTTTCAGACCAAGACCATTCACCAGGACTTCAGCATCGGGAGTGTGTTGCTCAAGAGTTTCAGGATCTGCAGAATCTCTATTGTTTCTTACCTCACTGTAGGTAGTCTAGATGAGGTTCACGAGGATGATAGCAGGCAGATGGTGCTGGTGATATATGCTGGTGTTCTGCAGACAGCTAACAAAACTGAAAACTATTCCACTAAGTATGCTTTTTCCGGACTACAATCACTGCATTCCGCAGACTGTAGTTTCCCTTTGGGAGTTGTTCTTTTGAAATGTCAGGACAATCTGACATTTTTGCAGTATCCTGAAGGGTACAGTGAACCGGGCTCTCCAGAATCCACCACTTCAATCCAACCCAAAGTTCGCTCCAGCAATGGCAGTGGCGGCTATTGCTGGAGTAAACTTCGGGTTGGATTGAAGTGGTGGATTGAAAAACAAACTGATGCTTAGCCAATTTAAGCACTGAGCCAGAGTTAAAAAATTAAGGCATTGGGGCTGAGGAGAAAGGACTCCTTGAGGTTTTACTCGCCTCAGTGCTGAACTGACTTTGCAGCTGTGGTCTGCACCCATCAGGCTCCTATGCTGCCTCAGTGGTGAGCTGACTCCATGGCTGTGGACTCTGTGGTTCACGTTCTGTGTATCACTGGTCGACTTTTCTCATTGTTTTCATGCATTGTTCTTTTTTTCACACATTGAATGTTTGACGGTCTTTGTTATGTGGGGTTTTTCATGCATTCTACCGTGTTTCTTTGTTTTGTGACTGCCTGCAAGCAGATGAATCTCAAGATCATACATGGTATACAGACCTTGACAATAAATATACTTTGAACTTTGGAAAGATGAAGCTGGGAAAGGATGTACCCTACACATTGGTGTTTGGAAGAATGAGAGACAACTCGATTGAAACTTTTAAAATTTTTAGGGAACTGAGCACAGTAAACACTGAGATGATAATTCCTTTTCAGGACTAATCCAGAAAGAAAGGGCATAGTCTGAGAATGAGGAAATATCCAATTAGGATGGTGATGAGGAAGAATTTTCTCTCTCAGGGTTCAGTCATTGGAAGAATGTTGTATCAGCCACGATCCTACTGTATGGTTCAAGGAGCTGAAAGTCTGCTCCTGTCCCTACTACTTACTGCTTGGTCTCAAGGTCCAAAGAGAAAACCAAACTTAGAATTTACTACAATAGGAAAAAAATAGCTCAGCACAGTAGCAAAGCAAATAGCATCGCGCTACAACAGCACCAGTGACCCGGGTTCAATTGCACAGCTGTCTGCTGGAAGTTTGTATGTTCTCCCTGTCACTGTATGTGTTTCCGAGGTGGGCCCTTCCTCGCGCATTCCAATTGGGTGTAATTGGGCAGCACAGGCTCACTGGGGCAGAAGGCCCTGTTACCTTGCTGAAACTCTAAATAAAAAAATAAATTATTGCTGTTAAAAGAGAGAATCAAGATGAAAAATAGCATTCATAATCAAATTCAACCAGATTAATATTAACAGGAAGTGTCTAATTAGAAACAAGTTGCATGATAGATCCTCAGCTGACAGGACCCAACTGTATGTGCCTGGTTTAGATTTTGTCAATTTTGTGAGTCTTTAGGTTTGGATCAGTTGAGGATTGGTGGGGCTTGGACTGTGTTTAAATTTATTAATGCGATAATTAAACTGTACTTCTGCTGTTCCCAGCCCACTTATTAGCTTGATGGGCTTTCTGATACCACTATACCAGCAGAGTCATGGGATTAAGCCTGCCACAATTTTAAAATAAATTCCAAGATCTCTGTTACTTTTTTGGTCATGAACTCTTAATTAGATATATTCGGTCAAGGAATATGCCAGTAACCACAGTTCCACCGAATGGAATAATTTAATTGTCAAGTTAAGTTACAGCAAGATTTAACTCCAGAGGTGGTTTGAACACTTGCTGATTAGAATACAAAGCAGCAGTTCAGCGTTTGAAGATGGCTAGCTGGCCCAATGAAGAAATAGCAAGGTTAACTGAGAACCAGAAATGATTTGCAAGGAAAACCTTAAAATTAATTTAACAGAATTTGTTAGTATAATTAACAATTTTGGACTAGGTTATAATCCAGATCAAAGAAGCATAGCAGTATGAGCTCCCTTTGATCTGTAATTTGTAAATGACCCAAAAAAAGATGAATAATGGAAGCCATGGAGCATGTGGAAGATAAGTACCAAATGAGGAAGTATAAAAATCTAGAAACACCCAAGACAATGAACTGAAGAAAAAAATGTAAAAACATATGGATTTTCAACACTTTTTTAGTAGTAGATGTGAAACATCATTAAAAACATAATACTGAGCAAGTAGGATAAGTGCATAGCAAAAGCAAACAAGCTCAAATTAAATCAATGTTAACTGATTAAAACATTAAAAACAATAAAAATGAAATCCTCACAAAACCTGCAGGGATGATTATATTAAAACAGAATTATTAAAAGGGTATTCAGATAAACAGGGAGTCAGTAACATCTGTGGCTGAACTGACTGGACTTCCCCATCAGTGCGGGTCCAACTCCAGCCACTCAAACACTGACAGTTTAGTACAATGCTGAGGGAAAGCTGTACCATTAGAAATGTCTTCTTTAGAATGAGATATTTATTTGAAGCCCATTCTCTTCTCTTAAGTGGGCATAAAGGATCCAGTGGCCCTTGCTGGACTTGAGGTCCATATTGCGTGTGTCCCAGATTCTGGTTACTCTATTTTTTTTAAATGCTGTTTTTGAATGGTTTGATGTAGACTGGGGCTCTTTGGTGAAGATGGCCTGCAGTAGGTAGCAGTGCAGCTCTGAACTGAGCTAAGCTGCATGCCACTGGATTCCTAGTTTGATGATTGACATTCTGCATGCTGTACACTCAGCTTTTGCCACTTGTGCAATTTGTTCCTTTTTCCCCCGGGTGTTTGGTGTTTTATGTTTTGTTGAACAGGTTCCACGGTGCTTTTTGTTTTGTGGTTGCCCGTGGGAGGACAAATCTCAAGAGTTGTATTCTGTATATGTACTCTGATAATAAATATACTTTGAATCTTTCCTCTGCTGATCCCTGGATAAGGACTGGCAACACGCTGGAGGAACTCAGCAGGTCGGGCAGAATCCATGGAAACGAACAGTCAACGTTTTGGGCCGGAACCCTTCCTCAGGACTGTACAGGGAAGGGGCAGAGGCCCTATAAAGAAGGTGAGGGAGGGTGGGAAGGAGAAGGCTGGTAGGTTCCAGGTGAAAAACCAGTAAGAGGAAAGATCAAAAGGGGTGGGGGAGGGGAAGCAGGGAGGGGATAGGCAGGAAAGGTGAAGAAGGAATAGGGGAAAACACAATGGGTAGTAGAAGGAGGCGGAACCATGAGGGAAGTGATAGGCAGCTGGGGGAGGGGGCAGAGTGAAATAGGGATAGGGAAGGGAGGGGGAGGGAATTACCGGAAGTTGGAGAACTCTATGTTCATACCAAGGGGCTAGAGACTACCTAGATGGTATATGAGGTGTTGCTCCTCCAACATGAGTTTAGCCTCACTATGGCAGTAGAGGAGGCTATGTATGGACATATCTGAATGGGAATGTAAAGCAGAGTTGAAGTGGGTGGCAACCGGGAGATCCTGTCTGTTGTGGCGGATGGAGTGGAGGTGCTCGATGAAGCGGTCCTCCAATCTGCGTTGGGTTTCACCGATGTAGAGGAGGCCGCACCGGATGCAATAGATGACCCCAACAGACTCACAAGTGAAGTGATGCCTCACCTGGAAGGACTGTTTAGGGCCCTGAATGGTGGCAACAGAGGAGGTGTAGGGACAGGTGTAGCACTTACGCCTACAGGGATCAGTTCTGGGTGGAGAGTTGCAGAGGGACCAATCCCTGCGGAAAGCGGAGAGGGGTGGAGAGGGAAAGATGTGCTTAGTGGTGGAGTCCTGTTGAAGGTGGCGGAAGTTGCGGAGGATAATGTGCTGGATCCGGGGGCTGGTGGGGTGGTAGGTGAGGACAAGGGGAACTCTAGCCCTGTTGTGGTGGCAGGAGGACAGGGTGAGTCAGAGTGAGTTGTTAGTGTTGCTTTGACCCCAGCATTTGCAAAGTATTTTGTGTTTTGGATAAGGAGTGGTGCGTGTTCCCTTGACTTCCCCTTCCTGAAATCCACAATCAATTCCTTGGCTTACTGACAGTGAGTGCAAGATTGTTCTTGTGACACCACTCAACCAGCTTATCTATCTCCTATATGCCTCCTTGTCACCATCTGATATTCTGTCAGCAATAGTTTTGTCATCAGCAAATTTATAGATGGCATTTGAGATGTACGTAGCCACACAGTCATGGGTGTAGAGGGCTAAGCACGCATCCTTGAGTTGCACCAGTGTTGATGTCAGTAAGGATGAGACATTATTTCCGAACCATATTGACAGCGGTCTCCTGCTGAGAATTGAGGATCTCCAGGATCGGGTTGCAGAAGGAGGTATAAAGGTCTAGTTTTTGGAGTTTATTGTTTAGAACTGAGGGTATGATTGTGTTGAATGCTTGGCTGCAATTAATAAGCAGCAGCCTGATGTAGCTATTGCTATTGTCTAGATGATCCAAGGCTGGCTGGAGAGCCAGTGAGATTGCATCCACTGTAGATCTATTTTAGTGATAGGGAAATTGCAGCAAGTCCAGAGCCTTGATTAGGCAGGAGTTTAAAGTTCAAAGTAAACTTATTACCAAACTTATACATGTCACCATATACAAACCTGAGATTCATTTTCTTGCGGACATAAATCCGTAACAGAATAATAACCATGATAGAATCAATGAAAGACCACAACAACTGGTTGGGTGTTCAACCAGTGTACAAAAGACCATGAAAGTGAGTCCGTAGATTGTGGGAACAGTTCAGTGATGAGGCATGTGAAGTTGAGCGAAATCATCCCCTCTCATTTATGAGTCTGATGGTTGAGGGGTAGTAACTGTTCCTGAACCTGATGGTGTGAGTCCTGAGGCTCCTGTACCTTCTTCCTGATGGCAGCGGTGAGAAGAGACCATCACCTGGATGGTGGGGTGGTGGGGTCCCTGATGATGGATGCTGCTTTCCTGGGTGTAGATGTGCTCAATGGTAGGGAGGGCTTTACCCATTTTACCCATGACGTACTGGGCTTTATCCACTTCTTGTAAGATTTTCCATTCAAGAGCATTGGTGTTTTCATACCAGGCTGTGATGCAGCCACTCCATATACTCCCTTCCCCACATCTCTCTCCTATTTGCTGAATCATCACTACCGTTGGTACAGCCTATGACAGTGGTTGTCATCAGCAAACTGGAATATGGTATTGGAGCAATGCTTAGCCACACAGTCAAAGTGTAAAGCAAAAAAAGCAAGGGACTAACCACACAGCCTCGTGATGCACCTGTGCCGATGGAGATCGTGGAGGAGATGTTGTTGCCAAGCCAAACCAACTGCGTTAATTCTGGTCATAACCAACCTCCCAAAGCACTTCATCACAGTAGATATGCGTGCAATTGGGTGATAGTTGTTGAGGCAGCTCACCCTGCTCTGATTGTCATAGTTTTGAAGCAGATGGGATCCTCCAACTGCAGCAGTGATAGATTGAAGATGTTCTTGAACACTCCCACCAATTGGCTGGCTTAACTCTTCTAGTGCTGTCTGACTCATTGTTTTAACCCTAACCTAATCACAGGACAACTTACAATGACTAATCAGTACGTCTTTAGACTGTGGGAGGAAACCGGAGCACTTGGAGGAAACGTATGCGCAAGCGAAGGAACATACAAACTTGCTTGCAGATGTCACTGGAATTAAACTCCAAGTTCAGATACCCCGAGCTATAAAAGTATCGTGATAACTGTTCAATTCTATTTTCAAAATCTGCCATACTTGAAGTTTCTTTTCCCCCAAATGGATCTGATTTACTGATAAGTAATTACATTATTTACATATTTGGCAGCATTCAACATTATTAAGTAGTGTATCCAACACCTCCAGCAGGCAACAGAGTGCAAGAATTCTGTTCACTATGAAAACTCCATGTACTTACCAAGAAATCCTATAAAATAATAAGCATTGTTTGGTTTTCCACCTAAAACTCCTAAAGACTGAGGCATCTTAAAACACTCCTGGAACGGAAACGAAATCAGATGTAAAATTAAACAAATTGATTACAAGAACAGAACACTCAGATTTTAGAAATACAAGAATAAACAAAAACAGTACAAAAAAAATCTGAGATAAAATGCTGCACGTATAAAAAAAGGTCTGTGAAACTACAGCAGGCCTTTTAAAAATAAAAGATTAATCTTTGTAGGTATACACTGCTCCGTAGAACAATACTGTTATTCCACTCAGTTGGTTAAGCAAAAGAATTACCAGGATGGCAGAAAATTCAGAAGCAAGAGTCTTGACTGAAGCATTAATGATGGGTTACAAAGTTCTGTATTTTGTATTGAGGAAGTCAGTAACAGCAACTGCTCCAAAACAGTAGATGGGCGATCAACCATATTACAACCCACCTGAGGCTCCAGCTAAGCTTCACCCCCTTTCTGTCGGTTACGGTCACGCCTTATTTTAAAAACTTCACATAGATGATCTTAGGACTAGCAAGCATTAAATTCAAGAGAATTCCTGACAAAGCCTTTTAGAAAGCATGATGGATTTAAACTTGCCTTTAACGCGTTGATGTAAACGGGATTGATGTGGTTTATTCCCATACGAAGAGGTATAATCAGTAAAAGTGGTTTCCAGTCCTTATGGTGCATAGACACAGCCTGGTTTTTGGGCACATCACCTCTGTACAGAGAGGTATCAGTTTGTAACCTGCAATTCTCAGACCAATGTTTGCACAGTTTTTCTGAAACAATTTTAAAGATAAAAAAAATTAAGAAATATGCAAATTTAAAGCAGTAATCATTGGAGAATATAAGGGAAAGGTATAAAATATACCACTTCTTCGAGCATCAGTGCCAAAACATTAATTTTCTTAAAAGTGGATGGATCACTGAACATTAATATGATACTTTAATAACTTTCTTTGTCATTTCATATTGAGAAGTTTTTAATGTTAGAATAGTCAAAGAAATTTAAGGAACAAGGAAGCAAGAAAGGGTCTAGGAGAAAGAAATGAAGTAGATTAATACGATTCACAGAGGAAATTAGAAAAAGTGTACAAGTAACATTGAATGATGGAGTGTCAACTACATTCCACTCTGATAAAGGGCCTTGCCATGCAGTTCCAGTATGCTTAAGACCGAAAACATGGGCCTTCCACATCTGGATGCAGGGGTCCAGGTAGATAAGGGACATAAAAGGTAATCACACTTGGTGGAATCCAAGTAACTGAAACTCCGCATTATTAGGACCAACTCAATGAGCTAAATTTTAATCAAGACATTAACCTGGTTATCCATTTAACAGTATTTTTCTTAATGCTTATTCATGGTATGTGGGTATAGTTGACAAAGCTAGTATTCCTTTGCCATCTTGCATTACTCTAAAAGTACAGTGAGCTACCTTTCAGAATTCGTGTGTTTAATATGTTCCCTTAGGACATTCCAATAGCAAATACATGTATATCACTAGCAAATGTGGGATTTCATATTCTCTGCTTTTTCAGGGCAAAACGCTGCTGCATTAGAAATATTTCATGTTGTTATCTGTAACAATGGGAAAGTGGTAATAACAAAGTTGCTTGGGGAATGGGGTCAGTGGGGTAGACTGCAGTTGGGTGATATTCTGAACATTGGTTTATAAAGAGAAACTTAAACAACTGGGATGTCAACAATGAATTGCCTCACAGCAATACTTGTCTGGTAGAAAAGATTCTATTTCTCATGAAGCTCATTTGAGTTTGGCATGAGATCAACAGAAACAGAAATTCTGGTATTTCCTACAAGAGAGTGTTTTATTTTTCCGTACAAAGCAAATGCTACCCATCAATTCCTGGAAATATTTGGTTAAAGATGCCATTTGGCACTTGTACCAGAAATGTGTAGAGACAGAGAAATAATTTCTCATCCAATATAATTGTTCAGTAACCCATTAATGGTACAACAAACCCACTGGCGGGGCAGATAATGGAGCTGATTTCCATATTAAGTACCAGAAGTCTAGCCACCTTATGCCAAATCTCACAGAACCTTGCAACTTTAAATAATGGACCGTGGCTTGTTAATGAAATAAGTGAACTATTAAGACTCACTGATATCTTCAATAACCACAGTATTGTCCAAGGAAATGTAAACTGCCAGTGCATTCCAGTCGTCAAATAACGTAAGCTTTCTGTGAAAAAAAGCAAATACTCATCTCATGCATTTCTATTTGGAGATAAGGGAAATGGATTCCTAGACATGATGACAGAAAAATAAATCAAATTAGGTAGAAGCCAATAATTGAAAAAATTGAAAACATTTTTTAGAATATTAATAATATACACATTATTAGGATTTCCATTCGACTGCAGTATTCTTTCTGGAATAACACATCCAGTAACTCACCTTAAAGAAACTATAAAGGGACTCCATTGAACTGGCAGGGAAGGGGAATTTTAAACACTTTTTAAACATTCTGCGGATGCTGGGAATCCAGAGCAAAACACACAAAATGCTGGAGGAATGCAGCAGGTCACACAGATTTACCAGTCCCGTTGATGGTTTATTCCCCTCCAGGAAAGGGTACTTGTCCTGACTATTATGATCCATTTATTGACATTCTGGTCTCTGAGTCAGAAGTCTGTGGGTTCCAATTAAAACACAAATTCTACACTGATTGTTGTACTGCATGATTAGTCTATTTTCAAGGTGTTTTTTATCAAATAAAAAATTAAACCTTCTCCCCTAAATGAATTCAAATGATTCAATGGCAGCGTGTAAATTCCCATGAAAGTCCTTATCCATAACTGCCCCTCAATAAACATAATTAAGAGAGAATATTCGGCCACCATCATATTGCTGCATGTGGGAGCTAGTTTTGTCTAAATTGGACACCATATTTCCTACATTGCCTCAGTAATTGTATTTCAAAAACAGTACGACATTGTCTAGAAATGCTCTGGGATATTCTGAGATTTCAAAAGTTACTCTATTTGCACTTCCATGATTGACCTCAGAGGAAATTGTAGCCACATGTTGTTTATTTAGAAATTATATTATCTCAATGTCAGGGGAGTGGCGTAAGCCCATGGCAACTGTATGATGGTTTAGGGAATGCAACTTTGCAACTGCATCTTGGGTTCATAGTCAACCCAACCCAGGTGGTTGCGAGGATTTTATGTGTAACCCTCTCACTGTATGTAAGCTTGGCTCGATAGCCAACTCGGCTAACAGCGACGGGACTCAGTGGTGAGAAGGTCACCTTTATAAACAATATACGTCTAGGGCCAGTACGATTAGGGGTTCAACCAGACAAGAGAGTTGGGATGTTCTGATTAACGGAACCTTAACTTGAGTGAATGCTGTGTAAATACTGCCCACACACATTTATCGGTCAGCAAGAAATAACAGATTGTACACCGCATAAAATTATAAAGAAAGCATATTTGCCAATTTCAGCTTTATCACACAGTTACTAAGAAAAAGAAACGGGGCCCATTACAGTTAAGCCAGTCCAATGTACACATACTGGAGTATTTGGAGGTGTATCTCTTACTCACGTGCTGGACCCATGGTATGCATGAAAACACCAGACATATTTTCAAACTCCCCTTGAAGACCATCTTGAGAAAACTGGCTCACTCTGTCAGGAATATTGTCCTTCGTCCTTAAGAGCAATTCATTTGCACAAAGCACTTCTTGCAACGGCATTCTGCAGCATCTTCATTCTGTCCTGCTCCACTGCTCCCGCCAAGAAGCCCCACACCAGAGAGTCCTTCAGGAAACTCTCTCCACTCCACTCTCTCTAGAACCTTCTCCAGATTCTACCATCCTGATTGGCTGACACAACATTACTAACCTGGTGGAATTCTTCGAGGAGATTACATGCAGGATAGATAAAGAGAATGCAGGATGTTGTATATTTGGATTTTCAGAACGCCTTTGTCAAGGTGCCACACACGAGGCTGCTTACCAAGTTAAGAGCCCATGGTATTACAGGAAAGATACTAGCATGGCTAGAGCATTGGTTGATTGGTAGGAGGCAGTGATTGGGAATAAAAGGATCCTTTTCTGGTTGGCTGCCAGTGACTAGTGCTCCACAGGGGTTGGAGCTGGGACCGCTTCTTTTTATGCCGTATATTAATGATTAAGATGATGGCTTTGTTGCCAAGTTTACAGATGATACAAAGATTGATGGAGGGGCAGGGTGTGTTGAGGAAACAGGAAGGCCACAGAACATAGCACATAGAATAGTACAGCACAGTACAGGCCCTTCAGCCCACTATGTTATGCCAACCCTTAAACTCTACCTCCCATATAACCCCACACCTTACGTTCCTCCATATATCTGTCTAGCAGTCTCTTAAATTTCACTAGTGTATCTTCCTCCACCACTGACTCAGGCAGTGCATTCCACGCACCAACCACTCTCTGAGTAAAAAACCTTCCTCTAATATTCCACTTGAACTTCCCACCCCTTACCTTAAAGCCATGTCCTCTTGTACTGAGCAGTGGTGCCCTGGACTTAGACAGATTAGGAGAATGGGCAAGAAAGTGGCAAAAGAAATAAAATGTTGGAAAATGCATGGTCACGCACTTTGGTAGAAGAAGTAATAAATGTGCAGACTGTTTTCTAAACAGGGAGAAGATCCAAATATCTGAGATGTAAGAGAACTTGGGAATCCTTGTGCAGAACACCCTACAGGTTAACTTGAAGGTTGAGTCAATGGCGAGGAAGGCAAATGCAATGTTAGCATTCATTTCAAGAGGTCTGAAATATAAGAGCAGGAATTTCATGCTGAGGCTTTATAAGGCACTAGTGAGACCTCACCTTGATTATTGTGAACCGTTTTGGCTCCTTATCTATGAAAAGATGTGCTGCATGTGCTGGGTGTGCTGGCATTGGAGAGGGTTCAGCGGAAGTTCAGAAGGATGATTCCAGGAATGAAAGGGTTATCATATGTGGAACATTTGATGGTTCTGGGCCTGTTCTCGCTGGAATTTAGAAGAATTTCAGTGAGTGGTAGAAGTGGTAGATTTGGATTCAATTGTAACATTTAAGAGAAGTTTGGATAAGCACCTGAATGGCAGAGGTTTGGGGGGCTATGGTCCAGGTGCAGGTAGAAAGGACTAAGCGAAAGACCAGACTAAAAGACCAGAGGTTGAAGGACCTGTTTCTGTACCATAGTACTCTATAACACTGTAGCTTTCACAGTAGCCAGCCAATGAATGGAAAACTGTTTCCAAGTATGTAACTTCTTGCCATTTCCAGTTCCTTCACTAAAAACATACCCTTCCCCACCTACAGTGTATACCCAAATGTCTCAATCACAAAAAGTAACACAGAAAAAATAGACATTAAAATAGAAATTAAAATCAAGAAGAATGTCTGGAACTTTTCATTCTTCACTTACTTGAGTACTTGAGCCACTGTGTTGGGTCCATACCATTCCCCTACAGATTTGCCCTCTCCCACTCCCATCTGAGCTGTTAAAAAGAGAAGATTGGAAGAGTTAGAATTCACTCAGGACAATCATAAGAGTGCATAACAATAACATTTTGCTAGAAAGCCAAGTCATTTGAATGAACAGCGACAATGCAACAAGGCTCAAATTAAAGCAGCTAGTTTATAACATTTTGGTAGCACCATACATTCTTTGGTTATCCAATCCAAAGAGAATTGTCTGGTCTCCCTGCTCTCCCTCTCTGCCCATCTCATTTCTGGTCTGAAAATTAGTATAAAATTAGCATCTAGTACTAATTTTCATTTAGTACCATTGGCTCTGTTAGGCTCAGTCCCTCACTCGGGTCAGCTGCTCTATTTTTCTAAAATCAAACAATTTGGCTTTACTTACTGAAACACAGAATTTAAAAATTAGCCAGTTAAGCATTGTTGCACAACTTGCAAAGATACATTTAAATATCTCATTTTCACATTGACCAGAGAGACATTTTTTCAAAATTTAAGCCTTAAATGACATTCAGACTCATCTTTCCACCATGGCTGGAGGAAGGGGATCTGGGTTAGCAAGTATATCATCATAAGCAGTATAGAGAGGGGGCAAGAGAGGAGGAAAAGGGGGGGAGGGAGAGCGGGGGGATGGAGAGAGAAGGCAGGGGAGGGAGAAGGCATTTAACATAAAAATTGTGTTTTCCTCTACCTGGCTACAATCAATGCTCTAAAATACTTAATTTTCTTATCTTATCTGCAAGATTTGTATTTTTAAATCAAAATAGATTCTGCTTCAGATACAAATTATAGGCAACTTTCAACATTCTAACAGACTTGAGAGTAAAAATCACTTGCTGAGCTATCACAAGTAAAACAAAACATCAACTCACCAATACCTGAAGTTAAGGATACAGACGGTAGATCATTGGTGCTGCTGTCTCTAGCTGTTCAGCGTGCAATATCTAACAAACCTGTAATGCCATTGCCACCATCTCCGTAACAGGTACAGCATGGGGAAATGGCACACTTTCTGAATTTGCAATATCTTAGAGTCCAAAGCCAAGGCACTATCTGCCTGAAATTTTCTACTTAGATGAGAATTAAGACATACTGTTACAACTATAGTTTATTTCTGCACCATTTTCTATATGTGTATGGCACAATGCTGCAAATGCACAGCCAATTGTTAGCAGTGGTTTTACTGGTGTTTAATCCATCACATCTTCCTTACCCATTTGATGAATCGAATAACAACTATCCTTTCTGTCCAGAAAACACTGCAGAATCCGGTAATAAGGCTCTGGCTGCCATTTGCCTTTCTCCCATCGCCAATCTGCATCAAAACATTTCAATTAACCAACTAATGAATGCATATTTATATGAAAGACAGTTTGAAATAACTTTAAAAGTATTAGTATCTTGCCACATATTAATGAAAATACTTGCTTGTTTCAGTCATTCTGTTTAAGCAAGATAAGTAAACAACATTGTTGAGAGGAATTACTTGACTGCAAGCATTGATGAAGCTTTATTAAAATCAGACGAGGCATTCACACACTCCTGAATTAACTGCTACGTTAACACATTACAAATCAATTTAATGAAACAACTTAATATTTTTACATAGAAGCAACCCAGGGAAAGCAGTAGTTTTCACAATATGTTGAGTAGAGATACTTATAACTCAGCCAGTGTAATAATATAGATATCAGTCATTACCATGATTTACTAAAGAAAGATGTGTTGTACAGCACAAGACTTAATGGTTTTCTAGTGGTATTTATATTAGTTACAGTTGGAATAAATACTTACCTTTAAAAGTGTTAATGGTGCAGTAATAGAATAGATGGATGGGGAAGAAATTGAGTAAAAGTTGATGGTCAAAATCAGCTGTTGGGGAATTAATATACACTCTGAAAGGTCAAACAATCATAGAGTTGTATAGCACAGAAAATCAGGACCCCAAGCAAGAGATAGGGACAAAAAGAGCAGTGGCTCTGGTGTGAAAGGAGAAGTCCTGAAGTTTAGAGTGTCATTGGTTAACTTTTACGTTGTTCAGGTTTTTGTTAGGAAGTCGCAGCTATACTCAGGAATTACATTTTAGTAATCACCATTTAATACAATAAGAAACAACCCTCCCAAGTGCAGCTGCACAAACAAACAGCACAGATTGTGAAGAGAACAGGCTACATAACAGAATGGTTTGATAAAACACAATCACAAGATATTCTCATATGCAACAGCCAAATGTACTGACAATAGGGCTGTGTTAATAGGTTTACATCAAATCTGACACCAACGTCTTCAGCTAAGGTATTTTGTATCATTGTGACTGAAAATAAGGAAGGTTTCAGACTGACTATTATGCCACATAGTATACAACTATGGTCACAGGCGTTTTTTGTTTTATTAATCAATAATTAAGATGTTTGTGTATCTAGAGTACCAACCCTCAATACTGTGATGAAGAAGGAATACTTTGAATACCTAGATTTTTTTATAGCTCAGAAACATTTATAACATCCATATGAATTACCTCCACAAACATGTTTGAATATTCAGAGTTGGTCTTATCAGCTGAAACATGCTCCCAT
The DNA here is from genome assembly GCF_030028105.1 of Mobula birostris. Classification (NCBI taxonomy): domain Eukaryota; kingdom Metazoa; phylum Chordata; class Chondrichthyes; order Myliobatiformes; family Myliobatidae; genus Mobula; species Mobula birostris. The sequence goes on along the minus strand of NC_092379.1, from coordinate 125,152,554 downwards.
TGTATGTTATGTAATTCTGTGGAACCATTTGCCACTTGACCAATCATTAAAGTCAACTCTGCACTACAAACTATTGAAATTGTACTTAATCACCGGCTGCTATCTTTGTACTTAAAGAATATATTAAAAAAACTTAGTGTACTTTCAGTTAGGAGAGACTCTATTACCAGGCCTCCATATATGTTTGCTTTTTGAAATAAAGAATTAAAATCAGAGTGAAGTTTATTATCACTGCCATATATCATGAAATTTGCTGTCTTGTGCCATCAGCACAATGAAATACAGTAAAAGTTACAATAGATTACAATAATATTAAAAAACATTTAGTGCAAAAAGGAAGCAAAATAGTGAGGAAATTTTCATAAGTTCACAGTCCATTCAAAAATCTGACAGCTGAGGGGGAAGAAGCTGTTTCTAAAATATTGAGTATGTGCCTTTGGACTCCTGTACCTCCTCCACGATGGTAGTAGCAAAGTGAAGAAGGTACATCCTGGATGGTGGGGGTATTTAATGATAGATGGCACCTTCTTCAGGCATTGCTTTTTAAAGATATGTTTGATGGTGGGGAGGCTAGTAACCATGGTGGAGTTAGTTCAGTTTACAACCTTCTGCAGCCTTTTCTGATCTTGTGCATTAGCCGGAAAGAGTAGTGAGGGAAAATAACTAGTAAATACTGTAGACAAAGGTTAACAGTAGAGACATGGAATACAACAGCAATGACACTCAGGTTTCAGGAATTTATCTAATTATATTATCACATGCACCTGTTGTTCAAAGAAAATTGGATTAAGCTGAGATATGGAATACCAAAGTTTCAGGAATTGATCTGATTATATTATAGTCTGCACCCATTGTTGTAATAGAAAACTGGATTAAATAGTGACATGGAAAACAACAGTGATGACACCCAAGTTTCATTAATGTATCTAATTATATTATCATGTGCACCTATTGTTAATAGAAAATTGGATTAAATAGAGATATGGAATATCACAGTGATGACACAAGTTTCAGGAATTTAACTGATTATGTTAATCATTGTTGTAATAGAAAATTGGATTTATTGCTAGACCTGTGGATAATCATTTTTTTTCTGTAATTGTCCTAGTCTGCTTCTTAATTAAGTCTTTCTGTAGTCACCATTCTGTAAATTACTGGTAATTTCACCAACTGAAAATGCAAAATCTGTACCAAATTGCTCAGGTAGATCAACTTTGACCAGCTTTTAATAAATCACCTATTATTTCAAACATCAACTCTATGAGAAATTTGCTAGATTTTTTGGTGACATACAAAATCTCCTCAAACTCCAAATGAAACATAGCCCCTAGTGTACTTTCTTCATAATTACATCAATATATTTGGGCCTAAGATAGATATTTAGAGACTAGGAACTTGAAACTGCTCAGCCTTTCCAGTACTGACCCCTTGAAGAGGACTGGTACGTGTTCCTTCAACTTCTCTTTCCTGAAGTAACCAATCAATTCCTTGGTCTTACTGACACCAAGTGCAAGCCTGTTGTTGTGACACCACTCAACCAGCTGATCTAGCTCTCTCCTATACACATCCTCATCATCATTTGAGATTATGCCAACAAAAGTTGTGTCATCAGTGAATTTATAGATGCTGGTATCTGAGCTGTGCCTATGTTGATTGTCAGTGAAGGCGGAGACGCTATTTCTAATCCACACTGACTGTGGTCCCTCGACGAGGAAGTTAAGGATCCAATTGCAGTGATTGTTACACCTACTAGCCGCAACAGTAATAAGATATTATAATATCACCATACCTATCCCCAGGTGCTTGCATATCAATGCTTGTGCCAGAATCATCTGCCCACAGCGTAACATACACCCCCAGCCAGTATCGGAAGAAGGACCAGTCCCCCCTGTGTAAACAAAAGAGGAGAATTTACTATACAGCTTCAGCAGATGTAAATATTCTACTTTTTCAAAAAAAATTATTGCCATAATATATACATTATGCATATGATTGTGTAATTTTTCCACAAATGTGGTTTGAATTTCAAATATTTTCATATATTTCTTTTCCCTTTTTTATTTGTGGAGAAAAAAATCAAAGTAATCCAGAAATATTCAACTATAAACAGATACAAGGTGCAGATTTGATGAGAGGTGCAGTAAATATTGATGGCTTTACACAGAGCAGAGCAGAGACTACTGCCATTAGTTGAAGGGTTAATGCAATAGGAGCAGGAGTATGACATTTGGCTGTTCTGAAGATAAAAGACAGTGCAGGTGCTGGAATCTGAATTAACAAACAGAAATGCTGGAGAAACTCATCAGGACAAACAGCAACAGTGGAGGCATAAGGTGGAAGTCAATGCCTTGGGTCAAGATACCACATCAGTATGAAGAAGGAACAGGAAAGATTGCCAGCTTCTAGCAGTACAAGGGGATTATAGAAGCTCGTAGGTTTCAGGTGGAACCCAATGGGGCAGTCGATAATGGGTAGATGGAACCAGATGGAAAGGATTAGGAAAGGTGAAAAGAGTGAGTAGTAAACTAGGTGGAGATGTGAGTATACTTGGGAAGAGAGGACTGGAGGTGTCAATCTACTGAAATTCAATGAGTTGCAAGCTACCCAAATAGAATGGAAGATGTCGATCCTCCAACTTGTGTTTGGCCGTAGCAATGGAGAAAACTAAGGAAAGAAGGTCAGAGTGGGATTGTGGAGGAGAGTTACAATATCAAGCAAACACTATGATGGCACAGTAGCACAGCGGCTAGCTTAATGCTTTACAGCACCAGTGACCGGAAATCCGGGTTTAATTCCCACCGCTGCCTGTAAGGAATTTGTACGATCTCCCCGTCAGCACATGGTTTCCTCCCACATTCCGAAGATGTGCAAGGTAGGGTTAGTGAGTTATGGGCATGGTATATTTGTGCCAGAAGCATGGCGACACTGGCAGGCTGATCCCAACACATTCTCAGACACAAAACAACACACATGTCACTCTATGTTTCAATGTTTCAATACATATATGACAAATAAAGCTAATCTTAATTTTATCCCAACTAGAAGGGCAAAATGACCTTTGTAGACAGAGCCCAGGTGCACTGCACAGCCTAGGCTTGTGGACAGGCCAGACAGGTGCACAGTGACCAAGTCTAGGCTTGGTTTCACCAAAGTAAAGGAGGGAACATCATGAGGGTACATCTTGTCGTGAGAGGCCCCTTGGGTAACAGTGACCATAATATGGTGGAATTCTTCATTAAGATGGAGAGTGACATAGTTAATTCAGAAACAAAGGTTCTGAACTTAAAGAGGGGTAACTTTGAAGGTATGAGACTTGAATTAGCTAAGATATACCGGCAAATGACACTTAAAGGGTTGACGGTGGATATGCAATGCAAACATTTAAAAATCGCATGGATGAACTACAACAATTGTTCATCCCAGTTTGGCAAAAGAATAAATCAGGGAAGGTAGTGCACCTGTGGCTAAAAAGGGAAATTAGGGATAGTATCAATTCCAAAGAAGAAGCATACAAATTAGCCAGAAAAAGCAGCTCACCTGAGGACTGGGAGAAATTCAGAGTCCAGCAGAGGAGAACAAAGGGCTTAATTAGGAAAGGGAAAAAAGATTATGAGAGAAAACTGGCAGGGAACATAAAAACTGACTGTAAAAGCTTTTAGAGATATGTGAAAAGAAAAAGACTGGTTAAGACAAATGTAAGTCCCTTACAGACAGAAACAGGTGAATTGATCATGAACAAGGACATGGCAGACCAATTGAATAACTACTTTGGTTCTGTCTTCACTAAGGAGGACATAAATAATCTTCCAGAAATAGTAGGGGACAGAGGGTCCAGTGAGATGGAGGAACTGAGCGAAATACACGTTAGTAGGGAAGTGGTGTTAGGTAAATTGAAGGGATTGAAGGCAGATAAATCCCCAGGGCCAGATGGTCTGCATCCCAGAGTGCTTAGGGAAGTGGCCCAAGAAATAGTGGATGCATTAGTGATAATTTTTCAAAACTCGTTAGATTCTGGACTAGTTCCTGAGGATTGGAGGGTGGCTAATGTAACCCCACTTTTTAAAAAAGGAGGGAGAGAGAAACTGGGAAATTATAGACTGGTTAGCCTAACGTCGGTGGTGGAGAAACTGCTGGAGTCAGTTATCAAAGATGTGATAACAGCACATTTGGAAAGCGGTGAAATCATCAGACAAAGTCAGCATGGATTTGTGAAAGGAAAATCATGTCTGACGAATCTCATAGAATTTTTTGAGGATGTAACTAGTAGAGTGGATAGGGGAGAACCAGTGGATGTGGTATATTTGGATTTTCAAAAGGCTCTTGACAAGGTCCCACACAGATTAGTGTGCAAACTTAAAGCACACAGTATTGGGGGTAAGGTATTGATGTGGATAGAGAATTGGTTAGCAGACAGGAAGCAAAGAGTGGGAATAAACGGGACCTTTTCAGAATGGCAGGCAGTGACTAGTGGGGTACCGCAAGGCTCAGTGCTGGGACCCCAGTTGTTTACAATATATATTAATGACTTGGATGAGGGAATTAAATGCAGCATCTCCAAGTTTGCGGATGACATGAAGCTGGGTGGCAGTGTTAGCTGTGAGGAGGATGCTAAGAGGATGCAGAGTGACTTGGATAGGTTGGGTGAGTGGGCAAATTCATGGCAGATGCAATTTAATGTGGATAAATGTGAAGTCATCCACTTTGGTGGCAAAAATAGGAAAACAGATTATTATCTGAATGGTGGCCGATTAGGAAAAGGGGAGGTGCAACGAGACCTGGGTGTCATTATACACCAGGCATTGAAAGTGGGCATGCAGGTACAGCAGGCGGTGAAAAAGGCGAATGGTATGCTGGCATTTATCGCGAGAGGATTCGAGTACAGGAGCAGGGAGGTACTACTGCAGTTGTACAAGGCCTTGGTGAGACCACACCTGGAGTATTGTGTGCAGTTTTGGTCCCCTAATCTGAGGAAAGACATTCTTGCCATAGAGGGAGTGCAAAGAAGGTTCACCAGATTGATTCCTGGGATGGCAGGACTTTCATATGAAGAAAGACTGGATGAACTGGGCTTGTACTCGTTGGAATTTAGAAGATTGAGGGGGGATCTGACTGAAACGTATAAAATCCTAAAGGGATTGGACAGGCTAGATGCAGGAAGATTGTTCCCGATGTTGGGGAAGTCCAGAATGAGGGTTCACAGTTTGAGGATAAAAGGGAAGCCTTTTAGGACCGAGATTAGGAGAAACTTCTTCACACAGAGAGTGGTGAATCTGTGGAATTCTCTGCCACAGGAAACAGTTGAGGCCAGTTCATTGGCTATATTTAAGAGGGAGTTAGATATGGCCCTTGTGGCTACAGGGATCAGGGGGTATGGAGGGAAGGCTGGGGCAGGGTTCTGAGTTGGATGATCAGCCATGATCATAATAAATGGCGGTGCAGGCTCGAAGGGCCGAATGGCCTACTCCTGCACCTATTTTCTATGTTTCTATGTTTCTATGAGTACTGAATGCAGTAGACCACGCTGGAAGAGATGAAGAAGGAGTTCTGCCTGACTTGGAAGGGATATTTGGATCCCTGCATGGTGGTGATGGAGGAGGGAAAGGGACAGCTGTTGTTACCTCTTTGGTTGCACAGGAAAGTGCTAGGAATGGGAAATGCTGGGGGTGGGGGAGGGATGAATGGCCCCAAGAGACCCAAAGGGAATGGTCCCTGTGGAAAGCAAAAAGGGTATGAGAGGTGAAGATGTGAATAGTGGTGAGAATGCATTGGAGCTGGGGAAAACGGCAGAAAATGATGTACTGGATGCTGAGGCCGGCACAACACTTCAGTGAATCTCTTCCTCAGAACTTTTTTTCCCTGTCCATCTTAGCCTCATCAGGAAATATTGTTCTGATTCACAAAGTTTATATGTATAAACTTTAAAAAAAATGTATAAACTTTATATAACTTATATAACTGGTAATTGACAAGAAATGCATGGTGTAGTAAGGAAAGCTGCTCATTACGTGGCTAGTAATTAGGAATGTGCTGCCCGATTCTACTTTGGTTATTATTATGTAAACATTTAGAACATAGAACATAGACCATAGAGCACAGGACAGACCTCGCAGCCCACAATGTTGTGCTAACCTTTTAACGTACTCCAAGATCAATCTAGCACTTTCCTCAACATAGCCCTCCATTTTTTTTCATCCATGTGTCAATCTAAAGAGTCTCTTAATTGTCTCTAACTTGAATTCAATAACTCCTGTGTTCAATATTCCAGGCTAACATTGCTACCTTTTGATGGACTGTGAGATAGGATTGCAACTTTTATGGTCAGATTTGGCCTTTACTTTCTTCAATGACCAAAATGTATGTAGCCCCCCCGGCCACCCTCAGGGTCGCTCGGCTCGTTGTCGTCTAGGGAAACAGCCTCGGCCCCGGCAAACTGGGTAATTCGTTTGTATGGATGCTGTGTGAGGTACCCCAGCCCGCCCAAATAACAGACAATATACCAGATGCAATTAAATGATTTACAGTTTATAGATATTACTGGAACTATATAATTAAAAGAGAATAAAATATAAAAGGAAAATAAAAGGCGCCACATTTATCAAAGTTCAATCTCTTCGTGCACAAAAACCGTTGGAGCTCAAGGACCTTCTTCTTCACCCTGCGACCCCCTCGGACCACCTCGACCGGCCGCCTGGGACCAACAACGGTGGTTGACCAGACGCTCCACACGAGTCCGTCTCCGTCTCCTCGCCGAACGCCCGCTCGGGGTCCGACCCCGTTAGCGGACTCACAGCACCTGGTCCATCCTCTGTCTCGCTCTCCCGCCTTCTGCCCCAAAACCTCACACATACAGTATCTTCAAATAGACCAAAACCATAACAACTATCCCAATTGGTTAATAGCACTCTCTTATCACACTCTAAAGCAAAAACAAACTGCTAGCGCAAACTTTCTCAGCGTTTAACACAACAAAGCCGCATTCCCCAGATTAACATAACAAAGACGCCATTTTAATTAGCCTCCGCAGTAACATAAAAGTCGAAACCCCCCTTACATGTATAATAGTTGTTGATGATGGATTACACAATAGCTAACTAACAATAATAATGTAGGGAACTGCTGTTCCCAACGGGTGCACTAGATGGACACATCAGTGACGCATCCATAGACTACTTCAGATGTCTGTACTTTGCTGAAAAATTCAATTGTGTTTTGGGTGAAACTGTAATAATCGAGGTGAGAGAAGAGTGTACAAGGATGATATCACATTTGCTTGACACTTTTAAAACAGAAGTAGGGCTTTGCAGAAATGGTGAGGATTAGCATACCATCAGGAATATGGGAATATTAGAAAATAAGGGCAAGAGCGGGAGACCTCGCTCTTCAAACCTGTGCTGCCATTCAATATGATCACAGCTGATCTGCCCTAGGCCTCATCGCTTCAGCTGTAGTTTTTCCGAGCCTTAATTCCTTGATATTTCCAAATTTCACCAGCTCTCACTTTATATGTACCCAATTATCTAGCGTCAAAAACCTTTCAGTGGATAATTTCCAGAGATTCATTGTCCTTCATCTCAGTTTCAAATGATCACCACTGTTACCTGTCCCGTGAGTATCCCGTGAGCATGATGTAATTATCTCGTGATATTGGCATGATGTAATTGTCGTGATAGTGGGGTACTGTGATATCACGTGATGGCATGTTCCAACCCGTATAAAAGGGGAGACTGCAGTTTGTTGCGTAGTTGTTTTGTTGGGTAGTCACAGTCAGTGGTTACGTAATCGAAGAAGGAAAGAGAGAGAGAGTGAAGAATTGCCAGCTTCATGTGAACCCAAGAAATCAATGGCGTTCAGTGATTGACATTTGGTATGGTTCGTACGGGTATTGTGGCACACACTTTTGGTTAACCCCTGCATGGTCTTGGGTGTTGTGTGGTGACCACCTCCGGTGAAAGGTCAGTTACTGTGAGAAATTTTATTCTTCGTGATCTCTTTGGACAAGGCATTTCTCGGCTGGGATCTGCATCAGCAGTTTCATCTTTTCTTCATCGCTGGTACGGGAAGTCTCTCCTCTAACTTATTTCATAAATCACTTGGACTCTTTGAACTACCACCTTAAGACTGTGTTTGAGTAAGATCTGTTAAGAATTGTCTCTATGTTCGACTGTTTGATAACTATAGACGCATAACAGTTAACTTCTGTCTCAGTTAGTCGTTTGTTTACTTTTCTATGTTTTTGAGTAGAGGTTAATAAATTTCATTGTTTATTTATAAAAACCCGACTCAATTTCATATATATTGCTGCTGGTGTGTAACACCACCAATAATTGTAACCATATCTCTGCATTCAAATCAATTAGGGAGGAAAAGGGTAAAAAACAGGTCAACATAACCTGGAAAAAGGCAGATCAGGGCCTAGGATTCATGTTTTCATCGGCTTGAAAATGCTGGAGGTGGCTACAATGGATTGAGGGGGGGAAAGGCAGTTTACCTGCTGGATGAATCTTTAGAGTATTGCAAAACAGCCCAGAAGTAATCATTATCAAATGTCACTCCTCCTGTCAATGACTTCATTTGCATAATGTGAAACAAACTCCACAACTGACCTAGTGAACATTAACCTTAAATTTACTTGGACCATTTCCGACACCTCTCTCTTCTTTCTCAGTCTCTCTGTCTGCATCACTGGAGACAGTTTATCTACTGATATCTTTTATAAACCCTCTGACTCTCACAGCTATTTGGACTACACTTCTTTCCACCCTGTCACTTGTAAAAATGCCATCCCCTTTTTTCAGTTCCTCCGTCTCCACCACATCTGCTCTCAAGAAGAGACTTTTCATTCCAGACCAACTTCGATGTCCTCCTTCTTCAAAGAAAAGGGATTCCCTTCCTCCACCATCAATGCTGCCCTCACCCCATCCTCCCGCTGCCACACCAGGGATAGGGTTCCTCCTGTCCTCACCTACCACCCCACCAGCCTGCATGTCCAGCAAATAATTGTCCGTAACTTCTGCCATCCCCAATGGGATCCAACCACCAAGCACATCTTTCCCTCCCCCCCACCACTTCCTGCTTTCTGCAAGGATTGCTCCCTACGCGCGTCCCTTGTCCACTCGTCCCTCCCCACTGATCTCTCTCCTGGTACTTATCCTTGCAAGCAGAAGAAGTGCCACATCTGCCCCAATACGTCCTCCCTCACTACTATTCAGGATCACAAACAGTCCTTCCAGGTGAGGTGACACTTCACCCGTAAGTCTGTTTGGCCATCTATTGTATTCAATGTTTCCAGTGTGGCCTCCTGTATATCAGTGAGACCCGACATAGATTAGGAGACCACTTCGCCGAGCACCTACGCTCTGTCCACCACAAAAAGTGGGATCTCCCAGTGGTCACCCATTTCAATTCTACTTCCAATCCCCATTCCAACATGTCAGTCCATGGTCACCTCACACTCAGGATGGAGGAGCAATACCTTCTCTTGAAATAATATGAAACGATATGAGTCAGCTGCACCTTTCCTCATTCCCTGTCAAGCACTGTTGAACTTGAAATAACCCACCAAATAACACATAAAACCTAAAATAACACTAACATATAGTAAAAGCAGGAATGATATGATAAATACACAGCCTATATTAAGTAGGAATAATGTATGTATAGTGTAGTTTCACTTAACAGAATCAGGAAGATTAAGCCAAAACCGATTTGTAGAAAAAAATCGGCATGTACACGCATGCGCACACAGGTGCCCACACAAGGCTTCATGGTCATGGTAGTCTTTCTCGGAGTAAACACAAGTGTCCCGTATTTGACTGCTACTTTTGTCCCTTATTTGGGAGTGAGAAAGTTGGCAACCCTACTTGAACACCCCCACCCACGGTCAGCCGGTCCGCAAGAATATTGTCAATATTCAACCAGTCCACGGTGCAAAAAAGGTTGGGGATCCCTGATTTATTTCACCCCCTTCCCCCTCCCGGTTTCACCTATCACTTGCCATCTTGTACTTCTTCCTCCCCTCCCCCCACCTTCTTATTCTGACTTCTTCCTGTCCTTCCAGTCCTGATGAAGGCTCTCGGCCCAAAAAGCCAACTATGCTCTTTTTCATAGATACTGCCTGGCCTGCTGAGTTCCTCCAGCAATTTCTGTTCTATTTGATATCTTCTGTATTGGTTTGAGATTTAATTTAATTCAATGGCAGGTATAGAAATCATAAATTATGCAAAATCCCAGGTAGCTTACATATGAGCATTCTAAATCCCAGGTTCATTTTTGATAAAAATGAATTTGCAGAGGACAGAGAGAAAAAATACAGTGAGCCATTGGGGCAATCCACTAGGCCAAGAAAACAAAAATAAACTTGTTGAAAAATATATTTCTGCAGGCTTTTTGGAACCTAGTAAACTGAATGACAGATGATGCAGCCCAAACTAGTTGCGTTAGTTTTAAGACTACACTGTTACCAAGATACTCGAAACAATATCATGGGCAGGAAATCAATTGTCAGATTAATGTCATATCCAGCTGGCTAGAAGGTTTCATTTGAACGTGTTAGCGATCGAGAACTAGGAAGATTATACAGTTTAATACATGGCTAAGGAGTTGGTCTAGGAGGGAGGGCACAAGATTTTTTGATCATTGGGCTCTCTCCAAGGAAGGTGGGACTTGTACAGAAGGGACAGCTTGCACCTGAACTGGAGGGGGATTAATATCCTAGTGGGAAGGTTTGCTAAATCTGCCCGGTGGGGTTTGAACTAGAGTTGCCGGGGGTGGGGAACCGGAGTATCAGAACAGTCAGTGGAAAGGTCACGGAGGCAGATGTTGGTAAGACCTCAGACAAGTTTAGGAATCAAAAGGTTGAGCAGGATGGGACTAGTGTCTTCAGCTGCATATACTTCAATGCAAGAAGTATCGTAGGAGAGGCGGATAATAGTGCTCAAGATAAAATAACTGGTTTACAAACAGAGGCAATGTATAGTGAGAAGAGGCTGTTGACAGGGGAAAATTGCAGCCAACAGGATGGGTTGCAATGTAAAAGGTGGACAAAAGCAGAAAAGGTGAATACAGTACTGAAGGTGCTGTATCTGAATGCGCGCAGCACACGGAATAAGGTAGATGAACTTGCAGCACAGTTGCAGGTTGGCAGGTATGATGTTGCAGGCATCACTGAATCATGGCTGAAAGAAGATTATAGCTGGGAGCTAAATGTCCAAGGATACACACTCTATCGAAAGGACAGGCAGGTGGAAGGCAAAGGGGATGGCATTGCTCTGTTGGTGAAAAACGAAATCAAATCATTAGAAAGAGGTGTTGAATCATTGTGGATGGAGCTAAGGAACTGCAAGGGTAAAAAGACCCAGAGGGATGCCCAAACAGCAGTAAGATGTGGGCTACAGCATGAGATAGAAAATACATGCCAAAAGGGCAATGTTACAATAGTCATGGGGACTGCAATATGCAGGTAGAATGGGAAGATCAGATTTGCACTGGATTACAGGAGGGGCGAATTTACAGAGTGGCTACAACATGGCTTTTTACAGCAACTCATGGTTGAGTCCACAAAAGAATCAGCTCTTCTAGACTGGGTGTTGTGCAATGAACCAGAACTAATTAGAGAGCTTAAGGTAAAACAACCTTAAAGGGCAAGTGATGATAATATAATCAAATTCACCCTGAAATTTGAGAAGGAGAAGCTAAAGTCAGATGTATCATAATTACAGTAGTGTAAAGGGAGGCATGAGAGAGGAGTTGGCCTGAATTTATTGAAAAAGAAGACTGGCAAGAGTCACAGCACAGCAGCAATGGTTGGAATTTCTGGAAGCAATTCCAAATATAAACATCCCAAAGAGGAAGTACTCCAAAGGAAAGATGATGCAAACGTAGCTAACGAGAGAAGTCAAAGTCAACATAAAAGCCAAAGGGACAGCATATAATAGGGCAAAAATTAATCGGAAGTTAGAGGATTGGGAAACTTTTAAAAACCAACACAAGGCAACTAAAAAAGTCATTAAGAAGGTAAAGATAGAATACAAAAGTAAGCCAACCAATAATATTAAAGAGGATACCTAAAGTTTCTTCAGATACATTAAGTGTGAAAGAGAGGCGAGAGTGAATATTGGACTGCTGGAAAATGATGCTAGAGAGAAAATAATGGGGGACAACGAAATGGCAGAAGAACTGAATAAGTATTTTGCATCAGTGTTCACGGTGGAAGACACTAGCAGCATGATGGAAATTGCAGGTCAGGACTCGAAGTGTGTGAAGTTACTATAACTACAGAGAAGGTCCTTGAGCAACTGAAAGGTCTGAAGGTAGATAAGTCACCTGGACCAGATGGTGTACATCTCAGAGTTCTGAAAGATGTAGCTGAAGAGATCGTGGAGGCATTATGAATGATCTTTGAAGAATCACCAGATTCTGGAATGTTTTCAGAAGATTGGAAAATTGCAAATGTCAAGCATTTCTTCAAAAAGGGAGCGAGGCAGAAGAAAAGAAACTATAGGCCAGTTACTATGACCTCAGTGGCTGGGAAGGTGTTGGAGTCAATTATTAAGGATGTGCTTTCAAGGTACTTGGAGGCACGTGATAAAATAGGCTGTAGTCAGCATGGAAAAATTTGCCTGACAGATCTGTTGGAATTATTTGAAGATATAGCAAGCAGAATAGACAAAGGAGAATTGGTTGATGTTGTGTATTTGGATATTCAGAAGACCTTTGACAAAGTGCCGACATGGGGCTGCTTAACAAGCTACAAGCCAATGGTATTACAGGAAAGATTCTAGCATGCATAAAGCAGGGGCTGATTGACAGGAGGCAAAAAGTGGAAATAAAGGGAGCCTATTCTGGTTGGCTGCCAGTGATTAGTGGTGCTCCACAGGAATCTGTGTTGGGACCGATTCTTTTTACGATATAAGCCAATGATTTGGATGATGGAATTGATGGCTTTGTTGCAAACTTTACAGAAGATACAAAGATAGATGGAGGGGCAGGTAGTTTTGAGGAAGTAGAGGCGCTACGGAAGGACTTAGATTAGGAGAATGGGCAGAGAAACGGCAAATGGAATACAGTATTGGGAAGTGCATGGTCATGTACTTTGGTAGAAGAATTGAAAGGGTTGACTATTTTCTAAATGGAGAGAAAATACAAAAAAAATGAGGTTCAAAGGGACTTGGGAGTCCTTGTGCAGGATTCCCTAAAGGTTAGTTTGCAGGTTGAGTCTGTGGTGAGGAAGGCAAATGCAATGTTTGCATTCATCTCAAGAGGACTAGAATATAAAAGCAAGGACGTAATGTTGAGACGTTATAAGATACTGGTAAGGCCTCTCTTGGACTATTGTAACTAGTTCCCTCCTCAGCCCCACTCCCTGCTTTCTCCCCATAACCTTTGATACTGTGTCCAATCAAGAACCTAACCAAGCTCTGCCTTAAATACACCCAATGACATGGCCTCCACAGCTGCATGAAGCAACGAAGTCCACAAATTCACCAACCTCTGGCTAAAGATATTTCTCCGCTTCTCTGTTGTAAACAGATGCTCTGCAACCTGAGGTTGTGCTCTCCTGTCTGACGCATCCCCACCACGGGCAGCATCCATTCCACATCTACTCTATCTAGGCCTTCCAACTTTCAATGAGATCTCCCCTCATCCTCTAAATTCCAGTGAGTACAGACCCAGAACCATCAAACGCTCCTCATATGATAAGCCTCTCATTCCTGGAAACATCCTTGTGAACCTCCTCTGAACCCTCTCAAATGCCAGCATATGTGTTCTTAGATAAGGAGTCCAAAACTGTTCACAATACTCAAGGAAAGGCCTCAAAAGTGTCTTATAAAACCTCAGCTTCACATTCCTGCTCTTGTATTCTGGTCCTCTTGAAATGAATGCTAACATCGCATTTGCCTTCCTCACCATCGATGCAACCTGCAAGTTAACTTTTAGGGTGTTGTGCACAAGGGCTCCCAAGTCCCTTTCCATCTCAGATTTTTGGATTTTCTCCCCATTTTGAAAATGGTCTGCACATTTATTCTTCAAAGTGCATGACCATGCATTTTCCAATATTGTATTTCATTTGTCACTTTCTTGCCCACTCTCCTATCTGTCTAAGTCCTTCTGCAGCCTTCCTGTTTCCTCAACACTACGTGCCCCTCCACCAATCTTCATATCATCTACAAACTTGGCAACAAAGCTATCTACTCCATCATCTAAATCATTGATATACAGCATGAAAAGAAGTGGTCCCAACACCGACCCCTACAGAACACTACTAGTCACTGGCAGCCAACCAGAAAAGGATACTTTAATTCCCACTCACAGCCTCCTACCAATTAGCCAATGCTCAAATATGCCAATAACTTTCTTGTAATGGGCTCCTAACTTGGTAAGCAGCCTTATGTGTGGCACCTTGCCAAAAGCCTTCAGAAAGTCCAAATATAGAACATCTACTACATCCCCTTTATCTATTCTACTTGTAATCTCATCAAAGAATTTCAACAGGTTCGTCAGGGAAGATGTTCCCTAAGGAAACAATGCTGACTGTGTCACCAAGAATCCATAACTTCATCCTTTACGATTGACTCCAACATCTTCCCAACCACTGTGATCAGGCTAACTGGTCTATAATTTACTTTCTGCTGCCTTCCTCCTTTCTTAGAGTGGAGTGACATTTGCAATTTTCCAGTCCTCTGGCATCATACCAGAGCCCAATGTTTTTTGAAAGATCATTACTAATGCCTCCACAATCTCTTCCGCTACCTCTTTCAGAACGCTTGGATGCAGTTCATCTGGTCTGTGTGACTTATGCGCCTTTAGGTTTTTCAGCTTTTTGAGCATATTCTCCCTTGCAATAGTAACTGCACTCGTTCCTCTTCCTTCACACCCTTCCAACATCTGGCACACTACTAATGCCTTCCATAGTGAAGACTGATGCAAAATACTCACTTAGTTCATCTGCCATCTATTTGTTCCCCATTATTATTTCTCCAGCCTCCATTTTCTAGCGATGTTAGATCCACTCTCATCTCTCTTTTTTTTTTACATACTTGAAAAGGCTTTTACGATCCACTTTGATATTGTTTGCCAGCTTGCTTTCATATTTCATCTTCTCCCTCCTAATGATTCTTTTAGTTGTTCTCTGTTGGCTTTTAAAAGCTTCCCAATCCTCTATCTTCCTGCTTATTTTTGCTTTGTTGTATGCCCTCTCTTTTGCCTTCACATCAGCTTTGACTTCCCTTGTTAGCCACAGTTGTACTATTTTGCCATTTGACTATTTCTTCGTTTTTGGAATATTGTGATCACTGCCTCTTGAGGGTTTTTTTTAATCTTAAGCTCCCTAATCGCCTGCGGTTCATTACGTAACAGCCAATCCAGTATAGCTGATCCCCCTAGTAGGCTCAACAACAAACTGTTCTCAAAAGCCATCTCGTGAGCATCCAACAAACTCACACCTCAAGTTCCATTACCAACCTGATTTTCCCAATCGACCTGCACGTTGAAATCTCACATGATTATCATAACATTGCCTTTTTGGCACACCTTTTCTGTTTCCCATTGTAATCTATGGTCAACATCCCAGCTGACCATACATAACTGCCATCAAGGTCCTCTTGCCCTTGGAGTTTCTTAACTCAACCCACAACGATTCAACGTCATCTGATCCTATGCCACATCTTTCTACTGATTTGATGCCATTTTTTAACCAACAGAGCCTCGCCACCCCCTCTGTCTACCTTCCTATCCCTCCAATAAAATGTGTAACCTTGGACATTCAGCCTCCAACTACAACCATCCTTCAGCCACAATTCAGTGATGGCCACAACATCATACCTGATAACCTGTCATACTGCAACAAGATTATCCACCTATTTTTTATACACCGGGCATTGAGATACCATACTTTGAGGACAGTATTTACTATGCTGTTTGATTCTGCATCTCTAGTACACTTGTACTCACCCTGTTGGCTTCATTTTTGTCCTATCATCTACCTGCCCTTCCTGACAGAGGTTGATTTAAGGCAGAGCTTGACAGATTCTTGATTGGTCAGGGCATGAATGGATATGGGGAGAAAGAGGGAGATTGGGGCCGAGAGGTAAATTGGATCAGCCACGATGAAATGGCAGAGCAGACTCAATGGGTCAACTGGCCTAATACTGCCCTATATCTTATGGTCTTATAGAAACAGGATTGGCCCAGTTTCCAATAAGTAAAACTCCATAACATAGATTCCTTAATATTTCAACACAAATTTTAATCTCTCTCAAAACACTTTTAAAAAGATGGAATAGAAAGTAATACGTCGAACATGTAGGTAAATGTGTTCACCTTAAGGCAGATCATTGACATATATTAAAGTAGATTTGTACAAGTAACGAACAGACTGTGCTTACAGGTGGCCACACAGGATACGGAATTTACAACACAGAAAAACAGGGAATTTGTCTTAAGTGACTTTGGTCAGAGTATATGCTTCCACTTCGCTTAATTTCAACACAATAGGAAAAATAATGGAATAATTTTTTATGTCATAGTGGTCTGCCAAATGAATCAAAGTTGAGGTCTCAAGTTTTTACAGTATATTTTACAAATTGTTTGAAAGGACAAAGAGTATTGTTGCTAAATTTGCTGATCACTCAGATAGTTGAAAACTAATTGTGATGAGGATGCAAAGGGGCCAACAATGGGAAAAGATTTGCTAAATGGAATACGATGAAGGGAAATGTAAAATAGTCAATTTTAGCACAACCAATATAGACAAACCAATATACGTAGATAGAGACAGACAAAATACATTATCAAAATAGTGAGCCATTACAGAATTCTGAATTGCAGAGCAATCTGGGTGGTCTACTACAAGAGTAGCAAAAAGACTAGTATGCAAGGAATTAACGTAAGTATCAAAATGAAATTGTTTATTGAAAGGGGAATGAACTCAAACACAAGGAGGTTAAACTTCAGTTAGATGGTGTGTGGGTAATATTCCAAGGTTAATGGTAAGTCTCACCTATTTAGACTGGAGAGCAAAATGGATAGGAACAGAAAGCCGCGGTTAATGTTAGAGAAGTAGAAAAATGTGAATTGGTGTTCACCAGAGGTAAATACTCAGGCTACGTCCACACTGCGCCGGATAATTTTGAAAACGCCGGTTTCGAGTAAAAACGACAGGCGTCCACACTAAGCATTTTTCAAAATATCTCTGTCCACACTAACACGGATATTTGGGTGAATCTCCTCTACTGGGCATGCGCAGGACACACAGAAAACAAGCGAAGAGGAAACAGTATGCTTAGTGCGTGTTTGTCCAGTTACAGAGTAGAAAAACTTCAAAGGAATTGCTCTTGGCTCTCGCGCAGGAGGACTTAAAACTAAAAAAAACGAATACTGGAGTGTATGGAGGCAACCGACAGGGAGTTCACGGACAGTATGACCCGGCTGAAGACGAACATTGAAAAACTGACTAACTGTTGCATTAATAAAGCACCTTGTTAAATGTATAAAACATGTCTACATCAGTGTTATCTTGTATTTCCATACAATGTTACATTAGGCTGTTACACATCTATCATCAGAGACGTACTTGCATAAATAGGTAAACCACCTTCATTCAAGCAAGGACAGAAAACAGGGCAAAGTGAGTATACTTATTTATTCAGTAAGCTATGGGTCAAAGTATTTGGTGAGTACATTTCTAACTCTTCTGGCTTCAGTCTCGTTGCCGTGTGTTCTGAAATTGTTAGGTTACATGGGGGGTTGCGTTCAAGAAAACAACGAAATGCTGCGCTGCGGCCATCTGTTCCGGCATGTCATGACAGCGTTTTTAAATAGTCAAAAAAGCTCACTTTACAATTTAACTCTCACGCCGTTCACACCAACTGCGTGTTATAACAGCCGTACGGCAGTGCTTGCGCAGCACCAAGCAGAAGCAGAGAAAGCATTGTTGTTGTGGTGTTGTCATGACAGCATTTTTAAATCTCTTCATTTACCCCGTACACACTACAACGGATATTAGGCTTTTTCAGATTTATTCACTCTGGAGACCGTTTCTGAAAATCTCCGTTTTCGGGGGATGAAAACGCCGCTTTAGTGTGGACGGAGGGTCAAAACTAAGAGAAAAAGCTTTGTTTTCAAAATTATCCAGTGTAGTGTGGATGTAGCCTAAGATCACTGCTTTTCTTGACATGTATAAATAACTTGCAAAAGGATGCTTAGGGTAAAATCTCAAAACTGTAGATGATATTTGACTTTATGAGCTGGATAAGGAGTAAGGAGAAACGTAATGGGTGAAAGCACTGCTAAGAAAATGAGAAGCCTAACAGGTGATGAAACTTAATATTGCAAACATGAAGTGATACATTTTGGGAGAAAGTACAAGGACAGACCACGTAAACAAAATGTCCTAACTCCAAGGGATGAGATAAAACTGAAGGGAGAGTGTGTGTGTGTGTGTGTGTGTGTGTGTGTGTGTGTCTATAAAAAAATGTGTAAAGATTTGGAAAGAGACAAATCATATGAAGAAGCATTTAGTCAAGCATATGAGATCTTGGGCTTCAATAGCAGAAACACAGATGACAAAACATTAAAAAATTTACTGTATTTGGAAATCAAAAATAAAAAGTACAGGAGATGTCCATAGTATGCAGTTACTATGGGTATCTATAGATACCATATTATTTCCGATGCCATTTCTGCAGAGAGAGAACAGAATGATGGCATGAGCATTGATTTTTCAAAATCCCAGTAACTGCCCCCCCCCACCTTCCTGTTTCCCTCTCTCACCCTATCTCCTTACCCCTGGTGTTTCTCCCCCTTTCTTCCATGGTCCAACCTCTCCTATTAGATTTTAAAAATGCAAATACGAGGAAATCTGCAGATGCTGGAATTTCAAGCAACAAACATAAAAGTTGCTGGTGAACGCAGCAGGCCAGGCAGCATCTCTAGGAAGAGGTACAGTCGACGTTTCGGGCCGAGACCCTTTGTCAGGACTAACTGAAGGAAGAGCTAGTAAGAGATTTGAAAGGGGGAGGGGGAGATCCAAAATGATAGGAGAAGACAGGAGGGGGAGGGATGGAGCCAAGAGCTGGACAGGTGATTGGCAAAAGGGGATATGAGAGGATCATGGGACAGAAGGCCCAGGGAGAAAGTAAAGGGGGAGGGGGGAAGCCCAGAGGATGGGCAAGGGGTATAGTGAGAGGGACAGAGGGAGAAAAAGGAGAGAGAGAAAAAGAAAGTGTGTATATAAATAAATAAATAACGGATGGGGTACGAGGGGTTGGTGGGGCATTAGCGGATGTTAGAGAAGTCGATGTTCATGCCATCAGGTTGGAGGCTACCCAGACGGAATATAAGATGTTGTTCCTCCAACCTGAGTGTGGCTTCATCTTTACAGTGGAGGAGGCCGTAGATAGACATATCAGGATGGGAATGGGACATGGAATTAAAATGTGTGACCACTGGGAGATCCTGCTTTCTCTGGCGGACAGAGCGTAGGTGTTCAGCGAAACAATCTCCCAGTCTGCATCGGGTCTCGCCAATATATAGAAGGCCACATCAGGAGCACCGGACGCAGTATATCACCCCAGCTGACTCACAGGTAAAGTGTCGCCTCACCTGGAAGGACTGTCTGGGGCCCTGAATGGTAGTGAGGGAGGAAGTGTAAGGGCATGTGTAGCACTTGTTCTGCTTACAAGGATAAGTGCCAGGAGGGAGATCGGTGGGGAGGAATGGGGGGACAAATGGACAAGGGAGTCACGTAGGGAGCGATCCCTGCGGAAAGCAGGGGAGGGGGTGGAGAGGGAAAGATGTGCTTAGTGGTGGGATCCCGTTGGAGGAGGCGGAAGTTACGGAGAATTATATGTTGGACCCGGAGGCTGGTGGGGTGGTAGGTGAGGACAAAGGGAACCCTATTCCTAGTGGGGTGGCGGGAGGATGGAGTGAGAGCAGATGTACGTGAAATGGGGGAGATGCGTTTGAGAGCAGAGTTGATGGTGGAGGAAGGAAAGCCCCTTTCTTTAAAAAAGGAGGACATCTCCTTCGTCCTGGAATGAAAAGCCTCATCCTGAGAGCAGATGCGGCGGAGACGGAGAAATTGTGAGAAGGGGATGGCATTCTTGCAAAGGACAGGGTGATCAGATTCCCGTTTCTCCAGTCTTTTATCTCTTTCACCTATCAACTTCCCAGCTCGTTATTTCACCCCTCCGTCTCTCCATTTCACCTATCACCTTGTACTTCTTCCACCCCTCCTCCACCTTCTTACTCTGACTTCTCATCCTTTTTTTCCAGCCATGATGAAGGATATCTCCCCAAAATGTCGACTGTTTACCCTTTTCCATAGATGCTACCTGGTCTGCTGAGTTCCTCCTACACTCTCTGTGCGTTGATTGAACAGAATTCTGTTAATAGTCACGAACCTGAAATAGCACAGATGCTGCCTAACCAGTTGAGTCTCTCCAGCATTTTGTGTTTTTATTGTAGCCTAGAGGCCAAATGCAAAGAGCTTATGTTGAACCTTTAAAACAATGGCTTGGTAATGTGCAAGGAGTCTTGTGTCCTATTCTTGTCAATACATTTTAGTGAGGATGTGCAAGCCCACATAAAGTACAAAAGTCTTGCTAGGATAGATCTGGGAAAGAAAGATTATATCAACAGTTTAGATTAGAGAACCTAAGGTGGTTTTAGAATGATAGCCGAAATAGGATTTGTTCGAGATAGCCCCTTCTCACAATTCCTCCGACTCTGCCACATCTGCTCTCAGGATGAGGCTTTTCATTCCAGGACGAAGGAGATGTCCTCCTTCTTTAAAGAAAGGGGCTTCCCTTCCTCCACTATCATGATGATGTTAAATAGTTTAGAGGTAAGCCATTTCCTTTAGTGGAAAATCAAAAAAAACCCTGCAGATGCTGGAACTGTGAAATAAATATAGAAAATGTTGAAACTATTCAGTATGCCAGAATTAAATTTCTATGGAAAAAGTAACAATTAATTTCAGCACTAGTTGTTAAAGGTTGTTAAGAAGGCGTATGGTGCGTTGGTCTTCATTAGTTGGAGGATTCAGTCCAAGAGCTACAAGATAATGTTGCAATTCTATAAAACCCTGATTAGATCACACTTGGGAGAACTAATCACCTCATTATAGGAGCATGTTTAATGAGGATAGGTTGAGCAAGTTTTGGCTTTTCTCTTTGGAGTGAAGGAGGATGAAAGGTGATTTGATAGAGGAGTACAAGACACTTCTTACCCAGGGCAGAAATGGACAATGTGTGGGGGCAAAACTTTAAGGTGTTTGGAGGAAAGTATGGGGAGGGGGATGTTAAACTTTTTTTTGTGGAATGTGGAATGTGCTGCCAGGGATGGTGGTAGAGGTAGATATATTCGGGACATTTAAGATACTCTTAGATATGCACATGGATGAAAGAAAAATGGAGGGCTTGTTAGGGACCATTCTGCAGTTATGAAATTATATGAACCCAGTCTTTCGAAAATAAAAATCTGTACACAAATTAACTTCTGATAGTTTGTGGTTCATGAAACCAATCATTGGGTGTGGGACATTCTTTGTCCCATTGGAATGAAGTAGGGAAAACAATAGACTATTGTTCCTGCTGTTAGAACAGTGTTAAGGGTGTGTTCCTGCCATTTAAGACATTGTTCAAGACAGATCTGTTTTGTAACTAACCTTTTGGTTATTTGTATATTCATGAAGCCATACTTCGGTAGTGCAACAAAAATGGTATATTTTGGGTGCCTGAATCTTGAATCCCCAAAGCTTTTGGAACAGACACCAGTATTCAATATTCAAAGGGATTCTGCTAGTTGGGGAGGTCCTGCCATTATAACTATGTAATTCTGTTAATTACCTCAAGCAACACACATCAAAGTTGCTGGTGAACTCAGCAGGCCAAGCAGCATCTGTAGGAAGAGGTGCAGTCGACGTTTCAGGCCGAGACCCTTCGTCAGGACCTGTTAATTACCTGACTATATTTCAAATGTTAAAGCCAAGTAGGTGGTTGATTGCTTATTGTTATCTTTGTGTTGAATTATAAAACATTCTGTTAGGAGAGTGAGGCTACGTCTACACTATGCCGGATAATTTTGAGAACGCCGGTTTCCAGTAAAAACGATAGGTGTCCACACTAAGCGTTTATCAAAATATCTTTGTCCACATTAGACGGATATTTGGGCGAATCTCCTCTACTGGGCATGTGCAGGACACACAGAAAACAAGCGAAGAGGAAACGGTATACCTAGTGCGCGTTTGTCCAGTTACAGAGTAGAAAAACTTCAAAGGAATTGCTCTTGGCTCTCGCGCAGGAGGACTTAAAACTAAAAAAAAACAAATACTGGAGCGTATGGAGGCAACCGACAGGGAGTTCACGGACAGTATGACCCAGCTGATGACGAACAGTGAAAAACTGACTAACTCTGTTGCATTAATAAAGCATCTTGTTAGATGCTTTAAACACGTCTGCATCAGTGTTCTCTTGTATTTCCATATAATGTTACATTAGGCTGTTACGCATCTACTGTCAGAGAAGTACTTGCATAAATAGGCAAACCACCTTCATACAGGCAAGGACAGAAAACAGGGCAAAGTGAGTATACTTATTTATTCAGTAAGCTATGGGTCAAAGTATTTGGTGAGTACATTTCTAACTCTTCTACTAGCTTCAGTCTCGTTGCCATCTGTTCTGAAATTGTTAGGTTATGGGGGGGATCGCGTTCAAGAAAACAACGAAATGCCGCGCTGCGGCCATCTGTTCCGGCATGTCACGACAGCGTTTTTAAATAGTCAAAAAAGCTCACTTTACAATTTAACTCTCACGCCGTTCACACCGACCGCGCGTTATAACAGCCGTACGGCAGTGCTTGCGCAGTACCAAGCAGAAGCAGAGAAAGCATTGTTGTTGTGGTGTTATCATGACAGCGTTTTTAAATCTCTCCGTTTACCCCGTACACACTACAAAGGATATTAGGTGTTTTCAGATTTATTCACTCTGGAGACCGTTTCTGAAAATCTCTGTTTTCAGGGGATGAAAACGCCACTTTAGTGCGGACGGAGGGTCAAAACGAAGAGAAAAAGCTTCATTTTCAAAATTATCCGGCGTAGTGTCGACGTAGCCTAAGATTCTCTTGAGTTCTCCTGGACCCTCTCTCTCTCTCTCCTGGAGATTCACTGTGAATGATCTTCTTGTCAGTTAAAGGGTTGACATAACTTTGTGGGCTTAGGGGCCTCTACTGCACTGTACTGCTCTATATTATGCATAATGTTTCAAGTCCTTGGCCCTTCATTAGACTGGATCTGAGAAAAATCGTTAATTTTCTGTAGTGGAGAGTGGTGGGTAAAGGGTAGAAAGAACATAAGGGAATTCCCCTGATGGGGTGACTTAATGTGACAACTAGTGCATTACGCTTTTTTGTGTGTTATATGTTGCAAGAATCAATACAATTGATACGCCAAGCAGGCCACTGCAGTAATAGTAAATTAAAATTAAGCACGAAACTGTGTCAAAATGACGGCAGGCAAAATTGGCTAGTTCTGATACAGGCAAAAGAAATAATTAGTTGCCTGAAGTTGGAGAATTTGATGCCAAGTCCAAGAGGCTTCCACATAGGAAAACATCTTGCTCTGTGCCCAAGAGGAAGATGAGGTATCATTCCTCAAGCTGGCCTTGGGCCTCGTTCTATCATTCAGGAGGCCACAGACACACAGATTTGAGGGGGAGTGGGATGGCCAGAGAAAGTGACAAATATGTTCTCATCAAACAAATGATGCTCTCCCCAGATAATTATGAAACTTTTTCCTTATGCTGCTGAAGACATTTTAATATTTACAATTTAAACAACTCTAGCAACTGGTTTGAAGTTACAGCAGGGCAGAAGCATGATAAACTGACAGATGTTTTCCACAGTTAAAACATAGGAAATTTCAAACAACTTCCTTAGTTCTTGGAAAGGTTACAGATATCAGGGAGAAAACAAGCGAATAACTAATACAGTCCTATCAGTGAACCTTTCACAGGTGTGTGTTATGTGTAATAAACTGATGATATACAGGTATATTTTTGTTTCAGGTCAGAACAATGCAGGTCGATGGTCCACACAGGTCTCAAGTACATAATCTCATTACGACTTACTTCCCTAATCCTTCCCTCTGTGAAAAAACATTATGTATCCATAAATAATCTTCAATGTCTTGCTTCTGTGGTTATCCGCATCAATGAGCCCAATCAGTGAATACTGGAAGGCTACTTGGATTTCAGGAATAACCATAATTGAGGTTTGTCCAATGCATGTGTATTTCCAGCATGACTGGCTGTATTGACTGTCTGAAGGAATGTCAACTACGTCATAGGAAGTCATTCCTGCCTGTGGCCATCAAACTTCACAACTCCTCCCTTGGAGGGTCAGACACCCTGAGACAATAGGCTGGTCCTGGACTTATTTCCTGGCATAATTTACATATTACTATTTAACTATTTATGGTTTTATTACTATTTAATTATTTATGGTGAAACTGTAACGAAAACCAATTTCCCCTGGGATCAATAAAGTATGACTATGACTATGACTATATTATGCTGGCCAATAATCTTTATCTTCCCTTGTCCAAATATCCATTAATACATCTAACTCATGACACTAATTTATAAAATAAGGAACTGAAATCTTGGTTCTTTCTATGAAAAATACTAAAATGTAGAATATCACGTGGAATTTAATGTGGAATATCAGATGAATGAAATTAGGTGCAAACAAATGAAGAGAATACATTTTTTGCAAAAATGGGTCAACTATTCCATTTATAATTTCTCTGCCTCACAAATTAATATCGCCATTTATCTTAGATGCACAAAAATATAGAAAGTTTAAAGATTTTGAAAGATTAGCTCTATTATCTCAGGGACCAGGATCTCACCTCCTCCATCCTGATCAAAAAGGCGCAACAGCGCCTTTATTTCCCGCGGAGCATCAAGAAAGCTCACCTCTGTCCCAGGATACTGAAAGACTTTTACCGCTGTACCATTGAGAGCATACTCACCAACTGCATCTCAGTGTGGTGTGGCAATTGTGAGTGGTGAAAACTGCCCAGCGGATTATCGGCACCCAATTGCCCACCATTGGGAACATCTACCATAAACGCTGCCTGGGCAGGGCGAAAAGCATTATCAGGGATGCATCTCACCCTAACCATGGACTTTTTACTCACCTCCCATCCAGTAGGTGCTACAGGAGCCTCCGCTCCCGCACCAGCAGGCACAGGAAGAGCTTCTTCCCTGAGGCTGTGACACTGCTGAACTTCTCATCACAGTGCTAAGCAGTATTGCACCCATATTGTACTGTCTCAGTACTTTTATATTTGTGTGCTGTAACACTTTTTTTATTCGCAGTTATTTTGTAAATAACACTATTCTTTGCATTTCTGGTCAGATGCTAAATGCATTTCATTGGCTTTATATCTGTACTCGGCACAATGACGATAAAGTTGAATCTAATCTAATCTATTTGTCAATGAATATTGAAACACCAAAATAAACAGTGAAACACGTCGCATGTGTCAAATCAGATTAGTGAGGATTGTACTGGCCAGCTCGCAAGTGTCCATGAGACTAGAAGACATAGGAGCAGAATTAGGCCACTTCATCATGGATGATCCCGGATCCCACTCAACCCCATACACCTGCCTTCTCGCCATATCCTTTGATACCCTGACCCATCAGGAAACGATCAACTTCCACCTTAAATATATGCATGGACTTGGCCTTCACCACAATCTGTGGCAGTACATTCCTTAGATTTACTACTCTTTGGTTACAATAATTCCTCCTAATCTCTGTTCTAAAGGGTTGCCCTTCAATTTTGAGGCTGTGCCCTCTAGTTCTGGATACCCTCACCATAGGAAACATTCCCTCCACATCCACCCTATCTAGTTCTTTCAACATTCTGTAGGTTTCAAAGAGATTCTCTTGCATTTTTCTAAATTCCAGTGAGTACAGGCCCCAAGTGTCACCACACTTAAAGCAGCAAAACAGCGTGTCCACAACTCATTAGCTCTAACAATACATCTTTGGAATGTGAGAGTAAACTGGAACACCAACACCGTCATGGGGAGAACACACAAACTCCTTACAGACAGTGGTGGGAATTGAACCCTGATCAGTGTCCATCCTGCCCAAAGATTAATAAATGTCCCACATGTTGGGTCTTGGATGATGTAAGACACAATGATATAGGTTAGTGATGATAGAGAGATGATCAATACATTTCCTTCATTGAGTATGAAGATTGGACAAAAGGACAAACACAGATATCTTAATGGAGTCAAATAATTAAAAGTGTTGTTGCACAGTCTAGGAAATTAGATCACAAAACTAATATTGATATTTGGGGTATGGGGTAAAACAGTTACCCCTTCCACTTGGTGCTTTAATGTCAAATCACACTACTGGGTAACTAGATTGATTACAAAGATAATACTTACCAATTGGGGAGAATTTTTTCCTATACGTAAACCACAACCTTGACTTGATATTGGACAGGAGTTCAGATCTTTCTATGAGAAGAAACATAAACAGGAGACATTGAGGAGCCAGCAACATACTTGTCTGTTTATAATGTTACAGAAATACTGTTAAATTACATTTGACAAGATGAAGTGACACACAAGTGCACTAAGTAGTATCAGCAGATTACATTTAAGAAAATCAGGACTATACTCTCTAGAATTTGAGTAATGAGAAAAGATCTCATGGAAACATAGAAAATTGTTACGGGTTTCTCAAGGTAGATGCAGGCAGGGATGATGTTTTCCCGGCTGAAGTCTAGGTCACAGTCTCCAGATAAGGGATTAGTTATTCACATCAGAATATATTTAAGCAAGAGATTGATAGATTTTATGAGAATCAGAAGCTAACATGTTAGGACAGGAAAGTAGCACTTAAGTAAAAGATCACACAAGTTTTTAAGAGTCAAGCAGCCAACTCACGTTCCTATTTCTAATGTTTTTAAGTACTTTTATTCTTATTGTACACTACAGAATTACTACAATCTTCATATTTGTTCCACCTAATGAGCCATATACACTTCTACATTCAGTTTAATCAAAACAGTCATCAGACTGAAACATAACTGTTTTCCCCTCCACAGATGCTTCCTGACTTGCCGATCATTTGAACTTCCTCTATATTTATTTCAGAGTTCAAAAACTTGAACTATCTGAATGCCTTGAGAGGACTATAATATATTTGTTTTAACCAACTTACCTGTTTTCAGGTGATACTTTTTCCCCAGAATCCATATAGGCTCTTCAGTATCTGGAAAGTCCTCAAGTAGCTCAGAAAAGCCAGGTATCTGGTTCTCACACTTAGCCAAAACTGTAGTGATAGTAAACAAGCAGCCCAGTCAATAGCTTTTATTCACAAACAAAATGAGCTTCTGACAAACCATTCAAAACTACCAACAATATTCTTACCCAGTAAATCAAGAAATTTATAATATAGAGTACTGTGCAAATATCTCAGCCAGCTAGAGTGCATAAGACCTTTGCACAGTACTGTATTTATCAACACGGAGCAGAGGGCAAGTCTGTAAATCTGGCAAGAGCAAAAGGTGTTGGGAATGATGAGGGTGGGGCACCTTGGGAGGTGTGTCCCAGGTGGCAGAGAAGGAGTACCAGGGGTGGCAGCACAAGTGCAGACACACCTAGCCCTGAGACACGAGGCAAAGTCATTTGAATCCAAACAATTGGTTTGTTGCTCATTACAGAATGCCCCGCTGGTACTTCCCACTTCCTCCCCTCTCCCATCCTCTTTTCCCAACCATGATTTCCCCTCTCCCTGTCCCCTTACCACTCTCAGTCCACAATAGAGACCCATATCAGAACCAGGTTTATCATCACTCAAGTGTCCTGAAAGTTGTTGTTTTTTTTGAGGCAGAAATATAATGCAATACATAAAATTACTACAGTACTGTGCAAAAGTCTTAGGCAACATAAATACCCAAGACTTCAGAATCAGAATCAGAATCAGGTTTATTATCACTGGCATGTGTCATGAAATTTGTTAACTTAGCAGCAGCAGTTCAATGCAATACATAATATAGAATAAATAAATAAATAAATTACAGTATATGTATACTGAACATATATTTAAAAAGCGAGGCAGTGATCACTGTTTCAATGTCCATTTAGTAATCAGATGGCAGAGGGGAGAATCTGTTCCTGAACCGCTGAGTGTGTGCCTTCAGGCTTCTGCACCTCCTACCTGATGGTAACCGTGAGAAAAGGGCAGGTCCTGGGTGCTGGATGTCCTTAATAATGAATGCTGCCTTTCTGAATCTTTTACACAGTACTGTATCTGACATTAGTAAAGTGACAATAGCACCACTGAATCAACATAAGAAACAAGCAGAGTTCACAAATATGCTTCAGGACAGAAAACCTGCATTCTTACTAGTCGTTTCTTTAAACTAACCTCTGAAATAGCTTAGCAAGCTTCTCAGCTGCACCAAACCTTTTGACACCATGATGAGAAGAGAGTTAATATGATTTTCATAAGGAGCCAGGGACAGACAATAAATATTAGCATTGCCAAGTATTTCAAATAAATTTACCTTTGGAAAACCTAATCAACAATGATCAAGCTTGTTCACTCTTTTGTCATTTGTCTCTCTTGCCTCAGTGGCAGAATCTAGTGGTGTACTGAAAAAGTGAACAAATATTTAACTTTTGATTAAGCATTCCTGGTTGTCACAAATATGTCTCTATCCTCAGGGAAGTCCACACAACAACTTCGATGATGAAAGCAGATGTGACTGTACAATGACCAAAAGCAACCTTCTCTATAATCAGGGTTCACACCCTGATTTCCACTGACAGAAATTTTGAGTGGAGGCTAAGGCAACGAGATAAATCATGGCACCATCTCCTGAGATCATTTCACCAAAGAGCACATTGAGGCTTCTTTCTCCACAAAGCTCACTTCATTTATTCCCTAATTCAATTAGCCCCAATTTTCATTGGCTATTCCCACTCAAGAGTTCCTTAAGACCCACTTAACTACTTTGTAAGTAGAAAAAAAATGTAACACCAGAACTTTTCTCTCTGCTATGGTGTCAATGAGCACCTTATTGCCCAATGCTGTACTAACATATTGCAAATAGATTCATCCTTATATGTTGAAACTTATTGGCAGGAATGTGGCACTGGAACAGCTGTGCTTAATCCTCACAAACTGTCAAAAGGATCAACAACCAGCCACCAAGAATCGACCAGAGGATGTTATTACTATTTGGATCCAAATCACGTTACTTACGTACGTGTCATAGTGAAAGACAAGCTCTCCTTAAATTCGCATCTCACTTATGATGCTAATATTGCACGCCCCGCTTAACGTTGACCGATCAAGCTTTGCGACGAGAAATATAAACAAACAAAGCACAAAAGAAAGTTGAATAGATGCCGTGCGGTAAGGAGCGGCTCCTTTCAACGATTCTACAAATAAACCATCCAATTAACTTCAAACGAAAAAAAGATGTAATATGGATTCTTTTGCGTTCTAGTCAATAATTAACTGATGACATGAATGACCAACTCACATGAAATATCACAACAGTTACCGGAATCTCAGGAACTAGGAGCATCACGACACTTATGTTATGAAATAAACAGAAGTGAAGTTACACTCTCGATTTCATTTACAATTTACACAACGACATTTTCAAACAGCACGGACTCAACGCAAAAGCACGGCGCACTAGCTAGAGGCCGGCTTACTTTCAGACCGCACATTAGAGTTTACTGACAACACCAAGACATTACCTGCCTCCATACTCAGCTTTGTCAGTGTCATCATATAGCATCAGAAGGGCGCGCCTGCGCAGATCGCGCAGTGCCTTCTGGCTCGTGTAGTCCAGTTATTACTTTCCCCTTTGTTCGCTTCGTAAAACTTTAAACTACAGTTCCCAGAGTGCTTAGGCAGACAGTGACGTCCTACCCGGTGTGAGCTGGCGTCGTCTGAAACCTTGCCTCCGTTGCTAGGGCTCAAAACTAGAAACATACAGAAATGGCAGGTGCCTTAATGGTTAATTCGAATCGCAGCTCCGGAAGTTTGGAAAGCTGTGGGCGATTCTATGCACGAATCGTTAAGGCTGAGCCTGGCTGTGTTTTTCTTCAATCCGATTGGTCGATGGAGGTCAGCCTACCATGAACGACAAGAGATTGCGATGACATAACTAAGTATTTGATTGACAGATAAAGAGGGCGTGGTCAGACCCGCTGGAAATATTAACCAATCAGAACATCTGACTTATTAGGCTGCCGACGAAGGAAGGGCCAATCCCAGCCGGTTGCTAAGGGAGTGATTCAGCAGCATGGATGGTACTGTGTCCAACGTGGAGATCTGCAACTTGGCTTATTCAGGGGATCTGGAGAACCTTAAGGCCCTTATTTTATCAAACAAGAGTCTAGCTACAAAAACTGATCAAGTAAGCAAAGCCACTTCACTCTTCCTTTGTCCACAGTTAGGAACAAGAATTCCTCATGAAGGTGTATCACTTTTGGCCTAAATGTTTAATCTTGGGTATGTTTCACAATTGACTTCAGTAACATTTACTGCAGTATGTACGTACTGTTGAAATACTAGGAGTAGTTTCGTGATTTGGAGTAATAGAATGTTTTGAGTTGAGCAACATCTTTGCTTTGTTTCAATTGATGATGTTCATTGAGACTCTTTGGGCTCCACTGGTTGCCTGTGCAATGAAGTAGACGGCCACTTTATTGGCATATTTCGTCAATGAGTTCGTCGTCATATGCAAGTGTGCAGAGATGGATCCAGTGGGCAAATGTTCATGAAAATCATTGGCAGTGGAAAAAGTTGTGCTAAAAGTGCTATCAACAGTGGTAGTACTGTATCCAGATCAATGGCATCAGTTTAGGCACAAGGCGCCAAAGATCCTATGCTGCAACTAGATGCAGTTTTGCTTCTCGGGCTTTTTAAGCAGTGTGCTGGATTTCTGTGTTCAAGTTCCTGAATATAATAATTGTAACCATGTTCTTGGTCAAGTCATTTTTAGCAATGTATTGAAAGCAAAATAATGGATAAAAGTTTATAGATGATTCAGTGACTGTCAACATACTGTGTATACTGTCCAGCAGCTCTTCATCAAGAGCACATTGACAATGTGGTATAATTTGGGAGAATCAGAATCTGGTTTCATATCACTGGCATATCTCTTGACATTTGTTTTACGGCAGCAGTACATAATTTAAAAAAACACTAAATTACACTAAGAAATATAATATATTTTATTTAATAAGTGTAAAAAGAGATGGGGAATAGTGAGATAGTGTACATGGGTTCATTGTCCATTCAGAACTCTGATGGATGTGAGGGTGGGGAAGAACTGTCTCTAAAATACTGAGTGTATGTCTTCACACTCCTGCACCTCCTCCCTGATGCGAAGAGGGCAGGTCCTGGGTGACGAGAGTCCTTAATGATGGATGCTGCCTTTTTGAGTCATCACCTGTTGAGGATGCTCTCAGTGCTGGGAGTGCTAGTGCTCATGATGGAGCTGGCTGGCTTGCAACTTCCTGCAGCTATTTCCAATACTGTGCAGTGACCCCTCTCTATCAGACGACGAGGCAACCACTTAGGAGCCTCTCCACAGACCATCTGCAGAAATTTGCTAGTCTTTAGTGACATACCAAATCTCTTCAAGCTCCTAATGAACTATCATCTCTGGCATTCCTTCTTTGTATTTGCATCAGTATGCTGGGCCCAGGATAGATCTTCAGAAATGCTGACTGAGGAACCTGAAACTGCTCAGCCTTTCCACTGCTGATCCCTCGATGAGGACTGGTGGATGTTCCCTCGACTTCAACTTCCCGAAGTCCAGGATGGCCCTTCACATCCTCCTTGTAATGATGAAACCAGAATTGAAAGCAAGACTCCAGATGTGGATTATCTGTAAGCTTCTAAATTAGAAGGGATGTGAATTCTTCAGCTCTGTCTTTAGCATTTGCCTGCAGGGCTTGGCTGTTGTTGAGGATGGGGATGACTCTTCCCAATAAATGTGTGCTGCTATTAGTGAATGGATCATTCAATCTGTTTCTCTGGCTTTAGTTTTGGATGATATATCACCTCTCACATTGAGACCAGTTTGGAAAATTCTCCTAAGACAGAAGCAATCATCTCATGTTCCCCAGCAGTGCCCGTGGAACAAATAGCTTACTATAATGAATGCAAAAGGAAATCCTATTGTTCTGGATGCATCCTCTTCTAAAATATTGGTTTCTTTTAAATATTATTAATGTAAGATACCAAGTTTGTTTTATAGAATAAGATGTACTAGATGCCAAATCTGTATCCAAATACACATGAGGCTGCTTACTAAGTTAAGAGCCCGTGGTATTACAGGAAAATTATTAACGTGGTTGAGCATTGGCTGATTGGTGGGAGGCAGCGAGTCAGGATTAAAGGATCCTTGTCTGGTTGGCTGCCGGTGACTAGTGGTGTTCCACAGGGTTGATATTGGGACCGCTTTTTATGCTGTATATTGATTTTATTTGATGCAATAGATGGTTTTGTAGCCAAGTTTTCAGATAATACGAAGATTGGTGGAGGAGCGGGTAGTGTTGAGGAAACAGGTAGGCTGCAGAAGGAATTAGATTAGGAGAATGGGAAAGAGAGTGGCAAATGAAATACAGTGTTGGAAAATGCATGGTCATGCACTTTGATCGAGTGGTCGGCGACTTGGGCCGGCTCCCCCACCGGACTTAGTCTGGTGTGGAGGGTGTGAGGATACCCATCAGGAACAAGAAAAATAAGACTGACAAAGGGCGGATGAGCTCCTTGTGAGCCAACGGCCATTTTCCGTGGAAGAGATTAAAGCCTCACCATGTATCTACGAATCGTATGCTATGCACCTAGTTAGAAGAGACATGATGAACTTGGGCGCTGCACCGTGTGCCCGGACCTGCCCAAGGCCTCCGCCTGAGGAACGGCCGAGCTCGAAGAAGCGGCCGTGGCTGGAGGCCGACACGGCCTCGGGCTCGAATTTGGCGGGGCGATGACAGGTGGTGCCAAGACAGCCAGCGAGAACAAACTGGAGGAGAGGCTGTACGTGGTGCTGTCGCAAGATTGAGGAAGATGGAGGTGCATAGCTGCCAACCCCGGATTCAGGACGGCACCCACTGACTGACTGAGAAGAAATAAATGTGCAGACTATTTTCTAAATGAGGAAGAAATCCAAAAATCTGAGATGCAAAGGGACTTGGGAGACCACACCTTGAGTATTGTGAACAGTTTTGGACTCCTCATCTAAGAAAAGATGTGCTGGTATTGGAAAGGGTCTAGAGGCGGTTCAAAAGGATGATTCCGGGAATGCAAGGGTAATCATACAAGGAATGTTTGATGGCTCTGGGTCTGTATTCAGTGGAATTTAGAAGGATTGTGGGGGGGGGGGGCGAATCTCATTGAAACCTTTCAAATGTTAAAAAGCCTAGGCAGAGTAGATGTGGAAAGGATGTTTCCCATGGTGGGGGAGTCTAGGACAAGAGGGCACTCATGCAGAATTAAAAGGACTAAAACCTGACTGACTTGTTTCGACTGATTGTGAGAATAATGTTCGAAGATAAATAATGAATAAAGTGCCTGTGCATGAGAAAGCTGCTAAGGATGCCTAGCAACAATCAGAGTATGCATGTGATAACGAATGTTTAACAAGCAGCCCCAGACAGTACTCGGGGCTCACTTGATTGCACATTTTCCTAAGCTCTATGACTGGGGTCTCTGTAGTTCAAATGAGTGACTCAAGCTTGCTAATAACACTGGACAACAAATATTTTGCTTCCTGAATACCTTTAGATGTATCTTATGAATTTTGGGCTACTGATCATGAAAATCACCATGAAGGTTCCCTATCGCTCACCATTTTTTAAATAAACTTGTGCTTATTATTTCAATTCATAATTCAAGTCAATTAAAATGTTGCCTACAATATAAGCTGGAAAGTTTCCTATCTTGTCCAGGCATGCTTAAGCAGTGCAGCTGCTGCATAGCAGAACAGGTTTTAATAATAATTATTGGGTTCAGGACTGTAAGGATGGAATTTGCTATCACCAGGCACAAACATTTTTATGAAGGATTTTGATATTTGAGACAGATGCTTCCCAGAATAACTGATGCCAAGATTAAGGAAAGCACAAGATTAAGGAAAGCACTTTTGTTGGTCCACAAATCACAGTGACAGGGAATTTGAAGAATTTCTAGTGGGACCAGAGAAAATCACTTGAAAGGCATTCAAGGAAGTTGTTGAAATTTTTCTTGGCATCTACAGAGCACCGAACTACAGGCAGCTGGTTGAAAGCATGCTTGAAGCATATAAAACCATGAAATGCAACATGTCACAAAAGATTCATTTTCTGTATTCCCGTTTAGACTTCTTCCCTGCAAAGCTTGGTGCTGTTAGTGACGAGCATGGTGAAAGGTTTCAGCAGAACATTGCGGTCATGAAGAAAAGATACCAGGGCAATTGGAATCCATCAATGCTGCTGAATTATTGTTGGACACTTAAGCGAAAAGCCTCAGACACTGAGCACAAATGAAAGTCATTAACAAAATATTTTTAACTTAGTTGAACTATTGCAAAGCATCAGCACCATTATGCAATTAAATACATCATACAGGTCCACAATCCCTTATCCGAAATCCTGGGGCCAGTTGCATTTCGGAATTCAGAATTTTTCGGATTTCAGACGCCCCCCCCCCCCCGCCCCGATACCAAAAAACATGTATGCTCAAGTCCCTTATTTAACCTATCTCAGTGTGTGTGGTGGACTTTAAGACCCAGTGGCGCACCAAACCTACACACATCCTCCCGTATACTTTAAGTCATCTCTAGATTACTTATAATACCTAATACAATGTAAATGCTATGTGAATAGTTGTTATACTGTATTGATTAGGGAATAATGACACGAAGGAATTTTATTTCCAACAAAAACATTCAATAAAACATAAAAATATACAGCTTCAAACGAACCGAATCAAACACATGGTAAATTACTTATTGGAATAAATGTAGAATGTCACTGTTACTGTCACTATAAAACTTCTGTAACTTGTCTTTCTGTTTATTTAAATCATATACAGCGGTAGTTCCGACACTATTTTCTTCAGTAAAACGCCGCACATACACACCACGATCAAGCTTCTTCAATAACTCCACTTTCTGCGTTATTGATAGAGAAGATTCCTTCTCCTTTTCTCATGGTTACCCATAAGGGTATCTGTAACTCTTTTTGACATTTTCACAGTGAAATTAAACACAAAGTCAACAGTGAACACAAAATGGCAGCGAACAGCAAATGCACGTGTAACCAGTACAAGCGCTGAGCCACAACTGACGTCTGGCGGCCTCTGCTAGTGCTGCCACGTCACACCTGAGTGACGTCAGCTGTCGGCGAAAAAGCTTTGGTTTTCAGAGCTTTTTGGATTTCAGAATTTAGGATAAAGGAATATGCACCTGTATTCAATATAAGTTAATTTGTTGTTTCTCCAAATTCCTACGAGATACAAGTAGTCTGAAATTATATTTGTGTTCATCTTCATGCAGTCTATCATAAACAAAAAATAAAAATTCTGAGGAAGCAACACTTTTGAAAAAATTTGTTGTCCAGTGTAAGCAGTATGTAATTTTAAGTAAACTGTGTTTGACAATATTCCCTGGGTCCGAACCTAAAGTCCTCTGGTAGAGAGGCAGACTGACATCTTGGCACAGTAGCAAGCAGGGTCCCAATTGTGGTAGACCTCTTGCTAAAACTGAAGAAGTGGACGAACAGACTGTTGGGGTGAACCAGAGATGAATGGGCCCACAAGGTAAGCTTTAACCTTGGTTCCTCTCTGCTCTCTGATGACAGTGATTGTTCCCTCATTTTGGCGGGGAAAATCCACTGACAGGACCTAAAGGGAATAAAGAGGAGACGGGTGGTTTGAGTCCCTCAGAATAACTGAGAAGTTTTGAGTCTTCCAGAAAGTCAAGACTGGTGGTTGGAGTACCCTGGAATAACGAGAAGTTCGAGTCTTCTTGTCTGAATGTTTGGGAAAAGACAATTTGATTTAAATTTAATACATCAGGAGGAACAGGGAAAGAGTATGGTTACCTGATTGGCCTATGGTGTCAAGTGGCAGAAATAAAAGAAGACATAAATTAAATTGTTGGACCGATAACGCTAAGCGAAGAGGGATAGATGTACATGACAAAAGAGGCAATCCTAGGAGATGGCAAGATTTGAGAGCGATTTGTGAAGAATGGGATAAGGGACAGAAACAGACAAAGGAGACGGGGAAAGAAATTGTATCAGAGACAAAACATACTGACCATGTAAGAATGAATAAAGGGAAACGGAAAATAAAAATAATTCTGTGCTATCCAGACATACCAACCAGTTTTCCCCAAATGATACTGATGATGATTGGGAATGGGTAAGGCGACCTCATAATCCTGCCGTGCTACCCACAACTGCGTTGGCGCCTATTTTACCACGGTCAGGTTCCCCACCCCCATAAGGCTCTCGCCCTGGTGCCTCAGTCGCCAACTCGACAGTCATTACATCACCACCAACCGATGTAGTTCCTCCAGAACGGTTGGGAAGTCCAGTACCCGTTTCTGCCCGCACACGCAGTCAGACTGGACTTGTCCCGGACTGGACCCCTGACAAGGTCCATTGGTCTTATTGGGACGAACACCTACTATGTAAATCCATAAGCCCTGGACCCCTTCCAAACTCTGGTATACTGAATGCCGCCCCTGACAAAAATGTCGACCTCCAAGGGTTCTGTAATTATTTAAGAACTGTTCTGACTATTTATTCCGCTAACTCCCGAGATCTGTTCCCTCTGGCTATGGCCGCCCTTACTCCTACTGATCAGACACAATTCACCACTCGGCTCCGACATGGCAACTATGACCTGTTAATCGTGACTGGGCAAACAGAATGGCAGATGATTGAAAATATATTGGACACCTTGTCCCATGTTCTGGCCCCCTCCATAGATGTAACTAAGGTCTTAGAGTGTAAACCCAGGAAAGGTGAGATCCCTGATGATTTCCTAGAACGCTTCAATGCCGTTCATTCTGCACGATCGGGAGATCTACTGTACGCAGCAGGAAACCCGCCCCATAGTACTGTGCTGTCCTGCTCCAAGCCCTGCCCAGCAAGGTGGCCGACAGGGTTAAAGTCAACAATGTGAAATGGTCAGAATCCACTCAAGCTTCAGAAAGCTGTTTAAAATTAGTTTCACAAAGGCAAGGTATATCTAGGAAAGCTATAAATCAGATAAAGACATTTTTTATTTATCATTGTAGCTGTATTGACAATCTATGGCCTTGTCAGAAAGAAGTGTCATAGTTCAGTCTTTCAAAGCAAACCACAAAGGCCATCTAAAGGGAAAAAGTTCATTTAAATTTTAGTACACAACATTTCAGAGCAATCTTCCATATTTTAATATTTCTTGTGAGGAAAGGTTGATTTTTAATTTTGTCCAATTCTGAACAAAGATAAGGACACTACATTATACTTTTTAAAAAAAGCTAGCATGTTAGTTTGCCAGAAAAAAAGATTTGTTTGTTTTTTAAAAGGTTTTGTTATCAAGTATGGCACCAATGTAGTACAGATGTTAATAGACCAGAAGGTGCCAGATTTAGCCCCTGACCTGTGCTAATTAACCCCCATTGTTAATACACTACACAGACTCGGATGCGTAAATTCCTGGGCCTTGTCAATTTCTGCCGCACTTGGATTCCCGATGTTGCCCTGTTCACCAAATCCCTCACTCCTTATTCCTCGCCCAAATGTGAGACTCCCTTTTAACTCTCAGAGCAGGCCCCACAAGATTTTACTTCCCTCCAGCAAGCCCTGTTGTTGCACCTCTCCTTGGGCCAGCCCCTATACGATCGCCATTTTGTACTTTGTGTGACAGTCAAGGAGTTTTGTGCCACTGCTGTCCTCTCCCAGAGCCATGGGGATTGACAACGACCTGTTGCCTCCTTCTCCAAGAAACTCTTATCCCGTAGCTTTTGGCTTGCCTCCCTGTACTCAAATTTTCCCTCCAGTATATGATATGGTTCTGGCCACAACTAACATTACAACTAACATAGTTGTCCTGATGAACATCCGCCAAACTCAAGGCCTTATGCAGGCCCGCCACACTAGATATGAGGTCCTTCTCCTACAGAACCCCCTTCTCCATTTTTTCCCCTGTTCTACTCTGAACCCTGCCACTTTTTTAGAATGCCCATCTGAGCTTCTAGATTCACCACCCCATGATTGTGCAACAATAAATCAGCAATTGACAGAAGCCTGACCTGACATGACTGACGTCCCCCTAACTAACCTGGATTTAGTCTCCTATCTTGATGGAAGCTCCTTTATAGTCAACAAAGGCCACCGCTGTGCAGTTGTTTCTGACATAGAAACTGTGGAGTCCGCTTCCTTTCTTTCTCCACACTCGGTGCAGCAAGCTGAACTGTTTGCACTCACTAGAGCATGCGTCATAGCCACTGGAAAATCTGCCAATATTTTTACAGACTCTAGATATGCCTTTGGAGTCACTCATGACTTTGGCCAACTTTGGAAAGCTCGGGGTTACATCACTTCCTCTGGTATGCCCATCATTAATAAAGTTTACATTGACAACCTTTTGTTCACCATCTGTCTTCCTTCACAATTGGCCATTATTAAATGCTCTGCGCACCCTAAAGGTACGACTGAGACTGACTGTGGAAACAACAGAACTGACTCAGCTGCAAAACAAGCTGCCTTTACCGGAGCACTGATTGTTCCCCAAGTGATGAATCGCCAGGGAAAAACTGAATCCTCTGTTTCCGAATCATAGGGTACGCCTGGAATTGAGGATGTGCGTGTTTTACCGAGGGACGCCTCTGAAAAAGAGAAAGCCACCTGGGAATCGGCTGGATGTTTTTGCTAACTGACCGAGGACCTCTGGCTTACTCCTGCCCTTCATGTCTGCGTCCCTGAAACTATACTGGGTTATATTGTAGATTTTCTACTTACCAATACTCACCTTGGCAAGGAAGGAATGGTAAGGCAGTGTTTGGACTCCTAGTGGAATCCAGATCTGGTGAAAGTAGCAGGGAATGTTGCCAGACAGTGTCTGATATGCCAAGAACATAATCCAGGAAAAGGCACCCCATGCCCAAAAGGATATACCCCATTGCCAAGAGACCCTTTCTGCCAACTACAACTCGATTTTATCGAATTACCGCGTGTGCACTGGTATAAGTATCGTCTTGTAATTCTTGATGTTTTTAGTAGATGGATTGAAGCATATCCCAACAAAGCCAATACCGTGGTGTTTATTTTGTTGAAAGAAATCATTCCCAGATTCGGGGTACCAGAGCAAGTTTTATCTGACAATGGTCCTCATTTTGTGGATGAGATTAATATCCAATTATGCCAGGCTCTGGGGATTAAACAGACATTCCATTGCCCCCATAGACCGCAGGCCACTAGCCTGATTGAAAGAGGTAATGGGACACTGAAAAACAAGTTGGCTAAATTAGAACAAGAAACCAGTCAAATTGGCTCAAAGTGCTATTGATAGTCTTGTTCCAGAAGAGAACTCGTTATCAGACCAAACATAGTCTGTCAAAATAGTACATGGCAGACTGTTATGAACCCCCTGGAAGGCTGCCTTGCCGACCCCAAAATTACCTGAGATGAATGAAATTATAGGGTATATCCTGGCACTAACCAAATCTCTCCAGGTCTTGCATTCACAGGTGAAGGATGCCCACCAGGAAGGAGGGAAACTGGAAAGTGAACATCGAGTTCGCCCGGGACACCTTGTTCTCGTAAAGAACCATCTTAGAAAGATGCTTGAGACTTGCTGGAAAGGACCCTACCAAGTGTTACTGACCACTGTGATGGCAGTCAAACTCCAAGGACTTCCAAAATGGACATAGCTAGGACACGTCAAACGTGTGCATTCATGACTAAGCTATTACTGTTTATACTTGTAATCTTAAACACTTGTATTGTAATAACCAAGCCAAACCCCTTCCTGTCGTTTTGCTATAGTTATGCTGGGAAAGCTAACTCATCTGGCTGCTGGACGTGTGCAACGATTCCTCCCTTTGGGAAGATAGGGGTCCCCCTAATAGCCATTCCATTGAACAACAGCAAGCAACGATCTGTCTGTGCCTTTTCTAATGACACTCATACTAGTGAGGTGCAAAATTGCACCAGTGATGCGATTGGAGACTGTGGGTGCCACTGCTTTGATGGTTGGTATATTCCTTCCCTCCCTGGAAAAAGAGGAGGTCATAATGGCCCTCCACCATTGTCAGATCTGACCAACTAGTGAATACTATCTTCTACTGTAATTTCAAAGGTAAAGGGGCCTTACTTTCTGGGCAATAGCATTTGTGCCATTTATACAATGGCTGAACCACTGCGCCCCCTGAATGGAACTCAATGGGTTTGTGGAGAAAGGTCCTGCTTGTGGCTCCCAGGAGAGAGCAGAAACTGGATGGGATGCTGCTTCCTGGCTTACGTTGTACCCCACATGGGAACGCTGAAAGCCCTGGACCAGCACCCTTACCTCCTACAACAAAAGCGAGGAATCTCACAACTGGAGCGCTTGTGGATGATAGCTTTCCCCTTCTACAGAGCGGCCCGCAATTCAAGGGAATTCATCAACCTGGCCGCAGTTTTGGAGGAGATGGCCAATAGTACCAGTAAGGCTATGGATAGCGTCAAGGATCAAGTGAGGGCCGTCACCGCTGAAATGATGGCGCTGTGGCAAACAGTTTTACAGAGCCGAATGGCCCTTGATTTGTTCTGTTCGAAAAAAGAGGTGCATGTGCCGTTATAGGACAAGAATGCTGCACCTACATCCCAGATGAATCAGAGAGCATTACCTCTGTCTCCGTTCACATTCAAAAGGAGGTAAATAAAATCTGGAAAATTGGGGCCGACCTACATGGCTTTAGCTCAAAAGGGGGATGGTAGCCCTTCAGTGACATCTTCGCAGGATGGAGCGGTATACTGCTACATTATGCTATCGTCATCACAGGAGTACTCATACTTATTGCACTTCTGCGATGTTTCTGGCCCTTTGTCAGCCGGTGCTTTTGCTCTACACCCGCAGGGGTATTTATACAAGGAGTCCCCCTAGAAGGAAGGGGACAGAGAGATCAAGGTGCAAATGATGAGGATGGAGACTACGATGATGCGGAAAGCCCTTTGGCTTATCCCAAGGGTTTCTATGCATCCTTCTTGCACGAATATGAAAATTAAGATGTACAATAACCCCAACATTGATAATCATGGACTGACAAAAGGAGGGAATGGGGAATTGTATGCAGAACTAAAACGGCTAAAACCTGACTGACTGTGAGAATAATGCTCGAAGATAACTAATGAACAAAGAAGTGCTTGTGCATGAGAAAGCTGCCAAGGATGCCTAGCAACAATTAGATATGTATGTGATAACGAATGTTTAACAAGCAGCCCCAGACTTGGGGCTCAATTGATTGCAGATTTTCCCAGGGTCTATGAGCGGGGCTCTGTAGTTCAACTGAATGACGCAAGCTTGCTAATAAACAGTATGTAATTTTGTGTTTGACAATTATTCCGTGGGTCTGAACTGGTAGAGAGGCAGACCGAAGCCTCAGGATAGAGGGGCGTCCATTTAAACAAGGAAGGTGTAGAAATTTCTTTAGCCAGAGGGTGATGAATCTGTTACCACAGGCAGCCAATGAGGCCAGACCGTTAGGTATATTTAAGGCAGAGATTGATAGGTTCTTGATGGCCAAGCATCAAAGCTTACGGGGAGAAGCCTGGGAATGGGTTGAGGAGGGGAGAAATGGATCAGCCATGATTGAATGGCAGAGCAGACTCAATGGGCCAAATGGTCTAATTCTGCTCCTGTGTCTTATGGTCTGTGGGTGAAGTCTAACCTGATCTACTAACCTATAATGACAGAAATTTCTATCAAATTGGTAAGAAGCACTGTTGATTTCCAGACCTGTCCTGTGAATCCTATATGAGAATAAACATACAGATCACCTTCGTGCTCCCTTTGAGTACCTTGTTTCAGCTACTCTACTTATTCAGCGGGTAAGGCAGATTCTGGAGAGAGATAGAGAGAGAATGAATATTAACATTTCAGATCGATGACTTTGTTGTTTCATTAGATCAAATCTAATGAAGTATTACCAACCTCTCACCGTGAATATTGTCTGTCATGATAAGCATCTACATCATTTTGCTATTTCAGATATCCAGCACCTGGAATTTTATTTTGCTCCAGCTAATGATACCTTATTTTAAAGTCAGAACTTAGTGATTATCATTCCAAGTTTAAGGGGAAAGGTTGCTGACTGTCATAGACTCTTAAGGATAGTAGTTATGACCATCTGTCAGGGCAACTTGTATTAAAGTTCAGAGGAGATACAAAGGATTGCCAGCACTGGAATCTAGAGCAACAAACTAACTGCTGGAGGAACTCTGGGTTGGGGTGGAGGGGAGAGAAGTAGGTGAGTTGGTTTCTATCTCTTATACCAATCTCCTCAGCAACTTTATCCTCTAGTAGATTGTTTTGTTGCTCCCAATATTAAGTTCCTTATTCTATCTAGTATTCTGTTTTGTAATTTCTAATATATTGTTCAACTTGTGTCATGGCTTGGAGTGAACACTTATTTAGTAGTATTAGTGTGAATTATCAGTCCATCTGAATTTGTTCAAGGCATCTTTCAATAGCTCAAATAATCTTTACTTTTGAAGACAAGATGATGCTGCAGTAGTTATTTTTCTAT
This sequence comes from Mobula birostris, assembly GCF_030028105.1. Classification (NCBI taxonomy): domain Eukaryota; kingdom Metazoa; phylum Chordata; class Chondrichthyes; order Myliobatiformes; family Myliobatidae; genus Mobula; species Mobula birostris. The sequence continues at coordinate 125,109,729 of NC_092379.1, read as the reverse complement.
CTTAATCTTTCTTGGATTAAATATTCCTTTGCTTTGAATATTCAAGATATTTGTCTCTATGCTCCATGTATTCTGCAGACCTTAAAAATTGTCAGCTTTGATTGTGTCAAGAAAATCATTTCACATTATGCTCTTCCTGTGATTCCCACTACACTTATTAGTGTTCTTATTTATTATATAATTGTTCTCCTGATGGTTTTGTAGTATTACTAATACTATTATATTAAACCCCACACAGTACAACTACTTTAATAAATAAAAATTACTATAATAGACACACCAGACACGCTAGGAGTTTTAGCATCCAACTTTACTCCCTGAGCACTGTAGTGCAGTGGTCCCCAACCTCTGGGCCGTGGCCCGGTATTGGTCTGCGGCGCAGAGGTTGGGCGCCACTGTTGTAGTGTATTGCAGTGTCAGTCTTGAGTTTGTGTTTAATTCCAATTTTTTCAATCCTACTTTTTACCAGAAAAGATGATTTTATTTACCCCTTCTTGTTTATTTTATGTTATTTAGAGATATAATGTGGAATAGGCCCTTCCAGCCCTTTAAGCTGCACTGCCCAGCAGCCCGCAACGACCCTGATTTAACACTGGCCTAATTGTGGGACATTTCCAATGATCAGTTAACCTACCTGGTACATCCTTAGACTGTGGGTGGAAACCAAATGTCCCGGAGGAATCCCACACCTTCCATGGGGAGGATATGTGGATTCCTTACAGATGTTGCTGGGATTGTACTTCGAACTCTGGCGCTCTGAGCTGCCATAGTCACACTAACCACCATGCTAGTATGGCTGTGGATCCTTCTGTCTATCCTGGATGCCTATATTAAAATAATGCATTGACTTCAAAGCACTTCTAAATCTAACTTTACCTTATACATAGCAATGATAATTATAGCTTCAGATGTTTGCAAAATCAGTTACAGTAAATCTGTGCATTCAATATGTTAAGCGGATTATTTGAATTATTTTTCTCTGTATTTGCATAGGATAGCAGGACAGCTTTGCATTGGGCATGCTCAGCCGGACACAAGGACGTTGTAGACTTTCTGCTAAGCCTGGGAATACCAGTAGATCCTAAAGATGATGTAAGTTGATTAATTCTTCTGCAACTATTCCTTGTGGCTTTGTTCCATTTTGCAATTCTTCATCTGTCAAAATTCCTCCATGGGCATGCCTTTCACATTTGTTTCCTCTACCAGCACAATCCTCCAGGCACTCTGGATTCCTACACATCCTGTCTCTTGCCCATCTCCCACTTTCATTATACTGTGATAAAGAGATTTTGCAGATGCTGGAACTATTGAGCAACACACAAAATGTTGGAAAAACTCAGCAGGTCAGGCAGTGTCTATGGAGGGGAATGAACAGTTAATGTTTTGGGCCAAGACTCTGCACCAGGACTAGAAAGGAACTGGGGGCAGAAGCCATAATAACCAGTGGGGCAGATGGGGAATAATTTGCTTTTTTAATTGCTTAGCAGAGGAGACATACCTGTTGATAAGCTTTTGGTTTATCTGCCATTGTTTATTTCACGGCTTAAAATTGTTTTTGATCATTTTTATAATATTGAATATGGTTTATTAGTGAAACTTGTTGTGTTTTTACATAATCACCATAAAATGGATGGTGATCAACTATTGGAACTACATAAAGCCTTGGATTTCCACACATTATTGTGAACTGTGACGGTCCTAAAATAGAAGCAGAACTGATCTTGTTGCAGGATCGGATAGTGAATAGATTTTGATGGAGGATGCAGTGCAAATATTTAAGAAGCAAAGGGGATGGTAAATTGCTCAATTTTAGCTTTTACAAAAAAAAAGTTTGCACTTTTTCCTGTGAAACAAAATTTTAAACATCCTTGTAAAACGGTCTTGCAATTAATATGTGGCTAATGTCTAAGATAAATGATTCTCATTCAAGCCAATTTAAGATTTGAACAGAAAATACTGGAAATGCTTTATGAACGCTTTTGATTAGTTCACAGGACCTTGGGACCCTGAGCTTCCTTTTGCCAACCTCTTTAATATTCCATCCCATTCTCCCTCTGTCCTATTTGTCTGAGATGTTCTGCGCTGTTATTATGAAGCCCTTTCAATCTTTAGGAATAGCACCTTACTTTCCAGGTGTGCATGCTGCAGCTTTCCAGTCTTGATAGTGACTTTGACAACTTTATCTTTATCTGACCTTCCTATTTCTGATGCAAGTCACCTGTATGTAATATTGGTTTAGTTTTTGCTATCCATTAGCACAGCCTGAGCATGCTGTACAGACCTGTACTCCTAACTGTTCACACCCTAACTGCTCCATTGACCAGAGGACTTCCACAGCTTATTCCCATGCAGCCCTGATCTTGCCTTAACACAGATATTCCCTTCACTCTGTTCATCCAGCTCTCCACCTTCTTTGAAACTGAACTGAAAATTAAGAAAGAATTGCATATGCTAGAAATTTGAAAAAGAAAAAAGAATTTTAAAAAAAAATAAAGTGCTGGAAATACTCACCACAGCAGACACCCTGCCTTCCCTACCATCTGAGGGAAGGGAAACAGAGTGTAAAGTTTTTCCTTATCCCTGATTTCTAGTTTTGCATACAGATGTGCTGGGTGCGTCCTGGCTACCACTGCACTCCTACATGCTTCGTGGATCGGTATCAGTCCGCGGCCCGGAGGTTGGGGCCCACTGATCTAGGAGAGTGTGGGCCCAACCCACACAAGTGTGGACTTTGTGGGAGTGTGGAAACGAAATGTCCAGGTGAGACTTAGTTGCAGGAGGGCTTAATGCTCCAGGGTTCTGTTGTTTTCAACCTGATAGAGAGAGGGAGAGGGATTAAAAGGGGAAATGGTGGCATTACCAGTCAGGGAAAACTTAATGACAGTGCTCATCAGACAGGACAGACTGGAGAGCTTGGCTACTGAGGCTATATGGGTGAAACTGAGGAATTAGCAAAGAATGACAGTGTCAATGAGATTATATTATAGAGCACCCAACAGTCTACTATCTACAATGGAGGAGCGAATTTGTAGAGAGATCATAGACTGTTGCAAGAAACACAAGGTTGTAATAGTAGATGATTTCACATATTGATTTGGACTCCCATAGTGTAAAAGGGCTGGATGGGATAGAGTTTGTCAAATGTGTTAAGGAACGTTTCCTTAATTCGCGTATAGAGTTCCCAACTAAAGAGAGTGTGATACAAAATTCCCTATGAGGGAATGAGACAGGGCTGGTGATAAAGGTTTGTGTAGGGGAACACCTTGTACGCAATGATCATAGTGCCATTAGTTTCAGAATAATTATGGAAAAGGATAGATCTAGTCCTTGGGATGAAATTCTAAATTGGAGAAAGGCCAATTTTGATGGTATCAGAAAGGATCTGACAAGTTTGGATTGGGACAGGCTGTTTTCTGGTAAAGATGTACTTGGTAAATGGGAGGCCTTCAAAAGTCAAATTTTGAGAGTGCAGAATATTCCTGTCAGATTAAAAGGCAGGGATAACAGGTTTAAGGATCTTTGGTTTTTAAGAGATATTGAAGTCCAGGTTAAAAAGAAGAAGGTATAACAGGTATAGATTAGATTAGATTCGATTCAACTTTATTGTCATTGTGCCGAATACAGATACAAAGCCAATGAAATGCATTTATCATCTGACCAGAAATGCAAAGAATAGTGTGATTTACAAAATAACTGCGAATAAAAAAAGCGCTACAGCACACAAATATAAAAGTACTGAGCCAGTACAATACTGATGCAATACTGCTTAGTGCTGTGATGAGAGGTTCAGCAGGGTCACAGCCTCAGGGAAGAAGCTCTTCCTGTGCCTGCTGGTGTGGGAGTGGAGGCTCCTGTAGCGCCTTCTTGATGGGAGGAGAGTAAAAAAAAAAGTCCATGGTTAGGGCGAGATGCATCCCTGATAATGCTTTTCACCCTGCCCAGGCAGCATTTATGGTAGATGTTCTCAATGGTGGACAATTGGGTGCAGATAATTCGCTGGGCAGTTTTCACCACACGCTGGAGTACTTTACAATCCGATACAGGACAATTGCCATACCACACTGAGATGCAGTTGGTGAGTATGCTCTCAATGGTACAGCGGTAAAAGTCCGTCAGTATCCTGGGACAGAGGTGAGCTTTCTTCATGCTCCGCAGGAAATAAAGGCGCTGTTGCACCTTTTTGATCAGGGTGGAGGAGTTCAAGGACCAGGTGAGATCCTCGGAAATGTGGACACCAAGGAATTTGAAGCTTGATACACGCTCCACTGCAGTTCCATTGATGTAGATGGGGATGGGGATGTGAATGTGACTCCTGGCATGTCTGAAGCCCACAATGAACTCCTTGGTCTTCTGGGTGTTAAGGGCCAGGTTGTTGTCAGCTCACCACCCGGCCAGGTGCTGGACCTCGTCCATGTAGGCTGTCTCGTCATCCCTTCTGATCAGACCAACCACTGTGTTATCGTCTGCGAACTTGATTATGGAGTTAGAACCATGTACAGGAATTCAGTCATAGGTTAAAAGGGAGTACAGAAGAGGGCTCAGCACACAGCCTTGAGGCACGCTGGTGTTCAGGGTAAGAGTGGAGGAGGAGAGGTTGTCTAACTTAACTGATTGGGGTCTGTTAGTCAGAAAATCCAAGGTCCAATTGCAGAGGGATACGCTGATACCAAGCTGGCGAAGTTTGGTGATCAGCTTGGAGGGGATCACAGTATTGAATGCCGAACTAAAGTCAATGAACAGCATTCTGACGTAAGAACTGGGGCTGTCCAGGTGGGTCAGGGCAGAGTGAACTGCCGTGGAGATGGCATTCTCTGTTGACCTGTTGATGCAATAGGCAAATTGATGGTGGTCCAGGGTAGAGGGCAGACAGGATTTCAGATGTGATAGAACCAGTCTGTCAAAGCACTTTGCAATGATGGGGGTGAGTGCAACTGGACGGAAGTCATTCAGGCCCGTGGCAGTGGAATGCTTCAGCACTGGCACGATGGTGGCGATCTTGAAGCTTGTGGGGACAACTGCCTGGGCCAGGGACAGATTAAAAATGTCCGTGAAGACCCCGACCAACTGCCCTGCACAGACTCTGAGCACATGGCCAGGTATTCCATCCAGACCAGCTGCCTTCCATACATTCATCCTGCTCAGGGTGGCGTAAACATCGGAGGTGGAAAGTGTGAGAGGCAGTTCAGCAGGTGGGAGATCCGCTTTGAGGGTGACCTCCTTGTTCTCTCGGTCAAAGCGAGCGTAGAAGTAATTGAGCTCATCAGGGAGGGAAGCAGAGCTGGAAGGGGGCACAGTAGGAGTAAACGAGGTGCTTCAGGAAAATGAGAAATGCAAGAGACTACTTAAGGAAATCAGGAGGGCTAAAAGAAGGCATGAGATTGCTCTACCAGAAAAGGTGAAGGAGAATCCCAAGGGCTTCTATGAGCAAAAGGATAGCAAGAGATAAAATTGATCCTCTGGAAGATCAGAGTGGTCATCTCTGCATGGATCTTAAATATTTTTTTTGGCATCTGCATTTATTCAGGAGACTGATAAGGTCCGTAGAAGTGAGTCAATGCTCCAGTGAGTTCATGTGTAAATGCAACTTTGCTCAATCAAATAACGACAGCACAAAAAGATCGTTATTTATTTTTTTCACCCATTTATTTCTTCGAGCTCAGCCGGTGAGTGAACTTGGACCCGACATCAGGGAGAGAATCTTTCTCATCTTCCCGGCGGTTCTACAAGTTCACTGCCTGATGTCAGAATTGTCAGAAGTTACAAGGCCACCGATATACAAGGCCACCGATACAAAAGAACAATCAATTTGATAACCATTCTGGCCAAGTCAATGGACTATTGATACAAAAGTACAATCAATTTGTTAGACATTCCAGCCACCTTAATTAAAGAAAAGAATGTCCTACCTGGTTTCCTGGAGCCACAACTTAATTACAAAGATAAGAACATTCATCAAATTTGTGCTTTAATTAAGAAAGGAATGTTCTGTCTAATTTCCATCAGGTACTGCTTTTTGTCAAAATCAAAAGGTGTGAAAAGCCCAGAGATATCTTATGTGGATCTGGGTGAACTTTAACCCTTACCTTGCTCCAAAGAAAGCAACTGTGAGACGTTATTCAAACACACTGCAGTCACAGACATAGTACTGAATCCATTGTTTACAGGAATTTGAGAATCCCCCATTCCCTTAAACTTTATCACATGGACCCTTTACAGATTACAGAGAGAGAGAGAGAGAGGTGTTTGCTGTTTTGGTGGTAGATTAGGGTGGATAAATCCCCAGGAATTGACAAGGTGTCCCCTCAGATTCTGTGAGAGGCTAGTGCAGAAATTGCAAGGGCCCTAGCAAAGATATTTAAAACATCCTTAGCCATTGTTAAGGTGCTGGCAGATTGGAGGATAGCTAATGTTGTTCCATTGTTTAAGAAAGGCTCTAAGAATAAGCTGGGAAATTTTAAGCTGGTAAGCCTGACATCAGCACTGGATAATTTACTGTAAGGCATTCTAAGGGACTGGATATATATAAATATTTGGATAGACAGACTGATTTGGGATCATCAGAATTAGCTTTGTGCATGATTGGTCATGTCAAAGAATTTTTCAAGGGAGTTACCAAGAAAGTTGATTAAAGCAGCGGATGTTGTTTACATGGACTTTAGCAAGGCCTTTGATGAGGTCCCACTTGGGAGGTTGGTCAAGGAAGTTCAGTTACTTGGCATTCTAGATGAGATAGTAAATTCAATTAACATTGGCTTTATGGGACAAATGATCGTAGATGGTTGCCTCTCTGACTGGAGGCCTGTGACAAGTAGTGATAACTTTATTCTATAAAGTCATTTATGGCCTGCCAAGTTTTTAAAAAATATATATATATTCTTTCTCCTTTCCTTGTCTGACCTTTATTATCATTGTGTCCAGTTCCTTTTGCTTTCAGCCAGCTGCTGTTTGAACTACATCTCACTTCTTGTTCAAAGTGCCAATGATGGTATCTTTTCACTTGAATCTTAATCTCATTTTGGTCAGGTTCAGCTTATTTTAGTGATGCATCACTGTCTTCTTCCATTACTGTTGCCACCGACCCACAATATGGATTCATTTGTCCTGGCCAAACATTTACCTTCCTATCTATCTGTCCTTTTGATGAGAGGCTTAGTTTATGATTATAGACGCCATATGATGCTGATTTTAGATTAACTCCAAGCTGTTTTTCTCTCAGTAGCATCCCCTTCCTGTTCTTTGCTATTTCTGTGGTCCTATATGTAATTGTACCAAGTAGATCTTCCTCCCTTTCCAAGTTCATTTCCTTTGGCATTGAGATGTACTTTTGGAATTGGGGCAAACATCACATTCTCTTGGATATTTTCACATTCAAAACTGGAAGAGTATAAATCCTATTCCCTGATGAGCACAAAGGAATAGGAATATATTACCTGAACTTGTTCCACTATTGGAAAAATAGACTGAAAATGGCAGATGAAATTTAATGCTTACAAGTGTGAGGTCTTGCACCTTGGCAGAACAAACCAGCATAGGACTTGCATAGTGAATGGTAGGGCACTGAAGAGTGTGGTAGAACAGAGGTATCTGGAAATACAGATCAATAATTCCTTCAAAGTGGTGTCACAGGTAGATAGGGTCATAAATAAAGCTTTTGGCACATTAGCCTTCATAAATCAAAGTACTGAGTACAGAAGTTTGGATGTTGCGTTATGTTATGCCCTGGGTAAGATTTATACCGCTAATGCTATAGGGTATTTCATTTTGTAGCTTTCTATAGAATCAGTGTTTCCTGCTGATAGTGTTTGGGTTTCAGATAAAGATAAGAGACTGTGATGTTCAATTTAGGAATGCTGTGTCAGCCAATCAGGATGGTGGAATAGGAGAACGTTCTAGAGAGAGCTGGGCAGGGAGAGATTTGTGACAAACACTGGTGGAGTTTGTCGTCTTAAGGCAGGAAATGGAGAGAGGAGAAGATCGGGGGAGAGAGCCATAGGATTCAATCCAACGTGAAGGCACAGTTTGAAGGAGCCCAAGATGGGAAGTTCTGCTGGTAATCGGTGGAAGAAGTCAGGCCATGAGTAAGGGACACACTCAGCTTTTGGAAGATATGAGCTCCAACACTGTGCACATTTAGACTGATTTAGTTATATTGGGCCCTTTTATTTTCTTAATAACTTTAGATTAAGCTGAAATTAATAAATACACTTTTTTTTATCACTATATGCACTGTACTATCTGTTATTTCTTGCCCACGGATAATTGCATATGGGCAGTATTTACACAACATTCTCTCAAATTGGGGTTCCAGTAGTCGAAACATCCCAACTTTCCGGTTTGGTGGGACCCAAATCATACTGACCCAAGCCATGCGTTGTTTGAGAAATGTGGCTTTCTCACTACTGAGTCTAGTGGCTGTGAGCAGAGCTGGCTAACGAGCCAAGTTTCAATACAAGCCCAGTGAGGGGGCTTCAGTTGTATCAGACATTGTGGGAGCAAATTTGGAGTAGCGTCTGCAGTTTTGGTCACCTACCTACAGGAAAGATTCCCTAGAGCATAGAAGAATGAGGGAGAATGTGATAGAGGTATAAAAAATTGTGAGGGGTGCAGAAAGGGTAAATGCAAGCAGGCTTTTTCCACTGAGGTGAGGTTGAAATGAGATCTAGTGGTCATGGGTTAAGGATGAAAGGTGAAATGTTTAAGGGGATCATTAGGGGGAATTTCTTCACTTAGAATGAGCTGCCAGTGGAAGTGGCGGATGTGGGTTTGATTTCAACATTTAAGAGAACTTTGGATAGGTACATGGATAGGAGTGGTATGGAGGACTGTGGTCTGAGTGCAGCAGATGAATACAAGCTGAAAGCACTGATGTTGTATGACTCTATGAAGGGTCTCAGCACAAAACATCGATTGCCAATTCCCCTCCATAGATATCACCTGAACTGCTGAGTTCCTCCAGTGTCTAGTGTGTTACTCCAGATTCCAGCTTCTGCAGTCTCTTGTTTCTCCTCTCTGAATGAAATGTGAACCTTTTTCTGTGCTTTAGCTGTGTGACTCTGTGAATGTAAACAAATACACTGGCTTCATGAAGTAAGTGTCCAATTATGAAACTTAATTGCATACACTTTAGCCACTTCATTAGGTACAGCGGTAAAGGTGCATGTTAATGAAATTTTCAAATTAGCCAATCATGTGGCAGCAACAGAATGCATAATGGCATGCAGACGTGGTTAAGAGGTTTACAGTGGTCCTAGAAAGTTTGTGAACCCTGTAGAATTTTCTCTATTACTGCATAAATATGGTCTAAAATGTGATCAGATCTTCACATGTCCTAAAATTAGATAAAGAGAACCCAATTAAATAAAATAACACAAATTACACTTGTTTATTTATTGAGAAAAATGATCCAATATTATATGTATTTGTTAGAAAAAGTATGTGAACCTTTGTTTTCAGTAACTGGTGTGACCCCTTTGTACAGCAGTAACTTCAACCAAACGTTTCCAGTAACTTGATTCATCCTGCCCATTGGCTTGTGGGAATTTTAGGCAATTTCTCCTTACAAAACTGCTTCAACTCTGGAATGTTGGTGGGCTTCCTTGAATGATCTGCTTGCTTCATGTCCTTCACAACATTTTTGTAGGATTAAGGTCAGGACTTTGACCTGGCCATTCCAAAGCACATTTTTTGTTCTTTTTAAACCATTCTGTTATGGATTTGCTCTAGTCTTTCAGATCATTGTTGCATTTTCCAACTTCTATTGAGCTTCAGATGACGGACTGACATTTTCCTGTAAAATGTCTTAATACAATTTTGAATTCATTGTTCCCTCAATGATTACAAGCCGTCTAGGCCCTGAGGCAGCAAAGCAGCCCAAACCATGATGCTTCTTCCACCATGCTTCACAGTTGTGAAGAGGTTTTGGTGTGCTGTGCCTTTTCCCTCCAAACATAGCAATGTGCATTTCTGCCAAAAAGTTCAACGTAGTCTCATCTGTCCACAGAACATAGTCTCAGAAGTGTTGTAGAACATCCAGGTGGTCTTTTGCAAACTTGAAACATGCAGCAATGCTTTTTTTTTCTTGGAGAGCAGTCGTTTCTTCTGTGGTGTCCTTCCATGAACACTATGCTTGTTCAGTGTTATAGTGGACTCATGAACAGAGACTTCAGCAAGTTCTAGAGATATCTGCGGGTTTTTTGCTGTTACCCTTGTGTTCTTTATCACCTCCTTCAGCATTGCACATTGTGGTCTTTGTGGGATGCCCACTCAAGGGGAGAGTAGCAACAGTACTAAGTTTCCTCTATTTGGAGACAATTTCTCTTACTGTGGGCTGGTGAACACTCAGGTCTTTAGAAAAGCTTTTGTAGCCTTTCCAGCTTCATGCATCTCTACAATTCTTCTAAAAGTCCTCTAAAAGATGTTTGATATATGCATAAGTATGACCTATAATGTGATCAGATCTTCATGCAAGTCCTAAAACTAGGTAAAGAGAACCCAATTAAATAAATAACACAAAAACATCACAGTTGTTCAGTTATTTATTGAGAAAAATGATTATTTTTTTACATGTATTTGTTGGAAAAAGTATGTGAATTGCTGGGGTAATGCCTTCTACAAAGCTATTTGGAGTCAGGTGTTCCAATCAGTGAGATGAGATTGGAGGTGTGGGTTGTAGAGGTGTCCTGCCCTATATTAAAAAAAAGACACAGAAGGTCAGGTTATCAACGGAGCCTGCTCTTCTCAAAAAAGATCTGTTTATGTGCACCATGCCTCGATCAAACAAGAGGTGACAGTATCTCAAATAACCATACATTACAACAGTAGTGTGTAGAACGGCATCATTGAAAGCTCATGTCAAGCCTTGAAGTGCATTAGCTATAGCAGCAGAAGACCACGTCAAGTGGAGTAAAGGGAATTGTAGAGGCTTGAGAGAAGAGTTGGCCAGAATTGATCGGAAATGAACACTGGCAGGGATGACAGCAGAGCAGCAATGGCTTGAATTTCTGGAAGCAATTTGGAAGGCACAGAATATATACATCCCAAAGAGGAAGAAATATTCTAAAGCTAAGATGACACAACCGTGGCTAACAAAAGTCAAAGCTAGCATAAAAGCAAGAGAGAGGGCATATAATAGTGCATAAGTTAGTGGGAAGTTAGAGGACTGGGAGGCTTTTTTAAAAAAACCAACAGAAGGGGTTAAAGAAGATACCAAAAGTTTCTTCAGATATGTAAAGTATAAAAGAGGCGAGAGTGGATATTGGACCACTGGAAAATTATGCTTGAGAGGTAGTAATGGGCGAACTGATTAAGTATTTTGCATCAATCTTCATTGTAGAAGTCTCAATCTTCATTACTAGCAGTATGGTGGAAGTTCCAAGTGTCAGGGGTTGTGAAGCATGTGAAGTTATCATTACTAGGGATTAAGTTGTGGGGAAACTGAAAGGTCTAAAAGTAGATATGTCACCAGGACAAGATGGTATATACTTCAGGGTTCTAAAGGAGGTGGCTGAAGAAAAGACTGCAGAGGCATTAGTAATGTTCTTTCAAAAATTACTAGATTCTGGAATGGTTCCAGAAGACTGAAAAATTGCAAATGTCACTCCACTCTTCAAGAAGAGAGAGAGACAGAAGGAAGGAAATTATTGGCCAGTTAGTCTGACCGCAGTGGTTGGGAAGGTGTTGGAGTTGATTGTTAAGGAAGTGGTTTCAGGGTACTTGGAGGCACATGATAAAATGGGCCATAGTCAGCATGGTTTCCTAAAGGGAAAAATTTGCCTGATAAATCTGTTGAAATTCTTTGAAGAAAGAAAAAGCAGGATTGACAAAGGAGAATCGGTTGATGTGTACTTGGATTTTCAGAAGGCCTTTGACAAGGTGCCACACATAAGGCTGCTTAACAGGCTACGAGCCCATGGTATTACAGGGAAGATTCTAGCATGGATAAAGCAGGGGCAGATTGGCAGGAGGCAAAAAGTGGAAATAAAGGGGGCCTATTCTGGTTGGCTACTGGTGACTAGTGGTGTTCCACAGGAGTCTGTGTTGGGACCGATTCTTTTTACTTTATATGTCATGATTTGGATGATTCATTGGATGGCTTTGTTGCAAAGTTTGCAGATGATATGAAGATAGATGAAGGGGCAGGTAGTTTTGAGGAAGTAGAGAGGCTATAGAAGGACTTGGATAGATTTGAAAAATGAGCAAAGAAGTGTCGGATGGAATACGGTGTCAGGAAGTGTATGGTTATGCACTTTGGTAGAAGAAATTAAAGGGTTGACTATTTTCTAAATGGAGAGAAAATATAATAATCGGAGGCACAAAGTGGCTTGGGAGTCCTTGTGCAGGATTCTCTAAAGGTTAATCTGTGGGCTGAGTCTGAGATGCAAAAGGAAAATGCAATGTCAGCATTCATTTCAAGAGGATTAGGATATAAAAGCAAGGATGTAATGTTGAGACTTTATAAAACACTGGTGATGCCTCACTTGGACTACTGCAATCAGTTTTGGGCCCCTTATCTTAAAGGATGTGCTGAAACTGCAGATGGTTCAAAGGAGGTCTACAAAAATAATTTCCAGGATTGGATGGCTTGTCGTATGATGAGTGTGTGATGGCCGTGGGCCTGTATTCACTAGAATTCAGAAGAATGAGGGGTGGCCTCATTGAACCCTATTGAATGGTGAAAGGCCTTGAGAGAGTTTATGTGGAGAGGATGTTTCCTATGGTGGGGAGTCTAAGGCGAGAGGACACAGCCTCAGAATAGAGTTGCATCCTTTTAGAATGGAGATGAGAAGGAATTTCTTTTGCCAGAGAGTGGTGAGCCTGTGGAATTTGTTGCTACAGGCAGTTGTGGAGGCCAAGGCTTTTTGTATATTTAACATAGAACCTGATAGATTCTTGATTGTTCAGGGCATGAAGGGATACGGGGAGAAAGCAGGAGATTGGGGCTGAAAGGGACAGCCATGATGAAATGGTGGAGCAGACTCGTTAGGCCAAATGACTCCTATAATTCTGCTCCTATATCCAATGGTCTTATGGTTCCATTCCTGTACCTAATAAAATGTAAGATGCTCTTTCACTCTCATAATAAGAGAGGTTAATGGAATTGAGTTGCTTTTGTGAACCTTGCATCGAATTATAACTCCTGATCTTGGAATATCCTTTCCATTCATAAATCTGAGTCGTGTTTGCAAGAACAATTATTTTTTCAGTTTTGTCATATTTTAGCCAATATTTGGAGCAATGGATGATCAGAAGTGACTTGATAGAGGTGTGCACAATGGTAAGAGCCATAGATCAGATGAATAGCGAGAAACTATCCCAGGGCAAAAATAGCTCATACAAACTTCAAAGTAAATTTATTACCAAAATACATATGTATCACTTCTTTACAACTCTGAGATTCATTTTCTTGTGGGCATACACAGTAAATCTAAGAAACTCAATAGAATCAATGAAAGACCACACCCAAAGGGATGGATAAACAGTCAATGTGCAGAAGACAACAAACTGTGCAAACACAACAAAAAAAATGCAATAAATATTGAAAACATGTGATGGAGAGTCCTTGAAAATGAGACCATGGGTTGTGGGAACAGATCAGTTACGGCAGCGATCCCCAACCACTGGGCCGCAAAGCATATGCTACCGGTCCACGAGGAAACGATATGATTTGGCGACATGAGTCAGCTGCACCTTTCCTCATTCCCTGTCACGCACTGTTGAGCTTGAACGCACGCGAGGTCATTACCCGCGCATCATCCATGTCAGTGCGGGAAGGAGATCAGCTCCTCGAGCTTGCAAATGACGGCGGGCTGAAAAGTATGTTTGACATAACATCTCTGCCGGCATTCTGGATCAAAGTCAAGGCTAAATATCCTGAGATAGCCACGAAAGCACTGAAAACGTTGCTTCCATTTCCAACATATCTCTGCAATGAATGCAACAAAAACTAAATTGTGGAATAGACTGGACATAAGGAACGCAAACACGAGGAATTCTGCAGATGCTGGACATTCAAGCAACACACATCAAAGTTGCTGGTGAACGCAGCAGGTCAGGCAGCATCTCTAGGAAGAGATACAGTCGACGTTTTGGGCCAAGACCCTTCGTCAGGACTCATAAGGAACTCCCTTCGAGTATCGCTGTCTCCCATCACCCCTTGATGGCACCGTCTTGTTGCAGGGAAACAAGCCCAGGGCTGCCACTGATTCAGCGATATTGGTGGGTTGCAATGATTTTATATGTTCATACGGGGAAAATATATGCTGTGTGTTTAATATCCAAACGTTACTTAAAATATTGTGATGCTATTGACTTAGAAGTGACATATAACCATATAATAATTACAGCACGGAAACAGGCCATCTCTGCCCTTCTAGGCCGTGCCGAATGCTACTCTCACCTAGTCCCACCGACCTGCATTCAGCCCATAACCCTCCGTTCCTTTCCTGTCCATATACCTATCCAATTTTTCTTTAAATGATAATATCGAACCTGCCTCTACCACTTCTACTGGAAGTTCGTTCGTTCAACACTTACTTCAAGCTCCCCTGTCCTCCCCTGATAATTGACATCACCATATTCATGCGAGGAAAATAATGTGCTGTGTGTTTAATATTAAATTTGTTTGATAAACCCTTTTAGAAGTGAAATTGAGTGTATTAGCCACTTATCACCTATATTCCGGTTGTGATTAACACCCCCCCCCCAAACAGAATCGCCAAAAACGATTTGTAGGAAAAAATCGGCAGGTACACGCATGCGCAGGTGATGCATGTGCACTTGTGCCCACGCAAGGCTTCATGGTCATTGCAGTCTTTCTCTGGGTAAACACAATGTATTTGACTGTTACTCTTGTCCATTGGCAACCCTACCCACCTCCCCTCCCGCCCCCCGGTTCGGCCAGTCCGCAAGAATATTGTCAATAATAAACCGGTCCGCGTTGCAAAAAAGGTCGGGGACCCCTGAGTTACACGGTGAGTGAAGTTGTCCCCCATGGTTCAAGAGTGGTGGTTGCAGGATGATAACTGTTCCTGAAGCTGGCGGTGTGGGTACGAGTGCTCCTGTACTTTCCTGATGGCAATAGCGAGAAGAGGGCTGGGCTGAGTAGTGGGGGTATTTGATGATGGATGCTGCTTTCCTGCAACAGCCCTCCATGTAGATATGCTCATTGATGGAGAAGGCTTTAACTGTGATTGGACTGGGCCACATCCGCTACAATTTGGAGGATATTCCGTTCATGGGCATTGATGTTTCCATACCAAGCCATGATGTAACCAGTCAATATAACCTCCATCACACTTTTATAAAATTTATCTTGCCTAATCTTCCCAAAATTCTAAGGAAGCAGGTTGAAAGAGCCTATAGTGTGCTGTACTGTTCTATATTCTATATTAAATGGGTCAAAAATTCTAAAAAAAAAAAAAATTGTGGCATATAAAAAAATACAAATAGGAAATGGAAAAGTCAAAAGATAGTCAGCAGTTGTAACTTCATTCCTATTGATTGTCCACATTCTTTTTGTTGTGGATTCAGTTTCACTGATTCAATTGTGCAAGTTGGTTATTTTCTATTTCGTAAGTAGGTCTAGCATTTTATCCAAAATGTGAACTGCTACTGACCATTTGTATTTATTACAGGTCAGCTGGACTCCCCTGCACATTGCCGCATCAGCAGGCCGTGAAGAAATTGTGAAGGTGCTGATTAGTAAAGGAGCTCAAGTCAATGCTGTGAATCAGAATGGCTGCTCACCACTGCACTATGCTGCCTCTCGAAACAGATATGAGGTATTGGGACAACATTTTAAAAATTGAACCAGTTTCTGTTTAATCATACTCTGTTTTTATTGTTCAAGCAACAGGAATTCTGCAGATGCTGGAAATTCAAGCAACACACATAAAAGTTGCTGGTGAACGCAGCAGGCCAGGCAGCATCTCTAGGAAGAGGTACAGTCGACATTTCAGGCCGAGACCCTTCGTCAGGACTAACTGAAGGAAGAGTGAGTAAGGGATTTGAAAGTTGGAGGGGAAGGGGGAGATCTGAAATGATAGGAGAAGACAGGAGGGGGAGGGATGGAGCCAAGAGCTGGACAGGTGATAGGCAAAAGGGATATGAGAGGATCATGGGACAGGAGGTCCGGGAAGAAAGACGGGGGGGGGGGGGAAGACCCAGAGGATGGGCAAGGGGTATATTCAGAGGGACAGAGGGAGAAAAAGGAGAGTGAGAGAAAGAACGTGTGTATAAAAATAAGTAACAGATGGGGTACGAGGGGGAGGTGGGGCATTAGCGGAAGTTAGAGAAGTTGAGTTCATGCCATCAGGTTGGAGGCTACCCAGACGGAATATAAGGTGTCGTTCCTCCAACCTGAGTGTGAGTTCATCTTTACAGTAGAGGAGGCCGTGGATAGACATGTCAGAATGGGAATGGGATGTGGAATTAAAATGTGTGGCCACTGGGAGATCCTGCTTTCTCTGGCGGACAGAGCATAGGTGTTCAGCAAAGCGGTCTCCCATTCTGCGTCGGGTCTTGCCAATATATAAAAGGCCACATCGGGAGCACCAGACGCAGTATATCACCCCAGCTGACTCACAGGTGAAGTGTTGCCTCACCTGGAAGGACTGTTTGGGGCCCTGAATGGTGGTAAGGGAGGAAGTGTAAGGGCATGTGTAGCACTTGTTCCGCTTACACGGATAAGTGCCAGGAGGGAGATCAGTGGGGAGGGATGGGGGGGACGAATGGACAAGGGAGTTGCATAGGGAGCGATCCCTGCGGAATGCAGAGGGGCAGGGAGGGAAAGATGTGCTTAGTGGTGGGATCCCGTTGGAGGTGGCGGAAGTTACGGAGAATAATATGTTGGACCCGGAGGCTGGTGGGGTGGTAGGTGAGGACCAGGGGAACCCTATTCCTAGTGGGGTGGCGGGAGGATGGAGTGAGAGCAGATGTACGTGAAATGGGGGAGATGCGTTTAAGAGCAGAGTTGATAGTGGAGGAAGGGAAGCCCCTTTCTTTAAAAAAGGAAGACATCTCCCTCGTCCTAGAATGAAAAGCCTCATCCTGAGAGCAGATGCGGCTGGGACGGAGGAATTGCGAGAAGGGGATGGCGTTTTTGCAAGAGACAGGGTGAGAAGAGGAATAGTCCAGATAGCTGTGAAGGCTATCCCTTACTCACTCTTCCTTCAGTTAGTCCTGACGAAGGGTCTCGGCCTGAAACGTCGACTGTACCTCTTCCTAGAGATGCTGCCTGGCCTGCTGCGTTCACCAGCAACTTTTATGTGTGTTCCCTGTTTTTATTGTTGCTTTGTTTTGCCATTTCTCTTGAGGTGGTAACTAATTTTGAGTCGTAATTCCCCAAACCCCCATGGCCCTCCTTGTGCTTGTTGTTAATATGAGGTAAAATATCCCATAGTTATTATAATAATACAAGAACTCCATTATATAATGTAGTGTATAACTGTAAAATGTGTATTTTAAAGCTATCAAGTCTACTGACTAGTTAACAGAGTTGAAATTTATTTGCACACCAGACAGAATGTGAATTAGGTTTGCATGCATTCTGTGTTTCCAGGTATTGCAATATTAGTCTTCATTGACATTTTGGGCTGCCCCGGCAGGCCAATAAAGCTCACACTTAACAAATGACACAAAAGGCAAAATTAATTATTAAAAGCACTGCCACCGATTTTTTTTATCTTTTCTCATGCCTCTTATTTGAGACCACATGCCACCTTTTACTTGAGAGACTTCAGGAAAATGAGAGGGATTCTTATTGAAACCTACTGAATATTGAAGGGCCTGCATAGAGTGGACATGGAGAGGATGTTCAAAGTTAAAAATAAAATGTATTATCAAAGTACATATTGTTATTGCATAAATGAAATCACCGGAGAAAATTACTGGTAGATACAAAGCAGCTGCTTTACTTGACAAAACTAGATACAGCAGGCATCATATGGAGAGGTTTTCGGTCGAAAGGTCTTATTGGCCCAACATGGACCTAGATATTGTATGTGCCAAACATCAAAGGAAAATTCCATATTTATAGGGTATGGACAATGCTTTCTTTGAAACTACATACAACCTTCACACCTCCTGATTCACATCCACATCACAGACATCCAAATCAATTTTAATCAGCGTTGTCTGGACTGGGATTCACAGCCTTTAGGAACCCATTGTTCAGAGCTGCACTCCAGATTAAATGTACAGTACAAAAATAAACTTGTACCAGGGAAGGCCAACCAAAAGGAGGATCTACTCAAATCAGGCAGTAAAAATGCCCTGCCTTGGAACTTCTCCCCAATTATTTTGTGTGCCTCTATTTTACCCTATCATCCTTAATGAGTACCTACAAAATGCTAAGCAGAGAAATTGTTCCAGAAATTCGAACAGCAGTCTTTAGAAATCCAGCTTCATTTGTATTCCTCGTGGCTCTTCCCCTGCAAGCCAATTGCAGCTTAATCACATTCCTTGCCTTTTTTCCAGACGCATCAGCAAGGTAAGTGCATGAGGCTCACAGGCCCCCCTCATCGATGTACAGGAAGGGGTCAGGGGTGGTCTCCATTTGAATGACTACAAGGACCTCTCCCTGGTGGCACCCTTTTCCTAACTGTCCAGTTGATCACTGGCCTGACTGCTGAAAGGGCCCAGCACATTTGTATTCACTCCTCATTCAGACCGGGGGAGGGGTGGGGTGACTGCCTTCAGATGCTGTGTGCAATCTTTCTCAGTCTGAAATGCCATCGAAGTTCTGGAACCTGCTGTCTCTGCTTTAACTTCAATACCTCCCCATCTATTTTCCCCAATATCTTTTCTGTTCTGTGCTATTAAACTAATCGTCTACCTTTAGCAACCAGCCTTCATTACAGAGTACCATCATCATCACACTTTAGCATGCTATTCACGGGTTTCTATCATGCTCTTGGTGTCTTCTGTCTTTGCATTTCCTCTGGGTATATTTTCATCAACCGTGGTCAGGTCTGGTGTTCATCTCTTCGGCTCTCTGTAATTACACTATTACTGGGTACACATGATCCCCCACTCTGCTGGTGGGAGCAACAAGAAGGTGAGTCTCGCAGTTTAACCTGAGTCCAGTGTTTCCACTGGCTGCCTCGCCGAGTCTGCACACAGACACAAGTATCACTCGTAAAAAGTACCACCTGTGGTCCTGTCCGTTTGGGAGCAAACCCTGCCCTTTCAGGCAGCACCCTCACCATGACTTGGTCACCCGGCTGTGGGAGGACTATCTCCTTTTCCCCCCGCTCTCTGATCCGCAATGTGCTGCTGCTGTTTTGCCCTGGTCCTTCAACACTTAAAGTTGGTTACAAAGACCTTCCACATACTGTGTCACTCTATCACTGTAAGTCCCAGGCTCCCCACAACCTGCAACTACCCCATAAGGGAGTCGCATTGCTCACCCATCAATAATTTGTTGGGGCTGAAACCCAGTGTGCAGTTCGGGGTTGCTTGTAATGTCATCAGGATTCCTGGTAATACATGAACCCATATCTTTCCCATCTCCGATGTAGCTTCAGCTAAGGTGTTCTTGATTGTTCAATTCATCCTTTTTGCCATTCCTGAACTCTGAGGATGGTAGGGTACTTGGGACCATTGTCCAATCCCTAACAGTCGGCACATTTCCTTAATCTCTTTCCCTGTGAAATGTGCTCCCTGATCTGAGCCCACCTGAATCCTTGGGAGGATATCCTGAACTAGAATCTGTACAGTGGTGCTGGTGGTGTATTCCTTTGTTGGGAAAGCCTCTACCCACTCCTTGAAGTGATTCATTATTACTTGACAGTAGCTTTCCCCCCGGTTTTGGGTAGAGGCTCCATGAAGTCCATCTGGATATTTTCCCCGCGTCCCCTTGGCTGTGGTTGATCTGCCAGCTGTAGCTATCTGCCCTTACCAGGGTTATTCTGGGTACAAATGCTACAACAGCTGCAGAATTTCTCAACATCCCCGCCCATCCCTATCCATCACCAGCCCTACTGGAGGGTCATGATCATGTTCTGTGTCCCTTGATGCATCACCCCATTATACAACTTCAGTAGTATCTGCCTAATACATTGTGGGGCCACGACTCCTTCCTCCCCGTGTGTCAAGCTCCCATGTGGTTCCTCCCTTCTGCCTCCACCTCTTCATACAATTTTATGAAATTGGCTTCTGTCGTATCTTTCTGCACACTTGCAATTTCAGTTGCCTCTTGTTCCTTTGCTGCCTTCTTTACAGTGATGTCTGCCCACTTATTTCCTTTCTGATCCTTACTCTCCCCTTTTCTGGTGAGCGTTTAGTTTAATTACTGCCATCTTGTCTTGCACCATGCCACCAGGTTCTTAATTCCCTCTCTGTACTCAAACTCATCATTACCTGAGATACTGCCTACTATTGTTGTGTCATCAGCAAACTTATATATTGAATTTGATGGAAACTTGGCTACACAATCCTGGGTGTACAGTGAGTATAACAGGGGGTTGAGTACACAGCCTTGTGGGGCACCGGTGCTCAGAGTGATTGTAGAGGAGAGCTTGTCCCCTATTCTTACAGCCTGGGTCCTGTCTATGGGGAAGTTGAAGATTCAGCTGCAGATCTGAGTGCTGAGGCCCAGGTTCCGGAGCTTAGGAATCAGTTTATTTGCTCTGGCAGCTAGGAGATGCTGTGTCACGAGAATTTGAATTTAACATGATCTCTGTTTGTATTAAGATCATCAGCAGGCATATAATGGGTAGTTGTAAATTTTTTATTGCTGCTTTATGCTTATATCATTCTCTTGGAGATATTTGCAGTAGTTGCCTGGAAGGAATGTTGTTGTTATCCATTTGCTAATGCAAATTCACTTATTTAATAATCTCTTCCTGTCGAACAAAAGTAGTTTGGGAGAACAAAATCATTCTTTAACCAAAATAAACATTTCTAGTACAATTATTGATCTAGAGCAGGGATGGCCAACCTATGGCGCAGGCGCCAAAAGTGTCGCATTGGACAATTTGAAGTGGTGCATTACACAATTTGAAGTGGCGCATGGCACCCCAGTGTTAATAATAAAAAAGTAAGCCTACTAATGCAAAAAGTATTAACCAAAAACCGATTTGTAGAAAAAAAAATCTATAGCAGGAATTTAGGTAGCTTAGTGCTAGAAATGGGTTTTACTGAGAATAAATCTAAAACTTAGCAATTATTTTTAGCGATTTTTTTTTTTTTTTTTTGTGCACATCTTTTGGCGAATGTTATCTTCTTTCACATTAATCTGTTTTCAATTTTTAAAAAATGTTCGATGAGTCAAACTAGGAAAGAAGGACTTTTGTTCTGCAGTCGTTCCATACACGTTTGATACTTGTTTGATCCTGAGGCGCCAGGCGTCTGCACCAGCGGTGCGTCGCGGCTTTTTGTCAGTCAGTTTACAATTGACACTCGTGCGATACGGAGTTGTGCTTTGTTTGTCCTTTGTCAACATTTGCAGTTTTGTACTTTTTCGAAAATTAAGCCTTGTTTTTTACATTCAGTTACCCATCACAGTGCAAAAGAAAATGAGCAAAAGAAAAGCAGAAAGTGATTGTAAGCGTGAATTCAATGAACAGTGGGAAAATGAGTTCTTATTTATAGCAGGTCCGTCAGGAAAACTGTTGTGCATTGTTTGTGAAAACACTTTCTCACATAATAAAAGTAAAGTAATAGAAGACATGATCTTAATAGACACTATAAAACACAACGTCAGACTGAAATAGAAGGAAAACTGAAGCTAGTGCTTGGGTCTGAGTTATGGAAAGAATATGTGATTAAGAAAAAGGAAGAAATCAAAAGAAAACAAAATATATTTGTTAAAAGAAGTCTTATTAAGGTAAGTAATGTTTATCTTGTTTTTATATTAAATCAATATATCATGTAAAAATGCTAAATATGTCTATATAAACATTTTTACAAGAATTGAATGGGGGTACAAGAGTTGTATGGCGTATCTGAACTTGTGCATGAAAAAATTGACGCATGGAATGTCAAAGGTTGGCCACCCCGATCTAGAGACAATAACTCTGTTTCTCTCTACACGGATGCTGCTTGACTTGCTGAATGTTTCCATCATCTTCTTTATTCTCAAATTTTTGTCTTCCACAGCATTTTGCTTTTCTCTTTGCCCTTTACAATATTTATAAATGCAAAGCTCCACGCTTCTCTTTAGAAAATCTCTAATTTGTTTTCACTATCTGTTGATTTAGATCGCGAGCATGTTATTAGAGAATGGAGCCGACCCTAACATCTCAGATAGCATCCACTCTACTCCTTTGCACAGAGCTGCAGCTAAAGGAAATCTCCGTCTTGTACAGCTCCTGTTGAAGCATACAGCCTCTACCAACCTCCAAGACTCTGAAGGAAATACACCTTTGTAAGTTCCTCTTTCTTGTCAGGTAGTGTTCATGTGGGATGCTTATATTGAGAAATAAGGATAAAGCTTGAAGTACCGGAAAGAATTTTTGATTTACCTCTAGTCTTCACGTATGCAGATGATTCCTGTCATTTTCATCTGTATATGTCTAACAAGTAAGAGAGATGGAATTTTTTTTAAAAAAGTCTTGGGAATATGAATTCAGAGCATATTACAGCCTCACTCATGGTAAGAGGTTGTTATGGGAAAATTACTCTGAGATTTCTGTTAGAAAGTGAGTTAATGCTTGAAATACATACAGGGTTTGTTCTTTCATGTTGCATATCTTGAAAACATAGGACAGTACAGCACAATACAGGCCCTTTAGCTGACCTTTAAACTACTCTAAGATTAACCTAACCCTTATCTCCCACACTTTTTCTTACATTTTTCCTCCACTCTTCTTTCATCCATGTGCCAAAGAGTTTTTCAAATGTTCCTAATGTATCTGCTTCTACCATTACCCTGGTAGCATATTCTATCCACCAGCCACTCTGTGTAAAACAATGCACTCCTCTGATGTCCCCCCTATGCTACCCTAAACAACCACAGAATTTCCAGTATACAATGAAAAGAAGGCCAGCTTGATTTAAAAAAAAACACAATTTGCTGCAGCCCTTTTCCCCTGCCTCTCCCCCCCCCCGAAACTGATTATCATATAATAACTTTGCCCCATCACGCACACCTTCCTCCGAGATATTCCGTGGAAGATCCACTGACGGAATTTAAAAGGCTAATCCTTCTACATGAATAGCGATTAAACTGTCACATGCAGGAGATTTTTTTAAAACAATTATAGCATTTTAAATGTATTTTTACTTCTGAACTGCTCTAATGTCTTTAACTTCCTGTCTGTACACACATTTCTATTCCAGGCATTCTCTCAGCAAACAAGTAAACACTGAAAACATAGTCTGTTCACTTAAGGATTTGATTCTCTGCTCAGTGGGCATGGTTAATCTTTTTCACCTGCTTTTCATACTCCAGCATATGATGCAAAATGCTATGGAGTATTTGATCTATGTTCGCCATACTAGGGTTTCCATGAGTATTCTTTTATTGCCTATGTCTAATTCCTTTGCAAGTGGTAGTGGGTCATCTTCCTAAGCACCGCAGTCCTTTTAATGCTGTTCATTAGGGAACATTTGGCCCCAGGTGGAAACAATGATACATTACTCATTGAAGGGTAATGTTAAACTTCTAACGCAGAGGAAGGTCATTTGATCCATCACATATTTACAGGGCAGCAATCTCATTCATAACATTTCTCCATTCCTGCTCTCCATTTCCCCAAATCCATCATTACTTCCCTATGGGTCATGGTATTCTATCATTGTCCTTGATGGTAACTCTTGCAATTGCTATTGGAGTAAGCCAGGTGAGTAACTGTAGTGCTCTTTGTAGATAGTAAATATTTCAGCCATGATATACTGGTGGGAATTAAACTATAGAGTAGTAGGTGGGTGCCAGTCAAGCAGGCTTCTTGTCCTGGGGGTCAAAACAAAAAAACTCATTGAACACACTTGTAAGTGTTTGAATGTTTTTGTTTCACATCGTTTCATCATCCCTGTAGATTATCTTTTATAATAGCGTAACCTAGAGCTTGGAGTTTGTGCCTCAGGAGATGTGCTGGCATACCAGTTTTAAAAATAAAATCACATGGCTGCTTGTAAACCAATAGTAGTCGTAAATGCCTCATTTGCCAATTTGTATCTCCTAACCATGATGCAAATTCTTTATTTGAGAACAATAATTTTATGATAATTAGGTTTCATTTACTTGTCATTTCATTAGTCCAGTACAATCAATAATATTGTAATTTTAAACTTCTAGTTCAAATATATGGCAGACACCACTCTGCACTGTTCCTCCAGACTGTTCAGTAGTGCCATGATTAAAGCTACTACCTCACAGCTCTAGCAACCTAGATTCAATCCTGACCCTCTGGTGCTGTCGATTGAACTTTTTTTTCCTGTAACCATGTTTCCTCTATGTTATTCTGAAGATGTGCAAGCTGTAGAACAAGTAGGAACTTTAAATTGCTCCTAGTATGTAAATAATTGTTTCAATCTGAGGGAATTGTTGGAAATGTGGGGAGGAGAATAAAATAGGTCAGCATAGGGTCAGTTTATTTTAAAAAAAACACAAGGGGGTGATTGATGCATTGACTAGGTGGGATGATCGGCCTGTTTTGCATGCTACATCCCTGACTTCATGACCATTCCTGAATGCAGACATTTTCTTTCTGCAAATTGAACTGTGCCTTTACTTGTCCATTATATAAGTAATTAAAACATTCCAACTTGCAAATAGAAATAAGCTGAAATGCAATTGTAAACTTAAGATCTGCTAGTTTGCTTCAGAGGCCTGACCAGAGCAGAGGCAAGTTTAGGAGAGTTTAAATTGTGAGTTTTCAAGAAACTCTTTTAAGAGATTGCAAACATGGTAGTAAATGCAAAGGACATCCAAGGAAAGAGCCTTAAGAAGATGAAAACATGGCTATTGGATTTGGAGTGTGAGATAAGACCTTGTTTTAAACTTTTTTTCAGACACTTGGCCTGTGATGAGGAACGGGTTGAGGAAGCCAAGCTGCTGGTGGAGAATGGAGCAAGTATTTATATTGAAAACAAGGAAGAAAAGACGCCCCTGCAAATGGCTAAAGGTGGACTTGGCCTACAGTTACGCAGGATGGTAGAAGGTTGAAAATAAAGTTACTTCAGAGGATCAGTCTGAATTTGCATCTCCCTCAAAACATTGACTAAGAACGTGCTGGGAAATATCAATTCTGTATTGCGTATTTTCTTTGCCATATAACCTACATGTTATGTGGTACATTACCTGCAACTCCTGATATATTTGGGTTTCAGAATCCGGTGCAAAGACATAAAACTAACATGAATTAATAAATAGTGCAAAAAAAAGGAAATAATGAGGTAGTGTTCCTGGGCTCATGGATTCTTAAGAAATCTGATAATATAGAGGAAGAAGTTGTTACTGAACTATTGAGTGTGTCTTCAGATGAGTCTCACTGGCTGAAGTGACAGCAACTCAGATGGCTGAATAAATTCCTTTATTTTTTGTTTACAGTGTCAGAAATGTCCACTGAGCAAAACTTACACTGGATGTGTTTGTTTTTGTGTTTTCCCCCATTTCCCATCTGGATGTGCTCCCCACTTTGACATTCCAGTCTTCTGGTAAGCTGCACTTCTAGTTTATTTCGATAACCACAACAACAATGACTTGCTGCTTCTCCTGCTAAAGATGTTTGCTGTTTTTCAAAAGACAAAACTGGGTGTAATTGTCAAAAATACTAAAAGATCTAATACTTATTGTGAATAGATTAGTGACAGCACCATTCTCAACATTGTACTTGGGCTCTACACCTCATTTTTGACCTTGTGTGTGTGGCTCTTCTCTGCTTAAGCTAACAAGTGATATACATGACACTACTTGGTCTTTGGGAAGCAGAGGAGCAGGAGAAGGGAATCGCCAATGTGAAAAGCTACTTTTAAAAACATCTTTTATTTTAATTTTCAACTTGCCTCTGCCATTAAACACACTTTAATAAATTCATTGTTAACCATATTGGATTGCTGTCTCTCTTACTATTGCACTTACAGCAAGCGGGAGGAAAATTTGCCAAATTTTTATTGGTGATGCTTTCTAAGGCTAGCAGCTGATGTTGGTGTTTGTGACGACTTTTGGGTTTAACACATTTACATTTAGCAAATGCCTTTGCCACCGGCACTCGGGTCTGAGTACAAATTGTGGATTTAATTTGGAGTGCAGTTCTGAACAATGGGTCCTTAAAAGCAGTAAAACCCAGACAATATTGATTAAACTTCATTTAGATGTCTGGTGTGGGTGCAAATCAGAGGTATGAAGTTTGTGAGCTTTCAAAGAAAGCATTGTAGATAGATTGTACATATGGAATTGTCCTTTGAGGTTTAGCACATAAAATATCAAGCACCGTGTTGGGCAGATCTTTTGACCAAAAGCATCTCCATCTGATGCCTGCTGTATCTTGTTTTGCCGAATAAAGAAGCTACTTCGTATATACCAGTACTTTTCTCTGTGACTTCATTCACACAACATTTGCTGTCAGAAGTGGGATACTTTTGTGTGACCGATCGTGTGGCCAGCAATTTTTGCAGTCTAAGTGGGTGAGTATTTTTTAAAAAAATTAGCACTCGCACATCGATCGGTTTGGGTCGGTGATACACGGAACATGGTGGTGTCAGGAACACGAGGAGAGAGAGAGAGAGCAGAACTTGCAGATATAAATGTGTGTGCACGTGAAAGTGTGTTTATGTAAGAGATGAAACTTTGTAAATTTGGTAAGACTGAGGCACCAGTTGTGAAGGGTTGGGTTCAGTGCGCGGCGTGTGTACTCGTTCCGGGGCTGCATTTTAGCATACGCGTTGTGTGAGAGTGATGCAAAGGAATACGGCAAGGCATCATGAGTTCAAGCGCTCAAAGTAGCAGACTGCGGAGTGCATACTCTGCGGTTTTAAATATGTGTTGTTTAACTGGTATCTGTCATTTATATTTTGCGTAGTGTGGGAATTGTTGGCGCGTGGCCAAGTGGTTAAGGCGTTCGTCTAGTGATTTAAAGGTTGCTAGTTTGAGCCTTGGCTGAGGCAGCATGTGTGTCCTTCAGCAAGGCACTTAACCACACATTGCTCTGCGATGACACTGGTCCCAGGCTGTATGGGTCCTAATGCCCTTCCCTTGGATGATATTGGTGTCGTGGAGAGGGGAGACTTGCAGCATGGGCAACTGCTGGTCTTCCATACAACCTTACCCAGGCTTGCACCCTGGAAACCTTCCAAGGCATAAATCCATGGTCTCATGAGAGGTTTTACCCAGATCTATCTGTCAGGATTGCACCTGTTGAGGTCAGGCAACGTCAGGTCAAGAACCCTGATGATCCAAGCCAGCCCTTGACTCTGATTATGACCCTTCACCCCCAGGGAGAAACAGCATTTTGTCAAGAGTTGCCTTCACTGAAAGTCACATGTGGGAATTGGGAATTCTGGCTCAAGCTCGAGGAAATGGTTGAAATTCAACAGACACACCATGAAGATATACATGTGTTGGTAAAAGCGAAGTGCCCGAGAAATATGTGGGGCAGTGTGGGCCAGGAGGTGTAGGATGGTACATGGGTAACTACCAGGAACATCAGCAATGAAGAAAGATATCACTCTTTTAGAGGGGAAGTGAGCCAGTGACTGGGTGGGGGAGGTGAGAGTAACTGGGGAATGATAATGGCAGTGAATCAAAGAGCTGATGAGACCGCCATGGATTATGCAGAACAATAATATCGAAGGAACAAGGAGCATTCAGGGTTGGATAATCCAGGGAGGGACGACCCAGTCTTCCTGAAAGTGATGACTGAAGGCCCGAGCTTGGCCCACCAATAAGTTTTAGATTTGGGGATAGCAGCGGGGTTGACCTACTCTGCGATTGTTTTGTGGGTCAGTGAAACAGACCAGTGGAAGCAGAAAGAAATGAGTCATAAATACTCGAAATCTGCGGAGTGCAGCTTCCAGTGTATCTCTGGGTCTGTCCAAATTATGAGTATACTATCCTTGGGCGAGACATCCTAAGGGAAGCATGGGCCGTTATGGAAACATAGAAAATAGGCGCAGGAGTAGGCCATTCGGCCCTTCAAGCCTGCACCGCCATTCAGTATGATCATGGCTGATCATCCAACTCAGAACCCTGTACCAGCCTTCCCTCCATACCCCCGATCCCTTTAGCCACAAGGGCCATATCTAACTCCCTCTTAAATATAGCCAATGAACTGGCCTCAACTGTTTCCTGTGGCAGAGAATTCCACAGATTCACCACTCTCTGTGTGAAGAAGTTTTTCCTAATCTCAGTCCTAAAAGGCTTCACCTTTATCCTCAAACTGTGACCCCTCATTCTGGACTTCCCCAACATTGGGAACAATCTTCCTGCATCTAGCCCTTTTGGATTTTATACGTTTCAATAAGATCCCCCCTCAATCTTCTAAATTCCAACGAGTATAAGCCTAGTTGATCCAGTCTTTCTTCATATGAAAGTCCTGCCATCCCAGGAATCAATCTGGTGAACCTTCTTTGCACTCCCTCTATGGCAAGAATGTCTTTCCTCAGATTAGGGGACCAAAACTGCACACAATACTCCAGGTGTGGTCTCACCAAGGCCTTGTACAACTGCAGTAGTACCTCCCTGCTCCTGTACTCGAATCCTCTTGCTATGAATGCCAGCATGCCATTTGCCTTTTTCACCACCTGCTGTACCTGCATGCCCGCTTTCAAAGACTGGTGTATAATGACACCCAGGTCTCGTTGCACCTCCCCTTTTCCTAATCAGCCACCATTCAGATAATAATCTGTTTTCCTGTTTTTGCCACCAAAGTGGATAACCTCACATTTATCCACATTAAATTGCATCTGCCATGAATTTGCCCACTCACCTCACCTATCCAAGTCACCCTGCATCTTCTTAGCAACCTCCTCACAGCTAACACTGCCGCCCAGCTTCGTGTCATCCGCAAACTTGGAGATGCTGCATTTAATTCCCTCATCTAAGTCATTAATATATATTGTAAACAACTGAGGTCCCAGCACTGAGCCTTGCAGTACTCCACTAGTCACTGCCTGCCATTCTGAAAAGGTCCTGTTTATTCCCACTCTTTGCTTCCTGTCTGCCAACCAATTCTCGATCCACATCAATACCCTACCCCCAATACCGTGTGCTTTAAGTTTGCACACTAATCTCCTGTGTGGGACTTTGTCAAAAGCCTTTTGAAAATCCAAATATACCACATCCACTGGTTCTCCCCTATCCACTCTACTAGTTACATCCTCAAAAAATTCTATGAGATTCGTCAGACATGATTTTCCTCTCACAAATCCATGCCGACTTTGTCCGATGATTTCACCGCTTTCCAAATGTGCTGTTATCACATCTTTGATAACTGACTCTAGCATTTTCCCCACCACCGATGTTAGGCTAACCGGTCTATAATTCCCCGGTTTCTCTCTCCCTCCTTTTAAAAAGTGGGGTTACATTAGCCACCCTCCAATCCTCAGGAACTAGTCCAGAATCGAAAGAGTTTTGAAAAATTATCACTAATGCATCCACTATTTCTTGGGCTATTTCCTTAAGCACTCTGGGATGCAGACCATCTGACCCTGGGGATTTATCTGCCTTTAATCCCTTCAATTTACCTAACACCACTTCCCTACTAACATGTATTTCCCTCAGTTCCTCCATCTCACTAGACCCTCGGTCCCCTACTATTTCTGGAAGATTATTTATGTCCTCCTTAGTGAAGACAGAACCAAAGTAGTTATTCAATTGGTCTGCCATGTCCTTGTTCCCCATGATCAATTCACCTGTTTCTGTCTGTAAGGGACTTACATTTGTCTTAGCCAGTCTTTTTCTTTTCACATATCTATAAAAGCTTTTACAGTCAGTTTTTATGTTCCCTGCCAGTTTTCTCTCATAATCTTTTTTCCCTTTCCTAATTAAGCCCTTTGTTCTCCTCTGCTGGACTCTGAATTTCTCCCAGTCCTCAGGTGAGCCGCTTTTTCTGGCTAATTTGTATGCTTCTTCTTTGGAATTGATACTATCCCTAATTTCCCTTGTCAGCCACGGGTGCACTACCTTCCCTGATTTATTCTTTTGCCAAACTGGGATGAACAATTGTTGTAGTTCATCCATGCGATCTTTAAATGCTTGCCATTGCATATCCACCGTCAACCCTTTAAGTGTCATTTGCCAGTATATTTTAGCTAATTCAAGTCTCGTACCTTCAAAGTTACCCTTCTTTAAGTTCAGAATCTTTGTTTCTGAATTAACTTATAGATTCAGGTAAGGGGAAAATAATATGGACACGTCAAGGGCAGCGAACACACACAACCAATAGAGCAAACAACCTAGCTGGCATTATCGCTGCTGCCCCGATCACAGAGACTGGATCCAGGATGGTGTCTATGGGTTACTTAGTTAGCAGTTCCCAGCAGTGTGGACTGGACACAAGTAAGATTGTAACTGAGTAAAGATAAACCCAGTTAAAATAGAGGGGGAGGGTGGCGGTATAAACGCCATAAGCAGTACCCTATAAAAACTGACGCACTGACAACAGTTCAGGGTATAGTGAAGGAACCAAACCAAAGGGATACACTGAGGGACTGTGGCAACTACTAACTCACCTACATGGCCAGTAAAGAAGCCTGATGGACCATATCGGTTAACAACAGACTAAGACCCACGCCGAGATTGCATTCCATTGTGGCGAGCCCTGCAGCAATCCTGAATGGCCTGTTTTTTTATCCAGTCCTGGATATCGCCAATGGATTTTAGGGGATCCTCTAGCACCCAAATCCCAAGATTGATTTGCCTTCGTCCTGGGTGGGCAGCAGTATACGTGGGCCAGTCTCCCCCAGGGATTTCATAATAGCCCAGCCATTTTTCATAAGGTCATGGCGCATACTTTGGAAAAGGATCAGTCTAACGCCTTACCGTTCGACCACCTTACAATATGTAGATGGTCTGCTCGTTGCTTCGGAAGGTGAAGCAGGTCATTTAGGGGCGACAGCCAGTGTTCTAGAGATACTGCAAGATGACGGGTTTAAAATTAGTCCACACAAGGCTCAGACAGGAAAGCAAACCCTACAGTATCTAGGCTACACCCATTCCCAGGGGAGGAAGGACTTGTCAGATGACGGATATTCGGCAGTCAGTTTCATCTCCTGCCCAGTAAACATAAGGGGAGTGAGGAAGGCAATGGGTCTATTCAATTACTGCCATAGTAACCAGGGTTCTCAGCAACAGTGGCCCCGTTACAGGCCTCGATTAAAGAGGGAAGCCCCCTCTGGAGGAAGTAAGGTGGTGGCCAGATGAGAAAAAGGCTTTTATAGATATCAAGAAAGCCCTGGTCTCTGCGCCCATACTAGGATTGCCAGAACGGCTCACCCCTTTCACTTACACTGCAGTAATGAGGGAGGGTACTACAGCGCAGTCGTGGTGCAGGACCATGGGGAAACAAGGCCGGTGGTATACTATTCAACCAAACAGACGCTCAGTGCAGTAGGAATTCCCCGCTGCATAGCACCGCTTGGGCAGGGCAAGTAAGTGAACCAGTTGTAATGATGAGACAACTCATACTACACACACTCCAGTCTTTTGTAGAGCTCCAAAACACAGGGAGGCTGCGAGCAGTCACCGACAGCAGAAAGGCAGGCTGGGAGGCAGTTCGCATTCCGAAAGACAAGTCAGTAACGATAGTAAGGCATAATCATAGTCATACTTTATTGATTCAGGGGGAAATTGGTTTTCGTTACAGTTGCACCATAAATAATTAAATAGTAATAAAACCATAAATAATTAAATAGTAATATGTAAATTATGCCCGGAAGTCCAGGACCAGCCTATTGGCTCAGGGTGTCTGACCCTCCAAGGGAGGAGGAGTAAAGTTTGATGGCCACAGGCAGGAATGACTTCCTATGATGCTCTGTGCTGCATCTCGGTGGAATGAGTCTCTGGCTGAATGTACTCCTGTGCCCACCCAGTACATTATGTAGTGGATGGGAGACATTGTCAAGATGGCATGCAACTTGGACAACTTGGAATGAATCCTGTGAGCATCAATCTAAGAGGGAGCCACACGAGTGTCAAATGGAAATAGAGCAGGAAGATGATATCAGTGTAAAGGAAACACCTCTAGAAGGGGAAGCAAGGGGATTTTTATAGATGGGTTTCAGAGATGCATAGACAGGAAGCCATGGACTGGAAGGGGCCGTGGTGAAGGAAACAGGTGACGAATTAGCTTCAGGGGCTCTGCGAGAGGGTTGCTCAGCTCAGCTGGTGGAACAGGTGGCCCTGATAGACGCACTGCGCTATAGTGAGGGCAGACAAGCAAATACATATACAGACAGACGGTATGCCTCTGGGGTGGTGCATGACTATCTGATAGCCTGGGCACGACAAGGATTTGTAACCTCAACATGGGCAGGGTATTCAGCTCAGGCACCTCATCCAACAGCTGCAGGAAGCAGTGAGTCTGCCAGCAGAGGTGACAGTAATTAAAGTGAAAGCACAGCAGAAAGGAGAGAGTAGGAACAAAAAGGAAATGAGTGGGCAGACATCACTGTGAAGAAGGCAGCAGAGGAACTAGAGGCAACTGAAATTGCAAGTGTGCAGAAGGAACGAAGGAAGCCAGTTTAGTAAAATTACATGGAGGTGTAGGCAGAATAGAAGGAGGAATGGAGGAGAAAGGCAGCAAAAGAGGAACCAGATGGGATGGACACACACAGACACACACACACACACACACACACACACATCTGGCACATTTCCTCCATTACTTTCCCTGTGAAATGTGCTCCCTAGATATGGACTACAGGAGGAATGGACACAGGCTAGACCCAACAGACATCAATGTATCTGGGGTTGAGAGGGTGAACAGCTTTAAATTCCTTGGCATACACATCACCGAAGATCTCGTGGTCTGTACATACTAGCTGTGTGATGAAAAAAGCACAACAGCACCTCTCATACCTCAGATGGTTGAAGAAGTTTGGCATGGGTCCCCAAATCTTAAGGACTTTCTACAGAGGCACAATTGAGAGCATTCTGACTGGCTGCATCACTGCCTGGTATGATAACTGTATTTTCCTCAATCACAGGACTCTGCAGAGAGTGGTGCAGACAGCCCAGCGCATCTGTAGATGTGATCTTCCCACTATTCAGAACGTTTACAGAGACAGGTGTGTAAAAAGGGCTTGAAGGATCACTGGGGACCCAAGTCACCCCAACCACCAACTGTTCCAGCTGCTACCATCTGGGAAACAGTACCGCAGCATAAAAGCCAGGACCAACAGACTGTTGGACAGCTTCTTCCACCAGCCCATCAGACTGATTAATTCACGCTGATACAATTATATTTCTATGTTATATTGACTGTCCTGTTGTACATACTATTTATTACAAATTACTATAAATTGCACATTGCACAGTTAGACAGAGTCATAATGTAAAGATTTTTACTCCTCAAGTATGTGAAGGATATAAGTAATAAAGTCAACTCAATTCAATATGGACCACCCTCTATGTGAAGAAGTTGTCCACTGGGTTTCTATCAAATCTGTCCTCTTTTCCTAAACCTGTGCCCTCTAGTTCATGATTATGTAACCTTGGGATGAATAACTGTGTGCATTTACCCTGTCTATGTCCCTCATGATTTTATAAACCTCTGTAAGATCATCCCTCATTCCCCCACACTCCAGTGAATCAAGTCCCTGTTCAAATACTGAACATACTTTTGAAACAGATTGTCATTGGAGATAAAATCTGATCGAAGGAGCTGTTTCTCTGACAACTTTCTGTGTGTCTCATTGTCACACAGCATGGAAACCGGCCTTGCAGCCTACCATGACATCTACCCATCTACACTGTATTTTCACCATTGTCTCCCGTGCCACAGTGATTCAAGTCTTCACCTAAGTAGTTCTTCAAACTTGGGAAAGTCTCTGCCTCCTTCAGACAATAGTTTCAGATCTATGAGCAACACACACTAATTGCTGGAGGAACTCAGCAGGTCAGGCAGCATCTACAGAGAGGAATAAACTGTTGAAGTTTCAGGCCAAGACCCTTCAATACATGAACTAACATGGTTCTTGTAATAAAGATACATAAACAATCATCACTTCTTTTTTCTTTTATATGAAAAATATTGGATATATTTCCATCAAATTATTCAGGTACATTGACCCAAAATGGTTTTCAGTGATCATTTTAGGTGAATGCACCTGGATAAGTTGATTATTCTTTTTCACCAGCAAGGCCTAGCTTGCCTTTATTGTTTCTGGATTCAAGTTGAAAGTACATTTATTATACATTATACAACCTTAAGGTTCATCTCCTAGCAGGCAGCTATGAAACAAAGAAACCCAAAACAGCCTATTATAAAAAAACATTCTTTAACACCCAATGTGCAGAGAGAAAAAAAAACTAATCGTGCAAACAATAAATGCAAGCAAATAGCTTTCTGAACTGAGTGCACCCCCAGACCCCTAGTTTAACACAGAGCTGAGTAAACCTTGCAGAGCAGTGGGCTGACCTGACCCGGCCCTCACCTTGGACCCTGACACCCTGACCCTTTATATCTGGTTTGGCGTCTAAGCTGTCGACCAAACATTGGATTCAGTCTCTTCAGTACACTCTGGGGCCTAGACCCCACTGCCTCAACTTCGCCTGCACCCAACCTTTCTGATTTGGCCCAGCACTTGAAGTAGTTGTTCAAACGTTGGTTCAGTCGCTTTGATACACTCTGGGGCCTGGATCCTGTCACCTCGATTTGGCCTGTACCCAGTCTTTCCAATTTGATTGAAATTGATTGAACTTCGGGTCTTCTTTGCTCTCAGCGACGGCCCACTGCTTTGCCTTGCCTCGGTTCGGCCTCATCGAATTGCCTCCAAGTCCAACGGGAAGTTACAAACTATTGTTTGTGATGATCATTTGCCAGAAAGAATGATTAACAAAGTATTTAGTTGTTTTCATTGTTTTATTAGCCACCAGCCAGACGTCGCTGAGATTCACCAGCACCATCTTAAACCAAAATCGATAAACTGTAAGTAAATATATTCGTACGAGGTGATCTTAGATTATGGTAGTGATGACTTTCCCCTTCTTTTTGGTCCTTGGGTTTCTAGGCCCTGCACTTTTCCACAACATTACTGTTTCAAAATCCACTAGCTTCTAGAACATGCAGTGACTATATTTGTTTCTAGATCATGTTGCAATTCATTTACTGGCTACAGAGTTGAATTTTCATTCTGCAGCTACACACGTATCCATTTCGATATTCATCTGAGGACATATTCCCTGTGGCTTGTGAATGTTATCCCAACAGTTCCTGTCCAATTGGGGCACTGATGTGTGAGAGAGGTCCTGATCTTTAGCTGAAGGTGTCTTGGATTTGCTATGCTCCTAGCGAAGAGTCTCTCTCCTCCTGGCTGCAATTCTTCATTAACTAACTTCATCCTGGTTCATTTAGTGCCTGGGAATATACTAGTGCTGTCCTCCCAAGGTAACTCCTTCACCTTTGCATCTGGTTTCCAAGTTTTTGTCTCACTTCACATCAGCTTCCTGAATTAAACTTATTTTCTACTGGTACCTGAGTGAAAGAAGGCATGCCAGTTTAGTCCACAGCTAATTTAAGTTGATCTTTCATACATTTCCAAGTTGTCACCGATGATTTTACAGACATCAACCATGGCTTTCTAGGGAACAGGTAGTTGAGAATGACATCTGCTTCTAAATAACACTTGTATCCACTGTGCACAACGTGATTCAATGTTCACGTGCTCCTCTTGAACAATCGGTTTAATGACTTTCCTTAAGGATTTCTTCATTCTAAGTGCATGTAGACTTAACTGGCTTGAAACATTAGCCACTCAATGCATCTGCCTGTCTATTGTCTGCCAATTTAATCAGTATTTTTTAATGTGCATTCCCCCCAGCTACATCTAGTGCAATGGTGAATATCCACCATCAACATGAATCAGCAGACCAAAGAATAACAGCTGTCAACATCTGCTGACACCTATAGACCACAGTTCTTCTGAGATATATGTATTTTGGGTAAAGGTCAGATAGTGCTTGGACACTATCTTGCTGATGCGAACACCTGTTGTTCCTATCTACTTTAATTCTGTGCATTAGCAGACAAACATGCAGATTAGGAATAGTAGACCACTCAACCCCACCATTTCAGTTGAATATCTTTCAGCAGGAAATGCAGAAATTTAGAAATCCACTTTAGCTATCACAGCAGACAATCACTTTATGTGTTAAAAGCTGTGCAGATGGTCTTTCAAAGCATCATTATACATTGTATAGATAGTGTTGCACAGAAAATGTCGGGCAGCGTGGACTCTGAAGTGAGAAGATGTGGTAAGAGACATGGTGTTCAACATCAGAATATGCTTCTCATGATCAGTGAAGACCTGGGCATTAGGGACAGGAAACCCTTTCTAAGTGAAAAGTTCTACGTTATTTAATGGAACACTTGAGTACTGTTGTTGGCTGCCTACCCCCGTGGGAAGCCAGATCAATGTGAAAATACCAGCTTCTCCCCATTGAAACCGAAATAAGTGAACTTGTTTCATGAGTACAAATCTGAGGTAACTTCTCCAATGCAATGGTGAGCAGCCAACTGAGAAATCTGGCAGAAACTAGCATGGGTTGCCTGGAGTGATACAGTGGTCAATAAGTGGAGCGTTATTGTTTATTTATTAACTTTTTGCAACGCAGGGCAGAATAGACCCCGACCGGCCCTTTGAACTGTGCCACCCAGCAACCATATTTGATCCTAGCCTCATCACAAGACAATTCACAACGTGAGCATCACTTCCACAGTTAAGGCATGGAAATCGAAACAAAATATCACCCACAGTGTCACATTTCTTGTTTATTACATTGGGAAACCTGCGCCTGCATACACACATTGCCCATCTGAAATCCAGGTATGATTTAGTGTTCCCTATGCGCAGAGCCCTGCCCCTCCAGGTATCTGTCCAAGTGCTTCTTAAATGATACGTTTGTACCTGCCTCAACCACTTCCTCTGGCAGCTCCTTTCATATATATTTAGGTGTGAAAAAGTCCCTTTTAAATCTTTCCCCTCTCAACCTAAATACCCACTAGTTCTATACTCCTCAAACACAGAGGAAGGGACTGTTATCATCTATCATGTCTGTACCTCTCATAATTTCAAACATTTCTATAAGGTCACCCCTCATTTTCCTATATTCCAGATCTGTCAAAATGATCAGGAAAGATTTCTGTATGAGGCTAACATGAACAACCTCTTCCGGTAACTCTAGCCCTGGCAAGATCCTTGTAAATATTTTCTGGACTCTTTCCTGTTTAACTACATCTTTCCTATAACAGGGTGAACAAAACTGTGTACAGTACTCCAAGTAGGGCCTCGCCATTGACTTGTGCAACTGCAACATAATGTCCCAACTCCTACCCTCAATGCCCTGACTAACGTGCTAAAATGTTTTCTATTCACCACCCTGCCTACCACTGTTTTTAAAGAAATATGCACATGTATTTCTAAGTCACTCTGTTCCATTACGCACTCTAGTTCCCTACCATCCATGGTGTAAAGCCTGATTTACACTTGTGCGTACAGGCTACGATGTAGCCTATGCTGTAGGCCTGATTTATTCTTTTGCATAGCCCTACGCTGTAGCGAGCATGCGTAGTTGAGTCTGCGTCGCTCTGCAATTCACCGCCAAAACGCTAGTTGGTGATAGGGTTTCTATGCCACCGTGTTGAGTTTCTTCATGAGAGACATGGATGAGGAAATGCATTTCAAATATTTTCGGATGTCAGCAGGTAGATTTGACGATTTGGTTCATCGTCTCCAACCATTTATTTCGCATCAGGGTACAGACATGGCGAAGAAAAGCAACTGGAAATGCGTAGGAGGAAATGCGATGCTACCAAGCGGACCAATCACAGTTGTTGCGGTCTGCATCGCCACGACGTGTGAGCTACTTTTTTGGGGAGGTGCACGTTACCCTACGGCAAAGGCTACACGGTACCTACAGCGTACATTTGACGCAGAAGTATGAATTGGGCTTTAGTCCTGTGGTGGTTTGACTTTCCAAAATGTATCACCTCACACTTATCTGTATTGAAGAGCATTTGCTACCTCTTGGCTCACTCCTAACTGATCAAAATCCCCCTGTAATCTACAATAATCTTCTTCACTATCAACACCACCTCCCGATTTTACTTATCAAGACTTGTGCACATACATCCAAATAACAAGGGTCCCAACACCAGTCCTGCAGCATACCACCCAGCCACCTGCTGCACCCACCCACTCACCTGCTGCAGCAACCCACTCACTTGCGGCACCCACCCAGTCACCTGCTGCACACCACCCACTCACCTGCAGCACCCACCCAGTCACTTGCAGCACCCCAGCCACTCACCTGCTGCACCCACCCACTCACCTGCAGCACCCACCCAGTCACCTGCTGCACGCCACTCACTCACTTGCTGCACCCACCCACTCACCTGCAGCACCCACCCACTCACCTGCTGCACCCACCCACTCACCTGCAGCATCCACCCACTCACCTGCAGCACCCACCACTCACCTGCAGCACCCACCCAGTCACTTGCAGCACCCACCCACTCACCTGCAGCACCCACCCACTCACTTGCAGCACCCCACCCAGTCACCTGCAGCACCCACCCAGTCACCTGCAGCACCCACCCACTCACCTGCTGCAGCCACCCACTCACCTGCTGAAACCACCCAGTCACTTGCAGCACCCACTCACTCAACTGCAGCACCCACCCACTCAACTGCAGCACCCACCCACTCACCTGCAGCACCCACCCACTCACTTGCAGCAGCCACCCACTCACTTGCAGCAGCCACCCAGTCACCTGCTGCACCCACCCAGTCACCTGCAGCACCCACCCAGTCACCTGCTGCACCCAAGCAGTCACCTGCTGCACCCAAGCAGTCACCTGCTGCACCCACCCACTCACCTACAGCACACCACCCACTCACCTGCAGCACCCACCCACTCACCTGCTGCAGCCACCCACTCACCTGCTGCAGCCACCCACTCACCTGCTGAAACCACCCAGTCACTTGCAGCACCCACTCACTCAACTGCAGCACCCACCCACTCACCTGCAGCACCCACCCACTCACTTGCAGCAGCCACCCAGTCACCTGCTGCACCCACCCAGTCACCTGCAGCACCCACCACTCACCTGCAGCACCCACCCAGTCACCTGCTGCACCCACCCAGTCACCTGCTGCACCCAAGCAGTCACCTGCTGCACCCACCCACTCACCTGCAGCACCCACCCACTCACTTACAGCACACCACCCACTCACCTGCTGCACCCACCCACTCACCTACATCAGCAACCCACTCACCTGCTGCACCCACCCACTCACCTGCAGCACCCACTCACTCACCTGCAGCACCCACCCAGTCATCTGCTGCATCCACCCACTCACCTGCAGCTCCCACCCACTCACCTGCAGCACCCACCCACTCACCTGCAGCTCCCACCCACTCACCTACTGCACCCACCCACTCACCTGCAGCACCCACCCACTCACCTGCTGCACCCACCCACTCACCTGCAGCATCCACCCAGTCACCTGTGGCACACACCCGGTCACCTGCGGCACACACCCACTCACCTGCGGCACCCACCCTGCCAGCTGCAGCACCCACCCACACACCTGCAGCACCCATCCAGTCACCTGCTGCACCCACTCACCTGCAGCTCCCACCCACTCACCTGCAGCACCCACCCATCCACTCACCTGCATCAGCCACCCACTCACCTGCTGCACCCACCCAGTCACCTGCAGCATCCACCCAGTCACCTGCAGCACACACCCACTCACCTGCAGCATCCACCCAGTCACCTGCAGCACCCACCCACTCACCTGCAGCACCCACCCAGTCACCTGCTGCACCCACCCACTCACCTGCAGCTCCCACCCACTCACCTGCTGCACCCACCCACTCACCTGCAGCATCCACCCACTCACTTGCAGCACCCACCCAGTCACCTGTTGCATGCCACCCAAAGTGGACCATAGGAGAAAGGGACCCAGGGGAGTGGTAGGCAGGTGAGAAAAGGTAAAAGGCCAGAGTGAGGAATGGAAGGAGAGGAGAGGCTTTTTTATTGGAAGGAGAAATTGATATTCATGCTATCAAGTTGGAAGTTACCCAAATGGAATACAAGGTGTTGCCCCTCTACCCTGAGGGTGGCCTCATCTTGGCACAAGAGGAGGCCGTGGACTGACATGTCGGAAGAGGAATGCGAACCAAAATTAAAATGTTTGGCCACCGGAAAGATCCGTCGTGGCAAATGGAACGAAGGTGCTTGACGAAGCAATTTACGACACGTCTCACCAGTGTAGAGGAAACTGCGTCAGGAGCACCGAACACAATGGACGACCCCAGCAGATTATAGTTTACTATCTTATATAGGCCTGGTTTCCCCACAACTGATTGCACAAATGTTAGACAGAAAATGAAGTGCTTGATCTAATTACATGTCACAACACAGACATTTACGGACACTAGCCAAGGGTCCCTAATCTGTAATGATAATCGTATTCTTCCTCTTACAGATACCGCCTGACCTACTGAGAGATTTCTGTTTTTATTTCGCATTTCCAGCAACTGCAGTTTTCAATTTTTATTTCCTACCCTCTGATTCTGGCCATTTATTATCTGAGAAAGGACCCAAATTCTACTGGATCAGAATTGTTGTTGTTTTATTTGCCACAACCACGAAATGGAAAAGTTGACATTCATGCCCCACTTGTCTCAAATACACAGCTTTATCATTCTGATCCGATACAACCCATTTATCATAATGAAAAGACACAGATATGATCTGCAAGAAAAATGTGACAACCATTCTCTGGATAAAAAAACAGGAAA
The DNA here is from genome assembly GCF_030028105.1 of Mobula birostris. Classification (NCBI taxonomy): domain Eukaryota; kingdom Metazoa; phylum Chordata; class Chondrichthyes; order Myliobatiformes; family Myliobatidae; genus Mobula; species Mobula birostris. Next base: position 125,068,817 of record NC_092379.1, on the reverse strand, counting down.
TTTAAAGTTCGATATCCATCAAAGCACTAGATGTTTAGATAGAACTGGGTTCAAAGATAATAAATGCTACCATCCATGAAACCAGAAAACATTACAGCACTCTGAAATAAATGTGACTTTCTATTCAATTATTTTTTTTTGTACTTAGAATGACATACTGTACACTCAGTGGCCACTTTATTAAGTCCACCTGTACACCCGCTCAGTAATGCAAATGCTTAATCTGATAATGATGTGACAGCACCTCAATGCACTTTGTCAAGAGGTGTAGTTGTTGTTCAGACCAAACGTCAGATAGGGGAACAAATGTGATCTATGTGACTTTGACCATAGAATGATTATTAGTGCCAGAGGAGGTGATTTGAGTATCTCAGAAAGTTTTGAGATTTAAGTATCTCAGAAACGTTCTACAGTTGAGCCTTTATAAACAGTGGTGGCAATGTTGGTCATTGAATAAATCAGAAAATTAAAGGCATTTGTTTCAAGTATGATAAAAGAGGCGCTTAAATCTGCAGAAAGGCTTACTACCATGTTAGTGGTAATGTACAAATGATTTTTTTAAATCAGTAATATTGAGGAACCAACAAGTAAACAGGCTATTTTAGATCCAGTATTGTGTAGGGAGAAAGAATCGATAACAGTAGCTAATGGACATTTAGGAAAGCAAGATCATAAGATGGAATTTAATATCCAGGTTAAAATGATTTTGTTATTCTGAAACCAGAATCTTAAATCTAAATAAACTTTAGAGGCACTTGCTAGCTACGGCAGACTGGGATAACATTACCTGTTTTGACAGTAAATGGGCACCAATTTACATTTAAAGAATTAACATAGTTTACAGCAAATCTACAGAACATCCCCATGAGGGACAAATACCCAACAGGAGAAATGGTAATTTCTTGACTAACATGAGAAAGAGCAAGCTGTTGGTGCCCCCTCTCACTGTGGCAAGAGCAATACCGCTCTTCCCCTCACCAGTGAGAGAAAGAGCCTGTCTGAGATGTCGGTTTTGGAATAGACAGCAGCTTTTGAAGGACTCTAGATCATGGTCTCTCGGGGCTGATGCTTTGCTGGAGCAAGGGGGGGGCGGAATGTTGACGCTGTTGCTGCTGCTCGTGCATGAGAGGGGGTAGAGGGGCTTGGGGTTCCAACATTCCTTGTTTGGGGATTTTTTTCTCTCTGTTTCATGGATGTCTGTGAAGAGTAAAGATTTCAGGTTGTATACTGCTCTGATACTAAATTGAACCATCGAAGTTAAAGTTAGCAGAAGATAAAGGAAAAAGATTACCATCTTGCCAAGAGAGCAGCAAGTCTGAGGATTCCTAAAGTTTCAAATGTCATGAAAGGAGAAACAAGGAATTGGGAGTATTTTAGCAAGAAACTTAAAAATGTACTGTAAAAATCTTCTATACATGCAGAACAAAAGAAATAGCAAATAGTCTGCTCCGCCAATCATGGGCTGACCCAATTCTTCCAGTCATCCCCATTCCCCTGCCTTCTCCCCATACCCTTTGATGCCCTGGCTAATCAAGAACCTATCTACCTCTGCCTTAATACACCCAATGACTTGGCCTCCACAGCCGCTTGTGGCAACAAATTCCGCGGATTTACCATCCTCTGACTGAAGTAATTTCTCCATATCTCTGTTCTAAATGGGTGTCCTTCAATCCTGAAGTTGTGCCCTCTTGTCCTAGACTTCCCTACCATGGGAAATAACTTTGCCATATCTAATCTGTTCAGGCCTTTTAACATTCGGAATGTTTCTATGAGATCCCCCCTCATTCTCTTGAACTCCAGGTAATACAGCCTAAGAGCTACCAGATGTTCCTCATACGGTAATACTTTCATTCATGGAATAATTCTCGTGAATCTTCTCTGAACCCTCTCCAATGTCAGTATATCCTTTCTAAGATGAAGAGCCCAAAACTGCACACAATACTTCAAGTGTGGTCTCACGAGTGCCTTATAGATCCTCAACATCACATCCCTGCTTATATTCTATACTTCTAGAAATGAATGCCAACATTGCATTCACCTTCTTCACCACCGATTCAACCTGGAGGCTGACCTTTAGGGTATCCTGCACAAGGACTCCCAAGTCCCTTTGCATCTCCGCATTTTGAATTCTCTCCCCATCTAAATAATAGTCTGCCCATTTATTTCTTCCACCAAAGTGTATGACCATACACTTTCCAGCATTATATTTCACTTGCCACTTTTTTGCCCATTCCCCTGAACTATCTAAGTCTGTCTGTGTCCTCAACACTACCTGCTCCTCCACCTATCTTTGTACTATCAGCAAATTTAGCCACATATCCATTAATCCCATAGTCCAAATCATTGACATACATCGTTAAAAGCAGCGGTCCCAACATTGATTCCTGTGGAACTCCACTGGTAACTGTCAGCCAGCCAGAATGGGATCCCTTTATTCCCACTCTCTGTTTTCTGCTGATCACCCAATACTCCACCCACGCTAATAACTTCCCTGTAATTCCATGGGATCTTATCTTGCTAAGCAGCCTCATGTGCAGCACCTTGTCAAAGGCCTTCTGAAAATCCAAATACACCACATCTACTGCATCTCCTTTGTCTACCCTGCTTGCAATTTCCTCAAAGAATTGCAGTAGGTTTGTCAGGCAGGATTTTCCTTTCAGAAAACCATGCTGGCTTTGGCCTATCTTGTCATGTGCATCCAGGTATTTCATAATCTCATCCTTAACAATCGATTCCAACAACTTCCCAACCACTGATGTCAGGCTAACAGGTCTATAGTTTCCTTTCTGCTGCCTCCCACCCTTCTTAAATAGCGGAGTAACATTTTCAATTTTCCAAACATCCGGTACAATGCCAGAATCTATCGATTCTTGAAAGATCATCGTTAATGCCTCCGCAATCACTCCAACTATTTCCTTCAGAACCCAAAGGTGCATTCCATCAGGTCCAGGAGATTTATCCATCCTCAGACCATTAAATTTCCTGAGCACCTTCTCAGTCATAATTTTCACTGCACATACGTCAATTCCCTGATAGTCTTGAATGGCTGGTATACTGCAGATGTCTTCCACTATGAAGGCTGATGCAAAATGTGCATTCAATTCCTCTGCCATCTCTGCATCTTTCATTACAATATCTCCAGCGTCATTTCTTATTGGTCCTATATCTGCCCTCGACTCTCTTTTACCTTTTATATACTTAAAGAAGCTTTTAGTATCTTCTTTGATATTAGTCACCAGCTTTCTCTCATAATTCATCTTTTCCTTCCTAATGACCTTCTTAGTTTCCTTCTGCAAGTTTTTAAAAGCTCCCCAATCCTCTATCTTCCCACTAGCTCTGGCTTCCTTGTATGGCCTCTCTTTTGCTTTTACTTTGGCTCTGACTTCACTTGTCAGCCTTGGTAGTGTCCTCTTTCCATTCAAAAATTTCTTCTTACTTGGAATATATCTGTCTTGCACTTTTCTCATTTTTTGCAGAATATCCAGCCATTGCTGCTCTGCTGTCCTTCCTGCTAGTGTCCCTTTCCAGTCAACTTTGGCCAGTTCCCCTCTCATGCCATTGTAAATTCCTTTGCTCCGCTGAAATACCAACACATTCTTCTTCTCAAATTTCAAAGTGAACTTGATCATATTGTGATCACTGTTCCCTAAGGGTATCTTTAAGCCTTATCATCTTCAGATCTGTACTGACCTGGTTTTCCCAATCCACTTTCATGTTAAAATCCCCATCAATTATTTTGGAAATTAAGTGGTAGAGAAACCAAACAAATATTTTGTCCATCTTCAAGAAAAAGACAGATAATCAGAAAAGAAAATCATCTTACAAAGTTCCACAGATTCCCAAATAGCAAATGCAATAAATGCATATGTGCTATTTAAAACAGGAGGAAAGGGGGAAAAAAGAGAAATTACAGACCAGTTAATCTGACATCAGTAGTAGGAAAATAATTAAGGAAGTTGTGACAGGGCACTTAGAAAACAACAATAGTTTTGAACTGAGTCAACCCAATTAATTTAAAGAAGATAAGGCTAAATCACACCTTTTTATCTATTTCCTCCTAAAATGTATCTAGTGATCCGTCCTCCACCACCCGCAGGGCAAATGAATTCCGGAGATTATTGCCTGAAGTTCTGTGCTTTTAATTCATGTAATTCTTTATTTGCTTTCCTCATTGGACAGCTGAGAAGTACAGCCTCTGGGCTCTTTTGCATAATTGGTAATGATGGTCCAGAGTAATCTGCCCATCCACTTCACCTTACCTGTCCAGTACTGGAAGAATGGGGCATATTGTCTCAATTCTTTTAAAAGCAATGTGAGCCCACGGTTATTTTTCTGAGAATAAATGTGCAAACACATGTTTGGAGTATTTTAAGACTTGCTTCAACAACGATCCTGCTGCAATTAATTAGCAATCCTGACATATAAATAGCATCTTAACTTGCAGAAACCAACAATACACTTGAAAATTACAGGACAGGTATTTAAATTATATTGAGTTATTCAAATACTAGGAATTATTCTATTTGCAATGAGAATACGCATAAAGGTCAAATGCAGCAGAAAAATACACCGGGGCTTTTATAAGTATAAAGCATCATTCTTCCCAAAGGCTATTTATATCATAGATTTGTGAATTTCCACAGCCCCTCTGCAGATGCTGGAAATCCAGAGAACACACACAAAATGCCAGAGGACCTCAGTGTGTCAGGCAGTATCTATAGAAAGAAATAAACAGCCTACTTTTCAGGTCGAGACTTCACCAGGACAAAGGGTCCACTGAAAGTTTATTCCTGTCCATAGATGCCATCTGACCTGCTAAGTTCTTCCAGCATTTTGTGTGTGATGCAATGATTTAGTAAGGGAAGGTACGGCACTAGTTACTGATTCACAAAAGTCAGCAGCAGAAATGAGTGGAAAATTTCTGGATTCTAGGCAACTGCATCCAGTATATCAGATTACAGCAACTCTTAAAGGATTTTGTCACATGTTTGATGCAGGCTATTTTTAGCCATCTGAAGTTGCTTGTCTGTGGATAAATTCATAAACCAATGGAAGATCATAAACCACTGCTAGTGACCTTTGTGAAACTGGTTGATTTGTATGATCACCTAAAGCCAACGCTATTACCTTTAAATGATGGCTCTGCTTTAAAATCAATGAATAATATTTTGAAATGTTTCTGCTCAGATTTGTAATGTGGCTTTAAATTAAAAAGAACTTTTTAACATCAAAATAACTGGTGACATTTTAAGTGCACACACTTACTTGATTATTCCACTCATCAATTTAATACATGGACCAATCATTTATACAGTATCTGTTCCTTTATTCTGAATTCAAATTCCTTTTCAGTAATGTAAGTGACCATTTATTGACATGTAGTTGTCAGCTGATTTAATGGTAAATTCTATTTTTACTATAGGGATTCAACAATTTGAGCTGATGTTTTGAAGACAGACAGCTTCTGCAATCTCAATTTTCCAATCTATTTTTGGAAAATTCCAAGACGGTGGGACTGTTTTCAGATATTGTACTATCAACTCTTTATTCCTCCCCATTTTGCTGCCTGACCCACTGAGTTCCTCCAGCATTTTGTGTGTGTTACCCCAGATTTCCAGCAACTGCAGAATATCTCGTGTTTCAGTTTTCAGATACTGTACATTAGTTTTCAGATATTGTACATTAGTTTACTGGAAGACCATGGATTTGCGCCTTGGAAGGTTTCCAGGGCGCAGGTCTGGGCAAGGTTGTATGGAAGACCGGCAGTTGCCCATGCTGCAATGTCTCCCCTCTCCACGCCATCGACGTTGTCTAAGGGAAGGGCAGTAGGACCCATACAGCTTGGCACCGGTGTCATCGCAGAGCAATGGGTGGTTAAGTGCCTTGCTCAAGAACATGCACGCTGCCACAGCTGAGGCTCGAACTAGCGACCTTCAGATCACTAGATGGACCCCTTAACCACTTGGCCACGCACCAAATGGATTGTAAGTATTTGTTAGAAGAACTTTCCTTTGCACTTTTTCTGTTTGCCTGAGCATTAAAATAGTAACACTAAAAAGATATATTCCATCCTCTCAATTTAAAAGTTCTCCCAAGCCTTTTATTCAAGTTACTCTGTTCAGGAACATTTCTACCTTAAGGCTTGTCATTTGAATGCAGCAGTGACCAAATGTCCAGAAATGTAACTCTTCAAATAATTACAAAATTGCACCCACATTGACAAAATAAAACATATGACACCAATTTTTTTTTTCTGTGTATGTTACTGGGTCAACAAAACATCCAAAAAGTTTTTTTTGTTTAAAAGGCAAAGGACAGAGCATCCAGTCATAAAGTACTAGTTAAAATTAACTCTGTGTACCAAGGAAAAGATGGAAGAAAAAAAAGATTATTGCAGAGAATGATGTACAAACAAACAGAGCATCAGCTAGAAGAGTAACCACTTGCTCACAAAAGACCTGATAAATTTAAATATATTTAAACGCACATCTAAGAGCAAGGTCCATATGGTTCAGGTCAATGATTTTTTTTAAACCACGATGCTCTTTAAAATACTATTCTCAATAAATGCTTCCTGCTCATGTCTTTCAGTCTTTACAGTTCATCAGGTCTGTGGGAAGGATGCATTTCCTGCTGTGTTTGCTCATCGCCTGATGATATGTTTCCTCCCTCCTCTTGCTCACTCTCCTCTTCTACTTGCTTTTTCTTCTTTCCCTTTTTCCCTTTCTTTTTGTCCTCTTCCTTCCCATTCGTATCTTTCTTCTTTTTCTTCTTCTTCTTCTTCTTCTCCATATCAATGGCCGCAGGGTCGCCCTTCCGGCCGGTCCATTCTTCCTTCAAACATTCTGAAAGAGAGTAGGTTCGTCATTTGTACGTTCACCAAGTGGGCCACAACTTTAATTAACTAACCTTCTTTAACAGATACGGCAATTCATCCTGAACTGCACGCTCTCGTGAAAGTAGACATAATGTAGCTCATCTATGCTGGTAATGCATTTTCAGCAAGACAGTACAAGTCTTCTGATTCAAGATTCAAGAAAGCTCATTGTCAGTCTTCAGTACGTGAGCGTAAAGGAGAATAAAATGATTGCTACTCCGGATCCAATGCAGCCAAAAAAAAAAACAATTAGCATAAAAAACACAATAAAAAAACAAACAATAAACATAACAGTAATCCTAAAAAACACAATGTCCAAGTAACGGACTGAGTGTGACCGAATAGCTTACATACACAGACTGACTGTATGTACATAAAGTGCATAGACTACGGCGTGTCTGATGTGTATGTAGTAGTTTTGGGGGACGGTGGGGTGGGTTAATATATTGAGGTGTTGAACAGGCTGAGGATTTGGGGGGCAAGTAACTGCTTTTGTGTCCGATGGTCCTGGCGTGGATGCTGGTGGGAGTTTAACAAACAGTCCATAAGCAGGGTGGGTGGGATCCTTCATGATATTACTGGGACTTCTCTCTTTGGAGCACAGGAGGATGAGAGGGGACTTGATAGAGGTCTACAAGACTATGAGAGGCATAGATAGGGTGGATAGCCAGAACCTGTTTCCCAGGGCACGAATAGCAAACACCAGAGGGCATATGTACAAAGTTAAGGGAGGGAAGTTTAGGGGAGACATCAGGAGTAAGTTAGTTAGTTGTTTTTATTTCCACACACACAGGGTTGTGGGTACCTGGAATGACTTGCCAGGGATGGTGGTGGAGGCTAAAACATTAGGGGTATTTAAGAGCCTCTTGGACAGGCACATGGATGAAAGAAAAATAGAAGGTTACGGTGTGGTACTTTTTTTAGAAATATACGGGTCGGCACAACATCGAGGGCCGAAGGGCCTGTACTGTGCTGTAGTATTCTAGTGTCTAGTGTCTAGTGTCTCGTGGGGTTTTCTTGGGAATCTTTCTGTATACACGCCCTTGGTGGTGGCAGGCTAATGCAGGAGATCTGTTGAGCAGTTTTAACTTCCCGTTGAGATCACACATCTGCGTGAAGTGCTTCCAGCTGCAGCTGCTTGAAGACCGTGTTAGGGATTTGGATGACCTTCGGCTTGTATGGGAGAGTGAGAAGGCAATCGATCAGAGTTACAGGGAAGTTGTCACCCCGAAGTTGCAGGAGACGAGTAGCTGGGTGACTGTCAGGAGAAATGGAAATGTGAACAGGCAGTTAGCGCAGAGCACCCCCATGGCCATTCCCTTAAAAAATAAGTATACCGCTTTGGATACTGTTGTGCGGAATGCCACGGAGACTAAGTTACTGGTACTGAGCAGAGGTCCGTGATGCAGAGGAGAAAGAGGGAGCAGGGGGGCGGTAGTGATAGAGGACTCAATAATCAGGGGAACAGACAGGATGCTGTGGACATGAACGGGACGCCCGATGGTATATTGTCTCCCAGGTGCCAGGGTCAGAGATGTCTCAGATTGCGTCCAAAACAGTTTGGAGAGGGAGGGAGAGCAGCCAGATGTCTTGGTATGTGTTGGTACCAATGACACGGAAAGGAAAAGCAAAGAGGCCATGAAAAGAGAATTTAAAGAGCGAGGTAGAAAGCTGAGAAGCAGGACCTCCTGGGTAGTAATTTCTGGATTGCTGCCTGTGCCACGTGCCACTGAGGATAGAAACAGGACGACTTGACAAACTAATGCGTGGCTGAGAATCTAGTGCAGGCGGCAGGGCCTCAGGTTGTTGGATAATTGGGATCTCTTCTGGGGGAGGTATGACCTGTTCAGAAGTGACGGGTTACACCTGGGCCTGCGGGCAGGCTTGTTAGAGCTGTTGGGGAGGGTTTATACTACTTTGGCAGCAGGATGGGAATCGGAGTGACGCAACTCAGGACAGGGTGGATGGTCAAAAAAGCAAAGACAGTATGCAGTCAGGCTGTCAGGATGGGCCAGCAGATGACAGGACATAATTGCAGCCGGCAGGGTGAATATCAATGCATCAGCGATGCAGAATCAAAAAGGGTAGCATTCAAAGTGTTATATGCTCTGTGCACTGAGATAAGAAATAAGGTAGATGATCTTGTTGCACTGTTACAGATTGTCAGATACGATGTTGTGGCCATCACTGAATTGTGGCTGAAGGATGGTTGTAGTTGGGAGCTGAATATCCAAGGTTACATGTTGTATTGGAGGAAGAGGAAGGTAGGCAGAGGGGCTGGTGTTGCTCTTCTGGTAAAGAATGGCATCAAATCAGTAGAAAGATGTGACATAGGATAAGATGTTGAATCCTTGTGGGTTGAGTTAAGAAACTGCAAGGGTAAAAGGACCCTGTTGGTAGTTACATACAGGCCTCCCAACAGTAGCTGGGAGGTGGACCACAGATTACAACAGGAAATAGAAAAGGCATGTCATAAGGGCCTTTGTGATAGTCATGGGAGGTTTTAACATGCAGGTCAATTGGGAAAATCAGGTTGGAAATGGATCCCAAGAGAGTGAGTTTGTTGAATGCCTACGAGATGGCTTTTTAGAGCAGTTTGTCATTGAGCCTATGAGGGGATCAGCTATACTGGATTGGGTATTATGTAATAAACCAGAGGTGATTAGGGAGCTTAAAGTAAAAGAACCCTGAGGAGGCAGTGATACCAATATGATTTGAGTTCAAATTAAAATTTGATAGGGAGAAAGTAAAGTCTGATATAGCAGTATTTCAGTGGAGTAAAGAAAATTACAGTGGTATGAGAGAGGAGTTGGCCAAAATAAATTGGAAGGAGCTGCTAGCAGGTGTGAGTTTCTGATGAAAAATGAGGAATTTACAGGATAGATGTATTCCCAAAAACATAGAAATACTCAAATGGCAAAATAGTACAACTGTGGCTGACAAGGGAATTTCAAGCTAATGTAAAAGCAAAAGAGAGAGGATTGGGAAGCTTTTAAAACCCAACAGAGAGCAACTAGGAGGGAAAGGATGAAAAATGAAAGCAAGCTAGCGAACAATATCAAAGTGGATAGTAAAAGCTTTTTCAAGTATGTAAAAAATAAAAGAGAGATGAGAGTGGATATAGGACTACAAGAAAATGAGTCTGGAGGAATAATAATGGGGGACAAGGGGACGGCAGATGGACTAAATGAGAACTTTGCATCGATCTTCACTGTGAAAGACACTAGCAGTGTGCCAGATGTTGAAGGGTGCAAAGGAAGAGGAGTGAGTGCAGATACCATTACAGGGGAGAAGGTGATCAAAAAGCTTAAAGGCCCAAGGGTACGTAAGTCAGCCGAACCAGAGCAACTGCATCCATTGTTCTGAAAGAGGTAGTGGTAGAGGTTGTGGAGGCATTAGTAATGATCTTCCAAAAATCATTGGACTCTGGCATGGTGCCGGTGCACTGGAAAATTGCAAACGTCACTCCACTCTTTAAAAAAGGAGGAAGGCAGCAGAAAGGAAATTATAGACCAGTTAGCCTGTCCTCAGTGGTTGTGAAGGTGCTGTTAAGGACGAGGTTATGGATTACTTGGTGACACAGGACAAGATAGGACAAAGTCAGCATGGCTTCCTTAAAGGAAAATCCTGCCTGACGAACCTGTTGCAATTCTTTGAGGAGATTGCAAGTAGGATAGATAAAGGGGATGCAGTGGATGTTGTACATCTGGACGTCCAGAAAGCCTTTGACAAAGTGCCACACATGAGGCTGCTTACCAAGTTAAGAGCCCACGGCATTATAGGAAAGTTACTGACATGGTTAGAGCATTGGCTGATTGGTAGGAGGCAGTGAGTGGGAATAAAAGGATCCTTTTCTGGTTGGCTGCCAGTGACTAGTGGTGTTCCGCAGGGGTCGGTGTTGGGACCACTTCTTTTTATGCTGTATATAAATGATTTAGATGATGGAAAAAAGGTGGTTTTCTTGCCAAGTCTGCAGATGATATGAAGATTGGTGGAAGGCCAGTAATATTGAGGAAACAGGCAGGCTGCAGAAGGACTTAGACAGATTAGGAGAATGGGCAAGAGAGTGGCAAATGAAATACATGGTCTTGCACTCTGGTAGTAGAAATAAATGTGCAAACTGTTTTCTAAACAGGGAGAAAATCCAAAATGCTGAGATGCAAAAGTCCTTGTGCAGAACACCCTGAAGTTTAACTTGCAGGTGGAGCAGTGGTGAGGAAGGCAAATGCCACGTTAGCATTCATCTCAAGAGGTCTAGAATACAACAGCAAGAATGTGATGCAGAGGTTTTAAAAGGCACTGGTGAGGCCTCACCTTGAGTATTGTGAACAGTTTTGGGCTCATCTAAAAAGATGTGCTGGCATTGGAGAGGGTTCAGAGGAGGTTCACAAGGATGAAATGGTTATCATACGAGGAACATTTGATGGCTCTGGATCTGTACTCACTGGAATTTAGAAGGATGAGGGGAGACCTCATTGAAACCTTTCAAATGTTGAAAGGCCTGGACAGAGTAGATGTAGAAAGGACGTTTCCCATGGTGGGAGAGTTCAGGACAAGAGGGCACAGTCTCAGGATAGAGGGATGTCAATTTAAAAGAGATGCAGAGAAATCTCTATAGCCAGACGATGGTGAATTTGTGGAATTTATTGCCACAGGCAGCTGTAGAGGTCAGCTTGAAAGGTTCTTGATTGGACACGGCATCAAAGTTTACAGGGTGAAGGCCGGAGAGTGGGGCTGGGGGGCGGGGGGGGAGGATCAGTCATGACTGAATGGCAGAGCAGACTTGATGGGCCAAATGGCCTAATTCTGCTCCTATATCTTATAGGTAAAGCTAATACATTTTTGCATACATTTTTGCATGAAATATCATTACAAGGTCATTTTAAATGGTGTGCTTAAACAGAGCCTTGATATTTGAAAAATCCCGAAGTGTTGATGAAGTTACCGGACCCGCAGCCAGAGTTCTGGCTCACTGATACAGAGGAATGATTTGGAGTCTCAACATGGTAGCTGAGGAATTTACATTCAATAATTAAATGGGTTTTCTTTGCACGAGTGTCCTTCAGATAATAACTGCCAGATTAACAATTTGGCATGTACTAGCTGAGCTGAAGGGCCAGCTTCTGTTGTACAGCACACTTTAACTCTGCAACTGCTTTGGGTATTGCAAACTGATTGTAAGTCAGAAATGAACAAAAACCAAGAGTGAGAGAGGATAGCTGAAACAGGTGTGAGGGCAAGCACGTGGAAATACCCTGTTCCCACCTGGCAGGAGGTAACTGCAATCCTGTAGCGCCAGCAAATCCATCCTGCCAGACACTCAAATGCTGATCGCATATACTAGCTGTTCCTAACCGGAGAAGGATCAGTATTTATAATGAACCAACAGGGCAGTGGACAGAGCTTCAACTGTAGTTTCCAAAAATGAACTGAATAAATACCGAGAACAGTTTCAGCTAAATGTCAATCTCCTGCAATACACTTAATTATTTGTTATTGGTGGTAATATTACTTGATGTATTGTTTGCGAGTTATACATACTGTGTTGTACACCTTGGTCCAAAGGAGCACTGTTTTGTTTGGCCGTGTACTGTATGTGGTTAAATGACAACATACTAGAACTTAACAAGGGGGACTGGAACTGATTAGATTAGTCATAGAGCACTACAGCACAGAAACAGGCCCCTCGGCCCATCTAGTCCCTGCCGTCTTGGTCTTCTGCCCAGTCCTATCTACCTGCGCCTGCACCATAGACCTCATACCCCTCTCATCCATGTAGCTATCCAAACTCTTAAATATTACAACTGAACATGCATCTACCACTGCCACTGGATGCTCACTCCACACTCATAACACCCTCTGAGTTCCTCCTCAGATTCACCTTTCACCCTAAACCTATGACCTCTAATTCTAGTCTCATCCAATGAGGGGGGAGAAAGGCCTGCATCCAATCACACTATCTATACAACTCATAGTTCTCTTTACTTCTACAGGATCTCCCTTCATTTTCCTGTGCTCCAGGGAATAAAATCCAAACCTATTTAACCTTTCCCTGCAACTCAGTTCCTCAAGTCCTGGCAACAGCCTTGTAAATTTTCTCTGCACTCTTTCAACCTTATTAACATTGGATTATTTGAATGAGCCAACATGTCATAGCATACTTTAGTGTTGACTCTTCCATAATTCTAGTATACCATTGCATTCACTGTCATCAAAGAGCAGCAGACTTCAAAGTGTATAGATCAATTTAATCATCAAGCTTTCCATTTCAATATGTGCTACCAAACCTTGTTTCCCTTGAGGGACTACAGTTCACAGAAAGAAATAGAACGGGAAGACAGGCTTGCAACAAATACAGCTTGCTCACCTCAAATCTATGAAGCATTTTATAAAGATAAAAGATACTGAAGTAACTCAGAGTGTGTATATGTGGGGGCGACAGATACTTCTTGTTTGCTACAGGTCCTTTCCAGCCCAAATGATTGCTCTCAAGGTCAAGGTTGAGTTTATCGTCAGATGCAGGAGGACATGCCAGCACAGGTGCAACAATAACTTATTTGCAACTGTATCACAGTTGTGAGCAGTGATGTGTTGCAGGGAACAGTGCTTGGTCTGTTGTTGTTTGTCATCTATATCAACAATCTGGCTGATAATGTGGTAATCTGGATCAGCTAATTTGCAGATGACACCAAGACTGGGGGTGTAGTGATCAGTGAGGAAGCCTATCACAGGATTTGCATCAGCTGGAAAAATTGGCTGGTAAATGGCCGATAGAATTTAATGTAGGCAAGTGTGACGTTTTGCACTTTGGTAAGACCAACCATTGTAGGTCTTACACAGTGGACGGTAAGGCACTGAGGAGTGTGGTAGAACAAAGTGATCTGGGAATATATGTGACATAAAAAAAGATATTGGCACATTGGCCTTCATAAATCAATGTACTGAGTACAGAGCTGGGATGTTATGTTGAAGTTGTATAAGACGTTGGTGAGGCCTAATTTGGAGTATTGTGTGTAGTTTGATCACCTACCTACAGGAAAGATGGAAATAAGGTTGAAAGAATACAGAGAAAATTTACAAGGACTTTGCCAGATCTGGACAACCTGAGTTCTAAGGAAAGATTGAATAGGACTGTATTCTTTAGAATGTTGAAGATGGAGAGCAGATTTGATAGAGATATACAAAATTACGAGGGCTATAGACAGGGTAAGTGCAAGCAGGTTTTTTCCACTGAGGTTGGATGGGACTACAACCAGAGGTCACGGCTTAAGGATGAAAGGTGAAAAGTTTAAGGGGAACATGAGGAGAAACTTTGTCACTCAGAGGGTTGTGAGAGTGCGGAACCAGCTGCCAGCATAAGTGGTCTATGCGAGCTCGATTTCAACATTTAAGAGAAGTTTGGATAGGTACAGAGATGGTAGGGGTATAGATGGCTATGGCCCAGTTGCAGGTCGCTGGGAAGAGGCAATTTAAATGGTTTTGGCATGGACTAGATAGGCCAAAGGCCTTGTTTCTGTGCTGAACTTCTCTATGACACAGGTACATAGCATCAGGCATAACATTCACAAGAAAAACATAAATTATACAAGAAAGAATACAACTAAAACAAAAAAAATTGACCTATACCAAAGATCATAGCAACCTAAGTAAGTGCACATCAGCCAGAGTTCTGAGTTTTTAAAGTTTTGTACCTGTTTCGTGGGGCTTTAACACGTGTCGTTCACAGAGGAATATTGTGAGGTCTTCCTCTTGGTGATTCTTATACCAGTCCTCAATAGCATCCTCATACATTTCTACCATCACATCACACTGTAATTTAAAGAGAGCACACATTTACGCTTAATCTAGCACCACCACAATCATAGTGCTTAAAGAAAATAATATAATGTTATAAGAGGCTGATAACTTGCTGTGTTAGAAGATAAGGGGTGATCTTACAGACAGACATAAAATCATGAGGGGCATAGAAAAGGTGGATAGTCACAGGGTAGGGAGTCCAAAACGAAAGATCACAGATTCAAGGTGAGAGGGGAAAGATTTAAAGGGGACCTGAAGGCCAGTTTTCCCCACACAGAATGTAGTGGGTCTAAGGGATAAGCCGCAAGAAGGGGCTGTATCATAAATGGGTTTATTATCACTGACACTGACAGTGGGCACGTGGCCAAGTGGTTAAGGCATTGGACTAGCGACCTGAAGGTCGTGAGTTCGAGCCCCAGACGAGGCAACGTGTTGTGTCCTTGAGCAAGGCACTTTAATCACACATTGCTCTGCAGCGACACTGGTGCCAAGCTGTATGGGTCCTAATGCCCTTCCCTTCGACAACATCGGTGTCGTGGAGAGGGGAGACTTGCAGCATGGGCAACTGCTGGTCTTCCATACAACCTTGCCCAGCCTGTGCCCTGGAGAGTGAAGACTTTCCAGGTGCAGATCCATGGTCTCGCACGACTAACGGATGCCTTTACTTATCACTGACAGTCATGAAATATGTTTTGGGCAATACAGAAAAAACACTATAAATTACAATAAGAATATAAATAAATTGTGCAAGAAGAGAGCAAAACAGTGATAGTGTTCAGCACCAATCAGAAATCGCATGCAGAGGAGAAGCTGTTTCTAAAATGTAGGTATGCTGAAGAGTCTCGGCTTGAAACGTCAACTGTATTCTTCTCCATAGATGCTGCTTGGCCGGCTGAGTTCTTCCAGCATTTCGTGTGTGTTGCTCTGAAATGTCGAGTGTGTCTCTTGAGGAAAGTACAATTTTGATGCTCAGACAACAGTTGGGCAGGTTACAAAAAATATAACCCAAGTCTCCAAGTGGTATCCTTGCTTTATATTCTAATCCTCTTGTGATGAATGCTAACAATGCATTTTTCCTTCCTTACCACAGTTTCATCTGTGAAACTATGACTCTTTAAGTTGGCACTCTGCTTAACACTACCCCACTGATGCGTTATAGGACTCTTGGTTCCCCAAACCAAACACTCCCAGATGCACACCCCCTCCACTCGCCCTGTGTGCTGCTGTGCTGGGAACCTGCAGTGAGCAATCTTCCTCTGGTACTCCCACAGCTTGGTGTGTCGGGGCTGCCTATGAGAGGGGGTACTGGGCAGGTTGGTGCCACCTGCCTGTGGTGTGGCTGTTCAGCACTGGGTTGGGAGGCTCATGAGCTGCAGCGGACTGGTAATAGTCTCATTACTTCTGTGGTACAACTCCGCATTACTCATACCAGAAACATCCCAGTGGGGTGAAAAGCCATCGCAGAGGGGCAGCACGGCAGTGTAGCAGTTAGCCCAATGCTTTACAGTACCAGACAGCAATCGCCGATCAGGCTTCAATTCCCACTACCGGCAAGGAGCTTGTACGATCTCCCCATGACCGCGTGGGTTTCCTCTGGGTGCTCCGGTTTCCTCTCACAGTCCAAAGATGCACGACTAGGGTGGGAGATAGTAAGTTGGTGCTGGAAGCATGGTGGCATTAGCAGGACACAATCCTCAGACTGTGTCGGTCGTTGACTGTATGCTGATTGATTTATTAATTCTTTATCAAGATACAGCATGGAATAGGCCCTTCTAGGCATTAGAGTCATGTCACTCAGCAACACCCTGATTTAATCCTAGCCTAATCAGGGACAATTTACAATAACCAATTAACCTACCAACCGGTATGTCTTTGGACAGTGCGAGGAAACCAGAGCACTCTGAGAAAACCCACAGGGAGAACTTAAAGATCTTAAAGGTAGTGACGGGAATTGAACCTGGGATGCCTGTACTGTAAACCGTTGTGCTAACCACTACACTACCATGCCACCCTTTCAATGTACATAAGTAAAGGTAATCTTTAAGATCTTTTTATCTTAAGCTTGTCAAAGCTCGGAGCAGCACCCACTCCGAAAATTCTCCTCACAAAATTTTTACTGAACCCAAGTAACCCCATTACTAGATTTCCAATTTCTAAACAGTCCATGAACTCAGGAACACAACTGCACTATTCCTCTTTTACACTGTTTTCTTATTGCAACTTATAGTAATTTTTATGTCGTGCATGTACTGCTGCCGCAAGACAACAAATTTCACAGCATATGTCAGTGATAGTAAACCTGATTGCGATAGTGTAAGGCAATAAAACCACAAAAGCAACATAATAAAAGAAACAACAGTTTTATAGTGCAATATTATAAAATAAAACATCATAAATCATAATAAAAGAGAATGAACTGCTGCAGCTTTCATTCGAACAATTTCACAAAGCTTTTAACCAAACGATCGCTGCATCCCCACGTAATTAGCTCTAACTCCGATGTTTAATACAAGTCACCCTGGTGATGGCCCCCGTTCGTCCAGGCTAATCAGGCCTGTCCGCACTTGCTTTTCAGTTTGTCCAGGAGGACCTCTGAACCTCCACCCAGAGTAATACAGAAGAATTATACTTGTCACAATTGATGTAAAACTCTTTCTTGGTATTTGCCCTTATAAAACCACAAGCCCTCACACAATCAATCACACACAAAATGCCGGAAGAACTCAGCAGGCCAGGTAGCATCTATGGAAAGATAAAGAGATAATGTTTTGGGCTGAGATCTTTCATCAAGACACCCTCCCACAATCAGTCAGTAAGAGACATAAAGTCATTCTGCAGAAAGGTTCCTAATGAAGGATCTCAGCCTGAAACGTCAACCGTTTATTTCCCTCTATAAATGTTGCCGGATCTGAGCTCCTCCAGAGTTTTGTCTGACTTGCAGCAGCAGAAGTGGCTCTTTAGGCCACCAAGGTTGCACCAGCGATTAGGAACCCATTTCCACTAATCTAATTTTATTCCTCCGCAATCAAGATTCTACTGCTCACCTACATTTTCGGGGTAATTCACAGTGGCCAGCTAACCTAGCAACCTGCACGACCTTGGAACGTGGTGAGAAACCAGAGCAACTGGAAGAAATGGGTGGCAAAGCAGCGTAGTGGTTAGCACAACGCTTTACAGTGCAGGCAACCCGGGTTCAATTCCCGCCGCTGTGATGAAAGGAGTTTGTGCATTCTCTCCGTGACTGCGTGGATTTCCTCCGGGTGCTCCGGTTTCCTCCCACAGTCCAAAGATGTATCGTTTGGTAGGTTAATTGATCATTGTAAAAAAAAAAATTCCCACAATTAGGCTAAGATTAAATTGGGGCATTGCTGGGCGGTGAGACTCGAAGGGTCTATTCCACGCTGCCTATCAATAAATAAGTAAATAAAATCTCCACAATGTCCCAGGGAGGACATGCAAACTCCAGACAGACAGCACCCGAGGTCAAAACTGAACTCTTCTCTAGCTTTAACACTGTGCATCAATTTTCACTGAAGGATTCCGGTACATTGTAAACACGTGCTGGTATTTATGTATTTATTCACATTTTATTCCACACTTGTACTTCTAACTTCATTTTATATCCTTCTTTATTCTGCAGAATTGCTGATGATTGTCAAACAACGTTTTGCATGTCGCGCCAACACACCACAGCAATTTCCCAATACATGCAAACATATGTAGTGGAATAACGTCCATGGGGACATGCTTCGAGTTTATCGACACCAAGTTACTCCTATTCTATAGAAATCTGTAGAGAATCAGACTGCAAAATCTGCACACAGAAAACAGATGATGTAAATTGTGTCCTTGGGCAAGCCTCGTTTACAAATGGAAGGAATCTTCCTCCGAATTTTTCTTCAACTTTTTTTTTTAAAAGAGTTTCTGTAAACCAGAGACCCATATCTCACAGCATGTTGGAGAGAATAGTTCAAAGTTCAAAGTAAAGTTTATTATCAGAGTACATACATGTCACCACATACAACACTGAGGTTCTTTTTCTGCGAGCATACTTAGCAAAGTTGTAGAACAGTAACTGTAAACATCAGGAACTGTGAACTGTTAACAAATGGTGCAAATGCAGATATAAATAAATAGGAATACATAACAAGCATAAAATAACAATATAACAGAGTCCTCAAATGAGTGTAGTTATCCCCTTTCGTTCAAGAGCCTGATGGTTGAGGGGTAGTAACTGGTTTTGAACCTGGTGATGCGAGTCCTGAGGCTCCTGTACCTTCAGCAGTGAAAAAAGAGAATGGCCTGGGTGTTGAGGATCTTTCACAATGAGATCTGGGTGTTCTTGTACATCAGTCACTGAAAGCAAGCATGCAGGTACAGCAGGCAGTGAAGAAGGCTAATGGCATGCTGGCCTTCATAACAAGGGGAATTGAGTATAGGAGCAAAGAGGTCCTTCTGCAGCTGTACAGGGCCCTGGTGAACAAAACACCTGGAGTACTGTGAACAGTTTTGGTCTCCAAATTTGAGGAAGGACATTCTTGCTATTGAGGGAGTGCAGCGTGGGTTCACAAGGTTAATTCCCGGGATGGCGGGACTGTCATATGTCGAAAGATTGGAGCGAGTGGGCTTGTATACTCTGGAATTTAGAAGGCTGAGAGGGGGTCTTATTGAAACATATAAGATTATTAAGGGATTGGACACGCTGGCGGCAGGAAGCATGTTCCTGCTGATGGGTGAGTCCAGAACCAGAGGCCACAGTTTAAGAATCAGGGGTAGGCCATTTAGAAGGGAGTTGAGGAAAAACTTTTTCACCCAGAGAGTGGTGGATATATGGAATGCTCTGCCTCAGAAGGCTGTGGAGGCCAAGTCTCTGGATGCTTTGAAGAAAGAGATGGATAGAGCTCCTAAAGATAGCGGAATCAAAGGTAATGGGGATAAGGCAGAAACTGGATACTGATTGTGGATGATCAGCCATGATCACAGTGAATGGCGGTGCTGGCTCGAAGGGCCGAATGGCCTACTCCTGCACCTAATGTCTATTGTCTATTTGACGCTGGATGCTGCTTCTCTACAGCAACATTTCATGGGGATGTGCTCAATGGTTGGGAGGGATTACTCGTGATGTTCTGGGCTGAATCCACTACCTTTCGTAGGATTTTCTGCTCAAAGGCAAAGGTGTTCCCATACGAGGCCGTAATGCAGCCAGTCAGCACACTTTCCACCATACATCTATAGAAGTTTGCCAAGGTTTTTGATGACATACATAGTTAACTGGAAGTTAAACACAGACTTATCTGAAGTTACCAAGTTACCAGCTACAGCTCCTCATGGGGATATGGAAGCTGTTGTTTCTCACGTTTTGGCTACACAGCTCTCCTTGTCTCAAGAGTTTTCTTTTAGGATAAATGCAAGCAGGCTTTTTCCACTGAGGTTGGGTGAGAATGGAACTAGAGGTCATGGGTTAAGGGTGAAAGGTGAAATGCTTAAGGGGAACATGAGAGGGAACTTCTCACTCACAGCGTGGTGGGAGTATGGGGCAAGCTGCCCAGCGCAAGTGGTGGATGCAGGTTCGATTGCAACATTTAAGAGAAGCTTGGATAAATACCAGGATGGGGGGGTGGTATGTAGGGCTATGATCCAGGTGCAATTCGATGGGACTAGGCAGAATAGTTTGGCATGGACGAGATGGGCCAAAGGGCCTATTTCTGTACTGTAGTGCTCTATGACTCTAGGATCTGGGCCGCCTGTTGACAAATGGGGTAAGTGCTGCCACTCCCAGGTAACAGTTCGCATTCATGACACTGGCCAGGAGTCGGCCCCGAGCCCCACTTCTCAATGCGAAGCAACTATAACACTTGCCCTAACCAGCCTAACACAGCTCGACCAGGCAGCCTCTTCGTACAGAGCCATGATTCAGGCCTGATGATATAGAGGCTTTTATATAAAAAAACAACTCACACAAAGGCACTCTACAGCAGCAAGCAAAATCCAAATACATACATGAGGGGACCGGGGCTGCTGAATTTAATAAACGTCCATTTGACACAGTCTCACGTAAAAACAGAATGGACTGACAAGTGCTTCTCAGGATTTTTATTAAACAATATTTGTTAAAAATAGAGCCAGAAAAGGAGACCTTAGGCTTGCACAAAGGAGTCGGTTTTGAAGAGGAAATGGTGGTAAAGAGGTAGAGGGACATTGCTACTTATGGAAGGAATTCCTTAGTCTTGGCCATTGAAGATATGGCTGTTGATAAAGCAATCAAAGGAAAAGGGAGAGAGAATTGCAAGAATGGTGATATCACTCTGAGTTATAACAATGCAGGAGGTAATAGTAACAGGAGGAATTTGGAACCAAGAATTAACTATTTAAAAGCAGCAGATCAACTCAGACCTAGAGTGCTGCTTGCATCTGTGCTCCAGATTTCAAGTTGCAGGCAAGGTAGGGCACACACAATGACCCAATCAAAGGAAGAGGAAAAATGATCATCTTACGTTTTGTTATTTTGCCTTATAAAATAGTCCCACGCTTATCACCAAATGCAGAACCTCTTTACCTCAGGCATTCCGCACGTACCTGTTTCTTCATATCAGACACTTCGGCAGATGTTTCATTCCACAACTCATAGGGGATGTCCATTACCACTTTCACACCCTTATGAACAAGGCCATGCAGAGTTTGGAATGTCTCACTCATTCCCTGGTTGAGAGAAAGAAAATGAAACTTTAAAGGCTTTAAACAGTGGTGCAGTTTCCCAACACCAATTTTAACCATAAGACCACAAGACATAGGAGCAGAATTAGGCCATTCGGCCCATTGAGTCTACTCTATCATGGCTGATTTATTACCCCTCTCCTCTCAATTCTCCCTTTAACCTTTAATAGCCTTACTAATCACGAACCTATCAACCTCTATTTTAAATTTACCTTCAGCCTCCACAGCCATCTATGGCAATGAATTCCACAGATTCACCACCCTCAGGCTAAAGGAATTCAAATGTCTAACAGAGTTATATTCCAGCACTACATCTTTATTCTTTTGATAATAGGGAAGGAGATAAAATAGGGAGGTCGAAGGCGCTCGGCAGAGGATGGCGCTCGGGAGGCTGTATCGGAGGGACTGGTTGGAGGCTCGAAGTTTGCGGATGGACAGACTCAGTGTCGGCTGCTTCCAAGGCATCGGCAAGTTGACAGTGCCTGGAGGTTTATGGCAGGGAGTTTCTCCCTTTTGCCGCCGCTGTCGGGGACTATCGGGAGTCAATCGGGACTTGAGACTTTTTGTTTACCAGGCCCATGGCCTGTTCTTTATCAAATTATCATATTGCTTTGCACTGCTGTAACTATATGTTATAATTACGTGGTTCTGTCAGTGTTAGTCTTTGGTTTGTCCTGTTTTTCTGTGATATCACTCTGGAGGAACATTGTATCATTTCTTAATGCATGTATGCATTTCTAAATGACAATAAAAGAGGACTGAGTGTTCTCATAATCTAAAAAAAATAATTAAATACATCCAAGAGTGTAGGAAGTCAAATTCCTTATATAATGAACCAATGAACTGCACAGAGATTCTGATTGTCTGTAATATCAGCACTATTCTTGGCAAAGTTACGAGATATTGCTATGGCCCATAAAGTTGCCATCCGTGAACTTGACCTGTTCACTTGACTGTAAATTGAGATTTAGATCTGAGGTTTACTGCTATTCAAAATAAAGATGGATTTTCTCTAAACACCAGCTAGAATTGTTAGGTCCATGGGATGCCAATATGGGGTCCATCAACCCCTCTGTTAATGGTAGGAGTCTATGGCATAAAAAAAGTTTGGAAATCACTGGTTAAGTCCTATTTCTTGAAGATTTTGATGTTTTAGAATAACAACCCCACCGGGAAAAAAAACACCTTGGAAATATGTAGCTTAAGAAAATGTATTTTGAAAGAATAGTACCATACATTCTATCTGCACAATGCATTACAGCCATCTGCTGCATTTACTTAAATAAAACTTCCTAGCCTTGTACATCAATGAGACACACACTGTCTTGACTTGGCTATATCCATCCTTCATTGTTGCTAGGTCTAAATTCCTATTGAGGGCAGCATATTCATACCCAGAGGATGCTCACGAGAATGAAAGGGGGTTAACATAAGAAGCTTTGATGGCTCTGGGCACGTACTCCCTGGAATATAGAAGAATGAGGGGGAAATCTTTTTGAAAACTAGTGAATATTGAAAGGTCCAGACACAGTGGCTATCGAGAAGATGTTTCCTATCACGGGAGAGTCCAGGATCAGAGGGCACTGCCTCAGAGTAGAGCGGGATCCCTATAGAACATAGATGTCGAGGAATTTCTTTAGCCAGAGGGTGGTAAATCTGTGGATTTCATTACCACAAACAGTTGTGGAGCCCAAGTCATTGGGTTTATCTTAAGCAGAGGTTGATAGGTTCTTGATTAGTAAGGGTGTCAAAGCTAATGGGAGAAGGCAGGAGATTGGGTTGAAGGAATAATAAGTCAGCCATCACGGAATGGCAGAGCAGACTTGATGGGCTGAATGACTTACGTCTTATGCACTGGTCACTCCATCTAAGAATAAAAGTTGTCATATGCGAGCTATTCTCTTCACACAACCAAGGTTCTTTTTGTGCGGATGCGTACCTCCACGCCTGGCAAGTGCAATGTCCATTCTGATGCTGCTCTGAGTCCAGAGAGAGCTGTGTCTCTCCCCTCCACGAAAAGGCAGCTCATCGGTTCTTACCTTAGCAAAGCGGTTACTCCCACTCCGCTCCTTATGCAGGTTGTATTCCAGCAGCCGGTTGCAAATGTTTTCCGTGACTTCAATCAGCCTAATATCCCTTGTAAGGGGGAAAAGAATGCAGGCCATCAGCTGATATTCAAATTTGCATCAAAATGGAACAGTCGCATCCTGCTTTTCATTTCGGAAATCTGGCTTGGTGATAGTTCAAACAAAAATACCCTATTTGTTAGCCTAATGTTAACATGATCAACATGCTCTGTCCCTTTAAGGCCAATAAGCCAAGCTGACATAATTTATGAGGTTAAGAGGATGATCCACTTAATCCACACTAACCAAAATGCCCACTTAAACCAGTCCCATTTGCCTGCTCTTGGACCATATTCCTCTAAATCAGGGATTTCCCTCCTTTTTTTTTATGCCACAGATCCCTGAAATTAACTGAGGGGTCTGTGAACCCCAGGTTGGGAAACGCCGCACTAAACCTTTCTTATCCATGTACCTATCCAATGGGAGATATGGAAGGAAACCTATGTTCTTATGGAGAGAACATGCAAACTCCACACCAACAGCAGAAGAAGTCATGACTGAACCAGTGTCAGCAAAGGCAGACACATGGCAAAAAAGAAATCACTCACTTGGTGTCACCATGCTACCCAGGGGCAGGTGCAGCAAGTAATTAGAAGGGCAACAGGTATGTTAGCATTTACTACAGGGGGATTAAAGTGCATGTATAAAAACATCTTGCCAATTGAAAATGAGATGAGCAACAGGTTTTCTTTACTACACTGGAGATTTACAAGGATGTTGCCTGGATTGGAGAACGTGCCTTATGAAAATAGGTTGAGTGAACGTGGCCTTTTCTCCTTGGAATGATGGGAGGATGAGAGGCGACCTGATAGAGGTGTATAGGATAATGAGAGGGTTGATCGTGTGGATAGTCAGAGGCTTTTCCCCCAGGGCTGAAATGGCTAACACAAGTGGGCATAGATTTAATGTGCTTGGAAGTAGGCACGGAGGGGATGTCAGGGATAAGTTTTTCACACAGAGGGTGGAATGTACTGCCAGCGAAGGTGGTAGAGGTGGATACAATAAGGTCTTTTAAGAGCCTCTTCGATAGGTAAATGGAGTTAGCAAAATAGAGGGCTATGTGGTAGGGAAATTCTAGGCAGTTTCTAGAGTAGGTTACATGGTCGGCACAACATTGTGGGCCGAAGGGCCTGTAATGTGCTGTAGATTTTATGTTGTATGTATATGGTCACTTGGAACTCTTCATTTCCACCTTTATTTATGTGTTATCTGACAATGATCATGAATCAGAGTCCGCTTCATTATCACTGACATATGTCATCAATTTTCTTGTTTTGTGCAGTGTTAGAGTGTAAGGCTATAATTACCATAAGTTACAATAAAAGTATAAAATTAATAAATGGTGCAAAAGACGAAAAGCGAGGTTGCGTTCATGAGTTCACAGACCATTCAGAAATTTGATGGCGGACAGGAGGAAGCTGTTCCTAAAACATTGAGTGTACAACATGCACAAGATACAAAAACCCCAGCTCAATATCCTCCTCCGATCAGCTGCTGCTCCAAAACCGCTTGACTTGCTATTCATCATCAAGGCCTTAACTTTCTGAGGTGAATTTTCTGCTTATTAATGCAAAGAATGTAGGTCAAAGCCTCAGAATGTTTTTGCCCCGATTAGTTTCTACAAAGCTCAGGTACATCAAACAAATACAAAATAACTTCACCTCAAATGTATGTCCATCCTCAAAAATCATGACCCTCGCATCTTTCCTCAAATTTCAGACCTAAGCTTGGGGATCAATCCCCTAGTGCTTGCCTGAGAAGCTCCTGGTGCACAGTCTAACTTTATACCAATGGGTTTAAGCCCAAAATGAATTCTGCCACTCTGTTGCAGAAATGAAAAAGTGTGGAATAGAATATGTTCATTCTGGCCTGTAATGTTCTATGCTACTATACAGATAGTTTTGAGCTAAGAACTACATTTTGGGGTTAATTTAGATACTTCTTCCTTGGTCTGCTTTGGGCACGTTGGACCGAATAACCTACTACAGTGCGGTAATTTAAAAAGACAAAACACTTCGCTTAACCCAGCAAGTTCACAGTGCAATTTCAGAACATCACTTTTTTCATTTGCATGATGGCAATTTCATTTTTAAAACAGTGGTGAGCAACGTACTTTTCTGACCGGGATTCGAAGAAGGAGTCTGAGAGTCTGAGTGGGAGTGCCGAGGAAGACATTTTTGAAATTTTCGTTATTTTTTTTTTCTCCAACGGCGTTCTGAGAGGCGGGACTGCGCAGGCGTGTGACGTCGGGCAGTGCAGCGCGGCAGATTTAAAAGGGCAGACACCCTGCTTCGGGTTTGATTCGAAGAAGGAGTCTGAGAGTCTGAGTGGGAGTGCCGAGGAAGACATTTTTGAAATTTTCGTTATTTTTTTTTTTCTCCAACGGCGTTCTGAGAGGCGGGACTGCGCAGGCGTGTGACGTCGGGCTGTGCAGCGCGGCAGATTTAAAAGGAACAGAGCCTCATAGAGCGGGCAGCATAGTTTGCGGGCTGCGGAGTGAGCCAGGAGCAGAGTGAAGACTTAAGGGCTTCGGCTCAACGGGCTTAGGCGGAAACGGGCGAGGAAGGTTTGGCATTCATTTTCAGTTGTTGTTTGTTGTTCTCGGTGTCGGATGTGGGAGGCCCTGGAGTCTCCAAGCCTCCCAGACGTCTACATCTGCGCCAAGTGCATCGAGATGCAGCTCCTAAGGGACCGCGTTACGGAACTGGAGCTGCAGCTCGATGACCTTCGTCTGGTCAGCGAGAGTGAGGAGGTGATAGAGAGGAGTTGCAGGCAGGTGGTCACGCCGGGGCCACGGGAGGCAGACAAGTGGGTCACGGTTAGGAGGGGGAAGGGGAAAGGTCAGGTAATAGGGAGTACCCCGGTGGCTGTGCCCCTTAACAACAGGTACTCCTGTTTGAGTACTGTTGGGGGGGACAGCTTACCCGGGGGAAGCGACAGTGGCCGTGCCTCCGGCACAGAGTCCGGCCCTGTAGCTCAGAAGGGTAGGGCAAGAAAGAGGAGGGCAGTTGTGATAGGGGACTCGATAGTTAGGGGGTCAGATAGGCGATTCTGTGGACGCAGTCCAGAGACCCGGATGATAGTTTGCCTCCCTGGTGCCAGGGTCTGGGATATTTCTGATCGTGTCCAAGATATCCTGAAGTGGGAGGGTGAGGAGCCAGAGGTCGTGGTACATATAGGTACCAATGACATAGGTAGGAAAAGGGATGAGGTCCTGAAAGGAGAATATAGGGAGCTAGGAAGGGAGTTGAGAAAAAGGACCGCAAAGGTAGTAATCTCAGGATTACTGCCTGTGCCACGCGACAGTGAGAGTAGGAATGCGATGAGGTGGAGGATAAATGCGTGGCTGAGGGATTGGAGTAGGGGGCAGGGATTCAAGTTTTTGGATCATTGGGACCTCTTTTGGTGCAGGCGTGACCTGTACAAAAAGGACGGGTTGCACTTGAATCCTAGGGGGACCAATATCCTGGCAGGGAGATTAGCGGGGGCTACTGAGGTGACTTTAAACTAGAATGGTTGGGGGGTGGGAATCAAATTAAAGAGGCTAGGCGTGAGGAGGTTAGTTCACAACAGGGGGATGGGAACCAGTGCAGAGAGACAGAGGGGTGTATAGTGAGGGTAGAAGCAAAAAGTACTATGGAGAAAAGTAAAAGTGGCAGGCCGACAAATCCAGGGCAAGCATTAAAATGGGCCACTTTTCAGCATAATTGTATAAGGGCTAAGAGAGTTGTAAAAGAGCGCCTGAAGGCTTTGTGTGTCAATGCAAGGAACATTCGTAATAAGGTGGATGAATTGAAAGTGCAGATTGTTATTAATATTACAATAATACAATATTATGATATTGTTGGGATCACAGAGACATGGCTCCAGGGTGACCAGGGATGGGAGCTCAACGTTCAGGGATATTCAATATTCAGGAGGGATAGACATGAAGGAAGGGGAGGTGGGGTGGCGTTGCTGGTTAAAGAAGAGATTAACGCAATAGAAAGGAAGGACATAAGCCGGGAAGATGTGGAATCGATATGGGTAGAGCTGCATAGCACTAAGGGGCAGAAGACGCTGGTGGGAGTTGTGTACAGGCCACCTAACAGTAGTAGTGAGGTCGGAGATGGTATTAAACAAGAAATTAGAAATGTGTGTAATAAAGGAACAGCAGTTATAATGGGTGACTTCAATCTACATGTAGATTGGGTGAACCAAATTGGTAAAGGTGCTGAGGAAGAGGATTTCTTGGAATGTATGCGGGATGGTTTTTTGAACCAACATGTCGAGGAACCGACTAGAGAGCAGGCTATTCTAGACTGGGTATTGAGCAATGAGGAAGGGTTAATTAGCAATCTTGTCGTGAGAGGCCCCTTGGGTAAGAGTGACCATAATATGGTGGAATTCTTCATTAAGATGGAGAGTGACATAGTTAATTCAGAAACAAAGGTTCTGAACTTAAAGAGGGGTAACTTTGAAGGTAAGAGACGTGAATTAGCTAAGATAGACTGGCAAATGACACTTAAAGGATTGACGGTGGATATGCAATGGCAAACATTTAAAGGTTGCATGGATGAACTACAACAATTGTTCATCCCAGTTTGGCAAAAGAATAAATCAAGGAAGGTAGTGCACCCGTGGCTGACAAGAGAAATTAGGGATAGTATCAATTCCAAAGAAGAAGCATACAAATTAGCCAGAGAAAGTGGATCACCTGAGGACTGGGAGAAATTCAGAGTTCAGCAGAGGAGGACAAAGGGCTTAATTAGGAAGGGGAAAAAGATTATGAGAGAAAACTGGCAGGGAACATAAAAACAGACTGTAAAAGCTTTTATAGATATGTAAAAAGGAAAAGACTGGTAAAGACAAATGTAGGTCCCCTGCAGACAGAAACAGGTGAATTGATTATGGGGAGCAAGGACATGGCAGACCAATTGAATAATTACTTTGGTTCTGTCTTCACTAAGGAGGACATAAATAATCTTCTGGAAATAGTAGGGGACAGAGGGTCCAGTGAGATGGAGGAACTGAGCGAAATACATGTTAGTAGGGAAGTGGTGTTAGGTAAATTGAAGGGATTGAAGGCAGATAAATCCCCAGGGCCAGATGGTGTGCATCCCAGAGTGCTTAAGGAAGTAGCCCAAGAAATAGTGGATGCATTAGTGATAATTTTTGAAAACTTGTTAGATTCTGGACTAGTTCCTGAGGATTGGAGGGTGGCTAATGTAACTCCACTTTTTAAAAAAGGAGGGAGAGAGAAACCGGGGAATTATAGACCGGTTAGCCTAACGTCGGTGGTGGGGAAACTGCTGGAGTCAGTTATCAAGGATGTGATAACAGCACATTTGGAAAGCGGTGAAATCATCGGACAAAGTCAGCATGGATTTGTGAAAAGAAAATCATGTCTGACGAATCTCATAGAATTTTTTGAGGATGTAACTAATAGAGTGGATAGGGGAGAACCAGTGGATGTGGTATATTTGGATTTTCAGAAGGCTTTTGACAAGGTCCCACACAGGAGATTAGTGTGCAAACTTAAAGCACACAGTATTGGGGGTAAGGTATTGGTGTGGGTGGTGAGTTGGTTAGCAGACAGGAAGCAAAGAGTGGGAATAAACGGGACCTTTTCAGAATGGCAGGCGGTGACTAGTGGGGTACCGCAAGGCTCAGTGCTGGGACCCCAGTTGTTTACAATATATATTAATGACTTGGATGAGGGAATTAAATGCAGCATCTCCAAGTTTGCGGATGACACGAAGCTGGGTGGCAGTGTTAGCTGTGAGGAGGATGCTAAGAGGATGCAGGGTGACTTGGATAGGTTGGGTGAGTGGGCAAATTCATGGCAGATGCAATTTAATGTGGATAAATGTGAAGTTATCCACTTTGGTGGCAAAAATAGGAAAACAGATTATTATCTGAATGGTGGCCGATTAGGAAAAGGGGAGGTGCAACGAGACCTGGGTGTCATTATACACCAGTCATTGAAAGTGGGCATGCAGGTACAGCAGGCGGTGAAAAAGGCAAATGGTATGCTGGCATTTATAGCAAGAGGATTCGAGTACAGGAGCAGGGGGGGTACTACTGCATTTGTACAAGGCCTTGGTGAGACCACACCTGGAGTATTGTGTGCAGTTTTGGTCCCCTAATCTGAGGAAAGACATCCTTGCCATAGAGGGAGTACAAAGAAGGTTCACCAGATTGATTCCTGGGATGGCAGGACTTTCATATGAAGAAAGACTGGATGAACTGTACTCGTTGGAATTTAGAAGATTGAGGGGGGATCTGATTGAAACGTATAAGATCCTAAAGGGATTGGACAGGCTTGATGCAGGAAGATTGTTCCCGATGTTGGGGAAGTCCAGAACGAGGGGCCACAGTTTGAGGATAGAGGGGAAGCCTTTTAGGACCGAGATTAGGAAAAACTTCTTCACACAGAGAGTGGTGAATCTGTGGAATTCTCTGCCACAGGAAACAGTTGAGGCCAGTTCATTGGCTATATTTAAGAGGGAGTTAGATATGGCCCTTGTGGCTACGGGGGTCAGGGGGTATGGAGGGAAGGCTGGGGCGGGGTTCTGAGTTGGATGATCAGCCATGATCATAATAAATGGCGGTGCAGGCTCGAAGGGCCGAATGGCCTACTCCTGCACCTATTTTCTATGTTTCTATGTTTCTATGAATTAACGTTTGGTGAAGAGATATGTAGATGCATGCTGCGGATTTATTTCTTTCTGGACTAAGTTGAAGCTGTACCATTCTTACTTACGAAAGGGCTCTTCAACAAGCAAACGAAAGAGTTCAAAGTAAATTTATTATCAAAGTATATATATGTCACCATATACTACCCCGAGATTCATTTTCTTGCAGGCATTCACAATGAATGCAAATCAACATTAAACAATCAAAGAAAAACTAGACACAAACGAAGACAGACAACCAATATAAAAATTGTGCAAGTAAAAACAGAAAAACAAAATAATAATAATCAATAAATAATATTGAGGGGTTGTAGAGTCTTTGAAAGTGAGTCCATAGGTTGTGGAATTTGTTGGGATGAGTGGAGCCTGATGTTTGAGGGGTAATAACTGTTCCTGATCCTGGTAGTGTGGACCTTTCCACCTCTTTCTCTGAGCTTCAAATATGATTTCAACCAAAACAAAAGGGCAGCACCTCATTGTTTACATCAACCAGTTACCTCTAGTTTGTGGATAATTTACCAATGTGGATTCAGAATGTCTTTTCAAGAGAATGATAGACAGACTACCCTATCATTTTTTTTTTTGACTATGCCACGTAAAGACAAAAACGAAGAAGTATAAATGTCAGCATCCTATCAAAGTTCAGTGAATTTGCAAGAATTTGCTTACGAGTGCCTGTATTTAATCCTCGAACCCTTTCCTTCCATAAAGCTGTATTTGGTATCAATCACTTCATTGGTCTTTCCGGTTTCAGCAAAAGCTGACTTCAATTCCACAGCAAGGTACTTGCAAACTAAAGGACAATACAAAAGAACGTATAAGAGAAAGGAAATACTTAGGCAGAATAAGTAAAAGTACTAGCTTTGTTATTAAGAGATGAAACACTTTATATCTTTATCTCAATAGTTTGAGTTTCAGTATGCTGCCATTTACCCCAAGTTATATGTTAAGTACTTCACAAAGCAGGCTCAACAGACCAAATGGCAAGATTCTGCTCCTATATCCAGTGGCCTCACTTTGCACATCAGATTATATTATTATAACAGCAATAACATGAAGGCATTAGATCGAAATCAAACTGAAAATATGTTCTAAATATACTAAATTATATCACACCAGAGGAATATTGTATCATTTCTTAATGCATGCATTACTAAATGACAATAAAAGAGGACTGCGTGTCCTCATAATCTAAAATAATATTAAAAAAATTAGCAATGTATTCTTGAAAACGATTATGCTCAGATTGAAGGTTTCAATGCCGTACATGCAACTCCCTCCTTTTGCAGCAATCCAGTAAACATTTTGGTTATGAATTTGAAAGCAGAATTCCGTCCCTCAATTCCATCTTTATCTATGCACCAGTTTAAAATTCTAAATGTTTTACACTAACCACATTGGTAAGACAAATAATGCAGAATTTAAAATAGAAGTACCATTAATTTGAGCAAGCACTAACAATAAAGCAGACAGTGCCGGAAATGGAGGCATCTGTGGAACAATCAG
Organism: Mobula birostris; assembly: GCF_030028105.1. Taxonomy (NCBI): domain Eukaryota; kingdom Metazoa; phylum Chordata; class Chondrichthyes; order Myliobatiformes; family Myliobatidae; genus Mobula; species Mobula birostris. The sequence goes on along the minus strand of NC_092379.1, from coordinate 125,037,120 downwards.
AGTTCTATACTTGGCTGATAACCTTTCAGAAACGGAGGAAGTTTACAATCAGTTTTAAGATATGGAGAAAGGGAAGAAATGATCTAAAGGTGAAATATACAAAGGATAGAATTCAATAAAGAATAATTCTGACAAAACAAACAAGCAGAAACTATCAATAAAATTAGTTCTGACTTCTAGAAATAGAAAGGAATAACAGCACCGACTCTCACTTCTATACTTCTATAGAAAGGGGAACAGATTACTTTAACTACAGATTTTCAATCAGTTTGTAAGCAAATTAGAAAAAGTGCTAACCATCTACAGGCAGCTGCAATCTAACCTACCAGTAACTTTAATGCTGAAGGAAGTGTGTAAATGAACAGCTGAAAGGACTGTATCCATTTCAGAAGACAATGTGGTGCTACTTACAACATAGAATGGCTATTTCACTGGAATGAATCAAGCCAATAGTTGCAGTGATATTCTCAAAAATGCTAGTTTTTATTCTAGTCACAAATATTGAGAGTAAAGTTTCTTTATTTTTTATACAAAGATGAAAAGTGGAAAGTTGATAAAGTTGTTAAGGAGGCACATGGTGTGTTGGCTTTCAATAGTCGGGGGATTGAGCCCAAGAGCCACAAGGTAATGTTGCAGTTTTATAAAACCCAAGTTAGACCGCACTTGGAATAATGCGTTTGGTTCTGGTCACCTTATTATAGGAAGGATGTGGAAGTTTTAGTGAGGGTGCAGAGTAAATCTACCAGGATGCTGCCTGGATTAGAGGGCACGCCTTACTGAGCGAGCTACGGCTTTTCTCTTTGGAGAGGACGACGATGAGGAGAGGTGACTTGATAGAGGTGTACATGATGATCAAAGGCATAGATCGAGTGGACAGCCAGACACTTCTCCCCAGGGTGGAAATGGCTAATATAAGGGGGCATAATTTTAAGGTTACTGGACCAAAGTATAGGGAGAATGTCAGAGGTAGGTATTTTTACAGCGAGAGCATGGAACCCTCTGCCAGTGGTGATGGCAGAGCTAGATACATTAAGGGTATTTAAGACTCTTAGATAGGCACATGGATGATAGAAGGGAGGGAGGGAGGATGATAGAAAATGGAGGCTTATGTAGGAGGGAATGGGTAGATTGATCTTAGAGAAGGCTAAAACATCGTGGACTGAAGGACCTGCACTGGGCGGTAATTTTCTATGTTCTATAAATAAAGCTGCAGTAGAGCAGGGCTATCAGTTCTGCATTTCCCCACTGCCCCTTGTCACAAACAATTTCTATTACAAAGCACCCAAATGACTGAAAGACATCCTAAGATGCTTCCTTCAAAGACACACGTTAAAACAAAAAACAATTTCAAAGAAGATATTAGGAAGAGTTCGATGAGGAGTTAATAGGATGTCAGAAGCTAAATGATATGGTCGCGATCAATAAAGGCATGCAGGCAGGCAGGGAGGGATAAGTCCGCGGAAAGGTGAGAATATCTAACCCTTCTGGATCAGATTTAACACAGGACTAGTCTCACTCTAGTTCTTTAAATGCATGTATTCTCAACATACAAGTCCACTGAGATCATTGGAAGCATTCTTTCTCTGAAATCATCATGTATTTAGGCAATAAAAAGCTTTACTTTGAAGCTGGCTGCCAAGGAGCAATATTTCTGAGCATCAACATTCAAAACTGCTCCAGTGGATCAAATCAAAGATGAATACCAAGGCCAATAAATGACAATGATTCCTTCTGGTCAATATCCATCTAGTTTTCCAATCACCTCAAAAAGCCACAGGCAAAAACCTCAAATGGAGCAGGTTCTTAAAAATACATATAAGAAATAAATTTGGATGTAGGCAAAATAAGTGGAACATGAAATTTAAATTGAAGCAATGTTAAACCAGCATTCAAGTATTTTATTCAGAATTAAATATATATCATTTAAACGTTTATATTAAAATAGAGACTTTTAAATCTCAGAATGTGGCAAAATTTTCACATCTTGGGACAACTCCATATCATTGAATTTGTGGTTTGAAAGTTTGCCATCCTCACATCATCACCTACTCAAACAATCAGAAGAATTACAGACAGTATCTTGCAACTCAGATGATTTGGTACAACTTTGGATTTAGTGCATTTCAAACTTTATTCCTATGGACTAAATTATTTTACCCACTAAAATTCCCAAGAGCAATGTCATAAAGTGAATTAGGCACCAAACTATTCAACCCATTTACAGCAATTCTTCCTTTTTTGGGCGAAAGGACATTTAAACACTGTGCCGTCCAGGGTATTTGGAATAAAATCTTAAACTAGAATCTGAGCAGATTACATGAAAAGATGTTATCACAGGAATCCCAAGTAGGCCGATTAAACATTAGGCACATTAACCACAAAAGCTTTAATTCATAAAACAAAATTATGGAAGTAATAGGGACAAGTCAAGAATCAATCCTTCCTTTTGTATTTCTTGAAAACGTCAAGAAATAAGCAATAATCAACTATTTATTTCTGCATTAATAGCAATAATTCCCGTCAATGAGATTTACGCACCCTCTGGTATCAGTTAAAATGGGAAAATGAGCAAAAAAATACTAAAAGGCAGCATTTCATTCCTGTGTGTAGCAGGTGGAGCTGTCAATGATTCAGTAACAAGTGCTATACAAACCTTCACATTTATTGGGGAGTTTCACCCAGTCGGAATCATCATCCCCCCAAATGAGCCCAGAGAGCAAGAGGAGGGCTGAAATCAGCGTGGTCACGGTCAGCATAGCGCCGCGATCTCTAATGTGTAAAAAAAAACATAACAATAAAAGTTATAATTATACTCAATGTTATTTTTACAGTCTTTTTTTCAATAAAATACAATCACGCTCAATAAGAAATTGACACTCACCCGAAGCTTTGTCACATTGTATCCACTTCCTGCTCACGCTGACCAATCCCCTGATCAGCCGTGTCCGTGTCTGACCAATCCTGGTAAACCTTCAATGGAGCACGCGCCAAACGTTCCGGAATGTTGGGAGTGTTTGCAAAGTGAAGCAGCCAATGACAGCCGACTGTGATATGTGTTGTACACAAATTCTGGTCAGATTCTGCTTTTAATCTTCTGATTCCATGCTTATTTATTTTCCTGTACTCCACGATGCGAATGATCATTATATTTAAGCGGAGAAAGTGCCGGCTCCCGGATACGTTTACCGTCGGCTTTTCAACCCTCTCAAATAACACAAGCAATTGTAAGTTTTCAGGAGCACGCACTGTACACTGACATACTGAAAGTGAATAGACGAAGCTCATAAAATCTTACAAAATTGTAACACTGGAGGAAGCCAACGTACAGGAGCAGAGGACACCTGCGGTTAGTCCAATAGCTCTTTCCATATCGCAGTTTGAGCGCAGGTAACCTAATACTGCTTCATAAACACAAAATAATCTGCAGATGCTGTTGTCAAAGGAACACTCACAATGCGCTGGAGGAACTCAGCAGGTCAGTCAGCATCAGTTGAAAAGATTAGTTGACGTTTCGGGCCGAAACCCTTCGTCAGGACTGAAGGAAGAACTTTGGGGAATGTTTGAAGAATGCTGGTAGTTGAAAAAAAAACAGTAATTTTTAAGACAAAGGGATGGGGCAGGGGAAGTAGGGAGATGATTGGCAGGAGAACAATAGTAGAAGGAGGCGGAGGTGATGCGAAATAGGGATAGAGGAAGGGAGGGGGAGGGAGGAAAGTTCTTCCTTCAGTCCTGACGAAGGGTTTCTGCCCGAAACGTCGACTAATCTTTTCAACTGATGCTGACTGACCTGCTGAGTTCCTCCAGCGCATTTTGAGTGTTCCTAATACTTCTTCAGTTCCCTCGGAGATTCTAAAAAATGTACAGATTAGTAGGCTAATTTACTTACAAACCTGTATCAGACAACATGGCAGTGTAGCAGTTAGTGTAACACTTTACAGCACCTGCGATTGCCATCAGGGTTCATTCCTGACACCATATGGATTTGAACGTGGCTCCGGGTGCCCTGGTTTCTTCCCGCCTTCCAAAGACGTGCCGCCTCGGGGTAGTAAGTTGGTGCCGGAAGCATGGCGATATCCGAAGGCAGCCCCAAGCACATCCTTGAACTATTTTGATCATTGATGCAAACACATCTCACTGCTTGTTTGATGTACGTGGTATGATAAATAAAGATGACCTTTCTTTCTATCCTGTCGAAGAATCACAATGTCCTCATCATAACGTGCCCTTCCGCCCCCTTTCATATCATCCACAAACTTGGAAACCTTGCACTTAATTCGCTCTTCCAGGTCAACAGTAAATAATAGTGAGTCAAGAACAGATCCCTGGGGTGCACCATCATTTACATCTCACCAGCCTGAAAAGGACCCGGTTCCAATTCTTTCTTTGCTATGTTACTGTCATATGGGGGCGCTGAAGGCGGACCCAAATGCAAGACACAGACACTGAAGTACTAGGAACAGGACTCGGAGAGTCAAGAAAGCAAGGGAAGTGGGGAAGAAAGGACGCTGGACATTGACTAGGAGCTAGGACAGGAACACAGACTTTGGCTGGGACTTTGGCTAGGTATGCGAGACCAGGACAAGGAACTGGGAACTAGGAGCCTGGGTTTGGACTCTGAGCCAGAGACTGGACAAGGGCCCAGAACCTGGGTCTTGACTCAGGCTCGGACACCGGAACTAGGCGAGGACGTGACGTGGCTACAGGACTGGACATGGCTTGGGTTCTCTGAGGCTTGGCTACAAAAATAGACGAGGCTTGGGTTCTCCGAGGTTTGGCTACAGGACTAGGCGAGGCTTGGGTTCTCTGAGACTTGGCTACAAGACTAGGCGAGGCTTGGGATCTCTGAGGTTTGGCTACAGGACTAGGGGAGGCTTGGCTACAGGACTAGATGTGAGACTCCTGGACAGGATGAGGGAACTCCAGCATTGGACGAGGGATCTCCAGCACAAGGCTGGGCAAGGCACATCGACAGAACAAGAACACGAAGCCATGACTTGGTCTTTGGAGACAGGAACCTCGGAGCCTTGGTCTTGAGCACGGAAAACACGGAGCCTTGGACCTGAGCACGGGAACATGGAACACAGAGCCGGGGCCCCTCCTTGGGAGCAGGACATAGGGCCGGGACTCATACACAGCACACAGAGCCAGAACCCTCTCCTTGGGAACAGGACCAAGGGCCGGGGCTCTTTCTATACACAGAACACTGAACACAAAGGGACAGTTCTCCACTCAGGGTAGCGGCAAACAGCGAGAGCTACCTAGCGAAGGCGAGGACACAAAGACAGTTCCCAACTCAAGGTAGCGGCAAACGGCCGGACCTACCTAGCAAAGGCAAGGACACAAAGAGACAATTCCAAACAATGACAGTCTGTTCCTTATCAAGGCCCCGGTCTTGCTCCGGTGGATGAACTTGACAGCATTGCAGGCAAAGGCTTCAGAAGGAAGGGGAAGAGAAGGGAACAGTCTAGCAAATGAAGCTGAACCCAGGAGCAATTTATGTAGCCAGCCCAAAATGAGAATCTGGTGCCTCAATTGAGGCATTTAACAGAACAAGGGAGAAAACAGGAAAACCCAGAACAAGACCGGACCATAAACCGGAATGCGGACATCATGGACCGGACCATGACAGTTACAGCTCTTTTTCAATCTGTGATAACGTGATCTACGACTCTGTGATGGCCAGTGCTATCATGTTTGCTGTTGTGTGCTGGGGCAGCAGGTTGAGGGTAGCAGACACCAACAGAATCAACAAACTCATTCGTAAGGCCAGTGATGTTGTGGGGATGGAACTGGACTCTCTGACGGTGGTGTCTGAAAAGGGGATGCTGTCCAAGTTGTATGCCATCTTGGACAATGTCTCCCATCCACTACATAATGTACTGGTTGGGCATAGGAGTACATTCAGCCAGAGACTCATTCCACTAAACGTCATAGGAAGTCATTCCTGCCTGTGGCCATCAAACTTTACAACTCCTCCCTTGGAGGGTCAGACACCCTGAGCCAATAGGCTGGTCCTGTACTTATTTCCTGGCATAATTTACATATTACTATTTAACTATTTATGGTTTTATTACTGTTTATTATTTATGGTGCAACTGTAATGAAAACCAATTTCCCCCGGGATCAATAAAGTATGACTATGACTACTATGACTACTGTAACACACAATATCCAAATACTTTGGGGTCTTAATTTGAGACGCTGTCTATATCGATCCTGTGAAGTATAGTTAAGTTTCTTCTTTTTCAATCTTTTTATTGATTTAAAAAGAGCATATATACAAACAAGAGGAGAATTACCTCAAATATATATATCAATAACAATACATAAAGAAGGTGAAATAAACATTATCAAAATCATGCATAGTATTAATCTGATATAGAATGTATAATATGGAAAAAGATAATTAATTCTCCTCATCAATTCATGAAGAGAAAGAAGACTTACTGAAATTTTAATGTGAAAAAAACCCCCCACTATTCTTTACAGAGAAATACAAAAAAGAGAAAAAAGGGACTGGGCAGTCCATCCTGAGAGTAAAACCAGGAAAAGAAAGACTTTCTGATCAGATCCAAAACTTCGGAAAAATAACTGGAAGAGAATCAGTACAAAAATCAATAGATCAATTCATATGAAAATATTGAATAAAAGCTCGCCAAATTTCTTCAAATTTAAAGGATGTATCAAATGTCCGACTTCTTATTATCTCTAAACTTAAACAGGACATAATGGAGGAAAGCCAATAAAAAACATTAGGTGGATTAGAATTCTTCCATTTAAGTAAAATGGCTCTCCTAGTCAATAAGGTTGAAAAGGCTATCATCCGCTGAGTGGTAACAGGAATATATCCTGTTTCGGATGGAATAATCCCAAAAATAGCTGTAAGTAAATTTGGTTGTAAGTCCAGATCAAGACTTTTGATGAAGTTTTAAAGACATCTTTCCAAAAATTATCCCCATTATGCAAGACCAAAACATATGAGTTAAAGTGGCCACCTCAATATTACATCTATCGCAAATAGGATTGATATTGGAAAAAATACAGGCTAATTTATCCTTTGACATATGTGCCCAATGCACTACCTTGAACTGTGTCAAGGAATGATGGGCACAAGGATATTTTCTAAACAATGAAGCATTCAAAAAAGTGCCAGTCGAAGTATATATAAAAGATCATTAAACAAAGAAACATAAAAAACATAGAAAATAGGTGCAGGAGTAGGCCATTCGGCCCTTTGAACCTGCACCACCATTCAGTATGATCATGGCTGATCATCCAACTCAGAACCCCGCCCCAGCCTTCCCTCCATACCCCCAACCCCTTTAGCCACAAGGGCCATACCTAACTCCCTCTTAATTATAGCCAATGAACTGGCCTCAACTGTTTCCTGTGGCAGAGAATTCCACAATTCACCACTCTCTGTGTGAAGAAGTTTTTCCTAATCTCAGTCCTAAAAGGCTTCCCCTTTATCCTCAAACTGTGACCCCTCGTTCTGGACTTCCCCAACATTGGGAACAATCTTCCTGCATCTAGCCTGTCCAATCCCTTTAGGATTTTATACGTTTCAATAAATTCCAACGAGTATAAGCCTAGTTCATCCAGTCTTTCATCATATGAAAGTCTTGCCATCCCAGGAATCAATCTGGTGAACCTTCTTTGTACTCCCTCTATGGCAAGGATGTCTTTCCTCAGATTAGGGGACCAAAACTGCACACAATACTCCAGGTGTGCTCTCACCAAGGCCTTGTACAAATGCAGTAGTACCCCCCCTGCTCCTGTACTCGAATCCTCTTGCTATGAATGCCAGCATACCATTCGCCTTTTTCACCGCCTGCTGTACCTGCATGCCCACTTTCAATGACTGGTGTATAATGACACCCAGGTCTCGTTGCACCTCCCCTTTTCCTAATCGGCCATCATTCAGATAATAACCTGTTTTCCTGTTTTGCCACCAAAGTGGATAACCTCACATTTATTCACATTAAATTGCATCTGCCATGAATTTGCCCACTCACCTAACCTATCCAAGTCACCCTGCATCCTCTTAGCATCCTCCTCACAGCTAACACTGCCGCCCAGCTTCGTGTCATCCGCAAACTTGGAGATGCTGCATTTAATTCCCTCATCCAAGTCATTAATATATATTGTAAACAACTGGGGTCCCAGCACTGAGTCTTGTGGTACCCCACTAGTCACTGCCTGCCATTCTGAAAAGGTCCCGTTTACTCCCACTCTTTGCTTTCTCTCTGCCAACCAATTCTCTATCCACATCAATACCATACCCCCAATACCGTGCGCTTTAAGTTTACACACTAATCTCCTGTGTGGGACCTTGTCAAAAGCCTTTTGAAAACCCAAATCCACATCCACTGGTTCTCCCTTATCCACTCTACTGGTTACATCCTCAAAAAATTCTGTGAGATTCGTCAGACATGATATTCCTTTCACAAATCCATGCTGACTTTGTCCGATGATTTCACCGCTTTCCAAATGTGCTGTTACCACATCTTTGATATCTGACTCTAGCAGTTTCCCCACCACCGATGTTAGGCTAACCGGTCTATAATTCCCCGGTTTCTCTCTCCCTCCTTTTTTAAAAAGTGGGGTTACATTAGCCACCCTCCAATCCTCAGGAACTAGTCCAGAATTGAAAGAGTTTTGAAAAATTATCACCAATGCATCCACTATTTCTTGGGCTATTTCCTTAAGTACTCTGGGATGCAGACCATCTAGCCCTAGGGATTTATCTGCTTTTAATCCCTTCAATTTACCTAACACCACTTCCCTACTAACATGTATTTCCCTCAGTTCCTCCATCTCACTGGACCTTCTGTCTCCTACTATTTCCGGAAGATTATTTATGTCCTCCTTAGTGAAGACAGAACCAAAGTAGTTATTCAATTGGTCTGCCATGGCCTTGCTCCCCATAATCAATTCACCTGTTTCTGTCTGTGGGGGATCTACATTTGTCCTAACCAATCTTTTTCTTTTCACATATCTATAAATTTTTTACAGTCAGTTTTTATGTTCCCTGCCTGTTTTCTCTCATAATCTTTTTTTCCCTTCCTAATTAAGCCCTTTGTCCTCCTCTGCTGAACTCTGAATTTCTCCCAGTCCTCAGGTGAGCCACTTTTTCTGGCTAATTTGTATGCTTCTTCTTTGGATTTGATACTATCCCTCAGAAAATAATCAAATCAGCCAATAGAATACAAAGAAAGCACAGCAGCACCTCTACTTCCTTTGGAGTTTACAGAGATTCAGCATGACATCTAAAAATTTGACAAATTTCTATAGATGTGTAGTGGAGAGTAAATTGACTGGCTGCATCACAGCCCGGTAAGGAAACACCAATGCCCTTGAACGGAAAATTTTACAAAAAGTAGTGGATTTGGCACAGTGTATCAAGGGTATCCCATCTCCGAGCATCATCAGGGATCCCATCTCCGAGCATCATCAGGGATCCCTACACCACACAGGACATGCTCTCTTTTCACTACTGCCTTCAGGAAGAAGGAACAAGAACCTCAGAACTCACAACACCAGGTTCAGGAATAGTTACTACCCCTCAACCATCAGGATCTTGAACCAAAGGGTACAACTTCACTAAACTTTATTTGCCCCGTCATTGAAATGATCCCACCAACAATGGACTCACTTTCAAGGACTCTTCATTTCATGTTGTCACTATCTATTGCTTATTTACTTATTATTATTATTTCTTTCTTTTTGTATTTGTACATTTGTCTTTTGAACACTGGTTGAATGCCCAAGTTGATGCTGTCGTTCATTGATTCTATTATAGTTATTATTCTATAGATATGTTGAGTATGCCCACAAGGAAATGGATCTCAGGGTTGTATATGGTGACGTATATGTACTTTGATAATAAATTTACTTTGAACTTTGAGCTCTGATATACAAGATTCAGGATTGATTATAGTCATTCTTCAGTATACGAGTGTAAAGGAGGACAAAATAATTGCTGGATCTGATGCACCATAAAAAATGCAATAAGCATGAAGAATACAATAAAAAATACAAGAGCCAGAAGTTCTTTTCCTGCTATTGGAGGGTCTGTTATCACAAACGAAGAGCACGGTGATAAATTCTGAGCACCATGTCTTGCGAAGGCCTTGGAGGGATTGCAGCACTGAGTTACCAGAATGGACCATAATGGTAAAATTATGAGGGGAGATTGCACAATCTCTAGTGGTATTCAGCATTGATATTAGACAGGGGGACACAAGGTACAAACTAAGCAACAGGTTCCAAACTCATTTTCTTATTTCTTTAGGCAGAACGAGGTGAATTTGTGGAATCCATTGCCATCCACAGATGGCAGTGAAGGTCAAGTAATTGGGTAAAGTTAAAGTGGATGTTGAGAAGATCTTCATTAGTCAGGGCATCGGTTGCTGGGAGAAGCCATGCGAATGGGGTTGAGGGGGATAATAAATCAGCCATGATGGAATGGCCAAGCAGATTCAATGGGCCGAATGGCCTAATTCTGCTCCAATGTCTTATGGCCTTATGGTCTTACTTGCTCACACAGTGAAATTTTCAATTTTACCAATATTTTAATATGACACTACAGATATTGCTACAAACACTGTTCCTTATGATCAAAACAAGCTACAAAGACTTTTATGGAAATATACAAATCAGGAGAGGAGGTGTTGGAGTTATTAAAATACATTAGGATGGATAAGTCGCCAGGGCCTGATGGAATATTCCCCAGGCTGCTCCACGAGACGAGGGAAGAGATTGATTGCTGAGCCTCTGGCTAGGATCTTGATGTCCTCGTTGTCCACGGGAATGGTACCGGAGGACTGGAGGGAGGCGAATGTTGTCCCTTTGTTCAAAAAAGGTAGTAGGGATAGTCCGGGTAATTATAGACCAGTGAGCCTTATGTCTGTGGTGGGAAAGCTGTTGGAAAAGATTCTTAGAGATAGGATCTAAGGGCATTTAGAGAATCATGGTCTGATCCGGGACAGTCAGCATGGCTTTGTGAAGGGCAGATCGTGTCTGGAAAGCCTGATAGAGTTCTTTGAGGAGGTGACCAGGCATATAGATGAGGGTAGTGCGGTGGATGTGATCTACATGGATTTTAGTAAGGCATTTGACAAGGTTCCACACGGTAGGCTTATTCAGAAAGTCAGAAGGCATGGGATCTAGGGAAGTTTGGCCAGGTGGATTCAGAATTGGCTTGCCTGCAGAAGGCAGAGGGTGGTGGTGGAGGGAGTACATTCAGATTGGAGGGTTGTGACTAGTGGTGTCCTACAAGGATCTCTACTTTTTGTGATTTTTATTAACGACCTGGATGTGGGGGTAGATGGGTGGGTTGGCAAGTTTGCAGACGACACAAAGGTTGGTGGTGTTGTAGATAGTGTAGAGGATTGTCGAAGATTGCAGAGAGACATTAGTAGAATGCAGAAGTGGACTGAGAAGTGGCAGATGGAGTTCAATGCGGAGAAGTGTGAGGTGGTACACTTTGGAAGGACAAACTCCAAGGCAGAGTACGAAGTAAATGGCAGGATACTTGGTAGTGTGGAGGAGCTGAGGGATTTGAGGGTACATGTCCACAGATCCCTGGAAGTTGCCTCACAGGTAGATAGTGTAGTTAGGAAAGCTTATGGGGTGTTAGCTTTCATAAGTCGAGGGATAGAGTTTAAGAGTCGCGATGTAATAATGCAGCTCTATAAAACTCTGGTTAGGCCACACTTGGAGCACTGTGTCCAGTTCTGGTCACCTCACCATAGGAAGGACGTGGAAGTATTGGAAAGGGTACAGAGGAGACTTACCAGGATGCTGCCTGGTTTAGAGAGTATGGATTATGATCAGAGATTAAGGGAGCTAGGGCTTTACTGTTTGGAGAGAAGGAGGATGAGAGGAGACATGATAGAGGTGTACAAGATATTAAGAGGAATAGATAGAGTGGACAGCCAGCACCTCTTCCTCAAGGCACCACTGCTCAATACAAGAGGACATGAATTTAAGGTAAGGGGTGGGAAGTTCAGGGGGATATTAGAGGAAGGTTTTTTACTCAGAGAGTGGTTGGTGCATGGGATGCACTGCCTGAGTCAGTGGTGGAGGCAGATACACCAGTGAAGTTTTAGAGACTGCTAGACCGGTATATGGAGGAATTTAAGGTGGGGGGTTATTTGGGAGGCAGGGTTTGAGGGTCAGCACAACATTGTGGGCCGAAGGGCCTGTAATGTGCTGTACTATTCTATGTTCTATGTTCTATGTAGAACACATTCCTTATAAGATATGAAAGAAGATACTGACCCAGATAGAGTCACATAGCATGGAAACAAATCCTTTAAACCTTCGTGTCTATATCAGTCATTGAACATTAGTGATACACTAATCCAATTTTATTTGTTCCATTTTTCCATCAACTCTCCAAGTTTCATCACTTTCTTGCCTTCTTGAGCCCTTAGTTCCCAGTGGAACATTGGCCCTCGATGACCCCCTGTCTCCATCATCCTCTGACGTCAGTGCTATGTCTGGGATCCGTCAGCGCTTCTGCAATCCATTGCATCTACTGTACAGGGGCTTGGCCTATATCCAGCTTCACCAGAGCCCTGTTGGCTGGCCTTACCCATTTCCACCTCTCATGACGGGGATGTAGGATTGGACATTGAGGGGCCAGGTTTTACCACATTAGGGGCAATTTGTAGTGGCTGATGAACCAACTTATCCACACGTCTGTAGGATAGGAAGGAATTCAGAGCACCCAGGGGAACCAACACCCTCATAGGGAGGCCATGCAAACTCCAAACAGAGAGCGCCAGAGGCCAGAACTGAAATCCTGGTCTCTGAAATGATGAGATAGCTGCTCTATTAACTGTACCACTGTACAGCTACTTCAAACGATACAGGAGAGGCACAGGTTTCCCACTTTCGGCTTGTTTCATAGAAGTTCCAGCGGAAGGTAGAAGTTCTCACTTTCTGCCTCTTGCATTTTGATACGTGTAGTTAGAATACATTTCAATATCCAGACACTTTTATTGATGCTAATAAATGGGTGTGTGTAAAAAGGCAAGGAAAATTGCTCAAAGTGAAAGTAAGGTACCTCCATCCACTTTAATTTCACCCAACCAATTCTGCAACGGTCAAAGGTTCATTTAATATCAAAGCATGTTTCCATGTAAAACGCAGAAATTTGTATTCTCCAGATAGCCACGAAACAGAGAAAGAACATGAAAGTTGCTCAGAGAGAAACATCAAACCTACCACCCCCCCATACAAAAAGAATGGCATCCTGACTATCAACCCACCCCCCACAAAAAACTAACAGAACATCAACTCCTCGATCACCCTCCCCTCGCACAACGAAACAGGAAAAAAACGGGCGATTAGAAAAAAAAATCACAGAATATAAAAAGCATAAGTCTGAGGAAGTCCACAGTCCATAAACAAAGACACACTATGCTCTGGTTCCAGGGGTTTACAAACACATTGCTGCCAGATAGTACTGATCCATTACTGTATAAAATGATGAGGCATCAATTGAGTGAATAGCAGGTGCCTTTCTCCCAGGGCAAAAATGGCTAATACGAAAGGGCAGAATTTTAAGGTGATTAAGGAAAGGAAAGGGGTGTTAGTGGTAGTTTTTTTACACAGAAATCGTTGCGTCCATGGAACGCACTGCTAAGAGTTGTGGTAGAGGCAAATACTTTAGAGACTTTTAAAAGACTCTGATTAGAACATGGATAAGAGAAACACGGAGGGCTATGTGGGTGGGAAGCATTAGACCGATCTTGGAGGAGGTTCAAAGGTCGGCACGACATTATGGGCCAAAGGACCAGTACTGGGCTATACTGTTGCATGTTCTATGTTCTATAACCACATGAAGTAACTAGTAAAAGCTGAAATATTACTCCTTAAGAGGGAAGTCATTGGTGTTGGTCAAATTATGGGGTTATGATAAAATAGCTGGATAACTGGAGGTACGGAGAGGTATGGACTATTAAGAAAACTGGTCAGAAATCCAAGGAGAATTGAGAAGATGTCTTTGGTCTATCTCAAAGTTATTACTCAGAGTGAATAGTGACTTCAGGATTGAATTACTAATAAACTTAAATCAGAGAAAACTTAGCACATTTTGAAAACAGAGCAGTGTCATGGAACCAATCAGAGATCTCTTCTCAAGCCAAGCTCTCTTCTCACTGCTGCTATCAGGAAAAAGGTACAGGAGCCTCTGAACCTACACCATCAGGTTCACGAACAGTTATTACTCCTCAATCATCTTATCTTTGTGTATAAGATGATGAGAGGCATTGATCATGTGGATAGTCAGAGGCTTTTTCCCAGGGCTGAAATGGCTGCCACAAGAGGGCACAGGTTTAAGGTGCTTGGAAGTAGGTACAGAGGAGATGTCGGGGTAAGTTTTTTATGCAGAGAGTGGTGAATGCGTGGAATGGGCTGCCGGCAACGCTGGTGGAGGTGGATACGATAGGGTCTTTTAAGAGACTTAGATAGGTACATGTAGCTTAGAAAAATAGAGGGCTATGGGTAACCCTGGTAATTTCTAAGGTAGGGACATATTCAGCACAACTTTGTGGGCCGAAGGACCTCTATTGTGCTGTAGGTTTTCTATTTTCTATCATTGGGCTTTTGAACCAAAGGGGATAACTTACATAGAACATAGAACATAGAATAGTACAACACAAACCTAGGGACACACCCTCTAGGACTCTTCATCTCATGTTCTCGATATTTATTGTTTATTTATTTATTTTTATTACCATTATTTCTTTTTTCTCTCTTTGTCTTTGTATTTACACAGTTCTTTTTTAATTGGTTGTTTGTCTCCCCTGTTGGATACAGTCTTTTGTTGATTCTATTGTGTTTCTTGTACTTACTGTAATTGCCCACAAGAAAATGAATTTTAGTGTTGTATATGATGAAATATATGTACTTTGATAATAAGTCTACTTCGAACTTTTGAAGTTTAAAGAATTAGTCTGAGCCTGATTGCCCAAATGGCTTCCTGCTTTACTGCAGGTCTTCATGAATAGAAAATACTTGTTCAAGTTTTGTAAAAGTTTACATATTCTCACCTAGATCCTGTTCTCTACCTTCTCCAACTCGCAACCTTGGTGATGAATTGGGAGAAGAGAAAAGAAGCAGAGATAACGATCTTTGTTCAGATTTTTATATTTACACGTACATCGTACCGCAATACCACCTGGAAACATCTTGTATGAAATGGCGTATACATTCAGCGCCTACGACAAGACACAGGAAACATTTCATCTAATAAGGAAAAGGAAACTGTTCAGCGCTGAAGCTATCTCAGACGTCTGTTATCAGACCACAGAATAGAACGGATGAATGCAGCTCTGCCTTAGAATGGAATTAAAAATGTACATTGTTTGAGAATCCACTAAAATTTTGCGGCAGTCACAAAATGGCTAGTCAATATCTACAGAAAGAATGGGTACTACCAAAGCTGGGTTCCTTCATCTGGTTAATTGTTTTATTTAATATGACAAGCAACGTTCTGTCAAATGGTGAGTCTTTTGCTCTTTTTCTATATTTTCCTTTAAGCTATCAGGAAGGAAGCAATTTGATTAATGTTTTTACTGCCACTAAATTTAAGCCTTGTTCTTTTGATTCAGTACATAAATTTGAAATTTCGTCACTGGTGTTTTTAACTTGTATTAAAGTATTCATGTTACATGTTAGATTTTTCACTTATCAATGACGCAATCAAAGGTACTGCGTTTATCAGGAAGGGCAATATTTAAATCTTGTTTAATGAAAGCAGAATTAAAAGAAATACATAAAAGCACATTGTCCCCTTACAAATAGTCCCAAAATCATAAAATGTGATTGTCTGATGATTAATCTGAGCGATTTTAGAGGATCTTTTAAAAATAAAGATGAATCTTAGGTAAGGAATTACGTTTTTAGTAAGTATAGAGTAAGGAGAATAATTTACTGCCTCGGAGCTGAAAGCAAGTTTAATCAATTTATTCGAAAACTTGATGTTAGTTGATGTACAGTGAATGTAAATAAACTGAATGGGAAAGTACTAAATTGTGTTCTGCTGAGTGCATCATTCATATTACTTGCCCCTTTGATATGTTTATATATGTTATTTGGACACAATATGAACTACAGACGTGGTTATGGTCCTTGTTTAATGGATAATCCTTGTGCAGCAGCATTTACTAGCCATCGCCTTTTGCCCTGAGAATATTACGAATTGTCTCATTGTCTAGAGTGACGCAGGTTTTCTTCCCAGTAATTGACCAGTTAAGTTTATGCAGTTATTCAACAATTTTGTGCTTTGTTTTTCTTACATATTGGCAGCTAACAGAAATCTTAATAAAGTCCCATTCACAATTTACACTTACCAAATCAGGTTAACTGCCATCAATAATTAATGTGTTTAGTGAATTATAGAACAGAATGCTATAGAGCTAATATTTCATTGTCGTAATGTATTGGGTTAGCAAATTGTTCCCTAAAATGAATGTAGAACAATTTTTTTTGAAACTGCATATTGCATTCTTTGCTATTAGTTACAGCATTGTCACTCCAATGACTTGTGTTATTCTCTAGATCTTCTTAATGGTCAGAATGGGTTGAGAATGATGCCTACAAAGAGTTGAATATTCTATCAGCAATATTGAGATACTGAAGCATACTGCAGTGTTGTATGACTTCCTGGATATAAAACATTTGATTAAAATTTGTAAGAATAATTCAGGTTTCTTTAAACTACCAAGGAAACGCAAGCAGGATGGCAGGATGGTAGGGTAGGTGGGGGAGGGGGAAGATGGGTGGCTGGAGGAGGGGTGGTGACAGGATGTTGGGTTGGGGACAGGGGAATATTATTCAAAAGCAAGCACTGAAAAAAGCATAAAGCAATTCTTAAAAAAAGAAAATCTGCAGAAGGGTTTCAGCCTGAAACGCAGCCTGTTTACACTTCCATAGACGTTGCCTGACCTGCTAAGTTCCCCCATCATTTTGTGCGTCTTACTTAAAAAAATTCTTGTAGTTGAGGTTCTCCTTGTGCTTCAAGTCCATGCAGGATTGTTTAATTAACTGAAAAATTGCTTCAGTACATTATGAAAGTACATTATCTGTGGATATATATCAGAGTTAGGCATAGGGGCGTAGATTGCTACAGTACAGAAATAGACCCTTCTAGCCTATGCTGAACTATTATTCTGCTGAGTCCCATCAACTTGTACCTGGACCATAGCCCTCCATATCTCTCCCATCCATGTACTTATCCAAATTTATATGAGTCACGAGATTATTTTCTTTTGAACAGAGGAGACGGAAAGAAGGCATAAACGATTCTTACAAAATTATGAGACATGCAGAACAAGGAAGAGATTGGTAGACACTGTTAATTGGGGTTGTAAAAATTGGCAAGGAAAATTGCTTGTTGAGTGTTCATTGACTGGAGGCCGTAGATCTATGTAATTAAAAGCAAGGGGGTGGGGTGCGGTGCAGTAGTAAAGAAAACATCTTTCACCCAAGGAGTGGAGAGGGTCTAAAAAATTTATTTGAGAAATTCTTGGATGACCACCTGGTACGATGTAACCTACAATGCTACAGGCTGAGAAATGGAAAGCAGAATTAATCTCATTATCTTCCCCTTGGCTGCAATAGATATGATGAGCTAAGTAGCTCCCTTATATGAAGTAAATTTCCATGACTCTATGCTGGGGTTTAAGAGGCGGCAATGCATCTACACACAGGAAGCATGCTTCACTCAAGCCATTAGAGTACGAAGTATCGAATGTGATAAGACAAATGATAAAGTTGCACCTAACATTTTATTGATCTATAGATGAACAAAGTAGAAGCCAATAAGTAGGTCACTGCTTAGAACTCTAACTAAATATTTGTTTTTGTTGAGTTATTGGGGGATCTTATCAAGGGAACCACGATCTAGCAGAAGCCAGTTGGCATCTCCAAGACCCCTCCTCTTCCCATGCACCAGGACCCCACCAATGATACTGTGGCACGTATCATCACATACCTCACCACCTCTGTGAATCACCCCACCACAGTCTCCAACTTTACTGTTCCCCAAATGCGCACTGCCCATGTCTACCGCCTGTAACCACAAAAAGGCATTACACCAGCCCCTACATGTCCTCCTTCACCACCATACAGCACCTCAAGCAGCCCTTCCAGATGTGGCCAGAACTAACGAATATACCGAGGGATATTGAAAGTCCTAGGTAGAGAGGGCAATGAGAGGATGTTTCCAATAGTGGGGGAGTCTGGGACCAGAGGGTTCAGCCTCAGAATAGAAAGATGCCCCATTAGAACAGAGATGTGGAAGAATTTCTGTAGCCAGGGGGAGATGAATCAATGGAATTCATTGCCACAGATGGTCGTGGAAGCCAAGTGTATATTTAAAACGGAGGTTGAAAGGTTCCTGATTAATTAGGGTGTGGAATGTTATAGGGAGAAGCCAAGGTTGAGAAGGAAAATAAACTGGCCGTGATGTAATGGCAGAGCAGGCTTGATGACCTGAATAGCCTTTCCTCCAGTGCTTTGCGGTTTGCTCCAGATTCCGCGTCTGAGGGCTCTTGTGCCTCTTCTTTGTGGAGTTAGTGGGTTAACATCCCCAGTATTGACTGGGACTGCCTTAGTGTAACGGCAACATGCACAAAATGCTGGGGGAACTCAGCAGGTCAGGCAGCATCAAAGGAGGGAAGGGGGGGTGGGGAGGAGGTGGAGTTTATAAACTGTCCTAAAGAGGGGTGTAAAAGCAGTAGGTTTACAGTTCTACTAGTGACAGGGATTTACTGGATCTTGTTCTGGGGAAGGAGAATGGACAAGTTGCAGCAGTGTCTGTGGCAGAACCCTTCCCTTCGGGAACGGCAATTAGAGTTCGGCAAGTTACAAGGTATCCTGGAAACAGGTAAAGTTGGTCCGACATTGTGGGGGAGGGAGGGGTTGATATTAACAGTAAATGATAGGATCTGGCAGCAATAAATTAGGGCCAGTGCTAGAGGGAAAAGCAACATCTGATAACTAGGTGTAGACAAGATTGTAAGAACCCCGAGGCAGCATGTCCCTGTAAGATGCAAAGATGGTAAGATTAGGGAACTTTGGTTAACAAGGGAAATTGAATGCTCGACTAGCAAAAGGAGGTCAACATATCGGTTAACAACAGGAATTATGCAGATGCTGGAAATTCAAGCAACACACATCAAAGTTGCTGGTGAAAGCAGCAGGCCAGGCAGCATCTGTAGGAAGTCCTGACGAAGGGTCTCGGCCTGAAACGTCGACTGCACCTCTTCCTACAGATGCTGCCCGGTCTGCTGCGTTCACCAGCAACTTTGATGTGTGTTGCTTCAACATATCAGTTATAAGCGTTCAGTATGGAGCAAATCTTTTGATGCTTTTTGGGGATGCAGGAGAGAACGTGAGAAATTAGGAGGGCATGGTTAGGATATGAAATGGCTCCAACAACCATGATTAAAGAGAATTCAAAGCAAGGAGATGGCCAGGGAAGGTGTAGGCCAAAAGGAAAACCTTGCATAGAGCCAGAAGATATGAATGGGATTTTAAAGGCATGCTTCTAATCACCATTCACCAGGGAGAAGGATGTGGTGGGTGAAGAAGGAATGCTGATATTTTGGAGTTTATCTCCATCAGGAAATATGAAGCATTGGAGATATTGATCCAGATAGAACCTGGCAGGATCTATTCCAGAAAGCTATAGAAAGCAAGGGAGAAAGCTGCTGACACTCTTAACAGAGATTTTTTTGACCTTCATTGGCCATTGGTCAGGTACCAGAATACTAGAGGATACCTGATGTCAATCTCTTATTCAAAAAGGGCAATGGGGATTAGCCAGGAAACTACAGGCCAGTGAGTCCTTAGCTTCATATCAGGGAAATTGTTGGGGTAAAAGATGTCTGGGACAGGATTTATGTTCACTTGGAAAGGCAGGGACTGAGTGAGAGGAGTAAACCTGAGGCTTTAGTAAGCAGCAGAAGGATTGCACTGCCACACAAAACTGCCCAATAACTACCCCAGCAAATATCACTTGCCCCTTATGTGTTGGAGCCTGTGGTTTCTGTGTTGGCCTCATTAGCCACCTCAGAACCCACAAAACCAGAGTGAAAGTATGTCAGCCTCAGTCCTGAGCACCTCCCTAAGAAGAAGAACAAGGGAAATTTCTTTAATGATCCCCTTGAATCTGGACCACCATTGTGACAGACAACATGGAAAGCTTTCACTGCTTCATAGGTTGGAAGTGATATAGTTATGTGTTACAACAAATGGGATAAAATGTGTCCTATGAAAGAAAAACTATAGGATTAGGTCCAGCTTACGTAATCACGTGAAAATGATTACCCTCTCCAATCATTGCTCTCATCATGACAGTGAAATATTTGCGCAGAGTCAGAATCAGAACCACACTCAATATCACCAGCTTATGTCGTGAAATCTGTTGTCTTTGCAACAGCAGTACAATGCAATGCATAATGATAGAAAAAAGTGAATTGCAATAAGCATGTATAGATATTAAATAGTTAGATAGAACCATAGAACATTACAGCACAGAAGCAGGCCTTTTGGCCCTTCTTGGCTGTGCCAAACCATTTTTCTGCCTAGTCCCACTGACCTGCACCTGGACCATATTCCTCCATACACCTCTCATCCATGTACCTGTCCAAGTTTTTCTTAAACGTTAAAAGCATTTACCACTTCATCTGGCAGCTCATTCCACACTCCCACCATTCTCTGTGTGAAGAAGCCCCCCCCTAATGTTCCCTTTAAACTTTTCCCCCTTCACCTTTAACCCATGTCCTCTGGTTTTTTTCTCCCCTAGCCTCAGTGGAAAAAGCCTGCTTGCATTCACTCTATCTATACCCATCATAATTTTATATACCTCTTTCAAATCTCCCCTCATTCTTCTACACTGAAGGGAATAATGTCCTAACCTATTCAAACTTTCTCTGTAACTCAGTTTCTCCAGTCTCGGCAACATCCTTGTAAACCTTCTCTGCACTCTTTCAACCTTATTAATATCCTTCCTGTAATTTGGTGACCAAAATTGTACACAATACTCCAAATTCGGCCTCACCAATGCTTTATACAACCTCACCATAACATTCCAACTCTTATACTCAATACTTTGATTTATAAAGACCAATGTACCAAAAGCTCTCTTTATGACCATATATACCTGTGATGCCACTTTTAGGGAATTTTGTATCTGTATTCCCAGATCCTTCTGTTCTACTGCACTCCTCAGTGCCTTACAATTAACCCTGTATGTTCTACACTTCTTCCAAAGTGCAATACCTCACACTTGTCTGTATTAAACTCCATGTGCCATTTTTCAGCCCATTTTTCCAGCTGGTCCAAATCCCTCTGCAAGCTTTGAAAACCTTCCTCAGTGTCCACTACAGCTCCAATCTTTGTACCATCAGCAAATTTGCTGATCCAATTTACCACATTATTATCCAGATCATTGATATAGATGATAATAACAATGGACCCAGCACTGATCCCTGTGGCACACCACAAGTCACAGGCCTCCACTCAGAGAAGCAATCCTCCACTACCAGTCTCTGGCTTCTTCCATTGAGCCAATGTCAAATCCAATTTACTACCTCTCCATGTATACCTAGTGACTGAATTTTCCTAATTAAATAAGCGAGTGGAACTTAATTAAATTAGTGCAAAAATGGAAATAAATAAAGTAGTGAGGTAGTGTTTGTGGGTTCAATGTCCATTTAGGAGTCGGATGGCAGAGGGGAAGAAGCTATTTCTGAATCACTGAGTGTGTGCCTTCAGGCTTCTGTACCTCATTCCTGATGGTAACAGTGAGAACAAGTCACATCCTCGGTGATAGGGGTCCTTAATGATGGAGGCCACCTTTTTGAGGCATCACTCTTTGAAGATGTCCTGGGTACTACTGATAATACCAAAAAGGCTTAATTTCTGTCTGATGCAAAACTACAGATAAGGGAGAACATAGAACATAGAATACCACAGTACAGTACACCCCATAATGTTGTGCTCATCCTATCACTTCCTCTAAGATCAATCTAACCCTTTCTCTTAGATAACCCTCCATTCTTCTATTATCCATGTGCCTATCTAAGAATTTATTAAATGTCCCTAATGTATCTGCCTCTACCACCTTCCCGGTGCAGTGTTCCACTTGCTCAGCACTCTCTGTGTGAAAAAGTTACATCTGACATCCCCCCCCCGCCCGATACTTTCCTCCGATCACCTTAACATTATGCCTTTTCATAAGGGCCACATCCACCATGAGAAAAAGCCTCTCGTTATCCACTCGATCCGTGCCTCATCATCTTGACCACCACTATCAAGTCACCTCTCATCCTCCTTCACTCCAAAGAGAAATTTGGAGACGTTATAGATAAACTGAATGCATCTTTTCTAATGACTAGCAAGGCTGCTTGTGAAATAAATCTTTTCCTCACACTTTACATGTGTTTTGGAATAGAACCTAATATTTGGTCAACTGACTAGGATTTAGAAAGTTAATATCAAAATTAGCTTGACTTTTCTCTAAATAAGTAAATTGATTTCACACTCAAAGTATCACTTTATTTCAGCCTAATGAGAAACTCTGAGCAGATCTGATTTAAATAATAATAATAAATTAATTTTTGTCTTTTTGTCTTAATAGGCCAATTCACCGTAGCTTCATAGAACATACAGACTGCAAGGTCCTGATTTGATAGAAAGTCTATGCTGACTTAGCTGATTTTAACAGAAAGGATTTTAAACAACAAATCTAAAGCTAGCACTGATTCTTGAGTAATTTTGCATTGGTTTAGAGGGTTTCATGTTTTGTTAAGTGACAGCTATTTTTCAATGGTCAATTGTTAATTGTTCCTGATTAAACTGAAGTTAAGCATGTTGCAGTCACTCATTCACAACATCATGGCTCAAACGGTTCGTACTGTGTAATGCTCTACGTTCTTTGTTCATTATTCAGTTACAATATCATTAAACTTCAACCAAATGTTTAACATTTAACAAATGTCCAAGATAGAAATTACTGAGAGTCTATTTTAGCAAAACTGTATGTTAAGAGTCAAGGGACGGGAAACCTGGTTAACAGAAACTTGGAAACTAGGTGCTGCTATTTTTTCATTGCTGAAGACATTCAAACATTCCCACACAGCAAGTGCAGCATAACTTATTTTAATATTGTTGGAAAGAACCTTTTCATCGCCCGAACGAAACAGAGGCTTGAATCGGAAAAGGGACACATTCCCTAGTTGAAATGCAAGCTCTAAATGACATGGGAGAAAAGGGGACAGAAGGGAAAAGAGGAGGAAGTTCATATTGGATTGTACAACCTCTGAAGAGACAAGCATGTTAGACAGCCTATGGGTCACCTGAAAGCCAATGTGAAGATTTAAAAATATAGAATAATGTACAAAATGGTAAGGAGACAGAAGGCCTGCACTGAGATCTGGAATTAAATAAGAAAATGCTAGAAAGTCACTGTTGAAGAAAAAAGGAAAAATAATAAATATTGGAGAACAAAAGCCCAGGTGGAATTGTGCCTTGGTGATAGATCCACATTGATCAGCTTACCTTTGCTGTTCTGCCATGACAACAGACCTGTTCCCTGTCTCCTGAACTTCCTGGGGAAAGCAAACACTACAATTACGTCAGAAGGCAGATGAATAGCTAAACAATATCAGTAATCATGCAATTTCCTCGCAATAAATGCCCACTTCTCCTGCATTCCTTTTCATCCTTTTCCTTTTGACAAACCAAATGGCATTTTAAGTATTGTGTGTCCCTTGTACATCCACTAATGTTTTATTGAAAAGGTGCATGAGAAAGTTCATACCTCTCTGTCTTCCAGTCTTCAAATCATGTACCCCATTCATTCCCTTTGGTGATAGGGGCATCTGAAACCAATTTTCTTTTCTCTTTGTTTTCCTGATGTATTTGTTTTCTTTTCTTTTTTTTCTGATTGGAGCATGGATCAAGCTAATGGGATATTAACCCCTTTACAGTTACTAAATGGCCTGCTGTGCACTAGTTTCTCTCCATGCTTTTATATTCAGTTCTCAGTGATTTCCATTTCTCAGGATTTACTTTTTGTAGAATCTACTGTTCTTTTGAATGGTTATATTATTAATTGGAGCTACTTTTCTGATTCTCTGCAAATTGTTAATGTTTTCCATGGGCTTAGAAATATTTCCATGACTGACATAATAAGTGGTTCGTAAAAGAGTCTGTATTTATTATCAGAAATAATAATAAAACCACCAAAACTATCTGCAGTTGAAGAACTAAGTGTTTAAGGACACTGTCTTAAGGTTTGATGGAATGTGGCTTTAGACAGAGGATGGAGAGTCCCTGCCTTTACTATATAGAGAAAGGCTTTTGTTCCAAAGGAAGGAAATGGGGGTGGGGATTACTTTGCGTTCCTCTTCTTGACAAAGGTCTATAATTGTTTTTATAACGTTTATCTCAACTAGAATGAGAAAAAAAAATCAAAGAAGCAGTATGGAAAAAATAATGGAACATTTATGAGAAACTTTAAGTAATTCTTTTGACAATGTCCCGCTAAGATAGGAGCTTCTAATACCTTCAAATATTGATAATGGGTTAAAAGGCTGACACAACATTGCACGCCGAAGCGCCCGTGTTATAATGTCCTATGTTCTAAAATAAATCCAACCTCAGATGGAATGTATAAAAATATGGAGAAGGAAAAAGTGAAGTGTGATCTGATTCTGTTTGCAGTGAGCTCCAATAATTCTTGAACATGTTTTAGTTCATGATGTTTTTCAAAATATACATATTTGGATAAGAATAATCAAAATCATAAATAGTAATCTTTTATGATGTTAAGCACGTTAAGAGTGTGGTGACTGCAGTGCACCAGGTTTGATTCCTCCTATGGCGTGAGTACTGCAGAAAATGTGCTTTTTTAATGTCAACTTCTTGTGGTAATTATTTTTAAAAATATTTCAAACTTTTTATAAAACCACAGAAGAATTGAAACTTACTGACTGGGACTATACACTCTTAAAAAGAATGGGTAAAAATATCCCCTGATGTTGCTAAATGTGTAATGAGAATTTCCATTGATTATCAACTGAAAGATTACAATCTTATGACAGATATGCCCGTGAACAAAGATCAGATGAATAACACAGACGAAATATACACGCATTGAGAGTTGGACCGCAAAGATAAACTTTTTGCTAATCTGAAATAAAAAGAATGTTTCATCAGTTTTGATGGAAGCTTGTCAACTTGTAAAGTTATCTCTCTCTCCCTCTCCCTCCCCTCTGTCTCTCTCCATCTCTCTCTATCCCTTTCCCCCTCTCTCTCCCACTCTTCCTCTTGTCTCCCTTCCTCCCTTTCTCCCTCTCCCTATGTCTCTTTCCCTCCTTCCCCCTCCCTCCCCTCCCTCCCCCTCTCTCTCTTTTCTCTCTCTCTTCCTCCATCTGTCTCCCTCTCCCTCCCTTTATCTCTCTCCTCCTTCCTCTGTCCCTCCCCACCCCCACCCCCAACCACAGACACTGGCTGACTTTGTGAGCATTTTCAGCACGTTCTGCTTTAGATACCCAGCACATGCAGTCTTTTGTTCTGCATTCTTTTTCATCCTCCTGCTCAAGGAGAGTAACTACTACTTCAAAAATAACTTGCTTTGTGGGATACAAAGCAAGTTATTTTAGATTCCTTTAGCATACATTGGGGTATGAGACCATGAGTTCAAAGTCAGAATCAGAATCATGTTTATTATCACTGACCTTGTTGTTTTGCAGCAGCAGTACAATGCAGTAAACAAAAAATTAAGATACAATAAGAAATATCAAAAATAAATAGTGTAAAAAGAGAGTAAAATAATGAGGTAGGATTCATCCAGAAATCTGATGGCAGGAGGAAAGATGTTCCTAAAACTTTGAATGTGTGTGTTCAGGTTCCCGTATCTCCTCCCTGGTGGTAATAAGGAGAAGAAACCATGTTCTGTATGGTGAGGGTCCTTAGTGGTGGATACCTCCTTTCTGAGGCACCATCTTTTGGTGATGTCCTCGGTGGCAGGAAGGCTAGAGCTCATGATGTACTGGCTGAGTTTACAACCATCTGTGGCTTTTTCCAAATCCTGTGCGTTGGTGCCTCGCCTCCATACCAGACATACCAGCCAGAATGCCCTCTAGAAATTTGCTAGAATCTTTGGTGACATACCAAATCTCCGCAAACTCCTAATGAAACATAGCCGCTGGCATGGCTTTCCATAATTGCGTCAATATGTTGGGCCCAAGGTAGATCTTCAGAGATGTTGACATCCAGAAACTTAAAGCTGCTCACTCTTTCCACTGCTGACCCCTCGATGAGGGATGGTATGTGTTCCTCCTTACTTCTCCTTCCTGAAGTCCACAATCAATTCCTTCGTCTTGCTGACATTGAATGCAAGGCTGCTATTGTGACACCACTCAACCAACTGACCTGTCGCTCTCCTATGTGGCAGCTCGTCACCAACTAAATTTTGCCAACACCAGTTGTGTCATTGGTGAATTTATAGATGGCGTTTGAGCTATGCCTAGTCACACAGTCATGAGTGTATATGTGTATATATATATATATATATATATATATATATATATATATATATAGAGAGAGAGAGAGAGAGAGAGAGAGAGAGAGAGAGAGAGTAGAGCCGTAGGCTAAGTACACAAATTTGAGGTGTGGCCATGTTGATTGTCAGTGAGGAGGAGATGTTACTTCCACTCTGTACTAACTGTTGTCTTCTGATGAGGAAATCGAGGATTGAGTTGCAGATGGAAGTACAGAGCCCGGGTTTTGAGGCTTGTTGATTAGTACTGAGGGGAAGATGATGCTGAATGCTGAGCTGTAATCAATAAACATGGTATTGCTATTGCCCAGGTGTTCCATGGATGAGCGGACAAGGAGACAAATTGGGGCCAGAATGCACATTGCTAGGAATTGATCAGATTCCCTATGTGATAACTGTAACTTCTTAGAGCATAATCCAGGATAGATAATGAAAAGCTATCTAGCAGAAGTGGTTGAGGCAGGTTCGATGTTGTTATTTAAAGTTACATTGGATGGATATATGGACAGGAAAGGAATGGAGGGTTATGGGCTGAGTGCGGGTCAGTGGGACTAGGTGAGAGTAAGAGTTCAGCATGGACTAGAAGGACCGAGATGGCCTATTTCCATGCTGTAATTGTTATATGGTTATAGCTTTATGTGTCACTTGTACATTGAAATGTACGATGGAATGTCGTCTACATCAACGACTACCACAGACTGAGAATAAGCAGGGGATGGGCAGCCCACAATGCTTCTGGCACCAACATAGCGTGTCCACATCATTACTAATCCAAATCCATATGTTTTTGGGACGTAGGAGTTCTCTGGAGCACCTGGAGAAAACCCATACAGTCATAGGGAGAACTTATAAACTCCTTAAAGACTCTGATGGAATTGAACCCAGTTTTCTGTGCTCCTGTGCCACACTACATGAACTCTAGCCCCTTCAATTCTTTCCTTCAGTGAGTTCCTGATTTTTTTCTGGTGTTCCATTGATGACCCTATCATTAATTACCTAGTCAGCTTTCTTAGTTTCTTGCTGTGCCTGCACAGGAGCACCAATCCCGCTGAATTTTAGAGATCTGCAAACTCTCAGCATTAGCATGGAAGGTTCAACATAGAACAGTGCAGCACAAAAGCAGGCCTTTCAGCCCACGATGTTGTGCCAAACCAATAAAACTGTTAAATGTCTAACAGTTAAATCTTCCTGCCCTGGCAATGGTTATGTCCCTCCATTCCCTGCACATGCATGTGCCTTTCTGAGAGCTTCCTAAATGCCTCTTTGATATACGTCACCAACACCATCACCCCTGGCAATGTATTCCAGGCACCCAAAACACTCTGTGTAAAAAAATCTTGTCTTACACATCTGATTTGAATTTAAATGTATGCATTCAAGTATTCAGACAATCTGACCCTGGGAAAATGATATTGGCTATCTACACTATCGATATCTCTCATAATCTTCTAAACTTTTATCAGGTCTTCTCTCAGCCTCCACTATTCCAGGAACAGCAACCCCAGCTTGTCCAACCTCCCCTTAGAGCATGCACCCTCTAATCCAAACAGCAAACATCTACCTCACCCTCTCTGAAGCCTTCACATTCTTCCTATAATGGAGCAACCGGAACAGAATGCAATACTGCAAATGCAGCCAAAATAGGGTTTTATAAAGCTGCAACAAAACACCTTTTCCCTTTGCTTTTTCCGTCACCTCCCATAATCAAAGATGGAATAGGACTAAAAGAGGTGTGGTTCAGCATGTCTTTCAAAAGAGGTCTACACAGAGAGAACTGAAGAACAAAGAAATAGATTGCAATAAATAAATGCAGCAGTCACATTGAACTTCTGAATTATAATAGTTTTTTGAAAAAGTTGTCTGGAAATCTTTAGTTTCAAATTTTACTGGTAAATGGTTAACAATTTGATGATGTTTCCTATTGAAAAAATGTAGGCGTTATTCTGTTGATTGCAGATCTGCTAATTTCCCCTTATTCTAGGAGAAATTAATATGATGCTGAATCTTTGCCTCATACTTCATTAGTAGGCAGGAAAGTGAGTCGGAGTGTTATTACCAGGAGATATTTATACTCACCCTTCCTTAAAGTGAAAGACAACAGACACTATTTAATCCATGTGGCAAATGGAACCTAAAGAGGGTGTGTTGAGGAATAGAGCTCAGGGTTGAGGAATGGGGCACTTCATATTCTGAAACCAAGGGCACTATTCTAACTCTGTCAGTCATTCAACAGAATTTCCGATTATAAATCTTGATCTGGACTCGGACTGTGACCCAACTAAGGAAAAGTCAGTGTCTAATTTATTCCGGCACCCAGATCCTCTTCTGTTTTGCTAAGTGGCCAGGGGCCAAGTCTGAGACAAGTCACTTGACTGCCTTCTGAGTGACAGAATATACTTGGACAAGAGAGGGGTAAGAACCATATTTGTGACCATCATCATTTCAACTAGGCTGTTTCCATTTGGGGGGATGGTGTCCATCAGAAGGAAATGGAGCCTTTATTAGTATTAAACCCAAGAGGTTCTGCAAATGCTGGAAATCTTGAGCAACACACATAAAATATTGGAGGAAACCAGTAAGTCAGGCAGCATCTCTGGAGGGGAAAAGACAGTTGATGTTTTGGGTCAAGACTCTTCAGGACTCAGCCAGAAAGGTCTACTGTTTATCCCCCTCCATAGATGCTGCTTGACTTGCTGAACTTATTAGTATTAAATCTTCTGATCCAATTATTTCATTTAGATGTGATGATAACACAGGTTACTGCCAGTATTAATCCTGTCATTGAATTCTGGTAGCAGATGGTATTGTGGCCTGAAGAGGTCATGTTATCAATATCTAGCTTCACTTACAGTAAGTCTCTCTCCAAGCCTGAAGGAAGAGTTGTTCCTTGGAGGTCACATGCTAAACCTGGGAACTTGGGCTTCCCTCTTTGTTAGTCACCTGTTAACTCATGAGAATCCTTACTCAGGTGAGTTTCTGTGTTTCTGGGTGATTCCTTGCACCTGGTCATTCCGGCAGAGTTTGGGTCAAAGATGATCTTACGACAAGGATTACAAATTAAACTGGCCAGCCCACTTGCTAACACTGTCAAGGGTGTCCCCCTCTCTCCTCAACTCATACACTCAACTCACCCTCTAGTGGTAATCCTAGCTCTAATTTCCAGGTGAGTTGTAGCATAACTTAGTACACTATATTCTTCATCCCATTCTCTCCAAGTACTGTGCCTCAGATCTAATATAAGGAGGTGTGTGACATTTCTGAAATCCTGTTCTGTTGTGTTATCATTATTGCATGAAGCATTGCCAAAATAGAGACCATTTATTATGTGTGTAGCTGTGTGTAGCACACCACTACAATACCTCCATTCAGACTGAAGTCACTCAGTCTGATTTCATTTGGGACCTTGAAACCAATGAAGATTCTGATCTTTTTTTTCCTTGGCTTGCATTTGTTCCATGTTCCTACTCATGAAAAGTTACTATCCAAAAGTTGCTATCAGGACTTTGCAGGGTCCTGATGTAGGGTTTCGATTTGAACCATCAACATTTCTTTATCCCCCCAATAGAAGCTGCTTGACCATATGAGTTCCTCTACCTTCCAGCATCAACAGTTTTCTTGCTTTTTGCTCCAGATTCCAGCATCTGCAATCTCCCATGTGTCTGAATCCCTTTCAGGGGCTTTCTTCGGAAGGTATGCAGGGTGCAACAGTGAGAATAGGTTAGTTGTTTAGCTTCCTGGTGAATGAATGGATTCAGGAAAGAATTATTAACAAATAGAATAATAAAACAAATTAAAACTTCAGAAGAAACTTCATAACCTCGAGAAGTTAAGAGGTAAAACTTACTACTTCAAAGAGTAGTTATGGTGGATACTACAAAGCCCTTGAAGGCAACATTAAAGGAAAAAGCACCAGAACCCTATTCTTTTGGGGTTAGATTAATTAAGTTGAGAGAAGGCTTGAGTGGAGCGTAGTCACCAATTTTGATCAAATTGGCTGATCGGCATACTTGTGGTCTGTAAATTCTAAGCTGACGTAAAGCCTCTGTTGAAAAAATGTCTGACTATTTGATAATAGGAAAAGATAGTTTCACTAATAATTAGTTAAAAAAGACTGAAACTCAAGTGCCACCTTGTATTTTTATTGAAATAGCTATACTACTTGGCTAGATATACTGTGCATCTGTGTTACAAAACAGGTTATCATTTAAGATAACCTTTAACATATCCTTTCTTTTAACTACGTATGGAATATACGGTAAAAGTAAGGTGGGTTTTCCCCTTAACAATCTTTTTACTGTAATGGGAAATAACCAGTTACATTGGTACTCAAAGGAGCAGTTGTTTTAATATGTAAGCTATTAAAACTACGGTAAAATCTTGCAGCATCTATCTCTTTTCTGCATTTAGCAGAACAGAACAAGTGTCTTTCTGTCAACATCCCAATTCTATGTTAAGTGGATTTTCCATAATACAGCCACATGGTTGTTTTCCTGTAACGTATATTCACACCTACGTGAAACACTGTTGCAAGAAAGCATCGTCCATCATCAAGGACCCTCACCACACTCACTTCTTGCTGCTGCCATCAGGAAGGAGGTACAGGAGGCTTAAGTCTAAATCACCAGGTTCAGGAACAGTTATTACCCCTCGACCATCAGAGCCAGAGTGGATAACTTCGCTCAATCCAAAACTGGACTGATTTCACAACGTATGGACTCATTTTCAAGCACTCCACAGCACATGTTCTAATATTTATCTTTTACTTATTTATCTTTTCTTTCTTTTTGTATTTCCACAATTTTTTGACTTTTGAGATTGATTGTCCATCTTTCTTTGTGTGCAATTTTGTGGGAATATTAGCAGTAAATACAGACACCAGATGTGCCCATGAGAAATGCAACATTACATTTCCAGATTAATCTTAAAATCACCCACTATTAACTGCAGGCCGCATTCTCCTATTTTGGGCAAACGTATTCTGATCCCTTTACAGTCTTCGTGTAGCCATCAGTTGTTTTTCAACCCTCTTTATTTCCAGTGTTGCTGACTTCAAAATTAGGCTGGTTGGAAATTCAAGGATCTGTAGAGAATCTGGTTTATCAGTTCTGTAATTAAAAATTTTGTTATACTTTGCTTAGGTTTGGATAGTTTGAGTATAATGAGTAAGCCCCTCTTCTACTTCCATTCTAGATGTGAATTGTGTTGTCTACAATGAAGAATATATGACGTGTACATGGAACCTCACTGGAGGGAAGATAAATTACAGGATGTACTTCTGGTGAGTATGCCAACCACCTGAAGTCATCTGGGGCCTTCCATGAATTCATTCTGGGAGTATTTAATGTGGAAGTACTTTGGTAATCTTTGGGCATTAAGGATCACAGAATTAAAGATTAAAGAATGGAAGGAAGCTGGCCCATCAAATCTATACTCCCCCTCTAAGTAAGAACAATCCACCTTATCTCACTCCCTGCCTCCAAACCATCCCATCTTACCCCAACAGCCTTTCAAATTCTATTTTCTAACGAAATATTTATCCAGCTTCCTTTTGAAAACTACAAGTGAATCTGCTTCCAGGATCACCTCTGGCAATGCATGTCAGACCCTACCATGTCGCTTTTGGATTCTTGGCTAATCACCTTCAATGAAAGCAGGCTCTCCCCATCCACGCCCTTTATGCCCCTTCATCGCTTTAAATACCACTATCAAATCTCCTTGCAACTTTCCTGTCCAAGAAGAACAACTCCAACTTCTTTTGCCAATTCACAGAACTGAAGTTCCTCATTGCTAGAGTCTAGACAGAATGTTCCACAACTTTTCCAGGGCCTTTATATCTTTGTTATAATGTGGCTTCCACAGCTACATAGTTGTAGCCAAACCAATGCCTTATATAGGTTCAGCGGGCTTCCTTGCTGTTCTACTCTGCCCCTATTTATAAAATCCCAATATTCTTTATTTTTTTCTTTTTAACTGCTTCTTGGACCTTCCTTACCTCTTACAAAATATAATGCACCTCCTTCCAGGTCCCACTATTCCTGCAACCATTTTAGAACTGTGCCCTCTAGATTACAATACTTCATCTCATTCCTCCTACCAAAACATAATGTGTCATATTTGTCAGCATTATAAGAGAGTCAAGCAAGGTGGACATCATGATGAATTGTCCACGAACTGCTCAATACCAGGATGAGTTCCAGGGGCTTTCATCTTTATTTAAAAAAAAAATTTACATATATGTGTGAGATAGTGAGAAAGGTGCCTGCTTCTAGTTATACAGACCATGGTGAGATCACATCTAGACCATGTGTAAAGATATGCGCTCCCTGTCTAAGGAAGAAGACACCTGTGATTAAGGAGGCACACTTTTCACCTGACTGCTTCCTGAGAAGGCATGTTTTTCATAATGAGTAGAGATTAAATGGACAGGGCCTTACGCTCTGGAGTTTAGAAGAATGAGATGAGATTTTGGGGCTTGATAGCATGCATACAGGGTTGATATTTCCTTTGGCTGAGATGTTTAGAACTAATGGATACATGTCAGAATAAGGATTTGACCAGCCAGGACAGAGATGAAAAGGAATTCTTTCACCCAGATGTAGAGAATCCTTAGAATCCCCAAGCCAAAGGAGAATGAGGAACATTGATTAGGTATTCTTAGATAGTGGCATTGGAGAGGGATCAGAGAACGATTCTGGGAATGAAAGGGTTATCATACGAGGAACATTTGATGGCTCTGGGTCTGTACTCATTGGAATTTAGAAGGATGAGGTGGTATCTCATTGAAACCTTTAGAATATTGAAAGGCCTAGACAGAGTAGATGTGGAAAGGATGTTTCCTGTGGTGGGGGAGTCCAGGACAAGAGGGCACAGTCTCAGGATAGAAATTTGTCCATTTAAAACAAAGATGTGGAGAAATTTCTTTAGCCAGAGGGTGGTGAATTTGTGGAATTTGTTACCACCGGCAGCTGTGGAGGCCAGCTCACTGGGTGTATTTGAGGCAGAGCTTGATAGGTTCCTCATTGGACATGGCATCAAAGTTTACGGGGAGAAGGCTGGGGAGTGGGTTGAGGAGGGGGAAAAAAGGATCAGCCATGATTGAATGGCGGAGCAGACTTGATGGACCAAATGGCCTAATTCTGCTCCCTTGTCTTATAGTCTTATGGGTGTGGTGCAGTCACAGTCCTACTGAATGT
Source organism: Mobula birostris (assembly GCF_030028105.1). Taxonomy (NCBI): domain Eukaryota; kingdom Metazoa; phylum Chordata; class Chondrichthyes; order Myliobatiformes; family Myliobatidae; genus Mobula; species Mobula birostris. The sequence goes on along the minus strand of NC_092379.1, from coordinate 125,003,337 downwards.
TGGAGCAGTGATAATAGACTGTATGGTCTAATACTGCTTCTGTTTCTGACGTTCTCATGCCCTCCAAAATGACTGAGCAAGTCACTCAGTTAAAGGATTCGCAAAGGAAATGCTGATATTGCCAATATCTTGAACAGGAGCATGGTCTTAAACCCTCAACTTCATGAGTCAGAAGTAGAGTGCAACTAATTAAACCACCTAATGCATGGCTGACGCAAAATGAAATATGGTGGGAGGAAATGAATTAAAGGCGTGAAACATGTGGGGCAAGGTATCTATTTCAATGTTGTAATAATTCTCTATAACTGTTTTGATGCCACATTGTGAGAAAAATTTGGATTATTAAAAATATTTTCATTTTTGTCAAGTATTAGGTATTCTTAGATAAGGTACAGTGCAAACTTTGATGTAATTTATAGAGCTCCTTTCACGGCAGAACACAGAAGATTTAGACAACAACTAAAGGACAGATTTGGTTTGGAATAAATCTTCCTTAATACCAACTAAAGGTGATTTCCATGCAGTTTAAGAAGCAATCTTTCATGATAGAGTGATTTCTCTTGCTCAGTATTAATCACATTTGATCAACTGGAACTATCTCACCTCCTACACAAGTATATCTTAGTAATTAGCCCAGTTTTGCTCTGCACAATGATTTAGAATTCCATATATTAATCTTGTTAAAATGATTCATTCATAAAAGGTGGACAACACCAAGAGAAACAGCATTTATCACCCATTCCTTAGAGTTCAGAGGACAGACAAGAATCAGCCATATTGCAATGTCTGGAATCACAAGGTCTATGGTGAACGAGGTGGAAAGGTGGAGATACATCTCCACCAAGGGAGGTGTAAGGCACTCCTTCCCTCCGCTGGCCTGCAGGTTACCTTTGGCCAAGGTGTAGTACCTGCTTAGCCCCCACAATCGGGGTCACATGAAGCCATGGGAGCAAGTGGTGGATGGTCGTATGAGCAGCTGGTGCAGGTCACAAGTCATGTTATGCCTCTACTGACGCCAGGCAGATAATCTCTGAAATATATTGATACTGACTGGGGTCACCCATCTTGTAAAGACACTGCCCAGAGTAAGCGACTTCTGTAGAAAAATTTGCCAGGATCAACCACAGTCATGGAAAGACCGTGATTGGCCATGTCATGTCACATGGCACATAATCATGATGACGATTATGAACTAATTCTATGGTTACCATAACTAACAAATATTTTTATTCATTTATTTACTTAGAGACAGTTGAATTTAATTTCTTCAACTTTTAAAGTTGAAGTTATTCCTTTCCTGGTGCATTGGGTGACAACCTTGCCGTTTCTTTAGCATTTATCTGTCTTTTATGAGGCCGAGTTGCCAGCTCGATGCTCAACCCAGCACGGATGGAAAGCGTGCAAGGAACCAACCTGATTAGAACCCGGGACCAGTCGTCTCGAAGTCCAGTGCTAATGCCACTACACCAGCAGGTTTAAAGATTAGCTTTAATAACTTTATTTCTCACATGTACAGTACATTGAAATATACAATGAAATACATCATTAGCGTCAACGACCAGCATATGTGAGGACTCTTCCGCAATGTCGCCATGCTTCCGGTGCCAACACAGCATTCCCGCAACTTACTAACCTGTTCTGCTTTGGAATGTGGGTGGAAACCAGAGCACCCAGTGAAGACTGTCATGGTCATGGGGAAAGCATTCCAGCTCCTTACAGACAGCAGAGGGAATAGAATCTCATTCTCTGGCACTATAAAGCTGCATGCAAACCACTACGTTACTGTGTTGTCCTGATATATATACACACACACACACACACACACACACAACCAAACAAAACAATGTTCCTCTGGAGCACGGTGCAGCCACAAAACATATAACACACAAGCACATAAAACAAAATATCACCACAAATAAATTAATAAAATATCATTAAAAATGCACGAGAAGTCCACAGCACAGCTAAACAGTAAACAGCTCACTGTCCTATTGACCAGACCTTAGTGGTGGCAGGGTATTCGTTAGTCTCACAGCCTGAGGGACTAAGCTGTTGCCCAGTCTGGCAGTCCTAGGCTCGATGCATCTGTAGTTTCTGCCTGATGGTAGTGGGTCGAGGAGATTGAGCGATAAGGGGTACTGATCCTCAACAATACAACACTCCTGGTAAATGGCACAAATAGTGGGAAGGATACACCCTGATAATCCTCTTGTTTGTACTAACCTCTCTAGGATCTTGCGTTCTGATGCCTTGCAGTTTTTGTACCACACAATGATGCAGCCAGACAGGACACTCTCGAGATGCTCCTGTGGAAAGTTGTTAGAATAGGGGCGAGGAGCTTTGCACACCTCACTCGCCTCAGAAATTGCACCTTCTTGACTAATGAGGAGGTGTTGTGGGTCCAGGTGTGATCATCTCTTATGTACACGTGAAGGAGCTTTGTGCTCTTCACTCTCTCCACAGTAGAATCATTGATTGCATTGGAGAGAGCTGACCTGAGCCTCACTGAAGTCCACAATCATCACTTTTGTCTTGTCTACTTTGAAACTCAGGTCATTGTTCCCACACCATTTGACAAGTTTCCCTACCTCCTTTCTCTATGCTAACCCATCGTTGTTACCGATGAGGACAACCACTGTCGTATTACCTGCAAACTTGATGATACAGTTCGAGCTGGATTTGGCAATGTAGACGTGAGTGAACAGTGGGCTGAGCACCAGCCCTGGGGGACGCCAGTGCTCAATGTGATGGAGCCTGAGATGTTGCTACCAGCTTGGACATACTGGAGTGTATCCATCAAGAAGTCCTAGATCCAGTTACAGAGTGTTGTTGAGCCCAATGAGGACAGTTTACCCACCAGTCTCTGAGGGATGATTGTGTTAAATGCCGATCTGCAGTCGATGAACAACATCCCGTCATATGTTGCATTGTTTTCTAGCTGCAACAGGATGGAGTGGAGGGCCGAGGCAATGGCTTCGTCAGTAAGCAAGTTTGAGAGGTAGGTGTACTGGAAAGGGTCCAGTGTAGCTAGAAGTTAGGATTTTAAATGATCTATTACCAGCCAATCAAAGCTCGTCATGATTGTTGAGGTCAGTGGCATTGGGCAGTAATCATTTAAGACAGTTGCCATCACCCTTGGGCTCTGGAATAATGGTGACTACCTTGAAGCCTGCAGGGACAGTGGACTATTGCGAAGAGAAGAATCTCTCCTTCAACTTTTGGCCTATGGGTAATAGACTAGTGACTATGACAGCATGCTGCTGCACTCTGTTGGTGCTTTGGGTTAACATATTGGACTGTTTACTCTGGATGGCACCACCAAACAGTGCGACCAATGGTGACTATCCTGCAGACAGTTCATGAAACTACTTCTATTATTTCTTCTTTCAAATACGATTCTATTCCTAAATGATTGTAATACGTAATTTACATTTTGATGGTGTGTTGTTGGACCGATTGAGTGATCTGGCGATTTGCTGTCTCTGAGCAAGTTTGGTGAGGTTTGGAGTGGAGCGTACGGTCTGGAGGCACGGAACCCTGCAGCCCATGATCTACTCCATTGTTTTTTACTGATTGAGGTGTCGAGGGAACGAGCCCATGATCTACTCCATTGCTTTTCTTGGGTTGAGGCATTGAGCAAGGTTGAAGTGAACAAGGGTGAAAGCAGAGGAGGGGCGTGTGTTCAACGCCATTTGCCTATATTCGATCGGTCTTCCTCTTGCTCTTGCTAGCTGCTGCTGGACGAAAGTGCAGGAATCTTAGGATCCACATTGCAAGGATCAATTAGAGAGGCTGTGGACTCATTTTGGGGGACTTTGAGGTTCATGTTGCATATGTTCCTAGATTTTGGTTACTCTTTTTTTTGCAGTTTTTGGACAGTTTGATCAGGGTAATCAATGCATTTTGGAGTCTTTAGAGAAGAATGCTTTATCCTGTGGCCTGAGTGGGCTAGCAGCGCAACGCTGAACTGAGCTAAACTGAGCACTACTTTGCTCCTGGTTTGATGTTCGATATTTTATGTTGTTCATTTGCTTTTTGTCATTTGTGCAATTTATTCTTTTCTTGCGCGTTGGATGTTTGATGTTTTCTTGAACAAGTTCCATGGTGTTTCTTTGTTTCTTTGTTTGCAGGGAGATAAATCTGTATTCTATATACATGCTTTGATAGTAAATGTACTTTGAATCTTTGGAAGAGTTGAACAGACTGGTTGACTATCCATTCAAACATTTGGCAGTCAATTCTTTTCTATCTAGAAATTACAAAATGCACCCTATGCTATTTCAGTTGAGGAGTTGAACACAACATGTTCCAGCAAAAGTGTCTATTCTTCATTGTATTTCATCATTGTATTTCTGTAGCAATCTAATAAATTAATGGTTGGATCTTCCATTCTTGCAAGTCCAAATGGGAAAAGGGCCCCACAGACAGCAGTTCAACGTTTGCTCCCATGCTGTATAAAACAGATGGAATTTTCTGAAGACTGTGCAAACACATTAAAATGTGGCAATGCAAAGCTGCTTTCAGTAATCTCCCGCAATTAGTGTAAACTCAAAGCAAGAGCACTGAATTGACATGAACTTGAACTTTCACTGCAGTTCATTTAGGATGAAATAACCAATAATAATATTACATCTCTGAATCCTAATTAAGATGCTAATGCCACACTCCAGAATTGTTTCCGTTCAACCTCCTCTCTTGTCCTGAGAAACTGTGGCACAGAGTCATAGATCCATATATCATGGAAACACAATATTTGATACATCAAGTCAAACATCCATTGACATAACACCTACACAGATCCTATTTTATTCTCCCCATTTTCCCATCAACTCCCCCCAAATTCTATCGTTCACCTACTCACTGGCTGCACCTTAAGAGGAGTCAACTATGGTACCAGGCTGCACATCTTTGGGGCTGATGGAGGAAATGGGAGCATCTTGGGGAAAGCCAAAAGGGGAATATACAAACTGCACACACACAGCACCTGGATCATTGTAACTCTAGATCTGCAGCTCTACCAGCTGTGTGCTTTGCTACCTACTACTTATCAGAAGACCATAAGATATAGGAGCAGAATTAGGCCATTTGGCCCATCGAGTCTGCTCTGCCATTTCATCATGGCTGATCCATTTCCTTCTCAATCCTATTCTCCAGCCTTCTCCTCATAACTGACTAACCAAGAACCTATCAACTTCCACCTTAAATTCACCCAGTGACTTGGCCTCCACAGACACCAGTGGCAATGAATTTGACAGGTTCACCACTGTCTGGCTAAAGAAGTTCCTCCTCATCTCCATTCTAAAGGAACGTCCCTCTATCTGAAGCTGTGTCTTCTGGTCTTAGACTCCCCATAAGGACATAAGAAGATAGAAATGTAAGAAATAGGAGCAGGAGTAGGCCACCTGGCCCATCAAGCCTGCTCTGCCATTCAATAAGATTATGACTGATCTAGCCATGGACTCATCTCCACCTACCTGCCTTTTCCCCATAACTCTTAATTCCCCCTACTATGCAAAAATCTACCCAACCTTGTCTTAAATATATCTACTGAGGTAGCCTCCACCGCTTCATTGGCCAGAGAATTCCACAAATTCACCAACCTCTGGGAAAAGCAGTTCTTCCTCATTCCAGTGAATACAGGCCCAAAGACACTAGAATCTCTTCATATGACAATTCTTTCAATCCTGGAATCATTTTCATGAACCTCCTTTGAACATTCTTCCATGTCAGTACATCCTTTCTTAGATAAAGGTCTCAAAACTGCTCACAATACTCCAAGTGAGGCTTCACCAGTGCTTAATTAAGCCTCAGCATTACGTCCTTGCTTTCATATTCTAGTCCTCTTGAAAATAATGCTAACATTGTATTTACCTTCCTCACCACCAATTCAACCTACAAATTAACCCTTAAGGAACCCAGCCTGAGCATGAGTATTCAATCCACAATGATCCATATATTTCCTATTCTCATATTTCATATTTCTTTCTGTTGTAGAAGGAGGCCATTCTTCCCATCAAGTCCATGGAAATTATCAGATCAATCCCATTAATCCCACAAGGCCATCTAATTCCCTATAAACTATTCTGTTCACAAGTAAAATAGACACAATGAGAATTCCTGATGTAGCCACTTCAAACATCACAAAGGACCCATTATTTTGGATTGAACATCTAGTACTATTTTGTATAAGGTCAGGATTACTTTTCCATAGATCTCGAGGAGTATTTATGCCAAGAACCAAGTCACAAATAAGAATTGTATGTGAGTATTAGATTCATAGAGGTTGGAAATAGGCTGCTCAACTCAACAGGTCCATGCTGACCAATGATCACCCATCTGTATCAATCCCACCTTTCAGCATTTAGCCCAGGGCTTTTAATGCCCAGGCAATTTAAACACTCATCTTGACACCTCCTTAATGCTGTTAGTGGCTCTGCTTCCACCACTCTCCCTCGTAGTGTGTCCTAGGTGTTCATCACTCTTGGCAAAAAAGCTTCCTCTCAAATCCCCTCTAAATCTCTGACACAAATGTATGTCTTATCCACCTCCAAAAGGGGAAAATATTCCTGCAGTCTGTCCTTTCTATACCGTTCATAATGTTAATTTCAGTGGATTCCAGTTAATTGGGACATATTGGGATCAGTTATTTTGGCCCAATAAAGTGGCTGCCCCAATTAGCGGAAGTTTCATGGAAATAGTTTAAAAGGTATAAAAAAGACAAACTACCATTTACCTGAGTAAAAATTTATATATTTAAATGAAATACAGAGCAAGTTAGAAGACTATCAATACCTCTACACTACTATAAAACTGTGCATTAGTTCCTAATAGTTTTAGTGGGGGGAATTCATCCAGTGAATGCTGTTGTGTTCTTATGACTTCTTGTAAATGAAGTTTGCTCCAATAGACAGAGCAGATGAGATCTACAATGTGATCTAACGGCCAAGAAGGCAGTTCTGCAATGCCCCACAGAGAGCAAAGGGCATGACGTGACACAGAAGGAGTTTATGGTCAACTTCTGCAACCAAGGAAGATCCCAGTTGTGAATCTACTCATAGCATTGGATCCGGACTTCTAAAGTCAAGAGGGTGGAACTGCCCCAGTGCAGCAGCTTTTCCACTTTAAAAACTCTCCTGCTCAGGTTTTCCTGTCATCATCGGATATGTACAACCACCACCAAATGAACAAAATCAGTGTAGCCACCTAGGACGCCTTCATAGAATGCTATTGATTATTGCATTCTCAAAATCTTAATTTTCATTGTGACATTCAAGACGTTTGTCCATACCTTCAAATTCTTCATCGTGCCTAACTCGTTGAAGTGGAGAAATCCTTTTATTTTCATTCCCAGCTGTTCCTGACATCTTAAAACCTGAATGCTTCCGAATTATATTACTGCCTATATCTTGCCAACTGTCAGTGACAAAAATCACTGCTTTTTAAGACAAACAAATGCTACTGATGACAGATAGAAACTGTTCAGCAACAGTATCCTATCCCAATTAAGCGGCATAGTGTTCCAAATTACTGAAGGGAATCCCGACTATTGTTTTGATTTCTTTTTGTTCTTTAAGAGTTGATCCAAATAAGTGGCTGCCTCAATTAGCTAATGGCCCAAGTAACTGGAATCCACTGTACCTGAATCATGTACCCCATTAAACTCCTCCACTCCAGTTAAAACAGGCCTAGTTTGTCTAGACTCCCCTCATGAATAAATTGGTCCATCCCAGGCAAAATCCTGGTAATCTCCTGTGTCCCATCTCCAGCATGGTCACATCCTTCCTATGTGGGGTGACCAGAAATATATCTGGTACTCCAGCTGAGGTCAGAGCAAGGTTTTATAAATTTGGAACATAACCCCCTAATCTTGTATTAATGAAGGCCAGCAAACCATATGCATTCCTCACAACTTTATCTTCCTGTGCAGCCACTTTCAAAAATCTATGGACATCCACACCAAAGTCCCTCTGTTCATCAATATACTCTAGGAGCTTAACTTTTATGTTTTTTAACCACATTCTCCCACATTCTCACATGGGAGGCATTGATAACTTGGATGTGAATGCAGGAAATATGATTGGCAATTCTGCCTTTGACACAAAGTTGATGGTGTTGTGGACAGTGAGGAATGCTACAGCAGGATTCAGACCAGAGGGAGAGCTGGATGTGGCGTTGGCAGATTGACTTTAAACCCAACAAGTATGAGCTGATGCATTTTGAGAAGTGAAGTGGGTTAGGACACATACAGTAAATGGCAACACTGAAGAGTCCAGATGAACTGAAAGACCTTGACGTTCAATCCATTATTCTCTGAAGTGTCAATACAGACAGCAGAGTGGTGAAAAGGCATAGGGCATGTGTGCTCTTGTAGATCAGGGCATAGAATATAAAGATCCGGGACATTATGTTGAAGATTTACAATACTCTGGTTTGTCTGATTGGTGCTAAATTCCAAGAGAGGGAATTTGTTGAATGTCTTTGAGATGGATTTTTAGAGCAGCATGTGGTTGAGCCCACTAGGGGAAAGACAATTCTGGACTGGGTGTTGTGAAATGAACCAGATTTGGTTAGGGAGCCTAAGGTAAAGGAACCCTTAGGAGACAGTGATTATAATATGATAGAATTCACTCTGTAGTTTGAGAGGGAGAAGATAAAGTTAGATGTATCAGTATTACAGTGGAATAAGGGGAACTACACAAGCATGAGAGAAGAGCTGGCCAAACTTGGTTGGATGACGGCAGAACAGCAGTAGCTGGAGTTTCTGGGGCCAATGCTGAAGAGGCAGGATGAATACATCCCAAAGACGAAGAAGTATTATAAAGGGAGGATGAGGCACCCATAGCTGACAAGGGAAGTCAAAGATAGAATAAAAGCAAATGAGAGGGCATATCATAGAGCAAATATTAGTGGGAAGTTAAAAGATTAGGACACTTTTAAAAATCAACAGAAGACAACTAAAGTACATAAGGAGAAAAATATGAAATATGACGGTAACTTAGCCAAAATACAAAAGAGGATACCAAAAGTTCTTTCATATATGAAAAGAGTATAAGTGAGATGAGAGTGGACATTAAACTGCAGAAAAATGATGCTGGAGAAGTAGTAATTGGGGACAAAGAAATAGTGGATGAACTCAATAAATATTTTGTCTCGGTCTTCACTGTGGTAGATAGGTCCCCTAAAGTACACTCCAGGGTTTTGAAAGAGATGGCTGAAGAGATTGCGGAGGCATTAGTAATGATTCTGGAATGGTTCTGGAGAACTGGTAATTGTAAATGTCAGTGTACTCTGTAAGAAGAGAGAGAGGCAGAAGAAAAAACATTATAGGCAAGTTAGCCTGACTTCAGTGTTTGGGATGATATTCATTATTAAGGATGAGGCTTCAGGGTACTTGGAAGTGCATGATAAGGTAGGCCAAAGTCAGCATGGTTTCCTTAAGGGTAAATCTTGCCTGACAAATCTGTTGGAATTATTTGAGGAAATAACAAACAGATTAGCAAAAGAGAGTCAGTAGATGTTGTTTACTTGGAAGTGAGATTGCTTAATAAGAGAAGAGCCATGGTATTACAGTAAAGATACTACCATAGAAAGAAGAGTTGCTGAGGCGGCAGACGGAATATAGTGTAGGGAAGAGTATGGTCATGCACCTTGGTAAAAGGAATAAAGGCATACACTATTTTTGAAGTAGAGAGAAAATTAAAAAGCTGGAAAGGGAAATGAGAGTGCATGTACAGGATTACCTAGAGGTTAACTTGGCTGTTTGAATCAGTGACAAGGAAGGCAAATGCAATGTTAAGATTCATTTCAAGCAGACTAGAATATAAGAGCAAGATTATGATGCTGAGGCTTTATAAGGCATTGGCGAGACCGCACATGGAATATTGTCAGCAGTTTTGGGCCCCCTATCTAAAAAATGATGTGTTGGCATTGGAGAGGACTAGAGCAGGTTCATGAGAATGATCCCAGGAAGGAAAGGGTTAATGTATAGGAGCATTTGATTGCTCTGGGCCTGTACTCACCGGAATTTAGCAGAATGAGTGGGATCTCTTTGCAACCTAGCATATATTGAAAGGCCTAGATAGAGAGGATGTAGAGAGGATATTTCCTATCATGGGTGAGTCTAGGATGAAAGGGCACAACCATAGAAGAGAGAGATCTCCATTTAGAACAGAAATTAGGAGGAGTTTATTCAACCAGCGGGTGAGGAATCTGTGGAATTCATTGCCACAGTCGACTATGGAGGCTAGGTCATTGAATATATTTAAAGCGGAGATTGACAGGTTCTTGATTAGTCAGGGTGTCAAAGATTAAAGGGAGAATGCAAGAGAATGAAGTCGAGAGGGATAATAAATGAACAATGATGGAAAGGCGGAACAGGCTCAATGGGCCGAGTGGCCTAACTCTGCACCTGTGTCGTCAGGTCTCATTGTCTTATTGACTGGACTTGGAGTGCTGTGTACAGTATGGTTGCCACCCTACGGGAATGGCATGGATACAGTGGAGATTCACCAAGATATTGCGTGGTCTGGGGGACTATAGATATAGGGAGAAGTCTGCTGAGAGGTAACTTTTCCACAAGTTCAAAGTTCAAAGTAAATTTATTTTGAAATTACATATATGTACTTTCAGAATTAGAATCAGAATCAGAATCAAGTTTATTATCACCAACATGTGTCATGAAATTTGTTAACTGAGCAGCAGCAGTTCAATGCATTGCATAATATAGGAGAAGATGAATAGATCAATCAATCAATCAATCAATCAATTTACAGTATATGTACATTAAATAGATTAAAATCATGCAAAAACAGAAATAATATATAGTAAAGAAGTGAGGTAGTGTTCGTGGGTTCAATGTCCATTTAGAAATTGGATGGCGGAGGGGAAGAAGCTGTTCCTGAATCGCTGAGTGTGTGCCTTCAGGCTTCTGAGATTTGTTTTCTTGAAGGTATTCACAGTAAAAAGAAGAAACAATAGAATCAATGAAAGACCACACCCAACAGGACAAACAGCCAATGTGCAAAGAAAACAAACTGTGCAAATACAAAAAAAATAAGTCAGTCATTCAATTAATCAATCAATCAATCAATCAATCAATCAGCAATAAAGGTCATGGACATGAGGTGAAGGTGAAAGTGAGTCCATAGGTTGTGGGATCAGTTCAGTGATGGGACTAGTGAAGTTATCCCCACTGGTTCAACAGCATGATGGTTGAGGGCTAATAACTGTTACTCAACCGAGTTGTGTGGGTCCTGAGGCTCTTGTACATGCTTCCTGATGGGAGCAGCAAGAAGGGAGCATGGCCTGGATGGTGCGGTCCTTGGTGCTGGATGCTGCTTTCCTGCAATGGCACTCCATGTAGATGTGCTCAATGGTTGGAAGGGCAGTATCCACTACGTTTTGTAGGCTTTTCCATTCAGGAGCATTAGTGTTTCCATACCAGGCTGTGATGCAATCAGTCAATATACTCTCCACTACACATCTATAGAAGTTTATCAAAGTTATGGATAACATGCCAAATCTTTGCAAACTTCTATGATAGTGGAGGTGCTGGCATGCTTTCTTTATAACAACAGCTATGTGCTGGACCCAGGACAATACCTCGGAAGTGATAACACTGAGGAACTTAAAGTTGCTGAGCCTCTCCACCTCTGATCATCTGATGAGGACTGGCTCATGGACCTCCGGTTCCCTCCTCCTGAAGTCAATTATCAGCTTCTTGGCCTTGTGGAACTGAATGAGATGATGTTGTTGTGGCACCATTCAGCCAGATTTTCAATCTTCCTCCTATATGCTGATTCTTCACCACCTTTGATTCAGTCAATGAGAATGGTGTCGTCACCAAACTTAAATGTGGAATTGGAGCCGTAATTAGCCTCACGGTCATAAGTGTAAATCAAGTAGAGCAGGGGGCTAAGCACACACCCTTGTGATGCACCCAAACTGATGAGATTGTGGAGGGGATTTTGTTGTCAATCCGAACTGATTGATGTCTGTAAGTGAGAAAATCGAGAATCCATCTGCTCAAAGGGGTATAGAGGCCAAGGTCTTGGAGCTTATTGGTTAGTTTGGAGGGGGTGATGGTATTGAATGCTGATCTGTAGTCAATGAACAGCATCCTGATGTATGCATGTTCACTGTCCAGATGTTCCATGGTTGAGTGAAGAGCCAACGAAATGGCACCTGCTGTTGCCTTGTTGTGATGGTAGGATAATTGGAGCAGATCAAAGTCACTTCTCAGGCAGGAGTTGATATATTTCATCATCAACCTCTCAAAGCACTTCATCACTGTGGATGTAAGTGCTATAGGCATTTCAGGCAAGCTACCACATTCTTCTTAGACATCAGTATAATTCAAGCCTTCTTGAAGCAGGTGTCAAGCCTTCTAGACAGTCAAAGCGAGAAGTTAAAGATATTGGTGAACACTCCAGCCAGCTGATCAGCTCAGGTCTTCAGTACTCGGCTAAGTACCCTGTCTGGGCCAGATGCTTTCCGTGGATTCAACCTCCTGAAGGATTCTTTCACATCAGCCACAGAGACTGAAGTAACAGGGTCATTGGGGCCTGTGGGAGTTAGTTCGTGAAGTTTCCTCCATGGTCAAGGCAAGCATAAAAAGGCATGTCGCTAGGAAGAGGACAGCCAAGTGATCAGATTTCCCGAAATACACTCTAGGCATGGAACGGTAGTCATTCTTTATCGTAGTATAGCAGTGGTCAACCATGTTCAGACCCCTGGTGCTGCGGGTAATATGTTGTCCAGATTGGTAAAGTACTTGGTAAGTAAGTGCTCCAGCATTGACCTTCTTGATCAACCATGGGTCACAGACTTTCAATTGCAAAGACAACCCCTTATCCCCTATCACCCAACTAATTTTAAATTCAATGCACTAAATTGCCCTGGATGAGATAGGTTCCTCCCATGCAGGACCTTACTAAAGCCCACATAGACTCCGTCAACTGCAATATCCTCATCAACGTACTAAATTATCTCTTCCAAAAATTCAAATCAGGAATGCCAATTTGACAAAGCTATTTTAACTGTCCTTGAAAAAAATCCCAAATCTCCAAGTACAGATTAATCTTGATACAAAAATCCGGAAAGATGATGATGTTCTTGGACACATTGGCCAAACCGGACCCAATCAAAGGTGCATTTGTTCGTCCCTTACGTCTTTTTTACAATCGCAAGTTAGTGTGGATGGTATTAATGCAAGTGCTGCAGTACTATCCCATCAGTGAGTTGCTCAATAGTGATGGAGCTGGATTTATTGCATACAGTTGTTGTGTTGTCGCCATGGTGCTGAGAAGATACGCGGTCCAATAAAGATAGCGAGTGATTGTCTTGGAATTTTTTTTATTGGTATCAAGACCCCGATGGACATGGGTAATTCACAATGCCACATGTCCAGTTCACTGGTTCATTGACGAAAGCAATGGCAGGGGAGCTGCGTTGCCACGGTGACACCAGTTGCAGCTGAATAGGAGACAAGATGCCGAGGCAGTCTGCGAGAGTCTCTGTGGTACACACTAGAATCCTTGCAGGGTAGAGAGCTGGCCACTCCTGTTGGTCCAGCCCTCCAGTGTTCACCCAGAGGATGAACGAGCTGGACCAGGACCATCTACAGGCATGCCACTCAGGGCCTTGGTCTAGATTTGTTTTTCTTTGTGGCTGTATGTTTTTTTCTGAAATCATAACTATATTTGCTATTTGTGCTTTGTGCAGTTAGTAATGTGTTTGGTACTTGGTCCTGACGGAACGCTGTTTCATTTGGCTATATTTATGTATTGTTGAATAATAATTAACCTTGAACTTGAATTTGAAGAGACTGAAGACACTGGAATCTGGAGCAACAATATTGTGCCACAGAAACTCAGTAAGCCAAGCAGTGTCTGTGGAGAATAAAAAATTTTCAACATTTCAGGTTGAAACCTTGCATCACAACTGAGATTAACCCATAGTAACACATACAGAATGCTGGAGAAACTCAGCCGGTCAGGTTGCATCTATGGAGCAGCAGAAAGAGCTAATGTTTCGGGATGAAGCCTTTCCTCAGGACTGTGAAAGGGGGGGGACGAAGTCAGAATAAGCAGGTGGGGCCAGTGGAAGGAGTACAAGCCAGAAGGTGATCAGTGAAACCAGGCGAGGGGGAAGGCAGATGGGTGAGGGAGAGGAGATGATGTGAGAGCTGCGAGGTGATCAGTGGAAAAGGTGAATGGCTGAAGAAGATGCATCTGCAGGAACTCTTGTGTTTCAGATTAATCAATTTCTTCAGAATGTTATCAGATAATCAGATGCTGAATTCTCATTATCAATATGGAATAGATCATGATCAGATGCTTTCAGTTAATGCTTCAAAGTGGCGATGATTCAACATGGAATTTATCTTATCAAGTTCCATTCTGAAAATACTTGTTTTTCAAACAAGTAGCACTGATTAAAAAAAACAGTACTATGTGTATGAATCTTTAAACTATCTTTCTTTCTTTTTATCATTTCATAAGTATAACTTTTACAATGTTTAATTTCCCACTCATAACAGAAAATATGGCTACTTGGTTTTCTTTGCAGGTATTTCTCACAACAACCACAGGAATGTAGGAACTACATTCAGCAGGGTGGCTATAACATTGGATGCAATTTCTCGGCCGATGGCATTATACAATTCAAAGACTTTCACATTTTCATAAATGGATCCAGTGATTCAGGAAACATTATAACAAAAACCAAAAAGTTTCAGCTCCAGGACCAAGGTAAGAGTATTTGTTAACAAAGCACTGGCTGAGATTGGTAAAGCCAAAATCACACAAGAAGTTGACTTTGGAGAAGATTATTCTATTTATTTATATTAATGTCCAGTGACTGAAGAAGTGTGTCAAAAAAAAGTTCCAGCTCAGGTCAATGCTGAGAGAACTCAGAACTAGTATAACACTTGGAGCCAGTGATGTCAATGTAAGTTAACTGATGGGTTTCCGTAAAGTACTTAGGTCCTGGCAGTATTATTCTTGTAGGGCATGGTGCTGTTAAAGATATCGTAGATTGAGTTAATTGGGCATATTACACATAAATCTTCAAAGGTGATCATAGATGTTGTTGACTTGCGTGTCATCACATTAATTTCTGCTGATAGCATTCTATTATGTAATGGTTTGCTTTGAATTTTAAGGCAATCTATCCTCAAATGATCAATGGTGAGCTCAGTTGCAAAACTAGAGTTTTTGCTGGTTTGGATTTCAATATTTGGCTGATTTGCCAGTTATCTTTATTCTACCCAATTCTCTTAATTTTATCAATGGTTTCTGATTTGTTATTGTGACTCTGAATTGCTGCACTAGGTCCGACCCCAGCAATGACCATGGCGTTAAAACCATTAATTTACATTCAAAAAGTAAGTCTGTTATTTATTTAGTAAGAAAATAATTCAATATAAATGATGAACTAATAGTTACACATACTTTAATAATCATATGAAGAAATGAATCTTTGAGAAAAAGCTTCAAAGAGATGTTTTAGGCAAGTTAATTTTGAGTTTTAAATCTCTGATCAAAGAGAGACCAACATTTAGTTTGAAAGTTTCAGGTGGGATGGTAGAGTAGTGCTCAGCGTAACACTTTAGAGGGCAAACAACCCACATATAATTTCCTCCACTGTCTGTAAGGGTTTGTACATTGTCTCTGTGGCTGTTTGGGTTTCCTCCAGGTGCTCTGCTTTCCTCCCACATTCCAGAGACATGTGGTTAGTGTTAGTGAGCTGTGGGCATGCTAGCTTGGCACCAGAATCATGGTGACACTTGCAGGCTGCCCAGAACAATCCTCGCTGATTTGATTTGATGAAAAGTATGCATTTCACTTTGTGTTCGTTGTACAGGTGACAAATAAAGCTAATCTTTTATCTTTTGAACGTTTCATGATCACCATTGTTGACTCCAGCTTTTTATTTCAGATTAATTCATATCATCTGGACAGTATGCAATCAAACACGTCTACAGATCTGTAACCAATGTGTCTAGATACTTAATAACGTAGCAAATTTTCTTCCATATCCTACAGATGAGGAAATTGCAATATGCAATCTTTGAATTGAATTTGAACTGATGCCCAAATTCTTCTGAAGAAGCTCCACTGTGATAAGCTTGGATTAAGCTCCTTTTCTAACAGGACTAAAATTCTTTGCTACCTTTCAGTGCAACCCTTTCCACCTGCAAACCTGACAGTGAATACTACAGAAAACAATGGTCTCCTCTTGGAATGGGATGCTCCAATGGGAACAGCGAGATGTTTGGAATATGAAATCAGGCACCAGAATAATAAGGACAAGGAGTGGCAGGTACAGAGTGGCAGTGACTACACGATGAACATGAGTTTCCTATCGAGGCTAATAACTAACTTTTAAGAGTGGGTTAGAGCAGCAGAAGTGGTGTAACACCTGCCACTGTCAATTAAGATGAAGGATTCCTCCCTCTGGCAACTTGAGTGGATCAAGCTCCCCTCTGTTGGTCTTTCCTCACACTGAAGGAAATCTGGTTTTCAGCTGGTAAAATAGACATAGAGCTATAGGATAATGCACATAAATCAGCCATGATGGAATGGCAGAGCAGATTCAATGGGTGAATGTTCCTATGTCTTATAGTCTTATGGCTCAGCTTGTACATGGCAACCAAGATATCTTCCTAAGCTGGTTCCATATGCCTTATTTTGGTCATATGCCTTTGCAACTTTCCTATACAAGTATCAACCTGTCCAAACGTTGATACATCCAGATGCTGGAAATTCAAGCAACACACATCAAGGTTGCTGGTGAATGCAGCAGGTCAATATACCCTGAGGTGTTGGAGCCGGCGAGATCAATGGCAGAGGCTTCAATCTGAAGTTCAATGCCTGCTAGCACCCGGGCCAGCAGGCTCTGGGGTCTGCAGATGTAGGATCTTGCGATCTTTGCCTAACATGACAAAGTCAAAAAAACGGCGATTGCAGGCATGGATCCGACATCTGCAATCTGAAATTCATGCCTGCTAGCATCTGGGCCAGGCCGCAATCTGAAGTTGACCTGCTGCGTTCACCAGCAACTCTGATGTGTGTTGAAGGAGAGAAAAGAAGTTTGTTAAGCTGCGGGAAAGAGAGGGGATGGAAGATGTCTCCAATTGGGTAAAACTAGGGTGGCCATGGAGTTAAGCTGTAAACAGGGTATCTAGTTAATGAGTGAATAGTTTTCTGGTCACTCATTGACCGTTTTCTGCATTTGGTGATAATAATGTGGCTTTCTCTAACTTACTGAAACCAAGTATAAACTAAGCAACTGTTCTGCAGAGCCCCTGTGCTTTGCAATGGGCATCTTGAGTTCCTGACTGCATACAATTTCAGCTCCCCTACTCACTCCCATGTTGCCCTAGTGTTCTTGTCCCATGCACACTCATGCATCCATGATGAAGGTTCTCGAATTGAAACATCAGTTGTCCATTTTCATCCATACATGTTGCCTGACTTGATGAGTCCTTCCAGCATTTTATGTGTTGTGTCCATCCACCTTAATTTTCCACTTCTTTTTTTCACCTTTCCTAGTCCCCTCAATCACCTGATCCCCCCTGCCCATCATCCAATCCCCACCTGGTTCAACCAGCTTCTATCCCTTGCACTAACCAATCATCTCTCCATTCCATCCCTCTTATGGTTATACACTGGCAGTCTTTCCTCTTCCATCCCAGAGCTGATGTAGGATCTTGATCCTAAATATCAGCTTTTACCTTTTGCCTCCACAGATGCTACCTGACCTGCTGAGTTCTTCCAGCATTCTGTTCTTTGTCCTAGGTTTCAGCAGTCTCATTTGTCTTCAGACTATAACTGATAACATCAGAATCAGGTTTATTATCACCGGCATGTGACGTGAAATTTGTTAACTTAGCAGCAGCAGTTCAATGCAATACATAATATAGAAGAGAAAAAAATAATAATAATAAATGAATAAGTAAGTCAATTACAGTATACTTATATTGAATAGATTAAAAATGTGCAAAAAAAACAGAAATACTGCATGTTAAAAAAAGTGAGGTAGTGTTCGTGGGTTCAATGTCCATTGAGGAATCAGATGGCAGAGGAGAAGAAGCTGTTCCTGAATCACTGAGTGTGTGCCTTCGGGCTTCTGTACCTCCTACCTGATGGTAACAGTGAGAAAAGGGCATGCCCTGGGTGCTGGAGGTCCTTAACAATGGATGCTGCCTTTCTGAGACACTGCTCCCTGAAGATGTCCTGGGTACTTTGTAGGCTAGTGCCCAAGATGGAGCTGACTAGATTTACAACCCACTGCAGCTTCTTTCAGTCCTGTGCAGTAGCAACCCCCCCCCCCCCACCATACCAGACAGTGATGCAGCCTGTCAGAATGCTCTCCACAGTACATCTATCGGAGTTTTTGATTGTATTTGTTGACATGCTAAATCTCTTCAATCTCCTAATGAAGTAAAGCCACTGCCTTGCCTTCTTTATAACTACATTGATATGTTGGGACCAGGTTAGTTCCTCAGAGATCTTGACACACAGGAACTTGAAACTGCTCACTGTCTCTACTTCTGATCCCTCTATGAGAATTGGTATGTGTACCTTCGTTTTACCCTTCCTGAAGTCCACAATCAGTTCTTTCCTCTTAGTGACGTTATGCCAGGTTGTTGCTGTGGCACCACTCCACTAGTTGGCATATCACCACCTGAGATGGTTGTATTGTCAGCAAATTTATAGATGGTATTTGAGCTATGCCTAGCCACACAGTCATGTGTATATAGAGAGCAGAGCAGTGGGCTAAGCACACACCCCTGAGGTGTGCCAGTGTTGATCGTCAGCGAGGAGGAGATGCCATCACCAAACCGCACCGATTGTGGTCCAGTTAGGAAGTCAAGGATCCAACTGCAGAGGGAGGTACAGAGGCCCAGGTTCTGCAACTTCTCAGTGGGGATTGTGGGAATGATGATATTAAATGCTGAGCTATAGTCGATGAACAGCATCCTGACGTAGGTGTTTTTGTTGTCCAGGTGGTCTAAAGCCATGCGGAGAGCCATTGAGATTGCATCATTGAGACTGAGAACACATTGTTAAGTTCTGTATTTTGATATTAAACTCATCATCACATTTGACTACATTCCACTTTTTCATGATTCCTCCATGTAGAAAGCATCGGTCACTGTACAGACAAAGTTTAATTTGGCTAGTGTGGATCCAGAGAAGTTCTACACCTTTCAAGTGAGAAGCAAGATTAACATGTATTGTGGCACAACTCAACTGTGGAGTGAGTGGAGCTTCCCGGTTCACTGGGGTAAAAGTGATACCCAAACAGGTAAATTAAACATGCAAGTAAAACCATTGACAAGATCTTCATAAAACGTGTCTTAAGGATGTTCTATTCTAAAGTTGCTTCTGATGACGTGGGCTTTCCACCTGCTGGGAGCCAATAGCAAGTGTTATTTGGAGTTGGAATGCTTGGGAGGAAAGGTATGCAACTTTTAGAGCCAAAGAGCACTGCAGCACATAGACAGAACTTTCAGCCCATCTAGTCAGTGCCACCCTGATCTTTTGCCTCATAGAATTGCCTGGACGCAGACTATAGACCTTCACACCTCTCTTATCCATGTACCTATCCAAACTTCTCTTAAATGTTACAATTGAACCCACCATCTACTGGTTAAATGAATGGTACTAAATGAGATGAAAGAAACCCCTCCTCCAAAAAAAAAATCATTCCAGGCGCTCCTCTCCATTTCATTATAGTGTGAACAAACTTAACAAAATCCAAGATTCCAAGACAGTTCATCATGGTGATTCTCAATGAGTGAATCTAGCAAGGCAGATAATTCTCACATGGTGATGGAAGTTTGTTCTGAGTAGGTAGAGGTCCACTGGCCCAGCTCTAAAAATCCCTTCATTAACAATAGTGCTCAGATCTCCCAATATCTCCCAAAGCCTGTCCAACTGGATAAACCAGCAGGTGGCATTAGTGATACCAATTCAGAACTCTCAATTAGTACTATACACCTTCTAAAGTTTCTTAATTTCACATGAGAAGCTCACATGGTGTGGCAGTAAGAATTGTTAGCATACAGAACAGACGCAGACAGGGAGAAAACATAAGTGTTTCCTGGTGAAATGTATAGTCGATCAAATAGTGATCAACAAATGGGGCAAAATACTTATTTAGGGATGGAGCTAAAGCATTGTAGGTGGCAGGGAATTTTAAAGATAATAACAGAATTATAAAGAAAATATGAAATAATGAAAAGTATGTGTTGTTTTATCTTGCAGAAAATTCAAAAGAGACTTTCAAAACCTACATCACCGTGGTTTCCCTATCGGTATTAATTTTACTTGTAATCTGTCTCATAAGGATAGAAAGGTAAGGTCCCAAAGATTAGCATACATATAAAATACTACCTCATGCTGTGCTGCATTCCTCTGCTATTTGTACATTAACAGGGGCATGCTGCTCCACGATAGGCCACAGAATGCACACAATATTATAGCCACCTTACCTGGCATAGAGTCCATTTCTATGAAGGGCTGCTCTTAGAAACACAGTCAGTGAAGCTCAATAGATAGGCGTGACTCTACAGTTCCTTTGGATCAAAGCTATGTAATTTTCTGATGTGATTGAGGGGAGGTCAAGTGGTGGGATGATGTTACACCAGGCTAGGAGCCTATGTAGTAATATCCTACTGGTCGGGACCAAAATCTGAAGAAACATGAACTTTCAAAGATGAAGATTTAAAGATTACTTTATTTGTCACATGTACACTGGGTAGGAAGATGGAGGTATGTCTCTACCAAAGGAGGTGTAAGACGTTCCTTCCCTCCGTAGCCTGCAAGTCGTTTTTGGGCAAGATGTAGCACCTGCTTAGCCCCCCCCGATCAAGGTCAGGTGAAGTCATGGGAGCAGCTGGTGCACATCACAAGTCCTGGCTAGGATCAGTTGTCTTGTAAAGACACTGCCCAGAATGGGAAGCCACTTCTGTAGCAAAATTTGACAAGAACAATCATAGTCATGGAAAGTTCATTTTCGCCAACATCACATGACATGGCACGTAATGAACGAATGAATGTACACTGGAACATTGAAGCAAACCTAATTGAACTAGACAAAATTCAAACTTCAAAGAAAGATTTGAATTTCTGCTGTGTGCCTTTTTTAAAATCTCAGAATGTTCCAAGTATCGTTGTGGCCAAGGATACTGTGTTTGGAAGTACAATCTTTGCTGTCATCTAAAGGATGTTCAAAGTTCAAATTAAATTTATTATCAAAGTGTGTATATATATATTGCCAAATGTCTCCTTGAGACTTATTTGCTTGCTGGCATTTACAATAGAACAAAGAAGTACAATAGAATCAGTGAAAAACTGCACATTCCAAAGACTGACAAGCAACATGTACAAAATAAATTTTGCCAACACACAAAAGAAACAAACAAATAAATAAATAATAGAGGTTGGTTTGTACATTAACTAGATAACCTACTATAATGACGTTGATTATTTATTAATGTTATGCTTCAGTTTGTGGTTCCCACATTGGCCTCACCAGATACATCAGAATCAACAAAACCAGAATGGAAGCATCCTCCCTGATTCCATGAGACTGTTAAAGAAGAAAAATAATCTCATCACAACCCAGTCCATCACAGGAAAAGCCTTCCCCACTATTGACCACATCTACACAGAGCACTGCTGCGGAAAAGCAGCATTCAGCATCAGGAGCTTACACCATCCAGAGGCAAGCTCTCTTCTCACTGCTGCCATCAGGAAGGAGGTACAGGAGTCTTAAGTCCCACACCACCAGTTTCAGAGATAGTTATTATCCCTCAACCATCAGGCTCCTGAATCAATGTGGATAGCTTCACTCACCACAACACATCACCCATGGACTCACTTTAAAGGATTCACATTCTCAGTACTTATTTATTTATTTGCACAGTTTGTGTTCTTTTGCATATTGGCTGTTTGCCAGTCTTTGAGTGCAGCTTTTCATTGATTCTACTGTATTTCTTTGTTCTACTGTCAATGCCTGCAAGAAAGGTTGCACATGGTGCACACTGTATAAGAACTTTGTTAATAAATTTACTTTGAACTTTGGGATGGCGTGGGTCTCCAGGCACAAAGCAAGAGGAAACACGAGGAAATCTGCAGATGCTGGGAATTCAAGCAACACACAAAAAATGGTGGTGGAACGCAGCAGGCCAGGCAGCATCTCTAGGAAGAGGTACAGTCGACATTACAGGCCGAGACCCTTCGTCAGGACACTAGGATAACTACACAGTTCTTCAAAAGAAGTTCAAAAACAGGTTATAGCTGGCACTGGTCACAGTTTATCATCTAGGTCAAAGCATGTTATCTCAGGAAATGAAAATGTGTAGCTTTGCAGTTAATTTAATTGTTCCACTCCCTTACAGGATCAAATATTCTACTACTGGGGTCATTTAGTAAGCCCAACTGAAAAATAGTTGATAGTTGCATTTTGACCATCAGTTTGGTACCAAAATTAACAATGGCATTGCCTATTCAGTGTCTGATTGTCTGCTCTGGGCAATGTATGATAATGTCCATTTTTATTTTTTTATTTGCAGGTTTAAGGTGATTATCATCCCAAAAATTCCAAATCCAGGCAGAAACTTTGACCCTCTTTTCAACAATCACAATGGAAATTTCCAGGTAAGCAAGAAAAGAAATTGTTTTCCATTCATGGAAGCAAAATCATTTTCAATCTCTTGGCATTTTGGCCAGTAGCGATTGGATGCATAGCTGACAGTGATGAAGAAAGAAACAGTGGAGCAACCATCCTAATCAACTCCCAGCTCTCCACTGAGAATTAGGGTAGATCCTGTTCACTCTCTAAAGTACAAAATAGTGAATAGATTCGATGAGTATTGGGTGGAAATGTAGGGATAGGTTAGGAGCAACGCCTGAACAGATGGAAGCAATGGTAACAAGAAACAGTGGTAATCTGTTCATTAGTCACGTAAAAGTCTGCAACACACACAAAATGCTGGAGGAACTCAACAGGCCAGGCAGTATCAATGGAAGGAAATTAACAGTCAATATCTCAGGCTAAGGCTCTCAACTGTTGTTTCCCTCCATAAATCCTACCTGATTTGTGTGTGTGTGTGTGTGTGTGTGTGTGTGTGTGTGTGTGGCAGAATCCCTTGTGTCTCAGGTTTGATTTTATAATTGGAAGCATGATACGGGTGTTATTGTGATCTGGTGTAGAGTTAGTTAAGTTAACCTAAGGCTGCAGTGTTGAATGCCTGAAAGCTCTTAAGGTCAGTAAGAGGCTGATTAGTCTTAGGATGATTGGTTAGACTATAGCCTAGAAGGCCACAGATCTAATGTAGGTTACTGTGATTAGTACAGCTAGGTAAAATGGTCATAGTAGGCCAAAGAGACGTTTCCGCATGATACAACTTTATGGCTTTGTAGCTTTCTTAATGTATGCTGAGCTTAGAATGTGACATAGGAGTGTTGTTGTGGATATACTGTAGCTTTAAACCCCTTCGTCTTTTCTTAACTTTTGAAGATGATGATTTATCCTGAGGAATGATTCCTTAAGTTCATCATAATTCCTCTCAGATGAGCAGAGGACAGTTTGTGCCATATACAGTTCTGACCTCAACATCTTCTACTGAGAGAAATTATAGTGACTGCAGCAGAAATTATCATTACTATTCAGGGATGTTAAGGCCAGTGGTAATCAATCTGCCATCATCAGTCTTTTTCGCAGTGAGTATCAGAGATCAAAGCTGGGATGGTCAAGATGGGAAGAATAGTTGTCAAATAGTCTTTGAAAAGTTTATAAACTGAACCAGTAAATAACAGTTTCAATTGGTAGAAGTTTGAGTAGCAAAGCAAAATTGGACAAAAGGAAAAAGGAAATAGTTGATAGTAGTTTAACACGTGGTTTGGTAGGCTGGGAGAAGTGCTCAAGGAAGCATGGTAGGCAGATGAAAGGAAAGCAAGCAGGCTTACTCTCCAAGGATTCAATTCCCTCACTAGTCTGGCATTCTGACAGATGTTCTCCATCCCAAACATCATCTCAGCACCTCGATTCCCAAAAGCAAGTCCATTCTGTATTGTAAGTTCTATCCTGTTTAGAAAGTAAATCATAATTAAGATTGGAAGTTATGAAGATTAACATCAGGGCAAGAATCACAAATTGCTTGGGATTCATTGGAAAGTTGCCAAAGGCTGGACTGGAGGTAGAGAAATAATCTCTAGATCATAGCCGTAGTGTTGAAAGCTGGCCCTTTGGCTTACCAGTCTGTGCTGAGCAACAACTACCCATTTAAGTGAATCCTACGATAGTCCCTTTTTTATTCGTATCAGCTCACTTACAAGCTAAGCACAATTTACAATGACCTACAATGTTGGATGGTGGTGTAGTGGTATCAGCACCAGACTTCGAGACGAATGGTCCCAGGTTTGAATCTGGCTGGCCCCTTGCAGACTTTCCCTTGCTAGCGACTCAGTCTTGTAAAAAACAGATAACTGCTAACGAAACGGCAAAAAAAAGGCCCCCAATGCACGACAAGGCTGAAAAGGAACAACAACAATAATAATTAGTCTACAAAGCTGCAGGAATATGGGAGGGAGCCACAGCACCCAGGAGTAACCCATGTAGTCACAGGGAGAATGTATAAACTCCACAATGTCAACACCAGAGATCAAGATTAAACCCATGTCACTGAAGCTGTAACACAGCAGCTCTGTTAGCTGTGCCATTATGTCACAGGGGGTAAGTGATACAAATCATAGTGTGACTTGTGGGTGTGACAGAGGTGTCAATGAATCAGCATTCAGTTTTCCCAAGTGTGCACAGTGACAAAAAAAAATGTGTAGTCTGACGCAAAATGAAATTCTGCTTGGAATTTCCTTCACTTATAGCAAATACGTCCTCCCCAAACCTCAGCTGAATGCAACCACTGTATGTGGTTTTGGTACTAGACAATATGAATGTCAGATGCTTTTACAGACAAGATTCTGTGGACGTGATAGAGACACCCAGAGAGTATGTTGCCTCCCAGGTGCCAGGGTCAGGGACATCTCGGATCAGGTCTACAGAATTCTAAAGGGAGAAGGTGAGCAGCCTTGGTACATATTACATAGGTAGGAAAAGGGAGGAGGTCCTGAAGAGAGAATTTAGGGAGCCAGGTAGAAAGCTGAAAAGCAGGACCTCCAGAGTAGTAACGTGGTTGAGGAACTGGTGCAATGGGTAGGGTTTCAGATTTCTGGGTCATTGAGATCTCTTCTGGAGAAGAAATTACCTTTACAAAAGGGACAGGTTACACTAGATTCTGAGGGGGACCAATACCTTGTGGGAAGGTTACCAAGGGCTGCTAGGCAGCATTTAAACTAAGTTGGCAGGGGATGAGAGTGTATGTGATGGGGCTGAGTATGGGGCACTTCCCATACAAGTACAGGTAGCGTGTTGTGGAACTGTCAGGAAGGACAGGCAGATGATGAGGCAAAATTGCAGGCAGTGGGATGAGTTGCCATGCAACGTGGGGACAAAATCAAAAATGGTGATGAATACCTACTGAAGGTGTTATATTCAAATGCACGCAGTATACAGAATAAAGTAGATAACCTTGCAGCACAGTTAGTGATTGTCAGGTAAGATGCTGGAGGCATCACTAAGTTGTGGCTCAAAGAAGATCATAGCTGGGAGCTTAACATCCAAGGATACATGTTGTATCAAAAGGACAGAAGGGTACCCAGGGGAGGGGTGGTGACTCTGTTGGTAAAAAAAATTGAAGTAAAATCCTTAGAAAGAGATGAATAGGACTGGAAGATGTAGAGTCCTTGTGGGTATAGTTAAGGAACTGCAAGGGCATAAAGACTTTGATGGGAGTTATATACAGACCTTTGAACAGTAGCACGGATGTGGGCTACAAATTACAGCAGAAGATAGAAAATGCACGTCAAATAGGCAATGTTAAAATAACCATGGGGGAGTTTCAATATGCAGGTGAATTGGGAAAATTAATTTGGTGCTCGATCTCGAGAGAGGGAATTTGGAGAATGACTGCGAGATGGCTTTTTAGACTAGCCCACTTGGAGATCAGCTATTCTGGACTGGATGTTGTGTAATGAATTGGATTTGATTAGGGAGTTTAAGGTAAAGGAACTCTTAGGAGACAGTAATCTTAAAATGACACGACACGACCCACCCAGTCAACACAATTTTCGTCCCTCTTCCCTCCGGGAGAAGACTCGGGAGCTTGAAGACTCATACGGCCAGATTTGGGAACAGCTTCTTTCCAACTGTGATAAGACTGCTGAACGGATCCTGACCGGATCTGGGCCGTACCCTCCAAATATCCGGACCTGCCTCTCGGTTTTTTTTGCACTAGTTTACTTTCCCTTTTCTATTTTCTATTTACGATTTATAATTTAAATTTTTACTATTTACTATCGATTTGTACTCCAGGGAGCGCGAAGCGCAGAATCAAATATCACTGTGATGATTGTACACTCTAGTATCAATTGTTTGACAACAATAAAGTAATAATAATGATAAAATTCACCCTGAAAATTGAGAAGGAGAAGCCAAAGTCAAATGTATCTGTATTGCAGTGGAATAAAGGGAACTACTGAGGCACGAGAGAGGAGTTGGCCAAAATTGACTGAAAAAAAAACACTGGCAGGGATGATGGCAGAGCAGCAATGGGTGTAGTTTCTGGAAGCAATTCGGAAGGCATCAGATATATACATCTCAAAGAGGGAAAAGTATTCTAAATGCAAGATGACATAACTGTGGCTAACGAGAGGAGTCAAAGCCAACGTAAAAAGCCAAAGAGAGGACATAAAATAGAGCAGAAATAAGTGGGAAGTCTGAGGATTGGGAAGCTGTTAAAAACCAACTAAAGGCAACTATAAAAGCCATAAGAAAGGAAAAGATGAGATATGAAGGTAAGCTAGCCAATAAAATCAAAGAGGATACAAAAGGTCTTTTCAGATATGATATACAGTATAAAGAGTAAAAGGGAGGCAAGAGCAGAGATTGGACCGCTGGAAAATGATACTGCAGGGATAGTAATTGGGGACAAGAAAATGTCAGAAGAACTGAATTAGTATTTTCCATTAGTCTTCACTGTGGCAAACACTAACAGTAAGCCAGAAGTTCGAGAGAGTCAGGGGGCAGAAGTGATGGCAGTTGCTATTACTAGGGAGGAGGTGCTCGGGAAGCTCAAAGATCTGAAGGTAGATAAGTCACGTCGTCCAGATGGACTACTCCTGAGGGTTCTCAAAGAGGTAGCTGAAAAGATTGTGGAGGCACTAGTAATGATCTTTTAAAATCATTAGGTTCTGTCACTGTTCCAGAGGACTGAAAAATTGCAAGTGTCACTCCACTCTTCAAAAAGGGAGAGAAGCAGAAGGAAGGAAACTATAAGCCAGTTAGTCTGACCTCAGTGGTTGGGAAGGTGTTACAGTCGATTATTAAGGATGAGGTCTCAGGGTACTTGGAGGCACATGATAAAATAGGTCATAGTCAGCATAGTTTCTTTAAGGGAAAATCTTGCCTGACCAATCTGTTGGAATTCTTTGAGGAAATAACAAGCAGGATTGACAAAGGTGAATCAGCGTTTGTTGTGTACTTGAATTTTCAGAAGGCTTTTGACAAGGTGTAATGTTGAGGCTTTATAAGGCACTGGTGAGACCTCACTTAGAGTATTATGAGCAGTTTTGGGCCCCTCATCAGAGGAAGTTCACGAAAATTATTCCAGGATTGAAAGGCTTATCATATGAGGAGCGCTTGATGACTCTTGGCCTGTACTCACTGGAATTTCAAGAAATGATATGGATCTCATTGAAACCTATCAAATGTTGAAAGGCCAAGGCAGAATGGATGTGGAGCGAATGTTTCCTACAGTGGGGGAATCTAGGACCAGAGGGTACAACCTCAAAATAGAAGAATGTCCATTTTGAAAGGAGATGAGCAGGAATTTCTTTAACCAGAGAGTGGTGAACCTGTGGAATTCATTGCCACAGGTGGCTGTGGAGGCCAAGTCATTGGGTGTATTTAAGGTGGAGGTTGATAGGTTCCTGGTAGGACAGGGTGTGAGAAGGTATGGTGAGAAGGCAGGAGAATGGAGTTGAATGGGTCAGCTGTGATCACATGGGGAAACAGATTCAATAGACCAGGTGGCCTAATTCTATTCCTAAGCCTTATAGTCTTATGGTCTAAAACAAATAATTCAAAGTGATATACAATCCTTCCCCTTTTCCCTCTCTGCCATTAACTCAGGATTTCTAATATTGCATTGAACTGGTGAAAAACTTTCTCAAAGATACATTTTGCAAATGCCTGTGGAGTTAATAGAATGCACTTTGTCTTTATTTGATTGGACATCCTTGACACTCTGGACATCAGGTCTCAATTGGGGTATTTCCAAGGGACAATAATTGCTTTTAAAAGTACAGATGATGGTCAAAAGGTTATGCGTTGGTCTTTCCAAATGGTCTTAAGGGATTTTAGAGGAGATAATAGCTCCCTTCCTCCAGATAAGGATGGGATCAAAATGGGGGATTACTATTTAGCTTATCACTTCTGATCCCTATTTTTGCAGTGGCTCTCTGTTGGTAGCCTAGATTTCTATCTGAATCAGTCCAATTCTTGCCAGACTCAATAATCAAACCAAAATGGGACCTAAAAGTTAGCCTCAAAACCCTCCCATAATTTTAATTGTCCATGGAGCAGACGAATGTTATACATTGAAAGACCCTAGATTAGGGCCAATGGATTAAATTACATTATTAATTGCCAAATCTCTGGATTTACAAACGGAAACATCTTGAGCCCAAAACTCCATTGGCCGGTCTATCTATTTCCAGCTGGAATGGGCTTCTGTCTTCCTGCTGTTAATTTAGCCTGAAGCAACTGCTCTGGGACGCCCATTTATTTGGAATGACAATATCCACAGGTTAGGTTTCTTTAGGACGTATTTTATTTATTGATTTTTTGGGATAGGAATGTCACTGACAAGGCAAATAAATATTCTTATCATTACTTGGAGTACTGTGTCCAGTTACTTGGAGTACTGTGTCCAGTTCTGGTCGCCTCACTATAGGAAGGATGTGGAAGCATTGGAAAGGGTACAAAGGAGATTTACCAGGATGGTGCCTGGTTTAGAGAGTATGCATTATGATCAGAGATTAAGGGAGCTAGGGCTTTACTCTTTGGAGAGAAGGAGGATGAGAGGAGACATGATAGAGGTACAAGATATTAAGAGGACTAGATAGAGTGGATAGCCAGCGCCTTTTCCCCAGAGCACCACTGCTCAATACAAGAGGACATGAATTTAAGGTAAGGGGTGGGAAGTTCAAGGGGGATATTAGAGGAAGGTTTTTTACTCGGAGAGTGTTTGGTGCATGGGATGCACTGCCTGAGTCAGTGGTGGAGGCAGATACACTAGTGAAGTTTAAGAGACTACAAGACAGGTATATGGAGGAAATTAAAGTGGGGGGTTATATGGGAGGCAGGGTTTGAGGGTTGGCACAACATTGTGGGCCGAAGGGCCTGTAATGTGCCGTTCTATTCTATGATCTTTCATCATGTGCTGTGTTGTATGACATCATCATTATGTGCCAAGTCATTTGACGAAAGCGATCATGGTCTATCCATGTCCCTGATTGTTCTTGGCAAATTTTTCTAAAGGAGTAGTTTACCATTGCCTTCTTCTGGGCAGTGTCTTTCCAAGATGGGTGACCACGGCCATTAACCAATTTCCCCCGGGATCAATAAAGTGTGACTATGACTATTACTACTATCAACACTCTTCAGAGATTTTCTGCCTGACATCAGTGGTCACAAAACCAGGACTTGTGATAGACACCAACTGGTCATATGACCTTCCACCACCTGCCCCCATGGCTTCATGTGACCCTGATCAGGAGGCTAAGCAGGTGCTACACCTTTCCCAATGGTAACCTGCAGGCTAGTAGTGGGAAGGAGAACATTACCTCTCCTTTGGTAGAGACATATCTCCACCCACCACCCAAAAACACATGTTGCCCATCCCAAGATGCCTCAGAGAGTGGTACTGAGCTACCTTTTGGAACCATTGCAGACCACCTGACAAAGATCTTCCTACTGTGCTAATGGGCAGGAAGTTATAGGATTTATACTTCACAACAGAAAATGGATAGTATGTGACTTGGAGTAGAATCTGCAGATGTTATGGCTCCCAGTCACCTGTGAGGCTTTTCTTTCTCTTGGGTTAGAGGTCACAGATTTGGGAAGTGAGAATGTAATAACCAAGGCAAGTAATTTCAGAGTATTTTGCAGACGATACACACTGCAGTCAGAATGTACTGGTGCTGGAAGCAATGAAACTTTACAGTGAGCCAATCAAGCAACCTCAGCATCTTCCTTTGTGAAAGTACATTCCAAACCTTGGAGTATCTTCACTTTGATGTCCATTGACTCAAGTTTTACCAGTGCTCATGGAATATTTTATTTAGGGTTTCAGTCTAATAAGACTGAAAATTAGACATGGGTTGCTAGACAGTGTTTCAGGATACTTAACCATGGATTTGAAAAAAACTTGCAGCGAAGATAAAGCAAACATATTGGAGCAATATACACAATATTTTGGAGGAATTCAGCAGGTCAGGCAGCATCTATGGAGAAGAATAAACAGTCAGTGCTTGGAGCTGAAATCCTTCACTAGGACCGGAAAGGAAGAGGGGAAGAAGACAGGTGGAGAGAGGGGAAGGTGGAGAGAGGGGAAGGTGGAGAGAGGGGAAGGTGGAGAGAGGGGAAGGAATACAAGCTGGCAAGAATATTGGATGAGTATCGTACCAGCTGTTAGGAACTGTAACCCAAGCAGCTGGAGTTTCAATATTCCATGAGCAAGCTAATTGGTTTTTACTGTGCTGTGATCATCTAGTTATCCTACCACTCAAAAGCAAAGAATGTAAGCACTTTACATGGTCTGCGATCTCTCATTCATTATAGGATTGGCTTGGCGTCTCAAAGGACACACTGGACGGCTTCAAATCAAGCTACTATGAGAACGTGTGCATTGTGAGTGAATCCCCACCTGATTCCATCCCGAGTAGCATGCACGATGGGTCCTATGAGCATCTTGGAAGGACAGAGATCCCGGGAAAGACCTTCAATCCTGACAACAAGGGAGACGCTCTTCCGAAATTCACCTCTCCTGCAACGATGTTTTCTGATATTACCGATTTTGTAGAGAATAGTAGGTATGACATTAATGAAAACATTTACGTGAGGGTCTAGTCCTTGTGATGTTACAACATGGGGAAATTCCCAATTATAGCAGAGAAAGGTCTATCGTTCAGGAATAAAGTTAACACGATTATCAATTTTCCAGCAAACTCCCTAAAAAATTAAAAGGATATATCTTAATAAGTTCAGTTTGTATCTGGAAGAGAAAGCTGCCAATATTTTATCTTAGAGATCTTATGGTCCCTTTTGTTCTTTCCCAAGATTTTATACTTATGCTTTAGATTTCTGACAAAGTATGTATTTTCTATCAGTCTCTCAAGTACACATAATACTCAGAGAGATGGACAAGATTAAAATACTTTGTGTGTCAGGGGACAACTTTTCCCTTCCTCAGATACTTAACATTTTTAGGATTTTTTTGTCTTTATGTTTGCATTCCCAGGCTTAGCAGCATTTTGATTCTGGACAAATTAAATACCATTTTACTTTCCATTTTGCAGTTGAAGGTTGAGTTGCAAACTGAAGGCTGTTGAGAGGAAAGGAACAATGGTCTTGGGATCTGTTGATCCAGAATTGCTAGGCCCAAAGCCTCAAAAGCCTTCAACTATTTATTTAGATAGTCTGCTGGCCAGTGACCGATTGCTCACTGTTCTCTGTGACTACCATCAATTGCTAAAAGTTACCTAGTGGGAAATCTGCCATTTGCCTTCAAAATATTGAATGAGTATTTTATTGTCTCTTAATAGACATAAGTATAGAATAGACACTTTAATGGAGAGACTTATACTTCATCTTTCCTGTTATAAAAACATGGAAAGTGGGACCATAGTGGATTAAATATAAAGTAGCAAATAGTATGCTTCTAGGCTACACCATATCTCACTATTTGAGCAACCTTCTAAGCTATGTGAAGCTGTCAAATATTTGGTTTGATTCATGAAATGTGTCACAACCTCAACGCATATTGGTACCGTACTGTCATAGTGTTTGTATGTAACGCTTATACAAAACTGATCTGAGAGTGTTGTTTTTGCTTTATTTCATTCTTTGTTGAGGCTATAGCAACACCAGGTCTGGCTGAGGAGCAAAAGAGTGAGCAAGAACTGGCCGAAGGCAGAGAGAGAAAGAGAGAGTGAGAGGGAGAAAGACAAAAAGAGTGACCAGCAGCCTGAACATTTATAGCATGAGAGTCATTTGATTGTTACTGTGTTGTGGTGTCACAAGTGACTTACAATGGGCTGTTGCAGCTTTTAACATATAATTTGATGTTAAATTAAGAAAGCTTTTGTTTTGCATTTTTTATTTTTCTGTATTCATTATACTTTAAAAATGATTATGCATTTGAATATAATTTAATTTCCGCCTGAGCTGTGATCGTAATACTTTTAAAAATTTGCTTTTGAATAAGCCATTAGTTGATGCGTTGTCGCTAATTTCCATGTGACATAGATGTTAGCTTATAGAATGGGAAACAGTGAGAAATTTTTATTTGCATTGACTTCAGGAAAGTTTATAGCTTAAAGCCCAAAGTAAACTTATTATCAAAGTACATATATGTCACTATATACTGTACTGCCCTGAACTTTATTTTCTTGCAGGCATTCACAGTAAATACAAAGAAACACACTAGGATCAATGAAATACTGCTCACAACATACCAAATTAGCAATCTTGATCAAGTATAGGGAGAATTCAGATCAAGAAAACTGAATTTGTTAAAATAATGATTGTAAATAGAAGCAATCATTTTAAAAGTTGATTGTCATCATAAATCACTAAAAATTACACTATTTTCCTCACCTATATCACCTTCATTGAATTGGAAAAATTGCTTGAAATTACTGGAGTCCAGATTTCGAGTTTGTACTTAAATCTCACAGGCACGCCATATCACTGAGTAAAGCTGAGTAATGAGGCAGATTTGTTCTACGTTTCCACAATCAGCTTAAGGAAGAGGTTTGGAGAGTCATAACACACACCAACCAGGCAGGCAGCCAACAATGTTCCATATATTAAATTACTCTTTCCCTTCCAATAGTCACCTTCCATAGACTTTACCTGGCATAGTACAGAAAGAGAAGTCGGTGTGTATTGACAAGAGGGTATGAATGACATGCTTAAGCTGAAAAGAAAGCAATAGAACCTGCTGACTAAACAAATTTTCAAATGCCTATAATGACAAAGGATAGGTTGAGAAAATGTGTTGACGTACTATTAATGAAAAGCCCTTGTCAGAAGTCTTACTTTTCCTATGACTGTGTATTTTTACCTAACACAGAGAACAGAACTCTGTTATGATCAGAAGAATAATTCTTTAGATGTCATCTTCCTTTTGCGGTGATTATTTTCTGCATTTTGGATTTCCCCTGCCCTGTGTCTTTCTAACTGTGATCATGGTAATTGACTAATTCAATACTGTGGTGAACGGAAGGACTTATGCTTATATAATTTTGATGTAGGGTTTCAACCCAAAGCATCAACAATTCCTTCCCTCTCAAAGATGCTGCTTAATCTCAAAGTCAAAAGTTCAAACGTTGATCTTTTTAGTCCATCCACCAAACCTCTTTTTACATTTATATATCACCCTTTATATCTTTCAAAGAAATTTCACAACAAAACGTGTGATGAAGTATTTATGTGCTTGCAGTTCCAAGAAGTTGTGTGTGGGTAGATCACTCTTTCTTTCTACGTCACTACCATTCTACTTTCTAAGCTGTTCAAAGCACTAGGGTCATTTATTGTCACTCCTTGTTAACAAATGTTGAGCTTTAACCATTCATTTTCTGGGAAATCACCTTTGAGAACCACATTCCGTTGAAGCTAAAAGCTGCTGCCTCACCACACCTCTTCTTTTGGACTGCCAGCTGCACTATATGTTTTTCCGCTATTGCGTTAACAAATTAATTCAAGTATTGTGATCTAGATTTTTTAATCACATAAACTGTGTTTGTGTTATGGCTTGAGAGAAGGTTATGAATTTTTAAATAGATTCCACATCCAAATCAAGCCCCTGTCAAGGTGCCAAACCTTCAACTGCCCCAGATATCACAGAATCCGCTTGCAGACACTGCTCAGTTGTTTCAACTGGATCGGGGCAAGGGCTGAGATGAGGAAAGCCAACTTGACTCTTCCAGACTGAAATATGACCATGATAGTTCTGTTTTTGCTCCAGGCTATATTTTTGAGCATATCCTATAGACATTGACAATTACATTAATGAATTCAATTGCAAATGCCTATGATTATTTTCTGGTGTTTCTCTCCTTGAGGTAAATCAAGGATTACACTAGTTCACTGCTCTGCGTTGTACTTGGATTATACTGTATTCTGTAATGAATAAATAAATAAAGACACACAAAATACCAAAGTCTTGCTTATTGGTTTGCTACTCACCCACAGGGATTACAACTGATCAGGAAGACAGGATCTTTTTTTTACCTTATTCAGAAATACATTGGGGATCAGGCCCTTCTGTCCCAAAGAACAGCGTCGCCCAACCAGCAGTCCAACTACTTAACACTAGCCTAGTCACAAGACAATTTACAATAACCTATTAATCAATACGTCTTTGGACTGTAGGAGGGAACTAGGACACCCAGAGGATAACCACGTGATTATGGGGAGAATGTACAAATCCTTACAGACGGCTCTGGAATCGAACTCTGAACTCCGATGCCCGGAGCTGGGATAGCGTCATGCTAACCTCTACACTACCATAGCACCAGAGGGATGGTGCAGACAAGGATAGATAATACATTTCCACATAAAAATAATGGAAAGGGAACATGCAGGGAAGTTTCATAATTGAAAACGTTAGCTTATAGTTCAGCAGAGCACTAGGTTAACAGAGGCAGCTTTGGCAGCATTGGAGATAAGGAGCTGCCGGGATTTGGCTGAGTGGTGTAACATGGAGCTGAATGGTCTGGTATTGTTTATGTCTGATGTGCCTCGGGAATTATAAAGCTTAGTAGCCTTTGTTGGACTTAACATCAACCTTCCTAAACTTATAAAGCAGGAACTGAAATGATCTGTATGAAACATTTTTTCACTATACCTCAAAACATGTAACAATAAAAAACTAATGCCAGTTCCAATTTCTGCAGAACGTATTTTCTTATCAAAAGCATCCAAAAAAAAAAGGAAAACCCTGCATTATAAACACAAAGGATTCTACAAATGCTGGAAATCCAGAGCAACACACGCAAAATGCTCAGTAGGTCAGGCAGCATCTATGGAGGGGAATAGTCAACTCTGCATTATGGTCTTTTTCATGATTTCCGAAATGCTTTACAACCAAAGTTTATAATGAGTCCTGATGAAGGGTCTTGGCACAAAATGCTGACTGTTTATTCCCCTCCATTGATGCTGCCTGACTTGCTGAGTTGCTCCAGCATTGTCAAGGTTTCCAGCATCTGCAGAACCTTTTGTGCCAATGGTTATAACCATTGACGTGATGTAGGAACTGCAGCAATTAAACACAGTGCAACAATGCCCCTAGTAATGTCGTAAAGACCAGTTAGCATGATGCTAATACAGCTCAGGGCATTCCGGAGTTTGGAATTCAGTTCCGGCACCATTCTGTGAGGAGTCCCTGCAGAATGTGTGGGTTTTCTCCCGGTCCTCCAGTTTCCTCCTACAGTCCAAAGATGTACCATGTAAGTTAAATGGTCATTGTAAATTGTCTCATGATTAGTTTAGATTAAATTGGGTTTGCTGGGCTGGCGTGGTTTGAAAAGCCAACTCTGTGCTGTATTGCTAAATGAAATAAATTAAATTAAATTAAATTAAAACTAGGAACTAAAATAGGCTTGAACTTTGTGAAGTGTTCCTCTACTTTTTGTCCAAATAGAGCCAGGCGGAATGACAAACAGGTTTATTACCTTTGATGATGCATCTCTCCCTCACGACAATACACATTATGGAGATTGCCTCTCTGGGCAAGTCTCTGAGGTGAGATCTGAACCCAGAACTTCAGCTTTGAAGGCAGAACAGGCAATCAGAATCAGTCAGAGGAAATAGTCTCAATTTATAGATTGGATGACAATATTCAATTCCAATCAATTTAATGGTGGAAAAATATCTGAGATTAACTTCCCTTTGCCAATACTTACAATGTATGAGAAAGCTCAGAAAATGACAGCTTCTTGTTTCAGAAGAATTGGAATGAGTGTTATAGAGGTTAAGTGCAAGCAAGCCACATCACTGATGCCAATGTCAACGTAAAATAAGTGGCACAAAGGGGTGCACAATAACACTGATGGGCCCATTACATGTTTTGTTC
Source organism: Mobula birostris (assembly GCF_030028105.1). Classification (NCBI taxonomy): domain Eukaryota; kingdom Metazoa; phylum Chordata; class Chondrichthyes; order Myliobatiformes; family Myliobatidae; genus Mobula; species Mobula birostris. Next base: position 124,966,844 of record NC_092379.1, on the reverse strand, counting down.
AAAAGATTATCAGATAGAACAACTGCTGATTTAACTTAATGCCACAGGAAGTTTGAGGGACTTGAGGTCTGTTCACAGTTGTGAAATCGAAGATCTCACAATCCCGTTGGTTAGTACACCTGTATCGTTCACTTCTTTAAAATGTTCTTTATTCTTGTTAGAGACCTAGCTAAGGGGGGCAGTTACTCTTTACGGCAGAGATTGGCTCATTATTGGAAAGAGTTACAGGACCAGTTTGCAAGCAATGGGAATGCCACTGAACAGGGTGCACTATATATACCAACAACATTTCATATACATTTTCATTCCCTGCCAGAGCTCCTCTGTGCCATATCAATTTGGCTTACTTTTATAACTGAAGAGGTGGCTGTCCATCGTGTCTGACGATGACAGGAAAGCTATGCAGGAGAGGCTTTAAAGTGGAAAAGCCATTGCACTAGGGTAGTTCCACCCTTTTGACCTCAGAAGTCCAGGAACAGACGTCACAAGCTGGGGTCTTCCTTAGTTGCAGTGGATGACCATGACACCTTCTGTGGCTTGCATTGCCCTTCGCTGTCCACAGAGCATGGCAGTATCACCTTCCTAGCCACTGGATTTCACTGTAGATCTCAACTGCCCAGTCTGCTGGAACCAACTTCACTAGCTGGGACAGGCATGTCCCCATCTCACCAGGGCATGAGGCCGCCGGCTACCCTCACCCAGTTTAGCCCACCCGTCAAAGCGGTGTACCGGGGTGTGGCCGCTGTTGCATGCAGACACCGACTTGGAGCCACAGGTGAGAGCTGAGTGTGTGGTGGGGACCAAAGGTGAGTGAACTGCCCAGGTATGGACACGAGAAGCCCCCTCCCTGGACACCCCATGCATCCCATAACTGAACTACTATATTATTAAAATATGGTGAAAACTTGCTGCTGTCTTTTGTCCAAACCTCAGATATGCCATAAGACAAGGAGGGCATTCACTTTGCATTTTCCTATCCATTCTACACTCTATTCAGATGAACGAAAAACATTTGCCTTAACATAATTACAAAAATGTTATTCCAACCCTTAGATATCAGTCTTAAAGCCTCAAGCAGTTTTTCCTCTACAACTAACCACAAGCTCCATATCCTGTCATGCAAAACACAATTAGCTGCAGCTCGAGGTTGATAACCATCTTTGAAACAAAACTATTGCATGTTTGTGCCTCGGTGTCAAGTTCTCATGGAGGAATTACTTTAATCAACTCCCACTAACTTCACATATCAGATCTCTGACCCTAAAACATCCCAGACCCAAAACATTAACTGTTTCTCTTTCCACAGATGCCGCCTGACTGGCTGGGTATTTCCAGCAGCGTTTTCTGCTGTTATTTCAAAATCAGGTTTACTATTACTGACATACGTTGTGAAGTTTGCTGTTTTGTGGCAGCAGTACAGTACAATACATCAAAAACACTGTAAGCTTCAATAAACATGAAAAAAGCTAAGTAGTACAAAAAGAGAGCGAAAAGAGAGGTAGTGGTTCAGATTCCCAGCATCTGTGGTTTGTCTGATTTTCTTTCTACATCTCAATAACTCTTTCCTATGAAGCAGCTTCATTCAGCCATTTTATGTACTTGTGTACTCCTGACTGGTGCCCTTTGTCCATCAAATTGTTACCACGGTAACTTCCAGCTCTTCATCCTTCTGAGCACCACTGGGTCATGAGATAAGGGAAAAATAAGACACTAGAGTGAGGTGACTCTTCAAGCTGCTGCTTACTTCTATTATAAACATTCTACACTTCTAAATCTAAATTTAAAAGGCCCAGCACGTAAGTGCAATTACAAAGAAAGCAAGGCAAGCCCCTCTACTTCCTTAGGAGTTTGCAAAGATTCAGCATGACATCTAAAACTTCGACAAACTTCTATAGATGTGCAGTGAGTATATCGACTGGCTGCATCGCAGCCTAATATAGAAACACCAATGCCCTTGAATGGAACATCCCACAAAAAGTAGTGAAATCGGATGACCTAGTCCATCTCAGGAAAAGACCTCCCCACCACTGAGCACATCTACATGAAATGCTGTTGCAGGAAAGCAGCATCCATCATCAGGGACCCCCACCACCCAGGACATGCTCTGTTCCCACTGCTGCCATCAGGAAGAAGGTACAGGACTCTCAGGACTCACACTACCAGGTTCAGGAGCAATTATTACCCCTAAACCTTGAACCAAAGGGGATAACTTCACTCAACTTCACTTGCTCCATCATTGAAATGTTCCCACTACCTATAGACTCTCTTTCAAGGATCCTTCATCTCATGTTCTCAATATTTATTGCTTATTTATTTATTAATATTATTTCTTTCTCTTTGTGTTTGCACAGTCCATGTGTTTTGCACTCTTGTTGAACGTACAAGTTGGAGCACCTTTCACTGATTCTATTATGGTTACTATTCTAGTATAGATTTATTGAGTATGCCCAGAAGAAAATGAATCTCAGGGTTGTATATGGCAACTTATATGGAATAAATTTACTTTGAACTTTAAATTCTCTGTCTCAAAGGATACACTTTATTCTGCACTGTTATTGCTTTAACTTGTTCTACCTAAATACACTGTGTAATGACCTGATCTCTATTAACAGTGTGGAAGACAATCTTTTCACTGTATCTCAGCACATGTGACAATAATAAACTAATTCGGATCCCATTTCCAAATTCACCCAGTTAACCACCTCGACTCTAAACACTAATCAGCCATTATTCCTGCTGTGATTACCAATAGGGTAACAGTTCCACCATCCTGTAGGCTTCAGTATTTATCCATGACTAGATATTGCTTATTTATCTATTTTTTATTATTAAGGTACAGTGTGGAAGAGGCCTTTCCAGCCCTTCCAGCCATGTCATCCCAGTAACCCCAGCCTAATCAGGGGACAATTTACAATGAACAATTGTGTGGGAGGAAACCAGAGCACCCGGAGGAAACCACACAATCGTGGGGAGGACCTACAAACTCCTTACAGGAGGCGACGGGAATTGAACCTGGGTCATCTGTACTGTAAAGCATTGTGCTAACCACTATGCCTCTGTGCCGCCCAGGAGCCATCAGAAATCATTGTTCTTTCTCCACGTCCAACACTTAACACTTACTGTTGCAAAAACGCAAGGCTGAGGCTGATTCCGCTGATCAACTCACTTCTACTCTTTCAGGGACTGCACCCCATCACTACAACACCACATGGCAGACTTTCCTTTGGTTATTGACACAGGGTGGAGATGAGGGTCTCAAACACTGACTGTACATTCTGCTCACTGTGCATTTAATTCCATGTTGGTTACTGTCATATGAATACTGTCTATTGAAGTGAATGAACATGAAATGACTGCTCCTTCAAGGACTTTGCATTGGAAACCAGTGAAGAATTCTCCCAGCACACAGGTTTGCAGGCAATCATACAAAATTATAATATGCTTATCCATTGCTTTGTAATTTCTCGACAGGGAATGTAGGAAGTGCTCAGCAGATTAGGCAGCATCTATGGAGAGAAATTAAACACTTCAAACTCAGAAATACAAGAGATTCTACAGATGCTGGAAATCTAGATGAACAAACACAAAATGCTGGAAGATCTCAGCAGGTCAGGCTGTATCTACGGAAAGGAATAAGCAGTTGAGGTTTCAGGCCGAGCCCCTTCATCAGGACCGTCCGTTCATTGGCACTGACCATTTCCCAGAATTTTCTGTTGTTACTTCAGGTTTGAAACAAATGTAGCATTTTGTTTTGATGTCCATCATCATCACATGTCCTGGGTTGCTGAATATTTATCTAGCAAGGCTAGTCTGGCATCATTCTTCAACTGAGCTGGTTTCTCCTGAACATTCCTTAACATTTGCTGAGTTAATCAATGGACCACATACACACAGTGACACCTGTTGTAATGCTTGGTTATTTAAGTTACAGTCACCTTTCTTGTCAGTTTGAAACAGTCTGGTCATTCTCCTCTGATCTCTCTCATTGACAAGGCATTTCTGCCCACAGAACTGCCACTGACTGGATGTTTTTATTTTTCTCACCACCCTCTGTAAACTCTTGGGGCTGTTGTAATGTAATTCCTACGAGGAATATCATTCCTACCATTTAGAGAAGAGACGAGAGCACAGCTTTTTTGGAATTAAAGACATTTACTTCACCCAGCTGAAGTCTTCTTACCCTGGTTTTGAAACTAGGGTGAATGGTGGTTAAGGCTCAAGGTTCAAAAAAGCTGAAGGTAAGAGTCAAGACCACATCGCAGTTGTGTTTTTCCAGTGTGATGTGCTTTGTCAACAAACAGGAAACCTCAAAAGTAATTTGATTACACTTATTTTTGCAGCCTTGCAGGCTAAACACCACAGGGTTTGTGCTAGAAACTACAGCACATGTTATCCTTTTTCCAGTATGCTACACAGAAATTGGAGTAACCTGGCCATTTGGCCCCTCAGGGGCTTGCTCTACCATTCAGCATTTTCTAATCCTCCTTGAACGGGATCCTGGTGCTGACTGGAATGATTGGTCAATTAATTCACTACCCTGCTCCTGGCATCTCTTAATGTCCATTAATCCCTTTAGCATTACAAAATAGATCTACTGTGTTGCTGAATATAGTGCCCTTAATTACTTGGCCTCCATTGCCATCTCAGATAGAGGTTTGTACAGATGCACTATGCCCTGGACGAAGAAATTTCTCATAAAAGGCATTTTCAATATCTTGAGACTGTGACCCATGGTTCAAAACTCTGCAACCCTCAGGAACATCTTCCCACCTTCAGGAACATCTTCCCAGTATCTTGTCTGAATGGTTCTGTTTGAATTTTATAGATTTCTGTGTGATGCCATCTCCTTCTGGTAAATTGCACCAACTATAGGTCTAAACAACCCAATTAGTGGAATAAGTCCTCAGAGAATGAACCAATAAGTGCGCTCAAAACTCCAGTCCTGATGAAGGGTCTTGGCCCGAAATGTCAGCTGTTTCATAGGTACTGCCTGACCTGCTGATTTCTTCCTGCATTTTGTGTGCATTGCTTTGGATTTCAAAGATTTCAAAGGTTTCAAAGGTACATTTCATGTCAGAGAAATGTATACAACATACATCCTGAAATACTTTTTCTTCGCAACTATCACAGTGGAGCACCTCAAAAAACGAATGACAGTTAAATGTTAGAGCCCGAAAGCACCCCACAGCTCCCCCCTCCCATGCATAAGCAACAGCAAAGCAATGATCCCCCCTTCCCCACCAGCAAAAAAAGTATCGGTGCCCCCACCGAGCACTCAAGCATGCAGCAAAGCATCAATAAAGACACAGACTTGCAGTACCCCAAAGACTACTTGTTCACCCAGTATTCGACACACCACAGGCTCAGAACCCTGAAAAGGAAAAATAGAGATATGAAAGATAGAAATAGAGTTGTTTCCAAAGATGCAAGCAAAGGAATCTCCATTAGGCGCCATTGTCTCTCCTGAGCTCCAGTATCTGGATGGATCTCACCAAAGCCCTGTACAGTTGCAGCCAGATGTGCAGCTTCTGTACTCAAATCCTCTTGCAGTGAAGACCAACTTGTATAAACTGTTGCAAGAGCTACAAATCAAAAAAAGCTGCTGATGCAGTTTAAACCAACTTGATTTTCTCTTTCCCATTTCTAACAAAGGGACTGTAAACTAAAATGTTCATCTCCACAGATGTTGCCTGATCAGCTGAGTGTATTCAGCATTTTCTGTTTTTAACTCATTAGACCATAAGACATAGGAGCAGAATTAGGCCTATCTATCGAGTCTGCTCTGCCATTCCATCATGGCTTATTTATTATCCCTCTCAAACCTATTCTCCTGCCCTTCTCCCCATAACCATTGACATCCTTACTAATCAAGAACATAAGACCATAAGACAAAGGAGCAGAAGTCAGCCATCCGGCCCATCGAGTCTGCTCCGCCATTTTATCATGAGCTGGTCCATTCTCCCATTTAGTTCCCCCCCCCCCACCTTCTCACCATAACCTTTGATGCCCTGGCTACTCAGATACCTATCAATCTCTGCCTTAAATACACCCAGTGACTTGGCCTCCACTGCTGCCCGTGGCAATAAAATTCCATAGATTCATCACCCTCTGACTAAAAAAATATCTCCACATCTCTGTTCTGAATGGGCGCTCTTCAATCCTTAAGTCATGCCCTCTCGTACTAGACTCCCCCACCATGGGAAACAACTTTGCCACATCCACTCTGTCTATGCCTTCAACATTCGAAATGTTTCTTTGAGGTCCCCCCTCATTCTTCTAAACTCCAAGGAGTACAGTCCAAGAGCGGACAAACGTTCCTCATATGTTAACCCTCTCATTCCTGGAATCATTCTAGTGAATCTTCTCTGAACCCTCTTCAACGTCAGCACATCCTTTCTTAAATAAGATTCCCAAAACTGCACACAGTACTCCAAGTGAGGTCTTACCAGCGCCTCATAGAGCCTCAACATCACATCCCTGCTCCTGTACTCTATTCCTCTATAAATGAATGTCAACATTGCATTCGCCTTCTTCACCACCAACTCAACCTGGAGGTTAACCTTAAGGGTATCCTGCACGAGGACTCCCAAGTCCCGTTGCATCCCAGAACTTTGAATTCTCTCCCCACTTAAATGATAGTCTTCCCGTTTATTTCTTCTACCAAAGTGCATGACCATACACTTTCCAACATTGTATTACATTTGTCACTTCTTTGCCCATTCTCCCAATCTATCCAAGTCTCTCTGCAGACTCTCTGTTTCCTCAGCACTACTGGCCCCTCCACCTATCTTTGTATCATCAGCAAATTTAGCCACAAAGCCATCCATTCCATAATCCAAATCGTTGATGTACAATGTAAAAAGAAGCAGCCCCAACACTGATCCCTGTGGAACACCACTAGTAACTGGCAGCCAACCAGAATGGAATCCCTTTTCAAGATTCAAGATTCAAGATTCAAAAAACTTTATTGTCGCTCTAATCCTACATCAGCTCTGCAGGGCAGAATGAGACAGCGTTTCTCAGGGGCAGTGCAATCATAACATAACAAATGCAACGCTAAATAATAAACATAACAATAAATAGTAAAACACAACAGCCACAAGTCAGTTAAATCAGTTATAAGTGTCCAGTGCAAGTTAAAAGTGTCCAAAGCAGAGTCAGGTGGAGCAGCTATTTAGCAGTCTGACTGCTTGTGGGAGGAAGCTGTTTAGTAGCCTTGTGGTTTTAGCTTTGATGCTCCTGTAACGTTTGCCTGATGGCAGAAGAAGGAACAGTTCATGGAGAGGGTGTGAGGGGTCTTTATTTCCATTCTCTGTTTCCTGCCAATCAGCCAATGCTCTATCCACGTATGTAACCTTCCCGTAATTCCATGGGCTCTTATCTTGTTTAGCAGCCTCATGTGCGGCACCTTGTCAAAGGCCTTCTGAAAATCCAAATACACAACATCCACTGCATCTCCCTTGTCTAGCCTACTTGTAATTTCCTCAAAAAATTGCAATAGGTTTGTCAGGCAGGATTTTCCTTTAAGGAAACCATGCTGAGTTCTGCCCATCTTGTCATAAGCCTCCAGGTATTCCGTAGCCTCATCCTTGACAATCAACTCCACACTTCCCAACCATGGATGTCAAGCTAACAGGTCTATAGTTTCCTTTTTGCTTCCTTGCTCCCTTCTTAAATAGCAGATTGACATTTGCAATCTTCCATTCCTCTGGAACCATGCCAGAATCTATTGACTTTTGAAAGATCATCACCAATGCCTCCGCAATCTCCACAGCTACTTCCTTCAGAACATGCGGGTGCATTCCATCTGGTCCAGGAGATTTATCTACCCTTAGACTATTCAGCTTCCTGAGTACTTTCTCTGTCGTAATTATGACTGTGCACACTTCTCTTCCTGCCACCCTTGAGTGTCCGGTATACTGCTGATGTCTTCCTCAGTGAAGACTGATGCAAAATACTCGTTCAGTTCCTCCGCCATCTCCTTATCTCCCATTACAATTTCTCCAGAATCATTTTCTATCGGTCCTATATCTACTCTCACCTGTTTTTTACTCTTTATATACTTGAAAAAGCTTTTAGTATCCTCTTTGATATTATTTTCTAGTTTCCTTTCATAGTTAATCTTTTCTCTCTTAATGACCTTCTTAGTTTCCTTTTGTAAGGTTTTAAAGACTTCCCAATCCTCTGTCTTCCCACTAATTTTTGCTTCCTTATATGCCCTCTCCTTTGCTTTTACTTTGGCTTTGACTTCTCTTGTCAGCCACGGTTGCATCCTTTTTCCATTCGAAAATTTCTTCTTTTTTGGAATATATCTGTCTTGCACCTTCCTCACATCTCGCATAAACTCCAGCCACAGCTGCTCCGTCGTCCTTCCTGCGAGTGTCCCTTTCCAGTCAACTTTGGCCAGTTCCTCTCTCATGCCACTGTAATTTCCTTTACTGCACTGAAATACCAACACATCAGATTTCGGCTTCTCTTTCTCAAATTTCACAGTGAACTCAATCATGTTATGATCACTGCCTCCAAAGGGTTCCTTCACCTCAATCTTTCTAATCACCTCCGGTTCATTACACAATACCCAATCCAGTACAGCCGATCCCCTAGTGGGCTCAACAACAAGCTGTTCTAAAAAGCCATCTCGCAGACATTCTACAAATTCTCTCTCTTGAGATCCAGTGCTGACCTGATTTTCCCAATCCACCAGCATGTTAAAATCCCCCACAATTATCATAACACTGCCCTTCTGACAAGACCTTTCTATTTCCTGTTGTAATTTGTAGTCCACATCCCTGCAGCTGTTTGGAGGCCTATAAATAACTGCCATCAGGGTCATTTTACCCCTGCTATTTCTTAGCTCAACCCATAAAGATTCTGCACCTTCCGATCCTATGTCACCTCTTTCTAATGATTTAATATTATTTCTTACCAATAAAGCCACGCCAAACCCTCTGTCTACCTGCTTACCCTTCCAATACACTGTGTATCCTTGGACATTCAGTTCCCAGAGACATGCATCCTTTAGCCAGGTCTCAGTGATGGCCACAATATCATACCTGCCAATCTGTAGCTGTACGACAAGATTATCCACCTTATTCCTTATGCTTCGTGCGTTTAAGTATAACACCTTAAGTCCCGTATTTGGTACTTTTTGTTTTGATTGCACTGCAACTCATCCCCATGGCTGCAAATTTGCTGCATCACCTGCCTGTCTTTCCTGACATCTTTACTGCTCACTATCTTAGATTTATTTCTGTTTTCCCCTTCCTCCGCTCTATCATTCCAGTTCCCATCCCCCTGCCAAATTAGTTTAAACCCTCCTTAACAGCTCTATTAAACCTCCCCATCAGGATATTGGTCCCCTTTGGGTTCAGGTGTAACCCATCATTTTTGAACAGGTCATATTTCCCCCAGAAGAGATCCCAATGATCCAAGAATCTGAAGCCCTGCCCCCTGCACCAGTCTCTCAGCCATGCATTCGTCTGCCTGATCCTACTATTCTTGCCCTCACTAGCACGTGGCACAGGTAGCAATCCTGAGATTGCTACCCTGGAGGTCCTGCTTCTTAGCTTCCTTCCTGTTGTAACTATATGTTATAATTATGTGGTTTTGTTAGTTTTCTCAGTCTTGGTTTGTCCTGTGTTTTGTGATATCACACCGGAGGAAATATTGTATCATTTCTTAATGCATGCATTACTAAATGACAATAAAAGAGGACTGCGTGTCTTCGTAATCTAAAAAAAACTCCCGAAAATCTCTCTTCAGAACCTTCTCCCTTTTCCTATCTATGTCATTGGTACCAACATGTACCAAGACAACTGGCTGCTCGTCCTCTCCCTTCAGAATATCCTGGACCCGATCCGAGACATCCCGTACCCTGGCACCTGGGAGGCAACACACCATGTGGGTATTTCTATCAGGCTCACAGAATCTCCTGTCTGTTCCCCTGACTATGGAATCCCCTATGACTACAGCATTCCTCTTCTCCCTCCTTCCCTCCTGCACCACAGCGCCAGGCTCAGTGCCAGAGACCTGGTCACCGTGGCCATCCCCTGTCAGGTCATCCCCCTCAACGGCATCCAAAATGGGATACTTTTGCTGAGGGGGACAGCCACAGGGGTGCTCTCCACTATCCGGGCATATCAACCTTTGCTTTAAATATACTCAATGATGACCTCCACAGCCATCTGTGGCCATGAATTCCACAAATTCATCACCCTCTGGCTAAACAAATTCCTCCTCACCTCTGTTTTAAATTGGCATCCCTCTTTTCTGAGTCTGTGTCCTCTGGTCCTAGACACACCCAGTGTAAGAAACATCCTCTTCACATCCACTCTATCCAGGACTTTCAATATTTGTATAGTCCTGATGAAGGGTCTCGGCCTGAGACGTCAAATGTACCTCTTCCTACAGATGCTGCTTGTCCTGCTGCGTTCACCAGCAACTTTGATGTGTGTTGCTTGAATTTCCAGCAACTACAGAATTCCTGTTGTTTGCTTTTCAATATTTGGTAGGTTTCAATGAGATCCTCCCTTCATTCGCCTGAAATTCGGTAAGTACAGACCCACACAGCCACCAAATGCTCCTCATATGTTAACCCTTTCATTCCCAGGATCATTCTCATGAACCTTCTATGAACCCTTTCAAATGCCTGCACATCCTTCCTTGGATAAGGGAGCCTTTTTTGTTGTACTTTTGATCTAGAGACTTGAGTTCCAAAAGGATTAGCCAACGAGTGCCAATAATGTGACAGACAATGGCTATAGCCCCTGGTCAGCCTTACCTTATGTTGTTTTATATCCTAAAGCTTCAAAACCTGCGAGTGGAAAGTTCTTGTGTTTTCTGTAATGACATCGTGATGCTCATTTCGAGAGGACTAAAATTCAAAATCAAAGATATAATGCTGAAACTTTATAGTGTACTTGTCAGACTGCACTTGAATATTGTGAGCAGTTTTGAGCCTCTTAAAGTATGTGCTGGCTTTGGAGAGGGTGCAGACGAGGTTCCCATGAATGATCCCAGAAGTGATAGGGTTAATACATGAGGGGCATTTGGTGGCTCTATGCTGGTACTCAGTGGAGTTTAGAAGAATGGGAAGGGTTTGAGCTGAGATAAGTAGCTTTGTTATTCAGCTTAGGAATGTGGTGTCAGCCAATCAGGATGGTAGATTTGGGAGGAGGTTCTAGAAGACGCCAGCGGCGAGATCTCTGTTGGCAGGAGCTGGAAGAGGAGAGAGGGAAAAAGATGGCTGAGGATGCTGACCCTGTTGCACAAGGTGCTTTGTGCAGATGAATGGCTTCAAGAAGAAAGAACCAGTACTCCCGTGGGAGACCTGTTTGATCAAGATGGATTTCAAGCAACGTTCGGAAGGTGGTGTGTACTTTCATGCAGACCGAGTGAGTGACAGACAAGTTCAAGATGAGCTTCAACTTAAGTGTACATTTGACTGCTGAAGAGCAATGGGCCCTTTTTTTCCCTTTCTTTCATTAAATAACTTAAATTAACATTATTAAATAATACTTCTTTTTAATCAATCTGTTGCATCTTGCCGGGGGCAGTAAATCACACAGCATTCACAATAACCGGGGTTTGGGTGGGCGAGACATCGTAACCCCACGGGTTTAGCGGGACCAAAGTTGTACACACCCTAGATGTATGAAACCAGAGAAAGGTGGGTTTATCGGCGCGGAACCCAGAGGCTGTTAGTGAGGGGCTAACAAGCCAGTTTTCCAGAGACGCCCAGTATAAGGGGGTTTCACTATCAAACATTTAAAGACCTAGTGCAACGGTCCCCAACTACCGGGCCGCGAGGAAAACTATATGATTTGGCGATACGAGTCAGCTGCACCTTTCCTCATTCCCTGTCACGGCCACTGTTGAGCTTGAACGCACGCGAGGTCAACCCGCACGTCATCGCGGGAAGGAGATCAACTCCTCGAGTTTGCAAATGACGGCAGGCTGAAAATTATGTTTGCCATAACATCTCTGCCGGCATTCTGGATCAAAGTCAAGGGCGAATATCCTGAGATAGCCACGGAAGCACTGAAAACGTTGCTTCCATTTCCAACTTATCTCTGCGATGAATGCAACAAAAACTAAATTGCGGAGTAGACTGGACATAAGGAACCCATTCGAGTATCGCTGTCTCCCGTCACCCCCAGGGCTCCCACTGATTCAGCGATATTGGTGCGTTGCAATGACTTTATATGTTCATACGGGGAAAATATGCGCTGCGTGTTTAATATCCAAACATTACTTAAAATGTTATGATGCTATTGACTTACTTATATAACCATATAACAATTACAGCACGGAAACAGGCCATCTCTGCCCTTCGAGTCCGTGCTGGACGCTACTCTCACCAAGTCCCACCGACCTGCACCATAACCCCCCATTCCTTTCCTGTCCATATACCTATCCAATTTAACTTTAAATGATAATATCGAACCTGCTTCTGCCACTTCTACTGGGAGTTCGTTCAACACGTATTTCAAGCCCCCCTGTCCTCCCCTGATAATTGACTTATCGCTATATTCATGCGAGGAAAATATGCGTTGTGTGTTTAATATTAAATTCTTTAGATAAACCCTTTTAGAAACGAAACTGAGTGTATTAGCCACTTATCACCAATATTCCGGTCGTGATTAACACCCCACCCCCACCGAACAGAATCGCCAAAAACGATTTCTAGCAAAAAAAAGGCACGTGCGCGCTTACGCAATCACGCATGCGCCCTGTGCCCGCGCAAGGCTTCATGGTCACTGTAGTCTTTTGGTAAACAACGTGTTTGGCTTCTACTGTACTCTTGTCCGTTGGCAACCATCCCCCCCCCCCCACCCCCCCGGTCGGCCGGTCCGCAAGAATATTGTCAATATGAAACTGGTCCGCCCTGCAAAAAAGGTTGGGGACCCCTGACCTAGTGCACGTATACAGAGGATATTTCTTATAGTGGGGGAGTCCAGGACCAGTGGGCGCGGCTTCAGAGTACAAGAATGTCCCTTTAGAAAACAGATGAGGTGGAACTTCTTTAGCAGGAGGATGGTGACTCTGTGGAATCAATTGCCCTGGATGGCAGGATATCGGGTATAATTAAAGTAGAGTTTGAAAGGTATTAAAGATTATGGGGAGAAGACAGGAGAATTTGGATGTGTTGGATAATAGAACATCCATATTGGAATGGCGGAGCAGACACAGCAAGCCATATGGTCCAATTCGGCTCCTATGTCTTACGGTCTTATGGTTCTGTTCAAAATGTCCTGTCCCCATGTGTTCTGTCACTGGAGCAGAAGTCAAAAGTCAAGTTTACTGTCATCTGCCCATATATACTTATGCACAGGTGCAATGAAAAATTTACTTACAGCAGCATCACAGGCACATAGCATCAGAAATGCAACATGCACATTTTATTTTCAAGAAACAACACAATGAGAACAAAACCAAATACAGAAATTTTTCCAGTCATCATCATCATTGTGTGCCATGTCTTGTGACGTACGCGATCATGGTCCTACGACCATGGTTGCTCTTGGAAAATTTTTCTCCAGAGCTGGCTTGCCATTGCCTTATGGGCAGTGTCCTTACAATTCAGGTGACCCCAGCCATTATCGATACTCTTCCAAGATTGTCTGCCTAGGGTAATGGTCACATAACCAGGACGTGCGATATATACCAGCTGCTCATATGACCATCCACCACCTGCTCCCATGGCTTCACATGACCCTGATGCAGGGGGGGATAAGTAAGTGCTACTCCTTGCCCAAGGGTGGCCTGCAGGCTAGTGGAGGGAAGAAGCACCTTACACCTCCTTTGATAGAGACATATCTTCACCCCACCTCCCCTTTTTCCCATTGTTTCCATATTATTGCTGATCTCCTGATGTAAGCCTGGGCTCCTGGATTATCACTCCCACAATGAAACAAAGGACGTGACTGCATCATGGTTAAATGTCATTGACAGTAGACTCTTATCTTCACTCCTGTCACACTGGTCGCTCACCAATATGCTTACCGATAGAATTGCTGTACAGCAGATGCCATAGCATTTGTCCTGCTCCTGGCCCTGATGCACCTAGAAAACAAGGACACTTATGAATTGCTGTTTCTGGATTTCAGTTCGACATTCGCACTATTGTCCCACGGACCATGGTGAACAAACTCCTACTCCTAAATACACCACTGTGTCGGACTCCCTAACCAGCTGACCTCAGGCAGTCAGGATGCAAAACTGATCCTCCCTCCCCATCATCCTCAACACGGGCGCCCTCCATGGTGGTGTGCTGAGCCCAATGCTGTACACTCTGCTCATACGTGACTGCACGGCTAGACACCTGAGCAGTCACATTGTAACGTCTGCTGGTGACACGACAGTGGTGAGGTTCATCACCAGACCCGCTCATAGCCATCCTTGGAGCAACAAGCTCCCTACCTTCAGCCAGTATGTATGAAAAAATGGCTGTATTGTTTGGAATGGTGATTGCTAAGAAGTTAATCCTGCAAATATGGAAAATGGACTCTGTGCCTACGGTACGATCTGTGGCTGAGAGAACTGGCAAATACTTTACTTTTGGAGAGACTGAGACTATGTAATGAGGACAGAGGGGACATCTTTGAAAGGATATGGGCCCCTGTATTGGACTTTCTCACGGGGTGAGGACTGAGGTTTTCTGGTGCGGTGAACCTCTGCTGTGTATGTTTACTTTTGCCCTTATATTTTTCTCCCTTTTGCTGCTCAATATTTAATCTGATTTTGTTATGGTTGTGGTTTTTGATGTGCTGCATTTTTTTTGTTTTTTTGTTTGTTTGTCATAAATAAATAAAAATGTGATTAAAAAAATATATAAAAAACCAATCAGATGGCCAATAGAAAGGAAATGGAAGAGCTTGAGGCCTGGTGCTGGGCAAATAACCTCTTCCTTAACGTCAACAAGACAAAGGAGATGGTTATCGACTTCAGGACAACTCGCATCACTCACGCCCCCCTTTACATTGGGCGGCTCAGTAGTGGAAACTGCAAGCCGTTTCAAACTCCTGGAAATGCACATTATATACAACGTCTCATGGTCTCACAACACATCCTACACAGTCAAGAAAGCTCATTAATGCCTCTATTTTCCAAGAAGGCTGAGAGAGCCGGATTTTGCACATCCATTGTCATGAAATTCTATAGATGCACAGTAGAGGGCATCTTAACAAGCTGGGTCATTGTTCAGTATGGAAACTGCACTGTGGCAGACAGGAAGCCTCTACAACAGGTAGTCAAAACTGCCCAACACATCACTGACACCAGCCTAACCACTATCAAGGGCATATATACAGAAAGGTGCCAGAAAAGGGCCAGTAACATCATGAAGGATCCCTCACACCCTACTCATGGACAGTTTGTCCCACTCCTATCAGGGAGGAGGCTACATAGCATTCACGTCAGGACCACCAAACTCAAAAGCAGTTACTTTCACCAAGCAGTAAGGCTGATCAACACCCCACACACTACTTTATCATTTCCTGCCAGTCACCTTCCACCCTAGTGTTGCTTCATGGGCGCAGAATCAGTCTATGTAGAAAAGCTATCTTATGTATTTATATTTATTACCTTTTTCATTATTCCTGATGTTTTGTAGGTTTTTTGGTGTTGCATTGGATCCAGAGTAACAATTATTTCATTTTCCTGTACACTTGTGTGCAGGAAATGACATTAAACAATCTTGAATCTTATTCTCCCACTATAATGGAAGAAAATGTAATTTGCATTTGCTGCCATCTACAGGTAATGCTCATACTGCAGCTTGCAACATTAATGAGGACTGAGAGTGATGCGGTATAGGGGGACAGACTAGGAAGAATGGGGAATAGGCTAATGAGGGGAAACAAAAATGAAGGTGTGCTTGTCAACTTGTGTGTCCTCAGGTGGGTCCGTCCTCAACTGAGTGCGACGACTTTGTTTGCATAAGACCATGAGGCAGAGGAGCAGGATGAGGCCATTTGCTCTAGCGAGTGTGCCCTGCCATTCCATGCTTGCATATGCGTGTGTGCACACACTGGATATGTGTGCATCTGTGTATGTTGGGGGTACCTTCATGTGTGATGTCTACTAAGGCCATGTAGATGGGCCAGATCTGTGTACATCTTGGAACCTTCTCCCTTTGGGCCCTGACCTTACTCTGTTAAGTACCTGTGGTAGGCGGCATACAGTGATCACCTCAGTCTGGAAGCACAAACAAGTAATGAACCCCACGGGATTGCCTAAGATGAGATTCTTTTGTTGCATGATTTAAGGTGAGAATTTTGATAGAGTATCAGCCTACAGTTCTGAAACGCTGACATTTAGGATGATCGACTTATTTTCACATTTTTTGGTTCTAAGTGTGCGGCTCATAAGAACCATTTTGTAATAAAAGATTAGGTCAGAAACTAAAGTGATAATGTGGCAAAATAGAAATGCTATGTACTCAAAAAAAGTCCTTAATATAGGAGTTCAAAGTTCAAAGTAAATTTATTATCAAAGTATGCATATGTCACCAGAAACAGCAAAACAGAGACAAAAGCATTTGATTTATTTAAATTCTGTTACTAGTTAATTGTTACATTAATACATTTTAGATCAACTTTAATCACCACATCCATTTACATGTATTAGTAATTTGCTGTGACATTGTAAACACAAGAGATTCTGCAGATGCTGGAATTCCAGAGCAACAGGCACAAAATTCTGGAGGAACTCAGCAGGTCAGGCAACAACAATAGAAAGGAATAAGCAGCCAGCATTACGATGATGGTAATCATCAGGTCGATGATGCGTCTTGGCCCAAAACTTCGACTCTTCATACCTCTCCAGAGATGCTGCCTGAACTGCCAAGTTCGTCCAACATTTTGTGTGTGTCACTCTGTGACATTGTGTCCTTTTCATTTTTGAAGTGTATATGCTTGTGGCTGGAGAATATTGACCCCCATCATGTGAATGCACTACTTGGATAAAAATCACCAAAAGATATAAGATAAGCAATGTTAGAACTTTCAACTTCAGCTGCCTGTAAAGGATAAACACCAGCAAGTTTCAGTCAGACCAAAAAAAAGTTGTGATCATGGTCTGTGCAGGTGTGTTAAAAATACAAGGATTCATCACAGTGATTACAGAAATAAAGTCAATTGTGCTGAGAGAAATGCCAGCTTTGTTTTTAGTTGCTAATATCTATCATGTGAAGCAATGGCCTTCTGAACTGTAAATGCAGAGAGATGGTTGTTCTTTAATACCAACATCCATTATCCTTTGGAAGCCTGTTGAAGTGATGCCCTTTGAAACCCTTCAGGTGCGAGATTGGATCATTTCTCAAGGTTCCTGTGGGAAACGACACAAGAAACGTTGAGTTAGTAACAAAGTGGTGTGGGATTCATCTCAAGATGGCATCCTGGCTCCAGGATTCTATCGCAATTTCTTTAAATTCTAGTTTTCACTTCAGAATAGTTTTGGCGAATCTTGAAGCTTAAAGATCCACTTTATTTGTCACACGTACATTGAAACATACTGCAAAATACGTCATTTGTGTCAATGACCTACACAGCCCGAGGATGTGCTGTGGGCAACCCATGAATGTCACTATGCTTTTGGCTTCAACATACAGTGTCCACAACTTACTAATCCGTATACTTTGCAACGTGGGCAAAAACCAGAGTCCCCAGAGGAAACCCATGCAGTCACAGGGAGAATGTACAAGTACCTTACAGGCAGCATCAGGAATTGAGCCCTGATTGCTGGTACTGTAAAGCATTATGCTAACATCTCTGCTATTGTGCTGCCTATGTATCTTACCTGAACCAATAAAGCAGCTTTGTTCCAAAATTTGCATTTGAGTGCTTGTAAGTTCAATGGGGAGTGTGCAGAAAAAGAACAACCCTTTTTGGAGAGAATGGAAGGATGAAAATAGACCCATCAGAGCATGGAAGCAAGCTCTTCAGCCCAGCAGGCTGCTGCTGACCCAGGTGCCCCATTTCACCCATATTCTAAGCCTTTCCTACCCATGTCCCAACCACTTCATCTGGCTCATTCCATATAAACACTGCACTTTGCATTAAAAAATTGCTCAAATTCTTATTAAAATTTTCCACTCTCGCCTTAAAACAATGCCCTGTAGTTCTTGATTCCCTAATCCTGGGATAAAGACACTGAATTGACCCTAGTTATGTCCTTCATGATTCTAAGATTATCTCAGACTCCTATAGTACAAGAAAGAACAGGCCTAGCTTATCTAACCTCCCTATAGCTTAATCCTTCAAGTACTGATAACATCATTATAAATCTCTTCTCTACTCTTTCTAGAGAAGGGGTTCCCAACCTTCTTTATACCGTGGACCAAAACCATTAAGCAAGAAGTCCATGGACCCCAGGTTGGGAACCCCTGTTCTTGATAAATAAATACTCCATGTACAGCCTTGCCTGTGCCCTGTACAGCTGCACCACAATCTCTCAAATTTATACTCAATGCCCTGATCACTGATTCACCTTCTACCTAATTTTTAACATTCAAGAGAAAACGGTCCTAGACACAATTGTTCACAATGGTTCTTGGGGTCCAAGTCCATGGGGTGCATGCAAGTAGAAAGGGTGGCAATGAAGGTTTATGGCATATTTCCCTTCATTGGTTGGGTCAATCTGAGAGTCAGAGCAAGGAAATCATGTCACAACTATATAAAACATTGGTCAGGCCACACTTTGAGTATTATGTGCGGTTCTGCTGGCCCTATAACAGGAAGGATGTGGACGCTTTGCAAAATGTCCAGAAGAGGTTTTGCCAAGATGCTGCCTCAGTGAGAGGGCATTAGCTATAAAAAGAGGTTGGACAATACTGGGATGTTTTCTCTGGACCATCATAGGCTGAGGGAAGAAATGATCATTTATAGAATTATCTGAGGCATAGATAGTGTAGACCAGGGATCCCCAACCTTTTTATACCATGGATCCCCTACCATGGACCTCAGGTTGGGAACCCCTGGTGCAGACAGTCAGAATCTTACCCCCAACCCATGTCAAGTTCCAGAGGACATACATTTAGGTGAGAAGAGGGAAGTTCAACTGAGATCCACGTTGTTGTTCTTTATTTAGGAACTGGTGCCTGGAGCAGGTCGCCAGGGGCAGTGGTGGAAACAGATATGAAAATGGCAAGTAAGAGGCTGTTACATAGACAACATGAATATGCAAGGAGTGGAGGGATGTGGGTTGTCCAAGCAGAAGGGATTTAGTTTAATTCAGCAGAATCAGAGCACTACAGCCAAGAAGCAGGCCCTTTGGCCCATCTAGTCTGAGCTGAAATATTGATCTGCCTAGTCCCATCGACTGGCACCCGGACCATACCCCTCCATACCCCTCCTATCCACGTACCTGTTGAAATTTTTCTTAAATTTTGAATTTGAACCCACATCCACCTCTTCTACTGGCAGCTCATTTCACACTCTCACCACCCTCGGAGTGAAAAAGTTTCCCCTCAAGTTCCCCTTAAGCAGTTTACCTTTCACCCTTAACCAATGACCTCTGGTTTTAGGCTCACCTAACCTCTGTGGAAAATACCTGCTTGCATTTACCCCATCTATCCCACTCATAATTTTGTATACCTCTATCAAATTTCCCCTCAATCTTCTATACTGTAGGGAACAAAACCCTAACCAATTCAGACTTTCCCAGGAACTCAAGTCCTAAAGTCCCAACAACATCCTTGTAAATTTTCTCTGCACTCTTTCAATCACATTGATATCTTTCCTGTAGGTAGGAGACCAGAAGTGGACAGAACACTCCAAACTGAGCTTCACCAACATTTTATACAACTTTAACGTAGTTCAGAGTAGTCATTGCTCTGAATATTCTAAGGTATGAAGAGGGCATATCACATTTGCAAAAGATCTATACACGCTGCCAGATATAAGAAGGCTGGAAAATCATTGATATTATTAAAATTTCCAAAATATTTTTCGGAATTACTAATGTCACTCAGACCTTGAGATCCAACTTCTTAACTTTACCATAGGCAGCTGTAAGGGTGAACCGAACCAAACTAACCTCTACTCCTCTGGAATTAAGAAAGATGGATTTATAGTGAGTCACATGAATAGATGGTGACACTAGATACTGCTATCCGTTGTGAACATCCTTGACTGAGTAAGAACTGTTCTATTGACAGATCAATAGCCAGTCATCACAGATTTAAGGTAAATCACTAAATTTAGGAGGCACTTAAACAGACAAGGCCTAGATAGATAGTGCCACGATGTTAGCAAATGGGATTAGTGTGCCTGGGTATAAAAGCCCGTACAAATGTGATGGGCCCAAAGCCCTGTCTCTGTGGTATATGATCCTATGACTCTGTGACAAAAGAACCAGAGTGATGAACTACAACCTCAGTTCCCCAATCCCACATCAAAAGGCCGAAGCCTGTGAGCCAAAAGACCACCCCACTTAAACTTGGTAACATACACAGAACGCCCGAGGAACTCAGCTGGTCCTGCAGGATCTATAGGAAGGAATAAAGAAGTGACATTTCAGGCTAAGACCTCCATAAGTCCCGCTGAAGGATCATGGGCCAAAACATTCTCTCTTTATTCCTTTTCATTAATGCTGCCTGACCTGCTGAGTCCCTCCAGGTGTTACTGTTACTCTGGATTTCCAGGATCTGCAAGAGTCTCTTGTGTTCACTTAACCTTGCCTGACTTTTTATTGGACAAAATTCCCTCCGATTATCCAATCAGTGAGACTGGTCTTTTCAAAGTCCCCGCTCTCTCCCCAAGAAACTGGGCCGTTAACCCAACCTTTACACTGAATCCTCTCCACTCCTAAACTGGTCCAGTCCAAAGTGACCACTCCAGCTGATCCAGCCTTCTTTCTATAGGCTGCTAATAATTAATTAGCCAATAACCTATTAACTAACAATTAGTTTCTTGCTGCTTTTAAAGTCCCATATAGTGAAAATCGTAAGCAAGCATCGGGACTCACCATTTTTAAAAACCTGTCCGGTTTCTGCTGGAAACACCTGCAAAGAGAAACTCAGAATTAAGTTTATTTGAGCAAATAAAATATGAATATTTCAGTCTTTGGGGAGTTATGCTTTAAATCAGAAAACAAAACTTTCTGAACTTGTGAGAAAATTCAGTTTAAAAAAAAGTTAAATCATATTCAGTAAAACAAAGCAGACACCCTTCATTCCCCAAAACGTTGACTGTACTTTTTTCCATAGATGCTGCCTGGCCTGCTGAGTTCCTCCAGCATTTTGTGTGTGTTGCTCAGATTTCCAGCATCTGCAGATTTTCTGTTCTTTGTGACCCTTCATTACATATTTAAATATGTCAAAGGTTTCAAAACATGCTTGTACTGGAGGGCAGGAAACCATAAACAGATTGACCACAGTGGTTAGTATATAATCTTAGCTGGGTCATCTTTTTAAAAAGGAAATGTCAAAGGTCTAGCTGACACAGAAGATTCAACCACAGGTCCTTCATCACACAATGTTGTGCTGACATTTTAACCTACTTCAAGATCAATCTAACTCTTCCCTCCCACACAACTCTCCATTTGTGTTTCATCCATGTGCCAGGTGTTAAATGTCATTAATTTTATGAAGGTGAATTGTAAAGTGATTATGTGCCACTGAAGCAAATGCTGTAATTCTCACCTTCTTGGGGAGAAGGGTTCCTTAGCCATGAAGGAAACAAATACAGACATATAGAAGAATTAAATTGGAGCAGATATTAAAGAAAGATGTAATTAATTAACATTAGAAGAGGAAGAGTGTGCTATTAGACAGAGGGAGCAGTGGAAGTATATCAGTATTTCAACACCTTTAAAGAGCAGGAATGAAAGATAGCAAATGGAATATAGTGCAGGGAAGCGTAAAGTCATGCACTTTGGTTGAAGGAGTGAAGGCGTAGACTATTTTCTCTATAAGAAGAAAATTCGGAAATCAGAGGTGCAAAAAAAACTTGGGAGTCCTTGTGCAGGATCCCCTAAAGGTTAACTTGTAGTTGAGTCGGTGGTAAGGAAGGCAAATGCTATGTTAGCATTCATTTCAAGAGGACTAGAACATAAAAACAGAGATGTAATGCAGAGGCTTCATAAGGCATTGGTCAGACCACACTTCAGAATCAGGTTTACTATTACTGACATGTAATGAGAAATTTGTTAACTTAGCAACAGCAGTTCAATGCAATACGTAAGTATGAGTATACTTATACATGAGTATAAGAGCAAAGAGGTCCTTCTGCAGCTGTACAGGGCCCTGGTGAGACCACACCTGGAGTACTGTGTGCAGTTTTGGTCTCCAAATTCGAGGAAGGACATTCTTGCTATTGAGGGAGTGCAGCGTGGGTTCACAAGGTTAATTCCCAGGATGGCGGGACTGTCATATGTCGAAAGATTGGAGCGACTGGGCTTGTATACTCCGGAATTTAGAAGGCTGAGAGGGGATCTTATTGAAACATATAAGATTATTATGGGATCGGACACACTGAAGGCAGGAAGCATGTTCCCGCTGATGGGTGAGTCCAGAACCAGAGGCCACAGTTTAAGAATAAGGGGTAGGCCATTTAGAACGGAGTTGAGGAAAAACTTTTTCACCCAGAGAGTGGTGGATATATGGAATGCTCTGCCCCAGAAGGCTGTGGAGGCCAAGTCTCTGGATGCTTTCAAGAAAGAGATGGATAGAGCTCTTAAAGATAGCGGAATCAAAGGTAATGGGGGTAAGGCAGAAACTGGATACTGATTGTGGATGATCAGCCATGATCACAGTGAATGGCAGTTCTGGCTCGAAGGGCCAAATGGCCTACTCCTGCACCTATTGTCTATTGTCTATAATATAGCAAAAAGAAAAAAAAATAAAATTTAAAAAATAAATCCATAAAATTAAAAAAAAATAATAAATAAACAAGTAAATCAATTACGTATATTGAATAGATTAAAAAAGCGTAAAAACAGAAATACTATATATTAAAAATAAACTGAGGTAGTGTCCAAAGATTCAATGTCCATTTCGGAATCGGATGGCAGAGGGGAAGAAGCTGTTCCTGAATCGCTGAGTGTGTTGTGAGCAGCTTTGGGCCCATTGTATGAGAAAGGAGAGGGTTCATAGGAGATTCACAAGAATGATCTCGGGAGTGAAAGGATTAACATATGAGAGTGTCTAATGGCTCTGAGCCTCTACTTGCTGGAGGTTAGAAGAATGAAGGGGGATCTCATTGAAACCTACCAAATATTGAAAGGCCTAGAAAAAAATGGACGTGAGGAAGTTATTTCCAAAAGTGAGGGACTCTAGGACCAAAGGGCACAGTCTCAGAATAGAGGGGCGTCCAGTGAATACAAATGAGGAGGAATTTCTTTAGCCAGGGGAATTTATTGCCACGGAAGGCTGCGGAGGTTACGCCATTTAGTATATTTAAAGTGGAGGTAGATAAATTCTCGATTAATAAGGGCATTAAAGGTTATGGGGACAAGGCAAGCAAAAGGGGCCGAGAGGGATATTAAATCAGCCACGATTGAATGGTGGAGTAGGCTTGATTGGTTGACTGGCCTAATTCTGCTCCTATGTCCTATGGTGTTATGGTCTTATATAAGCAGTTCTTGGTCTCAGGAAATCATTACAAGCTCATTTGCCGTGTAAGCATTTTAAGCAACCAATTTGTGCATAGCAAGAAATCACATCAGTATCAGTATTAGAATCAAATCAACAGTAGCAATAACAAAGTTTTAATTTGTTTATACAGCATTGATTGAAGGATAAATATTGGCCAAGTTCCGTAAGGGTGTCCCTTGGCATCTCCTCTCTACAGATGTTAATGTTTGCTTTGAAATATGTCCAATGTGTGTTTTATGATTTAACTCAGCACTAAGCATTTCCATCACTATTTTGGAGCTGTAGTATAGAACTGTTGTAAAACAAATTCAACATTGTGGAATGCAAGCAATTTCAGTAAACTTCATATTCTTGGCACTGATGTGTTTGGTCACCTCTCCCTTGAGAGTGAGTGGGGTTAGAAGTAGCCCATAAAGGATAAAATGTAAAAGCCTGGACAGTGAAGGGGCCTGTACATGAATTGTTGGTTCCCTTGTCCTCCTCACATCTATCAAACTGAAGTGCTGACTTTATTTTAGCTACTGTATTTTAGATGAATTTGTTCAGTGTTTCAAGTGCTTCCATTCCCAGATTTCTTATGTTCTGTTCTAACATTTAGTTACTAACACCAACAGTTTTTCTGAACTCTCACTAACTCTGTCTATTCACTGAAACTTTCAGAGTTTATTGGAATAAATAGAATGATTCTATTCTTTGAAGCGCATCAAGAGATTGGGTCCTCTAATGCTTGAAATCTCAAAAGTTCAAAGTTTAAAGTAAACTTATCATCAAAGTACACATATGCCACCATATTCATTTTCTTGTAGGCATTCACAGTAGATACAAAGAAACACAATAGAATCAATGAAAAATTACACACAAAGACAGACAAGCAACGAATGTGCATAAGACAAACTGCAATGACAAAAAAGAACAAATAATAATACCAATAAATAAATATGTAATAAATACTATTGAGAACACGAGTTGAGTCCTTGAAAGTGAGTCTATATGTTGTGGAACAGTTCAGTGCCAAGGTGAGTGAAGTTATCCACTCTGGCTGAAGTGATTGCTGAAGTGTAAAAACTGTTCCTGAACCTGGTGGTGTGGGACCCAAGGCTCCTGTACCTCCTTCCCAATGGCAGCAGTGAGAAGAGAGTATGGACTGGATGGTAGGGTCCTTTGATGATAGATGCTGCTTTCTTGTGGCAGTACTCCTTGTAGATGTGGCCAGGTTATGAATTTTACATGATTAATACAATTCTTAGAGATCCAACTAAGATGGAGGCAAAGGACAAAGTGCTTTGCTGTTAGGCCTTGCATTTTCAATTTCCCTTTCCTTATTTTTTTTTAAGAATTATACTGGTCTAGGAAAAAAGTTGAGCAGGACTTAATCAAAACAGACTTAACATATTGTGAAAAAATGCTGAAAACAAAATATTCAAGGATCAAGAATAAACGTTATTTGCGGTATACATTTACATGTGTTAGAAATTTGCTGGAGTGTTTTGGGGTAACATGCAACATCAAGCCACATTCAACACTTACAAAGAATTATATAAAAAATAAAGTTTGAGGTTAAAATACGGATATGAAATAAAATATGATTATATTCAGCAACTTCCAAGAGGACCACAAATGTCGTATGGTTTGGAGGCTTGCTTGCCTCAATGGCCCGGAGAGCTAGGGCCTTGTGCTTTGGATCTTGGTAGGGTTACCCATGCCAAACGGGTGAAAAGGTAGAGGCCAGAGTGGTCACATAGATAACAGCACATGCAAGAGAAAACTCAGTACCTCTGGTGAACAGGGTGGACTCAGAGTCAGCCAGGTAGAGACCGGGACCATGACCCTCAATGTAGAATCTCCTTCTCCCATCAAGGCACATGGTGTTGACAACCAGCACCAGCAGGTTCACCTGCCTGGGCAGCATCATTCGGCAGGATGGTGCGACCAAGAACAACATGCAGAGCAGACTCAGCAAGGCGAGAAACTTCTTCAGATCAATGAGCAACATATGGGGATCGACCAAGTACAGTGTCCACACCAAGGAGAAGCTGTACCAGAGCTGTGTTATGTCCATACCCTTGCATGACAGAGAGTGACCTCGTCAAGCTGATGTCATTTCACACTATGAGTCTCTGGAAGATCCTCCATACTTTCTGGCCAAGGAAGATCTAACCGTACCCTACTCCTTCAGTGTCGTCAAGAAGACATGGCCATGATCACCATGAGGAAACATTGAAAATGGATTGGGCACATGATGAGAGGAGAGGCCGACTCCATCATCAAAACAGCACTTCATTGGACGCCTGAAGGGCAGAGGAAATATTGGAGGCCAATGGCAACTTGGTGCTGTGCCGTAGAGGCAGAAATGGAGACGCCTGGGTCACAAAAGAGAAGATGGCTAAGGACAGACAAAGGTGGAAAAATTTCATTGCTGCCCTAAATGCCAGCGGCATAAGTAAATTCAGCAAGGTAGGTATCACCTATGAAAAGAAAAACAGAGTCAGTGCTTCTGATCTAAGGCCCTTTGACAGAACTGAGCGAGTGAGAGCTTGTTTTAAGTTGCAAAGTGTACGGGATGAGATAGGACAAAGGAGATACCACCAAAAGGGTGAAATCAGGATTACCACGGTGATGCAGTTGATGAAGCCATCTGATAGATGGGTTAATGAGAATGTGTCAAAAGAGAAGGCAGAGGAACATGTAAACACTGTGAAATGTAGATCAAACATTAGGAAATATAAAGCAGATCAGAGAGAAGAGAGGAACTGCATTAATATGGTACAGATTTGATGGACCATATGGCCTAATTCTGCTCCTATGTCTTTTGTTCTAATATCACTGATAGATGACCACAGGCAGAAATGGCCAATTCTGAGATGAAAAAAGAAAGTGAGTTACCCAAAAATGTTGATATTTATTTTAGATCCAGAAAGCTGAAACATATCCAGATGGAAGATGACAAGATGCTTCTTGAGCTTGTGCTGTGCTTTGTTATGCAAACCCATGTCCTCCTTTTGCTATTGTAACTTGTATTAACATTGCATATCTTGTACTGTACTGCTGCCACAAAACAACAAATATGTTAGCGATAATAATCCTGATTTGATACTGCTTCTGACATCCTTTTAAACCTTTTCTATCCATGTATCTGCTCGAACGTCCTTTAAATGTGGTAACCCATCAGTTCTGCAGTAGGTTATTGATCTGTAATACTAACTGTTTGTCTTTCCACTGAACTGATCTGCCAGGCATTTCTTCCCCATCCCCCTTCACCTCCCCAGTCAAATATTTTGTTTTCACTCGAGCATAGATTGAGCTGATTGAAGCAAAAAGCATCTCACCATGAATCACAGAGCAAAACAACTTGGCACATTAAGTAGTAAACTAGTGCATTGTATCACATGAGGAAGCATCACAATATGTAACTATAGTACTAAATCAAACTAAACTAGCACATACCTTTTACATATTAGGTATGTTGTCAATATGAATAAAACCAAAACTGGTACAGTGGCAAGTAATTCCAATGGATTGAAATTTCTTTGCTTAACTTCTGAAAAATAAAAGAGTCATCCATTCTTTTACAGTTTCAACCTAAGATTCTACCTCAATATGTCTGAATTGAAAACATCAAAATCAAGGTCTGAGTCGAGTTGATTTTTTATGCATATGTGTGTACAGATGCAATGAAACTCTTTACTTGTAACTCTTTCACAGGCTCTTTCACAGCATCATATAAGCAGCATACATACTGTATGTTAAATATAAACTGTACTCAATCATTACAAGACAAAACAGTTCATTTTAATCCAATTTGATCAAAGTAGTCCTAATATTGCTAAACTGTACAGATTAGGGATTTAAAAACGCAAACACGAGGAAATCTGCAGATGCTGGAAATTCAAGCGACACACACAAAATGCAGGTGGAACGCAACAGGCCAGGCAGCATCTATAGGAAGAGGTACAGTCGACGTTTCCGACCGAGACCCTTCGTCAGGACTAATTGAAAGAAGAGACAGTAAGGGATTTGAAAGATTAGAGATTTTCTGGCTGGTTGGAGAATGGACTGGTCTCGGCCTGAAACGTCGACTGTACCTCTTCCTAGAGATGCTGCCTGGCCTGCTGCGTTCACCAGCAACTTTGATGTGTGTTGCTTGAATTTCCAGCATCTGCAGAATTCCTCTTGTTTGTGGTTGAAGGCAAGAAGCTATTCTTAAACCTGGTGGTGTGGGACCACAGGCTTCTGTTCCTCCTGACTGTTGGAAGCTGCAGGTCCGGATGGTGAGGATCTTTAATGATCCTTTGCTGTTGCTGGGTCTAAATCCTGGAAATCCTTACCAAACAACACCATGCATCGGATTGGGATGAGAGGCTGGCCATGGCTCCTACAAGACAGCAGAAAGCCTTCCAAAAGCGGGAAGTGAACCGTGGCCCACGGCCAGACACCATGTCTTGAGGGGCGCTGTGGAGCCTGAACACATGTTGACCCATGAGTGTGACAGTTTCACGAGCAGATGGGAGCTTAGGGAGGACAATGAAGTGGACAGCCTTGGAGAATCGATCCACAATGACTAAAATGGTGGTGTTTCCATCAGACAGGGGCAGCCCAGTGATGAAATCTACTGAGAGGTGGTACCAGGGCAGTGGAACACAGGCAGTGGATACAGCGGACCCTCAGGATGTTAGCATGACATCATGTTCCAAGCGCAGGTGGGACTGGCAGATACAAAGTCATGGAGATCCTGGGACATAGATGGCCATCAAAATTGTCTCTTTATAAACTTTTGGGTCCGTTGAATTCCTGGATGTCCAGCCAGATGGAAGAGTGACCCCATTCCAACGCTTTGGAAAGCACCGCTGCAGGGACAAACAGCCGATTGGGAGGTCCCCCAACTGGGACTAGGTCTGACCCGGGTTGGGCAGCCCTCACCTCTGCCTTTTTTCTCCAGATCAAAGGAGCAGCAATAAACGAGCGAGGAAGAATGGGCTCTGAATTGGCAATGTCCTCAGACCCGTCGAACTACTGGGAGAGAGCCCCGGCCTTCATATTCTTGCTGCCGGGACGATAAGTGGGGATGAAATTGAACTGTGTGAAGAAGAGAGCTCGCTGGGCTTGACGTGAGTTGAGTCTTTTTACAACTTGAATGTAGGAGAGGTTCTTGTGATCTGTCCAGACCAAGAAAGGATGCTCTGCTCCCTCCAGCCAGTGTCGCTATTCCTCCAGGGCCTCCTTGACTGCCAGAAGTTCTCAGTTCCCAACATCGTAATTCCTTTCGGCTGGAGTCAAGCAATGGGAAAGAAAGGCACAAGGGGAGAGCACTGAGAGAGGACAGCTCCAATGCCAACATTGGATGCATCCACCTTGACTATGAATGGCTATGATGGGTCTGGGTGTTGCAGTAATGGGGCAGTGGTGAAACATCTCTTTAACTCCAAAAATGCTTGGTCCGCACCCTCTGTCCAATGCAATCCAACAGAGACCGTTCTGGTGAGTGCATTTATGGGAGCCGCGATAGAGCCGAAATTCCAGATGAAACAGTGATAGAAGTTTGCAAACCTCATGAAGCGATGTACCTCTTTGACTGTAGATGGTTTGCGCCACTCTGAAACTGTCTGAACTTTACTAGGGGCCATTTGAATGTTGGATGGGGCAAGCATATAGCCTAAAATGACACCTGGTCTTTATGGAACCCACATTTATTTGAGCTTGACGTACAGGTTATTTTCGAGGAGCTGCCTGAGAACTCTCCGGACATGCTGGACGTGTTCCTGATGAGAGCAGGAATAGATAAGTACGTCACCTAAGTACACAAACACAAACTGGTTCAACATGGACCTGAGCACATTGTTAACCAAGGCCTGGAATACAGCCAGACCTAAAGGCATCACCAGCTACTCATAGTGGCCATTAGAGGTGTTGAAAGCTGTCTTCCACTCATGCCCTTCTCTCATGTGAACCGGATTGTAAGCATTGCTCAGATCAATTTTGGAAAACATGGTTGCTCCCTGGAGATGTTTGCATGCAGACACCAATAAGGGAAGAGGGTAGCGGTTCTTCACAGTGAAGTTGTTCGAGGGCCGATAATCGATGCAGGGATGGAGCTTGCAATATTTCCTGCTCACAAAAAAAAACAAGCCTGCTCCTGCCAGCGAGGTTGATGGATGGATAAACCCCATGGTCAATACCTCCTTGATGTATTCTCCATGGCCACCGGTCAGGACGAGAGAGGGAAAAGAGCCGGCCCCGGGAGGACTAGTTACAGGTAAGAGGTCTATGGCACAGTCATAAGGCCGGTGTGGAGGCAGGGTGGTGCTTCCTTTTACTGAAAACATATTCAGACAGAATCCCAGACAGGCAGACAGGTCCACATCCTTAGCTGGCACAGGAGGTGATACATGGGATGGAGCTTGAGCTGGACCCAGGCGGGTAGACAGGAATGCCAGTCCCCATACTGGGAGTGCTTTCAGAGACCAATTGATCCGTGGGTTATGTCGTGATAACCAGTGGAGACCAAGTACCAGTGGCAGTTCAGGCGACTCAACCAGGTAAAAGGAGATTTCTTCACTATGGTTGCCTTTGAGCACCAGTTGGAGGGGTTGGGTGGAAAGATGGATCTGGCCAGAGCCCAGAGTTCGACCATCCTGCACCTTGAAGTTGATATTTTCGTTTAATTCCCAAGTCAGAATTCCCCATCTTTGAGCTAGAGAGATGCCCATGAGATTCCCAGCTGCACCAGAGTCAATAAACACCTTAAGTTCATGGGTCGGAGACCTCCACGATAAGGAAGCTGTGAGCATTACACAATTAGGAGAAGCTGACTGAAGAGAGAACCGACCTGTCAGGATTCCCCTCCCTGCTGACGAGTACCCTCTTTCACTGGATGCTTGGGACATGCCGCCCAGAAGTGTCCTGGATCGCCACAATAGAGGCAGGAACTTATTCTCCTGTACCACTCTCGTACCTCCTGAGACAGGTACATGCGCCCTGCTTGCATAAGCCCCTCCAACGACTGGGTGCTGAGGGAGGGGGAGGGGGTGAGGAAAGACAGCAATTAGAAAGCGCGTAGGAAGTTTGAGACATTCTTTCCCTGCGCCACTCAGTCACCCGGTCATCAACTTGAATAGCCAGATTAATCAGGTCATCCAGATTTTATTTTTTCCTTTTCTTTAACTTTGTTGTACTTTCAAACCTGTGGATGATCTAATGTGTTTTCTTTTCATTCTGTAAAAGCAATAAAGAGATGTTTTTAAAAAAAATATTATTCTCAAGTGGAAAACGAAGCCAACCCTGCAGCTGAAAGGAATAACTAAATATAGCATGAATACCACTCGTCTTCAGAGTTAGTTGACTTGACAGTCTCATTTCTCAGGCAAGGCTGAGTGTAAGTAGGCAGCAAAACGTTGCTATGTTTTGCTCAAGTCTCGACAAGTGTTACGTTGAAAAGAATGGAGTTAAATACCATCACAATGAAATAATTAATTTGCTGACACGTGCATTTTCATGAGGCAATTGCCGTACCTGCTGTGCTGCCGAATCCATGGTTGTGACAGCTTCTTTCAGAATCCCTATTTCCTGCAAGTTCCCATAGGTTACAGAGTTTTATATCAAGAGGCTTATGATTCCCCTGAACTTAACAACCTCACCAACTGGTCGCCTGTGACTCTCAATCTGTGAACTCAACCTTCCTGCAAGAACACCAATCACTGTCACCAAGCCGTTGCAGAAGGGCCAGTAACAAACCAGTGTGGACTTACAGGAGTTGCAAAGAGGTAAAGGGAAAGGATATTTTTCTACATACCATTCTGGAACCTGGGCCTCTGTACCTTCCTCTGCAACTGGATCTTCAACTTCCTAACCGGAAGACCACAATCTCTACAGATTGGTGATAATATCTCCTCCTCACTGACAATTAACACTGGTGCACCTCAGGGGTGTGTGCTTAGCCCACTGCTCTTCTCTCGTTATACCCGTGACTGTGTGGCTAGGCATAGCTCAAATACAATCCATAAAATTGCAGATGATGCAACCATTGTTGGTAGAATCTTGGATGGATACAAGAGGGTGTACAGGTGTGAGATGTGCCAACTAGTGGAGTGGTGCCGCAGCAACAACCTGGCACTCAACGTCAGTAAGATGAAAGAGCTGATTGTGGACTTCAGGAAGGGTAAGATGTAGGAACACATACCAATCCTCACAGAGGGATCAGAAGTGGAGAGAGTGAGCAGCGTCAAGTTCCTGGGTGTCAAGATCTCTGAAGACCGAACCTGTCTTGCCTTCTTTATAGCTGCATTGATATGTTGGGACCTAACCTGGTCCTAACGTTATCGTGCAGCTATAAAGAAGGCAAGACAGTGGCTATACTTTATTAGGAGTCTGAAGAGATTTGGCATGTCAACAAATACACTCAAAAAATTCTGTAGATGTATCACAAAGAGCATTCTGACAGGATGCATCACTATCTGGTATGGAGGGGCTACTGCAAAGGACCAAAAGAAGCTGCAGAGGGTTGTAAATTTAGTCGGCTCCATCTTGGGTACTAGCCTACAAAGGACCCAGGACATCTTTAGGGAGCAGTGTCTCAGAAAGGCAGCACCTATTATTAAGGACCTCCAGCACCCAGGGCATGCCTTTTTCTCACTGTTACCATCAGGTAGGAGATACAGAAGCCTGAAGACACACACTCAGCGATTCAGGAACAGCTTCTTCCCCTCTGCCGTCCGATTCCTAAATGGACATTGAACCCTTGAACACTACCTCACTTTTTAAATATATATATTCATTCTGTTTTTGCATGACTTTTAATCTCCAATATTCATATACTGTAATTTATTTATTTATGCTATATTATGTATTGCATTGAACTGCTGCTACTAAGTTAACAAATTCCACGACACATGCTGGTGATAATAAAACTGATTCTGATTCTGAATGCACTATCTGATTGCAGACTGCAGACCTACCAAAAGGATTTGACCAAACAAATAAAGGACAGAACAGGCAAATGAACAGGGTTGTACGTTTCTAAGATTCCAAGATTATACGGTAATGTTGCTTACCTGTGTTAAATTTTCCCCAGTAAACAGGGAGGCTCCACTCACTCCACAGTTGAGTTGTGCCACAATACATGTTAATCTTGCTTCTCACTTGAAAGATGTAGAACTCGTCTGGATCCACACTCACCAAACTAAACTTTGTCTGCACCGTGACCGATGCTTTCTACATGGAGAAATCATGAAAAAGTGGAATGTAGTCAAATGTGATGATGAGTTTAAAATCAAAATACAGAACTTAACAATGTGTCCTCAATCTCAACGACGCAATCGCAATGGCTCCCCACACGGCTTTAGACCACCTGGACAACACAAACACCTACGTCAGGATGCTGTTCATCCACTACAGCTCAGCATTTAATATCATCATTCCCACAATCCTGATTGAGAAGTTGCAGAACCTGGGCCTCTGTACCTCCCTCTGCAATTGGATCCTTGACTTCCTAACTGGAAGACCACAGTCTGTGTGGATTGGTGATAACATCTCCTCCTCACTGACGATCAACACTGGCACACCTCAGGGGTGTGTGCTTAGCCCACTGCTCTACTCTCTATATACACATGACTGTGTGGCTAGGCATAGCTCAAATACCATCTATAAATTTGCTGACAATACAACCATCTCAGGTGGTGACGAGAGGGCATACTGGAGTGAGATATGACAACTAGTGGAGTGGTGCTGCAGCAACAACCTGGCACTCAACGTCAGTAAGATGGAAGAGCTGATTGTGGACCTCAGGAAGGGTAAGACGAAGCAACACATACCAATCCTCATAGAGGGATCAGAAGTGGAGAGAGTGAGCAGTTTCAAGTTCCTGGGTGTCAAGATCTCTGAGGATCTAATCTGGTCCCAACATATCGACGTAGTTATAAAGAAGGCAAGACAGTGGTTATACTTCATTAGGAGTTTGAAGAGATTTAGCATGTCAACAAATACAATCAAAAACTCCTATAGATGTACTGTGGAGAGCATTCTGACAGGCTGCATCACTGTCTGGTATGGCGGTTGGGGGGGGGGGGTTGCTACTGCACAGGACTGAAAGAAGCTGCAGAGGGTTGTAAATCTAGTCAGCTCCATCTTGGGTACTAGCCTACAAAGTACCCAGGATATCTTCAGGGAGCGGTATCTACCTCACTTGGACACTACCTCACTTCTTTTAATATACAGTATTTCTGGGTTTTTTTGCACATTTTTAATCTATTCAATATAAGTCTACTGTAATTGATTTACTTATTCATATATTATTATTATTTTTATTTTATTTTTTCTCTTCTATATTATGTATTGCATTGAATGGCTGCTGCTAGGTTAACAAATTTCACGTCACATGCCGGTGATAATAAACCTGATTCTGATGTTATCAGTTATAGTCTGAAGACAAATGAGACTGCTGAAACCTAGGACAAAGAACAGAATGCTGGAAGAACTCAGCAGGTCAGGTAGCATCTGTGGAGGCAAAAGGTAAAAGCTGATATTTAGGATCAAGATCCTACATCAGCTCTGGGATGGAAGAGGAAAGACTGCCAGTGTATAACCATAAGAGGGATGGAATGGAGAGATGATTGGTTAGTGCAAGGGATAGAAGCTGGTTGAACCAGGTGGGGATTGGATGATGGGCAGGGGGGATCAGGTGATTGAGGGGACTAGGAAAGGTGAAAAAAAGAAGTGGAAAATTAAGGTGGATGGACACAACACATAAAATGCTGGAAGGACTCATCAAGTCAGGCAACATGTATGGATGAAAATGGACAACTGATGTTTCAATTCGAGAACCTTCATCATGGATGCATGAGTGTGCATGGGACAAGAACACTAGGGCAACATGGGAGTGAGTAGGGGAGCTGAAATTGTATGCAGTCAGGAACTCAAGATGCCCATTGCAAAGCACAGGGGCTCTGCAGAGCAGTTGCTTAGTTTATACTTGGTTTCAGTAAGTTAGAGAAAGCCACATTATTATCACCAAATGCAGAAAACGGTCAATGAGTGACCAGAAAACTATTCACTCATTAACTAGATACCCTGTTTACAGCTTAACTCCATGGCCACCCTAGATTTACCCTATTGGAGACATCTTCCATCCCCTCTCTTTCCCGCAGCTTAACAAACTTCTTTTCTCTCCTTCAACACACATCAGAGTTGCTGGTGAACGCAGCAGGTCAACTTCAGATTGCGGCCTGGCCCAGACGCTAGCAGGCATGAATTTCAGATTGCAGCTGTCGGATCCATGCCTGCAATCGCCGTTTTTTTGACTTTGTCATGTTAGGCAAAGATCGCAAGATCCTACATCTGCAGACCCCAGAGCCTGCTGGCCCGGGTGCTAGCAGGCATTGAACTTCAGATTGAAGCCTCTGCCATTGATCTCGCCGGCTCCAACACCTCAGGGTATATTGACCTGCTGCGTTCACCAGCAACCTTGATGTGTGTTGCTTGAATTTCCAGCATCTGCAGAATTCCTGGTGTTTGCGTCTTTTCTCTCCTTCCCAGGTCTAAGGCAAGGACTTCTTTGTGAAACGTTTCCACGGTGACAGACTGACCTTCTAAGAAGTTCCAGAATTTTCTTTTATTTTAATTTCCAGCTCATACAGTTTTGTTTTTAATTTTCATTAAATCAGTCAAATTTTGTTTAATAACATTTATGTCACATGTCTTAATGGCATTATGCAATGACAAGCTGCTGAAAGAAAGTTAATAATCAGGTGCTCCAAGTGAAATTGGGAAGCTGGATGTAGAATAAATCTCCCTTCACTCAAACTCAACGTTGGGAGTATTCTTACTTGCATTTTGAAAATAATCTGAAAATCCTTCATTTTCTAAACCCTTATGACTGAGCAGATAATGATATTGTGGAAATGCATTGTCTTTGAGGATGAATGACACTTAGGGAAGTGATAAAATAGTATTGAGAACTACTGAAAACTCATTCAATCCATATGTGGTGTATAAGAAAATAGAAAACGCTACTGAAAATAGCACAAGGAAATATGAAAAAAAAAATCAATCATGAACAGGTGAAATGTTAAGATGGACAACCAGTTCAGATGTATATAGATGCAGATGTTCCTTTCAGTTTCATGGGGTAATGTGGTGATTCCAGGCAGAGAGACCAGGATATCAAGATCTTTCCCCAAGTCTTTTTTTTCCATGAAACAGCTTTAAACTGATATCATTTCAGTTGGAATAGGGACAAGATTTTCACACAGAGGGTGGTGGATATATGGAATGAGCTTCCACAGAAGGTGAGGGAGGCAGGAACAATGACAACATTTGAAAGACATTTGGACAGGTTGATACATGTATAGGAAAGTTGCAAAGGCATATGACCAAAATAAGGCATACGGAACCAGCTTAGGAAGATATCTTGGCGGAACCAGCTTAGGAAGATATCTTGGTTGCCATGTACAAGTTGAGCCATAAGACTATAAGACATAGGAACATTCACCCATTGAATCTGCTCTGCCATTCCATCATGGCTGATTTATGTGCATTATCCTATAGCTCTATGTCTATTTTACCAGCTGAAAACCAGATTTCCTTCAGTGTGAGGAAAGACCAACAGAGGGGAGCTTGATCCACTCAAGTTGCCAGAGGGAGGAATCCTTCATCTTAATTGACAGTGGCAGGTGTTACACCACTTCTGCTGCTCTAACCCACTCTTAAAAGTTAGTTATTAGCCTTGATAGGAAACTCATGTTCATCGTGTAGTCACTGCCACTCTGTACCTGCCACTCCTTGTCCTTATTATTCTGGTGCCTGATTTCATATGCCAAACATCTCGCTGTTCCCATTGGAGCATCCCATTCCAGGAGGAGACCATTGTTTTCTGTAGTATTCACTGTCAGGTTTGCAGGTGGAAAGGGTTGCACTGAAAGGTAGCAAAGAATTTTAGTCCTGTTAGAAAAGGAGCTTAATCCAAGCTTATCACAGTGGAGCTTCTTCAGAAGAATTTGGGCATCAGTTCAAATTCAATTCAAAGATTGCATATTGCAATTTCCTCATCTGTAGGATATGGAAGAAAATTTGCTACGTTATTAAGTATCTAGACACATTGGTTACAGATCTGTAGACGTGTTTGATTGCATACTGTCCAGATGATATGAATTAATCTGAAATAAAAAGCTGGAGTCAACAATGGTGATCATGAAACGTTCAAAAGATAAAAGATTAGCTTTATTTGTCACCTGTACAACGAACACAAAGTGAAATGCATACTTTTCATCAAATCAAATCAGCGAGGATTGTTCTGGGCAGCCTGCAAGTGTCACCATGATTCTGGTGCCAAGCTAGCATGCCCACAGCTCACTAACACTAACCACATGTCTCTGGAATGTGGGAGGAAAGCAGAGCACCTGGAAGAAACCCAAACAGCCACAGAGACAATGTACAAACCCTTACAGACAGTGGAGGAAATTATATGTGGGTTGTTTGCCCTCTAAAGTGTTACGCTGAGCACTACTCTACCATCCCACCTGAAACTTTCAAACTAAATGTTGGTCTCTATTTGATCAGAGATTTAAAACTCAAAATTAACTTGCCTAAAACATCTCTTTGAAGCTTTTTCTCAAAGATTCATTTCTTCATCTGATTATTAAAGTATGTGTAACTATTAGTTCATCATTTATATTGAATTATTTTCTTACTAAATAAATAACAGACTTACCTTTTGAATGTAAATTAATGGTTTTAACGCCATGGTCATTGCTGGGGTCGGACCTAGTGCAGCAATTCAGAGTCACAATAACAAATCAGAAACCATTGATAAAATTAAGAGAATTGGGTAGAATAAAGGTAACTGGCAAATCAGCCAAATATTGAAATCCAAACCAGCAGAAACTCTAGTTTTGCAACTGAGCTCACCATTGATCATTTGAGGATAGATTGCCTTAAAATTCAAAGCAAACCATTACATAATAGAATGCTATCAGCAGAAATTAATGTGATGACACGCAAGTCAACAACATCTATGATCACCTTTGAAGATTTATGTGTAATATGCCCAATTAACTCAATCTATGATATCTTTAACAGCACCATGCCCTACAAGAATAATACTGCCAGGACCTAAGTACTTTACGGAAACCCATCAGTTAACTTACATTGACATCACTGGCTCCAAGTGTTATACTAGTTCTGAGTTCTCTCAGCATTGACCTGAGCTGGAACTTTTTTTTGACACACTTCTTCAGTCACTGGACATTAATATAAATAAATAGAATAATCTTCTCCAAAGTCAACTTCTTGTGTGATTTTGGCTTTACCAATCTCAGCCAGTGCTTTGTTAACAAATACTCTTACCTTGGTCCTGGAGCTGAAACTTTTTGGTTTTTGTTATAATGTTTCCTGAATCACTGGATCCATTTATGAAAATGTGAAAGTCTTTGAATTGTATAATGCCATCGGCCGAGAAATTGCATCCAATGTTATAGCCACCCTGCTGAATGTAGTTCCTACATTCCTGTGGTTGTTGTGAGAAATACCTGCAAAGAAAACCAAGTAGCCATATTTTCTGTTATGAGTGGGAAATTAAACATTGTAAAAGTTATACTTATGAAATGATAAAAAGAAAGAAAGATAGTCTAAAGATTCATACACATAGTACTGTTTTTTTTAATCAGTGCTACTTGTTTGAAAAACAAGTATTTTCAGAATGGAACTTGATAAGATAAATTCCATGTTGAATCATCGCCACTTTGAAGCATTAACTGAAAGCATCTGATCATGATCTATTCCATATTGATAATGAGAATTCAGCATCTGATTATCTGATAACATTCTGAAGAAATTGATTAATCTGAAACACAAGAGTTCCTGCAGATGCATCTTCTTCAGCCATTCACCTTTTCCACTGATCACCTCGCAGCTCTCACATCATCTCCTCTCCCTCACCCATCTGCCTTCCCCCTCGCCTGGTTTCACTGATCACCTTCTGGCTTGTACTCCTTCCACTGGCCCCACCTGCTTATTCTGACTTCGTCCCCCCCCTTTCACAGTCCTGAGGAAAGGCTTCATCCCGAAACATTAGCTCTTTCTGCTGCTCCATAGATGCAACCTGACCGGCTGAGTTTCTCCAGCATTCTGTATGTGTTACTATGGGTTAATCTCAGTTGTGATGCAAGGTTTCAACCTGAAATGTTGAAAATTTTTTATTCTCCACAGACACTGCTTGGCTTACTGAGTTTCTGTGGCACAATATTGTTGCTCCAGATTCCAGTGTCTTCAGTCTCTTCAAATTCAAGTTCAAGGTTAATTATTATTCAACAATACATGAATATAGCCAAATGAAACAGCGTTCCGTCAGGACCAAGTACCAAACACATTACTAACTGCACAAAGCACAAATAGCAAATATAGTTATGATTTCAGAAAAAAACATACAGCCACAAAGAAAAACAAATCTAGACCAAGACCCTGAGTGGCATGCCTGTAGATGGTCCTGGTCCAGCTCGTTCATCCTCTGGGTGAACACTGGAGGGCTGGACCAACAGGAGTGGCCAGCTCTCTACCCTGCAAGGATTCTAGTGTGTACCACAGAGACTCTCGCAGACTGCCTCGGCATCTTGTCTCCTATTCAGCTGCAACTGGTGTCACCGTGGCAATGCAGCTCCCCTGCCATTGCTTTCGTCAATGAACCAGTGAACCGGACATGTGGCATTGTGAATTACCAATGTCCATCGGGGTCTTGATACCAATAAAAAACATTCCAAGACAATCACTCGCTATCTTTATTGGACCGCGTATCTTCTCAGCACCATGGCGACAACACAACAACTGTATGCAATAAATCCAGCTCCATCACTATTGAGCAACTCACTGATGGGATAGTACTGCAGCACTTGCATTAATACCATTCACGCTAACTTGCGATTGTAAAAAAGACGCAAGGGACGAACAAATGCACCTTTGATTGGGCCCGGTTTGGCCAATGTGTCCAAGAACATCATCATCTTTCCGGATTTTTGTATCAAGATTAATCTGTACTTGGAGATTTGGGATTTTTTTTCAAGGACAGTTAAAATAGCTTTGTCAAATTGGCATTCCTGATTTGAATTTTTGGAAGAGATAATTTAGTACGTTGATGAGGATATTGCAGTTGACGGAGTCTATGTGGGCTTTAGTAAGGTCCTGCATGGGAGGAACCTATCTAATCCAGGGCAATTTAGTGCATTGAATTTAAAATTAGTTGGGTGATAGGGGATAAGGGGTTGTCTTTGCAATTGAAAGCCTGTGACCCATGGTTGATCAAGAAGGTCAATGCTGGAGCACTTACTTACCAAGTACTTTACCAATCTGGACAACATATTACCCGCAGCACCAGGGGTCTGAACATGGTTGACCACTGCTATACTACGATAAAGAATGACTACCGTTCCATGCCTAGAGTGTATTTCGGGAAATCTGATCACTTGGCTGTCCTCTTCCTAGCGACATGCCTTTTTATGCTTGCCTTGACCATGGAGGAAACTTCACGAACTAACTCCCACAGGCCCCAATGACCCTGTTACTTCAGTCTCTGTGGCTGATGTGAAAGAATCCTTCAGGAGGTTGAATCCACGGAAAGCATCTGGCCCAGACAGGGTACTTAGCCGAGTACTGAAGACCTGAGCTGATCAGCTGGCTGGAGTGTTCACCAATATCTTTAACTTCTCGCTTTGACTGTCTAGAAGGCTTGACACCTGCTTCAAGAAGGCTTGAATTATACTGATGTCTAAGAAGAATGTGGTAGCTTGCCTGAAGTGCCTATAGCACTTACATCCACAGTGATGAAGTGCTTTGAGAGGTTGATGATGAAATATATCAACTCCTGCCTGAGAAGTGACTTTGATCTGCTCCAATTATCCTACCATCACAACAAGGCAACAGCAGGTGCCATTTCGTTGGCTCTTCACTCAACCATGGAACATCTGGACAGTGAACATGCATACATCAGGATGCTGTTCATTGACTACAGATCAGCATTCAATACCATCACCCCCTCCAAACTAACCAATAAGCTCCAAGACCTTGGCCTCTATACCCCTTTGAGCAGATAGATTCTCAATTTCCTCACTTACAGACATCAATCAGTTTGGATTGACAACAAAATCCCCTCCATAATCTCATCAGTTTGGGTGCATCACAAGGGTGTGTGCTTAGCCCCCTGCTCTACTTGATTTACACTTATGACCGTGAGGCTAATTACGGCTCCAATTCCACATTTAAGTTTGGTGACAACACCATTCTCATTGACTGAATCAAAGGTGGTGAAGAATCAGCATATAGGAGGAAGATTGAAAATCTGGCTGAATGGTGCCACAACAACATCATCTCATTCAGTTCCACAAGGCCAAGAAGCTGATAATTGACTTCAGGAGGAGGGAACCGGAGGTCCATGAGCCAGTCCTCATCAGATGATCAGAGGTGGAGAGGGTCAGCAACTTTAAGTTCCTCAGTGTTATCACTTCCGAGGATTTGTCCTGGGTCCAGCACATAGCTGTTGTTATAAAGAAAGCATGCCAGCACCTCCACTATCATAGAAGTTTGCAAAGATTTGACATGTTATCTAAAACTTTGATAAACTTCTATAGATGTGTAGTGGAGAGTATATTGACTGATTGCATCACAGCCTGGTATGGAAACACTAATGCTCCTGAATGGAAAAGCCTACAAAACGTAGTGGATACTGCCCTTCCAACCATTGAGCACATCTACATGGAGTGCCATTGCAGGAAAGCAGCATCCAGCACCAAGGACCGCACCATCCAGGCCATGCTCCCTTCTTGCTGCTCCCATCAGGAAGCATGTACAAGAGCCTCAGGACCCACACAACTCGGTTGAGTAACAGTTATTAGCCCTCAACCATCATGCTGTTGAACCAGTGGAGATAACTTCACTAGCCCCATCACTGAACTGATCCCACAACCTATGGACTCACTTTCACCTTCACCTCATGTCCATGACCTTTATTGCTGATTGATTGATTGATTGATTGATTAATTGATTGATTTTTTTTGTATTTGCACAGTTTGTTTTCTTTGCACATTGGCTGTTTGTCCTGTTGGGTGTGGTCTTTCATTGATTCTATTGTTTCTTCTTTTTACTGTGAATACCTTCAAGAAAACGAATCTCAGAAGCCTGAAGGCACACACTCAGCGATTCAGGAACAGCTTCTTCCCCTCCGCCATCCAATTTCTAAATGGACATTGAACCCACGAACACTACCTCACTTCTTTACTATATATTATTTCTGTTTTTGCATGATTTTAATCTATTCAAAGTACATATACTGTAAATTGATTGATTGATTGATTGATTGATTGATCTATTCATCTTCTCCTATATTATGTATTGCATTGTACTGCTGCTGCTCAGTTAACAAATTTCATGATACATGTCAGTGATAATAAACTTGATTCTGATTCTGAAAGTACATATATGTAATTTCAAAATAAATTTACTTTGAACTTTGAACTTGTAGAAAAGTTACCTCTCAGCCTCCTGTTCG
The DNA here is from genome assembly GCF_030028105.1 of Mobula birostris. NCBI lineage: Eukaryota > Metazoa > Chordata > Chondrichthyes > Myliobatiformes > Myliobatidae > Mobula > Mobula birostris. The sequence goes on along the minus strand of NC_092379.1, from coordinate 124,924,731 downwards.
ACCCCTCCCTATATCTATAGTCCCCCAGTCCAGGCAATATCTTGGTGAATCTCCACTGTATCCATGCCATTCCCGTAGGGTGGCAACCATACTGTACACAGCACTCCAAGTCCAGTCAATAAGACAATGAGACCTGACGACACAGGTGCAGAGTTAGGCCACTCGGCCCATTGAGCCTGTTCCGCCTTTCCATCATTGTTCATTTAATATCCCTCTCGACCTCATTCTCTTGCATTCTCCCTTTAATCTTTGACACCCTGACTAATCAAGAACCTGTCAATCTCCGCTTTAAATATATTCAATGACCTAGCCTCCATAGTGGACTATGGCAATGAATTCCACAGATTCCTCACCCGCTGGTTGAATAAACTCCTCCTAATTTCTGTTCTATATGGATAACCCTCTCCTCTATGGTTGTGCCCTTTCATCCTAGACTCACCCATGATAGGAAATATCCTCTCTACATCCTCTCTATCTAGGCCTTTCAATATATGCTAGGTTGCAATGAGATCCCACTCATTCTGCGAAACTCCAGTGAGTACAGGCCCAGAGCAATCAAATGCTCCTATACATTAACCCTTTCCTTCCTGGGATCATTCTCATGAACCTGCTCTAGTCCTCTCCAACGTCAACACATCATTTTTTAGATAGGGGGCCCAAAACTGCTGACAATATTCCATGTGCAGTCTGGCCAATGCCTTATAATACTCGGCATCTTATCCTTGCTTTTATATTCTAGTCTGCCTGAAAAGAATCTTAACATTGCACTTGCCTTCCTTGTCACTGATTCAAACAGCCAAGTTAACCTCTAGGTAATCCTGTACATGCACTCTCATTTCCCTTTCCAGCTTTTTAATTTTCTCTCTACTTCAAAAATAGTGTATGCCTTTATTCCTTTCACCAAGGTGCATGACCATACTCTTCCGTACACTATATTCCGTCTGCCGCCTCAGCAACTCTTCTTTCTATGGTAGTACCTTTACTGTAATACCATGGCTCTTCTCTTATTAAGCAATCTCACTTCCAAGTAAACAACATCTACTGACTCTCTTTTGCTAATCTGCTTGTAATTTCCTCAAATAATTCCAACAAATATGTCAGGCAAGATTTACCTTTAAGGAAACCATGCTGACTTTGGCCTACCTTATCATGCACTTCCAAGTACCCTGAAACCTCATCCTTAATAATGAACATCATCCCAAACAATGAAGTCAGGCTAACTTGCCTATAATTTCTTTTCTTCTGCCTCCCTCCCTTCTAACAGAGTACACCGACATTTGCAATTACCAGTTCTCCAGAACCATTCCAGAATCATTACTAATGCCTCCACAATTTCTTCAGCCATCTCTTTCAAAACCCTGGAGTGTAGTCTAGGGGACCTATCTACCACAGTGAAGAACAACAGGCATTCTGCAGATGCTGGAAATTCAAGCAACACACATCAAAGTTGCTGGTGAACGCAGCAGGCCAGGCAGCATCTGTAGGAAGAGGTGCAGTCGACGTTTCAGGCCGAGACCCTTCGTCCGGGAAGAAAGACAAGGTGGGGGGGGACCCAAAGGATGGGCAAGAGGTATATTCAGAGGGACAGAGGGAGAAAAAGGAGAGTGAGAGAAAGAATGTGTGCATAAAAATAAAGCACATCTTTCCCTCCCCCCTCTCTCTGCATTCCGCAGGGATCGCTCCCTACACAACTCCCTTGTCCATTCGTCCCCCCCATCCCTCCCCACTGATCTCCCTCCTGGCATTTATCCATGTAAGCGGAACAAGTGCTACACATGCCCTTACACTTCCTCCCTTACCACCATTCAGGGCCCCAAACAGTCCTTCCAGCTGAGGCAACACTTCACCTGTGAGTCGACTGGGGTGATATACTGCGTCCGGTGCTCCCGATGTGGCCTTTTATATATTGGCGAGACCCGACGCAGACTGGGAGACCGCTTTGCTGAACATCTACGCTCTGTCCGCCAGAGAAAGCAGGATCTCCCAGTGGCCACACATTTTAATTCCACATCCCATTCCCATTCTGACATGTCTATCCATGGCCTCCTCTACTGTCAAGATGAAGCCACACTCAGGTTGGAGGAACAACACCTTATATTCCGTCTGGGTAGCCTCCAACCTGATGGCATGAACATCGACTTCTCTAACTTCCGCTAGGCCCCAGCTCCCCCTCGTACCCCATCTGTTACTTATTTTTATGCACACATTCTTTCTCTCACTCTCCTTTTTCTCCCTCTGTCCCTCTGAATATACCTCTTGCCCATCCTCTGGGTCCCCCCCCCCCCGTCTTGTCTTTCTTCCCGGACCTCCTGTCCCATGATCCTCTCGTATCCCCTTTTGCCAATCACCTGTCCAGCTCTTGGCTCCATCCCTCCCCCTCCTGTCTTCTCCTATCATTTTGGATCTCCCCCTCCCCCTCCAACTTTCAAATCCCTTACTCACTCTTCCTTCAGTTAGTCCTGACGAAGGGTCTCGGCCCGAAACGTCGACTGTACCTCTTCCTAGAGATGCTGCCTGGCCTGCTGCGTTTACCAGCAACTTTGATGTGTGTTACCACAGTGAAGACTGAGACAAAATATTTATTGAGTTCATCCAATATTTCTTTGTCCCCAATTACTACTTCTCCAGCATAATTTTTCTGCAGTTAATGTCCACTCTCATCTCTCTTATACTCTTTATATATATGAAAGAACTTTTGGTATCCTCTTTTGTATTTTTGGCTAACTTATCTTCATATTTCATATTTTTCTCCTTATGTACTTTAGTTGTCTTCTGTTGATTTTTAAAAGTGTCCCAGTCTTTTAACTTCCCACTAATATTTGCTCTATGATATGCCCTCTCATTTGCTTTTATTCTATCTTTGACTTCCCTTGTCAGCTATGGGTACCTCATCCTCCCTTTATAATACTTCTTCGTCTTTGGGATGTATTCATCTTGCCCCTTCAGCATTGGCCCCAGAAACTCCAGCTACTGCTGTTCTGCCGTCATCCAACCAAGTTTGGCCAGCTCTTCTCTCATGCTTGTGTAGTTCCCCTTATTCCACTGTAATACTGATACATCTAACTTTATCTTCAAACTCTCAAACTACAGAGTGAATTCTATCATATTATAATCACTGTCTCCTAAGGGTTCCTTTACCTTAGGCTCCCTAACCAAATCTGGTTCATTTCACAACACCCAGTCCAGAATTGTCTTTCCCCTAGTGGGCTCAACCACATGCTGCTCTAAAAATCCATCTCAAAGGCATTCAACAAATTCCCTCTCTTGAAATTTAGCACCAATCAGACAAACCAGAGTATTGTGAATTTTCAACATAATGTCCCGGATCTTTATATTCTATGCCCTGATCTGCAAGAGCACACATGCCCTATGCCTTTTCACCACTCTGCTGTCTGTATTGACACTTCAGAGAATAATGGATTGAACGTCAAGGTCTTTCAGTTCATCTGGATTCTTCAGTGTTGCCATTTACTGTACGTGTCCTAACCCACTTCACTTCTCAAAATGCATCAGCTCATACTTGTTGGGTTTAAAGTCAATCTGCCAACGCCACATCCAGCTCTCCCTCTGGTCTGAATCCTGCTGTAGCATTCCTCACTGTCCACAACACCATCAACTTTGTGTCAAAGGCAGAATTGCCAATCATATTTCCTGCATTCACATCCAAGTTATCAATGCCTCCCATGTGAGAATGTGGGAGAATGTGGTTAAAAAACATAAAAGTTAAGCTCCTAGAGTATATTGATGAACAGAGGGACTTTGGTGTGGATGTCCATAGATTTTTGAAAGTGGCTGCACAGGAAGATAAAGTTGTGAGGAATGCATATGGTTTGCTGGCCTTCATTAATACAAGATTAGGGGGTTATGTTCCAAATTTATAAAACCTTGCTCTGACCTCAGCTGGAGTACCAGATATATTTCTGGTCACCCCACATAGGAAGGATGTGACCATGCTGGAGATGGGACACAGGAGATTAACCAGGATTTTGCCTGGGATGGACCAATTTATTCATGAGGGGAGTCTAGACAAACTAGGCCTGTTTTAACTGGAGTGGAGGAGTTTAATGGGGTACATGATTCAGGTACAGTGGATTCCAGTTATTTGGGCCATTAGCTAATTGGGGCAGCCAATTATTTGGATCAACTCTTAAAGAACAAAAAGAAATCAAAAAGATAGTCGGGATTCCCTTCAGTAATTTGGAACACTATGCCGCTTAATTGGGATAGGATACTGTTGCTGAACAGTTTCTATCTGTCATCAGTTGCATTTGTTTGTCTTAAAAAGCAGTGATTTTTGTCACTGATAGTTGGCAAGATATAGGCAGTAATATAATTCGGAAGCATTCAGGTTTTAAGATGTCAGGAACAGCTGGGAGTGAAAATAAAAGGATTTCTCCACTTCAACGAGTTAGGCACGATGAAGAATTTGAAGGTATGGACAAACGTCTTGAATGTCACAATGAAAATTAAGATTTTGAGAATGCAATAATCAATAGCATTCTATGAAGGCGTCCTAGGTGGCTACACTGATTTTGTTCATTTGGTGGTGGTTGTACATATCCAATGATGACAGGAAAACCTGAGCAGGAGAGTTTTTAAAGTGGAAAAGCTGCTGCACTGGGGCAGTTCCACCCTCTTGACTTTAGAAGTCCGGATCCAATGCTATGAGTAGATTCACAACTGGGATCTTCCTTGGTTGCAGAGGTTGACCATAAACTCCTTCTGTGTCACGTCATGCCCTTTGCTCTCCGTGGGGCATTGCAGAACTGCCTTCTTGGCTGTTAGATCACATTGTAGATCTCATCTGCTCTGTCTATTGGAGCGAACTTCATTTACAAAAAGTCATAAGAACACAACAGCATTCACTGGATGAATTCCCCCCACTAAAACCATTAGGAACTAATGCACAGTTTTATAGTAGTGTAGAGGTATTGATAGTCTTCTAACTTGCTCTGTATTTCATTTAAATACATAAATCTTTACTCAGGTAAATGGTAGTTTGTCTTTTTTATACCTTTTAAACTATTTCCATGAAACTTCAGCCAATTGGGCCAAAATAACTGATCCCTGTACGTCCCAATTAACTGGAATCCACTGAAGTTAACATTATGAATGGTATAGAAAGGACAGACTGCAGGAAATTTTTTCCCGTTTTGGAGGTGGATAAGACATAGATTTGTTAAGAGATTTAGAAGGGATTTGAGAGGAAGCTTTTTTGCCAAGAGTGATGAACACCTAGGACACACTACGAGGGACAGTGGTGGAAGCAGAGCCACTAACAGCACTAAGGAGGTGTCAAGATGAGTGTTTGAATTGCCTGGGCAGTAAAAGCCCTGGGCTAAGTGCTGAAAGGTGGGATTAATACAGATGGGTGATCATTGGTCAGCATGGACCTGTTGAGTTGAGCAGCCTATTTCCAACCTCTATGAATCTAATACTCTCATACAATTCTTATTTGTGACTTGGTTCTTGGCATAAATACTCGTCGAGATCTATGGAAAAGTAATCCTGACCTTACACAAAATAGTACTAGATGTTCAATCCAAAATAATGGGTCCTTTGTCTTGTTTGAAGTGGCTACATCAGGAATTCTCATTGTGTCTATTTTACTTGTGAACAGAGTAGTTTATAGGGAATTAGATGGCCTTGAAGGATTAATGGGATTGGTCTGATAATTTCCATGGACTTGATGGGAAGAATGGCCTCCTATATCAGAAAGAAATATGAAATATGAAAACAGGAAATATATGGATTATAGTGGATTGAATATTCATGCTTGGGCTGGGTTCCTTAAGGGTTAATTTGCAGGTTGAATTGGTGGTGAGGAAGGCAAATACAACGTTAGCATTAATTTCAAGAGGACTAGAATATGAAAGCAAGGATGTAATGCTGAGGCTTAATTAAGCACTGGTGAAGCCTCACTTGGAGTATTGTGAGCAGTTTTGAGCCCTTTATCTAAGAAAAGATGTGCTGACATGGGAGAATGTTCAAAGGAGGTTCATGAAAATGATTCCAGGATTGAAAGAATTGTCATATGAAGAGTTTCTATTGTCTTTGGGCCTGTATTCACTGGAATTCAGAGAATGAGGGTGTCCTCATTAAAATATATCAAATGTTGAAAGGCCTTGGTAGAGTGGATGTGGAGAGGATGTTTCCTATGCTGGGGGAGATGGTTCCGGAGATGAGGGGGTTAGACTACGAGGAGAGATGGTACACACTTGAATTCAGAAGAATGAGAGGAGATCTTATCGAAACGTATAAATTATGAAAGACATAGATAAGATAGAGGCAGGAAAGTTGTTTCCACTGGTAGGTGAGACTACAACTAGGGGACATAGCTTCAAGATTCGGGGAGTACACTTAGGATATAACCATATAAATATATAACAATTACAGCACGGAAACAGGCCAATTCGGCCCTTCTAGTCCATGCCAAATGCTTACTCTCACCTAATCCCACCGACCTGCACTAAGTCCATAACCCTCCATTCCTTCCCTGTCCATATAGCTATCCAATTTTACTTTAAATGACTATATCGAACCTGCCTCTACAACTTCTACTGGAAGCTCATTCCACACAGCTACCACTCTCTGAGTAAAGAAGTTCCCCCTCATGTTTCTCCTTAATTTTTGCCCCCTAACTCTCAACTCATGTCCTCTTGTTTGAATCTCCCCTACTCTCAATGGAAAAAGTCTATCCACATCAAGTCTATCTATCCCCCTCATAATTTTAAATACATCTATCCAGTCCCCCTCAATCTTCTACGCTCCAAAGAATAAAGACCCAACTTGTTCAACCTTTCTCTATAACTTAGGTGCTAAAACCCAGGTAACATTCTAATAAATTGGGACTCCCATACTGTTAGGGGTCTAGATGGGTTAGAGTTTGTAAAATGTGTTCAGGAAAGTTTTCTAAATCAATATATAGAGCTACCAACTAGAGGGGATGCAATATTGGATCTCCTATTGGGAAATGAGTTAGGACAAGTGACGGAAGTGTGTGTAGGGGAGCACTTTGGTTCCAGTGATCATAACACCATTAGTTTCAACTCGATCATGGATAAAGATAGATCTGGTCCTAGGGTTGAGGTTCTAAACTGGAAGAAGGCCAAATTTGAAGAAATGAGAAAGGATCTAAAAAGCGTGGATTGGGACAGGTTGTTCTCTGGCAAGGATGTGATCAGTAAGTGGGAAGCCTTCAAAGGAGAAATTTTGAGAGTGCAGAGCTTGTATGTTCCTGTCAGGATTAAAGGCAAAGTGAATAGGAATAAGGAACCTTGGTTCTCAAGAGATATTGCAACTCTGATAAAGAAGAAGAGAGAGTTGTATGACATGTATAGGAAGCAGGGAGTAAATAAGGTGCTTGAGGAGTATAAAAAGTGCAAGAAAATAATTAAGAAGGAAATCAGGAGGGCTAAAAGAAGACATGAGGTTGCCTTGGCAGTCAAAGTGAAGGATAATCCAAAGAGCTTTTAGAGGTATATTAAGAGTAAAAGGATTGTAAGGGATAAAATTGGTCCTCTTGAAGATCAGGGTGGGTGGCTATGTGTGGAACCAAAAGGAATGGGGGAGATCTTAAATGGGTTTTTTGCATCTGTATTTACTAAGGAAACTGGCATGAAGTCTGTGGAATTAAGGGAAACAAATAGTGAGATCATGGAAACTGTACAGATTGAAAAGGAGAAGGTGCTTGCTATCTTGAGGCAAATTAAAGTGGATAAATCCACAGGACCTGACAGGTATTCCCATGGACCTTGAAGGAGAATAGCGTTGAAATTGCAGGGGCCCTGGCAGATATATTTAAATTGTCGGTGTTTACGGGTGAGGTGTCAGAGGATTGGAGAGTGTTCCGTTGTTTAAAAAAGGATTGAAAAGTAATCCGGGAAATTATAGGCCCGTAAGTTTGACGTTGGTAGTGGGTAAGTTATTGGAGGGAGTACTAAGAGACAGGATCTACAAGCATTTGGATAGACAGGGACTTATTAGGGAGAGTCAACATGGCTTTGTGTGTGGTAGGTCATGTTTGACCAATCTATTGGAGTTTTTCGAGGAGGTTACCAGGAAAGTGGATGAAGGGAAGGCAGTGGATGTTGTCTACATGGACTTCAGTAAGGCCTTTGACAAAGTCCCGCATGGGAGGTTAGTTAGGAAAATTCATTCGCTAGGTATACATAGAGAGGTGGTAAATTGGATTAGAAATTGGCTCAATGGAAGAAGCCAAAGAGTGGTAGTAGGGGATTGCTTTTCAGAGTGGAGGCCTGTGACTAGTGGTGTGCCACAGGGATCATTGCTGGGTCCATTGTTATTTGTCATCTATATCAATGATCTGGATGATAATGTGGTAAATTGGATCAGCAAATTTGCTGATGATACAAAGATTGGAGGTGTAGTGGACAGAGAGGAAGGTTTTCAAAGCTTGCAGAGGGATTTGGACCAGCTGGAAAAATGGGCTGAAAAATGACAGATGGACTTTAATACAGACAAGTGCGAGATATTGCACTTTGGAAGGACAAACCAAGGTAGAACATACAGGGTTAATGGTAAGGCACTGATGAGTGCAGTAGAACAGAGGGATCTGGGAATACAGATACAAAAATCCCTAAAAGTGGCGTCACAGGTAGATAGGGTCGTAAAGAGAGCTTTTGGTACATTGGCCTTTATTAATCAAAGTATTGAGTATAAGAGCTGGAATGTTATGATGAGGTTGTATAAGACATTGGTGAGGCCGAATCTCGAGTATTGTGTTCAGTTTTGGTCACCAAATTACAGGAAGGATATTAATAAGGTTGAAAGAGTGCAGCGAACGTTTACAAGGATGTTGCCGGGACTTGAGAAACTCAGTTACACAGAAAGGTTGAATAGGTTAGGACTTTATTCCCTGGAGTGTAGAGGAATGAGGGGAGATTTGATAGAGGTATATAAAATTATGATGGGTATAGACAGAGTGAATGCAAGCAGTCTTTTTCCACTGAGGCAAGGGGAGAAAAAACCAGAGGACATGGGTTAAGGGTGAAGGGGGAAAAGTTTAAAGGGAACATTAGGGGTGGCTTCTTCACACAGAGAATGGTGGGAGTGTGGAATGAGCTGCCAGACAAGGTGGTAAATGTGGGTTCTTTTTTAACATTTAAGAATAAATTGGACAGATACATGGATGGGAGGTGTATGGAGGGATATGGTTCCTGTGCAGGTCAGTGGGACTAGGCAGAAAATGGTTCGGCACAGCCAAGGAAGTCCAAAAGGCCTGTTTCTGTGCTGTAGTTTTTCTATGGTTTCTATGGTTTCTAAATCTTCTCTGTACTCTCTCTATTTTGTTGACATCTTTCCTATAATTTGGTGACCAGAACTGTACACAATACTCCAAATTTGGCCTTACCAATGCCTGGTACAATTTTAATATTACATCCCAACTCCTATACTCAATGCTCTGATTTATAAAGGCCAGCATACCAAAAGCTTTCTTCACCACCCTATCCACATGAGATTCCACCTTCAGGGAACTATGCACCATTATTCCTAGATCCTTCTGTTCTACTGCATTCTTCAATGCCCTACCATTTACCATGTATGTCCTATTTTGATTAGTCCTACCAAAATGTAGCACCTCACACTTATCAGCATTAAACTCCATCCGCCATCTTTCAGCCCACTCCTCTAACTTGCCTAAATCTCTCTGCAAGCTTTAAAATTCTGCTTCATTATCCACAACGCCACCTATCTTAGTATCATCTGCATACTTACTCATCCAATTTACCACCCCATCATCTAGATCATTAATGTATATGACAAACAACATTGGACCCAGTACGGATCACTAAGGCACACCGCTAGTCACCGGCCTCCAACCTGACAAACAGTTATCCACCATTACTCTTTAGCGTCTCCCATCCAACCACTGTTGAATCCATTTTACTACTACAATTGAACCTAACAACTGAACCTTCCTAACTAACCTTGCGTGTGGAACCTTGTCAAAGGCCTTACTGAAGTCCATACAGACAACATCCACCACTTTACCCTCGTCAACTTTCCTAGTAACCTCTTCAAAAAATTCAATAAGATTTGTCAAACATGATCTTCCATGCACAAATCCATGTTGACTGTTCCTAAACAGACCCTGTCTATCCAGATAATTATATATACCATCTCTAAGAATACTTTCCATTAATTTACCCTCCACTGATGTCAAACCTACAGGCTGATAATTGCTAGGTTTACTCTTAGAACCCTTTTTAAACAATGGAACAACACGAGCAATACGCCAATCCTCCAGCACCATCCCCATTTCTAATGACATTTGAAATGTTTCTGTCAGAGCCCCTGCTATTTTTACACTAACTTCCCTCAAGGTCCTAGGGAATATACTGTCAGGACCCGGAGACTTATCCACTTTAAAATCCCTTAAAGGCACCAATACTGCCTCTTCTTTAATCATTATAGTTTCCATAACTCCCCTACCTGTTTCCCTTACCTTACACAATTCAATATCCTTCTCCTTAGTGAATACCGAAGAAAAGAAATTGTTCAAAATCTCCCCCATTTCTTTTGGTTCGACACATAGCTGGCCACTCTGATCCTCTAAGGGACAAATTTTATCCCTCACTATCCTTTTACTATTAATATAACTGTAGAAACCCTTTGGATTTATTTTCACCTTACTTGCCAAAGCAAACTGTTATCTTCTTTTAGCTTTTCTAATTTCTTTCTTAACATTCTTTTTACATTCTTTATATTCCTCAAGCACCTCATTTACTCCATGCTGCCTATATTTATTGTAGATATCTCTCTTTTTCCAAAGCAAGTTTCCAATATCCCTTGAAAACTATGGCTCTCTTAAACTTTTAACCTTTCCTTTCAACCTAACAGGAACATAAAGATTCTGTACCCTCAAAATTTCACCTTTAAATGACCTCGATTTCTCTATTACATTCTTCCCATGAAACAATTTGTCCCAATCCACTCCTTGTAAATCCTTTGGCATCTCCTTAAAGTTAGCCTTTGTCCAATCAAAAATCTTAACCCTGGGTCCAGACCTATCCTTCTCCATAATTATATTGAAACTAATGGCATTGTGATCACTGGACCCGAAGTGCTCCCCAACACATACCTCCATCACCTGACCTATCTCATTCCCTAACAGGAGTTCCAACACTGCCCCTTCTCTAGTTAGTACCTTTATGTATTGCTGCAAAAAAACTATCCTGCACTTACTTTGCAAGATCCAAACCATCCAGCCCTTTTACAATATGGGCCTCCCAGTCTATGTGTGGAAAATTAAAATCTCCCACAATGAAAACCTTGTGCTTACTACAAATATCTGCTATCTCCTTACAAATTTTCTCCTCCAATTCTCGCTCCCCATTAGGTGGTCTATAATACACCCCTATAAGTGTTACTACACCTTTCCCATTCCTCAATTCCACCCAAATAGCCTCCCTAGATGAGCCCTCTAATCTATCCTGCCAGAGCACCGCTGTAAAATTTTCTCTGACAAGCAATGCAACACCTCCCCCTCTTGTCCATCTGATTCTATCACACCTGAAGCAACGAAATCCAGTAATGTTTAGTTGCCAATTACACCCCTCCTGTAACCATGTTTCACTAATAGCTACAACATCATACTTCCAGGTATCTTCCATGCTCTAAACTCATCCACCTTTCTTACAATGCCCCTAGCATTAAAATAAATGCATTTAAGAAATTTTCCACTTCTTACTCTTTTGTTTATCACTAACGATGCAAACAATTTTACTATCTCCTTTTTCTTCCTTCTCCCCTATATCTGTTCCTATACTCTGGTTCCCCTCCCTCCTTCTATCTAGTTTAAATCCACAGAAGCCTCTCTGGCAAACCTACCTGCAAGAATATTTGTCCCCCTCCAGTTCAGATGTAAACCGTCCTGCTGGAACAGGTCCCACTTTCCCTGGAAAACTGCCTAATTATCTATACACCTGAAGCTCTCCCTCCTGCACCATGTCTTCAGCCACGTGTTGATCTGCGCTATCTTACTATTTCTAAACCCGCCTGCACGTGGCACTGGTAGCAATCCTGAGATTGCTATCCTGGAGGTCTTGGCATTTAACTTAGCGCCTAACTCCTTGAACTCACCTTTCAGAACCTCCTCACTCTTCCTACCCACATCATTGGCCCCTACAGGGACCACGACATCTGGCTGCTCACCCTCCCTCGTGAGAATACTGAGAACTCGATCCGAGATATCGCGGACCTTGGCACCAGGGAGGCAACAGACCCTGGAGATGAGGAGGAACTGCTTTTCCCAGAGGGTGGTGAATCTGTGGAATTCTCTGCCCAATGAAGCAGTGGAGGCTACCTCAGTAAATGCATTCAAGACAAAGTTGGATAGATTTGTGCATAGTAGGGGAAATTAAGGGTTATGGGGAAAAAGCAGGTAAGTGGAGATGAGTCCACAGCTAGAGCAGCCATGATCTTATTGAATGGCAGAGCAGGCTCAATGGATGAGGTGGCCGACTCCTGCTCCTATTTCTTACATTCCTATCTTCTTATGTTCTCATGGGAGTCTAAGACCAGAAGACACAGCTTCAGATAGAGGGACGTCCATTTAGAATGGAGATGAGGAGGAATTTCTTTAGCCAGACAGTGGTGAATCTGTCAAATTCACAGGTGTCTGTGGAGGCTAAGTCATCGGGTGAATTTAAGGTGGAGGTTGATAGGTTCTTGGTTAGTTAGTTATGAGGAGAAGGCTGGAGAATGGGGTTGAGAAGGAAATGGATCAGTCATGATGAAATGACAGAGCAGACTCGATGGGCCAAATGGCCTAATTCTGCTCCTATATTTTATGGTCTTCTGATAAGTAGTAGGTAGCCAAGCACACAGCTGGTAGAGCTGCAGATCTAGAGTTACAATGATCCAGGTGCTGTGTGTGTGCAGTTTGTATATTCTCCTTTCGGCTTTCCTCGGGAAAAAAAAGGCAGGAGGAGAAGATGGCGGCGTGACGCAGCTCGCGGCGGCCACTTGGGTGGTGATGTCTGTTATCTGTCAAGTAGGGTGCCGTGCACAATCCTGACTTGATGGAAGCAGACGTGAGAGCATGGAGGAGCATCTGGTGAAACTTCTGAAATGCCTGCTTCACTGTCGCTGCTACTGTGTGATCCAGAATCTCTGGAGGGGAAGGCCCCAAGTCCTCGGCTTTGCTTGTTGCTCGGCGGCCAGGGCGGGGTCAAAGCGCTCGGCAGAAGATGGTACTCGGTGCTCGGTGTCGGAGGGCTGGTCGGAGGCTCGAAGTTTTCTGACGGACTCAGAGTCTGCTGCGGTCAGGTGCTTCCAATGATGCTGCATCGGCAAGTTTGCGGCGCATGGAGGTTCATGGCAGGGAGAGTTTCTCCCTTCTACCGTCTGCATGAGATGATGGGGCTATCGCGATATTGAGACTTTTTTTTAACCATGCCCATGGTCTGCTCTTTATCTAATTATGGTATTGCTTTGCACTGTTGTAACTATATGTTATAACTATGTGGTTTTGTCAGTTTTAGTTTTGGTTCGTCCTGTGTTTTTTGTGATATCATTCTGGAGGAACATTGTATCATTTTTTAATGCATGCATTTCTAAATGACAATAAATGAGGACTGAGTGTCCTCATAATCTAATCTAATCTCTAGATTCTCCCATTTTCTCTATCAGCCCAAAGGATGTGCAGACTGGTACCATAGCTGACTTCTCTTAAGGTGCAGCAAGTGAGTAGGTGAACGATAGAATCTGGGGCAAGTTGATGGGAAAATGGGGAGAATAAAATAGGATCTGTGTAGGTGTTATGTCAATGGATGTTTGACTTGATGTATCCATGATATTAATCACCATAAACAACAGGAATTCTGCAGATGCTGGAAATTCAAGCAACACACATAAAAGTTGCTGGTGAACGCAGCAGGCCAGGTAGCATCTCTAGGAAGAGGCGCAGTCGACGTTTCAGGCCGAGACCCTTCGTCAGGACTAACTGAAGGAAGAGTGAGTAAGGGATTTGAAAGTTGGAGGAGGAGGGGGAAATCCAAAATGATAGGAGAAGACAGGAGGGGGAGGGATGGAGCCAAGAGCTGGGCAGGTGATTGGCAAAAGGGATACGAGAGGATCATGGGACAGGAAGTCCGGGAAGAAACACGAGGGGGGAGGACCCAGAGGATGGGCAAGGGGTATATTCAGAGGGACAGAGGGAGAAAAAGGAGAGTGAGAGAAAGAATGTGTGTATAAAAATAAGTAACAGATGGGGTACGAGGGGGAGGTGGGGCCTTAGCGGAAGTTAGAGAAGTCAATGTTCATGCCATCAGGTTGGAGGCTACCCAGACAGAATATAAGGTGTTGTCCCTCCAACCTGAGTGTGGCTTCATCTTTACAGTAGAGGAGGCCGTGGATAGACATGTCAGAATGGGAATGGGATGTGGAATTAAAATGTGTGGCCACTGGGAGATCCTGCTTTCTCTGGCGGACAGAGCGTAGATGTTCAGCAAAGCGGTCTCCCAGTCTGCGTCGGGTCTCGCCAATATATAGAAGGCCACATCGGGAGCACTGGACGCAGTATATCACCCCAGCCGACTCACAGGTGAAGTGTCGCCTCACCTGGAAGGACTGTCTGGGGCCCTAAATGGTGGTAAGGGAGGAAGTGTAAGGGCATGTGTAGCACTTGTTCCGCTTACAAGGATAAGTGCCAGGAGGGAGATCAGTGGGGACCATCATTGTTTTATTTTTAAAGAACTCCTTATGCAGCTAATGCCTGATCAAGTTCACATAGCCCTCACTAATAGACCTGTGAAGGACTATAGGGAGTTTCTAAAATGGCTGATAGTCTACACTCAGCCAGGCAAAGGTGCAGATTTCCTCCTGCTTTCCCTGCCTCAGTAAGCCCAGTCTGAAGGGCCTCCAACACACGCACACCCATGGCTACGAAATAGACAATGCTGGTTGTGTGCTTTTAACCACGCCGACTTTGGAATGCACTCCAGGAAGCGCTGACTTTGACCGTGCCAGCGCATCAAGACATCAGAGGTCTGTAAACTCTGTGGTTTCCAGCTGCCAGGGTCATCTGCTTTTCATTACGGTCACCCTTTCAGGGAGACGCTTCCTGTGTGACACCGGTGCTCCCAGAATTGCCCGTGGATCAGAAGGCAAAGAGTGATGAAACCTCGCTGGAGGTCGCCAATGGCAGCAGGATCCAGACTAACTGGACATGAGTGGTGATGCTCTGCTACAGTATGTTACACATGGGAATTTGTCCTGCCTAAAGTGGCTAGACCTCTTCTCAGCACAGATTTCCTGTGTGCCCAGGGGCTGTCAGTCAATTTTAAGAACTGCCAGCTTGTGGATGTCAAGGTCTTTGGGTCGTTACCTTGCTCCTCGGTAAGTTCCTCGCAACGATTCTTTTCAAGCGCATGCAGCATCGCACACGAGTTTACTCGACTGCTGAGCAAATTCCTAATCCTCAACCAAACCCTCATTCTCCATGACAGTCACAAAGCATGGGGTCGAGAACCACATACCCACAACTGGCCCGCCAATCCACGCCTGCGCGTGCAGACTGGACCCAGAGAGCTGACAACCACGAAGGCTGAGCTTGCCAATATGGAAAGACTCAGTATTGCACGCTGGACAAGTAGCCCCTTGGCTTCACCATAAGTCTGATGATGGTTGCCGCTACTATGGATTTCCTATTGCCCCGAACTACTTAAAAACTACTAGCGGTTTTAGGTATGGTGACATTCTATCACTGCTTTGCTCAGTGAGCTGCTGAACTTATGCTCCCCCTGCACATGCCTTTAAAGGGAATACACCTTATCATGTGCTTGACTGGTCAGCGGACGTGACCAGAACATTTGATGACACCAAACAAGCTCTTTCCAACGCGACCCTACTGACTCTCCGACACACCCATAACCATCGCTACTGATGCTTCAGGCTGTGCTGTGGGTGCTGTGCATGAACAGTTGATTGGAGGCTTGTGGCGGCCGCTCGCCTTTCTCAGCTAGCAGCTCCCTCCCTCTGAAAGGAAGTATGGCACATTTTACTGCGAGATTCTTGGTCTCTATCTGGCTGTTTGCCACTTTTGTTTTCAACCGGAGGGTCGCCATTTCAGAGCGTTCGTTGACCACAAACCCCCTCACGCACGCGGTGGCCAAAGTATCAGACCCTTGGTCTGCACGGCAGCAACGCCAACTGGCCTACATATCAGAGTGCACAACTGACATAGAACATATCAAAGGGAAAAATAATGCAGTGGCGGATTGCCTCTTAGGGCCAGCCATTGAAGCCATACACGTAAGCATGACAACTGACCAAGCTACTGACCCAGAGGTCCAGGCTTACAGAACAGCAGTTACACGACTGCAGGTGGCTGACATTAAGTTCAGAGAAGCTGGGGTTTCTTTCTGTGTGATGTCTCAACTAGTAGCCTTCACCCCATAGTGCCTGCAAGCTGGAGGCGGACTGATTTTAACTCCATTCATGGCCCCCTGTATCTGGCTGGAAGGCCTCACAGAAACTGGTTGCTCTAAAGTTTGTGTGGTGCGGCCTTTAGTAAAGGACGTGCGTGATTGGAGCACAGCCTGTGCTGAGGGCCGGTCGACAAAAATTAACTGTCATGTTCAGGCACCATTGGCATCTTTTGAGGTCCCTGAGCGACGGTTTGACTTTGTCAACGTGAACCTTGTTGGTCCTCTTCCCCCACTACCCGCGGATTCACGCACCTCCTTAGCACGGTAGGCCGTACCACCAGGTGGCAACGGTCGTCCCACTAACATCGACGATGGCCGCAGACGTGGCTCGGGCATTCATCAACAGCTGGGTTTGCTCAGATTAGTACCCTGACTGCAGTCTTCAACTCACATCAAACCTCTGGGCTGAGATGGCCCAGAACCTCGATGTTAAGCCATACCATGGCTTATCACCTGCAGCCCAATGGCCTATGCAAGTGATTTCACCACCCCTTAAAAGCTGCTCTGAGATCTTCCCTGACTAATGAATGTTGGCATGATCGTCTCCCGTGGGTCCTGCTGGGGCTCAGTAATGAGGACCTGCAATCGTCTGTGGCTGAGTTGGTACATGGGCAGCCTTTACAAGTGCCACGTGATTTTATTCCTGACGTTACTACCACCTTGTTGCCTTCTTCAGTAAACTCAATCCTCTGCACCTATTCCCAGCTCCCATCATAGTGCACAGCACTCTTGGGTTCCTGTTGACCTTGTTCATTTTTATCCACCATGATGCACAACAACATCCCCTTAAGCCCACTTATGAGGTTTTGGAATGGAGAGAAAGGACTTTTATCGTAGATAGGAGGGGTAAACCTGAATGTACTTTGGTCGATCACCTTATAGCAGCCTACCAAGATTTGGAGGATTCCGCTGCCACGCCCCTGGTGTTATAGCATCACCATGAGCGTGTCAACACACCTCTGGATGAGCCAGAGGAACCTGCTGTTCCTCCGCCCAGGGAACATAGGACCCAAGCCGGGTGGCTCATATGAGCTCCAGGCAGGCTCACAGTAGCAGTTTTGGTGAATTCTTGAGGGGTGGTCTGAGTAGGTTAATATAATTGGTAGAAACATATGCATAGTTCACAAACCCTGACATTGAGTTGGGGTTCACTTTAAGAGGCTTCTCTGATGTAATGATGTAATGATGTCAAGTTTTTACTGCGCTTTATGCTCAATGTTTTGGTTGACAATAGAGGAGTTTTAAGGTTTCTCTTTGACGTAAAATGCCTCTGACATTTTATTTATGAAAACCTGCAGTTTCCTTAAGGGGAAACCTAGCCTGACAAATCTGTTCGAATTCTTTGAGCAGGATAGACAAAGGAGAGTCAGTGCATGTTGTTTACGTGGATTTTCAGAAGGTCTTTGCGAGACCATGGATCTGCGCCTGGAAAATCTTCACTCTCCAGGGCGCAGGCCTGGGCAAGGTTGTATGGAAGACTGGCAGTTGCCAATGCTGCAAGTCTCCTCTCTCCACGACACCGATGTTGTCCAAGGGAAGGGCATTAGCACCCATACGGCTTGGCACCAGTGTCGTCGCAGAGCACTGTGTGATTAAGTGCCTTGCTCAAGGGCACAACACATTGCCTCGGCTGGGGCTCGAACTCACGATCTTCAGATCGCTAGCTGAACGCCTTAACCACTTGGCCACGTGCCCACACTTAACAAGATAAGAGCCCATAGTATTACAGGATGATACTAGCATGGATGGCTGATTGGCAGGAGGAAAAGAATCAGAGTAATGGTGCCTATTCATGGCTGCTGGAGACTAGTGGTGTTACCACTACTGTATGACAGTGTACCAAAAAGAATTGATGCAATTTTAAAGGCAAAAAGAGGTCACACCACATACTGATTTGATTTAGTTTCTTACTGTTTACTGCTTTTCATTGTAATTTTTTTGATGTTAGAAACTTTTCATTATTTTTGAAAGCATCTTTGCTTTACAGATTTTTTTTACACCGTACTGTAATTTATAAAGATAATTGACTTCTAATAGTTGTGTTTTTTAGTGCCTGTTCTTTGATCAGAGGACTACAATGAAGTCAGTTCACTGACTGAAATTCCCCGAGGCTGAAGTTTGCAATAATGCTCCTCCATTTATTTGACAAGTAGTAATGATCTCTCCTCCATAACAACCTAAAATAGAAATATTAATTTGCATTTTTTACTGAATCATGTTGAATAAAATGTTATCAGTTTCCATTTGCATTAATTATTCTCAAATATAAATGAAACTTTATCAATTTAAAATAATATCTGAAGCAGAATTCAGTTATTGTTTTATTTCTCTTGACTGAATCTTCTTGAAAATGTGTTGCACTATCTGAAACCTTTTTCTTTTTATTCTATACATTCAAGTAATTTATCTCAATAGAATAGCAAGCCCAGCTATTAAAACTAATCAATAAGAATTCCCTTTGGTGTCTCTGATATGAATAAAAATAAATCTCATTATGTTTTCAAATTCTAAAATGTCTCTATCAATGAAGTCGATCTCAACTCTTCTAGAAATGACACACTAACATATGTAGTAGAATGTACACTCAGTGGCCACATTATTAGGTACTTCCTGTACGTTCGGAGTGTGTGTTCGTGGTCTTCTGCTGCTGTAGTCCATCCACTTAAACATTCAATGTGTTGTGCATTTAGAGATGCTCTTCTGCACACCACTGTTGTAACACATAGTTATTTGAGTTACTGTTCTCTTCCTGCCAACTTGAACCAATCTCTTTCATTAACAAGGCACATTTGCCCACAGCACTGCTGCTCGCTGGATGTTTTTTTGTGTTTCCCCCACCATTCTCTGCTGTGCACAAAAATCCCAGGAGATCAGCCTTTTCTGAGATACTCAAACCATCCCATCTGGCCCCAACAGTCATTCCATGGTCAAGGTCAGTTATATCACATTTCCACATTCTGATCTTTGGTCGCAACCTCTTGACCATGTCTGCATACTTTTATGGATTGATTTTCTGCCAGCTAGTTGGCTGGTTAGATGCTTACATTAATGAGCAGGTGTGCAGACGTATCTAATAAAGTGGCCACAAAGTTTATATGTTTAATGTGGCAAATGTTCTTGCACTAAGGCCTAAAAGTTGAAGCCAGATTTTGAGAGGACTAAGGTGGATTTAATTAAACATGAAAACCAGCAATGAGAGAGTTAACCAATCTCTCCTATTCTGTACTTTGAAAAATATGTCGGGCTTTCAAAAACTTCACCTCAAGGTATTTGGAAGCAACTGTGTTGTTGTTTATTCAAATATCTATCACCT
This sequence comes from Mobula birostris, assembly GCF_030028105.1. Classification (NCBI taxonomy): domain Eukaryota; kingdom Metazoa; phylum Chordata; class Chondrichthyes; order Myliobatiformes; family Myliobatidae; genus Mobula; species Mobula birostris. The sequence goes on along the minus strand of NC_092379.1, from coordinate 124,904,964 downwards.
TTCTGCCAATAAATAATGATAACTTTTTAACTGTGAAATGATATATATAAGAAACTAATTCTTAAGGACGTGGTGCTCTGAGCCCGAGGAAGATAGGAGATAACTGCCCTGTGGGATGGGAAAGAGAAGGAGGGTTTGGTAGGTCAATATTCTGATGCATTCACAAAGAGGCTTTGTTTTTTAACCAGCTAAATGCTGAATAGTGATTAAGGCCCGTCTTGTAGCGAGAGGAATTTTCCATTCTATACCACTGCATAAACAACAATTTCACGATTCTCCCAATTGAAATCAATATCTCTTTAGTTACTGTTAGGTTTCATGTATGTTTGAACAAAGTATTTTTATGGCAGAAATTACCTTCATTTAATGTTGGAGGCTCCTTTAACCATATGCAAAATTTTCCAGCCGTGCACTGTTTTAAATGACACAGCAAATTTAGTACGATGGAGGTTTTGCATTATTTTGAGCAAAACATTAATTTAAACAACTGATGGAAGACACAGTCACTGGTCCATTTCACTTAAAAGGCAAAGATTTCAGTGGTTTCAGTGTCTGTTGCTACTGCATTCATTCCCCCATATGCATCTTCTAGATTTCAAAATAAAGCTTTTAATTCTCATGGTACTTTGATAGTCCTTGCAGTAATACTTTTGATTACAAAGGTGAAATAAGAAGATAGAAGCTCAATCCAGCAAAAGAAAATTTTAGGAAAATTAGCTCTTCAGTCAAAGGTTTGCCTCTGCATGGACTGGCTGAGGTAGAGCTGAAGTAAGAAGAAAATGAATATTGAAGAGTCAGAATTGTACAGTGATCCTGAATATCAGCTTAGATGAAGGGTGGTACGGTAATGTAGTGGTTACCATATTGCTTTACACCGCTAGCAGTATGGTCAGGTTTCAATTCCCACTACTGGTTGTAAGTAGTTCGTAAGTTCTCTACTTGACCACATGAGTTGCCTCCAGGTGCCCTGGTTTCCTCCCATTTTTCAAATATGTATGGGTGAGGGTTATTAAGTTATTGGCATGCTATGTAGATGGCTGTCCCAGCACAATGTTCAGACTGTGTTGACTGTCGACGCAAACAAAGCTTTTCACTTTATGTTTCGATGTTTCGATGCACATGTAAAAAAAAGCTAAAACTAAGCTAATCTCTCTTGTCTGTTTTAAATGTTCCCATCATTGCTGGTGCCTTATTGACATACAATCTTACTGTGGTCCTGGAGCTGAAAACTTTTGGCTTTTGTTGTAACGTTTCCTGAGTCACTGGATCCATTTATGAAAATGTAAAAATTTTTGAATAGTATAATGTCACTGGCCGAGAAATGGCATCCAATGTTATGGCCACCCTGCTGAATGTAGTTCTTACATTCCCATGCTGGGTTTAAGGTATACCTTTAAGAAGTGAAAAATAGATACTATTTAATTTTTGTCAAATATTCTCAAAGGAAGATGTCATTGTTGAAATGCTTCACTGTGCTTTCAAATTCTTCATTGTTAGACAAGAGAAAAAACACTTAGAAATTCATCACTTTGGTCACACTAAAGGTGCATTTTACCTTGTGACATTACTTCCTGATGGGTGCAAACTGTTGAAATGAAGAGGTAGAGCACGCTTCAAGCAGTAGTGCAAAATGACACAAGTCGGAAGGTGAAGGGATTTCAAGACTCTGCATTTGTTGGTTACCTTGTTGAGCAACTCCAGAAGTGCTTCTGATTCAAGTCTGAGTTTGCCAGGCAAAATTAGAACACAGTTTAGAGTCAGGAACAATCCTGTGTAATCAGGTGCACGCACAGACAAGACTAGGTGAAGACATTATGCTTCCTTTCTTGAAGAAGATTTCTGAAGCAGCTGAGTTTATACAGCAGTCTTTGACCTCAGTGCTTGGCTGAGTAACCCAGGATGATGATTGATTTGTTGTGAAATCACGTAAATACTTTGAACATAAGACGTTAAGACACAGGAACACAATTAGGCCATTAAGCCCATCGAGTCTGCTCCACCAATCCATCATGGCTGGTATATTATCTCTTTCAACCCCAATATCCCATCTTTTCCCTGTATCTTTTGATACCCCTCCTAATCAAGAGCTTATCAACCTCTGTTTTAAATATATCCAATGACTTCACCTCCATAACTGTCCACAGCAATGAATTTCACAGATTCACCATCCTCTACCCAAAGAAATTCCTCTTCATTTCTGTTCTAAAGGGATATTCTGATATTCTGAGGCTGTGCCCTTTGATCCTAGACTTCCCTGCTCATCTCCACATCCACTCTGTCTCAGCCTTACAATATTTGATAGGGTTCAATGAGATCCCTCATATTCTTCTAATACTTCAGCGAGTACAGGTCCACAGCAATCAAACACTCCCCAGTTAATAACACTTTCATTCCTGGGATCACTCTCGTGAACTTTCTCTGGACCGTCTCCTTTGGAATTGAATTAAAGTAATATTTAACACTAAATATCTGATATTTTGCTATTTATCTTTCTGCTCCACGTATCTTAGATGTAAAAAAACAAGAAGATGAACAGGGTTAAACAATAATATATGAATAAATTCTTAATATTAAAACCTAAAGAAGTACAGGAGTCCCAAGTAATTGCATCTGACCAGCAGACTCACCAGAAATACAAGGTAAAGTTTGCTTCCCCTTCACTGTGTTTCCATGTACACTCCATGAATTCCTCATTGTAGACAATGCAATTCACATCTACAGGAAAAGTGGGAGACAGGATTACATGCTGTAGCTCATCAAGGTGTTTAGCAAGTGCCCACCATACCAGTGCAATGGAAAAATATAATATTGGTAAAAGTTAGAGATATTAGGTAGGAAGGACTGTGGCAGATAGGAAAGCAGAAGAAAAATAAACAAAGGTGATAGTTTAAGTTAAAAGAGGCAGATACAATGACTCATTTCAGCCTTTAGGACTTAATACTGAGTTCAGAAATCTTAAGTGATGACTTAGATATTTCCATTTACCTCAACCTTTTGTTTTCTCATTCTACAACCATGAAAGTGTTAAATTCATAGATTAATGTCCAGATGCCTCGCCATTTCACCCAGAGACACGAGATGAAATCCTACCATCTCGCTGGGCATTTTAAATTTCAGTAATTAAATGTATTTGGAATTAAAAGCTAGGATCAGTAAGTATCCTTAAAAATAATTGATTGGTGTCACAGCCTATCTTGTTGGATATTATCCTTCTTGGGAGAAAGTCTGCCTTTCCCCTTTCTTGCTTTCGACCCTCCGAAGGAGTTGACTTTTAACAGCCCTCTGGAGATTCCCTAGCAAGCCATTCATTTGATTGAACAGTTCAAATTTAGTATTAAGTGCTTGTCTTGTCAGCAACAATCACATCCTGTGAACGAATTAAAGAATTCTTCTTTCATTTTGCACATACATCTTACACTTCACTTAATGTCTTGAGAACTGTACTCAATAACAGATAATGGATGCGGGCATTGTGGAAACATTACTTACAAAGTGGCATTTATTTTATTTTTATTTTGCCAAACGTCTATAGTAGTGTGGTGGAGAATATATTGACTGGCTGCATCACAGCCTGGAATGGAAACACCAGTGCTTTTGAATGGAAAATTCTACAAAAAAAGCCCCTCCAACTATTGAGCACTTGTACACCGTGCGTTGTTGCAGGGCAGCGGTATCCACCATCAGGGACCTCTACCACCCAGGACATGCTCGTTTCTTACTGATGCCATCAGGAAGAAGGTACAGGAGCCTCAGGACTCACACCACCAGGCTATTACTCCTCCACCATCATCAGGCTCCTGAACCAGAGGCGGTAACAATTCAAGATCACTTGCCTCATCAAATGAACTGTTCTCATCACCTATGAACTTTCTTTTAAGGACTCCTCATCTCAGGTTTTCAATATTTTTTGGTTATTTATTATTATTAGTAGTAGTAGTAATATTTCTTTTTTCATTATTTATGCATTTGCGCAGTTTGTTGCCTTTTGCACATATGTTGTCCACCCCATTGGTGGGGTCTATCATTGAATCTATTATGGTTATTGGATTTTTTTGAGTATGCCCACAAGAAAATGAATCTCAGGCTTGTATATGATGATATATGTGTACTTTGATAATAAATTTACTTGAACTTTAAACTTTTTGAACTTTGATTTCTCCTACATTATTTCTCTTGATCAACTCAAAGGTGCAGATTAAGCAATCTCTTTTCCTGTATGTTTTTCATACCCTGAGAGGGGGAAGTACAGTTTTCATGAAAAGGTTATCAGCTATTTGATTCTATTCCTCTAGGACTGGCATTCAAGCAAAGAGTTAATTATGTTCATTCAGAATGCAGAAGGAAATTAGAGATTAAGGTAAAAGAACCCTTAGGGGTAAGTGATCATAATATGATCAAATTTGAAATTTGAGAAGGAGAAGCTAAAGTCAGATGTACCAGTATTACAGTAGAGTAAAGGGAATTACAGAGACATGAGGGAGGAGCTGGCCAAGATTGGAAAAGAACACTGGCAGGGATGATGGCAGAGCAGCACAGGCTGGAATTTAGATTATGAATACACATAGTCCTCTTTTATTGTCATTTAGTAATGCATGCATTAAGAAATGATACATTATTTCCTCCGGTGTGATATCACAAAACACAGGACAGACCAAGACTGAAAAAACTGACAAAACCACATAATTATAACATATAATTACAACAGTGCAACAATACCATAACTTGATGAAGACGTCTGTGAGCACAGTAAAGTTCAAAGTTTCTCAAATGTCCCACATCTCACGCAGACGGGAGAAGGAAGAAAAACTCTCCCTGCCATGCCGACCACAATCCGACTCCGAGTCATCCGAAAACCTCGAGCTCTGATCAGCTCTCCGACACCGAGTACCGAACGCCATCTCTGTCCGAACGATTCGACCTCCTTCTCGGTTGCCAAAAGCAGGCAAGGCCGGGGATTTTGAGGACTACTCTCCGAAAGATTCCCAACCACACAGTAACAACAACAGCGAAAGGGCGTTTCAGAAATTTCTCCAGATGTTCCTCTGTGCTTTCACATCCATTCTCCATCAAATCAGAATTGTCCACAGCCCCTATTTAACAGATACGATATCATTTTTCACCGGAGGGCTGCACACGCACGGCGCGCCACCATCTTCTCCTCCTGCCAGGAAGCAGTTTGGAAGGCACAGGATACTGAGTAAGCATTTTGCATCAATTTTCACTGTGGAAGACACTAGCAATATGGTGGAAGTGTGAGATGTCAGAGTTCAGGAAGTGTGTGAAGTTACCATTACTAGGGAGAATGTTCTTGGGAAACTGAAAGGTCTGAAGGTAGATAAGTCATCTGGACCAAATGGTGTACATCCCAGGGTTATGAAAGAGGTGGCTGAAGAGATTGTGGAGGAATTGGTAATGACCTTTTAAGCATCATTAGATTCTGGAATGGTTCCACAAGACTGGAAGGTTGCAAATGTCACTTCACTCCTCAAGAAGGGAGAGAGGCAGAAAAAGGAAAGAATAGGCCAGTTAGTCTGCCCTCGGAGGTTGGGAAGATGTTGTAGTCAATTATTAAGGATGTGACTTTGGGGTACTTGGACGCACATGATAAAATAGACCATAGTCAGCATGGTTTCCTCAAGGGAAAAATCTTGCCTGAAAAATCGGTTGGAATTCTTTGAAGAAACAACAAGCAAGATAGACAAAGGAGAATGGTGTGTACTGGATTTTCAGAAGGCCTTTTACAAGGTGCCACACATGAGGCTGCTTAACAAGCTGCAAGCCCATAGTATTACAGGAAAGATTCTAGCATGGATAAAGCAATGGCTGATTGGCAGGAGTCAAAGAATGGGAATAAAGGGAGCCTCTTCTGACTGGCTGCTAGTGACTAGTGGTGTTCCACAGGGGTCTGTGATGGGACTGGCTTCTTTTTACATTCTATGTCAATGATTTGGATGATGGAAATGATGGCTTTGTTCTAAAGTTTGCAGATGATATGAAAATAGGTGGAGGTGCAGGTAGTTTTGAGGAAATAGGGAGGCTACGGAGGACTTCGACAGATTAGGAGAACATGCAATGAAGTGACAGATGGAATACAGTGTCAGGAAGTGTATGGTCACACACTTCGGTAGAAGAACTGAAAGGGTTGACTATTTTCTAAATAGAACAAAAATACAAATATCTGAGGTGATAAGGGATCTTGGAGTCTTTGTGCAGGATTCCCGAAAGGTAAGTTTGCAGGTTGAGTCTGAGGTGAGGAAGGTAAATGCGATGTTAACATTCATTTCAAGAAGACTAGAATATAAAAGCAAGGGTGTAATTTTGAGACTTTATAAAGCACTGCTGAGGCCTCACTTGGGAGTATTGTGAGCAGTTTTGGGCCCCTTATCTAAGAAAGGATGGCTGAAGCTGAAAACGGAGCTTCATGAACTTGATTCTAGGACTAAACGGCTTGTCATATGAAAATCATTTGATGGCTCTGGCCCTGTATTCACTGAAATTCAGAAGTCTGAGTGGTGACCTAATTGAAACCTATCCAATGATGAAAGGCCTTGATAGAGTGGATATGGGACCATTCCAGAGTCCCTTGGGGGAGGGGGAGTCTAAGACCAGAGGACACCGCCTCAGAATAAAGGTGTATTCTTTTAGAATGGAGATGAGGAATTTCTTTAGCCAGAGAGTGATGAATCTGTGGAGTTTGCTGCCATAGGCAGCTGTGGACACCAAATCTTTATGTATATTTAAGACAGAGGTTGATAGTTTCTTGATTGGCCAGGGTATGAAGGGATATGGGGGAAAAGCTGGAGACTGGGGCTGAGTGGAAAATTGGATCAGCCACGATGAAATGGCAGAGCAGACCGATACACCAAATGGCCTAATTCTGCTCCCATGTCTTATAGCAAGAGATTTCCATAAGATCATTTGAGCAGTTCAGTTTAATGTACAGCTCTTGTACTCAATGTGATGATTAGAACGTGTAGTGAACCAGACATGTGAGGAAGCAGGACTTTAGGTAAGAATGAAACCACAAAACAATCTGATGTACAGTAAAACACAGCGAACCTCTGGTTTAGAAAGAAGTACCACTTTTTCACTTCCTCTGTGGAAGCAATCACTCAACTCATGATCCACAATTAAATAGACATCAGTGCTTAAAATTATTGGTTTATAGAACCCAAGCTGAATAAATCTGTGACACATTTATAAACTTTATGATGTGAAATAACTCAATATGAACAACTTTGTACTATTGTCATTATCCAGTAATGATATGAATATACAGATGACCAAAGGCAGTTATAAAGTATAGAATGAATAGCTACACAATATTGTTTCTGTTACATGGAATTGGGACTTCATAGATCTGATTGTAGACAAAAGTCATTATAATATCAACCTAAATCCCAAATATCCAATATTATTATATGCAATGTTTCATGTAGTCTCTCCAGTTTGATTCAAACTGGCAGTTCACTCACGGACCCATCACTTTACATGTAAACCATTTGAGCCAAGTCTACACTCAGTCCACATGTATCTGTTATTCCATATTTAAGCCATCAGGATCCCATGATAAATCTAGCCAGGCAACATCTAATCAATGGATTACAAATATTCCAATAACACAGAACTGATCAACTGAGAAACTGTCGCTTGAAATGAAATGCAAAACTTTTGCTGTAATCTCATATGATAATAAGCTCTTGTGATTATATTAATGATTAAATAGAAACAAAACTACAATTATTATTCAGCAATGAATATCAAAAGGTACACTGAAATTTCTTTTTGTTTTGTAATTTATTTTTTATTGAATTTCATCACCAAACATTTCCATAAGATGTATTTCAGATACTGTACATATATATCATATAGTCATATTTGTCACAAATCACCACATAATATTTATCTGAGGTATACATTTATAGAAAGGAGAGGAAAGAAAGAACAATCAAAAGAAGAAAACTATGTACAGAGTAGGGAGTAATTTTTTTTACAACATATTCATTGACTTGTGAGAATAAAATCAGGCCTATGAGGTATTATATAGTTAAACTATTTTTCCAGTATGAATAAAATTGTTCCGACTTATGATTAACAGATGCTGTTATCTTCTCCATTTTGTAAATGTCCATTGTAATTTCCATCCATACATTTAAAGTTGGGCTCACCTGTGATAACCATTTCCTGGTAAGGGTCTTTTCACCAGCCACCAGCAGTACATTCATTAAATATTTATCTCTTTTCAATCATTCTTGAGGTATATACCCAAATATATGGTCTTACTCTGTAAGGGTATTTCACATTTAAAGATGTCTTGTAGGGCATTATGTATCCCACTCCAATAGTCTTTGATAACAGGAAATTCCCAGAAAATATGATAATGGTTTGCATTTTGATTTCCACAATTTCTCCAGCAAGCAGGGGAGTTACTATTATAATGGGATTTCTGAGAGGGTGTAATAAAATATCTTATCAAGTTTTTCCACCCGAACTCCCTCCATTTCTGTGAACCGGTACACTTCCATTGATACCTCCATATTATTGTCCAGTCTTCCTCAGATATTATTATCCCTCCTTCCTTCTCCCATTTTGTTTTAATGTATGAAGTCGAATGTGTTTTAAGATTTGACAAACCCTTATAAACGCTTGAAATTATTCTACTACCATTGTCTGAATTATATGCTTTTCTAAATAGCTCTATCAGACATGTACTTGCCTTGGTTACATTTTTAACTGTCCTATTAACATACTGTCGCAACTGTAAATACCAGTAAAAGTCTTGTTTTTCTAATAAGTGTTTCTCTTTGAGCATTTCAAAACTGAACAGAGTTCCTTCTTTCATTATATTGCAAATAGCTGTTATTCCTTTAGCTGTCCAGTCCTTAAATCTAGCATCCAGTTTATGTGGCGTAAAATCCGAGTCATATGCACACCATTTAAGAATTGCAATGTCTCTCTCTAGTTTATATTCTTTTATAATAGTTTTCCATATTTTAAGAGTCCATTTCACCCACAAGTTGTCAATATTATTTATGTAACTTTGTAGGTTGTTATCAGCCAAAATTGCCTGTATGGGGATGGAAAGTATCCCCTCCTCAATGTTTTTCCATTGAGCGTCATATAATGGGTTGCACCAGCATATCCCAGCTCTCAGCTGTGCTGTAAAATAATAATCTCTAACAGAAAGTAGGCCCCATCCCCCCTTTTCCTTGGCTAATTGCAAAGTTTTGAGATGAACCCTAGGCCTTTTACCTTGATATATATATCTTGATAGCATTTTGTTCCATTCATTGAATTGATTTTGGTTAATCTCTATTGGTAGGGTTTGAAAGAGATATAGTAGTCTGGGCAGTATATTCATTTTAATAGATTCAATCCTTGAACTGAGACCAAGAAAAGGAATTAGGTTCCATCTTGTTATATCTTCCTTAATTTTTTTATATATAGGCTGATAACTGCATTCTGATAATTTTGCCAAATCTTTTGGCATAATGATGCCCAAATATTTGACGGACTCTGCTTGCCATGCCCAAGGATATCTACTTTCAATTTCTCTTGGTGGGCTATAGTTATATGGAAGTAGTTGGGTTTTATCTATGTTGATCTTGTATCCTGATACTTGGCCATATTGGTCAAAGGACTGCATCAATTTAGGTAAAGAGTATGTTGGTTGCCCTAGATAGATCAAAATGTCATCCACGTAACAGGCCAATTCATGCTCTGTCTGTCCCTTTAATAGTAATTACTCTGATATTTTCATTTTGTCTGGTGTATTGAGCTAATGGTTCCAGATATAATGCAAAGAGTAGCGGTGACCATGCACAACCCTGTCTTGTGCCCCTTTCTAGGGTAAAACTATTAGATAAATATCCATTGATTTTAATCCTAGCAGTAGGATTGTCTTATAGTGCCTATATAGTTTTAATAATTGTGTCATGCAGACCAAATCTATGTAAAACTCTGTAAAGAAAATTCCAATTAACAGAATCAAATGCCTTTTCAATGTCCACGCTTATCACTATTGCTTCAATTTCATTTTTTAAAATATGATCCATAATGTGGTGTTCTTCGTATATTGTCTTGTATTTGATGTTGTTGTATAAAACCTGTCTGAACATTATGTATCAGTGTGGGTAGAAACTCTTCTAATCATTTGGCCATGATGGAGGTAAATATTCTATAATCCACATTAAGAACAGATATTGGTCTAAATGACCCACATTCCATTTTATCCTTGCCTTCTTTCGATATAGCTGAGATTATCGCCTCCTTCCAGCTGGGTGGCATTTGCACCTTTCTTAGGGTCCAGTTCAGTGTGGGGAGTAAAATAGGAATTAACTCACTTCTAACCTCTTTATACCACTCTGCCATATATCCATCTGATCCTGGTGACTTGCTTAATTTAAGCCTACTAATTGCAGTTTTTAATTCAGCTTCAGTTATGTCAGCAGTCATTGTTCTATTTTGTCCTTTGCTTAAAGTGGGTAACTCTAAAGAATTCAGGAAGGTGTCAATTTGGGTTATGCTTCCCCCTGGAACTTTGGAATATAGAGTTTTGTAAAACATTTCAAAAGCTTCTTGAATTTCACTCAGCTTATTTTTTATCACTTTTGTTCTTGGATCCCTTATTCTATGAATTGTATTTTCTGCTATCTTTTTTTTCCAGTTTCCATGCCAGTATTTTCATTGATTTAGATCCACTTTCATAGTGTCTCTGTTTCAGAAACATTAATTTTTTTTCTAATTTCTTGTGTAGCCAAACTATTAATTTCATTCCTATTTTTTAAAAATTTCCTCCAATGTTTCTTGTGCCAAACTCAATTTGTGTTTTTTTCTAGTTCCTTCAGCTTATTTTGTAATTCCTCTAATGTTCTATTCCTTTTTTTCTTATATGAAGATATCACTATAATTTTCCCTCTTAAGACAGCCTTCAGAGTATCCCATAGAATGGGAGGTGAAACTTCTCCATTATCATTGAACTCTAAGTAAAGACCAATTTCTTTTTTAATTTGTTCCCTAAAATAGGGATCATTGAGTATACTTGAATTTAGTTTCCAAGTAGTATTCTCTGGTTGTAGGTCATAATCAACAGATAAATATATAGGTGCATGATCACTTAGATCTATTGTCCCAATTCCACAGGTGATTATTTTGTCTCTATCTTTTCCAAATGTTATGAAATAGTTTATTCTTGTGTATATGGAATGGAGGGAAGAATAATGAGTGTAATTCCTTCTGTCAGGGAATAGGTCCCTCCATATATCAATTAGACCAAAATCCTCAAATAGACTGTTAACTTTCTTATGTAAGGACTTTGTTTCATAAGTTTTTCTATTGGAAGAGTCTAACTTTGGTTGGAGTTGTAAACTTAAGTCCCGTTACCATAATATTAGTAATTTTCTGGAAGAAACTAATATCACTTCCTGGGGGTGCGTATATGTTCAATAAAGTAACTGGATTTCCATCTATATTCCCTCTTACCAGACTATATCTGCCCTCCTTATCTCCCATTTCGAATACTTTTTCAAAATTTAGCTTACTTGAGATGAGAATAGCAAGTCCTCTCCTATTTCCTGATTTACATGAGGAGAAAAACAAATTAGTGAAGCCCATTCTCTTTAATTTTCCATGCTCATTATCACTTAAGTGAGTTTCCTGTAAATATACTACATGTTCTTTTTTCATTTTTGATAGAATTTTACTGTGCTTGACTAGATTCAACAGCCCATTGACATTAAAAGAAATGAATTTTACTTTGTCCTTAGCCATGTGTATTTATCTGTTAGTATATCACTGAAATTTGCAGAATATAACTTAATCGATCTACTCCCTGAACAAATAAGAGCCAAGAAACATGAATAATGAAAAAAAGGTAATGGAGGTGTGATTCCACAGCTGGGGTCTCTAGATGACCCTGGGTTGGGCTAGAAGAAAAGTCTAGCCGTGGGGGATAGCCCCTCCTACCTGTGGGATGAGGGCCCCGTTGCAGTCCCTATAAAAGTAAGTAAAAAAAAACTATGTCCATTACACAGAAATGATTTCCCTGTGTATTCCTCCCATTATATATCCTCATTTAGGTGGGGAAAAAGGAATGAATAAATAATTTTTTAAAAATTGCATAATATAAAATCCACATTATAACACACATTTCTCGAGATAGGTATATCATCATCTATTTTTGCTTTCGTTCAGTTTATCAGCACTTTTAAAGTTAGCCAAACCTTATGGCTCTTCTGGAGGAGGTGAGGGCTGCCCTCAGAGAACTGACAGTCTCTTCCTAAAATCCTTCTTTCGTCCTGTTCCCATCCCCTGCTTTCTCGGTTCTCTTACTATCTCCCAAGCAGATCGGGACAACTGCTCAGCCAGACATTTCCTTGGTTTGACCATGCTAATGGGCAGTCCTCTGTTGTTCATGTCTGTAGTCGCCTCTTCCACTGTCTGGTATAGTCGTATCCCTTCTTGGTAAAATACCCTCAGTTTAGCAGGGTACGGGGTTTGGAATTTAATCTTTTCTTGCTTTAATGTTCATTTTGCTTCGGAATATTCCTTCTGTTTCTGTAGGACCACCGGGGGGTAATCAGGATCGAAGTATATTAACTTCCCGTTCCAAAAAACCCTCTTCTTACCACAGGCCCTTCGTAGAATCTCCGCTTTGCTCTTGAATCGAAGGAATTTAAGTACTATTGAGCGTGGTTTATCTTCTCTATCTCCGGGAGGCCGCTGGATGAGCGAGCGATGCGCCCTCTCATTATCAATCTCCAGTCTGGAGAATCTCCAGCGCTTCCCACAGCAGAGCGTGTCTACAAAGTCTATCATCGACAATCCCTCCGCTCTTTCGGGAACATCATAAATCCTGATATTTTTCCGTCGCGATCTTCCCTCCTGGTCAAGCAATTTATTTTCCTCTACATTTAGTATTTTTATTGTCTTACTTAGTATCTGTTCCATGTTTTGCACGTGATCTTCCACCTTCTCAATTCGAGTCTCTGCCACCGCTATTTTCTGATTGATGTCGGCAAGCTCTGACTTTATATCATTGAGTTGCTGCTTTATATCTTTTTGGACTTCCCTATCTCTTCCAGAATCTTCATCAGATTTCCCGCCTCGCCTGCACGAGACCCAGCGTCAGCCTCGCCGCCACGCGCACGTGTAGGAGAGCCGCGCGCTGCACCTCTCCCTTCCATAGGCTCTGCAGTGATGCTTTTTTTTATCTCCATTCTTTTTCCCCATTCTTGCCCCCCTTATCAATTCAGATGTTTTTAAAAGATCTTGTATTTGATGGATTAACGGGGCAAAATATGCGTTTTTCTGGAGGAGCCGTTGATTTAAGCTGCCATTCTGAACGGTGATGTCACCGGAACTGATACACTGAAGTTTCTAATCCATAAAAACAAAGTTGCTGAAAGATTTCTTTTCTTAACTGTTTCCTTTAATTGCAGGCATGGAACCATTTCTTTCCTACATACCCTCATTGGCTTTATTAGGTACCTCCTGTATCTAATAAAGTGGCTACTGAGCATATGTTCGTGGTCTTATACTGCCCATTCACTTCAAGGTTTTGACATGTGCATTCAGAGATGCTCTTCTGCACACCATTGTTCATCACAAATATAGTTATAGGAATTGCTGTTGCTTTACATTTACCTTGAACCAGTCTGGCTATTTGCCTCGACCTCTCTCATTAACAAGGCATTTTTGACCACAGAATTGCAGCTGACTGGATGTTTTTTGGTTTTTCGCACCATTCTCTGTAAGCTCTAGAGATTACTGTGCATATAAATCAGCAGTTCCTGAGAAACTCAAACCATCCCATCTGGCACGAACAATCATTCCATGGTCAAAGGCACTTAGATCACACTTCTTTCCTATTCTTGTGCTTGTTTGAACAACAACCAAATCTTTTGACCATGTCTGCAGGGTTTTTTTTTCAAAGATTCAAAAAACTTTATTGTCATTCTAACCATACTTCAGCTCTGCAGGGCAGAATGAGACAGCGTTTCTCAGGGGCAGTGCAATCATAACATAACATTGAGCATTGAGTTTCTACCATATGATTGTCTGATTAGAAATTTGCATTAACAAGCAATAAAGTGGGCACTGAGTGTAGGTGCAAGCAATAGTTTACAATATAATCAACTGTATTATCATGAGGAATTAATTCAAGATTATGTAATTCTTTGTAAGTTTTGATGACAACAAAAAATCTTTTAACTTTTCTCCTTAGATAAGAAGCAAACCTGTGTGAAAGTCTGAAGCAAAGAGCAAGATTTATCTTTGGTTTTGGCCAAAAGAAGTGATCAGTTACTGTTTCAGGTACAAACGATTCTTTGTCAGAATGGTTAAAAAGTCAGCTAGTTGTGCGCTGTGTTGACCAGGTCAGATCTTCTTCTTTCCTGTCAAAAAGTGGGTTAAATACTCTAGAAAATTGTCAAAAAAAAATTGCTCACCTGATAACTGTGTTCTTGGTTCCACGTTGTGTAAAATCATTATTGAGAGAAGGAAAAAAATCTGCCACTTCTGAGTTTTCCATAAGCATTCCTCTCCCATTCTGAAGCTGCTCTTAACTTAATGAAATGTTTCTTTCTTTAGGTCAGTTGCTTTGTGTTGTTTTTTGTTTCACAATATCTTCTTCCTCTTTCAATATAACTCATGATTCAGCTGGCTTGGAAAATTTTGTTCCTTTTGTCTTTAGAATCAGAATTGGAATCAGTTTTATTATCACTGCTAAATGATGGGAGATTTATCGTTTTGCAGCAACAGTGTACTGTAAAGACATAAAAATCTACAAATTACAGAAGCTAATACATTCAGTGGCCACTATATTAGGTACCTCCTGTACCTAGTAAAGTGGCCACTGGGTTTATGTTCATGGTCTTCTTCTGCTGTAGCCCATCCACTTCAAGTTTCAATGTGGTGTGCACTCAGAGATGCTCTTCTGCACACCACTGTGGTAACATATAGCTATTTGACTTACTGCCACCATCCTGTCAGCCTGAACCAGTCTATCCATTCTCCTCTGAACTCTCTCACAAATAAGACGTTCTCACCTATAGAACTGTCGCTCACTGTATGATTTTTGTTTTTCTCACCATTCTCTGTAAGCTCTAGAGAGTGCTGTGCATGAAAATCCCAGGAGATACTCAAATCACCCCATCTGGCACCAACAATTATCCCATGATCAAAGTTGTTTAAAACACATTTCTTTCTCATCCTGTTGTTTGAACAACATCTGAAACTCTTGACCATGTCTGCATGGTTTTGTGCATTGAATTGCTGCCACATGATTGGCTGATT
Source organism: Mobula birostris (assembly GCF_030028105.1). Classification (NCBI taxonomy): domain Eukaryota; kingdom Metazoa; phylum Chordata; class Chondrichthyes; order Myliobatiformes; family Myliobatidae; genus Mobula; species Mobula birostris. The sequence continues at coordinate 124,889,670 of NC_092379.1, read as the reverse complement.
ACATATTTGCATTAATGAGCAGGTGGACAGGTGTACCTAATAAAGCAGGGAGAATGAGGGAGGGAATCTCTTTGAAACCTATTGAATACTGAAAGCCCTGGAGAGAGTAGATGTGGGGAGGTTGTTTCCTATAGTGGGAGACTCTAGGACCAGAGGGTACAGCCTTAAAACACAAAGACGTTCCTTTAGAACAGAGATGAGGAGGAATTTCGGTTTTGGTGGCCAAATCAATGGCTATATTTGAAGCAGAGATTGATATGTTCCTGATTAGTAAGAACATCAAAAATTATGGGCTGGAAGCAGGAGAATGGCTTTGAGAGAGATAATAAATCAGCCATGATGATGATAATAAGGATCAGACTCGTGCTGAATAGTCTATTCGGCTCCTATGTTTATGGTCTTATGATTATATAATTGGTAGAATCACCAGCCTGATCTTTATAATCCTACATACACTTTTACTACAAAAATTACTTTAAGGAATCCTTCTTTCTTCATTTACAAATAAGATGATTACAGAAAGATTCAGTTGAGCTGATTCTCCAGTCCCAACTCTTTGGTTAGTCCTATCCTCACACCCTTTGTGTATAATTTCAGCAAATATTTCCTTCATTTAAAAGAAATTTAAAAAGTATGATTTTTTGAATTATTTACCACGTTTACTGTGGTTCATTTAAGTTCCACTTTATTAATTCCCTTTTTTCTTACATAAATTAAGAGTATAATATTTGAGCAACTTCCAGTAAACTCCTGAACATTTGTTTGACCATATCTCAGTCAGTATAATTTAGTTCTGAGCTTCCCAAGAAAAGAGAAGTCAATTGAATATGAAAAAAGGTTACACATGACATCCCTTTAATCATCAGATTGGCCAAATTATTTACTGTCAGCACTGATAGTTCTATGAAATTCACACAAAGAATAAATTCAAAGTGAATTTTCAAAGTTCAAAGTAAATTTTATTATCAAAATATGTGTATGTCACTAAATACTTTCCAGAGATTCATTTTCCTGCAGGCATTCATAGCAGAACAAGTACAATAGAATCAACAAAAACCTAAAGATAAACAAAAACTGACAAACTGTGCAAGTACAAAAAGTAGCGAGTAATAATAACTTCATTCAACTTCACTTGTCCTGTCACTGGACTGGTCCCACAACCAATGGACTCTCAAGGACACTTCATCTCATCTCGATATTTATTGCTTGTTTATTTATATATTATTATTTCTTTGTTTTCTCTTTCTTTTTGTATTTGTGCAGTTTGTTGCCCTTGCACATTGGCTGTTTGTCCTGTTGGGTGAGGTCTTTCATTTGATTCTATTGTGTTTCTTGTACTTACTGTGAATGCCCACAAGAAAATAAATTTTAGGGTTATATATGGTGACAGGTACTGCATGTACTTTGATAATAAATTTACTTTGAACTTTAATAAATGAATAAGCGAATAGATAAAACTGAGAACATGAGTTGTAGAGCCCTTGAGAGTCCAAAGGTTGTGCTCAATAACTAGGTCAGGTTGTGGAGTACAGATGTTCAGGCCGATTCAGTAGGGCAGTAACTGTTCCTGAACCTTATGGTATGGGACCTAAGGCTCCTGTACTTCCTTCCTGGTGGCAGTAGTGAGAAGTTTTCAAACTTAGATTCAAATCGGACTATTCTATTGGATGTTCAGAATTTCGATAGATATTTGTGATCATAAGAGGTTGTGATCGCAGACATGGAGAGGACAGTTGTACACCTGATCATTATACATTCAAAACTGCAAACATTTTCCTAAGTATTATGAGGGATCTAAACCATCTCCAATGTGATCCTACCACCAGATATATCTTTACCTCTGCCCACTCTCGGCTTTCCACAGGGTTCGCTCCCTCTGTGTTTCTCTTGTCCATTTGTCCTTGCCACTAATCTCCCTCCTGGGACATAATCGCTATAAATGGCTGATGTGTTACACCTACCCGTATACCTCCTGCCTCACCTCCATTCTGGTCCCCAAACGGTCCATCCAGATGAGGCAACAATTCGCCTGCGAATCTGCTGGGGTCGTCTATCGTGTTCGATGTTCCTGATGCGGCCTCCTCTACATTGGTGAGACCCATTGTAAATTGGGGGACCGCTTCATCAAGCACCTCTGCTCCATCTGCCAAAAGTAGAACTTCTCGGTGGACCAGCATTTTATTTCCCATTCCCATTCCCGTTCCAACATGTCGGTCCATGGCCTCCTCATATGGCATGATGAGGCCACCCTCAGGGTGGAAGAGCAGCACTTCATATTCCATTTGAGTAGCCTCCAACCTGATGGCATAAATATTGATTTCTCATTCTGGGGTGAAAAAGAATTCTCTCTCCGTCCCCTCTTCTCTGGCCTCTTACCTATGTCATCTGCCTATCACATCCCCCCAGTGCCACTCCTCCCTCCCTTTCTCCTACGGTCCACTCTCCTCTCCTATCAGATGCCTTCATCTCCAGTCCTTGACCTATCCCACCCACCTGGCTTCACCTATCACCTTCCAGCTATCTTCCTTCCCCACCCCCACCTTTTTATTCTGGCATCTTCCCCTTTCCTTTCCAGTCTTGAAGAAGGATCTTGTTTAGAGACCTCAACTGTTTGTTCTTTTCCATAGATGCTGCCTGACCTGCTGAGTTCCTCTAGCATTGTGAGTGAGTTGCCATGAAAGAAAGAATTAAAGAGGAGAGATACCAGGGAAATTCAAACACTTTAGTTAGCCACCTCTACCCTCCTCTGTCTATTACCTCAGTCATTGCACTGTAAAAACACTTGAAACCACTTTTTACAATGCTATTTACTTTGTAAATATATACTTGCTTTATGCATTTCTGCATATTTTATTTCATATCAGTACTTAAACCTTTACGTTTATTTCTTATACAATTTGTTCTTCTTATATTTGTTGAATGCTATTGATTTTTGTGAATGTTGCATCAATACACCACAGAGAATTCTAATAGAGTGGATTCCAGTTAATTAGGACAGAATTGTACCAGCCCAATTAATTAGGTGCCCCAATTAGCTGAAGTTTCATGGAAATAGTTAAAAAAAATATGAAAAAAAGACTAACTCCTGTTTCACTGAGTAACAATACTGCATTTAAATGAAATACAGAACAAATTAGAACACAACCAATACCTTCACAGTACGATAAAACTGTGTATTAGTTCCTTGTAGTTATCGACGGAGAAATCCACCCAGTGTACACTGATGTATTCTTTTGATTGACAGTAAATGAACAAAATCAGTGCAGAGCCTAGTGCAGTTAATGGACTCCCTTCATAAAATTCCTTCAATGATTGCATCCTCCAAATCTTCATTTTCATTGTACTGTACATCTCCAGATGATTGTTGATACCATAAAATTCTTTGTAGTTCCTAACTTGTTGAAGTACTGAATTCATTCTATTTTCACTCCCGGCCATTACTGGCAACTCCAAGCCTGAATGTTTGAAATCACAGTGAGCAAAACGGTTCTGAATTGTCTTACTGCTTTTCTTTCTCGCCAACTATCAGTGACAAAAATCATTGCTTTTGAACACAAACACATGAAACTGATGCTATTCAGTTCTACCCCTTCCCTTCTCCTGTCTTCAGCCCTCCTCCTTTTCATGGACACCCCGCTCTGGTCTTCTGCCTGTTCCGGGTCTCTTTATTGCTAACTGCCGATGGGACATCAACCATCTTGACTTCACCACACCTTGTTCCAATCCCAACCTCACTCCTTCCGAACGCTCTGCTCTCCACTCCCTCCGCACTAATCCTAACCTTACTATAAAGCCCGCCGATAAGGGGGGTGCTATTGTAGTCTGGCGAACTGACCTCTACTTTCCCGAGGCACAGCGACAATTCACGGATACCTCCTCTTACTTACCCCTCGATCATGACCCCACTAAGGAGCACCAGGCCATTGTCTCCCACACCATCACCAACTTTATCAGCTCAGGGGATCTCCCATCCACTGCTACCAACCTTATAGTTCCCACACCTCGCACTTCCCCTTTCTACCTCCTACCCAAGATCCACAAACCTGCCTGTCCAGGTAGACCCATTGTCTCAGCTTGCCCCTGCCCCTCCGAACTCATTTTGGCATACCTCGACACTGTTTTATCCCCTATTGTTCAATCCCTTCCCACCTATGTTCATGACACTTCTCACGCTCTGAATTTTTTCAATGATTTTAAGTTCCCTGGCCCCCACTGCTTTATTTTCACCATGGATGTCCAGTCCCTGTATACCTCCATCTCCCACCAGGAAAGTCTCAAAGCTCTCTACTTCTTTTTGGATTCCAGACCTAACCAGTTCACCTCTACCATCACTCTCCTCCGTCTAGTGGAATTAGTCCTTACTCTTAATAATTTCTCCTTTGGCTCCTCCCACTTCCTCCAAACTAAAGGTGTAGGCATGGGCACCTGTATGGGTCCCAGCTATGTCTGCCTTTTTGTTGGCTTTGTGGAACTGTCCATGTTCCAAGCCTATACTGGTATCTGCCCCCCACTTTTTCTTCGCTACATCGACGACTGCATTGGCGCTGCTTCCTGCACGCATGTTGAGCTTGTTGACTTCATTAACTTTGCCTCCAACTTTCACCCTGCCCTCAAGTTTACCTGGTCCATTTCCGACACCTCCCTCCCCTTTCTTGAGCTTTCTGTCTCGATCTCTGGAAACAGCTTATCTACTGATGTCTACTATAAGCCTACGGACTCTCACAGCTACCTGGACTGTTCATCTTCCCACCCTGTCTCTTGCAAAAATGCCATCCCCTTCTCACAATTCCTCCGTCTCCGCTGCATCTGCCCTCAGGATGAAGGAGATGTCTTCCTTTTTTAAAGAAAGGGGCTTCCCTTCCTCCACCATCAACCCTGAACTCAAACGCATCTCTCCCATTTCACACGTATCTGCTCTCACCCCATCCTCCCGCCACCCCACTAGGGATAGGGTTCCCCTTGTCCTCACCTACCACCCCACCAGCCTCCGGGTCCAACATATAATTCACCGTAACTTCCGCCACCTCTGATGGGATCCCACATCTTTCCCTCCCCTCCCTCTCTCTGCTTTCCGCCAGGGTCACTCCCTACGTGACTCCATTGTCCATTCGTCCCCCCCCCCATCCCTCCCCACTGATCTCCCTCCCGGCACTTATCCTTGTAAACGGAACAAGTGCTACACATGCCCTTACACTTCCTCCCTCACCACCACTCAGGGCCCCAAACAGTCCTTCCAGGTGAGGCGACACTTCACCTGTCAGTCGGGTGGGTGATATACTGCGTCCGGTGCTCCCAGTACGGCCTTCTATATATTGGCAAGACCCGAAGCAAGCTGGCAGACCGTTTCGCTGAACACCTACGCTCTGTCCGCCAGAGAAAGCAGGATCTCCCAGCGGCCACACATTTTAATTCCACATCCCATTCCCATTCTGACATGTCTATCCATGGTCTCCTTTACTGTAAAGATGAAGCCACACTCAGGTTGGAGGAACAACACCTTATATTCCATCTGGGTAGCCTCCAACCTGATGGCATGAACATTGACTTCTCTAACTTGTGTTAATGCCCCTCTTCCTTTTTGTAACCCATCCCTTATTTATTTATTTATTTATTTATTTATTTATTATTTTTTTAAATTCCCTTTTCTCTCTCTCTCTCTCTCTCTTTTTCTCCCTTTGTCCCTCTCACTGTAACTCCTTGCATGCTCTCCATCCTCTGGGCTCCCCTCCCCCTTTCTTTCTCCCTAGGCCTCCCATCCCATGATCCTCTCCCTTCTCCAGCCCTGTATCCCTTTTGCCAATCAACTGTCCAGCTCTTAGCTCCATCCCTCCCCCTCCTGTCTTCTTCTATCACTTCAGATCTCCCCCTCCCCTTCCCACTTTCAAGTCTCTTACTATCTCCTCTTTCAGTTAGTCCTGACGAAGGGTCTCGGCCCGAAACCTCGACTGTACCTCTTCCTAGAGATGCTGCCTGGCCTGCTGTGTTCACCAGCATTTTTTGTTTGTCTGTTGCTTGAATTTCCAGCATCTGCAGATTTCCTCGTGTTTGCTATTTAAGAACTGTTTTCTCTAAGTACGGTGCAGCATCTAGTGGCCATACAAGTGTGTACAGTTGATGCTGGTTAGAATCTGTTCAGCAAGTCTCCTGTCCCAATTAATTGGCAAAGTCCCAAGTAAAAAAAGGGAATCCCAATTATTTTCTCAATTTTTTTTGGTACTTTAAGATATGTCTCAAATAAGTGACTGCCCCAATTAATGGCCCAATTGACTGGAATCTACTGTACATGTAAATATATATGGTAAATCCTTGATCCTTGATCTTTCATGGAGGAAAGCAGAGTAGACCAACACAACTCTGGGACCAGGACCACACTCCAGTTAGTTTAGTTAAAAAGTAATTCTGAGACCATAGTTGCAGAGATGAACAGATCAGCAAGTTAAATCTTAACCACGCGATCCAATGCATCATAGACAACAAATGTTTACAGCTAATTTGCATAATTTCTATCAAAGGAAAATTCATTTTTCTTTTGCGTTGATTTAAATATTCAAGCTGATTATTGTTCTAACAAATACAAAATGCAAGTCTAAAGACAGTTGAGAGACGGTTAACAATGATGTAACTAACAAAAGAGAGTGTCATTAAAATATATGAAATATTCATATTAGGGGTATTAATTTCATTTTATTGTAAATTTTAACACAAGTATTAAAAATGAATTTATAGATTCTTATAACTTAGGTGTAAGTTGCATTAAAATGTTATCATGGTATTTGCATATGATAAACACTGTAACATTTCCTCACACAATTTCCCCACCCACACATAAACCTTTGAACTTTTCAAAGTTCAAAGTAAATTTATTATCAAGACTACATATATATATCACCACACACTACCCTGAGATTCATTTTCTTGCAGGCATCCACAGTAGAACAAAGAAACACAATAGAATCAATGAAAGACTACACGCAAACACTGACAAACAACCAATGTGCAAAAGAAGAGGCTCTGTGTAAATACAATAAAAAGACAAATAATAATAACACTAAGCAAATAAAGAAATAGTACTGAGATATACTGAGTACTTGAAAGTGAGTCCATAGGTTGTTTCATGGAATGTTTCATCAACAATTAACAGAAGTTACAGTAAGTACATAGATGGGAGGAAGTATCGTAGGAAAGGCGAATGATAGTGCTGAAGATGAGGTAGCTGGTTTACAAACAGAGGCAACGTCTAGTGAAGAGAGGCTGTTGTTAGGGCAAAATTGCCATCAACAGGATTTGTTGCAGCCTAAAAGGTGGACAAATTTGAAAAGGGTGAATACAGGACTGAAGGTGTTGCTTCTGAATGCACGCAGTATACGGAATAAGGTAGATGAACTTGCAGCACAGTTGCTAATTGGCAGGTATGATACTTTATACTTTATACTTTATTGTCGCCAAACAATTGATACTAGAACGTACAAACATCACAGCGATATTTGATTCTGCGCTTCCCCCTCCCTGGAGTACAAATCGATAGTAAATATTAAAAATTTAAATTATAAATCATAAATAGAAAATAGAAAATGGAAAGTAAGGTAGTGCAAAAAAAACCGAGAGGCAGGTCCGGATATTTGGAGGGTACGGCCCAGATCCGGGTCAGGATCGGTTCAGCAGTCTTATCACAGTTGGAAAGAAGCTGTTCCCAAATCTGGCCGTACGAGTTTTCAAGCTCCTGAGCCTTCTCCCGAAGGGAAGAGGGACGAAAAGTGTGTTGGCTGGGTGGGTCGTGTCCTTGATTATCCTGGCAGCACTGCTCTGCCAGCGTGCGGTGTAAAGTGAGTTCACAGACGGAAGATTGGTTTGTGTGATGTGCTGTGCCGTGTTCACAATCTTCTGCAGCTTCTTCCGGTCTTGGACAGGACAACTTCCATACTAGGTTGTGATGCACCCTAGAAGAATGCTTTCCACAGTGCATCTATAAAAATTAGTGGGGGTTTTAGGGGACAGGCCAAATTTCTTTAGCTTTCTCAGGAAGTAAAGGCGCTGGTGGGCCTTCCTGGCTGTGGACTCTGCTTGGTTGGTCCAAGTCAGGTCATTTGTGATATTGACCCTGAGGAACTTAAAGCTTTTGACCTGTTCACCTTGCGCACCACCGATGTAAATTGGGTCGTGCGGTCCGCTGCTGCTTCTGAAGTCAACAACCAACAACCTCTGCCATAGTTGGATGCATCAGCCAGGGAAATGAGGCTGAGTACAGGGCTATAGTAGGAAATTTTGTCACATGGTCTGAGCAGAATTACCTGCAGCTTAATGTGAAAAAGACTAAGGAGCTGGTGGTAGACCTGAGGAGACGTAAGGCAACGGTGACCCCTGTTTCCATCCAGGGGGTCAGTGTGGACATATTGGAGGATTACAAATACCTGGGGATACGAATTGACAATAAACTGGACTGGTCAGAGAACACTGAGGCTGTCTACAAGAAGGGTCAGAGCCGTCTCTATTTCCTGAGGAGACTGAGGTCCCTTAACATCTGCCGGACGATGCTGAGGATGTTCTATGAGTCTGTGATGGCCAGTGCTATCGTGTTTGCTGTTGTGTGCCGGGGAAGCAGGCTGAGGGTAGCAGACACCAACAGAATCAACAAACTCATTCGTAAGGCCAGTGATGTTGTGGGGATGGAACTGGACTCTCTCACGGTGGTGTCTGAAAAGAGGATGCTGTCTAAGTTGGATGCCATCTTGGTCAATGTCTCCCATCCACTACATAATGTACTGGGTGGGCACAGGAGTACATTCAGCCAGAGACTCATTCCTCCGAGATGCAGCACAGAGCGTCATAGGAAGTCATTCCTGCCTGTGGCCATCAAACCTTACAACTCCTCCCTTGGATGGTCAGACACTCTGTGCAAATAGGCTGGTCCTGGATTTATTTCATAATTTACTGGCATAATTTACATATTACTATTTAACTATTTATGGTTCTATTACTATTTATTATTTATGGTGCAACTGTAATGAAAACCAATTTCCCCCGGGATTAGTAAAGTATGACTATGACTATGACAATTCCTTCGTCTTGCTGATGTTGAGGGATAGGTTATTGTCTTCGCAGCATGCCACCAGGTTATTAATTTCCTCTCTGTACTCAAACTCGTCATTACCCGAGATACGGCTCGGGTGAGGGGGGATGTTGTAGGCATCACTGAATCATGGCTGAAAGGTTATAGCTGGGAGCGCAATGTCCATGGTTACGCAGTGTATCAAAAAGACCAGCAGGAAGGCTGAGGGGGTGGCATTGCTCTGTTGGTAAAAAATGAAATCAAATCATTAGAAAGAGGTGACATAGGGTCAGAAGGTGCTGAATCATTGTGAATAGAGTTAAGGAACTGCAAGCATAAAAAGACCTTGATGGAAGTTGTATACAGAACCCCCCCCCCCAAACAGTAGTAAGGATGTGGCTTACAAATTACAGTCGGAAATGGAAAATACATGCCAAAAGGGCAATTTTGCAATAGTCATGAAGGACTTCAATATGCAGGTAGATTGGGAAAAACAGGTTGATGCTGGATTATAGGAGGGGGGATTTCCAGAGTGCCTACAAGATGGCATTTCAGAGCAGCTCATAGTGGAGCACAGTAGAGAATCAGCTATTCCCGATTAGGTTCTGTGCAAAGATCCAGAATTGATTATGGAGCCGAAGGTAAAAGAACCCTTAGGAGTAAGTGATCATAATACGATAGAATTCACTCTGAAATTAGAGAAGGAGAAGCTAAAGTCAGATGTATCAGTATTTTAGTGGAGTAAAGGGTATGACAGAGGCATGAGAGAGAGGAGTTAGCCAGAATTGATTGGAAAAGAACACTGGCAGGGATGTCGGCAAAGCAGCAATGGCTGGAATTTGTGGAAGAAATTCGGAAGGCACAGAATATATGCATCCCAAAGAGGAAGAAGTACTCTAAAGGCAAGATGACACAACTGTGGCTAACAAGAGAAGTCAAAGCCACCATAAAAGCCAAAGCAAAGGCATATAATAGAGCAAAAATTTGTGGGAAATTAGGGGATTGGGAAGCTCTTAAAAAACCAACAGAAGGCAATTAAAAAAGTCATTAAGAAGGCAAAGATGGAAAGCATAAGTCAGAATCAATCAAAATCAGGTTTATTATCACTGGTATGTGTCGTGAAATTTGTTAACTTAGCAGCAGCAGTTCAATGCAATATATAATATAGAAGAAGAAGAAAAATTAAATAATAATGCAAAAAACAGAAATAATGTATATTTAAAAGATGAGGTAGTGTTCATGGGTTCAATGTCCACTTAGGAAGTGGATGGCAGAGGGGAAGAATCTGTTCCTGAATTGCTGAGTGTGTGCCTTCAGGCTTCTGTACCTCCTACCTGATGGTAACAGTGAGAAAAGGGCATGTCCTGGGTGATGGGGGTCCTTAATAATGGACACTGCCTTTCTGAGACACCGCTTCCTGAAGATGTCCTGGGTACCTAAGGGCTAGTACCCAAGATGAAGCCATTTAAATTTATAAACCTCTGCAGCTTTTTTTGGTCCTGTGCAGTAGCCCTCCCCACCCCACCCCAACCATACCAGACAGTGGTGCAGCCTGACAGATTTCTCTCTATGATACATCTATAGAAGTTTTTGAGTGTATTTGTTGACATACCAAATATCTTCAAACTCTTAATGAAGTATTTTCGCTGTCTTGCCTTCTTTATAACTGCATCGATATGTTGGGATTAGGTTAGGTCCCCAGAGATCTTGACACCCAGGAACTTGAAACTGCTCACTCTCTCCACTTCTGATCCCTCTAGGAGAATTGGTATGTGCTCCTTTATCTTACCCTTCCTGAAGTCCACAATCAGCTCCTTCGTCTTACTGATGTTGAGTGCCAGGTTGTTGCTGTAGCACCACTCCACTAGTTGGCATATCTCACTCCTGTACGCCCTCTCATCACCACCTGAAATTCCACCAACAATGGTTGTATCATCAACAAACTTATAGATGGTATTTGAGTTATGCCTAGCCACACAGTCATGATTATAGAGAGTGTGAAGTAGTGGGCTAAGCACACACCCCTGAGGTGCACCAGTGTTGATCAGTGTTAAGCTAGTTAATAATATTAAATAGGATCCCAAAAGTTACTTCAGGTACATCGTGTAAAAGTGAGGCGAGATTGGATTTTGGACCACTAGAAAATGATCCTGGAGAGGTAGTAATGGGGGATGTCAAAATAGCGGATGAACTGAACAAGTATTTTGCACCAGTCTTCACAGGGGAAAACGCTAGCAGTATGGTAGAAGTTCCAGGTGTCAGGTGGCATGAAGTGTGTGAAGTTACCATAGACAGAGAGAAGGTTCTCGAGAAACTGAGAGGTCTGAAGGTAGATAAATCACCCGGACCAGATGGTGTACACCCCAGAGTTATGAAAGAGGTGGCTGAAGAGATCGTGGAGGTATTAGTAATGATCTTTCAAGAAACCCTAGATCCTGGAATGATTCTGGAGGACTGAAAAATTGCAAACATCACTCCACTCTTCCAGAAGGGAGAGAGGCAGAAGAAAGGAAACTATAGACCAGTTAGTCTGACCTCAGTGGTTGAGAAGATGTTGGAGTCAATTATTAAGGATGAGGTCTCAGGGTACTTGGAGGCACGTGAAAAAATAGGCCATAGTCAGTATAGTTTCCTCAAGGGAAAACCTTGCTTGACCAATCTGTTGGAATTCTTTGAAGAATTAACAAGTAGGATAGACAAAGGAGAATTGGTTGATGTTGTGTATTTGGACTTTCAGAAGGCCTTTCACAAGGTGACACACTTGAGGTTGCTTAACAAGCTACATGGTATTACAGGAGAGATTCTAGTATGGATAAAGCAGTGGCTGATTGGCAGGAGGCCAAGAGTATGGGTAAAGGGAGCCTTTTCTGACTGTCTGCCAGTGACTAGTGGTGTTCCACAGGGGTCTGTGTGGGGACCGATTCTTTTAACGTTATATGTCAATGCTTTGGATGATGTAATTGATGGTTTTGTTGTGAAGTTTACAGATGATATGAAGGTAGGTGGAGGGACAGGTAGTTCTGAGGAAGTAGAGATGCTACAGAAGGACTTAGATGAATTAGGAGAATAGGAAAAGAAATGGGAGATGGAATACAGTGTCAGAAGGTGTATGGCCATGCATCTTGATGGAAGAAATGATAGGGTTAACTATCTTCTAAATGGAGAGAAAATACAAAAAACTGAAGTGTAAAGGGATTTGGGAGTCCTTGTGCAGGATCCCTAAAGGCTAATTTGCAGGTTGAGTCTGTGGTGAGGAAGGCAAATGCAATGTTAGATTTCATTTCAAGAGACTAGAATATATGTAATGTTGAGACTTCATAAAGAAATGGTGAGGCCTCACTTGAAGCACCGTGAGCAGGTTTGGGCCCCCTATCTTAGAAAGGATGTGCTGAAACTGGAGAGGGTTCAAAGGAGGTTCACGAAAATGATTCCGGGATTGAATGGCTTGTTAGATGAAGAGCGTTGGATCTGTATTCACTAGAATTCAGAAAAATGAGGGGTGACCTCATTGAAACTTATCAAATGGTGCAAGGCCTTGAGTGAGTGGATGTGGAGAGAATGTTTCCAATGGTGAGAGAACCTAAGACCAGAGAACACAGCATCAGAATAGTGGGGCGTCCTTTTAGAACTGAGATGAGGAGGAATTTCCATAGCTAGGGAGTGGCGAATCTGTGGAATTCTTTGCCACAGGCAGCTGTGGAGGCCAAGTCTTTATGTATATTTACAGCACGGTTGATAGATTATTGATTCATCAGGGCATGAAGAGATACTGGGAGAAGGCAGTAGATTGAGGCTGAAAGGAAAATTGAATCCGCCATGATGAAATGGCGGAGCAGACCCAAAGGGACAAATGGCCTAATTTTGCTCCTATATCTTATGGTCTTATGGGAGGGATATGGAGAGATATGGTCCTGGTGCAGGTCGATGAGTCTAGACAGGATAATATTTTAGCATGGACTGGATGAGTCGAAGGGCCTGTTTCTGTGCTGTAATGCTCAATAACATGTAAAGTACCTGTATATTTAGCTTAGTTTTAATTCATTTACATAAGGCTTTAAGGAAATCTCAGGTAATTTTGGGTTTGAGACTGGAAAATGTCAGTGTTGAAAAGATATAAAATATAAAGAAACAAGTAAATATTTGTCTGATTTCAGGCCAATGCCCAAGCACCTTTCATTGTTGCAGTTCACCACACAACAGATAGATAACAGTGGTGTCAGCTTTCTTGACGACTCTTCTTGATTGGGTAGCCTGCAACATTAACTCTCCACGCTTATAAATTTACAATAGTCGCCAATAAAAAGAACATGATCACGGACCATAGCATCAATCAAGAGCAACTTCAAAGGAAAAGGTAGGAAGATGAGAAAGTGGACGAGTGAAGTCAAATTTACTTTCTGAACTTTACGGAAAAATGGCACAAATTGACTTTGTGAGTGTGTGGAAGTGCTTGAATGAAGTCTATCTGTCCATTGGTGTGACAGTGATCATTAGGGGAACTGGTTGCACACCCATGATCATTTCCTTCAACATTTGTGCGACAGAACTGTGAACATGCCCCACATTGCTACAGCACTAAAATAAGACCATAAGACTATAAGACCATCGGCCCATCGAGTCTGCTTCACCATTCCATCATAGTTGACTATTATCCCTCTCAACCTCTGTAACCTTTACCTCTGACTAATCAGGAACCTATCAACCTCCACTTTAAATATACCCAAATGGCCTTGCCTCCACAACCATCTGTGGCAATGAATTCCACAGATTTATCCCACTCTGGCTAAAGAAATTCCTCACCTCTGTTCTAAAGGGACATCCTTTTTTTTAGAGGCTGTACCCTCCAGTCCTGGACTTTCCCACTATAGAAAACATCCATTCTCTCTAGGCCTTTCAATATTTGATAGGTCTCAATGAAATGCCCTCCTCATTCTTCTAAACTCCAGCGAGTACAGCATTAGAAAAATTTTAGTCTGACATGTCTCATTTCAAAGCTGAACAACAGGATTCAATTTTTCTTTAGTGGAAGTTACAGTGGTCAGCTGTTATGCTGACAAACTGAAGAAGTCCGAGAGGTTTAGATCCAGTCTTGTACTCTGATGCTTTTAATTACTTGCACAATGATTAACAATATAGGAAACCAAAAGAGTTTGAATTTCTCTAGTGTCTTTCACAGCCTGCAGCCATTCCAAAGTATCTTATAACCAAGTAAGGTTTTATATCTGGTTATTATTATTACAGATATGATTTAATAGTCAGTTAGTTCTCATGGTGATTGAGCCAGAAATTTAAAAAAAAAACACTTATTGGAAATAAAAACAGAAAATACTGGAAAAGCTCAGCATAATAAGCAACATGCACAGAAAGAAAAAGATAGATAATGTTTCAGATCAAAAGACTACTCCACGAGGCAGATAGAAGGAAGGTTTCTTTTTTCTAATACTGTAATGTTATTTTGAAAGATAACAGTAGCTAATGAGATTCCTGGTCTCTCCTAAAGATATGAAGCTTTTGCACATTTTTGAGAGAGGAGACAGAAAGCTCGTGAATGGATGAGAAAATGGAATAGATTGTTTGAGGCTAACATAGAGTTATAGTGTACTACAGCACTGAAACTGGCCCTTCAGTCCATCTAGTCATTGCTGAACTATTATTCTGCCTGGTCCCTTTGACCTGCTCTCCATACCCCTCTCCCCCATCCATATATCTATCCAAACTTCTCTTAAATGTTGAAGTCAAACCCACATCCACCACTCCTGCTGACACTCTCACTAGCGTTTGAGTGAAGAAGCTCCCCCTCATGTGCCACTTAAATATTTCACCTTTCACCCTTAACCTATGACATTCTCTTTAGAGATACAGCACAAAACAGGCCTTTCAGGCCCTTCAGGCCCAATGAGCTGCACCACCCAGCAACCCTCCTATTTAACCCTAGTCTAATCACAGGACAATTTATAATGACCAAATAACCTAATAACCGGTGTGTCTTTGGACTATGGGAGGAAACCCGAGCGCACAGAGGAATCCCATGGGGAGAACGTACAAACTCCTTACAGACAGCCTCGGAACTGAACTCTAAAGCTGTCATAGCATTGCACTAACCGAGATGCTGCCGTGGCTTTGTTATTTGTACTTATTATGTTTTTGTGTTCCCTCCTTTATCTTTACATTTATTTTTTGAGCACCCCACCCCAACTACCCCGAGCACAGGATCACTCAAGTTAATGCATGAGCTACATTCATTTTAATTATATAGAATGCAAGAGGACGAAATGCTGAGACACACAGTCCTGTCAGCAAACCATTCAAGCCTAATGGTTATAAGTAGAAGCACAATTAATGTCACATCATGGGGGAAATGGAGCGATTCATCCGGGTGTATCTCCAAATAATTTGTGAATTAAAACATATGGCAGGTGCAAAAGCAGCTAATGCTTTGGAATTTGTACAAGGACAATCCTGTATTTCATTTGGGAAGATATATTACCGAATATTAATGCAACAGAGAATACTGCCACAGGTCTTATTGAATTGCAGAACAGGCTCAATGGACTGAATGGCTGATTTCTGCTCCGACGTCTTATATTCTTATTAGAAAATTGCTGGGCTGGTAGATCAGCAACTAAAGAAATATTCTCTAGAGAATCAATGAAAGAGGCTCTTGCTTGCAGTGTAGATGATGTGGTAATGAGAACATTCATACACTGCAGACTTGCTATTGGGCTTATAACCAATTCCCTCTCATTGCCTTTGGCAATCAGTCTCACCTCACCCGCTCATTACCCACCATCTGGATTTCCTGTTAGTTACTTCTGCGGCATCATTTCACTTTGACTGCTATCGTGGAAAAAGTACCAAAAAAACTGCACTAGTTACAGAGCTTAATGTCTGCCAGCATTTATTCTAGAAGTAGTCATAAACTACAGGCTAGTAGTCGTAGTAGAATCACTTCAGTCATGTATGATTCTCTCCAAAGAGGTTAGGCATAGCTCTAATGCCATTATAAATTTGCTGATGATACAGCCATTGCTGGCAGAATCTCAGATTGAGAAGAGAGGGCGTACAGGAACAAGATAGACCAGTTAGTTGAGTGGTGTTGTAACAACAACCTTGCACTCGACATTAGTATGACCAAAGAGCTGATTGTGGACTCAGGAAGGGTAAGGCGAAAGAACACAAACCAATCCTCACAGAGGAGTCAGAATTGGAGAGAGTGAGCAGTTTCAAGTTCCTGGGTGTCAAGATCTCTGAGGATCTAACCTGGTCCCAACGTATCAATGCAGTTATAAAGAAGGCAAAACAGGTGCTATATTTCATTAGGAGTTTGAGGAGATTTGGTTTGTCACCTAAAACACTTGTAAACCTCTACGGAAGTACCATGGTGAGCATTTTGACAGGCTGCATCACCGTCTGGTATGGTGGGGGGGGGGGGGGGGTGCTACTGCACAGGACCGAAAGAAGCTACAGAAAGTTGTAAAATTAGTCATCACCATCATGGGTACTGGTCTTTACAGGATCCAAGACATCTGTAAGGAACGTGCCTCAGAAAGGAGGCATCCATCATTAAGGACCCCCATCACCCAGGAAGTACCCGCTTCTCATTGTTACCATTAGGAAGGAAATACAGGAGCCTGAAGGCACACACTCAATGATTCAGAAACCGCCTCTTACCCTCTGTCATCCGATTCCGAAATGGATATTGAACCTATGAACACGACCTCACTTTTTTTTCTTATTTCTATTTTGCACTATTTTAATTTAACTACTTAATATACAATATATACTTACTGTAATTCATTTATTTTTTCCAAATATTATCATGTATTGCATTGAACTGCTGCCACTATGCTAACAGATTTCACGACACATGCCTGTGATATTAAGCCTGAGTCTGATTTTGGATTTTGCTGGGTCCTCAGATGGCTGTAGAGACTGATCGGCGATCCACAAAACTAGGATGTTAGGGTGGTTTCCTTTAATGGAGAATGCCTGTGTGTGACTTTATTTAACGTGAAGAGGCTGCTGCTCAGGCAGCCACCATACGGTCCTTGACAGATTGGGCTCAGGGTCCAGTAGCCATAGAGTGTAAGACAACTGGGGACCCTTCACTTCCACTGTCTTCCTCTGCCTTCAAGCCGTTGTGATATGCCATCATTTTCCACCAGCTCCTCTATTGAGGTCTTTCTTGGTTGGATTTCAGACGGCATCGCTCTTGGGATCTCAGAAACTCGCAAGTCTCTCCACCACAACAAGGTGACGAGCCTCGGTCAATACTGACTAGTAATGTTTGACTTTAATTTGGTTTTGTTTGGTCAATGTAGAGAATTTCAATTTTATTTTTAGTTATCTTGATTCCAGTTAATCAAAACTGGATTCTTTTCCAATAAGATCAACAGAAGGAACTAAAACTCTGGGCAGTGCGATCAGTCACAAGAACACAAAAGTTTCAGTAGCTGTGACATTGCCTTATCTGTGATCTGCTGAGCCTCTCCTGGGTTTACTTTTCCGGATTGAGTACTGCTTCAATTAATGTTCAAAGTTCAAAGTAAATTTATTGTCAAAGTACGTATATGTCAGCACATACTAACCTAAGATTCATTTTCTTGTGGGCATTCACAGTATGTACAAAGAAACAATTGGATCAATGAAAAAAAATCCACACAAACAACCAATGTGCAAAAGACAAACTACAAATACAAAAAAATATATAAGTAATAAATAATATTGAGATCATGAGTTGTAGAGTCCTTGAAAGTAGTCCATAGGTTATGGAATTAGCTCAGTGTTGCGGTGAGTGAAGTTATTCATGCTGGCTCGAGAGTCTGATAGTTGAATGGTAATAACTATTTCTGAGCCTGCTGGTGATCATTGGCTGAATCAAGTAAGGGCCTATGAGCACAATATTCATTCTTACATTCTATGTATTAGGAGCAAACTTACAGAATGCTTTTATGAAAGCTGTTACAGTCTAGCACTTGTTTTATATCTGACTTGATAAATCCTGTTTATCTTCCCAGCTTCTTCATTATGCGGCTCGATGTCACAATGCTTTTGATGTCAGATTGACAAGGAGAAAAAGTCAGAAATTTGGCCCAGGTGAGGAGACTTGGGAAAAAAATATGTTCATCTGTGTCAAGTACGGAGGTGAGTGGATCTAACATTACATGTGTCTTGGGGATGGAGAAGTATCATTTTCAGTTCCAATTACAGGGATGTAATCATTTAACCTAATCGTGTTGCGGGTATTGCAATAGACAAAAGCTTTCGCAGATGCTCTGAGGGGCAATAAAGAGCCATAATCAATGCCAAAATAATGCAGCTATGTCAGTTTAATAGAATTGCATTGGACATTGAGAGTTAACATAGAGTGATGGGTAAAGAAAACTTTTAAATGACTTGGACATATGTTAGCATAAATACTAGATTGGTTAGCAGCTACAAGTACAAATTTTGCAAAAAAAATTGAGTTAAGCCAATATCGATCACACAATTGCAGGAACACTGTGTGAACCTGCACAGTGAATCAGAATCAGAATCAGGTTTATTATCACCGGCATGTGATGTGAAATTTGTTAACTTAGCAGCAGCAGTTCAATGCGATACATAATCTAGAAGAAAAAAAACAAAAATAATAATAAATAGATAAATAAATTACAGTATACATATATTGAATAGATAAAAAATCGTGCAAAAACAGAAATACTGTATATTTAAAAAAGTGAGGTAGTGTTCAATGGTTCAATATCCATTTAGGATGGCAGAGGGGAAGAAGCTGTTCCTGAATCGCTGAGTGTGTACCTTCAGGCTTCTGTACCTCCTACCTGATGGTAACGGTGAGAAAAGGGCATGCCCTGGGCGCTGGAGGTCCTTAATATTGGATGCTGCCTTTCTGAGACACCACTTCCTGAAGATATACTTTGTAGGCTAGCGCCCAAGATGGAGCAGATTAAATTTACAACCCTCTGCAGCTTCTTTCGGTCCTGTGCAATAGACCACTCCCACCACCCCCCCCCCATACCAGACAGTGATGCAGCCTGTCAGAATGCTCTCCATGGTACATCTATAGACGTCTTTGAATGTACTTGTTGACATGCTAAATCTCTTCAAACTCCTAATGAAGTATAGCCACTGTCTTGCCTTCTTTACAACTGCATCAATATGTTGGGACCAAGTTAGATCCTCAGAGATCTTGACACCAAGGAACTTGAAACTGCTCACTCTCTCCACTTCTGATCCCTCTGTGGAATTTGGTATGTGTTCCTTCATCTTACCTTTCCTGAAGTCCGCAATCAGCTCTTTCATCTTACTGACGTTGAGTACCAGGTTGTTGCTGCGGCACCACTCCACTAGTTGGCATATCTCACTCCTGTACGCCCTCTCGTCACCACCTGAGATTCTGCCAACAATGGTTGTATCGTTAGCAAATTTATAGATGGTATTTGTGCTATGCCTAGCCACACAGACATGTGTATATATAGAGAGTAGAGCAGTGGGCTAAGCACACACCCCTGTGGTGCGCCAGTGTTGATCATCAGCGAGGAGGATATGTTATCACCAATCCGCACAGATTGTGGTGTTCTGGTTTAAAAGTCGAGGATCCAATTGCAGAAGGAGGTACAGGGGCCCAGGTTCTGCAACTTGTCAATCAGGATTGTGGGAATGATAGTATTAAATGCTGAGCTATAGTCAATGAACAGCATCCTGACATAGATGTTTGTGTTGTCCACGTGGTCTAAAGCCATGTGGAGAGCCATTCAGATTATGTCTGCTGTCGACCTATTGTGGTGATAGGCAAAATGCAATGGGTTCAGCTTCCTGCTGAGACAGGAGTTCAGTCTAGTCATAACCAACCTCTCAAAGCATTTAATAATCATGGTAGAAATGAGTGCTACCGGGCAATAGTCATTAAGGCAGCTCACATTATTCTTCTTAGGCACTGGTATAATTGTTGCCTTTTTGAAGCAGGTGGGAACTTCCACCCATAGCAGTGAGAGGTTCAAAATGTCCTTGAATATCCCTGCTAGTTGGTTGGCACACATTTTCAGAGCCTTACTAGGTACTCCATCGGGACCTTCCACCTTGCAAGGGTTCACTCTCTCTAAAGACAGCCTAACATCAGCCTCTGAGACAGAGATAGCAGGGTCATCATGTGCAGCAGGGATCTTCACAGCTGTAGTTGTGTTCTCTCTTTCAAAGTGGACACTCACCTCTACAATGATTATTAAATGCTTTGAGAGGTTGGTTATGACTAGACTGAACTCCTGTCTCAGCAGGAACCTGAACCCATTACATTTTGCCTATCACCACAATAGGTCGACAGCAGATATAATCTGAATAGAAGGTGTTTTATTCATCTGGCAGTGAAGCATCACTGCCATTTATGCTATTGGGTTTCGCCTTGTACAAAGTAATGTCTTGCAAACCCTGTCAGAGTTGCCGTGCGTCCAATGTCGCCTCCAACCTAGTTCGAAATTGTCTCTTCGCCCTTGAAATAGCCCTCCACAAATCATACCTGGTTTTCTGGTACAGGCCTGGGCCGCCAGACTTAAATGCCACAGATCTAGCCTTCAGCAGACGACGTACCTCCTGGGTAATCCACGGCTTTTGGTTTGGGAATGTCCAGTAAGCCTTTGTAGGCACACACTCATCCACACAGGTTTTAATGAAGTCGGTAACAACTGCAGCATACTCATCCAGGTTCAAAGATGGATCTCTGAATAAAGTCCAGTCCACCGATTCAAAACATTCTTGTAGGCACTCCTGTGCTTCCTGTGACACAGGGATAGTGAGAGATGACGGTGCTTCAAGACAGCAGCATTCATCATTAAGGAACCTCACCATCCAGGACGTACCTTCATTTCATTACTGCCACCAGAGAGGAAGTGCAGGTGACAGGAGACCCTGCAGCAATAGGAGACCCGACCCGTTCTCAATGATTCTTTTTCTCTGCCATCAGATTTCTGAACAGCCCATAAACCCAAGGACACAACCTCATTACTCTTTTTTATCCACTACTTACTTATTTTTGTTATTTTTAGATTTTTATATCTTTACACTGTGCTGCTGCCGCAAAACAATAAGGATCACACCACACCACACCACATCACAGGCGGGAGGAGAAGATGGCAGTGCGATGCAGCGCACGCAGCTCTCTGGTGAAATGATATCGCTTCTGTTAAATAGGGGCCGTGGACAATTCTGATTTGATGAAGACAGACGTGAGAAGCAGAGGAACATCCGGAGAAATTTCTGAAATGCCTGGTTCGCCGCTGTTGTTACTGTGCGATCGAGAATCTCCGGAGGATAGGCCCGAAAATCCCCGGCTTTGCCTGCCGCTGGCAACCGAGGCTGAGATTGAAGCGTTTGGATAGAAATGGCGCTCGGTGCTCGGTGTCGGAGGGCTGATCAGAGCTCGAAGTTTTTGGACAACTCAGAGTCGGACTGTGATCGGGCATGGCAGGGAGCGTTTTCTTCCTTCTCCTGTCTGCGTGAGATGTGGAACATTTGAGAAACTTTGAACTTTTTTACTGTGCCATGGACTGTTCTTCATCAAGTTATGGTATTGTTGCACTGTTGTAACTATATGTTATAATTATGTGTTTTTTGTTAGTTTTTCAGTCTTGGTCTGTCCTGTGTTTTTGTGATATCACACCGGAGGAATATTGTATCATTTCTTAATGCATGCATTACTAAATGACAATAAAAGAGGACTGCATGTCCTCATAATCTAATATATCAATGATAATAAATCTGAGGCTTCATTCTGATGCTAAGGTGGCTATGTTCTACGAAGGTCACTGAACCCCTGCACACATTGATTGCAGGATTTTTTTGTCATCTACCTCCATCATGTAAGACTGGTCCATCCTTGTTTGAGCGTATCCTTGTGTGTTTGGTAATGAGCTAAACCTAGCAGGGTCCTCAGTTCTTCTGCTGAGGCATTCAGTGAAAAAGGAGACTCCTCTGACCCATCCATCTGTCTGAATGGTCCTTCACTGATAAATCCAAGCTGGGAATGCCACTCTGTTTTATGTCAGCCTAAAGCTTTACCCCAAGACTTATTCAATTGTGAACGAGAGATCCATTGAACATTGTTGAGATCTCAAGCCTAAAGCTCACACTAATTAAAACTCAAGCTAATTATCCCAGTGGGTTAAATCAGGGGCTGTGTGCTTCAGGTTTAAGATATCAGTGATCTCATTGATAAATTATTCATGTATCATTGTCCATTAACTGTGAATTTCTATATTTCTGATTTCAGATGGTGAGTATTTTCTTGCTAACCCCAACTGCCCTCTCAGGAATTTCCTGCATTACATGGAAGCGAAACTGAATATTCAGAATCCAGGTAATGGATAAAATGAATCATACCTTTGAGACTTTTTTTTAGAGATAATTATGGGAAATTCACCAGTAGTTGTTGTGAGAGCACGCTCCATATTTCCATACAAAATCAAAGGGGAGAATTGAGCCCCATTAGACATTGGGAAATGAAATAGTAATGCCTGTTGAGAACAAAATCAATCTAAATCCGTTAATTAAAATCTCCCTCCATAATCACCTTTGCTAAACTGAGCTTCCTCGTCAATCCTTACTGTTGGATTATAGTCTAAATTGTCATTTTTCTTGCAGATTATCTTTCTTTATGCTTCCTTACGGGTTTATTTATCTGTAAGTATTGAATGGATTTTGAATAATCTGTAACTTTATTTGTAGTTTCTTTGTCTGTAACCTCTGTCATGCTATTAAATGGAACTGTCTCATAGGCTATTCTTATCAAGGGATCACCTGTCCAGCTCTTGGCTCCATCCCTCCCTCTCCTGTCTTCTCCTATCATTTTGGATCTCCCCCTCCACCTCCCACTTTCAAATCTCTTACTAACTCTTCCTTCAGTTAGTCCTGACGAAGGGTCTCGGCCCAAAATGTCGTCTGTACCTCTTCCTAGAGATGCTGCCTGGCCTGCTGTGTTCACCAGCAACTTTGATGTGTGTTGCTTGAATTTCCAGCATCTGCAGAATTCTTGTTGTTTATCTCCTTATCTGTCTAGTTTGAGCTAATTTTCTGTATAAATACAACCGTGATTTAAATTGAATTGAGCTTATTTATTACATTCTTCACATACATGAGGAGTAAAAATCTTTATGTTACATCTCCATCTAAATGTGCAATGTGCAATCATAGTAATTTATAATAATTCATAATAAATAGAACAGTCAATGTAACATAGAGTGCACTCAAATCAGTGTGAGTTCATCAGTCTGATGGTCTGGTGGAAGAAGCTGTCCCGGAGCCTGTTGGTCCTGGCTTTTATCCGCTTCCCAGATGGTAGCAGCTGGAATAGATTGTGGTTGGGATGGCTTGGGTCCCCAGTGATCCGAAATAAAGGCATCCGTTAGACTTGCGAGACCATGGATCTGCACCTGGAAACTCTCCAGGGCGCAGGCCTGGGCAAGGTTGTATGGAAGACCAGCAGTTGCCCATGCTGCAAATCTCCCCTCTCCACGACACCGATGTTGTCCAAGGGAAGGGCATTAGGACCCATACAGCTTGACACCAGTGTCGTCGCAGAGCAATGTGTGATTAAGTGCCTTGCTCAAGACGTCTACACAACACGTTGCCTCGGCTGGGGCTCGAACTCACAACCTTCAGGTCGCTGGTCCAATGCCTTAACCACTTGGCCATGTGCCCAGTGATCCTACAGGCTCTTTTTACACACCTGTCCTTTGTTCTTTGTCTTTCGTTGTTCTTTCGTACTGACAGTAGAGTGAGCTCATTACTGTCCTTTCTTTGTTGTGAATACCTAATAAAATTAGTGTAACCACAAGATTTACGAGTCATTCTTGACTCCTAACGAACCTTCTGGGCAATATCATTTGCAGATTACTCTGCCTTGCTTATTTTCAGACCACCTCACTCCCACTGTCTACCCTCCACCACTAACCACATCGCCCCCCCACCCCCAGACAACATAGGACTAGGATCATATAAGAACATAAGCAGAAATAGCTTTTGAAATGGAGTCCCATCTTCCAGTTCCACCTCCCTAACTTGTAACCTTCTCCCCTCCCACAGCATACAGAATCCAGAGAGAGGTAGGTCATCAAAACTTTGAGCCTGATCTCCTGCGTAAACTCTCCACACTTCCGTAAATATTCCAGCCTAACCAGCATCTATCCACTGAAATTTTCAATGGCTCTACCCTCACAGGAGGAGACAATACCCCCTATCCCAAAGTTGGTGGACCATTTACAATACACTAAGCACATTTGCCTCAGACTCCTGGAGCAAATTGGCTCACTGAACTTTTGGGAGAAAGATACACATTTCCACCACTCTTAGTGTGGAGCAGTGTGCGTTAGGGCATACCTATCTGGCCCAGAACTAATTTTGGCCTATAGGTCTGGGCTGGTTAGCAATGCCCTGAAGTAATGCATTGCTTCACTGTAATGGATTTTCCCATCAAAGGAAATAATTTCATACAATTCCCATTTTTGATACTTTAACTTTATTTTTCATGTACTCCAGAGAAATTCTGTCCTCATAGTTTCTTTCATTTAAGAAGTTATTTTACCTCCTTTCAACAAGGCAGTGATATGTTTTTTTTACCAAAACCCACTCAAACAAGAAGTGAAAGTGGTTATATGATATATCAGTAGTACACAGTTTCTACCCGGTTCACGGTATGTGTGTATGCCTTGTTTTGGTGGAGAGAATAGAATGAAGATAGGATCATAAGACATAAAAGCAGAATTAGGCTATCTGGTCCATCAAGTCTGTTCCACTGTTCGATTATAGCTGATTTATTTTCACTCTCATTCCCATTCTTCTACCTTCTCCCCATAATCTTTGATGCCCTTACTAATCAAGAACCTATTAACCTCTGCTTTGAATATACTCAACGACTTGGCCTCCACAAACATCGGTGGCAATGAATTCTACAGATTCACTACCCTCTGGCTGAAGAAATTCCTCCTCATCTCTGCTCAAAAGGGTTGTCATAGTCATAGTCATACTTTATTGATCCCGGGGGAAATTGGTTTTTGTTACAGTTGCACTATAAATAATAAATAGTAATAAAACCATAAATAGTTAAATAGTAATATGTAAATTATGCCAGTAAATTATGAAATAAGTCCAGGACCAGCCTATTGGTTCAGGGTGTCTGACCCTCCAAGGGAGGAGTTGTAAAGTTTGATGGCCACAGGCAGGAATGACTTCCTATGACGCTCTGTGTTGCATCTCGGTAGAATGAGTCTCTGGCTGAATGTACTCCTGTGCCCACCCAGTACATTATGTAGTGGATGGGAGACATTGACCAAGATGGCATGCAACTTAGACAGCATCCTCTTTTCAGACACCACCGTGAGAGAGTCCAGTTCCATCCCCGCAACATGACTGGCCTTATGAATGAGTTTGTTGATTCTGTTGGTGTCTGCTACCCTCAGCCTGCTGCCCCAGCACACAACAGCAAACACGATAGCACTGGCTACCACAGACTCGTAGAACATCCTCAGCATTGTCCGGCAGATGTTAAAGGACCTCAGTCTCCTCAGGAAATAGAGACGGCTCTGACCCTTCTTGTAGACAGCCTCAGTGTTCTTTGACCAGTCCAGTTTATTGTCAATTCGTATCCTCAGGTATTTGTAATCCTCCCACCATGTCCACACTGACCCCCTGGGTGGAAACAGGGGTCACCGGTACCTTAGGTCTCCTCAGGTCTACCACCAGCTCCTTAGTCTTTTTCACATTAAGCTGCAGATAATTCTGCTCACACCATGTGACAAAGTTTCCTACCGTAGCCCTGTACTACAGAAGCATCACACTGAAAATTTCAGAATGTCAGACTGAGGAAATGTTTTAGTCCTATGAAAGGTCTTGGCCAAAGTTCTTACTTACTTACTACCCATTACACAGATGGTGTTTAGGGCAGCAATGAAGGTCCTCCATTTCTGTCTGTCCTTGGTTATCTTCTCTATTGAGACCTAGGTGTGGTTCAGGCTCCTTATTTCTGCCTCTTGGTCTTGGCAGTTTTCAAGGCTTCCTTTACTGTGCTAGTAGCTTTCTCTCAGTTTTCACTACTGTCAGCCATGCAAGTCCCAGTTGGAGACTCAGGAATACCATCGTACACAGGTGTAGAAGGATTCTTTATTGCTGTTTTCATAACAGCTATGTTCGACCAGTTAGGGTTGTTAATCCCAAACTGAACCCCAAAACCGGGAGGACCAGTGGACCACTCTTAATCTACCCTCTACCCTTTGACCTGTTTGGCATAGGTGACCCTACCAAGAGCCAAAGCATAAATCCTTGACTCCAGCCAGCATGGCTCTCTGGGTCATTGAGGCAAGCAAGCCTCCAAACCATGATAAGGTTGTGGTTCTCTTGGAGGCTTGGCCCAAAATGTTAACTGTTTATTCTTCTTCATAGATGCTGCCTGACCTTCCTCCAGCATTTTGTGTGTGTTACTCTGGATTTCCAGCATCTGCAAAAACTCCTGTACTTATGAAAGTTTTAGTTATTGCTCTGGGCTGTACAATGATCTTTAAGTTGGTAGCGAAAAGTACACATGAGTTAGTGTTAGTGAGTTGTGGGTATACGATGTTGGTGTGGGAAGTGTGGCAACACTTGCAGGCTGCCCAGTACATTCCTCACTGATTTAAATTGATGCAAATGATCTGTTTCACTGTACACTTTGATGAACATGTGACAAATAAAGCCAATTCTTATCTTTTTATTTTCATGCCATCTCTGTAGTTGCAAAGCCAAGCCTGCAAGGCGTCACTTTTTGGAAATAGGACCTTTCCAAAGAGTGTACAAGATTGTTGAAAATAAGGGATTGATAACATTCTTTCTTAATAGATACTCATCCAAAATGGACCAAAGTTAACCTAGTTTTATACAGTACTACAGGAACTGAAATCCATCTTCCCGTTTCATGATTTACCAGAAGAATCAATCTTGAATAATTGTCCTCCATATTGTTAGTTTGCTTATGAGTGCCTTATGAAGCAAAATGGTACTAAAAACACACTTAATTCATCATATTATCAATTGGCAAATGGTGTGGCAAAGAGTCAGTAATAATTGCTAAAGAAACACCAAAGAAGTAAGTATTAGAGAAATGCCCAAGTTTAACAGTGATACATGGGTTAGCAATTTTCCTGCTGAACTGCAGAATAATGCCACATTTATAACAATCATAATGTTAGGATCATAACGCAGGATCTTGACCTGAAAGGTCAATCATTGTTTTGCCTCTGTAGAAGCTCCTTGACCTGCTGAGTTCTTCCAGCATTTTCATCTGCTCCTGGTTACACTTCAGCCAAGTTACAAATATGTCAAAGTCTCAGAGCACGATTCAGTTTAGAGTCAGAGTTATAAAGCACTACAGCACAGAAAGTCCCTTCAGCCCATCTAATAAGAACTGGCCTGGTCTTCTGCCTAGTCCCATCTGCCTGACCTACCTGCAATCGGACCATAGCCCTCCAAACCGTGATAATCCTTGTAGTGTGTGCACGTAGAAAAGAGTCCTCATGTACAGTATATACGCACAGTACTTGGAAAGTATCAGGGGATTTGGATCAATGTTTTGGAAGCCCTTTGAAGAGAACTGTCTATTTCCACCTAATATAGGCTCCACCACATAGAAAGATAGACGTATTTATATATCTAGTAAAATCAGTATAACTCTCTGGCCTGTTGGAAAAGAAATACTGTGCAATAGGCTGTTGGAGACAGGATATTCGGAGAAAGACCTTAGAGTCTGTAGAAAATCAGCATCCACTAGAGATTCTGGACATGCTGGAAATCTGGAGCAACACACTAAATGCTGGAGGTACTCAGCAGGCCAACAGCATCTGTGGAAGGGAATAAACAATCGACATTTCAGACTTCATCAGGACTCAGTTTATTCCCCTCCATAGATGCTACCTGACCTGCTGAGTTCCTCCAGCATTTTGTGTGTTGCTCCATGTTATTGAGATTATTTGGTGGGCACTTGTTCCCAACTACTCGCTCCTCCTACCTCTCATCCCTTTCTCCAGACTCAGTCAAGGATCTGAGCAATTGTCCTGCTTATCTGAGCTACAGTTCTTCCCAACCGCCTCATTTCCTCTTGGACTTTGCTGATATGGTCTGGCAGATAAGCACCATTTTGTTTATTTTGCTGTCTTATGAAACATGAGCAGCAGTGAGGCCAAGATCTAATTTCCACTCCCAGTTTGTTTTTGGTGAATGCAGAGGTGGCATCTCAGACAATGATCTCCTCATTGGCAAGGTGCTCCCATGGTAGTGCTGGGTGCCTCGCCACCGTATGTAAAGTTGGTGATGATGAAGGAATGGCAATAACATTCCAAATCAGGATGCCGTGTGAGTTGGAAGGGGGGCAGGTTGGAGAGATAGTGCAGCTCATTGCAGTTGCTGCCTTTATTCTTTAAGGTGGTAAAAGGTACATTACAATGTTGTGGTTCCTGTGATCAAATCAGCTGCCACTCTTCCCAACAATGGTGACAACCATTCAAAAGTGATTAAATGGCTCGAAAGAGCTTTGGAAGTCTGGAAAGTAAAAAAGGCAAATACATTCTTATCAAATAGGCAACAAAGACCACTGAATTGGTCAGTCAGCATCAGTTGAAAAGATTAGTCGACGTTTCGGGCCAAAACCCTTCGTCAGGACTGAAGGAAGAACTTTGGGGGGGAGGGGGTTTGAAGAATGCTGGTAGTTGAAAAGAACAGTAATTTTTAAGACAAAGAGATGGGGGAGGGGAAGCAGGGAGGTGATTGGCAGGAGAACAATGCGCAGTAGTAGAAGGAGACGGAACTATGAGGGAGGTGATGCGAAATAGGGATAGAGGAAGGGAGGGGGAGGGAATTACCAGAAGTTGGAGAATTCTATGTTCATACCAAGGGGCTGAAGACTACCTAGACGGTATATGAGGTGTTTCTCCTCCAACCTGAGTTTAGCCTCATCATGGCAGTAGAGGAGGCCATGTATGGACATATCTGAATGGGAATGGGAAGCAGAGTTGAAGTGGGTGGCAACCGGGAGATCCTATCTGTTGTGGCGGATGGAGTGGAGGTGCTCGACGAAGTGGTCCCCCAATCTGCGTCGGGTTTCACTGATGTAGAGGAGGCCACACCGGGACCACCGGATGCAATAGATGACCCCAACAGATTCGCAAGTGAAGTGTTGCTTCACCTGGAAGGACTGTTTGGGGCCCTGAATGGTGGCAAGAGAGGAGGTGTAGGGACAGGTGTAGCACCTACGCTTACAGGGATAAGTGCAGGGTGGGAGATCTGTGGGGATGGATGTGCGGATAAGTGAGTCGCGGAGGGATCGATCCCTGTGGAAAGCCGAGAGGGGTGGAGAGGGAAAGATGTGCTTAGTGGTGGGGTCCTGTTGAAGGTGGCGAAGTTGCGGAGGATAATGTGCTGGATCCGGCGGCTGGTGGGGTGGTAGGTGAGGACAAGGGGAACTCTGTCCCTGTTGTGGTGGCGGGAAGATGGGGTGAGGGCCGAAGTGCGGGAAATGGAGGAGATGCGGGTGAGGGCATCATTGATCACCGTAGAAGGGAAACCACAATCCTTAAAGAAAGAGGACATTTGAGATGTCCTGGAACGGAAAGCCTCATCCTGGAAGCAGATGTGGCGGAGACGGAGGAACTGGGAATAGGGAATGGCATTTTTGCATGTGGCAGGGTGGGAAGAGGTATAGTTGAGGTAGTTATGAGAGTCAGTGGGCTTGTAGAAGATGTCAGTGGACAGTCTGTCTCCAGAGATGGAGACCGAGACATCGAGAAAGGGGAGAGAAGTGTCCGAGATAGAACAAGTGAATTTGAGGACTGGGTGGAAGTTTGAAGTAAAGTCGATGAAATTGATGAGCTCAGCATGGGTGCAGGAAGCAGCACCAATGTAGTCTTCAATGTATCGAAAGAAAAGTTGGGGAGCAGTACCAGAATAGGTTTGGAGCACAGACTGTTCCACACAACCAACGAAGAGGCAGGTGTATCTGGGTCCCATGCGAGTTCCCATAGCATTTTCCCATTTTTTCAACTACCAGCATTCTTCAAACTCTCCCCAAAGTTCTTCCTTCAGTCCTGATGAAGGGTTTCGGCCCGAAACGTCGACTAATCTTTTCAACTGATGCTGACTGACGTGCTGAGTTCCTCCAGCGCATTGTGAGTGTTCCTTTGACAACAGCATCTGCAGATTATTTTGTGTTTACCACTGAATTGGTGTCGTTTTGAGTCAGTACCGTTATGACAAAAAACAGAGAGGGATATGTATTTAATTCATTTTAACCAGTTCCCTATCTTTTCCCTTTGTAGACACAGTAGACTTGTATGATGACCAGTTGAATCTAAAATTTCTGTACCGGATCAAAGATCTAACAGAAAATGTTGAAAACCTATTCAAGCACAGAGGAAACTACCATGCATGCAAAATTGAACGTAAGGACCCCAACATTTCATTGCTTCTTTTATTTTGGAAGAAGTATTTTATTTCCAAATAATTGTTAGCATTGTTGAATTTGGAAAGGTGAAAAATTCATTTTTAGTTATGCAACAGTACCATCCTGATGAACCATCAATTACTCCAAAAGACTGGAAGTAGAGTAAATACTGAAAGGCTCTTATTAGCAGTAAAATATGACCTCGACCATGCTGAATATCTGCCCTGGACTGAGAGAGAGGAGCAATGGCGCAATCGCCTTTATTCAGGGGTCTGTGGGAGGAGCCACAGGGGCAGTCAGCAGAGGGGTGTGTCCAGACAGGTAACCCAGTTACAACATACATATATGGTTTGCCACACATCCACTGGATGGTTATGTTCTCTAGACATTCACCTCCATTCAAGATATTTTCCCTAGTCTCTCCTATTAGTTAATCTATACTCCCTGTTTTGTTTTTGACCTTCTACTAAGGTAAATGGGCTCCACTTTGGATGCTCATTATTTTCTGCTTCTACTTAGCTCCCCTATCTAGGCCGCATTTCATAAATCTTCTACTGCAGAATCTCATCTTTCCTGCATGCACTAACGTATTTAGTTCTAATGGTCTCTTATTCTATGCCTTTATTTATCAAAGAATAACCTCCAGTATGCCTTTTATCAAGCTTATCGATCAGCCCTACTACCTTTAGAATCAGTGCACAAACACTCCAAGGTCCCTAAGTTCTTCCATAACTGTCTACTCTCCTGTTTGCTGTACATTCTTCTGTCTTATTGTACCAGCCCACGTGGATGACTTCATACTCCTTGGGGTTAAATTCCAATTGCTGTTTATCTGCCCAACTAATCCAACTGTCGTAACCTTTCCTTTAATCTAAAGCTTCCCTCATCACACAGCCAACGTTTCTGATGTCTACACACCTCTTTATCAGGCCCCATTCACTTTGATCTTCATCATTAATGTATCTTTCAAAAAGCTGAGAGCTAGACAAATCCCCAATGGTAAAGACCTTCCAATCAGAAAAGAAAACATCCATCAATCTTTATCCTTTGCAGCACACACAAAATGCTGGAGGAACTCAGCAGGTCAGGCAATATCTATGGAAATGCATAAACAGTCCACATTCGGTCAAGAGTTCCTCCAGCATTTTGTGTGTTTTGTAAAGGATTTCCAGCCTCTTAAGACTTTCTTGTGTTTATAATCTTTATCCTTTATTACCATTGAGCCAAGTTTAGGTCTAGCTTGCTTTACTCCCTTGGATTCTGTGGGCTTTTAATTTTTAACTACAGGAAGTGGTTGAGGCACATACAATATCAGCTTTTAAAAGACAGCTGAACATTTACATGGATTAGAAAGGTTAATAAGGCTATAGGCCAAATGCTGCCAAAGAGAACTAGCATGGATGGGGCATCTTGGCTAGTATGGAGCAGATGGGCCAAACAGCCTGTTTCCATGGTGTACATCTCAATGGCTTCACACGTTTGAATTAACAGTGGTGAATACAATTGGCCACTGACATGATCACATCCATATAGCAGGCCAATCTCTCCTTCAAACACTTTTTCTACCTGGAGTTAATGATACATTAATCAGTGATTTTTGCCAGGTAAGCCATATTGCAACTGTCCACTTTCATCCAAAAATCTAGCCCTTACTTTACCAACATTTCCCCACTGTTTATCCTTATAAACAGCTCAACTGAGGTTTTCAATCCCGGACCACCTGATGAAAAAATGGGAATATTTTCCGAACACAGTCCTCACGTTCTGAATTTAGTGAAAAGCCAATGTCATCTAGCCAAATTAACTCAGTGTCAAAGGAGAAAGGACCGTTAATGTTTATTTTCATCACTTCTAACAAGCAGGAATATGTCAGTAATTTTGCAAAAAAAAAAATTGTGGTGCTGGCAATGGGCAGCTAGAGAGCCAGAATATTTCAAACAGGATTCACACTAAAGCTGGCCAGGTTTCCATGATGCGCAGAGGAGGAGCCAAAACAATGTTCAAACATCAGGTATGGGGAGTGCCTATGTAGTACATATAGTCCCTCTACATAGTACATATGTAGCGGGACTATTGTGATCACATGAAATATTTAGTTGCTTTTTTTTGCGTGATACTTGGGCAAGTCTAGTGAAACAGCCATTCCTTCTGTACATCTTACCCTTACTTTTCCTTACTCTTCATTCAATGCTTTTGTTTCCTGCTTATCTCTGCAGAAGAGATATGAGGATTCCCGATTCAAATCTAACAATGGAATTTGGGATGCACAAATTCAGATAGATAATTAGAAAATCTGAAGTAAAGACGCAATCAGTTGCAGTGAAAATGAAATTGCTATATTACTCAAATGATCTTCATGGAAGAAAATCTTCCATCTTTCCCAGTGTGACCCTTGTGTAAAATTAAACCCAGAGCAAAGTGCTTACTCTTAACTGCTTTCTGTAATGGTTCCAGGGCAATTGAAGCTATGCATTAAATATAGCTGTTGCTGGAAATATCTGCATCCTGTAAATTAAACTAAAAAAGTAGAAAGCATAGAACATAGAGCAGTAGCACACAGTACAGACCCTTCAGCCCGCAATGTTGTGCTGTTCCTGTAATCTACTCCAAGATCAATCTAAACATTCCCTCCCACATAATGCTCCATTTTTCTTTCATTCATTGCTTATCGAAGAGTCTCTTAAATGTCCCCAATATATCTTCCTCTACCACCAGCCTTGGCAATACATTTAAGGTACCTACTACACTCTAGGAAAAATATCCCCCCTACCTCTGAAGTCTCCCATCATCTCTCCTCCATTAATTTTAAATGGATGTCATCTTGCATTGGCCATTGCCACCCTAGGGAATAGGTGCTGGCTGCCCACTCTATCTCATAATCTTACACACCTCCATCAAGTCAACTCTCATTCTCCATTGCTTCAAACAGCAAAAGCCCTAACTCCCTCAACCTCTCCGCATGAGATATGTTTCCTAATTCAGGCAGCATCCTGACAAATCTTCTCTGCACACTCTCCAAAGCGTCCACATCCTTCCAATCATGAGGCAGCTAAAAGTGAACACAATACTCCAAGTTCAAAATTAAAAGCAAGTTTATTATCAAAGTACATATATGTCACCATAAACAACCTTGAGGTTCATTTTCTTGCAGGCGTACTCAACAAAACCAATAACCATAATAGAATCAATGAAAAACCTCAGTAATCGGTGTGCAAAAAGCAACGGTGTGAAAATACAAAAAGAAGTAATAATAAAGATCTTAAAATCATAAGACATAGGAGCAGAATTAGGCTATTCAGCCCATCAAGTCTGCTCCACCATTCCACCATGGCCGATCCTGGATTCCACTCAGCCCCATACACCTGCCTTACTGTGTACTGTACCAGCAGTTTTGGTCGAAATGACAATAAAAAGTGACTTGACTTGACCTGACGACTTCTCATCATATCCTTTCTTGACCGATCAGGAAACTATCAACTTCTGCTTTAAATATACCCTGGACTTGGCCTCCACTGCAGTCTGTGCCAGAGCATTCCACAGATTCATTATCCTCTGGCTAAAAACATTCCTTCTTACCTCTGTTCTAAAAGATCAGCACTCAGTTTTGAGGCTGTGGCATTCTAGTTCTGGATACCTCCACCACAGGAAACATCCTCTCCACATCCACCCTATCTAGTCCTTTTAACATTCAGTAGGTTTCAGTGAGATGCCCTCGCATCCTTCTAAGTTCCAGTAAGTACAGTCCCAAAGCTGCAAAAACGTTCCTCTTATGTTAACTTTGACTTATTTTATCATTAGTCTCGGAGTACCCCAAAACCTCGTCCTTAATAATAGACTCCAATAATTTCCCAACTACTGAAGTTAGGCTAACTGGCCTATAATTTCCTTTCTTTTGCCTTCCTACCTTCTTAAACAGTGGAGCGACATTTGCAATCTTCTATTTTTCTGGGACAATGCCAGAATCAAGTGATTCTTGAAAGATCATGACCAATGCATCCGTAATCTCTTCAGCAACCTCTCTCAGGGCTCTGGGATGTAGTCCATCTGGTCCAGGTGACTTATCCACCTTAAGACCTTTGAAGTTGCCTAGCACTTTTTCCTTTGTTATAGCAATGGCACTCACTCCTTCTCTCTGACACTCACGGACCTCTGGCACACTGCTAGTGTCTTCCACAGTGAAGACAGATGCAAAGTACCCATAAGTTCATCTGCCAGTTCTTTGTCCCCCATTAATACCTCACCAGCATCATTATCCAGTGGCCCAAAATCAACTCTCACCTCCCTTTTACTCTTTATATAACTGAAAAAACTTTCAGTATCCTGCTTTATATTATTGGCTAGTTTGCCCTCACTGTTCATCTTTTCCCTTAAAGCTTTTTTAATTGCCCTTTGTTGGATTTCCAAAGCTTGCCAATCATCCAAGTTTCCACTCAATTTTGCTACCTTATTTGCCCTTTTGTTAGCTTCTATGCTGCCCTTAACTTCCCTTGTCAGCCACGGTTGCCTACGCCTGCCGTATGAGAACTTCTTCTTTTGTGGGACGTATCTATCCTGTGCCTTGTGAACTATTCCCAGAAACTTCAGCCACCTCTGCTCTGCCATCACCCCCGCCAGTATCCTCCTCCAATCCACCTGGGCAAGCTCCATTTTCATGCCTCCGTAATTCCCTTTATTCCATTGCAATCATGATACATCTGATTTATTCTTCTCCCTCTCAAATTGCAGTCAGAATTCAATCATATTATGATCACTTCCTCCTAAGGGTTACGTAATGTTGAACTGACTAATAAAATTTGGGTTATTACACAACACCCAATCTAAGATAGCCTTTCCCTGAGAAGGCTCAAGCACAAGCTGCTCTAAAAAGCCATCTCATAGGCATTCAACAAATTCCCTTTCCTGCGATCTGGCACCAACCTGATTTTTCCAGTCCCTTGCATATTGAAGTCCCCATTACTATTGTGTCATTACCATTATTACGTGCCTTTTCCAGCTCCCTTTGCAATCTTAACCCCACATCTTGGCTACTATTGGAAGGCCAATATATGATTCGCATAATGGTTTCTTTGGCCTTGCAGTTTCTTAACTCCATCCAGGAAGATTCAACATCCTCAGACCATATGCCAATTCTTCCTGAAAATGTAATTCCATCTCTTCCCAACAGAGCCACACCACCGCCTAAGCATTCCTGCCTATCCTTTCAATACAAAGTATATCCTTTGATGTTAACCTCCCAACTATGGCCTTCTTTCAGCCACGACTCAGTGATGCCCACAGCATCATACCAACCAATCTGCAATTGTACCACAAGTTCATCCACCTTATTCCAAATGCTACAAGCATTTAAATATCGCACCTTCAGTCCTGCATTCTTCACCCTTTTAAATTTTACCTCTGTGGTACAATATAACTCTTTGCTCTATCTGTATTTGTACCCAATCATTGGCTTGTCCTTCTTTACATTCATGTTATATCCATCATTATTTGTAAACCTGCTGGCTCACCCTCAGCTCTATCATCCTGGTTCCCATCCTCCTGCCATCTTAGTTTATTAGTTTAAACCACTCCCAAAGGCTCTTGTAAACCTGCCTGAAAGAGTATTAGTCCCCCTTAGATTTGTACAACCCATCCCTTTCGTACAGGTCACACCTGCCCCAGAAGAGGTCCCACTTATCCATAAATCTGAATCCCTTCTCCCTGCTCCAATTCTTCAGCCACGCATTTATCTGCCACCTCTTTCTATTTCTATTCTCACTGTTGCATGGCACAGGCGGCAATCCTGACATTACTACGCTTGAGGTCCTGCTTCTCAGCTTCCTTCCTAACTCTTTGTATTCTTTTTTCAGGACCTCCTCCCTCTTATACCTATGTCATTAGTACCAATATGTACCACGACCTCTGGCTGCTCACCCTCCCTTTTCAGGATATTCTGGACAGGTTCAGAAACATAGCGGACCCTGACAGCTGGGACGCAAACTACCATCTGTATTTCCTTTTCACATCCACAGAATCACCTATCTGCCCCCTGACTTTAGAGTCCCCTATTACTGCTGCTATCCTCTTCAGTCCCCTTCTTTTCTAAGCGCACAGCGCCAGACTCAGTGCCAGAAGTATGGCCGCGGTTGCTTCCCCCGGTAGGTCATTTCCTGCCCCCCTCCCCCCAACAATACTCAAAATGGAGTACCTATTGTTGAGAGGCTGGCCACTGGTGTGCTCTCTGCTATCTGACGTTCTGCCTCCCCTCTCCTGACAGTCACCCATTTTACCTGTCTCCGGTAACCTTGAAGTGACTATCTCCCTGTAGCTCCTGTCTATCACTGCTTCACTTTCCCTCATAAGCCAAAGGTCATCGAGCTGCAGCTCCAGTTCCCCAACATGGTCTCTAAGGAGCTGCATCTCGATGCACCTGGTGCCAATGCGGCCACTGGGGAGACTGGAAGTCTCGTGGAAATCCCACATCTGACACGCAGAACAGAACACTGGCTCTATAGACATACTCCCTGTTCTCTCAAGAGTTAATTCAGAAAAAAAGAAATAAGAAATGAACTTTCCTACTTACCTTGCCTCCACCTGTTCTCGCTGAAGCCTTGTTGAGCCAAAGTTCTGATTCTGACTCTGACTCTGACTACTCCGACGATGACCACTCCTCTGGGTGGTACCTGTCTTTTATAGAGACTGGGCTTTTCAAGCTCTTTGCAGGACCTGCACAGGAACGCTTCTGTTGCGTCTGCGCAATACTTCAATCAATGATCTAAATAAATAGATAGACAGATAGATAAATAAACAAACAATCAAGAAAAACATATCGAGAATATGAGATGAAGGGTTCTTGAAATTGAGTTCATAGGTTGTGGGAACAGTTCAGTGATGGGGTAAGTGATGCTGAGCAAAGTTATCCCCTCTGGTTCAGGAGCCCAATGGTGGGGAGGGTTTTACCTGTGATGGACTGGGCCGTATCCAGTACATTTTGTAGGATTTTCCGTTCAAGGGCATTGGTGTTTCTATTCCAGGCTGTGATGCATCCAGTCAATATACTCTCTTCCACGCACCTATAGAAGTTTGTCAAAGTTTTAGATGTCATGTCGAATTTTTATAAACTTCTAAGGAAGTAGAGGTACTGCCATGCACTCTTCATAATTGCACTTACATGATGAACTAACCAGACGTTTAACCAGAGTTTTATAGAGCTGCAACATTACTTTGCGGCACTTGAACTCAATCCCCCAACTAACAAAGGCCAACACACCGTAATCCTTCTTAACCACCCTATCAACTTGCGCTGCAACTTTGCGGGATTTATGGAAGTGAATCCCCACATCCCTCTGTTCTTCAACACTATTAAGAATCCTGCTGTTCTGCAGAACATAGAGTTAATCCCCCAATCCTCCAAAGTACAGTGGCACTGCAAATGGTTCCAGAGCCCTTGTGGCAAAGAACATTAAAATCAGCCAAGTGTCCCACTCCATTTCCACATCTCTGTTTTCCTATGATTACCCTGTCAGTAAAACTTGATGTTGCATTTTCAGGGCTTGCAAGGGTGCTCAGTCGAATACAGGAAGCAAAACTGGCTACTGTTGTGTTGTACATCACTCAAAATAAATACCACCAAGATGAGATAGGTGAAAACTGAAAACATAAAATAGGAAGTGTAGATGAATTTCTGTCTTATTACAGGAAATCCCGTGGACAATTCCTTCAAATCGATCACTCCACTCAAGGCCAATCCAAGCGAAGAACTGATAGGTACTGTAACCACTGATAGCAGACACAGACACTTCTCAGACAGTTGCACCATGACTCTCGTTAAGCAAACTCACAACTGTGAATTTCCATTCTGGAGTGAGTGTGACCACATATGTGTCTAGACACAGGCCGGATATTTAACTTTGGTCTCTTGCACTATTCTTTGTGTATTCAAACAGCTGCATGATTTACACACTTCCAAAGCTTGGCCCCTGGAAATTAAAGGAACTGCACTTTGGGATGATAGAGTACATTGTGGTGTCCAGGATCATGTAGGCCAGCAGGACATTAGTTTGATCGCAACCAAAACTGCCTAAGTGCGTCCCTGAATCCTCTGCAAAAGCACATTCCCGTAGAACTAATTGAGTGGTGACCTTGATCAAAAATCAAAACTTTTTACCCCCCCCCCCCCACCACATTCATTAGAGGCAACTGGACGGAATAGAGTTCAAACAGCAAACATAATATTTATACAAAATTCAATTTCCCAATGTAGGGACCACTAATGTTAATATCACTTGGGTTTCCTGGGCATATCCTTCTCCAATCAGCAGTCGAAGCAAACCTTAAAGAGGACTTGCCTCATTTTGAGTACTATTAGATCTCTTAAGTAAAATTGTTGCATTCTTTAAGACATATAACCGCATTTTAGAACCTTGTCAACTTTGCTGTTGTTTTCACAATTGAGTTATTGATGTAACACTACCTGTAAGGCAGCAATAATTAAGCCTTTTGTAGAAACATGCCATGCTGAATCATTGTCCTTCATTTTAACTGTGTCTTGTTTATTTACAGCATCTCTTCAGAATCAGTGTGTCACTTTGGAACATCCACCCAAGCAAAAGCATGAAAAGGTCTCTTAGTAGTAGGCAGTTTTCCTAACCTTTTCCTTGCACGTTGCTCTTGTGTCCTGAATTTACCTTGGTATACTGGACATGTAGGAATCCCAGCTGTTGTTGACTTTTGACCTTTACAAACCTTGCTAGAGATGATTGGAAAGTTGTTCTAACACGTAGGCATCAGAAAAAAGCCCCATCATGTCCATGCACATACTTTATGGCAATGGATCCTGGAAAGTGACCAAAGAGCAGGAGTATTGTCTATTTTCCTGTTCTGACCCAAAACTCCTAAATGTACTGTTAGCCATGAGCTCGTGTAGCAACTAAAAGTACAATTTCACAAATTGGGCTTTTTTAAGTCAAAAATTCCAAAGCAAAGGTGCCGGGGTGACTAGGAACTGGGTTTTGTGAAATAGACTTCAGCTAATTTGAAATGTTTTTCTTCTGTGATTCCTCCTTAAGTTCTTTATGGCAAAGGGGATATCGCAGAATCACAAAATGGTTACAATACAAAATGAATTTTACCACAGTGAAATTGATTCATCAGTGAATCATTGATGATAATCCCATGTTATGTCTAAGTTCCTTAGTTTTAATACTTCAATCTTAAGTCTTGGCATTTGATTATGCTGTTATTTTTGGTGCTTTATTCTGGTGTGGGCTTGGGAACCTTAAAAGTACCTTTCTGAATAGTACCTTTCAGTTCTTCATATTTTAAATCATTGGTCCTTTTATTCAGGAAAATTAAAAATTATCTTCTGAGAGCTTATCAATGTCTATATTTCAAATTCAGCCTTTCAATTGTGAAGTGCTTTTACGATGTGAAAGCCAATATATAAATGTGTTTGATAGGTCCAACTTGAATCATTTTGGCCTTAGCCATGACCTTAATTTACAGCAGTTCACATCTCCTGAACATCAAGGGACACCCGGTTATCACATTGCCCTGTGATATGGCTGAAGAAATTCAATCACTGTTCTTGGTACTCCTGCCTCTGTCTTCCCCTCTCCCCAGTCTATCCTGTCTCTGACCCCATTTGCTCCCCATGGTTTTGTGGTACGTAGTTTCCATGGGTCATTATGGCTGCCTAAAGCTTTCCATCCATTCTGATTCCCTTCTGTGATCAGGAACATTCTTACTGGCTTGGGTGCAAATTCTTGCCTCCTAATTCAGCATCACCACAGTGCTTTTAGCTACAGATAATGCACACAAGATCGTTTTGCCACTGGACTCACGCACTTCGGGAGATAGCACACAGGGAGTAAAGTGTCCGCCCGGATTGTCCTACATGGGATGCCATTATAGATTTTTAAAATAAAACTTTGCAGTGCATAAATAATCCTGTAGGATTCTTTAAACAGACTATCCTTCATCTCTAAACCATCAACATTATTCAAAAGTTTTTTCTGTGTATTAAGAAATCCTTTCACCTTACTTATTGTAGCAGTTAGCACGACGCAATTACAACTAACCGCGCTTTAAGATGACGACCACGCCGGCAATAATGAATAATTGCTGAGCTGGGGTTACGGTGTTGCAACTCTCTCTATGATTGCATGTTTCCTGCTGAGAGCATGAATTGGAAAATTTACCATAGTATTCCTTATGTGCCTGGAGGAATGTCGTCTTTCATTATATTTGATGTCTTCTTCTTCACATAAAACAGCATTCTTGCAACGTCAACAGCTCGTATTTATTAATAGCGATCGAGAGAAAACTGACAATTTATTATATACTTGCCTCCCTGCAAGAATAATGGGATCATTTTGCATGCTTTACACTCATCACAGTAGAAAGGATTTGCTTCCAGGATTGGTCAGATTTTATCCTTCTTGCAGCCCCCGTGCTGTCAGTTCAGATACAGTGTGGGTGTGATATCTTCTTTATTGTGATGAGCTTCATCACATCGATCTTCACTATCACTGTCACAGTTTTACTTGCCACTAGGATATTGCATGATGCCATCAGATTTTCAATAGAAAATCTGCTACTGAAGCCCACATTAACCCTTTGCTATCTCCAAGCCTGACTATTCTAATAGGGAAGGCAGTATATTGTGGAATACTGAAATTGTACAAATGTCACTATCTGTTTTCGCACAGAACACTGAGCATTACAGCATAGTTCAGCTGTTCAGCCCACAATGGTAGTGCCGACCTTTGATCCTACTCTAAGACCAGTCTAACCCTTAAGTGCCTCTACCACCAACCCTAACAAGGCACTCACCCACTACCCTCTGTGTAAACTACTTTATTCTGACATCCCGAATACTTGCCTCCAATCACCTTAAAATTATGCCCCCTTGTATTAGATATTTTCCACCCCAGGAAAAAGTCTCTGGCTGTCCACACTATCTCTGCTTCTTAGCATCTTGTACATCTTAACTGGAATGACATCCTTTTCATCCAAACCCTTGTGGTTACTCACCAATATTGTCTCCTAGTTAAGCAATTCCTGACTCTTGATTTCAAATGCCATCAATAGCTCTCTCTCTCTCTCTCTAATCTCTGTATGTAACGCACATAGCAATAAACTTGACTTGAACGTATTATGTTTAAAAGACGATAAGACAGACACACAAACAGGGCAGGAATAGAGGGATGCAGACCATGTGTAGGCAGGTGGGATTAGTTTAACTTGACATTGTGGTTAGCACTGATACAGTGGGCTGAAAGAGTTGTCCTGTAGTGTATCTTTCTATGTTCTATATAATCTCTTTATGTTCGAAGTCAAAACTCTTGCCCATCTTTCATAGGTGATCATGCCTCCAATCGCCAAGGCCCTATACTTTAAAAATTCCTCCCTATTCATCTGCATCTCTCGACCTCTCTTTCATCCTAAAAACGTGCACTAAGATTTTGTTTGTCTACCTTAATGGAGCAAAACATCTTCCCCAACACCAGTACCTATTCTAGGATCTGTGTTTCTCAGCAGACGTCCCAGTCTCCAGGGAAGGGACTGAAGTGAATGAGTCTACTCTATTTCTGGATGCAGCACCCTCCTCTCCAATCAGATTCCGTCATCTTCAGCCCTTTGTTGCTTCCACCTATCACCTCCCAGCTTCTGACATCATTGCCATTCAACCACTCCCTCATCTGTCTATCACCAGTCTTACTCCAGGCCTTCCCTTGGCCTTTCCCTTGTGTCATTATACACCAGTCAT
The DNA here is from genome assembly GCF_030028105.1 of Mobula birostris. NCBI lineage: Eukaryota > Metazoa > Chordata > Chondrichthyes > Myliobatiformes > Myliobatidae > Mobula > Mobula birostris. Next base: position 124,847,430 of record NC_092379.1, on the reverse strand, counting down.
TGAAAGTGGGCATGCAGGTACAGCAGGCGGTGAAAAAGGCGAATGGCATGCTGGCATTTATAGCGAGAGGATTTGAGTACAAGAGCCGGGAGGTACTACTGCAGTTGTACAAGGCCTTGGTGAGACCACACCTGGAGTATTGTGTGCAGTTTTGGTCCCCTAATCTGAGGAAGCACATCCTTGCCATAGAGGGAGTACAAAGAAGGTTCACCAGATTGATTCCTGGGATGGCAGGACTTTCATATGAAGAAAGACTGGATGAACTGGGCTTGTACTCGTTGGAATTTCGAAGAATGAGGGGGGATCTGATTGAAACGTATAAGATCCTAAAGGGATTGGTCAGGCTAGATGCAGGAAGATTGTTCCCGATGTTGGGGAAGTCCAGAACGAGGGGTCACAGTTTGAGGATAGAGGGGAAGCCTTTTAGGACCGAGATTAGGAAAAACTTCTTCACGCAGAGGGTGGTGAATCTGTGGAATTCTCTGCCACAGGAAACAGTTGAGGCCAGTTCATTGGCTATACTTAAGAGGGAGTTAGATATGGCCCTTGTGGCTACGGGGGTCAGGGGGTATGGAGGGAAGGCTGGGGCGGTGTTCTGAGTTGGATGATCAGCCATGATCATAATAAATGGCGGTGCAGGCTCGAAGGGCCGAATGGCCTACTCCTGCACCTATTTTCTATGTTTCTATGTTTTATACCTCTTCCTTTCGGTACACATGAAGGGTCTTGATCTAAAATGGTTCCCAAACTATAGGTGTCTGACCCACTGAAACCATCCAACGCTTTGTGTGTTGTACCTTTGAAAAGTTTGGCGGGGATTTTTCCCAGCCTCAGTTCTCTCCTTTGACTTGAGGCAATCCAACATCAGAATGCGGTTGTCCCAGGAGCAAAAGCTAGTTGGTGGGTTGTTTGAGACCTCCAATTTGTTCAGGGGTCATAACCACTGTCTATTTGTCTGGTTCAATTTGATAGTTCCTAGCACACCTGATTAATATTTGCGAATACACAACAGCCATTGAATCAGTGCTCACTCTGGAATCTAATGAACTCCAATCTATTCATCTCCTTCCAGTACTTCACATAAAAAAATAGATAACCAACTCAATGATAGCTCTCATTCCTTACTGGCCTTTTACCATCATTACCGTGAAGAATTCAACAGAAAACTTTATTCATGCCTACAAATATTCACAGAGCAAGTCACTTTCCTTTGGAGGAACAGAGGGATCCTGGAGTCCACGTCCACAGATTTGCCAGAGTTTCAGAGCAACTTGCTAGGGTGGTTAAGAAGGCATATAGTGTGGCCTTCATCAGTTGGAGGATTGAGTTCAAGAGCGGCAAGGTAACATTGCAGCCCTTTGAAACTCTGGTTAGAGCACACTTGGAGTATTAAGTTCTGTTCTGGTCAGCTCATTATAGGAAGGATGTGGAAGCTTTAGCGAGGGTGCAAAGGAGAGTTTGCAGGATGCTGCCTGGATTAGGGAGCATGTCTTACGAGGAAAGAGTGAGCAAAATAGGGATTTTCTCTGTGGAGCGAATGAGGACAGAGGACACTTGATAGAAGTGTACAAGATGATAAGAGGGATAGATAGAGCGGACAGCCAGCATTTTTTTCTTAGGGTGGCAATGGCCACTGCAAGAGGGGATAATTTTGATGTGATTGGAGGTAAGAATGGGGGGAGGGGATGTCAAAGGTAGGTTTTTTTACGCAGAGAATGGTGGGTGCATGGAACGCGCTACCAGGGGGTGGTGATAGAAACAGATACATTAGGGATATTTAAGAGACTGTTAGAGAGGCACGTGGATGACAGGAAACTGGAGAGCTATGTAGGAAGGAAGGGTTAGATTGATCTTAGAGGAGGTTAAAAGGACGGCACAACAATGTGGGCCAAAGGGTCTGTATTGTTCCACGTTCTATTTTGTACTTTTGCCTCAGTATTACATCACTGAGCTGTCAAAGAAAACATTTCTAATTACATTTATTCCTTATCTTGTTGGAGGAATGGTAATACTTATTGTAACAGAGGCAAAGCGATGCAGCAGAAAAGGCAGAGAACAATATGTTATGAATGTGTGCAAAAATTCCTCACCAGATAAAACAAGTGTTTTCCCCGAGCGAAGGAGGTAAGTCGGGGCCATCCTCCCTGCTCCTGATTACTGAACTGTATTGGCGTAAAACTGGAATTAGGCTGACACTCCGCACGCTAAGACACAATCTGTTATGAGATAACGGGAAGGAGTCATCTATTGGTTAAATAGAAATAAAGCAAATAAAACAGGGGGAGATTATCAGAGCAAATCTTAACAGAAATTATTATTTCAACATCCCTGCAATCCTATTTATGGTTTGTAAGTGAGAAATCTGGCGATTATCCTGTGATTTAATGCAGAAAATAAACCAAGCTTTTCTGTTACATGTCTTTGCAAAGCAGAGGAAGGGAAGAGGAAGCTCGAGAGCTGCAGTGGAAGATGACCCGACGGGAAGCAGGGGCAGCGGCAAGTCCAGGATGGAACTCGGAAAGAAGTCCGGCAAGGTTTAAAAACCACGCATCTTTTCCTTGCATTGTGTCGAGTCATGAAGAAAATGTGCTCAGGTTGTATTTCCTGTGGAGTGTGGTTACTGCAACCGCAATGTGAACTTGGAAACAGAAGAGGGAATTGACGTTTATGTATATCTCTTCATATTCTCAGAAATATCCAAATATAAAAGAAAAATAAAGTCTAATGCTATGGCTATAAATTACACAAAAGAATCATTGTAATGTGTTGCCCAACAACAGTTAAAAACACAATTTAGCAAATAACAATTCATTCTGGCTTCTTCCTTCTTCTCTCCCATCCCGATGAAGGGTCACAGCCCAAAACATCGTCAGTTTACTTCTCTCTGTAGATGCTGCCTGACCTATTGAGTTCCTTCAGCACTTTGTGGTTTGCAGTGTCTCTGAAGGTTTAGTGTGGTCTCAAGAAATGGACAGTGATATATCAGCATTAACGTTCTGTGTGTTGTGATATAATGTATATGTAACTATTTCCGTTATTTCTTTGAGAAGGACATAGAATATTTAAAATGTCTTAAGCATCAGTTTGATTTTTATGACATTTCTAAATACAGGTTAATTCTTTGTTACAGAGACATAGTCATACAGCACAGAAACATACCCTTTGGTCCATCAAATCCATACTGATCACCATTCCAACCTAACGTAGCCCCGTTTGGCCTATATCCCTTTAACCCTTTCTATACCTGTACCTCTCCAAGCACCTGCCTCAACCAGTTCCCCTGGCAGCTCATTCTATATGCTGACCGCTCTCTGAGTGAAAATGTTGCCACTCGGGTTCCTATTACAACTCTCCCATCTCAGCCTCAACCAGTGTCCTCAGAGTTGGCTCCTGATTACCCAACTCTGGGGGGAAAAAACTGAGTGCATTAACCCTATAAATTTATACAACTCCGTATAACAACTGCTCGTTCTTCTGTGCTCCATAACTCAGTCTCCAGAGATCCAGCAACCATTCTCATAAATCTCCTCTGCATTCTTCAGATTGATGCTCAGATTCCATCAGATTTCTGAAATCGACAATGAACCCATGTACGTGACCCCACTTTCTTTTTGCTCTCGTTTTGCACTAATTTTATATATACACAGAGTACTGCGCAAAGGTCTTAGGCATATACACACACACACACACACACACATACACACACACACACACGCACACACACACACACACATATATATATATATACACACACAAAACTAGGGTGCCTAAGACTTTTGCACAGTATTGTAGTATTTTATATATTACACTGTACTGCTGCCACAAAGAAAAAGATATTTCATGACATATGTGAGTGATGATAAACATGATTCTAAAATAGGTCTCTATTGCGAGCTGAAATTAGGAAGGGGGCAGGGAGAGGGGAATCATGGTTGGGAAAAGGAGAAGGGAGAGAGAAGGGAGAGAGGAGGGAGCTGGAAGCACCAGGCAGACATTCTGTAATGCTCAATAAACTAATTGTCTGGAATCAAATGACCTTGCCTGGTGCTTCAGGGCTGAGGTGTCTGCACCCAACCCACTCCTACCCCCCATCCCTGGCACTCCTTCTCTGCCACCTGTCCCTCACCCCTCCCGCGGCACTCCACTCTCGCCATTCCCAACATCTTTTGTTCCGCCAGATTTAATCTTTTCGTAATTTATAATTTTATGATGTATTTCAATGTACTGCTGCCGCAAAACAACAAATTTCACGACATATGCCAGTGATATTAAACCTGATTCTAATTCTGATTCCAGCTTAATGTCATAAGACCACTAGACCATTTGACATTGGAGCAAAATTTGGCCATTCAGCCCATTGAGTCTGATCCCCCATCCCATCATGGCTGATTTATTATCTCCCTCAACCCCGTTCTCCAGCCTTCTCCCTCTAACCTTTGATGACATTACTAATCAACAACCCATCAACCTCTGCTGAAATATACCCAATGACCTTGCCTCCACAGCCATTTGTGGCAATGAATCCCACAGATTCAGCACCATCCAGCTAAAAAATTCTTCCTCATCATTGTTCTAAAGGGGCATCCTTGTACTCTGAGGCTGTGCCCTCTCGTCCTAGACTCCCCCACATTAAGAAATATCCTCTCCACGTCCACTCTATATTGGCCTTTCATATTCGATAGGTTTCATATAAGGCATCTTCCCTGTATGCAGTTGTATGTGAAATGTGTGCAATTTGACTGCGGCAGGGTGAAAAACCGGTGAAAGTAAACCAGTGAAAGAAGGGAATAAGGATGGGCAGAGCAATCAAACTTTGTGAGAAAATATGCAAAAAATTAGATAGCAAGATGCAAATTTAATGGTAATCTCATATAATGCTTTATTTTGGGGATGGGGAGATGCATATGTAAGGCTCCTTTTCATTGACTACAACTCTGCCTTTAATATCATCTTTCCAAATAAACGATTCCTAAGCTCCGGAACCTGGGCCTTAGCACTCAGATCTGCAGCTTGATCTTCAACTTCCTCACAGACAGGACCCAGGCTGTAAAAATAGGGGACAAGCTCTCATCTACAATGACTCTGAGCACCGGTGCCCCACAAGGCTGTGTACTCAGCCCCCTGCTGTACTCACTGTACACCCATGATTGTGTAGCCAAGTTTCCATCAGACTCAATATATAAGTTTGCTGATGACACAACAATTGTAGGCCGTATCTCAGGTAATGATGAGTTTGAGTACAGAGAGGAAAGTAAGAACCTGGTGGCATGGTGTGAAGACAATAACCTATCCCTCAACGTCAGCAAGATGAAGGAATTGGTTGTTGACTTCAGAAGGAGTAGCGGACCGCATGACCCAATTTACATCGGTGGTGCACAAGTGGAACAGGTCAAAAGCTTTAAGTTCCTCGGGGTCAATATCACAAATGACCTGACTTGGTCCAACCAAGCAGAGTTCACTGCCAAGAAGGCCCACCAGCGCCTTTACTTCCTGAGAAAACTAAAGAAATTTGGCCTGTCCCTGAAACCCTCACTAATTTTTATAGCTGCACCGTAGAAAGCATTCCTCTAGGGTGCATCACAACCTGGTATGGACGTTGTCCTGTCCAAGACCGAAAGAAGCTGCAGAAGATCGTGAACATGGCGCAGCACATCACACAAACCAATCTTCCATCCTTGGACTCACTTTACACCGCACACTGTCGGAGCAGTGCTGCCAGGATAATCAAGGACACGACCCACCCAGCCAACACAATTTTCGTCCCTCTTCCCTCCGGGAGAAGGCTCAGGAGCTTGAAGACTCATATGGCCAGATTTGGGAACAGCTTCTTTCCAACTGTGATAAGACTGCTGAACGGATCCTGACCCGGATCTGGGCCGTACCCTCCAGATATCCGTACCTGCCTCTCGGTTTTTTTTGCACTACCTTACTTCCCATTTTTCTATTTTCTATTTATGATTTATAATTTAAATTTTTCATATTTACTAGTTTTTACTATTTTTAATATTTAATATTTGTAATCCAGGGAGCGGGAAGCGCAAAATCAAATATCACTGTGATGATCGTATATTCTAGTATCAATTGTTTGGCGACAATAAAGTATAAAGTATAAAAGTATTTCATCCATCTTCCCTAAATATGAGAAGTGGATGTTCATTCGGCTATCTTTCATTGGGAGTTTGAGGAGATTTGGTTTATCACCTAAAACACTCAAAAACTTCTACAGATGTCCAATGGAGAACATTGTGACTGGCTGGTATGGGGGGGGGGTGGGGGGTTGGGGGGGCTACTACACAAGATCGAAGTAAGTTGCAGAAAGTTGTAAAAATACTCAGCTCCATCATGGGTACAAGACATCTTCAGGGAGCAGGACCTCAAAAAGGCAGCGTCCATCATTAAGGACCCCCAAAACCCGGGACATGCCCCCTTCTCATTGTTACCATCAGGAAGGAGGTACAGAATCCTGAAGGCACACACTCAGTGATTCAGGAACAGCTTCTTCCCCTCTGCCATTCGATTTCTACATGGACATTGAACCTATGAACACTACCTCACTACTTTATTTTATTTTAGTTTTACTTATTTTAATTTAACTATTCAATATCCATGTTTATACTTACTGTAATTCACAGTTTTTTCTCTAATATGTGTTGCATTGTACTGCTGCCACAAAGCTAGCAAATTTCATGACATATGCTGGTGGTATTAAACCTGACTCAGATTCTCATTCTGAATATTCTCAATGTAAACTTCTAGTTAATTTGTTCTGATTATGAAATGTAAACACTAGGGGACAGTAAAAGAAAAGAAAAAGATTCTTAGCAATGTCCATATTGTTCTCCTGATCAGATTTATTCAGCTGATGAAATTTGGCTTGCCATCTGTTTCTAATGAATTTCCTTCATACTTGAAAATAAACAAATTGGAATTTCTGAAAAAATTCCTATGTCAACTTACATGATAAAGAGCAGGGAAAAATCCAACACAATACAACAAGAGATATAGCTATTTAACATTTGGCAAATTCATCTCTCAAGCCTTCAGTTGATCAACACCCTTCGTCTCAAAGCATCGCCCATACTAACAGATCTTCTATTGTGTTTGATGCCTGACGAAGTCAAGTCGCTTTTTATTGTCATTTCGACCATAAACTGCTGGTACAGTACACAGTAAAAATGAAACAATGTTCCTCCAGGACCATGGTGCTGGAGTGTTTCACTGGTTGGGATTTTATGGATTTCTATCTTTTATTTCTATGATTCAAGATTGGTTTCACCACACCAATGTTTCACAAAAAAAACCTGGAAGACTCCCTTTCCTGGTATACATTACCATGAAACATGGGGATACCATGCTGAGAGAGTTGTAAGTTGTAGATTCTATACTGAGTATATAAGAATAGAAATTGCAGCATAACATAAACAGTACCTGACCAACTGTGTTTCATTGGATATTTATTACAAAGGGACATCGTTTATTTATTTTTATTGAATACAACGCGGAACAGTCTCTTCCAGCCCTTTTTGCCACGCCGCCCAGCAATCCCACGATTTAATTCTAGCCTAATCACAGGACCATTTACAATCACCAATTAATCTACCAACTGGTACATCTTTGGACAGTGCAAGGGAACTGGAGCACCCGGAGGAAACCCATGCGGGAGGAACGTACAACCTCCTCACGGGCAGCAGTGGGAATTGAACCCAGGTCACTGGTACTGTAAACCGTTGTGCTAACCACTATGCTACCGTGCTGCCTCATAACACTAATGTGAAGCCCCGTAAGTTCTGGAATCAATTTTAAGAAGTCACCATCTCCTGGAAAACTGGTTCTACTTGAATATATATGGGTGGCACTTACACTGAATGTACTCATTTTGTAGTCATGGGCTACTTTCCTTATTATACAGAAACATGCATGCACCAGTGCTGTTTTGCATGTTAGTTAGATAATGGTTATAGCTCCGAAAGAGAGCAACAAATACTTTCTATGAAATGCACTCAATAAATGCAAAAAGTACATGGAGCCTTTGGAGAGGGTGCAGGAGTGGTTTGCCTGGATACTGCCCGGATTAGATAGTTAAATAGGCAGATACTTTATTGATCCCAATGGAAATTACTGTGTCTCAGTAGCATTACAAGTGCACGTATATACAAATATACTTAGAAGAGAAACAAGAAAGAATGAAAAATAAGTTACCTCAAAGTCTAATAGGAGGGGGTCATCACTTCCCCGCCTATAGGCTGACTCATTATAGAGCCTAATGACCGAGGGTAAGAATGACCTCGTATCGCACAGTTGTCTTAGTCTATTACTAAAAGTGCTCCTCTGTTCAGCCATGGTGGCATGCAGAGGGTGAGAAACATTGGCCAGAATTGTCAGGATTTTCCATAGGGTCCTTTGTTCCACCACAGCCTCTAGTGTGTCCAGTTTGACTCCTATAACAGAGCCAGCCTCTCTAACCAGTTTATTGAGCCTGTTGGCATCACCCATGTTGATGCCATTGCCCCAGCACACCACCACATAGAAGATTGTACTGGTGACAACAGACTGGTAGAACATGTGAAGGAGAGGCCTGCATACTCCAAAGGACCTCAGTCTCCTCAGGAAGTAGAGGCGACTCTGGCCCTTCTTGTACACAGACTCTGTGTTGATGTTCCACTCAAGTCTGTCATCCAGGTGCACCCCCAGGTACTTATAGGTCCTCACCACATCCACGTCCTCACCATCAATAGTAACAGGGAGCAGTGCAAGCTTAGTCTTCCTAAAGTCCATCACCATCTACTTTGTCTTACTGATGATTCAGCATGCACCATTTGACAAAGTCCTCCACCAGGGCCCTGTATTCATCCTCCCGTCCTCCCTTTATACACCCAACTATTGCTGAGTCATCAGGGGATTCCTGCAGATGACATGACATGTATCTAGAGTCCAAGGTATACAGGGTAAAGAAGAAGGAACTCAATACAGTCCCCTGCGGGGTCCCAATGTCTGACACACAGCTCTGAAGCTGCACAAACTGTGGTCTGCCAGTCAGGTAGTCCATTATCCAGGATAAAATGGAAGTGCGAACTTGCATTGAACGGAGCTTTTCCCCAAGCAATGAGGGCTGTATGGTATTGAAGGCACTTGAGAAATCAAAAACCATGATCCTCACAGTGCTGTCCTGCTTATCCAAATGGGAATAGGCTCTGTTTAGTAGGTAGATGACAGCATTGTCGACTCCAATGTGCTCCTGCAGGGGATCAAGAGCTGAGGTCGAAAGTGAGCCAGGACCAGCCTTTCTCGGGTCTGCATGATGTGTGAGATCAGGGCCACTGGACGGTATTCATTCAAAACTTTCAGCTGGCCCTCCTTGGGTATTGGGACCACACATGATGTTTTCCAAATAGTTGGGACCCCATCCAGGCTGAGACTCAGATTGAAAATATGCTGGAGAACTCCACACGGCTGCTCAGCACACTGGGGCCGGGTGGTGTGAACCCCAAAGTCCTGAAGGGAGGCTGGGGGAGGAGAAGATGGGGATGATAGCAGTTGATATAGGGAGGTGAGAATGGTAGGTGCAGGGCAAGGAGGGGATCTAGACAGTGGTGGCCTGTGTTGAATTGGAGGCGGAAGAAGGGAGGAGAGGAGGCATTAGTGCTGAGGGACACTGGGTGCTTCAGCACCTGGACTGCTGTGTCAAGGGGGATGTGAACAGGAGGGCAATTGTCAAACCTATTGAAGAATTGGTTTAACTCATTAGCCCATTCACGGCTACATTCCAATGCTCTACAGCTAGGCTGATTGAAGCCAGTGATGTTCTTTATGTCTCTCCACACCTCCCATGTGCTACTCTGTCCAAGCTTGTTCTCCAACTCTCTCCTGTATTCCTCTTTAGCCACCCTGATCTTTTCCATTAGAACGTATAAGCTATAGTAGTAGTCATACTTTATTGATCCCGGGGGAAATTAGACAGGACTGTTAAGGAAAGTTAGACAAGCCTGGATTATTTTCTGTGGCGAGTTAGAAGTTGAGGTTGACCTGACAGAAGGATATAGAATTATGGGAGGCATACATAGGGTAGACAGTCAGAGTCTTTTTCCAAAGATGTCAGTGTCAAATACCAGAGGGCTACATTTTACCTAGAGAGTAGTAGGCGAACAAAATGCACTGCCGGAGGGACTGGGGACGGTGGAAGCAGATACAATAGTGACTTTTAAGAGGCATTTAGATAAGCACATGAACAAGATGAGAATGGAGGGATATGGGCCTTGTAAAGGCAGTTATATTGGCATGGTTGGCACTGATGTCGTGCGCCAAAGAGCCTGCCCCTGTACTGTTCTGTCTCCAATGAAAGTTGAGATATAGCTTTCCAAATTTGGCACTGGAAGTTCTTACTGGGGGTGGGTGGGGTGGTAGTGTGATTGGTAGAAATGTGGGACAGAATCCCCACTCAGGGATAAGGTGAAAAGACCATAGACAATGAACGGCAAGAGTTGGCTCAGGAGGCCAATGCCAGAAGTTCTGCCCAAATGCACCTGAAAACATTGTGGAATGTTTCCTACGGGATCTTCAAAAATGCACTGAGATGCAGCATTGATATAAAAATATATTTTAAGTTATAAACACAAGAGATTCTGCAGATGCAAGAAATTTAGAGGAACAAACACACAAAAAAAAACTGAAGCAGCTCTGCAAGTCAAGCAGCATCTATGGAGAGGAAAGAACTGTCGACATCTCAGACCAAGACTTCTCCATAGATGTTGACTGACCTGCTGTGTTCCGCCAGCATTTTGAGTCTATTTTAAATCAGAAGTGTTTATTTGTGAGGAAGTGCGCTTAAACTATTTACATACTTTTTCTTACAACATAGGAGTCCATTCAGCAGATTAAGTGCATGCTAGTTCCTATCAGTCCAACTCTCCACTCATTTCTGTGTAAACTGACCTCTCTCACAGGAGAATTAGGGGGAGTTGACAGTCAAGGGATACCTTACAGTAACCAGTTAACCCATTTTGAACTTTTAAAGAAAGTGAGGAAGATTAGCTTTATTTGTACATGTCACATGTACATCGACACATACAATGAAATGTATCATTTACACCAATGGCAGTCCAAAGATGTGCTGGGGACAACCCGTAAGTGTTGCCATGTTTCTGGCACCAACATACCAATTTACTAACCCATACACCTTTTGGAATGTAGGAGGAAGCCTTTGTGCTCATGGGGAGAACATACAGGAACCCCATTGGCAGGCTCTGCAAAGCATTACGGAACCAGAGCATGAGGGAAAACACAAGCAGCCACAGGAAGAACATGAAATTTCACTGAGACAGTACCCAAGGTCAGGATTGAGCATGGGTTCACAGAGGTGTGCATCGTAACGTAGCTGTTGCAACACCGGTCCGCCAGGGCTTTATTGCTGTAAGCTTTAAAGCAGGTTCCACTAGAATTTCCACCTCGAGGCTTGTATTATGAAAACACAGATGTTTTCGGAGAGAAGAGCATATTTTTGCTTTATGATAAACCACACTATTTTTTATAACAAAAAGATATTTTTAGCCAAACCCTTTCATATTTTCAACAGTGCCATATATGTAACCTATTAACATACAGATTGAATGAACAGCTATATAAATTCATTTAGTAGCTAACTTGCAGAATCTCTTTATTGGTGTTGCTGTTAAATCAACTTTTGGACTAGGTTTGAACTCAAAGATGTTTTCTGTTCTTTGTCAGTCTTGCCTGACATCTATACTTGGCTTCCTAATTGGATGGTTCACCCATCCAGATTTTGCCATCTCTAGCAATGAGCATTTGGTCTACATAAGCAATGTGTATTTCAACCACATATTTCTTGGTTCAGCAAACTTTAGTTATGGTTTCTACCTCCTGCTGGTATCAGTTCAAGTTGTTGAGCATACTAAGAGATTAAGGGCTTGAAACTGTGCACTTTCAGTTGACGCTACATGGGCAACCCCCACATTGTAGGGGGTTGCATTCCTGGAAAATGACCTGTATCGTAATTTTCCATGATATGACGCAAAGCCATCTATGCATGCATCAAAAAATAAAATTGCTAAAAAAATCTCAGCCTGAAAGTATCAACTTTCCACTTGCCTCCATAGATACCACCTGACCTGCCAAGTTCCTCCAGTGATTTGTGTGTGTTGCTCCAGGTTTCCAGCATCTGCAGTTTCCCTCGTGTCTTACTGAAAGTTAAATGTTGTGTTTATTTATTGACTTGCTTGTACATAAATTTCATGAGGGGAAACTTTACTTTGCATCTCAAACTTATGCTACAACACTCTGGCCAGACATGGTCCTGTGGTTCACAACAGCCAAGCTGGCATATGTTGTGGAACTGACAGTACCATGGGAAGATGGTGTCGAAGAAGTTTATGAGAGGAAAAAGACCAAGTACTCTGAACTGGCAACTGAAGCTGCCCAGAATGGCTGGAAGATCAAGATTTTCCCTGTGGAATTGGGATGCAGGGGATTTGTTGCTACATCTATGACCAAACTATTGAAGAAGATGGGGTTGACGGTCACTCCCTCCAGCAAGTAATCAAGTCCTTGTCAGATGCAGCAGAAGAAAGCAGCAATTGGATTTGGATTAAAAGGAAGGACAACAACTGGGCTGCAAGATGAAGACAGGAGGGTATGGAACTGAGGGAGGTGTACCTGGGATGCCAGGTAGCACCGTTGAGCCCTCTGGGGACGTCGTGGGCTTATCAACGAAACATCAAAGGAGGAGGGTGCCCACCTGATGACCCCGATGACGTACCTACCCTCCCTCCTTGTCACCACTCCAAGACCACTGCCAAAATCGAGAGTGCCGACTTATCATAGGGATTGAAACATCAAGTCCTAGTAGCTCTACTACTGTGGATAGCGATTTGTAAGGGCAAATTTCCATTAACCTGACTGGTTGTAATGCGGGCATCACCTGTATTAACATCTTTATTTACTTCTGTTCCACTCTAAATGCAATATATGATTGGACAAGGTTTAACTGTACTTTCAGTCTTCTCATTTATAGTTCTGTTGAGGTATATCCCACACCACGGTATAGAATTGCTCTGTACTTCAATAAGAACTTAGCCAGGCGATATTTAATGCAGACATGAGAGACTGCGAGATCTGGAGCAACAGGCAATCTGATGGATGATCTCAGTGGATCAGATAGCATCTGAGGGAGGAAAAGAACTGTTTATTTTTTGGGTCAGCTTTGAAGAGGAAGGGGCCAGAATGCAAAATAAGAGAGGAAGTCGTACAAGTTGGAAGGTGATAGGTGAGACCTGTGTGGAGGAAGATGGGTGTCTCACTTATCACCTACCAGCGTGCGACTTCTACCCCCACCTTCTTATTTTGGCACCTGCTTCCCTTTCCTTTTCAATCCTGAGGAAGGGAACGGGCGCAAACCTTGACTGTTTATTTCTCTCCATAGATACTGCTGACTTGCTGAGTTCCTTCAGCATTTTTATGTGTGTTGCTCTAGGTTTCTAGCATCTGCAGAATCTTGTGATGATGAACAGTAAGGAGTGTTCTCAGAAATGAGTTTTTTCTATTAAGCTGTGACATCAACTCATTGATTGTACCTTCAGTCCAGATATGTAAACCCACGTGTTTCACTTTTATTCCTTTCAGTGAAAATTAATCAATACCAGAAAATTGTCATTCCCCCTTACACAAGGTCTGCATATTGTCTCTAGAAGGGACCTGTTGGCCATAACACAAACATAAAGGAGTTTTGATGGCTCCTGGGTTCATATACCTGGACTGAAGATACAATTAGTGAGTAGATGTCACAGCGTAATAGAAAATCTCACTCCGGAAAAACTTTGGCAAATCTACTTATCAGTGATGACAAAGAGGGCAACTAAATAAAGGTTCATGTAATTGTCTTCATCAGAATAAGAGTCAGGTTTAATAGCACTGGTATATGTTATGAAATTTGTTGACTTTGTGGCAGCGGTACAATGCAATACATAATAATAGAATTAAGAATTGTGAATTACAGTAAATATATATATTTGTTAAATTAAATAAGTAGTGCAAAAATAGAAGTAAAAAGTAGTGAGGTAGTGTCCAAGGGTTCAATGTCCATTTAGAACTCGGATGGCAGAGGGGAAGAAGCTGCTCCTGAATCACTGAGTGTGTGCCTTCAGGCTTCTGTACCTCCTACCTGATGGTAACATTCAGAACAAGGCATGACCTGGGTGATGGGGGGTCCTTTATGACGGACAGCGCCTTTTTGAGACATCACTCCTTGAAGATGTCCTGGATAAGGATACTATGGAGTCTAGTGCCTGTGATGGATCTGACTAAGTTTACAACTCTCTTCAGCTTACTTCAACCCTGTACAGTAGTCTCCCCGCACCAGATGGTGATGCAGCCCGTAAGAATGCCCTCCACAGTATATCTGTAGAAATTTGCGAGTGACTTACAAATTCTCCAAAAACCCCTCATGAAGTATAGCCACTGTCTTGCCTTCTTTATAGCTGCATCGATACAGTATATTGGGTCCAGGTTAGATCCTCAGAGATCCAGGTGAAGAGGGAGGTACGGAGGCCCAGGTTCTGGAATGATTATGTTATACACTGAGCTGTAGGCGATAAACAGCACCCTGACATAGGTATTCCTATTGCTCAGACGATCCAACGCCCTGTGAAGAGCCAATGAGATAAGATCTGCTGTAAACCATAGTGTGGCGATAGGCAAATTGCAGCAAGTGCAGGCCTTTGCTGAGATAGGAGTTAATTCTAGCCATAACCAACCTCTCAGAGCACTTCATTACCATAGTGCTACTGGATGACAGTCGTTACGGCAGCTCACCCAGCTCTTCTTGGGCACTGGTATAATTGTTGCCCTTTTGAAGCAGGTGGGAACTTCTGACTGTGGCAGTGAGAGAATGAAAACAAAAGAAACTCTGCCGATGCTGGAAATCCAAGCAGCGCACTCAAAATGCTGGAGGAACTTATCAGGCCAGGCAGCCTCTATGGAAAAGAGTAAACAAGTGAGAGATTGAAAACGTCTTTGAATATCCCCACCAGCTGGTTGGCACAGGTTTTCAGAGTCCTATCAGGTACTTCACTGGGGCCTGTCACCTTGCCAGGGTTCACCCTCTTGAAAGACAACCTGGTGTCGGCCTCTGAGACAGAGATCTCAGGGTCACCGGATGCCACAGGGATCCTGATAGCTGTAGTTTTATATTCCCTTTCAAAGCGAGCATAAAAGGCTTTGAGCTTGTCTGGGAGTGAAGCATCACTGCCATTCGTGATGATAGGTTTCGCTTTGTAGGGGGTAATGCCCTGCAAACTTTGCCAGATTTGACGTGCATCCAATTCCACCTCCAACCTCATTCAGAATTGTTCCTTAGTTCTTGAAAAAGCCCTCTGCAAGTTGTACCTGGTTTTCTGGGTCGCCAGACTTGAATGCCACAGATCTAGCCCTCAGCAGACTATGAACCTCCTCGTTCGTCCACGGCTTTTGATTTGGATATGTACAGTAAGTTCTTGCAGGCACACACTCATCCACACAGGTTTTAATGAAGTCAATGACAACTGTGTCGTACTCAGTCAGACTCGATGAATCCATGAATACAGTTCAGTGCATTGATTCAAAGCATTCCTGCAGGCGCTCCTGTGCTTCCCCTGTCCATACCTTCTTGGTCCTCACTACTGGTGCTGCAGTTTTCAGTCTCTGCCTACACTTGGAGTAGAAGTACAGCCAGGTGATCAGATTTTCCAATGTGTGGGCGTGGGATAGCACGGTAAGTGCTCTTGATGGTGATATCACAGAGGTCCAATGTTTTGGTTCCTCTGATACTACATGTGCTTTGTTGATAATAATTATTTAGAGACTTTTTCAAGCTGGCCTGGTTAAAATCCCCCAAAATGATAGGGAAGGCATCAAGATGCTCTGTTTCATGACTGTTTATTATGTCGCTCAGTTCGGCTGCAGTCTGTTTTACACTGGCCTGAGGTGGGATGTACACTGATACCAAGATGATTGCTGAAATCTCCCGCAGCAGATAAAATGGACGACACTTGATCACGAGGTGTTCCAGGTCTGGAGATCAGGACTGAGACGGATCTGCCATGTTTGAACATCACAAGGAGTACATCATAAAGAATACTCCAACTCCTCTGCACCTCCTTTGAAAGACTCAGCAGTCCTACCCTGGTGGTGAATCAAGCTGTATCACTGCTTCTGGAATGGAGGGGGTTAACCAAGATTCCGTAAATCAAAAACACAATAACTTTTAGTGTCCCCCTGGTACAGCACTCTAGCTCTGAGAAATTCAATTTTATTTACCATAGACTGTACGTTTGCCAGCAAGATGGTTGGTATTGGGAGTCGAAAATCATGTTCCCTTAGGCGAACTTTTAATCCCCTCTTCCACTGTCTTAAAGGAGAACCGTGCCAGCAACCAGAGTCCGTTGGAGTCCCGCTGACTTTAAACAGCTGTAGACTTTGTAATCACATTAAAATTATGTTACTAACTATTCAGACCTTAGATGCAGTTGTGGTTCTCAGCCGTAGCAGACTGAAACGGGTGTATTTGATGGTTTCTGTCGGAGCTGTTCGCACAAGCTGCCTTCCTGATGGTGCCCCGGAACTTAACTCTTAACTATTCCTGCATTTACTGAAGGAAGTTTGGCAAAACTTTTTTCTCACTTCATAGATCACAGCCCCACCGATATACACCTGTGCACCTGACAACTCAGTGTGACCACTGCGAAGCAATAGGGAAGTTTTGTCAGTTCTCTTAGGGTCCATTCATGATCTGGTCTATAGTATCTAATGTAGTTATTGGAAAGCCATCTCCGATTACATTTCTCGTGGGGATCACATTACAGGTTCCATAATCAGACTTTTTATTTTATAGCCATGGTAAAATACCCACAATGACATTCACCTAGCAACTCCTGTGCTGGATTATCCAGCTGTACTGTGAGGCATTGCCCATCTCTGACCCATTGATATCCCCGATAGAGTATCTTGCTGAGTCAGATTCTGACATAATATCATCTGTTTCCAGAGTAAATGCAGGATGGTGACTATGTGACTATGCACAGCTCCAGCACCATCTATAAATTCACTGACGACACAACTGTTGTTGGCAGAATCTCAGACAGTGATGAGGAGGCATACAGAAGTGAGAAAGATAGGCTGGTGAAGTGGTGTTGCAATGACAGCCTTGCAGGTAATGTCAGTAAGATAAAGAAATTGACTGTAGACTTCAGGAAAGGGGAAAAGGGTGTCCAGCTTCAAGTTCCCGGGCATCAGCATCTCTCCTGGGTCCAATATATTGACGTAATTTCAAAGAAGGCATGTCAGCAGCTCTATTTCATTCGGAGTTTGAGGAGATTTGGTATATCACCAAAATCCCGGCAAATCTCTACGAATGTGCCATAGAGAGCAGTCTGACTGGTTGCATCACCACCTGATTTGGAGGAATCAGTGCACAGGATCAGAAAAAGCTGCACAGGATTGTAAACTCAGCCATTTCTATCCTCCTCACCACTGAGGACAGTGCTTCAAGAAGGTAATATCCACTATTAAGGACCCTCACCATCGAGGACATGGCCTCTTCTCATTACCACCATCATGGAGGAGGTGTAGGAACCTGAGGACACACATTCAATGTTTTAAGGACAGCTTCTTCCCCTCAGAACCATAAGGTTTCTGAATGGTCAATGAACACTACCTCAGTACTTATTTATGTTTTATAGATTTTCTATTGCAATTTATAGTAATTTTTATGTATTACACTGTATTGCTGCTGCAAAACAACAAATTGCATGACATAGTCAAAGATAATAAAGCTGATTTTGAAATAATGTGCCTAGTAAAACAAAGTTGCTATTCTGAGTGGCTCCTTCTCAATTTGTATATAATTGTTGTTTCCTTTTGTGAGAATGTAAAAAGCAAAAGTGGTGGCTACCCCCGCCAAAGTTTCAAAGGTTCATTTTATTGTCAAAGTATGCACATACAATACAACCCTGATATTTGTCTTTTCCAGATAGCCATTAAACACCTTGGGTGTTGATGAAAGAAAAGACATCAACTCCTCAACTGGCAGAAAAAAAGTAAAGAAACAAAACTTGCAGACCCCAAAATTCCTCCTCCCCTGCAACAAAATACAGCCACAATAACACTCACCAAACCCCCACCTGAAGAAAAGAACAGCCACAATAACAATCCCCAACGTCCTCACTTGCTGAAAAGAACAGCAACATCAGCACCAAACCCCCAACCCCCCCGACACCAAAACTAACAGAACACCCACCCGCCAATCGTCCTCAAGAAAGAAAACACCACAAAGCTGAAGGAAACCAATTTAAAGTACAGTCCAATAATTACATAAATCTCAGAATACCGGAAACCTCTTTTCGTCTGCAAAAGAAGAGAGTAGTCGGATGAACTCAGTCCTTCTGTAAAGAGTGACCACCGACTCGGGTCTGAATGATGCTGAACTAGAGCCAAGCGTGGCGATCCAGCTGCTGACCATCTCCGTTGGGAGCCATCACTAACCCTCTCTGCATTTACCTCGATGCCTCAATCTTCCTCACTACTTTTGGAGTCCTACTGTACATCGTGTGACTGATGCCACTAACTGATGCATCACACAGCAAAGGCCACTCACACTGGTCAGCTTTCACGAGCCCACTACATTGTTCTCACCTTGAGTCTTTAAAGCCTACAGGGCTTTCAAAGGTTCATTTATTATCAAATGTATGTATACAGTATACAACTCTGAGATTCGTTTTCTCCAGGTAGCCACGAAGCAAGGAAAACCATGGAAGTCGATAGACCAACTCTGTATCTCGTCTGATGCACATTGGCAGCAACTCAATGCATAAAAGCACGTAGGCACAGTGAAAAAATGTGATCTATGTGACTTTGACCACGGTGCCCACAGAGTTGTAGAGTATCTTAGACACTACAAATCTCCTGGGACAAAGGTCTCTAAAAGCAGGAAGTTTCCAACCTTTTCTATGCCATGGACCCCTACCATTAACCACCAGGTCTGTTAACCCCAGGCTGGGAAACTCTGCTCTCGAGTTTACAGAGAATGATGTGAAAAACAAAAACCATCTAGTGAAGTGAGCAACATACTTTATACTTTATTGTCGCCAAACAATTGGTACTAGAACGTACAATCATCACAGCAATATTTGATTCTGCGCTTCGCCATCTCTGCCTGGCCTACTGCGTTCACCAGCAAATTTGATGTGTGTTGCTTGAATTTCCAGCATCTGCAGAATTCCTCCTGCTTACACTTTTAAAAAGAATATACTGTACCCTGTTTTACCAGTCTCTCTGTCTTCAAACCTATTGCTATACTTTTCTCAAAGGTATCAAGGTGTTTGACGTGTCAACTCTGAGAACATCAGCTTAACTTTGCTAAAGTTTTCTCAGCCAGTCGTTAAGAACATAAGAAATAGGAGCAGGAAAAGGCCATTCGGCCCATTGAGTCTGCCCTGCTATTCAATAAGATTATGGTTGATCTGTCCGTAAACTCAGCTCCATCTACCTGCCTTTTCCCCATAACCTTTAACTCCCATACTATATAAAAATCTATCTAACTGTATCTTAAATATATTTAGTGAAAGCCTCAACTGTTTCCCTGGGCAGAGAATTCCACAGATTCACCAGTCTCTGGGACAAACAGTTTCTCCTCATCTCCATCCTAAGTCTTCTCCCCTGAATCTTGAGGCAATGTCCCCCAGGTCTAGTCTCACCTACCAATGGAAACAACTTTCCTACTTCTATCTTATCTATCCCTTTCAAAATTTTGTATGTTTCTCTAAGATCCCCTCTCTTTCTTCTGAATTCCAGAGAGTATAGCCCCAGGCGACTCAATATCTCCTCACAGGTTAACTCCTTCGTCCCTGGAATCAACCTGATAAACCTCCTCTGCACTGCGTCCAAAGCCAGTATATCCTTCCTCAAGTATGGAGACCAGAACTGCACACAGTACTCCAGGTGTGGCCTCACCAGTACCCTGTATAGTTGCAGCATGACCTCCCTGCTCTTGAATTCAATCCCTCTAGCAATGAAGGCCAACATTCTGTTTGCCTTCTTAATAACCTGTTATACCTGCAAGCCAACTTCTTGCAATTCACGCACAAGCACTTCAAGTCCCCCTGCACAACAGCATGCTGCAATCTTTCACCATTTAAATAATAATCTGCTCTTCTATTATTCCTTCCAAAGTGGATGATCTCGCATTTACCAACATTATCAATACACTTCCTCTGACTCCATGCATCCGTATCTTATTTGTAAGTCTCTTGTGCGGCACCTTATCGAACGCCTTCTGGAAATTGAAGTATATGACATCCACCTGGTCCCCTCTATCCACTGCACTCATTATGTCCTCAAAGGACTCCAGTAAGTTTGTCAAACAGGATCTGCCATTTCTGAATCCATGCTGCATCTGTCTAATGGAACTACTCCTTTCTAAACGTTTCACTATTCCTTCCTTAATGAGAGCTTCAATCATTTTCCCGACTACAGATGTTAAGCTAACTGGCCTATAGTTGCCCGTCTTTTGCCTACATCCTTTTCGAAAAAGTGGCGTGATATTTGCTGTCTTCCAATCGGCCGGGACCTGCCCAGAGTGCAGAAAATTTTGGTAAATGATTACCGACAAATCTACTATAACCTCTGCCAATTCGCTCAGCACTCTGGGATGCATCCCATCAGGACCAGGGGACTTATCTACCTTCTGGCCCTCTAGTTTTCTCATCACTATCTCTTTAGAGACAGTGATTTTATCGAGGTCCTCACCTCCCATTTTGTCCATAACATCATTCTTTGGTATATTAGACATGTCCTCCACTGTGAAGACTGACACAAAATAGTTGTTCAATGCCTCAGCCATTTCCTTATCACCGAATATGAAATTCCCCTTATCGTCTTCCAAGGGACCTACGTTGATTTTAGCCACCCTCTTCTGCTTTATATATTTATAAAAATTTTTGCTATCTGTTTTTATATTTTGTGCTAATTTACTTTCATACTCTATCTTCCCTTTCCTTATTTCTTGTTTAGTTGTTCTCTGTTGCTTTTTAAAGTTTTCCCAATCCTCCGGTCTCCCACTACTCTTTTCGACTTCATACACAAGCTTTTAATTTGATACTATCTTTTATTTCCTTAATTATCCAAGGCTGGCTCTCCCCACACTTACTGTCCTTACTTTTGACTGGAATATACTTTTGTTGAGCACTGTGAAAAAGCTCTTTGAAAGTATTCCACTGTTCCTCAACTGTCATACCAAATAGCCTATACTCCCAATCCACATTAGCCAACTCCTCCCTCATCCTGCTGTCTCCCTTGTTCAAACATAACACACCAGTTTTAGATCTAATTATTTCATCCTCCATTTGTATGCAAAATTCAAACATACTATGATCACTCTTTCCAAGAGGATCCCTGACTACAATGTCCTTGCCCATTAAAACTGGTACACTGATGACCATTTCCAGTTGCCATGTATGGTGTTGTACAATGCACTCTATTTACCCTAACACCAATAAACTCTCAGCAAAGTAGGTTTTCACTTTAAAGTTTAACAGTGCTTTCGTCAACTCTATCTAGACTGTGTTTGCTGGATAAAGTGCCTTGATTCATTATCAAAGCACCTTCAGCACTACCACACACAGGTCAATTGTTGTTAATCAATAATGTTAATCAAGAGTCAGTCCCTTTGCTACCATTAGTGTCTGTGGCATAGACACCGGAAAATTCTAATTCCTCATTATCTGAACAAACTTCCAAATTGTTAAGTCAAAACTGCCACCAAAATTGAATTTTTGTCACTCTCACCCTTGGATCTGCAGGCTCCTGAAGTGTGGCCCTCTTTGGTTAATCCAAGTTAACACG
The DNA here is from genome assembly GCF_030028105.1 of Mobula birostris. Classification (NCBI taxonomy): domain Eukaryota; kingdom Metazoa; phylum Chordata; class Chondrichthyes; order Myliobatiformes; family Myliobatidae; genus Mobula; species Mobula birostris. Next base: position 124,825,548 of record NC_092379.1, on the reverse strand, counting down.
GCTGAGGTGAATGATGGCTACTACAATGATAGAGATCTACTAAACTTTATTTAAGTCAAATATACTTTACTCATAATCAAAACGATCAAAAGAACAAACAGTGTAATATCGTTCATTCTTAGACAATGCTTTTCATTACGTTCCTTAAAACCAGGAGGGCTGTTGCCACTCATGTGACCCACTGTGATGGTACATTACCGCAACAATTGAGCGACTTCCTCACCCAACCTGGCTCCTCCCTGTCCACCAGCAGAAGAACCCCATGCCATGGTGCTTCCCCACTGAGCCCATTGTGGTAGCTGCACCAAGTTTCATGCAATCCCGTAGCCTGAAATGTGCCAGTCAACAGCATTCCTTCATGGACACCCCGATGTGCTGGCAGACCAACAAGTTTTGGACAGACCAAAGAGCATCTTGTGTGTGTGTGTGTGTGTGTGTGTGTGTGTGTGTGTGTGTGTGTGTGTGTGTGTGTGTGTGTGTGTGTGTGTGTGTGTGTGTGTGTGTGTGTGTGCGTGCGTGTCCGTCCCCATCCGTCCCTGGGACCCGTCTGTCAATCAGAGAATCCTCTGTCACACATCTACTTGGAATGAACTGTAACAAAGGCCCTTGCATCTTTCTCCATACCCTGGTTATACCAGAATAATTCAGATTCAACTCAGTAATGCTGCTCTGTGCCGCGCTTTCCTGATGATAGATTTTAGGTACACCAGTCATTTGCAGTGGACAAATTTTTCAGGATTCTTGAATGCCACTTCCTTCATCACAATAATTTCATGTACGTAAGATTAAATGTTAGAACTTACATGCTAAACAGCTCGGATTGGATCATTCACTTACCAGTCCATAAACCCAGTGGTCCCCAACCACCGGGCCGCAGACCGGTACCCGGCCACAAAGCATGTGCTACTGGGCCGCAAGGAAACGATGTGATTTGATGATATGAGTCAGCTGCACCCTTCCTCATTCCCTGTCACGCCCACTGTTGAACTTGAACGCACACGAGGTCATTACACATCGTCATCCATGTCAGCACAGGAAGAAAATCAACTCCTCGAGCTTGCAAATGACGGCGGGCTGAAAAGTATGTTTGACATAACATCTCTGCCGGCATTCTGGATCAAAGTCAAGGCTAATTATCCTGAGATAGCCACGAAAGCACTGAAAACGTTGCTTCCATTTCCAGCATATCTCTGCGAAGCAGCGTTTTCTGCAACGAATGCAACGAAAACTAAATTGCGGAATAGACTGGACATAAGGAACCCCCCTCGAGTATCGCTGTCTCCCGTCACCCCTCGATAGGACCGTCTTGTTGCAGGAAAACAAGCCCAGAGCTCCCACTGATTTAGCGATGTTGGTGTGTTGCAATGACTTTATATGTTCATACGGGGAAAATATGCGCTGTGTGTTTAATATCCAAACATTATTTAAAATGTTATGATGCTATTGACTTATGACTTATAATTGACTTATCACTATATTCATGCAAGGAAAATATGCGGTGTGTTTAATATTAAATTCATTAGATAAACCCTTTTAGAAATGAAATTGAGTGTTTAGCCACTTACAAGTGACTTATAGTTGACTTATCACCTATATTCCGGTCGTGATTAACACCCACCCCCCCCCCCCCCGGCTCCCCTGGGTTGCCAACTGTCCTGTATTAGCCGTGACATCCCGTATATTGGGCTAAATTGGTTTGTCCCATACGGGACCGCCTTTGTCCCATATTTCCCTCACTAAGGTACAGCATTCCTATGAAACCTTCCATGCCGAAATGGCGTAAAGCAAAAAGCAATTACCACTAACTTATATTGGAAAAATTTCTGAGCATTCCCAGACCCAAAAAATAACCTATAAATCACACATAAAACCTAAAATAACACTAACATACAGTAAAAGCAGGAATGATACGATAAATACACAGCCGATATGAAGTGGAAATAATGTATGTACAGTGTAGTTTCACTGAACAGAATCGCCAAAACCGATTTGTAGAAAAAAATCGGTACGTACACGAATGCGCACGTCATGTATGCGCACTTCACGCATGCGCACACAGGTGCCCGCGCAAGGCTTCATGGTCACAGTAGTCTTTCTCGGGGTAAACACAAGTGTCCCGTATTTGACTGCTACTCTTGTCCCTTATTTGGGAGTGAGAAAGTTGGCAACCCTACCCCGCGCCCACCCCCCCCCCAACCGGTCGGCCAGTCCACAAGAATATTGTCAATATTAAACCGGTCAGCGGTGCAAAAAAGGTTGGGGACCCCTGCATAAACCTACTGCATTAAAGCATGATCAAAAAAGATTTGAGAAATTGCGGTTTTGGATAAATTATTTTGTGAATAAATGTACTCTTCAAACATCTCTCCTTGCTCTTGGCTCCTTTTCCCAAGCTTATAGCTTTCAGCTATTTCTAACAGTTTTGGATTAATCTTCCAGCTTCTGCACATTATCTTTTGCCATGTGTTGTGTAAGGTTTGTCAGCCAGCCAATGCTTCTGGCTCAGCTTTCTGTCACCAGTACTGCTGTTTTATAGTTGCTTTTATGTGGTGTTGGGCTCTCACAATATCAGCTTCTTTCTTCAACTCCTAGGAAATTGTTTGCTTTAAAGAACATGTCCATTAATTTTAATATAAAAGCAGAATGGTTTACATGGTTGGTTAAACCAAAGATCCTGATAGAGTGCTGTAATGCTCAACAGTGACAGGGCTTGGCTTGGTCCATGCCATAGCCCAGTGATAAATCATCAACACCATTGCTTAACACTGTTGCTTGCAATGTTATGCACTCTCACTGGTACGGTTGGAGACTTTCCATTGCAGAAAACATCATAAGTCAGTTTGTTACTAAAATTGCTCCAAAAAAAACTTTCCAAGTGAGAATCAACAATGCCCTTCAACAATCCCAAAGATAATCCATTACATCGCCATCACAGATCCACTGAGATGCAACAATATTTTATTTATTTGCAAGGTAGAACTCACACACACAAAGCATTGTGACTTTAAGGCTTACTGCAGACTGACTCTTCCATCTGTGTGTTATTAACACATTGTAGCAAAGCAGGAACATCACGTGATTCCCTTATCCAATAGGATCTCCATATGAACATACACCAGGATAACAGTGAAATCAGCACATTTTTATTTAAAGGTACACTACAGCCTAGCAGTTCAATCTTAACACCACCAAGGCTGTGAACAGTTCAAAACTGTGCCTCACCGCCATTGTATAAAAGGCAGCTAAGGGGTAGGATTTCAGTGCCAGTGATGCCAAAATCTACAGTTACGAATTCTTCAGACCTGTATTACACAGACTGCATATCTGCTTGCCAATCTTTCTCAGCCCAAAATGCTGACCGTTTATTCATTTCCATAGATGCTGCCTGACCTACTGGGTTCTTCCAGCATTTTGGATGTGTTACTCTGGATTTCCAGCATCTGTAGAATCTCTTCTGTTTATGTTTTCCCACTTCACATGTCTCTTCGAGAAACCCTGTTCAGTACCTTCTACTCCTACTCGGTAATTGTCATTCTTCCTCATAAACCCCCAAACTTCACCACCAACTGTTACTTTTCCCACATGTACCCTATTCTAATTGCTCTTCAGATAATAGTAATAATAGATAATTGCTCCATCTGTCTAAGTCAACAATGGATGCACCTGGGTCTCCGGGGCACAGACCTGGGCGATGAATATGGAGATCCTGGGCTGCCCAGACATCAAGATCCCCCTCTTGGCCTCGCGGATGTGGTCCAAAGGAATGCAAAGCAGTACATTTGGCATCAGCTTGGCTGCAGGAGCTGCCGGGAAGTGACGTGATACATCATCCAACCACCTTAGGGGCTCCACTCCGGATTTGTGTAGAATTTACTCCTAAGCCTTCTCCTCTCCCGAAGATACCCACAAGGCAGTTGGATCCGTAACCTGGATAGGGGCCCATACCGGGTACTGTCAGCCGGAGCCAGCTGAGCCCAGAACTCGTGTAAGGCAGGGTCATCACGCCCTGTAGTAGTGACATATGGAGCCACTACCCACTACCCATGATTGCTCTTCACACTTTTATAAATTCTCAGCTCGAAATTTCTTCCACACTTGTGAAAGACATATGAAGGCTACATCCACACTATGCCAGATAATTTTGAAAACAAAGCTTTTTCTCTTCGTTTTGACCTTCCGTCCACACTGAAACAGTGTCTTCAGTCCCCGAAAACGGAGATTTTCAGAAACGGTCTCCAGAGTGAATAAATCTGAAAACGCCTAATATCTGTTGCAGTGTGTACGGGGTAACTGGAGGTTTTTAAAACCGCTGTCATGACATGCCGGAACAAATGGCAACAGCGCAGGATTTCATTGTTTTCTTCTTATTGTTCTTATTACTACTTTATTGTTGCCAAACAATTGCTATTAGCGCGTACAATCATCACAGCGATATTTGATTCTGCACTTCACAGAACCTAACAATTTCAGAACAGATGGCAACGAGACTGAAGCCAGAAATGTACTCACCAAGTACTTTGACCCATAGCTTACTGAATAAATAAGTATACTCAGTTTGCCCTGTTTTCTGTCCTTGCTTGTATGAAGGTGGTTTACCTATTTATGCAAGTACTTCTCTGGCAATAGATGTGTAACAACCTAATGTAACATTGTATGGAAATACAAGATAATACTGATGCAGACATGTTTTATACATTTAACAAGGCGCTTTATTAATGCAAAAGAGTTAGTCAGTTTTTCAATGTTCATTGTCAGCCGAGTCATACTGTCCGTGAACTCCCTGTTGGTTGCCTCCATACACTCCAGTATTTGTTTTTTTTTCAGTTTTAAGTCCTCCTGCGCGAGAGCCAAGAGCAATTCCTTTTAAGTTTTTCTATTCTGTAACTGGACAAACGCGCACCAGGTCTATCGTTTCCTCTTCGCTTGTTTTCTGTGTGTCCTGCGCATGCCCAGTAGGAGGAGATTCGCCCAAATATCCGTCTAATGTGGACAGAGATATTTTGAAAAACGCTTAGTGTGGACGCCTATCGTTTTTACTCGAAATCGGCGTTTTCAAAATTATCTGGCGTAGTGTAGACGTAGCCTGAGTAGGAGATGCAAATGAACAAATGTATATTGTGTATGAGTCTGTTGCTGCAAAATTGTACTCTGCAGAGGGGCCAAAGCTTTGTTTGCAACATAACAGGTTTTACGTGTTTTCTGTGCACAAAGACTTTTGCTCTACCAAGTGCTAAGTCGAGTGAAGGGAGTCAAGGGGGTGGCAGATTGATAGTTAGTTACACTGACCATAGTGCTGGGGCTGCTGAATTCACAGCACCATTTGTGCTGGCGGGGGAGTGGTAGAATCAGGGCATTGGGACTGTTTGTGATGATTAGCTGATGAGTAGAGTTTGGGTTGTAATTGGGCTTGGATATTATGGTGGGCTCCCAGGAAAGACTCGCAGTGAGAGGTACAGTAGTTACATAATCAGTGAGGACCTAGACCAAGAGATTCTACATATCAAACTCCATAGCCTTGGATTTGTTCAGACATAATAATAACCTATTCATAGAGCATTGTTCCTACAGAGAACGTATTTCAAAGTACTTTACAATGGGATAAAGTGCAAACATGAAAATAAAATAATAATGAAAAGAAAAGACAAACAGATGTCAGTTAAAAGCAAACTTAAATAAATAGGTTTGGGGCTGCCATTTAAAAGTGTCAACTGAGTCTGCATACTTTATAATTTTAGGTATTGAATTCCATAGTTCCAAGACCGTAGTTCAACAAAGCTGACTTGCCAATTATCCTTTGAGGGAGATTGTTTAAACTTAAAGAGATCTGTGGAAGGAAACCTGAGACCTCAAATGGTTTATAAAATAAAAATGATTCTGTGATGTACTCTGGACCCAGACTATTAAGAGCTTTAAAAACAAGTAAGAGAACCTTAAAGTCAGTTATAAAAGATACAGTGATTTTAGTTTTCAGTTATAACCTCTAACACAATGGAAACACCACATACAATGATTCACCTTCAAGTTAAATAAACGTGGGATTACTTAGCCTTTGCATCATTGAACAATCAGCATATGACCAAATTGTAACTTAACTCCACCAGATTTTAAGCTTTTGCCTCCTTTTCCTGGGTTCCTAACAGAAATTATTTCTATCTCTTGGCTCAATTAGTTCCAATACAAAACCCAAAAACCACTATTAATTCTCTTTTTAACAAATTCATTCCTGTAAACAAACATCTGTTTGATTTAATTGATCCTCATAATTTAACTCTTGAAGTTCTAGTGTGAATGCTGTACTTCTTTCAAGGGTTTAGGTATGTAACAGGACTGACAGGAGACTGTCTGACAATGTCCTCAATATCAACTTTCAAGTTCAAAGTTCAAAGTTAATTTATTACGTAAGTACATATGTCTCACCATATACTACCCTGAGATTCATTTTCTTGCAGGCATTCACAGTAGAACAAAGAGATACAATAGAATCAAAGGAAACTATACACAAAGAATGACAAACAACCAACATGCAAAAGAAGACAAACTTTGCAAATACATTACAAAAAAATACTATTAATAATAACAACTATTGATATTCAGTCTGGGTACCCTCCAACCTGATGGCATGAATTTTGGTTTCTCGTTCTGATGAACACATTTTGCTGATCTCCCCACCTTTCCTCTACTCCACACTCTAACCTTTCACTTCTTCACACCTGCCTATTATGTCACATTGGATCTCGTCCTCCTTCCCTTTCTCCTGTTGCCTACTGTCCTCTCCTATCAGATTCTTTCTTGACCTTTTCCACCCACCTGTCTTCACCTATCACTTTCCAACTAGACACTTTCCCTTTCCCTCCCTCCCACCTTTTTAATCTGGCATCTTCCCCCTTCCTTCTCAGTCCTGAAGAAGGGTCTCAGCCTGAAACGTTGGCTGTTTGCTTACTTTTTTCCATAGATGCTGCCTGATTTGCAGTGTTCCTCTAGCATTTTGTGCATGTGTGGCTTTGTTAATTGGCTAGAAAATCAGGTGACCACCTTTGCAGAAGACATGTAGACGGATGGAATACAGTGGAATTTCTATTTATTTGAAATTCCAGAATATATTTCTCGAGTCCCACAAAGAAACATTTAGCTAATGCTTAGGTTTGTGGAATGGAGAGTGAATGACTAACCCTGCCCTAAAATTCCCTTGATTAATTCACAAAATAATTGATGAATACACAAAGCTTTAGCAAATGAAATTCAATGTTAGTAAAAGTGAGACCATCCCCATTCTGGCTCCAATCTTACCCCTTCTCTTACACAGCATATACCGTCTGGGTAGTTTCCAGCCCTTTGGCATGAACATTGAATTCTCCAACTTCGGTAATTCCCTCCCCATCCCTTCCCCCATCCCAGTTTCCCTCTGCCCCCTCCTCCAGCTGCCTATCACCTCCCTTATGGTTCCGTCTCCTTTTCCCCTATTCCTTCTTCATCTTTCCTGCCCATCACCTCCCTGCTTCCACTCTCCCACCCCTTGATCTTCCCCCTTACTGGTTTTTCACCTGGCACCTACCTGCCTTCTCCTTCCCACCCTCCCCCAACCTTCTTTATAGGACACCTGCCCCCTCCCTCTTCAGTCCTGACGAAGGGTCTGGGCCCAAAACGTTGACTGTTCGTTTCCACGGATGCTGCCCGACCTGCTGAGTTCCTCCAGCATGCTGTGCGTGTTAATTGCCTCCATTACCACTCCGAGCAACACTTTCTAGTCACCCACCAGTCTGTAAAAACTTGCCCTGCACATTCACTTTCAACTTACCCCTCAGAAATGCATGCCTTCTAGTATTAAACATTATGACCCTGGGGGCAAAAAGATACAGTGTGTCTAGTCCACCAATGCCCCTCAGAATTTTATAAACTTCCATCCCGTCAAAAAACAAACCGAGTTTGTCCAGAGTCTCCTTGCAGCACATGCCTTCTAATCCAGGCAACGTCCTAATAAACCTCTCCTGCACTTTCTCCCAAGTGTCACGTCCTTCCTATAACTGCTTACTAAGTGTTCAAGAAGTTGAAAGCAGTATGGTGTGAGGGTAGAGGGTGTTGGGAACAGGTGCCGTGGTGCAAGATGTACATGGGTAATTAAAATGTGAAGAGCAAATGCAGAAAATAATCATGTAAGGCCGGTGAAACTCTGGCCTTTGTATCTAGTGTAAACAAAGCTAGAACATATACAAAATCTTGGTTAAACCATATCCGGAAGGGGACCAAATTCCTGGTTAAACCATATCCGGAAAGGGAGCAAATTCCTGGTTGAACCATATCCAGAAAGGGACCAAATTCCTGGTTAAACCATATCTAGAAAGGGACTAAATTCTTGGTTAAACGGTATCTGGAAAGGGACCGTATTTTGTCCTTTGATAGAGAGGAGCACTGATTACCAGAAACTACAAGGGGCATGCACTCAGTGGTCACTTTATTAGATACTGTACCTCCTGTACCTAATAAAGTGGCCACTGAGTGTATGTTCATGGTCTTCTGCTGCAGTAATCCTGCTGCATCAAGGTTCGACATATTGTGCATTCAGAGTTGTTCTTCTGTATACCACCGTTGTAATGTGTCATGACTTGAGTTAGTCGCCTTCCTGTCAGCTTGAACCAGTCTGGCCATTCTCCTCTGACCTTTGACATTTTCACCCACAGAACTGCCGCTCACTCTACTGGGATTTTTTTTTGTTTTTCGCACCATTCTCTATAAACTCTAGAAACTGTTGTGTGTGAAAATCTCAGGAGATCAGCAGCTTCTGAGATACTCAAACCACCCTGTCTGGCACCAACAATCATTCCGCGGTCAAAGTCGCTTAGATCCTGATTTTGATGTTTGGTCTGAAGAACAACTGAACTTCTTGACCATGTCTGCATGCTTTTATGCATTGAGTTGCTGCACATGATTGGCTGATTAGATATTTGCATTAATGAGCAGGCGTACCTAATAAAGTGGCCACTGAATCTATATCTGGTGAGGTTCTTATGATCGAGGTTTGCTTTTCCCAGAATGAAGAAGACTAATAAGTGATTAATTCAGGTTTTAAGATTGATGGGTGAATAATACAGAAGAAGAAGGTAAACTACTTCTGCTATCTGAGGAATCATCGTTTAGAGACTGGAGCCAGTCATGCATTTGTGGAGTTGGGAAACATTTGTAAATGCAGAGGGTGGGAGAAGTTTATAACTCTATTTCACCCAAAGTCAACTAATGTTGGATCAATTCTTTATCTTAAATGTGTCAGTAATAGACCATTCTTAACTAAAGTATTTATGTTGTGTGATACAAATACAAATGCTTGGATTTCGGACATCAACTAGCCACAATCTCACAGGAGGGCAGACCAGATCTGAGGGGCTGAATGGCCTATTCCTCTTGATCATAAGGTCAATAAATCCTTTCAAAGGTGCAATGCTCAAGACAGAACCTAAAAAACAAAGTTCCAAAGCTGCAGAAAAGCCTTCTTGCCTTTGTGTTCTAGCTTTATAGACATAGAGCCTTACATTCTTCCGACACTGGTACTGTTACCATTGACGACATCTACATGGAGAGTTGCCACAGGAAAGCAGCATCCATCATCAGGAACACCCTCCCCCCACCACCCATGCCAAGCACTCTTCTCGCTGTTGCCATCAGGAAGAAGGTATAGGAGCCTCAGCACTCACACCACCAGGTTTAGGAACAGTTATTACAGCTCAACCATCTAGCTGTTGAATCAAATGGAATAACTTTACTCAACTTCATTTGTAACATCACTGGCCTGTTCTCACAACCTGTAGACTCACTTCCAAGGACTCCTCATCTCATGTTCTCGATACTTATTTATTTATTTCTCTATCTATTTAGATTAGATTAGATTATGAGGACACTCAGTCCTCGTTTATTGTCATTTAGAAATGCATGCATTAAGAAATGATACAATGTTCCTCCAGTATGATATCACAGAAACACAGGACAGACCAAGACTAAAACTGACATAAACCACATAAATATAACATATAGTTACAACAGTGCAAAGCAATACCGTAATTTGATAAAGAGCAGACCATGGGCATGGTAAAAAAGTGTCAAAGTCCTGATAGCCCCAACATCGCACGCAGACGGTAGAAGGGAGAAACTCTCCCTGTCGTGAGCTTCCAGCACCGCAACCTTGCCGATGCAGCATCCTGGAAGCACCCGACCGCAGCCGACTCTGAGTCTGTTCGAAAACTTCGAGCCTCTGACCAGCCCTCCGACACCGAGCACCGAGCACCATCTCTGCTCAGCGCTTCAACCCCGACCCCGGCCACCGAGCAACAAGCAAAGCCGAGGATTTGGGGCCTGCCCCTCTGGAGATTTCGGATCACACAGTAGCAGTGGCAGCGAAACAGGCATTTCAGAAGTTTCATCAGATGTTCCTCCGTTCTCTCACGTCTGCTTCCATCAAATCAGAATTGTGCACAGCACCCTACTTGACAGATAACAGATATTCATCACCGGAGTGGCCGCACGCACTGCGTCGCGCCGCCATCTTCTCCTCTCCTCTTTATTTGTATGTTTGCTTGTTTATCTATCTATCTATCTATCTATTTATTTATTTAAACCGTTTTTCTTTCTTTTTGTATTTGTACGGTTTGTTGTCTTTTGCACACCAGTTGTTCACCCTGTTGTTACAGACTTTAATTCATTCTGTTATGGCCATTGGATCTATTAGGTACGCCCGCAAGAAAATGAATCTCGGGGTTCTATAAGGTGATGTATTTGCACTTGGATAATAAATTTACTTTGAACTTTGAACTTTGAAACTCTATGCTTCCCACAGTACAGTAGCTTTCATAGATGTGTGCTGCCAAATGTATTTTCTGTTGGCTGCATCTGTGTTCTGTTTTGAAAACAAATGCAGTTGTTACTTGTAAACGGGTCACTTGGAGGGCGAGGGCTGAACTCGGCCTTGAGAAATGGTGAATTATATGGAGATTTTGCTCAATATTCACTCCATGTTCTATAGAGTCTGACGGAGATCTCGCCAAGACAAATGATCAGGTTTGTGTGAAAGGTTAAATTAAGATTGGTAGCAATAGCATGTTGCGCAGTCAGAAACAAAATGTTTCATTTCATTTGCAAAACATGATAACAATGAAACTAGAGACTACTAAACAGACTGTAATGAGAAACGTAGAATTCTCCACCACAAACTAGTTCAGGTGAAAACCTAAACTCATTTGAAAGGGAAATTATATTATTGCTTGCAAACCAATCAGGGTAACAGATGCAAGCAGGATAAAGGAAATTAGACAGAGCCAACCAAGCAAAACACTTGTTTTGTTCTTTAATATTCTGAGTAAATGGGGGATTTGGTGATACTTCCGTAACATTCCAATTTCTAAATGGACATTGAACCCATGAACACTACCTCACAACTTTTAATTTTTTTTTATTTTTGCACAATTTAATTTAACTATACACGCACACTTACTGTAATTCACAATTCTTTTTTTTCTATTATTATATATTGCATTGTACTGCTGCCGCAAAGACAGCAAATTTCATAGTATATTCTGGTGATATTAAACCTGATTCTGATTCTGATATAATACAGAGTTGCTGTGATATAATGCTGAGATCACGTAGTACCAAACTGATATGCTTTGTAAGTATTATAAAGCAAGCCTAGGACAAAATGCATATTGTAGTGTGGAAAGACAGTACTGAAGATTGTAAGGTGGCCAAATGGTACAAAGTGTGTACCTTAATATAGAAGCATTCAAGACCATAAGACCATAAGATATAGGAGCAAAAGCAGGCCAGTCAGCCCATCGAGCCTGCTCCACCATTCACATGGCTGATCCAATTCTTCCAGTCAGCCTAACTCACCTGCCTTCTGCCCATACCCTTTGATACCCGGGATAATCAAGAACCTATCTATCTTTGCCTTAAATGCACCCAATGACTTGGCCCCCACAACCGCTCGTGGCAACAAATTCCACAGATATAACACCCCCTGACTAAAGTAATTTCTCCGCATCTCTGTTCTAAATGGACGTACTTCGGTCCTGAAGTCGTGCCTTCTTGTCCTAGACTCCCCTACCATGGGAAATAAGTTTGCCATATCTAATCTGTTCAGATCTTTTAACATTCGGAATGCTTCAATGAGATCCCCCCTCATTCTCCTGAACTCCAGGGAGTACAGCCCAAGAGCTGCCAGACGTTCCTCATACAGTAACCCTTTCATTCCTGTAATCATTCTCGTAGAAGGGTAAGGATAAAGACATGATTAGCAGGGCTTTCTATAATGCAACACAATGAGTGCCATATGATGTGAATAAATTACTAAGACTCTAATTTTTGTATATAATTTGCATCCAGTGATCTGACCTAAATAAAATATTTCAAATTGCATGTTTGAAGAGGGAGGAGAACGGAGGGTAGAAAATTCATAACGTAAGCATGAATAGGCAAAGGGTAAAGCTACAGCAGGACCCATCCTGGTCATCATAGGCAGACAATCCAGCATCGGCGTCAGGCAAAGTTCAAAGTTCAAGTAAAATTTATTATCAGAGTACATACATGTCATCACATACAATTCTGAGATTCTTTTTCCTCCGTGCATGCATAGCAAATCTATAGAACAGTAACTGTAAACAAGAAGAGAAGGCACCTAAGATGTTATATATAATAAATAAACGAATCTGTCTGGATTTACAATTCATGGTGGAACGATTTGCTGTATTTAATAAGAAGGTAACAAGTAATATAGACAAGAATGAGGAACAGTTAGGCTGGAAAAGGTCCTTTGCAGAAAGCTCCCATAAAGATGGAGCAGATATAGTAGTGTTGAGATTGACAACGATGACATGAACTGCCGCTTGAAAGCGTGTCTCCATGTCTATTGTTCACTGTTTGCCTTCCAACTCATTGCTTCCAACACCAAGACATCAATTGGTCAAGACACAACATACAACTGAGAGCTCATCAACATAGCTACATTAAATCATACAAAGATCTGCATGATATACAGGCTTGACAAAAGAACCCCTTTCCAAAACCATGATCACTGGCACACAACATCTCAGGAATCTTTACAACTGGCACAAAAGTAGCATAAAGCTGAATAAAAAGGATATTAAATAAATAAAGGCTCAGAATTCATGGTTTTCCACGCTCAATAAGGAGGGCAACCTATAATGTACTGACACGTGAATGAGTAGGAAGTAGTTAAATAGTTAACCAGTATGGTTAAGATAAAGCTCAAATGCACCCACAACCTTACTCATTATGACCTCCCACCTACTGTCTGCCTGCACTGCACTTTATCTATAACTGTAATACTTTATACTGGACTCCCACCCACTTACCTTCCCCCTCGACTGGTTTGCCTATTACTTGCCAGCTTGCACTCCTTCCTCCTCCCTTCCCCGCCTTCTTATTCTGGCTCATTCCCCTCCCCCCCGCCCCGCCCTTTCCACTGTTGATGAAGGTTCTCAGCCCAAAATGTCGACTGTTTATTCCTCTCCTTAGATGCACCTGACCTGCTGAGTTTCTCCACTATTTTGTGTGGGTTACTCTGCATTTTCAGCATCTGCAGAATCTCTTGTGAGTATTTTGCACACCGCTATTGTTTTACCCTGTACCAACTCTACGCACTGTTGTGATGAATTGATCTGAACGAACAATATGCAAGACAAGTTTTTCACTGCACCTTGGTACATGTGATGATAATAATAAGCCAATTTACTAAATGCTTGGACAAACCATTTAGGCCACTGACAATACTCTGACCAATAATTAGATCTCCACAACATGTATCAAGACATTACTTTTGTGCAGGGATAAATACATATTGTTGGCATGTGGCCAAGTGGTTAAGGTATCGGTCTAGTGATCTGAAGGTCGCTAGTTCGAGCCTCAGCTGAGGCAGTGTGTTGTGTCCTTGAGCAAGGCACTTAACCACACATTGCTCTGTGATGACACCGGTGCCAAGCTGTATCAACCCTAGTGCCCTTCCCTTGGACAACATCGGTGGCGTGGAGAGAGGAGACTTTCAGCATGGGCAACTGCCAGTCTTCCATACAACCTTCGCCCAGGCCTGCGCCCTGGAAACCTTCCAAGGCGCAAATCCATGGTCTCACGAGACTAACAGATATCTATAAATACATGGTTGAAGAAGTTGCAAGAAACTGTTAGGTGTTGCTGGGACATTGTCCTGTATGCCCAGAATGGGAATTATTGTAGCATCTCACAAAGCCTGTTCTGTATTACACTAGCCAGAACTGACTTGTTTCCACTGTTCAAATATTTGTCAAGTAAATTAAATTGGCTTTGTAGCAAAGCACAAGAAATACTGATCTCTGAAACTCAATTCAAATTTTCCGTAGTCTGTTGGGGAAAATAAATCCCATTGTTTGCTGTCCCTAGGGTTCAGGTGTGACATGTTACTTAATGATTTCAATGGTTTCCATCATGTTCTGAATCATACAGCACACAACTGGTACCAGCTGGTAATTTCAGAATCAGAATCAGATATAATATCACCGGCATATGTTGTGAAATGTATTAACTCTGTGACGGCAGTGCAATGTAGCACATAACAATAGAGAAAAAAGTAATTATATGTATGTATATTAAATAGTTATGCTAAAATAAGCAGTGCAAAAAAACAGAAATCGATAAAAAAGTAGTGAGGTAGTGTTCAGTGTCCGCTTAGAAATCGGATTTCATTCAGTAGGCTAGTAGAAACTGGAAAGATTACAAGCTATGTGCTGAGGAGCTCGGCAGGGGATGCAGCATCCATGGATTGGAACAAACAGCCAATGTTTCATGTCAAGACCATTCGTCAGGACTCAGTCTGAAACGTTGACTGTTCATTCCCACCCATAGGTGCTGCCTGACCTGCTGAGCTCCTCCAGCACGTTGTGTGTATTTCTCTGGACTTCTTACATTTGCAGGACCTCTTGTGTCTAAGATTACAAGCCGTTGCACTTCGGCTTCCTGTTCGGAAGTTGAATAAGAGCACAGAAGAGGGTAAGACGAGGAATCACGTACTGTCCTCATCAAGGGATCAGAAGTGGAAAGGGTGAGCAATTTCAAGTTCCTGGGTGTCAACATCTCTGAGGATATATCCTGGGCCCTACATATCGACGCAGGAACAAACAAGGTATGACAGCGGCCATATGTCATTAGGTGCTTGAGGAGATTTGGCATGTCACCAAAAACATTCAAAATTTTCTACAAATGTACCGTGGAGAGCATTCCAACTGGCTGCATTACTGTCAGGTATTGGGACAGCCACTGCCAGGATCAAAATAGGCTGCAGAAAGTTGTAAGCTCAGTCAGCTCCATCATTAAGGACCCCATCACCGATGACATGCCCGCTTCTCATTGCTACCATCAGGGAGGGGATGCAGGAGACTGAAGTTACACACTCAACAATTCAGGAACAGCGGCTTCCCTTCTGCCGCCAGATTTCTGAATGGACATTGAACCCATGAACACTAACTCCTTATTCTTCTCTCTTTTTGCACTACTTTTTTACTCTTTTTTAATTTAAATCTTTAAGTACGCTGTACACACACACACACACACACACACACACACCTTACCAAGTTAAGAGCCCATGGTATTACAGGAAAGTTACTAACATGGTTAGAGTATTGGCTGATTGGTAGAGGGCAGCAAGTGGGAATGAAAGGATCCCTGTCTGGTCGGCTGCCAGAGACTAGTGGTGTTCCGCAGAGGTCAATATTGGGACCGTTTCTTTTTATGCTGTATATCAATGATTTAGATGATGGAATAGATGGCTTTGTTGCCAAGTTTGTAGATAACACGAAGATTGCTTGGAGGGGCAAGTAGTGTTGAGGAAACAGGTAGGCGGCAGAAGGATTTAGACAGACTGGGAGAATAGGCAAGAAAGTGGCAAATGTTGGAAAATGCACGGTTATGCACTTCGGTTGTATAAATAAATGTGCAGACTATTTTCTAAACGGGAAGAAAATCCAAACATCTGAGATGCAAAGGGACTTGGGAATCCTTGTGCAGAACACCCTAAAGGTTAACTTACAGGTAGAGTCAGCGGTGAGGAAGGCAAATGCAATGCTAACATTAATTTCAAGAGGTCTAGAATACAAGAGTAGGGATGTGATGCTGAGGCCTCACCTTGAATATTGTGAACAGTTTGGGCTCCTCATCTGAGAAAAGATTTGCTGGCATTGGAGAAGGTTCAGAGATAGTTCACAAGGATGATTCCAGGAATTAAATGGTTACCATATGAGGAACATTTGATGGCTCTGGGTCTGTTCTTTCTGGAATTTAGAAGGATGAGGGGAGATCGCATTGAAAGTTTTTGAATGTTGAAAGGCTTAGACAAAGGATGTTTCTCATTGGGGGGGTGGGGTCTAGAACAAGAGGGCACAGCCTCAGGATAGAGGGACATCCATTTAAAACAGATATGCCGAGAAATTTCTTTAGCCAGAGGGTAGTGAATTTGTGGAATTTATTACTATAGGCAACTGTGGAGGCTAGGCCTTGGGAATATTTAAAGCAGAGCTTGATAGGTCCTTCATTGGACATGGCATCAAAGCTTATGGGAAGAAGGCTGGAGAGTGGGTTGAGGAGGGGAAAAAAGGATCAGCCATGATCGAATGGCGGAGCAGACTCGATGGGCTAAATGGCCTAATTCTGCTCCTAGTCTTATGGCCTTAAGTATATCTGATTCCCAAAGGAACCATTGTCAACCCAAAGTATTGGAGTAAACAATGTTATTGTAACAATTGTCACAATGACATTGTTTACTTCAAGACCATTAAGATTAATGGTCACAATGTCACCGATCTTAAGAGTATAAAAATGTGGTGAACTTTCGGATTTGTGAGACCCTGCTTGTCATGATGAATAAAGACTTCTATGTCACCAGCTTTAGTGTCTCTCTGGTGACTTCGTAACAACATAAGAAATAGGAGCAGGAGTCGGCCATCTGGCCCGGCGAGCCTGCTCTGCCATTCAATAAGATCATGGCTGATCTGGCCATGGACTCATCTCCACCTACCTGCCTTTTCCCCATAACCCTTAATTCTCCTACTATGCAAAAATCTATCCAACCTTATCTTAAATATATTTACTGAGGCAGCCTCCATTGCTTCATTGGGAAGAGAATTCCACAGATTCACCACCTTCTGGGAAAAGCAGTTCCTCCTCATCTCTGTCCTAAGTCTACTCCCCTGAATCTTGAGGCTAAGTCTTCGCTCACAGTCACAACAATCATAAACTCTCCATCTTTTGTTTATCAAGTGTCTGTCTTACTCTCACATCACATGCCAATGATAATAAACCTGATTCTGATTCTGATTAAAATAAATGCTAGTACTTTGTTTCACTCATCCTTTGAGGAAGGGAGTTCCAAAGACTTGATATTTTGAGAGAGAAAATATATTTGGCTTCATTGCAGTGAACCCGATCCTTGAGGGAACATCTTCTCTCAATGCCTCACTTAACCTATCTCCTTACATAATCTTCCACAACTTTTCAAAATTTACATTCCTACTTCATCACCAGCAACATTCGTTACCATACCTCCTACACCTTCACCCAAATCATTCAGATAAACTGTGACAATCTGAGACTCCACTGTAAATCCCCGAGGTACTTTCTCCTACAGCTCCAATGACATTTCCACCATGCCAAGCCATGACTGACGCTACTTTTGGTCAATTCTTGGTAGTGTAGAATCGGAACTATAAACTGACGTCTGAATGCCGGAGGTGGATCATTGCAGCTGAGGGTCCTTTCTGCTTTTTTGTGGATTAGGCACAGAGTTAAATGTACAATGGATCTTCCTGAGTGACCACAGTTGTACACTAGGGAGGTATTAATTTTATATCGGTGCATTGTGTTCACATTTCCATTGATTTGTGCAGACATTGTTTGCAATTTGACCAAAAGCCCATAAGACAGGAGCAGTATTAAGCCAGCCTTTCTATCAAATCTGCTCCAACATTTGATTATGACTGATTTATTTTCCTTCTTAACCTCATTCTCTTGCCTTCACCCCATTGGCCTTGATGCCTTGGCTAATCAAGAACCCATCAATCTCCACTTTAAATACACCCAGATGACTTGGCCTCCACAGATTCACCGCACTCTGGCAGACAAAATTCATCCTCATTTCTGTCCATGCCCATGGGTACTGCAGTAACACAAAGCCACAGATCTTCTGCAAGGGGTGTGTATCTGGAACGACTTGCGAACTTCACTTGGTTCCTATACTTCAGGACCAAATTCACATTGTTGAAGGCCATGCACTGGGCCCAGAAGTGTTTGCACTACTCAAGGCTATGGTGCAGTCTATGATAAAGGTGATTCAGCAGATGTATTATTGCTCATGAATACCCCTGAGTTACTTCAGCCTCAAACCAAAAAACCAAACCTAGAACATAAATTCGAGAACATAGAACACTACAGCACAGCACAGCACAGGCCCTTTGGCCTACAATGTTGTGCTGAACTTTTAGCCTAAGATCAACCTGACCCTTCCCTCCTACATCTTCCCCCATTTTTATATCTTCCATGTGCCTATCTAAGAGTTTCTTAAATTCCCCTTATGTATCTAACTTTACCCCCACCCCTGACAGGGCGTTCCACACACACACCTACCTCTTACATCCTCCCTATACTTCCCTCCCATCATATTTTAAAAAATGTTTTCTTGTATTAGTCATTTGCACCCTGGGAAAAGGTTTCTGGCTATCTATTCGACCTACGCCTCTGACTATCTTGTACATTTTATAATTAATCAAAAACTCTGCAGTAATTGGAAAATGTGTTGACCTGTGTTGACAGTAGCTGTTTATTCCTGTTCCATTTTGTGTGTGTTGCTCAAGATTTCCAGCTTGCTTATCACTCAGATCGATGCACTGATGATGCTGTAGCCTCTGCACGGCCATTCAGTCCGAACCCACTTGGAAAATGGGCCAGAGTCAGTCTATGTTGGAAGCAACATCTCTCGCTCCATCACTTTGAGCATTGGTGCCACCCCGGGGCTGCGTGCCCAGCCTGCTGCTGTACAAACTACTGACATATGACTGTCCTGCTAGATCCCGTTCAAACCAAATCTTCAAGTTCCCTGATGACACAGCAGTGGTTGTCCTCATCAGCAATGACAAAGTGGCAGCATACAGACAGGAGGTAGAGGGGGTGGTCAAATGGTGCAAGCACAACAACTTGTGTCTCAATGTGCACAAGACCAAAGAGGTGATTGTGGTCTTTAGGAAGATATAGGCTGACCACTCCTCACTGCACATAAACAGCCTCTCTGTGGAGCAAGTTAGGAGCACCAAGCTTCTGGGAGTGCACATAATGGACGATCTCACCAGGTCCCTCAACACCTTCTCTTTGGTCAAGAAGGTACAGCAGCATCTCCACTTCATGAGGAGATAGAGGTGAATGAGGCCCCCCACCCACCCCAATTCCAACAAATTTTTGCAGGAGCACCATTGAGAGTGCCCTGACCAGCTTCATCATTGTCTGGTACAGGAATTACAAGGCATCTGACACAAAACTCTACAAAGAATTGTGAAGGCTACTGAGAGGAGCATTGGGGTTCCTCTTGCACCCATCCAAGATATTCATAAAGAGAGTTGCATACGCAGGGCTCTTAACATTGCCAGTGATCCCCACCATCTGTCCAACAATATTTGACCTCTCACCAAGAGGCAGGAGGAACCTTAGCATCAGGTCAAGGAATGTTAGGATGGGAACAGCTTCTTCCCTCAAGGTGTGAGACTACTAAATTCCCTGTCACCACCCATGTCTCATCATGTCTTGACAGGAAGTGTAGAGGGGGCTTGACCCAAATGTAAAACAGCGGAGGCAATGTAATGCTGAGCGATAACTTTAATAATAAACTATTAGCAAGCCTCAGGGGGTCGCAAAACAAAAGAGAACAGATACTTAACATGACAAGGCAACAAGGTAACTGAAGGTTAGGAAGCAATGGGTTGAGGTTGGGCAGTTTGATGAATGAACAAAGATTGTGGATGAGACCCGGGTTTAAATAGGCTGCAGGTGATAAATTGGAAACAAGTGGCAAGTATTTTTGAGAGGAAAAGAACTGTGTCATTAAACAATCAATGTTGAGATTTGTAAAATAATGGTAATAACTCAGTTGCTTAACTGGGTGTAGACCAGGAAGTGCCTGCCTATGCAGCCCTGGCATGTATGAAGTGCCAGTAGTGTTATACAGTTTACTTTTTAAATTGTATCATAAATGCACCTTATTATTTGTTAATTTATTTGATGTAATATTACATTATGTGGTGTATGTGAGTTACATATACTGTGTTGTGTACCTTGGACTGGAGGAACGTTGTTTCATTTGGCGGTATACATGCATGCGGTTGATTGACAATAAAATTGAACTTGAGTTTGACTGTAACAAAGTAACTGATTAAATGCAAGACATCTACTAGGTTGTTGAAAAAAACATTTGAATTTTCCAGTTTACAGATTTACCTGGAAGTTTGGAGCACAACTTCAGGACTATTTACAGGCTTTTACAAAATGATTGCTGAGGTCAGAGCAGCCGCTCATCTGAGATGTTGGGAGCGGCAATTGTCAAGAGCAGTTGTAATGCATTACCATGCTGCTCACAGCATCGATCAGCCTTGGCAGAAGTAAGGGTTGTTAAAATCAAGAGACTCTCATCTTTCCGCACTCTGTTTGTTCAATCAGGGTGAGGTTAGGTAATGAAAGATGCTGCGCGAGGCTACAGCTGAAAAATCTGAACATCACTCTCACCTCCCAAATCAGGTCAGAAGTTCAGCTTCCTGTCAAGGAGTTTGAGTTCAAACCATGGGATACATCTGGGTGCAGTTTGCTGGCTACTTAGCCTTTGAGGATCATACATAATTTCAACATTGCATCCAAAAATAACACACAGAGAAAATCTTGTCTGCCAGGGAGGTGATTCTTGGGTCACTTTGATAAAATTAAGTGAGCTCATCTCCTCAACAACAATTTTAGTTAAGTATATATGTTCAAATTTAATCTATTTATCTTCAAAACAGAAGATACTTTTGCGCAGAGATTTAACAGAGGGCTGGGACCAATGTCAGTTCTTGAAAGGTATTGCATTTTGCACAGGTAAAGTTCTGCTGGCTCAAGCAGCATTTGTGGAGGGGGAAAGCAATTTTGTGTCAAGATCTTACATCACGACTGATACATCAGGAGAGGGAAGAAACGAAACTTCATGGCCTAATTCTGTTTCCATGTCTTATGGACACATGGTTTAATATACAAAGTTCAAAGTTCAACGTACATTTATCATCAAAGTATTGCAGGAGTGCCGACAAAAATCAACACGAGTGTAATTACTCCTAACGTACATTTTATTCCAACAACAAAAAAATGGCCACATCATGTATATATATAAATAAAATAAAAAACCCAGTCCCCAAAATGTAATAACGCACAACGTAACACATAACATACACAGTGAACTTAACCCTTAATTGTCTAGGTGAATTCTGCCTAATGAAATTAAGGAGTTCCTACACGTGTCCCCAACCCCCAGCATTCACCCTAACAGACAAAGACAAACATGCAGAGGCCAGCAAAACTCAGCCAAACCTACTCCAGCCTTCTTGGGCAGGTGCCGGGGAGGAAGAACAATCAATGTCAGAAGGTCTGGAGGTGGGAGGCCAGCCCCTCCACTGGAGCTTCCAGTGGAGATTCCAGGCCCAATTGGGCAGGCTTGAGACGATTCACAGAAACACTGTCCGGGATACCTCCAAAGTCCAGTGTAGAAAACTTACACTCAGAATGGGCCATCAGAAGGTGGCCGCAGGAGACCTCAATGTCCACCCTTACGCACAAATACATATTCCGCCTCCCGCAGAGCCGGCAACATGTGCAACCTCGGCAGGCCGCCCTGCACTGTAGGCACCGGAGCAAAAGTTTTGGCACTGTCTATAAAAGCCGACTACTGCTGTAAAGTGGACCATGGGACCAAGGATGCTGGGGGTGACTCTCCCAACCCATGCAGGGTTTGCCCAAAAACAAGCTCTGCAGAAGAGGACTGAAGGTCCGCCTTACGGGTTGTCCTCAGGCCCAACATGACCCAGGGCAGTCAGTGGAACCACTCAAACAAACCATTGGTCTGAGGGTGATAAGCTGTGGTCCGCTGCAGTTTGACCCCCAGATCACAGGCAGCCACACACCAAAGCTCGGACATAAACTGCGACCTTTGGTCTGAGCAGATATCTGACAGGACGCTGAACTGAGCAATCTATGAGCCAATGAATGCTCATGCCACCTCCACGGCTAAAGTGGACGACAGCGACTCTGCCTCCAGCCAACATGTGGCCCTACCAACGATGGTGAGAAGGTGAGTAAACCTGTGGGATGGGGGCAATGGGCCAACCAAATCCACATTCGCGTGGTCGAAATACCACTCAGGGACTGCACAAGGAGCCGAAGGAGCCTTGGTGTGTTGACGCACCTTCGCGCATTGACATGCCAAACAAGAACTAACCCAATCCCTGATATCCTTACTCAGCCCGTGTCACACAAACTTTTCTGTCACCAGTTTCTGCAATGCCCTCCGGCCCGGGTGAGAAAGCCCGTGGACCACATCAAAAACATACCACTGCCAGCTCACTGACACAACTGGCCTGGGTCACCCCCACTGACACATCACACAGTACTGAAATGCCATTGTCACCAAAAGCAACATCCACAGATTTCAACCCTGTGTCTGCCGAACGCAGTGCCTGCATGCTCGTGTCCAAAACCGGGTCCGCCGGCATCGGAGCGTAGTCCACGCTTAAAAAGACAGCACCAGTGAAGGACCGGGAAAGGCAGTGAGCCACAAGGTTACACATCGCCGCAACATGCTGGATGTCCGTGGTGAACTCTGAAATAAAAGATAGATGGTACTGCTGTCGAGTAGACGAAGGTTCAGGGACCTTAGCCATGGCAAATGTTAGGGGCTTATGATCCACAAAAGCCGTAAGTGGACGGCCCTCGAACAGGAAACGAAAATGCCGGACTGCCAAGTACAGGCCGAAAATCTCACAGTTGAACATGCTATACTTGTGCTCACAGGAGCGAAGCCGATGGCTCAAAAAGGCAAGAGGATGCCAAATGCCATTGACCAACTGCTCATGCACCGCGCCGACCGCGCAATCTGGCGTGTCCATGGTGAGAACAATCGGCGGGTCTGGGCTGGGGTACATCAGCAGTGTTGCATAAGATAATGCCTGCTTAGTGTCCAAGAAAGCCTTGGACCTTTCCTTCATCCAGCCCACAATGTGCTTGGCCACTTTGTCCTTAAGGGTCTCGTAGAGAGGGCGCGTGAGCTGAGCCACTTTGGGGACAAAATGGTGATAAGAATTCACCATGCCCAAAAACTCCTGCAGGGCCTTAACGGCGACTGGCTGAGAGAAGCGTTTAACGGCCTCAACTTTAGTCAGTAGCCGGCAGGGCAACTACCCCAGCTGCTCTGACGCAGTGTCCAAGGAAATCAACCACGGACAGTCCAAATTGGCACTTCGCACTGTTGATGATAAGACCATGCTGACTGAGGCATTCAAAAGGGTTCTTCAAGTCTAAGAGATGTTCATCCCTAGAAGAGCTGGCTACCAAAATGTCATCTAGGTAAACAACCAGGAATGGCAGATCCCTGAGAATACTGTCCATGAGACGCTGAAAGGTCTGGGCCACATTCTTCAGCCTGAATGGCATTTAGATTAGATTATGAGGACACGCGGTCCTCTTTTATTGTCATTTAGTAATGCATGCATTAAGAAATGATACAATATTCCTCTGGTGTGATATCACAGAAACACAGAATAGACCAAGACTGAAAAACTAACAAAAACCACATAATTATAACATATAGTTACAACAGTGCAACGATACCATAACTTGATGAAGAACAGGCCATGGCACAGTAAAAAAGTTCAAAGTCTCTCGAAAGTTCCACATCTCGCGCAGACGGTAGAAGGAAGAAAACGCTCCCTGCCATGCCCGACCGCAGTCCGACTCTGAGTCGTCTGAAAACTTCGAGCTCTGATCAGCTCTCCGACACCGAGTACCGAGCACCATCTCTATCCGAACGCTTCGACCTCAGCCTCGGTCGCCAGCAGCAGGCAAAGCCAGGGATTTTGGGGCCTTCCCTCTGGAAGATTCTCGATCGCCCAGTAACAGCAGCAGCGAACCGGCGTTTCAGAAATTTCTCCAGATGTTCCTCCGTGCTTTCACGTCTGTCTCCATCATTTGAAAGAACTCAAACAAACCAAACAGTATTAGGAACCTCGCCTGGGTGGACAGGGACCTGGTGATATCCGTGAATAAGGTCCGCCTTCAAGAAAATAATTTTCCCTGCCAGGTGGGCAGAGAAATCCTGGATGTACAGGATCAGATATAGGTCAGGGGTTGTGTCATCATTGAGGTGGCGGTAATCACAACATGGCCTCTACCTGCCCCCACCCCCGGTTTTCGCACGATGTGGAGAGGGGAAGACCATGGACTGTTGGACTCAACCTTGGCAACAGCTAGCTTTTCCAGGTTGAGGCACCTGGCACAGGTGTGAATGGGCAAGCTAGTGGTGAGGATGTGGCACCTCACCCCATGTTGATGGTGGGCTTGGTCAGGCGCAGGAACCCAGCAAAGAGGTGGGGGAAGTCAATAGACAATAGACAATAGACAATAGGTGCAGGAGTAGGCCATTCGGCCCTTCGAGCCGGCACCGCCATTCACTGTGATCATGGCTGATCATCCACAATCGGTACCCCATATCCCTTGACTCCACTATCATTAAGAGCTCTATCTAACTCTTTCTTGAAAGCATCCAGAGAATTGGCCTCCACTGCCTTCTGAGGCAGAGCATTCCACAGATCCACAACTCTCTGGGTGAAAAAGTTTTTCCTCAACTCCGTTCTAAATGGCCTACCCCTTATTCTCTAATTGTGGCCTCTGGTTCTGGACTCCCCCAACATCGGAAGCATGTTTCCTGCCTCTAGCATGTCCAATCCCTTAATAATCTTAACTGTTTCGATCAAAGTCGTTGGAGGCAGAAAGGGTGCTGGACAACTTTGAAGTGCTGGCGGCACTGAGTGTGCCAGAGAGGGAGTAGAAAGTCTCTGCATCGATGAGGCGCTGGTCCCGGACATCAAAGAGAAAGCTGTTGGTGCAGAGGAAATCAGCCCCCAGCAGGGGCATAGACACCGTCGCCAACATAAAGTTCCAGTGGAACCTCTGCGCACTGAAACACGACACCATCTCACACTTTAGGATTATGAGTGGTTATCAGAGTCCAAAGCATAAATGCTATCTGAGTGGGGTTAGATTTAAGACAACCTTCTGCCATTGCCAATTTGATCTTCACCTCAGGAATGTAAAATGTGACACAAACTGCCAGAGAGGCTAATGTTTGTTGAGTGACTACTATGTGGTTTATACACAATTTGAGTACTCATGAAAGGTGGTGAATGCTATTTTTTGAGTGGCTGACAAATGGCCTTTGATATCTTAATATGGCCTTCAATAGCTGAATATGGCATACTCAGTGTTTTGAGAACCTGGGTCCAGAACTGTTTAATTTTGATCATTCTGACCTCTAGCGATACCTCTCAATGATGGAACATGTCCCTGTTACCACAGGCTCCTCCTTCTTCAGATGTATTCCTAACATTTCCACATCATCAGAAGTTCTCCACAATCATCTTCAAAATGAATGCACAAAGTGAGATCATGGGTGCATGAGCATAGATCTTCACCAAGACAATCAGAATGTGTTTACATACCCCTACGAAAAGTGACAGTTTTAAATTTCTGCATCCTTGGACCCTATTCCTCTTCCTCTTCCTCCTCACCTCAAGTGCATTTCTTTTTTAATGCCACAGAAATCCCAACTGGTTGCATCACGGCCTGGTACAAGAACATCAATGTCCAGAAATAGAAAGGTCTACAGAAAGTGGTGGATACAGCTAGTCCATCACAGGAAAATCCCTCCACACCATTGAGCACATTTACATGGGGCGCTGCCACAGGAAGCAGCTCCCATTATCAAGGACCCCCACCATAACTAGGCCGTGCTCTCTTCTCACCACTACCGTCAAGCAGGAGGTGTCGGTGTAACTTCAGAACATTAAACTAATTAAAGGAAGACAGGGGAGTATGAAATGTGGCTCTAACTTCGGGTTTACTTTAAGTGAGGCATGCACCTATCATGTGGTAGCATGAAGTGATGTATGTAATTCATATATTTATACATATAACATGTATTGAATTACAAACGTTTGTATTTAAGTGAACAAGAGTGCTTAATCAAACAATATATATACAAGATTACTCAAATGTTACTGAAATATTAAATACACAACAAGAAGCCTTGGGTCCTACACCTCCAAGTTCAGGAACAGTAATCACCCTTCAACCATCAGCGTCCCAAACCAGTCTGGGTATCTTCGCTCCCCTCAATCCTGAACCGATTCCACAACCTACAAGACTCATCTTTAAGGACTCCACAATTCATGTTCTCAGTACTTTTTTATTAGCTCAATTTGTCTTCCTTCACGCTCTGGTTGTTTGTCAGCCTTTGTTTATATACTGCATGGTCTTTTTTCACACAAATTCTATTGTATTTCTTTATTTTCCTGTAAATGCTTGCAAGAAAATGAATTTGTAGTATATGGTAACATATATGTATTTTGATAATTAATTGTACTTCGACTTTGACTTCTATGTACCACACTTCCTACTCTCGCTCAAAACATGATTTGTCTGCATTTCAAATTACAGACTTTGTAAACAGCACCTAATTAGGATGACCTTAATATGAATGTAATTCTTCAGCAGAGAAGCAGGACAAAAGCTGATATTGTTTGTTGGAGTGAATAGGGGCAGAGGTTCAAGTGACTAACCCTTTTCTTCTCCTGGGAGGATTAAGCAAGCTGGTTATGTCTGCATTATAGAAAAGTGATTGGAAAGCTGCTTACTGTAGTGTAAAATAACTTGGTCAGGATGTGTCATGGTGCTGTGCTCAAATAAGACAGGATATGGGGAAGAGACTCCTACTGTGAGGAACTGCTAATGTGCATCCACACAGCTGGAAGAGCAACAAAAGGAACTGTAACCTTTTGTTGACCATGTATTTTTCCAGTTGCACTGGGCTTTCATGTTTTCATGTTTTGACAACTTGGAAAAATCTGGGTAATATCTCATAAATCAGGAGCCAAATTCACGTCAGGCCTCATTTAGATCATCTCTTAACAGGTACTGTATGACTTTTGTATCTCTTGTTATACATGATACTTCCTTTGCATGAACTCTGCTATGTAGATTCTAACATGCTGATGAGACCAAGGTCCACTGAGCACAATCTACATGAAATGCTATCATGGAAAAGCAGCAGCCAGCATCAAAGATCGTCACCACCAGGGCCATGCCCCTTTCACGCTGCTGCCATCAGTTAGAAGGTGCAGGAGCCTTGGGACTCGCACCACCAGATTCAAGAACAGTTACTACCCGACAACCATCAGGCTTTTGAACAAAAGTGGGTAAGTACACTCACTTGCCTTTCCATGGAGATGTTCACACAACCAATGATTTCATTTTAAGGGCTCATTATCTTGTTATTTCATGTTCTTGCTATTTATTTATACTTGTGCTTGCACAGTCTGTTGTCCTTGCCACTCTACTTGGTCTTTCATTGATCCTGTGCTAGTTATAAGTCTGTATGCTTCCTGAGTATGCCCACAGGAAAATGAATCTCAGGGTTTGTATGTGGTGACTTATCATAAGTGTACTCTGATAACAAAAAATACTTTCAATTTTTGAGCTCTGAAGCCGGGACCTGCCACAAGTGAGGGTTGGTGCTTAACAGTTCCAGTTTAGGGGTTTGGATGCTCCTCCTGCCAACTACCCTGGGCTTTCTTGTGCTTCTGACGAATGGATTTCAGGTTCCCAATGCCCACCCAGATTGTCATAGAAAATGCTCACATACTGATGCAGCATTGTCTTCCCAAAAAAAGGGTCAAAATGGCACAAAATTTCTTCTCCTCCATATATCCTGCTGAAAGTCCCAAAAACATCCCTCCCCCTGCACCCTGCACCCCACTGTCAGAAAAAGGGTTAATATCACTTAAGCCTAGAAATGGCAGTCTGTTCTGGTGGGATAACGGGAACAAGGACCAGGACTTTTGGGTCAGGAATCTGATTGGGGCTGGAGTTATATGGTTGATTGGCCATGGGAAGGTGACTGAAGATGCCAACTAGTTGCAGTGAAGGAGTGAGATCAGAACAATAGTATTAAGTGGAGAGGATAGTTAGTTAGAGCTTTATTGTCATTGCGGAGGACAATGAGATTGGAGTGAGACTCCATTCAGTGCAAAAGAGCGTACAGGCAATTCAATTACTAAAAACACAATGACTGAATTTAAAATAACGTCTGAGTTATTTAGAATGACATCCAAATTACAATTGAATTTAAAACAAGCAACTCTAAAATTAAAAGAAACATTGGGTACCCCATTTAAGTATTGTACATGCCTATGTTATAATATACAATGTGTTAGGGCACATCCTGGAATTAGGATATATAGCAAACTTTAACTTCAGCAACCAATCTTTAGACCTGAATGTGGATTGTAGATTATATTTAAAATGCAGCCCTGGACAATGGTTTCTGGAGCTGTGGACAGCAGTTTATTGGCAAACCAGCTAATGCTGATTATCATTCATTTTAGGTGCCTAGAGTGTGGATGTGAAGAAGGAGGTGCGGAAATTAAATGTAATTCGAAGGAAGCATTGTAGATACATTGTAAATATAGAATTGTTCTTTGATCTTTAGCATATAAAAACGTCATGTAGCATTGGGTCAAACAGGCCTCTTCTTCCAGAGAGTTTCTCATTTTGTTGAATAAATCACTTTTATATCCATTAGCTTCTGTCTCTCTCTCTCTCTGGTGACTGTTCACATTACAACACAATGACTAGGTATAAAATAGCATCAAGAACTAAAGGTGAAATTTTTAAAAAGAGCTCTGAAATCAGAGGAAGGCAGTTGCCCCATTTAAACCAAAATATTGCACATGCCCATATGTTGCATTGAGAGATTGTCCACAATGCCAATGGACTATGGATGGGTGAGGGGCATTGTTCAGCTGCATAACATAAATGGAACCCAGGAATAAACTAGATTGGGTTGCCAACATGAAGCTGGGAATTGTTCAGCGCTGTTCCTTTAACATTTGCTTCTGCAGGTACAACAATGTTATTAAATCTTAATTTCGCAGGCAGTGCCTAACAATAGGTAGAAAGTAACCTAATTTCCAGGTGCACTGGGAATAATTTCACCCATGCACAGCCAAATTAGAAATTTCAACTTCAGACCATGTGCTCCATAACTAGAAGGGTCCGTTTGATCTTCCGGAAGAGATTATTCAATCCAGAAATGATTGAAATCACATTCCATTCTATAAATAACTGGTGTTCAGTCAGGTAGTTCTAAAAGAAGGGACTATTGTTACATGAGCCAATTTCCCAGTTACCTGAAGTACTGAGAGACTCCCTAGTACTAATGTGGTATTTACAAATAAGAACTATTCCTATAAATAAAGAAAACCAAGCACTGAGATTTGTATGATTTGCCAATTTTGCATTGCTGTGTTGGTGGTTATGTCTATTACAATCATGATTTAGTGGCTTTTTCAGTGTAATCTGCTGAATGTATTCAGGATTTTCAATTATTTTCTCATTGCCTGCTTGATGTAATATTTGTATAAGAAGCAATGGCAATTGACCTGTGAGGTAAGGCTTTTAAACTTTGCCAGTGCACCACCTGTTCATCAGTTGTATTGTATACAAGAACAAGAAGAGAACTGCTTCTAATTGCAATTTAAACAAGAAGTGTTTGGCTTACCCACATAGTCAATTCTTGCAAGTGTAGTGTCATAAAAACCATCTGTATGTAGGGGAGTAATAAAGATTTTTATCAGTCAGTACACAGATGCTGAAGTGGTATATTTGCTCAAATAAAGCAGAGACCTTGACTTGAATGAGAGGCTAGATATCCATTAACTGCCTAGAGCCCTGGGAAAGAAAAATCTCATCCATTAAGAGTGGAGATGGTAGAAAAAAAGCCTTTTGCTGCACATTTGTAGTTCAAGGGACTTTGTTTCCAAGTGCAAGTAGAACGTTTTTTTTGTTTGTTTGGAAAGGGAGGAAAGCCAGTAAAACCAGCAGCAACAACTGATGCCATTGCTAAATTTCTACATTCCCTGAATGTGGGGAAATGTGCAGGGAGGCTATCTATTGGCAGGAGGTTCAAAGTTCAAAGTAAATTTATATATTACCCTGAGATTCATTGTCCTGCAGGCATGCACAGTAGAACAAAGAAATATAATGGAATCAGTGAAAAGCTACTCACAAGGAACTGGCAAGCAGCCAATGCGCAAATACAAACATAACAAGTAATACATATATAAATAATACTGAGAATGCAAAGGGTAGAAACCTTGAAAGTGAGTCCATAGGTTGTGAATCAGTTCATTGCTGAGGTGAGTGAGGATTTCCATACTGGCCCAGGAGCCTAATGCTTGAAGGGTAATAGCTCTTCCTGAGCCTGGTGGTGAGGGACCCACAGTCTCATTCCCGAGGGCAGCAGTGAGAAGACAGCATGGCCTGGATGGCTGGGGTCCTTGATGATAAGTGCTGCTTTCTTGTGGCAGAGCTCCTTATTGATGTGCTCAACGGTGAAGAGGGCTTTTCCTGTGATGGACTGGGCTATATCCACTAATTTTTGTAGGCTTTTCCATTCTTGGATATTGGTTTTTCCATATTAGGTCATGATATAACTATGTTCATATATCCCTCCCCCTTACTAATGCCAACAAGGCACTACATGAGCTCTACAGCACCATCAGTGACTTTCAAACCAAACACCCTGATGGTATCTTCATTGCCACTGGTGATTTTAACCATGTGATCCCAAAAATCATCATCATCAGGTGCCATGCCCAGTTTGAGCTTTGACTGCCATGGCCCACACACTCTTGTTTCGGGTCAGGTGGATCAATTCATTGGTGTTCATTTCCAGTTCTCTGGCTGCAGTCTCCATCATCATTTGCCTTCGCCTTCCTTTTGCTTTCTTCCCTTCAATCATAGTCATAGTCTTAGTCATAGTCATACTTTATTAATCCCGGGGGAAATTGGTTTTCGTTACAGTTGCTCCATAAATAATAAATAGTAATAGAACCATAAATAGTTAAATAGCAATATGTAAATTATGCCAGTAAATTATGAAATAAGTCCAGGACCAGCCTATTGGCTCAGAGTGTCTGACCCTCCAAGGGAGGAGTTGTAAAGTTTGATGGCCACAGGCAGGAATGACTTCCTATGACGCTCTGTGCTGCATCTCAGTGGAATGAGTCTCTGGCTGAATGTACTCCTATGCCCACCCAGTACATTATGTAGTGGATGGGAGACATTGACCAAGATGGCATGCAACTTGGACAGCATCCTCTTTTCAGACACCACCGTGAGAGAGTCCAGTTCCATCCCCACAACATCACTGGCCTTATGAATGAGTTTGTTGACTCTGTTGGTGTCTGCCACCCTCAGCCTGCTGCCCCAGCACACAACAGCAAACATGATAGTACTGGCCACCACAGACTCGTAGAACATCCACAGCATCGTCCGGCAGATGTTAAAGGACCTCAGTCTCCTCAGGAAATAGAGACGGCTCTGACCCTTGTTGTAGACAGCCTCAGTGTTCTTTGACCAGTCCAGTCTATTGTCAATTCGTATCCCCAGGTATTTGTAATCCTCCACCATGTCCACACTGACCCCCTGGATGGAAACAGGGGTCACCGGTACCTTAGCTCTCCTCAGGTCTACCACCAGCTCCTTAGTCTTTTTCACATTAAGCTGCAGATAATTCTGCTCACACCATGTGACAAAGTTTCCTACCGTAGCCCTGTACTCAGCCTCATCTCCCTTGCTGATGCATCCAACTATGGCAGAGTCATCCGAAAACTTCTGAAGATGACAAGACTCTGTGCAGTAGTTGAAGTCCAAGGTGTAAATGGTGAAGAGAAAGGGAGACAAGACAGTCCCCTGTGGAGCCCCAGTGCTGCTGGTCACTCTGTCGGACACACAGTGTTGCAAGCACACGTACTGTGGTCTGCCAGTCAGGTAATCAAGAGTCCATGATACCAGGGAAGCATCCACCTGTATTGCTGTCAGTTTCTCCCCCAGCAGAGCTGGGCGGATGGTGTTGAATGCACTGGAGAAGTCAAAAAACATGACCCTCACAGTGTTCGCTGGCTTGTCCAGGTGGGCATAGACACAGTTCAGCAGGAAGACGATGGCATCCTCAACTCCTAGTCAGGGCAGGTAGGTGAACAGGAGGGGATCTAAGTGTGGCCTGACCATAGGCCGGAGCAGCTCCAGAACAAGTCTTTCCCATAATTACCGTGCATTCTAACTCCTCTTTCCTAATCACCTGTCCAATGAAGTTACGTTGCCTTTTCATGATCTCATACATTATTTGTCTTTTTGTGTTTGCTCTGTTCATGACATCCTCAACAGATATTCGTTTCATCCATGATAGTCTTTGCATCCTCCTCAAAAACCACGTCTCTGCTGCTTCAATTTGTTTCCTCATGTTACTAGATATTGTCCTATATTCTGATCCATATAACATAACTGGATAAACGTAACATTTCAGTACTCTGAGGCGGGTTGTCATGCCTAGTTTAGTGTTGGTCAATATACTCTTCATTCTTGTAAAGGTGTCTTTTGCCATCCCTATTCTTTTGATGTCCATGTCGCACCTGCCATCTGATGTCACCCAGCTTCCTAAGTAACAAAAGCTCTTACCTTGTTTTATGTCTTCCCCATTTATTTTCAGCCTGCAAATAGGATTCTCCTTCTTTTTGGATATCACCATACATTCTGTCTTTTTGCAATTGATAGATAGACCATTTTTGCACTTTCTTCAACAACTATATCAATTAAGTTTTGTAGTTCTTCCTCCGTACTTGCAATTAACACAGTGTCATCCGCATATCCAAAATTATTGGTGCTTTCACCGCCAACTTTGATTGCCAAGATGTCTCTTATTTTTTGTAATATTGTTTCACTGTACACATTAAACAAATCAGAGGAGAAAACTACCCTTGTCTAACGCCTCTCTTGATTTTCGTAAACTGACTCACTTCACCATCTATCCTTACAGTGGCAGTTTGTTCCCAATACAGATTTCTGATTAGGCGGAGGTCTTTCGAATCTGGATCTAGAGTTTCCTGTAATATTTCAAATAACTTATTGTGCTTCACTTTATCAAATACTTTTGTGTCGTCGATAAAACAAACAAACAAGTCTTGTTGTTCTGATAGTATCCTTAACATCAATATCACGTTTCTTGTACCTTTGTCTTTCACAAAACCACATTGTTCTTTACCTATTTCAGCTCGTATCTTACTTTTAGCTCTTGTCATCAAAATTCTTAGAAGTATCTTAGTGATATGACTCATTAAACTTATGGTCCTATGTAATTCACATTCTATTGCTCCAGGTTTCTTAGGAAGAGTGATCAGTACTGATTTTTTCATCTCTGCTGGTATTATTCCAGTCTCATGAATGTCATTGATTAAATCAGTAAGTTTTT
Organism: Mobula birostris; assembly: GCF_030028105.1. Classification (NCBI taxonomy): domain Eukaryota; kingdom Metazoa; phylum Chordata; class Chondrichthyes; order Myliobatiformes; family Myliobatidae; genus Mobula; species Mobula birostris. Next base: position 124,791,887 of record NC_092379.1, on the reverse strand, counting down.
CAATTCCATAATCTTCAAGGGCAATAATTTGTTCTATTACTAATTCATCAGGACCTGCTGCCTTTCCTTTTTCATCTTATTTATTTCATTGCGAACTTCAGATTTTAAAATACAAGTGTCCCCCGCTTTTCGAACGTTCACTTTACGAAATCTCACTGTTGTGAAAGACCTACATTAGTTACCTGTTTTCGCTAACAGAAGGTGTTTTCACTGTTATGAAAAAAAGCAGCGCGCGATAAAAGGCAACGCACGAAAAAAGCAGCGCACAAAAAAAAAGCAGCGTGCGCCCCGAGCAGCCGCTCTCCCCCAGATTCGGAACTGCATTCTAGCCGGCATTGTTTAAGCACGTGCCCGTGAGCAGCCATTAGCAAGGTGAGTTCTAAAGTATCGGAAAAGCCTAAAAGAGCTCGTAAGTGTGTTACACTTAGCATAAAACTAGACATAAGTAAGCGTTTCGATCGTGGTGAACGAAGCAAGGACAAAGTGAGTTTGGCTTGTGGCCCTGTCCGCGGTCCCGCCTCTCCTCCTTCCCGATCCTGCTGCAACTCAGACTGCCCACAGCTAGCCCTCCCCAATACACCTGACTCAGTGTGAGAAGGGCCAAAGGTCTCTTCCTCAATCACAGGGAAGTTAGCGAAAGGCAGCATGTACCATATGTCCAGCACATCATCCTTCGAATCCGCATTCTTCCTCATTCCCTCGATCGGTAGCTGCTGTTTAAGTTTTTCCAAATTGAAACATTTAGCCGGGGCTACCCCTTCAGCCTCCTGCAGTCGAGACGTCAGCTTCTTCGGGGACTCCTTCAACTCTCGCCACAGCCTCAGTAGTTCTGACTCAGGGTTCTTTGCCACCTCAATCTGGGATGCAGTTACCCCACCAGCTTCTTCCTCCCTGACCTGAAAAGCAGCAGTTAAAGAATGTTCAGCCTCCAGTTTTTTCTTCCTGATGACATCTTTCAGGTCAACTTTCAGTTTTTCCACTTCATTTAAACTTGCGATAGTCATCTTCAGGTTCCTTTCAAGCGTCTGCCTCCGTTTTCCGAGATCTGTCCTCCATTTCTTCAACTCCTCGGGAGTGTAGTCAAACTCCCCTCCCTGGGCTCTCGGTTTTCTGTTGGCCTTAGTCAGAACACTTCCTTGATCTTCCCCAACTTGTAAGTCTTCCAATCTTTTCTGAATCGACTCCTTGAGTTTCTGCTGATCCCTTCGAAGGTGTCATTGTTTCTGCTCGCTGGATTAATTCATCAGTACGTGACCGCAGTGTCGGCTCGGAATTCTGTTGCTTCTTCTCCATGTTGATGAGCGTGAATTCCAACTCTGCAATGGTCGTCCCACAAGTGCGGCACTCAGTCTCTGGCCGGCATTTCTGAGCACTCAGTTCAGCGGTGCAAATCCCCTCTCTCCCCTGTGTCTCATTCAGATTGACAACCTGGATTTCCATCCCCAGGTCCACCACCATCTGTTCCAACACCAGGAAGTTCAACTGGTATGTCCGGTCATTTTTCTCACATTGCACCAAACTCCTCCGGCCAAAAACTCCTCATATGTGACACTTCGCTTCTGTCGCCCGGGCTCAGTCACTCGCTTCGCCTCATAGTCCCCCCAGGCAAATCCAATGGCGGCCATCCACATACACCAAAACTCCACACACCTTCACTTCCCTCATGGTCTTCCTCATGCCCCGCGGGAAGGATGCAAGGGCTCCGGATATGCCCTTGGGCATCTTTTCGGATCGGAAGAATCCTAGGGAACTAATAACGGCCATCTTCGGCTCGACAGCCGCACTCCTCAGGATCTGGCAACATCCACTTCTCAGATCCAGCACATTAAACCATGTCGCATAATCCACACACACGCTGCCTCCATCTTCCACTGCGCCAGGATCCAGTTGCCGTGACCTCTCTCTCACTGAGGTGTCTTCAGCAGTCAACTCCCCTCCCTCGTGGTAGTTCAGAGCATCTACTAAGAGGGTCTCACCCTCAGCTACTTTCCCCAGGGCGTACCACCGCTGGGTTTCGCTTAAATTCGGTACCGGCTCAAGGCTGCTACACACATCCTCAGAAGCAACTCGACACGCTGGGTGCCCAGACAATGCCCTCATGAGCTCCAGGGTCAGTAACCAATCATCATCTTCTGGATAACTACTGGCACTGGTACCCCAAATCTCTGGTGCCCTTGTGGTTGTCAAGGGTAAATGCTTCAGACACCGGTTGTAAAACGAACTCTACAACAACTTGACCTGCGCCCTGGGGTTGAGGATGGCTTTAGCATCACTTCCATCTATCCGTAACAACACACGGGGGTGTGGTCCCTCTAAGCCTTCAGGAATAGGGTCTGTTCCTTTCGGAACTTCATTGGTACATTGCTGGGAATGTGCTTCCCCAGAGACCCCAAGCCGTTCCCCCACAGGGCCTCCACTAAGTTTGCCGACACCTCTCTGATCAGCTGAACAACTGAAGGAGGGGCTGATCCCCTGAAATGATCCCCCTGGCACTGCAAGCAATTTAGCCGCCCTCCTAGCCAGAGAAGACACACTGAAAACTCCCCCCCCCCTTTCAAATAACTGACAGCTGTCACTACGGTGTAAGTGAACCTGACAGCTTTAACAGCGTCACCAGCCCGCCTACTCAAACTTTCAACCAATCCCTGTCGCTCTCCCTCAACTGAGCACTGCCACTCATCTAACAACTGAGAGATCCGCTCCATCCACGTCTCGCATGTCTCCGCCCCTCTTGGGGTGGACACTATCCCAAGTGCCAGGCAGAAGCTGCCAGAGCTAGAACATTTATTCGCACACCCTACCTCCAAATCAGACCACTCGTTCCTCTCTCCCAACCGCATGGACAGCCCCGAGTGCCACCTCCAACTTGTCAATGCCAGCCTGAACTCGAACAAAGACCGCACCCACAACGCATACAGCAATCACCAGCAAATAATCCACAGAGACACACATTACAGATTTAAACAGGGCACCCACACAGCATACCAGTAGACCCAATCCCGGACAAAGCCCACTCAATGTAGCCCCCCTGGCCACCCTCAGGTTCGATCTCCCGCCTTCTGCCTCAAAACCCCGCGCATACAAATCTTCCAGATACACCAAAGTCATAACAATTATCCCAATTGGTTCGTAACATCCTCTTAACCCACAACAAGCTGCTAGCACAAAGCTTTCTCAGCGTTTAACATAACAAAGAAGCATTCCTGATTATAACATAACAAAGAAGCCATTTTAAATTTAACATACAAAAAAAAGAAAGGCCCCGTAAACGTATAACAATGACAGCACGGAAAGAGGCCATCTCAGCCCTTCTAGTCCGTGCCAAACTCTTACCCTATCCTATTCCCACTGACCTGCACTCAGCCCATAACCCTCCATTCCTTTCCTGTCCATATATCTATCCAATTTAACTTTAAACAGCAACATCGAACCTGCCTCAACCACTTCTGCTGGAAGCTCATTCCACACAGCCACCACTCTCTGAGTAAAGAAGTTCCTCCTCATGTTACCCCTAAACTTTTGTCCTCTAATTCTCAACCCATGCCCTCTTGTTTGAATCTTCCCCACTCTCAATGGAAAAAGTCTAACCACATCAACTCTATCAATCCCCCTCATAGTTTTAAACACCTCTATCAAGTCTCCCCTCAACCTTCTACGCTCCAAAGAATAAAGACCTAAGTTGTTCAACCTTCCTCTGTAACTTAGGAGATGAAACCCAGGCAACATTTTAGTAAACCTCCTCTGTACTCTCTCAATTTTATTGACATCTTTCCTATAATTCGGTGACCAGAACTGTACACGATACTCCAGATTTGGTCTTACCAATGCTTTATACAAATTCAACATGACATCCCAACTCCTATACTCAATGCTCGGATTAGTAAAGGCCAGCAAACCAAAAGTTTTCTTCACCACCCTATCCACATGAGATTCTATCTTCAGGGAACTTTGCACCATTATTCCTAGATCCCTCTGTTCTACTGCATTCTTCAATGCCCTACCACTTACCATGTATGTCCTATTTTGATTAGTCCTACCAAAATGTAGCACCTCACATTTTTCAGCATTAAACTCCATCTGCCATCTTTCAGCCCACTCTTCTAACTGTCCTAAATCTCTCTGCATGTTTTGAAAACCTACCTCATCATCCACAACACCACCTATCTTCGTATCATCTGCATACTTACTAATCCAATTTACCACCCCATCATCCAGATCATTAATATATATTACAAACAACATTGGACCCAGCACAGATCCCTGAGGCACACCACTACACACCATCCTCCAATCTGACACACAGTTATCCACCACTACTCTCTGTCGTTTCCCATCTAGCCACTGCTGAATCCATTTTACTACTTCCATATTAATGCCTAACAATTGATCCTTCCTAACTAACCTTCCTTGTGGAACCTTGTCAAAGGCCTTACTGAAGTCCATATAGACAACATCCACCGTTTTATCCTCGTCAACTTTCTTAGTAACCTCATCAAAAAATTCAATAAGATTTGTCAATCATGACCTTCCATGCATAAATCCATGTTGACTGTTCCTAATCAGACCCTCTCTATCCAGAAAATTATATATACCATCTCTAAGAATACTTTCCATCAATTTACCCACCACTGATGTCAAACTCACAGGCCGATAATTGCCAGGTTTACTCTTAGAACCCTTTTTAAACAATGGAACCACATGAGCAATACACCAATCCTCCGGCACCATTCCCGTTTCTAATGACACGTGAAATATTTCTGTCAGAGCCCCTGTTATTTCTACACTAACTTCCCTCAAAGTCCTAGGGAATATCTTGTCCGGACCCGGAGACTTATCCACTTTTATATTCCTTAAAAGTGTCAGTACTTCCTCTTCTTTAATTGCAATATTTTCCATAACTACCCTACTTGTTTCCTTTACCTTACACAATTCTATATCCTTCTCTTTAGTGAAATGTCAATCTCAAACGTTTGGCGGGCCGGAGATTGTCTTCCCTAGAATTACATAGCCAACGGAACTAGAGTGTTTCACATGTATAGAATTAAATGACAATGAACTTGACCTGACGATGCAGCCAGTCAGAATGCTCTCCACTGTGCATCTATAGAAGTTTGCCTAAATTTTAGAGCACATGCCAAATCTGTGCAAGCTTCTAAAAAAGTAAAGCTACTGCTGAGCCTTCTTTGTTAGGAACTGAGCAAGCCGGCACCTCTTGTGGCGGGTTGGTTGGAAAACGATGTGTTTCTGTGTCAAGCTGGATGCATTGGTCGCAGTGAAATTGGCCCCGGTTCTTTGTAGATTCTGTTGCAGAAGGATGCTCTGCTTTGGAGCTGTAGATCACCTTCATACGCACTAAAATGCAGGTCCAAGGTTCATGGGCAGAGTAGTGAAGCTGGTAAGTGAACACTCCTGGATCTAACAGAACAGTTGTATATATCCTTAGTCTTCAAGAAGGAAATCCATGTAATGTTTTCTCAAATAATTGCCACAAAATTAAATCTCAGCCTTCAGTCAAGATGCTAGAAGTTCTCATGCAAAATTTTGTATCTCATATTTCTGACTAGCTGCCTCTTAGTAGCCTGGATTGTCTTCCTGTTCCACAAAGACAGAGAACTGTTGATATGTTTTTAATACATCGTCACGTCATCGTCACGGCAAATCTGCTTCTCGAAAGCGCAAGCTAAGGCCTGCTGTGTGTGGGGAATTATCTGGATGAGGTTGTCCAGGCAAGTAAGGCAGCTTGAAGCTTCATTACTCAGCCATTTAGACCATAAGACACAGGAGCAGAATTAGGTCAGTTAGCCCATTGAATCTGTTTTGCCATTCAGTCAGGGTTGTTTTATTTTCCTTCTCAGTCCTTTGACATCCCTACTAATCAAGAACCTTTAAATCTTCGCTTTAAATATGCCCAATGACTTGGCCTCCACAGCCATTTGTGGCAATGAATTCCACGGATACACCACGCTCTAGCTAAAGAAATTCCTCCTTATCTCTGTTCTAAAAGGACGTCCTTAAATCTGAGGCTGTGCTCTCTGGACTAGATTCTTCCAACACTGGAAACATCCTCTCCATGCTCACCACATCTCGGCCTTTCAATATTCAATTTTGTTAACTATTCCAAAAATTTTGATTACATTGCATGGCTTACTAATCATTTGTGAAGATTAATTATTTATCATTAATCCCCTAGTGCCACATCTAAATACGTATTTGTATAACAACTACCACATTCCTCAATGTAAACACGAGGAATTCTGCAGATGCTGGAAATTCAAGCAACGCACATCTAAGTTGCTGGTGAACGCAGCAGGCCAGGCAGCATCTCTAGGAAGAGGTACAGTCGACGTTTCAGGCCGAGACCCTTCGTCAGGACTAACTGAAGGAAGAGCTAGTAAGAGATTTGAAAGTGGGAGGGGAAGGGGGAGATCCAAAATGATAGGAGAAGACAGGAGGGGGAGGGATGGAGCCAAGAGCTGTATAGGTGATTGGCAAAAGGGATATGAGAGAATCATGGGACAGGAAGCCCAGGGAGACGGAAGGCGGGGGAAACACAGAGGATGGGCAAGGGGTATAGTCAGAGGGACAGAGGGAGAAAAAGGAGAGAGAGAGAAAGAAAGTGTGTATATGAATAAATAACGGATGGGGTCCGAGGGGGAGGTGGGGCATTAGCGGAAGTTAGAGAAGTCAATGTTCACGCCATCAGGTTGGAGGCTACCCAGACGGAATATAAGGTGTTGTTCTTCCAACCTGAGTGTGGCTTCATCTTTACAGTAGAGGAGGCCGTGGATAGACATGTCAGAATGGGAATGGGATGTGGAATTAAAATGTGTGGCCACTGGGAGATCCTGCTTTCTCCGGCGGACAGAGCATAGGTGCTCAGCAAAACGATCTCCCAGTCACCTTCACTCTGTCCGCCAGAGAAAGCAGGATCTCCTGTCTTCTCCTATCATTTTGGATCTCCCCATCCTCCTCCCACTTTCAAATCTCTTACTAGCTCTTCCTTCAGTTAGTCCTGATGAAGGGTCTCGGCCCGAAACGTCGACTGTACCTCCTCCTAGAGATGCTGCCTGGCCTGCTGCGTTCACCAGCAACTTTGATGTGTGTTGCTTGAACTATTTCCTCAATATGTGTAAAGTGCCTAGTATCAGCAGATTTCTGTTGATAATCTCTGTTATTAACAGACAGCAGCCAATGTGCTCATAGCAAGACCCAATAGCATCAAATGATTTCATAGTCAGATAATCACTTTACTCCTGGTGAGATTGGCAAAGAAACAATCGGAACCAGAATTGCAAAAGTTCTGTGTACTATTGATCCACCAGACTAGATTTTCACACTCTCCCAGAGAACCTAATCATTTCTATTTAATTACTGAGCACTGAATTGTGTTTCCAGGGGTCCTGCAATTATTTTACTTTTTCTTGCCTCAATTTCTTGTGCTGAGTGGCATAATATTTGCATCCAGCTGGGATCTGATGAAATTCTCACTCCTCAAATTTGTCTGTCTTCTCTAGTGTCCCTCAGGATTTTCCAACATAAATCATTGCATCTTGATGATTGGCCTCCCTTATATCTGAGTGGGTTGCTTCTTCATCCCCTCTTGGAATGATCATTTTTACTAATTTACATAGAGAACTAAATCCAGATTTGTGACTCAAGCTGTGTCCTCCAGGGAGTCTGGGAGATGTTGACATGTTGTGTAAATGTTGTGACCCGCAAAGAAAGATGGAGAGCTGAGATCACTGACAAAGAATGATCAATACGCCATCACATCATAATCTTGGGAATTGTTGAAGGAAAATGTGAATGCTGTGATTGGGAAAATAATTTTTTAAACTCTCACTTAACTAATTAAGAAGGTAGAAAAATAGAAGCATAGAAAACCTACAGCGCAATACAGGCCCTTCGGTCCACAATGCTGTGCCAAACATGTATTTACTTCAGAAATTACGTAAGATTACCCATAGCCCTCTATTTTTCTAAGCTCCATGTACCTATCCAGGAGCTTCTTAAAAGACCCTATCGTATCCACCTCCACCACCGTCGCCAGCAGCCCATTCCACGCACTCACCACTCTGCGTAAAAAACTTACCCCTGACATCTCCTCTGTACCTACTTCCAAGCACCTTAAAACTGTGCCCTCTCGTGTTAGCCATTTCAGCCCTGGGAAAAAGCCTCTGACTATCCATATGATCAACGCCTCTCATCATCTTATACACCTCTATCAGGTCACCTCACTTCATCTGTCGCTCCAAGGAGAAAAGGCCGAGTTCACTCAACCTATTCCCATAAGGCATGCCCCCCAGTCCAGGCAACATCCTTGTAAATCTCCTCTGCACCCTTTCTGTAGTTTCCACATTTTTCCTGTAGTGAGGTGACCAGAACTGAGCACAGTACTACAAGTGGGGTCTGACCAGGGTCTTATAAAGCTGCAACATTACCTCTCGGCTCTTGAACTCAGTTCCATGGTTGATGAAGGTCAATGCACCGTATGCCTTCTTAACCGCAGAGTCAACCTGCGCAGCGGCTTTGAATGTTCTATGGAGTCAAACCCCAAGATCCCTCTGATTCTCCACACTGCCAAGAGACTTACCATTAATACTATATTCTGCCATCGTATTTGACCTGCCAAAATGAACCACCTTACACTTATCTGGGTTGAACTCCATCTGACACTTCTCAGCCCAGTTTTGCATCCTATTTATGTCCCGCTGGAACCTCTGACAGCCCTCCACACTACCCACAACACACCCAATCTTTGTGTCATCAGTAAATTTACTAACCTATCCCTCCACTTCCTCATCCAGGTCATTTATAAAAATCACAAAGAGAAGGGGGTCCCAGAACAAATCCCTGAGGCACACCACTGGTCACTGGCCTCCATGCAGAATATGACCCATCTACAACCACTCTTTGCTTTCTGTGAGCAAGCCAATTCTGGATCCACAAAGCAATGTCCCCTTGGATCCCATGTCTCCTTACTTTCTCAATAAGCCTTGCATGGGATACCTTGTTAAATGCCTTGCTGAAATCCATATACACTACATCTACTGCTCTACCTTCATCAATGTGTTTAGTCACATCCTCAAAAAATTCAGTAAGGCTCGTAAGGCACGACCTGGTTTTAACAAAGCCATGTTGACTATTCCTAATCATATTATGCCTCTCCAAATGTTCATTAATCCTGCCTCTCAGGATCTTCTCCATCAACTTACCAACCACTGAGATAAGACTCACTGGTCTATAATTTCCTGGGCTATCTCTACTATCTTCCTTGAATAAGGGAACAACATCTGAAGCCCTCCAATCCTCTGGAACCGCTCCCGTCCCCATTGATGATGCAAGGATCATCGCCAGAGGCTCAGCAATTTCCTCCCTCACCTCCCACAGTAGCCTGGGGTACATCTTGTCCAGTCCTGGTGACTTATCCACTGGATGCTTTCCAAAAGCTACAGAACATCCTCTTTCTTAATGTCTATATACTCAAGCTTTTCAATCCACCTTAAGTCATCCCTACAATCACCAAGATCCTTTTCTGTAGTGAATAATGAAGCAATGTATTGATTAAGTGCCTCTGCTATCTCCTCTGGTTCCATGCACACTTTTCCACTGTCGCACTTGATTGGTCCTTTTCTCTCACAACTTATCCTCCTGCTTTTCACATACTTGTAGAGTGCCTTGAGGTTTTCTTTAATCCTGCTCACCAAGGCCTTCTCATGGTACTTTCTGGCTCTCCTAATTTCGTTCTTAAACTACTTTCTGCTAGCCTTGTAATCTTCTTGATCTCTATCATTACCTAGTTTTCTGAACCTTTCATAAGCTTTTCTTTTCTTCTTGACTAGATTTTCCACAGCCTTTATACACCACAGTTCCAATACCCTACCATCCTTTCCCTGAATCATTGGAACATACCTATGCAGAACACCACGCAAATGTCCTCTGAATATTTGCCACGTTTCTGCTGTACATTTCCCTGAGAACATCTGTTCCCAATTTATGCTTCCAAGTTCCTGCCTGATAGCTTCATATTTCCCCTTACTCCAATTTAACGCTTTCCTGTCTTGTCTGTTCCTATCTCTCTCCAATGCTATGGTAAAGGAGATAGAATTGCGATCACTATCTCCAAAATGCTCTCCCACTGAGAGATCTGACACCTGACCAGGTTCATTTCCCAATACCAGATCAAGTACAGCCTCTCCTCTTGTAGGCTTATCTACATATTGTGTCAGGAAACCTTCCTGAACACACCTAGCAAACTCTACCCCATCTATCTGAACATTAGAAAGGGCACAGAGGAGATTTAACAGGATGCTGCCTTGTTTAGAGAGTATGGATTATGAGCAGAGATTAAGGGAGCTAGGGCTTTACTCTTTGGAGAGAAGGAGGATGAGAGGAGACACGATAGAGGTGTACAAGATAATAAGAGGAATAGATAGAGTGGATAGCCAGTGCCTCTTCCCCAGGGCACCACTGCTCAATACAAGAGGACATGGCTTTAAGGTAAGGGGTGGGAAGTTCAAGGGGAATATTAGAGGAAGGTTTTTTACTCAGAGAGTGGTTGGTGCATGGAATGCTCTACCTGAGTCAGTGGTGGAGGCAGATACACTCGTGAAGTTTAAGAAACTACTAGAAAGGTATATGGAGGAATTTAAGGTGGGGGGTTATATGGGAGGCAGGGTTTGAGGGTCGGCACAACATTGTGGGCCGAAGAGCCTGTAACGTGCTGTACTATTCTATTCTATGTTCTAAACATCAGGCTGATTAGCAAGATAAGAGCTTATGAAATTACAGGGGAGTTACTAGCATGGGTGAAGCATTAGCTAGTTGGCAGAAAGCAGAGAGTGGGAATAAAGGGATGCTATTCTGGCTGGCTGCCGGTTACCAGTGGATTTCCACAGGGGTCAGTGTTGGGACTGCTGCTTTTCATGATGTATGTCAATGATTTGGACTACGGTATTAATGGATTTGTGGCTAAATTTGCTGATGATACAAAGATAGGTGGAGGAGCGGGTCATGTTGAGGAAACAGAGAGCCTGTAGAGAGACTTAGATAGTTCGGGGAATGGGCAAAAAAGTGGGAAATGAAATACAATGTTGGAAATTGTATGGTCATGCACCTTGGTGACTATTATTTAGATGGGGAGAGAATTCAAAATGCAGAGAGGCAAAGGGACTTGGGAGTCCTTGTACAAGATACCCTAAAGGTTAACCTCCAGGTTGAGTTGGTGGTGAAGAAGGTGAATGCGATGTTGGCATTCATTTCTAGAGGTATAGAATATAAGAGCCGGGATGTGATGTTGAGGCTCTATAAGGCACTCCTGAGACCACACTTGGAGTATTGTGTGCAGTTTTGGGCTCCTTATTTTAGAAAGGATATACTGACATTGGAGAGGGTTCAGAGAAGATTCACAAGAATGATTCCAGGAATAAAAGGGTTACCATATGAGGAACGTCTGGAAGCTCTTGGGCTGTATTCCCTGGAGTTCAAGAGAATGAGGGGGGATCTCATTCTAAATGTTAAAAGGCCTGAACAGGTTAGATATGGCAAAGTTATTTCCCATGGTAGGGGATTCTAGGACAAGTGGGCATAACTTCAGGATTGAAGGATGTCCATTTAGAACAGAGATGTGGCGAAATTACTTTAGTCAGAGGATGGTAAATCTGTGGAATTTCTTTCCACGAGTGGCTGTGGAAGCCAAGTCATTGGGTGCATTTAAGGTTGAGATAGATAGATTCTTGATTAGCCAGGGCATCAAGGGTGAAGGCAGGGGAGTGGGGATGACTGGAAGAATTGGATCAGCCCATGATTGAATGGCAGAGTAGACTCGATGGGCCAAATGGCCTACTTCTGCTCCTATATCTTACGGTCTTATGGTCTAAACCCCTTGCTCTAGGGAGATGGCAATCAATATTTGGGAAATTAAAATCTTCCACCACGACAACCCTGTTATTATTACACCTTGCCAGAATCCGTTGCCCTATCTGCTCTTCAATGTCTCTGTTACTTGGGTGGTCTATAAAAAAATACCCACTAGAGTTATTGACCCCTTCCTATTTCTAACTTCCACCCACAGAGAGCCAGTAAGCAATTCCTCCATGACTTCTTCCTTTTCCACAGCCGTGACATTATCTCTGATCAGCAGTGCCACGCCCCCATCTCTTTTGCCTTCCTCCCTGTCCTTTCTGAAACATCTAAAGCCTGGCACTCTAGGTAGCCATTCCTGTCCCTGAGCCATTCAAGTCTCTGTAATGGCCACAATATCATAGCTCCAAGTACTGGTCCAAGCTCTAAGCTCATCCGCTTTCTTCATCATGCTTCTTGCGTTAAAATAGACACATCTCAAACTATCAGTCTGAGCGCATCCCTTCTCTATCACCTGCCTATCCTCCTTTTCGCACTGCCTCCAAGCTTTCTCTATTTGTGAGCCAACTACCCCTTCCTCCATCTCTTCAGTTCAGTTCCCACCCCGCAACAATTCTAGTTTAAACTCTCCCCAATAGCCTTAGCAAACGTCCCTGCCAGGATATTGGTCACCCTCGGATACAACTGCAACCTGTCCTTTTTGTACAGGTCACTCCTGCCCCAAAAGTGGTCCCAATGATCCAGAAACCTAAATCCCCATCCCCTGCTCCAATCCCTCAGCCACACACTTATCCTCCACCTCGCTCTTATAAGTTGCTCTTATTTACGTGATCTGTATGCTATAAACATGATTGTGTAAACAAAATCTTAAATCTTCATCAGAGCTGGAAGTCATTGCGCAAATCCAGGTGTTTAGACTTGGGCTGTTGCTAATGATGAACACACTGGCAGAAACACAGTACATACTCGCCAGCATAAAGACAAACATCTCAGGGGAGGCAGTGGCATAGTGGGACCAGCTGGATTGCTCTCAAGGAGACTGAATGGCTTCCTCACATGCATTAACCACTCCGTAACTCCTGTCAACAGGAATTCATATTTTTCATTATTTGACAAGAATTTCCCTTATCCATACAAAGTGTGAGAGAATTATAAAAGATATACATAATAGTATATTATGCGCGCACGTGCACACACACACACACACACACATGCACATGCAAACATAGGCATGCACACATTTATGCACATTTTTGAGACCAAGACATGAGCTCAGAGGCCAAACACAGGGCTTGATTCCTGATTCCTGAATGTACATAGTTTCGGAGTCTTTGTCAGCCAATGTGCACCAACCAGTGTTGACAGCTCATGCTAGACAATGGTGAATGCTTCCCAAATGTTATATCGTTACAAGAAAGCCAGTCTTCAGTGATGTGTGGTCCCCAGTCCTAGCTTGCTTAAAATGCTGCAGATCCATTTCTTGCAGAATATTGGGAGCACAGGAGGTAGGAATATTGATACAGTATTCTGAAAAAGGGTTCATTTCACTTCTGGCATTAGAACCAAAAACATTGAACAGACGAAGCACTCATGGGCCATGTGTGACCAACCAAGGATTAAAATGGCCAGGTTCCCCCTGAATGTTCATTGATTTTCACCTGAGCAGCAAATCTCTGCCAGGCCTGTAGATTTTGTTACATCCTTCTTAAATGATGCGTCACTCCAAATTGACACAATAATAATCACCATGTTTCAGAAATAGTTTTATTGTGCGCTGTGTCTTTAAGAGTTTGCGCTTCAAACATGGGAGTGGACTTGTTTTTCCTGTTTTAGGTGGTAATGTACTAGATCTCCACTGTGCTGCCAACTGTATATAAAGGAAGAACAAGGTCAAAGGATCATCAGATAATAAGTGAGAAACAGTCAGAGTTAAAGCTCCCTTTGTTTTCAGTGAGAGTGAGTTTGAACTTCAGAACTTTCCTTGTGCTGGAAAGTTCCCAGACCTTCAAGCTGTCTTTCTTTTCAGTCAGTCTTGCCAAGATTGTTGAAAAACAATTCATGTGTGTGTGTGTGTGTGTGTGTGTGTGTGTGTGTGTGTGTGTGTATAAATATCAAAGTACGTATATGGCACCACATTCTACAATGAGATTCATTTTCTTTCAGGCATCTACAGAAGAGTAAAGGCATACAATAGAATTTAATAAAACTATAGATTAACAAAGGCTAACAAACAACTAATGAGCAAAAGAGGACAAATTGTGCATTCAATCAATCAACAGATGAATAAAAGATAAATGAATGAACAAATAAATAAATAAAACTTAGAACATGAGATGTAGCATTCTTGAAAGTGTGCCCATAGGTTCTGGAATCAGTTCAGTGTTGAGGTGAGTGAGGTTACCCTTGCTGGTTCAGGAGCCCGAAGGCTGTAGAAATAACCGTTCCTAAACCCCGATTGGTGGTGTGGGACCTAAGGCTTGCTCAATAGTAGTAGTGAGAGGAGAGTGTGTGTGTGTGTGTGTGTGTGTGTGTGTGTGTGTGTGTAACTTTCTTTCTCCCCACACTTCTCCACTTCTCCCTCCATTTTTCCAGAAGGTATGGGCTCAGGCTCAGTTTGATCCAATACTCTGCCAATAATTTGCTCTCTGCGCACTTCCTAACGGGGGAAAACTGCAGAATAACATCCCTAGCCAGCAGGTCCTCAACAATGAAACCAGCTGCAACACCCTGCTGAACTCAGCCCCCGACATGGGACTAAACCTGCACTGCACACTGCACATGACACATTGTTAACAAAGACTTGCTCTGGCAGTGTCATCGTGATGGGAACATTCATAGCAACCCAAAAGGCTTTACAGACAATGTGAATTTATATATATATACAAATTGTGGTCACTGATTCTAATTTATTCAGAGTAAGTTCTCAGAAATAGTATCATTTTTTTTTCAGAAACGTTGAATGAGGTATAGCTTCAGCCAGATCACAAGGGTCATCTGCCCCGTCCTTTTTTCCATAAGACCAGGGTAGGAGCAGAATTAGGCTTTTTGACCTATCGGGTCTGCTCCGCCATTTCATCATGGCTGATTCATTTTTCCTCTCAGCCCCAATCTCCTGCCTTCCCCCGGTATCCCTTCATGCCCTGACAAATCGGAATAGAAACACCTGAGAAAGCACAAGAGATTCTGCAGATGCTGGACAGCTTGAGCAACAAACACACAGGCTACTGGAGGAACTTAGCAAGTCAGGCAGCATCAATGGAAGGGAGTAAACAGTCAACATTTCTGGTCAAGACTCTTCGTTGGGGCTGGAAAGGAAGCGTGAAGAAGCTAGAATACGAAGGTGTGGGTGGGTAAGGAGTACAAGCTGGCTGGCAAGTTGCAAGTTTCGTTTCTTAATACAACTCAAGAGGACAGTTTGCCAATCACATTAATGCTGGTTTCCATAAGAGCAATCCCATCATTTCCATAAGACCTTAAGACACAGGAGCAGAATTAGGCCATTCAGCCCATTGAGTCTGCTCTGCCATTTCATCATCACTGATTTCCTCCTTTCCCAGAGTCACGCGGCAGGGAAATAAGTTTTTGCCCTCTGCTCATCTGTACAATAGGGGGCAATGTATAGTGACCAGACAGTCTAACAACCCCCATGTCTTTGAGATATCAGGGGAAACTAGAATATTCACACAGTTCTAGGGAGAATGAGTAAAGTCCATACAGGCAGCGCCAGAGGTTAGGATTGAACAGAGTTTACTGGAGAAGGGAGACAGCTGCATCACTGCGCAATCTGCATCGCGTTCTCTCTCAGCAACCCCTTTGAATCTTTCTGCCATTGTCTTGTTGAGTCCTGATGCAGGCTCTTGGCCTGAAATGTCGACTGTTTATTCCCCTCTATAGATATTGCCTGACTTGCTGAGTTCCTCCAAC
The DNA here is from genome assembly GCF_030028105.1 of Mobula birostris. Lineage (NCBI taxonomy): Eukaryota > Metazoa > Chordata > Chondrichthyes > Myliobatiformes > Myliobatidae > Mobula > Mobula birostris. The sequence goes on along the minus strand of NC_092379.1, from coordinate 124,776,101 downwards.
ATTTTGCGTGTGTAGCCTGAGAGAGTAAACAGACCATCAATTTAAATTCTCATCTAACAAGTGAAAAATTGGAATGATTGAATGCCCTGCAGGGAATCCTTAGCCAAAGCTGAGGATCAAGATAGCAGGCTATCAAACTAACCCCAGTTTCCTTCACACATTTTACCTGATCACTGCAACTGAAGTAATCATATGTATAATGCCTTCAGCGTAGTAGCATCTCCCAATGAAATCCACTGCAGCTTCACTAGGCAAAGCAGGAAAATAAACTGCTTCAGAATCAGGTGTATCATCACTCATAGATATCATCTTTATTATTTTGTGTCAATAACACAGTGTAATACATATAAATACAATAAATCATAATAGGAAACATTTTATAAAAGTGCAAAAAGAGCAAAATATGAGGTAATTTTCATGGACTGTCAGGAATCTGATGGTGGAGGGAAAGATGCTATTCCTCAGATAATGAGTGTGCATCCTCAAGTTCCTGTACCTCCTTCCTGATGGTAGTAATGAGAAGAGGGCACGTCCTGGATGGTGAGGGTCCTTAATGATGGATGCCACCTTCTTGAGCCACAGACTTTTGTCCTCAAAAGTTGAAGATTTTGCAATATATTAGTATGGATGGCAAATGGCAGAGAGATGGAAACATTTAGAAGCAGAATCCCCAGGGCAACAACACTATCCGAGAATGTTTCTTCCTCCTCATCATTCATCCTTTGCCTCGAAATCAGCAGAGTTTTACATTCAAGTGACTGCTTATTTTTCTCCCAACCATTACACCATGTAAGAAGATGTTAGGAGTTAGCTACCGTATGCAGCTGGACACAGGCCAGACTCAGTAGGACTTTTATATTGAATCTAATATAATATCAGGACCACCATCTCCCTGCAGTTTTATTTGCATTGTTTATAGGTGTCTGTTTTAGACATATCTTTCTCAGGTAAAATATTATTTTTTGTGATGTATCATTGAATCAAGTTTGCAGGTCTGGCGAGTGAGACAGAAAACGCTGACTACGAATAAGCATATTCATCATTTATTTACAAACAGTAAAAAAATTGACCAAACGTTCATGTTCTCCAAGTTACAGAAACTACAAAGTTGAATATTCAACAAACAGACTTAGCTAAAAGTGCGCACAGAGCATACCTTCTTAATAGCTATGTGCCCCACTTGCCTTAAACAATTGAAAAGAGAGAAAGAACCTCCCACACGTGCTCGCTATATACCCAGGATATTTGAAACTGGACTCTAGACAGCTATCCAATGGGAAAAAGCAGATGCCGCGTCTAAACTAACTAATCACTACAGAAGTGACTTTCGACAATCAGAATGAGCCACACTACCCAAGGGACAAGTGGTAAACAAATAATATTTGCAGTTGAAAGCTGAGAGTCTTAAAAAAGTAGCAGCCTGTCCATGCACACAAAACACTGAAAATCATCGTGCAGGTTCAGAAAGCAACTAGCAAGGCATGTACTGTGATGGCTTCTATTGTGACAGAATGTGACTGCAAAAGAAGAGGCACCTGCTATGTTATAAGACTATTGAACAGTCCCCTAGTATGAGTGATGACCTGTTGACCTCACAATCTACCTCACTGTAACCTTGCACCTTATTGTCTACCTGCACTGGACTTTTTCTGTAACTGGGACACTTTATTCTGCATTATGTTATCGGTTTCCCTTGTAATACTTCAATCTACTGATGTGATGAAATGATCAGCATGGATGGCATATAAAACAAAATTCTTCACTGTACCTTGGTACGTGTGATGATAATAAACCAAAGTTCAAAGTACATTTGTTATTGAGGTATGTATGCAGTATACAACCCTAAGATTTGGCTTCCCACAGACAGCCACGAAACAAAGAAACACATTGGAACCCATTCAAAGAGAACAGTTGTTCGTCCATCATTGACGTCGATGAGGACCTAGACACCATTATGATGGTGTCGAGACTAGCGCGTGATTTGGATTTAAGTGAGGGAGAGTTGCACAGCGTCAGCCTCACTCTCTCTTCCCAATTCCCATCTGGATCCAGTGGCAAGACAGAGTCTAGACAGCTGGAGATGGGACTAGGCGCAGTGGATGATCAGGACGTCTTCTGTGTCTTGTCCTGCTCTACACGTTCCACGACGCTTGCAGAGACCGCCTTCTTGACCGTTGGACCTTCCATTGGTCTCGTCCGCTCAATCTGCCGGAGTCTGTCTTCACATGCTGGGATAGACAACTCCCTATCTCACCAAGGGTTTGAGACCCATCGGCTACCCTCACCTGGTTTAGCCGGCTTGTCGAAGCCGTTGCCCGGGGTGTGGCCGCTGTCGCGTGCAAACAGCTACGGGGAGCCACAGGTGAGAGCTGAGTGCTAGGTGGGGACCAAAGGTGGACAAACCGCCTGAAAAGGACGTGACATGTTCCCCCACCAGAGGTGCTACCCCTCCCTGACACCCCATACACCCCAAAACAAGAAACACCCAATGGGCAAAAAAAAAGCATAAGTCATGCAAACGGCAAAAGGTAAGCGAAAAGCACATAGAATATTAAAAGTGAAATCTCAAAGCCCTTGAAACATTAAGGAATATTCAGTTTAGTTCAGTTCAGTTTAGCCTCATGTCATTTGTTGACTGCAGGCCGCAGAACCAACCAGCCCCGATCAAAATCACGCAAGATAATAGTAATAAAAAGGAGCAACCAGTAACCAGAAACACATCATAACATGAACTACAGAGCCCTTTAGAAATGAATCCAATCCATAAACTGTACCGATCAAACTTTGCCTCAGATTTAAAACTCCTACACATTCCCCCGACAGCAGTGGGCGAGAGGGAGAGGGAGACTGTTCAAACACAGGCAGACAGCGCTGAACACCCGCTCACGTTCCGCTGTTATTCTCGTTGGTGGCAATTTCGCTCAAGGCGTCAGTGGGTGAGCTGGTTGAGAATTGGAGCCGATCATGGGTTCGCGCTCCACCATTAGGCCATACACTCCGCTCCCAACCTCGCTCTCAACCATGCTGAATTCCCTTCAGGCCAGCAAAGGCACCGGATCACTCAGTTGGCCAAAAACACGTGACCAAAATGTAAATTACAGGCTCCAATTGCTGATTGGTAGTAGAACTATATTTAAAAGAAGAAGTAGTTTCATGAACAGTCTGGAGGATGTCACCATTAGTCCGTTGGTCACTGGCGTCATCTTGCCCAAAGGATTTACCAATCTACTGATTTCTAATTATATAGAGCTCAGGTGATATCACATTTGAAATATTATGTAGTTTCCTGAGCTAAAATTATACCAGCAAGAGAATATAGCCAAGGATCACTAAGCAGATTCCCAAAGAAGTCAGGTTTGTTGTATGAGGAGAGACTGAATAAAATGAGTCTATAATCTTTTGAGTTTAAAGAATGAGAGATGACCTCATTGAAATATGTGAAATTCTTAAGGGATTTGACAGGATTGGTGTAAAAGCAGTCTTTTCCCTGGTTGTGGTCTCTAGAACCAGAGATCACAATCTCAAAATAAGGGAGTGGGCATTCAGGACAGAAGTGGTAAGCAATGTCTCCACCCAGAACGGTGTAGCGTAATGCTACTACAGCACCAGCTGTAAGAACAGGGTTTATTTGCTGCCACTGTCTGTAAGTAGTCAGTACGTTCTCCCCATGACTGGGTGCTCCGGTTTCCTCCCACATTCCAAAGACCATAACTTCCAGTCAAGATGGCGTCAGCGAACAACAGTTCCTCAGGCAACATCTTCCAGATGGTCAATTATTTCACTTTTTCTGTGTCTTTTACCGATTCTTTTTTACCTTAATCGTGTTTCAGAAACTGATGGAGATAGTGACTTACAGTTTGGAGCTCAGTCAAGTGATTTAGTGTTCTGCTGTCCCCAAGAAAATTCCAGGAGAGGACTGTGAGCATGGGTTGTCCCAAACAGGAGACCAGAGATGGAGTACGGGGCCGTGATTGGCTCCATTTCTTGCCAATCAATGTGTCGAAGAAGATTGAAACATCTAGGTGAATGTGAAGGGGGACGGTTCAGTGAGTGCTTTTCACAGGTCAGGCCGGAGGCCGAGAAACTGCATTGGGCTGGATGTCGGGAGGCCACATCAGGCCAGAGGTCAGGGGACTGAGTTGGGTTGTCGGTCGCTCTTCACGGGTCAGGCCAGAGATCGAGACACCGCAGGTCATCGCTCACACCCCATGGAAGGCTGAGTTCGAGCTTTCACTCTCCTCGATGCTGACAAAGGATGTATTTGGAATTCTGAGACATATGTGATTATTGGTGTGGACTGCACTCGTCTCCTTCAATTTTTCTGTGTTTCCTTTCTTGTTGCAAATTGGCAGTTGGACAATATGCTACCTTCTATGTGTGAGGAAGTGGTTGGGGATTTGAGGTCTGATGTTCTTGGTGTTTTTCTGTGTGAGCGATCTGTTAGATTTTGGTGTAAGAGAGGTTGGGGGTTTGATATTATTGTTGCAGTTTTCTTGTGCGGGAGGAGCTTAGGGTATGCAGTTTGATGTTTTAGCTGCTGTGTCCGTTTGGGCGATCTGTTCGTTTTTGTGCGAAGGTGGGGTTGAGGGGCTTGGGGTTTATGAGTTTTGCTTCTTTTTCTTTCTCGGGCAGGAAGGGGTGGTTGATGTCGTTTCCTTAAACAAGCTTCATGGATTTCTATATTTCATGGCTATCTGGAGAAGATGAATCTCAGGGTTGTATTCTGCATACATTGATAATAAAATGAACTTTTAAATGTTTGAAGACGTACGGTATGGGTTAGCGAGTTTTATGCATATTGGCGCATATGGCCACACCTGCAGGCTACCCTGCACAATCCTCATTGATTTGATTTGATGCAAATAACGCATTTCATTTTATGCTTCAATGTACATGTGACAAATAAAGCTAATCTTTATTTTTACTCATTGGAATCCACTATCCCAGAGGCTGAGGGGGTTCAGTTGCGCAATATATTCAAGACAGAGATCGATTGACATTTAGATATTGAGGCAAACAAAGCTAAGGTGTTAAGTGCATGAATGTTGCAGAGGGGTAAAAGATCTGGATAACTGAGATGGTATAAGGAACTAAATGGCCTCTCTCTCTGCTTCTATTTCTCAAGTTCATGACATCATCTTGACAAAAGCTATTTCTGTCTCGTTTCTTAGTTTCCTCTTTTGCGTGTGGGTCAGTCTACAAAGTGGCAATTCTTGTCCTCTTGAGAAGATGTAACTATGGTATTCTTAAAGTTAGCTTTAGAGGCTGCTGAAGGTCAGATATGTAGTGGCAAAAGAGCAACACGCAGGCCAGACTAGGTAGGGATCAGTTTCCCTTCCTTGATGTATGTAACTAATCTAATTAATCTTTACAATACTGTACCAGCCATCAGTGAGAGGGTACAGGAGCTTGAAGGGGCCCATTCAAAGTTTTCGGAACAGCTTCTTCCCCTCGGCCATCATTGTGGTAAACCATATATATGTTGTAACACGGTTAACTGTATGGACACACCCCTCTGCTGACTACCCCTGTCACTCCTCCCACAGAACCCTGAATAAAGGTGATTTTGCCTTGCCCCTGTCCCTCAGTCCGGGGGTAGACACTCAGCATGGAAGTCGTATTGTACAGCGAATAAAAGCCTTTCAGTATTTACCCTGCTTCAGTCTTTTGGAGTTATTGAACGTGCTTCAATCATATTTCTGAATGGTCCATGAACTTATGAACACTACCTCTCTAGTCCTCCTTTGGCATTATTTCCTGTTGTAACTTACAGTAATTTTAATGTCTTGCACTGTACGCTGCCACAAAACGACACTTAATGACCATAAACATGATTTTGATTCTGACTCTACATTGATGCAATTAGTTTTCACAATCTCCCTTGATTGGATTTGAATTCATGACTGTGAAATTATAAAGAGAAGAATAATGCATGAAGAAATGACTCCCCGCAAATGCTAAGGAATTTTTGTTTTTGCATACAAGAAGGAGGTAAGGGAGACAAAATTTGATCCTTGCAAGTTCAATATTTTTTTTTTATTTATTAATCAGATTTGCTGTTACCCTGGGGATTATTCATGCAACCACACTCAGGAGCAACTGAGTAATGACACTGGAAATTACTTGCCTGTGCACAAGATTCAGGCAAGAGTCAAGATTCAAGTTTATTTGTCACATGCACATCGAAGCATACGTTGAAAGGTGCCATTTGTGTTAACAGCCAACACAACCGAGGGTGTGCTGGGGGCAGCCCACAAGTGTAATCACACATTCCGGTACCAACATAGCAAGCCCACAATACCTAGCAGAATAACACAGAACACAACAAACAGCAACAGAAGAAACAAGCCCTGTTCCTTCCTCCCACCCACATATATACATGGTCCTTTAGCCCCATCAGGCCGCCTTCTTCAGCCTCCAGCCTACAGAGGACTCGGACTCGTGCTTAGGCTTGCAGACGTCAGGCTTCATCTCTGCCAGAGACTCACAGACATAGTTGTGGCATGGAGTAGTTCAAGTTCAGGTCAGAGCTCTGGTGGGCTCAGCTATCCTGCTTCTATCGGACAGCAAAGGGCTCCTTTCTCTGGAGGAGGCAGGAGATACGAGAGCTGTCTTGACCTTCGTTGTTTCAAGGCTGCTTACGGAGCACTCACCTGCACTCACCCTCTTGGCCACAAGATATTCGACTAGTTGATGTAAGAAAACTGAAAAAAAAGGGATTACAATTACAGGAAACAGGGAGAAAAGACCAGATAAAAAGAGCAATAAGGCAAATGTTCTGATAGCTAACTGATACGCAACATGCTAAATAGCCCATTGCCTTCCAAAACCAGCACAATCACATTATTGTAGCAAGGCAAGTGAAAGCAAATCTAACCTGCTATCTGCTAATGCTAAACTAGCAAAACACTTAGGGTAAAAGTAGGCCAGTGATTAAGTTTCTGGTTCAGCATCCCAAGAAATGGACTATTGATCTGAAATAATGAATATGAGTCCTTATGTAGGCTTAGGAATTTAAATTCAATATTTAAATCCAGTTAATTAAATAAATTCTGTGACTATGAAACTGTCTAAAGTTTTAATGATCTAACTGCTTCACTGACGGGCTTGATAATCAGAAATTAGACACTCCTTGTCTGGTTCAGACTATACAGTACTGTACAAATGTTTTAGACACATATAGGGTGCCTAAGACTTTTGCACAGTACTGTAGTAATCTTATTTACAGGACTGTACTGCTGCCGCAAAAAAAACCAAATTTCAGGACATATGTGAGTGATGATAAACCTGATTCTGATATGGGTCTCTAATGTGGACTGAGAGTGCAAAGGGGGCAGGGAGAGGGGAAAAGGGGAAGGGAGAGGGGAGGGAGCGGGAAGCACCAGAGAGACATTCTGTAATGAACAATTAACTGATTGTTTGGAATCAAACTTCCTTGCTTGGTGTCTCAGGGCTGGGCGTGTCTGCACCCGTGAAACTTCCCCACACCTGGCACTCCTTCTCTACCACCCCTCCCACAGTACTCCACCCTTACCATTCCAAACATTGTTCCTGCCGGATTTACAAACTCGCTCCCCACACCACGTTGACAGATACAACACTGCCAAAGTCTTAGGCACCCGAGCTGCATGTATGTGCCTAAGACTTTTACACAATACTGTATGTGACCCCAGACCAACAGTACTGGTGTAGACACAAGTTACTGCAGGTGCTGAGACCTGGAGCTACAACCAGCTAGAAGAGCTCAGCAGTTTGATCAGTGTCCATGGGAGGAAAGGAATTGTGTTTGTGGTTGATTCTTAATTGACATTGGACTGGCCTAACAAGCCTCAATGATCAGGGCTTAGCAGAATTAGTTAATAAACATAGAATTTACAAATGATTTCAACATCACACCATCATAAATGTTAAGTCTAGAGTTTACTCCTTAGAGAATATAATCTCAATCAATTACCGTAATTATTTAGAAAGCACTTCAGACCATCTAGTCTGTGCCAAACCAGTATTCTGCCTTGATCCACTGACCTGCACCCAGACCATAGTCCAACATACTCTTCCCATCCATGTACACACCCAAATTTCTCTTAAATGGTGAAATCGGACCCAAATCCACCACTTCCACTGGAGGCTCGTTCCACATTCTCACCTTCCTCTGAGTGAAGAAGTTTCCCTTCATGTGTTCCCCTTAAAATTTCACCTTCCGGCCTTAACCCGTGACTTTTAGTTGCAGTCTCACCCAACCTCAGTGGAAAAAGCCTGCTTGCATTTACCCTATCTACACCCTCCATAATTTTGTATACCCCTATCAAATCTCTCTTTGCCCTCTGACGCTCCAGTGAATAAAGTCCTAACCTAGTGAAGCTCTCCCTACAACCTGGGTTCTCAAATCCTGGCAACATTCTTGTAAATTTTCTCTGCACACTATCAATCGTATTTATATCTTTCCTATAGGTAAGTGACCAGATCGATTTGATGGATTACTTAAATTTTGGTGCTTAAGCGAGTTCAGAGCTTAGAAGAATAAATCTTTTAAGATTATTTGCTGCAGCTGTTACAGTGATACATCAGAAATGACATCACTATGCCACTAACTGTTTGTCGAACCAATTTTATTTTTAGTAACAAATGAGAACTTTACAATTAGGTTTTAAATTTAAATTTTCAGAAGCATCTCTGCCTCAGCATTAAAAAAAACAATTCCCAAATTCCTTGTAATTGGACCCATGCGATTCAAGGAAGAATGTTACTCTTAAGGGTAAGAATCACCAAACCTCATCCCTGTGAAATTAGTAGCCTTCGCCTCTGTCCCATACTTTTAGCTTCACCACAGTCTTCTGTCTCCTCCTTCCCTTTAGTCAGGCAGGGAGGTCAGGTCTCAGCAAGTTCAGAAAGGGCTTGGCTCCCTGCGGGAGATGGTAGTTGCTTTGCTGGCTGGGCCAGCAGGGAAAAACGAGCTGACCGACTGTTAGCTTCATTGTCAAAGCAAACAAGATTGATTTCAGAAGAGCTAATAACTGAAACACAAGCTGATGCCAGTAGAATCCAGCTTGCTGAATGTGATGGAGGAAACAGCTGCCGGCTGATTAATAGTATGTGGGTGATGAAGGGAACAAAGTGTAAGATTCTACATATCACCAGTCAACGAGCATCTGTTTCCTAATATAGGCTTTAATCATGAGACTGAATGAATCCAGTCCTTTATCAATCTCCTAGGGACTGTGCTAAGGCTAGCAGGGGGCAACCTGGCACATTGGGACAACATGCCTTCTAAAAAGACTGCAACTCCCAGTTGCTCTGCGATCACTGGCAGGAGGTTACTACGTAGAGGAGATCTTTTCAGTCTGATTTCACCACACTTCACGCTAGCAGATGGTTTCTGACATGTGCCTTTTTCAAACAGTAGATTCAGACAGGAAGAAAAAGCAAAACATTTTCGAGAACATCAGACAGAATCAATTTTGGTCACACTGGCTGGTTGCAAAGAGATGTTTACCCAATCTTGTCTTGAAAACATAAACCTGACAATTACTTCTTGCACCAGTCATTCAAGTATAGCACATGCTATTTCTATATTCTTGCAGTTCAATCGCAGCTTTATCTTCCTCCTTTGCTGGAAGTCCCCTGTGCAGCGTGTTCACAGGAATTGCTCAGGGGGATTCAATTTGTCTCAAGTAATTGCGCAGAGAAGATGATGGTGGAACTGTCGCCATTTTACACTTCATCTGATTCAGTGGTAAGGGGAGTTTGGAATAAAATGGTACAGACTGCTTATATGTTACTGTCCATTTCTTCTTGTCATGCCGAACCTTCAGAGACGCTGCAAACCGCAAAATGCTGGAGGAACTCAGCAGGTCAGGCAGCACCAATGGAGAAGAATAAACAATCAACATTTTGGGCTGAGACCCTTCGTCAGGACTGGAAAGGAAGGAGGAGGAAGCCAGCATAAGAAGGTGGGGGGAGGGAAAGAAGTACGAGCTGGCAGGTGAGGGGTGAATCAGGTGAGGAGGAAGGAGGATGAAGTGAGGAGCTGGGAGGTGATAGGTTGAAGAGGTAAAGGGCTGAAGAAGAAGGAACCTGCTAGGAGAGGAGAGTGAACCATGGGAGAAAGGGAAGGAGGAATGCCATTAGAGGGAGGCGTTGGGCAGGCGAGAAGGAGTAAAAGGGGAGCCAGAATAGGGAATGAGAAAAGAGAGAAGGAGGATGGGGGTGGGGGGAGAAATTACGGAAGTTAGAGAAAACGATTGTTCATGCCATCAGACTGGAGCCTCTCTAGATGGATCCTCCTCCAACCTGAGAGAGGATAAAGTTGGCAGTAGGGGCCATGGACCAACGTCTCGGAATGGGAATGGAAAGTAGAATTAAATTTGCTGGCCACTGGGAAAACCCGCCCTTTTGTGGCGGACGGAGTGAAGGTGCTCAGAGACACTGGTTCACGTCTTCTCCTAAACGTCAATTGTACAATGTGCATCTTTCGTTGATCTTTTGCTGATATAAAACTCTACATTACACAGTCCTCACTGTGGCATTCCCCAATGTAATACACAGTGGCTGCCTTGTCTATGCAGGAAATGGAACAGATGTCCTTCATCATAAATACATGAACATCTACCTACCAAAAGAAGCCTTTCAGAAAGATCCTTGATTTTCTACATAGGAAGTAGTTCTTCCAAAAATTGATAAGCATGAGGCAAAGATTTCACATGTTTTTTTGTGCCTCGGTGATTAATGGTTGAATTACCTTGATGAAAAGTGAATATTTCCTGTAACGATCCTTTAAAGAATATTGGGTTTGGTGGATGAAGCCTACTGCAAAAGAGCATTCATTCATTAATTGGGAATATACTTCTGAGGTTAATGTAACTTTAATCTGTAGGTAGTAGTATTAAACGTCCTCAAGCTGACTTGCACTGCACTGAATTCATAAATAACCTTTCCATCATTTTTCTATTAAAGGCAAAGTGACTAGTGACTAGTGGGGTACCGCAAGGCTCAGTGCTGGGACCCCAGTTGTTTACAATATATATTAATGACTTCAATGAGGGAATTAAATGCAGCATCTCCAAGTTTGCGGATGACACGAAGCTGGGTGGCAGTGTTAGCTGTGAGGAGGATGCTAAGAGGATGCAGGGTGACTTGGATAGGTTAGGTGAGTGGGCAAATTCATGGCAGAGGCAATTTAATGTGGATAAATGTGAAGTTATCCACTTTGGTGGCAAAAACAGGAAAACAGATTATTATCTGAATGGTGGCCGTTTAGGAAAAGGGGAGGTGCAACGAGACCTGGGTGTCATTATACACCAGTCATTGAAAGTGGGCATGCAGGTACAGCAGGCGGTGAAAAAGGCGAATGGTATGCTGGCATTTATAGCAAGAGGATTCGAGTACAGGAGCAGGGAGGTGCTACTGCAGTTGTACAAGGCCTTGGTGAGACCACACCTGGAGTATTGTGTGCAGTTTTGGTCCCCTAATCTGAGGAAAGACATCCTTGCCATAGAGGGAGTACAAAGAAGGTTCACCAGATTGATTCCTGGGATGGCAGGACTTTCATATGATGAAAGACTGGATTGACTAGGCTTATACTCTCTGGAATTTAGAAGATTGAGGGGAGATCTGATTGAAACGTATAAAATCCTAAAGGGATTGGACAGGCTAGATGCAGGAAGATTGTTCCCGATGTTGGGGAAGTCCAGAACGAGGGGTCACAGTTTGAGGATAAAGGGGAAGCCTTTTAGGACCAAGATTAGGAAAAACTTCTTCACACAGAGAGTGGTGAATCTGTGGAATTCTCTGCCACAGGAAACAGTTGAGGCCAGTTCATTGGTTATATTTAAGAGGGAGTTAGATAGGGCCCTTGTGGCTAAAGGGATCGGGGGGTATGGAGGAAAGGCTGGTACAGAGTTCTGAGTTGGATGATCAGCCATGATCATACTGAATGGCGGTGCAGGCTCGAAGGGCCGAATGACCTACTCCTGCACCTATTTTCTATGTTTCTATGTAAAAGTCTCTGTTTACTTCCAAAATGAATGCTATTAGGATTGCAATGCTGATCATGTGTAATGGGTCTTCAAACTAATTCTAAACACATATCTATGGAGAGCTTGCTGTAAATGAAATTGTTGATGATATTGACACTGGGTTCTACTCTGTTACCGGTATAGGGTTTACTACCAATGTGTGAAATAAATAGGGGAATTCTGAGCTAGAGCACAGAACTGTACAGCACAGTATGGCCCTCCACCCACAACACATCGTGCCGACCTATGTAAACCTACTCCTCAATCAGTCTAAACCTTCCCTCCTACACACCCTCCGTTCTTCTTACATCCTTATGCCAAAATAAGAGTCTCGTAAATGTCCCTATCCCTCTTCCACCACCCCTGGCAGTGTTTTCCAGATAACTACCACTCTGTTAAAACCCACCCCTGTCATCTCCCTTAAATTTTCCTCCACTCATCTTTCCAGGACGCCTCTGGCATTAGGGATTGCCATCCTGGGAAAAAAAAAGTGCAGGCTGTTCACTCAATCCATTGCTCTTATTATGTGATACACCGCTAACAAGTCACTTCCCATCTTTCTTCACTCCAAAGGGAAACGCCCTGGCTCGCTTAGCTTTCCTCATAAGACATATTCTCTAATTCAGGCAGCACCCTGGTGAGTCTCCTCTGCACCTTCTCCAAAGCTTCCATATCTCCCCTATAAAGATGTTCAGCAGACTGAACACAGTACTCCAAATGTGGCCTAACTGGAGTTTTATAGGGCTGCAACATTAACTCGCAGTTCTTCAACTCAATCCCCCGACTAATGAAAGCTGACACACCTTCTCAACCACCCTATCAACTTGTGCTGCAGCCTTGAAGGATTTATGGATTTGGACCCCCATATCTCTCTGTTCCTTCACACTGCTAAGAATCCTGCCATTAACCTTGCACTCTGCCTCAAGTTTGATCTACCAACTTGATGTCTTTCCAGCCCAACTTTGCATCCTGCCTATGTCCTGTTGGAGCATACGACAATCTTCTACACTATCTACAACACTGCCAAACTCTGTGACTTACCAACTCACCCTTTCACTTCCTCATCTGAGCTGTTTATAAAAGTCACGAAGAGCAGGTCCAAGCAGAACACCGCTAGTCACCAACCTCCAGACAGAATACACTCCATCTACTATCACCCTCTCTCTGCCTTCAACAAGCCAACTCCAAATCCATGCTTAAGTTCCCCTACTCATGAGTTGCTGAATGGAACTACCATGGGTTACTTCGTCAAATGCCGGATCTCTGGCACTGGGTCTGGCTCTGCAGTGCAGAAGGGAGGGTGGAAAAAGAGGAGAGTAGTAGTGATAGGGGATTCGATAGTTAGAGGTGCAGATAGGAGGTTCTGTGGTCGTGACAGAGAATCCAGGATGGTTTGTTGCCTGCTGGGTGCCAGGGTCAAGGATGTCTCTGATCGCTTGCATGACATTCTGAAGTGGGAGGGTGACCAGCCAGATGTCGTGGTGCACATTGGTACCAATGACATAGCAAGGAAGAGTGAGGAGGTCCTGGAGAGTGAGTATAGAGAGCTTGGTAGGAAGTTGAAAAGCAGGACCTCGAGGGTGGTAATCTCAGGATTGCTACCTGTGCTAGGTGCCAGTGAGGGTAGGAATAGGATGCTCTGGAGGATGAACAAGTGGCTGAGGAACTGGTGTAGGGGGCAGGGTTTCAGATTTCAGGATCATTGGGACCTCTTCTGGGGCAGGTGGGACCTGTACAAGAGAGACGGGTTACACTTGAACTACAAGGGGACCAATATCCTTTCAGGGAGGTTTGTTAGTGTTATTGAGGAGGCTTTAAACTAGATTTGCAGGGGGATGGGTACCAGAGTGCCAGAGCTGACAGTGTGGCTGGGGTGAAAATAAATGGTGTTAAAAGTTCAAGCAAATCCGCTAGTAGAAAGGTTGTGAGTGGTGGTAAAAATCTTCTGAGGTGTATATATTTCAATGCTAGGAGTATTGCGGGGAAGGCGGATGAGTTGAGGGCATGGATTGACACGCGGAATTATGACGTTATAGCAATTAGTGAAACTTGGCTACAGGAGGGGCAGGACTGGCAACTTAATATTCCAGGGTTCCGATGTTTCAGATGTGATCGAGGCAGAGGAATGAAAGGTGGGGAGTAGCATTGCTTGCTAGGGAAAATATTACAGCAGTGCTCAGGCAGGACAGATTAGAGGGCTTGTCTACTGAGTCCTTATGGGTGGAGCTGAGAAACAGGAAAGGTATGGCCACGTTAGTGGGATTGTATTACAGACCACCCAATAGTCAACGAGACTTGGAAGAGCAAATCTGCAGAGAGATAGCAGGCAACTGTAGGAAACATAAAGTTGTGGTGGTAGGGGATTTTAATTTTCCATACATTGATTGGGACTCCCATACTGTTAGAGGTCTAGATGGTTTAGAGTTTGTAAAATGTGTTCAGGAAAGTTTTCTAAATCAATATATAGAGGGACCAACTAGACGGGATGCAATCTTGGATCTCCAGTTAGAAAACGAGTTAGGACAAGTGACGGAAGTCTGTGTAGGGGAGCACTTTGGTTCCAGTGATCATAACACCATTAGTTCCAATTTGATCATGGACAAGGATAGATCTGGTCCTAGGGTTGAGGTTCTGAACTGGAAGAAGGCCAAATTTGAAGAAATGAGAAAGGATCTAAAAAGCGTGGACTGGGACAGGATGTTCTCTGGCAAAGATGTGATTGGTAGGTGGGACGCCTTCAAAGGGGAAATTTTGAGAGTGCAGAGTTTGTATGTTCCTGTCAGGATTAAAGGCAAATTGAATAGGAATAAGGAACCTTGGCTCTCAAGGGATATTGCAACTCTGATAAAGAAGAAGAGGGAGTTGTATGAAATGTATAGGAAACAGGGAGTAAATCAGGTGCTTGAGGAGTATAAGAAGTGCAAGAAAATACTTAAGAAAGTAATCAGGAGGGCTAAAAGAAGACATGAGGTTGCCTTGGCAGTCAAAGTGAAGAATAATCCAAAGAGCTTTTACAGGTATATTAAGAGCAAAAGGATTGTAAGAGATAAAATTGGTCCTCTTGAAGATCAGAGTGGTCGGCTACGTGCAGAACCAAAGGAAATGGGGGAGATCTTAAATAGGTTTCTTGTGTCTGTATTTACTAAGGAAACTGGCATGAAGTCTATGGAATTGAGGGAATCAAGTTGTGAGATCATGGAAACTGTACAGATTGAAAAGGAGGAGGTGCTTGCTGTCTTGAGGAAAATTAAAGTGGATAAATCCCCAGGACCTGACAGGGTGTTCCCTCGGACCTTGAAGGAGACTAGTGTTGAAATCTGGCAGAAATATTTAAAATGTCGCTGTCTACAGGTGAGGTGCCGGAGGATTGGAGAGTGGCTCATGTTGTTCCGTTGTTTAAAAAAGGATCAAAAAGTAATCCGGGAAATTATAGGCCGGTGAGTTTAACGTCGGTAGTAGGTAAGTTATTGGAGGGAGTACTAAGAGACAGAATCTGCAAGCACTTGGATAGACAGGGACTTATTAGGGAGAGTCAACATGGCTTTGTGCGTGGTAGGTCATGTTTGACCAATCTATTGGAGTTTTTCGAGGAGGTTACCAGGAAAGTGGATGAAGGAAAGGCAGTGGATATTGTCTACATTTTCAGTAAGGCCTTTGACAAGGTCCCGCATGGGAGGTTAGTTAGGAAAATTCAGTCGCTAGGTATACATGGAGAGGTGGTAAATCGGATTAGACATTGGCTCAATGGAAGAAGCCAAGGAGTGGTGGTAGAGAATTGTTTCTCTGAGTGGAGGCCTGTGACTAGTGGTGTGCCACAGGGATCAGTGCTGGGTCCATTGTTATTTGTCATCTATATCAATGATCTGGATGATAATGTGGTAAATTGGATCAGCAAATTTGCTGATGATACAAAGATTGAAAGTGTAGTAGACAGTGAGGAAGGTTTTCAGAGCCTGCAGAGGGACTTGGACCAGCTGGAAAAATGGGCTGAAAAATGGCAGATGGAGTTTAATACTGACAAGTGTGAGGTATTGCACGTTGGAAGGTCAAACCAAGGTAGAACATACAGGGTTAATGGTAAGGCACTGAGGAGTGCAGTAGAACAGAGGGATCTGGGAATACAGATACAAAATTCCCTAAAAGTGGCGTCACAAGTAGATAGGGTCGTAAAGAGAGCTTTTGGTACATTGGCCTTTATTAATCAAAGTATTGAGTATAAGAGCTGGAATGTTATGATGAGGTTGTATAAGGCATTGGTGAGGCCAAATCTGGAGTATTGTGTTCAGTTTTGGTCACCAAATTACAGGAAGGATATAAATAAGGTTGAAAGAGTGCAGTCATTGCCGAGGCACGGCGACAACTCGTGGATACCTCCTCTTATTTACCCCTCGATCGTGACCCCACTAAGGAGCACCAGGCCATTGTCTCCCACACCATCACCAACTTTATCTGCTCAGGGGATCTCCCATCCCCTGCTACCAACCTTATAGTTCCCACACCTCGCACTTTCCGTTTCTACCTCCTACCCAAGATCCACAAACCTGCCTGTCCTGGCAGACCTATTGTCTCAGCTTGCTCCTGCCCCACCGAACTCGTTTCTGCATACCTCGACACGGTTTTATCACCCCTTGTTCAATCCCTTCTTACCTATGTTCGTGATACTTCTCACGCTCTTAAACTTTTCGATGATTTTAAGTTCCCTGGCCCCCACCGCTTTATTTTCACCATGGATGTGCAGTCCCTATATACTTCCATCCCCTATCAGGAAGGTCTCAAAGCTCTACGCTTCTTTTTGGATTCCAGACCTAATCAGTTCCCCTCTACCACCACTCTGCTCCGTCTAGTGGAATTAGTCCTTACTCTTAATAATTTCTCCTTTGGCTCCTCCCACTTCCTCCAAACTAAAGGTGTAGCTATGGACACCCGTATGGGTCTTAGCTATGCCTGCCTTTTTGTTGGCTTTGTGGAACAATCTATGTTCCGTGCCTATTCTGGTATCTGTCCCCCACTTTTCCTTCGCTACATCGACGACTTCATTGGCGCTGCTTCCTGCACGCATGCGGAGCTTGTTGACGTTATTAACTTTGCCTCCAACTTTCACCCTGCCCTCAAGTTTACCTGGTCCATTTCCGACACCTCCCTCCCCTTTCTAGATCTTTCTGTCTCTGTCTCTGGAGACAGCTTATCCACTGATGTCTACTATAAGCCTACTGACTCTCACAGCTATCTGGACTATTCCTCTTCTCACCCTGTCTCTTGCAAAAACGCCAGCCCCTTCTCGCAATTCCTCCGTCTCCACCGCATCTGCTCTCAGGATGAGGCTTTTCATTCTAGGACGAGGGAGTTGTCCTCCTTTTTTAAAGAAAGGGGCTTCCCTTCCTCCACTATCAACTCTGCTCTTAAACGCATCTCCCCCATTTCACGTACATCTGCTCTCACTCCATCCTCCCGCCACCCCACTAGGAATAGGGTTCCCCTGGTCTTCACTTACCACCCCACCAGCCTCCGGGTCCAACATATTATTCTCCGTAACTTCCGCCACCTCCAACGGGATCCCACCACTAAGCACATCTTTCCCTCCCCCCTCTCTCTGCTTTCCACAGGGATCATTCTCTACGTGACTCCCTTGTCCATTCGTCACCCCCATCCCTCCCCACTGATCTCCCTCCTGGCACTTACCCGTGTAAGCGGAACAAGTGTTACACATGCCCTTACACTTCCTCCCTTACCACCATTCAGGGCCCCAAACAATCCTTCCAGGTGAGGCGACATTTCACCTGTGAGTTGGCTGGGGTGATATACTGCGTCCGGTGCTCCCGATGTGGCCTTTTTTATATCGGCGAGACCCGACGCAGACTGGGAGACCGCTTTGCTGAACACCTACGCTCTGTCCGCCAGAGAAAGCAGGATCTCCCAGTGGCCACACATTTTAATTCCACATCCCATTCCCATTCTGACATGTCTATCCATGGCCTCCTCTACTCTAAAGATGAAGCCACACTCAGGTTGGAGGAACAACACCTTATATTCCGACTGGGTAGCCTCCAACCTGATGGCATGAACATCGACTTCTCTAACTTCCGCTAATGCCCCACCTCTCCCTCGTACCCCATCTGTTTTTTATTTATATACACACATTCTTTCTCTCACTCTCCTTTTTCTCCCTCTGTCCCTCTGAATATACCTCTTGCCCATCCTCTGGGTCCCCCCCCCCCTCGTCTTTCTTCCCGGACCTCCTGTCCCATGATCCTCTCGTATCCCTTTGCCAATCACCTGTCCAGCTCTTCGCTCCATCCCTCCCCCTCCTGTGTTCTATCATTTTGGATCTCCCCCTCCCCCTCCAACTTTCAAATCTCTTACTAACTCTTCCTTCAGTTAGTCCTGACGAAGGGTCTCGGCCTGAAACGTCAACTGTACCTCTTCCTACAGGTGCTGCCTGGCCTGCTGCGTTCACCAGCAACTTTGATGTGTGTTGCTTGAAAGAGTGCAGAGAAGGTTTACAACATGTTGCCGGGACTTGAGAAACTCAGTTACAGAGAAAGGTTGAATAGGTTAGGACTTTATTCCCTGGAGCGTAGAAGAATGAGGGGAGATTTGATTGAGGTATATAAAATTATGATGGGTATAGATAGAGTGAATGCAAGCAGGCTTTTTCCACTGAGGCAAGGGGAGAAAAAAACCAGAGGACATGGGTTAAGGGTGAGGGGGGAAAAGTTTAAAGGGAACATTAGAGGAGGGCTTCTTCACACAGAGAGTGGTGGGAGTATGGAATGAGTTGCCAGACGAGGTGGTAAATGCGGGTTCTTTTTTAACATTTAAGAATAAATTGGACAGATACATGGATGGGAGGTGTATGGAGGGATATGGTCCGTGTGTGGGTCAGTGGGACTAGGCAGAAAATGGTTCGGCACAGCCAAGAAGGGCCAAAAGGCCTGTTTCTGTGCTGTAGTTTCTATGGTTTCTATGCCTTACTAAAGTCCATATGACTCACATTCAGCGCTCTACCTTCATCAATTGTTTAGCTAGTTCCAAGAAAAAGTCAATCAGGCTCATGAGGTACATACGAGGAAATCTGCAGTTGCTGGAATTTCAAGCAATACACACAAAAAATGCTGTTGAATGCAGCAGGCCAGGCAGCATCTATAGGAAGAGGTACAGTCGACATTTCGGGCAGGGACCCTTCGTCAGGACTAACTGAAAGAAGAGATAGTAAGAGATTTGAAAGGGGGAGGGGGAGATCCAAAAATCATGAGGTACATCTTGCCCCTCACAAAGCCATGTTGGCTATATAGAAAACAAGGAATTTTCCATCCCTCCCCCCAATCCCACCTCCAGTACTTCCCTCACATGTGGTCACTAATGCATTGGGCTGACCTTTCACCTTTGAGTCAGAAGTTCATCCCTTCAAGCCTCACTCCAGAGTCTCGAGAACATAGTATTGACCAAAACTTCAACACAGCCTGTGGGACAGATGGCGTTTTAAACAAAAATATTGAAGCCTTCATCTGGGGCCCTGCTGTTTATCTCAGGTGGATTAATAATATTAAGAGGCACTTCCTAAAGAGAAATAGGGTAAATCTTCCAGTCTTCTGGTCAACATTATTGTTTCAACAAAATACACGCAAAGAACGTAATGTGCTACTGATGTCGCTGCTGCATTTCACTACAAGTAACTGCACTTTGAAATTTGATGTTCTGCTGTTTGCACATCACTAAATTCTAAACTAAACCACGGATAGATATGATTGCGGAGGTAGTTGCTGAGTTGTGACGTGATGAAGTCAGGTGGCATTTGAACACCATGCTCCCTCCTGATTTTATCCCATGATGCAGTGAAAGACGATTCACTTTAGTTGATTAGCAAAATGTGGACCATTTAGTCCAAAGCCTTACTGGCATCAACCCCAGCATGCATGAAAGCATAGTTCTCACTGTGCATTCATAAGGAGCATTTCATATAATGAAGTTCAAGTTTAATTGTCATTCAATCTTACTTGAATACCCATGAATACAGACAAACAAAACAGCTTTACTCCAGTGCCTAGGTGGAAAACACGATATCAACAGTCACACAACACAAGGCACAAACAGCTAGGGTTGCCAACTTTCTCACTCCCAAATAGGGGACAAAAATAGCAGTCAAATACAGGACACTTGTGTTTACCCCAAGAAAGACTACCATGACCATGAAGCCTTGCGCATGCGTGACATGTGCATGTTTGTATGTGCTGATTTTTTTCTACAAATCGGTTTTGGCTTAATCTTCTCGACTACACTGTACATAAATTATTTCTACTTTATATAGGCTGTGTACTTATCATATCATTCCTGCTTTTACTATATGTTAGTGTTACTTTAGGTTTTTTGTGTTATTGGTATGATTTGGTAGGTTATTTTTTGGGTCTGGGAACACTCAAAAAATTTTCCCATATAAGTTAATGGTAATTGCTTCTGCGCTGTACGCCATTTCGGCTTACGAACCGTTTCATAGGAACACTCTACCTTAGCGGGGGAAATACAGGACAAGGGCAGTCCCATACGGGACAAACCAATTTAGCCCAATATACGGGATGTCTCGGCTAATACGGGACCATTGGCAACCCTACATACAGCACATATAAGACAGCAAGCACATGTAAGGTATCAGTAAAATATGGTCATGCACAAAAAATACACAGTGCAAGACCCTGACTCCATGAATGTTGCAGCAGTCTGCAGTTGAACACAATGCAGCTGGTCTTCGGCCAAGCGAACACTGTTGAGGGAAGGGGGTTGAGGGCAGCACCGACTCCAGCTTGGACGCCACACCACACTGCCTCTGGTGGACTGCACTGACTCTGACGCCCTTCTCCTGGGCAAGTGTAAACAGGCAAACCCCAGGTCTGAGGCCTAGTCCTTGCTACGACCAAGGCCTCACAGCTCCCCAAATCATCTGCCAATAAGTCAGTGAATCAGACTTGCAGTGTTCTATAAGACCATAAGATATAGGAGCAGAATTAGATCATGTAGCCCATCAAATCTGCTCCACCAGTTCATCACAGCAGATCCAATTTTCCTCTCAGCCACAGGCTCCTGCCTTTCCCCCATATCCCTTCATGCCCTGACTAATCAAGAATCTATCAACCTCTGCCTTAAATATACATAAAGACTTGGACTCCACATCTGCCTGTGGCAAAAAATTCCACATTAACAATATCTAACAGGGTCTTGTGATCACAAGAAAAGCAACTGAAACAAACGATCGAATGTACTGCCATATTAATCATCTGAGACCTTGCAACAGCAGAGATAGTCCTTTTCTGTTTCTCATCATCCCATGTAGTGTTACAATTGTTATCAGTGAATAGGACATCATGCAAACGGTTACTACCTGGTTATCTTATGCAACAAAGTCTCTGGCCTGCTATCTTGCATTTATCTTCACTCTGCTCACCAAAATTTTGCAAGCACAAACCCACAACATGCTATGATCCAGAAATGTAAGAGAATACTTGAGTGGCGTCTGAGGCTTGCACACAGTGTAGTCAGATCCCTTTCAAAGTTAATGTTAAACTTGCTACCACAGATTTCCATAATAACTCACTTACATAAATATCTGTATCTCCTCCTCATCAATATTTTCCCCAATTGGGATTATATCAATAGTAACCTGCATTATTTCAATGTCATCTAGCACTTGCAACATTTTAAGGTGGAAGATTTCTGTGGCTGACATGATTATAAAACACATACTCCTTGTAAAGGACTCAATATCCCCTCTGACTTTTACAAATCACTGACTCTGGCTAATAACTACACTCAAGATAAGAGCATTTGGGATGGTATTGAGTAGCTCAGGTCCATACTGCGGGAGAATATCGAAACCTTCTAACCTCATCAGGAACAGCACACTGCTTCACAAACTCCCACTCACCTATCTCATCACACACCTGTGGAGAGCCTATGTTGGTTCAAAGTTCAAAGTAAATTTACTATCAAAGTATGTATGTGTTACTATATACTACCTTGACAGACATTTACAAGAAAAGAAGAAATGCAACAGAATTTACAAAAAACTACAAATAAACGTTGGTTAGAATTTTGAACAATGAATGAAACATTGATCACACCAGGACTGAACATTATCTGAAAATAGGAAATGATTTAGTTCAATCTGAAACCAGGGTGTTGTAAGGTTACACGCAAAGTACTACATACAGTTTTGGTTACCCCATTATAGAAAATATATCATTAAGCTGGAAAGAGTGCAAAGAGTGTATGAGAACTTTGCCTGGACTTGAAGGCCTGAGTTATTGGAAGAGGCTGGACAGGCTGGGGCTTCACTCTTTGGAGTATACACGAAGGGGTGACCTTGAAGAGATACATAAAATCACAAAGGGCATGTACAGAGTGCACTGTTTTTTCCCTCAGAGAAAGAGATTCAAAAACTAGTTAGCATAGGTTTAAGGCACAAGGAGAAAGATTTAAAGGGACCTCAGTGAGAGCTTCTTCACAGAGAGGGTGGTCTATATATGGAACGAGCTGCTAAGTGAAGTGATTGGGGCAATTAAAAGACAGTTGGGCACATACATGGATAGGAAAGCTTTAGAAGGGTATGGGCCGACACAGGCAAACGGGAATAGCTTAGATAGGCATCTTGGTCAGTATGGATGAATTTGGCTGAAGGGCATGTTTCTGTGCTGTACTGCTCTATTACTCTATGCAAATAAAGCAAACTATGATGGCATGAAATATCACACTTTTTGAGCATTAGGTCTATACTCATCTTATCTCGGAACTGATCACTGAACACAATGTATGGGACTCTTTCAAGGAAGCTATAAATCATGTTCTTAACATTATTTATTTGTTTGTTTTCTTGTATTTGCACAGTTTGTCTTTTGAACATCAGTGGCTTGTTCGTCCTTGTGTGTAGATTTTCATTGATCCTATTGTATTTCTTTGTTCTACTGTGAATGCCCACGAGAAAATAAATCTCAGGGTAGTATATGATGACATATCAGTACTTTGATAATAAATTTACTTTGAACTTTGAGTTGCTATGGTAGGTTTGGAAACGACATTAAAAAGAAGGCATGACAATAAACATACAACTGCTGTCATCAAAAAATCAATATGTAGCTTACCAAAAATGTATGTTATTTTATGGTCAAAAATACCAAAAAGTGAAGTGATTCAGCTGTGGCTATCAAGAAAAGTTAAAGGTGACATTAGTAATACTGCCACAATAATGATCAGTCTGAGAATTGGGAAAGTTTCAGAATTCAGGATGGGAAGTTCTGAATAGTTCAACAAGAAGCATAAGAACAGAGAGTAAAAGCTTCTACTGAGAAAAATATAGCTCAGCTGAAGTTAATGTGGACCCTGTGCAGCCTGAAATATATATATAAAAAATTGGGGAAGAACGTACTTGCAGAGAAATTAAATATTTTGCGTTAGCTTTTATAGAAGACACAAAAACCTCCTGGAAATTTACATTGTAAATGAGAATTTCAAAGAAATTTATATTACTAAAAATTGCTAATCACGGGACAATTTACAATGACCAATTAACCTACCAACTGGTAGTCCTTGGACTGTGGGAGGTAATCAGAGCAACTGGAAGAGACCCACGCAGTCACGCAAACTCCTTATAGTCAGTGATGGGAATTGAACCCAGGTCGCCTGTACTGTAAAGCATTGTGCTAACCACTACACTACTGTGCCTCCCCAAAGTTCACTAATTCCTGAATGACATTCATAGACTGAGGTATAACCACACTGTTTAAGAAGGGATTAAGAGCAAATGGGGAAAATATTGGTTAGCTTGACATCTTTAACAGAGAAATTGCTGGAATCCATTATTAAGGAATTGGAAACAGAGGATTTTGAAATAATAATAGGATTAGGCAGAGTCAACATGGATTTTTGAAGTGAAATCATGTCTGACAAATCTGTTGGTTTTTTTTGAAGTTGTAAATAAAGAATACATGAGGGCAAACCAACTAATACGGTTTATTTACACTTTCAGACAGTGTTCAGTAATATCCTACTCAGCAGATTATTAAACAAAATTAAAGTGCGTGATATTTAGCGTAAGATAGCAGCGTGGAATGAGTATTGATTAATACAGAACATAGACAGTACAATTAAACCTTCGTTGGTCTGTATGGGGAGCTACATGACCAGTGCGTGCTGAAGTCTCAGCTGTTTCCCATCTGAATCAATGATTAGATTGAGAGCATCAGGTGTAATTTAACTAAGTTTTCTAATGACATAAGGCTAAGAGGCAAATCATAAACACAAGAGATTGTTCAGATGCTGGAAATCCAGAGTAACACACACAAAAAGCTGGAGGAACTCAGCGGGTCAGGCAGCATCTATGGAGGGGAATAAATGTTCGACATTTCGGGTCGAGATCTGAACTGGAATATAGACAGAAGAAACCAGAATAAAAAGGTGAGTGGGGGAAGGACTACAAGCTGGATAGTGATGGGGGAAGTCAAGTGAGAGAGAAGGTAGGCTGATGGGTGAGGAGGGAATTAAGTGAGAAGTTGGGAGGTGATAAGTTGAAAAGGTGAAGGGCTGAAGAAGAAGGAATCTGATAGGAGAGGACAGAGTGGACCATGGGAGAAAGGAAAGGAAGAGGGGCATCAGGGGGACGTGATAGGCAGGAAAGGAGAAGAGAAGGAGTGAATGGGGAGCCAGAATGGAGAAGAGAGAAAAGGGAGAAGGATAGGGGTAGACACTACTGGAAGTTTGAGAGATCGATGTTCATGCTATCAATGGAAGCTATCCAGATGGGAAATGAGGTGTTGCTCCTCCAAACTGACAGTGGCATCATCATGGCAGTAGAGGAAGCCTTGGATTGACATATCAAGATAGGAATGGGGAACGGAATTAAAATGATTGGCTACTGGGAACCCTGTTTGTTGCGGATGGAGCAAAGTTGCCTGATAAAGCCATCCCCCAATCTACATCAGGTCTACTGATGTAGAGGAGGCTGCATCAGGGGCACTGGATACAATTGATGACGTAGGTAGAAAAAGGGAGGAGGTCCTGAAGAGAGAATTCAGGGAGCTGGGTAGGAAGCTGAAAAGCAGGACCTCCAGGGTAGTAATCTCAGGATTGCTGCCTGTGCCACGTGCTAACGAGCGCAAGAATAGCATGATCAGGCATATTAATGCGTGGCTGTGAGACTGGTGTAGGGGGCAGGGTTTCAGATTCCCGGATCATTGGGGCCTCTTCTGGGGGAGGTACGACCTGTTTAAAAAAAGGACAGGTTGCACCTGAACCCAAAGGGGTCCAGTATCCTAGCAGGCAGGTTTAATAGAGACGTTAGGGAGGGTTTAAACTAATTTGGCAGGGGGGTGGGAACTGGAGTACTAGGGCTGAGGAAGGGGAAAACAGAAATAAATCAAAGATAGCATGCAACAGAGATGACAGAAAGTACAGGTAGGAGATGAGACATAATCAGAGCCAGTGGGATTAGTAACAGGGCAATAGAGGTGCGGTGCAGTTAAAACAGAAAGCAACAAATACCGGACTGAAAGTATTATATTTGAATGCATGTAGCAGAAGAAATAAAATGGATGATCCTGAAATTCAGCCACAGATTGGCAAGTATGATGTTGTGGCCATCTCGGAAACTTGGCTAAAGGATGGCTGCCATTGGGAGATGAATGGAAAGATAGGTTAGAAGGCAGAGGGCGTGGTGTGGCCCTGTGTATAAGAAATAATATTAAATCATTAAAAAAGGATAACATAGGATCGGAAGGTGTAGTCTTTATGGGATGAGTTAAGAAATGGCAAGGGTAAAAGGTCCCTAATGGCAGCTGTATACAGGCCTCCAAACAGCAGCCGGGATGTGGATTACAAATTACAACAGGATATAGAAAAGGTGTGTCAGAAGGGCAATGTCATGATAATCGTTGGGGGTTTTAACATGAAAATGGGTTGGGAAAACCGGGCCAGTACTGGACCTTGAAAGAGAATTTGTAGAATGCCTAAGGGATGAACAGCTTGTTGTTGAGCCCACTGGGGAATTGGCTGTACTGGGTTGGGTATTGTGCAATGATCTGGAGGTGATAAGAGAGTTTAAGATTAAGGAACCCTTAGGGAACAGTGATCAGAATATAATTTAGTTCACTTTGAAATTTGAGAAGGAGAAACTAAATTCCAATGTGCCAGTATTTCAGTGGAATAAAGGAAATTACAATGGCATGAGAGGGGAACTGACCAAAGTTGACTGGAAAGGGACACTAGCAGGAAGGACAGCAGAGCAGCAATGGCTGGAGTTTCTGGAAAAATGAGGGAATTGCAAGACAGATATATTCCAAATAAGAAGAAATTTTTGAATTGAAGAACATTACCCTGGCTGACAAATGAAGTCAGAGCCAAAGTAAAAACAAAAGAGATGGCATACCAAGGAAGCCAGAGCTAGAGGGAAGATAGAGGATTGGGGAGCTTTTAAAAACTTGCAGAAGGAAACTAAGAAGGTCATTAGGAATGAAAAGATGAAAAGACTAATATCATAGAAGAAACTAAAAGCTTTAAGCATATAAAGGGTAAAAGACAATTGAGGGTAGATATAAGACCAATAGAAAATGACGCTGGAGATATTGTAATGAGAAATGCAGAGATGGCAGAGGTACTGAATGCATATTTTGCAACAGTCTTGGCAGTGAAAGACATCTGCATTATACCAGACATTCAAGAGTTTCAGGGAAGTGAAGTTTGTACAGTGAAAATTACGACTGAGAAGGTGCTCAGGAAGCTTAATGGTCTGAAGGTGGATAAATCTCCTGGACCTGATGGAATTCACCCTTGGGTTCTAAACGAAGTAGCTGGAGAGATTGCGGAGGCATTAACAATGATCTTTCAAGAATAGACAGATTCTGGCATTGTATCGGACGATTGGAAAATTGCAGATGGTACTCCACTGTTCAAGAGGGTGGGAGGCAGCAGAAAGGAAACAATAGACTTGTTAGCCTGACATCAGTGGTTGGAAAGTTGTTGGAATCAATTGATAGGGATGAGATTATGGAGTACCTGGAGGCACATGACAAGATAGGCCAAAGCCAGCATGGTTTCCTGAAAGGAAAATCCTGCCTAACTAACTGCAGTTTTCTGAGGAAATTACAAGCAGGGTAGACAAAGGAGAAGCAGTAGATGTGCTGTACTTGGATTTTCAGAAAACCCTTGACAAGGTTCTGCACATGAGACTGCTTAGCAAGGTAAGAGCCCATGGAATTACAGAGAAGTTATTAGCATAGGTGGAGCATTGGCTGATCGGCAGAAAACAGAATGGGAATAAAGGGATCCTATTCTGGCTGGCTGCCGGTTACCAGTGGAGTTCCACAGGGTCGGTGTTGGAACCGCTAATTTTTACAATATATGTCAATGATTTGGACCATGGGATTAATGGATTTGTAGTTAAGTTTGCCGATAGGTGGAGGAGCGGGTAGTATTGAGGGAACAGAGCCTGCAGAGAGACTTAGATAGTTTAGGGGAATGGGCAAAGAAGTAGTAAATAAAATACAATGTTGGAATGTGTATGGTCATGCACTTTGGTAGAAGAAATAAATGGGCAGTCTATGATTTAGATGGGGAGAAAATTCAAAATGCAGAGATGTAAAGGGTCTTGGGAGTCCTTGTGCAGGATACCATAAAGGTTAACCTCCAGGTAGAGTCAATGGTGAAGAATGCAAATGCAATGTTGGCATTCACTTCTAGAAGTAGCAAATATAAGAACAGGGGTGTGATGTTGAGGCTGTAAGGCACTCATGAGACCACACTTGAAGTATTGTGTGCAGTTTTGGGTTCCTTATTTTTTGAAAGGATATAATGACAATGGAGAGGGTTCAGAGAAGATTCACGAGAATGATTCCAGGAATAAAAATGTTACCATATGAGGAACGTCTGGCAGCTCTTGGGCTGTATTCCCTGGAGTTCAGGAGAATGAGGGGGATCTCTTAGAAACATTCTGAATGTTAAAAGACCTGAACAGATTAGATATGACAAAGTTATTTCCCGTGGTAGGGGAGTCTAGGACAAGAAGGCATGATTTCAGGGTTGAAGGACGTCCTTTTAGAACAGAGGTGGAGAGAAATTACTTTAGTCAGAGGGTGGTTAATCTGTGGAATTTGTTGCCACGAGTGACTGTGGAAGCCAAGTCATTGGGCGTATTTAAGGCAGAGATAGATAGGTTCTTGATTAGCCAGGGCAACAAAGGGTATGGGGAGAAGGCAGGGGAGTGGGGATGACTGGAAGAATTGGATCAGCCCTTGATGGGCCAAATGGCCTACCTCTGCTCCTATATCTTATGGTCTTATGACCCCAACAGATTTGCAAGTGAAGTGTTGCCTCACCTAGAAGGACTGTTTGTGGCCCAGAACAGTGGTGAGGGAGCAAGTAAATGGCAGGTGCAGCATTTGAAGGCCGAGGAGGCTTCAGCTTTGGAAGTGGGGATGGATGGATATACAGACAGGTAACTTGAAGGGATGAAGATAAGGTAGATAGAATATGCTATGCAAAAATGGAAGGCCATGCCCTTTAATAGAGAAAAATAGGTAAAAGTGCAGTACATTTTAAATGAAAAATGGAATGTTTCCAGTTTTCAGAAAGATCTGCGTGCGCTTATACACAAATCACTGAATCACAGGTACAGGAAGCAATTTGGTAGGCATATAGTATGTTTACTTTCACTGCAAGAGGATTTGAAGCATCTTGCTCCAATTACAATGGGGCCCAGGTCTGAACCCATTTGGAAATTTGTGTTTGGGTCTAGTCTCCCAAACCAAGGAAGATATACCTGTGACAGACGGAGTGCAGTGAACTTCTCCAGATTGATTTCTGGACTGGTGAGCTTGTTGTATGTGGAAAAATTAGTAAACTAGGCCAATAAGATGTTAAGATCTCCTTAATTGTGTTTTTTTCATTCTTACAGGGATTGACATACAGTGATGATGTGTCTGAAACCAAAGTCTTAAAACAAGAAGCTGGTCACTTGCGACAGTGAAGAAAGAGCTTCAGTCACTGAGTATATTCAAGGCCAATTTTTTTAATATTATGAGATATGTAGAAGATGCATCCATGCAGAGTGAAAGGTTAGCACAACCTCTTTGAAGGCATGAGAAGCTGAATGGCCTACTCTTGATTTTAAATTGCTATTTCATTTAGCGATACAGTGTGGAGTAGGCTCTCCCGGTCCTTTGTGCTACACTGAGAGACTCCTTGCATATCGGCACCGGAATCGAACTCCAAACTCCGAAACGTCCTGAGCTGTAAGTCGTCGCACTAACTACTACCCTACCGTGGTGCCCAATCTAATTTTCTTAACTCATTTAACCTATAACCTATCATAACCTATCCCTCAACATCAGCAAGACGAAGGAATTGGTTGTTGACTTCAGGAGTAGCGAACCGCACGACCCAATTTACATCGGTGCTGCACAAGTGGAGCAGGTCAAAAGCTTTAAGTTCCTTGGGGTCAATATCACAAATGACCTGACTTGGTCCAACCAAGCAGAGTCCACTGCCAAGGAGGCCCACCAGCGCCTTTACTTCCTAAGAAAACTAAACAAATTTGGCCCGTCCCCTAAAACCCTCACTAATTTTTATAGATGCACTGTAGAAAGCATTCTTCTAGGGTGCGTCACAACCTGGTATGGAAGTTGACCTGTCCAAGACCGGAAGAAGTTGCAGAAGATCGTGAACACGGCGCAGCACATCACGCAAACCAATCTTCCGTCCTTGGACTCACATTACACCGCACGCTGTCGGAGCAGTGCTGCCAGGATAATCAAGGACACGACCCACCCAGCCAACACACTTTTCATCCCTCTTCCCTCTGGGAGAAGGTTCAGGAGCTTGAAGACTCGTATGGCCAGATTTGGGAACAGCTTCTTTCCAACTGTGATAAGACTGCTGAACAGATCCTGACCCGGATCTGAGCCGTACTCTCCAAATATCCGGATCTGCATCTCGGTTTTTTTGCACTACCTTACTTTCCATTTTTATATTTTCTATTTATGATTTATAATTTAAATTTTTAGTTACTATCGATTTGTAATCCAGGGAGCGAGGAGCACAGAATCAAATATTGCTGTGATGATTATACGTTCTAGTATCAATTGTTTGGCGACAATAAAGTATAAAGTAATCAAAACATGCAGTAAAATGCACCAACACACGCACACACATACAATGCTGGAGGAGCTCAGTAGGCCAGGCAGCACCTATGGAAAAGAGTAGACAATCAACCGTTCAGGCCGAGACCCTTCATCAGGACCTGCTTGGATTTCTAGCATCCGCATCTTGTCTTGGTGAAATGTGCTATTTGCATTAACAACCAGCACAGCGGAAGGATGTGCTCAGGCAGCCCACAAGTGTTGCCATATTTGGCGGCACCAACATAACATGGACACGATGTTCAGCAGAACAACTCAAACAAAACAACAAAGCAAGACAACAACGGCAAAACAAGCCCCTTCCCCACCCTCCCAATCACCCACCTACTCACATACATGACAGACCGCCAGCATCAGGGTAGGCTGCCTCCAGGCTTCCAGTGCATGGTCCCAGACTCTCAGGCTCACACACATCGGGCCTCCAACTTTGAACGGCCAATTTCAGGGTAGCGACCGCAGGATTTGCTGATCAGGGGTTAGGGCTTTAGGCCTCGACCACTGGGTCTGCCAATCATGGATTAGACCTTCAAGCCTTAACCCAGGGGCTTGTCAATCATGGGCTTGACCTTCAACCTCAAGAACTGCCAATCACAGTTAGACCTGCAGACCTCAACCCCAGGAATTGCCGATCATGGGTTTGATCTTAAGTCCTTGACCCCAGGAATTGCCGAACATGCGTTTGACCTTCAGGCTTTAACCCCAGGAATTAACGATCATGGGTTTAACTTTCCGGCCTCTATATCTAGACTCACAAGTTATGAATTGTATGCAAGTTTAAAAGCACAGCAAATGACTATCTTTGCAGTTCCAGAGACTGTAAACTTAGACTTTGACATTTCCATTTGGTCCAGTATCTGGTTACCTTGCCTTTGTGACCAGAACACATCACCAGCTTTACACTGGATTTGCTACTTGAAGTATTTCTTCCCAATCTCAACCCTTCTCCATCCGACATGTTTTTTCTTCTAATTCATTATTTAAGAATCATAATTTTGCCTTCATTTTGGACACTTCAACAATGCTTATTCCTTTTGTATAAATGGAGCAGGTTTTTCTCAATGGTGTCGATCTGCTGCTCATGTAATTTACCACGGAATGCAGAATGCACTTGATTAAATTGTTCTGGGAGTGACATCTCTGCTTCATTCCGACTATCATGAGTACAGAGCTCCATCTGTTTCCCTCTATAAATCTGCCTTGTAATATCGTCATCCCTCATGAGTTCAAATGGCAGCTTCACAGTTAACACATTGCTTTACAATGCCAAGCAATCACCGACTGGAGTTCAATTCTGTAAGCAGTTTGCACATTCTCCCCTGTGACTGTGTGGGTTTTCTCTAGATGCTCCAGTTTCCTCCCATGTTCCAAAGACGTATGGTTAGGGTTAGTGAGTTGTGGGCATGCTTTGTCGGTGCAGGAAGCATGGCAAGACTTGCAGGGTGCTCAGTACAATCCTCGCTGATTTGATTTGATGAAAATGACGCATTTCACTGTAGGCTTTGATGTACATGTGACAACTAAAGATGACCTAATCCATAGCAATTCTCCCTTTTTCATACACTGCTGACAGATGAAAAATTCCCCAGAATTATCCAGTAATAACTTCAAACTGCATTCTCCATTCCGAAACTTCGTTTGTTTAGTTCCTATTAAATATTTTTCTGCAGTTTTCAATGTCTATTGCAAATGCCAACAGATTGAAGTGTACTTCCGCATTCCCCGTGGTTTTATGATCAAGGAGCTATAAATTACCTCGGTTCTTGCAGCAGTTAGAGATCTAACGTCTGTGGAAGTAATAGCTTTCAGTGCACTGTTCCAAAAACTCAAGAAACTATTGCAAATCAAAATTTAAGACCATAAAATATAGGAGCAGAATTAGGCTATTCAGCCCATTGAGAATGCTCTGCCATTCAATCATGGCTGATTTATTTTCTCTCTCAACTCATTCTCCTGCCTTCTCCCTGTAACCCTTGACACCCTTACTAATCAAAAAACTTTCAACAACCGCTTCAAATATACCCAGTGACTTGGCCTCCACATCTGTCTGTGGCAATGAATTCTACCGATTCACCATACTCGGGCTAAAGAAATTCCTGCAACACACATCAAAGTTGCTGGTGAATGCAGCAGGCCAGGCAGCATCTCTAGGAAGAGGTGCAGTCGACGTTTCAGGCCGAGACCCTTCATCAGGAGTTAGTCCTGACGAAGGGTCTCGGCCTGAAACGTCGACTGCACCTCTTCCTAGAGATGCTGCCTGGCCTGCTGCGTTCACCAGCAACTTTTATGTGTGTTGCTTGAATTTCCAGCATCTGCAGAATTCCTGTTGTTTGCTAAAGAAATTCCTCCTCATTTCTGTTTTAAATGGATGTGCTTCTATTCTGAGGCTGTGCTCTGCAGTCCTGGGTTGTCTCACTTTTGGAATCATTCTCCCCACATTCATACCTCATATGTTATCTCCCTCATGTGTTAATGCTTTCCTT
This sequence comes from Mobula birostris, assembly GCF_030028105.1. Classification (NCBI taxonomy): domain Eukaryota; kingdom Metazoa; phylum Chordata; class Chondrichthyes; order Myliobatiformes; family Myliobatidae; genus Mobula; species Mobula birostris. The sequence continues at coordinate 124,743,437 of NC_092379.1, read as the reverse complement.
CCCAGGATCATTCTCCTAAACCCCCCTCTCGACCCTCTCCAATGCTAGTACATCCTATCTTAGATAGTTGACCCAAAATTGCTCATAAATCTCCAAACATGTCTAATCAATGCCTTGTGCATTGCACCTTTGCTTTTATGTTCTAGTTCCCTCAGATAGATTTGGCAGTATATGCATTGGAGGAACACCTTCTTTGATAGTAAACATACAGCTCTAGGTATTGGGAACTTGTCTTAATCTCTTTATTTCAACGAATGCTCAGGCTTTGTAAACCACAGGCATTCCAGAGGTCATGTAGAAATAAGAAATCAATTTTGTAAATTATAATTTAATTGGGTACGAGTGAAGTCCCCGTCCACAGTGCAGTTTCTACGGTGGCCTCCGGGGCACAGTCTCGGCCTGTTTACAATGAGGCACCAGTTTCAGTGGGACTGAGTTTAAATTTTGATCATTTATTCTGAGGGCGAGAGGATTTTTTTTTGTCAGCAAGAATGCAAAGACATGGGAAACAAGAAAAACAGCCTATTTAGCCAATTCCATCAAGTACATATATACAATTATTCTAAGTATCTCCCCACCACAAACTGCATTCCCACAAACTAAGAAGCCTGCAGGCAACTTTTTATTTTTAAGACTGTTCACTGCAGAACGTGTCAGGCTGGAAATATCTATCAGATATTCAGGTGGACATGCAGCATGTAATGCTTACATTAAAATAGTAACTCTTACGACCTTAGGATATTCCAAAAATTTCCTGCTCAATGAACAGAGCTGAAATATACGGACTCACTGGCAAGGCCCCACAAATGCCAGTAAGATAAATGACCAGAAAGAAGAGTTGTTTGCAGGATTAATTTTAACCAGGATTATGAGAGAAGTCTGCTGCATTTCATGCACCTGCAACACTAACTAAAATTAGCTTTATTGTCCTGGGACAAGAGGGTAGAGTTTGTTTAGTGTAATAACATAAAATGGATAGTGAATTGCTGGCCTGTTCTATATCACCTAAGTGTTTAACTTCCATTGGAGTAAAGCTCAGAAGAGAAATAAAACAAGCTTTGGTTCTGCATCATTGGCCAATATGCTGGTGTTGCTAAGACGCTCATTTCAGGCAGATTTAACTCTTTCAACACTGTTAGTCAAACCCAGCATCGACTCAGTGAGCATATTGCCTTTATCTACATTAGTCAACAGAAAACCAAGACCTCCTTTGTAACTAACTGATCCTAAAGGGCTGAATGCTAATCCCCAACTTTGACATCACAGGGCAGCACCCACCATTCCCATTCTAACTGCACCCACACCTTGGAACCTCAGCGATCTGCTCTCTGAAAATTACTAGAGCTACATTGAATCATCAACACGAGGAAGTCTGCAGAAGAAGGAAATCCAGAGCAACACACACAAAATGCTGGAGGAAATCTGCAGGTCAGGCAGCACCGGTGGAAATCAATAAACAGTCCATATTTCAGGCCAAGATCCTTCTACTACGCAAACACGAGGAAATCTGCAGATGCCGGAAATTCAAGCAACACACATCAAAGTTGCTGGTGAACGCAGTAGGCCAGGCAGCATCTCTAGGAAGAGGTACAGTCGTCGTTTCAGGCCGAGACCCCTCCTGTCTTCTCCTATCATTTTGGATCTCCCCCTCCCCCTCCCACTTTCAAATCTCTTACTAGCTCTTCTTTCAGTTAGTCCTGACGAAGGGCCTCAGCCCGAAACGTCGACTGTACCTCTTCCTAGAGATGCTGCCTGGCCTGCTGCGTTCACCAGCAACTTTGATGTGTGATCCTTCTACTACAGTGACTTTAGAGAGAGCTGCAAATTGACAGCAGTCCTTAATCTGATTGGAGACTGGCGGCCCAGAAGCTTGTCCTGGGATTGGAGGACTGTCCATGAGCAGTGGCCAATCAGCGACTGGAATTGTGAGAAGATGCAGCTCACTCAGGTGCGCTGATTGACTACATAAGGCATCGACTTGTGGCAGTTTGGCGTTTTCAGCGATCAGGATTGATTGGCAAGAACAAAATAAAATAAGCCAGGAGCAAGCAGAGTGGCCACGGTTGGAATGGATAGCGTAAGAGTGGGGATTCTGAGGCTTCAACAAGGAGAGGCTTCAGTCAAAGAAGGCAAAAAGAATTGTTTTTCCCCACAAGTTATTTATTGTTTTTCTTTCCTTATATTTGCTCAGTTAGAACAGTAGGGAGGCCTGGCAGGATTGTTGAATCCTCCTCTTACAGAATGTGGGAAAGAAGGGAAACATCCAATGTCCCTGTTGACTAGACCTGCGAGAAGTGCATCCAGCTGCAACTTACAACTTCTGCGTTAAGGAACTCCAGATCATTCGGGAGGGCATAGGGGTGATAGATAGGACATATAGGGAGGTGGTTACACCCAAGGTGCAGGACACAGGAAACTGAGTGACAGTCAGGCAAAGGAAAAGGGTTAAACAGCCAGTGCAGAGCACCCCGAGGCCATCCCCCTCAACAACTACACTTTGGATACTGTTGAGGGAGATGCCCAGCTGAGGAAAATCACAGCAGTCAGGTGTCTGGCACTGAGTCCAGCTCAGTGACTCAGACAGGAAGCAGGGAGAAGAGTTGAGCTGTGGTGATAGGAAATTCATTATTAGGGGAACAGAAAGGAGGTTCAGTGGACGAGAATGAGATTCCAGGATGGTATGTTGCCTCCTGGGTACCAGAGTCCAAGACATCTCGGATCGAGTCCTCAGCATTCTTAAGTGGGCGGGTGAGCAGCCAGAGATTGTGGTCCATGTACATACCAATGACATGGGTAGGAAGAGTGACATAGTTCTGCAAAGGGAGTTCAGGGAGTTAGGTATTAAGTTAAAGGGCTGGGCCTCCAGGGTTGTGATCTCAGATTGCTACCCGTAACATGTGATAGTGAGGTCAGGGAAGGAAGATCATACATTTTAACGCGTGGCTAAGGAGTTGATGTAGGAAGGATTTTTGGATCATTGGGCTCTCTTCCAGTGAAGGTGGGACCTTTAGGGAAGAGACAGTTTGCACCTGAATTGAAGGGGCCTATTATCCCAGTGGGAAGATTTGCCAGTACTGCACGGGAGGAGGGGATTAAACTAGAGTTGCAGGGGATGGGAATCAGAATGCCCAAACAGATGGATGGAGAGGTTGTGAAGACAGATGTTGTTAAGACTTTAAAGTCAGGTATCAAAAGGTGACCAATGTACTGAGCTGTTTATGTATTGTAGGAAAGGCAGATGAGCTCAGGGCATGGATCAACACCTGGATTTATGATGTCGTGGTCATTAGTGAGTCACAGGAGGGGCAGGACTGGCAGCTCAATATTCTAGAGATCTGTTGTTTAGATTGGACAGACCAGGAGGGATTAAATGAGGAGGGGTGGTGTTACTAGTCAGGAAAAATGTCATGGCAGTGTTCCATCAGGACATATTGCAGAATTCATCCACTGAGGCGCTATGGGTGGAACTGAGAAATTAAAGAGGCATGACCACATTACTGGGGCTATGTTACAGACCACCCAACAGCCTGCAGGATTTAGGGGAACAAATTTGTAGAGAGATTGCAGACTGTTGCGAATAAAATAAAGTTTTTATAATAGGTGATTTTAACTTATTGACTGGGACATAATGACCGGGACTCCCATACTGTAAAGGGACTAAATGGGATAGAGCTTGTCAAATGTGTTCAGGAAAGTTTCCTCAATCAGTATGTAGAAGTTCCAATGAGAGACTGTGAGGTACTTGATCTGCTATTAGATAATGAGACAGGGCAGGTGACAGAAGTTTGCGTCGGGGAACACTTTGCATCTAGTGATCATATTGCCATTAGTTTCAAAGGAAATATGGAAAAAGGGTAGGTCTGGTGAGATTCTAAATTGGAGAAAGGCCAATTTTGACGGTATCAAAAAGGATCTGGCAAGTGTAGATTGGGACAGGCTGTTTTCTGGCAAAGGTGTACTTGGTAAGTGGGAGGATTTTAAAAGTGAAAATTTGTGAATATAAAGCTTGTATGTACCTGTCAGAATAAAAGTTGAAGATAACAGGTTTAGAGAACCTTGCTTTTCAAAAGATATTGAGGCCCCGGTTAAGAAAAAAAGCAAATGCATTGCAGGTATAGGCAGGCAGGAACAAATAAGGTGCTAATGGAGTATAAGAAATGCAAGATAACACTTAAGAAAAAAATTAGGAGGGCTAAGAGAAAATATAAGGTTGCCCTAGCAGACAAAGTGAAGGAGAATCCTAAGGGATTCTACAGATATGTTAAGAGCAAAAGGATTGCAAGGGACAAAATTGGTTCTCTAGAAGATCAGAATGGTAATCCATGTGTGGAACCAAAAGAGATGGGGGAGATCTTAAATAGAATATACGAATCTGTTTTTACTCAGGGAACAAATGCAGAGTCTATAGAAGTGAGGCAAAGCAGCATCGACTTCACAGACCCTGTACAGATTACAGAGGAGGAGGTGTTTGCTACCCTGAGGCAAATTAGGATGGCTAAGTGCCCAGGACCACACAAAGTCCCTCTGACCCTGTGGGAGGCAAGTGGAGAAATTGCAGTGGCCCTAGCAGAAATATTTAAAGCATCTTTAGCAACAGATGTATCAGAGGATTGGAAGATAGTGAATGATGTTCCGCTGTTTAAAAAAGGCTCAAAAGATAAACCAGGAAATTGAAGGCCCTTGAGCCTGACATCAGTAGTGGGAAAGCTATTGGAAGGTATTCTAAGGGACGTGATGTATGAGTATTTGGATTAACATGAACTGATTAGGGATAGTCAGTATGGCTTTGTGTGTGGTAGATCATGTCTAACCTATCTTTGAGGAAGTTACCAGGAAAGTTGATAAAGGCAAGGCAGTGGATGTGTCTGCAAGGACTTTAGCAAGGCATTAGACAAGGTTCCACATGGGAGGTTGGTCAAGAAGGTTCAGTCGCTCAGCATTCAAGATGAGGTAGTAAATTAGATTAGACATTGGCTTTGTGGGAAAAGCCAGGGAGTGGTAGTAGATGGTTGCCTCTCTGACTGGAGGCTTGTAGTGTGCTGTAGGGATGAGTGCTGCCTCCTTTGTTCTTTGTCATCTATATCAATGAACTGGATAATGATGTGATAATGTCGAAATTTGCAGATGACACCAATATTGGAAGTCTAGTGGACAGCGAGGAAGACTATCAGAGATTTGATAGAAGTATATGAAATTATGACGGGGTAGATAGGGTAAATGCAAGCAGGCTTTTTCCATTCTGGGTGGGTGGGACTACAACTAGAGGTCATGGGTTAAGGGTGAAAAGTGAAAAGTTTAAGGGGAACGTAAGGGGATATTTCTTCGCCCAGAGGGTGGTGAGAGTGTGGAATGAGCTGCCACTGCAAGTGGTGCACGTGAGCTCGATTTCAACATTTAAAAGATGTTTGGATAGGTACATGGATGGTAGGGGTATGGAGGGTTATGGCAGTCTAAATGGTATGGCATGGCCTGCTTCAATGCTGTCCTCGTCTATATCTCTATGACTCTAGGTGTGTGGGTAGGTGAGAGGGAGGAAAGGACGCTGGTTCTGCTTTGTTGCTTGTTGTGTGTTGTTATGCCAAATATTGTGGGCATGTTATGTTTAGTGCTGGAATATGTAGCCACACTTGCTGCTACTCCCAGCACCTCCTTGTTTAATGTAAATGACACATTTTACTATATGCTTCAATGTATATGTGATAAATAAATGAATCCGCTTCTGATCTATCCCAAGCTACACACATAAAATGCCGGAGGAACTTAGTAAGTCAGGCAGCATCTATGGAAATGAATAAACAATCGACTTTTCAGGCGGAGACGCTTCTTCAGGATTGGGAAGGAAGTGGGAAATGCCAGAATAAAAAGGTGTGGGAAGGGGAAGGAGGACAGGAGGTGATCGGTGAAGCCATGTGGGTGGGAAAGGTAAAGGACTGAAGAGGAAGGAATCTGATAGGAGACGAGAGTGGACCATAGGAGAAAGGGAAGAGGGATGGGCTCAAGAGGAGATGATAGGCAGGTGAGCAGATAAAAGGCCAGAGTGGGAAATAGACCAAGAGGGAAGGGGGCGAGGGGAGAGAAAAAATATTACTGGAAGGAGAAATCAATGTTCAGGCGATCAGATTGGAAGTTACCCAGGAATAATATTCCTTCTAAAGTGTGCGCGCACGCATCTTCTGCTAAATTTAAACTGTGCACAAGAGGTTGTCACCCTCTACCTCATGTATATCACAATCGTACACAATCACATTTCCCTTTCCAGTTTGTGATACGGATGGTGTTGACAATGTGGATTTTGCAATGATTTGTCTGCAGATTTAGAACTGGCTTATTTATACTGTTTTTATTGAACAAATTATTGATTCACTGTGTCAAATTCCAAAGAAGCAAAGGGTGTGAAGCACAAAAGAACTGCTGGTTTATTTAAAGTGGTATGGCTTAATGCAAGAGAGGAAATAGCTACACCGAAAGCTCATGAGGTCAAGAACGTGCAGTTACAAGAAAATCCTCAGAATAGCTTCTGGTTCACTTCCGCTTAAAAATTCAGTGTGCACACGTTGTTGCCTCTAGGCAAAAATTGCACACACTGGCCATTACAAATTAGAGGGAAATTACCCAGAAATATGAGGTGCTTCTCTTCCATGCTGAGAGTGGTTTCTTCATGGCACAAGAGGAGGCAGGGACAGAAATGTCACAAAGGTAATAGAATTCAGAATTAAAATGGTTGGCCACCAGGAAATTATGCTTTTGGGGGATTGAATGGAGGTTCTCAATAAAGGAGTCCCCTAATTTATGGCGAGTCTCATCCACGTAGTGGAGGCATCATCGGGAGTACCAGATACAATAGCCAACCCCTGAAGATTTGCAGCATAAGTGTTGCTTCGCCAGGAAGGAAGGTTTGGGGCCCCGAATGGAGGTGAGGGATGAGCTGAATGGGCAGCTGCAGCACGTTGGCCACTTGCAGGGCTAAGTGCCAGGAGGGAGATTAGTGGGGAAGGACAAATGGACAAAGGAATCACTGAAGGAGCGATCCCTGTGGAACTTGGGGGGGGGGGGTTAAAGATATGTTTGATAGTAGGATCTCTTTGGAGATGTTGGAAATTATGTTGGATGTGGAGGCTCATGGGGGTGGTACGTAAGGATAAGAGGAACTCCATCCCGGTTGAGGCCGTGGGAAGATGGGGTGAGTGCGGGTGTCCAGGAAATGGTGGAGATGTTGTTGCGGGCAGCATCAATAGTGGAGAAAGGAAACCCCATTCTCTGATGTCCTGGAAACAGATACCTCTTCTCACCTGCCTACCTCCTCACCCTGGTGCCCTCTTTCTTCCCTGTCTCCTATGGTCCTCTCTCCTCTCCTATCAGATTCCTTCCTCTCCAGTCTTTTACCTTTCCCACCCACTTGGCTTCACCTATCACCCTCTAGCTACCCTCCTTCCCCCTCCCCCACCTATTTATTCTGGCATCTTCCCTCTTACTGTCCATTCCTGAAGAAGGATCTCGGCCCGAAACGTTGACTGTTCATTCATTTCCACAGATGTTGCCTGACCTGCTGAGGTTTTTCGGCTTTCTGTGTGTGTTGCTCTAGATTTCCAGCTTCTGCAGAAACTCTTGTGTTTCTGATCAACATCCTGTCCATTTCTGAATGGACAATAAACCTATGTACCCTACCTCACTAATGTTTTTATCTCTTTTTGCCCCCCCCCACCCGACATTTATATGTTTTATTGTTTTATAACATTGAATCGCAGTGGATTTAATTTGGCTATTTTTGACACCAATCAACAGAAAATGACTCTTTCGTGTCAAAGTGAAAACAGATCTCTACAAAGTGATCTAAATTAATTACAAATATAAAATACAAAATAATTGATTGCATAATTATTCACCCTCTCTAATATGACACACTAAATCATCACTGGTGAGGTCAATTGGTTTTAGAAGTCACATAATTAGTTAAATGGACATCTGTTTTTGGAGACCTGTGTGCAGTCAAAGTGTTTCAATTGAGCTTTTTGGCCATCGGACTAAATGCTGTGCTGTGGGGATGCTTCACTGCTGCAGGCCCTGGAATGCTTGTGAAGGTAGAGGGTAAAATGAATGCAGCAAAATACAGGGAAATCCTGGAGGAAAACCTGATGCAGTCTGCAACAGAACTGCAACTTGGGAGAAAATTCGTTTTCTCGGCAAGACAATGACCCCAAGATAAAGCCAAAGCTACACAGGAAAGGTTTAAAAACAACAAAGTTAATGTCCTGGAGTGGCCAAGTCAGAGTCCGGACCTCAATCCAATTGAGAATTTGTGGCTGGTCTTGAAAAGGGCTGTTCACTCATAATCCCCATGTAATCCGACAGAGTTTGAGCAGTTTTGTAAAGGAGAATGAGGGAAAGTTGCAGAGTCGAGATGTGCAAAGTTGATATAGACCTATCCCCAGACTCAAGGCTGTAATTGCTGCCAAAGACGCATCTACTAAACACTGACTCGAAGGGGGTGAATAATTATGCAATTAATTATTTTCTGTTTTATATTTGTAATTCATTTAGATCACTTTGTAGAGATCAAGTCAAGTCAAGTCACTTTTTATTGTCATTTCGACCATAACTGCTGTAACAGTACACAGTAAAAATGAGATGTTTTTCAGGACCATGGTGTTACGTGAAACAATACAAAAACTACACTGAGCTACATAAACCAACACAAAAACTACACTAGACTACAGACCTACCCAGGACTGCATAAAGTGCACAAAACAGTGCAGGCATTACAATAAATAATAAACAAGACAATAGGCACAGTAGAGGGCAGTAGGTTGGTGTCAGTCCAGGCTCTTGGTTTTAAGGAGTCTGATGACTTGGGGGAAGAAACTGTTACATAGTCTGGTCATGAGACCCCAAATGCTTCGGTACCTTTTGCCAGACGGCAGGAGGGAGAAGAGTTTGTATGAGGGGTGTGTGGGGTCCTTCATAATGCTGTTTGCTTTACGGATGCAGTGTGTGGTGTAAATGTCTGTAATGGCGGGAAAGGAGACCCCGATGATCTTCTCAGCTGACCTCACTATCCGCTGCAGGGTCTTGCGATCCGAGATGATGCAATTTCCGAACTAGGCAGTGATGCCAGCTGCTCAGGATGCTCTCAGTACAACCTCTGTAGAATGTGGTGAGGATGGGGGGTGGGAGATGGACTTTTCTCAGCCTTCGCAGAAAGTAGAGATGCTGCTGGGCTTTCTTTGCTATGGAGTTGGTGTTGAGGGACCAAGTGAGATTCTCTGCCAGGTGAACACCAAGAAATTTGGTGCTCTTAACGATCTCTACGGAGGAGTCGTCGATGTCCAGCGGAGAGTGGTCGTTCCATGTCCTCCTGAAGTCAACAACCATCTCTTTTGTTTTGTTCACATTCAGAGACAGGTTGTTGGCTCTGCACCAGTCCGTTAGCTGCTGCACCTCCTCTCTGTATGCTGACTCATCGTTCTTGCCGATGAGACCCACCACGGTCGTGTCATCGGCGAACTTGATGATGTGGTTCGAGTTGTGTGTTGCAGCACAGTCGTGGGTCAGCAGAGTGAACAGCAGTGGACTGAGCACACAGCCCTGGGGGGCCCCCGTGCTCAGTGTGATGGTGTTGGAGATGCTGCTTCCAATCCGGACTGACTGAGGTCTCCCAGTCAGGAAGTCTAGGATCCAGTTGCAGAGGGAGGTGTTTTCACTTTAACATGAAAGAGTCTTAATCTGTTGATCAGTGTGAAATCAAAGCCGAATTAAATCCACTGTGATTCACTGTTGTAAAACAATAAAACATGAAAACTTCTGGGGGGTGGGGCAGGTGTTGAGTACTTTTTATAGACATTGTGTATTATGTGCGTATGTGAAATATATATATCTCTTATTGTACTTTATAGTTTTTTTATTATTATGTACTGCAGCTGTAAAACAATAAATTTCCCAACGTGCTAGTGATATTAAACCTGATTCTAATTCTGGCTTCTTGTTATCAGAATCTTGAACAACCTCCCAAATCCTAAATGATGAATTCTTGATCTTATTGTGGCCCTTGCACTTTATTTCTCTGCCTTTATTCTGCATTCTGTTTACATTTCATGACCATGATGTGTGGCATGCCCTGTTTTGGTGGCACGTAAACAAAAGCTTTTCACGGTATCTCAGTAACTGTGACACTGCTAAACCAATACCATACGCCAGCAGTACTCAAAATGGGGACCACAAAGTGGTGGCGCCATTTGCAGAGATGCTGCCGCAAAACTTCAGTGACCCACGTTCGCTGCTGAACTTCAGAGCTGTTGATGTGGACTTTGTTCTGCCTGTGACCACGTTTTGCTTCCAAGTTTTTTCCAGATTCTTCCCACTGGCCTAAGATGTATCAGGTGGCAGGTTAACTGGTTACTGTAAAATGGCCCGGCTATGTAGGTGAGCGGTTAAATCCGGGGAAACTGGATTAGATTAAATAAGTGTCTGATGGTCAGCACAGAGGCAGTGGACTAAAGAGCCTTTTTCTGAGCTTTATGAATCTTATGACTTTAAGTTTCTGGCGTAGACGGTGAGGTGGGTTCAGATGCGCTTCATGAGGTCAGTAAATCAAATCATTGCAGTAATTCCAGAGAGCGGTGTGATGCTCTAACATGTGCTCTCTGGTCTACAGCACTCCGATCCAGGCAAATCCAGCCTGGGCAGCTCAAGATACAACAGACAAAGCACAACAAATATTGAGGTTGCGTGTCTTTCTGAACACCAGGCCAACTACAGAGTCTGGGTTTCACCAGTGCTGCTTGGCTACAGACTTATCACAGCTATGGTCAAAACCTGGACCAACAAGCTGAATTCCAGACAGAGCTGAGAGCGGTGTCAAGGCAACATTTCATCGAGAGCGGCATTAAGGAGCCCCGGTAAATGTAAAATCAATGGACCTTGAGGGGAAAACACAGCACTGGACAAAATCATACGAAGGGTTATTGAAGGTCAACCAAAGATTCTGCAGCAGGAGTTTCTTTAGCTACTTCATCAATGATCCTTCTACCACAATGCCAAAATGTTCCCAGAGGATTATTCAGTCTCTGACGGTTCACAACTGCTCCCACAATGAGGCAGCCAATGCCTTTCCAAAGGAAGGTTTATACTGTCCCTTAGAACTGATTCCAATCATTTTTACACTATCCAAGTTAACCAAATGACCTGTAATTACTGTGCAACAGTAATGGCAGAAATGAATGAGTTGATTAAAAGATTAAAGATTAGCTTTATTTCTCACATCTATATCGAAACACACTAACACTAACCCTTGTCCATTCATCACTCCCCCCCCACTGATCTCCCTCCTGGCATTTATCCTTGCAAGCAGAGCAAGTGCCACACCTGCCCCTACACCTCCTCCGTCGCCACCATTCAGGGCCCCAAACAGTCCTTCCAGGTGAGGCGACATTTCACCTGTGAGTCTGTTGGGGTCGTACAGAAACATAGAAAATAGGTGCAGGAGTAGGCCATTCAGCCCTTCGAGCATGCACCGCCATTCAGTATGATCATGGCTGATCATCCAACTCAGAACGCTGTACCTGCCTTCTTTCCATACCCCCTGATCCCTTTAGCCACAAGGGCCATATCTAACTCCCTCTTAAATATAGCCAATAAACTGGCCTCAACTGTTTCCTGTGGCAGAGAATTCCACAGATTCACCACTCTCTGTGTGAAGAAGTTTTTCCTCATCTCGGTCCTAAAAGGCTTCCCCTTTATCCTCAAACTGTGACCCCTCGTTCTGAACTTCCCCCAACATCGGGAACAATCTTCCTGCATCTAGCCTGTCCAATCCCTTTAGAATTTTATATGTTTCAATCAGATCCCCCCTCAATCTTCTAAATTCCAGAGAGTATAAGCCTAGTCAATCCAGTCTTTCATCATATGGAAGTCCTACCATCCCAGGAATCAATCTGGTGAACCTTCTTTGTACTCCCTCTATGGCAAGAATGTCTTTCCTCAGATTAGGGGACCAATACTGCACACAATACTCCAGGTGTGGTCTCACCAAGGCCTTGTACAACTGCAGTAGTACCTCCCTGCTCCTGTACTCAAATCCTTTTGCTATAAATGCCAGCATACCATTCGCCTTTTTCACCGCCTGCTGTACATGCATGCCCACTTTCAATGACTGGTGTACAATGACACCCAGGTCTTGTTGCACCTCACCTTTTCCTAATTGGCCACCATTCAGATAATAATCTGTTTTCCTGTTTTTGCCACCAAAGTGGATAACGTCACATATATCCACATTAAATTGCATCTGCCATGAATTTGCCCACTTACCTAACCTATCCAAGTCACCCTGCATCCTCTTAGCATCCTCCTCACAGCTAACACTGCCACCCAGCTTTGTGTCATCCACAAACTTGGAGATGCTGCATTTAATTCCCTCATCCAAGTCATTAATATGTATTGTAAACAACTGGGGTCCCAGCACTGAGCCTTGCGGTACCCCACTAGTCACTGCCTGCCATTCTGAAAAGGTCCCGTTTATTCCCACTCTTTGCTTCCTGTCTGCTAACCAATTCTCCATCCACATCAATACCTTACCCCCAATACCATGTGCTTTAAGTTTGCACACTAATCTCCTGTGTGGGACCTTGTCAAAAGCCTTTTGAAAATCCAAATATACCACATCCACTGGTTCTCCCTTAACCATTCTACTAGTTACATCGTCAAAAAATTCTATGAGATTCGTCAGACATGATTTTCCTTTCACAAATCCATGCTGACTTTGTCCGATGATTTCACTGCTTTCCAAATAGTTGTTATCACATCTTTGGTAACTGACTCTAGCATTTTCCCCACCACCGATGTCAGGCTAACCGGTCTATAATTCCCCGGTTTCTCTCTCCCTCCTTTTTTAAAAAGCGAGGTTACATTAGTCACCCTCCAATCCTCAGGAACTAATCCAGAATCTAAAGAGTTTTGAAAAATTATCACTAATGTATCCACTATTTCTTGGGCTTCTTCCTTAAGCACTGTGCGATGCAGACCATCTGGCCCTGGGGATTTATTTGCCTTTAATCCCTTCAATTTACCTAACACCACTTCCCTACTAACATGTATTTCCCTCAGTTCCTCCATCTCACTAGACCCTCGGTCCCCTACTATTTCCAGAAGATTATTTATGTCCTCCTTAGTGAAGACAGAACCAAAGTAGTTATTCAATTGGTCTGCCATGTCCTTGTTCCCCATGATCAATTCACCTGTTTCTGACTGTAAGGGACCTACATTTGTCTTAACCAATCTTTTTTCTTTTCACATATCTATAAAAGCTTTTACGGTCAGTTTTTATGTTCCCTGCCAGCTTTCTCATAATCTTTTTTCCCTTTCCTAATTAAGTCTTTTGTCCTCCTCTGCTGGACTCTGAATTTCTCCCAGTCCTCAGGTGTGCTGCTTTTTCTGGCTAATTTGTATGTTTCTTCTTTGGAATTGATACTATCCCTAATTTCCCTTGTCAGCCATGGGTGCACTACCTTCCCTGGTTTATTCTTTTGCCAAGCTGGGATGAACAATAGTTGTAGTTCATTCATGCGATCTTTAAATGCTTGCCATTGCATATCCACTGTCAACCCTTTAAGGATCATTTGCCAGTCTATCTTAGCTAATTCACATCTCATACCCTCAAAGTTATCCTTCTTTAAGTTCAGAACCTTTGTTTCTGAATTAACTATGTCACTCTCCATCTTAATGAAGAATTCCACCATATTATGGTCACTCTTACCCAATGGGCCTCGCACAACAAGATTGCTAACTAACCCTTCCTCATTGCTCAATACCCAGTCTAGAATAGCCTGCTCTCTAGTTGGTTCCTCGACATGCTGGTTCAGAAAACTATCCCGCATACATTCCAAGAAATCCTCTTCCTCAGCACCCTTACCAATTTGGTTCACCCAATCTATATGTAGATTGAAGTCACCCATTATAACTGCTGTTCCTTTATTGCACGCATTTCTAATTTCCTGTTTAATGCCATCCCCAACCTCACTACTACTGTTAGGTGGCCTGTACACAACTCCCACCAGTGTTTTCTGCCCCTTAGTGTTATGCAGCTCTACCCATATCGATTCCACATCCTCCCAGCTAATGTCCTTCCTTTCTATTGCGTTAATCTCCTCTCTAACCAGCAATGCCACCCCACCTCCTTTTCTTTCATGTCTATCCCTCCTGAATATTGAATATCCCTGAATGTTGAGCTCCCATCCTTGGTCACCCTGGAGCCATGTCTCTGTGATCCCAACTATATTATATTCATTAATAACTACCTACACATTCAATTCATCCACCTTGTTACGAATGCTCCTTGCATTGACACACAAAGCCTTCAGGCTTGCTTTTACAACACTCATAGCCCTTAAGCAATTGTGTTGAAAAGTGGCCCTTTTTGATTTTCGTCCTGGATTTGCCGGCCTGCCACTTTTACATTTCACCTTACTACTTTTTGCTTCTACCCTCATTTTACACCCCTCTGTCCCTCTGGACTTGTTCCCATCCCCCTGCCACATTAGTTTAAATCCTCCTGAACAACAGTAGCAAACGCTCCCCCTAGGACATAGGTTCCAGACCAGCCCAGGTGCAGACCGTCCTGTTTGTACCGGTCCCACCTCCTCCAGAACTGGTTCCAATGCCCCAGAAATTTGAATCCCTCCTCCTTGCACCATTTCTCAAGCCATGTATTCATCTGAAATATCCTCCTGCTTCTACTCTGACTAGCATGTGGCACTGGTAGTAATCCAGAGATTATTACCTTTGTGGTCCTACTTTTTAGTTTATCTCCTAACTCCCTAAATTCACCTTGTAGGACCTCATCCCATTTTTTACCTATATCGTTGGTACCTATGTGCACCACGACCACTGGCTGTTCACCCTCCCACTCCAGAATGTCCTGCAGCCGCTCAGAGACATCCTTGACCCTTGCACCAGGGAGGCAACATACCCTCCTGGAGTCTCGTTTGCAGCCGCAGAAACGCCTATCTATTCCCCTTACAATCGAATCCCCTATCACTATAGCTCTCCCACTCCTTATCCTTCCCTCCAGTGCCACAGAGCCACCCATGGTGCCATGAACTCAGCTGCTGCTGCCTACCCCTGATGAGACATCTCCCCCAACATTATCCAAAACAGTATATCTGTTTAAGAGGGGGATGACCTCAGGGGACTCCTGCACTACCTGCCTACTGCTACGCTGTTTAGTGGCCACTCATTCCCTTTCTGTCTGTATAGCCTGTGGTGTGGCCAACTCACTGGAAGTGCTATTCACGACTTTCTCAGCATCGCGGACGCTCCGGTATGAATCCAATCGCATCTCCAGCCGCTCAATGCGGTCTACCAGAAGCTGCAGCTGGACCCATTTCCTGCACACATAGTCGTCAGGGACACTGGAAGTATCCCTGATTTCCCACATGCTGCAGGAGGAACAAACCACGGGGCCGATCTCAGCTGTCATGACCTACCCAATACACTACAGCCTCCCCGCCTTCCTTGCTTCAAATAAAATACCGCTGCAGACCGTTCTCCTTTTAAAGGAACTTACCCGGCCTTACCTCACTTGGAGTGAAGCTCGTCCTCAGCCTCTGCTCGCTGAAGCCTCTCGAGACAAAGCCTTCCTACCCTGTCTCCCTCTACTCCGTTGCCCGCTACTCTGTCACCCGCTCTATCAAACTGCTCTCTTTTAAATACTCCCGCTGCCTCACAGACGGACTTACATGCACTTGCGCAGTCTTGGCCCGATCAACCGCCGAGAAAACTGCTGTATCCAACGATCCCAGTGCGGCCTCTTGTCAGTGAGACCCGACGTAGATTGGGAGAATGCTTTGCCAAACACCTACGTTCTGTCCACCGGAAAAAGTGGCATCTCCCAATGGCCACCCATTTTATTTCGACTTCCCATTCCCATTCCGACATGACCACCCATGGCCTCCTCCACTGTCACGACGAGGCCACACTCAGGTTGGAGGAGCAACACCTTATATTCCATCTGGATAACCTCTGACCTGATGGCATGGACATCAATTTCTTGAATTTCCAGCAATGGCACCCCACCCCTTCCTTCTCTATTCCCCATTTCCTTATCTCCTTACCTGCTCATCGCCTCCCTCTGGTGCTCCTCTCCCTTTTTCTTTTTTCCATGGCCTTCTGTCCTCTCCTATTCCTCCTTCTCCAGCCCTGTATCTCTTTCACCAATCAACTTCCCAGCTCTTTATTTCACCCCTCACCCCTCCCGGTTTCACCTATCACCTTGTGTTTCTTCCTCCCCTCCTCCCACCTTCTAACTCTGACCCCTCATCCTTTTTTCTCCAGTCCTGCTGCAGGTTCTCAGCCAGAAATGTCGACTGTACTCTTGTCCATGGATGCTGCCTGGCCTGCTGAGCTCCTCCAGCATTTTGTGTGTGTTGCTTGGATTTCCAGCATCTGCAGACTTTCTGGTGTTTGTGAGTGAAATCAGTCGCTTTGTGCAAACTCACGTCAGCGAGGATTGTGTTAGCCAGCACACAAGTGTCTCCATGCTTCCAGTGCCACCACAGCATGCCCACAACTCACCAGCACAAACCATATGTCTTTGGAATGTTGCAGGGAACTGGAGCACCCAGACGAAACCCACATGATCACCGGGAGATTCTACAAGCTTCTTTCAGACAGTGGCAGGAATAAACCCCAATCTTACAGCTGGTGCTGTAAAGTGATCTGCTACGCAACCATGTCATCATTATGATTATTAATGATAATCATTAGAATGATCGATGGGATGTCCATCAAATGGGTTGATTTTTCTTATGGTGTTGAGTTTCTTTGGAGTTGTAATTATCGTGATACTTCCATGTTTAATAGTACAACACTAGGACTTCCACAAACAACCTGCACCAATCCTTGGAATGAAACATTATTGCCAGAATATCTGTAAGTTCCTCCCTTGAATCATTTATTAACTTTGGAGCTATTTCATGCAGGACTTACAATCTAGTCACTAATAAGTGGCATTTTTTCCCCAAGATCGAGGAATTGAGGGCAGTAGGGACTGGCACAGAAAAGGAGCTAAGGCTGGCAGAGGTCAGTCATGGTCATGCTAAATGGTGGGGCAGTCTTAAGGCATCGAGTGGCATCGAGTATTCTTGCTCTTACATTCTTGTGTACTAAAGATGCTAAACCCATTTAATAATTCCTCTTTTACTATTTATCCCAATTAATATTTCACACCTGCAACAACAGCAAACCCCTTCTCTTTTGTAAACACAATCACAATGCACTCTAAGAATCTCACTCTGTCAAGATGATCTTTAGCCTTGTTATTCCTTGTTATACTTTTGCTGTCTGATTAATTTTGTCACCAACTTTTAATGTCTTCTGTTAATGTCTCAGGTGGTGACAAGAGGGCACACAGGAGTGAGATATGCCAATTAGTGGAGTGGTGCCGCAGCAACAACCTGGCACTCAACGTCAGTAAGACGAAAGAGCTGATTGTGGACTTCAGGAAGGGTAAGACGAAGTAACACATACCAATCCTCATAGAGGGATCAGAAGTGGAGAGAGTGAGCAGCTTCAAGTTCCTGGGTGTCAAGATCTCTGAGGATCTAATCTAGTCCCAACATATCGATGCAGTTATAAAGAAAGCAAGACAGTGACTATACTTCATTAGGGAGCTTAAAGAGATTTGGTATGCTGACAAATACACTCAAAAACTTCTGTAGATGTACCATGGTGAGCATTCTGACAGGCTGCATCACTGTCTGGTATGGGGGGGGGGGGGGGGGGAGTACTGCACAGGACCGAAAGAAGCTGCAGATGGTTATAGATCTAGTCAGCTCCATCTTGGGTATTTTGCCTACAAAGCACCCAAGACATCTTCAGGGAGCAGTGTCTCAGAAAGGCAGCATCTATTATTAAGGACCTCCAGCACCCAGGGCATGCCCTTTTCTCACTGTTACCATCAGATAGGAGGTACGGAAGCCTGAAGGCACACACTCAGCGATTCAGGAACAGCTTCTTCCCCTCTGCCATCTGATTCCTAAATGGATATTGAACCCTTGGACACTACCTCCCTTTTTTTAATACACACTATTTCTGTTTTTTGCACAATTTTTAATCTATTCAATATACGTATACAGTACTGTAATTTATTTATTTATTTATCAATTATTTTATTAGTTTTCTTCTTCTTCAATATTATGTATTGCATTGAACCATTGCTGCTAAATTAACAAATTTCACATCACATGCCGGTGATAATAAACCTGATTCTGGTTTATTTTCCAATTTCCTTTCAATTTTATTTCTACAGTTTATACTGTTTTCCATGCATTTTGGCGTCTTGAATGCTAAGTATCTCACAAAACTTCTCTTTTTCATATTTTCATACCCTCCATAGATATTGTCATCCAGTGGGCTCAATATCTGGCAGTTCTCCAATGCCTCATGAATATCTTCTATTGTCCTAATTCCAATTTTCCTTCAAGTTTGTTGGTTCTGGATACACTGGATATGGGAATAAGTACCTATCCAACAAGTATAGTGGCTGGAAGCATGCAATGATCTAGTGAGAGTTGATGGGTGAGTTTTGGGCATGCAGGAAGAGACAATATGCAAGCACCATGTTAAGACAATGGGACTAGGCTCCTGGGACTACCACTGCCACCTCCACACCACCACCCAACATGCAACACCCCAGATCAACATGCTGTTGGAAAATGAGGCTTAAAACTTGGTGGTTCTGGCCATTTTATTAAGTGTTACAAGAAGAAAAATGAATAAAAAGCAAGGAAAAAGAAGTTGTGGTCATCTCACACTCAGACCAGAGATAAACAACATTCCAGTGATAATGATTAAGCTATTAAATATCCACATGTAAGCAGCATGATACCTAAGGAAGCTTCTAGACGCCGCTCGCCATCTCCAAACAAGAAACAGCCCATCCTGACGCATTTCAAATTATAGTCAGAGGCTTGTTTGAAGAAAACCCTTCAAGCAGGCTTCAGTCATACTGCAGACTTCAGTCCAGTGCCCAAGAAGAGCTTGGCAACCCTTCTCAACGACTATCACCCAGCTGCACTTCCATCCACAATGATGAAGTGTTTTGAGAGGTTGGAGATGAAACATATCAACCCCTGCCTGAGAGGTGGTTTGGATCTGCTCCAATTTGCCTACCGAATCAACAGGTCCACAGCAGATGCTACCTCATTGGCTCTTTGCTCATTCCTGGAACATCTGGACAGCAAAGCTGCATACATCAGGATGTTGTTTATCAACTACAGCTCAGCATTTGATATTGTCATAACCTTAAAACTAATCAACAAGTTCCAAGATCTTGGCTTCAATACCTCCCTGTGTAATTGGATCCTGGATTTTCTCACTTGTAGACCCCAGTCAATTTGACTTGGCAACAACATCTCCTCCACAATCTCCATCAGCACAGGTACTCCACAAGGATGTGTACCTAGCCCCCTGCTCTACTCACTCTACACCTATGACCGTGTGGCTAAGCACAGCTCCAAAGCCATATTCAAGTTAACTGATGACACCACTGTCATCGGCCGAAACAAAGATGGTGATGAATCAACATATAGAAAAGAGATTGAACATCTGGCTGAGTGGTGCCATAACAACAACTTCTTCCACGACGTCAGCAAGACCAAGGAGTTGATTATTGACATCTGGGGAAGGAAACCAGAGGTGTATGAGCCAGTCCTCACCGGAGGATCAGAGATGGAGAGAGTCAGCAACTTTAAATGCCTTGGTGTTATTATTTCGGAGGACCTGTCCTGGGCCCAGCACATAAGTACAATGACAAAGAAAGCACGGCAGCGCCTCTACTTCCTTAGGAATTTGTAAAGATTTGGCAAGACATCTAAAACTTTGACAAACATCTATAGATGTGTGTTGGAGAGTATATTGGCTGGCTGCATCACAGCCTGATAAGGTAACACCAATGCTCTTGAACAGAAAATCCTACAAAATGTAGTGTATACGGCCCAGTCCCTCATGGGTAAAGACCTCCCCACCATTGAGCACATCTGCACGAAACGCTGTCCCAGGCAAGCAGCATCCATCATTAGGGCTCTCACCACTCAGGACAAGCTCTCTCCTCACTGCTGCCATCAGGAAGAAGCTACAGGAGCTTCAAGACTCACACAACCTGGTTCAGGAACAATTACCCCTCCACCATCAGACCCTGGAACCAAAGGGGACAACTTCACTTGACCCACCATTGAAATGTTCCCACAACCTATGGACTCACTATGGACTGGAGAATACAGCTCCAATACCATATACAATTTTGCTGATGACGCCACTGTTGTGGGCCGTATCAAAGGTGGCGATGAATCAGCACACAGGAGGGAGACTGAAAATTTGCCTGAGCGGTGTCTTAACAACAACCTCTCACTCAATATCAGCAAGACCGAGGAACTGATTATAGACTTCAGGAGAGGAAAACCAGAGGTCTTTGAGCCAGTCCTCATTGGAGGATCAAAGATGGACAGGGTTAGCAACTATAAGGCGGCACAGTAGCGTAGTGGTTAGTACAACGCTTTACACTGCCAGCGACGCGGGTTCAATTCCTGCTGCTGCCTGTAAGGAGTTTGTACGTTCTCCCTGTGACTGTGTGGGTTTCCTCTGGGTGCTCTGGTTTCCTCTTATAGTTCAAAGATGTAACATTTAGTAGGCTAGTTGGTCATTCAGCTAGAATTAAATTGTGGGGTTGCTGGACGGTGTGGCTCGAAGGGCTGGAAAAGCCTACTCTGCCCTGTATGTCAAATACCTGGGTGTCACTATTTCAGAGGATCTGTAGATTCGCTGAGTATGCCCACAAGAAGGTGAATCTCAAGTTTGTATATGGTGACATATATATACTTCGAATATAAAATTTACTTTGAACTTTGAACTTTGAAAATAACAGAATCAGCTATAGCACACAACTACTGGATGAGTTACAGAACAATTATAAATATATAGATGATTATATAAAAGTTCAAAGTGTATTTATTCTCAAAGTATGTATGCAATATACAACCTTAAGATTTGTCTCCTTACAGGCAGCTGCAAATCAAAGGAACCCAACAGAACCTGTTAAAAAAGGCCATCCAACAAGTTCACAAAAGTGACTTCACAGCCATGAATCCGGTCATCACTGCAGCCGGTCCAGGAGTCCGTCCGTTAGTTGCGGGCCACAGACTCAGTTCAGAGCGGAGATGAGTAAATCTCGCTGAGCTCCAAGTTGAACGCTAGCCCACCCATCTCCTCCAGCCCTGACACACTGACCTTTGCATTCTGGCCTGCAGCTTACATCGGCCAAACAGCAAGTCGTTTCTCACCCTCAGACCCAGGCTTTGCCAGTTCGGTACACTCTTGGGCCTGGGCCCCACAGGCTCAATTTGGCCTGTACCCGACCTTTCCAATCTGGCCCAGTGCTTAAATCGCTCAAACATCAGCTTGTTCCTTGCTCTCAAGCCCAGGCCCCGCGGCCTCGACTCTGCCTCGCCTCAGTTCTGCCACTTCGAATCGCCTTCAGGGCCTCTCCAGCAGAGGCAAACATTGGCTCATTCCCCACTCTCAGGCCTAGGCCCTGATGCCTCAGTCTGGCCCGTACATGCACGCCACAACTGTCCTGCACCTTCAAGACTTCAGTTCACACCTAGGGTTGCCAACTGTCCCGTATTAGCCGGAACATCCCGTATATTGGGCTAAATTGGTTTGTCCCATACGGGACCACCCTTGTCCCGTATTTCCCCCGCTAAGGTACAGTGTTCCTATGAAACCGTTCGTAAGCTGAAATGGCGTAAAGCGAAGAAGCAATTACCATTAATTTAAATGGGAAAAATTTTTGAGTGCTCCCAGACCCAAAAAATAACCTACCAAATCATACCAAATAATACATAAAACCTAAAATAACACTAACATATAGTAAAAGCAGGAATGATGTGATAAATACACAGCCTATATAAAGTAGAAATAATGTATGTACAATGTAGTTTCACTCAGACAGAATTGGGAAGATTAAGCCAAAACTGATTTGTAGAAAAAAATTGGCACGTACACACATGCGCACGTCATGTATGTGCACTTCATGCATGTGCACACGGGTGCCCGCGCAAGGCTTCATAGTCATGGTAGTCTTTCTCGGGGTAAACACAAGTGTCCCGTATTTGACTGCTACTTTTGTCCCTTATTTGGGAGTGAGAAAGTTGGCAACCCTATTCACACCACAAAAGTGCCAGGTCATACAGTGAGTAAAAAAGTTCAAGTCCGAAAGGAAAGTTGCAGACTTTTGATTACAGTAATAATTTTTTTGAGGAAGAGTGTGATTAATAAACTAGTTAGCAGTTTTGTTTGCTGCCAGCAAGCCATCACCATCTTAAACTGGAAATTATAAGCAAGCTTGGGAGAGTTTAACTGCAAGGAAAACAACATTTCTACGCCCTACTCCAAGAATGCCAAACCAGAAGGGTTTGAAATCAGCCCCTAGCACAAGAAGAAGCTGGAAAATAGCAGAAGCACGTCCTTTCGGGTTCAGCTGTTTGTCGGTGATGAGGCCCAGCTCACAGAACCTGCCAGCAGCCTAGAGCTCTTATCCACTTTCACTCTGCTGACTTACTTCCAAGGCTGCCACCTAACCGACCTCAGATTTGCAAAGCTGAGCACCGGTAAAATGCAAAACAGAAACATCGCTTCAGATGACAACTTCAGCAAATTGTCACCAATTTACTTGCAAATCCAGCCGCTGTGCAAGATATCCGTAATGCTATATTTGGAGAACTGCAAGAAGTTTTCGTCAGCCTGCCAGGGGAAGGACGTGTTTGAGCTTGAGAGGGTCCAAAAAAGATCAGTAGAGGTGAATTAGGCCAAACTGCCTCTTTCTATGCTATCATTCTTTTGGGCCCCGTATCTAAGAAAGGATGGGCTGGCATTGAGATGGTCCAGAGAGGATTTACAAGAATGATCCCAGGAATGAAAGGGTTAACGTCTGAGGAGTATTTGATGACTCTGGCCTGTACTTAGTAGAGTTTTGAAGAGTGAGGGGCGGGAATCTCATTGAAACCTACCGAATACTGGAAGTCCAGACAGAGTGGATGCAGATGTGAAGAGGATATTTCCAATAGTGGAAGAATCTAGGACCAGAGGGCACAGCCTCAGAATAGGAGGATGTCTCTGTAGAACAGAGATGAGGAGGAATTTGTTTAGCCAGAGGGTGGTGAATCTTTGGAATTCATTGCCATGGACGGCTGTGGAGGCCAAGACATTGAGTATATTTAAAGCAGAGGTAGATAGTCAGACAGACAAAGGTTACAGGGAGAAGACAGAAAAATGGAGTTGAGAGGGAAAATAAATCAGCCAAGGTCAAATGTTGAAGTAGATTTGATGGGTCGAATGGCGTAACCACACTAACCAGTTCTCCTTCCCTCTTATTACGGAGCCTGAAATGTTGACATTGCCTCTGGCTCTCCGGGGAAGGGCCATGGCAGCCAGCTGAAATGTTGTACTTTTAGACAGAGAATGATTCGGCGGTACTTCAAAAGGACTTGCTGCTGATTTCTGTCTGCTTAACACACTGTGACTGGACAGGGATAAAAAAGCCCTGTAGCATTGCTTTAGAGTTTTTTTTTGCAAATTCTGTTGTATCTCATTTTTTCCTGTAAATGGCTACAAGAAAATGAATCTCATTGTAGACTATGGTAACGTACATGGTCAAAGGAAATTTATTATTGAAAGACATGAATGTCACCATATACAACCCCGAGATTCATTTTCTTGCAGGCATACTCAATAAATCCAATAATCACAGTAGAATCAACGAAAGACTGCACCCATGGTGCATACAGCCAATGTGCAAAATACAGTAAACTGTGAAAATTAATCAAAAAAGAAATAATAAATAAATCAATAAATAAATAAGCAATAAATATTGAGAACACAAGATGAAGAGTCCATGAAAGTGAGTCTATCGTTTGTAGGAACAGTCCTGACGAAGGGTCTTGGCCTGAAACGTCAACTGTGCTTCTTCCTGTGAATGCTGTCTGGCCTGCTGCGTTCCTCCAGCACTTTGTGCCTGTTGCTTGAATATCCAGCATCTGCAGATTTCCTCATGTTTGTGGGAACAGTTCAATGATGGAGCAAGTGAAGTTGAGTGAAGTTATACCGTTTGGTTCAAGAGCCTGATGGTTGAAGGCTAATTTCTGAACCTGGTAGTGTGAGTCCTGGGGCTCCTGTACCTTCTTCCTGGTGGCCACAGTAAGAAAAGAGCATGACCTGGGCGGTGGGTCTCTGATGATGGAAGCTGCCATCTTGTGACAAAGCTCCATGTAGATGTGTTCAATGGTGAGGAGGGCTTTAACCATGATGGTGTTAGAGCATTTTGGGGGGGGTTACGACATATAACAAATAACTTCAGCCACTAATCTTCAAATCTGAATA
The DNA here is from genome assembly GCF_030028105.1 of Mobula birostris. Lineage (NCBI taxonomy): Eukaryota > Metazoa > Chordata > Chondrichthyes > Myliobatiformes > Myliobatidae > Mobula > Mobula birostris. The sequence goes on along the minus strand of NC_092379.1, from coordinate 124,719,017 downwards.
TGGACTGTGGATTACATTTAAAATGCAGCTCTGAACAATGGGTTCCGAAGAGTTGTGAATCACTGGAAAGACCAGACAATGCTGACCCAAATTAATTTGGATATCTGTGGTGTGAATGTGAAGCAGAAGGTGTGAAGGTTGTGTGTAGTTCAAAGGAAGAACTGTGGATGCACTGTAAATCTGGAATCGTCCTTTGATCTTTAGCATATAAATGTTGTGTCGCATTGGGTAAATCAAGCCTCTTCCTTAGAAAGGAGTCCCAATACCATGCCTGCTGTGTCTCATTTTGTCAAATAGGGGCTGCTTCATATCTACCAGCTACTTCTCACTGGTAACTTAGTTCACGCGACAACAATGGACCAGGCAGTATCCATTAATTTTCATAGAATTTTCAATACAAGGGCATTGTATTACAGTGATTCCTTTCCTCGCATCTTCGGAAACAGCTCTACTTTCACCTTCCATATCTTAATTTTTCCCTTTCAGGGTTCTGGAGTTGCACGCAGGTTTCGGTTCTTTGCGGGAGTGGGACCTGTCTCGGGGTTCCACGACTGGCCGTTATTCGACATGCCAAGAGTTTGGCCTGAGAGTCTCGATCGTGTTCGGAAGCCTAAGGTCTTGGTGCTCTGGATACGGGCGGATCGAGGGTCGCTGTCACAGCAGGAGATTCGTGTGTTGTCGGGGAGGTTAGAAAATCTTTTGCTGTGGGCCCGAAGACCCGAGGTCTTTGCGATCTTTGGACAGAGAGCTCGAAAAAAAGCAACGAAATGGACTTTTAACATCGTAAACCGATGGGTCGTTGTTATGTCTCCTGCCCGCTGTGAAAATGGGGGACACCTCCCTCCTCCTTCCCAAGGAGAGAGGACCTGTGGTTTGTCGAATGTCGGATGAAATGTGAAGCCTTTGGGGTAACTTTGGTCTGTATCTTTGCTATTGCTTAGCACACGCTTGGGCTTGGTGATGGTACCAATGCGCTTTTTTTTGCTGGTGGGGGGAGGGGGAGAATCATTGCTTGCTGCCGCTTCTGCGCAAGAGGGAGGGGAGAGCTGGGGGGACTTTGGGGTTTTCGCGTTTAACTGTCATTCATTCTTTGAGGCAGTCCTCTGTTTTTGTGGATGTTTGTGAAGAAAAAGCATTTCAGGATGTATATTGTATACATTTCTCTGACATTAAATTCAGCCTTTGAACCTTTGAACCTTGATGTTTCCACACCAGGCTGTGATAGAGACAGTCAATATACTCTCCACCACGCACCTATAAATCAGGATTACAAGTGCGTTTAAGGAAACGGGGTTTTAACCTCCCTATACCGACGATCTTACTGGCAAACGTGCAGACTCTGGTGAATAAAATCAATGATCTCAGAGCCAGGGTACTGAATCAGAGGGACATTAGGCCCACATGCGTCCTTTGTTTCACTGAATCCTGGTTAACCCCTTCCGTACTGGATGCAGCGATTCAGATCGATGGGTTTACTATACACCATCAGGATAGATCTATAGAGTCTCTGAGAAGCAGAGGTGGAGGAGAATGCCTCATGATCAACTCTTCTTGGTGCACAAATATATCATGGCTGTCCCAATTCTGCTCACCAGACCTGGAATATCCATCAGTAAAGTGCTGTCCTTTTTACCTACCACAGGAGTTCTCTAGGGTCATTCTGGTAGCAGTTTACATTCCACCTCAGGCCAATGTCAATCAGGCTTTAGATGATCTGAGCAATGGGATCAACATGCACAAAACAGCGCACCCTAATGCCTTCACCATTGCTTTGGGAGATTTTAACCAGGCCAGTCTGAAAAAAAATCACTAAGCAACTACCATCAACAGGTAACTTGCAATACTAGAGGAAACAACACACTAGACCATTGTTACACCACCATCAAGAATGCCTACCGTGCTATTCCACGTCCTCACTTTGGGAAGTCTGATCACCTGGCTGTACTTCTACTCCCTGAGTATAGGCAGAGACTGAAGACTGCAGCACCAGCAGTGAGGACCAAGTAGGTTTGGACAAGGGAAGCACAGGAGCACCTACAGGACTGCTTTGAATCAGTGTACTGGACTGTATTCAGGGATTCATCTTTGAATCTGGAGGAGCATGCTGCAGTTGTTACCGACTTCATTAAAACCTGTGTGGATGACTGTGTGCCTACAAAGTCTTACTGTACATTCCCAAACCAAAAGCCATGGATGAACCAGGTGGTACGTCATCTGCTGAAGGCTAGATCTGTGGCATTCAAGTCTGGCAACCCAGGCCTGTACCAGAAAACCAGGTATGATTTGCGGAGGGCTATTTCAAGGGTGAAGGGGCAATTTTGAACGTGGTTGGAGGCGATATCAGATGCCTGGCAACTCTGGCAGGGACTGTAAGACATTACTTCCTACAAAGCGAAACCCAATAGCATGAATGGCAGCAATGCTTCACTACCAGATGAACTCAACGTATTCTATGCACGCTTTGAAAGGGAGAATATAACTACAGCTGTGAAGATCCCTGCTGCACCTGATGACCCTGTGATCTCCGTCTCAGAGGCCGATGTTAGGCTGTCTCTAAAGAGAGTGAGCCCTTGCAAGGCAGAAGGGCTCTGAAAACCTGTGCCAACCAGCTAGCGGGAATATTCAAGGACATTTTCAACCTCTCACTGCTACAGGCAGAAGTTCCCACTTGCTTCAAAAAGGTAACAATTATACTAGTGCTAAAGAAGAATAATGTGAGCTGCCTTAGCGACTATCACCCGTTGGCACTCACATCGACAGTGATGAAATACTTTCAGAGCTTGGTTATGATTAGACTGAACTCCTGCCTCAGCAAGGACCTGGACCCATTGCAATTTGCCTACTGTCACAATAGGTCAACGGCAGACGCAATCTCCATGGCTCTTCACACGGCTTTAGACAACCGAGACATCACAAGCACCTACTGTTCAAAGCTGTTCATTGACTATAGTTCTGCATTTAATACCATCATTCCCACAATCCTAATTGTGAAGTTGCAGAACCTGGGCCTCTGTACCCCCCTCTGCAATTGGATCCTTGACTTCCTAACCGGAAGACCACAGTCTGTGCAGATTGGTGATAACATATCCTCCTTGCTGACAATCAACACTAGCACACCTCAGGGGGGTGTGCTTAGCCCACTGCTCTAATCTCTGTACACACATGACTATGTGGCTACGCATAGCTCAAATACCACCTACAAATTTGCTGATGATACAACCGTTGTTGGTAGAATCTCAGGTGGTGATGAGAGGGCGTACAGTACATGAGATATGCCAACTAGTAGAGTGGTGTCACAGCAACAACCTGGCACTCAACGTCAGTAAGACGAAAAAGCTGATTGTGGACTTCAGGAAGGTTAAGACGAAGGAACACATACCAATCCTCACAGGGGCATCAGGAGTGGAGAGAGTGAGCAGCTTCAAGTTCCAGGGTGTCAAGATCTCTGAGGATCTAACCTGTCCCAACACATTGATGTTGTCATAAAGAAGGCAAGACAGCGGCTATGCTTTATTAGGAGTTTGAAGAGATTTGGCATGTCAACAAATACACTCAAAAACTTCTATAGTTGCACAGTGGGGAGTATTCTGACAGGCTGCATCACTATCTGGCATGGAAGGGCTGCTGCACAGGACCAAAAGAAGCTGCAGGTGGTTTTAAATCTAGTCAGCTCCATCTTGGGCACTAGCCTACAAAGTACCCAGGACACCTTTAGGGAGCAGTCTCAGAAAGGCAGTGTCCATTATTAAAGACCTCCAGCACCCAGGGCATGCCCTTTTCTCACGGTTACCATCAGGTAGGGGATACAGAAGCCTGAAGGCACACACTCAGCGATTCAGGAACAGCTCCTTCCTCTCTGCCATCCGATTCCTGAATGGACTTTCAAACTTTGGACACTACCTCACTTTTTTAATATACAGTATTTCTGTTTTTACGCATTTTCAATAATCTATTCAATAATTGATTTACTTGTTTATTTATTATTATGTTTTATTTTTTTCTCTCTCTCTCTGCTAGATTATGTATTACATTGAACTGCTGCTGCTAAGTTAACAAATTTCACGTCACATGCCGGTGATAATAAACCTGATTCTGATTCTAGAAGTTTGTCAAAGTTTTAGATGTCATGCCAAATCTTCACAAACATCTAAGGAAGTAGAGGGGATGCTATGCTTTCTTCATAATTGCACTTACACACTGGGCCCAGGGCAATTCTTCCAAAATGATAACACCAAGGAATTAAATTTGATGACCCTCTCCTCCTCTGATCCCCAGGTGAGGACTGGCTCATGGACCTTTGGTTTCCTCCTCCTGAAGTCAATAATCAGCTCCTTGGTCTTGCTAACATTGGATAAGAAGTTGTTGTTATGGCACGACTCAGCCAGATGTTCAATCTCCCTCCTATATGCTGATTTGTCACTACTTTTGATTTGGCCTATGTCAGTGATGTCAACAGCAAACTTAAATATGGCATTGGAGCTATGCTTGGCCACACAGCCCTGGCTGTAAAGTGAGTACAGCAGAGGGCTAAGCACACAGCCTTGTTGTGCATCTCTGCTGGTGGAGATTATGGAGGACATGTTGGTGCCAATCTGTTCTGACTTGGTTCTGTATGTGAGAAAACTGAGGATCCAGTTGCACAAGGAGGCATTAAGGCCTAGGTCTTGATTAGTTTTGAGGAGATGATAGTATCGAAAGCTGAGCTGTAGTCAATAAAGAGCATCCTGATGTATGCATCTTTGCTGTCCAGATTTTCCAGGGTTCAGTGCAGAGCTATAGACCTAGTGTGCCGGTAAACAAATTGGAGGACACTCACATCGTTTCTCAGACGGGACTTAATACGTTGCATCACCAGCCCCTCAAAACACTTCATGGATGTAAATTTTACTGGATGATAGTCATTGAGCCAGGTTACCACATTCTTCTAAGGCACTGGTATAATCGAAACCTACATGAAGCAGGTGGGTACCTCAGTCTGCCCAGGTGAGAGGTTAAAGAACTCAGTGAACACTAAAGCTAGTTGATCAGCACAGGTCCTTACCCCATCTGGGCTGGATACTTTCCCTGGGTTCACCCTCCTGTAGGATGCTCACACGTCAGCCTCAGAGACTGAAGTCACAGATCATCGGGGATGAGGGGGTTTGTGATGGTTCCTCCATGTTTTGATGGTTAAAGCACGCACAGAAGGCACTTGATAATGGAAGGCATATTTTGATAATAAACTTAACTTTGAAGTATCTCATTCCTATGAGTCAGAAGCGCTAGAATCTGCTGCAGTAAGTAAATCAGTAAAATTTTGTAAATTCAGCCACCACAGTTGCCTCAACTGTGCCTTACCTAAACGGTTAAAGGAAACTTCCAATGACAATTCCTTCAGTAACGTAGCAGTTAGCGCAATACTATTACAGCATCAGCGATCACAAATCAGCGTTTGATTCCCACCGCCACCTGTAATGAGTTTTTACATTCTTCCAGTGACTGGGTGCTTGGGTTTCCTCCAGGTACTCTGGTTTCCTCCTACATTCTAAAGACGTACAAGTTAGAGTTAGAGTTAGCATCTTGTGGGAATGCTATGTTGACACTGGAAGCATGGTAACAGTTGCAAGCAGAACCATTGATATATTTATTTTAAACACTTGAACCTAGATTATAACACTTGTCCATGCCCGCCTCTTGTCCTGGCTTTTCCTGCAACCAATAAATAAATTGACACCTCCATCCATTTTCTAACCATTCGTTCAAGAAAATTACCCAAAAAAAAAATTCACTTCTTGGCCTTTATTAAAACTTGCTAGCTCTGTCTTCACTCATGGCTCGACTATACCTACAGAATTCTCTACCTAACATCTCAGCAATGTGAATATTGGTAGTAGAATCTTTCATTCAGAATAATATGCTGCAGATACGCCCAAGGTTCTACTGTGTCCCATGGAAGAAGTTCCAAATGGCAGTTCCCCAATTATAAAAGCTGTGAAATATACACTCAGTGCCACTTTATTAGGTACACCCGTATGCCTGCTTGTTAATGCAAATGTATAATCAACCAATTATGTTGCAGCAGCTCAACACATGAAAGCATGTAGGCATGATCAAGAAGTTCAGTTGTGGCTTATGGATCAGCGTCATCTTTGAATTTAAAATGTTTGGATGTGATACAAGCACGGGCTTTAAGAGTGTGTGGTGGTGCAGTAAGGTCATCTCCTGTTTCAGATTTACTGGTTGAAATGGGTCAATTATCCTTACAGTTGCGGAGGATGAAGTTGTTGTTCACATACTGGGTTAACTTGAGGGGGCAGAGGAATGATCACCCTGTCAAAAGTGTGTTGGACGACTGTTGGGAACATCACAAGAAGAGTGTTTTCAGCTTTGGGTGTCTGGGCTCTCATCACGCTAGGAATATGTTGGATTACGTGACTTGACCCACTGTAGCTTTTTCGGTAACCCCACCATGGATCTTTTCCAATGGCTTTATTGATTTTAGGTTGCATGATTTAATGAAATCGGAAGATCCTGATGTGCCTGAGAGTCTGTTGGTTCATCAGTATGTTAAGAAAATTATTGTGATATGTCAACCATTTTTACTGATGGATCAAAAAATAATTTAACAGGAAATGTTGGTGTGGCTTTTTTTGTACCTGAATTACAGGTAACAATAAAGAAACGTCTTACTATTTATTAGTGTATACTGCAGAACTGGTTGCCATCATTCTGAGCTTACAGTGGATGGAGGAAATCTGTCCATGCAAAATTATAATTTGCTCAGATTCTTTTTCTTAAAACTGGTCATTCTAGCAGTAAATCAGATTTACTATAACAGAACTTGTGGGATAACGGGCATGAGGGGAGACCCCCTTTACAGAATACATAAAACTGTTGGATTGATGGGAGAAGGGGGTAAGACAAGAAGGGAAGGAATTACATCACTCTGGGGTGTGTAGGTTTTGTCATCATTATGAAACAGCTGAACACATTATTTTACAATGTGAAGCATATAAGGTTGAAGGAAAGGAAATGCAGTCAGCATGACTAGCTTTGGGGGTTGACAGTTTTCATTTAAAAACTTTACTAAGTTATGGAAGTGACTTTAATTCACAATATTGTATCTTATTATTTAAAATCTATAGGGCTTTTGGATTAATTTAGTTTTCATTTGATAAAGAACTAGTAGGGTTTTATTTCCCGACTCTACACCACGCTCCAGTCCAGTTAGTGGCAGTAATGCACCTTTAAGTTGGACTGCCAACCGCCATTAAAAGTCAGAAGACGAAGGAGGAGAAGAGGTTCAGTTGTTCTTCAGACCAAACATCATATTGGGTAAGAATTGTGATCTAAGTGACTTTGACCACGGAATTATTGTTGGCGCCAGATGAGGTGATTTAAGTACCTCAGAAACCACTGATCTGGGATTTTCACACACAATAGTCTCTAGAGTTTACAGAGAACGGTGCAAGAAAAAAAAATCCAGTGAGTGGCAGTTCTGTGGGTGAAAGAGTCTTAGTAATGAGAGAGGTCACAGAAGAATGACCAGACTGGTGCAAGCAGACAGGAAGGAGACAGAAACTCACATGATCATACGATATAACAGTGGTATGCAGAAAAGCATCTCTGAATGCACAACATGTAGAACCTTGAAGTGGATGGACTACAGCAGAAGACCACGAACATACAATAAAGTGCCACTTTATTGGCTACAGGGGGTACATAATAAACTGGCTATCTGATTGAACTTCTCAATGAAGCAACTGGAGAAATATCATAAGACACAGGCACAGAATTAGACCATTTGGCACATCCAGTCTGCTCCGCCATTTCATCATGGCTGATCCATTTTACTTTTCAGCCCCAATCTCCTACCTTAGCCTTCATGTCCTGACCAATGAAGAATCTATCAAACTTTGCCTTAAATATACCCAGTGACTTGGCCTCCACAACCACCTGGGGCAACGAATTCCATAGATTCACCACACTCTGGCTAAAGAAATTCTTCGTCTCCATTCTAAAAGGACAGCACTCTATTCTGAGGCTGTGTCCTCTGGTCTTAGACTCCCCCACCATAGGAAACATCCTCTCCACATCCATTCTATAGAGGCTTTTCAACATTCGATAGGTTTCAGTGAGGTCACCCCCCACTCTTCTGAATTTCAGTGAATTCCAGTGATATCAAACACTCTCACAAATAACCGGGCCCCCTGTGCCTTCACTGACCACTGATAGACGTGATTCCACCTTCCTGTTCCTACACCACTATCACCCAGTCCATCTGCCTTGTGTTTCACGTCCTATCCTTCGGTTCACTTTCCTCACTAATCCTTGTGCAGCTGCTGGCCAGGGCGCGGTGTGGAGATGCATGGTTCACAGCTCCCCCTCCCCCATCAGCTCAGGTCGCTACAGAAATCTGCCGCTAACTTGAAGGCATTTGTAAACTGCCAGGCTTTAGCCCTTGTAACTGAGATTAATTTTAACAGAATCAATGCCGAGCACAGTGTAAACACTGCCGCTCTGTTTATTATCGCACCCACGTATTGGACATGCCCAGAACTGCGCACAGTCTTAAAGAGGAAATGTACTCTCTCTGTTCTTAAAAGGGAAATGTACCGACATAGAATTAAGCAAAAAATATTTTTCAGACTACTTTCTCCTTTCTTTATTGCACGGATTTCCTGCTCAGTTCACGCTGTAGATCGAGTGCATGTGTGATTAGACAGAATGAAGGATAGTGGTAACTCAGAGCAGTTACAGAAGCAGCCTTATCCACAGCCTTCTCTTTCTCAAATCAGGAAAGGTTAAAAGAGATGTCAAAGTTCAAAGTAAATTTATTATGAAAGTACATAAATTGTATGTCACCATATATAACCTTGAGAATCATCTTCTTGTCTGTATACACAATACAGCAAAGAAATACAATGGTCAATGAAAAACCACACACAAAGTCTGACAAATAACAATGTGCAAAAGATAACTTTGAGTTATTGCTTAGAGTTACCACTATACTCATGCATCATTCTGTTTAATCACACATGTGCTCGCACTACAGCTCAAACTGAAAAGGAAATGCATACCAAAAATAAAGGAGGAAGTAGCAGGTGCAGATTAAAAGATCAATAAAATAAGTAAATAAATAATACTGAGGACGTGGGTTGTAGTGTCCCTGAAAGTGGAATCAGTTCAGAGTTGAGGTGAGTGAAGTTATTCTTGTCGGTTCAGGAGTCTAAGGCTCCTGTACCCCATTCCTGATGGTATCAGCATGAAGAGAGCTTGGCCTGGATGGTGGGGGTCCTTTGATGATGGATGCTGCTTTCTTGTGGCAGCCCTCCTTGTTGACGAGCTCAGTGCTGGGGAGGGGGGCCTTGCCTCTGATGGCTGTGCCCACAGTTATGTTTTGTAACTCCAGAAATTAATTGAAAGAAAAGCACAGGAGCCCAGGATAACATTTGCACTCAGTTTTACTTTAGTTTCACTTCAGTGAGGCCTTCACATATGATGTGGTGGCATGATTATGTATGCCAGTCACATACTTTTACAAATAACCAGTAATGAATTATGCAAGCAAACAAAGAAATGCTTGATCAAACAATATATTTACAACATTATTGATATATTAAATACACAACAGTCGCCACTTTTTGTTGGCATTTCCTTCATACCAATCCATGAAGCAACTAGTCAGGATACTTGCCACTGTGAATCTATAGAAGTTTGTCAAAGTTTTAGATGAATGCCAAAGCTGCACAAACTCTAAGACAGCAGAAGCATTGCCATGGCTTCTTCATGATGGCACTTACTTACTCACCCCAGGATAAATCCTCTGATATGATAAAGCCAAGGATTTTAAAAATACTGACCCTCTCCATCTCTGATCCCCTAATGAGGACTGGCTTATGTAGTCAATAATTTGCTTTTAGGTTTTGCTGACATTGAGTTAGAGGTTGTTTTTGTGGCATATTCCCAGTCTCCCTTCTATATGCCAATTCATCACCACCTTTGATTCAGCCAATAACAGTGGTGTCATCAGCAAACTTAAATGTGGTATTGGAGCTGTGCTTAGCCCCACCGCCATGAGTATAAAGCAAGTAGAGCAGAGGGCTAAGCACGCAGCCTTGTGCTGCACCTGTGCTGATAGTAATAATGGAGGACATGTTGTTGCAACTCTGTTCCGGCTAGGATCTGCAAGTAGAAAATTGAGGATCCAATTGCACAAGGAGATATTAAGGCCTAGGTCTTGGAGCCTAGTGATTAGATTTGAGGGGATGACAGTGTTGAATGCTGAGCTGTAGTCAGTGGAGTGTGTCCTGAAATATGAATCTTCATTGTCCAGATGTTCCAGAGCTGCTGGCTTCAAGAACACTGATTGAGTTTGATAAGGTGAACATCATCAGACAGGACTAAAGACTAGTTCACATAGTTCAAGCAAGTAGCTCTTTGATATCGCAACAAAATTTTCATTCTCTCCAGCTTTTCTTCTTTGCAATATACTGTATAACTGCTCTGTTTCTGTACTGTACATCTCTATAAATTTATATCAACAGTAGAGCAAGTCACAAATTTTATTTTCAATTTGAATCTCACTATTGAGTACTCAATTACTCACAAAACCACCAGGCTTCGCTACCACATTTCCCTTGCTATTTAAAATTCCAACATGTAAACTACATTTTTTTTAAACTGCAAGCACTGACAATCTGAAATTCAAACACTCAGCAAATTAGGCTGCTCTGCTTCCTGAAGTCAATGATCAACTCTTTAGTTTTACTGTCCTTGAGGGAAATGTTGTCTTGACACCATGTCACTAGGCTCTCTTTCTCCTTCCTGTACCCTGTCTTGCCGTTGTTTGAAATCCAGCCACAATGGTGGTGTCATCTGCAAACTAACAAATGGAGTTAGAGCAGGATTTGACCACACAATTATGAGCGTATAGTGAGGATTGTAAGGGCTGAGGAAAACAGCCGATATAATCACCCTCTTCTACCCCCTCCTGTTAGGTAGAGGATGCAAAACTTTCAGAACACATACCGACGGCCTCAAGAAGAGCTTCTTTCCCGACGTATTGGATTCTTGAACAGACCTCGCATATGCTGAAACACGAGCTCTTGATGTTCAGTCTAACTTGTGGCCCATGCACTTTAATTTCTGTGTAAGTGTAACACTATATTCTGCATTTCATTTTCCTTGGTACTTCAGTGTACCTAGGTGTAGTATGATCTGCTGATTGGCACAGAAGCAAGTGGTTTTCAAGCACAAATGACAATAATAAACCAATTCTAATTCCAATTCTGACTCCATCTGAGGAGAGAGAAACTGAGTTAATGCTTTAGGTCAAAGACCTGACATAGAATCATTAACTATGTTTCCTTTTCCATAGATGCTGTCCGACTTACTTAAGTATTTCTATGATGTACTTCACTTTAAACACTAACTGAATTCTTTGCCTTCTCCTCTGAGGATTGTACATATAGCCTTACATGTGTACCCTGACTACAGTACTTTGTGCATGAAGGTCAGGGTCAAGGCCGCTCTCTTAGCTTCCTAATCTCAGAGTCGCTCCGGACTGATACTGCTGATCTCTTCCATATTTTATGGTCTGATGCTCACTGCAGATTAGAGAGGTCACCCAATCTCCATGCTCAAGGAGAGGGGTCTTCTACTTTTCCTTCAGCCCATAATAGTAGATGGAACATATGCAAACAGTTGGCTGCATTTCAAGCTTCCCCAGAGTGGAAGGCTCCACCCATATCCTTACAGGGATCTCCCTGGCAACCTCCTATCAGGAGCACCCGGCTGTAACAGTCGCCTGCAGGAACTGTCTGACCTCTTGGAAGTATCCCCCTACCCCCACCTCTTCAATGTAATATCAATTCCTCAAAGGCTTGTTGCAACTAGACGGTTGTTTGCATTGCAATAAGTCCCTTTAAAAGCTGTCTGCAAAGATAGCGTTAGCCATGCTAAAATGCTGACAGCACTAAAGTTACAGCACATGATTAGAAATAAGTCACTGAAACCATCTATAGTGCAGTGTTACAGAGCAAAACTCAGCAATATTGCTCTGTGAACTTTGCAGTTGAAGGTCTCATTATTTCTGCAAACTTTTATAATTTTGGGTGTCCTTCAATGCTGTTGTAATGTTCAGAACATAGAATAGTACAGCACTGAATAGGCCCTTCATCGCGCAATGTTGTGCTGACCTTTTAACCCACTCCAAGGTCAAGCTAACGCTCCCCGTCCACGAGTCCTCCATTTTTCTTTCCTCCATGTGCCTCAAAAAGGCAGTTCCTACTTACAGGTGAGACTTGAGGATTCGTATAAGATGATCACTATCTATTAAGTCTAATAGAGAATTTGGTAACAACTTCTTCTTTCAGAATGACTGAATCACTAAGTGATTGTAGCACAGAAGGAAGCCAACCAGGCCTTGAATCCATGCAAACTCTATGCAAGAATGGCGCATTTGGTCCCCTTCATGGTAGTCTTGAAAATTCAGCTAGAATTTGCAAAACTATGTTGAGAGGGCAGCAAAAGCCGAGCTAGCTCTCCTTTGAGTACGACAATTAAATCTGCTTCCACTACCTAACCCTGGTAGTGCATTCCAGATCTTCATAATCTTGAGAGATGGGAGGAGTACATCAGTGTGATACTGTCAGGCAGAACGAGCTGTTTATATCCAATAAATATTATGTAATACTTTGCACCACTTTGTCACTCAGAATTGGCGAGACTTGTTCTGCTTTCAGTTCCCATCCTGAACTTTTCCCTTCTTCCACATTAGCAGGTGTTTGGCCAGTTGATCGTTCAGTATTACACAGGGGAGCTACCTCTTGAATCCATTTCGACGTGAGGATCCTCCTGGATACGTCAAATAATGCCTGGTGCAGGAGGCTGTGAATTCTCATTCAATGGGAATTTTATGGCAAGAGTTTTAAGTGGAAAGTAAATTACTCAAGTAACGCATGCAATGTGCTGGAGGAACTCAGCAGGTCATGCAGCATCTATGGAGGGAAATGAACTGTTCAATTTCAGCCAAGACTATTCATCAGAGTCTTTAATCTAATCTTTTAAAACTGGCTCCCTAATTTTCACACAACAAGATCCCACATAAAACAACCGATAACAATCAGATAATCTCACAGGGGAAAACACCAGAAGAATCTTTGCTCTACTTCAAATAATATTGTGAAATCTTTACAGCCATCTGAGAATTGTGCTATTCAAATGCCTCCACTTCCAACAATGCTTCTTTATTACTGCACTGAAGTGTCAGCCAGGATTTTGTGTTTATATCACTTGAGTGGGACTGAACTCATGGCCTCCACTATCAAAGAAACAACTGCTACCAACTGAGCCACACCCACACTGAGGTCATTCTCTTTGGTCTGTCCATGCCAACTGCACACCATCACATGTTAGGAATGTTTACAATTGCTGACAAGTGCTAATGTTTGCAAGTTTGCAGTCTAGAAGAGGTAACAAATTTAGTGTCTGACTTATGAGATATGCTTGAGATGAAGATGGATACTTGAGCCAATATTAACTTCTATGATGTAAAGTCTTTTTTTGGTATGTAGCATGTCATTGCAATTCAATATTAGTGTTCATTAACTTCAAATCTGCTTCTAAGATTAGCTCTTTAAAACTTCCCGTAGAGAGGAATTTTGCTTCAGTCTGTTAAAAAGATAAAAGTATCAACAAGCTTATGAAAAGAAGCTCTGGGAAAATGCTGGTGATCGGACAAGGAAGAATTATTTTCCAAAGACAACACTTTATGCACTGATATATTTTCATTGTTTTCTAAATAATGCAATACTTTCACTTGTCTGCACTCTATTTATAAACCTATCCATTTGTGTTAGTCTGGATATGATAGTCTAGCTAAAGCTGTTGATAGACAACATGTCCATGTTGTATTAATCCACAAAGGAAGAGTAGCTGTGATATACTGTTCAATTTGCAGGATAATGACAGGTTTCAGTTCTGGAGAGATTTGATTGTTCTGGGTTGCTGGAAGTGACACCAAATTATTGCAGAAATCAAAGAAATCAAAGCAGAATGTAGAGGTTGTCATTAAAATAGTAAACTGGATGAGCAAGGTTATTGAATCCAACACAGTGAGAGAGATGAATTACCACCTCTGTAGATGATTCTATTAATGCAGGCTACAGGACAATATTCAAAATATGGTGTAAATTGAAGGAGATACCGCACACCACAAATAAAGAAGATTAACGTGATTAGCTTTATTTGTCAGATAGAGTCATAGAAAGTACCCGAATCAGAATCAGTTTTATTATCACCAGCGCGTGACATGAAATTTGTTAACTTAGCAGCAGCGGTTCAATGCAATACATAATCTAGCAGAGAGAGAAAAAATAATAATAATAATGAATAAAATAAAACATAAAATAAACAAGTAAATCAATTATGTATAATGAATAGATTATTTTAAAATGTGCAAAAACAGAAATAGGGTATATTACAAAAAAGTGAGGTAGTGTCCAAAGCTTCAATGTCCATTTAGGAATCGGATGGCAGAGGGGAATAAGCTGTTCCTGAATCGCTGAGTGTGTGCCTTCAGGCTTCTGTACCTCCTACCTGATGGTAACAGTGAGAAAAGGGCATGTTCTGGGTGCTGGAGGTCTTTAATAATGGATGCTGCCTTTCTGAGACACCGCTCCCTAAAGAGGTCCTGGGTACTTTGTAGGCTAGTGCCCAAGATGGAGCTGACTAGATTTACAACCCTCTGCAGCTTCTTTCGGTCCTGTGCAGTAGCCCCTCCATACCAGACAGTGATGCAGCCTGTCAGAATGCTCTCCACTGTACAACTATAGAAGTTTTTGAATGCATTTGTTGACATACTGAATCTCTTCAAACCCCTAATGAAGTATAGCCGCTGTCTTGCCTTCTTTATGACTACATCGATATGTTGGGACCAGGTTAGACCCTCAGAGATCTTGACACCCAGCAACTTGAAACTGCTCACTCTCTCCACTTCTGATTCCTCTATGAGGATTGGTATGTGTTCCTTCGTCTTACCCTTCCTGAAGTCCACAATCAGCTCTTTCGTCTTACTGACATTGAGTGCCAGGTTGTTGCTGTGGCACCACTCCACTAGTTGGCATATCTCACTCCTGTACGCCCTCTCATCATCACCTGAGATTCTACCAACAGTGCTTGTATCGTCAGCAAATTTATAGATGGTATTTGAGCTATGCCTAGCCGCACAGTCATGTGTATATAGAGAGTAGAGCAATGGGCTAAGCACACACCCCTGAGGTGCAACACTCACATCACACTGGAGGAACTCAGCAGGTTGGGCAGCATCCGTGGAAACGATCAGTCGACGATTCGGGCAGGAACCCTTCATCAGGACTGTAGAGGGAAGGGGCAGAGGCCCTATAGAGAAGGTGGGGGGAGGGTGGGAAGGAGAAGGCTGGTAGGTTCCAGGTGAAAAACCAGTAAGGGGAAAGATAAAGGGGTGGGGGAGGGGAAGCAGGGAGGTGATAGGCAGGAAAGGTGAAGAAGGAATAGGGGAAAACACAATGGGTAGTAGAAGGAGGCGGAACCATGAGGGAGGTGATAGGCAGCTGGGGGAGGGGGCAGAGTGACATAGGGATAGGGGAAGGGAGGGGGAGGGAATTACCAGAAGTTGGAGAATTCTATGTTCATACCAAGGGGCTGGAGACTACCTAGATGGTATATGAGGTGTTGCTCCTCCAACCTGAGTTTAGCTTCATCATGGCAGTAGAGAAGACCATGTATGGACATATCTGAATGAGAATGGGAAGCAGAGTTGAAGTGGGTGGCTACTGGGAGATCTTGTCTGTTGTGGTGGACGGAACAGAGGTGCTCGATGAAGCGGTCCCCCAATGTGCGTCGGGTTTCATCGATGTAGAGGAGGCCGCACCGGGAGCACCGGATGCAATAGATGACCCCAACAGACTCACAAGTGAAGTGACCCCAACAGACTCACAAGTGAAGTGGTGCGCCAGTGTTGATCATCAGCGAGGAGGATATTTTTATCACCAATCCGCACGGACTGTGGTCTTCCGGTTAGAAATTTCAAGGATCCAATTACAGAGGGAGGTACAAAGGCCCAGGTTCTGCAACTTCTCAACCAGGATTGTGAGAATGATGGTATTAAATGCTGAGCTATAATCAATGAACAGCATCCTGACAGAGGTGCTTGTGTTGTCCTGGTGGTCTAAAGCCGTGTAGAGAGCCATTGAGATTGCATCTGCTGTTAACCTATTGTGACAATAGGCAAATTGCAGTGGGTCCAGGTCCTTGCTGAGACAGGAGTTCAGTCTAGTCATGACCAAACTCTCAAAGCATTTCACCACTGTCGATGTGAGTGCTACTGGGCAATAGTCATTCAGGCAGCCCACATTATCATTCTTTGGCACTGGTATAATTGTTGCCTTTTTGAAGCAAGTGGGAACTTCTGCCCGTAGCAGTGAGAGGTTGAAAATGTCCTTGAATACTCCCACTAGTTGGTTGGCACAGGTTTTCAGAGCCTTACTAGGTACCCCATCGGGACCTTCCACCTTGCGAGGGTTCACTCTCTTTAAAGACAGTCTAACATCGGCCTCTGAGACAGAGATCACAGGGTCATCAGGTGCAGCAGGGATCTTCACAGCTGTAGTTGTGTTCTCCCTTTCAAAGCGTGCATAGAAGGCATTGAGTTCATCTGGTAGTGAAGCATGGCTGCCATTCATACTACTGTATTGGGTTTCGCTTTGTAGAAAGTAATGTCTTGCAGTCCCTGCCAGAGTTGTTGTGCATCTGATATCGCCTCCAACCTGATTCGAAATTGTCCCTTTGCCCTTGAAATAGTCCTCCGCAAATCATACCTGGATTTCTGGTACAGGCCTGGGTTGCCAGACTTGAATGCCACGGATTTAGCCTTCAGCAGACAACGTACCTCTTGGTTCATCCATGGTTTTTGGTTTGGGGATGTACAGTAAGAAACAGGCCATTCAGTCCATCTATTCTGTGCTGAACCATTTAAACTGCATACTTCCATCGACCTGCACCCAGGCCACAGTCCTCCACACCCCTACCATCCATATAGATATCCAAACTTCTCAAGCGTTGAAATCAAGTTCACATGCACCATTTCGCTAGCAGCTCATTCCACACTCTCATAACCCTCTGACTGAAGGAATTTCCCCTGATGTTCCTCTTAAACTTTTCACCTTTCACCCTTAACCCATGACTTCTGGTTGTAGTCCCACCCAACCTCAGTGGAAAAAGCCTACTTGCATTTATCTTATCTATGCCCCTCATAATATTTTATTCCTCTATCAAATCTCTCAGTCTTCTATGTCCCAAGGAATAAAGTCCTCTAACCTACTTAATCTTGCTTTATAACTCAGGTCCTCCAGTCCCAGCAATATCTTGTAAATTTTCTCTGTATTCTTTCAACCTTATTTACATCTTTCCTGTAGGTAGGTGACGAAAACTGCACACAATACTCTAAATTAGGCCTCACAAACATCTTATACAACTTCAACAAAACATCCTATATCCTGTACTCTTTGCTTTGATTTATGAAGGCAAATTTTCAAAAGCTTTCTTCATAACCCTATTTACCTGTGACACTATTTTCAATGAGTGATGGACATGTATTCCCTGGTCCCTTTGTTCTACCACCCTCCTGAGTGCCCTACCGTTCACTGTGTAAGACCTACCTGGCTGGTCCTAACAAAGTGCAGCACCTCGCACTTGTCTGCATTAAGTTCCACCGGCCATTTTTCAGCCCATGTTTCCAGCTGGTCCAGATCCTGCTGCAAGCTCTGATAGTCTTTCTCTCTGTCCAATACGTCCCCAATCTTGGCGTCATCCGCAAAATTGCTGATCCAGTTAACCACATTATCGTCCAGATCATTGATATAGATGACAAACAACAACGGACTCAGGACCGATCCCTGTGGCACTCCACGGATCACAGGCCTCCAGTCAGAGAGGCAACCATCTACTACCACTATCTGGCTTCTCCCACAAAGCTAATGTCTAATCCAGTTTACTACCTCACCTTGAATGCTGAGCGACTGAATCTTCAGGACCAACCTTCCATGCAGGACTTTGCCTGATGCTTTGCTAAAGTCCATGTGGACAATATCCACTACCTTGCCTTCATCAACTTTCCTGGTAGCTTCCTTAACAAATTCTATAAGGTGGGTTAGACGCAACACAGAAAGCCCTATCCCTAATCAGTCCATGTCTATCCAAATACCCATATATCGGGTCCCTTAGAATAACTTTACCACTACTGATGTCATGCTCACCAGCCTACAATTTCTAGGTTTATATTCAATGCAGCAATATAAGCTACCTCCGGATCCTCCGCTACCTCACCCGTCACTAAGGATGATTTAAATATCTCTGCTAGGGTCCCTACAACTCCTGCACTTGTCTCCCACAGGGTCCGAGGGAACACCTTGTCAGGCCTTGGGGATTTCTCCATCCTAATTTGCCTCAAGACAACAAACCCCTCCTCCTCTGTAGTCCGTATAGGGTCCGTGAACGTACGCTCAGTGGCTAATTTGTTAGGTACAACAGGTACCTATTAAAGTGCCACTGATTGTATAGCTGAAACAATGAAGTTGCTGAATTATACCAGGGATCTCCATAGGTGTTGACTCGCCATGTGGTGGCATGGTATCATAGCAGTTAGAGTAATGCTGTAAGACATCAGTTATAAGATTGGGGTTCAATTCCCACTGCTGTCAGTAAGGTGTTTGTATGTTCTCCCTGTGACTGTTAACCCATTTTAAGCTCTTTCCCAGGGTGAGGACTTATTAGTACCATTCGCTGCTTACCTCCAAGAAGACCATAACCTTGTCGTAGGGTTTGGAGGCTTGAGTGCCTCAATGACCTGGAGAGCGATGTTGGCTGGAGTCAGGGCTTTAGGCTTTGGCTCTTGGTAGGGTCACCCATTCCAAACAGGTCAAGGGTTAGAGGCCAGACTAAGAGTCGTCCACTGGATTTCCAGGGTTGGGGGTCCAGCTCAGGGCTAACAACCCTGACAGGTAAAACAAAATTGTTACCTGGGTGTGATGGTATTCCTGGGTCTCCACCCAGGACTTGCATGGCTGACTAAAGTGAAAACTGAGAGGAAGCTGCTGACACGATGAAGGGAGCCCAGAACACTGCCAGAGATGTCAGATCTTCTGTGCTGCCCTGAACGACAGTGGCATAACAGGCAGTTAGTAAATAACCATATAAATTTCATCACTGGTGTCTTTGCAAATTCTTTTAGTCAGATACTCAAAGCTCCCACTGTAAGTAACTCTCTAATTGAGATGTTCTCTTTAAAAGCATTCTGAGAACAACTCTTCTTTAAAATCACCCCCTTCTTTGAGAAGGATACCGATTCAAGATGCCTCCTTAAATGTAGGCTGTTTTGCATTTGGAAGTAGTTGATACCAATTCTATGCAATCAGCAAATTGTGATAAGTCTCATTACAAATAAGCAAACGATTTTTAACAGGATACAAATTTACCTGGTTTAATCACCACCTAGCTTTAAAAGGGTTCGAGTTATTTGTTTTTCCCATTGCTCCCACCGATGGGCACAAAGGGTGTGTGGTCAGCAGTTCATAAACATGAGAAATTCTGCAGACACTGGAATTCCGAAGCAACACACACAAAATGCTGGAGGAACTCAGCAAGTCAGGCAGCATCTATGGAAATGAATAAATAGTTGATGTTTCGGGCCGAGACTCTTCATCAAGACTGAGCCCATTCAGCTGGGTTGTCCAGATAAGATTCCACCTTGGCATTGGAAGGTACGGCAGATATCAGGAAGCAATGCTGCCTGACTTAGTGAGATCCTCCAGCATTTTGTGCGTGTTATACAAGTTAAGGAATTTGCCTTGTTTTCTTCGGAATGAATAACTGTTGAATTCAAAGTTTCTAAATTATGGGGGGTTTTATCAGAATTGGCTGGGATCCACCATCTGGGAATGAACACCCCCCCCCCAAAAAAAGAAAAATAAGAGCCATAGATGGAATATTATGGAACATTGTCAACACAAGGCTATAAGGACCTAATCTGCTGTGTGGTAATTGGCTGTTATTACCCCAAGTAACTCTTCTGAAATCTTTAATTAAGCATGAAATTGCCTTGCATTGACTTGAATAGAAAATACTTGGAAGAAATCAGCACAAAACTCAAGCAACACACATCAAAGTTGCTGGTGAACGCAGCAGGCCAGGCAGCATCTCTAGGAAGAGGTACAGTCGACAATTTGGGCCAAGACCCTTAGTCAGGACTAACTGAAGGAAGAGCTAGTAAGAGATTTGAAAGTGGGAGGGGGAAGGGGAGATCCAAAATGATAGGAGAAGACAGGAGGGGGAGGGGGGATGGATTGTTTTGCTGAACACCTACGCTCTGTCCGCCAGAGAAAGCAGGATCTCCCAGTGGCCACACCATAGAAACCATAGAAACCACAGAAAAACTACAGCACAGAAACAGGCCTTTTGGCCCTTCTTAGCTGTGCCGAACCATTTTCTGCCTCGTCCCACTGACCTGCACACGGACCATATCCCTCCATACACCTCCCATCCATGTATCTGTCCAATTTATTCTTAAATGTTAAAAAAGAACCCACATTTACCACCTCGTCTGGCAGCTCATTCCATACTCCCACCACTCTCTGTGTGAAGAAGCCCCCCCTAATGTTCCCTTTAAACTTTCACCCTTAACCCATGTCCTCTGGTTTTTTTCTCCCCTTGCCTCAGTGGAAAAAGCCTGCTTGCATTCACTCTATCTATACCCATCATAATTTTATATACCTCTATCAAATCTCCCCTCATTCTTCTACGCTCCAGGGAATAAAGTCCTAATTTATTCAACCTTTCTCTGTAACAGAGTTTCTCAAGTCCCGGCAACATCCTTGTAAACCTTCTCTGCATTCTTTCAACCTTATTTATATCCTTCCTGTAATTTGGTGACCAAAACTGCACACAATACTCCAGATTTGGCCTCACCAACGCCTTATACAACCTCATCATAACATTCCAGCTCTTATACTCAATACTTTGATTAATAAAGGCCAATATGCCAAAAGCTCTCTTTACGACCCTATCTACCTGTGACGCCACTTTTAGGGAATTTTGTATCTGTATTCCCAGATCCCTCTGTTCTACTGCACTCCTCAGTGCCTTACCATTAACCCTGTATGTTCTCCCTTGGTTTGACCTTCCAACGTGCAATACCTCACACTTGTCTGTATTAAACTCCATCTGCCATTTTTCAGCCCATTTTTCCAGCTGGTCCAAGTTCCCCTGCAGGCTCTGAAAACCTTCCTCACTGTCTACTACAGCTCCAATCTTTGTATCATCAGCAAATTTTTAATTCCACATCCCATTCCCATTCTAATATTTCTATCCACGGCCTCCTCTACTGTAAAGATGAAGCCACACTCAGGTTGGAGGAACAACACCTTACATTCCGTCTGGGTAGCCTCCAACCTGATGGCGTGAACATTGACTTCTCTAACCTCCGCTAATGCCCCACCTCCCCCTCGTACCCCATTCGTTATTTATTTATATACACACTTTCTTTCTCTCTCTCTCCTTTTTCTCCCTCTGTCCCTCTGACTATACCCCTTGCCCATCCTCTGGGTTGTCCCTCCCACCTTCCTTCTCCCTGGGCCTCCTGTCCCATGATTCTCTCATATCCCTTTTGCCAATCACCTATTCAGCTCTTTCCTCCATCCCTCCCCCTCCTGTTTTCTCCTATCATTTTGGATCTCCCCCTCCCCCTCCAACTTTCAAATCCCTTACTAACTCTTCCTTCAGTTAGTCCTGACGAAGGGTTTCGGCCCGAAACGTCGACTGTACCTCTTCCTACAGATGCTGCCTGGCCTGCTGCGTTCACCAGCAACTTTGATGTGTGTTGCTTGAATTTCCAGCATCTGCAGAATTCCTCGTGTTTACGAGCACAAAACTCAAAATGTGTTTGAGAAAATAACTGACAAAACAGCAACAGATTAGATTAGGTTATGAAAACACACAGTCCTCTTTTTATTGTCATTTATTAATGCATGCATTAAGAAAAGATACAATATTTCCTCCGGTGTGACATCACAAAACACAGGACAGACCAAGACTGAAAAAACTGACAAAACCACATAATTATAACATATAGTTACAACAGTGCAACAATACCATAACTTGATGAAGAAGTCCATGAGCACAGTAAAAGTTCAAAGTCTCTCAAATGTCCCACATCTCACACAGACAGGAGAAGGAAGAACTCTCCCTGCCATGCCAACCACAGTCCGACTCTGGGTCATCCGAAAACTTCGAGCTCTGATCAGCTCTCCGACAATGAGTACTGAGCGCCATCTCTGTCTGAATGATTCGACCTCAATTTCGGTCGCCAACAGCAGGCAAAGCCGGGAATTTTGAGGCCTACCCTCCGAAAGATTCCCGACCACGCAGTATCGACAGCAGCAAACGAGCGTTTCAGAAATTTCTTCAGAAGTTCCTCTGTGCTTTCCCGTCCCTCTCCATCAAATCAGAATTGTTCATGGCCCCTATTTAACGGATACGATATCATTTTTCACCACTGGGCTACGCACGCGCAGTACGCTGCTCTCTCTCCTCCCGCCGAGGAGATTAATATTAATGATTGCATATAATTACATACAATAAGATTACAAGTACAAACAAAGGATTTTAAGAAAACCTTTAACAAATAGCATAATATTGAAGAAATTTAAGGGGCCCAAAGCTACTGCAAGGATATCAAACTGCTTCAAGAACCAGTTAGAAACAATAACATGGAGAGCAGGTGTTATGACTGTGATCAAATACACGAGAGAGACACTGAAGCTGATGATATGGAAGTCTTTGATCTTCACACTGGAGGAACTCAGCAAGTCAGGCAGCATCTATGAAGGGAATTAAACAGTCCATGTTTTAGGCTGAGACCCTTCATCAGAACTGAATAGTTCAGGTCAGGTTCTGATGAAGGGTCTTGTCTTGGCTTGAGACCCTTCATCAGAATTGAATAGTTCAGGTCAGGATCTGATGAAGGGTCTTGGCTTGAAACTACATCCTTAATAGGGCATTGGCTGCCGACAACAGCTCGCCAGAGACCTCTGTCCTGGGCTGGGCTTTCAAAATGTCTGCAGGTGTAACCCATCTTCAAGGATCCTTCCTCTCCCAGGAATGAGGTCTTTGGGGATTCTGCTGGTGTTTCTGTAGCTCTGGGTTTTGACAGGGCAGGGCTGTTAGACCCATGCACAAATCTCCTCCTTTTGCAGCCAGGATTGGAACCATCCTTGCCAGGGCTTGATGTGAATCCGTAACCGTTTATTCTCCACCATAGCTGCCGCCTAACTTGCCGAGTTCCTCTAGAACAGGGGTTCCTAGCCTTTTTTATGCCATGGAGCCTTACCATTAACCAACAGGCCTGTGGACCCAGATTGGGAACCCCTCCTCTAGAAAATGGATTGAACAGCTGACTGGCCTGTTCTGTACCATATTTTCTCTTCAGGCACACGCTAAAGCCAGAAGCCAAGATCATCTTACCTTGTAAATCCAAGTGTTCTATATGTCTTTGACACAATTGGGAAATGAAACTGTTTAAACCCAAGCATAGGTAGAAAATAACATAAAAGAACCCTACTCCTCCTGTCTCTGTACTTTCCAGTACGTTGGCTGCAGGGTGCTGATGGTTTACTCTAGTGCCAGCAGACAATGGCTTCTAATTTGATTCCAATTGGCACATACACATATAAATAGGTAGTAGACCATTAGCTTTATAACTCCCAGCTGGCAATCTGTTCTCTATTGCGTTGGAAAGCCTCAACCTTCAACACCGTTGCTGCACAGTACACATCTGTGGGTGTGATTGCATACAGGATATACAGAGGAGGAAATAATGGTGCAGCAAAAATAACATTTTTTGGTGAGAAATTGCAAGGTTTAGACCAAGAAATAGCAGTTTGTGGGCTGCAGCTCATGAGGTGAATATTTTTAGCAGATAATATTTCCTTGTAACAAGTTTTCTCTCCTCCCAATTTGTTAAATACTATTGGGTGCTTCGTGTTCATGATGTTCAGAGATAGAAGGGTAAATGAGTGTGATGGTTTAAGAAAACTGGTTAAAGTACGCAAAAGAAGATCAATCCACCACCAAACCCATTTGTCATCAATATTCTGTATTAAAATCAGCCATCAGCTATCTTAACTTCTTAGTTCACCTCCATTCTTGACTATTATCATTGACAAACACCACATGCAATATATAAGGCTACAGATTCCATTGTCCATAAAAGGCAGAACTTCTGCACAAAACAGCAGACAATTGGAAAGTGCCACTAACATTCTAACCATTTCATTTATTCATGTCACCACTTACAATTTCTGCCCTGGAAGATCTATGGGTGTCCTGGGGTTAGCTTCAGACTGTTATTGAATTAGGAAGTTAAAGCAGGTTACATAGACCCTCAAGAAAGAGATAAAGTAAAAATCTAACAGATGGTTTCAGAAAACTGATAGAAAAATTCCATTCCTTATTCTGGTTCCCCATTATCCTTTCTCTTCTCCTCGCCTGCCTATTACCTACCTCTGGTGGCCCTCCTCCTTCCCTTTCTCCCATGGTCCACTCTCCTCTCCTATTTTCAGCCCTTTACCTCTTCCACAAATCATCTACCAGCTTCTCACTTCATCTCCCCTCCACCTGGCTAGCCCTATCACCTTCTAGCTTCCACTCCTGCCCCCCCCCACACTTCCTTATTCTGGCTTCTTCCCCCTTCCTTTCCAGTCCTGATGAGGGGGGTTAGTCGGAAACGTTGACTGCTTGTTCCGTTCCGTAGATGCTACCTGACCTGCTGAGTTCCTCCAACATTTTGTGTGCATTACTTTGGATTTCCAGCACCTGCAGAATCCCTTGTGTTTAGGGCTCAAGTAGCACAGAAGGAGGCCCTTCAGCCCATAAAATCTGTGCTGGCTGTCAAGTAGCCATTTATACCAATCTTACATCAATCCCATTTTATTCTTCACACATTCCCATCAACAAGTCACAGATCTACCATTCACCTATGCACTGGGCATAATCTATAGAGACCAATTAGCCTACTAATTGTCATTTATTTTGGAGGTGAGAAGAAACTGGAGCAACTGGAGGAAATCAAAGATGCTTATGTGGCAAACAATCCTGTTTTATGTTGCTTCTGTGTGTCACCGAGTGCACCCAAGGTCAGGACTGAACCTCACTCGCTGGAATACGTGAGGCAGCAGTTCAAGTGAAAATTGGATAGAATGAGAGAAAGAATACAGAGAGAGGAGGGAGAAAGACAGTCAAAGGAATAAAGGGGGATGGGAAGGAAGCAAAAGGATAGATGTGACAAGAGAAGGAGGTTAAAAAAAAGCATGAGAAAGAGAAAAAGTGAGGGAATGAAGAGATAGGGCAGGAGGGGAGAAGGGAAACATGGGCCAGGCTGCAGGAGTTGGGAGAAAGGGGCCAATCCAAAATTCCAACTATTGAGTGAGGATCATTTGGCCCACAGAATTACTGTATTGTGTAAGAGATTAATTATCATTTGAAAACTGAAACAATTTATTTTCCTGTAGTACAAACAATCGAAACAATGGAGACATGAATGTGTTAAAAAAGAGTTACAGACTTAAAGAAATGGATATTGATGATTTATGCAGAGAATAATAGTCACTCGGTAAATCACAGCACTCACAGCAGTTGTTCGTCTATTTTCCATTGTAGCATTTTCTATTAACAAGCATTTTGCCATAGCTCAGGCCTGCAAGTAAACACTTATCTCTTTCCTGTGCCACTAAATAGGATTGGAGCTAACCTGTTTACATGGAGCAGAGTGCACTTAGTCCTGAATATGTTGTAAGCAAAGCCCACAGGTTGCTTTATTACCCAACCCGTTCCTTTCATGCGATGAGAAAACAAAGTTCTTGGGATCTTTTTAGGGGATGACGATTGTGCTAAATTGGACTATACTTTTGTTGCCTTTGTGAAAATTCTCTTGTTCATGAGAAGAACTTTCCTTTTGCGTCAATCATATAATTAACCTTTTCTGCCTAGCAGCTGGACAATGGTGCAGAAGCAGAAAGGTTCAATCCTTGCACGCTTCATGAATGCCATGTGCATCATAGCTCTTAACGGAACAATTGCTCAAAAGCACATATAATGGGATTCTTCTGTGTGATCTACGTAATCTCGTTATCTTATCAGTACATGTGTAGGAGTATTTTTGCAGACATCAGAAGTTAATTTTGCTTTTTGGGATGCATCGGGTCATATTCATCCTGAGCATGAGTGTGGGACTGAAGTGTCATGTATAAGGCTGGAGAGCTGCACAACGCATTGACGTTTTGCTGCTCTGTAAAACTTTGCAATAATTGGCAGTGCTCTTCATCTAATGCCCTGCTGAATGTATGTCCGGTCCCAATCATGCTACTCAGTGTGAGGTCCTCTCACTGCAGGTCAGCTTCTTGGCTGTCACTCAGTGGCCCCTTACAAAGACAAAAATTTGGAAAGATTTTAGGCAAGTTTTAGCTGGTTGGCACAATCACTTTACAATGCCAGAGATCACCGATCGTGGTTTGAGTCCGCCCACTGTCTGTAAGGAATGTGTATGTTCTCCCTGTGACCGTATGGATTTTCGCCACGTGCCCCATTTCCTTCCACATTTCAAAGATGTCTGGTTAGGGTTAGGAAGTTGAGGGCATGCAATGTTGGCTCCAAAAGCACGAGGACATTTGCGGGTTGCCCTCAGCACAATCCTCATTGATTTGATTTGATACAAAACAATACATTTCACTGTCTGTTTCAATGCACATGCTAATCTTTCATCTTTAAATATAGAGCTAAACACATGTTTGTCCGCTGTTGAATTTACTGAACATAAAAAGTCATCATGTATCAACTTAAAATAAATTTTGCAATTCAGTACTATTGAAGGTTAAGATTCACTTTGTTTAAGTGGAGCCAGACATTTAAGAACCATAAGATTTAGGACCAGAATTAGGTCATTTGGCCCATCAAGTCTGCTCCGCCATTTCATCACGGCTGATATATTTGATCAGACCCATCAAGAATCTATCAGCCTTCGCCTTAAATATACAAAAGACTTGGCCTCCACAGCTGCCCATGGCAACAAATTCCACAGATTTACCATTCCCTGACTAAAGAAATTCTTCCTCATCTCCATTCTAAAAGGACACCCCTCTAATTTGAAGCTGTGTCTTCTAGTCTTAAAGACTCTCACACCATAGCAAACATCCTCTCCACATTCATTCTATCAAGGCTTTTCACCATTTGATAGGTTTCAATGAGGTCACCTCCCATTTTTATAAATTCTAGTGAATAAAGCCCAGAGTCATCAAATGCTCTTCATATAACAAGCCGTTCAATCCTGAAATCATTTTCATGAACCTCCTTTGAACCCTCTCCAGTTTCAGCACATGGTTATAAGATAAGGGGCCCAAAACTGCACACAATACTGCAAGTGGGGCCTCACCAGTGCTTTATAAAGTCTTAACATTACATCCTTGTTTTTATATTCTGGTCCTCTTGAAATGAATGCAAACATCACATTTTCCTTCCTCATCACTGACTCAACCTGCAAATTAGCCTTTAGGAAGTCCTGCACGAGGACTCTCAGATCCTTTTGCGCCTCAGATTTTAGTATTTTCTCTCCATTTAGAAAATAGTCAACCCTTTTATTTCTTCTACCAAAGTGCATGACCATACACTTCCCGACACTGTATACCATCTGCCATTTTTTGCCCATTCTCCTAATCTGTCTAAGTCCTTCTGTAGCCTCCCTACTTCCTCAAAACTACCTGCCCCACCACCTATCTTCATATCATCTGCGAACTTTGCAACAAAGCCATCAATCCCATCATCCAAATCATTGAATCAGTCCCAGCACAGACCCCTTTGGAACAGCACTTGTCATCTGCAGCCAGTCAGAAAAGATTCCCCTTATTCCCATTCTGAGCTCCTGCCAATCAGCCACCGCTTTAACCATGCTAGAATTATCCATGTGATACCATGGGCTTGCTGCTTGTTAAGCAGCCTCATGTGCGGCACCTTGTCAAAGGCCTTCTGAAAATCCAAGTACTTAACGTCTACTGATTCTCCTTTGTCTATACTGCTTGTTACTTCTTCAAAGAATTCCAACAAATTTGCCAGGCAAGATTTTCGCTTGAGGAAACCATACTGATTATGGCCTATTTTATCATGTGCCTCCAAGTACCTTGAGACCTCATATTTAATAAACAACTCCAACATCCTCCCAACCACTGAGGTCAGACTAACTGGCCTATAGTTTCCTTTGTTCTGCCTCTCTCCCTTCTTGAAGAGTGAGGTGACATTTGCAATTTTCCAGTTTTCCTGAACCATTCCAGAATCTAGTGATTCTTGAATGATGATTACTAATCCCTCCACAATCTCATCAGCCACTGCTTTCAGAATCCTGGGGTGACTTATCTACCCTCAGACCTTTCAGTTTCCCAAGAACCTCCTCTCTAGTTATGGTAACTTCACACACAGTGAATACTACAGATGACTAGAGAGCCAAATGTCACATATTTCAAATGTCACATGTGCAATGAACCGGATTTGATCAGGGACCTCAAGGTAAAGGAGCCATTAGGAGGTAGTGACCATAATATGATAAGTTTTAATCTACAATTTGAGAGGGAGAAGGGAAACTCGAAAGTGTCAGTATTACAGTTGAACAAAGGGAACTATGGTGCTATGAGGGAGGAGCTGGCCAAAGTTCAATGGAACAGTACCCTAGCAGGGATGACAGTGGAACAGCAATGGCAAGTGTTTCTGGGAATAATGCGGAAGGTGCAGGATCAGTTCGTTCCAAAGAGGAAGAAAGATCCTAAGGGGAGTAAGGAGAGGCCGTGGCTGACAAGGGAAGTAATGGACAGCATAAAAATAAAAGAGAAGAAGTATAACGTAGCAAAGATGAGTGGGAAGCCGGAGGATTGGGAACCTTTTAAAGAGCAACAGAAGGTAACTAAAAAGGCAATACGTGGAGAAAAAATGAGGTACGAAGGTAAACTAGCCAAGAATATAAAGGAGGATAGTGAAAGCTTGTTTAGGTATGTGAAAAGGAAAAAAATAGTTAAGACCAAAATTGGGCCCTTGAAGACAGAAGCAGGTGAATTTATTATGGGGAACAGGGAAATGGCAGACGAGTTGAATAGGTACTTTGAATCTGTCTTCACTAGAGAAGACACAATCAATCTCCCAGATGTAATAGTGGCCAAAAGACATAGGGTAATGGATGAACTGAAGGAAATTTATATTAGGCAGGAAATGGTGTTGGATAGGCTGTTGGGTCTGAAGGCTGATAAGTCCCCGGGACCTGATGGTCTGCATCCCCGGGTACTTAAGGAGTGGCTTTAGAAATTGTGGACGCATTGGTAATCATTTTCCAATGCTCTATAGATTCAGGATCAGTTCCTGTGGATTGCAGGGTAGCTAATGTTGTCCCTCTCTTCAAGAAGGGAGGAAGAGAAAAAACAGGGAATTATAGACCGGTTAGCCTGATGTCGGTGGTGGGAAAGATGCTGGAGTCAATTATAAAAGATGAAATTATAACACATCTGGATAGTAGTAACAGAATTAGTCCGAGTCAGCATGGATTTACGAAGGGGAAATCGTGCTTGACTAATCTTCTGGAATTTTTTGAGGATGTAACTATGAAAATGGACAAGGTAGAGCTAGTGGATGTAGTGTACCTGGACTTTCAGAAAGCCTTTGATAAAGTCCCACATAGGAGATTAGTGGGCAAAATTAGGGCATATGGTATTGGGGGCAGAGTACTGGCATGGATTGAAAATTGGCTGGCTGACAGAAAACAAAGAGTAGCAAATAACGAGTCCCTTTCGGAATGGCAGACGATACCGCAGGGTTCAGTGCTGGGACCGCAGCTGTTTACAATATATATTAATGATTTAGATGAGGGAATTAAAAGTAACATTAGTAAATTTGCCGATGACACAAAGCTGAGAGGCAGTGTGAAATGTGAGGAGGATGTTATCAGAATGCAGGGTGACTTCGACAGGCTAGGTGAGTGGGCAGATGCATGGCAGATCCAGTTTAATGTGGATAAGTGTGAGGTTATCCACTTTGGTGGTAAGAACGGGAAGGCAGATTATTATCTAAATGGAGTCAAGTTAGGAAAAGGGGAAGCACAATGAGATCTAGGTGTTCTTGTGCATCAGTCACTGAAAGCAAGCATGCAAGTACAGCAGGCAGTGAGAAAAGCTAATGGCATGCTGGCCTTCATGACAAGGGAAATTGAGTATAAGAGCAAAGAGGTCCTTCTGCAGCTGTACAGGGCCCTGGTGAGACCACACCTGGAGTACTGTGTGCAGTTTTGGTCTCCAAATTTGAGGAAGGACATTCTTGCTATTGAGGGAGTGCAGTGTAGGTTCACAAGGCTAATTCCCGGGATGGCGGGACTGTCATATGTCGAAAGATTGGAGCGACTGGGCTTGTATACTCTGGAATTTAGAAGGCTGAGAGAGGATCTTATTGAAACATATAAGATTATTAAGGGATTGGACACGCTGCAGGCAGGAAGCATGTTCCCGGTGATGGGTGAGTCCAGAACCAGAGACCACAGTTTAAGAATTAGGAGTAGGCCATTTAGAACGGAGTTGAGGAATAACTTTTTCACCCAGAGAGTGGTGGATATATGGAATGCTCTGCCCCAGAAGGCTGTGGAGGCCAAGTCTCTGAATGCTTTCAAGAAAGAGATGGATGGAGCTCTTAAAGATAGCGGAATCAAAGGTTATGGGGATAAGGCAGGAACTGGATACTGATAGTGGATGGTTGGCCATGATCACAGTGAATGGCAGTGCTGGCTCAGAGGGCCGAATGGCCTACTCCTGCACCTATTGTCTATTGTCTATTATAGTTGAGTTGAGATTCATTCTGTATTGAGTTGGAGTTTATAATGAAACTGGGAGGAGTGTAGTGTATTTCATATTTCAGTAATAATTGAGCAATATTGTAAATATATTTTTTGTTTAATCATTCTTTGTTTACATCATTCATTATGGATTAAATGGAAAAGTTTGTGAATGGCATACATCATTATACTACCACATCACGTGTGAGCACCTCACTAAAGTGAAACAACGCACACACATACAAGAGAAAACCTGCAGGTGCTGGAAATCCAAGCAACAGACAGAAAATGCTGGAGAAACTCAGCAGGCCAGGCAGCATCTATGGGGAAAAAGTACAGTCAACGTTTCGGGCCTGCCAGATTCCTCCAGCAATCTGTGTGTGTTGCAACGTACACACATAATCCTGGGCTCCAATGTTTTTCTTTCGATTTCATTTCTGGAGTGACAAAACATTACAAATACACCTTTATTGTTGTCTGAGGCACCTTCTCATGAATGGGCTGACTACCCATCCCTATTAAAGAAAGTTTCCTGTGCAATATGTCATTGAATTTTTTTTTAAAATGTGAGGTCTTGCTGTGAGCAGCAAGAACCACAGTTCTGATTCCAGGCCGTTTGTACATACGCACACAAAGAAGTCTAGTCAGCAACACTGTCACCCAATAACATACATGTGTGACCTGGACTGCAGGAGTCACTACACAGCAGCAAGTTGTGAAAGCTCCTGAAGGCAATGCAAAGGGACCTTTCTGAGGAGGTCATAGCTGGCTGAGTCGGGTGCTAGGAATCTGCTTCTGGTTGGACCTTAACTAATTTTCTGTGCCTCTGTCAGTCTTGCTTCAAAGAGAAATGCCATGTCCTCAGAGACAAAGAAGACACTGTGGAATTAATAGCTGGTAATTGGCTTATTATTATCACATGCACAGAGATACAGTGAAAAAAGTTGTTTGCACGACATCAAGACAGATTATTCCATTCATAAGTATATCGATGCAGAACCAAAGGAAAAACAACAACATTTTTTTTAATCAGGTGATGGAAAGAGAGCTATGTCTGGTGCCAGGAATATGCTTCCAGTTGGACCTTAACTGATTACCTGGGTGTCACTCAATGTAACAGAATATACTGTTGCACTTTCTCTGTAACTGCAATGCAGGTAGACCAATAAGGTAGAAGGGGCATGATGAAGTAGACTGAGAGGTCAGAAAAGAGGTCACCTGTATCATAAAGGAGTCTCACCATTCAAGAAGGAAGGTTTGCTTCTGAGTTTATACAACACTAGAACTCATCCACTCAGACAAGATTTAATTTAGACTAGGCATTTCAGTGCTTCTCATGTTACATCCAAATGATCTTTAAAATGGAAATGTTCTCTCTTAGGGGCACAGATCCCAACAAGGAAGAGGAAATTCCATAACAATCCATGGGCAGAATCCAAGAAAACGTATTGTTTTTACACTCAGTGCCCATTTTATTCAGTACTTCCTGTAACTAATAAAATGGCCATGGTATGTTCATGGTCTTCTGTTGCTGTAGCCCATCTTCTTCAAGGCTCGGTGTGCTGTGCATTCAGAGATGCTGTTCTACACACCACTGTTGAAACATGTGATTATTTGAGTTACCGTCACCTTCCCGTCAGCTTGAACCAGTCTGGCCATTCTCCTCTTACCTCCCTCATTAACAAGGTGCTTTTGCTGTCAGAACTGCTACTCACTTTTCACACCATTCCCTGTAGTCTCTAGACACTTTGCACGTGAAAATCCCAGGAGATCAGTAGTTTCTGAGATACTCAAACCACCCCATCTGGCACCAACAATCATTACATGGTAAAGTAACTTAGATCACATTTCTTCCCCCGTTCTGATGTTTGGTCTGAAGAACAACTGAACCTCTTGACATGTCTGCATGCTTTTACGCATTGATTTTCTGCCACGTGATTGGCTGACTAGATATTTGCATTAACGAGCGGGTGTACTAATAAAGCGGCCACTGAGTGTATTTGCCAATTATGGAGACCTGAAGCTCCCAGTTAGGGAGGATATTACATCTAACTTTGAGGGTCTTTTGTCCTTATTCTCATTTATGGCAGCCATGGTTTGCTGCTAGAGCTGAATCATGGTGAGATCAAGCTACAGGTCTGCCATTTGAAGTAATGTCTCATAAAGTCAGCTGACAATAACAGAAGAGGATGGTGGAGCACATAGACCAAACTGCTGGCAAGCAGTGAAGGCCAGCTCATGACACAGCAGAAAATGGTAAATAGCAACAAAGGTGAGTGGCTAACACCACAAATCTCCAGTCGAACTTGTGCACAGAATAACCACGACACACACATTATGCTCACAACCATCATGTGCCGCACAGGAACTAAATTTGCCTTCAACATGCCCACTCTTGTATTAATGGCGATGACACTATGATCTTTGGACTTCTTGCCTAAAGAAGCGAATTGATGTTGCCAACGGTAGACAAAAAGATTGGCAAGGGAAAAATGACAATTCGAATCAGAAGTGTGACAAGCCAACAAAATGTAAAACAACACTTAGTCTCAGCTTTAAGAGTCCAAATTCAGTAGCAGGCTGCATGGTAACCACAAAACGTCTGCTTTCTACAAGGAATTGTCAAAGAGGCCAGAAAGCACAAAGGATTCTTTGTGAAGACAATTTGGCTTCATTTTTAATATACAGACTTATAATGAGCTCCAAGTATACTCTCTTGTATTGATTAACAGAACTAGAGCACAGCAACAATGATATTTGAGGCATCCTACCCAATTCTGTGATGCACAAGCACTATGTGTAGGTGTGCAGAAACAGGAACCAACCTTACTTTTAAACTGTCAGAGATTCGTCATCAGATTCTATTCTACACTCAGATCCATCACCTGCAGGGGTTCCCAATCTAGGGTCCAGGGATCCCTCAGTTAACGGTAGGGGATCATGGCATAATAAAAGTTGGGAACCCCTCATCAATTGATATTTTGCTTGCTTTTTTCCCCAATCCGTCAATTTCAGAATCAAGTTTGTTATCACTGTCACATGCGGTGAAATTTGTTGTTTTGTGGCAGCAGTACAGTGTAATGCATAAAAAGAATTACATTAAGAAGTTATTAAAAAGGCATCCGTTAGTCTTGCGAGACCATGGATCTGCGTCTGGAAAGTCTTCACTCTCCAGCGCACAGGCCTGGGCAAGGTTGTATGGAAGACCAGCAGTTGCCCACGCTGTAAGTCTCACCTCTCCATGACACCAATGTTGGTCCAAGGGGAGGGCATTAGGACCCATACAGCTTGGCACCAGTGTCGTCGCAGAGCAATGTGTGATTAAGTGCCTTGCTCAAGGACACATGTTGCCTCGGCTGGGGCTCGAGCTCACGACCTTCAGGTCGCTAATCCAATGCCTTAACCACTTGACCACGTGCCCACACAATAAGAAGTACAGTTTATAAAAATATAATTAACTAGTGCAAAAGGGGAGCAAAATGGTCAGGTCGTATTCATGGACCATTCAGAAATCGGATAGCAGAGGGGAAAAAGTTGTTCCTAAAATGTTGAGCATTTGTTTTCGGGCTCCTGTATCTCCTCTTTGATGGTAGCGTTGAGAAGAGGGCATGACCTAAATGGTGGAGGTCCTTAAGGATGGATGCTGCCTTCTTGAGGCATCGCCTTTTGAAGTTTTCCTCTGTGAAAAGATGATGTAAAATAGGATAGTGTCGCTTGGTTTAGTGTAGTATAAACTACTGCAACTTAGAATCGTAGAGCACAAAATATCCAGGACATAGACATATACTGGATTAGGCCATTCATACGAATGTGACTAATCCACTCTTGGTCTCAACACCATTTGCCGTCCTTTTTATTGGTATTGGTATTGGTTTATTATTGTCATATGTACCAAGGTACAGTGCAAAGCCTGTCTTGCATGCTGTTTATACTCATCAAACCATTACACAGTGCATTGAGCTAGAAAGAGGTAAAAAAATAACAATGGAATCCCCCTCACTATACCCCTTGCACATCCTCTGGGTTTCCCCCCCTCCCCCTTTTCTTTCTCCCTAGGCCTCCTATGCCATGATCCTCTCATATCCCTTTTGCCAATCATCTGTCCAGCTCTTGGCTCCATCCCTCCCCCTCCTGTCTTCTCCTATCATTTTGGATCTCCCCCTCCCCCTCCCACTTTCAAATCTCTTACTAGCTCTTCCTTCAGTTAGTCCTGACGAAGGGTCTTGTACCTCTTCCTAGAGATGCTGCCTGGCCTGCTGCGCTCACCAGCAACTTTGATGTGTGTTGAATGGAATAAGCTGTAAAAGCTACCAAAAGAGTACAATGCAGGTAAACAATAAAGTGCAAGATCATAATGACATAGATTGTGATGTCAAGAGTACACCTTATCATACAAGAGGTCCATCAATAGTCTGATAACAGTGAGATAGACCGCTTCTAGCCCACTGTTATCAGACTTCTGTGCAACAGCAATCTGCCTACAACACACACATATCCTTCATTGAAGTCTGCAATATAAATTATAATCAGGGGACATCTCAGTGCAGATCCTGGTGGTGCCCAATTTATTACTTACTGATTGCCAATCTAAAAATGAGCCTTTTATCCTGAACTTGTTTTATGTTAGCTATGCTTTTATCCCCAATAGATTAGTCCTAAACAAAACACTTCAGCACAGATTTGTACAATACAGCATAATACAATTTCGAATCATAACACACCTGTTTCTAGAATACAATTCAATTCAACACGTTCAACCCACTGAGTCTACATAACTCTCAAAAAACATATTTGGTCCTGATTTTTTTTTGGCACAATGAACAAAATCTTCAAATTTTCAATTAGGGTATAGTCTGTTTCACTGCTATAAAAAGTGGTTTGTTAAGTCTTCAAAGTTCAAAGTAAATGTATTATCAAAGTACATATACAGTACATCACCATATGCCATTTTCTTGCAGGCATGCTCAGTAAATCCAACAACCATAACAGAATCAATGAAGGAACACACCCAAAAGGACAGAACAGTAGCCAATGTGCAAAAGATTACAAACTGCGCAAATACAAAAGAAAGATAAGAAGTAATAATAAAATAAACAATAAATAGGGAGAACATGAGATGAAGAGACTTTGAAAGAGAGTCCATAGGTTGTGTGAAGTTGAGTGACATTATCCTGCTGCATTCACCAGCAACTTTTATGTGTGTTGCTTGAAATTCCAGCATCTGTAGATTTCCTCGTGTTGGAGTTTAAGAGCCTGATGGTTGGAGGGTATAACTGTTCCTGATCCAGGTGGTGCGAGTCCAAAAGCTCCTGTACCATCTTCCTTATGGCAGCAGCAAGAGGAGAGCGTGACCAGTGTGGTGGTGGTTCTTGATAATGGATACTGCTTTCCTGCAGCAATGCTCTGTGTAAATGTATTCAATGATGGAGAGGCTTTACACATGATGGACTGGGCCATATCCATTACTCTTTATAAGATTTTCCATTCGAAGGTACTGGCATTTCCATACCAGACCGTGATGCAACCAGTCAATATACTCTTCACGACACATCTTTAAGCTCATTAAATAGAATCCAACAGGATTTGGGTGGGTGTGAGTAGGAAACAGGCCTCCATCATCCAAGGGTCTTTTCTATAATCAACAACAGGAAGCAGATTTGTGAAACTTACCCTGCATGTAAACTGTTAAAACTGAATTAATCTATGACTGACTGCTCAATATCTGCAATCCCACAGCTAATCGGGTTATGCCTTCATGTTCTGATTCTCAAAAGGTTAATGCCTTAACTCCAGGAACCTCCAACAGCTACAGATATCCTGCAAAGGTTATGAAAGAACACATGATCATTACAGATTTTGACCTGGCATTTCCCGCAATGTCATAACCAGGATGTTGCACCCAAAATTCCTGCACATTCCTGTCTCTAGAGTCAAATTATGCTCAAAATCCTGTCAATCTGAGTAGTGTGATTGGAATAGTAGAGGAAGAATCATTGTCACAAGTACCGATTCAATTTAATTCAGTTGCTAAGAAGAGGAACAATATCAATAACTAAAGAATAGAGTTGGATTCATGGAGGCGTAAGTGCCAACCATTAAGCACCCATTTACACCAATCCTTCACTATTTTCTTTCCCCACACTCCTGTGAATTCTCCATGAATTCTAACTCTCACTTGGATAGTAAGGACACTTTACACTGCTCAGTTGATTTACTAAACAAAACAGAAGCAGGAAGGCAAACCATTGCAGGCAATCATCTGGTTATGGTGGGACAAGGTAATGGGATAATAAGCCAGTGAAGCTCTATCCAAGAATAAAGTGGTGAAGAGGCTTGAAAAGAGAAGTTCAAACAAGTCCAAGACTGCAGGCAGATCAAGAAGGACAAAGAAGGATAGTGCATTTGCTTTTGTCAACATCACATGGTGTAGCACTTATGGCCTTGATTAAATCTATTCAATTATAATGAAAGGGATGTAAGCATGAATGGAGGGGTCAAACCTTCATTTCTGCCAAATATTGAAAGGCCTAGATAGAGTGCACATGCAGGGGATGTTTCCAATACAGGGAGAGTCTAGTAGCAGAGGGCACAGCCTCAGAATAGAAAGACGTCCCTTTGGAGCGGAGATGAGGAGGATTTTCTTTAGCCAGAGGGTGGAGAATCTGTGGAATCCATTGCCACGGATGGTTGTGGAGACCAATCATTTGGTATATTTAAAGCAGAGGTTGATAGGTACTCCATTTGCAAGGGGTTCAAAGGTTGTGGGAGAAGGCAGGAGAATGGGGTTGACAGGAAAAATAAAGCAGCTGTGATCGAATGGTGGAGCAGACTCGGGCCAAATGGCTTAATTCCACTCCTTTGTCTTATGGTCATGTGGAATTCTAGGATATATGGTCAGAGATTTGTAAGTTTACAGCATATTTTAAAACTTTGGATAGGAAAGAGAGGTTCATAATAAAACTTTTAAAAAATTAAATTATGTTGCCAAGGCTCAAGAAATTTACCTGTGCATGAAGGCATGTAGTAAAAAGACAATCCATACTTGATCTGGTCCAGTAATAAATATAAGATGCCATTAGTACAAACTGCACGTGAGGTTTCTGTATCAAATCACTTTCCATTGGTCCACAAGTCATAAGCAGGACATCAGTCTACACGTGGTCCTGTAGGATTTAAAGCACTAAGCAGAACCACAGCTGGAAGAACTGGGGCAGTCTGGGATGACCTGATAAGAAGAGTGTCTGAAAGGTGGACTGGGGATCACAGTAGCTGAAGTAGATATCCAGTGTGAAGATTGGAACATTCAGGACCCTCACACTAAAAATGTAGAAGGTTGCATAGGATAATGTTCAAAAACTTGTTCTGCCATTGTACTGGTGACAAACCAGTTGATGCTTTCTGTAAGAGGCCCCTCAACAACAGTGCTGGTAATTTGTGTCCCTTTGTAGAGCACATGAATGAATCTCTTTTTTTTGAATGGGCCACCGTTTGCTCTGCTGAAACCCTCGTGTTTGTATAGCACCTATAACACAGAAGACAGAGAGTTGGACAATGTTACAGAGGTGGAAATAGGCAGATCTTGTGATATAGTACTTTTGTGGTCAAAAACTCCCCTCAAGGACAAACGTGGCAATGGGGAGGAGGGTTCAAAGAGAATAGTTTAACCTCATGCAATAAGTGAGATGAAGCTGATTAAAAAAAAACTTGAGGATCCGGAAATCTGAAATAGAAACAGACTATGCTGGAAACACTCAACGGATCAGGCAGTATCTGTGCAAACAGAAATCCAGCTCATGTTTCGTGTCAAGGGCCCTTCATCACAATTGGAGAAAAGAGGGAAACACGTTAGTTTTCAGAGTTGGTGGAGGTAGTGGAGAGGACAAAGGAAATAGGATGAGACCAGATTTGCAGCGTAGATAAGTTATTGAAGTCAATCTAATGATGAGGGCAATTAGAAAGAGAGAAAGTGACATAAGCTTTGAAATGAGACACTGTAAGGACATGCTGAGTTCCTCCAGAATTTCGTGCATTACTCAAGATTTCCAGCACCTACAGAAAACTTTGTGTTTATGTAGGACATGCCCAGCAGGTCAGTTTGTGCTAGTGGAGAAAGAAAATCTCAGCTCTTGTCACAGATGGATGGCTTACAGCAGAAATAGCTGGTTCTAGTACAGACAGAGGAAGCCAGTTATACACCCTCCTCCACAGTTTTAGAAATTGGTATTGAGTTCAGAAGGCTGCAACATGCCCAGATGGAATATGAGGAGCTGTTCCTCAGCTTAGATCAGGCCTCATTAAAACAGTGCATTAGACCACAGACTGATGGATCAGCGTGGAAGAGGGATGGAGAATTAAAGTGATGGGCAACATTGAGATACTTTGAAGTCCTGGTTGCAGTGTATCAGCTGTAGAATTAAAGGTGACCAATATTGTCAACTTCTGTGTGTTTGGATCCTAACCAGCATCTGCAAGGAACTGTGAGACTTGCAAAAGAGGGCCTACATTTGACAGGTGACTCATATCCTGTTCTGAAAGGCTTGGGTTTTATCAGACGTAAAAAAACAACCAAGGCATTGGAAATAGAATTGGTTTTCTACTGTCACATGCACCAAGACACAGTGAAAAAGCTTGTCTTGCATATTGTATATACAATTCACGTCATTACACAATGCACTGAGGCAAAACAACAGGATGCAGAATAAAGTGCAACATCTGCCGAGAAAGTGCAGTGCAGGTAAACAATAAGGTGCAAGATCATAACAAGGTAGATTATCAGCTCAAGAGTCCACCTCATCTTACTAGGGAACCATCCAGTAGTTATATAACAGCAGGGGACCAGAGAGAATCTCAGGGGTGGGTACAGTCTTTGATTGTGCTGTCTGCTTCGCTGAGGCAGCGAAAACTATAGACAGAGTTTGTGAAGGGGAGGCCATTTTCCATGATATGCTGAGTTGTGTCCACAACTCTCTGCAGTTGCAATACAAAGCCATGAAGCACCCAGATAGGATGCTCTCTTTGATGCATTGATATAAATAGGCAAGGAGTGATGAGGACATGCCAAATTTCTTTAGCACCCTAAGCAAGGCTTCCTTGGCCTTGACATCCACATGGTTGGACCAGGTTGGGCTTTTATTGATGTTCAGTCAGTTCAAATCTTGATGAAGACAAGAGTACGCTTAATGGAACTCATGGTCTTCTCATGTCTTATTTCTTATGCCCCTTCTTTCTACACCTGATCAATGAAAAGATTGCACTTCTGCAAAGACTGCTGACTTCTCCAGCATGTGAAGTGTGATTGCAGGAATCAGTGTAATACTATCCAGCACAGCCAGAGACAAGGTCAGTGACATACTCACAAGAAGCATCATTTTCAATGTTAAAGCGGCTACATTGCCATGGAGGTCATAAAATGATGAAATTCAAATTCAAAGTAAATCTATTATCTAAGTATGAATATGTCACCATGTATTACCTTGAGAAATTCATTTTCTTCAAGGCATTCACAGAGGAACATAGAAATGCCATAGAATCAATAAAAGCTACACACAAAGAATGACAATCAATGTGCAAAGGAAGACAAACTGCAAATACAATAAATAAATAATTCTGAGAACATGAGCTGTAGACCCCTTGAAAGTGAGTCCATAGGTTCTGGGACCAGTTCAGGATTGAGATGGGTGAATTTATCCACACTGATTCAGGAGCCTGATGGTTGAA
Source organism: Mobula birostris (assembly GCF_030028105.1). Classification (NCBI taxonomy): domain Eukaryota; kingdom Metazoa; phylum Chordata; class Chondrichthyes; order Myliobatiformes; family Myliobatidae; genus Mobula; species Mobula birostris. The sequence continues at coordinate 124,678,384 of NC_092379.1, read as the reverse complement.
GATTAGTAACTATTCCTGAATTTAGTGGTGTGGGACCTAAGCTTCCTGTACCTCTTTTCCCATGGCAGTAGTGAGTAGAGAACTTGGCTGAGATGGTGTGGGTCAGATGAACGGTCAAACTCAGTTTCTTCAAATTTCAACGACCTTTTTGTTGTGTATTTAATATATTAGTAGTATTTGAATAATATTATAAGTATTGCTTCATTAAGCATCCTTGTTTGTTTACATAAGTTATATGTAAGAAGCATGTGAATGCCATGTCATTATGTCACATCATATGTGCATGCCTCACTAAAGTAAAAAAAAGTAGACAAGTGAGAGTAAAATGAAGCGATGAGTAACTTTTAGAACGAATCTGAGACAAGTAACTACTAGTTGAAGTGCAGTACCCTTTTTTTCTACGCAAGAGGAGAGACATGGTTGAGTTTTTTAAAAAGGGAATGAAATTCATGTGTTCATAAACAAAGAGTACTGGGTGATGATCTGATGATGATAGTAAATCAATCAATAAATAAATAAAAAGCAGAAATGGCTGGCTACATTTGAAAGATAGAAGTGTTCAACTGCACAACAGATAACTCGATCTTGTACACTGAATGAATTGAACAATATTTTCAAGTGAATCAAAAGCCAATGAGAAGTGAGTGCCAGTTTTTCTGAGTGTAATAGGTGGAAAAGCATACAGTTTGCTTAGAAATTTGACTGCTCCAACCAAACCAGCTGAAATGAGCTTTGCTGATATTGTGAATGTAATGCAGGAATATTTAGAACTGAAACTATTGCTGATTGCAGAACATTTTAGGTTTCATAAGTTGATTCAAAAAGAAGGGGATTCCATTTTAGCTTATGTGGCTGAATTGAAGAGATTGAGAATTGTCAGTTCAATAGTGGGCTTAATGATGCACAGAGCAATTGTTTAGTTTGTGGAATCTCTCAAGAACGTATTCAAAAACAGCTCCTAATAACTCATATTTAAAAGAGCAGTTGAAATCACTGTATCAATGGGAATAGCAGCCAGAGACACAATTGAGTTACAGACTAGATTGAAAGTAAGTGTGAGCAAAATAGCAACATTTAAACAGAAACCTACCTGGCCAAACAAATTGTGTTACCATTGTGGCAAGGGCTCACATACGCCATATCTATATAGATTTAAAGGCAAAACTTGCAGAAAATACAACAAAGTAAGACAAATAGAAACAGCATGTTGGGCAGACAAAAATAAATGGCCAGCAGCCCATTCCACACACTCCCCACTCTCTGCGTAAAAAACTTATCCCTGATATCGCCTCTGTACCTGCTTCCAAGCACCTTAAAACTGTGCCCTCTTGTGCTAGCCATTTCAGCCCCAGGAAAAAGCTTCTGACTATCCAGATGATCAATGCCTCTCATCATCTTATACACCTCTATCAGGTCACCTCTCATCCTCCATTGCTCCAAGGAAAAAAGGTCGTGTTCACTCAACCTTTTCTCTTACATCATGCTCCCCAATCCAGTCAACATCCTTGTAAATCTCCTCTGTACCCTTTCTGTGGTTTCCACATCCTTCCTATAGTAAGGCAACCAGAATTAAGCACAGTACTCCAAGTGGGGTCTGACCAGGGTCCTATATAGCTGCAACATTACCTCTCAGCTCCTAAACTCAGTCCCATGATTGATGAAGGCCAATGCACCGTATGCTTTCTTAACCACAGAGTCAACCTGTGCAGCAGCCTTGAGTGTCCTATGGACTCGGATCCAAGATCTCTCTGATCCTTCACACTGCCAAGAGTCTTACCAATAATACTATATTCTGTCATCATATTTGGCCTACCAAAATGAACCACCCCACACTTATCTGGGTTGAACTCTATCTGCTACTTCTGCATTTTTGCATCCTATCAATGTCCCGCTGTAACCTCTGACAGCCCTCCACACTATCCACAACACCTCCAACCTTTGTGTCATCAGCAAACTTACTAACCCATCCCTCCACTTCCTCATCCAGGTCATTTATAAAAATCACGATGAGTAGGGGTCCCAGAGCAGATCCTTGAGGCACTCCGCTGGTGACCGACCTCCATGCAGAATATGACCCGTCTATAACCACTCTTTGCCTTCTGTGGGCAAGCCAGTTCTGGATCCACAAAGCAATTTCCCCTTGGATCCCATGCCTCCTTACTTTCTCAATAAGTCTTGCATGGAGTGCCTGGTCAAATGTCTTGCTGAAATCCATATACATTACATCTATAGTTCTACCATCATCAATGTGTTTAGTCACATTCTCAAAAAATTCAATCAGGCTCATAAGGCATGACCTGCCTTTCACAAAGCCATGCTGACTATTCCTAATCATATTATGCCTCTCCAAATGTTCATAAATCCTGCCTCTCAGGATCTTCTCCATCAACTGTCTCTCCTAATTTCTTTCTTGAGCTTCTTCCTACTAGCCTTATAATCTTCTAGCTCTCTATCATTACCTAGCCTTTTGAACCTTTTGTAACCTCTTCTTTTCTTCTTGACTAGATTTACAACAGCCTTTGTACACCATGGTTCCTGTACCCTACCATCCTTTCCCTGTCTCATTGGAATGTACCCATGCAGAACTCCATGCAATTATCCACTGAACGTTTGCCACATTTCTTCCATACGTTTCCCTGAGAACATCCGTTTCCAATTTCTACTTCCAAGTTCCTGCCTGATAGCCCCATATTTCCCCTTACTCCAATTAAATGTTTCCCTAACTTGTCTTTTCCTATCCCGCTCCAATGCTATGGTAAAGGAGATAGAGTTGTGATCACTATCTCCAAAATGCTGTCCCTCAGCCACGCATTTACCCTCCACCTCACTCTATTCCTATACTCACCTGTTGTGTGGCAAGGCAGTAATCCCGTGATGGCTACCTTTATGGTCCTGCTTCTCAACTTCCTTCCTAACTCCTGTAGACTGCTTTCAGGACCTCCTCCCTTTTCCTGCCTAAGTTGTTGGTACCAATATGTACCATGACCTCTGGCTGTTCTCCATCCCACTTCAGGATATCGTGGATGCGATCAAAAACATCCCGGATCCTGGCACCTGGGAGGCAAACTACCATCCGTGTTTCTTTGCTGCATCCACAGAATCGCCTGTCTGACCCCCTAACTATAGAGTCCCCTTTCTCTGCTGCCATCCTCTTCCTTTCCCTACCCTTCTGAGCCACAGGGCCAGACGCTTCCCCCAGATGGGTCTTACCCCCAACCATACTGAAGCAGGAGTACTTATTGTCAAGAGGTACAGCCACAGGGATGCTCTCTAGCCTCTGACTCCTGCCATTCCCTCTCCTGACGGTTACCCACTTATCTGTCTCCCCAGGCCTCGGTGTGACTACCTGCCCTTAGCTCCTCTCCATTACATCCTCACTCTCCCTGACCAGACGAAGGTCATAGAGCTGCATCTGCAGTTCCCTAATACGGTCCCTAAGGAGCTGCAGCTCGATGCACCTGGCGCAGATGTGGCCATCCGGGAGGCTGGGAGTCTGGTCAACTGAAAGTGAATTAAGAAGGGTACTGGATGATGCCACAGCAGTGTTCAAGAATGGCATTGGAAAACTCAAACATATCAATGGTAAAGTAGCGTTAAATGAAAATGCACACCCAAGTTTTACAAAGCCCATCCGCTTCCTTATACTATCTGTGACAAAGTAGCCAGTGAGCTCGATCAATTCTTTCCAAGGTTGAGTGGAGTCCATGGGCAATGCCAGTGGTCCCAGTAGCCATGAAGTATGATCAGGATCTGTGGTGAGTTTAAGGTCACCATCAACCCAGTACTGAAAGTAAATCAATACCCTCTACCCAGGACAGAGGATATCTTTGCAAATCTTTCTGTTGGGAAAGTGGACTGAGCTGAGACTACCTACAGGTGGAGATGAAAGAAGAGTCCAAAGTGTTTCTCAGCATAAACACCCACAAAGGGCTTTACTGCTATAATAGGCTTATTTTTGGAGTAGCATCTACACCTGAACTCGTGTATCCAGTGCAGCAATGCTGCTCAGCCACATTATTATCTGGATGGCATCACTATTACCAGTAAGGATGACAAGGAACATCTCCAAAGTCTCAAGACAGTGTTAAAAAGATTAGAAGATCATCGGCTCAGAGCACAATGCAATAAGTATGAATTCTTTAAACAAAGCATCACTTCCTGTGGTCACACCATTGATGCACAAGGTTTACACAAGTGTGCTAAGAAAAATCTAGCAGTGGTGGAATGTCCCAAAGCCAAAGGATGTGGCACAGTTGTGGTTCTTTTTAGGGTTTGCCAATTACTATAACAGGTTTCTGACAAACATGGCTACTGTGCTCTACCCCATGAACTTTTTACTACAGGTCAGAAGAAATGGCTACGGATAAAGCAGTGTAAGATGGCTTTCAAAAAGGTAAAGCAAATGGTGACACAGACACTATACTTGCACATTATGTTCCGCATTGTCCAGTGGAGCTTGCTTGTGATGCCTTGCCTTATGGTATAGGTGCAATCATATCACATGTTGTAAGTATTGGAAGTGAGCGCCCCATTGGCTTTACATTATATTCCCTTACTGCTGTGGAGAAAATATACGCACAGATTGACAGAGGGGCCTTGAGTCTGGTTTGGAGTGTAAAACATTTCAACCAGCACTTGCATGAGAGAGAGTTTACCCTCATTACTGATCATTAGCCACTAGTACCCATTTTCAATCCACACAAGGGTGTTCCGCTAACAGCAGCAGCACAAATGCAGCACAAATGGGCTCTCTTTCTTGGAGGACACAATTACAAGATTGAATTCAAGAGGGCAATTAATCATGGAAATGTTGATAGGTTGTCTGGATTTCCCTTGGGAAAGGAAATGCCTGAAAAATTTACAAAAGAAAACACTTCTCTTGAAGTATTCACCCTAGGGCAAGACAAAAGTCTCCCAAAAACAGCAGAGATGACTGAAAGAGAAACCAGAAAAGACCCCACCCTGTCTCAGGTCTACATGGTAACCCAACATGGCTGGGATGTGCAGCAGAAATTCCAGTTCCCACATTTTTATCAGTGGCGGTGTGAACTTGCCTCAACAGGTGTTGCCTTACGCGGAGATTGAGAATTGTTGTAATATCCAAGCTGAGAGCTAAAGCTTTGGAAGAGCTATGTACCAGTCATCTAGGTGGGGTCAAAATGAAAGCATTGGCTTGAGGCTTTGTCTCGTGGCCTGGGATAGATCCACAGATCGAGCAGCTTGCCTTGTACTAGGAGAGGATTCGTGTGGATTTTGCTGAAGCATTCATGGGCACAAATTTCTTGGTAATAGTGGATGCAGCTACAAGGTGTTCCCAATATCCACCACTACAGCCTCGCACACTGTTGATGTGTTATGAAACCTCTTCACAAGGATTGGTGTTCCAGAACACTTAGTCAATGACAATGGGCCACAATTTGTTGTGGAACAGTTTTAGTTATTCCTGAAAATGAATGAGTTAAGACATTTTACATCTGCACCGTACCAACCAGCCACAGCTACAGCTACTAAAAGGTGTGACGGTAGCGTAGTAGTTAGCACAACGCTTTACAGTACAACCCATGCGGGATCAATTCTCACCGCTGACTGTAATGAATTTGTACATTCTCCCCATGACCACGGAGGTTTCTTTTGGGCATCCTGGTTTCCTCCTAGAGTATTGTCCATGTTTCGGGCCAAAACCCTTTGGCAGGACTCCGAGGGGTTTCGTCCCGAAACATCGACAATACTCTTTTCCAACATCAACAATACTCTTTTCCATAGATGCTGCCTGGCCTGCTGAGTTCCTCCAGCACTTCGTGTGTGTTGCTTAAATCGGGGGGATTGCTGGGTGGTACAGCTTGAGGGGTCAGAAGGACCTACTCTGCTCTGTACCTCAATACATAAATATAGTTGCAAGAAAAAGTTTGTGAATCCTTTGCAATTACCTGGTTTTCTGCATTAATTACTCATAAAGTGTGGTCTGATCTTCATCTAAGTCACAATAATAGACAAACACAATCTACCCAAACTAATAACACACAAACATTTGTATTTCCTCTCATCAATACTGAGTGCACCATTTAAGCAATCAGTCTAGGTTCAAAAAATTATGTAAACCTCTGGGGTAATGCCTTCTACAAAAGCTACTTGGAGTCAGGTGTTCCAATCTATGAGTTGAGATTGGAGATGTGGGTTATAGAGGCTTCCTGCCCTTTAAAATAGACACACAAAGTCAGGCTACTGACAGAATCTGCGCTTCTCAAGAAAGATCTGTTTATGTGTACCATGCCTCGATCAAAACAACTTTCAGAGTACCTTAGAAGAAGAATTGTAGAGACCCATCAATCTGGAAAAGGCTGCAAAAGCATTTCTAAAGACCTGAGTATTCATCAGTCCACAGTAAGAGAAATTGTCTCCAAATGGAAGAAATTCAGTACTGTTGCTACTCTCCCTAGCAGTGGGCATCCTACAAAGATCAAATCAAGAGGATAATGTAGTAGGTTGAAAGAGGTGAAAAAGAACCCAAAGGTAACAGCAAAAGACCTGCAGAAATCTTTAGAACTTGCTAAAGTCTCTGCTCATGTGTCCACTATAAGAAAAGCACTGAACAAGAATGGTGTTCAAGGAAGGACTCCATGGAGGAAACCACTGCTCTCCAAAAACACATTGTTCCACGTCTCCAGTTTGCAAAGACTGCATGGGTGTTCCATAATGCTTCTGGGACAATATTCTGTAGACAGTTGAGACAAAAGTTAACCTTTAAGGCAGAAATACACACTGATTGGAGGAAAAAGAGCACGGCCCACAGACACCAAAATCTCATTCCAATTGTGAAGCATGGTGGAAGGAACATCATGGTCTGGGGCTACTTTGCTGCTTGCAATCACTGAGGGAACAGTGAATTCACAATTGTATCACATACTTTTTCCAACAAATACATGTCATATTAGATCATTTTTCTCAATACGTAAATGAACAAGATGAACAAGTATAATGGTTTTTTTGTGCTATTTATTTAATTGGGTCTACTTTATCTAGTTTTAGGACTTACATGAAGATCTGATCACATATTAGGTCATATTTTTGTAGGAATAGAGAAAATTCTAAAGGGTTCACACCACTTTAAATAAATAAATAAACAAATAAACAAACAGATAAATAGATAGATAGAAAGATAAATGAAAGAATGAATGAATGAATGAATGGATCGATAGCTTGGCGGTAAGGTTTGTCCAGAATCCAAAGAACACACTGTGAGCAATGTCAGCAGAACACACTACACTGATACTGAATCCGAAGCTTGCGAATGTTGTCCTTGCATAGCACAGTGCAGCACATCCCTCAACCAACAACCCACCAGCTATGCTGAATCCCGGCAGTCCCTTGCGCTCACACTTGGATCTCCTCAAATCCAATCTCGGAAGGAGTATGCAGGACAAACAGCTGAGACCAATTGAAAGTTCCTCAAACAAGGAGGTTCAATATTTCACTCCTGAGCCAACAGTTCTGGTGAGGGACTATAGTGGTGATCAAATGTGGGTACTTGGAAAGATTAAGGACAGAACTGGACCACAATCCCCCACAGTGGCGATCGCATCTGTTGTCATCTGGAGATGACACATCGATCAGTTGAGGAGGGCAGAGTCAATTGTTAGAGATGAAAGGTGTCCAGAACTGTCAGAACCATTTCTACAGTCCCAGAGTCAATTCCTACAGCCACCATGGAGAAGGCTGCCATTATTTCAGAGCCGTAAGTCTCACCCATCAGGCAGGGTGAACCTCTTTGTTAGGAAAGACGTGATCCCACAAAAGTAAAATACCCTCCACAATGATCAAATCTTTAGGCCTGAATGGGACAATTTAAAATTTACTTTGTTGTAGATGTCTATATAGTAGCTGTATTATATAGTATACTGTTCATACAGTGTGAGAGTGTGTGTGTATATATATATTTATGACTCTCTATATATGAATAGAGAGAAGTATGTTTCATATTTGAGTTCAGATGCATTCTATATTGAATTGTAGTTTATTGCTAAGCAGGGAGGAGTAATATTTGAATAATATTGTAAATATATCATTTGATTACGCATTCTTAGTAATTTACATAATTCATTACGGGTAAGAGGCACATAAATGGCAAAAGTCATAATGCCAGCACATCATATGTTTGTGCCTCACTAATGTGTAAAACAAAAAAATAGGCACGTTTTATCCCTGGGCTCCTGTGTTCTTCTTTCAATTAGTTTTATGTTTTGGAGTTACAAAACATCACAATTTTATCACAAATTCTGTTCTGTTTTAATTGAGGTATGAATAGCAAAGTCTGTTCAACATGCTGCAAAGATATGCAGAGCTGTTGAATGATAATTTAGTTGACTATTTAAATCATCTGCTAGACTTAAACTCTGCAGGGTTCCTCCAGCAACTTGTATGCATTGCTTTAGATTTCCAGCATCTGCAGACCTTCTCATGTTTAAATTCTAAAAGACAAAGTTCTAAAAATTCAAAGAGGTAAACCTTTCTGTACTTAATGGAAAATCAGCATGTAAAATTGAGTGCCAAATTTAATCAGGACTTCCCTGTGCAAAATAGGACTGTGTATCACCCACACAATGTCTGTTATGCGCCTACACACATTAAGAAAACTCAGCACTTAACAGCAAGAGTAAGCATTGTGAAACCAGTACAGGAAACACTCATCAGGCCGGGCAGCATCTGTAGAAAGAGAAACAGTTTCAGGTCCAGAATTCTTCAGCAGAAGAGCAGGAGTAGTCATCCTGGACCTTCAAGCCTACACCCACCCCAGTCATGCCTATCTTTCCCCGGCCTTATTGTTCATATCTTTCAGATTCCCCAAACTTGTTTCATAAATGTATTGACCTCTTCTCTCGCCCCCATGCTCCTCTGGTATACAGAATTTCAGAGATTCACCTCCTTAGCTCTCTGCCTATGCCCTTTCATAGAACACAGAGCACCACAGCACAGCACGGTATAGTAGTCCCTCCAGCTCAGGATGTTGTGCCGATCATTTAGCCCACTCTATGGTCAATATACAGCTGTCAAATTGCCTTTAATAAAATACTTATGAAGTGCCTTGAGACGTCCCATATGTATTAACGCAGCTACATTAATGCTTGCTGCTGTTGTGACTTAGACAATATACTATTTAAAGGTTACACGTTTCCTCTTTAGAACCATGAAGTGAAACCTCCAGTTCGTTCTGTCCTTAGAGCGCTGTGCCCCAGCTCTAAGTATTTTGGGGTCTTAATATTCCTACAGTTTTCTTCTTTTTCTCTCCGTGATACAATTTCCAGGCACTTACTAAAGGAGAGACGCCGAGAAGAACTAGTTACTGCCCGACAAAGAAGGGAAGTTAGAGCAGTGGCTCCACTACCAGATCCAGGACAGTTCCCATATTCATATCGTGGACGTCCACGCTGCTCACAGCTTGGAATGCACAAGAGACGAACTGCACAAATCCAACAGTCAGCGTCGGATACGACAGGCAACCAATCACTATGTATAGGGCAAGTGGCGGAGTCCAGCTTGAACTTTTACACTAATATATATGGCAGATTTGTAACAACGGGGCTTTAAAAATGATTTTATCACACTGCACAACCAGCTAGAGCCGCTTGGGCCGTGCGCGCTATTTACATATGAATGGTCCGCTGTCGGCTGCTGACCGCTAGCTCTCCCATTGCGCGTTCACAGTCACACTGTTGCTGGGCAGAACAGAAAGCGAAGACACGCAGCAAACCAAAAACCGAGTGCATTTGCGCTTGGGTTAATTTTTTTTTAAAAAGCATCTCTCACATTCCTGCAAAGATTAGCAGTGTTACCGATTCCAATGACGTTTTACTCTCAAAAGGCCTTTTGATCTTTCAATCATTTTGCACTGAGCAGCGGTAAGTAGATCAGATATGATCTAACCGCATCTTGGAAGCCCTCCCCCGCAGCGCTCTCATTGGCCCTGCGGTACCCCCGTTCTGCCGCTCTGTGTATCGTTTCAGATCCGCTGGCTGCTCCTACCGTAACCCGCACACCTACACAAAATAATCGGCAGATCCCCAAATGAATAACCTCTGCCTTCTCTGGAAAGGAGGCGCAAAGCAAGAGGAGGTTATTTCCGAGGTAGTGAGTGAGAGCGGTTTATGATGGCATTCCTGGCCGGGAGCACTTTGCGCATTAGTTATGTTTGGTGAGGTAAAGCTCTGTCTAAATTGTGAGATGAGCCTACCAATAAGACTGAATACATAGAAAATTTACAAGGGTGTTTCCATTCCCCGTTCTGGCTCCGATCTTACCCCTTCTCTTGCACCTCATATACCGTCTGGGTTGTCTCCAGCCCGTTGGCATGAACACTGAATTCTCCAACTTCCGGTAATTCCCTCCCCATCCCAGTTTCACTCTGCCCCCTCCTCCAGCTGCCTATCACTTCCCTCATGGTTCCGTTTCCTTAAACTACCCATTGTGTTTTCCCCTATTCCTTCTTCATCTATTCCGCCTATCCCCTCCCTGATTCCCCTCCCCCACCCCTTTATCTTTCCCCTTACTGGTTTTTCACCTGGAACCTACCAGCCTTCTCCTTCTCACCCTCCCCCCCACCTTCTTTATAGGGCCCCTACCCCTTCCCTCTACAGTCCTGACGAAGGGTTCCGGCCCAAAACATTGACTGATTGTTTCCACGGATGCTGCCCGACCTGCTGAGTTCCTCCAGCATTTAGTGTGTGTTATTAGGATGCAGCTGGTTCTTGAGGTTGTGAGTTATAGGGAAAAGTTGAATAGGTTATGACTATTCCCTGGAGCATAGGAGAATAAGGGGAGATTTGATAGAGGTATACAAAATTATGAGGGGTATAGATAGGGTGGAGGTGGCGAGGTGGAGATACGTCTCTACCAATGGAGGTATATGGTGTCCCTTCCCTCCACTCACCTGTAGGTCACCCTTGGGCAAGGTGTAGCACCTGTGTAGTCACCCCGACCAGGGTCATGTGAAGCCATGGGAGCAGGTGGTGGATGGTCGTATGAGCAGCTGGTGTATATCACAAATCCTGGTTAGGCGACCACTGACACCAAGCAAACTCTGAAGAGTATTGATAATGAATGGGGTCATGCATCTTCTAAAGACACTGCCCAGAAGAAGGCAATGGCTAACCACTTCTGTAAAAAAATTTGCCAAGAACCATCTTGGTCAAAAGACCATGACTGCCCACGTCATACAACACAGCACATAATGATGATGACGACGATAGATGGGTAAATGCAAGCTTGCTTTTACATTGAGATTGTTTGAGACTAGAACTAGAGGTCACAGGTTAAGGGTGTAAGGTGAAATATTTAAGGGGAACCCGAGGGGGACTCAGAGGCTGATTGAGCTGCCAGTGGAAGTGGTTGGTGTGAGTTCGACTGCAACATTAAAGAGAAGTCTGGATAAGTACATAGATGGGAGGTGTGTGGTAGGCTATGGATCTAAGCAGAATAATGATTCAGTGCAGACTAGTTGGGCCAAATGGCCTGTTTCTGTCCTATAGCACTCTCTGACAATATGATTCTGTAACTTAAAACCGTGACCTTGACTGACAAAATTACCAAAAAAAAAAGTAATTATTACTTTTATTGATTCCATAAGACCGTAAGATATAGGAGCAGAATTAGGCCATTTGGCTCATTGCATCTGCTCCGCCATTTCATCATGGCTGATCCAATTTTCCTCTCAGCCCCAATCTCCTGCCTTCTCCCCGTATCCCTTCACGCCCTGACCAATCAAGATTCTGGTAATTTGCAAAAAAAATCTGGCTTCTGCCCTTTTCTTTTCAGTCCTGATATATGGTCTCAGCCCAAAACGTTGACTGTTTATTCCCCTCCATAGATGCTGTTCTAAACTGTAATGTTCCTCCAGCATTTTGTGTGTGGTAATAATACTGTTTAAACATTCTGCGCATCTCCACAACATTTGAATTGGAGTGTCCTACCTTAGTAATGTATTTTTATCTATACTGAAGTCTGTAGTCTGTTTGGTTTTGGATGTCATCGACAGAAAGAGTTGATTGGGACTGATGGACAAATGTTTTCCACAGAGAACCTAGGAGTAGCAAATATTGTTGAAAAGGACGAAGAGGCACAATGCATGTGACCTTCACCTCATGAGAATTCCATGAGAAATACCGGGAGCAGCATCCACCATTCTACATGGACCTTGACTGTCTTGATCAAGCGGGACTGTGCTGTAGCCTAGTCAGTATGACTGCCCATGGAAATTGGTAATTCATTTATTATTGTCACATGTACCAAGATACAATGAAAATCTTCTGTTTGCATACAGATCATTTCATTCATATCTACAGTACTGTGCAAAAGTCTTAGGCTCATATGTATAGCTAGGGTTCCTAAGACGTTTGCACAGTACTGTAGTAATTTTGTGCATTGCACTTTACTACTGCCGCAAAAAAAAACAAATTTCATGACATATGTGAGTGGTGATCAACCTGATTCTATTGTGGACTGAGAGTGGGAAGGGGGCCGGGAGAGGGGAATGTTTGATTACCTGACTGGCAGACCACAGTACGTGTGCTTGCAACACTGTGTGTCCAACAGAGTGATCAGCAGCTCTGGGGCTCCACAGGGGACTGTCTTGTCTCCCTTTCTCTTCACCATTTACACCTCAGACTTCAACTACTGCACAGAGTCTTGTCATCTTCAGAAGTTTTCGGATGACTCTGCCATAGTTGGATGCATCAGCAAGGGAGATAAGGCTGAGTACAGGGCTACGGTAGGAAACATTGTCACATGGTGTGAGCAGAATTATCTGCAGCTTAATGTGAAAAAGACTAAGAAGCTGGTGGTAGACCTGAGGAGGGCTAAGGCACCAGTGACCCCTGTTTCCATCCAGGGGTCATGCTGGAGGATTAAAAATACCTGGGGATACAAATTGACAATAAACTGGATTGGTCAAAGAACACTGAGGCTGTCTACAAGAAGGGTCAGAGCTGTATCTATTACTTGAGGAGACTGAGATCCTTTAACATCTGTCGGATGATGCTGAGGATGTTCTATGAGTCTGTGGTGGCCAGTGCGATCATGTTTGCTGTTGTGTGCTGGGGCAGCAGGCTGAGGGTAGCAGACACCAACAGAATCAACAAACTCATTCGTAAGGCCAGTGATGTTGTGGGGATGGAACTGGACTCTCTGATGGTGGCATCTGAAAAGAGGATGCTGTCCAAGTTGCATGCCATCTTGGACAATGTCTCCCATCCACTACATAATGCACTGGGTGGGCACAGGAGTACATTCAGCCAGAGACTCATTCCACCGAGATGCAACACTGAGCGTCATAGGAACTCATTCCTGCCTGTGGCCATCAAACTTTACAACTCCTCCCTTGGAGGATCAGACACCCTGAGCCAATAGGCTGGTCCTGGACTTATTTCCTGGCATAATTTACATATTACTATTTAATTATTTATGGTTTTATTACCTTTTAATTATTATGGTGCAATTGTAACGAAAACCAATTTCCCTCGGGATCAATAAAGTATGACTATGGCTATGACTAATAGTTAGGAAAAGGGGAAGGGAGAGGGGAGGGAGCGGGATGCACTAGAGAAATATTCTGTTTAGAACTATATTTATGTGCCCAAGACTTTTGCACAGTCCTGTACTTTGAGATAGCACAAGTGGATAAAAGTAACAGAATGCAGTATATGTTGTTATAGTTTGGGAGAAAGGGCAGTGCATTTAGGAAAATAAAATGCTAGGGCCATGATGAGGTTGGTCAAGAGATCATCTTCAAGAATTTATCTCCCTTTTATTTCTGCTGCATAGTCAAAGATAATACGGCGTGGAAACAGGCACTTGGGCCCACATGCAACACACACAAAATTCTGGAGAAACTCAGCAGGAGAGACAGTATCTATGGAGGGAAATAGGGAAATAAGCAGATTGCATTTTGGACTGAGACCTTTCATCATTTATTTTCCTCAGTAGTTGCTGCCTGACCTGCTGAGTTCCTCCAGCATTTTAGTAGCATCCACAGAATCTCTTCTTTCTTCCCTTTAGCTCACATGCCCATACTGCCATCAAAAACCTATTTATACTAACCCTACAACTATCGTGTTCTATTTTCCCCACTTTCTCAGCAAATCCCACAAATTCTACCTCCCACCTACACAACAGGAGCAAGTTACAGTGACAAATTTACCCCCCGACCCACAGACCTTTGGAATGGAAGTGAGAACCCCGAGGAAACACATTTGGACACTAGGAAAACATGCACACTCTACTCAGACAGCACCGGAAATCAGGATGGAACCAAGACTGCTTGGGCTGTGAGGTAATAAATTATGATTTTAACCAATGAGTCCAGGCTCAGTCTGAGTGCAAAAGCAAAAATGGGAAGAAGTTATCAGATTAGGCAATATTTGTGGATGCAGGGTCTCAACCCAAAATGTCAACCTTCTATTTAAAGATTATAAACATAAAAGATTTTGCAGATGCTGGAAATCAAGAGTAATACACACGCACAAAGTGCTGGAGAAACTCAGCAGCTCACAGCATCTATGAAAGGGTATAAAGAGTTGACATTTCGGGCTGAGACACATCATCAGGTCTATTTAAAGAATGCAATGAAATGTGTCATTTACATCAATGACTAACGTAGTCCAAGGATGGCGGAGCAGATCGATGGGCTGAATATATAATGTTCCGTCTAAGGTGTGTGTGTGTGTGTGTGTGTGTGTGTGTGTGTGTGTACATACCTTTTGCTACCAGTGCACAAAGGAATTTAAACTGCACACAAGAGGTTGTTGCCCTCTACCTCGTTGGCATGTTAAGTATATTTCACGATTGTATGCAATCACATTTCCTTTTCCGGTTTCTGATTCGGATGGTGTTGACAACATGGGGTTTGCAATGATTTGTCTGCAGATTTGAGGACTGGCTAATTTGAGAACTTGTTTTTATTTAAGAAATCATTCAGTGTGCACTTGTTGTTGTCACTGGTAAAAAATTGCACAGCGCAAAATTTTTGTGCACACTGGTCATTACAAATTAGAGGGAACATTGGCTGAATGGCCTAATTATGCTTCCATATCTTATGGTCTTGTGATCTATATACTGTATATATGCCTAAGACTTGTGCATAGTACTGCATATATATCTTCAAAGCTCAAAGTAAATTCATTATCCCAGTGCGTATATGTCACTTGTCACTTTATGCTATCTTGAGATTAAATTTCTTGTAGGCATTCACAGTAGAGCAAGGTTCCACGATAGCACAGCAGTTAGTGTAATGTGGTTACAGCTCGGGGTTTTCCAGAATTTGGAGTTCAATTCTTGTGTTGTTCTGTAGGGAGTCTCTGTACAAATTTCACAACGTAAGCCAGTGAATAATCTGATTCGGAGTTGGTATGTTGATAAATCCAAATGACCACTTGCCGTCAACCTTTGGGCTGCTCAGTTGAATATCCAGAGTGTAGTTTGGATCAGGGAACAACATGTGATCTTACTTTAATAGTTTTTTTTTATTTTGTTGGATGTCAATAAACAGATAACTTCTTGAAGATTAGAATGAAGTAGGACCAAGTGAAGAACAAATCTCTTGTAGAATGTGCGAGCTGATACACCCCTGTCATGTTTACATTCATCTCTGTGAAAGGTTGTGTTTGTTTGAATAAGAACCCTATGGGCAGGATGCCATTGTAATCAAGTTAGGCTGGGATGTTCTGCCTGAATAGACTCTTCAGATGAGAAAATAACCTAGGAGAGCCTAATGCCTCAGTTTAGAATTTAAACTCTCCCCATTCCCTTAGTTGGGTTTCTGTGTCATAAGCACAATACTTAGGGCTAGCAAGTAGAGACTTGTTGTGGGTAAATGGAGAATTCTAATCATGTGGAGTAGTCAGTATCAGAGGCATAGCAACAGTAGTTTTTTTGTTACTTTTGTGAACCACTAGGCAAAGACCGGTTTAGGGAGTTAGATCGCAGAATACTGAATCAGCTATTATCTCAATGTGTTAGCTGGCAGTATCCTCAGAAAATGGGGTCCATGCTTGCATGCAACACGATTCAGGCAAAATTCTGGTACGGCCTAATAAGTGGCAAGTACCACAAGAGTATCAGGCAATGGTCATCCCAGACAAGGGTCTAACCACTTATAAACACAAGAGATTTTGCAGATGCTGGAAATCCAGAGCAACACACACAAAATGCTGGAGGAACTCAGCGGGTCAGGCAGCATCTACTGACGGGAATGAACAGTCTATGTTTTGGACCGAGACCTTTCATCAGTATGCATTACCCTTAGGACTGATAATCCCTGTACCAGTCACCGCTGATACATATTTTGGGTAGAAAGCGGTTCAGAAGTGGAATAGCCTGACACCAAATGGTCTTTTCCCCATCAACACGTACCAGTCAGGAAGCTCAACATCCACCAAGAAAATCCCTTTGATTCAGTACGTCAAACATTCATTTCTCACTACCAGCAGACAATGATTACAGTGTGCACCATTTACAAAAAGCACTGCAGTTACTCGTGAGAACACCTCCAAAATCTCTGGTCCCTACCAGGAAGGTAGCAGCTCTACTAGCAACGCCACTGTGTCATCTCTACTCTGGGGAACACCAGCTCTACGTCCTGAAACCGAATGACATTTCTATCAACCACGCACTGTACCATAATCCAGAGATATTTAGAAAGATTGCTGAGTAATCATTTAATTCATTTTATTTATCAAATTGCTAACTGACTCTAGATGAATATACTTGATGACTCTTGAGTGCTGAAATGTAGAATATTTTCTATCTGGTGGTATTGATGACAGCGACAAGTCATCCAATTTAAAATGCCTGGTATAAACAGTAAATGTCTTTCTACATTACCTAACAGAAGGATTGCGCTAAGTCTGTGAAATTTGTTTTTTTCCCCAAGAGAGGGGCCATTTTCTACAGCAGGCATTCCTGAAAGGGATTAACAGTGAATTTTAAGATTTCCATGCTGATTCCTTGTAGATTTTGAGCAAAGAGATTATCTTTATTGGTCACACGTACATCAGAACAGCTAAACGTACTGAAATGTGTCAATTGCACCCATGAGGATTGTGCAAGTGTCACCATGTTTCCAACACCAACACGGCACGGCCACAGCTCACTAACCCTAACCACTCATCATTTTGGAATGTGGGATGGAGCCATAGCACCCAGGCGAAACCCTCAGGCATTGAACAGAATGAACACAAACTAACCTGGAACAAGGCTGAGGATGTCCAATCATTTAACTTTAGACTCTTACAACAAGTAACAAGGATATTGTCTCCCCGTCAGTCACTAAAATGCAGTACAAGAAAGATAAATGGGTTTAACCTTGCACTCCTTCAGTTTGCATCAGCTTTTGCTCTTATCCTTCTAGGATCTTAATTAGACATTATTTAAGTGGATGGCAAAATCCAACAAACTGCAATGGTCATCAATAATCTAGACAGCCACACTTTCTTCATATTGACAAGCCAAATATACCAAGTGGTTCTGCTATACACCCACTATAATTCCAATTTTTTTTTGCAAGAGATAGAGCCTTTCCCAACACTTGCTAGGAATTCCCAGCCCAGTAATGGAGATAGAGCTCACGATATCTGAATCAGAATCAGAATCAGGTTTATTTTCACTAATGTATGTCATCATTATTTTTTGTTTTATGTCACAGTACAGTGCAATATGTAAAATATACTATAGGTTACAATAAGAAATGTAAAAATATAGATGGATAGATAATGCAACTAGTGCAAAGTAATGAAGCAGTGTTCATGGATCCTTCAGAAAGAATAATGAGCTGTTGCCTATTATCCACCAATTGATCAGACTACGGTCAAGATTGGGGGAGCACAATCTGTTTGCTTACTAATTGTAGATAAATGCAGAGGGCATGAATTGAAGATACGTTTAGGTGACTCGTGTCGGCTCCATTCATATAAGTGTTTATCAATTGACCCAAAAAAAATTCTGATTGTTTGTATATTGGATTACAACAATCACCAGTATCCTCTCTAAACTCTAAAATAATTTTGTGAGATATAATCCCAATATTTATATGGGTTATTGGCACCCACTGTTCTTAAGAAATCTC
Source organism: Mobula birostris (assembly GCF_030028105.1). NCBI lineage: Eukaryota > Metazoa > Chordata > Chondrichthyes > Myliobatiformes > Myliobatidae > Mobula > Mobula birostris. The sequence continues at coordinate 124,660,278 of NC_092379.1, read as the reverse complement.
AGCTCCCCTTGTAACTGTATCAAAATTTAAACCAAACATGTAAACCTGCTAGACACTGGGTTTAAAACTAATGTAAACCTAAAATAACTCTGTTTCTTTCTCAACAGATGCTGTCGAGCCTGTTGAATATTTCTGCTTTCATTGTTAACTTTTAACCAATCACCTCGAATGAGAAACTAGGCAAAAACAAATAACACACATCAAAATTGCTGGTGAACACAGCAGACCAGGCAGCATCTCTAGGAAGAGGTACAGTGGACATTTCGGGCCAAGGCCCTTCGTCAGGACTAACTGAAGGAAGAGCTAGTAAGAGATTTGAAAGTGGGAGGGGGAGGGGGAGATCCAAAATGATAGGAGAAGACAAGAGGGGGAGGGATGGAGCCAAGAGCTGGACAGGTGATTGGCAAAAGGGATATGAGAGGATCATGGAACAGGAGGCCCAGGGAGAAGGACGGGAAAAATCCAGAAGATGGGCAAGGGGTATAGTCAGAGGGGCAGAGGGAGAAAAAGGAGAGAGAGAGAGAGAAAGAATGTGTGTATATAAATAAATAACGGATGGGGTACGAGGGGGAGGTGGGGCATTAGCGGAAGTTTGAGAAGTCAATGTTCATGCTATCAGGCTGGAGGCTACCCAGACGGAATATAAGGTGTTGTTCCTCCAACCTGAGTGTGGCTTCATCTTTACAGTAGAGGAGGCCGTGATTAGACATATCAGAATGGGAATGGGATGTGGAATTAAAAATGTGTGGCCACTGGGAAACTGGGAAATTTGTGGCAAAAACAAATGACCAGTTCTTCAACATCTTCTCATGGAGATACTGGAAAGTCACTGTGTGCAGGACAGAAGCCCAAACGTTACTAATCTTCTCACTCAACCACTGAGATCCGGAAATCACTATCAGAAGAATATGAACTGATGTCCCTCACAGAATCACTGAGAGGCTGCACTGAATAGAGCAAACAAACAACCAATGTGTAAAAGACAAAAAAATTGTGCAAATGCAAAAGAAAAAAGAAATAATAATAATAAATAAATAAATAAACAAATAAACAATAAATATTGAGAACATGAGATGAAGAGTCCGTGAAAGTGAGTCCATAGATTGTGGGAACAGTTCAGTGAAGTGGCAAGTGAAGTTGAGTGGTTATCCCTCTGGTTCAAGAGCCTGATGGTTGAGGGGCAATAAATGTTCCTGAACCTGGTGCTGTGAGTCCTGAAGCTCCTGTACCTTCTTCCTGATGGCAGCAGCGAGAAAAGAGGATGATCTGGGTTGAGAGTTCCCAACGATGGATGCTGCTTTCCTATGACACTTCACTGTGGGGGGGTAGGGTTTAACCGTGATGGACAGTCCACAGAAAGCTTGAAAGATAACAAAAGATTTTACTCTTACTTTTTTCTCGCTCATTCTCACTGAGAATTTCTAGATTATTTAGAGGCAGAGCTGCCCTCACAGCTGGTCGCAGATTTGCTGCTTCTTGGTATGTGTGTAAGGGAACAGTAACACGAAACAGAAATAACACCAGGCAAAGCAACACTATTTTCATTTTCTTTTTTGTACAACTCTCATTTTTAGTGGGGCGCCAAAGGTCAAAGAAAGTAATGCCTAAGCTACTTTGAAGTCACTGCATGAGTCACCCACTCTGAAACCTGAACATCCCTGAACAAACTAAAACTGAACACAAAGAAGTCTTCAGAAGCTGGAAGTACAGAGCAACACACACAAAATGCTGGAGGAACTCAGCAGGTCAGGTAGCATCTATGGGAATGAGCAGACAGTCAACGTTTCAGGCCAAGACCCATCTTTAGGGCTCATTCTCACTGAGAAGTTCTAGGTTATTTAGAAGTGGAGATGCCCTCACACCTGGTCACAGGTTTGTGCTTCTTAGTATGCCAGTAAGGGAACTGAAGATGTAATGGAAATGGCCAAATTAATGTTTGTTGCATCCTTACAAAGACAATACTTATTAAACACAGAGGGGGCTAACATTTTGAGGGTCTCAAGTCCCAAGGATACAGAGGTTACCTTGAGGAAGGGTTTCAGCTCCAAATGAGCAGTGACATGATGGTCATGGAGGTAGCAGACTTGCAAAGGGTACGATGCCAGACACAGAACCTAAAGGCAAACAGTGTAATGAGGTGGAGAGAGAAGAGATTCATGAGAAGAAAAAAAATGTTTACAGCAAAGATTCTGTGCTGTGAAATTGTTTTCAAGGACCTCAGGTGACCCTGAGTTACCTTTGATCCTGTAGAAGATTGCTCTTCTTTAAAAAGACCCTTGAAAACAAGCTCTTCTAGTATGGCAGTAGGAAATGCCAACTTCATGAGACTTTAGTGGGTCTCCGAGTGATTGACTGCACATAGCAAGGAGGAAATCTCAGAAGGGGAAACTGTTGGTGGAGGCGATGGTCTATGAGTACTGGAGATCTGGAATAACTTTGGCATGAGACTACTGTCAGTGAGCTAAAGTTCAAATGGTCCAACAACAGTGAAGTGAACTATGTCATAAGTTTAAAACCCACCTTGTTTTTTCAGAAGTTTGAATTCCATATCTGGATGGACTGTTCGGCACCATTAGACTAAAGACCAGAAGGAGGACATTATGCTACAAGTCATATTGTAACAGAGTGAAAGAAGACGTGTTTTCCTGCATAATCTGTAGCAGCAAAGGAGCAAGACAAAATTGCCATAGAGCTGTAGAGCATTACAGCACAGAAACTGGCCCTTCAGTCCATCTAGTCCCTGCCAAACTGTTATCCTGCCTAATCCCATTGATGCACATGGACCATTGTCCTCTATATCCTTGCCACCCATATACTTCAGATTCCTTAGCCGGAGGGTATATGAATCTGTAAAATCCATTGCAACTGCCAGTTGTGGAGGCCAAATCACTGGGCATATTTTAAGTGGTAGATCATAGGTTCTTGAAGAGTAAGGATGTCAAAGGTTATGGGGAGAAGGCTAGAGATTGGGGGTTGAGAAGGATAATAAATCAGCTGAGATAGAATGGTGGACAGGATTTAACTGGCCGAATGGTCTAATTCTGCTCCTATGTCTTATGGTCTTATGAAAACTTGAACCCACAGCCACCACTTCCACTGACAGCTCAGTCCGCATTCGCACCATCCTCTGAGTGAAGAAAACTCCCCCTCAGGTTCCCCTTAAACATTTCACCCTTCACCTTTATTCTATAATCTCTAGTGCTAGTCTCCCAACCTGGCCATATATAGATAGAAGCTATACAAACCATAAAACGTGGAAGACTAGTGCACCCTAAAGAAAATAATAAAAGATTTCTAGAGACATAGACAAGCAGGTGGAATAAGTATGTGCATGGTAGTTAAAAATGGTGCAGTGTTACTTTCATAGGAAGAGCAAAGACAGACAATTTAAGACAGAAGACACAATGCTTAAAGGTGCACAGGAACAGAACAATTAGTGTTTGCATGTGCACTGAGCTTTGGTCAGACTGCATCTGGAGTATTGTGAGCCGTTTTGGACCCCTTATCTAAGAAAGGATCTGACAGGAAGTCCAGGATCCAGCTACACAAGGCAGGGTGAAGGCTGTCGTCTCTGAGCTTCTTGTCAAGCCTGGAGGGAATTATGGTGTTGAACATAAGCATCCCTCCTCTGCAGATGTGTAAGGATGGTGTGTAGAGCTGTGGCTATTGCGTCATCTGTCAGTCAGTTGTATTGGTAGGCGAGTTGCAAGGAGACCAGTGTGGGTGGCAGCACGCTGCAGATGTAATCCTTGACCAGCCTCTCAAAGCATTTGCTTATTATTGAGGTGAGTGTGACAGGACACCAGTCGTTCAGACATGTTACCTTGGTCTTTTTAGGTACAGGGACAATGCTGGATGTTTTGAAGCAGGAGGGCACTCTACACTGGGAGAGGGAGAGATTAAAAATGTCTGTAAACATAGCTGCCAGTTGTGCCATGCACATCTTGAATACTCGCCCTGGGATGCCGTCAGGTCCCGCCGCCTTGCGACTGTCCACTCGTTGGAAACACCTGCATACTTCAGCCTCAGAGGTGACCAAGCTGCCGGTTGCATCATCTGCAGATCTCCTCAGGGGCTCAGTATTGGTGACATTGAATCGAGCATAAAAAAGATTTAGCTCATCTGGGAGAGGGGCATCAACGTTGGAAACTCTACTGCGTTTAGCTTTGAAGTCCTGCGTGTGTTGCTGGTGGAAGGTTCAGTCTGAATCTCATCTCTGTATTGTTGTTTCCCTGCCTTGATGACTTTGCACAGATTGTAGCTGCATTTCTTGAGCTCTTGTTGACTACCAGCAATGTATGCTCTGTCTCGTGCGGTAAGTGCTGCTCACATGGAACTGTTGACCCAGGGTATCTGGTTTGGAAAGACCCTGACCAATTTCAATTTTGTGTGTATTGAGAAGAGCATGCTGTCTACAATGATGAAGAAGGTTTGCCATTTCAAGGTGCCACCTTTCAAATGAAACATGGAAGATCCCACTACCTGGAGAAGAATTGTGGAGCTCCTTGGTGTCCTACCCAATTAGGCCCCCCTCTGCCAACACCAGATTAGGTAAAGATCACAGGTATCCTTTGCCCCTATTGGTTCCCCTCAGCCTTCAACTTCAACAGTCTTCAACATAAGATCTTGTTTTCACTTAAATATATTTGGCAAACACAATGATCAAGAAAAACAAACAAATGAACAATCTAACACTGATACAGGACTCTCATATAGATTACTGACTCTCAGGTTCAAAAGCAATTCACAATATTTAACACAATAAATCCTTTCCTCTGTGTTCAAAGGGCAACATTGTTTCCTATCATCAATCCTACATTATATATAAAAAAAAGAGCTACCAGATATTATCCACCGTTATCATTTAATCCTTGACACACTGTCATTTTTTTATCTCCTGCTTCATAATTAAGTTTATTATCACTGATTTATACAACATGAGTATTTTTTTGCAGCTGCAGCGGTAGTCCAGTGCAAAGCATAAAATAACTATAAATTTTGAAATAAATAGTGCAAAAGAAAGGAATAATAAGGTAATTAGTGTTCATGGACCATTCAGAAATCTGATGACGGAGGGGAAGAAGCTGTTCCTAAATCATTGATTGTGAGTCTTCAGACTTCTGTACCTCCTCCGTGATGTTGGTAATGAAAAGAGGCCAGGTTCCAGAAGGCAAAGGTCCTTAGCAATAGATGCTGCCCTTCCTGAGGCACTGCCTTTTGAAGATGTCCTCGATAGTGAGGAGGCTTGCACCCAGATGGAGCTAGCAGTCTATAACCCTCTGCGGCCTCTTGCTATCCTGTACATTACCAGGCTGTGATGAAACCGGTCAGAATGCTCTCCACGTACATTTATAGAAATTTGCAAGCCTTTGGTGATATACTATTTCTTCTCAAGCTTCTAACACAGTAGAGCCATTGGTTTGCTGTCTTCGTGATTGTATCAATGTATTAAACCCAGGGTGAACGCTTTCGATGTGATTGGAACTTGAAACTGCTCACCACTGAACCCTCAATGAGGACTAGTGTGCGTTCACCCGACTTCCCCATGCTGAAGTCTACAATCAATCAATTTGTCTTGCTGACATTGAGTGCGGGGTTGTGACACCAGTCAACCAGTCATTCTGGCCACTTTATTAGGTACACCTTTACACCTGTTCATTAATGCAAATATCTAATCAGACAGCCGTCTGGCAGGATAAAAGCATGCAGACAATGTCAAGAAGTTCAGTTCTTGTTCAGACCAAACATCAGAATGGGAAAGTAATGTAATCTAAGTGACTTTGACCAAGGATTGATTGCTAGTGTCAGACAGGGTGGTCTGAGTATCTCAAAAACTGCTGATCTCCTGGGATTTTCATGCACAATGGTCTCTAGAGTTTGCAGAGCATAGTGAGAAAAACTTAAAACATCCAGTGAGCAGCAGTTCTCTGTCTTGTAAATGGGGAAGGTCAGAAGAGAATGGCCAGACTGATTCAAGCTGACAGGAAGGTGACAGTAACTCAGATAGCCACACGTTACAACAGCGGTGCACAGAAGAGCATCTCTGAACGCAAACCTTGAAGTGGATGGGCCACTGCATCAGAAGAACACACCGAGTTCCTCTCCTGTACCTGATCAAGTGGCCACTTAGTATATCCCACTACAGTAGGCCTCCTCATCGCCACTTGAGAGTTTAGAAACAACTTTTTCAGCTTTCACTTAAATGTATTATTCAGTTTGCCAGAACTTCCCAATGCAATTTTAAATCCTACGTTCTTGTCAATTTCAGTGTAAAGTAAAAGTCTCTCACAAAATTTTCTGTTTATGGCTAAATTGTTTTTGGGATAATTTCAAGGTGTGTCTTACATTTTAACATGGCATGTCATAGAGTCAGTGAGCCCTAGAATTATAGAAAAATACAGCATGAATCAACTGGCCAATGCAGACCTACACACTCATCGAAGCTATTCCCATTTGCCTGCATTTGGTGCATATTCCTCTAAGCCAAGGGTCCCCAACCTTTTTTATGCCATGGACTAATACCATTAAGCGAGGAGCCCGAGGACCCCAGGTTGGGAACCCCTGCTCTAAACCTTTCACATGCCAGATGGCTTAAATGTTCTTAATACACCTCCGGCAGCTCCTTCAGTATACGGACCACCCTCTGGGTGAAAACATTGTCCCTTGGGTTCCTATTAAATCTCTTTGCCTCTCTCTCTAATCAATGCCCTCTAGTTCTTGAGTCCCATGGCCTGGGAAAAAGACTGTGTACTTTCACACATGCAGAGCAGTGTAGACCAGATGGGCCATTGGCCTAATTCTGCTCTTTTGAAGACCATGTTCATTCAAGTTCAGTCATAGAGTTAGATAGCATGGAAACAAGTCTTTCAGCCAAATAAATCCTTGCCTACATCAACCACCCATTTACACTAATCCTATAGTAATCTTATTTTTTATTGTCCCCACATCCTCATCAACTTCCACTGATTCTACTTTAAACACTTGTATAGATTTTAAATAAATAGATAAGTATATAAGTATCTAATAGATACTTATCCATTTTAACTCTTTAATTGTGCTGGCCTTGTATTGCTACCTTGAGATTCATTTCTCTTCTTGCACTATTCTACTTTGTGTGTGTGTGACTAAACTACTTCAGTGCAGCCTTGACATTGGTGCTGACAATCTCTCATGTTCCAGGAGCAGCAGCTTTACATTTTTAGAGCATGTTCCCTGTCAGTTAGGAGCCCATTGTTGGCCAGGAAAGGAATGTGGACAGTAGATGGACATCACAGAGGCCTGGTGCATTCAAATGTATTCAGTGTCCCCTGTGCTGAAGAGACAGGCAGAAAAATAATTTACAACATTAACAACAAAACCCAACTGTGTGATCAATCAGATTCAGATTCATCTGTTTATCATGTGTATATCGAAACACAGAGTTTAATATGTTGTCTGTGTTAACAACCAACTCCATTTAAGGATGTGCTGGGGGCAGCCTATAACTGTCGTCTCACATTCTGGCCCCAACAAACATACCCACAATGTTCAGCAGAACACAGAACACAACAAGTAACAAAATAACAACAGCAAAACAAACAAGAGAAAACCTGCAGATGTTGGAAATCCAAGCAACACACACAAAATGCTGGAGGAATTCAGCAGGCCAGGCAGCATCTATGGAAAAGAGTGCAGTCGACGTTTTGGGCCAAGACCCTTCAGCAGGACTGAGGTCAGTACGCCAGACTATTACAGCACCTCCCTTATCTGTGGGTTTGATGGTGAGGTTAGGATTAGTGCAGAGGGAGTGGAGAGCAGAGCGTTCGGAAGGAGTGAGGTCGGAATTGGAGAGAGGAGTGTTGAAGTTGGGACCGTTGATGTCCCATCAGCAGTTGGCAAAGAAAAGGGCCAGAGCAGGCAGAAGATCAGGGTGGAATGCCCAGGAAGAGGAGGAGGGTTGAAGACAGGAAAAAGGGTCATTGGTGCGGAGTGGAGAGTCCTTGCCAAAAAAGTAGGCTCGGAGACAATGGAAGATGAGCTCAGCATCGTGGCGGGTGAGAAACTCACTGAGGTGTGGGTGCAGGGGGACAAAGGTGAGGCCTTTACTGAGGACAGAACGTTCTGTCTCAGAGAGGGGAGATTCAAAGGGAATGGTGAAGACACGGCATGGATAAGAGCTGGGATGGCAAGGGGGAAGGGGTTGGTAGTGTCTGAGGAGAAGGGAGGTTTGGAGTGTTCAGCAAAGGTGGGGCAAGAGGAAGGTGGAGTCTCTGAGGGTCCAAGGGTTGGCAGTGGAGGAAGGGGAGACGGGGGTTCCAGCGGCAGCACGTGATGACCTGACTTGGAGGTCAAGGTCGAAGCTGGAGTTGGAGGTTGCACAATCAGCACCTTGGAGATGTCCAAAGTAGTTGGAACCTGCATTGATGGCAGCGGAGTTTGTGTTTTGAATCTGCTCTGGATCGTTAGAACTGTTCAGGTCGGTAGCAGGGATCGTGGTCTGGAAATGTCCAGGCCAGCCAGTGCTAGAGATAGCAGGATCCATGGTCTGTGGACGGGTGACCTTGCAATCCTTGCAGGACGTGAGAAAGTCAAAGAATCGGCAATTAAAAGCGTGGATCCGGCGGGGAATAAAGTAGCGGACAGGTCCATTGCCAGCGGAGGAGAGACAATCCCAGAGTTGTGGAAGTGACTGGGAGAGGGACACCAGGTAACTCCTCATGGCGGAAAGCATGGCATGTAGAACGCGGCAGGAGAAGCAGTCAACTGAATGTGAGTACCTGGGGTCCTCAGAGAGTCCAAATCGCGAAGCTTGAAAACGAATCTGGAAACCGTGTGGTACAAGCTGGCGGCGAAGACACGTCCCCAGGAAGGAAACGTAGCTGTGGTAGCAGGTCTGAGTAAACGTGTACTCGAAGAGTCAGAGGGTTGCAAAGCTCACAGAGGGGGACCAGTGAGAGAGGGTTTCACAGAACTCCCATCAAAGGGCAAACTTAAACAGCAAACCAAACCCCTTTCCTCCTCTCCTATCCACTCATCCACACAAAGTTCTCCAATGAAGGACAGGCCTCCAGTCTCCTGCCTCCAGGCTTCGACTATCAGGCTTTGAATCTCGGATTTCCGATCGACTTTTGGGCTTTGATCTTCTTTATCAACCCCCTGACTAGCTGATGATGGGACTCCAGCCTCACTGACCCACTGGCCCATGTGCTTTCTGCTCACATGGGCATCTGTCCCAGGACCCGCTGACATGCACTGGTGTCCTTTGACACCATTCAATATTGCTGGACCGAGTGCTGAGCAGATGGTTAGACTCCAGATGTCCTTTGTCACCAATTAATGTCACTGGACAGTGAACGTGGAGCAGAAGGCTAGATTCCAGACGTCCTTCATTACCCATCCACAACTTGGACACTGAGCACAGAGCAAATGGCCAGACTCCACATGTCCTTCATCACCCACCCACATTGCCTGACTTGCGTGCAGAAAAGAAAGATAGACTCCGGACGTCTTTTGTCACCAATTCCACATCGCTAGACTTTGAGCACAGAGCATCCCTTGACTCTCATTGTCTTTCATCACCCATCCACTTTGCTTGACTTTGCGTGCAGAGAAGAAAGCTAGACTCCAAATGTCTTGTCACCTATCCACGTCTCTGGACTTTGAGCGTGGAGCATCCCTAGATTCTGGATGTCCTTTGTCACTCATCGACATTGCTGGATTTTGAGCGCAGAGTGAAGGTCTAGACTCCAACCTGACCTCTTAACTCCTTCTCATCCCTAAAACCCAAATATGACCTCTAATTTCCCCCATATCCCTGTCCTTAAATCAAACCTGACCCCTAACCCTCCCTCTTTGTCCCCAAAACCATCCCAATGAACTTCAAAAACAACTATTTCTGAGACACAACCTCAATGAAAACTGCAACTCAGCGCCATCTTGACCAAAAGCAGATGATGGACTGTATTTAAATTTTAATGAGTTTTCCACTCATTGGAATTTAAATAGAGTCAGTCACCACTAAATGTCACAGAATGGCAGGCAGGACTAGATGTTCCTAACATAATGTTGCTGCTTGCAAACGATGGAAATGCACTGGAGGCCATGCAGCATTATAGGTCCAGTTATCGCCTCTGCCACGATGAGCAGATGCCATACGAGTAGTGGGAAGCGAAGACCAACCAAAGTGCATCTCAAAATATCTTCCAGCTTCTATTTTTAAGGTCTGCTGGAGTGAGATTCCATAATTTCTGTAGAAGTCCATATTCTTTCTGCATTCCTACCAAATCCAGCCAGGACAAACAAAGTTACAGTATAGCTTATCACAGTTGGACCTTCTGTACAAATTATTTGTCAAATCAGCCTATATAATGCCAGAAACTACATTTCACATGTAGCCCATTGGTTCTCACTTTACTTGTAATTAATTTTTAAGATATGAGTGTCGCTGACAAGGCCAGTGTTTATCACCCTTCCTAGGTTGCCCTTGAGAAGGTCTGAGTGGGTGTTCTTGTTGAGCTGGTTCAGAATATCTGATGTATATACATTCAGGTCATGTTAGATAATTCCAGGTATATGAAGCAACCATTATGAAGGGACAAAAGAGAATATCAGATTTATATTCATGGACACAGTTTGCACAGTTTGCAGTGGGGTGATTTACAGTCATCAAAGCACTTGTGAAGTGCAATCTCTCCTGCAATGTCAGGCATGCCACAGCCAATGTTTTCTCTGCACGCTGCCACAAACAGGAATGTGATAATGACCACATAATCTGTTTTATTAATGTTTGCTGAGGGATGCATATTAGTTAGAAGCACAAGAGATTCTGCAGATGCTGGAAATCCAGAGCAACAGAAAAAGGAAAAGGAAGAAGGAGGGGCCACCAGAGGGAAGCGATGGGCAAGGTGGAGAAGAGAAGAGGTGGGAAGGGAGCCGGGATGCGGAATGGGAAAAAGAGAAAAAGGGGGGAGCCTGCCTTCCCCCTCACCTCATCTCACCAATCACCTGTCAACTTGTACCCCTTCTCCTCCCCATCGCCTGCTTATTCCTCTCCGTAGCTGCTGCCTGACCTGCTGAGATCCTCCGGCATTTTGGTGTGTTGCTCTGGATTTACAGCATCTGCAGAATCTCTTGAGTTCCTCTTCTTCTCAAGTCCAGTGGTTATAATGTAACTAATAGGCTTACGTCAGACTTTTTTTTCCGTCTGCCCTGCTGGCTCGGGCCCTCCCTGGATGCTACCTACCTCGCCATCTCTCCCCAAGCCAACTATGACTCAAAGAAACGGAAGGTGTAGGCCTTCTTGTAACACTGAACACTAGAAGTCAGCCATGCAGCTGCATTGCTTCGATGTATGCCTCAGTTATTTTGATGGAAGTGGTTTCACGCTGTGTTGGCTCTAATGATGCCTTTATTCCACTGTTGGCCACACTTAAATAACTGAGCATGTACAAAACTCTCACAGCTCAACTTTAACTACCTCTCCTCGGCTCTTATCTGATAGAGGACAGCAATAACTGAACCTAGTGAAGAGTACGGACTGTAAACACTGCCCACCTCTGGCCTTGACAATTCTATCATTTCCTCAACACCAGCTCCATAGCAAAGAAAGCCAGCAGCGTTCTCTACTTTCTGCGAAGGCTGAGAAAAGTCCATCTCCCACCCCCACCCCATCCTCACCACATTCTACAGAGGTTATATTGAGAGCATCCTGAGCAGCTGCATCACTGCCTGGTTCGGAAATTTCACCCTCTCGGATCGCAAGACCCTGCAGCGGATAGTGAGGTCAGCTGAGATCATCGGGGTCTCTCTTCCCGCCATTACAGACATTTACACCACATGCTGCATCCGTAAAGCAAACAGCATTATGAAGGACCCCACACACTCCTCATACAAACTCTTCTCCCTCCTGCCATCTGGCAAACGGCACCGAAGTATTCGGGCTCTCACGACCAGACTATGTAACAGTTTCTTCTCCCAAGCCATCAGACTCCTCAATACCCAGAGCCTGGACCAACACCAACGTACTGCCCTCTACTGTGCCTATTGTCTTGTTTATTATTTATTGTAATGCCTGCACTATTTTGTACACTTTATGCAGTCCTGGGTAGGTCTGTAGTCTAGTGTAGTTTCTGTGTTGTTTTACGTAGTTCAATGTAGTTTTTGTATTGTTTCATGTAGCATCATGGTCCTGAAAAACGTTGTCTCGTTTTTACTGTGTACTGTTACAGCAGTTATGGTCGAAATGACGATAAAAAGTGACCTGACTAGACTTGACTATAATGGGCGAGTCTAGGACCAAAGAGCACAGAACAGAAGGCCATCTCTTTAGAACAGAGATGAGACAGAACTTCTTCAGCTAGAGGGTAATGAAGCTGGAATTCATTGCCACTGCCAGCTGTGGAGGCCAAGTCACAGGGTATGTTAAATGCAGATTCATGTGTTTTTGAATGGTCAGGGCATCAAAGGTTATGGAGAGAAGGAAGCAGAAAGGGGTTGAGAGGAATAATAAAAACCATGATGAATTGGCATAGCAGAATCGATAACCCAAGTTGCCTAATTCTGCTCCAATATCTTATGGTTTTATTGCATAATCAGAGCCCAGTGGCATCAAAGGTTGAGCTAGAGGTACTTCTCTGCCAAGTATTCCAGGGTTCAAAGTTCAAAGTAAATTTATTATCAAAGTCACCATATACAACCCTAAGATTTATTTTCTTGCAGGCAATCACAGTAAATACAAGAAACACAATAGAATATGAAAGTCTGCACCCAACCCCAGAACGGACAAACCACCAATGTGAATAAAGAAAACAAACTATGCAAATACAAAAGGGAAAATAATAATAAACAATAAATATCGAGAATATGAGATGAAGTGCCCTTGAAAGTGAGTCCACAGGTTGTGGGAATATTTCAATGCTGAAGTGAAGTTTCGTGAAGTTATCCCCTTTGGTTCAAGAGCCTGTTGGTTGAGGGGTAACAACTGTTCCTGAACCTGGTTGTGTGGGTCCTGAGGGTCTTGGTCCAAACCACCAGCTGTTTATTCCTCTCCATAGATGCTGCCTGACCTGCTGAGTTCCTCCAGCACTTTATATGTGTGGCAGAGGAGAGCACGGCTTGCGTGGTGGAGGTCCTTGATGAAGGATGCTGCTCTCCTGTGAATACGCTCCATGTAGATGTGCTCAATGGTGGGGAGGATTTTACCCATGATGGACTGGGCTGCATTCATTACTTTTTGTAGGACTTTCCGTTCAAGGGCGTTGCTGTTTCCATACCAGGCTGTCATGTAGTCAGTCAACATACACTCCAACACATATCTATGGAAGTTGGGCAAAAGTTTTAGATGTCATGCTGAATCTTCACAAACCTCTAAGGAAGTAGAGGAGCCCCTGTGATTTCTTGGTAATTGTATTCGTGCACGAGGCCCAGGACAAATTCTCTAAAATGATAACACCAAGGAAATTACAGTTGTTGACCCTCTCCACCTCTGATCCCCCGATGAGGACTGGCTCGTGGACCTCCAATTTCCTCCTCCTGAAATCAACAATCAGCTCCTTGGTCTTGCTGACATTGAGTGAGAGATTGTTTTTGTGGTACCACTCAGCCAGACCTTCAATCTCTCTTCTATATGTTGATTCATCACCACCTTTAATTCACCCAACAACAATAGTGACATCATCAAACTTAAATATGGCATTGGAGCCTCAAAGTCAATACTGTAAAGCAGGGGGCTAAGCACACGGCCTTGTAGGGCACCTGTACCAATGGAGACTGTGGAAGAGATGTTGTTGTCAGTCTGAACTCACTGAGGTCTGTAAGTGAGAAATTGCTGATCTAATTGCACAAGAAAGTATTGAAGCTTATTGAGTAGTTTGGAGGGAGTGATGGTATTGTATGCTGAGCTGTAGTCAATAAAGAGCATCCTGATGTATGCACCTTTGCTGTCTAGGTGTTCCAGGGTTGTGTGGAACATCAATGCAAAAGGAATTCTAATGGGGTGACTAGGACTTTTCTCTGCTGTAAATTCTATGCAATGGCCTAGATTATCCAGTAGATCTCAGTACCAGTATCAACTTGTTTTAGTATAGTGCTCCCTTCAGAATCAATATAAATGCAGCATTTATTGAAGCCCACTCATCTTAGGAAGTTTCTTGTTTCTTCTGTTTTAGAGTTAATGGAATCAAGTCAAAAAGATTTAAAACACCACTGAAGAGTTCAATTTCAAGTTTATTGTCATGCAACCATATACATGTATACCACCAAACGAAACAACGTTCCTGTGGACCAAGGTGCACAACTAGTACGTATAATTCACACAATATGTAAGGTAATATTACCGCAAATAAATGAACAAATGATAAATGCATATATGACTCATAAAAGAAAATAGATAAATGTGTGTATATATATATATACATATACACACACATATTCAGATTACATTACATAAAAGAAATGGACAGATTCATAATGTAGCAGTGGTAATGAATGAAAAAAAATTTATTTGGGTTCCAGCACAGCGGGCTTTCTTTTTTATCTTGTGCCAAAACAGCTCCTGCTGTGTTAAAAGCTTTCTTGCTCATTACTGTCACATTACTAACCAGTGGTGCGTAATAAAAAGTTTCAGTCTTGAAAGGGAAATGTTTCTATTTACAATCGACCATTCCCAAATGTTCCCCTGGATACTTGTTTTCTCACCTTCCCAGAGGGATGTTACTGACCATATGAAGATTATCCAGTCTTTCAACTTCGTCACTGAGAATTCACAAATAACTTAAGGGAAAGCCAAAGGCATAAACATGCTTCAAACAATACTGAAGAGTACAGGACTGTTAACCCTGCACACCTGGATGTGCACACTCGGTAACCACCTCATTACCTACTTCCTGAACCTAATAAAGTAGCCACTGAGTGTACAGTACTGTGAAAATGTCTTCAGCACATATACTGTATAAATGGCTAGGGTGCCTGAGACTTTTGAAAAGCACTGCATATACAATTTTTACAAGAAAGAGCACCAACAGAACAAAAATAAAACCCTAAAGATATGGAGTCAGTTCTGTAAGATTGAAAGATGAAAATTTTCTCCTTTAATTTCAGGTCCAAACTCAAATGCCATTTTTTCCCCGATTTTGTTCAGTGAAACATTTAAATCCCAATTGAAGAAAGGGGTTTCGGTCCATTTTACTTCAAGTTTTTGCAGATTGCTGGGTGCTGGTTAGATGCCCAAAACTTGCATTATCTATACTTTGAAAAGTCAACATCTGAACTGGGCAACTTTCTTTCTCAATAACAACTTAATAAGGCGCCGCAGTAGCATAGTGGTTATTGCGATGCTATTACAGTTCAAAGTTCAAAGTACACTTATTATCAAAGTATGTGTACATTATTCAACCTTGAGATTCATCTCCTTACAGGCAGTCACAAAACAAGAAAGAACCCATTCAGAAAAAAGACTGACAAGCACCTAATGTGCAGAGGGAAAAAAATCAAATCGTGCAAACAATAATAGTAAGCAAATAGCATTTAGGACAAAAGTGAGTCCTCAGATACAAAACCCAGACAGCCAGAGCAGGCCCTCAGCCTCATCCTCAGTTCAGTACGTAGCACAGTAAACGTCGTGGAGCAGCAAGCAGAATTGGCTCTTGTCTCCAGTCCTGACACCTTGACTTTCCAATCCATCTGTCCCGGTGTTTAGATCATTCAGGCGTCAGGTCACTCCTCACTGCAAGAGCTGGGCCCTTTTGCGTCGATACGCTCCGAGCCTGGACCCCGCCGCCACATCACCCGATCTTTTCAAGTCAGCCCAGCACTTAGATCGATCAAACCTCGCTCTCGGTTAAGGTGGGGGGGAGCCCAAATTTGCTTCTCCTCCTTTCCTCCGCTCTGCTCACCCTGACAGCTAGGTTTATCGAAGTTGGGAGTTCAGTTCCGTTTGAAGGAGTTTCTACGTTCTCCCCGTGACTGAGTGTGTTTCCTCCTGGTGCTCTGGTTTCCTCCCACAGTCCAACGACATACTGGTTAGTCAGTGAATTTGTCCTGTGAGCAGGCTAGTGTTAAATTGGTGGGTTCTGGGCAGCACAGCCAGAAGGGCCTGGTCTGCACTGTAAGCAAAATAAATAAATGAATCCCACAGTGTATGGACATCAAATCAGAAATAGATAATTATTTTCAATTTCCTAAAATGGATAAAATCTACATTATTTCAAAACAAAAAATGAAAACATTTCATTTTCGTTTTGTTCTTGCTTCCTGTTTAGAAATTTCAAAATAAAATATTCTTTCTTTCCCAAATGAATGTACTGTGGTTGATTGCAGTTACTTTGTAAATAACACTATTCTTTGCATTTCTGGTCAGATGCTAAATGCATTTCATTGGCTTTGTATCTGTACTTGGCACAATGACAATAAAGTTGAATCTAATCTAATCTAATTGCTGGCATTCATTTCTGATATAAACATTTCTATTTCAGAAGTTTTATCAGAAGTTACTTTAAGGTACTTTGTGGCATTGAAATATGTATGGGATCTGACATAAAATAGCCATCCAAGCAGCAATTCTTCATTATTAGTTCCAATTAACTGCATTTGATTGGAACACAAGGTGCTTTCTGTACTTCAAGTTATACCACAGACTGAAGTGACTATCTACCTGTAACTTTTAGCACAGATGATGTAAAATTCAGCAAGACACAATATCTGATTTACTAATTAACAATAATTACTAAATTTTATATTTTTAAAAATGTAAGCTAAACATTTTTGAGCTCACTTGGATGGTGGGATGGGACTTTCCGTGATTGTGTAATCAAAGTAGTTCAAAGTAAATTTATTACCTAAGTACATATACAGTGCCTATAAGAAGTATTCACCCCCCCCTTAGAAATTTTTACGTTGTATTGTTTTACAACATTGAATCATAATGGATTTAATTCGGCTTTTTTGACACTAATCAACAGAAAAGACTCATTTGTGTCAAAGTAAAAACAAATTTGTCTAAATTTGAATTGAATTGACTTTAATACCTACATCCTTCATATACATGAGTAAAAATCTTTACGTTGCGTCTCCGACTAACTGGGCTATGTGCAATTTATAGTCATCTGTAATAAATAGTATGTACAACAGGATAGTTAATATAACATAGAAATACAATTGTATCAGCATGAATTAATCAGTCTGATGGCCTGGTGTAAGAAGCTGTCCCAGAGCCTGTTGGTCCTGGCTTTTATGCTGCGGTACCGTTTCCTAGGTGGTGGCGGCTGGAACAGCTGTGGTTGGGGTGACTCGGGTCTCCAATGATCCTTTGAGCCCTTTTTTACACACCTGTCCCTTGTAAATTTCCTGAATAGTGGGAAGTTCACATCTACAGATGGGCTGGGCTGTCCACACCACTCTCTGCAGAGTCCTGTGATTGAGGAAAATACAGTTATCATACCAGGCAGTGATGCAGCCAGTCAGGATGATCTCAACTGTGCCCATGTAGAAAGTTCTTAGGATTTGGGGGCCCATACCAAAGTTCTTCAACCGTCTGAGGTGAAAGAGGCGCTGTTGTGCCTTTTCTACCACACAGCCGCTATGTACAGACCACGTGAGATCCTCGGCAATGTGTATACCGAGGAACTTAAAGCTGTTCACCCTCTCAACCCCAGATCCATTGATGTCTATAGGGGCCAGCCTGTCTCCATTCCTCCTGTAATCCACAACCAACTCCTTTGCTTATGTGACATTGAGGGAGAGGTTGTTTTCTTGACACCACTGTGTCAAGGTGATGACTTCTTTTGTGTAGGCTGCCTCAAGGGGGCGGGGGGAGCTTAGGACACAGCTCTTAGGGGCACCTGTGTTGAGGGTCAGAGGTGAAGGAACCCACTTCTACCACCTGCCCGCTACCTGACAAGAAGTCCAGGATCCAGCTACACAATCCAGGATGGAGCTTATTACAATTACTAAACACAAAATAATTGACTGAAAAATTACTCAAACCCTTCAAGTCAGTGTTTAGTAGATGCACCTTTGGCAGCAATTACAGCCTTGAATCTGTGTGGATAGGTCTATATCAGCTCTGCATATCTGGACACTGCTATTTTTCCCCATTCTTTACAAAACTACTCAAGCTCTGTCAGATTGCATGGGGATCATGCGTAAACAGCTCTTTTCAAGTCCAGCCACAAATTCTCAATTGGATTGAGGTCTGGACACTGATTTGGCCACTCCAGGACATTAACTTTGTTGTTTTTAAGCCATTCCTGTATAGCTTTGGCTTTTTCCTTGGGGTCATTGTCTTGCTGGGAAAACAAATCTTATTTTGCAGTATTTTGCTGCATTCATTTTGCCCTCTACTTTCACAAGCCTTCCAGAGTCTGCTGCAGTGAAGTATCCCCACAGCACGATGCAGCTACCACCATGCTTCACGGTAGGGATGGTGTGCTTTTGACGATGTGCGGTGTTTGGCTTACACCAAACATAGCATTTAGTCTGATGGCCAAAAAGCTCAATTTTAGTTTCATCAGACCATAGAACCTTCTTCCAGCTGACTTCAGAGTCTCTCACATGACTTCTGGCAAACTCTAGCTGAGATTTCACATGCACTTTTTTTCCAACAGTGGCTTTCTCTTTGCCAGTCTCCCATAAAGCTGCAACTGGTGAAGCATCCAGGCAACAGTCGTTGTATACGCAGTCTCTCCCATCTCAGCCACTGAAGCTTGTACCTCTACCAGAGTTGTCATAGGTCTCTTGGTGGCCTCCCTCACTAGTCCCTTTCTTGAAAGGTCACTCAGTTTTTGAGGACAGCCTGCTCTAGGCAGATTTACAGCTGTGCCATATTCTTCCATTTCTTAATAATTGACAGCTGTACTCCAAGTGATATTCAGTGACTTGGAAATCTTCTTGTATCCACCTACTGATTTGTGCTTTTGAATAATCTAGTCAGAGCTGCTTGGAGTATTCTTTTGTCTTCATGGTACAGTTTTTGCCAGGATACTGACTCACCAGCAGTTGGACCTTCCAGATACAGATGTACTTTTACTACAATCAATTGAAACATCGTGACTGCACGCAGGTGATCTCTATTTAACTAATTATGTGCCTTCTAAAACCAATTGGTTGCACCAGTGATGATTTGATGTGTCATATTAAAAGGGGTGAATACTATACAATCAATTATTGTGTGTTTTATATTTATGAATGATTTTAATCACTTTGTAGAGATCTGTTTTCCATTGACATGAAAGAGTCTTTTTCTGTTGATCGGTGTCAAGAAAGTCAAATTAAATCCACTGTGATTCAGTGTTGTAAAACAATAAAACATGAAAACTTCTGGGGGGGGGTGAATTCTTTTTATGGGCATTGTATGTTACTATATACATCCCTGAGATTCATTTTCTTGCAGCCATACTCAGTAATCTATAATAGAATAGTAACCATAATAGAGTCAATGAAAGGCCGCACTAACTCTGGCATTCAATCTTTATGCAAAAGACAACAAACTGTGCAAATACAAAAAGAAAGAAATAATATTAATAAATAAATAAGTAATAAAAATTGAGAACGTGAGATGAAGAGAACTAAAATATGAGTCTACAGGCTGATGGGGCAAGTGAAGTTGAGTGAAGTTATCTATCCCCTTTGGTTCAGGAGCCTGATGGTTGAGGGGTAATAACTGTTCCTGAACCTGGTGGTGTGAGCCCTGAGGCTCCTCTACCTTCTTCCTGAGGGCAGCAGTAATGGAGAGCACGACCTGGGTGGTGGGGGTCCCTGATGATGGATTCTGATTTCCTGCGACAATGCTCCGTATAGATGTGCTCAATGGTGGGGAGGGATTTACCTGTGACGGATGGTCCATATCCACTACTTTTTGTAGGATTTTCCATTCAAGGGTATGGGTGTTTCCATACCAGGCTGTGATGCAGTCACTTCATTTACTCTCTACCACACATCAACAGAAGTTTATCAAAGTTTTAAATGTCATGCCGACTCTTCACAAACTGCTAAGGAAGTAAAAGAGCTGCTGTGCTTTCTTCGTCATTGCACTATGTGCTGGGCCCAGGACAGGTCCTCCGAAATAACAACACTAAGTAATTTAAAGCTCTCCACCTCTGATCTTCCAATGAGGACTGGCTCATGGACCTCTGGTTTCCTCTTCCTCAAGTCAATAATCAGCTCCTTGGTCTTGCTGACATTGAGTGAGAGATTGTTGTTGTGGCAACACTGAACCAGCTGTTCAGTCTCTATCCCTTATGCTGATTCCACACCACCTTTGATTCGGCTTACAACCTTTGAGTGGTGTCAGCAGCACACTTGAATATGGCATTCCAGCTGTGTTCAGCCACACAATCAGAAGTGCAAAGTACGTAGAACAGGGGAATAAGCACACAGCCTTGTGGTGCACCTGCACTGATAGAGATTGTGGAGGAGATGCTGTTGCTCGTTCAATCTGACTGGGTCCTGCAAGTGAGGAAATTGAGGATCCAATTTCACAGGAGGTCTTGACACCAAGGTCTTGAAGATTATCGATTAATTTTGAGGGGATGGTGGTGTAGAGCATTAGCTGATTGGTAGGAGGAAGCAAGAGTGAATAAAAGGATCTTTTTTCTGGTTGGCTGCCATTGACTAGTGGTGTTCTGCGGGGGTCAGTGTTGGGACCACTTCTTTTTATGTTGTATATCAATGACTTAGATGGCGTTGTTGCCAACTTTGCAGATGATACAAGGATTGGTGGAGGGGCAGGTGGTGTTGAGGAAGGACAGGTAGGCTGCAGAAGGACTTAGACAGATTAGGAGAATAGGCAATAGAGTGGCAAATGAAATACAATGTTAGAGAATGCATGGTCATGCACTTTGATAGTAGAAATAAATGTGCAGACTATTTTCTAAGTGGGGAGTAAATCCAAAAAATTGAGATACAAAGTGATTTGGGAATCCTTGTGCAGAACACCCTTAAGGTTAACCTGCAGGTAGCGTCAGTGGTGAGGAAGGCAAATGCAATGTTAGCATTCATTTCAAGAGGTCTAGAAAGTAAAGCAAGGATGTGATGCTGAGACTTTATAAGGCACTGGCGAGGCCTCACCTTGAGTATTGTGAACAGTTTTGGTCTCCTCATCTAAGAAAAGATGTGTTGGCATTGGAGAGGGTTCAGCGGAGATTCACAAGTATGATTCTGGGAATGAAAGGGTTATCATATGAGGAACATTTGACAGCTCTGGGTCTGTACTCGCTGGAATTTAGAAGAATGGGGCGGATCTCATTGAAACCTTTTAAATGTTGAAAGGTCTAGACTGAGTAGATATGGAAAGGATGTTTCCCATGGTGGGGGAGTCTAGGACAAGAGGGCACAGCCTCAGGATAGGTGAGTGTCCATTTAGGACAGAGATGCAGAGAAATTTCTTTAACCAGAGGGTAGTGAATTTGTGAAATTTATTACCACAGGCAGCTGTGGAGGCAAGGTCGTTTGGTATATTTAAGGCAGAGCTTGATAGGTTCTTGATTGGACATGACATCAAAGGTTACAGGGAGAAGGCCGGGGAGTGGGGCTGAGGAGGGGATAAAGGGATCAGCCATGATTAAATGGCGAAGCAGACTCAATGGCCCAATTCTGCTTCTATGTCTTATGGTCTTATGGTCATATGAATGCTGAGCTGTAGTCGATAAAGAGCATCCCGATTTATGCACCTTTGCTGTACCAGACATTCCAGGGTTGAGTTAAGAGCTGATGAGATGGCATCTCCTGTTGACCTGTTGCACCAGTTGGCATATTGGAACAGATCGAATTCACTTCTCAGGCAGAAGTTGATATGTTTCATCAATGACTTCGCAAAAAACTTCATCACTGTGCATGTCAGTGCTGCTGGACAATAGTCTTCCGGCAAATTACCACGTCCTTGTTGGGCACTGGTTTAAGTGAAGCCTGCTTGAAACAGGTGGGTACCTCAGAATGCTGAGTGAGAGATTAAAGATCTCAGTAAACACTCCAGCCAGTTGATCAACACAGGTCTTTAGTACTTGGCCAGGTACCCCATCTGGGCCAGAGTCTTTTGTGGGTTCACCTTCCTGAAGGCTGCTCATATGTCAGTATCAGAGACTGAAATCACAGGATCATTGGGTCTGTGGCAGATTGTGATGGTTCCTCTATGTTTTGATGGTCAAAGCGCGCATCGGAGGCATTAAGCTCATCTGGAAGCAAAGCCCTGTTGACACCTATGTCGTTTGATTCAAGCCCTGGCACAACTGTTGAGGAACCTTCATTGATTCAGGTTTAGTCAGGAATTGCCACTTGTGAGATTTGCTCTCTGGAGATCATACTTGGAGCTCTCGTAAATGCCGTGGTCACTAGACTAGAAAGATCCAGCCCTCAGCAGTTTGTGGATCTCATGATTCATCCAGGGCTTGTGGTTGAGGAGGACGCTGAATGACTTTGTAGGACACACTAGTCTACAACTATTTTTATAATCCAGTCTCATTACAAACTTCATCTAATGCATGCTCCAAGCCGACATTCTTCAGGAGATTATCTGCTTTCCTGGGTATTGGGAGTGCAGATTTGCTTGTTGAAGATGAGTTTTCAGCAGAGCTCAGAAATTAATTAGAAATGAATCAAATGCATTGTTATATTTGGAACTTGCACTCAGTGATAAGTTTATTAGGCGCACCTGTACACTTGCTCGTTAATACAAATGTCTAATCAGCCAGTCATCTGACAGCAACTCAATACAGAAAAACATGCAGGCATGGTCAAGATGTTGAGTTGTTGTTCAGACGAAACATCAGAATGGGGAAGAAATGTGATCTAAGTGACTTTGACTGTGGATTGATTGTTGGTGCCAGACCGGATGGTTTGAGTATCTCAGAAACTGCCGATCTCCTGGAATTTTCACGCACAACCATCTCTAGAGTTTACAGAGAATGGTAGTTCTGGCACTGCGGTGAGTGGTAACTTGTGGATAAAATGCCTTGCTGATGAGAGAGATCAGAGGAGAATGGCCAGACAGGTTCAAGCTGACAAGAAGGTAACAGTAACTCAAATAATCACACTTTACAACAGTGGTGTGCAGAAGAGCATCTCTGAATGCACAATACATCAAGCCTTGAAGTTGATGGGCTACAGCAGCAGAAGACCATGAACATACGTATGTCACCATATACAACCCTGAGACTCATTTCCTTATGGGTATACACAGTAAATCCTTTTTCCTTTTTCAATCTTTTTATTAGTTTCATAAAATATAAACATAACATAATAATAGTACAAAGTTATTGGGAATACATTGTCGTACTTAACATGAGTAATTATAGAACCAAATAGTACTTAATTAACAAAACTCCCAATCATATAGGATACCAATGAATAATACAGAACAAAAAAAAATCTGGACAAAAATCATGAAAAAAGAAAAAAAAACAAAAAAAAAACCCCTCAAAAAAAACTAATCTAAACAGAATTAATCAACTAAACTAAAAAAATCCATTGTATTTTTAAAAATCCACAGTAAATCCATTGTCAGAATTTTACCCATAGTCTTCTAAACCTTTCCGATCCAAGTACTTGTTCAACAGTGCTTTCAAAGTTGTTATTGTTTCCCTTCCACTGGCAGCTGATAGGTACCACCCTATATTTTAAAAATTTGCTTCTCAAGTTTGTCTTAAATCTCCCCCCACCACTCACCTTAAATGCATGTCCTCCAGTTCTTGATACTTTAATGGGAAAAAGACAGTGCATTCACACTATCTATATCCCTCATGATTCTATACATCTCTATAAGGTCACCTCTCAGTCTCTTACACTCCAAGGAATAAAATTCCAGCCCGTCCAACCTCTCCCTATAACATCTCCTGGAAGATTACCTTGTAAATCTTTTCTGCACTCTTTCCAGTTTACCCACATCTTCCCGACAGGGCTATGACCAAAACTGAATACAGTACTCCAGGAGAAGCCTCACTAGCATCCTTACAACTGCTCCCTAAACCTCCCAACTTTAAACTCAATGTCCTGACTGGTGAAGGCTCGCGTGTCAAAAGCTTTCTTCACCATCCTGTCTAATTGGGAATCCACTTTCGGGAACCATACCCTTGTACTGCAAGGTCCCTCGGTTCTATAGCACTTCCTAGCACCCTGCTGCTCATTGCATACATCTGACCTGGATTTGACTTTCCAAAATGCAACCCTTCATATTTATCAGAATTGAACTCTGTTGGCCATTCCTTGGCCCATGTACTTAGTTGATCAAGATTCTCCTGTAATTTTTGATAGCCTTCTTCACTGTTCACTATACCACCTATATGCAAACTTACCTTGTATATATGCCTTGTACTGCCTCATCCAAATTATTGATGGGTCCAGCATCATCCCCTGAGACACATCACTAGTCATGTGTCTCCAGTCCAAGAAACAACCTTCTACATCACCCACTGCTTTCCACCATCAATCCAAGTGTGTGTTGAGTTAGCCAGCTCCCCCTGGATTCCATGCAATCTAACATTCCAGAACATCCTACTATGTGGAACCTTATCAAAGGCCTTACTGAAGTCCATATAAACCACATTTACTACTCTTCCCTCATCAACCTTCTTAGTCACCTCATCAAAAAGCTCAATCAAGTTTATAAGACAGGACCTCCCATACACAATTCCATGCTAACTACCCCTAATCAACCCTTGTCTTTACAGATGTATATAGACCTTATCCCTCAGAATCCTCTCCAGACTCACACCACCAAGTTTAGGAACGGTTATTACGCTTCAACTGTCAGGCTCCTGAACCAATGTAGGAAACTTCACTCACCTCAACTGTGAAGTGATTCCACAACCTATGGACCCAGTTTCAAGGACTCTACAACTCATGTTTCCAGTATTTTGTGTCGTAATTTGTTGTCTTTTACACATTGGTTATTTGACAGTCCTTGTGTGTAGTTTTTCATTGATGCTATCGTATCAATCTGTTCAGCTATGAATGCCTGCAAGAAAATGAATCACAAGGTAGTATATGGTGATGTACGCCTACTTTGATAATATATATACTTTGAACTTTGAACTCTGAACTTAACTGCCGCAGATGTTAGATTTACTGTCCTATAACTCCCAGGTTTTTCTATGCTGCCCTTCTTAGATAAGAATATTAAGAGAAAAGCAGTAATGAGAGAGAGGGAGTACACCAAAGAGGACACCTTTGTATGGAACTGCAGGAGGCGTGCAAAGTTCTCGGTGAATATTTCTCCTCTGTCACTACCCTCCAGTTTACTGGCACCTCACCTATGATTAACTATGATGCAAATATCCCATCAAGGGTTCCCACAATTTCTACTTTAGCCTCCCACTGCGTTTTTGGATAAATCTGGTCAGGTTTTGGGGATTTCTCTCTCAAGACATCCAGCACCTCCTCTACTGTAATGCAGGCTACCCCCAAGACCAACACATTTATACTTCTGAGCTCCAGAGTCTTCATATCTTTCTCCATGGTAAAATAAAGGAGAAATATTCACTAAAGACTTTGCTCACCTCATGCCTTTCCACACAAAGGTGACTCCTTTGGTCACATTTGGTCTTCGTTCTAATCCCTCTTTCTCTTTACTGCTTTCCTCTTAATATACTTATAAATTCACCTTGTCACACCCAAATTAGAGCTTGAACCTGTCTACCAGTTTTATCCTTTTCCATAACTATTTTAAAACTGATAGAACTATGGTCACTCATCCCAAAGTGCACCCCAATGTCACCTCAGTTACTTGCCCCATCGTATTACCAAGAGTCGATCAATCTTTGCCTTCTCCCTAGTAAGATCCTTCATCCATCAAGTCCTGATGAAGAAGCATGGCTCGAAACACCGACTGTTTTCCATAGATGCTGCCTGGTCTGCTGAGTTCCTCCAGCATTTTGTGTCTGTTGAAAGAATAAATGTTAACCATTAAAGAATAGCTTTATTAATTGCATGCCCTTCAAAACATACATTTGAGGGCATTATTTGTGTCAGCGACCAACACCATCTGAGTTGTGCTGGAGGCAGCCCACACAGAAGCAGAGGGGTAGCATAATGCTTTACTGCACCAGAGATCAGCGACAGGGGTTCAATCCCACTGCTGTCTGCAAGGAACTAGTATATTCTCCATGTGACCACGCGGATTTCCTCCGACTGCTCCAGCTCCCTCCCACATTCCGAGGGCGAACGGGTGAGAGTTCGGAAGTTGTGGGTGTGCCATGTTGCCACCCGAAGGATGGCGACACTTGCAGGCCACCCCCAGCACATATTCGGATTGTCTTGTTTGTAGATGCAAGTGATGCATTGCACTGTATGGTTCGATATACACACGATAAATAAAACACATCTCTCTCAGACAAGTTACAGAAGACAACAATTAAAGGAATAGACAATAAGACGATGAGGTATAGGAGCAGAATTAGGCCATTTGGACAGTCAAGTCTTCTCCACCATTTCATCATGGCTGATCCAATTTTCCTCTCAGCCCCAATCTCCTGCCTTCCCCCCATCCCCAACACCCATATCCCTTCATGCCCTGACTATTCAAGAACCTTATCAACCTCTGCCTTAAATATACATAAACAGTTGGCCTCTACAGATGCCTGTGGCAAATAATTCCACAGATTCACCATTCTCTAGCTGAAGAAATTCCTTCTCACCTCTGTTCTAAAAGGTCACCCTTCTGCTCTGTGATGTGTCCTCTGGTCTTAGACTCCGCCACCATGAGAAACATCCTCTCTACATCCACTCTATGAAGGCCTTTTATCATATGATAGGTTTCAATGAGTTCACCCCTCATTCTTCTGAATTCCAGTGAATTCAGGCCCAGAGCCATCAAACGGTTTTCATATGAAAAGCCATTTAATCCTAGAATCATTTTTGAGGACCTCCTTTGAACCCTGTCCAGCTTCAGCACATCCTTTCTAAGATAAGGGGCCCAAAACAGCTCACAATACTCCAAGTGAGGCCACACCAGTTCTTCACAAATTCTCAACATCACATCTTTGCTTTTATATTGTAGTCATCACAAAATGAACGTTAACATTGCATTTGCCTTCCTCACCACTCAACCTGCAAATTAACCTTTAGGGAATCCTGCACAAGGACTCCCAAGACTCTTTGCACCTCAGTTTTTTTTTTGCATTTTCTCTCCATTTAGAAGATAGTCAACCCTTTCATTTTTTCTACCAACGTGCATGACCATACACTTCCCAACACTGTATTCCATTTGCTACATCTCTGCCCATTCTCCTAATCTGTCTAATTCTTTCTATAGCCTCTCTACTTCCTCAGACTACCTGCCCCTCCATCTATCTTCATATCATCTACAAACTTTGCAATAAAGCCATCAATTCCATCATCCAAATCATTGATATATAATGTAAAAAGAATCGGTCCCAACACAGACCCCCGCAGAACACCACTAGTCACTGGCAGCCAACCAGAAAAGGCTGACGAAGGGTCTCAGCCTGAAACGTCGACTGTACCTCTTCCTAGAGATGCTGCCTGGCCTGCTGCATTCACCAGCAACTTTGATGTGTGTTGCCAGAAAAGGCTCCCTTTGTTCCCAACTTTTACCTCCTGTCAATCAGGATTGGGTATTGTGCAATGAACCAGAATTGATTTGAGAGATTAAGGTAAAAGAACCCTTTTGGGAAGTGATCATAATATGACTAAGTTCATCCTGAAATTTGAGAAGGAGAAGCTAAAGTCAGATGTATCAGTATTACAGTGGAGTAAAGGGAATTACAGAGGCATGAGAGAGAAGTTGGCCAGAATTGAATGGAAAAGAACACTGGCAGGGAAGACAGCAGAGCAGCAATGGCTGGAATTTCTGGATGCAATTCAGAAGGCACAGGATATATACATCCCAAAGAGGAAGAAGTGTTCTAAAGGAAAGATGACATGACTGTGGTTAACCAGAGAAGTCAAAGCCAATGTAAAAGCCAAAGAGAGAGCATATAATAGAGCAAAAATTAGTGGGAAGATTGTAAAAACCAACAGAAGGCAAATAAAAAAGTCATTAAGAAGGTAAAGATGCTTTATGGAAGTAAGCTAGCCAATAATATGAAAGAGGGTACCAAAAGTTTCTTCAGATACATAAAGTGTAAAAGAGAGGTGAGAGTGGATATTGGACTGCTGAAAGATGATGTTGGAGTGGTAGTAATGGGGAACAAGGAAATGGCAGATAAACTGAATAAGTATTTTGCATCAGTGTCACCGTGGAAGACACTAATAGTGTGGTGAGTATCATGGTGACTCCTGGGGGCTGCCCCCAGCACATCTCGGACTGTACTGATTTTTGACGCAAATAACACATTTCACTGTATGTCTCAATATACATGTCAGGTCAAGTCAAGTCAAATTTATTTATAAAGCACATTTAAAAACAACCCATGTTGACCAAAGTTCTGTAGTAGGTAGCTTAAATCACAAATACAAGAAATACAGATATAAACAACAAGGCACACAGCTTATAGACACAACATAAACGACACCTGAGCCTAGGCACACGCCAAAAATCAACCACATCAGGAAGATTCAAACGCTAGTGAATAAGGGTAAGTTTTGAGCCTGGACTTATAAGAGTCGATGGAGGGGGCAGATCTGATAGGAGGGGCATTCTGTTCCACAGTCTAGGGGCTACAACAGCAAAGGCGCAGTCACCCCTGAACTTAAATTTAGATTGCGGGACAGTCAGGAGCCCCAAGTCAGCCGACCTGAGGGTCCTGGAAGTAGAATAAGGGGTTAGAAGGTCTGCGATATAGGAGGGGGCTGGCGCATTTAGGGCTTTAAAAACAAACAGGAGAACCTTAAAATCAATTCTAAACCGTACTGGTAGCCAGTGGAGGGAGGCCCGGATAGAAGTAATATGGTCCCTCTTCCAGGCACCTGTCAGGAGCCTGGCTGTGGTGCTCTGGACCAGTTACAGGTGGGACAGGGACGACTGACTAATCCCAGTATACAGGGAGTTGGAGTAGTCCAGGCGGGAGGATATAAGGGCGTGGGTTACTTTCTTGAGATCCTTGAAAGAGAGAAATGACTTGATTTTGGCAATAGTATGAAGCTAGAAAAAAATGGCTTTCACTGCTGCATTAACTTGCTTGTCAAACTTAAAGGCCGAATCAAATATCACACCAAGGTTATCGACGTGGAGTTTGACAAGGGTGGACAAGTTACCAAGACTGTTGATAATCACTTTGATGGAGTCAGGGGGTCCAAATAGGACAACTTCAGACTTGCCTTCATTCAGCTGTAGGAAGTTTTGTGCCATCCAACACTTTATGTCCTCAAGACAGTTCATGAGGCTGACTGGATTTGACGATGAATAAAGATAATCTTTGATCTATAATCATGAAACTGGACCTTGTATAGACACATAGTTAACAGTGGCTGGATGCTGGAATCTGAAAATTAGTAAACAGGATGAACATCATGCACTACCAACCCTATCTCCACAACAGTGTAGACATAGGGTCAGAGGGTATTGAATCATTGTGGAGAGAGCTAAAGAACTGCAAGGGCAAAAAGACCCTGATGGAAGTTATATATAGACCCCCAAACAGTAGTTAGGATGTGGTCTACAAGTTACAATGGGAGATAGAAAATGCGTGCCAAAAGGACAATGTTACAATTAGTCATGGGGGATTTCAATATGCAGTTAGATAGGGGAAATCAGGTTGGTGCTGGATTCCAAGAGAAGTAATTTCTAGAATGCCTATGAGATGGCTTTTTAGAGCAGCTTGTTGTTGAACCCACTAGGAGCCCTGATGAGGAGTCTCGGCCCGAAACGTTGACTATACTCGTTTCCGTAGATGCTGCCTGGCCTGCTGAGTTCCTCCAGCATTGCATGTGTGTGGCCCGGATTTCCAGCATCTGCAGATTCTCTCCTTTTTGTGAAAGGTGACTGCAGTGTGATAGTCAGCCAAAGGTACCAGTCCTTAACTTTAAAGCATAACCTCTCCCCTAACAGAGAAGCAAATAATATATGAACAGAAGTTGTTCTGTTGTGGAGATTGAAAAGATGCATAGACCACCTGAAGTATGTCACAATAATCATACATTTTATATTAAACATTATAATATCAGAGCATATTATATGCAGATGCATAAACTATGGATGCTGTAAACTTGAAATATAAACAGAAATGCTCAAAATGCCCAGCAAGTAAGGCAGCATCTGTGAAGAGGGAAACAAAAATGTTTCAGACTGATAGTTTTTTTTATTTGAACCTGGCACACAAATAGATCACAGTTTACATAACGAAACCATAACCACTTGCAATTAACAGAACAGAAAAACTAGTCTATGCCTGTGTTTACACTCCCCACAGATCTTCTCCTGCCCTACTTCCTTTTACTCTATCACATAACCTGCTGTTTCATTCTCCATTTTGTGTGCTCAGCTTCCCTGTGAATGCATGTAGTGCATCTTATTAGACTTAACTGCTCCATAAAGTAGAAAGTTCCACATTCGAACCGCTCCCTGGTGAATAGCCAACAATTAAATAGAAAACTATTCCTGAAATGTTATTGTGCATGTGTTGTTGAGTCAATGTAATTAATACAATACTTAGTGGTTCTTTGGTGTCTTCATTGGCAGCAGAGAATGCAATGGCCTTGAGGACACATCTGCAGAGACCAAATATCACATACATTAACCAGCCAGTGAGATACTGAATATATGCACACAAAATGCTGGAGGAACTCAGCAGGCCAGGCAGCATCGATGGAAAAAAGTACAGTTGACGTTTTGGGCCAAGACCCAGGGCCTACTGTACTTTTTTCCATAGATGCTGACTGGCCTGCTGAGTTCCTCCAGCATTTTGTGTATATTGCTTGGAGGTCCAGCATTTGCGGATTTTCTCTTGTTTGTGATATTAAAGAGTTAGCAATGGGCTTCTTTCTCAAATGTGTCCATAGATGAGGCTGTTTCCTAAAGGAGTAAGATTCATTATCTGTGTTTCATTGCCCTTCAAGTAAATGACATGTAAGAGTTAACTGTGGGGTCAATTTGGGGTTACATTCAGGGAAGAATGACAGATTATTTTCCCTGAAGGATTTCGTGCTTCATCTTCTCACTCTTACCAGTTCTTGCTTTGTACTCTAGATCCATGGTGGGATTTCAAGGCATGTGCCAAGTTATGGGCCGCTCGCTAGTAGCAATTAGCATTACTCTATAATAGCGCTAGAAATCTCTGATCAAGTTTATGTTTTGTAACTCCAAAACAGAAAACCAAATTGAAAGGAAACATGGAGCCGGGAAAATGAGTCTAACTTCATTTTTACTTTAAGCTAGGCACATACATATGACGTGGTGGTGTGATGTTATACTGTATGCAATTTACATACTTTTACATATAACCCATAATGAGTTATTTAAACAAAGAATAATTCATCAAACAATATATTTACAATATTACTGAAATATTAAGTAGACAACAGGGTTGAAATCCCCCTGCAGCCTGTAAGGAGTTTGTATATTCTCCCAGTGAATGTGTGGGTTTCCTCCAGGTGCTGCAGTTTCCTCCCACATTCTAAGGATAGATGGTTAGAGATAGAGAGTTGTCGGCATGCTATGTTAGTGCTGGAAGCATGGTAAAGCTTGAGGGCTGCCACAGCATAATCCTAGCTAATTTGATTTGACGCAAACAAAACATTTCACTGTATGTTTCAATGTACATGCGACAAGTAAAGCTAGTCTCATCTGAATCTTATTTGGCTGGGTATCTGACAAAATAGTATCGTAACATCACCACTTTGATCTCACACTCCATTATATGTAGTGAAGCAACCAAGCCTACTGACTTCTTCTTCACAATGATGCTTTATGAATGAGCATGCTCTTAAGTGTGATGCCCCTAACAGTACAATGGGCAAATAGCCAGCTGAGTGCACCACAGCTTGCTGAAGGGTAAAAAGCAATGGCAATAATCCCTGTGTTCTCTACAGCAACGAGGAGAATTCCATAGGTCACAGTTGCAATGTATGAATAGATCACGATTATTTCTCTCCCCTCCCCTTCTCTCATTTTCCATTCCCCATTCTAGCTCCCCTCTTACCCCTTCTCATCTCCTCACCTACCCATCACTTCCCTCTGGTGCCTCTCCTCCTTCCCTTTCATCAATGGTTCACTGTCTTCTCCTATCAGATTCCTTCTTCTTCAGACCTTTACCTCTTCCACCTATCACCTCCTACTTTCTTACTTCATCCCCCCCTCCCCCACCCACCCACCTTCCCCTTCACCTGGTAACACCTATCATCTGAGAGCTTGTGCTCCTTGACCTCTCCTCCATCTTCTGATTAAGGCTTCTTCCCCTTCATTTTCAGTCCTGGTGAACGGTCTCATCCGAAACATCGACTGTTTATCCTTCTCCATTTTACTCAAGATTTCCAACATCTGCAGCATCTCTTGTGTTTATGAACATTTCACATCTCCTTTGGAGGATTTAGAAGTCCACAATCCCAAATATGCCCAGTGCTGGCATCGATTCATTTGGAGAACAAATTCTGTAAAGCCGTAGAGATAAAGTTAAAGACCTCATAGAAGTTCCTCTGCTCAGGAAAAGCAGCAGGCGTTTTGAGGTGAGTACTCTGGACAGTGCAAGAAGAATGGAACGACTGTGATTTTCAGGGCAGCATGTTCTCTAGGTTCTGACTATCCATCGAGAGTGTCCTGACCAGCTGCATGTCCGTCTGGTATAGTATAGGAATTGCAATGCATCAGATCACAAGACCCTGAAAACATCATCGGGGTCTCTTACCAGCTCACCGACACCATTCAGGACATGGATCAGAAGCACTGAATACATAGCGCCCCCAGCATTGTCAAAGATCCCTCTCATCTGTTCCGCAATCTCTTTGACTACTACCATCAGGCAGAAGGTACTGCGGTATGAGAAGCAGAACTAGCAGGGTGGGCAGTAACTTCTTTCCACCTGTCTGTTTGGTTTCTTAACACCTTCTGCCAACCAGCACACATGTACACCCTGTCTGAATGTCTTGCCACCACCCCTCCCCAACTGCCCAACTCACAGACAGACTCTCATCCTGCACTGGTCGCCTCTCATCTTTTATTTCTGCTGTTTTACATATTTATACAACTGCTTGTTTTATTATAATGGTGACAGTAACGTTATACTGTTTAACATAAACTTGCACCTCGCCATTCATGTCAGCCTGACAGTTTTCAGATCACACCACCCAGGGCCTGGTGCTAATATTATTTTGTGACTGTATGTGCCAGATCGTAACTGTATGTGAGTATACGTATTGTATTTTTCACCTTAGCCCCAGAGGAATGATGTATGCCTGTGTATGCTTGAATGACAATAACCCTGAACTTGAACTTACAACCTCAGAAAGCAATGATTGCACAGTGCTAATGGAGATATAGTTTAAGAATTAAGTCAATCATGTGACCTCTGAATGGCAGGCAGCTTGTTGTTGGTTTCACATTCATCTATTGGGCTGTTCGATTTATTCTGTTTTTTTAACAATCTCAACAATTGCAGTTACTT
This sequence comes from Mobula birostris, assembly GCF_030028105.1. Taxonomy (NCBI): domain Eukaryota; kingdom Metazoa; phylum Chordata; class Chondrichthyes; order Myliobatiformes; family Myliobatidae; genus Mobula; species Mobula birostris. The sequence continues at coordinate 124,626,820 of NC_092379.1, read as the reverse complement.
CTTCCTCACATAAAGACTGCGACGAGTAGAAATTACTGTACTGCATTTGTATGGATAGAGTTAGTCAATGTATGCTTATGTAAGATAGAACTGGACTACTTGCAGGCAAACAGGCTACGCCTCAGGTAGTTACTGTTCAGCTGATTAAAGCCCAGGAGGCAGAGTCTCTTCTTCTTATCTTGCATAAAGTTATCAAAGTGGTCACACTGCAGGCTGTGGCCGACAAGATTTAATTTTTATTTACTCGTTGAACAAACTCTCACTTCCCAGTTACTTATGACCTAAGAACAAAAAACAAAACACGAGGTTAGTTTGGTCAATATACGAGGATAGGTTGAATGGGCTAGGGCTCTTCTCGCTGAAGGGAAGGAGGATGAGAGGTGTACAAGATGATAAAAAACACAAATAGAGTGGATAGCCAGAGACTTCTTCCCGGGTCAGAAACGACTAAGATAAGGGGGCCTAATTTTAAAGTGATTGGAGGAAAGTATAGGGAGGATGTCAGTGGTCAGTTTTTTATACAGTGTGTGGTGAATTCATGTAACACATTGCCAGGACACCTTTCGTCCCTCTTCCCTCCGGGAGAAGGCTCAGGAGCTTGAAGGCTCGTATGGCCAGATTTGGGAACAGCTTCTTTCTATCTGTGATAAGACTGCTGAACGGATCCTGACCCGGATCTGGGCCGTACCCTCCAAATATACAGACCTGCCTCTCCGTTTTTTTTCGCACTACCTTACTTTCCCTTTTCTATTTTCTATTTATGATTTATAATTTAAATTTTTAATATTTACTATCGATTTGTAATCCAGGGAGCGGGAAGCACAGAATCAAATATCGCTATGATGATTGTACGTTCTAGTACCAATTGTTTGGAGACAATAAAGTATAAAGTATAGATATGGGGCATTTATGAAACTCCTGGGGAGGCACATGGATGATAGAAAATGGACAGCTATGTGGGAGGGAAGGGTTGGTTTGACCGTAAAGTAGGTTAAAAGATTAGCACAACGTCATGTGCAAAAGGGCCTGTAATTTTCTATGTAACATTGTCATACCCATGGACTGTGCCGTGGAGGCGGGAAGTAGAAACGGGTCAGCAATCATGCTCATGAGAATGTACGTTCCAGCCTGTTTGTGGTTGTATTTAACTCTCTTCCTTTTGTTTCAGTCCTTTCGAGTCTTGACCAAAGCATAGTGACAGCACGCTCTCTGCTAACCTTAGTCCACATTCCGGGAAAGAAGATTACAATTTAGATTGATGCTGTAAAGGAGCGGTATTAATATAGTATTAGGTTACTACTTCCAGGCTGCAGTGACGGTGTTACATTTTAGTTTGAGAGTTTTCGTTGGTGGCCCTTTGGGCCCATGGTGTGTTATTTTCCTTTTGTCCTACACCCTAGCTAAAACTCTGTGAACTGTTTATTCTGCTTCAATGTCCCTCCCTCTGCACTTGGGCCTTCACCAAACATTGTCAGCAAGCCTTGAACATCAAAATGGACCCGGTGGAGTGAGAGCAGCCCAAATCAGCCTTGAGTTTCATCGGTCAGGTAGGAGAGAAGTGAAAGTCAGTTGGAGGCTGGATTGGCAGAAAAGACTCATGCAGTGCGACAGCTACTTGCGAAGCGGCAGAATCAGCCCAAACAGGAAAAACAGGTGCCGGCATTTGCAGCAACGGCTCAGCGGCTCACCACCGACAGCCAAAATTAGGTGGCAGCCATTACCGCTCTCACTGCCTTTATTTAGCAGCCTTCGGCCAGGACAGTCCCAGTGCCAGCATCAGCACCTCCCATATCCTCCTCTATAGCAGCCACATCAGCCTCAGCCCTGATTTCCTTGGCAGCATCTGGACCTGAACTGAGCATTTCTCCTCCACCAGACAGATACTCGGGTGATCCCGACAGCTGCAGGAACTTTATAACCCAGTGTGAACTAACCTTCCAAGCCCAGCCAGGTCAGTTCAGTGATGACCTACATGGTAAATCCCCTAGACGGGCCCCCGTCAGTCTGTTCAACACTGTACACGTTTCCGCTGCAGCTCAGCCTTTGTAGTCAAGCTCAAGAGAGTGTTTGATCTCCCAGTATGAGATCGGGGGGCTGCCTACCAGCACCTGGACTTGTGCCAAGGGAAAGGGATAGTGAAGGACTATGCTGTAAAATTCCACACTCTTGTGGTTGAGACAGAGTGGAACAAGAGATTGCTCATCACTGTTTTCCAGCATGGGCTGAGCGCAGGGGTCTGGCATGAGATCGTATTGTGTGGTGAACCAGGCGGCCTGAATGACCTAATAAATCTGGCCATTTGAATAGACAACCGGACAGCTGAGTGGTGGAGAGAGAGAGAGCCCTGAACCTCCTACTCTTTAGATCACCAGTGTCTTCGTGCTCTCCCTCGTCAGCTGACACGCAGTCTGTGCAGGAGCCTTTGCCGGTGGGCTCCTGCACCTATCTCAGGACAAGCAAGATCAGCACAGGAGAACAAGTTACTGCCTCAACTGTGGCTCTCTCAGGCACCTGTGGGTATCATGTCCCAGGGTGCCCCATAAGGGAGGGTACCTGTCAGCAAGAAGGGGAGTTCTCTCAGGTCGATTGTCTCTGCGAGCATCTTCCCTTGATCAAGCAATGCTCCCAGCTTCTTGGTCATGAGTGTCCCAGACCCCCAAGCTTCAGTCATTTGTTGACTCGGGGGCAACCGGGAACCTCAAGGATATCTCTCTGGCTCAAAAATGGGAAGATCACACTCAACGATTGAGAGAGAAGTTTGATGTCAGGGCTCTGGATGGTCAACCTCTGGGCACCGGCAGGATCCACCTATCCACAGTAGCCTGCAACTACATGGAGCAGCTCTCCTTCCACCTTGTTGATTCACCTGCCCTGCCACTGGTGCTTGGGCTTCTCTGGCTATCTCGACACCACCCACAGATCAATTGGTCTCTAAAGGCACTCCAAGAGTTGGGACCAGATGCCTGTCTACCTGTCCGGGTCCAGCTCAAGCCCCTGTCAGTGTATCCCCTCCTGTGCCAGCTGCTAGTGGACCTGTCTGATGTTCCGGTTGAATATGCAGACCTTCTTGAGGTCTTCAGTAAGAAGAAGGCCACCTCCGCCTCCAGACGAGCCATACAACTGTGTCATTGACCTCTTACCTGGTGTTAGTCCACCCCGGGGCCGACTCTTTCCTCTCTCTCATTCTGAAACGGTGACCATGGAAGTAGGCACTGACCTTAGGGTTTATCTTGTTCGTGAGTAAGAGGACAGCAAGCTCCGTCCCTGCATTGACTATCAACCCCTCAACAACACCACTGTGAAGAATCACTCCCTTCTTCCCCTGCTTGCCTCTGCGTTTGAACATCTCCAAGGGGCAATTATGTTCCCCAAGACAGATCTGCACAATGCTTACAGCTTAGTTTGTATCTGAGGAGTGGATGAGTGGAAGACAGCATTCAACACCTCCACTGGCCATTATGAGTACTTTGTGATGCCATCTGGTCCAGCCAACACCCCTGCTGTTTTGCAGACCCTGGTCAATGATGTGCGCCAGGAGATGTTGAATCAGTTTGTTTTTGTGTATTTGGATGACATTCTTATCTATTCCTTCTCTCACCAGGAACACATCCAGCATGTCAAGAACAAACTGTATGCCAAGCCAGAGAAGTGTGAGTGCCATAGAGAGCAGGGGTCGTTCTTGGGCTACATCCTCACCCCTTTCATTATTCAAATGAAAAGTGTCAGGCAGTTGCAGAGTGGCCCAACAGGTCAAACAGGTGAGGCACTTCATGGGGTTTGCAAAATTTTCTTCACTTCATCAGAAACCTTTGTTCCATCATGGCTCCCATAAATGCACTCACCAAGAAGACTTCTGCAGGACTCTTATAGGTAAGAGAAGCAGACCAAGCATTCTCAGAAATAAAGCGATGCTTCACCTCTGCCTTAGTGCTGCAACATCCAGACCCATCTCATCCATTCATGGTTGATGTTGATGTATCAGATGTCAGCATTGGAGCTGTCCTCCCCCAGTGCTCTTCTTTCCTTTCCCATTGCTTGACTCCTGCAGAGTGTAACTATGGTGTCAGGAACCAAAACGCTTCTGGCTGACAAGGAGGCCCTGTAGACATGGCAATACTGGCTGGAGGGGGCAGAGCACCCCTTTCTGGCATGGACAGATCACAGAAACTTCTCCTACATTCGTGACCCCAAGAGACTCAACTCCCATCCAGCCCGTTAGGCTCCCTTATTCGTCTGGTTTGATTTCACTCTCACTTAACCGTCCCCGCGGCAAGATTACTAGGCCAATGCTCTCTCCCACCAGTCTGACGTTGTTGAGGACAACGCCAATGCCTGTCAGCCCATCCTTCCCCACTCGTGAATAGTTGCTCCAGTGATCTGGGGAGTAGAAACAAAGGTGAACTCTGCACAAGTCAGATCAAGGACCAGGTGGGGGAGGCCCCTAACAGGCTGTTTGTCCCTGCCACTGTGCACCTCAGAACGCTGGAGCGGGTTCAGTCACCCCATCTGTTTGGACGTCCAAGAATTCAACGGATGCTGGAATTTCTAAAAGAGACGATTTTGGTGGACGTCTTTGTCCCAAGGTGTCTGACTTCGGCTCTGCCTGTCCCACTTGTGCCCAAAGCAAGACGTGATATCAGCACCCTGCTTGACTGCTCTGCCTGCTATCTGGGCCTCACTGGCCCTGGTCCCACCCCTCAGTGGATTTCATCACTGCTCTGTCTCCGTCAGATGAAAACACTACTATTCTGGTCATTGTGGACTGGGTCACCAAAGCAGCACACTTCATTGCTCTCCCCAAGCTCCCATCAGCTCGTAAAAACAGCCGCCCTCATGGTTCAGCTTATGTTCAGACCTCCCTCAGGAGATAGAATCTGATTGTGGACCACAGTTCATGTCTCGTTTTTGGAAGGCTTTCTGTTCTCTTTTAGGAGCCACAGCCATCTTCTCAGTTTCCTACCCCCATTCTAACGGCCAGACTGAGAGAGTGAATCAGGAACTGGAAACAACCCTGTGCTGCCTTGTCTCTTCTAAGTCCACGATCTGCAGCTCCCAAATGGTTTGGACAAAGATTACCCACAATAACCTCAAGTCATGCCCTTTGAATGCCAAAAGGGATTCCAGCCACTGTTCTTCTCTAACAAAGAGATTGCTGTGGGAGTTCCTGCTGCTGAACAGTTGGTCCACGGTTACAAGTGCACAGAGACCGACCAGGGCTTTTCTGCAGCTTGCTCAGAAACAATATGCCCAGCAGGCTGATCAGCTCCACCAATACATGAGGCCTCTCAAGCCAGAGAGAAAAGTCTGGCTGGCATTTCGAGAGTAGAGAGCTTCAAGCTGACACCACACTATGTGGGACCATTGATAGTGCAGAAGGCTATCAACAGAGCCTCTTATAGACTGTACCTACCTATGAAGATTCACCCAGTGTTTCATGTTTCCCAGCTCAAGCCAGTGACTTCCTCACCCCCTAACTTGTCAGCCCCCACCTCTCTACTTAGTAAATGTGCAGTGCTTCCTGGGATCTCGCTGGGTTTGGGACAGGGTACAGTACCTCATGGATTGGGAGGGGTATGGCCCAGAAGAACATTCTCAGGCTCCAGCTCATGACATCCCAGACAAGTTTCTCATCAGGGCTTCCAGTGGGCACAGCTCTCTTGAGAGCTGCACCTAGGGAGGGGGGTCCTGTCACAACCAGAGACTCTGCCACAGAGTCTCAGCGCCCTCACAAGCGGGCAGCTGAAAGGTGTCGGCAGCCACATTTGTGAGTGTGCACGTTCCAGCCAATTTGTGGTTGTACTTTACTCCCTTCCTTTCATTTCATTCTTGTTGAGTCCTGACTGAAGCACAGCTCCCTGCTTACCTTAGTCCATGTTCCAGGAAAGAAGATTACAACTCAGACTGACGCTGTAAAGGAGTGGTATCAATTTAATACTAGGTTTACTGCGTCCGAGCCATGGTGATGGCATTAGAGTTTGGTTAGAGGCCCTCTTGGCCTAGCATTTGTTATTTTCCTTCTCTTCTGCACAGTTCTTATTAAAACTCAGTGAACTGTTCATTCTGCTTCCATGTGTTTCTCTCTGCACTTGGGCCGTCGACAAGCACCACGTTAAATATTGTACATGTCACTAGAAATCACAGAAAGCTGCTGAGGAATATGATGATAAATAGTTTCAGACACCCGGAGAGGAAACCTCCTTGCACCAATACAATGACTCAAACTGACTACACCACCATCTTGCTTAGATAATTTCTCATTGGTACAATAGAATGACTACTCAGTGTTCAATGTTCCTTGCTGTAATTGCATAATGAATATTTATTATGCCCAGTGTCATTGAATGGAAATGTCAAATCCATTTTTAAATCAGTATTACCACTTCAAAAATCAAACGTCATAATCATAGTTATTGACTTTTACATTGAGAACAGGCCTTTTGGCCCATCATGTCAATGATGAGTTTTTTGATCAACTGTTAACCTGGCTTGCCTGAGTCAGGGTCACTGCATACTTCTGTGCCTTACCTGTTTAAGTTCCTGTTTAACTGTCTTTTAATCATATTGATTTATCCAACTCACCACCTCTTCGTGGAGTGAGTTCTGCAATATCAACCACTCTCTTTCTAAGAAAAAAAATCTTCTCAAGCTACATCCTCTAACCTTAAACAATATTTCATTTAACTGTATACATGTGTTTGGTTGAATAAAAATAAACTTGGACTTGAGTTTGAACTTGATCTCAAACCTCTGCTGTCTTGTTTTTGATAACCCTAATATGGGAAGAACATTATTGCCTACCCTATCTATGCTTCTTATAGTTTTACAAACTCCTATCGGGTCTGTCCTCAAGACACAAAGAACTGCAGGTGCTGAAATCTGGAGCAACAAGCAATTTCTGGAAGAGCCTGGTTCCTGCTGATTTCCTGCAGCAGATTGTTTCTTGTTCTCTTCAATAGCCTCTCCTCCAGGAGAAACAAACCTAGCCTCCCCAATCTCTCCACATATCTCTAATCCAGTTAATGTCCTAGACTATCTTCTCTGCACTCTCTCCAGCACAGCCATATCTTTCCTGCAGCATGGCAAAATGAAATGAACAAAATTGTCCAAGTGTGGCCTATCCTATTTTGTATTCTACGCCCCATCCTATGAAAACAAGTATGCCATATTCCTTCGCAAAATGCTGGAAGTACTCAGCAGGGCAGGCAGCATCTATGGTGAGAAATAATTAATTTTTATTTAGAGATACAACATGGTAACAGGTCCTTAAGGCCCGACCATCCCACACTATCCAATTACACCCATGTGACCAATTAACCTATTAACCCGCACGTCTTTGGAATGTGGGAGGAAACTGGAGCACCCTGAGGAAACCTACGCACTCATGGAGAGAACATGCAAACTCCCCACTGACAGCGGCAGAATTGAACCTGGATCGCTGCCACTGTAATAGCATTACACTAACTGCTATGCTACTGTGCACCCATTCTTCATCAGGACTTCTTCAGCAAAAGTCTTGGACTGAAACGTGGACTGTTTTTTCACCTCCACAGTTGCTGCCTGACTTGCTGAGTTCCTCCAGCATTTTGTGCGAGTTGCTCTGGATGTTCAGCATCTGTAGAATCTCATGTGTGTCCTTTTACCTGTCTATCTGTGTTGTCACTTTTGGAGAACCATGGACTTGAACCCTAACCTCCCTCTGTTCATCAAAATTCCTTAGTGACCTTCCATCTCCCACCCCTAAATGATTTCCCAAAATACATCACCTTGCACTCGTTGGGATTAAAGCCATCTACCAACACGCTGCCCAACTTTCCATCTGATCTACATACTGCTGTAACCTTGGACAACCTTCCTCACTGTCCACACCACCACCAACTCTCATTCCATCCGTAGTCTTACCAATCATACTTTCTATATTCACATCCAAGTCTTTTATATATCAAAAGCAATAAGGGTTCCAGCAGTTATCCCTGTGGTACACCACTGATCTCAGAGTTCCAAACAAACAGGCATCCTTCCACCTCTACCTTATGCTTCCTATCAGCAAGCCAAATTTGGATCTATTTATAGCTTTATAGAGAGGGCACCGCAGTAGAGGGAGACAGAGTACGAGGGCTTCGGCAATAACGGGTCGAGGCGAGGTAGGTTGCCTGTGTAGAATACAGACAAGAAGTATGCGTGTGAGGCCAGTGTCCTGTGGTCGGGGTCAGATGTGGGAGGTCCTGGAGAGTCCCAGCCTCCCGGGCGGCCACATCTGCACCTGGTGCGTCAAGCTGCAGCTGCTTAGGGACCACGTTAGGGAACTGGAGATGCAGCTCAATTACCTTCGTCTGGTCAGGTAGAGTGAGGTGATGATAGATAGGAGCTATAGGCAGGTAGTCACACCGGGGCCTCGGGAGACAGGTAAGTGGGTAACAGTCAGGAGATGGAAGGACAAGGATCAGATGTTAGAGAGTACCCCTGGGGCTGTCCCCCTTAACAATAAGTACTCCTGTTTGAGTACTGTTGGGGGGAATGGCCTACCTGGGGGAAGCAACAGTGGTCGCGCCCCTGGCACCAAGTCCGGCCCTGTGGCTTAGAAGGGTAGGGAAAGGAAGAGGATGGCAGCAGTGATAGGGGACTCTATAGTTAGGGGGTCAGACAGGCGATTCTGTGGATGCAGGAAAGAAACATGGGTGGTAGTTTTTCCTCCCAGGTGCCAGGGTCCAGGATGTCTCTGATCACATCCACGATATCCTAAAGTGGGATGGAGAACAGCCAGAGGTCGTGGTATATATTGATACCAATGACATTGGTAGGAAAAGGGAGGAGGTCCGGAAAACAGACTACAGGGAGTTAGGAAGGAAGTTGAGAAGCAGGACGACAAAGGTAGTAATCTCAGGATTACTGCCTGTGCCACGTGACAGTGAGTATAAGAATAGTGTGAGGCGGAGGATAAATGCGTGGCTGAGGGATTGGAGCAGAGGGCAGGGATTCAGATTTCTGGATCATTAGGACCTCTTCTGGGGCAGGTGTGACCTGTACAAAAAGGATGGGTTGCACTTAAATCCCAGGGGGACCAGTATCCTGGCAGGCACATTTGCTAAAGCTATTGGGGAGAGTTTAAACTAGAATTGCTGGGGGGTGGGAACCGAACTGAAGAGACGGAGGAAGAGGCGGTTGGTTCACAAATAGAGAAAGCTTGGAGACAGTGCGAGAGGGAGGATAGGCAGGTGATAGAGAAGGAACACCCTCAGACCAATGGTTTGAGATGTGTCTATTTTAATGCAAGAAGCATCATGAGCAAAGCGGATGAGCTTAGAGCATGGATCAGTACTTGGAAATATGATGTTGTGCCATTATAGAGACTTGGGTGGCTCAGGGGCAAGAATGGTTACTTCAAGTGCCAGGCTTTAGCTGTTTCTGATAGGACAGGGAGGGGGGGCAAAAGAGGTGGGGGCGTGGCACTGTTGATCAGAGATAGTGTCACGGGTGTAGAAAAGGAGGAAGACATGGTGGGATTATCTACGGAGTCTCTGTGAGTGGAAGTTAGGGACAGGAAGGGGTCAATAACTCAAGTGGGTATTTTTATAGACCACTCAATAGTAACAGGGATATCCAGGAGCAGATTGGGAGATGGATTCTGGAAAGGTGTAATAATAACAGGTGAGAGATTTTAATTTCCCAAATATTGATTGCCATCTCTCTACAGCAAGGGGTTTAGATGGGGTGGAGTTTGTTAGGTGTGTTCAGGAAGGTTTCTTGACACAATATGTAGATAAGCCTACAAGAGGAGAAGCCGTACTTGATCTGGTATTGGGAAATGAACCTGGTCAGGTGTCAGATCTCTCAGTGGGAGAGCATTTTGGAGATAGTGATCACAATTCTATCTCCTTTACCATAGCATTGGAGGGGGATAGGAACAGACAAGTTAGGAACACGTTTAATTGGAGTGAGGGGAAATATGAGGCTATCAGGCAGGAACTTGGAAGCATAAATTGAGAACAGATGTTCTCAGGGAAATGTATGGAAGAAATGTGGCAAATGTTCAGGGGATATTTGCATGGAGTTCTGCACAGGTACGTTCCAATGAGGCAGGGAAAGGAAGGTAGGGTACAGGAACCATGATGTACAAATGGCTGTTGAAGAAGATAAGAAAAGCTTATGAAAGGTTCAAAAAACTAGATAATGATAGTGATCTAGAAGAATATAAGACTAGTAGGAAGGAGCTTAAGAATGAAATTAGGAGAGCCAGAAGGGGCCATGAGAAGGCCTTGGCAGAAAGGATTAAGGAAAACCCCAAGGCATTCTAGAAGTATGTGAAGAACAGGAGGATAAGACATAAGAGAATAGGACCAATCAAGGATGACAGTGGAAAAGTGTGTATGGAACCAGAGGAGATAGCAGAGGTACTTAATGAATACTTTGCTTGATGATTGTAGGGATGACTTACAGCAGACTGAAAAGCTTGAGCATGTAGATATTAAAGAAGAGGATGTGCTGAAGCTCTTGGATAAGTCACCAGGACCAGACGAGATGTACCCCAGGCTACTGTGGGAAGTGAGGGAGGAGATTGCTGAGCCTCTGGTGATGATCTTTGCATCATCAATGGGGACGGGAGAGGTTCCGGAGGATTGGAGGGTTGCGGATGCTGTTCCCTTATTCAAGAAAGGGAGTAGAGATAGCCCAGGAAATTATAGACCAGTGAGTCTTACTTCAGTGGTTGGTAAGTTGTTGGAGAAGATCCCGAGAGGCATGATTTATGAACATTTGGAGAGGCATAATATGATTAGGAATAATCAGCATGGCTTTGTCAACGGCAGGACGTGCCTTACAAGCCTGATTGAATTTTTTGAGGATGTGACTAAACACATTGTTGAGGGTAGAGCAGTAGATATAGGGTACATGGATTCCAGCAAGGCATTTGATAAGGTACCCCATGCAAGGCTTATTGAGAGAGTAAGGAGGCATGGGGGATCCAAGGGAACATTGCTTTGTGGATCCAGAATTGGCTTGCCCACAGAAGGCAAAGTGTAGTTGTAGATGGGTCATATTCTGCATGGAGGTCAGTGACCAGTGGTGTGCCTCAGGGATCTGTTCTGGGACTCCTACCCTTCATGATTTTTATAAATGACCTGGTTAAGGAAGTGGAGAGATGGGTTAGTAAATTTGCTGATGACACAAAGGTTGGGGGTGTTGTGGATAATGTGGAGGGCTGTCAGAAGTTACAGTGGGACATTGATAGGTTGCAAAACTGGGCTGAGAAGTGGCAGATGGAGTTCAACCCAGATAGGAGTGAGATGGTTCATTTTGGTAGGTCAAACATGATGGTGGAATATAGTATTAATGATAAGACTCATGGCAGTGTGGAGGATCAGAGGGATCTTGAGGTCCAAGTCCATAGGACATGCAAAGCTGCTGCGCAGGTTGACTCTGTGGTTAAGAAAGCATACGGTGTATTGGCCTTCATCAGTCGTGGGATTGAGTTTAAGAGCTGAGAGGTAATGTTGCAGCTGTATAGGACCCTGGTCAGACCCCACTTGGAGTACTGTGCTCAGTTCTGGTCGCCTCTCTACAACTATATGTAGAAAGGGTGCAGAGGAGATTTACAAAGATGTTGCCTGGATAAGAAAGCATGCCTTATGAGAATAGGTTGAGTGAACTCAACCTTTTTTCCTTGGAGCAACAGAGGATGAGAGGTGACCTGACAGAGGTGTATAAGATGATGAGAGGCATTGATCATGTGGATAGTCAGAGGCTTTTTCCCAGGGCTGAAATGGCTAGCACAAGAGGGCACAGTTTTAAGGTACTTGGAAGTAGGTACAGAGGAGATGTCAGGGGTAAGTTTTTAACGCAGAGAGTGGTGAGTGCGTGGAATGGGCTGCTGGCGATGGTGGTGGAGGCGGAGACGACAGGGTCTTTTAAGAGACTCCTGGATAGGTTCATGGAGCTTAGAAAAATAGAGGGCTATGGGTAATCCTAGGTAATTTCTAAGATAAGGACATGTTCAGCACAGCATTGTGGGCCAAAGGGCCTGTATTGTGCTGTAGGTTTTCTATGTTTCAATGTTTCTATTTAGCCAGTAACCTTAGATCCTATGTACCTTCACCTTCAGGGCTGGCCTACCATGCAGAAAACTGTCAAATGTCTTTCTAAAATCCTTATTGATAAATATCTTATCACCCTCTTTTTTTGGTTTATCTGGGATTCTCTTTCATCCTACTTGTAAGGATGTTTCATGGTTCAGTTTTCCCCTCCCAATTCTTTTCCAAGTAGAAGGTGGATTGTACATTCCTATTCATGTGATGTGCCCACACGTCAAAATATTGAAACAGACAGAGAGATCTTCAGTAGGTTTATTAAAAGAAATAGACGAGCAAAGGGACAGGTAGGTTATGTTCAGACAGAGATGGGAGAATTTATAATGTGAGTGAGGCAGAGAAATTAAACAACCTCTTTGTGCCTGACAGCATTGTTTGCTGTTCCATGGGTGAAGAAATTGCTTCTTAACTCAGTTCTGAATGGCTGAACCTTTATTTTGTATGTTTCAATGACATCACCTCTTAATCTTACAAATCAAGGGAGTGAAAGCCAAGTCTTCTTTATCTCTGCTAAAAGACAAACTTTCAATCTCATGAGTTATTCTGGTAAACATTCGTTGCATTCTCTCTGTCTGAAATATAACTTCATTTCGATCAGGAGACCAAACCTTTCAATCTCATACCACTTGAAGAAATCTCTGCATTTCTACTATTTCCACAAAAATAATGGTGGAAATAAATAAAATTGATGTTGTTCCACTCAAGGCAAAAGACAACCCCACAAACAGTTACATTAGCTGGTAAATACATTCAGAAATACCATAAAGGTATTACCAAAAAGAAAGTCTTTTTATCAGTACCCAACCCTGCAGCCAGTTTGAGGAAGGGTCCATTTATTCCCACTCTGTTTTCTGATTCATAATCAATTACCAATCTATCAGCACATTACCTCCCAAATGTTTGTTGGCCAGTCTCCTGTGTGGAACCTTATCAATAGCCTGAAAACATGAATATACCACATTAAGATAAAGATACACTTTATTTGTCACATGTACATTGAAAAATCAAAACATATAGTGAAACGCATTGTTTGTGTCAACAATCGACACAATCTGAGGACGTCCTGGGGCAGCATGCAAGTGTCACCATGCTTCGAGTGCCAATGTAGAATGCCCATGCAAGTGTCGCCACGCTTCCAGTGCCAATGTGGAATGCCCATGCCTCACTATCCTTAACCTGTATGCCTTTGCAATGTGAGAGGAAACCAGAGCACCCTGAGAAAACCCACACGGTCCTGGGGAGAACATAAAACACGTTATCGACAGCGGCGGGTATCGAACCCTACTGTAAAGCATTACACTAACCACTATACTACCATGCGGCTCATGTTCACTAGTTCCCCCTTCTACTAGCCATGTTCAACAAACTCCAGTAGATTATTCAAATGAACAACATGCATAAAATGCTGGAGGAGCTCAGCAGGCCAGGTAGCATCTCTGGAAAAGAATATAGTCGATGTTTCTGGCCGAGACCCTTCATCAGGACTGGAGAAAAAAAGATGAGGAGTCAGAGTTAGAGGGTGGGGGGAGGGGTGAAGAGTTGGGAAGTTGATTGGTGAAAGAGATACAGGGTTGGAGAAGGGGGAATCTGAAAGGATAGAAGGCCATGGAAGAAAGAAAAGGGGAGGAGTGTCAAAGGGAGGAGATGGGCAGGTAAGGAGATAAGATGAGAGAGAGGGAAAAGGGAATGGGGAGTGGTGAAGAGGGTGGGGGGCATTACTGGAAGTTCGAGATATCAATGTTCATGCCATCAAGTTGGAGGCTACTCAGATGGAACATATGGTGTTGCTCCTCCAACCTGAGTGTGGCCTCATCATGACAACAGAGGAGGCCATGGTCTGACGTGTCGGAATAGGATTGGGAAGTGGAATTAAAATGGGTGGCCACTGGGAGATCCTGCATTTTCTGGTGGATGGAGCATAAGTGCTCGACAAAGCAGTCTCCCAATCTACGTAAGGTCTCCCCAATATACAGGAGGCAACACCAGGAGCGCCGGATTCAGTAATGACCCCAGCAGACTCAGTGCCCCCTCTCCCTCACCATTTCCGGAAATGCCCCCTCTCGCTCACAATTTCCCATTCCCTCGCTGTTCAAGGATGTTCAGTTGCTATTGACTCCAATTGTTGTTTCTGTTAGAAAGTCCTGCCGAAGGGTTTCAGCCCGAAACATCGATAGTACTCTTTTCCACAGATGCAGCCTGGTCTGCTGAGTTCCTCCAGCATTTTGTGCGTGTTGCCAGTGTCTCCAATTGCCCATCTGTGTGACTGAGAAACTCCTCCTGAGGGCCCCCTATCATGAAGTTCCGTTCTTTTGAGAAGTGGTCATCACTTTGACAGAGCAAATGAAAACGGACAAAAAAAAAACACTGAACAAAACAGTGAAGACAGTGCCTAAGTATAGGTCAAAGGTGAAGAATAGAGCAACTCCTTCAGTAGAAGAAAGAATATGGTAAACTACTCTTCACTAGAGAGGAATTTTTATGCCTCTGTTCTTTGCTGCACACCACAGACTCCAGGCTACTAAAATCATGTCAGTATCCCACTAACCTCTTTCTCTTGCAAATTACCTACGAGCAGGTAAACGTTAGCCAAGGTGATTCAAATAGCAATGCAAAAACTCCAGTGCAAAACGCCACTGAGCTTGATGACCTGGACACGTTTAGTTGCTATGAACTCCGACTTTTGTCTCTGTTAGAAAGATGTGGGTTCAAATCCTACTCCGGGAATCTGAGCAATTTATGCTATGTGCCCATGATGCTATTGTAAGAATGTTTTTCATTTCACCTTTGCATACTTGTGCACATGACAATAAACTTGATATTTGATTTTGCGTACTCCACTAAGGTACTCAGGGGGCTCTGCACTGTCAAAGGTGCTGCCTTTACGATTAGACTGCAATTCAGATTTATTTATCACGTGTACGTACGGTGAAATGCGCCATTTGCATTAACAACCAACACACCCGAGGTTATGCTGGGGGTAGCCCGGAAGGGTCGCCACACATTCCCGTGCCAACATAGCATGCCCGCAGAACACAACAAAGCAAGATCTGCCAAGCAACAAGGCAACAACAGCGAAACAAGTACTGTACCCCTCCGCCTGTCACCCATCCACCCACACATATACACAGTCCTCTAACCCCAGGGCAGATTGTCTCCAAACTCCAAGCTCCAGTGCTCTCGTGGATACACACAATGTTAAACTGAAGGCCTGGTCTCTACTTCGTTGTACGTAATAGATCAAAAGGCAAGATACAGTGGATTCTGGTTAATTGGGACAAGTCAGGACCAGTACATTTTGCCCCAGTTAATCGGCTGTCCCAATTAGCCAAAGTTTCATGGAACTACTTAAAAAGGTATAAAAAAGACAAGCTACCATTTAACTAAGTAACAAATAATGTATTTAAGTGAAATACAGAACAGATTAGAATACCCATACCACTACAGTACAATAAAACTGTATATTACTTCAGAATCAGAATCAGGTTTATTATCACTGGCATGTGTCTTGAAATTTGTTAATTTAGCAACAGCAGTTCAACATAATATAGAAGAAGAAGAAAATAAATAGATAAATAACAGTATACGTATATTGAATTGATTAAAATTCGCGCCAAAAAAAAGAAAATATATATTAAAAAAGCGAGGTAGTGTTCATGGGTTCAATGTCCATTTAGAAATTGAATGGCAGAGGGGAAGAAGCTGTTCCTGAATCACTGAGTGTGTGCCTTCAGGCTTCTGTACCTCCTAACTGATGGTAACAGTGAGAAAAGGGCATGCCCTGGGTGCTGGAGGTCCTTAATAATGGATGCTACCTTTCTGAGACACTGCTCCCTGAAGATGTCCTGGGTACTTTATAGGCTAGTACCCAAGATGGAGCCGACCAAATTTACAATCCTCTGCAGCTTCTTTTGGTCCTGTGCAGTAGCCCCCCCCCCCATACCAGACAGTGATGCAGCCTGTCAGAATGCTCTTCACAGCACATCTATAGAAGTTTTAGAGTATATTTGTTGACATACCAAATATCTTCAAACTCCTAATGATTTTTTTAGATTATGAGAACACTCAGTCCTCTTTTATTGTCATTTAGAGATGCATACATGCATTAAGAAATGATATAACGTTTCTCTGGAGTGATATCACAGGAAACAGGACAAACCAAAGATTAACGCTGACAGAACCACATAATTATAACATATAGTTACAGCAGTGCAAAGCAATACCATAATTTGATGAAGAACAGACCATAGGCACAGTAAAAAAAAGTCTCAAAGTCCCCGAGTCCCCAATAGCAGGTGGCAAAAGGGAGAAACTCCCTGCCATAAACCTCCAGGCACCATCAACTTGCCAATGCCTTGGAAGCAGCCAACCACAGCCGACACTATGAGTCCATCCATCCAAAAGCTTTGAGCTTCCAACCAGCCTCTCCGATACAGCATCCTGAGCGCCATCCTCTGCTGAGTGCCTTCGACCTCTCCCCGGCCGCTGAAACAGGCAAAGCCGAGGATTTCGGGGTCTTCAGCTCCGGAGATTCCGGTTACCACACAGTAGCAGTGGCAGCAAAGCGGGCATTTCAGAAGTTTTCCAGATGTTCCACCGTACTCTCACGTCTGTCTCCATCAAATCAGAATTGTGCACGGCCCCCTACTTGACAGATAACAGATATCATTCACCGAAGTGGCCGCGCGCGCTGCCATCACGCCGCCATCTTCTCCTCCCTCCCGGGTTTCTTTGTGATTGTGGTTTACGATACCATGTTTTTTTCATTGACTGTAAATGAACAAAGGGGCACATGGGGTGTCCAGGGAGGCATAGTACCTCTGGTGAAGGGGCATCTCTTGTCCAGTCCAAGGCAGGTCACTCACCTTTGGCCCCCACCAGAACTTGGCTCTCAGCTGTGGCTCCAAGTAGCTGTTGCTGTTTTGACTGTAACTGTTTTGCGCAGATACACTGTTTCGACAGGCAGGCTAAACCAGGGTGAGGGTAGCCGGTGAAATAGGAACATGCCTGTCTTAGCATGTGAAGTCAGGTCCGGTGGACAGGGCGGATGAGATCAACAGTGAGATCCAATGGCCAGGAAGGTGTTCTGCAATGCTACGTGGAGACCGAAGGGCATGACAAGACACAGAAAAGGTCATGGTCATCCTCTGCAACCAAGGAAGACCCCAGTTCTGACAACTACTCAACCCAGACTTCCGAGGCCAAGAAAGTGGAGCTACCCCAGTGCAACAGCTTTTCCACTTTAAGATCACTCCAGCAGACATCTCCTGTCATTGTCAGATATGACAGACAACCACCAAATGAACAAGGTCAGCACAGACACCTAGTGCAGATAATAGAATGCCGTCACACAATGCCTTCGACGACTGAACCCAACAGATTTTCATTTTCATTGTAATACTGAAGATGATTGTCGATATCTTCAAATTCTTCATAATTCCTAACTTGTTGAAGTAGTGAAATAATATCACCTTCGCTGTCGGCCAATTCTGGTATCTCCAAGCCAGAATGTTTGAAATGGCAAAACAGTTCTGAATTGCTGCTTACTTCTTGCAAATATCAGTAACAAAAATCACTGCCTTTTGAACACAAGCAGAAGCAACTGGTGCTATTTGAGAAGCGTTTGATCAAAACAATCACGTCTAGTGGCCATGCAAGTGCACATGACTGAAGGTGGTTAGAAACTGTTCGGCAACAGCGTCCTGTCCCAATTCAACGGCACAGTGACTAAAATAAACGGAGTGAATCCGCTATTTTGTCCATTCCATAAGACCATAAGATATAGGAGCAGAATCAGGCCATTTGGTCCTTCAATTCTGCTCTGCCATTTCATCATGGCTGATCCATTTCTCTCTCAGACCTAATCTCCTCCCTTCTGCCCGTATCTCTTCATGCCCTGACTAATCAAGAATCTATCAATTTTGACTTTAAATATACCTAATGACTTGGCCTCCACAGCCACCTGAGGCAACGAATTCCACAGATTCATGACTCTCTGGCTAAAGAAATTCCTCATCTCCGTTCTAAATGGACTTCCCTCTACTCTGAGTCTGTGTCCTCTGGCTTTAAACTCCCCTACCACAGGAAACATCCTCACCACATCCACTCTATCAAGGCCTATCAACATGCAATAGGTTTCAATGAGATCCCCCTCATTCTTCTAAATTCCAGCAATTAAAGGCCCAGAGCCATCAAATGCTCCATATATGACAAGCCTTTCAATCCTGAAATCATTTTCGTGAACCTTCTTTGAACCCTCTCCAATGTCGGCACATCCTTTTTCAGACAAAGAGCCCAAACCTCACCACAATACTCCAAGTGAGACCTCATCAGTGCCTTATTAAGCCTTGAACATTACATCCTTACTTTTATATTCTAGTTCTCTCCAAATGAATGCTAACATCACATTTGCCTTTGTCACCACAGACCCAACCCGCAAATTAACCTTTAGGGAATCCTACGCGAGGACTCTCAGGTCACTTTGCACCTCAGATTTTTTAAATTTTCCCACCATTTAGAGTCAGTTTTGTTCTTTAAGCTATGTCCCAAATAAGTGACTGCCCTGGTTAACTGATGGCCCAATTAGCCAGAATCCACTGTATATTGAAGAAGAGGGGAGTCATCCCAATATTCTGGCCAAAATTATGCCTTATTTAACATAGTTGCAAGAAAATTGATTAATAAAACAATGAGTATTCATCTGTACAAGTTGAATGCTGCATTTCCAACAGCATTGGCTACAGTTCAGTAATACTTCATTGGGTGTAAAGCAGTTAGAACAAAGAGAGTGTGCAATTAAGCTGGAAAGTGTGCGTAAAAGATTTACTAGGATACTGCCATGACTGGCAGGCTTATGTATTAAGGAGAGACTGGATAGGCAGTGACATTTCCCCTGGAGCAAAGAAGGCTAAGGAGTGACCCTATAGAACAGGGCTTCCCAGCTTTTTTATGCCATGGACCAATACCACTGAGCAAGGAGCCCATGGACTCCAGGTTGGAAAACCTTGCTATGAAAGAACATGAAAATCATGCAGAGCACAGAGAAGGTGCATAGCCATGGTCTTTTCCCTGGGCAGGAGAGTCTAAAACTAAACAACATGGATTTAGGATGGAAAGTAAAAGATTTACAAGGGACCAGAGAGACAACATTTTCACACAGAGGGTGGTGGGTACACTGAATGAGCTGCCGTGGAAAGCCAGAAGGTGGGTATAGTCACAAAGTTTAACAAACACCTAGACAGATACGTGAATAAAAAAGGTTCAGATTCAGATTTGGATTTAATTATTTATCACATGTATATTAAAACATAGAGGGAAATACATTGTTTGCATTAACAACCAACACAACCTATGGATATACTGGGGGTATGGGGGTACTGGGGTAGCCTATGGATTATACTAGGGGTATGGGAGTACTGGGGTAGCCTATGGATATACTAGGGGTATGGGAGTACTGGGGTAGCCTATGGATATACTGGGGGTATGGGGTTACTGGGGTAACCTATGGATATACTGGGGGTATGGGAGTACTGGGGTAGCCTATGGATATACTGGGGGTATGGGGTTACTGGGGTAGCCTATGGATATACTGGGGGTATGGGGGTACTGGGGTAACCTATGGATATACTGGGGGTGTGGGAGTACTGGGGTAGCCTATGGATATACTAGGGATATGGGAGTACTGGGGTAGCCTATGGATATACTGGGGGTATGGGAGTACTGGGGTAGCCTTACTGATCACTGTTTCCCCAGCTGCAATGCTGATATTTTCCAGAATAATTCCAACAGTCCAATCAACGGCAGGAACAAGCCACAGCGACAGGGTTTCTCGCAGGTCATCGACACTCGTTTAAAAGGAGAGCTTCGCAGGCCTTCTGGCTCATTCTGATGGTCCAATCAATGGCAGGAGCAGGCCATAGCGACGAGGTTTCTTACAGGTTGGCAACACGTGTTTAAAAGTACAGAAGGGACAAGTGGGGCAGCCATTGTTGGGAATAGACCAGTGAGAGTAGAAGTGAGGCTTTGGCTCAAGTGAGGCGTTGGCTCTGGGTAAGCTTATGTTAAGGTTCATTTTTTTCTCTCTCTTGCTGTAGTTGGTGTAGTAAATGGCCATTGTGTGTTCTTCATGCCGAATGTTGGAGTCCTTGGAGACCCTGGGAAGTAGTCACCCTGAACTTGCAGGAGACGAGTAGCCGGGTGACTGTCAGGAGAAATGGAAATGTGAATAGGCAGTTAGCACAGAGCACCTCTATGGCCATTCCCCTCAATAATAAGTATACCATTTTGGATACTGTTGTGGGGATGACCTCCCAGGGGAATGTCATGGAGACCAGGTTACTGGCACTGAGCATAGGTCCGTGCAGCAGAATGGAGAGAGAAGAGGGGAGCGGTAGTGTTGGGGTCTCAATAGCCAGGGGAACAGACAGGAGATGCTGTGGACATGAACAGGACACCTGGATGGTATGTTGCCTCCCAGTTGCCATGGTCAGGGTCGTCTCGGATTGCGTCCACAACATTTTGGAGAGGGACAGAGAGCAGCCAGACGTCTTGGTACATATTTCTACCAATGACATAGGAAGGAGTAGCAAAGAGGTCCTGAAAAGAGAACTTAGAGAGCTAGGTAGAAAGCTGAGCAGCAGAACCTTCCAGGTAGTAATTTCTCGATTGCCGCCTGTGCCACACACCAGTGAGGGTAGAAACAGGATGATCTGGCAGATTAATGCGTGGCTGAGAAGCTGGTGCAGGGGGCAGGGCTTCAGGTTCTTGGATCATTGGGATTTCTTCTGGGGGAGGTATAACCTGCTCAAAAGTGACGGGTTGCACCTCAGCCTGAGGGGGACCAATATTCACGCAGGCAGGTTTGTTAGATCTGTTGGTGAGGGTTTAAACTGATTTGGCAGGGTCGTGGGAACTGGAGTGAAGGGACTCAGGATAGGATGGATGATAAAAAAGCAAAGGTAGCGTGGAGCCAGACTGTCAGGAAGGGCAGGCAGATGATAGAACATAATTTCAGCCAGCAGGGTGAGTATCAGTGCATTAGGGATGCAAAATCAAAAAGGGGAGCAAATGCAACACTCAAAATGTTATATCTCAATGCATGGAGTATAAGAAATAAGGTGGATGATCTTGCTGCACTTTGATAGATTTTTGGGTATGATGTTGTGGCCATCACTAAATCGTGGCTGAAGGATGGTTGTAGTTGGGAGCTGAATATCCAAGGTTACACATTGTATCAGAGGGAGAGGAAGGTAGGCAGAGGGGGTGGCGTGGCTCTGCTGGTAAAGAATTGCATCAAATCAAGAGAAAGATATAACATAGGATCCAGAAGATGTTGAATCCTTGTGGGTTGAGTTAAGAAACTGCAAAGGTAAAAGGATTCTGACGGTAGTTATATACTGGCCTCCCAACAGATTACAATGGAACATAGATTACAACAGGAAATAGAAAAGGCGTGTCAAAAGGGCAATGTTATGATAGTCATGGGAGATTTCAACATACAGGTCAAATGGAACTAAATCTCAAAAGAGTAAGTTTGTCCAATGCCTACGAGATGGCTTTTTAGGGCAGTTTGTCATTGAGCCTATGAGGGCATTAGCTATACTGAATTGGGTGTTATGTAATGAACCGGAGGTGATTAGGGAGCTTAAGGTAAAAGAACCCTTAGGAGGCAGTGAACACAATATGATTGAGTTCAACTTGAAATTTGATAGGGAGAAAGTGAAGTCTGATGTAGCAGTATTTCAGTGGAGTAAAGGAAATTACTGTGGTATGAGAGGGGAGTTGGCCAAAGTAAATTGGAAGGAGCTGCTGGCAGGGATGACAGCAGAGCAGCAATGGTGTTCATTTAACACTTAAAGCTGCCTACTGTTTGATTCTTTTTGGTGCAGGGGTGACTGTATTTGAAAGTAATGAGCAGCTGAGAGATGCTCATACGAGGATAAGAACATTTGCAGGTTAATGCATCCTTGACATAATTTTCAACTCATTTTTCTGTAGAATTTTGGCTCCCTGCATTCATTTGAAATTAGCCTTTGGAAAAGAACAGCTTAGCTCATTGGACTTGGTTATTTTCACCAGTTAATGAAATTGAGGGAATGTCCAGCTTTGAAATGTGGTTACCAAAACTCCGAGCAGCACGTTTCATGTACCCACCATTCTCTGCATATAAAAAAAACCTCTGACATCCCCCCTAT
Source organism: Mobula birostris (assembly GCF_030028105.1). NCBI lineage: Eukaryota > Metazoa > Chordata > Chondrichthyes > Myliobatiformes > Myliobatidae > Mobula > Mobula birostris. Next base: position 124,604,550 of record NC_092379.1, on the reverse strand, counting down.
ACTTTTCTCCAATCACCTTAAAGAAATGCCCCCTCACGTTAGTCATTTCTGCCCTGGGAAACCACCTTTAACTGTCTATTCTATCCATGCCTCTTATCACCTTATATACCCCTATAAAGTCATTTCTCATCCTCTATCTTCCAAAGAGAATAGCCCTAGCTCGCTGAACCTAATCCAGGCAGCATCCTGGTAAACCCCTTATGCACCCTCTCCAAAGCCACCAGATCCTTATGATAATGAGGTGATCAGAACTAAATGCAACACCCCATCTTTGGATAATAAACAGAATCATATCTGTGTTCTATTGCTCACTACTAATTCAATAGGCGCAATCTTCTCTGAATTAATTCACTATCCCGCCAAGCAATACACGGTTATCTTACGTAGATAATGTATGTTTTATTTAATAGAAATTCTAAACAAGACTTAATGATATTTATGTGACAACACAACATTTATTGCTATCAAATCTGAGGAAAACCGGAGCAATATAACAATGTCAGAAGTTTAAATGTTCAACATGGTTAAAAGTTAAATATTCTGCTTGCAGATAAACTACTGTGCCAAAATATATTGCAGTTTAATGGGAAAACTGGTATTTCCGTCCAGATAGTCAAAGAATATTCATGTCTCATATTTTGCAAATGATAGGTATGTAGCATCAAAACTGATCTTTTAACAATACCCTATTCTCCTGCAAACGCTGGTATGGAATCTTGTTTGTCTACATAGAGAGGGATATAAAAGAGGTGGGGAAGTTGCACTACTCATTGGGGAGAATGTTTTACTTTAGACGAGACAGTTTATGTCCCGTCTGCAGTTTGTGATGAAAAGATTGAGAGAGGGCAGAGGGCCAGAGTGGGCTGTCCAAGAGGGCTGAGATGCTGCCTGACCTGCCAAGTTCCTCCAGCATTTTGTCTGTGTTGCTCAAATGCAAAGAGAATAATATTGTGGTTGAAGACAATATCATGAGCGCTCAAAATAATGTGATATGTGGGAGTGAAAAAGCAAGGGTCCCGAGGGAGTTTGGGCCTGAAACATATGGTTTACTGCCAAATCCTGTTTTGTGCAAAGTGATAGATGTCTTGCTTAAAGGTGCGTGGGGAACGGAAGGTCAGTAACTATTAGAAATATATGTGTGTTGTCCATCTGAGATGAGAAGCCAGAACTAAAGTGAAGCACTTTGAGTACATTGTTTCAATGCAGGATTTATTCATTGACTCACAACTTTAGTCCCCATATGCCTTTTGCATTAGGATTTGTATATGAACTGGTAGAAGAACACATTTGGTCAAGGTTGAACTTCTGTGTAGAATTACTAGGTCGTTGGAAGTGGCAACCAAGAATGGTAAAGAATTTCATCGTACTGATGCAACTGGTATAAGCTCCTCTGGAGACGATCCAGAGGAGGTTTCCGATAATGATCCCAGGAATTAAAGGATTAATATATGAGGAGCCTTTGATAGCTTTGGGCCTGTACTCACTAGACTTTAGAAGAATGAATGGGGTCTCACCGAAACCAATTGAATATTGACAAGCCTAGATAGATTGGACATGGAGGTGATGAGTCTAGGGCCAACGTTAACAGCCTCAGAATAGAAGGATGTCCCTTTAGAACAGAGATGAGGAGGAATTTCTTTTGCCAGAGGGTGGTGAATCTGTGGAATTTATTGCAACAGGCAACAGTGGAGGAATGTCATTGGCCTATTTAAGGCAGAGTTTGAAAGGCCCTTGACTAGTAAGGGTGTCAAAGGTTACGGGGAGAAGGCAGGAGAATGGGGTTGAGAGGGAAAATAGATCAGTATGATGGAATGGTGGAGCAGACTTGATGAGCTGAATGGCCTAATTCTGCTCTTATGTCTTAGCTACATTCTGGAGTCAGAGGACCACAGCGAAGTCTAAAGCTATGGTTCAAAGAATCCTGGAAAGATCTCTTGCAACAGCCATAATTCTCCATCATTTGCCAGTTTAGAACAGCCAATTACTCCAATTGCCAAAAGAAATATCACATTTTGACAGCCTGCAGATCCAAAATAAGACACGAAACAGTAGAAAGGAGTCCTTCATTGTTTGAGAATTTCTTTGGCCATTGAAGATCTGGGATTGTACATTTTCTATGGCATGAGCAGTAACAGAAATGAACAGACTGACAGATTGACTTTCAAGTAAGTCATTGATTAACAATTGGTGCATTGAGATGCAAATTAATTGCTGCAGGCTGTCCAACAATTTGCATATACAAATTTAACCATTCTGTTGACAGCAAACACTGTTGAACTTAAAGCCTGCTCTGCTAGGGATTTGCAGTTAAAAGGTCAAATGGAGTGCATGATACAATACAACAAACAACAAGAATAATTATTCCTCAATGCCACAAACTATAAAACCAGAGCATCTTTAATGGTGTGGTTTGTCTGAGGTCAGATTGATTAGGTTTAAAGGACGGTACAGCATTGTGGGCTGAAGGGCCTGTACTATCCTGTAATGTTCTATGCCCTATGCAACAATAGAAATTGGATGAATGTTCAACATTCAAGACTCAAAGTGCCACCTTGGCTGGCAAGAAATAATAATATCCGTGGACACAGCTTACAGTCACAATGGATACAGCAAACAGGTCCACGTTGGACTAGTTTATAGCAAGCTCAGAACAGTCCCATATGGCCTAAAGCAGAGATTCCCAACCTGGAGTCCATGTACCCCTTGCTTAATGTTTCGGTTCATGGCATAAAAAAAAGATTGGGAACGCTTCATTTCAAGAGTCAAACTGAGGCTGAACGAGAGTGGCTAGAACAAAATGATGTGCCAACAAAAATTGATCAAAGTGGTTGTTTCAAAGGCAGAGGAAGACTATTCAGCTGTGTGGGGCTAGAGTCAAACTTAATCAAAATGTAGATAGTGAATAATACCTGCTGTCCATTTCACAACCCTTGTGCACAGCATTGACAGGATCGAAGGTATTCACGTAATAGGACTCGCCTGGACTCTCACAACAATAAGTGTTGAAAAAGGCAGTCAGCAGTACCTACTCATCAAAACACAAAAAGGACTCTACTCGTAGGTAAGGTTACCCAATGCAGTCAAAAATGTTCAGGCAGTATTGGATAAAATATTGCAGGTACTGATGCAACCATGATAATACACCTGTTTGTTTATTTAACATTTAAATTTCAAAGTAATTTTATTACATAGGTATGCACAGTACTGCGCAAACATCTTAGGCACATATATACATAGCTAAGACATTTGTACAGTACTGTATATGTCAATGTGGAGCAAAGAGTGAGTTTGTAAATCTAGCAGGAGCAAAGGAGGTTGAGAATATTGAGAGTTGGATGCCACGGGAAAGGTGTGGGGCAGGTGGCAGAGAAGAAGTGCCGGGGCGGATGCAGACACACCCAGCCTTGAGACATCTCGCAAGGTCATTTGATTCCAAACAATGACCATGATACTGTGCTCAAGCTGGAGTTGGCAATATGTTGCATCAGGTTAGGTGCAAATGTTGTGATAAGCCATGTGATTGATGAAGTTTGTTGTTTAATTTAGTACAATAGACCAGCAATCAAGGAAGAATTGTGAATAGTGTTTGGAATCAAGAAATTCTCATAGGTTCAACAAGACAAATCCTTTAACCTAATAACATATCGTAAACCATGGCCAATATATGGTCCCAAATTAGTGATCCTTACTATTCTGTTATCAAAGATCCAAAGATGGACAATCCTTCTGTCACAATAAAATAGTACAGAATTTCCAAGCAGAATGGTGTCATGTCTGCCACATGAGTACTCAGATGTTGGAAGTGAAAATGCGTTCAATGCACTAAATGCAGTCAATGACAAATTTTCACTAAATGAAATGGAAATTGCAAATAATAACCGGAAAGACCCAGGACTGAAAAGGATCGTTCAACAAACACTGAAAGGATTGGAATGATCCAAAAGAGGAACTTAAACTCATTAAAGATTCATTGAAGTGAGTTGTTGTATGAGTGGGGATCCATCATAGAGTGGACTGAGCTGCTACATTGAAGGATTCAGAATCAGAATCAGATTTAATATCACTGGCATATGTTGTGAAATTTGTTGTTTTGAGGCAGCAGTACAATGCAATACATAATAATAAAAAAAATTACAATAAAGATATACTGTACAGTATATTAAAATTGAATTAAGTAGTGCTTGAAAAAATGTTTGTTTCAATTTCATATACAATTTCATAGGAATAGATAGTATTAGGAAGTCATATTTGCTGCTGCATTTGGACAGTAGCCTTGAATAATTGGTAGGTAACCATGGTATTTGTTAAAAACTAGGAACAGGCCACCAATTTTTTTTTCCAGCTACAGTCAGGGCAATATAGACTTCTTCTGAGCATAAATGAAGACTTTTATATCTTCATTTCTGGGAGTGAAACTTTCCTGGTGCAAATTGATAATTACTCAGAATAGGTTGAAACAAAATACATGTGTTAATGCAACCCAACAGAGCATAATATAAATATACTAGTCCAAAATATCTTTAGCTGCTTCATGAATCACTTTGCTTCCACCATAAATTCAGAGGTGGAGATATTCATTGGAATTGCACAATATTCAGTTCAACTCATTAGCTAATGAAGTAGTATATGAATGATTGCACTAAGTCCTAGAAATCATTCAGACAGGGGCTGATAAATGTCAAGTAACACTCGTGCTACAAAACTGCTAGTCATTCAGAGAACATCAAACCTCCTCTTCTAATATTCCTTGGGTTTACCAATGGGAGTCCCACACTATTGAGGATTATCATGGATCAGAAACTCAAATGGGCCAGCAGCATAAATACTGTGGCTATAAGAGCACATAATTGGCTAGGTATCCTGCGGAAAGTAACACACTCCTAATACCCCCGTCGGCAATCGCCTCTGATCTGGGCCGACATTTATGTGCCGGGCAGCACCTAGTTAATTAGCTTGTTTATTTCGACTTTTTTCTTAAATATGTACTGGGTGCATTCCGGCTACTGCTGCACCCCTGCATGCTTCGCGGCAATGTATCGGTCCGCGGCCTGGAGGTTGGGGACCACTGATTAACATCAAGAACTCAGTTCAAAGATCACAGTTCCAAAGGTTCAAAGGTTCAAACGTTCACTTATTATCAAAGTATGTATGCAATATACAACTCTGAGATTCTTCTTCTCCAGATGGTCAGGAAATAAAAGAAAGCCATGAAAGTCAGTTCAAAGAGAAACAGCAAACCCACCCTCCCCACACAAAAAAGAAAGGCAACATTATCATCAATCCCCCCCAGACTTCAACCCTCCTGCACAAAACACAGCAAGAATATCGGTCCCTAAATCCCTCACATTAACCCAAATCAGCCCCCATCTACTGTGTTCGCAGTCTTTATGTAACAGTGCACTTCCCTGTTTATTCTTCATGGTGCATTTAGCAGGCAATATCCACTATTTGAGCAGTGGGTCCCCCCTCCCTGCCGAGGAGAAGATACTTCCAACTAGCAAAGTAGCCTAAAACATTATGTACAAACGTTTGTAGATCATTTAATTTCAGTGATACACATTTAAATCCAAACAACAGTCTTAAAGCACTTTTAAAACTCACAGAGCATTTTTATCTTCTAAATTGCAAACCATTTCTAAAATACAAAGGGTTTCCAAAATACAATTCCTAGAAACTAAAAGGACAAACCAACAATGCAGATGTCATCCATCAGAGAAACCGAAGGCAGAGGAACGGACTCTAGCTCACCTTATGTTTCTCTCATACTTCTTGATGTTTCTTACCCCATAAACCTGAACTGCTCTCTTCATTCATACAGTTCCTCTGCCACTTGAGTGACTTCACATACATATGATATTCTTTCAGCAACTTTTTTTATACAAACAACCTTAAAGTTTCTTGGAGACACATTTCCCAGGTACCGACAATTAATGCTGTGAGGTTGACTTGCCTGAGTACATAAATATTCCAACTCATTACTAGATCAGTTATTGATGTGCTAAGTGTCTGGCTCCATCTGGTCTGCAAGATTCCATGAGTTCAAGAACTTAGCTAGTGTTGTTTGTTTTGAAACAAGCCCAGTTAAATTCAGCTATAAGACAAGGGTTGTGACCCAACATCTTGCTTTCTATAGACAGTGTGTCTGTTTGTGAAACTGTTTTTTTACAATTTCAACTGATTACTGCTTTCTATTTACATTCTCAGAAATGGAGCCTGGCTCCTGTTTACTACCAGAAGCTAAATAACGAATATTAGTTTGAAGTTTAACTTACAACTGTTTGTTCTTTACAAGCAGCCACTGCTATATTTGGAAAGCTAAGCTTGGGTAAAAAAAAACACGAGGCTCCTTGGCCCAGGAGTGGATATCCATCACAGACATACACTCAGTGCCAATTTATCAGGTACAAGAGGTCCCTAATAAAGTGGCCGCTGAGTGCGTATGCACAGGTACAATGAAAAACTTACCTGAAGCAGCATCAGAGGCACATGCCATCATATAAGTAACATTCACAAGAAAACTAAAATGAAACATAAACAAAAGAAAACAATTAGAACAAAGTGCAAAGTGATCAAAGTTGCCACAGTGTTGTTGAACTGTGGTGATTAGGAGTGTGCTTGTTGATTTATGAATAGTTGAAGGGAAGTAGCTGGTCTTGAACCTGGTGGTGAGGGACTTCAGACTTGTGTACTTCCTGCCTGATGGTAACTGCGAGGAGATGCCATTACCAGAATGGTGGGGTCTTTGGTGACGGATGTGGCCCTCTTGAGGTAGTGCCTACTGTACACACTGTACACATGGTGAGAAGGGATATGCTTGTGGTGGTTAGGACAGAAACCACTAACTAATCTCTGCAGCTTCATGGCACAGACAGCACCTGAGGTCAAGACTGAGCCTGGGTTTCTGGTGCTGCGTCGCAGCTACGCTGCCCCTGTGGAGCAGCTCAAAGCTTTGACTAAATACTTGGAGGAAGCCTTTCTCACCAGTGAGAACATTTCCAAGGAGTGCTGCCTCAAGAAAGCAACATCCACCATCAAGGACGCCCATCGTCTAGGCCGTGCTCTCTTCTCGCTCCTCCCATCGGGCAGAAGACACAGGAGCCTCAGGTCTCATGCCATGGCCAACCACTGCTCAGAGCTGGAAACTTCTACACAGCTTGAAATCTACATGGCTCTTTAATAAAACATTAATTAAAAGAAAATCCTAACTGTGTGGCAACAAAGGCTATGTGTGCAGGAGCATTTCAGTTACTGCAGGGCTGTGGACCCATGAAACTTCAATGAAACAGTGACCACGAGGCTCAGGAATACTTACTATTCTACAGTCACCAGGCCCCTAAACCAGCGTGGATAACTTCACTCACCTCAACTTTGAACTGATTCCACTTACTGTCAAGGGCTCTACAAATCATGTTCTCAGTATTATGTATTTATTTTTTAGTTCTGCGATTTGTCTTCTTTGCACATTGGTTGTTTGTCAATCATTGTTTATGTATGATTTTTCATCAACTCTACTGTATTGTTTTTATGGAGGCTCAGTTATGAGTAGGGAGGAGATCTCATTGCTGACTGGTTGTGGGGCAAATCTACCCATGAGGATCAAAAGGGACACAAATTTGACTGGGCATCAGTTGCTACCCAACATACGGCATGCAAGAGAATTCCTAGAAGCATAGTTTTCCACAAACAATTCAGTAAGCAGACATGTAGACCTTGATCCTATTTATGAGCCAATGCAGTCAAAATTCCAGACCACAACTCACAAAATTCGCAATCAACCAGCGACGAGATCTCCTCCCTGCAATCAGAACTGGGTCTCCGTAATGACAATCAGTCAGCTGATTGATAAGTAGATAAAGGCCCAGAATTCGTGGGAGACACCACAAATCAACAACACACCAATGATGTGTCCTCGTATGGTGACAAGACACTTGCAAATGAGTTGCCAAGATCGGAGGACAACTCCACCCAACCATCAACCACCTGAGCTATACATTTTCCAAATTATTTCCAAGTCCAAACGTTTAATGCTAAAATCAGGAAAAGCCAATAATGGCTGAGGTGTGCTTTGTGCCAGATGTTGGAGAACTGGAAGATCCAGAGTCTCCTCGGGAACTACATCTGCGTAAAGTGTATCCAGCTGCAGCTCCTTAAAGATTGTGTTGGGGATCTGGAGCAGCAACTGCATGACCTTCAGCTTGTATGGCAGAGCGAGGATATAATTGATCAAAGTTAGAGGGAGGTAGTCACCCCAAAGTTGCAGGAGGCGAGTAGCTGGGTGACTGTCAGGGGAAATAGAAATGGGCATTTAGAGCAGAGCACATCTGTGGTCATTCTCCTCAAAAACAAGTATACGGCTTTGATTACTTTTGTGGGGAATGACCTTCCAGGAGAATGCCACAGCAACCAGTTTACAGGCACTGAGCATGGGTCCATGGTGCAGCAGAAGGGAAAGAGAGAGAAGAAGGGAACGGTAGTGTTGGGGAACTCAACAGTGAGGGGAACAGACAGGAGATTCTGTGGACGTGAATGGGACACCCGGATGGTATGTTACCTCCCAGGTGCCAGGGTCAGGGATGTCTCAGATCGTGTCCACAATATTTTGGAGAGGGAGGGAGAGCAGCCAGATGTCTTGGTACATATTGGTAACAATGACATAGGCAGGAAAAGCAATGAGGTCCTGAAAAGAGAATTTTGAGAGCGAGGTAGAAAGCTGAGAAGCAGGACCTCCCAGGCAGAAATTTCTGGATTGTTGCCTGTGCCACACATCAGTGAGGGTAGAAACAGGATGATTTGGCAGATAAATGTGTTGCTGAGAAGCTGGTGCAGGGGGCAGGGCTTCATGTTCTTGGATCATTGGGATCTCTTCTGGGGGAGGTATGATCTGTTCAAAAGTAACGGGTTTACACCTGAACCCGAGGGGACCAATATTCTCACGGGCAGGTTTGTTAGAGCTGTTGGGGAGGGTTTAACCAATGTTGGCAGGGGTGGATGGGGTGGGGGGGAACCAGAGTGAAGGGACTCAGGAAAGGACAGATGGTAAAAAGTAAAAATAGCATGCAGTCAGATTGTCAGGAAGGGCAGGCAGGTGATGGGACTTAGTTGCAGCCAACAGGGATGATTTTGTGGCCATCACTGAATCATGGCTGAAGGATGGTTGTAGTTGGGAGCTGAATATCCAAGGTTACACGTTGTATTGGAGGGATAAGAAGGCAGGCAGAGGGGGTGGTGTGGCTCAATGGCATCAAATCAGTAGGAAGGTGTGACATAGGATCGAAAGATGTTGAATCCTTGTGGGCTGAGTTAAGAAACAGCAAGGGTAAAAGGACATTGATGACAGTTATATACAGGACTCCCAACAGTGGCTGGAGGTGGACCACAGGTTACAGCAGGAAATAGAAAAGGCGAGTCAAAAGGGCAATGTTATGGTAGTCATGGGAGATTTTGATATGGAGGTCGATTGGGAAAATCAGGTTGGTAATGGATCTCAAGAGAGTGAGTTTCTTGAATGCCTAAGAGATAGATTTTTAGAGCAGTTTGTCGTTGAACCTACTAGCTGATCAGTTATACTGGGTTGGGTGTTATGTAATGAACCAGAGGTGATTAGAGAGCTTAAAGTAAAACAACACTTAGGAACCAGTGATCACGATATGATTGTGTTCAACTTGAAATTTGATAGGGAGAAAGTAAAGTCTGATGTAGCAGTATTTCAATGGGGTAAGGGAAATTACAGTGGTATGAGAGAGGAGTTGGCCAAAGTAAATCAGAAGGAGCTGCTGGCAGGGATGTCAGCAGAGCAGCAATGGTGTGCGTTTCTGGGAAAAATGAGGAAGGTGCAGGACGTGTGTATTCCAAAAATGAAGAAATACCGAAATGGTAAAATAGTACAACTGTGGCTGAATAGGGAAGTCAAAGCTATTGTAAAAGCAAAAGAAAGGGCATACAACAAAGCGAAAATTAGTGGGAAGATAGAGGATTGGGAAGTTTTTGAAAACCTACAGAGAGCAACTAAAAAAATCAGAAGGAAAAAGATGAAATGTGAAAGCAAGCTAGCAAACAATATCAAAGTGGATAGTAAAAGTATGTTAACAATAAAAGAGAAATGAGAGTGGATATAGGACCACTAGAAAATGAGACAGGAGAAATAATAACAGGGGACAAGGAGATGGTTGCTAAGTCTTCACTGTGGAAGACACTAACAGTACATTGTAGCGTGTGAAGGAAGAGAAGTGGGTGCAGTTACAGTTACAAGAGAGAAGGTGCTCAAAAAGCTGAAAGATACTGAAGGTACATAAGTCACGCGGACAGAGGAACTGCACCCTGGGGTTCTGAAAGAGGTAGCATTAGAGATTGTGGCGACATTAGAAATGACCTTTCAAAACTCATTGGACTCTGGAATGGTGTCAGAGGACTGGAAAATTGCAAATGTTACTCTACTCTTTAAGAAAGGAGGAAGGCAGCAGAAAGGAATTTATAGACCAGTTAGCCTGACCTCAGTGGTTGGGAAGATGTTGGAGTCAATTGTTAAGGATGAGGTGATGGAGTACTTGGTGACACAGGACAAGATAGTACAAATTTTACATGGTTTCCTTCAGGGGAAATCCTGCCTGACAAACCTGTTGGAATGCTTTGAGGAGATTACAAGTAGGATAGGTAAAGGGGATGTAGTGGATGTTGTATATTTGGACTTGCAGAAGGCCTTTAACAAGGTGTCACACACAAGGCTGCTTACCAAGTTAAGAGCCCATGGTATCACAGGAAAGTTACTAACATGGTTAGAGCATTGGCTGATAGGTAGGAGGCAGCGAGTGGGAATAAAAGGATCGTTTTCTGGTTGGCTGCCAGTGACTAGTGGTTTTCTACAGGGATCAGTGTTGGGACCACTTCTTTTTACTCGGTATATAAATGATTTAGATGATGGTATAGATTGCTTTGTTGCCAAGTTTGCAGATGACAGGAAGTTTGGTGTAGGGGCAGGAAGTGTTGAGGAGACAGATAGGATGCAGAAGGACTTAGACATATTAGGAGAATGGGCAAGAAAGTGGCAAATGAAATATGATGATGGAAAATACATGGTCATACACTTTGGTAGCAGAAATAAATGTGCAGACTATTTTCTAAATGGGGAGAAAATAGAGGAATCTGAGATGCAGAGGGACTTGGGAGTCCTTGTGCAGAGCACGCTAAAGGTTAAAATAGGTTGAGTTGGTGGTGAGGAAGGCAAATGCCATGTTAGTATTCATCTCAAGAGGTCTAGAGTACAAGAGCAGGGATGTGATGCCGAGGCTTTATAAGACACTGGTGAGGCCTCACCTTGAGTATTGTGAACAGTTTTGGGCCCCTCATCTTAGAAAAGATGTGCTGGCATTGGAGAGGGTCCAGAGGAGGTTCACAAGGATGATTCCAGGAATGAAAGGGTTATCATACGAGGAGTGGGTTGATGGCTCTGGGTCTGTACTCACTGGAATTCAGAAAGATGAGGGGGGATCTCATTGAAACCTTTCAACGGTTGAAAGGCCCAGACAGAGTAGATGTGGAAAGAATGTTTCCCATGGTGGGAGAGTCTAGGAGAAGAGGGTGCAGCCTCAGGATAGTGGGGCGCCCTTTCAAAACAGAGATGCGGAGAAATTTCTTTAGCCAAATGGTGGTGAATTTGTGGAATTTGTTACCACAAGCAGCTGTGGAGGCCAGATCGTTGGGTGAATTTAAGGCAGAGATTGATAGCTTCTTGATTGGACATGGCATCAAAGGTTAGGGGAGAAGGCCGGGAACTGGGGTTGAGGAGGAGACAGAAAAAAAGGATCAGCCATGATTGAATGGCAGAGCAGACTCGATGGGCCAAATGGCCTAATTCTGCTCCTATGTGTTATGGTCTTATGGTTTTTAAACTACATTCACAATAGTTTTTGTTTAAGTGAGAAAGTCAGTTATAATTATGCAAAATGTGCATACTGATGAGTTACTTGTATCTTGTTTAAGGTTTAAAAGGAAATTTGACAAAATGGGGATCAGCATAATGTGTCAATACACTCTGTACTGTGTATCTATGTGTGTGAAATATTGTGACCTTGTCGAATGGGACAGTGATGTGGAATGCCCACTTTGTTACTATATAACAATGAATTGGTATGTCACCAAAGACACTTGTAAATTTTTACAGATGTACCATGGAGGACATTTTAACTGGTTGCATCACCGTCTGGTGTGGGGGGACGAATGCACAGGACCTGGAAGAGCCGCAGAAATTTATAAGTTCTGCCAGCTCCATCATCGGTACTAGCATCTAGGACATTTTCAAAAGGCGATGCCTCAAAAAGGCTGTGTTCATCAACAAGGACCCATCCCCCCACCCCCATCACCCAGGACATGCCCTGTCATTGCTACCACCAAGAGGAGGTACAGAAGCCCAAAGGCACACGCTCAACATTTCAGGAACAGCTTCTTCCCCTCTGCCATCAGATTTCTGAATGGACACTGAACTCATGAACACAACCTCAGTATTTTTCCTCTCGTTTTGCACTATTTATTTAATTTAAATTTCTTTTTATATATATATATGTCCCACTGTTCCTTATAGATTTTATTATTATGTATTACAATGTACTGCTGCTGCGAAACAACAATTTTCACAACATATGCCAGTGATATTGAAATTGATGCTGAATTAAACACAACAGAACCTTAAAGCCTCAATATGTATATGGGCTGCTGCGGTATGAAACTATTATAAAAACCAAGTTTTTGACCCATTTCTGAGGAAGGATATGCATCAAAAACATTAAAATGTGCCCTTTCTTTTTTACAGATGCTACCTGACCTTCAGTCTATTTTTAGCATTGATAGTCTTCTATTATTGGTCTATTGAGTTTTTTTGGTACAGATTTATTTATTGCTTTCAACAATATCAGACATTCACAAATTCCTTATTTTCTTTATTTTGTATTTCTCACGTTCTTTTCTCCCCCATGGATTTTGAGCTAGTCCTGACAGCGTTTTCAGCTTTTAATTGTCTTCCTGCCTACTTGCCTGTTAGTAAGTATCTTTTCTTTGCCTCTCTTTGCAATGCGCATATTAACATTACTTGGTAACGTTACAAAAACATTAGCTAGTTCCTTTGAAGTTAGTCAGATTTGGATTCAATCTTATTAATGTTCAACTTTTTTCCGCTAGAATATATCCAGACCTCTCCTTATCAGTTCTATCATATAACCATATAACAATTACAGCACGGAAACAGGGCATCTCGACCCTTCTAGTCCATGCTGAACACAGGGGCCTCTTTAGGACGGCATGTTAGTTAGTGCCAATGATTGTGATCGGGGTCCAATTTCCACTGCTGTCTGTAAGGAGTTTTTATGTTCGGCCCGTGACCACGTAAATTTCCTCCTGATGCTCCACCTTCCAAAGACGTATGGGTTAGGGTTAGTAAATTGTGAGCATGCTATGTTGGCACCAGAAGCATGGCGACACTTTCTGGCTGCCCCCAGCACAGTCCAGATTGTGTTGATCATTAACGCAAACACTGTATTGCACTGTATGTTTCAATGACAAATAAAGCTAATCTTGCTTTAATCTCTAAAGGTGGCCACGGCAGTTTGAAGAAAGTTTGTAACCAACCTACCAATGCATCAACTTGAATGACTCAGAAGGCACATTGCCCAAACCCACAAGCACCACTATCTAGAAAGGTAAAGGAAACAGGTGTAAGGAAATGCCGCTAACTGTAGCTTTCTCTCCAAGCTACCCATCACTCTGATGTGGGAATGCATTAACATTTTGTCTTCAGTGTCGGCTGAAAATCCTGGAACTCCCTAGCCAAGTTTGCTGTGAGAACTGAACTGAAGCAATTCAAGGCAATGGCTCACCCCAAGTACTTAAGCATGGCTAACACTAAATACTGGTCTTGCCAGCAAAGTCCTCTTCCTAGTAATGATGTTTAAACTTACACTGGAGGCCAATCTAAAGAGTGCTGCATTGTCACAGTTTCTCCCAAAATGTTAAACTCAAATTTCTATAGTTCATTCAGGTTTGGAGGATTTTCAGACAAATTGATGAGAAGTTGATAGTTATCTTATTGCCCAAAGCAATATTTCTTAACCACTGAATAAATATTCTAGCCAATCAAAGTTCTTTTATTCTATTTTTAGGATTAAATGGCCACCATATTTTCCTGTGTAACAAGATTAGAATTTCCAATTAGTTCAGAGTCAGAATCAGAATCAGGTTTAATATCACCAGTTTATGTTGTGAAATTTGATGTCTTTGTGGCAGCAGTATAATGCAATACATAGTAATAGAAAAATAATGTGAATTACCATAATACATACATATATACTGTATTAAATAGTTAAATTAAATAAATATTATAAAAATGTTTTTAAAAAGTAGTGAGTTAGTTTTCCTGGGTTCAATATCCATTCAGAAATTGAACAGCAGAGGAGAAGAAGCTGTTCTTAAATTGTTGAGTGTGTGACTTCAGGCTTCTGTACCTCCTCCCTGATGGTAACAATGAGAAGAGGGCGTGTCCTGGGCAATGGGATCCTTAATGATGGATGCCGCTATTTTTTTCACTTTGAGAAGTGTCACTTTATGAAAGCATATCTTGTTTGGCGCAGATTTCCATTGTTTTCTACTTTAATTAAGTTGTATTAAGCCGTTATCGTTGCTAGTATACAGGGAATGTTGACTTTGGATGATAATAGCAGCTAAGCAATGGGAGGGGCAGTCAGCACCATGCTTTGCAGTGGCAGCTGTAAGACCGGTGTTCATGTTCCACTGCTCTCTGTAAGGAGTTTCTACATCCTCTCCATGACCACGTGGGTTTCCTCCTGGTGCTCTGGTTTCCTCTCACATGCCAAAGATGTACCGGTTAGGGTTAGTAAGTTGTGGGCATGCACTGTTGACGCAGGATGCAGAGTGACACTTATGGACTGCCCCTAGCACATCTTCGGACTGTGATGGTTGTCGACACAAGTGAAGCATTTCACTGTATGTTTCGATGTACGTGAGGCAAATAAAGCTAACCTTCATCCATATTTCATTTTCACTTATACTGGCTGCTTTGACCATTTATACTAATTTTTGTTGACGATAACTGTCAGAAAACTTTCTCTTCCCATAAGTAGGAGGAAATCTGCAGATGCTGGAAATCCAAGCAACACACACAAAGTGCTGGAGGAACTCAGCAGGCCAGGCAGCATCTATGGAAAAAAGTATAGTCGACATTTTGAGTCAAAACCCTTTGGCAGGACTGGAGTAAAAAAGATGAGGGGTCGAGTTAAAAGATGGGGGAGGGAAGAGAGAAACACAAGATGATAGGTGAAACTGGGGGGGGGAGTAGGATTGAAGTAAAGAGCTGGGAAGTTCATTAGTGAAAAAGATCCAGGGGGATCTAATAGGAGAGAATAGAAGGCCCTGGAAGAAAGAAATGGCCGGGGGGGGGGGGGGAGGAGCACCAGAGATGGGCAGGCAAGGAGATAAAGTGAGAGAGGGAAAAGGTGATGGGGAATGGTGAAGGGGGGGGGCGGTCATTTCTGGAAGTTTGAGAAATCGATGTTCATGCCATCAGGTTGGAGGCTACCCAGACAGAATATAAGGTGTTGTTCCTCCAGCCTGAGTGTGGCCTCATTGCAACAGTAGAGGAGGCCATGGACTGACATATTAGAGTGGGACTGGGAGGTGGATTTAAAATGGGTGGCCACTGGGAGATCCGGCTTTCTCTGGCGGATGGACTGTAGGCTCTCTTCTCTTGTCTTACTTCCTAAGGCAATGGACTAACTGAGTTTCAGTTTCATAAGTATTATCCTGCTCAAGTAAGTACTGCTCTGAACAATTCTTCTCATTCAGTGTGGGGTCCCCATTTCCCGAAAATAAAGCTACCTGTTCCTATGCTAAACAAATGCTCACATACTGTCAGCTGTGGGTGAGTGATAGCTTCAAATTGAAGCTGGAATTACACATATCCGGGGCTCACTCCACTCCAGAGAGATCTAACTCATTAATTCAATACTCTACTAAGTAATGGTCTATCAGTGGTATTGGACTTATTGATCCCATAATACCATTTACAGAAGAGTAGGAATATTAACTTGGTACCTCATCAACATCCATGTCCTTTAGATTCTTTAGCCAGAGTGGTGAATCTGTGGAATTCATTGCCACAGACAACTGCAGAGACCAAGTTTTTGGGTATATTTTTGTGTGGTTGACTGGTTCCTGATTAGTAAGAGCATCTAAGAACATGGGGAGAAGGCAGGAGAATGGCATTGAGAGAGATAATAAATCAGCTGTAATGGAATGGTAGGGCAGACTCCATAAGACCATAAGACAAAGGAGCAGAAGTAGGCCATTCGGCTCATCGAGTCTGCTCCGCCATTTTATCATGAGCTGATCCATTTTCACCTATTTAGTCCCACTCCCCCGCCTTCTCACCTTAACCTTTGATGCCCTGGCTACTCAGATACCTATCAATCTCTGCCTCAAATACACCCAATGACTTGGCCTCCACTGCTGCCCATCGCAACAAATTCCATAGATTCACCACCCTCTGACTAAAAAAATTTCTTCGCATTTCTGTTCTGAATGGGCGTCCTTCAATCCTTAAGTCATGCCCTCTCGTACTAGACTCCCCCATCATGGGAAACAACTTTGCCACGTCCACTCTGTCCATGCCTTTCAACATTCGAAATGTTTCTATGAGGTCCCCCCTCTTTCTTCTAAACTCCAAGGAATACAGTCCAAGAGCGGACAATGGGCGGGATGGCCTAATTTTATTCCTATTTCTTATGATTTATGGTCTTATAAAATTTACTCCTCAACAACTTCCAAAACTCATCGAAAAGCAAAAAAAAAATTGCAGACGGTGGAAATTTGAAATTAAAACCGAAAATGCTGTCAATCTTCAGTATTTGTGTGGAGAGGTAGAGTTAACAGTTAGGCCAATGAACTTGCAGGTTTCTAGCTTCTGTTGTTTTACTTTCACCTTCCATTACTTTTTAAGTCACTGTCATTCCTCTTCCAGGAAGATCATAAGACCACAGGAGACAGGAGCAGAAATTAGGCCATCCAAGTCTGCTCTGCCATTCACTCATAAATGATTTATTTTCCCTCACAACCCCATTCTCTTGCCTTCTCTCTGTAACCTTTGATGCCCTTACAAGAAGCTATCAATCTCTGCTTTAAATATATCGACACCATTGCTCACAGTGGTTTCTGTTTCCTTTCTCTTTTTTTGTAAAGATGTTATCCAAAATCATTCCACACCCTCATTTTTGTCCTTAGCAGATGTTTGTAGGTCCAACTTATTCCATGGGGACTTCACCCGAAATTTTATCCTTCACACCCACAATTACCGATGTCCAGTTTTTTCCTCAAATCGCTGTCCTTGATGCATTATGAGATCTATTTTAATGCAATTCCTAGACACATGTGTTTTCTCGAAAACAACACCAACACTTATTCTGTCTCTAAGCTGTCCCCATCAGCACTTTCATTTCATCAAAGTTCACCACATTTCTATACTTCAAACTTTTCAGACATCAACGATGGGCCAACTTTGACAGCTCTTTGATTCTAATATTCCTTTCTCACCTTCACATTCCACTCACCCCACATCTGCATCTAATCCAATCTCTTGCCATCTTTTCAACATTCCTCCTAACCTTCCCCTCTCGGATACTGAACAATCAATCCTTATCATGGGCTTTAGCATCATTGAACTACATGCCCATCTTATTGAGTTCTGAGCTCCACGTGCTCTTGAACTTTTCTCCTACAACCTTCACCTACATGTTCATATCTTTAGCCAGGAAACTTCAACCCCAAGCCCGTGGAGTCCTTTTCCCCATTTCTAGAATTCCCTATTCACGTGGATCATTCCTTTGGTCCTCCTACGCACTTCAGCAATTTTCATCACTAATTCCCAAACTAATATTGGACATTTCAAATTTTCTACTGATTTTCAAACCACTGAGCTTGCAGCAGTGCCCTCACTAACATTAATTGGGGGGGGGGGGGGATTGTACCTTAAAGTTTCATTAAAAGGGATTGCTGTTAGGTTTTGACAAGGCGACCATTTCTAAACTTCAGCTTGTCACATGTCCTACTAGACCATCTCTCTCCCACCAAACATCAGGTTACCATCACTAAGGTGAATACTGATCTCATTTTCTTGGGAGGTCCTCATGTCACAACCTCAGCCTCTTGGTCCTCCAGTCCTGGTAATTCTATTTTTACCTCTTCTCCAAGATTCAATAATATATGAAAAGATATCAATAAGATTGAAAGAATACAGAGGACATTTACAAGAATGTTGCAAGGACCTGACAACCTGACTTAATAGGGAAAGTCTGAATAGGTTAGGACTTTATTTCCTGGAGTGCAGGAGAATGAGGAGAGATTTGATAGAGGTATACAAAATTATAAAGGGTACAGATATAGTTATAGATACAGATAGAATTAATTTTTCTGTACATTGACTCCATTCTTTCTTCCCCTATTTAGCCATGTCCATAATACCTCGGCTGCCACTTCTCTGGCAGATCGACATCCTTGATCCTAGCTGGCTTATTTTCACCGTGATGCCCTTCTTCCATGACAGAGTTCCCCTCCACTGCCATCCCTCATTTCCCTGGTGAATTTGTTCTTACATCAAACAATTTCTCCATTAATTCCACTCACTTCCTCTAACTCAGAGTCATAGCTGTGGGAACTCATGTGTGCCAGACTTTTTAAAGGAGACATGTAGCAATTCTTGCGTTAGTCCTACACAGACCTCTTTCCTTGCCTCTTTTCCCAGTATGTTAGAAAGTCTATCAATACTGCTTTCTGCCTTGTACAAAACTCAAGAATTCCCTTACATTTATAACAATTTCCACTCTCCTGCCCTTTTTATAATCCATCGCCAACTCATCCTTTCCATTTCTTAAAAACAAGGGATTCTGTATATGCTAGAGATCTTAAGCAATGCGCTCAAAATTTCTTGACTTCTCTGTCTCCAGATAAGATAGACAACCAATATCTATTAGAAAACTACAGATTCCCAATGAGTGAGTGAGTGAGGCCTCCAATGGTCAGAGTTGACCCTGGATATTGTGTCCTAGCTGTCTAGATACTCAAGCCTGGGCAGTACGATATGGAGAGCAAGCTGTTGCCCATGTAGTAAGCTCCCTCTATCCACACATCTGATGAATCCAAAGGAACAGTGGAGACTGATACAGTTTGGTACCAGCAGTGTCACAGGAGTTGCCAGTCAGTGTTGAACTCAATGTAGGATGCCTTAACGACTCCAGCTCCATATTTTTCTCTCAAGGTTTACTCCCAAAGCCTTCCCCATGAGTGGGTATAGCCACAAGACAGCGGAGGTTTGAGATCAGACCTTTCCTTTTCCTGGATAAGCTGCCAACCACGGCTGATGAGCCCCTTCTGCCCAAAGCTACCGGTTTTAAGGTGCCGGTAACCTGCCTTTGCCCCTTCTACACAAACAAAATGCTGGAGGAACTCAGCAGGTCAGGCAGCATCTACAGGAATGAATAAACAGTCAAGGTTTGGGGCTGAGACCCTTCTTCAGGGCTGGAAAGGAAGGGGCAAATGCCAGAATAAAAAGCTGGGGAGAGGGGAAGGAGCGTAGCTAGAAGGTGATAGGTGAAGCCAGGTGGGTGGGAAAGGTAAAGGGCTGGAGGGGAAGAAATCTGATAGGAGAGGAGAGTGGACCGTAGGAGAAAGGGAAGGAGGATGGGACTCTGGGGGAGGTGATAGGCAGGTGAGAAGAGGTCAGAATGGGCAGGTGTTGCAGTTTGGCCGCTTGCAGGAATAGATGCCAGGAGGGAGGTTATCGGGGTGGGATGAATGGACACTGTGGAAAGTGGGGGGGGGGGGAAGTAAAGATACATTTGGCGGTAGGATCCCATTGGAGATGGCGGAAGTTGCGGAGAATGCTGTGTTGGCTGTGGAGGCTTGTGGGGTGCTAGGTAAGGTTGAGAGGAACTCTATTGCTGTTAAAGCAGCGGGAAGATGGGATGAACGCAGATTCCCATCGCTATTTTAAGTACACCTCCCCCAACCTTGCTTCCTATGAGGTCTCCGTTCTTCCAGTTACTACATCTCCATCATTTCTGCCTGATGATGAGACTTTCTTGAACACCTTCCCTTTTCCTCAGCAACACCTTTCCTCTACTGTAGTTAGCTGGGCTTGCAACGGTAAGTGCTCCATTTACCGCGCTTCTGCTCTCAACCTGAACAAGCACTGCTCTTGTCCTCACCTTCCAATTAATCATTTTTCATATTCAATGGATCATTCTTTATAAGATCTACCAGCTTCAATGGGATCCCTCCATCTTTCCCTTCCCAGCACTCACATGAGTCTGCACCATACACAGCTTGGTCCAGTCTTCCACCGGTCACTTCAATTCTCCATTCTGACTCTCCTGTTTTTGGCTACCTACTCTGTTCCAACAAAGCTGAACATAAACTCAAGGAACAGCACCTCACCTTCCTGCAAGGCTCATTGCAACTCTTGGTACTTAAAGAATCCAACCATTTCAGACAGAAATGTCACCACGGTAGCATAGCGGTCAGCGCGATGCTATAATAGCTCAGTGTGTTCCAGAGTTCAGAGTTCAGTTTCGGTTCCGGTTCCGTTCCGTAAAGTCTCTGTTTGTTGTCCCCGTAGAAGGCACGGATGTTCCCAGGTGCTCCAGTTTCCTCCCTCAGTCCCAAGAAATACTGGGTAGGGAAAATAGTCATTACAAATTGTCCTGTGATTTAGGTCAGTGTCAATTGGGGTTGTGGGGTTACTGGGGGAGCATGAGCCAGAAGGGCCTACTCTGTGTTGTATTGCTAGGTACATTTTTTTTAAATTTAAAAAGAGTGAACAGAGTTACTTCTGATGCAACTTTTAAGAACAGTGCAGGCTTTCATCTTTTCAAAGATGCTAGCAGACCTACTGAGTACTTCCAGCATCACAAATGTTTGATTCACTGGGTTGCAAATTCTTTTATTTCTGATTTTCAGAAATGCTGTGATCTACATCCCACATCTGCAGCAGTTTTCTTTTTCGCTACTACCTCCACCCATCTCCAGTTACACACCTCCTAACAGAGACAGAACCAACGGTATCAACATCACCGGGATAGTTTTGGTTTCCACACCCTCCCGGACATCCACCATGTTTTCCCCATCTCCTCTCTTTGCAACTTAAAGTACACTTTTGTTTCATCTTTTCCGGTTCCGCTAAGGTCATCAACCTCAAATGCTATTTCTGTTTGTCTCTTTACAAATGCTGATTTACCAGCTGAATATTGTCTACTTTTTTTTGTTTCAGAGTAGTGTGCATGAATTGGCTATTGTGTTTCTGCAAAACAACAGTAACCACACCTCAAATGTATTCCATCAGTTTTAAATGATATTTGGCTGATTCAGAAAGGTGACTTATAAATGCACGTCTGTTTTTCATTTCTCAAATGTAAACTTTGCCATTCTTAGGATTTCTTCACACGTACACACAAAACGTTACAACAGAGGAAAATTAAATTTGGAACACTTCTTTCTTGTATCACATCAGCTTGAGCTTTTCAAATAATATCTTGGGGTGTGAATATTCAAAGTTCGACATGTTGACCAGAGCAAAAAGCAATCGGTTTCAGAAGAAACCCTTCTGCTCGCCCTAAAGCAACTTGATCATAACCATCAATTCTGATGAAGTTTCGATTGTTGATTGGATGATCAGCCTCCAGCTGCTTTCATTCTGATTGGTTCACACTTCTCCTTCCTCTTGGATACAAGGGCGGGCTACTGATTGGCCAGAGATGACGCGAAGCAAGGAGTGAAGCAAAACCTGTGCTGTAATTGGTTAAGTGTGTCCACTGGACCCGCCTTCTTTCCCAGGACAGACTGGGCTGTGATTGGATGACGGTGCGTTTGATTGACAGGCTGGTGCCTCCTTCCTAAGGAGGTTGTGCCTTGACTTGTACGGAGGAAAGGACCGGCTTTGCGGGACAAAGCCCCGGCTCCAGCGAAAGAAACAGCAGAGGGAGGAAAAAGAAGCAACAAGGGGGGATAAAAAGTCAATGCAAAGAAAATGATCATCAGTATCAGCGAGGAAAACGACAGGAACCCAGAGAACATGGCAGCGGGGGAATATTTAAACCGCTGTCAGAGGATCTCCAGACAGGTAACCGTGCAAAAAACAATATGAACAAAAGGAATAGCAGAGTAAACAGCAGCACTAGCAGCTCCCTGTACATATAGATTGGGCTAGTGACAGGGTAGCCACTAACCACTTTTAGCATTCCAATTTAATTCATTATCTTACGTTCCCGTGTTCTTGCATATCTTTCATTTGCACCATTGAGTCCGGCGACTTGGGTGAAAAAAAATCATTGTAACTTGTTTTGTCTGTTATGAATTTGCGTTTTATTTCTAGTCTTCCCCTTGTTAAGATGTGTCTTTTCCCCCCAATACAATGTTCTTTTTCACCTACCTCTTTTTAATTTTTTTTCATGTTTGTGATTTCAAGTGCTATGGCACAGGGGGAAAAGGTGATATTCCAACTAAATCGATCTCTATTGAATAATGAAGTGGTCATTTGATTCACTAGGTTGCAAACTTTGCAAAAAAAATTATTTTGAAAGGGTATTGAACTGTTTTTGTTTCCTCCTTCACCTCCCCCATTCGACATTAATTGTGTATAAATTAGTGAAATCTTTCCCATTAAGTGCAGCCACGTTCCTCGATTGCAATTTATATTACGTTAGCCAGTTAAAGTATAACTGCAACACATAAAAATAGTCATTCTAAAATTACAACACTGCAAATTCCACCGCATCAGTGTTAAGTAGTGATCCAAGATAGCAAACATGTATGTCTGTGTAGCTTATTTTAAATATCCCAATTCATTTTGGTCAGGAGCATAATCCCCATTATATTGTAACGATCCTTTGTGAATCGACTAAAATGCAACCTCTTTGCATCATCTTTCCGTTTTCCCCCCTTCTTTGCATTTTTTCTCTCTCTCTTTGCTGTAAAGAAAGCATTTGGCCAACATCGATGCCAATCAAAGTTGTTTTTCTCTTCCAGCCGTGCCCGCAGTGTGTGTTCTGCCAGGGCAGGGGGCGCTCCAGCTAAGGATCTGCTTGTTTACATCATTGCTGGACTTATTCCAGGCTCCTTTGTGATTTCACTTAAAGCTGCAGAGGTCTCTTTTCAACCTGCCAAATTCTGCAATTCAGAATCACCCACTGACAAATGCATCTGTATGCAGATTGATATGTAAAGATGGACAAATAGATCTATTGTTGCAACACAATTGCGTTTTTATTGAAAAGAGGAAAAAATTCCTGGAATTAAATTATTTTGACTGCTGAGAAGTGACATCAGTGAGACAAAGCCTTTTTTCCCTCTCTTGCTGCATATTTTAATTTTTGTACTCCAATGAGGGAAAAAAAACCATGCAACAGTATTTTAAATCATTAATGTCTGTGTTGTTAAGGTTACTTTTTCAACATTTGTTGATATAACAGGCTTTCATCCTACCTGTTATTCCTTTTCTTATCCTTTGTGTGCCTACAGTGATAGCTCTCTCAGCTGTTCTTTTTTTCTTGCAAATGAGATGCACAATCTAAAAAAATATATACATGGGCAGTTTTCTTAGAGAACTGCATCCCCAGGCTTTAGGATTAGATCCATTATTTTGTATCAGCCAGATCTCCTGTTCTTCCAATAAAGGTTTGCTGCTGAAACAGAGCTCTGGTAAAGTATGAAAGCTTCACTGCCTCTTTAGTGGGTCATACTGATTTATTTTACCATTGGTCCTGATTTGGCCTGGACAATCCCATCTTTCAGATGAATGATCTAATTTCTAAGAATGTTACTGCATTAAGTCATCACTTCTTTATATGTCTTAAGAGTTAGCAAGATTAAAGTTTTCAGTGAACTTTCATCCAAGCAGACATGCATCTACCAGGCATCTGTCTGATTTTTGGGCTGTGTGGAAAATCATTATTGTATTTTATTATCAAAGCATTTCAGCAGTCCAGTTTTAGATTGGTTTGCAAGAACAAAGGCAGCTGAAGAGAAACAAAAGTGGGTAAAGATGAATGGATGATATTTTCTAACCTGGAGCCCTACTGTTCCATTTCTTCCCCACCCCACCCCCAACCAAGTGTAATTGTGGTTCTGTTTAAAGGCCCCAATAAGATTGGGGAATTAAGTGTCAGATCATAATCAAATACCATCATTAATGGAAATAGATTATACACTTCTTCACTGTAACTGTAACCACAGCACTCTCGTTCTTCTATGGCCACTTTAGTTCCTTATCACTATTCTCTTCACCACCCTGTGCCCCTTCACTTATTACAGGATCTTTTTGCAAAACAAATTAAATAGCCAGTTTTCCCCTTAAGGTGCTGACTCATTGTGCTTCAGTGGGCTGCAGAATGTTCCGGTGTCTTTTTTTTAAGATGTGGAGGCGCCAAGATCATCCCCGAGTCCTGCCCTTGCTCAATATTCTTTAATGAAAATGTTCCAGTAGGGTCACTAAGCTCTACACTGTTCCATCTGAAGGGCACTTGGAGGTAATTGCTGTGTTCTTATTCCAGCACAATAAGTAAATTAAATCTAGGTGGCTTGCCTCTGAGGCAAATGTTGAGGTATTTTGGGAGTCTTTGACACAAGGCCATCAATATTGTAGTCTTAATCGGAGGATTGTAATCCTCACCATCTGTGATGCTCAACAGGGTGTCAGCCATACATTCTTTGCTTGTCTCGAGAAATAATCCAAATCCAATACTTCAACTGCATAATCTTATTTATACACTGAGACTGTTGTCTGCTACAGCAACAGAGCCTTTTGGACAAACTTGGGTGGGATCAGTTTGTATTCTGGTATTAAGCTTGCTGGGGCAGTGAGTACACAAATTGGGTATGATTATTTCCGAACTACGAACATGGGATTATTGTATTCCACCATGTATGACTGAGATAGAGCATTACTGTTTGGAGTAACACTGGATGCTAGGTACACAAGAGGCTGACTCAAGCTTGTTGATAACATACGAGATGTGTAGGAGCCCAAAGTCTTGCAAACTGCTTATCTACACCAACCAATGAGGAAAAATTTGCTCCCTGCCAAAAGTAAGGATAGAATAGCACCTTGGAACATCGGACTATTCATGCATGTTTTGTGGAGGAGATGCCACATTCTTTAACAATTTATTATCAAAGAGAAGGCAAAATTGATGGACTCTTGCAACCAGCTTACACGGCCAGAGCTAAAGTAGGTCAACTCAAATAAATAACTATCAAGAAGTGTGTAGAGTCATACGCATTACTATCTCAGGGCATTAATAAAGGTTTATGGAAAACTGGCAGTATGTCAATTGTTTGTGAGAGGGTTGGGGCGGAGGAGTTATTGAGAAGAATTGGTGATTGAGAAATGAAGCAGGTTCGAGCATGATGAGAAAGGAAGATGGAGTGCATGTCACGGTTTCCAGTTCTGGTAAGTTATTCTCAGAATTTTGAACTACTTATGGTGCAAGATTACTATGATATGAGCAACACGAGGATATTATTTGTATAATTAGCACTTTATCTTCTCTAAATTTGACTGACAAAATTAGTTTTGAGATTTCAGGAATAATCCTAAAACTACACAGTCAGTATATGTACTCAGTGGCTACTTTATTAGGTACACTGGCCTAATGCAAATATCTAATTTACCCAATCATGTGTCAGCCACCCAATGCAAACAGCATGCTGATATGGTCAAGAGTTTCAGTTGATGTCCAGACCAAACATCAGAATGGGGAAGGAATGTGATCTAATTGACTTCTGACCATGGAATGATTGTTGGTGCCAGACTGGGTGGTTTGAGTATCTCAGAAACTGATCTCCTGGGATTTCGATGCACAACAATCTCTAGAGTTTACGGAGAATAGTGCTGAAAACCAAAAAAGATCCAGTGAGCAGCAGTTTTGTAGGCAAAAGCTCTTTATTAATGAGAGAGGTCAGAGGAGAATGGCCAAACTGGTTGAAGCTGACAGGAAGACAACAAGAACTTAGGTAGCCACACATTGCAACAGTGGTTTGCCGAAGATCATCTCTGAATGCACAACACGTTGAACCGTGAAGTGAATGGGTTATAGCAGCCGAAGACCACAAACATACACCAACTGACCATTTTATTAGGTGCGGGAGTTGTATGTTAATACATCATTAATATTTAGACAGATTATTCATATTTGTGAACTCGTCCAGTACTTAAATCTCAAAAGAAAATACTATCAACAGGCACCAAGGGCATTTTAAGAGGGGATGAATGCTACTGCCATGTAAGATCTTTAGCAACCAAGGAAGGTTCATAGACCTTAACAGAATCCTTTCTGTAAGTACGTAGCTACCTGAACAGTCTGTGAATCCTTGACCATTTTAGTCTATCTTAGACACTCAACAGAGTTCAATTCAGGTTTGCTGCAGTTCAAAGCATTATTTAATTCTCTGATTCAGCAAGGCTGGATTAGTTGACCATTGGGATCCCACATTGGATGATACACAGTTCATCTTTAGGCAGGCAATCTTTGTAGTGATGTCATCCCTCAATATCAAGTAGTTTACGATTATTATATGTGAGATAGTTGACCATTGGCTTTATAATATTACTTGTGCAAAAATACTCGGATATTATTTAGCACAGGTCACTAAACCATTTTTTGTTGACATGATTGGATAATAAATAAAGGAAGTTGGTAATTAAATCAAGTCAAACAGGAAGTTTACTGTGGGAGCTCTTTTTTTAAAAAAAATTATTCCCTGAGGGACTTTGCTGTGCTTAGTTTGAAGACTGTTGATGGTGCCTTTCTCAGCTCCCCAAAAGTAATCATCGTCCACATAAACCAAGAAGGTCCTAGGGCAAGTTGGTCAGCTGTGCTGATGTCAGGCAAGGCAACCGTCCTTTGTTTCCTAAGGCAAAGTAGAAGACCTTCATTTATCATACCTGGGAAGGTGTGTCTTTAGTGTGCTCCTTGCTCATCGAGCTGGCCTGCACTGCCAAGCATGAGGATGGTTTATTTGGATAAGAACCAAGATGGCAGACGGTGACTGGTATTGTACTGAAGGTAGTGCTAGAATTTGACTTGTAGGGAAGTCTTCCTCCAGAAGGAAAACAATGGTGTTTCAACATGTTGAACAAAATCTTTGTTTACAGAACTTTCGTGCATCCTTTCTGTCTTTGGTGACTTGATTATTTTTTTGAAGAAAGTCAGCCCCAGTGTCTTCCTGGCTTCTTGATGCTGGTGTTAAAACATGGTCCGGATTGGGAACAGTTTTCCAGCGCAGATGAAGTGTGCAGCCAGTGGAAAGAGTACATCTTTTTGTGCTCTATTTGACCTTGACAGATGATAATCCGTTGCATTGGTCATCCTGGTGAATGAGGCAACTTCCAATCCACATTGACATCCGGAAGTCCCTAATTTCTTTTGTTTCCTTGTATCAAGCTGACTTCCATTTTAAATAAGACCCGGATATTTTCTTACACCCTTTGCTTCTGGAGTCTGTTAGGTCATGGACTTGGTTCCCCATTGTCCTAATGTGCACAGATACTGGCTTACTGGCATAGTATTAATTGCCTTCCACCTTGTCTCATGTTGAAGATCTGTAAGTTAATTTGTACAAAAATAATTTGACTCCTCAGGTATTTTCAAATATCTTTTATACTCGCATTGAACTTTGTCACTGCAGCTAAATTGTTACGTTAAGTGTACGGAAGTCCTAAAGTTAGTTGCTGCCTGCCTGGCCTATTGATGGGGATTTTTTTTTCTTTGCATATGGCCTAGGAGGAAGGGTTGGCAAGTTTGCAGCTTGCTTTCTCTTCAGCAAAATCCACTCTGCAATCACTGACGTGCTGGAGTTTGTTACAACTGCTCAAGGCAAACCTGCTGCAAGTGTAGCAAACTGCACTAAGACTTGTAAGTGACTGATGCACAGAAAGGATTTTTAAAAGAATCTTATTTTTAACCCTGGTGTTTCAATTTTTGGGAATCTAATTTTGGCGGTAATTTGGTGCCCAGCCTCTTGAGCTTGCTGTCTCAAATGATGAGATTATTGTTGATCTATTGTTTCAGTATAATTTTCCTCTACTAGTCTCATATACGGTGAGAAGCTGGGTCTCCACAGCCATCCTGGAATGGTGAATTCTAAAGGAAATTTTTCTGAGTGGCAAGCTTTCTTCTCCTTGCTGCCAAGTGGCCATTTCCCCTTATTTTGAAGCAGTGATCTGGGATTGAGACACTACAGAGAGTCATGGGAAACATCTGCTTATCCGTACTGTCAAGCCTCATTGTATGCATTTCAAGGTGTGTTAGCCGAGGGTGAGCAGTAAGCAGGGCAGCACAGAAGAGTAGCGGTAAGTGTAGTCGCTTACAGCGCCAGCAATCACCGATTGGGGTTCGGTTCCCAGTGCTGGCTTTAAGGAGTTTGTATGCCCCCCCCCCCAAGTGGGTTTCCTCTGGCATTTCAAAAGATGTCTGACACTGGAAGCATGGTGACACATGCAGGCTGCCCCAGCACAGACCTCTCTGATTTCACGCAAACAACGCGTTTCACTATTTCGATGTATGTGAGGAATAAAGCTAATCATAATCTTTTATCTGTATTTCACTCGGACTTTGAAAACAAACATGAAAGAATTATTTTGGGCTGTGACCTGGCTGGGTTAGTGGGAGTATACGGTAGATTTGTGGGTGACCCAAAAAAACAAAGTCAGCATTTTTGCCTGTGGGATATTTCTGCACCTGCACTGCCCCTCCCCCAAAACCACCACCTATTTATTTATTAAATTAATAAATAATTAATAAATCTGGTTAATTAAATTAGCCACTTTTATTAAATTTAATTACATAATCTGTGCTGGATATCACAACTGCCCGAGCACTCTCATTACCGAGTGCCCTAATGACACATATATTCTTAGTTTTACTCAATTGTTCTGTCAGTTAACCATTTGACAGTTGGATAAATAGCATTGTCATCATGAGCTTTGCAAATACAGGGAAGTAATTGAATCAGTAATGCAAATTATACACTGTGTCCTTGTGTGTTTTTATATCTGGTATCAAGTGAAATTGATAAATTGGGAATAGGCTAATCAAGTCTCCTAGGCAGGGAATATGTAACCTGTAAAATTTGTATCGATATTCTCATTTGCAACAGTATGTTGTTAAATTAAAGAACACAGGCCCTTTTAAGTCTCACATATACAGGAATAACTAAGTGTCTGCATTGGCCATCTGGGGGTCTCTACTAATCTACTTACCAGGATATGAATGGATTTGAGAATGAGCCTTTTGTTATACTTTTGAGTGTGAACAAACAGAATCATTAAACATAATGATCTGGTCCAGATTGGAACATTTGAAATAGATTATGTGTATAATTAAGTAATTAACGTGTGGTTACCTTGTGGAACTTTAAAGTTTCCAATTTGACAAATTCCTTGGATCCACCACCCATAAGACAGTTTGACCTTAAGTCTTTATTGCCCTTGTGATCATCTGGTGCATAACAACGCGATACTTCTGTCTGAATCTGACCAAGCCTGAAGAAATTGTCAAGCAGGAAACGCCTTTCATTGGTGGTAGATGAGTATTTGAAAATTTATATATTAAAAATGGGGCACCGTGCTAGCATAATTGTTAGTCTGATGTTGTTACTGCCCAGGGCACCGGAGTTTGGACTTTGTAAGGAGCTTGTATGTTCTCTCCATGACTGCGTGGGTTTCCTCAGGGTGCTCCAGTTTCCTCCCACAGTCCAAGGACATTCCAGTTGGTTGGTTAATTGGTCATTGTAAATTGTCTTGTGATTAAATGAGGGTTAAATCGGGGGTTGCTGGGTGGCGAGGCTTGTTGGCCATGAAGAGCCTGTTCTGCGCTGCATCTACAAATAAATTTAAAAAGGGGCTTGGAGTATGAAGGTGATCTTATCATGGATGTATTGGAGAAATCTCTTCTAATGCAGATGACCAATGCGATCTGTGAGGAATGTGCCAAGTTTCCCACATCTGCATTAGCAAGCATAAAAGTTCCAGTGCTTTATCACACAATGGTTCTTGCATCTAAACGGAAAAGTCCAAAGCTGTTGACGATGTATTCATTCAGAAAAGCGCAATTCATCAGGGAGGGATGTGGATTGCTTAACCCTGCTGGAGGATGGGAGCATTTTAGCCGTTAATATAGGAAGCCAATCACCGGAATGATTCACTGATTCAGTTAATGTTTAGTTCACTGGATGCACATTGAAGTGCTCTCTGTTGATTTGCCTGGTGATTCCTGCATACTGAAACTTCTGAATTAGGTATTCGCTTTTTAAAAAAAGGCGTTCCAGTGGCTCTCTGCAACGGCAAATGCAAGGGGGTTAAAATTACCATTTTTGATGGAGGATTGGGGAGTGATGGTGCTACTATTGGCAGGGATGAGGATGAGAGGTGTGCCGTGGATGAGTTAAACAACCCAGGTGAGGGATCAGGATGAAGTGGGTGGGAATTCTGTCTTGCCCCAACACACACCCAGTGGATCAGGACTCCTGTCCTTGCTGAGTCAACGTCCCATCAGAAGCTTGTCCCAGAAGAGTAAGTTAGATGTGCTATAGGAACTGGCCTAATGAGGACTCGTATCCAAGCTGTGGAGATGAAAAATAGGAAAAGGCTCCACACCCTAAGGATCACCAGCAAAATCCCTGCTGCCTCCTTGGAATGTACTGTTGACCCTGTTTTTTGGGCTCTGCTTTTCCAGCGGAAAGTTAATTGGGTGATTTGAGTACACTGTAAAGGAAATATTGGTTTTGGCTTATTATTGCCATGTGTACCAAGATACAGTGAAAAGCCTGTCTTGCATACTGTTCATACAGATCAAGTCATTGAACGGTGCTTTAAGGTAGAACAAGGCAAAACAATAATAATGTAGAATAAGGTGCAAGAGCTACAGAGAAGGTACAGTGCAGATAAAGGGCACAATGACTGTAAGGTCAGAAGTCCATCCTATCGTACAAGAGGTCCATTGAAGACACTGATAACAGTGGGATCGGGGCTGTCCTTGAGCTTGGTGGTGCGAGCGTTCAGGGTTTTGTACCTTTTGTCTGATGTGGGAAGTGTACAAGGCACTGGCAGCTCAGTTTTTCACTGCATGAATGAACGTTATTAAGAGTGATGATCTGACTGCAAGTCTCCATACTTGGTTTCCTTTCCAACTCTACCACTGCACAGCCACTGGCTGTGGAAATCTGAGCACTGGATTATCTCAACAGCAATTCTATAACGCTATCTTAATTCCTGCAATGAGCCAGTCAAAGTGGATTTGAGGGAGTGGTGTCGATAGGCAAGAGAGTTGAATCTGCTGGAGCAATGGAAGCAGAATGGGAGAAGGAAGACCAGAAACCTCCTGCTGAACGTGTGTGAGCTTTTACAATAGTGAGAAAGGATACTTTGCCTGATACGTTCCCAGAACTTTCAGGAAAAGGAAGTTCTTGTCCAAACAATAGCTGGAGAGAGCAGGCTTGTTTGTGGTGAGGAAGGATGCAATAATGGGAATTTGGAAAGTGTTGGTATTTAGTGAGAAAGATGGTGGTTGCTGACTATGGTTGGTGAGGTATTGATCGACTGTTTACCCCCGCGGGTGAGGTATGTGAAATGAGCCACTGAACGTGGGAGATGCTCTGAAAATTGGGGGAGGCAATGATTAGGAGTCTGCAGTATAAGTGGTAAATGGTCTGAGAGATCAGATGATTGTGGTTGAGAATGGATGGGACTCAAAGAACCCTTAATTTAAAAAGAGCTGAATGATGTGTGTCATTGTGAGATGACATTGTCATGAATGTGAGTGAGGAAGTGATGGGAGAGTTTGAAATTGAGGAAAGCGAACGGCAAAAATGCCATCGCCTCAAGGGAAGTGCAAATCTTATTGGAGATTAAAGTCACCTTGGGTGTAGAATCCTTTGGGATAAAGGTAGCAGGAACAGAGAGGCCAACCTTGATAGAAGAACACTGGGACTTGCAGCAAATCCAAAGAAATTTGGTTAGATATGAAAAGATGCCTTTTCCATACCAACATTGTTGGCAGCTGTACCTTCTGGTCCTTCTAATGTGTTGTGGCCAGTCATTCATTGAAGAATCTGAAGTTGTGGATGGCAGGTTACTGGAAAGGATTACTGGGAGAAAAGGTTCACGTACCCACTCTTTGTACTTGATTGGTACATTTGCTGAAGCCTCCCCCCCCCCCCCCCCACTTCATTAGCTGAAGCAATAAGCCTTGGGTTCAAATTTTGCTTGAGCACTGGACCGTACACATTTAGTGTCCATAAACTCATTACCTGAGATTCAATTTTATTGACTCCAGAGCAATCAAGTTTGCATAATGGGCTCCTGATTTAACCAGGCCTGTTTCACCAGAGACAAATTCCTTACCCCCCAGCATAATGATAATAGATCTGGTGAATTGCTTGCCACAACCAAGTACAAAATTAAATTTATTATCAAAGTACATATGTGTCACCACATATAACACAGACATTAATTTTCTTGCTGGCATACTTAGTAAATCCAATAACCATAATAGAATCAGTGAAAGACCGCACCAACAGGGCAGACAACCAGTGTGCAGAAGACAACAAACTGTGCAGAGACAAAAGAAAGTAATAATAATAATACATTTCAAGAACATAAGATGAAGAGTCCTTAAAAGTGAGTGCATGGGTTGTAGGAACAGTTCAGTGATGGGGCAAGTGAAGTTATGTGCTCTTGTTCAAGAGTCTGATGGCTGAGGGGTAGTAACTGCTTCTGAACCTGGTGGTGTGGGTCCTGAAGCTCCTGTACCACCTTCCTGGTGGCAGCTGTGAGAAGAGCAGGTGGTAGGTGGTGGGGGTCCCTGATGATGGATGTTGCTTTCCTGCAACAGCGCTTCATGTAAACGTACTTAGTGGTGGGGATGGCTTTACCCATGATGGACTGGGCCATATCCTCTTCTTTCTGTAGGATTTTCCATTCAAAGGTGTTGTTGTTTCCATACTAGGCTGTGATGCAGCCAGTCAATATACAGTCCACCACACATCTGTAGAAGTTTGTCAAAGTTTTTGATGTCATGTTGAATCTTCGCAAGCTTCTAAGGAAGTAGACGTGCTGCTGTGCTTCCTTTGTAGTTTGCTTTGGTGCTGGGCCCAGGCCAGATCCTCTGAAATGACAACACAGAGGAATTTAAAGTGGTTGACCCTCTCAACTTCTGATTTTCTGCGATTAGGACTGGCTCATGGACCTCTGGTTTCTTCCTCCTGATGTCAATAATCATCTTCTAAGATGAATTGCTTTTTCTTGTTTGTCACATTTCCAGAGCTGCAATGCACGCTTGTCATTTGTTTAATATCAACAAGTGGCTGAACCTCTGATATAGAGGGCTATGTTTAACAGGCTTGTTAATTCTTGGGTGAAGCACTTATTAATGGGAATCACGGTGATTGGTGTTTTCAGAGGTGGTAATTTAATATATGAGCCAAGAAGTTCACTGTACTCCCAGGAAGATATTAATGGTTGGCACTGTGCCTCATGTGTTAAAGGGACCAGGAGGGGCAGTGATTCAGTTGTATTCTAATGTGATGATGATGCTTACTGTTTCTTACCAGGTCACTGTGCTAGTAAGATGGATATTGTTAGCTTACTAAATAAGTAATATCCTTGCTTTAACTTGCAACCTAACCGTGTCCTTGCATTACTGGGTTTCCATTCAGACAGAAGCTACTTGCATTGGGGTCTCTCTCAACAAGCCACTTAATTAGGGCAATTCATACATCAGCCCCAAAAGGTTAAGAAACTGTGTTTAAGAACAGAAAACAAAAATCATAGATCATTTGGCCAGTCCATGGAGTCTGTTGTTTGTAAGATTATGAGACATTTGTCATGAACGAAGAAATAAAATGTATTTAATATAATGTACCATATACCCAGCTATATAGGAGGTGGAGATAATATTGTTTGCATGTTATTTGGTCCTGCAAAGAATGTATACTATTTCCTACATCACGACAGCGAGAACACTTGAAATATAATTGACTGGCTGTGTAATGCTTCTGAATGGCATTAGATTATGAACAACACTCCATTAATGCCAATTCTTCCTTGCATTAACCTGCATCTTAAGTCTGAATGCTGCATGTAATATTCACTGAAGTGCGACTCTAAGTTACTCCACTGGTCATTATTACTGACAGACGGAATAAACTTGCCTAAGCTTGTGTAAGTGACCCATGTCTGCCAGCAGTCTGTCTGAAATTAATTTTTGGGGATTTTTTTTCAAACCGGTTAATTTTGTGCTTCAAGTACTTTCTGGGGGTTTGTGTGGATTGAAATCTTGTAGCTTATTCCTAGTTTTATTAAATTGTAATCTGAGCAACGTTTGTGATTTGATTCAGGTTTGACTTGTGGACATCTGCAATTTTGGAAGCCTTCAACACAGTCTTAAGAAGTAGAATATTTAATCTGGAAAAACATTGAATTTGCTACCCCAAAATTCTCCCAACACCTACAGCACCTGCTGCAGACCTGTTTACATCAATAATTCATTCTGGCATCCTCTAGCTCTAAACACAATCTCTGGACAAAGACCAAATTTGAAAGAGTAACAAAGAAAAGAGGTGAATGAACGGGCCATGAGCCTCCATCTATTGATATATCTGATCACCAGTATTTGGAAGGGTTGTGAATGATCTCAACCAGCAGATCACTGAAAACGGCTTCTAGGTGAATAAATTGCTTTACATAATTCTGAAAGCTCAGTCACAAACGAGAAAATTTGCAGATGCTGATATGCACTCAGTGGCCACTTCATTAGATACAGGAGTGGAACCTGGTGAATTTGCTGCTGTTGCCTATCCTCTTCAAAGTTTGACGTTGTGTAATCAGAGATGCTCTTCTGCACACCACTGTTGTAATGCATGGTTATTTGTGTTACTGTCACCTTCCTGTCAGCTTGAAGCAGTCTGGCCATTCTCCTCTGATCTCATTTACAAAATGTTTCGGCCTGCAGAAGCAATACTCACCGGATGTTTTTGGTTTTTCACACAATTCTCTGTAAACTCTAGAGACTGTTGGGCGTGAAAATCCAAGGAGATCAGCATTTTCTTAGATACTCAAACCACCCCATCTGGCACCAACAAACATTACTTGGATCACGTTCCTTCCCCATTCTGATGTTTGGTCTGAACAATAACTGAACTTCTTGACCCTGTCTGCATGCTTTTATGCATGAGTTGTTGCCACACGATTGACTAATTAGATGTCTGCATTATTAGGTACACCTGTACAGCTTGTTAAAGTGGCCGCTCAGTGTATTCTCAAAAGCTCTCAGTGCTTTTGTATTCTAAACCAGTGAACGGGTTCAGACCCGTAACCATAGCTGTGAAATAGGCAGGCAGGCCAGTGATGATAATACATATTTTCTTTTTTTGAGACAGTACTCTTTTCACCCAAGACCAGCTTTTATTGGAATAAGTGGTGGCAGAAAGTGAATGGTTCATTAAAATCTGAAGAAGAATGCTGAAGAAAACCCATGAGGGGTGAGGAAGCACTCTCCCAAGCTTGTACTTTATTTCCTTGTAGCGCCACTTTGCTGCAGGCTAACCGTTATATAGAAAATGTCACAATACCCCAAAAAAATCATGCATTCATTTTGCTGTTAGGGAGCCCAAAGGACCCAGCTAATTGGCAGCTGAGATCCAGGTCGAATGTGTGGCTTTGGAATTTCTGTTGTAGACTTGGATTTCTGAGAGCTTAACCCAGCGGTGAGAGCCAGAGAAACCTGGCCACTTCTGCGTCAGAAAAACATAATTTAAAACAATAGCAATTTGTTTCTCTTATTTGCTGTGTTTATGTACTTTGTAATGACCTTTGTCCAGTCATTCAGTGCACACAGTCTTTTTCCCACAGTGCGGGAGCTTCAAACCAGAGGGCACAGTTTTAACGTGAGAAGGGAGAGGGTTACAAGGAATCTGAGGGGTAGTTTCTTCTCAGAGAGGGTGGTGCATCGATAGATTGAGTTGCCAGAGAAGGTTGTTGAGGTGACAACATTTGAAAGACATTTCAGTAAGTACATGGGTGGGAAGAGTTTAGAGGATATGGGCTAAAATGGGACTAGCTTAGGTGGGCACCTTGGCTGGCATGGACCAGCTGAGCAGAAGGACTTGCTTCCAAACTGTATTACGCTCCTGGCAGTTTTTTTAAATTTCCAGAGAAGATCTTGCTTACTTTATCCAAGTCCTTCCAAATACATTCCTAACTTTGCCCCCTGTATCATTCGACATGCGCATAGCCTTTGCGACACAGGAGCTGTGATGCTGCATGTGGTCATTTCATTCTGCACTTTATCTTACAGTTATCAATCTTAGTAGTTAGAAATATTTACTTAGCTGTTTCTCTAATGTACATACAAGCAAGCTATCAGCCTCTTTATCAGAGAGCCTGCTCATTGCTAGTTCTCTCTAGCATCGTTGAGACTTTTTAATTATTTTCACACAAACACTTTGTTCTTTATTTAACAGGCACATTTTTTTACTCCTGCTGTGCAATTTGGGGCCCAGTTTAATTCCTTTGTTGGGTCCATGTATTCTTTTGCAGTAGGATTGGTACCAGCAGAACTTCCTATTCTAAGCTATACGTCATTGATTTGAGAAGACATGCTATTGTACCAAAAAATTATCTAACCAAGATTGTGGAGCAGCATTGTATTGGTGCTAGGAGGTTTCCTCTTCAAACATCTGATACCATTTATCACCATATTCTTAAGTGGCTTTCTGTGATTGTCATTGACATGTACAGTATCGCATTGAACATTACAGTACAGGCCCTTTGGCCCACAATGTACTGACCTTTTAACCTGTTCAGAGATCAATTTTATCTGAATGTTCTGGTTTATCCACCCCATCTGCCAGTTTTCCCCCGCATCTGCCAGTTTTCCCCCGCAGCTGTGGTTATGCGGCCATATCCCAAATATGAATCGCACTTGTGGCTCTCTAGTTTGTACATTGGCTAATTTTGTCGGTGACCATGAAAAGAAAATCTTGGACTAAGCAGCCATCTCAGTTGTAGTCCAGTTGATAAAAATCACTCAGCATTTAGTTCTGTTGCAGGTATTTACATGTTAATTTGTAACCCGTAACCCTCTCCTTTTGGAAATCCCTCACTGGCCCATGATTTGAATACAATTCAATTCAATTCAGCATGTAATTGTTTGAGGTTATAACTGACTTGTAGGTAACTTGGCACAATTGTTGCTGATATTTCTTTGGTCCCATCAACAGACATCCCACCCTGCAAAAACTCATTTCAAGGAGGTAGCACCATCAGTTTGCAGGAGACTCCCGAAACTTCCGGGAGAGGTGGGATATCTGCATCAATCCTCTCATATGACTCGCCTCCCCCTGGTTATGACTGTATGGGTACAAGTTGTTTCCCTGCCTCCCCTTCAATGCTGTGGGCTTGGCTTGTGGAGCGATCTTGATTGGTGTTCACTGCTTTTGCAGAGATTATTCCATAACACAAGGATGATCACTGAGAAAGTCATTTCTAATTCTTATCATTAAAAGTGATAGCAGGAAGCCAATTTCTTGTCCATTCTCTTTTACTCTGCATTTGCTAAAGTGTCCTCTTTTTCACCTTAAACTTGTTATGGTTTTCTGTTATCATGGTTTACTCCTTTAGAACACGGAAGAGTACAGCACAGTAGAGGCCTTTCAGCCCATGAAGTTGTGCTGACCTTTTAGCGTACTCTTAAGATCAATCTATCCCTTCCCTTGTATACAGCTCTCCATTTTTCTATCATCCATGTGCCTATCTGTGTGGTGCATGGCCAATTGGTTAGGGCGTTGGGCTCGCGATCTGAAGGTCGTGG
This sequence comes from Mobula birostris, assembly GCF_030028105.1. NCBI lineage: Eukaryota > Metazoa > Chordata > Chondrichthyes > Myliobatiformes > Myliobatidae > Mobula > Mobula birostris. Next base: position 124,566,640 of record NC_092379.1, on the reverse strand, counting down.
GTTCGAGTCTCGGCCAAGGCAGTGTGTTGTGTCTTTGAGCAAGGCACTTAACCACACACTGCTCCAGTCCACCCAGCTGGAAATGGGTACCAGCAAATGCTGGGGGTTAACCTCGCCATAGACTGGCGTCCTATCGGGGGTGGGGGGAGGGGGGAAGTCTCGTACTCTCAGTCGCTTCACGCCGCAGAAACCGGCATAAGCACCGGCCTGATGGGCCACAAGGCTCGGGACAGACTTTAAAAATGTGCCTATCTAAGAGTTTCTTAAATCTCCCTAATGTATCTGGTTCTACCACCACCCTTAGCAGTGTGTTCCATGCACCCACCGCTCTGCATATAATAAATAAATAGACAATTCCTGCTATACTTCCCTCCAATCACTTTAAAATTATACCCCTTAGTATTAACCAATTCTGCTCTGTGGAAAAAGTGGCTGTCCCCTGTATCTATGTCTCTCATCTTATACACCTCTATCGTCACCTCTCTTTCTCCTTTGTTCCAAAGAGAAAAGCCTCAACTCGCTCAACCTGTCCAATCCAGGCAGCATTCTGGTAAACCTCCTTCACACCCTCTCTGAAGCCTCCACACCCTTCCTATAACGAGGTGACCAGAACGGAGCCCAGTACTCCAATTCCCTTTCTCGATATTTCCTTTCTGTTTAGCCCAGACACTCTGCAGAAAATAACAGGTTCCCATCTTTGGAAGAGGCTCAGTGACAGGCCCATGTTGCATTAAGAATCTCATGCTCAGCAAAACTTGAAGATTAATTTCTCAGAGTGTGACAGCAATGTTGCTGCTTCAATTTTACAGAAGCTACTCTGCACTGTTGATTAAAACATTTTGCTTCTGGTGTTCATTTTGCATGTATCTGTAGTGTTAATTTTGCATGTATCTGTAGTGCATTTTGTTGTTGTGGGCTGAGATTACACTGCAGCTATGTTGAAAATTAATGACTTTGTTTTTGCCTGATTTTAATCAGCAGTGGACTCCTGGGAACTACATCATAGAAGAGTGCTAATTACTACTCGTAATCCAAATTCAGCAGTAAATGGAAATTAAGTGCTTCAGAGGACTAAAGGCGCTCTATTGTTTCTTCCCGTCTGCACCATCCTTCAAGCACCTCACCAAAGTCTCTGAATTGGTACTAAAATCTGAGATTGCCCTCTGGACAAGTCTCCCAAATTGCCATTCCACCTGTTTGGTCCTGAACAGTTTGTTTACTCTTTGTTGCAAATGAATGTGTTTGGAGGTATTCCAGTATCCGCACGTGCAGCTTTCAGCAGGGCCTGGGTCAGCAGATAGAGATAAAGAGTTGAGAATCCTCTGCATCTTTTTTTTCCTTTTGGCTGTTCTGAGAAACCCAAACAAAGTTCTCTGTGTGTTTGCCTGTTCTTCCTGGAGTTGCTGCCACGATGTTGTGGCTTGTGATTGTGCAGAAGAGTTCTGGCACTCCCTTGTTGTGGAGTACTGAGCCTGATGTGACATGCAAGTTTGAGTATGTCGATCATTCTAGGCATGCTGTCTTTAGCAGGAATCACTGTGTTGACTGGGAGGACATCTTGTCCCTCGGCCATGCACTCTCACACCAGTTAGCACTTGGCCAGGGTCAACTTACCAAGCTGGGGTTCTAAAGTGAAGCTGCTCAAACTATCTTTATATTTTCCAATAAACCTTGAAGAGTTTGGTAAAGAAGGTAAAAGCAAGGATGGTTTGCTGAAGGTTTATAAGGCATTGGTCAGATCGCATTTGGAATATTGAGAGCATTATGGGCTCCTTATCTAAAGAAAGCTGTGCTTGTCCTGTTGAAGATCCAGAGGAAGTCTACAAGAACAATCATGAGGATGGGAAGGTTAGCTTATGAGAATAGTTTGCTGGCTCTGGGCCCTGTACTCAATCGAGGAGAGGGCAGTAGAATCTGAAGGAAATATGCTGAATGGCCTGAATAGATTGAAAGTGGAGAAGATGTTTCCATTGGCAAGAGAGTCTAGAATATAAGGGCACTACCTTAGAATAAAGGGATGTCTTTTAAAAGTGAAATCACGGTGAATTTCTTTAGCCAGAGGGTGGTGAGTCTGTGGATTTCGAGCAGGGCTGTGACAGACAAGTTGTTGGATTAATTGGTTAAGGGTTACAGGGAGAAGGCAGGAGTATGAGCTGAAAAATAAGTCAGCCATGGTTAAATGGTGGAGCAGGCTTAATGGCCTAATTCTATATCTTATTGCCATGATTGGCCTGTGATTGGGTGAAGCATGGCCATTAATATATAATTCTGCAGCACTGGAGGGGATTGATACTCATTGCAGCAAGCAGTCATTGGCTTAAGAAGTCCATTGTTTGGATATGAATATCACTGGTATGCTCGGTATTTACAGGGAGCCAGAAGTTGTTTGATGACTGAACAGAAGAGTGGTGTTGTATTAATGAGGGAAGGAATTGGTAACCTCAAGTGTGAGGTGACTGAAGGAGAAGCTGAGACATAACAAGGTGAAACAGGGTTTCCACGGGGAGTTTCTGATGATCTAGAATTGGAAGCTGATCCAATGATGTCTTTCAGAAGGGAATTAGATGAGCATCTGAAAGGGAAAATGTGAATGGTCTTGGACACGTATAGGCAATTCCTGGGTTAGGAACATCAACTTGCGGACACCTGCGCACAGGAACGATCTCAACAATAATATTAAATTCCAAAAAGCCCAGTGTACGTGCATACGTTTGTTCCTGCAAATATCAGAACTAGTTTCCTCTCTCTCCATTTTACCAATTGTTTTTTTTCTCTCTTGTTACACCCATATGCTTTTCATTCTAAAGTAATGCTTTTGATGCCATCCTTTACAATGTTGTGGTATATTTACCAAATTAAATGATTTTTACGTGTTTTCTGACTTAGGGACAAATTCAACTTGTGCGTTTCTGTAAGATCAGGACCTGTTTGTTACTGAGGGAAGGCCTGTGAATGAAAACGTTACTGCTTGTGCTCTATTTCCTTTTCCAATTTTCTTACATTGCAGTTCAATGCAGATTGATCTACCTCCTTTCGTTTGCAAGTCTGAGCTGCTAGAGCTTTCGTCTTGTAGCCCTTCACAATGTTTGTCATCAGAAAGCTATAATGCTCTCATTTCCGAGCTTGAAATGTACACTGTGTTGTCACTTCATTAGGTACAGGAGGTATCTAATAAAGTAGCCAGTGATATGTTCGTAGTCTTCTGCTGTAGCCCATCCACTTCATGGTTCGACATGTTGTGCGCATTTAGAGATGCTCTTCTGCACACCACTGTTGTAACAAGAATTGCTGTTGCCTTTCTATCACCCCTCTCATTAACAAGGTGTTTTTACCCATTAAACTGCTGTTCACTAGATTTTTTTTTTGCACCACTCTCTGTAAACTCTATATGAAACTTCCAGGAGATCAACAGCTGAGATACCCATTGGGCACCAGCAATCATTCCATGATCAGCGTCACCTGGATCACATTTCTTCCCGATTCTACTGTTTGGTCTGAACAACTAAACCTCTTGACCATGTCTACGTGCTTTTATGTGTTGTATTGCTGCTACTGTGTGGTCCAGAATCTCTGGAGGAGAAGGCCCCGAGTCCTTGGCTTTGCTTGTTGCTCGGCGGCTGGGGCGGGGTTGAAGCGCTCGGCGGAGGATGGTGCTCGGAGAGGCTGTGTCGGAGGCTTGAAGTTTTCAGATGGACTCAGAGTCCGCTGTGGTCGGGTGCTTCCAGTGGTGTTGCATCGGCAAGTTGGCAGCGCTTGGAGGTTCATGGCAGGGAGAGTTCCTCCCTTCTGCCGCCTGCGTGAGATGATGAGGCTATCGGGACTTTGAGACTTTTTTTTTACCGTGCCCATGGTCTGCTCTTTATCAAATTATGGTACTGCTTTGCACTGTTGTAACTATATGTTATAATTATGAAGTTTTGTCAGTTTTAGTCTTGGTTTGTCCTGTGTTTTCTTGTGATATCATTCTGGAGGAACGTTGTATCATTTTTTTTGTAATGCATGCTTTTCTAAATGACAATAAATGAGGACTGAGTGTCCTCATAATCTGATCTAATGATTGACTGATGAGATGTATTTGCCTTTATGGGCAGGTGTATCTTAACAAGAGGCTACTGAGTGTATAAATAAGATCCATTCCTATTGGATTCTATTGAGCCATGCTCACCACATGTTCACAGTCAAAGATAATCATCCACCCCTTCCCTGATTATTTTGGAATTGAACAGCCTCTGTTGTATGATCACATTTCCCTTAATACCAGAGTTCTTTCTTTTGGTGGGCTGAAATGGGTGCAAGAGTTTGTTCATGGGTGACCCAGAGCAAAGTTTAAAGAGAGCTCAGGAGCTTTCAGCTTTCTGGTGGGCTGAAACCAGCATGGGGCCAATAAAAAGAAAGCAAAGTGGCCATTGTGTGAGCGGGCCAGTGTTAGAGTGCTCCGTCTTTGGTTCATCGGGCTTGGGCAAGAATAGATGGAGGGTTTAAGTAAGTAAGAAAGTTCTAGTCTTTTTTTTTTACTGTGTTGGTACATGGCTAGTGTGCTGAGAATGGATCAGGAGGTAGTAGTATGTTCCTTCTGTGAGATGTGGGAAATTTGAGAGACCTCCAGTTTCCCTGATAACCACATCTGCCCGAAGTGCATCGGGCTGCAGCTCCTTAGAGACCACGTTAAGGAACTGAAGCTGCGACTGGATGGGAGCTACAGTGAGGTAGAAGTTGCAGAAGGCAGGTTTGAGAAGGAAGAGAGAAAATCGATTGTATCAATTGTACGTGGCCTATCAGTGGCGTCAACAGAGCTTTACCAAGAGGGATTTCTCACAGGTCGGCAGTTATTTAAAAAGGGAGCTTCGAGAGCGTTTGTCCATTGTACGTGGCCTATCAGTGGCCATAACCAGAGCACTAATCGTGAGTTAGATAGCAGGGAAGGTTCAGAGATAAAAGGGAGACACTGCCTAGTGGAGCGGTTATCGATAGAGTGATCTGAGGCAGAGTAGTCGGGCTTTGGCTCATTCAGGCTTCAGCGAAGTAAGTGGGTGAGTGGACTTCATTTTTTTTTCTTTTTTGAGAGGAATAAAGAGCATGTCTATAGGGTTAGGACTTTGCTCTGGGTGTCAGATGGGGGAATCCTGGGAATCTTCCAGTCTCCCAGATGGCCACATCTGTGCCAGGTACACCAAGATGCAGCTCCTGAGAGACCGACCGTGTTAGGGATCTGGAGCTGCGGCTTGATGAGATACTGCTCATTAGGGAAAGTGAACAGGAGATAGATAGGAGCTACAAGGGGTTAGTCACCCCAAGGCTGCAGGAGTTGGATAAGTGGGTAACTGTCAGGGAAGGGATGGGAAGAGCTTAGATAGTAGAGAGCACCCCTGTGGCCATCCCCCCTAGTAATCATTATCTCGTTTTGGATGCTGTTAAGGGAGGGGGGGAGGTGACCTGACAGAGGACAACCACTGTGATCGGGTCTCTGGCACTGAGCCTGGTTCCTTGGTGCAGAAAGGTGAGAAGAAGATGAGGAATGCGGTAGTCATAGGGTATTCCCTAGTGAGAGGAACAGACGGGGTTCTGTCAGCCCGATAGAGAGACCCGCAAGGTGTGTTGTCTCCCAGGTGCCAGGTTACGGGATGTCTCGGATCAGGTGCGGGGTATTCTGAAGGGAGAGGGTGAACAGCCAGAAGTCTTAGTACACGTTGGTACCAATGACTTGGGTAGAAAAAGGGAGGTTACCAGTGGAGTTCCACAGGGGTCAATGTTGGGACCGCTGCTTTTTACGATGTATGTCAATGATTTGGACTATGGTACTAATGGATTTGTGGCTAAATTTGCCTATGATACAAAGATAGGTGGAGGAGTGGGTAGTGTTGAGGAAACGGAGATCCTGCAGAGAGACTTAGATAGTTTAGGGGAATGGGCAAAGAAGTGGCAAATGAAATACAATGTTGGCAAGTGTATGGTCATGCACTTTGAATCAGAATCAGGTTTATTATCACCGGCATGTGACGTGAAATTTGTTAACTTAGCAGCAGCAGTTCAATGCAATACATAATCTAGCAGAGAGAGAAAAAATAATAAATAAAATAAAACATAATAAATGAATAAATTGTGTATATTGAATAGATTTTTTTTAATGTGCAAAAACAGAAATACTATATATTTTAAAAAAAAGTGAGGTAGTGTCCAAAGCTTCAATGTCCATTTAGGAATAAACGGGCAGACTATTATTTAGATGGGGAGAGATTTCAAAATGCAGAGATGCAAAGGGACTTGGGAGTCCTTGTGCAAGATACCCTAAAGGTTAACCTCCAGGTTGAGTCAGTGGTGAAGAAGGCGAATGCAATGTTGGCATTTATTTCTAGAGGAATAGAATATAAGATCAGGGATGTGATGTTCAGATTTTATAAGGCACTCAGGAGACCACACTTGGAGTATTGTGTACATTTTTGGGCTCCTTATTTCAGAAAGGACATACTGATATTGGAGAGAGTTCAGAGAAGATTCATGAGAATGATTCCAGGAATGAAAGGGTTACCATATGAGGAACGTCTGGCAACTCTTGGGCTGTATACCCTGGAGTTCAGGAGAATGAGGGGGGATCTCATAGAAACTTTCCGAATGTTAAAAGGCCTGAACAAATTAGAATGGATATTGGATCACTGGGAAACGACACTGGAGTGGTAGGAAAGGGGCAACAAAGGGATGGCAGTAGACCCTTGTGTATTTTGCATCTGTCTTCATTGTGCAAGATACTATCAGAATGCCAGAAATGTGAGAGTGTTCGGGGGCAGAACTGAGTGTCATTGGTTTTACTAAGGAGAAGGTGCTTGGGAAGTTGAAAAGCCTAAGGTTAGATAAGTCACCCAGGGTTCTGAAAGAGGTGGCTGAAGAGATTGTAGTGACATTAGTAATAATCTTTCAAGAGTCACCAGTTTGTGGAATCGTTCCTAATGGACTGGAAAATTGAAAATGTCACTCGCACTCTTCAAGAAGGGAGGGAGGTAAAAGAAAGGAAATTATAGGCCAGTTAGTCTGACTTAAGTGGTTGTAAAGATGTTGGAGTCTAATATTAAAGATGAGGTTTTGGGTTCTTGGAGGCACATGATAAAATAGGCCAAAATCAGCATGGCTTTTCTAAAGGGGAAATCTTGCCTAACAAATATTTTGGAATTCCTTGGGGAAAAGAACAGGCAGGATGGACAAAGGAGAACCAGCGGATGTTGTTTATTTGGATTTTCAGAATGCCTGTGACAGGGTGCTGCAAATGAGGCAGTTTAACAAGATAAGAGCCCACTATATTGCAGGAAAGGTACTAGCATGGATAGAAGATTAGCTGATTGGCAGGAGGCAAAGAGTGGGAATAAAGGATGCCTGGTTGGCTGATGGTGGCTGGTGGTGTGCCGCCGGGGTCAGTGCTGGGACCACTTCTTTTCATGTTGTATATCAGTGATTTGGATTAAGGAATTAATGGCTTTGTGGCGAAGTTTACGGATGATATGAAAATGGGTGGAGGGGCAGGTAGTGTTGAGGAAGCAGGGAGACTGCGGAGGGACTTGGACAGATTGGGAGAATGGACAAAGAAATGGCAGATGGAATGTAGTATAGGGAAGTGTATGGTCGTGCACTTTGGCAGAAAGAATAAAGGCATGGATTATTTTGTAACTGGGGAGGAAGTTCAAAAATCAGAGGGAATTGGGAGTCATTGTGCAGGATTCCCTAAAGGTTAACTTGCAGGTTGAGTTGGTGGTAGGGAAGGGAAATGGAATGTTAGCATTCATTTCGAGAGGACTCATACCAAAGCAAGGGTGAAATGCTGAAGCTTTAAGGTATTGGACAGATGGCACTTGGAAGACAAAGAGCAGTCTTGGGCATCTTTTCTTTAAAAAAAAGATGTGAGATGTGTTGGCATTGGAAAAGGTCCACGAGACTGATCCCAGGAATGAAGAGGTTCGGATAAGAGGATTGTTTGTTAGTTCTAGCCCTGTACTTGCTGAAGTTTAAAAGAGAGAGTGGGTGGGGGGACAAATCTCAATACAACCCATCAAATCTTAAAAGGCCTAGACAGAGTAGATGTTCCCTATAGTGGGGGGAGTCTGGGACCAGAGGGCACAGCCTCAGGTTTGAGGGATGTCCACTTACAACAGATGAGAAAATGTTTCTTTAGCTAGAGGGTGGTAAATCTGTGGAATTCATTGCCACAGGTGACTGTGTAAGCCAAGTCATATTTAAGGTGGAGGCTGATATGTACTTGATGAATCAGGACATTAAGGGTTATGGGAAGAAGGCAGGAGAATGGGTTGGGGGATAATCAATCAGTCATGATGGAATGGTGGAGTAGATTCATTGGACCGAATGGCCTAATTCTGCTCCTATATCCTTTGGTCTAATCATCAGCACTAACACTGTGTCAACCTTGACATTGTCATACTGCTGTCCAAAGTGTTGAACTACAGTAAATTGTGGAGATTGCATTGGGTCCAATTTTTGATTTTCCATGTATCTGTGATGTATTTTTCTCTCTAGGCCATCCCTCTAACTCGAGGATGCCTCATGTCCTCTCTGGTTCTGTGGGCTACAGGGTCCCATGTAAGTACAGCCTACTCTGTGCCAGTGGGACAGGTGGGCGAGTTGTTTAAGAGGTTGTGCACTCCTTTCCCTGTTAATGTGTGGCCTTCTCACACTTCTGGCGTAGACCAAAGTACTCAGTACCTTCCTTAATTTTGAGCAAACGTGGACGTGCACTGCGTTACACTCTTCACTGCAGAGCCACAGAGTACTGCAGCACTCAAACAGGCCTTTTGGTCCATCTAGTCCATGCTGTGCTGATCTTCTGTCAGTCACATCTACCTACACCTAGACCATATTCCTCCAAACCCTTCCATGCATATGCCTACCCAAGCTTCTCTTACATCTTACAACTGAATCTGCCTACACCTCCACTGTCAGCTCATTCCACACTCGCACTTCCCTCTCAGTGAAGTAATTTCCCCTCCTATCTCCTTTAAATATTTCACCTTTCACCATAAACCTGTGACCTCAAGTTCTAATCTCACCCAACCTGCCTGCATTCACCCATAAGACATAGGAGCAGAATTAGGCCATTCAGCCCATCGAGTCTGCTCTGCCATTCCACCATGGCTAGTCCTGGATCCCACTCAACCCCATAAACCTACCTTCTCGCCATATCCTTTGATGCCCTACCTGATCAGAAATGACCAAGTTCCGTCTTAAATATACCCACGGACTTGGCCTCCACTGCAGAGCGTTCCATACATTTACTACTTTCTGGCTTAAAAAGAAGTCTCTCCTGTTCTAAACAGTTGCCCCTCAATTTTGAGGCTGTGCTCTCCAGTTCTGGATGCCTCCACCATAGGAAACATCCTCTCCATATCCACCCTATCTAGTCCTTTCAACATTTGCTAGGTTTCAATGAGATCGCTCCACATTCTTCTAAATTCAGGCCCAAAGCTGCCAAACCCTCCTCACATGTTAACTCCTTCATTCCTGGAATCATCCTTGTGAACCTCCTCTGTACTCTCCAATGACAACATATTCTTTCTAAAATATGGGGCCCAAAACTTTTGGCAGTACTCCAAGTGCAGCCTGACTCATGTCTTGTAAAAGCTCCACATCATCTCCTTGCTTTTGTATTCTGTTCCCCTTGAAATAAATGCCAACATTGTGTTTGCCTCCTTTATCTCAGTATCAACCTGTAAATTAACGTCCTGGGAGTCTTTCACAAGGACTCCTAAGTCCCTCTGCACCTCTGATGTTTGAACCTTGTCCCCATTTAGATAATAGTCCACACTATTGTTCCTTTTACCAAAATGCATTGTCATGCATTTCCCAACACTGTATTCCATTTGCCACTCTTTTTCCCATTCTTCCAGTTTGTCTTGAGTCCTGCTCAGGAAGCAATGCCATTGCAGACTACCTACCCCTCCACCTATCTTGGTATCATCCACAAACTTTGCCACAAAGTCATCAATTCTATTATCTAAATCATTGACAAACAATGTGAAACCTTATCTATAACCTTCATCATTTTGTATATCTCTATAAGATCTCACCTTTTCAACTATGCTCCAAGGAATAAAGTCTTAACCCATTCAACAGATCCTACCTAGATCTTTGGGTGCTATAACTTGTCTCCATCTTTCCAGCCCAAAGATCTTCATTTTCTCATGACTAATTAATCCAAAACAGCTCAATCCATAGACCTTCCAAATCCATTTTGGGGTTGGGGGGAGAGTTGATGAGGACCAGTGTTAGAATCATGCCATTGTTAGTGTATCATGGTCCGTGCATCTCACTACATGAAATAGGGAACAGTGAAGTTCTGAGGACTTACTTTCAGTTGTTGAGCTTAAATTAAGTATTTCGTCCATTTGTCTTGATAGGAACCAAAGTAGATTTGTTTCTAAAAGCTGTGGGATTGGAATCTTGAGTAAAGATTGCCGGGATAGAAATCACACAAGTCATGAGATTGGAGCTTTCTTTTTAACTTGCCTTTCCACAGTGGCTGAAAATATATGGTTTAAAAACTGTTAATGATCATCGGGAGTTTAGACAGCACCGTTCTTGGGTTGGGAGCTGATGGGTAATCCAATATGGCATCAGCTGTTGTCAGTGATGGATGAGGCTTCCCACGGGTGGACAGCTGTTGTGCCTGTCAACAGCACAGCTGGTATGTAGAGCTGGTCATGTTTCACTGCTGGCAAGGCCTGGCAGTGGTTGAATAGGATATCAGATGAACCCGTTAACCCTTCTTTCATTGAGAGAATGCTAGTTTATTGCTGTCAATAATCAACCACGGAAACTCTTAAGTGTGCTGTCCTCCTACATGCCAGTATTACAGGCTGCCAGCAGGCATTCAGATCATTTCTTTTAGTGAATGATATTGTTTTTATTTATTCAAAGATGAGCTAGATGAGCATATTCCAAGACCCTACTCAGACATTCTCCCCTCTCCCTTCTTGCAAGGGACAAAAGGTACATACGCTTGAAAGTGTGTACCACCAGGTTCAAAGACGGCTTCTAGTCCACTGGTATCAGACTCGGAAAAGGACCAGTTGTATGACAAAGTGGACTCCTAACCCCTCCAACTCCCTCATTATCATCTTGCTCTTTATCGCTTGCCTGCACTGCTCCTTCTCTGTAGCTTTTACACATTATTCTGCATTGTTATTGTTTTACCTTGTTCTGCCTCAATGTACTGTGTAACCAATTGTACGAACAGTCTGCAAGCTAAGCTTTAAGCTGCCTCCTGGTACGTTAATAATCAAAGTATGTACAGAATACTACATGCAACCTTGAGGTTTGTCTCCTTACAAGCAGCCACAAAACAAAGATACCCAATAGACCTCATTTTATAAAAAAAAAAGACCAAATGCCCAATGTGGGGGGAAAGACATCATACAAACAATAAACATAAGCAAATAACATTCAGAACAGAAGTTTACGAAAGTGAGTGCATAGCTACAAGTAACAATAAGTCAATAGCATTTTATTCCTATCACTAATTGATTTTGAACTGAGAATACCTCCATGAGTAAGTTGAGAGTCGAGCATGTTGTTGTGGTCTGGAATCATGTGGACTTGTTAAGGATTCCAGTCCTCCTTCCCCAAAAGGCATCTGTTAACCAGCTGGGTTTTCCTGATTTCAGGGTCACCATTATGCAGATTTATTCTTGAATGTTTTGAATCAATTGAATTTAGTTGCTTTGGAGATGATATACAGGTCATTAAATTAATTTGCAATTAAGTTGTTAACTAGAAACCAGTACAGAACCGTCCTTGATGTATTATGTCAAAACTAATGCAGAACCTAAACTGGAGATTTTGTAGGCACTGGAAATCGTACAAAGTGCTGGAGGAACTCGGCAAGTCAGGCAGCATCTATGGAAATGGATAAACAGTCAGCGTTTTGGGGTGAGACCCTTCCTCAGGTCCTCTGAACAAAATGTCTACCCTTTATTCTTTTCCATCAATGCCTCCTGACCTGCTAAGTTCTTCTGGTATTTTTTGTGTGTGTGTGTGTGTGTGTGTGTGTGTTATTATGCATAACCTTCTGTCATACTGAAAACCAGTGGTCAAAGTAAATTTATTATCAAAGTACAAATATGTCACCATATACAATCCAGGCATTCACTTTCTTGTGGGCATACTCAATGAATCCAATAACCATAATAGAATCAATGAAAGACTGCACCAACAGGGCGGGCAAGCAGTGTGCAAAAGCTGTGCAAATACAAAAAGAAAAGGAAAAATAGATAAATAAACAGTATATCTCAAGAACATGAGATGGTGAGTCCTTGAAAGTGAGTCCATAGATTGTGGGAACAGTTCAGTGATGAGGTGAGTGAAGTTACCCCTCTGGTTCAAGGGTCTGATGCTTGAGGGGTAGTAACTCTTCCTGAACCTGCTGGGGTGAGTCCTGAGGCTCCTGTACCACCTTCCTGATGGTCGCTGTGGAAAGGTCAGTGACTTCAGGTCCCAGCCTGATCCTTGTCCGTCTTCATTCTCTCTCGGTCAGGCCAATATGGGGGTGGTGTCATTTGCTGTTAGTTTGATGGGGAAAGAACAGGAATGCCATACAGTAATCCCTACTGAAAGTGCTCATCTACAGGTGCTCTTCTCTGGTCAAAGAGCCATTCTTGTGTCAATACTCAATAACCATCTCTCTTCCATTAATAATAAATGACCTCCCTCTAAGTTTCTAATATACAGAGCAATAACTTTGAGGGAAACAGATGGAAAGCACTGTTAAAAGAAAGTTTCTGAGTGGTTTTTAAAGGGAAATGAAAGATCACTCAGGTAGTTTTAATGGTTTTAGACAAACCTTTGTCCTGCAAAGTTGTTCTGTGGAGCAGCTTGTTCCATAGGTCATTGAATCTCAGTAATCAGGACCTCCTGAGACCTATCCTAGTTCTATGCTTGCGTAATTTATACTCGTGTGTCCTGATCTCTCCTAACCTATCTAACTCAAATAGTCTATCCACATGGACCAAATCTAATCATTTCACTATATAAAAACCTTATTCAAATCTCTCTTTTGTCTGCTTTGCCAGAATAATCAGACAGATGGCCAAACCTATTCTGATAACCAGGTGCTTTAAAACTGGGCCTAGAAATTCTAATAAATCAAACATGATGCACTAGATTGGCTTTAAACTGGGGCACCAGTAATGACTTTGACCCCTTGCGCTTGAGGTCCCCTTCTTCACTGCAAAGTCAAGCATGGGAGAAACAATACTATTGGGGGTGGGGGGGTGTGAACAAAAACTGCAGGCATTGGAAGTCTGAAATAAAAACAGAAAATGCTAGTAATATTCAGCAGGCCAGGCAGCATCTGTGGAAAGAGAAACAGAGTTAACTTTAAATGTTAACCGAAGAAAAATGGATAATAACTGAGATTTGAGTTACTGGCCTGCTTCCACATGGACTCTTCAGTTGACTTAAGTGTTGGACAATGGATAGCGGCATGTGATTTCTTTCAGGGTAAAGTGTTGTTTACTGGACTAGCTATCTGAAGCCCGAAAGCAGCACAGTAGCGTACTGCTTTCACAGTGCCGGCAATCCAGGTTCGATTCCCACCACTGTCTGTAAGGGGCTTGTATGTTTTCCACTTGACCATGTGCTCATTCCAAAGATATATGGGTTAGTCAGTTATTTCGGTGCTGCGGGCTCGTTTGGCCGGAAGGACCTGTTACCGTGCTGTAAAATGAAAGAAATACATAGAGGCGTGAGCATAAAACTCTCTGGGTGATTTAAATCCCATTAATTAAATGGATTCAATTTATTTATGGTGACTATCAAAACCCAAGTGGTTCACTGGTGTCTGTTGGGGGGGGAGGGGAATATGTTGTCCTTAATCTGAACCATATGTGGCTCCAGCTCCACAAACTCTCAATTTGTCTTCCGTTGCATCGCGGAAACACCAGTGCTCTTGAACCGAAAAGTCATACAGACACTGGTGGATACGGTCCAGGCCATCATGGGCAAAGTCCTTCCCACCACTGAACACATCTGCATGGAGCCCTGTCATAGGAAAGCAGCATCCACGATCGAGGACCTCCACCATCCAGGCCGTGCTCTCTCCTCGCTGCTGCCATCAGGAAGAAGGTACAGGACCCACACCACCAGGTTCAAGAACAGTTATTACCGTCAGGCTCTTGAACCAGAGGGGATAACTTCACTCACCCCATCACTGAACTGCCCACAACCTATGGACTCGTTTTCAAGGATGCTCAATATTTATTACTTGTTGTTTGTCCATCCTGTTGGGTATGGTATTTCATTGATCCTATTGTGTTTCTTAGATTTACTGTGTATGACCACAAGAAAATGAATCTCAGGGTTGTATATGGGGACATGGACCTACTTCGATAATACATTTACTTTGAACTTTCAGCTGACCTAGCAAGCCATTGTATTCAAGACTAATTAGCAAAATGCTGGTCTTTGCCACCCAATGATCTTTGAAGAAATAATGAAAACAGCAATTCTGTCCTACGGGTGGGCTACAGTCTCTTCTTGTGAGTTTTGTTTAATATCTGATCAGACAGACAGAATTGGAGTGTTGGTGTTAATTTTTGAGCTCAAATGCATCTAGAACCCATAACCTTCTCATTTCTTGGGCAAGAGTACTACAGACTGAACCACAGCTGGCACTTTCATTAAAGTGGATGTTGTGTAATGTTGGTTACTGTTCCAAGAATGAGGAGCATTTGGATTTAGGCCTAGAACAAGCCTGTGTGACTGCTCCATAGTAGATCATTACTTTCAAGGAATCTTGGGGCGGGAAGAGGGTGCCCTGAGAACTGAACCGAGTCTTGCCTTTGGTATCTACAGGGTTGACTGGTGTTCTTTAAAACAGGGTGCTGAAACTTTGTGAACAGAGCTGAAGTTGTATTATGATAAAGTGCATTTTATGAGTTCATCTTCACAGAATGCACTGAATTCCAGTGAAGTCTAACAGATGCATGAAATTTTTCGAGCTGCGTCCCATGTTGGTCTGGACCAGATCCTGGTATCTGTTCACACATAGTTCTTTAATTGCTTTGGCAGACTGCGTTACATTGGGCAATTCAAGGCTTTATCTAAAGGGCTTTGCTACTTTTATCATCTTAAGGCTATTACCCCTGCTGGGCCAGCAGCTCATCCGAGTCCTCGATCCTGGGCCAGTCTTTAAGCAGTCCCCAAGTGTAGCCCATCTTCAAAGACCCTTCCCCTCCCAGGTCTTTGGAGCTTCTGTTGATGATTCTGTAGCTCTGGGTGGGGTTACTAGCTCCATACCTATCCCCCACTCCTTTTGCAGCCCGCTTGGGACCTTGCATGGCACAATTTACTTTTATTTTACAGTGAGCTAAATCTATCCTAAATTGTGTGCGCTCTGTCCATACAAACTATTGGCCTCAAACTCTTTTATCTCCATGCTTTCCCTGTTTTGAAGCCAGTTTCCTGTGAAGCTGGAGCTATGTTAGTAGCACTGTTTCCTCTTGAATCAGATCTTGGTCTGACTTGGGAGACCAATGAGCCTTTGAACCAGACTGAGACTTTGGGTTGGACTTGGGAGATTTGTGCCCCTGAGCCATACTGAGACTTTGGTGCTCTTCTGAATGCAGATCAACCTGCCAACAGTGCCATATTTGGAAGAGACATTAAAGCAAGGCCCGATGTAATGTCTCAGACCAATGCAAAATAAGCCAGGGATATCTCTGAAGAAGGTCCGGGGAGTTGGTATACTGGCATGTAGTGATCCCTCAAGCAGGAATTAAACAACTAGCTAACATGCAATTGTTGCACCTTGCTGAGTCCAAATTGGCTAGCATATTTCCTACATAATTTTGCTACAATTAAAACCTGTTTGGTTGTAAAGTCCTCCAGAGTATTGAAATCTCCGAAAGGCACAGCAAAAATGCAGTACTTTTCTGCCTTTTAACAGGCAAGGACATTCCAAACCTCCTCTTTCACCCACTGCAGGATTTTTTTTAACAAGTATTTGAGATTAGATAACAGTTCTATTGTTTTCAATAGTCCTTGATAATAGTGTTGGTGTGTGACCTCAGTTCATACTTGGGGAAATGTTTTAAGCAGAATTTTTAAATATTCACTCTGGCAACACCCAATTATTTTTGTCTTTTTCTTAAGACCTTTCAGTAAAGCATAATCCCAACAAAAAACTATCCTGACATAAAATCATAAGCTGCATAAAATACAGGATTATACCATTTAGTCAACTCCATCATTTGTTTTTTAACTCCATTCTCCCCATAACCTTAACACCCTTAACCCTCTTACCAACTAAGTGTCTATTGCTTTCTGTTTAAATACATTCAATGACTTGATCTCTACAGCCCTCCATTATAACAAATTCAACACCCTTTGAAAATGAGGTGAGAAGGAATTTCTTCAATCAAAGAGACACCCGTTTATTCTGAGCGCAAACATGAGGAAATCTGCAGATGCTGGAAATTCAAGCAACACGCACAAAATGCTGGTGGACGCAGCAGTCCAGGCAGCATCTATAGGAAGAAGTACAGTCGACGTTTCGGGCCGAAACCCTTCGTCAGGACTAACTGAAAGAAGAGCTAGTAAGAGATTTGAAAGTGGGAGGGGGAGGAGCAGATACGAAATGATAGGAGAAGACGGGTGGGGGAGGGATGGAGCCAAGAGCTGGACAGTTGATTGGCAAAAGGGATACGAGGCTGGAGAAGGGAGAGGATCATGGGACGGGAGGCCTAGGGAGAAAGAGAGGGGGAGGGGAGCACCAGAGGAAGATGGAGAGAAGGCAAGGAGTTATTGTGAGAGGGACAGAGGGAGAAAAAAAAGGGAAAAATAATAAATAAGGGATGGGTAAGAAGAGGAGGAGGGGTTATTAATGGAAGTTAGAGAAATCAATGTTCATGCCATCAAGTTGGAGGCTACCCAGATGGAATATGAGGTGTTGTTCCTCCAACCTGAGTGTGGCTTCATCTTTACAGCAGAGGAGCCCCCAGTCTGATGGCATGAACATTGATTTCTCTAACTTCCATTAATGTTCCTTCTCCCCTTCCTATCCCATTCCTTTATTTATTTATTATTTTTTCTTTTTTTTTTCTTTCTCTGTCCCTCTCACAATAACTCCTTGCCTGCTCTCCATCTTCCTCTGGGCTCCCCTCCCCCTTTCTTTCTCCCTAGGCCTCCCATCCCATGATCCTCTCCCTTCTCCATCCTTGTATCCCTTTTGCCAATCAACTTTCCAGCTCTTAGCTTCATCCCTCCCCCTCCTGTCTTCTATCATTTCGGATCTCCCCCTCCCCCTTTCATATCTCTTACTATCTCTTCTTTCAGTTAGTCCTGACGAAGGGTCTCGGCCCGAAACGTCGACTGTACTTATTCCTATAGATGCTGCCTGGCCTGCTGCGTTCCACCGGCATTTTGTGTGTGTGTTCCTTTATTCTGAGGCTGTGCTGTCCATTCCTAAACACCTGCTAATGGAAACATCCTCTCCATGTCCAACCAGTAGCCAACTGGTTTCAGTGAGATCTCCCCCGTCCTTCTGATCCAAGTACAGATCCATATATAACCACAAGGTCTCAGTTATTAAGGGCAGGTTGAAAATTGAGACAAGACGCTGCAAGTGCTGGAATCTGGAGAGAAACAAAAAAGCCTTTTTGGGCCAGACAGCCCCTATGGAAGGAAATGGGCAGGTAATGTTTTGGGATTGAAAGTTAATGAACACAAAATATTCCTCCAGCAACTCCATGCAGAAAAACTGAATTACATTTTTGTTTTGGTGTTCATTTAGCGGAGGATAAGGGAACATTTTCTTTGTGAAAGAAAGAGTTAATGATATTTCTTGGGCACGAGGAAAGTGAATTTTAGTATTGAACTCCTTGAAACAGGAAACCAAAAGAAAGTTTCCTCTCAAACTGTAAAAGGCAAGAGAAAGCTGTCAGCTGCATTTGCGATACAAAGGCTTTGAATCGTGCCGTGTTGACGTGTGGTAAATGTAACGATCCAAAGTTCCTCTTTGTTCCACCTTTGGTACTGTTGCTTTAAGCCAACCAACATGATGCACTGCACACAGCCTCTTTCGAGATTATCAATCTAGCATTGCAACTTGGATGGGAGAAGTCTTGTAGTGGCATTTTAAAGAAACGCTAACTACCTTTCCTATGATCTTTAAGGTAGGACATTTCTGTGCTGAGGAATGGAACACTTTGGCATTAAGAAACCCATGTCAGTTTTGACTTATCTTAGTGAACAAAGTGCAGAAGCTCAGAAAACATCTTCCCCAAGCTTCCACAAATAAGATTGGCATTTACAAACAATGAGCCCAACGCGTATTTGCGTTCCTTTGAAAAGAATTTTGCACCTTCCCCACATCAAAGCTGCTGGTGAACGCAGCAGGCCAGGCAGCATCTCTAGGAAGAGGTACAGTCGACGTTTCAGGCCGAGACCCTTCGTCAGGACTAACCTAACGAAGGGTCTCGGCCTGAAGCGTCGACTGTACCTCTTCCTACAGATGCTGCCTGGCCTGCTGCGTTCACCAGCAGCTTTGATGTATGTTGCTTGAATTTCCAGCATCTGCAGAATTCCTGTTGTTTGCACCTTCCCCGCTATGCAATTATTCCAGTGGCTTGTAGCCCAAATTCTAGGTCAGATATTTTTGCTTGACTCAAATTTGCAATCCTACTTGAAGCTGTTGAGGGAACTGCTTTATTTTATCTGGTACTATTTTCTGGAATGTTGCTCCAAGACCGAGAGGTTGGATCTTGAGGAACCTGACTGCTCTAATACTTGGAGGATCCTGTTGTTAACTTTGGATTGCAAAAGTAAGGAACAGTTCTGGTTCTTAGTACTGTCTGCTAAAGAATATGTTTATGATTTTTATTTTGAAGAGGCAGATGTGATTAAGCAATTGTAGGTCACTGGGTATATGGTGCAGGGCACACAGAGAATATGGCAGGTCTTCTGCATGGACTCTCTAGGCAGGGTTTGGTATTGTGAATAGTCCTTTGCAAACAGAATGCAGGGACCTTGGAGTTTTTAAAAAGAACAAGTGTCATTGTCCTGAACAGTGATCTCTCAAAGTGCTGTGCAGTGTTTGTAAGGGGCAGCGTGGTAGCATAGTGGTTAGTGTAACGCTTTACAGCATTAGCGACCCGGATTCAGTTCTGCTGCTGTCTGTAAATAGTGGGTTCTTTCTGGATCCCTCTTACATTCCAGAGGTGTACAGGTTAGTGTTAGTAAGCTGTGTGGGTGCCAGAAAGATGGTTCCACTTGTGTGCTTCCCCCAGCACATCCTTGTACAGTTGGTCGTTGTGTTTTGATGCACACGTGACAAATAAAGCTGATCTTTGTCTTTTAAATGCCTGATTGCAGAAATAATTCTACTTTCACTGCTGGGTTCGTACTGTCAGTTATTTCAAGCATTCTTCTAGTTGTTGATTTCTCCATGAACCTCTTGTTAGGCTTATAGTTACCAGACAGTAATGCAGAGTCTGCTTTACTGGGAGTAACGAAGTACGTTCCTTCCCAAAGGCTATGGAAGGCCTTGTTATTGGGTGTGATCGTTGTGAAACAGACCCATGTTAATTTTTTTTTAAAAAAAGTAACTTTGTTTTATTCCGAGCTAAGTGATGTTTGACCTTTTAATCATTCAATTTTGGCCTGTGTTTATCACACTCTCCCCTTTTTGCATTCTGCCCCTTTCCCTTTCATAATCTTTGTACGTCCATGCCTTGGACTGCTCTGTTTCTCTACCATCTCTGATCACGTTTCACCCCTTTTTCTCTGCAAATCATATTTTCTTCTTACTGTTTTCCTCAGCTAATTTACATCTTTCACTAGTTCTGCTTTCCTAGACATTTTTTTTCTCTTTATTTGTTTTCTATTTCGGTTTCTTCTATACTTCCAGCTTTCAATTCCTGTGCTTCTGTTGAATTAATTCCCTCCGATTTTCCTGGTTGCCTTCTAGCCCTCCTCTCTGCCACGCCGTACTATAGTGCGCTGTTTCTGTTAGAGTAAAGGACAAGGTAAAATTACGATAACATGCTGTCCAGCATCGGACTAACCAGATGTTTGCGGTGCTCCCCATCTACACATCGAGACATTGGTTCCCATGCATCCTTTAAGCTAACTGAAGCCTTGATACTGATCGTCCTTTAAACTTGTCAGTGGCACAGCGGCGTAAAGCTCTGACAGCACCGGTGACCTGCAAGGAGTTTGTATGTTCTCCCCGACACCATGTGCATTTCCTTCTGGATTGCTCTGGTTTCTCCCACATTCCAAAGGTGTATGGGTTAATAGGTAACTGGGTCAGGTGTGTAATTGGGCCTGTTACTGTGCCGTATTCCTAAATAAATAAAAATAAGAATCCTTGGAAAATGTATTATTCTTTGTGGGAATGCTTTTTTAGATAAAGAGGTGAGCTTGAAGTATGTTAAAACATTGTTGGAATTATGTTCAGTGGTGTGGAAAATCTACTTGAATGGCATCTCTGAAGGCCTGGGCATATCGGATTAACTGGAGTTTTACTGTCCTTTGGTATATTATCACTCCAGTGCTGTGTTGACATGGCCTAGATTCAAGCAACAGGACTGTTCCACATTTCACTCAGCAGACACTTATTTGTAGCTCTGCATCGCATGTGCCTGGTGTGCTTTTCCACACCCTCGGTTATTTTGAAACTCATTCGTCAGCCTTGTGTTTATAGTAGGGCTTCGTAGAGCCAGCAATGTCCCTTCTCTGATCCACAATCATTGGACTACTTTGTCTGGTTGTGGACACTGCCCCACTCCCCATTCCACACGCAACTACTAACCTCTCATAAAACATAAGCGCATAAAGCATAGGAGCAGAATTGGGCCATTTGGCCCATCGAGTCTGCTCTACCATTTGATCATGGCTGATCGATTTCCCCCTCAGTCCCAATCTCCTGCCTTCTCCCTATAACCCTTCATGCCCTGACTAATCTAGAATCTATCAATCTCTTCCTTAAATATACCCAATGACTGCCTCCACAGCTGTCTATGGCTGCAGATTCCACAGATGCACCTCTCTCTGGCTTAAAAAAAAATTCTTCCTTATCGCCATTCTAAATGGATACCCCTCTATTCTGAGGCTGTAATCTCTGGTCCCAGACTCCCCCGTCATAGGAAACATCATCTTCACATCCACTCTTATCAAGACCTTTCAACATTTCTATAGGTTTCAATGAGATCTACACTCATTCTTCTGAATTCCCAAGGAGTACAAGCCTAGAGCCATCAAACACTCCTCATGCAAGACTTCCAATCCTGGAATCATTTTTGTGAAACTCCTTTGAACCCTCCCCAGTATCAGCACATCCTTTCTTAGATAAGGGGCACAAAACTGCTCACGATATTCCACGAGAAACCTCACCAGCACTTTATAAAGCCTCAACATTACGTCCTTGCTTTTATATTCTAGTCCTTGCAATGTTAGCATTCATTTTTGAATTTGCCTTCCTCACCATAGACTCGGTCTGCAAATTAACCTTTCATGAATCCTGCACAAGGACTCCCAAATCCTTTTTGCAAGTCAGATTTTTGAATTTTCTCTCCATTTAGAAAATAGTCTATGCTTTTATTTCTTCTATCAAAGTGCATGACTGTACACTTCCTGGCACTATATTCCGTCTGTCACTTCTTTGCCCAGTGTCCTAATCTGTCTAAGTCCTTCTGCAGCTTCCCTGCTTCCTCAACACTACTTGTCCCCCCACCTATCTTTGTATTGTCCACAAACTTGGCCACAGAACTATCAATCGTGTCGCCCAAATCATTGACATATCATGTAAAAAGTATCTGTCCCAAAACAGACTCCACTGGAACACCGCTCAATCAGAGAAGGCTCCCTTTATTCCCAATTTTTGCCAGTCCTCCAGAACCATTCCAGAATCTAGTGATTCTTGAAAGATGGTTACCAATGCCGCCACAATCCCTTCAACGACCTCCTTCAGAACCCTGAGGCGTACATCATCTGATCCAGGTGATTTATCTGCCTTCAGACCTTTGTTTCCCAAGCATGGCAGCTTCACTCACTTCTGACCCCGGCACTCTCGAACTTCTGGCATACTGCTAGTGTTCTCCACAGTGAAGACTGATGCAAAATATTTATTCAGTTTGTCTGCCATTTCTTTGTCCTCCATTACTACCTCTCCAGCATTATTTCCCAGTGGTCAGATATATATGCTCAGCTCTCTTTTACGCTTTATGTATCTGGAAAAATCTTTTAGTATCCTCTTTAATATTATTAGCTCGCTTACCTTCATATTCCACCTACTCCCTCTTTATGACTTTTTAGTTGCCTTCTGTTGATTTTTAAAAGCTTTGCAGTCCTCTAATTTCCCACTAAGTTTTGCTCTATTATATGCCCTCTCTTTAGCCTTTATGTTTGCTTTGACTTCCCTTGTCTGCCATGGTTACATCATCCTGACTTTTAGAATACTTTTTCCTCTTTGGGATGTGTCTATTATCTTGCACCTTCCAAATTGCTTTCAGAAACTCCAGCCATGGCTGCTCTGCTGTCATCCCTGCTGGTGTCCCCTTCCATTCAACTTTGGCCAGCTCCTCTCTCATGCCTCTGTAATTTCCTTTTATTCCACTATAACAATGATACATCTGATTTTAACTTCTCCTTCTCAAATTTCTGGGTGAAGTCGATCACATTATGATCACTTGCCCCTTGGAGTTCTTTTACTTTAAGCTCTCTAATCATATGTTCTCCATTGAGATGCCCTCCTGTTTTCCTTTTCAACTGTACAGTACCATTACAGTGGGCTTCATATTTTTAATTTCTAGATATTGGAAAAGTACTAATTGGAAAATGAGATTGAGTTGCATTCTTGCTTGCGGGATGTGACTGGAGCCTTGAATTATTCCACCCCTGTGATGTTTAGTAAGAAGTCTCCTCCTGGTTCTCTTACAGGAACGGACAAACCGGGTCCCTCGACCATGCAATAATGGACAGAACGCATTGATACCGGAACATGAGGTAATGTTGAACTTGGTTCCATCTTTTCCGAGTAATTTTGGGGGAAATTTGAGGGAAAAGGAGTCATTAGGATTGTTTAGATATTGATACCACTACAAGGCAACCTTGCTGCAAGAGAACAAATCACAGAACAGGCCCAAACAGACGAACACTCCACTAATGGTGTGCAGTTATAAAAGGCAGTCAGTGTGTTGTTCAATCACAAGGCCGTCACTACCAAGGAATAATCATCGCCTTTTGGCTAGCAGGTTACAAGACAAAATTCATGAATGGAATCACACATATTTCTATTTCAGTTCACAGGTTTGAATAGTTATTGCAGTTTGCCCTGTTGCCAGTCTACTCTGTGATAACATAGCAATTAGCACATGGCCTTGCGGCCCTGGCTATAAGATCGGGGTTCAATTCCTGCCGCTGCCCTTAAGGAGTTTATATGTTCTCCCAGTATCCACGTGGTATCCCTCTGGGGGCTCTGGTTTTCTCCCACATTCCAGAGACGTACGGATTAGGATTAGTGATTTCTGCTCATGGCTATATTGGCTTCAGAAGCGTAGTGACCCTTGTGGGCTGCCCATCGTAACCCTCGCTGATTTGATTTGATGCAAAAGGCGCATTTCACTGTGTGTTTTGATGTACGTGTGACAAATGAAATCTGATCTTTTTCAGTACGTCTTAATGTGAGTTGATCTAATCCGTGAGTTTTGGAAAGACATTTCCAGAGTAATTATTGCAATTGTTTATATTTATCATCCTTGTTGTTTTGGGATATAAGTTTTAAATGAATTTTTTCTCCCCATCTTCTGGAGTTGTCATCACATTTGTTCTTACACCTGTATTATTATACAGCCAGCTATTACTGTTTGCCAGCAGCCTGAGGTGACTCTCTTGCCCCTCCGGTTTTCCTCATCTTCCCCCCACCCCACAACAGTTTTATCTTGATTGCTGATGCTACCTGTGGACAAGCATATCAGCTGCTGCTTGTGCCTGTAGGAGTTTGGTTTCAGGACTTCACAAGCTGCTTATAGTGTTGCTCTCACAAGTCATTCTGTAACAATCCTAGGAGAATTTCTAACTCTTGATCTTTTGTGTTGATAATCAAAGGTTCATTTATTATCAAAGTATACAACTCTGAAATTCTTCTTCTCCAGATAGCCACAAAACCAAGAAAGAAAAGAATGGCAGCACGATCATCGACCGCAAAATCCCTCCTCCCCGCACAAAAAAAAAACACAAAATCAGAACTGGCACATTCACCCCCAAAACCCCCTCCCCTGCACACAAAAAAATGAGAAAGATCAGGCAAAAAGCACAGCATATTAATAAAACCTGTAAGACTGAAAAAGAACAGTCTATAGTCCAAGTCCATAGCAAAACACAGAAAACCTGGGTAACCTGTTTTTTTTAAACCAAAAAAAATAATCAGAATCTGGTAGCACAGTGACACAGCTGGCAGTGCCTCTGCTTCTCAGCAACAGGGATGCAGGTTTGATCACGATCTGCCAGGGTGGAATTTTCATGTTCTACATATGACTAATGGGAATCCCCCAGCTGCTCCTCTTCCCTCCCACATCCCAAAGAAGTATGGGTCTGTAGATTATTGATTATTGTAACCTGTCCTTAGTTGCAGATGAGTAGTAAAATCACGTGAGAGTTCATAGAATGAAGAGAGAATGAAATTAATATAAGATACAGAAATAAATTCCATATGCATCACTGGCACCTATCCCTGCCATCAAGGACATGTATGCTGAAGGGTGCCAGCAAAAGGCCAGCAAAATGATGAAGAATCCTAGCCACCCTGCTCATAGACTGTTTGCCCCACTCCCATCAGGGAGGAGGCGACGTAACTTCCATGCCAAGAGCAGCAGACTCAAAAGTGGTTACTTTCCCCAAGCAGTAAGACTGAGGTTCAAAGGGGACGTGAGTTGAGAGCTAAAGGGCAAAAGTTTAGGGGTAACATGAGGGGGAACTTCTCTACTCAGAGAGTGGTAGCTTTGTGGAACGAGCTTCCAGCAGAAGTGGTTGAGGCAGGTTCGATGTTGTCATTTAAAGTTAAATTGGATAGCTATATGGACAGGAAAGGAATGGAGAGTTATGGCCTGAGTGCAGGTCGGTGGGACTAGGTGAGAGTAAGAGTTCGGCATGGACTAGAAGGGCCAAGATGGCCTGCTTCTGTGCTGTAATTGTTATATAGTTATCAACACCTCCACCCACTAACTCCACCATGAGTTTATTTCCCATCAGTCACCTTAAGTACAGTCTATTGTCATTTGATGAACATACAATCAATGTATATAAGCTATCTTAATGTATAATTATTATTTTTTCATTATTATTATATTCCTGATCTCGTGTCTGTGTGTATTTTTTGCACTGTATCAGATCCAGAGTAACAATTATTTCATTCTCCTTACACTTGTGCATAGGAAATGACATTAAGCAATCTTGAATGAGAGGATTATAGGTGTTCGGCAGTCAAGTCAGCAGGAACTCAGTAAGCCAAAGGACCTGTTTCCCTGCTGTATCTCTAAGCACCTTTAGCTGGTATGAGCATGGTGGTGAAATGCTTGCGCGAAGATAGAAGATTAAACCTCTCTTGTTACAGTTACACTCTGCTTCTTGCCTTCCCTTTGTAATGGGAGCACTTCCATATTTGGTATAGATCGAGCGAAGGAAAGATTTGTAAGATCCAGTCCATCTACAGTCAACAGGAATTAGACTGATATATTTTTTCCCCTGTTCTCGTTCTTTTTTACCACGTAGATCAATAAGGTGAGCACAGAGAGTGATCGTGCCCATCTGTTTGTGAAGGCGCTGGGCAGCAGGAGCTGCCTGGATGGAGTCGTACAGCTCATGGGATGCCACCCTCAGTACCTGGAGTCATTCCTGAAAACCCAACACTACCTGCTGCACATGGACGGACCCCTCCCCTTCCACTACAGACACTACATCGCCATCATGGTAAGGCCAGCGAGCGTTTGAAGGCTGTTGACAGTTTAGAGTGATGTTAACCAAAATCTCCGTATGGCAAAGTTAGAGACTGGCGGCAGAGAGGGACAGTCAGGGGGAGCACTGCAACACCCACAGAGTCACTCGCTCCGTTGGCTGAGTCACAAACTTGGTTGGCCACAGGAACTCCTGGGGGGGGGGGGGGGGCATGCATGGCCATTGGAACCTTGGGGTTAAAGTTTTATGGGAAAAAAAATATTTAAAAAATTTCTTCAGCATTTTTCCCTTCCCGTGTTACGTTTCAACATGCATTCATGAATAACAAATTGTATTTGTAGAAAAATTGAGAAGCAAAACCAGATTCCTTAGACTTGCTGAGTGCTTCGAGCATTTTTAAAATTCCTGTTTTGTTGTTAAAACAGTGTTAAGTAATGCCATAAAGTTTTTCAACTCATTTCATTGATGTAACACACAAAATGCTGGAGGAACTTAGCAGGTCGGGTGGCATCTATGGAAAGGAATAAACAGTCAACATTTTGGGTCAAGACCCTTGAACAGGCTGGAAAGGAAGAGGAAAGAAGCCAGAATAAGAAAGGTGGGGGGGGGAAGCCAGGTGAGGGGGAAGGTGGGTGGGTGGGAGAGGGGGGGATTGAAGTAGGAATCTGAGAGGTGATGGGTGGTTGTAAAACTGTGTCATTCAATCATGAAAGGGAAGATGAAAGTTGGACTGCGGAAAGATTTAAAGATGGGTTCAAGAATTTTGATCTATTCAGCTAAGGTGCTGCAACTCAGCACGGAAAATCTGGGAAGCACATGATGTGGATTTGTAGGCTTGGCGTAAAGTATGGAATCGGGGAGGACTGAGATCAAGAAGGAATAGGGAGAAGAATTTGAAATTTAAGGTATTTGTAAAGCCAGTTAGCAATAGTGTCCTCACAGTGGACACTTCAAGGTAGGCAATTGTTCTAGATCAGGTTGTGACATCTCATCATGTAAACTTGATGTGCATCCTCTAGTGTTGGAATCTGGTACTGCAGTAATCTAGTCCAACATGAAAGTGAATGTGTTGAAACCAAAAGAGATCTCCGTACAAGACTGTTCCCTAAACCTTCCTTTGGTTTCTGTCATGTGTCCCTGGGGGATGAGATTCTTTTGCTTCCAGCCTCCTCATTATATTCAACACTGCACTAAAATCCCAGCCTCAAGCTATTGTGTAAACTTTGGTATTTTCCTACTTCAGCTCAACAGAGATGGGTTAATGAAGGAGAGAAGGTGATGCTGAGTTCTCTGCGTAAGAGGTTCTCTGTTCACATTGTGCCAGGGGTTCCCAATCTTTATTATGCCATGGAGCCTTTCCATTGACTGAGGAGCCCGTGGACCACAGATTGGGAACCCCTGACTGTGCGGACAAATTATAAACGGTGGTCTTTACACCGGTGCATTTAGTGAGTGTGGAGATTTCTGCAGCATTTTCACTAGTGGTTTCCTCATAGTGATCACACAATAACTCTTCCTCCTCCTACCTTACCATCCCTCCACTGCCCACTACCTCCATGTCTCCCCGCACCCCCCACTAAATATTGCCTTTGAAAGAAAATGTGATGCATTATTCAACTTATCATTGCAACAAGCCCATAATCCTAAACCAATTCACATTATTACACACAAAATGTTGGCAGAGCTCAGCAGGTCGGGCAGCACCTGTGGAAGGAAATGAGCAGACAATGTATTGGGCTCAGACCCTTCATCAGGACTGAACAGGAAAAGGGAAGAAGCCAGGATCAGGGGGAGGGAAGGGGCAACAGTACCAGCTGGCAGGTGATGGGTTCCCTCTTCTAATTCTGCTTTCTGCTCCCTTCCTTTCCAGTCCTGATGAGGGGTCTTGGCTTGAAA
Source organism: Mobula birostris (assembly GCF_030028105.1). NCBI lineage: Eukaryota > Metazoa > Chordata > Chondrichthyes > Myliobatiformes > Myliobatidae > Mobula > Mobula birostris. The sequence goes on along the minus strand of NC_092379.1, from coordinate 124,538,803 downwards.
CTTCCACTGTTTATTTCCCTCGATAGATGCTGTCTGACCTGCTGATTTCCTCCAGCAGAGTGAGTGAGTGTATGTTGCTCTGAATTTCCAGCATCTGTAGAACCTCTTGTCTCTAATTTTTGTCGAACCTTCTTTCCCTTTCCCTCCGTGCTAGGCGGCAGCCCGACACCAGTCCTTGTACTTGGTGGAGGTTCACATTAATCAGTTCTTGCAGGTGGGTGGTGACCCACAGTGGCTACAGGGGCTCGGTTGTATCCCGCAGAGACTGAGGAACCTCAACGAGATCAACAAAATCCTGGCACATCGGCCCTGGCTCATTACTAAGCAACACATTGAGGTGAGCGTCAGCCTTGCGTCCATCACGTCCGCCACACAATTTGACCACTTTGGAAAGGAAGAAATGTGTTTCGAATGGATCATAACCATAAGCATCCTCACTTCAATGAGGCTCAGTCTGTTACTGTTATCTTGTTGGTAAAACAACAAGCTGCTGAAGGAACTCTTTCAATGGTCTTGACTCAAAACATTGGACCATCCCAGTGCATCCGTCCATATTGATTGACTTGATAAGGTCCTCCAGCAATTTGTTTTATGCTCCGGATTCCAGCATCTGCCATCTTTTGTGTCTCTACTGCGGTTCTGTATCGGGATCTAAATTTGTTCTGCTTTTATAACATAATTAACCTACCCTACTAATGTTAACTCTTTGAGTTATCCAGCTGGCCCAGTGAACCTCTCCTCAAATTAGCATTCTCAAACTCCTAGTTGTAGTTACTAGAGGCAAGTTGATAGATGGTTAAGAAGGCGCATGGTACGTTGGCCTTCGTTAGTTAAGAGGTTGAGTTCAAAAGCCACGAGGTAACGTTGCAGCTCTGAGGAGCTCTGGTTAGACCACACTTGGGAGTATTGCGTTCATATCTGATCACCTCATAATGGGAAGGATTCCATACAATAGCAAGAGTGCGGAGGATACTGCCTGGATTAGAGAGCATGTCATATGAGGAAATGCAAACTAAGACTTCTCTCTTTGGAGGGAAGGAGGAAGAGCGATGACTTGATAGAAATGTGTAAGATAATAAGAGGTATAGATAGACAGCCCATTTGTCCCAGGCAGCACGGCTAATACACAAGGGCATAATTTTAAGGTGGGAAGGAAAGTAGGAAAGTATGGGGGGGGGGGTGGATGTTAGAGATAGGTTTTATTTTTTAAACAGAGAGTGGTAAGTGTGTGGAGTGCGCTGCCAGGGGTGGTACTAGAGGCAGATATATTAAGGACGTTGAAGGGACTCTGGTAAATAAATGAATGATAGAAAAGTGGGGGGCTTTGTAGAAGGGAGGGTTAGATTGATCTCGGAGTAGGTTAAGAGTTGGGCACAGCATTGTGGGCTGAATGGCTTACACTACGCTATACTGTTCATGTGTTATAATGAGTACCTTTCAATTTTCCCTTCATAATATTCATAGCCTGGGAAAGGATTTCATTCACCTCATCTCACAAAGCTCTGGTGAGGTAAATATAATTAATTACAGTTTTCAACTTTGTGCGCACGCAGAACCTGCTGAAGATCGGCGAGCACTGTTGGTCACTGGCAGAGCTGGTCCATGGCGTAGTGCTGCTGGCTCACTACCACTCGCTGGCGAGTTTCGTCTTTGGCTGCGGGATCTGTGCTGAAGGAGGGCACGAAGGCGGTCACATCCTCCGGCCGTCGTCGATCAACAACCAGTGCTCTGGCGACACTACCAACGGGAACGGCAACGTCCCGGACCCCTCCGTGGTTCACCGCAGGCGAAGAGTAAGCAGCAGCTGGAAGGGCGGATGGCGGAAGCGTGGGGTCGCGCGGAGAGCGGTGGTACTGTTGTCAGGCAGCTCCGGTTAATTGCGCAGAGAAGATCCCTTATTTAGTCCAGAATTATGGTTGTACCTGCCTTGGCTGAGAGACAGGTGGAGCAACAAACGATCTGCTGGAGGAACTTGGCAGGTTGAGCAGCAACTGTGAGAGGAAAAGAATTGTCGATATTGCAGAGTTTTGACCCAAAACGTCGCCAATTTCTATCCCCCCCCCCCCCACACTTGACCCACTGAGTTCTGCAACACATTGCCTGGTGCTCCAGGTTACTGCATCCACAGTCCCTTGTGTCTCCATTTAATGGGTGAAGTTTCAAACAAACCACGTGGCTGCTACCAGCCCAACCTGATGTGGCCTCCATTTTGCACTTCCACAGCATTTTTCTCCCTCACACCTTTATAAGATGTACGTTTGCACAGAGTAGTGCTTGCATGTGCAGCCTCGGTAAACCTAGGTGCAGGTAATCACAGTCACAAACTTTCTGAAAGCGCTGATGGCTGCTGGAGTTAATTCTCCTGTAGCACCACATCCAAATAGCCTCTGGTCATGCCTGAGCTGAAACAGAAGGCAGTGTAATTCCAGTTGGGTCCAGTCCTGAGTTTGTCTAGTGTCCAAGTTCAGATATTATAACCACGCCAGAGGCTGCGTGGCAATCAATCAGCCTCTTGATTTCCTTAACCTTGTGCTGGGGGACCAAGGTTAAGAACGTGGACGTGGCTAAAAATTGCAAGCTCAATATTAACCAAGCCTCTAACTTGACTTCCTTGGTCTCCGTGACCAAGTCTTTGGGGAAGTCTCTACTGCTGTGGTTCTGTTTCCAAGTTCAGCTGTTCTTGGAGTCAAAGGGCACTTTCACACAGAAACAGGCCCTTCAGCCCAACAGGTCTGTACTAACTATTAGCCCCACCTAAACCTGCACCTGGACCGTAGCCCACTTCCCATCCATGTACTTATCCAAACCTAAAATGTTGAAACCGTACCTGCATCCACCACTTCGGCTGGCAGCTCACTCCACACTCCTACCATCACCTAAGTGAAGAAGTTCATCGGGTCCACTTAAATATTTCACCTTTCACCCGTAACCCATGACCTCAAAGTTTTCATCTCATCCAATCTCCATGGAGAAAGCCTGCTTGCACTTACCCTATCTATACCCTCATAAATTTGTATAGCTTTATCAAAATGCACCATAAAGCCCCAACCTATTTGGTCTTTCTGAATAACTCAGATCCTCGGGTCCCAGCAACATCCTTGTACTCTTTCAATGTTATTGATAATCCTCCCTGTAGGTGGAAGACCAGAGCTGCACACAGTAACACATGATTTCTCTTGTTCCTCTTGCCAAAGATTAAGAGATTGTTTGAAGTTGCATATCCAGAGTGGGCAGGGGAGGGAGCATAAACTTTGGCTCGTAGAGTATAAGTTATTTTGTGTCTCGGCTTTAGACTCTGGCTTTCTGCACAGGGAATGAATTTTGCCAGCAGCACAGTGGTCCAGTGGAAGGGTATTGGGGGGGGGGAAAAGGAACAGTTTTGTGAAGCCCTGAGCCTGGGGCGAGGAGGCGAATGAGTCTGATGTCCTGGAAAAGAGCCAGCGCTGAGTGACTTCGTTTCCATTCCTTCCAGTCGGTGGATTACTCCAGTGATTCCGAATATTTGGTGGACAAGATGCAGAAATTCCAGGCAGAGAAGGAGAATGAAGATGAGATGCTGAGGGAAGAAACCTGGATTGCATCAGAGACGGAAAAGGACACCAGTCCACCAACAGTGAACCGGGGTAAGCAAGGTCACCTCAGCTGGTGTCTGATTTGTTCCTGCTTTACTGATCTGGTGTAAAGTTTGTCGTTGCTACTTTCATCTTGAGAAGATTGGTAACCTCTCTGAAATCTCCACTTGTGCTGCCTTTAAGACTGGGAAGAGATGAATAGTCTTGGAGGAGGAGCTGAGACTTGGAGGAGATGATTAGTCTTCCAAAATAATTGATTTCTCTGTCACACAGCATGGAAACAAGCCCTTTGGCCCACTGGCTCGCTTAGATCCCCATCTGAGCTGATCCCATTGGCCCTTAAATCTTCTCTACACAAGTGCCGGTTCCCCATGCCAGTGAGTGGTTTCTCTCCTCTGGAGTATCGCCGGCTGTTGTGGACTTTCTCCCAGGAAGCTGAGGAAATGCTAGTCATCTTAACGTGTTTGGATGCAATGCAAATCCTCCCCTCTCCTCCCCCACCACCCCAGGAGCCAGCCGGTGGGTGTAGTGGCACATCCACACTGGATTTCAAAGTAAGTGGTCCTGGGTTCGGATCCGGCCAACTTTCCATCTGTGCTGGAAAAACAGCCCCACCCCCGCCTCAGCTGTGGAATGGAAGGTATTTTGAAGCTCCATTCCATGGTCCCCCTGTGGAACGGTGATCTGTGTGGCTCTTTCCCAGCCACATCAGCAGACCTCTGGTTCACTCCAGATTGAAGGCCAAGCGATTGACTAGTACAGGCCTGGCCATGAGTGACCTGCCAAGGCCTGGACTGTAAGCAGAGAAGGGAAACTACTACACTCAGTACTGAGTTAGGACAGGATAAGATTCTGTTTTTGTGAGTGCTTTTTAATCTTCCCATCTAAGTGGACAATGAACCTGTGAACGCTACCTCATTATTTTCTTTCTCTTTTTGCACTATATATTTTAATTTATTATTACAGCAGTGTAAACAACAAATCACAACATATGCCAGTAATATTAAATCTGATTCTGATTCTAACGCCTCACTCTTTGATTACACAGCTCCGGACGACAAACCTGTTACTATCCCTGACTTGTCCTGTTACGTAGAAGACCCTGAGTTTGGTTATCCCGAGTTTTCCCGAAGAAGTGGAGAGCAGCTTCCTGTTTTCCGAGCTCAGGTAAAATTTCATCCGTTGGATCTTCCGCTGTGGCAAAGGATGTCCTGTAGCACGATTTTGAAAGCCTTTTTGAAGTTAAGGTGGAGAGACTATGGTCCAGTGGTATAATGATTAGGTTACTGAAATGGACTTCTGATCTAGAGACATTCAAATTAAGGTAAAGAAATTAATAATCTAATATTATTAATCAAGCTGCTGGCCTGTGAGTAACATTCTACAGTGAAGGAAATTTGTCATTCTTGCCATGTTTTGTTTGTCTTGGATCCATGGCGATGTGGGCATCTCCGAACTTCTCTTTGGAATAGTCCGGCAGATTAAAGGACAGTTACGGAGTGATGCCACCAATGAAGAATGAATAGGTCAAAAAAACTTGCTCGGTGTAGAGGTTATAGGAACTCCAGAAAAAGAGATGATGATTAGAAGGTTTGAGAGCTCACAGCTAAAGTTGATTTAAATACAATCTGCTCCAGACATGAAAGTAACACAGATCTATAAAGTTAAGAGGGAGTAGTAAAAGTCGTCTGCAAACTTGGCATTGTAAATTCCTTGTCCTTTAGACCATTGCTCATTCCTGCTTGTTTCACTTCCTCTGCTGAACAACAGGAGCTGACACTGGGGCTTGGCTGACGAACTGTGCACACACCAGTGTGGTTACAGGGTTACCTTTGAAACTAAAGTTCTACTCTCATAACAAGGTGGACTTAAACCAAAGAATTGGGTGACGTAGACCTATAAACATTTATATCCCAAAAGGAACAATTTGCCATTCTAATCTTGACCCTCAGTCTTTGGTTGCCATTGCATCTGAGGTTGATGTAGAGATCGGTGTAGAAATTGGGGATACCAACCCCAGTCTAAGACCAGGGGCCCGGTACATTACTGTCTTGATGACCAGTCAACGTTCATGCTTTTGGACAATGAAGTTGTAGCGCAGATTTAAAGCTGAGGGCTGATATGTAAGACAAAGCAGTAAGTTTCTAGGCCCTTGAGATGGCAGGGAAAAGTCTCTTCATCCGGTGCCCCAGCACTCCCTAACGCTTTTCTGCACTTTCTCCTGCAGGACTACTCCTGGGAAGACCATGGGTTCTCGCTGGTGAACCGTCTGTATTCGGATATTGGCCACCTCCTTGACGAGAAGTTCCGCACTGTGTACAGTCTGAAGAATGGCACTATGGCCAAGCAACGAGGCTGTGACTTCTCAGTGCTAAAGAGAGGAATTTGGAACTACATCCATTGCATGTTTGGTATTAGGTAACTGCCATTTATACAAGATCCTTTTCAACAAACCATAGAGTTCTCAAAATTTTTAAAAACTCACAGAACGAGCAAAAACGAGGAAGTATTTCATTCTCAGAGTCATAGAGCACTACAGCAGAGAAATGGGGCCCATCTGGTCGGTCTAGCCGAACTGTTCGTTACTCTGCCAAGACCCATCGACCCACACCTGGACCATAGCCCACCACCCCGCCCATCCATGTACTTATCCAACCTTTTCTGAACTGTCGCAGTTGAACCCATATCCACCACCTCAGCTGACAGCTCATTCCACGTCCTTACCACCCTCTGAGTGAAGTTCCCTTGAAATAGTTCATATTTCACCCTTAACCCATGACCTGTAGTTGTAATCTCACCCAACCTCAGTAGAAAAAGCCTGCTTGCACTTACTCTATCCATACCCCTCATAATTATGTATCACGAATTGATGTCTGAGCAAGAATACTTCCTATATACAAAAAAATTGTCGTCTCTCAGTGGCTAAATCAGACTGGATCAATTTTTTTTGGTCTTAATGGGCCCATTTCATGGGAGTTGGTCCCTTCCTCAGACTCATTTGCAATTTTTGGATGACAAATGCCAACCAGTGTTGTTGGATTATTATCAAGGTCGGGAGTATCACAGGAGTTCCCCTCCCCTTCACTCCACTGTGGCTTCCTCCCAACAACCCTGCCTTCCTTAGGAACACAGGAAGAACTTGAAGCAAGCTCTTTGCAATCTGCAGCAAAAGCACACTGCTGGAGGAACCCAGGAGAAAGAGGAAGTGTTGACGTTTCAGGTCGTGCTGCTGGATCAGAGTCTGTATGGACTGTGAGCTTGCTGTGTTGGTTTAAAGAACCTGATGTAGATTCTTGATCCAAAATATTGGCATTTCCTTTGCCCTTCTCAGATGCTGCTTGATCAGTTGAGTTCATCCAGCAGTTTACTTGTTCACTCTAATCTTCAGTCTCCTATCTCCATCTCAATGATTTAGTACAGCTCGGGGGAGTGAGTTTGCCCGCGTGGTGAGCATACCGGTGTTCCAAAGCTGCTGATTAATAAATAATCAGATGTACAGTGTGGAAGCAAATTCATTAACACAGCATTTACAGAACCTCCCCACGTTAAGGAGGAGTTGCTCTCCTAGAAAACCATAGGTATCCTCGTATTCCAAAATGTGAACAGTTGACACAGATGGACAAAATTTGTTGATGCTTTTTTATTTTGTCCATTTAGTTATTTCTCTCTCTTCCCCCCCCCCCACATAAATTCCATAAAAAATTTGTATTCCATATCTCAAAGTTTTTGGTAGGGATTTGTGATCATAAGGGCAGGAGAGTAGTACTGCAGATTAGTGCAACACTGAACAGTGCCCGTGATCGGGCTTCAATTCCCACTGCTGTCTGTAAGGAGTTTGTACCTTCTCTCAGTGACCATGTAGGTTGCCTCCAAGTGCTCTGCTTTCCTCCCACACTCCACAGATGTCCAGGTTAGTAAGTTGAGGGCATGCTATTTCAGCACCAGAAGCACAGCATTACGAGAGCTGCTCACAGCACCTCCTCGGACCATGTTGCTACTTGACGTAAACGATGCATTTCACTGTACGTTTTGATATACGTGTGACAAATGATTAAAGCTACACCGTAAAACAGCATGAAAGGGACAGTCTAAAATAATTTGTACCAATCCACTGGCGCAGATGCTCTGGAGAACATTGGCGTTAATTGATGCTATTTTTCTCCCTTCAATGTGACAGGTACGATGATTATGACTACGGTGAAGTGAATCATTTCCTGGAGAGGAATCTTAAGGTTTACTTGAAGACTGTGACTTGCTATCCTGAAAAAACAAAACCTCAAATGTTTGAGAGGTACTGGAGACAGTTTAAATACTCAGAAAAGGTGAGTGGTGACCCGGAATAACCCTGACAACAAAACCCAACTGGAAAGAGAAAAGGCCATCTTTTCCCTTCTGTAAAGCTATTATAAGATGCTGGAGCAACACACAGACAAAATTCTGGAGGAACTTAGCAGGCCAGGCAGCACCTATAGAAAAGAGTAAACAGTCAACATTTCGAGCTGAGAGCCTTTGTCAGTTCCTGCAGCATTTTGTTTGTGTGTGTGTTGCTTTGGATTTCCAGCATCTGCAGGTTTTCTTGTGTATATAATGCTGGAGTATGTTATTAGAGAGGTATGTTTCCCCTCAATCTCTTGTGTACGAGGTGTTGTGAACTTGTAAATGGGGGTATTTACTTCATTGTTTCTTTGGACAGTGGTTGTCTAGAGAGTCACATGCACTCTAACGAGTGTGCCAAGTGGGCACAGCAGTGGGGCATCAGCCACTGTATGGTTATTGTCCCTCCACTGAAATCTGCCGTTGTACACAAGACCGAAAGCCTAAGGGTTCTCCTCCGCCCCCCCCCCACAGAGACACACACACACACACACACACACACACACACACACCCCCCCCCCCCCCCCACCGGGCAGGCAATGGCTAATACTAGAGGGCATGATTTTATAGTGATTGGAGGAAACAATAGAGGAGATGCCAGAGACATTTTTTTGCACAGAGTTTTAAGTGCATGGAACATACTGCCTGGGATGGTGGTAGAAGCAGATAAATCAGTGGTCCCCAACCACCGGGCCGTGGACCGGTACCGGGCCTCAAGGAAACGATATGATTTGGTGATAAGAAACGATATGAGTCGGCTGCACCTTTCCTCATTCCCTGGCACGCACTGTTGAACTTGAAATAACCTACCAAATCATACCAAATAACACAAAACGTAAAATAACACTAACATATAGTAAAAGCAGGAATGATGATAAATACACAGCCTATATAAAGTAGAAATAAGGTATATGCTGTGTAGTTTCACTTAACAGAATCGGGAAGATTAAGCCAAAACCGATTTGTGGGGAGGGGATAAAAAATCGGCAGGTGCCCGCGCAAGGCTTCATGGTCATGGTAGTCTTTCTTGGGGTAAACACAAGTGTCCCGTATTTGACTGCTACTTTTGTCCCTTATTTGGGAGTGAGAAAGTTGGCAGCCCTACTCGAACACCCCCCGCTCCCCCATCAGCCGGTCTGCAAGAATATTATCAATATTAAACTGGTCCGCGGTGCAAAAAAGGTTGGGGACCCCTGAGATAAATTAAGGACTTCTTAAAAGATTCTTGGATAGGCACAGGAATGATAGGAAGATGGAGGGCTATGTAGGAAAGAAGTGTTAGATTGATCTTGGGGTAGGTTAAAAGGTCAGCACAATGTGCTGGGCTGAAGTGTCTGTACTGTGCTGTACTGCTCCGTTCTATGCCCCTGGATTCTGCTAAAGGATGTAGGCCCTTCCTCTTTACTGTGTCAAAATTCCTCTTAATTTCATTTCTGCAATCCCAGCTTTTTGATTTATTGCTGTTTGCTTGCAACTAAAGAGAGTGAACTTCCACTCGTAGAACAGAACTTAATTTGGATATCTAAGACGGTAAGAGGCATTGATAGAATGAACAGTCAGCATCTTTTTTTACCCCTGGGCTAATACAAGAGGGCATAATTTTGAGGTGGTTGGAGGAAAGGGGAGGATGTCAGAGGAGAGGGTCGAGTACATGGAACGTATTGCCCAGGAATGGTGGTAGAGGCAGATACATTAGGCGGACTAATGTATCTCTGCCTTAGGAGGACTCTGCATGACTTAAGGATTGAAGGGCGCCCATTCAGAACAGAAATGCGAAGAAATTTTTTTTAGTCAGAGGGTGGTGAATCTATGGAATTTGTTGCCACAGGCAGCAGTGGAGGCCAAGTCATTGGGTGTATTTAAGGCAGAGATTGATAGGTGTCTGAGTAGCCAGGGCATCAAGGGTTATGGTGAGAAGGCAGGGGAGTGGGATTAAATGGGAGAATGGATCAGCTCATGATAAAATGGCAGAGCAGACTCAATGGGCTGAATGGCCATCTCCTGCTCCTTTGTCTTATGGTCTATGTGGAAGGGAAGCATTAGAGTAATCTTGGAGTAGATTTAAAAGACACAACATTGTGGAACAAAGATCTGTATTGTTCTACATCCTATGCCCCTGGTTCTTGTTACAAGATGTAGGCCCTTCCTCTGATGTTTCAAAGTTCCTCAAGTTTCATTTCTGCAACCTCGCTCTTTGGTTTGCCTGTAACAGAAGAGAGCTGAACCCAAACAGAAAAGAGTATGGTACAGATGCAGGCCCTTCATCCCACAGTGTTGTGCCAAGCTACAGAAAAGCTGTTCCCAGCAAATTTACTTTTCTTTTTTAAAACAACTGCCTTTCTCTTCCTGTTGCAGGTTCGTGTGAATCTGTTGATCCTGGAAGCTCGAATGCAGGCAGAGCTTCTCTATGCACTGCATGCAATAACCCACTACATGATCTCTTAGAAAGGTCAAAAGGAAGGATGCCCTTACCTGCGGGGAACTTTTTTTAAAAAAAAAATAAAGACTGGACATAAGCTTAAAGACTTGAACGTCTTCTTGGATGGAGGCATCGCAGGGCAGCTGGAACCATGTCACAATGTCTGTGACAGTTAATGTGCAATTATTGACAATGACGCAATCAAGCATTGTGACTGTATGTACAGAGAGCAATGTTACTTCACAAAAGTGTTTCATGCCTCAGCACCAAGTATTCACTTGAGGATCTTCAATCTCTCTAAGTTTTCAGATGTCAAAAGGCTATCGCATCAGTGGTTTGCGTGACTACCATCAAGCCTTGATGATGGGACGGATGAGCCCCCCTTTTTTTGGAAAAGAAAGACTTATTTTTGCTATGAATAGTAATAACAGAAAATATGTTTGACACGTGTTGAGTCTGTTTCATATTGGAATGGCGTTTCCAGATCCTTGCCATATTACTTTTGGTTTTAAGACTTATCCAAAGCCTTTGTGTGTTTGGGTGTGTGTGTGTGTATGAGTCGGGGGGGGGGTGTGTTAGGTGGGTTCGGGGGGGGTGGGTGGGAGTGAAGGGCAAGGGGAGGGAGCAGAGTTTTAACTGTGCCAACGAGCTGTGAATTTAGTAAATCTCGGGTGACTGAATAGGGGAAGAAAGGAAGTATCGTGAGCCAGTGGGGCATAACATTTCTTGAGTTTATCCAAAACAAAGGCACTAATGAGTGAAACGTGAATGTTCTTCCCTGCCCTAGTTAGTGGTTACCGAAGTAAGCACTGCCATAATGCAGTGTGCCAAATAAGCATGGTTGACTTTCTTGAACCTACTGAACAGTCAATGACAGAATCCACAACGTTTAAAAACTGATTTTGGAGTCCAAATCTGCGCAGGTCAACATCAGTGCTTTTAAGTTGTTCATTAATCTAGTGGCGTCCAGTCCTTCCAATGTTCTGAGGTAACTTCGAGCCTCCTTACCAGAAGTTCTCTTGCAAGTTGCATGTGCGATTGGATGGTTGACAGCACTGCATGCTTGTGCTTTTTTCTTTCTGTTTAATATAGAAAGCACTTCAGGCCTCAGACAGGTACCTGAACTTGGGATGAGTATGGCAGCCATTGGATTGGTGACGCAAACTTAACTGGAGTTGGATCTCTGTGGAACTGTTTTATTTATTTTTTACATTCTATATCCAGTAACAGTGTTACATTACAGGAAGAAAGAAATGGGGAAATATAACCCTACCTACAATGTGTATAATTGGCTTGTACAACAATTTTACCCGTAGCTGGTTCTCACCATGCATGTAATATGGTCATTTCCACTACAACCAAACGAATGACAACCCATCATTTTCCATTTATCGTCAGATAGTGAAACATAGAGGATGTCTGGACCTTGTGGGAGTACTCATAGTTTCAAACTACAATTGTGAATTAACTCCAACAAGCCCTGCTCCTCTACTTGTTGCCAAGCAACCAACCACACCCCTCCCCAATTTTAAAAAAAAGAAAAAAAAATTGTTGGTGCTGGTCTATCACTAGATATAATGAGTATAAAAATACAAAAAATAACACTTTTTCTTCCTTCTAGCGGTATAAATGTGACTGTAAAAGTTTTTTAAATTAAAAAAGGAATATATTATAAATGGACACTATTTTGGAACAAACGGTCCTGTGGTTTAATGATACCCAGAATGAGAGTCTTGTGCAGTCACGATCTGAATCATCACCTTCATTGTGATTAGAATCATTTTATGTGATGTGTTCTATTTGGGAATTATTGGTTTAGTGTTCCAAAATGGAGTAGCGGTCAGTCATCGATCTCAAGAGCCTCGTGATCATACATGAGGATTTTCTGTTTTTCAAGGATTTTCTTACAATCCAAGAATAAGGAAAATTTCTGAGCTATTGCAACATATCTGTTGCTGCTGTTGTTGTCTCTGATGTAACTTCGGAAATTTCAAAGCTCTGCAGTAGCATTTTATTTGCACCAAAATAAAAAAAAAATAACATTTTTAAAACTGTGAGGAAAAAAAAAGTGGTCTGTGGTGAAATTATCTCTGACTCTCCTGATTTCTCTGTGTTAGTTTACATTTTCACCTTTATTCACCCCCATGTATTGTTTTAAAGTATGGATTACACCTGGGACAGGAGTCGAGGGCAGCAATTACTCTTGCAACAGGGACAGAACAATTAGTATCTCATTCAAGTCTACATTTGTATCAAGAGTGTCTGATGTTCTTTTTAGAAGAGGAAGCCAGGTTTTGTCCATCCTTGTCCACCTCTCATACTGAGACCAAGTGAAACACTCCAGCATCTCCTGCAGTTTCTTTCCAGAACAGACTTATAATTTGGAAAATCCTGGGTTCTGTTGCTCAGTAGTATAACATCTGAAACACTTTTCAAGATGCTTTTATAGTCATGGAGTCTACAGCACAGAAACAGGCCCTTTGGTCCATCTAGTCTCTGCCAAACTCTTACTTTGTGTAGCTGACCCCCCCCCCCCCCCCGGAACTGGACCATTACACTCCATACCCGTCCCGGCCTTACTCTTATCCAAACTCTCATTTAAAAACAGCAATTGAATCTGCATCCACCATTTCTGCTGGCAGCATATTACACACTCTGCACATTTTGAGTGCAGAAATTCCCCTTAAATATTTCATCTTACACCCTTAACTCAAGACCTCTGCTTCTAGTCTCACCCAACCTCAGTGGAAAAATCCTGCTTTCATTTACTCTATCTATATCCTTCATGACTTTCTATACCTCTATCAAATCTCCCCTCATTATCCTACATGCCAGAGAATGAAAGTCCTAACCTATTCAACCTTTCACTATAAGTCACCCTGAGTCTCAGTAACATCCTTGTAAATTTTCTCTCTACTCTTTCAAACTTATTGGGCACAATACAAACCAGTAGAGGTGGGGTGTAGAGGTTTTGCTGGCCACTCACTCTGCAGAACCTACTCCCTCCTTGGCATTATGGGGCTCATCACAGGCTGCTGTGTGATCTTCTATGGAGCAAGAGGGGTGACCTGTGCACCATTGCTACTGGGTGACCTGGGCAAGTGTGTCTGATGTTGAAATACCCACTGATGAGGGTATACCCAGCCCATCGTAGGGTGCATCTCAGCATCATCTCTTTCCTGGAGGTAGGTGACCTGACCTGCAGACAATACTCCAAATTTGGTTTCGCCAATGTTTTATACATAGAACTTCAACACAACATTCCAACTCTTGTACTCATTAATTTATAAAGGCCAATGTGCCAAAAGCTCTCTTTATGACCCTTAAATGATTTCCATGATATACAGTACCTTTTACTCAAGTAAATTTCTGCCACTGGATAGTGGTGGGTTTAGACTCTGTTACACTGTCAAAAGTGGGGCAGATTGAGCTACAGTTGAGGTCTGACTACTTGTGTCCACTTGTGGAATTATCCTGGTCAATTTAAAATGGTGTAAAGCATTTGTATTTGCTGACCATTTATGAAAATAATTGTCATGATTGATGTGGCATTTGGTGGTTGTAGGTTTTCATTTGGTGTGGTAGTAAATCCTGGGGGGGGGAGGAAGGGGGCAAGAATCTACTGGGGGAGAAGAAAGAGCAGGAAAATGGAGCCAACTCCTCCTGTGGCTAATAAAGTGTCTCCAGAGTATGTTTGTGGTCTTCTGCTGCGGTAGCCCATCCACTTCAATGCGTGCACATCACTGTTGTAACGTGTGATGATTTGAGTTCCTGTCGCCTTCCTGTCAGCTTGAACCAATCTGGACATTCTCTGGCCCCTCTCATTAACAAGGCACCTTCACCCACAGACTGCCACTCACAGGATGTGTTTTTGTTCGTCACCTCAAGCCATTCCGTCTGGTACCAACAATCATTCTGCAGTCAAAATCACTCAGCTCATATTTCTCCATTCTGATGTTTGCTTTGAACAACAACTGAACTTCCTGACTGTCTCCATGTGTTTATGCATTGAGTTGCTGCCACATGATTGGCTATTTAGTTATTTGCAATAATGAACAGGTGTACTTAATAAAGTGTCCATTGAGTGAGTAGGTGCTCCTTCGACGCTATACTGTTCTACAACTGGGGCTGAAACCGTTCAGCGTTTACCAGTAATAAAATACTGTGGAAGACAATTTTAACACCAATGAAACTGGAGTGGCAATGTATTTTGCTTTAATAATATGGCTTTTAGAATGCAGGTATTGTGCAAAGGCTAATGTCCAATTAGATGAGGTTGTTGGCACATAAAAGAGAACATATTACTCAATAATGTTACCAGGTAGCCCAGTGTCAGGTCCCAGGATTACTGTCATTACCAACCTGTATTTACGATTAAACCAAAAATTGATGCTTTTGCCTCAGTTTATTTTGTAAGCAAATCTAAACGCAATGTATCAGAGTGGTGAAGGGCCCCCAGTCGTCTTGCACTCTATGCCCCTGATCTGTCAGGGACTGTAGGGTGGCTGCCCCTGCATCAGCCTCCCCACGTTAAACATAGTCACGCATAGGAGTTCTCTGTTAATGAAATCCACCCTAACTAACACAGCGGCATATGTGGATCCTGGCTCCGCCTCTGAAGCCACCCGAGGACCCACCAATAGACAACACATTAGGAAAGTATCATACTTGATTCAAGTGATCACAGCCATAGATCATTGTAGATTCAAAAGGTTGTGTGTCTGAATCCCCTCCAGCATGAGTACTGTTGGACCTCCAGTCCAGTGATGGAGATGGTCAAACCAAATCCCTTGTCCCCCCTTTAATAGAGAAACTGAGATATCCCCAGTGACCTGGCTGACATTTTTCTCTACTTCAAAAGAACAGGTTATCTGATCATTCTCTAGCTTTCAGGAACTGACGAGAGTCCACCTTTTGATGGGCTTTGGGATTCCATGATCCCACCGTGGATTCTCTTCAATCCCATCAATGCATTGATAAACTGAGGCAATAGCGATTTTTTTCCCCCAGCATAAATACATTTCTTAATGATCCAGTAGTATTATGGATTTTACAAGTAGCTCAGGCAATTGTGATGTTTTGTGTTTGTGGGCAATGTGTTCCAATTTTTCTTAATTTCAAATCTTTAATACATTTTAAAAGTTCTTTGTTAACTTTAAAGTACTTTGGGATGTTTTGCAAGACATTTGATAGATGCCATATTAATGCAATTCTTAATTGGTCTGAAATGCAACAGCACCCTTAACTGGCAGGAGGTGTGTACTGCAGCTTGGCTATTGCCATTTAAAAATGGCAGCATAAATTATACGTCACCTCAGGAAAATACCCCATTGAAAATTGCACTTGTCGAGGGCTCTCTTGAAGTTTACCATTACAGTACAATGGATTTGTATTTTTGTTTAATCTTGCAGGATACACTGACTTGGAGTTAGCTGAAATCTGCCTCACCATCCACACTAGCTGCTGTGGTCATTCCCTTACCAAAGTCTCTATCCAAAATAGTGAGGGCCCAAGGGTGGGCAGAAACAGCTAAAAACACTTTGACAGAACACAAAACCTGCTCGAGTGGCTTTGACAATTGTCCAAGTGTAAGAATGCCCTGAAACTTTGCAGCCCCAAGGACCTGGGTTCCGTCCTGACCTTGGTACTTTCTGCAGTTTTATTTACTTTTTTTTTTGACCGTGTGTTTCTTTGGATGAACTTTTTAAAAAATCTCTTCTCAAGGGTATAGGTTATTGGGATACTAAAAATTACCCCTAGTGTACAACAGTGGCAGAAAGATACAAAGGGGTTGCTGAGGGAGAAATGTTGCACTGACACAATGATGCGGCGGTCTCCCATCTCCAGTGAACTCTGTTCAATCCTGACCTCTGGTGCTGCCTGTATGGACTTTGCACATTCTCCCTAGAACTGTGTGGATATTCCAGTTGTCCCTTAAAGACATGAGGGTTGTTAGACTATCTGGTCACTGTACATTGCCCCCCTATTGTACAGATGAGTAGAGGGGAAAAACTTGTTTCCCTGCAGCATGACTCTAAGCGAGGAGGAAATCAGCTATGATGGAATGGTGGAGTAGATTCAATAGGCCAAATGTCCTCATTCTGCTCCTGTGTCTTAAGGTCTTATGGAAGTGATAGGATTGTCTGTTTCAAGCCAGCATTGATATGAATGGCCAAGTGTTCTTGTGTTTTAATTTTAAAAAAAGCTAGCAATGTGCCAGTCAGCTTGTAGACCTTACCCACACACACATTATTTCCTCCTTCCTTTCAGGTCCTCTTGAAGATTTTTACAACCACCCTATGCTTATATCATTACCTAGTAATAATATATGCCAGTCATAATACACCCATCAACCCCTCTCCAATCTAACACATCTCAAAGCTTCCAAAGACTATCAGCTACTTAGTAAACCATGTACACTGTTTCACCCTGGTACTTTTGAAAGAGGTGACACCCATTCAGCAATGGCAACAGTTGCTTGATTGTGGACAAATGAAGAGTTCAAGAAAGTGGATGGACTATCAACAAAATGGGTTGCTTCCTTGCAAATGATGTTGGACATCACCAATATTGTAGAAACTCTAGCCTGTTAGCTAAACAAAAAATATTTCATGAAATGTGTGAATTGGATCAAAGGTATTTGAATGTTTGGTAAGTTGGAAATCGAAGGCCCAGCCTCTGATGTGTCCTTGTTTTCAAGCTATTATGTTCCAAGTCTGGTCACGTGTATCTGGTCAGTGGTAATCCTCATAATATAGACGGTATATCTTTAACAGGAATAGACTTTCTCTTGTTGGACATGGTTACTGATTCAAATTTGCAAGGTATGAATGTCACTTATCAATCCATGCCTAAATTTATCAAGACATTGTTGGGTTTCCTTTTCCTTGGCCCTAGTGACACAGCTCAGGCTCCTCACTGGAGCCAGAAGATAATTAGGATTTCACAGCATGATCAGAAAGATCTCCATATCCTCCAGCAGGCTGAGGGGAGTCATAATAAGCGGAGACACCCTCTCTGGTGTCTACCCTGGGAAATGTATCCAAAGAAAGCCCCTACACCCTTCCTCTGAATGTCTCTTCCTGATATTTGGATCCACTCCAGCAGCAGAGCAGGAATGCCCATTTTCTAAACAAGTGGGCTCAAAGCTGCTCAAACAACAAAGAGATTATCTTCTCCAAAAATATCTTTATCACAATGGTTGCAAATCAACCAAACTCAATCACCAGCAAACTTACAAAACAGTGAAGATTCTTTTTAAAGGCATAGATGTTGTTAAGGTTGGGGAATCAAGATTATTTCAATTAATATAATTAGCTGGGTCATTACAATCCATTTTGAAATACTTATGTCATATCATTATTGCCCTGGAATCGATTCCCTCCAGTCCCTATTCTGTCCACACTTGGAAGGCACATGCTAACCAATTTGCAGAATACCACACTTTGAAATCTAAATTGGAAGCAACTTGACACATATAGCATAAAAATTGGCACCACAAAGTCTAATTTCACAGTCACTGCCTTTTCTCAATCTACTGCCATTCAGGCAGAATAAATTATAAGAATTGTGTTCACTCACTGTTACAAGCTCCCAGCATAATGCTGAAGCATCTTAGGACTTCAAAAGAATGATTTGTATAGTAAGAAAAAAAGATTTATATCAACAAGGCTAAACCAAAACTACTAGGTAATTCCTAAAAAGTTAGCCTCCACAGCTCTCTGGGACAAAGACCTTTGGAGATTCACCACTCTCTGGGAAGTCTCTACATACATCAGTTTTAAATGTCCCTTGTCCAAAACTCTCCCAGTAATGCAAGCATCTTGACATCTTTCTGTCATTCCCCTTTAGGAATGTATGTGTTTCAATAAGCTCACCCTTCATTCTCGAAAACTCTAAAGAATACACATCCACCTTGTTTAATCTCTCGATTAATTATACTATATTATTTCTTGGGCAACAGGATCAAAACTGTGCACAGTAGCTCTTCCAGCACCCTGTGCAACTTAAACAAACTCCCTATTTATGAACTCAAACCTTTTTGCAATAAAAACTGATGTACATAAGAAATTCTGCTTTGTGTTGGAAATCTTGGGCAACACACACAAATGCTGGAGCAAAAGTAAGTGAGTTAGCAAGCTCCTCATCTATAGAGGGGAATAAACAGTTGACATTTTGGACAGCGACCCTTTATCAGTGCTGGAAAAGAAGAGTAAAGAAGCCAGAATAAGGTGGAGGGGAGGGGAAGGAGTACAAGCTGGTGAGTTTGGGTGAGCACATGGCCGAAGAGTTGTACAGCAGCAGAGATCACCGAGGGAGAGCAGTGAGACAAGGTCTCACTGAATGCCAAAGAGAAGATTTAAACTTCGTCAAGGTAGAAATACCTCAAAGAAACTTCACAGTGGAGCAGCAAATCATGAGCATGAGATTCTGTAGGTGCTGGAAATCTGCATTTACTGTGTGTTGCTCAAGATTTCTATTATTAGTATCTATTTATTAACTATGTTTGAAATAAGTCTACATTATGAACTGTATCTTTACTATTGTTTTAAACTTTGAAAAAAATCCAGACCCTCATACAAGCTCTTCCACCCCCCCAAAGTGTCTCAAAAATACTTAAGCTGCAACTAGACCTGACCATACTATGCAGTAAAACATCTTTTCTTTCCTATTCCATACTGTTCAAAAATAATCACAGATTAGCATTGAGCCTTGTTTTTATAGCAGATAAGTAGTTGCCTGTAAGGGGAAATATTTGCTGAGCTATGATTTAGAAGTATGCTGTGCACAATATTTTTACTTTTTTCCAAAGACATTTCTTTCATTTTCATACTATGGGTAACTTCCCCAATTTAAAATTGTATTGTTCAAGATTCAAGATTGTTTAATGTCATTTCCAGTACACAAGTGTAGAAGAGAACAAAATAATTGTTACGCTGGATCTGATGTAACACAAAAAACACAATAAATACATCAGATAACTTAGATGCGTTGATTGATTGTATGTCTGTAAAGTGAAGCCAGGCATAGTATTGTCTGTACAAAAGGTGACTGAAGTAGCAGTGGTTGGGGGTGTGGAAGGGTGTGTTAGTGGGTGGAGGTGTTGGTCAGCCTTACTGCTTGGGGAAAGAAACTGTTTTTGAGTCTGGCGTTCCTGGTGTGGATGCTACGTAGCCTCCTCCCTGATAGGAATGGGACAAACAGTCCTTAAGCAAGATAGGTTGGATCCTTCATGTTACTGGCCCTTTTCCAGCATCTTTCTGTATATTGAAACAGCAAATGCAAAATGCTGCAGTTTAACACTCTACCCTATTTACCCCGTTTTTTAAAAAGTGCTTCCAAACGGCTCAACGGTGAATCAGCATGTAACTGAGCCACATAGGTCTCAGATTAAATCTCATATCTACCCACTAATAACAATCGTCGTGGGAGCTCCAGCAAGGGGGTAAAAAAAATCAAATAAGGTTGCAACATCTGCCGTACATGCTGTAAATAAGCTAAGAGGGGTGCAGTTCCATGCTGATGCAGTACAGCAATGTGAAAACATACTCTACCATGAAGAATCAGCACAACAAGAAACTAAAATGCATTCACACCAGTAAGTTCAATGTGGCAGCTGGAAGTCATGTAAACTCAGACAAATAAATGACAGAAAATTCTGTTCATTAAAACTTGCTTTTTTTTTTAATATTGATGGTCAAGCAGAATATTCTATTGTATACAATTTTTTTCCTGGGATTTTGAAAAAAAAATCAATCACAGAATGCATATTTAGTCTACCAGAAATGCAAAGGACTACACAGTATTTTGATAACCTGTGCCTGAACAGATCTATTATGATTTTTTTTTGAAATATTAGTACCAAGCATTATAGAGATGGACATTAGAACAATATGGCAACAGCATCACAAGTTACACAATTATAATAAGTGAAATAAAAATAAATCAATAAACGCAAGTTATGATGTCAGTTTTCTCAAGACATCATAAATCTACTTAAAAGGTAAAAATATCCAGTTGGGTTAACATTTAAAATAATATTTATATGATCATTCTAAATGTGCTACTGCCATGGATTACTCAATAGGCAAAGCGTACAATACATAAACTGTAAATCATTGATCACATACATCGCGCACCCATTGCTTTCTTCATTCATTAGGTTTATAACTGACATGCATTTCTTTTATAGAATGTACAAGATCAAGCACCACTAAAATGTTTAAAATATTTGTATTAGTACCACACACCCCAGTGACAAGTGTGGTTATCACTACACAAGGAGACAACAGGTTGTGTTCTGAGATGTTGGAATTTATAAAAAATGCCTTATAATACGAGATTAATAATAACTGGTCATCTCCCTGAAATCTACTGCAAATTATTTTCCAATAAATTTGCAGTAGAAATACCAGAGTCAAGTCTCAAAATGCCGTGGTATACGGAAGTCTTGGAATGCTCAACCACTTAATTACACCTTTAGAGTTCCCATATCCAAACCTTACAACCAGAATGTTGTAGATACAAGTTTGGTCCAACTGATCTATACCAGCAGTTTCTGAACTTTCTAAATATTTCCTGTCAGGATTTCAAATGGCGCTGTATCTTAGTCATCCTTTTGAATGCAAAAACTTTGACAAACAATGGTGGTGCAGCAAACAGTCTCTTCTATACAGTACAGATAATCAACTTTAGACTGGTTGTGATCTTCATAAACGGAGTACTGCACTCATGGTGCAGAGTGCAAGTTAACCAGTGTGCAGACAATTGCTATTATAATGATCTTGATAGCCAGAGATGTTTGGATATATCCACAGGCAAAAGTACAAATATCTGCTATCATGTCCAAATCAAATTAAATAGTTTAAATGAACATACCAGCAATACAGTTAAGAAATTAACAGGAGCTTATCAAGTCCAGTAAGGGCCAATTGTTGAGACTTCACCTCAAGCTTAAAATGCCACTATTAATGCTACAAATCCTGCCAGCTCTCCTTACAAGTAGGGTTCAACGACCAACATTTTGCAAAAGGGATGGTGGGAGCTAAGTGGGAGAATTCAATATTCCTCGACACATTAATAATAAAATCATGGAAACTCGGACACATATTTTATCAATACACTATTTTTATTTCACTTATTATTCTTGAAAATGACTGTTGACAATACCATGAAGAGCAAATACATACGTGACTTTAGAAAGTAACTCAGGGTAACTACATCTCTCCATGTGAGTACGCAGCTGCTGTGAATTTCAGCCTGTGGCTGACTGATTCAAATCATAAACCTTTACTGCTATAAGTTATGGCCGTGAAACCTCATCCTTCCACTCTGTGGCGCATTACGCTCAGGCTCCTTGAAGGCTTAACCCTACGAGTAAAGACATTTTCTCATTCCTTTCAAAGATGCTGACATATGATGCATCGCAATTCCATCTGCAGCAGCCTCCTTTAGTACCTTACTCAAGCGGTAAATACTTTATGTATGGTCGCTATCATTTACAGTCCAAAGAATATTAAAGAAATATCAGGCAATGCACTCAGGGAGATGCATTCACTTATAATTAACTTCAATAACCTTGGTTCTGGCAGGGAGTAGGGAGAGATGAGAGAAAATACCAAGGTTAATGTTCATTCATGCATAGAAGCATCAACCAATCTCCAGGCTCACATATCTTAAATGATCTTAAGTGGTAAAGGTGACCTCTCCCAGGCAGCAAAATGTCTCATGTCAAATCTCAGCGACAGGGCGGGAGGAGGAGGAAAGAGAAGAGAGAAAACTTTTGCCTCACAGGTTTGCATTTTTCTCCCTCCAGAGGTCAAGGGAAAGGATAAGATTGGAGGAGCATGTTGGATGGGGGAAGAATAGTAAAAAAGATGGGAAAAGAGGTAGGATGCAAGACTCAGTTTTACAGTGGGCACCCAGACGAGCCAAGAGGGCTGTTTGACTATTGCAGAGTTTACTCTTAAACAAAACCTCACAAAGGGTGTGAAGTATGCTTCTTTCTGCAATGAATATATTTCTTAGAAATCATCACATATGGTATATAAAATATCACACATTCATAAAATATACTTTAATGTTGCAAACCCCATGTACCAAAATAGTACCACATGGAGCATTTACATGAATGTTTTACAGATACAGAATACTCTTAAATGCATAATTAAAAAAAATTACAGAGATTATTTTACTCCAAAAGATTTTACTTGGAGCTCTGCAAATGTCATTAATCATTATCCTGATAATAGGCAGGTCTCATGAAACACTCTGGCTATTCAGTAATTTAAGGAAAGGAAAATATTATTGTAAAGATAAAATTGTAAAAAAAAAATCCAAACACATTAGACTAAGAGACTATAAAGTTCACACTCTAATAGCAGACTACGGTTATTTTCTATTTCTTTACACTTGTCTTTCCACAACCAATAATTTGCATCCAGCTGAAGGGACTGTATAGTAAAACTCTATTTGTAATCTACCTCATCAGGAAATGAAGTTATGGCTGGATGTGTGCACCATTCCTACAAGAGAACTTCCTTAACCCTGCTCATCAAAGGGGCTTTTCTGCAAAAAGTTTCTACTGAAATAAGTTTATTTATAACACAAAACATGTCATAAGCATTGGGTTATGGAGCCATTGTTTCATTTTAAGATGACTGTGGGGTTTCAGGACAGGATTAGCCTGCATTCTACAAACACCCTCCTATTCTCCTCTATGAAAGTACTATTTCAATCCCTTCTATGCATCTCCCCACTTTTCCCTAACAATCGAAGGCAAAGATAAAGTATAGACCACTTTCAAATGTGGGGAAAGTTGTACGAAGGTGAGTAAAATCTGCCCAGATATGTCAGCTTTTCCTCTTCTGAAGATGCAGAAACTCATTCAGTTTTGCCCAAAAGGCTGAAATTTTGCAGCAAGATGAAATTGCAAACACAAACCCCATACCCTGCAGCAGTGTGAAGAATACCTCTTTAATCTGGTTCCTGTCAGAACTTTATATGCACACAAACGGAATGAATACCCTGGGCTGAGCAGGAGACAGGAAAACTAAACCTAATTTTTTTTTTAGCTTGCATAAATAAAGTTTACAGAGACATATTAGAAATGGCCAAAGCATTAAAATTAAAATAGTTCAAGTTTAAAAGTCAAGGTGTTTGAAGCTACAAAATTACTAATTAGTGAATGAAGTTAGAACTTCATTTATAAGCAAAATCTGAAGCTAAGTTTTAAAAAGGACAAAAATGTAGTAAAGACATTTAATGTATATGCAATTAACTTAGTCTGTAAACACTTGAATCTGGCATACTGCCCTTAAAGAGCAAAAACAAAAACACACTTGCCTTGTTTTTTTTTTGATACTAGCAATATAATCAGAATCACCCTGAGAGGTAAAGGCAGGTTTATGTGAACATAAAAGGTCTAAAAATTTGATTCCATGAACTAGTTGGTTTTTAGTGTTTATGTGGCATGCACATCTGCTCTTGACTCTGATCCTCGGTAGTTTTATATAAAAACATTAAAAAGAACTTACATGCCAGTGAATGAGACGAACAGAACTGGGAATCGTAACAGTGACCACCAATCACTCCTGTGCCTGTTCCCTCTTGTTAAACATCACAACCTCAGCACACATGCCAACAGCCTACACCATAAAGGGCCACAAGCTGTTTTACAGCAAACTGAGGATTAAGTGCTATAATTGTTATTAAATAGTCATTAAAATGAAGAGGGGGTAGGGGGTGTGCGGTTACAATTCTCTCCCAAAAGAATTTCCTCCACTATAAAAGATAAGATTACCCATCTTTTTCTTTTTGTCTGGCAATGAAAAGGCAATTTAAAAAAATTCGAACTTCTGCTACTGGAGGTTGAAAAAGTGGCAGGAGAGCGTATGGGAGAGAAGGGAGTTCTTTAAAACCATTCCAGGAATCGTTTAAAAGAGAACTTTGCTCCTTAAGTTAAAAACATTAAAGCTGGCAAATTCAAACAATAGTCATTTTCAACATCTAAGGTCATTGACAAAACTCACAAGTTCGGCGCACAGTAAAGCCTAAATAAAAGTGCCTCATGTTAAAGATTATACCACTACTTGGTATTCTTCCCACCAGACACCAATTGTCTGAGGGCGCTTCATAATTTAGTGCTAAATTAGAGGAGTGCTTTGGGCTGCAAGGAAGCATTCAAAATTAACAATAGTAATTCATAAAAATAAATCCTCACAACCTAATTCTAAACTTTCATTGCAAATCTGGGTTGAGTTAACACTAGCCCAGAGGTAAAATATACACATTTCCAATTTCCATTGTCTTATTTATACTTACACCATCTATACAAACTTTAAATTGTATCACCCAGTACTAACTTTTTAAATAAACCATTTTTGGTTTGAATCACCTCTCAATTCAATTTCACAATTTCCCTCATTATATATTCTGATTTTGCATGTAGCAAAAGATATTTTTGTTAAAAAGGAGTGTGTTTCATGGGAAAAAAATGAGTACAAAGTAGGATTGAGGAGGATGAAAGCAGTTTGGGTCCTATGTACTCTATGAATCTATGGTTATAGTATGTAAAAATTAACAAACTTCAATAAAGATTATTTCTTGATACAGCATGCAGGTGATCAAGCCACAATTCTTAATCCTTCGGCAAGAACATCCTCATGAATTCATCAAGAGTGCATTGGGCTTGTGTGACTGCAGCAAACATCAGTCCAGAAATGCAACCCCAAACAGATCAAGTTCAATTTTATGAACCTTAGTGTGTACATTAGGCCCCAGAAGTGATTTCTGATAGTCAGCATCTATAAACTTTGAGCTTATGAAGACATCCAAGTTATTTGGTGACTCATAAATCATTCCTAGGTTGTTTATGCAAACTAATCCTTGACAGCTTTAGGCTTGCTTATAGTTCAGAGCATTATCTCGTAGAATTAAAGCCACTTCTTGACTTAATTACATAGTTTAAATCAACCAACGTGTTTACTTCCTCCTCTGCAATGGACATATGGGTGACATATGAGATCTTCTTCAATTAGAGAGAATAGCACCTTTCATCACATCAAATGATCCCCAAGTATATTTCACCCAATGATGTAGTTTTGAAGTCTAGCCAATGTTGTAGGGAAATAAAACAGCTGTCCAGGGATCAGCAAGATCCCACATATTGCCATGAAATACATTGCCAGACAATTTGCTTTAATAATACTAATCAATATTAACCAAGTCATTGAAAGAACACACTCTTTTTCAAAGATTGTTCTGGAACGTTTTACGCCCATCCTAGAGGAGTAATTTGGTCTTGCTTTAAAATCTCACCAATGGCAACTTTCATCATTTAGAATTTACATATGACAAGGGCATTTTAAAAAGCATGTTTCATGGAAACAAAGCCTGTATCCAGGAGGGGGAAATCAGTTCAGTCATAAGGACACAGACATATATGCCATGTGTTTAATCCCAGTACTATACCAGGATGCTGGACAAAATTAAGTGCTAAAGTAGAAGGCACAGTTTAAATGGAGAGTAGTACAAATTTTAGTCAAACTGCTTTTTTTTGACTTGAAAGAAAATTTCCCAAATTTGTGAGGTTTGCTCACATTCCCCTTCATTAAGCAACATGGCAAAATGAAATCAACCTCCCTCTCTCAAAGAATGAGCCACGGGCTATTAGACAGGGTTCCAAAACTCACTCGACAGTTAATTCTAAATTCAATTGTTAAAAGAATGGAGCGAGAACAATGGGGGAGAGGGGGACTAGACGCAATCAAAATGTCCACATTAAGCACACTAAAATGAAATTACACAATAACTGGTGGTTTTCTTGTTGGCTTTAAAATGTATAATACTAACATACGGAATTGGGTATGAGTGTGTAGGCTGAATGCCTTAGCATTGCTAGAATAGATTGGATTAATTATAATCTATTCCAAAAGGAACTTATGTCACCACAGTTTTACTGGAAAATATCTGTGCATTTCTTTCTTTGCATTTTAATCCTTATTTACAAATAGTTCTGACTTTACTCAATTTAAGTTCCAAACAGCATGTATACTGAATGTAGTCAACGGTATCAGAGAAAGAGAAAGGAGGAAATCCTCAGTCTACATACTCTATACTTCTTTGTGATATTTCACTTCATCTGTCCAACACAATGGTTTGTGCTCAATTAATATTTTTTCATGTGAGTATTGCAAATTTATTTTGAGGGGTTTTGTTGGAAATCTGAATGACTTACTTCCACGTAGTGTTTCAATGCAAGCTCTAAAAGAACAAAATGGTTTGCTACCAATTAGCTTTTTTTAAAAAAATGTTCTGCACTTTGAAAAAAAGTTCCAATAATCATATTTGCTCAACTGTTAGGATCCTATATATTTGCATTATTTTCATTGTCAAGGATCATTGCACCAAAAGTTTAGAACCAGACAAAAATAAACATCCCCATTAGTGTGTGCAATTCCTTCCGAGAAATTCTTCGTAATGTAATAAGCATTTTCAAATGGATTGTGTTGGCACTATGACATTCCAGAATCACACCAGAAAATAATTTTGGATGGGTTTCAACCACACTGGAATCAGAGTGCACGGCAGAAGGAAAGTATCTCCTTAGATGAATTTGTTGGAATAAACAGGAACGGATACTCGACTCCTGGATTAGTTTAAAATAAAACTTCTTTGTGAAGAGAGATGACTGCCAGCTGACAAACAAACCTGTGGAAAAAAAAAGATGTACTTAAATCAAAGATGCAACAGTTAATTTTATTTCTTTTACATAACTATTGCTATTTAAAATTTCAGTGAGGGCAACTGTACAGTATATGGGCTTTTAACTTTAACTTGCACAAAGGAATTATTAAACTTAGTTGTTCCCCACAGCAGCAAGTTATATGGTGACATTTTCTACAAAGGATAAAGGAAAACTAAAAAAAATAGAAAAGAATCCATTAGCAGCTACCACACAGAACTCACTTCTAGTGAATACGACATAATGATTTAATTAAGTGTCTAAAAGCAAATTTCCTACTTATTTCATGCTGCAAGGAAAAGTTAGAGTTTGTGTCCAAGTGAGGGCTCATATGTGGACAGGCTCCCATGCAATACATTATGAAAGCGAATAATCTTTGATCAACCAATATTTATCAATCTGCAGAATCTATTATAATTTTAGAAGCCGAAATGAAGACAAAGATAATTACAAGATCAGAGACCGAGAGAGTGAACCAGGAGACAGACAGCAAAAAAGAGATTGAGTTGGAAAAGGTACTGTGATCGGGGGAATGGGAGAGCAAGACCTTCCTCTCCCACTCCCAACTAATTCCTCACTCCCCATTTTCTCTTGCAGCCATCCCACAGTGATGTGAACGCATAAAGAATTTAAGTATATTAGGAGATTATTAAAGAAAACCATTTTCTAATAGACCCAAAGTGTTTTCATTGTACATTCTATTGTTTTAGCTGCACAATGATTAAATTTAAAAAACTGCTGATCAACTCAGTATCAAATTTGTCCCAACAAAAGTTAAAAATAGGATTAAATGAAGTTTACAAGCATCACATAATTAAATCTAAAACATCTGATGTGGCAGGAGTGAAAAATCTTGCACTTATGTATAAATTATACCCAGTCCAGAAGCTATTGCCATTCCGAATTGACATAAGTACTGATGCCATGAAAAATTAATCATCAGACAAGTCAAAGTGGAAACATTTTCAATAAAGACAGGTAACTACCAGGTACTAGCTTATTAATCAGAACAACTTATTAATGCCTCTCTAAGGTATGCTCTCTTCATTAGAGAGCCAGGTCAGTTCTAGAAGTCTATTTGTCATTTTGTCTCCTTTTTAAAAAAAAAGTGACATTCAGATTATAATTAAATTATTCTAAAAATTTCAGGAAGAAATGCTAGGAACTGTTAATTGTATTCATTATAGAATTAAGGTACACCAAAGTTTGTAAACAGCAAATGAACTTCCCAGAGACTGCTTTCTATTCCTCTCCATCTTTAATTTCTATTTAGACATTTCCCATCTCAGTCGAGTTTGGAAATTTGTTCAAACTCAGTCAGGCAAAACTGGGGTGGTACAGTAGCGTAGTGGTCAGCACATCGCTTTACAGTGCCAGTGGTCACAGATTGGGCCTCAGCTCCCACTGCTGCCTGTAAGGAGTTTTTACGCTCTGCCTGTAACCGAGTGGGCTTCTTCCAGATGCTCCAGTTTCCTATCACATTCCAAAGACTAAGGTTGGGGTTTGTGAGTTGTGGGCATGCTATTTATTTATTTAGAGATACAACATCGAATAGGCTCTTCCAGCCTACAGAGCTGCACCGCCCTCTGATTTAAACCTACCCTAATCATGGGACAATTTACAATGACCAGTTAACCTACAAACCAGTATGTCTTTGGACTGGGCAGGAAACCGGAGCACCTAGAAAACATCCACACAGTCCACGGGAAGGAACGTACAAACTCCTTACAGAGGATGCCAGGATTGAACTCCAGACTGACGTCTGAGTTGTAATAGCATCACGCCAACTGCTACACTACCGTGGTGCTATGTAGGTGCCGGACGCGTAGCGATACTTGCAGGCTGCCCAACCCAATCCTCATTGATTTGATACTAATGATATTTTTCACTGTATTTTTGATGTACGTGACAATTAAAGCCAATCTTATCTCTTTTTACAGAAAGCGTCTAGTTGTTTTGAAATATTGACACTTGATGGTTGGAACCTCAACCTGAAACCAAAAGGCAATTTCTTGGCAATAACATTATCATGTTGGTAACTCTCATGCATTTTCAATACCTGTATCAGAAATATTTCTGCCTACAGATGTTTCCATTTCACATAATAAACCTGACTATAGAAGGGTAATAATTGCTTTGTCATCTATCTCAGTGATATTCACTGGTTAATATGCAGTAATATGATTTGGCAGCAAAGGAAATTAACTACATTAGATGGCAAATCTGTTTTATGTTTACAGAGGCTAATTTTTTTAAGGAATTAAAGCTAGAACGTTACATTTAAGTCATCATCATCCCAATTTTGGTTGAAAAGAGTTACCTGTATTGAAATTAACTTGGCACCCAGCTACGAGAAGACGACTGTGAGGTGTTGGGATAAGATGGATTCGTGGCAATAGGATCCAAATTGAAATCAAGTCCTTCATCGTCCATGAGATCATGATCAATTATGTAATCCACATCACAGTCGAGACTTTCCATGAACATATCCAAATCAAGATCTCGAGGGAAATTCTCATGATTCATATTCACTCCTCCTGAAGAGTTGCTGCTGCCGTTTGAGTTGATGGTGGATGATAGATCAATTTGCAGAGCCTGGCTCACTGGGGTCTGGAGTTGGGCCTTCAAAGTGGGCATTTGGTTTGCATCAGGTGGTGGTCCCAGCATATTCAATGTATGAGGTATAATATTAATAGATGAGGCTGGTGATCCTGCAGATTTTCCTTGTTGGCTGGGCTGGTTAATTTTTGACTCTGCAGATGGACTGTTGATAGAGTCGATGTTCAACAGCATAAGATTTTCACTGGCTAGTCGTCCACCTGTCTGTGGCATGACAGGGTCAACTTGGCTCATCATCACATCTGTATGAGCTGGCGACTCCGAAGTCAGGAGGGCTTCAAGAGTTGCAGGTACACTGAAGTGACTCTGCACAGACGTCAGATCAGAAGAATCATAGAAAGAGTTCCCATAGGCAGAGGTCTTTGACCCAGAGTCAGAGCTCTGTGACCTAAATGTATAGTTTGAGCTTTGCTGTATCAAGCCAGCAGATAATGATTGCTGGGTTGGCAACAATGCAGATGATGGTGGCATGAGGTTTAAACTGTCAATGAGTTCAAGTTCTTCAATTATGTTTTCAGTGAGTGTTGATGGTAATTTGCTTGAAGAGCTGGGGTAGGCTAGTGTAGTATGAAGCTCATCTTCCAGATCATCCTGTTCTGGCACTATGGGGGACAGGTGTCCAGTACTTAATGTACTAGCATTAGAGCTCGTTCTTGGCCTAAAGCTGGTCCAGGTCTCAGAGTCCTCATTGTTACAAGAGGAAGGACTTCCAGGCCATTTGGAAATTTGTGAACTAGGGCTCTCAGCACTTCCTTCCTGAGCAGCCTGAAGGGCAGCCTTTTTCCGTGCAGCCCTTCCTTTGCTCTTTACAAGCTTGCTATTATTGTCCATTGACGCCGCTCTTCTCCTGGGTGACTTCCCACTTTTGCCACCTTCAGGATTAAGTATCCACCAAGAGCTCTTTCCGGTTGCTTCATTGTGGACTCGGATGAACTTGCTGTGCAGAGAAAGGTTGTGTCGAATGGAATTCTGGAAGAATTTTTTAAAAAATAGGTGAGAAAAATACTTGCAGAAAAACTTTTAATCAGAATAGTTTAATCTCACTGAAAATTTATATCCAAAACATTAATTCTCGAAAGCTCAATTCACCAGTGCATTTGAAAAGCTTCCAACTTACTTCAGACATTCTAATTTTTGTTTTAATATGAAGTTACTTTTTTTTTCTTTGAAAAGGCACATCCTACATTCAATCTCTTCAAAAATTACATTGAAGAACATGCTGGGTTGACTCGTTCCCTCATTGCCAAAACAATAAATATTACACTTTCAGAGATCATTTTTGGCTACAATAAAAATAAGTTTGCATTGGAAGACAGACAATAGAAATGTTTTCCAGATTTTTGTATTTCTCAGAGAGTTAGTTGAGGATCACACAAAGATTTTGCGATTCAAAGGAGCCCACGTGCATGGCATTTGTGAAGTCATTTTTGCTCTTTTAGACTTTACTTCCTCAGACCCAAGAGTAGCTACTGTATTTTGTCGGATAGGAAAGTTACTAGGCAGCCGTCTATCCCAGGGGATCATGGGTTTGCACCTCTGGTGGACTGTGTCCTCTCCAGGGCGCAAGCCTGGGTGGGAAGATTTGAAAAACCGGCTGTTGCCCATGCAGCAGGTTCCCCCTCTCCACGTCACTGATGTAGTCCAAGGGAAGGGCAAGCGCCAATACAGTTTGGCATCAGTGTCGTCACAGGATAGGGAAACTATTCCAATATGCCACAATAAATGAGAGGGAGCTTTAGAGAGGGTTGTTGTTCCTTTTCGCGCTTTGTGGCGCAGTGGGCAGCATTTTTGCTGTTTCCTTAGTATTTGTGTTTTTTTTTACGAGGCAGAGTTGCTAGGTCAACGCTCAACACAGCACGGAGGGAAAACGTGCAAGAGGCCAGCCAGATTCGAACGAACCTGGGACCTTGAAGTCCATTACTGATGCCACTACACCATTGGCAGCTTTAGAGAGAGCATAGAGGAGATTTACCAGGATACTGCTTGCATTAAAGAGCATGTCTTGGACCTTTCTCTTCTGAGTTAAGGAGGACAAGAGGAGACTTGATAGAGGAGTAGGAGGAGGATTGATATAGAAGCTTAATACCAGGGCTAATATGTGGGGGCATAAATCTAAGGTGATTGGAGGGAAGTATAGGGGGATGTCAAAGATAGTGTTGCATGTTTTTTTTCCCCCACAGAGAGAGCGCAGTGCATGGAACATGCTGCCAGGGGTGGTGATACAGGCAATTGCATCAGGGGTATTTAAGACACTCTCAGATAGGCGGATGGAGGGAAGAAAAAAATGGGAAGGTAGTGTTAGAAAGTTAAAGGGTCAGCACATCATGGGCCAAAGGACCTGTACTGTGCTGAACTGTTCTATCGAGATCAATGGCTGGTTTCACAGCTGCAAATGTAGAAGTTGCTGATCGGCAACTGTGGGAATACGGAGTTGTGCCAATAAGATATGGCAGGAGTGCCATACTTTTCCACTTCACGTTTCTTTTTAATTTTACCAACAGTAAGGGATACAAAAGTATCAACATCTAAACACACACAATTGTTCCAGCCAGAGATTTTTCAGATTACAGAACAAGTGGATAAATTATAAATGGATGACTAAAACGAAAGATACAAACATAAATCAAAAACCTGTTCAGCATGTGACAGAAGTTTCAAATCCACAACCTACTGGAATGACGAACCCGAGACATTAATGAACCACAAGCTACTCGTGCACATGCAGAATTAATTCAACTGTAGTTATTTCTGGAACATTGGTGCTAACGACACACCCAGCTTTTATTGCCCATCCCTTATTGCCCTCGAAGTAATGGAGCTGAGTCCTTCAGATGAACATGCTCCGGGGTTAGCGGTTAGCACAATGCATTACAATATAGGTGACCCAGGTTCGATTCCCACGTCTGCCTGTACAGAGTTTGTACGTCTGATTGCGTGGGTTTCCTCCAGGTGCTCCGGTTTCCTCCCACAGTCCAAAGGCGTACTGGTTGTTAGGTTAATTGGTCATTGTAAATTGCCCCATGATTAGGCTAGTA
The DNA here is from genome assembly GCF_030028105.1 of Mobula birostris. Taxonomy (NCBI): domain Eukaryota; kingdom Metazoa; phylum Chordata; class Chondrichthyes; order Myliobatiformes; family Myliobatidae; genus Mobula; species Mobula birostris. The sequence continues at coordinate 124,506,040 of NC_092379.1, read as the reverse complement.
TTAAATTGGGGATTGCTGGGCAGGTCAGCTCAATGGGCCGTAAGGGCCGATTTCTCAGAATACCTCAACCAATCAATCAGTAAATAAAGGCATCAGATAATATGTTCCAGGAAGTGCATTCAGCAAAGGTGAAACAATAACACTATCTCCGCAAGGTCAAGAATGCGTATGACTTGGGAAGAAAATTTGTGGGTGAAAGTCTGTTTTCAAAAGCTTATTGTTATGGAGCTTCTTGGTCTCAAGAAGTTATGGAATTGGGATGGGCTGTGAGAGAAATCTATGGAATCAACTGTAGTGCATTTTACTCGAGTAAGAGGAAATTGATATGTAGACAGAACAAGCAATTAGGAAGGCCAACAGTGTATAGATTTTAACAGAGAAAAACTTGCTATCTTGCTTGAATTATATAGGACCCTGGTGAGACTAGGCCTAGAATATGGTCTCCCTTCCCAAAGCGAGAGAGCATCCAGCAAAGATTCGCCAGATAGATTACTGAGATCATGCATTTATCTTGTGAAGAAAAGACCTATACAACCAAGTTTAGAAGTATGAATTGGCGTTACTGGAATGCACAGATTTCTTACGTTGCTCAAAACAGTAGATCAGAAGATGTTATTTTCTCTGGTCAGGTGCTTGGAAATGGACACTGCAAATCCCAAGGATTCAGAGGAAAGATTAGAGAAATTTCTTTATCCAGAGGAATGCTTTACCTGAGAATTCGTTTATTTAGTTTATGCCTGTCACATGTAATGAGATACCCTAACAAATTTGATTGGTTAGTTTCCACAAGAGAGAACTGGAGTGAGTGAGGCCTCTGTCGGTCAGAGTTGACTGAATATTGCATCCTAGCTGTCTAGATATGCAAGCCTGGGCAGTATGATATGGAGAGCAAGCCGTTGCCAATGTAACAAGCCCTCCCTCTCCACACAACTGATGAACCCACAAGAACAGCAGAGACTGATACAGTTTGGTACCAGCAGCGTCGAACTCAGCGAAGGGCTGTCTTAGAGACTCCTACTCCGTATTCTTCCCCTCAGGGTTTACTCCCAAAGCCTTCCCATGAGTGAGTATAGCCGTAAGGCAGAAGAGGTTTGAGATCAGAGTTTTCCTCCTCCCAGACAAGCTGCCAATCACAGTCGACAAGCTCCATCTGTCCAAAAGGTTCCTTAAGGTTGTTATGCCGTGGTAGCTAATGGGGACAAGCTCCCACTACCTATTAAATGCTCCCAATGGCATGCGCCTCAAATAGCCTCTGACAACCAAGTCCAGATCCTGGCCTTCAAGTGCGGCATAGCTGCTAAGCCTGACGGAACCATTTCTACTGACAGGAGAAGGGGGGGAAGATGGGTTACCGGCACCTTAAAACCAGTATTAAACCACAAGACCATAAGACATAGGAGTAGAATGAGGCCATTGAGCCCACTGACCCTGCTCCGCCATTCCATCACGGCTGATCCCGTATCCCACTAAACCTTATACACCTGCCTTCTCACTGTATCCTTTGATGTCTTGACTGATCAGGGAACTATCAACTTCCGCCTTAAATACCCACGGACTTGGCCTCCACTACAGTCTGTGGCAGAGCATTCCACAGACTCACTACTCTCTGGCTAAAGAAAATCCTCCTTACTTCTGTTCTAAAAGGTCACCCCTCTATTTTGAAGCTGTGCCCACTAGTTCTGGATACCCCCACCATTGGAAACATCCTCTCAAAATCTACCCTACCTAGTCCTTTCAACATTCGGTAGGTTTCAATGAGATCCCCACAGAGTCTTCTAAATTCTAGTGAGTACAGGCTCAAAGCTGCCAAATGCTCATGTTAACCCTTGCATTCCTGGAATCGTCCTCGTGAACCTCCTCTGGACTCTCTCCAATGAGAACACAACCTTTCTGAGCTATGGGGCCCAAAACTGTTGACAATACCCCAAGTGCAGCCTGACCAGTGTCGTATAAAGGCTCAGCATTATCTCTTTGCTTTTATATTCTATTTCCCTTGAAGTAAATGCCAACATTGCATTTGCCTTCTTTACCACAGACTCAACCTGTGAATTAACCTTCTGGGAGTCTTGCTTGAGGACTCCCAAGTCCCTCTGCACGTCTGATGTTTGAACCTTCTCCCCATTTAGATAATAGTCAATACTATTGTTTCTTTTACCAAAATGAATCATCATACATTTCCCAACACTGTATTCCATCTGTCACTTTTTTGCCCATTCTTCCAATTTGTCTAAGTCTTGTTGCAAACACATTGCTTCCCCAGCGCTACCTACTCCTCCGCCTATCTTTTTGTATCACCTGAGCAACACACACAAAATGCTGGAGGAACTCAGCAGGCCAGACAGCATCTATTGAAAAAAGTACTGTTGGCGTTTGGAGCTGAAACCCTTCGGTAGAACTTTCAGCCCGAAACGTCAACTGCACTTTTTCCAAAGATGCTGCCTGGCCTGCTGAGTTCCTCCAGCATTTTGTGTGTGTTGCTCGGATTTCCAGCACCTGCAGATTTTCTCTTGTTTGTATCATCCGTAAACTTTGCCACAAAGTCATCAATTACATTATCCAAATCATTGCCAAACAATGTGAAAACAAGTAGTCCCAATACTGACCCCTAAGGAACACCACTAGTCACTGGCAGCCAACCAGAAACCACCCCCCCTTTTATTCCCACTTGCTGCCTCCTGCTTGTCAGCTATACTGCTGTCCATGCCAATATATTTCCTGTAACGCCATAGGATTTTATCTTAAGTAGCCTCATGTATGGCATCTTATCAAATGCCTTCTGAAAATCCAAGTAAATGATATCCACTACCTCTTCTTTGTCTACCCAGTTTGTTACTTCCTCAAAGAACTCTAACAGATTTCCCTTTACAGAAACCTTGCTGACTTTGATTTACTTTATCATTAGACTCCAAGTACCCCAAAACCTCATCCTTAGTAATAGACTCCAACACTTTCACAACCACTGAGGTTAGGCTAAAGGCTGATTTATACTTGTGTGTATGGGCTACGCTGGGTTTACGCCGTAGCCTACGCCATTGTAAGCATTTATACTTGTGTGTTGGTGTGTCTGCGTCGTTCTGCAATTCACTGCCAAAATGCTAGTTGGCGGTGGGGTTTCTATGCCATTGTGTTGAGTTTCTTCCTGTACTTCAAACAATGGCGATTGAAACTGAGCGCATCATGTTGGAGTTGGAGCTGGAGCTAATAAATGTTGAACAAGAGTTTCTTCTCTCTCAATTCTGAAATGGTGGAGAAGCAGCAGCAACCGGAAATGCGATGCTACCAAGCAGACCAATCACAGTTGTTGCGGTCTGCGTTGCCGCGACGAGTAGTTACATTTTTGGAGAGGTGCACGTTAGGCTACGGCGTAGGGTTCGACGTAGAGTACAGCATAGGGTATGCGGCTACACCGTACCTCGGCCGTACATTTGACGTAGAAGTATAAAATTGGGCTTAACTGGCCTATAATTTCCTTTCTTTTGCCATCCTCCCTTCTTAAAGAGTGGAGTGACATTTGCAATCTTCCAGTCCTCTGGGACAATGCCAGAATCAGTGATTCTTGAAAGATCATGACCAATGCATCCGTTATCTCTTCAGCAATCTCACTCAGGACTCTGGGATGTAGTCCAGGTGACTTATCCACCTTAAGAACTTTGAGTTTGCCTAGCACTTTTTTCTTTGTAACAGCAATGGCACTCACTCCTGCTCCTTGACAGTCACAAACCTCTGGCACACTGCTAGTGTCTTCCAAAGTGAAGAAAGATGCAAAGTATCCATTAAGTTAATTTGTCATTTCTTTGTCCCCCATTACTATTTCACCAGCACCATTTTCCAGTGGTCTAATATCAACTCTCACTTCCCTTTTTATATAACTGAAAAACCTTTTGGTATCCTGCTTTACATAATTGGCTCATATTTCATCTTTTCTCTTTTTATAGCTTTTTAAGTTGCCTTTTGTTTGGATTTTAAAAACTTCCCAGTCATCCAACTTCCCATTCACTTTTGCTGCCCCATGTGCCTTTTCTTTGGCTTTGATGCAGTCCTTAACTTCCCTTGTCAGCCACGGTTGCCTACACCTGTCATTTGAGAACTTCTTCCTCTGTGGGACATCTATCCTTCACTTTGTGAGCTATTCCCAAAAACTTCAGCCATCAGTGCTCTGCCGGCATCCTCGCCAATATCCTCCTCCAATCCACTTGGGCAAGCTCCTCTCTCATGCCTTCGTAATTCCCTTACATTCCAGTATGAATTCAATCATATTATGATACCATCATCAAAGTAGTACAAAATAAAGGAATAACAGAGTGCAGAATAAAGTGTATCAGCTACAGAAAAAGTGCAGTACATGTAAAAAGATATTGTCTGTCTACTCTATTATGCCTCTCAATCTTGTAATCCTCTATCAGATCTTCCCTCAGCCTCCGCTGCTCCAAAGGAAAATGTGAGGATACGAACAATGTGTAGGCAGAAGAGATTAGTTCAGTTAGCCACTTGATTACTAATTTAATTGGTTCGACACAACACTGTGGGCTGAAGAGCCTGCTCCTGGGCTGTACTGCTCTATGTTCTATGGCTACAATAATTCCCCTTTGTGCAATGTTGAATTCCAAAAGGTATACCACTTTCCCGCTTGGCTGCAGTTTTATTAGAGGTCCTTGATGGTACACTGTCAAATGATACCTTAGCTCACCTCTTAAACTCAGCACTTTGGTGGACATTTACACCAAGGCTATAATGAAGTTTGGAGCAGATAGTTCTGTCAAAATCCTATCTGAAGATTTTCCACTTGGCACCATAGTCAGTGACACCATCCATTATCTTGGTGACGGCGGAACATGGAAAAGATGGAATTTTCCATCTCATCTGTCTGTTGTAAGTGTACTGGAAATATTTAGTTTATGGCATGGCCGGACTTTGAGGTGAATGGTGCCAGGTTTGAATCCGGCTGGCTCCTTATGAGTGTCCAGCTAGCAATTCGGCCTCATTAAAAAGAAGTTGAATGCTATGGAAACAGCAAAAATGCTGTCTGATGCGTCACAAGGTGCGAAGAGGAACATCAACAATGGCTGGCTCTGCAGTATTCAGTATTACAGTAGGAAGTTACCATTGTTGTATCCCCGGTTGTAGTATTTCTTTTTATATGGAGTGAAATAAATTAACTATAAACAGGTGTGTCCAAGAAAGACCATCCAGTATTTCTGCAAGAATACGTCCAATTAGAAAAGGGCCTCTTTACTCCCACTCTTTGCCTTCTGCTAGTCAGCCAATACAGGGAAGGTGTGACTGGATTGAAGAGGGTGCTGTTGGGAGGATATTGCCAGGACTAGTAAATACAGCACCAAGGAAACGTTGTGTGAGGTAGAATTCTGGAGTATAATTAAAGTGTATAAATGTGTAAATAGTAAATGGGAAGTATCTAATTTCCCTTAGCAGGTGGTCATGGTGACATGGATTTAAAACAATATTACACAAGGGGGTGAAAGGTGACAGGCAGAGGTTTCTTTCATCCACCTGCCGCAGTCTCCCAATTCCGCCCCATCCCCGCTCCTACCTTGCACAACCTGCCCACCAACTTTCACCAACTCAGTCCAGCAGTCACCTCATCTTACCACTCCCCCTCTGCTCTTTATGCAGACACCAATACCCTCCACTCTCAATCCTGATGCAAGGTTTCACTCTCCTCCCCTCCAAGGCCACCAGATGCTTGTCCAACCCACTCTGCTCCTCCAGCAAAGTGCCTGATGCTCCACCGTACTGTTAATTTCCTCAATGTTGCCGACTTGGGAAACCAAGTAATATCTTCATTGGAAAAAGAGAAAGTAATTAAAAATGTATTTTATTAAACAAGGCTCATGATCAGGTTGCTGAGGTCAGGCGATACCACGTATCTGAATGCAGAGCTCAGCAGAAACTCCATCAGAACATGCCAGGTTATAGCTGTGTTTTCTCAATGTTTAACTCGTCCAGTCGGCACCACCAGTCTATTGAGCTTTGAAGCGTTACAATGAAGCAAGGCAGCTGACAATACTTAGTATAAAAGGAGCGTCTAAAATTGCTTAAAAATAATTCTCAGTATGCATGAACATGTGTTGAATGTAAACTAAAAAGCTCAGGATCACAAGCTTTGAAACTGGCAATGGATATTGTTGTCATTGTTTCCCACCGCTGAGCCTGCAAACAAGTGCCATGTAAACAGCCATACTCTCTGCCACAGCACATTGACAAGATCATTCCCTCACCTTCAAGTTTTACCCACTCTGCCTGAAAAATATTCTTAAAATATCAGCCTTTTATCCATTTCCATATTATGGTTCGTTACCTGTAGCTGAAGCCAACATTTTAAACGCTTTCTCTGTGACCCTCTCCCTTCCCTACTCTTCTACCAAAATTTAAAAAACATCTTTAAATTACATAGATTTCCTGTTTCCCATTAAACAAGTATGTGTACCCTTTAGAAAGCATTTTTTAAAAATATACGAGAAATACTAAATAAAGTTGCATTGCTATTCCTGGCACTGCAGGGTGGTTATTAAAAATAATGGCCTATAGCCTGCAAGTGGTGCAACACTTCTGACCAAAATGGCCCAGGTTTCACGGAAATGGATAAAAGATTTCAAGATACAGCAAAAATGCACCACATCACTGGAAGATTTATTACATTTAAACTGTCTACAAACCAAAGAACATGTGGGGTGGGGAGGGGGGTCTAGTGTCTGATTTTATGGTTAGTAACAGCTGAAATACTACCAGATTCAGGCACGTCCAAGCTTATGAAGTAATCAGAAGGAAATCAAGACCTGTGGTTAAAATAGCTTACAGGCACATGTGTTATCAATCAAACACAACCAACACAAAAATCTGTCCCAAAAACTGAATAAACATTCACTTACATTCATACTTTTATGACAATATTTGCTATTTTTAACTGATAGTATATTACAGATAGAAGGAAAATTCTAACTAATAAAATTGTACATTCTACATAGAAATTTTGATAATTCAACACTGGCGAAGAGACATTTAGACAAAAGAAAAATCTAATAGAAAAGTTAAAGTGAATTTCTTCTAAATTACTCATCTGGTAATTATACTGTCCTCCATAGAATGAGGAACATGAACCAAAAAAAAGGTTAATAGTTGAATTCCTAGGCTCATGTTAAATGATGTACACTAGGACAAGGATAGAAATACTGCACGTCTCAATCACTTCAGGTTCTGAAACAGAACAACTCTCAAAAAGACTCTACATTGTTCGGTAAAGACCCCTCAGGAAATAGTGGATGTATGGACTGCAAATGAAGAATGGATCAGCCTTCCCTGGTCAAATGTCAATAAATATTCAATATCAGTAAGTGACGTGCAGGAAGCAAACAAAAGTCATGGATGTGTACCTGAGGACAGTCACCACCCAGAGGAAATATAACAACTTTGGAAAAAGTATTAATATACATCACCCTTAAAATAGAAAAATGGTATTTGATGGTTCAATCAAACCAAGATATTCTTGGACTTTAATCTTGGAGAAACTGCTTCATGGAAACATGTAAATGTAATTTTTAATTTTCTTTCTGCTGCTACAACAAAAACCATTTTACAGTATCAGGAAAATTCAATAATAAAGTAAAAAAACAATGGTCTAGGATTGGATACAAGCATAAAAATAACATCTATTTTATATCCTTTCTTGAAACATTGGTAATCAAATAACTCCCCACTTGTTGGAGGGCAGGTCACTCAAACAGAACAGTGCCTTTGCTGTCGAGCATAGTCCCAAATAAAATGAAGATTTGCATTAAAATGAAGTTTCTCACAACTTCAGGAAACCCTGAAAATTCTCACAGTCAATGAAGAGCTTTTTTATTAAGTGTTGTAATGTAGGAATCAGGACAGTCAATTGTTAAAAATCAAAAGGTTCTGCGGATGCTGGAAAACTTGAGCAATGGATAAAAAATGCTGTTGGAACTCAGTGAGTCAGGCAGCATCTAGGGAGGGGAGTAAGCGTTGGAAGTTTCGGGCTGAGACCCTTCATCAGGATTGGAAAGGAAGGGGGCAGAAGCCAGAATAAGGTGGCAGAGGAACGAGAAGGGATACAAACTGGCAGGTGATAGGCAAGACAAAGTGAGGGGGAAGGTGGGTGGGTGGGGAAGAGGGGTTGAAGTAAGAAGCTGGGAGGGGATAAGCGGAAAAAATACAGGGTGGAAGAAAGAATCATTAATAATAGGAGACAACAGTGAACCTTGGAAGAAAGAGATGAAGAAGGGGAAATACAGGAAGGTGAAAGGGTAACCAGATTGCGGAATAGAGAAAAAAAGGGGGAGGGAAATGGGGGAGAAATTATCAGAAGTTAAAGAAATCAGGGGTTCATGCCATCAGGTTGGCGGCTATCCAAATGGAATACGAGTTTTGTCTCATCATGGCAGTAGAGGAGGCCTAGATAAACATATCAGAATTGAAATGAGAAGTTGAAATGAAATGGGTAGCCACCTGAAGATCCTGCCTTTTTTGTAACACACATCAAAGTTGCTGGTGAACGCAGCAGGCCAAGCAGCATCTGTAGGAAGAGGTGCAGTCGACATTTCAGGCCGAGACCCTTCGTCAGGACTAACTGAAGGAAGAGTGAGTAAGGGATTTGAAAGTTGGAGGGGGAGGGGGAGATCCAAAATAATAGGAGAAGACAGAAGGGGGAGGGATGGAGCCAAGAGCTGGACAGGTGATAGGCAAAAGGGGATACGAGAGGATCATGGGACACGAGGTCCGGGAAGAAAGACAAGGGGGGGGGGGACCCAGAGGATGGGCAAGAGGTATATTCAGAGGGACAGAGGGAGAAAAAGGAGAGTGAGAGAAAGAATGTGTGCATAAAAATAAGTAACAGATGGGGTACGAGGGGGAGGTGGGGCCTTAGCGGAAGTTAGAGAAGTCGATGTTCATGCCATCAGGTTGGAGGCTACCCAGACGGAATATAAGGTGTTGTTCCTCCAACCTGAGTGTGGCTTCATCTTTACAGTAGAGGAGGCCGTGGATAGACATGTCAGAATGGGAATGGGATGTGGAATTAAAATGTGTGGCCACTGGAAGATCCTGCTTTCTCTGGCGGACAGAGCATAGATGTTCAGCAAAGCGGTCTCCCAGTCTGCGTCGGGTCTCGCCAATATATAAAAGGCCACATCGGGAGCACCAGACGCAGTATATCACCCCAGTCGACTCACAGGTGAAGTGTTGCCTCACCTGGAAGGACTGTTTGGGGCCCTGAATGGTGGTAAGGGAGGAAGTGTAAGGGCATGTGTAGCACTTGTTCCGCTTACACTGATAAGTGCCAGGAGGGAGATCAGTGGGGAGGGATGGGGGGGACGAATGGACAAGGGAGTTGCGTAGGGAGCGATCCCCACGGAATGCAGGGGGGGGAGGGAAAGATGTGCTTAGTGGTGGGATCCCGTTGGAGGTGGCGGAAGTTACGGAGAATAATATGTTGGACCCGGAGGCTGGTGGGGTGGTAGGTGAGGACCAGGAGAACCCTATTCCTATTGGGGTGGCGGGAGGATGGAGTGAGAGCAGATGTACGTGAAATGGGGGAGATGCGTTTAAGAGCAGAGTTGATAGTGGAGGAAGGGAAGCCCCTTTCTTTAAAAAAGGAAGACAGCTCCCTCGTCCTAGAATGAAAAACCTCATCCTGAGAGCAGATGCGGCGGAGACGGAGGAATTGCGAGAAGGGGATGGCGTTTTTGCAAGAGCCAGGGTGAGAAGAGGAATAGTCCAGATAGCTGTGAGAGTCAGTAGGCTTATAGTAGACATCAGTGGATAAGCTGTCTCCAGAGACAGAGACAGAAAGATCTAGAAAGGGGAGGGAGGTGTCGGAAATGGACCAGGTAAACTTGAGGGCAGGGTGAAAGTTGGAGGCAAAGTTAATAAAGTCAACGAGTTCTGCATGCGTGCAGGAAGCAGCGCCAATGCAGTCGTCGATGTAGCGAAGGAAAAGTAGGGGACAGATACCAGAATAGGCACGGAACATAGATTGTTCCACAAACCCAACAAAAAGGCAGGCATAGCTAGGACCCATACGGGTGCCCATAGCTACACCTTTAGTTTGGAGGAAGTGGGAGAAGCCAAAGGAGAAATTATTAAGAGTAAGGACTAATTCCGCTAGATGGAGCAGAGTGGTGGTAGAGGGGAACTGATTAGGTCTGGAATCCAAAAAGAAGCGTAGAGCTTTGAGACCTTCCTGATGGGGGATGGAAGTATATAAGGACTGGATATCCATGGTGAAAATAAAGCGGTGAGGGCCAGGGAACTTAAAATCATCAAAAAGTTTAAGAGCGTGAGAAGTGTCACGAACATAGGTCGGAAGGGATTGAACAAGGGGTGATAAAACAGTGTCGAGGTATGCAGAAATGAGTTCGGTGGGGCAGGAGCAAGCTGAGACAATAGGTCGGCCAGGACAGGCAGGTTTGTGGATCTTGGGTAGGAGGTAGAAACGGGAAGTGCGGGGTGTGGGAACTATAAGGTTGGTAGCAGTGGATGGGAGATCCCCTGAGCGGATAAAGTCGGTGAGGGTGTGGGAGACAATGGCCTGGTGCTCCTTAGTGGGGTCACGATCGAGGGGTAAATAAGAGGAGGTATCCGCAAGTTGTCGCTCTGCCTCGGCAAGGTAGAGGTCAGTACGCCAGACTACAACAGCACCCCCCTTATCGGCAGGTTTAATAATAAGGTTAGGATTAGTGCAGAGGGAGTGGAGAGCAGAGCGTTCCGAAGGAGTGAGGTTGGAATGGGGACAAAGTGCGGTAAAGTCGAGACGGTTGATGTCCCATCGGCAGTTAGTGATAAAGAGATCCAGAGCAGGCAGAAGACCAGAGCGGGGTGCTCCCCATCTGTAATTTCTTCGGCTCTTCAACTTTTCGACCACACTTTGACTCAGACTCGCTATCACAGCCATATATCCTTTCTTGGAACATGCCTCTATCGCCAACTTACTCCAGTTGGCTTTAGGATTCGTTTCCAAGCCTCTCAATTTGGACCTTCTGAGGATCCCAGGTACTCACATTTTATTGACTCTGCCTCTCGCCGCTTCTCCCGTCAAGCTCTGAAGCCGACTCTCTCCGCCATGAGGAGGTACTTGGTGTCCCTATCCCAGACCCTTCCACACCTTCGGGACACTTTCTTTGCCGTCTGTAATGGTCCCACCCGTTATTTCATCCTCCGTCGGATTCACGCCTGCAATCGCCGTTTTTTTGACTTTGTCATGTTAGGCAAAGACCGCAAGATCCTACATCTGCAGACTCCAGAGCCTGCCAGCCCCGACGCTAGCCGGCATGAACTTCAGATTGCGGCCCCTGCCATTGATCTCGGCGGATCCAACACCTCAGGGCATATTCAAAACCCGGACTCCAGCAACGACCATGGACACCTTCACAGCGATTGCGCAACCACCAACTGCGATGCTAGCCTTGAACTCCAGGCCGGGTCTTTATGTGCTGCTGTTGTGACTCCCGTCTCCCCTTCCCCCACCACCACTCCGCAGCCCCGTCTCCTTCAGATCCCACCGTCAACTCCTGGGCCCTCGGAGGCTCCATCTTCCTCTCACCCCAACCCTCCCCTCTCCATTGACACCCCCAGCCTCCCCCTCCCCCCCTCTGATCCCAGCTCTCATCCGTGCCGGGTCTTTACCATCCCCTCCGACCTTCAACTGTCGGAGGCAGAACGCTCTGTTCTCAGTAAGGGCCTCACCTTTGTCCCCCTTCGCCCACACCTCAGCGAGTTCCGTGTTCGCCACGATGCGGAATTTTTCTTCCGTCGTCTCCGTCTCCGAGCCTACTTCTTCGGCAAGGACTCTTCCACCCCCACTGATGACCCCTTCTCCCGTCTTCAACCCTCCTCTTCTTCATGGACACCTCGCTCTGGTCTTCTGCCTGCTGTGGATCTCTTTATCGCTAACTGCCGATGGGACATCAACCGTCTCGACTTTACCGCACCTTGTCCCCATTCCAACCTCACTCCTTCGGAACGCTCTGCTCTCCACTCCCTCCGCACTAATCCTAACCTTATTATTGAACCCGCCGATAAGGGGGGTGCTGTTGTAGTCTGGCGTACTGACCTCTACCTTGCAGAGGCAGAGCGACAACTCACGGATACCTCCTCTTATTTACCCCTCGATCGTGACCCCACTAAGGAGCACCAGGCCATTGTCTCCCACACCATCACCGACTTTATCCGCTCAGGGGATCTCCCATCCACTGCTACCAACCTTATAGTTCCCACACCCCGCACTTCCCGTTTCTACCTCCTACCCAAGATCCACAAACCTACCTGTCCTGGCCGACCTATTGTCTCAGCTTGCTCCTGCCCCACCGAACTCATTTCTGCATACCTCGACACTGTTTTATCACCCCTTGTTCAACCCCTTCCGACCTATGTTCGTGACACTTCTCACGCTCTTAAACTTTTTGATGATTTTAAGTTCCCTGGCCCTCACTGCTTTATTTTCACCATGGATGTCCAGTCCTTATATACTTCCATCCCCCATCAGGAAGGTCTCAAAGCTCTACGCTTCTTTTTGGATTCCAGACCTAATCAGTTCCCCTCTACCACCACTCTGCTCCGTCTAGCGGAATTAGTCCTTACTCTTAATAATTTCTCCTTTGGCTCCTCCCACTTCCTCCAAACTAAAGGTGTAGCTATGGGCACCCGTATGGGTCCTAGCTATGCCAGCCTTTTTGTTGGGTTTGTGGAACAATCTATGTTCCATGCCTATTCTGGTATCTGTCCCCCACTTTTCCTTCGCTACATCGACGACTGCATTGGCGCTGCTTCCTGCACGCATGCAGAACTCGTTGACTTTATTAACTTTGCCTCCAACTTTCACCCTGCCCTCAAGTTTACCTGGTCCATTTCCGACACCTCCCTCCCCTTTCTAGATCTTTCTGTCTCTGTCTCTGGAGACAGCTTATCCACTGATGTCTACTATAAGCCTACTGACTCTCACAGCTATCTGGACTATTCCTCTTCTCACCCTGGCTCTTGCAAAAACGCCATCCCCTTCTCGCAATTCCTCCGTCTCCGCCGCATCTGCTCTCAGGATGAGGTTTTTCATTCTAGGACGAGGGAGCTGTCTTCCTTTTTTAAAGAAAGGGGCTTCCCTTCCTCCACTATCAACTCTGCTCTTAAACGCATCTCCCCCATTTCACGTACATCTGCTCTCACTCCATCCTCCCGCCACCCCAATAGGAATAGGGTTCTCCTGGTCCTCACCTACCACCCCACCAGCCTCCGGGTCCAACATATTATTCTCCGTAACTTCCGTCACCTCCAACGGGATCCCACCACTAAGCACATCTTTCCCTCCCCCCCTCTCTCTGCATTCCACAGGGATCGCTCCCTACGCAACTCCCTTGTCCATTCGTCCCCCCCATCCCTCCCCACTGATCTCCCTCCTGGCACTTATCCGTGTAAGCGGAACAAGTGCTACACATGCCCTTACACTTCCTCCCTTACCACCATTCAGGGCCCCAAACAGTCCTTCCAGGTGAGGCAACACTTCACCTGTGAGTCGACTGGGGTGATATACTGCGTCCGGTGCTCCCGATGTGGCCTTTTGTATATTGGCGAGACCCGACGCAGACTGGGAGACTGCTTTGCTGAACATCTACGCTCTGTCCGCCAGAGAAAGCAGGATCTCCCAGTGGCCACACATTTTAATTCCACATCCCATTCCCATTCTGACATGTCTATCCACGGCCTCCTCTACTGTAAAGATGAAGCCACACTCAGGTTGGAGGAACAACACCTGAGATTCCGTCTGGGGAGCCTCCAACCTGATGGCATGAACATCGACGTCTCTAACTTCCGCTAAGGCCCCACCTCCCCCTCGTACCCCATCTGTTACTCATTTTTATGCACACATTCTTTCTCTCACTCTCCTTTTTCTCCCTCTGTCCCTCTGAATATACCTCTTGCCCATCCTCTGGGTCCCCCCCCCTCTTGTCTTTCTTCCCAGACCTCCTGTCCCATGATCCTCTCGTATCCCCTTTTGCCTATCACCTGTCCAGCTCTTGGCTCTATCCCTCCCCCTCCTGTCTTCTCCTATCATTTTGGATCTCCCCCTTCCCCTCCAACTTTCAAATCCCTTACTCACTCTTCCTTCAGTTAGTCCTGACCAAGGGTCTCGGCCTGAAACGTCGACTGCACCTCTTCCTACAGATGCTGCTTGGCCTGCTGCATTCACCAGCAACTTTGATGTGTGTTGCCTGAATTTCCAGCATCTGCAGAATTCCTGTTGTCTGCCTTTTTTGTGGCAGTCAGAGAGAAGGTGCCCTAAGTGGTCCCCTATTTGCGTCAAGTCTCACTGACATAGAGGAGGCTGCACTGAGAGCATCGGATCCAAAAGATGATCCCAACAGACGCAGGGGCAAGTTTTGCCTCACCTGGGGGGACTTTCTGGGGCTCTCAATGGTGGTGAGGGAGGAGATGTAGGAGTAGGCGTAGCACTTGTCATGCTTGCAGGGATTAGTGCCAGGAGCAAGATCAGCAGGAAGGGAAAAGTGGACAAGGGTGTCGTGCAGAGAATGGTCACTACAGATGGGGGGGGGGGGGGGCGGGGGCAGGAAAATATGTGCTCAGTGGTAGGATCCCAGTGTTGGAAGTTATGGAGAATAACGTGCTTGATATGGAGGCTTGTAGTGTGGTAAGTAAAGACAAGGGGAACGTTGTTATATCGTTGGGAGGATGAGATAAGGGCAGATGTGCAGGAAATACAGGAGATACAGCTGAGGGCAGCATCAATGGTGGTGGTAGGCAAACACTGTTCCTTAGAAAAAAAAGAATATCTCAGATGTTCTGGAAGGGAAAGCCTCATCCTGAGAACAGATACAGTACAGCAATGGAGGAACTGAGAGAAGGGAACAGCATTTTTACAAGTGACAGGGTGGGAAAAGCTGTCAAGAGAACTGCTAAGAGTCAGTAGGTTTGTAAAAAATGTCAGTGAATAGTCTATCTCCCGAGATGGAAACAGAGATCTTGAAAGGTGAGAGTGGTGTCCAAGATGGACAAAGTAAGTATGAGACAGGGTGGAAGTTGGAGGCAAAGTTGATGAAATTGATGAGTTCAGTATGCATGCAGGTATCAGTACAAATGCAGTCATCAAAGTAGAATAGAAAACGTTGGAGAACATTACCAATTTAAGCTTGGAACATGGACTGTTCCATGTAGTCAACAAAAAGGCAAGCATAGCTGAGGCCCAAGCGAGATCCCATGGCTACACCTTTGGTTTGGAGAAATTTGTGTACAGCTAATTCCCACAAGCAGCTTAAGAGACAGTGACCAGACAATTTACTTTACTGATGTCAACCAAAGCAGACATACATCACCCAACATGAGAAAATGTGCAGATGCTAGAAATCCAAGCAATGCACAAGAATGCCGGAGGAACTCAGCAGGTCAGGCAGCACCCACTGAAACGTCAACTGTTTACTCTTTTCCATAGATGCTGCCTGACCTGCATTTTGTGTGCATTGCAAAAGTCAGCCACGATATCTGGAGGCATCTAAAATTGCTCCTTTAAAAGTATCATGGGGCATTTTATATCCTTTGGAAGTGAAAATGAAGGCTCATTAGGAAAATACTGCCTCCAACAATGCAGCTTTTCTTCAGTGCTGCACCACAACATCAACCTTTGCCTTTGTATTGAAGTCTGTGCAGTAAGATGGGAATCTACAACCCTTTCAGGTATAGGCAAGTACTGCCACTGACACATAATTCCTCTAAGTTTGTCAGATCATTTCCAAACACAAACTAAGTAGATTGTAGACCACCCCTCAAATATCTAATAAGATTATGATTTATGTGATTACCACCACATTCTTATCTACCCAACATTTACCTGTCAAGTATCTATTTTCCTCTGCAGTCAAAGATTGCTTCCTTTAACTTTTGAGGAAACTGAAGACTCTCAATCCTTTGAAAGAAAGAGATTCACCTCTTCACAACCTTTAATGGGTGACAGTTTTATTTTTAAACAGTAACAACCCTCCACCACTATTATTCTCTGTTCTTTACTTAGTGCTCCAAGCCAAAAAGATTGTTCTTCCTCCCCCCCTCCCCCATTACATCTGATATTTGTTCATCTCATTGCTCTAGAATCTTTCATTATTTAAAGATTCAAAGTACATTTATTATCAAAAAAAAATGTATAAATTATACACCTTGAGATTTGTCTGCTTACAGGCAGCTGCAAAGCAAGAAACCCAAATAACACAATTTTAAAAAGGACCAGAAACCACTGCATAGAGAAAGAGAGAAAGAAAAAAAACACATTGTGTAAACAACAGGAGCAAACCAACAGCATCCTGAACCAGACTCAGTCACAGATCCACTGGAGTTGGCCCAAGCTTTGGTCCCCAGTTCATCACACCTGTGGGACTGAAGCGCACAGCAGCCCAATCAGTTTATCGCCATGGAGAAAGGAATAAACATTTGCGGGACAGCGAGAGAAATCAGCCTGACCCTCGCCTCCGTACCTCACACTGGGGCTTCCAGCCTATCTGGGCCGACATTTAAACTGTCCGAGCACTAGCTAGTGCCTCGCTCCAGGACCTTGATCCAGACATGGCGACACACCCAGCCTGAAACCACTCTCGATCTCACCAAATTAAGACAACATTTTCTAGACAAAGTGGACAATTTCACAATTCTCCCATTATGTTCCATTTGCCAAACCTTTGCTCACTCACTTAAAACTAACTAGATTCCTTTGTTAAACCACTCCTCTTTGTTAAGGACCTTCAATTTAACACAATTTAACTACACCAACAGTAGCCATTGGCAAAGTGATTTGCAACACCATTATCAATATACAAACAAATGCTCTGAAAACACAATTGTAAGGATGGTGCCAACTAGAAATGATGACTGCTCAGCTGAAAAGCCTCTCCCAATATCCCCCTTTTGCTCTGACATTTCACCTTAGTTCAACACTCCACCTATATTACAAGCCTTTTCCTTTTACAAAAATTTCCCTGCATTTTCTCACTTTCGCCATTGTCTGCATGAACAGTTTTTGATCTACAATTGTATTTTTAAAAATTTCAACAATAATTTTATCGTAAGTAATTTTAAAATTTAGGGGTTTGTGTAAATTGATCCTTTTGGGCATGGAGCCATAAACTAGCCACTTAACAGATGTGGCGAACACAACATAATGAGTCATGAATCACAGACGCTGCCCAGAACTGAGAAATATTAAGCAATGCAAAATTCCTTCCTGGCAGCCCAATTAACAAGCCGTGCAAAACAAGAGAGCAAATGAAGGGGTTAATGGCTTTATTTAAGTGCGCCAATAGCTGTCTCAGTCAACAGAGAAAGTAACAAAAGAGTGGATGTTGAGCGGATGTTCCCTATAGTGGGGGAGCCGAGGACCAGAGGACACAGCCTCAAGAGTACAAGGATGTCCCTTTAGAACTGAGATGAGGAGGAATTTCTTTAGCCATATGGTGGTGAATCTGAAGAATTCACTGCCACGGACAGCTGTGGAGGCCAAATTATTGGTATATTTAAAGTGGAGGTTGATAGGTTATTGATTAGTAAGGATGTCAAACGTTACAGGGAAAAGGCAGGAGAATGGGGTTGAGAGGGATAATAAATCAGCCATGATGGAATGGTGGAGCAGATTCAAAGGGCCAAATTACCTAATTTTGAGCCTATGTCTTATGGTCTTATCACAAAATGGGCTGGGCAGGACTGGCAACAGATCTTGCTATGTTCTTATCCAGCTATAATAGGGAGAGTCAACATGGCTTTGTGCGTGGTAGGCCATGTTTGACCAATCTATTGGAGTTTTTCGAGGAGGTTACCAGGAAAGTGGATGAAGGGAAGGCAGTGGATATTGTCTACATGGACTTCAGTAAGGCCTTTGACAAGGTCCCGCATGGGAGGTTAGTTAGGAAAATTCAGTCGCTAGATATACACGGAGAGGTGGTAAATGGGATTAGACATTGGCTCAATGGAAGAAGCCAAAGAGTGGTAGTAGAGAATTGCTTCTCTGAGTGGAGGCCTTAGACTATGGTGTGCCACAGGGATCAGTGCTGGGTCCATTGTTATTTGTCATCTATATCAATGATCTGAATGATAATGTGGTAAATTGGATCAGCAAATTTGCTGATGATACAAAGATTGGAGGTGTAGTAGACAGTGAGGAAGGTTTTCAGAGCCTGCAGAGGGACTTGGACCAGCTGGAAAAATGGGCTGAAAAATGGCAGATGGAGTTTAATACAGACAAGTGTGAGGTATTGCACGTTAGAAGGACAAACCAAGGTAGAACATACAGGTTAACGGTAAGGCACTGAGGAGTGCAGTAGAACAGAGGGATCTGGGAATACAGATACAAAATTCCCTAAAAGTGGCATCACAGGTAGATAGGGTTGTAAAGAGAGCTTTTGGTACATTGGCCTTTATTAATCAAAGTATTGAGTATAAGTGCTGGAATGTTATGATGAGGTTGTATAAGGCATTGGTGAGGCTGAATCTGGAGTACTGCGTTCAGTTTTGGTCACCAAATTACAGGAAGGATATAAATAAGGTTGAAAGAGTGCAGAGGTTTACAAGGATGTTGCCGGGACTTGAGAACCTTAGTTACAGAGAAAGGTTGAATAGGTTAGGACTTTATTCCTTGGAGTGTAGAAGAATGAGGGGAGATTTGATAGAGGTATATAAAATTATGATGGGTATAGATAGAGTAAATGCAAGCAGGCTTTTTCCACTGCGGCAAGGGGAGAAAAAAACCAGAGGACATGGGTTAAGGGTGAGGGGGGAAAAGTTTAAAGGGAACATTAGAGGGGGGCTTCTTCACACAGAGAGTGGTGGGAGTATGGAATGAGCTGCCAGATGCGGTAAATGCGGGTTCTTTTTTAACATTTAAGAATAAATTGGACAGATACATGGATGGGAGGTGTATGGAGGGATATGGTCCGTGTGCATGTCAGTGGGACTAGGCAGAAAATGGTTCGGCACAGCCAAGAAGGGCCAAAAGGCCTGTTTCTGTGCTGTAGTTTTTCTATAGTTTCTAATATTGCCGCAAACCCCAAATATATAATTTCTTCAATGTTATCAATACCACCTTACTTAAAATCCAGTGCATGTTTCTCTGAAATAATAAATATTTTAAACCCAGCTTGCTAAAGAGTCTTGACGAAGGGTCTCGGCCCGAAACGTCCACTGCACTTCTTCCTATAGATGCTGCTTGGCCTGCTGCATTCACCAGCATTTTTTGTGTGTGTTGCTAATTACAAAATGCTTAGTTCCCCATGTCAGACTGTAAAGCTTTGTTTCTTAAAATGATAAAAATAAATGTAACTCATTTGAAACGTAGCATCAAAAGTGTTTTCAAATACAAACATGCAAATTTGACAGCGTGTATCTGTACAAACAAAGGCTGCAAGTTACAAATGCTGTAAATATAGCCAAAGCCATAGATGTTTTAAAAATGCACCACTGAACTAAAGTGTGGGAGCTTCGTTCACCAGATGGTCTTAGAGAGTCGAATTTTATCAACCTTAAACAGATAAAACGAGCAACAACACAAAAAAAATTCATTGGCATGATTTATTTCCCTTTTGAAGTTACAGTATTCCTAGCTAGATCAGATAGTGTTGTCTGGTTTCGGTACTATATTTCCCCAACTCCAAGCTTACAATGAGAACATTGTCTCAACACAGGCAGCTTCACTCTCACCCACGTAAACACAGGAGTCTTTCTGTGCAAAAATGTCACACTTGGACAGTATCTAAACCACAAAAACAAACCACAGAATGGGAGAGAGTCATTGCTAGATTATAAAGCTAAAAGTCACCTTCAAAAAAGAAATAGATTTATTTAAATGGGCAGAATTCTGACAAGAAAATATCTGAAGTCTAGCTTGCCAATATCACTTAAGAGAATTCACAGTAATGCGTTTATGGCTTTAAACTACTGGTCAGAAGCTCTCTGGGTGAAACACTGTAGAATTTCCACTGCCATAAAATGATTAGAGATAGAAACCAGTCATGTCACTGCATTGGTTCTGCCAGCTTTTACAAACCAAGTCAAAAAAGTTAAAATAGATAATATTGGCAACAAAATTAAAAGCAACAGATGTTAGGATTAGAATAGATATAGAAGTCTGCTGGACACTAGCCCACTAAAAAATAACAATTTTAGCATGTTGGACTCCAGAAAATAAAAGTATGTTCTAATCCATTGTGAAGGTGATTTAGGAATTGGTTTGGAGAAAAGAACTGGAAATAATATACAAATGTAAAATGTTAAAAGCCTATTTGTATTGCTGTTTTATTAAACTCAAACTATCAAATCTGGAAAAAGCCAAACTCAAAGATGAACAGAAAAAAAACTGAAGAAGATGAAATCACCCTTTTTTCTTGACTGGAGCCTGAAATGTTGAGACCTGATAAAGGACCCAAAATGTAAAAGATTGAAGATTTTGCATTCATGATATGGCTCTTTAGCATTTAGTTGTGGTAGAGTGACTTCAAATGGCTCTACGACTAAGCCATGATTCTTATCCTAGTACACAAGCAGGAAATTTTACAGCTAGAGACAACACTACTAAATACAAGGAGTCAAATGGAGATGAAGTCAACCTGCCACTCAGCCCAGGGTCTCTGTTCAGTGGATGTATCTAGATTAGATGCAAAGAATCAGTTCCACTAACAGGACAATAGGAGGACAACCAGCACAGTGCAATGAGACCAGCTGTCAAAGCCTTGGAAACAACCTTTAAATGTGGCTGACCTTTGGAAACATTTATAAGCCGTTGCAATTGAAATCACATTTTAAGTAATGATCTCCATGCCAGAAATCTCTGTTATGTTTTGTAACTTCAAAACATTAAATTAATTCAAAGGAAAACAGAGGAACCCAAAATGAGTCGAACCTGATGTTTACTTTTGACCAAGGCGCACACGTATCATGTGGTAGCGTGATGACGTATGCAATTCGTGTATTTATATATAACCCATAATTAATAATTTAAATGAACAAGAATGCTTAACCAAACAAAAAAAATACACACACAAGGTAATTCAAATATCACTGAAATATTAAATACACAAAACCTTCCATTTACAAGAATAGGGACTCCAAATTCATCACCAAGTTAACAAGAACCATGGCGATATGTTGCAGGCTGCTTACAAAACTTCTAAGTATCCCTCCTCTAAATTACTCTCACTGCAATCTGCAACCCGTAATTTCCCTTTAAGCAAAGTATTTTTGAACTGCCTTAATGAACTAGTGTCTTCGTGAACTTCTGAAGGAGTTGCTGGGCTTAACTCTCAAGCATGCGGGTATGGCACCTTTAAGTGGACAAAGGCACATCACCATAGTCAAAAGACAGGGAGGAGAAGATTCCAAGCCAGGCTGAATTTTTCTCTACCCAGCATCTTGTTAGTAAATGTACAGTCACTGGAGAACAAGACTGAGGACTCAAGGGCAAGACAGCTCTCTCAGAAAGAAAAGAGGAGTTGCCATGTTCTGTGGTTCATGGGGACTTGGCTCACTCCGACCACAATGGATTCAGCGATCAGACCAGACAACTTCTTGATATACAGGATGGACCAAACAGCTGATCTTGTGTGTCATGATAAACTCTCTGTGGTGCTCGAACATAGCAATCTTGGTATTGTTGCACTCTTGTTCCAGGTAAGGGAAACATCTAATGATTAAGTGCAACTGTTCTACTCACCAACAGAGTTCTCCTCCATGATGCTGACCACAGTTTATAAATCATTAGCAAATAACATGCAGCACCAGGGGTCTCAACATTCTAGACCACTGCAATACTACAATTAGGAATACCTGCTATTCCATGTCTAGACCACATTTCAGTAAATCTAACCACTTGGCTGCGCTTCTCCTACCTGCACACAGGCAGCAGCTGAAGAGCAAGGCTCCAGAGATAAGGACTACAAAGAGGTGGCCATGGGAGGCAAAGTAGTGGGCTACGGGATTGCTTTGAGTTAGTGGACTGGGCTGTGTTCAAGGACTCATCTGTGGATCTGAGGGAATATACCACAGTTGTCAAGGACTTTATAAACCACCTGGGTGAACCATCTACTATCTGCTTATGGCCAGATCAGTGGTAGTCTGGACTGGCAACCATGTAAGATAAAAGAGGTCCAGGTATGATCTCTGGAAAGCTATCTCATGTGCATATTGGCCATTCTGGTCCAAACTTGAGACACTCGGGGGACACCTGACAGCAGACTTGAATGCTGTTACCTGTTACAACGTGAAACCTAGTGACATAGGTGACAACAAGGCTTTGCTACCAGATGAGCTCAATGCTTTCTATGCTTGCTTTCACTGTCAAAACATGGAGGAACTTCACAAACTCCCGTAGTTCCCAATAATCCTGTGATATTAGTCTCAGAGGCTTATGTGAGAGCATCGTTCAGGAGGCTGGCACAGAAAACATCCAGCCCCAGTAAGACCAAGGAGCTAATTGTTCACTTCAGGAGGAGGACGCCAGAGGTCCATGAACCAGTCTTCATCAGTGGATCAGAGGTGGAGAGGGTCAGCAATTTTATATTCCTTAGTGACATCATTTCAGAGGATCTGTCCTCAGCCCACAAAGGAAGCACAGCAGTGCCACTACTTCCTTAGAAGCTTGCAAAGATTTGGCATGACCTTTAAAACTCTGATAAACTTCTATAGATGCACGGTGGCGGGTTTATTGACTGATTGCATCAAGGCCTGGTATGGAAACACCAATGCCCTTGAACAAAAAATCCTACAGAAAGTAGTGGATACGGCCCAGCTGATCACAGCTAAAGCTCTCCCCACAACGGAGCACATCTACACAAAGTACTGTCACAAGAAAGTACTATCCCTCAAGGACCTCCACCACTTAGGCCATGCTGACTTCTCGCTGCTGCCATCAGGAAGAAGATACAGGAGCCTCTGGATCAACACCACCAGGTTCAAGAACAGTTATCATCCCTCAACCAGCAAACTCTTGAATCAAAGAAGATAATTTCATTCACCCCATCACTGAACTGTTCCCACAACCTATGGACTCACCTTCAAAGACTATTCATCTCATGTTCTCAATCTTTATTGCTTTTTTTTAAATCTCTCCATATTTGCACAGCTTGCTGTCCTTTGCACATTGGCTGTTTGTCTATCCTGTTGGGTATGGTGCTTCTTGGATTTACTGTGTATGCCCATAAGAAAAAGAATCAGGGTTGTATTAAGGTGACATATATGCACTTTGATCTTTGAAGTTCAGTGAACTGGGATTCACCATCCGATGAATCCAATTCCAGTACTGGAATTGCATATGGACTGAACAGAAAACAGCTGTGGTCTATCTCAGCACATCCGTGACTAACCCAGCACCATGTAACACCAGCAGTTCCCTTTGGAGCCATCGGCCACAGCAAACATAATTCAGCCCAATAGGGATAATGGCAGCTCCTCTTAAATTCTTAAGTTCAATTTCCATACAATTCCAACAAACTTATACTGGTTATATGATAACAGCTGCATGCATGTTTATAGTCTCTATACCAGAGTCTCAAATTTCACTCTCAGTTGTGTCCGACGTGACGTCACACTTATAACTTTAAGAGACTGTTCACTAGTCTATTCAAAGCTATTTTCTTTTTGTCTTAGTAGCTTTTTGATTCTTAGTTCCGAGTTTAGAAAACAGATCCATTTATATATATTACAAAGAAATCTTTGACTGTCTTAAGACAATTCACAGCCAGGGCTAGAAAAGAATAACAGAGGGTGCAAGAAATTGTAAAGTGAAGTCAAGCTTGCTTTAAAAAAAAATACATGATTGTAAGCTGGAAGAAAATATCTAAACTGAGGCAAGAACAGAATTCTACCGCTTTGTGGTACTGGGGAACAAATGAGTCGTGGCCAGAATCATCAAAGAAAGTTTCTTTCAGCAGGCTTTCTCTTGCCAGCACTTCCCAAGGATTAAAGGGCTAGCACAGGGGTGCAGCTTTTAAGACTCAGGAAAAGAGTTCAGCTTCAGAAAGAAGTTATGTTCGCTCATGATAAATAAAAACAAGTTTTTAAAAAGTTATTTGCAAGACCCAAAACAGTAAACATCAAACAATAGTTACACTTTTATTTATGCCTCTTAGCAAATTACAAGTCAAACATTTAGGAATACATTGCCGTTTCACTTTTAAGTGAAGATTGTTCCTCCATGGCACAGCAGAAGAATCCAACAGAATGTATTCTTAATTATAGAAATGTACATGCATTTCCTGTCGGCTACACTAGAGATATTAAAGGCAAGTTTTGTGCAGCTGTCTGGTCTCCTGTTTAACTCCTGTTGTCTCGGATTTCTTCCAGTTATTTGCAATGTCTACCACTAACTGAAAATGTTTTGTTAAAATGTCATCAGCAATATTTCAAAGCTCACTATTGGGAAGCAATGAGGCAGAGCAGAGACTTAACCATGTAATAATCAAATAAATTTTAAAACCACCGATCCTTTATTTTGGTCCAAAACTTTAAGACAAAATACACTTCAAACGATAAAGAAAGCTGAACATGATAGTTTCTAATTTCAACCTGTCAGATGAACCACAATGAAGAATTCTGATACTCCATGGTGGGATTTTTAGAAAGGAATTAAGATACAAGCAAGTTATTATTAATTTAGTCTTTCCTACTTGCTTACCAAGACCTATTTTTTAAAATATTCTTAACAGCCACATTATACCCCTGTTTAAGTGCTAAAACAAAGCTCAAACAGAGAGGCCTGTAACACTCTCTCCCACCAATGTGCCCATCTATTCTCTCTCATTGATGTAGCTGTTAGACCAAGACCTTGGAAAAATGGTTATTTGCGTAAACGTTAAAGATCTTTAAAGGTTAGCCTTGTCACATGCACATCAAAACATACGGCAAAATGCATTGTTTTCTGGGGGGAGGGGAGAGAGCCCACCAGTGTCGCCATGCTTCCTGTTCCAAGGTAGCATGCCCAAACTTGCTAACCTTAACTCATACTTCTTTTGGAACATGGGAGGAAACCGGAGCCAGCAGCAGGAACTGGATTTCAATTGTGATCACTGACACTGCTAGCTGCTACACTACATGCCACCCTGACATGGAAGTTTACCTTTGATAACTAACTGTAATACGCTGCTGCTATTTATAAGATTTCATGCATTTCCCTGGGGTGGAGCATTGATTGGGGAAAGCAGCAAGGAAAAAAATAGGAGCCCAGAAGTACAGAGAAGGAAAGGAACCAAGTAACACCACAAGATTATGCACATTCAATAAAAAATATGCTATAAATTTTCTTTGATTTTAAGGATGGAGAGAGAAAACCAGAAAAACTGCCAGCCTGACATAAGTAGAAGGAAAAGTATTGCAGTTATCTACAGATAACAGTGCACTTGTTAGATTTGGACAGAGCCTACATCGACTTAACATAGAGGAAATCATGTTTGACCAATTTTTTGGAAATATTTTAAGGTCACAAACAAAAGATTGACAAGGCCAAATTAGTAACTGGACTTATAGAAGGTCTTCAATAAAGTAATAGACAAGAGATTACTAAAGCAAAAATATTCGTGGTTATATAGTAGCATGGATTAAGGACTGGTTGACAGACACAACAGGAACAAACGTTCACTTTGGGAGTGTTAACTGTGGATCCTGTAGGGATGAGTGCTGGATGGACCATGGCTGTTTACTATTTACATGAATTACATCACTGTAATATATCTTGATGCAGGGTCTTGACCCATAGCATTGACTATCTCTCTACCTCCACTTGTACTGCTCCACCCACTGAGTTTCTCCAGCAATCTGCAGTTCTTTTAAAAAAATCTGGTGTCAAGCTGCTGCAATTTAGACCACAAGACATAGGAGCAGAATTAGGCCATCTGGCCCATCCAGTCTGCTCCATCATTTAATCACGGCTGACCCTTTTTTTCTATCTCCTCCTCAATCCCAGTTCCCGGCCTTCTCCCCGTAACCTTTGATGCCATGTCCAATCAAGAACCTATCAATCTCTGCCTTAAATACACCCAAAAACCTGGCCTTCACAGCTGCATGTGGCAACAAATTCCACAAATTCACCAACCTTTGACTAAAGAAATTTCTCCTTGAAAGGGCGCCACTATATTCTGAGGCTGTGCCCTCTTGACCAAGACTCTCCCACCATGGGAAACATTCTTTCTACATCTACTCTGTCTAGGCCTTTCAACATTTGAAAGGTTTCAATGAGATCCCCCCTCATCCTTCTGAATTCCAGCGAGTACAGATCCAGAGCCATCAAGCGTTCCTCAAATGATAACCCTTTCATTCTTGGAATTATCCTTGTGAGCCTCCACTGGACCCTCTCCAATGCCAGCACATCTTTTCTAAGATAAGGGGCCTAAAACCGTTCACAATACTCAAGGTGAGGCCTCACCAGTGCCTTATAAAGCCTCAGCATCACATCCCTGCTCTTGTTTTCTGACTTCTTGAAATGAATGCTAACATGGGATTTGCCTTCCTCACCCTCAACTCGACCAGGTGTTCTGCACAAGGACTCCCAAGTCCCTTTACGTCTCAGATTTTTGGATTTTCTCCCCTATTAGAAAATTCTCTCCACATTTATTTCTACTACCAAAAGGCAAGACTATGCATTTTCCAACATTGTATTTCATTTGCCACTTTCTTGCCCATTCTCCTAATCTGTCCAAGTCCTTTTGCATCCTACCTGTTCTTGTGTGTACCTGTAACACATCCAGGTTTCTCGATGATACAACTGCAGGTAACAATACAGATCGTGGAAAGAGCAGAGGGACTTTGGCAGTATACAGTTACCAAGGTGAAAGGACAATAACAGCAAATGGAACACAATGGGAGAAAATATGAGGGCATTCACTTTGGTACAAAGGCAGCATTATTAGAGATTGACAGGTGTTGGTGTTCAAACGGACCTGGGTGTTCTTGTAAATAAATCACACATTTAACCTGTAATTAGGAAGACAAATGGCATTTTTTTTCCTGTGAGAATTTGTGCATGAAGACATCTCGGCCCAATTGTAAAGAACAACATTAAGGCCAGATCTGGAATACTGGAACAGAACTAGTCTCTCTGGCAAACAATGAAATTTCTACTTAAGAAAGGAATGCATGCAAATTTCACCATATTGATTTACAGGATGGTGAGCCTGGTGTATGAGAAAGGGTTAAATAGATGAGAGTTTCGAAGAAAGTAGTGATCTCACTGCACAAAGTTCTTAAGACTGTTGATAGGATAGATGCAGAGATAGTGTATCTTGGCTCATATATCTAGTGTGTGGAGCAAGTGCCTCAAAATAAGGGATCAGACTTCAAGACAGAAGTTTCTTCACCAACAGAGATGTGAAATTTTGAAATTCCTGACTCAAGAGGGCTGTACAAGTGCCCAAGTACATGTAATACAGGCACTGGCAGGTTTTCAGATACAAGGGTACTGAGAGACATGGGGGTTAGTGTGAGTAAGCAGTGCTGAGGTAAAATATCAGCCATGATCCCACTGGACTGCGGAGTGCCACTACGAACTGACTGCACCCCCCCCCCCCCACATATTCCATTTCCTGCATCCTTATTTTGAAACATATAAACCAAATGGTGCACTTCATAAAATTCTAATTTTTTCCACTAGCAGGCCATGCTCTAGTACATCAACCCCAACTTCCACCTTCCAAAAACAGTCTGTTTCTCAAACTGAAACACCATCACTACAGACAGCATTCACAGAGATAACCCTTTTTTTAATATTCAATGCACTCCAACTGTAAAACTAAAAATGCCAAAAAAACAGAAAATGATGCAGTAGTCGAATATGCAGTTAACCTTACTTTCATCAGAGTTTAACTGTGGGACTGTAATCAGAAGATCAGCACTCCTGCAAACCAATCCTTTTGTAATAATGACATTCTAGTGCAAAAATACAAATACAAAATGGTCCAGAATGAAATAATCTATATCCCATATGAGCCAATCTATATCCCATGCCCATTCAGCTTCTAATCACTGGCTCTGCACTGCTAAAGAAATCAATGTTCAGCTACCCATTGATCCAGTCTAAATTTCATAAACTTAATTTATTGACCAACTTCACTGAAAATGAGCAATGTAGTTTAGAAATCTCCAATGGTGAAAATATGTTTTTGCTCAGGGCTTCTGTTTTTGGTTAGTGAACTGCTAAATGAATATTAAGCAAAATACTGTGAATATTAAGTTCAGGCAAAATTTTACAGAGGGAAAAAACTCATTAACTTACTGATGTCTAATCAGTTTTCTCCATGTCTTCCAGGACTTCGCATTAATACTTAGTTTTCTAGAACTGACGTATTTAGGACTTGCTGAATTAATGAACTGCATTTTGATTTTAATTTGGTAACGAGTTCCTGTAATTTGTGATACTGCAAACTTATCTGATGACAGTGTCAAAGAGATCAATAAAAATTTAACAACTTTAACTTTCTCAAATACAGTAAATATGATTTTATTCCCAAGATCTAGATGTACAGAAGTTGCATCTATGTTAATGAGTTCCCAATGCCAAAAATGTCTGTGGAGAAGATTCTAGTCCCTTGTGAAAATGGAAGATAATACAGAAAAATAGCATTAATATAGGAGGAAAAAAGGAAAAGTGCAGTAAAAAAGCTTCATCTGGAAAATAGGTGCTGCTTAAATGTCAAACTCACATCAGCACACAAAGCAGAATGTGAATAAATCAAATACGTAAAAGTTCAAGACCATAAAGAGCATGCAGCACTAAAATAAAATGTGGCAATGCAGATAAAAATGAAGACAGTGAACTCCAACAACCAAAAGCCTGGAAGGTGAGAATAGGTCCACGCCAAGGCTACTCATTACCCTCTCAGTAGCTCAGAGAAGCCCTCCATTCGACAGGGTCCCCCATAGAAGCTGCATTCTAGCTGTGGATATATAATTATATATTTAACAATAAATAACTAGTTAAAATAACCATCATAAGTGCTCCACAGTACAACTGTAGAAATTGAGAGGGTCTTCGGTGACACAACAATTCTCCTCAAACTCCTAATGAAATACAGCTGCTGTCATTCCTTCTTTGAAATTGCATCAACATTCTGGGCCCAGGATAGATCCTCAGAGATGCTGACACCCAGGAACTGCAGACTGCTCACTCTTTCCACTTCTGATCCCTCAATGAGGACACATGTCTGTCTGTTCCCCCAACTTTCCCTTCCTGAAATTCACAATCAATTACTAACATTGAGTGCAAGGTTATTGCCACAACACCGCTCAACCAGCTGTCCGTACGCCTCATCACCATCTGAAATTCTGCCAACAGTAGTTGTGTTGTCGGCAAATTTATAAATGGAATTTGAGCTGTGCCTGGCTACACAATCATGGGTGTAGAGAGAGCAGATCAGTGGGCTAAGCACACATCCTTGAGGTGTGCCAGTGAGGAGGAGATGTTATTTCCAATCCATATGGACTGTGGTGACCCAGTGAGGAAGTCAAGGATCCAGTTGCAGAGGGAGGTACAGAGCCACAGGTTTTAGACTTTGTTGATTAGAATTGAGGGGCTAACTCTTGAACGCTGAGCTGTAGTCAATAAACAGCAGCCTGATATAGGCATTGCTGTTGTACAGGTGATCCAAGGCTGAGTGAAAAGCAAGTGGGACTAGTCCGCTGTAGACCTACTGTGATGATAGGCAAATTGCAGCCGGTCCATGTCCTTGCTTACGCAGAATTGATGCTAGCCGTGACCAACCTCTCAAACTACTTATCACAGCAGATGAGTGCCATTGAGCAACAGTCATTAAGGCACCTCCCCTTGCTCCTCTTGGGCACTGGCATGATTGTCAGCCTTTTGAAGGAGACGGGAACCTCTGACTGCAGCAGTGAGGGATTGAAGATGCCCCTGAACACTCCTACCAGTTAGTCGGCACAGATTTTCAGAGCCTCATCAAGACCTGAAGCCTCGCGAGGGTTCACCTTCTAGAGATGAAACTTTGAAAAATGTTCTGACATCTGCCTCTGAGACAGAGATCACAGGGTCACCAAATGCTGCAAGGATTCGCACAGGTGTTTTATTCTCCCTTTCAAAACGTGCATAAAAGGCATTAAAGGTCATCTGGGAGTACAGCCATTCATGATGTTAGATATCACTTTGAAGGAAGTAACAGCCTGCAAACCCTGCCAGAGCTGAAGTGCATCCGATTCTGTCTCTAACCTCTGTCAGAATTTTTTTTTTGTTGCCCTTAAAGTAGCCTTCCATAGGTCGTACCTGGATTTCTTGTATAACCACCAGTCTTGAATGCCACATATCTAGCCCCCGGCAGACTACGAATCTCCTGGTTCATTCATGGTTTCTGGTTTGGGTATGTCCGGTATGTTCTTGAAGGCACACATTCATCCAAGCAACTACTGATTCCAAATGAACAGCAGATACAGTTTGGCACCCGAGACATTGCACTCATTTGCCAGTCAGCATTGAACTCAACGTAGGACTGCCTTGGGGACTCCAGCTCTGGATTTTCCATGAATGGGTATAGCCGCAAGTTTTCCTTTTCCTAGATGAGCCGCCAACCCCACGGCTGATGAGCCCCATCAGCCCAGAGCAACTGGTTTTAAGGTGCCAGTTACTGGCCTTTGCTCATTCTCCTGTCAATAGAAACAGTTCTTCCAAGCACAGTAGCTGAGCCACGTGTGAAGGCCAGAAGCTGGACTTGATTGTCAGGGGCTATTTGAGAGGCATGCCATTGGGAGCACTTAAAAGGCAATGGGAGCTCATACACACTACGCAACCCCCCAGCGGTTATGACAACCTTAAGGATGTCCACCCCTTTTGTTCTCACAACCCCCAAATCACTGGCAAAACCAGTCCATAGTGCTAATTCAAAGAGAAAGTAGGAGATATAATTAGGGTCTTAAGTTATTGTAATCAATCATTAAGCTGGAGGGCTATAAAGTTTCTAATACATTGACATAACTCTGACCTTCAGCCTGCAATGAATTTCATTCCAAAATGTGCTCAAAATTGGTAGGAGATCAAAGCGAAACAGGATATTGAAGTAGAAAGCAAAATATTTTAAAAAAAAATTATTTGAACTGGGGAGGGGCAGGTTGGGAGAACAGATGGAGACAGAATATAGAGAAATGAAAAAGATGTAATCAAAGCTACTGTATACATACCAAAGTGATAAGATCAACTGAGGGATGAAAAAGAATACTTTGAATGCCCAGTTGTGAAAGCCATATCATAAAGGAAAATGAGCTTTTCACAAGGTAACTGAAGGGAATGGCAATTTCACCAGAAATGGGGTCTGCTCCAGAGCTATAGAGTGAGTTAGTTAATGATAAATGAACATATAAAGTCTAAGAGCAGATATGAGAAACAGATTGGTTATGTTATAGGGTAGAATTTAAGCAACATAGAAAACCTACAGCACAATACAGGCCCTTCGGCCCACAAAGTCATGCCAAACATGTCCCTACCTTAGAAATTACTAGGCTTACCTATAGCCCTCTATTTTACTAAGCTCCATGTACCTATCTAAAAGTCGCTTAAAAGACCCTATCGTATCCGCCTCCACCACCGTTGCCGGCAGCCCATTCCATGCACTCACCACTCTCTGAGTAAAAAACTTACCCCGACATCTCCTCTGCACCTACTCCCCAGCACTGTAAACCTGTGTCCTCTTGTGGCAACCATTTCAGCCCTGGGAAAAAGCCTCTGACTATCCACACGATCAATGCCTCTCATCATCTTATACACCTCTATCAGGTCACCTCTCATCCTCCGTCGCTCCAAGGAGAAAAGGCCGAGTTCACTCAACCTATTCTCATAAGGCATGCTCCCCAATCCAGGCAACATCCTTGTAAATCTCCTCTGCACCCTTTCTATGGCTTCCACATCCTTCCTGTAGTGAGGCAACCAGAACTAAGCACAGTACTCCGAGTGGAGTCTGACCAATCTATTGAATTTGTTGGTAGTTTGTCACCATCTGAATGTATTTTTTTAAGGTAGTGAGTATGGGATGTGGAGTTAGTATAGGAAAGTAATGCCAAGGTAAAAACCACAATAATATTGATTGGCTGAAGTATATGGATCTTAATTTATGTTCTATATTCTAATTGTTCTTTGCAAATAAAAAGAAAAAAAATGTACAACATTCAAAAGACAAATTAACAACCAAAACAATCAATGCTAATAAATGGCCAATGGCTGACAAATTTCAAAGTTCAAGTTCAAAGTAAATCTATTCATTATCAAATTCCAAATACTTTATGTTGCCATATACAACCCTGAGACTCATTTTCTTGTGGGCATACTCAATAAATCTAATAACCATAATAGAATCAACAAAAGACCACACCAACAGGGTGGGCAAGCAGTGTGCAAAAGACAACTATGCAAATACAAAAAGAAAGAAAAAAAAAAGTTATAATAATAATAAATATGCAATAAATAAAGAACACAAGATGAAGAGTCGTTGAAAGTGAGTCTATAGGTTGTGGGAACAGTTCAGCAATGGGGCAAGTGAAGTTCTCCCCTCTGGTTCAGGAGCGCGATGGTTGAAAGATTCCTGAACCTGGTAGTGTGCGTCCTGAGACTCCTGTACCTTCTTCCTGATGGCAACAGCTAGAAGAGAGCATGACCTGGGTGATAAGGGTCCCAGATGATGGATGCTGCGACAATGCTGTGTGTAGATGTGGTCAATGGCGAGGAGGGCTTTACCCATGATAGACTGGGCAATATCCACTACTTTTTGTAGGATTTTCCATTCGGGCATTGGTGCTTCCATACCAGGCTGTGATGCATCTAGTCAATATACTCTCCTCCACACATCTGAAGAAGTTAGTCAAAGTTATAGCCATCATGCCAAATTTTCGTAAATTCTTAAGGAAGTGGAGGCACTGCCGTGCTTTCCTTGTAATTGCACTTGCGTGCTGGGCCCAGGACAGCACCGTTGAAATAACAACATCTAGGAATTTAAAGTTTCTGACCCTCTCTACCTCTGATCCCCTGATGACTGGCTCATGGATCTCTGGTTTCCTCCTCCTGAGTCGACAATCAGCTCCTTGGTCTTGCTGACATTGAGTGAGAGGTTGTTGCTGTGGCACCACTCAGACAGATTTTCAGCCTTCCTCCTAAATGCTGACTTGTTAACACCTTTGATTGGCCTATGACAATGGTGTCATTGGCAAACTTAAATATGGCATTGGAGCTGTGCTTAGCCACACAGACGCAAGTGTAAAGCGATTAGAGCAGGGAAGTAAACACACAGCATTGCAGTGCACCTTTGCTGATAGAGATTGTTGCCAATCCAAACTGACTGGGGTCGGCAAGTGAGGAAATCAAAGATCCAATTGCACAAGGAGGTATTGAGGCGAAGGTCTTGAAGCTTACTGACTAGTTTTGAGGAGATGATAGTTTTGAATGCTGAGCATCCTGATTTATGCATCTTCACTGTCCAGATGTTCCAGGGTTGAGTGAAGAGCCAGTGAGATGGCATCTGCTGTGGACCTGTTGTGCCGGCAGACAAATTGGAGTGGATCCAAGTCGCTTCTCAGGCAGGAGTTGATATGTATCATCAACAACCTCTCAAAACACTTCACGGTAGACGTAAGTGCTCATGGACGATAGACATTGAGGCAGGTTACCGCATTCTTCTTAGGCACCGGTGTAACTGAAACCTGCTTTAAAGCTGGTGGGTACCTCAGGCTGCCAAAGCGAGAGGTTAAAGATCTCAGTGAACACTCCAGGCAGTTGATCAGCAAAGGTCTTTAGTGCCCGGCCAAGTTCCCCATCTGGACTGGATGCTTTCAGTGGCTTCACCATCCTCAAGGATGCTCTCATGTCAGTCTCAGAGAATGAAATCACAGAATCATCGGGGGCTGTGGGAGTTCATGATAGTTCTGCCATGTTCTGATGGTCAAAGAGAGCACAGAAGGCATTGAGCTCAACAGGAAACGAAGCCCTGTTGTCACCTACAGTATTTTGCTTGATTTCACTTTGTAAGACGTGACTGCATAAAAGCCCTGCCACAGCTGTTGAGCATCCTTCATTGACTCACGTTTAGTCTGGAATTCCTACTTCACCTGTGAGATAGCTTTCCGGAGAACGTGCCTGGACTTCTTATAACTTTCTTGATCACCAGACTTGAAGGCCTCTGATCTGGCTCTCAGCAGATCGCAGATCTCATGGTTCATCCAGGGCTTCTGGTTGGGGTAAACTCTGTATGATTCTGTGGGGACACACTCATCTACGACTGTTTTTACGAAGTCCGTGACAACAGTGGTGTATTCATTCAGCTACACAGTTGAGTCCTTGAACTTGGCCCTGTCCACCAACTTGAAACAATCCCATAGCCATTCCTGCCTTCTACAACCACCTCTGTTGTCCTAAGCTCTGGAGCTTTGCTCATTAGTCTCTACCTGTATGCAAGTAGGAGAATGACAGCAAAGTGATCAAATTTCCAAAAGTGCGGTCTGGGCACGGAATGGTAGGCATTCCTTATCATATTATAGCAGTAGTCTAGTGTCCCAAGACCTCTGATGCCATTTAAAAGAGGTGATTAAATATCCAACTTCTAAAATCACAAGACAGTGGTGACAAAGCATTGTTTTCTGATCTTATAGAAGTGACAGAATTCAAAACCAGGTGAAAATATATAAAAGGAATAATTACTGTGAAATTAGCCTGTGGCAGTTTTGATTAATCCAATCTTAAAAAGGGATAACACACATGAAACTAGCCAACAGAACAACCATGTTTTATCATAATGTTCGTGGACTTTTAAAACAGCATATTCTTCAACTTGCCATTGGATACCCAGCAATGTTTCCAAATTTGACATATTTTCAGTGTCATAGATTAGTGAGGAGACAAACCTTTCTGCAAGTGTATCAGTAAAGTGTATTTTCTTTTAAGTAGTCCACGTAAACTACAAGAACACAGCCAGTGAGACGTGACGCCAAGCCTGGAAACGACTTCTTAAGCTATCCACTACTGTCAGAGCTTCCCAAATAATGCTATGACAATATTTTGGCTAGTAATGGAAAAACATTTAAAATTATGCTTGGCTAACAATATGCTAAAATTCAAAAGGTCCTCACAACAATACTCGTGACTTAATCTTATTTGTTTCATGTGCCTGTTAGCTCATTAATAGTAATTCACATCTCAAATACAAGTCATTTACCCAAAAGCAAACCAGTTTATGCCTAGTCTCTTTCAAGGTAACTGAACTCAGCCAAAAAAAAACAGCAAGGGCAGTAAATCTTGCCCTGTAGCAAATATGCAGGGATTTTTCTAATAATCAAGGATACTTTTTAATCCTAGAAGTGTGATTGACAATGCTGAAAATATAATCAAGATTGCAAAGTCTTCCAATAATTTTGTTGACAAGCTTACATTTCATCACCAAATGGGTGAAAAAAGTAACGAACTGCTGCTAATTCTCTAGCTGCACCTAACACGGGCCAACTCTGAATGATACGCATCTTGTTACTTCAGCTGCAAGCAAAAGCTATCTTCCAAATACTTACAAATGCGTTATTAATTAGGGAAAGAGAACAAGGAGAAATGAATATACAGATTGGCCCACAACTTCTGTCGAACTCTGCAGCTACTGAATTCAAGGTTAGCTCATCTATCACTTAATGCCACAAGATTCCTCTAATATAAACATTTTTACATCAGGATTTATTGGAAATTACATATAATCAGAGTATTAAAGCGCAGAGACAGGCCCTCATCCAGCCTAATCTTTTTGTCCATCTACTCTAGTCCCAATTGCCTGCAAACAGTTTTGGATCATTCATAGGCCAACAAGTATCAATGCGAAATCTGACAAAAATGACCACATGGAATTTGCCTTGATGTTTAGTGATAGAAGTCATGCAGCTAACATTGAAACATTCTGGACAGGCCACAAGCCAGCAAAGTATCCCGGAGGAGACGATTTGCGCACTGTTACAGATATCAAGTTTGAGGCAGTAAACCAAAGTATTGTTCCTTATCACCTTTTGCAATACAAATAATAAGTATGCACATTTAATTATTTATCAAAGCTGTCTTAAAGATTGAAATGTATATGAAATCTTACTTTAAGCTCTTGGAACAAATCCCAGCATGGAAGGTTCAAAAACTAACATTTTATCCACTCATCCCCAAAATAAACTGAATTCTTACCTTCCACCCAGCTGAACTGTTGCTATCTCCTTTGTCCTTGAAGTAAGGCACAGATTTGACCATCCAATCATAGATCTGAGACAGTGTCAGCCTCTTCTCTGGTGAGCTCTCAATAGCTTTGGTGATAAGGTCTGCATAAGATTGATGGCCCCATGCATTTCTTCGAGAAGAACTCTTACGCTGTGCACTTGCTGCAGCACTCTGGGAAGAGACCTCTGCACTCAGGCTAACTTCACTCTCTAGTTTTACAGCACTTGAATCAGCAACATCCTGCTTTTCTTCTTCAGTGGGAGTTCCTGTGGCAGAATCCTCCTGCTTCACAGTTGTCAGTTCTGGTCTTGGCAAAGGCCAAGTGCAGGATCTAGGACGAACCTGTGGTTTGAAGTCAGGGTCAATCTCAGCTTGTCCTGATTCTTCAGCCATCATTTGTAAATTTTTTTGTCAATTAAATTCCAAATGAGAATGGTTTCTTCCTCTTCACAAATTAAAGTTCGTGACTTCTGTCTTACAAAATACATATAATTGATTTTTCATACAAATCTCTCTACATCTTCAACAAAATAACTTGCATCTTACTGAAAAGGGAAACAAATTTGGGTGCTGTTCCCGATTATTTGCAGAATTTAGAAAGTTACAACCACCACCACCTTTCCAAATATACTGATACTTCTTTTCTGCAAATATTACTTTGATTTCAAACTGAGGTTAGCCCCAAACAATTAACACACTGTAATTCCCCATCAAGAGGAATAGAACTGGCATCCACTGCAATACGTTCTGACACGTCCTTTCCAATGGCTTGCACCCTTTGGATTCAAAGCACAGTTACAATTAAACACTTTGCATCTTTCCCGGAATTCAGAATCTGACTTTATTATATGAAACCATATAATACTGAAGAGGTTTAAACACACATGTTGACCCAGATTTTGATCATTTAGATTTTTTAAAAGCAACGTCCACAAAAATTATTTTCCTATCTTAATCAATCTCAGTGACTTTCGATAACAAGGTAATAGAAAAAGACAAGTAGTATTCTGGTTAACAATTTCCTTTTAAAATGCTCAGAATTCACAAAATCATTGCAATTCTGAGAAGCTTTGTTTTCTTCTTCTCTAAGTAAATCCAAAACGATGCGCTGCAAACAGTTTGAGAACGAGTGGCAAACAAGAATCTTCTTTCAGCTGACGTTAAAAGGCAGTGTAAAAGAACGACTGTGAAAACGAATGTCTGATGCTACATGATCACGAACACTCATGACAGATATTTCACCTTTACTGTTCTATAGTGTCCACGATTAAAACTTTGTTTTTAAACCAACGAAAGGACGGGAGCAGGGGAAGAGAGGAGCAATCTGCATAAATTCCTTCGTCGCGAAACAATCTCTGTTCGAGAGGTGCAAGCGTGCAAAACGTTCATGAATCCTCAAGCAGCCACTGGAGTCTGCAAAGCCTTTCCAGGAGGGGGTTGCTGCTCCTCTCTCTCTCTCTCTCTCACTTACTCACTCACTCATCCCCCGTCGGCCTTTCGTTGCAGGCCCCGGCCACAAGGCGCCTCCACTCCAAGCTACCATCTTGACCAGGAGGAGGGGTGGGGAGGGAGGGGTGAAAGCGCCACTGATCCAACCTGTGCCTTCAGCTACGAGTGCGAGCTCCTCCGAGTGGTTTGCAGGGCACCTTGGCCGCTGCAGCCTCGGCTGGCGGTGCCCTCAAGCTTCATTGGAATCCACCCACCGCAAGCCGCGGGATGTCCGTCTCAGGCCAATATTTCAATCACTCGTATAACAAACATTTGCTTTTCATTTTTTTAAAATTCTTTTTCCACCTTCTCCTCTGTTTTGATCCGTCTCGTTCCCTTTGATGTGTTTCAACGCATAGTAAACATTGCCGTCCGGTGAAATGGGGGCGAGGCTTCGAGGCACGACGGGAAATGTAGTCCAAATACCAGCGTTT
The DNA here is from genome assembly GCF_030028105.1 of Mobula birostris. Classification (NCBI taxonomy): domain Eukaryota; kingdom Metazoa; phylum Chordata; class Chondrichthyes; order Myliobatiformes; family Myliobatidae; genus Mobula; species Mobula birostris. Next base: position 124,467,913 of record NC_092379.1, on the reverse strand, counting down.
AGTGGGAACTTTACCATCTTGTAGACTACAGGACCCAGAATGCAGATGGTCTACAACAACATCTTAACACGGCGCCACCAACATGGCAAAAACTGTTTACAAAGCTCCTCAAATGAGTGCAGTCACACAGTTTGATCGTTAACCCATTTTCTTTGAATATTTAGTTGCTGATAATTGGATCCAGTATTTGTCACATTGCGGAGATTACAAGCCCTCATTCATGTTTTCCTTCATTCTGCCGACAAAAAAAATGCCACGGTGACGACATCGACGTCAGACAGAGTAGTTGGATGGGGCGTTGCCTTCTGGGAGTTGTAGTCATGATCGTCTGACGGCCCGCGGCTGCAGCAAAGGCCTACAGTACCCAGCAAACATTAAATGGTACAACATTGGAAAATAAGCTCTAATTAAGCACTCCAGTTACACCTCGAGTAAAACATCTCCTGGTTGTGACTGATTTTCCAGCTAAACAAATATCTTAGTATTGTAAAAACAAGTGATTCTGCAGATGCTTAAAATCCAGAGCAACAGACACACAGTGCTGGAGGAACTCAGCAGGTCAGGTAGCAGAATCAGAATGAAGTCTAATACCACCAGCATATGTCCTGAAATTTGTTAAAATTGCAGCAGAAATACAGAGAAAAATGTGAATTAAACAAATTAAATAAGTAGTGCAAAAAATAGAAATAGGAAAGTAGTGAGGTAGTGTTCATGGCTTCAATATCTTACGGCAGAGATGAAGAGGCCAGACATCCCACCTCTCCCGGAAGATCCGGGAGTCTCCCACATATCGATTGTGGCTCCCTGACGCCCGGAAATTATATACAATATCCCGGAAATAGATTTTTTTGAGAGGGAGAGGGAGAGCGAGCATCCTGATTGGTCTCTCTTTGTGCTAAGAGTGGTCCCCAACCACTGGGCCGTGAGGAAACGATATGATTTGACAATATGAGTCATTTGCACCTTTCCTCATTCACTGTCACGCACTGTTGAACTTGAACGCACACGAGGTCATTACCCGCGCATTATCCGTGTCAGCGTGGGAAGAAGATCAACTCCTCAAGCTTGTAAATGACAGCGGGCTAAAAAGTTTGTTTGACATAACATCTCTGCCGGCATTCTGGATCAAAGTCAAGGCTAAATATCCTGAGATAGCCACAAAAGCACTGAAAACGTTGCTTCCATTTCCAACATCATATCGCTGCGAAGCGGAGTTCTCTGCAATGAATGCAACGAAAACTAAATTGCGGAATAGACTGAACATAAGGAACCCCCTTCGAGTATCGCTGTCTCCCCTCACCCCTCGATGGGACCATCTTGTTGCATGAAAACAAGCCCAGGGCTCGCACCGATTCAGCGATATTGGTGTGTTGCAATGATTTTATATGTTCATACGGGGAAAATATACGCTGTGTGTTTAATATCCAAATGTTACTTAAGATGTTATGATGCTATTGACTTATCACCTATATTCCGGTCGTGATTAACACCCCCCACCACCCCCCCCCCCGGGTCGGCCGGTCCGCAAGAATATTGTCAATATTAGAGCGGTCTGTGGTGCAAAAAACGTTGGGGACCCCTGCTAAGCAGTTTTCTCTGTGGGCGGGCTTTACAGTCGACCTCAAAAGTAATGACAATGTTGCTTGCTGCACTGTTTGCAACAGTGACTTTTCTGTTGCCCATGGTGGGTTAAAATGTAAAAGACATGCTGAGGTGAGTTTAACAGGTGTCACTACAGCATAGCTAACGTTATTTAAACCGGCTGGCTAGCTGCTGAGGAGCTACGCTATTGATGTCCTACGTGATGAGGCCAAACTCCCTGTGAACTTGCTTAAAGTTGTGATAGAATAAACATGGTAATATAATATAATATAAGCACATATTTTAATGTCACATTTGCTGCATATACCCAACTTGGTTTACAGATTAGACAAAATCACTAAACAAAGTATTACATACACCCTTGGAGGTCAACGGCGCCGTGGGGGCGGGGGGGGAATATGGTGTTGCGGGGGGGGGGGGGGATGCTACCTCCCTGAAATGGTGGTGATACCTCCCTGAAATGAGTTTTTGCAGGATGGGATGTCTGAGAAGCTGTTCCTGAATCGCTGACTGTGTGCCTTCAAGCTTTTGTATCTCCTTCCTGATGGTAGAAATGAGAAGGTGGCGTGTCCTGAGTGATGGGGGTCCTTAATGAGGCACCGCTTCTTGAAGATCTACGGAATGTTCTGGACCGAGACCCTTCATCAGGACCCTTCAGATCCTTCAAATGTCTCAGCACTCAAACATAGTATATTATTTGAGGAATTCAGCCAATGAAAAGCAGATTGAAATTGTCACACACACTTATCCAGAGAGAGTGGAGTCCATATTCTATCTGGTGTTGCTGATGTTACCCCCAATTTGGATAAACATAGTTCAAATAAAGCATGTTTCCCAGGTTCCTGAACAGATTGGGATAGTCAACCTCTACGTCCCATATTAAAATGCTATGTACTGCTGTTCTAAGGCAGAGAGGTCTGCATCCAGGATGCATAATTCTAATGAGTCCCTTCTAGATTATTTTTATTGACAATCAGGCTGGAGGTATATATGTTGAGAGATGAACTGAAGCTCAGTGCGGCCAATGCTAAAGGTCTGTGGGGAAGGACCACAGTATAGACTCCTTCCGCTACCACATATTCAGGGGACCACATAATGCTAATGGTGCTTTCTTTATTTGCGTTTCTTTCTCACTGTCTTTAAAGTTTACACTACATAATGTACTGATCAAGAAAGTAATTTTGCACTATTTCTCCCTTTTGTATATATTTTTAATCATTAATAATGTCTATTTCTGAAACTAAAGAAAGATAACAAAGTACTTTGACATCAAAGTACAGGAAGCTTAACAATTTTGAAGTACATGAAATTGGAGGGCAGAAACTGACATTGAATAAGAGTTGGTTAATGGACAAGTAGCAAAGGGGATCTTTCTCATGTTGGCAGGCTGTAACAAGTTGGATACTACATAACTCTGACCTGAAGTTTACAAAGTCTATATCAATAAATTGGCTAAGAGGTCCATGGTCACATTTCCACATTCTTGGCGCATTTTTACATGGATTTTCACATAGTTTTGATCCTGAAATCTGCTGCTGTTTACATAGAGTTTATACGTTATCGCTGTAACTGTAAGGGACTGCAGATACTGGAATCTGGAGCAACAAATAATCTGCTGCAGCATCTCTCAGCAGAGTTACGTTAATGTAAGTGTACATTAACTTATGTTTGTCATGTACTGTGCTGCTACTATAAAAAGCACGGCATTTATATCCTGCGTATGTATGCCTATGCCAATAGATTTGAACTTGACTTAAACTCAGTGATACATATTTTAGCAAGTGCTGATAACAGGGTTTGGTCTGAAATATCGATAATTGCTTTCCCCTCAAAGAAACTGCTTACAGATTATATTGTATGCTGTTCCCTGTGAATGCATGAAATTTCCCTGGGGGCTCCAGTTTCCTCAGGCACCCCAAAGAGTTGTTCAGAGTTGAATTAGCCGCTGTAATTTGTCCTTAATGTAAGTGTGTGGTAGGGAAATCAGGAGAGTTTACAGAAATGCGAGAAAGAATAGGTCACGAGAAAATAAATGGGGACTGTGTTTGCTCTGAGAGTTGGACACATTGGGCTAAATAGCTTCCTTCCATGGCTGAAGAAAATATAGAAAAAAGTAGGAGTATGTAAAGAAATTTCAAGAGGATGCAAGCAAGGAAAATGATTGAGCAAGAATGTAGTAGATCGAATATGATGTGGGAAAATGTGGCATTATTCTTTCTGAATCACAAAGCAGGAATATAGTATCTTTTAAAGCGAAAATGGCCTGGGACATATTGATGTTCAAAGTGACCTTGGTGACTTGTTCCAATCTTACTGAAGGGTAATATTCAGGACCAGCAAGCAATTAAGATTTCAACAGATCTCTGCATATGACTGGATATGGGGGTGTGGCAGGAAAATGGTGCTGAGGTACAATATCAACCATAATCTTGTCAAGCAGCAACGCTGATTGAAGAGAGAGAACAAGATTCCAAATTTAGGTCATTGACCTGAATCACTAGCCCTTGTTTCTCTTTCACAATTATTGCCAAACTGTTGATGAAGCCAAACATCTGAATTTTCTGATTTAATTTCAGATGTTTGGCTTCGTGAACTATGACTTCATTCACTATGTTTACTTCAGAACTGTTTCTCCTCAGAGTATTTTAAAATGAATTTCCACATGAAGAATTTAAGTATATAATCCAATACCTCATTGAAGGATGTTGAATGTCAGAAGATCCTTTATTTGGATGATTTAATAGTCCTACCTGCTAGCCTTTCTGGTTCATTTGGCTATAGACTTTGGAAAAAAATTAAGGTCATTTTTGCATTGAAGATTGTAGGAGCTGCTTGTGTATGACTTGACAACAGTGCACTCATTGGCCAGTGAGAAGTCCTCTCAATGTCACCTCAGGGACATCTCACCACCATCAAGAATGCTTACCGTGCTATTCCACGCCATCACTTCGGGAAGTCTGATCACCTGTCTGTACCTCGACTCCCTGAGACTGAAGACTGCAGCACCAGTAGTGAGCACCAAGAAGGTATGGACAAGGGAAGCACAGGAGCGCCTACAGGAACGCTTTGAATTGGTGGACTGGACTGTATTCAGTGATTCATCTTCAAATCTGGATGAGTATGCTGCAGTTGTTACCGACTTCATTAAAACCTGTGTGGATGAGTGTGTGTCTACAAAGACTTACTGTACATTCCCAAACCAAAAGCCGTGGATGAACCAGGAGGTACGTCATCTACTGAAGGCTAGATCTGTGGCATTTAAGTCTGACAACCCAGGTCTGTACCAGAAAACCTGGTATGATTTGCGGAGGGCTATTCCAAGGGTGAAGAGATGATTTCAAATGAGGTTGGAGGCGACATCGGATGTACGACAACTCTGGCAGGGTTTGCAAGACATTACTTCCTACAAAGCGAAATCCAATAGCATGAATGGCAGTGATTTCACTACCAGATGAACTCAATGCTTTCTATGCCTGCTTTGAAAGGGAGAACACAACTACAGCTGTGAAGATCCCTGCTGCATCTGATGACCCTGTGATCTCTGTCTCAGAGGCCAATATCTTTAAAGATGGTGAACCCTTGCAAAGTGGAAGGTCCCGATGGTGTACCTGATAATGCTGTGAAAACCTGTGCCAACCAACTGGCGGGAGTATTCAAGGACATTTTCAACCTCTCACTGCTATGGTTGGAAGTTCCCACTTGCTTCAGAAAGTCAGCTATTATACCAGTGCCTAAGAAGAATAATGTGAGCTGCCTTAATGACTAACACCCAGTGATGAAATGCTTTGAGAGGTTGGTGATCACTAGACTGAACTCCTGTCTCAGCAAGTACCTGGACCCATTGCACTTTGCCTATTGCCACAATAGGTCAACAGCAGATGCAATTTCAATGGCTCTTCACACGGCTTTAGACCACCTGGACAATATAAACACCTACAAGCAACACACATAAAAGTTGCTGGTGAACGCAGCAGGCCAGGCAGCATCTCTAGGAAGAGGCGCAGTCGACGTTTCAGGCCAAGACCCTTTGTCAAGGACTCTTGAGTCCTGACGAAGGGTCTCGGCCTGAAACGTCGACTGCACCTCTTCCTAGAGATGCTGCCTGGCCTGCTGCGTTCACCAGCAACTTTTATGTGTGTTGCTTGAATTTCCAGCATCTGCAGAATTCCTGTTGTTTGCGAATATAAACACCTACATCAGAATGCTGTTCATCGACTATAGCTCAGCATTTAATACCATCATTCCCACAATCCTGATTGAGAAGTTGCAGAACCTGGGCCTCTGTACCTCCTTCTACAATTGGATCCTTGACTTCCTAACCGGAAGACCACAATCTGTGCGGATTGGCAATAATATCTCCTCCTCGCTGATGATCAACACTGGTGCACCTCAGGGGTGTGTGCTTAGCCCACTGTTCTACTCTCTCTATAGCCATGACTGTGTAGGTATGTAAAGCTCAAATACCATCTATAAATTTGCTGATGATAAACCATTGTTGCTAGAATCTCAGATGGAGACGAGTTGACTTTATTACTCACATCCTTCATATCTTTATGTGACACCTCCGCCTAAATGTGCAATGTGCAATTTATAGTCATTTATAATAAATATTATGTACAACAGATGAGAGGGCGTATGGGAGTGAGATATGCCAAATAATGGAGTGGTGTCACAGCAACAACCTGGCACTCAGCGTCAGTAAGACTAAAGACCTGATTGTGAACTTCAGGAAGGATAAGACGAAGGAACACATACCAATCCTCATTGAGGGATCAGAAGTGGAGAGAGGGAGCAGTTTCAAGCTCCTCGGTGTGAAGACCTCTGAGGACCTAACCTGGTCCCAACATATCGATGCAGTCATAAGGAAGGCAAGACAGTGATTATACTTCATTACGAGTTTGAAGAGAATTGGCATGTCAACAAATACACTCAAAAACATCTATAGTTGTACTGTGGAGAGCATTCTGACAGGCTGCATCACTGATATGGAGGGGCTACTGCACAGGACCAGAAGAAGCTGCAGAGGGTTGTAAATTTAGTTGGCTCCATCTTGGGTAAAAACCTACAAAGTAAACAGGACATCTTCAAGGAGCAGTGTCTCAGAAAGGCAGCATCCATTGTTAAGGACCTCCAGCACCCAGGGCATGCCCTTTTCTCACTGTTACCATCAGGTAGAGGGTACGGAAGCCTGAAGGCACACACTCAGCAACTCAGGAACAGCTTCTTCCCCTCTGCAATCCGATTTCTAAATGGACATTGAACCTGTGAACACTACCTCACTTTTTAATATATATTATTTCTGGTTTTGCACTGTTTTTAATCTATTCAATACACATATATTGTAATTGATTGATTTATTTATTATTATTATTTAAATTTGTATTCTTCTTCTATATGATGTATTGCATTGAACTGCTGCTGCTAAGTTAACAAACTTCACAACACATGCTGGTGATAATAAACCTGATTCTGATTCTGAAAGGTGCAAGAAAAAATTAAAATATTTTAAAAACATTAAAAGCATTCATATAACTAATAGAATATGTCCTTCTGACATCTTTCTATAAGATGTATGCAAATCTGTGTCTTTATCGATGCTTTACTGCACGCTTGGGTGCTCGGTGGAGGGTGCTGATGCTTTTTTTGTTGGTGGGGGTGGGGCCGTTGCCTTGCTGCTGCTTGTGCATGGGGGGGGGAGCTGGGGAGGGTACTTTGGGGATCTAACGTTTTAACTGTCACTCATTCTTTGGGACACTCCTCTGTTTTTGCGGATGTCTGCGAAGAACAAGAATTTCAGGATGTATATTTTATACATTTCTCTGACATTAAATGTACCTATTGAAACTATACAAATGGCTCATTTTTTTCATTTAATTATTACTTTATAAAGCAAAATTGAAAAGTTATTTTGTGACGTTTGAAGAAACTTATGTAATTGTGTATAACAAGATCTGCAAGGTATAGAAGTAACAAATGAGGGGAAAAGTTATCTATCCATATAATTTACACATTTGAAGTATTTTATTGGCTACAAAAAAATTTCTTGAGAATGTGAAGACTCACTTTAATTATATATCCTGGTTACTAAATTCTTCAACTGAGAACAACAGTCACAGCTACATACTGAGGAGCACCACACTGACCATCCAAATAACTTCTGAAACATCTTTTATTTTAATCTTATGAAACTAGATACCGCTGTTTTAGTATCTCTCACACACACATGAAAACAGAAGTTTTAGGGGATATTATTAGCCATTTCTGTTCAGAAAGCTTTCAAGCAACACAAACCCTGTAGTGGTTTCCTTATTTAAATTATGTCTGGTACTTTATGGCTTTGCCAGCATAATATGATTGAAGTCCTTTCAAAGCCACTTTCAGCACTGATAACAATCTCAGTTTCTGGTTCATTTCTAATTTCCAATTTTAATGTTTTCTATGCCATACATAATGAACATAACTGTGCATATATATGTACATAAGGATCCTTATATGTACATTTTTCTCCAGGGCTTGGAGAACTTTACATCTTTACAAAGTTTATTTACTTCTGCATTTTTGAAACATATTGAATGGTGAAAGTCTGTGATGGAGTGGATGTGGAGAGGACTTTCCTATGGTGGGCAAGTCTAAGACCAGACGACACCGTCTCAGAATAAACGGGCATCCTTAGATGAGGAGAAATTTCTTTTGCCGGAGAGTGGTGAACCCGTGGAATTCTTTGCCACAAGCAGCTGTGTAGGTCAAGTCTTTATGTATATTTAAGGCAGAGATTGAAAGATCCTTGATTCATCAGGGCATAAAGGGATACAGGGAGAAGGCAGGAGATTGGGGCTGAGAGGAAAATTGGATCAGCCATGATGAAATGGCAGAGCAGACTCAATGGGCCAAATGGCCTAATTCTGCTCCTATATCTTATATATTTATATCTATCTATCCAATTACAATTACAATTAATGTAAGTCACTTAACTTCTTCCAGCCTAAAACACCAATTATCCAATTTCTTACAGAACCATTTGATATGAAGATGCCAACACACAGAATCAAGATGAAGCTACAGAGGGTACCCAGCTCCATCATGAGCACTAGCCTTTTGCCATCAAGGACATCTTCAAACAGGTCAGTGTCATACCTTATTAGGTACATGTGTATACTCGCTCATTAATGCAAATATCTAATCAGCCAATCATGTGGCAGCAACTCAATGCATAAAAGCATATAGGCATGGTCAAGAGGTTCAGTTGTTGTTCAGATCAAACATTAAAATGGGGAAGAAATGTGATCTAAGTGTCTTTGACCGTGGGATGATTGTTGGTGCAAGCCATGGTGGTTTGAGTATCTCAGAAACTGCTGATCTGCTGGGATTTTCACACACTGTAGAGTTTACAGTGAATGGTGCAAAAAAAAATCAGTGAGCTTCAATCTGTGGGTGAAAACATCTTACATGCATCACAACAGTGGTGTGCAAAAGGGCATCGCTGAACACACAACATGTCAAACCTTGAAGCGGATGGGCTACAGCAGCAGAAGGTCATGAACTTGCACTCAATGGCCACTTTATGACGTAATAAAGTGGACACTGAGCACATTTGTTGTGGTATTGTATAGTATTTTTTACATGCATTGCACCTTACTGCTGCACAAAGTAAATTTATTATCAAAGTACATATATGTCACCATATACAACCATGAGATTCATTTTCTCACGGGCATACACAATAAAGCCATAAAAGAATAATAACCCTAATAAGATCAATGAAAGACCACACCAACTTGGGCAAACAACCAATGTTCAAAAGACATCAAGCTGTGCAAATGCAAAAAGAAAGAAATTATAATAATAAATAAATGAACAATAAATATCAAGAACATGAGATGAAGAGTCTTTGAAAGTCAGTCCATAGGTTGTGGGAACTTTTCAATGATGGGCAAGTGAAGCTGAGTGAAGTTATCCTTTTTGGTTCAAGAGCCTGACGGTTGAGTGGTTCCTGAACCTGGTGGTGTGAGCCCTGGGGTCCCTGTACCATCTTCATGGTGGCAGCAGCGAGAAGATGGCAAGTCCTGGGCGGTGGGGGCTCTTGATGACGGATGCTGCTTTCCTGCGACAACATTTCATGTAGATGTACTCAATGGTGATGGACTGTGTCGAATTCACTGCTTATTTTTTAAAAATTCCTTCAATGCGGCCCATCAGTATACTCGCCACTACATGTCTATAGAGGTTTGTTAAAGTTTTAAATGTCATGCCGAATCTTGGAAAACTCCTATGGAAGTAGAGGCACTGTCATGCTTTCTTCGTAATTGCACTTACACGCTGGGCCCAGACAGGTCCTCTGAAACAATAACATTGAGGAATTTAAGGTTGCTGACTCTCTCCACCTCTGATCCTCCAGTGAGGACTGATTCATGGACCTCTGACTTCCTCTTCCTGAAGTCATAATCAGCTCCTTGTTGGCCTTGTTGACATTGAGTAAGAGAATGTTGTTATGACACCACTCAGCCAGATTTTCAATCTCCCTCCTAAATGCTGATTTATCACCACCTTTGATTATGCCTACAACAGTGGTGTCATCAGCAGTGTGCTTAGCCACACTGTCATAAATACAAAGCGAGTAGAGTAGGGAGCTAAGCACACAGCCTTGTGATGCACCTCTGCTAACGGAAATTGTGGAGGAAATGTTGTTGTCAATCCCAACAGACTGGGATCCGCAAGTCAGGAAATTGAGGAACCAGTTGCACAAGGGGGTATTGAGGCCATGGTCTTGAAGATTATTGATTAATTTTGGGGTGATGATAGTATTGAATGCTGAGCTGTAGTCAATAAAGAGAATCCTATGAATCTTTGCTGTTCAGATGTTCCAGGGTTAATTAAGGAACCAATAAAATGGCATCTGCTGTGGACCTGGTGTGTTGGTAGGCAAATCGGAGCAGATCCAAGTCTCTTCTCAGGCAAGATTTGATATGTTTCATCACCATCTTCTCAGAACACTTCATCACTGTATAAGTGAAGTCTTCTTGAAGCAAATGTGTACCTCAGAGTGCCTTGATGAGAAGTTAAAGATCTCGGTGAGCACTTCAGCCAGCTGATCAGCACAGAGTTTTAGTATTTGGCCCGGTATCCCATCTGGGCCAGATGCTTTCGTACCTTCACCCTCCTGAAGGCTGTTCGCACATCAGCCTCAGAGACTGAAATCACTGGATCATCGGCGGAAGTGGGGGAGCTGTTGGTTTAAGGGAGTTCATGATGGTTCCTTCAAAGTAAGCATAGAAGGCATTGAGTTCATCTGCAAGCAAAGCCCTGTTGTCACCTATGTCGCTTAATTTAACTTTATAAGAAGTGGTATTATTCAACCCCTACCACAACTGTCTGATATCCTTTGTTAATTCAAGTTAGTTCTGAGTAGCCACTTCACCCGTGGGATAGTTTTCCGGAGATTATACCTGGACCCTTTGTAATTTCCTTGATCACCAGACTTGAATACCTCTGATATGGCTCTCAGCAGATTGCGGATCTCATAGTTCATTGAGGACTTCTGGATGAGGAAAACTCTGATGATTTTGTGGAGACACACTCATATGTGACAACCATGGTGTATTCATTCAGAACCACAGATGAATCTTTGAACACGGGCCCAGTCTACCGACTTGAAGCAATCGTATAGCAACTCTTCTGCCTTAAGCAACCACCTCTTTGCTGTCCTAATCTCTGGAGCTTTGTTCTTTAGCCTCTACCTGTATTCAGGTAGGAGAAGGGCAGCAAAGTGATCCAAAATGCAGTCTGGACATGGACCGGTTGGCACTCCTTATCTTGGTATAACAGTGGTCTAGTGTGTTGAGACCTCTGGTGCTGAAATGTGTATGCTGATGGCAATTGGGCAGGGTTTTCTTCAAGCAAGGCTGGTTGAAGTCCCCAGCTATGATTTGAAATGTATTGGCATGGACTGTTTCTCGTTTGGAGAAGACATCATGCAGTATCTCAAGTGCTTGATGTCATTGGTAATAAACCTGATTCTGATTCTTATTCTGAAAGAAGTTATTTCCCCCTCCCTATAAATCTTCTGCCCACCTCTATTCCCAACTCCTTTTGAAGTTGATTCTATTGCAGGTTCAACAATTTGAAACTTTTAATCACTAATAGAAAAAAAATTTCCACACTGTGGGAAGGATCTACAAACTGAATGTTATCATTTTCTGTGACATAGTCCACAAGTGGAGAATCATTTTTCATTTGCTGTTGTTTCAACGTTCTCATATGTGCATGATCCCAGTTAAGCATTGTCTTTATAAGTGAGAATCAGAATCAAATTTATTGTCACTGCCAGGTCATTAAATTTGTTGTTTTGTAAAGGTAAAGGCATCCGTTAGTCTCGCGAGACCATGGATTTGCGCCTGGAAAGTCTTCACTCTCCAGGACACAGGCTGGGCAAAGTTGTATGGAAGACCAGCAGTTGCCCATGCTGCAAGTCTGCACGACACCAATGTTGGTCCAAGGGGAGGGTATTAGGACCCATACAGCTTGGCACCAGTGTCGTCGTAGAGCAATGTGTGATTAAGTGCCTTGCTCAAGGACACAACACATGTTGCCTCGGCTGGGGCTCGAACTCACGACCTTCAGGTCACTAGTCCAATGCCTTAACCACTTGGCCACATGTTTTGTAGCAGCAATACGTTCTGGGCATTAAAAAATTCCTATAAGTTATGTCATGTACCCCGTGACGGGAGTTAAGAACCAGCAGAGATGGAAAAACACTTTGGAGTCTCATATTGCTATAAACTACTAATATTTATTAGTAACTACGCAATACAGTAATATAAATGTAGATAAATCAAACAGGTTAGCAATGATTATATATATAAGTAAGTGTGGAATATATATGTATGAAAACCAAGCTTCGTTAAGTCTAGGGGTAAAAAGATACAGTCTTACGATATTGAGTAAAGTTCAGTTCAGTTCAGTTCGTGGTATTTAGTTGAGTAGTGATGGGGAGAGAGAGAGAGAGAGAGCGAGAGAGAGTGAGTTGTCTTCAGGTGAGCTGATGCCGTCAATCTTCTCATCGTCCTCCGAATCCTTTACAAGTCACCGACTGTGACTTTAACCAGGGGGACCGGTCTTCCTGTGGTGGAGCTATTACCCTGGGAAGGGTGGACACATAGACAACTCCCCACCAGCCAACCCCTTCTTCACCGCTGGAATAGCAATTTGGATCGATCCGCCTGATCGATCCTCCAAAAACCCACTTTCTCTGCGGGCACAACAATGCTCATTCAGTGTCCAGATCATGTGTCTGAGGTCTGTATCATCTGACCTCCTGACCTCCCATTTATTTCACCAGGCTGGGCATCACCTGTCATTCAAAGAGTCCCTCCTTCCTTTGTCTGTGAAGGAGTGCACAAGCAGGCAACCAGTCCTTGGAAGTAACATCAACAACCTGCTGAAAATCATAACATCGAGTGTCCATTAAATAACACTGCCTTCAGTCACCATAGCAACTTACGAGCTGCTCGGTGCTGTCTCCAACTCCAAACTCAGCAGAAATCCAAAGTTACTTCCAACGCCTTAAAGTGACAGTCCAACTGTTAATCTTCGTCTCTCTCTCTCTCTTTTCCAAAAGCAACATATCGGTGGTAAGTAACTCTGTCTCTCTCCTTTCCAAACAAACCGTCAATGATAAACGTCCCTCTCCAAACAGTTAATAGGGGTACTCCTGGATCCCCTCACAGTTACAATATAAAAAAAATAAATAATAGCAAGGGCTTGTTCATGAGTTAATGGAACTTCAGAAGTCTGATAGCAAAGGGGAAGAAGCTGTTCCTAAAGCGTTAAGTTTGGTTCTTCAAGCTTCTGCTACTTCTCTGTGGTGGTAGTAATGAGAAAACAGCCTGTCCTGTAAGGTGATAACGACGGATGCCGGCTTCTTGATGCATTTCCTTCGGAAAATGTTCTTGATGGTGGGAGGGCATGTGCTGGCTGACTCTGCAACCTGATCCTGTGCATTGGCATCCCCATACCAGACAGTGATGCAACCTGTCAGAATGCTCTCTAGAGCACATCTGTAGAAACTTGCCTTAGAGTTTTAGTGACATACTCAGAGAGTTGGGAATATGGGTAGTGGTAGGGTGAAATAATTAAAAATGGGGCAGTAAAAGCCTATAATTCATCTAAAATTCCATTTGCTGCATTGTTCTGTTCTGTTTGATTCCAAGTACCAGTTGGGATCTTAACTGGAGCTGTGCAAGTACTCTCCCTCTGTGGCAATGTATTGTGAGTGAAGATACCACAAAAAACTGTAGGTGAAAACTGAAAGCAACATCTTAGAGTGATATCTAAATATTAAAATTAATATTGCTATTAAAATCAGATTAAGACATTCACTGTGTATGTTTGTCACTACAATATTCTCTGATACTGATGTTAAAAGTACATGCCACATAGTGTATGGAAATATTGCTACTGAATAACATTCAGTAATTTAAATACTGACACGTGTCATAATGCATGATCTTATAATTGTGCCTAAGTTCACAAATAGAAAAGCTTTATTTGAAGAGAAAAGAATTATCAAAAAGAAATAAAGTAGCAAGAGGATACTATTCACTATTGATCTATTTAAAAGTCAGAAACAGTTGTTATCACAATTACCTGACTATTGAGAAGATATGCCAAAGGTGAAGTATTTAGCATTAAAGTCAAAGAACAATCCATACTCTCCAATTTCCACTTATCTCTCTCATCCATGAGAAAGAACTGCAAGAACAGCTTGTGTGTTTAGGCTAAAGGAAGTTAAATGGATTTTGGATTTTATCTTATTCCATGGTGGTTTATGTATTATTTAAGTCCATTATTTCACTTTGAAAGCATATGGCATGTATTTTCATCAATTAAATGGAAATACATTCAAATATATAACCCACAAAAAGCAATTCCATTAAACTGTTCTATACTGATGTTTACATTCCACAAAACTCTGCTCCATTTCACTTACTTATCTCTACATCTGGGAACCTCTCTGCTCCTATTTCTCTCACTTGCCTATCTGTGGTAAGAAATCATTCCAAAATCATGTAATGAACCTGTCCCCAAGCCTACCCTTGCTAATTTATTTTCCAGTCTTTAAGATAATTAAAAAACAACTATGATGTTGTAGGAATAACAGAGACATGGCTGCAAGAGGACCAGGGCTGGGAAATGAATATTCAAGGTTATACGTCCTATCGAAAGGACAGACAGATGGGCAGACGGGGTGGGGTGGCTCTGATGGTGAGGAATGAAATTCAGTCCCTTGCGAGGGGTGACATAGAATCAGGAGATATAGAGTCAGTATGGATAGAACTGAGAAATTGTAAGAGCAAAAAGACCCTAATGGGAGTTAGGTATAGGCCCCCAAACAGTAGCCTGGATATAGGGTGCAAGTTGAATCAAGAGTTAAAACTGGCATGTCACAAAGGTAATGCTGCAGTTGTTAGGGGGGATTTCCACATGCAGGTAGACTGGGAAAATCAGGTTGGTACTGGACCCCTAGAAAGGGAGTTTGTGGAGTGCCTCCGAGATGGATGCTTAGAGCAGCTTGTATTGGACCCTACAAGGGAGAAGGCAATTCTGGATTTAGTGTTGTGTAATGAACCAGATTTGATAATGGAACTCGAGGTAAAGGAGCCATTAGGAAGTAGTGACCGTAATATGATAAGTTTTAATCTACAATTTGAGAGGGAGAAGGGAAAATCGGAAGTGTCAGTATTACAGTTGAACAAAGGGGACTGTGGAACCATGAGGGAGGAGCTGGCCAAAGTTGACTGGAAAGATACCCTAGCAGGGATGGCAGTGGAACAACAATGGCAGCTATTTCTGGGAATAATACAGAAGGTGCAGGATCAGTTCATCCCAAAGAGGAAGAAGGATTCTAAGGGGAGTAAGGGGCGACCGTGGCTGACAAGGGAAGTCAAGGACAGTATAAAAATAAAAGCGAAGAAGTATAACATAGCAAAGATGAGCAGGAAGCCAGAGGATTGGGAAACTTTTAAAGAGCAACAGAAGATAACTAAAAAGGCAATATGGGGAAAAAGATGAGGTACGAAGGTAAGCTAGCCAAGAATATAAAGGTGGATAGTAAAAGCTTTTTTAGGTACGTGAAGAGGAAAAAATTAGTTAAGACGAAAGTTGGGCCCTTGAAGACAGAAACAGGTGAATTTATTATGGGGAACGAGGAAATGGCAGACGAGTTGAACAGGTACTTTGGATCTGTCTTCACTAGGGAAGACACAAACAATCTCCCAGATGTAACAGTGGCCGGAGGACCTAGAGTAATGGAGAAACTGAAGGAGATTCACATTAGGCAGAAAATGGTGTTGGATAGAGTGACGGGACTGAAGGCTGAATCCCCAGGTCCTGATGGTCTGCATCGCAGGGTACTTAAGGAAGTGGCTCTAGAAATTGTGGACGCATTGGTAATCACTTTCCAATGTTCTATAGATTCAGGATCAGTTCCTGAGGACTGGAGAGTAGCTGATGTTATCCCACTTTTTAAGAAAGGAGGGAGAGAGAAAACAGGGAATTATAGACCAGTTAGCCTGACATCAGTGGTGGGGAAGATGCTGGAGTCAATTATAAAAGATGAAATAGTGGCACATTTGGATAGCAGTAACAGGATCAGTAACAGAGCCAGTGGAAGTAGTGTACCTGGACTTTCAGAAAGCCTTTGATTAGGTTCCACATAGGAGATTAGTGGGCAAAATTGAAGCACATGGTATTGGGGGTAGGGTACTGACATGGATAGAATATTGGCTGGCAGACAGGAAACAAAGAGTAGGGATTAACGGGTCCCTTTCGGAATGGCAGGCGGTGACTAGTGGGGTACCGCAAGGCTCGGTGCTTGGACCGCAGCTATTTACAATATTCATTAACGATTTAGATGAAGGGATTAAAAGTAACATTAGCAAATTTGCAGATGACACAAAGCTGGGTGGCTGTGTGAAATTTGAGGAGGATGTTATGAGAATGCAGGATGATTTGAACAGGTTGGGTGAGTGGGCCGATGCATGGCAGATGCAGTTTAATGTGGATAAATGTGAGGTTATCCACTTTGGTGGCAAGAACAGGAAGGCAGATTACTATCTGAATGGTGTCAAGTTAGGAAAAGGGGAAGTACAATGAGATCTAGGTGTTCTTGTTTATCAGTCACTGAAAGTAAGCATGCAAGTACAGCAGGCACTGAAGAAAGCTAATGGCATGTTGGCCTTCATAACAAGGGGAGTTGAGTATAGGAGCAAAGAGATCCTTCTGCAGTTGTACAAGGCCCTGGTGAGACCACACCTGGAGTATTGTGTACAGTTTTGGTCTCCAAAGTTGAGGAAGGACATTCTTGCTATTGAAGGAGTGCAGTGTAGGTTCACGAGGTTAATTCCTGGGATTGCGGGACTGTCATATGTTGAAAGATTGGAGTGACTGGGCTTGTATACACTGGAATTTAGAAGGATGAGAGGGGATCTGATTGAAACATATAAGATTATTAAGGGATTGGACACGCTACAGGCAGGAAACATGTTCCCGATGTTGGGGGAGTCCAGAACCAGAGGCCACAGTTTGAGAATAAGGGGTAGGCCATTTAGAACAGAGTTGAGGAAAAACTTTTTCACCCAGAGAGTTGTGGATCTGTGGAATTCTCTGCCTCAGAGGGCAGTGGAGGCCAATTCTCTGGATGCTTTCAAGAAGGAGTTAGATAGAGCTCTTAAAGATAGCGGAGTCAAGGGATATGGGGAGAAGGCAGGAACAGGGTACTGATTGTGGATGATCAGCCATGATCACAGTGAATGGCGGTGCTTGCTCGTAGGGCCGAATGGCCTACTCCTGCACCTATTGTCTATTGTCTATAAAAATGCCCATGATTATTCCATAACTGTTCTTACACCCCAACCCCATTATTTCTTGGATTTAAACTCCATCCAATGGTATGACTAAAGTATGCTAAAGTTCAAAGTTCAAAGTGCATTTATTATCAAAGAATGTGTAAATTATACACCTTGAGATTTGTTTGCTTCCAGGCAGCCTACTTCCACTAAGGATTTCTATCCACTCACAGTGATTGTGCTGCCGAGCTTCCGAGCCAATATCACTGCTGCAGCAATCTCTTCCTTTATTAATAGTGCCATCCCACATTTCCCTTTCTGCATAGGGCAATACAGTAGCATAGTGGCTGGCACAATGCTATTACCGGCAATTGGTGATCAGGGTTCACTTCCCACCTTTGTCAGGAAGGAGTTTGTACGCTTTCCCCATGACTGTTTTGATTTCCTCCTGGTGCTACGATTTTCTCCCACATTTCAAAGACATATGAACTCAGGATAATAAGTTGTGGGCGTGTTATGATGACGCCAGAAGCATGACAATACTTGCGAGCTGTCCCCAGCATATCTTCAGGCTGTGTTTGCTCTTGATGCAACAGATACATATCACTGTATGTTTTAAAGTTTTGATGTACATGTGACAAATAAAGCTAACCTTTATCTATACCTTTTCTTTATCTCTGTCTGGGAGGTTTGACACAAAATGTGCCAAATTTGACACACATTTTGATACACAATCCACTTCCCAGCCTTATCCACCTTGAAACTATTTCTCTCTGATGTAACTATTGTATACTTAATATTTTAGTAGTATTTGAGTAATATTGCAAATACATCGTTTGAGTAAACATTCTTGTTTTTAATTACGGGTTATACAGTGGTGCGAGAAAGTTTGTGAACCCTGTAGAATTTTCTCTATTTCTGCATAAATATGGCCTAAAATGTGATTAGATCTTCACGTAAGTCTTAAAACTAGATAAAAAGAACCCAATTAAATAAATAGCACATAAACATTATACTTGTTCATTTACCTATTGAGAAAAATGATCCAATATTACATGTATTTGTTGGAAAAGGTATGTGAACCTTTGCTTTCAGTAACTGATGTGACACCCTTGTACAGCAGTAACTTCAACCAAATGTTTCTGGTTAACTGTTGGTCAGTTCTGCACATCGGCTTGGAGGAATTTACAAAACTGCTTCAACCCTGGGGTGTTGGTTGGCTTCCTTGTGTGAACTGCTTGCTTCAAGTCTTTCCACAACATTTCTATAGGATTAAGGTCAGGACTTTGATTCAGTCATTCCAAAACACAAATTTTCTTCTTTTTAAACCATTCTGATATTGATTTACTCTTGTCTTTTGGATCACTGTTCAACTTCTATTAAGCTTCAGGTGATAGACTGCTATCTTGACATACTCCTGTAAAATGTCTTGATACAATTTTGAATTCATTGTTTCCTCAATGACAGCAAGTTGTCCAGGCCTTGAGGCTGTAAAGCAGCCCCAAACCATGATGGCCCTTCCACCATGCTTCACAGTTGGGATGAGGTTTTGGTGTTGGTGTGCAGTACCCTTTTCTCTCCAAACATAGCAAAGTGTACTCCTGCCATAAAGATCCACAGAACCTTGTCCCAGAAGTGCTGTAGAACTTTGCAAACTTGAGATGTGCAGCGATGTTTTTTTGGAGAGCAGTGGTTTCCTCCGAGGTGTCCTTCCATGAACAACGTTCTTGTTCAGTGTTTTTCTTATAATGGAGTGGACACATGAACAGAGACTTTAGCAAGTTCTAGAGAATTCTGCAGGTTTTTGCTGTTACCCTTCAGTTCTTTTTCACCTCCTTCAGCATTGCACGTTGTGCTCTTGGTGTGAACTTAGCAGGATGCCCACTCCTAGGGAGAGTAGCAACAGTACTGAGTTTCCTCCATTTGGAGACAATTTCTCTTACTGGGGACTGATGAACAGTCAGGTCTTTAGAAATGCTTTTGTAGCCTTTTGCAGCTTGATAGATCTCTACAATTCTTCTATGGTCCTCTGAAAGTTGTTTTGATCAAGGCATAGTGCACAGAAAGAGATCCTTCTTGAGAAGAGCAGACTCTGGTAGTAACCTGACTTTCTGTGTGTTTTTTATAGGGCAGGGAACCTCTACAACCCACACCTCCAATCTCATCTCATTGATTACAACACCTGACTCCAAATAGCTTTGGTGGAAGGCATAACCCCAGAGGTCCATTTTTCTCAATAAATAAAAAAAAGTATAACATTTTTGTGTTATTTATTTAATTGGGGTCTTTTTATCTGGTTTTAAGACTTATGTGAAGATCTGATCACATTTCAGGTCATATTTATGCAGAAATAGAAAAAATTCTACAGGGTTCAGAAACTTTCTAGCACCACTGTATGTGTTGTGACTGAACAAAATCACCAGAGAAACACCAAAGCTGGCGATATAAAAGTCGTTATTCAGCACAACAAGCAGCCCTCATACTGGAAACACTCAGCTCCCTGACCCCAATATCACATCACATTTTATACATTAAGGAACAAAGGTAACAACAGAACAATTTTTTTAGTTACAATGCATTCATAATGTTTCATTTGAGTTGCACATAATTTTCAAACACCCAGATCTTCACACCAACACACCCAAAATCAGTGTTGATCACCACAGTCTCTGGGTTGCATTTATGCATATGCAGACATTTCAGGCAAATGGGGTCTTTCCTGGTTTGCAATCAACCCCAGTCAGCAGCTGCAGGAAGACCATTGTTCTGAGCTGCATTTTAAATTCAATCTACAATCCACATTCAGGTCTGAAGACTGGTCGCTGTTGAAATTAATATTTGCTGTATTCCATAGCTCCAGAATACACCCTAACAGTCCCTCCTCTTGGCCCTCCTGGACAAAATTAAAATTGTTCCAGGAAAGTCCAAACTTTAAGGAGGAGCTAATCAAGTAGTGCAGCAAATAATGCCCTGTATTTCGGACTCCCTTCCCCAATTACCTATCACACCCCTATATGCATCTACATCAACACTATCATCCCTAATGGCTACCTACAAGACTCTAAACAGAGATTGTTCCAGAAATTTGACCAACAAGTCTTTAAAATATAGCGCTATCATTCGTATGACTGTTGCCTCCTTCCCTGCTGGCGAACTGTGGCTTAATCATGTTTGTATCTTCACCCCTCCATTTTCTGTTAATTTCTGGTCAAGGGCACCAGCCAGGTAAATGTAGCAGGCTAACAGTTCACACTACATGAGAAAAGATTGTCAGAATCTTGACAGCTGGTCTCTCAGACTTACAGGCTGGGTTGGAGTGGTTTCTACGTGAATGACGGCAAGCACCTTGCCCCCTTCTGGACTGTCCAGTTGATCACTGGCCCAGGCACTAAAAGGGCCATGCTCATTTGTATTCACTCCCCATTCAGGCTGGGGTGACTGCCTTCAGGTGCCGTAATTTCTGCTCCTCTTAATCATCCACCTTCAGCAACCAGCCTTCATTATAGAGTAGTTACCGTTGTACTTCAACATGCTGTTCACAGCTTGCTTTCACACTCTCTGTATCATCTGCATTTGTGTTTGTTGTGGGTCTGCCTCCATCTGGTGCAGTCAGATCTGACAGCCGGCTGGTTTTCATCACTGAGGTTCTCTGCAATGACACTGTTACAGGGCACACTCGATCTCTTCTTCTGTCTGTGAGGGTGAGAAGAAGGGGAGTCATATGGTTTAACCTGAGTCCACTGGCTGCCTCTCTGAGACTGTACACCAACAGAGGCATCATTCATACAGAACGCTACCTTTGGCCCTATCCATGTGGGAGTGAAACCTGTCTTTTCAAACTGCTCCCTTGCCATAACTTGGTCATCTGGCTGTGGGAGGACTATCCTTCCTCCCCCCGGCTCTCTCTGATCAGCAATAGGTTGCTGCTGTTTTGCTCGATCCCTCAATGTGTTACCCTGGTTACTGTGTTATTATGCGTGCATAATAAAGAACTTCAGTTTCCGGTGGGCAGTGTGGCGGTTCACTAGGAACTGGAGGCTTCGACGGTGAGCTGGTCGCACCCGCTCAGTGTTGAGGTGATGCAGTTCAGAATAAAATATTCCAGTGTTTACCCACACAAAGTCTGTCTTTAGTAAGAACAAACATAACATGGTGTTAGAAGTCGGCGTGAGATCGAAACATGGAGGGTAAGTGAATACCGTGTACGACTGAGAAAAAGGCTGCTTGACTATGAAATGTGCTTGCAGCAAGTGAGGTTGGACGGCCAGCGAGGCAAGAGAGCACGTTGTGTCCAGAAGTTCACTGGATTCACCGGGAAGTTCAGGTAAGAGGCAAATAATTTCCATCATGGATAACCTATGTTCTCCTGCACATTTGCAGTCTACCAGCAATTTAACAGATAACTGGAAATGCTTCAAACAGCAATTTAATATATATGTAGCGGCTAATGAAATGAGAGGGGCTGATGAAAAATTGAAAGTGTTTATTTTACTACATGTAATTAGTGAAGAAGCTTTGGACATCTATAACAACTTTCAAATTGAAGAGACAGATTTTACATTGGACACTCTCATGACAAAATTTGAGGAGTATTTTTTCACAAGTAAAAACATCTCGTTTGAGAGATAAAAGTTTTTTTCCTGTGACCAGAAACATGATGTTAGTTTTGACAGATACTTACGGAGCATCACACACACTGAGTAAGCCCTGTGAGTTTGGAGAATTGAGAGACTCACTAGTTAGATACAAGATAGTTTGCGGAATCCCAAATAAAGGGCTCAGAGAAAAATTGTTGCATGATAAAGATTTGATGCTGGAAAGGGCTATGGATATGTGTAGAGCTGCAGAGACCACACAAGTACAAGCTAAGGAGCTGCACAGGGGAGACACAACAGTGCATTCTGAGAGCATCCTGTCTGGCTATCTCACCGCCTGGTTTGGGAACTGTACTTCCCTCAATTGCATTACTCTGCAGAGAGTGGTGTGGACAGCCCAGCACATCTCTAGATGTGAACTTTCCACTATTCAGGACATTTACAAAGACAAGTGTGTAAAAAGGGCCCAAAGGACATTGGGGACCCGAGTCACACCAACCACAAACTGTTCCAGCTGCTACCATCCGGGAAATGGTACCGCAGCATAAAAGCCAGGACCAACAGGCTCTGGGACAGTTCTTCCACCAGGCCATCAGACTGATTAATTCATGCTGACACAATTGTATTTCTATGTTACATTGACTGTCCTGTTGTACATACTATTTATTATAAATTGCACATTGCACATTTAGACGAAGATATAATGTGAAGATTTTTACTCCTCATGTATATGAAGGATGTAAGTAATAAAGTCAATTCAATTCAAAACAGAGGGACAGAGCACAAGGCATTTCACAAAGCAACAGCAAAGCACAAAGGAAGGCTCGAACAGCAAGTGCTGCAAATGTGGAGGTAGTCACAATCCAAAGATGCGTCCTGCTTCTGGAAAGTCCTGCAATAATTGTGGGAAGAAGAATCATTTTGCTAAGTGCTACAAAGCTGGGGCTAGCAAGAGAAAGGTGCACACGGTTCATGAGGAAATGGAGGAAGCCTTTGTAGATTCTCTACAGCCTACGGGTACTTGTAAAACAGAATGGATTGTTCCAGTGACTGTGAATGAGACAATAATTCTATTCAAGCTTGACACCGGAGCCCAGGTAAATCTATTATTCATGGATGATTACTCAAAGTAAAGAGCAAGATTTACCCAGTGAAGTTAAAAGTGACAGGCTAAACTGGAGAGAACATTCCAGTAAAAGGGGTCTGTATTGTGACCTTCAAATACAAGAGCCAACACCTAAAATCACAGCTACTGATTGTAGAAAAGACAGTACAGCCAATATTATGAAAAGTGCATGTGGAAAACTCAACCTGGTGAAAAGAGTTTTCATAGTGGCTTCACAGTCCAAAGACGACTACACTTCACTCATGGAAGAGTACGCAGATATCTTTAAGGGGCTCTGATGCTTACCTGGTGTGCGCAAAGTTCATGTAGATGAGATAGTGGCTCCTGTTGTCCGTGCATGCAAGAAAGTTCTGTTGCACCTGAGGACAAACTTAAACAGGAACTAGCACATATAGAACAGATAAATGTCATACGGAAAATCAATGAACCAACAAATGCACTGACTTTCATAGGATATGTCACATTGGAAGTGGGAGTGAAGCCTGACCCAAGAAAGACATCAGCAAATGAAACCATAGCGAGGCCCCAGAACAAGGAGGAGGTGAGACATTTCTTGGATATGGTGACTTACCTGGCTAAGTTCATCCCACAACTATCTTCTGTGTCAGCACCACTTAGATCATCCCTTGAACAGAGAAATGTGTGGATTTGGTCTCACAAGCAAAAAGGGTGTTTCCAGATGCTGAAAAGAGTCCAAACTGCAGAGCCTGTGCTGGAGTTTTATGATTCATAAAGTGTACTAGGATCTCAGCTGGTGCGTCCTGGTATGGCCATGGAGCAGTACTACAGCAAAAGTATGATGACACATGCCAACTTGTGGCCTATGCACCAAGTGTGGAAGACATTCGTAAGGCCAGTGATGTTGTGGGGATGGAACTGGACTCTCTGACGGTGGTGTCTGAAAAGAGAATGCTGTCCAAGTTGCATGCCATCTTGGACAATGTCTCCCATCCACTACATAATGAACTGGTTGGGCACAGGAATACATTCAGCCAGAGACTCATTCCACCGAGATGTAACACAGAGTGTCATAGGAAGTCATTCCTGCCTGTGGCCATCAAACTTTACAACTCCTCCCTTGGAGGGTCAGACACCCTGAGCTAATAGGCTGCTCCTGGACTTATTTTCCTGGCATAATTTACATATTACTATTTAACTATTTATGGTTTTATTACTATTTATTATTTATGGGGCAACTGTAACAAAAACCAATTTCCCCGGGGATCAATAAAGTATGACTATGACTATGACTATGACTAACCATGCACAAATAGAGAAAGAGCTTCTCGCCAGCACATATGCATGTGAATGGTTCCATCGGTATATCTATGGTCAAGCTTTTGAAGTGGAGACAGACAATAAACCCCTGATCTCAATTATGTCCAAACCACAGAATGACTGTCCCATGATGAGACAGCACATGTTGATAAGGCTGCAGAAATATGATGTGAAGATGGTCTACACAGCAGAAAAATATATATTTGCTGCTGCAGTCAGCAAGAAAGAAAAGAGTGACCTAAAGATTAGTGCAGATATACGAGCCTGTGTTGAAATGATTGTTACCTCCATTCCAGTATCTCCCAATAGAGCAGAGAAGATTAGGACAGCAACAGGGACAGAGGAAACAAGGAAAGTATTCAAAGAGACAATACAGAAGGGATAGCCAGCAACTAAAAATGGCTGCCCAATGTGTAGTCAGGATTACTGGGCATGCAGAGCTGAACTGTCAGTAGTGGAAGATATGGTCTTCAAAGGAAACAGGTTTGTGATTCCAGTGTTGCCATGCAAGGAAATGCTCCAGTAGGTACACAAAGGACATCTTAGTGAAGAAAATGGTAAACGTAGAGCTCGCGGAGTGATGTACTGGCCAGAAATGAACCAAGACATCAGCCAAACCACTGCTTCATCTGAAATACGTCTTACCTACAGGCCAAAGCAGTAAGCAGAACCATTTACACCACACCCTGTACCAAACAGACTGTACTTCAATATGGGAAGAGTCATATTGTTGTACCAAACTATTTCTCCAATCACCTAGAGGTTGCAACACTACAATCAGCATCCAGCAAAGTGGTCATCACTTTCCTGAAAGCTGTGTCTGCGAGGCATGGAGTTCCCTGTGAGGTTGTATCAGACAATGGTGCACAATTTTGAACTTGAGTCCTTTGCCAATGATTAGGGGTTTTGACATATAAATTCAAGCCCACATCACCCAAAATCTAATGGATAGTAGAGAGTTTGGTCAAGGCGGTGAAAGGTTTCATTAAGAAAGCATAAGATGGATGAAAGGATTTCCACAAAACCCTAATGATTTACTGAAGTGTGTCACTGCAGAATGGACTTTCACCAGCCCAAATGCTGATGGGTTGACACATACGCACTAACCTTCCTGTGCATGAAAACTTGTTGACACCTAGAAGAGTACTCAAGGTCAAACTGGCTAAAGAGAAAGGGAAAGAAAAACAGAAACAGTGTCATGGCAAGACTGCGAAAAGCCTACCAGTCCTGATGCCTGAAAATCAAGTGTGTGTCTGCGATCACTATTCTGGTACATGGTCCAGGCAAGGATATGTGAAAGAGGAAGTAGCTCCATATTCTTACCAGGTCCAAATGGAGTGAGGGACACATCTGAGAAGAAACCATATGGATTGATGACCACAATCTCCAATCCCGAGCTGTGACATGTCACCAGCCAGTACACCAAAGAGGCCAGCAATGTAAAAAATGAACATGTTGCTCAGAGTTCTCAGAAAGACACAAATATTAATGCACCAAATACAAGAAGTACACCTGTGGCAAGAAATAGCAGACCAAGAAGAATCATTAAAACACCGCAGAGACTGATTGAAAGTTGGTGAGTAGAACAGGTCTCGCTACAGAATGTAGATATTTTGTTGGAAAGGATTATTGTTCCTTGCAGGTTTATGAGTGTATTGTGTTTGTTTTTCTTTAAAGGGGGAAGGTGTGTTAATATGTATGTATAATAAAGAAGTTCGGTTCCCAGTGGGCAGTTCACCTGGAACAGGAAGTTTCATGGTGAGCTGGTCACACACGCTTAGTGTTGAGCTGGAGCAGTTCAGAATAAAATGTTCTTGTATTTACCCATGCAAAGTTTGTCTTTATTAAGAACAAACATAAGATACAGTGGTCCTTCACATCTCCTTATAATCTTACTAAATTGCCATCTGTAGCTCCTTCCTGTACACTTGTAATTTCTATTGCTTCTTGTTCTCCTGCTGCCTTCTTCACACTGATGTCTGCCCACTAGTTCCTTCTCTGCTCCTTACTATCCCCTTTCTGGTGAGTCTTTGCTGTAATCACTGCTACCTTCTCAGGCAGATGCAACTTCTAACTGCTCCTGTCTGTGCTTTGCTCCTATCCTTGGGACCTCCTGACATGATTCTCTCAAATGGGTCTACCTCCCCTCCCTGCTTGGGGCTGCTGTTCCTCAATAGGCCATGTTAGCTGCTGTATTGGTCACACATGTTCTCTGTTCCTGTCTTGTCCGTGTTATTACTCCTTTTCCTGAGTCCATGATAGCACCTTCCCTACTCAGTGTGTCTATCCTCAGGACAGTACCTTCATTGTTTGAGCACACTCAGAAATCTACAGGGAGCTGCAATTCCTCAATCTCAAGACCCTGGGGCTGACCTCTCCCTGTACTGGTAATGCAAATCACCTCTCCAGTCATGGGCAGGGGTAGATCAGTTATCGACACTGACAACCTCATGTCTACTAACATTTTACATTGCTGGCCCCCTAATAAACCTCTTGTGTACATCTGTGGATGACTATCACTGGTAATAGAGGCTGCCTTCAGCCATTTGTCTGACATGGACGCTGACCTCACCAGCTCTATAATCTTGTCAGCAGATAAATCGGAA
The DNA here is from genome assembly GCF_030028105.1 of Mobula birostris. NCBI lineage: Eukaryota > Metazoa > Chordata > Chondrichthyes > Myliobatiformes > Myliobatidae > Mobula > Mobula birostris. Next base: position 124,440,864 of record NC_092379.1, on the reverse strand, counting down.
AGAGAGGGTACTGTTGTGTACTCTGTCTGCTTTAGTGAGTGATTCTCAAACCTTCCTCTCTTTTCAGGACACTGCCTCCAACCATGACCTGAGAGGCCACAGCTGTAATAAATCATCTCCTTTACCTTTCTACATCTTTTCCCGCAGTCCCTTGCTCGGTGCCCTGGTTGCTGGCACACAGAGCAAGTCATCTGTGATGTTACAGCAGCTATATCCACTGCAGCTACTTTATGACCTCACTTCCCCCTCATCTGGTCAATCTCACTGGCCCATAATATTATCATGGGGTGGGTCAATCCCACCTCTATCATGGGAGGAGTTAAAGATAGCACCAGGGTCTTTGTGGCTCTGGGTGACGTCTTCCTGTTCATCCATGAAACAGTTTAATTTCTTCTCTTCTCATGTCTCTTTTTCCCTTCTCAAGGTGGTTGGGGTCCTGCCAGAGTCCATGATCTACAGCTGGTGCTCAAACTATGGTTCTTCACGGGTGGTGGGCTCTCGCTTTCAGAACTTGCCATGCAACCTGGCATTTCGGTATCTTGAGGTGCGACCTTGAAGACGTGCACCTTTAGGATATAGTCCTGACCTGATTTCAGATGATGTTGCTGACTGAAGCATCGCGGAAGAGTGAAACATCGAGACAGCGGGCAGAGTGCGCAGCTGTCGGAGTCTCTCTTTCTCTTGATGGAGGCTGAGAGTATGTTGGTCTTCGAGTCGGCGAGTCGGGGGTTTGATACGAGCAATGCAGCAGATTGTAACATTGAAACAATGAGCTATTTGGTTTCCACTGTTGCAGGAGCGATACCTCTATCTCCCTTGCTAGTGAGCAGGTTGCTCCCTGTCTGAGATGTTGAAGCAATTTTTGGAGGACTCTATATCTTGGTCTCTGAGGACTTGCTATTGCTTGTATGGTGGGTGGGGGGGGTTGATGCTTTTGCTGGAGTATGTGGGGAGGGAGGGGGAGGAGTAATGCTTTTGCTGTTGCTTGTACGTGGGAAGGGGGAGGGGCTTCGGGGCAATGTTCCCTCTAATTTGTAATGACCAGTGTGTGCAAAAATCTTGTGCTGTGCAATTTTTTGCCCAGTGACAACAACACATGCGGACTGAATTATTTCTTCAATAAAAACAGTATAAATAAGCCCGTTCTAAAATCTGCAGACAAATCATAGCAAACTCCATATTGTCAATACAGCCTGCATCAGAAACTGGAAAAGGAAATGTGATTGTGTACGATCATGAAATATACTTAGCATGCTGACGAGGTAAAGGGTGATAACTTTTGTGCACAGTTTAAATTCCTTTGTGCGCTAGTTGCAGAAGATGTGTACACACGCACATGCGCAAACCTTCGAGGGAACATTGCTTTGGTGTTCTAACATTTCCTGTCATTCATTCTTTTTGGTTTTCTTCAGTTTTGTGAAGGTCTGTGAAGAGTAAGGATTTCAGGTTGTATGGTGTATACATTCTCCGATAGTAAATTGAACCATTGAAATCTAAAACTTCCTGGTGGGCGGAGCTCAAGCCTTCTTTCAGCATTTTCAAGAAGATTGGGTCATTCCTCCCTGATTATCCAACCCTGAATACAACATTTATGTTCCACATAATCCATGGCTGTCTTATAATCTCTCTGAACCATTCACATTATCGTTTCCCAGTTACTCCCATCTTTCCCCACTCGCTGCCTCACTTCCACCTTAAATAAGCAATATCTCTCTTCATTGCTAGCATTCCCGGTAGTTGCCCACGTACCATCTTGTCCCATATATTCCTTGGGCACTTTGCTTTTACCAGTATGTGTACATCATTAGGGTGCATCTAGTGAACTTCAATCATTTCCTCCAGCTTGTGCCAGGATTCTGCATTCCCACAGGCTACTAGGAGTGAGGGTAGCTCTGACAAGATGCTCTGTTTCTCTCTGGGAGTGAAGGGTCTATGGATGGTTGTAATCAGGGTCAAGGGCTGGCTTGGGTCATCAGGGTTCTGGAACTAACATTGCTATCCTGACAGATATATCTGTGTATAACCTCTACTTCAAGTACCTCCACACTAATTTCCACACTATATAAAATATAAATGATGGATAAAAATTAGACAGTACATACTTAAAACCACAGAGTACATACTCTGCAATCTGCCACTTATGTGCATCTGAATTCATAATTACTGTTGTATTCCCTTGCATTTAAAACTGTTACACCAAAGTTACAGACTTATTCTTAAAACACACAAACACACTCACAAATGAGTCTGTGCTATACAATTCCCCAAACAGGTATACTCACACCCCAGTGGCGTTCTAAAAGGTCAGTAACCACCCCTCACAACTGGTGGCCCTGTCTCACCAAATTACCCAAAAATATCTGGTCTCTTACATAAAGCACACACACACACACACACTGCACTACTTTTATATTTACTAGCTCAGCTCTCTGCTGTGTTCCTGATACTTCGTGATCCCATAGTCATTGAACTGAACAGATCTAAGTGTGAGTGCTATTCTTAAAAAAGACTCATCCACTTGGACTGCTGTGATTACTGGCCACATGATGGGTCCTGAATGTATTATAGGACATAGAACATAGAAATCTACAGCACATTACAGGCCCTTCGACCCACAATGTTGTGCCGACCATGTAACTAATCTAGAAACTGCCTAGAATTTCCCGAGCGCATAGCCGTCTATTTTTCTAAGCTCCGTGTACTGATCTAAGAGGCTCTTAAAGGACCCTCATCAAAGTTGCTGGTGAACGTAGCAGGCCAAGCAGCATCTCGAGGAAGAGGTACAGTCGACGTTTCGGGCCAAGACCCTTCGTCAGGACTAACTGAAAGAAGAGATAGTAAGAGATTTGAGAGTGCGAGGGGGAGGGGGTGATCCAAAATGATAGGAGAAGACAGGAGGGGGAGGGATGGAGCCAAGAGCTGGGCAGGTGATTGGCAAAAGGGATATGAAAGGATCATGGGACAGGAGGCCTAGGGAAAAAGAAAGGGGGAGGGGGGAAGCCCAGAGGATGGGCAAGGGGTATAGTGAGGGGGACAGAGGGAGAAAAAGGAAAAAGAATGTGTGTATATAAATAAATAAATAACAGATGAGGTACGAGGGGGAGGTGGGGCATTAGCGGAAGTTTGAGAAGTCAATGTTCATGCTATCAGGTTGGAGGCTACCCAGACAGAATATAAGGTGTTGTTCCTCCAACCTGAGTGTGGCTTCATCTTGAGAGTAGAGGAGGCCGTGGATAGACATATCAGAATGGGAATGGGACGTGGAATTGAAATGTGTGGCCACTGGGAGATCCTGCTTTCTCTGGCGGACAGAACGTAGGTGTTCAGCGAAACGATCTCCCAGTCTGTGTCAGGTCTCGCCAATGTATAGAAGGTCACATCGGGAGCACCGGACGCAGTATATCACCCCAGCCGACTCACAGGTGAAGTGTCACCTCACCTGGAAGGACTGTCTGGGGCCCTGAATGGTGGTGAGGGAGGAAGTGTAAGGGCATGTGTTGCACTTGCTCCACTTACAAGGATAAGTGCCAGGAGGGAGATCGGTGGGGAGGGATGGGGGGACGAATGGACAAGGGAGTCGCGTAGGGAGCGATCCCTGCGGAAAGCAGAGAGGGAGGGGAGGGAAAGATGTGCTTAGTGGTGGGATCACGTTGGAGGTGGCGGAAGTTACGGAGAATTATATGTTAGACCCGGAGGCTGCTGGGGTGGTAGGTGAGGACAAGGGGAACCCTATTTCTAGTGGGGTGGCAGGAGGATGGAGTGAGAGCAGATGTGCGTGAAATGGGGGAGATGCGTTTGAGAGCAGAGTTGATGGTGAAGGAAGGGAAGCCCCTTTCTTTAAAAAAGGAGGACATCTCCTTCATCCTGGAATGAAAAGCCTCATCCTGAAAGCAGATGCGGCAGAGACAGAGGAATTGCGAGAAGGGAATGGCATTTTTGCAAGAGACAGGATGAGAAGTGGAAGAGTCCAGATAGCTGTGAGAGTCAGTAGGCTTATAATAGACATCAGTAGATAAGCTGTCTCCAGAGATAGAGACAGAAAGATCTAGAAAGGGGAGGGAGGTGTCGGAAATGGACCAGGTAAACTTGAGGGCTGGGTGAAAGTTGGAGGAAAAGTTAATGAAGTCAACGAGCTCAGCATGCGTGCAGGAAGCAGAGCCAATGCAGTCGTCGATGTAGCAAAGGAAAAGTGGGGGACAGATACCAGAATAGGTTTGGAATTTAGATTGTTCCACAAAGCCAACAAAAAGGCAGGCATAACTAGGACCCATACGGGTGCCCATAGCTACACCTTTAGTTTGGAGGAAGTGGGAGGAGCCAAAGGAGAAATTATTAAGAGTAAGGACTAATTCTCTAGACGGAGCAGAGTGGTAGTAGAGGGAACTGGTTAGGTCTGGAATCCAAAAAGAAGCAGAGAGCTTTGAGACCTTCCTGATGAGGGATGGAAGTATATAGGCACTGGACATCGTGGTGAAAATAAAGCGGTGGGGGCCAGGGAACTTAAAATCATCGAAAGGTTTCAGAGCGTGAGAAGTGTCACAAACATAGGTAGGAAGGGATTGAACAAGGGGGGATAAAACAGTGTTGAGGTATGCAGAAATGAGTTCGGTGGGGCAGGAGCAAGCTGAGACAATGGGTCTACCTGGACAGGCAGGTTTGTGGATCCTGATAGGAGGTAGAAATGGTACCAATTTTTATCCCAAAATCCTTTTTTGATAATGTTCATTCAAAAATTTCCTCATATATATGGCAGAACAAAAACCCTAGGTTAGGTAAAAGGCATTTATAGAAATCTAAAAAAGAGTGGGGGGTTAGTGCTCCCGAATTTTAGATTTTACTATTGGGCAATTAACATTCGATACTTAAAATTTTGGTTATGGGACTTGGATGTAATTTCAAGTCCACATTGGGTAAATCTTGTATGTAATTCTTTACAAGGGTTTTCATTGGGTTCTATTTTAGGGACTTCGCTTCCTTTTACTCTTTCTAAATTGTATAAACAAATGGATAACCCAATAGTTAAACTTATGGTTTCAATTTCGAAAATTTTTTGGGTTGAACCAATTCATTTTAGCAAGTCCTAATTTCTTTTTTCAACCTTCCACTATGGATCAAGCTTATTTAGATTGGAAAATCAAAGGTATAGTACGATTTTGTGATTTATTTTTGGATAATTGTTTTATGTCCTTCGAACAACTATTTAATAAATATAATTTGCCTAGATCTCACTTTTTTAGATATCTACAGCTTAGAAACCTTTTAATTACTGTTTCTCCTAATTTTCCACATTTATATCCAATGGATATTTTGGAAAAAAAATTTAGATTTAAATCTTTTTCAGAAAGGCGTTGTAGCAATTATTTATAATATAATTATGAATTTATGTCCTGATGTATCTAATAAAATTAAAACTGATTGGGAAAGAGAACTTAAGATCACTGTACCGATTGAAAAATGGGAAAAAATTCTTCAATTAGTTAACTTATCCTCTAAATGTGGTAAACATGCATTGATACAGTTTAAAGTAGTGCACAGGGCTCATATGTCTAAAGATAAATTATCTCATTATTACTCTAAATCCTATATGTGATAGATGTCATTCCGAGATAGCTTCTTTAACTGACATGTTTTGGTCATGTCCTTTGTTGAAAAAATATTGGGAAGATATTTTTGATATTATTTCAACTGTTTTGAGTATAGACTTACAACCTCACCCAGTTACTGCTATTTTTGGGTTACCAATGACAGAATCAAATCATTTAACCTCTTCAGCTCGTCGGATGATTGCATTTCTTACTTTAATGGCTTGAAGATCTATTTTGCTGAATTGGAAAGAGATTAATCCTCCTACCACATTTCATTGGATTTCTCAAACTATGCTGTGTTTAAATTTGGAAAAAATTAGAAGTGTTGTTTATGATTCCTCTATTAAATTTGAAAAGACTTGGAGGCCATTTATTCAACATTTTCATATGACGTAATTTGACCTTTTCCAAACTTATTTCTTTGTAATATTGGTTGAGAGGAACGGAGTCGTCGAATCTAAGGATTTCTCTTTTCTCTTTTTTTTAAATGATGTTACAAAACAGCCCATGTCTTTTTTTTAGTTCAGTTGATTAATTCTGTTCAGAATTTTTTTGGGGGGTTATATTTTTTTTTCCTTTTCCATGATTTTTTAAGATATTTTTCTTTGTATTATATTATTCATTTGTATCCTATATGATTGGGAGTTTTATCATTTTAGTGTTAACTGGCTTTATAATCACTTATGCTAATTATAACAATGTATTCCTATTAACTTTGTACAATTACCATGTTATATTTATTTTTATGAAACTAATAAAAAGATTGAAAAAGAAAGGAAGAAACGGGAAGTGCAGGGTATGGGAACTATAAGGTTGGTAGCAGTGGGTGGGAGATCCCTTGAGCAGATAAAGTCGGTGATGTTGTGGGAGACAATGGCCTGGTGCTCCTTAGTGGGGTCATGATCGAGGGGTAAATAAGAGGAGGTATCCGCGAGTTGTCGCTGTGCCTCGGCAAGGTAGAGGTCAGTGCGCCAGACTACAACAGCACCCCCCTTATCAGCGGGTTTTATAGTAAGGTTAGGATCAGTGCGGAGGGAGTGGAGAGCAGAACGTTCGGAAGGAGTGAGGTTGGAACGGGAACAAGGTGTGGTGAAGTCGAGACGGTTGATGTCCCGTCGGCAGTTAGCAATAAAGAGATCCAGAGCAGGCAGAAGACCAGAGCGGGGTGTCAATGAAGCAGAGGAGGGTTGAAGATGGGAGAAGGGGTCATCTGTGGGGGTGGGAGAGCCCTTGCCAAAGAAGTAGGCTCAAAGACGGAGTTGGCCGAAGAAGAGATCAGCATCATGGCGAACGCAGAACTCGCTGAGGTGTGGGTGAAGGGGGACAAAGGTAAGGCTGTTACTGAGGACAGAGCGTTCTGCCTCAGACAGTTGAAGGTCGGAGGGGATGGTAAAGACCCGGCACAGATGAGAAGTAGGGAGGCTGGTGGTGTCAGTGGAGAGGGGAGGGTTGGTCTGAGAGGAAGATGGAGCCTCTGAGGACCCAGGAGCTGACAGTGGGATTTGAGGGAGACGGGGTTGCAGAGTGGTGGTAAAGGACCCTGTTGTATCTGCTTCCACCACTGCTGGCGGCAGTAGATTCCACACACCCACCACTCTCTGTATCCTGGACGAGTCCCCAAATGTTGTGACTGTAATTGAAGTCACTGGAGAAGCTGGTGATATAGAAGTCTTCTTCAGCACAACAAGCAGGCTTCATACTGGGAACACTCTTGGAAGAGATTCCCCAACTCCAGTATCACGTTTTTTTAAGAAATGTAACAACTGGGCAATTTCTATAGTTACAGTGCATTCACAATGCTTCTTTTGAGATGCACATAATTTTCAGACAAATAGATCTTCACACCAACACACCCAAAATTAGTGTTAATCACCACTGTCTCTGAGCTGCATTCATGCATATGCACACATCTCAAGTGAATGGGGTGTTTCCTAGTCTGTAAACAACCCCACTCCGCAGCTCCAAGACGACCATTGTTCCGAGTTGCATTTTAATTCAATTTACAGTACACAGTCAGTTTGCAGACTGGTTGCTGTTGAAATTCATATTTGCTATATTCTGTAACTCAAGAATACGCTGTAACAATATGTGTAAATATGTGAATTGCTCAAAGTTAGACCTGCATTTTCAGGCTCTTGTGCCTTCCTTAGAATTAGTTTAATGTTTTAGAGTTACAAAACATAACATTGATGACAAAGTATTTTTAAAACAAATCTGGGACGGTTAAAGTGCAGCTAGACGTTCAAACCAAAAAAAAATGCAGTGAGAGTAACAGCGACTAAAAAACGCGATCCAGCACATGCAGAGACAGTCAAGTTTAAAAAAGGCAGTGTAGCACATGTTCTTCAGAAGGGAAGATTCAATCGAGTTTTTTGAAATGAAATACAACGTTGAAAAATGCATGCAAATGAAAAACAATTTGGAAAATGCATGGTCATGCACTTTGGTAGGAGAAATAAATGTGCAGACTATTTTCTAAACAGGGAGAAAATCCAGGAATCTAAGATGCAGAGGGTATTGGCAGTTCTTGTGCAGAACACCCCAATGGTTAACTTGCAAGTTGAGTCAGTGGTGAGGAAGGCAAATGCCATGTTAGCATTCATTTCAAGAGGTCTAGAATTCAAGAGCAAGGATGTGATGCTGAGGCTTTATAAGGCACTGGTGAGGCCTCACCTTGAATATTCTAAACAGTTTTGGGCCCCTCATCTTAGAAAAGATGGGCTGGCATTGGAGATGGTTCAGAGGAGGTTCACAGGGATGATTCTAGGAAAGGAAGGCTTATTATATGAGGAACGTTTGATGGCTCTGGGTCTGTACTCGCTGGAATTCAGAAAGATGAGGGGGGGGTCTCATTGAAACCTTTCAAATGTTGAAAGGCCTAAACAGAGTAGATGTGGGAAGGATGTATCCCCTGGTGGGAGAGTCTAGGACAAGAGGGCACAGCCTCAGGATAGAGGGGCACAGTTTCAAAACAGAGATGCGAAGAAATTTCTTTAGCCAAAGGGTGGTGAATTTGTGGAATTTGTTACCACAGGCAGCTGTGTAGGCTAGGTCGATGGGTGTATTTAAGGCAGAGATTGATAGGTTCTTGATTGGACATGGCATCAAAGGTTACGGGGAGAAGGCCAGGAACTGGGATTGAGGAGGAGATAGAAAAAGAGGATCGGCCATGATTGAATGGCGGAGCAGATTCAATGGGCCAGGTGGCCTAATTCTGCTCCAATGGCTTATGGTCTTTTCTTAAAAAGTCAGAAAACGGGAGAATTCACAGGCTTATTGAGAGTGAGTACTGGGTAATAATAATCATTAAAATAACAAAAATGGCTGACTACATTGGAAAGATACACACATTTAATTACACAAAACATAACTGGAATATGAACACCGAGCTAATTCAACAGTATTTTGAGCAAATAAAATAGCCAATGAGAAACAAGCACCAGTTTTAATTCAAAGGCGTACAGTTTGCTTCGAAATTGACTGCTCCAACCAAACCAGCAGTTATGAGCTTTGCTGATATTGTAAGGTGATGCAGGAACACTTAGAACCGAAGCCATTGTTGATTGCAAAACACTTTAGGTCTCATAAGCAGAATCGTAAGGAAGTGGAGTCCATTTCAGTGTAGGTGGTTGAATTGAAGAGATTGTCTAAGCATTGTCAGGTCAATAAATGACTTAAAGATTGAGAGATCATTTAGGTTGTGGAATCTTAAAAGAAAGCATTCAGAAATGGTTCTTAACCGAAGAAAGGTATTGGGTGATGCCACAACTGTCTCCATGCCGAACTCCACGTACCATTGCCGAACGGAGGACAAACAGGTGCTGGTGCCAACGTCTGTGCCTCTGGTTAGAAAGCATATTGGACCAACAGAGTACCATACTACTCAGAGGAATCGTGAAAGTGACAAAAGCAGTGATCCGACTACAACAGTTTTTGTCAGCAACATATCTGTGAAAACTTCTGATATGTTAATCAGACAGTTACTTGCAAAATGTGGCTCGGTTTTTAAAGCTGGAAAAGAGCTGAAGGAGCTTCAGGAAAGCTGCTAGCATTCAGCTTTTGTGCGTATAAAGAACCAGAACCTACTCTTGTGTGCATTAAGGTTATTGCATGAATTTCAAGTGGGAGATAAAAAGTTGCTTCTAAAAGCAGATGCCTAGCTGGATGAATGGAAGGCCATAAAGAGGATTCGTTGGATGATGTTGTAGATGAGGAAACCAAAAGGAGAGATCAGATCGTAAAGGTAGCAAAAGAAGGATTAATAAGAGGACACTCCAGTGAACTAAATGCACCTTCCCAAGATCAAGGTGCACAAGCTACAAGAAGAACAAAGGTAGCTACTGCTGTCAGCACCACTTCCTGCGGTTTCAGAGTCAACTCCTCCAGCCATCATGGAGGAGACCCCAGAACCAGAGATAGTTTTTACAGCCACAAGTCTCACTTACCAAGCAGAGTGATCTTCCTTGTCAGGAAAGACGTTATCCCACTAGAGTAAGAAATCTTCCACAGCAATTAAACCTCTCAACTTGAATGGGATAATTTAAAATTTCCTATATTGTGGATGTCTGTATACAGTGTTTGTATTATATAGTATGCTGTGATGCATTCTCTATTGAGTTGGAATTTATAGTTAAGCAGGGGGAGAGTTGTGTATTTAACCTTTCAGTAGTATTTGAGTAATATTGTAAATATATTGTTTGAGTAAGCATTCTTGTTTAAATTATCTTACAGGTTATATTTATAAATACTTGAATTGCATGTCATCATGCTACTATGTGATATGTGTACGCCTTACTTAAAGCAAACACGAAGTAAGTCCACATTTTTGGAGTCCCATGTATTCCTTTGAATTAAGTTAATGTTTTGAATTAAGTTAAGTTAATGTTTTGAAATTACAAAACATAACAGTAACTATAAGAATGTACCTTGTTATTTCTATTTGTGATATCAATTAAACTCGCCCTTTACAAGTGTTGTGTGTATTCAGCTTAAAAACTGCATTTAATTTTGTTTCCTTTTTCTGACTACTTTTGCCCTGTGTCCCTTCCTGAAACATTCTGTCTACTGTTACACTTGTTTTTACCTTGTACTATTATTTCTTCTTTCTCTGTGCATTCAGGAATACCCCTTCACTTGAATCCTTATTTTCTATTTCTAGCGCAACACACAAAAGAGAAATATTAAAATGACTTGGGGTCTTGACTTGAAATGGTGACTGTCCATTTCCCTCCATAGATGCTGTCCAACCCATTGAGTTCCTCCAGCTTTTTGTGTGTTGCTTCCAGCATCTGCATTCCATCTGTGTCTTCTATTTCTAGTTTAGCTATCCTCCCTTCCATTTACAAGGTTTCCATACCTCTGACTCCTCAAGGGTACTATCAACCCCCACATGAAAGTATTGTTCTTGGTGTGTAACCCAACTGGGCTTGCAAAGTTCCCCCTTTCTCCCAGATATGGTGACAGTGCCAGTGGCCAGGGTTCAATTCTGCCACTGTCTGTAAGGAGTTTGTATGTTCTCCCCGTGACCACGTGGCTCTCCCCCAGGTGCTCCAGGTTTCTCCCACAGCCCAAAGAACATGTGGGTTAGTTGGTTAATTGATCGCAGGGATGTAATTAGGTGGCATGGGCTTCTTGGGCCAGAAGGGGCTGTTAATGTGCCTCTAAATTTAAAAAAAACATCTCCATAGATCAACATTCCGATCATCAACATAGACTCAAGGAAAGGGCAATGTTACAATGATCATGTTGGATTTCAATATGCACATAGTTTGGGAAAATCAGGTTTGTAGAATGGGGACATACAACTTTTGGTCTAGCCTACGAGGGGAAAGACATTTCTGAATACGATATTGTATAACGAACTTGTGTGTATGTGTGTGTGTGAGAGAGAGAACAAACAAACACACAGTACTGCAAAAAATTCAAGGCTGTGTGCTTAGCACCCCGCTCTACTCTCTGTCCACACTGGAGGAATTTTTGAGGAATAGGCAAAAGTCCAGTGTCACTGATAATTATATTGCAAAAGTAATTCAAAATTCTGTTTTATTTTATATGCTGCTCTGATAGTGGAACAGAGATAACAGACGAGTGAAACTTTAGAAGTACTTAGTAAACAAACATAAAGAAAAAATTGCACTCTTGTAGTCCCCTTTGCAGTTAAAACATTTTACAGCTTGTAAAGTTTTGTTCAATGTGTTGTCATTGCTATTTAATGAAGGAATTATAGAGGCCAATTATAGAACTCACAGCAAGCTGCCAGTAGGGCACAAAAGATCTCACAGATAAAATAATTAACAGATGAGTCTATCTCACGAATATTATTTTATTTTTATTTAGAGACACAGCACGGTAACGGGCCCTCCTGCCCGTCAAGCCTGTACCACCCAATTACACCCATGTGACCAATTAACCTACTAACCTGTACGTCTTCGGAACGTAGAAGGAAACTGAAGCACCTGGAGAAAACAACGCGGCCACGAGGAGAACGTAAAAGCTCCTTCCGGACAGCGGTGGGAATTGAACCCCAACACTTTCCCAACCACTGAGCTCAGGCTAACTGGCCTATCATTTCCTTCCTTTTGCCTTTCTCCCTTCTTAAAGAGCGGAGTGACATTTGCAATCTTCCAGTCCTCCGGGACCATGACAAAAGCAAGTGATTCTTGAAAGATCATGACCAATGTATCCATGATCTCTTCAGCAACCTCTCTCAGGACTCTGGAATGTAGTCCATCTGGTCCAGGTGACTCATCCACCTTAAGACCCTTCAGTTTTCCTGGCACTTTTTCCTTTGTAACAGCAATGGCACTCACTCCTGCTCCCTGACACTCATAGACTTCTGGCACACTGCTAGTGTCTTCCACAGTGAAGATTGATGCAAAGGGAAGTTCATCTGGAATTTCTTTATCCCCCATTACTACCTCACTAGAATCATTTTCCAGTGGTCCAGTATCAACTCTCACCTCCCTTTTTCTCTTGATATAACTGTAAAACATTTAGTATCTTGCTTTATATTATTAGCTAGTTTGCTCTCATATTTCATTTTTTCCCTCCTTAAAGCTTTTTAGTTGCCTTTTGTTGGATTTTAAAAGCTTCCCAATCATCCAACTTCCCACTCACTTTTGTTACCTTATATGCCCTTTCCTTGGCTTTTATGTAGTCCTTAACTTCCCTTGTCAGCCACAGTTGCCTAACCCTGCCATTTGAGAACTTTCTCTTCTGTGGGACATATCTATCCCGCACCTTCTCCACCTGTTCTGCCGTCATCCCCACCAGTGTCCTCCTCCAATCCACCTGGGCAAGCTCCATTCTGATGCCTCTGTAATTCCCTTTATTCCATTGCAATAGTGATGCATGTGACTTATGCTTCTCCCTCTCAAAGTGCAGTATGAATTCAATCATATTATGATCACTGCCTCCTAAGGATTCCCTTATGTTAAGCTCCCTAATAAGATCTGAGTTATTATACAACACCCAATGTAAGATAGCCTCTCCCCATGTAGGCTCAAGCACAAACTGCTGTAAAAAGCCATCTCATAAGCATTCAACATATTTCCTCTCTTGCGACCTGACATCAACCTGATTTTCCCAATCCCCTTGCATATTGAAGTCCCCCATTACAATTGTATCATTACCCTGATTACATACTTTTTCCAGCTCCCTTTGTAATCTCAACCACATCTTGGCTACTATTTAGAGGCCTATATATGATTCCCACAATGTTTTTTTTAAATCTTGCATTTCTTAACTCCACCCAGAATGATTCAACGTTCTCTGACCCTATGTCACCTCTTTCTAAAGATGTAATTCCATCTCTTACCAACAGAGCCACACCACTGTTTACATCTTCCTGCCTGGCCTTTTGATACAAAGTATATCCTTTGATGTTAAGCTCCCAACTATGGCCTTCTTTCAGCCACGACTCAGTGATGCCCACAACGTCATACCAACCAATCTCTAATCGCACGACTTGTTCGTCCACCTTATTCCAAATGCTACACGTATTTACTGTAAATACAGCACCTTCAGTCCTGCATTCTTTACCCTTTTGAATTTTGCCTCTGTGGTACAATTTAACTCTTCGCTCTGTCTGCATTTTGTACCCAGTCATTGGCTTGTCCTTCCTTACATTCATATTACACCCATCATCTACTTGTAAACCTGCTGGGTCATCCTCAGTTCTATCATACTGGTTCCCTTAAGAGACTTAAGAGACATTTGGGTAATCATGTGGATAGGAGAGTTTAAGAGGGGTATGGGCAAACATGGTCAAGTGGGACTACTTAGGTGAGCCTTTGGTTGGCATGGACAATGGACCTATTTCTGAGCTGTGTTACTAAATGCTTTGAGACATGCTGATTTACTGTACATTCATATAAAGTTACCTGCTACGCAGAACTTATTGATGCATTGAGGCCCTAAGCCCTGCTGCATACTCTACAAACGGAACATTCTGGACTGCCTGTAGTGGAGTTACATTGCTGGAAAGACAACACACTCTGTGACTCTCAGGATCACAATACGAATACGCGTATATAGATACTCTGAGAAAAGTATGCCCCTTCTTGAAGATAAACAAATTTACACATCTGAGATAAAAGTAAGAAGTTGATAATATTGTGAACACTCCCATGTACTGAGCCAAAATATTACCCTGGAATCTATTAATTCACTTGTGAGGAGAGGTAAAGATTCAGTTTAACGTTTAATTCTAAAGGCAGCATCTCCAAAATGCAACACTACTACACTGGCACATCAGCCTCAACTTGCACTCACAAACTCCTGACCATGAGCTAAATGTTATGCCACCCCCTGCATCAGGACTAACATCTGACAGCAGCACATTTAGAGTAGTTTACCGCTCATCCTGAGAAGACGTAGCTCACTCAGGTTCGCTGATTGAGGTGAAAAGGTAGCGACTCGTGACAGTTTGGTGTTTTGAGCAGTCGGGATTGATTGACAAGAACTAATTAAAGGAAGGCAGTGGCAAGTGGAGCAGCCATTGTTGAAGTGGTCAGAGTTTGAGTGGAGGTTTTGAAGCTTTATCTCTTTGAGGCTTCAGCGAGGAGAGGCTTCAGTCAGAGAAGGCAAAAAAGCTGTAGGTTGAATTTTCCCCCCTGCAGTTTATTGATTTCCCTTCTGCATACTTGCTCACTTAGAACAGTACTGAGGCCAGGCAGGGAAGTGGAATGCTCCTCTTGCAGGATGTGGGAAGGCAGGGAGACCTCCAGTGTCCCTGACGACTACAACTCCGAGGAGGACTGTACATCCAGTTGCAGCTTCTAACACTCCGCGTTATGAGCTGGAACTGGATGAGCTCCGGATCATTTGAGAGACTGAGGGGGTGATAGATTGGACGTACAGAGAGGTAGTTAGACCCAAGGTGCAGGATACAGGAAACTGGGTGACAGAAAGGGGAAGTGGTTTAAACAGCCAGTGCGGAGTCCCGATGTGGCCGTCCTCTCAACCGCAGAGATACCACTTTGGATACTGTTGGGGTGGGGTTGACCTAACAAAGGAAAGTCACAGCGGTCAGGTCTCTGACACTGAGTCTGGCTCTGTGACTCAGAAGGGAAGGGTTGAGAAGAGGCGCGCTGTGGTGATAGGGATTCGTCAGTTAGGGGAACGGACAGGAGGTTCTGTGGACGGGAATGAGATTCCCGGATGGTATGTTGCCTCCCGGGTGCCAGGATCTAGATCATCTCAGATCAAGTCCTCAGCATTCTTAAGTGGGAGGGTGAACAGCCAGAGGTTGTGTTCCAGATAGGTATCAATGACATAACCGTAGGTCAAGTGACAGGGTTCTGCAGAGTGAGTTTGGTGCAAGGCAGGAACTCCAGGGTGTGATCTCAGGTTTGCTACATGCTAATTAGGCCAGAAATAGGAAGATTATACAGTTTAACATGTGGCTAAGGAGTTGGTGGAGAAGGGAAGGCATAAGATCTTGGGATCATTGGGCTCTCTTCCAGGGAAGGTGGGAACTGTATGGAAGAAACGGTTTGCGCCTGACCTGGAACAGGACTAATATCCTAGCAGGAAGGTTTGCTAGTGCTGCGGGGGAGGGGGTGCAGAGTGGCATTTAAACTTGAGTTAGAGGCAGATGAGAACCAGACTGCCAGAACAGTTAGTGGAGAGGTTGTGGAGACAGATGTTAAGACCTCAGACAAAGTCAAGAATCAAAAGGTTAAGCATGGTGCAACTAATGTCCTGAATTGCATTTATTTCAATGCAAGAAGTATCATAGGAAAGGCAGATGAGCTCAGGGCATGTACTAACACCTAGAGGTATGATATTGTAGCCATTAGTGAGACAGTTACAGGAGGGGCAGGACTGGCAGCTCAATACTTGAAGTTCCGTTGTTTCAGACGTGACAGAGCAGGAGGAATTAAAGGAGGGGTGACAATACTAGTCAGGGAAAATGTCATGGCAGTGCTCAGTCAGGGCAAACTGGGAACTCATCTAGTGAGGCGTTATGAATGGAATCGAGTAATAAGAAAGTTATGACCACACTAACAGTCCATGGAACTATGAGGGACAAATTTGCAGAGAGATCATGGACTGTTAGAAGAAACAGAAGGTTGTTATAGTTGGTGACTTTAACTTTCCACATATTGACTGGGTGGTGCATACTGTAAAACGTCTAGATGTGACAGAGTTTGTCAAATGTGTTCAGGGAAGTTTCCATTAGCGGTACATAGAAGTCCCAACAAGAGAGAGTGCGGTACTGGATCTGCTATTAGGGAATGAGACAGGGCAGGTAGCAGAAGTGTATATAAGGGAACACTTTGCATCTATTCCACAATGCCATTAAAAGTTCAAAGATTTAAAGTCTCAAAGATTCAAAAGTTCATTTACGAGGGGTGATTGATAAGTTCGTGGCTTAAGGTAGAGGAGTCAATGTTAGAAAACCTGGCACATTTATTTTTCCTACATTTACACACTTAGTCCAGCGGTCGTGGAGCATACAGATCCCTTCTTTGTAGAAGTGGGCATCTTGGACCTCCAGAAAGTGGTCCACAGCAGGGGTGATTGATAAGTTTGTGGCCTAAAGTAGAAGGAGATGAGTTATTAACTTCAAACTTTCGCATTTTCACTCAAAGAGTTGAACTGCACATGCATGTAACTCATCCGGTGCTCCCGATGTGGCCTTCTATATATTGGCGAGACCCGACGCAAACTGGGAGATCGTTTTGCTGAACACCTACACTCTGTCC
Organism: Mobula birostris; assembly: GCF_030028105.1. Lineage (NCBI taxonomy): Eukaryota > Metazoa > Chordata > Chondrichthyes > Myliobatiformes > Myliobatidae > Mobula > Mobula birostris. The sequence continues at coordinate 124,424,069 of NC_092379.1, read as the reverse complement.
GCCAGAGAAAGCAGGATCTCCTAGTGGCCACACATTTTAAATCTACATCCCATTCCCATTCTGACATGTCTGTCCACGGCCTCCTCTACTGTAAAGATGAAACCACACTCAGGTTGGAGGAACAACACCTTATATTCCGTCTGGGTAGCCTCCAACCTGATGGCATGAACATTGACTTCTCTAACTTCCGCTAATGCCCCACCTCCCCCTCGTACCCCATCCGTCATTTATATACACACATTCTTTCTCTCACTCTCCTTTTTCTCCCTCTGTCCCTCTGACTATACCCCTTGCCCATCCTCTGGGCTTCCCCCCCCCCCTTTGTCTTTCTCCCTGGGCCTCCTGTCCCATGATCCTCTCATATCCCTTTTGCCTATCACCTGTCCAGCTCTTGGATCCATCCCTCCCCCTCCTGTCTTCTCCTATCATTTTGGATCTCCCCCTCCACCTCCCACTTTCAAATCTCTTACTAGCTCTTCTTTCAGTTAGTCCTGACAAAGGGTCTCGGCCTGAAACGTCGACTGTACCTCTTCCTAGAGATGCTGCCTGGCCTGATGCGTTCACCAGCAACTTTGATGTGTGTTGCTTGAATTTCCAGCATCTGCAAAATTCCTCGTATTTGCACTATCAACCCCCATAACCCCTGTCTGTCCCTGCACAAAACTTAACACAAACGTCAACCCCCAAGCCACCTCCCCCTGCATAAAACAGAACAAGAACATTGGCCTTCAAATCCCCCTTCTCCCCACACAAAAAAATGAGAAAGAATGACGAAATCACAAAATATAAAAAAACATGTCCATAGTCCATTGTCAAAAATCCATTCGCAGAAACCTTGGTACATTCACCAGCATTATTGAAAGGGGGAGATTTCAAGCACAGAGGTAGACCATACAGGCTTCCTCTTCAGCAGCAGACCGATCCCACCAGCGATCAGCAGACCATTGGTGCTCACCCTCCACATTCGCCTCGATGTTTCAATCTGCCTCATCACTTTAATCGGCAAACAATAGAAGCTTTAATCAGCAAAATGGAATTGAACATCGGCTGGTGCCCTGACTCGTAGTTTCTTTGCCTCAAGGTTCACATTTGCTGCTTCCTGGAATCTTCTTGGAGACAGCAGAGCGTTGGGTTGCTCAAGTGATCTCCAAACTAGAAATCACTGGGTTTAGCAGTCCCAGAAACACATTCAAGATGAAAAATAGCCATAAAAGAGGTGAAATAAAGTTTCACGGTTTATCCAGAAGATATTGACTGAAGAAGCGTTGTACACAGGCACCATTTTGACTGTTCGTTTCAAAGTAAATATGCAAAAAGATAGGTCTGGTCTGTGGGCTGGGATTCTAAATTGGAGAAAGGCCAATTTTGATGGTATCAGAAATGATCTGGCAAATGTGGATTGGGAGAGGCTGTTTTCTGGCAAAGGTGTACTTGGTAAGTGGGAAATTTTGAGAGTACAAAGCTTGTGAAAAAAGGATCTAGTGCTTTCCCAGTATATACAACGAATAAGCTCTTCTCAGGATTCCAGCAGGGTACAGGTGTCAATTATAACCAACGTTTCAATGACAAGCACTGTCATCTTAATCAGGGATGATGCCTGGGCATGTCTCGTCTGGTGGTATATGTACCCCCGTCATACGTCTCTCCTGATTGGTTAGTTCCCATCCTATCAGGTTTATGCTTGCCACCTTCTTTACAACCGAATTCCAGTTCTTACTTAGAACGAGACCTTTGTCTTTGTTAATATTCTTTTCCTCTGGTTTTATTTCAATGGTTTCCTTCACCAGGTGGTCTCAAATCCATTGGCGTGGCTCAGTAGTTTTGTGCCGTTGAAGTCAATCCTTTGGCTGTTGCCAATACAAATCTTGTATTTGCCTGTCAGAATAAAAGGTAAAGATAACAGAAAACCTAGCTTTTCAAGAGAGATTGGGGCTCTGGATAAGGAAAAAATGAGATACATAGCAGGTATAGGCAGGTAGGAACAAATGTGGTGCTAATGGAGTGTAAGAATTGCAAGAGAAGACTTAAGAAAGAAATCAGGAGGGCTAAAAGAAGGCATGATGTTCCTTAGCAGACAAGGTGAATGAGAATTCTAAGGGATTCTACAGATATGTTAAGAGCAAAAGGATTGCAAGGGACAAAATTGGTCCTCTGGAAGATCAGAATGGTAATCCATGTGTGGAGCCAAAAGAGATGGGGGAAGACCTTAAATGATTTTTTTGCATCTCCATTTACTCAGGACACAGAGTCTATGGAAGGGAGGCAAAGTGGCACTAACTTCATAGACCCTATACAGACTACAGAGGAGGAGGTGTTTGCTGTCTTGAGTCAAATTAGAGTGGATAAATCCCCAGGGCCTGGCAAGGTGTTCCCTCGGACCCTACAGCAGTCAAGTTCACAAGCTCCCCAAAAGGCTGTATGAATTTTAACCCCGGTCTCATGCAAAGAACAAAGTACTGGCAAGGAAGGCACCTCTCCCTTCAGGGGAGCAGACACTCTGTCTGGCTGAAGGTGAAGTGAGGAAGACCCAGGCCAAAGTCAACCCACGCAAAGCTGTGGGGTCAGATAACAAGCCAGGTCATGTCCTGAAATACTGTGCAGCCCAGCTACCTGAGGAGCTGATGGACATATTCAACATCTCTCTGGAACAGTCCAATGCCCCCTTGGTTTGCAAGGTGGCAACCATCATTCTAGTGCCAAAGAAAGTGACAGTAACCTGCCTAAATGACTATCATCCTGTGGCATTGACATCAACCATTATGAAATGATTTGAGCAGCTGGTCATGGAGAACATTAAAGCCCTTCTCCCGGTTATATTGGACCCTTTCCAGTTAGCTTATCACTTGAACCAATTCACTGATGATGCAATAGCCTCTGCCCTCCACTCTGTCCTGTTCCACCTGGAAAAGGGGTCTCATATGCTAGGTTGCTGTTTATAGACTTCAGTTCAACGCTTAACACCATCATAGTGCAAGAAACTGGCGGGGTAACTGTCCTTGCTGGGTCTCAACACCTCTTCCTGTAAGTGGATCCTAGACTTCTTAACAGAAAGGCCATGGTCAGTCCCTGTGGGCAGTAATGTCTCTAGTCCCATTACGCTGAGCACTGGCACTCCCCAGGGCTGTGCGGTCAGACTGCTGTTGTTCACACTGCTGATGCAAGACTGTGTCACAGGATCCAGCTCAAACCGTGTCATTATGTCTGCAGGTGGCACAGCAATGGCTGGCCTCAACCACAGTGATGATGAGTCGGAGTACAGAGAGGAAGTGGAGCAGCAGGTGGATTGGTGTGAGAACAACAACCTAAGTCTGAACGTGGAGGAGACAAAGGAAATCATTGTGGACTTCAGGAAGGTGCAGACTAACCACCACCCTCTGCAAGTTCATGGCTCTTCCGTAGAGAGTTCAGTGCACCAAGTTCCTGCGAGTTCACATCACAGATGACCACACGAGGTCCCTCAACATTGCCTCCCTGAACAAGAAGACACAGCAGCACCTCCACTCTAAGGAGATTGAGGCAAGTAAGGCCCCCCCCGCCCCACCATCCACCATCTTAACTGAATTTTACAGGAGCACCATTGAGAGTGTTTAGTGTGGGACTTCAAGACCCTAAAAGGGACTGTGAGAATGGCTGAGAGGATCATTAGAGTCTCCCTGGCATCCATCAGGTACGTTTATCAGGAGCGCTGTGTACACAGGACTCTTAGTATTATCAAGGATCCCACCCATCCATCCATCATCCACTTTGACATTTGACCATCGGTCAGGAGGCTCCGATGCACAGCGGCCAGGATGGGAAACAGTTTCTTCCCTCAAGCCATTAGGCTTCTGAACTCCCGGCTGCATTGCTTTCGAAGTGACACTGGTTAATCTGTTCTGTACCTTACAGTATTTAATTTATACACTTTATTTTGTTTGTTTATGTGTAATTCATCTGTAGGTATAATGCTTCCTTTCCTAAGTTATTGTGTGTTATGTATACTACACCCTGATTTGGAGAAACAATGCCTCATTTGACGGTATACATCTATATAGTTAAATGACAATAAACTTGACTTGACTTGAAATTGCCGGGGCCCTAATAGAGATATCTTAGCAACAGGTGAGGTACCAGAGGATTGGAGGATAGCTAATGTTGTTTCGCTGTTTAAGAAAAGCTCTAAAAAATAAACCAGGAAATTATAGGCCAGTGAGCCTGATAAGAGTAGTGAGTAAATTATTGGAAGGTATACTAAAGAACCAAATATTTGAGTATTTGGATAGACATGGACTGATTAAGAGTAGTCAGCATGGCTTTGCGCATGGTAGGTCATGTCTAACCAATCTTATAGAGCTTTTCAAGGAAGTTACTAGGAAAATTGATGAAGGCGAGAGAGTGAATGGTGCCTACGTGGACTTTGGCAAGGCCTTTGACATAGTCCTGTATGAGAAGTTGGTCAAGAAGGTTCAGTTGCTCGGCATTGGATTAGATATTGACTCTGTGGGAGAAGCCAGAGAGTGGTAGTAGATGGCTGCCTCTCTGACTGGAGACCTGAGACTAGTGGAGTGCCACAGGGATCAATGCTGGGTCCATTGATTTGTCATCTACATCAACAACCTGGATGATAATGTGGATAAATGGATCAGCAAATTTGAGGATGACACCAAGATTGGGGCCGTAGTTGACAGTGAGGAAGGCTATAATGGCATGCAGTGTGATCTGGACCAGATGGAATTTAACGCAGACAAGTGTGAGGTCTTCAACTCTACCATCTACCTAAACTTAGTGCATTTTACAGGGGCTAATTAATCGACTGCCCTGCATATCATTGGCTTGTGTGAACATGCAAAGTCCACACCAAGAATGCTGAAAGTCAGGATTGAGCCTGGGTCAGTGGAGCGATAAGGCAGCAGCTCTTCTCGCTGTGTATGCTGCATTCTGGAGCAAAACTCAAACAAGCTGCTGGAGGATCGCAATGGGTTGAACAACATCAAGATCCTCCAGCAGTTAATGTTTTTGCCATAAGGATATTTCCTTCGATGGGTGAAGGTAAAACCAAGGGGCCAAATTCTCATGATAAGGAATTGCCTACCTTACTCATTATTTTTCACACTATTTTTGTTGTAACTTATATTAAAATTTTACATCTTACACTAGTCTATTGTCACAAAACAACAAACTTCATTATGTATGTTAGTGATAATAATGTGATTCAGATTCCCTACCCCTGAGTGTATTCCTTTGCACTTTCAAATCTTGCAATTGTTGCTCACTAGAGAGTAGGTCAGGACCTACATGCTGTCAAGAAAAACCACTTGGGACAAGCTAGCAAGTGTGGTGGAATCCTTTGGATTATAAACTTACACTAAAAACCTCCTGACTCTTGGCCGATCTGGCTCCAGAAACATATAAAATGCTCTATTTTGGATCTCCCAATCTACTGTCAGGGATGAACATTTTCAAGACACTGGTTTCAGTGTCTAGTTCTGCTGCTAAAGTTTATTCAAGGTGTGAAGGATTTGCAGAAGAAATTCATTGAAATTATTCCAGGGATGGGAGACATTAGTAATGTGAATAAACTGTAGAAATTCAGGTTGTGCTCCTTTGAACAGAGATGTATGTGAAGATATCTGATAGCAGCATTTAAAATCATACAGGCTAGAGACATTGCTTACAGTGCGAAACTGCATTAGCGGAGGGTTTAGAACGAAGTGTTCAAGGTTGTGGGCAATTACCAAAGGAACCAGGAGAGACGTGGAGTCATAGAGTAGAATCATTTGGCCATTTGGCCATCTAGTCTGTGATGACCTGGTCTTCTGCATAGTCCCATCAACCTATATTTGGATCATAGCCCTCCATGCTCCTCTTATCCAAGTACCTATTTAAACCACTTAACATTTACAATTGAAATTGTATCTACCACCTCTACTGGCAGCTCTTTCCACACCCGTACCACCTTTTGAGTGAAGATGATCCCCTCAGATTCCCCTTAAATATTACACCTTGCACCCAAAACCTATGACCTCTGGTTCCAGTCTCACTCAACCTAAGGGGAAACAGCTTCAATGCAATCACCCATTCTGCACCCCTCATAATTTTGTATAACTCTTTAAAAATTCCCACTATTCTCCTGCATTCCATGAGGAAAGAAATCTTACATTTTTTGTTAATAAAGGACTGAGTCTGGAAAGTACTAGTACTAGGGGAACTGGTAAAGATATGTTCAATTTTGGAGTTGAAATTATTTGATTGTGTGTCACAACCACAGATTCAGCAGCACAACAGATACAGCAATTGTGCTTGTGAAAATGCACGTGTCAGCTAATTATTATTTTATTGTTGTAGTATTTAACTCCATTCATTCCATCGTAGTATTTGTCGAGACTTGGACATGGACATAGCCATGCTTCGTTATCTCCATTCCGCCTTGCCTGAGAAATTGGACTGTTGAGTCAACTGACTGTGAGGACTAGCAATATTTGCTTTATTCTTAGTTGTTCTTTTCAATCGCAATGTAGGCTTCGTTTTCCAGTTGAATGTTTTAGTTAACAGCCCTGTTTGACCTAGTGTTTATTGTTTTGTTTTCCCTTTAACACTGTTTGCATTAAAGTCTGTGAACTATCGACCCACTTCAGTGTCTCTCACTCCGCACTTGGGCCATGTCCGAACCGGGTGACATTGTGGTCACGTGTGCCAAAAGGCTTTTTCCCAGGGCTGAAATGGCTAACACGAGAGGACACAGTTTTAAGGTGCTTGGAAGTAGGTACAGAGGAGATGTCAGGGGTAAGATTTTTACGCAGGGAGTGGTGAGTGTGTGGAATGGGCTGCCGGCATTGTGGTGGAGGCGGATGCGATAGTGTCTTTTAGGAGACTCCCGGACAGGTACATGGAGCTCAGAAAAATAGAGGGCTATGGGTAACCTGAGGTAATTTCTAAAGTAAGTACATGTTTGGCACAGCTTTGTGGGCCGAAGGGCCTGTATTGTGCTATAGGTTTCCTATGTTTCTATAACATTGTAGGCCAAAGAGACCATGCTGTGCAATAATGTTCTATGTTCTATATATGGTGTAAAGTTTGCCTTGCATACCAGTCATACAGATCAATTCATTACATAGTGCATCCAGGTGGTACAAGACAAACAAACGACAGAATGCAATATCTATAGAAAAAGGGCAGTGCAGACAGACAATAAGGTGCAAGATTATAACAAGGTAGATTGTGAGATCAAGAGTCCAGCTTGTGGTACTAGGAAACTATTCAATAGTCTTATAGCAGCAGGGTAGAAACTTCCCTTGAGGCTGGTGGTACATGCTTGCAGGCTTTTGTAGAAGAAGAAAAGAGAATGAACAGGGTGGATGGGACCATTGATTATGTTGTTTTACTGAGGCAGCGAGAAATATAAACCGAGTCTAAGAAAGCGAGGCTGGATTCTATGCAAAGCTAAGCTGTGTCCACAACTCTCTGCAGTTTCTTACAGTCACAGGTAGACTATGGAGCTGGATTAAGAGTCCATAAGACCATAAGATATAGGAGCAGAAGCAGTTCATTCAGCACATCGAGTCTGCTCCGCCATTTAATCATCAGCTGATCCAATTCTTCCACTCATCCCCACTCCCCTACTTTCACCCCATACCATTTGAGGCTCTGGCAAATCAAGAACCTATCTATCTCTGCCTTAAATACGCTCAATGACTTGGCCTCCACAGCTGCTCGTGGCAACAAATTCCACAGATTTACCATGCTCTGACTAAAGTAATTTCTCCGCATCTCAGTTCTAAAAAGACATCCTTCAATCCTGAAGTTGTGCCCTCTTGTCCTAGAATCCCCTACCATCGGAAATAATTTTGCCATATCTAAGCTGTTCAGTCCTTTTAACATTCGGAATGTTTCTATGAGATCCCCCCTCATTCTCCTGAACTCCAGGGAATACAGCCCAAGAGCTGCCAGACATTCCTCATACTGTAACCTTTTCATTTCTGGAATCATTCTCGTGAATCTTCTCTGAACCCTCTCCAATGTCAGTATATCCTTTCTAAAATAAGGAGCCCAAAACTGAACACAATACTTCAAGTGTGGTCTCATGAGTGCCTTATAGAGCCTCAACATCACACCCCTGCTCTTATATTCTATACCTCTAGAAATGAATGCCAACATTGCATTCGCCTTCTTCATAACTGACTCAACCTGGTGGTTAACCTTTAGGGTATGTTGCACAAGAACTCCCAAGTCCCTTTGCATCTCAGCATTTTGAATTCTTTCCCCATCTAAATAATAGTTTGTCCATTTATTTCTTCCACCAAAGTGCATGACCATACACTTTCCAACATTGCATTTCATTTGCCACTTCTTTGCCCATTCCCCTAAACTATCTAAATCTCTCTGCAGATTCTCTGTTTCCTAAACACTACCCGCTCCTCCACCTATCTTTGTGTCAGTGGCAAATTTAGCCACAAATCCATTAATACTGTAGCCTAAATTATTGACATACATCGTAAAAAGCAGCAGCCCCAACACTGACCCCTGTGGAACTCCACTGGTAACCGGCAGCCAGCCAGAATAGGACCCCTTTATTCCCACTCTCTGTTTTCTGCCCACCAGCCAATGCTCCACCCACACTAGTAACTTCCCTGTAATTCCATGGGCTCTTATTTTGCAAAGCAGCCTCATGTGTGCTGCCTTCTGAAAATCCAAGTACACCACGTCAGCGGTATCTCCTTCTTCATTCTGCTTGTACTTTCCTCAAAGAATTGCAGTAGGTTTGTCAGGCAGGATCTTCCTTTCAGGAAACCATGCTGGCTTTGGCTTAGCTTGTCATGTGCCTCCAGGTACTCCGTAATCTCATCCCTAACAATCAATTCCAACAACTTCCCAACCACTGAAGTCAGGCTAACAGGTCTATAGTTTCCTTTCTGCTGCCTCCCACCCTTCTTAAATAGCAGAATAACATTTGCAGTTTTCCAGTCATCCGGTACAATGCCAGAATCTATTGATTCTTGAAAGATCATCGTTAATGCCTCCGCAATCTCTCCAGCTACTTCCTTCAGAATCCAAGGGTGCATTCTGTTGGGTCCAGGAGATTTTTCCACCCTCAGATCATTAAGCTTCCTGAACACCTTCTCAGTCGTAATATTCACTGCACAAACTTCACTTCCTTGACACTCTTGAATGTCCGGTATACTGCAGGCATTTTACACTGTGAAGACTGATGCAAAATACGAATTCATTCCTCTGCCATCTCAGCATCTCTCATTACAATATCTTCAGAGTCATTTTGTTTTGGTCCTATATCTACCCTAAACTCTCTTTTACCCTTTATATACTTAGAAAAGCTTATAGTATCTTTTTTGATATTAGTCACCAGCTTCCTCTCATAATTCACCTTTTCCTTCCGAATGACCTCCTTAGTTTTCTTCTGCAAGTTTTTAAAAGCTCCCCAATCCTCTATCTTCCCAGTAGCTCTGACTTCCTTGTATGCCCTCTCTTTTGCTTTTACTTTGGCTCTAACTTCACTTGTCAGCCACAGTAGTGTCCTTTGTCCCTTTGAAAATTTCTTATTTGGAATATATCTGTCTTGAACTTCCCTCATTTTTCACAGAAACTCCAGCCATTGCTACACTGCAGTCTTTCCTGCGAGTTTCCCTTTCCAGTCAACTTTGGCCAGTTCCCCTCTCGTGCCATTATAATTTATTTTATTCCACTGAAATACTGACTCATTGAATTTTATTTTCTCTCTTCTCAAAGTCCAATGTGAACTCGATCATATTGTGATCACTGTTCCCTAAGGGTTCCTTAATCTTAAACTCCCTTATCACCTCCAGATCATTGCACAACACCCAATCCAGCACAGCCAATCCCCTAGTGGGTTCAACCACAAGCTGTTCTAAAAAGCCATCCTTTAGACATTCTACAAATCCTCCCTTTTGAGGTCCAATACTGGGGTTTTCCCAATCCACTTTCATGTTAAAATCCCCAACGATCATCATGACATTGCCTCTTCTATCTCCGGCTGTAATTTGCAATCCATATCCCGGCTGCTGTTTGGAGGCCTGTATACAACTGCCATTAGGGTCCTTCTACCCTTGCCATTTCTTAACTCAACCCATAGAGACTCTACACCTTCCAATCCTATATCATCTCTTTCCAATGATTTAATATTATTTCTTATAAACAGAGCCACACCACCCCCTCTGCCTACTAACCTATCTTTCCGATATACTGTATATCCTTGGACGTTAAGCTCCCAACGGCAGCCATCCTTTAGCCAAGTTTCAGAAATGGCCACAACGTCATATTTGCCAATCTGTCGAAGGTAACATAAAGGGAAAACAAGTAGAGAATTTTCGTAAGAGTAGATCTAGATGAGTTATTCTTTCATTAAGTTGGCAGAGACTCAAAGGCTGAATGCATTCCATCAGTGCTGTAATCTTCTGTCAACACTACAATATTCTATCAGTAGTTTAGACCATAAGATGTAAGAGCAGAATTAGGCCATGTGGTCCATCACATGTGCTCTGCTATTTTATCATGGCTGATCCAATTTTCCTCTCAGCCCCAATCTCCTGCCTTCTCCCTGTATCCCTTCATGCATTTGCCAATCAAGAATCTATCAACTTCTACCTTAAATATAGATAAAAACTTGGCCTTCACAGCTGCCTGTGGCAAAGAATTCCACAGATTCACTACCCTATGGCTAAAGGAATCCCTCCTCTTTTATCTAAAGGACGCCCCCTCTATTCTGAGGCTGTGTCCTCTAGTCTTAGACTCTCCCACCATAGGAAACAGCCTCCCCACATCCCTTCGATCAAGGCATTTCACCATTGGATAGGTTTCAATTAGGTCAGCGCGCATTCTGCTGAATTCTGGTGAATACAGTCCCAGAGCTTTGAAATACTCTTCATATGATAAGCTGTTCAAATCTGGAATCATTTTCGTGAAACTCCTCTGAACCGGCTCCAATTTCAGCACATCCTTTCTAAGAAAAGGGGCACAAGCATGCTCACAATAATCCAAGTGAGGCCTCACCACTGCATTATAATGTCTCAACATTACATCCTTGCTTCTATATTGTAATCCTCTTGAAATGAATGCTAGCATTGCATCAGCCTTCCTCACCACAGACTCAACCTGCAAATTAACCTTTTGGGAATCCTGCACAAGGACTCCCAAGTCCCTTTGCACCTCAGTTTTTTGTATTTCCTATCCACTTAGAAAATAGTCAACCCTTCCATTTCTTTCTACCAAAGTGACTGAGCATCCACTGCCCAACTCTCTACTCCATCTGCAATTTCTTTGCCCATTCCCCTAATCTGTCTAAGTCCCTCTGTAGCCTTTCTACTTCTTCAAAACCATCTGCCCCTCCACCTATCTTCATATCGTCTGCAAACTTTGCAACAAAGCCAGCAATTCCATAATCCAATTCATTGACATATAATGTACAAACAATTGGTCACAACACAGACCCCTATGGAACGCCACTAGTCACCAGCAGCCAGCCAGGAAATGCACCCTTCATTCCCACTCTTTGCCTGCTGCCAACCAGCCACTGCTTGATCCATGCTAGAATCTTTCCTAAAGCAGTCTCATGCGTGGCAGCTTGTCAAAGGCCTTCTGAAAATCCAAGTACTTAACAGCAACCAATTCTCTTTTGTCTATCCTGCTTGTCATTTCATCAAAGAATTCCAACAGATTTGTTAGGCAAGATTTTCCCTTGAGGAAACCATGCTGACTATGGCCTACAGTATTTTATTGTGTGCCTCCAAGTATCCTGAGACTTCATCCTTAGAATCGAGTCCAACATCTTCCCACCCACTGAGGTCGGACCAACTGGTCTATGGTTTCCTCTTCAGTAGCTGGATGACTCTCAGGAGATGGAGTGGAAATGTAAATAGGCAGTTTGCACAGAACACTCCTGTGGACATTCCCCTTAATAAAAGTATACCATTTTAGATACCTTTGTGCGGGATGACCTCCCAGGGGAATGCCACAGAGACCAGGTTACTGACACTGAACAGGAGTCCGTGGTGCAGAAGGGAAAGAAGAAGAGGGAGCAGTAGTGATCGGGGACTCAAAAGTCAGAGGAACAGACAGGAGATTCTGTGGACGTGAATGGGACACCTGGATGGTATGTTGCCTCCCAGGTGCCAGGGTCAGGGATGTCTTGGATCATGTCCACATCACCTTGGAGGGGTAGGGAGAGCAGACAGATGTCTCGGTACATATTGGTACCAATGACATAGGAAGGAAAAGCAAAGAGGTCCTGAGGAGAAAATTTAGAGACCTAGGCAGAAAGCTGAGAAGCAGGACATCCAGGGTAGTAATTTCCAGATTGCTACCTATGCCACACACCAGTGAGGGTAGAAACAGGATGATTTAACATGGCTGAGAAGCTGGTGCAGAGGGCAGGGCTTCAGTTCTTAGATCATTAGGATCTCTTCTGGGGGAATGTGACCTATACAAAAGGGACAGGTTGCACCTGAACCCAAGGGGAACGAATATTGTTTGTGGGCAGGTTTGTTAGAGCTATTGGGGAGTGTTTAAAATAATTTGGCATGGGGATGAAACTGGAGTGAAGGGACCCAGGATAAGACAGATGGTAAAAAAGCAAAGATAGCATGCAGTCAGACTGTTAGGAAGGGCAGGCAGATGATAGGACAAAACTGTAGCAAGCAGGGTGAGTATCAGTGCATTAGGGATGCAGAATCGAAAAGGGTAGCAAATACAGTACTCTAAGTGTTATATCTCAATGCATGAGGTATAAAAATTAAAGACTATGATCTTCTTGTACTTTTATGGATTGTCAGGTATGATGTTGTGGCCATCGCTGAATCATGACTGAAGGATCATTGACGTTGGGAGCTGAATGTCCAAGGTTGCACATTGTAATGGAGGGACAGGGAGGTAGGCAGAGGTGGTGGTGTGGCTCTGCTGATAAAGAATGGAATCAAATCATTGGAAAGATGTTATGTAGGATCAGGAGATGTTGAATCCTTATGGGTTTAGTTAAGAAACTGCAACGGTAAAAGGGTCCTGATGGCAGTTATGTGCAGGCTTCCCAACAGTAGCTGGGATGTGTGATATAGATTATAATGGGAAATAGAAAAGGTGTGTCAAAAGGGCAATGTTATGATAGTCGTGGTAGATTTTAAAGTGCAGGTAGATTGGGAGAATCAGGTTAGTAATGGATCTCAAGAGACTGAGTTTGTTGAATGCCTACGAGATGGCTTTTAAGAGCAGTTTGTTGTTGAGCCTACCAGTGGATTAGCTATACTGGATTGGGTGTTATGTAATTAACCAGAGGTCATTAGGAGCTTAAGGTAAAAGAACCCTTAGGAACCAGTGATCACAATATGATTGAGTTCAGCTTGAAATTTGATAGGGAGAAAATAAGTCTGGAGTAGCAGTATTTCTGTGAAGTAAAGAAAATTACAGTAGTATTAGAGAGGAGTTGGTCAAAGTAAATTGGAAGGAGATGCTGGCAGGGATGACAGCAGAGCAGCAATGACTTGAGTTTCTGGGAAAAATGAGGAAGGTGCAGGATAGATGTATTCCAAGAACAAAGAAATACTCAAATGGCAAAGTAGGTACAACTGTGGCTGACAAGGGAAGTAAAAGCTAATGTAAAACTAGAAGAAAGGACATACAACAAAGCAAAAATTAGACGGAAGATAGAGGAGTGGGAAGCTTTTAAAAACCTGCAGAAAGCAACTAAAAGAATCATTAGGAGAGAAAAGATGAAATTTGAAAGCAAGCTAGCAAACAATGTCAAAGTGGATGGAAAAGCTTTTTCAAGTATGTAAAAAATAAAAGAGAGATGAGAGTGGATATTGGGCCACTAGAAAATGAGGCCAGAGAAATAATAACGGGTGACAAGGAGATGTCAGATGAACTAAATGAGTATTTTGCATGAGTCTTCAGTCTTCACTATGGAAGACACTAGCAGTATGCCGGGTGTGAGGGAAGATAAGTGAGTGCAATTTCTTATTGCAAGGGAGAAGATGCTGAAAAAGCTGAGAGACCTAATGGTGCATAAGTCATCCGGAACTATGCAACAGGGTTCTGAAAGAGGTAGAGGTAGAGATTGTGGAGGCATTAGTAATGCTCTTTCAAAAATCATTGGACTCTGGCATGGTTCCAGAGGACTGAAAAATTGCAAATGTCACTCCACTCTTTAAGAAAAGAGGGAGGCAGCAGAAAAGAAATTATAGACTAGTTAGCCTGACCTCAGTGGTTAAGAAGATGTTGGAGTCAATTGTTAAGGATGAAGTTGTAGAGTACTTGGTGATTGAGGGCAAGATAGGATAAAGTCAGCATAGTTTCCTCAAGAGAAAATTTTGTCTGAAGAACCTATTGGAATTCTTTGAGGAGATTGCATGTAGGATAGATAAAGGGGTTGTAGTGGATGTTGTATATTTGGATTTTCAGAAGACCTTTGACAAGGTGCCACACAAGAAGCTGCTTACCAAGTTAAGAGCCAAGGTACTAGCATAGTTAGAGCATTGGTTGATTGGTAGGAGGCAGCGAGTAGGAATAAAAGGATCCTTTTCTGGTTGGCTGCCAGTGACTAGTGGTTTTCCGCAGGGGTCAGTTTTGGGACCGCTTATTTTTATGCTGTATATCAATGATTAAGATGATGGAGTAGATCACAATCAGAATCAGAATCAGGTTTATTATCATTGGTTTGTGACGTGAAATTTGTTAACTTGGCAGCAGCAGTTCAATGCAATACATAATATAGAAGAAAAAAATTAATAATAATAAATAAGTAAATTGTATTCAGTATACTTTTATACAGTATATGTATTTTGAATAGATTAAAACTCGTGCAAAAACCAGTAATACTACATATTTTTAAAAAATAAAATTATGTCCAAGGGCTCAGTGTTCATTTAGGAATCAGATGGCAGAGGGGAAGAAGCTGTTCCTGAATCGCTGATGGCTTTGTTGCCAACTTTGCTGATGATGTAAAGATTAGTGGAGTGGCAGGTAGTGTTGAAGAAACAGGAGGCTGCAGATGGACTTAGAGACAGATTAGGAGAATGGGTGAGAAAGTGGCAAATGAAATACATGTTGGAAAGTGCACGGTTATGCACTTTGATAGTAGAAATAAATGTGCAGACTTTTCTAAATGGGGAGAAAGTCCAAAAATCTGAGATGCAACTTGAGAGTCCTTGTGCATGATTCCCTAAAGGTTAATTTGCAGATTGAGTCTGTGATGTGGAAGGCAAATACAATGTTAGCATTCATTTCAAGAGGACTAGAATCTAAGAGCAGGGATGTGATGTCGAGGCTTTATAAGGCACTGGTGGGGCCTCACCTTGAGTATTGTGTACAATTTTCAGCTCCTTATCTCAAGAAGTCACTGCCATTGAAGAGGGTTCAGAGGAGATTCACAAGGATGATTCCGGGAATGAAAGGGTTATCATATGAGGAACGTTTGATGGCTCTGGGCCTGTACTCGCTGGAATTTAGAAAGATGAGAGGGGAGATTTCATTGAAATCTTTCGAATGTTGAAAGGTCTAGACAGAGTAGATGTGTAAAGGGTGTTTCCCATGGTGGGAGAGTCTAGGACAAGAGATCACAGCCTCAGGGTAGACGGGCATCCATTTGAAACAGAGATGCAGAGAAATTTCTTTAGCCGGGGGTGGTGAATTTGTGGAACTTTTTTACCACAGACGGCTGTGGAGGCCAGGTCACTGGGTGTATTAAGGAGATTGATACGTTCCTGATTGGCCACGCCGTCCAAGGTTATGGGGAGAAGACTGGGGAGTGTGGCTAAGGAGGGCAGAAAAGGGTCAGCCATCATTAAATGGTGGGGCAGACTCAATGATCCAAATGTCCTAATTCTGCTCTTATGTGTTCTGGTCTTCTTCTCTCTCTTTCCCTTCTTGAAGTGTGCAGTGACATTTGCAGATTTCCAGTTTTCCAGAACCATGCCAGAATCTAGTGATTCTTGAAAGATCATTACTAATGCCTCCACAATCTCTTCAGCCACCTCTTTCAGAACATCCGGGTGTACAGCATCTGGTCCAGGTGATTTATCTTCCTTCAGACCTTCCAGTTTCCCATGAACCTCTGTCCAGCTCTGGATATTTCACACACTTCATGCCCTCTGTTACCTGGAACTTCTACCATACTGCTGGTGTCTACCAAAGTGAAGACTGATGCAAAATGCTTATTCAGTTCATCCTCCATTTCCTTGTCCCCCTTTACTACCCCTCCAGCATTGTTTTCCAGTGGTCTGATATCCACTCTCACCTCTCTTTTACACTTTATCTATCTGAAGAAACTTTTGGTATCCTCTTTAATATTATTGGCTAGTTTACTGTGGTATTCCATCTTTACCTTGTTAATGACTTTTCTAGTTACCTTCTGTTGGTTTTTAAAAGCTTCTTAATCTTCTAACATCCCATTAATTTTTGCTCTATTATATGCCCTCTCTGTGGCTTTTATGTTGGCTTTGACTTCCCTTGTTAGCCACGGTTGTGTCATCTTTCCTTTAGAATACTTCTTCCTTTTTGGGCCTTCCGAATATATATTGTGCCTTCCCAACTGCTTCCAGAAATTCCAGCCATTGATGCTCTGCTGTCAATCCTGCCAGTGTCCTTTTCCAATCAATTCTGGCCAATTCCTCTCTCATGCCTCTGTAATTCCCTTTACTCCACTGTAATACTGATACGTCTGACCTTAGCTTCTCCTCAAGTTTCAGGGTGATTTCAATCATATTATGATCACTTTTCCCTGAGGGTTCTTTTACCTTAAGCTCTCTAATCAGTTCTGGTTCATTGCACAACCCCCAATGCAGAATAGCTGATCCTCGAGTGGGCTCAACCACATGCTGCACTAAAAGGCCATCTCGTAGGCACTCTAGAAATTCCTCCTCCTGGATTCCAACACCAACGTGATTTTCCTAATCTACCTGCATATTGAAGTTTCCCGCAATTATCGTAACATTGCCCTTTTGGCATACATTTTCTACCTCCCATTGCAATTTGTAGGCCACATCCTTACTACTGTTTGGTTGTTTGTATACCACTCCCATCAGGGTCTTTTTAACTTTGCAGTTCCTTAGCTCCATCCACAATGATTCAACATCTTCCCACCCTATGCCACCTCTTCCTAACGATTTGATTTCATTTTTTACCAGCAGAGCAATGCCACCCCCCTTGCCTTACTGCCTATGCTTTCAACATAATATGTGTCCTTGGACATTCAGCTCCCAGCTATAAATTTTCAGCCATGATTCAGTGATGCCTACATCATACCTGCCAGTCTGCGACTGTACTGTATTCAGTCTTTTCGATTTTGTTGCACCATGCTGTTGTGATGGAAATGAGACAGATTCTTTGGATCTCAAAGGCAAGGATTCTGGACACACAGTTTTAACAATAAGGAGTTTATTTACAAGGGGAGAAGAGCTTGGGGACAACACAAGCAGCTACAATATTTGCACAAACGTGCTTAGAATAGACGAGCGTGGGAAAAGTCGGGTCGGCAGTACAATACACAGGAAAACGGTGTGGGGACAGAGTACAGGTACATATACAAGCAAGTGAAAAGTAGCTATGATACCTGCCACCTCTTGACTATGGGCAGGCACGGCTCTCTGCTACAGGGACAACAATAAGCGCTCCCAGAACCCAATTCAACGCACAGCCCAGCACGTGTCTCCAGCGCTGTTCTGCAGTCTTCAGCCTGGAGTGAGGCAGGGTGGTCCCTCGAGGATGGCAAAAAAGAGAGCGAGCCAAGCACATGTAGCCCCCTTTATAGGTCAGGGGGCTGGAGGATCCAGCCCAGGTGACTCACCAGGGGGGCCAACGGCTTGGTGCTAGATGGGTTAATCCAATTAAGGTGGCCAATGGTTAAGTGTGCATTGATTAGTTGGGAGGGGTGAAATATTGACTGGCATGTGGTGTGCCTTCCGACCAGGCAGAGGGCAGTGCTGAGCCATGACAGGCACGGCTCTCTGGATACACGTGCTCAACCTTTTGATTTCTAACTTTGTCTGAGGTCTTGCCAACATCTGCATCCACAACCTCTCCACTAACTATTATACATTATAGTTCCCATCCCCCTGCAACTCTAGTTTGAACGTCATTGTGCAGCATTAACAAACCTTCCCACTAGGATATTTGTCCCCCTCCAGTTCAGTTGCAAACTGTCCCTTCTGTACAGCTCCCACCTTCCTTCAAAGAGACCAAAATAATCCAAAAATCCTATGCCCTCCTTCCTACACCAACGCCTTAAGCCACATATTAAACTATATAATCTTCCTAGTTGTAGCCTCACTAGCACATGGCACAGGTAGCAATCCTGAGATCACAACCCTGGAGGTTCAGCCCTTTAAACTAGCACCTAATTCCCTGAAATCCCTATACAGAACCTTGTCACTCGTCCTACCCATGTCATTGGTTCCTACATGGACCACAACCTCTGGCTGTTCACCCTCCAACTTAAGAATGCTGAGGACTCGGTCTGAGATAGATATCCCAGACCCTGCACCCAGGAGGCAATATACCATCTGGGAATCTCATTCTCGCCTACAGAACCTCCTGTGTGTTCCCCTAACGAATGAATCCCCTATCAACACAGCATGCCTCTTGTTACGGACCAGCAACAATAGATGTAGAATGGAGTTGGGGAATTAATGCAAAACAACTAAATTTATTGACGTTTACGCAGAAATATAGAAACTTAAACAAACAACTAACTTAAGCAGAAGTTAACGGTGTTATGCGTCTATAGCTCCCAAACAATCAAACTTAGAAACAGTTCTTAACAAAGTCTTACTCAAGCACAGTCTTACAGTGGCAGTTCAGGAAGTCCAGGTGATTCATGAAATAAGTGAGAGGAGAGACTTGTATATTCACAATGCAATGAAGAGACGATCTTGGAGATTCACAAAACAGCGGAAAGGCAATCTTGAAGAAACAGTTACCGGAGTTTGCAGCCATGGAGTACCTTTTTCGAAGAGTCCAAGAAGAGCGGGATTTCACAGAGTAACTGACAGGGAATGTCCCTTTCGCCGAAATGGTCACCACACAACACCCGAAGCCTGCAATCTTCACTCTCACTCTCTCTTCCCGTCGATTTCTTAACGACTCCCAAATGAGCGACTGACTCACTAAATGACTGCGGCTCTTTTTATACCGTCAGGAATATGTCATCACTTGACTCTCACAGAAACAAAGTCATGGATTCCCAGTAAACCACGTGGCGCCCCCAGGAATCGAAACTGCAAGCTTCCAGCAAAGCAAGAGTATAGATACAACTCACTTAGTAAATGAAACTAATATCGCGTGACATCCACAGGAATTGAAACTGTGGACCCATAACACACTTTTTCCCCCTTCCCTTCTGAGTCACAGAGCCAGATTCAGTGCCAGAGACCTGGCCGCCGTGTCTTTCCTCTGTTAGGTCATTCCCCTGACAGTATCCAAAGTGATATACCTGTTGTTGAGGGGGATGGTCACAGGGGTACTCTGCACTGGCTCCTCAATCCGTTTCCCCTTCCTGACTGTCACCCAGTTTCCTGTGTCCTGCACCTTGGGACCTCTCCATTTGTCCTATCTATCACGCCTTCAGCCTCCCGAATGATCTGGAGTTCATCCAGTTCCAGCTCTAACTCCTTAAAGCGGTTTGTTAGAAGCTGCAGCTGAATGCACTTCTTGCAGTTGTAGTTGTTAGGGAGACTGGAGGTCTCCCTACCTTCCCATGTCGTGCAAGAGGAACTTTGCACTATACAGCCTGACTGCTGTACTGTCCTAGCTGAGCAGATATAAAGAAGAGGAGGGAAAAAACCTGAGCTTTTCCTTCCTCTGCTTTCTCTGATTTTACTGGAATTTCAGTGTAGATCTCTGTGACGAGGTTTCTGGAGTAGGACATGAAACTGAAACCTCTTAACGTAAATGCAACAGCCAACACCTAAAGGAAGAGAAATAGAGATATACAAAAGTGGTTCAAGATTTGAGTGTGTTTGCTACCCTGAGTTGTCACAAGCAACACACACAAAGTTACTGGAGAAACTCAGCAAGTCAGACAGTTCTCTGGAGGGAAATGGACAGTTGATATTTCAGGCCAAAACCCCTTCATCAGCCCTGAGGGAAAGATCTCGTTCAAAACATTGACCGTCATTTCCCTTCAGTGATGTTGCTGTGTTCATCCAGCATTTTGTTACTCAAGATTCCCGGCATTTCTTTTGTTAGCCTGAGTTGCTACTGTGCTGGCTTACCAGCGGTCAACTAGCAGGGGGAGCCAAGAGGTCAAAAGAGGCAGCGGGCGATTGCAGACTCAGCTATCTCAATCATGAGCACAACCTCCCCCTTTGTCAGGGGTATCTACAAGAGGTAATCTTTCAGGAAGGCAACATCCATCATAAGGACCCACACCATCCAGACCATGCCCCCTCCTTGCTGCTATCAGGTTCTTCAACATTTCTGAAAAGCACTAATGCTTCCTCATACTCTGCTTCTTTTCACACCCCCTCAACTTGCTAACATCATTATGTTTGTTCCATCATGCAATTTATGAATAATTTACATTCATGTTAACTTATGTTTGTCGTGTTGTAATGTTGTGTTTATAACCACACCGCTGTTTGTTATTTGTGTTTAGGAAATAAAAATGTGGACTTACCTTTTTTCTGTATTAAATTACATACATTCATAAGCAAAGCAATTTAATACAGAAAAAAGGTAAATCCACATTCTTATTTCCTAAACACAAATAACAAACAGCGGTGTGGTTATAAATCCAAGTATGCAGCATTATTTATTAAAAATAGAGTACTGCAGATGCTGTAAATCTGAGGTCAAATAGAGAAGAGTGAAATACCCAGAGACTTAAGAAGCATCTGTGGGGAGAGAAAATAATATCAAAAATATAAGTACGATTTGGAAAGTTTATAATGAATGTAATTTTTAAAAAAAGCAAATGTCATCAATATTTAAGACGATTAGGTTACATTTGGAACTCACTGTGTATCTTCTGTCCTAGCTATAAGCGACTGGCCCTCGGCAAAGTACACATTTACTGCTATTATACCAATGCTGCAGATTACAATATTCATAGGAAATTTCAAAGAATGATCCACATTTGGGAATGTAAATATATTCTTGCCAAAAGCCATGTAGCAGATTCTGCTTTTAAAATGTTGTTTTTCCTTCAGAACTGATTGCTTCTACAATGTGGAATTTTTGGAACCAATTTCATTTATTTTTAAGTTAATTTTGTAACAGAGTTTTTGATGCATATGTAGTCTATTTTCTTTTCATGTAATATTTTCTGTGAGAAAATTCAGATGTTTGGTCAAATAATTGGGTAGTAATGCTAATAATAATGTTAACTAATTGTATTTCTATACAGAGAAAAGAGAAGATGGAGAATCAGTTTGGAAGATAAATAAATTTCAGGGATTGGAATCAGGTAAATACATAAAATGTCGCACATAAACCTCTTGATATAAAGCGGTTTTGCTTAATAAATCCAAGAAACCAACAGTTCCTTTTCTTTGTCTTGAAAAGTTTAATAGCAGTTGGCAGACCAACATAAAGTGCATTCCCACCACCAACTAAGTTGGAGTGTGGAGCAAAGAGAAAAGTATACCCACTAAATTACACCCCCCCTAAAAAAACTCAAATAATATTAAAAAATTCAGATGCTTTTCAGAAAGTCAAATATGCATTAGTAATCATAGCGATGGCAGTGATATCCTAACAAACTTTCTATGTTAATCTGTATCTGTCCCAAAGATCTCAATTTAGCAATTAAATGTTTCCTTTGCACCTCATAGGAATTGCATTCAAAAAATATATGCTGCACCATTTCTTTACAAGTGCCCTCCCTATAGATGCACATATCATGTATATTAATTCTGAATGGGAAATTATTCAACCTAATATGTCTAATACATCAACGTGTAACTATAATTTCTTCTCTCCTTTTGTACCCATCTCCCAGTTGAGTTCCCACTATCCTCTGAATTTTATATAAATGCCGCCCTTTTGTTTCCTTATCCCAACTTTATTGCCATAGTGATTGAATAGACTTTTAAATTCTGGCTTTCATCTCACGCTTATGGAAATGCACCACTACATTTATACCTCTAATTTTAAGTGATTGCTTGGTTAGGATGTCTGCCACCTCATTACCTCCAACCCCAACATGGGTAGGAACCCATGTGAAATGTATACCTAGACCCTGCAGCCTTAACAGATGTTGTCCAATCTCAAGAAGAATTTTTTGATAGCTAAAATGATTGCAACCATCTCAGACATGAATACTGATACTTTGTCTGATAATCTTTTCTTAATAGTGACCTGAAACTTTGGAATGTAGACAGCAAAACCTGAACGACCTGTCACCGGAGCTTTTGAACCATCTGTGTAGATACGTAAGAAACCATAATACTGCTAAACTTCCTGTGCCACTGATAAACAAATACTCCTCATCTTGATCTTTTCTTTAAGTCCCAAATCAACCACAAGCAAAGGGAAAACCTATGGAGGTGTTACAGAAACAGGTAATCTGGTACCATAATCCACATTAAACAACTCAGGATTCTGCACCTATTCATTTCCCATCCACTGAAAACTGAAGACCTTACAATTACAGTGCTGCCAACACTCTACCAATGTTCCCAAGATTGGATGACCAACTTTATGTCCTCTTACGTTAACCCAATAAACCATTGTTAACTCCAATCTGTGTAGATGTAAAGGTACTTCACCCATTCACACCAGCAATGTCGAATTTGGGATGATTTAATAGTACCACAACATAATCTCACTGCTTCAAGACTGCTGGTGAGGCTGACCCATAATCAAAGACAAATCTGATTAGAGGAATATACATTTGTTTGAGTGACCTTCTACTCACACCCCAATCACACCAGGTGAAGCACCTGAGCACAGTCAGGGCTTATTTACACTTCTCTAGAATTTTATTCACGTTAGCCTTGTGTCCATCTACATACCTAGAAACTTTACCACTATCTCTTATTTAAGAGATTTACCATATAACTTAAGACCAATTGTGGGTATAATGTTCCTTTTAGAAAAACAAATACTTGAATCTTTGCAACAGGAAAATTAAGTCCCCACTGATGTCCCCATTCCTCAACTTCATTAAAGGCTGCCTACATTCTCCTAACAATAAAATTTATATTCCTGCCTCTGTTCCACACTGCACCATCATCAGTGTATAACAACTTGGAAATATCTGAGCCAATATTTAAGAAAACATCATGAATCATAATAAAAAAAGGAGCGGGCTATTCACATTCCCCTGTGGAGTTCCATTTTCTATCTCATACTCCTTAGGGAATCTTGTTCCCACCCTAACTTCTATCTTCCTATCACATGAAAAATATTGACTCCAACAGAACATTCTACCACCTATTCCCACGTTTTCCAGTTTAAGCAACAATTCTTATGTCTATAACCTTTCACAAGCTTTCTCTACACTTTTGGAATGTTGTTGCTTGCTTCAATTGTTTGCATGATTTGAGTACTTTTTTCTTTCTCTTACGCATCGGGTATTGGTCTTTTATTTTTATTTTTTTCTCCAATTGGGTTCCTTTGGGTGTCTTTCTTTGAGGCTACCTGTAAGCAAACAAATCTCAAGGTTGCATAATTTATACATTCTATGTACTTTGAATTTGAATCAAAGAAAATTGCTACCACCGTTTCTTTATTAATTTGAGTCTTATGAATATCAGATTCCAAACTTAGATAGACGAAGGAGAATTGGTTGATGTTCTGTATTTGGATTTTCAGAAGACCTTTGACAAGGTGCCACACACGAGGTTGTTTAACAAGCTGTGAGCCCATGGTATTGCAGGGAAATTTCTAGCATGAATAAAACAGTGGCTGACTGGCAGGAGGCAAAGATGGGAATAAAGGGAGCCTTTTCTGGTTGGCTATCGATAACTAGTAGTGTTGGGACCAATTCTTTTTACGTTATATGTCAATGATTTGAATGATGGAATTGATGGTTTGAAGCAATATTTGATATGAAGTTAGGTGGAGGAGCAGATAGTTTTGAGGAAGTAGAGAGCAGGGGTCCCCAAACTTTTTTGCACTGTGGACCGGTTTAATATTCACAATATTCTTGTGGACCGGCCAACAGGGGAGGGGTGTTCAAGTTCAACAGTGCATGACAGGGAATGAGGAAAGGTGCAGCTGACTCATATCGTTTCTTAATGCATGCATTACTAAATGACAATAAAAGAGGACTATGTGTCTTCATAATCATATGAATCATATCGTTTCCTCGTGGCCCGGTAGCATGTGCTTTGCGGTCCGGTGCTTGGGGACCACTGGGCTACAGGACTTAGACAAATTAGGAAAATGGGCAAAGAAATGGCAGACGGAATACAGTGTTTGGAAGTGTATGGTCATGCCCTTCAGTAGAAGACATGAAAGGGATGACTATTTTCTAAATGGAGAAATAATACAAAAAACTGAGGCACAAGATGCGGGATTCCCTAAAGGTTAATTTGCAGGTCGGGTCTGTGGTGAGGAAGGCTAATGCAATGTTAGCATTCATTTCAAGAGGACTACAATATAAAAGCAAGGATGTAACGTTGAGACCTTATAAAGCACTGGTGAGGCCTCAGTTGGAGTATTGTGAGCAGGTTTGGGCACCTCATCTTAGAAAGGATGTGCTGAAACTGGAGCGAGTTCAAAGGAAGTTCACAAAAATGATTCCAGGTTTGAACAGCTTGTCATATGTAGAGTGTTTGATGTCTCTGGGCCTGTATTCACTAGAATTCAGAAGAATAAGTGGTAACCGCATTGAAACCTATTGAATGGTGAAAGGCCTTGATGGAGTGGATGAAGGAGAGGATGTTTCCTATGGAGGGAGAGTCTAAGACCAAAGGCACAGCCTCAGAACAAAGTCTTAGAATGGAGATGAGGAGGAACTTATTTAGCCAGAGAGTGGTGAATCTGTGCAATTCATTGCCACGGGCAGCTGTGGAGGCAAAATCATTGGGTATATCTAAGGCAGATGTTGATAGATTCTTGATTGGCCAGGGCATGAAGGGATACGGGGAGAAGGCAGGAGATTGGGGCTGAGAGGAAAAAATGGATCAGCCATGCTGAAATGGCTGAGAAGACTCAATGGGCCAAATGGCCTAATTCTGTTCCTATGTCTTTGTGGTAAACCATATAATATGTTGTAACTGGGTTACCTGTCTGGACACGCCCCTCTGCTGACTGACCCTGTGGCTCCTCCCACAGACCCCTGAATAAAGGCGATTTCGCCCTGCTCCTCTCCCTCAGTCCAGGGGCAGACACTCAGCATGCTGGAAGTCACATTTTACTGCGAATAAAAGCCTTTCAGTATTTACCCTACTTCAGTCTTTTGGAGTAATTGAAGGCGCAGTAAATTTTAAAGCATGGAACACACTCTGAGACCTGACAAGTTAGACCTCGATCCGCAAACACCTGAAGCTGGAAACTCTTTCGAACTCTGGCTGGCCTGCTTCGAATCGTACCTAGAGGAGATTAAAGCAACTGACTCCATAGTGAAGCGCAGAGTTCTACTCTCCAGGGTCAGTCCATGGGTCTACTCGCTGATCAGAGACCAGCCGAGCTACGACGGCGTGATGAGCGCACTCAAAGGACAATACCTGTGGCCGGTAAACAGCGTCTATGCGCGACATTGTTTAGCGACTCGGCACCAGCGGCCCGGGGAATCAAATGCTGAGTTTGTCCGGGCCCTACAGACGCTCGTGTGAGCCTGCAATTGCCAAGAACTGATGGCAGGACAGCATGCAGAGCTCCTAGTGAGAGACGCCTTCGTCACGGGGACCAGGTCAGTGTATGTGCGCCAGCAGCTGTTGGAAAAAGCTGATCTTACCTTAAGTTCGGCGATCGAGCTGGCCGACACGCTGGAGGCTGCTCTGCACAACTCTGAGGCTCTCCATGCACGCGATCCCCCGATGGCCTTGTGGACACCGCAGACCCCGCAACCCGCCGGCGAATTGACGTCGGCTGCTGCCAGTCGCGAGTCCGCGAAGTGCTACTTCTGCAAACTTGAGAAGCATCCCCGGAAACGTTGCCCGGCCCGACAAGCTATCTGCTCCAGCTGCGGAAAGAAGGGCCACTTCGCCAAGGTCTGTAAGTCCAATCCACGAGCGGGATCGAGCAGCGCCGCATGCGAGACATGGGGGTTGCCATCTTGCCTGCCGCCATCTTCCATGCACGCCGCCACCACGTGCGAGACATGGGGGCGGCCATCTTGGTCGGAGCCACCTCCCACCGCCTACGACCAACGGGTGCTCACCGGGCACCCCACCGCACCGGAACAAGACAGCGACTCAACCCTGGCTTCTGTGACCCTCGACCAAAGCGCTCCCCACCAGCTCGCAAGGTCAATGATGGACATCCTGGTGGAGGGGCGCAGGACAAGCTGCCTGTTTGACACAGGCAGCACAGAGGATTTTATCCACCTGGACACAGTGCAGCATTGCGGACTCGCGATACGGCTGGTAAGTCAGAGTGTCGCAATGGTTTTCGGGTCGCATACAACAGACATTCGGGGGGGGTTGTGTCGCGACGCTAGTGGTGCAGGGCACAGAATATCAAGACTTTACGTTACTGGTCGTGCCTCAACTGTGTGCCCTTGTGCTACTGGGGCTCGACTTCCAGAGCCACCTGAAAAGCGTGACAATGGAGTATGATGGGCCCCTCCCACCAATCACTGTCGTAAGTCCCCAGTTTTGTAGGACTACGTCACATACCCCACTACTGACCACACACACACACCGACCCGCACATCCCACCCAACACCATGCCAACTGCCGCACTACCGACACCAC
This sequence comes from Mobula birostris, assembly GCF_030028105.1. Lineage (NCBI taxonomy): Eukaryota > Metazoa > Chordata > Chondrichthyes > Myliobatiformes > Myliobatidae > Mobula > Mobula birostris. The sequence goes on along the minus strand of NC_092379.1, from coordinate 124,397,268 downwards.
TTGCGGCCTCTCCACCCTCAAGATCCCTCCCCCACCGCTGTTCGCCAACCTGACCCCCGACTGTAAACCCGTGGCAACTAAAAGCAGGAGGTACAGCGCAGGGGACAGAGCCTTCATTAAGTCAGAGGTGGAGCGGCTGCTCAGGGAGGGGGTCATTGAGGCAAGCACAAGTCCTTGGAGGGCGCAGGTGGTCGTTGTTCGGAACGGGGAGAAAAATAGGATGGTCGTGGACTATAGCCAGACCATCAATAGGTTCACACAGCTCGACGCGTACCCTCTACCCCGCATCGCGGATATGGTCACTCAGATAGCACAGTACAAGGTGTACTCGACCATAGACCTAAAATCTGCTTACCATCAGCTCCCCATCCGCAGGGAGGACTGCCCTCATACCACCTTCGAGGGGGACAGCAGGCTTTATCACTTCCTGTGCGTCCCTTTCGGGTCACGAATGGTGTATCTGTCTTCCAGAGGAAAATGGACCGGAGGTGGACCAGTGCCAACTGAAGGCCACATTCCCATATCTGGATAACATCACCATCTGCGGTCACGACCGACAGGATCACGAGAACAACCTCCAAAAATTTGTCCAAGCGGCCAAAGCTTTCAATCTCACCTATAACAAGGACAAGTGTGTGTTCGGGACCACCCGACTTGCTATCCTTGGGTGTGTCCTGAAGAACAGAGTCATTGGCCCTGATCCCAACCTTATGCGCCCCCGTTGGAACTCCCTCTTCCCAACACCCTCAGAGCCCTCAAAAGGTGCCTGGGCTTCTTTTCATATTACGCCCAATGGGTCTCTAACTACGCAGACAAGGCCTGCCCCCTGGTCAAGTTCACCACATTCCCCCCTCAGCCGAGGCCCGCGCGGCCTTCAGCCGCATAAAAGGGGACATTGCCAAAGCAGCAATGCATGCAGTGGACGAGGCCGTTCCCTTCCAAGTAGAGAGTGACGCCTCCGACTTTGCACTGGCTGCTACCCTCAACCAGGCAGGAAGACCAGTGGCGTTCTTCTCCCGTACCCTTCAAAGCCCTGAACTTCGACACTCGGCGGTGGAGAAAGAGGCCCAGGCCATAGTGGAAGCTATTAGGCACTGGAGCCACTATCTCACCGGCAAAAAGTTCACCCTGCTGACTGACCAGCACTCTGTCGCATTCATGTTTAGTAACCAACAGTGGGGCAAAATCAAAAACGATAAAATTCTGAGGTGGAGAATTGAACTCTCGACCTACAACTATGACATCATGTACAGGCCTCGGAAGCTCAACGAGCCTTCCGATGCCCTATCCCGTGGAACGTGCGCCAGCGCGCAGATTGACCGGCTATACGCCCTACATGTATATCTTTGCCACCCGGGTGTCACCCGACTTCTCCACTTCATGAAAGCCCGGAACCTGCCTTACTCCCTTGAGGAGATCAGGATGATGACCAGGGACTGCCAAGTCTGCGCAGAGTGCAAACTGCACTTCTACTGACCCGAAAAGGCACAACTACTCAAGGCCACCCACCCCTTTGAGCGACTGACTGTCGACTTTAAGGGCCCCCTTCCCTCCACCAACTGCAATGTGTACTTTCTTAACGTTATCGATGAGTACTCGCGGTTCCCCTTCGCCATCCCCTGCCCCGACACCACTACCTCGTCAGTTATAAAAGCCCTGCGCAAGCTCGTCACTCTGTTCGGATACCCATGCTATATCCACAGTGACAGAGGGTCCTCGTTTATGAGTGACGAGCTGCGCCAATACCTACTGGCTAGGGGAATTGCAACTGGTAGGACCACGAGCTATAATCTCTGGGGGAATGGACAGGTGGAGAAGGAGAATGGCACGGTGTAGAAAGCCACACTCTTAGCCCTCAGGTCAAAGGGACTGCCGGTCTCCCGCTGGCAGGAGGTCCTTCCCAAGGCACTCCACTCCATCCACTCCCTGTTATGCACATCCACCAATGCCACCCCTCATGAGCGGCTCTTTTCTTTTCCCAGAAAGTTGACCACTGGGACCACCCTACCAACTTGGCTGACGTCCCCGGGGCTAGTGCTGCTCCGGAAACATGCGAGGAGCAATAAATACTCCCCGATGGTCGAGAGGGTTCACTTACTTCATGCGAACCCCCAGTTCGCCTATGTGTCAGGCAGGAGGACACAGTCTCCATCCGCGACCTGGCGCCCGCAGGAGCACCGGTCTCCTACCCTGAACACTCCATGGTGACTATTAACCCCGTATCCACCGATATGTATACCCACCAGACACTGCGCACTCCAAGCCCTACACAGACACCACCAGCCACTCCCATACCAGGCGCGACGCACATGCACGAGGGATTACCGATGCCCAACGTGCTGGTACCTCAAGTCGGGCCGGAGCCAGCACAACCGCCGTCGCCGGTGCTACGTAGATCACAGCGATGGACTCGACCGCCTGATAGACTTGACCTGTAAATATACTTGTTTTAAATATTGTCAGTCACTTCACCCCACGGGACTCTTTTAAAAAAAAGGAGGGGTGCATATGGTAAACCATATATATGTTGTAACTGGGTTAACTGTCTGGACATGCCCCTCTGCTGACTGCCCCTGTGCTCCTCCCACAGACCCCTGAATAAAGGTGATTTCACCCTGCTCCTCTCTCTCAGTCCAGGGGCAGACACTCAGCATGCTGGAAGTCATGTTTTACTGCGAATACAGGCCTTTCAGTATTTACCCTACTTCAGTCTTTTGGAATAATTGAAGGTGCATCAGTCTTATAGTCTTAACACCAGTCTATAGTCAAAACCAACAGTTCCGTTCAAAGAAAGGTAATACAATGCAATGGGCGTTGCCTTCTGCTGTGGCGTAGGTGGGCAAACTAACACTCGGAGTCTGAATAAAACATCTCCAACATCATTTAGATAGGACACTGTATCACAGGAAGGCTACACCCTGTAACATGGATAATCAATTTTCAGTGCGGTGCAAGCCTTTGAGGGCAAGATGCGCCCTGTAACATGAATATACCATGTTCTCGTGTGGCGGCGAATCGCAGTGCGGGAGAATATTCCGAGCCGGTGCGAAGCGCAGCGAGCTCGCCCTGTACTATGAATGGTCAAGCACCCCTGTGACAGAGAGACGTCGATGTTGATTTATCCCCTCTCATGGGTTCGAGGGAAGGGTCCGCCCGATTTTCAGAACGCTGAATAAGTAATATGTGCGGATGAATGTTGCGTTATTGGTTTATGCCGGCTGCGGGTGGAGTCTGTCAATCTTTTGCATTTTAAAACGCCTCAGACCGAGCGCTGGCGGTAAAGTAAGCAGAGCGGGGTTTAAAATTTAATCTGTCCTCTCTGGAAGATGGCGGAGGCGCTCGGGGTGGCCGACACCCGCAGACTGCACAGCAAACCGCAGGATCTGAACGATGCCTACGGTCCCCCCAGCAATTTCCTAGAGATCGACATCTTCAACCCGCAGACCATCGGCGTCGGGAGGAGCAAGTACACCACTTACGAGGTCCGAATGAGGGTGAGTGTTCCGCCTCTGTCCTGCACAGCCGGGCAGGGCTGGAAATCGAGCCCGAGGCTTCCGCTGTGGCCTTCATTCTTTCTCCAGACCATGGCAGTCTTTTGCCTCTGTGGGAAAGATGTTTTATTTTTGGGAGAATGAACGTAGGGTCATTCCTACTGACAAAACAACATTATCTGTACAAATGTATATTTGGCGTTTCTACATTAATTTAGGCATTAAAACAACCAAATGTAGGCTCCCGAGTGTTATTTTCTGTATTGCAATGTCTGCTTTCCGTTTATGCCTTTATATAACCGCATACGTTTTATTTGTAAGGGCGGGTCAATTAGCGAGTTGATCTTGTAACTTTTTCATGGTTTATTCTCAGCATTAGCTATAGAGATTTCTAGAAGGACCAAACAATCTCCTGTAAAATCTAACGTTAGTTTACGTCGCTGACAGGCGGTATGTATTGTCGTTCCAATCACTTAACTTTCTGGTGAATGGAGACATATCTTAGAAGAATTCCTGCTATTCGAAGAATGGACTGAAGGTGCAAATATGTCTAATAATTCAAGATTCTTTAAATGGCATTCACGACATTTGAAAGTAAATTGCGCAGAGCACCGCTAGATGCTTTATAGAAAGGTCTGTGGTCTGATTATATCGTGTTTATCTCAACTGTCAAAATTTGTTTTTGGTCCTAGTTCTCGTTTTGCGAAATCCCGTTTTTTAAGTAAAACGTGGAATTGTAAAACTGTATCTCATAGTGTATTTTATTTTGGGCTTTACTGAGGAGAGTTTAACAATTGAAATGTAGAAAACAGCTTCACTATTGGATAAACAGCACAGATGCTATCCTGCAGCATGGGAAGGTATTAATAAAGTGGTGTGTCAGAAAATGATGTTGCCTTCATTTGTTCATCTGAATTTTCTGTGCAAAGTATGTATATGAGATATTGCATTGGAAGTGATTTTTTTAAAAAAAATCTGTCAAATGAGTATGGAAATATCTTAGACCTGTTATTTAGGTGGATGTAGTTACTTCCAAACTGATTTTCTTGAGTGTTTTGTTCCTAATGCCTGGGGGGGGGGGGGGGATCTGTGGTGCTGACCTGAGTTTTGCTTAAGTGTTAGTAATTTTTCTATCCAGATTCTGCTGAAACACTAGGAAATAAAGGCTGTATAGCAACTCCTACCTGAGAAGCAACTTGGATCCACTCCAATTTGGTGCAACAAGTCCACAGCAGGTGCCATTTCATTGGCTGTTCACTCAACCCTGGAACAGCTGGACAACAAAGATACATACATCAGGATGTTCTTTATGAACTACAGCTTGGTATTCAATACCACCATCCCTTCAAAACAAAACAATAAACTTCAATACCTCCGTGTGCAATTGGATCCACGATTTCCTCACTTGCAGATTCTAGTCAGTTTGGATTGGTAACAACCTCTCCACAATCATCAGAACTGGTGCACCACAAAGCTGTGTACTTAGCATCCTGCTCTATTTGCTTTATACTTATGACTGTGTGGGTAAGCACAGCTCCAATTCCATGTTTGCTGGTGACACCATTGTTGTAGGCCAAATCAAAGGCGGTGACTAGTCTGCATTTAGGAGGGAGATTGAAATCTGGCTGAGTGGTGCCATAATAACAACCTCTCACTCAATGTCAGCAAGACCAAGGAGCTGATTATTGACATCAAGAGGAGGAAACCAGCAGTGCATGAGCTAGTTCTCTTCTGAGGATCAAGGTGAAGAGGATCAGCACTTCCAGTTCCTTCTTGTTGTTTGAAGTGCTGTCCTGGCCCAGCACGCAAGTGCAATTATGAAGAAAGCATGGCAATACCTCTACTTCCTTTTGTGAAGATTGACATCTAAAACTGTGACAGATGTCTATAGATGTGTAGTGGAGAGTATATTGACTGGCTGCCTCACAGCCTGGTATGGAAACACCCTTTCCTTTGACTGAAAAATCGTACAATTAGTAGTGGATATGGACCAGTCTATGGGTAAAGCCGTCCCCACCGTTGAGCACACCTACACAGAACATGAAAACGGCATCCATCACCAGGGATCCCCACTCCCAGCTCATGCTGTCTTCTCCATACTGTCTTCAAGAAGAAGGTTCTGGACCCTCAGGACTCTCCAGCAGGTTCAGAAACAGTTATACCCCACAATCATCAGGCTCTTGAACCAATGGGGATAACTTCACTCAACACAAACAAGAGAAAATCTGCAGATGCAGGAAATCCAAGCAACACACACAGTGCTGGAGGAACTCAGCAGGCCAGACAGCATCTGTGGAAAAGAGCATAGTCGACATTTTGGGATGAGACCCTTCGGCAGGACTGGAGAAAAAAGATCTGAGTCAAAGGGTGGAGGGAGAGGAGGAAGAAACACAAGGTGATAGATGAAACAGGGGGGTGGTAAAGTAAAGAGTTGGGAAGTTGATTGGCGAAAGAGATACAGGGCTGGAGAAGGTGGAATCTAATAGGAGAGGACAGGAGGCTACGGAAGAAAGAAAAAGGAGGGAGGAGTGATAGAGGGAGGCAATTGGCAGGCAAGGAGCTAAGGAGAGAGGGAAATCACTGTAAGACCCAACATAGATTGGAAGACCGCTTCGCCAAACATCTTCACTCCATCTGCCAGAAGTAGAGGGATCTCCCAGTGATCTCATTTTAATTCCACTTCCCAATCCTATTCCGACATGCCCATCCATGGCCTCTACTGTCACGATGAGGCCACACTCTGGATGGAGGAGCAACAGTTTGTATTCCATCTGGGTAGCCTCCAACCTGATGGCATGAACATTGATTTCTCAAACTTCCGGTAATGTGCACCCCCACCTCTCCACCATTTCCCATTATCATTTCCCTCTCTGTCTCCTTATCTCCTTGCCTGCCCATTGCCTCTGTCTGGTGCTCCTTCCCCCTCCCCCTTTCTCCGTCCCTGTATGTCTTTCACCAATTAACTTTCCAACTCTTTACTTCACCCCTCCTCCTGGTTTTACCTATCATCTTGTGTTTCTCTCTCCCCTCCCGTCCCTTTACCCTGACTCCTCATTTTTTTTCTTCAGTCCTGCTGAAGGGTCTCAGCCTGAGACGTCGACTGTACCCTTTTTTCCATTGATGCTGCCTGACCTGCTAAGTTCCTCCAGTGTTTTGTTTATGTAACTTCACTTGTTCAATGACTGAACTGTTCTCACAACCTGTGGACTCACTTTCAAGGACTCTTCATCTCAAGTTCTCGTTTATTTATTTGTGTTTGCATTTACACCTTGTCACTTGCACACTGTCTGAGTGCTCAAGATGGTGCGGCATTTCATTGATTCTATTACAGTTATTATTCTATTCTGAATTTATTGAGTATGCTCATACGAAAATGAATCTCAGGGTTGTAAATGGTGACATATGTACAAACCCCATTTCCAGAAAAGTTGGGATATTTTCCAAAGTACAATAAAAACAAAAATCTGTGATGTGTTAATTCATGTGAACCTTTATTTAACTGACAGAAGTACAAAGAAAAGATTTTCAATAGTTTTACTGATAAACTTAATTGCATTTTGTAAACATACACAATTTTAGAATTTGATGGCTGCAACACACTCAACAAAAGTTGGGACAGAGGCATGTTTACCATTGTGTTACAACACCTTTCCTTTTAATAACACTTTTTAATCGTTTTGGAACTGAGGATACTAATTGTAGTAGATTTGCAATTGAAAATTTTGTCCATTCTTGCTTGATATAAGACTTGAGCTGCTCAACAGTCCGTGGTCTCCGTTGTCTGATTCTCCTCTTCATGATGCACCATACATTTTCAATAGGAGATAGATCTGGACTGGCAGCAGGCCGGTCAAGCACATGCACTCTGTGTCTACAAAGCCACGCTGTTGTAGCCCGTGCAGAATGTGGTCTGGCATTGTCCTGCTGAAATAAGTATGGACGTCCCAGGAAGAGACGTCGCCTTGATGGCAACATATGTCTCTCTAAAATCCTAATATACGCTTCAGAATCAGTGGTACCTTCACATACATGCAACTCACCCATGCCGTGGGCACTGATGCACCCCCATACCATCACAGATGCTGGCTTTTGCACCTTTCGCTGATAACAATCTGGATGGTTGTTTTCATCTTTGGCACGGGGAACTGGACGCCTGTTTTTTCTGAAAACTAGCTGAAATGTGGACTCACCTGACTACAGCACACGGTTCCACAGTCTTTCTGTCCATCTGAGATGAGCTCGGGCGCAGAGAACTCACCGGCGTTTCTGCATAGAGTTGATGTATGGCTTCCTCCTTGCGTAATACCGTTTCAAGTTGCAATTCTGGATGCAGCGATGGACTGTGGTTTTCCGAAGTACTCCCAAGCCCAGGTGGCTATAATTGTCACAGTAGCATGACTTTTCTGTGCACTTTTCAATCATATTTTAACTCTGTCGCAACTTTTGTTGAGTGTGTTGCAGCCATCAAACTCTAAATTTGTGTATGTTTACAAAATACAATCAAGTTGGTCAGTAAAACTATTGAAAATTTTTTTGTACTTTTGTCAGTTAAATAAAGGTTCACGTGAATTAACATATCACAGATTTTTGTTTTTATTGCATTTTGGAAAATATCCCAACTTTTCTGGAAATGGGGTTTGTACTTTCAACTTTGAAATCTGAAGAACTTACTGAACCCTGGGTAAGGATTCATGGGAGTAACTTGCTGAAACATTTTAGCAGCACCAATCAGACTTGGGGGCTGGGGGTGGGGTGGAATACTAGCTATGCTCAGCAGGTCTGTTATCTGCAAAGAAAGATTTGACCTTTTCACCATGCTAAAGGAGTTCTACAGGGTACATCCTACAGAACTGTTCATGATGTAATCTACAGCTGTTAAATACCTGGCTGCTAGATTATCCTAGCTTTTAAAGGTATGCAAGTAATGACAAAATGACTGGTTAATGTTGATGAAATGGCTAAAACTCAGACTCCTGCTCTTGCCTCAGCAATTGTTCATGGTGACACTCTTAACAAGTTTGTGGCTTTTGTTGGTGTGAAAGTTGAGACTGCTTTAAGTGAAGGACATGAATGAGACCATTGGTATAAATCTTCCACAGGAGAGTGAGTTTACTCATTGAGATACTATCCTAAAGCTCATCAATTAGGACCTATTTAGTCATTGATCTTAATAATGAAAAATACTATTCAAGTATTGTTTGAATGATTTGTATGTTTTTAAATGAATTTCGCTATACCATTCATAGTAATTCAAATGGCCTTGGTCTAGCTGAGTATGGCTTTCAAAGCCACTTATCTGTCTTGGAATAAAACGTTTACGCCATGACTTTGCTTAAAGCTAGAATTTTGACCTACATGCTACTTAACCAAAGAATACATCAAAACCTGTGGTCAGTTACTATCATATGCTTATTTTTTTTATATATGACAAATGGACCCATGAAGGAAGGTCACAATTAAGATGGAGATACTAAAAACAAAAGTAGAGTGACTAATTCAGAGGTGCATCAAGCAAATGGCACCATGATAGAATCTCAGACTATCTTCCCCCCCCCCCCCAACCTTATTCTGGTTTCTGCCCCTTTTCTTTCCAGTTTTGAAGGTCTTGGCCTAAAACATCAAATGTTTATCCCTCTTCTTAGATGCTGCCTGACCCACTGAGTTCTTCAGGGTTTGGTTTACTTGATTGGGTGCACAAAGTTTGGCAGCAACTCGAGTGCAATGGCTGTCAGCTAATGATAATCAATGTAATATCGCCTTAAACAGTTGTGGTCCTGTTGCAGGAGATGTATGCTGGTGATTTTATACAGGAGAAAGGAATTGATGTTAAAGGGCCTTTTATTCCAAACTCCTACAGCTGGCTCTGACTACTGTCTTCATTTAAGGTAGGGGTAGCCAGTCTGGGGTCCACAGACTCCTCTGTTAATGATAAGGCTCCATGGCATAAAGGTTAGGAACCCCTGCTCAAAGGGCCTCTCTACTCCAGTTTCTGTCTCTGCTGTGACAAGATTCTCTACACCATTGCCTTTTGCATGTGTAGGGACAACAATGATTGTAGTCTCATTTCACTGAGTGGTGCTTTGTGTCTGAATTTCTAAACCACTAAATTTTGAATAATCTGTAATCCCCAAACACAATTCAACTAAGTGACTATTGCTTGAATATATTCAGTTTCCCTATTGTTGCTTTTAGTAATTGGCTACTTTGTTATATTTGCGGTGACTTTATTGATAGCTGAAAGGGTGGAAAAATTTCTCGTGTAAGAATTTCAAGATCCAGATATTTCTGGCAAAATATTCAGTAGAAATTTCAAGAAAATCATTTGGACTTGTTGGTATGTTTTGTCTACTTGCCATTGTAAACAGTAATTGTTATCAGGCTGGAAGTGCGTTTTTAAAAATACTGAATTTTGCTTTGCCAGAAGGTACATAAATTAAAGTTGACTTTAAATGGCTTCAGACTTGCTGCTGTTTTATTGTTTCCATCTGCTGGAATAATGTATACTTCTCAATTGCAAAACATCATGATAAGGACATGAGCCCAAAGGTCTGGAAATATACCAGCCATTGGAGAAACTTGTTAATGGCACTAGTGGTGTGTTTGAAGCTAATGGTTGTTGGCAACATGTGGCCATGTAGACATTCTCAAATAGTTTTTTGCTGTGCCTATGTGATTCTTCCCACCCCCCCCACCCCCGAAATCTTATTTTTTTTTAAAAAATTGGTCACTACTTCCATATTCCAGTTTTATAACAAAAATACAATGACAAGTAGCTTTTACTATACCTTGCCTCGGTGTTCTTGCACACTTTTCCCCAACACCTCACTTTGCAAAATGGTGTGCCTCAAGAAAAGGCATCTGTCCTTGCAAGCTGCTATTGCACTTTAGCCTTTTTAAGAATACTTAAACATGTTGCTTGCTTAATCTTGCCCCTCTTCCTTTGCTTTGTATTTAAGCAATTTGCAAAGTATGCATGGTCATGAGATATCTACTAAAAAAATATACAATCCTACTGTGCCTTTACTGTAATCCCTATGAATTGTTACTACTTCAGTGATTGTTTAATCCATCAGATTGGGACTGACTTGATCCAGCGATATTTTCCCTCTGACACTGTTGCACATTTACCTCAAGTTCTGTGGAGCTCTAAATTTAGCTGTATCACCTTTTCTTGCTGCCTTGTGGCTTTTCATCTTTAGATAACTAATTCAAAGTTTATAATTAGCATTTGGCTCTATCGTCGTCATCATCATCATCATCATCAGGTGCCATGCCCAGTTTGAGCTTTGTCTGCCATGGCCCACACACTTCTGTTTCGGGTCAAGTGGATCAATTCATTGGTATTCATTTCCAGTTCTCTGGCTGCTTTCTCCATCATCATTTGTCTTTGTCTTCCTCTTGCTTTCTTCCCTTCAATCTTTCCCATAATGACCATGCATTCTAACTCCTCTTTTTGTGTTTGCTCTGTTCATGATATCCTTGTTAGACTTTCTTTGCATCCTCCTCAAAAACCACATCTCTGCTGCTACAATTCGTTTCCTCATGTTACCAGATATTGTCCAACATTCTGAGCCATGTAACATAATTGGATAAATGTTAACATTTCAGTACTCTGAGGTGGGTTGTCATGTCTAGTTTAGTATTGGTCAGTATACTCTTCATTCTCGTAAAGGTGTCTTTTGCCATCCCTATTCTTCTTTTGATGTCTATGTTGCACCTGCCATGTGACGTCACTCAGCTTCCTAAGTAGCAAAAGTTTTGTAATTGTTTTATGTCTTCCCCGTTTATTCTCAGCCTGCAGATAGGATTCTCCTTTTTCGATATCACCATACATTCTGCCTTTTTGTAATTGATAAACTCATTTCTGCACTTCCTTCAACAATTTTATCAATTAAGTTTTGTAGTTCTTCCTCCGTACTTGCAATTAACACAGTGTCATCTGCATATCTGAAATTATTGATTCCCAAGATGTTTCTTATCTTTTTATAATACTAGACAACCGGGTGACTCATTGGGGCACCTTTTGGGAGAAAGGTAGTGCAGTGTGATGTGATGTGCTTTGGAAATTAAAGAAGAAGTAGTCAGTGTATTAAAGAAGAAAGACGCGTAGCAAGACAAATATTGCTCCTCGTTTAACAAAGGACTCTTTTTATGACCACATCTCTCGCAATAATTAATCTGTGCCACATATTGTCGAGTTGATCTTTCCTTTTCTCCTCTGTCTCTTCCTCTCTCCTCCTTCTCTGCCTGTTTTTGTCATTCTGGAGACACACAGCCCTTTCATCCTTCATCTCTTCTACCATTTGTTCTTTCTCTCTGATCCTGGAGTCGTGCGGCCCTGGCCTGATTGGATTCTTGTTCTGTCCTCCGCCTGTGCCTATTGTTGTCATTTTGGAGACGTGTATGCCTGACCTCCTCTGTCTCGTCTTCTCTCATCTTTTTTGTCCTGAATCTTTGATCCTGGAGTTGTGCGGCCCTGGCCTCATCTGATTGTTGTTCTCTCCCTCTCCTTGCTGCTTCCCAACGATGTTTGGCGTCATCTCTTGACCATAATGTCCCTTTTCTTTTTCTACACAACATAATTAGGCTATCCATATATTTTTACCCTAATGCGTGATAGAAGATAGGAAGCAGTAACACCAAAGCCTCCAAGATGCTGTTGTTTCTTGATGATGTGGTTGGTGCTCTCCTAAATGGACGTGATAGCCCTGCCCTTTTGCTGCGGTTGGTGTGGCTGCTGTGAGCATCGTGAGGTGCTGCTGAGGCTGGTCGTGCGCATGCGTTGGGCTGTGGCGTCGCGGTCTCCATGGAAGGTGGAAGTGGCTCTGTGAGCATCGTGAGGTGCTGCTGAGGCTGGCCGTGCTCATGCGTCGGGCTGTTGCATCCTGATTTCCATGGTGGCCGATCGGGTCTTGGGTGAAAGGCAGCTTGTTGATTTTTGGCGAATGAGCAATTTTATACGAATATATAACCCTGAACTTTGCTTGCATTCTGTAAGTTAGCGCATTTTAATTCAATTTAGCCGAAAAAAGTGCCGCTGTAATGCAGCTAATTGAAGGTGACAAACAGACAGACAGAGCATGAGAGTTTTAGTATATAGATTGTTTCACTGTACACACTAAATAAATCAGGGGAGAAAACACACCATGGTCTAACGCCTCTCTTGATTTTCGTAAACTGACTCACTTCTCCATCTACTCTTACAGTGGCAGTTTGTTCCCAGTACAGATTTCTGATTAGGCAGAGGTCTTTCAAATCTAGATCTAGAGTTTTCTGTAATATTTCAAATGACTTACTGTGCTTCACTTTATCAAATACTTTTATGTAGTCGATAAAACAAACAAATCTTGCACTTGAATAGCTCGTTCTGATAGTATCCTTAACATCAATATAGCTGGCTCTATACATGTTTTAAAATTAAAATTTCCACAATCTGATTTCTGTTTCCAAGTGACCTTTCTTTTTAAAACATTCTTCAAGTGAAAACCTTCCACATCATTTAAACCTCAGTACATTGAGCCAAACTGCTCCACACCTTGGTATTTCTGACTGTTTTTCTGATTTTGCCCTCTAATCAGCTACATTGAAAAATCATTTTGGTCTGAAAGAGAACTGGTTATGTCTATTTAATTTGTACTTTCTGCTTTGGTTAAAGTTAACATAAAGGCCTGGTATGATTTTTAAGGATGCATTGACTGGGCCAGGAATAAGTCTTGCTTATCCATTTTAAAGCAAACAACAGACCATGGATTTTTATTTTCCATTCTCCAGGTTTATGTAGATACTGATATCTTTGCTTGGGAGGTGAGATGGATGTACAATGAGATTTTGTCAGATGTTGTTTGGATACATCTATTTTCTGACCCAGGAATGGTGGACTTTGTGCTTCAATTCATGATTCTTCCTGTTCCATTTTGTATATGACATATACCTTTTGTCACTATGGTTATTTGTGTGTATTCTGTGATGTCTAATGTGGAAATGCTCTACATTATTTAAACTTATTAGAATATTCATTTTCTGAAGTAATTTCCAAACTTTGCAGGAAACAATAGAATCCATTTGAAATATTATTTTATTGTACTTGCGAGAACTTGAATATCCACTTGGTATGGCACCAGTTCTGAGTGAGATTGAAAATGGACTTTGCAGTCTGGCTAGAACAATGTCTCTTTGTCAGACAGGTTTAAACAATTGTGTTCTTGTACAGTAATTTAAGATAGTGTAGGTTCTGAAGTTTTCTTTTAAAAGACTTGCTGGCATGTCTAGAGTGATTTTAAGAATTGAAATTGGACATTATGATTGGGCATATTACACCCTCCAGTGCTTGTGCGAAAAGTGGGGAGATTCAAAGTTCAAATTAAATTTATTATCTAAGTGCACATGTGTCACCATATACAACCCTGAGATTAATTTTCTTGTGTGCATACTCAATAAATCCATAATGGAATCAATGGAAGTCTGCAGCAACTTGAATGTTCAAACAGTGTGCAAAAGACATCAAACTGCAAATACAAAAGTAAAATAATAATATAAATACTGAGAACACGAGAGGAGTCCTTGAAAGTACATTCATAGGTTGTGGGAACATTTCAGTGATGGGACAAATGAAGTTCAGTGAAGTTGTCCTCTTTGGTTCAAGAGCCTGATGGTTGAGGTGTATTAACAGTTTCTGAACCTGGTGGTGTGGGTCTTGAAGGTGCTACAGGAGCTTCTTGATGGCAGCACAGAGAAGAGAGCATGGCCTAGGTGGTGGGGATCACTGATGGATGTTGCTTTCCTGGACAACTCTCTGTGTAGAGGTCATTACGTTTAAAGCATTCTGACTGATTTTTTTAAAATCCCAAAACATGTGTCCTTGGCTCCATAAAGTACAGTTTAAAATTTTATCTACCCAAATTTGAATTGGAGTTTATAGTGTATATTAAAAAGACTTAATTTAAGTGGACATTATAATGATCAATTTAAAGAAATGCCACTTTAAAATCTGTTGGCTTGAACTCTATACTGCTGCAATGTCTAGTGTATTTGCATGGATCTCAAAGGCCAAGTTGAGTTTATTGTCATATGCATAAGTACTTGTGTATATCGCTGCAGTCAGAATCTTGCAGTAGCATCACAGAAGCTGGATTCACAAGAAAACTATTAAGAGATGGCATCACTATTGCTTGACTACCTACAATGAGCAGTTTTCCTTAACTTTTTTATTCAAGGTTTGCCTGTATTTTCAGAAGACCTTTGAGGTGCTGCAAGATAAGATCCCATGGCATTACAGGGAAGTTACTAGCGTGGGTGGAGCATTGGCTGGTTGGCAGAAAGCAGAGTGGGAACAAAGGGATGCTATTCTGGCTGGTTGCCAGTTACCAGTGGAGTTCCGCAGGGGTCGATGTTGGGAATGCTGCTTTTTACGATGTATCTCAATGATTTGGACTACAGTGTTAACGGACTTGCGGCTAAATTTGCTGCTGATACAAAGGTAGGTGGAGGAGCGGGTAATGTTGAGGAAACAGAGCCTGCAAATGAAATACAATGTTGGAAACTGTATGGTCATGCACTTTGGTGGAAGAAATAAACAGGCAGACTATCACAGGTTTCCCCCGCCATCCGAAGGTAGAGCGTTCCTATGAAACGGTTCGTAAAGCCGAAATGTCGTAAAGCGAAGAAGCAATTACCATTTATTTATATGGGAAAATTTTGTGAGCGTTTGCAGACACAAAAATAACCTACCAAATCATGCCAAATAACACATAAAACCTAAAATAACAGTAACATATAGTAAAAGCAGGAATGATATGATAAATGCACAGCCTATATAAGGTAGAAATACTTCTCTACAGCGATTTGCCTGCACAGATCTCCGTAGTGAAAATCTCACGCAAGCGCTGTTGGCATAATCGTGCTCTCCAGTAACCTTTAAACTATGAAGCTGCCAAATCTACCAAATAACACGTAAAAATACACAGCCTATATAAAGTAGAAATAATGTATGTACCGTGTAGTATCACTTACCGGAATTGGGAAAACAGTGCCAAGCACACTGATGATGGTGTGTTAGACTGAGTCGTTGCAGGCTGGGTGGTGCAGTGGCCCCCACCCTCCGGGCTGCCGACCCGATACATTGCCGCGAAGAACGCAGCGGTAGCCAGCAGGCACCCAGCACATCTTTAAGAAAAAAGCCGAAATAAACATGCTAATTAATTAGGTGCTGCTCGGCACATAAATGTCAGCGCAGATCAGAGGCGATTGCCAATTGCATCGCCTCTGATCTGGGCCGACAATTACGTCCTAGGCGGCACCTAATTAATTAGCAGGTTTAGTTGGGCTTTTTTCTTAAAGATGTACTGTGTGCCTCCCGGCTACTGCTGCGTTCTTCGCGAATCGGTACAGTATCTGTCCAGGGCCTGGGTGTTGGGGTGGTGGGACACGGGGGTGTCATCTCATTGTCGATCAGGGCAGGCAGCTCATCTTCTCCTATTACTGCCCACCTCGATGTCAAAGGTTGAGGTTCGTCGTCTGCTGTGGCTGATGTGGAAGGCTTGCTTGACTGCTGAGCCTCGCACATTTTTCTATTATAGAGTTGTTTGTAAGCACTCAAACCGTCCTGCAAATATCCCCTAAACCTACATACCCTTTCAAAATTAAAGTCGTACTTTATCATTGCAGCGAAAATCTCATGCAGTTGCTTCACTTTCTGCATTCGGTTTTGATTGTTATCCTTACCTCTTCCAATTGCATCAGCTCTTCATCTATCAGTTCTTGGTCATGGGATGCCAAAACCTCTTCAACATCATCTTCGTCAACTTCCACAAGTCAAACTCACTTTGTCCTTGCTTCGTTCACCACGATCGAAACGCTTAATTATGTCTAGTTTTACGGTAAGTGTAACACCCTTATGAGCTCTTTCAGGCTTTTCCAACACCTTAGAACTCACCTTGCTAATGGCTGCTCAATGCAATGTATTAAAGCAATGCCGTTCCGAATCCAGGGGAGAGCGGCTGCTCAGGGCACGTGCTGCCTTTTATCGCGCGCTGATTTTTGTAATTGCGCGCTGCCTTCCTTCATAACAGTGAAAACACCTTCTGAAAGCAAAAACGGTACTAACGTAGGTCTTTCGTAACAGTGAGGTTTCGTAAAGCGAACGTTCGAAAGGTTAACCTCCAGGTTGAGTTGGTTGTGAAGAAGGTGAATGCAATGTTCAACATTGCTGTACAACATTCATTTCTAGAGGTATAGAATATAAGAGCAGGGATGTGATGTTGAGGCTCTATAAGGCACTCATGAGACCACACTTGGAGTATTGTGTGCAGTTTTGGGCTCCTTATTTTAGAAAGGATATACTGGCATTGGAGAAGGTTCAGAGAAGATTCACGAGTGATTCCAGGAATGAAAGGGTTACCGAATGAGGAACATCTGGCAGCTTTTGGGCTGTATTCCCTGGAGTTCAGGAGAATGGGGGGGATCTCATAGAAATATTCCGAATGTTAAAAGGCCTGAACAGATTAGATATGGCAGTTATTTCCCGTGGTAGGGGAGTCTAGGGCAAGACGGCACAACATCAGGATTAAAGGATGTCCTTTTAGAACTGGGATGCGGAGAAATTACTTTAGTTAGAGGGTGGTAAATCTGTGGAATTTGTTGCCACGAGCTGCTGTGGAAGCCAAGTGATTGGGTGTATTCAAGGCAGAGGTAGGTTCTTGATTAGCCAGGGTATCAAAGGGTATGGGGTGAAAACGGGAGTGGGAATGACTGGAAGAATTGGATCAGCCCATGATTGAATGGAGGAGCAGACTCGATGGGCCGAATGGCTTACTTCTGCTCCTCTATCTTATGGTCTTATGATTTTGCAGTCAGTAAATGTCATCTTTCATTGATTATGGAAGAAAATGACTTGCAAATCAGGATTTCCTTTTCCTGTATTGTTAATCTGATGAGTAGTAACGGTCAGGTCATCAAGCAGGGCAAACAATCACTTGCATTGAAGTTTTCTCTAAACAGCAAAGCTGATTGTATGTTTTTTGCAGGATCATAATCATTCCTTAAGATTTGATGTACTTAAAACCTGATTTTTTTTGGGTCAAAATGGCATGAAGAAATTGTCATTAAAAATTACAGTCTGAGATTACAAGCCATTGCGGGTAGTTGGAGATGGCAATAATGCAGGCATTGCCAACTGATACTTCTGTTCTACACTTGTCAAACCACTCTGAACATAATGTGCCGATTAGGTAGGGATTGTTTGTCCTTAGCTGCTGCAAAACAGCAGTGTGAAATATTGGCTAATCCTTCCATTGCTAGTTAAAGTCCAAGTAATTTGTATTGATTTTGTGTCTGCTGTGTTGATTTTGTAACTTAACTGAAAGAGGATGCTACCTTGCAGTTCCATATTTAATCCATGGGGCGTTTATCCAGAATTGTTTTGTACATTTACATACTTTACTACCGGTTTTTAACTGCACTTGGAAATCCAAAATTATGCAACCCTGTCCAGGGGTCTGCGCCACTATGAAAGTCTTCATGTCTGAAAATTAACTCCCATTCTTTAAATCTAGGATAAGGATGTTGATCTTTCCTACTCATTCACAAGCTACAATGGCATGCAAAAGTTTGGGCACCCCAGTCAAAATTTCTGTTACTGTGAATAGCTAAGTGAGTAAAAGATGACCTGATTTCCAAAAGGCATAAAGTTAAACATGACACATTTCTTTAATATTTTAAGCAAGATTACTTTTTTTATTTCCATCTGTACGGGGTCTTTCTTTTTTGTTAAATTTAAAATGGCTTCTCTTGTTATGTTATACTGGGGAATGCTGAGAAAGTCTCTAGCTAGACAGTTGCTTGGGTTAATACAGACAGCAGGGTGCTATTAACCAATGGGTGGTCATGTATCGTTTTGTTTTCGGATACCATGCTGTATCATATGACTGGAGATGGGGTTTTTGCAGGGAGTCGGAGGAGAGACGGGGAGGACGGCGGACGGGGGTTTTTGGCAGGGAGTTGGAGGAGAGACAGGGAGGACGGTGGACGTGCGGAAAGGCTCCAGTCGGTCACTCCGGGTGGTCCCGAGCCGTGAGTCGACAGGATCCGGGTAGTTGTCAGGAATCGATTGAGCTCTAACGGTAGCACGCAAAGAACTTGGACTTTGATAAGTCTTGGAGCCTTTTTTTTTCATTACTTTCCTCTCTGTATCAAATTTATATTAATGTCATAGAATTAGTAATATCTATAAAGTGTACTTGTTAAAATTTACTGGGTGTGCTGGCTGATGATTGTGATTGATTCGGACGGCGACCAACCCTGTGGGGAGTGTTGAGGCAGCTGCTGGGCGGGATTTCCCCTAGACATATACAAGCCAATATAACGGAACGTTACACATCTTTTATAGTTTCAAAATAACAAAAAAGGAAAAGGGCCTGAAGCAAAAGTTTGGGCACCCTGCATGGTCAGTATTTAGTAACACCCCCTTTGGCAAATATCACAGCTTGTAAACGCTTTCTGTAGCCAGCTAAGAGTCTTTCAATTCTTGTCTGGGGGATTTTCGCCATTTCTTCCTCGCAAAAGGCTTCTAGTTCTGTGAGCTTCTTGGGCCGTCTTGCATGCACTGCTCTTTTGAGGTCTATCCACAGATTCTCGATGATGTTTAGGTCGGGGACTGTGAGGGCCATGGCAAAACCTTCAGCTTGCGCCTCTTGAGGTAGTCCATTGTGGATTTTGAGGTGTGTTTAGGATCATTATCCTATTGTAGAAGCCATCCTCTTTTCATCTTCAGCTTTTTTACAGATGGTGTGATGTTTGCTTCCAGAATTTGCTAGATTTAATTGAATTAATTCTTCCCTCTACCAGTGAAATGTTCCCCGTGCCACTGGCTACAACACAAGCCCAAAGCATGATCGATCCATCCCCCGTGCTTAACACTTGGAGAGGTGTTCTTTCCATGAAATCCTGCACCCTTTTTTCTCCAAATATACCTTTGCTTGTTGCGGACAAGTTCTACTTTAACTTCATCAGTCCACAGGACTTGTTTCCAAAATACATCAGGCTTGTTTAGATGTTCCTTTGCAAACTTCTGATGCTGAATTTTGTGGTGAGGATGCAGGAAAGGTTTTTTTTCTGATGACTCTTCCATGAAGATCATATTTGTGCAGGTGTCGCTGCACAGTAGAACAGTGTACCACCACTCCAGAGTCTGTTAAATCTTCCTGAAGGTCTTTTGCAGTCAAACAGGGTTTTGATTTGCCTTTCTAGCAATTCTACAAGCAGTTCTCTCTGAAAGTTTTCTTGGTCTTCCAGACCTCAACTTGACCTCCACCATTCCTGTTAACTGCCATTTCTTAATTACATTATGAACTGAGGAAACGGCTCCCTGAAAATGCTTTGCTATCTTCTTATAGCCTTCTCCTGCTTTGTGGGCATCATTTATTTTAATTTTCAGAGTGCTAGGCAGCTGCTTAGAGGAGCCCATGGCTGCTGATTGTTGGGACAAGGTTTGAGGAGTCAGGGTATTTATTAAGCTTTGAAATTTGCATCACCTGGCCTTTCCTAACGATGACTGTGAACAAGCCATAGCCCTAACAAGCTAATTGTGTGAGACCTTGGTAAAAGTTATCTGAGAGCTCAAATCTCTTGGGGTGCCCAAACTTTTGCATGGTGCTCCTTTCCTTTTTATCACTCTAAAATTGTATAGAACAAAAATAATACACTAATGTTGCTTAAAATGTTGAAAAGAATGTTTCATCTTTAACTTTATCACTTTTGGAGATCAGTTCTTCTACTCAACTATTCACAGTAGCAGAAATTTTGACCAGGGGTGCCCAAACTTTTGCATGCCACTGTATTGCTGGAAACTTCTGCGTGGAATGCCCATTCCTAATGATCCCTTGAGTAGTTCATTTGGATACTTGTAGCTCATCTTCAACTTTCATGTTATAGGCTTGAAGTTGCATTGGCTGCTGTAGCAAAAGATGCTGAAATCTAGTGTAACAATCTGCTGGAGAACCTCAACGGGTTGAGCAGCAACTTTTTTTTAATGTGGGAGCAGGCGTGGTGTTGGAGGAAGCAAGTGTTGCTTTTTCAGGACAAAACCCTGTGTCGGGACAATTTATTCCCCCAATACAATTTGCTTTAATTTCTTGCAGATTGTAGTGGTAAAATACTAGTGTATAACCTGGCAAACAACAGGAATTCTGTATGTCTTTGCAATGGAGTTCGATGTGAATTTGAATTGCCAACCATCCGCAGGATTTGAATTTGTTTCCAGATCTCAGTTTGTAAATACTACTCTGCAATGCCCAATAATGCTATATCCAGTCCTTAAGTTTTTCCATTTTGTTCCAGCCTGGTGACTACGGAGAGACTGGGAATTAAGGGGGGAGAAAACATAGTATTTATATTTATCTGCAAGTGTTTGGAATTGTGGAGTACTACAATGCAGAAACAGGCCTATCAGCCCATCTAGTTCATGCCAAGATGTTACTCTGCCTAGTCCTATTGGCCTGACACTGGACCATAGCCCTCCATTTTCTCTTTAAGTGTTGCAATTAAATCCTCTCTGTCTAAATAATTCTATATCCTGTCTCTGATTAATGAATGGCAAAGCAAAAGTGAAAAGCAAAACTATTTTTGTCAAAAAGGCCTGTTTTGCATAGGCATGTAAAATGAATTCCTTATCTCAAAGTATTCTGGTTCTGCTGGCTCTCTTGCATGAGGTAAGTATATTATGGCATCTGTGCCTGTGTCTATTTGCATCAGTTGAAGTTTTAGCAGGAACCTTTCTCTTCTCGAAAGTCAATGGCATGACCCATATTTGTCATCCTACATTAACAAGAGTATGAATTCATGCAGAAATTTTCTTAACACTGAAAATCAGGCCTTGAACACAGTGAGAAACTGGTTTACAATGATGGAAATGTGATTGGAAGAAAGCAGAAATTCTTTGTTCTTTCCTCATGGTATCCATACTGCGAATTGAGCGACAGATTCAAGATGCTTGAGATACTGTAAGGTAGCTGGGCAGGCACCGGGAAAATGACATTGCATGTGTAGTGGAAGAAGGAATTTGAAAGCTGACTTCTCACTTGTTTGACAGTGTAAACTTGTCAAAGCTGAGTGCATGATAATTAATTAGAAATTATTTACAGTAGCTGAGGTCAATCAAGTTTGAGGAAATAGATGAAAATTGCCTGAGTAGAAGTGATGGTAGGTTGAAAGGAGCTGGCTTTTGACAAATTAAAGCTGGAGATCTTGGTGCAGATGTTTTCTCGAGAACAAATCTGGATATTCTTGTGGAATAAGAGTGAAAAAGGAATTTAAAATCTGGTGTAATCCATCTTCCTCTCCCCTGTCCCCACACTAATTTCTGCATTGCATATTTCAACTCTGGAATTTCTGCCTCAAATACTGATGTTGCCTCACTTTGCAATTGTTTTTATGGAGTAATAACCCAGGTGATTAAGCCCTGCAGCAGAAAGATAAAAAGCAAATGTCGTTCAAATTTACTACTACCGTTGTGCTTTGTGGACCTAGTTTTGTATTGTCTGACAGTGTGTTCATTTGTAGACATAATTGTTCAGTACCATAACTTATTAAGTCTGTTGTACAAGTTGCAGAGTCTGATAGTTGAGGTGCTTTCTTTTGCATGTACATAGAGCTACTGTACATCACTAAAGTTCATTATCTGTCCTTTTGCAGACAAATCTTCCAATCTTTAAAATGAAGGATTCATGTGTACGCCGACGATACAGTGACTTTGAATGGTTAAAAAGTGAATTGGAGAGAGACAGTAAGGTAAAGGCTATTGACTTGAAGTGCATTGATTTATGGATCTCTTGCTGGTTTGTTAGATTTTATTCAGACTATTTGATATCAACTTTTTAAAACACTACAATCAAAGTGGTTTCAAAGCTCGTGCATTTGAATATCAATTACAAGCTTTATCTTTTAAATTAAGACTTTTTTTTAGAGACACTTTTAAAATAAACTCATCTTTAAACCATTCTCACAAACAGTGGCTTTTTGTTGAAGTATCAAAATGCTCTTAATGCTTGTTTGTGTATGCCCACTGCCTATGAAATAATTCTACCCTTTGGGTGCATACATGGGCTACAGAAATAATTATTTTGAAGCAATACTTTTGTAAAACAAAATTTGTGCAATCTGAAAAATGTCTGTCATTGCTTTAGCAGTGTAAATATGGTTGAAGTGAGCAAGGCAAGTGTTTTGATCAAAGCTTTCCATACTGATTTAGATACTTGATTTTTTTGTTAGAATAAGAATAATAAGATAGCGTGGTTTACAAGGTCTTTGTTATAAAGCTACTGAGGGATTTGTGGACGATTCAGATTATTGCCTTAAATATTCTGCACGATATTTGTGTATTGTATCCTATAAGTGGGAAAGTATGCATTTTAAAACTTGACTTGCCTGAATAGATTCATTTCTTAAATTTTTAGTTTCCTTTCTTTGTTGCAGATTGTTGTTCCACCATTACCAGGAAAAGCTTTGAAACGGCAACTTCCATTTAGAATGGATGAAGGAATTTTTGATGAGTCTTTTATTGAAGAAAGAAGAGTGGGATTAGAACAATTCATTAACAAGTAAATTCTTTGACTAATTCTACAAATCCTGACTGTTGAGAATTTAAAGTATCATTGACAAGACCAATGTTTATTGCTAATTACCCTCAAAGGTATTTGAGCCTTTTGAATTGGTACAATCCTTCACATTAAGGTACTGGGTAAGATGTTCCAGTATTTGGACCCAGAATCATAAAGCTCTGGTATTCCCAAATTGGGATGTTATGTGATTTGGAGGGAATCCTGCAAGTATTTTCACATGCATTATTCTGGGTGGTGTCATGGATTTGCTGGGTATAACCTAAATAAATAACTCTGCACTTTGTGCACCACACATATCACATGCCACTGACTGTCGGTAAATATTTGGGCTGGTGAGTGGGATGCCAGCCAAAAAGGCTTTAGTCTCAGTGATGAGCTTCTCAGGTTGATCTGAGTGGGAGAGTCCTCTATCATATTTCTGATGGGCTGTGTAAATGATAGACAAGGCAAGTGACCAGACCTCTGACAATGCAGGACTTTTCTGTGACCATTTATACATAGGGAATTATCTTTTCCTTCATTGTCATCCTAGTAATGTGTGGCTTTGTTTTTGTGGAAGTACAGGACACTTGGAAAGCTTCTTAGTGACTTGTTGCTTTTTTTTTATTTTGGTGAGCAATCTGAAAATTTGTCTCTGACCTGATTGCAACATCAGTATTACAAGGCCCATTATACTGCAATCTAAAGTCAAAATATTGTAAACTGGAGCGCATTTTTCAGAATTTGGCATTAAATTCAGTTGTGGCAACTGATTCATCTTCTAAATTTATCAGAAGAAAATTAAGTTTTGAAGTAGAAGGTGAAACATTCTTTGTTTTTTTAACACATTGTCAAAATGCTTACTTAAGAAGGAATTGATTAAAAATCAATTATGGGCAAAATGCAAGGATGGTTCCGACAAGGAGAAGGTGAAGTGGTTGTAGCATGAAATTTTGTAGCTTTTTAAAGTTGTGGAGAACTAGCATTAGCTTAATGATTCCAGTAACATGCATTATGGATCAAGGTTTCCAGAAGCCATTTTAATGGTGCCATAGAAAAGGTACCTAAGAAAATAGACAAAGCGCTAACAAAACAGCATAATGTCAAATTTCGTTTTGACAGGAAAAGACCCATTATCCGACGGGTGACTGCAAAAATCAGATGCAAAGGGATCTGGTGTCCTTGTGTATGGTTCACAAAGATTATGCCCTTGCAACAGAACGAGGGATACTAACAATTATTCTAGGAAAACTGAATACAAAAGTGGAGATCTTGTGCTTGGTTACATAAGGTATGGACATTGTGAGTTTGTACACTACGAGTACAGTACTTTCCTCATATCTGGGAC
Source organism: Mobula birostris (assembly GCF_030028105.1). Classification (NCBI taxonomy): domain Eukaryota; kingdom Metazoa; phylum Chordata; class Chondrichthyes; order Myliobatiformes; family Myliobatidae; genus Mobula; species Mobula birostris. The sequence continues at coordinate 124,372,840 of NC_092379.1, read as the reverse complement.
TTGCAGTTATCTAAAATGGGCAGCCATTATTTTGAAACAGAATTTTTTTTGCAGTTCATGAGTCCTTGGAATGTTCTTCCTCCAAGTTGTGAATATGGAGTTCTTGAATATTAAGGCAGAGGTAGATGGTTTTACATTTCGATGGAAATGTATGTGGAGTGAACTTATGGATAAGTAAGCTACTCCTAATTCATGACTTTCATGTATCTAACTTTATTCTCTTTCTAGAATTGCCGGTCATCCGTTGGCTCAGAATGAACGCTGCCTCCACATGTTCTTACAAGAAGAATGCATTGATAGGAATTATGTACCTGGTAAAGTGCGTCAATAGGTCAGCTGGGTTCTTTGGTTTCTTCCTCACACACCCCCTCACCTCACTTCCAGTGAATTGCATTTATTTTTTACACTAAAATTATATGCATTTATAATCGCCTGTCTCTAACTTCAACCATTCTAGAGAACACAGGTTTTTCAGAATCATACATTTGCATTTTAAACACCTTGTGTGCTCTCCCAAGTTCTACATGTGAAATGTAGGTTCTGTAGTTCGGGATTCTTGGTTTGAGTTGGACTGAAAACATCAGATTGTTGAGGCTCCCCATTCCCCTTGTTGTGTTTCTACCCCAAGTCCATGATTTCACTTGAAAGGGAATGGCACCATTAAAGTTTGGTTTACTGACCTCCTGGAAGTCAAGTACAATTTCTAGTTTTTGTATGCTTGATTTGACTTGTTTAAGCTAGTTGTTCATATTGCAAAACTGTTAAGCTTGTGTGCCCTACAAAATATTTTCTGTTTTTGCTGGAGAACAATTTGCTGAAGAATCAAAGTTATTTCTAAAGCTTTAACCTTCAAGGTATCTTGGTAGATTCCACTGATTTGAGTACATGTGCTCTGATTTCTTCAACTTTTTCTGTCATGTGATGCACTGAATGGTTTTGTATGGGCTTGTAAAGGGTGATCCTCTTGGACCAGATTTTGAATTGTAAAAATGCCTAAACCCACAAATGATGAATTTTAAGTGCTTAAAACTGAGCCCTTGCCTACGGATAACTTGTGTTGATATCATACATTATAAAACTACTTTATTAAAGGGTTAATATGACTGAATGTTGACAACATATCTTTGAATTTATTTATTTTAGTCCCTTTTTGGCCAAAGGTTCTGAGGGCCAGTATATAATCTGGGATTTTCCTTAAGGAGATTAAGCATTGAATGTGCTGCAATTGTTCTTTAGTGTAGTTGGTGAGTTTTACACTTTATTGCAAAATGTACATAAGCTATGTAGTCTTAAGATGCATCTTCAACATCTTGGCAAGTAACATTGGGTAACTTCTGTTAAAGTGATTTTTGTTAAGTATTCAGTGACTTTTAATATTCAACATTCCTGTTTAATGAGCAATTGAATCCAAGACTAAAAGGATTGATGTTGGCAAGGAACCTCCTAGGAAAGGATTGAAATGTGATCTTTGGTTCCAACCATAAACTCTAAACTGTATCAGATTAATTTCTGGTTTCTCAATTTTTTTGCTCCTTTCCATTTTTTGCACTCTATAATTTTACACTTTGCTGATTCACTAGCGGTGCTGCTGCTTCAGCTTGAAATCATTGTACAGATCTTAGCACGGATTCTTTGTAATTGTGGTCTTTAGTTGGTTTGAGATGTAAGTGTGTTAAGCACTTGTATTCTGAAGGCCTCCAAAAGAAACATGGACATGCTCTCAACAGCTATTGCGTGTTGACTATTAATTTAAAAGTGAATAATCCTGTAACTATGCCAGGTAAATACAATGGCATTTGGTTAAGCCATCCAGTTAATAACATTTAAGTCCCAAAAGTTATTTGTAAGCAGACTCTGTATTTTAAATTACAATGCCAATTTAAAAATTAAAGTTACCATTGGTGTTAGCTTCAATCAATACCCTACTATTAAACTGCCATTTTTTTTTTTTGATTTCCATCTTTTCCCTCACCCACCCTCCCCAAACTCCAGATTCTCTCTGTGGACTTCTAATAGGGAAGCAAATCTGAGTCACCTGCAGTGCTTTGGATGGAAAGGCTGTTGACCTGAAGACAATTACAGTTGTTAGTCTTAATGCTTCTGCCATCCTACTGTTTTATTGTTTTACCTTTTTTTTTCTGGTTTCATTTGCTTTGCTATCCTGTTTGCTGCTTGTACTGGGTACTCTTGCATCAAACACTTCTTCTACAGTAGTAAATTGTAGCATTTAGAACTGAAGAGTTGTACATTCAGTAGTTAAAAGTGAAAGGCTTGACAAATGATTTCATCAGTTAGAGCAGATGGAGTGGGGATGTCTTCAAATACAGAAGACAAGCCAGTTTGGTGACCTAATTGCTGATTTTTGGGTGTATTCGTTAAACGTCTCCCATTTTAGGTGTTTGTCCCTTTCAATTGGAATGTGTGAAGTTTATTTAACAATTCAGTTGGAAATAAAATTCTCACTTTGTCCCAGCTTGGAATATAACTTTCACTAAGAACCTTGGAGTTGAGAGTTTTTGATGTATACTCCAAACCGAGGAACCGGAGCACTGAATGAAACTGCAGTGTAAGTAGGCAGGTCAAGCTATTGGCAGATTGGCAATGGAGAAACCCTAGGTTATACACAGCTGAAATGCAGTGATCAATTGCTTTATGAGGGTGAAGAACACAATGTACTGAATCTTTCGGTTCTGAGTGGGAGATGTTTATAATATTTCAGGACCAAATGGATTTGGAATATCCAAGTGATAACTGGATGTGGAGTAGTAATTGAAACAAATGTACAATACATTGGAACTGTTCAGTTTATACTTCTGGGAATAGTAAAGTTGATAACTCTGTATCTGATCTGTGAATGGGTATGCACTTGAAGATTGATTCTTTCAATATTGGGGTGATGCTTTAGAAGAATCTTTGCCAAAGATCAATGCGAAGTGCAGTCTGTTGCTGCCTCCAGAAACCAGAAATCAATCTGATTTGTTTTATTTAATGAGTAAACCGGCATGGAGCTGACAATTTAATCTTGATACTCAGCATTGTTGCCAATAATGTGCCCTCCTGACCTATTCAACACTTAAAACAAGAGTTTTCTGTAAATTCACTTTGTACTATTACATTGGTTTTATCTAGGTGCTTTTTGTGTCAGTGGGGAAAGGATTACTTACTATATTAAGCAGCTTTCTCTTAATCTAAACAGATGTGTCCACTTTTGCATTCATAATAAACCACTATAAAATCACAATTTGTGCTGGTCTTTATTTTTGTAACATGACTTGGGTTCACTATCACCGGAAATTCTTTGTGACAGGAGTACAGTTGCAAAAATTCCAATCAATCACAACGTAGTGCGAAAAGGGGAAAAAAAAACCTGATGCCAGAGGGGAAGAAGCTGTTTATGACAGTGTAGATCTTTAGGTTCATCTGGATGCTGATAAGAAGTTGTGTCTGGATGGTGAGGATCCTTAATGATGGATGAAAATGACCTTGATGGTGGGGAGAGCTGTGCCCACAGAGCTAGCTGAGTCTACAACCCTCTGTAGCCTCTTTCAATCCTATGCACTAGCACCTCCATTCCAGATGTTGATGCAACCATTCAGAATGCTCTCCACTGTACATCTACAGAAATTTGCAGTAGTCTTTTAGTGTATGCCAAATAACAAACCACTAATTAAGTAGAGCCTTGTGTTTTGCATCAGTGTTCGGTCTAAGACCGATCCTCTGATCTGTCTAAGAATGTAAAGATACTGGTTTAAACTTTGTGCAGTTAACAAATAGCATTCAACATGTAATATGTGCTTTAACCTGCTGTAATTTGGGATTATCACATGTCCGCCATGAGTTCACCTTTGGAGGGGAAAAAGCTGAAGAGTTGAAGTCTAAACTAGGAGCCAGTGAAATATGATAAACACTTAATGCATATGACTATTGTAATATTTTCTTTCATTAATACACTTAATTGTTTTATCAGCATTATTTCTAATTCAGAGTAAAATGCCCTGACACATAGTAAAATGTGTAATTCTCTTTTGCCACTACCTGCATACACAGCAAAACTTAAAACTGGCATGTTTGAGGCTTGGGTATTAGACTGACATTTTTTTTTTTGGGCATATTTACATACTAGAATAACATCCAATATTTGGATAGTATGGAGTATAATTTTCCAGTACAGCCAATAAGCTTCAAGGGAGCATGAGAGTTGGACCTTTGTAAAATAGTGTTATGGCAACCACCTTTTCTTCAATATCAGTAAAACAAAAAATACAGTTTCCTTCAGGAAGAGGTGCAGTGTACATGCTGCTGTGTGCATTGACAGTGTTGAGGTTAAGAGTTTAAAGTTCCTAGGAGTGAACATCACCAATAGTCTGGACATCATAGTCAAAAAGAGCTCACTAATTTTTTAACTTCCTCAGGATGCTGAAGAGATTTGGCATTTCCCTGTTGATTAACAATTTTTATCAATGGATCATAGCTTGGTATGACAACTGTTCTGCCTGTGATCAAAAGAAACAAATCAGCATGTGGGAGGGAGATTGAAAACCTGGCTGAGTGGTGCCATATCAACCTGTCACTGGATGGCAGCAAGACCAGTGTCATCATGAGCCAGTCCTCATCAGAGGATCAGCAACTTTTAAATTCTTAGGTGTTATCATTTCAGGGGATCTATCTGGAGCCCAGCACATAAGTGGAATTACAAAGAGAGCACAGCAGCACCTCTACTTCTTTGGGTATTTGAGAAGATATCATGCTGAATCAAAAGCTTTGACTAACACCTATAGATGTGTGGTGGAGAGTATATTGACTGGTTGCATCATGGTCTGATATGGATACACCAAAGCCCTTGAATGGAAAATCCTATAAAGTACTGGATACAGTCCAGTCTATCACAGGTGAAGCCCTTCCCACCATTGAGCATGTCTATATGGAGTGCTGTTGCAGAAAAGCAGCATTCATAGCAGAAATAAATCTAAGATAGTGAGCAATAAAGATGTCAGGAAAGACGGGCAGGTGATGGGGCAAATTTGTAGCCATTGGGATGAGTTGCAGTGCAATAAAGTTGCAGTGAAATCAAAGCGAAAAGTACCAAATACTGGTCTTAAGCTGTTATACTTAAATGCACGCAGCATAAGGAAAAAGGTGGATGATCTTGTCGTACAGCTACAGATTGGTAGGTATGATATTGTGGCCATCACTGAGACGTGGCTAAAGGATGCATGTCTCTGGGAGCTGAACGTCCAAGGATACACTGTATAGGAAGGTAGGCAGAGGGGGAGGCATGGCTTTATTGGTAAGAAATGATATTAAATCATTAGAAAAAGGTGATATAGGATCAGAAGGTGCAGAATATGGGTTGAGCTAAGAAATTGCAGGGGTAAACGGACCCTGATGGCAGTTATTTATAGGCCTCCAAACAGCTGCAGGGATGTGGACTACAAATTACAACAGGAAATAGAAAAGGCTTGTCAGAAGGGCAGTGTTATGATAATTGTGGGGGATTTTAACATGCGAGTGGATTGGGAAAATCAGGTCGGCACTGGATCTCAAGAGAGAGAATTTGTAGAATGTCTGCGAGATGGCTTTTTAGAACTGCTTTTTATTGAGCCCACTAGGGGGTCGGCTGTACTGGATTGGGTATTGTGTAAGGTGATTAGAGAGATTGAGGTGAAGGAACCCTTAGGAGGCAGAATTAACATAACATGATTGAGTTCACGGTGAAATTAGAAAAAGAGAAGCCGAAATCTGATGTGTCGGTGTTTCAATGGAGTAAAGGAAACTACAGTGACATGAGAGAGCAACTGGCCAAAGTTGACTGGAAAGAGACACTGGCGGGAAAGACGGCAGAGCAGCAGTGGCTGGAGTTTATGCGAGAAGTGAGGAAGGTGCAAGACAGGTATATCCCAAAAAAGAAGAAATTTTCGAGTGGAAGAAGGATGCAACCATGGTTGACAAGAGAAGTCAAAGCCAAAGTTAAAGCAAAGGAGAGGGCATACAAGGAAGCAAAAATTAGTGGGAAGACAGAGGATTGGGAAGTTTTGAAAACCTTACAAAAGGAAACTAAGAAGGTCATTAAGAGGAAAAAGATTAACTATGAAAAGAAGCTAGCAAATAATATCAAAGAGGATACTAAAAGCTTTTTCAAGTATATAAAGAGTAAAAGACAGGTGAGAGTAGATATTGGACCGATAGAAAATGATGCTGGAGAAATTGTAATGGGAGATAAGGAGATGGCGGAGGAACTGAACGAGTGTTTTGCATCAGGCTTCACTGAGGAAGACATCAGCAGTATACCGGACATTCAAGGGTGGCAAGGAAGAGAAGTGTGCGCAGTCACAATTACGACAGAGAAAGTACTCAGGAAGCTGAATAGTCTAAAGGTAGATAAATCTCCCGGACCAGATGGAATGCACCCGCGTGTTCTGAAGGAAGTAGCTGTGGAGATTGCGGAGGCATTAGCGATGATCTTTCAAAAGTAGATAGATTCTGGCATGGTTCCGGAGGACTGGAAGATTGCAAATGTCACTCCACTATTTAAAAAGGGGGCAAGGAAGCAAAAAGGAAATTATAGACCTGTTAGCTTGACATCGGTGGTTGGGAAGTTGTTGGAGTCGATTGTCAAGGATGAGGTTACAAAGTACCTGGAGGCATATGACAAGATAGGCAGAACTCAGCATGGATTCCTTAAAGGAAAATCCTGCCTGACAAACCTATTACAATTTTTTGAGGAAATTACCAGTAGGGTAGACAAGGGAGATGCAGTGGATGTTGTATATTTGGATTTTCAGAAGGCCTTTGACAAGGTGCCATACATGAGGCTACTTAACAAGATAAGAGCCCATGGATTTACGGGAAAGTTAAATACATGGATAAAGCGTTGGCTGATTGGCAGGAAACAGAGAGTGGGAATAAAGGGATCCTATTCTGGTTGGCTGCCGGTTACCAGTGGTGTTCCACAGGGGTCCGTGTTGGGGCCGCTTCTTTTTACATTGTACATCAACGATTTGGATTATGGAATAGATGGCTTTGTGGCTAAGTTTGCTGACGATACGAAGATAGGTGGAGGGGCCAGTAGTGCTGAGGAAATGGAGAGTCTGCAGAGAGATTTGGATAGATTGGAAAAATGGGCAGAGAAGTGGCAAATGAAGTACAATGTTGGAAAGTGTATGGTTATGCACTTTGGCAGAAATAATAAACAGGCAGACTAATATTTAAATGGGGAAAGAATTCAAAGTTTGGAGATGCAACGGGACTTGGGAGTCCTCGTACAGGATACCCTTAAGGTTAACCTCCAGTTTGAGTCAGTAGTGAAGAAGGCGAATGCAATGTTGGCATTCATTTCTAGAGGAATAGAGTATAGGAGCAGGGATGTGATGTTGAGGCTCTATAAGGCGCTGGTGAGACCTCACTTGGAGTACTGTGGGCAGTTTTGGTCTCCTTATTTAAGAAAGGATGTGCTGACATTGGAGAGGGTACAGAGAAGATTCACTAGAATGATTCCGGGAATGAGAGGGTTAACATATGAGGAATGTTTGTCCGCTCTTGGACTGCATTCCTTGGAGTTTAGAAGAATGGGGGGAGACCTCATAGAAACATTTCAAATGTTGAAAGGCATAGACAGAGTGGATGTGGCAAAGTTGTTTCCCATGATGGGGGAGTCTAGTACGAGAGGGCATGACTTAAGGATTGAAGGGTGCCCATTCAGAACAGAAATGTGAAGAAATTTTTTTAGTCAGAGGGTGGTGAATCTATGGAATTTGTTGCCACAGGCAGCAGTGGAGGCCAAGTCATTGGGTGTATTTAAGGCAGAGATTGATAGGTATCTTAGTAGCCAGGGTATCAAAGGTTATGGTGAGAAGGCGGGGGAGTGGGACTAAATGGGAGAATGGATCAACTCATGATAAAATGGCAGAGCAGACTCATGGGCCGAATGGCCAACTTCTGCTCCTTTGTCTTATGGTCTTTCATTATCAAAGACCCCCATCATCCAGGCCATGCTCTCTTCTCGCTGCTGCAAACATGAGGAAGGTACATTAGCCTCAGGCCCCACACCACCAGGTTCAAGAACAGTTATTACCTCTCAACCATCAGGCTCTTGAACCAGAGGGGATAACTTCACTTAGCTTCGCTTTCCCCATTACTGGAACTGCTTTCACAACATATGGTCTCACTTTCAAAGATTCTTAATCTTATGTCCTCCATAAATTGCTTATTTATTATTTTTTTCTTTTGTATTTGCACAGTGTCTTTTGTTCATTGGTTGTTTGTCCTGTTGCGTGTGGTCTTTTATTGATTCTACTGTGTTTCTTGGATTTATTGTATATGCTCAAAAGGAAAAGAATCTCAGGGTTGTATATGGTGACATTAATGTACTTCAGTGATAAGTATACTTTGAAATTGCAGAGTTGTGGACATACCCTGGTCATTTTCTCTTCTCCCTTCTCTCATCAGACAGAAGATGCAAAAACCTGAAAGCAAGTACCGTCAAGCTCATGGACAGAGTATTAAATGGTTCTCTAGGATGATAAAATGGGCTCTTAAATTTACTTTATGATCTTACACTTATTGTTTAACTGCACTGCACTTTCCCTGTACACTTTATTTTGCAGGTAATTGTCTTGCCTCAATGCACGGTGTAATAATCTGATCTGTATGAAAAAGTGCAAGACAAATTTTTCACTATCTCAGAACATGTGACAATAATAAACCAATTATTGGAGCCAACACCCAATGAGCCTGCATTCTTGGAACAATTTAGATAGGAGATTAGGACTGTGTTGCATCTAGGTACTTTCTTGATGTTTGACTCATGCCAATTACAATACAGGAATCAAAGGTCCCAGTGGCCACACATTTTAATTCCACGTCCCATTCCCATTCTGACATGTCCATCCACATCCTCCTCTACCGTAAAGATGAAGCCACACTCAGGTTGGAGGAACAACATCTTATATTTTGTATGGGTAGCCTCCAACCTGATGGCATGAACATCGACTTCTCTAACTTCCGCTAATGCCCCATCTCCCCCCAGTACCCCATCTGTTTTTATTTTTATACATACATTCTTTCTCTCACTCTCCTTTTTCTCCCTCTGTCCCTCTGACTATACCCCTTGCCCATCCCCTGGGTCCCCCCCCCCTTGTCTTTCTTCCCGGACCTCCTGTCCCATGATCCTCTTGTATCCCTTTTGCCAATCACATGTCCAGCTCTTGGCTCCATCCCTCCCCCTCCTGTCTTCTCCTATCATTTTGGATCTCCCCCTCCCCCTCCAACTTTCAAATCTCTTACTAACTCTTCCTTCAGTTAGTCCTGACGAAGGGTCTCGGCCTGAAACATCGACTGAAACCCTTCCAATAGATGCTGTCTGGCCTGCTGCGTTTACCAGCAACTTTGATGTGTGTTGTTCTTTTGACTCCTGTCCTTCTCCATGGCAGTCATGATTGTTCAGTTTTGAAATGTTATGGTGGGGCTCAGCAAAAATATAGAACCCATGATGGCTTTGAGCCTTTCTAAGACACCCAAAGTTCAGCCACGTGAATGCTGTCAAGTTTTGATATTGAAGCAAATTTGAATGATTACCACCTGGGCAACTTTTCTATAACCGGCATAAAATTACCAGCGATCTGCTGTACATGCCAAATTCAGCCACCAGATGGCAGCAAATCCAAACTTGAAGCCACCTATCTATCAATTGTGCTGCAGGATCTCAACCCAAAAATGTCAATATCCTTCTGCCTCCACAGAAGTTGCTTAACATGCTGAGTTCTACCAGCAGCTTTTGTTTTTTCTCCAGATTACAATATCCTCTGTCTCCAGAAATGAAAGTAGACAGAAATATTTGGACGTCCTTTGGCTTTGATGTGTAAATGTGCAAATCCACCGGTCCCTGGAAGAGAACATTGTGATGCCTTATAATTTCCAACAATTTTTTACATATTTAGCTACTTAATCTCCAGTTCATGGTGCAATGCACTGAAAACAATCAATATTCCATTCTTTGTTAGAATGAAATAAAGTCTTGAGAAACGGGACAAGATTAAATGGTTTAGGGACCGTTTCAGCATGAAGCCAAAACACCAGGAAATACAGCTGCCAATTGTCTAAAAGTGTGATGTAAATATGACCAAAATCAGTGAGAAAAGTGGAAATCTACTGAAGGTAATCCTCTGAGAGAAGAGGTCATTGATGAACTGAATGAGCTGTATTGTGATAGTAGATTTTTGATGAAAAATAAGAGGGTTTCTGTACTGTATAATATGGGACTACTTTATGTTGTAGGGACACGTCATTGCATGCGCTATTAGGCACATATTGAGCATGCGTTATTAGGTGCGTATTGATCTGTACCTGTGTGTTCAGTTCCGTTTCAGTCAGTAAAGAACCTTATTAACTTAGCTCCTGTCCACAGCGTTTTCATTTATAGCTTTGTTGTGTAACCCGGCCACATACACAACAGTTTCCTTTAGCAATAATCACAACTAATGACCCTTCATCAAGGGCTCAGCCCAAAACATCAACTGTTTATTTCTCTTCATGGATGCTGTCTGGCCCGCTGAGTTTCAACAGCATTTTGTGTGTGTGTGTGTTGCTGTAGATTTTCAGGATCTGCAAAATCTCTTGTGTTTAGGATCCTCTCCACCATGTAACTATAGAAGTTTGGCAACGTTTGGGTGATGTGCCGAATCAAAGTAAACTTCAAAGAAAGTAGAGGTGCTGTTGTGTCTTCTTAGTGAATACACTTATGTTCTGGTCCCAGGACAGATCCTCGGATATGTTATGCTAAGGAATTTAAAACTACTGACTCCCTCCACTTCTGTTCCCATAAAGAGGTCTAGATCCTGGAATTCTAACTTCCTCCTGTAGTCAATAAACACACATCAAAGTTGCTGGTGAACGCAGCAGGCCAGGCAGCATCTCTAGGAAGTGGTACAGTCGACGTTTCAGGCCGAGACCCTGCAGTTAGTCCTGACGAAGGGTCTCGGCCCGAAACATCGACTGTACCTCTTCCTAGAGATGCTGCCTGGCCTGCTGCGTTCACCTGCAACTTTGATGTGTGTTGCTTGAATTTCCAGCATCTGCAGAATTCCTTGTGTTCCTGTAGTCAATAATCAGCTCTTTGTTTTGGCTAATGTTGAGTGAGAGGTTTTTTCCCTCCATCTGAGTGGATAAAAGATATTTGTACCTCTGTCATTTCCTTTCTCTGCTATTAGACATATAACTTAATGTTTTAGTTCTAATTATGTTTTCTCCCACAACAGGTTTAACAGGTGTGACAGGTGTGAATAGGCTCTGGGGACGATGATATCATAGTCATAACAGAAACATGGCTGAGGGAAGGGCATGACTAGCAGTTCAGTGTTGTAGGATACAGATGCTACTGAGATGCAGATAAGAGAGGAAGGGAAGTTGCTTTAATGAAAGAAGACATAACAGTCCTTAGATGTTATTCTTCGGGATCATCTCATGAGACCATACAGGTAGAACTTGGAGGCAAGAAAGGGATTGTATTACAGTATAGTGAGAATTGGAGGAACAGATATGTAAAGGGATTGCAAGTTGTTGTAAATATAATAAGGTAGTATTAGTTGAAGATTTTAATTTTCCCTAATATAGACTGGGCTAATCATATTGTGAAAGGTGAGGACAGAATGCAATTTGTGAGATGTATCCAAGAGAGCTTCTTCGATCAATATATAGAGGGACAAAGGAGAGGGACTTGCTGGCCCTCATGGGGAATGAGGTGGGAGATATTTACAGACTTTTTTTTTACCTCTCCAGGCTTCAATCTGAGGCTCCTACCTGATTTAAGAAGACCACTCAGCCTGGTTCCCAAGAGAAACAAGCTAACTTGATCTAATGACTACCACTCAGTTGTTCTGACATCCACCATCTTGCATGCCTTCCAAACACATGATTTCATTACAACAGTGCATTAAGGAAGTACAAGGGAAAACAATAGCAGGAGGTAGGCATAGCTCAAATACCATCTATAAATTTGCTGACGATACAACCGTTGTTGGTAGAATCTCAGGTGGTGACGAGAGGGTGTACAGGAGTGAGATATGCCAACTAGTGGAGTGGTGCCACAGCAACAACCTGGCACTCAACGTTAGTAAGACGAAAGAGCTGATTGTAGACTTCGGGAAGGTTAAGACGAAGGAACACATACCAGTCCCTAGAGGGATCAGAAGTGGAGAGAGTGAGCAGCTTCAAGTTCCTGGGTGTCAAGATCTCTGAGGATCCAACCTGGTCCCAACATATCCATGCAGCTATAAAGAAGGCAAGACAGCGGCTATACTTCATTAGGAGTTTGAAGAGATTTGGTATGTCAACAAATACACTCAAAAACTTCTATAGATGTACTGTGGAGAGCATTCTGACAGGCTGCATCACTGTCTGGTATGGAAGGGCTACTGCACAAGACTGAAAGAAGCTGCAGAAGGTTGTAAATCTAGTCAGCTCCATCTTGGGTACTAGCCTACAAAGCACCCAGGACATCTTAAGGGAGCGGTGTCTCAGAAAGGCAGCATCCATTATAAGGACCTCCAGCACCCAGGGCATGCCCTTTTCTCACTGTTACCATCAGGTAGGAGGTACAGAAGCCTGAAGGCACACACTCAGTGATTCAGGAACAGCTTCTTCCCCTCTGCCATCCGATTCCTAAATGGACATTGAACCCTTGGACACTACCTCACTTTTTTAATATACATTATTTCTGTTTTTTGCACGGTTTTTAATCTATTCAATACAAGTATACTGTAATTGATTTATTTATTATTTTCTCTTCTAGATTATGTATCGCATTGAACTGTCGCTGCTAAGTTAACAAATTTCACGTCACATGCCGGTGATAATAAACCTGATTTGGATTCTGAATAAAGTGTTAGTGTTGCAAATAAGGAGAGCATTTTAATATTTCTCTTCAGTTTTTACTGTAGAGAAAAAAAAGAAATACAGGAAATTAGTGGTGATGTCTTGAACCACATAAGAATTAGTAGGAAGGAGGCATTAGTGTTTTAAGGTGGATAAATCCCCAGAAGCCTGACCTGGTACATTCTTGTATTTTGTGGGAAGCAGGGGAAGAAATTGCAGAGATTTGTACTTCATCTTTCGCCAGAGGACAATAAAGAGGAACGGGGGCATTGGAGTACAATTGCACAACTTATTGAAAGTAGCATCGCAGTGAGATGGGTGGTACCATTGTTTAAAAAGGGTAGCAAAAACAATCCCAGAAAGCCTGACAGAGACAGCGAGTGATGGGGCTCACACCTTTGTGCAATGGGGAGATGTGTCTGACAAATCTCGGAGTTTTTCGAGGGGGTAGAGCATCGTGGCACACTAGTCTGGAAGGTTAGGTGATCACATGAGATCCAGGGGGAGATAGTGGATTGAATTCGTAATTAGCTCAGTGATTGGAAACGGATGGTAATGATCGAGATTGTTTCTTAGACTGGAGGCCTGTGTCTAGTAGTGTGCCACAGGCGTGGTGCTAGGGCCTTTGTATAAACAATGTGGAATGTACAAGGCAAGGTTAGTAAGTTTGCAGATGATACTAACATAGGTGGTGATGTAAACAGTGTAGAAGGTTATGAAAAATTACAGGGGGGTCTTGATCAACTAGGTATATGGACTGAGGATCAGTAAATAGCTTTCAATTCAGATAAATGTGAGGTGTTGCGTTTGGGAGATCAAACAAAGATGGGGCTTGCAGAGTGAATGGCGAGGTACTGGACAGTAATGGGACAGAGGGACCTAGGAACATAAGTTCATAGTTCACTGAAAGCAGTGTGGGGTGATGGGCAATAACATTTCACTAGCATTCAACACAGGTGCACCTCAATGATATGTGCTTAGGCCACTGCTCTGCTCTCACTCCGCTCATGATTATGTGGCTAAGCACAGCTCAAGTGGCACCTGTAAATTCACCAATGACACTTGTTGTTGGTAGAATTCCTGATGGCAAATAGGAACTGTGCAGGAGTGAGATAAATTCAGTGATGTTGCAGCACCAACCTGACATTCGATATCAGCAAGACCAAGAAATTAATTGTGGACTTCAAGAAGGGGAAGTTGGAGAATATAAACCAGTCTTCATTGAGGAGTCAGTGGTGTCCTTCTCCACTGCAGACACCTTCAACATGCAGTTCCTCGAGAAGGCAGCGTTCATCCCCAAGGACCCTCACCTGCAGGGACATGCCCTCTTCCCATTACTAACAGTCGGGAGGAGATTCCGGAGCCTGAGGACCCACACTTAATTATTTAAAAATAGCTTTTTCCTCTTTGCCACCAGTTTGCCGAATTGTCCATAAATAGTACTTTATTTTGTTTGTTTTTACAAAGATAAGTCATGCAAGTTATAGTAATTTTGTATATACACTATACACTATACAGACCAACAAGTGTCACACCATACAAGTTAGTGCTAATCATTCTAATTCTGAAGAAAGCACTTGGCATACATGATAATGAGTAAAGGAGTTGGGGAATTATGTTGGCAAGGCTGCACTTGGAGTATTGTGTGCAGGTTTGGTCACTTTGTCAAAGAAAATACGTTATTAAACTAGAAACAGTGCAGAAAAGATTTACCAGGAAACCATTTGGTCTTGGGGACCTGAGTTACAAGTACTAGCTGTGTAAGCCACCCCCCACCCGCAGGAAGGCTACTAAAAACAAGAGGGCACATGTTTAAGATCAGAGAAAAGAAATTTAAAAGGGATGTTGGGCAGCTTCTTCACACAAAGGATGGTGCGTATTTGGAATGACCTGCCAGAAATTGTGCTGAGACAGGCACATTAGCAATATTTAAAAGCCATCCAGATATGTACATGGATAGGAAAAGTTTAGAGGGCTATGGGCCAAACACAAGCAGAAGGAAATAGTTCGCTGAGCTACATAGCTACCATAGACACATTGGGCTAGCATGGACACATTGGGCCAAAGGGCCTGTTGCTTTGCTGTGTTATTCTATGACTGTATGTCTCTGACTCGATCGGTTTTTAAGTCTCCTTTGGTTCCTAAAACTCCAAGGTCTTGGATTTACTGTCATTCTTCATGACTTTTTCAAGCTTAACGTTCAATTAAAATACCTTCCCTACTTAGTTACGCATGAATTACTCTCCTGTGAAGTTTTTACTTCAGTGCATCTTTGTTGAGACTTACAAAGTGCAAGTAAATTCCTGATATTGCTCATCAACCCACAACTCTTTGCATTCACTTTCCTGATTGACACTGGCTGAATCTGTTTTATGGGAAGAATGTAATAGAGAAATGGAGGTCATTTAAAGGTGAAATTTTGAGAGTACAGAATCTTTATGTTCCTGTTAGGTTGAAAGGAAAGGTTAAAAGTTTGAGAGAGCCATGATTTTCAAGGGATATTGGAAACTTGGTCTGGAAAAAGAGAGATATCTACAATAAATATAGGCAGCATGGAGTAAATGAGGTGCTCGAGGAATATAAAGAATGTAAAAAGAATCTTAAGAAAGGAATTAGAAAAGCTAAAAGATATGAGGTTGCTTTGGCAAATAAGGTGAAAATAAATCTCAAGGGTTTCTACCATTATATTAATAGCAAAAGGATAGTGAGGGATAAAATTGGCCCCTTAGAGAATCAGAGTGTACAGCTATGTGTGGAACCAAAAGAGATGGGGGAGATGCTGAACAATTTCTTTTTTCGGTATTCACTAAGGAGAAGGATATTGAATTGTGTAAGATAAGGGAAACAGGTAGGGAAGTTATGGAAACTATGATGATTAAAGAAGAGGAAGTACTGGAGCTGTTAAGGAATATAAAAGTGGATAAGTCTCTGGGTCCTGACAGGATATTCCCTAGGACCTTGAGGGAAGTTAGTGTGGAAATAGCAGGGGCTCTGACAGAAATATTTCAAATGTCATTAGAAATGGGGATGGTGTCAGAGGATTAGTGTATTGCTCATGTTGTTCCATTGTTTAAAAAGGGTTCTAAGAGTAAACCTAGCAATTATCGGCCTGTGAGTTTGACGTCAGTGGTGGGTAAATTGACGGAAAGTATTCTTAGAGATGGTATATATAATTATCTGGATAGACAGGGTCTGATTAGGAACAGTCAACATGGATTTGTGCATGGAAGGTCATGTTTGACAAATCTCATTGAATTTTTTGAAGAGGTTACTAGGAAAGTTGACAAAGGTAAAGCGGTGGATGTTGTCTATATGGACTTCAGTAAGGCCTTTGACAAGGTCCCACATGGAAGGTTGGTTAGGATGGTTCAATCATTAGGTATTAATATTGAAGTAGTTAAATGGATTCAGCAGTGGCTGGATGGGAGATGCCAGAGAGTGGTGGTGGATAACTGTTTGTCAGATTGGAGGCTGGTGACCAGTGGTGTGCCTCAGGGCACACCACACTGTACTGGGTCCAATGTTATTTGTCATATACATTAATGGTCTGGATGATGGGGTGTAAATTGGATGAGTAAGTATGCAGATGATACTAAGATAGGTAGAGTTGTGGATAATGAAGTAGGTTTTCAAAGCTTGCAGAGAGATTTATGCCAGTTAGAAGAGTGGGCTGAAAGATGGCAGATGCTGATAAATGTAAGGTGCTACATTTTGGTAGGACTAATCAAAATAGGACATATATGGTAAATGGTAGGGCATTGAAGAATGCAGTAGAACAGAGGGATCTAGGGATAATGGTGCAAAGTTCCCTGAAGGTGGAATCTCATGTGGATAGGGTGGTGAAGAAAGCTTTTGGTATGCAGGCCTTTATAAATCAGAGCATTGAGTATAGGAGTTGGGATGTAATGTTGAAATTGTACAAAGCACTGGTGAGGCCAAATTTGGAGTATTGTGTACAGTTTTGGTCACCGAATTATAGGAAAGATGTCAACAAAATAGAGAGAGTACAGAGAAGATTTACTAGAATGTTACCTGGGTTTCATCACCTGAGTTACAGAGAAAGGTTGAACGTTGGGTCTTTATTCTTTGGAACGTAGAAGATTGAGGGGGGACTTGATAGAGGTGTTTAAAATTATGAGGGGGATAGATAGAGTTGATGTGGATAGGCTTTTTCCATTGAGAGTGGGGGAGATTCAAACAAGATGACATGAGTTGAGAGCTAAAGGGCAAAAGTTTAGGGGGAACATGAGGGGGAACTTCTTTACTCAGAGAGTGGTAGCTGTGTGGAACAAGCTTCCTGCAGAAGTGGTTGAGGCAGGTTCGATGTTGTCGTTTAAAGTTAATTTGGACAGCTGTATGCACAGGAAAGGAATGGAGGGTTATGGGCTGAGTGCAGGTCGGTGGGACTAAGTGAGAGTAAGAGTTTGGCACAGACTAGAAGGGCCAAGATGGCCTGTTTCGGTGTTGTAATTGTTATATGGTTATATGGAATCACCATGCATGCTAATACCTTTATGATTAAAACTCTAGTATCAGATTTAAGATGTATTATTGCTCATTATTAAAGGTCCATCATTTTTCGTATTAAGATTACTCTCCCCACAATATCCTTGCTGTGTAATTACTAAATAATCCAGAAAAATAGCTAGATCCCTGGTTGAGTCTACAGCTTAATGTTCTAGGAAACTACTCTGAATAGATTTCCATCATTCTGAATAATACTGTGGTCATTTTCAATTGTTCAGTCTCTGTTAAGATTATAGTCCATAAATTAATTCCATTACCTTTGTTGTGAAACACCATTATTCCATAAGAACATGTGTAGCGGTCAGTGCAACGCCATTACAGCTCGGGGCATTCCCGAGTTCAGCTCCGTCGCCGTCTGTAAGGAGATTGTATGTTCTCGCTGTGGTTTTCTGCAGATGGTCCTGTTTCTGCACACAATCCAAAGACTAAACCTATATGGTTAGTAGGTTAATTAGTCATTATAAATTGTCCTGGGATGGGGCTAGTGATAAATAGGTGAGTTGCTGGGTGGTGTGGCTTAATGAGCCAGATGGGCCTGTTCTGCACTGTATCGATAGATAGCTAGATAGATAAACAAATACAAGTAGAAACTGGCTTACACAATCAGTCCCCTGCCTGCTACACCATTCAGTATGATAATAAATAATATTTCACCATAGCACATGTCTGTACTAGTCCTGTATTCCTAGAATCCTTTAACTTTTGGATATTTATCTCCTGGATATGCAGTAATCAGCAACTGAGCCTGCACAGCTCTCTTGGGTAGTGAATTCTACAGATTCACTGCTCTGAATGGGGGAATCTCATGTGCCCTGAGTTGTCAGCTCTTTATTCTCAGACTGTAGCCTCTTCCAGACACTCCAGACAGGGGAAATGATTGAATGTCTCCATCCATTTCAATTCAAGAGAGCATATGCTCAGCCTGCATTATCTCTTTATTCCCTTACCTTCACCAACCCTGACACTATTTCCAAAACCAAAATCACTCATCATAATCCTAGAGTCATCCTTTCTCATCTTTTTTACTTTCCCACAAACTCCACCTCTTTCTCCCTCCCAAAGACAAGACCAGGTATGCCCTTTTCAAGTCCCAGTTCATTGGAAAAGGCGAACATACACAAGGCTTTTGGTGGTATACCTGTAGAAGTTTGCAAGTGTCTTTGATCGTATACTAATCTCCACAAACTCCTAATTAATTCTCTCCAACGGATTTTACATTCATTTTGCATATTTCCCAAATATGGAATATTTCAGGTTTGTCACCTTGCAACCATATCTCTGTAATGGATTTAGATCAAACCTTTTATATCTACTTTTGACACTAATTTATCAACATTGTTATGAATTCAGATAAAGACTCTTTATCTTCTCTGTACCTTCCTTCCACATTATATTTATTATTTCCCCATCTCTAAATTTCTAATTTTTTTTCTCTCAGACCTGAACCCTATCCGCTCCCGAAGACCCGCAAAGCCTATAACAGTCAAGTAAGTATCTCTGAAGTGTCAATGCTTGAAATGCAGGTACAAGTAGCAAATGTATCAACTTGTCAGGAATAATAGGGAGGAGAACCGGAAAAGAAGTAGGGGCAAATGGTTTGGGATCAAATTGTCTGACAGAAGGTCTACAATTACTTGTTCTTTAAAGAATGTTGCTGTATGAAAATGAAAAACATGGCAAGATGGGGAAATCATCTCATTAGCTCAATGTTAACTGTACAATCAGTTTTTTGGAGTGGGTTTAGTGATGAAAACTAATAAGTTTTTAAGGTCGCAAACAACAGGAATACTGCAGATGCTGGAATTTCAAGCAACACACATCAAAGTTGCTGGTGAACGCAGCAGGCCAGGCAGCATCTGTAGGAAGAGGTGCAGTCGACGTTTCGGGCCGAGACCCTTCGTCAGGACTAACTGAAGGAAGAGCTAGTAAGAGATTTGAAAGTGGGAGGGGGAGGGGAGATCCAAAATGATAGGAGAAGACAGGAGGGGGAGGGATGGAGCCAAGAGCTGGACAGTTAGTCCTGACGAAGGGTCTCGGCCTGAAACGTCGACTGCACCTCTTCCTAGAGATGCTGCCTGGCCTGCTGTGTTCACCAGCAACTTTGATGTGTGTTGCAAGTTTTTAAGGTATAGTGTGGGAATAAAGGAGGCCCTTTCTGCTTGTCTGCCACTGACTAGTGGTGTTCGGCAGGAGTCAGTGTTGGGACCGTTTCTTTTCATGTTATATGTCAATGTTTTGGATGCCAGAATTGATGGCTTTGTGGGCAGGTTTGCAGTTGATACAAAGTTAGCTGAAGGGGCAGATAGTATTGAGGAAGCAGGGAGTGTGCAGAAGGACTTGGACAGATGAGGAGAATGGGCAAAAATGTGGTAGACAGACTACAATGTAGCGAAGTGTATGGTCATGCACTTTGGCAGAAAAGTTAAAGACAAGGACTATTTTCTAAATGGGGAGTAAATTCAGAAATGAAAGGTTCAAAAGGACGTGGGAGTCCTTGTGCTGGATTCTCTAAAGGTTAACTTGCAGTTTGAGTCAGATGTTATTATTCATTTCAAAAGGACTAGAATGTTTGAGGCAAATGTTATTATTCATTTCAAAAGGACTAGAATGTAAAAGCAAGGATGTAATGCTAAGGCTTTATAAGGCATTGAGCAGACTGCACTTGGATACTGTGCACAATTTTGGGCCTTTTATCTACGAAAAGATGTGCTGCTATTGGAGAGAATGCAGAGTAACAATGATTCCAGTAATGAAGGAGTTAACGCATGAAGAGCTTTTGATGGTGTTGTGTGTGTACCCGCTGGAGTTTACAAGAATGATGGGGGGGGGGAGAGAAGAGAAGCGGAGCAGGATTTAATTGAAACCTATGGATTACTGAAAGGCCTGGATAGAGTGGATGTGGGGAGCATGTTTCCTGTAGTGGGTGAGTCTAAGACCAGAGGGCACAGCCTCAGGATACAAAGGCATCTCTTTAGAAGAGAGATGAGGAGTTTCTTTAGCTAGGGGGTGGCAAATCTGTGGAATTCATTGCCATGGCTGGGTATGGAGGCCAAGTCATTGGGTATATTTAAAATATCAATTGATAGGTTCTTGATTAATAAGGGCAACAATGGTTATGGGGAGCAGGCCGGAGTCTGGGGTTCAGAGTGATAGTAGATCAGCCACGATGCAATGGCAGAGCAGACTCGAAGGACCAAATGACCTAATTCTGCTCCTATATTTTACGGTAAAAAAAATTAATAACCGACAAAACGAGAACTAGTAAGAACAGAAAAAGGCTGAAGACTGTCAGGAGTTCCGTATTCATCTTCGCAGAGACACTGCGAGCTAGCGTCTCAGGCTTCCAGCATCTACTGCCTTACACTGTAAGAGAAAAGTGGACCGTAAGCGATTAGAACCCAGCTGCTTGATATATATGAGGAAAAATACTGCGGACAAGTCACAGACGTATTAAATTAATCCAGGAGAGCGTCCGCCGGGAGAGAAACAAATTTGACTGTCTGTGTATTTGCAGAACTCCCTCCGTCGTTCCCCAGTGAGTGAGAGTGGTGGGAGAGGCGGGGCTCTTGGTGATTAACTGGGATCTCGCACGCTTCCTGTTTATAAGTATCCCGAGGGACTGAATGTTGTTGGCAATTAGTTTTGCCATCAGATGTGTTACTAGAGCCCGGCTATCTCGCCAACGTTTTCCCGTGTTTTCGTGTTAAAATGGGGCTAGGGGCGGAGTCTCTGCCTGGCTGGGTATTTGTTTTCTCTGTCGTTGATTGATTCGGTAGTTGCGTTGATTCTGGCGACCGGCCCAATCAGTGAAGGACGAGATCAGGGGGCCGATTTACACCTGATTTTCGAGCATAAAATGATTACGGAACACTAACCTCGATCAGTCGATTGTATGTTTGAGCTCCGCTGTGATTCAAGAGCGCCAGTTATATGTGAATAAAGCAGCCACATTACATAAAAGCGGTGGCTGTAATTCACACCCTTCGCCAAAAGGAACTTCACCCAGAGTCTGTAGCGATCCCTTTCCTGTCTTCTCCAGAGGAATGGACGCTGAGGACAAAGCTGGGCAGATGTCGGAATCTGCCGAGGATGAAGTGGAGGGAACAGTGCAAGAGCTGGAGGTGCCTGGGTGCAAAGAAACCCCACAACCGGTGGCTGTCTCGCCTTCCGCTCCCCAGCCAACCTACCAAGTGCCCGCTGGAGGTTTCGGCTGGGTGGTGGTGTTTGCGGCCACCTGGTGCAGCGGTTCCATCTTCGGCATCCAAAATTCATTCGGAATTCTCTTCTTGATGTTCCTGAAGGAGGTGGAGGACCAGAAGGACCCGAGCCTTCTCTTTAAGACGGGTGAGTGCGGATTGCCTGCTTTCTCCCAGTTCCCAGTTCCGCACGTGTTGTCACCGAGTGTGTAACTAACCTGCACCTCCAGTCCCTTCTGTAATGAGTTCATTTCAAATTGTCATTCAACCATACACATGTATACTACCAAACAAAACCACGTTCCTCCGGACCAAGGTGCACAACAAAGCATATATAACTGCACAATGCATGAAGTGATATTGCTGCAAATAAATTAATAAATAATAAAATGTATTCCAGAAGATTGACATTTAGCATAAAGTGCATTTAGGACACACTTTAAAAAAAGTAAACAGTATAACACTCCACTAAGGTTAACGACAGGGTGACAATAATCCCAGAGTATTTTGTGCCTTATACAAAGCAATGGGTAAAACCTCCCGAATTTTCCTAAAAGGAATGGAAGTTGGAATTTCTGGGAGCACCCAGACCAAGATCAGAGAGAGGGTGTTTCTCTCTGTGGAAGTATTCCTGGTGAGTCTACTTCAGCTTGTGCTTGGATGTATGTGCCACCTTGTACATGACGTTTCAACACGATGGGATCAGCTGTGTAATTTACTGCAAACAAATGGCCACAAAGTTTGCAGGGTGGTGTTGATGGGTGAAATTGGGGCAGATATGAATTCCAGAATTTTACAGGGGATGGAGGTGAAATAAGGCAGGAAAGCTTAAGGCACAGTTTCACGTGATTCTGTGCTGGTGTCCAACGTTCCCTCTAATACTACTTTCACAGCTGTGCGAACCAACCATTGCTCTGAGCAGGAAATTTTTGCATGGCCTGAAATCTGCATGGCCCTTTAATGAAGCACGTTATAAATGAGAATTCCAGCTGTGTGGTAACAGAGGCTATGTGTGCATGAGCATTTCAGTTACTGCACAAGTACAGCTCATGTAGCTTGGAGGGTACAGTGGGCACGTCACAATTTCTCAGCAGGTTTAATTGAAATGTAAACTACAGAGAAATTCTTGGTCAGAGTACTTGTAATTTGGTGGACACTCAGGGCATCTTGAGATGTGCTCCATTTTCTCCATTTTGTCATGTTCCCTGCCAATTTTGATGACCACACTTATCATATTCGGGGAAAGGGTGGCTGCAAGCGGTTGTGGAATTTATGTTTAATGTAAATAATGTTGTTTTTAAATAAAACTTGCTACAAATAAACAGCTCTTGGCTTTTTAATTAATGCCATTTTCTCTTTCAAAGTTTTAATTACATCCACGTATCGCTTGCCAACTCTTGCCTCATCCCACTCCCTCACCAATTTATAGGGGCATGGGCTCGAACCAAATCATCCACTTCTCTTCACAGATGCTGCCTGACCTGCTGAATTCCTCCAGCAACATTTTTTCTTCACTCCAGATTCCAGTCTTGTGCTTCCGTGACAAAAGATTCTATTCATCAAAGACATTTAACATCAACAAAACATTTCCTCGGTTCTTACCTTTTAAAGGGCACTTGAAATGGGAGGCCAACTAAAGGTTTTCTTTTCTGGCTGTTAAGATGATGCATTTTTGAGCTAGTCTATTAAGTTGAGTTTATTGGCATGTGCACAAATACAGTGAGATACAGTTAAAGTACAACAAAAAGCCTGCAGCACCATCACAGGTCTCTAGGTAAGATGACAGACTGAATATATACTACACAGTGCAGATAAATATTCTGCAAACCAAAGACATTGTTGAGAGAACAGTCTAGAAGCACCAGTTTGTTGAGGAGGGATAGAGCAATTCCCCTGGTATCATTGGCATTATTTACCCTACATTCAACGTAAATTAAACTGGTTGTTTGAAACACTCAGTTAAAAGGTGAAAAACCATAGTAATGAAATACATAAAGAAAAGATTCAGTCTAGAGATCAAACTGTAACATTTCTTCAACAGTGAAGTAGTTACTGCAGTTCAAAAATGCCCTTTCTTTTGAATTCCCATTGGTCTTTGGAGGCCTTTTGGGCGTTTTAGAACATAATCACAAACTTTTTTAAATACAGCACAGTTAAGAGCCGTCCAAGCCAATGAGCCTCTGCTGCTTAATTATACCATTGTGTAACATATAGCCTACTGTATAATATGGGACTATTTTATGTCATTGTAACACGTTATTGAGTATGTGCTATTAGGTGTGAATTGATCTATATATATATGCTCAGTTCGGGTTCCGTAAGTAAAAGCCCCTGTTAACTTGGCTCCAGTCTCTAGCGTTTTTATTTATAGTTGTGTAATCTGGCCATATACACAACAAATTGGCGACGAGGTTAGTGAACCTACATCGTATCGAAACACCGTGTTTAAGTGATAACGGCACTCAGAAGAGACAGAGTGAGTCCGTGAGTCTGAAAAGAAGCAGGAGTTCAGCCAGAGTCGGGAACGTTGGGAGACCGAAGGACACAGTCGGAGCCACGGCACGTCCAGGTGAGACCACAACCGGCGCTGAACCCCAGGGCTGACGGTCTGCCTGCCTCAGAAGGGAGATTTTAAAAAAGGAGTGACACACGCATCTAGCCAGAGTACGCTCGCGATGCTAGCAAAAAAAAAAGTCACATGAGTCAAAAACAATACAAGGAATACGAAATGCAGAGCTTTTTCTTCAACTGGAGACAGAAAAACTGTAAAGGAATTATATTAGAGAGAAGAAAGAAGCGGAGAGAGCGCAGGAGCCTCCACCTTAGACCAGCCTGAGCCGCAACCACCTCACGCAGGAGTTGGACTGCGACTTGGTATCCAGACCAGTCACAATAGGGGTACGATCTGAACTACCGATAGACAATGTTGATGTCTTACTCGGTAATGACCTTGCAGCTGGAGATGTTTACCCAGCAGTTCAGTTCACAAGTAAGCCTGCTGCTGCTGAGGACCCGTCCATAGATGCTGATGTGTGTCCCGCATGCGCAGTGACTCGAAGCATGTCCAAAATGGCTGCTGATGCTAATGTTGATTTATCCGAGACTTTCCTACCGTCCCTATACCAACAGGACCTAGACAGTAGTAAGGCTGGGGAGAGTAAGGAGGAAGGGAAAGACTTGTCCTTATCGAGGAAGGAATTTATAGAGGAACAGAATAAAGATCCTGAAATTATGGCTGAAATTCAGAAAGAGACAGTGGGATATTATCTTAAAGATGCAGTGTTGATGAGGAAGTGGAGACCAGTCACTGTGTCTGCAAGTGAGGATTGGGCTATTGTGCATCAGATAGTGGTTCCAAAGGTTTACAGGGCTGAAATTTTAAACCTGGCCTACAAGATGCCTTTAAGGGGACATTTTGGAGTAAAGAAGACAGTGCACAGGATTATGAGGGAATTTTATTGGCCTAACGTGAGGAAAGATATCGTTCAAGTTTGTGGAGTAGAAAGACAAAACTTGAAGTGTTGTTTAGACAAAGAGGCACCATCTGCAGGTGTTATTATTAAAACATTTGGAACTAAAGATTTCGGAGATAAAATTAATGACTTGTTTGGAACAAAGGACTTATTTGGAATTTTAACAAATGTGCTTAGTTTAGAAAACATTGGTGTGCAAGGATCTATTCGAGCTGATAAGCAAGTTGATTAAGTGATGACTAAATGTTCTGTTTTGAAGTGGACAAGGGACAATGGGTGATCAAGCACCATTTTGAGGACAACAGGATCTGGTTTTGCAGGAATTTGACTTTTTTTGTAACAAAGCATGTGAAAGATGAAGACACTATCATGGTAGACTGTCTAAATATTAAGTTTAAAAGTGAAATAGAAATTAGTATTTGTATACGCTTCTGTAATGTGCTACATGATAATCACGTATATATTGCTTTATAAATTCTGTAATCTACTGTTAGGCAAAAATTTTGCCTTCGTCAAAATTTTTCCGAAAGGGAAGGAGGTGTTATGTACCCCCCCGCCTCCCCGAGAGGGGTCATTTTTTTTATGGACTATACCTTTAAAATGAGAGAGAGAGAGAGAGAGAGTTGTTCAACATCAGACACCTTGCTATTAAGAGAGAGAGGCAAAGACTGCTTTGAGATGGTGTTATGAACCCCTAAGGTTCATATTTTCTGTGGACTGTCACTTTAAGGCATGAGAAAGAACTGAGACTAACTTTTGGATTTCTGCTGAGTTCAGAGAGAGAGGGCACTGAGCAGCTCGTGGGTCGCCATGGTGACCGAGGGTGGCATTATTTGATGGACAATTGATGTTATGGTTTCTGTGCAGCATGTTTACTTTTTACAAGGACAGTTACAGACACAGAGAGACACATGCTCGGAGTCAAGATGGATTCGATCAATGAAAGACACCAGTGAGTGAGGTCCTGGTCTAAACTTTCAGTAGCCCGAAAGGGGGTGAGTTGAGATCGATCCTGAGTATTGATAAATGACTCTTACAGGTTTCCTGCAACTGGAACAAGTTTGCAGGGAGAGAGAAGAGAGGAGCTACTTGATGGACAGCTGGTGTTCAGAGGGGTGAGATGAATAGAAGGTCAGTTGATAGATGGACAGACACATGGTCTTGGGACACAGGATGAGCTTTGTTGTGCCTGCAGAAAGGTGGGTTTTTGGAGGATGGGTCAGGAGAATCGATCAATGGCTCTTGCAGCGTGGAGAAGGTGTGACTGGTGGGGAGTTATTTGTGTGAACAACCCTCGCCTAGGTTGATAATTCCACCACAGAAGAACGGTCCCCTTTTGTTGTGGTCACATTCGGTGACTTTAAAGGAAGAGAAGAGAGGAGAGAAGGTTTGAAACAGAAGAAACCTAGTGACAAAGAGGTCACTGTTTGGACTCTCTTTCTAAGTAGCCCATAAGGGTGAGTTTCATTTCGTTCGAATATGAAAGTGTGGTTGTCACATAGTTAATCCACAGGAGTGGGTTCTCTGGTGAATACTACTTGTGTGTTACCCTTGTTTGGGTGTGGTAGTTCACTGAAGAAGGGCACCCCTGTGGCAAATCACTGTTGCAGTTATTTCGTATGTCGTAGAACTGGATACGTGGCTATCACAGTTGTGTGTTCGGGGTAACCTTGTGTGGAAACTACCTGTGTGTGATAATCCTTGCCTGAGTTGGTAGTTTTACCACTTGAAGAAGGTCCCCTTAGCGATAGACTACTGTTGGTGATAATCCCTACATGGATTCTGTTGGATTGTCCTGTGGCCACCACTTTGGGATGACCTGTAGTTGAACTGGGGTGCGGTACCACTTGTGTTGAAAGGATATTCGTTGAAGATCACTGTCTGTGATACTTCGTGTGTGGAGTGGAACAACTTCGGAGATAAAACCTACCACTATTGTTATTCTGTATTGCTGTCATGGAATCTGTGGAATATCGACATAACTGCCTTCTCACAACATTCGCCTTTGGATTACAAACATCTCGCATTAATTAACCTGAAGAATTAAATATCTCTCTCTCTCCATCACTACTCAACTAAATGCCACGAACTGAACTGAACTTTACTCATCATCATAAGACTATTTACCCCTAGACTCGAAGAAGCTTGATTTTCATATATCTCCACACTTATACAAAACAGGTTAGCAATGAATATATCTGATTTTTATATCACTGTATTGCGTAGTTACTAATATATACCATTAGTTAATAGCAATACTGGACAAAGTGTTTTCCATTTCTGCTGGGTCACCGGGTATGTGACACTAGCGTTTTTATTTATAGTTTTGTTGTGTAACCTGGCCACATACAGAACAGTTCGTGACCAACTAACCTACTAACCAGTATGTCTTTGGAATGTGGGAGGAAACCGGAACACCCAGAGGAAATCCTCATGGTCATAGGGGGAACATACAAATTTTTTACAGACAGCAGCAGGAATTGAACCTAGGTTTCTTGCTCTGTAATGGTGTTGGGCTAACCAGTTCATTGCAGTGCCAGGCACTGTTCTATAGCGGTTAGCATAACACTTCTACAACTCGGAGTTGGAGTTCAGAGTTCAATTCCAGCGTCCTTTACAAGATAGTTTGTATGCTCTTCCCATGTGTACATGGGTTTCCTCCAGGTGCTCCAGTTTCCTCCCACAGTCCCAAAGACCTGCCAGTTACCAGTTTAATTGGTAATTGGAAATTGTCCTGTGATTAGGCCTGGGGGTAAATCGGTGGGCAGGAAGGGCCTGTGCCATGCTGTCTCTTTGAAGGGTCTCTTTTGTTTGGGTTTACCATGGATGTTGTGTCCCATCTGTCTACGTGATACACAAACCCAGGCGGTACAATATGCAGAGCAAGCTGTTGCCCATGCAGCAGACTCCCCCTCTCCATGCATCTGATGAATCTAAAGATGCAGCAGAGATTGATGCAGTTCAGCACCAGCAGCGTTGAGGGAGTTGTCAGTCAGTGTTGAACTCAACTTGGGACTACTTAGGGACTCCAGCTCCAGACTTTTCCTCGGGGCTGGTTCCCAACACCTTCTCCGTGAGTAGGTATAGCTTCAAGTTAGCAGCGGTGGCTTGAGATCAGAATTTTCCTTCTAGGTGAGCTGCCAACTACAGCTGAAGAGCCCCATCTGCCCGAAGCTATATCTCTAAAATAAGTAAGTATTGAGAAAGGTTCTGTAACATGTCATTGACCAATAAAATTTCTGTGTCTCTCACAAATGCTGTCTGACCTGCTAGGAGTTCCCAGCAGTTTGTTTTCACTTCTAGTTTACAGAATTTTATTCTTCAGTGCTGTTCCATGAATTTTCAAACCACGTTTGGAAGATCAGTTGATCTTGATATAAAATCCCTTCAGTTTTCTCCCTAACAGTGGACTCGTAAGGGAGAATGATTCTGTAGCTGCTGTGGTGACATTGAAAGCCGAGTTGAACAAGGTATCATGGATGCTGTCTGACCTAACGAGTTCCTCCAGCATTTTATTTGTGTTGCTACCAATTTAAATTGGCTTTATTTGTCATACGTGCACCGAAGCATATAGTGAAGTGTGTCTTTTGCATCAAATCCAATCTGTGAGTATTGCATTGAGCAGCCTGTACGTGTCGCCACACTGCTGGCATAGCAAGCCCACAGCTCTCTAACCCTAACCTGTGCATCTTTTGAATGTGGGTGGAAATGGGAGCACTCGAGGAAACCCACATGGCTATGAGGAGAATGTACAGACTCCTGGCAGGCTGCAGCAGGAATCGAACCCTGATCTTGGAGCTGGCACTGTAAAGCATTGCGCTAACTGCTACTCTGGCACGCCGCCTATTGTTCAAATAGAATACGGAAAATAAAATGACTTGCTGCCAAGCCCTTCAGCACTTGTGTTTTGAACTAAAACATCTTTCTTTAAATCTAGGCAACTGCAGTCAGTGGCCACTTTGTTAGGCACAGGAGTGCAACCTGGCGTGGTCTTTGCTGTAGCCCATCCACGTCAAGGTTCGACATGTTGCACATTCATAGATGTTCTTCTGGACACTGTTGTAATGCATGTTTTTTTTTGAGTTACTGTTGCCATCCTGTCATCTTGAACCAGTCTGGCTATTCTCCTCTGACTTCTTAAAAAGGCATTTTCATCTACAGCGCTCCCATTCGCTGTATTTTCTTTTGTTTGTGTTTTTTTTTGTTTGTTTTTTTTTTTTGCATCGTTCTCTGTTGTGAGTGAAAGTCCTAGGAGATCAGCAGTTTTTGAGATAATTAAACCATCCAACTGGCACCAACAATGATTCCACAGTCAAAGTCCTATAAATTGCACTTCCTCCCCATTCTGATGTTTGGTCTGAGCAACAACTGAATCTCTTGACCACATCTACATGTTTTTTAATGCATTGATTTGCTGCCACATGATTGTCTGATTAGGTATTTTCATTAACAAGCAGGTGTACCTAATAAAGCGACCACTGACTGCATAATCCCAATACAAGTTAATTGTCTCTTTTGCCAGAAATAAAACACAGAAATCTACAGCACATCACAGGCCTTTCAGCCCACAATGTTGTGCCGACCATGTAACCTACTCTAGAAACGGCCTAGAATTTCCCTGCCAGATAGCCCTCTATTTTTCTAAGCTCCGTGTACCTATCTAGAATTTAATTTTGAACCTTGTGGAGTCGAGCACAATGGTGGTAGTAAGCTCAGCCACGTTTAGAGCATGCTCTTTTGTTCTGCTTAATCTAATTTAGTTGAATTCTGTTTTGTGAAAAAGTATCACGAGATTTTGAAACAAATTATGGAAGTACTCTGAAATGCTAATATAATTTGCAGAGGGAATTCCTTATGAGCTAGCTATTACCTCAGGATAAAGTTGTTCCTTGATTTTAATTTATTCCTTTTTCAGGATACAGGCATCAGCAACAAGGCCAGCATTTTTAGCCCATCCCTGAGAAACCGGCAGAGGGAAAACACTGCCCTCTGTCCACCAGGACTGTATGTTGACCATTATGCATTCATTTGCTCTATTCCTACTTTATGCACCCACGTTTGCATCTGTTGCTTTCCACCCCCCTGCCCCAAGATTGTATCTCATCTTGTCTTTGAGCTTCTAATGTACTATAACTTCCTAAAGTGCTTGTCAACCTACTTGGGAGGGAATCACTTTGCCAAGTCAGTGGAGTTGGTATTGGAAACTGCTTTGTCTGGGTCAACACAAAGTTGTGGAGACAGCTTAGCACATCACAGAAACCAACCTCCCCTCCATGAACTCTGTCTACACTTCTCACTGCCTAGAGAAAGACATCACCCACTCCAGATGTTCTTGCTTTTACCCCTTCCCATCAAGCAGGACCCAAAACTGCTCTCAGTATTCTAAGTGAGACCTCACCAGAGCTTTATAATGTCTCAGCATTATAACCTTGCTTTTATATTCTAGTCCTCTTAATATGAATGATAACATTGCATTTGCCTTTCGCACCACAGACTCAATCCACAAATTAACCTTTAGGGTATCCTGCATGAGGACTCCCAAGTCCCTTTGCACCTCAGTTTTTTGCATTTTTACTCTATTTAGAAAATTGTCAACCCTTTCATTTCTTCTACTACTTTGCCCATTCTTCTAATCTGTCTAAAGCGCTTCTGTACCACCTCTACTTCCTCAAAACTACCTGGCCCTCCACCTATCTTCATATTGCCTGCAAACTTTGCAACAAAACCATTAATTCCATCATCCAAATCATTGACATATAATGTAAAAATAATCGGTCCCAACCTGGCCCCCTGTGGAACATCACTGGTAGCCAACCATAAAAGGCTCCCTTTATTCCCACGCTTTGCCTCCTTCCAATCAGCCACTGCTTTAGCCATGCTAGAATCTTCCCTGTAATAACATTGGCATGTAGCTTGTTAAGCAGCCTCATGTGTGGCACCTTGTCAAAGGCCTTCTGAAAATCCAAGTACTCAACATCAACCGATTCTCCTTTGTCTATCCTGCTTGTTAGTTCCTCAAAGAATTCCAACAGATTTGTGAGGCCAGATTTCCCCTTGAGGAAATCGTGCTGACTTTGGGTTATATTGTCATGTGCTTCAAAGTACCCTGAGACCTTGTCGTTAATAATTGACTCCAACATCTGTCCGCAACTGAGGTCAGACTAGATTAACTGACCTATAGTTTCCTTTCTTCTGCCTCTCTCCCATCTTGAAGAGTGGAGTGACATTTGCAATTTTTCATTCTTCCGGAACCATTCCAGAATCTATTGTTTCGTTGAAAGATCATTATTAATACCCCTACAATCTATTTAGCTGCTTCTTTAAGAATTCTGGGGTTTATACCATTTTTTCCAGGTGACATCCTCCTTCAAACCTTTTCAGTGTACCACGAACCTTTGCCCTAGTAATGGTAGCTTCACACACTTATCTACCTTCAGACCTCTGTCTAGCTGTGGACATTTCAGACACTTCATGCCCCCTGACACCTGGAACTTCCACCATACTGCTCGTGTCTTTCACACTGAAGACTGATGCAAAATACTTATTCAGTTCATCTGCTATTTCCTTGCCCCAATTACTACCTCTCCAGCATGGTTTTCCAGCAGTTCAATATCCACTCTCGCCTCTCTTTTACACTTAATGTATCTGAAGAAACTTATGGTATCCTCTTTAATATTACTGGCGAGCTTACCTTTGTAATCCATCGTTACCTTTTTAATTACATTTTTAGTTGCCTTCTGTTGGTTTTTAGAGGATTGAGAAGTTTTTAACTTTTCAGTCATTTTTACTCTATTAGATGCCTGCTCTTTGGCTTTGTTGCTTTTGACTTGCTAGCCACGGTTGTGTCATCAGTACTTTAGGATATGTCTTCCTCTTTGAGATGTATATATCCTGTGCCTTCTGAATTGCTTTCAGAAATTCCAGCCATTGCTGCTCTGCCATCATCCCTGCCAGTGTTCTTTTCCAGTCAATTCAGGCCAACTCCTCTCTCGTGCCTCCATAGAAGACAATTGAACGGCTTCCTTGTACAATAAAATGGACTTTTGACCTCATAATCTACTTTGTTATGGCCTTAAAGGATTTTTAAAGTATTTGTCACATATACATCAAAGCATACAGTGAAATGTGTCATTTGCATCAAATCAGTGAGGATTGTGCTAGAGAGTCGGTAGGTGTAACTGTGCCTTTGGCACTAGCATAACATGCTCACAACTCACTACCACTAACCATGTATCTCTGAAATGTAGGAGAAAACCGATCGCTCGATGGAAACCCACTTGTTCACGAGGAGAATGTACAACTCCTTACAATCATCAGCAGGAATTGAACCCTGACTGGTGATTGTGCTGCTGTAATAGTTTAACACCAATTATTAAGCCACCATACTTTGCACCTTATTGTCTGCATACACTGCATTTCTCTGTAGCTGTTGCACTTCATTCCGCATTATGTTATTGTTTTCCCTTGTACTACCTCAGTGCACATCTGTATGCATGACATGCAAAACTAAGTTTTTCACAATTGCTTGGTTCATGTGACAGTAACACATTTACCATTATATTGGCTTAAACATGTAAAGGTAGCAAGTGCAGCAGGAGGCTTTTTATAATATTCAGCTAAATTATTTTAAACTTCGAGAATAAAGATTGAAATTATGTTCCTAAGCTGTCAATGTGAGGTTTAAACTGATTCACTCCACTCTGATAAACTTACTTTGAATGCCATTGAGATACAAAGTGCATATATGTCACCATATGGAACCCCGAGATTCATTTTCTTGTGTGTATGCTCATTAAATTCATAACAGAATCTATGAAAGACCACACCAATTTGGGCATTCAGCCAGTGTGCAAAAGACAACAAGCTGCAAAAGTAAAAAGGAACAAATAATTATAATGTATAAATAAACAATAAATATCAAGAGCATGTGCTGAAGAGTCCTTGCAAGTGAGCCTGTAGTTGTGGGAACAGTTCCATGTTGGTGTGAGTGAATTTAACCCCTCTGGTTCAAGAGCCTGATGGTTGAGGGGTAACAACTGTTCCTGAATTGTAGGTCCCGGGGCTCCTGTTCCACCTTCCTGATGGCAGCAGTGAAAGACACCATATCCTGCGTGTTGGGGGTCCCTGATGATGGATGCTGTTTTGCTGCAACAACGCTCTGTGTCAATGTATTCAATGGCGGGGAGGGCTTTACTTGTAATGGGCTGTGTCATTTCAGAACTTTTAAATAGTAAAGAAGTGCTTCACCAGGACCATTATTCAACACAGTTCTATATTGAGCCACGCTATCAAAGGCTTGCTAAATGAGTTTAAGGAGTGACTGGGGGAAACTTGTGCAGTTGCAGAGAAACGTCACACAGATGGCACCTGATGTCAGGACTCAACCCAGGTTTCTGATGCTGCAAGGTAAAATTTCTACTGGCTATGCTATTGTTCCATCTTATAGGATCATTGGACCACTCCAATCTTGGGTCATCTGATGTTGAAATCTCTATTTTAGCTCTTGTTGAACCTTGACCTGATTGTTCAATGTATCGATGGGCAAACTCAGTCGTTTCACTCTACGTAATGTATTTTGTCTTTCACTTTCTTTAACCAGCCGAGATCAGTTCTCCATTTCAAGTTGACTGCCGGCATTTCCATTGCCTTTCCTTAGAATTCTAGTGCCAACACAGAGTTAGCTGACCCTGTTGTTTGTTGCTGATTTTAAATACTGGTTTACACATATGAGATTTCAATTGTATCATCCCAAAAGGTCAGCTTGCAGCTGAAACACCAATGCAAAGATACAGTTCTCTGTTGATCAGCCGCCTTCAGAGTTCAAAGTCATCATATTCTCCCCTGAGGTTCATTTTTCCCATGGGGATTCACAGTAGATACATAGAAACGCAAAAGAATCAGTGAAAAGCTACATGCAAAGGTGGACAAACAACCAATGCACAAAAGACACACGAATATATACAAACAACCATAATGCCCAGTTGTGAGGTTTGGTGGTAGTAAAGATGCAGTCTGAGCCCACTGATGGATTAATCACAATGTTCTCTGCCTTATCCTGTTTTTATTTTCCTCTGTATAGTATAATGCAATGTTTTTGGACTGATTGAGTTGAGCATGCTAAGTCTTGAATCTGGCACCACTCTGATGATTCACTACTTGTGTCAAAGTCTCATTTCTCGCATAAAACCAGAAATTACTGGAAATGCTTGGCAGGGAAAGCAGCATCTGTGGAAAGAGAGAATTAACATTTCAAATCCTTTACCTAGTGCCGGAACTGGAGAGAAAACAAGTTGGTTTTCAGTAGTAGAGAAAGTGGGAAACAAATGGGTAAAAGAAACATGGATAAATTCACTTATCTCAACATGGAACTGACTGTACAACTGATGGACTTCACTACCACTAATGTTCCTTTCTTACTGTCTTTCTTCCATTGTTCTTTCTTCCTTAATTTCTTTCATATTTCTTTGTTCTACTGTGAATGCCTGCAAGAAAATGAATCTCAGGGTAGTGTATGGTGAGGTAAACACCCAGTTATTTACATATACCTGCACACTTGCTTGTTAATGCAAATATCCAATCAGTCAATCATGCATCTCAGGGACTGCTGATCTCCTGGGATTTTCATGCACAATACACTCAAGAGCAGCGGTTCCCAACCTTTTTCATGCCATGGACCCCTACCATTAACTGAAGGGTCCACGGACCCTGGGTTGGGAACCCCTCTTCACAGAGAATGGTGCAAAAAAAAAAAACCAGAAAAAAGCATCCCGTGAGTAGCAGTTCTGTGGGAGAAAATACCTTGATAATGAGAAAGGTCAGAGGAGACTGGCCGGACTAGTTCAAGCTGACAAGAAGGTGACAGTAACTCAAATAACCAAGCGTTACAACAGTGGTGTGCAGAAAAACATCTCTGAGTGCGCAACATGTTGAACCTTGAAGTGGATTTGCTACAGCAGCAGAAAACCACAAATGTACACTCGGGTGGTACCTAATGAAATGACAACTGGATGTACGTACTTTGATAATAAGTTTATTTTGAACCTTGAATTTTAGAAAAAATGGAAAGTATCTAATAGGACAAGACGAACTGAATTGAAGCGACGTGGGCACGGGAGCAAATAGGATAGTACCTCGATCAGTTGGTCAGCTTGCCTTTCATGTTTTTTTTTTTTTTTTGCTCTCTGCTAGATTTCACGGTTTTACTGGTGTCCTAGCTAGTTTCTGCTGTTCTACCAACCATCAGTCTGAGCTCAGTCAAATCTCAAGTGCCTGATTACTAATACACATTAACTAATCATGTATCAATTCCCGTGCTTGTTGATGGAGTCTGATCCCCTGTTTAGCAAATTTTTAAAAAATTATAAATCTCTTATTCTTGTTTTCAAATCGTTACATTAGTCCATTAGTGACACATTATACGTACAGATAAGCACTATGCGTGTGTAGAATGAGCTGCCAGCAGAAATGGTGGATGCAGGTTTGATTGCCACATTTAAGAGAAGTTTGGATGAGTACATGGATGGGAGGAGTAGATGAGGCAAAGGGAGTGTTTCTGTGCTGTGGCTTCTCTATAGAGTTATAGAGCACATAATCTGCCTCCAAATGCCCCCATCAAACTAGTTGGTCTCATTCAGTTAGAGATCTTCCTTTTTACCTCTTTCCCCCCCCCCCCCCCTTCATCTTGTCTACTGAATACTTGTTTTCCTCCTTTCCCAGTTCTGCAAAGGATCTTGGTATTAATATATTATTTTCATATAGTGAAAAGTTTATCTTGCATATAGATTAAATTATGCATTGAGGTGCAACAAGGTGATATCGTAACAATGCACAATAAAGTGTAAAAGCTACAGAGAAAGTGCAGTGCAGGTAAATGACGAACTGTAAGATCACAGCACAGTAGATTGTGAAGTCAAGAGTCCATCTTATACAAGAGGCCTGTTCAACAGACTGATAACAGCAGAATAGAAGCTGTCTTTGAGCCTGGCGCTACGTGCTTTCAGGCTTTTGTATCTTCTGCAGGCGGGAGAGGACAGAATGTCAGGGATGGACCTACATGCTAAATTGCTTGTTTGTACAGATATTTCCTGACCTGCTGAGCACTTTTTTGTATTTCTGGTAAAGTTCTAATGGGAAGGAGGTACAAAATTGATTGTTTCATTTTGAAATAAAAGCTGAAAATGTTCTAGGTGCTTTGGAGGTGTGGCAACAATGGAATCTGAACTGGAATTCGGAACCTAATGCTGGCTTTCCTGCTTTTTGCATTCATGTAGCCGAACAATTTCCTGCCAATCCCATTTAAGACATCTATATGACTCATCCTTGAAGGAGACAAAACTGCCATTGACATTCCTGTGGTCCTCACAACTTGGAATTGTGCCCTGAATGAAACTGCTTTACATTATTGTTTCATTATTAATATTTGGACGCTATTGTATGCATTCCCTTAAATAAATAAAACTCAATGGCCACTTCATCGGGTCAACCTGCTCATTAATGCAAATATCTGATCAGCCAATCATGTGGCAGTAAATCAATGGATAAAAGCATGCAGGCATGGTCAAGAGGTTCATTTGTTGTTCAGACAAAACATCAGAACGGGGAAGAAATGTGATCTTAGTGACATTGACTGTGCCAGATTGGTCTGCTGGGATTTTCATGACCAACAGTCTTGTGTTTCAAGGAATTGGTGCAAATAAACACAGAACAGTCAATGAGCTGCAGTTCTGTGGGAAAAGAAGCTTTGTTAATGAGAGAGGTCAGAGGAGAATGGCCAGAGTGGTTAATGCTGAGAGGAAGGTGAAAGTAATTCAAATAATCATGTGTTATAGTGGTGTGCAGAAGAACATCTTAGAACACACAACAGATCTTATCTTGAAGTGTATGGTCCATAGCAGCAGAGGGTCACAATGTGTTCTGCTGCTTTACCTAATAAAGTGGCCACTGAGTGTAAATTTGCATAAATTCTCTCAATCACTAGTCCACAAAATAACATCCCCAATCTATATTTTTAAAACTCTGCCTCCTGGCAAATCTCCAGCGTGACGACTATTCATTTTTTTCTCTCCCCCAACTGTCTTCTCTGACATATTGTTTTCAAGTGACGAATTAGTACCTCTTCAGAACCTCTGACAGGGGCAAGTTAAAATCTTTTTTAAAATTATGTCTGTTTTAAGGATATTAAACAAGCTGTACCTAATTATTCATCTTAAAAACAGCTAAGGATTTGCCAATTGTTAACTTGAAAATTAGATTGGTAGATTTCTGTTGGCTCAAAGGCAAAGGACAAAAAAAAACAGGAGTAGGCAGCCAGATCCCTCAAGCCTGCATCATCACTCAGAATGATATTGGCTGATCTATGTTAGTCTTACCTCTTCTGTGCTAGTTCCCCATAACACTACTTCCTTCAAATAGCTTTCAAATATTTGTCTCCCTCCATCTCAAATGATCCAGCCTCCACCTATATCAGGGGCAGAGACATCCAGAGATTCACTGTCCTGAGAGAGGATACTTCTTAGTTGTAAATGACCACCTCCTTATTGTGTAGCTGTGTTCCCTTGTTTGTGACTCTCCCACAAGTGGAAGCATCTCAACATCTATCTGGTAAAGACCCCTTGGGATCTTGCATGTATGAATAAGGCCACCTCTCATTATTCTAAACTTCAAGGAACACAGACCAAACTGTCTGGATACTCTTGGTAGCATGACCCTTTCACCCAGGAATTGGCTTGGCACCAATGCTATTATAGGCATCAAGGTGCCAAGCTATATTGTATACTGTATATATTAAGTATTTTTAACCTAGGGGGACAAAAACCATGCATGGTATTCCAGATGTGACCTCATGAACAACCAGTACATCTGTAACAAATCCTCCTTATTTTTAAACTCTAGCCCCTTTGCAATAAAGGCCAATATGTCACTTCCATTCTTAACTATTGGTTCTGCATGCACTAGAACTTTTGAACTCTACCCATTTGCACTCTCTCTCCATTTAGATAATTCGTCATTTGATTCCTCTTACTCTCACGCATAAACTCACACTTCCAGAGTTGCCAGGTTCAAGTTTAACTGTAACTGTCATTTAGCCATACCTGAATACAGCCAAATGAAACAGTGTTACTCCAGGGCCAACAAGCTAAACATAGTACAATCAGCACAAGGCACATATAGCTCATGAAAGATAGCAAGCACATGCAAGATATCGGTAAAATACAGTCACACAAAAAAAATAGTTCAAGACCCTGAGTCCATGAATGTTGCAGGAGTCTGCAGTTGAACACAATACAGCTGGTCTAATGCCGAGTGAACACTGGGGTACAGCACTGACTCCGACTTGGATGCCACGCTGCACCGCCTCCGGTGGAGCAGATTGATTCCAATGCCTCTCTCCTGGGCACCTGTAAAGAGGCGACACTGCGACTTGAGGCCTAGTCCTCGCTGCAACCAAGGCCACGCAGTTCCCCCTCCATCTGCCAATCAATCACAATGTTTCTTATTACAGCATGCCCTTCTAATTACTTTTGTGTCCTTGGAAACCTTTCATTTTATTTCCTCCTCCAGGCAAACACTTAGGGATAAGAACCTATCTGTCTTTGGGGTTACTCGTTACTTCCCTCCGCCCTGAAATGGGCCCATTTATTCCTAGTTTCTACATGATTGCATGTTTTCAATCCCCGTTAACACACTTCCTCAAAGATCTTTGAGCTCTTAATTTTCGTACCAGCCTCTTGTGTGCCATTCTGTCAAATGCCTTTAGAAGATCTAAATACACTCCCCTCCATTAACTCTCCCTGTAACATTTTCAAAGAATTCAAGCACGTTAGTCAACATGATGTACTTACCTTGTGTAAAGCCATGGTGACTAGGTTAGATTATATTCAACTTTCCAAAATGATTAGTTAGTTCCTCTTGATTATTGACTACAGCATCTTGCCAGCAATAGGCAATAAACTACACACAGTGGCCACTTTCTTAGGTACCTCCTATACGTAATATAGTGGACAGAGTGTATATTCTTCACCTTCTGCTGCCATATCCCATCCACATCAAGGTTCGATGTGTTGTGCTTCTGCACACCGCTGTTGTAACAATGTTACTTGACCTATGGTTGCCTTCCTGTCAACTTGAACTCGCCCAGCCATTCTTCTCTGACCTCTTTCAATAACCGGACATTTTCGGCTGCAGAATTGCCGCTCACTGTATGTTTTTTTTTGATCTTCGTACCATTCTCTGTAAACTCTGGAGACTGTTGTGTGTGAAAATCCCAGGAGATCAGCAGTTTCTGAGACACTCAAACCACCTGGTCTGGCACAAACGCTTGTTTGACTCCACAGTCAAAATCACTTGTATCACACTTCTTCCCCATTCGGATGTTTGGTCTGAAGAACTGAATCCCATTAACTATGTCTGCATGCGTCCATGCATTGAGTTACTGCCACGTGATTGGCTAATTAGATATTTGCATTAACAAGCAGGCGTATAGGTGTACCTAATAAAGTGGCCGTACTGTGTACAGTAATCGGTTGGTGGTTCTTCACCTTCTGTACAAAGGAGTCATGTTGGCTGTTTTCGATTTTTATGGAAATTTTGTGAGTTCGGAACTTTTTCAACTAATTGGTCCAGCACATCTGTGGCCATCTCCTTTAAAAGCCTTGTGTGCAAATCCTTGGCTTGTGGCAATGCTTCCGCCTTTTGCCGTGTGAGTTTCCCTTGTGTTTTATTCCTTGTGGTTTGCAATTTCTACAAGCTCTTCTGTGTTATTTGAAATTATCCTATCTGTTATCTGAGGCATATTTGCAGTATCCTCCACAGTGAAAATTGATATATGATTTAACTCTGCCACTTATTTGTTTCCTGTATTTTTTTCTATCTCGTTCTCTAGGGGTCCTTAGAACATAGAACGTTACAGCACAGTACAGTCCACAATGTCGTGCCAACCTTTTAACCTACTCTAGATCAATCTAACCCTTCCCTCCTACATAATCCTCCAACTTTCTATCATCTGTGCACCTATCTAAGAGTTCATTAAATGCAGCTAACATACCTGCCTTTACCACCACCCTGGCAGCACATTCCACACACTTACCACAGTCTGTGTAAGAAAGAAAATTACCTCTGACGTCACCCACCTCGTATTAGTCATTTTCGCACACTACTTAATGACCTTCTTCCTATTAGTATAACCTTAGAGACACAGTTTTGATACTACACGTTTTCTCTCAAAATCAATTTCCTGTTCCTTGTGAACTTTGTAATCTTTCACTGCTAGATCCTAAAGACTCCCCGTTGCTGTAGTCTGCCTGCAGCCCTGCTGCTATGTCTATTTTACTTAGATATTTAACACTGTCCTTGCCTCTCGTTAACCGTAGATTGTTCCTCTTTCTCATGGAATCTCTCTTGCCAATTGGGATAGATTCTTGCTGAGTGTTATGAACCAGTTGTTTGAATATCTGCCACTGTTGATCTACTGAATGTCTCTCAGCTTGTTTTCCCCGTCCACCTTCACACTTTCATAACTGCGGTTGTTTAAATTGAATACCATAGCATTGGTCCCACGGTGTTTACTCTCAAACTGCACCTGAACTTCTGTCATATTATGATCACTACCTCCTAAGGGATCTTTAACCACAAGATCTCCTATTAATCCTCCATCATTACTCATGACTATATCCAAAATAGCCTGTACCGCAGTAGGTTCTGGAGCATGCATGTTCTAAGGAGTATATCTGAATACAGCACAAATACTTCTCTGCAATCCACTTTAAAAACGCGAACACGAGGAAATCTGCAGATGCTGGAAATTCAAGCAACACACATCAAATTTGCTGGTGAACGCAGCAGGCCAGGCAGCATCTCTAGGAAGAGGTGCAGTCGACGTTTCGGGCCGAGACCCTTTGTCAGGACTAACTGAAGGAAGAGTTAGTAAGAGATTTGAAAGTGGGAGGGGGAGGGGGAGATCCAAAATGATAGGAGAAGACAGGAAGGGGAGGGATGGAGCCAAGAGCTGGACAGGTGATTGGCAAAAGGGGATACGAGAGGATCATGGGACAGGAGGTCCGGGGAGAAAGAAAGGGGGAGGGGGGAAGCCCAGAGGATGGGCAAGGGGTATAGTCAGAGGGACCTGAGTGTGGCTTCATCTTGACAGTAGAGGAGGTATATATTTATTTATATACACACATTATTTTTCTCTCTCTCTCCTTTTTCTCCCTCTGTCCCTCTCACTTTACCCCTTTATCATCCCCTGGGCTTTTCCCCCCCCTCTCCCTTTTCTTTCTCTCTAGGCCTCCTGTCCCATGATCCTCTCGTATCCCTTGTGCCAATCACCTGTCCAGCTCTTGGCTCCATCCCTCTCCCTCCTTTCTCCTATCATTTTGGATCTCCCCCTCCCCTCCCCCCCCCCCCCCCCCCACTTTCAAATCTCTTACTTACTCTTCCTTCAGTTAGTCCTGAAGAAGGATCTCGGCCTGAAACCTCGACTGTACCTCTTCCTAGAGATGCTGCCTGGCCTGCTGCGTTCACCAGCAACTTTGATGTGTGTTGTCTGCAATACACTTGATAGTTTTGATCATCCAATTAATATATAGATTAACATCCCCCATGATAATAGCATTTCTCTTCAGACAAGCCCTCAGATATTTTCCCATTTATACTCCATCCTATCGAGGGGTCACATTTTGAGGGTGAGTCAACTATTCCCATTCATGTATCCCTTCTTCTGTTATTCCCAGACCAACCAATCCCATATCACTATCCACTGTCTCAATTTCACTACTCAACTCCATTCTGACACGTACAAAATGCAAGAGGAACTCAGCAGGTCAGATAACGTCTATGGAGGGAAATGAACAGTCAACACTTAGGGCTGAGATCCTTTTAAATTCAAAGTAAATTTATAATCAAAATATACATTTGTCACCATATGCTATCCTGGGATTCATTTTCTTACAGGCATTTACAGTAGAACAAAGAAATGCCACAGAATGAATGAAAAACAACACACAAACAACTAATGTGTAAAAGAAAACAAGTTGTGGAACTGCCAAAAAAAACCGAGTAATATTATTTGCATCAGGACTGGAGCAGCTCAACAGAACCAGCAATGAGAGCTGGTTAAGTCCTGAAGGGCAAAGCTGATAGACAATGACTACTGTGGGCAGTAAATGAAACTACATTAGGAATAACCATTCTTACTCATTCTAGCCCTGGCAGATGTGGCAATTTGTAGAAGCATTCCTTGCGAAGACAATGTCCTGGCTTCACCCTGAGGGCAGCCTCCATGTTTTTACGTGTTCTAATTAATTATGTAGAGATACAGCCTGTCCGGCCCAACGAGCCCATGCCACCCATGCAACCGGAGGAAATCCACCTGGTCTCAGACAGGAGCAGGTTTGAATCTGGGTTGTTTGCACTGTAATAGCATGGGGCTAATGTGCCTCCCAAGGGCACAGAAGACAAGAGAAGATGTGTGTAGCTTATATCTGCACACCTAAGTTAGAGTTTAACCCAGGTCTCTGGCACTGTGAGGCATTGGCTCTACAACTGTGTTGTGTGCCACAATAGTACAGTTGTTAGTTGAACGCTTTACAGTGCTGGCTGCATGATTGGGGCTTAATTTCTGCCACTGTCTGTAAGGAGTTGGTACGTTCCACCCCTTTCCCCCCCGCCCCACCATCACTGCAGCTATTTCCCCCGGGTGCTCTGGTTTCCTCTCAAATTCCAAAGAGGGTTAGTAAGGTTGTGGGCATCTGATGTTGGTGCCAGAAGCATGGCCACACTTACAGCAGCCCCCAGCACATACTCGGTCTGTGTTGGTCATGACAGAAGTGGCGCATTTTACTGTATGTTTCAATGTACATGTGACAAATCTAATGGGGCAGACTTGGAACACACCTGGCACTTCAGGAGATGCCGTGGACCATCAGCATCAGTAGAAACGTGTGCTGTCACAATCTGTAACCTCCCCACCCCGGCCCAGCTCAGCACAGTCCTCACTCTAGCATTACTGGAAGCCAGTGAATCAACATTGGTTTGATGAGGCTTGCACAAGGGCTTGCTAGGAGCCGCACCAGGCATTGGTGGAAAAATGAAGTGTCTACCTAACGAAGCTGCAATATCAGCACTAAAGAGCAAAAATAGCAACCAACAGCCGGAGCGCAGCGATCTCGTAATGCAACAGATCACAGCATTCCTACCTATCCAGTTCTGAATGGTAGTAGGCATTTAAACAGCTTAACAGGAAGGCTCTGAAATCTTCAACAATGGCAGGTATCAGCTTGTGAGGCTAAAACGTTTGCAGCCACATTAGTTCACTTTTCAGGAATCCTCCTGAGACCCTCAGCATTCCTCCAGCCTATTTGATGCACCCCAGGGGACGTCGAGCAACAATTGAAAGCACTGTATGCAACAGAAGCAGTGAGACCATACCACCTTAACTACAGTACTGCTCCAGAACCAGCTGGGCCTTTAGCAGTATGAGTGCTACCCTTGAGTTTACATTAACATGTGCAAGAGTGTCCAAATGTGCCTTTTCTCATCATGTATTCTGGGTAATTACCAACCAATCTCTCATATCACTATCATCCTTTAAAGATTAAATTTTAAATATTATACTTTATTGTTACCAAACAATTGATACTAGAATATACAATCATCTTCGTGCTCCCTGGAGTACAAATCAATAGTAAATATTAAAAATTTAAATTATAAATCATTAATAGAAAATAGAAAAGGAAAAGTAAGGTA
The DNA here is from genome assembly GCF_030028105.1 of Mobula birostris. Lineage (NCBI taxonomy): Eukaryota > Metazoa > Chordata > Chondrichthyes > Myliobatiformes > Myliobatidae > Mobula > Mobula birostris. The sequence goes on along the minus strand of NC_092379.1, from coordinate 124,329,036 downwards.
GTGCAAAAAAAACCGAGAGGCAGCTCCGAATATTTGGAGGGTACGGCCCAGATCCGGGTCAGGATCTGTTCAGCAGTCTTATCACAGTTGGAAAGAAGCTGTTCCCAAGTCTGGCCGTACGAGTCTTCAAGCCCCTGAGCCTTCTCCCGGAGGGAAGAAGGACGAAAAGTGTGTTGGCTGGGTGGGTCGTGTCCTTAATTATCCTGACAGCACTGCTTCGACAGCGTGTGGTGTAAAGTGAGTCCAAGGACAGAAGATTTATTAGCTTAATTTGTCAAATGCACTGTACATCAAAATATGCTGTGAAATGCATTGTTTGCATCAACAGCAAACACTGTCTGAGAATTGTGCCATTGCTTCTGGCGCCAATGTAGCATGCCCACAACTCCTAACCCTAGCCCAACGTCACTTTTGGACTGTGGGAGGAGACCAGAGCACCTGCAGGAGACTTCTTGCTCACAGAGGCTGGAATTGAAAGTAGATTTTTTTATCAAGGAATGTATAAATTACACAACATTGAGATTTGTTTGCTCACACGTAGCCGCAAAGCAAGAACTCCGAAAGAACCCAACTGAAGAGCAAAAAAAATAAAAAGACCAACACCCAACGCGCAAGAGAAAGAAAAAAAAAAGCAAATCATGCAAACAATTGAAGCAAACACCAACAGCTGCTCCCTGGTTGGTGATTGCTGGCATCATAAAGCGTTGCACTAACTACTATGCTACTGTGAGGAAAGCTGATGTTGATGCACCATCAGGCAGGAGTTACTCGCCAGTGCCTAGTTTTAGCTTTGACAGTTCCACGTTGCTCCATACATAGGTGAACTCCAGAGGTAAGCTATGAGAGACTTCAAGGTAGCGTTTGACTGAATGTGGCTCCGGTAAAAGTGAGGTTAATGGGTATCAAGGGGGAAAACCTTCCAGTGGCTGGAGTCATACTTTGTACAAGACATGTTGCTGTCATTGGAGTTAATCATCACAGTCCTAGAGGTTTCTCAGAGCCGTGTATAGACAGAATCACCTTCAGCTGTTTCACCAATGGCTTCCCTTCCACAAAGTGGCGATACTCACCGATGACTTCCCAATGCTCAAGTTCACTTCTGACTTTCAGCAAACAAAGCAGCCCCTGCCTGCTCACAGTAAAGCCTAGTGATCCTCCAGGTATTGGCTAATAAGTAGGAAGTAACATCCATGCCCCAATAATGCAGGGCAAAGAGAGTTTCCAACAAGAGAAATTTTAACCAACAGCTCTCAGTAAATTCAGTACCATTACCAGTTCCAGTATCCGAAACTGAAATGGATGAACTCTATAATTACAGTGGTAGCTAGAGCAGGTCAGAGGGTGAGTGCTTACAGTTCACGAGCCACCTCCCGACACCCCAACACAAGGTGTTTTCGCTGACCAGATACTACAGGTCAGGAATCTTTCCTAAATGCAAGAGATTCTCTAAATAGTCATAGTCATACTTTATTGATCCCGGGGGAAACTGGTGTTCATTACAGTTGCACCATAAATAATTAAATAGTAATATGTAAATTATGCCAGGAAATAAGTCCAGGACCAGCCTATTAGCTCAGGGTGTCTGACCCTCCAAGGGAGGAGTTGTAAAGTTTGGTGGCCACAGGCAAGAATGACTTCCTATGACGCTCTGTGTTGCATCTCGGTGGAATGAGTCTCTGGCTGAATGTACTCCTGTGCCCAGCCGGTACATTATGTAGTGGATGGGAGACATTGACCAAGATGGCATGCAAATTGGACAGTATCCTCTTTTCAGACACCACCGTCAGAGAGTCCAGTTCCATCCCCACAACATAACTGGCCTTACGAATGATGGGAATCTTGAGCAACACACACAAAACACTGGAGGAACTCAGCAGGTCAGGCAGCAGCTATGGAGAGAAATAAGCAGTCACCATTTTGGGTTGAGACCCTTCTTCAGGAGTCTCTCCATGCTGGTTGAGTGCAGTTCCAACAACACTTATTAAGTATGATTCCATCCAGGTGGATAAGGAACCCCCATAACCAGTGGCTTTGGTACCTCATCCCTTACTCCAATCATTCATTGCCAAAGGCTGTAGCGTGTGCTGTCCACAAAATGCTCTGCGGCTACCTGGTCATCTTCTAAACCTCCACTTTCTACCACCAGGAAAGACGAGGTGCGTGGGAGCACCTAAACACACTGGTTCCTCTTCCTGTCACTTCCCATTCTGATATGGAAATATATGGCTCATCACTAGATATAAATCCTGTCGCTCCCTTTTCCTTAGTCACATTTGTGACTCCTTGTCATCTTAAGGGCAAAAATCAGCATGAGCAGATTAAAATGTTGGAGCAACACCTAAAAATGAATAAATTAAATATCTGAGATCTTATAAAGGTGTTAGTATGATATACAGGATAATATGTCTTATCTCTTTAGGTCTTTCTTAAAAACTGAAGCAGTTTAATGTTGCTCAGTCTGTGTGTTGAAGAATGTATACCAAAGAGGAAAATCCAAGTGTTCCCAAACTGGAAACGATGGATGAACCAGGAGATCCTCTCCCTTACAAAGTCTGGGATGGCAGTGTAGAGATACAAAAATAACAGGGTGCAGAATAGAGTGTTACAGTTACAAAGCACAATGCAGGTCGACAACAAGGTTATGAGAGTGAGATTGTGATGCCACGAGTCCATCTGATGGTACTAGGGAACTGTTCAATAGTCTTGTAGAAGTTGGTCCTGACCCTGGTAGTGCGTCTTTTCAGGCTTTTGTGTCTTCTGTCTGATGGGAGAGGGGAGAATGGAGAATGTCCGGGGTGTGTGGGGTCTTTGATTATGCAGGATGCTTTACTGAGGCAGTGAGAAGTATAGACAAAGTCCATGGAGAGGAGAGGCTGGTTGCTGTGATGTGCTGAACTGTGTCTGTATCACTCTCTTAGTTCCTTTTGGTCACAGACAAAGCAGTTGCCATACCAAGCCATGTTGTATCTAGATAGAATGCTTTCTATGTTTTTTTTTTAAATTAACAAAATAAACTTTATTTACAATAAAAAAAATTATTTCCATGGATGATCCCTTTCACGACTTTCCATTCTTTACAGAGGCGGTCAGTGCTTTTCACACTGTTGTAACAGGGCTGCCACTTCTACCACTCTAGGTTTTAATCTGAAATAACTACAGTAATTGAGGGGCTTCCTCCCCCCACCTGGCCCCTCCCTCTCCCCCAGGAGAAGGACCCTAAACCGTGGCCCTTCCCCACCAAACACTTGCGGTGGCTGCACCAAGTTTTAGTGTGTCCCTCAGCTGGTCCTGCAGCCTGGAATGTGCCGGTTGGCAGCATTCTTCCACAGACATCTTGATGTGCTGGAAGACCAACAAGTTTCGGGCCGACCAAAGAACGTCTTTCACCAGGTTGATGATCTTCCAGCAGCACCGGATGTTCGTCTCTGTGTGCGTCCCCAGGAACAGCCCATAGATCAGAGAGTCCTCTGTTATGCAGCTGCTGGGGATGAAGCGTGACACCAGCCCTTCCATCCTCCTCCACACCCTCTCCACAAACCCACAGTGTGCAAAGAGGTGGGTTACTGATCCTGCCCCACTGCAGTCCTCCCGTGGGCAGTGGAATGTGGAGACGATGTTCCGGGCGTACAGGAGGGATCTGACTGGGAGGACCCCTCTCACCGCCAGCCAGGCAAGGTCTTGGTGCCTGTTGGTGACGTCTGGCGATGAGGCATTCTGTCAGATGGACAGTCTGCTCCGGGAACCATCAGAGATCTTGACACCCAGGAACTTGAAACTGCTCACTGTCTCCACTTCTGATCCTTCTCTGAGGATTGGTATGTGTTCCTGAAGTCCACAGTCAGCTCTTTCATTTTACTGACGTTGAGTGCTAGGTTGTTGCTGCGACACCACTCCATTACTTGGCATATCTCACTCCTGTTCGCCCTTCTCATCTCCATTTAAGATTCTGCCATCAATGGTTGTATCATCAGCAAATTTATAGATGGTATTTGAGCAATGCTTAGCCACACGGTCATGGGTATAGAGGGAGTAGAGTAGTGGGCTAAGCACACACCACCAAGTGTAATTATCCTCTTTTGTTCAAGAGCCTGATGGTTGAGGGTATTAACTGTTCTTGAACCTATTGGTGCGGGTCCTGAGGCATTTGTACCGTCTGCCTGATGGCAGCAGTGAGAAAAGAGCAAGGCCTGGGTGGTGAGGATCTTTGCACTACAGATGTCTGTGTAGAGCAGTTGGATCTGATTCCTGATTGCCTCCCCAAATCCTACTTTGGTGAGTATGTCCATCATGTATGTGTGTGATATCCTGTCGAAGGCTTTCACCTGGTTCAAGCAGTTGTGTCAATAAAGATCAGTGAAGGTTAAAGGGGATGTGCCAAATTTCTTTAACCTCCTGAAGAAGTAGAGGTGCTGGTGAGCATTCTTCGTCATGGTGTGTGAAGTGTGGTAAAATGCTAGGGCATTCTGAGATGAAGAAAGGGGTAGTATTGGTTTCTCCAAAGAATATTAAGGTGGATGTCCCCAGAGCCTTGGATTGTTTACTCTGGAGTGGAAGAGGCTGCGGGGAGACCAGACAGAAGGTTACGAGAGGCGTAGATTTTTCCTGCAGAGTTGAAATGGCTGATACTAGAGGGCATACATGTAAGGAGAAAGGGGGAAAGGTCAAAGGGGATGTGCAAGAACAGGTTTTGACAGAGCGGTGGGTGCCTGGAATACACTTCCAGGGGTGATAGTGGAGGCAGATACGATAGAGGCATTTAAGAATATGCAGGGAATGGATAGATATAGTCCATATCCAGATAGAAGGAATTAATTTAATTCTGTATCTTAATTAGCATGCCTTTGAACACTATCTCACTTTTTTATTTCTGTTTTTTAGCATTATTTATTTTAACAACTATTTAATATATATATATACATACATACTTAGTATAACTCAGTTTTTTCTCTATATTTATTTATCATGTATTTCATTGTCCTGTCGTAAAGTTAACAAATTTCACAACAGATAATAATTCTGATTCTGACCCTTTGAGACCAAGTTTGTGGATGATACGAAGATAGGTGGAGGTAGTGTTGAGGAAGCAGGGAGTCTACAAGGTGACTTAGACAGATTGGGAGAATGGGTGAAGAAGTGGCAGATGGAATACAATGTAGGGAATATATGGTCATGCACTTTGGTAGAAGGAATAGAGGCGCAAACTATTGTCTAAATGAGGGAAAAAGTTCAAAAATCAGAGATGCAAAGGGACTTGAGAGTCCTCCTACACGATTCACTAAAGGTTAGCTTGCAGGTTGAGTTGGTAGTAAGGAAGATAAATACAATGGTAGGATCATTTTGAGAGAGCAAGGATGTAATGGTGAGGCTTTATAAGGCATTGGACAGACCGCACTTGGAGTTCTGTGAGCAGTCTTGGGCCCTTTACAGTATCTACGAAAAGATGTGCAGGCGTTAGAGCGGGTCCACAGGAGACTCACGAGAATGACTCCAAGAATGAAAAAGTAATGAATGAGGAGCGTTTGATGGCCCTTGGCCTGTACTTGCTAGAGTTTAGAAGAATGAGGGGAGATCTCATCGAAACCTATTGAAAGACTTACAGAGAGTGGAGGTTTCCTATAGTGGGGGAGTCTATGCCCAGAGGACACAGCCTCAAAATAGAGGGATGTCCATTTAGAATGGAGATGAGGAGGAATTTCTTTAGCCAGATGGCGGAGAATCTGTAGAATTCTTTGCCCTGGACAGCTGTGGAGCTGTGACTGAGTTGACCTAAAGTAGAGGTTGACAGGTTCTTGATTAGACAGGGCATCAAAGGTCAGGGAGAGAAGGCAGCAGACAGGGCTAAGATGGATAATGAATCAGCCATGATGGAATGGTAGAACAGATGCGATGGGCAAAATGGGCTAATTCTGCTCCAGTGACTTAGGGACTTATGGTCTGATTAGTTCAGCGTATTGTGAACCAAAGGGCTTGTTCCTCTGCTGTTCTGTTCTTTGTTCTATGAAGTGTCTTGGCCTGTTTTGGTATTCTCATGCCGGGCATCATTCTGGGCCAAAGTGGAGGTTCAAAACTATGACTGTTTTCCTATCTGAAACAGGGGTTCAAACTATCCCCTAGGTCTGGTCAGGAAGGGACTCCAGCAGAGACCACATTGCCAGCCACAGGTGGTGAGATCTTGTCGTTGCCTCGTGGTTGCAGTTGCAGCGATTAATAAGGAAGGGCTTTCCTGTTGAAGCGTGAACTCCTTACGGATCATTGATCGCTGAGCACTTGGGCAGGTGTGTCTCCCTGCTGGGAACTCGCCAGCTTTTTCTCCCCCATCCATGCTAGCTTATGATTCCAGTCAAGGAGAGCAGCCTCATGTACTGATGCCCTTAACTGGGATCAAATAGTTTGTACAAAATTCAGGTCAATCTTTCCACATGTGCCATACCCCTTCTTGTAGACTGCACGACTTGAGATCACAGTGGAAATTACCAAATAAAACAAAAATTGCTGGGAACATTCAGCAGATAAGACAGCGTTCATGGAAAGAGAAACATCATTAATGCCAGTTCCCACAAAGGTTGCTTCAAATTCAGATGCTGATTGCTTTTCCCTTTTCAAAAATGCCACTTGACTTGCTGGGTGTTTCTGGCACTCTCCGTTTTTGCTTCAGATTTCCAGCATCTGCAGGTTTTGAAAAGTATTTTGTGGTAATTAATCACCATTTAAAGATAAAGCTTAGCAATATTTGTCACCTGTACATTGAAACAGTGAAATGCGCCATTTGCATCAACGACCAGCGCAGTCCGAGGATGTGCAGGGGCAGCCCACAAGTATCACCATGCTTCTTGCACCAACATACCATGCCCTAAACTAAGCTGTATGTTTTTGGAATGTGGTAGGAAACTGGAGCATCTGTGGGGAAAGCCATGCAGCCATGGGGAGAATGTCCACATTCCTTACAGACAGCAGTGGGAATTGAACCCCGATCTGTAAAGCATTACGCTAATTACTGCACTGTTGCACTGCTCACACCATTTATGACAATACCAAGAATATACCTCTAGCTAACCTAACCCATGGTTGTTGATGCTGTCAGAATGGCATCAGGTCAGCAAATATTCAAGATTGTTTAATGTCATTCTTCACTGCACTAGTGTAAAGGAGAATGAAATGATTGTTACCCTGGATCTGATACAGCATTTAGAAATCCCAATAAGCACAAAGAACACAATAAAATAACAATAAATACATAAAATTAGTTAATTTTAGGCTCAGGAGCTTGAAGACTCGTAAGGCCAGATTTGGGAACAGCTTCTTTCCAACTGTGATAAGACTGCTGAACGGATCCTGACCCGGATCTGGGCCGTACCCTCCAAATATCCAGACTTGCCTCTCAGTTTTTTTTTGCACTACCTTACTTTCCATTTTCTATTTTCTATTTATGATTTATAATTTAAATTTTTACTATTTACTATCGATTTGTACTCCAGGGAGCAGGAAGCGCAGAATCAAATATCGCTGTGATGATTGTATGCTCTAGTATCAGTTGTTTGGCGACAATAGAGTAAAGTAATATACAGAAACTGATTGTATGTACATAAAGTGATACTAAGTCCAGGAGTATCAGTACATAAGATGATCCTGACAAGAAATGATAAAATAGTGGTGGTTTAATTAAGTGTCTCAGCCTGACCACACACCCCTCAGCATCAGCGGCTCCACAGTGGAGAGAGTGGAAAACATCAAGTTCCTTGGGGTGCAGATCTCAGACAATCTCACCTGGTCCAGGAACACCACTGGGATTGTGAAACGGGCCCAGCAGAGATTACACTTTCTGAGGAAGCTTAAACAAGCATCACTCCCCACTAACATCTTAACTACATTCTATAGAGGCTTGATTGAGAGTGCGCTGATCTTTAGCATCACAACCTGGTACTCCAGCTGCAGTGCTGTCGACAAAAAAGCCTTGCAGAGGGTGGTTAGGGGAGCAGAGAAGGTTATTGGGGTCTCCGTACCTTTTGTCCAAGACCTCTTTCAGATTCGATGCCCTCAGAAGACACGGTACATCATTAAAGACCCCTCACACCCTTTCCATGAACTGTTTGTTCTTCTGCCATCAGGCAAACGTTACAGGAGCATCAAAACTAAAACCACAAGGCTACTAAACAGCTTCCTCCCACGGACAGTCAGACTGCTAAACAGCTGCTCCACCTGACTCTGCTTTGGACACTTTTAACTTGCACTGGACACTTACAACTTGATTTTAACTGACATGTGGCTGTTGTGTTTTACTATTTATTGTTATGTTTATTATTTAGTGTTGCGTTTGTTATGTTATGATTGCGCTGCTCCTGAGAAACGCTGTCTCATTCTGCCCTGCAGAGCTGATGTACGGTTGGAATGACAATGAAGTTTTTTTGATTTGATTTAGTTCCACTTAACATTGTCAGCTAAAGGACTAGTTCCTGTGCTATTCTATAAAGCAAGATCACAATCTCTCAAGCATCTATTCCAATATTCTTCAGCCAGCAAGTCCGACACATTAATCTATGTTATTTGCATGCCGCAGACACATTCTCGGCTTCACGCCATGCCACGCCACCTTTTGATGCCAACAAGTCCCCCAACTCGTAATTGTTCCTTTCTATTTTGAGATTGGCTGGCACATTGATCCTTACAAAATCTCCTTGCTTAAGTGAAATGTGGAGCTGGCATAACTATATATTCAGAATGGTCTCGAGAATGTCCTGCAGCTAATCACAAATGAGTGAAGTACAAAGGGATCCAGATATTCTTGTGCAAGAATCAGAAAAAAATTAGCAGGTCACTTTATTAGATCGTTAAGAAGGCAAAGGCATATTAGTGTTTATTACAAAGGAGTTGGGGTTTAGAAGATGAGACATTTTGTTAAAATTATATAAGGTGCTAATGAAGACTAAATCTGAAGTACAGTGCACAGTCTTAGTTCCTTTGGATAAGAAAGACAGCGCAAAATATATTTCTCAGGAAAATTCCTGGAATGGGAAGGTTATCTTGTCACTAAAGTAATGGGAAATGAAGGGTCATCTTATTGCAAGGTTCTAAGTAGGCATGACAGGGTAATTGTTGATATGTTTCCAATAGTGGAAGAGGCTTGAATGAAGGGACATGGATACAGATAAGGAAGTGATCATTTAAAACCAAGAAGTGAAGAAATTTCTTTTCAGAGGCTGGTGAATCTTTGGAATTCTCTACCCCAGAAGGTTGCAAAGGCTTTGAGAGGAGGTAGAGAAAATTTTGAAATATTATGGAATTGAGGGCAATGGGAAATTGGTACAAAAGGGGACATGAAGTCCAGGGGAGACCAGTCACAATCATATTGAATGAGCGGCCAAGTGTCCTATTCCTTCTGCTATGTTCTTGCCTTCTTGTGATGCTCTCATTCAGTTTGAATGGAGATGGTCTAAATGTTATGTAGAACTCTTTGAACTTTTCCCAACCTCTGGATCTGCTGCTAAACCCTTTAGCAATACACGTTGACATTTCTTGGCCCCTGAATATGGTGCCATTATTTTATACCAACCCTGAACTCTGATCCTAAACTTTGCAAAGTCAACCATTTTGATTCCAGCAATATTGTTTTGATAGTTTAAGGGAAAGCATATCTGGACTTTGGGGGAAAAAAAAAGACTGAATCAGTTTACCTTTGCATTGACATTTAATTTTTCGCTTAATTGAATCAAAGGCTCAGAAAAGTCAGCACACAGGTACATTCTGTTTTCACAGTTTGTTCTGAGGGATGTATGGAGCAAAGTAATAGTAATAGGTACAGGTAAGTTAAATATAACCCGCCACTAAATCCTATGTAAAAGTTTAACTCTCCTTTGGACCTTGTACTATCTGATATTGCTTAATTTGGGTCAACATATGATAACCTAACCTTCAACTATTTGATGTCTACACAAAGACATTGGGATCATGGCCAGTCATCTTTGCTTCCCCCCCCCCCACCCCACCCCCAACCTCCAGTGATGAGCCTTTCTGATATTGCTGTTGCATATTGTCTCTTCTTAATCAGGTCTGATGAAGGGTCTCAACCCCAAAAGTCAACTGCTTATTCCCCTCCATAGAGGCTGACTGGCGTTGAGTTCCTTCAGCACTTAGTGTATATTGCTCTAGATTTGCAGCATCTTCAGAATCTCTTCTGTTTACGCCAAGGTTGGACTTGGATGGGGCAGGTGGGCCGAATTCATACTGGAATCTTGGCCAAAAGATTTTTGGGTCTGCGGAGCCTGAATTGAAAATGAAAACAGATGCAACATTGTTAGAAAAAATTTTGCTCAACAGTGGACCTGTTCCCCACTCAAAAGAGAAAAACCGTTGTGTTAGGAGAGTAAAAGCTGCCAGAACTCATTATAACTTGGCCCTTGACAATGTCTTCAGAAGCACATAATCAAATTCCTGTTGAGACAGCTTTCCAAAAGTTGAAAGCACTTTGTGCAATTAGTTGATAAAAGCAAATCGAGCCCTCCTACTGGCCTATTGAACTGAACAATTTATGCGAGAGCCTAGGTTGATTGCGACTATTTGGAAAACGTGCAATTCCCATTCAAGTTGCAGGATTTGAATTCCTTTGTGGGGTGGATGTGAGTGTTTTGTTTGTATCCCACAGAACAATATTGCACAAGTGCCAAATTCTAAGCTTGTTTCACAAAGATAGGAGAAGCAACCAAGGTAATTAAAGAGAAACGTAGCTGGTTTCTCCATGATCTCTGTTCCCTAATGCCTATTACTAACAATCTTTTCTTAGCAGCCCAGGTACGGAATCTAATGTCGAAAGTTGGAACAGTTGGAATACCACTAATCTTAATGCAACAAAGCACATTAGCAAGAAGTCTGCTTCAATGAAACAATTTAATCTCACTTTTTAAATATAAAATATAAATATATAATATAAAATTCTAAATATAAATTTGAAGAAATGAGAAAGGATCTAAAGAGCGTGGATTGGGACAGGTTGTTCTCTGGCAAGGATGTGAAGTGTAAGTGGGAGGCCTTCAAAGGAGAAATTTTGAGAGTGCAGAGTCTGTATGTTCCTGTCAGGATTAAAGGCAAAGTGAATAAGAATAAGGAGCCTTGGTTCTCAAGGTATATTGGAACTCTGATAAAAGAAGAAAAGAGAGACATGTATGACATGTATAGGAAATAGGGAGCAAATAAGGTGCTTGAGGAGTATAAAAAGTGCAAAAAAATCCTTAAGAAAGAAATCAGGAGGGCTAAAAGAAGACATGAGGTTGCTTTGGCAGTCAAGGTGAAGGATCATCCAAAAAGCTTCTACAGGTATATTAAGAGCAAAAGGATAGCAAGGGATAAAGTTGGTCCTCTTGAAGATCAGAGTGGTCAGCTATGTATGGAACCAAAAGAAATGGGGGAGATCTTAAATGAGTTTTTTGCGTCTGTATTTACTAAGGAAACTGGTTTGGAATCAATGGAAATAAGGCGAACAGGTAGTGAGGTCATGGAACCTATACAGATTGAGGAGGAGGAGGTGCTTGCTATCTTGAGGCAAATCAGAGTAGATAAATCCCCAGGACCTGACAGGGTATTCCATCGGACCTTGAAGGAGACTACTGTTGAAATTGTAGGGGCCCTGGCAGATATATTTAAGATGTCACTGTCTACAGGTGAGGTGCCGGAGGATTGGAGGATAGCTCATGTTGTTCCGTTATTTAAAAAAGGCTCTAAAAGTAATCCGGGAAATTATAGGCCGGTAAGTTTGACGTTGGTAGTAGGTAAATTATTGGAAGGAGTACTAAGAGATAGGATCTACAAGTATTTGGATAGACAGGGACTTGTTAGGGAGAGTCAAAATGGCTTTGTGCGTGGGAGGTTATGTTTAACCAATCTAATAGAGTTTTTCGAGGAGGTTACAAGGAAAGTGGATGAAGGGAAGGCAGTGGATGTTGTCTACATGGACTTCAGTAAGGCCTTTGACAAGGTCCCGCATGGGCGGTTAGTTAGGAAGATTCAGTCACTAGGTATATGTGGAGAGGTAGTAAATTGGATTGGGCATTGGCTCGATGGAAGAAACCAGGGAGTGGTAGTGGAGGATTGCTTCTCTGAGTGGAGGCCTGTAACTAGTGGTGTACCACAGGGATCAGTGCTGGGTCCATTGTTATTTGTCATCTATATCAATGATCTGGATAATGTGGTAAATTAGATCAGCAAATTTGCTGATGATACAAAGATTGGAGATGTAGTGGACAGTGAGGAAGGTTTTCAAAGCTTGCAGAGGGATTTGGACCAGCTGGAAAAATGGGCTGATAAATGGCAGTTGGAGTTTAATACAGACAAGTGTGAGGTATTGCACTTTGGAAGTACAAACCAAGGTAAAACATCCAAGGTAAATGGTAGGGCACTAAGGAGTGCAGTAGAACAGAGGGATCTGGGAATATAGATACAAAATTCCCTAAAAGTGGCATCACAGGTAGATAGGGTTGTAAAGAGAGCTTTTAGTACATTGGCCTTTATACAAACCCCATTTCCAGAAAAGTTGGAATATTTTCCAAAATGCAATAAAAACAAAAATCTGTGATATGTTAATTCACGTGAACCTTTATTTAACTGACAGAAGTACAAAGAAAAGATTTTCAGTAGTTTTACTGGCCAACTTAATTGTATTTTGTAAACATACACAAATTTAGAATTTGATGGCTACAACACACTCAACAAAAGTTGGGACAGAGGCATGCTTACCATTGTGTTACAACACCTTTCCTTTTAATAACACTTTTTAATCATTTTGGAATTGAGGATACTAATTGTAGTAGATTTGCAATTGGAAATTTTGTCCATTCTTGCTTGATATAAGACTTGAGCTGCTCAACAGTCCGTGGTCTCCGTTGTCTGATTCTCCTCTTCATGATGCGCCATACATTTTCAATAGGAGATAGATCTGGACTGGCAGCAGGCCGGTCAAGCACATGCACTCTGTGTCTACAAAGCCACGCTGTTATAGCCCGTGCAGAATGTGGTCTGGCATTGTTCTGCTGAAATAACCATGGACGTCCTGGGAAGAGACGTCACCTTGATGGCAACGTATGTCTCTCTAAAATCCTAATATACGCCTCAGAGTTAATGGTACCTTCACAAACATGCAACTCACCTATGCTGTGGGCACTGATGCACCCCCATACCATCACAGGTGCTGGCTTTTGCACCTTTCGCTGATAACAATCTGGATGGTCATTTACATCTTTGGCGCGGAGAACTCAACACCCATTTTTTCCGAAAACTAGCTGAAATGTGGACTCATCTGACCACAGCACATGTTTCCACAGTCTTTCATTCCATCTGAGATGAGCTCGGGCCCAGAGAACTTGCCGGCGTTTCTGCATAGATTTGATGTATGGCTTCCTCCTTGCGTAATACAGTTTCAAGTTGCATTTCTGGATGCAGCAATGGACTGTGTTGAGTGACAATGGTTTTCCAAAGTACTCCCAAGCCCAGGTGGCTATAATTGTCACAGTAGCATGACGATTTCTTAGGCAGTGCCGCCTGAGGGCACGAAGATCATGCGCATTCAACAGTGGTTTCCGACCTTGCCCTTTACGCACTGAGATGTCTCTGAATTCTCTGAATCTTTTCACAATATTATGTACTGTAGATGTTGAAAGACCTAAATTCTCTGCAATCTTGCGTTGAGAAATGTTCCTTTTGAACTGACTAACAATTCTCTCACGAATTTTGGCACAAAGGGGTGAGCCACGACCCATCCTTGCTTGCAAAGACTGAGCCTTTGATGGACGCTACTTTTATACCCAGTCATGATACCTCACCTGCTACCAATTAGCCTGCTTAATGTGGAGTCTTCCAAACCGGTGTTACTTGAATATTCTGTGCACTTTTCAATCTTATTTTAACTCTGTCCCAACTTCTGCAGCCATCAAATTCTAAATTTGTGTATATTTACAAAATACCATTAAGTTGGTCAGTAAAACTATCGAAAATCTTTTCTTTGTACTTTTGTCAGTTAAATAAAGGTTCACATGAATTAACATATCACAGATTTTTGTTTTTATTGCATTTTGGAAAATATCCCAACTTTTCTAGAAATGGGATTTGTAAATCAAAGTATTGAGTATAAGAGTTGGAATGTTATGGTGAGGTTGTATAAGGCATTGGTGAGGCCGAATTTGGAGTATTGTATGCAGTTTTGGTCACCAAGTTACAGGAAGGATATTAATAAGGTTGAAAGAGTGCAGAGAAGGTTTACAAGGATGTTGCCGGGACTTGAGAAACTGAGTTACAGAGAAAGGTTGAATAGGTTAAGACTTTATTCCCTGGAGCGTAGAAGAATGAGGGGAGATTTGATAGAGTTATATAAAATTATGATGGGTATAGATAGAGTGAATGCAAGCAGGCTTTTTCCACTGAGGCTAGGGGAGAAAAAAAACAGAGGACATGGGTTAAGGGTGAAGGGGAGAAAAGTTTAAAGGGAACATGGGGGCGGGGAGCTTCTTCACACAGAGAGTGGGAGTGTGGAATGAGCTGCCAGATGAAGTGGTAAATGTGGGCTCACTTTTAACATTTAAGAAAAACTTGAACAGGTACATGGACGAGAGGTGTATAGAGGGATATGGTTCGGCACAGCTAAGAAGGGCCAAAAGGCCTGTTTCTGTGCAGTAGTGTTCTATGGTTCTATTGATGACATGAATAAGTAACACAATAGGAGTGGTAGAGTGATCACTCAGTCGAGTATGATCTTCTCTTAAGGGGTTGTCTATTGGTGGGTCCTCAGGTGGCTGTATAGCTGATCCGGGACAATATATTCTGGTGCAGTGTGGACAAGACTAAGAGGTGGCTGTGGTTAGTGGTTGGATCTTTTGATTGTTCAGTCTCTCTTTCCACAGTTGCCACTTGTTCTCTGAGGCACAGCTCCCTCTCGAACAGATTTCCTCCTGGTTTATCTGTTGAGTGCAATGTCTTCCCAGTTTTTAGATGTAATGTTGAATTTCTTCCGGCTGATTTTGATGCTACCTTTGAAGCCCTCCAGGGGCTTGCTGATCTTTCTTAAACTGGGAGTCAAGGATCTGTTTGGGGAGAACTTGAGTTAGATATCTAGATGACATGACCTATCCATTGGAGTTGGTTATTTCTTTATCGTAGTGGAGGTGCTGTTCATGTTGGCCTTCTTCCGGTCCACTGGTGTTAGTGCATCTGTCCTCCCAGCTGATTGTCAAAACCATTCGTAAGGACGCAGGACTAAATTCCCCTACACTGACTAAAAACAACTATAAAAACAAACTGGACTTTGTAACAATTTAAATTGACTGGAACATCTTGCATTCCCATATCAGTCCGGAGCTGTCCATTCCTAGTCCGAAGGGATATTCTGAAGATGGTTTACTTTAAATGCTATAGCCAAAATCAGCAAGTTTTTTTTTTTCTGGTGTCCTGAGTATCTGTGATCTGGCTCTTGAGATTTAGTAATCCCATCAGTAAAGCAAAAGTAACTTGAAGGCACCTGTTTCTATTATTTTGTAACTTTCATCCGTTTTAAAATCATCAACCAGTGAATTAATGGAGTCTTTCATCTTGAACAGTTCTTACTTCATAACAATCATCCCCATCTCCAGATCGAGCAGCTATTATGCTTTATACTTGAAATCAGATGAGTTCATCCTTTTGTGAATTAGCCTTTGATGGAAATATTTCATATCTCTCTTGCAAATGGTGTGAGTAATAGTTGGTATAAGAAGGGAAATAATGGTTGTCTTCATTAATGTGGTAAATGGTGGGAACGAGTGATTAAACCCTATAAAATCTACTTGTCCTGTTGTATGTTCTACACAGCTTGGATCGGTGCCCTCGCGATGGGGATGATATTCTTCTGTTCTCCAATAGCCAGCATTTTTACTGACTGGCTTGGCTGCAGAAAGACAGCGATGAGCGGAGCAGCAGTGGCATTTATTGGACTTCTTTCCAGTTCCTTCACAAAGTAAGATGGTATTTAAGATGATTGTGTTTGTGCGGACGGACGGACACACACACACACACACACACACACACACACACACATCTACACCTTGCATTATCTCCCAGTAGAAGGTATAGGGGACTTGATCAGCTGGAATGATACCCCATGCCTTGGATGCTGCTGGAAGATTAGAAGCTGGGTTCTTGATACTGTTTACACTATGATCTGTCTCAGCCACTGCATTTTAACTTCATGTCCACCTGAGCTGATAGATAGCACTTTATCTTCCATCCACTGTGTTTTTATCCCAAGTGCCCTTCCCTTCCAAGTCTCTCCATAATCCTAGGTCAATTTAAATTAATGTGTCATTTTTCATGTAATATTCTATTTTGGACAATAGAGTTTCCCAATCCAGGCTGCTGTCCAGGTATGCTACACACAAAACCAACCATCAAGAATGATATATTTTTTTCTCATTTGTATACATGGATACATTGCTAACTTTGTCATAGTGCTCTAATGGCATTTACTACTCGATCAAGTTCAATAATGATATTGAGTCCACTTCTTATATATTTGTCACAGTCTTCGTCAAGGGCATTTTTCAGATGGAGGCACTAATGTTGGAATCAAGTTTAAAGCAACACAAATTGCTGGAGGAATTGCTGGATGCTGCTTGACTTGCTCTGTGGAAAGAAAGGAATGGTCAATGGTTTGCTCAAGTCATCTTCCATAGGAAGATGGACTTGAGCAAAAACAGATATAGTTACTTGAGAAGCACTCACAAAATGCTGGAGAAACTCAGCAGGTCAGGCAGCATCTATGGAGAGAAATAAACAGTCAATATTTTGGGCTGACTTGATTTGTTCAACTCAGTGATCTGAGATTAATGAGAAGGCAGACAGTGTATGTTCGCACTGGCTATCTTCCTGCTAATTTCAGGCATTTGTGTTGAACGAGTCAAATGATTCGATTTTAACATCAGAGGATGTATATAGTATACAACCTGAAATTCTTACTCTTCATGATCAAGTGCTTTTGTTAATACTAACAAAATGCCAGACTAATATTATTGTTAGTCAATATAAGATAATAAAGACAAGAATCTTTTCTTAGAATAAGTATATAAATGTATAGTTTTGATTTCTTTGTTTAGAGAAGGATGTATGGCAGTGTAGATTACCTCTGAGATGACGTGGTTATCCTTTTAGAAAGACCAGTTGTCCATCTAGGCCCGTGGACTATTGGGAAATTTAGAGTTATGGGATCAGGCTACCTGATGGACTTGAGACCAACCATCAGATCAGTCATAATTGTGTGATGCAGAGGGTGGTGTTGCTTCCGACTGCTGTCATGTTCTCCTTTCAACAACAGAAACCAAGATCCTGCAATTCATTCATGTATCCTTTGTTCTGCATGTTGTATAACAACATAAAAAGTACAAGCAGGATGTTTGGAGCCTACCCCATTTAACAAGTTCGTGACTAGTCTACTTCAGCCTAATTTTCCTATCCTACACAAATATCCTTGAATTTACTAATATCTCCTGATGCTTTAATAATTGAGCATCTATGGCTCTCCATTGGGGAAAATTCTGGGGAATCACCACCCTTTAAGTGAGGAAATGCCTCCACGTTTCAGTCCCAAATAGTCTTTCCCCCCCCCCCTCCCCTTCGTTTTGAGACTGTGGCCCACTGGTTCTGGACTTCACAACCAGAGGAAACATCCTACCCACATCTACCTGTAAAAGAACACAACATCGATATTGAAAGGCCTAGATAGAGTGGACGTAGAGAGGGTGTTTGCTATAGTGGCGGAGTCTAGGACCAGAGGGCACAGCATCGGGATACAAAAATGTCCCTTTAGAACAGAGATGAGGAGGAATTTCATTAGCCAGAGGGTGGTGAATCTATGATTTATCGCATTATTTGCCGCAGATGGCTAAAGAGGCCAAGTCATTAGGTATGTTTAAAGCAAGAGTTTCTTAGATTTTTCATTAGTAAAGGCGTCAAAGGTTCTGGGGAGAAGACAGGAGAATGGGTTGGAGATGGATAATAAACCAGCCAGGATGGAATGACAGAAGTGACTTGATGGTCTGAATGACCTAATCTGCTCCTATGTCTTATGGTTTTATGGTCTTAACATTAGTAGGTAGAAAGAGTGCCAAATAGGAAAGAAGAGCTGGAGGGTTTCACTGGGTGAAGAATGCTGATTTGAAAACCTACCCCAATAACTAAAAGTAAAGGAATTGTGAAATTAGGTTTTCAGCAGCAAAGATCTTGAGAAGAAAATGAAAGCTTTAATTCATCTGTACCAACCACTTAGAAGGTATTGACAATCTCCCACTTGGTTCAGTGCCCTTTATCCTAGGGAGATACCCATAGGTCACTGTGGAGAAGCACAGCAGGAATTCTCACCATTCCTATTACCAATTCCAGGTAATTACATCCTTATGCTCCTTGAATCTGCAAGCTCGTACCTCCTATATTCAACTTCTCCCACTTATAAGTTCTCGCGTGAACATTTATATTGGGAGACGTTGCCGTGTAAATAACTAGGCTGAACTTGCACCTCGCTGGCATCCCTGTCACCTCTAAGTGGGGTTTCTATATGCCTGAAATTGATCTTGTGCTGTGGCTACATTCTAGTACTCCAGACAATTATTACTACTTTGAGATTTAAATAGGGTATCATTTATTTAAGACCATAAGACATAGGAACAGAATTAGGCAATTTGGCTCATCAAAGTTTGCTCCACTGTTCCATCATGGCTAATTTATTATCACTATCTGTTCCATTCTCCTGTCTTTGCCCTGTAACCTTTGACACCCTGACGAATCAAGAACCTGTCAACTTGCACTTTAAATATACCCAATGACTTTGGCTTCCACAGTCTTCTGTGGTAATGAATTCCACAGTTTTGTCACTCTCAGGCTAAAGAACTTCTACCTCATTTCTGTTCTGTGGATGTCCCTCTACTCTGAGGCTGTGCCCTCTGGTCCTAGAGTCCCCCACATCGTCACGTCTTCACTACATCCACTCTACCCACCACTGAGCACGTCTGCATGAAACGGTGTCGCAGGAAAGCAGCCTTCGTCATCAGGGACCCCCACCATTCAGGACTTGCTCTCTTCTCGCTGTGGCCATCGGGAAGAAAGCCCAGGAACCTCAGAACTCACACCACCAGGTTCAGGAACGGTTATTAACCCTCATCCATCAGGCTCTTGAACCAGAGGAGATAACTCACCCAATCATTGAGATGTTCCCACAACCTATGGCCTCACCTTCAAGGACTCCTTATCTTACGCTCTCAATATTTGTTGCTTATTTACTTATTATTATCATTTCTTTCTTTTTGTATTTGCACAGTTTGTTGTCTTTCGCACAGTGGCTGAATATCCAAGCTGGTACGGTCTTTTATTGATTCTGTTCTGTTTATTATTCTATAGATTTATTGAGTATTCCCTAAGACGATGAATTTCAGAGTTGTATCTGGTGATGTATGTGTACTTTGATAATGAATTTACTTTGAACAGTGTTGAGAGTGAAGTTATCTATGTTAGTTCAAGAGCCTGATGGTTGAAGGGTAATAACTGTTCCTGAACCTGATGGTGTGGAACCCAACACTGCTGTACCTCCTGTAGGGAGAAGAGAGCATGTTCCGGATGATGGAGGTCCCTGATGTTCATGTTACCAAGGCAGAGTTCGACAGCCCAGGCACTTGTTACTGAATGTGTGGTGCAGTTAGCACAGAAAGAAACTAGTTAATGGTTTGCCTTGTACATAAGTTGCCTGTGTTTCCCTACCATATGCTAAATACACAAGCTGTGTATATTAACTGGCCAGCTAGTTATTCTATGCTTTTTTTTTTAGTTTGCTTTGCAAACATGTATTTTATCTTGGGACTTGGTAAATCGTAGATTTGTGTACCAAAAAAAACCAAATGCACCTGTTTTTTTTTAGTACAGACTTCTGTACTAATAACATGGAAATGATAATCCTGCATATTTACGTCAGCAGTGAAAACAAGCTGTTGATTGAGTTACTTTTCTGATGCGAACACTAAGTTCTTTATCACTTGTGAATACTGCAGAAGCTGGGTGGTCAAACATTAAACTACTGATTTGTATTGTAAGTGACTAATGGATTTTGTGAAACTCCCTACCCTAAACAACAGTTTTCTTTATGCTGATGGTGAGAGCAAGAGTCAAACAAGCTCTTGAAAAACGATCTCTAATTTCCTGGAATAGATTTAATTGGGGTAAGGAGTGCGGGGGGGGTGGTGGTGGGGGTGGAAGGAGTATAAACTGGCAGGTGATAGGTGAAATCAGCTGAAAAGGAAGATGGGTGGGTGGGAGAGGGGGATGAATGGAGAAGCTGGGAAGTGATATGGGGAAAAGGTAAATGGCTGAAGAAGGAATGCGATGGGAGAGAAGAATGGACATTTATTCCCATCCGTTGATGCTGCCTGACCTGCTGAGTTCTGGATTTCTAGCATCTGCAGAATCTCTTGTGATCGGGAATTGAGCACATTCCAGATTAATCTTTGCCTTGAGTCATTAAAGGTTAAGAGTTTCCCATCTTGTATGTAGTTACTGTCTTCCCTGAATGTCTATAAATGCACAGACCAGGAATATTGAGAAGTGCTTGAAGATGAGACTGGTGGGGTTCTTCAGATGATCTGACCTCATGGTGTTGGGGATAGATTATGTAAATCAGTCTGCTAGTTTAGCTGGAACTGCTCTGTTGACAGCATTGAGTACTTTGCAAATATTGCCAAAAGCAATGTAGAATTATCTGGAGCTAAAGCACAACATGCTGGAGGAACTCAGCAGGTGAGGCAGCATCGATGGAGGAGAATAAACTGTCAACCTTTCAGTACAAGATCCTTCATCAGGACTGGAAAGGAAAGGGGAAGAAACCAAAATAAGGTGGCGGGGTGAGGGGAAGGAGTACAAACTGGCAGGTGCCAGGGGAGAGGGAAGGTGGGCGGGAGAGGGGATGAAGTAAGAAGCTGGGAGGTGATAGGTGGAAAAGGTAAAGGTCTGAAGAAGGAGAAATCTGATAGGCGAGGAGAGGAGACCTTTATTCTGATAGCAGAGGAGACTGGTCCTTCAAGCTTACAGATGATTTGAAGATAGGTGGAGGGGCAGGTAGTTTTGAGGAAGTAGAGAGGCTACAGAGGACTTAGAAGAATGGGCAAAGAAATGGCAGATGCAATACAGTATTGGGAAGTGTATGGTCATGCACTTTGGGTGAAAAAGTGAAAGGGTTGATTATTTTCAAAATGGCGAGAAAATACAAAAAATCTGAGGTACAAAGGGTTTTGGGAGTCCTTGTGCAGAATTCCCTAAAGGTTAATTTGCAGGTTGAGTCTGTGGTGTGGAAGGCAAATGTAATGTTGGCATTCATTTCAAGAGGACTAGAATATAAAAGTAAGGATGTAATTTTGAGACTTTATAAAGCACTGGAGAAGGTTTACTTGGAGGTTCACGAAAATGATTCCAAGGGTTAAACTGCTTGTCATAAGAAGAGTGTTTGATGGCTCTGGGCCTGTATTCACTAGAATTTAGAAGAATGAGGGGTGACCTCATTGAAACCTATGGAACGGTGAAAGGCCTTGATAGAATCGATGTGGAGAAGATTTTTCCTATGGTGTGAGAGTCTAAGACTAGAAAACACAGCTTCAAAATAGAGGGGCATCTTTTTAGATGAGATGAGGAGGAATTTCTTTAATCAGAGATGGTGAATCTGTGGAAACTGTTGCCACAGGTGGCTGTGGAGGCCAAGTCTTTATGTATATTTAAGGGATTATTGATAGATTCTTGATTGGTCAGGGCATGAAGACCTATGGGGGGGAAGGCAGGAGATTGGGTCTGAGAGGAAAAAAAATGGATCAGTGGTGAAGCAGACTCAATGGGCCTAATTCTGTTCCTATATCTTATGGTCTTAAGGTCTTATTCGCCTCCATGGAAGCTGCCTGACCTTCTGAGTTCCTCCAGCATTTTGTATGTTGCTCAGGATTTCCATTATTTGTGTTTATAAAATTACCTAGTATACTTTGGTTGTAAACACAAAATAATCTGCAGATGCTGGGATCATAGGGCGTCTGCCCCTTCCCTCTTTGGTCCTGACGAAGAGTTCTGGCCCGAAACGTCGACTCATCGTTTCCACAGATGCTGCCCGACCTGCTGAGTTCCTCCAGCATGTTGTGAATGATATTTCAGTTGTAGTTCATGCAGAGAAAGCATCATGTCCAAATTGTTCTCCCATCCGTAAATTTACACTGTGATTCAATACAGATGGGATCCAACCACACTGAATCTCAGTGTAGATGCATCATGCATCAAAATGACCCTTATGAAATATTTTCTCACTGTGCTTCACAATGAGATACCTCTGAGGATGCAACAAGCTCCCTTATCTCCTGTATTTTTAGATAATGACAATGGCCACATCATGCATGTGGTAAATTGTACCCCTTCCAGCATTTAAAGATTACATTTATTTGTTGCAAGTATGTCGAAACATACAATGAAATATGTTGCTTTAGTCAATGACCGATACAGTTCAAGGATTGTGGTTGCAATCCTTGTCACAACTCTTCAGGCACCAACAAAGTATGCCCATCACTCAATAACCCTAACCTGCACGTCTTTGGAAGGTGGGAGGAAACTGGAGCATCTCGAGGAAACACACATGGTCACAGGGAGACCTGACAGAGATGGGTCAATTTTCATTCCTACGTTTAAGGATTTCTGCTGGAATACCATTCTTCCAGAGGCATGCCACATAGCAGAGGTCGAAGTTGACGGGGAGAAGGCAGGAGAATGAAACTGAGAGGGAAAATAAATCAGCCAAGATCAAGTGGCAGGGTTGACTTTGGGCTGAATGACTATATTCTGCTCCTGTGTCTTATGGTCAACTACCGAGATCTGGGTGGCTTTGGTTCTGAAGTGCAATTGCTGTAGATAGAATACTTCTCCACTAGATCTGAAGGTGCAATTTCTTATTTAAAAAGAGAACTATGTACAAAAGGAAGCAGCTGAATACAGTATCCCTTTCAGAAGCTGATTGTCCAGTCTGTTTACTCTAATCTAGAACAAATTATTCAAATGCCAAGTTCTTTGTACGTTCCTCTAAAGAGCTTTCTTTCCTTTGGTTATACCTCCAGCAGCTTTTTTTATTTTTCATTTTAGATTTTCCCTTGGTGGTGTCAGACCATTGCAGTCCATATGCTTTTTGAAACCCTGTTGCATCTAAGCAATGGTCAGAATTTATCATTCATCATTTATTGATGAGGAAGTGCTAGAGACTGGGGTGGTGACTCTAAGTTTGTTGGTTGGTTTTATGTAGAGTGCTGTTGGGAATTTCAGATCTTGACCAACAGTCGTAGAGCAAAAGCAGTCTGTTTCGTGTCCTAGTTGTGCACAACCTCAAAGTTAATTTATTATCTAAGTACGCTCCTGTATATGTCATTATATACTGCTTTGAGATTTCTTTCCTTGCAGGGATTTACAATGGTATTTGCGAGCAGAGAGCACGGCCTGGATGGTGGGGGTCCTTTATGATGGGTGCTGCTTTCCTGGGGCAGTGCTTCTTGTAGATGTGCTCAGTGGTGGTAAACAATTCTGAACGAGAGGCCAGTGATAAAGGAGCTGAAATTGGGAATATTTATGAGCCTCTTAGATAGACACATGGATGAAAGAGAAATGGAGGGCTATGTGGGAGGGAAGGGTTAGATTGATCTTCGAGTAGGTTGAAAGGCCAGCACCACATCATGGGCTGAGGGGCTTGCACGGTGCTGTGTTGTTCCATGTTCTATGTATATCACTGGGCCAGACACACTGCCTTGCATAGATCCAACTCTGATGTCCTGGGGCCGAGATAATCGACCTCCAGGCATAATCACCATCTCCATTTTTACAAGGCACAGCTCGAGCAGCCTGAGAACGGACGTCTGTGCAGGCAGGAAGGGCGGTGGAAAGAGAGCAGCGGGGAGGGGGGTCAGGTTTGGTGAGGCTGCAGACTCAGCCCTGATGATGGTCAGTAGACTTCGCAGTAACGACCAGCACTGATTCCTCCATGAGATTAAGACCTGCAGGGGTACCCTGTCCACTTCCAGCTGGTTCTTGCTGTGGCAGACTGGTGGCACTTGTTCTGGAGTGAATGTCAGGCTGTGTTTCAGAGTGACATGCCTATCATAACTGAATTGTACAAGCTGTGAGAGGTGGGTATTGTCATCTCTTTTCTCCCCTCTCAAAACCCCCAAGCCCAACCTCAGTGTCCCTCACCAGAGAAACCTCCCCTGAATCCGTTCATCGCAATTGGGTGACACATATTTCTCCTATCTCTTATCTTCAGCAGTAACCAAAAACAGCTTACACAGAGAACAGAAGAGCACAACAGGGAAAAAAATATGAGGCATGTGAACCAGGGCATTACAGGAAGATAAAATGAAAAGATAAAATAGATAAAAAGATAAAATAGATCGAGTCATTACACAGTACATCGAGCTAGAGTAAGGCAAAATGATAACAATGCAGAATAAAGCGTAGAGGCTGCCAAAATCGTGCAGTGCAGGTAAATGATAAAGTGCAAGATCGTAACAAGGTAGGCTGTGAGGCCACAAGTCCATCTATTGTACTAGAGGTCTGTTCGAGTCTGTCGTTGAGCCTGGTGATAAGGACTTTCAGGCTTTAGTATTTTCTGCCTGATGGGAGAGAGACTGTATGGGATGGGTGGGATCTTTGATTATGTTGGCTGCTTTGCTGAGGCAGTGAGCATGGAGAGTGTCCATGGAGGAATGGTGGTTCCCCGTGATGAGTCATAGTCATACTTTATTAATCCTGGGGGAAATTGGTTTTTGTTACAGTTGCTCTATAAATAATAAATAGTAATAGAACCATAAATAGTAATATGTAAATTATGCCAGAAAATTATGAAATAAGTCCAGGACCAGCCTATTGGCTCAGGGTGTCTGACCCTCCAAGGGAGGAGTTGTAAAGTTTGATGGCCACAGGCAGGAATGACTTCCTATGACGCTCTGTGCTGCATCTCGGCGGAATGAGTCTCTGGCTGAATGTACTGCTGTGACCACCCAGTACATTATGTAGTGGATGGGAGACATTGACCAAGATGGCATGCAACTTAGACAGCATCCTCTTTTCAGACACCACCGTCAGAGAGTCCAGTTCCATCCCCACAACATCACTGGCCTTACGAATGAGTTTGTTAATTCTGTTGGAGTTGAGCTGTGTCCACCAACTCTGCAGTTTCTTGTGGTCATGTGCAGAGCAGTAGCCGAACCAAGCAGTTACACCTCCAGACAGAATGCTTTCTATTGTGCATCGATTAAAAATTGATAAGAGTTGACGGGGGCGTGCCGAACTCCTTTAGCTGTCTGAGGAAGTAGAGGCAATGGTGAACTTTCTTGGCTGTGGCATCAACATGATTAGGCCAGGACAGCTACTGGTGATCTTCACACCCAGGATCTCAAAGCTCTCAACCCTCTCAACTTCGACATCACCGATGTGGACAGGAGCATGTGCATTGCTCCTTTCTGGAGTCAATGACCAGCTCTTATGCTTTGTTGACATAGAGGGAAATGTTGTGATGCAGCTGGTCCATTTGAGTTTCTGGTCAGTGGTGGCACGGTGGTAATTTGGGCAGTCTGTGGCGAGTGGTGCAGTCCTTTCAAATGCCATTTCCAGATCTTGATGATTGATTCTTGTAACCCTGTACCGAAGTTCTCAGGGCCTGGCTGCTGCCTTTGGAGATTAGTTTCCACTGCCTCTGAGAACATGTGTGGAGAACTTCTTAGCTCAGCCTTTCAGGGGCGGTCAAGTTCAGCATTGTGCTGGTTCAGTGCCATGTCCAAAATTATGTGACAAATATCAGCACCCTACAGACATCATATTCAAATCCCACCAGTGAGGCACAGGGTCATCACTTGGCTTCCAAATGAACAGCAGCCTGCGCCGAGATCTAGTAGCATGGCAGGGCCTTCTCCTTTGACTGCTGTACAAAGCTTTATTTTGCTTTTGCCTCAATCATGAGCATAGCTACCGTGGCAACAGGTCCATTAGCTTTGTAAACAAAATATTCTAGTTTAGCAGCCAGCAGGAGATTTAAGCTTTACTTTCTCCCCCCTCCCCCAAGGAGGCCCCTTGCACATACAGTACCTCAGATTGTAAACCACATCGCTGACCTATTTTGTTTTTCTAAAGTTCTTTGTAGAGTTTTAACTCCCAGTTACCAGGAAGGTTTGGAATTCACTTTGTCTCTTTAAATAAATCTTTGGATTTTTATTTATTCCTTCCTTAAAATTTACGCACGTAACTGTTTGAACTGCACGGATCTTTGGGTGAGGTGGGGACATTTCCGACTTGTGTTTGTCCCTTTCACTGATACGTTAAGACGGCACTTTGGCATTGCAGTTAGAGGGAATGCTAATACAGCGCCAGCAACCTGGGTTCAACTCTGCGGCTGTCTGTGGGGAGTTTGCACGTTCTCCCCATGACCGCGTGAGTTTCCTCTTGGTTCTCTGGTTTCCTGCCTCTCCACAGAGATGCACAAGTTAGTAGGTTAATCAGTCACGTGGGCGTAATTGGGTGATGCAGGCTTGTTGGGCCAGAAGAGCCTTTTATTGTACTGTATCGCTAAATAAATCTAAAATAGTAGGCAGCAGTTAATAGAAGCGCAATTAATTATTTAATGTAATAATTACCAGTCCAATTCCTTTAGATTTATTTTTATTGTGCATGTGTTTTTTCTCTCTTGGGCTGCTCATCACAGAAATCTGGAGATTACTCATTACTTCCTGTGGTTTCCATGACGATCCAGGAAGGTTGATCATAGAGCTTTGAATAATATTTTTATTGGAATAGATCAAGCAGAAGAATGATACTTGGTTTTGGCCAGCAGTTCTGTAACTCGACGAGTGGGCTTTGCAAAACATTCAAGTGTCAAGCCTGAGAAAGTCTGCAGTTGCTGGAAATCCAAAGCAACACACACAAAATGCTGGAGGAGCTCAGCAGGCCAGGCGGCTTCTGTGGAAAAGAGTAAACTAACAGTCAACGTTTCGGGCTGAGACCCCTCTTCAGGACTGAGAAGGAAGGGCGAAGATGCCTGAATAAAAAGCTGGGGGGAGGGGAAAGTGGCTAGCTGGAAAGTGTAGGTGAAGCCAGGTGGGTGGGAAAGGTAAAGGGCTGGGGAAGAAAGAATCTGATAGGAGAGGGGAGTGGACAATTGGAGAAAGGGAAGGAGGAGGAGATCCAAGGGAAGTAATTGGCAGGGGAATAGAGGAAGGGGTGGGGGTGGAGAAATCCTTCACCAGAAGGAGAAATTGATGTCTATGCTATCAGGTTGGAGAGTACCCAGACGGAATATAAGGTGTTGCTCCTGCACCCTGAGGGTGACCTCATCCTGGCACAAGAGGAGGCCATGGATTGATGTGTTGGAATGGGAATTAAAATGTTTGGCCACTTTGGAGTCCTGCTTGTGGCGGATGGTGCAGAGGTGCTCAATAGAGTATCCCCCAGTTTACAAGTGTCAAATCCATGTGCTGAAAATTTCTATTTAGGCACAGAATTACCAGAGGCCCATACCAGAAACTGGGTACTGGGTTTCATCAGCATATTACCTGTAAACCCTAGATTGCAACTGAGGAGCTTGCAGGAGGAAATAGGACCAATTCAGGCTTGTGCATGGTGGGGTTGTAATATGTAGCTCAGGATGTGGGACAATAACCCCTACACTTCCTGATTCCACATGAGGGTGAAGCGATAACATAAGGGTTAATTTTTTATGATTTGGCCACAACAGTCTCTGAACAAACAGAATCCAGACTGACCAGTACAGATCAGTTTTGCAGACGGACGCATGCATTCATTAATAAACGGCCAAATGTTTGCTAAAGATAACCGTACAGAGGTTGAGGTTTTGTTCAAGGCTGATTGGATGACAGATATGTCCCAAGTGCTTTAGAGTGCAAGACATATGTGGACTAGCAAGATCATTAAGTTTTGATCCCACTAATTGCCTGAGAATCAGACTCACGTCTGTTTCCTCAGCCAATGAACAGTTGTCTCTCTTCTCAACTCAGCACTTTTTTTTGCCATCAGTAACTTGTCAAGAAACTGCACCCAACAGTGCCCTTTTATTACTAAGAATAATGTAGCACTATTGTATCTCACAGAAATATGGCCAACAGTTATAGTTCATTAGGAGCTGGAGGAGATTTGGTACGTCACCATGAACTCGAGCAAATTTCTACAGTTGTACGATGGAGAGTATTCTGACTGGCTGCACCGTCATCTGGTTTGGAGGCTCCAAAGTGCAGCATCGAAAAAGACCGAAAACAATTGTAAACTCAGCCATCTCCATCACAGGCACCACCCTTGCCACCACTGAGGACATCTTCAAAAGTTAATGCCTCAGGAAGGCAGCATTCGTCATTAAAGACCACCACCTCTCGTTACTGTCATCAGGGAGGAGGTACATGAGTCTGAAGACCCACGTGCAATACCTCAGGAACAGCTTCTTCCCCTCCGCCATCAGATTTCTTAACGGTCCATGAACACAGCCTCACTATTCCCCTTTTGGACTATCCAATCTATGGTAACATATTTAGGGGTGGCATGGTAGCACAGTGGTTAGCATAACGCTATTACGGTGCCTGCAACTGGGTTCAGTTCTGCTGCTGTCTCTAAGGAGTTTGTACTTTCTTGCCATGACTGCATAGTTTTCCTCCACCTGCTCTGGTTTCCTCCCACATTTCAAAGACGCGCTGGATACTAGGTTACTTGGTGATATGGGTGTAAGTAGGCAGTGCAGGCTCGCTGTATCTCTAAATAAAAAAATATTATTGTAATTATTTTCTATGCCTTGCACTATATTGTTGCGGCAAAGCAACAAATTGCCTGACATACAATACTGGGCAAAAGCTCGGGTGCCTGAGATGTTTGCACAGTACTGTATTTGTCAATGTGGAGAGGAGAGTGAGTTTGTAAATCTGGCAGGAGCAAGGGATTTTGGGAATGGCGACAGCGGAGCGCCGCGGGAGGGGTGTGGGACAGGTGGCAGAGACAGAATGCCTGTGGGGAGGTGGGGATGGCGTGTGTGCGGACACCCCCAGCCCTGAGATACAAGGCAAGCTCATTTGATTCCAAACAATTGGTTCATTGATCGTTACAGAATGTCTCTCTGGTGTTTCCCACTCCCTCCCCTCTCCCTTCTCCTTTTCCCAACCACGATTCCCCCCTTCCCACTCAGTCCACAGTAGAGACCTATATCAGAATCAGGTTTATCACCACTTACAAATGTCATGAAATTTGTTTTTTGTTCACGACGGCAGTACAGTGCAATACATAAAACTATGCAAAGGCCTTGGGCACCCAAGCTCTATATATATATTGGCTCAAGGGTCCAGTTTACTGTTGATGACAAAACAACAGCATAACTAAGATAACCAAGCCTGTGCCTTGTGAATCAACACTATTCGGATCAGCAAATCAATCTGCCAGTTTCGAACAAAGGGTCAGTTGCGTTCTTTAGGATATCCAGTTTAAATATTTTAAGTTTAATGTTCAAAGTATCCCCTTCTCACTTTGGTGCATGCAATTCATTGCCAGATCAGTCTCCCAGACAGACACACATAAAGGAGCAACGCTGGTCATGAAGACAGCACGTGCAGTACAGCCTGGTGAATTAAATGTCAGTGAGCTTGAGTTGTAAATAACTCAGCAGGCAGAGATGTAAATAATGTTCAGTGACATGTTACATCCCTGACCCTTCATGTCCCTCCATCATTCTGGACAGTTTTTTAAAAAAGAAGAGAAACTAGAAGTTTCCCTCTAGGGTGATTTTTTTTTAGGTGAGGCTCACAGAATGTCACAGCTCGGGAGGAGGGCATTTTGCCAGCACGCTTTCGAGAAGCTCAATTAGTCCAACTCCCTGCTCTTTCCCCAGAGCCCTGTAAATGTTTTCTCTTTGGATATGGATCGATTTTTCCTGTTTAAAAAAGAGGGGACTTTGCAACTATGTCATGTCCAGCCTTGACGCAGTGCCAGCAAGACACATTCTTTCACATAATCCACTTTCTCTGATATCCATGCTTGTGCAGAGCTGTTGGATATTTGTCTGGGTTAAGTGTACTCACCGAGTTCTTTCTGTGCATGCTCAGAGGTGATCCACGTGGTTACATCTGCTTGTTCCAGCTCTTTGAAAGAGTTCGCTAATAAAAGATTGGCTTTGCTTGTCACACATACGCCGAAGCATACAGAGAAATGCGTTGTTTAGGTTGAAACAAATCAGCGAGGGCTATGCTGGGCAGCCTGCAGCTATCGCCACACTGCTCGTGCCAACATAGCTTGCCCACAACACATTAACCCTAACCGTACATCTTTGGATTGTGGGAGGAAACTGGAGCATTCAGAGGAAGCCCACAATGTCAGGGCGGGAATGTACAAATCCTTTACACACAGTGGCAGGAATTGAACCCCCATTGGTGATTGGTGGTACTGTTTTTTTTTGAGGCAGCCATTGGTTGGGGTTGACGATGGATGTCGTGTCCCAGCTGTCTACATGATACAAAAGCGAGTATGCAAGCCAGGGCAGTACAATATGGAGAGCAAGTTGTTGCCTATGTAGCAGGCTTCCCCTCTCCACACAGCTGATGAATCCAAAGGAACGGCAGAGACCGATACAGTTTGGCACCAGTGGTGTCACAGAAGTTGCCAGTCCAAGTTGAACTCAATGCAGAACTGCCTTATGGACTCCAGCTCCGGATTTTTCCTCTGGGTTTATTCCCAAAATGAGTGGGTGTAGCTAGAAGGCAGCGGAGGTCTGAGATCAGAGTTTTCCTCCCGTATGAGCTGCTGACCACAGCTGGTGAGCCCCATCTGCCCAAAGCGACTGGTTTTATTTAAGGCACTAGTAACCTGCCTTTGCCCCTTCTCCTGTCAATAGAAATGGTTCCACTGGGCTTAGAAGCTAAGCCCTACATGAAGGCAAAACAAAAATGTGTATAAACTGTAGTTGTCAACATTATTGCCATCTCTGAATTCTGCACCATTGACCAGAAACTTTACTGGCCCAATCATGTAAACATTAATATTTTATGGATTAGATAAGCAAAAGAATACACTTCTGAATTTCAGTTACAAATGCAGAGAAAAGACTGGGAACTCAATAGCCAATGAACAGTTCTCAAAGTCTTTCCACACTTTCCAGGTATGTCAGGAATCTGATGGATTTTTTTCCCACTTGCCTGGATGGATGCAGCTCCAACAATAGTAAGAAAACTAATACCATCAACATCAAAGTTTGCTGAAGGATTTTGGCCTGAAACGTCGACTGTACTTTTTTCCATAGATGCTGCCTGGCATGCCTTTGCCTGGATAGGCTTTTTCCATTGAGAGTAGGGGAGATTCAAACAAGAGGACATGAGTGAGAGTTAAAGGGCAAAAGTTTAGGGGTAACATGAGGGGGAACTTCTTTACTCAGAGAGTGGTAGCTGTGTGGAACAAGCTTCCTGCAGAAGTGGTTGAGGCAGGTTCGATGTTGTCATTTAAAGTTAAACTGGACAGCTATATGCACAGGAAAGGAATGGAGGGTTATGATCTGAGTGCAGGTCGGTGGGACTAGGTGAGAGTAAGAGTTCGGCACGGACTAGAAGGGCCGAGGTGGCCTGCTTCCGTGCTGTAATTGTTATATGGTTATAAGGCCAGGAGCTGGACTTCACTATCAGAGGCTATTTGAGATGTACATTATTGGGAGCATTTAATAGGTAGTGGGAGATTATCCCCAGCTGTAAACACCTTAAGGAACCAGTACCGTAATAATGTTACGCTAACTACTAAGCTACTGTGCCAGCAACATCCCTCCCGTTCCCCTGCTCTTCATACAATTTTCCAGTGTTTTGTTTTTCAAGAATGTATCCTGTTAAGTTTTGAAAGGTAACAGTATATTTTCCTCCAACATCCTTTCCAATCAAAACAGCTAGATCATGTGAGCTGATTGTGTTCATGTGTTTAAAAAAAACATTTTGCAATTTGCTTTGCCAGCCACCTTAAGTTGGGACATTTTTGTCTTAGTGTAACAGAATCCTTTAACAAATGCAGAGTGGGAGGAAGGCTGCCATATATAGCTGAGGTTTTCCAGCTCTGCTCACTTCTCACTGGAGACCCAGAGCAGGGTCTAAGTTCAAGTTTATTGTCATGGACATTTATACCATGAAAATTAGCTTTACAAACATGAGAAACATTTATTACTTAAATTAACATAAATTATACAGAACTTGCTCCACACTATAAACAAAGCTATCATAATGCTGTTAGTGCCAGCTGAAGGAAGTATAGTCCAAGATAGAATTAATATTTTTCAGGTCGGTTCAAGAACCTGATAGCAGTGGGGAAGAAGCTGCTGTTGAACCCTGAGATGTGGATCTTCAAGCTGCTGTGTATCTCCTGCTTGCTCTTCAGGGTACATCTGTTGAAGTTTGTTGAAATCTTTGATTACATGCTAAATCCCTTTAAGCTTCTAAGAAAGTGGAGATGTGGGTGCGTCCTCTTCATGGTTGTATCTCTGAGCGAGGCTCACGACAGATGCTCCGAGATGTTGAAGCCGCTCTTCGTGGGCCACTGTGTAACAGGCGTTTCTCATCTTCCATTCCTCCCAATCAGCCTTTCTTTAGGTGACCCTTCACTACGGCTTCTGGTTATCTAATTGTGAAGGGACCATCACATTCAAATCCAGTAATGTACCCACTGGACATCCATTCATCCCTGTAGGAAAAACTGAGGTGTGGTGGATGTTACACAAACATCTGCACTACTACCTCAAATGAACGGACTTTCTTTTCATAGAGTCATAGAGCACTACAGCACAGAAACAGGCCCTTCAGCCCATCTGGTCCATGCTGAACTATTATTCTGCCTAGTCCCATCGACCTGCACCTGGACCATAGCCCTCCATACCCCTCTCATCCCTGTACCTATCCAAAATTCTCTGAAATGTTGCAATTGAACCCATACCCATCCTTTCCACTGGCAGCTCATTCTACACTCACATCACCTTCAGAGTGAAGAAGTTTACCCTTAGAGTCCCCTTCAATATTTCGCATTTCATCCCTAACCTATGACCTCTAATTTTAGCGCAAACAACAGGAATTCTGCAGATGCTGGAAATTCAAGCAACACACATCAAAGTTGCTGGTGAATGCAGCAGGCCAGGCAGCATCTGTAGGAAGAGGTGCAGTCGACGTTTCAGGCCGAGACCCTTCGTCAGGACTCTTTGTCAGGTCCTGACGAAGGTTCTCGGCCTGAAACGTCGACTGCACCTCTTCCTACAGATGCTGCCTGGCCTGCTGCGTTCACCAGCAACTTTGATGTGTGTTACCTCTAATTTTAGTCTCACCCAACCTCCGTAGAAAACGCCTGCTTGCATTTACCCTTTCTATAGCCCTCATAATTGTACATACAGTTCCTTCTATCAAATCTCTCCCCTACGCTCCTGGGAACTTGCATTCTAACCTATTCTTTCTCTCCTTGTAACTCAGTCATATCATTGCTTGAGAGAAATCTTTTATTTCTGTCTCCTGCTGCCAACATCTCAGGCACATCCTGTGATCAGTGGAGCAAATGTCTCTTTATTGGATCCCAAGGTATGCAGCCTCTAACCATCCCACGCAAACACCCACACAGTTCAAAATTTGACCATTGAGCATTAATTGGACTCCACATTGTGCACTGGACCACAGAGATAGATAGACTGTTGCGTCATTTGAAATTGATCTGGAAAAGGCAGTGAATTTTAAAAGGCAGAAACGATGTTTACTTTTTGCAGCTGTACCCAAGGTGAGTCCATCAGGAATGGCTTCATTCATTTTAGGGGGAAACATGTAGGCCAGAGCTTTCTAGAAAATGGTGGGAGACCTGGGGCCCTGTCTGTTGTTCTGTGCCAGGTTAGGCCCGGTGCAGGAACAGTGAACACACGTTTGTGAAGGGAGCAGAGATGCTGGGTTGAGAGATAATAATTTCATTAATGTTTTACTTTTGAAAAAGTCAGTTAATTCAAACTGTTTAATTTGTTTAAAAGAATCTGTGATATTTTTTTAAAAAGCTTAATATATTTAATTTTTTCTAACTGATGGTTCTAGTAGTGTTTGAATGGGGCGCTACAGTGGCGTTCCCACGGAGTCTCCGTGAGAACATCTGGGAGCAGAGAGGACTCAGCCTTACCACCAAGCTGAAGGTCTACTGTGCAGTGGTCCTTACCACCCTCCTTTACGCCAGCGAGACCTGGACTGTCTCAGCAGACACGCCAAACAGCTCAACCATTTTCACCTGAGCTGTCTCCGCAGACTCCTCCACATCAGGTGGCAGGACAAAGTCCCCGACACGGAAATCCTGGAACGAGCTGGGCTCTGCAGCGTCTACACCCTCCTGCTGAAAGCCCAAGCCAGGTGGGCTGGACGTGTGGTCAGAATGCCAGACAGCCGATTGCCTAAGCAGCTGCTGTACGGAGAACTGTGTCAGGGCAAGCGCTCAGTCGGGGGGCAGAAGAAACGTTACAAAGACTGCCTCAAAGCGTCCCTCAAAGGCCTGGGTGTCGACATCAACACGTGGGAGACGCTTGCCCTCGACCGTCCAGCTTGGCGCAGCAAGATCACCACAGGAGCCCATGTAGCTGAAGCCAGGCGCATCATCGAGGCGCAACGAAAGCGTGCTGTGCGCAAGGCCCGAGCAGCATCCACTGCCACGACAGCACCCACCCACTTGTGTCCCACATGTGGGCGAGCCTTCAGGGCCCGGATTGGCCTCATCAATCACCTCCGGACCCACAGCCACCAATCTCCAATTTGACTTTGAAGCCAAGGTCATCTTCAACTACGAAGGACGAACAACAAACACAGTGGCGTAGTGGTTAGAACGATGCTATTACAACTCAGGGCATCAGAGCTTGGAGTTCAATTCTGGCGTCCTCTGTAAGAAATTTTGTACGTTCTTCCGTGTGCATGTGTGTTTCCTCCGGGTGCTCTAGTTTTATTGTTCAGTCCAAAGACGTACCATTTAGTAGGTAAATTGGACATTGTAATTTGTCCCGTGATTAGGCTAGTGCTGAATCAGTGGGCTGCTGGCTGGTGTGGCTGATTGGGGCGGAAGGGATGGTTCCATGTTTCATCTCTAAATAAATAAATTTTCATCTTCAAGCTACGTGATGAGCTCTGGAGCTGGCAATGGCTGAGGCTGTGGTTTGGGTGGTTAAATTTGTTTTTCAACTGTTCCCCTGCGTATGGTGTGTTCTGCAATCTCCCCCCCCCGCCCCCAACTCCTGCCTCCCACCAACGGTTAACCCATGATGACATCACTTAATGCCCACCACAGCCCAGAGTGATGCTGTGCTTATTTGGGATAAATTCAGGAAAAACACCTTGTTAGATCTGGAAGAGCTAAATTAATTTCCTCCTTCCTTGATTAATTTCTGTACCTGAAGCTGAAGTTCGGGCTCCAGGTCATCAACTCTAAGCACAGGTTCCACAATCACAGTAGTTCCTATTTGCTTACACACCGTAATCCAGCTGTGTTGTTGCTTTAGATGTAATTTATTCATTAGTTAATTTATAAGTCAAACTCTGTATAACTTGTAGTTAGAATTTTGTTGAATTAACCTGCTTTAAGGTACTGATTTTACTGATTTTTTTGGGGGTCCGGATTATAATAATGAACTCTTTTAGGATGGATAACGATTTTTTAAAAAATACAATACTCTCTAGCTACTAACCTTGCTGAAATGCCATATGTTGTTCTTATTCCCGCTCTTTAATACCCATAACTGGGTTTCTACCCATGGTGCATTTTATTAACCCTGATTTTTCTTTTAAGCATACTTTGCCGACCATGGCCAATACATGAGGGCACAATGTTAAGATGATTGGAGGGAAGTGTGGAGGTGGAGGATGTCAGAGGTAGATTCTTTTTTACACACAGTGGAACCTACTGTCAAGGATGGGGATAGCAGTAAGTACATTAGGGACACGCAAGAGATTTTTACATAGGTACATGGATGAATGAAAAATAGAGAGCTATATGGGAAGGATGTTTTTTGCACCATTCTCTGTAAACTCTAGAGACTGTTTTGTGTGAAAATCCCTGGAGATCAGCAGTTTCTGAGATATTCAAACCACCCCATCTGGCACCAACAGTCAAAGTCACTGAGATCACATTGTCCCCCATTTTGATGTTTGGTCTAAACAAAACAGAACCTCTTGACCATGTCTGGATGTATTAAGATACTGCCACATGATTGGCTGATTAGATCTTTGCATTAACGAGCAGGTGTACAGGTGTACCTAATAAAGAGGCCACTGAGTGTAGGTATCAAAACAATTGAAGACCCATTATATTCGATTTCAGGGACTTGTTTTCTGTGATTGATTCAGTATGGGGATTTTGCTCTCAGGTGTAACTTGCTCCTGTGAAGCACGAACGATACCAGTCTCTCTCCTTTCCCTAAAATTGAACTGCTTGTGCCATATGATTGTGTAAAATGAACTCCTTTGGAGTTTTGGGAAGGTTTTTGTGGGACAAGTTACTAGAATGGAAGCAAGCCCCTTCCTTTAAAGAGAGTAGCCATCTGATGCAATGTACCTCTCTGTTGTCTTCAACAGGTCCCTGGAGCTGAGGTATTTTACCTATGGAATTCTCTTTGGATGCGGGTCATCTTTTGCTTTCCAGCCATCATTAGTCATTCTTGGCCATTACTTCCGACGCCATTTAGGCCTGGTGAACGGAGTGATGACGGCTGGAAGCAGTCTGTTTTCCAGCGTCATGCCTGTTTTCCTGAAGAAGATTGGTGATGCCGTGGGTCTGGCCCACACCCTGCAGATTCTCAGCGTGTTCTTGTTCATACAGATACTGCTGTCCTTGACATATAAGCCTCTGTTACCAAGCAATCCTAAAGAAGAGAGGACTAACACAACAAAATTCGACAAGTGTTTCCATCAGGTCAGGAGATACCTAAATCTGCGAGTCTTCAGGAAAGTAACATACAGGGTTTGGGCCTTTGGAGTTGCTACTGCTGTCCTAGGTTACTTTGTGCCATATGTTCACTTGGTAAGTGCACCAAACCGGTAAGAGATTTTCTGTAATGAAATGTAAAAACTATTCTGAATGGTTTTGTGCATGGAAAACCCTCTATTCCTCTACTAAATTGGATTGACATGTTTATATACGAAGGTCAAATTAATTTTAAAGAATTCTGTGCACAGCAGAACAATGTTAATGTGGGTTTGTTTGATCGGCAGTGATTATTGATTCATGGAATCAGAACATTTGGGCCATCGAGTTCATTACCAACCATATATCCATCCATATTAATCCTATCTCCTAGCACTTGACCCATAGTCCTCTGTACCTAGACAGGTCAAGTGCTCACCTCATTAATGCTGTTAGTGACTCTGCGTCCAACACCCCTTCAGGCAGTGTTTCCAGGTGCTTGCCACGTTCTAGGTGGATAAGGCCTCCCTCAGATCCTTTCCAAATCTCTTAGCCCTTACCCTAAGTCTATGTTTTATTCACCTCCTAAAAGAGGAAAGGTTTCCTACAGACAGCTCCTGAGTGATTTTTTAAACTCTGCTTCAAAATGACTACAGTAGATTCAAAGCAAACATATTAGTATAAAGGTGACTGTTTCTCAGGCTCAATGTCTCTGCTGGAAATTTAACCTATTGGACCCGTAAGTTCAAAAATTAAAACCCACAAACTTAAATTCATGCATAGATGCTGTGTGGCCTCCTGAGTTCCTCCAGCATTTTGTGTGTGTTGCTTGGATTTCCAGATTTGCAGATTTTGAACTTGAATTAATGTGTGGCTAAAAGTATAACTCTGTGCTGACGACTGTCAAACTTTAGGGAATTCTGAAGCACTTCCACTGCCGTCTGAATAGTCACATAAGGAAAGTCACTGTTAAATTGAAAGTCAATATTCTGTTCCACAATCTGCAGGGGTTATTCATTAGACCAATTATTCGTAGTACTAGATGAGAGACAAATGTTGATCAAGGGACTGTAGGGAACTCCCCTGCTCTTCAAGTAAAACCAGGAGGTTTACCAGGAAGATTATGGATGAGACCATATAACAAAGGAACAGAACTAGGTCACTAGGCCCATTGAGTGTGCTCCTGTTAACTTCTCACCCACAGCATAGCACCTCTGGTGCGGCACCAAGATGTCAACATACAATGTGTGTTCACATATCAGATATGCAGGATTTAAGCTATGCCACACAGACCAGTGTGACCACTGAGCAGTTTGTGCAACATGGAATTTTAAGTGATATTATTCTTATCCTAAATACGCAAGTCCTGTATGTTGTTCCATCGGTCATTAGAATCACTTTAAAATCTTTAAATAAAATATGGGGAGAGAGATGGAAAACCTTTCTAGACTTTGGCTGTCTACCTGGTAAATGATAAGCAATTCTGGATGCATATGCATTTGAAGTGTTAAATTTTGACATGAACTTTAAAATGTGAGTCCATCAAAACCTTTCACACGAGCTTTTCCCTAACAACCAGGAATTCTCCAACTTGGGTTAACTTAGGCCCCCTCTAGTTTCAGTTTTTCCACAGCACATTGCAAGTTCAAACAAGTTAAGTGCAAACAAAACTTTGAGCTCAGCAATTCCAGCCCCTCTCTTCATTCCAGCACTTACTGTCGATTTTGTTCATTGCTTTTCTGATAAATTCCGATGGCTTTGTTATTTATCAATGAAATACCACTCACTTGCATCCTGGTCCTTCACCCCTTTTGTCGTTGACTCCCTCCTTGACCTTCAACCCCCAACACCCAGAACATGCTCTCTTCTCACTGCTGCCATCAGGAAGGTGGTACAGGAGCCTCAAAACTCTCACCACCAGTTTCAGGAATAGTTTTTACCCCTCAACCATCAGGCTCTTGAATCAGAGGAGATAACTTCACTCAACTTCACTTGCCCCCTCATTAAAATGTTCCCACAACCCATGGACTCACTTTCAAGGACTCTTCACCTCATGTTCTCGATATTTATTGCTTATTTATTTATTATTATTTATTTCTTTTTGTATTTACACGCTGGTTGAACACCTGAGTTGGTGCAGTCTTTCATTGATTCTGTTATGGTTACTATTCTATGGATGTACTGAGTATTCCCACAAGGAAATGAATCTCAGGATTGTATACGGTGACATGTATGTACTTTGATAGTAAATTTACTTTGAACTTTGAACCTTTGTGTTCTCTCTGTACCTCCTCTTCATTTGACAATTTTTCCTGTTCTGATTGAGGATCTGAAATGTTCACTTTGCTGCTCTCTCTACAGATGCTGCCTTACCTGCAGGGTATTTCCATCTCCATTGTATAGTAGAGCAGAGAACAGTATGTTGCGCCGACCTTCTGACTGCCAAGATAAATCTAACGCTCCACTCCCACATAGCCCTCCATTTTTCTTTCATCCATATGTCTATCTAAAACTCCTAAATCACCCTAATGCATCTGCCTCTAGCACCACCCATGACAGTGTGTTCTGTTCACTTACCACTCTCCATAAAACTACCTCTGATATGACCCCTATACTCTCCTCCCATCACCTCAAAATTACGCACTCTCATTTCTGGCCCAGGAAAACGACGCTGACTGTCCACTCTTATCATCTCGCGCAGCTCCAGTAAATCTCCTCTCATTCCCCTCCAGTCCAAAGAGAAAAGCCCTAGATCACTCATCATTTCCTCATAAGGAATGTTCCCCAATTCAGACAGCATCCTGGTAAATCTCCTTTGCACCGTCTCTGAAGCTCCCACATCCTTCCTATAATGAGGGGACCAGAAATGAGCACGATCTAACTGGAGTTTTATAGAGCTGCATCACTACCTCATGGCTCTTGAACTCAACCACTTGATTAGTGAAGGCCAATACACCGCATATCAACTTCGAGGGATCTGTGGATGTGGACCCCAATATTCTTCTGTGCCTCCACACTGCTGAGCACCCTGCCATTCACCCTGTGCTCTGCCTTCAAGTTCGATCTCCCAATTTTTTACTAATTATGCAGTACGTTAGCCGACTGGCGGTGTAGTGGCATCAGCGAGTGGTCCCGGGTTGAAATCCGGCCGACTCTTTGCACGCTTTCGACCTGTGCTGGGTTGAGCGTCGAGCTAACAACTCAGCCTCATTTAAAAAAAAAACAGACAAATGCTAAAGAAACGGCAAGGTTTCTGCCTGATGCGCCACCAGGCGTGGAAAGGAACGGCATCAATAATACGGTGCATTGAGACTGAATGTAGGTGGAAGCGATTGATTCCTGAAACACAATGTAAAGATGGAAATGAGTAACTCAGACACTTTCATCTTCTCTACAGCTATTTTTTGGACAATTTGTAGAAAGAGAATTACTATGACTATTAAGAGTACAGTAGTAAAGATTTTTGTGATACAGAGATAAGGAATTCTATATTAGAAATGGAAAACCACCACATAGATCTGACATTGATTCCACGGATAAAATGGCCAGTCAGTTTATTAAGGATTTGTAGGCAGCTTGAAATGTTATTTCTAATATCTAGCAAATGATTTGCCTACAGATGAACCATGTAGAAAAAGAATTTGGAGAAACTGAGAGAAACTGGATACTGCTTGTCTGCATTGGAGCTTCGTCAGGAGTCGGACGCTTAGCGTTTGGAAAGATAGGTGATTGCATCCCTGGACCTAAGAAGATCTACCTACAAGTAGGTCAATGCAGTCTAAATACTCAGTTTCTGAGAAGCAGGCTCTTGCCTACAGTTCATTATTTTGCATTGTTTTGATTACCCTGTGAAGGCCCTTTGCTCCTCCTGAAAAATTCCCGTTTAATCTCACAGTTCTATTGAAACCACACGTACAAAATGGCAGCAACAACTTTTCTTAAGACCAAAGATTACGATCAAGAGTCCTGTATCAGCCGTTCAGAGTTCTGGTGACATTTATAAATGCTCTTTTCAAGATTAATTAGTTAGCAGGAACTGAGATAGTGCCGTTAGGTTAGAGCAGTGGAAAATGTAGCTAGGCTCTCTTGCTTTGACAAGATATTCAGTGAGTCATGCAAGAAGGTATACATAAGGTTAGTACAGGATTAGCCCTGAGCCTCCCAATAGCTTGCCAATGTTATTTTTATCTAGTTATTATTGAATTAAAGACTGAATAAAAGCTGCAATGAGAAGAAAAAACAGCCTGGTCACTGCAGGGCAACATGGAAAAGTTCAGAAGAAGTTATTCAGATGGCAGTTCAGCGGATGATTGGCACACCAACTGCTCCCCTCCCTGCTTCTAGGCAGTACTTGCTTAAAACAAAATTATTTGCTGAGTGGCACACACAAAATGGTGGAGGAACTCAGTAGGTCAGCCAGGATGTATGGACGGAAATAAACAGTTGATTTTTCGAGCAGAGATGCTTCATCAGATTTTAGCCCAAAACCACATCAGCTGTTTATTTTCCTCCATAGTGTGTTGCTCAAGGTTTCCAGCATCTGTAGTTTCCCTTCTGTCTATCATTTTTTAGTGGATAGATTTTTAGTGTCTCATGATTTTTTAACCCTCTGTGGTTTTTATTAGTACTGTAGTTCTAGTTTAAGATGGGTCTGGTGAAGCACAGCGACCACTTGCCAGTAGCAAACAAAACTCTAAATTACACTTTTTCTCAGATACAATCACGGCAATCAGTAGCCTGTAACTTCCCTTTAGAAGCTGAGCTTTTGAAATGCCTGTGTGGTCTGGCATTTCTGCGCGGTGAACTGAGGTCTCAGAAGTACAGGACGGTTGCAGCGTGGCATATACAGGCCGAATCGAGGCGCTTGGGCCCAGGCCCTGGAGTGGGGA
Organism: Mobula birostris; assembly: GCF_030028105.1. Taxonomy (NCBI): domain Eukaryota; kingdom Metazoa; phylum Chordata; class Chondrichthyes; order Myliobatiformes; family Myliobatidae; genus Mobula; species Mobula birostris. The sequence goes on along the minus strand of NC_092379.1, from coordinate 124,287,205 downwards.
ACAAGCCAGTGTTTGATCATTGCTGGAACGGAGTAGGAGGTGATTCAATTCAACAGAACAGAGGCGAGGCAGCAGGGCCCAGGCCTGAGATCAAGGAATGGCCAGCTGTTTAAGCACGGGCAGATTGAAGAGGTTGGTTATGGGCTGCATTGAGGTGGTGGCGCCCGGAGCCAAGAGTGTATCGAAGCAGCAAGGCCCAGGTCCAGGAGCGAGGAACGATCCAAGGTTTGGCCGATTTAAGCGATAGGCCAGATTGGAAAGGTCAGAGTGTCAGGGCTGCTGGAGAGGGATAGACCAGTGTTCAGCTCGCTGCTCTGTGAGGTTTACTCGTCCCTGTGCTGAACTGAGGCTGTGGCCTGCAACTAACGGGTTCCTGGATCAGCTGCAGTGATGACCGGCTTCATGCTGTGAACTCACTGTCGTGAACCTCAGTCCTGCATGTTATTTGCTTACATGATTTGTTCCCCTCCCCCGCTTCACTTTGGGAGTTTGACAAAAGACTTTTTAAAAATGGACTCTATCGGAAATCTTTGTTTTGTGGCTGCCTATAAGGAGGTGAATCTCAAGGTTGTATATGGCATAAGTACTTTGATAATAAATAGAACTTTAATAGTCTCCTGTTTCCCATTTGTAGGTGGCATCATTTTGGGTGTTGGGTATTATGTCCATCATGATACCACTCTGTAAAGTGTTTGAGGGCCTCATTGCTGTTTGTATTTTACTGGGGTTTTGTGATGGATGTTTCATCACAATTATGGCACCCATTGCCTTCGAACTGGTTGGACCTCAAGAGGCTTCACAGGCTATTGGCTTCATTCTGGGGCTAATGGCCATTCCTATGACTGCAGGACCACCTATTGCAGGTCAGTAAGAAATGAAAATGCAGACTTTATTTTTAACAAGGTAGTCAATAGAGCTAAGCTCTTCCTTGCTAATCAATATGCACATCTAAGCTGGTCTCATTTGACTGTGTTTCACCCATACTTTTTTAAACCTTTCTGTCCCGATGTATTTTAAGTGTTAACCATATAACAATTACAGCACGGAAACAGGCCATCTTGGCCCTTCTAGTCATGTCGAACTCTTACTCTCACCTAGTTCCACCAACCTGCACTCAGCCCATAACTCTCCATTCCCTTTCCTGTCCATATATCTATCCAATTTAACTTTAAACGACAACATCGAACCTGCCTCAACCACTTCTGCTGGAAGCTCATTCCACACAGCTACCACTCTCTGAGTAAAGAAGTTCCCCCTCATGTTACCCCTAAACTTTTGCCCTTTAACTCTCATGTCCTCTTGTTTGAATCTTCCCCACTGTCAATGGAAAAAGCCTATCCACGTCAACTCTATCAATCCCCCTCATAATTTTAAACACCTCTATCAACACCTTGTATCTGCCTCAACCACTTTCTCCAGCACATATTACATATACAGACCACTCTGTGTGGAGATGTTGTTCCTTGGGTTTCTATTGAGTCTTTCCCTGCCCCTCTAGTTCTCCTCGTTTTTCTATACTGGCATACTAATCTAAACAATGCACAATTGCACCTTCCAACCTTTCTAAAGAGCAGGAGGTCTGACAAATCCGCTTGCTTTGACTGAGCATGATTAAGAGCTTTTGGTGTGAGACTCCATTTTATTGAAAATCAGCTTAGATCCATTCTTGTGATCAAGACGGAGCTCATGTGGAAACAGTTGTTGATATTAATATACATAAACCTCCAATGCTCAAAGATTCAGATTATTACTTGGTTAAGCACTGTTGCCATGGCTGTAAATTTCCACAAGGATTAGTGGCTTTTAAGTTTAAACTTTGCCGGGGTTTAGTCAAGTGCACTCTTAACTTTTGATCTGTTTACTTCATACAGGGTTTTTAAAAGATTCCTTTGGCAACTATCACTTGGCTTTTTACTTGGCTGGAATTCCACCTATTGTTGGCGGAGTTGTTCTGTTCTTTGTCCCTATAATTCATCGTCGAATGATGAAAAAGCAAAAGAAAGAAGACCCTGGCACTGACAAGATGTTGTTAGCTTCAGGAAATACATTAACTGGAGAGATGCTTCCAGGAAACCCCAACCTGGAAACCTGTATGTAATCTGTAAAGTCAAGGCATGCTACATTCCACAGTGGGATCAATGCCAGCACAGACTGTGATGTTTCCTTTTGGTATGTGTGCCTGTTTTGAAATAATAGTTCTTCCACCCATGTAACACTGAGTTTCCTTTCTAAAAATTCCACAAAGGTATTAGAATTTTTAAAAAAATTTTAAAAACTTGGTGGGAAGTTCTCAGATGAGGCTTAAAATGTCTGTGGCTGCTTCTTAAGCGCAGTGTTGGACTTAATCTCAGCCCGGTAGCAATGACAGCATTTTATTGCGGTATTTTGTTAGGAACAATCTGATCAGGGAGCACTGTGTAGAACTGAAATTATAGAAACATTACAGAATAGTGGGAGTCTGTTAAATGGGCACAGTCTGTGCAAAAGTAATCCAGCTGGTTTCAATGGAGTTCTTCCAAAACTCAGGGTATGTGGCCACCAACTTCTCATTGTCCTTCCTTGTTCCTTTTTGTGATTGGGTCAAGAACAGATTGATTTCTGGTCATGATTTGCTTTCCCTTCTCAGCCCCCATGTTAGGGAAAGAGCAAAGAAACATTACAAACAGACAAATCATTTCCAATTTGAGGGTGACCTTTCCCTGATCAAACTCTGAGCAAGGTTTACACCAGGCAACCAATGTCAGGTGGTCATCCTGCACGACCCAACTGCTACTGCCCTGACTTGCCCCCCACCGGCTTCCTAAATCTCTGTTACTGTCATGCAGCATCGGGCAAATGCAGAAAAATAAGGGGACTATCCAACATCTTCCTTATTCTGTGGCAGTGTATTTTCAGTAGTCCACAGCCCCATCATACAATGGTAATTTGCAATTAATGGTGCGTGGGAAGATTACCTCACATCTCTCTATTGCGTCCACTAATGCTCAAATGCCCGATGTGAGCAAACAATAACAGAATGAGCACGTGGTCAAGCAATCGGTTGCCACTTGTGCTCCCGTGTCCCAGTTTCACAGAATACAGTAAAGAGTGAATTAAATGTCTTCTCTTGGGAGACCATATGAGTACAGCATAGGAGGCCATTCTGCCCAATTAAGACCAAGCCAGCACTCATTTATCCCATTTCTCCGCTTCTTTTCCTGTCTCATTTGTTTCTCAACTGGGACATCGCAAGAGAAAGCCGATGAGGATGAGAAAAGGCAGCAGCAACACTGGCTGCAATCACCTGAGAGATTGCAAGAGGGAATAAGATGGAGCAAGGTAAGGTTTATAAAGGTCATTAAAAAGGGAGGTAGATGTAGCAGATATTGGTGCTTATCACTACTCCACATCCTTAGACTAACAAACACCCGTCTCAGGATACCGAGTGATGACGCGCAGATGGAGTTAAAGTGCAAAGCAGCCATGATCTAACAAAGTGGTGGCCAATTTGGAGGGTTTGAATGGACGACACCTGTTCCTAGGTTCACTGTGTGTATAAGCATTGATTCGGAAGGAGGAGCATTCATGTCAACCTACAAGTAATTTCTGAGATCTTGATAAGTTAAATACAGTAAAACAATCTAATACCTGTTGGAAAAGGACAGTGGAATGTTGAGCAAAATTGTTGTTGTGCGCAGTTAGCATGGGATGTGCAGGAATTACATGACTGAAGCATAATCTCCTGACTATTCAATTCAATTCTCCCATCAAGAAAAAACCTGATTCTGTTAGACTTCCTAATTAGTTGCCACATCTACATGCAAACCTTTTGCAAATTCTGCACTAGGGCTCAGAGCTTTGCAGACTTGCCCCATTTAAGTACTTTTGTTTTGCCAAAATGAACCACTTCCTCTTTCTTACCTATCCATGTGTCAGCAAGCAAATTTGGCATCTGAATTTTTGGTGCTTTCATCCACATCATGTATATAAATGCAAAAAATTATGCTCCAGCATTGATGGCACATTAGTTACATCTTGCTAACGAGAAAAGGTTTGATTTTAGCCTACCCTCTGTTGTTAGCCAACTTATCCCCTGTCCATGCCATCGCAACTCGCCCATCAGCTTTCATTTTTCAGAATAATATTTAATTTAGTACATTTGATGCCTCTGGGCGTCAAATTTTTCCTTATCCTTGACACCTACTTCATCAAAGAACTTTAATGAAATGGTCCAACTTTCGCAAACCATGTTGCCTTAGCCTGATTTACCCCATCGTGCCCTCTTCCGAAGTTTTTAGTAGTAGCTTCTAACATTTTTCCCCACAATGTATGTTAAGCTAACTGGCCTGCGGATTCCTGCTTTTCAGATATGGGAATTAGTATTGCTATTTTCCAACTTAATGGAAAGGTCTCTAAATGTAAAAGGAATTTGGAAAGTTAAAAACGAAAATTAAACATTAAAAACTGTCTCACTAACCACTTTCTAGCAGCTTGGAATGAAGTCTGCGAAGATGCTGAGACTTAAGAGATTGCAGCTCTAACAATGTAGTACAATTGCTCTGTTGACTGGATTTTTCCTGGGCTGCTGCTTCCTTCCGTCCAGTTCCCAGTTGACTGCTATTACTGGGATGTTACTTGAATCTTACTATATTGAAACTGATGATAAATTCATTTGTCATCTCCTTATTTTTCATTATTAATTCACCTGACTTGCTCCTAGACAACCGATACTAAATTTATTAACTCTTGACAAGAATGGCTGACTGGCAGGAGGCAAAGAGTGGGAATAAAGGGGGTCTTTTTCTGATTGGCTGCCGATGACTAGTGGTGTTCCACAGAGGTCAGAGTTGTGACTACTTTTCACATTATACGTCAATGATTTAAATGACAGCATTGATGGCTTTGTGACCAAGGTTGTGGATGATCTGAAGGTGTGTGGAGGAAGCAAGGAGTCTGCAGAAGGATTTGGACGGATTGAGAGAATTGTCGAAGAAGTGGCAGATGGATTACAGTGAGGGGAAGTGTATGGTAATGCAATTTGGTAGAAGGAATAAAGGAGTAGACTATTTTCTAAATGGGAAGAAAATTCAGAAATCAGGGGTTCAAAGTTAAATAATCAAGGTAAATTTATTACTAAAGTACATAAAGATCATGATATACAACCCTGAGCTTTGTTTTCTTGCGAACATACACAATCAATTCAAGAAACACCACAGTCAACAGGGCAAATAACCAATGTACAAGAATCAACAAACCGTGCAAATACAATAAATAAATAAATAAATAAACAAACAAACAATAAATATCGAGAACATGAGATGAAAAACCCTTGAAAATTAGTCCATAGGTTGTGGGGAGAGTTCAGTGATGGGGTGACTGAAGTTATCCCCTTTGGTTTAAGAGCCTGATGGCCAAGGAGTAATAACTGTTTCTGAACCTGGTGGAATAGGTTCTGAGGCTCCTGTACCACCTCCTTGATGGCAGCAATGAGAAGAGAGCATGGTCTGGATGGTGGTGGTCCTTGATGATGGCTGCTGATTTCCAGCGGCAGTATTTCGTGTGGATGTGCTCAATGGGGGGGGGAGGGGGGAGAAGAGGAGGGCTTTACCCAGGATGGACTGGGCCGTATCCACTATTTTTTGTAGGATTTTCAGTTCAAGGGCATTGGTGTTTCCATACCAGGCCATGATGCAACCAGTCAATATACTCTCCACCACACATTTATAGAAGTTTATCAAAGTTTTGGATATCATGCTGAATCTTCACAAACTTCTCAGACGTAGAGGCTCGGTTGTAATTGCACTTACGTGCTGGGACAAGGACAGATCTTCTGAAATAATGACAGTGAAGGATTTAAGGTTGCTGTTCCTTTCCACCTCTGCTGCTCCGATGAGGACTGGGTCACAGACCTCTGGTCAATAAGCAGCTCCTGGGTCTTGCTGACATTGAGTGAGAGGTTGTTGTTGTGGCGCCACTCAGCCAGATTTTCAAACCTCCCTCATATGGGCTGATTCGTCACCACCTTTGATTCAGCCAGCGACGGTGGTATCATCGGCAACGTTGAATATGGCATTGGATCTCATAGTCATAAGTGTAAAGCAAATAGATCAGGGGGCTATGCACACAACCTTGTGGTTCAGCTTTGCTGATGGAGATTGTGGAAGAGATGTTGCAAACTGACTCCGGTCCACAAGTGAGGAAATCGAGGATCCAGTTACACAAGGAGGTATTGAGGCAAAGCTCTTGAAGATTATTGATTAGTTTTGAGGGCATGATAGTGATGAATGCCAGTAAAGAGCATCTTGATGTGTGGAATCTTTGCTGTCCAGATGTGCCAGGGTTGCGTGAGAGCCAATGAGATGGCACCTGCTGTGGACCTGATGTGCTGGTAGGCAAATTGGAGCGGATCCAAGTTAATCCTCAGGCAGGATTTGATATGTTTGATCACAGTGGTTGTAAGTCCTACTGGACGATAGTCATTGAGGCAGGTTACCACTTTTTTTTAAAAGTACTGGTATAATTGAAGCCTGCTTGAAGCAGGTGGGTATCTCAGACTGTCGAAGTGAGAGGTTAAAGATATCAGTGAAACACTCCAACCAGCTGATCAGCATAAGTCTTTAGTACTAGACCAGGTACCCCATCTGGGCCGGCTGCTTTCTGTGGGTTCACCCTCCTGAAGGATGCTCTCACATTGCTCTCAGAGACTGAAATCACAGGATTATCAGGGCTTTGGGAGTTCATGAAGGTCAAAGTGAGCATGGAAGGGATTGGGCTGATCTGGGAGCAAAGCCTTGTTGTCGCCGATGTTGCTCGGCTTCACTTCGTAAGAGATGATAATATCCAAGCCCTGTCACAGCTGTCGAATATCCATCAGTTATTCAAGTTTGGTCCAGAATTGCCACTTTACCTGTGAGATGACTTTCCAGAAATCGTACCTGGGCCTCTTGTATCGCCAGTCCTGAATAGCACTGACCTGGCCCTCAGCAGATTGTGGATCACATGGTTCATCTAGGGTTTCTGGTTGTGGAAGACTTTGAATGATTTTGTGGTATATACTTGTCTACAACATAGAAAGCCTGTGACAACTGTGGTATATTCATTCAGATCCTCTGAGTCCTTGAACACAACCCAGTCCACCAACTCAAAGCAATCCTATAGCTGATCCTCTGCCTCCCATGACCACCTCCTTATCTCTGTAGCCTTGCTCTTCAGCCTCTGCCTGTATGCAGGTAGAAGGATGACAGCTAAGTGATCAGATTTCCCAAAGTGAGGTCTATGGATGGAACTAAGGGCATTCCTATCATCGTGGTCAAGTGTGTTGTGGCCCGGGCTGCTGCAGATTATATGCCAATGATAATTGGGCAGAGATTTCTTCAAACAAGCCTAATTGAAGTCTCCGACTATGATTCTTGTTTGGTGATGGCAGCATTCAATATCTCAATTAGCATCAGCTTTGGGCAGTATGTAAACTGTGGTCAGGGTCACAGAGGAACAAGAGTGCAACAAAACCACCATGTCTGAGCACCAGACCAGACCCCACCCTTTGCCTTCTCAACTTGGCAGTCAGTCCATCCAGCGTATCAAGAAGCCTTTGGGTCTTACCAATTTATCTGGCATGTTTGGTGTGAGCCACGTTTCCTTGAAAAACAAAACACAGCAATTCCTTATTTCTCTCTGACAGCAATCTTGCCCTTAGGTGCTCAACCTTGTTCTCCAGTGACTGTACATTTGCTAACAAGATGCTGGAACAAGGTGCAAAAGGACTTGGGAGTCTTCCTGCAGGGTTCTCTAAAGGCTAACTTGTAGATTGAGTCCGGTGGTAAGGAAGGCAAATACAATATTAGCATTCATTTCGAGAGGACTAGAATACAAAAGCAAGGGTACAATGCTAAGGCTTTATAGGGCATTGGTCAGACTGCACTTGCAGCATTGTGAACAGTTTTGGGCTATTTATCCAAGAAAGGATGTGTTGGCATTGGAGAGTGTCCAGAGGTTAATGAGAATAATTCCAGAATGAAAGGGTTAATGTTTGAGGAGGGTTTCCTGGGTCTGGGCTTGTACTCACTGGAGTTTAAAAGAATAAGGGGGAATCTCATTGAAACCTATCAAATATTGAAATGCCTGGATAGAACGGATATGGAGAGGATGTTCCCTTTTGTGGGAGAATAGAACTAGAGACATAACCTCAAAATAGAGGGATGTCCCATGAGAATAGAGGATATCTTTAGCCAGAAGGTGGTGAATGTGTGGAATTCATTGCCACAGACAGCTGTGGAGGCCAAGTCATTGAGTGTATTTAAAGCAGAGGTTGATAGGTTCTTGATCATTCAGGGCATCAAAGTTTCTGGGGAGAAGGTAGGAGATTCGATAATAAATCAGCCATGATGGAATAGCAGAGCAGACTTGATGGTCTATCTGTTCCTATGTCTTATGGTCTATGACCTTTTAATTATCAATATGATCATTATTTTTATATATTTCTGGCTTTTTTTCTTATTAATCTTTTAGTCATTCTTTACTTTTTTTATATTCTGTCCAGTTTCTTTAAATTGCCATCCATCATTGAGTAATTATATTCTTTTCAAGTGTGATACAGGCAGAAAGGGAATGGGTGGCCACTAAACAGCGTAGCAGCAGGCGGGTAGTGCAGGAGTCCCCTGAGGTCATCCCCCTCTTAAACAGATATACTGTTTTGGATAATGTTGGGGGAGATGTCTCATCAGGGGAAGGCAGCAGCAGCCGAGTTCATGGCACCATGGGTGGCTCTGCAGCACAGGAGGGAAGGATAAGGAGTGGGAGAGCTATAGTGATAGGGGATTTGATTGTAAGGGGAATAGATAGGCGTTTCTTCGGCTGCAAACGAGACTCCAGGAGGGTATGTTGCCTCCCTGGTGCAAGGGTCAAGGATGTCTCTGATCGGCTGCAGGACATTCTGGAGTGGGAGGGTGAACAGCCAGTGGTCATGCTGCACATAGGTACCAACGATATAGGTAAAAAAACAGGATGAGGTCCTACAAGGTGAATTTAGGGAGTTAGGAGATAGACTAAAAAGTAGGACCATAAAGGTAATAATCTCTGGATTACTACCAGTGCCACGTGCTAGTCAGAGCAGAAATAGGAGGATATATTAGATGAATAAGTGGCTTGAAAAATGGTGCAAGGGGGAGGGATTCAAATTTCTGGGGCATTGGGACCAGTTCTGGAGGAGGTGGGACCGGTACAAACAGGACGGTCTGCACCTGGGCTGGACTGGAACCACTGTCCTAGGGGGAGCGTTTGCTACTGTTGTTTAGGAGGATTTAAACTAATATGGCAGGGGGATGGGAACAAGTGCAGAGGGACAGAGGAGTGCAAAATGAGGGTAGAAGCAAAAAGTAGTAAGGTAAAAAGTAAAAGTGGCAGGCAGGCAAATCCAGGGCAAAAATCAAAAGGCCACTTTTCAACATAATTGTATAAGGGCTAAGAGAGTTGTAAAAGCGAGCCTGAAGGCTTTGTGTGTCAATGCAAGGAGCATTCGTAACAAGGTGGATGAATTGAAAGTGCAGACAGTTATTAATGAATATGATATAGTTGGGATCACAGAGACATGGCTCCAGGGTGACCAAGGATGGGAGCTCAACATTCAGGGATATTCAATATTCAGGAGGAATAGACATGAAAGAAAAGGAGGTGGGGTGGCATTGCTGGTTAGAGAGGAGATTAACGCAATAGAAAGGAAGGACATTAGCCAGGAGGATGGGGAATTGATATGGGTAGAGCTGCATAACACTAAGGGGCAGAAAATGCTGGTGCGAGTTGTGTACAGGCCACCTAACAGTAGTAGTGAGGTTGGGGATGGCATTAAACAGGAAATTAGAAATGTGTTCAATAAAGGAACAGCAGTTATAATGGGTGACTTCAATCTACATGTAGATTGGGTGAACCAAATTGGTAAGGGTGCTGAGGAAGAGGATTTCTTGGAATGTATGCGGGATGGTTTTTTGAACCAACATGTCGAGGAACCGACTAGAGAGCAGGCTATTCTAGACTGGGTATTGAGCAATGAGGAAGGGTTAATTAGCAATCTTGTCGTGAGAGGCCCCTTGGGTAAGAGTGACCATAATATGGTGGAATTCTTCATTAAGATGGAGAGTGACATAGTTAATTCAGAAACAAAGGTTCTGAACTTAAGGGTTACTTTGAAGGTATGAGGCGTGAATTAGCTAAGATAGACTGGCAAATGATACTTAAAGGGTTGACGGTGAATATGCAATGGCAAGCATTTAAAGATCGCATGGATGAACTACAACAATTGTTCATCCCCAGTTTGGCAAAAGAATAAACCAGGGAAGGTAGTGCACCTGTGGCTGACAAGGGAAATTAGGGACAGTATTAATTGCAAAGAAGAAACATATAAATTAGCCAGAAAAAGTGGCACACCTGAGGACTGGGAGAAATTCAGAGTCCAGCAGAGGAGGACAAAGGGCTTAATTAGGAAAGGGGAAAAAAGATTGAGAGAAAGCTGGCAGGGAACATAAAAACTGACTGTAAAATCTTTCATAGGTATGTGAAAAGAAAAAGATTGGTTAAGGCAAATTTAGGTCCCTTAGTCAGAAACAGGTGAATTGATCATGGGGAACAAGGACATGGCAGACTAATTGAATAACTACTTTGGTTCTGTCTTCACTCAGGAGGACATAAATAATCTTCCGGAAATAGTAGGGGACTGAGGGTCTAGTGAGATGGAGGAACTGAGGGAAATGCATGTTAGTAGGGAAGTGGTGTTAGGTAAATTGAAGGGATTAAAGGCTGATAAATCCCCAGGGCCAGATGGTCTGCATCCCAGAGTGCTTAAGGAAGTAGCCCAAGAAATAGTAGATGCGTTAGTGATAATTTTTCAAAACTCTTTAGACTCTGGACAAGTTCCTGAGGATTGGAGGGTGGCTAATGTAACCCTACTTTTTAAAAAAGGAGGGAGAGGGAAACCAAGGAATTATAGACCAGTTAGCCTGACTTTGGTGGTGGGGAAAATGCTAGAGTCAGTTATCAAAGATGTGATAACAGCACATTTGGAAAGTGGTGAAATCATCGGACAAAGCATGGATTTGTGAAAGGAAAATCATGTCTGATGAATCTCATAGAATTTTTTGAGGATGTAACTAGCAGAGTGGATATGGGAGAACCAGTGGATGTGGTATATTTGGATTTTCAAAAGGCTTTTGACAAAGTCCCACACAGGAGATTAGTGTGCAAACTTAAAGCACACGGTATTGGGGGTATGGTATTGATGTGGATAGAGAATTGGTTGGCAGACGGGAAGCAAAGAGTGGGAATAAATGGGACCTTTTCAGAATGGCAGGCAGTGACTAGGGGGTATCGCAAGGCTCAGTGCTGGGACCCCAGTTGTTTACAATATATATTAATGACTTAGACGAGGGAATTAAATGCAGCATCTCCAAGTTTGCGGATGACACGAAGCTGGGCGGCAGTGTTAGCTGTGAGGAGGATGCTAAGAGGATGCGGGGTGACTTGGATAGGTTAGGTAAGTGGGCAAATTCATGGCAGATGCAATTTAATGTGGACAAATGTGAGGTTATCCACTTTGGTGGCAAAAACGGGAGAACAGATTATTATCTGAATGGTAGCCGATTAGGAAAAGGGGAGGTGCAACAAGACCTAGGTGTCATTATACACCGGTCATTGAAAGTGGGCATTCAGGTATAGCAGGCAGTGAAAAAGGCGAATGGTATGCTGGCATTCATAGTAAGGGGATTCGAGTACGGGAGCAGGGAGGTACTACTGCAGTTGTACAAGGCCTTGGTGAGACCAGACCTGGAGTATTGTGTGCAGTTTTGGTCCCCTAATCTGAGCAAAGGCATTCTTGCCATAGAGGGAGTACAAAGAAGGTTCAGCAGATTGATTCCTGGGATGACAGGGCTTTCATATGATGAAAGACTGGATCGACTAGACTTATACTCACTGGAGTCTAGAAGATTGAGGGGGGATATTATTGAAACGTATAAAATTCTAAAGGGATTGGACGGGCTAGATGCAGGAAGATTGTTTCCGATGTTGGGAAAGTCCAGAACGAGGGGTCACAGTTTAAGGATAAAGGGGAAGCCTTTTAGGACCGAGATGAGGAAAAACTTCTTCACAGAGAGAGTGGTGAATGTCTGGAATTCTCTGCCACAGGAAACAGTTGAGGCCTGTTCATTGGCTATATTTAAGAGGGAGTTAGATATGGCCCTTGTGGCTAAAGGGATCGGGGGTATGGAGAGAAGGTAGGTACAGGATTCTGAGTTGGATGATCAGCCATGATCGTACTGAATGGCGGTGCAGGCTTGCAGGGCCTAATGGCCTACTCCTGCACCTATTTTCTATGTTTCTATGATACTATTTTCAACCTTGTTGGTTAATCACAAAAATTTCCCTTGAAAGTTTACATTCTTATTGGACTGTACAGTACCTGTACTGTGTATTCTGACTGATTCCTGTATCTAACTTGCTGGTTCACTTAGCTCTACTTTCAGGCCCTTATAATGTCCCTTACTAAAGTTTAAAATCTCTCTCCCTCTTTCTCTCGTCCTCCCTTTCTCTCTCTCCTCCCTCACCCACCCTCCCTCTCTCTCTCTGCTTGTTTCTCTGCCTCTCCCCTCTTTCTCCCTTTCTGTCTCCCCCTCACACCCACCCTCTCCCTCTCTCTGTCTCTCACTCACACACACACAAAATAGTTACAAAATACACATGGACTAAGATGTTAACTGTCCTGTGCTATCACCAGTGGGATCATCAGTTGATCTGCCACCTGTCTTCAGGAGTTTCGGCCCGCTTATGATCAAGACTCCCTCGAGGTGGTGGGCTAGCAGTGCTAAAGCACCACCTCCCACTGGTGAGCTTAAAAACTTGGCACCTGCCTCTATCAGAGTTGTTGGTCACTTCCATCCAACAGATAGTCTACTCTTCAGGTGTCTATGCAACTACTGAAGGGTTTGCAAGATATGTATACACTGTCTGACTATCTGCCCCTCTGGACGTACTTGGTCCACACCCATGCTGATCCTTTCTCTGCTGCCTCAGCTACAGCCCTGCTGGTTGACTTGATCTCTCTTCTAGTGAAGCCAAGGTCACGCAGCCACTTCTGGAAAGTGAATGCAATAAACACACGGCAGCCTACTTCGAATGGATAGCATGAGACTTTCCACCCTCTGTATCTGCACTCTGATCTTAATTCTGCAGACTTGGTTAACTTGCGCTCATGGGCTTCATCGATGTTGTCTTTCCAGGGGACTGTGAGTTCACCAATAACCACTTCTCTACTGGTGTCAGACCATACGATTATACCTGGACGCAATGTTGTGAAAGCTATTTGCTCCGGGAAACTGCCTTTCCCGTCCAGGTCAGCCTCAACACACCAATCATTGGCTGAAGAAAGTATGCTTGATCGTGAGCCTGTGCTGTACACCCTTGACTTGAAGCCTTCTTTCACAAATGATATGCGATGTTCTGTGCAGCATGGGGCATGAGATAAGTTGTGCTGCAGTACTCTCTGCTCAACCGCTTCTGTCACAACTTTGAGAATGTTGTTATGTCTCCAAGTGTACATGCCGCTGGAAAGATTGACTCTGCATGCACTCAGAATATGTTGAAGTGTTCCCTTCTCGCCACAAGCAGCACACCTGTCTGTCTTATCTTCATACCAGGTGCTGAGGCTGGCAGGTGTTGGGAGCAGATCGTACGCTGCTCTGCATAGGAAAGAAATGCGGAGCGGTTCCATCTGCCACAGAACATTCCAAGATAGATGTCGTTGTTCAACACTTTCCCACCGGGTCCAAGCCCCTTGTTTGGCCAGGCCAGCTGTTTTAGCTAACCTCTTCTCCTCTTCTACCTCTCGTATTTCTTGTATTACAAGCTCATGGCGCTCCTTACCTGTAGAAGATGGCCACCACTTGTGGGTTGTCCATCCAAGTCCTTGGTGGCCTAGCTGGATAGCCCCAACCATCTCCTTGTGCTTCAATCTGGACTCTGCCTCATCAACTGCTACATGAGCTGACCACTTCCTGCCTGATCTCACATCCGGCTGGCTGTTCATGATGACAGGGTCTTTTGAGTCTCGAAGCATCAAGAATGATCTTACCTTGGCTACCTTGACCTCTTCAACAAGGGATTGCACTGGGATGGTAAGCTTTGTCTGGCTACTGTAGATTGCAACATTGGTGAGGCTTCTCGGTACTCCAGACCACTTCTTCACATACTTGTTGATCTTCCGTTCCATTGCCTCAACGTGGGACATTGCCACTTCATAGACAGTTAGTGGCCACATCATCCGTGTCATCAGTCCGTACTGCAAGCACCACAACTTCAACTTGCCAGGCAAGCCACACTTGTGAACAGACTTCAGACCTCTGCCTCTTGAACCCTCTTGGTGTCTCTCAGCTCCTCTGTGTACCATTGCCCGAGGCTCTTAACTGGTTGGTCCTGAATGGATGGAATCTCCTCTCCACAAAGGGTGAAATGAAAGTCAGCCAGCTTTCCTCTCCTAAGAACAAGGCTCCTTGATTTCTTAGTCTTGAACTTCATCCTTTCCCAATCCACTAGCTCCTCGATTCCAGACAGTACATTTTCCACTGCCTCCGTGCTGGGACCCAAAAGGGTAAGATTGTCCATGAACGCTCGTATTGGTGGTAACTCCCCTCCGCCATCAAGTGCAACACCTGGTCCCACTGATTCTGCAGCCCTCACAATGACCTCCATGGCTAACACAAAAAGGATGGGTGAAATTGCACATCCCATTGAGATTCCAACATCCAAGCTCTGCCACCTAGTTGTAAACTGCTGAGTGGAACACCTCATCCAGAAATCGTTCAAATATAACATTCAAATTTATTATGGCTATCTTCACAGTGAGGTTACTAAGTAATGCTATCCACTGCACAGTTCCACATCTACACTGCCCTCGAACTAGCCCTGGAATACACTTTTCTAAGGACCTATCTCAGAATGCTGAGTTTCTGTCCAGACTACTTTTGCCTGATTTCCCCCCCTACTATGTAGATTAAAATGTCTCATGAGAATTACAGTATCTTTGTGACAAGTTTTCATTTTTCCCCTTTACACTTTCATGGATTATTTGTTTACATGTGGGAGGGAAGGATTAGATTGATCTTAGAAAAAAAGTTAAGAAGTTGGCTCAACATTGTGGGCCAAAGTAGGAAGATGCAGCTGAAATAATGAAGTTACATTGTGAAATAATGGATGTTTAAGCTGACTTACATTTAGTTATTTAATATTGCATTTGCTCAAAATGTTAACATAATATTAACCCAGTTACTGGCAATAGTTAGATCCTGGCTTCCTCTCAAATGCAAGGTTATTTACAACCTGCTGGTCTTAACTAATCTCTTTGATCTCACTGATACCCTAACTTGATTCCTATTTGGGTTGTGGAATATGTTTTTCTCAATTTTGTGGAGCACGGTTAAAGACAGTTCACTTTAGGGAGGCTTTGAAAAGCAAAAATAAGGTGATTCATGAATACGTAGAGATTTGAGATGGTAAAAGCTTTATACAAGCTCTGGGTCTAGAGCACCTGAAGTGCCAATTACAATTGTGAGTGAAATATTGAAAGCTCCAATTCATGCCAAAAAGTTAAGTAGCTTTATTTAAGCATCCTCTATGGAAATGATAGATTTAGATGTCAGGTTTTGGTGCCAGCATGCATCCCATAAAAACCAAAGCCTGGGTGCCTAATGCCAGAGGATGTTATTCGTAATCATTTTCAGTATATATTGTATTGCTGTTCTTCACTGTACACGGTTTCATCATCATAGGTTTTGATCAACGAGTACCTCAATTCTAATATTTATAGGAGCAGTCCAACTCAATTTGAACTGTTTAAGTGTTACAGAACACCAAGAAGGGTTGTTAATTCTGTCAGCAACTCAAAAGGCTCATATTTTAAGCTTACTATTTAATTAAATTTAACACTGTTACAAGCCACATTCTATCTCAGAGAGGGAAAGGAATAAAGAATCATTATTCCTTTCCCTCTCTTTCAGATGAGGAGCAGACAGCTGACATAATTCCAGTCTAAACAAGTGCAGTCAGTTGCTGGGAAACTGCATTAAGTGGCGCTCACTTAGTTCTAACAGAAGGTCAAAGTCATGTCAATTTATTATCAAAGGACTTAAATGTCACCATTACTACCTAGAGATTCATTTGCTTGCAGGCATTTACAGAAAAATAAAGAAATACAATAGAATTTCTGAAAAACTATACATGACAAACAACCAATGTGTAAAAGACATTGTACAAATCAAAAAGAAAAATACTGAGAACATGAGTTGTAGAGTTCGGAACATAGATTTATATTTACAAAATTCATTCTGGAATCTTAGTGTAAAGTTCCATTTTACATTCTTTTACTCTTTAACCAGCTTGCCTTAAATGGCAAAGTGTCTTACACTTTGCAAAACATGCTGCCCTGGAATTTGTAGTTCAGGGTCGTAGCAGCTGAATTAGAGCTAACCCTGGAGAAAGCTCCTGACAAAGATCTAGAAGTCTCTGATGTACATTTCCCATCTTAGACATTGCTAGGCTTCACACTGGCAGTGGGATCTCTGATGGCCAGCAATTGTGATGTCATCAAACTCACACAGCAGCCAATCACATTGAAGAATTCTCACCAGGGAGCTGACAGAGCAGTATTTGCGGCTTTGTACGCCTTTAAACTCTCACATCATGCAACAAAGCACAATATCTTCAAGAAAATATACAATACAAATAGACTGTAAATACCTTAAGTTCAAAACAGATCAGATTTTTGCAGTTTGGACTGGAGGAACTCAATCTGTGGAAGAGCAAGGGTTTGGTGAAATAAACTGATGGGTTTCTCTGTTCTACTGTGCTTTTGTGTATATCTGACATTCTTACCATAACATCCACAAAAATATTTTAACACTACCACTGTGCAGGCTAATTGTTACACTGAAATACTTAGGACAGTTAATTAAAAAGTATACCAGCATTTCAACACAATAATCTTTTATTTAAAAAAACTTGATTTAACTGTCAAAGTACTTCCTGTTCTGGGCATCAACAATTGCCAAGATAGTGATGGACATTTTTAACCTCAGTAGTTACACATTAAAAGTAGTAATGCATATTTTGGGCCTTGTTTGCACCTGGATTCTAAAGCAGCATACCAGTGTGAGGGTAAACTGAGAATTGTGAAATGCAGAATGGCCAAACATTGATCTTTTAACATTCACTTGACAAAATGAACAAGTCTAATACTTATCAAAGCAGTTTACTGTTGTAAATGTCACTTTCATCATTCATGTTGAAAATTCACTAGTATTTGTACTAAGCACACGTCACGTTGGCAAGCGATGTGTTGAATTAATGTGAGAACATCTTTGTAAAAAAAAATAAAGTATGAATTAAACTAAGGATGTTGATTTTTTAGATGTGTGCAACAAATTTTCATGCACTTATATCAACTATAAGTGGCTGCAGAAAATTAAAAGGCTTATTATGAAGTGTGGAGATCCAAATTAACGGGAAGGAGAGACAAGGAAGGGTTAGTGTGATGTGCTGCTTAACAGCAGGATGGTCAATGATGGGGAAACAATCCAGTTTCACCAGATTATTACATGGGGGAGTACGCCCAGGATCTTGGCCTACGGCCTGGGAGTTCTCCATTTTAGCATTTAATAGCTCTTCCCCTTATGATTTACCCAGAATTAACACAATTCCTTGGTAAGAAGTATCTAATAGGCTCCACAGAACCCTTCCTTTTGGCTGCGGGCATAGGTTCAATCCTGGGCCTTTCGTTATCTCTACAAGTGAAGAGTTATGGATCACATCCACACAGATGCAGACCCTTTCACCCAGAGTCTATGCCAACCATGGTGCCCTCCCAGCCAGTCCCATTTTCCAGCGTTTAGCCCATATATCTCTAAGCCCCACCTCTCCATGTATCTGTCCAAGTGCTTCCCAAATGATACTACTGTACTTGACTCAACCACTTCCTCTGGAAGCTCATTCCATCTAATCACCTCCCTCTGAGTGAAAAGGCTGCCCCCGCCCCCAGGCCACTTTATAAGTCTTTTCTTCTTTCACCCTAAACATGTCACCTAATTTCGGGCTCCAATACCTTGGCAAAAACACCAGTATCATCCTTCTAATTTTAAACATCTCTACACAGCCACCCATTCATTCTCCAATATTCCATTGAATAAAGACCTCATGAGGCTAACCTCTCCCTATAACTCAGACACTCTGGTCCTGGTAAAATCCTAAGTCTTTTTCACGCTCTTTTTGGTTTAACCACATCTTTTCCCCTATAATGCGCTTGAGGACTTTTCCCTCGTACATTTGTTCACAGGAAGTGGACAATGCTGCCATTTATAGCTCATCTCCAATTGTCACTAACATGACAGTCAGCCATGAATCAACATGTTGGAGGTCCTGGAATCACTTGTAGAGGATAAAATTTGGTTTTCTAAAGTACATTAGTGAACTGGGTGGGGGGGGGGGGGGGGGTTGCAGTAATCCACTAGTTTCATCAGGATTACCATAACTGCAAATATCTTTTTAACATAGTTTTATTTGACATCTGGAATTCTTTCATGTTCTAGCTGCTGTAATGGGATTCAAATGTGTCTTTTGGGTTAAGTCATAGAACACTTAAGGCCATATAGTCTGTGGTGAACTCAGTCTGCCTCGTCCCATCGACCTGCACCTAAACCATTGGCCTCCATACCCCTCCCATCCATGTATGTGTTCAAATTTCTTTTAAACACTGAAATGAAGCCTGCATCCACCACTTGCACTGGCAGTTCACTCTACACTCTCACCGCCCTCCGAATGAAGTTATTCCTCATGTTCCCCTTAAACATTTCACCTTTCACCCTTAGTCCATGACCTCCACTTCCAGTCTCACCCGACCTTAATGGAAAAGGCCTGCCTGTATTTACCCTGTCTATACTTCTCAATCTTGCATACTTCTATCAAATTTTTCCCACAGTCTCCTGTGCTCTAGGGAATTAAGTCCTAAACTATTCAACATCTCCTATACGTCAAGCCCTCAAGAACTAGCAATATCCTTGTAAATTTTCTGTGCACTCTTCCAATCTTATTGACATCTCTCCTTTTAAGTAGGTGACCCAAAACTGCACACAGTACCCCAAACTAGGCCTCACCAATATCTTAGACAACTTCAACACAACATTCTAACTCCTTTACTCAATAAATTGATTTATGAAGCCAAATGTTCCAAAAGCTCTCTTTATGACTCTAGCTACCTGTGATGCCACCTTCAAGGAATCATGGACCTGTATTCCAGATCCCTCTGTTCTACCACACTTCTCAGAGCCCTACCCTGGTTTGTCCTCCCAAAGTTTACTACCTCACACTTGCCTGCATTAAATTCCATCTGCCATTTTTCAGTCCGTTTTTCCAGATGGTCCAGATCCCACTCCAGATAGCCTTCCTCCCTGTCCACTCTTGGTGTCATTCACAAATTTACTGATCCAGTTTGCTACATTGATATAGATGACAAACAAGAATGCACCCAACACCAATCCCTGTGGCACACCACTAGTTACAGGCTTCCTGTCATAGACACTACCATCTACAACCACTGTCAGGCATCTCCTGCAAAGCCAATGTCAAATCCAATTTACTCCCACATATTGAATGCCAAGTGACTGAACCTACTGATCTACAAGAGATGCTAGAAGTACACACACAAAATACTCCAAGTCAGGCAGCATCTGTGGAAGGGAATGGATCTACTGTTTCAGGTCTCTGGATGTTCATCCAGTAACTTAACCATTGGGGCCCACCGTTGTTCAAGGTCACCCAAGGATATTGCATCCTAGCTATCTACTTGAGATGCAAGCCAGTACTCAAAGCATCGAAGTACAATATGGAGAGTAAGCTGTTGCATATGCAGAAGGCTCCCCCTCTCATTGCGGCTGATGAATCCAAAAGAACGGCAGAGATCGATACAGTTTGGCACCAGCGGCATCTGCAGGAGTTGCCAGTCAGTGTTAAACTCAATATAGGAATGTCTTAGGGCTCCAGCTCTGGGTTTTTCCTTGGGATTTACTCCTGAAGCCTTCCCCATGAGTGGGTATGGCCGCAAGGCAGCAGAGGTTTGAGATCAGTGTTCCTACCCCTGGATGAGATGCCAACCATAGCTGATGAGCTCCATCTGCCCAAAGTGAATGGTTTTAAGATGCCAGTAGCTCACCTCTGCCCCTTCTCCTGTCAGTAGAGACAGCCCCACTGGGCTTAGTAACTACACATGTGAAGCCCAGGAAATGGACTTTGTTGTCAGAGGCTATTTGAAGAACACTTCTATCTGTAGCATCTGTACTCTGGAGTACTGAGCTGCCAGTCCAGCCCATTCCACGACCATGCGTCTAGCTGTAATACCACTATTTCATGTGCCTGTTTAAGCCCTGAGCTCACCTGCCTTCCCTGTGAGGCTTCTTGCATCAAAATGAAATATTAGACCTTTCTAGCTCCCTGCATTGCCAACTGAACTTGTTCACTTGAATTTCTAATTACATTTTATTTCTTAATTTTATAATTTGCCTGAACTGTTTCATCTGCCACACTATCATTTAGGATTCCACACTTATGCTAGTTTAGTTTAAATTCTGCTCACTATATTAGACCTCCTAGCTAGGATATTAGTCTTTCTCCAGTTCAGAGGCAACCCATCCCTCCAGTACAGGCCACCTCTGCCCCAGAAGAGGTCCCAGTGGTACAAGCACCTGAATCCTCCTTGCATCAGCTCCTCAGCTATGTGCCCCGTCCTCCTATTCTTACCCTCACTAGCACATGGCACTGGATGCAATCCAGCAATTACAACTCCAAAAAGGTCTGTCTTTTTAACCTTCTCCTTAACTCCCTAAATTCACATGGTGGAACCTCATCTCTTTAACTAACCTATGCAGACGATATCAATATGGACACACCCACTCACTTATCCTATTTGCATACCTTTGCAGCTACAACATACTTTCCTTCTTCCCTTCAGGCATTTAGGAAACCCACAAATTTAGCACAATTCAGAAAATTGGGACAAAGTTGGGTAGGCACTGTGGTCCTGATGAGGGGTCTTGGCCCAAAATGTCTACTATTTATTTCTATCCATTTATACTGCCTGATCTGCTGAGTTCCTCCAACATTTTGTGTGCGCTGTTCTTGATTTCCAGCAGTGGCAGAATCTCTTGTGTACAATTTTGCCACTGTATTATTAGTACCGTCTTATAAAGTGTTGGGCTTGCAGTACATTCACTGTCACACACCACTAGTTACACATTCTTACTATTCTTTGCCTCTTGTTGGCCCAGCCATCTTCTATTGGCACCAATACATTACCTCCTACACCATGAGCTTTTATCTTCCACAATAACCTTTCAGCAACATTTATTAAATGTCTTCTGTATTTTTATTGTTTTTTTTTTAAATCCAAGTACACCCACCAGTCTCACTTTATCCAGAGGCAATGTTACATGCTCAAAAAACCTTAATAAATTGATTCAAACACAACTTTTCTTTTCCCAAAACCATATCGACTGACCTGATTTCCTTTAATTTTCCTAGGTGCCCTGCTGTAATGTCCATAATTAACATTTTAATATTAACAGACCTGTAGCTTCCTGTTATCTATTCTCCTCCCTTTTTGAATAAAGTAGCTGCTTTAATTATTTTTCAATCTAATGGAAACTTCCCAAGTCCAGGGAGTTTTGGAAAATTAAAACAAACTCAACAATCAATGGGAGAAAAAGGTGGACTGGAGGAAGACAGGAGCCTTGTGAACAGCACAGTGACACTACTAGTAGAGCTGTTACCTCACAGCACAGGAACCCAAGTTTAATTCTGACCTCCAGTACTGTGCAGAGTTTTGCACATACATTTCCTTCAGATGCTCCGGTTTCTTTCCACAGCGAGGTTGGTAGGTTCAATGGCCACTGTAAAACTGACCTTAGCGCATGGGTGAGTGGTACAATCTGGTTGGAGTTAACAAGAAGTGGGATTTGTGTTGATGGGTGTTTGATCAACATGGACCTGATAGAACAAAGTGCCCACTTTCATCCTGTTTCGTTTCCTCTATCACTCAAGCAGGGAATTTAAATTTGACCATTATTCTGTTCAGGGCTGGAAACCGCCACCACTGCCTGTAAGGAATGAGCTTGTACGTTTTCCCTGTGACCGCGTGGCGTTCTTCCAGGTGCTCCAGTTTCCTCCCACATTCCATAGCCATACTGGTTGATAGGCTAATTGTAAATTGTGCCGCGATTAGGATAGTAATTGGGGGATTGCTGGGTGGCGTGGTTTGAAGGGCCTATTCCATGGTGTAGCCGAATAAATAAGTGTAGTGATCTCAAGGGTCTCCTAGTTCTGTAGTTCATAAGCCTTCCTTCTGCCAAGTATTTTGTTCAGACTTGCCTGTTCTTTTAGAACATAGAAGCTAACCCGTTCTATCACTACAGCCAATGCTTGTTGCTGCCTTGGGAAGTTTGGATTTGAGTTCTCATCACCTTTTTTAAGTGCTGTGTGGTAAAGTGAGGTATGTGCAAAATAATGTGAACACGAGGAAATCTGCAGATGCTGGAAATTAAAGCAACACACATAAAAAATTGCTGGTGAATACAGCAGGCCAGGCAGCCTCTATAGGAAGAGGTACAGTCGACGTCTCGGCCCAAAACGTCGACTGTACCTCTTCCTATAGATGCTGCCTGACCTGCTGCATTCACCAGCATTTTTTATGTCTGTTGCTTTATGTGCAAAATAACGTGTGTTATAATCACCCAAATTCTGCAATAAGTATCTGCTTTGGGCACAAAGTACTACAACCTTTTGCCCAGGTTTACAATTTTCTGCAAGAGACCTAATTTGGCATTGGCTAAGACCATCAAAAGGTTCAAACTAATTGCCATGCTTATGGAAGGCTGCAGATGTTGAAATCTGGAGCAACACATAGAAAGCTGCAGGAACTCAGCCAGTCAGTCAGCATCAATAGAGGGAAACAGACCATTCACATTTTTGGTCAAGACCCTGCATCAGAACCAGGCGTACTCTAGAAATTTAAAGTGCTGATCAAATCTGTGACCACCTCAGGAAGACTGGCATCAAACTAGCTAACGTCCTTGGGTATGCACCTTGAAACATTTTCTAACTGCTACAGATGCTACATAAATAATGAAGCTATCCTTGTACAGAACTCCCTGCCCCATTAACTTTATTTGTATTTTTTTAAATTTGCATTTAAGCATTCGACTTACTGCCATCATCAATTAGGCACATTTTCCTCTTCTTGATGCTTTACACTGTGTAACTAGGTAATAATGATGCAATATGGTTTCTCCTTCATGTAGAGAACTGTTGCCCTATAATGCATTCCAAAAGCATCAAGAGAAAGTTAAACTTTAAATGTCATAAATATTGAATCCTACACTTCAATGAGATCCATCGGATTTACAAAGTTGAAGTAATAAACCTGATGAACAATATTTTAAAAATGCAGATCCTGGAAAATCTGAAATTTAAACAAAATGTTGGAAGCATTCAACAGATCAGCAACAGACGTCGAAAGAGAAATAGAGTTAATATTATGAGTCAGATTCATCAGCAGAACTCAAGTGCTCCCAGCATTTTCTGTAAGATTGATGGAACGTTGGGAAATGTCTATTCTTTGCCCAGGGGTTGTATCAATTAGTCAAACTCTTGAAGTTTCAACTGTAGGATGGATTTAAAGATGCAATTTGTTTGCTGTCTATGGCAGCAGTCTTCAAGATGTTACGATCCTTTTTAAAAAAAGATTTGTTTTATTTGTCACATGTATATTATAACAGTGAAATTCATCACTTGCTCCAAATCAAATCAGCTAGGATTGTGCTGGGGGCAGCCTCTAAGCGTTGTCATGCTTCCAGCACCAACACAGCATATCCACAACTAACTAACCCTTGAAGGGTTCGCGTCATTTTTACCAATTGTATAAATGCTATATGTAATGGAAAATCTAGTATTATTGCGTGTTCAAGCAGAATGGACTACACATACTACAGGTTTAGAATGACATTTGTGTTAACAATTGCCCCTGGTCTGACCCTCAACTCAACAGTTTCTCTTCCAGATTGAACCATCACCATAAATTGTTCTGTTTTGCTTCAGTTAAACTATAAAATGCCCACTGAACCCATTGACCCTATGGACATAACCAACATGAGACTGCAGGGCTTTGTCCTTTTAAAACCCACTCATCTTTTAACAAGATTATGGTTCATCTACCTTGATTCTACCTTCCCGTCAGTATCCAGAAATTAACAGCATCCTGATGGAGTTCTGGGATAGCAAATTATAGATTCCAAAACATGGATGGAGACATTTCTCACCACTTCCTCCTGTGTGGTAGCGTCAAACCTTTGCTGAAAAGTAAAAAAATCCACCTAATTCTTGCAAAAGTCCAATTTTTAAATAAATGTTAATCTGCTCCCAGGAAAAGTTCTACAATCAGACCTTAAACTTTTTGGGGTCCAACAAGAGACAACTGCCAGTGAGATTTGAGTTCTAACTGCATGACCTTAAAAACATGCTCATACAAATAAATTAAGCACTCTTTAAATTATTTCTGCAAACATTCAGAAAACTTTATGAACAAAGCTCCTTGAGGTCTCCACCTTGTGGTGAAACATTGTTTAATAGGAGCCAGAGTGCCAATTGTTCAGATTGCTGCCACTTCCTTTAAGATGCTCATACACAAAAATTTCAAGTTTTCTCTGTGGAACCACTCAGGCTAATTGATGCCTAAACCTTAAAACCTGGTAACAATAAGGGACTAGTGGTAACACCATGCACACTTTGCAAATAGATTTACAAGATAAAGGAGGCACTTCATGCAATAGACGTACTGTCATCAAATTCTTATTCCACCTCTTTAGTTTCAAATTTAGGGACAGCATATTGATTCAAGTATGACATTTGCACACACTGTGCCAAAACTCATGTAATTTTATTTCTCATCTTCTAACCCTCACTGGACCAGGGTCTAGAGTTGTGCTGCCACTGAACATTGTGGTTTGGGCACTTTGCAACAGACTGTCGAACATTTTGTGGATACATTGTTAGAAATAAAAGCAGTGTGACACATTGTCAGAGTATATATTAAATTGATGGTAAAATGAACCTTTAAGAACATAGCTTCTATGTTCTAAAAGAACAGATAAGTCTGCCTGTCCATTGAGTAGCTCAGAAGCACAGCATTTCACCCTAAAGTTCAGTGTGTGGTACAGAAAGTAAATTGAGTCTATATATTAAACAGAACAAGTTTCTTACCTCTCCAGAAATCAGTGTACAAGAACTTCCATCATACTTTCCCAACTATAACACAGCTCAAAGTCTCAGATGCCAGGTAGACCCTGCCAAGTTTGACAGTTAATTAAGCCACAAACTCAGGGATATCAGCTGTCAAAATGGAATTACTGCAAATGTGGCTGTTTGTAAGATTCCAATAGAGAAAAAAAACTGGAGGCAGCCATGGCATAGTCATAGAGTAATTCAACACAACAGGTCCTTCAGCCCAAGTGGTCCATGCCAACGACAGCATCTTCCACATTCAGCCCATAACCCTTCCCCTCTATGTAAAGAAAAATATCTTTTTACATGTACCTATCCGCATGCCTCTGAACTGTTGCAATGGTAACCACCTTGAGCACATACTCAGCACAGAAATTAACATTCAAATCAACTCATCTGTTGAGATTTTTATTGTCCATTGCCATTCACCTCACCCAGAGTGAGTCACAGAAAGGATAAAATAAATAAGCCATGTTGAATTTTCCCTCATTATAGCACAAGTTGAACCAGCAAACTGCTTTTGAAATGCAGCCATTATTTTGTATGGGGAAATTTTATGTTTCACTGAATGATTTGAGGGAGATGTAGGCCAAGATATGAAAACTGTAAGTCCTTTAAACAGCTCAACAGATCTTTTGCATGCTTATCAGCTGATAGGCTACTCAGCTTCCAACTTAAGAACACAGCACACCATTGTGTTAGATTAGAGAATTTTCTGACAGGAGGCAAAGTTCTACCAATACAGGACAAACGCAAAGGTACAGATGAAGGTCAAATCAAAATGCAAAGCTGAAGGCATCAAATCAAGATTGTGGACAAAGGTGTAAGATATGGGCATGAAAATAGAGGAAGTCAACAGTGTGTGCTGTGTACCATTCATTAGCAGTGGGCAGGGCCTACAGACTAGTTTATTGACACCAGAGGAAAAAGAGCATTATGAACTAATATGTTTTACAGATAACAATGTTTAGCAGCTGGGACAAATATTAAAGCATTTTAGTATGAAATTAATCTATAGTGTTGGTTGTTAGAAAATTATATTACAATTTTTGAGGTTTGGCTGCTTAAAACTACTCAATTTCCTCCCTCCCCCAACTAAATTTCCAAATCCACATTATAAAAGAAATTGCCTTCATAAATTTGACATAGTGCAATGGCCAAGTGAACACCATCCGTTGCTCCTTGTCCGATAACACCTTCTGGCCGTAATTTTCATTCTCCACCTCCTCAGTGCTAACAGAGGCTTTACTAAGCAGAGTTTCCTTCCTATCAATAAATCTGCCCCCACCCCCCTCACAATTTTGCTTAATCTTTTCAACCAACATTTCTGGAGTCTAACAGAACCACAGATAATTTTCTAGGCAACAAAATTGGTTTTTATTTAGTAAATTCCTATCTATTTGATACTCCAATTGACTTATTCAACCAGCACATGAAAGTGATGGCTAGCAGGTATATGGCAGTGCATCCAATATTTCATATGATTTTCTCCGTATGTAAAATTATGAGGAGCATAGATAGAGTTACTAGCCAGAGCCTTTTCCCCCCATTGTGGAAGGGCATAGATTTAAGGTGGGGGGGGGCGGTTTGGGGAAGGCTTAAAGTAGATTTGTGAGGCAAGTTCTTTCGTATCACAGACAGTAGAAGGTGCTGGAAGCAGACATGGTATCAACAGTGAAGAAGCATTTAGAGACACGTGAAATGGAAGGGGACAGAATAATATAAACAAAATTCGTATTGTGGTCAGTATAATCTCTGTAATTTTGAACGCTTGACCTAATTACTGCAATTAGGATTAAGATTTGCTTCTGAGGTCCCTTCCGTTCAAGGCAACAAGTGGTTCAGGCAAGTCATAAGAAAAAAATTATATGGGTTGCATCTAGCCTAAAACTAGTCATCTCATCACTAACTTCTCCAGTGTATTTAATAAATTACTGAATTTGCATGTTAAATCTCCATTAAAGCCTGCCATAGAAAAGTCTGCTAATTGAGAATGCACTTACATACTGTTAGTGCATCACTAATCCATCTCACTCATCCATTGGGCATAATATTAAGCATTTAATCACATTCCAGCAAATGCACAATTGCTTTTCCAAATACACTTACAGTTGCAAGTCAAAAGTTTGTGAACCTTTTTGCAATCTCATTTTCTGCAAAAATTACTCACAAAATGTTGTCTAATCTTCATTTAGGTCACAATAATAGACAAACACAATCTGCCTAAACTAATAATACACAAGCAATTGTACTTCTTGTCAATACTAAGTACACTATTTAAACAATCATAGTTTAGGTTCCAAAAATTATGTGAACCTCTGGGGTAATGCCTTCTGCAAAAGCTGTTTGGAGTCAGGTGTTCCAATCTATGAATGCTGAAGGAAGT
Organism: Mobula birostris; assembly: GCF_030028105.1. NCBI lineage: Eukaryota > Metazoa > Chordata > Chondrichthyes > Myliobatiformes > Myliobatidae > Mobula > Mobula birostris. The sequence continues at coordinate 124,259,487 of NC_092379.1, read as the reverse complement.
GAAAAAGAACCGAACAGTAACAGCAAAAGACCTGCAGAAATCTCTAGAACTTTCTAAAGTCTTTGTTCATGTGTCCACTGTGAAAAATATACTGAACAAGAATGGTGTTCATGCAAGGACACCACAGAGGAAACCACTGCTCTCCAAAAGAAAACATTGTGGCATGTCTCAAGATTGCAAAAGACCACCTGGATGTTCTATTGTGCTTCTGGGACAATGTTCTATGGTCGGATGAGACAAAAGTTGAATTTTTTGGCAGAAATGCACATCTCTATGTTTGGAGGGAAAAGGGCACTGCACACAGACACCAAACCGCATCTCAACAGTGAAGCATGGTGGAAGGAGCATCGTGGTTTGGGGCTGCTTTGCTGCCTCAGGGCCTCGGCAGCTTGCAATCATTGAAGGAACAATGAATTCAAAATTGTATCAGACATTTTACAGGAGAATGTCAGGGTAGTGGTCTGTCACTGAAGCTTAACAAAAGTTGGATGGTGCAACAAGACAATGATCTGAAACACAAGAATAAATCAACAGAATGGTTTAAAAATAAGAAAGTTTGTGTTTTAGAATAGCCAAGTCAGAGTCCTGACCTTATCTCGATTGAGATGCTCAATTGACTTGGAGAGCTGTTCATGCAAGGCATCCCAGAAAAGTGATGAACTGAAAACTATATTGTACGGAGGAATGGTCTAAAATTCCTCCTCACCATTCTGCTAAACTGATCAGCAGTTACAGGAAATGTTTGGTGGAGGTTATTGCTGCTAAAGGACGTTCTACCAGCTATTACATACAAGGGTTCACATACTTTTTCCAGCCTGGACTGTGAATGATTAAACAATGTGTTCAAAGAAAGACATGAAAATTACAATTGTTTGTGTGTGATTAGTTTAGGCAGATTGTGTTTGTCTATTATTGTGACTTAGATGAAGATCAAACCACATTTTATGAGTAGTTAACGCAGAAAACCAGGTAATTGCAAAAGGTTCATAAAACTTTTCTTGCAACTGTATGTGATTTACCTTTATTAAAAATCCTATTTTTTTGTTTTAATCCATTTTTTCTTTTCTAATTTATTGGCATTCTCATAATTAACACTAACATTACAATGTTACACCCGTCACTTCCTAAGGCACTAGATGCATTGGCTTCAACAGCTTGCATTAGCAGCAAGTTACAAAGTGAAACATTCAAGAAGATGCATCCAGATGCAGTGAGATGTGCCATTTCTGAACCATTATCTTTTCAATGCTGAAATTTTTAAAAAAGCTCGATTCTGATCTAATTCAAGTGCAAAATCTCAGGTGAAAACAACAAAATTCCCTGCATTTGAAAAAAAACATACAGTAGCTTTGCGCAGAGTTAATAATAGATTTACAGAAATGCAGATTTACTAGCTTAGAATAAATATAAAACTCTAAAACTCTCAAACCTGTGAACCGGCATTGCCAAATACCCAATCTTATGATCTAAAATATGGCAATATTTGACTGCTGCAGCTATCAATAGCAGATCTTCATTTTGTTTTATCCTCTGTACCTTAAAACATAACATCTTGAACCAAGCCCAGTTCTATTGAAGGGTCATTGACCTAAAACAGTAAATGTTTCTCTCTCCAAGGATACTATTAGATGTTCTGAGTACTTTCAGTACTGTACTTTGTTCCATTGCAAAAGAAATTTAAAGTTTGATTTTGAGTAGAGTACATTCAGACATTGAGTGCTTCTCACTAGTAAATTATCAGCAACAACAGGGCTTTCCTCCAACATTATGAATTGCAAACAAAATCAAAAATGCTGGAAGAATTCAGCCCATCAAGCATCATCAAAGGAAGGGAAAGCTAGTTAACATTTCAGGTCAAAGACATTTGAACTGCTAACCAATTGTGAATAGCTAGTTTGATAGTGCACACTTATGAATTGCTGATTTGGGCTATACAACATACAAAGCAGTTTTAACATTACATTGACTCAAAAACCAGTGTTACCTAAATCAAAACAAGTTGCTTGAAAGCACTGGTATGCCTACCAACACATGTAAATGTGCAAAACTAATCAGCTAAAATGGAAATAAAAGCAATTAACTACTGTTCAGGTTTGCACACTGTATCTTCAGCTGCTCGATCTTTGTGTCTTCAATTTTTGCACCAACTTTTTTTCCTGGGATTTCACTGGTAGAGAGCAATAAAGCAAGCCCACATATTTAGAATCAAGATTTCTTTCACAAAATTATGACAATAATAGATATGCAGAAATGCTCACATCAGGAAATAAGATTGTAATTCCCGAGTTATTCTTAAATAATGGTAAACTGTTTTATTCACTCATGGCTGGCTTTCTCCCTCCACCCATGGCTGTGCCTTAACAGCCAACCACACCATTAATAGAATCATAGAAAACCTACAGCACAATACAGACCCTCCGGTCCACAAAGCTGTGCTGAACATGTCCTTACCTTAGAAATTACCTAGGGTTACCCAAAGCCCTTTATTTTTCCCAAGCTTCATGTACCGATCCAGGAGTCTCTTAAAAGACCCTATCATATTCGCCTCCACCACCGTCGCCGGCAGCCCATTCCACGCACCTACCAGTCTCTGCATAAAAAAAACTTATCCCTGATATCTCCTCTGTACCTACTTCCAAGCACCTTAAAAACTGTGCCCTTGTACTAGCCATTTCAGCCCTGGGTAAAAGCCTCTGACTACCCACACAATCAATGCCTCTCATCATCTTATACACCTCTATCAGGTCACCTCTCATCCTCCGTCGCTCCAAAGAGAAAAGACCGAGTTCACTCAGCCTATTCTCATAAGGCATGCTCTCTAATCCAGACAACATCCTTGTAAATCTCCTCTGCACCCTTTTTATGGTTTCCACATCCTTCCTGTAGTAAGGCGACCAGAACTGAGCACAGTACTCCAAGTGGGGTCTGACGAGGGTCCTATATAGCTGCAACATTACCTCTCGGCTCCTAAACTCAATCCTACGGTTGATGAAGGCCAATGCACTGCATGCCTTCTTAACCACAGAGTCAACCTGTGCAGCAGCTTTGAGTGTCCTATGGACTCAGACCCCAAGATGCCTCTGATCCTCCACACTGCCAAGAGTCTTACCGTTAATACTATATTCTGTCATCATATTTGACCTACCAAAAGGAACCACCTCATACTTATTGATGTAGGACAACAAACAGTGAATCAACAGACTAGATATCAGAAGTTTCTAATATTGTATTTATCAACAATGTAAACACAGAAACCAAAACAAATAAACACATCATTGACAGAAGTGACCACGTTGGACATTCCCAATCTTAGCTTTCACATCAACAGTCTTGATTCCGAATAATGCTTTAAGGTGATTTAAATAAAATGATATTTATGTGCTTTAAATATTGCATGAATGCAGAGGTAGATGGTCAAAAAATTCTGAAATAGTGTCAGGAGATGGTATTAAAAAATGACAACATTAACATGTAAAAAGTAGCTGAGTTTATAGATAACTAACCATTAAGGATAAATGCACTTAACATTAAAGGAGAGTCAACTAAAGAGGAAAGGAGGGGAATAAACCTCACAGACAATGGCACTGGTAGTTTATCATTTTATTAACATTTATAGATACCCCAGTTTTTTTTAAATGGTCAATGTCAAAAGATAAATGTTTTTCTGCAACTGAAGGTTCCTTTTCTCCAGAAATTAAAATGACAACTGGATAATCAAATATTTTTTCATCAAAACTCAGTTACTAGTTTACAAAAATTAGTACAACAGATTACATAAATAAACTAAATCACTTTAAATAGGCCTTGTACAGTTGACCAAAGCAAATGACTTTGGCAAGTTTTCTGCAGCTGCAGAAAAACTCTCCCTGGACTTCTTAAAACACTCATCTAATTTGCTTTGAACCTTTACTACACAGTTTGCCTTTTGCAGGGCTAATGGCAATCTGTGAGATTCCTATTATCATTTTTTTTCTAACATTGGCTCTGTGAAATTTAAGTAATGAAATTACACATTACAATATTGGCATTTAAAATTTATACAAGATTCATAGCTCATTACCTTTATACAAAACTGATTCTTTCCATATACATTAGGGTTAGCACGATACCAAATCGTGTCATTACTTCCCACAATCTGCTCATATATATATTCAAAAACAAAAACTGGCATTCTGCCTCAGAAACAAACTTGTCCATTCTTACATTAATTATAATACAAATGTATTTCAATTTCATATTTAAAAGAACAAAACTGGAATTTTCTTATTAAAGAAACCCAGCATTTTTATACTTTACAACTTATAAATGCAACATGTCAATTGGCAGAATACCAGAGCTTATTTTTCACGTAGATCAGGACTGCACTTGACTTGCAGTACTTGATTAGGATTTCAGAAACTAGTCTATTACACAACACCTTGACGGTCCTGATGGTCTTGATGGTTGCAGTGAATCCAAATGACATCTTAATTGAGAGCTGGGAAATTATGTTATTAGGCACAAATTACATGGCGCAGGGCTGAGGGTTGCAGAAATGTGTCGAGAGGCTAACACGTGCATCCACGGTCTCACTAATCCATTCAATTATAAAGAAAAAATAAACATCCAGCTTCCCAAAGGCAAACAACTTCTTACTCTAGAGTTTGTGTGACTGGATTATTTTCCTAAAACTGAAAATGCAAAGTGGAAAGGCAAGAGCTTCAAAGGGATGTACAGAGTAACTCCAAAGAAATAAAATCAGATTTTTTTTTAATATTGACTGAAAATTAGAAGATAGTAAACAAATTCATAGTACAGTATCTGTTGAATAACTGCAATTTGTCCCATAGACACGTTCAATATAAGGCAATCTTTTCATTAAAGATGTACAGTGAATTAGTATTTTTATATAGCAGTAAATTTGCATTGCTAATTTAATTGGCCAATTTCTCTACCCTATACATAAATTCTCCAACAATGAAAAAGTCTGAATCACTAAAACACCATCACTAAGTGTGCACCCAAACCAAAACTATACATCAAAAAAGGAAATGTTTTGATTTAAAAAATCCAAACAATGAAAAAAAAATTGTAATTCAATACAAGTACTAACAATATGACAAAATTATAGGCCAAGGATTCACCCTGGACAAAATGAAAGCAAAAGCATTATAGTTTAAATAAGTTATTTACCATGCTAAGAAGAAATCTTAATTAAGGGTTCAATCAACCGACTTAAGAAACCAAATGCCAGAATTGTTCCCCAAATACATATTTAAGCATGGTAAAATTGTTTCACTTCATATACAATGCAACAGTGCACACTTGTAATAGAATCAATACAAAATGTCCAAACCCATACTAAAGATCTTTTTTAACATATGTCAGGAAGCAGTCACACAGAAATATTAGGTATGGCTATTTTGAAATTTCCTCTGCATTCTGGAGTAAAATTTTATATGGTTCACTGTTTAATACAGCTAGCTAATTCTACTTTACACCAATACTGGGAGCACAAAATTGTGGAGGCCACATACTAGCCAATGTTATCACCAACAGCGCGACCTAAAACGGCCTGACGACATATGGGACACGTGGAGTTTTCAGACAGCCAGCGATCGATGCAGTGAACATGATACTCATGTGAGCAGGGAAGCTTGCGAAGCTTGTTGCCAGCAGTGTACTCACTAATGCATACGCTGCAGGTTTTAATTGCATCGCTCTCCCCAAAATTTCTTGTGGACAGGTTGTCAATTTGCTCTTTAGTCAGTCCCCTTGGCTGATCATCCTCGTCTTCATCATTTAGCAAGAAGAAATGGGCAAGCCTAAGTATAGGCAAAGTGCCACTTTCTTCAAGTCCAAACAAGCCTCGAGTCTGCTGAGCTTCTCTTCTCCTTGCACCAGTTGTACTATCTGTTTCACTGTCATTCCGCTGCACTCCTGCCTGCTGCTCTCCTGTTCTACCTATTGAAGCAACGTTTGGAGACTCACTTGTGCTGTTCTGTGACTCAGAGACTTCCTGCACTGGATTTCGGCCCCTGTTGCTTGTTTCAGAGTCACTGTCACTGTCCACAAAGGAACTCAATTCCCCACCCATCATTATTCGGCGCAGTATGGTTTGGAGAGCAACCGAGGCAGCCTCCCCAAGACCCGAATCAGAAATCCTGCGAAAAGGAATCCGAATGGTGCTTACATAAGTTCGCACCCCTGCTCTCTCAGAGCGGGAGAAAGTGCGCCTCAGTCCACCCCGCTCACTTTCATACACAACTGTGTTGTCTGTTGTTTGGGATCTCGAGCGGGTCCTGTTAGCTATACTATCTCTATCTGTATTTTCACCAGGTCTTACCCTTCTCACTTGCAGATCTAACATAATGGTAGGTGGTCGTCGTCCAGCTGTAGATGAATCATTGGAGGAAGCTTCTGTAGGATCAACCGCTTCTTGGGAAGACTCTCTAGGTTCACTTGACTCAGACGCTGAGAAAGGATTAGTTACTCCTGTCAACCCTTCATCTCCAACCCGACTCTGCCTGGACACTACATGCTGCCTAGTTCTGGAACTTCCTTCTGTCCCACTCTCTGAACTGGACCTCACGGACCGGAGGGAAGTCTGGCGTCGTGATCTACTTGTTCCTTCAACTGGATGCAAGGGTGAACGGCTTCGATTGCTTCTTGTTCTAGAGGACCTTCGACGTTCTGGACTTCTGCTTCTGCCAGTTTGTACACGACCTTGAGGTGGCTGGGTTTCAAGGTCTTGTCTAAAAGGTTCAGATCTGTTTTCATAAGAAAATTCCCCATTTGGTCTTCTACTCTGTCTAGTAACACCAGTCTCAGACCTTTCTGGTTCACTTTGGACACTTTCCTCTGTTACGGTTACTGGTGGAGCTGTTACTGCTTGTGCAGGTTGTGCTGTTGTTGGTGGGGATGGGTTTATGTTTCTAGATGGTACGGGTGTCACAGCTTCTTCTGTTGGTGGCAATGTTGTTCCTGCATTCGAAGTGTCCATGAGCTGCTCACTTTCCATCTCGGCACTTTGATCGATTCTACCTCGACTGACATTGATTTCCAAGCTGAATCTAAAATCACCACTTGTTGGATTTGTACGACTGACTGCTCTCCATGAGCGATTCCCACTCTGCCCACTTCTCGTCGTGTTACCCGTCTGTCTAAAAGCATTCAACCACTCCAGAAGTGAATCGCCACTTGACCCTTCGTCCAAACCTTCAGCACCTACAGGGACAAAACAAATAAACATCAATAACTGAAAAACATAGTTCAGCAAATGTGTAGGGTCCTTTTGATTCTCTGAATGTTATGAATCCTCCAAACTGTTGGAATAAAACCTAGTCTGATTGTTTAGAACAGTACAGCACTACATTCAGGTGGCAAACATCTACTTTCAGGGTGCCAAGAGTGCCCTTGGATCTCCAAAAGAGTGTCTGCAAAAGCACACACAATTATGTGGCCTTATATGCCATGAGACATCTTGGCATTAGTCTTGAGGTCTGAAAACCTGCCTCACTAATGCAAGATGGATCACCAAAACTGGAGTTCAAGCTTTGGGTGATGTTACTTCTTAACCTCGCACGGCAAAACATATGTTTTGGCAGAAGAAAGGAAAACCTATCAACAGTACTTAAAAAGACCACCTACTTCAAGTTTAATTTCTAGACTTTGCTATTTGCTAAGCACCATGTGAATGGTGCTTCCTGTAGTTGCTTCAAGTTTACCGACTTTGAGGTGCCCAGACATATTTTCCTTTAGAATACAGCGAAAGAGAACACAAGTGCTTCTGGATGCTGGAGTGCCTCGAAAGGAAGGGCAGAACATCATACTTGTCCAGAGAAATCAGGGAGCAATTTTCCAACGTAAACCACAGCAGTTTGCTGAGATGCATACACTTCAATAAGATCATCTAAACTCAGTACCACAGATAGTTAAGGGCTACATTTTGTCACCAACTTTCTTGCACCATTGGAGCTGCAGATATCTGTAACTTTTAGAGATTTTCTAAACCCTGCTATATAAGGTGCTAGACTAAGGTTCTCCATTCAAAGAGGATTTACAACATATCATTCCCTCTTACTGAATTGTTAGCTTTAAAGGGAGGATACTGATACAGCTTTGCACATATTATAATGCCAAACTGGAACCATGATGTCTAACTGTTGTCATGGCCAAAGTTCTGACGCTTCTATTGTGCGTCACCTCCACCATGCCAAATATGTTTGAGCCACTAAAGCAAACCAAAGGGTGGGAAGTTGGGCACAAAGGTACCCATCAAGGACACCATTACCCTGGTCCACGTGGGGCACGCGCAGTGCTACAACATAAAAACAAAATAAAACAGACCATTGGCACATTGATACCATGTTTCTGCTGACTGGATCACTGTGAAATCCTGCTGTACAAAGCCAGAGGAGCTCTACAGACAGACATTTCCCCAGTATATCCAGCACTCTCCTTTTGGTTTCAGCAAAGTGGCCATTATCAAATTAAACACAGAAAAGATAACTTTGATTTGTTAATACAAAATCCCTGAAGGAACTAAGCATCCACTTTGTTTTACTGGGCATGTCCACATCTTCCAAACTCCTCCTATCCCAAGAAAACATCTTTTACCACAGCTATCCAATATACTTGCTCATTTATTATAAGCCATGTCAACCAATATAAAAGATCACCCTAATTTTCTCCTCCTTTTTATGGCAAATTCATTTCAGCTTTCAAACTATCATCTCTGCACCAGAGTGAAGATTACCCCAGGCCTAGGCATTGATTCAACATGCAGCAATGACATTTACATTTGGAGGCCAAGATTCAAGTAATCAAAAATTCTTCTATTGAAGCATATGAGGGGATGGGCTTCATATAAAACATAAAGATAAAGAACCTCTACCAAATTACCCTGTTGCACAAAATCACCAGCCCTAGCTCTGCAACAAGATGCTGAAAAACCAAAACTTCACATATTGGGAGCCTCCTCATACTGAAGACAGACTTCAATATGAAAAGCAGCAAAAACTCCAGTGTGAGAGCTTTCAGTGAACTGTAAAATTAGAAACCAAACTCTACGCACTGAGCATCCTTTTGAATGTCTTAGAGAAATGGATGAAGATTAATGGAGAAACATCAGCAAACCAATCTTTACAAAATCCTCTAAATCTATTAGCAAAATCTGAGAACCAATATCAGCATCCTTACCCAGGCTAAGGTCCTTAAGTTTGAAGCTATGATCATGCTCAACCAGTGGGGGTGGGCAGGTCACATTGGTGTCAGAAATATGAATAGGCTACTGAAACAAACACTCTCTTCCGTGCTCCATCATAGTGAAAGACTTTCAACACAACATAAAAAAAACTACAAAGATGTTTACAAGCCTCCTGAGAAAAATATAGCATGAACCAACTCACAGAAATCCCTGTTTCATGACTGCTCAAAATGGAGAAGGTCCTCAGCACTTTGAGTAGCTATGATGGAAGTAAGTGGAGCTATGCACAAACAGAAAGAACGCAAAACATCCTAAATCCCTACCGGCCCACTTGTGACACTCTGGTTTTCAACATCACCCAGCTGAGGGATTTTCAACTTTGAGAGATTTCCTAAATAGTAACTACTTATATTTGTGCCTTCCATATTTATGAGTTATCACTTAACCCAAGAATTTTCCTCCAATTGCCCATTTATGGGCAACTTCTTACTGTAGATCAATGTTAACTTCAAACTGTAGAAATGTAGAAGGCTAAAGCTAATTCAAAACGAATTAAATAGCTCCACAATCCAAAACATAAATATCCACAGATCCTAAGAAAACAATGAGTAGAGGGTAGCTAAGGAAAAAAACTTGAAAAATAAACAAAGATATAAAATACCTAAAAGAAGTATTCATCCCCCTTGAAAGTTTTCATGTTTTATTATTTAACAACACTGAATCACAGCGGATTTTATTTAGCTTTTTCTGACACTGATCAACAGAAAAAAACTCTTTTGCGTCAAAGTGAAAACAGATCTCTACAAAGTGATCTAAATTAATTACAAATATAAAACAAAAAGAATTCATTGCTTAAGTATTCACCTCCTTCAAGTCAGTATTCAGTAGATGCACCTTTGGCAGCAATTACAGCCTTGAATCTGTGTAGATAGGTCTCTATCAGCTTTGCATATCTGGATACCGCAATTTTTCTTCATTCTTCTTTACCAAACTGCTCACACTTTGTCAGATTGCATGGAGATCATGAGTGAACAGTCTTTTTCAAGGCCAGCCACGAATTCTCAATTGGACTGAGGTCTGGACTCTGTCCTGGCCATTCCAGGACACTAACTTTGTTGTTTTAAGCCATTTCTGTGTAGCTTTGGCTTTATGCTTGGGGTCATTGTCTTGCTGGAAAACAAATCTTCTCCCAAGTCGCAGTTCCCTTGTCGACTGCATCAGGTTTTCCTCCAGGATTTCCCTGTATTTTGCTTCATTCATTTTATCCTCTGCCTTCACAAGCTTTCCAGGGCCTGCTGCAGTGAAGCATCCCACAGCATGATGCAGCCACCATCCTGCTTCACGGTAGGGCTGGTGTTTTTGATGACGTGCAGTGTTCGGTTTATGCCAAACATAGCATTTATTTTGATGGCTAAAAAGCTCAACTTTGGTTTCATCAGACCATAGAACCGTCTTCCAGCTGACCTCAAGACTCCCACATGCCTTCTTGCAAAGATTTCATGTGAGTTTTTTTCCCCAACAGTGGTTTTCTCTTTGCCACTCTCCTATAAAGCTGCGACTGGTGAAGCACCATGGCAACATATGCAGTCTCTTCCATCTCAGCCACTGAAGTTTGTAACTCGTCCAAAGTCATCAAAGGTCTCTTGGTGGTCTCCCTCACTAGTCCCCTTCTTGCATCATCATTGTTTTTGCAGATGGCCTGCTCTAGGCAGATTTACAGCTGTGCCATATTATTTCCATTTCTTGATGATTGACTTAACTGTACTCCGAGGGATATTCAGTGACGTGGAAATTTTCTTGTATCCATCTCCTGACTTGTGCTTTTCAATAACCCTTTTGCAGAGTTACTTGGAGTGTTCTTTTGTTTTCATGGTGTAGTTTTTGCCAAGATACTGAAGCACCAGCAGTTGAACCTTCCAGATACAGGTGTACTTTTATTACAATCAATAGAAACACCTTGACTGCACAGAAATCTCCAAAAACAGATCTCCATTTAACTAATTATGTGACTTCTAAAACCAAACAGCTGCAGCAGTGGTGATTTGGTGTGTCACATTAAAGGGGGTGAATACTTATGCAATCAATTATTTGTTTTATATTTGTAATTAATTTAGATCACTTTGACACAAGTCTTTTTCTGTTGATCTGCGTCAAAAAAGCTGAATTATATCCACTGTGAATCGATGTTATAAAACAATAAAATAGGTGTGGGGGGGGAGGTGTGAATACTTTTTATGGGCACTGTAATTGTCTAGATTAACACAATTAGTATATTAATGTCAAACATTAATCAAAGCCCAATGAGAAACAGCTACAGAAGGGCATTTACACAGAGTCAAGATTCTTCCTCTACAAGCTAAATATTATAGCTGTTATTAAAATATCCATTTACCTCAGGTATCTGCACTACAGACTACTTCAAATTAATTTTCAATACATTACTGAAAGTAATAATTTGGACTTTGAGCATAAGCAGGGTAACAATGACTGTAGAGCAACTTCTATATTTTTTTTAAACAAATGGTTAGCAATTATTGGCTATATACCCAAACATGTGAAATACTAAATAGAGTACTAACCTCTTTGCAGTGCATCGAGAGTGCAAAAACAAGTGGATATACTGAAGATGTTGGAAAGTGAAACACAATCTGAACCAAGAAAAAAAAGTGGAAACAAGAATCAGGCAGCATATGCAGAGAGAAAGTGTTAATGCTTTGGAACTGTGATCTTGTATCTAAACTGGGTGAGGATAACAGTAAGGCTATGTCCACACCAGACTGGATAATTTTGAAAACGCCGGTTTTGCGTAAAAACGACAGGCGTCCACACTAGGCGTTTTTGAAAATACCTCTGCCCACATTAAAATGGGTATTTGGGTGAATCTCCTCCTACTGGGCATGCGAAGGACACATAGAAAACAAGTGAAGAGGAAACAGAAACAACAACAACAGGAATGCTGCAGATGCTGGAAATTCAAGCAACACACGTCAAAGTTGCTGGTGAATGCAGCAGGCCAGGCAGCATCTCTAGGAAAAGGTACAGTCGACGTTTCAGGCCAAGACCCTAGTCCTGATGAAGGGTCTCGGCCTGAAACATCAACTGTACCTCTTCCCAGAGATGCTGAAGAGGAAACTGTATACTTGATGCGCGTTTGTCCAATAACAGACTAGAAAAACTTAAAAGGAAATTGCCAAACGAAAGACTTGGTGCGCACTTGTCCAGAAACATTTCCTACAGCCATAGTCTCTTCACCGATGAAAGGGACGACAGCTACAACTAAATGCAGTAAGGCTTGTTACTGGGCAAAAGTGAAATTTGCTGTTACCTCATTTGTTTGCCTTTACTTTTGCCATGTCTTTGTGTATTATTTTGCTGTATTTAACATGGGCAATAAAACGAGTTACCGGGCAAAAGTGACAATTGCATCTACTGAATGTTTACACAAGCAATACATTAATAAAAGCACCGTGTTAAATGTATAAAACATGTCTGCATCAGTGTTATCTTGTATTTCCATACAATGCTACACAATGTTACACATCGATTGTCAGATATTGTTGTGGTGTTGGACGTTGCATTCAAGGAAACAATGAAATGCCGCTCTGCCGCCACCACTTGTTCCAGCACGTCATAACAGCAGTTTTAAAAATTGCTGGTTACCTCGTACACACTATGCTGGATATTAGGCATTTTCAGATTTATTCACTCTGAAGAGCGTTTCTGAAAAGCTCCGTTTTAGGGGGAGGAAAACGCCGTTTCAATGTGGACGGAGGGTCAAAACGAAGAGAAAAGGCAGTTACAGATTATCCAGTCTAGTGTGGACGTAGCCTAAGTTAGTGCTCAAAGGCAGGGAAAGGAGGGGAGATATACAGGAAACAAAGATCTCCAAGTGTTAGATGGTTGGAAGGCACAAAAGACACCTGCAAAAGGGGTGACAATATGCAGCGAAATTATTGCTTATTAGACAGGTCCAAAGGAGCCACAAAGATTTAAAAAAAGGATCATTATCTTTTCTGGCAGTTTCAAAAAAAAAATGGAGCAGTAAACTCAAAGTCTAAAATGTTGCCAACCTTTAAATAGAACAATGAGATGCTATTCTTACAGCTTCTAGCAGCCATCATTGGTAAATAATAGTAAACCATGAGGCATCAGAACAATGGGTAAAGAATTAATATGACAGGCAAACAGAAACAGTGTGCGTGAGACGGGGAGGGGGAGGAGGGAGAATGGTACTTGCATCTAACAAGTATATTCATTGAAAGAACATAATCTACATTTTGTTTCCCAATGAGGAGCTGGAGACCACATTGTGAGAGGTGAGCTAAATTAAACAAAGAAAGTGCCCCAAAGGACATCCTTAATGGCAAGGGGAGGGAGAAAAAGGTAAAAGTTGCATTGCCTACATTTGTATGGAGGAAAAATAGCCTTGCCTTCTTCCCTGCTTCAAACCTGCGAGATCTGTAACACTTAACTCTCACACCTGAAAAAGTAACTTGTTCTTCATTGATGCTGCCTTTATCTGAACAGTTATAGAATTTTCTATATGTTTTAACTTGTTAACTGCAATATAGCAAGAAAATTTTATTGACAGGTCCAACTCCATTTGCTGATTCTGACATTACTCCATTTGCATGCATTAAATTCCAAATGTACAAAGCAGAACTTCACATGAGCTACCAGCATTCCTCCAATAATTAGGCAGGTTTTTCAGACTAGAAAATATCTACCAACATCATGATCACCGTGCAAGATCAAGAACAATGGCTTGGTCAATCCTTACCTTTTGAGAAAGGGATGCACAGTTATTGAGCTCAAAACTCAAAACAAAGCTCAAGAACCACAAAAATGGCGGCCAAATATTTGTAGGCAGCGTTTTTAATCAAAGCCCATTAGGTTAAAAAAAAGGAAAATCTTGAGTAACACAAACCAGTCAGCTAGTTCAAAATAATGCTCTGAAGAACATTAATTGACTATGAACCCAACTCCTGGATTGCATTGATTACCTGCTGCATGGCCATGCCAGTGGGACTCCAAGGGCCTCTGATGAATCTGTCATCCAGTGCAGATAACCGTGGGCATCCTTGATGTGTTGTGAATACAGACAGGCACTTTGTAAAACCTTGGGTGCCAATGAGGTACCAAATGGTATGTCCTTATACCGACAGCTTTGTCTTTTGAAACTGAACCAGAATCTCCAATGCCATTCCTAAATAGCGATATAAAATTAGTCATCTTTCACATCCAGAGCTGCTAGCCAGTCTCCTATTGCCTGAATAGTCTCAAGAACTGAAACCGCTTGATTTTTTCTCTGAGAAAAATAGCTTAGAATCCTGAAGACAAGTAACCAGAGCTGCTTACCATCATCCCAAGTCTTCAGGACAGTACAACAATTCTGAAGCTGCAGCTGTTTTCTTTAAATCTCCAAGCTTCCGTCTTCAAAGTCCTTGAACACTTTACCTCCCAAATCCACATTCTTTTCGCCTGGAGTTCCACATTCAAAATCTTTACAATCAAGTTTCTATCCCTGTCAATGCAATGAAATGGCCCTAATTCAAGCCAGAAAAGCAATCCTCTACGGCCATGGGAAATACTCCCAGCTCATAGTTTTTGCGGAGTTTAACATGATTGCAAATTTGCAAATTAATTTGGAAGCTACAGACATATTCAAGGACTTTGAAACACAAAAGCAAGTTTGATATAAGTTCGTCATTAGCTGGACTAAAAGAGTTTGTGGGTACAGCTTTTTTTTTGTAAGTGGCTGAAAACCAGGCCTGAAACAAAAATAAATAGCACCTCAGGAATAAGAACTAGTTACAAGATTAGTTTGAGTTTGGTGACGGAGGGGGTGGCTTATGGGTAGGCAATGATAAAAATAATAGTGTTTGGTCAGTTTTAATAGAAGTCAGGTTAAAGGAGCTAGATGTGGATCTAAAAGGGCAAGGATGGGAAAGAAGCCATCTCAGTTTGTCTTTCCTCTTCAATATCGTCAATGTGAGTGACAACAGTTATAAAGTAGTTAAGAGTGGTCTTTTTTGTATTGTTGGTGCAGGTCATTTGTTCATCCTCTGGACGATGTCCAGTGGACTTAAAGGATTCACTAACACAAACAAAAGTTGATCCACATACAGTATGCAAGAGTTATATAGTAATTCCTAGTGTTAGCAGAAGGCGATATGAAATCTGCAGATGAAGCTGTAACCATTATGAATCATACAGTTACTGGAACCAGAGGAAACTACCTTCTTGCCTTCAGTGAAGATGTGAGAAGAGGTCTAAGGAAGTGATTAAAGAACTGCACAAATGGGGTAGAGGTAATTATATAAGCTTGAGCAGCTTGTCTTGAGAAGCAGTAACAAAAGGAAATAGCTACATTAATTTGCTGCAGTCACATTTAAACTTTACAGCTGGATAAGTGTTTAATATTGGGAATCTCTTTCAAGATATGACAGACATTTTGATGCAGGATATATTCAGTAAGAGTGCCAAGTTAACCCTGTCCAAGTCTCTTGACCATAAAATACAAAAACAAGCAACATATAACTGACTGGTAGAGTTCAAGGCCCAATTTATCAGGACACACACTTTTCATGACTTGAACTGGACATCTCAGGAATGGAAATACTTACTTTAAAGTCTCATTTGAGACTCCTTTCGTTCCTGAACTGCACCTTTGCTTTACACTGCTTTTGGACAATCCAGTCAAACATGCAACTTGCAGACTGGTGAGGTATTACATGTTTCAAAGCAAAATTTAGTTCTTTAATATAATTTTAGTTTCCAGTCACAATTGCTGATGCACCACTAACAGATTCTTTCTGAAAGTTCAAAATTTGATGAAACTTCAGTGCAGTCCCAACTAGGCCAGACTAGAGGATCTGCTATATTTTTACTGCATCTCTCTACTACCAATCTAAGGTTAATTCATACCAGATACAATACAGTTCTTTATTTTAGATAGTCTGAAACATGGGGAGAACAGCAATTTTACGTTTACAAACAAGTTTTTCATGCAAGCAAACACAACATTGATTAGTAAGTCAATGCATTCTATTGCTGAAACATCTAATATTTCAGTTTCTGGCAAATGCTGGAGTCAAAATACTGTTCAGTACCTACAGTATTTCTTTGTGATACAATGTCGGCCAGAGCCAATATACCTACAAATGATGTCAGACCAAACCAACATTTTCTCTATTAATGTAAATTTTGCAAATCATCAGTTTTATTTGCTCTTAAAATGATTTTACTACTTAGGGAAGATGAACGATAGAACCCGATAAAACTGAGCTTGCAAATGGGTTTGGTAACCTGCCTAACATCTTGAATTAACTTTTAATTCAAGTGGGGTTTATTCACTAGTGTTCCAACTAACTTTACCTCTTGGAGTTGAAGTGCTACCAAAAGCACTTCGGAGAAATACTGGACAACAAAAAGTGGACTGGATTATTTTGCAATTCCAAAACCACTCCCAAACTGCATTTACCAAGAATGAATTAAGGAGAAACAGTTCTATTTAACTTGTAAGCATAAAAATAACCTGATTAACTGGGTGAACCAAGTAGGCTCATTGGCCGAAATGTTATTATAATGTATTGAGCAGTGTTAAACTGAATCATGAAATTTCCTAACATACACTGTGGCAGACATTGATTCTAAAACATATTTTAAAAGTGCTTAAAACAAAGCACCTAATTCTGTGAGCTTTGATGTGAATCTGGATGGTCACTTCAATGTACAAGTTCACCGGAAACAGCACAAATGAGGATAATGAACGAGAAAGAGAATGATTCTCAGTTCTTGCACTCTCCATAGCCAACAATATACACAGAGGAAGAATGGTTGCTTCAGAAGAAAAGCATCAGGTAAAAATGGTTATTTGTAAAGACTGCATTTCAAAATAACGATGGAGATTCAATGAGAGGAATGGAGAACACTTTTCAGACCCACACAAATATAGCAAAGCACTGTTAATTAGAAGCTCAGGAAAGTTACCCATTATTTTGTATTCCCTGCCCAAGCAATTATTTTTCAACTTTATGATGCAGAGTGGAAATTTGAAAGTTTCTAATAATAAAATTTAAACTGAATCCTGGAAACCTAAACATCTATTTAGGTTTTCTTCCTCTTATTTATATGCTTACCTCTGTCACCAGAACTTTCACTCCTTCGAGCAACAGGGTTGTTCGGAATAATGCCATTTTTTACTTGATGCAGACGCCTGGTAAGTTCTTCTTCTGTAATTTCTCCTTCAAAATACAATTAGGATGGACACCATAAACAATATTATAACAGTTATCAAATTCACACTTCAACCATTGCTTCACACTGACGCACCACTAATAGATTCTTTCTGAAAAGCTACAAATTTGGCAAAATTTGGGTCCAGGATAGCTCAGATAAAGTCTTAAGCATTCTTAAATAGGAGGTGAACAGCCAGAAGTCATGATCCATGTAGGTACCAATGACACAGTAGGACAAGTGATGAGGTACTACATTGGGAGTTCAGAGAGTTGGGTGCTAAGTTAAAAGGCAGGACCTCCAGGGTTGTGATCTCAAAAACGCTAGCCTTGCCACGTGCTAGTGAGGCCAGAACTAATAAGATTATACAGTTTAATACGTGGCTAAGGAGTTGGTGTAGGAGGGAGGGGATGAGATTTTTGGATCATTGGGCTGTCTTCCAGGGAAGGTGGCACATGTACAGAAGGAACGATTTGCACCTGAACTGGAGGAGGACTAATACCCTAGCAGGAAGGCTATTAGTGCTGCACTGTGGGGCTTAACGAGTTGCAGGGGGATGGGAACCAGAGTGCCAGATCAGACAGTGGAGAGTTTGTGGAGGCAAATGTTGGTAACACCTCAGATGAAGTTAGAAATCCAAAGATGAGCGTGGTGTGACTAGTGTTCTGAGCTGCACATATTTCAATGCTAGAGGTATCTTAGAAAAGGTGAATGATAATGCTGAAGATGAGGTGGCTGGTTTACAAACAGAGGCAATGTGTAGAGAGGAGAAGCTGTTGATATGCAAAATTGCAGTCAATAGCATGAGTCGCAAACGTAAAAGCCCGATGAAATCAAAAAGGGTGAATACGGGACTGAAGGTGTTGTATTTGAGTATGCACTAAACGGAATAAGGCTGGTGAACTTGCAGCACAGTTACAGATTGGCAGGTATGACGTTGTAGGCATCAATGAATCATGGCTGAAAAATTATAGCTAGAAGCTTAATGTCCAAGGATATACATTGTATTGAAAGGATAGGCAGGAAGGCAGAGGGGGCAGCGTTGTTCTGTTGGTAAAATAATTAAATCAAATCATTAGAAAGAAGTGACATAGGATCGCAAGGTGCTGAATCATTATGGATTGAGCTAAGGAACAGTAAGGGTAAAAATAACGATGTGAGTTGTATACAGACCCCCAAACAGTAGTAAGGATGTGGTCTGCATATTACAATGGGAGATAGAAAATACATGCCAAAACAGCAATATTACAGTAGCCACTGGTTGGGGGGTGGGGGGGTGGGGGGTTCATATGCAGGTAGACTGAGAAAATCAGGTTGGTGTTAAGATTCCAGGGGGAATTTTCTAGAGTGCCTATGAGATGGCTTCCTAAGAGCAACTCATGGTTAAGCCCACTGGGGGATCAACTATTCTGGATTAGGCGTTCTGCAATGAACGGATTAGAAGGTTTAAAGTAAAAGAACTCTGAGGGGCAAGTGATCAATCATAATATGATCGAATTCACCCTGAAATTTGAGGAGGGGCTAAAGTAAGATGTATCATTATTACAGGAGTAAAGAAAATTACAGAAGCACGGGAGAGGAATTGACCAGAATTGATTGGAAAAAAAAACAATGGCAGGAATGACGGTAGAGCAGCAATGGTTGGGATTTCTGGAAGCAACCTAGAAAGCACAGGATACATACATCCCAAAAAGGAAGAAGCATTCTAAAGGAAAGAAAACACAACCATGGCTAACAAGAGAGATCACACCCAACATGAAAGCCAAAGAAAGGGCCTATAATAGAGCAAAAATTAGTGGGAAGTTAAAGGATTGGGAAGCTTTTAAAAACCAACAGAAGGCAACTAAAAAGTCATTAAGACGGTAAAGATGGAATACAAAAGTAAGCTAGCCAACAATATTAAAGAAGATACGAAAAATTTCTTCAGATACATAAACTGGAAGAGAGGCGAGAGTAGATATCAGACCACTGGAAAACAAGGCTGGAGAGGTAGTAATGGGGGAAGAACAAAATGACGGACAAACTGAATAAGTATTTTGCATCAGCCTTCACTGTAGAAGTATGGTGGAAGTTCCAGGTGTCAGAGGTCATGAAGTGTGTGAAGTTACCATAACTGGAGAGAAGGCTCTTGGGAAACTGAAAGGACTGAAGATAGATAAATCACCTGGACCAGATGGTGTACACCCCGGAGTTCGGAATGAGGTGGCTGAAGAAATAGTGGAGGAATTAGTAATGATCTTTCATGAATCACCAGATTCTGGAGGACTAGAAAATTGTGAAAGTCACTGCACTCTTCAAGAAGGGAGAAAGGCAGAAGAAAGGAAACTATAGTAGTTTGCCTGACGTCTGGTTGGGAAGATGCTGGAGTCGATTACTAAAAGGATGAGATCTCAGGGTACTTGGAGGCACATGCAAAGTCTGCCGTATCAGCATGGTTTCCTCAAGGGAAACTCTTACCTGACAAATCTGTTGTGATTGTTTGAAGAAATAAAAAGCAGGATAGACAAAGGAAAATCAGTAGATGTGTGTACTTGGATTTTCAGAAGGCCTTTGACAACATACATACACAGTTTAACAAATAAAAAATATCAATAAAAACCAGCAAGGGAATCCTCAAGATATCTTTCTTGTCAAGGGAATAGAAATTAATTATAACATTCAAATTTCTTCTGCCAAGATTAAATTGTCTCTCAACCTAGCAGTATTTTAATCCTACTAATTTTAACCACTAGGTCATTCACAACTAAGGAGTTTGGTGAGACTCTGGAAAACATGGGCCCTCAAACAATTCTCAGGAAGTACATATCAACAAAAGACAAATAGTGATCAGGAAATACACCCATGCACCAGCACAGTTTTTGTTTAATTGAGGAAAAAGGTATTTGGAGATCAAGATCTCAGAGATAGTACAAAACTTGTGGTCTGCCAGGCACCTGTGATTCCCTGCTGTTAATATGCTTGACCTCCTCACAGCTGGAATGAAAAATATCACAAGACCATAAGACACAGGAGCAGGATTAGGCCATTCGGCTAATTCAAGTTTGCTCAGCCATTCTATCATGGCAGATTTATTATCCCTCTCAACCCCATTCCCCTGCATTCTCCCTGTAACCTTTGATGCCCTGACTAACCAAGAACGTATCAACCTCCACTTTAAATATACTCAATGATTTGGCCTTCAGTCACCTGTGGCAATGAATTCCACAGATTTACTACCTTCTGGCTAAAGAAATTCTTCATCAGCTCTGTTCCAAATGGATGTCCATATAGTCTGACGCTGTGCCCTCTGGTCATAGATTCACTGCTGTAGGAAACATCCTCTCTATCCAAACTTTTCTATATTCAATGAGATTCACCCTCATTTTTCTAAACTCCAATGAGTACAGACCCAGAGCTATCAAACGCTTCTCATCTATTAAACCTTTTATTTGAAGAATCATTCCCGTGAATCTCCTCTGGACCTTCTCCAATGCCAGCACATCTTTTCATAGATAAAGAGTCCAAAACTGCTCTAAGTGTCTGACCAATGCCTTATAAAGCCTCCGATACCTACTCTCACCTTCCTTTTACTATTTATGTATCTGAAAAAAAAAACTTGTGGTTTCCTTTTTTATATTATTGGCTAACTTCCCCTCATATTTCATCCTTTCTCCCCTTATGGCTTTTTTAGTTGCCTTCTGTTGTTTTTTTTGGCTGATGGCGTAGTGGCATCAGCGCAGGACTGCAGGGCAGGAAGTCCTGAGTTTGAAGCCAGCCGGCTCCCCTGCATGCCTTTCATCCATGCTGGGTTAAGAGCTGGTGATCTCTTTGAAAAACTCACCCGGCAGAAAGCAATGGCAAATCACTGCTGTAACTTGCCTCGTACGCGATACCCAACTACGTCAGAATGGCGTGGGAGGAAGTAGTCCGCTAACTGGAAAAATTCCGGATGCGACCTACCTGTTGGTTTTTAAAAGCTTCCCAATCCTCAAACTTCCCATATTTTTTGCTTTATTGTATTCCCTCTCTTTTGCTTTTATGCTACTTTTGACTTTTTTGTAAGCCACAATTGCCTCGTCCTTTGGATGTATCTATCTCTATCTTACACCTTCCAAACTGCCCCAGAAACTCCAGCCATTGTTGTTCTGCTGTCATCCCTGCTAGTATCCCCCTCCAATCAACTTTGGCCAGCTTCTCTCTCATGCCTCTGCAATTCCTTTTACTCTACTATAACCTTGATATGTCGGACTTTATCTTCACCTTTCAAACTGCAGGGTGAATCCTGCAGTGACCATATTATGATCACTGCCTCTTAAGGGTTTCTTTACCTTAAGCTCCCTAATAATATCTGGTTCATTCCACAACACCCAATCCAGAATGGTCTTTCCCTTGGTAGGCTCAGCCACAAGCTGCTCTGAAGGGCTATCTTGAAGGCTTTCTGCAAATTCCCTCCAGCACTAACCTGATCTTGTCAATCAATATGCATATCGAAATCCCCAATACCATTGTAACAAAGAGAGCCTTAAGATCTTGGCAATTGTAGGGAGGACTTGCAGTAGATTGAAAAGCTTGAGAATGCAGATATTAAGGAAGAGGATGTGCTGGAGCTTTTGGAAAGCGTCAAGTTGGATAAGTCACCGGGACCAGACGGGATGTACTCCAGGCTACTGTGGGAAGCAAGGGAGGAGATTGCTGAGCCTCTGGCAATGATCTTTGCATCATCAATGAGGACAGGAGAGGTTCCGGAGGATTGGAGGGTTGCGGATGTTGTTCCCTTATTCAAGAAAGGGAGTAGGGATATCCCAGGAAATTACAGACCAGTGAGTCTTACTTCAGTGGTTGGTAAGTTGAAGACCCTGAGAGGCAGGATTTATGAACATTTGGAGAGGCATAATATGATTAGGAATAGTCAGCATGGCTTTGTCAAAGGCAGGTCGTGCCTTACGAGCCTGATTGAATTTTTTGAGGATGTGACTAAACACAATGATGAAAGTAGAGCCGTAGGTGTAATGTATATGTATTTTAGCAAGGCATTTGATAAGGTACCCCATGCAAGGCTTACTGAGAAAGTAAGGAGGCATTGGATCCAGGGGACATTGCTTTGAGGATCCGGAACTGACTTTCCCACAGAAGGCAAAGAGTGGTTGTAGACGGGTCATATTCTGCATGAAGGCCGGTGACCAGTGGTGTGCCTCAGAGATCTGTTCTGGGACCCCTACTCTTGTGATTTTTATAAGTGACCTGGATGAGGAAGTGGAGGGATGGGTTAGTAAATTTGCTGATGACACAAAGTTTGGGGGTGTTGTGGATTGTGTGGCGGGCTGTCAGAGGTTACAACGGGACATTGATAGGATGCAAAACTGGGCTGAGAAGTGGCAGATGGCGTTCAACCCAAATAAGAGTGAGATGGTTCATTTTGGTAGGTCAAGTAGGATGGCAGAATATAATATTAATGGTAAGACTCTTGGCAGTGTGGAGGATCAGAGGGTTCTTGGGGTCTGAGTCCATAGGACACTCTAAGCTGCTATGCAGGTTGACTCTGTGGTTAAGAAGGCGTACGGTGCATTGGTCTTCATCAACCGTGGGATTGAGTTTAAGAGCCGAGAGGTAATGTTGCAGCTATACAGGACCCTGGTCAGACCCCACTCGGAGTACTGTGCTCAATTCTAGTCGCCTCACTACAGGAAGGACGTGGAAACCAGAGAAATGGTGCAGAGGAGATTTACAAGGATGTTGCCTGGATTGGGGAGCATGCCTTATGAGGATAGGTTGAGTGAATTCGGCCTTTTCTCTTTGGAGCGACGGAGGATGAGAGGTGACCTGACAGAGGTGTAAAAGATGGTGAGAGGCATTGATCATGTGGATAATCAGAGGCTTTTTCCCAGGGCTGAAATGGCATGCACAAGAGGGCAGAGTTTTAGGGTGCGTGGAAGTAGGTACAGAGGAGCTGTCAGGGGTAAGTTGTTTTTTTTTATAACACAGAAAGTGGTGAGTGCATGGAACGGGCTGCCGGCGATGGTGGTAGAGACAGAAACAATAGAGGTTTTTTTTTTGGGAGTCTCCTGGATGGCTACATGGAGCTTAGAAAAATAGAGGGCTACAGGTAAAGCCTAGGTAGTTCTAAGGTAGGGATATGTTTGGCACAGCTTTGTGGGCCGAAGGGCTTGTATTGTGCTGTATGTTTTCTATGTTTCTAAGAGACAGGCAGGAATTGAAACGGACAGAGGGAGCTTATTAGGAATACAGGAGAGAGCTGGAGAACAAGCTTGGACAGAGTAGCGCATGGGAGGTGTGGAGGGACGGGAAGAACATCACTGGCTTCAATCAGCCTAGCTGTAGAGCACTGGAATGCAGCCATGAACGGGCTAATGAGTTAAACCAATTCTTCAACAGGTTTGGGTACTGCCCTCCTGTTCACACCTACCTCAGCACAACAGTCCAGGCACCCAATGTTCCCTCAGCACCAATGCCTCCTCTCTCCACTTCAAGATGTGGATGGACAACACTGTCTACATCCCTTCCTTGCCCTGCACCTACTATCCACACCTCCACATACCAACTGCTATTGTCCCAATCTTCACCACCCCCAGCCCCTAACTTCCATCAACTCCCCAGTCATCATGGACTCACCTTCAATACTGAGAAGGTGATAAGGGCTCTAGGGCAACTCAGATACGGCAAAGCACTGGGACTGGATGGTGTGAACACCAAGGTCCTGAAGCAGCGTGCTGAGCAGTTGTGTTGAGTCCTCCAGCGCATTTTCAGTCTGAGTCTCAGCTTAGAAAGGGTCCTGACTGTGTGGAAGACATCATGTGCGGTTCCAGTACCCAAGAAGGGCCAGCTGAAAGTCTTGAACAACTATCGTCCAGTGGCCCTGACCTAACATCATGAAGACCCTAGCGTGGCTGGTCCTGGTTCACCTCCGACCCCTGGTCAGGTCAGCCCTTAATCCCCTGCAGACAGTGGAGTCAACGATGCTATCACCTACCTGCTGAACAGAGCCTACTCTCATTTATATAAGCAGGGCAGCACTGTGAGGATCATGTTTTTCGATTTCTCAAGTGCCTTCAATACCATACAGCCCTCATTGCTGGGGGAAAAGCTCCATTCAATGCAGATTGACACTTCCATTGTATCCTGGATAATGGACTATTTGACCGGTAGACCACAGTATGTGCAGCTTCAGAGCTGTGTGTCAGACAAGGCTATACGTAGCACTGGGGCTCCAAAGAGGTCCATACTGGCTCCCTTCCTGTTTACCCTGTGTACCTCGGACTTTAGATACAACGCTGAGTCATATCATCTGCAGAAGTTCTGATGACTGAGCCACAGTTGGGTGTGTAAAGGGAGGATAAATAAAGGGCCCTGGTGGAGGACTTCGTCAATTTGTGCAAGCTGAATCTTCTGCAGCTCAACATTAGTAAGACAACGGAGAAAGTGATGGACTTTAGGAAGACTATGCCTGCATTGCTGCCCGTTACTATTTATGGTGAGGACCTACAAGTACTTGGGGGTGCACCTGACGACAGACTTGAATGGAGCACCAATACAGAGGCTATGTACGAGAAAGGTCAGAACCACCTCTAATTCCTGAGGAGACTGAAGTCCTTTGGCGTATGCATGCTTGTCCTTCACATGTTCAATACAAGAGATGCCAACAGGCTCAATAAACTGATTAAAAAGGCTGGCTCTGTTATAGGAGTCAAACTGGACACATCGGAGGGTGTGATAGAACAAAGGACTGTACGGCAAATCCTGGCAATTCTGGACAATATTTCTCACCCTCTGCATGCCACCTTAGCTGAACAGAGGAGCACTTTTAGTAATAGACTAAGACAACTGCGCTGCACCAAACAGCGTTATATGAGGTCATTTTTACCCTCAGCCATTAGGCTCTATAATGAGTCAATCTATAGCCAAGGAAGTGATGATCCTCTCCTGTTAAGACCGTTTGTGGTAAATTATTTTTTTTTATCCTTTCTACTTCTCTTCTAATATTTATATCTGTGCACTTGTAATGCTACTGTGACAATGTAATTTCTATTGGGATCAATAAAGTACCTATCTATCATCGCCCTTTTTCATCTCCCGATGCAATTCGTCTCTCATATTCTGGCAACTATTTGGAGACTTGAATATTAATGCAATCAGGGTCTTTCTACCCTTGCAGTTTAACTCTACCCACAAGAACTCAACACCTTCCAAGCTTATGTCACTTCTAAGGATTTGATTTCAATTTTTACTGACAGAACCACAACATCCCCCTCTGCCTACCCGCCTGTCCTTTTGATACAAGTTGCATTTTTGAATGTTCGGCTCCCAACTGTGATCTTTCAGCCACAATTCAGTGCTGCCCACATTATACCCGCCAATCTCTAATTGCGTTACAACACCATCTACTTTTATTATTATAGTAATTTATGAATGTAGTAATTATATTAATATATATTTTTATTTTTACTTTTATTATACTTTTATTTAGTATTATTATTATTACTATTTATGGTTTTATTACTATTATTTATGGTGCAACTGTAACGAAAACCAATTTCCCCCGGATCAATAAAGTATGACTATGACTTTATTCTGTATACTGCATACATTCAAATATAACACCTTTATTCCTGTATTCATTACCCTTTTCAATTTTGCCCCCATGTTGGACAACATCCCCACCACTGAACATTTATATCCTGATGTGTACATTATGCAGGCCAAGTTCTTGATATGCATGTTAAACCTTCAAAATGGTCATTCTTAGCACTGACAAAGGAAGATATTACAGGATGGACAGAGGAAAAGTTGTAAAAACGTGTCTAGAATGTCACTGAAGAAATGCAATATCCCCACTGATTTCTGGAAGCTTCTGTCCCAGAACTGCTCAAAGTGTAGAGAGCACATTTGCAATCATATCAAACACCTCAAGGCCTTTCATTGAGAGATTACAAATGCCCTGCATTTGCAGAAGGAAAAGATCACTCTTACTACCCATAAACCATTACCTGCCCCTTGTATTGGGGAGTCTACAGTTTCCACAATGGCCCTATTAGTCACCTCAGAACTCTCAAAACCAGATTGGAAGTCACAGTTTATCTTACAGATTACTTAAAAGGAAAGATTAACAAACTAGTTCAAATGTTTGCACTCAGCTTCCAGCCACATAGCCACTCAACACGGTACATGTCATTTCTACCTCCATCACAGGATTCATAAGAAAGTCTGCTAAGATGGCTGTCTGATCCATAGAAATTAATTCATCTTATATTGAATCAGTTCTTTCTTCTGTTGTCTAGTCTCTTCCAACTTTCATCTATGACAACTCTGATACCCTATCATTTTGATAACTTCCTGTGTTCTTGACCCAATCCTAATCAGTTCCACCATTGATATTCTGTCTATATCTCCATCCGACATCAGGTGGCTTGATGGCCTTTGAACAGAAGCCAAATCAGCCTCCAAATAAAACCAACTTCACCAGGCTAAATATATTCTTACAGCAGACTACTTCCCTGTAACTCCTATCTGTCACTTCCTCAATCTCCTGTGTGAGCCGAAGGTCATCGAGTTGCAGCTCCAGTTTATCACAGTCTCTAAGGAGCTGCAGCTCAGTGCACTTCGTGCAGGTGTAGTTATCAGGGAGACTGGAGGTTTTCCAAAGTTCTCACATCAAACACAAGGAACATAACACTAGCTCTAGACTCATTCTCAGTGCACTATGTACTAACAGAAAAACTTACTAGAAACTTACTTAGAGCCTATATCTGTGCTTGCCCATTCTCGCCCAAGCCTGTTGAGCCAAAGCCGGACCACTGTAACAATACCCCATTTCAACAATGTGTATTTTCTTTTTATTGGTTCAAATAAGGCTCACTCCTGACGAGACCTGTAGTTCTCAAATGTTCCTGCCCTGCAAGATGTCAGTCTCTCACTCACTACTTCAAAATACCACAAATGCTAAACATCCTCATCAGATGGCTTGGTAGTCCTTGAACAGTAGCTGAATCAGCCCCCAAATAAAACCAACTTCACTGGGCTGAATACATTCTTACATCACACAATTTCTTTAAATCCACTCACTCTCCTGACACAAAGGTCCTGGGCCCAAGTTATGCTCACTTCTTCATGGGATACTCGGAACAAGAGACAATAGGTGCAGGAGTAGGCCATTCAGCCCTTCAAGCCAGCACCGCCATTCACTGTGATCATGGCTGATCATTCACAATCAGTACTCCGTTCCTGCCTTCTCCCCATATCCCTTGACTCCGCTATCTTTAAGAGCTCTATCTAACTCTTTCTTGAAAGCATCCAGAGAATCGGCCTCCATTACCTTCTGAGGCAGAGCATTCCACAGATCCACAACCTTCTGGGTGAAAAAGTTTTCCCTCAACTCCATTCTAAATGGCCTACCCCTTGTTCTCAAATTGTAACCTCTGGTTCTGGACTCCCCCAACACTGGGAACAGTCTTTGATTATTTCTGTTCAGATCTTTTCCAAGTGATAACTGTATTCCACTACCCACAGTCATACTTTGTTACCAATTTCCATCACTTCCCAATAACCAACAACTAGATCCTACCTTGCTTTTCTTTTTTCCAATCTCCATTTCTAGAAGTATGTTAGAAACCAATACCAATTAGAAGCCCATAGGTTCTCATTCTTGACTACCCCACCTCCCACCTTCACCTGTAAGGACTCTGTTCATTTCACACAGTTTTTCTAGTTCCATCATATTGATTCTGAGGATCCTTTCTTTTTGCATAATCATGGCTTTCTTTCCACCATAGCTGAGAGTTCTCACTCACAACTGCTATATTTCCAATACCCTTGGCTGTACCAATGTAATTTGTACCTGGCCAATCTTGGTGTTCACCACACAGTATTATCCATACTCTCTCCACCATTACCACCCTCTGCAGCTTGAAAACAGACATATTTGTATTTTTCACTTTTCCAGTTTTTGCCACACTGAACCACCGTTTTTCTCTCTATATAGATGGTGCCTGCCCTAAATAACTCAAGCTTTGTTTTTACTTCAGAAAGAAAAAAAAAACAAAGAAACCAGAGGTTCGTGAGCCAGTCTTCATTAAGTGTTTGGAGGTGGAGAGGAATTAGGCCATTTGGCCCATCTGAGTCTGCTCTGCCATTTAATCATGGTCTTTCAGCGTTTTGAGCACCTTCTCCCTTGTACAGTAACTGCACTCACTTCTCTTCCCTCGCACCTTTCAACATCTGGCACACTGCTAGTGTCTTCCACAGTGAAGGTTGATGCAAAATACTCATTTAGTTCATCTGCCATCTCCTTGTCCCCCTTTATTATTTCTCCAGTCTCATTTTCTAGCAGTCCTATATCCACTCTCATCTCTTATTTTTTTACATATTTGAAAAAGCTTTTATTACCCACTTTGATATTGTTTGCTAGCTTGCTTTCATATTTCATCTTTTCCCTCCTAATCATTCTTTTAGTTGCTCTCTGTAGGGTTTCAAAAGCTTCCTAATCCTCTATCTTCCCACTAATTTTTGCTTTGTTGTATCCCCTCTCTTTTGCTTTTACATTAGCTTTGACACCTTTTGTCAGCCACGGTTGAACCATTTTGCCATTTCAGTATTACACCATTTGAAATTCCTTGGCATGATCATATCTGTCCTGGCACCAGCATGCAAGTGCCATCATAAAGAAGGCACAACAGTGCCTCCACTTTCTTACTAGTTTGTGCAGATTTGGCATGTCATCTAAAACTTTGACAAACTTCTATTGATGCACAGTGTGAAGTATCCTGAACGGTTACATCACGGCCAAACACCAAATGCCCATGAATGAAAAAGCCTTAAAAAAAAAGCGGCGGACATAGTCCAGTCCCTCAAAGGCAAGGACCGCCCCACCAATGAGCACAGGTACAAGAAGCACTGCTACGAGAGAGCAGCATGCATCAAGAACCACCCACCATTCCACCAATACTCTCTTTTCGCTGCTCCCAATGGGAACGTGGTACAGGAATATCAAACATACAGTTGCAAGATAAAACATTGTGAACCCTTTGCAATTACCTGGTTTTCTGCACTAATAACTCATAAAATAGGCTCTGACCTTCATCTAAGTCACAATACAATCTGCCTAAGCTAATAACACACAAACAATTGTACTTTTCATGTCTTTATTGAACACATTGTTTAATCATTCACAGTTCAGGCTACAAAAGGTATGTAAAACCTTGTATTTAACAACTGGTAGAACCTCCTTTAGCAGCAATATCCTCCACCAAATGTTTCCTGGAGCTGCTGATCAGATGTGCACAACAGCGAGGAGGAATTTTAGATCACTCCTCTATACAAAACTGTTTCAGTTCATCAATATTTCTGGGACAGCTTTCATGAACAGCCCTCTTCAGGTCTTGCAACAGCATCTCAATTGAGTTAAGACTCTGACTTGGTCACTCCAAAACACAAATTTTCTTCTTTTTAAACCATTCTGTTGTTGATTTACTCTTATGCTATGGATCATTGTCTTGTTGCACCATCCAGCTATTAAGCTTCAGGTAACAAATCGTTACCCTGACATTCTCCTGTAAAATGTCTTGATACAATTTTGACTTCATTGTTCCCTCAATGATTGTAAGCTGTCCAGGCCGTGGGGCAACAAAACAGCCCCAAATTATGATGCTTCTTGCTCCTTCATTGTTGGGATGAAGTTTTGGTGTCGGTGTGCAGTGCCCTTTTTCCTCCAAACAGAGGTGTGCACTTCTGCCAAAAAGTTCAACTTTTGTCTTATATATCCGCAGAACATTGTCCCAGAAGCACAGCAGAACATCCAGGTGGTCTTTTGCAGATTTAAGACATACAACAATGTTTGCTTTGGAGAACGGTGGTTTCCTCCATGGTGTCCTTTCATGAACACCATTCTTGTTCAGTGTTCTTCTTATAGTGGACACATGGACAGAGACTTTAGCAAGTTCTAGAGACTTCTGCAGTGCTTTTGCTGTTATCCTTCAGTTCTTTTTCACCTCCTTCAGCATTGCATGTTGCACTCTTGTGAGTTTTACAGGATGCCCACTCCTAGGGAGAGTCACAACAGTACTGAGTTCCTCCACTTGGAGACAGTTTCTCTTACTATGGATTCATGAACACTCAGGTCTTTAGAAAAGCTTCTGTAGCCTTTTCCTTCTTCTAAGGTCCTCCGACAGTTGTTTTGATCAAGGCACAGTGCACATACAGATCTTGAGAAGAGCAGGCTCTACCAGTAACCTGGCTTTGTGTATTTTTTATATATATAGGGCAAGGCACCTCTACAGCCCAATCTCATCTCATTGATTGGAACACCTGACTCCAAGTGTCTTTTGTAGTAGGCATTATCCCAGAGATTCACATACTTATTTTGAACCTAGACTGCGATTGTTTAAACAGTATTGACAAGAAGTAGTACAATTGTTTGTGCGTTATTAGCTTAGGCAGATTGCGTTTGTCTATTATTGCAACTTAGATGAAGGTCAGACCACATTTTATGAATAATTAATGCAGAAAACCAGGTAATTGCAAAGGGTTCACTAACTTTTTGTTGCAACTATAGAACAGTACAGCACAGGAACAGGCCCTTCAGCCCACAATGTTGTGCCGAACCAGCTAAAAAGCAAATCAAGAACACCCAAACATGAAATCACTCCTACCTATACAATGCCCATATCCCTCCATCTTTCTCACATAAGTATATAAAGGGTAAAAAAAGAGTCATGGGTAGATCAATACAAAATGACTCTGGAGATATTGTAATGAGAGATGCAGAAATGGCAGAGGAACTGAATGCATATTTTGCATCAGTCTTCACAATGGAAGACGTTTGCAGTATACCAGACATTCAAGAGTGTCAGGGAAGTGAAGTTTGTGCAGTGAAAATTACAACTGAGAAGGTGCACAGGAAACTTAATGGTCTGAGGGTTGATAAATCTCCTGAAATTTTTGGAATGGCACCCTCGGGTTCTGAAGGAAGCAGCTGGAGAGATTGCAGAGACATTAACAATGATCTATCTAGCATCAATAGATTCTGGCATGGTACCAGATGACTGGAAAATTGCAAATGTGGGAGGCAGCAGAAAGGAAGCTATAGACCTGTTAGCCTGACATCAGTGGTTGGGAAGTTGTTGGAATTGATTGTTAGGGATGAGATTAAGGAATACCTGGAGACACATGACAAGATAGGCCAAAGCCAGCATGGTTTTCTGAAAGGAAAATCCTGCCTGACAAACCTACTGCAATTCTTTGAGGAAATTAAAAGTAGGGTAGACAAAGGCGATGCAGCAGATGTGGTGTACCTGGATTTTCAGAACGCCTTTGACAAGGTGCTGCACATAAGGCTGATAAAGAGACCATGGAAGTACAGGGACGTTACTAGCATGGATGGAACACTCGCTGGTCGGCAGAAAACAGAGAGTGAGAATAAAGGGATCCTATTCTGGCTGGCTGCCAGTTACCAGTGGAACTCCACAGGGGTCGGTGTTGGGACCGCTGCTTTTTACGACGTCTGTCAATGATTTGGACTATGGTATTAATGGATTTGTGGCTAAATTTGCCAATGATACAAAGATAGGTGGAAAAGCAGGTAGTGTTTTTAGGAAACAGAGAGCCTGCAAAGAGATTTAGATAGTTCAGGGAAATGGGCAAAGAAGTGGCAAATTAAATACAATGTTGGAAAATGTATGGTCATGCACTTTGGTGGAAGAAATATACGGGCAGACTATTATTTAGATGGGGGGAGAATTCAAAATGCAGAGACGCAAAGGGACTTGGGAGTCCTTGTGCAAGATACCCTAATGGTTAACCTCCAGGTTGAGTCAGTTGTGAAGAAGGTGAATGCAATGTTGGCATTCATTTCTAGAGGTAAAGATTATTAGAGCACGAATGTGATATTGAGGCTCTATAAGGCACTCCTGAGACCACACTTGGAGTATTGTGTGCAGTTTTGGCTCCTTATTTTAGAAAGGATATAATGACATTGGAGAGGGTTCAGAGAAGATTCACAAGAATGATTCCAGGAATGAAAGGGTTACTGTATGAGGAACGTCTGACAGCCCTTGGGCTGTATTCCTGGAGTTCAGGAAAATGAGGGGGGAATCTCATAGAAACATTCCGAATGTTAAAAGGACTGAACAGATTAAATATGGCAAAGTTATTGCCCATGGTAGGGGAGTCCAGGACAAGAGAACACAACTTCATGATTGAAGGACGTCCATTTAGAACAGAGGTGTGGAGAAAGTACTTTACTCAGAGGGTGGCAAATCTGTGGAATTTGCTGCTACGAGCAGCTGGGCAGGCCAAGTCACTGGGTGCATTTAAGGCAGAGATAGACAGGTTCTTGATTAGCTAGGGCATAAAAGGGTGTGGGGTGAAAGCAGGAGAGTGGGGATGACTAGAAGAATTGGATCAGCCCATGACTGAATGGAGGAGCAGACTCGATGGGCTGAATGGACTGCTTCTGCTCCTACACCTTATGGTCTTATTGTCATTCATGTGCCTATCTAAATATCTCTTAGAAGCTTTTAATGTATTTGCCTTTACCACCACACCAAACAGGGCATTCCAGGCTTCCACCACTGAGTAAAAAATCTTGCCCCTCACATCAACCTTGAACCTGCCCCTCTCCTCTTCAATGCATGCCCTCTGGTATTAGGCAATTACAACCCGAGGAAACAGATACTCCCCGTCTACTCTATGCCTCTCATAATCTTATAAAACTCTAAGATCTCCCCTCAGTCTCTGCTGCTCCAAAGAAAACAACCTAAGTTTATCCAGTCTCTCATGATACCACACGCCCTCTAAACCAGGCAGCATCCTGGTAGACCTCTCCTGCACCCTCTCCAAAGCCTGAACATCCCTTCCTGCAGTGGGCAACCAGAACTGTATGCAATACTCCAGATGTGATCTAACCGGAGTTTTATAAAATTAAAACATAACCTCTTAACTTACTCAATGCCTCAACAAATGAAAGCAAATATTCCATAAACTTTCTTAATCAGCCTATCGAATTGCGTAGCCACTTTCAAGGAGCTATGAACTTAGACCCCAAGATTTCTCTGCTCAGCAACACTGTTAAGGATCTTGCCCTTAACAGTGTACTGTCTCCTTGTATTTGCCCTACCAAGGTGCAATACCTCACGTTTATCTGGGTTAAACTCCACTGCCCATATCTGCAACTGATCTATAACGCACTGTACTCCTTGCCAGTCTTCTACACATCCCACAACTCCACCAATCTTAGTATCATCCACAAACTACTAACTCAAGAACCTATATTTTCATCCAGGTCATTTACGTATATACATCACAAATAGCAGAGGTTCCAACACAGATCCCTGCAGAACACTACTAATTACAGACCTCCAGTTGGAAGGTCAGCTGGTGGCACAATGACATCAGCAAAGGCTCCTGAGTTCGAATCCAAGTCGGCCACCCCCCCGAGCACGCTTTCCATCCATGCGGGTTGAGCGTCGAGCTAGCCACTCGGCCTCATATAAAAAAAAGGGGTCGAGTCAGGAACATTCATATTGTGACCCGGTTAATCCGAAAGGAGACCAATCCTGACACTATGCGCCAGACAAGAATGGCTGACTGTCTGGTGCCACAAGCTAAAAAAAAAGTTGGAATGGGTCCTTTCAACTATTACCTTCTGTTTTCTAT
The DNA here is from genome assembly GCF_030028105.1 of Mobula birostris. Lineage (NCBI taxonomy): Eukaryota > Metazoa > Chordata > Chondrichthyes > Myliobatiformes > Myliobatidae > Mobula > Mobula birostris. Next base: position 124,225,421 of record NC_092379.1, on the reverse strand, counting down.
GCGCAAGCCAGCTCTAAATCCAAACAGCCAATTCGTTGCAGACTCTATGCATCTTAATCTTCTGGATTAGTCTCCTATGAGGGATTCTGTCAAATGCCTTCATAAAATCCATCATCCACTGCCATACCCTCATCAATCTCTCATCACCCTGTCAAAAAACTCAATTAAGTTGGTAAGACAATAACATGCCCAGCACAAAGCCATGCTGGCTCTCCCTAATTAGAGCACGGGTTTCCAATTGCTCATATATCCTATCCCTAAAATAACTTCACTTACCTGAACATTGAACTGATTCCTACAACCTATGGACTCACTTTCAAGGATTCTACAACTCATGTTATCGGTATTTATTTATTGTAGTGTTTCTTCTTTTGCACATTGATTGCATGTCAGTTTATGCTTGTGTGTAGTTGTGGATTGATTCTATTGTATTTCTCTGTTCTGTGAATCCCAGAAAGAAAATGAGTATCAAGGTAGTATACAGAGATAATAAACTTACTTTAAACTATTAGATTTCTACTATCCGCAAGTTTTTTGCTTTTCAATCACAACTCTCGACTACTTCTCTGATTAAAATCCTTCTGATTACCATTAAACATCAATCTGAAGACAGTCTCAGCTTCAAAGTTCAAAGTAATTTTTTTTTCCATATCAAAGTACATATATATCACCACATATAACCCTGAGGTTTATTTTCTGGCAGGTATGATCAATAAATCTATAATAGAATAATAACCATAATAGAATCAATAAAAGATTGCATCAACTTGGGCTTTCAGCTAGTGTGCAAAAGACAACAAACTGTGGAAATACAAAAAAAGGAAACAATAATAACAAATAAGCAATAAATTTCGAGAACGAGATGAAGAGTCGTTGAAAGTGCATCCATAGGTTCTGGGATCATTTCAGTGACGGGGCAAGTGAAGTTGAGTGAAGTTATTTCCTTCGGTTCAAGAGCCTGATGGTTGAGTGGTAACAACTGTTCCTGAACCTAGTGGTATGTGTTCTAAGGAAGGCTCCTGCACCTTCTTCCTGATTGCAACAGTGAGAAGAGAGCATGACCTGGCGGGGGGAAGGTCCCCTGACGACGAATGCTGCTTTTCTGCTCTACACTTCATGTAGAAGTACTTAAAGGTGGGAGGGCTTTACACGTGATGGAATGAGCCATTTCCACTACTTTTTGTAGGATTTTCCATTCAGGCATTGGTGTTTCCATACCAGGCTGTGATGCATCCAGTCAATATAGAAGTTAGACAAAGTTTAAGATGTCATGCCGAATCATCTCAAACTCCACAGGAAGTAGAGGTGCTGCCATGCTTTCCTCATAATCTCACTTATGTGCTGGGCCCCAGGACAAGCCTTCGAAAAGATAACACTGAGGAATTTGAAGTTGCTGGCCCTCTCCATCTCTGATCCTCAACAGGAATTGTTTGTAGTGCAAAACAATATGCACATCCTGAATGGGTATGGAAACTGGTTCACATTCTCCACATTGCAACCAAGGTAAAGGAGCTAGCCTACAAGAAAACACTATAGAGAAAGTCATTTTAGCAGTCTGAAGTTAGAACACCGTTATCATGTTTGCATTTGGATTTTCTAATAGAAAGTCTAAATGTAAACAGTAGAGGAAGACTGTGACAAAATATAGTTACAAATATATTAAATAGGAAGTTTTACATTATAATTGCAATTAAAAGTCTGGCATTGTATACTGAAGGATATCAAATACTCCATGAAAAATCAGTCACAAGTTCACAAACGGAAGTTTGAAACTGCACAAAATAATAGATCCCCTCCCCGTAAACTATATTTTGACAAACTAGCAACATGAAGAAAATGCACAAGGATATCAAATGACACTGAAAACTTTGTGATCAGTGTTGGGACAGCTTCTTTTCATGTTGGACAATACTGTGCAAGGTCTTAGGCACATATCTACAGCTAGGGTGCCCAAGACTTTTGCATAGTAATATAGAAATCTTATGCATTCCACTATAATGCTGCCACAAAAAAATTCATGACATGTGAGTAATGATCAACCCTCTTCCGATATGGGTCTCTATTACACACTGAGGGGGGAAACAGGGCAGAGAAACATGGTTGGGAAAAAAGGAAGAAAGAGGGGAATCAGCGTAAAGCACCAAAGAGACATTCTGTAATGCTTAATCACCGAGTTGTTTGGAATCAAATGTCCTTGCATGGTATCACAAGGTGGGTGTTTCTGCACCTGTGCCACTCCTCCCCGCCCCGGCTCCTCTGCCACATGTCGCACATCCTTCACGCAGTGCTTCACCCCTGCCATTTCCAACATCCTCTGCTCCTGTCAGATTTACAAACTCGCTCTCCACTCCTCATTGACAAGTACAGTGCTGTGCAAAAGACTAAGGCATTCTAGCTATATATATGATTTAGTCAATGATTTGGATGAAGGAATTGATGGCTTTATGGCCAAGTTTGCAGATGATACGAAGATAGGTGGAAGGGCAGGTAGTGTTCAGAAGATCTGCAGAAGGGCTTAGACAGATGGGGGGGGAAATGGGCAAAGAAATGGCAGATGGAATATAATGCAGAGAAGTGCAAGGTCATGTACGCTGACAGAAGGAATAAAGGCATGCACTATTTTGGTAATGGGGAGAAAATTCAAAAATCAGGGCTGCAGAGACTTGGGAGTCCTTGTGCAAGATTCCCTAAAGGTTAACTTGCAGGTTGAGTCAGTGATGAGCAAGGCAAATGCAATGTTAGCATTCATTTAGAGGACTAGAATACAAAAGCAAGGATATAATGCTGAGGCATTAGAGAGACAGTACTTGGAGTATCGTGAGCCGTTTTGGGCACCTTATCTAAGAAAGGTTGTATTGGCATCAGAGATAGTCCAGAAGACCTCTACAAGATTGATTCGAGGAATGAAAGGGCTTACAGATGACTGTCTGATGGCTCTGGGCCTGTACTCGCTGGAGTTTGGAAAGAATGAGCGGGTGATCTCACTAAAATATATCAAATATTGAAAGGTCTGGATAGAGTGGATCTGGAGGGATGTTTCCTATAGTGGGGGAGTCTAGGACCAGAGGGTACAGCCTCAAAATTGAGGGATAGCTATTCAGAGCAGAGATGAGGAAAAATGTCTTTGTTCTTTGCCCTCTGGATCTCTGGAATTCATTGCTGTGCAGACCAAGTCATTGGGTTTACTTAAGGGGGATGCTGACAGGTTCTTAAGATTGATATGGGCATCAAAGGTTACAGAGAAAAGGGAGGAGAATGAGGTTGAGAGGGATATTAAGTCAGCCATCATGAAATGCAGAAGCAGATATGAAGGCCGAATGGCCTAATTCTTCTCCGAGGTCTTATGACAACCTTCCAAAGGATATAACCTGAGATTATTGTTGTTACTCTTACCTTCAACTCCAAGAATAAGAAATATCACACATACAAAAGAGAATATACAAGAGCAGTATTGGAGAAATTTTGCACAACATGATACTTGTAATTCCAGCAAATGTTACTTCATCGTTTTCCATCTGGCACATTACAATGGGAGTTTACCTGCCCACTTACCATATACATTCACCTTTCAATTCTCACACCCAGGGAAAACATACTATGCTCCACATTATGCCTACTTGACTTTATTTTTTTTTTATTATGGCCTTATTCTGATCAGCTGTGGCTCTTCAGTGATGGCCTTTGACCCTGGTGAGATCCCATTGGACCTGAAAGTAGAATTGTGCTGGGGTGGATCACTCTTAACGCAGGACCCAAAAGCTCCCCTGTGGAGGAAAACAGATCAAGACACAGAGAAGAAAGCAAAAAAAGAACAGAAACACAAACAGAAGGAAAGAGGTAACCAGGATGCCACTTTTATGGAAATGTAAAAGGGAATGGAGAAGAATAAAATTCATCACAAGTAAGTAAAGGAAATATCCTCATGCGCTTTGCTGAAGATGGGAGAAGAAAAGATAAAGAATTAAAAATATTAGCACAATGCAATGTGGCTCTTCAACGTCTGGCATGCAGAAAAATGGAAGGGCACAATATGGTAATGTAATTCCATAAACCCTTCTCCTCCCCAACTGACCTTCCAGCTGAAATCTTCCTGGCCGACAGCTTTCAAACCTGACCATCAACCACATGTGAAAACTTCTGAAACATGCTGCTACATTTAAATCCAGTTCCTTTATATTGAAACCACGAAAATTTTTAAAAGTAATCAATAGAGTTAAGTCAATTTTGAATCCAAGTTCCTACTTCTTTTAGGAAGTCTGCCATTTGAACTTTCTCAAAAACCTTATTAAAAATCTATGTGAACTACATCAAATGCACTTCAAACAATTAATTAGTCTGAAAAAAACTTTTGAAACCCAGTCTGGAAAAAAAAAATTTACAACAGTGCTCAGAGACACAAATGTACAATAAGCATATTCTCAATAATCATTAAGATGTATACAAATAATATATCACGGGACAAAGCAAATCTGTCTGCACAAGGCGACTGAATGTCAGATTAATTGGGCAAATCAATCCCAACTTTTCATGGATAACCTTTCTGTCTGGTCTCCAACGTAAAGTATAATAACTGTTTTAACCTCTACTCAAAACAAGAAAGAGTACTTATTTTGTTAGGTTGCCTACCTGGAGTACCAAACAGGTTATTATCCCTCATCAGCCTGTATTCTTCTTCACTCAGATTATTGACAAAATGATAGAAGGCTTCCTCCCGGTCTAGGCGGTCCGACTGATGCCTGCGCTGATCTTCATTAGTAGAATAAGTGTCAGCCTGCTCATTACCTCCACCATCTTCATTAGCAGCATTTTCCATACTGAGATAAAACAGATTTCACCTAAGGAAAACAGTGAGAAAACATGGTGATAATGTATATTTTTTTTTAAATATAAATTAAGCCCAGTGCTATCAATTTAATGCTCCAAATTACTTTAAGAACACAAAAGTATTGAAAAAGGAGCTAATGCTTTCCCGGTGTATATGACAAATAAACCCTTCTCAGGCTTCCATCCGGGTACAGGGATTGATTTTTGTTAAAGTGGATTCTTTTGGGGTAGATGATTTGTTAACACTTAAATGACTTTGGCCGCCAGACTTCTATTTTAACTGTTTGACAAAGGACAGTGGATTGAGTCCACCACAATGGGCTTCCTAAAAGGTGTAAATACAGGATGCTTCTGGTGCCTGATGCTGTAGTTTTGAAGGTAGTATCACCTATACATTATAAATATTAATTGTATGAATTGTCTTCTATGTTAGAACAGGAAATGCCAAATAAATGTATTGTAGACTTAACTTACATTCCTAAAGGCTGTAGATACCAATCCAGACATGTTGGCGTCAGGAGGAAAGGATGGCGTGAGATTTTGTATGTAGCTTCAATAGGAAGCATTGTCTATGCATTGTCTGTAACTTTTTAAGTAGCGATTGCCTTTGTGTTTAGCATATAAATATCGAGCCCACATTTAGCTAGCAGACCTTTCTGCGGAAAGCGTCTCCGCCCGTAAGATGCCTACTGTACCTTGTTGTGTCGAATAAAGAAGCTGCTTTGTATCTACCAGTGACTCTGTCTCTCTGGTAATTTCATTCACGATACAACATTTGGTGTCAGAAGTGGGATACCTTCGTGACCCGTCGTGTGGCCAGTGTTCCTAGCAGTCTAAGTTGGTGAGTATTTTTCTAAGGTAACACTCACACTTGGATCTGTTCAGTCGGTGGTGCACCGGATCACAAGGTAATCACGAACGTGGAGAGCTGAACTGGTAGATATTAAAGTAGTGTGTGCGTGTGCATGTGTGTTTATGTAAGTCAGGAATGTTTGCATGTTGACTTGGTTAACTTGGGTCCACCAGTTGCGAAAGGTGGTAACCAACGGTACGGTTCGAGACGCCAGCGTAGGGGCGTGTATACTCGTTCGGGGAGCTGCATTTTAGTGTATGCGTGTGCAAGTGTGATGCAAAGGAATACGGCAGGCATCATGAGTTCGGGTACTCAAAACTGGCAGATTGTGGAATACGTACTCTGCGGTTTTATTTTGCGTAGTGTGGGAATTAACATGGAGATATCTCAGGAAGAGGTTTTACCCAGATAGATCTACCAGAATGGCACCTACTGAGGTCAGGCAACATCAGGTTGAGAACCCTGATGACCTGAGCCAGCCCTTGACCTTGATTACGACTATTCATAAGCCCTTTACCCCCGGGGAGAAACAGAGCATTTTGTCCGAGTTGCCCTCACTTAAAGTCGCATGTGGGAATTCAGAATTCTGGCGCAAACTCGAGGAAATGGTTGAAATTCACCAGGTGCACCCTAAAGATATACATGTGTTAGTGAAAGCCAAGTGCCCGAGGAATACGTGGGACAGGATGGCCCAGGGGGTGTGGGATGGTACATGGGCAACTATCGGGAGCGCCAGCAATGAAGAAAGATATCGCTCTTTTAAAGGGGAAGTAAGGCAGCGCCTGGGGGGAGGCGAGAGTAGCTGGGGAATGATAATGGCAGTGATTCAAAAGGCTGACGAGACAGCCATGGATTATGCAGAACGTAAATACCAAGTGTACGAGGAGTATTCCGGGTTGGATAACCTAGGGAGGGACAACCGAGTCTTCCTAAAAATGCTGAAGGAAGGCCTGAGTTCAGGCCACCAAGAAGTTTTAGATTTAGGCATAACGGTAGGGTCCATCTACTCTGAGATAGTTTCATGGGCCAGTGAGATAGACCAAAGAAAAGGCAAGAGAAATCGTAAAGTGGATGCAGCTGCTGTGATGTCCCGGAGGGCTTGCTTTGCTTGCCAGCAGCCAGGGCACTTTGCAAAGGACTGCCGGACCAGGTATAAGGCAATGAAGGAGCTGATATGCTACAGCTGTGGCCTATCGGGACATGGCTGGAGACAGTGACCAAAAGGGAGGGGGAAAACCCAGGTGAAGGAGACGGCAGAAACCCACTCACTCACCCCATTAGCAACTAGTCTGACTGTCGATCAGATCAAAGAGTTAGCGACAGCGCCTCTTAAGGCCACCTAACAGTAGTAGTGAGGTCGGAGATGGTATTAAACAAGAAATTAGAAATGTGTGCAATAAAGGAACAGCAGTTATAATGGGTGACTTCAATCTACATGTAGATTGGGTGAACCAAATTGGTAAAGGTGCTGAGGAAGAGGATTTCTTGGAATGTATGCGGGATGGTTTTTTGAACCAACATGTCGAGGAACCAACTACAGAGCAGGCTATTCTAGACTGGGTTTTGAGCAATGAGGAAGGGTTAATTAGCAATCTTGTCGTGAGAGGCCCCTTGGGTAAGAGTGACCATAATATGGTGGAATTCTTCATTAAGGTGGAGAGTGACATAGTTAATTCAGAAACAAAGGTTCTGAACTTAAAGAGGGGTAACTTTGAAGATATGAGACATGAATTGGCTAAGATAGACTGGCAAATGACACTTAAAGGATTGACGGTGGATATGCAATGGCAAGCATTTAAAGATTGCATGGATGAACTACAACAATTGTTCATCCCAGTTTTGCAAAAGAATAAATCAAGGAAGGTAGTGCACCTGCGGCTGACAAGAGAAATTAGGGATAGTATCAAATCCAAAGAAGAAGCATACAAATTAGCCAGAAGAAGTGGCTCACCTGAGGACTGGGAGAAATTCAGAGTTCAGCAGAGGAGGACAAAGGGCTTAATTAGGAAGGGGAAAAAAGATTATGAGAGAAAACTGGCAGGGAACATAAAAACTGACTGTAAAAGCTTTTATAGATATGTAAAAAGGAAAAGACTGGTAAAGACAAATGTAGATCCCCTATAGACAGAAACAGGTGAATTGATTATGGGGAGCAAGGACATGGCAGACCAATTGAATAATTACTTTGGTTCTGTCTTCACTAAGGAGGACATAAATAATCTTCCAGAAATAGTAGGGGACAGAGAGTCCAGTGAGATGGAGGAACTGAGCAAAATACATGTTAGTAGGGAAGTGGTGTTAGGTAAATTGAAGGGATTAAAGGCAGATAAATCCCCAGGGCCAGATGGTCTGCATCCCAGAGTGCTTAAGGAAGTAGCCCAAGAAATAGTGGATGCATTAGTGATAATTTTTCAAAACTCGTTAGACTCTGAACTAGTTCCTGAGGATTGGAGGGTGGCTAATGTAACCCCACTTTTTAAAAAAGGAGGGAGAGAGAAACCGGGGAATTATAGACCGGTTAGCCTAACGTCGGTGGTGGGGAAACTGCTGGAGTCAGTTATCAAAGATGTGATAACAGCACATTTGGAAAGCGGTGAAATCATCGGACAAAGTCAGCATGGATTTGTGAAAGGAAAATCATGTCTGACGAATCTCATAGAATTTTTTGAGGATGTAACTAGTAGAGTGGATAGGGGAGAACCAGTGGATGTGGTATATTTGGATCTTCAAAAGGCTTTTGACAAGGTCCCACACAGGAGATTAGTGTGCAAACTTAAAGCACACGGTATTCGGGGTAAGGTATTGATGTGGATAGAGAATTGGTTAGCAGACAGGAAGCAAAGAGTGGGAATAAACGGGACCTTTTCAGAATGGCAGGCAGTGACTAGTGGGGTACCGCAAGGCTCAGTGCTGAGACCCCAGTTGTTTACAATACATATTAATGACTTGGATGAGGGAATTAAATGCAGCATCTCCAAGTTTGCGGATGACACGAAGCTGGGCGGCAGTGTTAGCTGTGAGGAGGATGCTAAGAGGATGCAGGGTGACTTGGATAGGTTGGGTGAGTGGGCAAATTCATGGTAGATGCAATTTAATGTGGATAAATGTGAAGTTATCCACTTTGGCGGCAAAAATAGGAAAACAGATTATTATCTGAATGGTGGCCGATTAGGAAAAGGGGAGGTGCAACGAGACCTGGGTGTCATTATACACCAGTCATTGAAAGTGGGCATGCAGGTACAGCAGATGGTGAAAAAGGCGAATGGTATGCTGGCATTTATAGCAAGAGGATTCGAGTACAGGAGCAGGGAGGTACTACTGCAGTTGTACAAGGCCTTGGTGAGACCACACCTGGAGTATTGTGCGCAGTTTTGGTCCCCTAATCTGAGGAAAGACATCCTTGCCATAGAGGGAGTACAAAGAAGGTTCACCAGATTGATTCCTGGGATGGCAGGACTTTCATATGAAGAAAGACTGGATGAACTAGGCTTGTACTCGTTGGAATTTAGAAGATTGAGGGGGGGGGGGATCTGATTGAAACGTATAAAATCCTAAAGGGATTGGACAGGCTAGATGCAGGAAGATTGTTCCCGATGTTGGGGAAGTCCAGAACGAGGGGTCACGGTTTGAGGATAAAGGCGAAGCCTTTTAGGACTGAGATTAGGAAAAACTTCTTCACAAAGAGAGTGGTGAATCTGTGGAATTCTCTGCCACAGGAAACAGTTGAGGCCAGTTCATTGGCTATATTTAAGAGGGAGTTAGATATAGCCCTTGTGGCTAGGGGGATCAGAGGGTATGGAGGGAAGGCTGGTGCAGGGTTCTGAGTTGGATGATCAGCCATGATCATAATAAATGGCGGTGCAGGCTCGAAGGGCCGAATGGCCTACTCCTGCACCTATTTTCTATGATTCTATGTTAAAAGGATGTGGCAGCAGGCTCCAAGGCCAGCTGTGAAGACTCACGGATGTACATTACGGCATTGTTAGGGGGACGGCAATGCAATATGTTAATGGACACAGGGGCATCTGTATCGATAACAGACTTGCCCTTACCAACAACCGGGCAGGCCAGTTATATCAGGGGTGTAGGAGGAAAAACAGTAAAAGCAGAAAGAAGCGAGAAGCAAATACTAGAAATCGGGAGAGTACAGTTTCCAGTGTATTTCTGGGTATGTCCAAATAATGAAGGCACGATCCTTGGAATAGATATCCTAAGGGAAGCAGGAGCTGTTATAGATTCAGGAAAAGAAGAAATAGTATGGACGAACCAGGGGCAGCGAACGCGTACAACCAACGGAATACACGGCCTGGCTAGCATAGGCGCAGCTGCCCCGATCATTAGAGACTGGAGCCAGGATGGTGTCTATGGGTTACCTTGTCAGCAGTTCCCAGCTGTGTGGGCTAGAGACAAGCAAGATTATGGGCAGGTAGAGATAGACCCAGTTAAAATAGAGGAGGGTCTGTATAAACCCCCTAAGCAGGACCCTATACAAACTGACACACTGACCGCTGTTCAGATTATAGTGAAGGAACAAAAACACCAGGGGATACTCAGAGAGACTGCGGCCACTCCAGAACATAAAGTTTTCCTCAGTTCCTCCGAGGGCAGACATTACTGCAAATAAGGAAGCAGGGGAACAAGAGGCAATTGAAATTGCAAGTGTGCAGCAGGAAACGACAGAAGCCAGTTTAGTAAAATTGTATGAAGAGGTAGAGGCTGAAGAGAAGGAAAAATGGAGGAGGAAAGGAGCAAACGAGGGATCAGATGGGTGCTGGACACATGGGGAGGAAAGAGTTGCGGTGGCCCCACCCTGTATTAGACTGATACTACTAAAGTTTTATCATGGGGCGATGCATGAGGGAAGGCAGAGCATGATCACAACCCTCCGGCAGGACTGGTGGGGGCCAGGGATGGGCGGGGATGTTGAGAAATTCTGCCGCCGTTGTATCATTTGTGCCCAGCATAACCCGGGTACGGGCAGAAAGCTACAGCTGGCAAATCAGCCTCGGCCGAGGGGACCCTGAGAAAACATCCAGATAGACTTCACAGGGCCCCTGCCAAAAAGCAGGGGGAAAAGTTACTGTCTAGTAATCATGGACCACTTCACCCGGTGGGTGGAGGCTTTCCCAACAAGAGACTGCACCGCCCGCACCGCTGCATGGATCCTAGTTCAGGAAATCCTCCCAAGGTGGGGAACCCCAGTTCAGGTGGATTCAGATCAGGGAGCACATTTCACGGGGAAAGTGATGAAGGAAATGTGCCAACTACTAGGGACTCGACAATGGTTCCACATACCCTACCACCCCCAGAGTTCAGGGATGGTAGAAAGGATGAACCGAACAATCAAGAATGCGTTAGCCAAAGCTATAGACATGGGTTGATGTATTACCAGGAATCTTGATGAGATTGCGTGCAACCTCGAACCGCACTTTGGGTCTCAGCTCCTACGAATTATTGATGGGGCGAGCAATGCGACTCCCCTATAGGGCAATTACGGGTTGCGGTGAGCCTGGGGCTTACAGGGATAGAATGACCCAATATGTGAAAGACCTTAGTAACCAACTTAAAGTACTAAAGGATCAAGCAAAACAACAGCAGCAAATTGCTGATCAGAAACAGCCAGAGGGAAAGGGGGTAATTCTTCCACAGCCCGGTGACCAAGTTATGGTGAGGGTGCTGCCAAGAAGGTCAGGGTTTGCCCCCAGGTGGACAGGACCACAGACGGTACTCTTAACCAATGATACGTGTGTCTGTGTACAGACTCGGCGAGGCAGCCAGTGGAAACACTGGACTCAGGTTAAAGCATACAACTCACCCTCTTGTTGCTCCCACAGACGGAGTGGGGAACCAAGTGTACCCAGTAACCATGTAATTACAGAGAACCTAAGAGAGGAACACCAGCCGGCCACAGCAGACCTGACCACAGCTGATGAAAACATACCCGGAGAAAACGCAAAGGCAAAAGACACTGAGAACGTGTTGGAAAACTGTGAATAGCCTGCTAAAGTGTGATGACGATGGTACTCTGTAAAGAAGGCTGGTTGCTGAAGGTAGATGATTAATTTTATAGCATAGTTATTTGGGAAATAGCTGGGGAGGGATTTTTGAGTTAAAGCAGAGATGGCAAGTTCCACCACTTCGATGGCATTTCAGACTGCACACGGCATCTAGAAGCAGTCACCCCGAGTCTGAGGAGCTGAGCCCTTTTCAGCAGTTGAGCCAGTTATCAACGGAACAGTTCGGAAGCGGGTGCCACCGGGGAGAGGTCCTTGCAGACATTTACGTAGAGGACACCCCAACCCCTTCCTGTACATGGATGAGAGAGCTCGTGGGTGCTCCTGGAAGGAGAGTTTCAGCGACCAGAGGATAAAGGGCCAAAGACAAAGGAATGTGATTAAGATGCAGTCAGCCTGCAGGCACATGAAAGGAGCTGCATTCCTAAAGATTTGGAACAGCCTCTCTGCTTAACATTTAGTAGGTAATGCTAGGATAGATATCGAGGTACATAAAATTTGGGGGGGAATTCCAAGACAGGGCATTTTTGCTGCCCTATTTGAGCAGATCCTCCTAGGTTGGCCTTTCCTGATACAAACTTAATTTGTCCAGGAGGGCCAAGAGGAGGGACTGTTAGAGTGCATTCTTTTGGGGTAGATGATTTGTTAACACTTAAATGACTTTGGCCACCAGACTTCTATCTTAACTGTTTGACAAAGGACTGTGGATTGAGTCCACCACAATGGGCTTCCTAAAAGGTGTAAATACCGGATGCTTCTGGTGCCTGATGCTGTAGTTTTGAAGGCAGTATCACCTATACATTATAAATATTAATTGTATGAATTGCCTTCTATGTTAGAACAGGAAATGCCAAATAAATGTATTGTAGACTTAACTTACATTCCTAAAGGCTGTAGATACCAACCCAGACACGTTGGCGTCAGGAGGAAAGGATGGTGTGAGATTTTGTATGTAGCTTCAATAGGAAGCATTGTCTATGCATTGTCTGTAACTTTTTAAGTAGCGATTGCCTTTGTGTTTAGCATATAAATATCGAGCCCACATTTAGCTAGCAGACCTTTCTGCGGAAAGCGTCTCCGCCCGTAAGATGCCTGCTGTACCTTGTTGTGTAGAATAAAGAAGCTGCTTTGTATCTACCAGTGACTCTGTCTCTCCGGTAATTTCATCCACGCTACAACAATTTTAACTGATGTTTCGATGACAAACCCTGCCATCTTCATCAGTGATGATGCCTGGGCATGTCTAGTCCGGTGGTATCTCCCGTCCCTCCTGATTGGTTAGTCCTCATCCAATCAGGTTTCCGCTGTCCCACCTTGTTCACAAACCCGTAAGGAAGCTCAAATCACAGCTTATGCAGATCAAAGACAACCTAGGGCTCAGGATGGCTAGCATTTACAGGATTCCCTGTGAATGCACAGTAGCATACATTGGCCAGATGGGACACATGGTGGAAACCTGCATCAAGAAACACAGGTGTATCCATTTGGGTTACCTGGAGAAATCGGCGGTAGCAGAATATTACATTGCCAATGGCCATAGGATTAACTTCGAAGATACAAAACTACTGTGCTCGTCCAATGGTTTTTGAAATAGCCTATTGAAGGAAGCCATTGAAATAGTGCTCAAGGAAAAGAATTTTAACAAAGATGAAGGTCTTGATCCAAGTAAGAACTGGAGTTTGATTGTAAACTAGGTGGGACAGCCATGTGGACTAACCAAATAGGAGGGCCGGACAACAGAGGTATAAATACCACTGGACTAGACATGTTCAGGCATGATCCCTGATGAAGATGGCAGAGTTAGTCGTCAAAACATCGGTTAAAATTGATACCTGTATCTGGCTGGAAGCCCGGGAAGGGCTTATTCGACACAAAAGTATTGTTAATGTAGCATTCTCAAACATGGTTCTCACTTTGTAGATTGGGTATAAATAGATTGCTATATTGGTTTGAATTACCACTTTTGGATATTGTTTTTCAAACGAAGTGTTATTTAAAGAGACCTTATGCACTCAAACTTTTTTTCAAAAAAGATCTCATTGCATCAGGAGAGTTCTCACTGTTGCCCAAGCCACATTCAACCTTTAACCAAACTACCTAACCATATACCATTGTTCCTGGTAGAATCCTTCTGCAAGGATATACTTGCCTTACAGGGAGTACAAGTTCACTAGATCAATTTTTAAATGATCAAGAAGTCTTATGAAGAATGATTGAATAGATAGTGCCTATACTGTCAGAAATTATTTCAGAGATGATTTCACATTTCTGAGAGGACTTGATAAAGTCAAGATCCGGAGATACCATTTTAAGTTGCAGAATGAACATCTCTCAGAAGTAAACTTTTCAATTTTGTTGTGGGTGGTAAGTTATTAAATATGTTTAACACTAAGCCCAAAAGATCTTGTTTGTAGATCCAATGTTCTACACTTTGGCACCCTCAACCAAATGTACCAAGTTTTATGCAATATGAAATAGCCTCAATTACTCTGGGAGAAGCAGATCAAATGGTATCTGCACCAAAGGTGGAGCCATAGAAAGGTGTAGAAAACAAAGTGAGGATGATCTCAAAAGAATGAAAAAGGGTGAAAATTCAGTCAGTGGGCTGGAGGTGTAGTGTGGTATAGCGAAGGAGCTTGCTACAGGAGATGCTGTTTGACAGAGGGCAGAGTGTCAAAGAGGTTGAACAACATGAATATATAGCAAGCTTGTGATATCAATACTGCTTGATTAGATAAAAAAAAGTATTTTACGAGGGGTGATCGATAAGTTTGTGGCCTAAGGTAGAAGGAGTCAATTTTAGAAAACCTAGCACATTTATTTTTCAACATAGTCCCCTCCTACATGTACACACTTAGTCCAATGGTCGTGGAGCATACGGATCCCCTCTTTGTAGAAGTGGTCCACAGCAGGGGTGATTGATAAGTTCGTGGCCTAAGGTAGAAGGAGGTGAGTTATATAGCTCTCGTTACATACATGTGCAGTTAACTCTGTGAAAATGCAGAAAGTTTGAAGTTAATAACTCATCTCTTTCTACCTTAGGCCACAAACTTATCAATCACCTGTGCTGTGGACCACTTCTGGAGGTCCAAGATGCCAACCTCTATAAAGAAGGGATCCATATGCTCCATGACTGCTGAAGTAAGTGTGTAAATGTAGGAAAAATAAATGTGCTAGGTTTTCTAAAATTGACTCCTTCTACCTTAAGCCACGAACTTATCAATCACCCCTCGTACTGCTATTTAAATCTGAACAATTCTCAAAACAATGAATAGTTTCCGTGAATTTTCAATTGAGCAAAATCTTGGCAAAGTTAGTTTAAAAAAATAAGGATCCAAATGAAAGGCTTCAAGTTCAAAAATGTTCCAATATTAATAGTACATCAAGCAATTATGTTTTATTCAAAAGGATTTAGTGCTATACCAAACAATGGCATCACACCCAAATGTGAAATCAGAGATGCCAGACTCCATAGCAAAGTAAACCAACATAGCAGGTCCAAGTCTTGACTCATTTACTAATTAAACACCAGACAGATAAAACGTTAATCAGAGTTTAGACTTTTGATACATTCATTCTGAAGATACTAAGATGTTTCAAAAGCATTATTTCTGAGCTTTATCCTATGATCAGCTACATTTGAGCTAACTTTTAAGGCAACGATTTTTACAACACCTTGCAGTGGATTGCTATTATATATTTGGATGCGTTTAAGGTCCGCTATGTCTAAGAACGGAGAAGACGACAGACCTCCGGTTAGACCGAAAGTTACCGACCCCCCCCCCCACCTCCGATTGAACCAGCGGTAACTATGCAAGCTATATCGGAGCTGATTCGTGTGGAAATCTCAACTAAACTGCAGAAAATTATCGATGAAATTGATAAAATGAAAACATCTATCACGGAACATCAGACTGCTATATCTAATCTCCAAAAATCCACGCAACAAAATGAACTCAAGAGGGGGAAAATTGAAGAAACAATTACTGTAATGAAGAAAAAAATTGACTTTCTGACCTTTAAAAATTCTGACTTAGAATGCAGAATGCGACGACAGAACATTCGAATTACTAGTATTTGTGAAGCTGCTGAATCTGGTGACCCTATAAAGTTTTTCTCTCAACTTTTAAAAGACTCATTTCCCACTGTATTTCCTGATCAACCACCACTATTGGATCGGGCTCACGGAGTCCCATTATTTTTGCCTAAGTCAGATAAACCTCGGCATGTTATTTTACGATTTCATTATTTTCAAGACAAGAAGTTGCTTCGCTTTGCTCGCCCTAAAGGTTACATTTATTTCTCTGATCTTTGCTTTCGTTTGGTGGAAGATTTTAGTTAACAAGTTCGTGATCAACGTGTTCGTTACAGATCTGTGATGTCGGAATTCTACAATATGGATTTAAAACCAGTGTTGCTTTATCCCGCACGTTTGAGGATTCGATTGTCTGATGGGTCTTCCCGTTTTTTCGACTCTCCATCGGAAGCCCAGAGTTACCTGGATCAACTCTTGCCTTCAACATTTTAATTGCACTATTAAATCATCTCTGTTTGATCGGAGGCAGTTAATCTGTTGGGTTTATTTTTTTTTTGCTTTATATGAGGGCAGAAAAGTTTTTTTTTCGGTTTAATTAATATGGTTGCCAAACTTTTTTTTTAACTGTGTCATTCCTTTCTTCTTCCCTGGGGATTCTGGGTGGCTATTCTCTCAGCGTCATTTTACGTATATCCCTGGAGGCCTTAAACTTTGTAGTTTTCAAACGTACTTTTTGTAGTTTTCGTGGCTAGTCTATGCTAATATTTCATTTTCTTGTTTAAATATACAGTCTGTTGTAGGTTAACAGTTTTCTTTATATGTACCTGTTCTTTCTTTGTATTATATCATTTTAATCGGTGTACTTTTTTTTTTATTCCTTTACTGTTTTATAACTTCAGCTGATCTTTTCATATATACACTTTTTTTTAAGTGAGCGTCTATCGGAGATCATGGGGGTAGTTCTAGTGCTTGCTTCTTTCTGGCCGGTCTATCTTAGATTTAGCTTTGGGGGTACAGGGTGGGGGGGGCTTCACTTTTTAGTTTTTCTTTCTTCTTGGGCTACTTATATTACCGAAGTATGGTCGCGTTCTCTTTCCCGTTATCTCTTGTTTATTCTGTTCGTTTTCCGGGTTCATGGGTCGAACCTATTGTCAATCCTCCTTTATTTGAGGGTTGACTTTAGGGATTATGGAGTCTACTATTAATTTTGTCTCTTGGAATACTAACGGTCCTAATCATCCAATAAAAAGGAAAAAAGTCTTTAAAGTATTCCGGAGACTTAAAGCACATATTCTATTTTTACAAGAGACCCATGTGCAGAGGGGGGACAGACTACATTTTTTTAAGTTCTGGAAGGATCAACACTTCCATTCGAATTCCAATGCTAAAATTCGAGGAGTTTCTATTTTTATAGATCCCTCAATCACTTTTGTAAAACACGATATTATTTCTGATCCGAATGGTAGATTTCTATTGGTTAGTGGTTTACTATTTAATAAAAAGGTAGTTTTGGTTAACGTCTATGCTCCCAACATGGATTGTCCGGAATTTTACAAATCATTATTTAATTTGTTCCCGAATTTGAATGAGTTTTCACTAATCTGGGGCGGGGACCTTAATACTTGTTTATCCCCATTATTGGACCGTTCGGCTCCTTTACGGACTCTACCCAATAAATCTGCAACCTTGATTAATTCATTTCTCTCAGATTCCGGATCGACAGACGTTTGGCGTTTTTTGCATCCTCGGGAAAAAGATTTTTCTTTTTTTTTTCACATGTTCATCATTCCTATTCAAGAATTGATTATTGTTTTTATTGACTCTCATCTTATTTCTTCAGTGGTTAAGTGTGAATATGACTCTATAACCATTTTGGATCATGCTCCACTTAAGCTTTCTATTAAAATATCGGCCAATACACAAAATAATAGACAACGGTGTTTTAATTCGCTGTTGCTTCAGAACTCGGATTTTGTTAACTTTATGAATGAACAGATTGATCTCTTTTTTACAATCAACTATACAGAAGATATATCCATGAACACCCTTTGGGATACTTTTAAAGCTTATATTCGTGGTCAGATCATCTCGTATTCTGCTGCTTTGAGGAAGAGGTTGAAGGAGGAGAAGCTGGTTATTGTGGACAAGATTAAGGAAATTGATAAGAAATATGCTACAGCTCCCTCTGAGAAGTTGTATAAACAAAGAACTGAACTTCAAATGGAACACAGTTTATTACTTTTGTCCTCTATTGTAAATCAATTAATGAAAACAAGAAGCGAATTTTATATACATAGTGACAAAGTTGGTAAACTGTTGGCTAATCAGTTGAAGACTAACTATACTAAATTTCAAATTAATCAGATTTAATCAAAAATTTCTATACCAATCTCCTTTCTTATCCATTTAGCTTATCATTTACCTCAAGTCCATCTCGTTTTAAAATAAATTCAGCCACTGAAAATTCCCTGCCACGTAGAATACAAAATCACTATAAAAATGATTAGGAGCTACCAAATGTCAAAATTCAATGTTATAGTATGAGGAAAATCAAATTTCACAACTCCATTTACTTGATATACACAAAGAGGAAGAACCTCTTGCATTCAAAATATATCTGGAAATTGATCTTGAAATAGACTTCTATGAAAACACAACACTGAATAATTCCTATTGCGTCAACCAGTACATCATGGCAGTGAGAAATTTGGCTGAATCATTCCACACATATTCATAGTATCTTGCAAATGAAAGAATGATTTTCTCTTCAAATAATAGAGAATGGAATTACACTGTGGATTTTAATACCAAGCTATAAAATCCTGATACAATTAGAAAAAAATTTCAATTTTAATAAAACTACTAAATTAACCAACCAGACCATGCCTGCCCAGAAGAAAGATGCTTTGAATCCAGTAGAAAAATACTAAAAAATCTAATTTAGGCACACATTAAAATCACCATCACAATTTTTATACATATTATTTATATTACACACTCACACAATACCAATACTGAAGAAACGCTCATCCCACAAAAGGATTTGAGCTACTAAAGAAACAGGCAACTCCAACCACGCAAGTTCTATGAGAGTTTAATAACCCATGAATAGTCTTTCTCTTGGACAGGCTGTAAATAGTTGAACCATGTTCTCCAATGTTTCATACCATAACTGCACTCGTTCTTCTGAGTTCTTCAATTTGCATATCCTAATTTATACACTTACTTTTCCAAACATCTTGCTTCAAATTGTAATACAACCCTGCATCGAAATTCAGATCTATTTCAGTCAACAGCTTAAGCACCACCTTCTTGATAGAAAGATAAACGACAGTAAGAGAAAATCTGCAGATGTTGGAAATCCAAGCAACACACACAAAATGCTGGAGGAACTCAGCAGGCCAGGCAGCATCTATGGAAAAGAGTACAGTCAACGTTTCAGGCTGAGACCCTTCAGCAGGACTGGAGAGAAAAAAAAGATGAGGAGTAGATTTGAAAGGCGGGGGAAGGGAAGGAGAAGCACAAGGTGATAGGTGAAATCGGGAGGGGGAGGGTGAAGAACTGGGAAGTTGTTTGGTGAAAGGGATACAAGGCTGGAGAAAAAGGAATCTAACAGGAAAGGACAGAAGGCCATAGAAGAAAGAAAGGGGGGGGGTGGGGAAGAGAGGAATACCAGGGTGAGGTGATGATCAGACAAGGAGATGAGGTGAGAGGGGGAAAGGAGATAAGGAATGGTGCAAGGAGAGTGGGGGCATTACTGGAAGTTCGAGAAATCGATGCTCATGCTATCAGGTTGGAGGCCACCCAGATGGAATATTAAGGTGTTGTTCCTCCAACCTGAGTGTGGCCTTATCATGACAGTAGAGGGGGCCATGGATTGACATAACGGACTGAGGACGGGAAGTAGAATTAAAATGTGTGGCCACTGGGAGATCCCCTTTCTTTTGGCGGATGGAGTGTAGGTGCTCAGCAAAGCGGTCTCCCAATCCACATCGGGTCTCACTGAGATACAAGAGGCTACACCGGAGCACTGGACACAGTGTATGATGCCAACAGATTCATAGGTAAAGTGTCATCTCACCCAGAAGGACTGTTTGGAACCCTAGGTGGTAGTGAGTGAGGAGGAGGTAAAAACACAAGTTTCCACTTTCAGGCACTGGTGGGTTCTAGCCACATATAACAATGCAAAATACAATACAGAAATGGACAAAATTACTGATTCAGAGGACTTAATTTTAAATCTGAGGTACATTTTTAATAGCCGAAGATAAATGAGGGATTCTGCCCAAAGATCACATTGAATGGCTGAACAGTCAAAGGCTAAGCAGCCTACTCTTGATCCTATGTCCTAGCAGACTGCATCTAACACAACCCACTCGGATAAGCTTTCCACTGTTTTTACTTACAGCTGAACTTGGGGTGACTTGTCGATCAGCAGGAACTTTTTGCTGATTCATTGTAAATAATGTGGCTTTGCATTCAGTAAAATTGCAATATAGACCATTTTATCGGGGGGGGGGGAGATAACAAGAGGCAAAATTAACATTGATTTACTGAAAGGTCTTCACTAGATTTGTCCATTTAGATCTCTCCCCCCACTGCAGTG
Source organism: Mobula birostris (assembly GCF_030028105.1). Lineage (NCBI taxonomy): Eukaryota > Metazoa > Chordata > Chondrichthyes > Myliobatiformes > Myliobatidae > Mobula > Mobula birostris. The sequence goes on along the minus strand of NC_092379.1, from coordinate 124,205,088 downwards.
TAGGTGCTTGACTGCCTGAAACTTCACTGAACAAAGAAAGCTAACAATGATCAATCAGGCAAGGACTCCTAACAGGGAAAATTTATCAAATTAAAATTGATATCAGTTTTTTTTGAAAAGCAACAAGGCACAATGCTGGAATATAGTAAAATCAGTGCTCTAACAGACAAAATGCAAAAACATCTGTAATGTGAATACTTTAGCCCTAAAATAGCTATTATTTGAAGTTTGTATACTTGTCTCATTGGTAGGTCAGAGGTGAACATTCAAGATTGTTTAATGTCATTTCCAGAACACAAGAGTAAAGGAGAATGAAATAATTGTTATTCCATATCCAATGCTCTATGTGTAAAACATATAAAACAATCCTAAAAAAGCACAATAAATATAAATACAAAAAATAGTTTATATAGATTGATTATATATACATAAAGTGATGCTAGGTATAGGAGTTCTGTGCATGATTCTGACAAGAAATGATAAAGTAGTAGTGGTGGGGGTGTGGAGGGGTGGGTTAGTGGGTGGAGATGTTGATCAGCCTTACTGCTTGGGGAAAATAACTGAGTCTGAATGATCCTGCCATGGATGCTACATAACCTCCTCCCCTGTGGGGAGAGGGATAAACAATCCATGAGCAGAGTGGGTGGTTTTCTTCATGATATTGCTGGTCTTTTGCTCGTATCTTTCTGTGTGTGTGCATATTTGACAGTAGGCTGGTGCTGGTGATACGTTGGGCAGTTGTGACTACCCACTATAGAGCCCTCCTAACCGCCACAGTGCATTTTATGTACCATGCAGTGATGCAGCTTGTTAGGATGCTCTCTACTGTGCATTTGTGGACAGTTGTGTGCACTGATGTGCATGAGAGAGTAAGCAACAGTTTCCTAGGCATTTAAAGCTTGGGTGATTTCTCCTGGGCCTAATGCATTGATGCAATCATGAAGGCAGTACAACAATGTCTCTACTTTCATAGAAGCTTAAGATCTGTCATCAAATAATCTTAACTTCTACATAAGCACTGTGAAAGAATCCTGATTAATTCTATCACTGCCAAATACAGCAATTTCAAATACAGGAACACAAGAGGCAGCAGAGAGTTATAGACATTCTGTCTCAGCAGTGACAGCATTACAGGAAATGCTGCCTCAAGAAGGCAATTTCTGTCAAGGATCCCCACCTTGACCATGCCCTCTCACTGCTATTACCATTAGACAGGAGTAACAGAAGCCTGAAGACCCACACTATCAGTTCAGGAACAGCTGCTTCCTTACAAATATCAGGTCCTTGATCTGACTTGCACAACCCTCCCCCTACCTCAATCGAACACTATGGACCAGCTTTTTGCACCACCATGAACTTGTCTTTAGTTGATAAGTTTAGTTTTTTTAAAACTAGGATCATGTTTTTACGTACTCTTTTGTTTTCTATTGTACATAACTCTATGTAAAACTTGTTTATATTTATTTTATATATTAACTATACCTACATGCCTGTAATGCTGCTGTGAGCAAGTTTCTCACTGTGCTTGTGAGCACGACTATAAACTCGACAATTCTTAAATACTTCAAAATAAGGGTTTTAAGAGAAACTGAAAAAATTGTATTTAATTTATGACTATTCAGATTTTTTTGCCACATTGATCGCATTACAGTAATGCCAGGAATCTGAGAAACATCACTTAACCACAAATGATGTCAAAGTAAAAGGAAGTTCTTACCACAGCAACCACGAGGAAGCATTAAAGGACACCAGTAAGCGTCCTGACTATAGTTGCTAGGCACACATCAATAAATGGCTCATGTATGACTACTGAAATTCTGTGCTTCTCTGATAGTTATCAAGTATCTGATAGATATTTAGATGCATAATCAGCAGAAAAGACAATATTAGCCAGAATACTGCTAAACACTAGAGCAGGTAATACCATTTAGGCAGTTAAAGACATTAAGTTACTGCCTTAATGTCAACATCAGAGTTTTTTCAGTTTCTATGCAATCTCAGGTAATTAATTGAACATAGCTGCCCAACTTGATTAAGAGATCCAGTTTGGCACAATTATTGACTACAAAGTGTGCAGAATTAATTCACCCAACTCAAAATTCAAAGTAAATTTTATTATCAAAGTACACATTTGTCACTATGTGACAGCACAGATTCATTTTTTTGTGGGCCTACTAATTTATATTATAGTAACTATAGAATCTACAAAATACTAACTATAACAGAATCAATGAACGACTGCCAAACTAAGGCTTTCAACCAAAGTACAGAAGACAAAAAACTGCACAAATGCAAAGAGAAGAAACAATAATATGAATAAATAAGCAATAAGTATGGAGAACATGAGACAAAGAGTTCTTGAAACTGAGTCCACTGGTTGTGAGAACATTTCAATGAGGGGGTGAGTGAAGTTATCCCTTTTGCTCAACAGCTTGATGGTCAAGGGGTAGTAACTACTCCTAAAATTGGGGCAAGTCCTAAGGCTCTTGTACCTTCTTCCTGATAGCAGCAACAAGAAAGCATCTCCCGGTGAGGGTACCTGATGATGGATACTGCTTCCTATGACAGTGTTTCAATGGTTGGGAGGACTTTACTTGTGATGCGCTGGGCCGCATCCATTACTTTTTGTGGAATTTTCCATTTAAACTCATTGGTGTTTCCATACCAGGCTGTGATGTAACCAGTCAACACACCCTGCACTACTCATCTACAGAAGTTTGTCAAAGTTTTAGATGTCATGCCAAATCTCTGCAAACTGGTAAGTAGAGGCACTGCCATGTTTTCTTCGTAATTGCACACGTGCTGAAATAAGGAATTTAAAGTTGCTGCCCCTCTCCACCTCTGATCCTCCAATGAGGACTGGCTCATGGACCTCTGGTTTCCTTCTGAAGTCTATAATCAGTTCCTTGGTCTTACCGACATTGAGTGAGAGGTTGTTGTTTTGACACCACTCAGTCAGATTTTCAATCACCCTCCTGTATGCTGATTCATTACCACCTTTGATTCGACCTACAGCAGTGGTGTCATCAGCAAACTCCAATATGGCACTGCAGTTGTGCTTAGCCACACAGACATAAGTGTAAAGTGAGTAGAGCAGGGGGATAAGCATACAGTCTTATGGTGTACCAGTGCTGATGGAGATCATGGAGATTTTGCTGCCAATCCAATCTGACTAGAGTCTACAAGTGAGGAAATCCAGGATTCAATTGCACAAGGAGGTACTGAGGCCAAGATCTTGGAGCTTGATTAATTTTGAGGAGATGATGGCATTGAATGCTGAGAAAGTTGAGCAATTGAGAAAGAGCATCCTGACATACGCACCTTTATTGCCCAGATGTTCCAGGGTTCAGTGAAGAGCCCTGTTGTGGACCTGTTGCTCCTGTAGGCGGCAAATTAGAGCGGATCCCAGGCAGGGGTTGACATGTTTCATCACCAATCTCTCAGGACACTTCACAATGGATGTAAGTGCTACTGGACCACAGTCATTGAGGCAGGTCTTGGCCATCAGTATATCTGAAACCTCCTTGAAGCAGGTGGGGACCACACACTGCCGAAGCGAAAGGTTTTCAGTACTCTGAGGTGGATGCTTTCCATGGATTCACTCTCCTGAAGGCAGTTCACACATCCACTTCAGAGACTGAACTCATAGGATCAGGGGATGAGGGACTTCGTGGTTGATCCTCCATATTTTGATGGTCCAAGCGAGCATAGAAGGCATTGAGCTCACCTGGAAGCATATCCCTGCCATTTCCCATGTCGCTTGATTTAACTTTTTAAGGGGTGATGGAATTCAAGCCCTGCCTTCATTGATTCAAGTTTGGTCTGGAATTGCCACTTCGCCCATGAGATGACCTTCTGGAGATTATACCTGGAACTCTTGTAATCTTCTGGGTCACCAGACTTGAATGCTTCTGATCTGGCTATCAGAAGATTTCGGATTTCATGGTTCATCCAGGGCTTCTGGTTAGGGAAGACTCAATAATTTTGTGGGGACACACTCATCTATGGCTGTTTTAATACAACAATGGTATATTCATTGAGATCCCTAGATCAGGGGTCCCCAACCTTTTTTGCACCACCAACCGGTTAAATATTGACAATATTCTTGCGGACCGACTGATGGGGGATGGGGGTGTTCAAGTAGGGTTGCCAACTTTCTCACTCCCAAATAAGGGACAAAAGTAGCAGTCAAATACGGGACACTTGTGTTTACCCCGAGAAAGACTACCATGACCATGAAGCCTTGCGCGGGCACTTGTGTGCGCATGCGTGAAGGGCGCATGCGTGTAAGCGCCAATTTTTTTTCTACAGATCGGTTTTGGCATAATCTTCCCAATTCTGTTAAGTGAAACTACACAGTACATACATTATTTCTACTTTATATAGGCTGTGTATTTATCATATAATTCCTGATTTTACTATATGTTAGTGTTATTTTAGGTTTTATGTGTTACTTGGTAGGTTTTTTTTGGGTCTGGGAATGCTCAAAAACTTTTCCTATATAAATTAATGATAATTGCTTCTTCGCTTTACGCCATGTCGGCTTATGAACAGTTTCATAGAAACGCTCTACCTTAGCGGGGGAAATACGGGAAAAGGGTGGTCCCATATGGGACAAACCAATTTAGCCCAATATACGGGATGTCCCGGCTAATACGGGACAGTTGGCAACCCTATGTTCAAGTTCAACAGTGCGTGACAGGGAATGAGGAAAGGTGCAGCTGACTCATATCGTTTCATATCGCCAAATCATATCGCTTCCTCGTGGCCCGGTAGCACATGCTTTACGGCCCGGTGGTTGGGGACCACTGCCCTATATGAATGCTCAAACACAACACTGACGTGAAGCAATCAACTCTTCAGTCTTCCGCAACCACCTCTCTGTTGTCCTAATCTCTCAAGCTTTACTGTTCAGCCTCTGCCTGTACGCAGATAGGAGGATAGCCAAGTGACGAAATGCGGTATGGGCAAGGAGCAGTGGGCATTCCTCACCTTAGTATACCAGTGGTCTAGTATGTTAGGACCTCTGGCACTACAGGTTACATGCTGGTGGTAATTGGACAGGGTTGTCTTCAAACAAGCCTGGTTGAAGTCTCCAACTATGATTTGAAATGCATTGGGAAGGACTGTATTTTGTTTGGAGAAAGCATCACGCAGTATCACGTGCATTTAATTACAGTCGGTGCTAGTGATATGTAAACTGCAGTTAGGATTATGAAGAACTCCGTAGGTAAATAGAACAGATCGCATTTGACCATTAGGTGTGAACGGTCAGGGAAACGTAAGAGTTTGGCAAAACTGTCGTATCAGAGCACCAATGAGTTTATCATAAAACACACATCCTCCTTTTGCCTTTCCCAATGCAGCAGTTCGGTGCATTCTGTAAAACGAGAAACCTTCAAGTTTGATTGCTGTACCTGCCATGTCCAGAGAAAGCCACTTTTCAATGAAGCATACAATGGAGCAGACCCTCAGTTGTCTTCAACATAGCAATCTTACCCTCAGGTCCTCAATCTTGATCTCCAGCGACTGCATTTCAACAAACAAGAAGCTGAATAGTGGTGGCCTGGCTTGGAGTCTCCCCCCCCCCCCCCACCTCCTGCCTCACTTTTGGTCATGTCAATGAGCCCTCAAGCACTTGAAGGTGCAGTGCCTGTCTGATCCACCGAGTCCCTCAGTCTATAGTGGAATCTTAAGATTATTCAGTTGATTTAAAAGTCTATTGCTTAAAGGAAAGTCATGCTGCAGATAGCAGTCAGAGTAGTTCAGAAGAGGTATATTTAAAATAATTTTTAGAACAATTTTCTGCAGTGCACAGAACATCACTATCACAGGCGTCATCTTGAATATCATTCAACTCAACACCTTATGGTTATTGTTCAAATCAAACTGCTTTCTTAAAAATGTGCATAAAAGACCTTATGAAAGTATTGATAGCTATAACTATGCACCATGATCATAGTGCTCTGAAATACAACCTTGTTCTATCATTTTTCCCATCAAACGTATCAAACTAACATCCACAGGTTTTTCCATTGTAGACTTCCATTTTGCAATCAGCAAGACCAGCCATTTTGGTTATATTTTGGCAAAAAACATGTACAGCAAGAACATAATACTAACACTTAAAATCCAGGAAGCAAAAAACATTTTGGATCAAAACCAGAAAATGTTAGATACACTTGGGTAGTCAGGGAGTCTGTGTGAAAAGAGAATAATAAGTTAACATTTCAGGCCATTGACCCTTCATCAGAACACAGAAAGAGAAAGGAAAAAGAGAAATCTTAAGTTGCAGAGATAAGGGAAGGAATGTGTGATGGGTTTAGACCATGGCTACCATAGGATGAAATGTTAATGAAGGAAGAGGATGAGAAAGCGTGAGGTATTGCAAATAGTGGGTAGCAATAAGAGGGCATGTCCTGGGTTATGGGAATGCAGACTTTTGGGGGCACACCTTTTGAAGATGTCCTCAACGATGGGGAGGCTAGTGCCCAGATAGCACTGGCTGATGTTGCAACTTTCTACAGCTTTTTCCATTGTTGTGCAGTTGTCCTTCCATACCAGATAGTGACTAATTAGAATGTTCTCCATAGTCTTCTTCTTCGGTTGTCCATTGAAATCCGATGACAATGTCCACTCCTTTAACAGTGAGATCTTTGATGACTATACAGTCCTATCCTGGATCCATAAGCTCTATTGCAGGTGGAACATGTATATTTGGTAGTGGTGGCAACCATGGCTGGATTTCTCCTGGCTCTTTTCTAGTTGTTCCTTCCATCTCCAAGATACAAACCCCGTCCCTACACGGCTGTCGCCAAGTGGTACGGTCAGCGGTCTGATCTTGCACTTCCTTAAAGCATTCTTCATCTGATCCTTATAGCACTTTTTTGGCCTTCTAGCTGAGCGTCGACCATGATGTAACTGGCCGTATAACACTCTGCGGGGTAGCCGACATGGGGGCATCCTTATCACGTGCCCCAGCCACTGCAGCTGACGCTGGGTGATCATGGCCTCAATACTTCTGCAGTTGGTCTTTACAAGTATTTCAGTGTGAGGCACCCGCTCACGCCAGGTAATTCCCAGGATGCGCTGGAGGCAGCTTATGTGGAAGCGCTCCAAGAACTTGATGTGATGGCTGTAGGTTACCCAAGCTTCACAGCTATAAAAGAGGGTGGTGACACAGCCGGCTTGGTATACGGCAACCGTTGTGGAGGGACGAAGGCTCCTGTTCTGAAAGACTCTGCGCCGAAGTCTCCCAAAGGCAGCTGATAATGCGGCTCTGGATGTTGTTATCAATGCTGCTATCCTCAGAGAGAATGCTCCCCAGATATTTGAAAGATGGCACTACTGACAGCTTTTCATCACCAACTGTGAAGGCAGGTAGAGTGGATGGGACACAGGCACTCCATTGGCAAACCACCTGTGTCTTGGCGGTATTGACAGTCAGCCCCACCCTGCTGTACGCTCTCACCGCCACAGCAAGGACAGTCTGAAGATCCTCTGGAGTATGGGCCACAACAGCACAGTCGTCTGCATACTGCAGCTCCAGGACCTGCTCTCTACGGAGTTTGGTGGTTGCGTGGATCCTTCTGATGTCAAAGAGGTTGCCATCTAAACTGACGTCCACTGCCACACCACTGCTGTCTTCAACCTTGTTGTGGAGAAGCTTGGTAACACACGAGTACATCTGTAGAAATTTGCTGTAGTCTTTGGTGACATACCAAGTCTTCTCAAACTTCTAATGAAATGCAGTGGATCCCAGTTAATTGGGCCATCAGTCGATCAGGGCAGCAGCTTATTTGGGCAAACAAAAATTAACCAAGAAAATAGCTGGGACTCCCTTTATTTCTTTGTGACACTATGACATTTTATTGGGACAAGAGACTGTTGCCAAAGTTTCCAACTAGCGTCAGTTGCATGCGGTTGTGTGGCTGCTAGATATTACACCATAATTGAAGCAAACAATTTTTAAATAGTGTCAGTTGTATGTGTTTGTGTTCAAAAAGCAGCAATTTCTGTCAGATGGTTGGTGAGAAATAAGCAGCCAGACAATTAGAACGGTTTTACTCTCTGCATTTCAAGCATTCAGGCTTGCAGATGCAGTAGAGATATTAACATAAAAGCTAAATCAGGAATTTAAAACAGTAAAGTCAATTAATATAATTAAGACAAAGATTAATTCTTGATGAAAAGATTAACTTTTGGAAAGGAGTAACTCTGAAAAGCGTACCAGTTTCCTGCCCCTTTTCAATGAAACATTTAAGCAGATTTTCAATTATCCATGTTTTTATACTTTGTGGAAGAGTGAACAAAAAACAACTGTGGGCTCAATGACAGTTGTTTGATAATCTGGCTCTACAGTCAGAGAGAACTAATTCAAGACTGAAATAACCTGGTCATAGACACTTCAATTCTTAAGTTAAAAACTTCCAATGCTGAGCTAAACTTATTTTCTTCCAATGCATCTTAAGTCTTGTGCTGTGAAACTAAAAGATGTGTGTTCTGAGTCATATGTATCCTTGCATATACAGGTTTCTCGCGCCATCCGAAGGTAGAGCGTTCCTATGAAACGGTTCGTAAGCTGGAATGTCGTAAAGCGAGGAAGCAATTACCATTTATTTATATGGGAAAAATTTGTGAGCGTTCGCAGACCCAAAAATAACCTTCCAAATCATGCCAAATAACACATAAAACCTAAAATAACAGTAATATATAGTTAAAGCAGGAAGGATATGATAAATGCACATCATATATAAAGTAGAAGTACTTCTCTACAATCATTGCCGCACTGTTCTCCATAGTGAAAATCTCACGCAAGCACTCTCGGCAGAAACACTCTCTCCAGTAACCTTTAAGCTATGAAGCTGCCAAGTCATACCAAATAACGCATAAAAATACACAGCCTATATAAAGTAGAAATAATGTATGTACAGTGTAGTATCACTTACCGGAATCGGGAAGACAGTGCTGAGCACACTGATGATGGTGTGTTAGACTGAGTTGTCGGAGATTGGGGTGGTGCAGTGGACCCCAACCTCCAGGCCGCCGACCGATACCGATCCGTGAAGCATGCAGAGGTTCAGCGGTAGCCACGACGCACCCAGCACATCTTAAGAAAAAAGCCGAAATAAACAAGCTAATTAATTAGGTACCGCCCGGCACGTAAATGTCGGCCCAGATCAGAGGCGACGCAATTGGCAATCGCCTCTGATTTGGGCCAACATTTACGTGCCGGGTGGCACCTAATTAATTAGCTTGTTTATTTCGGCTTTTTTCTTAAAGATGTCCTGGGTGCATCCCAGCTACCACTGCATTCTCCGCGGCAATATATCAGTCCGTGGCCTGGGGGCTGGGGTGGTGGGACACTGGGGTGTCATCTCATCGTCGTCTGTTTCCATCAGGGCAGGCAGGTCATCTTCTTCTATGTCTGCCTGTCTCGATGTCGAAGGTCGAGGTTCGTCGTCTGCTAGGGCTGATGTGGAAGGCTTGTAAAACGACAGCATGCTTGACTGCTTAGCCTCGCGCATTTTTCTATCATACAGATCTTTATAAGCACTCAAACCATCCTGCAAATTTGCTCTAAACCTACATACCCTTTCAAAATTAAAGTCGTACTTTTCTGCAATTATTGTTGTCAATTGCAGCGAAAATCTCACGCAGTTGCTTCACGTTCAGTTCCTGGACGACTTCACTTTCGGTCCATTCGCTACTGCATTTGGTTTCAATCGTTATTCTTTCCTCTTCCAATTGCATCAGCTCTTCATCTATCAGTTCTTGTTCATGGAATGCCAAAACCTCTTCAACATCACCTTCGTCAACTTCCACAAGCCAAACTCACTTTGTTCTTACTTCATTCACCACGATCGAAATGCTTAATTATGTCTAGTCTTACGCTAAGTGTAACACCCTTACGAGCCCTTTTAGGCTTTTCCAATACCTCAGAACTCATCTTGCTAACGGCTGCTCACAGGCACGTGTTTAAGCAATGCCAGCTAGAATGCAGTTCCGGGGGAGGAGCTTGGCTGCTTGGGGCGCGCACTGCCTTTTATCACGTGCTGCCTTTTTTCCTAACAGTGAAAACACCTTCTGTTAGCGAAAACAGGTAACTAATGTAGGTCTTTCGTAACAGCGAGGTTTCGTCAAGCGAACGTTCGAAAAGCAGGGGACACCTGTAATCACAAAGTTAGCATACAGTGATCAGGAGGCAAATGGTATCATGGCCTTAAATGCCAGAGGATAAGTGTACAAGAGAAGAGGCAACTTGCTCCAATTGCACAAGGCCCAGGTAGGACAGTATCTGGACATTGTACGCTTGTCTGGTCTCCCTATCCGAGGATACACACAACAGAGAGACTGATCCCTGGCATGGTGGATACATGAGAGAACAAGCCTATGCTCATGTTTAGAACTATGCAAGACCACATATTCTGAAATTTGTTGGGTTTTGACAGATGTGGAGATGCTTCCATTGACAGGGATGTCTAGAATTAGTAATCAGTACGTCAAAGCAGGGGTTAGCCATTCAGGACAAAGATATTAAGAAATGCCTTTACTCAGGAGGCAATTAATCTTTGAAATTCTTTACCTATTAGGCCTGCAAAGGCCACGTTACTGAGTTCAAGCCAAGAGTTTGATGGATATTTAAATTTTCAGGTGAACTAGGCATACAAGGTTATCCCTGGATAGTGATGATAAGGTAAAAGATCAGCTATGATCTTAATGAATGACAGCCAGCTGAATAGTCCATGCCAGCCTCTATTTCTTGTATTCTTATGTCCCCAATTACCAACAAAGTTAAATTATCTATTGCAATATTTCAAATACTTTGAAGTAGTTATCAGGGAAATACAGCAAAATATTAACAAAGCTATGCATAAGAAGTCCAAAAAGTAATATTGAACTGAAACAAACCATTTAAGTTCTATTTACAGTATAGAGTCTAGGCACCATGAGGGTAAAAAGGCTTTAAACACAGAACAGAAGAAATGCCCCTGAATGGCTTCAGAGAAAATAAAATGCAGTTACATGGGCATATTTGCATAGTGGTTAGCACAATGGTATTACAGCACTAGCAGCCCAGGTCTAATTCTGTCTGTAAGGGGTTTGAACATTTTCCCCCAGACCACGTGGCTTCTCTCTGGGTGTTCCAGTTTCGTCCAATGTTCCAAATATGTAAGAGCTAGTAGGTTAACTGGTCACTGGGGTGTAACTGGGTAAGCAGGTTCATTAGGCCGGTAGGGCCTATTACCATGCTGATCGCTGATCGCTAAATAAATAAATCTGCAGAGATTGCTTTCTTTAGGGCAGAAAATCACAATATGATAAGTTGATAAAGCCATGAACTATTGGGTAAAATTCAAGAAAAATTACATGAAATAGCTGAAGGGCACTCACTTAAAATGACTGTGAAAAACCATAAGCAATAAGAAAATCTTAAATGGAACAATGGTTAAAATTTGGAATGTACTGCTTTATTTGATGCTGTTTGGAGACCTAGCATAGAATTAGATATATCCTTGGAGAATTAAAATGTGTAAGAATGGTAGAAAAGTAGGTAGTGGGACTCAGAAGAATATTTCTTAAATAAACTAGCTTTATGCTGTTATAATTCAAAGCAATCTTTGCCTGCATCAGCTAAAAAATCAAGTAATTCTCTAAATGATATTCCTAAAGTTTTTATTAGCTTCTTCCCATTGATTCAACTTCAAAGGGCACTTGTTGAATACGTGGTCCATTAAACAGGCTTGAAGAATCTCTGCTATTACTTCTGATAGAGAATTCATTTAAATAAACTACAGAAAGTTTGGCATTTGTCTTCAAAGGTAAGGATGTCATCAGAAAAACAATGTGCTAACAGTTAAAAGGCTATTTGGTCCATGCAGAGGGAGCTGTCTTTGTACCTAACCCTTACGTGAGAGTATTAAAAGTGGTCAAATATTGCAGGAAGTGATAAACGTTTCTCTCCTCAGCATGGATGAATACTGTTCACTGCTTAACAATACAAGGAGCCCCTAGCTAACGGTGAAATAGCAAAGACCAAAAGAGCAATCAAATATTTAGTCACTTCTGGACTTAGATGTTGACTTGCCAATGTACATTATTAGGAAAGGAACACAGCCCAATTATAAGACTGTTGACCAGGGATAAACAACCTCAAGCCAGAGGACTTACAGAAAATGTCAGAAATCAGATTCACAGAAACTACATTAATATTTCAAATAGTTGTGGGTGGCAGCCAGGTAGTGACTACCTCATTATCCTTATTCGGCTAATTTTATCTTCTTCTTACAAACTTTTTAATCTGCTTAAAACACATAAAATGTGAATAAGATCATATTTTTAAAACTCAGGATTAATTATCTCTTTTACACTTCACTCTGATTATTAAAGAAGAGATTAAAATTCTCTTCAGATTCACATTTTTAACATGTACATCAGAACGTACAGGGAAATATGTTGAACCACAAACAAGAAAAAATTTGCAGATGCTGGAAATCCAAAGCAACACATACAAAACGCAAGCCAGGTAGTATCTATGGAAATGAGTGAACAGTTGAAGTTTCGGGCCAAGACCCTTCATCAGGACTGGAGAAAAAAGATTTGAAGTCACAATAAGAAGGTGGGGAAAGGGGAAGAAGATATACAAGGTAGTAGGTGATAGGTGAAAATGGGAGAGGGGGAGCGGGTTCCCAATAGCCAACCATCTTAATTCCACTTCACATTCCGACATGCCAGTCCATGGCCTCCTCTACTGCAGCGATGTGGCCACATTCAGGCTGGAGGAAAACAACTTGTATTCTGCCTGGGTAGCCTCCAACCTGATGGCATGAACATCGATTTCTCAATCTTCCGGTAATTGCAACCCCCTCTCCTTCACCATTCCCACTTCCCTCTCTCTCCTTACATGCCCATCACATCTCTCTGGTGCTCCTCCATCTTCCCTTTCTTCCATGGCCTGCTGTTCCCTCCTGTCAGATTCTCCCTCCCCCAGCCCTTTTTCTCTTTCACCAATTGACTTCCCAGGTCTTTACTTTACCCCTTCCCATTTCACCTCTCAACTACTACCTTATATTTCTTCCTCCCCTCTCCTCACCTTCTTACTCTGACTTCTGACTTCTCATCCTCTTTTCCTCTAATCCCGAAGGGTCTCAGCGCAAAACTTGGACTATTTACTCTTTTTCCATAGCTGGTGCCAGGCCTGCAGGGAAATGTGTCATTTGTGCTAACAACCAAAACACTTAAAGATGTGCTGGGTGCAGCCCACAAGTGTCGGCACACATTCCAGCACCAACCCACAATGCTCATTCCACGGCACATACCCACAATGCTCAGCAGAACACAAACAGTAGCAGCAACAAAAAAACAAAAACAACAACAGAAAAACAAGGCCCTTTCCCACCTTCCACTCACACACAATGTGAGGCCTCCAGACCGCCAGTCCATAAGGCCATAAGTCGTAAGAGCAGAATTAGGCCTGTCTGGTCTGCTCCACCACTTTATCATGGCTGATTATTATTCCTCTCAACTCCATTCTCCTGCTTTCATCCTGTAACCTTTGACACTTACTGATCAAAAACCTATCAGTCTCTGCTTTAAATATACCCAACGATTTGACTTCAGTCACAATGAATTCCAGATTCCCACCTTCTGGTTAAAGAAATACCTCATCTCTGTTCTAATGGGATATCCTTACATTCTGAGGCTGTGCCTTATGGTCCTAGACTCACCCACTATAGAGAACATCTTCTCCACATCCACTCTCTAGAGCAGGAGTTCCCAAACTGGGGTCCACAGACCCCTTGCTTAGTCGTATTGGTCCGTAGAAACCCTGCTCCGGAGGGTCCCAGGGGCTCCACTAACCAAAGTCAACTAATTGCTTTCAGCACTCACAAAGTGATCTCCTCTGAACTGGAGAAAACAAACAGACTGGTTGACCACTCTGAAGAGCATCTCTATTGAGCGGTCCAGTATGACTCCTAGCTAACTGTCATACTTTAATTCTCCATCCACTCCCACTCTAATCTCCCCCATCTTCTCCCTCCCGCATTACCTTAGTGGTGATCAGTGTAAGCTCGGGGAACTGTGAGCCACATTCTGACTGGGCACATTGCCAGTTGTACTGAAATTATCAATCTTTAAACTTTGTTTTTTAAAGCTCCCAATGGTCTTGGACCAGAGTACACGGCACCTCAGTAGCGTAGTGGTTAGAGTGATGTTATTACAGCTTGGAGGATCGGGAGTTCAGAGTTCCAATTCCAGCATTCTATGTAAGAAAGCTTGTACGTTCTTCCCATATACGCATGGGATTCCTCCAGATTCCTCTCAAAGATGTACCAGTTAGTAGGTCAATTGGTCATTAGAAATTGTCCTGTGATTATGCTACAGTTAAAAAGATGGGTTGCTGGACGGCACGACTTGCTGGGTCAGAAGGGCCCATTCCGCACTGTATCTCTATATAAACAAAGTAAAAAAAATCATAGAGTTGCAAGCAACACACACAAAAGTTGCTGGTGAATGCAGCAGGCCAGGCAGCATCTCTAGGAAGAGGTACAGTCGACGTTTCGGGCCAAGACACTTTGTCAGGACTAACTGAAAGAAGAGATAGTAAGAGATTTGAAAGTGGGGGGCGGGGGGGGAGGGGGAGATCCGAAATGAAGGAAGACAGGAGGGGAGGGATGGCGCCAAGAGCTGGAAAGTTGATTGGCAAAAGGGATACGAGGCTGGAGAAGGGAGAGGATCAAGGGATGAAAAGCCAGGGAGAAAGAAAGGGGGAGGGGAGCACCAGAGAATGGAGAGCATGCAAGGAGTTATAGTGAGAGGGACAGAGGGAGAAAAAAGAGAGAGGAAAAAAAAATGGAATAAATAAATAAATAAGGGATTTGGTACGAAGGGGAGGAGGGGCATTAATGGAAGTTAGAGAAGTCAATGTTCATGCCATCAGGTTGGAGGCTACCCAGGCAGAATATAAGGTCTTGTTCCTCCAACCTCAGTGTGGCTTCATCTTGATAGTAGAGGAAGCCATGGATAGACATGTCAGAATGGGAATGGGATGTGGAATTACAATGTGTGGTCACTGGGAGATCCTGGTTTCTCTGGCGGACAGAGCGTAGGTGTTTTATAATCCTGCTTGAGCTCTCAGATCTTCTTCTGCCAGTCTTTTAAATTTAAACAATTTCCCTCAAAAGATAATTGTCAGGTCAGCTTTATTTGAATTCAATACCTAAAATTACAAGGGATGCAGACTCAGTTGACATTTTTAAATGCCAAACCCTATTTAACCTTGCTCTTAACTAACATCTTTTGTCTTTTATTTTCATGTTTATTTTTATTTTATTTTCATGTTTGCACTTTATCCAATAAAGCATTTTGAACATCATCTGTATGAAAAATGGTCTATAAATGAGCTATTACTACTACTTAAAGTAACCTATTTTTCTCTCCACAGACTTGCTATTATTTCAATTTTCCCTTTGTCTCCAACTGCCAGGTCTTTTTATTAAGCAATCATTCCCTTTACAAAACTTTATCACAGATGTTCCTTCTGTTCTCTCCATCTTCTTCTCTCTCCAACTTAAAACACACCCGAACATTTCTGATCAACACACACATGCAAAATGCTGGAAAAACTCAGGTCAGAAGGGAAGTTATTACCCCAAAGATCAGGCTTCTGAACTCTCGTGGATAACTTCACTCACAACAATGAATTAAGTACTTAAAAGGACTTGACAACTCATGTTCTCAGTTTCATTTATTTATTACTTGTTTGTATTTTGACAGTTTGCCTTCCTCTTGGTCCCAGACTCTTAGACTTGCAGAGATCAGGCCTCCAACCACCAGTGATGTCTCACAGACATCAGGTCACCTCCAGACTTGCTGACCTCTGGACTTACACCATTGGCCTTGCGCTCAAACCTGCTGAGCTTTGGGCATTCACCCCAGGACTTACTGATCACAATGAGACTTCAACCTTCAGGCCTTGACTTTCAGGGTTGCACAGACCTTTGACCCCTGTGGTCTGGGGAATGACTGGTCCTCGTGACTCCCGCCCACACGACCTCCGATCCAGCACTTACTGACCTGGGGATCGCTGGTCTCCCCAACCTTCCAGGTACTGTTTAACCTATCATTTGTCCCCCTCATCCACATGGACACTATTTAACTTGCACTAAGGAGAATCAGAAATTACCCTCTCTAAATTTATTTCACTTTTCTGATACATTTCCTTATTTTGTGTCCTTATTTGTGCATTAAAGTTTAAAGCATCATAAAACATCAACTGTAAAAGTTATGAAGAATGAATAATACAAGAAATCATGGCTCTTTGATTCCATTTTGGCCCACTAAAGATTCAGTAAAAAAGCCCAGATTATTGCACTGTTTGTCAGTCAGTATCGTGACATCTAATTCTTATTCGAGAAAATCCACATGGTATCATATCAAATCAATCTATAGTACATGAAAGATCATCAGCCTAAAATAGTGACCATTTTACTTTCACCAGATGCCTGACCTGAGCACTTCCAATATTTTGTTCATACATATTTTGCAATTCAGGTTTCCAAATCTGCAAAGTTTTGGTTTCCTATCACAGATACAATTTTGCCCCATAATTGCAGGTTTTTAATAAAGGTATTTATAATACTATGTTATAATGGAACTATCGGAAGGAACCATTATTTGGTCAAATGGATAAGTGCAAGAGTGTTAGTATACTCCTGCAAAGAAGAAAAATTAAATGTTGTTAACTATAAGCACAAGCTCAGCAAATATCCCACATCTCTTCATCCCAGAGATCTTCAGAATCTCTCCCCTCCCCGCCTCCAAACCCATCAGGTATAAATGGAAGGGGTCTATTGATATGGGAAAAGGAAAATGGCAATAAAATATTGACATATCAAAAAAGGACACACACACACACACAGCCAGATTCAAAATTCAAAAGATGTTAGGTGACAAATAATAAAATCTGAATTCCTCCAAAACACATGCACAAACTGTTTTATCATTCCTTCACTTACCAGTCTTTCTCCTGATTAGTAGGACCACCATTTAGAAAGAAAAAAAACATAAATAAAATTGATGGACAATTCTAGACTGTATAGTCCAGCATGAAAGTATTAATTCTTTGTAATATCTGGTACTGCAACGCAGGTAATAATGGACACTACAACCCTGCTGTAGTATTTACAGAAAATTCCATTTCTAAAATGCCGAAAGTATACGTTAATATGGAAAATAATAAATAATTTTAACATCAACCATTTGTCTCCAAGCAGGGAACACGCATTCCAGCTACAATATCAAAATACTGACCTACATAAATCCAGTTATGCAATCAGTTAAAACTGTAAATTTCTGCCAATAATTCTACAATATTTCAAACAGAGTTGTTGTGACTGAATACACAAAAAGGTTCAAAATAAAGCAGAGGCAAACCAACCCCTCCAACCTTTCAATTCAAGCAACATTTATGCAACACACCCCAGCAGGAAATGCCTATTCATAACGATCACAGAACAGGGGAAGCTGTCGGTGAAACGGGGCAGAAATAGAGTAGCTAATACTACTAGGTCCTACTTAATTAATCAAAACTGACAGCAAAAAAAAAGTATTTTTAAAAGGAAGAGAAATAAAGATTGATACGATAAAATGATCTTAGGGTGACACTTGATATTTGATATTAAACATACGCCCCCACCGGGAAGGGATTGGTTGCAGAAAGTCTTTGATATTTTAAGAAATCAAACCAACATCCCACAAAACCAAGGCCCTCCATGGAGAGGTTTTATTCTACCAGAGCCCAGGAAAAAGCCTCGGCCTTCTGGAGCCCGATGCCTGGGACTTGCGTAAGACGCTAGGCCTCAGAGCCTACGCCATTCCTCCGGCGGTACCAACACCAACCGGGCCGAATTCTGCCTTTAGCCGTGGGCAGTAACCTCACGATCGGCCCGGGCCCCCGCGACGCCCGACTCTCTCACCGGCTCTCTCCTGGTAAAAACGTTGCGCTGAATCAAGGGCGCACTGTTCACACAGCCACCACCATTGTTAGGCGGCGATAACGGAAACAGGAAGTCGTCCAGCGAATCACTTTCCCCATTCCTTCTCTCAAACTGTGCCCCCCAACCTTCAAAGGGATTGTCCTTGAAGGAGGATTCCGGCTACTTCTCAGCAACAGTGCAGAACAAAGGAACACTATATGCTTTGTTAAAGATAAATCTTCTCCTAGATCATATTAAACGACAGACGTCATACCAGGTGGCTGAAATTAAACTTTACAAGTGGTAGTTACAATCAGAATCAGAATCAGGTTTATTATCACCAGCAATACATAATCTAGCAGAGAAAATTAATAATAATAAATAAAATAAAATAATAAGTAAACAAGTAAATCAATTACGTATATTCAATAGATTACAAAAAAGTGCAAAAACAGAAATACTGTATATTTTTTAAAAACTGAGGTAGTGTCCAAAGATTCAATATCCATTTAGGAATCGGATGGCAGAGGGGAAGAAGCTGTTCCTGAATTGTTGAGTGTGTGTCTTCAGGCTTCTGTACCTCCTACCTGATGGTTAACAGTGAGAAAAGGGCATGCCCTGGGTGATGGAGTCCTTAATAATGGAGCTGACCTTCTGAGACACCGCTCTCTAAAGATGTCCTGGGTACTTTGTAGGCTAGTACCCAAGATGGAGCTAACTGGATTTACAACCTTCTGCAGCTTCTTTCGGTCCTGTGCAGTAGCCCCTCCATACCAGACAGTGATGCAGCCTGTCAGAATGCTCTCCATTGTACAACTATAGAAGTTTTTGAGCGTATTTATTGACATGCCAAATCGCTTCAAACTCCTAATAAAGTATAGCCACTGTCTTGCCTTCTTTATAACTACATTGATATGTTGGGACCAGGTTAGATTCTCAGATATCTTGACACCCAGGAACTTGAAGCTGCTCACTCTCTCCACTTCTGATCCCTCTATGAGGATTGGTATGTGTTCTTTCATCCTACCCCTCCTGAAGTCCACAGTCAGCTCTTTCATCTTACTGACGTTGAGTGCCAGGTTGTTGCTGCGGCACCACTCCACTAGTTGGCATATCTCACTCCTGTACACCTTCTCATCACCACCTGAGATTTTACCCACAACGGTTGTATCGTCAGCAAATTTATAGATGTTATTTGAGCTATGCCTAACCACACAGTCATGTGTATATAGAGAGTAGAGCAGTGGGCTAAGCACACACCACTGAGGTGCACCAGCGTTGATATGTTATCACCAATCCGCACAGATTGTGGTGTTCCGGTTAGGAAGTCGAACATCCAATTGCAGAGGGAGGTACAGAGGCCCAGGTTCTGCAATGTCTGAATCAGGATTGTGGGAATGATGGTGTTAAATGCTGAGCTATATTTGATGAACAGCATCCTGACGTAGGTGTTTGTGTTGTCCAGGTGGTCTAAAGCCCTGTGGAGAGCCATTGAGATTGCGTCTGCCATTAACCTATTGTGGCAATAGGCAAATTGCAAGGTCCTTGCTGAGGCAGGAGTTCAGTATAGTCATGACCAACCTCTCAAAGCATTTTGTCACTGTCGATATGAGTGCTATCAGGCAATAATCATTAAGGCAGCCCACATTATTCTTCTTAGGCACTGGTATAATCATTGCCTTTTTGAAGCAAGTGGGAACTTCTTGATCAGAGAAACAGATTTGGTAGAGTAGAAATCCTTTGACCCAACTCATTCATGCCAAATATGATGCCAATCTAAACTATTCCAATTTGCTTCTGTTAAACTATATTCCTCTATGCCTTTCCTCTGTTCCTGTCTAAATGCCTTTTAAACATTGAAAGTATACCTGCCTCTAACACCTCCTCCGACAACTCAATCCTGATAACTGCCACTTTCCGTGTGAACAATTTACCTTTTAAAATTTTCCATCCTTACCTTAATCTTGTGTCCTCTGGCTCTAGATTCCCCTACCCCAGTAAAAGATTCTCATTATTTACCCTTTTCTCAGCATAACCTTAAAAACTTCCATTCAACACTCCTAAAGTTTGTTCATTTTCTTATTCGTTCATTCTCATTCTCTTTCTCTCTCTCTATACACACACACACACACACACACACACACACACAGAGAAAAAAAACTTAGATCAAAAAGGTGCAAGTAGAAAAATTCTAAAATCTTTTCTAAGTACAGTATATTAGAAGCAAGAGAGTAGCTGGCGAAAGAGAGGGTCACAAATGGGTAATTATATGTGAAATCAGATATGAATTCTTTTGCATAAGATATAGAAACAGAATTAAGCCTTTTGATCCATCATCTGTTCCACTATTAGATCATGGCTGATTTACTATCTCTCTCAAACCTCTTCTCCTGCTTCACCCTTTTAACACCTTTACTAATCAAGAACCTATCAAGCTTCGCGATAAATATAACCAGTGACTTGTCCTCCACAGCTGTCTGTCCAATGAATTTCACAGATTCACCACCCTCTATTCCATTTGCTTGCATTAACTGGGTCTCCTAAATAACTGGGTTACCAGATAAAGTCAAAGCCAGCTGACACTTTAGCTGGTGTACTCTGCAAGTCATATTTCCCTGTATTTTTTTAGTATGTGTTCAAATCCTCATCTATCCATTTTAAATAGTCTTTCTGTGTCTGTATGAAGGGTGACTGGGAACCCTTATGATATTGCTGACTTTTTTTCCAGCATCATTTTGTATATATGTCCTAATGGAAGGCAGGCTGGTGCTGATGATGCATTGGGCCGTTTTAACTGCCTACTATCAAGCCCTCCTGTCTGTCACTGTAGTCTCCGTATCGCATAGTGATGGAGCAGGTTAGGATGCTCTCCCCTATGCATCTATAGAAGGCCGTGAGTACTGGTGTGCATAGGCTAGGTTAATTAAATTGATGAAATAGATAATTTGATGAAGTGCATTTTTAAGATAGGCATAGCAGGTTGGTTGGTACATTGAAGTTGAGAACCAGAAGTGTGGAAGTGCCTAGAGCTTAAGAAGCTCCAACTCAGAGAATGAGCTGGAGTCTGGGCTTCAAATGCTGTGGTGCAGTTAAGGCGGGGGGAAAGTCATTGAAACATTTTGTGCTAGGACATTATCATACTCCTTAAATTAAGCACTGCCGTGTTAGTCAGCCAAGAGGAAAAGGACAATGTGACTGAGTGAGGTAGTGCGGGATCTCAGAAGTAGCAATGCGAGAGTCTCAGACCCTTGCATGTGCCTGTAAGTCTGAGGCTGCAGCCTAGACGGTCAAGGGCAGAGATGACTGGGCCGGTGAGCAAGCTGAGCATAGCGGCAAGGTGTGGGGACCACTTATGGGGGAGTGAAATGGAATGTAGAGAAGTTCACAGCAGACATGAACATGAACATGAGTCTCAAAGTCTCCTAACAGAGATAACATTCGAGATTGTTTATTGTCATTCTTCAGTACTGGAGTTCAAAGGAGAATAAAATGATTGTTACTCCGGACCTAATCAGCTTAAAAAAACACAACAAGCATAAAGAACAAAAACAAAAAAAAAACACAATAAATATAAAATAAAAAAAAATCCCATCAAACACAATGTGGAGTTTACTGCTATATTCTTATCTTATTTTAAATATAGAACATCAAGAGGTGATGTGTATGTGGGGGGTGGTAGGATAATGGGTGGGGGTGTTGACCAGCCTGATAGCTTGGGGGAAGAAGCTGTTTTTAAGTTTAGTGGGCCTGGTGTGAATGCTGTGTAGCCTCTTCCCTGATGGGAGTGGGACAAATGTCCATGAGCAGATCCTTCATAACATGGCTGGCCTTCTCTGGCACTTTTCTGTACATATGGCAGCTAGACTGCTGTCAGTGATGCATCGGGCTGTTTTAACTACCTGTTGTACAGCTCAGCTATTAGAATGGATTTTGATTGAGAGGTGTAGACAATTTTGGAGATTCAGTTGCTGTTGTGCATATAAGACCAATGAGATGACAGAACCAAAGGTTCTGCTTAAGGAGCACTGGGTGCCTCAAGTCCAAATTATAAAGCAGAACAATTAAATTAACAATCGCTCATAATCACCACTTGTTCAATATTCTTA
This sequence comes from Mobula birostris, assembly GCF_030028105.1. NCBI lineage: Eukaryota > Metazoa > Chordata > Chondrichthyes > Myliobatiformes > Myliobatidae > Mobula > Mobula birostris. Next base: position 124,183,004 of record NC_092379.1, on the reverse strand, counting down.
TCTTATTTTATGTCACTTGGCATATGGTTCAGAGAGTAATAATATTGGCTTCGTTTCTCTCTGGGCCATGTGCACTATGCAATAATGTTAGTGAGACCTGAACATTGAAACAACACAAACCAGGAGCAGGAATATGCCACCAGGTCCCTCAAGCCTGCCCCGCCATTCAATATGATGTAACCAGGTGACCATCGAATCTTATTCATTATCGTTAAAAGTGTACTTAGGCATCCATCCGGGTAATGCTAGAATAGTTGTCTGTGCCTTTAAGTGGAGACGGTGATGTCATTACGCACGCGCGGGATAGTGGGGAGACCATTTTTGTTTTCGACAGAAGAAGCTGGTGGGACTTTGAGGTTAAGTTCCTCCCAGAGATACTGGGCATGATGAGGAACGGTGAGTGTTAACTGACGATATCCATGTGAATTTGTTTATGCTTGTTGGCGAATCGAGAATATAGGTAATTTGACAGGTTTTACATGTGGATGCTTTAGATTTTCACGAGTGAAGGCATCGGCGCTGGACAGCGTGGCTTGTGCAAAGTTCCTTACCGGCCAAGTAGGTCAGTCTTCCTGTAATTTAACTACCAGGCAATAGCTTGTAAAAGTTGTGCCAAAGTGTACCTTTTGTCTCACTTTATTGTATCATGACTGATTGTGCATGTAACAGCATAACGTGAATGTTTAGTCTCTGTTTGGAAGTTCAGCACGTGTGTACTAAAAAGTAGTAGACGTCTTAGATGAGATGTATTCGCTTACATTTTCGCCGCTATGTATAAGGTACAGGGTTGGTGGGATTCTAATGTTGTTTGTATTGTGTTCCTTCAGAATTGCCACTACTGTATTAGTTCTGCATTAATTTTGTATTAGTTTTGTGGGGTTTGCTTTATGTATTTTTATACCGCAAACGCAATTCGTTGATACACAAGGGTGTGGATCGAAAATTAAACTGAGATTGTAATGGCAGGAACTGGTTGTAAATTCGTTTGTTCTGTTTTGAGACCCTCTTCTGGCACTAAAACATCTAAAACAGATAAAGGAATTAAAACCCAAAAAAGTATTTGTTGTCCTGAGTGTGTACTTTTCCCCAGGCTACAAAAATGATGCACCCAAGGGCTTCAATACCTCTTCTGTACCTCACCATTTAAGTCTATCATCTTTCAGATTTTTATTTCCCTGTCTCCATTCTAAATACTTTTAGAGATGTAACTCTCATGAATAGATCATTTCTGGATTTCACTCCACACTGCGATTGTTTTCTACTCATCTTATATTTAACTACATCTCCTTTTTTGTGACCCAGCCACTGCTGAAAACATCTCTGCATTTACCCTATCATGCCTCCTTACGATTAGACATACTTCAAAAGGATTACCCCTCGGTAATCCATGGAACATAGGTACAAACTGTTTTGCCTCTTCTGATAGGACAATTCTCTCATTCAATTAATTGGCCTGGAGAATCTCGTTTGGGCTGATTCCAATGTTAATATATCCCTGTAGAGGACCAAACAGTGTGGCACTCCAGGTGCGGTCTCACCAACACACTACAGAGTGGTAACAATTCTTACCTTTTTTTCATTTCCAACCCTTTTACAATTAAGGCCAACATACCATTTGTTTTCTTACCTACCTGCCGCAGTTGTCTATCATAACTTCACGATTCTTGCAGAGGAGTGAAATAGACTGGCAGGTTGAGTGGTGACACAACAACAACATCGTACCCAACATCAAGACCAAGGAATTGATAGCGGACTTTGGAAAGGGAAAGTCAGAACACCCACCTGTCCTCATTGAGGGGTCGGTGGTGGAAAGGGTGTGCTGCTTCAAGTTTCTGGCCAAGAGTGTATCCCAGGCACAACACATTAATTGTCCTCAAGATGGAGGTTTTCTGACTGTATGGAGTTTGCACGTTCTCCCATCATAGCATGGGTCTCCCCTGAGAGCTCCAGTTTCCTCCCATGTCCCGAAGATGTGATTGCTGGCAGGTTAGTTGGCTGCTGTAAGTCACACCTGCGTATAAATGAGCAGTTCTTGAAGAACAGGGGTGGGGAAGAGTGCAGGGTGATGGGAAACATGAGGAGATTATTGTAATAGGGTAAATATAGAATTAGTCTGAGTGTTGGTGTAAACTTGGCCAGCTTCAGAATGGACACTAGCTTCAAGGACATCCTCAACAGGCGATGTGCCAAGAAGTTTTTCCATCCATAACGAAGGACCCTCACCAGCCAGGGCATGCCCTCTTCTCATTGCTGCCATCAGGGAGGAGGTATAGGAGCCTGAAGACAGACACTCGATGTTTCGGAACAGCCTCTTCCCCTCCACCATCAGATTTCTGAAGGGACAATGAACCAATCCATGAACACTACCTTTCTATTTTTGCACTACCTATTTAATTTACTTTTCACATATATTTCTTGTTGTAACTTACAGTGTTTTTCTGCATTGCATTGTACTACTACTGTAAAACACAGATAGTATGACATATGTTAGTAATGATGAACCTGATTCTGAATGGGTGTTTGGAAAGGTCTGTTTGTTATCTGCACCACCCTTTGATTCAATCTCTGCAGGGAACAGGTTGTGCTCCTTTTCTGTTTAACAAAAGATTGTGGCCCCATTTATGACATCAGAAAAGACTAGTCTGGACAAACAAATGTTACTGATTAACGGAGGATGTCTAGATAAACTTTGTTACAGAAAATGTAGCCAGTATCTCTGGTCAAGGAAATTGTTCATTTCTGCCAAGGAAATGGTCTGAAGTGAGATCAGACAACAACGCCTGTATGAATTTACTCACATGGGCCCCTGGTCTCTTTGGAGAGTGGAGGTCAGTGTGAGAGGTGGTGTTTTCTGGGTCAGTGTACTTGTTTTTCAACTACTAAATGTCTAAGTTCCTCTGCTCTGGGGAAGGACTTTGACTGATTTTAATCAGTTCACTTCTCTCTCCTGATACTGTCTGCCTGTATCTTTGGGAATTTTTATTTGCAATATTTGAAGTTTTTTTTTGCTACAGTGATGATTTCATTTGCCCTTTGTAGTTCAGATGCCAATATGGACTGAAGCCAATTGGATTGAAATCGTTTGATATCTTGAAATATTAACCCACATCTACTGGAGGGCAGAGGGAGCCCACCTATTGTTGAGGTTTCAGTCAAACCAGGGCTGTTTCAATAGTATCTGAGAGCCATTGAGTGTCAATGTGACAGTGGGACAGAGAAAGCTGCTCCAGGGTGCGGGTGAAACAGTGCACAGGAGGATCCCACCGCAGCAGGACCCCCTGGGACTGCAGGAGCTCTTCAGATGAATTTGTCTCATTGACATGTGGCTCCCTCCTCCACATCTCATTTCACCAGATTCTCAATATACATTAACTGATCCAATGAAGTGTTTGGTTCATTCCAGTCTGATTATTTTAACCAAGCCATTCTGACAACATCTGACTTCAGGTCATCCATCAAAGTTGATTTCGTTCGACCAGTATGGCATCCCTTTATGTGATCTTTATTTTCTGTTGGAGCTCCCGAGTGTTTCAACCAGACTGTTCCGAAGTGTTCCTCATATCAGGGATTTCCTCAGAATTCTCCTGCCTGCCTTTCCCCAGTCTGATAACATTGGGTCTGTTCATTCAGCCAAATGGCTTTCCAACCAGATTGTAGATTTTGTTTATCCCCTCCAATGTCGGCAGCCATATGACACATCAAATGCATGACTTGTCCGGGAGTCAACAGAGTGGCCAGAATTTGAATGTCACATTGTGGGTGCAGATTGTTTATATTATTGATATGTCGAGATTCAGTCCAGATCTTCAAACCACTATGGAGCACCTATCAACCGTCCCAAGTTCTGAGATTTGTGAGAAAACACTGGTCTTCTTCCATAGACCCTGTCGCCATTCCTAAACAGCTTCGCTTGCTTGGTCATTAATGGATTCAGTCGTGGCATGGCTGCCAGTCCTGTTTTATCATCACCTACATGACTGGAGGGGACTGTAATGTCCATCCCGCATTCCTGCAAAATCGGATCGTGGCGCTGCTTTGGATTATTATCCACTATAGAAGGTGTTTGCCGAGGAAGAGGGTCAGTGACAGGATCCTCACTCTGACAACCTCGCCGTGCTTCTCCACACTATCTCACTTTGTCTCACTATCTCGCTTTGCATACTTCACTGTGACTCAGTTACTCTTCAAACCTTTGTTTCTCTCTCTCTCTCTCTCTCTCTCTATCCATCCATCCCATAGGTTGAAGCTGGTTCCTTTCAGTCAGTTAGTGGGGTTGACCCCACTCCTCAGAAAGGAACAGCGTGTGCGTGAGTGGATTTTAGGTGAGTAGGGGGTTGCACAGGTCCAGACCCACCCTCTCGAAATCCCCTCCTGGATCCAGTGGCATGGTGGGGTCCACGACGGCTGAGGGAGGTTCTGTTGCAGTGAATGGCCAGACCAAGCTTCGATGCAAGGGATGTCCTTTCCGCGCTTCACGGCATATGTTTGCCAGATGGCCATTGACCCTACAAGAGGGTTCATCCACCCTTTGTCAGGTCTTGTTTTTCGTCCTGCAGGGTGTCTAGCCACCCTCCTCACCAGGCAAGCCTGGTGGGGGAGCCGGTTTAGTTGCCGATCACCCGATCGTGTGACAGGTAGTACTGGGTTACATGATACCAGTAGCACTCAGACAACTGACCTGACCAAGTTTCTTACTTGTTTGGCGAATACATGGATTTGTTCCTTAGATTTCTCAGACTTTATCCTGCAGATATTGAAAGTGAACATGCTGTCTCTTTCTCAGTTGTTAAGACAGCTAATGTCCATCCAGTATACATTTTTCCCTTAGACACTCTCTGGCATCTTGTCCCATGCCCTTTTAATATTATCTACGTGTTCAAATTTCAAAGTAAATTTATCATGAAGGTATGTATATGTCACCATATATTTCCCTGAAATACATTTTCTTGCAGATGTTTACTATAGAACAAAGAAATACAATAGAACTAATCAAAAACTAAACAAAAGACTGACACCCAGTGTGCAAAAAGAGAATCTGTGCAAATACAAAAAAAATCATTATTTATGTATTATTATTAAACAATAATAATGAATAATCCTAAGAACATGAGTTGTAGAGTGTTTGAAGGTGGTCCCTAGGTTCTAGAATTAGTTCAGAGTTGAGCTGAGTGAAGTTATCCACTCTGGTTCAGGACCCCGATGGTAATGTGTGCTAGCGAACCTAGTGCTGTGGGATCCAAATCTCCTATATCTCCTGTTAGGGCGTTTTGGGGTTAATATAGCAAATAACTTCAGCAACTAACTTCAGCCATCAATTTTCAGGTCTAAATATGGACTGTAGATTAAATTTAAAATGCAGCTTTGGACAATGAGATCATAGAGCTGTGAAAACAGGAAGGAGAAGAAGATGGCGGCGCGACGCAGCGTGCGCAGCCATTCCGAATGGTATCGATATGTGTTAACTAGGGGGCCATGCACAATCCTGATTTGATGGAGACAGGTGACACCAGGAGCACAATCGTGGACAGTGCAATGATTCAGGAACTTTACGACTTCTTCCCAAGTCCTGGGGTTGAATGGACGAGCAAGGAATTAGTTTCAAGCCTGCTCTGAGACCGGGGTCATACTGAATCCGGAGTATGGCCTTGTTGATTAAACCAGACAGCTGTATATGCCCAAATAAAACAATGTTCCTCTAGACCAAGGTGCACAACAGTAACTCACACACAAAGCACATAAAGTAATACAATTTTACCACTAGATAATTAATTATCTATGTATTAGTGAATTTATGGAGCAGTTACAATGCAAGTAAACACTACTGATGGTTCATTTACGATGAGACTGGGTTGTGGCAGGGAGTTCAGTAGTCTTATGGCCTGAGATAAGAAGCTGTCTCCCATCTGACCATTATTCTCTTAATACTATAATAGCTCTTGCCTGACAGTAGAGGGGTCATAGAGTTTGTTGGCTGGATCGGAGGGATTCAGAATACTAAGATCCCTGCGTATGCAACACTGATAAATTTCTCTGATGGATGGAAGAGAGACCCAGATGACACCCACAGCCATCCTCGCCAGGGTCCCGCACTTATCCTGCAATTCTCAAGAGAACCCATGTTGAGTTTTTATTGGATGAAGTTAGGAACAGGAAGTGAGGAGGGAGAGGGAACATTAATGGGAGGGTGGAGAGGGGGTGTTAGTGGGGAGGGAGAGGGGAGATCTTCTGTAATAACCAATAAAGTGATTGTTTGGAACAGAAAACTTTGTTTGGTGTCTCAGGGTTTAGTGGGCTTGTAACTTTCTGGTCCCTCCACTGACGCACCTTTCCATTCATCCCTCGGTACACCCTTGGCCTCACCAGACTTCCTTCAGGTGCAACCAACGCATGTCCCTCCTTCCCTCCTCAAAAACGGTGAGGGAGGAGGGTGTGATGGGTGAGTGGGGGGGGGGGAGAAAATAATTCTCCCACTACTATGCCTAAGAGGACTGGAGAGATGTGGTGGGCTGAAATCGAGGGGGCAGCGATGTTCCACAATAAGCAGCACTGCGGTCAAACAATCCCTCACATAATTTATATTCCTGCCTCTCTTCCACGCTACCGTTTACAGATTATAATGCCAAAATGTTCCCAAGGCCCCATTCACTTTTAAAGTCTTGTGCTCACTCCTCGTGCTATCTCAATCTGAAAGGCCCTGCTCACGCCACCTCAAGCAATCTTGTGTTTCCATCTGCGACTATTGGCCAAAAGACATCTTCTCCAACCACTGGGAAAATACTCCGCCACCCACATTTCTGTGCAGCACACTGGCTCTCTCTCTCTCTCTCTCTCTCTCTCTCTCTCTCTCTCTCTCTCTCTCTCTCGTTCTCTCTCCCTCTGGTATATACCACTAAAAAATAAGCATTTCGTTGCTCACAAACACTTCGCAAAGCATCACTTAGTAAAGACTAAGATGGGAAAAAAGATCCAGTGGATGAGACTAAAGTGGAACTTTTTGACCTCAATACTAGTCGGTACATAGGGCATAAATCGAATACTGTGCATCAGCTGGGAAACACCACCCCTACTGTAAAATATTGCAGAGGTAGCATCACACTGTGGGGATGCTTTTCAACAGTAGGGACTGGAAATCTGGTCAGGATTGAGGTGAAAATGAATGCTGCTATCTACAGAGGGGTCTGGGATCAAAACCTGCTAGCCTCTGGCAGAAAGCTTAAAATGGGTAGGGAGTTCGTCTTTCAGTAGGACAACAACACAAAGCACTCTGCCGGAGTAACCATGGAGTGGCTTCTGTGACAAGAATACACATAGATTAAGATGTTAGCTGTCCTGGGCTGGCACCAGTGGGATCAGCAGTTGGTCTGCCACCTGTCTTCAGGAGAAAGAGAGATAAGGAAAACAATGGAGCAGCATTTGGAGATGTTAATGAAGGGACAGAAGGAGAGCTGTCAAGATCGGCCCCCCTTTGAACCCTGAACTGTTTGAAGTGATGGACAGGCGATACCCCAGCAGGGGGATAAAAAGGGACAGGTTCGCTAAGGCAGGACACACACGACACCACGAGGTAACGAGACCCTGGAAGCGGTGCACCTCCCATAAGTCAGTGGGAGTTTTGGAGGTCTGGTCGCAGGACCAAGCCATAGACGCACAGGGTGGAAAGGCACGATCGGCGGGAACCTGGTGTGTGTCCGCCCTTGCCTGGGTGCCAGGTTCACCGCAGAGAAATGATCGTATCTGGAAACGGAGGGGTCACGGTCGGTGACCTCAGAAGACATCACAAAGGGCTCGCCCGAAAGCTGACTGCGAAGAATATCGAAGGTCTGTGTGGAAGCCGTTTGAATATTCATTCGTTTTTGCTCTCTCTCTCCTTCCCCCCACTGTCCATCTCCCACGGCAGTGATTACGGTGAACTGAACTGAACTCAATTGAACTGAACTTTGCGTCACTTTGACACTGGTCATTTACCCCTAGATGACGATAGAGCTTGATTGATCCTGTTATCCTAATTCTGTGTACATGTGTGTTTATCATTGCTGAAAGGTTGCATTTATTATCCTTTTGATTAGAGTACTGTGTTTCTTGTTTCTTTAATAAAACTTCCTTAGTTCTAGTAATCCAGACTCCAACTGAGTGATCCATTTCTGCTGGTTTGGCAACCCAGTTATGGGGTACGTAACACTTCAAATACAGAAGATTTATGTCCTTGAGTGGCCCAGTCAGTCCTAACTTTAATCCAATCGAACATCTCTGGCAAGACCTCAAGATCGTTGTCCATCGCTGCTGCCCAGCTATCCTGGCATAGCTTGAGCAATTATGCAAGGGGAAATGGGAAAATCATGTTCCATCATGTTGTGCAAAGCTAACACAGACTTATCCAAAAAGACTACTGGCTCTAATAGCACAAGAGGTGGTTCAAATAAGTACTAAGCAAAGGGGGAAGAATACTTTTGAGTTCCTGATTTTTCAGTTTTGAATATTTAGTCTTTCATGGCTTACATTTTTCCTGGTATATTCAGGCTCTGCTGTGAAAAAACGATTATGTCAGTCACAAAGAAAAATTTTCATTAATCAAAATTCCTGATTGCAATTCTTCTATATGAACAAATGGTTGGGGGCTGAATATTTTTTCAAGGCTGTGTAGATACATTTACAATTAAATCTGAGCCATTGTTTGAAAGCTACAATTCCTGATTTGCCTGCATTGTGCGGTGTGAGGTGTACACGTGTTCAGTGCTGTCTGACTTGCTGAGAAGAGTGGCATTTGAGCCTGCCAGGGTCACGTAAAGTAGGCAGACCGTTAACTATTAAGTATTGCTGATTTGATGCTTGTGCTAGCAAGCAGATCTCATAATTACAACAAACACCGCTGACAGAAATTCTGCTGCAGTTGCTTCTGCAAAATATGCAATGTGAGTGACTGAAATTGCTATGGCAATGATGAGACAAGAATGTTTTTGAGTTGAGAGGGAACCAATCACTGCCTCCGTTTGTAATCCTGAGAATAATCTGAAGAACAACCTGGTTTCATCTGATGCAAGCCATTTCTAAAATTAAACCCCAATTCCCACCAATGATCCACAAGAATGAACAAAACATAGAATCTAGAATTTAAAATACTACAGCATAAGAACAGGCTCTTGGGCCCATGATGTCTGTGTCAGGGCTCCTGATATTTCGCTCATGTTTTGACAGTCAAAGCCAGCACAGAATGCATTGAGCTCATCTGGAGGTGAAGCCCTGCTGCCACCTTTGTCACTTGATTTATTTTTCTAAGATATGATGGTATTCAAGCCCTGCCACACCTCTCAAGCATCCTTTGTTCATTCAAGTTTGGTCTGGATTTGACACTTCGCCAGTGAGATGACTTTCTAGAGATTGTTCTTGAACCCCTCATTACGTTCATGGTCACCAGATTTGAAAGCCTCTGATCTGGAGTCTCATCACAAGATCACAAGACAAAGGAGCAGAAGTAGGCCATTCGGCCCATCGAGTCTGCTCCACCACTCCACCATGAGCTAAACTATTCTCCCATCTAGTTCCAGTTTCTGGCTTTTTCCCCATATCCCTTGATACCCTGACTAATTAGATACCTACCAATCTCCTCCTTAAATACCCTCAATGATCCGGTCTCCACAGCTGTATGTGGCAATGAATTCCATAAATCCATGACCCTCTGGCTAAAAATATTTCTCCTCATTTCTGTTTTAAATGGGTACCCTCTAAGTCTAAGACTGTGGCCTCTTGTCCTGGACTCATCAGACTGTGAATCTTATAGTTCATTCAGGTCTTCTGATTGGGGAAGACAGCTGATTTAATAAAGTCCCTTACAACCATGGTGTATTCATTCTGATCCACAGATGAGTCCTTGAACAGGGCCCAGTCCACTGACTCAGAGTAATCCCATAGCTGCTCCTCTGCTCCTCTTTGTCGTCCTTATCTGTGGAGCTTTGCTCTTTATCCTCTGCCTGTATGCAAGGTAGAAGGGCAGCCAAGTGGTCTAAATTATTGAAATGTGGTCCGGGCATTAGCTTAGCAAGCCTGCGATCTCGCGTGGTGGACCCTCTGGCGCTACAGGTTATGTGCTGTTGGTAATTGGACAGGGTTTTCTTCAAACTGCTAACCCTTTCCACTGCAGGTCAACAGAAAGGTTGCCAGCAAAGTCTTGAAGCCTCATATCTGTTAGATGAGTCCAAAACAAATAAATTTCTGAAACTATTCTAGTCAGGACGTGGGAAGAACTGTGAAGTTTATGCCTTGCCTGACTCAGCAAAATATCATTGAAAATGATGTTATATAATAATATTAGTCTGAAATATTGAGCAGCAGATTTCCCATTTAAGTGCAGGTGTCCTATTCAATTTCAGGTTATTGACAATCAGAGGTACTCAGTGGGTCTCTTATTCACCCTCCGAGATACGGTAAGTAATTACCGTAGTTTAAGCCAGTGATTCCCGATGGGGCAGTTACCTGTCCTGAGGGCATTAATGGAAATAGAACTTGTCAGGGGGGCATTCAAGATTCTTGGCGGGGGGGTGTTAGGCTGCACCCTATGTGTCTTATAAGTAATACTGTACTGTCTAACATGCTTTGAAACCATCAAGATTGCAGAAATACTTCCATAAAAGACACCCTGAAAAGGCTAATTATGTTATTACTCAGTTCCAGAAGATGAAAGAAGTATTTGAAAAGCATTCCATTTGCCAAGAAAGCTAAAAACGACCTTGATGGCCTCATTGCTTCTTATAACATTTCCAAAATGATAGCAGTGTGGAAAATCTCATAGAATTGGTGAAAGATTGGTGCCAGGATAATCAAGGACACGACCCACCTAGCCAACACACTTTTCGTCCCTCTTCCCTCCAGAAGAAGGCTCAGGAGCTTGAAGACTCGTACGGCCAGATTTGGGAACAGCTTCTTTCCAACTGTGATAAGACTGCTGAATGGATCCTGACCTGGATCTGGGCCGTACCCTCCAAATATCCGGACCTGCCTCTCGGTTTTTTTTTGCACTACCTTACTTTCCATTTTTCTATTTTCTACTTATGATTTATAATCTAAATTTTTAATATTTACTATCGATTTGTAATCCAGGGAGCGGGATGCGCAGATTCAAATATCGCTATGACGATTGTACGTTCTAGTATCAATTGTTTGGCGACAATAAAGTATAAAGTCTTCTCAGTAATCACACGCTAGGACTTCCTGTCCAACCTCGAAGCTCCTTCCTGATTCACCTGGGTTGAACTGCTTATTCTGCACTTTCCTCCATGGATGCTGCATTTTTCCTCAGAGAGCAGATCCTCTCACATCTTGCTGCACAGTCTAGAGGGAACCACAACACGAGATGCACTGTCAGCGTCCTTTGACACACTGACTGTTGGTTTCGTCTCACTGAGAACTCTGGAAACGTAGGGTTACCATGAGCTGGCCATCCTTGCACGGTGATGTCATAGATTTTTGACGCTGTTGAGTCATTCCTTGTTTCCCTTTGTATTTCGGAATTTGTTACTGGCAACTGGTCCACCAGTGCTGAGTGAAACACTTCTGCTGGGTCACAGTGTGAAGAATTTTCTTCTTCAGCTGCCAATAGTGGAAGATGTGACAAGCCGTAGGTGTTGCTGTGTTGTTTGGTACTGTTGAACTCTATGTCATGTGACAAGAATACACATAGATTAAGATGTAGCTGTCCTGTGCTGGCACCAGTGGGATCAGCCATTGGTCTGCCACCTGTCTTCAGGAGAGAGAGATAAGGAAAACAATGCAGCAGCATTTGGAGATGTTAATGAAGGGACGGGAGAGAGAGTAACAGAAGGAGAGAGCTGTCAAGCTTGGCTCCCCCTTTAAACCCTGAACTGTTTGAAGTGATGGACAGGCGATACCCCAGCAGGAGGATAAAAAGGGACATGTTCGCTAAGGCAGGACACACACGACACCCGAGATAACGAGACCCTGGAAGCGGTGCGTCTCTCACAAGTCGGTGGGAAGTTCTTGAACGACTGATCGCGGGATCAAGCCATAGACACTCAGGGTGGAAAGGCACGATCGGCGGGAACCTGGTGTGTGTCCACCCTTGCCTGGGTGCTGGGTTCACCGCAGAGAAACGATCGTATCTGGAAACGGAGGGGTCACGGTCGGTGACCTCAGATGACATCACAAAGGACTCGCCCGAAAACTGACTGCGAAGGTCTGTGTGTGGAAGCCGTTTTGAATATTCATTCGTTTTGCTCTCTCTCTCCTTCGCCCCCCCCCCGCCACTGTCCATTGCCACTGCAGCGATTACTGCGAACTGAACTGAACTAAATTGAACTGAACTTTGCGTCACTTTGAAACTGGTCATTTACCCCTAGACAACGATAGAGCTTGATTGATCCTGTTATCCTAATTCTGTGTACATGTGTGTTTATCATTGCTGAACTGTTGCATTTATTATCCTTTTGATTAGAGTACTGTGTTGCTTGTTTCTTTAATAAAACTTTCTTAGTTCTAGTAATCCAGACTCCAACTGAGTGATCCATTTCTGCTGGTTTGGCAACCCAGTTACAGGGTACGTAACAGTCATAAGAGTGGGCTCCTAGGAACAGTGCCCAATGTTGTAACCTGGTAGCAATCATCACTGGAATTCCCTTCCTGGGATTGAAAATGGACACAAGGAGCTGGTGATCTGACACTAGTGCAAACTTTTGTCCATAGAGGTAGTGGTACAACTTCTTTTATTCCCCATCCTAGACTCTCGGTTGATCTGTGCGTAGTTGCATTCTGCTCATCAGTGATCTTGAAGCAAACGTAATCAGATGTTCAGATCCACCTTTCATAATGTGTGACAAAATGTCATAAGGGGATGTGTCGCACGCCAGTCTGATGGGCAGTCGTGGTTTCCTATGGGTGACAGTTCATCTGATGTTATGAGTCCCTTTGTTTCCTGGAATGCTTTTTCACATCTTTCTGACCAGTCGCACTTCGCTCCTGTCTGCAACAGTACGTTCAAAGGGTGCAACACTGTAGCAAGATTTGGGAAAAACTGGTGGTAGTAGTTTACAAGGCCCAAGTATGACCTGAGTTGTGACAAATTTTCTGGTGTGGTTGCCTGTAACACTGCTTCAATCTTCTCTTGTGACTTACATAAGCCATGCTTGTCAGTGACATGTCCACAATATGAGATTTCATTCTTGAAATACTCACATTTCTCTCTCTTTGCATGCAGACCATACTCACTCAGCCTGGTAAGCATTTTACCAAGGATCTGGAGGTGCTCTTCATCATTTTTGCCAGGCACGATGATGTCATGAAGGTAACACTGTGTTCCTGGGATATGTTGGAGCACTTGGTCCATTGTTCTTTGCCAAATTGCTGGAGCTGAAATGATACCAAAGGCGAGACAACAGTCCCTTGTGAGTGTTAATTGTGAGGAACTTCCTGCTTGACTCCTCAATCTCTATTTGCAGATAGGCTTGCGACAAGTCAATCTTTGAAAACTTCTCCCCGCCTGCCAAAGGTGTAAAAATGTCTTCTATTTGTGTCAGGGGATACTGCACCGTACGCAGCACCAGGTTGATGCTCACCTTGAAATCTCCACATATGCCAACGGCTCTGGCCTTGATTTTCTTGATCACCAGGACAATGGGCATGGCCCAATCACTCCACTCAACTTTGGAGAGAATTCTAAACCCCTCCGAGCTCTAAAGGCTAACATCTACTTTAGGACATTAAACATAAGGCACTGGATGCCCTTTATGAAATCTTGGTGTTGCTGCTTCATCAAATCAATTCTGGCCCTTATGCCTTTGAGTTTACCATTAGCATTAAGCAGCTGTGCCAGTCTCTGGTTAGTGCTACAATTTGGGCTGCAGTTACCTCTTGATGGCACATGGAGAGCTTTGATTGAGTTCCAGTCTAGTTGGATTTTTCTCGACCATTCACGTCTAAAAACTGCTGGCCCTCCACTGTTCAATACATAGAAGCTCTAACTGCTGTGTTTGGCTCCTGTATGTCACATTCACCTTCAATTTGCCTTTGGGAGTCACTGTTTTGCTGCTGTAGGTCTATAGCATCACTGAGGTCTTTTCTAATGGTATATTAGAAAACAGTCTGTTGTAGTCAGCCTCTGGAATTATAGACAAAGTTCACCCTGTATCCAGCTTCATTTTCAGTTTTACCCCAGCCGCATCTATTGTGATCCAGATGATTTTATGATCTGCTTCAATAATACTGTGCAGCTCTAGGCATGACAGCTCACCTTTGTCAGACTCTTCGTTGCCTGCTTCACATTTGGTCCCTTTATGCATATGCTTCATTTTGTGTGTGAAACTTTTCATTCAGTGTGTTTTTTCTCTTTAATTGTGCTTTTTGTCTGACTTGCACACTCTCTCCCATGTGAGCTTTCTGCAAACTTTTTCTTTGAACTAACGGTCATTTGCATCTTGAGAGGGTTTGCCACATCAATAATATTTTTGGCTTTTTGCACCATTCAGGTTTGTGCATTTCATATCCTAATCTCTTTTTCTGTAGTTCTGCTACATTCCTTGCTGCAGTCTCTAATGATATTGCTACTGTCAATGTCCATTCTAAGTTTAGGTCTCTTTCTGTCAGTAGCCTCTTTTGAGTGTTTTGACTATGCATGCTACATATAAGCCTGTCCCTTAATGCCTCAGAAAGACCAGCTATAAGGTCACAGTACTGGGTAAGTTTGTGCAGTTCTTCAATGTATTCTAGTTCCTTTTGTAAAATCTAAATGTCTCCGCTATTACCAACAGTTTCGGGCTCAAGTCATTTTGTAAAATTCTAACAATTCCGTTGAACATCTTGCTTGCTGGCTTTTCAAGGGTTACTAAGTTGTGTAAGAGACTGTACCCGTTAAGCTAAGAAGTGCGGGGCGTTCTTTTGCTCAACCATATTGTTTGCCTTACAATACAGTTAAACCTTCTCGATATGTGACTCCCACCTTTTATTAGCACTATCAAGTTCATTAATTTTCCCAACTGAAGCCATTGCCATATTATTTTCACTTTAACTTTGCTAGTTGCATCTTTCAGTGTATACTATGCACTGTTACTTGTGCGTCCTATTGCTGGCATCTGTCACGGGCTTTGTACCATTTAACTCTCGCTGTTTCATCCCGTAACAGTTGGTGCAGCTGGTGGAATTCTCTGACATTCAAGCTTGTACTCATCGCCAATTTGTTGTCCCTGTGCAGCTATAAATAATTTAAATAAATGCACGCATGAGAGAGATGGATTTAACTGAGGTATTCACATTGCAGGGAGAGAGAACAATGTACATGCTTAGACAACAGTCTATACATAGTGCTAAGTGGAGTCATTGTTCTAAAATAGGTCCATACGTTACAGAAAGTATGGCAGTCTCTTTCATAGATGGTGATTTGCAGGAGTACTGCTTACACCTGCAGTCACTGAAGAAGGATTTTCAGTCGATTCACGGATTTAAATGATCTGGAAATTCCAGACTGGGTGATTAACCCATTTCCTTGCAAGGTGGAAAAACAGGAAGGAAAGTTGCAAGAAGAAATTATTGAGATTCCAAATGATGATGGAGCAAAAATGCTTTTCAAAAATGTTGGTGTTTGTGATACATGACTACACTGTCATATGAAGTTTCCTGGTCTTACGAGAAGAGCCACCTGCTCTTCATTGCATTTCCATCCTGCCACCTTGTTGAAGGAGGTTTAAGTGCTGTGAATCACATACTCACAAAAGACAGAAACCGCTTGGACATTGTTACGCGTGGGGACTTAAGGCTTTTGCCGTCACATTTCAGCTCTTGCTAAACACCATCAGGTTGTTCACAAATGTTGACTTCATTGGACCATTATGGGATCCCCCTATGTTATTTCTGTTAACTGTTGGAACTCCCGAGTGGTTCAACCACACACTTCTGAAGTATTCCTCAAATTTGGGAATATCCTCAGAACTCTTCTGCATGCAGCTGACTACCCTTCCCCACTCTGTTAATGTTGGGTCTATTCATTTGACCACAGCCGACTGGCATTCCAACCACCTTGCAGATTTTACTAATCCTTCCTTTGTCAGCATCAGTTCTACACATCAACTGCCTGACCTGTCCAGGAGACAACAGTGTGGCCACAATATGGGTGCAAATTGTTTACATCTTTAATACGCAAAGTTCCGTTGAGGTCTTCAAAGCTCTATGAAGCATTTATCAATCTTCTCAGGTTCTGCAGATTTGTGAGAAAACACTGGCCTTCTTTCATAGGTCCTCTTGTCATTCCAACGCAGCTTGGTCATTAATGGATTCAGTCGTGGCATGGCTACCTGTCCTGTTTTCTCATCACTGTCATTATCACTTACATCGCTAGGAAGGGCTGTATTATCCATTCTGCATTCCTGTAAATTGGAATAATGGTGCTGACTTGGATTAGTTCGATATGGGGGGTGTTTGCCAAAGAGGAGGATCAGTGACAGGACCATCACTCTAACAAACTCGATGTGCTTCTCTGTATGGTCTCACTTTGTCTCTGAGCTTTGTAGAGCTCACTGTGACTCAATTACTTTTCAAACTTTTAATTTTCTCACTGGTTTGGTTAATGCACAGACTTGTTCTTTGAATTTCTCAGGGTGTGTATCCAGCTGATATTGTCACTGAACATGCTCCCTCTTTCTCAGTTGTTAAGACAACTAATTCCATCCAGTTTATATGTTTCCCTTAATCTGGCATCTTGACCCATGCCCTTTTAATTCAAATTTCAAAGTAAATTTATCATGAACGTATGTATATCTGACCATATGCTACCACCGAGATGCATTTTCTTGCAACCAAAAACTACAAAGACTGACAAACAATCAATGTGCAAAAAGAAGAGAATCTGTGCAAACATTAAAAACAGACAATAGTAATCATTATTTATTTATTAATAATAAATAATCCTGAGAAAATGAGATGTAGATTATTTGGAAATGAATCTATAAATTGTAGAATCAGTTCAACATTGAGGTGAGTGAAGTAATCCGTGCTGGTTCAGGACCTGGAAGGTTGAAATGTACTAGCTACTCCTGAACCTATTGATATGGGATCTAAATCTCCTGTACCACCTGCTTGATGGCAGCGGGGAGAAGAGAGCATAGCCGGGATGGTGGGGTCCTTGATGATGCATTTGCTTTCTTGCCACAACACTCCTTGTAGATGTGCTCAATGGTGGGATGGTTAGGAGGGTTTTTCGTGTAATGGACTGGGCTGTATCCACTGCTTTTTACAAGCTTTGCCATTCTTGGGCATTGTTGTTTTCATACCAGGCCGTGATACAAACAGTTAGGATACTCTGCACTGTGCATCTATAGGGGTCTGTCAAAGTTTTAGATTATATCTGGATACGGGCAAACTTATAAGAAGGTAGAGATACTGCCATGCCTTCTCTATAATGGCACTTATGTGCTGGTGCCTGGACAGATTCTCTAATACGATAACGCCACTAAATTCAATGTTACTGACACTTTCAACCACCAATTTGTTAATGAGGACTGGCTCTTGGACCTCTGTTTTCTTTCTCCTGCAGTCAATAATCAGCTCCTTGATCATGTTGACATCAAGAAAGAGGTTGTAGCTGTGGCGCCAATCAGCCAGATTTTCAATCTCCCTCCAATACGCTGATTCATCACTGCCTTTGATTTGGCCAACAACAATGGTGTTGTCACCAAACTTGGCATTGAAGCTGTATTTAGCACTCGCATTCATAAGTAAAAAGCAAGTGGAGCAGGGGACTGGGCACAGAACCTCGCAGTGCACCTAGGCTGATGATGATTTTGGAGGAGATGTTTACTTTTAAAAAATTATTTAGAGATACATCACACAACTGGCCCTTCTGGCCCAATCAGCCACACCACTCAGCAATCCACCTATTTAACCATAGCCTAATCATAGGACAATTTGCAATGTCCAAATGACCCTATTAACTGGCCCGTCTTTGTACTATAGGAGGAAACTAGCGCACCCATGTGGTTATGGGGAGAATGTATACACTCCTTACAGACGGTGCCAAAATTTAACTCTGAAATCCAATGCTCCATGCTATAATAGCATCACGCTAACCGCTACACTACCGTGTTGTTGTCAGTCCATACTGACTGAGATCTGCAAGTGAGGAAATCAAGCATCCGCTTGCACAAGGAGCCAAATTACATGAGACCCAGCCCTGGTCATATATTTAGCCCTGACGTCTTCAATAGTCTTATCCAGTTGAAATATTTTGTTCAGATCAGAACTAAAACCCTCAGTCATCTGTCCTCATGTAGCTACTAGAGGTTCAATTCTCCCTTTTCCTGAAGTGGGTTTCCTCTTTGATTCATCCATGTCTTTGGTCCTCCTCTCACTATGTGTAGACAAAGGCCAATTGATTATTTAATGGGCACCTTATAGCCAGAAATAATAGAATGTGCAATCACAATTCAAATGGACCACACAGAGCTAGATTGATTACACCAAATGGCCAAGTAGATCGTGCACAGCTGAAAGTGCTGTTTAACTTCACTTAAAAAAATAGCAGAGGAGATGACCCCTAGATTTTAACTTCTCTCTTAGACTTCCTTTAAATAGTGCACCAAGGCAATAACGAGATGCATCGCTGATGATTAGGAAAGTAAGAAAGTCTTACTTCCTGCTGTGTGTGCACTCTGGAACTCTCCACCTTCCCCGAGAATTTTCCTGTCCCTTATCCTCCCAGACGTGGTGTACGTGACATCAGATTGTTGGACCTGGAGAAGAGCTGTCCAGAGATCCTTTCAATGAAGAATGAGGCACAAAGCTTATGGTAGAGCTGCTTCCTTAGACTTTCATCAGATTACATCTCAGACGGAGTCAGTCTGTTCCAGCAAGGAAGTAACAGAGAAATCAGAGCACATGATTTCCTTTTATGATGCAAACAAGTCCAGAATATTTTAGATAAGCCAGTCTTAAACAAGTACTGACCAACTCACACTGCAGCCTTGCAAACAAAGAAAGTGCAGAAGAACTAAAGTGAATGTACCACAATTCACTCAAAGTGAATACAAACAATCATAAAGAAAGCTAAGTCGATAAGGGAAAACACATATAAGGCATACAGAGAGGAAGCAGAGTGGCTTGTGGACTGGTGAACACAACACGAGTCTCATCATGGACAAGACGGAAGAGATGATTGTGGATTTCAGGAAGTTGCAGGCTGACCACTCCTTAATACACATCAATGGCTCCTCCTTGGACGGAGTCAGGAGCGTCAAGTATCTTGATGTGCACATCATGGATGATCTCACCTTGTCCCTCAACATCACCGCTTTAGTCAATTAAGCACAGGAGCCCCTCCACTTCCTGAGGGGATTGAGGCGTGAGGCTCCCCACCCCCATTCTACCGGAGCACCATCGAGAGTGCCCTGACCAGATGTAACACTGTCTAGCTATGGGAAGTGCAAGGTATCTGACCACAAGACCCTGCAAGGGGTTGTGGGGATGGCTGTGAGAATCATAGGGATCTCTCTCCCCCTCCCATCCAGGACATACACCAAATGTGGGGAAGGGTTGCACTTGAATCTGAGGGGGACCAATATCCTTGTGGGTGGGTTTGCTAGAGCTGTTGTGTGTGGTTTAAACTAATCTGGCAGGTGGATGGGAACCAGTATGATAGAGCTGAGGATGAGCCAGCAGGTTTACAAGTAGATGATGTAACATGTAATATGAATGTAAGGAAGGACAAGCCAATGACTGGGTACAACTTCAGACAGAGCAAAGAGTTAAGTTGTACCACAGAGGCAAAATTCATAAGGGCAAAGAATGCAGGACTGAAGGTGTTTTATTTTAATGCACGTAGTATTCGGAATAAGGTGGATGAACTTGTGGGGCAATTAGAGATTGGTAGATATGACCTTGTGGGCATCGCTGAGTCATGATTGAAAGAAGGCTATAGTTGGGAGTTTAACATCAAAGGATGTACTTTGTATCGAAAGGACAGGCAGGAAAGCATAGGCAGTGGTGTGGTGCTGTTGGTAAGAGATGGAACTACATCATTAGAAAGAGGAGAAGGCTGAATCTTTGTGGAGTTAAGAAACTGCAGGGGTAAAAATTCATAATGGGAATCATATATAGGCTTCCAGATATGTGGGGTTGAGATTGCAAAGGGAGCTGGTAATGAGGGCAAATCTCACAATTGTAATGGAGGACTTCAATCTGCAAGGGGATTGAGAAAGTCAGGTTGGTGTCAGATTGCAAGAGAAGGAATTTGTTGAATGCCTACAAGATGGCTTTTTAGAGCAGCTTGTGCTTGAGCCTACTCGGGGAAAGGCTATCTTAGATCGGGTGTTGTGTAATAACACAGATTTTATTAGTCAGCTTAACATAAAGGGACCCATAGCAGGCAGTGATTATAATATGATTGAATTCTTACTGCAAATTGAGAGGGAGAAGCACAAATGACATGTATCAGTATCGCAATGGAAAAAAGGGAATCACAGAGGCATGAGAGAAGAGCTAGCCCAGGTGGATTGGAGGGGGATACTGGCAGCGATGATGGCAGTATAGAGGTGGATGAAGCTTCTGGGAATAATTTACAATTCGCAGAATAGATACATCCCACAAAAGAAGTTGTTCTCAAATGGCAGGGCTAGGCAACCGTGGCTGAAAAGGGAAGTTAAGGACTGCATAAAAGTCAAGGAAATGACACAAAAGGTAGCAAAAGTGAGTGGGAAGTTGGATGATTGGGAAGCTTTTAAAATCCAACAAAACGCCACAAAAAAAGCTATAAGAAGGGAAAAAAGGGAAAAGATGAAATATGAGGGCAAACTAGCTGATAATATAAAGCAGGATACCAAAAGATTTTTCAGTTATATAAAGAATAGAAGGGAGGTGAGAGTTGATATTAGACCACTAGAAAATTATGCTGGTGAGGTAGTAATGGGGGACGAAGATGACCTTAATAAGTACTTTACTTCAGTCTTTACTGTGAAAAACACTAGCTGTATGCCAGATATCTGTGAGTGTCAGAGAGCAGGAGTGAGTGCCATTGCTATTACAAAGGAAAAGTGCTCGGTAAACTGAAAGGTCTTAAGGTGGTCAGTTAACTGGGCCAGATGGACTACATCCCAGAGTCCCGAGAAAGGCTGCTGAAGAGATAATGGATGCATTGGTCATGATCTTTCAAGAATCACTTGATTCTGGCATGATCCCGGAGGACTGAAAAATTGCAAATTTCACTCCACTCTTTTAGAAGTGAGGAAGACAAAAGCAAGAAAATTATAGGCCAGTTAACTAACCTCAGTGGTCAGAAAAGTGTTGGAGTCCATTATTAAGGACAAGGTTTCAGGGTTCTTGGAGACTAATAATAAAATACATCAAAGTCAGCATGGTTTCTCTGAAGGGAAATCGTGCCTGACGAATCTGCTAGAGTTCTTTGAGGAAGTAACAAGCAAGGTGGACAAAGGCAAGGCAGTGGATATCATTTACTTTGATTGTCAGAGGGAACTTGATAAGGTATCTCACATGATGTTGTAGGCTGATGGTGTTACAGGAAATATACTGAGGAATGGCTGACAGGCAGAAGGCAGCGAGTGGGAATAAAAGGGGACTTTCCTGGTTGGCTGCCAGTAACTAGTGTTCCTCCGGGGTCAGTAGTGGGACTGCTACTCTTCACATTGTCAATGATCTAGATAGTGGACTTGATGGCTTTGTAGCAAAGTTTGTGATGATACAAAGATATGTGGAGGGGTAGGCAGTTCTGAAACAGAAATGCAATTGCAGTAGGACTTAGACAAATTGGAAAAATGGCCAAAAAAGTGGCAAATAGAATACAGCGTTGAGAAATGTATGATAATACATTTTGGTAAAAAGAACAATAGTGCAGACTATTATCTAAGTGGGGAGAAAATTCAAACACCGGAGGTGCAAAGGGACTGAGGAGTCCTCGTGCAAGACTCTCAGAAGGTTAATTCACAGGTTGAGTCTGTAGTAAAGAAGGCAAATGCAATGTTGGTATTTATTTCAAGGGGAATAGAATATAAAAGCAAGGAGATAATGCCAAGTCTTTATAAGACACTAGTCAGGCCGCAGATAAGAGTATTGTCAACAGTTTTGGGCCCCATATCTCAGATAGGATGTGTTGTTATTGGAAAGAATCCAGAGGAGATTCACCAGGATGATTCTGGGAATGAAGGGGTTAACATATGAGAAGTGTTTGGCAACTTTGGACCTGTAGTCCAAAGGAGGCCAAGTTGGGAGGCCTTATGGTCATAGGGAGCATGGAATTGGTGTCCAGAGAGAGTCTTTAGCCAAAGTCTTGGCTTTAGTAGAGAATTCAGGAACAATGCTAGCCTTAGAACTGATAGTCCTAAGAACCATCGAACAAGGTTACTCATACAAGAGTCAACCAACACACTGGCAACTCCTTGTTGTGGTCGCAGGGTCTTTATCCTGCAGTTTCTGATGGGAAGCAGGTGTGTGTAGTTAGTGGAACCTGGGAATGATTGGAATTTAAATGAGGTGATTGAGGCCCAATTCCAGAGGTAAATGGCATGGTGGGGGATTGCCAGAAGGGGCAATGACCACGTGGTGGAGGCCAAGTCCTGGGTATATTCAAAGCAGAAGTTCATAGATTAGATTAGATTATGAGGACACGCAGTCCTCTTTTATTGTCATTTAGTAATGCATGCATTAAGAAATGATATAATACTCCTCCGGTGTGATATCACAAAAACAGAGGATAGACCAAGACTGAAAAACTAACAAAAAACACATAATTATAACATATAGTTACAACAGTGCAACAATACCATAACTTGATGAAGAACAGGCCATGGCACAGTAAAAAAGTTCAAAGTCTCTCTAAAGTTCCACATCTCGTGCAGACGGTAGAAGGAAGAAAACGCTCCCTGCCATGCCCGACCACAGTCCGACTCTGGAAGATTCTCGATCGCCCAGTAACAGCGGCAGCGAATCGGCGTTTCAGAAATTTCTCCAGATGTTCCTCCGTGCTTTCACGTCTGTCTCCATCAAATCAGAATTGTCCATGGCCCCTATTTAACAGAAACGATATCATTTCACCGGAGAGTTGCGCGCGCTGTGTCGTGCCGCCATCTTCTCCTCCCGCTTTTTCCTGATTGGTCGGAGCATGAAGGGATATAGTTAGAGGGCAGGTATATGGGGTTAAGTGCGATCCGGAATCAGCCATGATGGAATGGCGGAGCAAACCCAATGGGCTGAATGGCCTCATTCTGCTCCTGTGTCTGCAGAGCTCTCACCATTGTCAAGGACCTCCCCCATCTGTCCCACAATCTCTTTGACCTCCTACCACCAAGCAGAAGATACCGCCGTATAAGAACAAGGACAGTTAGGCTGGGTAACACTTCTCCCTCAGGCTGAGAGACTTCTGAAAATCCCGCTGCCATCCAATACTCATTATTTATATCAGCATCAGTAGCAGTAATTCTGTTGTAAATTTAACCATATATTGTAGATGCACTTTATGGCAATTTGACAACTGCAAAATACATTTCTATGTTTATATTATTGCATGTGCTCTATGTGATAAGGTACTGTGTTTTACACCTTGGTTCCTGAGGAATGGTGGTTTGTTTAGCTGTATACCCAGGTACAGTTAAATGGCAATAAACTTGAACAATAAAATTCCTGGACTCTAATCCAACAATCAAGAAGGGGAGAGCCTCCCTCTTTACAGGGGTTTGTCCGGGGTGTGTGGGAGAGGAAGATTTTCTCATTAACAGGGGTCACTATTTAACTGATTCTCTATAGTATATTAGAACATTGGTTTATTATTATTATCAGGTATGAAGGGATAGTGAACTATGCCGTCCATACAGGTAATTTCAGCACAAAAAGTGTAACAGTTACAGAGAAAGTGCAGTGGGATGGGAGTTTCCGTGTGACTGGTGGTAAGTCACTTTTGAATTTTCTGCCCAATTTTTGGGGGGGGGGGGTGGTGAAGAGAAGAGAGAATAAAATGCCCCGTCCCGTGCAGAGAGGAGTAGACGAGATGAGAAATGGGCGGGTAGGTGATTGGTGAGCAAGGGGCGGCCTAGCTAATATATTAAGTGGAGGATGCAGATGTTGGGGCCTCGGTCCCCATCCCCTCACCTTTGTGAGCTCACCGAGACATTACAATCTAGTGACGTCCCCCCCCCCCCCCCCGGTGCCGTCAATGCGGCCCCAGCTTCAGGCGGGGTCTGTGAAGTCCTGGACAGGTGTCATCAGAGCATCTCTCCGACCGCGGCATACAACTCCATACGCCTACGAACTTTAAAATAGCATCTCAGAGAATACATCTCCGGCCAGATCACAGAGGGAAGGTAGGTGAAACGGGAGTGAAGAGGGGTTTGCGGGGCAGGGATGGGGATGTTGTCGGAGAGATGGGAGGGCGTAGCTCGAGGGTGGGGGGTGGAGAGAGACGACGTCTTCCTACCTCCCACTGGAATCGTCAACTCCCATCAGTATGCAGTGTGTATACCGAGAGTAGATACGATTTAAATTAAAACACTCCCGCCCTCACGCAGTGAATGAAGTTTCCTGCACACCGTCCCACCACGTACCGCTGAGTGAATCAGAGTACAGAGTGAATCTCCCGCCACAGGTTTCTGGAGTCAGACAGAGTCAAGCTCCCCCGTTTCTGTCCCACTGTAGAGATCATGGAGCCCGCAAAGAGGAACACATCAAGAAGGCGACGGATCGCTTCGGCTATTTCTCGTTTCATTATCGCTACGTTCCGAATTCTGTGTCAATGTGAATGTTTCTCGGTGAGTTCTCAACCAAGAATAAACCTTGAGGGAAATAAGAACGGGAGGAACAAATTCACTCTCCCCCCTCCGGACCTGCCCCTCACCCTCGTGACTCCCCTTCCTGCACTCGCAGCGATTCTAACCATTCCGTTCCGCAGCCTCCAGAGAACTGCTCATCGTTGAGAATTTGCGTAGTCAGCTCCCCGCAATCTCCGGGATAAGTGAGGCCAGGTGCACGGTCTCGGACAGTGCAATGATTCTGGAACTTTGTGATCTCCCACAGGGTTCCCAGTCCTGCTGCAAAGGTGTCAACCGCGTAGTTCCGCAAAACGAGCAGCAGGTAAAGGAATCCTCTGCAGCGGGAAGCCAGGGAAATCACTCTTGTCCGCCGGACGACAACATTCTGCAAGCGAGCAGGGAAAATTGGCAAAATCCACGTGCGCCTGGAATTTCAGGCACAGGTACGGAGGAGCTGGTAGAGGGATTGGGGCGGGTCAGGCCCATAGAGGGAGTACCGAACACCGATTCCCATGACCGTACCCCCTGACGATAGGAGCGCTATGCATGGTTCCCACCGCTGTATCCTATGGTCAGACCCACTCCAGGAGCAGCGTGCATAGTTCCTGCGTCCCTATTCCTGAGTCAAACCCACACCAGGAACACGGTATACAGTTCTCTTTGTCCCTGGGTCAGACGCACCAGGAGTATGGTGCAACACTCACCACACGCTGGAGGAACTCAGCAGGTCGGGCAGCATCCGTGGAAAAGATCGGTCGACGTTTCCTGCCAGAACCCTTCGTCAGGACTGTATAAGGAAGGGGCAGAGGCCCTATAAAGAAGGTGGGGGAGGGTGGGAAGGAGAAGGCTGGTAGGTTCCAGGTGAAAAACCAGTAAGGAGAAAGATCAAGGGGTGGGGGAGGGGATAGGCAGGAAAGGTGAAGAAGGAATAGGGGAAAACACAGTGGGTAGTTGAAGGAGGTGGAACCAAGAGGCAGCTGGGGGAAGGGGGGCAGAGTGACATAGGGATAGGGGAAGGGAGGGGGGGGGAATTACCGGAAGTTGGAGAATTCTACGTTCATACCAAGGGGCTGGAGACTACCTAGACGGTATATGAGGTGTTGCTCCTCCAACCTGAGTTTTGCCTCATCATGGCAGTGGTGGCTTTGACCTCAGCTCCGGTAATTCCCTCCCTCCCTCTCCCTTCCCCTATCCCTATGTCACTCTGCCCCTCCCCCAGCTGCCTATCACTTCCCTCATGGTTCCGCCTCCTTCTACTACCCATTGGGTTTTCCCTTATTCTTTCTTCACCTTTCCTGCCTATC
The DNA here is from genome assembly GCF_030028105.1 of Mobula birostris. Taxonomy (NCBI): domain Eukaryota; kingdom Metazoa; phylum Chordata; class Chondrichthyes; order Myliobatiformes; family Myliobatidae; genus Mobula; species Mobula birostris. The sequence continues at coordinate 124,156,966 of NC_092379.1, read as the reverse complement.
CCCTCCCTGCTTCCCCTCCCCCACCCCTTGATCTTTCTCCTTACTGGTTTTTCACCTGGAACCTACCAGCCTTCTCCTTCCCACCCTCCCCCCACCTTCTCTATAGGGCCTCTGCCCCTTCCTTCTACAGTCCTGATGAAGGGTTCTGACCCGAAACGTCGACCGATCTTTTCCATGGATGCTGTCCGACCTGCTGAGTTCCTCCAGCGTGTGGTGAGTGTTGCTTTGACCCCAGCATCTGCAGAGTATTTTGTGTTTAGGAATATGGTGCATGTGTAGAAAATTAAAAGAATTGTTTTGTTTTAAAAAGAAACAACATCTGTCCCCTGTCCTTCCCTCTCCAGGATATGACACACCAGTTACTCCCATCCCTCGTCCATTCCCGGCGTGGGATCCAGCTCCCATGGATCCCTCGAGGTCTGGGACAGCGATTCCTGTCGGCGCCTCCCCTTCGGTAGAGGGTCCAGGATGTCCCGAGTGCAATAGGGACGTCGGAAGCTCAGGGCTGGAGGAGCAGCAGCCCCAAGATGGCCTCGACAAAAGCGTTCCGTCTTCCGCTGAGTCGCCGTCCCCAGGGACGGTCCCCTCCTCTTCTACGGGACAGGAGGAGGGGGAGGATGTGGAGAAGATGGAAGAGGAGGAGGTGGGGAAGCCGGGGACGTCCCGGGAGCAAGGTGGACAGGAGCAGAGCGTGGCTTTCAGTTTCCGCTCGATGTGGGAAAAGTTGTGGGACCCCCTTTGGTCCAGTCCCCACTCTCACGTTGTGCGGAGTGGATTACAGGACTCGCCGGACGTTTTAAGGTATGGGTTGAAAAACAATCACCCAAGATCTGAACACCATATGCAGGCTCCGTACCCGTCTGAGGAGGCCGCGCCTGCGTCCTCCATCCCGGACTCTGAGCTGCTCAAGGTGCCCCACACAGATTATGAATTCTGGGCCACCTTCAACTTCGGTGGAACAGAGGCGGCGAGGATGCTGCTGATGGAGCGCCGGGAGAGGGCTGCAGCTCAGAACACCTCGATATCCTGAGGGACCCCGTGGTTTCAGACGGGACAGGGTGGCTCCGAGACGGCACGACAGGGTCGGTTAGGCCACGTTTGGAACGAGGAAGTGAGGGATTAATTTTGGGCCCAGTGTGAGACTGGAGTCAGACTGAGTCCAGGGGGCACAGCTAGTTGACTTCAGCTTTATTGTCATTCAGTCCGACAGCTGTATACCCGCAAGGGTTACAACATTCATACAAAACAATGTCCACAACACGGTACATATAACTCATACATATAACACATAAAGTTAAGTAATATATTACCACATTATCTATCAGTTTTTATATATTTATTTATTTATGGAGCATTTACGATGCAATTAAAAAGGAAACAGTGTTACCCAATGTGTGATGTGCCTTGATCGTGACATGGAGTTCAGCAGACTTACAGCCTGGGGGGAAGAAGCTGTTTCACATCTTAACATTCTGGTGGAGAGTTGGGAGATATGGGCCACGCAGAAGGCCCTGTGTATGCAGAGCACCTGATAAGTATCTCTGATGGATGATATAGTGACCCCAATGATCCTCGCTCGCCTCCTCCTGAGTCTCCTGCAATTCTTAGAGACCCTGTGTGGGGTTAGGAACAGGAAGTGAGGTTGGGGGGAGAGCAAGCGTTAATCTCTGGTGAGGAGGGGAGAGAGAGTGTTAGTGAGGAGGGAGGTGGTCTATAATCTATATACTACTAAAACTCTCATGCTTTGTTTGTGACTTCCAATTAGCACAAACGGTGCTTTAGAGCGGCACTTTTTTTGGCTAAATCGAATTCAAGATGTGCTAACTTACAGAATGCCGGCAAAGTTCAGGGTTATATATTCGTATAAAATTGCTCTTTCGCCAAAAATCAACAGGCTGCCTTTCACCTGAGACTGGATCGGCCATCATGGAAATCGGGAGGCCACAGCCCGACGCATGTGCACGGCCAGCCTCAGCAGCTTTATGGCTTTGGTGTTACTGCTTCCGATCTTCTATCAAGCATTAGGGTAAAAATATATGGATAGCCTAATTATGCCGCGTGGAAAGAGAAGGGGGACGTTATGGTTAAGAGATGACGCCAAACATCGTACGGAAGCATCAAGGAGAGGGAGAGAACAACAATCAGATGAGGCCAGGGCCGCACGGCTCCAGGATCAAAGAGTCAGGACAAAAAAGATGAGAGAAGACGAGACAGAGGAGGTCAGGCATACACGTCTCCAAAATGACAACAATAGGCACAGACGGAGGAGAGAAGAAGAATCCCAATCAGGCCAGGGCCGCATGACTCCAGGATCAGAGAGAAAGAACAAATGGTAGAAGAGATGAAGGATGAAAGGGCTGCATGTCTCCAGAATGACAAAAACAGGCAGAGAAGGAGGAGAGAGGAAGAGACAGAGGGAAAAAAGGAAAGATCAACTGAAGAATATGTGGCACAGAGTAATTATTGCGAGAGTTGCTGAAGACGACAATGGCCGCTTTCGACGACACTACCTCGACAGAGAAAGAGCAAGGCAAAATGCACGACTGGCATGCCGTCACATTTCTGTCAATGTTGGTTCGATGACGAGAGTATGCCCTCACTGTCGTGCCTTCCTATTCCGTGGAGAAACCGCACATTTCTGCTGTATGAAGGGACAGGTCAGGATAGGCAATTTGCAGCCTCTACCTAATGAACTCCTCAATTTGTACAGCAATGATGAACCTATTGCAAACGAGTTCAGGAAGAACATCAGACAATACAATTGCCTCTTCCAAATGACATCCTTTTGTGCCAAAGAAGTCATTCCAATTAGGAATCAATGGAATCCTTCTGTGATTATGCAAGGCCAAGTCCGTCATTACATCGGACATTTAATTCCAGACCCAACCCGGCAAGCCCAATTCCTTCAAATTTACTTCATGGATACTTAATGTTCATTCTGGTCACATATTTGTCTTCCTATGCGTCTTTCTTCTTTAATAAGCTGAGTTTTTCTTCTTTAATTTCCAAATCAAAGAGATAGCAATAGCATTCAGGAAAATGTAATGTTCATTCTGGTCACATCAGACTGCACTACTCTTCTGTCAAAGGGTGCCCCAACGGGTCACCCTGTTGTCTAGTAACCAATAAAGTGATTGGAACAAAAAACCTTGTTTGGTGTTTCAGGCTTGTAACTTCCTAGTCCCTCCATTGGTGCTCATTCCCTCCTTTCTATTCACCCCTTGGTGCTCCCTCACTCCTCACCTGCCCTTCCTTAGGTGTAATGTAGGGCTCTCAGTAATACTAGACAGACTGTTAACTGTTAATTGTTTATTACCAAAATGGCTTCTCTGAGGTATTATATTAGAATGGCTTCCCGTACTGTTAACTGCTGAGCAAGGGGTTCCCTGTAACAGCAATGTTCAGATTATCCAATGTGATCATGGAAACTGTATTCATTTGTTAGCCAATGGAAGTCATGTTCTGTTATCTTGTATATGTGTGCTGAGTTGAGGAGCGCGGGCTTTTTCGGGAGGCAAACGGAGAGGACGGACATGTGAGGAACGGACAGCAGTTCCAGGGCAGCGGACACCGGACCTCGGGGGTTTGGAAGGTGGCCGGAGTCTCGGAAGGACGTTGTGGATGGAATCGGAGGTGTGAGCTATAACATATTAAAATATTATGTGCAGAAGACTGATAAGTCACTTATGTGGCGCCTTTTCTTTTAGTTGTTGCTACTAACCCATCACCAAAAATACCTCTCAGTTGCTTGGTGAGTGGCAGTGTTCTGAGGAGAAGAAGCGGAAAAGAATGGGGGACAGTTTGAGAGGAGTGGCAGCTGAGGTGGTAAAAGGGGTGAGCGTTAACCAGCCTTGGCTTCTTGGAAGGAGTGTCTAGTTGCCCTAGAGGAGGCGTTTGGGCTGACGGGAAGCCCGGTGGAGCTTTTAGGGGGGATACAGAATCTGCGTCAGGAGAAAGGGGATAAGTTTTCTGACTTTTCTCCGACTAGAGCGAAGGCTAAATTGCTTGAGGTGCCGGGGGGTCATTTCGAGGAATGAGGTGGATCAGATAAGGATCGACCAGATTGTCAGGGGCGCGCGGAGACATGATGCGATCGCTAAGAGCCTCCGGCAGTCCCGTAGAATGCGTCCCTCCCCCCCGTCCCCTGTCTTTTGTTCAGTTGAGCAGAGAGGTCAGGGAGGAGGAGGACGAATTGGAAGCAGAAGGCGGCTCTGTTAAGAAGGTACAGTCCTCGGTAGTAGACCCTTGTGGTGAAATGACTGGGGTCAGCTCCACGAGGGAGACATATAATCAGGTCGCGGCAGGTGGGGAGGGGACTAGCGGAGAAGGCCCCTCTCAGAAGGGACGGACGGCACTGAGGCCAGGCAGAGGCCGGGGACCTGCGAGGCGAGTCGTGTGCTATAACTGCGGGGAAGAGGGGCACTTCAGGTGGGAATGTGAACAGCAGGGAGCCCCTCGGAGGGAGAGTCCCCGGGTGTCCCAGCAAGAAGGGGGTCGGGAAACTTAGAGGAGACTCAGTGAGGGAGCGGACTGGAGTCTCTGGGAAAATTCGTTCCCAACAATCTGCCACGGGACCCTCGGGAGGAAAAGACCCTATCCCAGAAGGATTGGTGGAGCCCCGATCCAGCGTGTAGATACGAATAGAGGGGATAGATGCAAAAGCCATACTCGACACGGGGTCGCAGGTCACATTACTGTACCAGTCGTTCTACAATCAGTATCTGGCGCATTTTCCCCTGACACCTTTCAGTGCACTGGAGATTCCCGGGAGTGCCTGAGGGTGAAGCCCTTTTAGTGGACACCCCGGAAGATCTCGAAGGGGAGTCGAGATTCCCTGCTGGGGTGCTGGTGAGACCCGAGTTGCAGAAGCCCTCGGTGGTATAGGCACGCAGGCTGGTGCTGATCGTCAGGAACACTACTGCACGGGAGGTCACCTTTAAGCGAGGAATGCCTCTGGCGCATTTGTTCCCGGTGACGGTGATGCATAGCGCCCCCGTGAGGCCAGTTGGGGGAGAGCTGTCGCGAAAAAGGCCTAAGTTGACTGCTGAAGCTTTTAAATTTGGGGCATCACCTGTACCGGAGGGTTGGAAGCGGAGGCTGGTGGAGAAGATGTTGACTTTGACAGATGTTTTTTCCCTTGATGAGTTTGATGTGGGTTGTTCCAGGAGCACTCGCCACACCATACGGGTGACTGAGGATACTCCGTTTAGAGAACAGTCACGGCGACTGGCCCCTGCAGACGTGGAAGACATGCGGCAGCATTTGGGCAAGTTGAAGAAGGCTGGGATCATCACGGAGTCCCGAAGCCCGTATGCGTCTCCTATCGTAGTGGCCCGGAAGAAGAATGGGAAGGTTCGTATGTGTGTGGACTATAGAACACTGAACAGGCACACAGTCCCAGATCAGAACATGGCCCCCCGGGTGGAAGATGTGCTGCCCTGTCTGAGTAGGGCGAAGTGATTTAGCGTGCTGGATTTGAGGAGTGGGTATTACCAGATCCCGATGAGTGAGGCCGATAAGGAGAAGGTGGCCTTCATTTGCCCTTTGGGCTTTTACCAGTTCGAATGGATGCCCCAGGGCATATCAGGAGCCCCTGCCTGTCACAATGGGGGCATTGGGAACAGACCCAAATGCAAGACACAGACACTGAAGTACAAGGATCAGGACCTGACTAGAGTAGGGACGTAACAGGATACAGACAACGAGCAGGGACAAGAACGCAGACTAGGGCATGGACCCTGAGCCAGAGACTGGACAAGGACCCAGAACCTGGGTCTTGCCTTGGGCTCGGGTGCCAGAACCAGGCATGGACATGACATGACTGCAGGACTAGAGTCTGGGGTCTTGAGGCTAGAGGCTTGGAGACAGGCTGGGGTCTTGGTCTTGAGGCTAGAGGCTTGGAGACAGGCTGGGGTCTTGGTCTTGAGCTTGGCTGCAGGCTGGGGTCTTGGTCTTGAGGCCTGCAGACTGGGGTCTTGGTCTTGAAATGCGGAGGCTTGGGTATGGATTCCGAGCCAGAGACTGGGCAAGGACCCAGAACCTGGGACTTAACTCGGGCTCGGACTCCAGAACTAGGCAAGGACAAGACAAGGCTACATGACTGGACATGGCTGGGTGAGGAACTCCTGGGTAGGGCGAGACACAAGGACAGGTAAAGGCACATGGACAGGACTCGGATAGGACTGGACTGGGCACAGACTGGACGAGGGCGTTCAGGAGCACGGAGCCTTGGACTAGAAGAGACGGGAGCACAGAACATAGAGCCAGGACCCCTCCTTGGGAACAGGACGTAGGGCCAGGACTCATACACAGAACACTGAACATGAAGAGACAGATCCCAACACGGTAGCGGCAAACGGCTGGACCCACCTAGCGAAGGCGTGGACACAGAGATAGGTCCCAACTCTAGGTGGTGGCAAACAGCCAGACCCACCTAGCAAAGGCATGGACACAAAGAGACAATTCCACACAACAAAAGACAGTTCCTTATCTTGACCTAACAAGGCTCCAGTCTTGCTCTGGCGGTAAAACTTCAGTGGTACAGGCACGGTATACAGGCGGGGTATCCAGGCTAGGTGAGCAGGCAGAGAGTCAGGCGAGGTATCCAGGCATGGAGCCAGGGGAGGGAGTTAAAGACAAGGAGGGGAACAGAACAGTCCAGCAGGGAATCGCTGATTTGCAGAGGTATTTATGTCTCAGCCCGAAAACGAGAAACATGTGCCCACAACAGAAACTGGGGAAAACCAGAAACCCCGGAACAAGGAACCATGGACTGGACCGTGAACCGGAACACAGACTTCACGGACCGGACTATGACACTGCCACCTTCCAGAAGGTCATGGAGAAGACAGTGGGGGATATGAACCTGCTTGAAGTGCTGGTATATTTGGATGACCTCATAGTATTTGGATCCACCTTGGAAGAAAATGAAGCGAGGCTGATGAAGGTGCTCAACTGGCTGAAGCAGGGAGGGTTGAAACTTTCCCTGGACAAGTGCCACTTCTGCCAGACGTCTGTTAGCTATGTTGGACACATTGTCTCGTGGATGGTGTAGTGGCAGTCCCGGCTAAGATCGAAGCAATGACCACCTGGCCGAGGCTCCAGACCGTGAGTGCTCTGCGCTCGTTCCTAGGGTTCTGTGGGTACTATCGGAGATTCGTGAAGGGCTATGCCAAGGTGAGTCATCCCTTGAACCATCTTCTGCGTGGCTACCCTCCCCTGGGACAGAGGGGAAAAGGGAGAAAAAGACAGGAGGTGGGAGAAGATGTGAACCTGTCAGAGCCCTTCGGACAGAGATGGGATGACAAATGTGAAGCAGCTTTCCAGTCACTGAAGGAGATACTGACTCAGGCACCGGTGCTGGCTTTTGCAGACCCCCGATTGCCCTATCTGCTACACACTGACACCAGTCATGAGGGGTTAGGGGCCACTTTATATCAAGATCAGGGCGCTGGCCTGAGGCCTGTAGCATTTGTCAGCTGGAGTTTGTCACCTTCAGAGACAAACTATCCCACTCACAAGTTGGAGTTCCTGGTGTTGAAATGGGCGGTGGTGGATAAGCTGAGTGGCTATCTCTATGAGGCAAGTTTGAGGTGCGGACAGACAACAACCCGCTCACTTACATCTTGAGCTCGGCGAAACTGGTTGTGTCAGGCCATCGGTAGCTGGCAGCTTTTTCTTCATATGTTTTCAGCCTGAAGTACCAACCGGGGAGCCGGAATGTCGACGCGGATGCTCTGTCCCGACGGGACCATGAGAAGCTGGGGAAGGACAAGGAGTAGGAGAGTGTTCCTGCACCCAGGGTGAAGGCGATGTGCCAGTTTGCTATCGCCATGCAGGCTGAGGAGAAGGAGCGGCTGGATCAAGCAGTGGACTCATTGGGGGCATCCGGTGACGCTCTGCCCCTAGTGTACTGTGATATGACTGCTCTGAAGACTACACAGCTGCCAGGGTTAAGCCCTGGGGAAGTGGCCGCTGCGCAGCGAGATGACCCAGACATAGGCCCGGTCTGGCATGCCATGGAAGAGGGGGTTGTGACACGGGTGGAGAAGGCTAAGCATGGTCCCATGTCCCAAAGAATGGCTTCGGTTGAGGTTGAAGAACCAAATGTTATACCGGGTAACGTCACCCCCGGACCGAGCTCGGTGTTGGCAGCTGGTCCTGCCGGAGAAGTATCGGAAGGTTGTGTTGAAGTCTCTCCATGGTGACTCTGGACATTTGGGGGTGGAAAAGACCTATGGATTGCTTAAGGATCGGTTTTACTCGCCCCGAATGAGGACGGAGGTTGAAGAGTACTGCAAGTTCTGCATTCGTTGCATACGACGGAAGACGCTGCCCGGGCAGGCTGCTTCTTTGTGCCACTTACAGAGTGTGGGGCCTTTGGACCTGGTGTGTATGGATTTCCTGTCAATAGAACCCGATGCCAGCAACATGGCGAATGTCTAGGTCATCACGGACCACTACACCAGGTCTGCTCAAGCTTTTCCTACCAAGGATCAGAGGGCGACTACAGTGGTGAAAGTGCTATGGGAGAAGTATTTTGTGCATTATGGCCTTCCTCGGCAGATACATAGTGACCAGGGACGAGACTTTGAGAGCAAACTCATCTATGAGTTGCTGGGCATGCTGGGGATTGAGAAGTCGACTACCATGCCCTATCATCCACAGGGGGATCCCCAGCCGGAAAGGTTTAATCGGACGCTGCTAGACATGCTCGGGACTCTGGAGATCAGCAAAGAAAATCGATGGAGTCGACATATTGGGTATCTGGTTCACTGTTACAACTGTACACGCAATGAAGCTACTGGTTACTCACCCTATTATCTTATGCTTAGACGCGAGGCAAGGTTGCCCATTGACCTTTGTTTCGGGACTGATGCGGGTGAGGTGTCGCCGAAGCCTTACTTGAAGTATGTGTCTGATATGAGGCAAGAACTGAAAAGAGCTTACGAGTTGGCCAGGGAGGCTGCCGCCCAGCAGAATTGAAAAAATAAGAGCAGGTACGACCAAGTTCTCTCAACTCCTGCCGGGAGACCGAGTCCTCATCAGGAATCTGGGATTACCGGGAAAACACAAGCTGTCTGATTGCTGGGCAGCCACGCCCTATGTGGTGGACAGTCAGATGCCAAACCTGCCGGTTTTCCGGGTACGGCCTGAGGATGGAAAGGGGCCTGTCAAGGTTCTCCATCGGAATGACCTGTTGCCCCTGGGGCAAGATGTGCAGGTACAGCAGGAGCCTGACGAGGTGGCTGCACCCAGTACCAGGACTCTGCGTCCCCACAGGGTGGAGGACGTGCCTACCCCAGGAGAGACAGGCCCGGGCCCAGCCCCTGTGAGGATACTGATTCGGAAGATGATGACTGGGATGGTTGGTACATTCTGACATTCACTGATGCCCCCGGGATGGAGGAAGAGACTCCTGGCCTTTCCCCCACTGGGTTAGAAGGGGCTAGTGAGGGGCAGTCTGTGGTACCACAGGGCGGTGAAGGGAAGGATGTAGGGTCTGAACCAGAGATAAAGGGTTCCAAGGTGCAGAGAGGCTTGGGTGACAGCTCGGGGGAGGGTTCGCCTCGTAGTTTCAAAGGGTCCCCTGTAGTGTCCGAGGCAGAAGGGGTAGACGAGGGGGTACATAGGTCTCAGAGAAGTCGGAAACCCCAGTGAGGTTGGCCTACGTAGCACCCGGGGAACAAGGTGTGATCTCTACTGTTTTGGGGAGTCAGATCACTGCTTTCTGCACTTGGATTGGGTTGTGTATTCTGCAGGGAGGGATGGCGAATTATCTGAACGTCATGAGGGCAGAATGTAGGGCTCTCAGTATACTAGATGGGCTGTTAACTGTTAAACGCTTATTACCAAAATGGCTCCTCTGAGGTGTTATATTAAAATGGCTTCTCGTACTGTTAACTGCTGAGCAAGGGGTTTTTGGTAACAGCAATGTTTGGGTTATACAATGTAATAGTGGAAACTGTATTCATTTGTTAACCAATGGAAGTGATGTATATGTGTGCTGAGTTGAGGAGCGCAGGCTTTTTCAGGAGGCAAGCGGAGAGGTCGGACGTATGAGGAATGGACAGCGGTTCCAGGACCTTGGGGGTTCGGAGGGTGGCCGGAGTCTCGGAAGGACGTTGTGGATGGAATTGGAGACATGAGCTCCAACATATTAAAATATTATGTGCACAAGTCACTTATGTGGCGCCTTTTCTTTTAGCTGTTGCTACTAACCCATCACCAAAATTTGCTATAAAGTATAATTCTTCACTCGCACTTTGTATATTGTTTCATATTTGTGTCGTGGCTGATCATTGGGCGACTCGCACCGTATCCGCACCAAAGCATTTGCACTGTTTGGCGGGGTCGACAGCTATTCGGACACGCAGGCGTGTGACGTCGGGCTGTGCAGCACGGCAGATTTGAAAGGAACAGAGCCTCATAGAGCGGGCAGCGGAGTTTGCGGGCTGCGGAGTGAGCCGGGAGCGGAGTGAAGACTTAAGGGCTTCGGCTCAACGGGCTTAGGTGGAAACAGGCGAGGAAGGTTTGGCATTCATTTTCTGTTGTTATTTGAGGAGAGGGGCAGTATGAGTGTGAGGGCAGTTTGCTGTTCTCGGTGTCGGATGTGGGAGGCCCTGGAGCCTACAAGCCTCCCGGACGTCTACATCTGCGCCAAGTGCATCGAGATGCAGCTCCTTAGGGACCGCTTTATGGAACTGGAGTTGCAGCTCGATGACCTTCGTCTGGTCAGGGAGAGTGAGGAGGTGATAGAGAGGAGCTGCAGGCAGGTGGTCACGCCGGGGCCACGGGAGGCAGACAAGTGGGTCACGGTTAGGAGGGGGAAGGGGAAAGGTCAGGTAATAGGGAGTACCCCGGTGGCTGTGCCCCTTAACAACAGGTACTCCTGTTTGAGTACTGTTGGGGGGGACAGCTTACCCGGGAGAAGCGACAGTGGCCGTGCCTCCAGCACAGAGTCCGGCCCTGTAGCTCAGAAGGGTAGGGCAAGGAAGAGGAGGGCAGTTGTGATAGGGGACTCGATAGTAAGGGGGTCAGATAGGCGATTCTGTGGACGCAGTCCAGAGACCCGGATGGTAGTTTGCCTCCCTGGTGCCAGGGTCCGGGATATTTCTGATCGTGTCCAAGATATCCTGAAGTGGGAGAGTGAGGAGCCAGAGGTCGTGGTACATATAGGTACCAGTGACATAGGTAGGAAAAGGGATGAGGTCCTGAAAGGAGAATATAGAGAGCTAGGAAGGGAGTTGAGAAAAAGGACCGCAAAGGTAGTAATCTCGGGATTACTGCCTGTGCCACGCGACAGTGAGAGTAGGAATGCGATGAGGTGGAGGATAAATGCGTGGCTGAGGGATTGGAGCAGGGGGCAGGGATTCAAGTTTTTGGATCATTGGGACCTCTTTTGGCGCAGGCGTGACCTGTACAAAAAGGACAAAAAGGACGGGTTGCACTTGAATCCTAGGGGGACCAATATCCTGGCAGGGAGATTAGCGGGGGCTACTGAGGTGACTTTAAACTAGAATGGTTGGGGGGTGGGAATCAAATTAAAGAGGCTAGGCGTGAGGAGGTTAGTTCACTACAGGGGGATGGGAACCAGTGCAGAGAGGCAGAGGGGTGTAAAGTGAGGGTAGAAACAAAAAGTACTATGGGAGAAAAGTAAAAGTGGCAGGCTGACAAATCCAGGGCAAGCATTAAAAAGGGCCACTTTTCAGCATAATTGTATAAGGGCTAAGAGAGTTGTAAAAGAGTGCCTGAAGGCTTTGTGTGTCAATGCAAGGAGCATTCGTAATAAGGTGGATGAATTGAAAGTGCAGACAGTTATTAATGATTATGATATAGTTGGGATCACAGAGACATGGCTCCAGGGTGACCAGGGATGGGAGCTCAACGTTCAGGGATATTCAATATTCAGGAGGGATAGACATGAAGGAAGGGGAGGTGGGGTGGCGTTGCTGGTTAAAGAAGAGATTAACACAATAGAAAGGAAGGACATAAGCCGGGAAGATGTGGAATCGATATGGGTAGAGCTGAGTAACACTAAGGGGCAGAAGACGCTGGTGGGAGTTGTGTACAGGCCACCTAACAGTAGTAGTGAGGTCGGAGATGGTATTAAACAGGAAATTAGAAATGTGTGCAATAAAGGAACAGCAGTTATAATGGGTGACTTCAATCTACATGTAGATTGGGTGAACCAAATTGGTAAAGGTGCTGAGGAAGAGGATTTCTTGGAATGTATGCGGGATGGTTTTTTGAACCAACATGTCGAGGAACCGACTAGAGAGCAGGCTATTCTGGACTGGGTTTTGAGCAATGAGGAAGGGTTAATTAGCAATCTTGTCGTGAGAGGCCCCTTGGGTAAGAGTGACCATAATATGGTGGAATTCTTCATTAAGATGGAGAGTGACATAGTTAATTCAGAAACAAAGGTTCTGAACTTCAAGAGGGGTAACTTTGAAGGTATGAGATGTGAATTAGCTAACATAGACTGGCAAATGACACTTAAAGGATTGACGGTGGATATGCAATGGCAAGCATTTAAAGGTTGCATGGATGAACTGCAACAAATGTTCATCCCAGTTTGGCAAAATAATAAATCAAGGAAGGTAGTGCACCCGTGGCTGACAAGAGAAATTAGGGATAGTATCAATTCCAAAGAAGCAGCATACAAATTAGCCAGAGAAAGTGGCTCACCTGAGGACTGGGAGAAATTCAGAGTTCAGCAGAGGAGGACAAAGGGCTTAATTAGGAAGGGGAAAAAAGATTATGAGAGAAAACTGGCAGGCAACATAAAAACGGACTGTAAAAGCTTTTATAGATATGTAAAAAGGAAAAGACTGGTAAAGACAAATGTAGGTCCCCTGCAGGCAGAAACAGGTGAGTTGATTATGGGGAGCAAGGACATGGCAGACCAATTGAATAATTACTTTGGTTCTGTCTTCACTAAGGAGGACATAAATAATCTTCCAGAAATAGTAGCGGACAGAGGGTCCAGTGAGATGGAGGAACTGAGCGAAATACATGTTAGTAGGGAAGTGGTGTTAGGTAAATTGAAGGGATTGAAGGCAGATAAATCCCCAGGGCCAGATGGTCTGCATCCCAGGGTGCTTAAGGAAGTAGCCCAAGAAATAGTGGATGCATTACTGATAATTTTTCAAAACTCATTAGATTCTGGACTAGTTCCTGAGGATTGGAGGGTGGCTAATGTAACTCCACTTTTTTAAAAAGAAGGGAGAGAGAAACCGGGGAATTATAGACCGGTTAGCCTAACATCGGTGGTGGGGAAACTGCTGGAGTCAGTTATCAAGGATGTGATAACAGCACATTTGGAAAGCGGTGAAATGATTGGACAAACTCAGCATGGATTTGTGAAAGGAAAATCATGTCTGACGAATCTCATAGAATTTTTTGAGGATGTAACTAGTAGAGTGGATAGGGGAGAACCAGTGGATGTGGTATATTTGGATTTTCAGAAGGCTTTTGACAAGGTCCCACACAGGAGATTAGTGTGCAAACTTAAAGCACACGGTATTGGGGGTAAGGTATTGGTGTGGGTGGAGAGTTGGTTAGCAGACAGGAAGCAAAGAGTGGGAATAAACGGGACCTTTTCAGAATGGCAGGCGGTGACTAGTGGGGTACCGCAAGGCTCAGTGCTGGGACCCCAGTTGTTTACAATATATATTAATGACTTGGATGAGGGAATTAAATACAGCATCTCCAAGTTTGCGGATGACACGAAGCTGGGTGGCAGTGTTAGCTGTGAGGAGGATGCTAAGAGGATGCAGGGTGACTTGGATAGGTTGGGTGAGTGGGCAAATTCATGGCAGATGCAATTTAATGTGGATAAATATGAAGTTATCCACTTTGGTGGCAAAAATAGGAAAACAGATTATTATCTGAATGGTGGCTGATTAGGAAAAGGGGAGGTGCAACGTGACCTGGGTGTCATTATACACCAGTCATTGAAAGTGGGCATGCAGGTACAGCAGGCGGTGAAAAAGGCGAATGGTATGCTGGCATTTATAGCGAGAGGATTTGAGTACAGGAGCAGGGAGGTACTACTGCAGTTGTACAAGGCCTTGGTGAGACCGCACCTGGAGTATTGTGTGCAGTTTTGGTCCCCTAATCTGAGGAAAGACATCCTTGCCATAGAGGGAGTACAGAGAAGGTTCACCAGATTGATTCCTGGGATGGCAGGACTTTCATATGAAGAAAGAATGGATGAACTGGGCTTGTACTCGTTGGAATTTAGAAGATTGAGGGGAGATCTGATTGAAATGTATAAAATCCTAAAGGGATTGGACAGGCTAGATGCAGGAAGATTGTTCCCGATGTTGGGGAAGTCCAGAACGAGGGGTCACAGTTTGAGGATAGAGGGGAAGCCTTTTAGGACCGAGATTAGGAAAAACTTCTTCACACAGAGAGTGGTGAATCTGTGGAATTCTCTGCCACAGGAAACAGTTGAGGCCAGTTCATTGGCTATATTTAAGAGGGAGTTAGATATGGCCCTTGTGGCTACGGGGGTCAGGGGGTATGGAGGGAAGGCTGGGGCGGTGTTCTGAGTTGGATGATCAGCCATGATCATAATAAATGGCGGTGCAGGCTCGAAGGGCTGAATGGCCTACTCCTGCACCTATTTTCTATGTTTCTATGTTTCTATTCACCTTAGGCAATTGGAGTCAGTGGGGCAAAGACCGTTACGGTAATCATCACTTGGCTCTCCTTCCCTGCTCAAAAAAGATGAGTGAGGAGAGGGTGATAATGTGAGGGTGAGGAGAAGATAATTCTTCCACTCCTATGCCCGTGAGGGCCAGAGAGATGTGGTGGGCTGAAATCGAGGGGGCAGCGATGTCCCTCAATGAGCTGCATTGTGGTCTAACAATTCCTCACTTAATTTATATTCCTGCCTCACTTCCACGTTGCTCCATCATCAGCAGATAATGCCGAAATGTTCAGTAGGCACCACTTGCATTTAAAGTCTCGCACCCACTCCTTGGGTCACCTCAATGCTGCTGAAAAGTTCTGAAAGGGCCCACTCATGCCCTCTCAAACCACTATGTGTCTCCGTCCTTGATCATTGCTCTAAGTTGATCTTCTCCATCCATTGGGAAAATCCCACCCCAATGATACTTCTACGCAGCACATCACCTCTCTCTATGGCACGTACCACTGAGAATGAAGTGTATCCTTGCCTGTAAAGACTTGGCAAAGTGCCACTTAGAAGATAATGTAAAGATGTGGAAGAAGGTCGTGGTAGGATGAGAACATAGAGAACATAGAACATAGAACGGTACAGCACATTACAGGCCCTTCGGCCCACAATGTTGTACCAACCCTCAAACCCTGCCTCCTATATAACCCCCCCACCTTAAATTCCTCCATATACCTGTCTATTAGTCTCTTAAATTTCACTTGTGTATCTGCCTCCACCACTGACTCAGGCAGTGTATTCCACGTGCCAACCACTCTCTGAGTAAAAAACCTTCCTCTAATATCCCCCTTGAACTTCCCACCCCTTACCTTAAAGCCACGTCCTCTTGTATTGAGCAGTGGTGCCCTGGGGAAGAGGCACTGGCTATCCAATCTATCCATTCCCCTTATTATCTTGTATACCTCTATCATGTCTCCTGTCATCCTCCTTCTCTGCAAAGAGTAAAGCCATAGCTCCCTTAATCTCTGATCATAATGCATACTCTCTAAACCAGGCAGTATCCTGGTAAATCTCCTCTGTACCCTTTCCAATACTTCCAAATCCTTCCTATAGTGAGGCAACCAGAACTGGATACAGTACTCCAAGTGTGGTCTAACCAGAAATTTATAGAGCTGCATTATTACCTCGCGACTCATAAACTCTATCCCTCGACTTATGAAAACTAACACCCCATAAGCTTTCTTAGCTACCCTATCTACCTATGAGGCAACTTTCAGCGATCTGTGGACATGTACCCCGAGATTCCTCTGCTCCTCCACACTACCAAGTATCCTGCCATTTACTTTGAACACTGCCTTGGAGTTTGTCCTTCCAAAGTGTACCACCTCACACTTCTCCGCGTTGAACTCCATCTGCCACTTCTTAGCCAACTTCTGCATCCTATCAATGTCTCTCTGCAATCTTTGACAATCCTCGACACTATCCACAACTCCACCAACCTTTGTGTTGTCTGCAAACTTGCCAACCCACCCTTCTACCCCCACATCCAGGTTGTTAATAGAAATCACGAAAAGTAGAGGTCCCAGAACCGATCCTTGTGGGACACCACTAGTCACAACCCTCCAATCCGAATGTACTCCCTCCACCACGACCCTCCGCTTTGTGCAGGCAAGCCAATTCTGAATCTACCTGGCCAAACTTCCCTGGATCCCATGCCTTTTGACTTTCTGAATAAGCCTACCGTTTGGAACCTTGTCAAGTGCCTTACTAAAATCCATGTAGATCACATCCACTGCACTACCCTCATCTATATGCCTGGTCACCTTCTCAAAGAACTCTATCAGGCTTGTTAGACACGATCCGCCCTTCACAAAGCCTTGCTGACTGTTCCTGATCAGACCATGATTCTCTAAATGCCCAAAGATCCTATCTCTAAGAATCTTTTCCAACAGCTTTCCCACCACAGACGTAAGGCTCACTGGTCTATAATTACCCGGACTATCCCTACTACCTTTTTTTGAACAAGGGGACAACATTCGCCTCCCTCCAATCCTCCAGTACCATTCCCATGGACAATGAGGACATAAAGATCCCAGCCAGGGGCTCAGCAATCTCTTCCCTCAGCTCGTGGAGCAGCCTGGGGAATATTCCATCAGGCCCTGGGGACTTACCTGTCCTAATGTATTTTAATAACTCCAACACCTCCTCTCCCTTAATATCAACAAGCTCCAGAACATCAACCTCACTCATATTGTCCTCACCATCATCAAGTTCCCTCTCATTGGTGAAAACCGAAGAGAAGTATTCATTGAGTACCTCGCTCATTTCCACAGCCTCCAGGCACATTGTCCCACATTTATCTCTAATCGGTCCTAGCTTCACTCCTGTCATCCTTTTGTTCTTCACATAACTGAAGAATGCCTTGGAGTTTTCCTTTACCCTACTCGCCAAGGCCTTCTCATGCCCCTTTCTTGCTCTCCTCAGCCCCTTCTTAAGCTCCTTTCTTGCTACCCTATATTTCTCAATAGACCCATCTGATCCTTGCTTCCTAAACCTCATGTATGCTGACCTCTTCCACCCGACTAGATTTTCCACCTCACTTGTCACCCGTGGTTCCTTCACCCTACCATTCTTTATCTTCCTCACTGGGAGAAATTTATCCCTAACATCCTGCAAGAGAACCCTAAACATTGACCACATGTCTATAGTACATTTCCCTGCAAAAACATCCCAATTCACACCCACAAGTTCTGGCCTTATAGCCTCATAATTTGCCCTTCCTCAGTTAAAAATTTTCCATGATAATGTTAAAGGCCAGGGAGCAGTGGTCACTGTCGCCCAGATGCTCACCCACTGAGAGATCTGTGACCTGACCGGATTCGTTACCTAATACTAGATCTAGTATGGCATTCCCCCTAGTCAGCCTGTCAACATACTGTGACAGGAATCCATCCTGGACACACTTAACAAACTCTACCCCATCTAAACCATTGGAACTAATCAGGTGCCAATCAAGCAACACACATAAAAGTTGCTGGTGAACGCAGCAGGCTAGGCAGCATCTCCAGGAAGAGATACAGTCGACGTTTTGGGCCGAGATCCTTCGTCAGGACTAACTGAAAGAAGAAATAGAAAGAGATTTGAAAGTGGGAGGGGGAGGCGGAGGTCCAAAATGATAGGAGAAGACAGGAGGAGGAGGGATGGAGCCAAGAGCTGTTCAGCTGATTGGCAAAAGGGATATGAGAGGATCATAGGATGGGAGGCCTGGAGAGAACGAAAGGGGGAGGGGGGAAGCCCAGAGGATGGGCAAGGGGTATAGTGAGAGGGACCTGAGTGTGGCTTCATCTTGACAGTAGAGGAGGCCGTGGATAAACATATCAGAATGGGAATGGAGGAAGAACTCTTTATATTCCGTCTGGGTAGCCTCCAAACTGATGGCATGAACATTGACTTCTCTAACTTGCGTTAATGCCCCACCTCCCCCTCGTACCCCATGTGTTATTTTTTATATTATATATATAACATTTTTCTCTCTCTCCTTTTTCTCCCTCTGTCCCTCTCACTATACTCCTATTCACAAATAAAAGTTGTTAGTTAAATTGGTCAAAATCATTGGTTGTAATTCTGATTTATGTGAACGAAGGGTTGGGGGCAGAATATGTTTCAAGGCTCTGTAGACACATTTACAATTAAATCTGACCCATTGTTTGAATGCTACAATTCCTGACTTGCCTGCATTTTGCAGTGCGATGTGTGCACGTGTTCGGTGCTCTGACTTGTTGAGAAGGGTGAAAATTCTGCCTGCTGGGATTATGCAAAGTAGGCAGACGGTTTTGTTAGTTAATATGCATTGCTGATTGGATGCTTGTTCTATCAAGTGGACCTCAGAATTGCAACAAACACTACTGGGCACAAATCATTCTGCAGTTGCTTCTGCAATGTCAGTGACTGATATTGCTATGGCTGTGATGATACCAGAATGCTGTTGAGCTGAGGGAGAACTGATCACTGCCTCATTTAGTAATCCTTAGAATTACTTGAAGAACAACCTGGTTCCAACTGATGCAAGCCATTTCTGAAATTAAACCCCAATTTTCACCAATCACGGTTCTTTTAAGCAATGATCCAGGCGGATGAACATCAGATACAACCCAGAATTTAGAACAGTACAGCACAAGAACAGGCTCTTTGGCTCATGATGTCTGTGCTGACCGTGACTGGCCTGAAGTTATTTGCATCTGCCTGCACTTGATACATGTCCCTCCATTCACTCCTGTGTCTTATGGTCTTATTCCATCCGTTCCCTATCTGTTCATGAGCGTGACTAAATGCCTTTTCATCACCACAAGAAGGCATCTGCCACTCTTCATGTAAAGAAATTGTCCTGCACGTTTCTCTTAATTCCCCCAACTCCGGACCTTAAAGCTCTGCCCCCTACTGCTTGACATTTCTACCCCGGCAAAGAGACTTCCATTGCCTATCCTATCGATGTCTCTCATAATTCCATAAACTTATCTCAGGTCTCCCTTCAACCTCTGACACTCCAGAGAAAGCAATGCTTGTCTATTCAATCCCTCCTTTTAGCTAACACTCTAATCCAAGTAGAATCCTAGTGAATCACTTCTGCACCTTCTCCAAGGCCTCCCCATGCTTCCTGTAATGTGACCAGAACTGAACACAATATCTCAAAAACAACCTGAGCAAAGTTTTGTACAACTGCAGAAATTATCAAAGTAGTAGGCAGCATGAATTTTGTGTGTACTATGTAGTAAAGCAAATTATAATCTCAAATGTTGATCGTTGTGCACATCTTTCCAGCAACAATCCAATGAGAGTCCTGTGAGTGTTAAATCATCTCATGTATGGCCTGGAAATAACAAATGTTGCAATTACTATGTGGCTGGCCGGTGGGGTAGTGACATACGCACTGGACTTTGAGACGAATGGTCGCAAGTTCGAATTCAGCCAGCTCCTTGCATGCTTACCATACCTGCTGGGTTAAGGCTGATTTATATTTCTGCATCAAATGGACGCCGTAACCTACGCAAGTGGCCTACACGCGTTGTGAGCATTTATGCTTGTGTATTGGTGTGTCTGCGTCACTCTGCAATTCGCACACGTCACACATGCGCACACCCCTGCCCGTGCAAGGCTTCATGGGCCTGGTAGTCTTTCTCGGGGTAAACAAGTTTAGCAAGCGTCTCTTTTCGTAAAAGCAAAATGTGTCCTCCATAATTTCGGAGGTCTGTAGAGCTTTATGGAAAGCATTGCAGCCAGAGTTCCTTCCCTGCCCTTCAGTCGCCCAATGGGAAGCTATTGCAGCGTAGGAGCAAATGCGATGCTACCAAGCGGACCAATCACAGTTGTTGCGGTCTGCGATGCCACAACGCGTAGTTACATTTTGGGAGAGCTGCGCGTCAGGTTACGGCGTAGGGATCCGCGTAGGCTCTGCGTAGGGTTCGCGGCTACACTGTACCTACGGCATCGATTTGACGCAGAAGTATAAATCAGCCTTTAAGCGTAAAAGACAGACAAAGATGCTAAAGAAATGGCAAGGTTTCTGCCTGATGCACCGCAAGGCGTGGAAGGGAACAGCAAACACTTGCCATATACTCTGATGATTGTAAACTCCACAGTGTTTCCAGTATAGTTCGTTATAGGTGGAGATAAAATTTATCAAAATTTGGAGCAAACCATTTGCAGATTCAAATATTCAGAATGTTGATTCCAAGTGAAGCAGTAGCAATCAGTAACTTTAAGAAACAATATTTAGAACAATAATTAAATGTAATAATGGATATTCAACTACATCAGGGGTTTAAAATAAATGCTCTGGGATGATTGTTCATTTTCAAATGGAACAATTCGTAATCATCCTTATTGCTTCTCGACATATTCTGTTCAGCTAACAACTTCTCCACAGGAGACACTTGTGACGGAATGATGCCCATCATAAAACAAAGGTAGAATAAAATTACTTGCAAAGGAGAAAATTACAGAGATAAATAAGTTTATGTTTATTGACACCTCATTAAGCTACACTTACTCATGTTTATAATGTAGGGTAATTGATGAAAACGTACATAATTCACAACCACTGACATTGAGTTGGGATCCAGTTTAAGAGATGGTCTGACATGATCAATGGTTCAAAACTTCCAAAGATTAAAGGTGCATTTTATTATCAAAATATGTGTGCAGAATGCAACTCTGAGATTTGTCTTCTCCACATAGCTGTTTAATACTGAAAAAAACCATGGCGTCGTTAAAAGAAAAGACATTCCCCCCCCACATGAAAAAGAATAGGAAACAAAACTGTCAAACCCCAACCCCTCCCTTGCACAAAAACCAACTGATTGCCCACCTAGAAAATGACAAGAAGAAACAAAACACAGAAAACTGAAGTAAATCATACAGTCTGCACCAAGAATCCCATACGTCTTGAAATTTCCAGAACATCCTCCACTGACCCATGACCTCCCAAATGCCTTCTTGGAGAGCAACCGCCAACCCGGCCTCCACTGCATTCTCCTCAAGGTTTCGATCGGCAAGAAATGGAGTCTCCCGATAGAAACACAGAGAAACTTACAGCACAATACAGGCCCTTTGGCCCACAAAGCTGTGCCGAACATGTACTTACTTTGGAAATTTCCTCGGGTTACACATAGCCCTCTATTTTTCTAAGTTCCATGTACCTATCCAGGAGCCTCTGAAAAGACCCTATTGTATCTGCCTCCACCACCGTTGCCGGCAGCCCATTCCATGCACTCACCACTCTTTTTGTAAAAAAACGTACCCCTGACATCTCCTCTGTACTTGCTTTCAAGCACCTTAAAACTGTGCCCTCTTGTGTTAGCCATTTCAGCCTTGGGAAAAAGCCTCTGACTATCCACACAGTCAATGCCTCTCATCATCTTATACACCCCTATCAGGTCACCTCTCTTCCTCGGTTGCTCCAGTGAGAAAAGGCCAAGTTCACTCAACCTATTCTCATCA
Source organism: Mobula birostris (assembly GCF_030028105.1). Lineage (NCBI taxonomy): Eukaryota > Metazoa > Chordata > Chondrichthyes > Myliobatiformes > Myliobatidae > Mobula > Mobula birostris. Next base: position 124,135,323 of record NC_092379.1, on the reverse strand, counting down.
GGCATGTCCCCTAATCCAGGCAACATCCTTGTAAATCTCCTCTGCACCCTTTCTATGATTTCCACATCCTTCCAGTAGTGAGGCGACCAGAACTGAGCACAGTACTCCAAGTAGGGTCTGACCAGAGTCCTACATAGCTGTAACATTGCCTTTCGGCTCCTAAACTCAATCCTATGATTGATGAAGGCCAGTGCACTGTGTGCCTTCTTAACCACACAGTCAACCTGTGCAGCAGCTTTGAGTGTCCTATGAACTCGGACCCCAAGATCCCTCTGATCCTCCACACTGCCAAGTGTCTTACCATTGTGACGAGAATACACATAGATTAAGATGTTAGCTGTCCTGTGCTGGCACCAGTGGGATCAGCAGTTGGTCTGCCACCTGTCTTCAGGAGAAAGAGAGATAAGGAAAACAATGGAGCAGCATTTGGAGATGTTAATGAAGGGACAGAAGGAGAGCTGTCAAGATCGGCCCCCCTTTGAACCCTGAACTGTTTGAAGTGATGGACAGGCGATACCCCAGCAGGGGGATAAAAAGGGACAGGTTCGCTAAGGCAGACACACATGACACCCCGAGGTAATGAGACCCTGCAAGCGGTGCATCTCCCACAAGTCGGTGGGAGGTTTTGGAGGGCCGGTCGTGGGACCAAGCCATAGACGCACAGGGTGGAAAGGTACAATCGGCGGGAACCTGGTGTGTGTCTGCCCTTGCCTGGGTGCCAGGTTTCACCGCAGAGAAACGATCGTATCTGGAAACAGGGGGGGTCACAGTCGGTGACCTCAGAAGACATCACAAAGGGCTTACCTGAAAGCTGACTGCGAAGAATATCGAAGGTCTGTGTGGAAGCCGTTTGAATATTCATTCGTTTTTGCTCTCTCTCTCCTTCCCCCCACTGTCCATCTCCCACGGCAGTGATTACTGTGAACTGAACTGAACTCAATTGAACTGAACTTTGCGTCACTTTGAAACTGGTCATTTACCCCTAGACGACGATAGAGCTTGATTGATCCTGTTATCCTAATTCTGTGCACATGTGTGTTTATCATTGCTGAACTGTTGCATTTATTATCCTTTTGATTAGAGTACTGTGTTGCTTGTTTCTTTAATAAAACTTTCTTAGTTCTAGTAATCCAGACTCCAACTGAGTGATCCATTTCTGCTGGTTTGGCAACCCAGTTACGGGGTACGTAACAGTCATAAGAGTGGGCTCCTAGGAACAGTGCCCAACGTTGTAACCGGGTAGCAGTCATCACTGGAATTCCCTTCCTGGGATTGAAAATGGACACAAGGAGCTGGTGATCTGTCACTAGTGCAAACTTTTGTCCATAGAGGTAGTGGTACAACTTCTTTTATTCCCCATCCTAGACTCTCGGTTGATCTGTGCGTAGTTGCATTCTGCTCATCGGTGATCTTGAAGCAAATGTAATCAGATGTTCAGATCCATCTTTCATAATGTGTGACAAAATGCCATAAGGGGATGCGTCGCACGCCAGTCTGATGGGCAGTCGTGGTTTCCTATGGGTGACATTTCATCTGATGTTATGAGTCTCTTTGTTTCCTGGAATGCTTTTTCACATCTTTTTGACCATTTGCACTTCGCTCCTGTCTGTAACAGTACGTTCAAAGGGTGCAACACTGTAGCAAGATTTGGGAGAAACTGGTGGTAGTAGTTTACAAGGCCCAAGTATGACCTGAATTGTGACAAATTTTCTGGTGTGGGTGCCTGTAACACTGCTTCAATCTTCTCTTGTGACTTACGTAAGCCATGCTTGTCAGTGACATGTCCACAATATGAGATTTCATTCTTGAAATACTCACATTTCTCTCTCTTTGCATGCAGACCATACTCACTCAGCCTGGTAAGCATTTTACCAAGGATCTGGAGGTGCTCTTCATCATTTTTGCCAGGCACGATGATGTCATGAAGGTAACACTGTGTTCCTGGGATATGTTGGAGCACTTGGTCCATTGTTCTTTGCCAAATTGCTGGAGCTGAAATGATACCAAAGGCGAGACAACAGTCCCTTGTGAGTGTTAATTGTGAGGAACTTCCTGCTTGACTCCTCAATCTCTATTTGCAGATAGGCTTGTGACAAGTCAATCTTTGAAAACTTCTCCCCGCCTGCCAAAGGTGTAAAAATGTCTTCTATTTGTGTCAGGGGATACTGCACCGTACGCAGCACCAGGTTGATGTTCACCTTGAAATCTCCACATATGCCAACGGTTCCGGCCTTGCTTTTCTTGATCACCAGGACAATGGGCATGGCCCAATCACTCCACTCAACTTTGGAGAGAATTCCAAACCCCTCCGAGCTCTAAAGGCTAACATCTACTTTAGGACATTAAATATAAGGCACTGGATGCCCTTTATGAAATCTTGGTGTTGCTGCTTCATCAAATCAATTCTGGCCCTTATGCCTTTGAGTTTACCATTAGCATTAAGCAGCTGTGCCAGTCTCTGGTTAGTGCTACAATTTGGGCTGCAGTTACCTCTTGATGGCACATGGAGAGCTTTGATCGAGTTCCAGTCTAGTTGGATTTTTCTCGACCATTCACGTCTAAAAACTGCTGGCCCTCCACTTTTCAATACATAGAAGCTCTAACTGCTGTGTTTGGCTCCTGTATGTCACATTCACCTTCAATTTGCCTTTGGGAGTTACTGTTTTGCTGCTGTAGGTCTACAGCATCACTGAGGTCTTTTCTAATGGTATATTAGAAAACAGTCTGTTGTAGTCAGCCTCTGGAATTATAGACAAAGTTCACCCTGTATCCAGCTTCATTTTCAGTTTTACCCCGGCCACATCTATTGTGATCCAGATGATTTTATGATCTGCTTCAATAATACTGTGCAGCTCTAGGCATGACAGCTCACCTTTGTCAGACTCTTAGTTGCCTGCTTCACATTTGGTCCCTTTATGCATATGCTTCGTTTTGTGTGTGAAACTTCTCATTCAGTGTGTTTTTTCTCTTTAATTGTGCTTTTTGTCTGACTTGCACACTCTCTCCCATGTGAGCTTTCTGCAAACTTTTTCTTTGAACTAACGGTCATTTGCATCTTGAGAGAGTTTGCCACATCAATAATATTTTTGGCTTTTTGCACCATTCAGGTTTGTGCATTTCATATCCTAATCTCTTTTTCTGTAGTTCTGCTACATCCCTTGCTGCAGTCTCTAATGATATTGCTGCTGTCAATGTCCATTCTAAGTTTATGTCTCTTTCTGTCAGTAGCCTCTTTTGAGTGTTTTGACTATGCATGCTACATATAAGCCTGTCCCTTAATGCCTCAGAAAGTCCAGCTATAAGGTCACAGTACTGGGTAAGTTTGTGCAGTTCTTCAATGTATTCTAGTTCCTTTTGTAAAATCTAAATGTCTCCGCTATTACCAACAGTTTCGGGCTCAAGTCATTCTGTAAAATTGTAACAATTCCGTTGATCATCTTGCTTGCTGGCTTTTCAAGGGTTACTAAGTTGCGTAAGAGACTGTACCCATTAAGCTAAGAAGTGCGGGGCTTTCTTTTGCTCAACCATATTGTTTGCCTTACAATACAGTTAAACCTTCTCGATATGTGACTCCCACCTTTTATTAGCACTATCAAGTTCATTAATTTTCCCAACTGAAGCCATTGCCATATTATTTTCACTTTAACTTTGCTAGTTGCATCTTTCAGTGTGTACTATGCACTGTTACTTGTGCGTCCTATTGCTGGCATCTGTCACGGGCCTTGTACCATTTAACTCTCGCTGTTTCATCCCGTAACAGTTGGTGCAGCTGGTGGAATTCTCTGACATTCAAGTTTGTACTCATTGCCAATTTGTTGTCCCTGTGCAGCTATAAATAATTTAAATAAATGCACGCATGAGAGAGATGGATTTAACTGAGGTATTCACATTGCAGTAAGAGAGAACAATGTACATGCTTAGACAACAGTCTATACATAGTGCTAAGTGGAGTCATTGTTCTAAAATAGGTCCATACGTTACAGAAAGTATGGCACTCTCTTTCACAGATGGTGATTTGCAGGAGTACTGCTTACACCTGCAGTCACTGAAGAAGGATTTTCGGAATCGATTCACGGATTTAAATGATCTGGAAATTCCAGACTGGGTGATTAACCCATTTCCTTGCAAGGTGGAAAAACAGGAAGAAAAGTTGCAAGAAGAAATTATTGAGATTCCAAATGATGATGGAGCAAAAATGCTTTTCAAAAATGTTGGTGTTTGTGATATATGACTACACTGTCATATGAAGTTTCCTGGTCTTAGGAGAAGAGCCACCTGCTCTTCATTGCATTTCCATCCTGCCACCTTGTTGAAGGAGGCTTAAGTGCTGTGAATCACATACTCACAAAAAACAGAAACCGCTTGGACATTGTTACGCGTGGGGACTTAAGGCTTTTGCCGTCACATTTCAGCTCTTGCTAAACACCATCAGGTTGTTCACAAATGTTGACTTCATTGGACCATTATGGGATCCCCCTATGTTATTTCTATTAACTGTTGGAACTCCCGAGTGGTTCAACCACACACTTCTGAAGTATTCCTCAAATTCGGGAATATCCTCAGAACTCTTCTGCATGCAGCTGACTACCTTTCCCCACTCTGTTAATGTTGGGTCTATTCATTTGACCACAGCCGACTGGCATTCCAACCACCTTGCAGATTTTACTAATCCTTCCTTTGTCAGCATCAGTTCTACACATCAACTGCCTGACCTGTCCAGGAGACAACAGTGTGGCCACAATATGGGTGCAAATTGTTTACATCTTTAATACACAAAGTTCCGTCGAGGTCTTCAAAGCTCTATGAAGCATTTATCAATCTTCTCAGGTTCTGCAGATTTGTGAGAAAACACTGGCCTTCTTTCATAGGTCCTCTTGTCATTCCAACGCAGCTTGGTCATTAATGGGTTCAGTCGTGGCATGGCTGCCTGTGCTGTTTTCTCATCACTGTCATTATCACTTACATCGCTAGGAAGGGCTGTATTATCCATTCTGCATTCCTGTAAATTGGAATAATGGTGCTGACTTGGATTAGTTCGATATGGGGGGTGTTTGCCAAAGAGGAGGATCAGTGACAGGACCATCACTCTGACGACCTCGCTGTGCTTCTCTGTATGATCTCACTTTGTCTCTGAGCTTTGTAGAGCTCACTGTGACTCAATTACTTTTCAAACTTCTAGTTTTCTCACTGGTTTGGTTAATGCACAGACTTGCTCTTTGAATTTCTCAGGGTGTGTATCCAGCTGATATTGTCACTGAACATGCTCCCTCTTTCTCAGTTGTTAAGACAACTAATGTCCATCCAGTTTATATGTTTCCCTTAATCTGGCATCTTGACCCATGCCCTTTTAATTCAAATTTCAAAGTAAATTTATCATGAACGTATGTATATCTGACCATAAGCTACCACCGAGATGCATTTTCTTGCAACCAAAAACTACAAAGACTGACAAACAATCAATGTGCAAAAAGAAGAGAATCTGTGCAAACATTAAAAACAGACAATAGTAATCATTATTTATTTATTAATAATAAATAATCCTGAGAAAATGAGATGTAGATTATTTGGAAATGAATCTATAAGTTGTAGAATCAGTTCAACATTGAGGTGAGTGAAGTAATCCGTGCTGGTTCAGGACCTGGAAGGTTGAAATGTAATAGCTACTCCTGAACCGATCGATATGGGATCTAAATCTCCTGTACCGACTGCTTGATGGCAGCGGGGAGAAGAGAGCATAGCCGGGATGGTGGGGTCCTTGATGATGCATTTGTTTTCTTGCCACAACACTCCTTGTAGATGTGCTTAATGGTGGGATGGTTAGGAGGGTTTTTCGTGTAATGGACTGGGCTGTATCCACTGCTTTTTACAAGCTTTGCCATTCTTGGGCATTGTTGTTTCCATACCAGGCTGTGATACAAACAGTTAGGATACTCTGCACTGTGCATCTATAGGGGTCTGTCAAAGTTTTAGATTATATCTGGATACGGGCAAACTTATAAGAAGGTAGAGATACTGCCAAGCCTTCTCTATAATGGCACTCATGTGCTGGTGCCTGGACAGATTCTCTAATACGATAACGCCACTAAATTCAATGTTACTGACACTTTCAACCACCAATTTGTTAATGAGGACTGGCTCTTGGACCTCTGTTTTCTTTCTCCTGCAGTCAATAATCAGCTCCTTAATCATGTTGACATCAAGGAAGAGCTTGTAGCTGTGGCGCCAATCAGCCAGATTTTCAATCTCCCTCCAATACGCTGGTTCATCACTGCCTTTGATTTGGCCAACAACAATGGTGTTGTCACCAAACTTGGCATTGAAGCTGTATTTAGCACTCGCATTCATGAGTAAAAAGCAAGTGGAGCAGGGGACTGGGCACAGAACCTCGCAGTGCACCTAGGCTGATGATGATTTTGGAGGAGATGTTTACTTTTAAATAGAGATACATCACACAAAAGGCCCTTCTGGCCCAATCAGCCACACCACTCAGCAATCCACCTATTTAACACTAGCCTAATCATAGGACAATTTGCAATGTCCAATTAACCTTATTAACTGGCTCGTCTTTGAACTATAGGAGGAAACTAGCGCACCCATGTGGTTATGGGGAGAATGTATACACTCCTTACAGACGGTGCCAAAATTTAACTCTGAAATCCAATGCTCCATGCTATAATAGCATCACGCTAACCGCTACACTACCGTGTTGTTGTCAGTCCATACTGACTGAGATCTGCAAGTGAGGAAATCAAGCATCCGCTTGCACAAGGAGCCAAATTACATGAGACTCAGCCCTGGTCATATATTTAGCCCTGACGTCTTCAATAGTCTTATCCAGTTGAAATATTTTGTTCAGATCAGAACTAAAACCCTCAGTCATCTGTCCTCATGTAGCTACTAGAGGTTCAGTTCTCCCTTTTCCTGAAGTGGGTTTCCTCTTTGATTTGTCCATGTCTTTGGTCCTCCTCTCACTATGTGTAGACAAAGGCCAATTGATTATTTAATGGGCACCTTATAGCCAGAAATAATAGAATGTGCAATCACAATTCAAATGGACCACACAGAGCTAGATTGATTACACCAAATGGCCAAGTAGATCATGCACAGCTGAAAGTGCTGTTTAACTTCACTTAAAAAATAGCAGAGGAGATGACCCCTAGATTTTAACTTCTCTCTTAGACTTCCTTTAAATAGTGCACCAAGGCAATAACGAGATGCATCGCTGATGATTAGGAAAGTAAGAAAGTCTTACTTCCTGCTGTGTGTGCACTCTGGAACTCTCCACCTTCCCCGAGAATTTTCCTGTCCCTTATCCTCCCAGACGTGGTGTACGTGACATCAGATTGTTGGACCTGGAGAAGAGCTGTCCAGCGATCCTTTCAATGAAGAATGAGGCACAAAGTTTATGGTAGAGCCGCTTCCTTAGACGTTCATCAGATTACATGTCAGACGGAGTCAGTCTGTTCCAGCAAGGAAGTAACAGAGAAATCAGAGCACATGATTTCCTTTTATGATGCAAACAAGTCCAGAATATTTTAGATAAGCCAGTCTTAAACAAGTACTGACCAACTCACACTGCAGCCTTGCAAACAAAGAAAGTGCAGAAGAACTAAAGTGAATGTACCACAATTCACTCAAAGTGAATACAAACAATCATAAAGAAAGCTAAGTCTATAAGGGAAAACACATATAAGGCACACAGAGAGGAAGCAGAGTGGCTTGTGGACTGGTGAACACAACACGAGTCTCATCATGGACAAGACTGAAGAGATGATTGTGGATTTCAGGAAGTTGCAGGCTGACCACTCCTTAATACACATCAATGACTCCTCCGTGGACGGAGTCAGGAGCGTCAAGTATCTTGGTGTGCACATCATGGATGATCTCACCTTGTCCCAGAACATCACCTCTTTAGTCCATTAAGCACAGGAGCCCCTCCACTTCCTGAGGGGATTGAGGCGTGAGGCTCCCCACCCCCATTCTACCAGAGCACCATCGAGAGTGCCCTGACCAGATGTAACACTGTCTGGCTATGGGAATTGCAAGATATCTGACCACAAGACCCTACCAGGGGTTGTGGGGATGGTGGTGAGAATCATAGTGATCTCTCTCCCCCTCCCATCCAGGACATACACCAAATGTGGGGAAGGGTTGCACTTGAATCTGAGGGGGACCAATATTCTTGTGGGTGGGTTTGCTAGAGCTGTTGTGTGTGGTTTAAACTAATCTGGCAGGTGGATGGGAACCAGTATGATAGAGCTGAGGATGAGCCAGCAGGCTTACAAGTAGATGATGTAACATGTAATATGAATGTAAGGAAGGACAAGCCAATGACTGAGTACAATTTCAGACAGAGCAAAGAGTTAAGTTGTACCACAGAGGCAAAATTCATAAGGGCAAAGAATGCAGGACTGAAGGTGTTTTATTTTAATGCACGTAGTATTCGGAATAAGGTGGATGAACTTGTGGGGCAATTAGAGATTGGTAGATATGACCTTGTGGGCATCACTGAGTCATGATTGAACGAAGGCTATAGTTGGGAGTTTAACATCAAAGAATGTACTTTGTTTCGAAAGGACAGGCAGGAAAGCATAGGCAGTGGTGTGGTGCTGTTGGTAAGAGATGGAACTACATCCTTAGAAAGAGGAGAAGGCTGAATCTTTGTGGAGTTAAGAAACTGCAGGGGTAAAAATTCATAATGGGAATCATATATAGGCTTCCAGATATGTGGGGTTGAGATTGCAAAGGGAGCTGGTAATGAGGGCAAATCTCACAATTGTAATGGAGGACTTCAATCTGCAAGGGGATTGAGAAAGTCAGGTTGGTGTCAGATTGCAAGAGAGGGAATTTGTTGAATGCCTACAAGATGGCTTTTTAGAGCAGCTTGTGCTTGAGCCTACTCGAGGAAAGGCTATCTTAGATTGGGTGTTGTGTAATAACACAGATTTTATTAGTCAGCTTAACATAAAGGGACCCATAGCAGTCAGTGATTATAATATGATTGAATTCTTACTGCAAATTCAGAGGGAGAAGCACAAATGACATGTATCAGTATCGCAATGGAAAAAAGGGAATCACAGAGGCATGAGAGAAGAGCTAGCCCAGGTGGATTGGAGGGGGATACTGGCAGGGATGATGGCAGAATAGAGGTGGATGAAGCTTCTGGGAATAATTTACAAGTCGCAGAATAGATACATCCCACAAAAGAAGTTGTTCTCAAATGGCAGGGCTAGGCAACCATGGCTGAAAAGGGAAGTTAAGGACTGCATAAAAGTTAAGGAAATGACACATAAGGTAGCAAAAGTGAGTGGGAAGTTGGATGATTGGGAAGCTTTTAAAATCCAACAAAATGCCACAAAAAAAGCTATAAGAAGGGAAAAAAGGGAATAGATGAAATATGAGGGCAAATTGGCTGATAATATAAAGCAGGATACCAAAAGATTTTTCAGTTATATAAAGAATAGAAGGGAGGTGAGAGTTGATATTAGACCACTAGAAAATTATGCTGGTGGGGTAGTAATGTAGGACAAAGGTGACCTTAATAAGTACTTTACTTCAGTCTTTACTGTGAAAGACACTAGCTGTATGCCAGAGATCTGTGAGTGTCAGAGAGCAGGAGTGAGTGCCATTGCTATTACAAAGGAAAAGTGCTCGGCAAACTGAAAGGTCTTAAGGTGGTCAGTTAACTGGACCAGATGGACTACATCCCAGAGTCCCAAGAGAGGCTGCTGAAGAGATAATGGATGCGTTGGTCATGATCTTTCAAGAATCACTTGATTCTGGCATGATCCCGGAGGACTGAAAAATTGTAAATTTCACTCCACTCTTTTAGAAGGGAGGAAGACAAAAGCAAGGAAATTATAGGCCAGTTAACTAACCTCAGTGGTCAGAAAAGTGTTGGAGTCCATTATTAAGGACAAGGTTTCAGGGTTCTAGGAGACAAATAATAAAATACATCAAAGTCAGCATGGTTTCTCTGAAGGGAAATCGTGCCTGACGAATCTGCTAGAGTTCTTTGAGGAAGTAACAAGCAAGGTGGACAAAGGCAAGGCAGTGGATATCATTTACTTCGATTGTCAGAGGGCACTTGATAAGGTACCTCACATGATGTTGTAGGCTGATGGTGTTACAGGAAATATACTGAGGAATGGCTGACAGGCAGAAGGCAGCGAGTGGGAATAAAAGGGAACTTTCCTGGTTGGCTGCCAGTGACTAGTGTTCCTCCGGGGTCAGTAGTGGGACTGCTACTCTTCACATTGTCAATGATCTAGATAGTGGACTTGATGGCTTTGTAGCAAAGTTTGTGATGATACAAAGATATGTGGAGGGGTAGGCAGTTCTGAAACAGAAATGCAATTGCAGTAGGACTTAGACAAATTGGAAAAATGGCCAAAAAAGTGGCAAATGCAATACAGCGTTGAGAAATGTATGATAATACATTTTGGTAAAAGGAACAATAGTGCAGACTATTATCTAAATGGGGAGAAAATTCAAACACCGGAGGTGCAAAGGGACTGAGGAGTCCTCGTGCAAGACTCTCAGCAGGTTAATTCACAAGTTGACTCTGTGGTAAAGAAGGCAAATGCAATGTTGGTATTTCTTTCAAGGGGAATAGAATATAAAAGCAAGGAGATAATGCCAAGTCTTTATAAGACACTAGTCAGGCCGCAGTTAAGAGTATTGTCAACAGTTTTGGGCCCCATATCTCAGATAGGATGTGTTGTTATTGGAAAGAATCCAGAGGAGATTCACCAGGATGATTCTGGGAATGAAGGGGTTAACATATGAGAAGTGTTTGGCAACTTTGGACCCGTAGTCCAAAGGAGGCCAAGTCGGAAGGCCTTATGGTCATAGGGAGCATGGAATTGATGTCCAGAGAGAGTCTTTAGCCAAAGTCTTGGCTTTAGTAGAGAATTCAGGAACAATGCTAGCCTTAGAACTGATAGTCCTAAGAACCGTCGAACAAGGTTACTCATACAAGAGTCAGCCAACAAACTGGCAACTCCTTGCTGCGGTCGCAGGGTCTTTATCCTGCAGTTTCTGATGGGAAACAGGTGTGTGTAGTTAGTGGAACCTGGGAATGATTGGAATTTAAATGAGGTGATTGAGGCCCAATTCCAGAGGTAAATGGCATGGTGGGGGATTGCCAGAAGGTACGATGACCATGTGGTGGAGGCCAAGTCCTGGGTATATTCAAAGCAGAAGTTGATAGATTAGATTAGATTATGAGGACACGCAGTCCTCTTTTATTGTCATTTAGTAATGCATGCATTAAGAAATGATATAATACTCCTCCGGTGTGATATCACAAAAACAGAGGACAGACCAAGACTGAAAAACTAACAAAAAACACATAATTATAACATATAGTTACAACAGTGCAACAATACCATAACTTGATGAAGAACAGGCCATGGCACAGTAAAAAAGTTCAAAGTCTCTCTAAAGTTCCACATCTCATGCAGACGGTAGAAGGAAGAAAATGCTCCCTGCCATGCCCGACCGCAGTCCGACTCTGAGTCGTCTGAAAACTTAGAGCTCCGATGAGCCCTCCGACACCGAGTACCGAGCATCATCTCTATCCGAATGATTTGACCTCAGCCTCGGTCGCCAGCAGCAGGCAAAGCCAGGGATTTTGGGGCCTTCCCTCCGGAAGATTCTGGATCGCCCAGTAACAGCAGCAGCGAACCGGCGTTTCAGAAATTTCTCCAGATGTTCCTCCGTGCTTTCACGTCTGTCTCCATCAAATCAGAATTGTCCACGGCCCCTATTTAACAGAAACGATATCATTTCACCGGAGAGCTGCGCGCGCTGCGTCGTGCCGCCATCTTCTCCTCCCGCTTTTTCCTGATTGGTCGGAGCATGAAGGGATATAGTTAGAGGGCAGGTATATGGGGTTAAGTGCGATCCGGAATCAGCCATGATGGAATGGCGGAGCGAACCCGATGGGCTGAATGGCCTCATTCTGCTCCTGTGTCTGCAGCGCCCTCACCATTGTCAAGGACCTCCCCCATCTTTCCCACAATCTCTTTGCCCTCCTACCATCAAGCAGAAGATACCGCCGTATAAGAACAAGGACAGTTAGCCTGGGTAACACTTCTCCCTCAGGCTGAGAGACTTCTGAAAATCCCACTGCCATCCAATACTCATTATTTATATCAGCATCAGTAGCAGTAATTCTGTTGTATATTTAACCATATATTGTAGATGCACTTCATGACAATTTGACAACTGCAAAATACATTTATATGTTTATATTATTGCATGTGCTCTATGTGATAAGGTACTGTGTTTTACACCTTGGTTCCTGAGGAATGGTGTTTTGTTTAGCTGTATACCCAGGTACAGTTAAATGGCAATAAACTTGAACAATAAAATTCCTGGACTCTAATCCAACAATCAAGAAGGGGAGAGCCTCCCTCGTTACAGGGGTTTGTCCGGGATGTGTGGGGGGGAAGATTTTCTCATGAACAGGGGTCACTATTTAACTGATTCTCTATAGTATATTAGAACATTGGTTTATTATTATTATCAGGTATGAAGGGATAGTGAACTATGCCGTCCATACAGGTAATTTCATCACGAAGAGTGTAACAGTTACAGAGAAAGTGCAGTGGGATGGGAGTTTCCGTGTGACTGGTGGTAAGTCACTTTTGAATTTTCTGCCCAATTTTTTTGGGGGGGGTGGTGAAGAGAAGAGAGAATAAAATGCCCCGTCCCGTGCAGAGAGGAGTAGACGAGATGAGAAATGGGCGGGGAGGTGGTTGGTGAGCAAGGGGCGGCCTAGCTAATATATTAAGTGGAGGATGCAGATGTTGGGGCCTCGGTCCCCATCCCCTCACCTTTGTGAGCTCACCGAGACATTACAATCTAGTGACGTCCCCCCCCCCCCCCCCGGTGCCGTCAATGCGGCCCCAGCTTCAGGCGGGGTCTGTGAAGTCCTGGACAGGTGTCATCAGAGCATCTCTCCGACCGCGGCATACAACGCCATACGCCTACGAACTTTAAAATAGCATCTCAGAGAATACATCTCCGGCCAGATCACAGAGGGAAGGTGGGTGAAACGGGAGTGAAGAGGGGTTTGCGGGGCAGGGATGGGGATGTTGTCGGAGAGATGGGAGGGCGTAGCTCGAGGGTGGGGGGTGGAGAGAGACGATACCTTCCTACCTCCCACTGGAATCGTCAACTCCCATCAGTATGCAGTGTGTATACCGAGAGTAGATACGATTCAAATTAAAACACTCCCGCCCTCACGCAGTGAATGAAGTTTCCTGCACACCGTCCCACCACGTACCGCTGAGTGAATCAGAGTACAGAGTGAATCTCCCGCCACAGGTTTCTAGAGTCAGACAGAGTCAAGCTCCCCCGTTTCTGTCCCACTGTAGAGATCATGGAGCCCGCAAAGAGGAACATATCAAGAAGGCGACGGATCGCTTCGGCTATTTCTCGTTTCTTTATCGCTACGTTCCGAATTCTGTGTCAATGTGAATGTTTCTCGGTGAGTTCTCAACCAAGAATAAACCTTGAGGGAAATAAGAACGGGAGGAACAAATTCACTCTCCCCCCTCCGGACCTGCCCCTCACCCTCGTGACTCCCCTTCCTGCACTCGCAGCGATTCTGACCATTCCCTTCCGCAGCCTCCAGAGAACTGATCATCCCTGAGAATTTGCGTAGTCCGCTCCCCGCAATCTCCGGGATAAGTGAGGCCAGGTGCACGGTCTCGGACAGTGCAATGATTCTGGAACTTTGTGATCTCCCACAGGGTTCCCAGTCCTGCTGCAAATGTGTCAACCGCGTAGTTCCGCAAAACGAGCAGCAGGTAAAGGAATCTTCTGCAGCAGGAAGCCAGGGAAATCACTCTTGTCCGCCGGACGACAACATTCTGCAAGCGAGCAGGGAAAATTGGCAAAATCCACGTGCGCCTGGAATTTCAGGCACAGGTACGGAGGAGTTGGTAGAGGGATTGGGGCGGGTCAGGCCCATAGAGGGAGTACCGAACACCGATTCCCATGACCGTACCCCCTGACGATAGGAGCGCCATGCATGGTTCCCGCCGCTGTATCCTATGGTCAGACTCACTCCAGGAGCAGCGTGCATAGTTCCTGCGTCCCTATTCCTGAGTCAAACCCACACCAGGAACACGGTATACAGTTCTCCTTGTCCCTGGGTCAGACGCACCAGGAGTATGGTGCAACACTCACCACACGCTGGAGGAACACAGCAGGTCGGGCAGCATCCGTGGAAAGGATCGGTCGACGTTTCGGGCCAGAACCCTTCGCCAGGACTGTAGAAGGAAGGGGCAGAGGCCCTATAAAGAAGGTGGGGGAGGGTGGGAAGGAGAAGGCTGGTAGGTTCCAGGTGAAAAACCAGTAAGGAGAAAGCTCAAGGGGTGGGGGAGGGGATAGGCAGGAAAGGTGAAGAAGGAATACGGGAAAACACAATGGCGGAACCAAGAGGGAGGTGTTAGGCAGCTGGGGGAGGGGGCAGAGTGACATAGGGACAGGGGAAGGGAGGGGGAGGGAAAGTTGGAGAATTCTATGTTCATACCAAGGGGCTGGAGACTACCTAGACGGTATATGAGGTGTTGCTCCTCCAACCTGAGTTTTGCCTCATCATGGCAGTGGTGGCTTTGACCTCAGCTCCGGTAATTCCCTCCCTCCCCCTCCCTTCCCCTAGCCCTATGTCACTCTGCCCCTCCCCCAGCTGCCTATCACTTCCCTCATGGTTCTGCCTCCTTCTACTACCCATTGGGGTTTCCCCTATTCTTTCTTCACCTTTCCTGCCTATCCCCTCTCTGCTTCCCCTCCCCCACCACTTTATCTTTCCCCTTACTGGTTTCTCACCTGGAACCTACCAGCCTTCTCCTTCCCACCCTCCCTCACCTTCTGTATAGGGCCTCTTCCCCTTCCCTCTACAGTCCTGATGAAGGGTTCTGGCCCGAAACGTCGACTGATCTTTTCCATGGATGCTGTCCGACCTGCTGAGTTCCTCCAGCGTGTGGTGAGTGTTGCTTTGACCCCAGCCACTGCAGAGTATTTTGTGTTTAGGAATATGATGCATGTGTAGAAAATTAAAAGAATTGTTTTGTTTTAAAAAGAAACAACATCTGTCCCATCCTTCCCTCTCCAGGATATGACCCACCAGTTACTCCCATCCCTCGTCCATTCCCGGCATGGGATCCAGCTCCCATGGATCCCTCGAGGTCTGGAACAGCGATCCTCGTCGGCTCCTCCCCTTCGGCAGAGGGTCCAGGATGCAGCAGAGGAGCAGCAGCCCCAGGAGGGCCTGGACGAAAGCGTTCCGTCTCCGTCTGAGTCGCCGTCCCTGGGGACGGTCCCCTCCTCTTCTACGGGACAGGAGGAGGGGGAGGATGTGGAGAAGATGGAAGAGGAGGAGGTGGGGAAGCCGGGGACGTCCCAGGAGCAAGGTGGACAGGAGCAGAGCGTGGCTTTCAGTTTCCGCTCGATGTGGGAAAAGTTGTGGGACCCCCTTTGGTCCAGTCCCCACTCTCACGTTGTGCGGAGTGGATTACAGGGCTCGCCGGGTTGAAAAACAATCACCCAAGATCTGAACACCATGTGCAGGCTCCATACCCGTCTGAGGAGGCCGCGCCTGCATCCTCCATCCCGGACTCTGAGCTGCTCAAGGTGCCCCACACAGATTATGAATTCTGGGCCACCTTCAACTTCGGTGGAACAGAGGCAGCGAGGATGCTGCTGATGGAGCGCCGGGAGAGGGCTGCAGCTCAGAACACCTCGATATCCTGAGGGACCCCGTGGTTTCAGACGGGACAGGGTGGCTCTGAGACGGCACGACAGGGTCGCTTAGGCCACGTTTGGAACAGGGGAGTGAGGGATTAGTTTTGGGCCCAGTGTGAGACTGGAGTCAGACTGAGTCCAGGGGGCACAGCTAGTTGACTTCAGCTTTATTGTCATTCAGTCCGACAGCTGTATACCCGCAAGGGTTACAACATTCGTAGAAAACAATGTCCACAACACAGTACATATAACTCATACATATAACACATAAAGTTAAGTAATATATTACCACGAGTTATCTATCAGTTTTTATATATTTATTTATTTATGGAGCATTTACGATGCAATTAAAAAGGAAACAGTGTTACCCAATGTGTGATGTGCCTTGATTGTGACATGGAGTTCAGCAGACTTACAGCCTGGGGGGGAAGAAGCTGTTTCACATCCTAACATTCTGGTGGAGAGTTGGAGATGTGGGCCACGCAGAAGGCCCTGTGTATGCAGAGCACCTGATAAGTATCTCTGATGGATGATATAGTGACCCCAATGATCCTCGCTAGCCTCCTCCTGAGTCTCCTGCAATTCTTAGAGACCCTGTGTGGGGTTAGGAACAGGAAGTGGGGGGAGGGGGGAGGAGAGCGAGCATTAATCTCTGGTGAGGAGGGGTGAGAGAGTGTTAGTGAGGAGGGAGGTGGTCTATAATCTATATACCACTAAAACTCTCATGCTCTGTCTGTTTGTGACTTCCAATTAGCACAAACGGTGCTTTAGAGCGGCACTTTTTTTGGCTAAATCGAATTCAAAATGTGCTAACTTACAGACTGCAGGCGAAGTTCAGGGTTATATATTCGTATAAAATTGCTCTTTTGACAAAAAGCAACAGGCTGCCTTTCACCTGAGACTGGATCGGCCACCATGGAAATTGGGAGGCCACAGCCCGACGCATGCGCACGGCCAGCCTCAGCAGCTTCATGGCTTTGCTGTTACTGCTTCCGATCTTCTATCAAGCATTAGGGTAACAATATATGGATAGCCTAATTATGCCGCGTGGAAAGAGAAGGGGGACGTTATGGTTAAGAGATGACGCCAAACATCGTACGGAAGCAGCAAGGAGAGGGAGAGAACAACAATCAGATGAGGCCAGGGCCGCACGGCTCCAGGATCAAAGAGTCAGGACAAAAAAGATGAGAGAAGACGAGACAGAGGAGGTCAGGCATACACGTCTCCAAAATGACAACAATAGGCACAGACGGAGGAGAGAACAAGAATCCCAATCAGGCCAGGGCCGCACAACTCCAGGATCAGAGAGAAAGAACAAATGGTAGAAGAGATGAAGGATGAAAGGGCTGCATGTCTCCAGAATGACAAAAACAGGCAGAGAAGGAGGACAGAGGGAAAAAAGGAAAGATCAACTGAAGAGTATGTGGCACAGAGTAATTATTGCGAGAGTTGCTGAAGACGACAATGGCCGCTTTCGACGACACTACCTCGACAGAGAAAGAGCAAGGCAAAATGCACGACTGGCATGCCGTCACATTTCTGTCAATGTTGGTTCGATGACCAGAGTATGCCCTCACTGTCGTGCCTTCCTATTCCGTGGAGAAACCGCACATTTCTGCTGTATGAAGGGACAGGTCAGGATGGGCAATTTGCAGCCTCTACCTAATGAACTCCTCAATTTGTACAGCAATGATGAACCTCTTGCAAACGAGTTCAGGAAGAACATCAGACAATACAATTGCCTCTTCCAAATGACATCCTTTTGTGCCAAAGAAGTCATTCCAACTAGGAATCAATGGAATCCTTCTGTGATTATGCAAGGCCAAGTCCGTCATTACATCGGACATTTAATTCCAGACCCAACCCGGCAAGCCCAATTCCTTCAAATTTACTTCATGGATACTTAATGTTCATTCTGGTCACATATTTGTCTTCCTATGCGTCTTTCTTCTTTAATAAGCTGAGTTTTTCTTCTTTAATTTCCAAATCAAAGAGATAGCAATAGCATTCAGGAAAATGTAATGTTCATTCTGGTCACATCAGACTGCACTACTCTTCTGTCAAAGGGTGCCCCAACGGGTCACCCTGTTGTCTAGTAACCAATAAAGTGATTGGAACAAAAAACCTTGTTTGGTGTTTCAGGCTTGTAACTTCCTAGTCCCTCCATTGGTGCTCATTCCCTCCTTTCTATTCACCCCTTGGTGCTCCCTCACTCCTCACCGGCCCTTCCTTAGGTGTAATGTAGGGCTCTCAGTAATACTAGACAGACTGTTAACTGTTAATTGTTTATTACCAAAATGGCTTCTCTGAGGTATTATATTAAAATGGCTTCCCATACTGTTAACTGCTGAGCAAGGGGTTCCCTGTAACAGCAATGTTCAGATTATCCAATGTGATAATGGAAACTGTATTCATTTGTTAGCCAATGGAAGTCATGTTCTGTTATCTTGTATATGTGTGCTGAGTTGAGGAGCGCGGGCTTTTTCGGGAGGCAAACGGAGAGGACGGACGTGTAAGGAACGGACAGCGGTTCTAGGGCAGCGGACACCGGACCTCGGGGGTTTGGAAGGTGGCCGGAGTCTCGGAAGGACGTTGTGGATGGAATCGGAGGTGTGAGCTCCAACGTATTAAAATATTATGTGCACAGGACTGATAAGTCACTTATGTGGCGCCTTTTCTTTTAGTTGTTGCTACTAACCCATCACCAAAAATTTGCTATAAAGTATCATTCTTTACTCGCACTTTGTATATTGTTTCATATTTGTGTCATGGCTGAACATTGGGCGACTCAAACCTTATCCGCACCAAAGCATTTGCACTGTTTGGCAGGGGCGACGGCTAGTCACCCTAGGCAACGGGAGTCAGTGGGGCAAAGACCGTCACATCTGGGAGCTCGTCCGGGATTTGAATTCTGTCAGGATATGGGGTAAATCACCTGGGTTAAATTAAAAGGGATGGATGCAGATAAGATCGAGCTTTGGTGTGAGATTCAGGATGTCCCGGTTACTCATGCCTGCATATTAAGTGGGGTGGATGTATATACCCCGGATGATGTGTTAATTCGATGTTTGAGTACAGTCAGAGCCATCGGTAAGGTTGAGATTGTAAGCAGAAAGATTGGTAAAACGGGGTCTCAGCCTTTGTGCTGATACAGACAGGTGCTGACGTCAGGGAATTGGGACTGCCCCAGTCTATCGGTGACGTAGGTGAGGCCCCCATGGGGCGTGCACGCTGTCACGGAGGAGGGTCTGCAGAGACACCAGAGGAGTTGCCCGAAGCTAGGAGCGGAGATTTTAGAGAGCAGGTCCAATTGTTTTTGAGGGATGAAGGAAGGGAGTGGTCAGATTTGGAGAATGTAATTACTTCTCATTCCCCACAGAAGGGGGAGGGCTCTGAGTTGGCCTCAGTCATTAACTCTGGTGAACCAGGTGGTGGGTCCGCGACAGAAGTTAAGAATTTTCTCAGGGAGGACCCCCATCCCTGACGGGGAAGAGGATTACGAGTCCTGGGTAGGACATACCTCTCAGTTGCTTGGTGAGTGGCAGTGTTCTGGGGCATCACCTGTACCGGAGGGTTGGAAGCGGAGGCTGGTGGAGAAGATGTTGACTTTGACAGATGTTTTTTCCCTTGATGAGTTTGATGTGGGTTGTTCCAGGAGCACTCGCCACACCATACGGGTGACTGAGGATACTCCGTTTAGAGAACAGTCACGGCGACTGGCCCCTGCAGACGTGGAAGACATGCGGCAGCATTTGGGCAAGTTGAAGAAGGCTGGGATCATCACGGAGTCCCGAAGCCCGTATGCGTCTCCTACAGTAGTGGCCCGGAAGAAGAATGGGAAGGTTCGTATGTGTGTGGACTATAGAACACTGAACAGGCACACAGTCCCAGATCAGAACATTGTCCCCCGGGTGGAAGATGTGCTGCCCTGTCTGAGTAGGGCGAAGTGATTTAGCGTGCTGGATTTGAGGAGTGGGTATTACCAGATCCCGATGAGTGAGGCCGATAAGGAGAACATGGCCTTCATTTGTCCTTTGGGCTTTTACCAGTTCGAATGGATGCCACAGGGCATATCAGGAGTCCCTGCCTGTCACAATGGGGGCATTGGGAACAGACCCAAATGCAAAACACAGACACTGAAGTACAAGGATCAGGACCTGACTAGAGTAGGGACGTAACAGGATACAGACAACGAGCAGGGACAAGAATGCAGACTAGGGCATGGACCCTGAGCCAGAGACTGGACAAGGACCCAGAACCTGGGTCTTGATTGGGCTCGGGCGCCAAAACCAGGCATGGACATGACATGACTGCAGGACTAGGGGCTGGGGTCTTGAGGCTAGAGGCTTGGAGACAGGCTGGGGTCTTGGTCTTGAGGCTTGAGGATTGGAGGCAGGCTAGGGTCTTTGCTCTTGAGTTTGGCTGCAGGCTGGGGTCTTGGTCTTGAGGCCTGCAGACTGGGGTCTTGGTCTTGAAATGCGGAGGCTTGGGTATGGATTCCGAGCCAGAGACTGGGCAAGGACCCAGAATCTGGGACTTAACTCGGTCTCAGACTCCAGAACTAGGCAAGGACAAGACAAGGCTACATGACTGGACATGGCTGGGTGAGGAACTCCTGGGTAGGGCGAGACACAAGGACAGGTAAAGGTACATGGACAGGACTGGACTGGGCACAGACTGGACGAGGGCGTTCAGGAGCACGGAGTCTTGGACTAGAAGAGACGGGAGCACGGAACACAGAGCCAGGACCCCTCCTTGGGAACATAACGTAGGGCCAGGACTCATACACAGAACACTGAACATGAAGGGACAGATCCCAACACGGTAGCGGCAAACGGCTGGACCCACCTAGCGAAGGCGTGGACACAGAGACAGGTTCCAACTCTAGGTGGTGGTAAACAGCCAGATCCACCTAGCAAAGGCATGGACACAAAGAGACAATTCCACACAACAAAAGACAGTTCCTTATCTTGACCTAACAAGGCTCCAGTCTTGCTCTGGCGGTAAAACTTCAGTGGTACAGGCACGGTATGCAGGCGGGGTATCCAGGCATGGAGCCAGGGGAGGGGGTTAAAGACAAGGAGGGGAACAGAACAGTCCAGCAGGGAATCGCTGATTTGCAGAGGTATTTATGTCTCAGCCCCAAAACGAGAAACATATGCCCACAACAGAAACTGGGGAAAACCAGAAACCCCGGAACAAGGAACCATGGACTGGACCGTGAACCGGAACACAGACTTCTCGGACCGGACTATGACACTGCCACCTTCCAGAAGGTCATGGAGAAGACAGTTGGGGATATGAACCTGCTCGAAGTGCTGGTATATTTGGATGACCTCATAGTATTTGGATCCACCTTGGAAGAACATGAAGCGAGGCTGATGAAGGTGCTCAACTGGCTGAATCAGGAAGGGTTGAAACTTTCCCTGGACAAGTGCCAGTTCTGCCAGACGTCTGTTAGCTATGTTGGACACATTGTCTCGTGGATGGTGTAGTGGCAGTCCCGGCTAAGATCGAAGCAATGACCACCTGGCCGAGGCTCCAGACCGTGATGCTCTGCGCTCGTTCCTAGGGTTCTGTGGGTACTATCGGAGATTCGTGAAGGGCTATGCCAATGTGAGTCATCCCTTAAACCATCTTCTGTGTGGCTACCCTCCCCTGGGACAGAGGGGAAAAGGGAGCAAAAGACAGGAGGTGGGAGAATATGTGAACCTGTCAGAGCCCTTCGGACAGAGATGGGACGACAAGTGTGAAGCAGCTTTCCAGTCACTGAAGGAGATGCTGACTCAGTCGCCGGTGCTGGCTTTTGCAGACCCCTGATTGCCCTATCTGCTACACACTGACACCAGTCATGAGGGGTTAGGGGCCACTCTATATCAGGATCAGGGCGCTGGCCTGAGGCCTGTAGCGTTTGTCAGCTGGAGTTTGTCACCTTCAGAGACAAACTATCCCACTCACAAGTTGGAGTTCCTGGCGTTGAAATGGGCGGTGGTGGATAAGCTGAGTGGCTATCTCTATGAGGCAAGTTTGAGGTGCGGACAGACAACAACCCGCTCACTTACATCTTGAGCTCGGCGAAACTGGTTGTGTCAGGCCATCGGTAGCTGGCAGCTTTTTCTTCATATGTTTTCAGCCTGAAGTACCGACCGGAGAGCCGGAATGTCGACGCGGATGCTCTGTCCTGACGGGACCATGAGGAGCCGGGGAAGGACAAGGAGTAGGAGAGTGTTCCTGCATCCAGGGTGAAGGCGATGTGCCAGTTTGCTATCGCCATGCAGGCTGAGGAGAAGGAGAGGCTGGATCAAGCAGTGGACTCATTGGGGGCATCCGGTGACGCTCTGCCCCTAGTGTACTGTGATATGACTGCTCTGAAGACTACACAGCTGCCAGGGTTAAGCCCTGGGGAAGTGGCCGCTGCACAGCGAGATGACCCAGACATAGGCCCGGTCTGCCATGCCATGGAAGAGGGGGTTGTGACACAGGAGGAGAAGGCTAAGCATGGTCCCATGTCCCAAAGAATGGCTTCGGTTGAGGTTGAAGAACCAAATGTTATGCCGGGTAACGTCACCCCCGGACCGAGCTCGGTGTTGGCAGCTGGTCCTGCCGGAGAAGTATCGGAAGGTTGTGTTGAAGTCCCTCCATGATGACTCTGGACATTTGGGGGTGGAAAAGGCCTATGGATTTTTAAAGGATCGGTTTTACTGGCCCCGAATGAGGACGGAGGTTGAAGAGTACTGCAAGTTCTGCATTCGTTGCATACGACGGAAGACGCTGCCCGGGCAGGCTGCCCCTTTGTCCCACTTGCAGAGTGTGGGGCCTTTGGACCTGGTGCGTATGGATTTCCTGTCAATAGAACCCGAAGCCAACAACATGGCGAATGTCTAGGTCATCACGGACCACTACACCAGGTACGCTCAAGCTTTTCCTACCAAGGATCAGAGGGTGACTACAGTGGCAAAAACGCTATGGGAGAAGTATTTTGTGCATTATGGCCTTCCTTGGCAGATACATAGTGACCAGGGACGAGACTTTGAGAGCAAACTCATCTATGAGTTGCTGGGCATGCTGGGGATTGAGAAGTCGACTACCACGCCCTATCATCCACAGGGGGATCTCCAGCCGGAAAGGTTTAATCGGACGCTGCTAGACATGCTCGGGACTCTGGAGATCAGCAAAGAAAATCAATGGAGTCGACATATTGGGTATCTAGTTCACTGTTACAACTGTACACGCAATGAAGCTACTGCTTACTCACCCTATTATCTTATGCTTAGACGCGAGGCAAGGTTGCCCATTGACCTTTGTTTCGGGACTGATGCGGGTGAGGTGTCGCCGAAGCCTTACTTGAAGTATGTGTCTGATATGAGGCAAGAACTGAAAAGAGCTAACGAGTTGGCCGGGGAGGCTGCCGCCCGGCAGAATTGGAAAAATAAGAGCAGGTACGACCAGAAAGTAAAGTTCTTTCAACTCCTGCCGGGAGACTGAGTCCTCATCAGGAATCTGGGATTACCAGGAAAACACAAGCTGGCTGATTGCTGGGCAGCCACGCCCTATGTGGTGGAGAGTCAGATGCCCAACCTGCCGGTTTTTCGGGTACGGCCTGAGGATGGAAAGGGGCCTGTCAAGGTTCTCCATCGGAATGACCTGTTGCCCCTGGGGCAAGATGTGCAGGTACAGCAGGAGCCTGACGAGGTGGCTGCACCCAGTACCAAGACTCTGCGTCCCCACAGGGTGGAGGACGTGCCTATCCCAGGAGAGACAGGCCCGGGCCCAGCCCCTGTGAGGATACTGATTTGGAAGATGATGACAGGGATGGTTGGTACATTCTGACATTCACTGATGCTCCCAAGATGGAGGAAGAGACTCCTGGCCTTTCTCCCACTGGCTTAGAACGGGCTAGTGAGGGGCAGTCTGTGGTACTACAGGGCGCTGGAGGGGAGGATGTAGGGTCTGAAACAGAGATAAAGGGTTCTGAGGTGCAGAGAGGCTTGGGTGACAGCTCGGGGGAGGGTTCGCCTCGTAGTTTCAAAGGGTCCCCTGTAGTGTCCGAGGCAGAAGGAGTAGACGAGGGGGTACATAGGTCTCAGAGAAGTCGGAAACCCCAGAGAGGTTGGCCTACGTAGCACCCGGGGAACAAGGTGTGATCTCTACTGTTTTGGGGAGTCAGATCACTGCTTTCTGCACTTGGATTGGGTTGTGTGTTCTGCAGGGAGGGATGGCGAATTATCTGAACGTCATGAGGGCATGACTTATTTCGGTGAGGGCAGAATGTAGGGCTCTCAGTATACTAGATGGGCTGTTAACTGTTAAACGCTTATTACCAAAATGGCTCCTCTGAGGTGTTATATTAAAATGGCTTCTCGTACTGTTAACTGCTGAGCAAGGGGTTTTTGGTAACAGCAATGTTTGGGTTATACAATGTAATAGTGGAAACTGTATTCATTTGTTAACCAATGGAAGTGATGTATATGTGTGCTGAGTTGAGGAGCGCAGGCTTTTTCAGGAGGCAAGCGGAGAGGTCGGACGTATGAGGAATGGACAGCGGTTCCAGGACCTCGGGGGTTCAGAGGGTGGCCGGAGTCTCGGAAGGACGTTTTGGATGGAATCGGAGACGTGAGCTCCAACGTATTAAAATATCATGTGCACAAGACTGATAAGTCACTTATGTGGCGCTTTTTCTTTTAGCTGCTGCTACTAACCCATCACCAAAATTTGCTATAAAGTATAATCCTTCACTCGCACTTTGTATATTGTTTCATATTTGTGTCGTGGCTGATCATTGAGCGACTCGCACCGTATCCGCACCAAAGCATTTGCACTGTTTGGCGGGGTCGATGGCTATTCACCCTAGGCAATGGGAGTCAGTGGGGCAAAGACCGTTACAGTAATCACCACTTGGCTCTCCTTCCCTGCTCAAAAAAGATGAGTGAGGAGAGGGTGATAATGTGAGGGTGGGGAGAAGATAATTCTTCCACTCCTATGCCCGTGAGGGCCAGAGAGATGTAGTGGGCTGAAATCGAGGGGGCAGCGATGTCCCTCAATGAGCTGCATTGTGGTCTAACAATTCCTCACTTAATTTATATTCCTGCCTCACTTCCACGTTGCTCCATCATCAGCAGATAATGCCGAAATGTTCAGTAGGCACCACTTGCATTTAAAGTCTCGCACCCACTCCTTGGGTTACCTCAATGCTGTCGAAAAGTTCTGAAAGGGCCCACTCATGCCCTCTCAAACCACCATGTGTCTCCGTCTCTGATCATTGCTCTAAGTTGATCTTCTCCATCCATTGGGAAAATCCCACCCCAATGATATTTCTACGCAGCACATCACCTCTCTCTATGGCACGTACCACTGAGAATGAAGTGTATCCTTGCCTATAAAGACTTGGCAAAGTGCCACTTAGAAGATAATGTAAAGATGTGGAAGAAGGTCGTGGTAGGATGAGAACATAGAGAAAATAGAAGATAGAACGGTACAGCACAGTACAGTAGAGGCCCTTCGACCCACAATGTTGTACCAACCCTCAAACCCTGCCTCCTATATAACCCCCCCACCTTAAATTCCTCCATATACCTGTCTATTAGTCTCTTAAATTTCACTTATGTATCTGCCTCCACCACTGACTCAGGCAGTGTATTCCACGCGCCAACCACTCTCTGAGTGAAAAACCTTCCTCTAATATCCCCCTTGAATTTCCCACCCGTTACCTTAAAGCCACGTCCTCTTGTATTGAGCAGTGGTGCCCTGGGGAAGAGGCACTGGCTATCCACTCTATCCATTCCCCTTATTATCTTGTATAACTCTATCATGTCTCCTGTCATCCTCCTTCTCTGCAAAGAGTAAAGCCATAGCTCCCTTAATCTCTGATCATAATGCATACTCTCTAAACCAGGCAGTATCCTGGTAAATCTCCTCTGTACCCTTTCCAATACTTCCACATCCTTCCTATAGTGAGGCAACCAGAACTGGACACAGTACTGCAAGTGTGGTCTAACCAGAAATTTATAGAGCTGCATTATTACCTTGCGACTCATAAACTCTATCCCTCGACTTATGAAAGCTAACACCCCATAAGCTTTCTTAACTACCCTATCTACCTGTGAGGCAACTTTCAGGGATCTGTGGACATGTACCCCCAGATCCCTCTGCTCCTCTACACTACCAAGTATCCTGCCATTTACTTTGTACTCCGCCTTGGAGTTTGTCCTTCCAAAGTGTACCACCTCACACTTCTCCGGGTTGAACTCCATCTGCCACTTCTTAGCCAACTTCTGCATCCTATCAATGTCTCTCTGCAATCTTCGACAATCCTCGACACTATCACAACTCCACCAACCTTTGTGTTGTCTGCAAACTTGCCAACTCACCCTTCTACCCCCACATCCAGGTTGTTAATAGAAATCACGAAAAGTAGACGTTCTAGAAACGATCCTTGTGGGACACCACTAGTCACAACCCTCCAATCCGAATGTACTCCCTCCACCACGACCCTCTGCTTTGTGCAGGCAAGCCAATTCTGAATCTACCTGGCCAAACTTCCCTGGATCCCATGCCTTTTGACTTTCTGAATAAGCCTACCGTTTGGAACCTTGTCAAGTGCCTTACTAAAATCCATGTAGATCACATCCACTGCACTACCCTCATCTATATGCCTGGTCACCTCCTCAAAGAACTCTATCAGGCTTGGGAGACACGATCCGCCCTTCACAAAGCCATGCTGACTGTTCCTGATCAGAACATGATTCTCTAAATGCCCAAAGGTCCTATCTCTAAGAATCTTTTCCAACAGCTTTCCCACCACAGACGTAAGGCTCACTGGTCTATAATTACCCGGACTATCCCTACTACCTTTTTTGAACAAGGGGACAACATTCGCCTCCCTCCAATCCTCCGGTACCATTCCCGTGGACAATGAGGACATAAAGATCCCAGCCAGGGGCTCAGCAATCTCTTCCCTCGGCTCGTGGAGCAGCCTGGGGAATATTCCTTCAGGCCCTGGGGACTTACCTGTCCTAATGTATTTTAATAACTCCAACACCTCCTCTCCCTTAATATCAACAGGCTCCAGAACATCAACCTCACTCATATTGTCCTCACCATCATCAAGTTCCCTCTCATTGGTGAAAACCGAAGAGAAGTATTCATTGAGGACCTCGCTCATTTCCACAGCCTACAGGCACATCTTCCCATTTTTATCTCTAACCGGTCCTACCTTCACTCCTGTCATCCTTTTTTTCTTCACATAATTGAAGAATGCCTTGGAGTTTTCCTTTACCCTACTCGCCAAGGCCTTCTCATGCCCCCTTCTTGCTCTCCTCAGCCCCTTCTTAAGCTCCTTTCTTGCTACCCTATATTTCTCAATAGACCCATCTGATCCTTGCTTCCTAAACCTCATGTATGCTGCCCTCTTCCACCTGACTAGATTTTCCACCTCACTTGTCACCCGTGGTTCCTTCACCCTACCATTCTTTATCTTCCTCACCGGGACAAATTTACCCCTAACATCCTGCAAGAGAACCCTAAACATTGACCACATGTCCATAGTACATTTCCCTGCAAAAACATTATCCCAATTCACACCCACAAGTTCTAGCCTTATAGCCTCATAATTTGCCCTTCCTCATTTAAAAATTTTCCATGATAATGTTAAAGGCCAGGGAGCAGTGGTCACTGTCGCCCAGATGCTCACCCACTGAGAGATCTGTGACCTGACCGGATTCGTTACCTAATACTAGATCTAGTATGGCATTCCCCCTAGTTGGCCTGTCAACATACTGTGACAGGAATCCATCCTGGACACACTTAACAAACTCTACCCCGTCTAAACCATTGGAACTAATCAGGTGCCAATCAAGCAACACACATAAAAGTTGCTGGTGAACGCAGCAGGCTAGGCAGCATCTCTAGGAAGAGATACAGTCGACGTTTTGGGCTGAGATCCTTCGTCAGAACTAACTGAAAGAAGAAATAGAAAGAGATTTGAAAGTGGGAGGGGGAGGGGGAGATCCAAAATGATAAGAGAAGACAGGAGGAGGAAGGATGGAGCCAAGAGCTGTTCAGTTGATTGGCAAAAGGGATATGAGAGGATCATAGGATGGGAGGCCTAGGGAGAAAGAAAGGGGGAGGGGGGAAGCCCAGAGGATGGGCAAGGGGTATAGTGAGAGGGACCTGAGTGTGGCTTCATCTTGACAGTAGAGGAGGCCGTGGATAAACATATCAGAATGGGAATGGAGGAAGAACACTTTATATTCCGTCTGGGTAGCCTCCAAACTGATGGCATGAACATTGACTTCTCTAACTTCCGTTAATGCCCCACCTCCCCCTCGTACCCCATGTGTTATTTTTTATATTATATATATAACATTTTTCTCTCTCTCCTTTTTCTCCCTCTGTCCCTCTCACTATACTCCTATTCATAAATAAAAGTTGTTAGTTTAATTGGTCAAAATCATTGGTTGTAATTCGGATTTATGTGAACGAAGGGTTGGGGGCAGAATATGTTTCAAGGCTCTGTAGACACATTTACAATTAAATCTGACCCATTGTTTGAATGCTGCAATTCCTGACTTGCCTGCATTTTGCAGTGCGATGTGTGCACGTGTTCGGTGCTCTGACTTGTTGAGAAGGGTGTAAATTCTGCCTGCTGGGATTATGCAAAGTAGGCAGACGGTTTTGTTAGTTAATATGCATTGCTGATTGGATGCTTGTTCTATCAAGTGGACCTCAGAATTGCAACAAACACTACTGGGCACAAATCATTCTGCAGTTGCTTCTGCAATGTCAGTGACTGATATTGCTATGGCTGTGATGATACTAGAATGCTGTTGAGCTGAGGGAGAACTGATCACTGCCTCATTTAGTAATCCTTAGGATTACTTGGAGAACAACCTGGTTCTAACTGATGCAAGCCATTCCTGAAATTAAACCCCAATTTTCACCAATCACGGTTCTTTTAAGCAATGATCCAGGCGGATGAACATCAGATACAACCCAGAATTTAGAACAGTACAGCACAAGAACAGGCTCTTTGGCTCATGATGTCTGTGCTGACCGTGACTGGCCTGAAGTTATTTGCATCTGCCTGCACTTGATACATGTCCCTCCATTCACTCCTGTGTCTTATGGTCTTATTCCATCCGTTCCCTATCTGTTCATGAGCGTGACTAAATTCCTTTTCATCACCACAAGAAGGCATCTGCCACTCTTCATGTAAAGAAATTGTCCTGCACGTTTCTCTTAATTCCCCCAACTCCGGACCTTAAAGCTCTGCCCCCTAGTACTTGACATTTCTACCCCGGCAAAGAGACTTCTATTGCCTATCCTATCGATGTCTCTCATAATTCCATAAACTTATCTCAGGTCTCCCCTCAACCTCTGACACTCCAGAGAAAGCAATGCTTGTCTATTCAATCCCTCCTTTTAGCTAACACTCTAATCCAAGTAGAATCCTAGTGAATCACTTCTGCACCTTCGCCAAGGCCTCCCCATGCTTCCTGTAATGTGACCAGAAGTGAACACAATACCTCAAAAACAGCCTGAGCAAAGTTTTATACAACTGCAGAAATTATCAAAGTAGTAGGCAGCATGAATTTTGTGTGTACTATGTAGTAAAGCAAATTATAATCTCAAATGTTGATCGTTGTGCACATCTTTCCAGCAACAATCCAATGAGAGTCCTGTGAGTGTTAAATCATCTCATGTATGGCCTGGAAATAACAAATGTTGCCATTACTATGTGGCTGGCCGGTGGGGTAGTGACATACGCACTGGACTTTGAGACGAATGGTCGCAAGTTCGAATTCAGCCAGCTCCTTGCATGCTTACCATACCTGCTGGGTTAAGGCTGATTTATATTTCTGCGTCAAATGGACGCCGTAACCTACGCAAGTGGCCTACACGCGTTGTGAGCATTTATACTTGTGTATTGGTGTGTCTACGTCACTCTGCAATTCGCACACGTCACACATGCGCACACCCCTGCCCGTGCAAGGCTTCATGGGCCTGGTAGTCTTTCTCGGGGTAAACAAGTTTAGCAAGCGTCTCTTTTCGTAAAAGCAAAATGTGTCCTCCATAATTTCGGAGGTCTGTAGAGCTTTATGGAAAGCATTGCAGCCAGAGTTCCTTCCCTGCCCTTCAGTCGCCCAATGGGAAGCTATTGCAGCGTAGGAGGAAATGCGATGCTACCAAGCGGACCAATCACAGTTGTTGCGGTCTGCGTTGCCACGACGCGTAGTTACATTTTGGGAGAGGTGCGCGTCAGGTTACGGCGTAGGGATCCGCGTAGGCTCTGCGTAGGGTTCGCGGCTACACTGTACCTACGGCATCGATTTGACGCAGAAGTATAAATCAGCCTTTAAGCGTAAAAGACTGACAAAGATGCTAAAGAAATGGCAAGGTTTCTGCCTGATGCACCACAAGGCGTGGAAGGGAACAGCAAACACTTGCCATATACTCTGATGATTGTAAACTCCACAGTGTTTCCAGTATACTTCGTTATAGGTGGAGATAAAATTTATCAAAATTTGGAGCAAACCATTCAAATATTCAAATATTCAGAATGTTGATTCCAAGTGAAGCAGTAACAATCAGTAACTTTAAGAAACAATATTTACAACAATAATTAAATGTAATAATGGATATTCATCTACATCAGGGGTTTAAAATAAATGCTCTGGGATGATTGTTCATTTTCAAATGGAACAATTCGTAATCATCCTTATTGCTTCTCGACATATTCTGTTCAGCTAACAACTTCTCCACAGGAGACACTTGTGACGGAATGATGCCCATCATAAAACAAAGGTGGAATAAAATTACTTGCAAAGAAGAGGAGAAAATTACAGAGATAAATAAGTTTATATTTATTGACTTGCCTCATTAAGCTACACTTACTCATGTTTATAATGTAGGGTAATTGATGAAAACGTACATAATTCACAACCACTGACATTGAGTTGGGATCCAGTTTAAGAGATGGTCTGACATGATCAATGGTTCAAAACTTCCAAAGATTAAAGGTGCATTTTATTATCAAAATATGTGTGCAGAATGCAACTCCGAGATTTGTCTTCTCCACATAGCTATTTAATACTGAAAAAAACCATGGCGTCATTAAAAGAAAAGACAGCCACACGAAAAAGAATAGGAAACAAAACTGTCAAACCCCAACCCCTCCCTTGCACAAAAACCAACTGATTGCCCACCTAGAAAATGACAAGAAGAAACAAAACACAGAAAACTGAAGTAAATCATACAGTCCGCACCAAGAATCCCATATGTCTTGAAATTTCCAGAACATCCTCCACTGACCCATGACCTCCCAAATGCCTTCTTGGAGAGCAACCGCCAACCCGGCCTCCACTGCATTCTCCTCAAGGTTTCGATCGGCAAGAAATGGAGTCTCCCGATAGAAACACAGAGAAACTTACAGCACAATACAGGCCCTTTGGCGCACAATGCTGTGCCGAACATGTACTTACTTTGGAAATTACGTTGGGTTACCCATAGCCCTCTATTTTTCTAAGTTCCATGTACCTATCCAGGAGCCTCTTAAAAGACCCTATTGTATCTGCCTCCACCACCGTTGCCGGCAGCCCATTCCATGCACTCACCACTCTTTGTGTAAAAAAACTTACCCCTGACATCTCCTCTGTACTTGCTTACAAGCACCTTAAAACTGTGCCCTCTTGTGTTAGCCATTTCAGCCTTGGGAAAAAGCCTCTGACTATCCACACAGTCAATGCCTCTCATCATCTTATACACCCCTATCAGGTCACCTCTCTACCTCAGTTGCTCCAGTGAGAAACGGCCAAGTTCACTCAACCTATTCTCATCAGGCATGTTCCCTAATCCAGGCAACATCCTTGTAAATCTCCTCTGGACCCTTTCTATGATTTCCACATCCTTCCAGTAGTGAGGCGACCAGAACTGAGCACAGTACTCCAAGTAGAGTCTGACCAGAGTCCTATATAGCTGTAACATTGCCTCTCGGCTCCTAAACTCAATCCTATGATTGATGAAGGCCAGTGCACTGTGTGCCTTCTTAACCACACAGTCAACCTGTACAGCAGCTTTGAGTGTCCTATGAACTCAGACCCCAAGATCCCTCTGATCCTCCACACTGCCAAGTGTCTTACCATTGTGACGAGAATACACATAGATTAAGATGTTAGCTGTCCTGTGCTGGCACCAGTGGGATCAGCAGTTGGTCTGCCACCTGTCTTCAGGAGAAAGAGAGATAAGGAAAACAATGGAGCAGCATTTGGAGATGTTAATGAAGGGACAGAAGGAGAGCTGTCAAGATCGGCCCCCCTTTGAAACCTGAACTGTTTGAAGTGATGGACAGGCGATAACCCAGCAGGGGGATAAAAAGTGACAGGTTCGCTAAGGCAGACACACATGACACCCCGAGGTAACGAGACCCTGGAAGCGGTGCATCTCCCACAAGTCGGTGGGAGGTTTTGGAGGGCCGGTCGCAGGACCAAGCCATAGATGCACAGGGTGGAAAGGTACAGTCGGCGGGAACCTGGTGTGTGTCCGCTCTTGCCTGGGTGCCAGGTTTCACCGCAGAGAAACGATCGTATCTGGAAACAGTGGGGGGGGGGGGGGGTCACAGTCGGTGACCTCAGAAGACATCACAAAGTGCTCGCCTGAAAGCTGACTGCGAAGTATATCGAAGGTCTGTGTGGAAGCTGTTTGTATATTCATTCGTTTTTGCTCTCTCTCTCCTTCCCCCCACTGTCCATCTCCCACGGCAGTGATTACTGTGAACTGAACTGAACTCAATTGAACTGAACTTTGCGTCACTTTGAAACTGGTCATTTACCCCTGGACGACAATAGAGCTTGATTGATCCTGTTATCCTAATTCTGTGTACATGTGTGTTTATCATTGCTGAACTGTTGCATTTATTATCCTTTTGATTAGAGTACTGTGTTGCTTGTTTCTTTAATAAAACTTTCTTAGTTCTAGTAATCCAGACTCCAACTGAGTGATCCATTTCTGCTGGTTTGGCAACCCAGTTACGGGGTACGTAACAGTCATAAGAGTGGGCTCCTAGGAACAGTGCCCAACGTTGTAACCGAGTAGCAGTCATCACTGGAATTCCCTTCCTGGGATTGAAAATGGACACAAGGAGCTGGTGATCTGTCACTAGTGCAAACTTTTGTCCATAGAGGTAGTGGTACAACTTCTTTTATTCCCCATCCTAGACTCTCGGTTGATCTGTGCGTAGTTGCATTCTGGTCATCAGAGATCTTGAAGCAAATGTAATCAGATGTTCAGATCCATATTTCATAATGTGTGACAAAATGCCATAAGGGGATGCGTCGCACGCCAGTCTGATGGGCAGTCGTGGTTTCCTATGGGTGACAGTTCATCTGATGTTATGAGTCTCTTTGTTTCCTGGAATGCTTTTTCACATCTTTCTGACCATTCGCACTTCTCTCCTGTCTGTAACAGTACGTTCAAAGGGTGCAACACTGTAGCAAGATTTGGGAGAAACTGGTGGTAGTAATTTACAAGACCCAAGTATGACCTGAGTTGTGACAAATTTTCTGGTGTGGGTGCCTGTAACACTGCTTCAATCTTCTCTTGTGACTTACGTAAGCCATGCTTGTCAGTGACATGTCCACAATATGAGATTTCATTCTTGAAATACTCACATTTCTCTCTCTTTGCATGCAGACCATACTCACTCAGCCTGGTAAGCATTTTACCAAGGATCTGGAGGTGCTCTTCATCATTTTTGCCAGGCACGATGATGTCATGAAGGTAACACTGTGTTCCTGGGATATGTTGGAGCACTTGGTCCATTGTTCTTTGCCAAATTGCTGGAGCTGAAATGATACCAAAGGCGAGACAACAGTCCCTTGTGAGTGTTAATTGTGAGGAACTTCCTGCTTGACTCCTCAATCTCTATTTGCAGATAGGCTTGCGACAAGTCAATCTTTGAAAACTCCTCCCCTCCTGCCAAAGGAGTAAAAATGTCTTCTATTTGTGTCAGGGGATACTGCACCGTACGCAGCACCAGGTTGATGTTCACCTTGAAATCTCCACATATGCCAACGGCTCCGGCCTTGCTTTTCTTGATCACCAGGTCAATGGGCATGGCCCAATCACTCCACTCAACTTTGGAGAGAATTCCAAACCCCTCCGAGCTCTAAAGGCTAACATCTACTTTAGGACATTAAACATAAGGCACTGGATGCCCTTTATGAAATCTTGGTGTTGTTGCTTCATCAAATCAATTCTGGCCCTTATGCCTTTGAGTTTACCATTAGCATTAAGCA
The DNA here is from genome assembly GCF_030028105.1 of Mobula birostris. Classification (NCBI taxonomy): domain Eukaryota; kingdom Metazoa; phylum Chordata; class Chondrichthyes; order Myliobatiformes; family Myliobatidae; genus Mobula; species Mobula birostris. Next base: position 124,101,274 of record NC_092379.1, on the reverse strand, counting down.
GCTGTGCCACTCTCTGGTTAGTGCTACAATTTGGGCTGCAGTTACCTCTTGATGGCACATGGAGAGCTTTGATCGAGTTCCAGTCCAGTTGGATTTTTCTCGACCATTCACGTCTAAAAACTGCAGGCCCTCCACTTTTCAATACATAGAAGCTCTAACTGCTGTGTTTGGCTCCTGTATGTCACATTCACCTTCAATTTGCCTTTGGGAGTTACTGTTTTGCTGCTGTAGGTCTACAGCATCACTGAGGTCTTTTCTAATGGTATATTAGAAAACAGTCTGTTGTAGTCAGCCTCTGGAATTATAGACAAAGTTCACCCTGTATTCAGCTTCATTTTCAGTTTTACCCCGGCTGCCTGTCCTGTTTTCTCATCACTGTCATTATCACTTACATCGCTAGGAAGGGCTGTATTACCCATTCTGCATTCCTGTAAATTGGAATAATGGTGCTGACTTGGATTGGTTCGATATAGGGGGTGTTTGCCAAAGAGGAGGATCAGTGACAGGACCATCACTCTGACAACCTCGCTGTGCTTCTCTGTATGATCTCACTTTGTCTCTGAGCTTTGTAGAGCTCACTGTGACTCAATTACTTTTCAAACTTATAGTTTTCTCACTGGTTTGGTTAATGCACAGACTTGTTCTTTGAATTTCTCAGGGTGTGTATCCAGCTGATATTGTCACTGAACATGCTCCCTCTTTCTCAGTTGTTAAGACAATTAATGTCCATCCAGTTTATATGTTTCTCTTAATCTGGCATCTTGACCCATGCCCTTTTAATTCAAATTTCAAAGTAAATTTATCATGAACGTATGTATATCTGACCATATGCTACCACCGAGATGCATTTTCTTGCAAACATTCCTGACAGAGCAAAGAAATAGAATCAACCAAAAACTACAAAGACTGACAAACAATCAATGTGCAAAAAGAAGAGAATCTGTGCAAAGATTAAAAACAGACAATAGTAATCATTATTTATTTATTAATAATAAATAATCCTGAGAAAATGAGATGTAGAGTATTTGGAAGTGAATCCATAGGTTGTAGAATCAGTTCAACATTGAGGTGAGTGAAGTAATCCATGCTGGTTCAGGACCTGGAAGGATGAAATGTACTAGCTACTCCTGAACCTATTGATATGGGATCTAGATCTCCTGTACCGCCTGCTTCATGGCAGCGGGGAGAAGAGAGCATAGCCGGGATGGTGGGGTCCTTGATGATGCATTTGCTTTCTTGCCACAACACTCCTTGTAGATGTGCTCAATGGTGGGATGGTTAGGAGGGATTTTCGTGTAATGGACTGGGCTGTATCCACTGCTTTTTACAAGCTTTGCCATTCTTGGGCATTGCTGTTTTCATACCAGGCCGTGATACAAACAGTTAGGATACTCTCCACTGTGCATCTATAGGGGTCTGTCAAAGTTTTAGATTATATCTGGATACGGGCAAACTTATAAGAAGGTAGAGATACTGCCAAGCCTTCTCTATAATGGCACTCATGTGCTGGTGTCTGGACAGATTCTCTAATACGATAACGCCACTAAATTTAATGTTACTGATACTTTCAACCACCAATTTGTTAATGAGGACTGGCTCTTGGACCTCTGTTTTCTTTCTCCTGCAGTCAATAATCAGCTCCTTGATCATGTTGACATCAAGGAAGAGGTTGTAGCTGTGGCGCCAATCAGCCAGATTTTCAATCTCCCACCAATACGCTGATTCATCACTACCTTTGATTTGGCCAACAACAATGGTGTTGTCACCAAACTTGGCATTGAAGCTGTATTTAGCACTCACATTCATGAGTAAAAAGCAAGTGGAGCAGGGGACTAGGCACAGAACCTCGCAGTGCACTTAGGCTGATGATGATTTTGGAGGAGATGTTTACTTTTAAAAAATTATTTAGAGATACATCACACAACAGGCCCTTCTGGCCCAATCAGCCACACCACTCAGCAATCCACCTATTTAACACTAGCCTAATCATAGGACAATTTGCAATGTCCAATTAACGTTATTAACTGGCTCGTCTTTGGACGATAGGAGGAAACTAGCGCACCCATGTGGTTATGGGGAGAATGTATACACTCCTTACAGACGGTGCCAAAATTTAACTCTGAAATCCAATGCTCCATGCTATAATAGCATCACGCTAACCACTACACTACCGTGTTGTTGTCAGTCCATACTGACTGAGATCTGCAAGTGAGGAAATCAAGCATCCGCTTGCACTCTTAAACAAGTACTGACTAACTCACACTGCAGCCTTGCAAACAAAGAAAGTGCAGAAGAACTGAAGTGAATGTACCACAATTCACTCAAAGTGAATACAAACAATCATAAAGAAAGATAAGTCTATAAGGGAAAACACATATAAGGCACACAGAGAGGAAGCAGAGTGGCTTGTGGACTGGTGAACACAACATGAGTCTCATCATGGACAAGACTGAAGAGATGACTGTGGATTTCAGGAAGTTGCAGGCTGACCACTCCTTAATACACATCAATGGCTCCTCCGTGGACGGAGTCAGGAGCGTCAAGTATCTTGGTGTGCACATCATGGATGATCTCACCTTGACCCTCAACATCACCTCTTTAGTCAATTAAGCACAGGAGCCCCTCCACTTCCTGAGGGGATTGAGGCGTGAAGCTCCCCACCCCCATTCTACCGGAGCACCATCGAGAGTGCCCTGACCAGATGTAACACTGTCTGGCTATGGGAATTGCAAGGTATCTGACCACAAGACCCTGCAAGGGGTTGTGGGGATAGCTGTGAGAATCATAGTGATCTCTCTCCCCCTCCCATCCAGGACATACACCAAATGTGGGGAAGGGTTGCACTTGAATCTGAGGGGGACCGATATCCTTGTGGGTGGGTTTGCTAGAGCTGTTGTGTGTGGTTTAAACTAATCTGGCAGGTGGATGGGAACCAGTATGATAGAGCTGAGGATGAGCCAGCAGGTTTACAAGTAGATGATGTAACATGTAATATGAATGTAAGGAAGGACAAGCCAATGACTGGGTACAATTTCAGACAGAGCAAAAAGTTAAGTTGTACCACAGAGGCAAAATTCATAAGGGCAAAGAATGCAGGACTGAAGGTGTTTTATTTTAATGCACGTAGTATTCGGAATAAGGTGGATGAACTTGTGGGGCAATTAGAGATTGGTAGATATGACCTTGTGGGCATCACTGAGTCATGATTGAAAGAAGGCTATAGTTGGGAGTTTAACATCAAAGGATGTACTTTGTTTCGAAAGGACAGGCAGGAAAGCATAGGCAGTGGTGTGGTGCTGTTGGTAAAAGATGGAACTACATCCTTAGAAAGAGGAGAAGGCTGAATCTTTGTGGAGTTAAGAAACTGCAGGGGTAAAAATTCATAATGGGAATCATATATAGGCTTCCAGATATGTGGGGTTGAGATTGCAAAGGGAGCTGGTAATGAGGGCAAATCTCACAATTGTAATGGAGGACTTCAATCTGCAAGGGGATTGAGAAAGTCAGGTTGGTGTCAGATCGCAAGAGAAGGAATTTGTTGAATGCCTACAAGATGGCTTTTTAGAGCAGCTTGTGCTTGAGCCTACTCGAGGAAAGGCTATCTTAGATTGGGTGTTGTGTAATAACACAGATTTTATTAGTCAGCTTAACATAAAGGGACCCATAGCAGTCAGTGATTATAATAAGATTGAATTCTTACTGCAAATTGAGAGGGAGAAGCACAAATGACATGTATCAGTATCGCAATGGAAAAAAGAGAATTACAGAGGCATGAGAGAAGAGCTAGCCCAGGTGGATTGGAGGGGGATACTGGCAGGGATGATGGCAGAATAGAGGTGGATGAAGCTCCTGGGAATAATTTACAAGTCGCAGAATAGATACATCCCACAAAAGAAGTTGTTCTCAAATGGCAGGGCTAGGCAACCGTGGCTGAAAAGGGAAGTTAAGGACTGCATAAAAGTCAAGGAAATGACACATAAGGTAGCAAAAGTGAGTGGGAAGTTGGATGATTGGGAAGCTTTTAAAATCCAACAAAACGCCACAAAAAAAGCTATAAGAAGGGAAAAAAGGGAAAAGATGAAATATGAGGGCAAACTAGCTGATAATATAAAGCAGGATACCAAAAGATTTTTCAGTTATACAAAGAATAGAAGGGAGGTGAGAGTTGATATTAGACCACTAGAAAATTATGCTGGTGAGGTAGTAATGGGGGACGAAGATGACCTTAGTAAGTACTTTACTTCAGTCTTTACTGTGAAAGACACTAGCTGTATGCCAGAGATCTGTGAGTGTCAGAGAGCAGGAGTGAGTGCCATTGCTATTACAAAGGAAAAGTGCTCGGCAAACTGAAAGGTCTTAAGGTGGTCAGTTAACTGGACCAGATGGACTACATCCCAGAGTCCCGAGAAAGGCTGCTGAAGAGATAATGGATGCGTTGGTCATGATCTTTCAAGAATCAATTGATTCTGGCATGATCCCGGAGGACTGAAAAATTGCAAATTTCACTCCACTCTTTTAGAAGGGAGGAAGACAAAAGCAAGAAAATTATAGGCCAGTTAACTAACCTCAGTGGTCAGAAAAGTGTTGGAATCCATTATTAACGACAAGGTTTCAGGGTTCTTGGAGACAAATAATAAAATACATCAAAGTCAGCATGGTTTTGTGAAGGGAAATCGTGCATGATGAATCTGCTAGAGTTCTTTGAGGAAGTAACAAGCAAGGTGGACAAAGGCAAGGCAGTGGATATCATTTACTTCGATTGTCAGAGGGAACTTGATAAGGTATCTCACATGATGTTGTAGGCTGATGGTGTTACAGGAAATATACTGAGGAATGGCTGACAGGCAGAAGGCAGCGAGTGGGAATAAAAGGGAACTTTCCTGTTTGGCTGCCAGTGACTAGTGTTCCTCCGGAGTCAGTAGTGGGACTGCTACTCTTCACATTGTCAATGATCTAGATAGTGGACTTGATGGCTTTGTAGCAAAGTTTGTGATGATACAAAGATATGTGGAGGGGTAGGCAGTTCTGAAACAGAAATGCAATTGCAGTAGGACTTAGACAAATTGGAAAAATGGCCAAAAAAGTGGCAAATGCAATACAGCGTTGAGAAATGTATGATAATACATTTTGGTAAAAGGAACAATAGTGCAGACTATTATCTAAGTGGGGAGAAAATTCAAGCACCGGAGGTGCAAAGGGACTGAGGAGTCCTCGTTCAAGACTCTCAGAAGGTTAATTCACAGGTTGAGTCTGTGGTAAAGAAGGCAAATGCAATGTTGGTATTTATTTCAAGGGGAATGGAATATAAAAGCAAGGAGATAATGCCAAGTCTTTATAAGACACTAGTCAGGCCACAGTTAAGAGTATTGTCAACAGTTTTGGGCCCCATATCTCAGATAGGATGTGTTGTTATTGGAAAGAATCCAGAGGAGATTCACCAGGATGATTCTGGGAATGAAGGGGTTAACATATGAGAAGGGTTTGGCAGCTTTGGACCTGTAGTCCAAAGGAGGCCAAGTCGGGAGGCCTTATGGTCATAGGGAGCATGGAATTGGTGTCCAGAGAGTGTCTTTAGCCAAAGTCTTGGCTTTAGTAGAGAATTCAGGAACAATGCTAGCCTTAGAACTGAAAGTCCTAAGAACCATCGAACAAGGTTACTCATATAAGAGTCAACCAACAAACTGGCAACTCCTTCTTGTGGTCGCAGGGTCTTTATCCTGCAGTTTCTGATGGGAAGCAGGTGTGTGTAGTTAGTGGAACCTGGGAATGATTGGAATTTAAATGAGGTGATTGAGGCCCAATTCCAGAGGTAAATAGCATGGTGGGGGATTGCCAGAAGGGACCATGACCATGTGGTGGAGGCCAAGTCCTGGGTATATTCAAAGCAGAAGTTGATAGATTAGATTAGATTATGAGGACACGCAGTCCTCTTTTATTGTCATTTAGTAATGCATGCATTAAGAAATGATATAATACTCCTCCGGTGTGATATCACAAAAACAGAGGACAGACCAAGACTGAAAAACTAACAAAAAACACATAATTATAACATATAGTTACAACAGTGCAACAATACCATAACTTGATGAAGAACAGGCCATGGCACAGTAAAAAATTTCAAAGTCTCTCGAAAGTTCCACATCTCGCGCAGATGGTAGAAGGAAGAAAATGCTCCCTGCCATGCCCGACCACAGTCCGACTCTGAGTCGTCTGAAAACTTAGAGCTCTGATGAGCCCTCCGACACCGAGTACCGAGCATCATCTCTATCCGAATGATTCGACCTCAGCCTCGGTCGCCAGCAGCAGGCAAAGCCAGGGATTTTGGGGCCTTCCCTCTGGAAGATTCTGGATCGCCCAGTAACAGCGGCAGCGAACCGGCGTTTCAGAAATTTCTCCAGATGTTCCTCCGTGCTTTCACGTCTGTCTCCATCAAATCAGAATTGTCCACGGCCCCTATTTAACAGAAACGATATCATTTCACCGGAGAGATGCGCGTGCTGCGTCGTGCCGCCATCTTCTCCTCCTGCTTTTTCCTGATTGGTCGGAGTATCAAAGGATATAGTGAGAGGGCAGGTATATGGGGTTAAGTGCGATCCGGAATCAGCCATGATGGAATGGCGGAGCGAACCCAATGGGCTGAATGGCCTCATTCTGCTCCTGTGTCTGCAGAGCTCTCACCATTGTCAAGGACCTCCCCCATCTGTCCCACAATCTCTTTGACCTCCTACCATCAAGCAGAAGATACCGCCGTATAAGAACAAGGACAGTTAGGCTGGGTAACACTTCTCCCTCAGGCTGAGAGACTTCTGAAAATCCCGCTGCCATCCAATACTCATTATTTATATCAGCATCAGTAGCAGTAATTCTGTTGTATATTTAACCATATATCGTAGATGCACTTTATGGCAATTTGACAACTGCAAAATACATTTCTATGTTTATATTATTGCATGTGGTCTATGTGATACGGTACTGTGTTTTACACCTTGGTTCCTGAGGAATGGTGTTTTGTTTAGCTGTATACCCAGGTACAGTTAAATGGCAATAAACTTGAACAATAAAATTCCTGGACTCTAATCCAACAATCAAGAAGGGGAGAGCCTCCCTCTTTACAGGGGTTTGTCCGGGGTGTGTGGGGGGGAAGATTTTCTCATTAACAGGGGTCACTATTTAACTGATTCTCTATAGTATATCAGAACATTGGTTTATTATTATTATCAGGTATGAAGGGACAGTGAACTATGCCGTCCATACAGGTAATTTCAGCACAAAAAGTGTAACAGTTACGGAGAAAGTGCAGTAGGATGGGAGTTTCCGTGTGACTGGTGGTAAGTCACTTTTGAATTTTCTGCCCAATTTTCTTGGGGGGGGGGGGTGATGGTGAAGAGAAGTGAGAATAAAATGCCCCGTCCCGTGCAGAGAGGAGTAGACGAGATGAGAAATGGGCGGGGAGGTGGTTGGTGAGCAAGGGGCGGCCTAGCTAATATATTAAGTGGAGGATGCAGATGTTGGGGCCTCGGTCCCCATCCCCTCACCTTTGTGAGCTCACCGAGACATTACAATCTAGTGACGTCCCCCCCCCCCCCCCCGGTGCCGTCAATGCGGCCCCAGCTTCAGGCGGGGTCTGTGAAGTCCTGGACAGGTGTCATCAGAGCATCTCTCCGACCGCGGCATACAACGCCATACGCCTACGAACTTTAAAATAGCATCTCAGAGAATACATCTCCGGCCAGATCACAGAGGGAAGGTAGGTGAAACGGGAGTGAAGAGGGGTTTGCGGGGCAGGGATGGGGATGTTGTCGGAGAGATGGGAGGGCGTAGCTCGAGGGTGGGGTGGAGAGAGACGACGCCTTCCTACCTCCCACTGGAATCGTCAACTCCCATCAGTATGCAGTGTGTATACCGAGAGTAGATACGATTTAAATTAAAACACTCCCGCCCTCACGCAGTGAATGAAGTTTCCTGCACACCGTCCCACCACGTACCGCTGAGTGAATCAGAGTACAGAGTGAATCTCCCGCCACAGGTTTCTAGAGTCAGACAGAGTCAAGCTCCCCCGTTTCTGTCCCACTGTAGAGATCATGGAGCCCGCAAAGAGGAACACATCAAGAAGGCGACGGATCGCTTCGGCTATTTCTCGTTTCTTTATCGCTACGTTCCGAATTCTGTGTCAATGTGAATGTTTCTCGGTGAGTTCTCAACCAAGAATAAACCTTGAGGGAAATAAGAACGGGAGGAAGAAATTCACTCTCCCCCCTCCGGACTTGCCCCTCACCCTCGTGACTCCCCTTCCTGCACTCGCAGCGATTCTGACCATTCCCTTCCGCAGCCTCCAGAGAACTGATCAACCCTGAGAATTTGCGTAGTCAGCTCCCCACAATCTCCGGGATAAGTGAGGCCAGGTGCACGGTCTCGGACAGTGCAATGATTCTGGAACTTTGTGATCTCCCACAGGGTTCCCAGTCCTGCTGCAAAGGTGTCAACCGCGTAGTTCCGCAAAACGAGCAGCAGGTAAAGGAATCTTCTGCAGCGGGAAGCCAGGGAAATCACTCTTGTCCGCCGGACGACAACATTCTGCAAGCGAGCAGGGAAAATTGGCAAAATCCACGTGCGCCTGGAATTTCAGGCACAGGTACGGAGGAGTTGGTAGAGGGATTGGGGCGGGTCAGGCCCATAGAGGGAGTACCGAACACCGATTCCCATGACCGTACCCCCTGACGATAGGAGCGCCATGCATGGTTCCCGCCGCCGTATCCTATGGTCAGACTCACTCCAGGAGCAGCGTGCATAGTTCCTGCGTCCCTATTCCTGAGTCAAACCCACACCAGGAACACGGTATACAGTTCTCTTTGTCCCTGGGTCATACGCACCAGGAGTATGGTGCAACACTCACCACACGCTGGAGGAACTCAGCAGGTCGGACAGCATCCATGGAAAAGATCGGTCGACGTTTCGGGCCAGAACCCTTCGTCAGGACTGTAGAAGGAAGGGGCAGAGGCCCTATAGAGAAGGTGGGGGGAGGGTGGGAAGGAGAAGGCTGGTAGGTTCCAGGTGAAAAACCAGTAAGGAGAAAGATCAAGGGGTGGGGGAGGGGATAGGCAGGAAAGGTGAAGAAGGAATAGGGGAAAACACAATCGGTAGTTGAAGGAGGTGGAACCAAGAGGCAGCTGGGGGAGGGGTGCAGAGTGACATAGGGATAGGGAGAGGGAATTACTGGAAGTTGGAGAATTCTACGTTCATACCAAGGGGCTGGAGACTACCTAGACGGTTATGAGGTGTTGCTCCTCCAACCTGAGTTTAGCCTCATCATGGCAGTGGTGGCTTTGACCTCAGCTCCGGTAATTCCCTCCCTCCCCCTCCCTTCCCCTATCCCTATGTCACTCTGCCCCTCCCCCAGCTGCCTATCACTTCCCTCATGGTTCCGCCTCCTTCTACTACCCATTGTGTTTTCCCCTACCCTTTCTTCACCTTTCCTGCCTATCCCCTCTCTGCTTCCCCTCCCCCACCACTTTATCTTCCCCCTTACTGGTTTCTCACCTGGAACCTACCAGCCTTCTCCTTCCCACCCTCCCTCACCTTCTCTATAGGGCCTCTACCCCTTCCCTCTACAGTCCTGATGAAGGGTTCTGGCCCGAAACGTCGACCGATCTTTTCCATGGATGCTGTCCAACCTGCTGAGTTCCTCCAGCGTGTGGTGAGTGTTGCTTTGACCCCAGCATCTGCAGAGTATTTTGTGTTTAGGAATATGGTGCATGTGTAGAAAATTAAAAGAATTGTTTTGTTTTAAAAAGAAACAACATCTGTCCCCTGTCCTTCCCTCTCCAGGATATGACCCACCAGTTACTTCCATCCCTCGTCCATTCCCGGCGTGGGATCCAGCTCCCATGGATCCCTCGAGGTCTGGGACAGCGATCCCCGTTGGCGCCTCCCCTTCGGTAGAGGGTCCAGGATGTCCCGAGTGCAATAGGGATGTCGGAAGCTCGGGGCTGGAGGAGCAGCAGCCCCAAGATGGCCTCGACAAAAGCGTTCCATCTCCCGCTGAGTCGCCGTCCCCGGGGACGGTCCCCTCCTCTTCTACGGGACAGGAGGAGGGGGAGGATGTGGAGAAGATGGAAGAGGAGGAGGTGGGGAAGCCGGGGACGTCCCGGGAGCAAGGTGGACAGGAGCAGAGTGTGGCTTTCAGTTTCCGCTCGATGTGGGAAAAGTTGTGGGACCCCCTTTCGTCCAGTCCCCACTCTCACGTTGTGCGGAGTGGATTACAGGACTCGCCGGACGTTTTAACGTATGGGTTGAAAAACAATCACCCAAGATCTGAACGCCCTGTGCAGGCTCCGTACCCGTCTGAGGAGGCCGCGCCTGCATCCTCCATCCCGGACTCTGAGCTGCTCAAGGTGCCCCACACAGATTATGAATTCTGGGCCACCTTCAACTTCGGTGGAACAGAGGCGGCGAGGATGCTGCTGATGGAGCGCCGGGAGAGGGCTGCAGCTCAGAACACCTCGATATCCTGAGGGACCCCGTGGTTTCAGACGGGACAGGGTGGCTCCGAGACAGCACGACAGGGTCGCTTAGGCCACCTTTGGAACGGGGAAGTGAGGGATTAATTTTGGGCCCAGTGTGAGACTGGAGTCAGACTGAGTCCAGGGGGCACAGCTAGTTGACTTTAGCTTTATTGTCATTCAGTCCGACAGCTGTATACCCGCAAGGGTTACAACATTCGTACAAAACAATGTCCACAACACGGTACATATAACTCATACATATAACACATAAAGTTAAGTAATATATTACCACGAGTTATCTATCAGTTTTTATATATTTATTTATTTATGGAGCATTTACGATGCAATTAAAAAGGAAACAGTGTCACCCAATGTGTGATGTGCCTTGATCGTGACATGGAGTTCAGCAGACTTACAGCCTGGGGGGAAGAAGCTGTTTCACATCTTAACATTCTGGTGGAGAGTTGGGAGATGTGGGCCACGCAGAAGGCCCTGTGTATGCAGAGCACCTGATAAGTATCTCTGATGGATGATATAGTAACCCCAATGATCCTCGCTAGCCTCCTCCTGAGTCTCCTGCAATTCTTAGAGACCCTGTGTGGGGTTAGGAACAGGAAGTGAGGTTGGGGGGAGAGCGAGCGTTAATCTCTGGTGAGGAGGGGAGAGAGAGTGTTAGTGGGGAGGGAGGTGGTCTATAATCTATATACTACTAAAACTCTCATGCTTTGTTTGTGACTTCCAATTAGCACAAACGGTGCTGTAGAGCGGCACTTTTTTTGGCTAAATCGAATTCAAAATGTGCTAACTTACAGACTGCAGGCGAACTTCAGGGTTATATATTCGTATAAAATTGCTCTTTCGACAAAAATCAACAGGCTGCCTTTCACCCGAGACTGGATCGGCCACCATGGAAATCAGGAGGCCACAGCCCGACGCATGCACACGGCCAGCCTCAGCAGCTTTATGGCTTTGGTGTTACTGCTTCCGATCTTCTATCAAGCATTAGGGTAAAAATATATGGATAGCCTAATTATGCCGCGTGGAAAGAGAAGGGGGACGTTATGGTTAAGAGATGACGCCAAACATCGTACGGAAGCAGCAAGGAGAGGGAGAGAACAACAATCAGATGAGGCCAGGGCCGCACGGCTCCAGGATCAAAGAGGCAGGACAAAAAAGATGAGAGAAGACGAGACAGAGGAGGTCAGGCATACACGTCTCCAAAATGACAACAATAGGCACAGACGGAGGAGAGAACAAGAATCTCAATCAGGCCAGGGCCGCACAACTCCAGGATCAGAGAGAAAGAACAAATGGTAGAAGAGATGAAGGATGAAAGGGCTGCATGTCTCCAGAATGACAAAAACAGGCAGAGAAGGAGGAGAGAGGAAGAGACAGAGGGGAAAAAAGGAAAGATCAACTGAAGAATATGTGGCACAGAGTAATTATTGCGAGAGTTGCTGAAGACGACAATGGCCGCTTTCGACGACACTACCTCGACAGAGAAAGAGCAAGGCAAAATGCACGACTGGCATGCCGTCACATTTCTGTCAATGTTGGTTCGATGACGAGAGTATGCCCTCACTGTCGTGCCTTCCTATTCCGTGGAGAAACCGTACATTTCTGCTGTATGAAGGGACAGGTCAGGATAGGCAATTTGCAGCCTCTACCTAATGAACTCCTCAATTTGTACAGCAATGATGAACCTCTTGCAAACGAGTTCAGGAAGAACATCAGACAATACAATTGCCTCTTCCAAATGACATCCTTTTGTGCCAAAGAAGTCATTCCAACTAGGAATCAATGGAATCCTTCTGTGATTATGCAAGGCCAAGTCCGTCATTACATCGGACATTTAATTCCAGACCCAACCCGGCAAGCCCAATTCCTTCAAGTTGACTTCATGGATACATAGTGTTCATTCTGGCCACATATTTGTCTTCCTATGCGTCTTTCTTCTTTAATAAGCTGAGTTTTTCTTCTTTAATTTCCAAATCAAAGAGATAGCAACAGCATTCAGGAAAATGTAATGTTCATTCTGGTCAGATCAGACTGCACTACTCTTCTCTCAAAGGGTGCCCCAACGGGTCACCCTGTTGTCTAGTAACCAATAAAGTGATTGGAACAAAAAACCTTGTTTGGTGTTTCAGGCTTGTAACTTCCTAGTCCCTCCATTGGTGCTCATTCCCTCCTTTCTATTCACCCCTTGGTGCTCCCTCACTCCTCACCGGCCCTTCCTTAGGTGTAATGTAGGGCTCTCAGTAATACTAGACGGACTGTTAACTGTTAATTGTTTATTACCAAAATGGCTTCTCTGTGGTATTATATTAAAATGGCTTCCCATACTGTTAACTGCTGAGCAAGGGGTTCCCTGTAACAGCAATGTTCAGATTATCCAATGTGATAATGGAAACTGTATTCATTTGTTAGCCAATGGAAGTCATGTTCTGTTATCTTGTATATGTGTGCTGAGTTGAGGAGCGCGGGCTTTTTCGGGAGGCAAACGGAGAGGACGGACGTGTGAGGAACGGACAGCGGTTCCAGGGCAGCGGACACCGGACCTCGGGGGTTTGGAAGGTGGCCGGAGTCTCGGAAGGACGTTGTGGATGGAATCGGAGGTGTGAGCTCCAACGTATTAAAATATTATGTGCACAAGACTGATAAGTCACTTATGTGGCGCCTTTTCTTTTAGTTGTTGCTTCTAACTCATCACCAAAAATTTGCTGTAAAGTATCATTCTTTACTTGCACTTTGTATATTGTTTCATATTTGTGTCCTGGCTGATCATTGGGCGTCTCAAACCTTATCCGCACCAAAGCATTTGCACTGTTTGGCGGGGTCGACGGCTAGTCACCCTAGGCAACGGGAGTCAGTGGGGCAAAGACCGTCACATCTGGGAGCTCGTCCGGGATTTGAATTCTGTCAGGATATGGGGTAAATCACCTGGGTTAAATTAAAAGGGATGGATGCGGATAAGATCGAGCTTTGGTGTGAGATTCAGGATGTCCCGGTTACTCATGCCTGCATATTAAGTGGGGTGGATGTATATACCCCGGATGATGTGTTAATTCGATGTTTGAGTACAGTCAGAGCCATCGGTAAGGTTGAGATTGTAAGCAGAAAGATTGGTAAAACGGGGTCTCAGCCTTTGTGCTGATACAGACAGGTGCTGACGTCAGGGAATTGGGACTGCCCCAGTCTATCGGTGACGTAGGTGAGGCCCCCATGGGGCGTGCACGCTGTCACGGAGGAGGGTCTGAAGAGACACTAGAGGAGTTGCCCGAAGCTAGGAGCGGAGATTTTAGAGAGCAGGTCCAATCGTTTTTGAGGGATGAAGGAAGGGAGTGGTCAGATTTGGAGAATGTAATTAGTTCTCATTCCCCACAGAAGGGGGGGGGGGGCTCTGAGTTGGCCTCAGCCATTAACTCTGGTGAACCAGGCGGTGGGTCCGCGACAGAAGTTAAGAATTTTCTCAGGGAGGACCCCCATCCCCGACGGGGAAGAGGATTACGAGTCCTGGGTAGGACATACCTCTCAGTTGCTTGGTGAGTGGCAGTGTTCTGAGGAGGATAAGCGGAAAAGAATGGGGGACAGTTTGAGAGGGGTGGCAGCTGAGGTGGAAAAAGGGGTGAGCGTTAACCAGCCTTGGCTTCTTGGAAGGAGTGTCTAGTTGCCCTAGAGGAGGCGTTTGGGCTGACGGGAAGCCCGGTGGAGCTTTTAGGGGGGATTCAGAATCTGCGTCAGGAGAAAGGGGATAAGTTTTCTGACTTTTCTCCGACTAGAGCGAAGGCTAAATTGCTTGAGGTGCCGGGGGGTCATTTCGGGGAATGAGGTGGATCAGATAAGGATCGACCAGGTTGTCAGGGGCGCGCGGAGACATGATGCGATCGCTAAGAGCCTCCGGCAGTCCCGTAGAATGCGTCCCTCCTCCACCCCCCCGTCTTTTGTTCAGTTGCGCAGAGAGGTCAGGGAGGAAGAGGATGGATTGGAAGCAGCAGGCGGCTCTGTTAAGAAGGTACAGTCCTCGGTAGTAGACCCTTGTGGTGAAATGACTGGGGTCAGCTCCATGAGGGAGACATATAATGAGGTCGCTGCAGGTGGGGTCCCTCCGCGGGAGGGGACTGGCGGAGAAGGCCCCTCTCAGAAGGGAAGGACGGCACTGAGGCCAGGCGGAGGCCGGGGACCTGCGAGGCGAGTCGTGTGCTATTACTGCGGGGAAGAGGGGCACTTCAGGTGGGAATGTGATTGGCATGGAGCCCCTCGAAGGGAGAGTCCCCGGGTGTCCCAGCAGAAAGGGGGTCGGGAAACTTCGAGGCGACTCAGTGAGGGAGCGGACTGGAGTCTCTGGGAAAATACGTTCCCAACAATGTGCCGCGGGACCCTCGGGAGGAAAAGACCCTATCCCAGAAGGATTGGTGGAGCCCCGATCCAGCATGTGGATACGAATAGAGGGGATAGATGTAAAAGCCGTACTCGACACGGGGTCGCAGGTCACTTTACTGTACCGGTCGTTCTACAATCAGTATCTGGCGCATTTTCCCCTGACACCTTTCAGTGCACTGGAGATTTGGGGCATCAGTGATGGTGATTACCCGTACGATGGCTATTTGTGGAACTGGAGTTCCTGGAAGCTGAGGTGGAGGTGTCTGAGGCTTATGAACCCTGGTACTGATTTGCCCGGACCCTGGTGAGACTGGGGGTGTGTCAATTGTGGTGGGGACCAACACCCCTATTGTGCAGGGACTCCCGGGAGCCTGCAAGGAGAAGGCGGGTAAAGACTTTTTGGAGACTCTGTCTGTGCACCAAGTGTTCTGAGTTGCTTTTGAGGAAGCATGGGGTCGCCCTGGGCTGGATGTGATGTGTGAACGAGGCACTGTGTGGTGTGCCCAGTCGAAGCCCAGGGTGGTGCGGCCGGGTGAAGTAGCGAGAGTGATGGGGATCCCTGGATTCCCGGGAGTGCCTGAAGGTGAAGCCCTTTTAGTGGACACCCCAGAAGATCTCGAAGGGGAGTCGAGATTCCCTGCTGGGGTGCTGGTGAGACCCGAGTTGCAGAAGCCCTCGGTGGTATAGGCAGGCAAGCTGGTGCTGATCGTCAGGAACACTACTGCACGGGAGGTCACCTTTAAGCGAGGAGTGCCTCTGGCGCATTTGTTCCCGGTGACGGTGATGCATAGCGCCCCCGTGAGGCCAGTTGGGGGAGAGCTGTCGCGAAAAAGGCCTAAGTTGACTGCTGAAGCTTTTAAATTTGGGGCATCACCTGTACCGGAGGGTTGGAAGCGGAGGCTGGTGGAGAAGATGTTGACTTTGACAGATGTTTTTTCCCTTGATGAGTTTGATGTGGGTTGTTCCAGGAGCACTCGCCACACCATACGGGTGACTGAGGATACTCCGTTTAGAGAACAGTCACGGCGACTGGCCCCTGCAGACGTGGAAGACATGCGGCAGCATTTGGGCAAGTTGAAGAAGGCTGGGATCATCACGGAGTTCCGAAGCCCGTATGCGTCTCCTATCATAGTGGCCCGGAAGAAGAATGGGGAGGTTCGTATGTGTGTGGACTATAGAACACTGAACAGGCACACAGTCCCAGATCAGAACATGGCCCCCCGGGTGGAAGATGTGCTGCCCTGTCTGAGTAGGGCGAAGTGATTTAGCGTGCTGGATTTGAGGAGTGGGTATTACCAGAGCCCGATGAGTGAGGCCGATAAGGAGAAGATGGCCTTCATTTGCCCTTTGGGCTTTTACCAGTTCGAATGGATGCCCCAGGGCATATCAGGAGTCCCTGCCTGTCACAATGGGGGCATTGGGAACAGACCCAAATGCAAGACACAGACACTGAAGTACAAGGATCAGGACCTGACTAGAGTAGGGACGTAAGAGGATACAGCCAACGAGCAGGGACAAGAACGCAGACTAGGGCATGGACCCTGAGCCAGAGACTGCACAAGGACCCAGAACCTGGGTCTTGCCTTGGGCTTGGGCGCCAGAACCAGGCATGGACATGACATGACTGCAGGACTAGAGGTTGGGGTCTTGAGGCTAGAGGCTTGGAGACAGGCTGGGGTCTTGGTATTGAGGCTTGAGGCTTGGAGGCAGGCTAGGGTCTTTGCTCTTGAGCTTGGTTGCAGGCTGGGGTCTTGGTCTTGAGGCCTGCAGACTAGGGTCTTGGTCTTGAAATGCAGAGGCTTGGGTATGGATTCCGAGACAGAGACTGGGCAAGGACCCAGAACCTGGGCCTTAACTCGGGCTCGGACTCTAGAACTAGGCAAGGACAAGACAAGGCTACATGACTGGACATGGCCCGGTGAGGAACTCCTGGGTAGGATGAGACACAAGGACAGGTAAAGGCACATGGACAGGACTCGAATAGGACTGGACTGGGCACAGACTGGATGAGGGCGTTCAGGAGCACGGAGTCTTGGACTAGAAGAGACGGGAGCACGGAACACAGAGCCAGGACCCCTCCCTGGGAACAGGACGTAGGGCCAGGACTCATACACAGAATACTGAACATGAAGAGACAGATCCCAACACGGTAGCGGCAAACGGCTGGACCCACCTAGCAAAGGCGTGGACACAGAGACAGGTCCCAACTCTAGGTGGTGGCAAACAGCCAGACCCACCTAGCAAAGGCATGGACACAAAGAGGCAATTCCACACAACAAAAGACAGTTCCTTACCTTGACCTAACAAGGCTCCAGTCTTGCTCTGGTGGTAAAACTTCAGTGGTACAGGCACGGTATACAGGCGGGGTATCCAGGCTAGGTGAGCAGGCAGAGAGTCAGGCGAGGTATCCAGGCATGGAGCCAGAGGAGGGGGTTAAAGACAAGGAGGGGAACAGAACAGTCCACCAAGGAATCGCTGATTTGCAGAGGTATTTATGTCTCAGCCCCAAAACGAGAAATATTTGCCCACAACAGAAACTGGGTAAAACCAGAAACTCCGGAACAAGGAACCATGGACTGGACCGTGAACCGGAACACAGACTTCTCGGACCGCACTATGACACTGCCACCTTCCAGAAGGTCATGGAGAAGACAGTGGGGGATATGAACCTGCTCGAAGTGCTGGTATATTTGGATGACCTCATAGTATTTGGATCCACCTTGGAAGAACATGAAGCGAGGCTGATGAAGGTGCTCAATCGGCTGAAGCAGGAAGGGTTGAAGCTTTCCCTGGACAAGTGCCAGTTCTGCCAGACGTCTGTTAGCTATGTTGGACACATTGTCTCGTGGATGGTGTAGTGGCAGACCCAGCTAAGATCGAAGCAATGACCACCTGGCCGAGGCTCCAGACCATGATGCTCTGCGCTCGTTCATAGGGTTCTGTGGGTACTATCGGAGATTCGTGAAGGGCTATGCCAAGGTGAGTCATCCCTTGAACCATCTTCTGTGTGGCCACCCTCCCCTGGGACAGAGGGGAAAAGGGAGAAAAAGACAGGAGGTGGGAGAATATGTGAACCTGTCAGAGCCCTTCGGACAGAGATGGGACGACAAATGTGAAGCAGCTTTCCAGTCACTGAAGGAGATGCTGACTCAGGCGCCGGGCAGACCCACGATTGCCCTATCTGTTACACACTGACACCAGTCATGAGGGGTTAGGGGCCACTCTATATCAGGATCAGGGCGCTGGCCTGAGGCCTGTAGCGTTTGTCAGCTGGAGTTTGTCACCTTCAGAGAGAAACTATCCCACTCACAAGTTGGAGTTCCTGGCATTGAAATGGGCGGTTGTGGATAAGCTGAGTGGCTATCTCTATGAGGCAAGTTTGAGGTGCGGACAGACAACAATTCGCTCACTTACATCTTGACCTCGGCGAAACTGGTTGTGTCAGGCCATCGGTAGCTGGCAGCTTTTTCTTCATATGTTTTCAGCCTGAAGTACCGACCGGGGAGCCGGAATGTTGACGCGGATGCTCTGTCCCGACGGGACCATGAGGAGCCGGGGAAGGACAAGGAGTAGGAGAGTGTTCCTGCACCCAGGGTGAAGGCGATGTGCCAGTTTGCTATCGCCATGCAGGCTGAGGAGAAGGAGCGGCTGGATCAAGCAGTGGACTCATTGGGGGCATCCGATGACGCTCTGCCCCTAGTGTACTGTGATATGACTGCTCTGAAGACTACACAGCTGCCAGGGTTAAGCCCTGGGGAAGTGGCCGCTGCACAGCGAGATGACCCAGACATAGGCCCGGTCTGGCATGCCATGGAAGAGGGGGTTGTGACACAGGCGGAGAAGGCTAAGCATGGTCCCATGTCCCAAAGAATGGCTTCGGTTGAGGTTGAAGAACCAAATGTTATGCCGGGTAACGTCACCCCCGGACCGAGCTCGGTGTTGGCAGCTGGTCCTGCCGGAGAAGTATCAGAAGGTTGTGTTGAAGTCCCTCCATGATGACTCTGGACATTTGGGAGTGGAAAAGGCCTATGGATTGCTCAAGGATCGGTTTTACTGGCCCCGAATGAGGACGGAGGTTGAAGAGTACTGCAAGTCCTGCATTCATTGCATACGACGGAAGACGCTGCCCGGGCAGGCTGCTCCTTTGTGCCACTTGCAGAGTGTGGGGCCTTTGGACCTGGTGTGTATGGATTTCCTGTCAATAGAACCCGATGCCAGCAACATGGCGAATGTCTAGGTCATCACGGACCACTACACCAGGTGTGCTCAAGCTTTTCCTACCAAGGATCAGAGGGTGACTACAGTGGCAAAAACGCTATGGGAGAAGTATTTTGTGCATTATGGCCTTCCTCGGCAGATACATAGTGACCAGGGACGAGACTTTGAGAGCAAACTCATCTATGAGTTGCTGGGCATGCTGGGGATTGAGAAGTCGACTACCATGCCCTATCATCCACAGGGGGATCCCCAGCCGGAAAGGTTTAATCGGACGCTGCTAGACATGCTCGGGACTCTGGAGATCAGCAAAGAAAATCAATGGAGTCGACATATTGGGTATCTAGTTCACTGTTACAACTGTACACGCAATGAAGCTACTGGTTACTCACCCTATTATCTTATGCTTAGACGCGAGGCAAGGTTGCCCATTGACCTTTGTTTCGGGACTGATGCGGGTGAGGTGTCACCGAAGCCTTGCTTGAAGTATGTGTCTGATATGAGGCAAGAACTGAAAAGAGCTTACGAGTTGGCCAGGGAGGCTGCTGCCCGGCAGAATTGAAAAAATAAGAGCAGGTACGACCAGAAAGTAAAGTTCTCTCAACTCCTGCCGGGAGACCGAGTTTTCATCAGGAATCTGGGATTACCGGGAAAACACAAGCTGGCTCATTGCTGGGCAGCCACGCCCTATGTGGTGGAGAGTCAGATGCCAAACCTGCCTGTTTTCCGGGTATGGCCTGAGGATGGAAAGGGGCCTGTCAAGGTTCTCCATCGGAATGACCTGTTGCCCCTGGGGCAAGATGTGCAGGTACAGCAGGAGCCTGACGAGGTGGCTGCACCCAGTACCAGGACTCTGCGTCCCCACAGGGTGGAGGACGTGCCTACCACAGGAGAGACAGGCCCGGGCCCAGCCCCTGTGAGAATACTGATTCGGAAGATGATGACTGGGATGGTTGGTACATTCTGACATTCACTGATGCTCCCGGGATGGAGGAAGAGACTCCTGGCCTTTCCCCCACTGGGTTAGAAGGGGCTAGTGTGGGGCAGTCTGTGGTACCACAGGGCGCTGAAGGGGAGGATGTAGGGTCTGAACCAGAGATAGAGGGTTCCGAGGTGCAGAGAGGCTTGGGTGACAGCTCGGGGGAGGGTTCGCCTCGTAGTTTCAAAGGGTCCCCTGTAGTGTCCGAGGCAGAAGGGGTAGGCGAGGGGGTACATAGTTCTCAGAGAAGTCGGAAACCCCAGAGAGGTTGGCCTACGTAGCACCCGGGGAACAAAGTGTGATCTCTACTGTTTTGGGGAGTCAGATCACTGCTTTCTGCACTTGGATTGGGTTGTCTGTTCCGCAGGGAGGGATGGCGAATTATCTGAACGTCATGAGGGCATGACTTATTTCGGTGAGGCCAGAATGTAGGGCTCTCAGTATACTAGATGGGCTGTTAACTGTTAAACGCTTATTACTAAAATGGCTCCTCTGAGGTGTTATATTAAAATGGCTTCTCGTACTGTTAACTGCTGAGCAAGGGGTTTTTGGTAACAGCAATGTTTGGGTTATACAATGTAATAGTGGAAACTGTATTCATTTGTTAACCAATGGAAGTGATGTATGTGTGTGCTGAATTGAGGAGCGCAGGCTTTTTCAGGAGGCAAGCGGAGAGGTCGGACGTATGAGGAATGGACAGCGGTTCCAGGACCTCGGGGGTTTGGAGGGTGGCCGGAGTCTCGGAAGGACGTTTTGGATGGAATCGGAGACGTGAGTTCCAACGTATTAAAATATCATGTGCACAAGACTGATAAGTCACTTATGTGGCGCCTTTTCTTTTAGCTGTTGCTACTAACCCATCACCAAAATTTGCTATAAAGTATAATTCTTCACTCGCACTTTGAATATTGTTTCATATTTGTGTCGTGGCTGATCATTGAGCGACTCGCACCGTATCCGCACCAAAGCATTTGCACTGTTTGGCGGGGTCGATGGCTATTCACCCTAGGCAATGGGAGTCAGTGGGGCAAAGACCGTTACGGTAATCATCACTTGGCTCTCCTTCCCTGCTCAAAAAAGATGAGGGAGGAGAGGGTGATAATGTGAGGGTGGGCAGAAGATAATTCTTCCACTCCTATGCCCGTGAGGGCCGGAGAGATGTAGTGGGCTGAAATCGAAGGGGGCAGCAATGTCCCTCAATGAGCTGCATTGTGGTCAAAGAATTCCTCACTTAATTTAAATTCCTGCCTCACTTCCACGTTGCTCCATCATCAGCAGATAATGCCGAAATGTTCAGTAGGCACCACTTGCATTTAAAGTCTCGCACCCACTCCTTGGGTTACCTCAATGCTGCTGAAAAGTTCTGAAAGGGCCCACTCATGCCCTCTCAAACCACCATGTGTCTCCGTCCCTGATCATTGCTCTAAGTTGATCTTCTCCATCCATTGGGAAAATCCCACCCCAATGATATTTCTACGCAGCACATCACCTCTCTCTATGGCACGTACCACTGAGAATGAAGCGTATCCTTGCCTGTAAAGACTTGGCAAAGTGCCACTTAGAGGATAATGTAAAGATGTGGAAGAAGGTCGTGGTAGGATGAGAACATAGAGAACATAGAACATAGAACGGTACAGCACAGTACAGTAGAGGCCCTTCGGCCCACAATGTTGTACCAACCCTCAAACACTGCCTCCCATATAACCCCCCACCTTAAATTCCTCCATATACCTGTCTATTGGTCTCTTAAATTTCACTTGAGTATCTGCCTCCACCACTGACTCAGGCAGTGTATTCCATGCGCCAACCACTCTCTGAGTAAAAAACCTTCCTCTAATATCCCCCTTGAACTTCCCACCCCTTACCTTAAAGCCACGTCCTCTTGTATTGAGCAGTGGTGCCCTGGGGAAGAGGCACTGGCTATCCACTCTATCCATTCCCCTTATTATCTTGTATACCTCTATCATGTCTCCTGTCATCCTCCTTCTCTACAAAGAGTAAAGCCATAGCTCCCTTAATCTCTGATCATAATGCATACTCTCTAAACCAGGCAGTATCCTGCTAAATCTCCTCTGTACCCTTTCCAATACTTCCACATCCTTCCTATAGTGAGGTGACCAGAACTGGATACAGTACTCCAAGTGTGGTCTAACCAGAAATTTATAGAGCTGCATTATTACCTCGCGACTCATAAACTCTATCCCTCGACTTATGAAAGCTAACACCCCATAAGCTTTCTTAACTACCCTATCTACCTGTGAGGCAACTTTCAGGGATCTGTGGACATGTAACCCCCGATCCCTCTGCTCCTCCACACTACCAAGTATCCTGCCATTTACTTTGTACTCTGCCTTGGAGTTTGTCCTTCCAAAGTGTACCACCTCACACTTCTCCGGTTGAACTCCATCTGCCACTTCTTAGCCAACTTCTGCATCCTATCAATGTCTCTCTGCAATCTTCGACAATCCTCGACACTATCACAACTCCACCAACCTTTGTGTTGTCTGCAAACTTGCCAACTCACCCTTCTACCCCCACATCCAGGTTGTTAATAGAAATCACGAAAAGTAGACGTTCCAGAAACGATCCTTGTGGGACACCACTAGTCACAACCCTCCAATCCGAATGTACTCCCTCCACCACGACCCTCTGCTTTGTGCAGGCAAGCCAATTCTGAATCTACCTGGCCAAACTTCCCTGGATCCCATGCCTTTTGACTTTCTGAATAAGCCTACCGTTTGGAACCTTGTCAAGTGCCTTACTAAAATCCATGTAGATCACATCCACTGCACTACCCTCATCTATATGCCTGGTCACCTTCTCAAAGAACTCTATCAGGCTTGTTGGACACGATCCACCCTTCACAAAGTCATGCTGACTGTTCCTGATCACACCATGATTCTCTAAATGCCCAAAGATCCTATCTCAAAGAATCTTTTCCAACAGCTTTCCCACCACAGACGTAAGGCTCACTGGTCTATAATTACCCGGACTATCCCTACTACCTTTTTTGAACAAGGGGACAACATTCGCCTCTCTCCAATCCTCTGGTACCATTCCCGTGGACAATGAGGACATAAAGATCCTAGCCAGGGGCTCAGCAATCTCTTCCCTCGGCTCGTGGAGCAGCCTGGGGAATATTCCGTCAGGTCCTGGGGACTTATCTGTCCTAATGTATTTTAATAACTCCAACACCTCCTCTCCCTTAATATCAACAGGCTCCAGAACATCAACCTCACTCATATTGTCATCACCATCATCAAGTTCCCTCTCATTGGTGAAAACCGAAGAGAAGTATTCATTGAGGACCTCGCTCATTTCCACAGCCTCCAGGCACATCTTCCCACTTTCATCTCTAATCGGTCCTACCTTCACTCCTGTCATCCTTTTGTTCTTCACATAATTGAAGAATGCCTTGGAGTTTTCCTTTACCCTACTTGCCAAGGCCTTCTCATGCCCCTTTCTTGCTCTCCTCAGCCCCTTCTTAAGCTCCTTTCTTGCTACCCTATATTTCTCAATAGATCCATCTGATCCTTGCTTCCTAAACCTCATGTATGCTGCCCTCTTCCACCTGACTAGATTTTCCACCTCACTTGTCACCCGTGGTTCCTTCACCCTACCATTCTTTATCTTCCTCACCAGGACAAATTTATCCCTAACATCCTGCAAGAGAACCCTAAACATTGACCACATGTCCATAGTACATTTCCCTGCAAAAACATTATCCCAATTCACACCCACAAGTTCTAGCCTTATAGCCTCATAATTTGCCCTTCCTCAGTTAAAAATTTTCCATGATAATGTTAAAGGCCAGGGAGCAGTGGTCAATGTCGCCCAGATGCTCACCCACTGAGAAATCTGTGACCTGACTCGATTCTTTACCTAATACTAGATCTAGTATGGCATTCCCCCTAGTCGGCCTGTCAACATACTGTGACAGGAATCCATCCTGGACACACTTAACAAACTCTACCCCATCTAAACCATTGGAACTAATCAGGTGCCAATCAAGCAACACACATAAAAGTTGCTGGTGAACGCAGCAGGCTAGGCAGCATCTCTAGGAAGAGGTACAGTCGACGTTTTGGGCCGAGATCCTTCGTCAGGACTAACTGAAAGAAGAAATAGAAAGAGATTTGAAAGTGGGAGGGGGAGGGGGAGATCCAAAATGATAGGAGAAGACAGGAGGAGGAGGGATGGAGCCAAGAACTGTTCAGTTGATTGGCAAAAGGGATATGAGAGGATCATAGGATGGGAGGCCTAGGGAGAAAGAAAGGGGGAGGGGGGAAGCCCAGAGGATGGGCAAGGGGTATAGTCAGAGGGACCTGAGTGTGGCTTCATCTTGACAGTAGAGGAGGCCGTGGATAAACATATCAGAATGGGACTGGAGGAATAACACTTTATATTCCGTCTGGGTAGCCTCCAAACTGATGGCATGAACATTGACTTCTCTAACTTCCGTTAATGCCCCACCTCCCCCTCGTACCCCATTAGTTATTTTTTATATTACATATATAATGTTTTTCTCTCTCTCCTTTGTCCCTCTCACTATACTCCTATTCACAAATAAAAGTTGTTAGTTAAATTGGTCAAAAACATTGGTTGTAATTCTGATTTATGTGAACGAAGGGTTGGGGGCAGAATATGTTTCAAGGCTCTGTAGACACATTTACAATTAAATCTGACCCATTGTTTGAATGCTGCAATTCCTGACTTGCCTGCATTTTGCAGTGCGATGTGTGCACGTGTTCGGTGCTCTGACTTGTTGAGAAGGGTGTAAATTCTGCCTGCTGGGATTATGCAAAGTAGGCAGACGGTTTTGTTAGTTAATATGCATTGCTGATTGGATGCTTGTTCTATCAAGTGGACCCCAGAATTGCAACAAATACTACTGGGCACAAATCATTCTGCAGTTGCTTCTGCAATGTCAGTGACTGATATTGCTATGGCTGTGTGATACTAGAATGCTGTTGAGCTGAGGGAGAACTGATCACTGCCTCATTTAGTAATCCTTAGAATTACTTGAAGAACAACCTGGTTCTAACTGATGCAAGCCATTTCTGAAATTAAACCCCAATTTTCACCAATCACGGTTCTTTTAAGCAATGATCCAGGCGGATGAACATCAGATACAACCCAGAATTTAGAACAGTACAGCACAAGAACAGGCTCTTTGGCTCATGATGTCTGTGCTGACCGTGCCTGGCCTGAAGTTATTTGCATCTGCCTGCACTTGATACATGTCCCTCCATTCACTCCTGTGTCTTATGGTCTTATTCCATCCGTTCCCTATCTGTTCATGAGCCTGACTAAATGCCTTTTCATCACCACAAGAAGGCATCTGCCACTCTTCATGTAAAGAAATTGTCCTGCACATTTCTCTTAATTCCCCCAACTCCGGACCTTAAAGCTCTGCCCCCTAGTACTTGACATTTCTACCCCGGCAAAGAGACTTCCATTGCCTATCCTATCGATGTCTCTCATAATTCCATAAACTTATCTCAGGTCTCCCCTCAACCTCTGACACTCCAGAGAAAGCAATGCTTGTCTATTCAATCCCTCCTTTTAGCTAACACTCTAATCCAAGTAGAATCCTAGTGAATCACTTCTGCACCTTCTCCAAGGCCTCCCCATGCTTCCTGTAATGTGACCAGAAGTGAACACAATACCTCAAAAACAGCCTGAGCAAAGTTTTATACAACTGCAGAAATTATCAAAGTAGTAGGCAGCATGAATTTTGTGTGTACTATGTAGTGAAGCAAATTATAATCTCAAATGTTGATCGTTGTGCACATCTTTCCAGCAACAATCCAATGAGAGTCCTGTGAGTGTTAAATCCTCTCATGTATGGCCTGGAAATAACAAATGTTGCCATTACTATGTGGCTGGCCGGTGGGGTAGTGACATACGCACTGGACTTTGAGACGAATGGTCGCAAGTTCGAATTCAGCCAGCTCCTTGCATGCTTACCATACCTGCTGGGTTAAGGCTGATTTATATTTCTGCGTCAAATGGACGCCGTAACCAACGCAAGTGGCCTACACGCGTTGTGAGCATTTATACTTGTGTATTGGTGTGTCTGCGTCACTCTGCAATTCGCGCACGTCACACATGCGCACACCCCTGCCCGTGCAAGGCTTCATGGGCCTGGTAGTCTTTCTCGGGGTAAACAAGTTTAGCAAGCGTCTCTTTTCGTAAAAGCGAAATGTGTCCTCCATAATTTCGGAGGTCTGTAGAGCTTTATGGAAAGCATTGCAGCCAGAGTTCCTTCCCTGCCCTTCAGTCGCCCAATGGGAAGCTATTGCAGCGTAGGAGGAAATGCGATGCTACCAAGCGGACCAATCACAGTTGTTGCGGTCTGCGTTGCCACGACGCGTAGTTACATTTTGGGAGAGGTGCGCGTCAGGTTACGGCGTAGGGATCCGCGTAGGCTCTGCATAGGGTTCGCGGCTACATTGTACCTACGGCATCGATTTGACGCAGAAGTATAAATCAGCCTTTAAGCGTAAAAGACAGACAAAGATGCTAAAAAAATGGCAAGGTTTCTGCCTTCATGCACCACAAGGCGTGGAAGGGAACAGCAAACACTTGCCATATACTCTGATGATTGTAAACTCCACAGTGTTTCCAGTATAGTTCGTTATAGGTGGAGATAAAATTTATCAAAATTTGGAACAAACGATTCGAAGATTCAAATATTCAGAATGTTGATTCCAAGTTGAGGCCCAAGTGAAGCAGTAACAATCAGTAACTTTAAGAAACAATATTTAGAACAATAATTAAATGTAATAATGGATATTCAACTACATCAGGGGTTTAAAATAAATGCTCTGGGATGATTGTTCATTTTCAAATGGAACAATTCGTAATCATCCTTATTGCTTCTCGACATATTCTGTTCAGCTAACAACTTCTCCACAGGAGACACTTGTGACGGAATGATGCCCATCATAAAACAAAGGTGGAATAAAATTACTTGCAAAGAAGAGGAGAAAATTACAGAGATAAATAAGTTTATATTTATTGACTTGCCTCATTAAGCTACACTTACTCATGTTTATAATGTAGGGTAATTGATGAAAACGTACATAATTCACAACCACTGACATTGAGTTGGGATCCAGTTTAAGAGATGGTCTGACATGATCAATGGTTCAAAACTTCCAAAGATTAAAGGTGCATTTTATTATCAAAATATGTGTGCAGAATGCAACTCTGAGATTTGTCTTCTCCACATAGCTGTTTAATACTGAAAAAAACATGGCGTCGTTAAAAGAAAAGACATTCCACCCCCACAGGAAAAAGAATAGGAAACAAAACTGTCAAACCCCAACCCCTCCCTTGCACAAAAACCAACTGATTGCCCACCTAGAAAATGACAAGAAGAAACAAAACACAGAAAACTGAAGTAAATCATACAGTCTGCACCAAGAATCCCATACGTCTTGAAATTTCCAGAACATCCTTCACTGACCCATGACCTCCCAAATGCCTTCTTGGAGAGCAACCGCCAACCCGGCCTCCACTGCATTCTCCTCAAGGTTTCGATCGGCAAGAAATGGAGTCTCCCGATAGAAACATAGAGAAACTTACAGCACAATACAGGCCCTTTGGCCGACAATGCTGTCCCGAACATGTACTTACTTTGGAAATTACCTCAGGTTACCCATAGCCCTCTATTTTTCTAAGTTCCATGTACCTATCCAGGAGCCTCTGAAAAGACCCTATTGTATCTGCCTCCACCACCGTTGCCGGCAGCCCATTCCATGCACTCACCACTCTTTGTGTAAAAAAACTTACCCCTGACATCTCCTCTGTACTTGCTTTCAAGCACCTTAAAACTGTGCCTTCTTGTGTTAGCCATTTCAGCCTTGGGAAAAAGCCTCTGACTATCCACACAGTCAATGCCTCTCATCATCTTATACACCCCTATCAGGTCACCTCTCTTCCTCGGTTGCTCCAGTGAGAAAAGGCCAAGTTCACTCAACCTATTCTCATCAGGCATGTCCCCTAATCCAGGCAACATCCTTGTAAATCTCCTCTGCACCCTTTCTATGATTTCCACATCCTTCCAGTAGTGAGGCGACCAGAACTGAGCACAGTACTCCAAGTAGGGTCTGACCAGGGTCCTATATAGCTGTAACATTGCCTTTCTGCTCCTAAACTCAATCCTATGATTGATGAAGGCCAGTGCACTGTGTGCCTTCTTAACCACACAGTCAACCTGTGCAGCAGCTTTGAGTGTCCTATGAACTCGGACCCCAAGATCCCTCTGATCCTCCACACTGCCAAGTGTCTTACCATTGTGACGAGAATACACATAGATTAAGATGTTAGCTGTCCTGTGCTGGCACCAGTGGGATCAGCAGTTGGTCTGCCACCTGCCTTCAGGAGAAAGAGAGGTAAGGAAAACAATGGAGCAGCATTTGGAGATGTTAATGAAGGGACAGAAGGAGAGCTGTCAAGATCGGCCCCCCTTTGAACCCTGAACTGTTTGAAGTGATGGACCGGCGATACCCCAGCAGGGGGATAAAAAGGGACAGGTTCGCTAAGGCAGACACACATGACACCCCGAGTTAACGAGACCCTGGAAGCGGTGCATCTCCCACAAGTCGGTGGGAGGTTTTGGAGGGCTGTCGCGGGACCAAGCCATAGACGCACAGGGTGGAAAGGTACAATCGGCGGGAACCTGGTGTGTGTCCGCCCTTGCCTGGGTGCCAGGTTTCAACGCAGAGAAACGATCGTATCTGGAAACGGGGGGGGGTTCACAGTCGGTAACCTCAGAAGACATCACAAAGGGCTCGCCTGATAGCTGACTGCGAAGAATATCGAAGGTCTGTGTGGAAGCCGTTTGAATATTCATTCATTTTTGCTCTCTCTCTCCTTCCCCCCACTGTCCATCTCCCACGGCAGTGATTACTGTGAACTGAACTGAACTCAATTGAACTGAACTTTGCGTCACTTTGAAACTGGTCATTTACCCCTAGGCAATGATAGAGCTTGATTGATCCTGTTATCCTAATTCTGTGTACATGTGTGTTTATCATTGCTGAACTGTTGCATTTATTATCCTTTTGATAAGAGTACTGTGTTGCTTGTTTCCTTAATAAAAGTTTCTTAGTTCTAGCAAACTTTTGTCCATAGAGGTAGTGGTACAACTTCTTTTATTCCCCATCCTAGACTCTCGGTTGATCTGTGCGTAGTTGCATTCTGCTCATCAGTGATCTTGAAGCAAATGTAATCAGATGTTCAGATCCATCTTTCATAATGTGTGACAAAATGCCATAAGGGGATGCGTCGCACGCCAGTCTGATGGGCAGTCGTGGTTTCATATGGGTGACAATTCATCTGATGTTATGAGTCTCTTTGTTTCCTGGAATGCTTTTTCACATCTTTCTGACCATTCGCACTATTCTCCTGTCTGTAACAGTACGTTCAAAGGGTGCAACACTGTAGCAAGATTTGGGAGAAACTGGTGGTAGTAGTTTACAAGGCCCAAGTATGACCTGAGTTGTGACAAATTTTCTGGTGTGGGTGCCTGTAACACTGCTTCAATCTTCTCTTGTGACTTACATAAGCCATGCTTGTCAGTGACATGTCCACAATATGAGATTTCATTCTTGAAATACTCACATTTCTCTCTCTTTGCATGCAGACCATACTCACTCAGCCTGGTAAGCACTTTACCAAGGGTCTGGAGGTGCTCTTCGTCATTTTTGCCAGTCACGATGATGTCATGAAGGTAACATTGTGTTCCTGGGATATGTTGGAGCACTTGGTCCATTGTTCTTTGCTAAATTGCTGGAGCTGAAATGATACCAAAGGCGAGACAACAGTCCATTGTGAGTGTTAATTGTGAGGAACTTGCTGCTTGACTCCTCAATCTCTATTTGCAGATAGGCTTGTGACAAGTCAATCTTTGAAAACTTCTCCCCACCTGCCAAAGGAGTAAAAATGTCTTCTATTTGTGTCAGGTGATACTGCACCGTACGCAGCACCAGGTTGATGCTCACCTTGAAATCTCCACATATGCCAACGGCTCCGGCCTTGCTTTTCTTGATCACCAGGACAATGGGCGTGGCCCAATCACTCCACTCAACTTTGGAGAGAATTCCAAACCCCTCCGAGCTCTAAAGGCTAACATCTACTTTAGGACATTAAATATAAGGCACTGGATGCCCTTTATGAAATCTTGGTGTTGCTGCTTCATCAAATCAATTCTGGCACTTATGCCTTTGAGTTTACCATTAGCATTAAGCAGCTGTGCCAGTCTCTGGTTAGTGCTACAATTTGGGCTGCAGTTACCTCTTGATGGCACATGGAGAGCTTTGATCGAGTTCCAGTCTAGTTGGATTTTTCTCGACCATTCACGTCTAAAAACTGCTGGCCCTCCACTTTTCAATACATAGAAGCTCTAACTGCTGTATGTCGCATTCAGCTTCAATTTGCCTTTGGGAGTCACTGTTTTGCTGCTGTAGGTCTATGGCATCACTGAGGTCTTTTCTAATGGTATATTAGAAAACAGTCTGTTGTAGTCAGCCTCTGGAATTATAGACAAAGTTCACCCTGTATCCAGCTTCATTTTCAGTTTTACCCCGGCCACATCTATTGTGATCCAGATGATTTTATGATCTGCTTCAATAATACTGTGCAGCTCTAGGCATGACAGCTCACCTTTGTCAGACTCTTAGTTGCCTGCTTCACATTTGGTCCCTTTATGCATATCCTTCGTTTTGTGTGTGAAACTTCTCATTCAGTGTGTTTTTTCTCTTTAATTGTGCTTTTTGTCTGACTTGCACACGCTCTCCTATGTGAGCTTTCTGCAAACATTTTCTTTGAACTAACAGTCATTTGCATCTTGAGAGAGTTTGCCACATCAATAATATTTTTGGCTTTTTGCACCATTCAGGTTTGTGCATTTCATATCCTAATCTCTTTTTCTGTAGTTCTGCTACATCCCTTGCTGCAGTCTGTAATGATATTGCTGCTGTCAATGTCCATTCTAAGTTTAGGTCTCTTTCTGTCAGTAGCCTCTTTTGAGTGTTTTGACTATGCATGCTACATATAAGCCTGTCCCTTAATGCCTCAGAAAGACCAGCTATAAGGTCACAGTACTGGGTAAGTTTGTGCAGTTCTTCAATGTATTCTAGTTCCTTTTGTAAAATCTAAATGTCTCCGCTATTACCAACAGTTTCAGGCTCAAGTCATTTTGTAAAATTGTAACAATTCCGTTGAACATCTTGCTTGCTGGCTTTTCAAGGGTTACTAAGTTGTGTAAGAGACTGTACCCATTAAGCTAAGAAGTGCGGGTCTTTCTTTTGCTCAACCATATTGTTTGCTGTGAATCACATACTCACAAAAAACAGAAACCACTTGGACATTGTTACGCGTGGGGACTTAAGGCTTTTGCCGTCACATTTCAGCTCTTGCTAAACACCATCAGGTTGTTCGCAAATGTTGAGTTCTTTGGAGCATTATGGGATCCCCCTATGTTATTTCTGTTAACTGTTGGAACTCCCGAGTGGTTCAACCACACATTTCTGAAGTATTCCTCAAATTCGGGAATATCCTCAGAACTCTTCTGCATGCAGCTGACTACCTTTCCCCACTCTGTTAATGTTGGGTCTATTCATTTGACCACAGCCGACTGGCATTCCAACCACCTTGCAGATTTTACTAATCCTTCCTTTGTCAGCATCAGTTCTACACATCAACTGCCTGACCTGTCCAGGAGACAACAGTGTGGCCACAATATGGGTGCAAATTGTTTACATCTTTAATACACAAAGTTCCGTCGAGGTCTTCAAAGCTCTATGAAGCACTTATCAATCTTCTCAGGTTCTGCAGACTTGTGAGAAAACACTGGCCTTCTTTCATAGGTCCTGTTGTCATTCCAACGCAGCTTGGTCATTAATGGATTCAGTCGTGGCATGGCTGCCTGTCCTGTTTTCTCATCCCTGTCATTATCACTTACATCGCTAGGAAGGGCTGTATTATCCATTCTGCATTCCTGTAAATTGGAATAATGGTGCTGACTTGGATTAGTTCGATATGGGGGGTGTTTGCCAAAGAGGAGGATCAGTGACAGGACCATCACTCTGACAACCTCGCTGTGCTTCTCTGTATGATCTCACTTTGTCTCTGAGCTTTGTAGAGCTCACTGTGACTCAATTACTTTTCAAACTTCTAGTTTTCTCACTGGTTTGGTTAATGCACAGACTTGTTCTTTGAATTTCTCAGGGTGTGTATCCAGCTGATATTGTCACTGAACATGCTCCCTCTTTCTCAGTTGTTAAGACAACTAATGTCCATCCAGTTTATATGTTTCTCTTAATCTGGCATCTTGACCCATGCCCTTTTAATTCAAATTTCAAAGTAAATTTATCATGAACGTATGTATATCTGACCATATGCTACCACCGAGATGCATTTTCTTGCAAACATTCCTGACAGAACAAAGAAATAGAATCAACCAAAAACTATAAAGACTCACAAACAAACAATGTGCAAAAAGAAGAAAATATATGCAAACATTAAAAACAGACAATAGTAATCATTATTTATTTATTAATAATAAATAATCCTGAGGAAATGAGATGTAGATTATTTGGAAATGAATCTATAAGTTGCAGAATCAGTTCAACATTGAGGTGAGTGAAGTAATCCATGCTGGTTCAGGATCTGGAAGGTTGAAATGTAATAACTACTCCTGAACCTATTGATATGGGATCTAAATCTCCTGTACCGCCTGCTTGATGGCAGCAGGGAGAAGAGAGCATAGCCGGGATGGTGGGGTCCTTGATGATGCATTTGCTTTCTTGCCACAACACTCCTTGTAGATGTGCTCAATGGTGGGATGGTTAGGAGGGTTTTTCGTGTAATGGACTGGGCTGTATCCACTGCTTTTTACAAGCTTTGCCATTCTTGGGCATTGTTGTTTTCATACCAGGCCGTGATACAAACAGTTAGGATACTCTGCACTGTGCATCTATAGGGGTCTGTCAAAGTTTTAGATTATATCTGGAAACGGGCAAACTTATAAGAAGGTAGAGATACTGCCATGCCTTCTCTATAATGGCACTCATGTGTGGTGCCTGGACAGATTCTCTAATACGATAACGCCACTAAATTTAATGTTACTGATACTTTCAACCACCAATTTGTTGATGAGGACTGGCTCTTGGACCTCTGTTTTCTTTCTCCTGCAGTCAATAATCAGCTCCTTGATCATGTTGACATCAAGAAAGAGGTTGTAGCTGTGGCGCCAATCAGCCAGATTTTCAATCTCCCTCCAATACGCTGATTGATCACTGCCTTTGATTTGGCCAACAACAATGGTGTTGTCACCAAACTTGGCATTGAAGCTGTATTTAGCACTCGCATTCATAAGTAAAAAGCAAGTGGAGCAGGGGACTAGGCACAGAACCTCGCAGTGCACTTAGGCTGATGATGATTTTGGAGGAGATGTTTACTTTTAAAAAATTATTTAGAGATACATCACACAAAAGGCCCTTCTGGCCCAATCAGCCACACCACTCAGCAATCCACCTATTTAACACTAGCCTAATCATAGGACAATTTGCAATGTCCAATTAACCTTATTAACTGGCTCGTCTTTGGACTATAGGAGGAAACTAGCGCACCCATGTGGTTATGGGGAGAATGTATACACTCCTTACAGACGGTGCCAAGATTTAACTCTGAAATCCAATGCTCCATGCTATAATAGCATCACGCTAACCGCTACACTACCGTGTTGTTGTCAGTCCATACTGACTGAGATCTGCAAGTGAGGAAATCAAGCATCCGCTTGCACAAGGAGCCAAATTACATGAGACTCAGCCCTGGTCATATATTTAGCCCCGACGTCTTCAATAGTCTTATCCAGTTGAAATACTTTGTTCAGATCAGAACTAAAACCCTCAGTCATCTGTCCTCATGTAGCTACTAGAGGTTCAGTTCTCCCTTTTCCTGAAGTGGGTTTCTTCTTTGATTTGTCCATGTCTTTGGTCCTCCTCTCACTATGTGTAGACAAAGGCCAATTGATTATTTAATGGGCACCTTATAGCCAGAAATAATAGAATGTGCAATCACAATTCAAATGGACCACACAGAGCTAAATTGATTACACCAAATGGCCAAGTAGATCATGCACAGCTGAAAGTACTGTTTAACTTCACTTAAAAAATAGCAGAGGAGATGACCCCTAGATTTTAACTTCTCTCTTAGACTTCCTTTAAATAGTGCACCAAGGCAATAACGAGATGCATCGCTGATGATTAGGAAAGTAAGAAAGTCTTACTTCCTGCTGTGTGTGCACTCTGGAACTCTCCACCTTCCCCGAGAATTTTCCTGTCCCTTATCCTCCCAGACGTGGTGTACGTGACATCAGATTGTTGGACCTGGAGAAGAGCTGTCCAGCGATCCTTTCAATGAAGAATGAGGCACAAAGTTTATGGTAGAGCCGCTTCCTTAGACGTTCATCAGATTACATGTCAGACGGAGTCAGTCTGTTCCAGCAAGGAAGTAACAGAGAAATCAGAGCACATGATTTCCTTTTATGATGCAAACAAGTCCAGAATATTTTAGATAAGCCAGTCTTAAACAAGTACTGACTAACTCACACTGCAGCCTTGCAAACAAAGAAAGTGCAGAAGAACTAAAGTGAATGTACCACAATTCACTCAAAGTGAATACAAACAATCATAAAGAAAGCTAAGTCTATAAGGGAAAACACATATAAGGCACACAGAGAGGAAGCAGAGTGGCTTGTGGACTGGTGAACACAACACGAGTCTCATCATGGACAAGACTGAAGAGATGATTGTGGATTTCAGGAAGTTGCAGGCTGACCACTCCTTAATACACATCAATGGCTCCTCCGTGGACGGAGTCAGGAGTGTCAAGTATCTTTGTGTGCACATCATGGATGATCTCACCTTGTCCCTCAACATCACCTCTTTAGTCAATTAAGCACAGGAGCCCCTCCACTTCCTGAGGGGATTGAGGCGTGAGGCTCCCCACCCCCATTCTACCGGAGCACCATTGAGAGTGCCCTGACCAGATGTAACACTGTCTGGCTATGGGAATTGCAAGGTATCTGACCACAAGACCCTACCAGGGGTTGTGGGGATGGCTGTGAGAATCATAGTGATCTCTCTCCCCCTCCCATCCAGGACATACACCAAATGTGGGGAAGGGTTGCACTTGAATCTGAGGGGGACCAATATTCTTGTGGGTGGGTTTGCTAGAGCTGTTGTGTGTGGTTTAAACTAATCTGGCAGGTGGATGGGAACCAGTATGATAGAGCTGAGGATGAGCCAGCAGGTTTACAAGTAGATGATGTAACATGTAATATGAATGTAAGGAAGGACAAGCCAATGACTGGGTACAATTTCAGACAGAGCAAAGAGTTAAGTTGTACCACAAAGGCAAAATTCATAAGGGCAAAGAATGCAGGACTGAAGGTGTTTTATTTTAATGCACGTAGTATTCGGAATAAGGTGGATGAACTTGTGGGGCAATTAGAGATTGGTAGATATGACCTTGTGGGCATCACTGAGTCATGATTGAAAGAAGGCTATAGTTGGGAGTTTAACATCAAAGGATGTACTTTGTATCGAAAGGACAGGCAGGAAAGCATAGGCAGTGGTGTGGTGCTGTTGGTAAAAGATGGAACTACATCCTTAGAAAGAGGAGAAGGCTGAATCTTTGTGGAGTTAAGAAACTGCAGGGGTAAAAATTCATAATGGGAATCATATATAGGCTTCCAGATATGTGGGGTTGAGATTGCAAAGGGAGCTGGTAATGAGGGCAAATGTCACAATTGTAATGGAGGACTTCAATCTGCAAGGGGATTGAGAAAGTCAGGTTGGTGTCAGATTGCAAGAGAGGGAATTTGTTGAATGCCTACAAGATGGCTTTTTAGAGCAGCTTGTGCTTCAGCCTACTCGAGGAAAGGCTATCTTAGATTGGGTGTTGTGTAATAACACAGATTTTATTAGTCAGCTTAACATAAAGGGACCCATAGCAGTCAGTGATTATAATATGATTGAATTCTTACTGCAAATTGAGAGGGAGAAGCACAAATGACATGTATCAGTATCGCAATGGAAAAAAAGGAATCACAGAGGCATGGGAGAAGAGCTAGCCCAGGTGGATTGGAGGGGGATACTGGCAGGGATGATGGCAGAATAGAGGTGGATGAAGCTTCTGGGAATAATTTACAAGTCGCAGAATAGATACATCCCACAAAAGAAGTTGTTCTCAAATGGCAGGGCTAGGCAACCATGGCTGAAAAGGGAAGTTAAGGACTGCATAAAAGTTAAGGAAATGACACATAAGGTAGCAAAAGTGAGTGGGAAGTTGGATGATTGGGAAGCTTTTAAAATCCAACAAAACGCCACAAAAAAAGCTATAAGAAGGGAAAAAAGGGAATAGATGAAATATGAGGGCAAACTGGCTGATAATATAAAGCAGGATACCAAAAGATTTTTCAGTTATATAAAGAATAGAAGGGAGGTGAGAGTTGATATTAGACCACTAGAAAATTATGCTGGTGGGGTAGTAATGGGGGACGAAGATGACCTTAATAAGTACTTTACTTCAGTCTTTACTGTGAAAAACACTAGCTGTATGCCAGAGATCTGTGAGTGTCAGAGAGCGGGAGTGAGTGCCATTGCTATTACAAAGGAAAAGTCCTCGGCAAACTGAAAGGTCTTAAGATGGTAAGTTAACTGGACCAGATGGACTACATCCCAGAGTCCCGAGAAAGGCTGCTGAAGAGATAATGGATGCATTGGTCATGATCTTTCAAGAATCACTTGATTCTGTCATGATCCCGGAGGACTGAAAAATTGCAAATTTCACTCCACTCTTTTAGAAGGGAGGAAGACAAAAGCAAGGAAATTATAGGCCAGTTAACTAACCTCAGTGGTCAGAAAAGTGTTGGAGTCCATTATTAAGGACAAGGTTTCAGGGTTCTTGGAGACAAATAATAAAATACATCAAAGTCAGCATGGTTTCTGTGAAGGGAAATCGTGCCTGACGAATCTGCTAGAGTTCTTTGAGGAAGTAACAAGCAAGGTGGACAAAGGCAAGGCAGTGGATATCATTTACTTCGATTGTCAGAGGGCACTTGATAAAGTACCTCACATGATGTTGTAGGCTGATGGTGTTACAGGAAATATACTGAGGAATGGCTGACAGGCAGAAGGCAGCGAGTGGGAATAAAAGGGGACTTTCCTGGTTGGCTGCCAGTGACTAGTGTTCCTCCGGGGTCAGTAGTGGGACTGCTACTCTTCACATTGTCAATGATCTAGATAGTGGACTTGATGGCTTTGTAGCAAAGTTTGTGATGATACAAAGATATGTGGAGGGGTAGGCAGTTCTGAAAAAGAAATGCAATTGCAGTAAGACTTAGACAAATTGGAAAAATGGCCAAAAAAGTGGCAAATGCAATACAGCGTTGAGAAATGTATGATAATACATTTTGGTAAAAGGAACAATAGTGCAGACTATTATCTAAGTGGGGAGAAAATTCAAACACCGGAGGTGCAAAGGGACTGAGGAGTCCTCGTGCAAGACTCTCAGCAGGTTAATTCACAGGTTGACTCTGTGGTAAAGAAGGCAAATGCAATGTTGGTATTTATTTCAAGGGGAATAGAATATAAATCAAGGAGATAATGCCAAGTCTTTATAAGACACTAGTCAGGCCGCAGTTAAGAGTATTGTCAACAGTTTTGGGCCCCATATCTCAGATAGGATGTGTTGTTATTGGAAAGAATCCAGAGGAGATTCACCAGGATGATTCTGGGAATGAAGGGGTTAACATATGAGAAGTGTTTGGCAACTTTGGACCTGTAGTCCAAAGGAGGCCAAGTCGGAAGGCCTTATGGTCATAGGGAGCGTGGAATTGGTGTCCAGAGAGAGTCTTTAGCCAAAGTCTTGGCTTTAGTAGAGAATTCAGGAACAATGCTAGCCTTAGAACTGATAGTCCTAAGAACCATCGAACAAGGTTACTCATACAAGAGTCAACCAACAAACTGGCAACTCCTTGTTGTGGTCGCAGGGTCTTTATCCTGCGGTTTCTGATGGAAAGCAGGTGTGTGTAGTTAGTGGAACCTGGGAATGATTGGAATTTAAATGAGGTGATTGAGGCCCAATTCCAGAGGTAAATAGCATGGTGGGGGATTGCCAGAAGGGACCATGACCATGTGGTGGAGGCCAAGTCCTGGGTATATTCAAAGCAGAAGTTGATAGATTAGATTAGATTATGAGGACACGCAGTCCTCTTTTATTGTCATTTAGTAATGCATGCATTAAGAAATGATATAATACTCCTCCGGTGTGATATCACAAAAACAGAGGACAGACCAAGACTGAAAAACTAACAAAAAACACATAATTATAACATATAGTTACAACAGTGCAACAATACCATAACTTGATGAAGAACAGGCCATGGCACGGTAAAAAAGTTCAAAGTCTCTCGAAAGTTTCACATCTCACGCAGACGGTAGAAGGAAGAAAATGCTCCCTGCCATGCCCGACCACAGTCCGACTCTGAGTCGTCTGAAAACTTAGAGCTCTGATCAGCTCTCCAACACCGAGTACCGAGCACCATCTCTATCCGAATGATTCAACCTCAGCCTCGGTCGCCAGCAGCAGGCAAAGCCAGGGATTTTGGGGCCTTCCCTCCGGAAGATTCTGGATCGCCCAGTAACAGCAGCAGCGAACCGGAGTTTCAGAAATTTCTCCAGATGTTCCTCCGTGCTTTCACGTCTGTCTCCATCAAATCAGAATTGTCCACGGCCCCTATTTAACAGAAACGATATCATTTCACCGGAGAGCTGCGCGCGCTGCGTCGTGCCACCATCTTCTCCTCCCGCTTTTTCCTGATTGGTCAGAGCATGAAGGGATATAGTTAGTGGGCAGGTATATGGGGTTAAGTGCAATCCGGAATCAGCCATGATGGAATGGCGGAGCGAACCCGATGGGCTGAATGGCCTCATTCTGCTCCTGTGTCTGCAGCGCCCTCACCATTGTCAAGGACCTCCCCCATCTGTCCCACAATCTCTTTGACCTCCTACCATCAAGCAGAAGATAGCGCCGTATAAGAACAAGGACAGTTAGCCTGGGTAACACTTCTCCCTCAGGCTGAGAGACTTCTGAAAATCCCACTGCCATCCAATACACAATATTTATATCAGCATCAGTAGCAGTAGTTCTGTTGTATATTTAACCATATATTGTAGATGCACTTTATGGCAATTTGACAACTGCAAAATACATTTCTATGTTTATATTATTGCATGTGGTCTATGTGATAAGGTACTGTGTTTTACACCTTGGTTCCTGAGGAATGGTGTTTTGTTTAGCTGTATACCCAGGTACAGTTAAATGGCAATAAACTTGAACAATAAAATTCCTGGACTCTAATCCAACAATCAAGAAGAGGAGATCCTCCCTCATTACAGGGGTTTGTCCGGGGTGAGTGGGGGGGAAGATTTTCTCATGAACAGGGGTCACTATTTAACTGATTCTCTATAGTATATTAGAACATTGGTTTATTATTATTATCAGGTATGAAGGGATAGTGAACTATGCCGTCCATACAGGTAATTTCAGCACGAAAAGTGTAACAGTTACAGAGAAAGTGCAGTGGGATGGGAGTTTCTGTGTGACTGGTGGTAAGTCACTTTTGAATTTTCTGCCCAATTTTTGGGGGGGGGGTGGTGGTGAAGAGAAGAGAGAATAAAATGCCCCGTCCCGTGCAGAGAGGAGTAGACGAGATGAGAAATGGGCGGGGAGGTGGTTGGTGAGCAAGGGGCGGCCTAGCTAATATATTAAGTGGAGGATGCAGATGTTGGGGCCTCGGTCCCCATCCCCTCACCTTTGTGAGCTCACCGAGACATTACAATCTAGTGACGTCCCCCCCCCCCCCCCGGTGCCGTCAATGCGGCCCCAGCTTCAGGCGGGGTCTGTGAAGTCCTGGACAGGTGTCATCAGAGCATCTCTCCGACCGCGGCATACAACGCCATACGCCTACGAACTTTAAAATAGCATCTCAGAGAATACATCTCCGGCCAGATCACAGAGGGAAGGTGGGTGAAACGGGAGTGAAGAGGGGTTTGCGGGGCAGGGATGGGGATGTTGTCGGAGAGATGGGAGGGCGTAGCTCGAGGGTGGGGGGTGGAGAGAGACGACGTCTTCCTACCTCCCACTGGAATCGTCAACTCCCATCAGTATGCAGTGTGTATACCGAGAGTAGATACGATTTAAATTAAAACACTCCCGCCCTCACGCAGTGAATGAAGTTTCCTGCACACCGTCCCACCACGTACCGCTGAGTGAATCAGAGTACAGAGTGAATCTCCCGCCACAGGTTTCTAGAGTCAGACAGAGTCAAGCTCCCCCGTTTCTGTCCCACTGTAGAGATCATGGAGCCCGCAAAGAGGAACACATCAAGAAGGCAACGGATCGCTTCGGCTATTTCTCGTTTCTTTATCGCTACGTTCCGAATTCTGTGTCAATGTGAATGTTTCTCGGTGAGTTCTCAACCAAGAATAAACCTTGAGGGAAATAAGAACGGGAGGAACAAATTCACTCTCCCCCCTCCGGACCTGCCCCTCACCCTCGTGACTCCCCTTCCTGCACTCGCAGCGATTCTGACCATTCCCTTCCGCAGCCTCCAGAGAACTGATCATCCCTGAGAATTTGCGTAGTCAGCTCCCCGCAATCTCCGGGATAAGTGAGGCCAGGTGCACGGTCTCGGACAGTGCAATGATTCTGGAACTTTGTGATCTCCCACAGGGTTCCCAGTCCTGCTGCAAATGTGTCAACCGCGTAGTTCCGCAAAACGAGCAGCAGGTAAAGGATTCTTCTGCAGCGGGAAGCCAGGGAAATCACTCTTGTCCGCCGGACGACAACAATCTGCAAGCGAGCAGGGAAAATTGGCAAAATCCACGTGCGCCTGGAATTTCAGGCACAGGTACGGAGGAGTTGGTAGAGGGATTGGGGCGGGTCAGGCCCATAGAGGGAGTACCGAACACCGATTCCCATGACCGTACCCCCTGACGATAGGAGCGCCATGCATGGTTCCCACCGCCGTATCCTATGGTCAGACTCACTCCAGGAGCAGCGTGCATAGTTCCTGCGTCCCTATTCCTGAGTCAAACCCACACCAGGAACACGGTATACAGTTCTCTTTGTCCCTGGGTCAGACGCACCAGGAGTATGGTGCAACACTCACCACACGCTGGAGGAACTCAGCAGGTCGGACAGCATCCGTGGAAAGG
Organism: Mobula birostris; assembly: GCF_030028105.1. Classification (NCBI taxonomy): domain Eukaryota; kingdom Metazoa; phylum Chordata; class Chondrichthyes; order Myliobatiformes; family Myliobatidae; genus Mobula; species Mobula birostris. Next base: position 124,059,899 of record NC_092379.1, on the reverse strand, counting down.
ATCGGTCGACGTTTCGGGCCAGAACCCTTCGTCAGGACTGTAGAAGGAAGGGGCAGAGGCCCTATAAAGAAGGTGGGGGAGGGTGGGAAGGAGAAGGCTGGTAGGTTCCAGGTGAAAAACCAGTAAGGAGAAAGCTCAAGGGGTGGGGGAGGGGATAGGCAGGAAAGGTGAAGAAGGAATACGGGAAAACACAATGGCGGAACCAAGAGGGAGGTGTTAGGCAGCTGGGGGAGGGGGGCAGAGTGACATAGGGACAGGGGAAGGGAGGGGGAGGGAAAGTTGGAGAATTCTACGTTCATACCAAGGGGCTGGAGACTACCTAGACGGTATATGAGGTTTTGCTCCTCCAACCTGAGTTTAGCCTCATCATGGCAGTGGTGGCTTTGACCTCAGCTCCGGTAATTCCCTCCCTCCCCCTCCCTTCCCCTAGCCCTATGTCACTCTGCCCCTCCCCCAGCTGCCTATCACTTCCCTCATGGTTCTGCCTCCTTCTACTACCCATTGGGTTTTCCCCTATTCCTTCTTCACCTTTCCTGCCTATCACCTCCCTGCTTCCCCTCCCCCACCACTTTATCTTTCCCCTTACTGGTTTCTCACCTGGAACCTACCAGCCTTCTCCTTCCCACCCTCCCTCACCTTCTGTATAGGGCCTCTTCCCCTTCCCTCTACAGTCCTGGTGAAGGGTTCTGGCCCGAAACGTCGACCGATCTTTTCCATGGATGCTGTCTGACCTGCTGAGTTCCTCCAGCGTGTGGTGAGTGTTGCTTTGACCCCAGCCACTGCAGAGTATTTTGTGTTTAGGAATATGATGCATGTGTAGAAAATTAAAAGAATTGTTTTGTTTTAAAAAGAAACAACATCTGTCCCCTGTCCTTCCCTCTCCAGGATATGACCCACCAGTTACTCCCATCCCTCATCCATTCCCGGCATGGGATCCAGCTCCCATGGATCCCTCGAGGTCTGGGACAGCGATCCCCGTCGGCGCCTCCCCTTCGGCAGAGGGTCCAGGATGCAGCAGAGGAGCAGCAGCCCTAAGAGGGCCTGGACGAAAGCGTTCCGTCTCCGTTTGAGTCGCCGTCCCCGGGGACGGTCCCCTCCTCTTCTACGGGACAGGAGGAGGGGGAGGATGTGGAGAAGATGGAAGAGGAGGAGGTGGGGAAGCCGGGGACGTCCCGGGAGCAAGGTGGACAGGAGCAGAGCGTGGCTTTCAGTTTCCGCTCGATGTGGGAAAAGTTGTGGGACCCCCTTTGGTCCAGTCCCCACTCTCACGTTGTGCGGAGTGGATTACAGGGCTCGCCGGGTTGAAAAACAATCACCCAAGATCTGAACACCATATGCAGGCTCCGTACCCGTCTGAGGAGGCCGCGCCTGCGTCCTCCATCCCGGACTCTGAGCTGCTCAGGGTGCCCCACACAGATTATGAATTCTGGGCCACCTTCAACTTCGGTGGAACAGAGGCGGCGAGGATGCTGCTGATGGAGCGCCGGGAGAGGGCTGCAGCTCAGAACACCTCGATATCCTGAGGGACCCCGTGGTTTCAGACGGGACAGGGTGGCTCCAAGACGGCACGACAGGGTCGGTTAGGCCACGTTTGGAACAGGGGAGTGAGGGATTAGTTTTGGGCCCAGTGTGAGACTGGAGTCAGACTGAGTACAGGGGGCACAGCTAGTTGACTTCAGCTTTATTGTCATTCAGTCCGACAGCTGTATACCCGCAAGGGTTACAACATTCGTAGAAAACAATGTCCACAACACAGTACATATAACTCATACATATAACACATAAAGTTAAGTAATATATTACCACGAGTTATCTATCAGTTTTTATATATTTATTTATTTATGGAGCATTTACGATGCAATTAAAAAGGAAACAGTGTTACCCAATGTGTGATGTGCCTTGATCGTGACATGGAGTTCAGCAGACTTACAGCCTGGGGGGAAGAAGCTGTTTCACATCCTAACATCCTGGTGGAGAGTTGGGAGATGTGGGCCACGCAGAAGGCCCTGTGTATGCAGAGCACCTGATAAGTATCTCTGATGTAGTGACCCCAATGATCCTCGCTAGCCTCCTCCTGAGTCTCCTGCAATTCTTAGAGACCCTGTGTGGGGTTAGGAACAGGAAGTGGGGGGGGGGGAGGAGAGCGAGCGTTAATCTCTGGTGAGGAGGGGAGAGAGAGTGTTAGTGAGGAGGGAGGTGGTCTATAATCTATCTACTACTAAAACTCTCATGTTTTGTTTGTGACTTCCAATTAGCACAAATGGTGCATTAGAGCGGCACTTTTTTTGGCTAAATCGAATTCAAAATGTGCTAACTTACAGACTGCAGGCGAAGTTCAGGGTTATATATTCGTATAAAATTGCTGTTTCGCCAAAAATCAACAAGCTGCCTTTCACCCGAGACTGGATCGGCCACCATGGAAATCGGGAGGCCACAGCCCGACGCATGCGCACGGCCAGCCTCAGCAGCTTTATGGCTTTGGTGTTACTGCTTTCGATCTTCTTTCAAGCATTAGGGTAAAAATATATGGATAGCCTAATTATGCCGCGTGGAAAGAGAAGGGGGACATTATGGTTAAGAGATGACGCCAAACATCATACGGAAGCAGCAAGGAGAGGGAGAGAACAACAATCAGATGAGGCCAGGGCCGCACGGCTCCAGGAACAAAGAGTCAGGACAAAAAAGATGAGCGAAGACGAGACAGAGGAGGTCAGGCATACATGTCTCCAAAATGACAACAATAGGCACAGACGGAGGAGAGAACAAGAATCCCAATCAGGCCAGGGCCGCACGACTCCAGGATCAGAGGGAAAGAACAAATGGTAGAAGAGATGAAGGATGAAAGGGCTGCATGTCTCCAGAATGACAAAAACAGGCAGAGAAGGAGGAGAGAGGAAGAGACAGAGGGAAAAAAGGAAAGATCAACTGAAGAATATGTGGCACAGAGTAATTATTGCGAGAGTTGCTGAAGACGACAATGGCCGCTTTCGACGACACTACCTCGACAGAGAGAGAGCAAGGCAAAATGCACGACTCGCATGCCGTCACATTTCTGTCAATGTTGGTTCGATGACCAGAGTATGCCCTCACTGTCGTGCCTTCCTATTCCGTGGAGAAACCGCACATTTCTGCTGTATGAAGGGACAGGTCAGGATGGGCAATTTGCAGCCTCTACCTAATGAACTCAATTTGTACAGCAATGATGAACCTATTGCAAACGAGTTCAGGAAGAACATCAGACAATACAATTGCCTCTTCCAAATGACATCCTTTTGTGCCAAAGAAGTCATTCCAACTAGGAATCAATGGAATCCTTCTGTGATTATGCAAGGCCAAGTCCGTCATTACATCGGACATTTAATTCCAGACCCAACCCGGCAAGCCCAATTCCTTCAAATTTACTTCATGGATACTTAATGTTCATTCTGGTCACATATTTGTATTCCTATGCGTCTTTCTTCTTTAATAAACTGAGTTTTTCTTCTTTAATTTCCAAATCAAAGAGATAGCAATAGCATTCAGGAAAATGTAATGTTCATTCTGGTCACATCAGACTGCACTACTCTTCTGTCAAAGGGTGCCCCAACGGGTCACCCTGTTGTCTAGTAACCAATAAAGTGATTGGAACAAAAAACCTTGTTTGGTGTTTCAGGCTTGTAACTTCCTAGTCCCTCCATTGGTGCTCATTCCCTCCTTTCTGTTCACCCCTTGGTGCTCCCTCACTTCTCACCTGCCCTTCCTTAGGTGTAATGTAGGGCTCTCAGTAATACTAGACGGACTGTTAACTGTTAATTGTTTATTACCAAAATGGCTTCTCTGAGGTATTATATTAAAATGGCTTCCCATACTGTTAACTGCTGAGCAAGGGGTTGCCTGTAACAGCAATGTTCAGATTATCCAATGTAATAATGGAAACTGTATTCATTTGTTAGCCAGTGCAAGTCATGTTCTGTTATCTTGTATATGTGTGCCGAGTTGAGGAGCGCGGGCTTTTTCGGGAGGCAAACGGAGAGGACGGACATGTGAGGAACGGACAGCGGTTCCAGGGCAGCGGACACCGGACCTCGGGGGTTTGGAAGGTGGCCGGAGTCTCGGAAGGACGTTGTGGATGGAATCGGAGGTGTGAGCTCCAACGTATTAAAATATTATGTGCACAAGACTGATAAGTCACTTATGTGGCGCCTTTTCTTTTAGTTGTTGCTACTAACCCATCACCAAAAATTTGCTATAAAGTATCATTCTTTACTCGCACTTTGTATATTGTTTCATATTTGTGTCATGGCTGATCATTGGGCGACTCAAACCTTATCCGCACCAAAGCATTTGCACTGTTTGGCAGGGGTCGACGGCTAGTCACCCTAGGCAACGGGAGTCAGTGGGGCAAAGACCGTCACATCTGGGAGCTCGTCCGGGATTTGAATTCTGTCAGGATATGGGGTAAATCACCTGGGTTAAATTAAAAGGGATGGATGCGGATAAGATCGAGCTTTGGTGTGAGATTCAGGATGTCCCGGTTACTCATGCCTGCATATTAAGTGGGGTGGATGTACATACCCCGGATGATGTGTTAATTCGATGTTTGAGTACAGTCAGAGCCATCGGTAAGGTTGAGATTGTAAGCAGAAAGATTGGTAAAACGGGGTCTCAGCCTTTTTGCTGATACAGACAGTTGCTGACGTCAGGGAATTGGGGCTGCCCCAGTCTATCGGTGACGTAGGTGAGGCCCCCATGGGGCGTGCACGCTGTCACGGAGGAAGGGTCTGAAGAGACACCAGAGGAGTTGCCCGAAGCTAGGAGCGGAGATTTTAGAGAGCAGGTCCAATTGTTTTTGAGGGATGAAGGAAGGGAGTGGTCAGATTTGGAGAATGTAATTAGTTCTCATTCCCCACAGAAGGGGGAGGGCTCTGAGTTGGCCTCAGCCATTAACTCTGGTGAACCAGGCGGTGGGTCCGCGACATAAATTAAGAATTTTCTCAGGGAGGACCCCCATCCCCGACGGGGAAGAGGATTACCGGTCCTGGGTAGGACATACCTCTCAGTTGCTTGGTGAGTGGCAGTGTTCTGAGGAGGAGAAGCGGAAAAGAATGGGGGACAGTTTGAGAGGGGTGGCAGCTGAGGTGGAAAAAGGGGTGAGCGTTAACCAGCCTTGGCTTCTTGGAAGGAGTGTCTAGTTGCTCTAGAGGAGGCGTTTGGGCTGACGGGAAGCCCGGTGGAGCTTTTAGGGGGGATTCAGAATCTGCGTCAGGAGAAAGGGGATAAGGTTTCTGACTTTTCTCCGACTAGAGCGAAGGCTAAATTGCTTGAGGTGCCGGGGGGTCATTTCGGGGAAAGAGGTGGATGAGATAAGGATCAACCAGGTTGTCAGGGACGCGCGGAGACATGATGCGAACGCTAAGAGCCTCCGGCAGTCCCGTAGAATGCGTCCCTCCCCCCCCCCCCGTCTTTTGTTCAGTTGAGCAGAGAGGTCAGGGAGGAGGAGGACGAATTGGATGCAGAAGGCGGCTCTGGTAACAAGGTACAGTCCTCGGTAGTAGACCCTTGTGGTGAAATGACTGGGGTCAGCTCCACGAGGGAGACATATAATGAGATCGCGGCAGGTGGGGTCCCTCCGCGGGAGGGGACTAGCGGAGAAGGTCCCTCTCAGAAGGGACGGACGGCACTGAGGCCAGGCGGAGGCCGGGGACCTGCGAGGCGAGTCGTGTGCTATAACTGCGGGGAAGAGGGGCACTTCAGGTGGGAATGTGATCGGCAGGGAGCCCCTCGGAGGGAGAGTCCCCGGGTGTCCCAGCAGGAAGGGGGTCGGGAAACTTAGAGGAGACTCAGTGAGGGAGCGGACTGGAGTCTCTGGGAAAATATGTTCCCAACAATGTGCCGCGGGACCCTCGGGAGGAAAAGACCCTATCCCAGAAGGATTGGTGGAGCCCCGATCCAGCACGTGGATACGAATAGAGGGGATAGATGCAAAAGCCATACTCGACACGGGGTCGCAGGTCACATTACTGTACCGGTCGTTCTACAATCAGTATCTGGCGCATTTTCCCCTGACACCTTTCAGGGCACTGGAGATTTGGGGCATCAGTGATGGTGATTACCCATATGATGGCTATTTGTGGAACTGGAGTTCCTGGAAGCTGAGGTGGAGGTGTCTGAGGCTTATGAACCCTGGTACTGATTTGCCCGGACCCTGGTGAGACTGGGGGTGTGTCAATTGTGGTGGGGACCAACACCCCTATTGTGCAGGGACTCCCAGGAGCCTGCAAGGAGAAGGTGGGTAAAGACTTTTTGGAGACTCTGTCAGTGCACCCAGTGTTCTGAGCTGCTTTTGAGGAAGCATGGGGTCGCCCTGGGCTGGATGTGATGTGTAAACCAGGCGCTGTGTGGTGTGCCCAGTCGAAGCCCAGGGTGGTGCGGCCGGGTGAAGTAGCGAGAGTGATGGGGATCCCTAGATTCCCGGGAGTGCCTGAGGGTGAAGCCCTTTTAGTGGACACCCCGGAAGATCTCGAAGGGGAGTCGAGATTCCCTGCTGGGGTGCTGGTGCGACCCGAGTTGCAGAAGCCCTCGGTGGTATAGGCAGGCAAGCTGGTGCTGATCGTCAGGAACACTACTGCACGGGAGGTCACCTTTAAGCGAGGAGTGCCTCTGGCGCATTTGTTCCCGGTGACGGTGATGCATAGCGCCCCCGTGAGGCCAGTTGGGGGAGAGCTGTCGCGAAAAAGGCCTAAGTTGACTGCTGAAGCTTTTAAATTTGGGGCATCACCTGTACCGGAGGGTTGGAAGCGGAGGCTGGTGGAGAAGATGTTGACTTTGACAGATGTTTTTTCCCTTGATGAGTTTGATGTGGGTTGTTCCAGGAGCACTCGCCACACCATACGGGTGACTGAGGATACTCCGTTTAGAGAACAGTCACGGCGACTGGCCCCTGCAGACGTGGAAGACATGCGGCAGCATTTGGGCAAGTTGAAGAAGGCTGGGATCATCACGGAGTCCCGAAGCCCGTATGCGTCTCCTATCATAGTGGCCCGGAAGAAGAATGGGGAGGTTCGTATGTGTGTGGACTACAGAACACTGAACAGGCACACGGTCCCAGATCAGTACATGGTCCCCCGGGTGGAAGATGCGCTGGCCTGTCTGAGTAGGGCAAAGTGATTTAGCGTGCTGGATTTGAGGAGTGGGTATTACCAGATCCCGATGAGTGAGGCCGATAAGGAGAAGATGGCCTTCATTTGCCCTTTGGGCTTTTACCAGTTCGAATGGATGCCCCAGGGCATATCAGGAGTCCCTGCCTGTCACAATGGGGGCATTGGGAATAGACCCAAATGCAAGACACAGACACTGAAGTACAAGGATCAGGACCTGACTAGAGTAGGGGCGTAACATGATACAGACAACGAGCAGGGACAAGAACGCAGACTAGGGCATGGACCCTGAGCCAGAGACTGGACAAGGACCCAGACCCTGGGTCTTGATTGGGCTCGGGCGCCAGAACCAGGCATGGACATGACATGACTGCAGGACTAGAGGCTGGGGTCTTGAGGCTAGAGGCCTGGAGACAGGCTGGGGTCTTGGTCTTGAGGCTTGAGGCTTGGAGGCAGGCTAGGGTCTTTGCTCTTGAGTTTGGCTGCAGGCTGGGGTCTTGGTCTTGAGGCCTGCAGACTGGGGTCTTGGTCTTGAAATGCGGAGGCTTGGGTATGGATTCCGAGCCAGAGACTGGGCAAGGACCCAGAATCTGGGACTTAACTTGGGCTCGGACTCCAGAACTAGGCAAGGACAAGACAAGGCTACATGACTGGACATGGCTGGGTGAGGAACTCCTGGGTAGGGCGAGACACAAGGACAGGTAAAGGCACATGGACAGGACTCGAATAGGACTGGACTGGGCACAGACTGGACGAGGGCATTCAGGAGCACAGAGTCTTGGACTAGAAGAGACGAGAGCACGGAACACAGAGCCAGGACCCCTCCTTGGGAACATGACGTAGGGCCAGGACTCATACACAGAACACTGAACATGAAGAGACAGATCCCAACACGGTAGCGGCAAACGGCTGGACCCACCTAGCGAAGGCGTGGACACAGAGACAGGTGCCAACTCTAGGTGGTGGAAAACAGCCAGACCCACCTAGCAAAGGCATGGACACAAAGAGACAATTCCACACAACAAAAGACAGTTCCTTACCTTGACCTAACAAGGCTCCAGTCTTGCTCTGGCGGTAAAACTTCAGTGGTACAGGCACGGTATACAGGCGGGGTATCCAGGCTAGGTGAGCAGGCAGAGAGTCAGGCGAGGTATCCAGGCATGGAGCCAGGGGAGGGGGTTAAAGACAAGGAGGGGAACAGAACAGTCCAGCAGGGAATCGCTGATTTGCAGAGGTATTTATGTCTCAGCCCCAAAACGAGAAACATGTGCCCACAACAGAAACTGGGGAAAACCAGAAACCCCGGAACAAGGAACCATGGACTGGACCGTGAACCGGAACACAGACTTCACGGACCGGACTATGACACTGCCACCTTCCAGAAGGTCATGGAGAAAAAACCTGGTGTGTGTCCGCCCTTGCCTGGGTGCCAGGTTTCACCGCAGAGAGACGATCGTATCTGGAAATGGGGGGGGGGGGGTGGTCACAGTTGGTGACCTTAGAAGACATCACAAAGGGCTCGCCTGAAAGCTGACTGCGAAGAATAGCGAAGGTCTGTGTGGAAGCCATTTGAATATTCATTCGTTTTTGCTCTCTCTCTCCTTCCCCCCACTGTCCATCTCCCACGGCAGTGATTACTGTGAACTGAATTGAACTTTTTGCGTCACTTTGAAACTGGTCATTTACCCCAAGAGGACGATAGAGCTTGATTGATCCTGTTATCCTAATTCTGTGTACATGTGTGTTTATCATTGCTGAACTGTTGCATTTATTATCCTTTTGATTAGAGTACTGTGTTGCTTGTTTCTTTAATAAAAGTTTCTTAGTTCTAGTAATCCAGACTCCAACTGAGTGATCCATTTCTGCTGGTTTGGCAACCCAGTTACGGGGTACGTAACAGTCATAAGAGTGGGCTCCTAGGAACAGTGCCCAACGTTGTAACCGGGTAGCAGTCATCACTGGAATTCCCTTCCTGGGATTGAAAATGGACACAAGGAGCTGGTGATCTGTCACTAGTCCAAACTTTTGTCCATAGAGGTAGTGGTACAACTTCTTTTATTCCCCATCCTAGAATCTCGGTTGATCTGTGTGTAGTTGCATTCTGCTCATCAGTGATCTTGAAGCAAATGTAATCAGATGTTCAGATCCATCTTTCATAATGTGTGACAAAATGCCATAAGGGGATGCGTCGCACGCCAGTCTGATGGGCAGTCGTGGTTTCCTATGGGTGACAGTTCATCTGATGTTATGAGTCTCTTTGTTTCCTGGAATGCTTTTTCACATCTTTCTGACCATTCGCACTTCTCTCCTGTCTGTAACAGTACGTTCAAAGGGTGCAACACTGTAGCAAGATTTGGGAGAAACTGGTGGTAGTAGTTTACAAGACCCAAGTATGACCTGGGTTGTGACAAATTTTCTGGTGTGGGTGCCTGTAACACTGCTTCAATCTTCTCTTGTGACTTACGTAAGCCATGCTTGTCAGTGACATGTCCACAATATGAGATTTCATTCTTGAAATACTCACATTTCTCTCTCTTTGCATGCAGACCATACTCACTCAGCCTGGTAAGATCTTTACTAAGGATCTGGAGGTGCTCTTCGTCATTTTTACCAGTCACAATGATGTCATGAAGGTAACATTGTGTTCCTGGGATATGTTGGAGCACTTGGTCCATTGTTCTTTGCCAAATTGCTGGAGCTGAAATGATACCAAAGGCGAGACAACAGTCCATTGTGAGTGTTAATTGTGAGGAACTTGCTGCTTGACTCCTCAATCTCTATTTGCAGATAGGCTTGTGACAAGTCAATCTTTGAAAACTTCTCCCCACCTGCCAAGGGTGTAAAAATGTCTTCTGTTTGTGTCAGGGGATACTGCACCGTACGCAGCACCAGGTTGATGCTCACCTTGAAATCTCCACATATGCCAACGGCTCCGGCCTTGCTTTTCTTGATCACCAGGTCAATGGGCATGGCCCAATCACTCCACTCAACTTTGGAGAGAATTCCAAACCCCTCTGAGCTCTAAAGGCTAACATCTACTTTAGGACATTAAACATAAGGCTCTGGATGCCCTTTATGAAATCTTGGTGTTGCTGCTTCATCAAATCAATTCTGGCCCTTATGCCTTTGAGTTTACCATTAGCATTAAGCAGCTGTGCCAGTCTCTGGTTAGTGCTACAATTTGGGCTGCAGTTACCTCTTGATGGCACATGGAGAGCTTTGATCGAGGTCCAGTCTAGTTGGATTTTTCTCGACCATTCACGTCTAAAAACTGCTGGCCCTCCACTTTTCAATACATAGAAGCTCTAACTGCTGTGTTTGGCTCCTGTATGTCACATTCACCTTCAATTTGCCTTTGGGAGTCACTGTTTTTGCTGCTGTAGGTCTACGGCATCACTGAGGTCTTTTCTAATGGTATATTAGAAAACAGTCTGTTGTAGTCAGCCTCTGGAATTATAGACAAAGTTCACCCTGTATCCAGCTTCATTTTCAGTTTTACCCCGGCCACATCTATTGTGATCCAGATGATTTTATGATCTGCTTCAATAATACTTTGCAGCTCTAGGCATGACAGCTCACCTTTGTCAGACTCTTCGTTGCCTGCTTCACATTTGGTCCCTTTATGCATATGCTCCCTTTATGCATATGCTTCATTTTGTGTGTGAAACTTTTCATTCAGTGTGTTTTTTCTCTTTAATTGTGCTTTTTGTCTGACTTGCACACTCTCTCCCATGTGAGCTTTCTGCAAACTTTTTCTTTGAACTAACAGTCATTTGCATCTTGAGAGGGTTTGCCACATCAATAATATTTTTGGCTTTTTGCACCATTCAGGTTTGTGCATTTCATATCCTAATCTCTTTTTCTGTAGTTCTGCTACATTCCTTGCTGCAGTCTCTAATGATATTGCTACGGTCAATGTCCATTCTAAGTTTAGGTCTCTTTCTGTCAGTAGCCTCTTTTGAGTGTTTTGACTATGCATGCTACATATAAGCCTGTCCCTTAATGCCTCAGAAAGACCAGCTATAAGGTCACAGTACTGGGTAAGTTTGTGCAGTTCTTCAATGTATTCTAGTTCCTTTTGTAAAATCTAAATGTCTCCGCTATTACCAACAGTTTCGGGCTCAAGTCATTTTGTAAAATTGTAACAATTCCGTTGATCATCTTGCTTGTACCCGTTAAGCTAAGAAGTGCGGGGCTTTCTTTTACTCAACCATATTGTTTGCCTTACAATACAGTTAAACCTTCTCGATATGTGACTCCCACCTTTTATTAGCACTATCAAGTTCATTAATTTTCCCAACTGAAGCCATTGCCATATTATTTTCACTTTAACTTCGCTAGTTGCATCTTTCAGTGTGTACTATGCACTGTTACTTGTGCGTCCTATTGCTGGCATCTGTCACGGGCCTTGTACCATTTAACTCTCGCTGTTTCATCCCGTAACAGTTGGTGCAGCTGGTGGAATTCTCTGACATTCAAGTTTGTACTCATCGTCAATTTGTTGTCCCTGTGCAGCTATAAATAATTTAAATAAATGCACGCATGAGAGAGATGGATTTAACTGAGGTATTCACATTGCAGTGAGAGAGAACAATGTACATGCTTAGACAACAGTGTATACATAGTGCTAAGTGGAGTCATTGTTCTAATATAGGTCCATACGTTACAGAAAGTATGGCCCTCTCTTTCACAGATGGTGATTTGCAGGAGTACTGCTTACACCTGCAGTCACTGAAGAAGGATTTTCGGAATCAATTCACGGATTTAAATGATCTGGAAATTCCAGACTGGGTGATTAACCCATTTCCTTGGAAGGTGGAAAAACAGGAAGGAAAGTTGGAAGAAGAAATTATTGAAATTCCAATTGATGAAGGAGCAAAACTGCTTTTCAAAAATGTTGGTGTTTGTGATATATGACTACACTGTCATATGAATTTTCCTGGTCTTAGGAGAAGAGCCACCTGCTCTTCATTGCATTTCCATACTGCCACCTTGTTGAAGGAGGCTTAAGTGCTGTGAATCACATACTCACAAAAAACAGAAACCGCTTGGACATTGTTACGCGTGGGGACTTAAGGCATTTGCCGTCACATTTCAGGTCTTGCTTAACACCATCAGGTTGTGCACAAATGTTGACTTCATTGGACCATTATGGGATCCCCCTATGTTATTTCTGTTAACTGTTGGAACTCCTGAGTGGTTCAACCACACACTTCTGAAATATTCCTCAAATTCGGGAATATCCTCAGAACTCTTCTGCATGCAGCTGACTACCTTTCCCCACTCTGTTAATGTTGGGTCTATTCATTTGACCACAGCCGACTGGCATTCCAACCACCTTGCAGATTTTACTAATCCTTCCTTTGTCAGCATCAGTTCTACACATCAACTGCCTGACCTGTCCAGGAGACAACAGTGTGGCCACAATATGGGTGCAAATTGTTTACATCTTTAATACGCAAAGTTCCGTCGAGGTCTTCAAAGCTCTATGAAGCATTTATCAATCTTCTCAGGTTCTGCAGATTTCTGAGAAAACACTGGCCTTCTTTCACAGGTCCTCTTGTCATTCCAACGCAGCTTGGTCATTAATGGATTCAGTCGTGGCATGGCTGCCTGTCCTGTTTTCTCATCACTGTCATTATCACTTACATTGCTAGGAAGGGCTGTATTATCCATTCTGCATTCCTGTAAATTGGAATAATGGTGCTGACTTGGATTAGTTCGATATGGGGGGTGTTTGCCAAAGAGGAGGATCAGTGACAGGACCATCACTCTGACAACCTCGCTGTGCTTCTCTGTATGATCTCACTTTGTCTCTGAGCTTTGTAGAGCTCACTGTGACTCAATTACTTTTCAAACTTATAGTTTTCTCACTGGTTTGGTTAATGCACAGACTTGTTCTTTGAATTTCTCAGGGTGTGTATCCAGCTGATATTGTCACTGAACATGCTCCCTCTTTCTCAGTTGTTAAGACAACTAATGTCCATCCAGTTTACATGTTTCTCTTAATCTGGCATCTTGACCCATGCCCTTTTAATTCAAATTTCAAAGTAAATTTATCATGAACGTATGTATATCTGACCATATGCTACCACCGAGATGCATTTTCTTACAAACATTCCTGACAGAACAAAGAAATAGAATCAACCAAAAACTATAAAGACTGACAAACAAACAATGTGCAAAAAGAAGAAAATATGTGCAAACATTAAAAACAGACAATAGTAATTATTATTTATTTATTAATAATAAATAATCCTGAGAAAATGAAATGTAGAGTATTTGGAAGTGAATCCATAGGTTGTAGAATCAGTTCAACATTGAGGTGAGTGAAGTAATCCATGCTGGTTCAGGACCTGGAAGGATGAAATGTACTAGCTACTCCTGAACCTATTGATATGGGATCTAAATCTCCTGTACCGCCTGCTTGATGGCAGCAGGGAGAAGAGAGCATAGCCGAGATGGTGGGGTCCTTGATGATGCATTTGCTTTCTTGCCACAACACTCCTTGTAGATGTGCTCAATGGTGGGATGGTTAGGAGGGTTTTTCGTGTAATGGACTGGGCTGTATCCACTGCTTTTTACAATGCCATTCTTGGGCATTGTTGCTTCCATACCAGGCCGTGATACAAACAGTTAGGATACTCTCCACTGTGCATCTATAGGGGTCATAGTCCGGTCCTTGAAGCCTGTGTTCCGGTTCACGGTCCAGTCCATGGTTCCTTGTTCCGGGGTTTCTGGTTTTCCTCAGTTTCTGTTGTGGGCATATGTTTCTCGTTTTGGGGCTGAGACATAAATACCTCTGCAAATCAGCGATTCCCTGCTGGACTGTTCTGTTCCCCTCCTTGTCTTTAACCCCCTCCCCTGGCTCCATGCCTGGATACCTCGCCTGACTCTCTGCCTGCTCACCTAGCCTGGATACCCCGCCTGTATACCGTGCCTGTACCACTGAAGTTTTACCGCCAGAGCAAGACTGGAGCCTTGTTAGGTCAAGATAAGGAACTGTCTTTTGTTGTGTGGATTGTCTCTTTGTGTCCATGCCTTTGCTAGGTGGGTCTGGCTGTTTGCCACCACCTAGAGTTGGGACCTGTCTCTGTGTCCACGCCTTCGCTAGGTGGGTCCAGCCGTTTGCCGCTACCGTATTGGGATCTGTCTCTTCATGTTCAGTGTTCTGTGTATGAGTCCTGGCCCTACGTCCTGTTCCCAAGGAGGGGTCCTGGCTCTGTGTTCCGTGCTCCCGCCTCTTCTAGTCCAAGGCTCCGTGCTCCTGAACGCCCTCGTCCAGTCTGTGCCCAGTCCAGTCCTATCCGAGTCCTGTCCATGTGCCTTTACCTGTCCTTGTGTCTCGCCCTACTCAGTAGTTCCTCACCCAGCCATGTCCAGTCATGTAGCCTTGTCTTGTCCTTGCCTAGTTCTGGAGTCTGAGCCCGAGTTAAGTCCCAGGTTCTGGGTCCTTGCCCAGTCTCTGGCTCGGAATCCATACCCAAGCCTCCGCATTTCAAGACCAAGACCCCAGTCTGCAGGCCTCAAGACCATGACCCCAGTCTGCAGCCAAGCTCAAGAACAAAGACCCTAGCCTGCCTCCAAGGTTCAGCCTCAAGACCAAGACCCCAGCCTGTCTCCAAGCCTCTAGCCTCTAGACCCCAGCCTCTAGTCCTGCAGTCATGTCATGTCCATGCCTGGTTCTGGCACCCGAGCCCAAGGCAAGACCCAGGTTCTGGGTCCTTGTGCAGTCTCTTGCTCAGGGTCCATGCCCTAGTCTGCGTTCTTGTCCCTGCTCGTTGTCTGTATCCTGTTACGTCCCTACTCTAGTCAGGTCCTGATCCTTGTACTTCAGTGTCTGTGTCTTGCATTTGGGTCTGTTCCCAATGCCCCCATTGTGACAGGCAGGGGCTCCTGATATGCCCTGGGGCATCCATTCGAACTGGTAAAAGCCCAAAGGGCAAATGAAGGCCACTTTCTCCTTATCGGCCTCACTCATCGGGATCTGGTAATACCCACTCCTCAAATCCAGCACGCTAAATCACTTCGCCCTACTCAGACAGGGCAGCGCATCTTCCACCCGGGGGACAATGTACTGATCTGGGACCGTGTGCCTGTTCAGTGTTCTATAGTCCACACACATACGAACCTTCCCATTCTTCTTCCGGGCCACTACGATAGGAGACGCATACGGGCTTCGGGACTCCGTGATGATCCCAGCCTTCTTCAACTTGCCCAAATGCTGCCGCATGTCTTCCACGTCTGCAGGGGCCAGTCTGTTCTCTAAACGGAGTATCCTCAGTCACCCGTATGGTGTGGCGAGTGCTCCTGGAACAACCCACATCAAACCCATCAAGGGAAAAAACATCTGTCAAAGTCAACATTTTCTCCACCAGCCTCCGCTTCCAACCCTCCGGTACAGGTGATGCCCAAATTTAAAAGCTTCAGCAGTCAACTTAGGCCTTTTTCGCGACAGCTCTCCCCCAACTGGCCTCACGGGGGCGCTATGCATCACCGTCACCGGGAACAAATGCGCCAGAGGCATTCCTCGCTTAAAGGTGACCTCCCGTGCAGTAGTGTTCCTGACGATCAGCACCAGCTTGCCTGCCTATACCACCGAGGGCTTCTGCAACTCGGGTCGCACCAGCACCCCAGCAGGGAATCTCGACTCCCCTTCGAGATCTTCTGGGGTGTCCACTAAAAGGGCTTCACCCTCAGGCACTCCCGGGAATCTAGGGATCCCCATCACTCTCGCTACTTCACCCGGCCGCACCACCCTGGGCTTCGACTGGGCACACCACACAGTGCCTCGTTCACACATCACGTCCAGCCCAGGGCGACCCCATGCTTCCTCAAAAGCAGCTCAGAACACTGGGTGCACTGACAGAGTCTCCAAAAAGTCTTTACCCACCTTCTCCTTGCAGGCTCCCGGGAGTCCCTGCACAATAGGGGTGTTGGTCCCCACCACAATTGACACACCCCCAGTCTCACCAGGGTCCGGGCAAATCAGTACCAGGGCTTCATAAGCCTCAGACACCTCCACCTCAGCTTCCAGGAACTCCAGTTCCACAAATAGCCATCGTACGGGTAATCACCATCAGTGATGCCCCAAATCTCCAGTGCACTGAAAGGTGTCAGGGGAAAATGCGCCAGATACTGATTGTAGAACGACCGGTACAGTAATGTGACCTGCGACACCGTGCCGAGTATGGCTTTTGCATCTATCCCCTCTATTCGTACCAACATGCTGGATCGGGGCTCCACCAATCCTTCTGGGATAGGGTCTTTTCCTCCCGAGTGTCCCGCGGCATATTGTTGGGAACGTATTTTCCCAGAGACTCCAGTCCGCTCCCTCACTGAGTCTCCTCTAAGTTTCCCGACCCCCTTCCTGCTGGGACACCCGGGGACTCTCCCTCTGAGGGGCTCCATGCCGTTCACATTCCCGCCTGAAGTGCCCCTCTTCCCCGCAGTTATAGCACACGACTCGCCTCGCAGGTCCCCTGCCTCCGCCTGGCCTCAGTGCCGTCCGTCCCTTCTGAGAGGGGCCTTCTCCGCTAGTCCCCTCCCGCGGAGGGACCCCACCTGCCGCGATCTCATTATATGTCTCCCTCGTGGAGCTGGCCCCAGTCATTTCACCACAAGGGTCTACTACCGAGGACTGTACCTTCTTACCAGAGCCGCCTGCTGCTTCCAATTCGTCCTCCTCCACCCTGACCTCTCTGCTCAACTGAACAAAAGACGGGGGGGGGGGGGGGGGAGGGACGCATTCTACGGGACTGCCGGAGGCTCTTAGCGATCGCATCATGTCTCCGCGTGCCCCTGACAACCTGGTCGATCCTTATCTCATCCACCTCATTCCCCGAAATGACCCCCCGGCACCTCAAGCAATTTAGCCTTCGCTCTAGTCGGAGAAAAGTCAGAAAACTTATCCCCTTTCTCCTGACACAGATTCTGAATCCCCCCTAAAAGCTCCACCGGGCTTCCCGTCAGCCCAAACGCCTCCTCTAGGGCAACTAGACACTCCTTCCAAGAAGCCAAGGCTGGTTAACGCTCACCCCTTTTTCCACCTCAGCTGCCACCCCTCTCAAACTGTCCCCCATTCTTTTCCGGTTCTCCTCCTCAGAACACTGCCACTCACCAAGCAACTGAGAGGTATGTCCTACCCAGGACTCGTAATCCTCTTCCCCGTCGGGGATGGGGGTCCTCCCTGAGAAAATTCTTAACTTCTGTCGCGGACCCACCACCTGGTTCACCAGAGTTAATGGCTGAGGCCAACTCAGAGCCCCCCCCCCCCTTCTGTGGGAATGAGAACTAATTACATTCTCCAAATCTGACCACTCCCTTCCTTCATCCCTCAAAAACAATTGGACCTGCTCTCTAAAATCTCCGCTCCTAGCTTCGGGCAACTCCTCTGGTGTCTCTGCAGACCCTCCTCCGTGACAGCGTGCACGCCCCATGGGGGCCTCACCTACGTCACCGATAGACTGGGGCAGTCCCAATTCCCTGACGTCAGCACCTGTCTGTATCAGCACAAAGGCTGAGACCCCGTTTTACCAATCTTTCTGCTTACAATCTCAACCTTACCGATGGCTCTGACTGTACTCAAACATCGAATTAACACATCATCCGGGGTATATACATCCACCCCACTTAATATGCAGGCATGAGTAACCGGGACATCCTGAATCTCACACCAAAGCTCGATCTTATCCGCATCCATCCCTTTTAATTTAACCCAGGTGATTTACCCCGTATCCTGACAGAATTCAAATCCCGGACGAGCTCCCAGATGTGACGGTCTTTGCCCCACTGACTCCCGTTGCCTAGGGTGACTAGCCGTCGCCCCTGCCAAACAGTGCAAATGCTTTGGTGCGGATAAGGTTTGAGTCACCCAATGATCAGCCATGACACAAATATGAAAAAATATACAAAGTGCGAGTAAAGAATGATACTTTACAGCAAATTTTTGGTGATGGGTTAGTAGCAACAACTAAAAGAAAAGGGACCACATAAGTGACTTACCAGTCTTGTGCACATAATATTTTAATACATTGGAGCTCACACCTCCGATTCCATCCACAATGTCCTTCCGAGACTCTGGCCACCTTCCAAACCCCCAAGGTCCGGTGTCCGCTGCCCTGGAACCGCTGTCCGTTCCTCACACGTCCGTCCTCTCCGTTTGCCTCCCGAAAAAGCCCGCACTCCTCAACTCAGCACACATATACAAGATAACAGAACATGACTTGCATTGGCTAACAAATGAATACAGGGTCCATTATCACATTGGATAATCTGAACATTGCTGTTACATGGAACCCCTTGCTCAGCAGTTAACAGTATGGGAAGCCATTTTAATATAATACCTCAGAGAAGCCATTTTGGTAATAAACAATTAACAGTTAACAGTCTGTCTAGTATTACTGAGAGCCCTACATTACACCTAAGGAAGGGCCGGTGAGAAGTGAGGGAGCACCAAGGGGTGAATAGAAAGGAGGGAATGAGCAGCAATGGAGGGACTAGGAAGTTACAAGCCTGAAACACCAAACAAGGTTTTTTGTTCCAATCACTTTATTGGTTAATAGACAACAGGGTGACCCGTTGGGGCACCCTTTGAGAGAAGAGTAGTGCAGTCTGATGTGACCAGAATGAACATTACATTTTCCTGAATGCTGTTGCTATCTCTTTGATTTGGAAATTAAAGAAGAAAAACTCAGCTTATTAAAGAAGAAAGACGCATAGGAAGACAAATATGTGACCAGAATGAACATTAAGTATCCATGAAGTAAATTTGAAGGAATTGGGCTTGCCGGGTTGGGTCTGGAATTAAATGTCCGATGTAATGACGGACTTGGCCTTGCATAATCACAGAAGGATTCCATTGATTCCTAGTTGGAATGACTTCTTTGGCACAAAAGGATGTCATTTGGAAGAGGCAATTGTATTGTCTGATGTTCTTCCTGAACTCGTTTGCAATAGGTTCATCATTGCTGGTCAAATTGAGTTCATTAGGTAGAGGCTGCAAATTGCCCATCCTGACCTGTCCCTTCATACAGCAGAAATGTGCGGTTTCTCCACGGAATAGGAAGGCACGACAGTGAGGGCATACTCTGGTCATCGAACCAACATTGACAGAAATGTGACGGCATGCCAGTTGTGCATTTTGCCTTGCTCTTTCTCTGTCGAGGTAGTGTCGTCGAAAGCGGCCATTGTCGTCTTCAGCAACTCTCGCAATAATTACTCTGTGCCACATATTCTTCAGTTGATCTTTTTTCCCTCTGTCTCTTCCTCTCTCCTCCTTCTCTGCCTGTTTTGTCATTCTGGAGACATGCAGCCCTTTCATCCTTCATCTCTTCTACCATTTGTTCTTTCCCTCTGATCCTGGAGTTGTGCGGCCCTGGCCTGATTGAGATTCTTGATCTCTCCTCCGTCTGTGCCTATTGTTGTCATTTTGGAGACGTGTATGCCTGACCTCCTCTGTCTCGTCTTCTCTCATCTTTTTTGTCCTGCCTCTTTGATCCTGGAGCCGTGCGGCCCTGGCCTCATCTGATTGTTGTTCTCTCCCTCTCCTTGCTGCTTCCGTATGATGTTTGGCGTCAGCTCTTAACCATAACGTCCCCCTTCTCTTTCCACGCGGCATAATTAGGCTATCCATATATTTTTACCCTAATGCTTGATAGAAGATCGGAAGCAGTAACAGCAAAGCCATAAAGCTGCTGAGGCTGGCCGTGCGCATGCGTCGGGCTGTGATCTCCCGATTTCCATGATGGCCGATCCAGTCTCGGGTGAAAGGCAGCCTGTTGATTTTTGGCAAGGAGCAATTTTATACGAATATATAACCCTGAACTTTGCCGGCATTCTGTAAGTTAGCACATTTTTAATTCGATTTAGCCAAAAAAAGTGCCGCTCTAATGCACCGTTTGCGCTAATTGGAAGTCACGAACAGACAGAGCATGAGAGTTTTAGTAGTAGATAGATTATAGACCACCTCCCTCCTCACTAACACTCTCTCTCCCCTCCTCACCGGAGATTAACACTCGCTCTCCTCCCCCCCCGACTTCCTGTTCCTAACCCCACACAGTGTCTCTAAGAATTGCAGGAGACTCAGGAGGAGGCTAGCGAGGATCATTGGAGTCACTATATCATCCATCAGAGATGCTTATCAGGTGCTCTGCATACACAGGGCCTTCTGCGTGGCCCACATCTCCCAACTCTCCACCAGAATGTTAGGATGTGAAACAGCTTCTTCCCCCCGAGGCTGTAAGTCTGCTGAACTCCATGTCACGATCAAGGCACATCACACATTGGGTAACACTGTTTCCTTTTTAATTGCATCGTAAATGCTCCATAAATAAATAAATATATAAAAACTGATAGATAACTCGTGGTAATATATTACTTAACTTTATGTGTTATATGTATGAGTTATATGTACTGTGTTGTGGACATTGTTTTCTACGAATGTTGTAACCCTTGCGGGTATACAGCTGTCGGACTGAATGACAATAAAGCTGAAGTCAACTAGCTGTGCCCCCTGGACTCAGTCTGACTCCAGTCTCACACTGGGCCCAAAACTAATCCCTCACTCCCCCGTACCAAACGTGGCCTAACCGACCCTGTCGTGCCGTCTCAGAGCCACCCTGTCCCGTCTGAAACCACGGGGTCCCTCAGGATATCGAGGTGTTCTGAGCTGCAGCCCTCTCCCGGCGCTCCATCAGCAGCATCCTCGCTGCCTCTGTTCCACCGAAGTTGAAGGTGGCCCAGAATTCATAATCTGTGTGGGGCACCCTGAGCAGCTCAGAGTCCGGGATGGAGAATGCAGGTGCGGCCTCCTCAGACGGGTACAGAGTCTTCACATGGTGTTCAGATCTTGGGTGATTGTTTTTCAACCCGGCGAGCCCTGTAATCCACTCCGCACAACGTGAGAATGGGGACTGGACCAAAGGGGGTCCCACAACTTTTCCCACATCGAGCGGAAACTGAAAGCCACGCTCTGCTCCTGTCCACCTTGCTCCCGGGACGTCCCCGGCTTCCCCACCTCCTCCTCTTCCATCTTCTCCACATCCTCCCCCTCCTCCTGTCCCGTAGAAGAGGAGGGGACCGTCCCCGGGGACGGCGACTCAAACGGAGACGGAACGCTTTCGTCCAGGCCCTCCTGGGGCTGCTGCTCCTCTGCTGCATCCTGGACCCTCTGCCGAAGGGGAGGCGCCGACGGATATCGCTGTCCCAGACCTCGAGGGATCCATGGGAGCTGGATCCCATGCCGGGAATGGACGAGGGATGGGAGTAACTGATGGGTCATATCCTGGAGAGGGAAGGACAGGGGACAGATGTTGTTTCTTTTTAAAACAAAACAATTCTTTTAATTTTCTACACATGCACCATATTCCTAAACACAAAATACTCTGGAGTGGCTGGGGAAAAGCAACACTCACCACACGCTGGAGGAACTCAGCAGGTCGGACAGCATCCATGGAAAAGATCGGTCGACGTTTCGGGCCAGAACCCTTCATCAGGACTGTAGAGGGAAGGGGAAGAGGCCCTATAGAGAAGGTGAGGGAGGGTGGGAAGGAGAAGGCTGGTAGGTTCCAGGTGAGAAACCAGTAAGGGGAAAGATAAAGGGGTGGGGGAGTTGAAGCAGGGAGGGGATCTGCCCCCCTCCCCCAGCTGCCTCTTGGTTCCGCCTCCTTCAACTAACCATTGTGTTTTCCCCTATTCCTTCTTCACCTTTCCTGCCTATTCCCTCCCTGCCTCCCCTCCCCCACCCCTTGATCTTTCTCCTTACTGGTTTTTCACCTGGAACCTACCAGCCTTCTCCTTCCCACCCTCCCCCACCTTCTTTATAGGGCCTCTGCCCCTTCCTTCTACAGTCCTGACGAAGGGTTCTGGCCCGAAACGTCGACCGATCCTTTCCACGGATGCTGCCCGACCTGCTGTGTTCCTCCAGCGTGTGGTGAGTGTTGCACCATACTCCTGGTGCGTCTGACCCAGGGACAAAGAGAACTGTATACCGTGTTCCTGGTGTGGGTTTGACTCAGGAATAGGGACGTAGGAACTATGCACGCTGCTCCTGGAGTGGGTCTGACCATAGGATACAGCGGCGGGAACCATGCATGGCGCTCCTATCGTCAGGGGGTACGGTCATGGGAATCGGTGTTCGGTACTCCCTCTATGGGCCTGACCCGCCCCAATCCCTCTACCAACTCCTCCGTACCTGTGCCTGAAATTCCAGGCGCACGTGGATTTTGCCAATTTTCCCTGCTCGCTTGCAGATTGTTGTCGTCCGGCGGACAAGAGTGATTTCCCTGGCTTCCCGCTGCAGAAGATTCCTTTACCCGCTGCTCGTTTTGCGGAACTACGCGGTTGACACATTTGCAGCAGGACTGGGAACCCTGTGGGAGATCACAAAGTTCCAGAATCATTGCACTATCCGAGACCGTGCACCTGGCCTCACTTATCCCGGAGATTGTGGGGAGCTGACTACGCAAATTCTCAGGGATGATCACTTCTCTGGAGGCTGCGGAAGGGAATGGTCAGAATCGCTGCGAGTGCAGGAAGGGGAGTCACGAGGGTGAGGGGCAGGTCCGGAGGGGGGAGAGTGAATTTGTTCCTCCCGTTCTTATTTCCCTCAAGGTTTATTCTTGGTTGAGAACTCACCGAGAAACATTCACATTGACACAGAATTCGGAACGTAGCGATAAAGAAACGAGAAATAGCCGAAGCGATCCGTCGCCTTCTTGATGTGTTCCTCTTTGCGGGCTCCATGATCTCTACAGTGGGACAGAAACGGGGGAGCTTGACTCTGTCTGACTCTAGAAACCTGTGGCGGGAATTCACTCTATGTGCGATCTCAGCGGTACGTGGTGGGACGGTGTGCAGGAAACTTCATTCACTGCGTGAGGGCGGGAGTGTTTTAATTTAAATCGTATCTACTCTCGGTATACACACTGCATACTGATGGGAGTTGACGATTCCAGTGGGAGGTAGGAAGGCGTCGTCTCTCTCCAAACCCCCCCCCCCCCGAGCTACACCCTCCCATCTCTCCGACAACATCCCCATTCCTGCCCCGCAAACCCCTCTTCACTCCCGTTTCACCTACCTTCCCTCTGTGATCTGGCCGGAGATGTATTCTCTGAGATGCTATTTTAAAGTTCGTAGGCGTATGGCGTTGTATGCCGCGGTCGGAGAGATGCTCTGATGACACCTGTCCAGGACTTCACAGACCCCGCCTGAAGCTGGGGCCGCATTGACGGCACCGGGGGGGGGGGGGGGGGGACGTCACTAGATTGTAATGTCTCGGTGAGCTCACAAAGGTGAGGGGATGGGGACCGAGGCCCCAACATCTGCATCCTCCACTTAATATATTAGCTAGGCCGCCCCTTGCTCACCAATCACCTACCCGCCCATTTCTCATCTCGTCTACTCCTCTCTGCACGGGACGGGGCATTTTATTCTCTCTTCTCTTCACCACCCCCCCCAAAAAAATTGGGCAGAAAATTCAAAAGTGACTTACCACCAGTCACACGGAAACTCCCATCCCACTGCACTTTCTCTGTAACTGTTACACTTTTCGTGCTGAAATTACCTGTATGGACGGCATAGTTCACTATCCCTTCATACCTGATAATAATAATAAACCAATGTTCTAATATACTATAGAGAATCAGTTAAATAGTGACCCCTGTTCATGAGAAAATCTTCCTCTCCCACACACCCCGGACAAACCCCTGTAAAGAGGGAGGCTCTCCCCTTCTTGATTGTTGGATTAGAGTCCAGGAATTTTATTGTTCAAGTTTATTGCCATTTCACTGTACCTGGGTATACAGCTAAACAAAACACCATTCCTCAGGAGCCAAGGTGTAAAACACAGTACCTTATCACATAGAGCACATGCAATAATATAAACATATAAATGTATTTTGCAGTTGTCAAATTGTCATTAAGTGCATCTACAATATATGGTTAAATATACAACAGAATTACTGCTACTGATGCTGATATAAATAATGAGTATTGGATGGCAGTGGGATTTTCAGAAGTCTCTCAGCCTGAGGGAGAAGTGTTACCCAGCCTAACTGTCCTTGTTCTTATATGGCGGTATCTTCTGCTTGATGGTAGGAGGGCAAAGAGATTGTGGGAAAGATGGGGGAGGTCCTTGACAATGGTGAGGGCGCTGCAGACACAGGAGCAGAATGAGGCCATTCAGCCCATCGGGTTCGCTCCGCCATTCCATCATGGCTGATTCCGGATCGCACTTAACCCCATATATCTGCCCTCTAACTATATCCCTTCATGCTCCGACCAATCAGGAAAAAGCGGGAGGAGAAGATGGCGGCACGATGCAGCGCGCGCAGCTCTCCGGTGAAATGATATCGTTTCTGTTAAATAGGGGCCGTGGACAATTTTGATTTGATGGAGACAGACGTGAAAGCACGGAGGAACATCTGGAGAAATTTCTGAAACTCCGGTTCGCTGCTGCTGTTACTGGGCGATCGAGAATCTTTCAGAGGGAAGGCCCCAAAATCCCTGGCTTTGCCTGCTGCTGGCGACCGAGGCTGAGGTCGAATCATTCGGATAGAGATGGTGCTCGGTACTCGGTGTCGGAGGGCTCATCAGAGCTCTAAGTTTTCAGACGACTCAGAGTCGGACTGCGGTCGGGCATGGCAGGGAGCATTTTCTTCCTTCTACCGTCTGCGCGAGATGTGGAACTTTCGAGAGACTTCGAACTTTTTTACTGTGCCATGGCCTGTTCTTCATCAAGTTATGGTATTGTTGCACTGTTGTAACTATATGTTATAATTATGTGGTTTTTGTTAGTTTTTCAGTCTTGGTCTGTCCTCTGTGTTTGTGATATCACACCGGAGGAGTATTATATCATTTCTTAATGCATGCATTACTAAATGACAATAAAAGAGGACTGCATGTCCTCATAATCTAATCTATCAACTTCTGCTTTGAATATACCCAGGACTTGGCCTCCACCACATGGTCATGGTCTCTACTGGCAATCCCCCGCCATGCCATTTACCTCTGGAATTGGGCCTCAATCACCTCATTTAAATTCCAATCATTCCCAGGTTCCACTAACTACACACACCTGCTTCCCATCAGAAACTGCAGGATAAAGACCCTGCGACCACAACAAGGAGTTGCCAGTTTGTTGGTTGACTCTTGTATGAGTAACCTTGTTTGATGGTTCTTAAGACTATCAGTTCTAAGGCTAGCATTGTTCCTGAATTCTCTACTAAAGCCAAGACTTTGGCTAAAGACTCTCTCTGGACACCAATTCGATGCTCCCTATGACCATAAGGCCTCCCGACTTGGCCTCCTTTGGACTACAGGTCCAAAGTTGCCAAACACTTCTCATATGTTAACCCCTTCATTCCCAGAATCATCCTGGTGAATCTCCTCTGGATTCTTTCCAATAACAACACATCCTATCTGAGATATGGGGCCCAAAACTGTTGACAATACTCTTAACTGCGGCCTGACTAGTGTCTTATGAAGACTTGGCATTATCTCCTTGCTTTTATATTCTATTCCCCTTGAAATAAATACCAAAATTGCATTTGCCTTCTTTACCACAGACTCAACCTGTGAATTAACCTGCTGAGAGTCTTGCACGAGGACTCCTCAGTCCCTTTGCACCTCCAGTGTCTGAATTTTCTCCCCACTTAGATAATAGTCTGCACTATTGTTCCTTTTACCAAAATGTATTATCATACATTTCTCAACGCTGTATTGCATTTGCCACTTTTTTGGCCATTTTTCCAATTTGTCTAAGTCCTACTGCAATTGCATTTCTTTTTCAGAACTGCCTACCCCTCCACATATCTTTGTATCATCACAAACTTTGCTACAAAGCCATCAAGTCCACTATCTAGATCATTGACAATGTGAAGAGTAGCAGTCCCACTACTGACCCCGGAGGAACACTAGTCACTGGCAGCCAACCAGGAAAGTCCCCTTTTATTCCCACTCGCTGCCTTCTGCCTGTCAGCCATTCCTCAGTATATTTCCTGTAACACCATCAGCCTACAACATCATGTGAGGTACCTTATCAAGTGCCCTCTGACAATCGAAGTAAATGATATCCACTGCCTTGCCTTTGTCCACCTTGCTTGTTACTTCCTCAAAGAACTCTAGCAGATTCGTCAGGCACGATTTCCCTTCAGAGAAACCATGCTGACTTTGATGTATTTTATTATTAGTCTCCAAGAACCCTGAAACCTTGTCCTTAATAATGGACTCCAACACTTTTCTGACCACTGAGGTTAGTTAACTGGCCTATAATTTCCTTGCTTTTGTCTTCCTCCCTTCTAAAAGAGTGGAGTGAAATTTGCAATTTTTCAGTCCTCCGGGATCATGCCAGAATCAAGTGATTCTTGAAAGATCATGACCAATGCATCCATTATCTCTTCAGCAGCCTCTCTCAGGACTCTGGGATGTAGTCCATCTGGTCCAGTTAACTGACCACCTTAAGACCTTTCAGTTTGCCGAGCACTTTTCCTTTGTAATAGCAATGGCACTCACTCCTGCTCTCTGACACTCACAGATCTCTGGCATACAGCTAGTGTCTTTCACAGTAAAGACTGAAGTAAAGTACTTATTAAGGTCATCTTCATCCCCCATTACTACCTCACCAGCATAATTTTCTAGTGGTCTAATATCAACTCTCACCTCCCTTCTATTCTTTATACAACTGAAAAATCTTTGGGTATCCTGCTTTATATTATCAGCTAGTTTGCCCTCATATTTCATCCTTTCCCTTTTTTCCCTTCTTATAGCTTTTTTTGTGGTGTTTTGTTGGATTTTAAAAGCTTCCCAATCATCCAACTTCCCACTCACTTTTGCTACCTTATGTGTCATTTCCTTAACTTTTATGCAGTCCTTAACTTCCCTTTTCAGCCATGGTTGCCTAGCCCTGCCATTTGAGAACAACTTCTTTTGTGGGATGTATCTATTCTGCGACTTGTAAATTATTCCCAGGAGCTTCATCCACCTCTATTCTGCCATCATCCCTGCCAGTATCCCCCTCCAATCCACCTGGGCTAGCTCTTCTCTCATGCCTCTGTGATTCCCTTTTTTCCATTGCGATACTGATACATGTCATTTGTGCTTCTCTCTCTCAATTTGCAGTAAGAATTCAATCATATTATAATCACTGACTGCGATGGGTCCCTTTATGTTAAGCTGACTAATGAAATCTGTGTTATTACACAACACCCAATCTAAGATAGCCTTTCCCCGAGTAGGCTCAAGCACAAGCTGCTCTAAAAAGCCATCTTGTAGGCATTCAACAAATTCCTTCTCTTGCGATCTGACACCAACCTGACTTTCTCAATCCCCTTGCAGATTGAAGTCCTCCATTACAATTGTGAGATTTGCCCTCATTACCAGCTCCCTTTGCAATCTCAACCCCACATATCTGGAAGCCTATATATGATTCCCATTATGAATTTTTACCCCTGCAGTTTCTTAACTCCACAAAGATTCAGCCTTCTCCTCTTTCTAAGGATGTAGTTCCATCTCTTACCAACAGCACCACACCACTGCCTATGCTTTCCTGCCTGTCCTTTCGATACAAAGTACATCCTTTGATGTTAAACTCCCAACTATAGCCTTCTTTCAATCATGACTCAGTGATGCCCACAAGGTCATATCTACCAATCTCTAATTGCCCCACAAGTTCATCCACCTTATTCCGAATACTACGTGCATTAAAATAAAACACCTTCAGTCCTGCATTCTTTGCCCTTATGAATTTTGCCTCTGTGGTACAACTTAACTCTTTGCTCTGTCTGAAATTGTACCCAGTCATTGGCTTGTCCTTCCTTACATTCATATTACATGTTACATCATCTACTTGTAAACCTGCTGGCTCATCCTCAGCTCTATCATACTGGTTCCCATCCACCTGCCAGATTAGTTTAAACTACACACAACAGCTCTAGCAAACCCACCCACAAGAATATTGGTCCCCCTCAGATTCAAGTGCAACCCTTCCCCACATTTGGTGTATGTCCTGGATGGGAGGGGGAGAGAGATCCCTATGATTCTCACAGCCATCCCCACAACCCCTTGCAGGGTCTTGTGGTCAGATACCTTGCAATTCCCATAGCCAGACAGTGTTACATCTGGTCAGGGCACTCTCGATGGTGCTCCGGTAGAATGGGGGTGGGGAGCTTCACGCCTCAATCCTCTCAGGAAGTGGAGGGGCTTCTGTGCTTATTTGACTAAAGAGGTGATGTTGAGGGACAAGGTGAGATCATCCATGATGTGCACACCAAGATACTTGACGCTCCTGACTCCGTCCATGGAGGAGCCATTGATGTGTATTAAGGAGTGGTCAGCCTGCAACTTCCTGAAATCCACAATCATCTCTTCAGTCTTGTCCATGATGAGACTCGTGTTGTGTTCACCAGTCCACAAGCCACTCTGCTTCCTCTCTGTGTGCCTTATATGTGTTTTCCCTTATAGATTTAGCTTTCTTTATGATTGTTTGTATTCACTTTGAGTGAATTGTGGTACATTCACTTTAGTTCTTCTGCACTTTCTTTGTTTGCAAGGCTGCAGTGTGAATTGGTCAGTACTTGTTTAAGACTGGCTTATCTAAAATATTCTGGACTTGTTTGCATCATAAAAGGAAATCATGTGCTCTGATTTCTCTGTTACTTCCTTGCTGGAACAGACTGACTCCGTCTGACATGTAATCTGATGAGCGTCTTAGGAAGCGGCTCTACCATAAGCTTTGTGCCTCATTCTTCATTGAAAGGATCTCTGGACAGCTCTTCTCCAGGTCCAACAATCTGATGTCACGTACACCACGTCTGGGAGGATAAGGGACAGGAAAATTCTCGGGGAAGGTGGAGAGTTCCAGAGTGCACACACAGCAGGAAGTAAGACTTTCTTACTTTCCTAATCATCAGCGATGCATCTCGTTATTGCCTTGGTGCACTATTTAAAGGAAGTCTAAGAGAGAAGTTAAAATCTAGGGGTCATCTCCTCTGCTATTTTTTAAGTGAAGTTAAACAGCACTTTCAGCTGTGCATGATCTACTTGGCCATTTGGTGTAATCAATCTAGCTCTGTGTGGTCCATTTGAATTGTGATTGCACATTCTATTATTTCTGGCTATAAGGTGCCCATTAAATAATCAATTGGCCTTTGTCTACACATAGTGAGAGGAGGACCAAAGACATGGACAAATCAAAGAAGAAACCCACTTCAGGAAAAGGGAGAACTGAACCTCTAGTAGCTACATGAGGACAGATGACTGAGGGTTTTAGTTCTGATCTGAACAAAGTATTTCAACTGGATAAGACTATTGAAGACGTCAGGGCTAAATATATGACCAGGGCTGAGTCTCATGTAATTTGGCTCCTTGTGCAAGCGGATGCTTGATTTCCTCACTTGCAGATCTCAGTCAGTATGGACTGACAACAACACGGTAGTGCAGCTGTTAGCGTGATGCTATTATAGCATGGAGCATTGGATTTCAGAGTTAAATTTTGGCACCGTCTGTAAGGAGTGTATACATTCTCCCCATAACCACATGGGTGCGCCAGTTTCCTCCTATAGTCCAAAGGCGGGCCAGTTAATAAGGTTAATTGGAGATTGCAAATTGTCCTATGATTAGGCTAGTGTTAAATAGGTGGATTGCTGAGTGGTGTGGCTGATTGGGCCAGAAGGGCCTGTTGTGTGATGTACCTCTAAATTTTTAAAAGTAAACATCTCCTCCAAAATCATCATCAGCCTAAGTGCACTGCGAGGTTCTGTGCCCAGTCCCCTGCTCCACTTGCTTTTTACTTATGAATGCGAGTGCTAAATACAGCTTCAATGCCAAGTTTGGTGACAACACCATTGTTGTTGGCCAAATCAAAGGTATTGATGAATCAGCGTATTGGAGGGAGGTTGAAAATCTGGCTGATTGGTGCCACAACTACAAGCTCTTCCTTGATGTCAACATGATCAAGGAGCTGATTATTGACTGCAGGAGAAAGAAACCAGAGGTCCAAGAGCCAGTCCTCATTAACAAATTGGTGGTTGAAAGTGTCAGTAACATTGAATTTAGTGGCGTTATCGTATTAGAGAATCTGTCCAGGCACCAGCACATGAGTGCCGTTATAGAGAAGGCTTGGCAGTATCTCTACCTTCTTATAAGTTTGCCCATATCCAGATATAATCTAAAACTTTGACAGACCCCTATAGATGCACAGTGCAGAGTATCCTAACTGTTTGTATCACGGCCTGGTATGGAAACAACAATGCCCAAGAATGGCAAAGCTTGTAAAAAGCAGTGGATACAGCCCAGTCCATTACAAGAAAAACCCTCCTAACCATCCCACCATTGAGCACATCTACAAGGAGTGTTGTGGCAAGAAAGCAAATGCATCATCAAGGACCCCACCATCCCGGCTATGCTCTCTTCTCCCCGCTGCCATCAAGCAGGCGGTACAGGAGATTTAGATCCCATATCAATAGATTCAGGAGTAGTTATTACATTTCAACCTTCCAGGTCCTGAACCAGCATGGATTACTTCACTCACCTCAATGTTGAACTGATTCTACAACCTATGGATTCACTTCCAAATACTCTACATCTCATTTTCTCAGGATTATTTATTATTAATAAATAAATAATGATTACTATTGTCTGTTTTTAATGTTTGCACAGATTCTCTTCTTTTTGCACATTGTTTGTTTGTCAGTCTTTATAGTTTTTGGTTGATTCTATTTCTTTGTTCTGTCAGGAATGTTTGCAAGAAAATGCATCTCGGTGGTAGCATATGGTCACATATACATACGTTCATGATAAATTTACTTTGAAATTTGAATTAAAAGGGCATGGGTCAAGATGCCAGATTAAGGGAAATATATAAACTGGATGGACATTAGTTGTCTTGACAACTGAGAAAGAGGGAGCATGTTCAGTGACAATATCAACTGGATACACACCCTGAGAAATTCAAAGAGCAAGTCTGTGCATAAACCAAACCAGTGAGAAAACTAAAAGTTTGAAAAGTAATTGAGTCACAGTGAGCTCTACAAAGCTCAGAGACAAAGTGTGATCATACAGAGAAGCACAGCAAGGTTGTCAGAGTGATGGTCCTGTCACTGATCCTCCTCTTTGGCAAACACCCCCCATATCGAACTAATCTAAGTCAGCACCATTATTCCAATTTACAGGAATGCAGAATGGATAATACAGCCCTTCCTAGCGATGTAAGTGATAATGACAGTGATGAGAAAACAGCACAGGCAGCCATGCCACGACTGAATCCATTAATGACCAAGCTGCGTTGGAATGACAACAGGACCTATGAAAGAAGGCCAGTGTTTTCTCACAACTCTGCAGAACCTGAGAAGATTGATAAATGCTTCATAGAGCTTTGAAGACCTCGACGGAACTTTGTGTATTAAAGATGTAAACAATTTGCACCCATATTGTGGCCACACTGTTGTCTCCTGGACAGGTCAGGCAGTTGATGTGTAGAACTGATGCTGACAAAGGAAGGATTAGTAAAATCTGCAAGGTGGTTGGAATGCCAGTCGGCTGTGGTCAAATGAATAGATCCAACATTAACAGAGTGGGGAAAGGTAGCCAGCTGCATGCAGAAGAGTTCTGAGGATATTCCCGAATTTGAGGAATACTTCAGAAATGTGTGGTTGAACCACTCGGGAGTTCCAACAGTTAACAGAAATAACATAGGGGGATCCCATAATGGTCCAATGAAGTCAACATTTGTGCACAACCTGATGGTGTTTAGCAAGAGCTGAAATGTGACGGCAAAAGCCTAAAGTCCCCATGCGTAACAATGTCCAAACAGTTTCTGTTTTTTGTGAGTATGTGATTCAC
The DNA here is from genome assembly GCF_030028105.1 of Mobula birostris. NCBI lineage: Eukaryota > Metazoa > Chordata > Chondrichthyes > Myliobatiformes > Myliobatidae > Mobula > Mobula birostris. The sequence continues at coordinate 124,027,926 of NC_092379.1, read as the reverse complement.
AGCACTTAAGCCTCCTTCAACAACGTGGCAGGAAGGAAATGCAATGAAGAGCAGGTGGCTCTTCTCCTAAGACCAGGAAACTTCATATGACAGTGTAGTCATATATCACAAACACCAACATTTTTGAAAAGCATTTTTGCTCCATCATCATTTGGAATTCCAATAATTTCTTCTTGCAACTTTCCTTCCTGTTTTTCCACCTTGCAAGGAAATGGGTTAATCACCCAGTCTGGAATTTCCAGATCATTTAAATCCGTGAATCGATTCCGAAAATCCTCTCTTCAGTGACTGCAGGTGTAAGCAGTACTCCTGCAAATCACCATCTGTGAAAGAGAGTGCCATACTTTCTGTAACGTATGGACCTATTTTAGAACAATGACTCCACTTAGCACTATGTATAGACTGTTGTCTAAGCATGTACATTGTTCTCTCTCACTGCAATGTGAATACCTCAGTTAAATCCATCTCTCTCATGCGTGAATTTATTTAAATTATTTATAGCTGCACAGGGACAACAAATTGGCGATGAGTACAAACTTGAATGTCAGAGAATTCCACCAGCTGCACCAACTGTTACGGGATGAAACAGCGAGAGTTAAATGGTACAAGGCCCGTGACAGATGCCAGCAATAGGACGCACAGTAACAGTGCATAGTACACACTGAAAGATGCAACTGGCAAAGTTAAAGTGAAAATAATATGGCAATGGCTTCAGTTGGGAAAATTAATGAACTTGATAGTGCTATTAAAGGTGGGAGTCACATATCGAGAAGGTTTAACTGTATTGTAAGGCAAACAATATGGTTGAGCAAAAGAAAGCCCCACACTTCTTAGCTTAATGGGTACAGTCTCTTACGCAACTTAGTAACCCTTGAAAAGCCAGCAAGCATGATGTTCAACGGAATTGTTACAATTTTACAAAATGACTTGAGCCCGAAACTGTTGGTAATAGCGGAGACATTTAGATTTTACAAAAGGAACTAGAATACATTGAAGAACTGCACAAACTTACCCAGTACTGTGACATTATAGCTGGTCTTTCTGAGGCATTAAGGGACAGGCTTATATGTAGCATGCATAGTCAAAACACTCAAAAGAGGCTACTAACAGAAAGAGACCTAAACTTAATACATTGAAGAACTGCACAAACTTACCCAGTACTGTGACATTATAGCTGGTCTTTCTGAGGCATTAAGGGACAGGCTTATATGTAGCATGCATAGTCAAAACACTCAAAAGAGGCTACTAACAGAAAGAGACCTAAACTTAGAATGGACATTGACCGTAGCAATATCATTACAGACTGCAGCAAGGGATGTAGCAGAACTACAGAAAAAGAGATTAGGATATGAAATGCACAAACCTGAATGGTGCAAAAAGCCAAAAATATTATTGATGTGGCAAACCCTCTCAAGATGCAAATGACTGTTAGTTCAAAGAAAAAGTTTGCAGAAAGCTCACATGGAGAGAGTGTGCAAGTCAGACAAAAAGCACAATTAAAGAGAAAAAACACACTGAATGAGAAGTTTCACACACAAAACGAAGGATATGCATAAGGGGACCAAATGTAAAGCAGGCAACGAAGAGTCTGACAAAGGTGAGCTGTCATGCCTAGAGCTGCACAGTATTATTGAAGCAGATCATAAAATCATCTGGATCACAATAGATGTGGCCGGGGTAAAACTGAAAATAAAGCTGGATACAGGGTGAACTTTGTCTATAATTCCAGAGGCTGACTACAACAGACTGTTTTCTAATATACCATTAGAAAAGACCTCAGTGATGCTATAGACCTACAGCAGCAAAACAGTGACTCCCAAAGGCAAATTGAAGGTGAATGTGACATACAGGAGCCAAACACAGCAGTTAGAGCTTCTATGTATTGAAAAGTGGAGGGCGAGCAGTTTTTAGACGTGAATGGTTGAGAAAAATCCAACTAGACTGGAACTCGATCAAAGCTCTCCATGTGCCATCAAGACGTAACTGCAGCCCAAATTGTAGCACTAACCAGAGACTGGCACAGCTGCTTAATGCTAATGGTAAACTCAAAGGCATAAGGGCCAGAATTGATTTGATGAAGCAGCAACACCAAGATTTCATAAAGGGCATCCAGTGCCTTATGTTTAATGTCCTAAAGTAGATTTTAGCCTTTAGAGCTCGGAGGGGTTTGGAATTCTCTCCAAAGTTGAGTGGAGTGATTGGGCCATGCCCATTGACCTGGTGATCAAGAAAAGCAAGGCCGGAGCCGTTGGCATATGTGGAGATTTCAAGGTGAACATCAACCTGGTGCTGCGTACGGTGCAGTATCCCCTGACACAAATAGAAGACATTTTTACACCTTTGGCAGGCGGGGAGAAGTTTTCAAAGATTGACTTGTCACAAGCCTATCTGCAAATAGAGATTGAGGAGTCAAGCAGGAAGTTCCTCACAATTAACACTCACAAGGGACTGTTGTCTCGCCTTTGGTATCATTTCAGCTCCAGCAATTTGGCAAAGAACAATGGACCAAGTGCTCCAACATATCCCAGGAACACAATGTTACCTTCATGACATCATCGTGACTGGCAAAAATGATGAAGAGCACCTCCAGATCCTTGGTAAAATGCTTACCAGGCTGAGTGAGTATGGTCTGCATGCAAAGAGAGAGAAATGTGAGTATTTCAAGAATGAAATCTCATATTGTGGACATGTCACTGACAAGCATGGCTTACGTAAGTCACAAGAGAAGATTGAAGCAGTGTTACAGGCACCCACACCAGAAAATTTGTCACAACCCAGGTCATACTTGGGCCTTGTAAGCTACTACCACCAGTTTCTCCCAAATCTTGCTACAGTGTTGCACCCTTTGAACGTACTGTTACAGACAGGAGAGAAGTGCGAATGGTCAGAAAGATGTGAAAAAGCATTCCAGGAAACAAAGAGACTCATAACATCAGATGAACTGTCACCCATAGGAAATCACGACTGCCCATCAGGCTGGCGTGCGACCCCAAATGCATCCCCTTATGGCATTTTGTCACACATTATGAAAGATGGATCTGAACATCTGATTACATTTGCTTCAAGATCACTGATGAGCAGAATGCAACTACGCACAGATCAACCGAGAGTCTAGCATGGGGAATAAAAGAAGTTGTACCACTACCTCTATAGACAAAAGTTTGGACTAGTGACAGATCACCAGCTCCTTGTGTCCATTTTCAATCCCAGGAAGGGAATTCCAGTGATGACTGCTACCCGGTTACAACATTGGGCACTGTTCCTAGGAGCCCACTCTTATGACTGTTACGTACCCCATAACTGGGTTGCCAAACCAGCAGAAATGGATCACTCAGTTGGAGTCTGGATTACTAGAACTAAGAAAGTTTTATTAAAGAAACAAGCAACACAGTACTCTAATCAAAAGGATAATAAATGCAACAGTTCAGCAATGATAAACACACATGTACACAGAATTAGGATAACAGGATCAATCAAGCTCTATCGTCGTCTAGGGGTAAATGACCAGTTTCAAAGTGACGCAAAGTTCAGTTCAATTGAGTTCAGTTCAGTTCACAGTAATCACTGCCGTGGGAGATGGACAGTGGGGGGAAGGAGAGAGAGAGCAAAAACGAATGAATATTCAAACGGCTTCCACACAGACCTTCGATATTCTTTGCAGTCAGCTTTCAGGCGAGCCCTTTGTGATGTCTTCTGAGGTCACCGAATGTGACCCCCTCCCGCGTTTCCAGATACGATCGTTTCTCTGTGGTGAAACCTGGCACCCAGACAAGGGTGGACACACACCAGGTTCCTGCCGATCGTACCTTTCCACCCTGTGCATTTATGGCTTGGTCCCGCGAGCAGCCCTCCAAAACCTCCCACCGACTTGTGGGAGATGCACCGCTTCCAGGGTCTCGTTACCTCGGGGTGTCATGTGTGTCTGCCTTAGCGAACCTGTCCCTTTTTATCCCCCTGCTGGGGTATCGCCTGTCCATCACTTCAAACAGTTCAGGGTTCAAAGGGAGGCCGATCTTGACAGCTCTCCTTCTGTTCCTTCATTAACATCTCCAAATGCTGCTCCATTGTTTTCCTTATCTCTCTTTCTCCTGAAGACAGGTGGCAGACCAACTGCTGATCCCACTGGTGCCAGCACTGGACAGCTAACATCTTAATCTATGTGTATTCTCGTCACAATGGTAAGACACTTGGCAGTGTGGAGGATCAGAGGGATCTTGGGGTCCGAGTTCATAGGACACTCAAAGCTGCTGCACAGGTTGACTGTGTGGTTAAGAAGGCACACAGTGCACTGGCCCTCATCAATCATAGGATTGAGTTTAGGAGCCGAGAGGCAATGTTACAGCTATATAGGACCCTGGTCAGACCCTACTTGGAGTACTGTGCTCAGTTCTGGTCGCCTCACTACTGGAAGGATGTGGAAATCATAGAAAGGGTGCAGAGGAGATTTACAAGGATGTTGCCTGGATTAGTGAACATGCCTGATGAGAATAGGTTGAGTGAACTTGGCCTTTTCTCACTGGAGCAACTGAGGAAGAGAGGTGACCTGATAGGGGTTTATAAGATGATGAGAGGCATTGACTGTGTGAATAGTCAGAGGTTTTTTCCCAAGGCTGAAATGGCTAACACAAGAGGGCACAGTTTTAAGGTGCTTGAAAGCAAGTACAGAGGAGATGTCAGGGGTAAGTTTTTTTACACAAAGAGTGGTGAGTGCATGGAATGGGCTGCCGGCAACGGTGGTGGAGGCAGATACAATAGGGTCTTTTAAGGGACTCCTGGATAGGTACATGGAACTTAGAAAATAGAGGGCTATGGGTAACCCGAGGTAATTTCCAAAGTAAGTACATGTTCGGCACAGCATTGTGGGCCAAAGGGCCTGTATTGTGCTGTAAGTTTCTCTATGTTTCTATCGGGAGACTCCATTTCTTGCCGATCGAAACCTTGAGGAGAATGCAGTGGAGGCCAGGTTGGCGGTTGCTCTCCAAGAAGGCATTTGGGAGGTCATGGGTCAGTGGAGGATGTTCTGGAAATTTCAAGACGTATAGGATTCTTGGTGTGGACTGTATGATTTACTTAAGTTTTCTGTGTTTTGTTTCTTCTTGTCAGTTTCTAGGTGGGCAATCAGTTGGTTTTTGTGCAAGGGAGGGGTTGGGGTTTGACAGTTTTGTTTCCTATTCTTTTTCGTGTGGGGGGGGAATGTCTTTTCTTTTAACGACGCCATGGTTTTTTTCAGTATTAAACAGCTATGTGGAGAAGACAAATCTCAGAGTTGCATTCTGCACACATATTTTGATAATAAAATGCACCTTTAATCTTTGGAAGTTTTGAACCATTGATCATGTCAGACCATCTCTTAAACTGGATCCCAACTCAATGTCAGTGGTTGTGAATTATGTACGTTTTCATCAATTACCCTACATTATAAACATGAGTAAGTGTAGCTTAATGAGGCAAGTCAATAAACATAAACTTATTTATCTCTGTAATTTTCTCCTCTTCTTTGCAAGTAATTTTATTCCACCTTTGTTTTATGATGGGCATCATTCCGTCACAAGTGTCTCCTGTGGAGAAGTTGTTAGCTGAACAGAATATGTCGAGAAGCAATAAGGATAATTATGAATTGTTCCATTTGAAAATGAACAATCATCCCAGAGCATTTATTTTAAACCCCTGATGTAGTTGAATATCCATTATTACATTTAATTATTGTTGTAAATATTGTTTCTTAAAGTTACTGATTGTTACTGCTTCACTTGGGCCTTAACTTGGAATCAACATTCTGAATATTTGAATCTGCGAATGGTTTGCTCCAAATTTTGATAAATTTTATCTCCACCTATAATGAACTATACTGGAAACACTGTGGAGTTTACAATCATCAGAGTATATGGCAAGTGTTTGCTGTTCCCTTCCACGCCTTGCGGTGCATCAGGCAGAAACCTTGCCATTTTTTTAGCATCTTTGTCTGTCTTTTACGCTTAAAGGCTGATTTATACTTCTGCGTCAAATCGATGCCGTAGGTACAGTGTAGCCGCGAACCCTACGCAGAGCCTACGCGGATCCCTACGCCGTAACCTGACGCGCAGCTCTCCCAAAATGTAACTACGTGTCGTGGCAACGCAGACCGCAACAACTGTGATTGGTCCGCTTGGTAGCATCGCATTTGCTCCTGCGCTGCAATAGCTTCCCATTGGGCGACTGAAGGGCAGGGAAGGAACTCTGGCTGCAATGCTTTCCATAAAGCTCTACAGACCTCCGAAATTATGCAGGACACATTTTGCTTTTACGAAAAGAGGCGCTTGCTAAACTTGTTTACCCCGAGAAAGACTACCAGACCCATGAAGCCTTGCACGGGCAGGGGTGTGCGCATGTGTGACGTGCGCGAATTGCAGAGTGACGCAGACACACCAATACACAAGCATAAATGCTCACAACGCGTGTAGGCCACTTGCGTAGGTTATGGCGTCCATTTGACGCAGAAATATAAATCAGCCTTAACCCAGCAGGTATGGTAAGCATGCAAGGAGCTGGCTGAATTCGAACTTGCGACCATTCGTCTCAAAGTCCAGTGCGTATGTCACTACCCCACCGGCCAGCCACATAGTAATTGCAACATTTGTTATTTCCAGGCCATACATGAGATGATTTAACACTCACAGGACTCTCATTGGATTGTTGCTGGAAAGATGTGCACAACGATCAACATTTGAGATTATAATTTGCTTTACTACATAGTACACACAAAATTCATGCTGCCTACTACTTTGATAATTTCTGCAGTTGTATAAAACTTTGCTCAGGCTGTTTTTGAGGTATTGTGTTCAGTTCTGGTCACATTACAGGAAGCATGGGGAGGCCTTGGAGAAGGTGCAGAAGTGATTCACTAGGATTCTACTTGGATTAGAGTGTTAGCTAAAAGGAGGGATTGAATAGACAAGCATTGCTTTCTCTGGAGTGTCAGAGGTTGAGGGGAGACCTGAGATAAGTTTATGGAATAATGACAGACATTGATAGGATAGGCAATGGAAGTCTGTTTGCCAGGGTAGAAATGTCAAGTACTAGGGGGCAGAGCTTTAAGGTCTGGAGTTGGGGGAATTAAGAGAAATGTGCAGGACAATTTCTTTACATGAAGAGTGGCAGATGCCTTCTTGTGGTGATGAAAAGGCATTTAGTCAGGCTCATGAACAGATAGGGAACGGATGGAATAAGACCATAAGACACAGGAGTGAATGGAGGGACATGTATCAAGTGCAGGCAGATGCAAATAACTTCAGGCCAGTCACGGTCAGCACAGACATCATGAGCCAAAGAGCCTGTTCTTGTGCTGTACTGTTCTAAATTCTGGGTTGTATCTGATGTTCATCCGCCTGGATCATTGCTTAAAAGAACCGTGATTGGTGAAAATTGGGGTTTAATTTCAGAAATGGCTTGCATCAGCTAGAACCAGGTTGTTCTTCAAGTAATTCTAAGGATTACTAAATGAGGCAGTGATCAGTTCTCCCTCAGCTCAACAGCATTCTAGTATCATCACAGCCATAGCAATGTCAGTCACTGACATTGCAGAAGCAACTGCAGAATGATTTGTGCCCAGTAGTGTTTGTTGCAATTCTGAGGTCCACTTGATAGAACAAGCATCCAATCAGCAATGCATATTAACTAACAAAACCATCTGCCTACTTTGCATAATCCCAGCAGGCAGAATTTACACCCTTCTCAACAAGTCAGAGCACCGAACACGTGCACACATCGCACTGCAAAATGCAGGCAAGTCAGGAATTGTAGCATTCAAACAATGGGTCAGATTTAATTGTAAATATGTCTACAGAGCCTTGAAACATATTCTGCCCCCAACCCTTCGTTCACATAAATCAGAATTACAACCAATGATTTTGACCAATTTAACTAACAACTTTTATTTGTGAATAGGAGTATAGTGAGAGGGACAGAGGGAGAAAAAGGAGAGAGAGAAAAATGTTATATATATAATATAAAAAATAACACATGGGGTACGAGGGGGAGGTGGGGCATTAACGGAAGTTAGAGAAGTCAATGTTCATGCCATCAGTTTGGAGGCTACCCAGACGGAATATAAAGTGTTCTTCCTCCATTCCCATTCTGATATGTTTATCCACGGCCTCCTCTACTGTCAAGATGAAGCCACACTCAGGTCCCTCTCACTATACCCCTTGCCCATCCTCTGGGCTTCCTCCCACCTTTCTTTCTCCCTAGGCCTCCCATCCTATGATCCTCTCATATCCCTTTTGCCAATCAACTGAACAGCTCTTGGCTCCATCCCTCCTCTTCCTGTCTTCTCCTATCATTTTGGATCTCCCCCTCCCCCTCTCACTTTCAAATCTCTTTCTATTTCTTCTTTCAGTTAGTCCTGACGAAGGATCTCGGCCCAAAACGTCGACTGTATCTCTTCCTAGAGATGCTGCCTAGCCTGCTACGTTCACCAGCAACTTTTATGTGTGTTGTTTGATTGGTACCTGATTAGTTCCAATGGTTTAGATGGGGTACAGTTTGTTAAGTGTGTCCAGGATGGATTCCTGTCACAGTATGTTGACAGGCCGACTAGGGGGAATGCCATACTAGATCTAGTATTAGGTAACGAATCGGGTCAGGTCACAGATCTCTCAGTGGGTGAGCATCTGGGCGACAGTGACCACTGCTCCCTGTCCTTTAACATTATCATGGAAAATTTTTTACTGAGGAAGGGCAAATTATGAGGCTATAAAGCTAGAACTTGTGGGTGTGAATTGGGATAATGTTTTTGCAGGGAAATGTACTATGGACCTGTGGTCAATGTTTAGGGTTCTCTTGCAGGATGTTAGGGATAAATTTGTCCTGGTGAGGAAGATAAAGAATGGTAGGGTGAAGGAACCACGGGTGACAAGTGAGGTGGAAAATCTAGTCAGGTGGGCAAGAGGGCAGCATACATGAGGTTTAGGAAGCAAGGATCAGATGGGTCTATTGAGAAATAAAGGGTAGCAAGAATGGAGCTTAAGAAGGGGCTGAGGAGAGCAAGAAGGGGGCATGAGAAGGCCTTGACGAATAGGGTAAAGGAAAACTCCAAGGCATTCTTCAATTATGTGAAGAAAAAAAGGATGACAGGAGTGAAGGTAGGACTGATTAGAGATAAAAGTGGGAAGATGTGCCTGGAGGCTGTGGAAATGAGCGAGGTCCTCAATGAATACTTCTCTTCGGTTTTCACCAATGAGAGGGAACTTGATGATGGTGAGGACAATATGAGTGAGGTTGATGTTCTGGAGCCTGTTGATATTAAAGGAGAGGAGGTGTTGGAGTTATTAAAATACATTAGGACAGGTAAGTCCCCAGGGCCTGACAGAATATTCCCCAGGCTGCTCCAGGAGCCAAGCGAAGAGATTGCTGAGCCCCTGGCTGGGATCTTTATGTCCTCATTGTCCACGGGAATGGTACCGGAGGATTGGAGGGAGGCGAATGTTGTCCCCTTGTTCAAAAAAGGTAGTAGGGATAGTCCGGGTAATTATAGACCAGTGAGCCTTACGTCTGTGGTGGGAAAGCTGTTGGAAAAGATTCTTAGAGATAGGACCTTTGGGCATTTAGAGAATCATGGTCTGATCAGGAACAGTCAGCATGGCTTTGTGAAGGGCGGATCGTGTCTACCAAGCCTGATAGAGTTCCTTGAGGAGGTGACCAGGCATATAGATGAGGGTAGTGCAGTGGATGTGATCTACATGGATTTTAGTAAGGCACTTGACAAGGTTCCAAACGGTAGGCTTATTCAGAAAGTCAAAAGGCATGGGATCCAGGGAAGTTTGGCCAGGTAGATTCAGAATTGGCTTGCCTGCACAAAGCAGAGGGTCATGGTGGAGGGAGTACATTCGGATTGGAGGGTTGTGACTAGTGGTGTCCCACAAGGATCAGTTCTGGGACCTCTACTTTTCGTGATTTCTATTAACAACCTGGATGTGGGGGTAGAAGGGTGGGTTGGCAAGTTTGCAGAAAACACAAAGGTTGGTGGAGTTGTGGATAGTGTCAAGGATCGTCAAAGATTGCAGAGAGACATTGATAGGATGCAGAAGTTGGCTAAGAAGTGGCAGATGGAGTTCAACCCGGAGAAGTGTGAGGTGGTACACTTTGTAAGGACAAACTCCAAGGCAAAGTACAAAATAAATGGCAGGATACTTGGCAGTGTAGAGGAGCAGAGGGATCGGGGGGTACATGTCCACAGATCCCTGAAAGTTGCCTCACAGGTAGATAGGGTAGTTAAGAAAGCTTATGGGGTGTTAGCTTTCATAAGTCGAGGGATAGAGTTTATGAGTCGCAAGGTAATAATGCAGCTCTATAAATTTCTGGTTAGACCACACTTGGGAGTACTGTGTCCAGTTCTGGTTGCCTCACTATAGGAAGGATGTGGAAGTATTGGAAAGGGTACAGAGGAGATTTACCAGGATACTGCCTGGTTTAGAGAGTATGCATTATGATCAGAGATTAAGGGAGCTATGGCTTTACTCTTTGCAGAGAAGGAGGATGACAGGAGACATGATAGAGGTATACAAGATAATAAGGGGAATGGATAGAGTGGATAGCCAGTGCCTCTTCCCCAGGGCACCACTGCTCAGTACAAGAGGACGTGGCTTTAAGGTAAGGGGTGGGAAATTCAAGGGGGATATTAGAGGAAGGTTTTTTACTCAGAGAGTGCTTGGCGCATGGAATACACTGCCTGAGTCAGTGGTGGAGGCAGATACACAAGTGAAATTTAAGAGACTAATAGACAGGTATATGGAGGAATTTAAGGTGGGGGGTTATATGGGAGGCAGTGTTTGAGGGTTGGTACAACATTGTGGGCCGAAGGGCCTCTACTGTACTGTGCTGTACCGTTCTATGTTCTATGTTCTCTATGTTCTCATCCTACCACGACCTTCTTCCACATCTTTACATTATCCTCTAAGTGGCACTTTGCCAAGTCTTTACAGGCAAGGATACGCTTCATTCTCAGTGGTACGTGCCATAGAGAGAGGTGATGTGCTGCGTAGAAATATCATTGGGGTGGGATTTTCCCAATGGATGGAGAAGATCAACTTAGAGCAATGATCAGGGACGGAGACACATGGTGGTTTGAGAGGGCATGAGTGGGCCCTTTCAGAACTTTTCGACAGCATTGAGGTGACCCAAGGAGTGGGTGCGAGACTTTAAATGCAAGTGGTGCCTACTGAACATTTCGGCATTATCTGCTGATGATGGAGCAACGTGGAAGTGAGGCAGGAATATAAATTAAGTGAGGAATTGTTAGACCACAATGCAGCTCATTGAGGGACATCGCTGCCCCCTCGATTTCAGCCCACTACATCTCTCTGGCCCTCATGGGCATAGGAGTGGAAGAATTATCTTCTCCCCACCCTCACATTATCACCCTCTCCTCCCTCATCTTTTTTGAGCAGGGAAGGAGAGCCAAGTGATGGTTACTGTAACGGTCTTTGCCCCACTGACTCCCATTGCCTAGGGTGAATAGCCATCGACCCCGCCAAACAGTGCAAATGTTTTGGTGCGGATACGGTGCGAGTCGCTCAATGATCAGCCACGACACAAATATGAAACAATATACAAAGTGCGAGTGAAGGATTATACTTTATAGCAAATTTTGGTGATGGGTTAGTAGCAACAGCTAAAAGAAAAGACGCCACATAAATGACTTATCAGTCTTGTGCACATGATATTTTAATACGTTGGAGCTCACGTCTCCGATTCCATCCAAAACGTCCTTCCGAGACTCCGGCCACCCTCCGAACCCCCGAGGTCCTGGAACCGCTGTCCATTCCTCACCCGTCTGACCTCTCCGCTTGCCTCCTGAAAAAGCCTGCGCTCCTCAACTCAGCACACATATACATCACTTCCATTGGTTAACAAATGAATACAGTTTCCACTATTACATTGTATAACCCAAACATTGCTGTTACCAAAAATCCCTTGCTCAGCAGTTAACAGTACGAGAAGCCATTTTAATATAACACCTCAGAGGAGCCATTTTGGTAATAAGCTTTTAACAGTTAACAGCCCATCTAGTATACTGAGAGCCCTACATTCTGCCCTCACCGAAATAAGTCATGCCCTCATGACGTTCAGATAATTCGCCATCCCTCCCTGCAGAACACACAACCCAATCCAAGTGCAGAAAGCAGTGATCTGACTCCCCAAAACAGTAGATATCACACCTTGTTCCCCGGGTGCTACGTAGGCCAGCCTCTCTGGGGTTTCCGACTTCTCTGAGAATTATGTACCCCCTCGTCTACCCCTTCTGCCTCGGACACTACAGGGGACCCTTTACAACTACGAGGCGAACCCTCCCCCGAGCTGTCACCCAAGCCTCTCTGCACCTCGGAACCCTCTATCTCTGTTTCAGACCCTACATCCTCCCCTTCAGCGCCGTGTGGTACCACAGACTGCCCCTCACTAGCCCCTTCTAACCCAGTGGGAGAAAGGCCAGGAGTCTCTTCCTCCATCCCGGGAGCATCAGTGAATGTCAGAATGTACCAACCATCCCAGTCATCATCTTCCGAATCAGTATCCTCACAGGGGCTGGGCCCGGGCCTGTCTCTCCTGGGGTAGGCACGTCCTCCACCCTGTGGGGACGCAGAGTCTTGGTACTGGGTGCAGCCACCTCGTCAGGCTCCTGCTGTACCTGCACATCTTGCCCCAGGGGCAACAGGTCATTCCGATGGAGAACCTTGACAGGCCCCTTTCCATCATCAGGCCGTACCCGGAAAACAGGCAGGTTTGGCATCTGACTCTCCACCACATAGGGCGTGGCTGCCCAGCAATCAGCCAGCTTGTGTTTTCCCGGTAATCCCAGGTTCTTGATGAGGACTCGGTCTCCCGGCAGGAGTTGAGAGAACTTTACTTTCTGGACGTACCTGCTCTTATTTTTTCAATTCTGCCGGGCGGCAGCCTCCCCGGCCAACTCGTAAGCTCTTTTCAGTTCTTGCCTCATATCAGACACATACTTCAAGTAAGGCTTTGGCGACACCTCACCCGCATCAGTCCCGAAACAAAGGTCAATGGGCAACCTTGCCTCGCGTCTAAGCATAATAGGGTGAGTAACCAGTAGCTTCATTGCGTGTACAGTTGTAACAGTGAACCAGATACCCAATATGTTGACTCCATTGATTTTCTTTGCTGATCTCCAGAGTCCCGAGCATGTCTAGCAGCGTCTGATTAAACCTTTCCGGCTGGGGATCCCCCTGTGGATGATAGGGCGTGGTCCTGGACTTCTCAATCCCCAGCATCCCCAGCAACTCATAGATGAGTTTGCTCTCAAAGTCTCGTCCCTGGTCACTATGTATCTGCCGAGGAAGGCCATAATGCACAAAATACTTCTCCCATAGCACTTTCACCACTGTAGTTGCCCTCTGATCCTTGGTAGGAAAAGCTTGAGCTGGTGTAGTGGTCCGTGATGACCTAGACATTCGCCATGTTGCTGGCATCGGGTTCTATTGACAGGAAATCCATACACACCAGGTCCAAAGGCCCCACACTCTGCAAGTGGGACAAAGGGGCAGCCTGCCCGGGCAGCGTCTTCCGTCGTATGCAACGAATGCAGAACTTGCAGTACTCTTCAACCTCCGTCCTCATTCGGGGCCAGTAAAACCGATCCTTGAGCAACTCATTGGTCTTTTCCACTCCCAAATGTCCAGAATCATCATGGAGGGACTTCAACACAACCTTCCGATACTTCTCCGGCAGGACCAGCTGCCAACACCGAGCTCGGTCCGGGGGTGATGTTACCCGGTATAACATTTGGTTCTTCAACCTCAACCGAAGCCATTCTTTCAGTACCAGGGACATGGGACCATGCTTCTACAATTGTAATGGAGGACTTCAATCTGCAAGGGGATTGAGAAAGTCAGGTTGGTGTCAGATCGCAAGAGAAGGAATTTGTTGAATGCCTACAAGATGGCTTTTTAGAGCAGCTTGTGCTTGAGCCTACTCGGGGAAAGGCTATCTTAGATTGGGTGTTGTGTAATAACACAGATTTTATTAGTCAGCTTAACATAAAGGGACCCATAGCAGGTAGTGATTATAATAAGATTGAATTCTTACTGCAAATTGAGAGGGAGAAGCACAAATGACATGTATCAGTATCGCAATGGAAAAAAGAGAATTACAGAGGCATGAGAGAAGAGCTAGCCCAGGTGGATTGGAGGGGGATACTGGCAGGGATGATGGCAGAATAGAGGTGGATGAAGCTCCTGGGAATAATTTACAAGTCGCAGAATAGATACATCCCACAAAAGAAGTTGTTCTCAAATGGCAGGGCAAGGCAACCATGGCTGAAGAGGGAAGTTAAGGACTGCATAAAAGTCAAGGAAATGACACATAAGGTAGCAAAAGTGAGTGGGAAGTTGGATGATTGGGAAGCTTTTAAAATTCAACAAAACACCACAAAAAAAGCTATAAGAAGGGAAAAAAGGGAAAAGATGAAATATGAGGGCAAACTAGCTGATAATATAAAGCAGGATACCAAAAGATTTTTCAGTTGTATAAAGAATAGAAGGGAGGTGAGAGTTGATACTAGACCACTAGAAAATTATGCTGGTGAGGTAGTAATGGGGGACGAAGATGACCTTAATAAGTACTTTACTTCAGTCTTTACTGTGAAAGACACCAGCTGTATGCCAGAGATTTGTGAGTGTCAGAGAGCAGGAGTGAGTGCCATTGCTATTACAAAGGAAAAGTGCTCGGCAAACTGAAAGGTCTTAAGATGGTAAGTTAACTGGACCAGATGGACTACATCCCAGAGTCCCGAGAGAGGCTGCTGAAGAGATAATGGATGCGTTGGTCATGATCTTTCAAGAATCACTTGATTCTGGCATGATCCCGGAGGACTGAAAAATTGCAAATTTCACTCCACTCTTTTAGAAGGGAGGAAGACAAAAGCAAGGAAATTATAGGCCAGTTAACTAACCTCAGTGGTCAGAAAAGTGTTGGAGTCCATTATTAAGGACAAGGTTTCAGGGTTCTAGGAGACCAATAACGAAATACATCAAAGTCAGCATGGTTTTTCTGAAGGGAAATCGTGCCTGATGAATCTGCTAGAGTTCTTTGAGGAAGTAACAAGCAAGGTGGACAAAGGCAAGGCAGTGGATATCATTTACTTCGATTGTCAGAGGGCACTTGATAAGGTACCTCACATGATGTTGTAGGCTGATGGTGTTACAGGAAATATACTGAGGAATGGTTGACAGGCAGAAGGCAGCGAGTGGGAATAAAAGGGGACTTTCCTGGTTGGCTGCCAGTGACTAGTGTTCCTCCGGGGTCAGTAGTGGGACTGCTACTCTTCACATTGTCAATGATCTAGATAGTGAACTGATGGCTTTGTAGCAAAGTTTGTGATGATACAAAGATATGTGGAGGGGTAGGCAGTTCCGAAAAAGAAATGCAATTGCAGTAGGACTTAGACAAATTGGAAAAATGGCCAAAAAAGTGGCAAATGGAATACAGTGTTGAGAAATGTATGATAATACATTTTGGTAAAAGGAACAATAGTGCAGACTATTATCTAAGTGGGGAGAAAATTCAAACACCGGAGGTGCAAAGGGACTGAGGAGTCCTCGTGCAAGACTCTCAGCAGGTTAATTCACAGCTTGAGTCTGTGGTAAAGAAGGCAAATGCAATGTTGGTATTTATTTCAAGGGGAATAGAATATAAAAGCAAGGAGATAATGCCAAGTCTTTATAAGACACTAGTCAGGCCGCAGTTAAGAGTATTGTCAACAGTTTTGGGCCCCATATCTCAGATAGGATGTGTTGTTATTGGAAAGAATCCAGAGGAGATTCACCAGGATGATTCTGGGAATGAAGGGGTTAACATATGAGAAGTGTTTGGCAACTTTGGACCTGTAGTCCAAAGGAGGCCAAGTCGGGAGGCCTTATGGTCATAGGGAGCGTGGCATTGGTGTCCAGAGAGAGTCTTTAGCCAAAGTCTTGGCTTCAGTAGAGAATTCAGGAACAATGCTAGCCTTAGAACTGATAGTCCTAAGAACCATCGAACAAGGTTACTCATACAAAAGTCAACCAACAAACTGGCAACTCCTTGTTGCGGTCGCAGGGTCTTTATCCTGCAGTTTCTGATGGAAAGCAGGTGTGTGTAGTTAGTGGAACCTGGGAATGATTGGAATTTAAATGAGGTGATTGAGGCCCAATTCCAGAGGTAAATGGCATGGTGGGGGATTGCCAGAAGGGACCATGACCATGTGGTGGAGGCCAAGTCCTGGGTATATTCAAAGCAGAAGTTGATAGATTAGATTAGATTATGAGGACACGCAGTCCTCTTTTATTGTCATTTAGTAATGCATGCATTAAGAAATGATATAATACTCCTCCGGTGTGATATCACAAAAACAGAGGACAGACCAAGACTGAAAAACTAACAAAAAACACATAATTATAACATATAGTTACAACAGTGCAACAATACCATAACTTGATGAAGAACAGGCCATGG
This sequence comes from Mobula birostris, assembly GCF_030028105.1. Classification (NCBI taxonomy): domain Eukaryota; kingdom Metazoa; phylum Chordata; class Chondrichthyes; order Myliobatiformes; family Myliobatidae; genus Mobula; species Mobula birostris. The sequence continues at coordinate 124,011,444 of NC_092379.1, read as the reverse complement.
CACAGTAAAAAAGTTCAAAGTCTCTCTAAAGTTCCACATCTCACGCAGACGGTAGAAGGAAGAAAACGCTTCCTGCCATGCCCGACCGCAGTCCGACTCTGAGTCATCTGAAAACTTAGAGCTCTGATCAGCCCTCCGACACCGAGTACCGAGCATCATCTCTATCCGAATGATTCGACCTCAGCCTCGGTCGCCAGCAGCAGGCAAAGCCAGGGATTTTGGGGCCTTCCCTCCGGAAGATTCTGGATTGCCAGTAACAGCGGCAGCGAACCGGCGTTTCAGAAATTTCTCCAGATGTTCCTCCGTGCTTTCACGTTTGTCTCCATCAAATCAGAATTGTCCACGGCTTCTATTTAACAGAAATGATATCATTTCACCGGAGAGCTGTGCGCGCTGCGTCGTGCCGCCATCTTCTCCTCCCGCTTTTTCCTGATTGGTCGGAGCATCAAGGGATATAGTGAGAGGGCAGGTATATGGGGTTAAGTGCGATCCGGAATCAGCCATGATGGAATGGCGGAGCGAACCCGATGGGCTGAATGGCCTCATTCTGCTCCTGTGTCTGCAGCACCCTCACCATTGTCAAGGACCTCCCCCATCTGTCCCACAACCTCTTTGACCTCCTACCATCAAGCAGAAGATACCGCCGTATAAGAACAAGGACAGTTAGGCTGGGTAACACTTCTCCCTCAGGCTGAGAGACTTCTGAAAATCCCGCTGCCATCCAATACACATTATTTATATCAGCATCAGTAGCAGTAATTCTGTTGTATATTTAACCATATATTGTAGATGCACTTTATGGCAATGTGACAACTGCAAAATACATTTCTATGTTTATATTATTGCATGTGGTCTATGTGATAAGGTACTGTGTTTTACACCTTGGCTCCTGAGGAATGGTGTTTTGTTTAGCTGTATACCCAGGTACAGTTAAATGGCAATAAACTTGAACAATAAAATTCCTGGACTCTAATCCAACAATCAAGAAGGGGAGAGCCTCCCTCTTTACAGGGGTTTGTCCGGGGTGTGTCGGGGGGAAGATTTTCTCATGAACAGGGGTCACTATTTAACTGATTCTCTATAGTATATTAGAACATTGGTTTATTATTATTATCAGGTATGAAGGGATAGTGAACTATGCCGTCCATACAGGTAATTTCAGCACGAAAAGTGTAACAGTTACAGAGAAAGTGCAGTAGGATGGGAGTTTCCGTGTGACTGGTGGTAAGTTACTTTTGAATTTTCTGCCCAATTTTGGGGGGGGGGGTGGTGAAGAGAAGAGAGAATAAAATGCCCCGTCCCGTGCAGAGAGGAGTAGACGAGATGAGAAATGGGCGGGGAGGTGGTTGGTGAGCAAGGGGCGGCCTAGCTAATATATTAAGTGGAGGATGCAGATGTTGGGGCCTCGGTCCCCATCCCCTCACCTTTGTGAGCTCACCGAGACATTACAATCTAGTGACGTCCCCCCCCCCCCCCCACGGTGCCGTCAATGCGGCCCCAGCTTCAGGCGGGGTCTGTGAAGTCCTGGACAGGTGTCATCAGAGCATCTCTCCGACCGCGGCATACAACGCCATACGCCTACGAACTTTAAAATAGCATCTCAGAGAATACATCTCCGGCCAGATCACAGAGGGAAGGTGGGTGAAACGGGAGTGAAGAGGGGTTTGCGGGGCAGGGATGGGGATGTTGTCGGAGAGATGGGAGGGCGTAGCTCGAGGGGGGGGGTGGAGAGAGACGATACCTTCCTACCTCCCACTGGAATCGTCAACTCTCATCAGTATGCAGTGTGTATACCGAGAGTAGATACGATTTAAATTAAAACACTCCCGCCCTCACGCAGTGAATGAAGTTTCCTGCCCACCGCCCCACCACGTACCGCTGAGATCGCACATAGAGTGAATTCCCGCCACAGGTTTCTGGAGTCAGACAGAGTCAAGCTCCCCCGTTTCTGTCCCACTGTAGAGATCATGGAGCCCGCAAAGAGGAACACATCAAGAAGGCGACGGATCGCTTCGGCTATTTCTCGTTTCTTTATCGCCACGTTCCGAATTCTGTGTCAATGTGAATGTTTCTCGGTGAGTTCTCAACCAAGAATAAACCTTGAGGGAAATAAGAACGGGAGGAAGAAATTCACTCTCCCCCCTCCGGACCTGCCCCTCACCCTCGTGACTCCCCTTCCTGCACTCGCAGCGATTCTGACCATTCCCTTCCGCAGCCTCCAGAGAACTGATCATCCCTGAGAATTTGCGTAGTCAGCTCCCCACAATCTCCGGGATAAGTGAGGCCAGGTGCACGGTCTCGGACAGTGCAATGATTCTGGAACTTTGTGATCTCCCACAGGGTTCCCAGTCCTGCTGCAAATGTGTCAACCGCGTAGTTCCGCAAAACGAGCAGCAGGTAAAGGAATCCTCTGCAGCGGGAAGCCAGGGAAATCACTCTTGTCCGCCGGACGACAACAATCTGCAAGCGAGCAGGGAAAATTGGCAAAATCCACGTGCGCCTGGAATTTCAGGCACAGGTACGGAGGAGTTGGTAGAGGGATTGGGGCGGGTCAGCCACATAGGGGGAGTACCGAACACCGATTCCCATGACCGTACCCCCTGACGATAGGAGCGCCATGCATGGTTCCCGCCGCCGTATCCTATGGTCAGACCCACTCCAGGAGCAGCGTGCATAGTTCCTACGTCCCTATTCCTGAGTCAAACCCACACCAGGAACACGGTATACAGTTCTCTTTGTCCCTGGGTCAGACGCACCAGGAGTATGGTGCAACACTCACCACACGCTGGAGGAACACAGCAGGTCGGGCAGCATCCGTGGAAAGGATCGGTCGACGTTTCGGGCCAGTACCCTTCGTCAGGACTGTAGAAGGAAGGGGCAGAGGCCCTATAAAGAAGGTGGGGGAGGGTGGGAAGGAGAAGGCTGGTAGGTTCCAGGTGAAAAACCAGTAAGGAGAAAGATCAAGGGGTGGGGGAGGGGAGGCAGGGAGGGAATAGGCAGGAAAGGTGAAGAAGGAATAGGGGAAAACACAATGGTTAGTTGAAGGAGGCGGAACCAAGAGGCAGCTGGGGGAGGGGGGCAGATCCCCTCCCTGCTTCAACTCCCCCACCCCTTTATCTTTCCCCTTACTGGTTTCTCACCTGGAACCTACCAGCCTTCTCCTTCCCACCCTCCCTCACCTTCTATATAGGGCCTCTGCCCCTTCCCTCTACAGTCCTGATGAAGGGTTCTGGCCCAAGACATCGACCGATCTTTTCCATGGATGCTGTCCGACCTGCTGAGTTCCTCCTGCGTGTGGTGAGTGTTGCTTTGACCCCAGCATCTGCAGAGTATTTTGTGTTTAGGAATATGGTGCATGTGTAGAAAATTAAAAGAATTGTTTTGTTTTAAAAAGAAACAACATCTGTCCCCTGTCCTTCCCTCTCCAGGATATGACCCACCAGTTACTCCCATCCCTCGTCCATTCCCGGCATGGGATCCAGCTCCCATGGATCCCTCGAGGTCTGGGACAGCGATCCCCGTCGGCGCCTCCCCTTCGGCAGAGGGTCCAGGATGCAGCAGAGGAGCAGCAGCCCCAAGAGGGCCTGGACGAAAGCGTTCCGTCTCCGTCTGAGTCGCCGTCCCCGGGGACGGTTCCCTCCTCTTCTACGGGACAGGAGGAGGGGGAGGATGTGGAGAAGATGGAAGAGGAGGAGGTGGGGAAGCCGGGGACGTCCCGGGAGCAAGGTGGACAGGAGCAGAGCGTGGCTTTCAGTTTCCGCTCGATGTGGGAAAAGTTGTGGGACCCCCTTTGGTCCAGTCCCCACTCTCACGTTGTGCGGAGTGGATTACAGGACTCGCCGGACGTTTTAAGGTATGGGTTGAAAAACAATCACCCAAGATCTGAACACCATATGCAGGCTCCGTACCCGTCTGAGGAGGCCGCGCCTGCGTCCTCCATCCCGGACTCTGAGCTGCTCAAGGTGCCCCACACAGATTATGAATTCTGGGCCACCTTCAACTTCAGTGGAACAGAGGCAGTGAGGATGCTGCTGATGGAGCGCCGGGAGAGGGCTGCAGCTCAGAAGACCTCGATATCCTGAGGGACCCTGTGGTTTCAGACGGGACAGGGTGGCTCCAAGACGGCACGACAGGGTCGGTTAGGCCACGTTTGGAACAGGGGAGTGAGGGATTAATTTTGGGCCCAGTGTGAGACTGGAGTCAGACTGAGTCCAGGGGGCACAGCTAGTTGACTTCAGCTTTATTGTCATTCAGTCCGACAGCTGTATACCCGCAAGGGTTACAACATTCGTACAAAACAATGTCCACAACAAGGTACATATAACTCATACATATAACACATAAAGTTAAGTAATATATAACCACGAGTTATCTATCAGTTTTTATATATTTATTTATTTATGGAGCATTTACGATGCAATTAAAAAGGAAATAGTGTTACCCAATGTGTGATGTGCCTTGATTGTGACATGGAGTTCAGCAGACTTACAGCCTGGGGGGGAAGAAGCTGTTTCACATCTTAACATTCTGGTGGAGAGTTGGAGATGTGGGCCACGCAGAAGGCCCTGTGTATGCAGAGCACCTGATAAGTATCTCTGATGGATGATATAGTGACCCCAATGATCCTCGCTAGCCTCCTCCTGAGTCTCCTGCAATTCTTAGAGACCCTGTGTGGGGTTAGGAACAGGAAGTGGGGGGAGGGGGGAGGAGAGCGAGCATTAATCTCTGGTGAGGAGGGGAGAGAGAGTGTTAGTGAGGAGGGAGGTGGTCTATAATCTATATACTACTAAAACTCTTATGCTCTGTCTGTTTGTGACTTCCAATTAGCACAAACGGTGCTTTAGAGCGGCACTTTTTTTGGCTAAATCGAATTCAAAATTTGCTAACTTACAGACTGCAGGCGAAGTTCAGGGTTATATATTCGTATAAAATTGCTCTTTTGACAAAAATCAGCAGGCTGCCTTTCACCCGAGACTGGATCGGCCACCATGGAAATTGGGAGGCCACAGCCCGACGCATGCGCACGGCCAGCCTCAGCAGCTTCATGGCTTTGCTGTTACTGCTTCTGATCTTCTATCAAGCATTAGGGTAAAAATATATGGATAGCCTAATTATGCCGCATGGAAAGAGAAGGGGGACGTTATGGTTAAGAGATGACGCCAAACATCGTACGGAAGCAGCAAGGAGAGGGAGAGAACAACAATCAGATGAGGCCAGGGCCGCACGGCTCCAGGATCAAAGAGGCAGGACAAAAAAGATGAGAGAAGACGAGACAGAGGAGGTCAGGCATACACGTCTCCAAAATGACAACAATAGGCACAGACGGAGGAGAGAACAAGAATCCAATCAGGCCAGGGCCGCATGACTCCAGGATCAGAGAGAAAGAACAAATGGTAGAAGAGATGAAGGATGAAAGGGCTGCATGTCTCCAGAATGACAAAAACAGGCAGAGAAGGAGGAGAGAGGAAGAGACAGAGGGGAAAAAAGGAAAGATCAACTGAAGAATATGTGGCACAGAGTAATTATTGCGAGAGTTGCTGAAGACGACAATGGCCGCTTTCGACGACACTACCTCGACAGAGAAAGAGCAAGGCAAAATGCACGACTGGCATGCCGTCACATTTCTGTCAATGTTGGTTCGATGACCAGAGTATGCCCTCACTGTCGTGCCTTCCTATTCCGTGGAGAAACCGCACATTTCTGCTGTATGAAGGGACAGGTCAGGATGGGCAATTTGCAGCCTCTACCTAATGAACTCCTCAATTTGTACAGCAATGATGAACCTCTTGCAAACGAGTTCAGGAAGAACATCAGACAATACAATTGCCTCTTCCAAATGACATCCTTTTGTGCCAAAGAAGTCATTCCAACTAGGAATCAATGGAATCCTTCTGTGATTATGCAAGGCCAAGTCCGTCATTACATCGGACATTTAATTCCAGACCCAACCCGGCAAGCCCAATTCCTTCAAATTTACTTCATGGATACTTAATGTTCATTCTGGTCACATATTTGTCTTCCTATGCGTCTTTCTTCTTTAATAAGCTGAGTTTTTCTTCTTTAATTTCCAAATCAAAGAGATAGCAATAGCATTCAGGAAAATGTAATGTTCATTCTGGTCACATCAAACTGCACTATTCTTCTGTCAAAGGGTGCCCCAACGGGTCACCCTGTTGTCTAGTAACCAATAAAGTGATTGGAACAAAAAACCTTGTTTGGTGTTTCAGCTTGTAACTTCCTAGTCCCTCCATTGGTGCTCATTCCCTCCTTTCTATTCACCCCTTGGTGCTCCCTCACTCCTCACCGGCCCTTCCTTAGGTGTAATGTACGGATCTCAGTAATACTAGACAGACTGTTAACTGTTAATTGTTTATTACCAAAATGGCTTCCCGTACTGTTAACTGCTGAGCAAGGGGTTCCCTGTAACAGCAATGTTCAGATTATCCAATGTGATAATGGAAACTATATTCATTTGTTAGCCAATGGAAGTCATGTTCTATTATCTTGTATATGTGTGCTGAGTTGAGGAGTGCGGGCTTTTTCGGGAGGCAAACAGAGAGGACGGATGTGTGAAGAACGGACAGCGGTTCCAGGGCAGCGGACACCGGACCTCGGGGGTTTGGAAGGTGGCCGGAGTCTCGGAAGGACGTTGTGGATGGAATCGGAGTTGTGAGCTCCAACGTATTAAGATATTATGTGCACAAGACTGATAAGTCACTTATGTGGCGCCTTTTCTTTTAGTTGTTGCTACTAACCCATCACCAAAAATTTGCTATAAAGTATCATTCTTTACTCGCACTTTGTATATTGTTTCATATTTGTGTCATGGCTGATCATTGGGCGACTCAAACCTTATCCGCACCAAAGCATTTGCACTGTTTGGCAGGGGCGACAGCTAGTCACCCTAGGCAACGGGAGTCAGTGGGGCAAAGACCGTCACATCTGGGAGCTCGTCCGGGATTTGAATTCTGTCAGGATATGGGGTAAATCACCTGGGTTAAATTAAAAGGGATGGATGCGGATAAGATCGAGCTTTGGTGTGAGATTCAGGATGTCCCGGTTACTCATGCCTGCATATTAAGTGGGGTGGATGTACATACCCCGGATGATGTGTTAATTCGATGTTTGAGTACAGTCAGAGCCATCGGTAAGGTTGAGATTGTAAGCAGAAAGATTGGTAAAACGGGGTCTCAGCCTTTGTGCTGATACAGACCGTTGCTGACGTCAAGGAATTGGGGCTGCCCCAGTCTATCGGTGACGTAGGTGAGGCCCCCATGGGGCGTGCACGCTGTCACGGAGGAAGGGTCTGAAGAGACACCAGAGGAGTTGCCCGAAGCTAGGATCGGAGATTTTAGAGAGCAGGTCCAGTTGTTTTTGAGGGATGAAGGAGGGGAGTGGTCAGATTTGGAGAATGTAATTAGTTCTCATTCCCCACAGAAGGGGGGGGGGGCTCTGAGTTGGCCTCAGCCATTAACTCTGGTGGACCAGGCGGTGGGTCCACGACAGAAGTTAAGAATTTTCTCAGGGAGGACCCCCATCCCCGACGGGGAAGAGGATTACCGGTCCTGGGTAGGACATACCTCTCAGTTGCTTGGTGAGTGGCAGTGTTCTGAGGAGGAGAACCGGAAAAGAATGGGGGACAGTTTGAGAGGGGTGGCAGCTGAGGTGGAAAAAGGGGTGAGCGTTAACCAGCCTTGGCTTCTTGGAAGGAGTGTCTAGTTGCCCTAGAGGAGGCGTTTGGGCTGACGGGAAGCCCGGTGGAGCTTTTAGGGGGGATTCAGAATCTGCGTCAGGAGAAAGGGGATAAGTTTTCTGACTTTTCTCCGACTAGAGCGAAGGCTAAATTGCTTGAGGTGCCGGGGGGTCATTTCGGGGAATGAGGTGGATGAGATAAGGATCAACCAGGTTGTCAGGGACGCCCAGAGACTTGATGCGATCGCTAAGAGCCTCCGGCAGTCCTGTAGAATTCGTCCCTCCCCCACCCCCCCGTCTTTTGTTCAGTTGCGCAGAGAGGTCAGGGAGGAGGAGGACGAATTGGAAGCAGAAGGCGCCTCTGGTAAGAAGGTACAGTCCTCGGTAGTAGACCCTTGTGGTGAAATGACTGGGGTCAGCTCCACGAGGGAGACATATAATGAGGTCGCGGCAGGTGGGGTCCCTCCGCGGGAGGGGACTAGCGGAGAAGGCCCCTCTCAGAAGGGACAGACGGCACTGAGGCCAGGCAGAGGCCGGGGACCTGCGAGGCGAGTCGTGTGCTATAACTGCGGGGAAGAGGGGCACTTCAGGTGGGAATGTGATCGGCAGGGAGCCCCTCGGAGGGAGAGTCCCCGGGTGTCCCAGCAGGAAGGGGGTCGGGAAACTTAGAGGAGACTCAGTGAGGGAGCGGACTGGAGTCTCTGGGAAAATATGTTCCCAACAATGTGCCGCGGGACCCTCGGGAGGAAAAGACCCTATCCCAGAAGGATTAGTGGAGCCCCGATCCAGCATGTTGGTACGAATAGAGGGGATAGATGCAAAAGCCATACTCGGCACGGTGTCGCAGGTCACATTACTGTACCAGTCGTTCTACAATCAGTATCTGGCGCATTTTCCCCTGACACCTTTCAGTGCACTGGAGATTTGGGGCATCAGTGATGGTGATTACCCGTACGATGGCTATTTTTGGAACTGGAGTTCCTGGAAGCTGAGGTGGAGGTGTCTGAGGCTTATGAAGCCCTGGTACTGATTTGCCCGGACCCTGGTGAGACTGGGGGTGTGTCAATTGTGGTGGGGACCAACACCCCTATTGTGCAGGGACTCCCGGGAGCCTGCAAGGAGAAGGTGGGTAAAGACTTTTTGGAGACTCTGTCAGTGCACCCAGTGTTCTGAGCTGCTTTTGAGGAAGCATGGGGTCGCCCTGGGCTGGATGTGATGTGTGAACCAGGCACTGTGTGGTGTGCCCAGTCGAAGCCCAGGGTGGTGCGGCCGGGTGAAGTAGCGAGAGTGATGGGGATCCCTAGATTCCCGGGAGTGCCTGAGGGTGAAGCCCTTTTAGTGGACACCCTGGAAGATCTCGAAGGGGAGTCGAGATTCCCTGCTGGGGTGCTGGTGCGACCCGAGTTGCAGAAGCCCTCGGTGGTATAGGCACGCAGGCTGGTGGTGATCGTCAGGAACACTACTGCACGGGAGGTCACCTTTAAGCGAGGAATGCCTCTGGCGCATTTGTTCCCGGTGACGGTGATGCATAGCGCCCCCGTGAGGCCAGTTGGGGGAGAGCTGTCGCGAAAAAGGCCTAAGTTGCCTGCTGAAGCTTTTAAATTTGGGGCATCACCTGTACCGGAGGGTTGGAAGCGGAGGCTGGTGGAGAAGATGTTGACTTTGACAGATGTTTTTTCCCTTGATGAGTTTGATGTGGGTTGTTCCAGGAGCACTCGCCACACCATACGGGTGACTGAGGATACTCCGTTTAGAGAACAGTCACGGCGACTGGCCCCTGCAGACGTGGAAGACATGCGGCAGCATTTGGGCAAGTTGAAGAAGGCTGGGATCATCACGGAGTCCCGAAGCCCGTATGCGTCTCCTATCGTAGTGGCCCGGAAGAAGAATGGGAAGGTTCGTATGTGTGTGGACTATAGAACACTGAACAGGCACACGGTCCCAGATCAGTACATTGTCCCCCGGGTGGAAGATGCGCTGGCCTGTCTGAGTAGGGCGAAGTGATTTAGCGTGCTGGATTTGAGGAGTGGGTATTACCAGAGCCCGATGACTGAGGCCGATAAGGAGAAGTTGGCCTTCATTTGCCCTTTGGGCTTTTACCAGTTCGAATGGATGCCCCAGGGCATATCAGGAGCCCCTGCCTGTCACAATAGGGGCATTGGGAACAGACCCAAATGCAAGACACAGACACTGAAGTACAAGGATCAGGACCTGACTAGAGTAGGGACGTAACAGGATACAGCCAACGAGCAGGGACAAGAACGCAGACTAGGGTATGGACCCTGAGCCAGAGACTGGACAAGGACCCAGAACCTGGGTCTTGCCTTGGGCTCGGGCGCCAGAACCAGGAATGGACATGACATGACTGCAGGACTAGAGGTTGGGGTCTTGAGGCTAGAGGCTTGGAGACAGGCTGGGGTCTTGGTCTTGAGGCTAGAGACAGGCTGGGGTCTTGGTCTTGAGGCTAGAAGCTTGGAGACAGGCTTGGGTCTTGAGGCTTGAGGCTTGGAGGCAGTCTAGGGTCTTTGCTCTTGAGCTTGGCTGCAGGCTGGGGTCTTGGTCTTGAGGCCTGCAGACTGGGGTCTTGGTCTTGAAATGCGGAGGCTTGGGTATGGATTCCAAGCCAGAGACTGGGCAAGGACCCAGAACCTGGGACTTAACTCGGGCTCGGACTCCAGAACTAGGCAAGGACAAGACAAGGCTACATGACTGGACATGGTTGGGTGAGGAACTCCTGGGTAGGACAAGACACAAGGACAGGTAAAGGCACATGGACAGGACTCGAATAGGACTGGACTGGGCACAGACTGGACAAGGGCGTTCAGGAGCATGGAGCCTTGGACTAGAAGAGACGGGAGCACGGAACACAGAGCCAGGACCCCTCCTTGGGAACAGGACGTAGGGCCAGGACTCATACACTGAACACTGAACATGAAGAGACAGATCCCAATACGGTAGCGGCAAACAGCTGGACCCACCTAGCGAAGGCGTGGACACAGAGACAGGTCCCAACTCTAGGTGGTGGCAAACAGCCAGACCCACCTAGCAAAGGCATGGACACAAAGAGACAATTCCACACAACAAAAGACAGTTCCTTATCTTGACCTAACAAGGCTCCAGTCTTGCTCTGGCGGTAAAACTTCAGTGGTACAGGCACGGTATCCAGGCGGGGTATCCAGGCAAGGTGAGCAGGCAGAGAGTCAGGCGAGGTATCCAGGCATGGAGCCAGGGGAGGGGGTTAAAGACAAGGAGGGGAACAGAACAGTCCAGCAGGGAATCGCTGATTTGCAGAGGTATTTATGTCTCAGCCCCAAAACGAGAAACATATGCCCACAACAGAAACTGGGGAAAACCAGAAACCCCGGAACAAGGAACCATGGACTGGACCGTGAACCGGAACACAGACTCCAACAGACCGGACTATGACACTGCCACCTTCCAGAAGGTCATGGAGAAGACAGTGGGGGATATGAACCTGCTTGAAGTGCTGGTATATTTGGAAGGCCTCATAGTATTTGGATCCACCTTGGAAGAACATGAAGCGAGGCTGATGAAGGTGCTCAACCGGCTGAAGCAGGAAGGGTTGAAGCTTTCCCTGGACAAGTGCCACTTCTGCCAGACGTCTGTTAGCTATGTTGGACACATTGTCTCGTGGATGGTGTAGTGGCAGACCCGGCTAAGATCGAAGCAATGACCACCTGGCCGAGGCTCCAGACCGTGATGCTCTGCGCTCGTTCCTAGGGTTCTGTGGGTACTATCGGAGATTCGTGAAGGGCTATGCCAAGGTGAGTCATCCCTTGAACCATCTTCTGTGTGGCCACCCTCCCCTGGGACAGAGGGGAAAAGGGAGCAAAAGACAGGAGGTGGGAGAATATGTGAACCTGTCAGAGCCCTTCGGACAGAGATGGGATGACAAATGTGAAGCAGCTTTCCAGTCACTGAAGGAGATACTGACTCAGGCACCGGTGCTGGCTTTTGCAGACCCCCGATTGCCCTATCTGCTACACACTGACACCAGTCATGAGGGGTTAGGGGCCACTTTATATCAAGATCAGGGCGCTGGCCTGAGGCCTGTAGCGTTTGTCAGCTGGAGTTTGTCACCTTCAGAGAGAAACTATCCCACTCACAAGTTGGAGTTCCTGGCGTTGAAATGGGCGGTGGTGGATAAGCTGAGTGGCTATCTCTATGAGGCAAGTTTGAGGTGCGGACAGACAACAACCCGCTCACTTACATCTTGAGCTCGGCGAAACTGGATGTGTCAGGCCATCGGTAGCTGGCAGCTTTTTCTTCATATGTTTTCAGCCTGAAGTACCGACCGGGGAGCCGGAATGTTGACGCGGATGCTCTGTCCTGACGGGACCATGAGGAGCCGGGGAAGGACAAGGAGTAGGATAGTGTTCCTGCATCCAGGGTGAAGGCGATGTGCCAGTTTGCTATCGCCATGCAGGCTGAGGAGAAGGAGAGGCCGGATCAAGCAGTGGACTCATTGGGGGCATCCGGTGACGCTCTGCCCCTAGTGTACTGTGATATGACTGCTCTGAAGACTACACAGCTGCCAGGGTTAAGCCCTGGGGAAGTGGCCGCTGCACAGCGAGATGACCCAGACATAGGCCCGGTCTGCCATGCCATGGAAGAGGGGGTTGTGACACAGGCGGAGAAAGCTATGCATGGTCCCATGTCGCTGTTACTGAAAGAATGGCTTCGGTTGAGGTTGAAGAAACAAATGTTATACCGGGTAACGTCACCCCTGGACCGAGCTCGGTGTTGGCAGCTGGTCCTGCCGGAGAAGTATCGGAAGGTTGTGTTGAAGTCCCTCCATGATGACTCTGCCTGCTGGGATTATGCAAAGTAGGCAGAAGGTTTTGTTAGTTAATGTGCATTGCTGATTGGATGCTTGTTCTATCAAGTGGACCTCAGAATTGCAACAAACACTACTGGGCACAAATCATTCTGCAGTTGCTTCTGCAATGTCAGTGACTGATATTGCTATGGCTGTGATGATACTAGAATGCTGTTGAGCTGAGGGAGAACTGATCACTGCCTCATTTAGTTATCCTTAGAATTACTTGAAGAACAACCTGGTTTTAACTGATGCAAGCCATTTCTGAAATTAAACCCCAATTTTCACCAATCACGGTTCTTTTAAGCAATGATCCAGGCGGATGAACATCAGATACAACCCAGAATTTAGAACAGTACAGCAGAAGAACAGGCTCTTTGGCTCATGATGTCTGTGCTGACCTTGACTGGCCTGAAGTTATTTGCATCTGCCTGCACTTGATACATGTCCCTCCATTCACTCCTGTGTCTTATGGTCTTATTCCATCCGTTCCCTATCTGTTCATGAGCCTGACTAAATGCCTTTTCGTCACCACAAGAAGGCATCTGCCACTCTTCATGTAAAGAAATTGTCCTGCACATTTCTCTTAATTCCCCCAACTCCAGACCTTAAAGCTCTGCCCCCTAGTACTTGACATTTCTACCCCGGCAAAGAGACTTCCATTGCCTATCCTATCGATGTCTCTCATAATTCCATAAACTTATCTCAGGTCTCCCCTCAACCTCCGACACTCCAGAGAAAGCAACGCTTGTCTATTCAATCCCTCCTTTTAGCTAACACTCTAATCCAAGTAGAATCCTAGTGAATCACTTCTGCACCTTCTCCAAGGCCTCCCCATGCTTCCTGTAATGTGACCAGAACTGAACACAATACCTCAAAAACAGCCTGAGCAAAGTTTTATACAACTGCAGAAATTATCAAAGTATTAGGCAGCATGAATTTTGTGTGTACTATGTAGTAAAGCAAATTATAATCTCAAATGTTGATCGTTGTGCACATCTTTCCAGCAACAATCCAATGAGAGTCCTGTGAGTGTTAAATCATCTCATGTATGGCCTGGAAATAACAAATGTTGACATTAGTATGTGGCTGGCCGGTGGGGTAGTGACATACGCACTGGACTTTGAGACGAATGGTCGCAAGTTCGAATTCAGCCAGCTCCTTGCATGCTTACCATACCTGCTGGGTTAAGGCTGATTTATATTTCTGCGTCAAATGGACGCCGTAACCTACGCAAGTGGCCTACACGCGTTGTGAGCATTTATACTTGTGTATTGGTGTGTCTGCGTCACTCTGCAATTCGCGCACGTCACACATGCGCACACCCCTGCCCGTGCAAGGCTTCATGGGCCTGGTAGTCTTTCTCGGGGTAAACATGTTTAGCAAGCGTCTCTTTTTGTAAAAGCAAAATGTGTCCTCCATAATTTCGGAGGTCTGTAAAGCTTTATGGAAAGCATTGCAGCCAGAGTTCCTTCCCTGCCCTTCAGTCGCCCAATGGGAAGCTATTGCAGCGTAGGAGGAAATGCGATGCTACCAAGCGGACCAATCACAGTTGTTGCGGTCTGCGTTGCCACGACGCGTAGTTACATTTTGGGAGAGGTGCACGTCAGGTTACAGCGTAGGGATCCGCGTAGGCTCTGCGTAGGGTTCGTGGCTACACTGTACCTACGGCATCAATTTGACGCAGAAGTATAAATCAGCCTTTAAGCGTAAAAGACAGACAAAGATGCTAAAGAAATGGCAAGGTTTCTGCCTGATGCACCACAAGGCGTGGAAGGGAACAGCAAACACTTGCCATATACTCTGATGATTGTAAACTCCACAGTGTTTCCAGTATACTTCGTTATAGGTGGAGATAAAATTTATCAAAATTTGGAGCAAACCACTCGCAGATTCAAATATTCAGAATGTTGATTCCAAGTGAAGCAGTAACAATCAGTAACTTTAAGAAACAATATTTAGAACAATAATTAAATGTAATAATGGATATTCATCTACATCAGGGGTTTAAAATAAATGCTCTGGGATGATTGTTCATTTTCAAATGGAACAATTCATAATCATCCTTTTTGCTTCTCGACATATTCTGTTCAGCTAACAACTTCTCCACAGGAGACACTTGTGACGGAATGATGCCCATCATAAAACAAAGGTGGAATAAAATTACTTGCAAAGAAGAGGAGAAAATTACAGAGATAAATAAGTTTATGTTTATTGACTTGCCTCATTAAGCTACACTTACTCATGTTTATAATGTAGGGTAATTGATGAAAACGTACATAATTCACAACCACTGACATTGAGTTGGGATCCAGTTTAAGAGATGGTCTGACATGATCAATGGTTCAAAACTTCCAAAGATTAAAGGTGCATTTTATTATCAAAATATGTGTGCAGAATGCAACTCTGAGATTTGTCTTCTCCACATAGCTGTTTAATACTGAAAAAAACCATGGCGTCGTTGAAAGAAAAGACATTCCCCCCCCACACGAAAAAGAATAGGAAACAAAACTGTCAAACCCCAACCCCTCCCTTGCACAAAAACCAACTGATTGCCCACCTAGAAACTGACAAGAAGAAACAAAACACAGAAAACTGAAGTAAATCATACAGTCCGCACCAAGAATCCCATACGTCTTGAAATTTCCAGAACATCCTCCACTGACCCATGACCTCCCAAATGCCTTCTTGGAGAGCAACCGCCAACCCGGCCTCCACTGCATTCTCCTCAAGGTTTTGATCGGCAAGAAATGGAGTCTCCCGATAGAAACATAGAGAAACTTACAGCACAATACAGGCCCTTTGGCCCACAATGCTGTCCCGAACATGTACTTACTTTGGAAATTACGTTGGGTTACCCATAGCCCTCTATTTTCTAAGTTCCATGTACCTATCCAGGAGCCCCTTAAAAGACCCTATTGTATCTGCCTCCACCACCGTTGCCAGCAGCCCATTCCATGCACTCACCACTCTTTGTGTAAAAAAACTTACCCCTGACATCTCCTCTGTACTAGCTTTCAAGCACCTTAAAACTGTGCCCTCTTGTGTTAGCCATTTCAGCCTTGGGAAAAAGCCTCTGACTATCCACACAGTCAATGCCTCTCATCATCTTATACACCCCTATCAGGTCACCTCTCTTCCTCGGTTGCTCCAGTGAGAAACGGCCAAGTTCACTCAACCTATTCTCATAAGGCATGTCCCCTAATCCAGGCAACATCCTTGTAAATCTCCTCTGCACCCTTTCTATGATTTCCACATCTTTCCAGTAGTGAGGCGACCAGAACTGAGCACAGTACTCCAAGTAGGGTCTGACCAGGGTCCTATATAGCTGTACAATGCCTCTCGGCTCCTAAACTCAATCCTATGATTGATGAAGGCCAGTGCACTGTGTGCCTTCTTAACCACACAGTCAACCTGTGCAGCAGCTTTGAGTGTCCTATGACCTCAGACCCCAAGATCCCTCTGATCCTCCACACTGCCAAGTGTCTTACCATTATGACGAGAATACACATAGATTAAGATGTTAGCTGGCCTGGGCTGGCACCAGTGGGATCAGCAGTTGGTCTGCCACCTGTCTTCAGGAGAAAGAGAGATAAGGAAAACGATGGAGCAGCATTTGGAGATGTTAATGAAGGGACAGAAGGAGAGCAGTCAAGATTGGCCCCCCTTTGAACCCTGAACTGTTTGAAGTGATGGACCGGCGATACCCCAGCAGGGGGATAAAAAGGGACAGGTTCGCTAAGGCAGACACACACGACACCCCGAGGTAACATGACCCTGGAAGCAGTGCGTCTCCCACAAGTCGGTGGGAGGTTTTGGAGGGCCGGTCGCGGGACCAAGCCATAGACGCACAGGGTGGAAAGGTACGATCGGCGGGAACCTGGTGTGTGTCCACCCTTGCCTGGGTGCCAGGTTCACCGCAGAGAAACAATCATATCTGGAAACGGGGGGGTCACAGTCGGTGACCTCAGAAGACAGCACAAAGGGCTCGCCTGAAAGCTGACTGCGAAGAATATCGAAGATCTGTGTGGAAGCCGTTTGAATATTCATTCATTTTTGCTCTCTCTCTCCTTCCCCCCACTGTCCATCTCCCACGGCAGTGATTACTGTGAACTGAACTGAACTCAATTGAACTGAACTTTGCGTCACTTTGAAACTGGTCATTTACCCCTAGACGACGATAGAGCTTGATTGATCCTGTTATCCTAATTCTGTGTACATGTGTGTTTATCATTGCTGAACTGTTGCATTTATTATCCTTTTGATTAGAGTACTGTGTTGCTTGTTTCTTTAATAAAACTTTCTTAGTTCTTGTAATCCAGACTCCAACTGAGTGATCCATTTCTGCTGGTTTGGCAACCCAGTTACGGGGTACGTAACATAAGTGGGGTTCTCGTCCGCGATTTTGAACGCTAAATTTGGGACGGAGTAAATTGATTCGGTTAAAATTCCCGAAAGAAAGAAAAGACAAACAGCAGAAATGGAGATTGAGGAATTTATAAAGGCGCCAACCTTGGAGGCATTAGAGGATGCCAGGAAAGCAGAATTGGCAGCTGTGGCCAAATGGTTGAATCTTGTTAAGGGGAAGTCGACAATGAGGAGAGAGGAGATACACAGAGCTATCGTAGAGCACTATGTATCTAAAGGTGTGTTTCCCCAAGGGGAGCTGGAGGTGGTGTCTATTGAAAAACCTGCTGGAGACGTGGTACAGGTGCAGCTTGAAGAACTGAGACTCGAGCACGTGTTCTGGGTACGGCAGTTAGAACACGAAGAGAAGCAGTTAGAAAGGCAGGAGAAAGAGAAACAGTTAGAAAGGCAGGAGAGAGAGTTAGAGAGAGAGAGAGACAGTTGGAGCGAGAAGAGAGGCAGTTGGAGAAACAGAGGGAAAGGGAATTTGAGCTGGAGAAGTTAAAGATAAGGGCAGAGCAGGGGCCCGTGCCGATCCAAGGTGGAGGGTTCCGGGCGACCCAGGAGGTTAGGCTGGTTCCCCCATTTGACGATACCGACATGGATCGGTACCTTCTCCATTTCGAAAAAGTTGCTACAAGTCAGGACTGGCCGAGGGATAAGTGGGCTGTTTTGCTTCAGAGTGTACTGAAAGGGAAAGCCCAACAAGCTTACTCAGCTTTGTCCACGGAAGATGCCCAGAGGTATGAGGTGGTGAAAGAGGCCATCCTCAGGATTTTTGAGTTGGTCCCGAAGGCATACTGGCAGAGGTTCAGGAATGTGAGGAAGCAGTGGGACCGCACGTATTTAGAGTTTGCCCATGAGATACAGACATATTGTGAGCGTTGGTGCGCCTCGAAGGGGGTAGAGGGGGATTATGACAGACTGCTACAGCTGATCCTGATTGAGCAGTTTAAACATTGTGTCCCTGAGGGTATGAGACCCTACCTAGATGAGAAAGAGGCAGCCACGTTAGCCGCAACTGCTAAGTTGGCGGATGAGTACGCGTTGACGCATAAAATGAAGTTTGCCCCGAGTAAAGGCTACCAGAAGGGTAGTCAGGACGGTGGGGAGAGTCCGCCAGAAAAGTCAGAAAGTAAGCTGGGGACTAGTGAGAAGGATAAGGTAGACCGGGAGCAGTCTGGTAGGAAGTCTCCTGGGGTCGTCTGTTATAATTGTGGGAAAGTCAGACATTTTGCGTCCAGGTGCTTTGCCCCAAAGAAGGAGACGGGTAAAGGAAAAATGGCGATTTTGACTGGCTGTATCGAGCTGGTAAACGAACCGCTAGGAGAGGAAAGGTCTGCCAAAGTTCAGGAAGGGCGCGAGAGGTTTATCTCGGCCGGATTGGTGTTGGTGAAGGAGGGGTTAAAACCAGTTCCAGTGCGGATCTGGAGAGACACGGGAGCGTGTCAGTCACTGATACTGAAGAGTGTATTAGAGTTTAGCTCAGAGACCCAGACTCGGGAGGTCAAGGTCAAAGGTATTGGAGAAGGGACAGAGGCAGTCCCTTTGCACCAGATTCACCTACAAAGCAACCTGGTCTCTGGACTAGTCACGATCAGGGTGAGGTCCGAATTACTGATGAAAGGCATGGAAGTCTTGCTCGGTAATGACCTCGCCGGGGGAATCGTGTTCCCAGCAGTGAGATTGACAGGTCAGCCTGCCAGCATTGAGGCCCCGCCCATAGACTCACAGGTTCATCACGGGACTGCCGAAGTAAAGTTAGCTGAGATGTACCAGGAGGAGGTAGAAAGTGAAAAGAAGGAGTGTAGTGAAACAAGAGGTAGCGAGGGAGCTGAGACAGACTTAGCATTAGCCAGGAAGGAATTTGTGCAGGTGCAGGAGCGAGACGAGGGGCTGATGGTTTTGGTGGAGACAGCTCTCTCTGACGCAGAATTAAGAAGGGAGCCAGTAGGCTATTGTGTGGAGGAGGAAGTGCTAAGGAAGAAAGGGAGACCAAGTACCGTACCCGCAGATGAGGAATGGGGGGTGGTGCAAAAGATTTATGGGGATGAGATTTTTAACCTGGCCCACAAGGTACCCCTCGGTGGACACTTTGAGGTGCTGGAGGAAACAGTTGGTGGAATCATGAAAGAAGTTTACCGGCTGCACAGGAGGAAGGATGTTATTGATTATGGCAGACGCGAACTGAGACGGTCACAGGCTTTTGATATGCTAACAAACCTAGTCGGTGTTAGCGCGGAAATCAATGAAGCTAGGGTCCCCCTGATAAGAGAAAAGAAACATTTTGCAAAGATGAGTATGGTATCGACCAGATGGGAGAAGGCTATTGTTTTGGCCAGCTCTGCTGTTAAGGTCTCTCCCTTAATCCCCAAACAAAGCGACTCTTTAGGAGAAGTAATTAAACAGCTCGCACACGTGTGTTTGATTGTCCTGAGGTGATGCAAAGAACTGGGACGTTGGGTGGTGTTTGTTATGCTAGGTCAACCTAGTGAGCACATATCCTATAGAATGAGTAATTCAGTGACGAAAGGGCTGACGAACACAGAGGTGTGTATTGGCGATGTAATACGGCTGTCTGAAGCCAGCTTGATAGTGAATCTTGAAAAAAATGAGTTCGGCCACACGAAGGTCATTTATCTGGGAATTGTGGTGACACAGGGGCAGCTGGCAGCGATGCAAGCTAAAGTGCGGGCTATCTCTGACATCCCAACCCCGACAGACAAGAGGGCCCTCAGAAGGCTCTTGGAGATGGTGGGGTACTGTAGGAAGTTTTGCAATAACTCTGCGGTTACTACCCCTCCCCCTCCTACTAAGCCCTTGCGAGAGAAAACTAAGTTGGAATGGGACGACCCTTGCTATTGTGGTCCAGGACGAAACCCAACGAGAGGTTACATTGATCGCAATTCATCAGTGTTTTCGGCCATTACGAAGTTTGCTAAGTTGGAGCCTGGTTTAAGAGATTATTAATAACACATATAAAAGGAACAGAAAATGTGATTGCTGACTTGTCTGTCAGGTGTTGACAATTTAAAATTCGCTGTATTAGCCAAATAGCTGATGAAGATGTATATTTGTGTGTATCAAATAATGTATTCATGTTTGTAATTTTTACCCTGGTAAAAATCCTTAAAGGTGAGGGGTGTGACGAGAATACACATAGATTAAGATGTTAGCTGTCCTGTGCTGGCACCAGTGGGATCAGCAGTTGGTCTGCCACCTGTCTTCAGGAGAAAGAGAGATAAGGAAAACGATGGAGCAGCATTTGGAGATGTTAATGAAGGGACAGAAGGAGAGCTGTCAAGATCGGCCCCCCTTTGAACCCTGAACTGTTTGAAGTGATGGACAGGCGATACCCCAGCAGAGGGATAAAAAGGGACAGGTTCGCTAAGGCAGACACACACGACACCCCGAGGTAACAAGACCCTGGAAGCGGTGCGTCTCCCACAAGTCGGTGGGAGGTTTTGGAGGTCTGGTCGCGGGACCAAGCCATAGACGCACAGGGTGGAAAGGTACAATCGGCGGGAACCTGGTGTGTGTCCGCCCTTGCCTGGGTGCCAGGTTTCACCGCAGAGAAATGATCGTATCTGGAAACGGTGGGGTCACAGTCGGTGACCTCAGAAGACATCACAAAGGGCTCGCCCGAAAGCTGACTGCGAAGAATATCGAAAGTCTGTGTGGAAGCCGTTTGAATATTCATTCGTTTTTGCTCTCTCTCTCCTTCCCCCCACTGTCCATCTCCCACGGCAGTGATTACTGTGAACTGAACTGAACTCAATTGAACTGAACTTTGCGTCACTTTGAAACTGGTCATTTACCCCTAGACGACGATAGAGCTTGATTGATCCTGTTATCCTAATTCTGTGTACATGTGTGTTTACCATTGCTGAACTGTTGCATTTATTATCCTTTTGATTAGAGTACTGTGTTGCTTGTTTCTTCAATAAAACTTTCTTAGTTCTAGTAATCCAGACTCCAACTGAGTGATCCATTTCTGCTGGTTTGGCAACCCAGTTACGAGGTACGTAACACCATTAATACTATAGTCTGCCATCATATTTGACCTACCAAAATGAACCACCTCACGTTTATCTGGGTTGAACTCCATCTGCCACTTCTTAGCCCAGTTTTGCATCGTATCAATGTCCCACTGTAACCTCTGACAGCCCTCCAAACTATCTACAACACCCCCAACCTTTGTGTCATCAGAAAATTTACTAACACATCCCTCTACTTCCTCATCCAGGTCATTTTTAAAAATCATGAAGAGTAGGGGTCCCAGAACAGATCCCTGAGGCACACCACTGGTCATCGACCTCCATGCAGAATATGACCCGTCTACAACCACTCTTTATCTTCCATGAGCAAGGCAGTTCTGAATCCACAAAACAAGATCCCCTTGGATCCCATACCTCTTTACTTTCTCAATAAGCCTTGCATGGGGTACCTCAGTGGTCCCCAACCACCGGGCCGCGGACCAGTACCGGGCCGCAGAGCATGCGCTACCGGGCCGCGAGAAAACGATATGATTTGGCGATATTAGTCAGCTGCACCTTTCCTCATTCCTTGTCATGGCCACTGTTGAGCCATTACGCATGCGAGGTCATTACCCGCGCGTCATCCATGTCAGCGCGGGAAGGAGATCAACTCCTCGAGCTTGCAAATGACGGCGGGCTGAAAAGTATGTTTGACATAACATCTCTGCCGTCATTATGGATCAAAGTCAAGGCTAAATATCCTGACATAGCCACGAAAGCACTGAAAACGTTGCTTCCATTTCCAACATATCTCTGCAATGAGTGCAATGAAAACTAAATTGCGGAATAGACTGGACATCAGGGACCTCCTTCGAGTATCGCTGTCTCCCATCACACCTCGATAGGACCGTCTCGTTGCGGGGAAACAAGCCCAGAGCTCCCACTGATTCAGCAATATTGGTGTGTTGCATGACTTTATATGTTCATACGGGGAAAATATGTGCTGCGTGTTTAATATCCAAACAATACTTAAAATGTTATGATGCCATTGACTTATATAACCATATAACAACTACAGCACGGAAACAGGCCATCTCTGCCCTTCTAGTCCGTGCTGAATGCTACTCTCACTTAGTCCCACCGACCTGCACTCAGCCCATAACCCTCCATTCCTTTCTTGTCCATATACCTATCCAATTTTTCTTTAAATGATAATATCGAACCTGCCTCTACCACTTCTACTGGAAGCTCGTTCAACATTTACTTCAAGCTCCCCTGATAATTGACTTATCACTATATTCATGCGAGGAAAATATGTGCTGTGTGTTTAATATTAAATTCGTTAGATAAACCCTTTTAGAAACGAAATTGAGTGTATTAGCTAATTATCTATATTCCGGTCGTGATTAGCACCCCCCCCCGAACAGGATCGCCAAAAACGATTTGTAGAAAAAAATGGTACACACGCCCCGCAAGTTACGCATGCGCACTGGCGCCCGCGCAAGGCTTCATGGTCATTGTAGTCTTTCTCGGGGAAATCCAGCATATTTGACTGCTATTCTTGTCCGTTGACAACCCTTACCCCCGCAACCCCCCCCCCCCCCCCCGGGTCGGCCGGTCCGCAAGAATATTGACAATATGAAACCGGTCCGCAGTGCGAAAAAGGTTGGGGACCCCTGGGGTACCTTATCAAATGCCTTGCTGAAATTCATACAGACTACATCTACTGCTCTACCTTCATCAATAAGTTTAGTCACATCCTCAAAAAAGACCCTATTGTATCCGCCATCGCTGGCAGCCCATTCCACGCACTCACCACTCTGTGTAAAAAAAACTTACCCCTGACATCTCCTCTGTACTTGCTTTCAAGCACCTTAGAACTGTGCCCTCTTGTGTTAGCCATTTCAGCCCTGGGAAAAAAGCCTCTGACTATCTACACAATCATTGCCTCTCATCATCTTATACACCTCTATCTGGTCACCTCTCTTTCTCCGTCGCTTCAAGGAGAAAAGGTCGAGTTCACTCAACCTATTCTCATAAGGCATGCTCCCTAATCCAGGCAGCATCCTTGTAAATCTCCTCGGCACCCTTTCTATGGTTTCCACATCCTTCCAGTAGTGAGGCGACCAGAACTGAGCACAGTACTCCAAGTGGGTTCTGACCAGGGTCCTATATAGCTGTAACATTACCTCTCGGCCCCTAAACTCAATCAATAGACAATAGACGATAGGTGCAGGAGTAGGCCATTCAGCCCTTCGAGCCAGCACTGCCATTCACTGTGATCAAGGCTGATCATGACAATCAGTATCCAGTTCCTGCCTTATCCCCATAACCTTTGATTCCACTATCTTTAAGAGCTCTATCTAACTCTTTCTTGAAAGCGTCCAGAGACTTGGTCTCCACTGCCTTCTGGGGCAGAGCATTCCACATATCCACCACTCACTGGGTGAAAATGTTTTTCCTCAACTCTGTTCTACATGGCCTACCCCTTATTCTTAAACTGTGGCCTCTGGTTCGGGACTCCACCAACATCGGGAACATGTTTCCTGCCTCCAGCGTGTCCAATCCCTTAATAATCTTATGTTTCAATCAGATCCCCTCTCATCCTTCTAAATTCCAGTGTATACAAGCCCAGTTGCTCCAATCTTTCAACATGTGACAGTCCCACCATCCCGGGAATTAACATTGTGAACCTACGCTGCACTCCCTCGATAGCAAGAATGTTCTTCCTCAAATATGGAGACCAAAACTGCACACAATACTCCGGGTATGGTCTCACCAGGGCCCTGTACAGCTGCAGAAGGACCTCTTTGCTCCTATACTCAATTCCCCTTGTTATGAAGGCCAGCATGCCACTAGCTTTCTTCACTGCCTGCTGTACCTGCATGCTTGCTTTCAGTGACTGATGTACAAGATTACCTAGATCTCGTTGTGCTTCCCCTTTTCCTAACTTGACTCCATTTAGATAATAATCTGCCTTCCTGTTCTTTCCATCAAAGTGGATAACCTCACAGTTATCCACATTAAACTGCATCTGCCATGCATCCGCCCACTCACCCAGCCGTCCAAGTCATCTTGCATTCTCATAACATCCTCCTCACATTTCACACTGCCACCCAGCTTTGTGTCATCTGCAAATTTACTAATGTTACTTTTAATCCCTTCATCTAAATCATTAATGTATATTGTAAACAGCTGCGGTCCCAGTACTGAACCCTGCGGTACCCCACTGGTCACCGCCTGCCATTCCGAAAGGGACCCGTTAATTGCTACTCTTTGTTTCCTGTCAGCCAGCCAATTTTCAATCCATGTTGGTACTCTGCTCCCAATACCATGTGCCCTAATTTTGTCCATTAATCTCCTATGTGGGACTTTATCAAAGGCTTTCTGAAGTCCAGGTACACTACATCCACTGGCTCTCCCTTGTCCATTTTCACAGTTACATCCTCAAAAAATTCCAGAAGATTAGTCAAGCACGATTTCCCCTTCGTAAATCCATGGTGACTCGGACCTATCCTGTTACTGCTATCCAGATGTGTTGTAATTTCATCTTTTATAATTGACTCCAGCATCTTTCCCACCACCGACGTCAGGCTAACCGGTCTATAATTCCCTGTTTTATCTCTCCCTCCTATCTTAAAAAGTGGGACAACATTAGCCACCCTCCAATCCACAGGAACTGAATTTGAATCTATAGAACATTGGAAAATGATTACCAATGCGTCCACGTTTTCTAAAGCCACCTCCTTAAGTACCCTGAGATGCAGACCATCAGGTTCCGGGGACCTATCAGCCTTCAGACCCAACAGCCTATCCAACACCATTTCCTGCCTAATATAAATTTCCTTCAGTTCATCCATTACCCTATGTCTTTTGGCCACTATTACATCTGGGAGATTGTTTGTGTCTTCCCTAGTGAAGACAGATTCAAAGTACCTGTTCAACTCGTCTGCCATTTCCTTGTTCCCCATAATAAATTCACCCGCTTCTGTCTTCAAGGGCCCAATTTTGGTCTTAACTATTTTTTTCCTTTTCACATACCTAAAGAAGCTTCTACTATCCTCCTTTATGTTCTTGGCTAGTTTACCTTCGTACCTCATCTTTTCCCCCATATTGCCTTTTTAGTTATCTTCTGTTGCTCTTCAAAAGTTTCCCAATCCTCCTGCTTCCCATTCATCTTTGCTATGTTATAATTCTTCTCTTTTATTTTTATACTGTCCTTTACTTCCCTTGTCAGCCACGGCCTCCCCTTACTCCCCTTAGGATCTTTCTTCCTCTTTGGAATGAACTGATCCTGCACCTTCTGCATTATTCCCAGAAATACCTGCCATTGTTGTTCCACTGTCATCCCTGCTAAGGTATTGTTCCATTGAACATTGGCCAGCTCCTCCCTCATAGCTCCACGGTTCCCTTTGTTCAACTGTAACACTGACACTTCTGATTTTCCCTTCTTCTCAATTTGTAGATTAAAACTTGTCATATTATGGTCACTACCTCCTAATGGCTCTTTTACCTCGAGGTCCCTGATCAAATCAGGTTCATCGCATAACACTAAATCTAGAATTGCCTTCTCTCTGGTAGGCTCCAGTACAAGCTGTTCTAAGAATCCATCTCAGAGGGACTCCACAAACTCCCTTTCTTGGGGTCCAGTACCAACCTGATTCTTCCAGTCTACCTGCAGGTTGAAATCCCCCATAACAACTGTAGCATTACCTTTGTGACATGCCAATTTTAACTCTTGATTCAACTTACACCCTACATCCAGACTACTGTTTGCGGGCCTGTAGTAGATAGCTCCCATTAGGGTCTTTCTACCCTTAGAATTTGTCAGTTCTATCCATACTGACTCTACGTCTCCTGATTCTATGTCCCCCCTCGCAAGGGACTGAATATCATTCCTCACCAACAGAGTCACCCCATCCCCTCTGCCCATCAGTCTGTCCTTTCAATAGGACGTCTACCCTTGAATATTCATTTCCCAGGCCCTGTCCACTTGAAGCCATGTCTCTGTCATTCCCACAACATCATACTTACCAATTTCCAACTGTGCCTCAAGCTCATCCACTTTATTTCTTATACTCCATGCATTCATATACGATACTTTTAATTCATTACTCCCCTCACCTCCCATATCAATTCCTGTTTCACTTGGCCATACTGTACGATCTTCTTGAGCTTTCTGCTCCGTTGATTCTGTTGTCTTTCTTAACTTTTCTTATTCTCACTTTCCCTTTAACTCCATCCTTATATTTCCAGTTCGTCCCCTCCCCCCAACTACTTAGTTTAAACACACCCGTGTTGCAGAGGCAAACCTGCCTGCCAGAATGCTGGTCCCCCGCCTATTAAGGTGCAACCCATCTCTTTTGTACAATTCATCCTTACCACAAAACATACCTCAGTGGTCCAAGAATGTAAATCCTTGCTTCCTGCACCAGTTCCTCAGCCACACATTCAGATCTATTATCTCCCTGTTTCTGCCCTCTCCAGCACGAGGAACTGGAAGCAAACTGGAGATAACCACCCTGGAAGTCCTACTTTTCAGCCTTCTTCCGAGTTCTCTGAATTCACTCTGTAGAATGTCTTTCCTCTTCTTCCCCACGTCATTTGTGCCGACATGCACCACCACTTCCGGATGGTCACCTTCACCCTTGAGGATTCCATGATTGATGAAGGCCAATGCACCATATGCCTTCTTAACCACACAGCAGCCCATTCCATGCACTGACCTCTCTCTGTGTAAAAAAACTTACCCTTGACATCTCCTCTGTACCTACTTCCAGCAGCTTAAAACTATGCCCCCTTACGTTGGCTCATTCTGCATTTTGGAATGGAGATAAGAGATTATTATCATACATAAGAGGGGTAAACCTGAATGTATTTTGGTAGTTTGCCTTAAACCCACCAAGATTTGGAGGATTCCACCACCATGCCTTTATTAATCAGAGCATTGAGTATAGGAGTTGGGATGTAATGTTCAATTTGTATAAGGCATTGGTAAGGCCAAATCTGGAGTATTGTGTACAGTTCTGGTACCGAATTATAGGAAGGATGTCAATAAAATTGAGAGAGTACAGAGGAGGTTTACGAAAATGTTGCCTCGGTTTCATCTCCTAAGTTACAGAGAAAGGTTGAACAAGTTAGGTCTTTATCCTTTGGAGCTTAGAAAGTTGAGGGGAGACTTGATAGAGGTGTTTAAAATTATGAGGGGGATTGATAGAGTTGATGTGGTTAGACTTTATCCATTGAGAGTGGGGAAGATTCAAACAAGAGGGCATGGGTTGAGAATTAGAGGACAAAAGTTTAGGGGTAACATGAGGGGGAAGTTCTTTACTCAGAGAGTGGTAGCTGTGTGGAATGAGCTTCCAGCAGAAGTGGTTGAGGCAGGTTCGATGTTGCTGTTTAAAGTTAAATTGGATAGGTATATGGACAGGAAAGGAATGGAGGGTTATGGGCTGAGTGCAGGTCAGTGGGAATAGGATAGGGTAAGAGTTCGGCATGGACTAGGAGGGCCGAGATGGCCTGTTTCTGTGCTGTAATTGTTATATGGTTATATATATGCCCCTGCCATCAGGACAGGATGATAAGTGTGTCAACACACTTCTGGAAGAGCCAGAGGCACCTGCTGTTCCTCCCCGGGTGGAGCTGATTCGAGCTCCAGAGAATCTCACAGTGCCAATTTTAGTGAACTTTTGCAGGGGTGGGGGGGGTGTTGGCGGCCTGTATAGGGTAACGTAAAGAGTGGAAATGTACATAATTCACAACCACCAACATTGAGTTGGGATTCACTTTACGAGGCTGGTCTGACATATTACATAAAGTTCTGTCATCGGGCTTTTTGTGTTTAGTGTTTCGAGTACAATAACCACTGTTCTTAAACATAAAACACCTCCATCATTTTATTTGCAAAAACCTACAATAATACCACCTATAACATTCCCATTGCATTGCAAGTATGTAGACGGAGGTGTAATTTTCTGCTATGATTGCGAATTATTTCATTATTTCAGGAACCACATACAAAATGCTGGAGGATCGGGAGATCGGGAAAGAATTTAGCAGACAAGCATGATCTTTTAGCAGAATTTAGCAGACAAGCATGATCTTTTTCTTACTGCCGTAAAAAAGGAGCAGTCAAATAATTATTTGAAAGGTTTATACTTTGTGATGTGAGTTACCTTCCTCATAAACTCAACGGGTGTTTATTTTTGTAATTTTCTTTTGTCTTTGCACTCTACTGCTGCAAAACAGTAGATTTCACAAGATATGTCAGTGATAATAAAACTGATTCTGATTCTAAATCAGACTCAACTGAAATTACCATGGTTGGGATCATAAAAATACTGAGGAGTATGAAGAAAAAAAGGGAGTGACGTATACTTTGGTCACTAGCCAATGATAAACTGGAAACTGCCTGAAGGGACTGAATGGCCTCTTCTGTTTCTTTCTTTCCCAGCCACTTCTCCAGGATATTTGCTCTCTTTGCTACATAAGAGTTCTGCACTACAGCCTACAAGGTAGTGCAGATTGGTTTCAGAATAAAGCTGATCATTACTGCCCCAACAAATTGCAGCCTTAATCAAATAGCACTCATTCATGACGCATTGAAAGCTTCCTTCCGTTTAATCTTAAAATGCCATTCTTATTTTATCACAGTTTACCCTAAAATTGGGTTGTGTGGGACCTTTCGTCATTCTCAGAGTGTATTGTAAATGCAATGGTTTCCACATCAAATTGCAGTATTCAAACATTCAACCATGTTTTGAACCTCACCAGTACTGCTCAGGCAATTTCTGCAACAGATGTGCACATAGTGATCTCATTCCTCATAATTAGAACTTAATTAGAACACTACCAGAAAAAGTAGTTCACAGAACATAAGACTTGGGATCTGGAAAAGACCACGTGGCCCCTCATGCCTGGCTTACCATTCAGTAAGAAAATGGCTGGTCTGGTCTTGGCCTCACCTGTATTTTCTTGTCTTTTTCACATAACTGATTGATTGGTTGCAGTGGATGACCATGACTTCTTCAGTGCCTCTTCATGCCCTTGCTCTCCACAAAACATTGCAGAATCGCCCTCCTGGCTGTTCAATCTCACTGTTGACCTCACCTGCCGGTCTGCAGGAGGTGACTTCATACGCTAGTGCAGGCATGACCCTTTCTCACCATGTTGAGGACTGCCTGTCAGTCAAAATATTTGTCAGTGAGCTCTCTACCAAGAATGAACCTTGAAGGACATATAGAAATTCATCCCTGAATTTGCCCATTTCCTCTCCCCCTCCAGCCTGCTGTGACTCCTCCCTCGTACACTCTCTGCGATTCTAACCATTCCCTTTCTGTAACTTCAATGCCTTCAGAGAATTAATCCCACCCATGTCCTGGAACTCCCAACTCATGTCGACAGGTTTCCACCAACTCCAATCAAGCCTGCCTTTCCTGAGTTCTGCTCTCACAGAGGAACAACGAGGATCTTGGGATCCGAGTCCTAGCTCCCTGAGGTGGCTGCACGTGGGAAATTCTGTCCCACCCTCCTACAACCCACCTGCTGTTACTGCACCATTGCCTGATTCAGTATTTAGAGTATGTGCGCATTCCCCCAATGGTTTTTTTCTCTAATCTGCCCTTGTGAAACTTGGCATGATGCCAGCTCTCCGACTGATGCCAAACGTCTGTTTCTGAGAACAGCATGCACGGTTCCAGTCCTTGTACCTCTGGGTCAGACCACACCAGGGGCACAGTCTCGCACAGTGCAATGATTCAGGAACTTTGCAATCACTTTCCAAAAAAGATGGAAATCCTGCTGCAAATGCCTCAGTCCGTCTGTCACTCCAGAATACAAGCAGCAGAGAAGGGAATCGAATATGGCGAGAATCCAGACAAGCCTTTTTCCCCAGTCTGAAAGCCCCCAACAGTCTATAGACGAACAGGGAAAATTGTAAAACGTGCGCGCGCGTGGAATATTAGTTATGGGTACTGAGGAGTGGAAGAGGGGTAGAGGTGGGTCAGACCCATACCAGGAGTATCAAGCACAGTACCCATCACTGTATCCTCTGGGTCAGACCACACCAGGAGTACAGTGTCTGACAGCGCAATGAATTTTGCAATCTCTTTCCACAGGTTTCCCAGTCCTGCTGCCAATGTGTCAGTCGATTTGCCATTTGGGAAAACAAGCAGCAGAGAAAGGAATTGCCTAGGGGGAACCCAGTCAAGCCTTTGTTCCCTGCTGGAACACTCTAACATTCCACAAGCAGGAAAAGTTTGCAAAGCTTCTGTGCGAGTGGAAAATCGGTTACAGGTACAAAGAGGTTGGTAGAGGGATTGGGATGGGTCAGACCCATGCTGGGAATACCGAGCACAATCCTATGACTGTATCCCCTGGGTCAGACCCACAATAGGAGTGTTATGCTCGGTTCCCATTGTCATATTCCCTGACCCACTCCAGGACCAGTGAGCACAGTCCCTGCTACCCTATTGCTGGGTCTTAACCTACACCAGGAGTACAATGCACAGTTCTCTCTGTCCCTGGGTTGGGCACACTGGAAGCACAGTGCATGTGTGGGAAATTGGAAAAATTGTATTTTAAGCATTCTAACATCTCTGCCCTCTCCAGGATATGACCCATCAATTTTGTATCCCGTCGGGGTGCCATCTCTGGAGGTGGGTCCTGCTCTTCTACAGGATGCAAGAAGAGAGAGAAGGTGGAGAGAGAGGAGGGGGAGGAGCTGGAGTTTTCCTGCGTGCGGGGTGGGCAGGAGGAGAACATGGCTTTCCATTCCTTTGATCAATGTGTGGTTCCCCCGCCTCCATCCCCAGCCTGGTTTCCAGTCCCAGGATGAGCAGATTGAGTTATGAGGCTCACTGGACATTTTAGAAGATATGATGAAGGTGATTCTCCCAAGATTTGAGAGCCACATGGAAGCCTTGGCGCGTTTCCCATTGGAATAGGCCTCTCTTCAATCTCAATTCGAGATTCTAAGCTATTCGGGGTGCCCAGCACCGATTATGAATTCTGGGCCACCTTCAACTTTGGTGAAGCGCAGGTGGCAAGAATGCTGCTCAATTTGGAGTGCGGGAAGTGGGCTGGAGCAGGGAAGAAGGCCTTGAATTCCTGACCCCCCTCCCCTCGTGGGTTTCAGACTGCACTGGATGGCTCCAAGAAGTGAGGACTGGGTTGTTGAGCAGGGGTGCAGTGCTGCTGGAGCTCACTGGAGCACTGCTCCAGCACCTCTGTAAAACAAAAGTCAAAATAAACAAGCGGGGAATTTAACAGCGGCCGTATATTAAATAGAGGGAATTTTATGGAAATGGGGGTTGGGGAGAGGGGGTGGTGGCTGGTGGGGGAAATACCACTAATAACATTAGGATATTTGATCATTTTTGGTGAAATCCTGGAGCTGTGACTGTTTTTTATTTAGGTATTTGTGAAATTCATCCTTGCTCGACCCGTTGTTTTCCCAGCATACCCTGCTGTAGCCTCCGGCCATTTCACAGATCCTCAGTCTCTCTCCAGCACTCGTTATTAGTAAGGCTACATCTGCGGTGGTCCGTGGATTACTCGCTAATACAAAAGTAAATTTTTCTCACTAACAACCCTATAGCTTCTAAGCAAACAACGTCAACTTCTTTCTTTCGTAAACAAGCTGAGGAGTGTAACAAGAATAACGTACAAGAGACTGATAACAGTAAAAGTGACAAAAACTGTGTTTCGCCTGCTTCTAGTTCAAATTTTCTAACCAGGTCCAAATGTAGATCTGAAAGTAATGGTCCTTCGAAGTCAGGCTTGTATCCCTGTTCAGATGTCTGGACTGAAGTAATGTGGAAGAAAAGGAAGGAAACTTATCCCTGGTTAGACTTCAAGGATGATAAACTTGGGTGTAAAGTATATGCAACTGCAAACAAAAGCAATCTGACACTTTTCACTTCTAAGGGTTTGAGGCTGTCAAATGAATGGCAGATGTACCAAGTATCCTATTATGGAGCCGATCGAAGTACACGCTTGAAGTCTCTCAGAAAAAAAATTGTTGATCACAAACTATCAAAAGCTCACACTGCTGCTCTAAATGTTGAAAATATAGCTAGTGAAGATGCTCTTGGAAAATTATGTGACACCATGAATGCTTCGCATCTAAAGGCAACTTGTTCAATTTTTTGTTCTGCATATTATTGAGCTCAGAATGACAGACCATACTCTGATCACTTTGGCTTATTGGAACTTCAAAAAAAATGTTATTGACATTGGAATTGGACTGCATTCCCGCGCTAGTGCTACAGAGATAATTAATCACATAGCCATTAATATGAAAAATAAAATTTGCCAGCATATCAAGCAGATAAATGGCACATTTTCTGTTCTCATTGATGAATCAACAAGCTTGAGCATTAAGACCACCCTAATAATTTTATTTGAAACGTGAAAGTGATAAGGAAGGCGATCCCCATTTTATGTTTTTAGATCTAATTGAACTGCCTGATCAGAAAGCTGCAACTATTGCTAAGCATCTATTGAACTGTCTCAATAACCAAGGGTTTGATGACTCTTACTTGAAACAGAACCTTGTAGCATTTTCTAGTGATGGGGCGAGTGTAATGCTTGGTGTTTAATCTGGTGTTGCTACAATTCTCAAGGAACATTATCCTGACATGATAATTTCCAATGACAAAATTGCCTCCGTTAATTATCTACGGTTTCTTACTAGTCTTATAAACAATTTGCAGCAGCGTATGTTCACGGCAACATCCTTGAAAGGTTCTCAAACTTCTAAACTTCAAAGTATGTATAAGTCCCTGCTAAATGAAATGTGTGTCCTTGATAAAGATAACTGGCCTGCTGAAATACCACCTAATTATGGAGAAGCTGCAATATCATCTCTCTGTAAGAGGTTTAAGCTTTCTTCTTCCTCTGTAATAAATGCCTTCAGAGATTATGTGGAAATCGTGGACGCTGCATCTCCCCAAGATTTACGCCCATTACTGAGCTGTTCACAAGTTATTCCTATTAGTACTGCTGAGTGTGAGAGAGGATTCAGTCACATGAACTTGATAATAACAACAACACGCTCAAGCATTCTCATAGATCATGTATCAGCACTTATGTTTGTTAAACTACACGGACCTCCTCTAGTTCAGTGGAATCCTGAGCCGTATGTCACATCATGGCTGCGGTACCACAGATCAGCAGATGACACAAGGACAAGAGTTGCTTTAGACCCCCGAACACATATTATGCCTGACCCTTTGTGGAAGTTATTGTGAAACTTCTCATTGGTGGCATTTGGTAACTAGGTAATTACTCTTAAATTGGTAAAATACATGATTACCGTCTTTTTCTTTACCTGCTTGATAATTATATTTTATGATAATTAGTGAGTGCAACCGTGCAATACTTTGTCATATTATTAAATTAAGTACTATATGTTTTATTGTACCAGTTATACACTGAAATGTAGTGATAGGCTGTAATCTTGTTAATGTCTTAACTATCACTATATTTCTGTGGAGCTCTGGAATTCATATATTTCTTTCATCTTGGCTTAGTGCTTGACATTATAAGAAGCCCTATTCATAGATATATATCACACCCAATTTGTGTACCTGCTCATTACATGAATGGGGCAAGAAAGTTGCCCAGTACATGAAATGAGCAGGTACACAAATTGGGTGTGACATACAAGGGGTGATTGACAAGTTCGTGGCCTAAGGTGGAAGAGTCAATTTTAGAAAACCTAGCAATTTTCAATTATCTGAGACAGAAATACCACAAAAGTTATTAACTTCAAACTTTCTGCATAATCACTCAAAGAGTTGAATTGCACGTGCATGTAACCAGAGCTGTATAACTCATCTCCTTCTACCTTAGGCCAGAACTTATCAATCACCCCTCGTATATAGAGAGAGGATATAGGAAATGGCAAGCATTTTGTCAGCTCCAGCACATAAAAAATTAGCACTGCACCCCTGTCATTGAGGCCTCGTTTGGAACAAGCCAGCAAGGGATTTCAAGTCTGACCTGAGTTCAGGGGCATAGTTTAGTTCAAGATCAATTATATTGTTATTCAACTGCAAAGATATATACCCCCAAAAGAACTAACGTTACTCCAGACCAAGGTACAAAACACCATACATAGAACACAGACATAAAACACAAAATAATACAATATTACCACTAATAAATTCACAATTTATTTAAGAAGCATTTACAATGCAAATTAAAAAGTAAACAGTTTAACCCTAACGACTCTTCATGTGTGATGAGACGTTGTGCTAGCAGGTAATTCAGTCGTCATACGGACTGGGGAAACAAGCCGTTTCCCATCCCAACATTGCTTAGTTATATTCTCATTTTTAAATCTTTTTATTAGTTATTATTGAAAATCAGCAACAAAAAATACATTAAAATAATCAAGTCAGTGTATCAATATGTATAATAAGAGTCAAACTATTAACCAAGCTAAACAGTACATCAATAATAATAATAAGAAAACAAAATGTTAAAGCTATTTCTTTTGGAAAAAAGAAAGAAGGAAAAAAGAACCCCTACTAACTAAAACAAAAAAAACCCTGCTAACAAAAAAAAGAGAAAAAAAAACCATTTGGAGCACAAACCCGGAGCTATACGTCATACAAGCTTCCATAAAAAAAAGACATCAATCCACCAACCGAATTTATTTACCCAAGAATCAGAAGGGGACCATCTTAATTAACTCAAATCAAATGATACTAGCGGGCAAAAGAGCCCTGCCTTTTCTCAAAGTCAAATCGAGGGTCAAAAGTTCGACCTGATTTTTTCCAAACTAAGACATAGAAGCACCTGAGAGAACCATTGTATCAAAGTGGGAGCAGAGGCATCTTTTCATTTTAATAAAATAGCCCTTCTAGCCAACAATGTAACAAACGCAATTACATGTTGGCCTGATATAGAAATACCATGAATATATTGAAGAATAATACCAAACAAAACTGTCAGTTTATTAGGTTGTAAATTAATTTTTAGAGCTTTGGAAATTGTGGAAAAAATAGATTTCCAAAACTGTTTCAATAGAGAACATGACCAAAACATATGTGTCAATATAGCTATCTCAGTTTTACATCTATCACACTGACTATTAACATTAGGAAATATTTTCGACAGTCTCTCCTTTGTCAAATAATAACGATGTACAATTTTAAATTGAATTAGAGAATGACTGACATTGTTGTCGTAATGCTATGGTACCCCTGCCTGGTGGTAGGGGTCAAAGCGATTGTTGGATAGATGGAGGGATTGACAACACCAGGGAGCCCGCATATGCAGCACTCCTGATAAATATCTCTGCTGGATCGAAGAGAGACCCCAATGATATTCTCAGGCGTCCTCACAAGGATCAACCTGAGTTTCCTGCAATTCCTAGTGACCGTGTGTAGGTACACATTGGGTGGGGTTAGGAAGGAGGGAGGGAGAGGGAATGTTAATGGGGGGAGTGAGGAGAGAGCAGGAAAGTGGAAGGAGAAGGGAGATCATCTCTAGTAACCAATAAGATGATTGTTTGGAACAAAATAAAAGCTTGTTTGGTGTTTCAGGGTTTGAAACTTCCCAGTTCTTGCACTGGCTCTCCTTCCCTCCTATCCGTTCATCCATCAGTGCTCCCTCGCTCCTCACCAGCTCTTCCTCAGGTGTAACCATCGCTTGGCCCTCCTTCCCTCCCCAAAAATGGTGGGGGAGGTTGGGGTGATAGGTGAGGGTGGGGAGAGGATAAATCCCTCACTCCCATGTCTGAAAGGACCAGAGAGATGTGGTGGGCTGAAATCGAGGGGACAGCGATGTTCCACGCTGTACCATCATCAGCATTTAACGCCAAAAAGTTCTGAAAGGCCCTGCTCGCGCCATCTCAAGCCACCCTGGGTCTCCGTCTCCGACCATCGCTCTAATGGCATCTTCTCCATCCACTGGAACAATCCTGCTCCGCCGACATTTCTGTACCCTGTCTCTGTGGCACCAGGTGAGCACCTGATTCTGTGACTTTTGTCAGTATTCACCGAGGAGACGGATGTGGAGACTTGAATTGTAGGAGATTAATATGCTGACATTCTGCATTATGTCTGTAGTAGGAAGGGAGAAGTGTGAGAACAACCGGCACTCATACAGATGGATATAACCCCAGGGCCTGATGGGATCTATTCCGAGTCACCAAGTGAATTTATGGAGATTACTGCAGTTCTGACACAGATTTTGTATCCTTTGTAAGCCACGGGTGAGGTATCAGAAGACTGAGGAAAGCTGGAGTTGACCCCTTGTTAAAAGAGGGTAGTGAAAGTAAACCTGGAAAGCACAGGCCAGTGAACCTAACATCAGTGGCAAGTTATTTGACAGGATTCTGAGGGATTAACGTTCACTAAAAAGGCAGAGACTGGTTTGAAAATGTCAAGTAAGGTTTTGTGTAGGATTGATTATGCTCACAAACCTGATTGATCTTTTTGAGGAGGTAACTAAGAAAATAGATTAGACATAATGGTGGACATGGACCTGGGAAGACCTGTGCAGTTTTATGCCTTGCCACAGTCAACAAAATAATATTGAAAATGGTGTTATATGATATTAGTGTGTAATATAGATCAGCTAATTTACCATTTAAGTGGAGATGTCCTGTTCAGTTTGGGATTATTGGAAACTGCAATTACCTATTAGGTCTCTAATTCACTGTCTGAGATACAGTAACTAATTAAGCCATCCTAAAAGGTATTCCTGCTAGAGGGCCATTGAATCAAGGAATCAGAGAGCATTGACAACATGAGGCAACACAGACAGGGCTGTCAGCACCAGTACTTCCACCATTGAAGTATTAGTGGAAGGGTGAGGTCCTCTACACTGGGGGAGAGGGGAGGGGTTTTCAGGTAGCACCAAGAACTGACACAAGAAAACTAGAGCAGTAATAGGCCACCACGTGCAGTATATCGAGCCTGCCACACCATTCAATATGATCTACATCAACACCTCTTCAGAACCCGAGCGCACAAGTCCACGATGTTGCAGAGTTTTTTTATTTAACCTGTCTCTATTCTAAATACTTCTAGAGATTTAGGTCTCAGAAATATATCATTCCAGGATTTCACATTGCAAAGACTCTCTACTCCCCTTATATTTAACTACACCTCATTTTTCGTGACTCACCCACTGCCGAATATATCTCCATATTTACCCTGTAATGCCTCCTTATGATTGGATATATTTCAATAAGATCACCCCTCATTCTTTTAAACTCCATGGAATACTGATCCAAACTGTTTCATCTCTTCTGATAGGCCAGTCCTCTCAGCTCTGGAATTGGCCTGGTGAATCTAGTTTGAAATGATTCCAATGTTAATCTATCCCTGTAGAATAGGGGTTCCCAACTGGGGTCCATAGGCCCTTTGCTTAATAGCATTGGTCTATGGCATAAAAAAGGTTGGGAACTCCTGCAACAGAGGATCAAACAGTGCAGTACACCAGGGCGTGGCCTCAGCAACATGCTGCAAAACATTACCTTTTTTTATCTCTTTTACAATTAAGGCCAACATACAATCTGACGAAGGGTCTCGGCCCGAAACATCGACTGTACCTCTTCCTAGAGATGCTGCCTGGCCTGCTGCGTTCACCAGCAACTTTAATGTGTGTTGCAACATACTATTTGTTTTCTTATCTACTTGCCACAGTTGTCTATCAGAACTTGATGATTCTGGGCCGGCTGGTGGTGCAACGACATTGGCGCCGGACCCGGGAGCGGAGGTTCCCGGGTTCGAAACCAGTTGGGTCCGCTCCCGAGTACGCTTTCCATCCGTGCTGGGTTGAGTGTCGAGATCACAACTTGACCTCGTAAAATAAAGGGAAAAATACTGCGAAAATATCTGTGTGAGGAGTGGCGCGCAACACAGTCTGTCTCGCTCTGCGCCTTGTAAAAGCCACGAAAAAGACGTCATCACGGATGCATGCACGCACACGCAGATGCACACGCACAGACTCGCACGCACGCACGCACACACCAAAAAAAAAGAACTTGATAATTCTTGCAGAGGAGTGAGATAGTTCAGCTAGGAGTGAAATAGATTACCTAGGCATGAGATTGATTTGCTGGTCGAGCAACAACAACCCCGTACCCAACATCAGCAAGACCAACGAAATTATTGTGGATTTCAGGAAGGGGAAGTTAGGAGAACACACACTAGTCTTCATTGCGTAGAAAGTGATGGAAAGGCTGCATAGCTTCAAGTTCCAGGGCAAAAACATCACCAAGATTCTATCCTAGGCACAACACATTACTTGCACCTGCTGGTGGCTTATCTGTTCAGCCTTCAAAACAAAGAGATGCTGACCCTGTGGAGTTTGCACGTTCTCCCATCATTGCAAGGTCTTCCCCTGAGAGATCTAGCTTCCTCCCATGTCCAAAATACATGATTGTTGGTAGGTTAGTTGGAATTCAGTCTCAGGAAGTGTTTGGTCATGTAACTTGGTAGAAGAAATGAAAGGGTTTACTATTTTCTAATTGGACAGAAAATACAAATGACGGAGACATAAAGGGACTTGGGGGTCCTTGTGCAGGATTCCCCAAAGGTTAATTTGCTGGTTGAGTCTATGGTGAGCTTTAATTTCAAGAGAACTGGAAGCAAGGATGTAACGTTGAAACTTTATAAAGCAGTGGTGAGGCCTCACTTGGAGTATTGTGAGCAGGTTTGGGCCCCTTATCTTAGAAACTGGAGAGAGTTCAAAGAAGGTTCCCAAAAATGATTCCAGGATCGAATGCTTGTCATATGAAGAGTGTTTGACAGCTCTGGGCCTGTATTCACTAGAATTCAGAAGAATGCGAGGTGGACTCATTGAAACTTATCAAATGGTGAAAGGCCTTGATAGAGTAGATGTAATGAGGATTTTTCCTATGGTGGGGGAGTCTAAGATCAGAGGACACAGCCTCAAAATAGAGTGGCGTCCTTTTACAACGGAGATGAGGAGGAATTTCTTTAGCCAGGGAGAGGTGAATCTGTGGAATTTTTTGCCACAGCCAGCTATGGATGCTGAGTCTTTATGTATATTTAAGGCAGAGGTTGATAGATTCTTGATAGGTCAGGGCATGAAGGGATACAGGGAGAAGGCAGGAGACAGGGGCCAAGAGGAAAATTGGATCAGCCATGATGAAATGGCGGAGCAGACTAGATGGGCTAAATAGCCTAATTCTGCTTCTACATCTTATGGTTGTACTTACGGTCTTCTGGTTAATTGGCTGCTGTAAGTCACTCTCTGCATGTAACTGAGGAGTTCTAGAAGAACAGGGGTGGGTGCAAGTGTGGGGTGATTAGAATATGGGGACATTTAAAATTATGGAATAAATATAGGATTAGTCTGAATATTGGTGTAAACTCGGTCAGCTCCATCTTGGGCACTATCTCCCCATCATCAAGAGCAGCTTCAACAGGCAATGTGCCAAGAACTTTTGCATCCATTATTAACGACCCTCACCAGCCAGTATATGCCCTTTTCACAATTACTACCATCAGAGAGGAGGTACAGGAGTCTGGAGGCACACACTCAATGTTTTAGAAACAGCTTCTTCCTCTCCACCATCATATATTTGGACGGACAATGAACCAACCCATGAATACTACCTCACTCTTTTTGCTCTCTCTTTTGCAATACTTATTTGATTTGTAACATATATTTCTTACTGTAATTTGTAGTATTTTTATGTACTAAATTATACTGCTGCTGTAAAACACAGCTGTCACAACACGTCAGTGAGAATAAACCTGATTCGGAATGGGTGCTTGATGGTCAGCACAGACTCATTGGACTGAAAGGTCTGTTTCTTGTCTGACTCAATCTCTTCAAGGAACAGGTTGTGTTTCTTTTCTGAAGAGTAAAAGATTGTGGCCCGAAGGGTCTTGGCCTGAAACGTCGACTGTACCTCTTCCTAGAGATGCTGCCTGGCCTGCTGCGTTCACCAGCAACTTTGATGTGTGTTGCTTGAATTTCCAGCATCTGCAGAATTCCTCGTGTTTAAGATTGT
This sequence comes from Mobula birostris, assembly GCF_030028105.1. Lineage (NCBI taxonomy): Eukaryota > Metazoa > Chordata > Chondrichthyes > Myliobatiformes > Myliobatidae > Mobula > Mobula birostris. The sequence continues at coordinate 123,971,522 of NC_092379.1, read as the reverse complement.
GGCCCCACTTAGTTGAATGACAGTGGAGAGGCATCGGAAAAGACTGGCCTGGACATAGTTTAATTATTAGTGGATCATTTATAATAAATTTCTTCCCAGTTACAGAGAATATAACTGGTTTCTCTGACCGAGGAAATTGTTTATTTCTGCGAAGGAAGTACTCTGAAGGGAGATAAGGCAACAGTGCCTTCACAAACTTACTCACATGGGCTCACGTTCATCGCGGAGAGCAGAGGGCGGCGTGGGAGGGGTTTCTATCAGGGTACTTGCTTTTCAACTATTCAATGTTTGAATTCCTCAGCTCTGGGGAAAGGCTTTGACTGGTTTTGATCAGTTCATTTCTCTCTCCTCTGATTCTGCCCACTTGTATTTTAGGGAATTTTTATTTGCAATATTTGCATTTTTTTTAAGCTTCTGTGATGATTTCATTTGCTCTTTGTAGTTCAGGTGCCAATGTGGACTGAAGCTGAGTGGACTCACATCATTTGATACCTTGCAGTAATAACTCACAACCATTAGAGGGCAGAGGGAGCCCACCAATAGTTGAGGTGTCAGTCAAACCAGCTTTGTTTTAATAGTATCCGAGGCTCATTGTATGTCACTGTGACAGTTGGACCCAGAAGGGCTCCCCCAGTGTGGATTAAAGTGCACAGAAGGATCCCACTGCACCAGGAGGCACTAAGACTGCCGTGGTGTTTTCTCATCAGTCACATCACTAAAAGCAGCTGTCGTGTCCATTCTGCGTTCCTGTAAATTCAGATCTTGGCGCTGATTTGGATTACTGGCCGTTATAGGAAGGGTTTGCCAGTGACAGGACCGCTTTGCTTCTCCACACTGTCTCACTTTGTTTTTGAGCTTTGTATAGTTCACTGTGACTCAGATACTCTTCAAACTTTAGTTTTCTCACTTGTTTCTCACCGAGTTTATCCTGCTGATATTGTAACTGAACAAGCTCCCTCTTTCTCAGTTGTTACAACTGATAACATCCATCTTAGACATTCTCTGACATCTTGCCCCATGTCCTTTGAATTGATCTAAGTGTTCAAATTTCAAAGTACATTTATCGTGAATGTGTGTATACGTTTTCTTACATTCATGACAGAACAAGGAAATAGAATAGAATCATAAACCAGAAAAAAAGACTGACAACCAATATGCATAAAGAGAATCTGTGCACTACAAAAACATATAATATAATGTGTTATTAAATATTCATAAATATTCCTAAGAACGCGAGTTATAGAGTCCTTAAAATTAAGTCCATAGGTTGTAGAATCACTTCAGAGTTGAGGTGAGTGAAGTTATTCACGCTGGATCAGGACCCTGATTTGCTGACAGGTAATAACTTCTTGAATCTGATGGTGCGGGGTCTAAATCTCCTGTACCGCCTGCTTGATGGCAGCGGGGAGAAGAGAGCATAGCCGGGATGGTGGGGTCCTTGATGATGGATTTGCTTTCTTGCCACAACACTCCTTGTAGATGTGCTCAATGGTGGGATGGTTAGGAGGGTTTTTCGTGTAATGGACTGGGCTGTATCCACTGCTTTTTACAAGCTTTGCCATTCTTGGGCATTGTTGTTTCCATACCAGGCCGTGATACAAACAGTTTGCATCTCCACTTTGCAGCTGTACAAGTTTGTCAAAGTTTTAGATTATCTCCGTATACGAGCAAACTTATAAGAAGGTAGAGATACTGCCAAGCCTTCTCTATAATGGCACTCATGTGCTGGTGCCTGGACAGATTCTCTAATACGATAACGCCACTAAATTCAATGTTACTGACACTTTCAACCACCAATTTGTTAATGAGGACTGGCTCTTGGACCTCTGTTTTCTTTCTCCTGCAGTCAATAATCAGCTCCTTGATCATGTTGACATTGATTAAGAGGTTTTTATTGTGGCACCAATTAGCCAGGTTTTCAATCTCTCTCCAATACGCTGATTCATCACTACCTTTGATTCTGTCAACAGTGGTATTGTCAGCAAACTTAAATATGGCATTGAAGTTGTACTTAGCCCTCACAGACACAAGTATAAAGCAAGTAGAGCACAACCTTGTGGTGCCCCTGGGCTGATGGTCATTGTAGAGTAGATGTTTATTTATTTAGAGATATAGTGTGGAACAGGCCCTTCTGGTCCAATCAACCACACCATCCAGCAATCCACTTATTTAACATGAGGCTAATCAAGGACGCTTTACAAAGTCCAATTAACTCACTAATCGGCAAGTTTTTGGACTGTGGGAGGAAACCAGAGCACCCAGCACCCAGCACCCAGAGGAGTCCCACGTGGTCACCACAGAATGTATAAACTCCTTGCGGACAGAGAGGGGTTTGAACTCTGAACTCCAACGCCCCAAGCTGCAATAGCATCACGCTAACTGCTACAATACCGCGCTGTTGTTAACCCATACTGACTGAGATCTGCAAGTGAGGAAATCAAGCATCCAGTTGCATAAGGAGCCAAGTTCCATTAGACTCAGCACTGATCATATTTTTAGTCCTGATTTCTTCATCAGTCATATTCAGTTGTGCTACTTTGTTCAGATAAAAATGTAAATCGTCAGATACCTGTTCACATGTAACTGCAGGACGTTCAGATCTCCCTTTCCCTGAGGTAGGTTTCCTCTCTAATTTGTCCGTGGCTTTGATTCACGTCTTACAGTGTATGTAATCCCCTGGTTAAGAATACTTACCGCCATGCTGTAAGTATTCATTTTAGCAGTTTTCTGCAAAAGCAGTGTGTCCAGCTGGTAGAATGTTTTGATTACAGCTAAAGACAAGAAGCCCTGCTGTCCAACTTGGGGATACTGTGTCAGCCAATCAGTATGGTGGTATCTGGAGAAAGTTCTGGAGAGAGTAAAGCAGAGGGAGCTTTGTGACCTACAGTGGTCTGGTCTGATGTCTTTTCACGAGAGCTGCGGAGAGGGAGGGAAAGGAAAGATGCCACAGAATGCTGTTGGAAGGAGAGTCCCTGTTGCAAGAAGTGCTTTGTGCAGATGAATTGCTCCTTGGAGGAAGGGCAATACTCCTGAGAGAGAAAGAGTTTGCTTGAGATAGTCTTTGAGAGGAGTTTGAAAATATGGTGGGTGTTTAAAAACAGACCGTGGGTCCAGTGTGTGAATAAGAGATACACCTGAATACCCAGCTGTGGAAGAGACAAGCTCTAATGGTTATATGTACATTGGACTGGTTTAACTGTAATGGGCTCTTTGCTTTTTCCTATATTTGATAAAGCTGAAATTGGTAAATATACTTCTTTTATAATTTTATGCAGTGTACGATCTATTATTTCTTATCGACCGATAATTGTGTATGGGCAGTATCTACACAGCATTTCGCTCAAGCAGAGGTTTCTTTAATCAGAGCATCACAATGTTCCTGTTGGTACCCCTGGAATCACACACAGAATGAAACTCCCTCTGCATATTCCAGAGCCAGACACGGTCTAGCTCCCTCTGTTTCTCTCCCACTGTAAAGTTCATGAAAACCTCAAAGGAGAACATTTCAGGAAAGCGATGGATTGCTTCGGCTGTTTCTTCCTTCTTTAATTCCACTTTCGGAATTCTGTGTCAATGTAAATGTTTGTCGGTGAGTTCTCAACCAAGAATAAACCTCGAAGAAGAAATTCACCCCCTGAACCTGCCCATTCACTCTCACCACCCCACTCCCGCAACTCTCCTTTCTGAACTCTCTGTGGTTCTGACCATTCACGTCTGTGACATCAACACCTCCAGAAAATTAATGCCACCAGTCCTGAAACACTCAACACAGCTCGACCGATTCCCACCAACTCTAATCAAGCCTGCCTTTCCTGAGTTCTGCTCTCACAGAGGGACAAGGAGAATCTTGGGATCCAAGTCCATAGCTCCCTGACGTGGATGCATGTGAGAAATTCTGCCCCACCCTCCTACAACCCGCCTACTGTTACTGCACTATTGCCTGATTCAGTTTTTCCCAATAGGTACATTTCATGTCAGAGAAATGTATACAATACACATCCTGAAATTCTTTTTTTTTCACAAACATCCACAAAAAGGGGAGTGCCCCAAAGGATGAATGACAGTTAAATGTTCGAACCTCAAAGCCCCCCCCCCAACTACCACTCCCACGCATAAGCAGCAGCAAGGCAACGGCCCCCCTCCCACACCAGCAAAAAAGCATTGGTGCCCTCCCCCCACCAAGCACTCAAGTGTGTAGCAAAGCATCAGTAAAGACACGAACTTGCAGTACTCCAAAGACTACATTGTTCACCCGGTATTCGACATACCACAGGCTCTCTCTCTGCCTAATAAGAGAGAAAGAGGTGTCCCCGTTTCACAGCGAGAGGGGAGACATAACAAACAACTCACAGAATATGATGTTAAAAGTCCGTTGCGTCACTTTTCCCCCAGGTCTCTGGACACACAGCCCATGGGAGCTAACCCACTGCTCCCAATGTTCTGTGTTCTCCCCAATTATACATATTCCCCCAATTTTTTCTTTAATCCTCCCTTGTAAGAATTGGCATAATGCCATATTTCTGACTGATGCCACACTTCTTCTGACAACGCTGTGCAAGTTCCTGAATCTTTGCATAGGGTTCCCTGTCATGTTGCAAATATGTCAATTGATCTATCATTCTGTGAAATGAGCAGCAGAAAAAGGAATTGTATATGGTGGGAACCCAGACAAGCCTTTGTTTCCTACCAGATAACTCCAACATTCCACAAAGAAGCAGGGAGAACTGGCAAAACTCATGTGTGCCTGGAATATCAGTTCCAGGTTCTGAGGGGTTGGTACAGGGATTGGGGTGAGTCAGACCCACACTGGGAGTACCAAACACAGTTCTGATGACCGTATCCCCTGGGTCTAAATCACACTAAGAGAACCATGCTTGGTTCCTGTCTCCATATTCCCCGGTCAGACCCACTCCAGGAGCAGTATGTGCAGTTCCTGCTACCCTATGTCAAACCTATAACAGGTGCACAGTGCATCTCTCCCCTCTCCGAGATAAGACCCATCAGTTTCTGCCACCCTTCGTCCATCCCTGAGACAATCCATGAAGCAGGACCCACTTGCATTGGCTTTCACTTTGGGCTGTTACCGAGACTTCTGGAGCTGGATCTTGCTGCTTGCAGTGTCAATGTCAGCTCACCATGGCAGGTCTGCCCCTTCCTATCTGTTCATGGGACAATGCTCCCCCTTGGCACCTCCCCCCCCCTCCCCCCCAGTGGACAAGGGCCTCAGATGTCTCAGGTGTGATGTGCAGGGCTGAAGCCAGGGGCTGGTGCAGGAGAAGCCCCAAGATGCGGCAATGAATGTGTCCAGCATCTCGTTGAGCTGCCAGCCCTGGAGGCAGGCCCCTCCTCCTGTACAGGATGAAAGGAAGGAGAGGAGAGGGAGGTAGAGGTGAAGGACGAGGTGGGAGAGGAGGTGGGGATGGGGAAGGAAGAGAAGGTGGAAGAGCTGGGGTCATCCCAGGAGAGGGGCGGACGGGAACAGAGAGTGGCTTTCGACACTTTTTGCTCGATGCGGAAGACATGTGGGCTCCCATTCGGTTAATTTTCCCATCCCAGGATAAGCAGAATGGGCTACGAGGCTTGCTGAACTTTTCAGGGGATGGGATGAAGGATCTTCCTTCAAGATTTCAGAGTCATATGCAGGCCTTGACCCAATTCCCATCATAACAGACATCTCCTCAATTCACGATCCCTGACTCCGAACTGTTCAGGGTGTCTCGCACCAGTTATGGATCCTGGGCCACCTTCAACTTCGATGAAGCAGAGGTGGTGAGGATGCTGCTGATGGGGTGCTGGGGCTTTCACTTTTGGGTGCCAATACCACAGACTACCTGAACGGCAGCTCTCATTGAAAATGATGGAAAACATCAAATATTCTCATTTTAGCCCGCTATGGCTGAGAACCATAACTCCAGTGATGAAGTTTTAATGAGATTGAATGATCTATCAATGCTTAAAATGAACAGAATTAGATCACTCTTCCTCCTGACGAAGGGTCTCGGCCTGAAACGTTGACTGCACCTCTTCCTAGAGATGCTGCCTGGCCTGCTGCGTTTACCAGCAACTTTTATGTGTGTTGCTTGAATTTCCAGCATCTGCAGAATTCCTGTTGTTTGAGAATTATATTGAGCTGTGGCCAGCACACTGCCCCTTTCAGAAGCCACCAGCGAAAGAGGGGTCGATGTACTAGTCTGATGGTGTGTTTTTAAAAACAAGGTTTTGGACTCCCAATACCAACCATCTTGTTGGTAAACGAACAGTCTCTGGTAAATAACATTGATGATCTCAGAGCTAGAGTGCTATATCAGAGGAATGTTAAGAACGCATGCGTCCTTTGATTTATGGAATCTTGGTCAACCCTTTCAATGACCGTCGCAGTGATTTGAATAGACGTGTTCACAATACACCATCAAGGTCGGTCAAGTATCACAAAAGCAGAGATGGAGGTGTATGCCTCATGATCAACTCCTCATGGCGTACTAATGTGTCGGTGTTGTCCCAATATTGCTCACCAGACCTGGAATACCTCACAATTAAGCACCAGCCATTTTAAATTCCAAGGGAGATTTCAGTAATCCTTTTGATAGTTGTGTACAACCCACCTCAGGCTAATGTCAAACAGGTTCTAGATGAACTGAGCGATGTAATCAACAGTACATTCGTGTTAACCCTAACCCTAACCCAAACAGTACATCCTGATGTCTTCCCCATCCATTTGGGGGATTTTAATCAGGCCAGCTTGATAATGTCACCAAAGGATTATTATCAACGAATCAACTGTAGTACCAGAGGAAATAACACACTGGAACACTGTTACACTAAGTTCAAGAGTGCCTACCATTCTATCCCGTGCCCACACTTTGGTAAGTCTAATCACCTGGCTGTACTTCTACTCCCTGGGTACAGGCAGAGACTGAAGACTGCAGCACCAGTAGCGAAGACCAAGAAGGTATGGACGAGGGAAGCACAGGAGCTCTTACAGGACGGCTTTGAATCGATGGACTGGACTGTATTCAGGGAGTCACTTTCGAGCCCGGATGAGTATGTCACAGTTGTCACCGACTTCATTAAAACCTGTGTGGATGAGTGTGCGCCTATGAAAACTTACTGTACATTCCCAAACCAAAAGCCATGGATGAACCAAGAGGTTTTTCATCTGCTAAGGGCTAAATCTGTGGCATTTAAGTCTGGCAATCCAGGTCTGATTAAGAAAAGCAGGTGTGTGACTTGCAGAGGGCTATTTCAAGAGCCAAGAAACAATTCCAGGAGAAGTTAGAAGTGACATCGGATGCACGTCAATTCTGGCAAGGTTTGCAGGCCATTACTTCCTACAAAGCAAAACCCAATATCATAAATGGCAGCAATGCTTCACTGCCAGAAGAGCTCAACATCTTTTATGCTCGTTTTGAAAGGAAGAGTAAAACCACAGCTATGAGGATCCATGAAGCATCCCCTGTGATCTTTGTCTCAGAGGCCAACGCCAGGTTGCCTTTCAAGATGGTGAACCCTCACAAGGCAGTAGGGCCCGATGGAGTATTTGGTAAGGCTCTGAAAACCTGTGACAACCAACTGGCAGGTGTATTCAAAGATATTTTCAATCTCTCACTGCTACAGTCAGAAGTTCCCACCTGCTTCAAAAGGGCAACAATTATACCAATACCCAAGAAGAGCAGAGTGAGCTGCTTCAACAACTATTGTCCACTAGCACTCTATGCGGATTGGAAACAACTTCTCCACCTGGGTGATGATTAACACTGGTGCTCCACAGGGATGTGTGCTTAGCCCACTGCTCTACTCTCTCTACACCCATGACTGTGTGGTTAAGCATAGCTCAAAACAGCATCTATAAATTTGCTGATGATACAACCATTGATGGTAGAATTTCAGATGGTGATGAAAGGGCGTACAGGAATGAGATATACCAGTTAGCTGAGTGGTGTCACTGCAACAACCCGGCACTCAATGTCAGCAAGACTAAAAAGCTGATTGTGGACTTCAGGAAGGGAAGATGAGGGAACACATACCAATCCCCAGAGGGATCAGAAGTGGAGAGAGTGAGCAGCTTCAAGTTCCTGGGTTTCAATATCTCTGAGGACCTAACCTGGATGCAACATATTGATGCAGCTATAAAGAAGGCAAGGCAGTGGCTATATTTCCTCTGGAGTTTGAGGAGATTTGGTTTGTGGACTAAAACCCTCGAAAACTTCTACAAATGTACAGTGGAAAGCACTCTGACTAGCTGCATCACCGTCTGGTATGTGGCGGGGGAGGTGGTTGGGCTACTGCACAAGATCAAAATAAGTTGCAGAAACTTATAAAATGAGTCCGCTCTGTCGTTGGTACCAGCCTCCATAATATCCAAGACATCTTCAAAGAGCCATGACATAGGAAGGTGGCGTCCATCGTTAAGGATCACCACCACCCAGGACACGCCCTCTTCACACTGTTACCATCAGGAAGGAGGTACAGAAGCCTGAAGACACACACTCAGTGATTCAGGAACAGCTTCTTCCCCTCTGCCATCCGAGTTCTAAATGGACATTGAACCCTTGGACACTACCTCACTACTTTTTACTTCTGAAATTTTGCATTTCTTATTTTAACTTAACTATTTTATAGACATGTATATACTTTTTATATATATATATACTTGATGTAACTCAGTGTTTTTTCCTCTATATTTATTTATCATGTATTTCATTGTACTGCTGCTGTAAAGTTAACAAATTTTACGACATATGACGGTGATATTAAACCTGATTCTGATTCTGGAGAGGGTCGCAGCAGCCAAGAAGGCCTCAAAGTCCTGATGGCCTCCATGGGTTTTACATAAGACAGGCTGGCTCTGAGGAGGGAGGATAGAATCATTTAGGCCTCATTTGGAATGGGTGGGTGAGAGATTAGTTTCAGGGCTGGTCTAGGACTGGGATTGGACCGAGTTCAGGGGCATGGCCTAATTCAAGTTGGATTTTAAATTCAAACAACCGTACAGATGTATATCCCAGAATGAAACAATCGTTCCACAGGACCTAAATGGTGGTTGGTGTTTGTCATTGTCAGATGTGATGGACAGGAACCCTGTGCGGGGGAGTTTTTAAAGTGGAAAAGCCATTGTACGGGGGCAGTTCCACTCTCGCAACCTCAAAAGTCCAGGTCCAATAGTATGAAGGAGCATCACAAACTGGGGCCTTCCTTGGTTGCAGTGGATGACCATGACATCTCCCATACCTTGTCAAGCCCTTCGGTCTCTCTCCATGGAGCTTTGCAGTACCGCCTTCCTAGCCATTGGATCCACTGTAGATCTCAACCACCCAGTCCGCGGGACCCGGCTTCACGTGCTAGGACAGACATGTCCCCACCTCACCGGAGTATGAGGCTGCCGGCTACCCTCACCTAGTTTAGCCCACCTGTTGAAGTGGCGTGCCCGTGTGTGGCCGCTGTCACGTGCTAACAGCTACGTGGAGCCACAGATAAGAGCTGAGTGTCCGGTGGGAACCAAAGATGAGTGAGCTGCCCCGGAATGGACACGACAAGCCCCTTCACCAGAGGTGCCACTGCTCCCTGGACAGCCCATACAACTCCCCCTGTATAACACATAAAGCAATGCAATATTACCATTAACATTGGGAGTTCAGTAGTCTCACGGCCTGGAGGAAGAAGCTGTTTTCCATCCCAGCATTCTTGTCTGAATGCTATGGTTCCTCCTGCCTGATGCCTGATGGTACAGAGTCACAGAGACTGTTGGACAGATGGGAGGGAGGGATTGACAATGTGAGGGGCACTGTGTAAACAGTGCTCCTGATAAATATCTTTGATGGATGAAAGAGAGACCCTGATGATACCCGCAGCCATCCCTGGCAAGGTTCCTCCCAAATCTCCTGCCATTCTTAGAGATCCTGTGTGGGTTTTCTTTTAAATTTGGAGAAATGGGAACAGGAAGTGGGGAGGGAGAGGGAATGTTAATAGGAGGGTGGAGAGGGGCATTAATGGAGAGGGAGCAGAAAGACGGAGGTATCCTGTAATAACTTGAAGTGATTGTTGGAAGCAAAATTTCTTGTTTGGTGTTTCAGGGTTTGCTGGGCTTGTAACTTTCCATTCCCTCTATTAGTGCTCCTTCTCTCCTTTACATTAATCCCTCGGCGCTCCCTCACACCACACCAGCACTCCCACAGGCGCAACCATCGCTTGGCCCTCCTCAAAAACGGTGAGGAAAAGGAAAATTCTCCCACTCCCATGCCTGAGAGGACCGGACAGATGTGGTGGGCTGAAATCGAAGGGACAGAGATGTCCCACGATAAGCAGCATTGCAGTCAAATAATCCCTCACATAATTTATACTCCTGCCTCTTTTCCATGCTGCACCATCATTGGCAGATAAATGTTCCAAAGGCTGTGCTCGCTTTTAAAGTCTCATGCTCACTCCTCATGCTCCCTCAATCCTGCCGAGAAGTTCTGAAAGGCTCTGCTCGCACCATCTCAAGCCGCCCTGAGTCTCAGTCTCTGACCAGCTCCTCAATGCACTTTCTCCATCCACTGGGAAAATCCCACTCCGCTGACATTTTGTATCTTCATTGTTTTGTCCCTCTGCTCTGAATTTTCACAAACAACCACACAGTGGTGTGGTGTGTTCCACCACACAGAATCTTTGCCCAACTGATATCTCCCATTACCTTCTTCACATTGTTGGTCAGTGCTGTTGGACTCAATGCATTCATTTCGCTCCCTTGCTTAAACTTAAAGAATATTAAACCTCTCCTCCATCACCTTCCTTCGAGTCAGTCATTGTTCTCCATCCGCATTATCATTTTCACCTTTATTTCCAATTTTCCTGCCTGTTTGCCCCTTCTTCCATCCCTCATATCCTCGTTTTCCATTCCTGCACTATTACCTGCTCCCCGACCCAGTCACGGTTCAGATTATACCAAACCATCGTCTCTTTCTGTGTGGCTCCAGGTGGGTATCTGTGACTGATATTCTGTCGGTATTCACGAGGGAGAAGGATGTGGAGGTTAGAATTTTAAGAGAAGGATTGCCGATTTTCTGGAATGTGTCTGGAAGAGGGAAGTGTGAGAACACCCTGCACATGCTACAATGGATAAATCCCCGAGTTAGAAACCAATTAATGAGCGGGTTGTTCTGGAACGAGTCTGCAAGACTGAGGATCGAGAGCTGCAGGTTAGTTGGGACGGCTTGGTGTTGGCACTGGGGAGTCTGCAGCTTCCAACGAAATGGCAGTTTGGCAGAATCTGAACCGTGACCAGGTCGTGGAGTAGGTAGTAGTGGAGGAATGGAAAACGAGGATATGAGGAGTGGAAGAAGGGGCAAGCAGGCAGGAAAATTGCAAGTAAAGATGAAACCGATAATGCGGATGGAGAACAACGACTGACTCGAAGGAGGTGATGGAGGAGAGGTTTAATATTCTTTAAGTTTAAGCAAGGGAGTGAAGTGAATGCATTGAGTCCAACAGCACTGACCAACGATGTGAAGAAGGTAATGGGAGATATCAGTTGGGCAAAGATTCTGTGTGACGGAGCACTTGGTTGTTTGTAAAAATTTGGAGCATAGGGACAAAACAATGAAGGAACTGAATATTAGCAAAAGAATGTGATAGGCAAACATAATGTTAAAGTGGTGATCACTGGAATACCAAATGGAGAAACCTGAGAGGAACTTCAGTATTTAGTATTTATTGAGTACAATGAGATGCAAGCAATAATGAGGAAAACCATTTGAAAGAAGGAATAGGAATACTGGAGTAAGTTCTGCAACTCTGTGGGAATATAAACAGCTACTGAAAGAGTTTGGAAGATGATAAAAGGAATGAATGGGACACCAGGGAAATAGGATTCCCAGTGATATCTGATGCAATATCAAATGTAGAGAAAGCAGAAATGCCAGCACAAACTTTTGTTAAAATAGATGATTCTAACAAAATGAGTAATGAAGGACAAAGGAGAAGAGAGGAATCATTATTAGAAAACTTGAAAGAATTAAGTAAAGAAGCATTAGAGACACATTGACACTTCCAGGGTACATTAAATGTGATGTTCACTATGACAGATTTGAATAGTGTCCTTAGATAGGCAAAGAAAACATCCACTGGAAAGGATGAGGTAAGTTTCATCACTTTACCTAATTTGAGTGAGAAAGGGAAGGAAGTTACTTTGTCATGTATGGGAAAAAGGAAAACTTCCAAAAGCATGGTGATTGCTTCCAGAAGCAATCATAGCTCCAATACATAAACCAGGCAAACAATTCAACAATCTATAGACCAATAGCTCTAAGCTCACATTTATGTAATAATTAGTAAGGCATTGACATATTACATTGAAACAAAATGGGGCATTTTTAAATATCAGAGTGGGTTTTAGAGAGGAAGGGGAACCTTGGATCCACTTTGATATCTAGGTCATGAGGTGAGGAGGGCTCAATTGAACAGAGAAAGCGTAGTAGCTGTATTTTTTTTTTAAGTAGAGAAAGCATAGGATATGATGTGGAAAGATGGTTTGATTATCAAATTTTATAAATTGGTAATTAGAAGTCGTATGCTAAATTGGATAAAAGATTTCTTAATTGGTAGATCTATCATGGCGTGAGTAGGGAAATCTACGTCAAGTAAACAATTTGAGGAAAATGGAGCCCCTCTTAGAAATATTGTAATCTGTTATTAGTTGCTACAATGACAAATGATATATTTTCTAATATATACATAGTACTATCAGAGTATCGATATTTGTCGATGATGAAGCTCTGTGTAAAATGGGTAGGAGTGTGGAAACTTCAAGAGGCAAGGTTTCAGGTTTTCCGCAGAGAAATCCAAAATAATGTGTTTTTTTCACTGGGAAGATGATAGAACAACACTTCAAATTAAAACATTATGGTATGGCATTAGGAAGATTGGATGCTATTAAAAGTTTAAGAATTTGGTTTAATAAAAGACTCACATGGTCAACACATTTTAAGGAAATGTTAATTAAAAATAAGGAAGTGCTAAATGTTTGTAGGAGTTTAATAGGAAAGGAATGCAGAGCTGATGGGAAATCCTCGAAAGCAATGCAAGATCAATACTAGACTATGGAAGTATGGGATTTGGATCAGCATTATACAGTATTCTCAGGAAACTGGATATAATTAGAAGTCAAGCTTTAGGGGTAATCAGTGGGGCGATAAAGACAACACCAGTGGCGGCGATGCAGGTGAAGTTGGGAGAGACACCTCTGGAACTCAGCTTGGGTAAACCAAGAAGGGCATGAAGAAAATGATCTAACTAAGCAGCTTTTAGATCCATGCTGGAGAAAGGATAAAAAGAAAGTTAGGAAGTTTGCATTGACTATTTATGGAAAAACAGAAAGGACAGGAATTATAGTATTGAGTGGTACAGTGCCTTTTACTGGGGTGCTCCACAGCTGTGTGAATCACCAGAGATGGATCTTAAATTACTTGAAAGGAGATAGAAAAACAGAAAAGTAATTTTAAATCAGGACATAATTGAATCTTATGTAAACAATAATTCATATGGATATTTACAAATATGCATAAATACTTCAGAAATGGTAATAGTAGATTAGGGGTAGGATTCATAGTCCCTGATTAAACATTAAAAAGCTGGTGAGGATAACTGATGATTTATCAGTGTGTACAGGTGAAATTACAGTTGTACTACTCATTTTGCAGTGGGTGGAGGAAGAGATACCGATGAGAGTTATAATATTGTCTGATACAATCACAACAATCAGGAGTCTAAAACATTTACATTCAAAGCCATTATATGTGAGATAATATAAACCTTATTTAGACTTAAAATGATGGGACTCTTGATCTGTTTCATATCATTTCCAGCACATGTTGATATCAGAGTGAATAAGCAGGAGTGGATATTCAAATAAACTACAGTAAAGGGGAATTGAAAAACATTATTAAAAGTAAAATCAAAATATGAGGAGAAAACAATAGGATGAAGAGAGAATAGGAAGACATCTTTATAATATCCAGAAAGAAGTGGGATGGTTCAGGAATGCAGGAAAGAGCAGGAGGGAGGAGGTGATAGAATTGAGTTTGAGGTTTGGGCACCCAGGGTTAAATAGTACATTGTTTTTAATGCAGAAACACAATAATGGGAGGTGTGAGTATTGCAATCAGCAAGAAACAGTTGAGCATGTAATGGTGAGGTGTCCAGGACATAATCAAGAGAGTGATGCTTCTAATCCAGATCAGAAGGTGACAATAAAGCTGTTTGCCAACCGCCATAGGAGGAGAAGGAGAATAACTTACTTAGTAGCTGTAGCCATTCCATACACAGATAACTCACAGAAATCAATATATGAAAAACACCAGAAATACGCTGAATTAAAAGAGGAAGTTGAAAGAATTTGGAACATGAACATTGTCACGAACGTACTATCTACGACTGGTATCATCCCAAAGGCACTACACAACAGCATTAAACAATTAGGGCTAAACAGCAATACCTAGGTACTGTAGGTACTTCAGAAAGCCACAAAGGAACACCACAGGAATAGTCCAAAAGTTCCAAGCAATTGAGAAAGGAGCGAGCTTGGCCATGCCCGCACCTCAGGTTTTACCAGCTTGAGCTAAGAAAAAAAATGTTTTTTATTATCAATAATAATCACCAGCTGTTATGGTGGGGTGGGGGGGGGAACCAATGATCAGGATCAAATAAGCTGCAGGAAGTTGTAAACTCGGTCACCATCACGGGCACCGGGCTCCCCCGCATCCAGGACATCTTTAAGGAGCGATGCCTGAAAAAGGAGGCACCCACCATTAGAGTCTACCATCAGCCAACTCATGCCCTCTTCTCATTGTTACCATCAGGGAGAAGGTATGGACCCTAAGGCACATACTCAATGATTCAGGAACATCTCTTGTCCTTATAACACACAAATATAGCCCAATTTGGCTTATTGAGTCCATGCCAGCTACCAACAGAACAATCGATCAGCCCCATTCCCCTCACTGTATTTCCCTATAGCCCTTCAACTAATTTTCTCTTCTCTTATCAATTTCTCTCTTACTCTTCTAGAATTTACCATTACAAGGGCTCGTTTGCTGCAGCCAATCTACTCTGTGCACCTATGGTGGCAGCTGGAACATTGGACTGAAACCCATGCAGCAACAGGAAGAATACTCATACTCAGTATATGCTGTGTTCTTGGACTTTCAGAAGGACTTTGACAAGGTGCCGACCATGAGGCAGCTCAACAAGAGCCCGCAGTGTTACAGGAAAGAGACCAGCATGGATAGAAGATCAGCTGACTGGCAGGAGGCAAAGAATTGGAGTAAATGGGGACTTTTCTGGTTGACTCCCGGTAACTAATGGTATTCTGCAGGGGTCGGTGTTGGGACTGTTTATAGATCACATTATTAAACTGAGATGACAGAGTTGTGGGCTCATTGTTTCTTACTGAGAGGGATGCTGGCAGTTCTCAGAATTACTTAATAGCTTTTATTTGTCCTGTGCATTGGAGGCATTGGAGGCTCCGTTTTGCTCGATGCCGGGCCCCTAGGCCTGAGTCGACGTAGTAGTAGTAGTTTTGGGGGCTCCATACCAGGTGTGATGTCACCAGTCAGGCTGCTTTCCACAGAACACCTGTAGAAATTTGCTAGCCTTTGGTGAAATACCAAATCTCCTCAAACCACTGTGAAATATGTCAACTGGCCTACCTTCTTCGTGACTGCAGTGATATGTTAAACCTAGGAAAGGTCCTCTGAGATGTTGACACCCTGGTGCTTGAAGCTGCTCATCCCTTCCACTGCAGGTCAACAGAAAGGTTGCCAGCAAAATCTTGAAGCCTCATGTCTGTTAGATGAGTCCAAGCCAAATAAAATTCTGAAACTTTTCTGGCCAGGATATGGGAGACCTGTGCAGTTTATGGCTTGTCTGAGTCAGCAAAGTAATATTGAAAATGGTGTTATATAATAATATTAGTCTGAAATATAGAGCAGCTAATTTACCACTTGAGTGAAGGTGTCCTGTTCAATTTGCGATTTTTGGCAACCACAATGACTCTGTGGGTCTCTTATTCATTCTCTAAGATACAGGAAATAATGATTTTAAACCATCTCCAAAGGTAGTAACTGTTGTTCTGCTGATAGTGGACCATTGAATCAAGTCATTACAGAGCATTGACAACACAAGGCAACACAAGCAGGGCAGCCAGCACCAGTTCTTCCCCCATAGTCATGTTGGTGGAAGGATGAAGCCCTGTACACTGGGGGATAGGGGAGGGGAGGGGTTTTCAGGAAGCACCAAGAAATGACACTAAATGGCAGTGGGAGGTGTGGACTGACGGATCAGTGCTCATCACAAATCGCCTGAGATCTCGATGCAGTATAGCCTTTGTGTAATGGATTGACATGCAAGAATCAGAATCAAGTTTATTATCAATGACATTTCTATAGGAGCAGAATAAGGCCATTCAGCACATCAAGTCTGCTCCACCATTTCATCATGGCTGATCCATTTCCTTCTTAAATCCATTCTCCTGCCTTCTCCCCATAACCTTTCACATCCTGACTAATTAAGAACCAATCAACCTCTGCTGTAAATGCACCAGGTGATTTGGCCTCCACAGCCGCCTGTGGCAATGAATTCCACTGATTCACTACCCTCTGGCTAAAGAAATTACCCCTCATCTCTGTTCTAAATGGACATCCCTCTATATTGAGTCTGTGCCCTCTGGTCCTCAACTCCCCCCATGAAAGGAAACATTCTCATTACATCTATTCTGTCTAGGCCTTTCAACGTTCAATAGATCAAAGTACATTTATTATCAAAATATGTATGTAGTATTCAACTCTGAGATCCGCCTTCTCCAGACAGCCACAAAACAAAAAAAAACATGGAACCGTTGAAAGAGAAACATCTACACCACAAAAAAAACAAATCACACAAGCGGCAATAAGAACATCAACCCCTCCCCACAAAAAACACGCAAATGGCAATAAGGACATCAAACCCCACGGTGCAAAAATAAACAATAAATCAACCCCCGCCACACATGCAAAAAAAACAAACAGTAAGAACAGATCAACTGCCCCATACAAAAGAAAATCAATAAATCAAGCAACAAGAACATTACCCTCCCCACATGCAAAAAAACAAACAAATCGCACGAATGGCAACAAGAAAGAATGGGCAAAAACACAGTATTAAAAACATAAAACTAAGAGAGTCCAATTTGAATTACAGTCCAATCCATAAATCGCAGAACTTCAGTAACATCCTCCAACAGAATCATGAGAGAAAGAGAGAGATCAATCCATCAGGAGCAGCATGTCTGAAATCCATCACACACTCGTTTCAATGATATCTCTCCCTATTCTTCTAAGTTCCAGAAAATACATACCCAGAGCCTTCAATCACTGCTCGTATGATACCCCTTTCATTCATTCTTGTGAACCTCTTCTGAACCCTCCCCAATGTCAGCGCATCCTTTCTTAAAAAAATAAGGGGCCAAAAACTGCTCACAATACTCCAAGTGAGGCCTCACCAGTGCCTTATACAGCCTCAGCATTACATCTTGGCTTTTATATTCTAGTCCTCTTGAAATGAATGCCCTGGGTGCTGGAGGTCCTTAATAATGGAAGCTGCCTTACTGAGACACTGCTACTTGAAGATGTCCTTGGTACTAAGTAGGCTAGTACCCAAGATGGAGCTGACTAGATTTACAACCTTCTGCAGCTTCATTTGGTCCTGTGCAGTAGCTCCTCCCCCCTCCCCCCACACCAGACAGTGATGCAGCCTGTCGGAATGCTCTCCATGGCATAACTATAGGATTTTTTTGAGTGCAGTTGTTGACATGCCAAATTTCTTCAAACTCCTAATAAAGTATAGCTACTGTCCTGCCTTCTTTATAACTACAATATGCCTTCAATATGTTCAGACCAGGTTAGATCCTCAGAGATCTTGACACCCAGGAACTTGAAACTGCTCACTCTCTCCACTTCTGATCCCTCTGTGAATTGGTATGTGTTCCTTCATCTTACCCTTCCTGAGGTCCACAATCAGCTCTTTCATCTTACTGACATTGAGTGCCAGGTTGTTGCTGTGGCACCACTCCAATAGTTGGCATATCTCACTCCAGTACGCCCTCTCATCACTATCTGAGATTCTACCAAAAATGGTTGTATCATCTACAAATTTATAGATGGTATTTGAACTATGCCTAGCCACACAGTCATGGGTATATAGAGAGTAGAGCAGTGGCTAAGCACACACCCCTGTGGTGCGCCAGTGTTGATCGTCAGTGAGGAAGATATGTTATCACCAATCCACACAGATTATGGTCTTCTGGTTAGGAAGTTGAGGATCCAATTGTAGAGGGAGGTACAGAGGCCTGGGTTCTGCAACTTCACAATCAGGATTGTGGGAATGATGGTATTAAATGCTGAGCTATAGTCGATGAACAGCATCCTGACATAGGTGCTTGTGTTGTCTAGGTGGTCTGAAGCCGTGTGGAGAGCCATTGAGATTGCATCTGCAGTTGACCTATTGTGGCGATAGGCAAATTGCAATGGGTCCAGGTCCTTGCTGAGGCAGGAGTTCAGTCTAGTCATAACCAACCTCTCAAAGCATTTCATCACTGTCGATGTGAGTGCTACCAGGCGATAGTCATTAAGGCAGCTCACATTATTCTTCTTAGGCACTGGTGTAACTAATGCCTTTTTGAAGCAAGTGGGAACTTCCGCCTGTAGCAGTGAGAGGTTGAAAGCCTATCCTCGGCTTTGCCGATTTCACACAGCCTTTCATAGTGGAGACTGAAGCAAGCAGTCACAGACTAGGAGCTGTTTCATACCAGTAACAGGGAGAGTCAAAGAGGGTTATTGCGTATGCAAGTCGACAATTGAGAAATGCTGAAAGAATGATAGGAATTACAGCAGCATGAAATTAAAGCTGCTTGCACTTAAGTGGGCAATAGTAGAGAAGTTTCCTGGTTACTTATTGGGTTTCAAATTCACCATAATTGCTGACAATAATCCGTTATCCCACTTGAAAACTGCCAAGTTGGGAGCAATTGAGCAGAGATGGATCTCACAGCTGTCAGTGTTTGACTTTGATGTTCAGTATCGTCCGAGTGGGGGAAATATCATGGCTGAAGCTCTCTCTCGGCAGCCATTTGCAGGGGAGCCTAAGCCTCTGTCAGAGGACGCTGAGTTTGACGGGTCTGTGCCAATTTGTAGTCTGATCAATCGCGGCACTACTCTTGGAAGCTGGTACTAGTGATGGAAGTGATCTGATGCAAGGAAACACCCCAACCTTCCTGGGTTATTATACCGGGGACTTGGACACTTTTCTGCAGCAAGACCCTGTGTTAAGTACTTTCAGAAACTTATGAGACCAGAAAAGAAAGCCAAATGGCAAGGAGCGTGGAGCTCTGCCTAAACCGGTTTTGTGTCTGTTAAAGCACTGGGACAGGATCAGGGAGTGTAAGGGGTTACTGTATCGTGTAGTTGAGGATGAGAAGTGCGGGAAGTGTTATCAGCTTCGGCTATCTACCAGCTTGAGGAGTAAAGTTAGGGTATGTACATGACTCTATGAGCCATCAAGGCATCGAGCGTACTCTGCACTTGTTGAGAAACAGATGTTTTTGTGTGGGCATGCACGAGGATGTGGCACAGTGGATCGAAAATTGTCCACGTTGTGTGTTAATGAAAATGTCACACCCTAAGGTCGGTATGTCCCCCCATGAAATCATTTCTTGCTTCTAGGCCGTTTGAGGTTGCTGCTGTAGATTTCACTGTGCTTGATGGGCGTGAGAATGTTTTGGTAGTCACAGACGTTTTTACAATATTCACCCAAGCTTTCCCAACTCGGGATCAAAAGGCGGATACCACAGCAAAGGTGCTCTTGAGGGAATGGTTTATGAAGTGTGATGTTCCTGAGAGATTGCATTCTGACCAGGGCCGTAACTTCGAAAGTGAGATCATAACTGAGCTTTGCAAACTGTACGGGGTAAAGAAAAGTCGTACTACACCCCATCACCCTACTGGCAATGCGCAGTGTGAGCGTTTCAACAGGACGATGCGTGATTTGTTGTGTACGTTGCCTCTGGAAAAGAAATGCAGGTGGCCAGAGCATCTACCTGAAATAGTGTATGCGTATAATGTGACGCCTCACGCAACCACCTTATTATCTTCTGTTTGGTGTTGATCCCCACTTGCCAGTGGATGCTCTGCTGGGGTGAGAACAGTCTGTGGACGGGAAATATGATGGGTTAGCCATACACCAGAAACAACTGAGTGATGCCCATGCCAGAGCAAAAGAATACTCTGAACAAGAGGCTGCAGAACACATTGCCTTACAGGAGGATAAAATTCATTGTCCCAAGATTGACATAAGTGCCCTGGTTACCTCTGGAACAGACCATTAGGCCATAATAAGATCCAGAATGCTTGGAAACCAGCTGTTTACAGGCTGGTAGAGGTGTTAGAAAACACATCAACAGGGAAACCTTTGGAAGAAGGGCTTATCAAGAGGGTGAACAGGGTAGACATCAGGCCCTGTGAGAACATTTACACCCCAGTTCCTCAAGGGAGACTGCAAACTCCTGTAGTTCAGGCTAGCCCTCCCCAGGACATGAATCAGATCCTGAGGATTCAGAGAATGGTGTGATATTGGGAGAAGATGTGTCAGAACAGGGTGTACATAATCTTGACCCTTGCCTTGACAGTAAACCTTCTGGAATTGAAACCATAGCACCCGTGACAGTTGATACAGGGTCAGATGTTGGTAGTCTTCCTATTGCAGCACCCCGCAGGGGTAATAGAGTAAATGCTGGACCACATTCTAACCCACTTCAAAAACCAAGGTCATTTCTAGATGTGGCCTCCATAAGTCCTGCAGCAGTGTCACAGATACTGGCCAGTCTAAATTCAGTTCTCCTCAGAGAAGCCGTTAAAGAGATTAAAAGTACTTTTGCAGTGAATGAGTAATTGAGGGCACTTACCTGTATGCAGGGGAGAATGTAACCAGGTGTCTGCTGAAAATCATTTTTTAATTGTTGAAGTGCACTTTTGTATTCATCTTGGTAATGCTAAAATAGCTGCCTGTGCCCTTAAGAGAAAACAGTGATGTCATTATGCATGCTGGAGCAGAAAGAGTTGCAAGGTCCTAGAAAGGATGTCGAATACTAGTCCTATGTAAAGAAAGGTGAATAATATCTGATAATGTCTATGTAAATGGGTTTGCACTTGTTTGTAAATCTAGAATGTCAGTAATTTGACACGTTTTACATGTGGATGCTTTAGATTTTCACAAGTAAGGTGTTGGTGCTGGATAGCGTGGTTGTGTGATATTTCTTATTGGTCAAGTAGTTAGTCTTTTTAGTAACTTTAACTCAAGGCAATATATTGTAAAAATTTTTGTAAAAGTTTACTTTTTCTTTATTGTTTCATGACCAAATATGAATATAATGGAGTAACGTGAATGTGTTAATCTGTGTTTATGTAGCATGAGCGAGGGGAACTTGTTTCGGGGTCTAGCCTTTATGTGTTTGGAAGTTAAGCACATGTGCCAAAGTGAGTATCTCTTAGTTAAGATGAGGTGTATTCATTCATATTTTTGATGTGCTGTATAAGGTACACGGCTGGTGGGATTCTAATGTTGTTTGTATTATTTTATTTAGAATTGCCACTACCGTATTGGTTTTGTATATTTTGTTCCATTTATTTTCATACTGCATGCGTAACAAGGGTGTGGATCAAAATTAAGATGAGATTGTAACAGCAGGAACTGTGTTTTTTTAAAATTCATTTTGTCATTTTTATTTTGATACGCTCTTTCTGCATTAAAATATCTAAACCAGATAAAGGAATTAGAGACCCAAGAAAGTACTGGTTGTCCTGCATGTGTATTTTTCACCCAGGTGGCAATTATGAGGAAGCAAAATGGGATAACAACCTTACTGGTACAGCAGCAACATGTTTCATCTTTGCTTAAGAGAGAGATTCAAGTCTTCAATGGAGGCCCATTGCATTACCATGCATTCATGAGGGCTTTTGCAAACAGTGTTGAAGGCAAGGCTGACAGCTACAGTGACTACCTCTATTTCCTTGAAGAATACACTAGAGGTCGCCCTGGAGAAGTTGTCAGAAGTTTCAATAGGTACATTTAATGTCAGAGAAATGTGTACAATATACATCCTGACATCCTTTTTCTTTGCAGACATCTATGAAAACAGGGGAGTGCCCCAAAGAATGAATGACAGTTAAAATGTTAGAACGTCAAAGCCCCCCAAACTCCCCCTCCCACGTACAAGCAACAGCAAAGCAACAACCCCCCACCCCCACAAGCACAAAAGCATCAGCACCCTCCATTAAGCACTCATACATGCAGCAAAGCATCAATAAAGACATAGACTTGCAGTACCCCAAAAACTACTCGTTCACCCTGTAATTTGACATACCACAGGCCTCTCTCTGTCCCTAATAAGGGGAACAAAGATGTCCCTGTTTCACAGCAAGAGGGGAGACACAACAAACAACTGGCTGATTTATGATATTAAAACTCTGTTGCATCACTGTCCAAGCTCTGCAGCCAGAGAGTCGGCACCAAAAAGGCGCAGCTCTCCGAACACACAACCCCCAGCAGCTAACCCACTGCTCCCGATGCTCTGTATTCTCCCGTGACGCTTCAGTCAGGGACACTGACCTGGAATCAGCACCACAAAATCCTAGAGCCCTGAAGGCGCGCTCGTCTTCCAGGCCGCGTCTTTGGGATATCAAGAAGCTGCCAGATGTGAGGCCCTGAGAGAGAGGGTCCCATTCGGTCTGCAAAGAACCAAAGTCAGAGTGCAACTGTAGGTCAGGGTCTTCAAAAGAACCCCCCCCCCCCCAACACACCCTGAAAAGGGAAACAAAGAGATTTCAAAGACAGAAGTGGAGCTGTTGCCAAAGATGCAAGCAAAGGAGTGACTGTTTACCGCCATCTTGACTTCACCCCACCTAAGAAAGAATATGTCCAAGCTAAGGCTTTACCAGAGTACATTTTAGTAATTACGTTTGCCTATATGCAAAAGGTTCTCTCTTGGGTACCTATCAAATCTGAAGATGAGAAAGCTCTTCAAGACTACAGTCATTTTTTTTTAAAGAGGTCGTTGCAATGCCTTGGAAGAAGTGCAGTACACGCGTCAGCTGGACATGCCTGTCGATATGTCGATAGTCATAAAGAAATTGCTGTATGTGCTTGGGACTTATGGAGAATGATGGTCCGTGACTTGCAAGAAAGGCACAACCATAAAATTACTTTCACTGGCAAGGCTGATTTTTATTGAAAGGCAAGTAAAGATTGCCACACACCTGTGTTCGGGAATATACAGGTGCAATAAGCAAAGGTGTGAAGAAGCTAACTCATAATTTCTTTCTAAGACTGAAGGAAGCACCTTTGTCACTATTGCGGCCACTGTGAGAAGTAAAGCTAAAACTGAACGTGGAACTAATGCAAGGGAAATGGTCTTGCCAGCCAAAAGGGTTTGTCTGTTCGGTGCATTGGGTTCATGCCCTCCACTGGAGAAAAGGCTCATAGTGAGAAGGTTGTCTTCCTGAAGGAAAATGGTGTCTGTCATTGCTGTTTATGTACAGGACACACCAACAAGGATTGCAGGCAGTGTCTTTCATGCAAGGTATGTAGTGGGAAGCATCCCAGCAGATTTCATATTCACTCTTATGAAAAGGGTGCAGATTCAAAACAGGCCGTGAACACAACAGTCCCTTTACTCTGGTAATGGCCTTAAGGGACTGGCAATCATGAATGTAAACAGTATAATTCCAGTGCAAGTGAAGTCTAAGAAGGGTAAGAAGATCATAGTTACTTGTGCTTTCTTATATGAAGGAAGTACAGCAGTGAGCCTCATGAACAAGCTCAACCTCACAGGAAAAAGAACACTCATTCTCTTACACACCATGGATCAAGGGAAGGTTGTGAATAGCCACATTGTTTCAGGATTGGAGGTGGCTGGCTTAGACAGTGAAAACTATTGTGAACTACGTAACATCCATACACAGCAAAGTATGCCTGTCTACAAAGTGAACATTCCACAACAGAGGGACTTCCAGGGTTGGTCTCAGCTGAAACTTGTCCATTTACCAGAAGTTGATTTAGAAATTGAGCTGTCGGTAGAGTCAGATGTGTCTAAAGCATTGGAGTCATTGCAAGTGATTTGCAGTGTTAATGATGGACCCTATGCAATTAGAACAATGTTGGGTTGGACTATGTGGAGAAACTGGCTGGAAGAATTCTGCCAGCTGGAAGGCTTCAAGGATGTTAGATGTTTGAAACCCCTGGATTTTGGAGAAGTTGCAGCTACATAGTTACAGTACATCACTTTACAGACGCAAGCGAAGACGACTATGGAGCAGTGACCTACCTATTGTTGATCAACATGCACTCTCAAGTGCACAGTGCTTTTATCATGGGAAAATCGAGGGTAGCACTGTTGAAGTCAATTTCCACCCCTTGTATGGAACTCCTCACTGCTACAATGGCAAGCTGAATGGACACATTGTGGAGGATGGAGATGCACATGCAGGTTTGTGACTCAGTGTTTTGGACTGATAGTAGTTCTGTGCTGAAGTATACTGACAATGAAACTTCCAGGTTCCGAACCTTCATTGCAAACAGTTTCGGAAATTCTTAAGACCTCACAAACATCTCAGTGGAGGAATGTAGATATTTCAAGCAACCTGGCAGATGTGGCCTCTAGAGCATTGAAGCTGAAAGCATTCCATGGGTCTCGGGGCCTCTGTATCTTCTTCAGTCTGAAAGGGAATGGCCTGTGAATTCCGATTGTTCTGGAGAATTTCTGCTAGATGATCTGAAGTCACGAGGAGTGTAACAATGAATCCTTGCAGATTTAAGGAGAGACAGACATGGTAATACATACAATCTATCACTTCTCATCTTGGACTCATTTGAGGAAGACAGTGTCCTCAATTCTCAGAGTTAATAACCTGCTCTTGTTTCTTAGTTGGAAGAGGAAGCAATTGTGTATTGCTCTTGCTCAGTCTGACTTGGATGAAGGACAAAGGTATTCTTTGGAGAGGAAGATATTCCCAGTTGAGCTTCCATTTACACGTGTAGGAATGGACTACTTTGGACCTTTTGAGGTGAAGAGCAGAAGGAATACAATGAAGAATTATGGGGTGATATTTTCCTGTCTTAGCTCGACGAACTTTTCACATTGAACTGGTATCTTCCTTAGACACAGACACAGATTCGTTAGCTAATGCACTTCAATGCTTTATAGCAAGACAAGGACAGGTTCGTGAACTGCGCTTTGATAATGTGACAAACTTTGTTGGAGCTGAGCATCAGTTACGAGAAGCTATTGAGAAGTGGAATCATTCGTGGATCATTGGTGTCCTTCAAAAAGGAATTCAACGGATTTTTAACCCCCCACTCCCCCCAGCTGGTTCACATCATGGAGGAACGTGGGGGAGATTCATCAGATCTGTGCAAAAGGTCCTCAATTCCACCATGAAGGTACAGAATCTTGACGACGAGTGTTTCCACACAGTCCTTTGTGAAGTAGAGGCTATCATCAATGGATGTCAAATTACTAAAGCATCCTCTGATCCCAGTGATTTGGAAGCACTAACACCCAACCATCTGTTGCTTCTGAAGCCCTCACCATCCTTACCACCAGGCGAGCTCCAAAAGGAAGACATTTATGCTCCTTGTAGATGGAAGCAGGTCTGATACATGTTGAACTTGTTTTGGAAACAGTGGGTCAAGGAGTATTTACCACAGTTACAGGAATGTCAGAAGTGGCCAGGTATAAAATTTGATTTTTTCCCAGGAGACATTGTGCTTATAGTTGACGACACAGAGCCTTGAAACTCATGGATTGTTCAAGACTTTCCAGATGGAAGGGGATTTATGTGACAGGTGTGCATCAGGACTAAGACCAGTTGTCTGGACATGCCTGTAACCAAGGTCTTCTACAGGAGACAGAGGTTTGAGGAGTTACTCTTCTAGAAGTTTCATGATTTTTACATGACTGGCTGACTTGATGGCAATTGGCAGTAATGATCACTCTGTACTGGGCGAAGAGCTGGGAACCTCTGGCCTAGATGACTGTTATATGACTTGCCTAAACAAAGAAAGATGACATTTGTATAAATGTTAAGATGCTTGTCCTTGAAGATTTAATGTCTCCTATTTTAGTAGTATGTAGTTGTGATTATTATCCTGGGAGAAAATGATAAAAAATATGAAAGAATTCAAACTGCAATATGAGGAGGAGATAGCTAAAAACAGATGTGTCTGTATTACAGTGGAATAAAGGGAAATAGGCACGAGAGGAGAGCTGGCCAAAATTGATTGAAAAAGAACACTGGCAGGGATCTTGGCAAGGCAGCAATGGCTGGAATTTCTGGAAGCAATGCAGAAGGCACAATACATCACAAAGGGGAAGAAGTATTCTAAAGGCAAAATGACAAACTGTGGCAAACAAGAGAAGTCAAACCCAGAGCGAGGGCATATAATAGAGCAGAAATCAGTGAGAAATTAGAGAATTAGGAAACTTTTAAAAACCAACAGAAGACAAATAAAAAAAGTGATTAAGAAGGAAAAGATGGAATATGAAGGTACCAATACCTTACTACCAGCCAATAATATTAAGAAGAACATCAAAAGTTTCTTTAGATACATAAGGTGTTTAAAAAATGTGAGAGTGGATATCAGACCACTGAAAAATGATGCTGTAGAGGGGTAGTAATGGGAGACAAGGAAATGGCAAATGAACTGAATAAGTATTTTGCATCAGTCTTCACAATGGAAGACACTAGCACTACTCTGGAAGTTCAAGAGGCCAAGGAATAGATGTGAGTGCATTTGCCATTACTAGGCAGAAGGTTCTTGGGAAGCAAAGTTCTGAAGGTAGATAAGTCATCTGGACCAGATGGTGTACATCCTAGGGTTCTGAAAGAGGTGGTTGAAGAGATTGCAGAGGCATTAGTAATGATCTTTCAAGGATCACTAGATTCTGGCATGGTTCCAGAGGTCTGGAAAATTGAAAACGTCACTCCACTCTTCAAGAAGGAAGAGAGGCAGAAGAAAGAAAATTATAGGCCAGTTAGTCTGACCGCAGAGGTTGGAAAGATGTTGTTGATTGTTAAGGATGAAGTTTCGGAGTACATGAGGCATATGATTAAGTAGGCTGTAGTCAGCATGGTTTCCTCAAAGGGAAATCTTGCCTGACAAATCTGTTGGAATTCTTTGAAGAAATAACAAGTAGGATAGACAAAGGAGAATCAGTGGATGTTGTGTACTTGGACTTTCAGAAGGCCTTTGACAAGGTGCCGCACACGAGACTGGTAACAGGTTAAGAGGCTGTGGTATTACAGGAAAGATACTAGCATGGATAAAGCAGTGGCTGATTGGCAGAAGGCAAAGAGTGGGAATGAAGGAAGCCTTTTCTGGCTGGATGCCAGTGACTAGTGGTGTTCCAGGGGTTTGTGTTGGGACTACTTCCTTTTACTTTATATGTCAGTCTCTCGGATGACAGAATTGATGGCTTTGTGGCAAAGTTTGCAGATGATATGAAGACAGGTGGAGGCACAGGTAGTTTTCGGGAAGTAGAGAGGCTACAGTAGGATTTAGGTAGATTAGAAAAATGGGCAAAGAAGTGGCAGTTGGAATACAGTGTCAGGAAGTGTATGGTCATGCACTTTAGTAGGAGGAATACTAGCGTAGACTACTCTCTAAGCGGAGAGAAATTTCAAAAATCTGACGTGCAAAGGGAGTTGGGAGTCCTTGCGCAGGATTCCCTAAAGGTTAATGTGCAGATGGTGAGGAAAGCAAGTGTGATGTTAGCCTTCATTCAAGAGGACTAAAATATAAAAGCAAGGATGTAATGTTGAGAATTTATAAAGCACTGGTGAGACCTCACAGAGTATTGTGAGCAGTTTTGGGCTCTTTATCTAAGAGAGGATGTGCTAACATTGGTCAGTGTTCAAAGGAGGTTCACGAAAATTATTACAGGATTGAAAGGTTTGTCATTTGAAGGGTGTTTGATGGATTTGGGCCTGTTCTCACTGGAATTCAGAATGAGGGGTGACCTCATTGAAACCTGTCGACTGTTGAAAGGCCTTGATAGATTGGATGTGGAGAGGATGTTTCCTATGATGGGAGAGTCTAAGACCAGAGGGCACAGCCTCAGTATAGAGGGGTGTCCTTTTAGAATGGAGATGAGGAGGAATTTCTTAAGCTAGAGAGTGATGAATCTGCGGAATTCGTTACCACATGCAATGAGAAGGCAGGAGATTGGGGCTAAGAGGGGAAATGGATCAGCCAAAATGAAATGGTGGAGCAGACTCTATAGGCCAGAGGCCTAATTGTGTTCCTATATCTTATGGTCTCAAGGTCCCAAACATAGACTCAGTGGCCACTTTACTAGGTTTAGGAGGTACCTAATAAAGCGGCCACTGAGTGTATACTATCTTGAGATTCATTTTGTTGAATGAGTTTGCGGAAAGTAAACAAATACAATAGAATTTATGAAGGAGGTATACATAAATGTAGACTGACATAAATAATACTCTGATAGAGATTCCAAAAGATGGACTGAAGGAAAGACTAACTGGCTGTCCGTGTTGTCTCTGCCCTGTGATTCCAAAAGGTTTACAGATGGAGTTCCAATGCTCAGGACATTGTCAATTGAAAGCACAGCAATGACCAAAGATCAGGAGCCCGGAATGGAAGCGGTGTGGTTACCTCAGACAACGGCTGAGTTAGTGGAGGTTATGGATGGAGACATGGAGCAGAGAAACCCTGGAGGAAATTGAAAAGAGGGATACGAATTTTAAAAATGTCACATTAATTCACTATCAAGGATAATCAGAATGGGGGGAAAATATATCAGCCGTGACTGAATGGCAAAACAGACTCGATGGGCCAAATAGCCTATTTCTGCTCCTATGCCTTGAAGTCTTGTAAGGAATTAATGTAATTTTTTTAGTTTTCCTCGCACTTTAGCTTTCGTTTAGCTTATAGTGAAACCAAAATGAAAAAGTTCTAATTATTAGTTGGTAAGAACTGTCAGTGTTCAGTACTGTCATGATCATATCACCAGCTAAGCCACTGCATTCTTTGTGTAGAAACACAATGAACTGCAGAATGTTTGTTGAAGGCATCTAAAACCCTTCAGCTTCATGGCTTACTACAGTGTTTGCTTACTTCCAGTCATTTAATGAGCAAATGAGGGGTTGGTATGCAGTACGGTTACAACCTGTTCCATCGTTCTAAGAGTACAATTTAAGCAAATGCAATCTTTTTCCTAGTGTGAAATCAGAGCTCAGACAGTTACTTGGAGCTAAATTAATTCTGTGTTTGATCTGTTCCTGTTCTTATCTCTGTCATCTGCGGTTAGTGTTTGAAGAGGAAGGGAAAAATTATATACCAAAGCATCTAACTACTACCTGTGCTCATAGAATCATTGACAGTTCATATCAGAAGATCCTCTGGAAAAGAATCTTTAAGCCATATAACACTGTATCCCAGTAACGTTCCTATAACTTAGATACTTTTATAGTTAAATCTGAGCCATTATTTGACTACTACAATTCCTGATTTGCTTGCACGTTGTAGTGCGATGTGTACATGTGTTCAGTGGTGTCTGACTTGTTGAGGAGGGTGACACTTCTGCCTGCTGGGATTATGCAAAGTAGGCAGAAGGTTTTGTTAACTAATCGCATTGCTGATTTGATGCTCGTGCTAGCAAATGAATTTCAGAGCTACAACTAACACCGTTGAGCAGAAATTCTGCTGCAGTTGCTTCCACAAAATATATAATGTGAGTGACTGAAATAGCTATGGCAATGATGAGACTAGAATGCTGTAGAGCTGAGAGAAAGCCCATCACTGCCCCTGTTAGTAATCCTTATAATCATAAGACATGGGAGCAGAATTAGGCCATTCAGCCCATCAAGTCTGCTCCACCATTCCATTGTGGCTGATACCAGATCCTTCTCAATCCCATATGCCTGCCTTCTCGCCATATCCTTTGATGCCCTGACCGATCAAGAAACAATCACCTTCTGTCTTAACTATACCCACGGACTCGGCCTCCACCGCAGTCTGTGGCAGCGCATTCCACAGACTTACTATTCTCTGGCTAAAAAATTCCTTCTACCCTCTGTTCTGAACTTGAGGCTGTGCCCTTTGGTTCTGGATACCCCCCCACCAAAGGAAACATCCTCTCCGCATCCACCCTATCTAGTCCTTTCAACGTTCGGTAGTTTTCAGTGAGATCCCTCCTGCATTCTTCTAAATTCCAATGAGTACAGGCCCAAAGCTGCCAAATGCTCCTCATATGTTAACCCTTTCCTTCCCAGAATCATCCCTGTGAACCTCCTTTGGACTCCCTCCAATGACAGCACAACCATTGAGAGATGGGGCCCAAAACTGTTGATAATACTCTGAGTGTGGCCTGACTAGTGTCTTGTAAAGTCTCTGCATTATCTCCTTGCTTTTATGTCCTATTCCCCTTGAAAGAAATGCCAACATTGCATTTGCCTTCTTTACCACAGACTCAATCTGTAAACTAACTTTCTGGGAGTCCTGCATGAGGACTCCTAAATCCCTCTGCACCACTAAACAGCAACTCCTTTGCTTACATCTGTGGAAACAGCTCTATTTCTATCTTTGATATCTCTTTTCCCTTTTCAAGGTTCTTTTGAAGGCCCTGATCTGAAGTTATACTCTGACTTCAGTTCTTTGCGGGAATGGGACCATCTCTCAAGGCCTCATGACCGGCCGCTTTTTGATATCCCAAGGATGCAGCCTGGAAGACTAGTGTGTCTTCAGGGTGCTGGATTTTTGTGGCTCTGGAGACAGGCTGATTCAAAGCTGGTACCCCTGACTGAAGCATTGTGGGAGAACATGGAACATTGGAAGCTTAAGTCCAGAGACCTGAGACCTGGGGCCAACTCTTTGGCCGCAGTGCTGGGATAAAGCGACGCAGCAGACTTTTAACATCATAAACCAGTGAGCTGTTTGTTATGTCTCTCCTCTTGCTGTGAAACTTGGACACCTCTTTTTCCCTTATTGGGGAGAGAGAGAGAGAGAGCCTGTGGTATGTCAAATACTGAACAAGTAGTGTCTGGGGTACTGCAAGTCTGTGTCTTTATTGATGCATTGCTGCACGCTTGAGTGCTCGGTGGAGGGGCGCCGATGCTTTTTTGCTGGTGGGGAAGGGGGGAAGTCATTGCTTTGCTGCTACTTGTGTATGGCAGGGGGGAGCTGGGGGGCTTTGGGGTTCTAACGTTTTAACTGTCATTCATTCTTTGGGGCACTCCTCTGTTTTCGTGGATGTTTGTGAAGAAAAAGAATTTCAGGATGTACATTTCTCTGACATTAAATGTACCTATTGAATCTCTGATGTTTGAACTTTCTCCCCATTTAGATAATGATCCGCACTATTATTCCTTTTACCAAAATGCATTATCATACATTTCCCAACACTGCCTTCCACCTGCCACTTGTTTTGGCCGTTCTTCCAATTTGTCTAGGTCTTGCTACAGTCGCATTGCTTCCTCAGCACTACCTACCCCTCCACCTATCTTCGTGTCATCCACAAACTTTGCCACCAAGCCATCAATTCCACTATCTTAATCATTGACAAACAATGTGCAAAGCAGCAGTCCCAATACTGACCCCTGAAGAACACCACTAGTCAGCGGCTGCCAACCAGAAAAGGCCCCTTTTATTCCTAATTGCTGCCATCTGAAGAACAATGTGGTTTTGTTTGATGCAAGCCATTTCTGAAATTAAACCTCAATTTTCACCAATCATGATGCTCTCAATCATGATCCACGTGGATGAACAGAACGTACGACCCAGAATTTAGAACAGTACAGCAGAAGAACAGGCTCTTTGGCTCATGATGTCTGTGCTGACCGTGCCTGGTCTGAAGTTATTTGCATCTGCCTGCACTTGATACATGTCCCTCCATTCACTCCTGTGTCTTATGGTCTTATTCCATCCGTTCCCTATCTGTTCATGAGCGTGACTAAATGCCTTTTCATCACCACAAGAAGGTACCTGCCTCTCTTCATATAAGGAAATTGCCCTGCACATTTCTCCTAATTTTCCCCCACCCCCACCCCAGAGCTTAAAGCTCTGTCCCCTGGTACTTGACATTTCTACCCCCTGGCAGAGAGACTTTTGTTGCCTATCCTATTGACGTCTCTCATAATTTCATAAACTTCTCAAGTCTCCCCTCAACCTCTGACTCTCCAGGGAAAACAGCGTTAGCCTATTCAATCCCCCCTTTTAGCTAACTGTTTAATTCAGGTAGAATTCTAGTGAACCACTTCTGAACCCTCTCCAAAGCCTCGTCGTCCTTCCTGTAATGTGACCAGAACTGAACACAATACCCCAAATGCAGCCTGAGCAAAGTTTTCTACAACTGCAATATGACTTGCTGACTTTTATACCAATGAAGACAAGCAGGCTCTACCCCTTCTGTAGCACCATATTAACTTGTTTCACTATTTTCAGGGAGCTATGGATGTGGACCCCAAGAAATCTCCATATATCAATGTCCTGAGGGGGGTCCTGCTATTTCCTGTGTATATTCTCCTCACATTTGGCACTGACTGTTTTCAGAAATCATGAAAATATGCAGGCGGCATGAATGTTGTGTGCACTATGCAGTAAAGCAAATTTAAATCTCAAATGCGAATCCCTGTGTACATCTTTCCAGCACTAATCTGATTATAACTTTGTGGATGTTAAATGATCTTCTCAAGTATGGCCAGGCAATGTCAAATGTTGCAACTACTAAGTAGCCTGCCGGTGGTGTGGTGACATACACAGCGGACTTCGAGACCAACGGTCCAGTGTGAGATCCCAGCCAGCTCCTTGCACACTGTCCATCCATGTGGGGTTGAGCGTTGATCTGGCAACTTGGTCTCATAAAAAGAAAACAGCCAAAAATGCTGAAGAAATGACACGGTTGCTACCCCAGGCGCCACAAGGTGCGGAAACAAACAGCAAACACTTGCTATATATTCTGATTGTACATTCCAACGATATTTCTAGTACCTTCACTATAGGTGGGTTGTCAAAATTTGGAGCAAACCATTCACAGATTCAAGTATTCATAGTATTGATTCCAAGTTAGGACCAAAGTGAAGCGGTAACGGTCAATGACATTTAGAAAGATATTTACAACAATAATTAAATATAGCAATTGATATAAACCAACCCCTAGTCTAGTTTAATACTCTTCAAAAGAACTGCTCTGGGATTACTGTCCATCTTCAAATAAAACAGTTCATAATCATCCTCATTGCTTCTCGACATACTCTGTTTGGTAACAACTTCTCCACGGGAGACACTTATGACGGAATGATGTACATTATAGAACAATCATATCAGCTGTGTGGTGAAAAAGGCACTACAGCGCCTCTTTCACCTCCGACGGTTGAAGAAGTTTGGCATGGGCCCCCAAATCCTAAGAACTTTCTGCAGGGTCACAATTGAGAGCATCCTGACTGGCTGCATCACTGCCTGGAATGGAAACTGTACCTCTCTTAATCACAGGATTCTGCAGAGAGTGGTGTGGACAGCCCAGCGCAACTGTGGTTGTGAACTTCCCATGATTCAGGACATTTACAAAGACAGGTGTGACAAAAGGGCCCGTAGGATCATTGGGGACCCAAGTCACCCCAAGCACAGTCTATTCCAGCTGCTACCATCCAGGAAACGGTACCGCAGCATAAAAGCCAGGACCAACAGGCTCCGGGACAGCTTCTTCCACCAGGCCATCTGACTGATTAACTTACGTTGATTTGAGTGTATTTCTATGTTACATTGACTGTTCTATTTATTATAATTTACGATCATTGCATATTGAGGTGTAACGTGAAGATTTTTACTCCTCATGTATGTGAAGGACGTAAGAAATAAAGTTAATTCAATTCAATGAAGGTGGAATAAAATGATTTACGGTAAGAGGGGATAGTTACAAAGATAAATAAGTCTATTTTTATTAGCTTCATTAGAGTATAATTGCTATTGTTTATTTGAAAATACAGCACAGTACTATGTTTTTATGGCCCAACAAGTCTGCGGTGCCAAATTACACCCGTGACTAATTAACTGTACATCTTTAGGATGTGGGAAGAACCTAGAGCACACAAAGGAACCCACATGGTCACAGGAAGAGCATGCAAACTCCTTACAGACAGTGGCAGAGTGGAACTCTGATCTCTGGCATTTAGTCGCATTACGCTACCATGCTGCCCCAAAGCTGGAAGAAATTTGGGACCAACAAGATCTATGCATGAAGAATGTCAAAGGTTCTAAACAAGCACTCTGCATTATGTTTACCAAGGAAAGAGGTGCTGCCAAAGTGATGATTACCGTGCTGAAAATTTGTTAAAAGTGAGCTACTATGAAATACAGTGTTGCTTAAAATGGAGGGGTTGACTGTAGTTCACCCTGACTCAAAGGAGTTGCCAGGATAATGTTATAGCAAGAAGTCTGTTAACTTCACAGTGTGGGGGTGGATGTACAGTAAGCGCAGGAATATTCAAAGGATGATTGCAACTATTTTAAATCGCACAGCTTAAAGGTTTGGGAGAAGTAGTAATAAATTTCGAGAGCACCTGGACAGGCTGGGAGATGCGACTGGCACGTAGCAGGTGAACTTAATGGGAAGAATTGATATACAGAAAGTTGCAGGAGCAGAAGCAAATTACATGGGGCAGCGTGGTAGTGTAATGCTTTACAGTGCCATCTGTATGATCGGGGTTGAATTTCACGCCTGTCTGGAAGGAATTTGTACGCTTTTCCTCCATGATGGCTTGGGTTTCCTTCCATGTTCCGAAGATGTACAGAGCAGGGTTAGTTAAGTTGTGGGCATGCTATGTTGGCATTGGCACTTGCGGGCTGCCCCCAGCACATCCTCAGATTGTGTTGGTCGTGGATGCAAACAACGCATTTCACTGTATGTTTCAATGTACACGTGATAAATAAAGCTCAATTTATTGAACTTCTACTGTTTTTTATATTTCTCAGCTCAGGCTGGTAAAACCTGAGGTACAGGCCTAGCCAATTGCACTTATTTCTCAATTGCTAGGAACTTTCAGACTATTCTAGTGGTGTTTAGTATTGTGTCTTTCTGGAGTTTTATATACATGTAAATATTGCTGTGAAGATCTAATTGTTTAATGCTATTGTGTAGTGCTTTTGGGACGATACCAGTTAGACCATAAGACATAGGAGCAGAATTAGACAATTCAGCTCATCGTGTCTGCTCTTCCATTTGATCATTACTGATCCATTTCCCTCTCAGCCCTATTCTCCTGTCTTCTCCCCATAACCTTTCAAACTGTGACATCAAGAATCTATCAACCTCTGCCTTAAATACACCCAGTGGCCTGATTTCCACGGTCACCTGTGACAACAAATTCCACAGATTCACCAGCATCTGGCTAAAGAAATTCCTCCTCATCTCCATTCTAAATGGATGTCTCTCTATTCTGAGGTTGTGCCCTCTGGTCCTAGACTCCCCCACCATAGGAAATGTCCTCTCCATATTCGCTCTATCTCTACTTTTCAACGTCTGATAGATTTTAATTAGGTACCACCCCCCCAACTCTGTCATTCTCCTAAATTCCAGCGAGTACAAGCCCAGAGCCATCAAACACTCTTCATAAGAAAAACCTTTCTATAACTTTCATAAATTCCCTTTGAACCCTCTCTGATGTCAGCACATCCTTTCTTAGATAAGGGGCCCAAAACTGCTCACAATACTCCAAGTGACACCTCACCAGTCCCTTAAAAAGTCTCAGCATTACATTCTTGATTTTATATTCCAGTCCTCTTGAAATGAATGCTAACATTGCATTTGCCTGCACAAGGACTCCAAGTCCCTTTGCTCCTCAGATTTTTGAAATTTCTCTCCATTTAGAAAATAGTCTGTTTTTATTCCTTCTACCAAAGTGCATGATTATACATTCCCCAACATTGTATTCCATCTGCCATTTTGTCCATGCTCCTAATCTGTCTAAATCCTTCTGTAGCCTCCCTGCTTTCTCAACACGACCTGCCCCTCCACCTATCTTCATATCATCAGCAAAGTTGACCACAACGTTACCAATTCTGTCATCCAAATCATTAACATATAACATAAAAAGAAATGATCCCAACACTGACCCCTGTTCACTAGTCACCAGCGCACAACCATAAAAGGCTCCCTTAATTCCCACTCTTTGCCTGCTGCCAATCAGCCACTGCTCTATCCATGCTAGGATCTTTGCTTTAATACCATGAGCTCTTATCTTGCTAAGCAGCCTTATGTGTGGCAGTTTGTTAAAGGCCTTCTGAAAATGCAATTACACAACACCCACTGATTCTACTTTGTCTATCTTGCTTGTTATTTCCTCAAATAATTCCAACAGTTTTGTGAAACAAGGTTTTCCCTTAATGAAACCATGCTGTCTTTGGCCTATTTTACTATGTGCCTCCAAGCACCCTGAGACCTCATTCTTAACATCTTCCAAACTACTGACGTCAGGCTAACTGACGTACAATTTCTTTTCTCCTACCTTCCTCCCTTCTTGAAGAGTGCAGTGATATTTGCAATTTTCCAGTCCTACAAAACCATGCCAGAATCTAGTAATTCTTGAAAGATCATTACAAATGCCTCCACAATCTCTTCAGCCACCTCTTTCGGGACCCTGGGGTGCAGTCCAACTGGTTCATGTGACTTATCTACCTTCAGACCTTCAGCTTCCCAACCACCTTCTCCCTAGTAACAGCATCTGCACTTCCTTCTGCCTCCTGACACTCTTGAACTTCCAGCATACTGCCAGTGTGTCCCACAGTGAAGACTGATGTCCACCATTTCCTCGTCCCCAGTTACTACTTTTGGTATTCGCTCTTATATTATGGATGAACCTGCCTTCATATTTCATCCTTTCCCTCCTTTTGGCCACTTTAGTTGCCTCACCACCATTCAGGGTCCCAAACAGTCCTTCCAGGTGAGGCAATACTTCACCCGTGAGTCGGCTGGGGTGATATACTGCGTCCGGTGCTCCCGGTACGACCTTCTATATATTGGCGAGACCCGACGCAGACTGGGAGACCGCTTTGCTGAACACCTACGCTCTGTCCGTCAGAGAAAGCAGGATCTCCCAGTGGCCACACATTTTAATTCCACATCCCATTCCCATTCTGACATGTCTATCCACGGCCTCCTCTACTGTCAAGTTGAAGCCACACTCAGGTTGGAGGAACAACACCTTATATTCCAGCTGGGTAGCCTCCAGCCTGATGGCATGAACATTGACTTTTCAAACTTCCACTAATGCCCCACCTCCCCCTCGTACCCCATCTGTTATTTATTTATATACACACATTCTTTTTCTCTCTCTCCTTTTTCTCCCTCTGTCCCCCTCACTATACCCTTGCCCATCCTCTGGGCTTTTCTCCCCCTCCCCCTTTTTTTTCTCCCTGGGCCTCCTGTCCCATGATCCTCTCATATCCCTTTTGCCAATCACCTGTCCAGCTCTTGGCTCTATCCCTCCCCCTCCTGTCTTCTCCTATCATTTCGGATCTCCCCCTCCCCCTCCCACTTTCAAATCTCTTACTAGCTCTTCTTTCAGTTAGTCCTGGCGAAGGGTCTCGGCCCGAAACGTCAACTGTACCTCTTCCTAGAGATGCTGCCTGGCCTGCTGCGTTCACCAGCAACTTTTATGTGTGTTGCTTGAAATTCCAGCATCTGCAGATTTCCTTGTGTTTTAGTTGCCTTCTGTTGGTTTTTAAAAGCTTCGTAAACCTCTAACTTCCTACTAATTTTTGTTCTATTATAGGGCCTCTGTTTTGTTTTTATGTTGGGTTTGACCTGCCCTGTCAGCCACAGTTGTGTCATCCTGCCATTAAAAAACTTAAGAGTACTTCTTCACCTTTGGGATGTATCTATCTTGTGCCTTCTGAATTGCTGCTAGAAAACTCCAGCCATTGCTGCTCTGCCGTCATTCCTGCTAGTGCCCTCTTCCAATCAATATCAGGCAGCTCCTCTCTCATGCCTCTGTAATTTCTTTACTTCATTGTGATACTGATATTTGTAGTAGATATTACTAGTTGGGATATGCTCATGTTCCATACTCTTTCAATCTCATCTTTTAATTCAGCATACTTCTGGCGGTTTTCACTTATTGATTTCTGTATGTTATGTGTGTTTAGAATGGCTATATTTATTAATTAAATTGTTCTTGTTTGTTTATCCTGTAATATTACATCCGGATGGTTGTTACAGATCCTATCTGTAATAATGGGTAGGTTGTTTGTAGGACACTGACACCAAAACTGGATCAGGTTTGTACCGTATTTATTGCAAGGTATGGTATCTCTTATGAGTTTGAATTTTAAAACAAGGTTTTGGTGAATGATGTTTGCCACTTGAATATGCCTGTGCAAGTAATCAGATTGAGTTAAACTGTTCCCCGGATCCTGTAATCTTGGATTGTTTCTGGTTTTTCTTGGCATTTTCTGCATTTATTATCTTGAAATTTTTGGTCTTTTATTATTTTTTTGGTATTTTAAATTTTTTTTGTGTTACCACCTGGTCCTGTATTGCCACAAGCAACTGTTCATGTCTTCCATGGAGGGTCATGCTTTTCCATTGGTTAATGTTTTCCTCTATAGTGATAATTTCTTCAGTTTTCTGCTTTTCACTTCTGTTTAAGTTTAGTGGTGTGCACTTCTTACCAGAATTGCATATGCTTGTGTGGAGTGCTGAATCCTGATTTCATTGATGAAAGTATACCCTTAGAAGTTTCATCTGACTGTTGTGTAGATTTTTTAATGTCTGTTGTTCCTCTTCTTCCTTAGTGTTAATCTAAGCATGTTCCACTGTACATAATTTTTTTCTAGCATATGTCATTTCAGTTATTATTTTTCTTTGTAAACTTTCCAGATCAGTTTCGGACCAAGTTACTATGCCAAAAGAATATATTAATAGTTATAGTGAAAGTGTATATTGCCTTTGTTATATTTTTACTGTTGAGCTGTTTGGCACCTTTTCTTAAACCTTGAAGTAAATGCTGTTGAAACTTTTTTCCCCTTATCACACTATTTTCTATGCTTGTTGTTATCCCACATACTTATATGTTTCATATTCATTCATCAGTTGTATTATATCCTGCTGCTCTGTCTTATATTCTATTAGCTCCACTGCACCTTTCTTTATGTTCAATATTTTGCACTTATTTAGTCCAAAGTTCATGCTAATGTCTTTAGAAAATTGTTCTACCATATGAATTAATTGCTTTAGCTTTACTGATGAATCAGCGTATAATTTCAAATATTCCGTGCCTAGAAGGTGTGTCAAGGTATAATTTGTTTAGTTATTTCTGATTTGATACCCAATTTTCATCCGATTCAGTAAATTAGAGAGGGGGTTTAAAGCTAGACAAAACCATAGTGGGCTTATAGAGAGTCGCTGTGAAAAATGCCTTCGTTTATTTTGATAATGGTTGTTCTTTTTTTGTTTGTTTAATAGATAAGGTGAGTAAAATACAACTATGCTTCATCAGATGTTGTAGAAATTTCACAAGTATAGGGTGTAGCTTATACATATTAATGAACTTCTATTAGCCATGAGCGTGACACAGAACCCAAATGCTTTTTGGTAACCAACTTGAAAGACGTCTACTTTTCCACTGGGCTTGATTGAGAATTACAGAATCTGTTATCAGTTGTTCTTTACATCCTTTCATAGCCTTGCAGCGTCCTTTCTGCTCGTCTGTGAGTATATTGTGGTTATCTAAGCGAGTAGTGATGCAGCGCAAGATGCGTGATGTTACAATTTTATATATAGTTTGTAAACAAGTAAAAGGACAATATTTTGATGGGCTATTTGTGATTTCTCCATTAGGTAAGAGACATGTTTTTCCTTCAGTCAAAAATAAGGGCACTTTTTCAAGATTTTAAAGAAAATTGTTGATGGGTATTATTATTATTATTATTATTAAATATTGTTATATTATAACCTAATACTTTAAAAGTATATCAGACTGACATACTTGGGATTCAAGTCTATAAAACTCTCACTTCTGGATAACCTGAGTAAATATTTAAAGTAATGTGTAGGTTTCTGGCCTTCTTACGTAGAGACAGAAATAAGATTACAAACGTATATTGAAACTTTTAAAACCTTTGGTTTAGCCACACAGCTCCTGGCATGGCACTTTATGAAGGATTGAAAGTCTAGGAAAGAGTGTAGAAAAAAATTACCAGATTGGTTGCAGGAATGAGACGTCTCATTTACTTGGAGCAGAGAAGGCTGAAAGAAGATTTAAAAGAACTCAAAGTTATAAAGGCCCTCATTAGAATAAGTAAAGCAAGGCTGGGGCATAAACACAAGACAATCTGCAGATGCTGGAAATCCAAAGCAACACACACAAAATGCTGGAGGAACTCAACAGACCAGGCAGCATCTATGGAAAAGAGTAAACAGTTGACGTTTTGGGCCAAGATCCTTCATCAGGTCGGTGTCTTTGAGGGCACTGATGAAGGGTCTCAGCCTGAAACATCAACACTGAGGAATTTAAAGTCGCTGACCCTCCTCGCCTCTGATCCTCCGAGGAGGACTAGCTCATGGTCCTCTGGTTCCCTTCTCCTGAGGTCAATAATCAGCTCCTTAGTCTTGCTGACAAGAAATTGTTGTGGCACCACTCAGCCAGATTTCAGTCTCCCTCCTGTATGCTGATTCGTCACCACCTTTGATTTGACCTATGACAGCGGTGTCATGAGGAAACTTGAATATGGCATCGGAGCTGTGCTTAGCCACACAGTGATAAGTGTAAGCAAGTAAGTAGCTGGAGTGGAGTAGAGGGCTAAGCACACAGCCTTGTGGTGCACCTGTGCTGATAGAGATTGCAGGGGAAATATTGTTGCCAATCCAAACTGACTGGGGTCTGCAAGTGAGAAAATTGAACTTCGAATTGCACAGGGAGGTATTGAGACCAAGGTCTTAAAACTTATTGACTAGTTTTGGGGGGATGATAGTATTGAATGCCAAGCTGTAATCGATAGAGAGTCTCCTGGTTTATGTATATTTGCTGTCCTGATGTTCCAGGATTGAGTGAAGAGTTAACGAGATGGCATCTGCTATGAGCTTGTTGCGCCAGTGGGCAAATTGGAGCATATCAACTCTCTTCTCAGGCAGAAATTGATATGTTTCATCACCAATCTTTCAGAACACTTCATCACAATGGATGTAAGAGCAGATTATCGGCACCCAATTGCCCACCATTGAGAACATCTACCATAAACGCTGCCTGGGCAGGGCAAAAAGCATTATCAAGGATGCATCTAACCCTAACCATGTACTTTTTACTCTCCTCCTGTCCAGTAGGCGCTACAGGAGTCTCCGCTCCCACACCAGCAGACACAGGAAGAGCTTCTTCCCTGAGGCTGTGACCCTGCTGAACCTCACATCACAGCACTAAGCAGTATTGCACCCATATTGTACTGTCTCAGTACTTTTATATT
Source organism: Mobula birostris (assembly GCF_030028105.1). Taxonomy (NCBI): domain Eukaryota; kingdom Metazoa; phylum Chordata; class Chondrichthyes; order Myliobatiformes; family Myliobatidae; genus Mobula; species Mobula birostris. The sequence continues at coordinate 123,929,996 of NC_092379.1, read as the reverse complement.
TGTGTGCTGTAGCTCTTACTTCTTATTCGCAGTTATTTTGTAAATAACACCATTCTTTGCATTTCTGGATAGATGCTAACTGCATTTCATTGGCTTTGTATCTGTACTCGGCACAATGATAATAAAGTTGAATCGAATCGAATCTAATCTAATCTAATCTACTGGACGATAGTCATTGAGGCAAGTTACCACATTTCCATCAAGTGAAGCCTTGATGGAAAAGGAGTTGGTGATCCAGCTTTCCAGAAGAGATCGATGAGAATTTGAAATAATTATACTTCAGGGTTATTGGGAAAGAGACCTTCTCGAGCTACTCCATGAATCTGTTACTGTGTGATTCTTTAATATTATTGCATTTCCTATATCAATTGCATTAAATTATTGCATTTAGAATTGTTGTGGTATCTTTTAATTTTTGAAATTAGCAATTCAATTTAGGAAACACACTCATTCTGAATGATTTTTCCAAGAGTGATTTTGGCTGAATCATTGATTATGGTCAATTTAATTGTGAGTTAATTTCTGTAAAGTTGGCATATCCTTCTTTGCCAGCAGGGGGCCCTCTGGCACTGTCATGAGATTGTCTTATGGTCTTAAATTTATCTGAAGATGATATGATATTCTTCATTTATTCAGTCAATATTGAATTACAATTTTAATATTTCTTAATCTTTGTTTGATTTTCCTTAGTCTGAATTTGCCTTTCCACCCTTATTCTTCGTGTGATATTTATTGCTTTCTTTTTAACCCAGTGGTATTTGAATAAAATAGTGGACAAGATGTTTATTAACTGTTTAATGGTAGGACTCCACATGCAGTAGGACATAGTAATGTCAGTATGTTATATTCTATTACTGGGTTTATTCTATTGGAGTCAGTAGAACGAACGTCAAAGTCAGATACACTGTTCTAGCCAGAAATCCAGTTCAATTAATTATTGCCATATTGCTTTGCACTTAGTTACAATAAAGCGATGGAAATTGTCAACAGTGGTATGAAACACCACTTGCTTATCAGTAATTTGCTTACTGGTGTCAGATAGGGTGTAGCCAAGCCTACTTAGGAATTTACTGGGCTGTGTTGGCCAAAAATCAACAACATTCAACAATTGTAAAGAATGAAGTTAGAAGTTAAAGTACAGTATGAATATGGACTAAGATGAGCATAAATATAGTAATACCAGCATGTATTTACAATATAAACAGCATTGTAAAAATGGTTTAAAGTGCTGGGCAGGGCCTGAGGTAATAGGTAGAGAGGGGTGGGGGAGGGGCTAACTAGAGTGGTTGATCAGACTAACTGTCTGGGAGGAGAAACTTCTAAGATGGCATGAAGTTTTTGTTTTAATAATCCTGTAGTGCTTTCCAGAAGGAAGTTTTCGGAAAAGGCAGTACGCAGTGTGGGTAGCTTCCACAATGTTTTTTTTCCTGGACACATGCAAGTACTAGAGCGATGGTAAGTGGCAGCCAATGTTCTTTCCTGCTGACCTGACAGTTCACTACAGTTTACATACACTGTGAGAGGATGCTGCACCAACCCAGGCGGTGATGACTAACAGGAGGCACTCTCTATGATGCCGGTGTAGCATCTGGCTTGGAGTGACATAGTAGGGTGGAAGTAGATTTTTAGAGGTCAAACCCCTTGGCCCAGAAGTCGTTGCAGGAAACCATAGATGCTGCCTGACTTGATGAGTTCTTCCAGCATTTTGTGCATAGTCTCTACATTTCTAGCAGCTACAGTATCTCTTCTGCCTTTTGTAGTATTCTCTCAGGATGGCTCCTAAATCCAGTTATCTTTGGAAGTTTCTTCAATAGCCTTCCTTGCTTTATAAAGTTAGTGAGAGATTTCATTTATGAATTTCATTTCCACCCTCCATTACTCAAATATCAATACCAGCCATGCTTATATGTAACATAGAACATTCTGGCACAATACAGGCCCTTTGGTTATGCCAACCCTCTAACCTATTCTAATATCCCTTCCCTCCTACATAGCCCTCCATTTTCCATCATCCATGTGCCTATCTATGAGTGTCTTAAATGTATCTGCCTCTATCACAGCTCCGGCTGCATGTTCCATGCACCCACTCCCTAGACTTCCCTCCAATCACCTCAAAATTATTCCCCCTCGTGTCAACCGTTTAAGCCCTGGGACTTAGCTGTGTGGTGTTCCCATTGTTATGCCATGCGATTTTAATACATTTCCCTTTTAAGAGTAATTTGTATATTTCCTCTTTAAGACTGAGTACAATTTTGAGCACTCACAGCATTGTCAGTGTGATACTGAAGAAAGCCGCCAGTTGTTCTGAATTGTGCAATAGATATTTTGTCTGATAAATCACACCACAAAAGCATAGCCATTGCAGTTTACAGGCCGATAAAGGGACAACTGGCATTTATGCCACATCAGTGCCAGAAATGAGCAATGCCAATTAAAGTAAGTCCAGCCATGTATACTGGACATTCAGGGGTATTCTAGCTCCATGCTTCTGGAAGGGATTAAGTCTGAAGAAATAACACAAACAAAATGCCATAGGAACTCAGCAGATCAGGCAGCATCTATGGAGGAAAATAAACAGTCGACCAGCGTTGGAGGAGCAGCGCCTCCTATTCCGACTGGGTAGGTTCGAATCTGACAGCGTGGACATCGATTCCTTCTGCTTCCAGTAACCCACCCCACCCCCAGCCCCACCCACTTCTCTGCTTTTCCATTCCACATTCTGCTCACCTGCTAATCACCTCCTTCTGCCTCTGGTGCCCCTCCTCCTTCCCTTCACCTCTCAGTTTACCACTTGTTTCCCCACCCCCCCCCACCCACCCACGTCGCCCTCACCTGGCTTCACCAGCTCATACTCCTTCCTTCCCTTCCTCCGTTCCCCTTTCCTTTCCAGTCCTGGTGAAGGTCTCAGCCCAAAACATCGACTCTTTATTCCTCTGCATAAGTGCTGCTCGACTTGCTGAGTTTATCCAGCACTTTTGTGTGTGTTACTCTGGATTTCCAGCATCTGCAGAGTCTCTTGTGTTTAAGGAGGTAGGTGGTCAACCTTTACCAGAAACTCAAATAAGTACTGTCAACTGAAGAGCAGGTCAGAGACTAGGCATCCCTATGCGAACGGACTCACCTCCTGATATTCCAAAGTCATTCCACCATCCACAACAAACATCAGGAGTGTAGGGAAATACCTTTCATGTGCTGGTTGGATACAACTTCAACAACATTCAGAAGTCTTTACATAGAAACATAAGAGTTGAAGTAAGCCATTCAACCCTTCAAAATTGCTTCTGTGTTGAATTGTAGTTTGGGAAGGCACAAATCAATTGGAAAACTAAAAACGTGACTCTCGCGTTCAAGAAGGGATGAAGAAAAAAATGTGGGTAACCGTATGCCTGTTATCTCAGCAATTGTTATTGGCAAGGTACTGGAGTCTATAATCAAGGAAGAAATAGCTAGACACCTAGAGAAGCTTAATGTAATCAAACCATTAAAAGTAAATTATGTTTGATAAGTTTGCCAGAATCATTTGAGGCTGTAACAAACAGAGCTGATAGAGGAGAATGTGTGGATGTAACAAATTTTGATTTCCAGACAAGGTGCCACACAGAAGGCTGGTGCATAAAATAAGAGCTTGTGGAACTTGGTGTTGTGTATTTAATACTTCAGTAGAATTTGTGTAATATTGTAAATATTGTAATTGGTTTATTAAACATTCTTTGTTTAAATAATTCATTATGGTTATATGTACGAAGTAAGTGAATGGCTTACCTCATCACGTCGCCTCATCATGTGCACATCTCACTAAGAGTCAAACTAAGAATGTACAAGAGTTATCCCTGGCTCTCCCATGTTTTTAGTCCAATTAGTTTTTATGTTTGGAGTTACAAAATATAACAGTGGCGGCAAGGTATTCTTAAAACAAACATGAAATGACTACCTACCAGTTGAAGCGCAGCGAACTGGTCAAGTAAGAACAGCAGCGCGGCATATGTCTCTTCAGAAAAGGAGACAAAAAGAATTAGATCATAAGACCATAAGACAATGATTGAGTTAAAATAAAGGCAGAAAATGGTTCATAACGGATTCTTAAACAATGATAATAATCATGAAAAAGAGCAGAAATGGCTGGCTACATCAGAAAAATTGACACGTTTGATTACACAACAGAGCTCATGCATACTGAGCTAATTGAGCAGTATTTTTAAAACAAATGGAATAGCCAATGAATGACAGTGGATTTAATTTTTTTGACACAGATCAACAGAAAAAGACTGCTTCGTGTCAAAGTGAAAGCAAATCTCTACAAAGTGATCATTATCAGGGATACATCTCACCCTAACCATGGACTTTTTACTCTTCTCCCATCCAGTAGGCGCTACAGGAGCCTCCGCTCCCACACCAGCAGGCACAGGAAGAGCTTCTTCCCTGAGGCTGTGACACTGCTGTACCTCTCATCACAGCGCTAAGCAGTAGGTGACGAAAGGTCTCGGCCTGAAACGTCGGCTGCACCTCTTCCTAGAGATGCTGCCTGGCCTGCTGCGTTCACCAGCAACCTTGATGTGTGTTGCTTGAATTTCCAGCATCTGCAGAATTCCTGTTGTTTGCTAAGCAGTATTGCATCAGTATCGTACTGGCTTAGTACTTTTATATTTGTGTGCTGTAGCACTTTGTTTATTCACAGTTATTTTGTAAATAGCACTATTCTTTGCATTTCTGGTCAGATGCTAAATGCATTTCATTGGTTTTGTATCTGTACTCGACACAATGACAATAAAATTGAATCTAATCTAATCTAAATTAATTACAAATATAAAACACAAAATAATTGATTGCATAAGTATTCACCTCCCTTTTAATATGACACATCAAATCATCATTGGTACAGCAATTGGTTTTAGAAGTCACATAATTAGTTAAATTGACATCTGTTTTTGGAGACCTGTGTGCAGTCAAGGGACTTCAATTGAGTTAGTAAAAATCTACCTGTATCTACAAGGTCCAACTGCAGGTGAGTCAGTATTCTGGCAAAAACTACACCTTGAAGACAAAAGAACAAGCAACTCCATGAAACTGTTATTGAAAAGCACAAGACAGAAGATGGATACAAGAAAATTTCCAAGTCACTGAATATTCCTTGGAATACAGTTAAGTCAATTATCAAGAAATGGAAAGAATATGGCACAGTTGTAAATCTCCCTTGAGCAGGCCATCCTCAAAAACAGAGTGACCATGCAAGAAGGAATCAAGTGAGGGAGGCCGCCAAGAGACCTATGATAACTCTGGAGGAGTTGCAAGCTTCAGTGGCTGAGATGGGAGAGACTACTACGTGGAACAGTCTACGTTCCAAGCCTACAATGGTATCACTCCCCAACTTTTCCTAAGCTCATCGACTTCATCAACTTTGCCTCCAACTTCCAGCCTGCCCTCAAATTTACCTGGTCCATTTCTGACATCTCCCTCCCCTTTCTCGATCTCTCTGTCTCTATCTCTGGAGACAGCTTATCTACCGATGTCTATTATAAACCCACTGATTCTTACAGCTACCTGGACTACATCTCTTCCCACCCTGTTACTTGTAAAAATGGCATTTACATCTCTCAATTCCTCCATCTCTGCTGCATCTGCTCTCAGGATGAGGCTTTCATTCCAGAACTAAGGAGATGTCCTCCTTCTTCAAAGAAAGGGGCCTCCCTTCTTCCACCATTAACCTTGCCCTCAACAGCATCTCTTCCATTTCGCGCACACGTCTGCTTTTACCCATCCTCCTGTCACCCCACCAGGGATAGGGTTCCTCTTGTCTTCACCTACCACCCCACCAGCCTCCACGTCCAGCATATAATTTTCCGTAGCTTCCGCCATCTCCAGTGGGATCCCGCTACCAAACACATCTTTCTCTACCCCCACCCCACACTTTCCACTTTCCGCAGGGATCACTCCCAACACGACTCCCTTGTCTACTCATCCCTCCCCATTAATCTCCCTCTGGCACTTATCCTTGCAAGTGGAACAAGTGCTACACCTGCCCCTGCACCTCCTACACTATTCAGGGCCCCAAACAGTCCTTTCAAGTGAGGCGACACTTCACCTGTGAGTTTGTAGGAGTCATCTGCTGTATCCAGTGCTCCCGGTGTGGCCTCCTGTATATCGATGAGACCCGACATAGATCGGGAGACCGCTTTGCCGAGCACCTACACTCCATCCGCAGAAAAAGTGGGATCTCTCAGTTGCCACCATTTTAATTCCACTTCCCATTCTGACATGTCAGTCCACGGCCTCCTCTACTATCTCGATGAGGCCACACTCAGTCTGGAGGAGCAACACCTTAAATCCCATACGGGTAGCCTCCACTCTGATGGCATAAGCATTGATTTCTCGAACTTACGACAATTACACCCCTGTCTTCACCTCTCCACCATTCCCCATACCCATTTTCCTCTCTCTCTTTATATCCTTATCTGTCTATCACTTCCCTCTGGACCTCCTCCTCTTTTTCTTTCTTTCATGGCCTTCTGTCCTCTCTGATCAGATTCCCCTTTCTCCAGCCCTGTATCTCTTTCACGAATTGATTTCCAAGCTCTGTACTTCACCCTTCCCAGTTTCACCTATCACCTTGTGTTTCTTCTTCCCCTCCCCCCATCTTCTTACTCTGACTCCCCATCTTCTTTTCTCCAGTCCTGATGAAGAGTCTTGTCTCAAAGTGTCGACTTTTCTGTGGATGCTGCAAGGCCTGCTGAGTTTCTCCAGCATTTATTGTGTGTTGCTTTGGATTTCCAGTATCTGGAAATTTTCTCTTGTTTGTGATACAACAGCTATTGCCAGGGTGCTTCACCTGTCACAGCTTTATGGGAGAGTGTCAAAGAGAAAGCCACTGTTTAAAAAAAAAACTCACGTGAAATCTTGGCTAGAGTTTGTCAGAAGGCACGTGGGCGTCTCTGAAGTCAGCTGGAAGAAGGTTCCATGGACGGATGTAACCAGGCTTGAGATTTTTGGCCATCAGACTAAATGCTATGTTTGGCATAAGCCGAACACCACACATAATCAAAAACATACCACCCCTACCGTGAAGCATGGTGGTGGCTGCATCATGCTGTCGGGATTCTTCACTGCTGCAGGCCCTGGAAGGCTTGTGAAAGTAGAGAGTAAAATGAATGCAGTAAAGTACAGGGAAATTCTGGAGGAAAACCTGACGCAGTTTGCAAGAGAACTGTGACTTGGGAGAAAATTTGTTTTCCAGGAGGACAATTTTTAGATTATGAAGACACGTAGTCCTCTTTTATGTCATTTAGTAATGCATGCATTAAGAAATGATACAGATTTCCTCCGGTGTGATATCACAGAACACAGGACAGACCAAGACTGAAAAAACTGACAAAACCACATAATTATAACATATAGTTACAACAGTGCAACAATACCATAACTTGAAGAAGTCCATGAGCACAGTAAAAGTTCAAAGTCCCTTAAGTGTCCCACGTCTCACGCAGACGGGAGAAGGAAGGACTCTCCCTGCCATGTCGACCACAATCCGACTCCGAGTAATCCGAAAACTTCGAGCTTTGATCAGCTCTCTGACACCGAGTACTGAGCGCCACCTCTGTCCGAACGATTCGACCTCAACCTCAGTTGCCAACAGCAGGCAAAGCCGGGGATTTTGAGGCCTACCCTCCGAAAGATTCCCGACCACGCAGTAATGACAGCAGCCAACGAGCATTTCAGAAATTTCTCCAGATGTTCCTCTGTGCTTTCACGTCCGTCTCCATCAAATCAGAATTGTCCAATGAACCCAAACAAAAAGCCAAAGCTACAAAGAAATGGCTTAAAAACAATAAAGTTAAGGTCCTGGAGTGGCCAAGTCAGAGTACAGACTTCAATCCAATTGAGAATTTGTGACTGGACTTGAAAAGGGCTGTTCATTCAAAACACTCACGCAATCTGACAGAACTTGAGCAGGTTTCTAAAGAAGAATGGGGAAAAGTGCAGTGTTGAGATGTGCAAAGCTGATAGAGACCTATCCACACAGACTCAATGCTGTAATTGCTGCCAAAGGTGCATCTACTAAATACTGACTTGAAGGGGGTGAATACTTATGCAATCAATTATTTTGTGTTTTATATTTGTACTTAATTTAGATTACTTTGTAGAGATCTGTTTTCACTTTGACATGAAAGAGTTGTTCTCTGTTGATCAGTGTCAAAAAAAAAGCCAAATTAAATCCACTGTGATTCAATGTTGTAAAACATGAAAGCTTCCGCGGGGGGGGAGGGGGAGGAGGCAGGAATACTTTTTATAGGTATTGTATATGACCTACTTTGCTGCATTTTCTGCAAGTTTTGCCTTTACATCTCCATTGCTCTGGTGTATGCAAGCCCCTGCTGCAATGGTAACACAATCTCACACAAAAAGTCAGGATATTAAAAAGTTTTTTCTGATGCGCATTAATAATACGACTGCTGGGTGGGCCTAAGAGAAAAGACATTGGGTCCAGTTCAAGCTTCATCTTCAGAATCTTTTCCATTTCACCCAAAATATCATTCCAGTATGCCTGAAGTTTGGGACAAGTCCAGAAACAATGGGTGAGAGTTCCAGTATTTTCTTTACATTTAGAACACATTGGAGAAACCCCCATCTTAAATTTCGAGAGACGATCTGGAGTCAGATGGGCTCCTTGCAGAATTTTGAGTTGCAATGCTTTAGTTCTATTGCAAACTGAAATTTTCTTTGCATTATCACTGATGTCTTCCCATATTTCAGCTGTAATTTCTACTCCCAGCTCTCCCTCCCAGACCCTTCCCAGCTGCTCAGCCTCTCCACAAGAACATTCCCTCTTTTGAATGTAAGTTGTGCTTCAGTTAAGAGCCATTTTTCAATGCTTTACCTTAAGATTCCAGAAACTAAGTGATCCCTTTGTGTATCATTAAGCACATTAGCAAATTGACAATGCTCAAACAATCTCTTCAATTCAGCCACATACGCTGAAAATAGGAACCCCTTCTTTTTGGTACTACTTATGAAACCTAAGTATCTGAAATCAACAATGGCTTTGTTTCTGCATATTTCCTCATTACTTTTACAATTGCAGCAAAGCTCGTTTCTGCTGGTTTGGTTGGGACAGTCAACTTTTGAAGCAAACTGCACGCCTTTAATTTCAATGCACTCAGCAAACTTGGTACTCATTTCTTATTGGTTATCCCATTTGCTTCAAAATATTGTTGAATCTGCTCAGTATATAAAATCCAGTTATCTGTTGTGTAAACAAATGTTCCAATGTAGCCAGCCATTTCTGCTTTTTTATGATTAATATCACCAGGTACTCACTCTTATGAACCTGTGAATCCTTCCTTTCTCTTTATTAACCCATGAATTCTGTTTTCAACTTCAAAACATTAAACTAATTCATAGGAAGACCCAGGAGTCCAAAATGTGGGTCTAACTTTGGCTTTACTTTGAACCAAGTGCGCACATACTGCATGGTGACATGATGACATATGCAAATCACATATTTATACATATGACCCATAATGAATCATTTGAATCAACAAGAACACTCAGTCAACACACACACACACACACACACACACAAACACACGGGGACACACACACACACACACACACACACACACACACACACACTTACTCAAACAAGCTTTGCTGATATTGTGAAAATAATGCAGGAACATTTAGAATCAGTCCATTGTTGATTGCAAAATGCTTTGTTTCATAAGCAGAATCAAAAAGAAGGAGAGTCCATTTCAGCTGTCTGAGCATTGTCAGTTCTGTAATGGGCTTAATGATGCATAAAGAGATCTTTAATTTGTGGAATCTTACAAGAAAGTATTCAAAAGTGGCTCCTAACTGAAGCATTGAACTGAAGTTACAAGTCCAAGAAGCAGGACCTCTAGGATAGTAATTTCTGGATTGCTACCTGTGCCATGCGCCAGTGAGGGTAGAAACAGGATTATCTGGCAGATAACTGTGTGGCTGAGGAGCTGGTGCAGGGGGCAGGGCTTCAGGTTCTTGGATCACTGGGATCTCTTCTAGGGGAGGTATGACCTATACAAAAGGGACAGGTTGCACCCGAATCCAAGGGGGAACCAATATTCTCGTGGGCAGGTTTGATAGAGCTGTTGATGAGGGTTTAAACTAATTTGGCAGGGGGGTGGGAACCGGAGTGAAGGGACTCAGGATAGGATAGATGGTTAAAAAAAGTGAAGATAGCATGCAGTCAGACTGTCAGCAAGGGCAGGCAGATGATAGGACATAATTGCACCAGTAGGGTGAGTATCAGTGCATTAGGGATGCAGAATCAATAAAGGTAGCAAATACAACACTCAAAGTGTTATATCTCAATGCATGGAGTATAAGAAATAAGGTGGATGATCTTGTTGCAATATTACATATTGCCAGGTTTGACGTTGTAACCATCACTGAATTGTGGTTGAAGGATGGTTGTAGTTGGGAGCTGAATGTCCAAGGTTACACGTTGTATCGGAGGGATAGGAAGGTAGGCAGCAGGAGTGGCATATCTCTGCTGGTAAAGAATGGCATCAAATCAGTAGAAAGACGTGGCATAGGATCCGAAGATCTATAAGGAAATTATAGACCAGTTAGCCTGACCTCACTTGTTGGGAAGGTGTTGGAGTCAATTGTTAAGGATGAGGTTATGGAGTACCTGGTGACACAGGACAAGATAGGACAAAGTCAGCATGGTTTCCTTAAGGGTAAATCTTGCCTGATGAACCTGTTAGAATTCTTTGAGGATATTGCAAGTAGGATAGATAAAGGGGATGGAGTGGATGTTGTCTGTTTGGACTTTCAGAAGGCCTTTGACAAGGTGCCTCACATGAGGCTACTTACCAAGTTAAGAGCCCATGATATTACAGGAGAGTTACTAACATGGTTAGAGCATTGGCTGATTGGTAAGAGGCAGCGAGTGGGAATAAAAGGATCCTTGTCTGGTTGGCTGCCAATGACTAGTGGTTTTCCTCAGGGGTCGGTGATGGGACCACTTCTTTTCATGCTGTATATCAATGATTTAGATGATGAAATAGGTTGCTTTGTTGGCAAGTTTGCAGATGATACAAAGATTGGTGGAGGAGTAGGTAGTGTTGAGGAAACAGGTAGGCTGCAAAAGGACTTAGACATGTAGGGGAGTGGGCTGAATCACAAGCAGAGTCTCCTGTAGCTAGGGGCAGAGACTTCAAAGACAGGGTGCTCTTGTTTCTGCAGCGTGAGGGGAAGAAGAGAGAAGATGCTGGAGAGAAGAGGTTGGAGGAGTCGATCCAGAGTGAGGCCAGGATTCAATGAAGCCCGGGGAGATCAAGGGAGGATCAGTGAAGGGGAAACCGTGAGCTCCAAATTGTGCACATTAGACTGTTCCATTTAAAATGGGCCTTTTTTTGCTCTTTCTTTACTAACCCTTTAGTCAAATTAAGAATTATAATGCAAAATCTTTTAATTGTGTGCGGTGTACGATCTGTTATTTTGTGGTACTGGTTTGTAACCACAGGGTGACACATCAGGCAGCATCCACACAAACAGGAGGATTTGGGGGCTTGCACTTCAATCTCACGTTAGGCAGGGCCAGGCGGTGCCTTCCCTAGACTTGCGTAGCCGATGGAACCAAAGTGTCACTGACAGATTAGGAGAATGGGCAAAAAGAGGCAAATGAAATACAATTTTAGAAAATGCATGGTCATGCACTTTGGTAGTAGAAATAAATGTGCAGACTATTTTCTAAATGGGGGGAGAATCCAAAAATCTGAGATGCAAAGGGTCTTGGGAGTCCTTGTGCAGAACAGCTAAAGGTTAAATTGCAGGTTGAGTCGGTGGTGAGGAAGGCAAATGTAGTGTTAGCATTCATTTCAAGAGGTCTAGAATACAAAAGCAAGGATGTGACGCCGAGGCTTTATAAGGCACTGGTGAGGATTGTGAACATCTAAGATAACATTTGGCATTGGAAAGGGTCCAGAGGACGTTCACAAGGATGATTCCAGGAGTGAAAGGGTTATCATACGAAAAATCTTTGATAGCTCTGGGTCTGTACTCACCGGAATTTTGAAAGTTGAAGGGGGACCTCATTAAAACCTTTCAAATTTTGAAAGGCCTAGACAGAGTAGATGTAGAAAGGACGTTTCCCATGGTGGGGGAGTCCAGGACAACAGGGCACAGCCTCAGAATAGAGGAGCGTAAATTTAAAACAGAGATGCAGAGAAATCTCTTCAGCCAGAGGGTGGTGAATTTGTGGAATTTGTTACCACAGGCAGCTGTGGAGGCCAGGTCGTTAGTGTATTTAAGGCAGAGATTGATAGGTTCTTCAATAGACGTGACATCAAAGGTTACGGGAAGAAGGCCTGTAACTTTTGATGTCACGTCCATGTGTGAATGGGGTTGAGGAGGGGAAGAAAGAATCGGCCATGACTGAAAGGCAGAGTAGACTTGATGGTCCAAATGGACTAATTCTGCTCCTATGTCTTATGTTCTCACCTGCCAAGCAGAGTAATTCCCTTTGTCAGGTAAGACATTATCCCCCAAGATTAAGAAAGCCCCTGTGGTGATTAAATGCTTCGGCCTGACTGGGACAATTTGAAAATTGACTATGCTGTGGATGTCTGTATAGTTGTTGTATTATATAGTATACTGTGTATGTAGTTAAGATGCATTCTCTATTGAGTTGGAGTTTATTGCTAAGCAGGGAGGAATGTTGTGTATTTAATATTTCAGTAATATTTGAGTAATATCATGAAGATTTTGTTTAATTAAGCATTTTTAGTTTATAGAATTCATTATGGTTATATTTTAAAAATGTGAATTGCATATGTAATGACATTACCATGTATGCCTCGCTTAAAGAAAATGCAGTTAGACTCACATTTTGGACTCCTACCTTTTTCTTTTAAATTAGTTTTTATGTTTTGGAGTTATAAAACATAACACTTGGGAAGTGTTGTAGGTTGGATAGAGATTTTTTTTACATAGAAGATAGAATAACTGTCTTTTTCAGGGTGGAACAATTTAGCGGAGTGTCCCTCGGATTTGTTCCTGGCGTTCAGTTATTTACTGTTGTATTAACGATCAGGGTAGGGTGGTGGGGACTGGAGTTAGAATGCAAGTTATCCAAGTTTGTCAATGATACAAAAATTATTAGGAGGATATTCGGTCTACACAGCAGCATACAGCTGGGATGAGTGAAGGGATGAACACTTGGTAAGTAGAGTTTAATGTGGAAAAGTGTAGCATCATGTATTTCAGTAAGGGTAATCTAAAGCATAACCATTATCTGAAGAAGCATTCCAAATGATGTGCATGAATTGTAAAATTATAGCAAGTAGGTGTATTAAGTAGTTAGGAAAGCAAATGGTATATTGGCCTTTGGCCTTTATTGCAAGAGGGTCGAAATTTAGAAATAGGGGAGCATTGTTACAATCAGAGAGAGTACTGGGGAGGCCTCACCAGGAGTATTCTGCCCACTTTTCGTCCTCTTATTTTAGAAAGGATATACTAGCATTGGAGCCAGTCCACATCTATAGATTGATTTTCAAGGACTATACAGCTCATATTCTATGTTTTATTTATAGTGTGTTCAGCCCCCAACCCTTCATTCACAGAAATGAGTATTACAACCAGGGATTTTGATCAATTTAACTGAGAGTTTTTATTTGTGAATTACATGTATTTCATAGTAGAGCACCAAAAAACAAGGAAAATTGTAAAATGTCAGAAACTAAAAAATCAAAAACTGAAATGTCACCAGTTCAAAAGTATTTAGCCCCCTTTGCTCGGTACATAGTTGAACCACCTCTCCCAGCAATTACAGCCAGAAGTCTTTTTGGACAAGTCTCTATTAGCTTTGCTCAATATGATGAAGGAAGTTTTGCCCATTCTTCCTTGCAAAATTGCTCAAGCCGTGCCAAGTTATTTGGGAAGCAGCTGTGGACAGTAATCTCGAGGTCTTACCAGAGATGTTCGATAGGGTTAAGTTAAGGACTCTGACTGGGCCACTCAAAGATATAAATTTTCTTCATTTGAAGCCACTCCATGGAGCCACTGGTAGTGTGCTTTGGGTCATTGTCCTGCTGAAAGACAAACTCTCTCACCAGGCAGATGCTACCACCAAACCAAGCATATCCTTACCCATAAAGACCTTGCAAAGCATCACTTAGAAGATACTGTAAGGATGTGGAAGAAGGTCGATAGTCAGATGAGACTAAAGTGTAACTTCTTGACCTCAACACTAAGTGGTACATGTGGTGTAAATCTAATACAGCATATCTGCCAGGTAACAGCATCCCTGTTGTAAAAGATGATGGAGGTTGCATCATGCTATGGGGATTTTTTTTTGTTTTTGTTTTTCACAGCATTCTCTGTGAGCACTAGAGATTTTTGTGCATGAAAATTCCAGGAGATCAGTAGTTTCTGAGGTGCTCAAACCATCATGTCTGGCACCAACAATTATTCCATGGTCAAAGTGACTAAGATAACGTTTCTGATATTTGGTCTGAACAACAAATAATCTCTTGACCATGTCTGTGTGCTTTTATGCATTGAATTGCTACCATATGGTTGGCTGATTAGATAATCTGTATTAACTAGCAGGCCTACACGTATACCAAATCAAGTGACCACTGCATGTAAGTTGCCTCAAAGCCTCTTAGTATATTTCATTCACAATCTCACCTTGTTTAATGCCAACAGAAACGTCAAATAATTACATGCAAAATATAGCAAAAGTTTTTCAAGTAAGTTAAAAATGAAAGAGAAATGAGAGTGCATACAGGACCGCTGGAAAATGAGGCAGGAGAAATCATAACTGGGAACAAGGAGATGGCTGCTGAACTAAATGATATTTTGTGTCAGTCTTCACTGTGGATGACAAGAGCAGTGTGCCTGATGTTGTGGTGTGTGAAGGAAGAGAAGTGGCTGCAGTTGCTGTTACAAGAGAGAAGGTGTTCAAAAAGCTGCAAGACCTAAAAGTACATAAATCACCCAGACCGGAGGAACTGCACCCTAGGGTTCTGAAAGAGGTAGTGTTAGAGATACCTCCCGTGGCATTAGAAATGATTTTTTAAAAATCATTGGACTCTGGCATGGTGCCAGAGGACTGGAAAATTGCAAATGTTACTCCACTCTTTAAGAAAGGAGGAAAGTAGCAGGAAGAAGATTATAGACCAGTCAGCCTGACCTCAGTGGTTGGGAAGATGTTGGAGTCAATTGTTAAGGATGAGGTTTTGGGGTACTTGGTGACACAGGACAAGATAGGACAAAGTCAGCATGGTTTTCTTAAGGGAAAATCATGCCCGATGAACCTGTTGGAATTCTTTGAAGAAATTACAAGTAGGATAGATAAAGGGGATGTAGTGGATGTTGTATATTTGTACTTTCAGAAGGCCTTTGACAAGGTGCCTCACATGAGGCTGCTTACCAAGTTAAGAGCCCATGGTGTTACAGGAAAGTTACTAACGTGGTTGGAGCAATGGCTGATTGGTAGGAGGCAGCAGGTGGGAATAAAAGAATCCTTTTCTGGTTGGCTGCCAGTGACTAGTGATGTCCCGCAGCGGATGGTGTTGGAAACGCTTCTTTTTAAGCTGTATATAAATGATTTAGATGATGGAATAGATGGCTTTGTTGCCAAGTTTGAAGATGATACAAAGACTGGTGGAGAGGCAGGTAGTGTTGAGCAAACAGGCAGGATGCAGAAGGACTTAGACAGATTAGGAGAATGGGCAAGAAAGTGGCAAATGAAAAACAACTTGGAAAATGCATGGTCATGCACTTTGGAAGTAGAAATAAATGTGCAGACTATTTTCTAGAGGGGGAGAAATTCCAGGAATCTGAGAGGTAGAGGGACTTGGGACTCCTTGTGCAGAACACCCTGAAGGTTAACTTGCAGGTTGAGTCGGTGGTGAGGAAGGCAAATGCCATGTTAGCATTTGTTTCAAGGTGTCTAGAATACAAGAGCAGGGAGGTGATGCCGAAGCTTTATAAGGCACTGGTGAGGCCTCACCTTGAGTAGTTTTGGGCCCCTCATCTTAGAAGAGATGTGCTGGCATTGGAGAGGGTCCAGAGGAGGTTCACAAGGATGATTCCAGGAATTAAAGGGTTATCATACGAGGAACATTTGATGGCTCTGGGTCTGTACTCACTTGAATTCAGAAGGATGAGGGGGGATCTCATCGAAAGCTTTCGAATGTCGTAAGGACTAGACAGAGTAGATGTAGAAAGGATGTTTACCATGGTGGGAGAGTCTAGGACAAGAGGGGACAGCCTCCAGGTAGAGGGGCACCCTTTTAAAACAGCGATGAGGAGAAATTTCTTTAGCCAAAGGGTGGCGAACTTGTGGAATTTGTTGCCACATGCAGCTGCTTCAAAAATACTTCCATAGCCAAAACCTTTCCTGTGAGAATTTTCCTTGGATCTTAACTGTTCACCTACTATCCAACAAGCGGGACTAATGGGTCTCCTATTTGTTGGTGGTGCCATTCTATCTTTCTAATCTCTTTTTGGCGGCCTTTTTCCTACCTGCAGTTGAGTGTTCAAAGCCTTCGTCTTACCTCCGGAACTCTTCGGTTTATTAGCAGGATCAGCGCTAGCCGATCGACTGCTCGCACTTCCCATTTTTCCTGTTTGGGATTTCAATTTCAGTTAAGACAGTACAAAGTTTCTTTATTCACACTGTCTACACAATGAGTGCTCACAGGTGTGTTTCCTCTGTCTTTCCACAAGTCTCTGAGTTTGGTCACGGAATAAATCGGTAGCTACCTTGATACTCCCACGAGCACCCCCTGCTGCCCCCCTTTCAGCTAGGACGCAGGGCACCTGTCTCCCCCTTACAGCTAGGAGACTGATTTTCTTTCCCTGCTTGGGAGGCACTTTTCTGTCTTGCTTCTCTTTTTCTGCCTAGGGTTCTTTTTTTGGATCCTGCTCTTCTAGCCTCCCCCTTTCAGCTAAGAGACTAGATTGAGGATCCCATCCTCGTCGCCAAACTGTTGCAGAAAAAAATCCCATGAGCAGCAGACAGAATAGATCGGGCCAACTCAGAGAGTTGTTTCAGACTAAAGGGATTTATTATATGATACCATGGAGAGCGCAGGCTCCTAAAGTGGAGCTCTTGCAGCTCTGCTCAACAATGAATTACACTCTTATTTATACTCTAGGCGTACGTGACAAGAAACACTTAAATCTGAAAAAGGAGGGAACTTCAACTACAGCTCGTTAGAATACCGAAGTTGCGCTATCTGTCCTTGAGCGGTTATACATTTTCTTAAGTGCTAGTTCTCAGGACAGTATCTCAGGCTTTCCCAAGCGCAGACATGTGATGATTCTTAGAACAAGGAAGCACAGACATAGTTATTTTCCCATCCCATGTACAAACCACATTTCAGTCACACAGTGTACATTAGTCGCAGATAAGTGATTACAGACTTTTAATTCACATACTAGATGGTCATTAACCCCTTAACATCCGTCACAATGTCTGACTATTTTTCTTCCACATTCTGTGTAAGAGCATCATCATTTAACAACACTAATAAAGCAATACACAAAGACGCTGGAGAAATTCACTGGTGTCGGGCAGCATCTGCGGAGGGAAATGGACAGTTGATTTTCAGCTCTCTTTAACTTGATACTGTAACCGTTCCTCTTTCCACAGAAGCTGTCAGAGTGTGCTGAGCATTTTCTGTTTTAGTTTCAGTTATCAGAATCAGCTTTATGATCACTGACACATGTCGTGAAATTTGTTTTGCTGCAGAGGTACAGTGCTATACATAATACACAGTACTATTAGCTACAATAAGAAATATAAAAATTGATAAATAGTCTAAAAACAGGGCAAAATAGTGAGATAACATTCATGAGCTGATGGGTCATTCAGAAATCTGATGGCAGAGGGGAAGAAGCTGTTCCTAAAGTGTTGAATGTGTGCCTTCGGGCTGCTGAACCTCCGCCCTGATGATACTAATGAGAAGACGGCATGTGCTGGTGTCCTTAATAATGGATGATGCCTTTTTGCGGCTTCACATATTGAAGATGTCCTCAGTGGTGCAGTGGCTAGTGCCCATGATGGAGCTGGCTGAGTTTACAACTCTCTGTAGTTTTTTTTCAATCCTGGGCATTCCTGCCTCAACACCAGACACTGATGCAGCCATTTATAATGCTCTCTATGCTACATCTGTAGAAATTTGCTGGAGCCTATAGAGACATACCAAATCCCCTCAACCTCCTAATGAAATATATCTGCAGGCGTGACTTCTTCACAATTGTATTAATACATTAGGACCAGGATAGATCTTCAGCATATTGACACCCAGGAACTTGCTGTTTTTGAATTTCACCACGTAATCTTTGTTGTTGATAACTGAGTGAATTGAGAACATGTAGAATAGCACAGGAAAGGCCTTTCAGCCCATCATATCAGTGCCAATCGAGATGCTAAGCTAATCCCATCTGTCCACCGCCTGGACCGTATTTATAAGCCTCTATTCCCTGCTCGTTCACACGTCTGAACGTCTCTTCAACATTGCTATCATGTCTGTTTTACCACTTGCTCTGGCACCTGCTACTCTGTATAAATAACTGCCTCATCAATCAATTTTAAACGGTCTCCCCCTCACTTTAACATTACGCCCTCCAGTATTTGACATTTCGACCCTGGGGGGAAAAGCACTCTGCCCTGTCTGTGCTTCTCATAATCTTATATACTCCTATTATATCTCCCCTCAGGCTTCAATGTTCCAGTTTAAAAAAAAACCAAGTTTGTCCAGCCTCTCCTGTGTAGAGTTACATGCACACTAATCCATGAAACATCCTGCCGAACCTCTCTTTGCTCTGTGCAAATCCTCCATACCCTTCATATACAGTATTGTGGTGACCAGAACTGTGCACAGTTGCTTAAACAAAGCTTTAGTGCAAGATAGATGGAGAATCTCCAAGTATAATATTGATCATGCAGGATTATCAAATAAAGGTTAAATACGGGTTTTCTGACATAAATTAACAAATTAATCCGAAGTAAAATTAAGGGAGAAATTAGTTATTGAAATCCTAGAGGGAGAAAGAAATTGAATTTTACCGGGATCAGTATTGAAATGCGGAGAATTATATTAAATTATAACAGACAAATTCGCACAAGAAATGGGCATCATTCAATAAGATCATGGCTGACTTGATTCATGATCTAAGCTCCTCATTCCCATTTGTCCCCAGCCATGAACAGCACAATATATAGTGGAGGACTTGTGAAAGTTGTATAGACCAAACAGTAGAATTATTTCAACTGCAAGAGACGAGAACTCTAAACAATGCTAACCGGGTGAAAGTAGGTATGAGTATATAATGGTCAAAATGCTTTTTTTTTCTCATTTCTCAAAGTGCTTGGCAGACAATAAATGAGCAACATGTCTTTTCCAGTTGCGATGATTCAGGTAGAAATAATGATCCTGACATAAATAAGAAGTGAGTTTCTGACAGGGAATATGGACTCAAAACAAATAAATACCCCAGAGATAATTGATGTTTATCCTTCCAAAATGAGAAAGAAAGGATGAAATTTGCAAACCATTGACTTTCACTATGCTGATGTCAATGAATGAATACTGGCAGATGCAGTAGATGGAAGCTCGGCTAATCTTATGTTACTTATCATAAAAAGATAAATCTGTGTTGCTACAGACCTATGGTACCAGGAGCAGTAATGGAACTGATTCAGTGATCTGACATTTCCAACCATGATCAACACTTACAGGGAATACATCTTGGGAAATGTGGGCACACAGACTATTACTCATTATGAAACAAAATTTTGGATTGCTCACTCGGAATTTTCCAAGGTGCACTTCCCGACAGCACCCGATTAAAGAACAACCCTTGACTGCAATTTAATACACTATATTGACTACAAATCATCATAAACAACTTAACCTCTTAACAGCATCTTCCACAAAGACTGCTACTTTTACCATAATACTTGTCATGACAATTTGCATAAGCATTTCATTGAATATCATCCTGTCAGTATTGTTTTTGACAGTTATGGCCATGAATTATGAAGAACAACCTCTTTTGTTTTTATTCAGGAGTTTTGCTTTTATATTCAGATTTATAAGCCTTCGGATGTGCACAGCTACAGAGGTGATGAGCCAAGGATTATATTGTCAGAGTGCTTGGCATCAACAGCTCTACCCTCTTCAGACATGGACTCTGTGTGAAGTAAGGAGCTGTGAGAAGCAGAGAATGTTAAGCTTCAGCAGGATCAAATTATTATGTGGATTTCATTGATTCAACAAATGATTTTCAAGATCGGCTATGATATCAGGAAATCTGCGGGTTCTTTTTAAGAGTCAAGCAAAGTGAGAAAGAATTGTAAGGATGCTGTGATCCGGATAATTGAGTTTAAGGTCATATCTATAACTTTAAATGTATATTCTCGGAGCAACTCCATGATGATCTTAATTTACAATTTGATTTATAAATATGATTTTATTTTTATGAAGTAAAGGACTAAATGTTTTATATATTTTCACGGTGCATTAAATACTTTCTTGTAGCTGGTTTCAGAATTCGAGGAGGCAGTTTTTCACTCTAAAGGGTGAAATTAAACATTTAAAAATAAAAACGTGTAAGCAAAGATTGCATACAAAGAGAAATTGCATTCAATAGCATTTTAATAAATATAGTTGTTTTAAATCTTCTTATAACTCAAATAAAATAGACTGGAAATACCAATATATCACAAATGATTAGAGAACAAATTTAGGTAGTCTTTCTTAAGTGCATCCTGCAAGATATATTCCCAGACCCGGATTGTGCCAATTGCAACATTAAGCCATGTAAATCTTTGGCTGAAAAAATGGCTGGCTTCAGACAGGCCACAGGGCATCTTTGGCAGTGTACATGGCTTTCCTGCTGCCTGTGTCAGTTTGAGTCCTGGGTAATCTTTACTATAGCACAAGATCTCTTACAGATTTTGGAGATAGGGCAGGACAGGTACCGTAGCATCTCTCTCCACACCCTCCAAACAGAGCAACTTGCTTCAGGGTCTCGATGACTAACTCATTCACGGCAATTTGCAGTGCTGCTGAGATTTGGAGTGTATTGTATGTATTACACTGGAAGAGCCTTCCATACCACTTTACAGGCTCCATCCCAATGCCCGTCCAGCAGTTCCAGTCCCAAACTGATTTGCCAAATGGAGCTGATTTTCTGACTTCCATTTCTTTTAGTTTATTGTTCTTAAGTTAACAAAACATCCTGAATAACTGAAGAACAATTAAAATTCTATTGATATCTTAATATTAACATAGAGCAGCGAGCACAGGAACAGGCCTTTGGTGCACTATGTATGGTACCAATTAACATGATATCATTTTCAGAATCAGAATCATGTTTACTATCACCAGCATATGTCGTGAAATTTGTTAACTTAGCAGCAGTTCAATGCAGTACATGATAATATAGAAAGATATAGAAAGAAAGAAGAAAATAGATCAATTACAGTAAGTATATATATATATATATGTTAAATAGTTAAGTTAAAAATAGTGCAAAGCAGAAATAATATAAAAAAGTGAAGTAGTGTTCGTGGGTTCATTGTCCATTTAGGAATTGGACTTCAGAGGGGAAGAAGCTGTTCCTGAATTGATGAGTGTGTGTCTTCAGGCTTCTGTATCTCCTTCCTGATAGTAGCATTGAGAAGAGGGCATGTCCTGGATGATGGGGGTTCTTAATAATGGATTCCACCTTTCTGAGGCATCACTCATTGAAGATGTCTTGGATACTACAGAGGTTAGTACCCAAGATGGAGCTGACTAATTTTACAACTTGCTGTTGTGTCTTTCAGTCCTGTGCAGTAGACCCCACCCCCATACCAGACAGTGATGCAGACTGTCAGAATGCTCTCCACAGTACATCTATAGAAGTTTTCGAGTGTTTTAGATGACAAGTTAAATCTCTTCAAGCTAATGAAAGACAGCAGCTGTCTTGCCCTTTTTTATAGTTGCATTGATATGTGGGGAATCAGGTTAGATCCTTGGAGATCTTGACACCCAGAAACATGAAATTGCTCACTGTCTCCACTTCTGACCCCTCTGAGGATTGGCTTTGAACCATTCTGTATAGGTATTAGGTGGCCATTCTGATGCCTGTGAGGATTGGTTTTGAACCATTCTGCATAGGTATTAGGTGGCCATTCTGATGCCTGTTGCACCTATGTTCACATGGTTATTGCATTTTTAGAAATCACAGTAGGAAGTCCAGCTGCCAGTGGGAACACGAACAGGAACTGCAATCCATTTTTCTGCCCTTTATTCTTTCATTTACTATTCAAATATATTCATATTTACATTTTATTTTATAAAACCATTGTTTTGTCTGAGACATGCCATATCATAATAATGTCTTATGAAGAAAGAACCCTCCAATTATGTCGTGGTTTGTCTGGTATTAGCTCTAAAATTCCTTGCTTATTACCAGATTACTTGGCAGTGAAGATAACTTCACACCTTTCTCAAACAAAATCTTCTTTCAGTTTAAAGCTTTTGTCCAATGTCTCTTAATTTTTCCTAGTGGAAGAAAAACAACTTCCTGTTTTCTTGTGACCACTAACATGGTTGATTCTAAGATGGCTTTACAAGCCACTTAGTACAAGGATAATTCTGGCTGAGTGACAAATGTTGGCATTGTCGATGGTGTCTAGGTCCTGGAAAAATAATAAACCAATAAAAATGATTCCTTAAACTGCTGGCTATTTCATATAGACTGAAACTTTCCACATGTTAAATGCTTAAATGCCCATTGTTAGTTTCATATCCATTCATAGTCTCATTCCTCCCAAACACTGTATTCTCAAGTTCAATAAACCCCCATTACGTGGCAGAGTGGTCACTCAATTCTGGTCTCTTAAGCATCACCACTCTAGTTGCTCCACCATTAGTCGGACTTTCAGATGCTAAACCCCTGGGCTCTGAACTTCCTTTCCAAAATTGCTTCTGTTCCTCATCCTGATTTCCAGTAAACGCTGCCCTTTGATAATCTGTTCTATGGGCTCAATTTAAAATTTTTGTTTGATGGTATTGCTGTGAAGCATCTTGGGAAATCTTTGCTGTGTTAAAAGTGCTATATAAATAGGAATTGTTGAGGCTATTCTGATACGTTTGAACTAACGTTGTTAAATTCCATAAAGTTAATCTGCCTGCGTTGATTAAAGCTCCTTATTATACACATTCCTCCTATCAGGCTAATTTCAGATGGGTAAATTAAATTTAAGCTTTAGTGTACTTATTAATTCCAATTACTTTAACTTTCTCTTTCTCTATCCCCCTCCCCATCCCCATCCCATTCCCACCTCCCCTACCCCTCCTCTTCCCACCTCCCCCTCTTCCCCTTCCCCTCCCCCACTCTTCCCCTCCCCTCTTCTCCCTCCACCCCTCTTCCTCTTCCACCCCTCTTCCTCCTTCCTCCCCTCTTCCCCTTCCCTCCACTCTCCCCTTCCCCTCTCCCCTTCCTCCCCTCCCCTTCCTCCCCTTCCTCCCTCTCTCCCCTTCTCCTCCTCACCTCTCCCCCTCCCCCTCCCCTCTTCACCTTCTCTCTCTCCCCCCTCCACTTCCTCCCCCTCCCTTCCCACTCTCCCTCTCTTCCTTTCCATCTCTCTCCTTTCACTTTTGTTTGAACAAAATCTTCCTGTTTTTGAACAGTTGACTTGTACAAAGGTAAAAGGACCTTTAGAGAATATTGAACTGAGGACAGTCACTGACATGAGTGCCAATACTCTGACTTTATTATTTTTAATTGTAACGTGGCTGTCTTGCAGCAAGTCTTTCTAAATCTCATGTCCTTTCATCATCTATTTATACATCATGGACTACTTCACAATTTCCCATCAGTCAGCTCGAACGTAATTTCATGCTTTATATGATAAATAAGAAAGAATGAGATGTTTTAAATCACTCTGCTGCCAGCCTAATTCTGTGCCAGGTAGTTGATGCAGCTGTTCTGTAAAATAAGCTGATAAGGGAATTGGGAATGGCTGGTATATTGGCACCTTTCCAGCAGAATTTCCTCAACTCCTCCCAAGAAAAGAAAATGCATTTACACTCAGTGACCACTTTATTAGGTACAGGAGATACCCCATTCTCCAGTAATTGCCTATTCCGATGTTTGATACAGGAGATACCTAATAAAGTGGCCACTGAGTGCATTTCTGTATGTCAGTGGTACATCGTGCCCATCCACTTCAGGGTTTGACGTGTTGTGTATTCAGAGATGTTCTTCTTCACACCACTGTTGCAATGCACGAGTATTTGAGTCGCCTTGAAACAGCCTGGCTATTCTCCTCTGACCTCTCTCATTAGCAAGGCATTTTCATCCACAGAACTGTTGCTCACTGAATGATTTTTTTTTTGTTTTCTGCACCATTCTCTGTAAACTCTAGAGACTGTAGTGTGTGAAAATCCCAGGAGATCAGCAGGTTCTGAGATACTCAAACCACCTCATCTGGCACCAACAATCATTCCCCAGCCAAAGTCACTGACTTCATATTAATTCCCGATTCTGATGTTTGGTCTAAACAAAAACTGAACCTCTTGACCGTGTTTGCATATTTTCATATATTAAGTTGCTGCCACACGATTGGCTGATTGGATATTAGCATCAATAAGCATGTGTATAGTGTATCTCATAAAGTGGCCATTGAGTGTACACTACCCATTAATAGTTCCTTCCTTTGATAAATCTTAGAAATCCTTGCGTCTCACTATTATTTTTAGAAAGTGAAGGAATGTTGATATATTGGTTTAAATTTTAATGTTGCATCACTAGAATTATGCAAGGGTATTCTTTAGAAAGTTAACCTAAGTATAAACTTGTTTCTGTCATGATGATCTTATCTCTGAAATTCAGGCAGCATCTATAGGAAGAGGTACAGTCAACGTTTCGGACTGGGATCCTTTGTTATAGGAGTCAAACTGGAGATACTGGAGGCTGGGATAGAACAAATGAACCTCCAGAAAATCTTACCAATTCTGGAAAATGTTTCTCACCCTCCACATACCACCAGGGCTGAACAGAGGAGCACTTTCAGTAATAGACTAAGACAATTGTGCTGCTCCAAAGAACGCTATATGAGGTCATTCTTACCCTCAGCCATTAGGCTCTATAATGCGTCAACCTATAACTGGGGAAGTGATGACCACCCTCCCCCCCCGTCCAGTTAGACTTTTAATAACCTCTGTTTAAGCTCTGTTTGCTACATCCTGTGCAATATTGTGCATCACTTCTTATCTGGATGGTGTGAATGTGAATGATCATAATAAATGGCGGTGCAGGCCGAATGGCCTACTCCTGCACCTATTTTCTATATCTCTATGTTTCTATAATATTACGGTAATTCTTGCATTGAGCCCAGCGGCCTCAATGACTACAGACCAGTGGCATTGACCTCCCACATCATGAAGACCCTGGAGAGACTTGTTCTGGAGCTGCTCCGGCCTATGGTCAGGCCACACTTAGATCCCCTCCAGTTCGCCTACCAGCCCCGACTAGGAGTTGAGGATGCTGTCGTCTTCCTGCTGAACCATGTCTATGCCCACCTGGACAAGCCAGCGAGCACTGTGAGGGTCATGTTTTTTGACTTCTCCAGTGTGTTCAACGCCATCCGCCCTGCTCTTGCTGGGGGAGAAGCTGACAGCGATGCAGGTGGATGCTTTCCTGGTGTCATGGATTCTTGATTACCCGACTGGCAAACCACAGTACGTGTGCTTGCAACACTGTGTGTCCAACAGAGTGATCAGCAGCACTGGGGCTCCACAGGGGACTGTCTTGTCTCCCTTTCTCTTCACCATTTACACCTCGGACTTCAACTACTGCACAGGGT
This sequence comes from Mobula birostris, assembly GCF_030028105.1. Classification (NCBI taxonomy): domain Eukaryota; kingdom Metazoa; phylum Chordata; class Chondrichthyes; order Myliobatiformes; family Myliobatidae; genus Mobula; species Mobula birostris. Next base: position 123,904,141 of record NC_092379.1, on the reverse strand, counting down.
CTTGTCATCTTCAGAAGTTTTCCGATGACTCTGCCATAGTTGGATGCATCAGCAAGGGAGATGAGGCTGAGTACAGGGCTATGGTAGGAAACTTTGTCACATGGTGTGAGCAGAGTTATCTGCAGCTTAATGTGAAAAAGACTAAGGAGCTGGTGGTAGACCTGAGGAGAGCTAAGGTACCGGTGACCCCTGTTTCCATCCAGGGGGTCAGTGTGGACATGGTGGAGGATTACAAATACCTGGGGATACGAATTGACAATAAACTGGACTGGTCAAAGAACACTGAGGCTGTCTACAAGAAGGGTCAGAGCTGTCTCTATTTCCTGAGGAGACTGAGGTCCTTTAACATCTGCCGGACAATGCTGAAGATGTTCTACGAGTCTGTGGTGGCCAGTGCTATCATGTTTGCTGTTGTGTGCTGGGACAGCAGGCTGAGGGTAGCAGACACCAACAGAATCAACAAACTCATTCATAAGGCCAGTGATGTTGTGGAGATGGAACTGGACTCTCTCACGGTAGTGTCTGAAAAGAGGATTCTGTCTAAGTTGCATGCCATCTTGGTCAATGTCTCCCATCCACTACATAATGTACTGGGTGGGCATAGGAGTACATTCAGCTAGAGACTCATTCCACCGAGATGCAGCGCAGAGCGTCATAGGAAGTCATTCCTGCCTGTGGCCATCAAACTTTACAACTCCTCCCTTGGAGGGTCAGACACCCTGAGCCAATAGGCTGGTCCTGGACTTCATAATTTACTGGCATAATTTACATATTACTATTTAACTATTTATGGTTCTATTACTATTTATTATTTATGGTGCAACTGTAACGAAAACCAATTTCCCCCGGGATCAATAAAGTATGACTATGACTATGGCATTAATATCTTATCAGTGTGAACTTGGAAATCTTGTAAAACTTGCCATCTCTGACTTGGAAATCTTGTACACCTTATTTTTAAGGTAGCTTTTTCATTTTTTCTTGCTTCTAATATTTGTACATCTGTGCACTTACAATGCTACTGTGACTATAATTTCCTTTGGGATCGCTAAAGTATCTATCTATATTTTCTATTGCATAATGTATTTAAATATTACAGCAATGAAATTTGTTTTCTACATCAATAACTATGTTTTAGTTGGAAATTGTGATTGAAGTAGAAAATACATATTGAGCATTATGTAAAAATGAGCAATATATCTTGGCATTTTATTCTATGTCTTTCTGTTCTTTTAAGATTGATGTAACTAAATACTCATCAGCATTTATAGCAGACCACATATACAATGTCATCTGAGATTAATCTTTACCCCACTGTCTTTCAAAGATTAAGAAAGATGTTGATAATTGTTTTCAAGACCTCCTTAAAATATTTGTAAATTATTTCTTTGTTCCTCTTTCCCTTTATTTCCTCCTACAACCCGTTCTTCCCGCCTCAGCTCATTCCTTTGAAGCTATGTGAATAAATTCTACTCTCATTGACATACAACAGCAAATTAACATAAACTGGAATAAATAAATTCTGAATAGAATGTGGAACAAGAAAATGTTCCAGTCAAATTGATGCTTGAATTATTAGAATAGAAATTGGAGACCTTAAGCTTTAACAAGAATCAGTGATGGCACAAACAAACCTGGAACTAGGGAACATTGAAAACTTGGGGGGGAAAAAAAGATAAATTCCTACCAACTGGAAACAGAAGGAAGGTTTTTCCACACTTAATTATCTCCATCAGGGAGAACAAGACAGCCACCACTGTGAAAATGAATGAAATCTCACATGGCAAAGCATTAACAGGAAGAAAAATATTTCCACCTGTCAGTCAGGGGGTCACACTTTGGAAGGTTGCAAAAGGAAACAATGATATTGCGAGTTGGCTGAAACCATATTATCCAACAATATTAAATGTGAGGGAGTCACCATGAAATTAAGAACAAATTTTGCTATCATATAATTGTACCATTTGTGTGAGGTAGAGGCCGTGACTGAATATGATGTTTTGAACAAGACACAGTGACCTAAAATTTGTTGACAGCTTTAACATGAAAACCACTATTAGTGTTTAAATTGTCCAGCCATTTCTAGCAGGCAGGGGCTTATGAAGTGAGTGTGAATTTGTCACTAAATGTCAGATGATTTTCCACTGTTCTGCTGGTGGATGTCACTGTCAACCTCACCGTGAAATTGGAGGTACTGCTGCCATTATGCTCTTAATAGACTCACAACAGAAATTTAGGGCTGGAACCTAGCAGTAAAGTAGCCTTTTAACAGCAAGATTTATATTCTTGTCATGCTGTTTCACACTTCCTGCTCAGAAAGGGGTCACATAAACTTTAGACTCAAATCCTTGCAGTCTGTACCTTCCAATCTTTTAAAAATCTAAAATTCACTGTTGATTTAACTTACCCTTGCAATCCTTTTACCTCTCTGTTCTTTCTTAACCAAGCCTTTCTTTTCCTCTCTTTAATTAAGGGGAAAGTGAAGATAGCCACAATGCATGGTGCATCATCAAGTGAATTTTGAATCACCATATCTTTGTATTATATGTTTTGGAGTTATGTCAAAGTTCACCGAAAGTGAGGTTATCACTGTTCTTCCTGCATAAAAGCTCAGAAACAGAATAATCAACAGGTTAATTTATTTCCTAAGTACCTGTAATAGTGACTGATATTAAACTATGCGATCTTCAGCTGCCAAGGCCTAAAGTTCTGAAATTTTCTCCCTTATTATCTCCTTTCTCTCCCTCCCCCTTCCCCTTTACACTCTTCTTAAAACTACGACTTTAATAAAGCACTTGGGAAGGCACCGCTCCTTGAAGATGTCTTGGATACTATGCAGGCTGTTTCCCATGATGAAACTTTTTCTGCACAGTACTTCGAGTTTGTGCAGTAGCCCCCTGAAAACCGCCCCCCCATACCAGAGGGGGATGCAGCCGGTCAGAATGCTCAATCATTTGTAAAAGTTTTCGAGTGTTTTAGTTGAAAAACCAAATCTCCTCAAACTTATAATGAGCATAGCTGCTGTCTTGCCTGTATAGCTGCACCAATACGTTGCATTCAGGTTAGGTCCTCAGAGATCTTGACACCAAGGAAGGTGAAGTCGCTCACTCTCTAGGCTTCTGATCCTGCTATCAGGATTGGCTTGTGTTCCCTCGTCTTACCCTTTCTGACGTCCACAGTCAGCTCTTTGGTTTTGCTGATGTTGACTGAAAGGTTATTGCTGCGACACCACTCCACTAACTGGTATGAAACAGTATGCAACGCAAGCTTTTCACTGTATCTTGGTACATGTGACAATAAGAAACCAATACCAATAAAGTTGCTCCCTAACTACAAATTGCCGTTATTGTAGGTATCAGTGAATCATTAGCATTTCAGGCATCTTAAACTGCAATCCTCTTAACCTGGTTGTTAAATGACAGTTATAAAAACTTGGCAAGTGGATTATTTCAAAACTGTCAGCTGGCTGGTGATCTCAGATGGTTTTAATGTAGGCTTATTTACATATATATTTTCAGTCAGCTGTTCTTGTGAAATTGGACCACTCCCTTGCTGATTTACTGGGAGAAAATTACTAGTAAACTCAACTGTTTTCAACAGCGTCTTCTGCATGCTGACAATTTGATTTAGTTAGAGAGTACATTTCAAATTTTCACTGTTGGTTATTGAATTCAGAAGGAATCAGAAAATATACCTCACACAGACTTGGCCCAATCCTTCAATCATTCTGATGGCCTCATTTACAGGAAGTTGCACAGCAGGTTGAAACAAGTAGGAGAAAACGCTGAAAATACACAGTAGGTCAGGCAGCATCTGTGAAGAAGGAAACAGAATTAGTATTTCACATTACTGCTTTCTCATTTGAACTCGGAAGAGGTAGAAACCAAACATGGTTTAAATTGCAGAGAGGGAGAAAAGGTGGAAAGGTGAAAGGGAATGCCCTTGATGGGAGGGGAAAGGGGAGAGAGTAAAGCAGAATGATTTTTGAGTAAGTGACTAAAGCATTGATTGTGTGGATAGCCAGAGGCTTTTCTCCCAGGGCTGAAATGGCTAACACAAGGGGGCATAGTTTTAAGGTGCTTGGAAATAGGTACCGAAGGGATGTCACACGGAGAGTGGTGGGTGTGTGGAATGCACTGCTGGTAGTGGTGGTGGAAGCGGATTCAATAGGGTCTTTTAAAAGCCTCTTAGATAGGTACATGGAGCTTAGAAAAATAGAGGGCTATGCACTAGGGAAACCCTAGGCAGTGTCTGGAGTAGGTTACATGGTCAGTACAACATTGTGGGCCGAAAGGTCTGTAATGTGCTGTAGATTCTATGTTCTATGATTGACAGAGATACTGGTGATGCCAGCTGAGATGAGATTAGATTAGATTACCTTTATTTGTCATATGTCCATGAAAACATAGAGTGAAATGTGTCATTTGAGTCGCATCTAATCAGCAAAGATTGTACATCCTGAAAGTGACATCAGGCGTTCAGTGCCCACAACTCAGAAACCCTAACCCGAAGGTCTTTGGAATGTGAGTGAGTGCCAGAGGAACTGCACACGGTCACGGTGAGAACATACAAACTGTGGGAACTGAACTCCAATCTTATAGTGGTGCTGTAAAGTGATTGTGCTAACCCTAGACTACCACACTGGCTGTGAGAGGAAAATAAAGCTTGTGTACCTATAGAAAGCCTGTTCATTTCAGATCTGGTATTACAAAACATTTCACCTATTATTGTAGTTTTTTTCTGAATGTTACAGTGTATCTTGTGTTATTATGTGTATAAGTCATAGAGAACTTCAATTCCCAGTGTGCAATGCAGGTAGTTCACCCGGAACTAGAAGTAATGTTGGTGAGCAGGTCGCACACGCTTGTGTGAAGCTGGAACCCCTCTGTAAATAAAAAATGTCTTAGCTTTTATCCACACAACATGGTGTCAGAAGTCGGTGCGAGGTCTAAGCACGGAATATAAATAAACTGTGTGTGGCTAAGAAAGAGACGCTAGTTGCAACTGGGAGAAAAGACTGTGCTAGAAGCAAGTGAGGTTATCGGCCAATGCAGTGACAGACCACATTGTCTCAAGTTCACCGGATTCACCAAGGGAAATCCAGGCAAGTGCCTGTAATGGATAAACTAAGTCCTCCTGCACCTTTGTGGGTTACCAGCATTCTAACTGATAACCGGAAATGCTTCAAACAGTGATTCAATATATATTGAGCAGCGAGCAGAATAGGAAGGGCTGATTAGCATTTGAAAGTGTCTATTTTTCTACATGTAGTTTGTGCTTTGGACATTTATAATAGCTTACAAATTATAATAGCTTATAAATTACAAATACCTGGGGATACGAATTGACAATAAACTGGACTGGTCAAAGAACACTGAGGCTGTCTACAAGAAGGGTCAGAGCCGTCTCTATTTCCTGAGGAGAATGAGATCCTTTAACATCTGCCGGACGATGCTGAGGATGTTCTACGAGTCTGTGGTGGCCAGTACTATCATGTTTGCTGTTGTGTGCTGGGGCAGCAGGCTGAGGGTAGCAGACACCAACAGAATCAACAAACTCATTCATAAGGCCAGTGATGTTGTGGAGATGGAACTGGACTCTCTCACGGTAGTGTCTGAAAAGAGAATGCTGTCCAAGTTGCATGCCATCTTGGACAATGTCTCCCATCCACTACATAATGCACTGGGTGGGCACAGGAGTACATTCAGCCAGAGACTCATTCCACCGAGATGCAACACAGAGCATCATAGGAAGCCATTCCTGCCTGTGGCCATCAAACTTTACAACTCCTCCCTTGGAGGGTCAGACACCCTGAGCTAATAGGCTGGTCCTGGACATATTTCCTGGAACAATTTACATATTTACATATTACTATTTAACTACTTATGGTTTTATTACTATTTATTATTTATGGTGCAACTGTAACGAAAACCAATTTCCCCCGAGATCAATAAAGTATGACTATGAATATGACTATGACTTTCAATTTCATGAGACAGCCTTTACATTGGGCAATCTAATGACAAGATTTGAGGAGCATTTTGTCCCAAGTAAAAACATTATGCCTGAAAAATATAAATTATTTTCCTGTGACCAGAAACAGGTTTTAGCTTTGACCAATACCTAACTGAGCTTCACTCACTGAGAAAGCCCTATGAGTTTGGAGATTTGAAAGACTCACTAGTTAGAGACAGAATAGGGTATGGAATCCCAGATAATGTTTTCAGAGAAAGATTGCTCCATAAAAAAAAATTACTCTGGAAAAGGCTGTGGATCTGTGCAGAGCAGCAGAGATCACACAAGCATGAGCTGAGGAGCTGCACAGGGCAAAAACAACAGTGGATGCTGTGAACGCAGAGGGGCAGGGCACAAGGTGTTTCACAAAGCAACTGCAAAGCCAAGAGGTAAGCTCAAACAGCAAATGCAGCCAGTGTGGAGGTAGGCACATCCCAAAAACGTGACTTGCTTTTGGAAACGACTGCGTTAATTGTGGGAAGAAAAATCATGTTGTAAAGTGCTGCAAAGCTGGGGGTACCAAGAGAAAGGTGCACACAGTAGTTGAGGAAATGGAGGAAGTCTTTTTGGATTCTCTGCAGTCTGCTGCTGCTGATAAAACAGAATAGATTGTTCCAGTGACTGAGAATGGGACTTCAAACTTGACACTGGAGCCCAGGTGAATCTTGCCCATGGATGATTACAAGACCTTCAAAGTAAGAGCAAGATTTACTCAGTGGAATTAAATGTGACAGACTTTTAACCTTCCAACTCAAAAAACTCATAACCGTATCCATGAGAGCACCAGAGAGATTGTGCAAGAGAACCTCAAGAACTCCACATTCCATAGACATGCATACCTGCTGCACCAGCAGGACAGTCAGGGTGCCAGTGCTGAACAGAGGGATCATGATGAAGAAGTCGCCAGTCTTGCTTCCACATCATGCAGAAGTGGATCCAAATCTGCCTCTCATCGTTTTCCAGATAAAAACTGGAAATCAAAATTATCTCCACAATCCTCTCCGAAGCTGAAGAGGAAAATAAAAAAGGAAGATGGGGAGATCCACAGACCCCAGAATAACAGCACCAGTTCAACACAAACCAACAGGAGGAGCTGCTATTATGATACACAGCAAACAGAAGGAGCTCTGTGAACTGAGGCAGAGTCGTAGGTGTCATGGTCCGGTCTGTGAAGTCCACATTCCGGTTCACGGTCCAGTCCATCGATCCTTGTTCCGGGTTTTCCTGTTTTCTCCCTTGTTCTGCTGGGTGCCTTAATTGATGCACCTGATTCTCATTTCGGTCTGGCACATAAATACCTCTGCAAACCAGGGATTGTTTGCTGGACCGTTCCCTTCTGCAACCCTTTGTCTGTTATCTTGCCTGCAACCACAACTGTATTGCCATTAAATTCAACTGCTGGAATGAGACTGGAGCCTTGCCACGCCAAGATAAGGAACTATCTATCATTGAGCAACACACATAAATATTGCTGTGAACGCAGCAGGCCAGGCAGCATCTATAGGAAGAGGTACAGTCGACGTTTCGGGCCGAGACCCTTCGTCAGGACTAACTCAACATCCTGGGTTAGTCCTGATGAAGGGTCTCAGCCCGAAACGTCGACTGTACCTCTTCCTATAGATGCTGCCTGGCTTGCTGCATTCACCAGCAATTTTTATGTGTGTTGCTTGAAATTCCAGCATCTGCAGATTTCCTCGTGTTTGCATATCTATCATTGAGTTTGGAACTGTTGCTTTGTGTCCCTTTGTTTAGTGTCTGTGTACGAGTCTTGGCCCTATGTCCTGTTCCCAAGGAGGGGTCCTGCCTTTGTGTAAAGCCCCAGCCCTAAGTCCTGTTCCCAAGGAGGGGTCCTGACTCCGTGCAAAGCCCCAGCCCTAAGTCCTGTTCCCTAGGAGGGGTCCAAGGCTCTGTGTTCCTGTGCTCCAGTCCAAGGCTCTGTGTTCCTGTCCTCCAAGACCAAGTCCAGGTGCTGTGTTCCAGCCCTGTCCAAGTCTGAGCTTCGTGTCCTCGTCCAGCCCAGGAGACCCTCGCCCAGACCAGTGCTGGAGATTCCTCGTCCTGTGCTGGATCATCCCAACCCGAATCCTCGGCAGTTTACCTCGGCAGTCATCCCGGCCCTGCGTCCTATGAAGAGTTCCGACTCCATACCCAAGAGCCTAACCAAGCCAAGTGCAAGAGCCGAGCCAAATCTAGTTCAAGAGCCACGTCCTGTGCTGGAAATTCCTCACCCAGCCCAGGAGTCCCTCATCCAGCCCAGTGCTGGAGTTCCCTCGTCCTGTCCAGGAGTCTCTCGTCCTGTACAAGCCACATCCAAGAACATCGTCCTGTCCAAGTCAAGGCTTTGTGCTCTCTTCCTGTCCATGTGCCTTGTCCTGTGCAGGAGTTCCATGTCCAGTCCTGTAGCCACGTCTTGTCCTTGCCAAGATCCTAGTCCCGAGTCCTAGCCTAGACCTGGGTTTCGGCTCCGAGTCAAGACCCAGGTCCTAGGTCCTTCTCCAGGTTCTGGTTCCGAGATCCGTTTTCCTAGTCCAGGCTCCTCGTTCCTAGTTTCCCGTCCGGGTCCCGTGTTTCTAGCCCAAGTCCTAGCCCAGGCCCTGAATCCTAGTCTCGTCCAGGGCCTGTATCAATGCCCAGCGTTGTTTCTTCCTGACTCCCCTTGCTTTCTTGATAAACCTAGTCCTGTTTCTAGTACCTCAATGTCTGTGTCTTGCATTTGGGTCCGCTCCCAACGTCCCCTTATGACAATAGGAACTTGCGCAAAGACTCATTGATCACATGGATGTTGTGCAAGGCTCCTTTATGAGGCACATGGAGCGGATTATGGTCACACAGCAAGAACAAGCTCCAACCCATAGCTTTGACAAGTCACCTGTAACTTCACCAAAGGGGTCAGCAGATGTGAAATATGAACATGTTGATCAGAGTTCTCAAGAAAACACTAATATTAATGCAGCAAAGGAAAGCTACACATCTGTGGAAACAAACAGGCAGACCAAAAAGGATCATCAAACCACTTCAGAGACTACTCTTAACCCAATTTCCATCTTGCCCTCAAATTTCCCTTGTCCATTTCTGACACCTCCCTCCCCCTTCTCGATCTCTCTGTCTCTATCTCTAGAGACAGTTTATCTACTGGTATCTTTGATAAGCCCACTAAAGGAGATGACTTGGAGTTCACAATCTATTAAACCAAGACATGCTTTGCAACTCTAATGCTTGAAATAATTACTGGATATCATAGTGCAAGAGTTGACTCTAGTTTGTAATTACCAAGAGCTTGTTTATAAAGATGGCCTTGAGCATGGAGAGTACAGTGAATATCCAATATAAAAGCCCAAAATTGTCACACAGGTCTGTATTTTTTAAATTAAATAACAATAAACTTAAACATGTATATAGCAACCATTTCAGAATCAGTATCAGGTTTAATCTCATGGGCATATGTCATGTAATTTGTTAACATTGCAGCAGCAGTACGTGCAATTCATGATACATATAGAAAAAAATCTGAATTACTATACATATATATATATAGTTAAGTTCGCATAAGTAGCGCAAAAACAGAAATAATTTAAAAAATAATAAATAGAAATTGGATGGAAGAGAAGCTGTTCCTGAATTGCTGAGTCAATTTATATGTCATATAAATTCATATGCCAATTTTTATGACATCCATTAACAGAGGAATGTACTTCAAAATTATTCTTAAAATCATTATCAAGCAAACACTGACCCACATAAAGTGCCACAACCATGGACTCCACCGCAAGTTTGGCGCCCTCACAGGTGGGCAACTGTAAAGGGTCGGTAATCATGTTTGTGAGAATGCACATTCCAGCCAATTAAGGTTTCTTTGTGGTTGTATTTAACTCCTTTCCTTTCATTTCAGTCTGTCGAGTCTTCACTGATGCACAGTGATGGCAATGCCTCCTGCTTACCTTAGTTCACGTTCCGGGAAAGAAGGTTAGGGAATCCTGCATGAGAACCCCCAAGTACCTTTGCATTTCGGACTTCTGAATTTTCTCCCCATTTAGAAAATAGTCTATGCTTTTATTCCTTCCACTAAAGTGGGTGGTCATGCACTTCTCGACACTATTCCATCTGCTATTTCTTTGCCCATTATCCTAACCTATCTTTCTGCAGCCTCTCTACTACCTCAACACTACCTGCCCCTCTACCTTTCTTCAAATCATCTACAAATTTGGCCACAAAGCCGTCAATTCTGTCATCCAAATCATTGGCATATGATGCAAAAAGAAGAGGTTCTAACACCTATCCTTGTGGAATACCACTAGTAATCATCAGCCAATCAGAAAAGGCTCCCTTTATTCCCATTCTTTGCCTTCTGCCAATCAGCCAATCCTCTATCCCTACTAGTATCTTTCCTGAAATACCATGGGCTTTCTCTTGTTAAGCAGCTTCATGTGTGACACCTTCTGAAATGCCACTGATTCTCTGTTGTCTAGCCTGCTTGTTATTCCCGCAAGGAATTCCAACAAATCTGTCAGGCACGATTTTCCCTAAAGGAAACCGTGCTGACTTTGGCCTCTTTTATCACATGCCTCTAAGTACCCCGAGAGTTCATCCTTAACAATGGACGTCAACATCTTCCCAACCACTGAGACATTATAGGCTAATTAGCAACTGGCCTATAATTATAACCTCATTTCATCTGCCTCCCTCCCTTCTTGAAGAGTGACGTTTGCAATTTGCCATCCTACAAAACCATGCCAGAATCTAGTGATTCTCGAAAGATCGTTACTAATGCTTCCACAGTCTCTTCAGGTACCTCTTATAGAGCTCTGGAGTGTAGTCCATCTGTGACATTTTCCCTGGCTAATAATGCCACCCCTCTCCCTTTATTCCCTCCAGCTCTATCTTGTCTAATACAACAGAATCCTGGAACATTGAACTGCCATTCCTGCTATTTCTGTAACCAAGTCTCACTAATGGCAACAACGTCTTAAGCTCATCAGCCTTTCCTACAATACTCCTTGTATTGTATATACACAACTCAGAACGTTAGTCTCACCATGCTCAACCTTTCAATTCCTTACTTAGTATGTAGGCTTAACAACATCTTCCCCACTATCTGGTCCTGCACTCTGGTTCCTATCCACCTGCAACCTAAATGCACCCTCCCCCACTAACAAACTTTCCCACAAGGACCTTGGTCTCCTTCCAGTTCAGGTGGAAACTGTTTTACCTGTACAGGTCCCACCTTCCCTGGAAGAGACCACAATGATCCAAAACTCTGAAGCCTTTCCTCCTGCACCATCTCCTTAGCCACATGTTCATCTGTATGATCTACCTATTTCTGGCCCCAGTAGCATATGGCACGTGTAGCAGTCCTGAGATCCCAGCCCCGGAGGTCCTGTCCTTTAATCTAGCACACTTGAACTCACCTTACAGGACCCCATTACCCCTTCCTACCCATGGGTGTATTTAAAATGGAGGTAAACAGGTACTTGATTAGTCAGGGCAAGGAAGGTTACAGAGAGAGGGCAGGTGAATGAGGTTGAGAGAGATAATGGATCAGCCATTATGAAAAGGTGGAAAACTCAGTGGCCCAAATGGTCTAATTCTCCTGCTATGTTTGTGGTCTTATGCAACAGCAATACTCAGACAGGACAGACTGGGGGGTGGGGGGAAGGGGGGAAGGGTTTGTCCATTGGGGCTATATGAGTAGACTAAGCAATAATAAAGGGAAGACCAGATTAATGGGAATATATTATAGACTACCCTACAGTCCGTGGGATTTGAAGGAGCAAATTTGCAGGGAGATTATTGAATGTTGTAAGAAACAGTTGTGTTAATAGTTGTCTTTAACCTTTCTGCATATTGACTGGGACCTGTTAGAGAATATTCTGGAGTTATGTGATTACAGCTGATATTAATTCAAACAAGAACCAGTCTTCCATAAATTGCAAGCAGTAAATTGAAGTTAAACTGGCCCACAGACTAAGGGATTGCATATGCAACAGTCAAATATTAAGACAATGGGGCTGTGTTAATTGGCTTGCATCAAACCAGGAAACATGACTAAGTTATTTACACCATTGTGAGCTCAAGCTGTCAGACCAGACAGATGTTGCCACTTTGATTTTTTTTAGATTATAAGGACACGCAGTTCTCTTTTTATTGTCATTTATTAACACATGCATCACTTAGCATATCAAATAGGTATAAGCAAGCAATATGTTTTATGTACTTGGGATATTTGTGTACTCATAGACAGCAATGACAACATTAATTTTGCTGTTTGCTTCTCTGTTGTCAGATGTCTTTTAGAATATTTGTGTTAATTATTTTTTTCCCAAAGGCATTTGGACCTTCAGAGGTGTCTTATCAATTACTATGTATCTCAAAGGAACCATTTGTCAACCCAAACTACTGAAGTAATCAATCTCATTGTAACTTTTGACAAACAATACCCCATAAACACATGGGTAGCTGTTCGAAATATGGTAAAGGAATTTAAACAATAGGATATACTGAAGACTTCATTGATCACTATCTCAGTCCTGTGGCCAGTTAAGAAGCTGGATGCATCCTGCTGATTGATAATAGATGATACTCGCCAGCACATAGAATATTCACAGTCCTTGACATTGCCAATAGATTCTGGAGGTTGCCATTAGTTCCTGAGTCTCAGGATTGATATGCCTTCACCTTAGAGCAGCAGTTCCCAACTTTACTTATGTCATGGACCAATACCATTAAGCAAGGGGTCCATAAACCTCTGCCTTAGAGAAACAGCAATATACATAGGCTATTCTATCTCAGGGTTTCCAAAACAGCCTCGCATTCTTCCAGAAAGTCATGGCAAGGACATCGGGCAAGCTCGATTTGGCGCTATTCCATAGTACAATTCTACAATATGTAAATGATTTGTTAATTGCCTCAGAGGACAATGTAGGACACTGTGGGGCAATAGTGAGTGTTTTGTATTTGTTCAGGCCACACAAGGCCCAAATAGGAAAGCAATCAGTGTAGTGTCTGAGACATGTTATCTCATGGGGTAGAAAGAACATGTGAGATGACAGAAAGACAGCAATTAGCTCCCTGCCCCACCCAGTCGATGTGAGGGGAGTGAGGAATGTAATGGGACTGTTCAATTACTGCCACAACTTCAGACCAGGATTTGCAGCACTGGTGTCCCCAGTACAGACTTCAGTCAAGGGAGGGAAGTCCCCTCTGGAGGAGGTAAATTGGAGGTCAGTAGAAGAGAAGGCCTTCACGAATATTTAGAACGCCCTAGTTTCTGCACCTTCTTTAGGTTTACTGGATGCGACTCGCCCCCTTCACCCTTACTGTAGTAATGAGGGGCAGTACTATAATGCAGTAGTAGCACAGGACCACAGGGACACAGAAAGACCAATATCATACTCTCTAACAAAACAGGCTCCTGCTGTAGCCGCACTTCCCTGGTGTGTCGTAGCCTTGGGCTGTGTAGGTTTGTGAGCCTGTAGTAATGGTGGGGCAGCTCCTGTTACACACTCCACACACCATTATAGAGCTCCTGAACACAGGGAGGCTGAGAGCAGTTGCGGACAATCGGAACAGTTCTCACCCCCAAAGATGAGAACAATATCATATATTTGGATTTTCATAAGGCATTTGATAAGGTCCCATGGGGGTGGGGGTGGTGGTTAGTCAACCTGTTTTGAGCCCTGTATTTGCCTACACAATAGGCCTACAGCAGATGCAACCTCACTGGCTCTCCACTTGGCCTTGGATCACCTAGACAATAGCAATACTTACAGCAGGCTGCTGTTTGATAACTACGGCTCCATCTTCAACACCATCATACCCTCAGTACGAATTAACAAGCTCTGAAACCTGGGCTCTGTACCTCCCTCTGCAAATGGATCTTAAGAACACAAGACACTGGAGTAGAATTATGCCACTTGGCCCGTCTGGTCTGCGCAGCCATTCCATCATGACTGATTTATTATCCCTCTCAACCTCATTCTCCTGCTTTCTCTCCATAACCTTTGATGTCTTAATTAATCTATCAACCTCTGCTTTAAATATACGCAATGATCTGGCATCCACAGCCATCTGAGGTGACTGCACAGGATCGGAAGTTGCAAGCTCAGTCCGCTGCATCATGGGCACTTGCCTCCCCAGCATCCAGAACATCTTCAAGAGCCGATGTCTCAAAAAGACAACGTCCATCATGAAGGACCCCATCACCCAGGACACGCCCTCTTCTCTCTGCTTCATCAGGGAGGAGGTACAGGAGCCTGAAGACACTCACTCACCATTTCAAAAGCAGCTCCTTCCCCTCCGGCATCAGATTTCTGAACGGGCATTGAACCCATGTTCACAACCTCAATATTTTTTTCTTTTTGTTTTCTTTTTATGCCACTTATTTATTTTAATCAAAAAATGTATTTCTTATTGAAACTTATATTTTTTTAAATTATGTATTGCATTGCACTGCAATGATCTGGCATCCACAGCCAATTTGTTACTGCTGCAAAGTAACAAATTTCATGAAATATGCCAATGATATTAAACCTGATTCTGGAAGCGAATGAAATACGCAGACATGGATTGAGACTTGGTCTTTGGACAGAAAGCAAAATGTTTGAATAAATGGATTCAATCCAGCTAGCAGGCTGTGACTGCCGATAATCAAAGGGGTTGGTGCTTGGGCCTCAGCATTCAACAATCAATATCATTTGTTTGCTCAGGTGACCAAAGTCCGAGTTGGCTGACAATACTAAGCTAGGTGAGATGGTGAGTATAGAAGAGATGTGGACAGGTTTAATGAATGGGCAAGAAAATGGCAGGTGACATGGAGTAACCTTCTTTGGTGTACATAATAGAAAATAGATTACTTGTTCGCTGGTGGTAGATGGGGCAATGTTGATGTTCAAAGGAACTTAAATGTCCTTGCACTCAAATCAACACAAGCCAACATACAGACACAGGAAGCAATTAAGAAGGCAGATGGTATTTTAGTCCTTGTAATGAGGCAATTTTAATGTAGATGTAAGCAACTCTTACCTCAGATGTACTGGCCTTTGCCAAGACCACATCTGGTTGTGATGATCTTCTACAAGAAGGGACATACTTACCACTGAGAGACTGCAGCAAAGGTTTATTAGACTGGTTATACGCTTAATATGTTTGAGAAGACTTTGAAAAAAATGAGCAGAATGAAAGGAGTTGTTATTGAAGCATACAGGGAAGATGCTAGGAGGATTTATCCTTTACCACAGAGGCCAGGACAAGAGGCATGTTTCAGATTAAGGAGTAGGCCTTTTAGGACGAAGATGAGATGAACTTTTTTCACACAAAGGATGTTAGAACTCTCAGCCCCGGGGGGTTATGAAAGATTAGTCACTCTGTTCATTCAGAAGTGAAGCCGAGATAGAAGATCAGCCAGTGTCCTAATGAACGATGGAGCAGGCTCAAATAAGATTGGTTAGAATGATAAGCTTGAAGAATATGTGATAAACAGGAATAATCAACAATTAAATAAAATGAAACCTCTGTTCAAAACAATCACTGTCTTATTTCAGATTCACACAAATCTAAGTAATACAAAATGCACAGATGTAAGATAAAAAAAATCTAATTAAGAGCACATGAAATAGACTGCTAACAGTCAGTTTCAAAGTAGTTGAAAACCTTTCAAATGAAGCTTAAGAACCTTGGATCTGGTCATAAGGGATGTGATGTAGAAGGGACACAGAGAGCTGTGGAGCAGGGTTGAGATGGCAAAAGGAATTTGTAAAAAGATGAGGGAACACACAAATTAATCCCATTCCCTGTCTTTAAAAAAATCTTACCTGAAATTGATATTCCTGGACTCACCACAGAGGAAGTTCAGACCAGCAGTAGCTACTAATGCTGAGTTATGCTTATGAATTATGCATTGATATTAGTACCAGCATTGATGGAATTAATGAAGCTGATTAGTACCTTGTCCACTTTGGAGGTTTCTTCCAGTAGATTGCCTTTTAAATACCCCAATATACTGGAGTTCTGGGAGCCAACGTTACTTCAGGCACCACTTGGCATTTGGCCTTTTAAAAGTCATTCTTCAAAAAAATCTTAATTCCTGCCACGTACAAAAGCAAGGCCAAAAACACAATGAAACAAATCATGGAAGAATTTATCGGGTTTAATACAGTTTGGCCTTCTGAAAATGGTGGAGGAAGGTGGCAGTAATTGGCCTCATCATTTGTATCAGGCTAGTTAAGAACTCGGAATGCTTTGCTGAAATTCTGGATTGTCATATCTACTGGAATACTATTAAATGCCCACAAAATAATTGGAGGTTTTCCCACTAGTGAATCTTGGCATCTGGAACCAAGATATTATAATAGCATCCTCATCCTGCAGACAGTCATGTTGATATACATCGCTCAGTAAATTACGTTCCATTAGTCACCCTGCCCACTTCAACGATTCTTTTTGTGCATGTAGTATTTATCTGTTCCAATTATCCTGTGTAAAATTGTCATAATAAATTGTCTGAAATGTACAACTTAGAACCCTGGCAAACACAGTATCTGCCAGTATGGATATCTCTGAGGTTCTGACTTTCCTTGTTTGTTTGGTATCTCTTGAGTTCTCATGTAACTGATGTTAAACTAATTTGATTTCAAAAATAAAATGCTCACATGTACTTGTCTGCTTATACAACAGAGAAAAGACTAGATGGTCTCAAAATGCTTAACCCACACTTCAACATTTAACACGTGAGGCACAAGTTCTTCTTTCAGGTCTTTGTTTCATATCAGAAGATGCACCAATACTCAGGTTTGGAAATGAATTTCTTTTATCTATCCAAACAGAAAGGCATGAAGCAATGTTGAAGAATAATAAACTGCAACTTTGTCAGTTACCATTACAATCAAATGAATTAACAGTTACATCTACAGAGCAGTAGTGGTTCAATAGTGATTTTCTTAGATACAGCTGCAATGCCCTGGTTCACATCTTTATTGTTATGCTGTAGGTATTTCATGTAGTCTGTTCTGCTCTGCTTTCAGCCTGTTTGGGTCATTGCTGAAGATACGGGGATGATGAGGAATGTGAGCCATCCAATTAGGACGGTGGAACTGGGGGGAGGTTTTTCTGGTGAGGGACTCTAAGGTTGGGCTTGGGGCTTTTGTTCGGGGGAGATGAAGAGAGAAGACACTGGAAGGAACTGGTCGTAGGATTTGACCCGGTGCGGGACCATGATTCGATGAAGCCAGGTGCTGAGATCGATTGAGGTGAATATGGTGAAACTTGTGCACGTTTGCCTGTTTAATTAAAATGGACTCTTTTCTTTTTGATTTTTTTTAATAACCCTTTAGATATGTTAAGATTCATAAATATAATCCCTTTAATTGTATGTGGTGTACTATCTGTTATTTTGTGGCATTAATTTGTAACAGGGTAGCAAAGTACACAGCATCCACACAAACTGGGGTTTGGGGCGGGAGGGCAGCTCAATCTCACGAGTTTGGAGAGTGCCTTCCCTAGACTTACGCAGCCAAGGAAACCGGGGGTTTCATTGTGGGGATGTCGTCTGGGATTGGTTTCAATGGAGCATTGATCCAGTGGGTTGTGTGTTTAAGCCTGTGTTAAACTATTGTCCGGTGAAGTGATTACGATACGTGGTTATGGATGCTGTAGGGGTTGAGCGGTGGTGCGAATCCACGGCGCTAACGATAATGAATGTGTGTGTATTGAATGTTCATAGCCTCGATGAATTGTAATTCAAACTTTACGTACCGTCAAAGCAGTAGGAGCAGTTACGATTATGGAGCGGAGGTTTGATAAAATGGCGGGCAAAGACTTTGTTTTAGTTCAGACCAGCGCTGACGTAATGGCAGTGGGACTGCCCGGTACTATTGGGCCCCCGGGCTGTAGGCTGTCCATACCTTACGGGAGGAGGGGAGTGAGGGCGAACGTGCCAAATCAGAGGCTAAGTCTCCTGTAGCTGGGGGCGGAGACTTCAAAGACAGGTTGCTGTCATTTCTGTGGAGTGAGGAGGAGGAGTGGTCCAATGAGTCCTCCAGCGAGGGTTGAGCATTTTGAGTTGGTAGCGGCCCTCTCCTCTCCAGTGAATAAATGGCCCAGTGCACAGGCGGAGGGTCCTAGTTATCGAAAGCTGGGAGTATTCTCAGGAGTGAAGCCCACTCCCGAGGGTGGAGAGGAGTATGAGACTCAGGCGGAGCAGACCCCTCAGATGCTGGGTGAGCGGCAGTGCTCTGATGACATAAAAAGATAGCAATTGCTAGAGAGCTTGAGGGGCCGGCTGGTGAAGAAGTGAGACCCGTAAAGACACAGAGCCCTATCGTAACCCCTGTGGGCTACATGCAAGAGCCAGAAAATATGTTTGGCATGACAGGAAGCCCGATGGAGCTTATGACGGGGTTTCAGAACATGTTTCAGGAGAAGGGGAAGGGGAGAAGGGGAAGAAACTTTCCACCTATATTTTTCAGCTAGAGAGGCAGCTCAGTTGATTGCGGCCATTCAAACGGTGGAGGTGAATCAGTTAAGAATGGACCAAATAGCGAAACGCGCCCAGTCACAAGACATGATCGCTTGCGGTCTCCGACTGTTTCGTAAGATGCCCCCCCCCCCCATTTGTTGAGCTGATCAGAGAAGTAAGAGAGGAGGTGAATACATCAGAGGTGTGGGGGAGCCTCTGACAGCGGGGTACAGTCCTTGGTAGTAGCTCCTTTGGCTGAAGTGACTACTGATAGCCCATCCCGGAGAGTGGTAAAGGAGCTCGTGGCAGAGTTGAGAACTGAGATGTCCCGGTTGTCATCGGTGGGTGCGGCCAGCCCATTTGACAAAGTGAACGGGCTCCTGTGAGAAGGTGAGCAGCCGCTATCGTCCGTGGTGAAAAGGGACACGATGGTTACTTGTCGTTCAAGCTGGAGTTTTTGGAGGCAGATGTGGGAGTGTCTGAGGTCCTTGATACATTAGTGCTGGTTTGCCTGGACCCTGTTGAGAGGGACGAAGTTTCAATTCTTGTGGGGACGAATACTCCTATTGTGAGAAGGCGAATGGGAGCCTGCAAGGCGAAAGTTGGAGCGAGCTTTCTGAAAACATTGTCCGTTCACCCAATGTTTCGAACTGCTTTTGAGGAAGTAACGTGGCCACACTGGGCTGGATGATGAGCTTAGACAAGGGACTGTGTGGTTCACCCAGTTAAAACCAGTCATGTTACAGCCTGGGGAAGTAGCGAAAGTGATGGGAAACCCCAAATTTCCCGGAATTCCTGAGGCCGAGGCTCTCTTGCGAAGAGGAGTCATGTTTACCTGCCAGCGTACTGGTCAGAAACCCTCAGTTGTACAGGTGAACAGGATGGCAGTGATTGTCAGGAACACTACGAAGAGGGAGGTCACCGCTGGCACTCTTCTGTCCGGTGATGGTAATGTCTAGTGTTCCGGTAGGACAAGCCGAGGAGAAACTCTCTCCGAGAAAGGGAAAGTCGACTGTCCAGTCAATCAACTTTGGGGCCTCCCCAGTACCTGGAGGTTGGAAGAGGAGGTATTAAAGCCGGAAGATGTCTTTTCTACTGACAAGTTTAATGCAGGGTGTTCCAAGAGCACTCGCCACACCAATCGGGTGACAGAGGATACCCCATTCAGAGAAAGGTCACCACGAATGGCGCCTGCAGAGGCGGAGGACATTCGGCAGCATCTGTGGAAGTTGAAGAAAGCTGTGAACATCATTGAGTTCAGATGCCCTTATGTGTCTTCAATAGTGGTGGCCAGGAAGAAGAATGGGAAGGTATAGTTGTGTGTGGACTATCAGACTCTGAATAGGCATACAGGCACTGACCATTATACGGTCCCAAGGATCAAAGACGCACTGGCCTGTCTTGAGTGGTGCGAAGTAGTTCAGTGTGCTTATCAGATCCCATGGGTAAGGCTGACAAAGACAAGACAGTGTTCATATGTCTCCTGGGGTTGTTCCAGTTTGAAAGGATGCCCCAGGGTGTATCAGGAGCACCGGCAAATTTCCAGCATGTCATGGAGAAAACAGTGAGGGATATGAACTTGCTTGAGGTGTTGGTGCAGCTGGAGAATCTCATAGTGTTCAGGTTCACCTAGGAGGAACATGAAGCGAGGTTACTGAAGGTGCTGGTCTGCCTGAAAGCTGAAGGGTTAAAACTTTCCCTGGACAAGTGCCAGTCCTGTAAGACAGCTGTCATTTACGTTGGGCACATAGTGTCATGGGATGGATCTGTCTAAGATAGAGGCGATGACCAGATGGCCAAGGCCCCAGAATGTGAGTGCACTGAGCTTGTTCCTTGGATCCTGTGGGTAGTATCGGAGGTTCATGAAGGACTCCTCTAAAGTGAGGTCACCCTTCAAATCAGCTTCTGTGAGGTTACCCTCCCTTGGGAAAAGAAACGGAGGATGACAAAAGGAGAGGATGGTAAAGATTATCACAGCCCTTCAGAGCTTTTTGGAGCAAAATAGGTTGCGAAATATGAAGAGGCCTTTCAGTTGCTGACAAAAGCGCCTGTGCTGGCTTTTACAGACCCCCGATTACCGTATGAACTGCATACGGATGCCAGCAGAGAGATCTTAGGGGTGTTCTGTATCAGGATCAGGGCACAGGGTTGAGATCTGTCGCACTTGTCAGCCGGAGTCTGTCACCCTCTGAGAAAAACTATCCCACACACAAGTTGGAATTCCTGGCATTGAAATGGGCTGTGGTGGATAAGTTAAGTGACTTATATGGTGCCAAGTTTGACGTGAGGATGGACAACAATCCTTTAATTTATATCCTGACCTCAGCGAAATTAGATGGCACAGGTCATCGATGGTTGGCAGCATTGTCTGCCTATATTTCAGCCTAAAGTACCAGCCGGGAAGTAGGAACATTGATGCTGATGCATTGTCCTGAAGTGTGCATGAAGGGCTGGACAGGGATGGAGAGTGAGAGAGCGTTCCTGCCCTGGAATGAAAGCCATGTGCCAGTTTTCCATCATGGTGAAGGCACAGTAAAGGCATCGGCAGGATCGAACAGTAGATAATTTGGGAGCTTCTAATGGTGCCATTCTACATGCTTCCTGCAATCTGACTGCGCTGAAGGCAAACCACAAACCAGTTGCCGGAATTGAGTCCTGGGAAAGTGGTAGCTGCTCAGTGAGATAATCCGGGTATCGGTACCATTTAGTTAGCAGTTGCAAAAGGGGACATTCCCCAAGCAGACAAGATAAAACACTCTGCAGTGTCTCTGCTACTGAGAGAATGGCCCAGATTAAAGTTGAGGAACCAGATCCTATACCGGGTGACATCGCCTCTGGACCAGCCTCGGAGTTCCCAGCTGGTTCTGCCTGAGAAGTACTGGAGATTGTATTGAAGTCGCTTCATTATGATTCTGGCCATTTGGGGGTTGACAAGACCTACGGGGTGCTCCAAGATCAGTTCTACTGGCCCTGAATGAAGCTGGAGATCATGCATTCAAAATATACAGAGAAAGATGCTGTCCATGAGGGCCGCTCTATTGTCCCACTTGCAGAGTGTGGGGCCACTTGACCTGGTGTATATGGATTTCCTGTCAATAGAGCCAGACGTCAGCAACATGGTGAATGTCTTGGTCGTTACAGATCAGTACACCAGATATGCGTAAGCCTTCCCTACCAAGGATCAGAGGGCATCCACAGCAGCCAAGGTGTTATGGGAGGAGTATTTCATTTATTATGGCCTCCCTCAGTGGATACATAGCAGTCTGGGACAGGATTTTGAGAGTAGGCTCGTACATGAATTACTGAGCATGCTTGGAGTCGAGAAGTCGAGGACTATGCCTTACTACTCGCAGGGTGATTCGAACTTTGCTAGACATGCTCGGAACCTTGGAGATCAGCAAACAGAACAAGTGGAGTCAACATATTGGACATCTGGTCCATTGCTACAACCGTACACAGAATAAAGCTACTGGGTACTCACCATATTATCTGATGTTTGGGCACATGGCAAAGTTGCCCATTGTCCTCTATTTTGGCACTAGCGAGGAAGATCTACCGCAGAAGGCTCAACTGAAGTATGTGTCTGATGAGAAGGGAGCTGAAAAAGGCTTACGAGTTAACTGAGGTTTTGGCTACCAAGCAGAATCAAGGAAATGAGAGGTGTGATCAAAAGTTTAGGTTCTCCCAGCATAAGTTGGCTGACCACTAGGCGGCTATGCCCTATATAGTGGAGAGGCAGATGGCATATGTACCGGTTTTCCAAGTGAAACCAAAGGATGGGAATTGGCCTGACAAGATTCTCCACCTGAACCACCTTCTACCTCAGGGACGAGAGGTGCGTGTTGACCCAGGGTCTGACCTGGACCCTACACCTAGTAGGGGGACTCTGCAGTGATGTGGGGTGTCTGAAAGACCAGCAGTGGGAATGATTAGACCGGCCCCTGCCCCTGAATGGGATACGGACTCAGAGAATGAGGAAATGGGGGTGTGATATATGCTGCCTTTCGCTAACTCCCCACTAATTGAGGAAGAGAGTCCTAACCCTTCTCACGCTGAGGCAGGTGGAATGGGGGGCGGGGTAGTATCAGTGGACAGGTAGGCTAGCACCTGGACAATGAAGGGAGACAGGGCTCTAAAATAACCGGGAATGGATCTGAGCTCAGCCAAGTGCCAAAGAGATCTGAGTTGTTAGAAGGCACTAGTAATAGACAGGGGGAGCTCTCGCCAAGTACACCCAGAAGTATCCCAAGGGGTGTCTGAAACTGAAGAAGCAGATGATGGGATAAGAAAGTCTCAAATAGTCAGGAGACCCCCAGATAAGCTGGCCCACTGGGGAAACAGAATGTTATGACTATCCCCTAGTGAGATTTGTCACTGCCATTTATAAATGGATTGGAGATCCTGACATCACGAAATTTCTTTGAAAATGATGTTATTAATGATGGGATGACAAATTATTTCAAAGTCATGAGGATATGACTATTTTGGTGGGGACAGAGTGCAATGCCCTGGTTCACATCTTTACTGTTATGCTGTAGGTATTTCATTTAGCAGTTCTGTAAGAGCAGTCTGCTCTGCTTTCAGCCTGTTTGGGTCATTGTTGAAGATACGGGGATGATGAGGAATGTGTGTCATCCAGTTCAGACGGTGGAACTGGGGGGAGGTTTTTCTGGTGAGGGACTCTAAGGTTGGGCTTGGGGCTTTTGTTCGGGGGAGATGAAGAGAGAAGACACTGGAGAGAACTGGTCGTAGGATTCAACCTGGTGAGGGACCATGATTCGATGAAGCCAGACGCTGAGATCGAATGAGGATCAGTGAATATCAGTGAAGTGTTGAGCTCCAACTTGAGCACATTTGACTGTTTAATTAAAATGGCCCCTTTTTGTTTTTCTTTACTAACCTTTTAGTTAAGTTAAGATTCATAAATATAATTCTTTTAATTGTACGCTGTGTGCTGTCTGTTATTTCATGACACTAATTTGTAACAGGGTAGCAAATTACACAGCATCCACACAGCCCAGGGTTTGGAGTGGGAGAGCTGTCTCACTCTCGCAAGTCTGGCAAGACTGGGGAGTGTCCTTCCTAGACTTCTGCAGCCAAGGAAACCAGGGGATTTCATTATGGCGGTGTCGTCTGGGATCCATTTCGTTGGATCAATGCTCAGGGCAATCACATAGCTCTGGGTCTAAATAACTGGGATCAAGCACTACTCCAGGGATTTAAAAACTACACTATTCTAGATATGCAGGGATCATTTCCTGTGCAAACAACAGAAGCTAAAAGATCCAATGTGCGGTTTTATCACATTGTGTTAGATGAGTTGTTCCATTCATGAACCAGTTGACCAAAGCAACAGGACACTTAAAGCTGGTTTGCTCCACTTCACAAATTTAGTTTCCAAATAACTGATGGCAGACTAGTATCCCATGCTGCTCATGTCTCGATACCTTCCTGGTGAAAGGCATCAAATCAGTGCTATTTAAACAGAGACTGTCTCCTAAGCATAGTAGGTTAAAATATGTCCCTTGAAAAATAAGAAAAATTACTTTAAAACAATGAATCGATCCCATTTATAAATCAACAAGTCAGTCAAGACTGGCACACCTCAGGGGTGTGTGCTTAGCCCACTGCTCTACTCTCTCTTCACCCATAACTGTGTGGCTAGGCCTGGCTCAAATGCCATCTATAAATTTGCTGATCACACAACTGGCAGAATTTCAGATAGTAACGAGAAGACATATAAGAGCGAGATGGATCAACTGGCTGAGTGGACTTCATAAAGGGTAAGTCGAGGGAACACACACCAGCCCTTGTCGAGGGATCGGAAGTGTAAAGTGTGAGCAATTTCAAAATTCCAGGATGCCAACACCTCTGAGGATCTATCTGGGACCAAAATATCTATGCAATTATAAAGAAAGCATGACAGTGGCTATAGTTAATTCGGAGTTTGAGGAGATTTGGTATGTCACCAAAAACACCGGTAACTTTCTAGAGGTATACTGTGTAGAGCATTCTATCTGGCTGCATCACTGTCTGGTATGGGGGGAGGTGGTAGTACTCCACCTACAGGGGGTTGTGAACTCAGTCATCTCCATCATAGGCACAAGTCTCCAGAGCATCCAGGACGTCCTCAAGGAAAAATGCCTTAAGAAGACAGCATCCATCATTAAGGACCTCTTTCAACCAGGACATGCCCTCTTCTCATTGCTACCATCAGGGAGGAGGTACAGGAACCAGAAGGCACAGACTCAATGATTCAGGAACAGCTTCTGCCCCTCTGCCATCTGATTCCTTAAATGGACATTGAACCTGTGAATACTACCTCCTTATTTTTTTCGTCTTTTTCAATTATTCATTTAACACATACATACACACAAATAAATAAATAAATGAAGATATATATATATATACACACACACACTTACTGTAATTTTCAGTAATTATTATGTATTGCAATGCACTGCTGCTGCATAACTTTATGACATCTGCCAGTGATATTAAACCTGTTTCTTATTCAGATTCTGAAGCTGTGACTTGAGGACCTGAGTGAGAGGGAAACGTTGAATAGGTGAGGACTTTATTCCTTTGAGCGTATGAGACTGAGGGGTGCTTCGACAGTGGTATACAAAATCATGAGGAATACAGATAGGATAAATGCAAGCAGACTTTTACTGCTGAGATTCGATGAGACTAGAGCTAGAGATCATGTTTCCAGTTCAACTAAAGATGAAAGGTGAAGTATTTAAGGGGGATCTGAACACTGGGTGGTGCGAGTGTGGACAGAGCTGCCAGAGGAAGTGGTGTATGCGGGTTTAATTGGAACATTTAAGAGAAGTTTGAATAGATACACGAATGGGAGGAGTATGAAGGGTTGATGGGACTAGGCCAAATAACAGTTTGACAATTCGTGGAAGCTCTGTAGCGCTCTATGTCTCTATGACACATGCTCATTAGTAGTGAATATATCAAACTGAATTTGGTGATGGATTAAAAATTTAATAGTGAGCTAAGAAACTAATCTTGCCTCCTTTTGAACAAAAATGTAACTGCTTTAATCACAGACTTGAAATGTGGACTTTTATTCCCCTCCACTGATGCTGCCTGACCTGCCAAGATCCACCAGCATTTTGTGTGGTTTAATTGCTTTAAATTTTGTGTTACAACACAGAGACAGCCTGCAGCTCAGGAAGAAGGATAGAGGGATACATCTTTGGTGGTGTGAAATGCACAGAAAGGTTAGCTGATAAAGATTGACAGTGCAAGACCAAAGGCCTGTTCATGATTGACTTATGTCTTATTTGTCAGGTTTTATATACCTTTAAGAACTGAGTTTATGTACCATGTGATAGGATTTTCAATATTTTTGTTGTACCAGTACCTTCTATTATTGATTGCCTTCAATAAAAGATGATTTGCTGCTCGATGCATTTCCACTTTATTTGAGTTATTCCTATAACTCAGGTCCTCTAGTTCAGGTTTGATTGATTTGCTGATTTATCAATAGGAATGATCTGTTGTTTTACAGTATTTTTTTTAAGTTTGCGTGAACGTATTTTAGCCTACCTTTTAGAAGGCAGACTACAGTTTGTGTATAGTTTGTCATTAATTCTGTTCTACTGTGAATGCCTGCAAAAGAATTAATCTCAATCTCATATGTACTTTGATAATCGATTTACTTCAAACTTTGAACTTCCCATTACTTGCCTGAGTAAGCAAAACAATTTCAGGTACTCTTGGTTATGTCAGCTCTATATTGACACCATTGGAACTGCCCCCATTTTTTTAAGATGCAGCAATGTAATTGTCAGTGACCCCACACTTCATAGTTCAAAGTCCAAAATAAATTTATGTACATAAATGTCACCAAATACCACTCTGCAATTCATTTTCTTGTGGACATTCACAGTAAATACAAAGAAACACAATAGAATCAATGAAAAACTGCACACAAATATAAACAGCCAATGTTGCACAAATACATACATACATACATACATAAATAAATGAATGAATTGATAGATAATCTCAATGGAAAAAAATACTTGCTTGCACTTACCCTATCTGTATCCCTCATAATTTTGTACACCATTATCAAATAACCCCTCAATCTCATATGCTCAAAGGAATAGTGAGGAAGGCAAATGCAATGTTAGCATTCATTTCAAGAGGACTAGAAAATAAAAGCAAGGACGTAATGTTCAAACTGTATAAGCATTGGCGAGGCCTCTCTTGGAGTATTGTAAGCAGGTTTGGTCACCTTATCTTCGAAAGGATGTGCTGATTCTGGAGAGGGGTCAAAGGAGGTTCATGAAAATGATTCCAGCATTGAATGGTTTGTCATACGAAGAGCATCGGATAGCTTTTGGCCTGTATTCACGAGAAATCAGAAGAATGAGGTGTGACCTCATTGAAGCCTATCAAATGGTGAAAGGGCTTGATAGAATGGATGTGGAGAGGGTGTTTCCTATGGTGGGAGAGTCTAAGACCAGAGGACACAGCCTCAAAATAGAGTGGAGTTCTTGTAGAATGGAGATGAGTGGGAATTTCTTTGGCTAGAGATTGGCTAGAGATTGGTGAATATGTGGAAGTCACAGGTAGCTGTTGAGGCCAAGACATATTTAAGGTAGATGTTGATAAATTCTTAATTGGTCAGGGCATGAAGGGATACAGGGAAAAGACAGGAGTTTGGGGCTGAGAGGAAAAATGGATCAGTCTAAGGGCAAAAAGCCTAATTCTGCTCCTATATCTTATGGTCTTATAATACTAAAGATGAATTGTAGAGTCCTTGAAAGTGACTCCATAGGTTGAGGAATCATGTCAGTGTTGGTGGGAGTGAATTTATCAACCCTGGTCCAGGAGCCTGATGGTTGTAAGAGAAGTTATCAAGGAAATAGTCTTTAAGCAAAACACTTCCCTAACATTCAGGAGTCAGCACTAATGTCCATGGGAAGCAGTCTTTGCAAAGGAATATAACAAAATAACATTGACCATGGAGTAACAGCTGGACTGTATTTCCTAAATAAATTCCTTTGGCTAACATTAAAGTTTGCTCTCTGAAAGAAATGTAACCTTCCTAATCTTAATCTCTTGCATGAAGCTGAATGTAACACTACAGCTTCCAGTGTTGCTTAATGAACTCTTCAAGCTTTTGCCATTGAATAATACAGCAGGCAAAGGCCAAATACATTAAATTCATTTTGGCTTTCACTGTGTCATTAAATATGCACATCATTACTCCCAACCATTGAACAGTGTTACATTACATATGATCTCTCCATTAATTTCCACATCACTGAAACCATTCTCTACCCATAATAGGAGGAAATAATTACTATTCTGCTGCAGTGTCAGGATTTTGCAAAATTTTGTTTTGCAGAGGCAAATACTTTGACGCGGCACTATTTATGTCATATTGTGAAAAGAGTTTGCTTTATAATTTAGTTTGCAGTTGCTGCCAATCACCAGTGTACTTTGGTGGGCTTATGACCACTGGGGAACTGGATTGAGTTCAAACACATTCCCCTTTGAAAGCAGTTTAATTTTTACCCCACCAAATGCTACAACGTGCTGGTGTGCAATTCCATCAGCAGCCCTTGAGAAACTCAGTAAAGCTCCTTCCCTTCATGAATGCCTTGGCTGATGTGGTCAATTTTGACTTAGACCAGCTGGCAGAGTGTGATTAGATTAGGTTAGATTTAGATTTATTTATCATACGTAAATCAAAGCATACAGTGAGAGGTGTCATTTGCAATAACAGCCAGTACACCAAACGATGTGCCAGGCAGCAGCTGCAAGTGCCACCATGCATTCCAGTGCCAACATAGCATGCCCACAATGCTTGGCAGAATAACACCATGACCGCAACAGAACAGAACACAAGCGACAAAGCATCAACAGGGAAGCAAGTCCCATTCCTTCTTACCTTCCACCCACCCACCTTAGGTTCCACACTACCAGGTTCAGAACAGTTATTAGCCTTCAACCATCAGACTCCTCAACCAGCGTGGATAACTTCACTCACTTCAACACCGAACTGACTCATTTTCAAGCATCCTGTAATACATGTTCTCAGCATTATCCTTGTGGATAGTTTTCTCCCAGTTTGGCATGAAACGGATGCCCACGTAACTTAATACAAAGATGCCTACAATATACCAACCATGAAGGAACCGAACAGGTTGTCCTTTCATACATTCGAAGTACCTCAGAAATGACAGCCTGACTACCCCAAGAACATGGAATTTCAGTCACGCATAAGTGAACAGTAAACATTGAGGAGAGAACTCTGCAGAGCTAAAGAACAAACCAAGCTATTGGACAAGATCAATGTGGTCTACAAAACCCAATGCAGCAAATATTACGTCAGCCAAACTGGGAGAGAACTATCCACAAGGATGCATGAATGTCAACTGGCTGGGAAGTGTCATGACCAACTCTCTCAGTCTCTAGCCATGAAGATCGAGAGGGGCACAAATTTGACTGGGCATCAGTGAAAATCACGGCATAAGCAAACACGTGGCATGCAAGAGAATTCCTAGAAGCATGGTCTTCTGCAAAAAATTCTTCTGTAAACAGATATATAGACCTTGATCCTATTTATAAGCCAATGTGGGCAAAATTGCAGTCCATAATGTGTAGAGTTTGCCACACAATAATCAACAATGAGACCCCCTCCCTACATCACAGCCGAGTTTCTGTAATGTTGACCAATCAACTGATTGATAAGTATATAAAGGCCAAGCATTCGGAGGACACACCACAAGTGAACAGTGCTGATAATGTCTCTGTGTATGGTGACGAAACCTTTACAAATGGGTTGCCAAGATCAGAGACCTTTTTACTACTTTGAGGCTCTAGTGCCCTTAATGAAAGAGGAGATACTATATCACAAGAAGCAGCTAGATGTTTTGGGCTCTCTGTAGCCCTGCCCAAATAGGCAAAGATTTGCTTTATTTGTCGTGTGTACATTGTAACATCAAAATGTACGAGGAATTGCATTGTTTTGCAACCATGGCCAGCACAGTCTGAGGATGTGCTGGGGAAGCCTGCAAATGTCACCACAGCTCCAGCACTAACACAGCATGCCCACTGCTTACTAAGCCTTGCTGACCCTTATGTCTCTGGACTGTGGGAGGAAGCTGGAGCACCTGAAGGCAACTCACGTGGTCACTGGACAAACCAACAAACTTCTTACAGACAGTGGCAGGCATTGAACCACGTTACAGCGTGGTTCAGCGGCTGCTATGCTTAGAAGCTGCAGATATCCTGACGCTAACAGGGATTTGATGTTCCCTACCCTGGTAGGAAGCTGCTGCCTCAAACAGCAAGACAGCAATTGACTTCAAAAGGTAACGTCATCATCAATTGATCTGTGAGAAAGTGCACCACAAAATGGGACTTAATCTTGTCTTCACCCAACATTTCAACACATTTTCAGAAGAGGCTTGGACCAGATAGTGATTAGGAGATGGAACCCTGGATGATCTTGTTCTCTTCTTCTGCCTCAAGATTCTGAGGATTTCCAGGAACTGTGGAATCGTGTGTCTCCATTCTGAGGTCAGGGTTACATCTCTGAACAATTAGAGCAGTTTAAAGGCTGGCAGTGTAAACAGCCCAAGGGCTATTTCGGAATTTCCACAGTTAGACAAAAAATATTACATGCATAATCTTTCATAGGAACATTTAATTTACTGACCATTTCCACCTCTCCATACCTTTCGCACTATGGGTTAGGGTGTTAGTTTTCTGTCAGGAGGTAATATGTTTCTTCAGATACACCAAGTGTAAAAGGGAGGTGAGACTGGATAATGGACCACTGGAAAATGATGCTGGAGAGGTAGTGATGAGGGACAAGGAAATAGTAGATGAACTGAATAAGTATTTTGCATCAGTCTTCACTGTGGAAGACACTAGCAGTGTGGTGAAAGTTCCAGGTGTCAGAAGTTATGAAGTGTGTGAAGTTGCCATTACTGGAGAGAAGGTTTGTAGGAAACCAAAAGGTCTGGTGGTAGATAAGTCAGTTGAACCAGATGGTGTATGTCCCAGGGTTCTGAAAGAGGTGGCTGAAGAGATTGTGGAGGCATTAGTAATGATCTTTCAAGAATCACTAGATTCTGGAATGGTTCCGGAAGACTGGAAAATTGAAAATGTCACTCCACACTTGAAGAAGGGAGAGAAGCAGAAGAAAGGAAACTATAGGCCAGTTAGTTTGACCTCAGTGGTTGGGAAGATGTTGGAGTCGATTATTAAGGATGAGGTCTCAGGGTACTTGGAGGCACATGATAAAATAGGCCATAGTCAGCATGGTTTCTTCAAGGGAAAATCTTGCCTGACAAATCTGTTGGAATTCTTTGAAGAAGTAACAAGCAGGATAGACAAAAGAGAATTGGTTGATGTTGTATACTTGGATTTTCAGATGGCCTTTGATAAGGTGCCACACATTAGGCTGCTTAACAAGCTATGAGACCATGGTATTACAGGAAAGATTCTAGTATGGATAAACCAGTGGCTGATTGGCAGAAGGCAAAGACTGGGAATAAAGGGAGCCTTTTCTGACTGGTTGCTGGTGACTAGTGGTGTTCCACAGGGGCCTGTGTTGGGACCGATTCTGTCAATGATTTGGATGATGGAATTGATGGCTTTATAGTCAAGTTTGCAGACAATATTAAGATAGGTGGAGGGGCAGTTAGTTTTGAGGAAGTAGAGAGACTACAGAAGGAGTTAGACAGATTAGGAGAATGACCAAATAAGTGACAGATGGAATAGTGTTGGGAAGTGAATAGACATGCACTTTGGTAGAAGGAATGAAAGAGTTGACTATTTTCTAAATGGAGCAAAAATACAAAAATCAAAGGCGCAAAGGGATTTGGGAGTCTTTCTGCAGGATTCCCTAAAGGTTAATTTTCAGGTTGAGTCTGTGGTGTTAGCATTCATTTCAAGTTAACTTAAGTACAGGCCCAGAGATATCAAATGCCCTTCATATGAAATGACTTTTGAACCTGGAATAATTTTTAAGTTAGCTAGAAAATAAAAGCAAGGATATAATGTTGAGACTTTATAAAGCACTGGGGAGGCCTCACTTGGAGTATTGTGAGCACGATTGGGCTCCTTATCTTAGAAAGGATGTGCTGAAACGGGAGAGGGTTCCAAAATGATTCCAGGATTGAATGGCTTGTCATATGGAGGGTGTGTGATGGCTCTGGGCCTGTGTTCACTAGAATTCAGAAGAATGATGAAAGGTCTTGATAGAGTGGATGTAGAGAGGATGTTTACTATGGTGGGAGAGTCTCAGACCAGAGGACACAGCCTCAGAATAAAGGGGCATCCTTTTATAGTGGAGATGAGAAGGAATTTCTTTAGCCAGAGAGTGGTGAATTTGTGGAATTCTTTGCCACAGTCAGTTGTGGAGGCCAAGTCTCTATGTATATTTAAGGCAGAGGTTGATAGATACTTGATTGATCAGGGCATGGAGGGATACAGGAAGAAGGCAGGTAATTGGGTCTGAGAGGAAAATTGGATCGGTCATAATGTAATGGCAACGCAGACTCGATGGGTCAAATGGACTAATTCTGTTCCTATACCTTATGATCTCATGGTCAATAGCCCCACCCCCCTTGTGGTTTTCTTCTCACCATCTGAAAATGTTAGCCTTTCCACTTGATGCCACATCGATCTGACCCACTTCCTATGGTCCTTTGGCCAATTCCACTTGCCTTGATGCACCCAGACTGGCTTTCTGCTAGGGAGTTCAAACAAGTTTATGTGAAATATGTTGCCCAAGGAGCAGGTGGCAGGCTCAGGAGGCTGAAATGCTATGCTAGGATTGACAGCTCTACTTCGTTTCAACATCTGTCCCATTTGTTGGAATTATGCCTGGTGGTCTGGGAATTGCTTGCTGACCGGTCAGGCTGAGGAGGTTTGAGGTGTTTGGGTAAAGATACACAGGGGCTAATTCATAGGCTGTGAGCATGTTGGGGGCAGACTTGTGCCGCAACAGTTCAACAATTTTGAGGGGAGGCTTTGCTTACTGTTGAGATATCGATTTGTCAGTAGCAGGGCAAGTCCCTGTGTTGGAGATCTTTAAGATTTAGTTTATTGAGGCTCTGGTGCCTAAGGTTATCAGGCTATTACAGCCTTAGGCCCTGGCGGGTTTGGACTATTAGGGTGTTCAGTGCTTCAGTCTTGGGAGTTCAGACTTCCACCCTCCTTGTATTCGAGAATCTTGTTGGCTCTCAAAGTACAAGGTAGAAGTCTGACCAATTGTAAAATATTGTACATAGACCCCTCCTGCTCCTCGCTGCCAGAGCCCCAGGCCCCATCATAATTCCTATTGCTCAGGCCTTAGCCCCGATCTCAGGTTCCCAGCACGCTGAGAATCTGGTACCAAATTTTTGACCAGACTTTTTCCAGTTCAACTTCAAAAGATGTCGATGCCAGTATACTTCTTTGACACAAGCATCAGGCTGATTCTAACATGCCTTTTCCCCACTACCATCAGGTTCCTGAACTGAACTGAAAAACCTCTAGTTCTAACTCAGACTATTTTTTCCCTCAACTTGCACTAATGCTATTATGTTAGTTTTGTTTATTGTGCCTTTGTAAATCATGTATAATTTATCTTAATTTAAGTTTTTGTAAATTATGGTTGTCATGTTTGTAATGCAGTGTGCTACTGCAGCAAAAAGCATATTTTCATGGCATTAATACCAATTTCAAAGAAGTATAGGTTGGGGTTAGGGTTAGTCAGTTGTAGACACTAGAAACATGGCAACACTTATGGGTCATTGTTTTGGTCATTGACGCAAATGACACAATTTGCTGTATGTTTCAATGAAAATATGACAAATAATGCTAATGCTTAACAAGGCTAATCTGTTATGTATACCATTGACAACAAACTTGAAATGGCATTTGGTCTGGAGCTTACCAATTATTTCACAATCGTTACAAGTAGTTATCAAAGTTGCTGGAGTTTGACTGGGTATCAGTGAGAGAAACTGAATTGGACTTGTGCTAATGCATAGCTCTTCAAACCATATTGTCTTTTGCCTATCCTTCAGCATCATACATTAGTCTAGTCATCTGGCAATAAATACGTTGCCCAAAATACTTGTTCTGATGAAGAATCCTGGCCCAAGTCATTAACTGTTTCTTCCCCTCTGTAGAGGCTGCTTGAGTTCCTCCAGCATTTTGTGTGTTGCTGTGAATTTCCAGCATCTGTAGAATCCCTTGTATGTTGACCAAACATCACAGCTCACTCCAATGAGATGATAATCAAAAGATCACAAGAATTCTGGCCTTCAACTGCATCAATGGGTCCACATCTGAAGAAGATGGATTGAGATATTAACAGCAGAAAACACTCAAGCTAGTAGTGGTGATGACAACATGTATAAAATGGAATGAGGAAGCATTAGTGTAAGGAAGAGGGGCATGATGGAATAAAGGAAGGCAATCAGGTGGGAATAATGAAATGAAAATTCGAGTATCAGGACAGAGTAAGTTAGAACGGATAAAGAAATAAGCATTAGATGAGTTCAGGTGAAGTGTGTTCGAAAGGATGTAGAAGGATGTGCATTGCATTGAAAGGAGAAACCTCAATATTGTGTTCTTGACTCTTCTGGCACTGAATAAAGAACAAAATTGAGTTTGCAGTCCTTCCATTCTGAAGCTCTGATTATGTGAAAAGCTCTCACTGCAATGTGACGAATCAGAAACAGAGAACATGGATGCAAGCAGAAATTTCCATTATGTTGAAGTTAAGAAAAATTCGGTCTTTAACTTTGTCTTTTAAAATAGCTGGGTTTAAAATGAATACCATCTTTCCATTCCCGCTTTCAAAATGGATCCTGCAAATCTGTAGGAAAGCAGGCTGAATAGTTTGGTCTGGAAAACATTAGAAGAGATAATGCAATAAAGATCAAGTGTCTGAACCCCATAAAATGGGACAGTGAAGGTATTTCAGCAAGTGAAGATGCTCATAGTTAGAATTTAAAGAAATAAGTTAAGGTAATCCTCCCTGACCCCAATGAATCATCAGTTCCCTGTACAGGATAAGAGAATGGGCACAATAGGCAAATCCTGGACCTTCCCAAAGACCTTCACCAAGCAAATTAATTCATCTTGCTTCATACTACATGGTCAGCACATTAGTTCACTGGCTCACTCAGCATCCAGAGAATGACATGTGGGCCACATTATCACTTCTCTTATTCCTGAGCCATGAACGTAGAATTGCAGAAAGATGAGAACGTAAGGTGCACATGAGGAACCTCTCACTCCACACCATCTATTCCTGCTCAATGCAGGAGCAATTCAGCTTGTTCCATTCCCCATCGTCCCTCCCTAAAACATTCCTTCAGGGGCTCCTAACCTAGGGTCCACAGCCCCTTCGGCTAATGGCATTAAAAAGGTTGGGAACACCTGCTTTCAAAGTACTTTCCAGTTTTCTTTTAAGTGTCATGCCTGAAACTACCTGTACCACTGCCCCAGCAAAAAAATCCACATTACTGGGTTAAGAACAATTCTCCTCTTCTAATAAACACAAAAAAACACTGCAGATGGTGGAAATTTAGAGAAGCACACACAAAACACTAGAGATAGTCAGCAAATCAGGTAGCACCTAAGGAAGGGAATAAACATTAGATGGTTCGGGCTGAGATCCTTCATCAGGACACTCGTAAAGTCAGTTTTAGTCCTAACACCAACCATTTGCAGCTTCACTCTTCTATCTATTTACTCTGACTTGACCCTCCATGATTTTATCTCTCTCTCTCTCTCTCTCTCTCTCTCTCTCTCTCTCTCTCTCACACACAACAAGAAAATGGCAGCTTCTCCACTTTCTTCACATAACTGGAACTGTCCCAGTAAATATTCCCTATTGTCTTTAAAAGGTCTTTTCTAAACCCCAGTACCTAGTACTGGGTAGACTACCTCCACTGTGGCCAAATCAGAATGTTATACGGCAGCAAACAACCTGCTGGAGGAACTCAATGGGTCAAGGGATGAGGGAAGGATGGGTGGTGTGGGGAAAGAATTGTTGCTTGAAACCTTTCACCTGGACCCAGGAACAATTGCTTCCCCCCACATTATATGTCAATGACTTTAATAATGGAATTGATGGCAAAGTTTTCAGATGATACGAAGTTAGGTGGAGGGGCAGGTAGTTTTGAGGAAGTGGAGAGGCTACAGAAGGACTTAGATAGATAAGAAGAATGGGAAACAACATGGCAGGTGGAATACAGAGTTGGGAATTTTATGGTCATGCACTTTGGTCGAAGAAATGAAAGGGTGAGCTAGTTTCTAAATGGAGAGAAATTTCAAAACTCTGAGGTGCAAGGGGGCTTGGGAGTCCTTGTGTAGGATTCCCCAGTGATTAACTTGCAGGATGAGTCAGTGGTGAGGAAGGTAAATACCATGTTAGCATTCATTTCGAGAGGACTAGAATACCAAAGCATGGATGTAATGTTAAGGCTGTATAAAGCAATGATGAGGCCCCACTTGGAGTATTGTGAGCAGTTTTGGGCCACTTACCTAAGAAGGGATGTGCTGACATTGGAGAGGGTTCAAAAGTGGTTCATGAAAAGTATTCCGGGTTTGAAAGTCATTTCATATGAAGGGCATTTGATGTCTCTGGGGCTGTACTCATTGGAATTCAGAAGAATGAGGGTGACCTCATTGAAATCTATTGAACGTTGAAATGCCTCGATAGAGTGGATGTGGAGAGGACATTTTGTATGGTTGGGGTCAGAGACCAGAGGTCACAGACTGAGAATAGAGGGGCATCCTTTTAGAATGGAGGTGAGGAGGAATTTCTTTAGCCAGAGAGTAGTTAATCTGTGAAATTTGTTGCCACAGGTGGCTGTGGAAGCCAAGTCTTACAGTATATTTAAGGCAGAGGTGACTGATTCTTGATTAGTCAGGGAATGAAGGGATACAGGGAGAAGGCAGGAGATTGGGGCTGAGAGGAAAAATGGATCAGCCATGATGAAATGGCGGAGCAGACTTGATGGGCCAAATGGCCTAATTCTGCTCCTATATCTTATGGTCTTAAATGCTGCCCAACTCACTGAGTTCCTCTAGCAGATTGTTTGTTGCTCCAGGTTCCAGCATTTGCAGTCTCTTGTATCTCCAGAGTTTTATGAAGCTCATGGTTTGCCTGGTTTTGAAAACTATGCCCAGGATCCTGTATGTTCCATTAGTTGCTCTCTTGCCATTTTTAACAATTTATGCACATGATTCCACCCCCCACCCCCACCCCCATTCCTTGACCATTTTTTTAGAACTGTGCTTCCTAGTTCATAGCAGGACTGGAAGGGAAGCGGACGGACATCAGATAAGAAGGTGGGGAGAAGGACAGGAGTACAAACTGGCAGATGATGGGTGGAGTCAGGTGAGGGAGAATGATAGGTGGGTGGGTGGCCAGCGGGTGAGGGCGGATGAAGTAAGATGGTGGGAGAGGGTAGGTGGAAGAGGTAAAAGGATGAAGAAGGAATCTGTTAGGACAGGACAGCGGGCCATTGAAGAAAGGGAAGGAGGAGGAGAACCAGAGAAAGTGGAAGGGCAAGGGAAGAAAAGAGAAGGGGCAAATGAAATGTGGAATTGAAAATATTCAGCTTGTACTCCTTGCCTCCCCCACATTCTTATTCTGGCTTCTGCCCCCTTCCTTTCAAGTGCTGATGAAGGGTCTTGGCCCAAAATGTCCACTGTTTATTCCCCTCTATAGATGCTGCCTGACCTGCTGAGCTCCACCAGCATTATGTGTGTGCTGCTCTGGATTTCCAGTATCTGCAGGCTGTCTTGCGTTTCTAGTTGACAATCCTATTTTGTCTGCACGCTTGTTCAAAGAGTCAAAAGTTTCTTGAAACTTAAACCTGGCTGTTTGACACATTTAATAGAACTCAACCAGCAGACTGAGGAAAGGCGCTTCGTTCCCTGATACCTGAACCATGCAAGGGTAATATTCACAGTAATACAATTAATACTTCTCCACACAAGATGCAAAATTGAACGGTCGTGTCGAGTATGACGTTCTCCAAAGGGACTGTCTAGTGCTGGGTCCTCAGGTTGTTGTAGAGGACGATCCAGGAGGCATATATTCTGCGGGACTTAATCCAGGGTGTAAGGGTGGATTCCCTTAATGGAGATAACCTGTGTGTGACTTTGTTTAACGTGGGGAGGCTGATGCGTAGGTAGCCACCACATGCTTCTTGGTGGATCGGAGTCAGACAACTTCCAGAGATTTCTTGTAATTTTTTTAAAATAAAATTTCAGTGAATATAAGTAAAGACACTTATTCCTATCACACCTCTCACAACATTGGGGATCCTAAAAATACTTTACAAGCAATTATTTTGTGGAATATATTTATTTTTATATTCTTAGCAGAGAGATCTCGCTGCAGTATGAATGAAAGAGTTGGGAATACGCCAGTGAAGTGGCAGGACACAATGACATATGGACGTTCACTGTCTCTGCTAGATTAGTGTTAATATTGTCACTATTAACTGAAAACACCGAACAGAGGCAGAAGAGGAAATATGTGGGAGGGGATAGAAAATCCCAAGGCGTTTTGTCTTCCGGCAGCTGATTCCAGGTAGTACTGGCAGATACCCAGAACAAGCAACTGGCTGTTCACTTATCCATAACTAATCAGTTGGCAGCGGAGATGAAAAAGAGGACAAGAGAAACATCATGGAAAGAGCTAAGTGCTATACTCTCAAGAAAACTCTTTCCCTTACATAACTGTTGAAAATGTTTTAATCTCCTTCTCTGCCTTGTAATCTCCAACACTCTACTAGTGCCAGAGGCACAGTATCCCGCTGAGACGCCTCTGCAATATTTCCACTGCATTTTGAAACCCTTGGCAAGGCCTCTGCTTCAGCAGTTGTCATTTCAGATGGTTGAAGGGCTTTGTTTATGTCTTTCGGAGAAGTATATTTTTAATAAAGCTTTTTATCAATTTCATACACACACTCACTTCCATTCCCCACCATCTTCTTACACATTCACTCCTGTTCCAGAGACCTCACTAATTAACATGAACAATGTGAGTCCTCAAGCAGACAAAAATCTCTCATTTTTGCACAGAAGTGGGTGAGATTTGTCTTCTGTGATAGTGACTTAACAGCCAGGTTTATTCAGAAGGTAAAAATGACTTTCTTCAGGGAAGAAAACCACATTTAGTAGTTCCTCAGGGCAGTTTAACAAGGCAATAGTCATCGTTAATACTTGCACTGACCAAACCAAGAATATAAGAATTAAAATAACTTGGAATAAAAATAAAATAGATTAAATTGAATCTGAACTTGGGTAAACAACACTGTTAATATAATGAAGGTTGATACTTGCAGCATCCTGATACAAGATTTTAAACTCAAAATCATTGCCAGACAACAGTGAAGAAACTGAAACACTCCTTGTATTGGCTATATTATTCTATACCCTGTACATCAGAGACAGGGTCTCTAAGATTATGGAACTTTGTTGGTGATTCACTCGAACAGCAAGAATACTTCATTAAACAAATTAAAAGTTTACAGTAACGAATGGGATCCTTGCTGTGATTTACTACAGCACAGGCAGACTGGTTCTACCCAGTTATACATTTAAATAATTACAGTAACATACGAAGAGAAATTGATTACTTGTTAGAATACGTAAAGAAATTCACTCCTAAAATCAATTAATTCATATATGTTACAGTGAGTTTTAAGGCATGGTGCACCTCCTCACTATACATCTTGATTTTGAATACATTTTATATTCATCAGTTCTCAATGGATAATATTGCCCAAATAGTAGATGATTTTCCATAAGTGTACAAGAGTGCTAGAAAGCTCAGCATTTATTGCTTATCTTTTTCCATTGAGGTTGGGTGGGACTACAATGAGAGGTCATGGCTTAAGGGTGAAAGATGAGAAGTTTAAGGGGAACATGAGGGGAAACTTGTTTACTCAGAGGGCCGTGAGAATGTGGAATGAGATACCAGCAGAAGTGGTCCATGCGAGCTCGATTTTAACGTTTAAGAGAAGCTTTGATAGGAACATGGATGGTAGGGGTATGGAAGGCTTTGGACCCGGTGCAGGTCAATAGAGGTAGGCAGACATGGACTGGATGGGCCAAAGGGCCTGTTTCTGTGTTATACTCCTCCGACTCTATGACTCTATCTCTAAGTACCCTGAGAAAGTGACCTGGAATGTTTCAGTCTGTATTTCTCGACACAACAGAGAGCTTTGCTTGGCCATTTCAGAAGGCCCATGCTGATGAGTTTTATAAGCAACCTGCCCATTTCAACATCACCATAACTACCATCTCTTTAATTATAGAACTAATGGATTTTAAATTCCCAGTCGCTGAGGTGAGATTTGAACTCATATCTTCAGATTATTAGTCTAGGTCTCTGCATTCTAGACTAGTAGCGTAGACTATGTGCTACTGTTTATATCATCACAGAGTCATAAATTTGTACAGCCCTTCAGCCCATCGTGTCTATGCCCGCATACACCATTTTCATTTACCCATGTTAGACTGCATCTTCTATTGTTTTTGATGTTTAAGTTTATAGAACTCAGCACAAGGAAAGTTGATGTATATGCTTGTGGCCACTTTATTAGGTACACCTGTACATCTGCACATCTGCTCATTAATGCAAATATCTAATAACCAATCATATGGAAGCAACTCCATGCATAAAAATACTCAGACATGGTCAAGAGGTTCAGTTGCTGTTCAAAACAAATATCAGAATGGGGAAGAATATGATCTAAGTGACTGTCTGTGGAATGATTGTTGGTGCCAAACTGGGTGGTTGGAGTATCGCAGAAACTGCTGGGATTTTCACACACAGCAGCCTCTAGAGTTTACAGAGCATGGTGTGACAAACAAAAACATCCAGTGAGCAACAGCTCTGTGGGTGAAAATGCCTTGTTAATGAGAGAGAGGTCAGAGGAGAATGGCTGGACTGGCTCCAGCTGACAGGAAGGTGGCAGTAACTCAAATAACCACATGTTACAACAGTGGTGTGCAGCAGAGCATCTCAGGACACACAATACATCAGATCTTGAAATGGATTGACTACAACAAAGTGTTTCCCTATCTCCGAGCTGTTGCATTTCATGCAGCATGATGCTGCAAAAGTAGCTTATTTATCAGTCCTATAGAAACTGTGCTACTGTTAGACCCCCTGAGGTTTAGACCCTTCACCGTCCACGTTAGTAGAACTGAACCTGGTCCCAGCATATCGATGCAGCTATAAAGAAAGCAAGACATCAGGAGTTTGAAGAGATTTGGTATGTCACCTAAAACATTTGAAAATTTCTACAGGTGTAACGTGAGAGCATTCTGACTGGCTGCATCACCGTCTGGTACGGGGAGAGGGGTGGGCTGGGCGCGACTGCAGGATCGAAGTAATCTGCAGAGAGTGCTGAAGATAGTCAGCTCCATCATGGGTACTAGCCTCCGCAGTGTCCACCACATCTTCAAGGAACAGTGACCTCAAAAAGGTGGCATCGACAAATGAGGACCCACACCTCACGGGACTTGCCCATTCTCACTGTTACTATCAGGTAGGAGGTACAGGAGCCTGAAGGCACACACTCAGTGACTCAGAGAAAGCTTCCTTCCCTCGTCCCATTCGATTTCTGAATGGGCATTGAACCCACAGACACTACCTCACTACTTCCATTATTTATATTTTTGTACTGCTTATTTAACTATTTGATATATTATATATACTTACAGTACTTCACAGCTTTTCCTACATTATCACTATTGCATTGCACTGCTGCTGCTAAGTTAACACATTTCAAGACATAAAGTAAAGGCATCCATTAGTCTTGCGAGACCATGGATCTGCGCCTGGAAAGTCTTCACTCTCCAGGGCGCAGGCTTGGGCAGGATTGTATGGAAGACCAGCAGTTGCCCATGCTGTAAATCTCCCCTCTCCACACTACCAATGATGTCCAAGGGAAGGGCATTAGGACCCATACAGTTTGGCACCAGTGTCGTCGCAGAGCAATGTGTGATTAAGTGCCTTGCTCAAGGACACAACACATTCCCTCGGCTGGGGCTCGAACTCACGACCTTCAGGTCGCTAGCCCAATGTCTTAACACTTGGCCACGTGCCCACACGAGACATATGCCAGTGATAATAAACCTGATTCTGATTCTGAACCAGCTGAGTCGTCTTGTTACCAAGGGACAATAGTAAGCGTGCCGGAGAGTTTCTTCAGGAAGTTAAGGAGGCAGAAGATTATTTCCAATGAATTTTCTAGCCACAGTTAGAGTTGTTGAGCAGAAAATGTTTCCCGGTGGGCAGTGCGGGTCTTCATTTATCGGACATGGAACCAGAACATGCTGGGAATGTACATGCAGCAGGTGTGGAGGGGGAAAAGTGGAGTTAATGGTTCAGGTCAATGACCATTCATCAGAACCAAAAAGTGTCATGGTGCTGTATACAGGTTATACAGTGAAGAAGGAAGATGAACAACAGGGTGGAGACCAGGGGAGAAAGTATAATGAAAAGAGATGATAGTGTAAGATGAATCAGAATCAGGTTTATTATCACTAACATATAACCATATAACAATTACAGCACGGAAACAGGCCATCTCGGCCCTTCTAGTCCAGCCGAACCCTTACTCTCACCTAGTCCCACTGACCTGTACTCAGACCACAACCCTCCATATGTTGTGAAATTTGTTGTTTTGCAGCAGCAGTACATTGAAATGTATAAGAATTATTATAAACTACAATAAGGAATGTAATAAAAATAAATAAGTACATCAAAAGGCGAACAATATGTTAGGGTAGTGTCTATGGGTTTATGGTCTGTTCAGAAATCTGATGGCGGAAAGGGGAGAGCTGGCCCTAAAACACTGAGTGTGTGTCTTCAGGCTCCTCTACCTCCTTCCTGATGGTAGAGATGAGAAGTGGGATGTCCTGGGTGATGGGGGTCCTCAGAGACAAAGCCATCTGCCTGAGACGTTGACTTTGGAAGATGTCCTCAATGCCAGGGAGGCCATTCCCCTTGATGGAACTGGCCAAGTGTACAACCCTCTGCAATGTTTTCTGACCGTGTGCATTGGAGTCTCCAAACCAGGTGATGATGCATCCAGTCATAATGCTCACAATGATACGGTAAGAACCTGCTTGAACCTTTGATGACTGTGAAGAAGAGTGCTCGATAGACGCACTCCTAACGCAAGCAAATTTACACAAACATTGCCTTGTCTTCGCACTGAGTGTGCGCTCTTCAATGTCTTCCCCCAGTACATTCTATTAATGGGTCCTAAAGGGTTGGCTTTATGGTGTCTTTCCCACCATACACAATGAAGTGTTCAATTTCTTTAGTAATGTGGATGTGTAAATGTGTCTATATTGTTTGTAGACTGGTAGATTCTTCTGTTTATATTGTAAAATGATTGTAACTACATTGTGGGGAGCATCATATTCTAATTCATGTGTAGGCTTAAATCAATTTTGTTGGTAATTAAAGATGGAATGTCCTGGTGCCTAAAAAAAGGGGCAGATCACTCTCAGTGGGAGAGAGAGAGAGAGATAGGGGCTGTGAGGAGTCTACACCGGACAAATAGTATGGAGCTATTATTGTGTTTTCTGGTAAGTATCTTTTTGTAAATATTGGCAGTTTTCTTTTCACTATTTTCACTAATTTTTGTAAGTTTGATTTTTGGCACACTTAATAAACACCCTTGCACTATACTGCTAAGCGCTTCCAGCCATTTTTGTCTTCAGTCATGACCTATGTACCTAACAATGACATACCAAATTTCTTTAGACTCCTAATGAAGTTTAGCTGCTGGTGTGCTTTCTTTCTCATTGCATCAATATGTTGGGCCCAGGATAGACCTTCAGAGATGTGGGCCCAGTAAAGAGGTTTTCACTTACACTGATACAGGCAAAATGCTGGAGGAACTCAGCAGGCCAGGCAGCATCTATGGAAAGGAATAAAAAGTCAACATTTTGGGCTGAGACCCTTCATCGGGACTAGAAAGAAAGGAAGAAGAATAATTAAGTGGGAGATAGGTGAACCCAGGTAAGGGAGAAGGTAGGTGAGTGGGGATGGAGTAGTAAGTGAGAAGTGTGGAGGTGATAGGTGGGAAAGATAAATCACAGAAGAGGAAGGAATCTGATAGGAGAGGGTGGACATGGGAGAAAGGGAAGGAGGAGAGGAGCTGGAATGCGGAATGGAAAAGGAGAGAAGTTGGAGGGGGTAGAAGGTTCTGGAAGTTAAAGAAATCAATGTTCATGCTGTTAGATTGGAGACTACTGGAATGGAACACTCTCCAACCTGAG
This sequence comes from Mobula birostris, assembly GCF_030028105.1. Lineage (NCBI taxonomy): Eukaryota > Metazoa > Chordata > Chondrichthyes > Myliobatiformes > Myliobatidae > Mobula > Mobula birostris. Next base: position 123,860,364 of record NC_092379.1, on the reverse strand, counting down.
AGTGCCCTCGCTGTGGCAGGAGAGGGGACCACGGGCCAACATGTCAGAATAGGAATGGGTAGTGGAATTAAATGGTTGTCCCTGCTGTAGTCGGAGTGACGTTTTCAAATGTGATCATTAATTACAGGGCCTACTACCTATTAATGACTGTTCTTGACAAGATGGTAGTGAGCCAGTTTCTTGAATTAGTGCAGCACACACACACACACAATATTACTGTGTGTAATATTAACTTAAAGCTTTTGACCTGTTCCACTTGTGCACCACTGATGTAAATTGGGTCGTGCGGTCCGCTACTCCTTCTGAAGTCAACAACCAATTCCTTCGTCTTGCTGATGTTGAGGGATAGGTTATTGTCTTCACATCATGCCACCAGGTTCTTAATTTCCTCTCTGTATTCAAACTCATCATTACCTGAGATACGGCCTACAATTGTTGTGTCATCAGCAAGCTTATATATTGAATTTGATGGAAACTTGGCTACACAATCACGGGTGTACAGTGAGTACAACAGGGGGCTGAGTACACAGCCTTGTGGGGCACCGGTGCTCAGAGTGATTGCAGAGAAGAGCTTGTCCCCTATTTTTACAGCCTGGGTCCTGTCTGTAAGGAAGTTGAAGAGCCTGCTGCAGATCTGAGTGCTAAGGCCCAGGTTTCAGAGTTTAGAACTCTGTTTATTTGGAATGATGGTATTAAAGGCAGAGTGAACCATAGGAGAAAGGAAAGGAGGAGGGGACTCAGGGGGAGGTGATAGGTGGGTGAGAAGAGGTAAGAGGCCAAAGTGCAGAATAAAAAGGAGGGAAGGGGGAGGGAACATTTCTTTTACTGGAAGGAGAAATGGAATTTCATGCCATCAGGTTGGAGGCTACCCAGTTGGAACATAAGATGTTGTTCTTCAACCCCGAGGGTAGCCTAATTTTGGCACAAGAAGAGGCTATGGACCAACATGTTGGAATGGGAATAGGAATGGAAGTGGGAATTATAATGTTTGACCATGGGGAAGTTCCCGGAAGTGCCTTCAAATGGAGGTGCTTGACGAAGCGGTCCCCCAATATATGACAGGCCTCACCATTGTCGAGGAGGCCCCATCGGGAACACTGGGCACAATAAACAACCCCAGCAGATTTGCAGGTGAAGTGTTGCCTCATTTGCCTCACTGTCTGTGGCCCTGAGTGGAGGTGAATGGGCAGGTGTACCACTTAGGCTGCTTGCTGGGCTGAGTGCTGGGATTGAGATTACCGGGGAGGAACAAATGGACAAGGGAATCGTGGGGGGAGCAATTCCTACAGAAAATGGAGGGGGGGAGGTAAAGATGCGTTTGGAGGTAGGATCCCTTTGGAGATGACAAAAGTTGCGGGGAATGATATGTTGGATGCAGAGGCTCATGGGATGGTAGGTAAGGACAAGAGGAACTCTATACCTGTCAAGGCGATGGGAAAATGGGGTGAGTGTGGGTGTTCAGAAAATGGAGGATGAGGGCAGCTCAATAATGAAGGAAAGGAAACACCATTCTTTGAAGAATGAGGATATTTCTGACGTCCTGGAAAGGAAACCCTCATCCTGGGAACAGATGTGGCAGAGACAAGGAACTGAGAAAAGGGAATAGCATTTTTACTGGTGAGAGGGTGGGAAGAGGTATAGTCAAGGTAGCCTTGGGAATTGGTTGGTTTATAAAAGATGTCGGTTCACAGTTTGTCTCCAGAGAGGGAGACAATGAGCTTGAAAAAGTGGAGAGAGGTGTCAGAAATGGACTCAATGAATTTAAGATGAGGGTTGAAGTTAGAGGCAACGTTGATGAAATTGACAAGCTCAGCATGGGTGCATGAACCAGCAGATGAAGAGATGGGCCACATTACCGGGGAAAGCTTGGAACATGGGCTGTTCTACGTAGTCAATGAAGAGACAGGCATAGCTGGGGCCCATGTAAGTGCCCATGGCTCCCCCTCAAGTCTGGAGAAAGTAAGAGGAGCTGAGGGGACGATTGTAGAGGGTGAGGACCAGTTCTGCCAGATGGAGCAGGGTGGTGGTGGAGTGGACCTGGCTGGTTCCTTTATTGAGAAAGAAACAGAGAGTTTTTAAGGCCTTGTTGATGGGGGAGTGAAGAATATAGGAACTGGACACCAATGGTGAACACCAGGTGGTCAGGGCCGGGGAATTGAAAGTTAGCATGGAAATCGAGAGCACGAGAAGTGTCACAAATGTAGGTGGGAAAGGGCTGAACAAAGAGGGATAGTGGGGTAATTAATTAAACAGGCTACTCTGTCCTCGATGATTTCAATCTTTTGTATGTTGTTGGAGCTACACTCAGAATCATAATCAGGTTTGTTATCAGTGACATGTGTGGTGAAATTTGTAGCTTTGTGGCAGTAGTATAGAGAACTCATTGAAGTAAGTGTAAAGTATTCCAATGCACTCCTGATTTGTACCTTGTAGTGAGTGGGAATGGCTTTGGGGTATCAGGGAGTGAGATGTTTGCAACTGCCCTGCTCTTGAAGCCTCAGTGAGTACTGGTCAACGATGGCCCCTTGGAGTTTGACACTGCGAGACTACCATTGCATAGTAAAGCTAGGAAAGAGAAGTAGAGAAGTATCTGAAGGGAATTTCAGAGCCTGATGCTGCATAGTAGCCAATGGAGCAACAACTGAACTGAGGGGTGCACAAGGTGCCAGAATTGGAGGAGAATTAATAATGCAAAGGCTATACCAATGGAGGAGGTTATTGAGATAAGGGTGGAAAAGACTGGAGATGCTAAAAGAGTGGTAATTTTGAAACTGAAGTGTTACTTATTTGGGATCTGGTATAGGTCAGCTGCTGTAGACAGAATGAGAAGGTGAGCAGCAGAGCTTTGGATAACCACAAGTAGATAGTACAGGAGTGGATGACAGTTTTTGCAATAGATGACCTGAGACAGGTTTGTGGGTGACTAGCAATCAGTAACTGGGAAAACCTCTTTAAAGGCACCAATTCTGAGAGTATGGCTACACTGGCAAGACCAATATATCCATAGCCATCTCTACTTGTGCTAATGGGCCAATATTTTAAGCCACAGCACCATAGCAGTCAATGTGCTGTTAACACACTATAACACTCTAAGATTGCAAATGTGATAAAAGTTACAACTGTCCCTACTCCCTCATCAGCATGCAGGGCCCCAAACAGTCCTTCTAGGTGAGGCAACACATCACCTGTGGGTCTTTCAAGGTGGTCTATTGTATCTGGTGCTACCAGTGTGGCCTCGTCTACATTGGTGAGACCTGATTTAGACAGGGGACTGCTTTGTTCATTATCTTCACTCAGACGGACACAAATGGTGGGTTTTGCTGGTGGCCACCCATTTTAATTCTACTTTCCATTGTTATTCAGACATGTCAGTCCTTGGCCTCGTCTACTGCCGTGATGAGGCCACTGTCCGGTTGGAAGAACACCTCAGATTCCATCTGGATAACCTCCAAGCTGATGGTATGAACATAGATATCTCTGACTTCCAGTAATTTCTCCCCTCTTCTCTTCTCTTTTCCATGATCACCTCCCTCTGGTGCTCCTCCACTTTCCCTTTCTCCCATGGTCAACTCTCCTCTCCTATCAAATTCCTTCTTCGCCAGCCCTTTACTCCTTCCACCTATCACATCCCAGCTTCTTACTTCATCCTCCCTACCCCCACCCACTTATCTTTCCCATCACTGGTTTCAGTTATTACTTGCCAGTGTGTACTCCTTCTCCTAACCCACCTTATTCTGGCTTCTTTCCCTTTACTTTCCAGTCCTGACGAAGGGTCTTGGCTGAAACGTCGACTGATCATTCCTCTCCGTAGATGCTGCCTGACCTGCTGAGTTTCTCCAGCGTTTTGTGTGTGTTACTCTGGATTTCCAACATCTCATGTGTTTTGGATTGATCCAGAAATCTGACTGAGTGATGATGAGGAGATAGTTAATACAGATACAGATCATGCTCTTGCATTGGAAGTAACTTGGATGTGAATAGTGCTCTCACGGGCTGAGGTAAGTTTTGAACTGCAGCTGAACAGCTTTGGTAACTTATTGCAGTGGATCTCCCTGATGGTGGTTGCTGCGGTCACAGAATAAACACGGAAGCAAATTTCTGCTTATGCTATTCAACATAGGCCAGTTTGGCCGTTTTCTAAGGTCTGTGACTCAGCCAGTTCAATACTTACCACATTAAGGTACTACCTTAGTAAATAAGGGTGTGCTTTCAGGCAGACTCAGTAGGCTTTATGACATGTCTTGACTTAATCCAGAGGGAAAAATAGAGCAGCTGCAAGCTGCACATGCCATTGGTCACAGCAGATGCGGAATCTGTTTCTGCAAAGGCCTCATAGGTTTTAAAACGTGCTTCACTTATTTCCAGTGTGGGGTTCTGCTTGAGTAGTCCGCTGGTAATCGGGTTACTATTACTGGACACTGACCAGTTTGTTTACCTTCAGCTATGTACCACGGATCACAATGAAAATCCAAATGTCCTTTACCGCCTCAAGAAGAAGCCAAAAGAGGATTCTTCTCCCTTCCTTTCCAGTCCTAATGAAAAGTCTCGACCTGAAACATCAACAGTTTATTCCTCTCCTCCAGAATTTTACGTGTGTTACTCTCGATTTCCAGCATCTGCAGAATCTCTTTTATCCTTTTCCACCTCTGTTGCAAATGACACTCACGAACTAAAGAACCAAACAGAGCTTTTAAAGGAAATGATATTCAAGATAATCTTCGGTTCTGATTGTTAAAGAGGTGGCAGTGAACAGTACACGTCAGAAGAATCCCAACTGTTGCGAGGCATCACTAGAGAGGAAGAGAATAGTTGAGGCCAACGTGTAAACAAGGCTCTTTCTTTTGCTGACTTTTATTTAGATTTCTACAATCAATCACTGCAAGCAAATGATTTACTGTCTCCCAAATCAGTGCAAATGTTGACACAAGATTAAAATTAGTAAGGGGTAACATCCACTGCTTCCTCGGTGACCAGTAGCAAGTTGTTGGCCGTACTCCTTTATTCTTCCGCATTGTCTGTGGTCAATTACTTGTGCTGTTGTTTAGATGGTGCAGAAGTTTGGGATCTAGTGGTTCCAGCAATTGTTGTGTCTGTGCACAACTACATATATATTAAAGTGTGCACACAGGTGATGGCTTTAACTGGTGTATTCACATTGTAGCAAGAGAGAGCGAGAACAATGTGCATGCGTAGATGACAATCCATACACAATGCTAAGGGGGGGGGTGTCATTGCTCTAAAAGAAATAGATCCATATATTACACTTCTCCCTCTTTAGATTTATGCACCTTAAAACTGTATATATACAAAACATTCAATTTCCCTATCATAAACTCATATTCCAAATAAACATGCTTTCACAATGACAGTCCATAACTAACTTCACAGTTCTAAAGATTCAGTCTTTCAGGTGGTGCTCTGTTTCTTTCAGGGTAGCGCCTCTGGACCAGTCAAGTGTTATCAGGTTTGATAGGTGTCTTGTCTAAGACAACGTTCTGGGTTTCCGCTGTCACTGATGGCTGTGACATCATCACTGAGAGTTAGGTCCGGTGACTGTACTGTATCCGTGTTGATGGATGCAGTTGACTCAGGTGTGTTTTTCAATTGAGCATCCAATGCCTGGTCCATATAACGTTTCCACGTCTGATCTCCAATATGCACTTCATAAACTTGTGGTCCAGTTTTTGTTGCTATCCTACCGGGTGTCCACTTGTTTTCTTGGTAATCATGCACTAGGACTTCCTGTCCAATCTCAAAGCTCCTTGCTGCTTCATTTGGCAACTGGCTGAATTGTTTATTCTGCACTTCTGGTTTCAGGCGGTCTATGCAAGATCTCAGATTCCTGTTCATGAAAAGCAATGCAGGTGTTTGGTTTGTCATTACATGAACAGAGTTCCAATACACAAAAAGAAAGCTGTCCACCTTGTGAGAAATGTCCTTCTCGTCCATTGCTTTAATGGACTTCTTGAAGGTTTGGATAAACCTTTCAGCTAACCCCTTCGCTGCTGGATGGTGAGGAGATGACTTGAAATGTCTGATGCCATTTTACTTCATGAACAGTCAGAATTCTTCTGATGTGTATTGTGGTCTGTTGTCATTCACAATTTGTTCTGGTGAAGATAGTCCTCAGGGTGGAGACAGTCTTTGCTGAGGTGGTTGACTTCATTGGTATAACCTCCGGCCACTTCGAATGAGCATCCACAGCAATCAGGAACATTGGGACTATGAATGGCCCAGCAAAGGCAATATGCACTCTTTACCATGGTGAAGATGGCCTCTCCCCTGGGTGTAACAGTGCCTGTGGGGGTGCATTTTGAACGTTCTGTCATCTCGAACATCTTTTGGCCAAGTCTTCAATCTGTTCATCTATTCCTGGCAGCCACACGTAGCTCTGTGTGAAACTCTTCATCTTGACTCTACCCAGGTGTCCTTCATGCAGATTTTTTAACAGTCTGGTGCACAGTTTAAAGAGAACCACAACACAAGATCCACACATCAGCGTTCTTTGACAGACTGACAGTTGGTCTCGACTCGCTGAGAAGTCTGGAAACATAGGGCTACCATGAGCTGGCCATTCTTGCATGGTGATGTCATAGACTTCCGACAATGTCGGGTTATTCCTTGTTTCTCTTTGTATTTCAGAATTTGTTATTGGCAATTGGTCCACCAATGCAGTGTGGAACATTTCTGATGGGTCACAGTGTGAAGACTTTTCTTCTTCAGTTACCAACAGTGGAAGACGTAACAAGCCATCAGCATTGCTGTGTTGTCTGGTACTGTTGAACTCTGTGTCATAAGAGTGGGCTGCTAGGAAATTGTGCCCAACGTTGTAACCGGGTAGCAGTCATCATTGGAATTCCCTTCCTGGGATTGAAAATTGACACAAGGAGCTGGTGATCTGTCACTAGAGTAAACTTTTGTCCGTAGAGGTAGTGGTGGAACTTCTTTTATTCCCCATCCTGGACTAAAGGCCTTTCAGTCGATCTGTGTGTAGTTCCATCCTGCGCTCGTCAGTGATCTTGAAGCAAACGCAATCGGGCATTCAGATCCTTCTTTCATAATGTGTGAGAAAACAGTCCCTAATGCCATAAGGGGACGCACTGCACACCAGTCTGATGGGCAGGGATGGGTCATAATGGGTGAGCAGTTCATCGGATGTTATTAGTCTCTTTGTCTCCTTGAATGCTCTTTCACATCGTTCCAACCGTTCCCATTCTGCTCCTGTCTGGAACAGTGTGTTCAATGGGTGCAGCAGTGTAGCAATGTTTGGCAGAAACCTGTGGTAGTAGTTTACAAGACACAAGTATGAGCTGAATTGTGACACATTTTCCATTTTGGGTACCTGTACACTGCTTCAGTCTTCTCTTGTGACTTATGTAAGCCATGCTTGTCAATGACATGTCCACGATATGAGATTTAATTCTTGAAAAACTTACATTTCTCTCTCTTTGCACGCAGACCATACTCACTCAGCCTGGTAAGCATTTTAACAAGGTTCTGGAGGTGCTCTTCATCATTTTTGTTAGTCACGATGATGTCATCAAGGTAACATTGTGTTCCTGGGATATCTTGGAGCACTTGGTTCATTGTTCTTTGCCAAATTACTGGAGTTGATGTGATGCCAAAGACAAGACGATTATACTGGAACAGTCCCTTGTGAGTGTTGGTTATGAGGAACTTCCTGCTTGACTCCTCAATCTCTATTTGCAGATAGGCTTGTGACAAGTCAATCATTGAAAACCTCTCCACGCCTGCCAAAGGTGTAAAAATGTCTTCTATTCATGGCAGGGGATACTGCACAGTACGCAGCACCAGGTTGATGCTCACCTTGATATCCCCACATATGTGAACGGCTCCAGTCTTTCCTTTCTTGATCACCAACAGTAGCCATGGCCCAATTGCTCCACTCAACCTTGGAGAGAATTCCAGATGCCTCCAAGCTCAGAAGTTCATGCGTTCACTTTAGAACATAGTGTGTAAACACTGGGTGCGCTTTATGGAATCTTGGTGTTGCTGTTTCATCCAGTTCAGTTCTGGCTGCCTTGCATTTTAGTTTATCAATACCCTTCTCAAACACCTTTTCATTAACATTAAGTAGCTGTGCCAGTCTCTGGTTAGCACAACCATTTGATCTGCCATTGCCCATTGATGTCACACTGAGAGCTTTGATTGACTACCTGTCTAGTTGGACTTTTCTCAACTACTCTCATCTGAAATGTGCTGGTCCTCCACTTTTCAACATATAAGGCTCCAACTCTTGTGTTTGACCTCCATTTACAGTCACATTTACTTTCAATTTGCCTTTGGGAGACACATTTTCATATGTATATTTCTTTAACATCACTAATGTCTTCTCTAATGGTACCTTTGAAAACAGTCTGTTGTAGTCAGCCTCTGGAATTATGGACAAAGCTGACCCTGTATCCAGCTCCATTTTCAGTTTTACACCAGACACATCTATCGTGACCAAGATGATTTTGTGATCTGCTTCTGTTATACGATGCAGTTCTAGGCATGACAGTTCACCTTTGTCAGACTCTATGTTGTCTGATTCTGTTTTACATTTGGTAACTTTATGCATTTGCGTAGCTTTGTGTTTGGGACTTTTCACTCAGTTGTGCTTTTTGTCTGTCTCTGTGTGACCTTGTCTGTGACACTTTCTGCAGACTTTTTCTTTGAACCAAGTCATTTGCATCATGGGAGGAATTGTCTCATTGATAACATTTTTGGCTTTTTGCACCATTCATGGATACTGTGCATTTCACATTCTAACCTCTTTTCTGTAGCTCTGCTGCATTCTTTGCTACAGTCTCTAATGATATTGCATTGGTCAATGTCTAATCTAAAAGCCTCTTTTGTGTGCTTTGACTATACATGCTACATACAAGCCTGTCCCTTAACGCACGAGAAAGTCCATCTCTAAAATCTTAGTACTGGGAGAGCTTGCACAGTTCTACAATGTATTCAGAAATGCTTTCATCCTTTGACTGGTTCCTTTTGTAAAATCCGAATCTCTCAGCTATTACCAGCAGTTTAGGGCTCAAGAGATTTTGTAAAATTGTAAAAATTTCATCACACATTCTACTTTCTGGCATTTCAGGGGTTACTAGATTGCATAAGAGTGCACATTCTTGGGCCCATTAAGCTAAGAAGTGTAGGGGCTTTATTTTACTCCTCCACATTGTTCGCATTACAGTACAGTTCAACCATCTCAGTATATGACTCCTAGCCTTCATTATTGCTATCAAATACATCAACCTTCCCAACTGAAGCCATCGCCACGTTATTTTCACCTTAAATTCAGTGCACCTTTCACTATTACTCACGCGTCCTTCGGCTTTCTCGTATTGTTTAACTCTCGCTGTTTTGTCCTGTAACTGTTAGTGCAGTTGTTGATATTCTCTGATATTCAGCTTCAAATTTCATCGCCAATTTGTTGTGTCTGTGCACAAGTATGAGGGGTGATTGACAAATTTGTGGCCTAAGGTAGAAGGAGTCAATTTTAGAAAACCTAGCACATCTATTTTTCAACATAGTCCCCTCCTACATTTACACACTTAGTCCGGCGGTCGTGGAGCACGCGGATCCCCTCTTTGTAGAAGTCGGCGTCTTGGACCTCCAGAAAGTGGTCCACAGCAGGGGTGATTGATAAGTTTGTGGCCTTAGGTAGAAGGGGATGAGTTATACAGCTCTCGTTATATGCACGTGTAGTTCAACTCTTTGAATGATTATGCAGAAAGTTTGAAGTTAATAACTCATCTCCTTCTACCTTAGGCCACAAACTTATCAATCACCCCTGCTTGGACCACTTTCTGGAGGTCCAAGACGCCGACTTTTACAAAGAGGGGATCCGTATGCTCCACGACCGCTGGACTAAGTGTGTAAATGTAGGAGGGGACTATGTTGAAAAATAAGTGTGCTAGGAAGGTTTTCTAAAACCAACTCCTTCTACCTTAGGCCATGAACTTATCAATCACCCCTCGTACATACAGGTTTCCCCCGCCATCCGAAGGTAGACTGTTCCTATGAAATGGTTCATAAGTCGAAATGTCGTAAAGCAAAGAAGCAATTACCATTTATTTACATGGGAAAATTTTGTGAGCGTTCGCAGACCCAAAAGTAACCTACCAAATCATGCCAAATAACACATAAAACCTAAAATAACAGTAACATATAGTAAAAGCAGGAATGATATGATAAATACACAGCCTATATAAAGTAGAAATACTTCTCCACAATCATTACTGCACTGTTATCTGTAACGAAAATCTCACGCAAGAGCCGTCGGCAGAAAATCTCACGCAAGCACTGTTGGCAAAAACACGGCGCAAGCGCTCTCCAGTAACCTTTAAGCTATGAAGCTGCCAAATCATACCAAATAACACTTAAAAATACACAGCCGATATAAAGTAGAAATAATGTATGTACAGTGTAGTATCACTTACCGGAATTGGTTCAGAGCCGAGCACACTGATGATGGTGTGTTAGACTGAGTCGCCACAGTTTGGGAGGTGCAGTGGCCCCCACCCTCCAAGCCGCCGAGCGATACATTGCCGCGAAGCATGCAGTGGTAGCCGGGAGGCACCCAACACATCGTTAAGAAAAAAGCTGAAATAAACATGCTAATTAATTAGGTGCCGCCCAGCACATAATTGTCGGCCCAGATCAGTGCCGATTTCCAATTGCGTCGTCTCTGATCTGGGCCGACAATTATGTGTCGGGCGGCACCTAATTAATTAGCATGTTTATGTCGGCTTTTTTCTTAAGATGTGCTGTGTGCCTCCCGGCTACCGCTGCATTCTCTGCGAATCGGTATCTGTCCGTGGCCTGGGGGTTGGGGTAGTGGGACACTGGGGTGTCATCTCATCGTCTGTTTCCATTAGAGCAGGCGGCTCATCTTCTCCTATGACTACCCACCTCGGTGTCGAAGGTCGAGGTTCGTCGTCTGCTATGGCTGATGTGGAAGGCTTGCTTGACTGCTGAGCCTCACACATTTTTCTATCACACAATTCTTTGTAAGGACTCAAACCATCTTGCAAATATCCCCTAAACCTATGTACCCTTTCAAAATTAAAGTCGTACTTTATCATTGCAGCGAAAATCTCACACAGTCACTTTCAGTCTGTTCGCTACTGCATTCGGTTTTGATTGTTATCCTTTCCTCTTCCAATTGCATCGGCTCTTCATCTATCAGTTCTTGGTCATGGGATGCCAAAACCTCTTCAACATCACCTTCGTCAGCTTCCACAAGCCAAACTCACTTTGTCCTTACTTCGTTCACCACGATCGAAACGCTTAATTATGTCTAGTTTTACGCTAAGTGTAACACCCTTACGAGCTCTTTTAGGCTTTTCTGATACCATAGAACTCATCTTGCAAACGGCTGCTCACAGACATGTGTTTAAGCAATGCTGGCTAGAATGCAGTTCCCGGGGAGAGCAGCTGCTCGGGGCGCGCGCTGCCTTTTATCGCGCCCCGATTTTTTTGCATGCTGATTTTTTATCGCACGCTGCTTTTTCTTTCGTAACAGTGAAAACACCAACAGGGAACTAATGTAGGTCTTTTGTAACAGTGAGATTTCGTAAAGCGAACGTTTGAAAAGCAGGGAACACCTGTATATATTAGATAAAAGCATGCACGCTGGTGATGGCCTTAACTGGTGTATTCACATTGCAGCGAGAGAGTGACAACAATCCACACGTAGTCCTAAGGGGGGGGGGGGGTGTCATTGCTCTAAAAGAAATAGATTCATACATTACAGTAAATCTTTAATACCAGCAAGGCTTTTTTCACTGAGGTTAGGTGAGACTAAAACTGGAGGTCATGGGTTAAGGGCGAGCAGCAGAAATGGTAGATGTGGGTTTGATTTTAACATTTAAGAGAAATTTGGATATATACATGAATGGGAGGAGTATAGAAGGCTATGGTCTGGATGCAGATTGATAGGACTAGTCAGAATAATAGTATGGCATGGACTAGATGGGCCAAAGGGCCTACTTCTGTGCTGTAGTGTTCTATGATTCAATGACATTTAGGAGACTTTTAGATCAGCACATGGATGAAGGGAAAATGAAGGGCTGTGTGGGAAGGAAGGGTTAGATTGATCTTGGAGTAGGTCAAAATCTTGGCACAACATCACTGGCTGAAGGGCTGGTACTATGTTGCACTGTTCATTGTTCCGTGTTCTATGTTCGCTTCTTTCTTTATTTAAATTTATGTGAAAACTCACTGACATTTCTCAAACTCAACTGGACTCTTCACTGTTTTGATAGCAGGCCTGCTGCTGTACTGCAGCTGTTAACACGGAGATTTTATGAGAATGGTCAGCCCCTATAAGGCTACCAAGGCCAGCAATGGAGGAAGAATTTTTGGGGCTAGGGGCAAATTCAAATTGGATGTCCTGTTCACCCAATTGTGAGGGGCATGCTGTACCCACAATAAATCAGAATGTGTCATAGAAGATCCCAGAAGTAGTGCATGCTCAAGAGTGGCATTAAATAAGCTGCCACGGGAGGGGCCGCTAGTTTGAGTTGCTGCCATCAGAGGGGCCGCGGGGTCCCGATATTCTCGGAGATGTTATCGAAATTCTGAGATTTATGGATTGGACTATAGTTTAAACTAACTGAAGTTCATATTGCAAACAACAGGAATTCTGCAGATGCTGGAAATTAAGCAACACACATCAAAGTTGCTGGTGAATGCAGCAGGCCAGGCAGCATCTCTAGGAAGAGGTGCAGTCGACGTTTCAGGCCGAGACCCTTCGTCAGGACTAACTGAAGGAAGAGCTAGTCCTGACGAAGGGTCTCGGCCTGAAACGTCGACTGCACCTCTTCCTAGAGATGCTGCCTGGCCTGCTGCGTTCACCAGCAACTTTTATGTGTGTTGCTTGAAGTTCATATTGGCCTCTTTCGGTTCTATGTTTTTCCTGAGTTCTCACCCATTCTTTCATGTTGTGTATTGGCAGGCTGGGGGTTTGGGTGATCTGTTAATTTTTGTGCGAGGGAGGGGTTGGGAGTGTTTTTGGGGTTTGCGGATTTTTATTTCTTTTTCATTTTGTGTGGCGGGGATTGATGTCTTTCTTTCAACTATTTATATTGTTTTCTGTATTTTATGGCTATCTGGAGAAGACAAATTTCAGGGTTGTATTATGCATACACACTTTGATAATAAAACAAACCTTTGAACCTTTGCAAGAGGGAAAATCAAATATATGATAAAGCAATCAGATCCATAATTTTACCTTGTTTTGGAAGCACCACGATCCTCAAATAATCATAGAGCAGTAAAAGACAGAAATGGGCCCTTTGGTCCATCTAGTTAATGCTGCCCTGATCTTTTGCCTGTCCCATCTAACTGCAGCCAGTCTTTATCCCTCCAAACCACTTGCCTTCCATGTATTGTACCTATCCAGACAGCTCTTAAATGTTGCAATTGAACCTGCATTGACCACTTCTGCTGGCAGCTCATTCCAGACTCTCACCATCCTCTCAGTGAAGAAGAATTCTCCCACAGATTCTCTTAGCTCCCTAAATCCGTGATCTCCCAGTTCTGGTCTCACCCAACCTGAGGGAAAAAAGCCTGCATGCATTCACCCTATCTATACTCATAATCTTTGCATACCTTGGTGGGGTCTTTTTCCTATGGTCTAGGGAATAATGTCTAACCCACTCAACCTTTCCCTATAACTTGGGTTCTCAATTCTTGGCCACATCCTTTCTGCACTCTTTTAAGCCTATTGATGCCTTTCTTGTACGTAGATAACCAGCATGCACAAAATCCTCCAAATTAGGCTTCACCAACGTCTTCTACAACTCAACATGACATGCCAACTCCTGCACAGATTGCCCTGATTTATGGAGGCCAATGTGCCAAGAGCTCTCTTTACAAGCCTATCCATCTATCTGTGTGTGCCACTAATTCAGATGTAAACTCTAAAGGCAACACACCAAGCCTTTCAGAATAGAAACACATAAAAAGCCAACTTCCACAAAATGATAGCTGATCTCCACCTCACTTCCCACTGAAAGTTGGTTACATTTATCCAATTTGAGATTTGCCAGGATCACATAGATCCAGACCTCATTGACACCACGGTCCAAAGTGCTGGAATCCAGGAATGAGGTGAGAATGATTGCTTCTTGCACTTAACTTCAAGGCATTGTGTGACTGAATGTGGCATCGAGGAACCAGAAGAAACTGGGTGAGTCATATCCTTCACAGAAAGCAAGATGGCTGTCATTGATGGTTGTCAAGCATCTCAGTTTCTGGATGTTGCAGTAGTATCTCAGGCCATTGTCCTGAACCCAAGCGTCTTCAGCTGCTTAATCAGTGATCTTTTCATCATTAGATCAGAAGTGGGACTATCTACAAAATGTACTGCTACTCAGGCAGTACCTCCTAGATGCATGAATCTACCACAAGAAAATACAAGGGCTTCACCTAACAACACACTTCAAAGTTGCTGGTGAACGCAGCAGGCCAGGCAGCATCTCTAGGAAGAGGTGCAGTCGACGTTTCAGGCCGAGACCCTTCGTCAGGACTAACTGAAGGAAGAGTGAGTAAGGGATTTGAAAGTTGGAGGGGGAGGGGGAGATCCAAAATGATAGGAGAAGACAGGAGGGGGAGGGATGGAGCCAAGAGCTGGACAGGTGATAGGCAAAAGGGGATACGAGAGGATCATGGGACATGAGGTCCGGGAAGAAAGACAAGGGGGGGGGACCCAGAGGATGGGCAAGAGGTATATTCAGAGGGACAGAGGGAGAAAAAGGAGAGTGAGAGAAAGAATGTGTGCATAAAAATAAGTAACAGTTGGGGTACAAAGGGGAGGTGGGGCCTAGCGGAAGTTAGAGAAGTCGATGTTCATGCCATCAGGTTGGAGGCTACCCAGACGGAATATAAGGTGTTGTTCCTCCAACCTGAGTGTGGCTTCATCTTTACAGTAGAGGAGGCCGTGGATAGGCATGTCAGAATGGGAATGGGATGTGGAATTAAAATGTGTAAATGTGTATAGGCTTCACCTACATGGAATCTGTAGCTTCCCCTCCAAGCCACACTCCATCTTATTTTAAAATATATCGTCATTACCTCACCTTAGGAACTCAGCAGGTGCAGGAGACAGTCGCCTGATACACCTTGGTGGGGTCTTTTTCAAGCAGTATGTAAAGGAGATGTCTAGCTTCGGCAAGATAGAGGTCAATCTGCCAGACTATAACAGCACCCCAGTCCCCCCTTGTCGGGTGTTAATAGTTGCTGCTCCTGTGGTTTGAGTCTGATGCCTGCTTCAGTTGACCAACTCCTACTGACACTTGCCCAAAGTGCTCATGGGAGCTTGTGTGAATCCAGGATACTGCATACATAACTAGTGCTTCTGGACAAAGCAACTAAGACAGATGTAAAGTTAGTACTTTGAAAAGGCGCCAGGAAATTTGTGTTCATGCCATTGCTGAGGCATGGTAGAGTAGCAGCTAGCATAATGCTTTGCGGCACCTGGAATTAGAGAATAGGGTTCAATTCCCACCGCTGTCTGTATGGTCTACGCTCAACTGTGAAGGTTTCCTTCTAATGCTCTGCTTCCTCCCACATTCCAAAGATGTAGCGGTTAGGGTTAGTAAGTTGTTACTATGCTACATTGGATATGGAAGTCTGGTGACATTTAGGTGCTACTCTCAGCTGATCTCAGACTGTATTGGTTGTTCACAAACAATGTACGTTTTGATGTACATGTGACAAATAAAAGCTAATTTTTAAATCTTTGCTCTCCAGGAAAAGAGTAAAAAGCTTTTCCTTCAAACTTCATAAGACATAGGAGCAGTATTAGGCAATTTGGCCCATTGAGTCTGCTCCACCATTCCATCATGGCTGATTTATTATCCCTCTCAACCCCATTCTCCTGCCTTCTCCATGTGACCTACGATGCCCTGACT
Source organism: Mobula birostris (assembly GCF_030028105.1). Classification (NCBI taxonomy): domain Eukaryota; kingdom Metazoa; phylum Chordata; class Chondrichthyes; order Myliobatiformes; family Myliobatidae; genus Mobula; species Mobula birostris. Next base: position 123,844,441 of record NC_092379.1, on the reverse strand, counting down.
AATCAAGAAGCTATCAACCTCCGCTTTAAATATACCCAATAACTTGGCCTCCACAGCTGTCTGTGGCAATGAATTCCATGGATTCACCACCCTCTGGCTAAAGAAATTCCTCTTCATCTGCGTTCCAAAGTGCCATCCTTGTATTCTGTATCCGTGTCCCGTGGACCTAGACTCCCTCACTGTAGGAAATATGCTCTACATGATCTCTCTTTCAATATTCAATAGGTTTTACTGAGATTTCACCCACCGCCCCCCCCAAACTTCAGTGAGTACATTGCCCAAAGCCAACAAATGCTCCTCACACATTAACTCTTTCATTCCCAGAGTCATTCTCGTGAATCTCCTCTGGACCTTCTGGGGGTGAATGAAAACAACTTGTTGCGAGTCAGGAAATAACAAATGGTTTTTGAAAAACAAATGAAACTGCAGATCATACAAAATGTTGGAGGAACTCAGCAGTCCAGGCGTCATCAAGGAAAAGAGTACAGTTGACATTTCTGGCCAAGGGTCTTGGCCCATAAAGTCAACTGTACTCTTTTCCATAGATGCTGCCTGGCCTGCTGAGTTCCTCCAGCATTTTGTGTGTGTTGCTTAGATTTTCAGCATCTGCAGATTTTCTCTTGTTTGAAACTGCAGATGCTGGGATCCGAAACAAAACCAGAATGCTGGAAGAACTCAGCCAGTCTACCCACATCTGTGGAAAGAGAAACCAGTGAAACACAGACAGTAGGTCAGGCAGCATCTGTGGAGAGGAAAAAAAACAGTTGAATAAGTCAGCTAATGCTTCCAAGAAGGGTAACTGAACCTAAACATTGCCTGATTTCCCTTTCAGCTTGAGAGAACATGGAACAGCACACAGTACTGGCCCTTCAGTTCATGACGTTGTGCTGACCTTTTAACCAGCTCTAAGATCCATCTAACCTTTTCCTCTTTTCCTTCAACCGTGTACCTTTCTAAGAGTTTCTTAAATGTTGAATGGATGTGATCTTCCGGCATTTCTGTTTTTGTTTCAGTTTACCGAGGGGAGAATGCAGCAGGACACGCACTAAGAACTGGAATACCCAAGTCCGCGTGGAGTAAACATGTGGATGATGGCTTCATCAGTCCTTGGTTTGACACAGGAAAGGCTGGGATAAAGGTTACAGCTTAATTTACTTACTTTCCATTGATACAGGTATATGTCTGAATCTCATCACTCAGATGACAAGTTAGCACTGGTAAGGATGACCATGAGATGACAGAATTGTTATAAGGCCCCTTGTGACTCAGCCATAGCTGTCTGTGAAATAACACACTTTCCTTATTGATCTGAACTGCATAAGACTCCAGACCCACTAACGTGATTGACTATCAACCAGCCTCTGAAATGGTCCAGGAGAGGGGTGGGGTGGGGTGGAGAGAGGGAGGAGAGAAAGGGGGAGGAGGGAGGAGAGAGACAGGGCTTAGAGATGGGGGAAAAGAGGATGGGGGGGAGGAGATGGCCTTTAAAGGGACCATTCGTACAGAATCAGAATCAGATTTGTTATCACCGAAGCTTGTTGATTTTTGGCAGCAGTATGGTTAAGTGTAAAGGTCATGAGCGAACTCAAGTGCAGGAATCACAGAGACTTCAGCAATTCAAACAAAACTAAAGACTTATTTCGGAAAATTAACTAGGAAAACGATCAAGAGCTCAGGCAAACTATACAGAATTGTGACAAACTGAAATCACTCCTGATACACAGAACTCAACGAGGAATCACACAACCCAGCAAAGATGGTTTGGCATGCCCCCTTGAAATAGGCCCTGAAACACATAGGAATTCAGGCCCAATCAGAAAACATAGGTGTCCAGATGAAGCAGTAATCCCTAAAGCCAACAACTACAATTCAAAAGTCCCGTCCTAATTAAATGGTCCCAAATTGAATAAAAGTGATAGATACAAAGAGAGCTTAACAACCCCCATGATCCCAAATGAGACAACTGCAAGACAAAGTGAAAAACCTGAGCTAGTCCAAAGACAAGCAATCAGACACAAAAGGTAAACGATCCAAGGAATACTGCATGCCCACGAGGTAACCCTGAGAAAATACTAACTGACCAACCAAAAAAAATCTCTTTTCATTTTTAAAAAATAACCCCGGTTGAGACAAGATGTCAAAATCTACTATAAGTTACATAAAAATAGTACAGAAGAGGACTAGTGAGGTAGTATTTATGGGTTTATGGAACATTAGTACATTGGAAAGTTTTGGACAAGAACAGGCCAATCAGCCCAAATTCATATTCACATAGAGTGTTGAAATAACTATTGAGCTTAGATTTAAAAGTCTCTAAGATACTACTCTCAGCTACACAACTACATTGTCTGTCCCTGTATGCACAGCTCGCTGTGTAAAGAAATGCTTTCTGATGTTAGACTGACATTTCCCTTTAACCAGTCTCCACCTATGGCCGCATGTCCTCATTGATGGATTAATTTTGGAGTAGCACCTTGCTTCACCGAGCACCTACGCTCCATCCGTCAGAAAAAGCAGGATCTCCCAGTGGCCACACATTTTAATTCCACATCCCATTTCCATTCCGACATGTCAGTCCATGGCCTCCTCTACTGTCGTGGTGAGGCCACATTCAGGTTGGAGGAGCAACACCTTATATTCTGTTTGTTAGCCTCCAGCCTGATGCATGAACATCAATTTCTCAAACTTCTAGTAATCCCCCTCCCCTTCACCATTACCTTCTCTCACCTTATCACTTCCCTCTGGTGCTTCTTCCCCTTTCCTTTCTTCCATGGCCTTCCTGTCAGATTCCCCCTTCTCCAGCCCTGACGCAGGGTCTCAGCCCAAACAATGACTGTACTCTTTTCCATAGATGTCGCCTGGCCTGCAGAGTTCCTCCAGCGTTTTGTGTGTGTCACTTGTACACCAGGTTATTAATGCAAATACCTAATCAGCCAATCATGGCAGCAGCTCAATGCATAAAAGCGTGCAGATATAGTCAAGAGACTAAGTGGTTGTTAAGACTGAACATCAGAATGGGGAAGAAATGTAATGTAATTGACTTTGACTGTGGAATGATTGTTGGTGCCAGATGGGGTGTTTTTCGAGTATCTCAAAAACTGCTGATCACCTGGAATTTTTACATACAAAGATCTCTGGAGTTTGCAGAGAATGGTGCGACAAACAAATAACACCCAGTGAGTGGTAGTTCTGTGGGCAAAAGCACTTTGATAATCAGGAAGGTAGGAGGAGAATGGTCAGACAGGAAGGTGACAGTAAGTCAAATAGCCACGAGTTACAACAGTGATGTGCAGAAGAACATCTCTGAATATGTTAAACCTTCAAGTGAATGGGCTATGCTAGCAGAAGACCACGAACATACAGAAATATACTCAGAGGCCTCTTTATTAGGTACAAGAGGTACCTCACGTTCCACAGGAAAATCTGTCGAAGTTCATTTTCTGCCTCAGCACAATGATATGGTGAATTAGAAATTCACCACAGTGCCCAAATTTACAGCTTGAAGCAAAATTGCAAGTTGTCATGTTCCACTACAATCTTTGGATAAATGAGTCCTGAGATTTTATGATTACAGGAAATTTCAAACAACACAAAACTTGCCAAATCAGAATAATCCTTTTCAAGTCCCAAGCCTTGCATCAATATGCCAGATCCTTCGTTGTAATGCAAGCTGTGTGTGGCTTGAGATAAGACTGCGGAGACTCCCTGGCTCAGCAGGTCTGCCCTGGGAGCCGAGAACAGTGTGTACTGTATAGCGTGCAGTGATCTCTGCAATTATAGCCGAGAATCAATGCACGAGCACTGCCTTCAAAGTACAACATTCGGGGAAAAGGACAAGGAGAAACAGGGGGGAAAAAACTGCCAAATAATTACTCCTTACATGCAGGGATTTAGAAGAAATTTGTTACCTTATTTTGTGGTGAATGTAGCAGTTGGTTGAAGCCACAGTAAAGTGCACAAATGGCAGAAGCAAGCGGGCAATGCCACCGTGTATCTGTCCGATAGATCAGTCATGTGACAATGAGGGTTTCTGGCGTTCCTTCAGAGGGCCTGGCCTGCCGTTGAGGATCACATCCGATGTAATTCTTTAACAGCACTCCTAATCAGTATAATGATGTAGGATATCTGCCTGTAGGAAAAGAAAGATGCGTCGCATCCGGAGTTTCTCTGGTTAGCGGACGATTTCCCTCCACGTCTCTCTGACGTAGAGACGTACGAGGCAAATTACAGCAGTGGTTTGCCACTGCCTTCTGCTGGGTGAGTTTCCAAAAAGATCACCAGCTCGAAACCCAGCACGGATGGAAAGCGTGCAGGGGAGCCGGCTGGATTCGAACTCCGGACCTTTCGTCCCAAAGTCTGATGCTGATGCCATTACGCCACCAGCCGGGCCTGTACCAGTTTCAATTTGAATGCAGATATTTTGTTAACACTTATGGATCTGCTGGTGCTTGGTTCACCATTGATTCTCAGGAATGAGATTGCTAATGGATTCTGTGCTTTTGTCACCCCTTTGTCTCCCTTCCGGACCCTTATACAAAAATAAAGAGCTCCTGCATCCTGATCTTCAGCCAGTGGCTACTTGAGCAGGTTGACCTTGCCCAATGTGGACGGGAGGGAACCCAGGACAGTTACTGGCACTGTGCAGAGGATTTCAGCAAGTATGATCTCCCTTTGATTGAAGTAGACCATCTCTGTTCTATCCTAGGGATGGAGAATCAAAATGCTATTGATTTTTTAATACCTGGGTCAGAATGGTACTTTGAGGTTGTCTTTCCTTGTGTGAGGCAACACTGGAACCGACTCTGCTGGTTTCAGCTCCTCATTCCCTGGCAGCATTTTGCCACTTCTCCCATCGGTCAGCACGTAGCCCAGCTTGAAGCAGATGAAGTTTCCTTTCTTTGACTCTGGAGATTTGGTGATCTCTCTAATGCAGCAGTCAGCAGAGGTAAGCCGTGTGGCGCGCCAGAGACCAACCAGTGGCGGCAGCAGCAGCTGACAGCAATTTGACCCAAGGCAAAGCAGTCAAGGCACATGTGTAAGGTTGCACTTCAGCTCATAGGAAATCATGGATCTCAGGGAGGCATCAACCATTAAAGACCCCCATCATACAGGTCAGGCCCTCTTTGTGTTACTACCACTGGGGAGGAGGCACGGGAGCCTGAAGACCCACACTCACCTCGGTGTCACCTGGCAGGGGCCAGGGCGAGTCATCAGGTGATACTGGTGGGCTGGGGCACCTGCACTATCTGCATGCATGTTCTGTCCCGTTGTATCTTACTGATATTCTGTATGGGTTTGTTGACTTGTTTGTGCCAGGAGACTGGGCAACAAGCTGCACCAGCAGTGGGGGGAGGGTGTGTTTGTTGGTGTTGGGATTCTTATTCCGTGATTGTGTTCGTGTGTGAGACTGCTGGTAATGTGCTTTTAGCACGTTGACCCATAATAATGCTGTCTCGTTTGGCTGTATTCACGAGTAGCCATGTGTGGTTGAACGGCTTAAAAATTGAATACAGTTTGGGTGCTGAAACACACACAAAATGCTGAAGGAGCCCAGCAGGCAAGGAAGTCAATACAGTTGATGTTCCAGGCCAAAACCCTTCATATTCTGCCAAAGCGTTTCGGCCCGAATCATCATCTGTACTTTTTTCCATTGATGCTGCCTGGCCTGCTGAGTTCCTCCAGCGTTTTGTGTTTGTTGCTCGGGTTTCCAGCATCTGCAGATTTTCTCTTGAGGGTGCTGAAATAGTCCAATTTCAGAGGAATGGGTATTGGTGAAACCTGGTTCTCCTACAGGTAAATAAAAACTGACATCTTGCGGATCACTACTCATGCATTTTGGATATTGATGTCGTTTAGTGGAATTTCTGCTAGAAAAAACTGGATGGAGAATAAAAATCCAGTCAAAAAATGAGAATGAATTTCCTGATGGTCAGTAAGACACCCAGAAAGGGAGTACTCATTTGTTTTGGTCTAAACTAAAGCTATTTTAGTGCTTTAAATACAGATTAAACCAACCATACACCATTTCTGTCTCTCTATCAATAGAATTTACATCATGTGTGACATGATATAGAAGTGGACCGGGCTGCTGTAACAGTAGGAAGGTTGTGCCTGATTGTACACTCAGCCAGCTGCATCAAGGGCAATAGCCTCCCCACCATCCAGAACACCTTCAAATGTGGAAGCCTCAAAAAAGTGGTATTCATCATTAAAACCATGACCATGAGATATAAGAGCAGAATTAGGCCATTTGCCCCTTCGAGTCTGCGCTGCCAGTTCACCAAGGCTGATCCATTTCCCCCTCAGCACAATCTCCTATCTTGTCCCTGTAACCCTTCTTGCCCTGGCCAATCAAAGCCCATTACCCTCTGCCTTAAATACACCCAATGGCTTGCCCTCCACAGCAACAAATTCACCACTCTCTGGCTAAAGAAATTCCTCTTCATCTCTGTTGTAAATGATTGTGTAGCCAAGTTTCCATCAAACTCAATATATAAGTTTGCTGATGACATAATAATTTTAGGCTGTATCTCTGGTAATGATGGGTTTGAGTACAGAGAGGAAATTAAGAACCTGGTGGCATGGTACAAAGACAATAACCTATCCCTCAACGTCAGCAAGACGAAGGAATTGGTTGTTGACTTCAGAAGGAGTAGCCGACCGCACGACCCAATTTACATCGGTGGTGCGCAAGTGGAACAGGTCAAAAGCTTTAAGTTCCTCAGGGTCAATATCACAAATGACTTGACTTGGTCCAACCAAGCAGAGTTCACTGCCAAGAAGGCCCACCAGCGCCTTTACTTCCTGAGAAAATTAAAGAAATTTGGCCTGTCCCCTAAAACCCTCATTAATTTTTATAGCTGCACCGTAGAAAGCATTCTTCTAGGGTGCATCACAACCTGGTATGGAAGTTGTCCTGTCCAAGACCAAAAGAAGCTGTAGAAGATCGTGAACACGGCGCAGCACATCACACAAACCAATCTTCCATCCGTGGACTCACTTTACACCGCACGCCGTCGGAGCAGTGCTGCCAGGATAATCAAGGACACGACCCACCCAGCCAACACACTTTTCGCCCCTCTCCCCTCTGGGAGAAAGTTCAGGAGCTTGAAGACTCGTATGGCCAGATTTGGGAACAGCTTCTTTCAAACTGTGATAAGACTGCTGAATGGATCCTGACCCGGATCTGGACCGTACCCTCCAAATATCCGGACCTGCCTCTAGGTTTTTTTTGCACTACCCTACTTCCCATTTTTCTATTTTCTATTTATGATTTATAATTTAAATTCTTAATATTTACTAATTTTAACTATTTTAAATATTTAATATTTGTAATCCAGGGAGTGTGAAAGTGCAGAATCAAATATCGCTGTGAAGATTGTATGTTCTAGTACCAATTGTTTGGCGACAATAAAGTATAAAGTATAAAGTCCCTCTATTCTGAAGTGGTGCCCTCTGGTCCGAGACCAGCCCACCATAGCAAATATCCTCTCCACCTCCACTCTGTCAATGTCTTTCAACATTTGATAGGTTTCAATAGGATCCCCTCATTCTTCTGAATTCCATTAAGTACAGGCCTAGAGCCATCAAACACTGCTTATATGATGAACCTTTTAATTATTTTTGTGAACCTCCACTGAACCCTCTCCAATGTCAGCACATCCTTTCTTAGATAAGTGGCCCAAAACTGTTCACAATACAACAAGTGAGGTCTCATGAGTACTTTATAAAGCCTCAACATTACATCTTTGCTTTTATATTCTAGTCCTCTCGAAATGAATGCTAACATTGCATTTGCCTTCCGCACCACCGACTCAAACTGCAAATTACCCTTTAGAAAATCCTGCACGAAGACTCCCAAAGCACTTTGCATGTTGGATTTTTTAATTTTCTCTCCAATTAGAATATAGTCTACATTTTTATTTATTCTACCACAGTGCATGACCATGCACTTCCCAACACTGTATTCCAGTGCTACTTCTTTGCCAATTCTTCTAATCTAAGCCTTTCTGCAGACTCCCTGCTTCCTCAGTACTACCTGCCCTTCCACCTGTCTTTGTATTGTCTACAAATTTGTCAATAAAGCCATCAATTCTGTCATCCAAATCATTGACAGACAACATAAAGGGAAGTGGTCCCTGCACAGACCCCTGTGGAACACCTCTAGTCACGGGCAGCCAGCCAGAAGAGGTTCCCTTTACCCCTACTCTTTTCCTCTGCCAATCAGACAATGCTCAATCTGTGTTAGTATCTTTCCTGTAATATGATGGGCTTTTAACTTGCTAAGCAGTGTATTGTGTATTGTGGCACCTTGTCAAAGGTCTTCTGAAAATCCACCGATTCTTCTCTGACTATCCTGCTTGTTATTTCTTCAATGAGTTCCAACAGATTTGTCAGGCAAGATTTTCCCTTGAGGAACCATTCTGACTTTGGACTACATTATCATGTGCCCCCAAGTACCCAGAAACCGCATCTTTAATAATCAACTCCAACATCTTCCCCACCACTGAGGTGAGACTAACTGGCATACAATTCCTGCCTCTCTCCCTTCTTGAAGAGTGGAGTGACGTATACAATTTTCCAGTCCTCCGGAACCATGCCAGAATCTATTAATTCTTGAAAGATCATTACTAATGCCTCCACAATCTCTTCAACAACCTCTTTCAGAACCCTGAGCTGTAGATCATCTGGTCTAGGTGATTTATCTACCCTCAGAACTTCCAGTTTCCTAAGCACTTTCTCCCTAGTGATGGCAACTTCACTCAGTTCTGCTCCCTGACAGTCTCGACCCTGGCATACTGCTAGTGCCTTCCACAGTAAAGACCAATGCAAAATATTTATTCAGTTCGTCCACCACTTCTCGGTCTCTCTTCAGGACCTCCTTGCCTTTCCTACCTAGATCATTGGTACCAATATGTACCAGGCTTTCTGGCTGCTCACCCACCCCCTTTAGAATGCCGTGGACCCCAATCAGAGACATCCCTGACCCTGGCACTTGGGAAGCATCGTATCATCTGGGCGTCTCTATAGCATCCCCGGAATCTCATCTCTATTGTTCTGGTCATGACTGTCCTATTGCTCCTGCAGTCTTCTTCACCTCTAATCTCTTGGGAGCCACCACACTAGACTCAGTACCGGAGACCCAGTTGTTGCAGCTCCCCACCGGCAGATCATCCCCCTCAACAATATCCAAAACAGTATACTTATTATTGAAGTGAACGGCTGCAGGTACACCCAGCACTGGCTGCCCATTTCCCTTCCTTCTCCTGACAGTCACCTTGTTCCCTGCCTCCTGCAACCTAGAGGTGACTACCTCCCTGCAGCTCCTATCTGCCACTTCCTCATTCTCCTGTATGAGCTGAACCTCATCAAATTGCAGCTCCGGTTCCTTAACGCGTTCTCAGCGAGAGCGGCAACTGGCTGCATGTCGTGCAGATGTGGTTATCCAGGAGGCTGTAGCTCTCCCAGAATTCCCAGATCTTACACAATGAACGAAACCCAGCCCCTCGGGCCACTCTTGCTGCTCTAACTGTGCCCTGACGGACGAGGAACGAAGAATAAAGGAGAGGAAGCAACACTCACAAAGGTAGAAATGAATAAAGAGTCGTGCCGAGGCTCTTCATCCGGGCTCGGAAGGAAGGGGGAAGAAGCCAGAATAAAACGGAGGGGGAGAGGGGAAGGAGTACAAGCTGGAAAGGGGTAGGTGAAGCCAGGTGGGCGGGGACGGGGAATGAAGTAAGAAGCTGGGTAGTGACAGGTGGAAAAGGCAAAGGACTGGAGAGGAAGGAATCTGTGGGAGAGGAGAGTGGATCATGGGAGAAGGGGGTCGAGGAGGGGTACCGGCAGTGGTGGAGGGGGGAGGGTGTTAGATAAGTGAGGAGAAGAGATAAGAGGCTAGGGTGGGGAATAGAGAAGAAGGGAAAGGGAAGGGAAAAAAGTTACTGGACGGAGAAACTGATGTTTATACAATCAGGTTGGAGGCTCCCTAGATGGAATATGAGGTGTTGCTCTTCCGCCGCAAGAGTTGCCTCGTTGAGGCAGAAGAGGAGGTCACAGACCGACATGTCGGAAGGGGAATGGGGCTAGGAATTAAAATGATTGGCAACTGGGAAATAACACTTTTCCAGATGGAGCGAAGGTGCTCGACAAAGCGCCCCCCCGATTTACGTCAGATCTCACCAACGTAAAGGAGGCTATACTGGGAGCACCAGATACAGTAAATGACCTTGGCAGATTCGCAGGTGAAGTGTTAGTGAAGATTAGTGTGCAAACTTAAAGCACACGGTATTGGGGGTAAGGTATTGATGTGGATAGAGAATTGGTTGGCAGACAGGAAGCAAAGAGTGGGAATAAACGGGACCTTTTCAGAATGGCAGGCAGTGACTAGTGGGGTACCGCAAGGCTCAGTGCTGGGACCCCAGTTGTTTACAATATATATTAATGACTTGGATGAGGGAATTAAATGCAGCATCTCCAAGTTTGCGGATGACACAAAGCTGGGCGGCAGTGTTAGCTGTGAGGAGGATGCTAAGAGGATGCAGGGTGAATTGGATAGGTTAGGTGAGTGGGCAAATTGATGGCAGATGCAATTTAATATGGATAAATGTGAAGTTATCCACTTTGGTGGCAAAAACAGGAAAACAGATTATTATCTGAATGGTGGCCAATTAGGAAAAGGGGAGGTGCAACGAGACCTGGGTGTCATTATACACCAGTCATTGAAAGTGGGCATGCAGGTACAGCAGACAGTGAAAAAGGCCAATGGTATGCTGGCATTCATACCAAGAGTATTCGAGTACAGGAGCAGGGAGGTACTACTGCAGTTGTACAAGGCCTTGGTGAGACCACACCTGGAGTATTGTGTGCAGTTTTGGTCCCCTAATCTGAGGAAAGACATCCTTGCCATAGAGGGAGTACAAAGAAGGTTCACCAGATTGATTCCTGGGATGGCAGGACTTTCATATGATGAAAGACTGGATGAACTAGGCTTATACTCGTTGGAATTTAGAAGATTGAGGGGGGATCTGATTGAAATGTATAAAATCCTAAAGGGATTGGACAGGCTAGATGCAGGAAGATTGTTCCCGATGTTGGGAAAGTCCAGAACGAGGGGTCACAGTTTGAGGATAAAGGGGAAGCCTTTTAGGACTGAGATTAGGAAAAACTTCTTCACACAGAGAGTGGTAAATCTGTGGAATTCTCTGCCACAGGAAACAGTTGAGGCCGGTTCATTGGCTATATTTAAGAGGGAGTTAGATATGGCCCTTGTGGCTAAAGGGATCAGGGGGTATGGAGGGAAGGCTGGTACAGGGTTCTGAGTTGGATGATCAGCCATGATCATACTGAATGGCGGTGCAGGCTCGAAGGGCTGAATAGCCTACTCCTGCACCTATTTTCTATGTTTCTATGTGTTGCCTCACCTGGAAGGATTCATTGGGGCCCTGAATGGAGGTGAGGGGGGAGGCGAATGGGCAGGTGTAACAGTTCTTTGCTTGCAGGGATAGGTGCCAGGAGGGATATTAATGAAGAGGGATGAATGGACAAGGGGATCCTGGAGAGAGAGAGATCCCTGTGAAAAACAGAGGGAGGAGGGGGGAGGAGGTAAAGATGTGTTTGTTGGGGCTCCTGCCATCTAGTTCATGCCCTCTTTTCATTACTGCCATCAGAAGAAGATACAGGGGCCTGAAGACACACATTCAATATTTTAGGAAGAGCTTCTTCCCTTCCAGCATCAGATTTCTGAATGGCCAGGCTGACAAGGTCAGGGTGTCGGGGCCCGAGGCAGGGGATGGGCCGGTTCAGCTCACTGCACCGCTTCGCATTTAACTGGGGAAGGACTTCAGTTCAGAACACTATTTGCTTGTGTTTATTGTTTGCATGATTTTCTTTCTCTGCAGATCGGGTGTTTGACGGACTGTAGTTCAATCGGTTCTTTTGGGTTTCTTTGTTTTGTGGCTGCCTGTGAGGAAATGAATCTCAAGGTTGTATCATGTATACTTGGATAATAAATGTACTTTGAACATTACCTCACTAATTTTGCACTAAGTATTTTTGTATATGTCTTTTCATAACTTATAGTACTTTTTTATATCTTCCTGTACTGCTGCTGCAAGACAACAAATTTCACGACATTCAATATGTCAGTGACAATAAACCTGATTTCAATTCTAAAGCATCGCTTCAATACTTCGGTCACTATGCTGGAAGGAGATTGTTCTAGCACATGAGGGAGTGTAGAGGAAACTTGTGAAGACATAGCTGGGGTTGGAGACTTTCAATCAAACACCTGCAGATGCTGTAAATCTTAAATAAAATCAGAAAATACTGGAAAATCTCAGCAGGTCAGAGGGCATCTGTAGCAGGGGAAATTGGTACTGTTTCAGGTCCAAGATCCTTTGTCAAAACTTACTGGGTTCTGATAAAGGGTCTCCCACTGGAAACATTCAGTGCTCCACAGATGCTGCCTGGCCTGTTGAGCATTTCTAGCAAGTTTTCTTTATCATTGGAGAATTGCAAATTTACAAATTTGCCTGTGCTGCAATTGTTTTCTTTGCAGCAAAGGAGATCGTGCAGAGATTTAATCAAGGTGTTTAAAATAATGAGATGTAAATGAATGAGTAATCTAATTCCCTCAGTAGGGCACACAGATTAGAAAACGGATTTATAAAGCGGTTAAAATAAATATTCACCCTGAATAAGAGTAATGGAGATTAGTCGGTTTACCTTCTTTAGAGGTTAAAGATGTTCGGCTTTATACTGAACACGCTAACAAAACTTTACAATGTAATCTTGAAAACATTCAAAACTGTTTTCATTATGGTCTGCTACAGAAGTTCATAGGCACAAGAACAAAAGAAGCTGCACAGAACAGTGGACTTAGCCCACAGCACATCCCTTCCCACCATAAGTAGTACCTAAAGGGAGCTCTGGCTCAATATCCGCCACATGCCATCCTCTTACATCGTGCAGGAGGAAAGACGCCTGAAATCCTACTGCACCAGGTTCAGGAACGGCTACTTCTTTTCAACCATTCAGATCCTCAACCAACCAGCAGAACCCTAATCAGTACAGCTTAACAACACTATGATTACTTTGATCATATTGCACGAGAATTGACTTTTGTTCTAATTCTGTTTATTCTTGCAAAATTGTATATAAGTTACGATTTTATAACGGACTGTCTATGTGATGCTAGTGTCTGTGATGTTGCTGTAAGTAACTTTTTCATTGCACCATGTATACATGTACATGTGGAAACAAACTCAACTTTTGACTTTGGAACTCTCCAGTTGAAAGGTGGTGGGTGTGGAAATCTTCATTACATATAGCAAAATCCTTGAGTGCCTGAAGAGCTGAAATTAGCCAGACTACAGACTGTGGTACCGTAGCGTTTAGCACGACAGTCTCACAGCTCCAGGCGTCAAAGTTTGGAGTTCAATTCTGACATCATCTATAAGGCGTCTATATGTCCTCCATATGGACTGCATGGATTTCCTCTGGGTGTTTTGGTTTTCTCCCACAGTGCAAAGACATACCAGTTAGTAGGTTAATTGGTCATTGTAAATTGTCCCATGATTAGGCTAGGGTTAAGTCGGGGGTTTCTAGCTTAGGTGCCAGAGGGGCTTATTCTGAGCTGCATCTCAATCAATAAATCGATAAATAAATAAACAAATCCTTTTTTTAGCTGGTCTGAACGCAATGTGCCAAATGGTCTTCAGTCTCATGAACTTCTCCAATTGTGACTCTGCCAGTCGTGCCCAATTAAAACCCCGATCCAAAAGGCAATGAACTGCAAAACAGTGATACATCTGGACAATGAATTCATTTTTCTCTCTCATTATCTGGGGGACAACAAAATCCCAGAAATTTGGGTCATGTCAACTCCACGCGAAGCAACCAAGTCCCAGGCAGAATGTTGTTAAATTGCGGGTAACACTGATCATTTTAAACGAACAGCCTGGTACATTTCCAAATTAATAACCAGGTGATTCATGGTTGTGTTAGAGAGCTTCAGAACGCCGCTGAGTTTACACAGCAATAAACAGCTCCTGCATGTCAAAAAAAAAACCCAGCAGCGAGCCAAACCATACTTTGCTGATTGAATCTGCCAACTCTGTGCTGATCAGTGAGGGGAATCTGCAGTTTCTTCCTTTAGCAAATATTTTCAATTGTAATTTGCTTCAGCTTACTTTGCAAGCAGACTCCACAAATGAGTCCAGATAAAACGCAGTGCATCTTGGGTAGGGATATCCAGCTGCATTGTCTCAGATATAGAATAACTGAATGTTCACAAAGTTCAAAGTAAATTTATTCTCAAAGTACGTATTGGTCACCATATAGGAGATGACGAATAAAGTGGCTGTGTAGTGTATATCACCGTATACCACCTTGAAATTCCATTTCTTGCAGGCACTCATGTGGAACAAAGAACTACAATAGAATAAATGAAAAACTACATACCAAGAATAACAGACAACCAATGTGCAAGCTGTGCAAGTACAAAAAAGACAAATAAGAATAATAAATAATAATAGTTAATAAAGAAGCAATATTGAGAACATGAGCTGCGGAGTCCTTGAAAGTGAGTCCATAGGCCGTGGAATAAGTTCAGTGTTGAAGTTATCCAGGCTGGTTCAGGAGCCTGATGGTTGAAGGGTAGTAACTGTTCCTGAGCCTGGTGTTGCGGGATCTAAAGCTCTGTACCTCCTTCTTGATGGCAGCAGGGAGAAGACAGCATGGCCTCAGTGGTGAGGGTCCTTGATCATGGATGCCACGTTCTTGTGGCAGCACTCTTTGCAGATGCGCTGAAAGGAGGAGAGGGCTTTTCCTGTGATGGGCTGGGTGTATATCCATTACTTTTCGAAAAGAGAAAAAAATAGTAAGGCATTGTTCATGGATTCAATGTCCATTCAGAAATCTGATGGCAGAGGGGGAAGAAGCTGTTCCAGAATCTTTGAGAGTGTGCCTACAGGCTCCTGTACCTCCTCCTTGAAGGTAGCAATGAGAAGAGGGCACGTCCTGGGTGTTGGGGGTCCGTAATGATGGGCGCTGCCCTGCTGAGGCATCGCTCCTTGAGGATGTCCTGAAGGAGTTGGGGAGGTTAGTGCCCATGATGGAGCTGACTGAATTCACAGCTTTCTGCAGCTTACTTTGATCCTGTGCAGTGCCAGCCCTCCACCAGATGCTGACGCAGCCAGTTAGAATGCTCTCCATGATACAACTGTAGAAATTTGCAAGTGTCTTTGGCGACGTACCAAATCTCTTCAAACCCCGAATGAAATATAGCTGCTGTCCTGCCTTCTTTGTAACTGCATCGATATGCTGTGCCCAGGACAGATCCTCAGAGACGTTGACACCCAGGAACTTGAAACTGCTCACTCTTTCTACAACTGATCACCCGATGAGGACTGGTCTACGTTCCCATTCTGAAGTCCACAGTCAATGCTTTGGTTTTACTGATATTGGCCGAGTGCGAGGTTGTTGCTGTGACGCCACTCAACCAGCTGATCTGTCTTGCTCCTGTACGCCTTCTCGTCACCATCTGAAACTCTGCCAACAATAGTTGTGTTGTTAGCAGGTTTATAGATGGCATTTGAGCTGTACCCAGCCACACAGTCATGGGTGTAGAGAGTGTAGAGCAGTGGGCTAAGCACGCATCCTTGAGGTGCACCAGCATTGATCATCAGTGAGGTAGAGATGTTATTTCTGATCCGGACAGACTGTGGTCTTCCGGTGAGAGAGTCGAAGATCCAGCTGCAGAGGGAGATACAGTGGCCCAGGTTTTGGATCTTTTTGATCAGAACTGAGGAATTATTGTGTTAAGTGCTGAGCTGTGGTCAACAAACAGCAGCCTGACGTAAGTATTAGTATTGTCCAGGTGATGTAAAGATGCGTGAAGAGACAAAGCTGACTGGGAAAGAGAACTTAAGATTATTATACCGATTGAAAAATGGGAAAAAATTCTTCAATTGGTTAACTTATCCTCTATATGTGCTAAACATGTGTTGATACAGTTTAAAGTAGTGCACAGGGCTCATATGTCCAAAGATAAACTATCTCATTATTATTCTTATATTAATCCAATAGGTGATAGATGTCATTTCGAGATAGCTTCTTTAACTCACATGTTTTGGTCATGTCCTTTGCTGGAAAAATATTGGAAAGATATTTTTGACATTATTTCAATGGTCTTGAATATACCTCATCCAATTACTGCTATCTTTGGATTATCAATGATAGATTCAAATTATTTAACCTCTTCAGCACGTAGGATGATTGCATTTCTTACTTTAATGGCCAGAAGATCCATTTTGCTGAATTGGAAAGAGATTAACCCTCCTACTGTATTTCATTGGTTTTCACAAACTATGGTGTGTTTGAATTTGGAAGAGACAATGAGATCGTGTCCGCTGTAGACCTATTGTGGCGATAGGTAAATTGCAGTGGGTCCAGGTCCTTGCTTAGTTGGGAGTTGATTCTAGCCATGACCAGCCTCTCAAAGCACTTACCAGCGTAACTGTTGAGTGCTACTGGACAAGAGTCATTAAGGCAGCTCACCCTTCTCTTCTTCAGCACTGGTATGGTTGTTGTCCTTTTGAAGCAGGTGGGAACTTCCGACTGTAGCAATGAGAGATTAAAAATGTCTTTGAGCACAACCTCTTGTTGGTTGCCTTAGGTTTCCAGAGCTCTACCAGGTACACCATTGGGGCCTGTCGCCCTGCAAGGTTCCACCTTCTTGAAAGACGTTCTGACGTCAGCTTCTGAGACAGAGGTCACAGGATCACCGGATGCTGCAGGATCCTCATAGCTGTAGTTCTATCCTTCCTTTCAAAGTGTGCATAAAAGGCACTGAGATAAAATATAATGTAAGCACAAGAGATTCTGCAGATGCAGGGAATCCAGAATAACACAAACAAGATGCTGGAGGAGCACATAGTGCTGCCTCAGGTCAGACAGCACTATGGAAAGGAATAAACAGTTGATGTTTTGGGCCAAAACTTCATCACAACTGGAAAGGAAGAGGAAAGAGGCCAGAATAAGGAGGGAGGAGGGGATGGAGTTCAAGCTAGAAGGTGATAGGTGAAGCTAGGTGTGCGGGAGAGGGAAGGGGTTGAAGTAAGAAACAAGGAGGTGATAGGTGGAAAAGGTAAAGAGCTGAAGAAGAAGGAATCTGATTAGCGAGGAGAGTGGACCATGGGAGAATGGGAAGGAGGAGGGGCACTAGGGGGAGATGATAGACAGGTGAAGAGATACGAACAAGTAAGAGGGGAACCATAGTGGGGATTGGAAGAAGAGGGAAGGGGGAGTTGGAATAATCAATGTTCATGCATCAAGTTGGAGGCTACCCAAATAAAACATAAGGTTTGCTCCACAAATCATGGCTGTAGAGGACCCCACAAACCAACTTGTCAGAATGGGAGTGGAATTGGATTGGAATTAAAATAGTTGGCCACCGCGAAATCCTACTTATTGCAGATGGAGCAAAGGAACTCGACAAAGCGATCCCTGAATCTCCTTCGGGTCTCACCAATGTAGAGGAGGCCACATCAGAAGCACTGGACACAATAGATGACTCCAACAGGTTTACAGGTGAAGTGTTGCCTCACCTGGAAGGACTGTTTGGGGCCCTGAATGGTGGCCAGGGGGAGAGGATAATGGGTAGATGTAGTATTTCTCTGTCTTGCAGGAATATGTGCCAGGAGGGACATCAGTGGGTGGGATGAATGGACAAGGAAATCATGGAGAGAGAAATCACAGTAGAAAGCAGAGAGTGGGGCAGGGGGATGTTAAGATGTGTTCGGTGGTAGGATCCCATTGAAGATGGCAGAAGTTGCGTAGAATGATGTGCTGGATGCAGATTCTCATGGGGTAGTAGGTAAGAACAAGAGGAACTCTATCCTTGTTAGAGCATTGGGAAGATGGGATGGGCACAGATGTTTGGGAAATGGAGGAGATGCGGGTGAGGGTAGTGTCAATGGTGGAAGAAGGGAAACCCCATTCTTTGAAGGAGGAGGACATCACTATGTCCTGGAAAGGGAAGCCTCATCTAGGAACAGATGTGGCAGAGATGAAGGAACCAAGAAAAGGAAATAGCATTTTTCCAGGTGACAGGGTGGGAAGACGTGTAGTCAAATAGCTGTGACAGTCAGGAGGTTTATAAAACATATTGGTAGGCAATTTGTCCCCAAAGGTGAAAGCACAGAAATCGAGAAAGGGGACAGAGGTGTCAGAAATGGACCAAGTGAATTTAAAGAGCATGGAGGAGGTTGGAGGCAATGTTGATGAATTTGACGAGCTCGGCATGGGTGCATGAAGCAGCACCAATGCAGTCGTCAATGCAGCGGAAAGAGTTGAGGAGCAAATGGAAAGGCAGGCATAGCTGGGGACCATGCGCCTCCTGCAACTACAATGTAATGTGCTTTGGGAGGAGATAACCAACCATATTGCCTGATATATCCCACATTATACTGCATAACAACCAACCACACTGAACCACCTAAATGCTACTTATAAATAATGAGAAGATGCTGGGGAATGAGACAAGCTACATTTGAATCAAGTTACACAGTAGCTTCGCAGTTATAGCAATGCTTTTACAGTACCAGTGACCCAGGTTCAATGCTGCCATTGGCTGTAAGGAGTTTGTACGTTCTCTCCATGACCAAGTAAATTTCCGCTGGGTGCTCCGGTTTCCTTACACACTCCAAAGACGTTGGTAGGTTAATTGGTCATGTGGGTGGGATTGGGCAACCCAGGTTTGTTAGGCCGGAAAGCCTAACAAGTTGTATCACTGTGTTATACTGCAAAGTAAAATAATAAATAAATAAATATTTAATCACTTGGAAACTTCCTCCTTGCAAACTCCAGATTGCTTGTTAAATAATAAGCACTGTCTGTTCATCATTCAAGTTGTTTTGTCAATGAGCTGAATTCTGGAAAATCAAAGAAGCTTGTTGAGATTTCAAAGTAAAATGGCACTTCTGCATATTTCATATTCAGATGCCATTGGTTCTTGTGAAGCACTAAGTTGTCACGTGACTACATGAATCACCAGTGTACAGGGTGACATGGGATCACAGGCAATCCGAACTGACTTTGGGAAGACTGCCTCACCCTTCCTCTGCCACCTTAAATAAAAAATAGCAAACTTTAACCAAGGATTTTAAATGTTTGTGTTAGTCAAAGAAGTTTGTAGCACACTTTTTAAAGTTCCCGAATGACAGATTCCCCAAAAGAGATGACTAGCAAGCAAGCTGCTCCTAGCTTTCTGCCAATGTAACTTGGTAACCATCTGCTCTGGAAGGAATTGCAGAGATTCTCAGTCAGAGACAGAAGCCGAGGGAAGAAATACAGTCAGTGGCCACTTTATTAGGTGCCGGCTGAAGTGGCCACTGTGTGTATGTTCATAGTATTCTGCTGTTGTAGCCCATCCTCTTCAAAGCTTGAAGTGTTGTGCGTTCAGGGATGCTCTCCTGCATACCACTGTTGTAACGTGTGGTTATTTGAGTTACTGAGCTTGAACAGGATTGGTCATCCTCCTCTAACCTCTCTCATTAACAAGGCATTTGCCATTCACTGCCATCCACTGGATGTTTTATGTTGTCCTACCATTCTCTGTAAACTCTAGAGACTATTCCGCATAAAAATACCAGGAGATCAGCAGTTTCTGAGGTACTCAAACCACCCCGTCTGGCACCAACAATTATTCTACAGTCAAAGTCACTGAGATCAAGTTTCTTCCCCATTCTGATGTTTGGTCTGAACAACTGAACCTCTTGACCATGTCTGCATGCTTTTATGCATTGAGTTGCTGCCACATGATTGACTGATTAGATATTTGCATTAACAAGGACGTGCACCTAATAAAGTGACCACTGAGTGTAGAAGATGCATTTTCTCCCCCTGTATCCACCACTATCCCTGTACTTTGGAGACAAAACAAATTACCGAACCTGAAGGATAAATTGCTTCCCTCATGGCTACTAATTCCAAACTGCCTTAGTGTTAACCAACAGCTATCACAATCTTGAAATTTCCCTCAATCCTGTATGTCTTCCTCGTTCATGATTTTCCAAGATCAAGGATCAACTTTTGAAGCCATATGCATTAACATTTGCTGTGGTGTGTTGGGCGGGATTGACATGCAGCAACAAAAAAAACAACTCAGTTATCTGGAATCGACCAGTCTGGCCATACTTAATAGACTTTTCTGATGAAAGCTCATCAACTCAAAACATTAATCCTGTTTCTCTCTCCACAGATGCTGCCTGACTTGCCAAATATTCCCACCCCTTTCAGTTTTTATTTGAAACAGCACTTACTTTTCATAACTTACTTTTACTTGTGTCACAACATACTATGTTAAAAGTTCCATGTGTAAGTCCAAGCTTTCAAGTAATGTTATGGGCTGAAATTGGTGACTGTAAAGTTGCAAGGGCTAGCCCACAAGAGAACTTGGTTAAACAGAGTTCTTGCTAAGAAAGAGTGTAGTAATTGGTTCTTGGTAAGGATGCCTGACGCAAACAGAAGAAACAGTTTTTGAAAGCAGTTTTGGGCCCCTTATTTTATAAAAGGATGTGCTGGCATTGAAGAGGGCCTAAAGGATGTCTATGAGAATGATCCCAGGAATAAAAGGGTTAACATACTGTTAATTCTTTGTCTCCAGTTGTACAGCAGTTCTGAGGGGGGGGGAGAGGTCAGAGGTGAATGGCCAGGCTGGTTCAAGCTGACAGGAAGGGAACAATAATTCAAATTACCACGCATTGCAACAGTGGTGTGCAAAAGAGCATCTCTGAATGCACAACACATAGAACCTTGAAGGAGATGGGCTACAGCAACAGAAGGCTGCAAACATACACTCTGTGGTTGTTTTATTAGGTACAGGGTGTACTTCGTCATGTGGCCACTGACTGTATTTGCAAATGCAAAGCATGTCAGAACAAAATAGGAGTGGAACAAGTCCATAAGTCCCTGGATCCTGCTCCACTAATTGGATCATTATAAGACCTTGATCATAACTCAATTAATTCCCATATCCTATGGAGTTTGCAGATCTCTGCTTAGTCCTCCCCGTCATTTATTATCTTGTCTGAAGCAGAACCTGCCCAGCAGCATAAAGTTGGTCAAGACTCAGTGCGATACAGCTCAGAGCTTCTTATGTTTATAGTAACAATAAAGCTCCTTGAACGTACGAATTAGAGTTCCGTACGTTAATAACACTACAAATAATATAATACAAGAAACTATACATGAATTTTGATTTGCTGCAGATTTTGTATGGTGTTTACAATCTTACACAGCTGTTAAGTCTCAAATGTTACTTGAGCTCCCATGGAATAATCTCCAGTATGGATTCTGGATGTAACTCACCTGGCGTTGGCCCTGTCTGTGCAGATTAATCTGATTTTTCTTAGGTTTCTGTGCAAGTTGCCCTGGTGTGTGTCTAAAAGCGGCTAATAATACAAAGGAACCCAACTGATTGATGCAAAACTCTCCCTTTGTGATTTTTCTTTTCGTGCCTAGTTTATTCCTTATTAATCCATGCAATTTAATCCAATTAGTCCAGTGTCTGCATTTTTCACTGAAGGCTAGTCCTGACTGAGAAGAGCTCTGATCTTTTCAGCTCCGGGTGAAGTTGGTTTAACTCCACAGACACTCCACAGATGGTCAGATGGTAAAATCTCTACAGAGAGAACAGATGATGTTAAATTCAATTAATCTTTTTCTAAGAGAAGGACTTTGCTCACATTTTCTTCGGTTTGCAGCCTGTTTTACATGAAACTTTCTTTGGCCAGAGAATGGTGAATCTGTGGAATTCTTTGCCACAGCCGGCGGTGGAGGCCAAATCTTAATGTATATTTAAGGCAGAGGTCCAATAAATTCTTGACTGGTCAGGGCATGACGGGGTACAGGGAGAAGGCAGGACATTGGGACTGAGAGGAAAATTGGATCAGCCATGATGAAATGGTGGAACAGGCTTGATGGGCCAAATGGCCTAATTCTGCTCCTATATCTTATGATCTTATAAAAGACCCCCATGTTCTCATGGCATTCTGGGTAGATTTTTTGTGAATGTTGAATGAGATTAGCTTTATAAGATGAGCTTTATTTGTCACATGTACATCCAAATGTACAGTATAATGCATCTACGACCAACACGGTCCGAGGGTGTGCTGGGGGCAGCCCAAAAGTGTCACTGTGCTTCCAGTGCCAACATAACATGTCCTCAACTTACTAACCCTAACCCGTTTATCTTTGGAATGTGGGAGGAAATCGGAGCCTGAAGCACCCAGAGGAGACACATGTAGTCACGGGGAGAACAAGCAAACTCTTTCCAGACAGCAATAATTGAATCCCAATCTGCCGATCGCTGGCATTGTAAAGTGTTATACTAACCTTGTACAGGCTCTGGGCAAGACAATTCCAAATGACACTTCAAAGTTCAAAAAGATCGAAGTGTATTTATTATCAAAGTATGTATGCAGTGGCCAAGTGGTTAAGGCATTGGACTAGCGACCTGAAGGTCGTGAAGCTGTATGAGTACTAATGCCCTTCTCTTGGACAACATTGGTGTTGT
The DNA here is from genome assembly GCF_030028105.1 of Mobula birostris. Lineage (NCBI taxonomy): Eukaryota > Metazoa > Chordata > Chondrichthyes > Myliobatiformes > Myliobatidae > Mobula > Mobula birostris. The sequence continues at coordinate 123,821,865 of NC_092379.1, read as the reverse complement.
GGAGAGGGGAGACTTGCAGCATGGGCAACTGCTGGTCTTCCATACAACCTTGACCAGGCCTGCGCCCTGGAGAGTGAAGACTTTCCAGGCGCAGATCCATGGTCTCGCAAGACTAAAGGATGCCTTTACTTTACTTTGTATGCATAATACAACCATGAGATCTGTCTTCCCCAGACAGTCATGAAACAAAGATCCATGGAACCAACCCGTTCAAAGAAAAACATCAAGCATCAAAGCCCCTCCCACTCCTGCACAAAAAAACTGCCCAAACAACAACAAAAAACCCGAGTGAAAACACAGAATATAAAAACACAAAATCAAAAGGCATATTTCAGTACAGTTCAGCTCAGTGTTCGTTACCTGCAGACCGCTCCGATTCGAAGTAGTAACATGAAGGTGCAGCCAGAACTAGAACACATCATAAATCTGAAACATCATAAGTACTTCTTTGGATAACAGAATTTCTCCTTGGCTCTCGACCCTGTTTCCTGCGACTACTCCCCCTTGCTGACTTTCCTCCCAGAAGAAAGAGCCTCTGAGCACTTACACTGTCAATGCCCCTCAGCATTTTCAGGGGATTACTTAGATCACGTTCCTAAGTACAAGTGATTCTGCAAATCTTGAGCAACACACACAAAGTGCTGGAGGAACTCAAAGGTCATGTAACATCTATGGAGAGAAATACTTCTGTTCTTTTGAACTCCAGAGAATATTGACCCATCTCAGCTACCGGGAATCAGTCTAGTGAGCTGGTAAAATGATAGGTTAAGGCGACCTTTGCAAAACTGACTTTGCTTCCGGTAAAGTGTACTTAACATGTAATCTACTCTAGATCCTTAAATTCAGCAGGTGAATGCACATCTGAATAAGATGCAAGATCATGCACAGTACTGTGCAAAGGTCTTAGGCATATATACAGTATATAGCTAGGGTGCCTAAGACTTTAGCACAATACTGTATTTATCAATGTCAAGTGGAGACCAAGTCTGTAAATCTGGTGGGAGCAAAGGATGTTGGGAATGGTGAGAGTGAAGCACCGCAGCAGGGGTGTGGGAAAGGTGGCAGAGGAGGAGTACCAGGGGAGGAGGTTGGTACACCCAGCCCTGAGACATCAGGCAAGCTTATTTGCACGGTTTATTGATCATTATAATAATGTCTCTCCAGTGCTTCCTACTCCCTCCCCTGTCCCTTCCTCTTTTCCCAATTCCCCTCTCCACACTCTCAGTCCACAATAGAGACCCATATGAGAATCAGGTTTATCATCACTCACATCTGTCATGAAATCTGTTTTTTTTTTGTGGCAACAGTACAACACAATACATAAAATCGTTACAGTACTGAGCAAAAGTCCTAGCAATATATTTCTACCTAAGACTTCTGCACAGTACTGTAGGAATGGTCTTTCAGGCTCCATTTCAAACCCAACCCCTATTGCTGGCATTTACCAATTGCCCTCCTCATGCAGATGTCTGCTGCTGGTAATATGATAGTCCAGAATGAAAATATAAGTTGCTCTTTGTGATGGCCAGCGGTTGTTCAATCTCCACAAAGAATTGTCTCTTGTGCTCGTACACGCCAAAAGAAATCAATTTCCCAGGCAAGTACTTCTGGTTGTGACCAGTGAATGCTTCATCTTGGTGTCAACAATGTAAGGTCCCTGCACTGGCTGGAGATGGGTGAGTACTACAAGCAGTCGCCACCACAGGTCTCGTTCAGCTAATAGGAATGTGTCTGGAAGCCAGCACAAACACCTGCAGGATCTATTTTGCTGTGCCTGTTGAAAATCTTTGACACAAGTAGATGCGGGTACTCACATCCATAAACCCAAATAAAGGAAGCAAAATCAAAGCAAATCTCAGCGTGATCGAAAGATTGGCTATAATCAAGTTTATGAAAAATGAGATAGGAATAGAAAATAGGTGCAGGAGTAGGCCATTCGGCCCTTCGAGCCTGCACCGCCATTTATTATGATCATGGCTGATCATCCAACTCAGAACCCCGCCCCAGCCTTCCCTCCATACCCCCTGACCCCCGTAGCCACAAGGGCCATATCTAACTCCCTCTTAAATATAGCCAATGAACTGGCCTCAACTGTTTCCTGTGGCAGAGAATTCCACAGATTCACCACTCTCTGTGTGAAGAAGTTTTTCCTAATCTCCATCCTAAAAGGCTTCCCCTCTATCCTCAAACTGTGGCCCCTCGTTCTGGACTTCCCCAACATCGGGAATAATCTTCCTGCATCTAGCCTGTTCAATCCCTTTAGGATCTTATACGTTTCAATCAGATCCCCCCTCAATCTTCTAAATTCCAACGAGTACAAGCCCAGTTCATCCAGTCCTTCTTCATATGAAAGTCCTGCCATCCCAGGAATCAATCTGGTGAACCTTCTTTGTACTCCCTCTATGGCAAGGATGTCTTTCCTCAGATTAGGGGACCAAAACTGCACACAATACTCCAGGTGTGGTCTCACCAAGGCCTTGGACAACTGCAGTAGTACCTCCCTGCTCCTGTACTCAAATCCTCTCGCTACAAATGCCAGCATACCATTCGCCTTTTTCACCGCCTGCTGTACCTGCATGCCCACTTTCAATGACTGGTGTATAATGACACCCAGGTCTCGTTGCACCTCCCCTTTTCATAATCGGCCACCATTCAGATAATAATCTGTTTTCCTATTTTTGCCACCAAAGTGGATAACTTCACATTTATCCATATTAAATTGCATCTGCCATCAATTTGCCCACTCACCCAACCTATCCAAGTCACCCTGCATCCTCTTAGCATCCTCCTCACAGCTAACACTGCCACCCAGCTTCGTGTCATCCGCAAACTTGGAGATGCTGCATTTAATTCCCTCATCCAAGTCATTAATATATATTGTAAACAACTGAGGTCCCAGCACTGAGCCTTGCGGTACCCCACTAGTCACCGCCTGCCATTCTGAAAAGGTCCCGTTTATTCCCACTCTTTGCTTCCTGTCTGCTAACCAACTCTCCACCCACACCAATACCTTACCCGCAATACCGTGTGCTTTAAGTTTGCACACTAATCTCCTGTGTGGGACCTTGTCAAAAGCCTTCTGAAAATCCAAATATACCACATCCACTGGTTCTCCCCTATCCACTCTACTAGTTACATCCTCAAAAAATTCTATGAGATTCGTCAGACATGATTTTCCTTTCACAAATCCATGCTGACTTTGTCCGATGATTTCACCGCTTTCCAAATGTGCTGTTATCACATCCTTGATAACTGACTCCAGCAGTTTCCCCACCACCGATGTTAGGCTAACCGGTCTATAATTCCCCGGTTTCTCTCTCCCTCCTTTTTTAAAAAGTGGAGTTACATTAGCCACCCTCCAATCCTCAGGAACTAGTCCAGAATCTAACGAGTTTTGAAAAATTATCACTAATTGGCAACAGTTTCTCCCTGTTTTATTTATTCCTAACCTTGTGACCCAATCAAGTGAATCAAATTTCTGAACGCACTCAATCACTTCCGTTGGAATTATATGCCTAATAAACAGTGTTACTCATCATTTGAGAGATAAGTTAGCACAGTTGGCTGATTCATCTCTCCAACTTAGAGTGAGTACACTCGGTCCAGAAATTCTTATGATTGTACACAGTCTCCAACTCAATTTTATCTGGAAATAACTCACATTTGTCTGTGAAGTGTACTTATACAAAGCTCAGTGCATGACTTGAAATATAGACAGAAGGTAGAAGGCATATTTAATGACAGAATATACATTTTTGGGACACTTGTGTGAACTTATTTTGCAGAATCGAGGCTGAAAAGAATGTCTGGGTCACTCTCACTGAAACAGGGGGTTTAGGAGGTAGTTGTTGGTGACTAATCGTATTTGATCTGCGGCTACTGAGTCTGAAGCATCTGACTATTTACTGGGGGGCTGTCCTTTAAGTATGTTCTTCCTTGTTCATGTTTAACAATCCACCATTCACAACCAACATCTTTTGGACTCTGCTTATGCATCTGGCAGGCTCTCACTCTGAGACTGAGCATGTGTTAGGCATCAACCACCAAGAAACCAAGCTGACTGACCATCCAGCTTGAATTGTTTTTCACACTCCTGATCACTAATGCACACTCTGCAATGCTCCTGCTCACACTAATCCTAGATCTGACTCTCCCTACCTATACCTATAGTAAGGCATTTGACAGGGTTCCACACGGTAGGCTTATTCAGAAAGCCAGAAGGCATGGGATCCAGGGAAGTTTGGCCAGGTGGATTCAGAATTGGCTTGCCTGCAGAAAGCAAAGGGTCGTGGTGGAGGGTCTACATTCCGATTTGAGGGTTGTGACTAGTGGTGGATCTGTTCTGGGACCTCTACTTTTCGTGATTTTTATTAATGACCTGGATGTGGGGGTAGAAGGGTGGGTTGGCAAGTTTGCAGACAACACAAAGGTTGGTGGTGTAATGGATAGTGTAGAGGATTGTCGAAGATTGCAGAGAGACATTGATAGGTTGCAGAAGTGGGCTGAGAAGTGGCAGATGGGAGTTCAACCCAGAGAAGTGTGAGGTGGTACAATTTGGAAGGACAAATTCCAAAGTAAATGGCAGGATACTTGATAGTGTGGAGGAGCAGAGGGATCTGGGGGTACATGTCCACAGATCCCTGAAAGTTGCTTCACAGGTAGATAGGGTAGTTATACTTTATACTTTATTGTCACCGAACAATTCATACTAGAACGTATAATCATCACAGCAATATTTGATTCTGCGCTTCCTGCTCTCTGGATTACAAATCGATAGTAAATATTAAAAATTTAAATTATAAATCATAAATAGAAAATAGAAAAATGGAAAGTAACGTAGTGCAAAAAAACTGAGAGACAGGTCCGGATATTTGGAGGGTACGGCCCAGATTCGGGTCAGGATCCATTCAGCAGTCTTATCACAGTTGGAAAGAAGCTGTTCCCAAATCTGACCATATGAGTCTTCAAGCCCCTGAGCCTTCTCCCGGAGGGTAGAGGGACGAAAAGTGTGTTGGCTGGGTGGGTCGTGTCCTTGATTATCCTGGCAGCACTGCTCCGACAGCATGCGGTGTAAAGTGAGTTCAAGGATGGAAGATTGGTTTGTGTGATGTGCTGTGCCGTGTTCACCAACTTCTGCAGCTTGTTAGCTTTCATAAGTCGAGGGATAGAGTTTAAGAGTTGCGAGGTAATGATGCAGCTCTATAAAACTCTGGTTAGGCTGCACTTGGAGTACTGTGTCCAGTTCTGGTTGCCTCGCTATAGGAAGGATGTGGAAGCATTGGAAAAGGTACAGAGGAGATTTACCAGGATGCTGCCTGGTTTAGAGAGTATGGATTATGATCGGAGATTAAGGGAGCTAGGAGTTTACCCTTTGAAGAGAAGGAGGATGACAGGAGACATGATAGAGGTATTAAGAGGAATAAATAGAGTGGACGACCAGCGCCTCTTCCCCAGGGCACCACTGCTCAATACAAGGGGACATGGCTTTAAGGTAAGGGGTGGGAAGTTCAAGGGGGATATGAGAGGAAGGTTTTTTACTCAGAGAGTGGTTGGTGCGTGGAATACACTGCCTGAGTCAGTGGTGGAGGCAGATACACTAGTGAAGTTTAAGAGACTACTAGACAGGTATATGGAGGAATTTAATGTGGGGGGGGGTTATATGGGAGGCAGGGTTTAGGGGTTGGCACAACATTGTGGGCCGAAGGGCCTGTACTGTGCCGTACCGTTCTATGTTCTATCCCCCAGTAATTTGCCTTCCTAACTTTCGCTGTTGACCCTGCCATTGCAGAGCCAGTAGAAGAAATGCATTCCTAGCCTGTTCTATCACATCTGATTTCTGGGGCCCAAGGCAGGTGAGAATTTCCCTCTCAGGAAACCTTACACAGAACCGGGGCCTTTTGCTTAGTGTTAGCACTGTGGTGGCATCACAATTAATGTAATGCTTTACAGCAGTCAGAAGACTGGGGTTCAATTCCCTCCGCTCTCTGTAAGGAGTTTGTATGTTCTCCCTGTGACTGTGCAGATTTCCTCTGGCTGCTCTGGTTTCCTTCCATGGTTAAAAAAAAGGTACATAGGTTAAGTTTAGTAAGCTATGTTAGCACCAGAAGCATAGTGACATCTTTGGGATGTGTTGGACATTGACACAAACAATACATTTCAATGTACACATGACAAACAAAGCTAATCCTTAACCTACAGTGTCTATTTTACATGTGTCACCAAGGAACAATTTTCAAAGCATTGTCATGGGGAAAACCTAAATGGAAGTGTCTCTGAAACTCTGATTCAAAATTGGGGAAAGTATGGAGAATAAGTCACCTCAGGCTGTTGCAATGAAACCCTCCAAAGGGATGCTATCAGACACCATTTACAAGAACAGAGCAGACACCCAAAATACAGGCTAGCAGTTCAGGTTCTTTACTTCAATCTCATTTCATGAACATTACCCAAACATTTGATGAAATAAAAAGATGCTGAGTGCTCACTGTATGTTCTCGTCGGGGAAGCAGCTGAGGTTCTAGTCGTTTGGTATGGTTTTATTGTTTTCACTGCTGAAAGAAGCCGCTGAATATGCAACAAAAAATACATCCAGTGAGCTGCCTAATATGCTAAATGTTAGTCCGGGTCTAACAACAGATGAAGGCTTTCTTTGCCTGGAAGAGATTTCCTGATAAATATATATTTCACCATAGTTCACTATCCCGTTTCTATGATTCTGACCAAAACTGCTTTATTTTATTTCTCTGTAAATACATGCATTTTAAAAAAAAGCTTTGACATCATCTCTGTTGTCAGCATCTGTTTAGCTCGTGTAGCACAATTAATAACAGTAACCTTTACTTTTCACACAAGGTTAGCTGCTGGTAGCTTGTTTTTTTTTTCAATTGTATTATTCTGCTACATATTTCTTCTGAAACATCCTGTGAAGCTCATACATGAGTCATCCTTTTTTTTTAAAACCAGTACTAGATTTGACATCAATTCTCAAAGGGCACTCTACCATGTCAGAAGCTTCCATTCACCTTCCAGCTCACCACACATTACCTTCCATCAGAAACATACTGTAGGCTCAATGCAAGTACGGAGCTGAGAACCATTTGTCACTGTGGAATGCCACATATATTTCTTTAACAGTTATCCAGCTTAAAGGTTGTGAGGGTAACCAGGCAAAAAGTGTTGTTGAATTTGGTTATTACCCACTCAGCGGACTCTTTATCAGGTACATCTTGTTTATTAATGCAGATATCTAATTAGCCAATCACGTGACAGCAATTCATTCCATAAAAGCATGCAGTCATGTTCAAGAGGTTCAGTTGCTGTTCAGACTAAATATCAGAGTGGGGAAGAACTGTGATCTAGTGACTGACGGAGAAATGATTGTTGGTGCCAGATGGAATGGTTTTGAGTATCTCAGAATCTGCTCATCTCATGGGATTTCCATGCACAACCATCTCTAGAGCTTACAGAGAATGGTGCAAAGGACAAATAAGTAAGACAGTAGGTGGCAGTTCTGTGGGTGAAAACACCGAGTTAATGAGCGAGGTCGGAGGGGAATGGCCAGACTGGTTCAAGCTGACAGGAAGGCAAGAGTAACTCAATGAACAACATGTTACAACAGTGGTGTGCAAAAGAGCACCTCTGAATGCACAACACACCAAACATTGAAGTGGATGGGCTACAGCAGCAGAAGACCATGAGCTTACACCCAGTGGCCACTTTATTAGGGACAGAAGGTACCTTGTAAAGTGGCCATTGAGTGTAGAAAGCACATCTTAAATTGGGCAGCACTGTGGCACATTTAGTGGAGTTGCTCCCTCACAGTGCCAAAGACTCAAGTTCCATCCTAGCCTTTGGGTGCTGTCTGTGTGGAGTTTGCCTGTTCTCGGTGACCATACGGGATTTCCCCAGGGACTCCTATGTTTCAAAGGCATGCAGGTGGGTTGGTTGATTGTCCAGTGCAAGCTGCACTTTCTATGTGGATGAGTGGTAGAAACTGTTAGGAGAATAGAAAACTAGATTAATGTGAATAGGTGGTAGTTGATCAAAGCAGACTCAGTGGGCCAAAGGCCTGTTTCTGTGCTGAATCTCTCTGACTCTGTGCTGGAAGACAACATGGTTAAAGTTGTGTTGGAACTTTTCTCACATTTAACTATTGTTAATTGCATAGTTTATGCTCAAATTGAGGAGCAACTCCTGAGTATTTTGGATTGCTTCAGTATTCAATGAACCCAGGCAAATTTATATCTCATACTTTACCATCACCCCAAATTGCACCATATCCCTTGCTACTCTTACCTAAAAAACATTAACTTCAGCTTTAAATATTCCGATTGCCCCTAATGAAACGTCTATATTTGAAGCTGGGGGTCCACAACCTAATTTTTAATGCCATGGAACAATACCATCAAGCAAGGGGTCCATGGACCCCAATTTAGGAGAATTTTCAGAAGTTTGCTGCCCTTTGGGGAAAAAATTCTGCTTGATTCTCCACCTGAAAGAATAACCTTTATAACTGGTAGGATATTTACACTCCTCTCCTGGTCCCTCTGTTTCCATGGTTTTAATGGCTATCATTGTCTGATAGACTTTCAGCTGTATAGGTCCTAAGCTCTGAAATTCTCTCCCTAAACCTATATATTGATTTCTTTTGTCTCCAGGCTTCTCTTAACCACACCACTCTACTTTAAACTACTGGCTAAAGCCAATTCTTTCAGTCAGCTCTGGCTACCCATGTTTGTCTCCTTGTGTGCCTCAGTATCAAGCTATGTCTAATAATGTTTCAGTGAAGGGCTTTTTATATTAAAGGTGCCAAATTAACATAAGATGGTGTTAAATTACCTATTTGTAATTTTTAAGAGTACACACTTCACTCTGGATTAATGTCCAGCAGAAATTTCCCACAGTTTCTACCCTTTCAAATCCCTGGAAGAATTTAGGAATGGTGTGCGCAAAGGACTGGGTGTGGGTGCAGGATAAAGACCACTCTTAGTCAAGCAGTAACAATGAAGAGTTCAAAGTTCAGGAGAACACCTTTGTTGGGAGAGGAAAGTTATAGAATCATAAAGTCATACAGCACAAAGTCAGGCTCTTCAGCTTGCCCTGTTGATACCAACCTTCAGGTCTGGATAGTCTAGAATTTTAGGAGCAAGACTGAGCTAGATTTCATTCATTGGCAGCCGCACTATTGTGTGATGAGGAATTGCTGTGTACTCGTTCTTGCAGAAACATGGCTCCAGGACAACATCCATGCACCATCAATCTACAGGCTATTATGCTCAGGGACTTGGACTATATTATTATTATTATTGTCACTGTTATAATTATGCTAATAATAAAACATATGTGCTATATGTTCCTTGTGCTGTGTGCAATTGATGGTACTTTGTTTTGAATCTTCGCCCCAGAGGAACACTGTTTCGTTTGGCTGTGGTTGAATTGACAATTTAACTTGAACTTGAGTTTGAGCAGGTGTCAGAAGTTATCAGCAGGAAAGGAAAATCAAGTTACTGTGGATGCCAGAAGTCCAAGATAAAACCAGAAATGCCCGAAACACTCAGCAGGCCAGACAGCATCAATAGAAAGAGAAACAGAGTAAACCTTTAAGGTGGAAGATCCTTCATCTGAACCTAAACCTACATCTTTAACAGTGCCTCTTTCATCTTAGACAGTTGAAGAAGTTGGGCATGAGTCCCCAAACCCTAAGGACTTTCTATAGGGGCACAATTGAGAGCATCCTGACTGGCTGTATCACTGCCTGGTATGGGAACTGTACTTCAATTGGAGGACTCTGCAGAGAGTGGTGCAGACAGCCCAGTGCATCTGTAGATGTGAACTTCCCACTATTCAGGGCATTTACAAAGACAGGTGTGTAAAAAAGGGCCCAAAGGATCATTGGGGACCCGAGTCAGCCCAACCACAATCTATTCCAGCTGCTCCCATCTGGGAAATGGTACCGCAGCATTAAAGCCAGGACCAACAGGCTTCCGGGCAGCTTCTTCCACCAGGCCATCAGACTGATTAATTCACACTGATACAATTGTATTTCTATGCTATATTGGCTGTTCTGTTGTATATCTTACTGTACATACTATTTATTACAACTTACTATAAATTGCTCATTGCACATTCATACAGAGACATAATGTAATGATTTTTACTCATGTATGTGAAGGATGTAAGAAATAAAGTCAATTCAACTCTCTTTCCACAGATGCTTCCTGACCTCCAGAGTGCTTCCAGCATTTTGCATTTATGGGAAAGGATTTGAGTGGTAGTGCTCACAATTCAATCAGGGTTGACATAATTATGCAAAAGGGAAACGTCTTTAGTCTTGGTTTGTCCTGTGTTTCCTGTGATATCATTCTGGAGGAACATTGTATCATTTTAATGACAATAAATGAGGACTGAGTGTCCTCATAATCTAGTCTAATCTAAAAAAAAGAAAGACATAAGTAAATCTTAATTAAATTAAGATAAAGACAATTTTGCAAGGGCAGAAATGATTTGGCACACGTACTGGAAGCAATATTTTTAGATTTATTATTGCAGAGTGAGGTGTTCAAGGTAGGTCCTCACAAAGAATATCTCAAGTCATGCATTGAGAAGGATACAAGGCAAAGAATGTCCAAAGAGGAAGTTTATATCAGATATTTAAGATATTAACACTAGACAATAGCTATCCATTTCTTCCACAGACACTGTCTGGCTCATTGAGTTCCTTCAGGATTTTGCTTCTTGCTCAATAGTGAAGGTAATCTTGAGGAGTATTCCAAGTGCAGAGGTGAAAATAAAGAGAAACAGGAAGGCAGAAAGTGAGCAGTAAAAGACTAACCCCCTCTGTGCAAAATAAAAAGAGAATTAAAGTGTGAGGATCCAAAAAAATACCATACACAGAAGTACAAGAATGGACATTATTGTTAATGAAAATTTTACAACTATCTTTCCAGTAGGAAGCATACTTAGGAACTGTTAAATGGAATAAACAGTGTTATTTGTAAAGCACAGTCAGCATGGACTCAGCCAAGTCTTGTGAGGAGATAGCAATGGGCAGAGGTTGGGTGGAATCTTTGAGAGCTCCACACTTGGTGTATCATGGTCATGATTCTATGACAACCTTGGCAGGAATTTTGACAAGGCCTCACTTTGATTGGTTATCCCCAGCTTCCTGAGTAGTCTCACTTTGGCACATAAGCCAGGCCAGGTGACAGACCTGACAGTGGGCGACTATTCTGGGAATACTGACCACGGCTCATTACGTTTTGAGATAATTATGAGCAAGGATAAAATCAGAAAGAGCGAGCTGTTGGCCTCCCCTCTCACTGTGGCAGGAGCCATATATATCTCTCTCCCTTGTAAGTGACAGACGCTGCTTGTAGAGATGTCGAGGTATTAGGATGGACAGTAGTCTTTGATGGCCTATAGATCATGCTCTCTGGGTGCTTGCAGTTGCTTGGTGGGTGGGTGTTGGGGTGTTTGATGCTTTCTGCTGGAACAAGTGGGAGGAGGTGGAGGGAGTATGGTTGATGCTTTGCCGCTGCTTGAGCATGGGAGGGGGGCTTTGGGGTTCTAATGTTTTTCTGTCATTCATTCTTTAGGTTTCTTTCTCTCTGTTTTGTGGATGTCAGCGAAGAGTAAGGATTCCAGGTTGTATATTGTACACATTCTCTGACATTATACTGAACCATTGTGATCTTGTGGGAGGGTACTCAGCTGGGGGAAGGCATGTTACGACCGGGTAAGATGGGAGCTAAGTGATGGTGTTTGGGAGCAGCCCATGTCTGACATGATTATTTAAAAACCAAATCATCAGAGTTCAGGATTGGCATGTTCCAGTAGGAGTAAGAACAAGGATGGTGAAGGAACCTTAGAAATTCCAAGGAGTCCTAGATTTAGTCAGGAAGGAAAAGGAAGCATACCTAAGGTTTAGGAAGCCAAAATCAGACTGGGCCCTTGTGGAATATAAAGATAGTAGGAAAGCACTCAAGTAACTCATTAGGAAGGTCATGAAATACCCTTGTCGAGCAGGATCAAGAAGAATCCCGAGGGAGATGTCCTCCTTTTTTAAAGAAAGGGGCTTCCCTTCCTCCACTATCAACTCTGCTCTTAAACACATCTCCCCCATTTCACGTACATCTGCTCTCACTCCATCCTCCTGCCACCCCACTAGGAATAGGGTTCCCCTGGTCCTCACCTACCATCCCACCAGCCTCCGGGTCCAACATATTATTCTCCATAACTTCCGCCACCTCCAACGGGATTCCACCACTAAGCACATCTTTCCCTCCCCCCACCTCTCTGCATTCCGCAGGGATCGCTCCTACGCAACTCCCTTGTCCATTCGTCCCCCCCATCCCTCCCCACTGATCTCCCTCCTGGCACTTATCCATGTAAGCGGAACAAGTGCTACACATGCCCCCACACTTCCTCCCTTACCACCATTCAGGGCCCCAAACAGTCCTTCCAGGTGAGGCAACACTTCACCCGTGAGTCGGCTGGGGTGATATACTGCGTCCGGTGCTCCCGATGTGGCCTTTTATATATTGGCGAGACCTGACGCAGACTGGGGAGACCGCTTTGCTGAACACCTACGCTCTGTCCGCCAGAGAAAGCAGGATCTCCCAGTGGCCACACATTTTAATTCCACATCCCATTCCCATTCTGACATGTCTATCCACGGCCTCCTCTACTGTAAAGATGAAGCCACACTCAGGTTGGAGGAACAACACCTTATATTCCGTCTGGGTAGCTTCCAACCTGATGGCATGAACATCGACTTCTCTAACTTCCGCTAATGCCCCACCTCCCCCTCGTACCCCATCTGTTACTTATTTTTATACACACATTCTTTCTCTCACTCTCCTTTTTCTCCCTCTGTCCCTCTGAATATACCTCTTGCCCATCCTCTGGGTCCCCCCCCCCCCGTCTTTCTTCCCAGACCTCCTGTCTCATGATCCTCTCGTATCCCTTTTGCCTATCACCTGTCCAGCTCTTGGCTCCATCCCTCCCCCTCCTGTCTTCTCCTATCATTTTGGATCTCCCCCTCCCCCTCCAACTTTCAAATCCCTTACTCACTCTTCCTTCAGTTAGTCCTGACGAAGGGTCTCGGCCTGAAACGTCGACTGCACCTCTTCCTAGAGATGCTGCCTGGCCTGCTGCGTTCACCAGCAACTTTGATGTGTGTTGCTTGAATTTCCAGCATCTGCAGAATTCCTGTTGTTCAAGAAGAATCCCAAGGCATTTTATACTTAAGTTAAGAAAAAGAGGATAATTAAGGAGGGGGGTAAGTCCACTCAAGGATAAAGGTAGAAAGATGTGCTCAGAGTCCGTGACCAATGGTGTTCTGTAAGGGTCGGTGCTGGGACATTATATCTTCACGATTTGGCTGAAAATGTAGCTGGGTGGATTAGCAAATTGGCAAATGACACCAAGATTGGTGGATTTGTGGACAGTGTAAAGGATTATCATAGGATTGAGTAGTTCAGGTACAGATATGGCCAAAGAAGTGGCAGACGGAGTTTAATCCTGGCAAGTGTGAGGTGTTGCATGTCAAATGTGAGGAGAACATGTACAGATAATGGTAGATCCCTTAATGACATTGAGGTAGAGGATTTTAGGGTCCAGGTCCACAGTTTGGGTTTGGGTATTTGATCCTCCACAATATTCCGTGTGGGAATTTAAACTGGAGGTGGCAGTGTTTTTTTTTACAAGGTTGAGTTGCGAGCTCGACATCAACCCGGCACAGATGGAGAGCGCTCTCAGGAGCGGTCTGTCACTGGATCGGACTCGGGAACCTCCGTTCTCAAGCCCGGCACTGATCTCACTGCACCATCAGCCGTTCACTGAAAGTGGCTATGCAAGTGGGTAAGGTGGTAAAGAAGGTGCGTGGCATGTTTGCCTTTGCCTTTATTGGTAGTGTTGAGTATCAGCGTACACAGGTTGTGCTGCAGCTATATTAAACTTTAGTCAGAAAGCACTGGGCGTATTGCATACAGTTCTGGTCACCTTACCATAGGAAGGATGTGGTGACTGTAGAGAGAGAACAGAAGAGGTTTTCCAGGATGCTGCCTGGATTAGAGGGCATGAACAATAAGGAAAGGCTGGGTGAACCCCTAGATTATTGAAAGATGAGGGGAAACCTGTTACTCGAGATTTTTTTTAATTTATGAGAGGCATAGTGTGGACAGTCAGAATCATTTCCCCAGGGTGCCAATGTCAAAATGCAAAAGAGATGCTTTTAAAATTGTGGGGGGGGGGGGGAGTTTAGAGCAACAAAGTTTTTTTTCTACATGGTTTGTGTTTGGTGCCTGGAATGTGCTACTGGGGTAGTAGTGGAAGCAGGCAGCTTGGTGAAATTTAAGAGGCTTTTCGATAGAGACATGAAGAAAATGAAGATAGATACATAGAATATGAAGGGAATGGAAGGATATGATGATATACATGAGAACAGCATTTACATAAGAACATAAGAAATAGAAGCTGGAGTCAGCCATCTGACCTCTCGAGCCTGCTCTGCCATTCAAAAAGATCATGGCTAATCTGGCCATGGACTCATCTCCACCTACCTGACTTTTCCCCATAACCCTTAATTCCCCTACTGTGCAAAAATTTATCCAACCAATACTTATTGAGGTAGCTTCCACTACTTCACTGAGCAGAGAATTTCGCAGATTCACCACCCTCTGGGAAAAGCAGTTCCTCCTCATCTCTGTCCTAAATCCCCCACGAATCTTGAGGCTACGTCCCCTAGTTATAGTCTCACCTACCAGCGGAAACATCTTTCCTGCCTCTATCTTATCTATCCCTTTCATAATTTTATGTTTCTATAAGATCTCCTCTCATCCTTCTGAATTCCAGTGGGTGCAGTCCGAGGTGACTCAATCTCTCCTCATCTCTGATAAACCTCCTCTGCACCGCTTCCAAACTGAGTATATCCTTCCTCAAGTAAGGGGGCCAGAACTGCATGCAGTATTCCAGATGAGGCCTCACCAGTACCCTGAACAGTTGCCATTAGTATAAACTGCCCTCGAGATTGGCACAGTATCATTGGGCTGAATGGCCTTTACCATGCTGAATTCTTCTATGTTCTAATTTATCAAATTTACATTCCAAATATTACCAATGTGAATCCATTAACATGAATATTTATTATCTTTTTCTGTAGTTTCAATGGCATAAAATCAGAATGTCCCACAATAATGGCTAGCTTTGAAGGCCTTCAAGAAGTCTGATGAAGGAATTTCAGTACCTCTTGCTTAGTGAGTTAAAGATACAGACATCAATGATGAGCAGTCATGATGTATTTATTTATGGACACAGCACGCTAACAGGGTCTTCCAGCCCACCAAGCCCGCACCGCTCAATTACATCATATGATCAATTATCCTAAGTTTCATAAGTCTGTGAAATGTGGGAGGAAACCGGAGCACCTGGAGGAAATCCACACGGTCATGGGCAGAACATACAAACTCCTTACATAGCCTTAGGGGAATTGAACCAGGTTCCTGGTACTGCAGCAGCATTACAGTAACTGCCCAATGAGAGAAATATACAAGAGGATGAGCAAATGCAATGCATTATAAGCTCATATATAATAGACAAATAATAGTCACTTCCCCACTCCAAACAGTTCTACTTCATAACAATAATTGGCTAATACAGTCATAGAACACTACAGCACAGAAACAGGCCCTTCAACCCATCTAGTCAATACCAAACCATTAATCTTAGACCATAAGACACAGAAGTAAGCCATTTGTTCCATCGAGTCTGCTCCGCCATTCAATCTTGGGCTGATCCAATTCTTCCAGTCACCCCCACTCCCCTGCCTTCACCCCATATCCTTTGATGCCCCGGCTAATTAAGAACCTATCTATCTCTGCCTTAAATACACCCAATGATTTGGCCTCCACAACCGCTCGTGGCAGCAAATTCCATAGATTTACCACCCTCTGACCAAAGTAATTTCTCTGCATCTCAGTTCTAAATGGACATCCTTCAATCCTGAAGCTGTGCCCTCTTGTCCTAGAATCCCCTACCACAGGAAATAACTTTGCCATATTTAATCTGTTCAGGACTTTTAACATTCAGAATGTTTCTATGAGATCCCCTCTCATTCTCCTGAACTCCAGGGAATATAGCCCAAGAGCTGTCAGACGTGCCTCATATGGTAACCCTGTCATTCCTAGAATCATTCTTGTGATTCTTCTCTGAACCCTCTCCAATGTCAGTATATTCTTTCTACAATAAGGAGCCCAAAACTGCACACAATACTCTAAGTGTGGTCTCACAAGTGCCTTATAGAGCCTCAACATCACATCCCTGCTCTTATATTCTATATCTCTAGAAATGAATGCCAACATTGCATTTGCTTTCTTCACCTCTGACTCAACAGGGAGGTTAACCTTTCGGGTATCCTGCACAAGGACCTCCAAGTCCCTGTGCATCTCTGTATTTTGAATTCTTTCCCCATCTAAATAATAGTCTGCCCATTTATTTCTTCCACCAAAGTGCATGACCATACACTTTCCAACATTGTACTTCATACCGCCTAGAACCATTGATCTACATCTGGAACCATATCCCTCCCACCCATATACTTTTCAAAATTTCTCTTAAATGTTGAAATCAACCCTGCATTCAATGTCTAATGTGAAAGCATTGCTGTTTTTCCTTCATTTTAAAAGCTATTAGTTTCTTACCTGACCCCTTGGGCTCTGTAAATGAGCTTACCTTCAACACAAAGCTATTAAAGCTGTGAGCCTCCATCCTTGTCTGCATCAGTTTCAGATACTGTATTTCATAAACATTTCATGCCTTGACAAAAATTCACTCATCGTGATTTCAATGTGACACTCATTTACACATAACTCTGCAGTTGATTTATGTCTCTGCCCAAATTTTGAGAGTAGCAGAATGATAGGGCAAATTTCTGCTTTCATCATCTGCTAATTTACATTGGCTATTTTGCTTGGGGATTTAAATTCTGCTTCTATTTTGGGAAATCTGCCTGATGGTTTATATATTATTTACACGAACACCAAAGGCAAAATGTTTCAGACAAACTTTACTCACTACACTGCATCGCACAAGCCATCTCCCCATTGCCAATGTATGGAGCCTAACTCAAGATCTGGGTACGATTGAACTTGTCATATTTGGCTCTTTTTCTTATTCAAAGAGTGGTAGAGTCACAAGGAACCAGTGATTTCTTTTTTTTCATCTGGTGATACAGTGCAGAGTGGGCTCTTCAAGTCTCACCACTGTGGCAGCCTTCCACAAACACAATTAACCCTAACCTATTCACGAGACAATTTACAGTGACCAATTATCCTACCCAGTACGTATTTGGACTGTGGGGAAAACCCAGGCATTCCATGGGGAAGGCATACAGACTCCTTATTGATGGGGCCAGATCTGAACTCCAAACTTTGAAATACCCCAAGCTGCAATTGCTTTGGGTTAACTGCTACGCTACCGTGGCACTAACTACAGTACCATGGCTTCAAATGCTTGAAATCTCAATTATAATACATAAAAATTCTAAATCCTCACTGTCGAATTATGGTATTTTCAGTTTCCTAAGACATTAGCATAATTTGTCAATTCACATTATATTTTCAGACATAAATAGGCATAAACACCATTTCAAATTTGCTAAAACAAATATTCTTCAAGTACTTCCATAAGTGCTTATCCAATTTCCACAGCTCTTACTTGACTCACCTCCTCCTGGACAGAGGGAGGAGGAAGTTCTCCTGGTCCTCAATAGTTTCCAGATTCATTGGATTACTCTTTGCTACTCTGCCAGAACAAATGAGATTCCACCAGCAGATACATTTCCCCTCACTTTTCAGCAATCCAATACAATAGTTTCATTCCTAACTGCTCAAGACTCAAACAGACTTTCTAGGAGAATCAAGAATTCAAGAGCATTTCTTCCAATCCCATGCACCGCATTCAAGTTTTCAAAATGGCGTCTCCTCTACACTGTGGACATCAAATGCAGATGCGGTGACAAAGTTGCAGAGTACCTGTGCTTAATCATGGGCTTCTTGTTGTCTGCCACTTTATTTCTCCTTCCCACTCTGTCCTACCTTGTCTGTGGCCTCTTTCATTGTTTTCATAAATTCCAATCTAGACTTGAGAAACACCATCTCATCTTTCATCCAGGCACTTGGCGGCTTTCCAGGTGCTACTGAATTCAACGTACATTGGGTAAATTGAATTTTGCTGCTTCATAATTGGCCAGTTCTGCCGTAGATCCTGCATGTATAATATTGACTGTTCTTTTGTTCTCCACTACAGTTTCGCATTTTGCAACTTTCACATTCCTTTGTTTACATTTTCCTTCTCTAACTGCCTAATGAAGCAATCTGTAAATCTCCTATTCTTCATTAGATTAACAATTGTCCTTGTTAATCTTCCAACCCAGTTACTTCATCGACAGTTTATCCTCATGGTACCCCTGGCCTCACCCTTTCAGAGGTATTCCCTTTGTCCTATCCTTCCTTTCCCCAAGATCTCTGGAAAGTGGAACAGACTTGTTTTCTCTCTTTTTCCGAGTTCTTCAACCTGAAACATTACCGTTGCTTTTCTGCCCATGAATGATATCTTCCTGCATCGACAGTGGTTTTATTTTCATTTACTTCAATGAGCTGTTGTATGCTGGGATTTTTTTAAAAAGTTCGGCTATTTTTAAGGAACACTTGCCCTGCAACTTCTGTGCTGCTGGCTTAAGAGTTTAGTATCAGCAAAACTGCTAGATACAGTTAACAACAGAATATTGTTATAAGTCAACGTGACCTACTACAGGATGTGCAGCTTGAAAGTGGGAAGTTGCACATATCCACTCCAGTGTCATGTTGACTGGCGGTTTGTTCATTATTGATAATAATATTGCTTATGTAGCCTTACTAATATTCTAGATAAATCTGAATCTTCACATCTGGCTCACTTGGTCAAGTAGCAAATGCTAATGCCCTCTCTTTGATACTCTCTGCACTGTTCAGATAGAAAGTAATGTCACAATTTGCACCTCAATTTTATGACCATAAAAGTCCAGAGACTGGATGTGACTGTGAATGTTTGTTAGTAGTTAGAAGCAGAAAGCCAATATGTTCTAATCGAAAGAGCTACTTCTTTGTCCGACATGCATATGTTGTCTTACGATCCTGTAAATTAGAACCTCAATGTAGCAATTGTAGATTCAGGATCTACAGGACTATAAGGCAACGCATGCATGTCAGACTAAGAAGTGGTCTTTTGAGTAGACTACCTTGGCTTTCAGCTTCTAACTTCTAACAAACACAGGGAGAACAAAGGCACAAAGACAGAGAACAAATCTGTCTCATCTCTGGGTAGGATCCGTACACATGACAGGGGCCAGGCTCATTGTTGGATAGCTCTATTTGAGATAAAGCATTATCTGACAACTATTTTCTCTAGAGATGATCTGTGGTACAAAGGGATAGGAAAAAAATATTCATGTCTTTAAGGCTTCAATAATTTCCTTCCCATACCTCTTTCTGAAATGTTCCCTTTCTCACTAACTGCAGGGGATGAAGTGTCCAGCTACACTACTGATATTATTGAACAAGAAGGAGATGCAAGAGACAAGTCACACATTGTTACCTGTCAATGTCCCCTGCCTTTTGTAAAAAAAGCATTAGATGCCTTATTTCTACCTCCACATAATTGTACTGACATGTGAAGAGAATCACTGATGCCAAGCAGAGCTGATGCAGAGTTGCTGGACTGAATACTCCCCCTTTGAATCCTAATTCCTTCAATGGTTTAAATATCAACAGTACCTACATGTTATGACACAGAAAGACGCCATTCAGCCCATCTGGCCTATGTCAACTATCCCATTAGTCCCTCTCCTTATCTCTTGTAGCCATGCACTTGTTGCCTCTTGCGTGCACATGAATCCCATTTTGATTCTTTTGTCGTTTGCCTGCATTAAGGGGTAATTTACATAGCCAATTGAACTGCCAGCACAGAACAGCAGCACCTAGTAAAAACCCGCAGAGTTCAGTCTCCACACAGACAACAACCAAAGTCAGAATCAGGCCTGTGATCCTGGAGCTGTCAGGTACCAGCTCGACAGTGGTGCTCCAAACACACCTGCATCCTGCTGAAACTACAGAACAAAGCAAACATGAACCAGCAAAGCAATTTTATACTTTTTTTCTGGAATAATTTGTGGTGAAAGTGAAATTTAAAGAAAATCAGGTGTAACTTAAAACCATTTTTTTCATCTAATTGAAACATAGAACTAGAACCTCAGTATTACTAATAACTGTGCATAGAATACTGATTGATGTACGGGGGAACATATTTGAACTTCTAAATACTTTGTTTACACTTTTATTTAAAAGAACATGACATACTTCAGCACAATGATACGGATTCCCTTTGTGGGTTTAAGGGGAAGAAAGTGCTGATGTTATTCAACAAAAGAAATAACTTATACCATTCGCGATCATTCCATCAACTTGTGATTACAGGCAACAGGTTAAGGTGCAAACAATAAAAAAAAACACTAATGAATGCAACCATTTCACAAACTTTATACAAAATAAATATTTAACAATACTTGCAGAAAACTGTTCCTTCAAACACACACTCAAACAACTACTGAAAATTAAACCCAATGGGTTCATTAATAAGCTTACAGAGACGGTGCCATTTAGAGCATTTCCTGTATTCTTCTGAATTTCCCCTCAAAGTAGATTTAAAACTGCAATACATTATATAATTCAAAATTATAATGAATGCATTGTTTTTTTAAAAAAAGGCAGCAGGAAAGAAACAAATATCAAACGTTTCATTCAGTTTTACATATTCTGCATGTCACCTGAAGTATATAATCACATTTTCTTACAGCAGTTTTACAACAGATATATCCATATTTTACTATATATATTCACTGTAAAATATGGTTAAATATACAGATTTGGAACATGTTACAAAGGTTGTACTACATATAACTGAATTTGCATCAAGTCCCACAAAAGCAAGAGTCAAGTACTCTCTGAGGGCCTTATGTATCTTTCGACTGTGCTACAATC
This sequence comes from Mobula birostris, assembly GCF_030028105.1. Taxonomy (NCBI): domain Eukaryota; kingdom Metazoa; phylum Chordata; class Chondrichthyes; order Myliobatiformes; family Myliobatidae; genus Mobula; species Mobula birostris. The sequence continues at coordinate 123,800,794 of NC_092379.1, read as the reverse complement.
TGTAACTCACTCCGAAACAGCTGTAAGCTTATATAATATATAGTGTTTCTTTAAAAGCAAGTGCTTATGGATAACAGCATGCTGTAAAACACACCATGTAATCTACTGACCTTGCAATTATCCACAACAATATTTTTTATTGGGGGGGTGGGGGAAGGAGCAACTTGACATGCAATGGGCACAAAACAACAGTTGCGATAAAAGTCCTCTGGTATTACGCACAGAACCAGTTGAAACTGAAAGATTGGAACACGTTCACTTTTGTAAAATTGCTAACACTATATATTAGATAAGCAAACCAGCTTGTACTGGGCAGGTAACAAATGTGTGACACATACCACTTGCAAGATATATTTTACATATATGTATTTTGTATTTTATATAACATACTGCAGCTTTACATAATAATAAGATTAAAGCTGCCTTTTTGGGAATGGCATTCAGTAGCAAAAACAGGATTTAAAAATTAGAATTCTATCAGCATCAACACCATAAAAACAACAAAACATATTTTCCAAGTACTGTAAAAATGTAGTGTGTTTGACTTCGAACAACTTTTATTTAAAAAAAGTAATTTACACCAAAAATGTCAATTAGCTAAATTTTTTGATGCAGATCTGTTTCTGAACAATAGCTTAAGCAGTCTTCATAGAATCATTCTTTCAAAATGTTAATTTCTGTGTTTTACATTTATTTGATAAATGACAGTATTACAAAAACTCATCAAGTTAACAAGAATGACATTTACATGTACCGTACAGCATTTGAAAGCACAAATATTTAAAACCTCTGCAACAATTACAACAAAACCTGAAGGTCAGAATAATTTACAGGAGAAAGAAGGGGTCTATAAAACAGCAAAGAGCCCACAATTTTTTTTGCAAACTTTTTTTTGTGTGTTTTTTTTTCACTGTTTCACTACACTCTTTCACAACAGAATTCAGTTTATTACAAAACCTCCACAAAATGCTTGCCTTTTCTCTCTCGCTCTCTCTCACTCACTCTCTCTCTCTCTCTTCGGTATTTTGGTTTTCCAGAGCAGTTAATGTAACTCTACGTCCTTTTATTAACACCCTGAGGAATAAGAGGGTTACGCACACATCCAAACACATCACATCACTGCTAAGAAAAATATACACTTACAAAATATATTACAAATTGGCACACTGAAAAATATACAAGAATTTATAGACGTCAAAGTTCATTTTTAGAATTTTTTTAACTCTACAGATCAATATTTATAAAGCTCATTCTAAAGAAAGGCAAACAATACTAAAATGTTTTAGCATTGTACTGTGATACATCTCAAAACATTTTATTTTTACATTCTGTGAGTTTTTAATTTCTCCCTTTCAATTTAGGAAATGCATCTCTTTTAGCACCATGAAACACGAGCAGCTCAGTGGTATCTTTGCTTCTCTTTTAAGCTCTGTATTTACATTCAAATTTCAGAAGGTAGAAGTTTGAAAGGCAATAAGCAAAATAATGGCCAGAACTGTAGGCAGCTGAGTTCACTGTAGCAACCCATTGAGCTTCACCCTGGGTCCTGGTGTTTGACTGAGGAAGTCAGAGAGGGAAAAAAAATGCATTAAAGATAAAATGCCACACGAAGCACTGGACCCAAAGTAACAGTAAACTAGTTACTCCATTGTACAGGATATGTTTTTAGACAAAGTAAGTTCAGTTCAGGCAGTGACATTATCCTTACCGAAGGTTCAGGCAGAGTGGCTTTGCTCAGAATGATTAGTGAAAAATGTTCAACTTACATGGGTTGGTATTCTCACTCAACATAGCTGGCCATTTTCCATGCATGGACTAATAGCTCTACAGGTGTGCAGATAGTCCAAGAACCAGCTGCAGCACGTGACACTCATGGAAAGTGATGCTCAGGAGGTCACCACCCTGCTTCTAGAATTCTACTGCTCACTGTTTGAAGAATTGAGAGACAAGAAACCCCGGAATATAAGTGTGAGAGATCTGCTATGGGTGAACGACCACACCTTTGGAGTACTCCAACGGCTGTTAAAAATAGGGATTTCTCATCAGGAAAGTCACCAACTAAATGCAAATTTTGTACTCCTCATCAAACGTGCAAACAGAACTAGGGCTAATTCTCTAATCCATGACAAACTGGGTATGTCGTTGACTTTTATCTGCAAGAGGTATGGCTTTACATTTTAGTGTGTATAGAAAAAGAAACGAGTCAGTTGAAAATCAGTGTGAAAACTATGTTCTCAGTAACCCTATTCATTATTTTTTAGCCAAAACCTGCTTGCTATTTAGATTTTATTTTGGGTGAGAGTAGTTCGATGAGGAACCAAGATTTTGGGTGTGTGCTTTGTCATGATTAAAACATATGATACTGTCTCTGGAAAATAAGATAATTTATTTTTATGCATAATGATTTAAGCCAGACCGGATGCAGTAAGACATTTTAGCTTTGTTCACTTCTTCACTCTGGCCTGACTGTGTTGACCTTTCTAAGCCACTGAAAAAATGATGAGCTCATTGAACATATCCATGCAAGTACTTTGCAGCAAGAGGCCCTGGGAAGTAACACAGGCAAGAATCTGGCACCCTACATACATTTCCTTCTTCTGTACTCCACAGGTGACATGAGCAGTCCTTTGTAAAATGGCCTTAATCAGCTGACTCAGACAATCAGACTTAGGGCCTCCTGTTTCCCTGAGCACTAGAAATGAGCCATTGGAGGGAGCCTACTTTTTAAATATTTAAGCCTTTTAAAAAAAATTGCTGAGAAAACTTGATTTTTATTCAATCTCTTTAATGATCAAATTTTAAAAGGGAGCTGATGCGTAAAATCCATCTTGCCATTTGTTAGTACACACCAATATGTTAGATTAGACATAAGGGCTATAAGCTGGATGTAACTGGGCTTCTCCTCTGAACCCAAAAGATTCTCTCCTGTAATATAATCAGCCTTGTACCCCCTTCCATGAAAATACATTTAATTAATTATTTTAAAAATCTGTAATTTTTTTTGTTTCACTTTCCATTGAACAAATCATCAATTCCCCACAAACATTACCTAATTTATTTTTCCTTGTTGTCATTCTTAACTTTAAATTTTGTCCCTACATCTTGAATCCTTTCCTCAAAAGATAATTTTTTTTGTGGCCATCTTTATAAGAATCTTAAAATATCTTTACAGAGACCCCTGATTTAGTCACTGTTCATCATCACAAGATTACATTCATGGTAAATTGCTCAATCTTTCAGAAAACAGCAACATAACCCTCCATTAAATTCATCAGAATCATTTCTCATCCAGTACCAGGCAGGCAGCCGACTGAACGTTCATCATGATTTTTATCCATAACTACTTTGCATTACTACTTTGCCTCTCTCATATAAACTGCCATGACATGAATCCCTTGAGATGTTAACTCACATTAGATCACCAGAATACCGCACTGGATATTACCTAAAACAGTGTTTTAATGGCCAATCAACTCAGTTAATAATATGGTCAAAAATAATAATGATTGATTTATTTTTATTTTAAACTTCAGTCTTAACGACTAATTAACAAGAATTTGTTCACTGAAAGATCGATTTACATCAACATCCAGCTCAATGACATTTTAGTCTGATGCATCAGAGGCAATATTTCTGGTCAGCTGTGTTGGATTTGTAATTGGCCTAAGACAAAATTCCAGCTCATTCTCAGGTCAGAATATTTAGCAAATGCAAATCACATTGTTTCAATTTTTCCACTTTGATTTGAAACCGCTTGCAAGACAATCTACAAATTGAAACAGGATGAACTGGACAAAATGCAACCTGCTCGTTTTCCCGAACAGACAAGATTACTGCAATGTACCTTTTACTGGCCTTCCAAGGCAATTGATTGGCAATCTTCAACTCATTCAGAATGCTGCTGCTGACCTTTAACTAAAACCCGGATGAGGGAGCATATCACTCCCGACCTAGCTACTCTGCATTGATTATTATAAAGTTCTCTTACTTGTTTTTAAAGCTCTCAATGGTCTGGTACTGCAGTACACCACAGAATCATTTTCGCTTTATAATCCTGCTTGAGCTCCCAGGTCTTCTTCCACCGGTCTCTCAAATTTAAACAATCACCCTCAAAAGATAATTGGCAGGTCAGCCTTTTTTTGAGCTACATTCCTAATCCATGGAATTCAATACCTAAAACTATAAAGGATGTAGACTCAATTGACATCTTTAATCACCAACTCAAAACCGATTTGTCTTTTTATCCATCTTTTATTTTCATGCTTGCACTTTATCCCATGTAAAGCACTTTGAACTACATCTTTTATATGAAAAGTGTTCTATAAATAAATTCTAATTATCATTATTATTATTGTTTTCTATTACAGGTGCATAAAGAAAGCAGGGTTGGAAAGGATAGTGGATTTCAGACAGCTTTCAATGCTGTTTCTTTTCACATTAAGTAGAACCAATATATCAGATTTCCAATATTTTAATCATGATTTTTTCTTTAATTTAAATATCGTTCCTAGTGATGATTTAAATTTACACATGACAGGCATAATCACAAGGAATTATTTGAAGATTTTTGAATTTCTACTTTGAATTTGATCTGGGGAAATTCCTTTGTTTAATTAACTTATCATTCCTTACAATAATCGATCTAAAAGCAGAATTCCTTCTCTTCATCTTCTCTCCTAGGAACCAGATGAAATACAGGTCTCCAAAGTTGAAATGTAATGAATCAGATTCCAGATTAGTTATTGCTTCACCTCTCTCATATAAACTGCCCTGACGTGGATCTCTTGAGATGTTTCATCACTAGCTCATGACAATGTTGCACTCAGGATATTGGGTAGGAAAGAAGTGTTTCGGTGCCCAAGAAACCTTGTTAATGATAAGGTCAAAAGGGTAATTATGGTTGTCTTTTTTATTTTAAACCTTACTGAATCATTTATCAATTGGAACTTATACTCACGGCCAGAAAGTTAATTAAAAACAGCGAAATCTATACAATAGAAATTTCATAACACTACCTTTTTTTTGGATTTCATCAGTGATGCAATAGGTCACACTCACATATGTATCTCAGTCTTGAAAACATTGCTTATATTAACATTTATTTTTTTAATTTGATGTTCACTAATTATTCTTTGGAAGCTGACATTAGCATAAGAGGTGAAAGTTCTACTTTCCACTCTATGTCCAGCCAAATCGAAGTTGGAAGGATGGTGCTGCAATTTCCACCATGTCATTGGTGATCGACCAAGCACTGTGAACTTTGGTTGGTGGGTTGGTTGGGAAGTGCACAGGGGAGGGGCAGCAAATACATTTGTGGTGTGAGATTATTTATGGATAGGCAGGAAGTAGAAGTCAGAGGAAAGACATTAAAAATCAAGGATGAAAAGTTGATTGAAGAGTCTAGTAAAACAAAAAAGAGGAGACCGCAGTGTAAGACATTAAAACATAGGTATGTAGCAGAAGGCGCAGCTTTTCAATAAAATATGAGATGGTTTGAAAAAGGGAGGATGGCCAAAAGAGGAGAAAATGCCAGAGGACAAAGGAGGGAATCATAATTAGGCTACAAAACCTATACCATCTACTGGCTGGACTTCAGCACTTCTCTCTTCTCCTTGAACCTTAGCCTCTCTGAACTGCCCTTCACTCTCTCCACACCAATCCGAAACTTACCATCAAACCTGTAGACAAAGAAGGTGCCGATATAGTGTGGTGGACTGACCTCTACTTTGCTCAGGTCAGCCAGCCAGCGACTTTTAGGCACCTCCTCTTACTTAACCCTTGAAAAGGACCCCACACCATCACTAACTTTAACTTAGGGGATTTCCCATCCACAATCACCAAACATATAGTTCCTTTACCTCACGCTGCTCATTTATCCCTCCTACCCAAGATATACAAACCTGACTGTCTGGATAGGCCTCTTATTTCTTCTCATCCCCTTTCTCCCATGGTCCACTCTCCTCCCCTATCAGATTCTTCCTTCTCCAGTTATTTGCCTTTTCTATAAGACCATGAGACACAGAAGCAGAATTAGGCCATTTGGCCCATCGAGTTTGGTCCACCATTCAATCATGGCTGATCCTTTTTTCCCTCCTCTGCCCCACTACCCACCTTCTCCCTGTAACCTTTGATGCCATGTCCAAACAAGAACCTATCAACCTCTGCCTTAAATAAACCCAATGACCTGGTCTCCATAGCTGCCTGTGATAACAAATTCCACAAATTCACCACTCGTTAGCTAAGGAAATTTCTCAACATCTCTGTTTTAAATGGATGCCCCTCTATCCTGAGGCTGTGCCTAAACTCCCCCATCATGGAAACAACCTTTCCATATCTACCATGTCTAGGCTTTTCAACGTTTGAAAAGTTTCATTGAGATCCCTCCCTTATCCTTCTAAATTCCAGTGAGTACAGACCCAGAGCTATTAAAGGTATGACAACCTTTTCATTCCCGGAATCATCCTTGTGAATTGCCTCTGGACCCTGTCCAATGCCAGCACATCTTTTCTGAGATGAGGAGCCCAAAATTGTTCACAATACTCAAGGTGTGGCCTCACCAGTGCCTTATACAGCCTAATTATCATATCCTTGCTCTTGTATTCTAGATCTCTTGAAACTTATGCTAACATTGCATTTGCCTTCCTCACCACCGATTCAACCTGCAAGTTAACCTTTAGAGTGTTCTGCACAAGGACTCCCAAGTCCCTTTGCATCTCAGATGTTTGGATTTTCTCCCCATTTAGAAAATAGTCTGCACATTTATTTCAGCTACCAAAGTGCACGGCCATGCATTTTCCAACATTGTATTTCATTTGCCATTTCTTGCCCATTCTCCTCATCTGTCTAAGTCCGTCTGCAGCCTACCTGGTTCCTCAACACTACCTACCCCTCCATCAATCTTTGTTTCATCTGCAAACTTAGAACAAAGCTATATATTCCATCATCTAAATCACTGATATACAGCATAAAAAGAATTGGTCCCAACACCGACCCCTACAGAACACCACTAGTCACTGGCAGCCAACCAGACAAAGATCCTATTCCCACTCACTGCCTCCTACCAATCAGCCAATATTCTATCCATATTAGTAACTTTCCTGTAATATCCAGGGCTCTTAACTTGGTAAGCAGCTTCATGTATAGCACCTTATCAAAGGCCTCCTGAAAGTCCAAATATACCATAGAACCAGAGAACATTACAGCACAGAAACAGGCCTTTTGGCCCTTCTTGGCTGTGCTGAACCATTTTTCTGCCTAGTCCCACTGACCTGCACCTGGACCATATTCCTCCATACACCTCTCATCCATGTACCTGTCCAATGTTTTCTTAAATGTTAAAAGTGAGCCCGCATTTACCACTTCATCTGGCAGCTCATTCCACACTCCCACCACTCTCTATGTGAAGAAGCCCCCCACTAATGTTCCCTTTAAACTTTTCCCCCTTCACCCTTAACCCATGTCCTCTGGTCTTTTTCTCCTCTAGACTGATGGGAAAAAGCCTGCTTGCGTTCACCCTATCTATAACCATCGTAATTTTATATATCTCTATCAAATCTCCCCTCATTCTTCTACGCTCCAGGGAATAAAGTCCTAACCTATTCAACCTTTCTCTGTAACTCAGTTTCTCAAGTCCCGGCAACATCCTTGTAAATCTTCTCTGCACTCTTTCAAGCTTATTAATATCCTTCCTGTAATTTGGTGACCAAAACTGCACATAATACTCCAAATTCGGCCTCACCAATGCCTTATACAACCTCTCCATAACACTCCAACTCTTATACTCAATACTTTGATTTATAAAGGCCAATGTAACAAAAGCTCTCTTTACGACCCTATCTGCCTGTGATTCCACTTTTAGGGAATTTTGTATCTGTATTCCCAGATCCCTCTGTTCTACTGCACTCCTCAGTGCCCTACCATTTGCCTTGTACGTTCTACATTGGTTTGTCCTTCCAACATGCAATACCTCACACTTGTCTGTATTAAGCTCCATCTGCCATTTTTCAGCCCATTTTTCCAGCTGGTCCAAATCCCTCTGCAAGCTTTGAAAGCCTTCCTCATTGTCCACTACCCCTCCAATCTTTGTATCACCAGCAAATTTGCTGATCCAACTTACCACATTACCATCCAGATCATTGATATAGATGACAAATAACAATGAACCCAGCACTGATCCCTGTGGCACATCACTAGTCACAGGCCTCCACTCAGAGAAGCAATCCTCCACTACCACTCTCTGGTTTCTTCCATTGAGCCAATGTCTAATCCAATTTACTACTCCTCCATGTATACCTAGCAACTGAATCTTCCTAACTAACCTCCATGCGGGACCTTGTCAAAGGCCTTACTGAAGTCCACGTAGACAACATCCACTGCCCTCCCTTCATACACTTTCCTGGTAACATCCTCGAAAAACTCTAATAGACCTATCATGCACAAAGCCATGTTGACTCTCCCTAATAAGTCCCTGTCTATCCAAATACTTGTAGATCCTATCTCTTAGTACTCATTCCAATAATTTACCTACTACCGACGTCAAACTTACCGGCCTATAATTTCCCGGATTACTTTTACAGCCTTTTTTAAACAACGGAACAACATGAGCTATCCTCCAATCCTCCGGCACCTCACCCATAGATACCGACACTTTAAATATATCTGCCAGGGCCCCTGCAATTTCAACACTGGTCTCCTTCAAGGTCTGAGGGAATACCCTGTCAGGTCCTGGGGATTTATCAACTCTGATTTGCCTCAAAATAGCAAGCACCTCCTCCTCCTCAATCTGTATAGGTTCCATGACCTCACTTGTTTGCCTTACTTCCATTGACTCCATGTCAGTTTCCTTAGTAAATACAAAAAAAAAAGCTATTTAAGATCTCCCCCATTTCTTTCAGTTCCATATGTAGCCAACCACTCTGATCTTCAAGAGGACCAATTTTATCCCTTACTATCCTTTTGCTCTTAATATACCTGTAGAAGCTCTTTGGATTAACCACCTTGACTGCCAAAGCAACCGCATGTCTTCCTTTAGCCCTCCTAATTTCTTAAGTATTTTTTGCACTTTTTATAATCCTCAAGCACCTTATTTGCTCCCTGTTTCCTATACATGTCATACATCTCTCTCTTCTTCTTTATCAGAGTTCCAATATCCCTTGAGAACCAAGGTTCCTTATTCTTATTCTCTTTGCCTTTTATCCTGACAGGAACATACAAACTCTGCACTCTCAAAATTTCTGCTTTGAAGGCCTCCACTTACCAATCACATCCTTGCCAGAGAACAACCTGTCCCAATCCACGCTTTTTAGATCCTTTCTCATTTCTTCAAATTTGGCCTTTTTCCAGTTTAGAACCGCAACCCGAGGACCAGATCTATCTTTATCCATGATCAAGTTGAAGCTAATGGTGTAATGATCACCAGAACCAAAGTGTTCCCCTATACATACCTCCGTCACCTGTCCTAACTCGTTTCCTAATAGGAGATCTAATATTGCATCCTCTCTGATTGGTACCTCTCTATATTGATTTAGAAAACTTTCCTAAACACACTTTACAACATCTACTGCACCTCCTTTCTCTATCCTACTTGTAATCTCCTCAAAGAATTCCAACAGGTTCGCCAGGCAAGATTTTCCCTTAAGGAAACCATACTGACTTTGTCCTATCTTGTACTCTGTCACCAAGTACTCCATCACCTCGTCCTTAACAATTGACTCTAACATCACTGAGGTCAGGCTAACTGATCTATAATTTCCTTTCTGCTGCCTTCCTCTTTTCTTAAAGAGTGGTGTAAGGGGTTTCTTCTTTTAAGTTACTGCTGAGGCTAAACGGCTTCTTTGTTATGTTAGAATAAAATGGCTTCATTGTTATGTTAACTGCTGAGAAAGTTCTCTCTCTAGCAGCTTGTTTGGGTTATATTACTGATAATGAAGATTGTATTCATTTGCTAACCAATTGGGATAGATGTTATTCTTCCTTGTGTGTCTGTAAGCTATTGTTTTTCGCGGGCTTTGGGGCAGAAGGCGGATGAGGAGAGAGAGAGGAGACGCGATGCTGTAAACTGGGCGACGGGACGGACCCCGAGCGGGAGTCCGAGGCCCAGGGTTTTGGGGAGGAAAACCGAAGAGGACTGGACGTGCTGGGCACACTCTGGTCGACCACTGTGGTTCGTTCCAGGCAGTGGGTAGAGGGGGTCGGAAGGGATCGAATGGTGGAAAGAGGACTCCATTAATTGAGCTCCAACTGTGTGCACGAAGTGGTTGAACTTTGATAAGTTTGGTGCCTTTTATTTTCCTTTTATATTTTATCTCTATTAATTACATTGTTCCAGTAAGATCTATAAAGTGTAATCATTTAATCACATATGGTGTATTGTCTGTTAGTTGTTGGGGTGGGGTACATCACACAGCATCCACACAGACTTGATCACCCAATTTGGCGGGGCCGAAGGCTGCTCCCCCTAGACGAAAGTGAGCTGAGCGAGCTTGAGGCTTACCAGGGAGCTACAGTGGAGTGACATTTGCAATTTTCCAGTCCCCTGCCACCATGCCAGATTCCAATGATTTTTGAAAGATCATTGTTAATGCCACCACAATCTCTAACAGTACCTCCTTTGGAACCCTAAGGCACAATTCATCTGGTCTTTCAGCTTTTTGAGCACCTTCTCCCTTGTAAAAGTAACTGCACTCACTGCTGTTCCTTCACATACTACAGCAACTGGCACACTGCGAGAGTCTTCCACAGTGAAGACTGATGTAAAATACTCATTTAGTTCATCTTCCATCTCCTTATCTCCCATTATTATTTTTCCACCCTCATTTTTTAATGGTCCTACATCTGCTTTCGTCTCTCTTTTACTTTTTACATACCTGAAAAAGCTCTTACTATCCACTTTGATATTGTTTGCTAACTTACTTTCATATTTAATCTTTTCCCTTCTAATGATTCTTTTAGTTGCTCTCTGTAAGTTTTTAAAACCTTCTCAATCATCTACCTTCCTGCTATTTTTTGCTTTGTTGTATGTTCTCTCTGTTGCTTTTACAATAGCTTTGACTTCCCTTGTCAGCCACGGTTGTACTATTTTGCCATTTGAGTATTTCTTCATTTTTGGGATACGTCTGTCCTGTACCTTCCTCATTTTTCCCAGAAACACATGTCATTGCTGCTCTGCTGTCATCCCTGCCATCAGCTCCCTCCAATTTACTTTGGCCAACTCCTCTCTCACATCACTGTAATATCCTTTACTCCACTGAAATACTGCTACATCAGACTTTACTTTCTCCCTATCAAATTTCAAGTTGAGTTCAATCATATTGTGGTCACTGGCACCTAAGTCTCTTTTACTTAAGCTCCCTTATTGCCTCTGGTTCATTACCTATCACCCAATCTAGTATTGCTGATCCCCTAGTAGGCTCAATGACAAACTGCTCTAAAAAGCCATCTTGTAGGCATTCAACAAACTCACTCTCTTGAGATTTATTACCAAACTGATTTTCCCAATTGACCTGCATGTTGAAATCTCTCATGACTATCTTAACATTGCCCTTTTGACACACGCTTCCTATTTCCTGTTGTAAACTGTGGTCCACATCCCAGCCATTGTTGGGAGGCCTGTATATAACGGCAACAGGGTCCTTTTACTCTTGAGTTTTCTTAACTCAACCCATAAGGATTCAACATCTTTTTTTAATGCCCCCTCTTTTTTTACATTAGCTTTGACTTCCCTTGATCCAACATCTTTTTCACCCGTCACTTCCCAGCTTCATACTTCATCCCGCACCCCCCCCCCCCACCGCCTACCTGGCTTCACCAATCACCTTCTAACTTTTCCTCCTCCTCCCCGCCTTTTTATTTTGGCACCTTCCCCCTTCCTTTCCAGTCTTGATGAAGGGTCTTGGCCCAAAATGTCGACCATTTATTCATTTTCATAGATGCTGCCTGACCTGCTGAGATCCTCCATCATTTTCTCTGTGTTATCCACATCTCTACACCTCAACAGTCTGGGCAAACAGGTGGCAGAGGGATTGCCAACCAAGGAGGGAATACATAAGGGAAGGAGCTGGCTACTCAGCCCTGGTAATGAAGTCATTTGCCATAAGCTCATGTGTGATGAAGGCTTTCCTCACAAGTGAACAAACATTTCAGGGGGGACACAATGACAGCTGATCATTGGCAGACTTCACAGACACAGTACTGACGAAGCAGGGTGGATGGGAAGGAGGATGGCAAAATTACTTCACAGAATGGTACGAGACTGCTACTACACATAAAGTAGCGATGAATGCCTTGACAGCCTTTGGAAGATGCCAAAGGAGGCACTGAGGGAAAGTCATAGATAAGTACAGCACAGAAACAGGCCCTTCAGCCCATCTAGTCTGTGCCAAACCATTTGAACTGCCTAGTCCCATTGTCTTGCACCTGAACCATACACCTATCCAAACTTGTCTTAAGCTTTGAAATCGAGCTTGCTGGCAGCTCTCATGACCCTCTGAGTGATGGTTTCCCCTCATGTTCCCCTTAAACATTTTACCTTTCACCTTTAACTCATGGCCCCACCCAAAGTGTACTGTAAGCTTACTATATGCAATTAGGAATCAAGCCTGGGATGGTGGTTGCCCCTATCATCCCTGAGTCATTGAGGAATGCTGGAGATTGGAGACCAGGGGTCTGAGAGTGCATAACACCTGAAATGATAGAAATGCAGAAAGAGAACTAGCTCAGTCCAGAGCAGCAGCCAATTGCACTTGGGACTGGATACTGGGGAAACTCAACTTTCGCAGCCATAGTGGTTCATAGTTGCCAGAATGCATACATTCTGGTGGTGAACGCAAAATGGGGAAGCAGGAATGCGACCAGAAGACCTGCAGTTACAGAAAATTAACTTTGATCCGATGGAGCAAGCACAGAGCGTCATTAAGCTTGCCTCCAGGTTCACAGTAAGGTGTGGCCAGAAGCTAGTGGTGGAGGAACTACCGGAGGGATTGAAGAGCAGAAGCAAAATAGGGCCAGGATTTAAGGGTACCACAATATCCAGAGACAAGTGGGAAATACACCTGAGAAATGTATCTGTCTGCAAGTCCGAGAGTCTGGGGCCAGGGACTGGAGGCCTGGAAGTAGCCTGTACTGGGGTTGGAGCCAGTCTGTGCCTGTGTGTGGGAGGGAAGGAAAGGGGCTTACTTTGCTGTTGTTTTCTTGTTTTGTTCTGCTGTTGTCGTTTTTGCTGCTTGTTTTGATCTGCTGAACATTGTGGGCAGGCTATGGTGCCTCTGGAATGTGTGGCGACACTTGCAGGCTGCCCCCCAGCACACCCTTGGGTGTGTTGGTTGTTCATGCAAACGGCACAGTTCACTGTACGTCTCGATGTACATGTGATGAATAAATCTGAATCTGGGCTGATAGGCATGAAGCCTGTCACAAGGGGGCACAGTAGAGCAGCGGTTAGTCTAACGCTATTGCAGCATCAGCAGCCCAGGTTCAATTCCCGCCATTGTCTGTAAGGAGTTTGTATTCTCTCTCTGTGACCACATGGGTTTCCTCCGGGTGCTCCCATTTCCTCCCACTTTCCAAAGATGTACCAGTTAGTAGGTTAATTGGTCACCTGAGTGTAATTGGGCAGTGCAGGCTCGTTGGATCGTAACGGTTACCAAGTTTAATCTCTAAATGAGAATGAATAAGCCAGTCAGCTTCTGAAGTTGAATAATCAGCCACTCTGAGCAGCAATGGGGGAGGAAAATTAAACCTATCAGATACTTAAGTGAATGAGCTGCAGGTAAGGTTTCCAGTGCAGACAGGCAGTGCTGTTGTCCACAGAGATGGAGGAATCTGGTAGTGAAATCTGAGAAAAGATCTGGTGCTCAGTGAGGAATGTCTTGACCAAGCACAGTTGAGAGATAGGCAGCTTCATTCCATTGAGATCAGTGTAATGGAGACCTCAGAGAAGTTTATTAAATTATGAGAAGCATAGACAGCCAGCCACCATCATTTCCCAGGATCAAAAGGTCTAATAGTAGGGGCATACATTTAAGACGAGAGAGAGAAAGTTCAAAGGAGATGTGTGGGGTAAGTTTCCATTTTTACACAGAGCGTGGTGGGTGCCTAGAATGTACTATGCTGAGTGTTGGTGAAGGCAAATACAACAGGGCTGGTAAAGATGCTTTTAGATAAGCACATAAGCATCCAGAAAATGGAGGGCTATGGGGCATGTGCAGGCAGAAGGGATTAATTTAATTAGGCATCATTATCTTAATTAGCTCAGTGCAATATGGTCATTCCTATGCTGTACTGTTCAACATTTCCACACTGCAAGCATCATAACCTGGAATTGATTGCCAAAAGCAGAAAACATGGGCAAGTAATTGTCACCAGAAAAGAGCTAGGGCAGGGGTTCCCAGTCTGGTTAATAGAAAGGCCCCTCTGCCATCTGATTCCTAAATGGACATCGAGCCCTTGAACACTACCTCACTTTTTTAATATATATTATTTCTATTTTTTGCACAATTTTTAGTCTATTCAATATACGTATTTATTTATTTATTTATTTATTTTTCTCTTTCTTCTATATTATGTACTGCATTGAACTGCTGCTGCTAAGTTAACGAGTTTCACGACACATGCCGGTGATAATATACCTGATTCTGATTCTGAACCCCTGAGCTGGGGATGATCCTACTGGATGGTTTGCGCAGAAAGATAAAGTAGACTTGTTGGTCCAAACAGCCGCCTCTGTGCTCCCCAAATTCTAAAATTCATTATATCTATGAATGTTGTCCCATAATGATTTACTACAAGACTCATTCCTTGTGTAGCAGCTTCATCTTCCCGAAGGGTACATTCTAGCAGAAAATGTAGCAAGTTCAATTCAGAGATTGATTCACAACGGCAACTACACAAGGTCAAATGGAGATGATAGTAAAGCCCATTTGGTCCATCTAACTGCTAACATTCGAGCTCAAAAACGTCAGTTCCCCAACTTTCTTCTGCTAGGGAAGATAAATCAAATAGAAAGGTCAACACAGTACTCCTGCCACATATAAATGTTGCGAACACTTCTTAAAGGAACACCTGTGGCTCCCAGTAGCTGCCTGCATGCAATGGCGGCCACGCTTCACCAGGCAGGTGAGTGTGGCCGGTGGGCCTCACATCCCGGTGCTAGTGCATGTAAAGTCAGCTGCAGCGGACTGGATGGATGCGATTTACAGTGAGATCCAAGAGCCAGGAAGGTGTTTCTGTCACGCTCTGTGGAAAGTGAAGGGCATGAGGAGGCACAGAAGTCATAGTCATCCACTGCAACCAAGGAAGACCCCAGATATGACAACCACTCGTATCAGAGGACCCAGACTTCTCGTATCAGAGGAGAGTGGAACTGCCCCAGTGCAACGGCTTTTCTGCTCTAAAAACTCTCCCGCCACAGATTTCCTGTTGTCATTGTTCAACACCGTGGACAACCACCACACCATGTAAGGACAAAGAAAATAATAGGGGTATTAATTAATACAATGTGATTTATGAAAATACAATTTGAGCAAATTTTCAAAGGAAGACAAGAAAAATGTTTGAGAAGGGAACTCCGAAACATGGGATAAGATCATAGCTGATGGCTGTAGGAATGGATTTGCTCAAGGCCACATTCAGAACTTGCCAGCTGGTGGTGCAGTGGCATCAAAACTGGACTTCGAGGCAAGTGGTTCCAGGTTCAAGAGCCAGCCAGCTCCTTGCATGCTTTCCATCTGTGCTAAGTTAACCATTGAGTTAGAAACTTGGCCTTGTAAAGAACAGACAAAATACTAAGCAAATAGCAAGGATGTGCCACAAGGAGCGGAGAGGAACAACATAACATTCTGAACTGACCAACTTTAGAGTCGGACAATGAAGGTGGGGCCACAAAGGGCTAAATATCTTCCTAAATCTAGCTTCTCAGTAACTGTTTAAAGACAGAGTAACATATGGCCACTCAACACCTAGTGTTTGTGTTTTCTAGTTTTGTAGAATTCAACTTAAACAGGCAATTTACCAATAACTTTCACAACGCACTCTCTAAGTCTTCTCTCGCTTGTTTACATATTTGTCATTGTAATCATCTAAGTCACAAAATCACCTCAGGTACAAAGACCAGTATAGACTATTTAAATTAGCAGTGGGTAGATATTTAGTCCAATTTTGTAATCCGATACATTGAAAATACTCTGAAATATTTTGATTTCCCTGAATGACTGAACTCTTTGAAGGTAGTGAATCATGGTCAGCCATCTCACCAACTTCAACTAGCTTTTCAACATCCTCTTTTAGAATTTACTTTCCCTGGAGTTTATGACATTAATTACCATTAGAATAATTATGTGAAGAATTTTGGGCTTCTTTTAAAATAAACATCACTAATTTATCAAAGCACTTACCTTAGTGAACTCCAATTATCCATCACGACCATCATCACACGGTAAGAATATATCCATTCAGTACACGAACAGGACTTCCCTCTTTTCTCAGACTTGGTCCAAGCATAGTAAATACCCCATACTCGAGTTTTCGATAAAGCTCAGATTGAACACAAACCAGTTAATTCCATCTAGACTCCCCAGAGTGAGTTTGCGTGTTGCCAAGCAGATGAGGTAAGCATATTTGGCAAAGTGGAACCACTGCAGAACGTGTTAGCCGTCAGTGTTTTGGTGATCATTGAGGTGTCATAATCCACAGTGAGCTGCAGGTGCTTCAAGGGACTTGCCATAAAATTACTGGAATAATAAGTTCAATTTGTCTTTTATTTCCCTCTCTTTTTTAAAAACATATATAAAGAAAAAAATTAAGATCAAAGTTGTAATGTTCCTACTGTCATAAAATTATCTTTACACTTGTTCATGGTTTGGCACAGATTTTTGCAAGTAGTGCATGTGTTATTGTCCATCAACACTGGTGAAGCAAAGGTGTTCTATCTCTCATTAAGAGCACAGAACCTGGACTCTTACTAAAGGTACTGAATTCTGCAAGATACACAATAATTACATCTCTTGTAACTCCAGCAATTCCATTTTTGTTTGATCACTGACAAGGCCTCTGAACAATTCTTCTTTTGTGAAACATTATCCTGACGAACACTAAATGTGTTCACAACTGTTTTTGCTGGAAACAAAAATCTTCTTCAAACACAGGTAAACTCAAAGGCCCCATTTTTACTGAGAGCAAACTGCAGCCATTTTTGCTGCAGGAAAACCAAATAATTTACTCCATGGTTCAAAGGGTTTCAATTTTTTTTTTTTTGCAGCAGCTGTAGAAAATGTAGTCTACTAAAACGTTGTTAAGGATTATGGAAAAAAAAACTGAAGTGAAATAACAGTACTAATAACAACTGTGTTAATTGTGCCACAGCCAAGTCAGAACAAAAGTTATTTCATAATTAAGTTTGCCATTCTAGGAGTTTTCATGCAAATCATTCCTTTTGCAAAGGGGGTAGGGGGTGGGGAGAAACTGCCTCTTGCATGCAATTCGTGCTTAAAAAGGGGGAAAATAAGGGGCAGTGCCTGGGCGTAGAAGGTGCTGGGAATGTAAAGGGTGCATCACAGCCACTGTGCTGATTTATTACCTCAGTTTTTCAAGAGAGGCTGTCACAAATGGGTTCTTGTGCTGCTGTTCACGCTCTGCTCTCTTTATCTTAATCTTTTCATCTCCTGACAATTTTAATGTTGCTTTGTGACGGTACATTTTTTTGTGGATGGGGCCATTACTGGCAGGAATACTTGAAGTGTCAGAGCTTCTGTCAAAAATGCCACTTCGTATACCAGAGCTGAAATTAAATTCATTGCTCGGACCAGTTGGTGCAGTATGAGGAACTGTGCAT
This sequence comes from Mobula birostris, assembly GCF_030028105.1. Classification (NCBI taxonomy): domain Eukaryota; kingdom Metazoa; phylum Chordata; class Chondrichthyes; order Myliobatiformes; family Myliobatidae; genus Mobula; species Mobula birostris. The sequence continues at coordinate 123,782,970 of NC_092379.1, read as the reverse complement.
TTTGCAGGATTTTTATTACATAAGGCCTTGGCTGTTGCTCTCCGGTTTTTCACAGGCAATGAACTATTTGATTTCCTTTTCGATTCTGACGTGGTACCACCCAAAATATTCAAGGTTTTCCACTTCAGGCTATTTGCCTCAACAGACTGGCATGAAGCTGAGACAATGTTATGGCTTCCAGGACTCCATATTGGTTCAATAGAAGCCATCATAAAACGCTGGACTTCAGCCATTCCAGAGGCAATGTTAGAAAGTATATTACTTGGTTCTTCAAATTCCCTCTGATCGTCAACTAACAAGTTGTTACTGTTGGTAACACTGTGCCCAGCCCAACCTTCACCAGCCTTTTTGCTCAAAGGCCAGGTACAATTACCCCCAGTTTGTTTTCTACCCCGCACAGCTGTAGGACCACATTGTGGAAAGGACTCGTTTAGCAACTGGACACAAGGGGATATGTTGTTTTTACTAATGAGAGCATCCAATGACTTGGCATTGGCAGTAGGCAGCTGCACCTGATCGTTCCTTTTAGAGTGTGTGGCACCACTCGATTTCTTGGGAGTTTTGGAAGTCCCAGGATTCTGACGCAAATTATTTCTGCTTTGAGTTTTCTCTGCAGCTTTAGCAGATTTTGGCTTCCTTGGTTTTTTCGCACCTTTTGGATTTGAGCTTTGGTTTGGGCTCACATGTTTACTGGAGGTACTTTTCCTTTTAGGTTTTTGACCTCTGCTATTATTTAATTTCACCACACCAGCTTGTTTATCAAATGCATCCTTTTGAGTCAGCTCACAGGTATCTTCGTTATTAAAGGAGTGAAACTGAAACTGTTGATTATTCAGGATAAAAGCCTCAGTTGACTGATTGTGTGGCTGCGATACTGTACCCCACTTCATTTCAGTAGGCTCTCCAAGAAGAGCTTGAACATGTTCCTGAAAGTCTTTGGGTTTGCCTAATGTTTTGACCTCTGGCCCCACTATTCCAGGTGAGAGATCGGGGGTAATCGGCGGGGAAATTTCAGACAGTGTCACCTGCCTGAACCGGTCGGGGGTAAAGTTTGAGATGTCAAGGAGGTCTGCGGATTCCTTCAGAGGGGCAACTTCGTCGATGCTTTGCTGAATTACCAGCTTGGGGCTGCAATGAGCTAAGAAGTCATCACTCATATCATCCTCACCATCATTTTCACATGACTTCAAACTTAAAGAGCTAAAATTATTGGAGCTTGCTGACAAAGAACCCACTGAATCAAAACTGATGAGCCTGGTGTCATCTGTAGCTACTGAATCTCGATGGAGCTGAAAATTGCCATCACTGTCTTCTATTATGCATGATTGATAGCTGGTATTTGACTGCAGTGGCTGGCTGTGGGAATAATTTTTGCTAAGTACAAGCCCGTCACTGTGCATATCTATTTGTTGATAGGTATCAGTAATGGTTCCTGAAAGGCTGGCAGCTTCTGCCGGCAGTGATACTGCACCATCCAGGCTCATCGGCAGAATGGTGGGCACTCTGACGGCTGAGTACTCCTGCTTTGCATGCCACAACTTTTCGAAGCACGGCGCTTCCTGCTGGTAAAGAGGGGACTGCTGCTGCTCGGATTCAGAGGGCGGGGACAGAACGCAGCTCTGTGTCAAGTTCGCGGGGTTGAAATGGCCCTGCTCCTTGGAGGCAACCACTGAATGATTCGGGAAGTAAGAGAGCCCATTGTGGCTGATGGAATCAGATGCCTCCAGCAACGTCTGCAAATACCCCCCAGGGATTACTTGCATAGTAGCTGCAGCATTGGCAGATGGCACAGTCTTGTCAGATGAGCAGGTGGCTGGTGAGAATGAAGAATTCTTAGCAGCAGCCTTTGCATGGCACAACTTAGATGAATGGGTGTTGTCTGGAGCACAATGAATAGAATCAGCCAGGAGGTTACCTGAACTATTCTGTCTCTTTACAGCTGAATCCATCTCGCTCACATTTGTCATTGCCTCAGTGTCGTCATTTACTTCCACCTTGTGCTTTTTGCTGGTGTTTCTCAGTTTGGCCTCTGCCTTTAACTTTAATCTCTTTAGACGCCCCTTCTCCTTTACTCTGTTCTCAAACTTCCCTTGTGGTTTGCCTCTCATTGAAGCTGTCCCTGACGTAATGTTGGTGGAGCAGAAGCCATTTTCACAGCTAGGGATTTCAATCGCAAATGTCTGAGAGTCTACAAAGGCCACCTCTTCCCTTCCTGCGTGAGTCAGCATCTGGGTTTCAAGTGGGTCGAAGGAGCACGCAATCTGCTTGTTGGGGCCTAGCTCAAGCCGAACCCTCCGAGCCCGGTGCCTGCTCGCAAACGGTTTGCTTTTCCTCTTGGCAGGATGAGAAAGAAACACATCAGATACTGAGCTATTTAAACGCAACCTCTTCCTTCTCTCAGTAGGCACCGACAACACTCGTTCAGGTTGTCTTTGGAGCCAGAATTCCTTTAAAGGGGCAAGTTTTTCATATTTACCTAATGCTTCTTCGGTTAGACAAACACTTGTCTCGGTGGCATCGATTTTACTTACTTTTACTCGCATATCCTTTTGACCTTTGAATCTATTAATTATTATATATTTAATAATAACGGGCGGTCCCCTCCGAGCTGATTTTCGACGCTTTCGCGGACACCATTCATCATCGTCCTCCTTCTTCGGACCATCTGCTACCCATTCTTTCTTCCCTGAAACCTTTTCGTTTTCTATGGAGTCAACGTCATACAGGTAGTCATCACTATACCGCACTTTCCTTTTGGCACGCAGTGCATAATTTAGTTGCCCAGAGCAATTTGCATTTTGTCTCGAGAGATACCCTGTGCTATCCAGGCTGCATTTGAGGGTGTCATACGAGGAATCTGTTCCATAACTATCATCGCTGTACTCTCCCGAATCTTCGACTGAATGATTTGCTTCAAAGAAATGATTTCTCTTAGAAGTTGCATAAAGCTTTACGTCCACAGTGCTACTGTACTTCTGCAATCCCGATCTCTCTTCCGATTGGTCCTTATCATCCCAGATATCAATCTCATCAGATTTGATTTGTGATGCGTCTAAATTCATTTTTACAGAGGCTTTGCCTTCCTTTTTTGTGCAGTTTGAAATTACGTTAGGAAAAAAGCTCAACTGCGCCTCTTCCTGAAGTGCGTTTGTCTTTTCTCTGACATTGTCTTGAAAAGATTCGTACCTAATCTTTAAAGAGCAGACATCACTGCTGAGAGTCGATTCATCATCAAACATGTAATTGTCCACTTCTTCCTCTGCAAAAAGATTGACTGAAAGCTCATTTTTGGAGCACAGGTCAAGCAGTTCTATTTTGCTTTCACTAATAAAAGATTCGAAGTAAGCCCAGTCCTGACTGGGATTTGATAGTAAAGCTTCCTCTCCATTGCATTTGTCCAGCAGTAATCCTTCATAGTAATGTTTCTGAGTAATATCTTCTGACTCACTGTCAGATTTCTCCACATCTCTTTTGTCTGTAGTCCTAGACTTGTGCACAGTAAAGCTTAGCAGTTGGTCTGAAAGCAGCTGATCCCCATATCTTCCACTTTCTCCTGTACTCATGCACTGAATCCCTATATCGGAGACGGAACAGGTGTCACAATCCCTGTTCATGTCACCTATCTTCATGCTTATTCCAGGCTCTGCATCAATGCTTTCTTTCGATTCAATGAAGCAGCCCAAACAGGTTCTGCTCTGTTGCATCAAACAATCATCAGACAGCAATGAAATGCCTTTCGGCTCCGTATACCTCAATGGGGCTTTGTCAGAATCTTCTGGTACGGACAAGTAACTCACACCCTTTGTAACACAAGATGTAAGGGAAATGGCATGTGCAGAGGAATCATTTGAAGTATGTTCAGGCACATCAGCTAGTCTCAGAGGAGAGGGCGGGTCCAATGTGCTGCCCTCTTTTGAAGTAGGTAAAGGTAACACCCTGTGGCCAAGTTCATTTTCTTTTGGTGAAGTGAAAGATGATAAGGTAACGGCGGCATCTGCCGCGCTGTAAGACTTCAGAATTTTCCCTGCTCCACATGATTCTAAATGGAAAGAGAAAAGGCTAAACAATGTTAACATACAGCACTCCAGTTCTCTTCTAAGGCTATGCAGATGAATAATTTAAAATGCATGAATAGAGAGAGATAAAAATTATACACAAATGTTTTCAATTTGAACCAAGAGGAATTATTTTGGCGTAAGGGAACTGAGGTGGCCACCATAAGGAATTTATTATTCCTATCAGATCACAATTACTTCTATTGAAATTGAAAGGATATGGCACAACTTGAAAATCTCATTATGATTACAGTTATAGCTTAGCTTTCATCTTGGCCCCAATTCAGCATTATTCCAAAAATTATTCATTCATTTAATTTGTTAATTAATATTTCATTAAAATCTGACACTGGGGCAAAAGGAAAATAATCAATGTTTTGAAAGAGTCATACCTAAGTAACTATGAATGTAAACTCTGATATTTCAGATTAGAATCTACTTTACAACCACAACAAGGCTCGACTAGAATGTTAATTCAGCTGACCTTTGTCCGTTGACAATTCTTATTGATGTATATTATTGTTTCTATATATTATCTAGATGATTGAACGTGCAATCTTCAGGTGAAGGGAGATTGCACAGGAAGAGGAAATGGAGGAACGAACAGGCATTTTGAAGATTTTGCCCATAAATATTAGGTTTGCACTAGAAATTATCCTGCACAATTCTAAATAGGAAGTTGCATTAGCTGGATACTTAAATGATATGCTCCTGACTGTGGTGTTGCTGGGGTAAGGATGAATATTACTGATAAAAAGACTGGAACACTGAGTTGTAGATACGGGATATATACAGATGGACTTTCTTAAATGTTTTACTGGTGAATATTGTACAGTTATGCAGCTGTTCCGTCAAAGCCAAGTGTGGTGTCCAAGTGAACTGGTATAGGAAGCCATTAGATATTTGGACCACAGCACATGACAAAAATCCAGTTCCCATTTTGAACTCAAATGTAGTTATTTTTATATTCCTACTCTAAGTTCATACGTACAGATGCAGACTCCCCACTGTAAACCTGTCATACAATGACTGCATTATTCTATCTACGGCTACTGCCAGGCTTTCAATGGGAACAAGTGTAATTAGAGCATGTCAAGTCTACATAGGCAGTTTCTGTTATTGATGTGGAGATAGGAACTTAGGTGCACAAAAAGTAAGAGATTTAAATGCTATGGATTAATATTATAATTAAAAGCAATTCTGAATATCTCCTGCAGGAAGTAAGTGGCCATTTGTTTAACGACACCATTCAGTTACAACATGATCATCTATGTGTATATTGGAAGTAACAGGCAACTACTGAAACTTACTAAAATGTAACCATAAATTAATTATAGCTGCTTTAATTCCGATTCCCATTCCCGTTCCCATTCCGACATGTCGATCCATGACCTCCTCTTGTGTCAAGATGAGGTCACCCTCAGGGTGGAGGAGCAACACCTTATATTCCACCTGGGTAGCCTCCAACCTGATCCTTCTGGTAAACAAAATTCCCCCACCTCCACCATCCCACCTTCCCTCTATTCCCCACTTCTATTACTTCCCTCTGGGTCCCTTCTTCCTTCCCTTTCTCTTATTGTCCAGTCGCCTCTCCTATCAGATTCTCTCTTCTCCAGAACTTGACCTTTCCCAACTACCACCTTTCAGGTAGCCTCTTTCCCCTCCCCCCACCACCTTTTAATTTAGGCATCTCCCCCTTTCCCTCTCAGTCTCGGCCCAAGACATCGACTGTTCACTATTTTCCATAGATGCTGCCTGACCTGCTAAGTTCCTCCAGCATCTCGTGAATGTTGCTTTGGGTTTCCAGCATCTGCAGATTTTATCATGTTTTAAATACTTCCCATTTTTTTTCCTAAATATTAAATGCACAAACATTCAAATGCTATTTTTGGTACAGTGCAAGGCTCCAAATTCATGGCCAAGAATCCCCTCATTTTGGAATGAGGGTCAAAGCAACTTAAGGATAAGACAGTAATCTTGTCCACCTTGTCACTGCACAAGGTAGTGGAATATATGATTCACAGCCATGAGGTTCATCAAGGAATTGGCACATCAGAGATCAGGGAGCACATCAATCTATATGGCACCAATATATTACTGCATGTTTTCTATTTAAACCTCAATATCAGTTCTTATTATCTGACATTCTTACATGTTTCTTGAAGCTTCTCTTTGCTGACCTCTAAAAGAATGTATCACCTGAAAGATCCAATAATGCTTTACCTCAGACTAGGGAAAGAACTAAATTAAGGGAAAAGGTGTTTTTATAAAAAAATGGGATACAATTATTAAATTTATTTTAAGGGTAGTTTCTCTTTTAAAAAATCAGAAGGGAAGACCCTGATGAAGGGTCTCGGCTCGAAACGTAGACTGTTCATTCCTTTCCATAAACGAGAAAATCTGCAGAAGCTGGAAATCTGAGCAACACACATAAAATGCTGGAGGAACTCAGCAGGCCAGGCAGCACCCATGGAAAAAAAGTACAGTCGATGTTTCAGGCCGAAACCCTTCAGCAGGATTGGAGAGAAAGAGCTGAGGAGCAGATAGGGAGACAGATTCTGGAATGGTGTTGTGATGGGAGATTTTAATTTCCCAAATATTGACTGGCATCTCCCTAGAGCAAGGGGTTTAGATGGGGTGGAGTTTGTTAAGTGTATTGAAGAAGATTTCTTGACACAATATGTAGATAAGCCTACAAGAGGAGAGGCTGCACTTGATCTGGTATTGGAAAATGAACCTGGTCAGGTGTCAGACCTCTCAATGGGAGTGCATTTTGTTGATAGTGATCTCAATTCTATCTCCTTTACCATAGCATTGGAGTGGGATAGGAACAGACAAGTTAGGAAAGCGTTTAATTGGAGTAAGGGGAAATATGAAGCCATCAGGGAGGAACTTGGAAACATAAGTTGGGAGCAGTTGTTCTCAGGGAAGTGTACGGCAGAAATGTGGCAAATGTTCAGGGGATATTTGCGTGGCATTCTGCATAGGTATGTTCCAATGAGACAGGGAAAGGATGTTAGGGTACAGGAACCGTGGTGTACAAAGGCTGTTGAAAATCCAGTCAAGAAGAAAAGAAAAGCTTACGAAAGGTTCAAAAAACTCGGTAATGATAGAGATCTAGAAGATTATAAGGCTAGCAGGAAGAGCTTAAGAATGAAATTAGGAGAGCCAGAAGGGGCCATGAGATGGCGAGCAGGATTAAAGAAAACCCCAAGACATTCTACAAGTATGTGAAGAGTATGAGCTTAAGATGTGAGAGAATAGGACCAATCAAGTGTGACAGGGGAAGAGTGCGTATGGAACCAGAGGAGATAGCTGAGGTACCTAATGAATACTTCGTTTCAGTATTCACTATGGAAAAGGACCTTTGCAATTGTAGGGATGACTTATAGAGGAATGAAAAGCTTGGGCATATAGACATTAAGAAAAAGGATGCGTGGACTCTTAAAATATGGAAAACTAATATAAAAGAAAATCAACTAGAGAGAGACATTGCAATTCTTAAAAGGTGTGCATATGACTCGGATTTTACGCCAAATAAACTGGATGCCAGATTTAAGGACTGGACAGCTAAAGGAATAACAGCTATTTGCAATATAATGAAAGAAGGAACACTGTTCAGTTTTGAACTGCTCAAAGAGAAACACTTATTAGAAAAATAAGACTTTTACCGGTATTACAGATGCAACAGTATGTTAATAGGACGGTTAAAAATGTAACCAAGGCAAGTACATGTCTGATAGAGCTATTTAGAAAAGCATATAATTTAGACAATGGTAGTAGAATAATTTCAAGTGTTTATAAGGGTTTGTCAAATCTTAAAACACATTTGACTTCATACATTTAAGCAAAATGGGAGAAGGAAGGAGGGGTAATAATATCTGAGGAAGACTGGACAGTAATATGGAGGTATCAATGGAAGTGTACCAGTTCACAGAAATGGAGGGAGTTCGGGTGGAAAAACTTGATAAGATATTTTATTACACCCTCTCAGAAGTCCCATTATAATAGTAACTCCCCTGCTTGCTGGAGAAATTGTGGAAATCAAAATGCAAACCATTATCATATTTTCTGGGAATGCCCCATTATCAAAGACTATTGGAGTTGGATACATAATGCCCTACAAGACATCTTTAAATGTGAAATACCCTTAGAGAGTAAGACCATATATTTTGGGTATGTACCTCAAGAATGGTTGAAAAGAGATAAATATTTAATGAATGTACTGCTGCTGGCTGGTAAAAAGACCCTTACCAGGAAATGGTTATCACAGGTAAGCCCAACTTTAAATGTATGGATGGAAATTACAATGGACATTTACAAAATGGAGAAGATAACAGCATCTGTTAATCATAAGTTGGAACAATTTTATTCATACTGGAAAAAATCGTTTAACTACATAACACCTCATAGGCCTGATTTTATTCTTACAAGTCAATGAATATGTTGTAAACAAAAATCACTCCCTACTCTGTACATAGTTTTCTTCTTTCGATTGTTCTTTCTTTCCTCTCCTTTCTATAAGTGTATACCTCAGATAAATAATATGTGGTGATTTGTGACAAATATGACTATATGATATATATGTATAGTATCTGAAATACATCTTATGGAAATGCATGTTTGATGATGAATTTCAGTAAGAAATAAATTACAAAAAAAAAAGAAAAAGGATGTGCTGGAGCTTTTGGAAAGCATCAAGTTGGATAAATCTCTAGGACTGGAGAAGGTGTACCCCAGGCTACTGTGGGAAGCCAGTGAGGAGATTGCTGAGCCTCTGGCAATGATCTTTGCATCATCAATGGGGACGGGAGAGGTTCCGGAGGATGGGAGGGTTGTGGATGTTGTTCCCTTATTCAAGAAAGGGAGTAGAGATAGTCCAGGAAATTATAGACCAGTGAGTCTTACTTCAGTGGTTGGTAAGTTGATGGAAAAGATCCTGAGAGGCAGGATTTATGAACATTTGGAGAAGCATAATATGATTAGGAATAGTCAGCATAGCTTTGTCAAAGGCAGGTCATGCCTTACGAGCCTGATTGAATTTTTTGAGGATGTGACTAAACACATTGATGAAGATAGAGCAGTAGATGTAGTGTATATGGATTTCAGCAAGGCATTTGATAAGGTACCCCATGCAAGGCTTATTGAGAAAGTAAGGAGGCTTGGAATCCTAGGGGACATTGCTCTGTGGATCCAGAATTGGCTTGCCCACGGAAGGCAAAGAGTGGTTGTAGAAAGGTCATATTCTGCATGGAGGTCGGTGACCAGTGGTGTGCCTCAGGGATCTGTTCTGGGACCCCTTCTCTTCGTGATTTTTATAAATGACCTGGATGAGGAAGTGGAGGGATGGGTTAGTAAGTTTGTTGATGACACAAAGGTTGGAGGTGCTGTGGATAGTGTGGAGGGCTGTCAAAGGTTACAGCGGGACATCAATAGGATGCAAAGCTGGGCTGAGAAGTGGCAGATGGAGTTCAACCCAGATAAATGTGAGGTGGTTCATATTGGTAGGTCAAATATGATGGCAGAATATAGTATTAATGGTAAGTCTCTTGGCAGCGTGGAGGATCAGAGGGATCTTGGGGTCCGAGTCCATAGGACACTCCAAGTTGCTGCGCAAGTTGACTCTGTGATTAAGAAGGAGTGTGGTGTATTGGCCTTCATCAATTGTGGAATTGAATTTAGGAGCAGAGAGGTAATGTTGCAGCTATATAGGACCCTGGTCAGACCCCACTTGAAATACTGTGCTCAGTTTTGGTTGTCTCACTACAGGAAGGATGTGGAAACCATAGAAAGGGTGCAGAGGAGATATACAAGGCTGTCACCTGGATTGGAGAGCATGCCTTATGAGAATAGGATGAGTGAACTTGGCCTTTTCTCCTTGGAGCGACGGAGGATGAGAGGTGACCTGATAGAGGTGTATAAGATGATGAGAGGCATTGATCATGTGGATAGTCAGAGACTGTTTTCCCAGGGCTGAAATGGCTAGCACGGGAGGGCACAGTTTTAAGGTGCTGGGGAGTAGGTACAGAGGAGATGTCAGGGGTAAGTTTTTTACGCAGAGAGTGGTGAGTACGTGGAATGGGCTGCCAGTAACGGTTGTGGAATCTCTTTTAAGAGACTCCTGGATAGGTACATGAAGCTTAGAAAATAGAGTGCTAGGGGTAACCCTAGGTAATTTCTAAAGTAAGGACATGTTTGGCACAGCATTGTGGGCTGAAGGGCCTGTATTGTACTGTAGGTTTTCCATGTTTCTAGATTTAAAAGGTGGCGGGAGGGGAGAGAGAACCACCAGGTTATAGGTGAAATCTGGAGGGGGAGGGATGAAGTAATGAGCTGGGAAGTTGATTGGTGAAAGAGACAGAAGGCTATGGAAGAGCAAAAGGGGGAAGGAGCACCAGAGGGAGGTGATGGGCAGGTAAAGAGATGAGGTGAGAGAGGGAAAAGGGGATGGGAAGTGAAGAAGGAGGGGGAATTGGGGGGCATTACTGGAAGTTTGATAATTCGATGTTCATGCCATCAGGTTGGAGGCTACCCAAACGGAATATATGTTGTCCCTTCAAGCTAAGTGTGGCCTCATCATGACAGTGAAGGAGGCCATGGATGGACATATTGGAATGGGAATGGGAAGTGGAATTAAAATGGGTGGCCACTGGGAGATCCTGCTTGTTCTGGCGGACGGAGTGTAGATGCTTGGTGAAGCGATCTCCCAATCTATGTCTGGTCTCACCAATGTACAGGCGGCCACACTGGGAGCACCAAGCACAGTAAATGACCCCAACAGGCTCACAGGTGAAGTGTCACCTCACCTGGAAGGACTATTTAGGGCCCTGAATGGTAGTGAACAAGAAGGTGTAGGGGCAGATGTAGCACTAGTTCTACTTGTAAGGATAAATGCCAAGAGGGAGGTCAGTGGGGAGGGCCGAGTGGACAAGGGAGTCACATAGGGAGCTATCCCTGCAGAAAGCAGAAAGGGGGGGGGGGGGAGGAAAAGATGTGCTTGGTGGTGGGATCCTGTTGGCGGTGGCAGAAGTTGCAGATAATTATGTGCTGCATGCAGAGGCTGGTGGGGTGGTAGGTGAGGACAAGAGGAACCCTACCCCTGTAGGGTGGCGGGAGGATGGGGTACGAGCAGAAATGCATGAAATGGAAGAGTTACTTTTCAAAGATGCTGCCTGAGTTGCTGAGTTCCTCCAGCATTTTGTGTGTATTATGAAAGATATAAGTGTTGTGAATTGAGAACCTGTCTTTGGAATGACACATCTAAAACAAACATTCTCAAAATTAGCTGCAGTATGGATTTTTAGTTTTTGTTTTTCCAGTAATCTGTTTTAATGATCAAATCAAATAAGCACTCTTGAGTGCCCTGTACAGTGTTACATTTTCATTTCCCATAGCACCATCATTATGACTCAGAGTAAAAGTCAATGCAATGTCAATTAATGAGAAAGTATTATATCAGTACATGGTGTATCATTCTGATTCATTCCATTCTAAGCTTTATTCTACAGTCATGGTATCTCACCAGTTGTATTCCCCAAATAAATCTAATGTTCCAACTAGCTAGACCTGTTCGATTCTTTCCCCTCAGCTTTCCATTGTAATCCAGTGCTCTTTGTTAAGAGGGGACAGGCTCACAATGAGCTTGAGGGATCATCTCTTCTTTGCACTTTCCTCTTTAGAAACTTTAACCCTCCTGGATAACATAACATTTTGGAGATCAGTGCCAGGAAAGTTTTCATCTTAAACATGTGAAATCTTCAAGCATGTCATTTTACAACCATCAATCTAGAACCATGGACGTACTACAGCCCATCTAGTCTGTGCCAAACTATTACTCTGCCTAGTCCTATCAACCTGGACCTGAACTATAGCCCTCCAGACCCATCTTGGTACACTAAATATTTCAGGTTTACAACAGGAGACAAAGGAGAAAATGGAGTAAAATTTTGACTGTATAGATGTTCTTTGCTGTATAGATGAAATTTAGTTGACGTTGAACTCTCTATTCTAAAATTGGATTCCACTGAAGTCAAACATGAACTTCAATACATAATTGTTATTATACACTAAGTCTAGAGCATGCAATCGAAGCCGATTTTCCATAATTTACTGCATTAATACTGCGACCGCAATTCAAAGTTGGTTGTAAAGGTGCTGAGAATCATAAAAGGCTTCATTTAAATGCAAATTTTTTTCCCCAGAAAATTTACAAAAAGCTGTTTACAACATAAAAAGAAAAGTCTTTATGTTAAGTCTGCAGAAGGAGGATTTCACCACTTATCGACTATAAGATGCTAACACATAGGAGCTAAGTTAGACCATTCAGCCCATCGAGTCTGCTCTGCTATTCCACCATGGCTGAGTTATTATCCCATTCTCCTGCCATCTACCCATAACCCTTGATGGCCTTACTAATCAAGAACCTATCAACCTCCACTTTAAATATACTCACTGCTTTGGCCTCCACAGCCGTCTGTGGCCATGAATTCCACAGATTCACCACCCTCTGGCTAAAGACGTTCCTCGTCACCTCTGTTCTAAATGGATGACCCTCTATTCTAAGGCCGTGCCCTCTAGTCCTACACTCCCCAGGACTTTATCACAGCTCAGGGCATTCCGAAGTTTGGAGTTCCATTCTGGTGCTGTTCTGTAAGGAGTCTCTGCATGTCCTCCCTGTGGAATGCGTGGGTGTCCTCCGGGTGCTCCAGTTTAGTCCAAAGACGTACCGAGTAGGTTAAGTAGTCATTCTTTCTCCGTGATTAGGTTAGGGTTAATCGGGGTTGTGGGGTTGTTGGGTTGGCGTGGCTCAGAAGGCTGGAAGGGTCTGCTGCATGGTGTATCACTAAATAGATAAATAGGAAACGTCCTCTCCACATCCACTTCAATGAGATCACCCTCATTTTTCTGAACTCCAGGGAGTACAGGCATCAAGCATGCCTATAAACTTGAGCACACCCAGAAAATCTGTGGGACACCAGTTATCCCTTTGCACACTGGGTGCTGCAGAAAATCTCATCTGTGCCCAAGACCCCGAAGTCAGAAACTACAGCCTTGATCTTTCGCATTCTTGTAGCCAGAAATGTGCCGCCTCGTTCATCCTCTCCCGAGGCCAGACTTGGCAGCTCTATGGCTGGTAGCCCACTGGCTTTGGGGTGGGGGCAGGAGAGCTGACTATTGCATTAAAAGAACCATCAGCTGATATTGTTGGGGGGGAGAAGGGTTGTTAGAAATCACACTAAATTTTCGAACGGGGACGGTAGTCTGGAAGGTGTAATTGGTGCCAAGAAGTGACCTGGAAATAGTTGTTTAATTGTTACCTCATCTAGGTAAAAGTGATTTTCAGTCACATTGTGTCAAACATGGCAGAGCTATTCAGTCTAATTTCAAGGCACTAATGCCCTTCAACCTTTCTGTGAGCATAACTATTCTGCTTCCTCATCAGTAAATGGCTCAAGTAGTTGAAGTTATCCAGAACTCTCAGAGGTATTGATCATTCCCCTATTCTCAAGTGAGGCCATTTATAATGCTTTTTCTGTTCAAAACAGGAACAGATGTCAAAGTTTTGGCACTTTTTTTTTCAATTCTGCAATAATTTATGAATTAATTGACATACCTGCTGTTTCCATGTTCTGTGCTTCGACAAACATGAAATATTGGCTGGGTTTAATTTCTCCCTGTAAAGTTAGCCGATGTAGTGAGAGTCTGCATGATGCCAATGCAGAGGCACTGGTTTATATCTACCTTCATCAACAGTTTTCAGAAAGATCCTCCTGCAAAACAAGATTAAAACATTTTTTGATCAAAGAAAAGGCAAAAAAAAATTACCCATGAGCATGGACCATCCAAGCCATGCTGTCTTCTCACTGCTGCTGTTGGGAAGGAGGTACAGGAGCCCTAGGGCCCACACCACCAGGTTCAGGAACAGCTATTACCCTTCAATCACCAGGTTCCTGACCCAGAGTGGATAACTTCAACAGTGAATAGATTCTACAACCTATGGACTCTACAACTCATGTTCTCTGTATTATTAATTAATTATGATGGACTGAATTCATGGTTGAATGATAATTTCTGTGCAATGCCTTTGTACAAATGTTGGAACTGCAAATTCAAGCAATCTTGAATTTTTCCATGGAGAAAGGAATCATACTCAGAGATATATTTTTTCACCCATGGCAGAAGTAATGCATCTTGCCAACATCTACCCATTAACTCTAACAGTAAACTCAACATTTTCATTCCTTACTCAGAGAACAGAGAACATTATAGCACAGTACAAGCCGTTCAGCCCATGATGTTTTAATCTACTGTAAGATCAATCTAACAGTAAACTCAACCTATTTCATCCCTTGCTTTGAGAACAGAGAACGTTATAGCACAGTACAAGCCATTCAACCTATGATGTTTTAAGCTACTGTAAGATCAATCTAATGTTTTCCTCTGTCATAGCAGTCCATCTTTCTTTCATCCATAGGCCTATCTAAGAGTCTCTTAAATGTCCTGAATGTATCTACATCTACCACCATTGAGTTTCACTCACCTACCTCTCTCCGTGTAAAAAAGCCTACCTTTGACATCCTTCAATACTTTCCTTCAACCGCTTTTCAGTTATGCCCTCTGGATTTAGCCATTTCCACCCTGGAGGTAAAAGGTCACTGGCTGTCCACTCAATCTCTGCCTCTTATCATCTTGTATGCCTCTATCTCATCCTCCTTCACTCCCAAGAAAAAAGCCCTAGCTCGCTCAACCTATACAGGTACATTGTAATCCATATACATTCTTTTTTTGTTTCTAACAACCTTAGTTTATAGAACAGTTAATATTGAATCAGATTACAGAGAGCTGCTAACATGGTGTTCTCTGGACATGTTTTGCATATTGCAGAAAGCAGCCTTGAGTGAAACATTTAAATAAGGGAGGCATAGAAGGTTACAGTCCTAATGTGGGCAAGTGGGGCTACCGTAGATGAGCAAAAGGTCAAAATGGAAATAATGGGCCGAAGGGCTCATTGCTGTGCTGTATTACTCTACATTTCTTTAATTAATAATGACTGAAATTTAAAAGATTTACACATTAACATAGAGTACTGTGATAGTTTACTACAGAGGAACCAATGTGCAAGGCCAAAGTCATGAAATATGGGTCAACAACATTACACCAAGGTAAAAAAAAGGGTAAACCAAGAAATTGTGATTAGGAGGGCCTGAGTGCAGAAGTCATATTAGAATTATTGTTAAGTATGTTTGCTGGATGAATTCTAATGAGTTGGAAATACTTGCCCTTCTATAATGAACACACAATCCTCTATAAACCCGCAAACTGTAGGATGACTTCAGACTGAGCAGGCTGAGGGCTCTGTTTCTAAAGAAACTGAACTTAAGTAGGTATCTATGAAGTGAGTCAGAGAGGTTGCAGGGCCAAGGAAGTAAAACATATCAGCAAATTGGAAATAACAAATCAATGAAGTTCAAAGGAGTATAACTGTTTCAATAGCGGAAAAAATAAAGTTAAAGGGTGTGGTGCAGAGGTTTGAGTTTGGCAATTGGACAAGAATCATCGTAAATCAGCCACTTTACAATAACACAGTATTAGTTTTCCAAACTAACGAACTATCCCATTTGTAATTGAATGATGCAAATTAATCACTGGGAGGATTGTTATTATTTAAAATCACTGCTCTAAGTGGCTAAGTACGTGCTTAAAACTAACAGCACTTCGACAACACGGTATTCTTGGGACTTTGACTGAATTGGAGTTAGAATCAGAATCAGGTTTATTATCACTGATATATGTCCTGAAATTTGTTTTGTGGCTACAGTACACTGCAGGACATAAATATCACTGTAAATTACAATAGTAAATAATAGTGTAAAAGAGGAATAGCGAGGTTATGTTCTTGAGTTCATAACTCCGGTCACAGAGAAGAAAAAGATGTTCCTAAAAAGTTGGGTGTGTGTCTTCGGGGCCCTGTACCGCCTCCCTGATGGGAGGAATGAGAAGAGGGCATGCCCTGGATAGCGAGGGTCCTTAATGACGGATGCTGCCTTCAGGAGGTACCACATTTTGAAGATGCAGATTTTTTGCATATTGGATGATAATCCATTAACACTTTCAATTCACTTTTTTTAGACATGTTACACAGTACTATGATACACTTCCCAGTGAACCAGACAAATTCAAAGGCAGGATGATACAATATCCAGTGTGTTTAAAATCAGGATGGGAACAAAGACCTGGTGTGCCAAATATGAGCATAGGAACAGGATCCATGCACTTAAAACAAGCAGGCAAGAGATCCCCAATATGTTAATAAGAAGCATGGGAGCAGGGCGCCAGTGAATGTAGGAACAGTATCCCAAGGCCAGATACCGAATCACCAGGATTTATGGACAAAGAGATAGCAGGTTATTGGAGTTTTACTGCATGAGTCCAGTTTGTTCTCAATCTCCATCAAGATGTCCAATGACATTCTTTGATACAAAATGAGCCTCAAAGAAAATCAACAAAAGATGAAGCGCTTAATTCAATCTAATCTGACCAACTTAAAAAACTTACATGTTTCTCATTCCAAAGATGCTTTCTGATCTGCCGGGTGCTTCCAGCATTTTCCGTTTTTAACTTCAGATTTCCACCACCTGTATTTTTAGTTACACATGATCGGGTTCTGTCCAAGTAAATTTGATGGTAAAATTTATTCTAACATTTATGGTACTTGTTTCCTAAAACAGAGGATATAGCCTTATCTGATCTAATGATGCTAATTAATTTCAGAGAGCAATGCTATTATACGAGATCATTGTTCACAGTGCTGCTCTTCTATATCATATGTTGCCAATCTGACCATCTGTTTGTCACATTTTCAAAGCCCTATGTTCCGATTATTCTTGCTCAGCAAACACAGCAGGTACCACTTTGTTCCCAAGTACAGGCTCTCCATGCATCACACCTAACCTCGAATCTAAGCACTGCACCTGTCTCTTCACGGCTTCATTTGACCTCAAGCTCCTCTCCAACTGCAAGCTGGATAGCTCCTACTTTTAGGATGCAGAGCAGACCAAGGGAAGGTCAGAAGGATGGTTGATTTGAGTCTACTTGTCTCCTGACCGAAAAGGAAATTTGGATCCAGAATGGAGGTTTTCATATCAAGACCCGATCCTTTTATTTATATGATGGGTTTGACGCAGTGCTAGCTCAAACGAGACAATGTGTGCTACTGTAATTGTATTTGTACGTGTGCAACGTAAACAGTGAGGACTGTCTACAATTACAGCAGGTGCACTACAGAGGCAGCCGCAGATCCACTGCCTGTAATAAATTCCAGCTGATTTTTCCACTGTCTTCAGTTGGCACACGAAATATGGCATAGGTCCCAAGTGCCCTTTCAAAAGTGAAAGTAAAGCCACTGTCCCATTTAAAGCGACTTTCGGGAGACGACTAGTGGAATAAAAAGAAAAATGCTGGAAAACATTCAGTAAGTTTGGCAGCAGCTATGGAGGGAGAAAGGGAGTTAACATTTCACAATGTTTCTTTGACAAAATTGGGAAAGCAAGGAAACAAGTTAATTCAGATGAAGGACTTTGAACGAAAAATGTTAACATATTTTTCTTTCCATAGATGCTGCCTGATCTGCCTTGTGTCCCCGGCAATTTTTTTATACTTTTATTTTGGATTTCCAGCACTTTATACATTTTCATAACAATGCCACTGGAAGGAGCAAAAGGAATACGATGAGAGAGACCCAGTCACATTTATTGACAATTACATACTCTCAAACATCCAAACTGGTTGGCACGAAGGGCAAGAGAAGCTGGATAAGTTAGGGTGGCACGGTAGTGTTGAAAGGTTCATAGGTTCATTATCAAAGTATGGATGCAGAATACAACTCTGAGATCTGTCTTCTCCAGATAGTCACAAAATACATAAAATATACTGTAGCAAGTAGTGTAATACTTTACAGCACCCGCTGTAAGATTAGGGATTGATTCCTGCCGCTGTCTACAGGGCATTTGTAAGTAATCTCCATGAATGAATGGGTTCCTTAGGGTGTTCCCGTTTCCTCCCAGTTTCCAAAGCCAAACGGTTAGGATTAGCATCTTGTAGGCTTGCTATGTTGGCACCAGAAGCATGCGACATTTGTGGGCAACCCCCAGCACATCCTCGGACTGTGTTGGTTGTTGACGGAAAACGGCACATTTCACTGTATGCACTGATGTTCTGATGTACACGTGACAAATAAAGCTAATCTTTATTTTTATCTTTGACTGCCTCCTCAGAAGAAATACACTGTACAGTCAACCAGAAAGGAGTTATGAGTCCACATTGCATTAGTATCTTGGCAGGGAAGGCTGTCAAACCCTGTTTTTTAATGGATGACTTCCTTCATTTAGCTCGCTGCTGACAAGAACTGGAGCCTCGGCTCGCTATCTTACTCTCTCAGTACCAGAGAAGACTTCCAACTGACTGCAGTGTAGTTCAATTAAGATAGCATACTACACTGTTAATGGAAATTAAAATCATGACAATTCATATATAATTATCCAAATGTCAAAGATTTGAATTTTTGTTCTTATAATGATGTTTATTATTCAAAGGGCAGCTCATATCTCAGTGTTATCCCATTTCCTCATAGATCACTGAAAACAAACCGTTTCACTGCTTTGTTTTGTTGCAACAGATTCTTCTTCAAGTAGTCCTGTTCAGACTTGAAAGAGTGCAGAGAAAATTTACAAGGATGTTGCCAGGATTTGAAGACTTGAATTACAGGGACTTTATTCAATAGAGTGTAGGAAAAAGAGGGGAGATTTGATAGAGGTATACAAAATTATGAGGGGTATAGGTAGGGTAAATGCAAGCAGGATTTTACCACTGAGGGTGGGTGAGACATGAACTAGAGGTCATGGGTTGAGGATGAAAGGTGAAGTGTTTAAAGGGAACCGGAAGCGGAATTCCACCCCATCACCCATAACATGCCCTGTTCTCATTGTTAGCATCAGGAAGGAGATACAGGAGCCTGAAGGCACACACTCAATGATTCAGGAACAGCTTCTTCCCCTCTTCCATCGATTTCTGAATGGACATTGAACCCATGAACATGACCTCTCTACTTTTTTACTATTTTTATTTTTGCACTACTTACTTTACTTAACTATTATATATATTTGCATACTGCAATTTAGTGTTTTTCTAATATTATGTGTAGCCCCCCTGGCCAGCCTCAGATTTGCTCGGCTTGCTGTCGTCTAGGTAAACAGCCCTAGGCCCCGCCAAACTGGGTACTTAGTTTGTGTGGATGCTGTGTGATGTACCCCACCCCGCCCAAATAACAGACAATACACCAGATACGATTAAGTGATTTACAGTTTATAGATATTACTTGAACTATATAATTAATAGAGAATAAAATATAAAAGGAAAATAAAAGGCGCCACACTTATCAAAGTTCAATCTCTTCGTGCACAAACAGTTGGAGCTCAGGACCCTTCTTCACCCTGCGACCCCTCGGATCACCTCCACCGGCCGCCTGGGACCAACAACGGTGGTTGACCAGACGCTCCACACAAGTCCGTCTCCGTCTCCTCTCCTCGCCGAACACCCCACTCGGGGTCCGACCCCGTTAGTGGACTCACAGCACCTGGTCCATCCTCTGTCTCTCTCTCTCCCACCTTCTGCCCCAAAACCCCCGTGCATACAATATCTCACAGACACACCAAAACCATAACAACTATCCAAATTGGTTCATTCATCCTCTTATCAATAGATAATCCAAAACAAACTGCTAGCGGGAAGACTTTCTCAGCAGTTAACATAACAAAGAAGCCCTTTCAATTATAACATAACAAAGAAGCCATTTTAATTAGACTACGCAGTGACATATAAAAAAAGAAACCCCCTTACATATGTAATGCATTGTACTGCTGCCTCAAAAACAACAAATATCATGACATATGCCGGAATTTTAAATCTGATTTTAATCCTGAACTTCTTCACTCAAGAGGGCAGTGAGATTGTAAAACAAGCTGTCAGCAGAAGTGATGGATATAAGGTTCAATTTTAATATTTAAGATAAATTTGGATAGGTACATGGGTGGAAGGGGTATGGACTAGGCAGATTAATAGTTTGGCACAGACTAGATGGGCTGAAGGGTCTGTTTCTGCGCTATGGTGTTCTATGACTCTATGATCCAGACTATCTCCCCAATCCATTCTCTATGAGTCTTGTTAATTAGATTTGGTGTACTATTTGATCTGTTCTTTTCATTCCTGTAATGAGGGTGTCACTGGTATTGACAGCATTTATTGTCCATCCTCATTTCCCTTTGTGGTGAGCTATTAAGAGGTCATGAGATAAGGATATTCTCACTGTGCTAAATAGGTGGGATTTTCCAAGACTGTTCACCCAAGTTTGCACCTAAAGTTCTTTTCAAAAACATCTTTAAAGACAAAAGCTTTAAAGAACTACCGAGTCAACCTACTGTTGTAACTCAATCCTTACCGTCTACATTGACCCAGCAGGGTTGATCCGTTTTGGGGTCCCGTGCATCCAGGTCTTTTTCCTGCAGTTCATCCATAAATTTTGTTTGTTATTCCTTATTCCATCAGTCACAGTTCCCGGCCACACTGTAAGTGCGTAAAATATATTCCATTAATCTCTACAAGAACTATACGACTGTGATAGCAGAGAGAGATATAAAAAAAATCTCATTCCAATACTTAATTCTAGTTAACAATACAAGCGAGGACAAATGTTTATCACAAGTTGGTTTGCTACAGCGGGTACTTAGGTTGCAAGAGATGTTTTATGTGTTTTTTATATACATAAATGGAAGGGAGTGCAGGACACAAGGTTAATGCTGCCATTGTTATCAAAATCAATGCTGCTGTAATTACCAACATCTCATCTTCAGAATAAACCAATGGAGAATTTAGTGATCTCTGAAATGAATGAATATAGTTCCATCAATGCTCTAGTGTTTGAGATATGTTAATGTAGTGCTGACAGCTCAAACTCAGTGCTCATAGGGTAAATTCATGTTAAAAATTGTACTTTTCATTTTTTTTTGCTTTCATAATTTTCTAGAAGCAAGTGTTTTAATGATTAATCCATTTTGATCTACGTTTTAACAATCAATCCACTCAGGTCTACATTTTCACAATCAATACACACTAAGACATTTATAGCAACATGTGTTTATTCTCCAATCTGTGGAGAGACGTGAGTATAATCCATATTATTTTTAATTTTAGTGTCAGTTTCCTCAGTTCATATTGTAAGGGCCAACAGCTTTTGGTATGTAATGCTGAGCTTCAGTTATGTAGTCATTATACACAAGTGTACTCACAGAGTGGGCACCATTTGTACATGTACTATTGCAGCTATGACCAGGCATTCACAATCCACAGTGAAAGGAAAGAATTATTTCCCTTTATGCAATTCCAGATGTCCAAAAGCAATATACTGCCATTGAAATGCTTCAATTATCGGACTATTTATTGACATCTGCCAATGTTTAAAGCTGAGTGAGTTAAATTACACATAATAAAATTTCTATTATTCAGTAAGTAAAGTCAATTTAGTCAAACATTAGTTTAAAGAAGAGGAAACAGAAACTAAGCAACACACACAAAATGCTGGAGGAACTCAGCAGGCCAGGCAGCATCGACGGAAAAGAGTACAGTCGACACTTTGGGCCAAGATCCTTCAGCGGGACTGTAGAAAAAAGAGATCAGGGGTCAGAGTAAGAAGATGGGGGAGGGGAGGGAAGAAACCACAGTGACAGGTGAAACTGGAAGCGGGGTGGGGCGGGTGAAGTAAAGCACTGGGGAGTTGATTGGTAAAAGAGATTTCCAGCATCTGCAGATTTTCTCTTGTTTGTGAAACAGAAACTAAAGCAACTTCTGCCAACAAAAGCAGGACAATTTCACCAGAAGAAAAGCAGTGAGTGCAAAATAGTTACATGCAGATCATGTGCATTAAATGAATCTCAGTCACACACAAGTGCATGGTGCTCACTGACAAAGGATTCACGTACTCTGGCTGACTACGTTGTTTGCCACCACAGTCAACAGCAGTTACCACTGTAAAGCCATAAATATGGCAACCATGGTCCACAAAAAGCTATGTGATAATAGCCAGGTAATCTGTTTGAGGGTTCAATATCAGCCAAGGTAATGCTCCCCAAATAATCCCTCCATCAATAAAGCAATCGTTTGAGAGCTAGGTGGGGTCTTAGTTCAGCATTTTATACAAAAGTGGCAGTCCCAGGACTGTAACTTGATTTTAAGTCTATAGAGATTTGAATACCAAAATTAGGAAGCTCATTAGGATCACGAGCAGGAACATGGTTGATCTTCCCCCTTTTGAGGTCAGTGCGGCACCCACACGTCAACAGCATCTTGACTCAGTTAGCTCAAAAACTGAACCAGGGTGATTCATCTGCATGGCCCAGCTAGAAAATCATGTACCGAAGAATCAGAACTTCGAAACACGTCAAAAAATCGCCCTCACCATGGAAATATGCCAATTGCCAAATAAAGGTTTAAACCAATTCATAGAGCCATTGAGCATAAGAGCATGGGTAACCTCTATGGCTCATTCAGAAAATTAAGACGCATGGGATCCATGGTGTATTGGTCGTTTGGGTTCAGAACCAGCTCGCCCATTGAAGACAGAGGGTAATGGTCAAAGGTATTTATTTCAGCTGGAGGACTGTGGTTAGTGGTGTTCTGCAAGGGGTCTGTACTAGGACCTCTGTTGGTTGTGATCTATATAAATGACCTGGATGAAAATGTAGAGGGGTGCGTTAGTAAGTTTGCAGATGACTGGCAAAGAATACAACAAGATATAGGTCAGTTTCAGATATGGGCAGAGAAATGGCAGATGGAGTTTAACCCCAGCCGAATGTGAAATGTGGCACCTTGGTAGGTCAAATGCAAAGGGACAATATACTAAGGGCAAGATCCTTAGCAGAGTGGATGAACAGAGGGAGCTTGGAGTCCAAGTTCATAGATCTCTGAAAATGGCTACACAGGTTGATTGGGTGGTTAAAATGGCATATGGCATGCTTGCCTTTATTCGTTGATGTGCTGAGTTCAAAGTTCAGGAAGTTATATTGCAGCTTTATAAAACTCTAGTTAGGCTGAATCTGGAGTGCTGATGCACCACTACAGCAAGGATGTCAAAGCTTTGGAGAGGGTGCAAAAGAGGTCTACCAGGATGCTACCTGTGTGTGAAAACGAGAGGTTGGACATGCTCGGGTTGTTTTCTCTGGAGTGGTGGATACTGAGGGGAGATCTGACAGAGGATTATAAGATTACGAGAGACCTAGAGAAGAGAGTATTTTTCCCAGGGTTGAAATGTCTAATACTAGAAGGCATGCATTTAAGGTGAGAGGGGGGTAAGTTCACAGGAGATGTGAGGGCAAGTTTTTTTTTTACACAGAGAGTGATGGATGCCTGGAATGAGCCGCCTGGGGTAGTGATAGAGGCAGAAACATTAGAGACTTTAAAGACAGCCATGTGAGAAAATGGAAGGATATGGACATTGTGTATGCAGAAGAGATTAATTAAGTTAGGCATTTGATTATTAATTTAACTGGTTTGGCACAACATTGTGGGGTGAAGGGCCTGTTACTGTGCTGTACTGTTTCGTGTTCAATGCTCTACGAGAATCTGAGAATCGTACATCGTCAGAAATGGCATCTGGCCTCCTTGGGTTCACTATATCATTTTCCTTTCTAACAAATCAAATCAAGCTTAATTATCATTCAAACCATACATGGATACAGTTGAATGAGGCAGCATTTCTCTGGAGCCTGGATGCATAACATACATTCAAAATAATGAGAAAGAGAGAGAGAAAAAAAACACACACATTGTCACGCAAGAAAACACATGTATAGTCCAAGTCCCTGAGCAACATGCAAATTGATGGTACAGCTCCTGGCAATCCAGCCTGTCATTTCACTGACTGAACACTGGAGGGCAACACTGACGGGAGAGACCAGCCTCCAACTGAGCATGAACACCAGGCTACACTACCTCCAGTGTCTTCTCACTTGGACTGCAGCAGCATGAAAGCCCGCAGCTTGAGGCCTAGTCCTTGCTACAACTGAGGCCACACTGCTGCCTCGCTGTCTGTTTTCCACCAAACAAGGGAAATAGGCCAGCAGCATTTTACATTATCAATGTCTAACAGGGTCCTGTGATCGCAGGAGGAATGTCCAAGACAGTCACACATGGTTACACTGCATGCTGCTTTCGTGCACCAACTCTGATGCCTTCGAGTAGCAGGGAGCAAAATGATCTGCACCAAGGTCAGCTCCTCCGAATCTTCTCTGGCCCATCCGCTGGCTTCTCCTTCTCTGGCCCGTCCACTGGCTTCTCCTTCTCCAGCTCAAGCGCCGGCTTCTTCTTCTCCAACCCGTCCAGTGGCTTCTCCTTCTCCAGCCCGAGCGCTAGCTTCTTCTTCTCTGACCTGAGTGCCAGCTCCTTCGGCACTCCGGCTGGCTGTACCAAATAACGAACAGATCACTGATGCAGTAGACCTGCTGCATCCATTGTTCTTGGAGTCCAGTGTGGTCTTACCATCATAAACAACACATTTTTAAAAAGAAGAATGTACCTTTGGTTGGCTCCTGAGAGGCCGTTGGGTTCAAATGTGCCACCATAAATTTCCCAATGATTTGTTTTAATGATAGCTATGTGATCTCTTCAGTAAAGAAGGCTTTTGGCAAGTTCAGCCCTGATCCACCTTGCATTGCACAGAAACAGAGATGAGCTATGTGTTGGTATTTGTTTATTATTGTCACATGTACCAAGATACAATGAAATGCTTGCCTTGCATACTGTTCATACATAGTGCATTAAGTATAAGGTAAAACAATAATGCAAAAACGTGAATAAGCTACCAAAAAACTTCAGTGCAGGTAAATGGAAAAAAAAGTGCAAGATCATAATGAAGTACATATCATAGAGATTGTGTGTACAAGGGATTAGATGTATGTCTCCCATTGGAAAAGGCAATATGAGACAGTGACATAACCATAACCAGTTTTGTCCAGCATCTGCCAAATTGCATTAATGCACCAAAGCCCCATCTCAGCAACAAGACATATTTCTACAACTTGACATTTACAGTTTTTTTCCCCGTCAGTAAACTAAATCCCTCTTTTGTCTGACACTTACACCACACACATCTAAGGCCTTTTAGGACTCTATTTTGATTCAGGGTTTACAGTTCATGCTTAAAATGCAGGAGGATTTCCACTTTAATCCCCTGTTGAACCCTACTGACAATTGTTATCATGTTTCTAAAGGAACCAGGCATGGGGAAGAGCACAGACTAGAGCCAATAATCAAAGGAGCCTGGCATAACTAACCATTTAGGAAAGTTAGTCAGTAAGGTTTTAGGAGAGGTAAATTATGTCGCACAAAGAATTGCTCAAATTCTTTGAGGATGAGGGATTCAGGGGATCCTGTAGATGCTGTGTATTGACATTTCCCAAAGGCATTTGACAAGCTCCTATATGAGAAGCTGTGCATAGATTAAGAGCTACGGCATTTTAGGTAGTATGTTAGTTAGTATGGAATGAAAACTCACTGTCATTTACTAAACAAAGAACTGGAATTATTTAGCTGTGTTTAGCCTGGACCAATGTAATGAATGGTTCAACCTCTGGCCCTCAATTGTTAACTATTTACATTGGTAACCTATAGGAAGGAATGAAATGTAAGATTTCCGAGTGGGCTGATGATATGAAGATAGGTGTAAAGGCATGTTATGTTGAGGAAATTATGATTCTGCAATGGGATATAAATAGAATGAGTGATTCAGTGAAAACCTGGCAAACGAAGTTTAATGGGAAAGTGTGACATCATTCACTTCAGTAAGAGGAAACAAAAGGCAGCTTAGTATCTACATGGAACCTGCATATGAATAAGGTAAGTCTCTAGCATTCTCTGCCTCAGAGGGTGGTGAAGGACAGGCAACTAGATACATTTATAGTGGAAGCAAATAAATATTATTTGAAAGATTGAGGAATTGAGGGTTATGGGGAATGACCATAATTCAGTTGAGGCTAGCACTGATCAGCCATAATCATACTGAATGGTGAGGCAGACTTGAGGTTTTCTTCTATTCTTCTGTCGAAGAAATCTCTTTAACAATATGTTTACAATTTGTAATGTATGGCTACCACAAAACAACAAACTCACAACATATGCCAATGATATTAAATCTGATTCTGATTCATATGTGTAGATAGTTTTTGAAGGTGAAAGCCTCCATGAGGAGGCTTTCACCTTCAAAAACGAATTTCATGTGGTAATGGTACTCTTATAATGCTGTTCACTACAAAATTCTAAAAAAAATTTGCCTCTAGGATTAATGAAACATTGGCAATAAAATCCAAATTAGAACCATATGTGAGTCGTATCCATGGGACTGTCAGATTTTCATTGATGGTTAGAGAGAAGGGAGGTGTTAAGTTTTGCAAATACAAAATACAATACTAATTGGAAGCAAAAACACGGAGCTGGGAATTCGTGTTTAGTTTTGTTTTTACTTTAGCGAGACACACACGTATGACGTGGTGGTGTGATAACATAAGTCATTCACATTCTTTTAAAATAGAACATAGAAATCTACAGCACATTACAGGCCCTTCAGCCCACAATGTTGTGTTGACCATGTAACCTACTCCAGAAACTGCCTAGAGTTGCCCTACTGTATCGCCCTTTATTTTTCTAAGCTCCATGTCCCTATCTAAGAGTCTCTTAAAAGACCCTATTGTATCTGCCTCTGCCACTGTTGCTGGGAGTGCATTCCACGCACTGTGTGGAAAAACTTAACTCTGATATCCCCCTTGTATCTACTTCCAAGCACGTTAAAACTATGCCTCCTTGGGTTAGCCATTTCAGCCCTGGGAAAAAGCCTCTGACTATCCACACAATCAATGCCTCTCATCATCCGGTCACCCCTCATCCTCTGTCGCTCCAAGTTCACTCAACCAATTCTCATAAGGCAAGCTCGCCAATACAGGCAACATCCTTGTAAATCTTTGCACTCTCTCTATAGGATCCACATCCTTCCTGTAATGAGGTGACCAGAACTGAACATAGTATTCCAAGTGGGGTCTAAGGTCTTATGTAACCCTTAATGAATTATTTAAACAATAAAGAATGCTTAATTAGTAAATTTACAATATTACTCAAATTTTACTGTATTATTAAATGTGTAACACTCCTTTCTGAGCTATAACCTCAACTAGACATCCAGGGCAGAGTATATTTTAAATTTTCAGCACTGAAGATTTAATCGCTGTGGAGGATTTCTTACTCTTGTATGATGATATCTTTCCTGATATGGGGAGTCATTCTGCTTGGCAGGTGAGACTTGTGGCTGTGAAACAATCTCAGCTTCTCTGACCTGAGGTTTCAACCGTGGTAATTGTAGAGTTGACTCTGGGACTGCAGGAAGTAGTTCTGTCAGCTCTGGGCACCTTTCATCTCTTTTCTCTAAGATGCTCCATCAGCATTTCCATGATTAGTTGTCTTCTTAAATTTGATCTTGTAATTCTGTCCTCCAAGGAACAGAGCCCATTTCTGCATTGGTAGTGCTGCTGTTAGTGGAACACCCTTCTGTGGACTAAAAATGGACACTAGTGGTCGATGATCAGTAATGAGAGTAAACTCCCTGCCGTACAAGTTTTACATCCCAAACCACACTCAAGAACTCTTTGCATAATTTTTCTCTGCAGCAGTAAAATAATGTGATGCAAAGGCTACAGGCTGTTCACTTCCATCACTCATAACATGTAACAGGACTGCACCTATAACATAAGGCAAGGTGTCACGGGCAAGCTTCACTGGATGCTGTGAATCAAAATGTGTGAGTACAGTGTCTGAAGTCTCCATTTCCTTTACCTTTCGAAAAGCCATTTCACACTGCTTTGTCCACTGTTACTTCTTCCCGATCTATAGTAATGAGTTCAAGGGGTTCAGCACAGTAGCCAGCTTTGGCAGGAACCTGTTACAATAACAGGCAAATCCTAAAAATGACCACAACTGTGACACGTACTTTCGCCTTGGGGCATCCACCACAGCTTGCATTGTATTAGCACACTTATGTTATCCTTGTGTGCCAATGGTGTGACTACAGAAAGTGATGCTTGGTTTAAAGAATTCACACTTGTTGCATCATGCTCTAAACCCATAATCTTCTAACCTTTTCAACACTGTGCTGAGATTTTGGAGATATTCCTTGTCATCCTCACCAGTAACAATTACATCATCCACGTAACACTGAGTGCCTGGGCAGCCTTGCAGTATTTGGTACATAGCTTTCTGCCAGAGTTCAGATGCAGATGCTACTCCAAAAATAAGTCTACTGTAGCAACATAGATAATATTACAGCTCGGCAGTCAACAACATCATCCCCTTAAATCAAATCAATAAACTTCAAGACTTGGACTCAATACCTGTTTGTGCAATTGGATCCTTGATTTCCTCATTCGCAGACTCCAGTCAGTTCAGCTTGGCACCAGTATCTCCTCCATAATCTCCATCAGCACTGGTGCACCACAGGGCTGGTGTGCTTAGCCCTCTGCTCTACTTACTTTACATTTACGACTGTGTGGCCAAGCACAGCTCCACTGCCACAACCAAATTTGCTGATAACACCCAGTCGTATGCCAAATCAAAGGTGGTGACAAATCAGCCTATAGGAGGGAGATTGAAAATCTGGCTGAGTGGCCACAACAACATCCTCTCACTCAATGTCAGCAAGACCAAGGAGTTGGTTATTTACTTTAGGAGGGGGAAACCAAAGGTCTATGAGCCAGACCTCATTGGAGGATCAGAGGTTGAGAGGGTCAGCAACTTTAAATTCCTCAGTGTTATCATTTCAGAGGATCTGTCCTGGGTCCAGCATGCAAGTGCAATTATGAAGAAAACCTGGCAGAGCCTCTACTTCCTCAGGAGTTTGTGAAGATTAAGCATTATATCTACCCTTTGACAAACTTCTACAGATGTGTCATGGAGAACATATTGACTGGCTGCATCACAGCCTGGTATGAAAACACCAATGCCCCTGGAATGGAAAATCCTACAAAAAGTAGTGAATATGGCACAGTCCATCATGGGTCAAGCCCTCTCCACCACTGAGCACATCTACATGATGTGTTGTTGCAGGAAATCAGCATCCATCATCAGGGACCCCTGCCACCTGGGTCATGCTCTCTTCTCATTGGTGCCATCAGGAAGAAGGTACTCACGCCATCAGGTTCAGGAACTGTTATCTCTCAACCATCAGAGTTTTGAACAAAAGAGAATAACTTCACTCAACTTCACTTACACCATTACTAAAATGTTCCCACAATCAATGGATCCACTTTCAAGGACTCTTCATCTCATGTTCTCAGTATTATTTATTTATTTATTTATTATTATTTGAAACCGGCATAAGCACCAGCCTGCCACAAAGGCTCGGGACAGACTTTAACTTTAACTAACTATTATTATTTCTTCCATTTTGTATTAGCATAGTTTGTTGCGTTTTGCACACTGGTTGAGCTCCCAAGTTGGTACAGTCTTTCATTGATTCTATTATGGGTATTATTCTATAATGGATTTATTGAGTATGCCCAAGGTTATACGTTGACATTTGTGTACTTTGATAATAAATTTACTTTGAACTTTTGAACTTTAAAGCTCTTTGTGAGTGTTTATGGTGAGAAACACTTTGGCCTCTTCTCCCATCTCCATCTGTAGTTAGGCCTAAACTAATTCCACTTTGCTGAAGCGTGTTCCTCCAAAAAGATTTGCCAAGATATCCTCTATCCTGGGCATAGAGTATTGATCTACATTCAGTGCTGGGTTGATGGTGACCTTAGAATCACCACAGATTCTGACAAATCCAATTTTTTTGGCTACTAGAATCACTGGCTTTGCCCATGGTGTCCACTCAACCTTGGAAAGAATTTCTTCAGCCTCCATGCAATCTAGCTCACTGGCTACTTTCTCAAAGGTGGTATAAAAAACAGATGCCTTTTTTAAAACTTGAATGTAGCTTTTTCATTTTAATATTATTTTATCCTTGATATGTTTGAGTTTTCCATTTCCATCCTGACCACTGCTGTGGCATCACCCAGTACTTTTCTTAATTTGCTTTCAGTTGACTCTATTACAGGGAACAACGAGATCTAGGTGTCCTTGTTCATCAGTTACTGAAAGTAAGCATGCAGGTACAGCAAGCAGTGAAGAAAGCTATTGGCACGTTGGCCTTCATAACAAGGGGAGTTGAGTATAGGAGCAAAGAGGTCCTTCTGCAGTTGTACAGGGCCCTGGTGAAACCACACCTGTAGTATTGTGTACAGTTTTGGTCTCCAAATTTGAGGAAGGACATTCTTGCTATTGAGGGAGTGCAGCATAGGTTCAAAGGGTTAATTCCCAGGATGGCGGGACTGTCATATGTTGAAAGATTGGAGCGACTGGGCTTGTATACACTGGAATTCAGAAGGATGAGAGGGGATCTGATTGAAACATATAAGATTATTAAGGGATTGGACATGCTAGAGGCAGGCAACATGTTCCCAATGTTGGTGGAGTCCAGAACCAGAGGCCACAGTTTAAGAATAAGGGGTAGACGATTTAAAACGGAGTTGAGGAAAAACTTTTTCACACAGAGAGTTGTGGTTCGGTGGAATGCTCTGCCTCAGAAGGCAGTGGAGGCCAATTCTCTGGATTCTTTCAAGAAAGAGTTTGATAGAGCTCTTAAAGATAGTGGAGTGAAGGGATATGGGGAGAAGGCAGGAAAAGGGTACTGATTGTGGATGATCAGCCATGATCACAGTGAATGGCAGTGCTGGCTCGAAGGGCTGAATGGCTTCCTCCTACACGTATTGTCTATTGGAACGTGGCATACATTGGTGGATGGATCTCCAATCAAGTTGTAGTTGTCTCAGCCAATTATGAGTCCACATTGCTTGCCCTCCTGTTTTTACCACACACAAGCCCAGTGTAGCTTGTTGACTGCTGTATTTCACCGTTATGAATGTCATTCCCATAGGAGTTATCTTTTCTCCAGTATAAATTTTTAGTTGGATATCTGTCGGTTTCAGTTTAGTATCCTTGAAATGCTGTTCAATCTCATTTTGTGGAATGACTGAAACAGCCAAGCCAGAGTCAAATTCCATTTTAATTAATTTGTTGTTCACTTGTGGTGTAAGCCATAATGCTTGGTTATTATTAGTTTCACATTGTAAATCTCAAGGCTACCTAGTCCTTGGTCACGCTCTTCATTATCAGGTTTTTTATCAACAGCATGCAGATTAGTACTCTTTTTGAAACTGCAGTTTGACTTTTTTTCTTTGTCTCTTCCCTGTGGAGTCTATTTACTTCTGTCTGCCTGACATGCTCTTTGTATGTGTCCTACTTTGATGTATTATCTGCAAGTTTCGCCTTTAAACCTGTATTGGTCTGGTCTATGCAAGTCCCTACTATAATGGTAACACAATTCGTTTGGCCAGGCTGGTTCTTGATTAGTTTGTAATTTTGTTTGTGCTCACTTTCATTCCTGACTATAGCTTAATTGCATCTCTGTCTGCTGCTTCCATTGATAAAGCTATTTCAACTGCTCTTTTAAATGTAAGTTGCGCTTCAGTTAGGAGTCATTTTAAAATGTTTTCTTGTAACATTCCACGAACTAAATGATCTCTCAGTGCGTCATTAAACTCATCACTGAACTGGCAATGCTCAGACAATCTCTTCATTTCAGCTACATATACTGAAATGAACTCCCTTTCCTTTTGAATTTGCTTAAGAAAACCTAAGCGTTCTGCAATCAATAATGATTTAGTTGGTGCAGTTAAACATCTAAGTAGACTGTATGCCTTTAATTACGATACATTCAGCAATACCGGCATTCGCTTCTTATTGGCTATTCACTAGCTTTAAAATACTGTTCAATTCACTCAGTATACAATATCCAGTTATCCCTTGTGCAATTGAATGTGTCAATGTAGCCAGCTATTTCTGCTTTTTAAAAAAATTTATGATCATTATCAACCTGTCCTTTCTGTTTATGAACCTGTGAATTTAGTCCGTTTTCTATCTTTTAACACAACTGTTTCTGCCCTTTTCAGAAGAAGCACATGCTGTGCATTTCTCTTTTTAAACTCAAGTGACTCGCAGCGCTTTTTTAAAAAAACTTGAACTTCTTGCTGTGCTTCAACAAATAGGTAGTCATCTCGGATTCGCTTTAAAACTTCCTGTTGTCACTGTCATGTTTTAAAACTCCATAACATAAAGCTAATTGAAAGCAAAAGCATGGAGCTGGGAATGTGTGCCTTAGTTTCATTTTCACTTTAGTGAGACACACACGTACGACATGGGGGAGGGGGGGTAGCGTAACACCATATGCTATTCATGTAGTTTTACAAATAACCCGTAATCAATTATTTAAACAAAGAATGCTTAATCAAACAATATATTTACAATATTACTCAAACATTAAACACACAACAGGAGGGATATACTATCAAAAAGCTTAATGAGTTTCTGCTGTGCACCAGTAGATAGCAGCCATGATGTTCTGGTAATGATGGAAGTTTAACAAGAGGATGAATTATATTTACATGGAGTGCTGCCATTTATATGGAGCATCCGGTATCAAAACCCCCCACCATCTAGGCCATGCCCTCTTCCAGCTACTAGCATTGGGCAGGAGGTACAGAAGTCATCCACCAGGTCCAACACCATGAACTTCAGAAAAAGTTATTACCCTAAAACCATCAGGCCCCTGTACCAGGTGGAAAACTTCAATCACTACTACTATGAACTCATTCTATGATTTACACACTCAATTTAAAGCACTCTTTACAATTCATGTTCTCAGTATTATTTGTATTTGCACAGTCTATATTCTTTTGCATATTGGTTGTATGTCAGACTTCATCAGCTTATAATTTTTCGTAAATCCCTATTGTATTTGTTTTTCCTAAAAATGCCTGCAAGACAATGAATCTCATGGTAGTACATAGCAACACATACGTGCTTTGATAATAAATTTACTTTCAACTTCTTTGAATTTTGAATGAAGTGATTTTTCTTGCTTCTGGTATAAAATATAGACATATGATCTTTTACACACAAGAGATTCTGCAGATGCTGGAAATCCAGAGCAGCACACAGAAAATGCTGGAGGAACTCAGCAGTCCAGGCAGGATCTATGGAGAGGAATAAACAGTTGACGCTTTGGTCTGAGACCATTTGTTAGGACTTCACCTGCGCAAATGATGCAGATTTTGTGAACTACAGCCAATTTTTGGAGTTACCTGCCCATTTTCATGGCATAGTCTTAAAAAGATTGTTTAAAAGGGGACATCAGTTGTAGGTGATGCAAAGAAGCTGGAGAGAAGCTCGAAGAGCCTCAGTATCTCAAAACTATCTGAAAGAGACAGCATTGTGACATGTATTTTAAAATTGCTTCCCTCTAAAAATTAACTGCTCTATGTATAATATCTACTTTAAAAGCTCATCTTAAATAACGTCAGATGAAGCAAGAGTGACAGGTGTGTCACTCCCAATGTTTTAACTATAAAGGGTGTGTGGGAGTACAGTGGTGTAGAAATGAAGATAAGCTACTTGACAGAAAGATTGGTAGGTCTCATCCATCAGCCCAACAGCCTAATCCTTCATTTCCACACTACTGTAAATTCACAAGCATATTACCACTACTTAACTGTAGCATGTGAGGAAGAATTGAAGATATAATAGGTATTCTGTTTAAGAGCTGGGATGTGAATAGTTTTATTATGTTGTACTGGTTAGCATTTTGGTATAAGATGATACAAATGAGGTACTCTTATCTGTAAAAGAGCCTGGCATAAAGTCAAGAGGCTCCTATAATTTATATTAACTAATTATTTTCTTACAGATACTGGAAATGCCAAAATTCTGGTTGGTAATTGAACAAGAAAGACAGTGATTTTATTACCATCACACGTCTATTTAAGAGTCACAGCTGAAATGGTAAGCGGAATATCTTAGTCAAGTGCTCATGGACCATATTCTGAACATATTTTAGATGCCCAAAAGCCAAATGTTGAAGGCTAAGTAGGCAGCCTGAACAACAGACCATGGTGTACTGTGTTTCATATCCTAGGCATGTTGAATTAGCAAATGAAGAGTCCCTTAAAGCCACCATCAAGAATGGGGGCAGTAGACATACCATCACTCAGTAACCCTCCAAAAGGCAACCTACTCCAGGGGTGGCGATTCTTTTTTGTGTGCCCAAAACCAACAAAAATCTTGCAAACAACTCTCTCATGTGCCATGGTAATCTTGAGCAGAGATTATCCTTAATTAATGAATTAGTAACAATAATTATGGACTTTTTTAAGGAAAAAGGATAAGTGCTATTCCATATTTAAGTGTATTCATTGCTTTACTAGTAATTTAAAGTATAACAGAGATACATTAAAGTAAATAAAGTATTTTAGAAAACCTATTCAAAAATTATTAATTATCTTTTAAAAAACAATTAAAAAAAATTTCTAAATTGTGTTCTTATTGTAACAGCTTGATATGATGCGTACATCAGATATTCAAGGATTTCAAAATGAATCATCAATATTACGTTCTTACAACCATCTATCTGGCGCCAAGCCGGTGTGAGATGTTTCCTGTGAAAACATCTCACCGTTCTCAGGTTGTAAAAAAATCATTTACTGCCACATTCGACTGTAAAGGTAATTATTATCTGATCATTATCGTGGGCGAGGTTTAAAAAAATTGAGGGGCGGCAATGCATGCTGCGTGCCAACAAATATTTTTTGCACGCGCCATCATTGGGCACACGTCCATAGGCGCGATACCCCTGAATCTGTCCTTCAATGTTAGTAAGATAACTCACTACCTGACTGTAATAAGACATAGCAGCAGAATTATGATTTTTGGCTCATAAATTTGTTCCAACATTCCATCACGGCTGATTCATAATCACTTTCAACTCCACTCTCCCGCCTTCTCCCTGTAACCATTGATGCCCTTACTAATGTTTAGGGCCAAGACTCTTCATCAGGACTGGTCCAGTCCTGCTGAAGGGTCTCTGCCCAAAATGTCAACTGTTCACACTTTTCCCCAGATGCTGCCTGGCCTGCTGAGTACTCCAGCATTCTGTGTGCATTGCTTTGGATTTCCAGCATCTGCAGATATTCTCTTGTTTGTGATATAGAGAGGTAGGTACACCCAAGATGCAGGACACAGAAAACTGGGCGACAGTCAGGATGGTGAAAGGGCCATTGCAGAGTACCCCTGTGGCCATCTCCCTCAACCACAGATATACCACTTTCGATACTGTTGGAGGGGATGAAAGTTACAGTGGTCTGGTCTCTGGCATTGAGTCTGGCTCTGTGGCTCAGAAGGGAAGGGGTGGGGGGTGGGGAGAAGAGGCACGCTGTGGTGATAGGGGATTCGCTAGTTAGGAGAATAGAAAGGAGGTTCTGTGGGCGAGAATAAGATTCCCGGATGGTAAGTTGTCCCCCGGGTGCCAGGGTTCCAAACATCTGAGATCAAGCCCTCAAAATTCTTAAGTGAGTAGCCAGAGGTTGTGGTCCATGTCGGTGTCAATGTCATAGGTAGGAAGAGGGGCAAGGTTCCGCAAAGTGATTTATGGGAACTAGATGCTAAGTTAAAGACAGGACTTCCAGGGTTGTAATTTCAGGATTACTACCCATGCCATGTGCTAGTGAGACCAGAACTAGGAAGGTGATACAGTTTTACATGTGGCTAAGATGTCGGTGTAGGACAGAGTGCTTAAGATTTTTGGCTCTCTTCCAGGGAAGGCGGGACCTGTACAGAAGAAAAGGTTTACACCTAAACTGGAGGGGAACTAATATCTTAGTGGAAAGGTTTGCTATTACTGCATGATGGGGTGGTTAATCTAGAGTTGCAGGGGAATGGGAACCAAAGTACCAGAACAATTAGTGGAGAGGTTATGGAGACATGGTGTTAAGACCTTAGACAAAGTCAGGAATCAAAAGGTTGAGTATGGTGGAACGAATGTTCTGAATTGCGTATATTTCAATGCAAGAAATATTGTAGCAAAGACAGATGAGCTCAGGGCATGGATCAACACATGGAATTATGATATTGTAGCCATGAATGAGACTTGGTCACAGGAGAGGCAGGACTAGCAGCTCAATATTCTAGGGTTCCATTGTTTTAGATATGAAAGAGCGGGAGGAATTAAAGGGGGAGGGATGGCATTATTAGTCAGGGAAAATGGCATTGCAATGCTTAGTCAGAACACAATGGAGATCTCAACTAGTGAGGCTTTATGGTTGGAACTGAGGAATAAGAAAGGTATGCAACACACATCAAAGTTGCTGGTGAACGCAGCAGGCCAGGCAGCATCTCTAGGAAGAGGTACGTCCTGACGAAGGGTCTTGGCCCGAAACGTCGACTGTACCTCTTCCTAGAGATGCTGTCTGGCCTGCTGCGTTCACCAGCAACTTTGATGTGTGTTGCTTGAATTTCCAGCATCTGCAGAATTCCTCGTGTTTACGTTTTTAATTAAGAAAAGTATGACGATGTTAATTGGGCTATGTTACAGACCATCCAACAGTTCATGGGATTTGGAGGAACAAATTTGTAGACAAATTGCAGACTGCTGCATGAAACATAAGGTTGTTATAGAAGGTGATTTTAACTTTCCACGTATTGACTGAGTATCCCATACTGTAAAAGGGCTGGATGGGATAGAGTTTGTCAGATGTATTCAGGAAAGTTTCCTTAATCAGTATGTAGAAGTTCCAACAAGAGAGAGTGTGATACTTGATCTGTTATTAGGAAATGAGACTGGGCAGGTGACAGAATTTTGTGTAAGGGAACTCTTTGTATCTAGTGATCATAATACCATTAGCTTCAAAGTAAATATGGAAAAAGATAGGTCCGTGAGTTGAGATTCTACATTGGAGAAAGGCCAATTTTGATGGTATCAGAAATGATCAGGCAAATGTGGATTGGGACAGGCTATTTTCTGGCAAAAGTGTACTTGGTAAGTGAGAGACCTTCAAAAGTGAAATTTTGAGTGTACAAATTTTGTTTGTGCCTGTCAGAATAAAAGGCAAGAATATGTTGAAGGAACCTTAGTTTTTGAGAGATATTGAGGCCCTGGTTAAAAAAAAGGAGGTGCATTGCAGGTAAGAATAAATGATATACTTGAGGAGTATAAGAAATGAAAGAGAACACTTAAGAAGGAAATTAGGAGGTCTATAAAAAGGCATGAGACTGCTCTAGTAGACAAAATGAAGGAGAATTCTGTGGGCTTCTACAGATATGTTAAGAGCAAAAAGATTCAAGAGACAAAACTGGTCCTCTGGAATCTCAGAAGGGTAGTCTGTACGTGGAGCCAAAAGAGATGAAGGAGATCTTAAATGGATTTTATCTGCATCTGCACTTACTCGGGAGATGGACTGAGTCCATAGAAGTGAGGCAAAGTAGCTACATGTCATGGTCCAGTCCGTTAACTACTCATTTCAGTTAATTTCCTTTTCCCTGTGTTCCACTGGGCTCCTTGATTAGGGCACCTGATCTTCATCTGAACCAGCAGGAAAAAAACCCCGGCTTACAGCTACTTGGGGCTGGTCCATCACCGTAGCCAGGGTGGCGATGAACGTTCCGAGCCGCCAAGAATAAGGGACCGTCCTCTGAGCCGCCAAGAATAAGGAACTGTCTTCATGAGCTTCTCCGTGTCAAGATACGTATAGTCTGTTGTTGTTTGTTTTTGTCGTATCGTGTCCTGCTGAGTGTAGCCGGCCATTTTGCCACTGCTCTGAACCGGGATGCGAGTGGTCTGTCATTGTTTGCCTTTGTTTGTCTCGTGTCCAGCTTAGTGCTGCAGGCCGTTTTGCCGCTGCTCTGAGCCAGGATGCAAGTGGTCCGTCGTTGTTTTGTTTTCAAGGCTCTGAGTCCCAGTCCAAGTCAAGGCTCCATGTCCCATCCAAGTCAAGGCTCCGTGTCCCATCCAAGTCAAGGCTTCGTGTCCAGTCCAAGTCAAGGCTCCGTGTCCAGACCAAGTCAAGGCTTCGTGTCCAGTCCAAGTCAAGGATCCGTGTCCAGTCCAAGTCAAGGCTTCGTATCCAGTCCAAGTCAAGGCTTCGTGTCCAGTCCAAGTCAAGGCTTCATGTCCCAGACCTGGCTCCAAGTCCAAGTCAAGTCCTAATCCGTCTCCACGCCTGTGTCCTGCGCTTGGGTCCACTTCCTCCAGCTGCCCCTTGCAACACAGCAAGGTCATGGACCTTACACAGATTACAGACGAGGCGATGATTGTTGTCTTGAGGCAAATCAGGATGGACAAAACCCCAAGGCCTGAGAAAGTACTCCCTTGGACCCTGTGTGAGGCAAGTGCAGAAACTGCAGGGGTCTTAGCTGAGATATTTAAATCATCCTTATTGACAGGTAAGGTATTGGAGGATAGCTATTGTTGTTCTGCTGTTTAAGAAAGGCTCTAAGAATAAATCAGGAAATTATAAGCTGATGAGCCTGACATCAATAGTGGGAAAGTTATTGGAAGGGATTCTAACAGACCAGATGTACAAGTATTTGGATAGACAGGGATTGGTTATGAAGAGTTTGTATGGCTTTATGTATGGTAGGTCGTGTCTAACCAATCTTACAGAGTTTTTCAAGGATGTTATAAGGAAAGTTGATGAAGGCAAGGGAGTGGACGTTGTCTGCACAGGCTTCAGCAAGGCATTTAAAAAGGTCCCCTATGTAAGGTTGGTCAAGAAGATTCAGTCACTTGGCATTCAAGTTGTGGTAGTGAATTGGATTTGACATTGGCTTTGCACAAGAAGCCAGAGAGTGATAGTATATGGTTGCCACTCTGACTGGAGGCCTGTGACTAGTGGAGCATCACAGGGATCGGTGCTGGGTTCGTTGTCATTTGTCATCTATTATAGATGATAATGTGTCTAACTGGATCCAGCAAATTTGTGGATGACACCAAGATTGGGGGTGTACCGGACAGCAAGGAAGACTATCAAAGCTTGCAGCGAGCTCTGGATCAAATGAAAAAGGCAGATGGAATTTAATGCAGACAAGTGTGAGGTGTTGCAGTCTGGGCGGACCAACTAGTGTAGGTCTCACACAGTGAGCGGTAGAACAAATGGATTTTGGAATATAGGTCCATAATTCATTGAAGGTGGCGGCACAGGGAGATAGGGTTTTAGTCTGTAAGGAGTTTGTATGTTCCCCGTGTGGCCACGTGGGTTTCCTCTGGATGCTCTGGTTTCTTCCCACAGTCCAAGGTTAACTGGTCATTGTAAATTGACATGTGATTAGCAGACATCCCACCTCTCCCGGAAGTTCCGGGAGTCTCCCGCATATGAATAGTGGCTCCCTGATGCCCGCAAATTATATACAATATCACGGAAATCAATTTTTTTGAGAGCGAGCGAGCGAGAGAAAGCAAGCGAGAGAGCGCCAGAGCAAGCGAAAGCACGAGA
Source organism: Mobula birostris (assembly GCF_030028105.1). NCBI lineage: Eukaryota > Metazoa > Chordata > Chondrichthyes > Myliobatiformes > Myliobatidae > Mobula > Mobula birostris. The sequence goes on along the minus strand of NC_092379.1, from coordinate 123,743,408 downwards.
GAGAGAGTACGAGAGAGCAGGAGAGAGAAAGCAAGCAAGAGCGTGAGAAAGAAAGCAAGCGAGAGCGCGTGAGTGAGAAAGCAAGCGAGAGAGTGCGCGAGCGACGAGAGAGAGCGCGAGCGCGCCATGGCAGAATGTTCCAAAAAAAAAGAAAATATAAAACGTACGTCACCCCAGACTACACTAAAGTGTACCCCTGCCTAATAGGGGTCAAAAATAATGACAGTGTTGCTCGCTGCACTGTTTGCAACAGTGACTTTTCTATTGCCCATGGTGGGTTAAGACTGTAAAAGACATGTTGAGGTGAGTTTAACAGGTGTCATTCGTTCATTAGCATAGCTAATGTTATTTAAACTAGCTGGCTGGCTGCTAAGGAGCTACTCTATTGCAGACATCCCACCTCTCCCGGAAGTCTCCCGCAAATTGATGATGCTACCTCCCTGAAATCAGTTTTTGCAGAGTGGGATGTCTGGATTAGGCTAGGGTTAAATCTGGGGATAGCTGAGCAGTGCTGTATCACAATAAATAAACAAACAAATAAACAAATATATCTTTTGGCACCTTGGCCTTCATAAATCAATGTATTGAGTACAGGAGATGGGAAGTTACGTTAAAGATGTATATAACTTGGGGAGGCCTAATTTCGAGTATTAGGTGCAGTTTTGGTCACCTACTTGCAGGAAAGATGTAAATAAGTTTAAAAGAATACTGAGAAAATTTACAAAGATGGTGCCAGGACTGGAGGACCTGAGTTACAAGGCAAAATTGAATAGGTTAGGACTTTATTCCTTAAAACACAGAAGACTGAGAGGAGATTTGATAAAGATATACACAATTACGAGGGGTACAGATACGGTAAATGCAAGCAGGCTTTTTCTACTGAGGTTGGGTCAGACTACAACTAGAGGTCATGGGTGAAGTGTGAAGGGTGAAGTATCTGAGGGGAAAATGAGGGGAATCTTCTTCACTCAGAGAGGGGCGAGAGTGTGAAACGAGCTGCTGGCACAAGCAGTGGATGCGATTTTGATTTCAACGTTTAAGGCAGGTTTGGATAGATACCTGGATGGAAGAGCTATGGAGGGCCATGGTCCAGGTGCAGGTTGATGGGACTAGGCAGGTTTAATCGTTCAACACAGACAATGGGACAAAAGGTCCATTTCTATGACTCAATGACTTTAGAAAAAACAAACTTGGAACCTCTAAAACAAATTTTACAGAGCCTTTTTTTCATCAGTTGAGTTTCAAATGCAGTTAACACATCACAGAATGTACGAATCAGATTTTGCAATACGAAGAGGTAGTCTGAGATTTCACTGTTTGGAGGCAGCTTCCTAAATTTGAACTTAGGGTGGCAATTCACTTTCACAAATCAGGCAGATATTGTACAATATTGCAAACGCTCAAAGGTTTTGCCTGGAATAACTGAGTGGTTAGGTGTAGGTTTAGTCTGTGGGTAACACATTTTAGTTGGATGAAAATAGAACTATAATTGACCTACGACTGTCACCTGCAGTTGGACAAATTCTTGAAGTGTTTTTCATGATTTCCTGTTTTCATCTCCAGTCTCTTAATGGCTAAGTCAGTGGTGCCACAAACTCATACAACAAACTGACTTGTGATCGTCAAGATGCCTTTTTACCCACACCTCCAATATTATTGCAATAAATAAGGGCTTACAATTTTTTTTTAACTTTTATGAGAAAAAAAGCTGTCTTTTTTCAATACTGTCTGTAGCCAAGCAACCCAGTGAAAAAAAGGTTGCATCACTTAGATTGTTCTAAAGGTTAATCACTTCTTTTTGGGAATTCCAAGAACTCCAATCAAACTCTACAATTAGCCTTAATTTCGATAATTATGGGAGGGAGGGGGGCAAAGTTGTCCATACATTTCTGAGCTCTACTCAAACTACCTGCGAGTGGAGCAAACATAGAGGACTAGGTATTGCAGATAGAAAAGGAAAATTGCAATGTCAAATCAATATACTACTAGAGGAGGCAAAAATATAGCAAGTTTATCTACTATGGGGCCAAGAAAAAATCCAGAATGTTTTAAAACAGTTAAGACAGGAATGGTGAAAAACAGACCAATGGGCCAGTATAAAAAATCTAAACGAATCTAAACGACTAATAGACTACCCATCATTATCTGAAGCGGACTGATATATGAAGCGGGGTTAAGTATTATCAAATGTAGCGAAAATGTACAATCATCTCCTTCCAAAACAGTTGATGCAAAGGGTCAATTTCAAAACTGATAATTGCAATATCAATCTATCATTAAGAGCACAAGAGACTCTATCATTAAGAGTTATAGAATCAAGGCCAGTAAATGAAGCCGGTAGAGACCAGCTGTGATCTGAATAATTGCTAGCTCAAGGGGCTGAATGACTTATTTTTGTTCTCATGATCTGATTTTTTTCTTTCGTTCGGTTATTCAGATCACAACTGATCTCTACCAACTCTATTTACTGGAACTGAGCTTGTTGTTGAGTGCAGAAGGTCATTCCTTGGCCTTCACAATCCAGCAGTATGATGCTAATGTGATAAATCTCACACTTACAATTACAGCAACAAAGTAATTAGGTAATATTGAAATATCAACACCCACTAAAAATCAGCAGAACAGGGACATTATCACAGATTCCAATTGGTTTATCAAGAACAGATCTGCTGAAAATGTCAGCACTAATATTCAGGGAGAACGGCTGAATATCTTGCAAAGGTCATCTCACGTGGACAAGAGATCCTGACAACTAATACAGAAAAAAATCCTTCAGCTGTGGTGCAATAGTTGTATTCATAATAATCTTTTCAGTTTTTTTATGAAGATGTAATAACACAGTACATCACCAGGTAAATTCAAGGTCAAGGCAGTTATAATTCATGACAGTGGAGCCAAAGGCCAGAAAATGAATGTTGGTGTATGAAGTAAGTGACCTAGATTACAATAAACCTATTGCGTACTTGTCTGAACTGTGCCCTTAAATATATATATATATATATAGTCAGAACTTTAATAAGAACATTTTGTCCTGATATATTGAATTCTTGTACTTGACTATTCAACCAAGCAAAGCACTTGCCATTCTTTGCTGCTGACTTGTGTGCATACAAGGCTCCCTGTGATCTCACAGCCAGCACAAGGCTGAAAAGATAAAAGTCCACAGCAATTTCTTTCAATTTTTCTGTCCAGGCTCAACCACTGTAGGATCCAATGGCACACTGGCAACAAAATTAGAAAAGGGTTACGACAGGCAGTGATTAGGCAAAGCTGTGATTGTGGTGGCAAGGTTGAATGACGTGGTGGGTAGTGCTGCTTCCTCACAGCTCCAGTGACCAAGGTTCTGTCCTTGTCCATATAGAGTTTGCACTTTCTCCCTGTGACTACGTGTTGTTTCTGTCAGGTGTACCCGTTTTCTCCAACATTGCAAAGATGTGTGAGTTAGCAAATTAACTGGCAACACTGAGTTGCCCCTTCCCGCCTATAAATGGGCGATGTGAAAATCAGGGAGGTAGGTGAGAGATTGGTTTGTAGGGAAAGGAGAGCTGTGGTGTGGAGATTTGGATTGATGGGATTGCTCTGAGAGCTGGGCCTTTTAGCCATGAGAAAATGTGAATGATGTTTCCAGGGAGCTCCAAATTAATCTCATTGACTTCATCATGATATCATTCTACTTTAATCTGAAACAAAGAATAATTTTAAACAATATGAATCACAAAGTATAAACTGCAAAATGAAATGATGAAAACAGGTCTGAATATTTTTTAAAGAGGCTCCTGACTTCCTCAAGATAGGATAGAAATTAATTTGGGCAAGGTATTGGGTGAAGATGAACCATTTGGAGTTGCCATGAAAAGTCCACTATTGGGGGTAAGGAGGATATACAAATGTAAATGAAAAAATAATCTGGATATGCCATGACAGAAACAAAGACAGGACAAATACAAATTGGTTTGGAGGATCAACACGTTATACTCCGTCTGGGTAGCCTCCAACCTGATGGCATGAACATTGACTTCTCTAATTTCCGTTAATGCCCCACCTCCCGTTCGTACCCCCCCATTTAGTTATTTATTTAATTATTTATTATTCCCCCCCTCCCTTTTTTCTCCCTCTGTCTCTCTCACTATAACTCCTTGTCCATCCTCTGAGCTTCCCCCCCCCTTCTCCCTAAGCCTCCCGTCCCATGATCCTCTCCCTTCTCCAGCCTGGTATCCCCTTTTGCCAATCACCTGTCCAGCTCTTGGCTCCATCCCTCCCCCTCCTGTCTTCTCCTATCATATTGGATCTCCCCCTTCCCTTCCCACTTTCAAATCCCTTACTCACTCTTCCTTCAGTTAGTCCTGACGAAGGGTCTCGGCCCGAAACGTCGACTGTACCTCTTCCTAGAGATGCTGCCTGGCCTGCTGCGTTCACCAGCAACTTTGATGTGCGTTGCAGGACAAATAAAAGTTTCCTTTGCAAAGGAAATTAGATGTGAAAAACAGCTTACGGTCAAATTGACCACAAAGGTTGCTCACAGCCCTGTGAACCCAGAAAAAGAAAGAGTGACTGGAGAGAATGCAGAATTTGTATCAGGAATCAAGGGCAATAAAGTTATCTTTCCAATATTTAACCAAGGTTAACTGTGGCCTATGCAGTGCACAATTTAGAAGAACCTGGAATATAGAGTTAAATGTCACAGTGAAAAAGCTGGCCTGTGGTTTCAGTTATTGTCAAAACATCAATGAGGAAGAGGATAGTGGTAGACTTTTCAAACTCCAGGTAGGGGCAGAAAGCGGCGGGGGGGGGGGCGCAATGGAATAAACTCTCTGGGACCTTTCCGCTCATGAATCCCCAGTCCTGTCATCCCTCCCCACCCACTCCTCTCTTAGCTTCTGGAACCTTCCTCTGTAACCACCTTCAAAGGAACTAAAGCCTGCTAGGTGATATAGAGGTTCATCTATTATTATCAAAGAATATTTATGATAATATATATGTACTTTGATAATAAACTTACTTTGATCTTTGAACCTGCGCCTTTTTCAACCTGATCTATTGCTTACAAGGTGGCCTCCACTACACTGGTGAAGCCAAGAGTAGACTAGGCATCCATTTTGCAGAGCACCTGCACAGTGTCTATAACTAGCTACGTACCATTTTAACTCTGCTTCCCTACCCCACACTGACACATCTGTACTTGTCTTTCTCCATTGTTTCGGAAGGGCCAAATGCAAATTGGAAGAACAATGTCTCGTATTCCTGTTGAGTAGTTAACAACGCAGTAGTGTGAACACTGGATTTTCTATTTTCAGGTAACCCACACACCCAGTGATCTCTTCCAACACACTATCCTGTCCACCTGGTTTTCTTCTCACCTTGTTCACCTTCCCCATCTGTTCCCCACATAGTTCGACTTACCAGCTTCAAACAGCACCTCCCCTCCTGCAGTACTGTTTTAAACTAGCAATCCACAGATGCAGAGTGACCCACTGAATTTTTCCAGCATTTTGTTTCTTTCAGTCCAGATTCCGGAACCTGCAGTCTCTTTCACCTCCCTCCAAGCTGATTTTCCTTTAGATATATTTTCAATTCAATTGATACACTATATATACAGTGCAACATGCACATAACATTTCATTGTACCCAACACTGTAGCAATTCAAGTCAAGTCAATAACTCTAGATCCAATCAAGGGGTTAACAACTGTAATAAGCGTTACACATTGTAAAGCTTTAGAACTGCCACTATTGACTTGCTGTCTGCTGTTCTAGCTTTACATCCATTACGACTTAGAAGTGTCTCCCTAAACCTGTTACTGCACTTGATGAATTTCCAATCATGACCATGTCCCTTATTAACATCTCTTACTAAAGTTCTATGACAACTCTCGTTTTTACTTTCTTAAACATAATAATAGTTGCATTCCACCAGTCATGTTGTTCTTCAACAGAGACAACCCTTTTCAATCCCATTACCCAATACCTGTTCATAACACACAAACACACGAGTGTCTGCAGATGCTGGAAATCCAGAGTAACGAGCGGAAGGCATCTATGGCAATGAATAAACATTTCAGGTCAAGTCCTGATGAAGGGTCTCGACCCAAAATGCTGATTGCTTATTGCTTTCCATAGATGCTGCCTGACCTACAGAGTTCCTCCAGCATTTTGTATGTGTTACTTTATTCATAACAGTTATTTTAATATATCTATTATTTTACAAGGCTTTTAAAGGGCTTGGATATTGATGCTGCCTTTATGGCCTACGATGGTAGAGGATTATTTACGTTGACTTGGGAGAAATTACTCCTCCTCCCTCCCCCTCACTGACCCTCCAAATCTCTTTCTGGTAACAATCCTGGAATTAAGAATGCTAGATTGCTATGCACGTATTTTCTTGAGTCTTGTCATCACAAAGGACTGCATTCACATTCAAATGGCATCTAAAAATGACCACACTGAACTTCCACATTAATTAGACAGACTGAGTAATAGATAGCATGAAGGTAATTATGAAGCTGCAAACCGATCATAGAGATTTGTGCAATATATATCACCTAAGCACATTGCTGAGATGATGAGGGGATTTGTCAGATGTTAATTGAAGATGAATCTGGTAGCGCATGATGCAAGATCTTAATAAAGCAGAAAATGAGAAAAAGCCATTCAGCCCGTTGTGTGATCTGTGCGCAATCTGCCTCTATCTTGTGGGTGGTAACAAATGAGAGCAAAAATGAAAAGGAAGGGAAAGTTCCCTGCCCCCAAAAGTAATCAAAATAAACTCCAGGATATTAATCTAATATTATAAGCAACATTATTCAACCCTGACCAGTTTAATTTCACAGATGACATTTTCCAGCTCCCAGGAGCACCAAAACCTTCATGAACTCTGAGTCTGTAAAGTATTTGATTGTCTGTGAATATAATTTCCCTTCAATTTTCTTTTTTAAAATGGTTTATCTTCAGCCTTTTCTTCTTAAAAGGGAAACATCAATGACTTTAAGCTCTCTCTATTGTGAGTGCTTAATGCAATAGCTCAGAAAAGGTTTAATGATATACAGTCGCTGAAGCAATACTAAGAGGCGGAACAAAGTCCAACGTGGATAAGTTTTAACTGCAAATGAATTCCACCATAGGCAAACTTCGGGTTGATTTGTACAAGTAAGAGGGTCCCAAACTACCTGGAGTGTAAGGTGGAGAGAGGAAAGAGTTTCAATTAAAGATATACTATACTCATTAATAGTATTAGTAACTATTTATAAGCCCACAATAAAAGTAATCCAGACCCTACTTCAACCTTGCTAGAATTGTAGAGAAATTATGCTCAATGTGTGGCCAATATTAGCTAAACCATGCTGAAATGCAAAAAGCCGCAGATTTTGGAAACCTGAAATAAAAACAGAAAAGGCAGCAGTTACTCTGCATGTCAGGCAGTGCCTTTGGAGAGAGAAACAAAATTAAGGTTTCAGGTTTGTGGTCTTCCATCAAATCAAAATCGATAGGAGGACCAATTGAAATTATGAAAACTTAATTTGAAGGATCAAATTTTAGGTGCTGCTATACCCATAAGAAAACAATGTATGGACAAGGATGGATATGCAGATATCGTGTCAGGTATTGGCACAATATCATGTAAGCTTCCAGCTCTGCCTCTTCTACATCTGGCTGAGAATCCTTTCCAAGCCCATGGCTTTATATCCCATCTGACAGAAAGCACCTCTGATAGTGGAACTTCATACTGTCCTGAAGAATCAAACTATATTTTGTTCATGCACAACTTTATGTAAGATGATACGCAACTTGGATGTGCAGGAAAAATGAAAATTGGAGTTCAAGTGGCCATAGTGAACATGAAAGGATTTAATGCAATGAGTGTGGAATAATGGATTTTAGCAGGAAAAATAAAATGATTTGAAAATACAAGCTTTAGTTGGGGGGGAAATCTGCTGCAATTGAATGGCAGAACTGAATCGATGGGAAGAATGGTCTGACTCTGCTCTTTTACCTTCTGAGAGGCTGTATATAACTTGAAGGGTGCAATTCTAAAGGAGATACAGAATTGGAGAGACAAGGAGATATACACTTAAATGCCTTGGAAGATGGCAGGTCAGGTCGAGTAGTCAATTATCATCCTTATGGGATTCTGGTGCTCATAAACAAATGTAAAGAAAACAAAATCAAAGATGTGATATTGAATAAGACAGAAAACACTGATGCTGAAGGAGAAAATAAAATTGATTTTTCAACCTCATATCCTTTCATGAGATCAAATAAGACGTTATTAATTTGAGGCATTAACAAATTTTAATTTTTCACAGCTGCTTGCTGGATCTACTGAGTATTTGCAATATTTTCAGAATATGCAGTATTTTGCTTTTAAAGTTACAAATACTGCTTTGGACACAACTGCAGCAGTTTGTCCAATTTTTGGACATCAAAATTTAGGAGAGATGTGGGAGATTTAGCAGGAACGCAGCAAAGGCTAATATGATCCCAGGAATGAGAAACTTCAGTTTCTTGGATAGTCTCTCCTTAGAGCACAGAAAGTTGTGGAGATTTGAAACAAGTGTTCAAAATCATGGCCAATTTGTTCTTCACATTATCTGCAAAGCAAATGATAGCAAAATGTTTCCACTGGAGTGAGGAGAACCAGAGGACAGAATTAAGATGATTGGTGAAAAAATGAAAGGGGAGGTGAGGAAAATCATTCTCTTTTTTCAAACAAAACAAGTGGAATGGTTTGGAGACACTGTCAAGCAAAAACTGAGCCGGGCTGTAGGGAAAAGGAGCAGTGAACAGCACTGCCTGGATTGTGTTAAAAAGAAATTGGAGCACTCTGGATAGACCCAGTGACCACCTTCTCAGTGTACCACTATCAGGCAAGTCTGAGGAATGAAAACTCACCATCACAGAATTCAAAAATCACTACCAAAAAAACTGACATACAGAATAAGAAAGTTGCTGTTATACATTAATCTGAGAAAAATAATGAATTTAGCATAAAATGCAAAAGACACAACAAACTTTAACAACTTTTGGCAAAATTGATGAGATGGAAAATCACGATACAGACAGTTCCCTAAGCATGCAATCCCTCATTATCTTAGGGGTATACTGTAGGAATAATTTTATGATTTCTATGGTGTTTAGTCTCATGAATGAGGCTTTAAGTTCAAGTTTGGAGCTTAGGAAAACAGAGGTAATTTCTAAAGTAAGTACATGTTCGGCACAGCATTGTGGACCGAAGGGCCTATATTGCGCTGTAGGTTTTTCTACGTTTCTATGTTTAATAGTCGTTCTGACATACACACACATACAGCTAAATGAAACAATGTTCTTCCGCGGCCAAGATGCAAAACACAGTACATGCAGTCACACACAGCACGTATCGTTATGATAGCACACAGTCACAAAAATATAATATCAGTCCAAGGCCCCTGCGTGGTAGAGTGGTATGACCTGAAGACTGATGAAGCGTGAATTGACCCTGAACTTCTCAGTTCAGTGGGGGGGAATGAAGGGATTGTTTTGAAAAGTCCTACACAAGTAGTAAACATGAGCAGAGATATCCTGGTGGAGCAGGGAGTTGGTATGAATTAATAGACTTGGAGAGGCAGAGAAAACTCAATTAATAGTTGCCTGATTAACAAGTGGTTTTGGAATAAACACAAAAAGAGTTTAATTACTGAAGCTGATACAGTGTAACCCCTGATGGGTTATCATGCTCACCTAACTGTGTCTAACAACTAGTGCATTAGAGCTGCAATACAGTCGGTGTGTTCTCTTTTAACCTTTTATGGTCAAATGAATGCCAATGGCAAGGTCAGTAGACATGGTCCATAGCTTCCTGTCCTTAGGAAAGGAGTGTTAAGCTACCTTCTTGAACCACTGCAGAGCTTCTGGGGAAAGGCCCCTCAGTTGTTGTTGGATAATGAGTGCCGCAGTAACAAAGCAATAATACACTTTCACAGCAGGGCAACATAAGATCTGGAACGGAGCCTGAAGGTGCTGCGGTCTCTTGCATCTACTCTCCTTGTTCTTAGTGGAAGAGAGTGAGGATTTGGGGTGGGGGGGTGCAATTGGTACAGGCTGGACAAATAACTGCAGTGCATTTTGTGGATGGTGCACAATGTAAACACAGTCAGAGTTGGAAAGAATGAAAGATCAGGGTGATTGTATAAATATATTTTGGTTCAAGTCTTAATTAAACCACCTTTAAAAACCTCTCACCGCATAGAAATCAATAACAGGAACAATGTTTCTGCTAATTATTTTACAGCTGCATGGACCAACAATATAATAGCTCTGAGCAGGGAATTTTTACACAACCTGAAAACTGTACAGCACTTTAAATGTTTTTTTTGTAATATGCATACTATGAATATTCAGAATAAAAACTGAAAAATAACCTACTTTTGATTTTATTTAACAATTGAAGGGTATAATTAAATATAGTACAACAGAGAATATGTTTCACATTTCATAAACTTTTTCCCATTGTCTATTAACACCATCCAGATGAATTTCACATCCAGATGAAAGATGCATCTTAATCCTCATTAGATCATCCAAATGTTCCTGTTCTAGGCTGTTTCTAGATTTACATTTGATTGAATTCATAAGACTGAATCCACGTTCACAGTCAAAATTAGAAGCTTGAAATGTTCCAACGATGTCAACGAGAATTGACAGTTCTTCAAATTCTTCATTTCTAAGTATGTGGTTCAATGTATCAGTGAACATATTAATTGAACCAGTCTTAACTTTCTCAGAAATGACAAATTTGAAATCACAGTATTCCTGCAATATCTTTGAGGCAGCGCTTTTGTCGTTGCTCATAATAGCAGCTGAGTATTTTTTCTCAGTCATAAAACATTCTTGTTTCCAAATTCAAAATTAGCTGCATTTGCAATAGCAATAGGGTCAAAAGCTTGCCATTCTCTTAGCTCATCTTCAGGAAATCTGTTATCCAAGTGATTATACACACATTGAATGAATTGAATAATAGGTGCAGTATCAACATCAGAATTTATCAATGCAAGCAGATCTTTCATTTTGTCACTTCAATAAATGATATTGCCAAGATACTGTGACTGTAACTGTTATTTTTTGCTTTTGCCTACCACATTGCTTCAATTGCATTGAAACAGCTTTTCTGAAGGAATTTACAAAGAGATGTCAGATTTTCTAAAATATTGTCAAGGACAGTTAATGCTACCTGATATTGTGGATAGATCAAAAATCTTCAGCATCGTAGCTTGTAGAAAATTCCAGCTGCATGGCAACAAAGGCTATGTGCACGGGAGCATTTCAGTTATTGCATGGCCATGCACCTGCACAGCTTAGAGGGAACATTGATCAGGGACAGGAAAGTATCAATCACAGGAAGTTAAACAAGAATTTTTTAAAAAATTGTCACCTAATACAAAATCTAAAAATATAAAGTCTCACTGACGAACTAAAATGTTAAATGGAACCAAAATATACAGACAATGTATAAAAATCAAAAAGATTAACTGCCCTTACCTATGCTGCTTTCATTGCAAACGTAATGTTATGACAGCAAGAGACAGATACCAGAAAATGCCCAAATATCCAGCTCACATGCTTCATTGACACCTTTAGTCCACAGAATATGCTATTGTTAAATGCCCCAAGGCTTTTGTGGTGACGATTTTTCATCTGATAAGAAACCAATTGATAAAACAGAATAGAGATTTAAACATTGCTTTAAGTAGAGTCATAAATATGTTATGATTTGACCACAGTGCCAAGTAATAAATAGCTGATGAAAGAACCAGATAGTGGCAGACAATTCATGAAGGGCTGGATGTCATTGAATATGAATCTGACCAACAAGTAAGGGCAAAGTCTCCAAGGAAGAATCAAAATTCTCTAGCAAATGCATTAGAAAAGTGCATTTGCAACATCTGTCAAAAGATCTATTCATTATAATTCAGACCATGCAGATCACTGAAGATGAACTTGACCAACTAGTAAGGGCAAAGTCTCTGATGAAGAATCAAAACTCTTTAGCAAATGCATTCGCAACATTTGTCAAAAGATCTATTCATTATAATTCAGACCATAAAAGAACTAATTCCATCATCGATTGAGACAGACACATGTACTTGAAATATGGTCTGTTATTTGTAACAAGACTGTAGAGCACTTAGCCATTTTCTTAAAGCACCTGCTAGACCTATACAAGTTAATGCATGGTGACAGAGAAGACATTTTGTTTTAATACAGAACAGTACAGCACAGAAACAGGCCCTTTGACTCATAATGTTGTACTGAAAGGTGCGTTCCTGTGTTAATGATACCTAATTACACTCATCTCTTCTGCCTCCATATCCCTCCATTCTCTGCATTCAGCTCTATTAGTTTTTTTTGTTAAGAGTAGATTAGAGGTAAATATCTGGGTTGGCACAAGTAACAACACAGACAGAACTTAACTTTTTCTAATTTCTTTTACATTACAACACACTGAAGTGCCCAGAAAAGGAGTATATAAAAGCCACTCTTCTTTACTTGAAGTGGCGGTTGGATGAGGAGAGGGAGGATTTGAGAGTTAGAATTGATCAACATATTCTGGAAGCGTCCACATCTCGTGAATGAATATGAAAACTGTCCACTGATGGGGTCCAGTTTGCTGAATAGTTTGAACAATTTTTAACCACTCTGCAAAACCAGATCTCTTCATGTGTGGGACAGAAAACAGCAACGCATTTCTTATATTACAAAAATTACAAAAGTAGCTGATTGGTTGTGAAGGTGTTGAGACTTCCAGTGGAAAGTGCAAGATTTTTTCTATAGATTGAACTCTCAGCCTCACTGATCAGGGACAGTCAGCATGGCTTTGTGAAGGGCGGATCGTATCTAACAAACCTGATAGTTCTTTGAGGAGGTGACCAGGCATATAGATGAGGGTAGTGTAGTGGATGTGATCTATATGGATTTTAGTAAGGCATTGAACAAGGTTCCACACGGTAGGCTCATTCAGAAAGTTAGAAGGCATGGGATCCAGGGAAGATTGGCCAAGTGGATTCAGAATTGGCTTGCCTGCAGAAGGCAGAGGGTCATGGTGGAGGGAGCACATTCAGATTGGAGGATTGTGACTAGTGGTGTCCCACAAGGATCGGTTCCGGGACCTCTACTTTTCGTGATTTTTATTAACAACCTGGATGTGGGGGTAGAAGGGTGGGTTGGCAAGTTTGCAGACGGCATAAAGGTTGGTGGTGTTGTAGATAGTGTAGAGGATTGTCAAAGATTGCAGAGAGACATTGATAGGATGCAGAAGTGGGCTGAGAAGTGGCAGATGGAGTTCAACCCGCAGAAGTGTGAGGTGGTCCACTTTGTAAGGACAAACTCCAAGGCAGAGTACAAAGTAAATGGCAGGATACTTGGTAGTGTGGAGGAGTAGAGGGATCTCAGGGTACATGTCCACAGATCCCTGAAAGTTGCCTCACAGGTGGATAGGGTAGTTAAGAAAGCTTATGGGGTGTTAGCTTTCATAAGTCGAGGGATAGAGTTTAAGAGTCGCGACGTAATGATGCAGCTCTATAAAACTCTGGTTAGGCCACACTTGGAGTACTGTGTCCAGTTCTGGTCACCTCACTATAGGAAGGATGTGGAAGCATTGGAAAGGGTGCAGAGGAGATTTACCAGGATGCTGCCTGGTTTAGAGAGTATGCATTATGATCAGAGATTAAGGGAGCTAGGGCTTTACTCTTTGGAGAGAAGGAGGATGAGAGGAGACATGATTGAGGTGTACAAGATAATAAGAGGAATAGATAGAGTAGATAGCTAGTGCCTCTTCCCCAGGGGACCACTGCTCAATACAAGAGGACGTGGCTTTAAGGTAAGGGGTGGGAAGTTCAAGGGGGATATTAGAGGAAGGTTTTTACTCAGAGAGTGGTTGGTGCGTGGAATGCGCTGCCTGAGTCAGTGGTGGAGGCAGATACACTAGTGAAGTTTAAGAGACTACTAGACAGGTATATGGAGGAATTTAAGGTGGGGGGGTTATATGGGAGGCAGGGCTTGAGGGTTGGCACAACATTGTGGGCCGAAGGGCCTGTACTGTGCTGTACTATTCTATGCTCTATATTCTATGTTCACTGAGGTGAGAGAAGCAAAATGACATTGCATTAAAAATACTCTTTGCCACTTCCTTGAAACAACACCAGCACCAAACGGTCAGGCACGGAAAACAACGACACCTCTACCAATTTATTGCCTTATTCACTTGCCAGGCTATGGCAGCATAAACAGCTTGATTCACATTTCTCTGTTACACTGCACTGGTCACAGGTGGCTTGTCTTGACACCCTGGTCAATACATTAAAGTCAATGTTATGCCACAAGAAGAGACATTGCTGAGGTTTTTGTATGTTGATTCCGACAGTACTGGTTCCACACTTATCTGTCTCCCTTGTCTGTGCAATGTCCCAAGACAGTATCAAAACAGTTAAAATTACCACTTATAAAAATCCAGACACAAGCTGCAGTGAAGAGTTCTTTATCAATGCACTAGAATAAGAGTCTCCGTAATGTCCATAAAAGACACTGCAATCTCCTCCTGAAGACGCACTGAGGACTTCACAAACCACTTCAGAAAGGAACACCATGGACCAATTTTTGCACTACCGTGGACTTTTCTACTGCCTCTGTGAGTGTGTGTTTACAGAAATGTCTTATTTTGCACAGTCTCTTTTTCCTTTCTTAACCACCCAGTATAATTAATGTGCGTTCCGTGTTGTCTGAACCCTCATACCTGTGATGCAGCTGCAAGTACGTTGTATCTGTACCTCGCCGAATTTGTGCATATGGCAATGTTTCAAAGAGTTGTACAGCATGGAAACTGGTTCTTCTACCCAAATGGTCCATGCCAACCATAACATTCTCCCTACCAGTTTTAGCTGCCTACATTCACCCCATAACCCCCCAAACACCTATCCAAAATCCTCTTAAATGTTGCAACTGTACTCGTCACACTCCCTTCCTCAAGCAGCTCATTCACCTCCCTCTGTGTAAAGAAGTTGCCTCTTAGATTTCTCAAGTCTCTCCACTCTTACCCTCTACCTGTGGCCTCTCGGTTTGGACTTCCCAAGCCTGGGGGAAAGACTATGACCATCCGACCTTATCTAGACCCCTGATGATTTTATAAACTTCTATAAGAAAACTTCATTCTCTTATAAATAAACTCGACCTGACTTGGGTCCAGCCACGTTTTATTTGAATGCTCATTTTAGTTGCATCACCTGTCTTGTCACAAAACACTTTATCCAGAACACCTCTGATCACAGATCAGTTAGACAATGGGCTGCGGAAAATGTTAGACTCACAGCACGCTGGAGGAACTCAGCAGGTCGGGCAGCATCTGTGGAAACAATGAGTCGACGTTTCCACAGATGCTGCCCGACCTGCTGAGTTCCTCCAGCGTGTTGTGAGTGTTGCTTGGATCTGCAGATTTTCTCTTGTTTGTAAAACCTCATGAACTGGTTGGCTGAAGAACTGTAGATAAATGTTAACTGACAATGTACAAACATTTAGGTAATTGACGTAACAAAATCTGTGATGAGCATTTTGATTTGGATGTTCTGTATTGTATATGTTAGTATTTTTCTGAGTAAAGTACACTTTGAAATAGAAATTATTTCAAAGGAAGGCAAGTTATCTGCCTCAAATTGCCCAACAACAAATCCTTCCTCACATCACAGTAATAAAGTTATCATAAGACCATTAGACAAAGGAGCAGAAGTCGGCCATTAGGCCCATCGAGTCTGTCCGCCATTTTATCATGAGCTGATCCACTCTCCCATTTAGTCCTACTCCCCCGCCTTCTCACCATAACCTTTGATGCCCTGGCTACTCAGATACCTATCAATCTCTGCCTTAAATACACCCAGTGACTTGGCCTCCACTGCCGCCCGTAGCAACAAATTCCATAGATTCACCACCCTCTGGCTAAAAAAATTTCTCCACATCTCTGTTCTGAATGGGCGCTCTTCAATCCTTAAGTCGTGCCCTCTCGTACTAGACTCCCCCACCATGGGAAACAACTTTGCCACATCCACTCTGTCCATGCCTTTCAATATTCAAAATGTTCCTATGAGGTCCCCCCTCATTCTTCGAAACTCAAGGATTACAGTCCAAGAGCGGTCAAACGTTCCTCATATGTTAACTTTCTCATTCCCGGAATCATTCTCGTGAATCTTCTTTGAACCCTCTCCAACGTCAGCACATCCTTTCTTAAATAAGGAGCCCAAAATTGCACACAATACTCCAAGTGCGGTCTTACCAGTGCCTTATAGAGCCTCAACATCACATCCCTGCTCCTATACTCTATTCCTCTAGAAATGAATGCCAACATTGCATTCGCCTTCTTCACCACCGACTCAACCTGGAGGTTAACCTTAAGGGTATCCTGCACAAGGACTCCCAAGTCCCATTGCATCTCGGAACTTTGAATTATCTCCCCATTTAAATAATAGTCTGCCCATTTATTTCTTCTACCAAAGTGCATACCAAAGTGCATAACCATACACTTTCCAACATTGTATTTCATTTGCCACTTCTTTGCCCATTTTTCCAATCTATCCAAGTCTCTCTGCAGACTCTCTGTTTCCTCAGCACTACCGGCCCCTCCACCTATCTTCGTATCGTCAGCAAGCTTAGTCACAAAGCCATCTATTCCATAATCCAAATCGTTGATGTACAACGTAAAAAGAAGCGGCCCCAACACGGATCCCTGTGGAACACCACTGGTAACCGGCAGCCAACCAGAATGGGATCCCTTTATTCCCACCTGTTTCCTGCCAATCAGCCAACGCTCTATCCACGTATGTAACTTTCTTGTAATTCCATGGGCTCTTATCTTGTTTAGCAGCCTCATGTGTGGCACCTTGTCAAAGGCCTTCTGAAAATCCAAATATACAACATCCACTGCATCTCCCTTGTCTAGCCTACTTGTTATTTCCTCAAAAAACTGTAATAGGTTTGTCATGCAGGATTTTCCTTTAAGGAAACCATGCTGAGTTCTGCCTATCTTGTCTATGCCTCCAGCTACTCCGTAACCTCATCCTTGACAATCAACTCCAACAGCTTCCCAACCACCGATGTCAAGCTAACAGGTCTATAATTTCCTTTTTGCTTCCTTGCCCCCTTCTTAAATAGTGGAGTGACATTTGCAATCTTCCAGTCCTCCAGAACCATGCCAGAACCTATTGACTTTTGAAAGATCATTGCTAATGCCTCCGCAATCTCCACAGCTACTTCCTTCAGAACACGAGGGTGCATTCCATCTGGTCCAGGAGATTTATTGACCCTTAGTCTATTCAGCTTCCTGAGTACTTTCTCTGTCGTAACTGTAACTGCGCACACTTCTCTTCCCTGCCACCCTTGGGTGTCCGGTATACTGCTGCTGTCTTCCTCAGTGAAGACTGATGCAAAATACTCGTTCAGTTCCTCTGCCATCTCCTTATCTCCCATTACAATTTCTCCAGCATCATTTTCTATCGGTCCTATATCTATTCTCATCTGTTTTTTACTCTTTATATACTTGAAAAAGCTTTTAGTATCCTCTTTGATATTATTTGCTAGCTTCCTTTCATAGTTCATCTTTTCCCTGTCAATGACCTTCTTAGTTTCCTTTTGTAAGCTTTTAAAAACTTCCCAATCCTCTGTCTTCCCACTAATTTTTGCTTCCTTGTATGCCCTCTCCTTTGCTTTTACTTTGGCTTTGACTTCTCTTGTCAGACACGGTTGCATCCTTTTCCCATACGAAAGTGTCTTCTTTTTTGGAATATATCTGTCTTGCACCTTCCTCACTTCTCGCATAAACTCCAGCCACTGCTGCTCTGCCGTCTTTCCCGCCAGTGTCCCTTTCCAGTC
Organism: Mobula birostris; assembly: GCF_030028105.1. NCBI lineage: Eukaryota > Metazoa > Chordata > Chondrichthyes > Myliobatiformes > Myliobatidae > Mobula > Mobula birostris. The sequence goes on along the minus strand of NC_092379.1, from coordinate 123,725,532 downwards.
AACTTTGGCCAGTTCCTCTCTCATGCCACTGTAATTTCCTTTACTCCACTGAAATACCAACACATCGGATTTCGGCTTCTCTTTTTCAAATTTCACAGTGAACTCAATCATGTTATGATCACTACCTCCTAAGGGTTCCTTCACCTCAATCTCTCTAATCACCTCTGGTTCATTACACAATACCCAATCCAGTACAGCCGATCCCCTAGTGGGCTCAACAACAAGCAGTTCTAAAAAGCCATCTTGTAGACATTTTACAAATTCTCTCTCTTGTGATCCAGTTCTGACCTGATTTTCGCAATCCACTCGCATGTTAAAATCCCCCACAATTATCATAACACTGCCCTTCTGATAAGCCTTTTCTATTTCCTGTTGTAATTTGTAGTCCACATCACTGCAGCTGTTTGGAGGTCTCTATATAACTGTCATCAAGGCCCTTTTACCCCTGCGATTTCTTAGCTCAACCCATAAAGATTCTGCACCTTCCAATCCTATATCACCTCCTTCTAATAATTTAATATCATTTCGTACCAATAAAGCCACACCAAACCCTCTGCCTACCTGCCTGTCCTTCCAATACACCGTGTATCCTTGGATGTTCAGCTCCCAGAGACATGCATCCTTTAGCCACGTCTCAGTGATGGCCACAATATCATACCTGCCAATCTGTAGCTGTACGACAAGATCATCCACCTTATTCCTTATGCTGCGTGCATTTAAGTATAACACCTTAAGTCCCGTATTTGGTACTTTTTGCTTTGTTTGCACTGCAACTCATCCTAACGGCTGCAAATTTGCCCCTGCCTGTCCTTCCTGACATTTTTACTGCTCACTATCTTAGATTTATTTCTGTTTTCCCTTCCTCTGCTCTATCATTCCGGTTCCTATCCCCCTGCCAAATTAGTTTAAACCCTCCTAACAGCTCTATTAGACCTTCCTGCCAGGATATTGGTCCCCTTCGGGTTCAGGTGTAACTCGTCCTTTTTGAACAGGTCATACTTCCCCCAGAAGAGATCCCAATGATCCAAGAATCTGAAGCCCTGCCCCCTGCACCAGTCTCTCAGCCACCCATTGATCTGCCTGATCCGACTATTCTTGCCCTCACTAGCACGTGGCACAGATAGCAATCCTGAGATTACTACCCTGGAGGTCCTGCCTCTCAGCTTCCTTCCTAACTCCCGGAAATCTTTCTTCAGGACCTCCTCCCTGTAAAGAGTCTTGGGATAACAGAGTGAAGGGCAAGCTTCTCATTTTGAATGTGAAGCAAAGCAGCAATCTTGGTCACAGCACGATTCCACACATATGATGAACCATTTCAGCAACTTTTATAGCACTGGTTTATGAAGGAATTTGCCAAGCTGTTATACTTACATCCAATACTGTGAATTTAGCTAATTAATATTTTTTGAGAGGCAACACCTTCAATAATGGAATACTTGCTCAGTATAGCATTGAAGAGACATAAAGCATGGAAACAAAATGATGAAAAAGCAAGGAAAATGACAAACACACTGAAGCTGACTGCAGCAACTGCAAAGACTCAATAGGGAGTTAACCAATAGTTTAGGACAGTTAAGAAGCAAGAAAAGTCACATATATTTTGCTTCTGTCCAAAATCAACATGAAAGAGGATTAATTGGTTTCTAGTGGATAAAACAAATGAATAGACCTAGTCAATTGATATAATCCCTCAATTGTACACACACTAAGGATGTTTGGTACTGTGCAAAAGTCTTAGGCACATATATATAGCTATAGTGCACAGTATTGTAGTAGTTGAATATATTGCACTCTACCGCTGCCACAAAAAAAAACAAATTTCATTGCATATGTGAGTCTGCTATGTGTCTCTATCAGGGACTGAGAGTGGGAGGGGGCAGGGAGAGGGGATTCATGGTTGGGAAAAGTAGAAGGGAGAAGGGAAGGAGTGGGATGCACCAGAGAGACATTGTGCATGGATCAATAAACCAATTGTTTGGAATCAAATGACCTTGCCTGGTGTTTCAGGGCTAGGTGTGTCTGCGCCCATGCCAACCTCGCCCTGGACTCCTTCTCTGCCACCTGTCCCACACCCCTCCCAGGCACTCCACCCTCACCATTCCCAACATCCTTTGCTCCCGTCAGGTTTACAAATTTGCTCTCCATTCCATGTTGACAAATACAGTACTGTGCAAAAGTTTTAAGAACCTTAGCTTGGACATATATGTGTCCAAGCCTTTTGCACAGTACTGCATTACAAAGCAACACATGGAGACACAAATGAAAATCAGTCAATACATTAAATAGGCTGTACCCCAATGTGCAGGCAAATAAACTGTCGATCATAACACTGTACATCATAAGAACAGAATTAGGCCAATCCACCCATTGAGTTTGCGCCGCCATTCCATCAGGGCTGATTTATTGACCCTTTCAACCCCATTCTCTTGCCTTCTCCCTGTAACTTTTGACGCTGTTACTAATCAATAACCTGTCAACCTCTGCTTTAAATATACCCAAAAGCAGCCTCCACAGTCGTCTGTGGCAATGAATTCCATAGATTCACTACCCTCTGGCTAAAGAAATTCCTCCTCATCTCTGTGCTCAATGCAAGATTATTGCCATTCAACTCAAGTAGTACTTAGCTTCAATTGAAATGACATGAATTAATTAGAGTTGCCTGCTGTCATCTAAAATGCCACCAAATGGTAAAAGAGTTGTCAAAGATATATTACTAAATGTTCCCAGTAACTTCGCCTTTGGTGACTACAAAGGGACAAGCTTCATTTTCTCAGGGCGCAATCTTTCTTTTCTGTGAATAAATCACTCAAATGCTGCTTGCAATTGATGTTTGACATCCAAATACAGTGAAGTATTACTATGGCATTGATCCCCTATCCATGAATAACAGGCTGTTCTCTGTATTGTCAGTGTTAAAATCTATACTCATATTACTCATCCATATCTCATTCTTTCCCAGCACTAGAAATCTATGGAACTCACTCATTCTTCTCTGTACCTAAATTCTGAGGCTTTTGAAATGAAAACTTGGTTTCCATCACTGATTTATCTAGTATCTCATCTTAAAAATGTCAACAAAACAGAAAGGGAGTGGGGAGATGGTGCACCTGCTCTTGTCTACAGCAATGGTGATGGGAGTTTTAAGTTCCTAGATATGACCATCACCAATATCCTGTCTTGGCCCAACCATGTTGATAACACAGCCAAGAAAGCTCACCAACACCTCTACCTCCCTGGGAGGCTAAAGAAATTCAGCATGCCCCTGTCAACTCTTACTAATTTTTACTGATTCATTATCAAGTCATAGAGAAGTACAGCACAGAAACATACCCTTCAGCCCATCTAGTGGATGCTGAAACCACTTAGAATGCCTACTCTCATCGACCTGCAGTGGGACCATAGATGACCATCCATGTATCTATCCAATTTCTCTTAAACATTGAAATCAAGCTCGCATGCATTACTTGTGCTGGCAGCTCATTCCACATCCTCACAACCCTCTGAGTGAAGAAGTTTCCCCTCACATTACCCTTAAACTTCTCACCTTTCACCCTTAACTCATTACCTCTGGTTGTAGTCCCACCCAACCTCAGTGGAAACAGCCTGCTTGCATTTACCCACTCTATATCTGTCATAATTTTGTATACCTCTATCAAATCTCCTCTCAATCTTCTACACTCTAAAGAATACAGTCCTAACCTATTTAAACTTTCCTATAACTCCAGACCAGGTAACATTCTTATAAATTTTCTCTGCACTCTTTCAACCTTGCTTATATCTTTCCTGTAGGTAGGTGACCAAAACTACACACAATACTCCAAATTAGGCCTCACCAACGTCTTATACAACTTCAACATAACATCATATCTCTTGTACTCAATACAATGATTTATGAAGGCCTATGTGTCAAAAGCTTTTACGACCCAATCTATCTGTGACATCAAATATGGACCTGTATTCCCAGATCCCTTTGTTGTACTTCACTCTTCAGTGCCCTACGTTTCACTGTGTAAGACCTACCCTTGATTAGTCCTACTGAAGTGCAAAACCTCGCACTTGTCTGCATTAAATTCCATCTGCCAATTCCAGCCTATTTTTCCTGCTGATGCAGATCCCCCTGCAAGCCATGATAGTCTTCCTCGCTGTCCACTACACCCCCAACCTTGGTGTCATCTGGAAATTTGCTGATCCAGTTAACCACATTATCTTCCAGATGCAGATGACAAACAAGAAAGGACCAAGCACTGACCCCTGTGCCACACCACTAGTTACAGGCCTTCAACTAGAGAGGCAACCCTCTACTACCACCCTCTGGCTTCTTTGACAAAGCCAATGTCTAATCCAATTTACTACATCATCCTGAATGCTGAGTGACTGAATCTTCTTGACCAGCCTCCCATAAGGATCTTGTCAAATGCCCTACTAAAATCCATGTACACAACATCCACTGCCTTGCCTTCATCTACTTTCCTGGTAATTTCCTCAAAAAACTCTATAAACTTGGTTAGACATGATCTACTACACATGAAGCCTTGCTGACTATCCCTAATCAATCCAGGTCTATCCAAATAATTATATATCCGGTCCTTCAGAATACTTTCCAAAAACTTTCCTACAACTGATGTCAGACTCACCTGCCTATAATGGCTTAGCTTATATTTAGAGCCTTTTTAACCAACAACACTGGCCATCTCCAATCCTCTGGTACTTTCCTGTTGCTCAGGATGATTAAAATATCTCTGCTAGGGCCCTGGCAATTTCTGCACTTGCCTCCCGTGGCATTCGAGAGAATGCCTTGTCGGGATTTATCCTTCATGATTTGCCTCCTCCTCCGTAAGCAATAGAATACATTCTGTCTGGATGCATTGAAGCTGGTATCGCTTGGCCTGACCATGACCGCAAGAAGCTGCAGAGTTGTATACACAGCTCAGCATATCACAGAAACCAACCCCGCTTCATGGACTTTGTCTATACTCAATGTTGCCTCAGTAAAGCATCCAGCATAATCAAAGACCCCACTCAGTCTGGACATTCTCTCTTCTCTCCTTTCCCATCAGGCAGAAGATACAAAAGCCTGAAAGCACATACCACCAGTTTCAAAGACAGCTTCTATCCCACTGTTATCAGACTCTGAGCAGACCTCATACAATGAGATGCACTTCTGGCCTCACAATGATCGTGCATTTTATCATTCGCCTGCATTGCACTCTTTTGGTAGCTTTTTATACTTTATTCTGCATTGTTATTGCTTTACCTTATTTTAGTTCAATGTACTGTGTAATGATTAAGCTGTGTAAACAGTACGCAAGACAAGCTGTTCACTTTGTCTTGGTACGAGTAACAATAACTAACCAGTACCAAACTTTGTAAGATCTGGTACAAGTTCATCTAAGAATCTCCACATTAAAGCATCACCAATACCTTCTCTCTTCACAGAACTTTTAGGACACAAAGGGGATTTAGCTCAACTGGTTTAGTTTGTGTATAAGCTTCACACAGGCCATCTCAGCTCACCAGAGCAATGTAAAAATTCTATTTGTTTGTGGGAGTTTGCCAAGTTCAAACTGGCTGCTGAGCTTACTACATTATCACAGTCATCGACTTCAAAGAGTCCAAAGTGACCACAGGTCATACCAAAGTGCTTTGGAGCTAGTAAAATAATTAATTGGCTCCAAAGGCTTGAGATGCTTTCATCTTCTTGATCACTTAGAATCCAAATTAGACAAATTTGGTCCATAAGTAGGAAATTTTATAAATTTCTCTTTAACTTATTGATGAGTGGCAGATGAAACCCATCCTCTTCTTTCTGGACCAAAGATCTGAGTTCTGTTAATACTTCTGAAAGAAAACCAGAATCTAGATTATTATTTTGAATTACTTGAAGCAAAATCATACAAGGAATAAATGATTCCTTAAGAGAAATATAAATTAATGTAAAATGCAGCAATGGGAATAAACCCAGCTGGCTCTCCCAGCATTAAGTTCACCTACCGAGGCAGTTCCTCGCCAATCAGGACATGCCCTCTTCTTGTTACCACCATTGGGAAGGGACACACACTCAATGATTCAGGAACAGCTTCCTCCCCTCTACCATCACATTTCTGAACAGGCCATAAACCCCTGAATGCCTTATTATTCTTTTTATCTATTTATCTATTCTTGTAATTTCTCAGCATTTTATGTTTTGTTTTACTATACTCTTGCCAGAAACAAAAACAATGTAAGACACATAAGAACTTAATGTCATACAAGTTGGTGATAATAAACTGATTCTGGGTTCCAAAAGTAAACGCTCTCCTAAATGGACTTAGTGGTACAATTGTGATTTCATTGTTAGCATCAAACCATTTTTAATAGCCTTTTTAAAAGAAAATGCACTCTCTTAAGAACCAAATAAATTTTTAAAATCTATCAGTTACGGTATGATGCCAAAGTCTTAGGCACATGTGTATAGCTAGGGTGCTCAAAACTTTTGCACAGTACTGTATTTGCCAATGGGAAGCGGAAAGCGAGTTTGTAAATCTGGCAGGAGCAAAGAGAGTTGGGAATGGCGAGGGAGCAGTGCTGTGGGACAGGTGGCAGAGAAGGAATGCCACGCATGGATGCAGACACGCCCAGCCCCGAGACAAGGTTATTTGATTATTTGATTCTAACAAGGTTATTTGATTCTAAACAATTGGTTTATAGATCTTTACAGAACATCTCTGTGCTTCGCGTTCCCTTCCCCTTTTCCCAACAGTGATTCCCCATTCCCTGCCCCCATCCCACACTCAGTCCACAAAAGAAACCCATATCAGAATCACGTTTATCATTACTTACATATGTCAAGAAATTTGTTTTTTGCTGCTGCAGCAGTACAGTGCAATACATAAACTTACTACAGTACAGTGCAAAATTCTTAGACATCCTAGGCATATATACCGTATGTGCCTAAAACTTTCATGCTGTACTGTAGATGCAGCAAGTAGTCAAGAAGGCCAGTTGCATTTTGGCCTGATTGCAAGGGAATTGGGGTTTAAAAATAGGATCATTTGTTGCAATTGTACAGGGTGTTAGTGAGTCTTCACCTGAATTATTGTGTGCAGTTTGGCCACCTTACTCAAAAGAAGATTTATTTTATTTATTGAGCTGCAGTGTGGAATAGACCCCTCTGGCCCTTTGAGCAGTACTGCCCAGCAACCCTTGAAATAACCCAAGCCCAAACACAGGACGACTTACAATGACCAATTCACCTACCGACCAGCGTGTCTCTGGACAGTGGGAAGAACCCGGAGTGCCCGGAAGAAACCCATGCAGTCACGGGAAGAACGTACAAAACTCCCTACCGACAGGGGCAGTAAATGAACCCGGGTCGCTGGTACTGTCACTACACCAACATGCCACCGCAGTAACAGATACAGTAACACTGAGTGCAGACTAAAGAAGATACTCCACTAGAGAAGGCTGAGAGCGTTGCCCCACCAAGAGATACTAAATAGTTTGGAATTTAGAAAATTGAGGAGTGCCATTCAAACACACAAGACTCTAAGGGGTCTCGGCCCAAAACTTCGACTGCACTCTTTTCCATAGATGCTGCCTGGCCTGCTGAGTTCCTCCAGCATTTTATGTGTGCTGCTAAGACTCTAAGGGGGTTTGACAGAGTAGATGTTCAGATGTTTTCATCAGTGGGTCAGTCTTAAACAAGGGCACCTAACTACAGGATAAGGGGTTTAAAACAGAGGTTTGTAGAAATTCAGGTAAAGGAAAATACCAAAAGATTATACAAGTATATTAAGAGCAAAAGGACCAGTATGAAGGTCTGTATCTGGAGCCACAAGAGATAGGCAAGGTCTTAAATTAATACTTCTCATCTGTATTTACTGTGGAAATGGTCATAGAAGCTAGGAGATCTTGCAAAGAAAACTGTGATGTTGTCAAACACCACGCCAGTATGAAAGAGCAGGAACTAACACATAAAAGTAGGTAAATCCTGAGGGCCTCACTATGTACCTCCAGGGACATTGTGGAAAGTAATGGAAGAAATTACAGAGATTCCAGCTTAGATTCTTGCATCTTCCCGATCTACAACTGTCGTCTGTCTGATATTTTAATCATCTTGATGAGAATTTAACTTTGTGTGATTAATAAGTTCGCATAAGGCTACAACAGGACCTAGGTTGACTGGGAAAGCAGGCCAATGAATGGCCATTGGACAGGATGCATTTTGGGAAGTTAAAGCATGCAGGGCATGCACAACGGCAGGGCCCTGGAGTGTGTTGTACAGCAGAGAGACCTGGGCATACAAGGACACAGCTGTCTGAAAGTGGCGACACAGGTGGTCAGGGTGGTGGATACACAAGGCCTTCATCTGAATGGGTACAAAAGTTGGATGTCATATTACAGCTGTACAATATGTTGATGAATATTGTGTACACTTCTGTCTGGCACACTATAGAAGGCCACGGTTATGCTGGAGAGGGGGCATAAAAGGTTCAGAAAGATGTGGCACAGATTTAAGTTATAAGGGGAGGCTGGGTAGACTGGTCTGTTTTCCCTGGAGCAGAGCAAGCTAAAAGGTGACCTTAGAAAGGTTTATAAAATTATAAGGGACATAGAAAAGATGTGTTGTCACAGTCTTTTTCCTGGGGTAAGGGAGACAAATTCAACAGGGTAAAGGTGGGAGGGGGAGGGTTAAAGAAGACCTCAAAGTATGATTTTCCAAATAATGGGTGGTGGGTATATGGAACTGCTGGAATTACAACATTTAAAAGACAGTTGGTTAGATAAATGAAAAGGAAATGTTTAAGAGGGATACGAGCCAAATGCTGGCAAATGGGATGAGCTCAACATGGAGGAAATGAACCGAAGGGCCTGCTCTCATTTTGTAGTACTCTGTGACACTGCAGCTCTCTGTGACGAACGTCTTCCTGCAGAGGGTGGTGTGTCTCTGAAATCCTCTGCCTCTGTCCCCCACTCTGGGTGGTGAAATCTGGATTATTACGAGTACTTGGAGGGTGGATGAATATTTGAAGAGCTGAGGGTAAAGGAGAAGTGGCATGGAAGAAGAGATGAAACTTAGAAACATAGAAAATAGGTGCAGGAATAGGCCATTTGGCCCTTCGAGCCTGCACCGCCATTTATTATGATCATGGCTGATCATCCAACTCAGAACCCCGCCCCAGCCTTCCCTCCATACCCCCTGATCCCCGTAGCCACAAGGGCCCTATCTAACTCCCTCTTAATTATAGCCAATGAACTGGCCTCAACTGTTTCCTGTGGCAGAGAATTCCACAGATTCACCACTCTCTCTGTGAAGAAGTTTTTCCTAATCTCGGTCCTAAAAGGCTTCCCCTTTATCCTCAAACTGTGACCCCTTGTTCTGGACTTCCCCAACATCGGGAACAATCTTCCTGCATCTAGCCTGTCCAATCCCTTAAGGATTTTATATGTTTCAATCAGATCCCCCCTCAATCTTCTAAATTCCAACGAGTACAAGCCCAGTTCATCCAGTCTTTCTTCATATGAAAGTCCTGCCATCCCAGAAATCAATCTGGTGAACCTTCTTTGTACTCCCTCTATGGCAAGGATGTCTTTCCTCAGATTAGGGGACCAAAACTGCACACAATACTCCAGGTGTGGTCTCACCAAGGCCTTGTACAACTGCAGTAGTACCTCCCTGCTCCTGTACTCAAATCCTCTCACTATAAATGCCAGCATACCATTCGCCTTTTTCACCGCCTGCTGTACCTGCATGCCCACTTTCAATGACTGGTGTATAATGACATCCAGGTCTCGTTGCACCTCCCCTTTTCCTAATCGGCCACCATTCAGATAATAATCTGTTTTCCTATTTTTGCCACCAAAGTGGATAACTTCACATTTATCCACATTAAATTGCATCTGCCATGAATTTGCCCACTCACCCAACCTATCCAAGTCACTCTGCACCCTCTTAGCATCCTCCTCACAGCTAACACTGCCACCCAGCTTCGTGTCATCAGCAAACTTGGAGATGCTGCATTTAATTCCCTCATCCAAGTCATTAATATATATTGTAAACAACTGGGGTCCCAGCACTGAGCCTTGCGGTACCCCACTAGTCACCACCTGCCATTCTGAAAAGGTCCCATTTATTCCCACTCTTTGCTTCCTGTCTGCTAACCAATTCTCTATCCACATCAATACCTTACCCCCAATACCGTGTGCTTTAAGTTTGCACACTAATCTCCTGTGTGGGACCTTGTCAAAAGCCTTTTGAAAATCCAAATATACCACATCCACTGGTTCTCCCCTATCCACTCTACTAGTTACATCCTCAAAAAATTCTATGAGATTCGTCAGACATGATTTTCCTTTCACAAATCCATGCTGACTTTGTCCGATCATTTCACCGCTTTCCAAATGTGCTGTTATCACATCTTTGATAACTGACTCCAGCAGTTTCCCCGCCACCGACATTAGGCTAACTGGTCTATAATTCCCCGGTTTCTCTCTCCCTCCTTTTTTAAAAAGTGGGGTTACATTAGCCACCCTCCAATCCTCAGGAACTAGTCCAGAATCTAACGAGTTTTGAAAAATTATCACTAATGCATCCACTATTTCTTGGGCTACTTCCTTAAGCACTCTAGGATGCAGACCATCTGGCCCTGGGGATTTATCTGCCTTCAATCCCTTCAATTTACCTAACACCACTTCCCTACTAACATGTATTTCGCTCAGTTCCTCCAGCTCACTGGACCCTCTGTCCCCTACTATTTCTGGAAGATTATTTATGTCCTCCTTAGTGAAGACAGAACCAAAGTAATTATTCAATTGGTCTGCCATGTCCTTGCTCCCCATATTCAATTCACCTGTTTCTGTCTGTAGGGGACCTACATTTGTCTTTACCAGTCTTTTTCTTTTTACATATCTATAAAAGCTTTTACAGTCAGTTTTTATGTTCCCTGCCAGTTTTCTCTCATAATCTTTTTTCCCCTTCCTAATTAAGCCCTTTGTCCTCCTCTGCTGAACTCTGAATTTCTCCCAGTCCTCAGGTGAGCCACTTTCTCTGGCTAATTTGTATGCTTCTTCTTTGGAATTGATACTATCCCTAATTTCTCTTGTCAGCCACGGGTGCACTACCTTCCTTGATTTATTCTTTTGCCAAACTGGGATGAACAATTGTTGTAGTTCATCCATGCAATCTTTAAATGCTTGCCATTGCATATCCACCGTCAATCCTTTAAGTGTCATTTGCCAGTCTATCTTAGCTAATTCACGTCTCATACCTTCAAAGTTACCCCTCTTTAAGTTCAGAACCTTTGTTTCTGAATTAACTATGTCACTCTCCATCTTAATGAAGAATTCCTCCATATTATGGTCACTCTTACCCAAGGGGCCTCTCACGACATGATTGCTAATTAACCCTTCCTCATTGCTCAAAACCCAGTCCAGAATAGCCTGCTCTCTAGTTGGTTCCTCGACATGTTGGTTCAAAAACCATCCCGCATACATTCCAAGAAATCCTCTTCCTCAGCACCTTTACCAATTTGGTTCACCCAATCTACATGTAGATTGAAGTCAGCCATTATAACTGCTGTTCCTTTATTGCACACATTTCTAATTTCCTGTTTAATACCATCTCCGACCTCACTACTACTGTTAGGTGGCCTGTACACAACTCCCACCAGCGTCTTCTGCCCCTTAGTGTTACGCAGCTCTACCCATATCGATTCCACATCTTCCCGGCTTATGTCCTTCCTTTCTATTGCGTTAATCTCTTCTTTAACCAGCAACGCCACCCCACCTCCCCTTCCTTCATGTCGATCCCTCCTGAATATTGAATATCCCTGAACGCTGAGCTCCCATCCTTGGTCACCCTGGAGCCATGTCTCTGTGATCCCGATTATATCATAATCATTAATAACAATCTGCACTTTCAATTCATCCACCTTATTACAGATGCTCCTTGCATTGACACACAAAGCCTTCAGGCACTCTTTTACAACTCTCTTAGCCCTTATGCAATTATGTTGAAAAGTGGCCCTTTTTAATGCTTGCCCTGGATTTGTCGGCCTGCCACTTTTACTTTTCTCCTTAGTACTTTTTGCTTCTACCCTCACTTTACACCCCTCTGTCTCTCTGCACTGGTTCCCATCCCCCTGTTGTGAACTAGCCTCCTCATGCCTAGCCTCTTTAATTTGATTCCCACCCCCAACCATTCTAGTTTAAAGTCACCTCAGTAGCTCTCTCTAATCTCCCTTCCAGGATATTGGTCCCCCTAGGATTCAAGTGTAACCCGTCCTTTTTGTACAGGTCACGTCTGCGCCAAAAGAGGTCCCAATGATCCAAAAACTTGAATCCCTGCCCCCTGCTCCAATCCCTCAGCCACGCATTTATCCTCCACCTCATCGCATTCCTACTCTCACTGTCGCGTGACACAGGCAGTAATCCCGAGATTACTACCTTTGCGGTCCTTTTTCTCAACTCCCTTCCTAGCTCCCTATATTCTCCTTTCAGGACCTCATCCCTTTTCCTACCTATGTCATTGGTACCTATACGTACCACGACCTCTGGCTCCTCACCCTCCCACTTCAGGATATCTTGGACATGATCAGAAATATCCCAGACCCTGGCACCAGGGAGGGAAACTACCATCCGGGTCTCTGGACTGCGTCCACAGAATCGCCTATCTGACCCCCTTACTATCGAGTCCCCTATCACAACTGCCCTCCTTTTCCTTGCCCTACCCTTCTGAGCTACAGGGCCAGACTCTGTGCCGGAGGCACGGCCATTGTCGCTTCCCCTGGGTAAGCTGTCCCCCCCAACAGTACACAAACAGGAGTACCTGTTGTTAAGGGGCACAGCCACCGGGGTACTCCCTATTACCTGACTCTTCCCCTTCCCCCTCCTAACCGTGACCCACTTGTCTGCCTCCCATGGCCCTGGCGTGACCACCTGCCTGCAACTCCTCTCTATCAACTCCTCACTCTCCCTGACCAGACGAAGGTCATCGAGCTGCAGCTCCAGTTCCGTAACGCCGTCCCTTAGGAGCTGCATCTCGATGCACTTGGCGCAGATGTAGACGTCCGGGAGGCTTGGAGACTCCAGGGCCTCCCACATCCGACACTGAGAACAGCAAACTGCCCTCACACTCATACTGCCCCTCTCCTCAAATAACAACAGAAAATGAAGTCAGCAGTTATTCGAGTTCCTGTGAGGTATCTTACAAGTCCAGTAACTGTTATAATGTAGTAAACTCAACTTCAAATTTAAACTTGGCAAACTTTACAAATACATATTATTTGGCATAGAATTCTCCCATTGCTATGGTGAGCTGAGATGGCTTGTGTAGAGCTTATAAACAGAAAAAAGCAGTTAAGCTGAATCCCCTTTCTGTACCATAAATTATATAAAGAGAGATGGTGGTACCTATGTTTTCTGAATCATTAGTATGACACTGAAGGTTCTTTGATGAAAAAATTGTACGGGGTCATACAAAGTCTGAGATAAGGATGCTGAATAAATCAGTGATAGAAACTATACTTTCATTTCAGAAGTCTCAGAAAATAAATGAAGACAAGCGTAAATGAGCTCTGGAGATTTCTGATCTGGGAAAGAATGAGATATTGATAGATGGAATAGGTATAATGGCATGCAAAGGCTTGGGCACCCCAGTCAAAATTTCTGTTACTGTGGATAGTTAAGTGAGTAGAAGATAAACTAATCTCCAAAAGTCATAAAGTTAAAAATGAAATATTCTTTTCAACATTTTAAGCAAGATAAGTGTATTATTTTTGTTTTGGACAATTTTAGAGTGAAAAATAAGGAAAGGAACACCATGCAAAAGTTTGGGCACCCCAAGAGATTTGAGCTCTCAGATAACTTTTACCAAGGTCTCACACCTTAATTAGCTTGTTAGAGCTATGGCTTGCTCACAGTCATCGTTAGGAAACTCCAGGTGATGCAAATTTCAAGGTTTTATAAATACCCTGACTCCTCAAACCTTGTCCCAACAATCAGCAGCCATGGGCTCCTCTAAGCAGCTGCCTAGCGCTCTGAAGATTAAAATAAATGATGCCCACAAAGCAGGAGAAGGCTATAAGAAGATAGTAAAGTGTTTTCAGGTAGCCATTTGCTCAGTTTGTAATGTAATTAAGAAATGGCAGTTAACAGGAACATTGAAGGTCAAGTTGAGGTCTGGAAGACCAAGAAAACTTTCCCAGAGAACTGCTCGTAGGATTGCTAGAAAGGCAAATCAAAACCCCGTTTGATTGCAAAAGACCTTCAGGAAGATTTAGCAGACTCTGGAGTGGTGGTACACTGTTCTACTGTGCAGCGACACCTGCACAAATATGACTTTCATGGAAGAGTCATCAGAAGAAAACCTTTCCTGCGTCCTCACCACAAAATTCACTGTCAGAAGCTTGCAAAGGAACATCGAAACAAGCCTGATGTATTTTGGAAACAAGTCCTGTGGACTGATGAAGTTAAAATACAACTTTTTGGCCGCAATGAGCAAAGGTATATTTGGAGAAAAAAAGGTGTAGAATTTCATGAAAAGAACACCTCTCCAACTGTTAAGCACGGGGGTGGATCGATCATGCTTTGGGCTTGTGTTGCAGCCAGTGGCACGGGGAACATTTCACTGGTAGAGGGAAGAATTTATTCAATTAAGTACCAGTAAATTCTGGAAGCAAGTATCACACCGTCTGTAAAAAAGCTGAAGATGAAAAGAGGATGCTTCTACAACAGGATAATGATCCTAAACACACCTCAAAATCCACAATGGACTACCTCAACTGCGCAAGTTGTAGGTTTTGCCATGGCCCTCACAGTCCCCTGACCTAAATATCATCGAGAATCTGTGGATAGACCTCAAAAGAGCAGTGCATGCAAGAAGGTCCAAGAATCTCACAGAACTAGAAGTCTTTTGCAAGGAAGAATGGGTGAAAATCCCACAAACAAAAATTGAAAGACTCTTAGCTGGCTACAGAAAGTGTTTACAAGCTGTGATACTTGCCAAAGGGGTATTACTAAGCACTGACCATTCAGGGTGCCCCAACTTTTGCTTCGGGCCCTTTTCCTTTTTTGCTATTTTGAAACTGTAAAAGATGGAAATAAAAAAATAATCTTGCTTAAAATATTAAAGAAATGTGTCATCATTAACTTTATGCCTTTTGTAAATCAGTTCATCTTTTACTTGCTTAGCAATTCACAGTAACAGAAATTTTGACTGGGGTGCCCGAACTTTTGCATGCCACTGTATAATTTTAACACTGAAGATACAGAGAACAGTCTATTCCTAGACAGGGGATCAATCCCTAAGGTAAAACAAATAGCATTTCCAATTTATTCATGGAAGAGAAAGACTGCACTTTTGAAAAATGCAACCCGTACTTTTTGTAGTCAATAGAATCAAAGTTATAGGGAACATTTAGTCATTTAGCTTTGAAGCTAGTTTAGATGGCAGCAGGACACTTTAATTAAGTCACATAATTGCAAATAAAAGAAAGTACTTGTAGAGTTGAGCTACAATTATCATACATTTTATTTGCATATGCATTGGAAGTACAGAATACCTGATAGAACATGAGAGGAATTATATTTTAAGTTCCTTTTGGAAAATAGTTATAAATCATAAAGTTTGCACTTTGGACTTTCCACATATTGTTCTGATTTATTATCATTTGTATTGTTTTGTGATAGTGCCTCGGTGTGTGGACATCAAATCGAAGGATAACATCAAATCGTTAGTTCTATTTATTTGAAAGTCTAGAGATCCTCCACTGGTTGGGGTCAAACATGGATGCTGTGTCCTAGCTGTCTACATCATACGCAAGCTAGGGCAGTATGATAAGGAGAGCAAGCTGTTGCCATGTAGCAAGCTCCCCCTCTCCATGCATCTGATGAATTGAAAGGAATGGAAGAGACCGACACAGTTTAGCACCAACTGCATCGCAGGAGTTGCCAGTCAGCGTTGAACTCAATGTAGGACTACTTTAGGGACTCCAGCTCCAGAAATTTTCTCGGGGTTTACTCCTGAAGCCTTCCCCATGTGCGAGTATAGGTATAAGGCAGCAGAGGTTTCAGATCAGAGCTTCCCTTCTTCTACATGAGCTGGCAACCATGGCTGTTGAGCCCCATCTGAAACAACTGGTTTTAAGGCGCCAGTAACCTACCTTTTCCCTCCTCCTATCAGTAGAAACGGTTCTGCTGGGCTTAGTAGCTAACCCACATGTGAAGCCCAGGACTTGGTTGTCAGAGGGTGGTTGAGTCACATGCCATTGGGAGCATTTAATAGGAAGTGGGACCTCATCCCCACTACCCCACCCCAGCTACCACTTCCTTAAGGAACTATTTTATAATTCCACATAATGCTACATTAGGGAAGAAACAAACTGCGTCACTTTCCTAGCCTCTTTCTTTTCTTTCTTCCATACTTTATGCTTCTTCTGTGCTGTATTAAGGGAGAAGTGTACATTAGTGTTGAAAGTGTTGCTGCTGAAGGAACATTAAATAGTTGGTGCCAGACCCGGGTGACTTCTTCCAGTTCATCTGTGAAACAGCTTATTCTTCATTTCTCACGTCAGGTGACTGGGGTCCTGCTGGAGTCCGTGATCTACAGTTGCAGCTCAAACTACAGTTCTCCACGAGCAATGTATTCTCATTCTCAGCCTCACCAGGAGGTCTGGCGCTTCGATATCTCCAGGCACGGCTGGAAGACGCGCGCCTTTGGGGTGCGGCCCCTTGGACAACCCATTTTGTCACCGATGTCACTGACTGAAGCATCAAGACAGCAGGTGGTGTGTGCTGTGACACTCAAATGATCCACTCTCTCTCCCTTTGATGGTGAGTTGACAGCCTGTTGGTTCTCAAATCTGGGGACTAGGAGAAGCGATGTGGAAGGTTGTAACATCAAAACAATGAGCTGCCGGTCCCCCGCTTTCATTGTTGCAGGAATGATCTCTCTCTGGAGAGAGAGAGAGGGAGAGGGGAGAAAGAGAGAGAGAAGAGGGAGAAAGAGACTGTCTGAGATGCTGAAGTGTTGGAATGGACTGTACTTTTTGATGGACTCCAGATCAAGGTCTCTTTGGGGGCTTTGCTATTGCTTGCATGTGGAGGGGAGTTGGTGCTTTTGCTGGTGAAAGTAGAGGGAGCGGGAGTGTCGATACTTTTAACTGCTGCTTGTGTGTGGGGGGTGATGTTTCATGGATGCCCGTGAAGGGTAAGAATTTCAAGTTGTACACTGTATACATTCTCTGATATTAAATTCAACCATTGAAATAGTTAAATTTATAACATTGGAAGTAAGTATAACATCTTGGCAAATTCATCCATGAATTACCAAACATTGCTGAAATAGCTCATCTTATCTCTGTGGATTCATACCACCACTGAGTGCCAATATATTGCTGTATCCAAGATTCATCTTCCATATACCTGACTCCACACGCCACTGACTCTCAATCACGCAATCCAATTACTGTCTCAACCTTCCCAGTCCTTGAGATCTGAACAACATCCTGTTCCTGGGGCACCACTTCCTCTCCCAATGCCCAGGTCAGCCATTCATTCCAGCTCCTGAAGCTCTGGTATCTCAACCCAACAGCCACATCCAACCCCACCCATAGCACAGCCACGTCTGTGATCACATTCCCCTCCCAAAGGCATAGCAGCTACAGACTATGACTAACTTGCGACCGATGCTCCTTGGACTCAACTAATCCAAGCAACACTTGCCTGCAGCAGTTTTTTGACTCGAGGAATTCCTGAATCCTTTCATTGTTGCCTGATGATGATGTTCCATGGTCAAAGGGTTATCTTTCCGACACTTCGCTCTTTGTATGCCATTATAACAAAACTCTCCTGTGTCTTGGACACAAGGGATTCTGCAGACACTGGAAATGCAGAGCAACACGCACGAAGGACTGGAGGAACTCAGCAGGTCCGGCAGCATCTACGGAAAGGAATAAAGCATTGGCACTTTGGGCTGAGACTCTTTATCACGACCCAATGAAGGATCTCACCTGTGATCCTGAAGAAAGATCTCAGCCCAGAATGTTGACTCTTTATTCCTTTCTATAGATGTTGCCTGACCTGCTGAGTTTCTTCACCATTTTGTGTATGTTTCTCCTGTGATTTGCCCCTTTTCTTCTGTTCTCTCCTCCTTCTCTTTATTCTGCATCTGAAAACCTGGAAACTCTAACAGCACTGATGAAAAGTTATTGACCTGAAATAACTCTGTTTCTGTCTTCACTTGCCTGACCTGCTCAGTATTTCTAGAGAACTTTTTAATTTTTTTATTTTACAGACAATTTATCCTCCCATTTGGTGACTAAGATCTAATTATCTATCCAAAATGCAGGCAAGAAAGAGAAGAGGACTTGTCATTCCTAGCCCAAACAATGCAGTGTACCCAAACGATGCAGCGTAGGTAATGGGTAGTTGCTCCATATGTCACTACTACAGGGCGTGATGACCCTGCCTTACACGAGTCCCGGGCTCAGCTGGCTCCGGCTGACAGTACCCGGTATGGGCCCCTATCCAGGGTTACGGATCCCACTGCCTTGTGGGTATCTTCGGGAGAAGAGAAGGCTAAGGAGTAAACCCTACACAAATCCGGAGTGGAGCCCCTAAGGTTGTTGGATGATGTATCACGTCACCTCCCGGCAGCTCCTGCAGCCAAGCTGATGCCAAATGTACTGCTTCGCATTCCTTTGGACCACATCCACAAGGCCAAGAGGGGGATCTTGATGTCTGGGCAGCCCAGGTTTCCATATTCATCACCCAGGTCTGTGCCCTGGAGAACCAGGCGCATCTATTGTCGACTTAGACAGATGGAGCCACTACTCAAAACAAAAGCTTTAAGGGATTATTTCTACTTGTTACTGGACAACAAAGATTTGCTTCCTGAATACTTCTGTGAGTATCTTACGGCTTTTAGGCTGCAGGTCATGAAAATTACCATGAAATTTCCCTAAAACCATAGTTCCCTCTAGGCTGTGCGCATGTGTGCGCGCACACACGTTTTTCAACCAGCACTCAAAGGAAATTAATGTGCGCACAAAAGTTTAATTACCTAAAATAATGTAGTAATTAATAATTATACTTATTGAAAATAACCTTTTAGCTAACTGTTTCTGTTAACCAGTTAGTCGGTTTTTCAAATACCACAATGCACGTCACTAATTTACGTCACCTCACCTATCCTGTTCCAGTTTGTACAGCTGCATCATGGCGGCAGCCATGTTTAGCAGACAGTGTTCATATCGTAAAGTTTACAAAGATCTGTTTCAAATCCTGTAGATAGTTTACTAAGTTTTTATTGGAAAAATATTGATTCACTATGTCAAATTCAAAAGAAGCAAAGGGCATGAAGTGCAAAAGAACTGCAAATTTGTTTAAAGATGAATGGCTTAACAAACTAGTAGAAACTGTTACACTGAAAGCTCATGAGGTCATGAACGTTCAGCTACGAGAAATATTTATGTATGATTTGGAAACTGGAGTTATCTGTTTGTATTGTCCTGATGCGAAAGTTGCTGGAGAATTTGCTAGTGGAAAGAAGTGGGATGATATTTAGAAACTTGACTTTTTGAAGTGCCATTTGGCAAGTACATCAGGTTTGGACGGTGTATAAAAGCTCAGGCAACAGAACCTGTCATTACCGGTTACAGGAGTGCTACGCATGTTATGGTTGAGTGCAGATGAGCGAGAGCGAAAACAATCAAACCCAGGGGAGATCAAAGTTGAGGTACAAGGATGGTCAGCTTTTGATTTGGCGATGGACAAGTTAATGCCTTGTGTCTAAAGTACCATGATTTTCTAGCTAAAAATATTGTAATAGTTAGACAGTTTAATGATTTCAAATTTTCCATGCAAGAAAAAATTAAATCCAAACCGATTTCAAACTTTGCTCAAATGGTGGCATTTGTACTTCAAAATGAACAGTTTTGTGACCTTGCACAGTTGGTGGACATTGGGGGAACCTTTCTTGCGTCTAGTGCGGACTGTGAACGAGGTTTTAGCCTAATGAATCAACTCAAAAACAAGCTGAGAAACCATTTAGGTGAATGTCATTTGGATATGTTAATGAGAATCAAAAGCTATCAATGGGATGGAAGTTCTATTAGTCGAGATAGAGTTTACAAAGAATAGGTAAATGCCAAAGACAGGAGAGAGAAAAAATAACCGAGTGACTTAAATATGATAAAAATTAAATATCTCCAACCTGATGGCATGAACATTGACTTCTCTAACCCGTTAATGCCCCTCCTCCCCCTCGTACTCCATCCCTTATTTGTTTATTTATTTATTTATTATGAATTTTTTTTTTTCTTTTCCTTTTTTTTCTCTCTTTTTTTCTCCTTCTGTCCCTCTCACTATAACTCCTTGCCCATCCTCTGGGCTTTCTTTCTCCCTAGGCCTCCCGTCCCATGATCCTCTCCCTTCCCCAGCCTCGTATCCCTTTTGCCAATCAACTTTCCAGCTCTTGGCTCCATCCCTCCCCCTCCTGTCTTCTATCATTTCGGATTTTCCCCTCCCCCTCCCACTTTCAAATCTCTTATTAGCTCTTCTTTCAGTTAGTCCTGACGAAGGGTCTCGGCCCGAAACGTCAACTGTACCACTTCCTATAGATGCTGCCTGGCCTGCTGTGTTCACCAGCATTTTTTATGTGTGTGACTTAAATATGTATGTTATTTTGTTGTTATTCTGTGCAGTTTTATATCAAATATTTTGTAAACCTACATAAACTGTCCCATGTGTATGTTCAGTGCGCATACTTTAGTCACAGGAAAAAAATTTGCACAACGTAAAATTTTTGCGCACACTGACTACTAAAAATTAGAGGGAACATAGCCTAAGACACACCTATTTTCAACAAATCTCCTATATACGTTATTTCATTTCTTAATTCATGTCAATTAAAATGTTCCCCACAATGTAAGCTGAAAAGTTTTCTATTTTGTGCAGGCCAGATGCTGCATGACAGTACCGGTTTTGGAAAAGCTATACATTTTCGTGAAGGACTTCGATATTTGAGACAGACGTTTCTCAGAATAACTGATACCAAGATTAAGGACACAAACAACAGGAATTCTGCAGATGCTGGAAATTCAAGCAACACAAAAGTTGCTGGTGAACACAGCAGGCCAGGCAGCATCTCTAGGAAACGTCTCGGTCTGAAACGTCGACTGTACCTCTTCCTAGAGATGCTGCCTGGCCTGCTGCGTTCACCAGCAACTTTGATGTGTGTTGCCAAGATTAAGGAAGTGATTTTTGTTGGTCCGCAAACCAAACAGGTCATCAATGACAGGCAATTCGAAGAATTTCTAGTGGCACTGGAGAAGATCATAAGGAAGGCATTCAAGGATGTTGTTGAAAATTTTATTGGCAACTACAGAGCACCAAGCTATAAGCAGCTGGTTGACAACATGCTTCAAGCATACAAAACCATGAAGTGCAATATGTCACTAAAGCTTTATTTTCTGCATTCCCATTTAGACTTCTTCACCTGCAAATCTTGGCACTGTCAGCAGCAAGCATGGTGAAATGTTTCAGCAGCACATTGTGTCATGGAGAAACAGTATCAGGGCCACTGGAATCCATCAATGCTGGCTGATTATTGTTGGACACTTAAGCAAGAAGCCTCAGACACTGAGTACAAACAAAAATCATCAACAAAACATACTTAGCTTAGTTGAATTATTGCAAAGCATCAGCACTGTAATGCAATTAAATGCATTATATTCAATAAAAGCTAATTTCCTGTTTCTCCAAATTCCTACATGATACAAGTAGCCTGAAATTAAATTTGTGTTCAGATTCAAGAGGTCTATCATGAATAAAAAAAATTCTGAGGAAGTAACACTTCTGAAAAAAATTGTTGTTCAGTAGGTCTTGCACCAGGTTCCAATGGAATTTAGTAAGTTTTCCCAAATATTGGTGTTCATAAGGGGAAAAAAAATCCTGAAAGCATGTACCACTGGGCTCAAGGACAGTTTCTATCCTGCTGTTATAAGAATATTGAATGGTCTTGTTGCATAATAAGATGGCCTCTTGACCTTGCATCCTATAGGATGCACCATATTGTCTGTCTGCACTGCACATTCTCTGTAACTAGCACTTTATTCTGCATACCGTTATTGTTTTTCCCTGTGCTACCTTGAAGTATTGTTGTGATGAAATGGTTGGTATAGATGGCATGCAAAACAAGTTTTTCACTGCACCTTGACACACCTGACAATAATAAACCAATTTACTTTCGCTGTAACTGTAGGCGTTATTGTGCATTCTGATATTGTTTTTCCTTTGTACTACCTTAAAGTACCTATGGTTTGACATTATATATACAGATGCCTTACAAAACTATTTTTTTTACTTGGCACATGTGACAATGTCCTCTGGGGGTGGGCAAAGTTAACTCTGTTAGAAAGCCACTTCCATCGTGCTGATTGATTAGTTTAAAGTTTGTGATGCTCTTTTCCCATTGGGTGGCTTTTGGGCTCAATGGAGCACATCTCCTGTTCTGGGTACCCTGAAGGTATAAAAGATCACATGTGCAGAGGATTTGCCCTTTTTCTTTCCTGCCACACATGGGACCTGACCTTAGGCTGAATCCACGATCAGTCCTGAAGGATCACTGAGAAAGAGCATTGCAGACATAGATGGGCTCCCCACAGTTTGGTTAGTTAAGTACCATTCACAGCATGCTTACTTCTTGGGTTTTATAATTTGGAGAGGTTTAGCATAGTATCCATTCATTTAAAAGGTAACTGAACGTATAATGTAGTGGTTTTGGGTAGTTTAGGCGAATATTTGTTTAGCTAGATGCCAGATTTAGTGTTTCACTGTCAGTTTTTTAAATACTTAACATAACCAACTTTAAATTTGTGTCTCCTGTTTCACTCATTGGATCCTAGAACCTGCCCTCCCACATTGCAGACAATAATAAAGCAATTCCAAAAATTATGCTTGCTGGGTGAAGGTGTGTGGGGGACAAATGAAAAGTTGTGAGATTCATTAACAAGTTTGTAATGTATCAGGCTCGGCCTTTGATTGCACCCACATCTCTCTATCACAATGTTGTGGAAATAAGGCTTAACCTTGTGATTTGAACACATACAGTAAACCAAGCTGATGCTTCAATGCAGTAGAAGAGAGCTGTCGATATTTGGGATGAGAGGTTAAATTGAAGCCCATCAGGTTGCATCGATTTAAGATGATAAGGAACTATTTTGACATCTTGATGCCTCAATCAAGACCAGTGAAACTAGTTGCCTCATTCTTTGTTTCGTTTATAGAACTTAAACACCTTTATAGAAATCTTCTGTCGGTCATTTTTAGAAACATAGAAAATAGGTGCAGGAGTAGGCCATTCGGCCCTTCGAGCCTGCACCGCCATTTATTATGATCATGGCTGATCATCCAACTCAGAACCCTGCACCAGCCTTCCCTCCATACCCCTGATCCCTTTAGCCACAAGGGCCATATCTAACTCCCTCTTAATTATAGCCAATGAACTGGCCTCAACTGTTTCCTGTGGCAGAGAATTCCACAGATTCACCACTCTCTCTGTGAAGAAGTTTTTCCTAATCTCGGTCCTAAAAGGCTTCCCCTTTATCCTCAAACTGTGACCCCTCGTTCTGGACTTCCCCAACATCGGGAACAATCTTCCTGCATCTAGCCTGTCCAATCCCTTTAGGATTTTATACGTTTCAATCAGATCCCCCCACAATCTTCTAAATTCCAACGAGTACAAGCCCAGTTCATCCAGTCTTTCTTCATATGAAAGTCCTGCCATCCCAGGAATCAATCTGGTGAACCTTCTTTGTACTCCCTCTATGGCAAGGATGTCTTTCCTCAGATTAGGGGACCAAAACTGCACACAATACTCCAGGTGTGGTCTCACCAAGGCCTTGTACAACTGCAGTAGTACCTCCCTGCTCCTGTACTCGAATCCTCTCGCTATAAATGCCAGCATACATTCGCCTTTTTCACCGCCTGCTGCACCTGCATGCCCACTTTCAATGACTGGTGTATAATGACACCCAGGTCTCGTTGCACCTCCCCTTTTCCTAATCGGTCACCATTCAGATAATAATCTGTTTTCCTGTTTTTGCCATCAAAGTGGATAACTTCACATTTATCCACATTAAATTGCATCTGCCATGAATTTGCCCACTCACCCAACCTATCCAAGTCACCCTGCATCCTATTAGCATCCTCGTCACAGCTAACACTGCCACCCAGCTTCGTGTCATCCGCAAACTTGGAGATGCTGCATTTAATTCCCTCATCCAAGTCATTAATATATATTGTAAACAACTGGGGTCCCAGCACTGAGCCTTGCGGTACCCCACTAGTCACCGCCTGCCATTCTGAAAAGGTCCCGTTTATTCCCACTCTTTGCTTCCTGTCTGCTAACTAATTCTCCATCCACAATACCTTACCCCCAATACCATGTGCTTTAAGTTTGCACACTAATCTCCTGTGTGGGACCTTGTCAAAAGCCTTTTGAAAATCCAAATATATCACATCCACTGGTTCCCCCCTATCCACTCTACTAGTTACATCCTCAAAAAATTCAATGAGATTCGTCAGACATGATTTTCCCTTCACAAATCCATGTTGACTTTGTCCGATGATTTCACCGCTTTCCAAATGTGCTGTTATCACATCTTTGATAACTGACTCCAGCAGTTTCCCCACCACCGACGTTAGGCTAACTGGTCTATAATTCCCCGGTTCCTCTCTCCCTCCTTTTTTAAAAAGTGGGGTTACATTAGCCACCCTCCAATCCTCAGGAACTAGACCAGAATCTAACGAGTTTTGAAAAATTATCACTAATGCATCCACTATTTCTTGGGCTACTTCCTTAAGCACTCTAGGATGCAGACCATCTGGCCCTGGGGATTTATTTGCCTTCAATCCCTTCAATTTACCTAACACCACTTCCCTACTAACAAGTATTTCGCTCAGTTCCTCCATCTCACTGGACCCTCTGTCCCCTACTATTTCTGGAAGATTATTTATGTCCTCCTTAGTGAAGACAGAACCAAAGTAATTATTCAATTAGTCTGCCATGTCCTTGCTCCCCATAATCAATTCACCTGGTTCTGTCTGTAGGGGACCTACATTTGTCTTTACCAGTCTTTTCCTTTTTACATACCTATAAAAGCTTTTACAGCCAGTTTTTATGTTCCTTGCCAGTTTTCTCTCATAATCTTTTTTCCCCTTCCTAATTAAGCCCTTTGTCCTCCTCTGCTGAACTCTGAATTTCTCCCAGTCCTCAGGTGAGCCACTTTCTCTGGCTAATTTGTATGCTGCTTCTTTGGAATTGATACTATCCCTAATTTCTCTTGTCAGCCACGGGTGCACTACCTTCCTTGATTTATTCTTATGCCAAACTGAGATGAACAATTGTTGAACCACGAACTAACTGCTGAAAACTGGCAAGGCTTCCTAGCACACTGAACCCAAATAATATCAAATAGTTCCTTGTTCTGACTCTTCTGTAGCACTGTCAAGCTTCAGATGGATAACAGAAGTTCCAAGGACAAATTCCATCAGATATTTTACATGCTCAACCACTTCATTACAGTGTCAGGTAACATGATTTATGGGTTGTTACAGGTAGCCCACTCAAGATTCTAAGGAGGCTACTTTCACAACAAGATCATTCATTGTACCAGCATTCCTGCTGGAATAAAGTAACTTAAGCGCTTCTCAGTCTTCAACATGTGAGATAATCTTTTAAAAAAGACTAAATCTTTCCATGTTATAAAAATATACAATCATGAACTGAACACCAATGAGACAATAACGTACTTACTTAATATTCCCATGTGAAGATGTTTCATTATTTCTCAGCAAATGGCTAGAAATTAGTTTGCACGTTTGTTTATAAAAACAAAACTGACATGTTGCAGTAAACTAAAGAACAAAATAATTCTGTTCTGTGAAACTCAAATGAAATTCTCACTCTCTGTACAACTTACACAAACAGGGTTAGTGAACAGCAATACTTTTCCTCCATGAAGAATGGGGAATTTCTTTGCAATTCTAAACAAAATTTATCACTCATCTAACATTATTAAAAATCATCTAACGTTATTAAAAATGGTTGTAATTGAGGTGCAAATTAACTGCTGCTTTTCCTTCAATAATAAGAGTAATGGTATTTCAAAAGTATTTTATTTGTTACAAGAGACTGTGAACTTGGGTAATGAAACAGGCTCTATAAATATATTTTCCATGATTCTGTATCAAAAATTAAAGAAAGAACGAGATAACTAGTTTCACAGGACTTGATTGAGGTACCAAGATGTCAAGAGGACACCCTTATCATCTTAAATCCATGAGGCCTGAGGAAATACATCCTTTTCTACTTAAATCAATGCAGCCTAAGGGGGTAGATAGGTCTGAATTTAACATCTCATCCCAAATATTGACAGTTCTCTTCTACTGCATTGAAGCATCAGCCTAGTTCAAACGCTCAAATCACAATGGACATAATTCCACAGCAATATGACAGAGAGATGAGGGTGCTATCAAAGATCATGCCTGACACATTACAAAATTGTTAGTGAATCACACAACTTTCAATTTGTCCCACATGCGCCTTTGCCGAGTGCGCATAATTTTTGAGCAGCAAATTTTGCAGTTTCAACTTTGATTCATGCAGTTGAGATTGTCAGAACAGAGTACAATCAAAAATAAGGCAGTGCACAGGAGGTTCACCAGGTTGATTCCAGAGATGAGGGGGTTAGACCATATGGAGAGATTGAGTCACCTGGGACTGTATTCGCTGGAATTCAGAAGAATGAGAGGAGATCTTATAGAAACATATAAAATTATGAAAGGGGTAGATAAGATAGAGGCAGGAAAATTGTTCCCACTGGTAGCTCAGACTAGAACCAGGGGACATCGCCGTAAGGTTCTGGGGAGATTTAGGGCGGAGATGAGGAGGAACTGCTTTTCCAAGAGAGTGGTGAACCTACGCAATTCTCTGCCCAGTTGAACCCATGGAGGCTACCTCAGTAAATATATTTAAGATAATGTTGGATAGATTTTGGCATAGTAGGGGAATTATGGTTATGGGGAAAAGACAGGTAGGTGGAAATGAGTCCATTGCCAGATTAGCCATGATCTTATTGAATGGGGAGCAGGCTCAACAGGTCAGATGGCCTACTCCTGCTCCTATTTCTTATGTTCTTATGTTATGAGATTTAAACCCAGAGTAGGTATTGCTAAGTACTATCAATACTGATTCAAATCCTTGATCATTTACATACTTCAAAATGACAAGAGCAAAATCAGGGACGGAAGCTAAGGCAGGGATGGTAACTTTGAGGATGGTACAGCCCATCGTGCCTGAAACAGCTCTTTGAAATTAGTAATAGTCAGTGAGACTGCCCAGACTCAACTTAATACCTGGTAACCTGGGATCAGCCTGGCAACAAGTGGGTTTTGAGGACTCAGATGAGCTTCATGGACCCTGGTCTGGCCAAGGATTGAGTAGACAATGGAGTCTTACCCCGAGGGCTCTTCCGTATCACCACACTATTCCTTCTTACTGCTATTACAAAGTAAAGAACTGTTAGGTGCCACACCACCAGGTTCATGAACAGTTATTACCCTACAACCATCAGGGTCCTGAACCGGCACGGATAACCTCATTCATCACTACCCTGAACTCATTCTACGATCTACAGACTCACTTCCCGTGACTCTTTCCAACTAATGTTCTCAGTATGATTTATATTTGCACAGTTTACCTTCTTTTGCACATTGGTGTGTATCATTCTTTCTCTTTTTATATCTGGTATTTTGCAAAATTCAGTTTCTTTTTTCCCTGTAGATGCCGGCAAGGAAATGCCAGAGGCTTATTCCCAGGGCTGAAATGGCTGACACGAGGGGGCATGGTTGTAAGGTGCTTGGAAGTAGGTACAAGGGGGATGTCAGAGGTAAGTTTTGCGTCGAATGCACTGCCAGCGAAGGTGGTAGAGGTGGATACAATAGGGTCTTTTAAG
This sequence comes from Mobula birostris, assembly GCF_030028105.1. Taxonomy (NCBI): domain Eukaryota; kingdom Metazoa; phylum Chordata; class Chondrichthyes; order Myliobatiformes; family Myliobatidae; genus Mobula; species Mobula birostris. The sequence goes on along the minus strand of NC_092379.1, from coordinate 123,697,537 downwards.
AGACTCTTAGATAGGTACATGGAGCTTCATAGAATAGAGGGCTATGCAGTAGGGAAATTCTAGGCAGTTTTTAGAGTAGGTTACATGGTCAGCACAACATTGTGGGCCGGATGGTCTGTAATGTGCTGTAGATTTCTATGTTTCTATGAATCTCAAGGTAACAGATTGAGCAAATATAGAACACTATAGAATCATATAGGCCTTTTACCCACAATGTTGTGCTGACCTTTTGAACTACCCTAAGATTAATCTAAGCCTTCCCTCATACATAACCCTCCATTTTTCTATCATCCATATGTGCTGGTAACATACATGCACTTGGATAATAAATTTGCTTTTTACATGGTTCAGGACTCCAGGGAAAAATGTTTGCTTTATTTATACAGTTATGGCAATCCTGGGGACTCCTGACACTCAACTGCATCTGAAAGGGAAATCTTGCAAAATATGGCCTGATGAAGGATCTCAGCCAGAAACGTCCACTCACCTGCTGAGTTCCTCCAGCATTTTGTACGTGTTACTCTTGCAAAATATGAGATGTTGGCAACACTACGAGTACATCTGGCTGAGTAAAATATAAAAGAAGGTAACGAACCTCCTCCACCTGCCCTACCTTTATCTTCCCTCTGCACTCAGAACATCAGCCACCCACTTGCCTTCATAGATGCTGCCTCACCTGCTAGGTTTTTCCAAAACAATTTGTTCTCTACTCCAGGTTCAATCATCTGCAGTCTCTTGTTTTTACAGCAAAAACATTATTTTCATGATTAAGATTACTGATACCACCTTTTTAATTCCATATTTATAAAATTATGTGAGGTTTGAACTCTTGTTTCCTCACCATTATTTCAGACCTATGGATACCAGTCGAATAACTTTACCATCTGCTACTTAACCTCATTAAAGTGAGGCCGTAGCAAAATAACATGGGTTTCCTGAAAGTGAATGCAGTGGATAATGCACTCTCAAATGATCAATACTATTCAGTGCTTGAAAAGAAAATTGGTATCAGCTAAAAACACATCCTAATCTTAATGACAGGTTGCAGTTTAAAGCTTTGTTGCTTTTACATACAAAACGTTGTCCAGCAAAGCTAGAACTATTATTTTGGAATTCTGGGTCAGTGTTTTAATGGGAAATTTATTTTGCCTGATTATAGGAGTATTAAAACTCGCACATCACAGATTTAGATGCAAGTGTCTGCAGCCACATTGTTATTTTCTGCTATGTAAAGTATTGAGAGAAAGAGAGAGAGTTATAATTTTTCTTTGTAATTACAGTGAAATGTTTGCAACTCTCCTGCATTCTACTATTCATCATTATCCATGGTGATATATTTAAATATGTTGCAGCTGCTGATTGCAGTTCCATCAGTAACAGCTGGCTTTTTCTTGTGAAGATGAGGGCAAGGTCATGGAGTTATTCAGCTGTTGTTATGCCAGTGTTATTAATTACTTTCGATATTTTTGTTTGTGTTTACTTATTTCATATTGCATCATGCCAATAAATCCATCAACATAAGAAATTTCCAACAACCAATTCACAAATGAGAATATACATTTGTGGAAATACAGGTTTTGCTATAAATAGATTTGTAAGTCAAAACTGTGCAAACAAATTTTCTCATGGAATGGCTGATCTATAAAATGAAATTGTATTTTGAATAGACATACCAGTCTATCAATCTCATCTTCATTCATGTGAGCTCTCAATGAAGGATGTGAAGAGTGAATTAGTTGGACAAGAGGCATTGCATGTTCCTGTCCCCCTACACACAATTAAATGACATATGTAAACTGAACTATTTGCATCTTTTCATCAAAATGAGAACCATTTTACTTAAACTGACAAAAATCTTCCTCGTGATGTAAAATGTAGGTTAACCTGTAGTTGCATTTCAATCTACCAATATGTTAAGACAATAATGATTATTCTTCTTCTTTACAAATGCACTCATTCATTCACTGATGGTACTGAGCCACATCAATATGGAAAGTTTCTGGTTCATTATTTTATAGTCTATACTACACTTCAGGGTTACTCAGTGAAAAAATTCAGATGAGGTAGGAGAGAGCAGTGATAATCCCACTTCTACTATTGTCCAATAAACCACAACAGTCATTATATTGATTGAAGGGGGAGGGAAATGGATTGAATGTTTAGGCACAATACCCTTTCTAAAATAACCTATGTGAAGTTGATCCTGATGAGGCATTGCACTATTTTTTTATAATGGTGATAAAAGACCTACCATTTAATTCAATGGCTTCAAAATTACCAACATACCCTTCTGTCAATAATTGGAAGACACTCCTATATTTTGTTTAGTCTTCTGACCCAATAAGTTTGATCATACTTTAAAGAATAACTTGCTGCAGAGTACCTTTAAGTGCCCTGGGATGATGATGAAGAGTTTGCAACCAACAGCTGGTGAAACTGTTTCACAGGGTGATCTAGCTGGCACCTGATAGTCTGTGGACCTTCCTATGTATCAACATGACATTTCATTAATCGATAATGCCCAGCTTAACCTACCGCTCCTATGATACCCTGCTCCCAGCTCATCCAACCTGCTGACCGTAGGTTTCTGAAAGTCACCAGCACACCCATTCCTTGGTTTCAGGTCTGCTTCAGGATAGATATTTTACAAATTACCATAATTAATGGAAAATAAATAATACTTTTCCGCAGTTTTGTTTGTGCTGTCTCCAACTTGACCACAATTTTGTGAAGTTCATCCTACAAATTAGGCATGACTTTTATCAATGCAGTAGTTACAAGTATTTTAAACTGAGCCAGTGAGCACAATATTGATGTGAATAAATTAAATAAAGGCACCAGTTTAATTCATTTATCTGAACTAGACTCAAAGTCAAATAGCAGAAGCAAAGAAGCAGTGTTTTAATTACTAACACACTAGACCACTCAGATCCTCCTTGCATTTTCTAGTTTTTAAAAAAATCTAATTCACTAACCTACTGGGAAAATGAGTACTTATTTAAATTTTTAAGACAGTTTACTTCCTCCATTTGGCTACGAAATTGAAAATTTGTCCATGGTTGAATTAAGCAGACTTAATTACTATATCCTATCGTAAACACTTGACAGCTGTGAGACATATACTGGTACATTTTTAACAAAATCATGCAGACACTTTAAAAGGTACACTGTACGGTGTTTAGTGATTGAGGGGCAGATTATAGTTTTAGGATTAGGAACCACAGAAACACCAAACTAATGTGAAATTAGATATTATCTATAGACAATAAAGTCTGAGAAAAGTAAATGAAACATTAATTTGCCCATAAATTCATATACTTCCCAGAGCCGCATTTCAACATCAAGCTCAGGTGCCAACATTACTGCCACATAGAGACCTAGACCTCAACCATCTGATCTTCAGATACCACCCAAGCAACCTCTAACCCTGTCAGGCCCCAAGCCTCATACCAATGGAAACATTAACCTCAAATTCAGAGCACTGCCAACTCACACCCACCATTCATGTTATCAATCTTCGTCTAATTTCCCAGTCTCTCTTATTCAAAGTACAGGCATGACCGCTCCCCTCAAACCTCCCATCATTACTCAAAGTCACATCTCTTCTTCTGCCACTGAAGCTGCCATGGGTGGGCCTTCAGCTGAAGCAGTTATTGGCAACCTGCTGAAAATCCATCTGTCACAACCTTTTGCATGTACTGGAATTTCTAGGCCAACGTGCTTTGCATGGAATTGAGCAATTTCTGGGGAACAGAACATCTCTGGATTCATGGTGTCAGTGTCATTTCACTCCTGGTTTACATATTATACTAATTACTGCAGAGCAAAATCAAGAAACTGCAGAAACTGGAAATCTGGGATGGGGGAGAGACCCCCATCCACCCCAGACATTCTCTCTTTTCCTCAAAAGCCTGAGAACATGCACCACCAGGCTCAAGTACAGCTTCTGTCCTGCTGATTTAAGACTATTGAACGGACTTTGTAAATGATAAGGTGGACTCTCGTCTTCACTATCTACCTTGCCGTGATCTTGCCTCATCATTATCTATATGCACAACAATCTCAATGTAATTGTAACATTTATTCTGCATTCCATTATTGCTTTTCCCATGTACTAGCTCAATGCACTGATGTGGTGAAATGATCTTCATGGATAGCATGCAAACCAATGTTTTTCACTGTACCTCAGTACATGTGAAAATAATAAACCAATTCACTAATTTAAGTTGTTGTGACAAAAGTGTTCGGGGCATGAAGCAGTAAACCTTCGGAGTTTTACACTAAAGGATACTCAATCAACAGAAACTTTGGGATTGAAACACTCAGAACATTCAATTTTGATGTTCCATGTACCAAAGAAAATCATCAATTGATTGACGGAATGCTGGACCAGAACAGTCATATAAAGCATCAGTTAAGCCTAACTAAAGTGTTCTGAGTTGTTTTTGGCATCATATGTTCAAAAGGCTGAAATGGTCACATAGATAGTGCAGCTAGAAATTAACAAAATTATCCAGAAGGAACCAGCTAAACTCTCACGAGACTCCATAAATGAATAAAGACATAGGAGAACAAGTGAAGACAGGAGACGTATAGTCAGCAGGTAAGAGTAAAATGAATGGATTAGGAGAGCAAATGAACAAATTAGGAACACAATGAGGATCTACTAGGAGTGAGGCAAAGCAGCAGCAAGGTCATGTGCCCTATGCAAAATACAGTCTTGAGTCAAATTGGGGTGGATAAATCCTCAGGACTTGACAAGGTGTTCCCTCGGACACTGAGGGGGGCAAGTGCAGAACTTGATAGGTCCTAGCAGAGATATTTAAATCACCCAGTTATTAATACCTTTCAATAAGGTATTCTAAGGGACCAGATATATGACTATTTGGATAGACATGGATTGATTAAGGATAGTCAGCATGGCTTTATGCATGGTAAGTTGTGTCTAGCCAATCTCATAGAGTTTGTCAAGGAAGTTACCAGGAAAATTGACAAAGGCAAGGCAGTGGATGTTGTCTATCTGGACTTCAGCAAGGCCTTTGGCAAGGTCCCACATGCAAGTTTGGTCAAGAAGGTTCAGTCACTTGGCATTCAAGATGAGGTAATAAATTGGATTAGACTTTGACTTTGTGGGAGAAGCCAGAGAGTGGTAGTAGATGGTGGCCCCTCTGACTGGAGGCCCATGACTAGTGGGGTGCAGCAGGGGCTGGTGCTGGGTCAGTTGTTGTCTGTCATCTACATCAACAATCTGGATGATAATGTGGTTAACTGGATCAGCAAATCGGCAGATTGAGAGTTAATGGACAGCAAGGAAGACTATCAAATCTTGCAGTAGGATCTGGAACACCTGATAAAATGGGCTAAAAAAAATGGCAGATGGCATTTAATACAGGCAAGTGCAAGGTGTTGAATTTTGGGAGGACCAACCAGGGTAGTTGTCACGCAATGAGTGGAAGGGCACTAAAAAGTGCTGTAGAACAAAGGAATTTGGGAATATAGGTCCAAAGTTCATTTAAAGTGCTGTCACAGATAGATAGGGTTGTAAAGAAAGCTGTTGGCACATTGGTCTTCATAGATCAAGGTATTAAGTACAGGAGTTGGGATGTTATGTTGAAGTTGTATATGACGTTAGTGAGACCTAATTTGGAGTACTGTGTTCAACTTTAATCACATACCTATGTAAGGGGGTTTCATCTCTTATGTTACTGCGTAGGCTAATTAAAATGGCTTCTTTGTTATGTTATACTTGGGAATACTTCTTTGTTATGTTAAATGCTGAGAAAGTCTCTAACTGGACATTTGCTTGGGTTAATACAGACAGCAGGGTGCTATTAGCCAATGGGTGGTCATGTATCGTTTTGTTTTCCGATGATAATGCTGTATCATATGACTGGAGATGGGGTTTTTGGCGGGGAGTCGGAGGAGAGACGGGGAGGATGGTGGACGTGCGAAAAGGCTCCGGTCGATCACTCCAGGTGGTCCCGAGCTGTGAGTCGACAGGATCCGGGTGGTCGTCAGGAATCGATTGAGCTCCAACAGCTGTGCACGAAGAACTTGGACTTTGATAAGTCTGGCGCCTTTTTTTCCCATTACTTCCTTTTCTGTATCAAATTTATATTAATCTCATAGACTGAGTAATATCTATAAAGTGTACTTGGTAAAATGTACTGCGTGTGCTGGCTGATGATTGATGTTTGGGATTGTTTCGGGCGGCAGTGGTGCAGCGACCGACTCAGTGGGAAGCGTTCAGGCAGGTGCTGGGCGGGATTTCCCCTAGACATATACGAGCCAATATAGCTGAGCGTTACATGCAAAGAAAGACATAAATAAGATTGAAAGAGTACAGAGAAAATTTACAATGATGTTTCTGGGACTGGAGGACCTGAGTTATATGGAAAGATTGAATAGGTTAGAACTTTATTCCTTGGAATGTAGGAGATTGAGAGGAGATTTGATAGACGTATACAAAATTATAAGGCGTATCGATAGGGTAAATACAAGCAGGCTTTTTCCACTGAGGTTGGGTGAGACTACAACTAGCGGTCATGAGTTAAGAGTGAAAGATGAAATGTTTAAGGGGAACATGAGGGAAAACTTCTTCACTTAGCGGGGAGGTGAGAGTGTGGAACAAGCTGCCAGTCCAAGTGGTGGATGCAACTTTGTTTTCAATGTTTTAGGTACATGGATGGGAAGGGTATGGAGGGCTCTGATCCGGGTGTAGGTCGATAGGACTAGGCCGTTTCAAATGGTTCAGCATGGACTAGATGGGCTGAAGGGCCTGTTTCTGTGCTGGAGTCTTTAATGACTCTATTTTAAGGAAACTCGGAAATCAGCAGATACATCAATGCACATGTTTAGCAACTTGTTAGAAAAGTTGTAGGGTCAGAGGACTAGCAGATGGCTAAAGTAATATCCTTATTTAAGAAGAATATAACCTGCCTAGTGAAATATAAAGTCAGCAGTAGGGAAAAAAACATCATTCCTACCAAAAGGAGAGAACATCCAGCAATGAATCTCTTAACAACAGACACATTAAGCTAAATGGTCTCTTTCCGTGCTGCAAGTCGTTTGTGGCTCTATGAGTAATCAGCACAGATTTCAAAAACTAAAATCTAGTTTCACAAAACTTATTGAACCTTGATTAAAAGGTTACAAGGAAGATACTAGAGCAGTGCTGTAAATGCATTTTATTTATATTTTCAAAATGCTCTTGATTAAAGGAGTGACAAAAAAAGATCCCTGCACCCTTCATTCACTGACAAGGAGCAGAATTAATTCTCAGGTGGCTTCAAGACATGAAACAGAGAGAGCGTTCACAGTAGAAATGGATAGGTGTGTTCTACAAGGGCTTTCAATACTGATTTAGATTAGAATCAAAAACCTGCCTTCCTCATTTGCAGAATGGATTCAAAATGGAGAACTGCAATAAGTTGCAAGAGGATATTATTAAACTTACAGAATTGGCATTTAGTTGGCAAATGGAGTTCAACTAAGCTAAACCAGACCATAAGATAAAGGAGCAGAATTAGGCAATATGGCCCTTCAAGTCTGCTCTACCTTTCAAACATTGTTGATTTATTTTTCCTCTCAATCCCATTCTTCTACCTGCTCCCCATAATCTTTGACAGCCTGACAAACTCTGCTTTAAATACACTCAGTGACTTGGCCTCTGCAGATGCCTGCAGCAATAAATTTCATAAATTCACCACCCTCTAGCTAAAGTGAAACATAGTACCTTTTGGTAGGAAGACAGGAGGTTTCTTATATCTAGAAAGGCGCAAACCTGGGGAGCAGGGTTGAGTTAGGAATCAAAGGGGTTCTCAGAATGCAGATATATTTATCATTAAATGTTGTAGCTCACTGTAGCAAGAACACAAAAAAGGCAAACCAAACACTCAAGTATAATTGTGTGGCGCTAGAATTGAAAAACAAGGAAGTTATTTAAAACTTAAACCAGACCCTAGTTAGAATGCGTGAAAGATCACTTTGCAGATCTCTCATCCAACTGATATACTGAGGAATAAAATAAGGAGAAGACAACAAAAATACAAGAGAAAATATATTGAGGAAGGATGAGCAGACTGGTTCTTTTCTTGAGAAAAAGTTACAATAGAGAGCTTTAAATTTATGTTTCAATAATAAAGATGACATTGTGGAGCAACCATCAGTGCAGCTGTCTCAAAGATTAAGAGATCCAGGTTCTCCAGGGTAACATACATGTGGACTTTGTATGTTTGCCACATAACCAGAGAGTCCAGTTTCATCTCACATTCCAAAGATGGCTTAACTATCTACTGTAATTATCACTTGGATAGTAAAGGGAAATAAAGTAGAGGTGATGAAGTAGTGAATACAGAAAGAATTGTTGCATTGCTAAGGAAGAGTGTGTTTATAAACCACAGTTTTTTCATAATACTTTATATAAGACTTGTACTTTTAACAAATCATGTATTTTCACACTCACTGGCAGAAAGCAGCATAGCAGCTAAACTAACGGTTTATCACCTTTCTCATTTTTTCATTGATTAAGTATTAGCACATTACCCATGTGATGTAATTGTTTTAGTCATAAGACCATAAGACGTAGGAGCAGAATCAGGACAATCAGCCCATCAAGTCCACTCCATCATGGCTGATCCCGGATCCCATTCAACCCCACACACCTGCCCTCTCACCATATCCCTTGATGCCCTGACCAATCAGGAATCTATCAACTTCCACTTGAAATATACCCATGGACGGCCTCCATCACAATCTGTGGCAGACTTTTCTTTGGCTAAAAAAAATTCCTCCTTACTTCTGTTCTAAAAGGTCTTGTGGCTGTGCTCTCTAGTTCTGGATACCCCCACCAGAGGAAAAATCTTCTCCACATCCACCTTATCTAGTCCTTCCAACATCCAGTAGGTTTCAATGAGATCCCCAAGCAATCTTCTAAATTCCAGTGAGTACAGGCCCAAAGCTGCCAAATATCCCTCATACGTTAACCCCTTCATTCCCGGAATCATCATCATGTAGCTCCTCTGAACTCTCTCCAATGACGATACATTCTTTCTGAGATAAGGAGCTCAAAACTGTTGACAACACTCCAAGTGTGGCCTGACTAACATGTAACCTATTAACTAATTTACTTCTATCGAAGGAATTTCTCTTATCTGTAAAAGTGATAGATTTTTCAGAAGAACCATCATTATTCTTTTCTCTTACACTCGTTAGCATCATTTCTCAGCTCTTTATTTAGTTTGCATATTATTTGTATGTTTGTTTGTACTCTAAAATAAACTGAAATCTTGGAATTAACACTGTTCATCATTTTTGACTCCCAGAAGAACCCCAAGGATCATAAATTAAACAGAGACCCAACAAGCTTAACCAGAGGCTTCTCTCATATGTAAGAAATCCAAAAAAATCCAACAGAGAATTCAGAAGAGGCATTTTTACCTGAAGAGTGTGAGAATGTGGAACTCATTAACACAGGGGGTAGATGAAGGAATTAGCCTTTCTGTGGTGAAGGTGCATAAACGGAGGAGGATGGGAGGAGATGGTCACGGCAAAATATTTGAATGAGGAAAGCGGGAGGAGGCTCAAGCAGAGAATAAACAGCTGCCTGTATTGATTAGGCTAAATGGTATGATACTCTGCCTGAACCCTCTGTAATCCCTGGAATTTAGAAGTTTATACAATGATTAGATTTGTGGTTTTAAGATAAGGGAAAACATATTTCTTTTGGTTGGAAATCAAGAACCAGAGACCAAGGTCTTAAAAAAAAGAGGCAGATCATTCAAGCGTGAAACCAGAAAACACTTCTACATGCAAATTGTGATACAAGTGTGAAACTTTTGTTAATGAAGTTAATAGAAGGATAAGTGTTAATTCTAATTCTGGCACTGATGGAGTTTACAATCAAGAGAGATTAAAAGAGTGTAAATTGTTTGTTTGGAGTTTGATTACAGATTAGACTTGACTCAGTGAATGGCTAGGTGATTTCCGTAAGGATAGTGACCATACCCTGACACTGCATATATAGACACGAGGGCAACTTAAATACAATTACTTCATTGACATCCAGGTGACTTCTGTGTCTAAGTGAATCAAATTGACTTTATTTCTTACATCCTTCACATACATGAGGAGTAAAAATCTCTGTTACATCTCCATCTAAATATGCCATGTGCAATCATGGTAATTTATAATAAACAGAACAATCAATGTAATATAGAGTACACTTTAAATCAGCATGAGTTCATCAGTCTGATGGCCTGATGGAAGAAGCTGTCCTGGAGCCTGTGGTCCTGGCTTTTATGCTGCGGTACCACTTTCCGGATGGTAGCAGCTGGAACAGATTGTCGTTGGGATGGCTTGGGTCCCCAGTGATCCTACGGGCCCTTTTTACACACCTATCCTTGTAAATGTCCTGAATCATGGGAAGTTCACAACTACAGATGTGCTGGGCTGTCTGCATCACTCTCTGCAGAATCCTGCGATTAAAGGAGGTACAGTTCCCATATCAGGCAGTGATGCAGTCAGTCAGGATGCTCTCAGTTGTGCCCTGTAGAAAGATCTCAGGATCTGGGGGCCCATACCAAACTTCCTCAATCGTCTGAGATGAAAGAAGCGCTGTTGTGCCTTTTTCACCACACAACTGGTGTATACAGATCACCTGAGGTCCTCGGTGATGTGGATGCCGAGGAACTTGAAGCTGTTTACACTCTCAACCCCAGATCCATTGATGTCAATAGGGGTTAGCCCGTCTCCATTCCTCCTGTAATCCACAACCAGCTCCTTTGTTTTTGCGACATTAAGGGAGAGGTTGTTTTCTTGACAGCACTGTGTCAGAGAGAGAAATTCACACTCGCACACCTTAACTGTCAGCTTATTGTGATCAATACCATAGGGTACCACCTCCTGCGATAATAAAATTTTTACAGCAACTTTGAAATGGTTAATTTATCTCTGCTTAGTGTTGGTTTCACAGATGAATCATTCCTTTCCAGTTTGAGCAGGACCATGTTTGTATAACTGTCAGTTCTGAATAAAATGCTTGGTCAGCAGACATCACTACCTCATTTATCAAGCATTGCTATCATAGAACTCACTTCTTTGACAACTGATGTAAAAAAATAACTACATCAGCTTGAAATGGACAAGTGTCAAGTGCAACATCAAAATGAAATTCATTTCTAAACTGTAAGCAAATCAAATAATTGAAGCTATGTATTGAATTGTCAATTACATCTATCAGAAAAAGGAAAAGGCTGGGACTTTTTCAGATATGTTTGAAAACAACAAGGTAGATAGAACAGATGAATTTTGTGCAGTATAAACAATGACGTACGTACACAAAGTCAAATCGCATGCTCCCACGCTATAGATTCTTCATAGGCTAAGTTGAAAGTAATAGATATATCACATCAGTGGCTGTGGAGACAAGTATCCTTCTGTGTCTAATAATTTTGGAATTTGGTTCTAACTTTTTTCTAGTAATTCCAGTTTCACTCCATTGGATTATGCTTGGTGGTGACACTATGATCTCACTTTGGACAATGAAAAGTAGATGGCTTATTCATTGCAACAGGCTCTAATACTGCTTTTCATTGCCAACTTCAAATATGGTAACGTCAGCTGATTTGCCAACAGTTACAGAAACCAACAGTGGCGCTTCACAGAAGCAAAATAGTGTAATTCACCTTCCTCCAGAACACAGCGCTCACTATGCCATTCAGAAATACAGCAGCAATATAATTATCCGTTGAACTGCAGGAATGGACTTTGCGAATCACTTAAACCTCTTAAATATTTGTTAGAAATATTCAGAATTGCCAAGAGGAGAAGACACAAGAGTGAAATCTCATTGCTGGGATCCATCAACCATATATTAAGCATTTATTGAGATAAAGTGTGTAATAGGCCCTTCCAGCCCTTTGATCTTTGCCAGCTTGCAACCCCCCCCCCCATTTAACCCTAGCCTAATCACAGCACAATTTACAACGATCAATTAACCTACCAACATCTTTGGATTGTGGGAGGAAACCAGAGCTCCTGGAGGAAACCCACGCTGTCACAGAGAGAATGGACGAACTCCTTACGGGCAGCAGCAGGAAATGAAGTTGGGTTGCTGGTACTGTAAAACAATGTGCTAACCACTATGCTACCATGCACTAGACCTAAGCATTTTAAACAGTGTCTTAGATGTGATGTGTCACACCTTCAGTATAAAGTTTAACAAATAATTGTTCTGTTATAAATAAATGAAGCATTTGTTAAATGCCACTCTGTCATTTTTCACATCACTCATGTGCCTTTAATAAATCTCACTCACACGAATGATCAGCATGACCAAGAGTTCAAACTTTCAGCTTAAAGTACAGAAAAATAAAAATCAGTCCATTTTCAATATCTCCCAAAAGAACAAAGAAGCGCACATCGTATTGGAAAAGACCCTGCACTCCTGATAGAGTCACTTCTGGCTAAAGGAAAACTGACACGGATTTAAGTTATTTTAATGTGAATCTCCACAGACGTTATATAGTGATTCTCCTTGGCCTGATTTAACAATCTATATTCCTTCTTACTTGCATTAATAGAAGCTGCTGGTTGAGACTGTGAGCTCTCAGATACATTCAAATGATCATTTTGTACCTGTGAGCCCAGGTAGATAGTTACTCTGTACTGAGCATGGGGAGGGAGCATTACTGCCATTATCACTACTAACCTTATCTAAAGATCTCACCTACAATTCCAGCTTTTAAAATGAGGAGTGGGCTCAATGGTAGCAAGGAACCTAACAATCTTGCTCTCTGAACTTGCTGGATGAACTTGGGGTCAGACTGCATCCGTGGTCTATGTTTCAGGTCAGGACCCTACATCAGAACTCTCGATTGCAGGGTTTTGATCCCAACATTGACCATCCTTCTTGCTTCCACAGATACTGGCTAACCCACTAAGTTCCTGTAACAGTTCGATTTTTTTTTGCTCCAGATTACAGCATTTGCAGTCACTTATGTCTATACAATTTCTTTCATATTGAGGGCAACTATAGACTAATTTTCCAACTCCTGTTGTTTCTCAATGTGGACATGAACACCACTGAGGTGTACTGCCCATTGTCAGGCTGGGCATCACTTTTGGCTCATTGTGTCAAAGGGGCAACTCTGAATGGTCCATTCAGATAAATTGGCTCAATACCAAAAGAGCCAATCTAATGGGGTGCTATTGAAACAGGAACAATATAGCACCATAGTTTATCTCTGAACAGTGCTGGTAGCTATTCAATTAAATTCAGACGTGGATGTCGCCCACAAAGTGATAGTGGAGCCCAGTTCTCCTGATGCTTGTATAAGTGATGAAGTTGCTTCAAAGAGATGATGTTATATTACCAACTCCCTCTAGTGGCTGGAGGACGCCACATAAATAGAAAGGTTTCTCTCAAAGTAGCTCAACTGTGAGCATTAATGATGCTTGTAAAGTTAGGATGGTACCATCATGATACAAAGATCCATTAGCCTGTGATCAGCGTGGCAAAATGAACAAAGGACATGGGCATGGGGTTGCCTCTCTCATTATCTGATTCCAATACTAATGAAACTCAAAGCCACAAACCGTTTTACAGAGAGAAGCGGTACATTAATTGTAATTATTTAATTGTGCAGAGAAACAATAAATTTTTTTCTGTTCATAGTGCGTGGCTGGTAGTTACATAAAAACATGTGAATTAGGACCAAGAGGTGACCAATCAACCCCTCAAACTTGTTCCACCCTTTAATAAAATCATGGCAGATCTGAATACAGTTTGAGCTCATCCACCCACAGCAATCCTTCAACCTCTTTTTTTTAAATCAGAAGTATGATTTAAAGATATTCACAGATCACTTTCACCACCCCTTGAGGAACAGAGTTCCAAAAACTCATGGGGGAGGGGGGAGAGAGAGGGGGGAAGAGAGAGAGGGGGAGAGAGAGGGGGGAAGAGAGAGGGGAGAGAGAGGGGGGAAGAGAGAGGGGAGAGAGGGGGAGAGAGGGGGGAGAGAGGGGGGGAGATAACTTCATCTGTCTTAAATGGACAGCGACTTATTTTTAAACATTGACTCCTAATTCTAGATTCTCACACTTAAAGAAACATCCTCTCCACTTCCACCCCTCAGCACCTTAGAAGTTTCAATTAAGTTGCTGTTCACTCTTCTAGACTCTAGTGAGGACAATCCTACCCTATCCAACCTTTTCTGGTAAGGCAGCCATACCAATCCCCATTCCAGGTATTAATCTAGTAACCATTCTCTGAATTGTTTCCTATGCATTAGCATCTTCCCTTCAATAAAGGGACCAATTCTGTACATGGAACTCCAGATGTGGTCTCACCAGTGACCAATACACAGTAACTGAAGAATAACTTTTGTATTCAATTTCTAGAGCAATAAACACCAACACTCCCCTGGGTGCTCCAGTTTCCTCCCACATTCCAAAGACGTACAGGTTAGAGTTAGAAAGTTGTGCGCATGCTGTGTTGGTCTCAGAAGCGTGGTAACACTTGCAGGCTGCTCCCAGCACATTCTTGGAGTGTTGGTTGTTAACAAAAATGATGCATTTCACTGTATGTTTTAATGCACATTGACAAAAAAAGATAAATTGTTCATCTTTATTCTTACTGTGCTTGCTTTCCTAATGAAGGTTCTACATGTATGAACAGTAAGTAACACAAGATTTCTAACTTAAATTTCCAAAAGCCCTTTGCAAATCACGAAGCAGGACACCCCGATGCCTTCTATACCTTAGTGCTGTATAATCTATCATTGCTTAGGTAACGTGCTTCCTTATCTTTCCTGCAAAAAATGTACAATACTGCATTTAGATTTTAGATTTAGTGATACCATAAAACCGTAAGATTTGGAAATGAATTAGGCCATTTGGCCCATTGAGTCTCCTCCACCATTTCATTGTGGCTGATCCATTTTTCCTCTCAGTCCCAATCTCCTGCCTTCTCCCCGATTCCTTTCATACCCTGACCAATCAAGAATCTATCAACTTCTGCCTTAAATATACATAATGACGTGGCCTCCACAGCTGCCTGTGACAAACAATTCCACAGATTCACCAATCTCTGGGTAAAGACATTGCTCTGCATCTCCATTCTAAAAGGACACCCCTCTATTCTGAGCCTGTGTCTTCTGGTCTTTGACTCCTCCACCAAAGGAGACATCCTGTCCACGTCTACTCTATCAAGGCCTTTCACTATATGATAGGTTTCAACGAGGTCATCCCTCATTTGTCTAAATTCCAGTGAATAAAGGCCTAGAGCCATCAAATGCTTTTAAATGTGACAAGCCATTCAATCCTGGAATCATTTCCATGAACCTCTTTTGAACCCTCTCTAGTTTCAGCACATCCCTTCTAAGATAAGGGGCCCCAAACTGCTCACAATTCTCCAAGTGAGGCCTCATCAGTGCTTTATAAAGTCTCTACATTACTTCCTTGATTTTATATTTTAGTCCTCGTAAAAGGAATGCTAACATTGAATTTTCCTTCCTCACCAGAGACTCAACCTGTAAATTAAGCTAAAGGGAATCCTGCACAAGGACTTCCAAGTCCCTCTGTGCCTCAGTTTTTTGTATTTTCTCTCCATTTAAAAAATAGTCAACCCTTTCATTTCTTCTATCAACAAGCATGACCATAGACTTCCTGACACTGTATTCCATTGCCACTATGCCCATTCTCTTAATCTATCTAGTCTACCTGAAGAAGGCTGAAAAGCAGGACCTCCAGGGTGGTTATCTCAGGTTTGCTTCCAGTTCCTTGTGCTGGAGAGGACAGGAACAGGGAGATAGCCGATCTGAATGTGTGGCTGAGGAGCTGGTGCGGGGAGCAGGGATTTAGATTCTTGGACCACTGGGATCTGTTTTGGGGTAAGGATGAATTGTACAGAAGGGACGGGTTGCACCTTAACAGACGGGGGACCAGCGTTCTGCCAGACAGGTTTGTCACTGCTGCACGGGTGTGTTTTAACTAAGTAGTGGGGGGGGGGGTGGGCGGATGAATTGGAAATATAAGAATGGAGTGAAAGGGAAAGAGAGAATAAGAAAAGTTAAGAAAGACAACAGAATTAAAGGGGTGAAAACTCAGGAAGGGATCGGAGAGTATGGCCAAGTGCAATAGGAATCGATGTGAAAGGTGCGGGGAGTAAAAATATCATTTTAAAAGGATTAAGAGTATTACATAGGAATGCACGGAGTATAAGAAATTAAGTGGATGACCTCGAGGCTCAGTTGGAAATTGGCAAGTATGATGTTGTGGGAATAACAGAGACATGGCTGCAAGAGGACCAGGGCTGGGAAATGAATATTCATTTAATAAATCTGTTAAATCCCCAGGGCCTGATGGTCTGCATCCCGGGGTACTTAAGGAGGTGGCTCTAGAAATCGTGGACGCATTGGTAATCATTTTCCAATGTTCTATAGATTCAGGATCAGTTCCTGCGGATTAGAGGGTAGCTAATGTTATCCCACTTTTTAAGTAAGGAGGGAGAGAGAAAACAGGCAATTATAGACCAGTTAGTCTGACATCACTGGTGAGGAAGATGCTGGAATCAATTATAAAAGATGAAATAGCGGCATATTTGGAGAGCAGTGGCAGGATAGGTCTGAGTCAGCATGGATTTACGAAGGGGAAATCATGTTTGACTAATCTTCTGGAATTTTTTGAGAATGTAACTATGAAAATGGACATGGGAAAGCCAGTGGATGTAGTGTACCTGGACTTTCAGAAAGCCTTTGAGAAGGTCCCACATAGGAGGTTAGTGTGCAAAATTAGAGCAAATGGTATTGGGGGTAGGGTACTGACATGGTTAAAAAATTGGTTGGCAAACAGGAAACAAAGAGTAGGGATTAATGGGTCCTTTTCAGAATGGCAGGCAGTGACTAGTGGGGTACCGCAAGGCTCGGCGCCTCGATGATTTAGATGAAGGGATTAAAAGTAACATTAGCAGATTTGCAGATGACACAAAGCTGGGTGGCAGTGTGAAATGTGAGGAGGATATTAAGAGAATGCAGGGTGACTTGGACAGGTTGGGTGAGTGGGTAGATGCATGGCAGATGCAGTTTAATGTGGATAAATGTGAGGTTATCCACTTTGGTGGCAAGAACAGGAAGGCAGATTACTATCTGAATGGTGTCAAGTTAGGAAAAGGGGAAGTACAATGAGATCAAGGTGTCCTTGCTCATCAGTCACTGAAAGTAAGCATGCAGGTACAGCAGGCAGTGAAGAAAGCTAATGAAATGTTGGCCTTCATATCAAGGGGTGTTGGGTATAGGAGCAAAGAGGTCCTTCTGCAGTTGTACAGGGCCCTGGTGAGACCACACCTGGAGTATTGTGTGCAGTTTTGGTCTCCAAATTTGAGGAAGGACATCCTAGCTATTGAGGGAGTACAGCGTAGGTTCACGAGGTTAATTCCCGGGAAGGCGGGACTGTCATATGTTGAAAGATTGGAGCAACTGGGGTTGCATACGCTGGAATTTAGAAGGATGAGAGGGGATCTGATTGAAACATATAAGATTATTAAGGGATTGGACACGCTAGACAGATAGGAGCAACAGGGCTCTCACAGCTAATGGTACGAGCCAACGGTTTAAAAAGTTCGCCTGTTTGGCGAGGTAAGTGGATGAGTAGACTTATTTTTCCTGTTTCATTCCCGTACAATTAGATAGCATGCCTGCAGGGTTAGCGCTTTGTTCAGGGTGTCAGATGTGGGAATCCTGGGAGACCTCCAGCCTCCCTGGTGGCCACATCTGCGCCAGGTGCACCGAGATGCAGCTCCTCAGAGACCGTGTTAGGGATCTGGAACTGCAGCTTGATGACCTACTGCTTATCAGGGAAAGTGAAGAGGTGATAGACAGGAGCTACAGGGAGGTAGTCATCCCTAGGCTACAGGGGTCAGAAAACCGGGTCACTGTCAAGAGAGGGAAGGGAAATGCCCGGATAGTGGAGAGCACACCTGTGGCTGTCCCCCTCAGCAATAAATATCTTGTTCTGGATGCTGTTGAGGGGGATCACCTGACAGGGGATGCCCACGGTGACCGGGTCTCTGGCACTGAACCTGGCTCTGTTGTGCAGGAGAGAAGGATGGAGAAGAGGAATGCGGTAGTCATAGGGGATTCCATAGTCAGGGGAACAGACAGGAGATTCTGTGAGCCTGATAGAGATAACCGCATGGTGTGTTGCCTCCCAGGTGCCAGGGTACGGGATGTCTCGGATCGGGTCCTGAATATTCTGAAGGGGGAGGGTGAGCAGCCAGTTGTCTTGGTACATGTTGGTACCAATGACATAGATAGGACAAAGGAAGAGGTCCTGAAGAGAGATTTCCACGAATTAGGAAGGAAGCTGAGAAGCAGGACCTCCAGGGTAGTAATCTCGGAATTGTTACTTGTGCCACGTGCTAGCAAGAGCAAGAATAGTAGGATCAGGCAGATGAATGCATGGCTGAGAGACTGGTGCAGGGGGCTGGGCTTCAGATTCTTGGATAGTTGGGATCTCTTCTGGGGGAAGTATGACCTGTTCAAAAAGGACAGGTTACACCTGAACCCAAAGAGGAGCAATATCCTGGCGGGAAGGTTTAATAGAGCTGTTAGGGAGGGTTTAAACTAATTTGGCAGGGGATGGGAACCGGAATGACAAAGCGGAGGAAGGGGAAAACAGAAATAAATCTAAGATAGTGAGCAGTAAAGATGTCAGGAAAGACAGGCAGGTGATGGGGCAAATTTGTAGCCATTGGGATGAGTTGCAGTGCAATAAAGTTGCAGTGTAATCAAAGCAAAAAGTACCAAATACTGGTCTTAAGGTGTTATACTTAAATGCATGCAGCAAAAGGAATAAGGTGGATGATCTTGTCGTACACCTACAGATTGGCAGGTATGATATTGTGGCCATCACTGAGATGTGGCTGAAGGATGCATGTCTCTGGGAGCTGAACATCCAAGGATACACGGTGTATCGGAAGGATAGGAAGGTAGGCAGAGGGGGAGGCGTGAAATTTGAAAAAGAGAAGTTGAAATCTAATGTGTCGGTATTTCAGTGGAGTAAAGGAAATTACAGTGGCATGGGAGAGGAACTGGCCAAAGTTGACTGGAAAGGGACACTGGTGGGAAAGACGGCAGAGCAGCAGTGGCTGGAGTTTATGCGAGAAGTGAGGAATGTGCAAGACAGGTATATTCCAAAAGAGAAGAAAATTTTGAATGGAAAAAGGATGCAACCGTGGTTGACAAGAGAAGTCAAAACCAAAGTTAAAGCAAAGGAGAGGGCATATAAGGAAGCAAAAATTAGTGGGAAGACAGAGGATTGGGAAGTTTTTAAAACCTTACAAAAGGAAACTAAGAAGGTCATTAAGAGGGAAAAGATAACTATGAAAGGAAGCTAGCAAATAATATCAAAGAGGATACTAAAAGCTTTTTCAAGTATGTAAAGAGTAAAAGACAGGTGAGAGTAGATATAGGACTGATAGAAAATGATGCTGGAGAAATTGTAATGGGAGATAAGGAGATGGCAGAGGAACTGAACAAGTATTTTGCATCAGTCTTCACTGAGGAAGACATCAGCAGTATACCGGACACTCAAGGGTGGCAGGGAAGAGAAATGTGTGCAGTCACAATTACGACAGAGAAAGTACTCAGGAAGCTGATTAGTCTAAAGGTAGATAAATCTCCCGGACCAGATGGAATGCACCCGCGTGTTCTGAAGGAAGTAGCTGTGGAGATTGCGGAGGCATTAGCGATGATCTTTGAAAAATCAATAGATCCTGGCATGTTTCCAGAGGACTGGAAGATTGCAAATGTCACTCCGCTATTTCAGAAGGGGGCAAGGAAGCAAAACGGAAATTATAGACCTGTTAGCTTGACATCGGTGGTTGGGAAGTTGTTGGAGTCAATTGTCAAGGATGAGGTTACAGAGTACCTGGAGGCATATGACAAGATAGGCAGAACTCAGCATGGATTCCTTAAAGGAAAATCCTGCCTGACAAACCTATTACAATTTTTTGAGGAAATTACCAGTAGGCGAGACAAGGGAGATGCAGTGGATGTTGTATATTTGGATTTTCAGAAGGCCTTTGACAAGGTGCCACACATGAGGCTACTTAACAAGATAAGAGCCCATGGAATTACAGGAAAGTTACATACGTGGATAGAGCGTTGGCTGATTGGCAGGAAACAGAGAGTGGGAATAAAGGGATCCCATTCTGGTTGGCTGCCAGTTACCAGTGGTGTTCCACAGGGGTCCGTGTTGGGGCCACTTCTTTTTACATTGTACATCAACAATTTGGATTATGGAATAGATGGCTTTGTGGCTAAGTTTGCTGACGATACGAAGATAGGTGGAGGGGCCGGTAGTGCTGAGGAAACAGAGAGTCTGCAGAGAGACTTGGATAGATTGGAAGAATAGGCAGAGAAGTGGCAAATGAAGTACAATGTTGTTAAGTGTATGGTTATGCACTTTGGCAGAAATAACAAACGGGCAGACTATTATTTAAATGGGGAAAGAATTCAAAGTTCGGAGATGCAACGGGACTTGGGAGTCCTCGTACAGGATACCCTTAAGGTTAACCTCCAGGTTGAGTCGGTAGTGAAGAAGGCGAATGCAATGTTGGCATTCATTTCTAGAGGAATAGAGTATAGGAGCAGGGATGTGATGGTGAGGCTCTATAAGGCGCTGGTGAGACCTCACCTGGAGTACTGTGGGCAGTTTTGGTCTCCTTATTTAAGAAAGGATGTGCTGACGTTGGAGAGGGTACAGAGAAGATTCACTAGAATGATTCCGGGAATGAGAGGGTTAACATATGAGGAACGTTTGTCCGCTCTTGGACTGTATTCCTTGGAGTTTAGAAGAATGAGGGGAGACCTCATAGAAACATTTCGAATGTTGAAAGGCATGGACAGAGTGGATGTGGCAAAGTTGTTTCCCATGATGGGGGAGTCTAGTACAAGAGGGCATGACTTAAGGATTGAAGGGCACCCATTCAGAACAGAAATGCAAAGAAATTTTTTTAGCCAGAGGGTGGTGAATCTATGGAATTTGTTGCCACGGGCAGCAGTGGAGGCCAAGTCATTGGGGGTATTTAAGGCAGAGATTGATAGGTATTTGAGTAGCCAGGGCATCAAAGGTTATGGTGAGAAGGTGGGGGAGTGGGACTAAATGGGAGAATGGATCAGCTCATGATAAAACGGCGGAGCAGACTCGATGGGCCGAATGACTGACTTCTGCTCCTTTGTCTTATGGTCTTATGGAATACCACTACTCACTGGCAGCCAACCAGAAAAGCCTCCTTTTATTCCTACTCTTTGCCTCCTGCCAATCAGTCACTCCTTTACCTGTGCTTTATCTTTCCTGCAATACAATGGGCTCTTAGCTTGTTAAGCAGCCTCATGTTTGGCAACTTGTCAAAGGCCTTCTGAAAATCCAAGTACGCAATATCAACTGCTTCTCCTTTGTCTATCCAGCTTGTTATTTCTTCAAAGAGTTCCAAAAGATTTTTTAAGCGAGATTTTCCCCTGAGCAAACTATGCTGACCACGGCCTCGTTTTCTTTCTTCTGCCTTTCTCCCTTCTTGAAGAGTGGAGTGACATTTGCAATTTTCTAGTCTTCCGGAACCATTCCAGAACCTAATTATTCTTGAAAGATCATTACTAATGCCTCCATGGCCTCTTCAGCCACCACTTTCAGGACCCTAGGGTGTACACCATTTGGTCTAGGTGACTTATCTACCTTCAGACCTTTCAATTTCCCAATAACCTTCTCTCTAGCAATGGTAACTTCACACACTTCATGACCTGCTGACACCTGGAACTTCCTCCATACTGCTAGTGACTTCCACAGTGAAGACTGATGCAAAATACTTTTTCAGTTCATCCACCATTTACCTGCCCCCACTACTCCCTCTCCAGCATTGTGCTCCAGCTGTCCAATATCCACTCTCGCCTCTTTTACACTTTATGTATCTGAAGAAACTTTGGTATCCTCTTCAATATTATTGGCTAGCTTACTTTTGTATTCTATCTTCACCTTTTTAATGACTTTTTAGTTGCCTTCGGTTGGTTTTTAAAAGCTTCCCAATCCTCTAACTTCCCCATTAATTTTTGCTCTATTATAAGGTCTCTCTTTAGCTTGTATTTAGGTTTTGACTTCTCTTGTTTGCCAAGGTTGTGTCATCTTTCCTTTAGAATACTTCTTTTTCTTTAGGAAACACATGCCCTGTGCCTTCTGAATTGCTTCCAGAAATTCCAGCCATTGCTGCTCTACCATAATCCCTACATTTTATATTTCCAATCAATTCTGGGCAACTCTTCTTTCACGCCTCTGTAATTTCCTTTACTCAATTGTCCCTAAGGGTTCTTTTACCTAAAGCTCTCTAATCAATTCTGGTTCATTGCACAACAACTAATCCAGAATCAACCCTGAGCTGCTCTGAAAAGCCATCTTGTAGGCACTCAAAAAATTGTCCTTCCTGCAATCCAGCACTAACCTGATTTTCCCAATCTACCTGCATATTGATATCATATTTGTGAAGTAGGATGCCATGCACAATCCTGATTTGATGGAGACAGCCGTGAGAAGCACAAAGGAACATCTGGAGAAACTTCTGAAATGCCCGCTTCGCTGCCACTGCTACTATGCAATCCAGAATCTCCGGAGGGGAAGGCCCCAAATCCTCAGCTTTGCCTATCGCCTGTTGCCGGGGCTGGGGTCGAAGCACTCGGCAGGGATGGTGCTCGGTGCTTGGTGCTTGGTGTCGGAGAGCTGGTCGGAGGCTCGAAGTTTTCAGATGGACTCGAAGTCGGACTGTGGTCAGGTGCTTCCAGGATGCTGCGTCAGCAAGTTTGTGGCGCTGAAAGCTCATGGCAGGAAGAGTTTTCTTCCTTCTACTGTCTGCGTGAGATGATGGGACTTTCGAGAGACTTTGAGACTTTTTTTTTACCGTGCCCATGGTCTGTTCTTCTATCAAATTACGGTATTGCTTGCACTGTTGTAATTATATGTTATAATTATGTGGTTTTTGTCAGTTTTTTTTAGTCTTGGTTTGTCTTGTGTTTCTGCGATACCAGTCTGGAGGCACAAATTGTATTATTTCTTAATGCATGCATTACTAAATGACAATAAAAAAGGACTGTGTGTCCTCATAATCTAATCTAATCTAATATTGAAGTCATCATGACTATTGTAACATTGTCCTTTTGACATGCATGTTGTAATTTGTAGACCACATCCCTTCTACTGTTTGGGGCTCTGTATACAACTCCCATCAGGGTCTTTTTACCCTTGTAGTTCCTTAGCCCTATGATTGAAAATCTTCCAATCTGATGTCACCTCTTTCTAATGACTTGTTTTCACTTTTCACCAACAGAGCAACACCGCCCCCTCTGTCCCTCTGATACAATGTGTATCCTTGGACATTAAGTTCCCAGCTATAATCTTCTTTCAGCCATGATTCAGTGATGCCCATAACATCATACCTGCCAATCTGCAACTGTGCTGCTAGTTCATCTACCTTATTTCATACACTGCGTGCATTCAAATATAACACCTTCAGTCATTTTCGATTTTGTCCACTTTTTACGTTGCAACTAATCCTGTTGACAGCAATCAACAGCCTCTCCTCACTACACATTGCCTCTGTTTGTAAACCAGCTACCTCATCTTCAGCATTATTACCCACCTTTCCTATGATACTTATTGCCTTGCAATATACGCAGCTCATGACACTAGTCGAACCTTTTGATTCCTAACTTTATCTGAGGTCTTACCAATATCTGTTTCCACAACCTCTCCACCAACTGTTCTGGCATTCTGGTTCCCATCACCCTGCAACTCTAGTTTGAACCCCACTATGCAGCATTAACAAATCTTACTGCTAGGATATTTGTCACCCTCTAGTTCAGGTGCAAACCACCCCTTCTCTATAGGTCCCACATTTTTTGGAAGAGAGCCAAAAACTTATGCCCTCCCTCCTACGCCAACTCCTTAGCCACATATTAAACTGCATAATCTTCCTAGTTCTGGCCTCAATAACGCAGGTGGCAGTCCTGAGATCAAAACCCTGGAGATTCTGCCCTTTAACTTAGCACATAACTCTCTGAATTTCCCACACAGAATCTCAACACTTGTCTTACCCATGTCAATGGCACCTGCATGGACCACGACTTCTGGCTGTTCACCCTCCCGCTAAAGAATGCTGACGACTCGATCTGAGATATCCCAGACCCTGGCACCTGGGAGATAACATACTACCCAGGAATCTTGTTCTTGCCCACAGAACCCCCGTCCATTCCCCTAACTAAGAGCATGCCCCTCCTTCCTCCATCCCTTCTGAGTCACAGAGGCAGACTCAGTGCCAGAGACTTGACCACAGTGACTTTCCCGTTAGGTCATTCCCCCCACCCCTTGACAGTATCCAAAGCCATATACCTGTTGTTGAGGGGGATGGTCACGGGCACCTTTCCCCTTCCTGACTGTCACCCAGTCTCCTGTGTCCTGCTCCTTGGGTGTAACTGCCTCTCTATATGTCCCATCTATCATCCCTTCAGCCTCCCGAATAATCCGGAGTTTATCCAGTCCCAGCTCCAGCTCCTTAACACGGATTGTTAGAAGCTGGATGCACTTCTCACAGTTGTAGTCGTCAGGGACACTGGAGGTCTCCCTCCCTTCCCACATCCTGCAAGAGGAGCACTCCACTATCCTGTCTGGCATCTCCACTCTCTGAGCTGAGCAAACATAAAGAAGGGAAAGAGAAAAAAAACTTAACCTTGAGCTTTTCTTTCCTCTGCTTTCTCTGACTGAAGCCTCTCTTCGCTGGAGACTTGAACAGCTCAAGCCTTAAGATCGCCACTCTCTGTCCGCTCAGGCGATGGCTGCTGCGCTTGCCCCGCCTTCCTTTAATTTGCTCTTGCTAATCAATCACAAACAACGATTGGTCACTGGTCAAAGCTCTTTTGTTGTTGTACCGACCCACTGCCGCCTTTTATCCTCGGGCAGTGGACCTGACTGTAGACCCCTCTTCTCAAAGCTTCCAATGTCCGGATTGGCTGCTGGTCAAAGCCATGTCAACGAGCCCACACTGGTCAACAACATCAATTCACCAATTAGCCTGTACGTCTTCAGAATGTGGGAGGAAAGCCCAGGAGCTGGAAGGAACCCATGTGGCCACAGGAAGCTCATACAAACTCCTTGCGGACAGCAGCAGGAATTGAACCCAGGTCACTGCCACTGTAGTAGCGTTGCACTATTTGCCATTATATGACCCATTTGCCAGGTGCACTCCCTTTGTCCACTCACTTATCCTATCTCTGTCCCTCTGTAGTCTCCTCATGTTCACCGCACAATTTCGAATTGAACAGAATACAGAAGGAGGCTGTATAGAATCTAACAATAGCAGTGCTAAAGCGTCAGTGATAAGCACGTCAGAGACGCAGTGCACTACATTATACATTGCTACTATATAACTGTAACTCTCCATATGGCAAGTTACTGATATCAACCTCACTGGCAGGCTGGCATCCAAAACAGCCAGGTGCTTCTCCACAGGGAGAAAGGGAACTGTCAGAGAGGAGAGCTGTGCCAAATTTTCCCAGGTTGCTCTTGCACTCATTCCAGGAAAACACCTGTGAACAAGGCACCTCGTTGGTATGCTGCTGCCTTTTTTTTTTACAAAGCATTGGAGAAACTTGCAGAGGCAACAATTTTCAGCTGTTCTTTCCCTCTGAACAAAGACGACAAGAGCCTGTTTGAAAGCGAGGCTAAAGGTCACAGCGTGCAGACTAGTCTCCTGTTACGTCAAATCTCAGAGCCAGCACTATCCAAATTTTATCTTCATTTGCAAACATTTAAACACTAATTT
The DNA here is from genome assembly GCF_030028105.1 of Mobula birostris. Taxonomy (NCBI): domain Eukaryota; kingdom Metazoa; phylum Chordata; class Chondrichthyes; order Myliobatiformes; family Myliobatidae; genus Mobula; species Mobula birostris. The sequence continues at coordinate 123,671,679 of NC_092379.1, read as the reverse complement.
CATTTAGAAAAGGGAAGCAGCAGACAGTCCACAAATTAGAAATTTCTGCAACTGTCCTTAAGAACATTTTCTTGGTTTAAGATGAATTCGTAAGAGATCGGGAAGCTGAATAATATAGGTGCCTGCAATGTAATTACAAACATCCAACATAATAACATAGGAAGGTTTAATCCATATATTACAAAGTAAGAATTAAGTCAATTATCAGCCCTGATTGATGCCATAATCACTTCATCAAAAATTATTACACTGCTCTATTTATAGCAGACAGTTCCTCCACCATATAAAACACATCCACCAAAGCAGATACAATCTTATGTTTATAACTCATTATTGTTGATGGTTTTGATTGCTGGCTGATAAAAAGCATTCAGCACCTGTTCCTGCAAAACCAGATGCTGGTGCCCCCGCTGCGAGTTCCCGACATCATAAAAGCTTCTCTAAAATTAAAAATATATACAATACTTTCTTCAGTAAAATTCAGGACAAATTAATGAGAGAGTGATTGCAACTTACAGAGGGCGGCTTAGACAGAAAGCGAAAATCAGCGTGGGAATTCAGGTGAAGGGGGAAGCAGAAGCTGCCTGCTGCCAGCAGTGCTGGTGGAGATTCTTTATTTCCTTCAGACTGTGAGTATTTAACCCACTTTCTACTACTTAATGAGTAGCTTCATATTTTTTTTAAGAAAAGCTTTCAACAATCATGATAAATTAACTTTTAGTAGAAAAACTAATGGACTATAAAAATCTGGAAATAAAAAATACAAAAACAAAATGCTGGAAACACTACAGATTTCCAGCATTTTCTGTATTTATTTCAGATTCCCAGTGTCTGCAGTTTTTTTTGATTTTCATATAAAACTCCACATGTCAACTGAACCTCATCCCGAACCCTAATGAACACAAGTCAACATTTCATAAGGTTGGCAGGAGGGGTGATTTATTGCAGGGGCAGCAGGTGCTAGTTGGAGATCAGAGCAGTGCCCGACAACCATAGCTGCAGCGAGTATTTGCTTCTCTGGGGGACTTTATCTCAGGGTGTTGAGCTCTATATAGTCTCTCAGTGGACCTTGGCTGTGTGAGTGGTAGCTGCAGGGACTCTCACAGCACTTAAAAAAAAAACTGTTTGAGCACTTGGGTCACCAAGGTACAGAAGATCACTGACAGGATATGTAGAGTTTGGAATTCAATAGTCAATAAGAATATGGTGGCTAAAGGACCTGGTACTATGATACCATAACTCTCTTTGAGATAAATGGCACTGGCAAAATGAGAAAACTGCTCCCATTGAAATGGGTTTCACTGGGAGTGGATCGATTAGTGTCCTGGCAAATTGAATAACCAGGACTGCTGGTCAGACTTCAAACTCAAACCTGTGGAGGTTCAGGTGATGATTAAATTGTTGGAATGATGATTAATAAACAAAATATGAAACAAATATACAGAGAGCAGCAGGCAGTGATATTGAAGCAGCAAGGGGAACTAAGGAACAATGTAAAAAGTTAATGTTAATGGCAATTTTGGAAGATGTCGATCAATGCATTCACTATCTCTGCAGCTACCTCTTTTGGAAAACTAGCCATTAGGTCCAGGAGATACTGGTCCTTAAATCATTTGCTAATTTATTCATCAAGGAGCCAGAGTAGTAGATACCACGTTTAGGATTCCTTGGGTTACAGATCACCTGACTTATTGAAATCCGATTAATGCAAACTGTCCAAGACGTGTTAAAGCTTCTTTCAAGAAAGTAATAAAGATTAAAGGTGAGTTTTATTTGTCACACGTACATTGAAACATCAAAACATTCACTGAAATGTATCATTTGTGTCAATGACCAGCAGCCTGCAAGTGTCATCAGTGTTCCAGCGTTATCGTATGTCCTCAATTTACCAACACTAACCTGCACACCTTTGGCATTTGGGAGGAAACCACAATACCCAAAAGAAACCCATGCGGTCATGGGGTGAACGTACAAACTCTTTACAGACAGTGGCGGAAATTTAACCCCAATTGCTGGCACTATAAAGCAGTACGCTAACGTGCCTAGTAATCACTGTGCAGAATAATGTTTTGTGCTATTTATTAATGACTGGCGGGTGGGAGGGGTGGAGATACGGCTCTACCAAAGGGAACGGAAGGTTCTCCTTCCTTTCACCAGCCTGCAGGTCACCTTTGGGTAAGATGCTGCACCTGCTTCACCCCTGATCAGAGTCACATGAAGCCGTAGGAGCAGGTGCTGGATGGTCTAATGAGCGGCTGGTCCATATCACAAGTCATGGTTATGCGACCACTGGTGCCAGCCAGACAATCTCTGTAGAGCATTGATAATGGCTGGGGTCACCCGTCTTGAAAAGACACTGCCCAGAAGAAGGCAATGGCAAACCATTTCTGTAGAAAGATTTGCCAAGAACAATCATGGTCACGGAAAGACCATGATCGCCTATGTCGTACAACATGGCACATAATGAACAAACGACTAATGACTGGATGTAGTATATATTCCATTGGCTTAATGATAGGTCATGTTAGATTGAATATTCAGTGAAATGAAAGAATTACAGCCAGAATAAACAGAGCAATGATGAGATTTGGGTTATTATAGAAAATGGACATTTCTGACCTACAAAGAAATCAGCTCAGGACAGAACCAGTGAGTAACCAGCGTTTGGATTTCCAAAGGCATTCTGTAAAATGCCACATGAAAAATGATACAACGAGAGGGTCACAGGGTAGTGTGCTATTAACATGGCTAGGGAACTGATTAACAGATTGGACAGAGCGATCATTGTCAAGCTGACAAAACGAAACTCGCATGTGGCTCGGGGATCAGGACTGAGGCTCAGCTACTTAAAATTTACATCAGTATTCATCTGCCATTATAACTAGAGAGCAGCTTACGGTCACAATATTGCTCAATAAAAAAATTGTCTTCTTTTTCCAACTTCTACAGATCCATGCCCCCCCCACTCCCACTGCTGAAAAAAACTTTGTCACTGCGTCATAGTAGAAACTGCTAAAGTATACTGTGCATATATAGAGATACACCTGGCAATATTTCATTATTAACTGCAGCCTCCACCATTTACTACAGCCTTCATGGATACTCCTGTCACAGTGAAATTACATCCTCCTGTCAGTCGTAGTCCAACCATGTTCAGCTGTTTCCCTTCCATTACAATCGGGAGTCATTGCAGTCAGCCAGCCTCTCAGCAAATGAAGGAGTTCTTGCCTGCTTGCAGCAACACCTTACCAGTATTACCGACTGATAAATAGCAAGGAAAATTTGTGCCACAGATGTCAGGAAGTAACCAGTTAGAACAAAAAAGTGTTAATCTCTTGCCCTCGACATTCAATGGCACCACCATGCAGTCTCTGATCTCGAGGATCCCTATCAACTAAGTACTGAAATGGATCTGCCTCAGAAATTTTATCACTACAGTATAAGAGAAGGTCGGAGACAAGTACCCTGACACCCTAAAGCCTTTGCACCATTCAAAATGTGCAAGTCAAGAGTGTACTGCAATACCCTTTTTTATGCCTGGATGAGTGCAACTTCAACAACACTCAACCCCATTCAGAATCAGAATCAGGTTTATTATCTCCGGCATGTGTTGTGAAATTGTTCAGGTTAAAGCAATCTGCTTGATTGGGATCCCATTCCACCATCATCTACAAAATGCACTGTAATTAGTTGCCCAGGCTGTTCTGACCCAAGCTTGAGACCTCCATTGCCAAGTACAGGTGCAGTGGCAGGTTGGAACACTACCATCTAGGCAGCACAGTGGCTAAACGTGTAGATTTTTCAGCTTGACAGCTATAGTGACCCAGGTTAAACCCTGATCTCCAGTGCAATTCAACCTGCAGCTGCTCAGGTTTCTTCTGAGTGCTCCAGATTCCACCCACAGCCCAAAGACTTGTGACTTGGTAGGTTGACTGGCCACTGTAAGGTACCCTGGTGTGTTGGTTAGTAGTAGAACCTGAGGGAACATAAACAGAATACAATGGGATCAGTGCAGGCTTAGTGTGAATACTGCTTGACAGATGGTGTGTTGCTCAGCTGGAGGGCCAGTGTAATGCTACAAGACGTTGTGATCTCCAGATTCCCTTCTAAGACATAGATCAGAAAATATAAAAGTAGAAAGAGAAAATGCTGGAAGCCCACCTACTCATTATCTGATAAACTGCTTATAACTAAGCCCATGCTCACCCCAATTTCACCCTACCAGAGACATACTCCCTCCTTGCAGGTTCACAAAGTTCTTCGGTCTTTTCATTTCCAATAAAGAATCTCTGACCTAAGGAGACACTTACAGAGGCACATGACTGTGAGGAAGATGGAGGGATATGGGCATTGTGCAGGTAAGAGGTTTTAGTGTTTGGGGGTTTTTGATTTACTTTTTGGCTGTTTTGGTACAACACTAAGAGCTGAAGGGCCCATTCCTGTGTTGTACTGTTCTATGTTCTATCTACCGAACCCTTACCCGCACCACCACCCCGCCCGCCCCCCCCCCCACCATTGAGGAGCATATGTAATCAGATTAAGGAAATGTGCAAAAATAATAGGATTGTTGTCACAGGGAATTTCAACTTCCCCAATATAAACTGGAAATTTCTTAGTGCAAGGGGTTTAGATGGGGTAGAATTTGTTAAGTTTCCTGATTGGTCAGGACATTACAGGATATGGCGAGAAGGAAGGTGTATGGGGTTGAGTGGAATCCGGGATCTGCCATGATGGAATGGCGGAGCAGATTCAAAGGGCTGAATGGCTTAGTTCTGCTCCTATGTCTTATGATCTATGGTCCTTGAAAGCATCTACACAGGTTGATGCTGTGGTTAAGGAAGCTTATGGATTGCTTGCTTTCATTAGTCAAGGCACTGAGTCCAAAAGTCAAGAGGTTATGTTGGAACTTTCTAAAACTCTGGTTGGACCACCTCTGGAGTTTTGCATACCGTTCTGGTCGCCCCCGTTATGGGAAGGGCGTTGAGGCTTGGGAGAGGGTGTAGAAGAGGTTTACCAGGATGCTGCCTGGTTTAGAGGGCATGTGCTACATTGAAAGGCTGGATAAACTTGTGTTCTTTTCTTTGCAGCAGCAGAGGCTGAGGGGAGATCTGATAGAGAGATTATGAGAGATCTTTTCTGATAAGATTATGAGAGGCATAGGTAGAGTAGACAGGGAATATCTGTTCCCCAGGGTTGAAGTACCAATTACCAGACGGCATGAATTGAAAGGTAGAAGACGCAGGTTTAAAGGGGATGTAAGGGGCAGTTGTTCATTCAGAGAGTGGTGGATGCCTAGAATGCACCGCCTGGTATGGTGATAGAGGCAAATACATTAGAGGCTTTTAAATAATACTTAGACAGGCACATGAATGTGAGGAAGGTAGAGGGATATGAACAGTGAGTAGGTAGGAGGGATTAGTGTTAGGGTTTTTTTTTGGTTTGCTGTTTAGCTAGTTCGGTACAACATTGTGGGCCAAAGGGCTTGTTCCCGTGCTGTGCTGTTTTATGTTCTACGTAAATCTTTTTGTAAATGCAACTTTGCTAGATCAAATAACAACAGCACAAAAAGATCGTTACTTATCTTTTCACCCGTTTATTTCTTCGAGCTCAGCCGGCGAGTGACCTTGGACACGACATCAGGGAGAGACCCTTTCTTATCTCCCCGGCGGTTCTACAAGTTCACTGCCCGATGTCAGAATTGTCAGAAGTTACAAGGCCACCGATACAAAAGAACAATCAGTTTGATAACTATTCCGGCCAAGTCAATGGACTATTGATACAAAAGTACAATCAATTTGTTAGACACTCCAGCCACCTTAATTAAAGAAAAGAATGTCCTACCTGGTTTCCTGGAGCCACAACTTAATGACAAAGATAAGAACATTCATCAAATTTATGCTTGAATTAAAAAAGGAATGTTCTGTCTAATTTCCATCAGGTACTGCTTTTTGTCAAAATCAAAAGGTGTGAAAAGCCCAGAGGTATCTTATGTGGATCTGGGTGAATTTTAACCCTTATCTTGCTCCAAAGAAAGCAACTGTGAGACGTTATTCAAACACACTGCAGTCACAGACATAGTCAGTACTGAATCCATTGTTTACAGGAATATTGAGAATCCCCCTTTCCCTTAAACTTTATCATTTTGATTACATTTCTCTACCCACAAGTGTGGTCTGACCTGAGTGTTTTGGGCATTTTATGGTTTTGATATATATTTCCAATATCTGCTGTTGTTTTTTTTTGTTATTTTCACAGACCTGGAAGTCCTTTCATCATCATTAGGTCTATTGCTCTGGGACTCCTTACCCAGCACAACAGGAGTACCATCACCACTGCAGGCTTACAGCCACAGCTCATCAGAAACTTCCCTAGAGCAATAAACATAAAAGTTGCTGGTGAACGCAGCACGCCAGGCAGCATCTCTAGGAAGAGGTACAGTTGATGCTTCGGGCCGGGACCCTTCGTCAGGACTAACTGAAAGAAGAGCTAGTAAGAGATTTGAAAGTGGGAGGGGGAGTGGGAGATCTGAAATGATAGGAGAAGACAGGAGGGGGAGGGATGTAGCCAAGAGCTGGACAGTCGATTGGCAAAAGGGATATGAGAGGATCATGGGACAGGAGGCCTAGGGAGAAAGAAAAAGGAGGAGGGGGGGAAAAACCCAGAAGATGTGCAAGGGGTATAGTGAGAGGGACAGAGGGAGAAAAAGGAGAGAGAGAGAAAAAGAATGTGTGTTTATAAGTAAATGACGGATGGGGTACGAGGGGGAGGTGGGGCATTAGCAGAAATTTGAGAAGTCAATGTTCATGCCATCAGGTTGGAGGCTACCCAGACGGAATAAAAGGTGTTGTTCCTCCAACCTGAGTGTGGCTTCATCTTTACAGTAGAGGAAGCCGTGGATAGACATATCAGACCGTGGACGTCCCATTCCCATTCTGATATGTCTATTCACGGCCTCCTCTACTGTAAAGATGAAGCCACACTCAGGCTGGAGGAACAACACCTTATATTCCGTTTGGGTAGCCTCCAACCTGATGGCATGAACATTGACTTCTCAAACTTCCGCTAATGCCCCACCTCTCCTTCGTACCCCATCCGTCATTTATTTATCTACACACATTCCTTCTCTCTCTCTCCTTTTTCTCCCAATGTCCCCCTCACTATACCCCTTGCACATCCTCTGGGTTTTCCCCCCTCCCCCTTTTCTTTCTCCCTAGGCCTCCTGTCTCATATCCCTTTTGCCAATCAACTGTCCAGCTCTTGGCTCTATCCCTCCCTCTCCTGTCTTCTCCTATCATTTCGGATCTCCCCCTCCCCCTCCCACTTTCAAATCTCTTACTAGCTCTTCTTTCAGTTAGTCCTGACGAAGGGTCTCAGCCCGAAACGTCGACTGTACCTCTTCCTAGAGATGCTGTCTGGCCTGCTGTATTCACCAGCAACTTTTATGTGTGTTGCTTGAAATTCCAGCATCTGCAGATTTCCTCGTGCTAGAGCAATAAACATTGATTTTGCAAGTGATGCCCAGAGCCCAAAAGTAAATGAATGGAAAAGTCAGGACCAACTATTGTCTTTGGGTGATGTTACAGAGATGTTACACTCAGTGGCCACTTCACTAGGTACATCTGATCCTTACAGCAAATACCTAATCAGCCAATTATGAGGCAGCAACTCAATGCATAAATGCATGCAGACATGGTCAAAAGGTTCAGTTGTTCAGACCAAACATCAGAATGGAAAGGAAATGTGATCTAAGTTACTTTGACCATGGAAATCTTGTTGGTGTCAGATGGGGTGGTTTGACTACCTCAGAAACTGCTGATCTCCTGGGATTTTCACAGACGACAATCTCTACAGTTAAAAGAGGATGGTGCGACAAATCAAAAGATAGTCAGTGAGTGACAGTTCTGTGGATGAAAACACCTTTTACTGAGAGAGGTCAGAGGAGAACAGTCAAACTAATTCAAGCTTATAGGAAGCCAACAGTAACTCAAATAACCATGCATTACAGCAGTGGTGTGTAGAAGGACATCTCTGAGTATGCAACATGTCTTGAATTAGATAGGCTACAACAGCAGATACTCTCAGTGGCCACTTTATTAAGGCCCATAGATGAAACTGGGTCTTCACCTGCACATATTTGTACAATATTAATACCTCAAAATAAACAGCAAGATTTTTGACATCTCATGAAGAAATATAACTAATTGGAACACAATTTCTCTGGAGGTCAGATACAAGAACAACACAACTATGCCACCTCCACATGAATCTGTAATTATGAACTTATATTTATAAGAAGTTTCTATTATAAATATCGTCGTCTGAACCCTTAGTGCCTAGGTGGCACATGGGGCCTCATTATAAATATGATCAGAGCCACTGATCATACTTTCCAGTAAGATGGTGGTGTGAGACAGTAACCTCTCCGGGTCAAACCAAAGGTGCTATTATCATTTTTAAATAAGTTTTTTTTTTACTATTGTAGGACACTGCCGGACATTAAGAACTTCAAGTTTGTAGGTTGTCCCCATCAGTGAGTTGCTCGTTAGCGGAAGAGCTGAACGTGGGGCAGACCGTGTTACTGCCTTCTACAGAAAGGCATAGATATTAGTGTACAAAGGCAGAGTGCAGTCTAACAGCGAGTCTTGGATCTTTTTCTTGCAATCACAAGACACTGGTAATAGAGAATCTGCAAGCCTGGTTCGCTGGTTTACTGGCGAGACCAATGGCGGAGGAGCTGCTTGGCTTTGGTTGTGGCACAAACTAGGCCTCACGCCGCGGAGTTGTCTTTTTCAGGTGCCCAGGAGCTGAGACGCCAGAGGTGGCACGGCACGACGTCCATGCTGGATTGGGGCCTGTCCCTTTCTGCTGGTGCTGCCCTCCAGTGTTTGCTCAGTGGAAGACAAGCTGGACTGCATTCACCTGCAGGTTGCTGTGGGCTTGTTCTTGGCGACAACATCACGTACCATCAACCTACAGGACATGACATTCAGGGACTTGAGCAGTATTATTTTTTGTGTGACTATGTTTACCCCTATCTTATATGTGCTGTATGTGACTTGTGCTGTGTGCAACTGTTGGCACTGTGTTTGGCACCTTGACCCCAGTGCAATGCTGTTTCCTTTGGCTGTATTCATGCTCATGGTTGAAAGACAATTAAACTTCAACTTGATCAGGAAATGCTGGTAAACGTGTCTTTTAAACTCCTTTTACTACAAGGGCTTTACACACAGTGTTCTCAGTACAGTGGAAAATAACTGGGACACTTAAAAAAGTGTGCCCCATACACATTTAGATACATAACAGAAAAATAGCTTTGTTCAGATGAACTGATGGCTAGTTAGCAGTATTAATTTTACAGTGACTAATAATCTGATGTGAGAAACAGTGAGGGGGCATTTTTAACTTCAGCTGCCCAGCAAGAAATTAATTTAATTGGATTGGCTGTTGTTTTATTTGCCTCGGGTTTTTTTTCCACACCTAACAGGTTAGATTAAAATGGCTCTTTAAGCACTTGAAAACAGTACATTGACTGCGACCTTTATCTGTAATTACGCAGTTCCGATGCAGCTCGCTAACCAAACTAGCATGCTGATGCTTTGTAAGACACACTCTTCAACAATCAAATCAAACCATTTCGTTGTGGTATCTGTATTTTTGCCTTCAGGATATACGGACATTACACACTGAATGAAGTAACAGGGCTGATGAGGATCAGAGTTGAAAAATACTTGTGTCGAAGAGACATTCAGTGCATTGCGTATATAATAAAGGGGGGAGATGAAACAAAAGCTGGATGAATATATAAACTCATAATCACAATTATGCTATAATTTCATTCACGCACTTTAGGTCGGTGCAAATTCTGATGGGTTAGCTCCTGCACTACTGAAATATAAAAATACATCCGAGATGTGCAAAATGGAGTCTACTATTCTGTTTCTTCATTGCATTCAATTTTCGGCACATGCTCATAACTAAGCAAGGTGTTCTTAAAAGGGAAACGCACGCAATGCTCTTAAAAGGGAAACATGCTTATGGTAAACTCAAAATAATAGTAACATACAATCATTACAAGTTAGTAAATAAAAGTTTTGAAATTTACTTTTCACTAAATGATACTTTTCCAACACCACAATCAACTTACCAGGAGCTACAAGTTAAATGTTATACAACTCATTGTAATGCAAAATACTTATTTAAAATTGAAAGCTTTCCTCTCAAATGAAACACCTCAATCCTGTAAAAATTTTCAACTTCAAAATGTACTGCTTACAAAATCTTGGCTCTTATTTTTTAAAGTACTCCATTATTTTATTTTAACCAATCTCAATAATTTAGTGCAAAGGTAAAATTATGCAGATTCTGACTAGATGTAGCAGGGTGAAAATGAGTTAATATTTCTGGTCAGTGACCTTTCATTAGATTTCAGACTATTTGTAACATCAGGAATGTAAAGGCTACACATCTCAACTCCCATGTTTCATTTTGAAACTAGCTGGACATAAGCTCCTTAAATTGAATACATCTGAATAATCAAAAATGCAACTGAGCTCATTACAAGGCATTGCACTCCTAAAGATAGAGCATTGTCATTTACTTGCAAAGAGAACAGATTATTGATCAGACCGCAAACAGAACCACAGACATTTATCATTGACATGCACAGTATGCTCAAGATAACCATAAAAAGTATTCACCACTCGTGGAAGTTTTCATGTTTTATTGTTTTACAACACTGAATCACAAGTGGATTTAATTTGGCTTTTTAATGCTGATCAACAGAAAAGACTCTTCTGTGTCAAAGTAAAAATAAATTTCTACAAATTGGTCTAAATTTATTACAATTACTAAATGCAAAATAATTGCATAAGTATTCACCCCCTTCAAGTCAGTATTTAGTAAATGCACCTTTGGCAGCAATTACAGCCTTGAGTCTGTGCAAACAGGTCTCTATCAGCTTTGCATGTCTGCACATTGCAATTTTGTCCCATTCTTCTTTACAAAACTGCTCGAGCTCTGTCAGATTCCATGGGGATCCTGAGTGAACAGCCCTTTTCATGTCCAACCACAAATTCTCAATTGGACTGAGGTTTGGGCTCTGACTTGGCCACTCAAGACATTACCTTTGTTGTTTTTAAGCCATTCCTGTGTACGTTTGGCTTTAAGCTTGGGGTCATTGACTTGGTGGAAAACAAATCTTCTCCCAAGTCGCAGTTCACTTGCAAACGGCATCAAGTTTTCCTCCAGGATTCCCCTGTATTTTGCTAAATTCATTTAACCCTTTTCCTTCACAAGCCTTCCAGGGCCTGCTGCAGTAGAACATCACCACAGCACGATGCAGCCACCACCATGCTTCACAGTAAGGACGGTGTGTTTTTGATGATGTGTGGTCTTTCACTTACACCATACATAGTGTTTAGTCTGATGGCCAAAAAGCTTAATTTTGGTTTCATCAGACCATTGAACCTTCTTCCAGCTGACTTCAGAATCAGAATCAGAATCAGGTTTATTATCACCGGCGCGTGTCATGAAATTTGTTAACTCCCACATGCCTTCTGGTAAACTCTGAATGAGATTTCATGTGAGTTTTTTCAACAGTGGCTTTCTCTTTGCATTTTCTCATAAAGCTGTGACTGGTGAAGCAACTGGGCAACAGTGGTTGTATACGCAGTCTCTCCCAACTCAGCCACTGAAGCTTGTAACTCTTCCAAAGCTGTCACAGGTTTCTTGGTGGCCTCCCTCATGGGTCCCCTTCTTGTGTGGTCACTAAGTTTTTGAGGATGGCCTGCTCTAGGCAGATTTACAGCTATGCCATATTATTTCCATTTCTTGATGATTGACTTAACTGTACTCCAAGGAATATTCAGTGACTTGAAAATTTTCTTGAATCTATCTCCTGACATGCGCTTTTCAATAACATTTTTTTGCAGAGATGCTTGGAGTGTTCTTTTGTCTTCATGGTGTAGTTTTTGCCAGGATACTGACTCTCCAGCAGTTGGACCTTCCAGATACAGGTGCATTTTAACTACAATCAATTGAAACACCTTGACTGTGCACAGGTCTCCAAAACCAAATCTCCATTTAACTAATTGTGTGACTTCTAAAACCAATCGGCTGCATCAGTGATGATTTGTTGTGTCATATTAAAGGGGGTGAATACATATGCAATCAATTATTTTATGTATTATTGTAGATCATTTTGTAGAGGTCTGTTATCACTTTGACACAAAAGCGTCTTTTTCTGTTGATCAGTGTCAAATAAACCAACTTAAATTTAATGTTGTAAAACAATAAACCATGAAAACTTCCAAGGGGGGTGAATACTTTTTATAGGTACTGTAAGTAACTAAACCTGAAGTTGCACACCTATTAAAAAAGTGGTGCCTCATCTGTCCACATGCTCATCATACTGTGCCAGCCATCAAACTCCAACTTGATGAGATTAACTACACTTTGCAGGGCAAAAGTTTAATGTGAGGCTGCAAGGACATCTAAAGTTGGGGATGATCTAACTGTAAGAGTTTACCACCTCACAGAGATGTGAGGCAATGAAGAAGGTGATCACTTTTAGGCATCCGTTAAGTCTCATGAGACCATGAGTTTGCACCTTGGAACGTTTCCAGGGCGCAGGCCTGGGCAAGGTTGTGTGGAAGACCAGCAGTTGCCCATGCTGCAAGTCTCCCTTCTCCACGCCACTGATGTTGTCCAAGGGAAGGGCATTAGGACCCATACAGCTTAGCACCGGTGTCGTCGCAGAGCAATGTGTGGTTAAGTGCCTTGCTCAAGGACACAACACACTGCCTCAGCCAAGGCTCCAACTAGCAACCTTCAGATCACTAGACGAACGCCTTAACTACTTGGCCACACGCCAACACAGCTGGGGCAGAGAAGGTGGTGATCACACTACTCAAAAGTGATGATTGGGTGGGGTGGGGGGGGGGGTCAGTTGACTGGTAAGTGGCACTAGTTGAGTATTTCCCAATACAGACAAATGGGATGAGATTCGATAGGCGAATGGGATTAGTATGGATGATTTTAGGTCAAAGGACCTGTTTCCACGATCTACATCTCTATAACTCTATCATGCCTTTATAGTTGATAAACTAGGCAGAAGTAAAGACTAAGTCTTGAGATTATTGGCAGGAATGTTCAGAGTGAAAAAATGTTCCAATGTAATTAGTGGCTTTTAGCTTCCGCTAATTTAACGTTAACTGAGACATAAGACCTTAGCCCCCTCCTGCACTGGTATGATATCAAGGATACTGAAGGTCGATCGGAAGTCCAGAAGTCATAGCTTGATAGCTGAAGCTTAGAGAGCCAGAGGGCTGACCTGGAGCTGGAGGTCAATCCATGTGGGTGGGTAGGAGGGAGGGTGGGAGAGAGGAAAGGGGTTTGTTGTTTGCTGTGTTACATTTTGTTGCGCTCTGTGTTATTCTGCCAAGCATTGTGGGTATGCTCTGTTGGCACCAGAGTGTGTGGTGACACCTGCACATCCTTGGGTGTGTTGGCTATTAAGGCAAACAATGCATTTTACTGCATGTTTCAATGTACATATGATAAATAAATCCAAACTGGAGCTGTGGGTCGATTCACTGCGGTGCATAATCCACAATGATATTTGCAAGGCTGGCACGTTGAGTGAGATGGTCATACCACAGATAAAGATTTCACAGACAGGAAGAGAACAGGTTAGAGTAAAAAAAAATGCAGGTAGTGCAGAAATTCCCCATGGCTGTCCATCCCTTCAAAAGGCTCTTGATACTGAGGGGAAGATGGCTTCTTAAGAGAAGACAGTAGTAGAAGCCATATTCCGCACACCAAGCATGGAAAGGGAAGGAAAAGAGGGATATGGACATGGGGGATTCAATTATTAAGGGAGTAGGTGAGTGGTTTTGTGACTAGAAATGAGACTTCAAGATGGTATGTTTCCTCCCTGGTGCTTCAGAACAACTGCAGATTATTCTTGAGCAGGATGAATAGCCCTAGCTCATGGTAATGTTGGTACAAACAACGTGAGTGAGAAAAGGCTTGAGGCCATGCAAGTGGAATACTATAAATATTTCATAAATCAGCAAGTTCCTCCAAGTAATTCAAGCCTTCCTTCAGTGCCAAACAGAGTAGAAACAAGAAGATGCATCAGATGAACACATGGTTGGAGCAGTTCTTCCAGTCTGGAGGTGGCAAGTATAACCACAGTTTAAAAATGAAATTAAAGACAGAATTTCAGACTGGTTAATCTGTCAGAGTGAGGAATCTGCTAGAACTTATTACCATCGATGCAGTGGCAGAACAGTTGGAAAAGATAAATGGAATTGAGCAAAGTCAGCATGGGTTTATGAGTGTGAAAGTCATAGAGTTTTATACCAGGCCCTGTGGCCCAAACCGTCTGTGCTAACCAAGGTGTCTCGCTGAGCTCTCCAATTTGCCTTCATTCAGCCCATTACCTATAAAATGTTCCTATCCATGTACTTGTCTAAATGTCTTTTTAAACACTTTAACTATATTTGTGTCTACCTCTTCCTCTGGGAGCTCATTCCATACATCCACAACGTGGAAAGAACTGCCTCTCTGTGTTCCTTTAAATTTCCTTTTCTCACCTTAAACCTCTACTCTCTAATTTTAGGCTCTCCTGTTCAGGGGTCCAGACTGTGACTCTTATCTATGCCCCTTGTGAGTTTATAAACCTTTAAGTCACCTCTCTGCTCGGTTTCAGGGAAAACATGCCAGCCGATCCAATCTCTCCTTGTAACTCAGCACCACCTACTGCCTATTGGAGCTTAGGGGGCAACACAGTAAAACACAGCCACTAATGGAACACTTTACAGCACCAGTGACTGGGGTTCAATTCCTGTCTCTATCTGTAGGGAGCTTGTACATTCTCCCCATGTCCATCGGGGTTGCCTCCGCTTTCATCCCACATTCCAAAGATGTACAGGTTAGGGTTAGCGAGTTGTGGCTATGCTGTGCTGGTACTGGAAGCATGGTAACGTTGCAGGAAGTCCCTAGTACATATTCAGAGTTTGGTCACTGACACAAACTGAGAGTTTCACTGATGTGCATGTGACAAATAAAACTGATCTTCAATCTTTTTAATGTTTTTTAGACTGTGGTGTATTTTTACTTTTGGAAAGTTTTTTTTGATAAGGACCCACATCATAGGTTAGTGTGGAAAGTTGAAGCACATGGGATTGGAGTAATGTACTGGCATGGATTGAGAACTGATAGATAGACAGCAAACAGTGAGAAGGAAAAAAATGGGTATTTCTTCAAGTGGCAGGCAGCGACTAGTGTGGTGCCGCAGAAATCAGTGCTTCAGCTTGAAGTACACACAATATACATCGATGATCTAGGTGAGGGATGACATAAAGCTGAAGGTGGTGGGTGGTCAGGGAAGGGTGATCTGTAAGGAGTCTGCAATGAACATCCAATGTGTGTGAGACAACTTGACTGAGTTGATAAATGCATGAAAGATATAGTATTTTACTATAAGGGTTGTCCAATCTAACTCCAGAAACAAGAAGATATACCATTATCAGCTGGTGATCAGGAGGCCTATTGGAGTGAGATAGATCTGAATGGTGTTGTAACAACCTCACACTAAAAGTCAGCATGACAGAAGTAATTGTGGACTTCAGGAAGGGGAAGTCGGGAGAACTCAGACTCACCTTCCTCAGAGGTCAACAGTGGATAAGGTGAGCAGCTTCAAATTCCTGGGCATCAAGAGCTCAGAGGATCTGCTCTGGGCCCAACATATTGATGCAATTACGAAGAAGGCATGCCCGTGGCTCTACTTCATTAGGACTTTAAGGAGACTTTGTATGTCTCCAAATTTGCAAATTTCTACAGAGTACTCTGACTGGTTGCATTACTGCCTGGTGTAGAGACTCTAAAGTGCTGGATCAAAAGAGACTGCAGAGAGCAGTAGATGTAGCCAGCTCCATCACAGGCACAACTTTCCCCACCATTGAGGACATCTTCAAGAGGTGGTGTTTCAAAAAGGCAGCATCCATTATTAAGGACCCTCACCATCTAGGGCTTGCCTTCTTCTTGTTACTCCCATCAGAGAGGAGGTACCAGAACCTGAAGAAACACACTCAACATTTTAGGAATAGCTTTCTCCCTTCCATCAATCAGATTCTTAACACTCCATGAACTCATCCACACTAACTCTTTGTTCCTCTTCTGCGCTACTAATTTATTTTTGTAATTTACATTAATTTTTATATCTTGCACTATTACTGCTGCCACAAATGAGCAAATTTTACATTATACGGCAATAATAATAAGCCTGATTCTAAGCCTGGTGATAGACCGGGGAAAGGTAAGAGGTAGAGCAAGCAGTTTTAAAGACAAATTGGCCTTCCATGGAAAAGAATTTGAGTACAAGAGTGAAAATGTCATAATTCGGCTGTATGGGGTCTTTGTGCATCTGGAGCTCGGTGCAGTTTTTGTCCCCTTGTCTGAGGAAGGATATTTTTCCTATGGAGGGGGTGCAACTAATGCTTAGCTCCTGATGTGGTAGAACTTGGAGAGAATAGGTTGATTAGACTTATATTGACTAGAGTTTAGAAGAATGAAAGGAGAGTCTTGATGAAGAGTCTTGGTCCAAAATGTCAACTGTTTGCTCTTTATCTGGCCTGCTGAGTTTCTCCAGCATTTTGTGTCTGTTGTTAATATTCTAACAGGATGGGACAAAGATGTTCCCAATTAGCTGAGAATCCAGACCTGCAGGATATGGGTAAAGCCACTGGAGCCAAGTTCAGGGAAAAGCTCTTCACCCAAAGGGAGGTGAAACTGTAAAACTCACCCTCAAAGCAGGCAATGGGGGCCAAGTTGTTAAGTATATTCACAAAGGAAATCAATACATTTCTTAATACAAATAGGTCAAGAGATACAAGAAGGTGGGATCATGGTACGCAATTGGAAGTTCAGCTATGATAGTGTTCAATGGTAGGGTGACCTGAAGGGCTAAAAGGGCCTAACCCTAACCCTACTCCTCTTTGCTGGGGAAATAGTTCTTAGATGCTGCACAGAATCTCGTACTCCACAGATTTTAATGAAATTGCTAGATGGCAATTATGAAGAAAGGTGAAGGTTATAAAAACATCTGTTCAATTTAATGCCTTTAATTATTTTAAGTGTTTATCTTTTTTTCCAAGTAATTTAATATTTCATCGCTTACTTTATTTTCATAGTTTAAAAAGTTCACAAACACTGAAAAACTACTAAAAATCCATCAGAAGGTAGGGACAGGATCTCTGCCAGTGATCAAATCTCCTAGTGGTGATTTTGGGGTAGAGTTTCCTTCATATATCACTACTGGGACCACAACACTGAGGATTGAGAGACAACAAGACATGCTCTTCACATTTGGGTCAGCAAGACAAGTCACAACGTACCCAGACCATATGAACATGAATGGGATTCCAAGCACTAGATCCAGTCCAGCAAGAACTGGTCCGTTTATATTTGTACTTCAGTGTGACAAAGGCAGCTTCTGCAAGCCTGAGCAATTCTATTTACTTTTGTGTATATATTATTGTCTTTCTCATTAGAGTTTAACAGGCAAACAACAGGTTAGTAAGTGACAGTAGTAAAAATCATCTGTGGAACAGGGTAGTGCTGCTATTTTTCAGCAGTTTGAATGAGCTATCAGCCATATGTTTAATTTAAAAATACTCACCGAGGTTAGGGATATTTTTGTACTGTATTTTGCAAATTTACTACTGCAGAAATTGAGCCTATGTACACTGGAAATAGGAGAGAGAGGCATAGGCCATTTGGTTTATCTGACTGTAAGCTTCGTTTTGCATTCCCATCTCCCTCTTATCACCTTCCTGACTCTTGCACATATATCCACTTGAACGTATTCAAGAACAGAAGTGAAGATGAAACAGAGAGAATTGAGATCCTGTAAGTAGCTCGATGAATCCTAGTTCTTTGCATTGTCCATACTTGATCACTTCAACTGGCAATTCAAGACCAGCAGTTGTAACATTTAGATAGGCATTCAATGACATTTGCAAAAAGTACAAAGGGCATCATTGGATGAAGAGGGAATGAGCTGGAACAAATAAGAACAGACCAACATAGGGACAACAGTGATCGCAATAGGACAGGACTTGACTGCATGAATGTAAGTTGTGCCCATCCCAGTTCTCTCAGAATAATTTTGTTAATCTCATTCCCCTATTCTTTCTCCACAGCTATGCATGGTCTTCAGGTATCTACTGAATTTATTTGTAATGCAATGAGTGAATATATTTGTACCACCCCAATGGCCACTATGATCTTGTGTTTATTATTTGATGGACAACAATTATTATTCCTCATGCCACGCTTGGTCCCTTCAATCATTTTGAATTCCTGTTGTCCAGTTCTTGATCATCCTGCCAAAGAGAACAGTTACTCTCTGTAAACACAAGAGATTCTGATGAACAGTCTTCGTCCAAAACTCTTTATTCCTTTCCATAGATGCTGCCTGTCCTGCTGAGTTCCCTCAGCATTTTGTGTGTGTTACTCTCCATTCTCATTATCTAGATGATTCATTATTTTAAACACTTCTCCAATTTCTCTGAAGAGAACAATCCCACCTTATCAAGTCCATCCACACCGCCAGGGCCATCCCATTATTTTGTTTAAGAATACATATCCTTCCTACTTTTGTATTTTACACTTGTTTAAACAGTGGATCTTTTTCCCTACTAATCTTTCCTCCTCAAAGATCTATGTACCCAGGTCTCTCTGTTCTGTATGTACTGTAGCAAGAACTTCACGGCCTTTCTTTGCTCTTAGCAAAATTCAAACCTCGCCTTAAATTTAATCAGCCATTTGATTTGAGGAAATCATCTGCATTTATACAGGGCCTTTCGGAGTCTCAGAATGGCCTAAAACACTTTAATAAGATTGAAAGCAACACACACAAAATGCTGGAGGAACTCAGCATCGATGTTTTGGGCTAAGACCCTTCTTCAGGACTGGAAAGGAAGGACAGAAGTCAGACTAAGAAGGTGGGAGGAAGAAGTACAAGGTGGCAGGTGATAGGTGAAACTGGGAGTGGTGGGGAGGGGATGAAGTAAAGAGCTGGGAAGTTGAAAGGTGAAAGAAATAAAGGGCTGGAGAAGGGGGATTCTGATAGGAGAGGATAGAAGACCATGGAAGAAAGCAAAGGGGAAGGAGCAAGAGGAGGAATTAGGAATAGGGAATGGTGAAGGCAGGTGGGGGGGGGGCAATTACCAGAAGCTCGAGAAATTGATGTTTACACCATCTGGTTGGAGGCTACCCAGATGGAATATAAGGTGTTGGTCCTCCAACTTGTGCATGGCATCATTGCAGCAGTCGAGGAGGCCTTGCACTGACATGTCAGAATGGGAATGGGAAGTGGAATTAAAATGGGTGGCTACAGGGAGATCCCACTTTTTCTGGCAGAGTGTAGGTGCCCGGGTCTCCCAGCCTACATCAGGTCTCACCGATACACAGGAGGGTACACCGGGAGTAGATGACCCCAAAAGACTCGCGGATGAAGTGTCACCTCACCTGGAAGGACTGTTTGAAGCACTGAATGGTAGTGAGGGAGGAGCTGTGGGACAAGTGTGGTGGCACTTGCTCTGCTTGCAAGGATAAGTACCTGGAGGGAGATCAGTGGGGAGGGACGAATGGACAAGGGAGTCGCATAGGGAGTGATTCCTGTGGAAAGCTAAAAGTGTGGGGGGAGGGAAAGATATGCTCGGTGGTGTCACCTGGCCTCAGCAAGGTAGAGGTCAGTCCGCCAGACTATTACAGCAGCTCACTTATCTGCGGGTTTGACAGTGAGGCTAGGATTGGTGCGGAAGGAGTGAGGTTTGAACTGGAGGAAGGAATGTTAAAATCTCATCGGCAGTTGGCAATGAAAAGATCCAGAGCAGGTAGAAGATCAGAGCCAGGTGTCCAGGAAAAGGAGGAGGGTTGAAGATGGGAGGACAGTTGAAGATGGGAGAAGGGGTGACCAGTGCAGGCCGGAGAGTCCTTGCCGAAGAAGTTGGCATGGAGATGTAAATTTAAAGCGTAGCTTCTGTGACATGTATAAAATAAGGCACAATTTGTGCACAGTAAACTCCCACGTAGAGCAATGAACAGATTTTTTTTTATTTAAAGCATCTTGAAGGATTTTGGCTTCTTCACCCTTCCTTACCAGTCCTGATGAAGGGTCTTAATCTGAAACATCGCCTGCTTATTTCACTCCATAAACGCTGGCTGACTTGCTGAGTTTCTCCAGCACTGTGTGTGGCTTTCTCAAGACGTCCAGCTTCTCTCGTGATTATTACGGAAGGATAACTCTTGGTACCGACAATCTGGGGGAGGGCGTCGAACTTACCTGCTCCTCTTCAAAATGCACCAAGGGATCTTTAACACAAGAAAGCAGAAAGGGCCTCTGTTTAATATTTCATTTGGTAGATGACACCTCTGTGCTGAAGTAATTTGGAGAGGGACCAACTCAACTTTCTGATTCAGCAGCAAGAATACTACCCACTGAGGCACAGCTGACACCATTTGATTAAGAACCTTAGTTAGATAAACTTGGAACAGAGTGAGCGTCTCCAGTTCACATATTATAAAAATTTTGGAGGCACTAGAGAAAATTCACGTAATATTTAATTACTTGAGGAGCATACCAAATGACTGTACAAAATGGAATGGCGATTACACGGCTGAAGGACTTCCCTTAAGGAAAAACTAAACATGAATGGGGATAGATGAAAAATTGCCGATGGGAGGAGTAGGGATGGCAGTAAGGGGGGTGGGGGGGGGAAGTCATCTGAAGCATAAACTCAAGCCTCAAATTGATGGATCAAATGGCCTGTTTAATATGCTGTAACTATTATGTTAAAATCTAATCTAGAGTTTGGGCCGAAAGATACTGTCACTAATTCTATCATCATTCTCCAGAGAATACAACTCCAATTCTTGTTAAATATTAAACAATTACATCATACCGTCCTCCAGCAAACTCCATGAAAGAGAGACTGCTTGGGCTTGGGGAATGTATGGGGAAGATTATGATATCAAAAGCACTTTGAGGTAAAATATAAACACAAGAAATTCTACAGGTGCTGGAAATATTGAGCAACATGCACAAAATTCTTGAGGGGGACTCAGCAAGTCAGGCTGCACCCACGGTGGGGAATAAACAGTCGACGGTTCAGGCCAAGACCCTTCACCAGGACTGGAAGGGAAAGGGATAGAAGCCAGAATAAGAGGGTGGGGGGGGGGGCGTGGATCAGGGAAGGAGTACGAGCTGACAGGTGATAGAGGTAAATTCTGTAGTTTACTTCACGTGGAGAGAGATCCTGAGGTTTCACACCCGTAGGGAGAAACCTTGAGGTTCAGCACTCAAGATTAAATCTAAAGAAATGGCAGACCTCGAACTGTGATACACAAGGATTTGTAGAGTTTACAGCAAGCTAAGATAAATGAAGTTATAAGATGGAAGAATGTTGTGATCTTTGGATTCCAACAGTGCACTGGAAGATCTTCCTCTCCAACTTGTATATACTTCTATTTAAAAAGCATTCGAATTAGTTGCATGGGAGATGGTCCAGTGATTGGCAAGTGTTTGGGTAATACTAGCCCCATTGAAAAGAGGTACTGAGCTCACACAACACCACAGAGGAAGCAGCTGAAGCGTCGCAAGGTTTGACAATTACACTGAGCAGCAATAGGGCAGGTTTTATGGTCTGAAAACACTCTGCGAGATGGGGGATGTTACCTGGTGAAAGAAAGACCTGAAAAATTTTCACTATATGGAAGATTTCCCAAGTGGCACTAAAATTTCTTTTAATTGGTTTTCGGAATATAAATTATTTTTTTCTGCCTGTTTTGAAAAACATGAATTATATAAACAACAGCATCTCCAGTACATATATTGTTTGCATCTCTAAAATTACTCCATTAATCATTCAACAGTTTACAATGTACATTGTTTCTATGGTGTGAAAGTAAGGAAGGGGTGCATTCCTCCAGCAAGAGAATTTGGAAAAGTAATTCATATTGCCCCTAGCAATCAGAGTTCTAAAAATAATCTCTTTATGAATTGATTTCTTTTCATACGCTAGAATTCTAAAACTATCTTTATTTCTTGAAGTAGTGACTCACAGGAATTTACACTGTTGGAGGAGACCATTAAAGACCATGGTTACATTCAGCCATAGAAGAAGAGTTTATTATCAGAAATGATGAGGCCACACTCGGCATGGAGGAGTCACACCTTATATTGCGTCTGGGTAGCCTCCAACCTGATGGCATGAACATCGATTTCTCAAACCTTTTGTAATTATACATCCCTCCCCTTCACTATTCCCTATTCCCGTTTCTCTCTCTCTCACCTTATCTCCTTACCTGCCCATCACCTCCCTCTGGTGCTCCTCCCCCTTCCCTTTCTTTCATGGTCTTCTATCCTCTCCTATGATTCCCCCTTCTCCAGTCCTTTATTTCTTTCATCAATCAACTTCCCAGCTCTTTACTTCACCCCTCCCCCAGTTTCACCTATCACTTGCCACCTTGTCATTCTTCCTCCCTTCCCCCAACCCTCTCACTCTGATTCCTCTTCCTTTCCAGTCCTGAAGAAGACTCTCCACCCAAAACGTCAACTGTTTATACTTTTCCATAGATGCTGCCTGGCCTGCTGAGCTCCCCCAGCATTTTGTGTGTGTTGCCTTGGATTCCCAGCATCTGCAGATTTTCTTGTGTTTGAAGTACTGAAAATACTCAGATCAGGTCACATCTGTCAGAAGCGAGTCAGAATTTACACTTCAGGTCCAAGATCCTTCATTCCCTCTGACGAAGGGTCCCCTACCTGAAAATTTAACTGTTTCTTTTCCCACAGATGCAGCCCAACCTGCAGAGTGCTCCCAGCATTTTCTGTTTTCCTTTCACATTTTCAACACTTGCAGATTAGTTTTGATTTTCAAGTATTTAATCTGAGTTGACCTCCAAGCTTAGTCCATAAATTCAACTCTGTGCCTTCTCTATTTTACATTTTATTTTAATGTAATCTAAATTTTACACTTCTTCCTTAAACTTCACTCAGTCTCCTCTGTTACAAAGGAAATATTCCCAGCATAGTCAATCTCCTGGTGACCATACCCTCCAGACGAGGAAACATCAATGAAGATTTCCTTGCAGGCTCAGTGGTACTTCAATATTTTGCAATTTTTTGTAATTTGTAATTTAGTAACCAGAACTTTACAGATTAGCTTGTTTTTATGTAACTTTATGTAGTTTTATTATGACCTCCTGCTCTGAACATCTACAGCATAGTTAATAAAGTCTATACGCCTTCTTAAATACTTCATACATTTTTCTCTGGAGCATAATAGGGAATCTTCCTCCTATTTCTTGACACATGCCAGTATCCTAACATCTGTGCCTGGTTTGCCATTCCCACCGCTCTCAGAAGCAAATTCCCTGCTCCACTCTTCTGCTCACTTGACCTATTCATTGTCATGAAAGATATAAATATACCAAAAAAAAATGCATGTTACTTGAAGATGAATTGCTGCAGATGCTGGAAACCCAGAGTAACACATACAAAATGCTGTTGAACTCAGCAGGTTGGGCCGCCTCTACGGAAAGGAATAAAGAGTCTACATTTCGGGCCCAGGCCCCTCATCAGAACTTTTACATGTTACTTATAGCACCATTCTGAATGTTTGAAAGGTCAGTCTGGAAAAAAAAAAGCCAAAGGACTGGATTCATTTTATGGAAGTTGGGGCAAACAATTCAGCCACATCAACTCACAAGGACAGATGTATCCCCCAGTCATCATGGATTCACCTTCACCACTCAGCAAGTGAGAAGGACTGTGGGGAAACTCAGATATGGCAAAGCACTGGGATTGGATGGCTTGAGCCCCAAGGTCGTGAAGGAGTGTGCTGAGCAGCTGTGTGGAGTTCTCCAGGGCATTTTCAATCTGAGTCTCAGCCTGGAAAGGGTGCTGACTGTGAGGAAAACATGATGTGTGGTCCCAGTACCCAAAGAGGGCCAAATGAAGGTCTTGAATGACTACTGTCCAGTGGCCCTGACCTCACACATCATGAAGACCCTGGAGAGGCTTGTCTTGGCTCATTTCCGACCCCTGTTCAGATCAGCCCTCGATCCCCTGCAGTCTGCCTAGCAGGAGAACATTAGAGTCGACTGTGCTGTCATTTCCCTGCTGAACAGAGCTTGCTCCCATTTGGAAAAGCAGGGCAGCACTGTGAGGATTATGTTTCTTGATTTGTCAAGTGCCTTCAATACTACACTGCCCTCACTGCTGGGAGAAAAGCTCCGTTCAATGCAGTTTGGCAGTTCCATTGTATCCTGGATAATGGACTACCCGAATGGCAGACCACAGTTTGTGCAGCTTCAGAGCTGTGTGTCAGACATGGCTAAAAGCAGCACTGAGGCCCCACAGGGGACTGTACTGGCTCCCTTCCTTTTTACCCTATATATCTTGAACTTCAGACACAACACTGAGACATTCATCTGCAGAAATTCTCTGATGACTCAGCAATAGTTGGGTGTATAAAGGGAGGACAGGAGGATGAATACAGGGCCCTGGTGGAGGACTTTGTCAAATGGTGCATGTTGAATCATCTGTAGCTCAACATCAGTAGGACAAAGGAGGTGATGGACTTTAGGAAGACCAAGCTTGCACTGCTCCCTGTTACTATTGATGGTGAGGCCGTGGATGTGGTGAAGAACTACAAGTACCTGGGGGTGCACCTGGATGACAGACTTAAGTGGAACATCAACAGAGAGGCTGTGTACAAGAAGGGCCAGAGTCGCCTCTACTTCCTGAGGAAACTGAGGCCCTTTGGAGTATGCAGGCCTCTCCTTCATATGTTCTACCAGTCTGTTGTTGCCAGTACAATCTTCTATGTGGTGGTGTGCTGGGGCAATGGCATCAACATGGGTGATGCCAACAGGCTCAATAAACTGATTAGAAAGGCTGGCTCTGTTATAGAAGTCAAACTGGACCACTAGAGGCTGTAGTAGAACAAAGGGCCCTCTGAAAAATCCTGACAATTCTGGACAATGTTTCTCACCCTCTGCATGCAACCTTGGCTGAACAGAGGAGCACTTAGTTGTACTAAGACAACTGTGCTGCTCCAAAGAGCGCTACAAGAGGTCATTCTTACCCTGAGCTATTAGACTCTATAATGAGTTAACATATAGCCAGGAAAGTGATGACCTCCCTCCTGTTAGAGGTTTTTTTTTATTCTTTCCTACTTCTTTTCTAATATTTGTATATCTGTGCACTTGTAATGCTACTGTAACACTGTAATTTCCTTTGGGATCAATAAAGTAACTATCTATCTATATAAGCCTAGGAGACAACAGAGAATGCTAAATGCAAGCTCATAATTTTGATTCCATTCAATAGGTTAGCTGTCTAATGATAAGTTGTCAATTATTTAAGGAATATAGTCCCTGTCTGCTTTTTAATTTATATGAATCTCAAAACACTGACCTCAACTTGTAAACTTTATTCTAGCAACATTACTGCTGAGATACTGTGTCATAACTGAACGTGCATTTGTAACCTGTTATTTCATTAATGAACTTCATCTTCCAATTTTAATTATACAAGATAGAACAACAGAAGGAAGGTTACCTCTCATCATTGCAAATCATTATAATCAGTAAGTCAGTATTATCAGTTGTACTGATGTAGAATTATCATAGATTCAAACAACACAGAAACAGGTCCTTCAGCTCACTTTTTCTACCCCAACTATCAAGCACCCATCTCCAGTAAGGTCATTTTACTCTCACATCATCAACTTCTTCCCTGCCTCCTATTTTCATGCCGCCTACCTACACCACGGGAAAATCATTGCAAACACTTAATTAACCAACTGGCACATCAAGACATCTGACTGCAAGACCCGACAAAGGAATATGAGGACTGCTGAGAGCATCACTGGGGGTGTCTCTTCCATCCATCTGAGATATTTATCAGGAGAACTGCATATGCAGCACCCTTAGCATTACCAATGATCCCTCCCTCCCATCCATCCAAGTCTCTTTGACCTGCTATAATCAGGCAGGAGGTACTATTAGGGTGAGGACTGTTAGGATGGGAAGCTGCTTCTTCCTCCAGGCTGTAACACTACTGAATTCCCTGCCACCACTCAGGTCTCAGCAAGTATGAAGCACCAGTAGTGCTACACTGTTTACTTTTTCACTTGAGTTGTAAGTGCACCTTATTATTTGTTAATTTAATTGTGGTAATATTACTTACGTATTGTGTGTGGAGACACTGACCAGAAGGCGGCAAACCACTTCGGTAGAAAAATTTGCCACGAACAATCATGGTCAAAGACCACACTTGCCCACATCATACAGCACAGCACGTAATGATGGTGATGATGATGTTAGTTGTGATTATATGTTCTGTGGTATGCACCTTGGTCCGGAAGAATATTGTTTTGTTTGGCAGTATCCATGTGTACATTGAATGACGATAAACTTGTACTTGAACTTTGTTACATGGGAGGAAACCAGTACACCAGGGAGAAACAATTATGGTCACGGGGAGAAAGGGTAACTGCATGGCAAGCATCTGGATTTCTGGAGCTGGGAGGTTGCAGCATTAATCTTGGTGCCACTGTGACACATACTAGGAAATGCCAAAGACATAACCCCAGAAATTTACAAAGAACTAATAACAGGATAATTTTCACTAATAATGATTGAGGGACTAATATTGGTCTGGACATCAAGGAGAATTCCTCTGTTCTTCTTTTCCAAATAAAATTTTAATCAATCACCCAAGCATGTGGATGGGTTTGAGTTTAGTGCCTCATCTGAAAGACAGCACCAATCCACAGTATGGCTCTCATTCAGCTTTGCAAAAGGTGTCAGTCTATAATTTTGTGCTCAAGACTCCTGTTGACTCAGAGGCACTAGGCTGTACCTGAAACATGCCAACATTCAAGTGCTGCAAACTATGATTGTACAACAAAATTTTAAAAAATAATTCAAGGCTATGTTGAAATACGGTATAGCAAACAGTATAGACCATGTCCAGACCCTTCAGCCCACAATCCCTGTGCTGACCATGATGTTAAACTTAACTAATCGTATCTGCCTGCAGGGATCTGCATCCCCTCCATTTCCTGCAGGTTCATGTGCCTGCCTAAATACCTCTTAAACTCCTCTAAGGGGTCCGCTTTCAACATTGCCACTGGCAGCACATTACAGGCACTTACCAATCAGCGTGGAAAAAAAACATACTCCTCAGATCTCTTTTAAACTTTCCACTCTCAACTTAAAGCTGTATCCTCTAGTAGAACATTGAACAGTACAGCACTGGACAGGCCATTGGGTCAAATGTTGTGCCAACTGTTCTCCTGATCATCATCTATTTCCCATCATATTCCTGTGTCTATCTAAGAGCTTCTTCAACTCCACCAAACTGATTCCACCACCACTCCTGGTAATCCATTCCAGACACCTACCACTTTCTGTGTAAAATAAAAACACTTGCCCTTCACATCGCCTTTAAACTTTCCCCTCTCTAACCTTAAAAGCATCTCCTCTGGTGTTTGACATATCTTCCTTCCTTGCACCCTTAACTCCTGGTGGAGTTGTCGGGGCACCATCACGACAAGCTTTGTACCAGTCTGTTCCATCTGTCACGGTTGGGTGCCGGAGCCTGGGTCACCACAAGTGTTTTCTCTGTCCATTCTTTAATGTTGTCTGTCCATCTTTTCCTCTGTTTACCTCTCCTTCTTTTCCCCTCCACAGTTCCTTGTAGAACGGTCTTTGCAAGGCCACTGGATCTTGTTACGTGGCCATATCATCTCAGCTTTCTTTTCTTCACCGTTGTGAAAAGGTCTTCATGGGGGCCAATGTGGTGCTGGATGGTCTCGCGAACCTGCTCATTTGTGATGTGGTCCAAGTATGAGATGCCCAAGATGTTGTGATAGCATCTCATTTCCAATGCCTTTATCTTCCTCTGTAGCTCTGCTGTGAGGGTCCGTGTCTCACATGCGTACAGGAAGATGGAGAATGCCAATGCACGCAGGAGTCTGATCTTGTACTTCATGGTGATGTTGCTGTCCCTCCATATTGTCTTGAGTTTGAAAAGTGCAGTCATTGTCTGTGTGGTCCTTGCCAGGACTTCTGGTCTTGATCCTTCATCACTGATGATTGCCCCTAGGTATTTGAACTGCTGCACTATCTTAAGTTTCTGACCATGGACTGAGATGCCTGTTGTGATGGCACCATTGGCATTAGCCATGAGCTTGGTTTTCTGGGCACTTACTTCCATTCCAAACTTTGTGGAGGCTCTGTAAAGATGGCTGACAAGGTTGGCCAGTTCGTCCTCTTTTCCTGCAAGTCCATCAATGTCATCAGCAAATCTTAGGTTTGTAATGTTTCTCCCTCCGATGCTGACAGTGCCCACATGATCTTCAAGGGAAAAACTCATGATTCGTTCCAGGAAGACGTTGGAGAGAGTGGGGGAGAGGAGGCAGCCCTGACGGACTCCTACAGAGGTATGGAACCACTCCCCGATGGAGCCCTGAGCGAGTACTGCACTGGTTGCCTTGGCGTAAAGTTGATGGATTGTACGAATCAGCTTCTGCCCCATGTTGAATTTCTTCATGGTGGTCCATAAGACATCATGCCAGACTCTGTCAAATGCCTTCTTGAAGTCTATGCAGACGTGGTAGAACTCTCTCTGGTGCTGAAGGTGTTTCTCACAAAGGGTGCAGAGGTTGAAAGTCTGCTCAGTGGTGCTTCTGCCCTTACGGAAGCCTGCTTGTTCCTCGGCAATGATGTCTTCTGCCTGAGGTCTCAGTCTGTTCAAGATGATTCTGAGCATTACCTTACATACATGGCTGATCAGACTGATGGTACGGTAATTCTGGCAAAGTTGGCAATTGCCTTTCTTGGAAAGCACAATGATCAGCAACTGAGCCCAAGGTGTCAGCCATTCACCTGTCTGCCAGATCTTATTGCAGATGGTGGTAAGCATGTCTATCGTGGCCTCTCCTCCATGCTTCAGCAGTTCAGCAGGGATGTTGTCAACTCCTGCTGACTTCCCGCACTTCAGTGATCGTATTGCAGCTTCAACTTCTTCACGCATGATTGGATAGTCTTCCTCACTGGAAGATTCCCGCACGTTCAGCACGTCTGGATCCCCTTTGCTCTGGTAGTTGTACAGTTCTGAACAGTACTCTGTCCACCTTTCCATTATTTCCTTTTCTTCTGTGAGACTTTTGCCATTTTTGTCTTGGATGGTGTTCACTTTGGCTCATTTTTCTTTGGTAAGATCTTTCACCAGTTGGAATGCCTTCTTTGTGTTGTGTTGACATATCTACCCTGGGTAAAAAATTCTGAGCATCTACCCTATCTATGCCTCTCATAATCTTAAAGACCTCCATCAGGTTTTCCCTCAGCCTCCAACATACTAGGGAGAACAACCCAAGCCTGTACAACCTCTCCTTCTAAAATTCTCTAATTCAGGTAGCATGCTGGTAAGCCTCTAACATTTCTGGTATCTATTTGTTTCTTAAAATTTAACATTTCTACCCTGGGAAAATGACTATTCCTGTCATAATTCTATAAGCTTCTGTCAGGTCTCCTTTAGCCTCCAACATTCCAAAGAAAACAGTCCAAGTTTTCTTATACTTTCCTAATTGCTAATACTCTCTAAATCCAGGCAGCATCTTGGTGAACCTCTTCTACACTCCCTTCAAGCCTCAACATCCTTTCTGTAATGTGGTGACCAGAACTGTATGCAATATACCAAATGCGGCCTGACCAAAGCTTTATACAACTGCAATATGACTTCCTGCCTCTTATAACTCAATGCCCAGACCAATGAGGACAGGCATGCCATAACCTTCTTTACCACCCTGTATTGCCACTTTCAGGGAACTAGGGACTTGTACCCAAAGATCTCTCTGTATGTCATTGCTAGTATGGGTACTACCATTTACTGTATACTTTCTCCTGATATTTGACCTCCAAAGGTGCAACAGCTATCAATTGCCCAGACTGGGTGATTGCGCGGTGTTGCTACAACAACCTTGCACTCAACACCAGCAAGACCAAGGAACTGACTGTGAACTACAGGAATGGGAAGTCGGTGGACCACACACCAGTCGTCACTGATAGATCAGCAATGGAAAGGGTGAGCAACTTCACTTTCCTGGGCCACAACATCTCAAAGGATCATCCTAGACCCAACACATTCAATCATGACAAAGACACACCAGTGGCTCTACTTCACTTGGAGTTTGAGGAGATTTTGTATGTTCAGGTCAAAAGCTCTAGTACAAGGGTGATGGGTGGACCTTTGTGTGAGTGCATGTCCAAATTGGCAATAATCTTCTAAAAATTCTCTCACATGCCACAGTAATATTCAGCAGAGATTACCATTGATTAACAAATTAGTAACAATCATTATGGATTTTTTTAAATGAAAAAGGATTGAGTCCTGTTGCTTATTTACATGTATTCATTGTTTAATATTAATATAGGTGCAAATGATAAACTTAAATAGAGTTTTACTACTATAAATATGTTCATTTAAAATAAAGTATCATGGAGTGTAAAACTACATACAATATTTACCATTTGTAAGGAAGAGGAGAAGATGGCGGCGCGACACAGCGCGCATGGCTGCTCCGAATGATATCGTTTTTGTGAACTAGGATGCCGTGAACAATCCTGATTTGATGGAGACAGCCGTGAGAAGCACGGAGGAACATCTGGAGAAACTTCTGAAATGCCTGCTTCGCTGCCGCTGCTACTGTGCGATCGAGAATCTCCGGAGGGGAAGGTCCCAAATCCTCGGCTTTGCCTACTGCTTGTTGCCGGGGCTAGGGTCGAAGCGTTCGGCAGAGATGGTGCTCGGTGTCGGAGGCTCGAAGTTTTCGGACGGACTTGGAGTCGAACTGTGGTCAGGTGGTTCCAGGATGCTGCATTGGCAAGTTTGCGGTGCTAGAAGCTCATGGCAGGGAGAGTTTCTCCCTTCAACCGTCTGCGTGAGATGATGGGACTTTCGAGAGACTTTGAGACTTTTCACCATGCCCATGGTCTGTTCTTCAATCAAATTATGGTATTGCTTTGCACTGTTGTAACCATATGTTATAATTATGTGGTTTTTGTCAGTTTTTTTTAGTCTTGGTTTGTCTTGTGTTTCTGTGATATCATTCTGGAGGAACAAATTGTATCATTTCTTAATGCATGCATTACTAAATGACAATAAAAAAGGACTGCGTGTCCTCATAATCTAATCTAATTATTATTACTGGATATTTTCTGTTCATTCACAAACGTCAGAAGAAAAAATATAAACAAACTGAAGCCAATACCAACTGGCCCAATCAGTTTACTATCCAAATACTGATGCGTAGACCAGGTCTGCGAGGATTTCAAGCGTATCATCCAATGTCACAAGTTCTCACTGCTGGCGCTGAGCCAGCACAAGACATTTCCTGTGAAAACATCTCACTGAATGCAGGTTGTAAAACAAGAATTATTTGCTGCTTCATTTTGCTTTAAGGATAATCATAAAGTATCTTTTATTACAAGTGGGGTTTATAACAAATTTATTTAAATTTTATGCTGTATGCCCATAAAACTTTTGAGTGTGCCATCTTGGGCACGCGTGCCATAGGTTCAGCACCTCTGTGCATACAGCGGACAGCATTCTAACTGGTTGCATCACCACCTGGTATGAAGGCCCCAGTGTCCAGGATCAATAGTTTAGGAACAGCTTCTTCTGCTCCACCATCATATTTCTGAACTGTCTATGAACACTACCCTGTTATTCCTCGTTTGCACGATTTACGTACGTATTTATTTGTGGCATAATAATTTCATGTCTTGCACTGTACTGCTGCCACAAGTTTCATGACACATGCCAGTGATAATAAACCTGATTCTGTTTAAACTTCAGCTACCATTTATTCACCCAAATCTAAAACTGATCTTCATCCTGTCTCCTTTGATGACTTTCTTCACCATCCACACATCTACTAATTTTGTATCATCTGCTAATGTACATTTATGTCCAAATCATTTATATATAATCACAAACCACAGAGATCCTATCACCGATTCCTGCTGAACACCACTGGCCACAAAATTCCAGTCAGAATAACACCTCTCCACCACGACCCTGTTTTCTATGGCCAAGCTAGTAATCAAAGATTCCACACATCTTTATCGTGTTAGTTTGACTTCTTTGATACTTGGTTAAAAAAGGTAGTTTATTCATTTACTACTCCCTTACGGGAGGCTGATGGTCTTAAATTAAAATTTGGGCACTACTTGGCAAGTCGATTTAAGCAGTGCAGAGGAGGCTGTAAAGTTTGGACAGGTCCTTGGAGAGGTAAATATTTCACCTGGTGTCTTTGTTAAGGTATTGATCCACGATCTCTTAAATATTTGATCTGTTACTGATATTTCTCATAGAATTACAGAATTAAAAGCCAGAATTTAGATTTTATTATTTCATATTTAACAATCTGAAAAGCAAAAGTCTAGAAACAGCAAATGATGGGAGATTACGAAGAAATATATCTAATGCACAATCATTTTTGGTGCAAGTGGAAATCTCAGACTCCTTCAGCTTAGTCACACTAAAACCTGGCATTTTTCAACTCCTGAATGTTTCTTTGTGTGATTTTGTTAAATTCCTTCATGCTACATGTAATGATCAGCATAAGAACATTTATGGGAGTGTATCATGGAGCCGTTAAGAAAACTTCAAAGTAACAATGGTTCGTGTTTGCATGATTTTATTGGCTTCAGATCAGCCAGTACCGAATCAGCTCTAACAGCCAAGTACACAGTAAAGTTCCTCCTATTCGGGTAAATATTTACATCAATCTCAAGCTTGTAATTTGGGGGACCACTTTGTCAAGCACCGCAGCTCCAAAAACGGGGAGCTTCCCACTGGTGCAACATTTTAATCCAGAATCCCATTCTGTCACTTCGGTGCACAGCCTCCTGTTGTGCCACGATGAGGGCATGACCAAGATGGAGAAGCAACACTTTATATTCCATTTGGGTAGCGTCCAACCTGATCGCTTGACTATCAATTTCTTCTTCTGGCGAAAAGGAATGCCCTCGCCCTCCACTCTTTTTGTATTCCCCACTCTAGCCTCTTACCTCTTCCAACCTCCCCTGGGTCTCCAGCTCCTTCCCTTTCTCTTATGATCTACTCTCCTCTCTTATCAGATTCCTTCCTCTCCAGCCCTTTATCTTTCCCACCTACCTAGCTTTACCTATTACCTTTTAGCTAGCCTCCTCCCTGTCCCCCCACCTTTTTAATCTGTCGGCTTTCCGGTCCTGAAGGTTCTCGGTCCAACACACAGACTATTTATTAATTTCCATCGATCTGCCTGACTTGCTGAGTTCCTCCAGCCTTTTGTGTGTGTTGCTTGTTTCCCAGAAAGCATTTTTGTGCCTTTGCGAGATGTTTGACTATCCTTTCAATAAAATTTTCAATCCCAATTATGTTCAATTATAGCTGCATCCCAGATTTATATCAAGATGATCGGACTCCTCAGTGAACACGGTGGGCAGCACATACAAACGTTTATCCAAAACGTTGCAGTGTGGACTATTTTGTAGAGCTTGGGGTGTAAGGAAACAGAAAAAAAATGTTGGAATATAACCAATGAAAAGCAAAGAGAAGAGAGCAGAAGCTGGCAGAAACCCAAGCACAGTACAGAACCAGTATAAACGTCATGTTCTAATTGAAGCAACAGGTTAGCTCTTATTTTACAGCTTGATGCTGAAAATGAGCTAGGTCTTGTGTGTGTGTGTGTGTGTGTATACATATATATATATATATATATATACACACACACACACACACACACACACACACACACACATACACACTATATATATATATATACATACACACACATACATACACACACATATATACACACACACAATATATTTATATACGTCATACTTAATGCAAGCAAATACAACTGGTCAACCCTGAAGACCTGACACTTGTCTCTGCTCTAATTAATGATCATAATAAATGAGAACAGAGCTTCCCATGCATTTTTTATAATAATTTATTCAAATAGGCTTTCCAGTAAACTGGTCTTAGCCATCTGGTCACATTATTATACATACCTCATTATTTAAAGGTGACCTTGAGAATTCTATCTTCCTTTGGAAAGAGAACAATTTATATGTTTTCCCTTCATTTCATATCCCTCTATTCCTGAACGTGCCTTTCACTCACTGGCCAACACATCCTTAAAATTAAATTGCTAAGGTGAGCACTTCAAAGATCACAATCACAAGACCAACAATTGGGAAGTGGGGCTGGGGCTGTAGCTCTTTTTCAGTCTGTGTGCAAAAAGCCCTCCGTCATTGAGGTGATGTTTCCAGGGATCATTCAGGCCAGCCCGCATCACCTGCCACATAGTGAACATAAAAATGACATGCTTCAGTTTACACATACTTCCAAATAGCCCTGCAGTGAAGCATGGCTATGCAGCACCATAAGCTACGGCTTAACTAGCTCCCTGAGGTGCCTCACTTGGAGTGACAGAAATGCCTAGGAACCTTGTGACCCTAGGGAAGGCTGAAATGATAGGAGAGGCAGGCTGGATACAGGAGCATGCAGCTCTGAGCAACAGTGATGAGCAGAATAAACTGCCTGCCAGCAGTGATGGGTACAGAGGAAGTCTACGGCTGAGCGAAAGCACCAACACAGAAGAGCCAAATAGGCATCCAAAGTGAAGGGTGGGGGTGGGGCTGGGGGTTGGGGTCCAGAGACTACAAGAGGCAAGCAAGAGCAAGGAGCCTTGAGAGCACAGTGACAATCCATGCACAGAGCTCCTCAGTTCATCGGCACAACAAAAGGAGGAAGTATACTTGATAAAGAAACGTTGAGCGCAGACTCCTGAAAGATTGGGCAAAATGATTTGCCTTCAGACACGCTGAGGTGGTGGAACTATAAAGTATCACTTTTGAGGTGCTGCGACTGTGGAATGAGCTGCCAGCAGAAGTGTCGAAGCAGGTCCAATTGCAACATTCAAGACAAGTCTGGATAAGTACATGGATGGGAGGTGTATAGAAGGCTATGGTCCAGCTGCAAGACAATGGGACTAAGCTGAATAACAGTCCCGCCCAATTAGATGGGCCAAAGGGCCTCTTTCTGTGTTGTGGACCTTAATGACAGAAGTATGTGTTGGGTATCACTTCGGATCTTGTGATCACAGTTCTACTGGTTT
Organism: Mobula birostris; assembly: GCF_030028105.1. Taxonomy (NCBI): domain Eukaryota; kingdom Metazoa; phylum Chordata; class Chondrichthyes; order Myliobatiformes; family Myliobatidae; genus Mobula; species Mobula birostris. Next base: position 123,636,424 of record NC_092379.1, on the reverse strand, counting down.
CAAGATAATTAAGGAGAAAGACAGAACTGGTCATAGATGCATAGAGAACTACAGCAGGGAAACAGGTACTTTGGCTCATTAGTCTATTCCAAAACCATTAAACCAGTAAAACTGCCTACTCCCATCGATCTGCATCAGGACCATAGCCCTCCATTTCCCTACAATCCATGTGCCTATCCCAACTTCTATTAAATCAAGCTTGCATGCAGCATTTGCGTTGGCAGCTCACTCCACACTCTTACAACCTTCTGAGTGAAGAAGTTCCCCCTCATGCTCCCCTTAAACTTCTCACCTTTCACCCTTAATGTATAACTTCTGGCTGTAGTCTGCTTGCATTTACCCTATCTACACCCCTCATCATTTTGTAAACCTCTATCAGATCTCCTCTCAAACTTCTACATTCTAAAGAATACAGTCCTAACCTATTCAATCTTTCTTTAGAACTCAGGTCTTCCAGATTCTGCAACATCCTTGTAAATTTTCCCTGTACTCTCTCCACCTTCTTTACATCTTTCCTGTAGGTAGGTAAGTGATCAAAACTGCACGCAATATTCCAAATTAGCCCTCACCAACGTCTAACACAACTTCAACATAACATCCCATCTCCCATACTCTCACATTTATGAAAGCCAATGTGCTGAAAGCTTTCTTTTATGACCCTATCTATCTGTGACACCACCTTCAATGAACAATGGACCTGTATTCCCAAATCCCTTTGTTCTACCATGCTCCTCAGTGCCCGACCAGTTCTTAGTTAAGATTGCAAACAGGAGGAAGGTCAATTTCGATGGCACCAGCAACCACAGGCAATCAGGAATTCAGAAGAAACTTCCTTATCAAAGGAATATCAAGAACGTGGAACTTGCTACCACTGTGTAGAAAGTGAAAGAACTGTGAAAGAACAGAATAGCGGCTGATTTAGATGAGGAGGGATTATAGGAGGCTCAAGTGGAGCAAAAGAGGCAGAATGGATTTGCTGGGCTAAAATAGCCTGTTTCCATGCCATATTTCCAGCATAATCCTGTGTTATCCAATTACCTGCAGTTCGCTGACCGCTATCCAATTATTACCAGGTTGCATGGAGATAGGCTGTTAATAAAATATATAAAGACATTGATCCAGAAATGACAGCCTTAACGTTGCATCATTTGCAACTTGGAACATTGCAGGATATCAGGTTATTGCAGTGGCTTAACAGCACATAAATTCAATATATTAAGACTTTAACACAATCTCAGGGTTCAGGTGGATTCAGAGAATATCACATGTGCTGTTTCATTCCCTGCTCAGTCATGTTGCAGCTTTGTAACACATTCCACATCTCATTATTTGCTTTTCACCTTTTCCCAGTTATTACAAGAGCTGCAGAAATCATGGTTGAAGTGAACAAAGAAATAGTTAACACTCGCATCCACTCATTAGGGCTTAACTTAGAAAGTTGTAAGTAATTGTTCCTTGTGGAAAGCAATTACCTCAAAATGTTCTAATTGCTTCTAGTTGGCCAATGTTTTCCATCACATCTATGGTTACCGAGTGTTGACATTTCTTTCAAATAGATAAGTGCAGCACAGGAAAGATGTCAGCTTTTCTCAGACACAGTACTCAAAACAAATTTGCACAATATATTGGTTTTCAAACAAATTTTCTGCCCCAGCAGAACTGATGGCTTTTCACTCATGTTGCTTCTGATCAGACTTTGCCACTTAATCCAGCTCACCACACCTGCCAGGAAAGATGACAATGACCTGGCAGATTAGTTCTGGCCTCTACACATTTCTTTCACCTCCTTTTCCATTAAGAATATCCCACTGAAAACTCCCTTGTGCTTCTGACAAATGAAATACATCATTTTTTTTTACCCCGAGTTGATGGGCACACAGATGTTAATGCACACTCAAGTTAAGCAGTCTTGACAGTCTTCCATGCATTTAATTAGCAGGCAATAAGTCCTTGAAAAAAAATACATATTTCTCTTCCACCTCCCCCTACCCTGTGAATGACATTCTTTCATGACCCTTTTGGTTCCTCCCTATCAGTTACTATTCAGCCCAACCTAATGAGAAAGAATAACCTTCATCTTACTCTAATTAATAGCTATTAATTATTCAGATTTTTAAAAAATGTTTCCACTTTCTCATCCCACCATTTTATCTGGCAGATGCATCAGGAGCTTTGCAAATTTCAGTTGATATCCTGGATTTTGTATTTTGTAAGCAAACATACCAATTTGTTGATACACAGTAGGCAATAGATTACCTTCTAAAAGCGCTTTTTATCGGTCGTTTGGATTTTGTACCAATTTGATATTATGCTAACTATATATGGTTAATACCTTTCCTAAATGCTTAATATGTTTGCTTTAAAACTAAATTTACATTGTCAAATTGTCATAGCAGAATTCAAATTCTTTTTATTTCACTTGATACTGTTTGGACGACTAATTGAGGATTGGTTGTCCAAGGATCAACTTTATTCACCGTAGTTGTTGTGGTGTGTTGGTCAGGGTGTGACATGCAACAAAAAAAAACAACATTCAACAAATATAAAGAATTGTACACTCAGTGGCAACTTTATTAGGTACAGGAGGTACAGTACCTAATAAAGTGGTTATTGAATGTATGCTCCTGGTCTTCTGCCACTGTAACCCACCCACTTCAAGGTTCAATGTGCTGTGTGTTCGGAGATGCTCTTCTTCACACCACTATTGCAATGTGTGGTTATTTGAGTTGCTGTCGCCTTTTTATCTGGCCGTTCCCCTCTGACCTCTGTCTCATTAACAAGGCGCTTTGGCCCACAGAATTGCTGCACACTGGATAGTTTTGTTATCGCACCATTCTCTGTAAATCCAAGAGGTTATTGTGCATGAGAATCCCAGGAGATCAGCAGTCTCTGAGATACTCAAACCACCCTTTCTGGCACCAGCAAACATTCCACAGTGAAAGTCACTTAGATCACATATCTTCCCCATTCTCGAGGAAATCTGCAGATGCTGGAATTTCAAGCAACACACATAAAAATTCGACCGTACCTCTTCCTATAGATGCTGCCTGGTCTGCTGTGTTCACCAGCAATTTTTATGTGTCTTCCCCATTCTGATGTTTGGTCTAAATAACAACTAAACCTCTTCATCATACCTGCATACTTTTATCCATTGAGTTGCTGCCACATGATCGGATAATTAGGTTTTTGCATTAACAAGGTTGTATGGATATACCTAAGGTGGCCGCTCAGTGTGTATAAAAATAAAGTTAGAAGTTAAAGTACAGATATGGAATAAAATGTGCATAAATACATAAATACCAGCATGGAATTACAATGTAAACAGCATTACAAAATGTGGTTTAAAGTGTTTACAGTGCAGTGACGGGGGTAACAGATGAAGGGGGTGATGGGGGATAAGTGAAATAGTTGATCAGATAAAATACCTGGGGAAAGAAACTCTTAAGATGGCGTGAACTTTATATTCTAATAGCCTTATAACAATTTCCAGAAGGGAGCTCTTAGAAAAGGCAGTTTGCAAGGTGGGTAACGTCTGCAATGATTTTTCCTGTCGGCTTCTTTCTCCCGGACACATACCATCCCTGCAATGATGGTAAACCGCAGCCAATGACCTTTTCCGCGACTTGACAGTTCACTGTAGTTTTCATATGTTATGAGAGGATGCTGCACCAAAACCAGACACTGCTGGTTTATGTGAGGATGCTCTCTGTGATGGCAGTGTAGAATTGTACCAGTACGTACTGGGGAAGGTGTACTTTACCAGCTGCCACAACAAGTAGATCCCCTGCCAAGCTTTTATGTTAATGAATGAGAAATGGTTCTCCCACATGAGGTTCTGTACCATAATGAGGCCCAGGAACCCGAATGTTGAAACTGTACTAACTGTCAAATTGTTGACGGTGAGTGGGTGGAGAGGAGACACATTTCTCCTGAAATCAATATGCATCTCCACAGTTTTGAGGGCACTCAGCTCCAAGTTGGTGTGGTTGTTCCAGGACACCAGTTTTTTTTTAACTTCCTGGTGGTATTTGGATTTGTTGTCACTGGTGATAGCCATTGGGCTATATAAGACAAAAAAACTCTCCTCAAAGCTGTCCAGAAGTTTGTGACAATGATAAATATGTGTGTTCCCAGTTAACAACAGAAGCCAACTTAACTGTGACGATGGTCTACAGGAGTCTGGCAATATTCTCTGCCCAGGATATGATGAATGTCCATTTCAGTATGGCACCAGCTCTTGTAAAATACCAACCAGTGAGTCATAAGGGAAAGCAATCGCTTTCCTGGAAGTACATTGTAGGAATTAAATGTACTAAATTTACACTGAATACAACCAAGACTTCCCTATTGAGCTGCATTGACTCATGGGCCAACTCTGTGCATTTGTTTCCTCTGGGAACATTACAAGCTTTCCGACAAGCTGTTCACGATTTGTTCAGTGCCCATCGTCACTAGAATCAAGTCAAAAGAGAATTTATTGTCATATGCCAAAGTACACGTGTGTACAGGTGCTTACTTGCAGCAGCATCACAGGTATCATATACGTAGAATTCACAATTAAAGCATAAATTATACACAATATTTACAAGCCTCTGACCAAAGATGTGAAATAAACAATAATTTGCCTTGATGCATGGTATAATCAGCTGGAAGTTTTAAAAACTGAGGGTTGAGTGTGAGAGTAGCACATTTTGCCTAATGACACATGATGAGGCCATTTGGCCCACAGAGTTATGCTGCTTCTCAGAGTAATCCCATTCCTCCCTTTCATATGCAAATCAACTCCAGTCTGATTCTCCTTCCATCCACCCATACTTGGATACCTTGTGGTAACCAATTAATCGAGCAGCCAGCACATCTGTGGGAGGTGGAGGGAAACCAAAGCACACACATCGTCATGAGGCAGACATGCCAACTCTGCAGTGACAGCACCAGATGTCACGATTGAACACTGGTTACTCGAAGCTGTGCAGTACCAGCACTGCCCACTGTGACACCTCGCTTTCCACAGCAAACATTGTTTCTAAAATAGGCAGAAATATAATTCAAAATTCAATAATAAATACTCAAAGTACAAACACATTTCTGAGCCACCCTATATCAAAGCAATATTCAAAAAATAAAGAAAGAACATCATGATTTAGAAGCACTAAGTGAAGCCTGAACGGATTAAAATTCTCCTAGAAACAGAGAACGCATCACCCAGGGCAGAGGAAGGTGCAGTGGAGGGAAATTGTTGGTTTATGGAACGAAGGAAAGGTGTACTTTCACCAGAAACAGCACTGAACATTGATGCAATTGGTTGAACATACATATAAGATATTAAAGTCTTTCTGCACACAGAGGTGATGATGATAGCTGCTGTGCATGTAAACTAACATATCAAGCCATTTTGCAGTTTTACTAATTGAAAGGATAATGAAAAGCTGAGAGGTAATTAAAAAAGGCTACTATTAACAGGTTACCTCCATGTCACAAAATCTTTTTGTCTCGTGGAAAATTGCTTTTAAGAATTCAGAATATACTTCTGGATCAGGATAGTTATTCACACTACCTGTATTTTACACCACCTTACCAAATCGACACCTAATTGCTTCATACAACACAGCAGGGTTCTCAGCTCCAATCTTCCACCAGAGCCCATGTTGACTCTCTGCTACGTGTAGAGCAGCTTCTTTTAGAGAAGTTCCACAGTTCCCTTTTACTAGCTTGAACGTAAATTCTTGCCTCAATTATGCCATCCATTCTGAAGATTTCAATGCAGTGGTTTTTCATTCCACTTACTCGCTTGTAGACCTCTGAGATCAGCTTTCACCCACATCCAGCATACTTCCATACTTTTGCTATTCTGCATTCAGCACGAGAATCTTCCATCATTACCAGTGGTAACCAGTCCTTAACGTCGAATCTGCCAAGTGAGGTATAGAGACTGATCATAGCTTCTGTTAAATTTAATTCTCTTATCGTAGATTTCCAGTTTTTTTTTCACCATATTTGATCGTTTCAAAATTCACTTTCAGAATTTGGGGATGGTCTCTTCAAGTGAAAAAGAGTATCAAGGTGATGAAACAGTAAAGACCCAACAAGAAATAGACAAGCTCTGAAAAGGCAGAGGTCATCCAAACCTTGGAAAGAAGCTGGTTACAAACGGGTTCCTTTGGACAAAACATCCCCCAGATTGCAGATCAGCTCATCAGAAAACATGTGACATGATGCGATCAGGATCAACAATACACAAGGCGGAACAGAGAAAGGTTGCTTTATCATTTAAGATATCTCAACAGTCTTTGTATTATCAACTTGTGTTACCAACTTGACTGTGTTTTGGAAACTGATGGAGCCTGCAACATGCAGTTTGGAGTTCGATCGAATGACCTAGTGCTCTGCTGTCCCTGGAGAGGGCCACAAGCATGAACTGCCTCGTGCATAAGAACAGAGATGGGGCACGGGGCCATGAATGACTCCATTTCGAAACGTCCAGGGTGACTGAAGCATCAGCACAAATATGGGGAGGTCAGTGGTCACTCTCCACGGAGGCCACGGGCGGTTAGAGGCGCGGTGGCCACTCTTCATGGAAGGACTGAGTTCCAGTGGCCGCTCTCCTCAAGGTATCGACAATCGTATGTTTTAATGAAAAGGAAGATTTGGTGGATGCAATCATTTAAAGCACTGTATGAATCAGGAGAGTCCATGATCTGCACTAAGTGCATGCACAGATTTTGATCATTTACAATCAATCAAAAGAACACAGCAGGTAGATTCCACTGTTGGTAATTATTAGGAACCAAAACATGGTTTTATAGTACTGTAAATGTATTGATAGTGTTCTAATTTGTTCTGTATTTCATTTAAATACAGAAATTGCTACTCAGTTAAATGGGAGTTTGGCTTTTTTAATACCTTTTAACTATTTCCATGAAACTTCACCTAACTAGGGCAGCCAGTTAATTGGGCCAAAATGTACTAGTCCCAATGTGTCCCAATTAACCAGAATCCACTGCATCCCTGAAACAGTGACACTGGACATTTACACTGACCCTCACCACTGAATTTATATCGTTTTATCAGTTTTTCATCTATTTCCAACTTTACTGCTACATTTTTATCTTAATTATTCAAGATAACCTTATAAAAATTACAGTTTGGCTTCCTACAAACACTAATTCTGGAGTGTCACTTTAACAAAAGAAATATGGATGCTTCTCTTCCCAAATAAGGCCATACAGTCCACGGTTACTAATATTTGTAGTACAGTTTATCCTTGAGATTATTTCTGATAAAGTGACTAATTTCTTAATGAGCTTCTAGCCACAGTCAGTTTCAAAGAGTGAATCTGAATCAGGTTTAATATCTCAAATATTCATTTTATTATCAAAGTATTTTTGCAGTATACAACTCTGAGTTTCGACTTCTCCAGATGCTGTGAAGTTTGTTCTTTGGTGGCAATAATACATAATACTATTTTTAAAAACTATAAATTATAATAAGAAACACATATATACACACACGAATGAATATATATATATATAGCATATATATTCCCTCGAGATGGTCGGCTAGCAATGCTAAAGCAGAACCTCCCACTGGTAAGCTTAAAAACTTGGCATCTGCCTCTATCAGAGTTGTTGGTCACTTCCATCCAACAGATAGTCTGCTCTTCAGGTGTCTATGCAACTACTGAAGGGTTTGCAAAAGATGTATACACTGTCTGACTATCTGCCCCTCTGGACATACTTGGCCCACACCCATGCTGATCCTTTCTCTGCTGCCTCAGCTACAGCCCTGCTGGTTGACTTGATCTCTCTTCTAGTGAAGCCAAGGTCACGCAGCCACTTCTGGAAAGTGAATGCAATAAACACACTGCAGCCTACCTCGAATGGATAGCATGAGACCTTCCACCCTCTGTCTCTGCACTCTGATCTTAATTCTGCATACTTGGTTAACTTGCGCTCATGGGCTTCATCGACGTTGTCTTCCCAGGGGACTGTGAGTTCACCAATAACCGCTTCTCTACTGGTGTCAGACCATATGATTATATCTGGACGCAATGTGGTGAAAGCTATCTGTTCTGGGAAACTGCCTTTCCCGTCCAGGTCGGCCTTGACACACCAATCATTGGCTGAAGAAAGTATGCTTGATTGTGAATATATATATATATATACACACACACACACACATATATATATATATATATATATATATATATATATATATATATATATATACACACACACACACACATTTAGTTATATTAAGTAGTTAGTACAAAGAGAGAGCAGAAAATAAGTGAGGTAGGCCACTCAGAAATCTGATGGTGGAGGGGAAGAAGCTGTTCATGTCTTCAGGTGCCTTTATCTCCTCTTTGATGGTGGCAATAAAATGATGGCATGTCCTGGGTTTTGAGGGTCCTTAAAGACGGATGTCGCCTCTGGTCTAAAAAACAGTTCCTTCTCGTGAGTCTCCAAATGGCAGCAAATTTGATGATAATATGAGAGAAGTGAACAGGTGCTTTGAAATCAGTGCTCCTTACAGACATTCTTGACTCTGTATTGTAAATGGGTCAAAAGTTACACATGCCTAAAAATAGCAGTTTCTAAATTCATGAATGCTCTGTTCAGTCTCAATACTTCAACGCATACTTAGCAACGGATAGATTTATTTTGAGAATTCAAATGGACCTGTAAAAATAGAGAAATGTTTCAGACCGAAGTTGAATAAATGGCACAGTAATAATTGACTCAGTATTGTGCTGATGAATTGAAAGGAACCCAACTGACAAAGAGCAGTGGTATTTTATCTGCAGACAAGGTATGCACAATGAGGTATTTTCAAATGATTAAGTGCATAGCACATCCCAAGACCCCTACTTTGTAAACCATGCTCAATAGCAGAAGTAAGCAAACCTTGTTCCATATCCAGCAAATACTTGAAATGTTAATCAATGGATTGACAGCAAGATTGGAAAATAATCTCAGAGCTCAGGCCAGCTTCACATTTCCATCAGGATATCATCATAGTCCCTGCCTAACACTGCCTTTATGCAATTACTGCCTTACTCAAACAAATGCTCTGATTACCAGTTTATGGAGGAAAGCCACAAATTCACACAAGGCTTGTTCAGAACTTCACTCGTAGAACATATGGCTGGGAAGCCAAGTCAAAATTTGTCAAGAGGGTAGTTTCTACAAGATATAACCAAAGCAGAAAAGTAGGCTAGTGGCACAGTGGACACAGTGGACATGTGTGAACTACAGTGCCCCGTCTCTGATAAACAGCACCTTTGGCAGCTCAGTACACCACAGCATAGCCCGGAATTTTGTGCTTAATCTCCACTTGAACTCACAAGCTTCTCTTGGATGCCTAATGAAACATCACTAAGAGACAGTCTCCTGTAAATACAAAGATGTAAAAATACATGGAAGGGGATTGTAAACTTGAGTTAATTATTTCATACAACTCTTATGCCAGCTTTCAGCAGCAAAGCTGAATACAAATGTTCATGTTGCACAAAGTCAAGTTTATTGTCATAGATGTAAGTACAGGTATGCACAAATGCAATGGAAAACCTACTTACAGCAGCATTCACAAGAAAAAATAATTTAAACATACATTGTACACATTTTTTCAAAAGGAAAGAACAGATATAAAAGTATAGTGCGTGTTGAGAATTTTCTGGCTTCCCTGGAAAACACTATTGGGTTTGTCCGTCATCACATGCATCTGTACACTTTCGTTTTGCCTTCACTATACAGTATCATTTTTATATAAAGACCGACCCTTGGAACATTGAGACATGAAACCATCCATGTTGTAATACAGCATTGCTTGAGGCTCCTTCGCTGCAATCACACATAAGGTTGTTACAGCATATTAAAGTTCCATGCGCATTATGTGGCTTGCATGCGAGTACATATTATTATTATTATTTATCTGCACTCTGCCATATAATCATATGGTAACAGCACTGAGGTGGGAGCACTTCCAAATGAGCCACAGTTAATGGAAGTGAATTATGGAGCTACACATTGCAAAACTGAAAATTCAGACGTAAATACAATTTCATTGAATTCTTTTTGCTTTGATGCAGTTTGTAGCAAAAGGGCAGACACCATTTTGTCTTAATTTCTAAAGCACAACAGTTGAATGCTATCTGGATATCATATTGAGACCCACAAATAAAACAAAACTATCAAGCACTTGGTGTTACCTCCAGCCGCAAATTTTAATATACATTTTGAAAGGGCTTGACAATCTAAGAGATCTCAGATGGGAAAAATGAACTATACAACCTCACATTCGTGATTTGACGTTAAAGAGCATGAACAGCACTGAATCAACATGTTAAAATTTCCAGTATATATTAGGTCAAAATTTAGTAACTCCACACCGAGATGTAGATCTGGATCTCTCAAGAAATGGATCCAATTATGTAACATTACCTCCTTAACCAAGGAGTCATATGGGGATGTACTTATCTCTGTGGAGAGGCCCCCTTCCTTTCAAAAGCACTCCTACATACACACAGTCCTTCCTCCCTCCACAGCTGCCAGTGGTCTACTTATCCTGGCCATTCCCCATCTGGGTGTGGTTCATGCAGCAACCAGAGAGAGCCACATCCTTCAACCATTGAAGGAGTCTCTGTTAACAAAACCTTAGTAACAGTATATAAGAGCAACTTGCTAATTTCTATAGAATTTGCTAATTCGCTTTGAGCGACATGAATTGGCAAACCTCCATCTAGAGCCTGTGTGTCAAGTATAAACTGCAAGTTGTCCAGCATACCTTAAGGTGCTTCCAAAAGCAAGTCCATGACAAGGGTACCATTAGATACCATGGGCTCATCCAGCACATAATTCAGGTCTCATTCTACAGGAAGAGGGAGGAGATGTGGTCTGAAGAAAACATCAGCAATGATGGAACAATTTGATCCACATTGTTCCACACACCAAAAATACTTCACTGCATAGGTACAGATGTTAGATTGCTCTTCTTGACTATTAATTTTCTTACGTGCTTACTCCCGCATAATGCTATTGACTATAAATTAATTTTGAATTAACCTATTATGACAGTGACCAGGGTAGATGTTCCTCTACACCCATGCTCTAACGCATCGGACACCAATAATACTACCTTTGCCTGATCTACACAAAATTGTGATATCAATCAGAGCAAATTCAAAAGATGTCACATCTTCATAACTTTGATATTGGGAACTAGCTTCCAGCTGTTTATAGAAGATGAACTGTGGAATAAAATCACAATCAACAGATATAAAATGCCTTTACCTACTTCAGGAAAGCTTTTACAGTATTGCATTATGGTAACAGTTAATCTATTCTAAAAAGCAGTCCCCTGCAGTTTAAAGAACAAAGTATAGTACATTCAAAGACCTAATGCTCACCTATACTGTGCATGAAATTCATTTGTGTTTCAGCAGCCCCATTAGTCTGTCTGAAAGCTTTTCCCAAGACACAGAAATTTTCTCCAAATTCAGCAGCTCTATAGCACTTAATAAGGAGTAAATATCACTGCACTGAAGTCATTACCTGACACTGCATATTACATAACACAGAAAAAAATATAATTAATAGCTGTTCTCTGTAACTTTAGAAGATAGATCATCCAACTGAATAGTTATCTCGATTCACTGAATGAAATTATCTGCCACAACTATGGAGGTGAAGAGATACTGAATCTTGATGTCATTATGTGGGACACGTGACCATCCCACACACCACATCTCCCTAAGGCAATAGCGTACCACTGTCTATAACTTGCCACAGAAAAGGCACCATTTAAAATACCTTATGTCATTAGTTTGTTGTTGCATTTTGTTACTCAAGAGGGTCGCATTTATTGGCATAGGGAAAATGCAACAATTTGCATCTCAGCATTAGTATCAGAGGCAAACACTCCTCCCTCAGCTCTGACACTGCCAGGAATACACTTTCTATTCTCCCAATGGTGCACTTCAGTCGAATCTGGAACAGCAACCCTTCGGAACCAAAGTGACTCATGTGCCTTTCATCCTGGCTGCTCAATATTATTGGCAGCTCACTGTCAAAACTGGAAGCAATCCTGCATTGTGCACCCACTGCCACTAAAACCTGGGGTGAGTACAAAAAACAATTTACTTGCCTAGTTCAAGTTACGATGCAATGATTAAGCTACTGAAAATTATTGCACCCCCCCCACAGCCCAGAGTGAACATTATAATGACCCTTTCCATGAGCGAGGAAAAACACTTCCCACCCAACCTTTGTTTCAGAGGACTGAGGGGAAATATTCAACCCTCAAATCTATTGAGACCTATGCTCCATTGCCCACCATTGAGAACATTTACCATAAACACTGCCTGGGCAGGGCGAAAAGCATTATCAGGGATGCATCTCATCCTAACCATGGACGTTTTACTCTCCCCCCATCCGGTAGGCACTACAGGAGCCTCTGCTCCCGCACCAGCAGGCACAGAAAGAGCTTCTTCCCTGAGGCTGTGACACTGCTGAACCTCTCATCACAGCGCTAAGCAGTATTGCATCAGTATTGTACTGTCTCAGTACTTTTATATTTGTGTGCTGCAGCACTTTTTTTTATTCGCAGTTATTTTGTAAATAACACTACTGTTTGCATTTCTGGTCAGATGCTAAATGAATTTCATTGGCTTTGTATCTGTACTTGGCACAATGACAATAAAGTTGAACCTAGTCTAATCTAATCTAATCCATATCTTTATCCAACTCCTCTTAATCGCTCAGCACCCAAAAGCAACACACCCATTCACTGAGACCCCGACAAGAGAGGCTTAATTTTCCCATCATGCTACTACCCTTCGCATTCGCCCTCATTTCCACCAAGTGTGACGAGAATACACATAAATTAAGATGTTTGCTGGCCTGGGCTAGCACCAGTGGCATCAGCAGTTGGTCTGCCACCTGTCCTCAGGGGAGGGAGAGATAAGGAACGCAATGAGCAGCATTTGGGAGATGTTAATGAAGGAGCCATCAGTCTGGGTATTGTCAAGATCGGCTCCCCCTTTGAACCCTGAACTGTTTGAAGTGATGGACAGGCGATCTGGAGATGTATAATGAAGGGACGGGAGAGAGAGCTGTCTAGAGCAGCTCCCCCTTTGAACCCTGAACTGTTTGAAGTGATGGACAGGCGATACCCCAGCAGGGGGATAAAAAGGGACAGGTTCGCTAAGGCAGGACACACACGACACTCGAGGTAACAAGACCCTGGAAGCGGTGCGCCTCTCACGAGTCAGTGGGAAGTACCGGGCCACAAACGCACAGGGTGGAAAGGTACGATCAGCGGGAACCCGGTGTGTGTCCGCCCTTGCTTGGGTGCCGGGTTCACTGCAGAGGATCGACCGCATCTGGAGGAGGGGTCACAGTCGGTGACCCCAGGTGACATCACAAAGGACTCGCCCGAAAGCTGCTTGTGAGCAATATCGCTGGTCTGTGAGTGGAAGCCGTTTTGGAACGATCATCCGTTCTCGTTCTCTCTCCTTCCCCCCACATTGTCCATCGCCATGGCAACGATTACTGCGAACTGAACTAAATTGAACTGGACTTTGTGTCACTTTGAAATTGGTCATTTACCCCTAGACAACAATAGAGCTTGATTGATCCTGTTATCTTAATTCTGTGCACATGTGTGTTTATCATTGCTGAACTGTTGCATTTATTATCCTTTCGATTACTGTGTTGCTTGTTTCTTTAATAAAACTTTCTTAGATCTAGTAATCCAGACTCCAACTGAGTGATCCATTTCTGCTGGTTTGGCAACCCAGTTACGGGGTACGTAACACAAGAAAAACACCAACTTAAAGCATAGGCACAAGATGTCCCTTCCCACCTGGACCAGAGCACATATGCCTAATCTCTCTTTTCTACACCCATCCCAAAGATCCACTCACCAATCAGGACAGATTCTCTCCCCCACACTCCACCCCTTCTCTCTCCAATTATAGGCTCCTGCCCTCTCCCGCCGCATCTTCTACCACAAAACAAACTCAATCAGTTTAGACCATAAAATGTAGGAGTAGAATTAGGCCATTTGGCCCATTGAATCTGCTTTGCTATGCTATCATGACTGATTTATTTTTCCCCATTTCCTGCCTTCTTCCTGTAACCTTTGTACTCCTACTAATTAAGAGCCAATCAAATTCCACTTTAAATACGCCCAATGACTTGGTCTCCACACCCATTTGTGATAATAAATTCCACAGATGCACCACTATTCTGACGGAAGAAATTCCTCCTCACACCTCTGTTCCAAAAGAACGGATTTTCATACTGAGGCCATGCCCCCTGGTCCTAGACACTCCCCACTACTGGACGCACCCTCTCCACATCCACTTTATCCAGGCCTTTCAATATTAAGAATTCAGAACTTTTCTGAATTCTAGTTCAGCCCAGAATTAGGCTATTCAATGGGCTGAATTGCATAATTCTGCTCGTAACCCTATCAATGAAATCCCGCTCATCATTCTAAACTCCCATGAGAACAGGCCCAGAGCCTTGAAATTCTCCTCGTATACTAACCTTTGCATCCCTAGGATCATTCATTCTCATAAATCTTCTCTGGACTGTCTTCAATACCAGCATATGGGGCCCAAATTCGCTCACAATAATCTAAACGTGGTCTGACAAAGAACTTATAAAGCCTCAGCAATACATCCTTGCTTTCATATTCTAGTCCTCTCAAAATGAATGCTAACATTGCATTTGCTACTGACTCAACTTGCACGGTAACCTTAATGTTACCCTGCATTTCCAAATCCCTCTCTGCATCTCCAATTTCTGAACCCTCTCTCTATTTAGAAAATAGTCTGTGACTTTACTCCTTCTATCAAAGTCCATGACCTGACACTTCTCTATGCTGCATTCTGACCTCCACTTCTTCAGCGATTTTCCCAATCTGTCCAAGTCCTTCATCTGCATCCCTGCTTCCTCAATATTACCTACCCTTCAACCAATCTTGGTATCATCTGCAAACTTGATCACAAAGTCAACAATTCCGTCCTCCAGATCATTAATGTACAATGTGGAAAGTAGCAGGCCCGATAAAAACCCCTGAAGAACACCCAAAATGCTGGAGGAACTTAGGTCAGGCACTTAAAAATGCACATGCGCCAGTCGTGCATGCAGCCTGGTACAGCAGTTCCGATCTATTCTTACTTTCTTCTTCTTACTTTTTAATTTACATTATTTTTTGTATTTTTTTTTCTCACGGTAACACATCGAAGCTGCACCCTCTCTAACATGCTGGTAGAGAGAGTTTTATTTGAGTTTTCTTTAGCGCTGGAAATGGTTACATCCTGACACGCGGGACAGAAGCAAGGACGCATTGTGTATTCCACGGACCAGCAAATACCGGCCGGCTTAGCGAACAGAGCGGCGGACACCCCTGCTGAAATTCGGAGGAAAACACACAGAGGGGGATCACAAAGCCGAGGAAAGAGGACTAGGTCGAGACAACAGAGACTGTTGGAGAAGAGGAGTTTGGTGGGTAATACCGTTGCGACTGACCGGAAGTGCACCGACAGCGAGCGTAAAGGAGTTTGGTGCTTACTGTTCTGGCTAACAACTGATGGTGCAATCCGGGGTATATTACGATCGAGGAACGTGTTTGCAGACTGGATATTGAACTTCTTACTGTTGGACTTCGGCCACATTCCACCGTGATACAACACTTGGCGGCACGGGAGGTCGTTCCTGCCTGTGGCCATCGAACGTGCAGCTCCTCCCGTGGAGGGTCAGACACCCTGAGCCAATAGAACTGGTCCTGGACTTATTTTCCATCTGGCATAGTTTGCATTTTGGTGTTTGATTGTTGGGGATTTTTGTATTGCTATAGTTACGCTCTATTCTTGGTTGGTGCGGCTGTAACAAAACCAAATTTCCCTCGGGATTAATAAAGTATATCTATCCATCTATCGATGGAGATGAATAAACAGTCGGTGTTTCAGGCCGAGACCCTTCCTCAGGACTCTGGACTGGCACCCAATCCAAAAATGACCCTCTAATCCCCCTCTTTGCCTTTTCCAAGTGAAAAGGAACCCTCAGGAAGTAGTGATCATAATCTGATAGAATTCACCCTACAGTTTCAGAGGGAAAAACCTAAAATTGTATATATCAGTATTATAGTTAAGTAAACGTAACTACAGTGGCATGGGAGGAGGATAAGCTTGCTCCCAGTTAGTCTTTACAATGCCTCCTGAGACAGTGATGTGCCTCTCATGTGAGATGTGGCAGTCGTGGGGGAATTCCCCTCTCCCGTAGAGTCACATCTGCCAGAAGTGCATGCGGCTGGGCAATCTGGAAGACCATGTTAGGAATCTGGAGCAGCAGCTGGATGACCTTTGACTCGTAAGGGAAAATTAGGCAGTCATAGATAAGAGCTACAGGGAGGTAGTCACACCAGGCTGTCGGAAGCAGGTCATTGGGTGAGAGTCAGAGGGGGGAAAGCGAAGGTGAGTAGACAGGTAGTGCAGAGCACCCCTGTAGCCATTCCCCTGAATAATAAATTTACCGTCCTGGATACTGTTGGCGGGGATGACCGACCAGGTGTGAGCCACGGTGGCAGGGCCTCTGGCACTGAGTCTGACCCTGCGATGCAGAAGGGTGGGATGGAGAAGAGCAGACCTGTCGTCATTGGGGACTCTATAGTCAGGGGAACAGACAGGAGATTTTGTGGACATGAGAAAGACACCCGCATGGTTTGTTGCCTCCCGGGTGCCAGGGTCCGGGATGTCTCTGACCGGGTGCACGACATCCTGGTACGAGGGGGAAAGCAACCAGAAGTCGTGATATATGTTGGCACCAACGACATAGGCAGGAAGAGGGATGAGGTCCTGAAGTGTGAGTTTCGGGAACTAGGCAGAAGGCTGAAGAACAGGACCTCAAGGGTGGCGTTCTCAGGATTACTACCAGTGCTACGTGATAGTGATGGTAAGAATTGGAGGAGATGGCAGTTGAATGCGTGGCTGAGGAGTTAGTGCAGGGGGCAGGGTTTTAGATTTTTGGATCATTGGGATCTCTTCTGGGGAAGGTGGGACCTGTACAGATTGGATGGGTTGCACCTGAACTCGAGAGGGAGCAATATCCTTGCAGGTAGGTTTGCTAGCATGGTTCAGGAGGGTTTAAACAAATTTGGAAGGGGGATGGGATCTGGAGCGATAGAGCAGTGAAAGAAGTGCATGGAGTAAAGCCAGATCTAACATATAGACAGGCTTTGAGGAAAGAGAAGTACAATAAAGGGTGTAAAGGTAGGAAGGTAGAAGGGCTAAAGTGCGTGTACTTCAATGCAAGAAGCATTAGGAACAAAGGTGATGAACTAAGAGCTTGGATACATACATGGAATTATGATGTAGTGACCATTACAGAGACTTGGCTGGCACCAGGGCAGGAATGAATTATCAATATTCCTGGATTTTAGTGCTTTAAAAGGGATGGGGGGGGGGGAGGGAGGAGGGAGGAGGGGTGGCATTACTGGTCAGGGATACTATTACAGCTACAGAAAGGGTGGGTAATGTAGCAGGATCCTCTTTTGAGTCAGTATGGGTGGAAGTCAGGAACAGGAAAGGAGCAGTTACTCTATTGGGAGTTTTCTATAGGCCCCCTGGTAGCAGCAGAGATACCGAGGAGCAGATTGGGAGGAAGATTTTGGAAAGGTGCAAAAATAACAGGGTTGTTATCATGGGTGACTTTAACTTCCCTAATACTGATTGGCGCCTGATTAGTTCCAAAGGTTTGGATGGGGCAGAGCTCGTTAAGTGTGTCCAGGACGGATTCCTATCACAGTATGTGGATAAGCTGATTAGGGGGAATGCCATACTAGCTCTAGTATTAGGTAACGAACCGGGTCAGGTCACAGATCTCTCAGTGGGTGAGCATCTGGGGGATAGTGACCACCACTCCCTGGCCTTCAGCATTATCATGGAAAAGGATAGGATCAGGGAGGACAGGAAAATTTTAAATTGGGGAAGGGCAAATTATGAGGCTATAAGGCTAGGACTTGCGGGTGTGAATTGGGATGATGTTTTTGCAGGGAAATGTACTATGGACATGTGGTTGATATTTAGATATCTCTTGCAGGATGTTAGGGATAAATTTGTCCCGGTGAGGAAGATAAAGAGTGGTAGGGTGAACGAACCATGGGTGACAAGTGAGGTGGAAAATATAGTCCGGTGGAAGAAGGCAGCATACATGAGGTTTAAGAAGCAAGGATCAGATGGTCTATTGGGGAATATAGGATAGCAAGAAAGGAGCTTAAGAAGTGGCTGAGAAGAGCAAGAAGTGGGCATGAGAAGGCATTGGCGAGTAGAGTAAAGGAGAACACGAAGGCATTCTTCAATTACGTGAAGAACAAAAGGATGACAGGAGTGAAGGTAGGACCGATTAGAGATAAAGGTGGGAAGGTGTGCCTGGAGGCTGTGGAAGTGAGCAAGGTCCTCAATGAATACTTCTCTTCAGTATTCACCAATGAGAGGGAACTTGATGATGGTGAGGACAATATGAGTGAGGTTGATGTTCTGGAGCATGTTGATATTAAGGGAGAGGAGGTGTTGGAGTTATTAAAATACATTAGGACGGATAAGTCCCCAGAGCCTGACGGAATATTCTCCAGGCTGCTCCACGAGGTGAGGGAAGAGATTGCTGAGCCTCTGGCTAGGATCTTTACGTCCTCGTTGTCCATGGGAGTGGTACCGGAGGATTGGAGGGAGGCAAATGTTGTTCAAAAAAGTTAGTAGGGATAGTTCGGGTAATTATAGACCGGTGAGCCTTACATCAGTGGTAGGAAAGCTGTTGGAAAAGATTCTTAGAGATAGGATCTATGGGCATTTAGAGAATCATGGTCAGATCAGGGACAGTCAGCATAGCTTTGTGAAGGGCAGATCATGTCTAACAAGCCTGATAGAGTTCTTTGAGGTGGTGACCAGGCGTATAGATGAGGGTAGTGCAGTGGATGTGATCTATATGGATTTTAGTAAGGCATTTAACAAGGTTCCACACGGTAGGCTTATTCAGAAAGTCAGAAGGCATGGGATCCAGGGAAGTTTGGCCAGGTGGATTCACAGTTGGCTTGACTGCAGAAAGCAGAGGGTCGTGGTGGAGGAAGTACATTCGGATTGGAGGGTTGTGACTAGTGGTGTTCCACAAGGATCGGTTCTGGGACCTCTACTTTTCGTGATTTTTATTAATGACCTGGATGTGCGGGTAGAAGGGTGGGTTGGCAAGTTTTCAGACAACACAAAGGTTGGTGGTGTTGTAGATAGTGTAGAGGATTGTCGAAGATTGCAGAGAGACATTGATAGGTTGCAGAAGTGGGCTGAGAAGTGGCAGATGGAGTTCAACCCGGAGAAGTGTGAGGTGGTACACTTTGGAAGGACAAACTCCAAGGCAGAGAATAAAGTAAATGGCAGGATACTTGGTAGTGTGGAGGAGCAGAGGGATCTGGGGGTACATGTCCACAGATCCCTGAAAGTTGCCTCACAGGTAGACAGAGTAGTTAAGAAAGCTTATGGGGTGTTAGCTTTCATAAGTTGAGGGATAGAGTTTAAGAGTTGCGAGGTAATGATGCAGCTCTATAAAACTCTGGTTAGGCCACACTTGGAGTACTGTGTCCAGTTCTGGTCGCCTCAATATAGGAAGGACGTGGAAGCATTGGAAAGGGTACAGAGGAGATTTACCAGGATGCTGCCTGGTTTAGAGAGTATGCATTATGATCAGAGATTAAGGGAGCTAGGGCTTTACTCTTTGTAGAGAAGCAGGATGAGAGGAGACATGATAAAGGTATACAAGGTATTACTAGAAACAGACAGAGTGGATAGCCAGCGCCTCTTCCCCAGGGGACCACTGCTCAATACAAGGGGACATGGCTTTAAGGTAAGGGGTGGGAAGTTCAAGGGGGATATTAGAGTAAGGTTTTTCACTCAGAGAGTGGTTCGTGTGTGGAATGTACTGCCTGAGTCAGTGGTGGAGGCAGATACACTAGTGAAATTTAAGAGACTACTAGACAGGTATATGGAGGAATTTAAGGTGGGGGCTTATATGGGAGGCAGGGTTTGAGGGTCAGCACAATACTGTGGGCCGAAGGACCTGTACTATGCTGTACTATTCTATGTTCTATGTATGAGAGAGGAGCTGGTCAAAGATGATTGGAAGAGAGGATGCTAGAGAAAAAAAATGGCAGGAGTTTCCTGTAGTAATTCAGAAGACAAAAGGCCAAAGAAGCATTCTGACGGGAGGATGAGGCAACTGTGGCTGACAAGGGAAGTCAAAGACAGCACTTCATGTGTGATACTTCATTACTTACCTTTCTCTCAAGTGTTGCTGTATCAACAAAACAATTTGTATGTGGATTTTGACATACTTATCTATTAAAAATGTAGGAGACGAAAGGTGAAACTCACTACTCAACATCAACACAAAGAACTTGGAGGAAAGATCTAATATATAGATCTAGTATAAGCTTTAATCAGTAAGATCCTGTGGCCGATTACATTCATAAAATGTACTTCTGGCCCTCCATAGGTACGTTGACATTAAAAACTGAGTATCAGCTTGCATTTAAAATATTTAGAGATCTGTACTGAAGGAACATTCATTACTATTTAAGTGCTTCTGATGACCAAAATTTCTATCATGCATTTACTGAATTCAGAAGCAATGACTTATCTCTGGAAGGTGGGCATCATTGATAAGGCTAGCATGGCACCATTGGTGGTTGAGGTGATGGTGGTCCAGCTCTTTAAACCATTGCATCCATGCACTGAACAGATCCCCATATTTGCTCTTCCTATTCTGCATCCATTTACTCAAGTCATACCTCCTTCTAATGGTGGACACGTTTTATGAGTTGTAAGCTGACCCTGCATAAAACTTCTACTCTTTAGGGGAAAAAATTCATACAAGGGATGGAGACTGAGGGGGCTACAACTGCATGTTTGCTCAGCTAATAAGGACACTAACTCTATCCCAAGTGGAAATGTGAGTTGAATAACTGTTCAGAAAAAAATCTTATTCACAATGCTGATTCCAGGTCAAAGCTATGAACTGGGAGCTCACAGTGCAATGGCAGGAACGCTGTTGGTCTTTCCCTTCGACTGAATTAACTCCATAATGATACAGCCAATCACCACCAAGGTTAATTGTAACAATGTTGTGCCTCAATTTTCTCAAGACATTTGTTTAAGCAATGTATTATTACACTGACTTCTGCATATCTGCTACCCCCAGCACAGTACAAAAGTAAAATGTTATACAGTTAAACAGTATATGGTCACACTTGGAGCAGTATGTACAATTTTGACCCACTTGTTTAAAAAAGAAAGCAACATGTATTCACCTGACTAGTGGGAGATAGGGAAATCAAGTCGTGTAGAACTCAGTTCTCTAGGAGATTAGAGGAGTATGAGTGACCACATTTAAGTGAACAACACCTTTAAAAGACTCAACTAGGTAGATGTTTTCTTTGTTTGGAGAATTGAGAATTAAGGAGTACTGTCAAATACAGAGTGAGGGAGCTTCTAAGATTTTAAAGAAAGGAAAATATTCTTCATTCAAAGGATGCTGAGGCCCATGGAATTTTCAGTCCTCGAGGGTTGTGAGCTCATTGACTGCACTGAAAACAGAGTTTTAATGTAATCAAAGGATGCAAGGCAAGGGCAAGAAAGGGTGTTTGAAGCATCTGATCAGTAATGAGCTTGTTGATTAGCAGAGCAAGCCCAACGAGTCAAATGGCCCACTCCTGCACCTCTTCCTTAGACTCTAATGTACTTAAGTCATTTACAACACTTCCAAGCATCAGGAATTTCCATTTATTTCATAAACAGAGAATGTCAGCAGATTTTGGCAAACCCAGAGAACAGCAC
The DNA here is from genome assembly GCF_030028105.1 of Mobula birostris. Taxonomy (NCBI): domain Eukaryota; kingdom Metazoa; phylum Chordata; class Chondrichthyes; order Myliobatiformes; family Myliobatidae; genus Mobula; species Mobula birostris. The sequence continues at coordinate 123,614,541 of NC_092379.1, read as the reverse complement.
ATGTATTATTACCACTTACTTTATCAAATAGGCAGTGACTATTTATGACTGTGATCAGCACCTATGTGACTAGCAGAAATTTTCAAAGAGCTATGATTATTCTGCTGATTTTTGACACAAATACCATAAAAGTTGTATACTATGCAGAAACAGCAAAGAATGTTCAGTGTGAGATATGGAAACCTTAAAATAAATTAATTGCATGAATCATACCACCTGAACTACCTGATGTAACCGACAGGACTGCTTGCAAAAGGAAGGCTGAGTGCTATTGTCAATTACCTGACTCGATCTCCATTCAGTTTTGAGTTTGTCTTTTTAATTAAAGGAATTATCTGTGCAGGTGTTCTGGCAGCTCAGCAGGTGGGGACGAGGTAGCACACTCCTATTACTTTCAGGCGTAACAATATTTCATGAAAGCAGCTTTGGAAAGAATAATTTGGAGAATGTGAATTGCGCTGACAATTTCAGTCAAGTACTTTGTGATATAGTTTCTTCACTGTGTGGACCAGCTTGGAACAATAGAACATTTACTTTATGCCTCTAGTAGAAAGTTCCCGATTGATGCCTTCAAATTCTTTGCTGTAATTTAATTTTATTTTGCAGGAATAACATAAAGCAACTTCATCAACATTTTTCTTTCCGTAAAATACATTTAGTTGTATAGTGCTCATATCCAATTCTTAGTGCAACGTAGCTTTTTCCTCAATTTGGTCCAAAGCAGTTCAAAATATTCTCCATTATCAAAAACATTGCTCTGCACTTTTCTGTAATTTAAAATAAATGATTCTTCATTTACAAATATATGTATTTTTCTGTTTATCCTGGTGTGGATTTTCCTTCAAGCACACAGCAGCTTTAGTGAACAAGCAGGTTACTGGACCACTTCCAAACATGCACTCAAGCTGCCCACTAAGCAGCAGCGTTGCCCAACTTGTCTCATTTCCCCCTCCTTCACACAAAAGGAAGAGCTGGCTTTTATCTAAAACAGGCCAGCTGTAACAGAGAACCGGGCACGTTGTGTGTAAACATCTTGAATCTCAAGTATCATTTTGCAACACCATTCTGAAATGTGGATTAGTGTTCAAAGTTCAATGCAAGTTTATTATCAAAGTATATACAGTACTGTGCAAAAGTTCTGGGCACATATATATAGCTAAGGTGCCTAAGGCTTTTGAAACTTGCAATGGAGAGTGAGTTTGTAACTCTGGTGGGAGAAAAGGATGTTGAGGATGGCGAGGGTGGAGCGCTGCAGGAGAGGAGTGGGACAGATGGCAGAGGAGTGCCAGGGGCAGAGGTGGCGCAGGTACAGACACACCCAGCCCCGAAACGCCAGGCAAGCACACTGATCCTAAAAGTTGGTTTATTGATCTTACAGAGTCAGTCTGTCCCTCTCTCTCGTGCTTCCTGCTCCCTCCCCTCCCCTCCCCTTTCAAAACTATGATTCCCCTCTCCCTGTCCCTTCCCCACTCTGAGTCCACAACAGAAACACGGATCAGAATCAGGTTTATCATCACTCAGGGGTGATTGATAAGTTTGTGGCCTAAGGTCAGAGATGAGATACTAACTTCAAACTTTCTGCATTTTCATTCAAAGAGTTGAACTGCACATGCATGTAACGAGAGCTGTATAACTCATCTCCTTCTACCTAAGGCCACAAACTTATCAATCGCCCCTGCTGTGGACCACCTGGAGGTCCAAGACACTCTCGTTACATGCATGTGCAGTTCTACTCTTTGAGTGATAATGCAGAAAGTTTGAAGTTAATAACTCATGTCTTTCTACCTTAGGCCACGGACTTATCAATCACCCCTGCTGTGGACCACTTCTACAAAGAAGGGATCAGTATGCTCCATGACCGCTGGACTAAGTGTGTAAATGTAGGAGGGGACTATGTTGAAAAATAAATGTGCTGGGTTTTCTAAAATTGACTCCGTCTACCTCAGGCCACGAACTTATCACTCACCCCTCCTATGTCAAGAGATCTGGTTTTTTTTTGTGGCAGCAGTACAGTGCAATATGTAAAATTACTATAGTACTGTGCAAAAAACTTATGCACCCTAGCTATATATATGTCACCATATACTAACCTGAGATTTATTTTCTTGCAGGCATTCACAGTAGTACAAAGAAATCAATGAAAAACGACACAAAAAGACTAACAACCAATGTGCAAAAGAAACTGTGTAAATACAACAATAATAATAATAACGATAAATAAGTAAGTGAATAATACTGAGAACATGAGTTATAGAGTCCTTGAAAGAGAGCCTGTAGGTTGTGGAATTAGTTCAATGTTGAGTGAAGTGAGGTGACTGATGTAGCAGTTTTAGAGGCAAAACTGTGACATCAACTTATTTTGGAAGCTTAGTTTAAAACTCAAATTAGTATTAACTCTAAAACAGGAATCTTTCTATCTTGTACCCAGTTGGTTCATCGGAGCAATGTAGGAACTGTGCTGTCTCTGCAAATTTATTCAAATTAAACTTGGGAAGCAATTTTGTATATGTCACAATGAGTGTGATAGCACATCAGGGCTTACGGAAACATTGCAGATGATAGCTTGCCTACATTGATGAATTGCTCAGATCTATATGGATAAAATCCAACGATTGAATTCTGAACTCCAAATCAGTTTGTTATGCTGAATGTGAAAACTTGTAGCCAACTGTAATGTATGAATCTATTTCTTTTAGAGCAATGAACCTCCCCCTCCACCCCACCACTACTTATTGATCTGTTGTCTGCTTATGCACTGTTGTCAATGCATGTGCATTGTTCTCTCTGTCGCTGCAATGTGAATACACCAGTTAAAGCCATCACCCATGTGCGTGCCTTTATTTAGTTAATATGTAGTTGTGCACAGACACAATAAGTTAGCGACAAGTACAAACCTGAATGTCAGAAAATATCACAAGCTGCATTGACAATTACGCACCATTACAGAACGAAACAGCGAGAGGTAAACAGCACGAGAAAGCCATCATGGACACTAACAAAGAAACACATGAATGACAGTGAAAGACGGGCTGAACTTAAAAGCGAAAATAACTCAGTGATGGTTTCAGTTGAGAAAGTTGACGAATTTGAGAGCGCTAATGAAGACTGGGTGTCGTATATCGAGAGGGTTGACCTATATTGTAATGCGAACAACGTGGAGGAGCAAAACAAAAAGCCCCTACATTTCTTAGCTTAATAGGCCCAAGAACGTACAGTTTCTTATGCAATTTAGTAACTTCTGCAAAGCCAGTAAGCAGTACGATCGACGAAATTGTAACAATTTTATAAAATCACTTGAGCACTAAAATGCTGGTAATAGCTAAGAAATTCAGATTTTACAAAAGGAACCAGTCAAAAGATGAAAGCCTTTCTGAATACATTGCAGAACTGCGTAAACTTTCCCAGTACTAAGACTTTAGAGGGACAGGCATGTATGTGGCATGCATAGTCAAAACACTCAAAAGATACTATTATGTGAAATAGACCTAACCTTAGAATGGGCACAGACCACTGCAATATCTTTAGAGACTGCAGCAAAGGATGCAGCAGAATTACAGAAAAAGGGATTAGAATGTGAAATGCACAAAATGTCCATGAATGGTGTAAAAAGCGAAAAATGTTATTGATGTGGCAAATCCTCCCGTGATGCAAATGACTGTTGGTTAAAAGAAAGTGTCTGCAGTAAGTGTCACAGACAAGGTCACATAGACAGGGCGTGCAAGGCAGACAAAAAGCACAACAGAGTGAAAAGTCTCAAACACAAAACTAAGCAAATGCATAAAGTTACCGAATGTAAAACAGGATCAAACAACATAGAGCCTGACAAAGGTGAAATGTCATGCCTAGAACTGCATAAGTATAACTGAAGCAGATCACAAAATCATCTTGGCCACAATAGATATGTCTGCTGTAACACTGAAAATACAGCTGGATAAAGAATCAGCTTTGTCTATAATTCTAAACGCTAGTTACAACATACTGTTTTCTAAGACACCATTAGAGAAGACCTCAGTGATGCTAAAGATCTACAAGGCGAGGAAGTGTCTCCCAAAGGCAAACTGAAAGTAAATGTGATGCATGGAGGCCAAACGCAACAGTTGGAGCTTTACGTATTGAAAAGTGGAGGGCCAGCACTTTTCGGATGTGAATGGTTGAGAAAAGTCCAACTAGACTGGCACTCAAAGCTCTCAAAGTATGGGGAATAAAAGAAGTTGTACCACTACCTCTACGGACAAAAGTTTACACTAGTGACAGATCACCAGCTCCTTGTGTCCATTTTCAAACCCAAGAAGAGAATTCCAGTGATGACTGCTACCCAGTTACAATGTTGGGCACTGTTCCTAGGAGCCCACTCTTATGACATAGAGTTCAAGAGTACCAAACAACATAGCAACGCTAATGGCTTGTCATGTCTTCCACTATTAGGAACTGAAGAAAAAGTCTTCATACTGTGACCCAGCAGAAGTGTTCCACACTGCATTGGTGGACCAGTTGCAGGTAACAAATTCCAAAATACAAAGGGAAACAAGGAATGACCCAACAAGAACTGGACAACTAGCGTACACAGAGAATGTTGGAGATCAGACACCGAGATGTCATGTGGAGCAGATACTGGATGTTCAACTGCAGAGCACACCTGAGTTGACAAGATGGGCACATTACAGTCACAGGACTTACCTCTCAGTGATGATCCCATGACAGCAGCGTGACACGGAAAACTGAGAACATTGTCTTAGACAAGACACCTACCAAACCCAATTCCACTTCACAGGTACAGAGGCATCCAAAAGACTGAAGCTTTAGAACTGTGAAGTTACTTGTGGACTGTTATTGTGAAAGCATGTTTATTTGGAATATGGGTTTATGAAAGGAAAATTGAATGTTTTGTACATATATAGTTTCTTCTTCTTTGGTTGTCCGTCGAAATCTGATGACGACGTCCATTCCTTTAGTGGTGAGATCTTTGATGACTATACAGTCCTATCCTGGACCCACAAGCTCTATTGCAGGTGGGACATGTATATGTGGTAGTGGTGGCAACCATGGCTGCATTTCTCCTGGCTCTCTTCTGCTGTCTTCTGGTTGTTCTTTCCATCTCCAGAATACTAACCCCATCCCTATGCAGCTGTCACCAAGTGGTACGGTCAGCAGCAACCTCCTCCAGGTCCTTGGGTCTGATCTTGCACTTCCTTAAAGCATTCTTCATCTGATCCTTATAGCGCTTCTTCGGCCTTCCAACTGAGATCGACAACAATGTAGCTGGCCGTATAACACTCTGTGGGGTAGCTGACATGGGGGCATCCTTATCACGTGCCCCAGCCACTGCAGCTGACGCTGGGTGATCATGGCCTCAATACTTCTGCAGTTGGTCTTTACAAGTATTTCAGTGTGAGGCACCCGCTCACGCCAGGTAATTCCCAGGATGTGCTGGAGGCAGCTTATGTGGAAGCGCTCCAAGGACTTGATGTGACGGCTGTAGGTTACCCAAGCTTCACAGCTATAAAGGAGGGTGGTGACACAGACCGCTTGGTATACGGCAACCGTTGAGGAGGGACGAAGGCTCCTGTTCTGAAAGACCCTACGCCGAAGTCTCCCAAAGGCAGCTGATGCCTGTTTAATGCGGCTCTGGATGTCGTCGTCAATGCCGCTATCCTCAGAGAGAATGCTCTCCAGATATTTGAAAGATGGCACTACTGACAGCTTTTCATCACCAACAGTTTTATGGTACATTAATCTAAAGGGGGAGGAAGTGTAATGTATGGATCTAGTTCTTTTAGAGCAATGACCACCCCCCCAGCACTATGCATTGATCTGCTGTCTGCGCATGCACCGTTGTCTGTGCATGTACATTGTTCTCTCTCTCACTGAAATGTAAATTTGCCAGATAAAGCCACATCCCATGCGCACATCTTTATTTAATTGAAAACAACAGGAATTCTGCAGATGCTGGGAATTCAAGCAACACACATAAAAGTTGCTGGTGAACGCAGCAGGCCAGGCAGCATCTCTAGGAAGAGGTGCAGTCGACATTTCAGGCCAAGACCCTTCGTGAGTCCTGATGAAGGGCCTCGGCCTGAAACGTCGACTGTACCTCTTGCTAGAGATGCTGCCTGGCCTGCTGCGTTCACCAGCAACTTTTATGTGTGTTTATTTAATTGATATGTAGTTGTACACAGACACAACACTTAACTACTCAATTGATCTGCAAATTCAAGCACAGAGACATTTCTAAATCAGATTTTTTATTTACCTCTCATTAAAAAGATCACCTTATTTATTTAAGTCATTGAAAAATAATCAGAATAAACAAATCTGCCTTCGGCAGAAAATGGGTCTAAACCAAAACCCTAATTTTGAAGGCTATCTTCTCACTCCACTTTCTACCCTGTAGGTCCCCACTTGAATCATCAGCAATTCCTCTCCCTCCCAACTGATGCTGCTGGACCGAATGTGTTTATCCAGCAGCTTATTATGACGGGTGATTGATAAGTTCGTGGCCTAAGGTAGGAGTCAATTTTAGAAAACCTATCACATTTATTTTTCCTACATTTACACACTTAGTCCAGCAGTTGTTGAGCATACGGATCCCTTCTTTGTAGAAGTCAGCGCCTTGGACCTCCAGAACTTTCTGCATTTTCACTCAAGAGTTGAACTGCACGTGCATGAAACGAGCGCCATATAACTCATCTCCTTCTACCCAAGGCCACAAACTTATCAATCACTCCTGCTGTGGACCACCTGGAGGTCCAAGATGCTCTTGTTACATGCACGTGCAGTTCAACTCTGAGTGATAATGCAGAAAGTTTGAAGTTAATAACTCATGTCCTTCTACCCTTCTACGAACTTATCAATCACCCCTGCTGTGGACTACTTCGACAAAGAAGGGATCCGTATGCTCCACGACCGCTGGACTAAGTGTGTACATGTAGGAGGGGACTAAGTGTGTACATGTAAGAGGGGAATATGTTGAAAAATAAATGTGCTAGGTTTTCCAAAATTGACTCCTTCTACCCTAGGCCACGAACTTATCAATCACCCCTCGTACTTTCTTTTAACTTGATTCCCGTACACTCTGATCAACTGTATGGATCAGGAGAGTGAGGAATGTGAGCGATATAATGGGCGATTGGGGGGGGGGGAGGAGGAAGAAAAGGACTCAATTCAAGAAAATTTGGACCATTATTTAATTAAATATACATCACAAAAAATGCCAATATGAGAAATGGGGTTACTGGAATTAATTCTGTCAAAGTGTCTTAATATTTAATCAAAGGTGTTGTGATGGTAATGCAATTTTTTTGATCTGCTTTTCTGCATCTTAAAACATTAAGCAGACTTTGGCTCTGTCCATTAGTATTTCTCTATTAATAAAAGGTGTGGGTGTTCCTTTCTTTTCCCTATGCTTTTAAATTAATTCTCTTCAGCTCCCATTGAAATGGTGTCAACAATTGAGTCGTCGTCCTTAGGCTAGCCAAGCAGTCTAATTCACACATTTCTGGCAAAAAACAGACAGCCTACCATCTCTCTCACCAGGCTCCCCTCTACAAAGGTCTTTTGACTGGAATGTTATTACATCCCTGGGAACAGCTAAAAATCCTGAAGGTTACAATACCTTAAACCTTATTGAATGCTAAAGGGCATAAGTCGCAAACTCAATACCAAGGATAATATAAACCTGTGCAGAAGTCTTAGATACAGTGCATATATACATATGTGGAGCAGAAAGCGAGTTTATAAATCCAAAAGATTTGGGGATAGCGAGGGTGGAGCACTGTGGGAGGTATGTGGGACAGGTGGCAGAGGAATGCCAGGAGCAGGGGTTGGTGTGGGAGCAGACATACCCCGCCCTGAGAGACTAGGCAAAGTCACTTGATACCAAACAATTGGTTTATTGATCATTACAATATGTCTCTCTAATGCTTCCAGCTCCCACCACTCTCCCTTCCCCTTTTCCCCAACCATGATTCCCCTCCCCCTGCCCTCTTCCCACTCTCAGTCCACAATAGAGACCTGTATCAGAATCAGATTTATCACTTCACATATGCCATGAAATCTGTTTTTTTTTTGCTGCAGTAGTACAATACTTAAAATTACTACAGTATTGAGCAAAAGTTTTAGGCAGCCTAGCCATACATTTTGCACAGTACTCTATATTCAAAGCATTATTCTTTCACTTCACATATCTTTCTGGAGCAGATAAAAAGGAATAGAAGGTTGCCCAACCCTTTAAGGCTGCTCTATCATTCAATCAGGCTATGATTGATTTGATCACTGGTTTCAGCTCCACTTAGCTGCCCAATCCTCAGAACCCTTGAGAGAAGTTGTAAATTGCTGTTCAATTGACAAGAATTTTGATTTCTGAAGAATATTTTAAAGAAATGCTATATGATTCCAAAACCACCAAATCATTATGACACAGGGGGACATTCAAGATATTCCAGTCAATCCCGTTCCCTTGTACATCACAATCTAGTCCATCTGCCACCCTTTCTAGTAACACTCCTAATTATTTTTCCTCAAAGCATCTATCAAATTTCATGTTGGATGTCTCAATTGTTTAAATTATGGCAGCATGTTCCAACTTGTAACTTATTCTTGGGTAGATAAAAAAAAAAATCCTTCTCACATCCTCTGGGTCTTTTTTCCCCAGAACTTTTAATCTCACTTCCCAGACGTTGAATCATTCACTCATAGGAATAGTTTTCCTCTACCTACCTTTCTAATTCCACCATGGCCTTGTATAGCTCAATCAAACATCATCTCAGCCTTCCTTGCTCTAGAGCAGGGGTTTCCAACCCTTTTTTTATGCCATGGACCCCCACCATTAACTGAGGGATCCGTGGGCCACAGACTGGGAACCCCCTGCTCCAGAGAGAATAACTCAAGCTTTTCCATTTTCAATTAATAGCTAAAATCCTTCATCGTTTGAAATTTTCCAGTGAATCTCTCCCAGGGCTTCTCATCCTTTCTAAGGTGCGATGATAAGAGTTTCATACAATATTCCAGTTGTGTTTTATAAAATCAAAGAAAGTCCTGAAGGGTCTCAGCCTAAAACTTTGGCTGTTTATTCATTTCCATAGATGCTGCCTATCCTGTGGAGTTCCTCCAGCAGTTTGATGTGTGTTGCTTTATAAATGTTTTCTATTCCATACTTCCTTTCATGAAACTCAGAATTCCATATGCTTTATGAACTCACAAAGTTCAGCCACCTATAAAAATATTATGTACATGTACTCCTAGGCTCTCTGCCCATGCACACCCTGTACAACTATGCCAACTAGTTCCCTTTGTTCCTCCCTACTCTTTCAGCCAAAATGTATCTCTTCATATTTCTCTATCTTAGATCACATTCTCCACTGCTCTTGTTTTCCTGTTGACTCAACTACCATCCTCCACACTCTATTAATAAAATGTTCTCTATTTAACTTCAAGCTGCAGTATTTTGAATATTGACCTGCACGCCCATAGCCAAACTATACATCAAAAGTGTAGTGGCCCCAGTCAGAACACCCCCCCCACCGCCAAAAGGAAATTTCAGTACATCAACCTCCAGATTTAAAAAAAAATCACTTAATGATCAGTGCTCCAAAGCCAGCTTTTGTTTAAACTCTTTGCTGCTACTGACCTCTTTACTCCACTGGATTCAGTTCTGATGACCAGCTTTACTGACCAAATACTGAAAATCCAAACATGCAACTTTCAGCACACTTCCTTCACAAACTTTCCCACCCCAGCACAGTAAACTAGGCACAGCTCCAGAATGTTACATCCAGGACTTTGGCATCAAGTCAAAGAGTCTAGATACTCAGTCTCTAAATAGAAGGTGAACTTCAAGCCCCACAAATGACATTATTTAATTTTGTCTCATTTAGCTGCATAGTGGTTGCATGCAGCATATAAAGAACATACAAGGCAAGGTGACTTACTACCCAAATTTTGACCTGGAACACAGAAGAGGGAGGAGAAGATGGCGGCACAACGCAGCGCGCGCGGCCGTTCTGAATGATATCGTATTTGTTAACTATGGGGCCGTGCACAATCCTGATTTGATGGAGACAGCCGTGAGAAGCACGGAGGAACATCTGGAGAAACTTCTGAAATGCCCGCTTCACTGCCGCTGCTACTGTGCGATCAAGAATCTCTGGAGGGAAAGGCCCCAAATCCTCGGCTTTGCCTATTGCCGGGGCCAGGATCGAAGCGCTCAGCAGAGATGGTGCTCAGTGTCGGAGTGCTGGTCGGAGGTTCGGAGTTTTCAGACGGATTCGGAGTCGGACTGTGGTTGGGTGCTTCCAGGATGCTGCATCGGCAAGTTTGCGGCGCTGGAGGTTCACTGTCTGCATGAGATGATGGGACTTTTGAGAGACTTTGAGACTTTTTACCGTACCCATGGTCTGTTCTTCTATCAAATTATGGGGGGGGGGGGGGCTATTGTTTGTACTGTTGTAACCATATGTTATAATTATGTGGTTTTTGTCAGTTTTTCAGTCGGTTTGTCATGTGTTTCTGTGATATCATTCTGGAGAAACATTTCTTAATGCATGCATTACTAGATGATAATAAAAAAGGACTGCGTGTCCTCATAATCTTAAAAAAAATCTAAGATATGGGCAAATGATTAAGTTCAGATAGACAGGTTTTTTAAAAATCTTAAAGGAAATTCTTTTAAAAACAAGAGATTCTGTCGATACTGGAAATGCAGAGCAACACAAACAAACTGCTGAAGGAACTCAGCAGGTCAGGCGGCATGTATGGAAATGAATGAACAATTGACATTTCAGGCCAAAACCCTTCATGAGTTCTATTATTTAGAGTCACAGAAAAATACAGCACAGAAAAAGGCCCTTCAGCCCATCCTGGCACTACTTAAACTGCCTATTCTCATCAACCTGCAGCCAGGGCCATAGCTGACCATCCTCCTACCATCCATGTACTTATCCAAACTTCTCTTAAAACATTGAAATTGAGCTTGCATGTACCACTTGTTCTGACAGCTCGTTCCACACTCTCACGATGCTCTGAGTAAAGAAGCTTCCCTTCATGTTCCCCTTAAATTTTTCAGCTTTCACCCTTAACTTATGACCCCTGGTTGTAGTCCCACCCAATCTCAGTGAGAAAAGCCTGCTTGCATTTACCCTATCGATACCCTTCATAATTTTGAATACCTCCATCAAATCTCCTCTCAATCTTCTACATTCTAAAGAACACAGTCCTAACCTATTCAAGCTTTCTTTCTAACTCAGGTCCTCCAGACTCTGCAACATCCTTGTAAATTTTCCCTGTACCTTCTCCACCTTATCTACATCTTTCCTGTACGTAGGTAACCAAAACTGCACACAATACTCCAAATTAGGCCTCGTTAACATCTTATACAACTTCAACATAGCATCCCATCTTCTGTACTCAATACTTTGATTTATGAAGGCCAATGTACCAAAAACTTTCTTTATGACCCTATCTACCAGTGACACTATTATCACCAAATTATGGACCTGCATTCCCTTTGTTCTACCACATTTCTCAATACCCTGCTGTTCACCATGCAAGACCTACTCTGGTTGGTCCTACCAAAGTGCAACATCTTGCACATCTGCATTAAATTTCATCTGCCATACTTTCACCCATTTTTCCAGCTTATCCAGATCCCTCCGCAAGCCATGATAGCCTTCCTCACTGTCCACTACACCTCCAATCTGTTATCTGCAAATTTGCTGATCCAGTTAACTGCTTTTATCATTCAGATCATTGATATAGATGACAAACAACAGATCTAACACCGATCCCTTTGGGACTCCATGAGTCACAGGTCTCCAGTTAGAGAAGCAACCACTCTCTAGCTTCTCCCAAGAAGCCAATGTCTAATCCAATTTACTACCACATCTTGAATAGCGAGCAACTGAACCTTTTTGACCAACCTTCCATGCGAACCTTGTCAGATGCCTTGCCGAAGTCCATGTAGACAACATCTATTGCCTTGCCTTCATTCACTTTCCAGGTAACTTCCTTGAAAGACTCTATAAGATTGGTTAGCTGTGACCTACCATGCACAAGGCCATGTTGACTACTCTTAATCAGTCCATATCTATCCAAATACTTATATATCCAGTCCCTAAGAATACATTCCAAAAGCTTTTCCACTACTGACAAATCTGTTAGAATTCTTTGAAGAAATAACAAGGAAGATAGACAAAGGAGAATTGGTTGATATTGTGTACTTGGATTTTCAGAAAGCCTTTGACAAGGTGCAACACATGAGGCTGCTTAACAAGCTATGAGCCCATGGTGTTACAGGATAGATTCTAGCATGGATAAAGCAGTGGCTGGTTGGTAGGAGGCAAAGAGTGGGAATAAAGGGAGCCTTTTGTGGTTGGCTGCCAGTTACTAGTGGTGATCACAGGTGATTGTGCTGAGATAGATTCTTTTTACATTATATGTCAATGATGTGGATGATAGAATTGATGGATTTGTTCCAAAGTTTGCAAATGATACAAAGATAGGCAGAGGGGCAAGTTTTGAGGAAGTAGAGAGGGTACAGAAGGACTTAGACAGATTAGCAGAATTGGCAAAGAAGTGGCAGATGGAGTACAGTGTCAGCAAGTGTATAGTCATGCACTTCAGTAGAAGAAATGAAAACGTTGCCTATTTTCTAAATGCAGTGAAAATATAAAAAATTTGAGTCGCAAAGGGATTTGGGAGTCCTTGTGCAGGGTTCCCCAAAGCTTAATTTGCAAGTTGGGTCTGTGGTGAGGAAGGCAAATGCGAGGTTAGCATTAATTTCAAGAGGACTAGAATATAAAGCAAGGATGTAATATTGAGACTTTGTTAAACACTGATGAGGCCTCACTTGGAGTATTGAGAGCAGTTTTGGGCCCCTTAACTTAGAAAGGATGTGCTGAAACTGGAGAGGGTTCAAAGAGGTTCATGAAAATGATTCCATTATTAAATGGCTAGTCATATGAAGACCATTTGATGGCACTGGGCCTGTATTCACTGAAGTCAGAAGAACAAGGGGTGACCTCATTAAAACTTATCACATAGTGAAAGGCCTTGACAGAGTGGATGTAGAGAGCATGTTTCCTATGGTGAGAGTGTCTAAGACCAGGGGACACAGCCTGAGGATAGAGGGGCATCATTTTAGAACAGAGATGAGGAGGTAATTATTTAGCCAGAGAGTGGTGAATCTGTGGAATTCATTGCCACAGGCAGCTGTGGAGGCCAAGTCTTTATATATATTTAAGGCAGAGGTTGATAGACTCTTGATTGGTCAGGGCATGAAGGGATATGGGGGGGGTGGGGGAGAGAGGAGATTGGGGCTGAAAGGAAAAATGGATCAGCCATGATGAAATGGTGGAGCAGACTCGATGGGCCAAATAGCCTAATTCTCCTCTTGTATCTTATGGTCTTATACCAGCAATGCGCCTTCTTTTTTTTTAAACCAGGGCCTCACTTTCTCTTGAAAACCAAGGTTCCCTGCACCTGTTATGTTTACCTTTTATTGTGACAGGCACATACAAGCTTTGTACTCTCAAAATTTCACTTTTGAAGGCCTCCCACTTACAAAGTACACCTTTGCCGGGAAACAGCCTGTCCCAATCCATACTTGCTAGATCATTTCTGAGACAATCAAAATCAGCTTTTCTCCAATTTAGAATCTCAGCCCGCGGAACAAACCTAGTCACTGGGATAACGTACAAACTCCTTACAGACAGAGGCAGGAACTGAATCCCAAATTTACAGCTGGTGTTGTAAAGCTACCAAGCTGCTCCAGATGGGAGAAGAAGCAAATCATCTGGTGTTTTGAGCTGTTTCTGCCATTCATCAGGATTGTGGCTGACCTGCCTTGGTCCTGTATACCAGCTTTATCAACATATCGCTTGAATCTGTTAAAATGCAGAAACCTATTGATCTATATTCTGAAAGAACTCAATGACTGAACCTCCACAACCTCCAGAATTAAGATCCCCAAAAGTTCACCACTTTCCGAGTTAAGAAATATTTCTTCATCTCAGTGCCAAATGACCTGCTTGCCTTCTTAAACTGTGCCTCCTTTCCCTTCACCACCCAGTCCCCCAAACACATCAAAGTACTAACCTCCTCCCTGCCTCTAGACTGTCAAACCATTTAACAACTTCCATAAGATCTCCTCTCATTTTCCTAAATACTGCTCAATCTCCCCAGAAATGGTGAGCATTTGATCTCCAGAACCAGGCAAGTGAAACATCACTGCAATCGCTCTATGAAAATATAGAGACAAAAGCTACAAACAACAATCTAGTTGCAGCTTCACAAAGACCCTAGATTTCTATACCTGAGTAATTAAATCCTCTCATTATAAATGCTAACATACTATTTACTCTCCTTATTGCCTGATGCACCTGCATGTTGACCTTCAGTAACTTAACTCAAGCACATCCATATTGTTTTGACACCAGTATTACCCAATGCAGGACAGGCGGCATCCACTGAAATGATCAAACAGTCAACGTTTTGGGCCAAGACCCTTCTTCGGGAGTAGAAAGGAAAGAAGACGCCAGAATAAAAAGGTGAGGGGAGGGAAGACGGATAGCTGGAAGGTGATGGGTGAACCCAGGTGGGTGGGAAAGGTAGGGGGCTGAAGAGGAAGGAATCTAATAGAAGAGGAGAGTGGACCACAGGAGAAAGGGAAGGAAGAGGAATACTAGGAGGAGGAGACTGGCAGGTGAGAACAGGTAAGAGGCAGAGTGAGAAATAGAAGAGGGAGAGGGAACATTTTTACTACAGGAAGGAGAACTCAAATTTCATGTCATCAGGTTGGAGGCTATCCAGATGTAATATGAGGTATTTCTCCTCCACTGAGGATGGCCTTATCATGGCACAAGAGGAGGCTGCGGGCCAACATGTCGGAATGTGAATTAAAAAGTTTGGCCTCCTGGAAATTCCGCTTTCGGCGGATGGAGTGGAGGTGCTCGACGAAGCAGTACCCCAAATTTACCCAATATCTCTTATTATTAAGAAATACCCTGCTTTTCAGTAACATTCACTATAGCGTACAACTTCACATTTTGCAACATTTTATTCTATCTGACATTGTTCACTCGCTCAGTTTGTCATATCCCATGCAAGTGTCTTTGCATCCTCTTCTATAGTTAGAATCCTAAGTAATTTAATATCATTAACAAGCTTAGAAGTATGACATTTGGCCTCTACAAAATCACTGATATTGATCATGAACAAAGTACGCTGAGCGCTCTAGGATTAAGAGCCAAGAAGTCATGCTGAATACCGAAGGGGGCGAGGTGTTGGATGAGGTACGGGAATCTGAAAGCAGAAATGAAACATTTTGAAATTCAAAGTGCTGCTTAAGACCATAAGCCAGAGGAGAAGTATTAGACTATTTGGTACATTCTGCTTCATCATTTTATCAAGGCTGATTCATTATCCCTCTCAGCCCCATTCTCCTGCCTCTCCCCATAACCTTTAATGCCCTGAACAATCAAGAACTTATCAACTTCTGCCTTAAATATACCCAATCACTTGGCTCCACAGTCATCTGCAGCAATGAATTCCACAGATTCACCAACCTCTGGCATTTTTCATCATCTCTGTTCTGAGGCTATAGAACAGCCTCTGTTCTGATATCACAGATCAAATCCTTCCACCTATCTTAGTATTGTCTGCAAACTTGGCCAGAAAGCCATCAATTCCTTCACCCAAATCATTGGTGCGTAAAGTTAAAAGAAGCGGTCCCAGCTCAGATCCCTGTGCCACACCACTAGTCACTGGCAGCCAACCAGTAAAGGCCCCTTTTATTCCCACTCTTTGCCTCCTGCCAGTCACGCAATCGTCTATCTTCTAGCATATTTCCTGTATACCATGGGCTCTTGCTCAGCAGCCTCATGTGTGGTACCCTGCCAAAAGTCTAAAACTCCAGACATCCACTGACTCTCCTTGTCCATCCTGCCTGTTATTTCCTCAAAGAATTCCAACAGATCAGTCAAACACGATTTCCCTTTAACCATGCTGACGTTGGCCTACTTTGTCATGTGCCTTCAAGTATTCGAAAATTTAAACCTTAAGAATATACTCGAACGTATTCAGGTCAAACTAACTGGCCTATAACTTCCTTTCTTCTGCCTCCCTTCTTAAAGAGTGGAATGATATCTGCAAGTTCCCAGTCCTCAGAAACCATCCAGAATCTAGTCGTTTTTGAAGATCAGTCCTAATGCCTCCACAATCTCTTCAGCTACCTCCTTCAGAACTCTGGGCTGTAGTCCATCTAGGTCCAGGTGACTTATGTACAGTACATTCAGACTTTTCAGCTTTCAAAGCATCTTCTCCTTAGTAATAACAATGACACTCACTTCGGCCCCTTGATACTCATTCTGGCATTTCTGGCATTCCACTAGTGTCTTCCACAGTGAAGACTAGTGCAAAATACTTATGTTTGTCTGGCATTTCTTTGTCCCCCATTACTGCCTCTCTAATGTAATTTTCCAGCGGTCTGATATCCACTCTCATCTCGCTTTTACTCTTATAAATCTGAAAATACTTTTGGTATCCTTTATTATATTATCAGTGAGCTTACCTTCATATTCCATCTTTTCGCTCTTTATGGTTGTTTTAATTGTCTTCTGTTGGTTTTTAAAAGCTTCCCCATCCTCTAAATCCCCACTAATTTTTGTTGTATTATATGCCCTTCTCTTTCGGTTTTATGTTGTCTTTGACTTCCCTTATTACCCACAGTTGTCGCTTCCTCGCTTTAGAATATTACTTCATCTTTAGAACCATTACCCTTTTCACAAGCCTTTTACAAGCATGGGCAACAGCCTTTGGGTCTGCATCCCACATTCCACTCTTGCTAAAGCTCAGGCCATCCAAGAGATTGCGAGTTCATATCCAACTATAAAAAGTTGTGTAATGGAGCACTATCAATCAACATTGCCAGTTCACAGCAGCAGATTATCCATAAAATTTGCTGTGCCATCACAAAACCCAACCACATATCAACAACCAACATAAGAAGAATAACACTGTCCCTGCTAGTCTGGATAAAACAAGACTTACACTCAGTGGCTACTTTATTATGTACACCTGCTCATTAATGCAAATATCTAGTCATCCGAAAATGTGGCAGCAACTCAATGCGCAAAAGCAGACGTGGTTAAAAGGTTCAGTTGTTGTTCAGATCAATGGAGAAGAAATGTGACCTAAGTGACTTTGACCATGGAATGATTGTTGGTGTGACATGGGATCTCCTCGGATTTTCTAGTCTCTAAAGTTTACAGAGAATCGTGTGAACAACAAAAAAAAAATCCCGTAAGTGGCCGTTCTGTAGACGAAAATGCCTTGCAAATGAGAGAGGTCAGAGGAGAATGGACAGACTGGTTCAAGATGTTTGGAAGGTGACAGTAACTCAAATAACCATTTATTACAACATTGACGTGTAGAAGAGCATCTCTGAACGTCAATCCTTTAAGTGGATGGGCTACAGCAGCAGAAGACAATGAACAACTTGTCGATCCTTTAAGTGGGTGGGCTACAGCAGCAGAAGACAATGAACATACACCTTAGTGACCATTTCATTAGGTACAGAGGTACCTAATAAAGTGGCCACCGAGTGTATGCACCATGGCCAGTGCTTTTGAACCAAATTTAGCCTAAATCAGATAAGAAGACAGACTTAGGTTTGAGTAGGATTACAATTTTACTCTTCATCCACTTCAACAGAGAGTCAAATTGGACTTGGCATTAAACATACCTCACTCCAATCAGACAGGATAGATTATAAAACAGAATTTTATATAAAAAGTCACTCAAGGAAAAAAGTGATTCATAGATTCACTTGTGACAACCACACCCCAAGAACAATATATTTTCTTAAGTTCCCATATACCCTGCATAAATTTCAGTAAGATAATTACTAGAAAACACTGCATGTACAAAACCAGGAAAAGTAAGATTCTAAGTGTAATACAACTCTAGGGTACAAAGACAAATTTTGTGCTGAATGAGAATTAACATTACTCAGTCTCCATATAACAGGTCTCAGGAGTCACATTCCTCATGACATAGTTGTCATAAAAATTGTTTTACATTCTCTTCACGTGAAAAAGATATAAATCTCTATTTGGAAAAATATACTTGCCTTACAAAAGAAATACTCGCATTTATATGGTACTCTTCACGACGTATGCTTCAAAGATAATTAAATATTTTTGAAGTATGATCAATCTGGAAATCATATGACTAGTATTTGAAAGGACTATTTTGAACTTTCCATTTGCTCAATGAATAAGGCATACTAATGAAAAGCTACTGAATTTTTACAAATTTTCTTCCCTTTTCCATGCAGAATTCCAAGGTCACGTCAGGACAATTGGTATCCAATGCTCCACTCTTTAATTATAAGCTTCAGCGCTGAGTATTGGCAGATACGCTGGCTGTGGGCGATTTCAGGGCCATGACTGCTTCTCCATCTTGGTTCAGTTTACTCAGATTTAACAATAGATGGAACTTGTTCTGCATGGCTCAACATCACCAGCAGCACCTTTAACGGTAATTATTCTTCAGCTAATGAGAGAGATTACACTTGTTACTGATTTTTAAGACACCTTATAAAATAATTCTGCGGCACATCCCACATGCACTTTAGTTTTTTTTTGCAAAGCCACAAAGGGCCATTGAAAGGGGAACTACAGAAACCAACTGTAAGTACTGTAACTGTAAATTAAGTAAACAAATACAGATAAACCATACAACATGCATCATTGAATCTAAAATGGCCAGTGGCCTTGAGCTTGTTGATGGGCTTAAACATATCAATATTTACAATTTTATATTATACCAATATTTACAGATACTTTATCTTCATTGATGTACTGAAGGAGTACTGTACTTTCTGCCACACTAAATCATTTGGTTCAGACCCACTTGTTCAAGGGTGGACGTAAACAAGCTGATTAGATTATAGCACAAGCACAAAACGCTTCTCCTGATTAAAACTGAGACCAATTTGCTTTCAATCGTGCTTTTTTTTGGGAGGTGGTGTGGTGGAACTTAAGCATCACTAGCAAGGCCAGCGTTTACTGTCCATTCCTATCTCCCTTTGACAAGCTGGTGGTGAGCAACCTTCTTGAATCACTGCAATCCCTCCGGTGAAGGCATTTTCCACAGTGGTGCTGAATTGTGCAGTAAAGAACTAGAATGTACGGTATTTCTAAATCAGAATGTTATGCAGCTTGGAGGAAAACCTGTTGATGGTTGTATTACCATGCCTTTGCTGGTGGCAGCTGCTTCACCCGGGTGACAATCTGATTAGCTGCAAGTAGTTTAAGAATGAGCATTTGCCACATGGTAATGAAACCTTCTTTCACTTCGCTGTTGATTAAGAGTTGACTGAATGAGTAGTAATGAATGGATTTATCCTGTCTTTTGTGAAAAGGACATACTTCATCAAATTGTTGCAAGTGTTGTAACTGTAGAATAGTGGTCAGCGCAATGCTTTACAGCACCAGATTATCTCCAACTGGGATTCAATTTCCTCCCCCTTCTGTAAGGCGTTTGTACATTCTGCCCCATGGGCTGCCTGCCATATTCCAAAGATGCTGGGGTCATCTATTGTGTCTGGTGCTCCCGATGTGGCCTCCTCTGCACTGGTGAGACCTGTTGTAAACTGGGGGACCACTTCATCAAGCACCTCTGCTCCATCCGCCAAAGGCGCAACTTCCCGGTGGCCAAACATTTTAATTCTAATTCCCATTCCCACTCCCACATGTTGGTCCATGGCCTCCTCTTGTGCCACAATGAGGCCACCCTCAGGGTGGAGGAACAACACCTTATATTCTGTCTGGGTAGCCTCCAACCTGATGCCATGAATATTGATTTCTCCTTCCAATATTTTTTTTTACTTCCTCCTCTATTCCCAACTCTGGCCACTTACCTCTTCTCACCTGCCTATCACTACCCCCCTATGTCCCCTCCTCCTTACCTTTCCACTATGGTCCACTCTCCTCTCCCATCAGATTCCTCCTTCTCCACCCACCTGGCTTCGTCTATCAGCTTCCAGCTAGCCTCCTTCCCCTCCCATCACCTTTTTATTCAGGCATCTTCCCACTTCCTTCTCGGTCCTGAAGGAGGGTCTCAGCCTGAAACGTCGGCTGAGCTGCTGAGTTCCTCCAGCATCGTGCATGTGTTATTCTGGATTTCCAGCGTATGTAGACTTTAGATTTATGGGTTACGTTTGGTTTGTAAGACAACCCCGTTCTCTTTGCTATATGCAGTGCTCTCAACTGTCTCTTGTCAGAAGAACAAAACAGAAACTGAAAATGCTGGGGAAACTCAACAGGTCAGGCAGCATCTAAGGAAAGAGAAACAGTTAACAGTTCTGGAGATCCTTCTGTGATGGTGGTGCTCTCAAGGGAAAGGCAGGCTGGATCGTTCACTTGTCATCTCAATATGAAGTGTTGCTTTTAAACACTTGTACCTGGGTCTTGCCATCATGGAGGATGGGGACACTCTTGCAGCCTGTTTGGCCCATTTGTTGTTTAATTATTCATTGTCATGCACCACCAAGATATGGATTAATGCAGAGCTTGTGACCATTTGGATGCATGATTGCCCTGACAACTGCAATGTTGTTTTGCAGTATACAGTGCATGTATTTTTGTGTAAATTAAATTGGAAAATTGATTTAGTATTGTCATAACTAGTGAGGTACAGTGAGAAACTTTTGTTTTGTATGCCATCCATACAGAACATTTAATCATGTTAGTGCTTAGAAGCAGCATGAGAGATTAGCAACAACAGAATGCAGAATAAAGTGGTACTGTTACAAAGAAGATACAATGTAGACACACAATAAGTACAAGGCCATAATGAGGTTGATTTTGAGATTAGGAGTATAAGGGATAGAAGCGAAGCCATTCTTAAACTTGAAGGTACGTGCTTTCAGGCTTTTCCATCTTCAGCCCAATGCGAGTTGGGGGAAGAGAGAGGTTTTTAAATTACGTTTACCACTTTGCCAAGGCAGCAAAAACCGTAGACAGAGTCTAAAGGCATCTTCTCCAGGACATTGGTGAGGCACAAATGCCATTAAATGTAAAGGTACGTTTAGGAGATGGTTTTTGTACTGCATTTCTTTAGTATGGACATAATTTACTACTTTTGCCTCAAGATAATTTTTAAAAACATCTCATCAATGTAGTCTACCTCATTGATGGAGCTTATTGCCTGAAACAGGAAGGTCAAAACAGGCAACAGCTGAGAAGATTTCAAAATTGCAAATGCAATCATAAAGATGTGTCCAGCACATCATTCTGCAACTTCTGCCATCTTCAATGAGATCACATCACCAAGCACATCCTTCCCTCTCCTCCACTTTCCACAGGGATTACTTCCTACGCGATTCCCTTGTCCACTCGTCCCTCCCCACTGATCTTCCTCCTTTATTTATACATGCAAGTGGAACAAGTGCCACATCTGCCCCTACACCTCCTCCCTCACTGCCATTCAGGGCCCCAAACAGTTCTTCCAGGTGGGGCAAACACATCACCTGTGGGTGTGTTGGGGTTATATACTGTATCAGATGATGCCAGTGTGGCCTCCTGTATATTGGTGAGACCTGACATAGATTAGGAGACCACTTCACCAAGCACCTACACTCCATTCACCAGAAAAAATAAGATCTCCCGGTGGCCACCCATTTTAACTCTACTTCCCATTCCAACATGCCAGTCCACAGCCTCCTCTAATCCCGCAATGAGGCCACATGCAGGTTGGAGGAGTAACACCTTATATTCCGTCTTGGTAGCCTCCAACCCTGATGGCATGAACATCGATTTCTCCAACTTTGTTATTTCTTCCCCCCCCAACTCATTCCCCATTCCCATTTCCCTCTCTCATCTTATCTCCTTACCTGCCCATCACCTCCCTCTGGTGCTCCTCCCCCTTCCTGTTCTTCCATGGTGTTCTGTCCTCTCCTATTCGATTCCCCCCTTCTCCAGCCATTTATCTCTTTCCCCAATCAACTTCCCAGCTCCTTACTTCACTCCTCCCCCTCTCCCAGTCTCACCAATCACCTACTACCCTACACTTCTTCCTTCCTTCCCCCCACCTTCTTACTCTGACTTCTTGCCTTTTTTTCTTCAGTCTTGAAGAAGGGTCTCAGCTGTTTACTTGTTTCCATCGATGTTGCCTGGCCTGCTGAGTTCCTCCAGCATTTTGGCGTGCATTACTTGGATTTTCAGCTTCTGCCGATTTTCTCTTGTTTGTGGTCAAGACATTAGCACTGCAGTCCCAAATCCAGACAATGCACCAACAAGATCCTTGCAAGCACCAGGTGGTAACTACCATTGTCTCAGCTCTAATTTCAGTTTTTGCTCAAATATCCTACATAATGCGTTAGACGGACTAAGACTACTTTTCCCCAATTGCCCCTCCAGTGAATGCATCAGAAAGTTGTTGCGCACCGTTCCACTTTGCAGTGATTCATCTGATGACCGAGACAAACTCACTGTAATGCAAAAGGGCAAAATGCTAAGCCTTTGATACTTTTTCTGTAAGTACTTTTTCTGGGACCCAAATGTGGACCAAAGTGCTTTGGATCAAGAAAGCATTACTGTGCACATGAACAACAACATTTAGCATTCTGTTTTAAGTGTTGTCTGATGTCCTTCACTGACTGGACATTGTAAGTATCAAGCTACCACTATAGCTAGATACACCCCTTGATATTCAGCCTATATTAAATGAGTGCATCCCCTCACTTCACTTGTTACTTGTCGTGAATTGCATTGATCTGTAATGAAATTGGCTTTCCATTGTACTATTCACATAGAACATCAAAATCTTTTTCCAGCTTCTTGGCAGCTTCACCAGAATCTATGAATCCTATCGCCGTTAGTGTGATGCTATTACAGCATGGGGCATCAGAGTTCGGAGATCAGTCCCAGCATCCTCTGTAAGGAATTTCTATACCTTCTCCCTATGGAATGCGTGGGTTTTCTCTGGGCAGGTTAATTGGTTATTGTAAATTGTCCTGTGATTAGGTTAGGGTCAAATCGGAGTTGTTGGGGGTTGCTGGGTGGTGCAGCTTGATGGCCCCAAAGGGCCGATTCCACACTGCATCACTAAACAAATAAATAATCAGCTGTGCAACTTGTCCAATGTAATTCAATATAATATTCTGGTGTTTTGACCAATACTCATTGTTTAAAAATGCACATCTCTTCCATCCTCCACACCATACTTAGATAATACATCACTGTAAAGGTTGCTAAAATTCATTCAATAATCGCCATCCTGAAGTTTACTAATTACTATCCAAACCTGGATTAGCTGGTAATGATAGTTTGTGCATAAATGTAAACACAATTAAATGAACCTCAAACCCCATCAGCCTACACAAATAGTAGGCTACCTAAAAGCCTTCTACAGAAAACTGCTTTAGAATTTCCCAAAAAGTTTGCGGAAGCACTTGTTTCACAATTTGTTTACTGATTACAATCAGTTTAGCAATATTATTATTAAAAGAAAAGCAGCCATTCACCCATAGAAAAAAAATCCTGCTCCAGGTTCTCCTTACAAGACCAAAGCAATTCAAGACATAGAGCTGCAGCTTTAACAAAATTATTTACAAATTTATATTGAGAAAAAACAAACGTAGTTCATATATCAGGGTTCTGTTTTCTTCAAAAGCTTCATTTCCTGATGAGGAACTGAGCTACACAGACTACAAAAATACCAAATATATTCAATGAACTGTGCTAAACTTGCCAGTCATAGTGGAGGTGCAGAGTATCCCAAGAGAAATGTGAAGGCAAAAGAACCTCTCTCAAAGTTCCCATTTCTATTCCATACAAAGCAATTGCCAATGTGAATAATTCTGCCAAGATGTGATTTTCCCTTTAAGGACTTCTATTGTCTCTTTATGCTGTGTTCAAAGAAAATTTGCACTCAAGCAGGAATCGCATTCTGTTTTTTTTAAATCAATATTAGAGCTAAACAAATGGCACCTCATTTAGGAGCATTCTACCAATGACATAGTTTTCCTCATGATAATTGGGAGAAGACTGATGGTATGATAAGTTATCCATTTCAAAAGTAAAACGGGATCACTGGATTAACTAAAAGCACCAAGAATATACTCTGCTCTTAAACGCATCTCCCCCATTTCACATACATCTGCTCTCACTCCATCCTCCCGCCACCCCACTAGGAATAGGGTTCCCCTGGTCCTCACCTACCACCCCACCAGCCTCCGGGTCCAACATATTATTCTCCGTAACTTCCGCCACCTCCAACGGGATCCCACCACTAAGCACATCTTTCCCTCCCCCCACCTCTCTGCATTCCGCAGGGATTGCTCCCTACACAACTCCCTTGTCCATTCGTCCCCCCCATCCCTCCCCACTGATCTCCCTCCTGGCACTTATCCGTGTAAGCGGAACAAGTGCTACACATGCCCTTACACTTCCTCCCTTACCACCATTCAGGGCCCCAAACAGTCCTTCCAGGTGAGGCGACACTTCACCTGTGAGTCGACTGGGGTGATATACTGCGTCCGGTGCTCCTGATGTGGCCTTTTATATATTGGCGAGACCCGACGCAGACTGGGAGACCGCTTTGCTGAACATCTACGCTCTGTCCGCCAGAGAAAGCAGGATCTCCCAGTGGCCACACATTTTAATTCCACATCCCATTCCCATTCTGACATGTCTATCCACGGCCTCCTCTACTGTAAAGATGAAGCCACACTCAGGTTGGAGGAACAACACCTTATATTCCGTCTGGGTAGCCTCCAACCTGATGGCATGAACATCGACTTCTCTAACTTCCGCTAGGCCCCACCTCCCCCTCATACCCCATCTGTTACTTATTTTTATGCACACATTCTTTCTCTCACTTTCCTTTTTCTCCCTCTGTCCCTCTGAAT
This sequence comes from Mobula birostris, assembly GCF_030028105.1. Lineage (NCBI taxonomy): Eukaryota > Metazoa > Chordata > Chondrichthyes > Myliobatiformes > Myliobatidae > Mobula > Mobula birostris. The sequence goes on along the minus strand of NC_092379.1, from coordinate 123,589,634 downwards.
ATACCTCTTGCCCATCCTCTGGGTCCCCCCCACCCCTTGTCTTTCTTCCCGGACCTCCTGTCCCATGATCCTCTCGTATCCCTTTTGCCTATCACCTGTCCAGCTCTTGGCTCCATCCCTCCCCCTCCTGTCTTCTCCTATCATTTTGGATCTCCCCCTCCAACTTTCAAATCCCTTACTCACTCTTCCTTCAGTTAGTCCTGACGAAGGGTCTCGGCCTGAAACGTCGACAGCACCTCTTCCTGGAGTTCTGGACCACTGATTTGAATCCCACAAGGATGCAAGGGAATTGTAAATGAAGCTCTTTAAAAAATTGAATTGAAATTAGTGACCAACAAGGAATTAAAGTCGACCAACAAGGTTAGCTATGAAAATAGCATATTGTCATTAAACACCTACTGGTCCTCTGATATTTTCTGAAGGAAGAAACATGCTATTCTTCCATCAAGCTAAGTGATAGTCATCTCACCACTGTGGATGACTTTTAACTGATTCCCTCGTCAATTCAAAGTCAGATAGGGAAGAACAGTAAACACGACCAATACTATGAGTGTGAATACATTTTTTAAAAACCTCCAAACCCCCTTGTACATAGATTTGAATTTATTACAACAAGTATACAAACATAACTTTGGGGAGGAGTGAAGTAAGCTTAAAGTAGTAGGAAGGTTGGTGAGTTGTTGCAAAGATATGGCATTGAGCTCTAGAACCTACATGCAACACAAAGCAAATATGCCTGCTGCTCATGAGTATGATTGGAGCATTGGGGTAAGTGAATGTGTTAACCAGAGTATTTCTTGGTAATTTTGGTTCAAATGGATATATTATCCCATCTATCTTCTCCCACTTACCATGTGTTAGAAATATCAACAATACCAAAGATTTAAGATTGTTTATTGTAATTCTTCAGTATACAAGTGTAAGAGAGAATAAAATTATTGTTACTCCAGACCCGATGCAGCTTAAAATCACAATAAGCATGAACAACACAATAAATATAAATACACAAGATGTGATCGTAAATACAGTTGAAGTCAGAAGTTTACATACACTTAGGTTGAAGTCATTAAAACTCAATGTTTAACCACTCCACAGATTTCATATTAGCAAACTATAGTTTTGGCAAGACATTGAGGACATCTACTTTGTGCATGACACGAGTAATTTTTCCAACAATTGTTTACAGACAGATTATTTTACTTTTAATTGACTATATCACAATTCTAGTGGGTCAGAAGTTTATAAACAAAATCAAAAGAAATCAGCTAAGACCTCAGAAAAAAAAATTGTCAACCTCCACAAGTCTGGTTCATCCTTGGGAGCAATTTCCAAACGCCTGAAGGTACCACGTTCATCTGTACAAACAATAGTACGCAATTATAAACACCATGGGACCATGCAGCCGTCATACCGCTCAGGAAGGAGACACATTCTGTCTGCTAGAGATGAACTTACTTTGGTGCAGAAAGTACAAATCAATCCCAGAACAACAGCAAAGGACCTTGTGAAGATGCTGGAGGAAACAGGTGGACAAGTATCTATATCCACAGTAGAACAAGTCCTATATCGACATAACCTGAAAGGCTGCTCAGCAAGGAAGAAGCCACTGCTCCAAAACCGCCATAAAAAAGCCAGACTACAGTTTGCAAACGCACATGAGGACAAAGATCTTACTTCTTGGAGAAAGTCCTCTGGTCTGATGAAAGAAAAATTGAACCGTTTGGCCATAATGACTATCGTTATGTTTGGAGGAAAAAGGGTGAGGCTTGCAAGCTGAAGAACACCATCCCAACCATGAAGCATGGGGGTGGCAGCATCATGTTGTGGGGGTGCTCTGCTGCAGGAGGGACTGGTGCACTTCACAAAATAGAATGTATCATGAGGAATGAAAATTATGTGGATATATTGAAGCAACATCTCAAGACATCAGCCAGGAAGTTAAAACTCGGTCGCAAATGGGTCTTCCAAATGGACAATGACCCCAAGCATACCTCCAAAGTTGTGGCAAAATTGCTTCAGGACAACAAAGTCAAGGTATTGGAGTGGCCATCACAAAGCCCTGACCTCAATCCGATAGAAAATTTGTGGGCAGAACTGAAAAAGCGTGTGCGAGCAAGGAGGCCTACAAACCTGACTCAGTTACACCAGTTCTGTCTGGAGGAATGGAACAAAATTCCAGCAATTTACTGTGTGAATCTTATAGAAGGCTACCCAAAATATTTGACCCAAGTTAAACAACTTAAAGGCAATGCTACCAAATATTAACAAAGTGTATGTAAACTTCTAACCAACTGGGAATGTGAAGAAAGAAATAAAAGCTGAAATAAATCATTCTACTATTATTCTGACATTTCACGTTCTTAAAATAAAGTAGTGATCCTACCTGACCTAAGACAGGGAATGTTTTCTAGGATTAAGTGTCAGGAATGGTGAAAAACTGAGTTTAAATGTATTTGGTTAAGGTGTATGTAAACTTCTGACTTCAACTGTATATAAGGTGGCATAAGGTAGAAAGGTATCTGTACATAAGGTTATAGACAGGAAATGACAAAGAAATGGTGATGGGGTGGGTTAGTGGGTGGAGGTGTTGATCTGCTTGACATCTTGGAGGAAGTATCTGGTTTGGAGTCTAGTTGTCCTGGCATTGATGTTGTGTAGCCCCTTGGGAGTGGGACAAACGGACCACGCGCAGAGACAAAGTATTCCTTGCTAAAGGTAACATTCTGATAGGGCCACTCAAATCTAGGCCTTTCTTTTACCTCTGCCATATCTGGATCCAAGAGTTCAATTGCACAGCAGGTGAGAGGAACTGTCCTTGACATTAAAGCACCTTTGTTACTACGTGGCTTCAAGGACTCAAGTAAAACTACTGTTAATGGAAACCAAGGGAAAACTCTCCAGTTAGTGCAATCATATGTGGAGCAAAGAAAAATAACTTTGGTCTTGGAGAGCAATCCTCCTAAAATCTTTGGTGCAAAAAAATTATGCGAGCATTATTTTCAACCTGTATCTTATTTTCTTCAAGACCCCTCCCGCTATCATAAGACAGAAATGAGCTGTTCATTGACAATTATACAATCTTCAGTGGTATTAAATGAAAATTGAAAATACTCAGAAGGTCAGGCAGGATCAGTGGAGAGAATGAGCTCGATGCTTCAGGTTAACTATTTTTGATAATGATGAACTCATTATCAAAAACTCCGAAGAAAGATCTTTGACCTAACATGCAAGGCTCTTTCCCTCTACATAGATCCTGCTTCACCATGAGACCATAAGACATAGGAGTGGAATTAGGCCATTTGGCACATTGAGTCTGTTTCACCATTTTATCATGGCTGGCTGATTCATTTTCCCTCTCAGCCTTAATCTCCTACTTTCTCCCTGTCCCTCTTCATGCCCTGTCTAATCAAGAGCTATCATCCTCTGCCTTAAATATACCTAATGACTTGGCCTCCACAACCACCTGTGGCAATGAATTTCATGGATTCACCACTGGCTAAAGAAATTCCTCATCCCTGCTCTAAAAGGACGCCCCTCTATTCTAAAGCTCTGTCTTCTGGTTGAACAGTTCCAGCATTTGCTATTCAGATTTCTATCATCATCTACAATTTTTCACTTCTCATCCTGTGATATTAAATGCCACTACCATCATGGCCTCAATTATGGCCAAACCAAGAGCAAATAATGTCCAGAGATAAAAATAGATCTAACTATTAAGGTATGTCAAGTATTTGGTGTTCTGTAATAAATAATTCACTCCCAATTCCTCAAAGTTGATTCACCACCTACAAAGCATAGATCAACAGTATCAGACAGCTTGCGGAGATGCAACGGTCTTAAGAAGTCTGATGTGTCACGGAGAGGAATTTATCAATTTGCTTGCTGAGCTCCTCCTTCATTAGTATGAACATACAATAACATCCTGTGTACACTATCAACATGATGAAGCACAATAACTGGGTAAAACCTTCTTCAGCACCACCTTCCAATCCCATCAGCAACAAGCAGGAAGGACAAGTGTTCAACTGCATGGGACCACCATCACCAAATCACCACTACTTGTGCACACGTTTATAATAAGGGTAAAATTCCCTACATGCCGAACTTCATCATATAATACAACGGTGCACCACTTTACCACAGCAAACTGATTTCCTCACATAAACGCAAACAACAGGAATTCTGCAGATGCTGGAAATTCAAGCAACACACATCAAAGTTGCTGGTGAACGCAGCAGGCCAGGCAGCATCTCTAGGAAGAGGTACAGTCGACGTTTCCTGACGAAGGGTCTCGGCCTGAAACGTCGACTGTACCTCTTCCTAGAGATGCTGCCTGGCCTGCTGCGTTCACCAGCAACTTTGATGTGTGTTCCTCACATAAACAATGAGATTGGCAAGGCAGGATGTGCTTCTAAAGCCATGTTTAGCAGCAATTGACCGGACCTTTACCAGAGAAAGGAATTCTGCTGCTGGAAGAGTCAAAAGCCACCACAGAGTGTGGTTTTCCACAAGCATCAGTGCTTCTGTCAGCAAATATAATTGCCCATCACTACAATTTTCAGGCAGTGTGTGGCTTGTGCAGTCACTCTCGACTGACAGTGTATGCCTGTGCTGTTGGCCCGAACCAGGAAGGTGTACAGGCAAAAGATTAAGGCTGTGATCAAGCGCAGAGTTTTATTTCTTTTTTGCCCTAGTTGACCTGAAACGTAAGTGCAACGTCAAACAGACACTTTCTTTTAAAAAATGAGCAAACTAAAATGCTAAAACAGGTTCCCTGCTAACAAGGGAAGAAACTATAACATTTTACAGCACAACGGCAAAGACATATTGCACTTTAATTCAAGTTTCTATTTCCTCAACACAGTTTATACAGAGTACATCCTATTTGTTTTCGGAAACAAAGCAAGAAATTCTATACAAATTACGGGTGACTGACACCGAGGAACATTTGATAGTGAGCAGATTTTAAATGAAGTCTACACAATGAGACTGGCGAAACAGAAACAGCAACATTCATGAAACAAAGGATGTAGCCCTCGATGTCAATTACCTAACTGTCTGTGAAACAAAAAAAATTGTTATATACCCCAATTAATTCCCTTGCCAAATCCACCAACACCTGTTCTAATGAACGCCCACAGTATTCTTGTTGCTGAGCTCTTTCATTGGTCTGCCTATACAGTGCACAAATTCAGCGTCACTAAGCATATTTGCTAAATGTCTCCAATGGTAGGAGTGGCCACACTGCAGTACTTGCGATCAAGAAAACAGCTCCTTCCAATGCAGCCTTTTCTCCCCCCTCTCTGCAGCAGCTGCCGGTACTGATCGAGTACATGCTCCGAGCAGCACACGATTCCATTAACTTTACCATGCTCCGACCCACTACAAATACACGAGCAAGCCATACAGCAACCGACACAGAACACATACTCCTGGCTTTTCATCAAATGCCAATCAATAAGCTCTTTCATTAAAGGTCTGCGTCCGGCCCTACTGCAAGACCGTGCGTGCATGTGTGTAGGCTTGCCACTGTACGTTTATGCGGCTTTACAAACACTGCACCCTTCTGCGCTCCTCAGTTAGAATACAGGGATTGTTACTGGTTTGTGTCTTTTTAAACCTGAATGACTGGGACCTCCCACAGAGGTTAAAAAAAAGAGCAAGGAATGCCCTGCAGTCCATCAGCATGAAATATCTTACCATTTGTTCAGGATTATAATGCAAAGCAACATACTGTAAGCAAACTGCAGAGGCTCGGGATCAGCGGGAGATCATGTAATGCTCCTGCAGTTTCCGGAATCATTTGTGATGGCAAAACATTTAACAGACAACTTAGTGGTTTCCAGTGAAGCGAATAGCTAAGGTGAATATATTTATCTTAATGCAAGCAGTAATGCTGTACTGCCTACTGGAAGGAGACGATTGATCTGGCCAGGCTTGACCCAGAAGCTTTTATTTTATTTATATAATATATAAAGCTTTTATTTTATATTATATATAATTTTTAACGTATTTGCTGTGCAGGGAAGAGGGCTGCATTTCCCACATCAGTCAAGCATGTTTCTGGCAGGTTGCCCATTGCCGACCTGTGAAAATGGCAGTGGCCCGTGCAAAGGCGACAAAATGAGTAAAACTACGATAGAGACACGCGGAAAGGAAGAGGGAGCAATACAGACATGTCTGCAAAAGAAGGCGACAGGAAAAGACGGGCACCAAGTAAAATATAGCCAGCTAGACCGAGGCAAAAGATCCAAGAAAGAGAGAGAGAAAAGATATAAGCGGAAAGATGAAGGGAGAACCACCTTTCTGCCTCCCAGCACCCACACCACGAGAGCAAGAGAGAGTATTTGAATTCAGGAAAGGGAGCAGACTCCAAAGTAAAATAAAGTATAAATAAAATATATTGAAACTACAGCATCATTATGCAACCAGGCGCCTGTCATTTTCAGGGTGCCGACTCCAAAATCAATAAATACCGTTCCTAGGGGGTAATCTGACTGAATTCGACAGCTATTCACCAAATATGCTCTTTGCCAAAGAATCTGCAAGTCCTCCAGAAGCCGTTCATTCCAGTAATCGAAGCTAATTATTATATTGCCACATCTGAATTAATTCAAAGCCAAACTATAAAAGTGAATCTAGTACTAATGTTTTCACTTCAAACAGCTGATTGTATTTGTGGGGCGCATTTCCCTCCACGGTGTCTATGAGGCACAGTGAAAACAGGGGACATATTGATTAATGCTTCTTACATACTCAACTTAAGAGACTTACAAGCAAGTCATCCGCTGCTTTTTTTTTGCAGCTCTTTGCAAGTGTGCTGGGGTAATAATGCAAAACATGCCAAAAATACAGCCCAGCTGAAAAGGGTGAATTAAATGCCAGAGTTGTTGTTAAAGCCATAGAATTAACTAAAATTAATTATTACAATAGATCTACGCTAAAATATATTTATATTCAAAAAGAAACCCTTTCTACTCTGCATCTGTAAGTCCTTCAGGAGAGCCTGCATCCCTGTTTCTTATAAACATACCTTGCTTCCCCTCGAATGTATCCATGCTGTTTGCCTCAACCACTCCACATTTTACCTACTGCAAAGAAAGCCAAGTCTTTGTTTGAAGGAGTGGCAGCTGAACTAACGAAAAAATAGCTGAAAAATAAAAAGTTACGTATGATGGTGGGGGGAGGGGATAGTCAAGAATTCAAAGAGTCACAAATGGGAAGAGCAAACTCCACAATGCAGATACATTTGTTGCTGCCAACTCTCTCCGTTTTATCATTTATAACAGTTTATATATACAAACCGTATATTGCAGCAACAATCGTTTTGTTCTCTGTTACAATGATGTCCTGAGGAATGACAATAAGCAGTCTTGAAACTTGAACTTTTAAAAAATTACCAAATAATTATGGTTCAACATTAAATGAGGTGCTTGATTAGATGGAAAGAAATTAAATCAATGTAGTTTAAGGTATACAAACTGAATTTAACGTTCTAATTTTAAAGAACAAATGCTTTTAAGTTCCCCCACTGCACACAACAGGCATTGTCACTACCATGCTGTGGGGTACCACACATGGAATTTGCAAGCATACTTTTAAATCAATCATTCACCATCAATTCAAGGCAACATGATCAGGCTGCCCAAATTCCTCTTTTCACTGTATTTCACAAATGTGGTTTAATACCCCTCTTCTGAAGCCAAAATGCAATTAAAAGGATAGTCTCCCTGCGGAAACTATTTGGCAAAGCTTTTCTTGCACCATTCTAAACGAACAATGTAAATTACATTGAAGTGTGTTATTATATCACTCGAGGGTGCCATCATGATAAAAATTATGAGCAGCAATTCTCCTTTAGGCTCTCCCAGAGAAAAAATAAACTTGCCAAATATTTCTTGCACGCCATTTGCCAGGTTACCATTCTCCTGTTACACAGATATTTAAACTCAAATTGAGAGCATTCTGGTTTCTGAGTCACAGATTTCTTGTGCAAGCTGAATTCCAAGGCTAGGGTATATAAAATAGGCCAATTCTTCACACTCAATAGTGATGCAATTTGGACAAAAGCTACTCTGCTAATTTAAGTGGACATTAAAGACTCCACAGCTCCATTTGAAGTGCATAGACCCTCCTTAATAACCCAGCCACATCATTGTTACCTCCATACAGAGCCATGTCTGCTGCATTCACTTTACTTTGAAGTACATCTTAAAATTGTTGGAATATTTGAGGTATTGGCAAAGGTCTCAAGAACTCAAAGCATAATTTCTGATATTTACCACAATTTTTGTTTCTTTTCTCCTTGCAACCCTTTGGTTGGAGCCACAGAGACTTCTGAGCATGTATTTTCAGGTACAATAATGACCTTAAATATTTTACAGTAATGATTGTATAAAGCCTATAATAATGTCAGATGACTTGTAATGGCTGCTGGAAGGACAGAAAGTAAGCAAGGGCATAATCCCACCAAGCAGAACCAATTGCATTTATTTAGTGGGTGGACAAGCTTAGTTTTACTCTTGCAACAGGCAACCACAGCAGCGGACAATTAAATGAGAAAACGGCAGCTGGGATCCTGTGAAAATAACCTAAGGCTGTGCCCCAACGTGATCAATCTTTAAAATTGATGCAATTTAACATTAAATGTAGCTTGGCACACATCACCTCTATAATCGCCACTGTTTGTTGAAAATGTTTTTTTTAAAGCTCATGCAAAGCTTTTATAATGCGCTCCATTAAGTTCAAAATGAACATGCTCGACTCTGCCATTTTACAATTGTGATTTCTTTTTTTAAAAACCGAGATTGCAAATAAGACGCGATGTTAAATGTTAATAGATGTGTGCACATAACAGTTCAGGTACCAGAAGATAAAGCAAGTGTACACAAAGAGGACAATGGTGCTACATTGGAATTCCAGTCACTTCTCTCTTCCAGAGATATCAGTGAAAAATATTTGATGAGATTTAATATACTTGGCCCTTTTTTAAAAAAAAGTTTTCATTACTTCATGCAGACTGATGAGAAAATATTAGTAACTTCGAGTTCTATTAATTACAATCTTGAAAACTTGGGGAATTTTTTTGTCTGAAATGTTTAAGAATCATAGGTCAAGTTTGGCAATAATTAAGGGTGTCAAAATAGTCTGTAACAATAAAAGTTTACATAGCTACTGCAGTCAATGCAGTAGGTCATTACCCACCTTCTCTAATGCAATAAAAGCTGGCCTCACATTAAGGGAATGTAGGCATTTCAAATTGGAGGCAAAAATATTACCAAATAAGCAGAAACAAACTTCTTATCCTAGAGTGATGTGATTTCAATTCCCACTTCAGAGGCTTGAGCACAAAGTAATCTAGATTGATATTGGTGGTACCACACATTCTTCAGAGGAGAAGCTAAACCAGGACACTTTAACTCTGCCCCCCACCCCCACCCCGGTACCCAACCCCAACAATATCTGAAATTCTCACTGATGATGTCACGGGAAACAAGTTATTTCCCATTCAACATCACAACAAGCACATTAACTTTGGTCATTATCCCATTGTTGGATGTCAGAGTTTGTTATGAACAAATTGACTGCTGCATTTTCTACATTATAAAATAGCCAAAACCAGAAAATGACTTTGTTTTTTTTAAACAGAAGAGTCCTCCCACTACTGCAAGTATTACAATGAGTAAACACCTGAAGTGCAACTGGCTGACAAACCTTTCCTTAGGAAAACAGACTTTTTGACCACAATCTCTCCAAAATTATGGAATGCCGAATACAAATGTATGTTTTTTTCTATAATTTCAGATGATCCATTCATTCACTGCCACAAATGTGTTGAATCCAGCATGTAACTGAAGCATTAAATTCTTCATTAATTTAAACGTGCTGAGACATTGGACATCCACAAGAGTCACAATATACACCCAGTGGCCAGTTTATTAAATACACCTGCTCATTAATGCAAATATCTAATCAGCCAATCATGTGGCAGCAACTTAATACTGAAAGCATGCAGACATGGTCAAGACATTCAGTTGTTGTTCAGACCAAGAAACAGAATATGGGGAAAAAAACATGATCTAACTGATCGGCAGAGCAGCAGTGGTTGGAGTTTATGCGAGAAATGAGGAATGTGCAAGACAGGTATATTCCAAAAAAGAAGAAATTTTCGAGTGGAAAAAGGATGCAACCGTGATTGACAAGAGAAGTCAAAGCCAAAGTTATAGCTAAGGAGAGGGCATACAAGGAAGCAAAAATTAGTGGGAAGACAGAGGATTGGGAAGTCTTTAAAACCTTACAAAAGGAAACCAAGAAGGTCATTAAGAGAGAAAAGATTAACTATGAAAGGAAACTAACAAGTAATATCAAAGAGGATACTGAAAGCTTTTTCAAGTATATAAAGAGTAAAAGACAGGTGAGAGTAGATATACGACCGATAGAAAATGATACTGGAGAAATTGTAATGGGAGATGAGGAGATGGCAGAGGAACTGAACAAGTATTTTGCATCAGTCTTCACTGAGGAAGACAGCAGGATACCGGACACTCAAGGGTGGCAGGGAAGAGAAGTGTGCGCAGTCACAACAGAGAAAGTACTCAGGAAGCTGAATAGGCTAAAGGTCGATAAATCTCCTGGACCAGATGGAATGCACCCTTGTGTTCTGAAGGAAGTAGCTGTGGAGATTGCGGAGGCATTGGCGATGATCTTTCAAAAGTCGATAGATTCTGGCATGGTTCCAGAGGACTGGAAGATCGCAAATGTCACTCCGCTATTTAAGAAGGGGGCAAGGAAGCAAAAAGGAAATTATAGACCTGTTAGCTTGACGTCGGTGGTTGGGAAGTTGTTGGGAGTCGATTGTCAAGGATGAGGTTACAGAGTACCTGGAGGCACATGACAAGATAGGCAGAACTCAGCATGGATTCCTTAAAGGAAAATCCTGCCTGACAAACCTATTACAATTTTTTGAGGAAATTACCAGTAGGCGAGACAAGGGAGATGCAGTGGATATTGTATATTTGGATTTTCAGAAGGCCTTTGACAAGGTGCCACACGAGGCTGCTCAACAAGATAAGAGCCCATGGAATTACAGGAAAGTTACATACGTGGATAGAGCATTGGCTGATTGGCAGGAAACAGAGAGTGGGAATAAAGGGATCCGATTCTGGTTGGCTGCCGGTTACCAGTGGTGTTCCACAGGGATCAGTGTTGGGGCCGCTTCTTTTTACATTGTACATCAACAATTTGGATTATGGAATAGATGGCTTTGTGGCTAAGTTTGCTGACGATATGAAGATAGGTGGAGGGGCCGGTAGTGTTGAGGAAATGGAGAGTCTGCAGAGAAACTTGGATAGATTGGAAGAATGGGCAGAGAAGTGGCAAATGAAGTACAATGTTGGAAAGTGTATGGTTATGCACTTTGGCAGAAAAAATAAACGGGCAGCCTATTATTTAAATGGGGAAAGAATTCAAAGTTCTGAGATGCAACGGGACTTGGGAGTTCTCGTACAGGATTCCCTTAAAGTTAACCTCCAGGTTGAGTCGGTGGTGAAGAAGGCGAATGCAATGTTAGCATTCATTTCTAGAAGAATAGAGTATAGGAGCAGGGATGTGATGGTGAGGCTCTATAAGGCACTGGTGAGACCTCACTTGGAGTACTGTGGGCAGTTTTGGTCTCCTTATTTAAGAAAGGATGTGCTGACGTTGGAGAGGGTACAGAGAAGATTCACTAGAATGATTCCGGGAATGAGAGGGTTAACATATGAGGAACGTTTGTCCGCTCTTGGACTGTATTCCTTGGAGTTTAGAAGAATGAGGGGAGACCTCATAGAAACATTTCGAATGTTAAAAGGCATGGACATAGTGGATGTGGCAAAGTTGTTTCCCATGATGGGGGAGTCTAGTACGAGAGGGCATGACTTCAGGATTGAAGGGCGCCCTTTCAGAACAGAAATGCAAAAAAATTTTTTAGTCAGAGGGTGGTGAATCTATGGAATTTGTTGCCATGGGCAGCAGTGGAGGCCAAGTCATTGGGTGTCTTTAAGGCAGAGATTGATAGGTATCTGAGTAGCCAGGGCATCAAAGGTTATGGTGAGAAGGCGGGGCAGTGGGACTAAATAGGATAAAATGGATCAGCTCATGATAAAATGGCGGAGCAGACTCGATGGGCCGAATGGCTGCTCCTTGGTCTTATGGACTTTGACCCCATGGAATGATTGTTGGCGCCAGATGGGGTGGTTTGAGTATCTCAAAAACTCAGATCTCCTGGGATTTTCGTGCGCAGCAGTCTCTAGAGTTTAGAGTATGGTGCGAGAAACAAAATACATCCAGTGCGTGGCAGTTCTGTGGGCAAAAATGCCTTGTTAATGGAAGAGGTCAGAGGAGAATGGCCAGACTGGTTCAAGCTAACAGAAAGTTGACAGTATCTCAAATAACCATGTGTTATTACTATGACAATTACCGTACTATAGGTTACAATAAGAAATATAAATAAATTGTGCAAATAGAGACCAAAATAGTGAGATGATGCTCATGGGTCTATAGACCATTCAGAAATCTGACAATAGGGAAGAAGCTGTTCCTAAAACACTGAGTATGCATCTTCAGGTTCCTGATAGGAATAATGAGAAGGGGTCATGTCCTGGATGGTGACACATTAAACAGAGATAGCACACTGGAGACAAGTGTTGGGGGATTTCATTCAAATAATGTCAAGCATGGGCAATTGTCTGTTAACAGAGACTTGGGATTTGATACGTTTAAGGACAGGGTCAGAGATGAGAAGATCCGTCAGCATGCTTCTGAAGATTGCGCCATGTTTGCAATGAATGTCACAAATGGGCAATGAGGAGAACGGAGTGGAGGCCTGCAGTATACACAAATGGAACAGCTTGAGTAAATGAAGGATATTATTGGCATGTAAAGAAGAGAACAGGTGTAAAATACAGTCAGTTCACATATCCAGTAAGTTTTGAATCAACAATGAATCTTGTCATTAAGTGCATTCACTCCTGAACAGATTGATGCTTACCCTCCCTTAAATAAACTAATAAACTTTTATTGCCACATCATGGTCCATTATGCCAAAAGTTTATTCCTCACCTCTCTCCCAGTGAACAGGGCATTACAAAATGAAAAGGAAAACAACCAACACAAAATGAATTCAAAATTGCAAGGACAGCAATAAATAGGTGTAAGTATTGCTGGATTTTAATATGAAATTTTATTCAGCTATTATGGCATGGGCGTCACAGAAATTCATTAGGACTGTACAATTTATAACGAATCCAATTTAGCATCTCAGCTTTTACACAAATCGCATTGAACCATACGCAATTGAAAATGGATTGGAGTTGATCAATATTTCAAATTACTGTCAGTCTATATCATCAGAGAGAAGGACAAACTGACATCTGCTATTAACTTTATAATTATTGCTTACTTAACTGAGACACATTGTTGATGGAAGAAACCTTTGATACCTTTCTCTGTAAAGAAAGAAAGAACGCAGGACCCATATGTGATCACTCCACCAAGTGCATTGCATGTTGAAAAGTCTCTACCGCACAGGCACCAACTTATGTACTGTAATGTCTCAGAAACAGTAAAGCAAATGAGCAATGATCTAATTTGGAGATGGCAGGCTGCGAGAAACGATAACCCCTGATTTAAATATAGGTTCAGTCATGCTCACCTGAAGAGACAGGTGGGAAAGCAGGGAGACGGGTGGGAAAGCAGTCAGGCAGAAAGGTAGACCAGGCAGTTATTGTGTTACAAACACTGTCTGAGCAATTGTCGGCCACGTGAACAGCAAATGCTGCTCCATAGTTACCGATCACAAACCCCGAACCATTGACTGAACTAAGCTTTTGTCCCCTCTGTGGAAGTGAATTCATGTGAAAAGCATGTAATTAGGGAGAGTTTTAATTGACCACAAAATAACATACATTCTATCAAAGGAGAGACAACCTCAAAATTCTATAGCTTCAAGCCACTTGGTTGTGTTCTAGGCAACTGGTGCTCCTATTTTTAAGAAAATCTTTTGTTTAATGTGACCCAGGACTTCCCATATTAATCACAAAGTTTGTAACTTTGCTCTGGGTCTTTTTGCATGTATGACGCACTAACTTGCTGAGCGATCCAGGCATTCACATCGATGTGTGTTACACAACATTTGCACATCGACATGCTACTCCTCCAAAAAGTCACTTACATTGGATCTCGTACATGGTAGAATTTTGCTGGAGCAGGTCCCCATATAAAACAGCCATTGGCTCATTAAACACTGAAATTTGTGTGCCTTTTTGCCACCAAAGTAGGTCTCCACGGTATGTTCCTCTGTAAAATTACTAGAATGATGAACAGCTCATTATTCATGTCTGCCAACTGCAAGACACTCCAAACTGGTACCAATGAGAACTGACACTTGCTGCTTGGTTGGTTAGTAGTCAGAGACAAAAGAAAAAAAATAGGAACTGGTATCTCCCATCCAACTTGAATAATGTGGTTTTTCGATCATGTCCACAGTCAAATGATCTGCTGTATTATTAGACTGGATTATGCTGGCACTGCAGTTCGACATTCTAAACTTACCAGTCGAGATCTGACCTGGATTTTATAACAAAACATCACTCGATTTCAAAAGGACCTAAAGTCCATGCGAATGGATATTGTTGGATGGGGGAGATGGAGCAGAATAAGTTGATTACTTCTGTTCATTTTAATGCTCTTTAAAAATAATATTGATATTTTTAAAAGGTTATATTTAATGTTAAGTGTAATTAAAACCTCAACATATTTAACAGACAATAAATCTATGGTTTGGGATTTGCTGGCTGTCAAAAGTCTTCCAGTAGTTTGGTGGCCAAGACCTACATTGCTCGATTACTTTGCTTGTGGTCCATGAAACCATGCCTTACCATTTGCCTCCAACTGCCTGAGCCAGCAGCAGCTAGGAATCTGGTAAAATCAATTGCAAAGGAAGAGTCAACACTGACAAGAAGTGCTAGCCAGTGGGCCTCATATTGGAAAATCCGGACCATTGTGGGATTTGCACATCAGTGACCACTGGAGTCCTGGACTAGATGCAAATTCCTACAATGTCCACAGAAACATCAGGTGTCAAGACATTCCACTGCGTGGTAGATGGGAAGAGCATTCAAAGTAAAAAAAACTAGTGTCAGGTTGTAAAGGGCGCATAATGTGTTGGCCAACATTGCCTCATTTCGTAGCTGTATAACTATTCATGGATTTTATTTATTTATAAAGCTGGCAAACCCTGGATATTCTTTAGAACAAATTAAAATAAAACTTGGAACGCTAAACTTTTAAGCCTTTGATCAGGTTCAGTTAAAGGCCAATTGTATAGCTCAGTGTCACTGAGAAGATTTGAGCTTCAGAGAATGATAAGGTAAAAGGTCAATGATGTTGAATTCTGCCCATGTTGATGTGCAACCGCCTGAAGCAACAATAACTCATCCAGTACAAAATATTATGGTCACAAGTGCTTTGAGAGAGGCCATGAGTATCTGGGAGTTTCTAGCAGCCGAAGAACACAAAAAGATGAGAAAGATAATTTCACTAATTTAAAATAATGTGCAGGATCTTGGCAGTTTTAATGTAATTACAGGCAGTTCTGCTATAATGCTGCTTCCATGATGCGAGTTAGTTATAATGTGATTGCCGGATTGGGGAACGCTGTTTGCATTATGGGGGCCACATTGGTATCAGGTATGGAGCTACCAATACATAGGATCAGATAGAGGGTTGTAAACTCAGCCAGCTCCATCAAGGACATCTTCAAAAGGTGATGTTTCAACTGGGTAGCATCCCATCATTAAGGACCCTCACCACCAAGGACATCCTCTTCTCACTGCTATTATCAGTGAGGAGAAACTGGAGCCTGAAGGCACAGAGTCAATGTTTAATGAACAGCTTCCTCTCCACTGTCAGATTTCTGAATGGTCCATGAACACTACCACACTTTACTGCTCTCTTTTTGCGCTACGTACTTGTATTTCTTACTGTAACACACAGTAATTTTTCTATGTATTGTACTGTACTGCTGCTGCAAAAATAACAAATTTCTTGACATATGTCAGTGATAACAAACCTGATTCCAACAGCTGTTTTTTTGAAGGCAATTACAGTTTGCTCTGCTAAAATGTGACTTTTTATAACATAAAGTTTCTTAGGAACATAGACATCACATTATAATGGAACTATCTGTATTGTGGCTGTTGTTCATTACTCTGCTAAAGGCTCCTGCCAAGTTTGCACATTGGTTTGCTGATAACCTTTTACTTCAGCCCTACGTATCTGATGTTTCCAGAAAATATTCACAGAACAAACATCTAGCAATTCAAAATATAATCTTGAGCCTCAGATTCTACCAGTGTTGAAATGTTAAATACTAAAAGAAAGTTAAGGAGGAAAGAGAATCAGAATTGAACTAAGGCATGAAAGAAAGCAGCAAAGTTTTGACTTCCTCCATCCACACAAGCCCTTATCACTCCCCATTGACAGTCTGAGACAGCACAACACATACAGATAAGTAATGTAATTCCATTGCTAACAGCTAACAACAGTCAAACTTGGCCCCCTCTCTGCCATTTGAACCGAAAATTTCACGATTATGAATGATGCCAAATTGTACAGAAAGGCTGAGGTAATTTTCTTTTGATGCCTTCAGTGGGATGCAATACATAGCATGATGACTTAACAGTCAGCAGAAGCAACATCAAGGTCACCAGGCCATCCAATGCAAGCAAAATTCTGATCTTTCCAAAACTGAGAAATCTTTCACAACTGCTGCATAAGAATACCCAGGGCTGCTGAAATTGTCTGCTTTGTGTTGCACTTTTCTTCTTGCCTCTTGCCAAGGCCGCCTGATGAGAAAATAAACAGTAATGTGCACAGATCGACAAAGATGCACTTGTTATTTTTTTTAAAAAGCTCACTCCACCTCCCCCCCATCCCCCTGTCACCTGACCATCCTGGTTCACTGCCTGAAGCTGCAGGCACAGCTCTTCCCTACAAAGCAGTGATGTGACGAGAAGCAGTTTGCTTGTTGCTGAAGCAATTTATGAATGGCACACAACAGCAAAAGGAAGAAGAGAAAGGGGGAGGAGCCAGAGGCCCCGCCCCTCCAGTGTCCCTGCCTATCATGGTGGGACAGTGCATCTGCCTCTGGACACTGATCCAAGCATCAAACAAGGTATATTCAGCCCAGCTGATCAGTAAAATCCTCTCCGGCAGAATCACATGCCACTTGTAGGAGAGTAAAGGGCATCAGAGCAACAGAGTCACAGAATCATATCTTTCAACCAAGATTCCAGCCTCTATTTCCCAGAATGTCCAGTTGCACGACAGGCCCACCACAAAGTACATGCTCCCAAAGGGACCCCAGAGTCCTCAACATTTGATTCCAGAGCCAATGATATCACACAGCATCAGGTCAAATTTGATAAGGAAACTACATGCTTAACATAACCCATTGTTTGAATGTCATTGGAAAAAAACAACTAGGCAGTTTATTGAAACAGTTCATTGGCACAGGTACTGACTGAGCTGCCCAATGAGGCCTATGAGAAATGAATAAACAAATATAAAAGAAAAATCTATTCCTGCATTCATGACAGTATTGATAGGAATGATCAACTGTCCTTTGTTTTGTGACGCAATCACCATGCCAAGGTAGGAAATAAACGAAAAAGTGATGCGGCTATTCAGAGATAGAGCACGGTATCTGGCCCAATGAGCCCACAATTACACTCGTGACCGATTAACCTACTAACCCATACATCTTTGGAATTACTCCCCCATTCATCTATCAATCAATCAATAAGTCATGGAAGTTGTTAATGATTATGCTTTTGGAGCTTGCAATCAACATAAGCCTCCTCACTGATGCTCTGTTTAGACCACTTGGCTCTAGACAGATTCAGTCCAAGCATGAACAGAAGGGCTAAGTTCCGGAGAAAAGACAAAAACAACTTTCTTTGATGTTGCGGTATTTGACTGAATAAACAACACAAACATTTTTAAAACTGGATGCAAAGGAAAAGAGGGTGCAAACTCTCCAATGCCAATTTGTGAGACATAGCACTTCACTTAAGAATACCCCCACATGGCCATCTATTGTAAACTGCTTTATCAGTAAACTTTCCACCATCAAATTTAAAAAGGTTAGGTAATGACAGTACAACATTTAATTCCACTTGCAACTCCTCCAATGAAGAAAACTGTGCCTGCAGCAGGAAGACCTGGACAACAATTTAGTCTTGGCTGATCAGAGGCAAAGTACGTTCATGCAATACAAGATTTAGTTAATAGTCATCACAAGAAGAGGAAGTCTACTTCCATCTCATATTCAATGGCATTGACACAATAGAAAACCCTTCGTCGGAAGTGGATTTGCTGAAAGAGGAATAGGTGATTCAACTCGCTGATCCTACAATCAAAAAGCAAAAAAGAAAAACACCAGATGCTAAAAAGATGTGAGAGCGCTGTCAACGATGGTTGAGTAGATAAGGTAAATGGAAGGTATCCCAGAAGCACTGGTTGAGAAAGTCTCATCAGTAGAACTGTTGCAATGGAGCCAGACAAACTGGAAGAACAGAATAGAGACCTTTCATGAGGGGATGTACTTAAGACAGTTGCAGAGTCTATGGGCTCATGAAGGTCATTAACCTTTCTGATGAAATGGAGGTACAGGAATGGAAAAAGCCAGAGGTGGATCAAGTGAACCTGAGATGGGTTGAAGAGACAGGTTATCAACTAATGAATATCAGAATATGTTGAAAACTGTCACAGAAATCATGAGGCTTTCAAGATCTACACATGAATAAGTAGCAGGAATAGTTATTAATGTACCATAAAAAGTAGTCATGGTGGTGTTCTGAGGATTACTCTTACATGTTCAATAAGTGAATTCGATTAACATTCTATCATTTCTGAACTGGAGAATGTGAAGGAGATTCAAGAAATTGTGATATATTCTGACAATGTTCAGCCAGGTGAAAGTGGTGGAGGAGCAAGTCTGGTTGGACATGAAAATGAGCATGAAGAGGAAAGCCTTTGGGCTATCATGTTATAGCATGGAGAAAAAGCTGAGTTGGAAGCAGGAAATTTGAAACTGTCAAGTAGAAGGCATCAGAGGATTCATAAATACAAGTGGGGAAAGACTGCACGAAGAACAATACAATTAATATACAGAAAAATAGGTTTCATGGGAATTCAGTAAGTTGAGAGAATGAGTCCTTAGAACTGCTGCAGAAGATACAGGGAAAACTGTGCGGGTTGAAAAAATGAGATTGGAACAGTGGAGGGAGGACCCGAATGAATGGAGAGTGTGTCTGGGCTAAAATTATCATAAGTTTAATGCTGAAGTCTGTAAACTAATTTTGTTTAGTGATGTGTAGCCTTCTGAAAGTCACAACATTAACTATTTACCCTCATCTGATCTCTTGATACAACATCCAAAAGTAGATTAGCTGTACATGATTTACTTTTCATAAATCCATGCCAACTCCACCTGAACCAACCACTTTCTAACTGTCCAATTACTGCTTCATTAACATAACAGATCTGAGCACTTTCCCCATCATAATACGGTTCCCTGTTTTCTTTCTCCTTGCTTAAACACTTCCCTTCCTTACTTCCTTCCAACCTGTGGGAAATGTTCCAGATTCCACAAAATGTTAAAATACAACCAGCATATTCACCACGGCCATAGCCAGCTCCTTCAAACCCACTGGATCAACTGTAGGCTTTTTAATCACCTTTCAGACCAATTAATTTATCCACAACTTAATTTTTTTTTTACCTATTACTCTTCATTCACTTTAGACATGTTGTTGCCCATTCTCTCTTGCATCTTCTGTGAAATATAATTCTTCTTCTGCATTTTCCTTAGTCCCCAATATAGTCTCTACCATCTCAGTATGTAAAGGATGCATATTAACTCTTTTTTTCCTTTTTGGCTCATATTTTGACATCTTTTTGTTGCTCTCCAGACTACTCAATATTACTTTTCCTTTTCCTTCTCAATGCCTTGGTCCTCCTTTGCAGAATATTTCCAATCCTCAGGCTTATTGCTTTTTGGTGCATAAAAAGCCTTTTCCTTTGATCTAGAACTATGTTATCTTCACAGGCATGACTGGGCCGTTTTTCCTTTTTTGTTAAATTGCATCTTTAATTTTGTTTCAAGAATCAAGGCCATGATTTGCTTTATTGCAATATAAGTCTTTAGCTTCAGATTGAAAATAAATCACTATCAATTTTTATATAAAGTTCAATCATATTGTGATCACTGCTCTTTTAAGGCTCGTTAACCACCAGATAACCAATTAAATTTTCTCATTACACAATACTACTAAATCTAAAATTGGCTTTTCTTTCATTGGTTACTTTAAATCTTCATCAAAAAACATATACGATTGTATACAATCATAAAATATACTAGGGTGATTGATAAGTTTGTGGTCTAAGGTAGAAGGAGTCAATTTTAGAAAACCTAGCACATTTATTTTTCAACATAGTCCCCTCCTACATTTACACACTTAGTCCAGTGGTCGTGGAGCATACGAATCCCTTCTTTGTAGAAGTTGGCATCTTGGACCTCCAGCAAGCGGTCCACAGCAGAGGTGATTGATAACTTTGTGGCCTAAGGCAGATGTTATACAACTCTCGTTACATGCATGTGCAGTTCAACTCTAACCGATTATGCAGAAAGTTTGAAGTTAATAACTCACGTCCTTCTACCTTAGGCCACGAACTTATCAATCACCCCCACAGTGGACCACTTTCTGGAGGTCCAAGACGCCGACTTCTACAAAGAAGTCTACTTCTATAAAGTATGCTCCACGACTGCTGGACAAAGTGTGTAAATGTAGGAGGGGACTATGTTGAAAAATAAATGTGCTAGGTTTTCTAAAATTGACTCCTACCTTAGGCCACGAACTTGTCAATTACCCCTCGTATATATAAGCATTATTATCACTGAGGTCCTTTGGAGTATGCAAGCCTCTCCTTCACATGTTTTACGAGTCTATTGTCACCAGTACAATCTACTATTCGGTGGTGTGCTGGGACAATGGCATCAACACAGATGATGCCAACAGGCACAATAAATTGATTGGAAAGGTTGGCTCTGTTATTTGAGTCAAACTGGACATATTGGAGGCTGTGGTAGAACAAAGGACCCTATGGAAAATCCTGGCAATTCTGGGCAATGTTTCTCACCCTCTTCATGGCACCTTGGCTGAACAAAGAAACACTTTCAGTAATAGACTAAGACAACTACGCTTCTCCAAAGAGCGCTATACGAGGTCATTCATATACCCCCCAGCCATTAGGCTGTATAATGAGTTAACCTATAGCCCGGGAAGTGATGACTCCTCCTGTTAGAATGTTATTAACCTCTATTTACCACACCCTGTTATTGCAGACACCCTGTGCAATACTACCAACACTTCTTATCTGGACAGTGTGGACAGTGTGAATGTGCACCCAATACTGGATAATATTATGGTAATTCTTACACTATCATATCAGTATGATCTTGTAAATCTTGTAATTTTTGACCTGTAAATTTTGTACATCTTATTTTTAAGGAAACTTATTTTTTATTTTTTCTTACTTCACTTGTAATAGTTGTATGTCTGTGCACTTGTAATGTTACTGTGACACTTTGGGAATAATAAAGTATCTATATATCTATCTGCTCTCAGTAAACTGTACACTTGCATTCCCAGATCCCTCTTTTCCACAACACTTTTCAGGGCCTTGCCATTCACTTCAGAGGTCCCAAAAGACCACAAGACAAGGAGCAGAATTAGGCCATTTGGCCCATCAAGTCTGCTCTGTCATTCGATCAGGGCTGATTTATTGTCCCTCTCAATCCCATTTTCCTGCCCTCTCCCCATAACCTTTGAAGCAGTTAGTAATCCATAATCCATTGTCCTCAATTTAAATATACCCAATGACTTGGCCTCCACAGCTGTCTGTGACAATAAATTCCACAGATTCACAACCATCTGGCTAAAGAAATTCCTCCTCATCTCTGTCTTAAAGGGACATCCTTGTATTCTTAGGCTGTGTCCTCTGGTCCTGGACTCTCTAAATATATTCTCCGTTTATAATCCAGTAAGGGAGTTTTAAAGAAAGGATAATACCAACAAAACAAGTCAGTAATATGACATTTTAAAACAATTAGGGAATTTTACTGCGTATGCACGGAAGAGAACATATAAAATGTCAAAATTAATTTCTAAGTTAAATATAGCTCTCTTCACAACTCCAGTTCTGTAAGGCTTTGGTAAAACCAAATCGGAAGAATAGGTCTCCTCACCATGAAAAAATATACGCTCAGTGGTCACTTAATTAGGTACAGGAATTGAACCTGGTGTGGTCCTCTGCTGCTGTAGCATATCCTCTTCAAGGTTCAACGTGATGTGCATTGAAAGATGCTCTTCTGTGCACTGTTGTAATGTGTGGTTATTTGAGCTACAGGGGCCTTCTCTGTCAGCTTGAACCAGACTGAACATTTTGATCTTACCTCTCTCATTAACAAGACATTTTCATCCACAGAACTACCATTCACTCTGGATTTTTTTTTTATATTGTTTTTTATCCACACCATTCTCTGTAAACTCAAAACTGTGGTGCTTGATAATTCCAAGAAGCCAGCAATTTCTGAGATCCTCAAACCACCCCATCTCGCACCAACAATTATTCCACAATCAAAATCACTTAGATAACATTTCTTCCCCACTCTGATGTTTGGTCTGAACAACAATTGAACCTCTTCACTGTGTCTGCATTCTTCTGGGCATGGAGTTGCTGAAACATAATTGGCTGATTAAATATTTGCATTAATGAGAAGGTGTACCTAATAAAGTGGCCGCTAAATCTCTTTTTTTCTTAGGGTACAATGCAGTTTTAACATATCAATTGCTGGGATGACTTCTCTCACTGGATGGTAGAAATTTGTATTCACTAAAGTTTAGAATGAATACAAGCTCATTTAAACAAAGTTCTTGGATGGTTTGGCAGGATATAAACTGAAGGGATTCTTGCCCAGAAATGTGAATCCAGAACCAATTCAAAGCAAGAACTTGGCATCATTACTGAGATAAGGAAAACATATTTTACTCAGAAGTTGTGAGGTAATATATTCTCCACCCAATATTTGTAAATGTGCAATTTTTGGTCAATTTCAAGATTGAAATCTATAAAGCTTTGAAAATGCTTTTCCAGAGAAAGGAGGATTGAATGGGAAAATGGAGTTGAAGCTAAGGACCAACTCTAATCTGATTGAACACAGAGCAGGTTCAATGGGCAGTATGGTCTATTCCTGATGCTCTTTCTTATTATTAAATTAAATTGTATTAAAAACACCTCTGTGAAAAATTCCTCATCTCCCACTCACAATGTCCTAAGACTAATTTAGAATTTAACCAAGTAATTAGATCTAATATGCACAATTGCAAATTCAGAATAAGTCTTGAGAGCTGCGCATCCTGTAAAAGAAATTCAATTTCCCACACTAGGGGTGCTGGCTATTAGAAAGGACTGATTTGCCACAGATAGGAAAGCTTGTCCTTCTAATATTTCTTCTTCACCCCTAAAAACCATCAATTTTTCCCAATGTTGCACTGGAGTCTACAAAATCAATGCCATTTCTCGGGTGGACCTAAGACACAAGAAGTGGACAATATATTTTGCACTATCTGACATCCGAGCAGAAGGTGACACTAATGTATCATGCCAGCTGCTGTCATCAAGTACTGATTATTACTTGATGGCATCTACTGGGTAATTAATAAATTGAGACTTCACCATCAGTCACAGTTGATTTAATATTGATACTTCACTTCTTAGTTTACAGATCTGTAAATATTTCACGCCGATTTTTATATTCTCATGGGTTGAGAGAGTCACTGTTAAGGCCAGAACTGAACGGTCATTCCTAATGTACCTCATTTTTGTGATGATGAACAGACTTCATGAACCTGCAACAGTCCTTGTGGTGAAGGGTTCCAGAGTGCATTAGGTCACAAGTCTTATTAAACCTAAGCCTTGCTGCTTGACAGAAAGGAGTGGGTTCCTTTGACATTACAGCCAGTAGTTCAGAGTTAATAAAATTGTCTTGCTTTAAATAAATCAGGTTGGTTATGGATAACGTGTGGATATGGATCACAGACAGAAACAGACACACACCCGGGTATACATGTTTATAAAATTTGTAACTGGTAGGATGCATTGAGGGAGCAGTTAGAAGAGCAAACGGGGATCCTGGACTTCACAAACAAAAGCATAAAAAAAGCTAAACCAAACTAAACAGGCATCCAACGCTGGTCATCACACATCTGGAAGGATGTAACAAATTTTGGACAGTATTCTTTAAGGAACTACTAGGATTGTTCCTGGGCCAATAGAGTTCAGCTGCAAGGTTAGATTGCAGAAAGTAGACTTGCTCTTGGAGCAAGATAAAAAGGAGTTTGGTGGAGGTAGACATGATCATAATGGGTTTAAGATTAGATTAAGCAGAAAGAAGTTCTTCCTTTTAACAGATGACTTAAAGACATGGAAACAGAAGTTTAAGAGGATGGCAGAGGACTTACAAAATGCAAGGATCTTTGGTTCCTTCTGCTCATAAGGATGTTGAAAGTACTTATGAAGTTTTTAAGAAGGGAATTGTATAACATAAGGAAAATAACTCCCAGTGCTATAGTAAGGAAGGAGGGACAATAGATGA
This sequence comes from Mobula birostris, assembly GCF_030028105.1. Lineage (NCBI taxonomy): Eukaryota > Metazoa > Chordata > Chondrichthyes > Myliobatiformes > Myliobatidae > Mobula > Mobula birostris. The sequence continues at coordinate 123,564,877 of NC_092379.1, read as the reverse complement.
ATAGATAGCTCTAGAAGAGGCTAGGATGGACACAATGGGCCAAATGGCTTCCTCTGTCAATATTTTGGTATATCACTGGCATAATTGGATTAGAAATCATGTTTCTAGACCTTTCATCCAGTAATAGTATTCTGTGACTCTGCGATTTTAAATTATAGTCACTACAACAAAACTTTGTAGCTGATCAAGGGAAAGTGTTGATAGCAAATCTCTCAGTTTTGAAATCACTCAAGGCCCATAGCTGAAATTACTAGCTCAGATTGCTAGCTTATGGTGTAAAAAAAAACAGATTTTTGCTTCTCTAATTCCTTATCAGGAGAGTGCAACGATGTCCCACTATATTTAAAGATTTGTTTTGTACAGAAGGAACAAGGTTTGAATCTGGTCTTTGGCTTAAAGGCAATGAGCACAATTTATTTTATTTTTGTTTATTGAGATATGGCGCAGAACCAACCACTCCAGCTGTGTTGCTCAGCAACCACTCCCCCTCCTCCCTCCCCCCCCCCATTTAACCTGAGCCCAACCACAGGACAATGACCAATTAACCTACCAACTGGTACGTCTTTGGAACGTGGGAGGAAACCAAAGTACCCACAGGAAATCCATGTGGTCACAGGGAGAGTGTACAAACTCCTTACAGGCAGTGGCAGGAATTGAAAGTGGGTCTCTGGTACTGTAAAGCATTGTGCTAACCACGATGCTACCATGCTGCCCCACGTACTTTTAATCACATGCCATCTCCAATTGATGGGTTTGGGCAGTATGAGCGATTTCTGTTTTGGAAAATCTAAAATTCAACTCCAAATCATTTCCTGCACTGCACTTTCTTTATAGCTATTACACTTTGTTCTGCACTCTGTTATTGTTTTACCTTGATCTTCTTCAATGCACTGAGTAATACAAAGTAAGCAAGACAAGCTTTTCACTGTACCCGGGTACACGTGATAATAACCTAATTCCAGTTCCAAATTTGAGCCAACCTGCTCAGATACTTAGGGAGTTCAGCAGCACTTAGAATGTTAAAATGAGGCCCATTTTAATTTTAACACTCTTATTGACTTGATTTAACTAACTTTGGTGAAATCTGGTTGATAACTGCTAGATCCATAAGGTCAGTAAAGCACAGATTTGGAGTGAATCCTCCAATCTAACCTGCGATGACCCTCCCCAAACTCAAACCACAATATATTTCTGGGTTTCACATCAAAACATATTCTCACACCACTGACTGAAGAGCTAACATGCAACCAGCATCTCCAACACCATCACACTGAGCACGGGGGCCCCCCAGGGCTGTGTGCTCAGTCCACTGCTGTTCACTCTGCTGACCCACGACTGTGCTGCAACACACAGCTCGAATCACATCATCAAGTTCGCCGATGACACGACCGTGGTGGGTCTCATCAGCGTGAATGATGAGTCAGCATACAGAGAGGAGGTGCAGCAGCTAACAGACTGGTGCAGAGCCAACAACCTGTCTCTGAATGCAAACAAGACAAAAGAGATGGTTGTTGACTTCAGGAGGACACGGAACAACCACTCTCTGCTGAACATCGACAACTCCGTAAAGATCATTAAGAGCAACAAATTTCTTGGTGTTCACCTGGCAGAGAATCTCACCTGGTCCCTCAACATCAGCTCCAAGGCAAAGAAAGCCCAGCAGCGTCTCTACTTTCTGTGAAGGCTGAGAAAACTCCATCTCCCACCCCCCATCCTCACCACATTCTACAGAGGTTGTATTGAGAGCATCCTGAGCAGCTGATATCACTGCGTGGTTCGGAAATTGCATCATCTCGGATCGCAAGACCCTGCAGCAGATAGTGAGGTCAGCTGAGAAGATCATCGGGGTCTCTCTTCCCACCATTACAGACATTTACACCACACGCTGCATCCGTAAAGCAAACAGCATTAAGAAGGACCCCGCACGCCCCTCATACAAACTCTTCTCCCTCCTGCCATCTGGCAAAAGACACCAAAGTATTCGGGCTCTCATGACCAGACTATGTAACAATTTCTTCCCCCAAGCCATCAGGCTGCTCAATACCCAGAGCCTGGACTGACACCAACCAACTGCTCTCTACTGTGCCTATTGTCTTGTTTATTATTTATTGTAATGCCTGCACTGTTTTGTGCACTTTATGCAGTCCTGGGTAGGTCTGTAGTCTAGTCTAGTTTTGTGTTGTTTTACGTAGTTCAATGTATTTTTTGTATTGCTCATGTAGCACCATGGTCCTGAAAAACGTTGTCTTATCTTCACTGTGTACTGTAGACATGGAGACATGATAGAGGTGTACAAGATATTAAGAGGAATAGATAGAGTGGATAGCCAGTGCCTCTTCCCCAGGGCACCACTGCTCAATACAAGAAGACATGGCTTTAAGGTAAGGGGTGGGAAGTTCAAGGGGGATATTAGAGGAAGGTTTTTCACTCAGAGAGTGGTTGGTGTGTGGAATGCACTGCCCGAGTCAGTGGGGGAAGCAGATACACTAGTGAAGTTTAAGAGACTACTAGACAGGTATATGGAGGAATTTAAGATGGAGGGGGGTTATATGGAGGGCAGAGTTTGAGGGTCGGCACAACATTGTGGGCCGAAGGGCCTGTAATGTGCTGTACTAGTCTATGTTATATAAAACATAAAAAGTAACTCGACTTGATTAGGAGTCAACTCTACTGTCACCCTATTGTTTAGCCATATCATAGCACTGTCCTAGGAAGAAAACCCATTTACCATATTGTAGATATATACCATGTTGGGGTTAATAGACACTTTTAATATTCTAAGCATAACAGTAGTGTTGCACCAAGAACTGGGGTTAAAAAAAAACTATTGTTTGAGCTTCTTGATATACTCTCTTTTGCTTGCAGGAATTCAAAAGAATCAATTATTTAAAAGTATTCAACATACACCTTGTACCCATTAGCTGAGTAATTTTGTTGCTGAATAACAGTTCCGCGAGACCACTTAATTCAACCTGTATAATAGTACTGTTACATGTATAGTGAAAAGTTTGTCTTACATACTGTTTACACAGATCAATCATTACAAAGTGCATTGAACTAGAATAAAGTAAAACAATAAACAAACAGAATGAAGTGTAAAAGCTACTGAAAAGAGTGCAGTGCTGGTAAAATGATGAAGTGCAAGGTCATAACATGATAGATTGTGAGGTCAAGACTCCATTTTATCATACAAGAGGTCCATTCAAGAGTCTAATGACAGTGGGATAAAAGCTACATTAGGATACATACAGTGGGATAGAAGCTACATTCTTAAAATAAGTCATAGTTACATGCTTTCAAGTAGTTATATCCTACATCACATAGTATTGGCATATACAGGTGTCCCCCGCTTTACGAAAGTTTGCTTTACGCCACTCCACTTTTACGAAAGACCTACATTAGTACCTGTTTGCGCTAACTGAAAGAAATCTGAAGAGGATTTTTGCTTTTATGAAAAAAGGTGCCTCCAACCTGATGGCATGAACATTGACTTCTCTACCTTCTGTTAATGCTCCTCTTCCCCTTCTTAGCCCATCACTTATTCATTATTTTTTATTTTTCCCCTCTTTCTCTCTTTTTTTCTCCCTCTGTCCCTCTCACTATATCTTCCTCTGATGCTCCCTTCCCCTTTTCTTTCTCCCTAGGCCTCCTGTCCCATGATACTCTCCCTTCTCCAGCGTTGTACCTTCTTGCCAATCAACTTTCCAGCTCTTAGCTCCATCCCTCCCCCTCTCAAATCTCTTACTATCTCTTCTTTCAGTTAATCCTGACGAAGGGTCTCGGCCCGAAACGTCGACTGTACCTCTTCCTATAGATGCTGCCTGGCCTGCTGCATTCCACCAGCATTTTGTATGTGTTGCCTGCATTAAACATGTGTTTACCCCGAGAAAGACTACCATGACCATGAAGCCTTGCGCGGGCAGGTGTGTGAGCATACGCGTACGTGCCGATTTTTTCTACAAATCGGTTTTTGGCCGAATCTTTCCAATTCTCTTAAGTGAAACTACACTGTACATACATTATTTCTACGTTATATAGGCTGTGTATTTATCATATCATTCCTGCTTTCACTATATGTTAGTGTTATTTTAGGTTTTATGTGCTATTTGGTATGATTTGGTAGGTTATTTTTTGGGTCTGGGAACGCTCAAAAATTTTTCCCATATAAATTAATGGTAATTGCTTCTTCGCTTTACGCCATTTCAGCTTACGAACGGTTTCATAGGAACACTCTACCTTCGGATAGCGGGGGAAACCTGTACTACTTCGTTGACTTATCAAAACTCACTCTGATTGCTACAATTGCTTGCTCTGATAGAATTTGAAAGGACAGTATTGAGCCAACTAGGATTCATTGACATGTCCAAGAACACACATGCAACACAACCTGAGCTCTGCTTTATATTAGCCAGAGGGGAAGACAGTTACTCTTTTGAATATCTAAATAGTTTCTCAACCAAGAAACAGCACATTTTTTTCCCCAACGCCTGATGGTATAATAAAGCAAAAACATATTTGAACATGTAGAGAGTTAACTATATGGCTGATCATGAGGACTCAACCTAAGTTCAATTAACAGCTGCTGTAGTCTTAACAAGATGCTGTAGCAAGTGTCATGTATATACATATATATTGAGAAAATGATTAAAGCTGGTATTCTTCGTAACTGAAAAAAAATAGGTGAATACTGTTCAGACACCAAGATACAGATCAATTAAATACACTGTTTATTTCTAAAAGACTCTAAATCTCTGACAAAGGGCAAACGTGTGGGTGTGTGTTCTGATGAAGGACATACACCCATACATCCTGATGAAGGGTCTTGGCCTGAAACATCAGCTGTTTGCTCGCTTCCAAGGGCCTGCTGAGTTCTTCCAGCAGTTTGTGTGTGTGTGTGTGTGTGTGTGTGTGTGTTGCTTTGGATTTCCAGCATCCATATATCTTCTCGTGTTTGAAACGTATGGGTGCCATAGTAGCATAGCGGTTAGTGTGACGCTATTACAGCTCAGGGCTTTGGAGTTCCATTCTGATGTCATCTGTAAGGAGTCTGTACGCCCTCCCTGGGGAATGCATGTGTGTTCTCAGTGGGCTCCGGTTTCCTCCCACAGTCCAAAGACATACTGGTCAGTAGGTTAATTGGTCATTATAAATTGTCCTGTGATTAAGCTAGGATTAAATCACGGGTTGCTGGGTGGTGCAGCTCGAAAGGCTGTTAGGGCCTATTCTGCACAAATCTCAATAAATAAATAAAAATCTGTCACAGTCCAGGCAGATGATTTAAATGAAATTTACTATCTAAACAAACACCTACAGTGCTCCTATCTAATAAAGTTTCAGTAAATTTTCCTTGAACTAGAATCATGGAATCAAGGCATAATTGCAGCCATGTGACCCACTGAAACCCATGTTGGGTTTCAATAGAGATATCAATTCATCCCACTGAGACACAAGAGACTGCTGATGCCGGAAGAACTCAGTTAGTCAGGCTGGATCTGGGGTAAAGGAGAGCAGGGGAAGGAACAAAGGTATTACTGAAGTAGAGCTTCATCCCGAAACATTGAAAATTGTTTTTGTCCCACAGATGCTGTTCAATGACTGAGGGCTTTGCTACTTCACTGTCCCAATGGGATGAATATGTTTAAGAAATGGAGGAACTCATTGTGGGTCAGGCAGATGAAGGGTCTCAACCCAAAATGTCAATTACCCTATTTGCTTCCACAGATGCTGCCTGACCTACTGAGAGCATTTTGTTTTTTGTTCCAGATTTGCATCTGCAGTCTTGTGTCTCTGTATTAAGAATTGGATGTTTAGACAATAGTGAGATATTTTTCCTAGCCAAACCAACATCAGTGTTGTATGGGATACATTTAGTATTATACCACAGATGTCACTATACTAGATCTGTGGTAAGAGTTCAAAGCATAGATCTGAATACACAAGCTCAAATCACAAATCTAAAAGGAAAAGCTAGTCTCAGTAAGAGTAAATACAAAACCTCTGGAGTGCTTTAAAGTCCATTGCAGTAAGGAATTCAGCCATCCTTACTCAATCTGGCCTATTTGTGACTCCATACCCAACAATGCGGTTGAGTGTTAACAGCTTCTTCAGCTCAGGGTTCATTAGTGATGCACAATAAATGGCAGAATTACCAGCACGGTCCACCCCACTTGAATAAATTCAAACTAAACTTTGCTCAGTAAAAATTCTCATTATGCCAGAGTATTTTCCATCATCCAAAGTTGATCATCTCTTCAAATGGATCAAAAACATATTGTTAGATCATAAAGCTCAGGCTAAAACCTTCAAATTAAATTTAATCAGCTCATACAAAAATTTCATCTGGGTGCAGAGTTTCTAATTTATACCTCACTGCCAACAGATGTGTTTAAATTCCTTTGCTTTTTACGTTATTCACATAATTTTGCCAGATTCCATCTTTCAGGCAACCCTTGCAGCTAAGCCCTAGATTCTATGTTGTAGATAGAAAGATATTTTTTTTAATTGCTCATATATGCAAATTCATTCTTTATCTAATGAACATACCAGAGTTGTTTCTTCATATGATCCTCATCTTCCTAAATGAATTGAATGCAGTTAAACCTTGACTGCCAAACTAATTTGACATACTTAACAGAGAATGACTGCAGTAACTAGAAAAGTTGTAATGACTAAGCTTGTTTGGACAAAGCAGAGGGAAATATAGAAATATAGCAGAGCTCACAATGGAAGCATTAAATGATAACTAACATTCTTTCCCTCATCCATAGAAGCTAGCTAACTGAGGTCTAGATGAAGATGTCAAAGACTGTCTTTGATTTGAACACGATCAATAAGATCTGAAAAGCCTGTGCTGTTCCAAATAATATCCAAATTTGGGAAAAGATGATTGCATACATAGTTGAACAGATAGTGCATGAGGCATACTTAATTGGAAGACTTAGGCTCTTTGCTTTTCAAGTTACTTAATGTCTCCCCCAACTAGAAGCCCTCAATGAATCAAGAGATCTGCAATCTGCTGAGGGTCAGATCAGTGGTGTTTAAGTATAAAGATAGCTTTAGCTAACATTCTCATGGTGGATGACATTTCAAAATTGTTAGCCATGACTCAGTAGCTCTTTCACCACTGAGTCACAACATTGAGTTTAATCTTCACATTCCAGAGAACCATGCACCAAAATCTAGACTGACTCTTCAGTTTAGTGTGGGAATGCTGCACTGTCAAAGATGCTACCTTCTGGATAAGATGTTACACAAAGGTCCTTTCTGCCCTCTCGATGGCCATTTCAGAGAAGAGTAAACAAATTATCTGTGTTCTTCTGCACAATATTTATCCTTCAACCAAACTAGGCTATCCAATTCTAATACATTGCTTTTGTGGGAGCTAGCTGCCCCTCTGCCTACATTATAACACTGTTGCTCAAAAAGTACTTCACCTGAGGCCACAGAAGGAAAACCTGATTTTTATAATTTTTTCTTAAAATTATTTTATAACCATTAATAACAAGCGCACCTTAGTCGCCACCTTCTGAATGAATCAAGAAGACTGTTTTCACTGAATTGACAGGATGACAGTTTCTAGTGAAATGTCTTGACCTGGTAAGAGTTATTTGACAGAACTAAATGTGGACATTGCTTGCAGTGCATCTATCAAAACAACATGAGCACAGTTATTCCCCCAAGGCCTTAATGTGAAAGATATAATACATATAAAACAAAAGTTCTACAGCAATAACTAGCTTGGACATCTGATGCATCATAGTGACTGTGTGTGAAACAATAATACAACTGTAATCCAACTGGTACATGTCATGAGATGGCAAGATGGTTGTGTTCTGTATTATCATGAGACCACTTACAATAAGAGGGTGGCACTGCAATGCAGCGACAGCCTCACAGTACCAGGGACCCAGATTCGATCCGGACTTCTAGGGTTTGCACCATCTCCCTGTGATCGCTTAGTTTTTTTTTAATTCCTGGGTGCTCCAGCTTCCTCCCTTGTCCCAAACAGGAGTAGGTTGGTAGGTAGGTTAATTGGCCAGTGCAATTTGCCTCGAGTGTGTGGGTAGGTGGTAGAATCTGGGGGTTGTTGATGGGAATGTGGGAAGATAAGAAGCAATAGGTTTAATGTAAGAGAAGAGTAAATGGGTGATTGATGGTCTCTGATGACATGGTGGGCTCAAGGGTTTGTTACCATGTTGTGCTGCCTTATGACTCCAACAATTTGCATTAATATAGTATCTTTGGCGTAATAAGTCCCAAGGAAAAAAATGAAATAAAATCCAGTGGGAACTACAGGAGGAAAATCACCAAAAGCATCATTAAACAATAAATTTAATGTCATCTAAGTCAGTGATAATAATCTCATTCTGATGAACAACCTCCTGACAATCCCCAACACATTCAACTATACTGACATTTTACAACAACAACAACAACTTTTTACTTTCAGTGGCTGAGATTTGATTGGGGGAGATGCCAAATGGCTTTGATCGTAACTTTTTGACTGGCTACAATTGTCACAACATATCAGCAAATTGTTTCATTGGCAGGCAAGCTTTAATTTACATTTACCTATATGATGAATGCCAACATTTATTGCATATCCACAGTTACCGTTGAGAAGCTGGTGCTGACTCTCCTCTGTGAATCTCTGCAGTCCTTTTGGTGAAGGTATTCCCATAGTTCTGCTGGATGAAGGGGCCTCTTTGTTGTTATGAGGCTGCATATTGGTGGTTGGGATCACATATTTCCAAGTCAGCTGTTTATAAAAGATCCTAAGACACAATTTCAAGGAGAAACAAAAATCACCTGTGCTCTTCTGACTGATATTTATTCCTCAAACAACATAACAAAACAGGTTATTGAATTGTTACTGCACTGTCTTTGGGAGAGTTGCAATGTTACAACGGGGATGGAGACAACGAGATCGCAATCAGTAAGGAAGGCAACACCACGTCCAATATGACTATTTTAAACCATGGTGCTCCACGAGGTTGTGCCCTCAGCCCTCTACTCTATTCCCTGTGGCCAGATTCTGCAAGTCTACAGATGATACCATCATAGTGGACCATATCTCAAATAATGATGAGTTCGACAACAGGAAGGAAATAGAGAGCTTAGTGACGTGGTGTCATGACAACAACCTGTCCCTCAATGCCGACAAAGCAAAGGCCTGGTCATTAACTACAGAAGAGGGAGCAATGCACATGCTCCTGTCTACATCAGTGTTAAGGTTGAGAGCCTCAAGTTCCTGGGTATGAACAGCACCAATAGGTGTCCTGGTCCAACCATGTGAACCCAATGGCTAAGAAAGCTCACCAATGCCTTTAATTCATCAGGAGGCAAAAGAAACTTGTTAACCATTACCAATTTTAAGTAACCCACCATAGAAAGCGCTCTGTCTGGATACATGATGGCCTGGTATGGTAACTACTCGGTACATAACTGCAAAGAGTTATGAACACAGCTCAGCACATCATGGGAACCAGCTTCCCCTCTATGGACTATGTCTATACTCTGTCAATGTCTGTGTGTCAGTAAAGCTAATCAGAGACTCTGCCTATCCTGGACACTCTCTCTTCTCCCCTCTCCCTTTGGGCAGTAGATACAAAACATCAAAGCCCGTGTACTGCCAAGTTCAAGGACAGCTTCTATCCAAATGTTATCAGTCTCTTGAACTGACCTCCTGCACGCTAAGGAGTTGTCTTGGACTTCCAATCCATCTCATCATGATCTTGCACGTTAACATTTATCTACATTCCAATTCTTCAGAAGCTTTTGCATTTTATTTTGCATCAGTATAGTTTTACCTAATTCTAGCTCAAGGCACTGTGTAATGATTTGGTCTGTATGAACAGTATGCAAGACAATCTTTTCAATGTATCTAGATACATGTGACAACAACAAACTAATACAAATCTGAACCAACAGTCAGGCAGCATCTGTGCAGGAAAATGGACAGTTACTGTTTCAGGTCAAGATCTGTTCAGGAGTTCCTCTTGGACATCGCAACAGATTAAAGATTAGCTTTATTTGTCAAGTGTATATCGAAACAGTAAAACATACAGTGAAATGCATTGTTTACATCAACAACCAAGACAGTCAGAGGATCTGCTGGGGGCAGCAACATTGCATGCCCAAAACTCATTAACCCTAACTTTTACATCTTTGTTTAGAATGTGGAAGGAAACCACAAGCTCCTGGAGGAAACCATAAAACACGGGGAGAATGGATCAACACTTCAAATGTACTTTTGTTACATGGGACTATCCACAGTCATAATGCAATGCACTGTGTAATGATTTGATCTGTATGAACAGCATACAAGACAATCTTCTCTATGTATCTAAAAACATGTTACAACAATGTATATCCTGGATTTCTATTGATTTACAGATGGTGGTATGATAATGCACATGTTACCTTATCCTTCTCGATGCTTGTCAGCTTAGATTTGGGCGGTGCTAATAATGATCCTTTGGAAAACTGCTGCAGTCCGTATGATAAATGGTACATACCGCAGAGACAGAGTGCAGATGGAGCAGCGAGCATTTAGGTTGATACATCTGGTGCAATCAAGCAAATCGCACTGCCTAGATGGTATCAAGCTTCTTGAGAATTATTGGAACTGCACTCATTCAGAGAAATGGTAAGCATTCTATTGTATACTTAATATACGCACCTAATTGGTGGTGGAAAGGGTTTAAGAGAGCCTGGCCTCCGCTTATAGCCCTGATATTTATTTAATTAACTTTCTAATCAAAAGGTGTCCCCAAGGCATTGATGGTGAAGGATTCTACTATTATAATACCATTGAATATCAAGAGGAGATGGTTACATTTGCTATCAGGGTGAGTGACCATGCTGTATCTTAACCCAGGGATCCCCAAGCTTTTTTGCACCGTGGACCAGTTTAATATTGACAATATTCTTGTGGACCAGCTGACCGGGGGGGGTTGTTCAAGTAGGGTGAAACTCACCTCAACACGTCTTTTACAGTTAGGTTTGCCAACTTTCTCATTCCCAAATAAGGGACAAAAGTAGCAGTCAAATCCCGAGACACTTGTGTTTACCCCATGAAAGACTACCATGACCATGAAGCCTTGATGGGCACCTGTTTGCGCATGTGCATACATGCCATTTTTTTCCCACAAATCAGTTTTGGCTTAATCTTCCCGACTATACTGTACATACATTATTTCTTCTTTATATAGGCTGTTTATTTATCATATCATTCCTGCTTTTACTATATGTTAGTGTTATTTTCGGTTTTATGTGTTATTTGGTATGATTTGGTAGGTTATTTTTTGGGTCTGGGAACGCTCAAAATTTTTTCCCATATAAATTAATGGTAATTACTTCTTTGCTTTACGCCATTTCAGCATGAAAGGTTTCATACCTTAGCGGGGGAAATAGGGGACAAGGGTGGTCCCGTATGGGACAAACCAATTTAGCTCAATATACGGGATGTCCCGGCAAATACGGGACAGTTGGCAACCCTATGTTCAAGTTCAACAGTGCGTGACAGGGAATGAGGAAAAGTGCAGCTGACTCATATTGTTTCCTCGCAGCCTGGTAGCACATGCTTTGCGGCCCGGTGGTTGGGGACCGCTGTCTTAACCTATAGTCATCTCATAATTATGAATGGAAGTCCAAAGACATTTAGTGGTAGACCTAGTCAGAGGCCAGCTATTGGAAGCCCAAGTATCACTATTTTAAGAGCACTACTAATTTTGGACAAATCAATTTGTGAAATGCTTTTCAACTACGCTTTGCTGCAATACAGAATTTAGTTTGATAAACTTATTCATCACTCTATCTTTGATTTCTCTGGCAAGTAAAAATTTCCACCAGCAACTGTCAACTTTATCTTTTGATCACCTCCTTCACAACCAATATTTTTTTGACCACACTGACAAGTGTTTTCTTCAATCCCAGAGATACAATCTGAGTACTATATTTCAAGTGAAAGGCACTAGGTCAACATGTTTGCGTTTTTAATAAGCATCAGCAACTGAATAAGTCAAACATGTATATTATCTTACTGCGATCAAACTGGTGTTGAGAAAGCTAGATGCTAAGGAGGACCAATACAACCTAGCCACTAGGCTCCAAAAGCTTAGACCATATGAACTATAAAATTTTCTTTAGATAATTACAAAGCATTGTTAGCAGAACTTTGTAAGATATCCAAATGGATAGAAAGACAACTCCTTAAGATTTAGGAGAAAAGCTAGAGCACCTCACATTTTTTCGTAACCCTCACCACCTCTGAAGTACTGGAGAACATTCCTCCTTTTTCTGTCTCTTTAACTGACTGACCAAGTAATGGTGAGAAGATGAGATATACATTAAGGTAGTAATAAGTGGTGCTGAAGACATTCAAAATCCTGTAAATGACAGGTTAACATTTGAACTGAAGTTCATCATTCAGTTCCTTGAATCTGCTCTATGCCATTGAAATAATAGGCCAATCTATACCTCAACACGTCTCATCTTTACTTAATAGCTTTTTGTACCTTCATGCTACATAGATCTACTCGGCTGAGCCATAAATATTCTAATTGACCTGACATCCACAGCACCTTTGGGATGAGTTCCAAACTCACAATATAAGATTGCTTTATATGAAAAAAAAAGTTTCTGAATTTCACTGAATAGTCTTGCTCTAGCTTCAAGATTGTCTTTTCTTTTTTGTTGGACTCTGTTTCTCTGGAACAACTCAGATATGTCCTCTTAACCTTGAAAGCACAATTGTATAGCTGAAAGCTACCTTCATTGTTGAACCCTGACAGCATTGTTATTTGATGAATCTGCACCATTCCTCTCCAAGGCCAATGCACAGACATTGCACAACCAATGGGGTTGAACAAGGCTCCGTACAAATGAACTTCCTGTTCCCAACCTTTTTTATATAATCACCAACATTCTATTTGATGCTTCGATTATTTTGAGTGTACATTAGTTTATGTTGATTTGCACAGGGACTCTAGGACCCTTCTAAAATACCCAACAAGCTTAAAAACAATTTTTTTTAATTCTTAAGGCCTTCAGTAAAATGCCACATTGCAGCTGAATGATACACCTTCAGTTACAGAATTGGAGAATAAATAGATAAATAAGCACTGGATTAACTCAAGAGAGTATGGGAAAAGTCAGCCTGTTCAAGATGGAGGAAGCAGAAAGCTTCCATCAGGAATAATGATGAAACCACTGCTTCTGGTAACAAATTAATAACTTAAACTTGGGAACAAGTAACTTGATATGAAAATTTGCAGATAATATCCAACCAAGGGCTCGGTCTAACATTGAGAAACAATGCACATAATACAGGAAGTCATCAGAATACGTGCAGGCTGAACAGCTAAGTGCAAATAAACTTTAAAATCTCAGGTTAATTGGAAGTGATGCCCTTTAGTTGGAATAAATGAAAACATCTGTGTTAACTTAAAAATATAGAGAAGTAGACACAAATAATCTTGGGATGCATGTAAGGAAACAATCAAAAACACTGCAGGCTAGATAGTTAAAGAGATAACAAACTTGGATTGCTTCCATAGGTACCAAGTTCAAAATCAGTAAGGTCAAGGCAAAATGTAATGACTTTGAGCAGAGTAAGAAAACAGGAGCCAAGGATGGGGCAGTGGCAATAGGCAATCTATGTGCATACTTGTACAGACAAGGGCTACTTACAAGTAAGCCTTTGTACCATGTATGTCAGGGAAATCACAAGCCTATTTCTCTTCCACATGTTAGTCCCAGTGATAAGTTCTGAAAACATAGCAAGTTTTCACATTTAAGAAGATGACACACAGTTCTGCCTCACCAAGTCTTAAATCATAAACTGTTTTAGACCATCTTTCGGCATGTCTGATATCAAGTACTGAATTTCTGGAAAGTCCACGTATAAATATTGGTAAGATGCAAGGCAATGTCTTCAGTTCTCATCATATACTCTATTCTCTCTCTAAGCATTCTAATTCACACTCTCGCTGGCAACAATCTTAGACTGAAACACATGATTCACAAGCCAGTTGTCAAATCTCATTGCAAGCTAAGTTTCTGATCGCATAGCCTTTACCAAGGCAACCTTAATAATCTCCAGTGATTCTACTCACGTAAATCTGAACAACAAAACCTTCATTCATGCTTTGGTTATTACTAGACTCAATTATCACAACACCTAGGCAACTCCAGTTTTCCATCTTCCATCATCAACATCTCTGCTTCATCAAGTCCTCTGAAGTTTCCTGACCCTCAGCTTCAGCAGGGCCTGAACTCTGGACTTCCTTCCTCTCTATAAGTTACTTCTCTTTCCTGTCCCTTTCCTCCTAAACGATACAATCCACCTTCAGTACCTAACTGCCCCCTCCCATGTCTCAGCATCAAATGTTGTTTGGGGCGGGGCTGCTAATACACTAAATGGCCGAGGAATCAAAGATTCAGAATCCTACAGCAATTAAACTCCTAATGACCCAAAGCTTGTCCACCATCTATGAGACTCAAAGTAATGTGACAGAATGCTCTCCACTTGCCTCTATGAGTTCAGCTTCAATAACATTCAAGAAGCTCAAGACAATATTTCTCCTCCCCCCCCTCCCCCGGGCTGAAATGGCTAACACGAGAGGGCACAGTTTTAAGGTGCTTGGAAGTAGGTACTGAGGAAATATCACGCGTAAGTTTTTTTTTTAAATGCAGAGTGGTGAGTGTGTGGAATGGGCTGCCGGCGACGGTGGTGGAGGCAGATACGATAAGGTCTTTTGGGAGTCTCCTGGACAGGTACATGGAGTTCAGAAAAATAGAGGGCTATGAGTAACCCTAGGTGATTTCTAAAGTCAGTACATTTTCGGCATAGCATTGTAAGACAAAGGGCCTGAATTGTGCTGTAGGTTTTCTAGGCTTCTATGTTTCTAATACAGGACAGAGCATCCCTGTTAGGTCCACATCCATAAACGTTCACTCACTCAATCACCAATGCACAGTAGAAGTTTCTATAAGATACAATACTGCAACTCACCAATGCTGCTTTGACAGCACCTTCCAGAGCCATGACCTCTACCAGCTGGAAGGACAAGGGTAGCAAAAGTATGGGAGTGCCACCACTTGGAAATTGCCTCCAAAACTATACATTATTCTGCTTTGGAAATACATTGTCATTCCTTCATGGTCCTGGCAGCAAAATCCTGGAACTCTCCCCTAATGGCATGATGGATGATCTACACCTCAAAGGCTGCAATGGCTGAAGAAAACAGCACTGTCCCAAACGCATTTAGGGTTGGGTAATTAAATGCTGACTCTGACTATGAAGTCCACGTCTCCTAAATATATACAAAACCTAAAGGTGTTGAATAAGTTATAGTAAGCTCGTTTTGCATAATTGTAAATTATTGGCCTTCATAACTTAGTGCCACTGATAGACATATAATTTTCTGAAATCAGTAGGTTATTAGCAAATGTATCTAGGCATGTTCCTGAGACCAAGTTTTCATTATTGGCACATTGGAGCAGCTGATCACAGGTCCAGTGACTCAGGTTCAATCCTGACTTCCTGTATACAGTCTGCATGGAGTTGGCATATTTGCTTGTCTTCACTCAATTCCCAAAGACAAATGGGTTAGTAGGTTAATTGGCTTTTGTAAAACTCTCCTTGCGTGGTAAAATCCAAGGGAATTTGATGGTAATGATGATAATGAGAATAAAAATGGTCTACATAGATTCAGAAGGCCAAAGGGCCTACCTTCCATTCTGTATTAGTTGATAACTGTCAATTGTACAACTATTTTCACAATTCCAGGACATATCAAATCACTGACAATTGTGTTCTTCTAAAAAGTTTTACTCATTATAAATGCAGCAGCCAAATTGCAAAGAGCAAGCCTCCATAACCCACAATGTAATAATACATAATATGCACCTCCTGAAAAAAAAGTGAAATTGATTGAGATATAAATATTGGGTAGGAAACTAGGGAACATACTCTTTTTCCTCACAATTGTGCACCTGAATCTTTTGCACCCAAATGATGATAGAGAGGGCCTTGCTTTGACACCTCCTCTGAAACACTGCATTTCCAACAGTGCAGCTCCCCTTAGATATTGCATGGGATTGTCAATCTAGACATTGGAATTTGAACACAAGCCACATACTGGGACACGCCTGGCAACTTAACATGTCGAGGTCCAGTGAAAACTCAGGCCAATGATAGATTACTCCAGAAATCTAAGGTCCCTTGATTTCCCTGGACATACTTGTGAGCTGGGCTGAACGAAAGACAGATGTATAAAAGGATTTCCACACTCCTGAGGAACTGGGAATAAAGAGAAGTGAGATGTATTTTAATCACATTGCTGATATCCCTAGTTGTTGAAGCTTACTACACCATGAATGTGTATACTAGAGCAATTCAAAACAAGTAGTTTTATATCTTAAAGTGGTCCATGTCAAATGAGTTTTTTTTAAAATGCAAGAACTTTGAAAGAGAGAAGCCAAGTTTAAATGTGTGAATGCAATGAAAATCTTTGCATGGGAGGAGGAAACAAATGAATGCAAGTATGGTGTCCGTTATTTCAGAAAGTTGCATTCCCCGAGGAACAGCTCAAGCCTGAGGTAGTAATAACAATAATCCAACGTCCAAGTTAATCATTTTGCCTCAGCAACACCGGAGCCAGTCTATTAAAAAGCAACACATCCCAAGATGAGACAAACTGCCACTGTCAAACTACATGAAAGATTCTAGATGGAGACGCAACATTTTAAATCTACTCACAAACAAAACTCAAGACTGTAATTATGTAGAAAGTGCTCAAATTTCACCGTATTATTTATACATTGTAAAACCACTCACCTTTAGGAAAATTTTTTTGGCTCCATGACTATAGAACACAGCACTGAAACAGCGTAAGCACACTACAGGTCATTCAGCCCACAATGTTGTGCTGACCCTTTATAAACTACACCAAGATCAATCTAACCATTCCCTCCCACATAGTCCATTATTTTTCTTCAGCTGTTGGCAATCTGCACAACACGAAGCAGTACAGAAGCACAACCACTCCACGTTGCACAGTATCGGAAAAGCTGCAGAGGATTGTAAACTCAGCAGTCTCCATCACGGGCAGTAGCCTCCCCAGCATCGAGAACATCTTCAAAAGACAATGCCTCAAAAAAAGTGACATCCATCATTATGGACCTTCACCACCCAGAACATGCCAAACAGAGGTACAGGAGCCTGAAGACAGTCTCAACATTTTAGAAACAGCTTCTTCCCCTCTGCCATCAGATTTCTGAACTGTCCATGAAAAAAATATATTACGTATTGCAATTTATAGTATATTTTATATATCACACTGTACTGCTGCCACAGAACAAATTTCACAATGTCAATGATAATAAACCTGATTCAGAGACCTGTACACTTAGTCAAATATGCAAATATCTAATCAGTCAATCATGTGGCAGGAACTCAATGCATAAAAGCATGAACATGGTCAAGGAGTTCAGTTATTGTTCAGAATGGGGAAGAAATGTGATCCAAGTGACTTTGACCGTGGAACGATTATTGGTGCCAGATTTGTGGGGGGGAGGGCTGAGTATCTCAGAAACTGATCTCCTGGGAATTTCGTGCACAGTTGTCTCCAGAGCAGGGGCTCGCAATCTGGGGTCCATGGGCCCTTCAGTTAACAGCAAGGCTCTCTGGCATAAAAAAGTTTGGGAACACCTGCTCTAGAGTTTATAGAGAGTGGTTCAAAATACAAACATTGTACAAAAAAAACATCCAGTGAGCAGGAGTACTGTGGGTGAAAATGTCTTGTTGATGAGAGGTCAGAGGAGAATGGCCAGACTGGTTTAAGTGGACGGGAAGGTGACAGTAACTCAAATAACCATATATTATAATAGTGGTGGGCAGGAGAGCATCTCTGAGTACACAACACGTCAAGCCTTGAAGCAGATGAGCAGCAGCAGCCGCCGCCGCCTTCTACTCCTATAAAGTGACCACTGAGTACATGTTCAAGGTTGAAGGAATACAATCCATGGAATACAGGGCTTCAGATTCCTGAACTGGCCTTGGATGACTCAGATTCATGTTGTCACCAGACTGCCAGGAAATGAATTCCAACTGTAACACTTTATCATTTGGCATTGCAATTTTGGCAATGACTATATAACTTTTATGCCAAAACTACAAAACAGTAAAGATGTGAGTGTTTTAAATGCACTAAGCAACATCTGTTCATCAGCATCTAACTACGTCCTTAACTGAGATTGAGCACATGCATCTGCCTTGGGTCAAAATGAAGTGTTTCCAACTAGACCATAATGATTGAAATTACAAATTTTGATTTGCAACACATCCTTTGATGACAAATCAATTCAACCAGTAAACTGACTGAAACACAACGGCATAGCTCTTTGCATACATGACATTTTACTTTCCATAAATTCTGAACTAAAAGGTCACGTTTTTCACACATTCTCCTCAATTCGCAGTAATTACTAATCATGCAACACAAATGGTACACATATGCTTCTTATCACATTTTTACCTGATCATTTTTTTAAAAAAAAGCTCACTAAAAAACTATTTTCCAAAAATGCAAAGCACCCAGCGCATCTCAACTGATATATCACTGTGGGAGTAAATGCTGTTCCATTGGAGGAATACAAGAGACCACAGTAGCATAGCAGTTAGTGCGTCACTATTACAGCTCGGAGCGGAGTTCAGTTCTGCTGTCCTCTGTGAGAATGTTTGTACGTTCTTCCCCTGAGTACGTGGGTTTCCTCCGAGTGCTCTGGCTTCCTCCCACAATCCAAAGACATAGAGGTTAGTACATTAATTGGTCATTGTAAATTGACCTGTGATTGGGGTGGGATTAAATCAGTGGGGTGCGGGGCAGCACGGCTCAGTGGGCCAGGAGGACCGGTTCCCTGCTTTATCTCTAAATAAAAACAATAAAAAATAAAGTTGTATCAACTGTGAACAACCTTGAAAGGGGGACAAACCTGACCAAAGTACTTACAGAGAGGTCTCCCTATTCTTTCCACAGAGAAATCCATCACCGGGGTCCTTCTAGTTGCCCAGCGGCTGCTTCATTCAGTGTGGATGCCATCCAGAGAAGCAGAGTGCAGATCTTCACTGAACAACAACCTCAAGGACAATTCAGAGGGGGAGCAACAACCATTTTACATGGCCTTTTTCAATCCCGATGAAGATTTCACTAATAGTGAAGAACTGTGTAACACTCTCAAATTGAGCTGCTTACCATCATCTTCAGTTTGCTTCATGACAGCACGTAAACCAGGATCCCAACCACAGGCTCTACAAGGAGACAATCTCAGTGATGACCAGGGTCAAACAAGGCTGCATCACGTAACCCTGAGATTCATGTTCTTGCAGGTATATTCAGTAAATTCAAGAATCATAATAGAATCAATTAAAGACTGCACTGAACAGGGCAGACAAACAACCCTTTTGCAAAAGACAACAAACTTCAAATACAAAAGAGGGAAGAAAAACACAATATATAACTAAATTATAGATCAAGATTAAACGTAGTGAAACACTGGTCACAATATAGAAGGATTGATCCCCATTTACATCCAGGCTCAAAATTAAAGGGACATCATACCTTATATTTCAGCTGCAACAAGGTACAAAGTTGAGACAAGTCATAGATAAGCATGACTAACCGTAAATTGGAGCTGGCCCCTTTGCAATTCTGCACAAGGGCTAACATTATTGGCTGGAAGTCAGAACTCAGGGCTGTCGTATACGAAAGGCACAAGCTCCACAGCACAAACCAAACTGCCACAGAACTGGTGCTATGTGCCAGTGTGATAGATGCCAACTGAAACAGCCACCTAGAGGGCATTGATGTACATTACCAGTGCTGGTGAAGGTTTGGGCTGCCTTTGGTATGCACACTGGGGATGGATGGCATCTTTGCAATGCAGGATGCAGTTCAAGTCCTACTCCAGTTAGCCTAACTTCTGTGGCTGGGAAAGTGTTGGAGTCTGTTATTAAGAATGAAGCTTCGTGGTACTTGGAGACTAATAATAAAGTAAATCAAAGCCAGCGTGGTTTCTGTGAAGGGAAATCTTGCCTGACAAATCTGTTAGAGTTCTTCTTGGAAGTAATAAGCAGGGTGGACAAAGGCGGTGTATGGCATTTACTTGGATTTTCAAAAGGCATTTGATAAGGACCCACACAGGAGGGTGCTTAACAAAATAAAATTCTATGGCATTACAGGAAAGATACTGGCATGGATAGAGGAATGGCTGACAGGCAGGAAGAATGGGCAAAAAAGTGGCAGACAGAATACAGTGTTGGGAAATGTACGGTAATGCATTTTGGTAAAAGAACAATTGTGGACTATTATCTAAATGGGGAGTAAGTTCAATCATCAGAGGTGTAAAGGGACTTTGGAGTCCTCATGCAAGACTCCCAGATAGTTACTTTACAGGAAGAGTCAGTGGTAAAGAAAACAAAAACAATGTTAGCATTTATTTCAAGAGTAGAAAAATATAAAAGCAAGGAGATAATGCTGAGTCTTTAAAAGACACTAGTCAGGCCGCACCTGGAGTATTGTCAACAGTTTTGGGCCTCATATCTCAGAAAGGATGTGTTGTCATTGGTGACAGTCTAGAGGAGGTTCATAAGGATGATTCTGGGAATGAACATTCTGGGATTAACATATGAGGAGTGTTTGGCAGCTTTGGGCCTGTACTCACTGGAATTCAGAAGAATGCAGGGGGATCTCATGGAAACTTAGTGAATGTTGAAAAGGCTACGTAAGGTGGATGTGGAGAGGATGTTTCCTATTGTGGGGGTATCCAGCACAGCCTTAAAATTGAGGGGAGACCTTTTAGAACAGCGGTAAGGAGGAATATTTTTTGCCAGAGAGTAGTGAATCTGAAGAAGGCTCTGCCACAGACTGCAGTGGAGGCCAAGTCCGTGGGTATATTTAAAGCGGAAGCTGATATTTCCCGATTGGTCAGGTCATCAAAGGATATGGCGAGAAGATGGGTATATGGGGTTGAGAGGGATCTGGGATCAGTCATGATGGAATGGTTGAGCAGGCTCAATGGGCTGAATGGCCTAATTCTGCTCCTACGTCTAGTGATGCAGACACTAAAGCATAGACTGACAACTCACTGCAGCACTGAGAGCACACTGCACTGTTAGAGCTGTTCTCAGATGAGATGTTAAACTAAGGCATTTGGGTGGATATACAGAGCCTCATGCTACTGTTTCAAACAGCACAGAAATGACCTCAGAATCCTGACCAACACATATTCTTCCCAACAAGTGATAACCAGTAGTGCTGCTACTTGGGAATTTGTCCTGTATAACCTGATTGCCACTTTTCCAGATCACAAGGAATGACTAAATTTGAGCATTACACTGGTTGTAAAGTGCATTGCTAGGCTCCCGCAATGCACGACTTTCTTTACAAAATCACCTCACTACCTTTGGTAGAGTACTGACAGATGGCACAACATGGAACAGCGAGAGAAAAAAAAAATCCACTTCTCACATCTATGCTTGGTCCATTCCAATAATCAACAAGTAGCAATTGGATGCAATGTTTAAATTATTTTATTAAAAGAAAGAAACACCGTGGGCAATGGTGAACTTCTACTTCCCCTTTCCAGATCTTTTTTTTGTAGTCATAGAGCAAATACAGCACGAAAACAGATCCTTCAGCCCAACTCACCCATGCTGACCAAGGTATCAATCTAAGCTAGTCCCACCTGCTGACATTTGGCCCGTATCCCTCTAAACCTTTTCCATCCATATACCTGTCCAAATGTTGTTGAGATGTTCCCTTGTCTTAATCTAACCCCAAATCCAATTAATCTTATCTCACTGGCTAACTTTTGGCAGTTCCAGGACCATATGCAAATTGCAATAGTCTGTTAAATATGCAAACCCTGGATCTATTGAGAAATTTGGATGATTTGGCACTGAATTCAAGCCCAACTGATTTCAAAAGTCTGAGAACAAGTCAAAAGGCGTGTGATGGATTTCAGAAGAATTATTTTTGGTTTAAATAATTTTTTTTACATTTTAAACTATTTAAATTCTAAGTTGTTCTGAATGACCAAGACATTTACTTGTTTGAAAACCTCTTGAAGTGTAAGAGGCTTTCACTGCTAGAGATGGAGCTTTATCTGCTGCCAGAGGATAGTAGAGCAGTGTCAGTGTGGAATTCCCTTGGCGTGGCACTGGAAGCTCAGTGTTGTTTAGACCACGACACTGGAGTCCTGGATGTTTTCAGCCAGTTGGGTGGCCTTCAGCTTCCAGTTCAAGCAAGCACAGGCTTTGGGCCTGTAGATTAAAATTCCAGACAGAGGTACCTGGGCAAACTGATGGTACACTACTATTCATAAACTGGTACTGCTTGAAGGGTTGGATCTTACTAGATATTAATTCTATTACCGCTGTCATATTGGGTAGCTGCACTCGAAGACATTAGAGATGGTATCTGGCCATCATCCATTCAAGCACACAGCAGCAATTTTTCAGTATGTTGACAAGTTTCAAATTTAATGTGATTAAAAGCATTAACTGAAGATCCCCAAGGGAAGAACATGTTCACAGTCTACGGAGCTCAGAAAACTCTACCCAATGTATAGTAGTCACTTCTTTAAATAATGGCTGGAATTTTACATTTGTAGGATAAAATAAGTAATTTTATTAGTACTCTGAAGCAGCTTATTTTTGGGGGGAGAAAAGGAAATAGTACCAAATACACAAAATTATACAGATTGCTTGAACAGAGACTCACAGCTGAAAAAAAATCACATTTATTCAACAATTTAGCTTTCTCAGTACAGCTGATAATCATTAAGATTACGTGCAACCTGGAGGATCACTATGGTTTTCAACATTATATCCCTGTTGTTCAAATCAGTGAAACTGTAGCTATGGCATAGTTCAAATTTAAAAAAAAATCAAAATGTACAACTTATTCACCTAACTTTTCTTTTGAACTAAAAAAAATTGAAAGCCCTTACACTTGCACAGGGAGGACCCAGGGCTGCACAGTAGCACAGTGATTAGCACAACGCTTTACAATACCAGCCACCCGGATTCATCTCCTGCCACAGCCTGTAAGGAATTTGTATGTTCTTCCCATGACCGTGTGGTTGTCCTCTGGGTGCTCCTGTTACCTCCCACAGTCCAAAGACATGCTGGTTAGTAGGATAAATAGTTATTATAAATTTCAGATGATTAGGCTAGCATTAAATTGGGGGATTCTTGGGCGGTGCAGCTCGAAGAACTGGATAGGCCTACTGCATGCTGCATCTCAATCAATCAATAAACAAAATCCAAATGAGATGTCGAAAATGATTGCGGAGTTAAATAGGTTGGAGATTGAGATTGAGGTGACTCTCCCACCTCAAACCCCGGTTTGTGTAGACGCTGTGTAATCTGCTACCCTGTTACAACTCAGTGCCAAGAAATAACAGATAGCACACTGCATATGATTAAAGGAATTATATTTATGAATCTTAACTTAAGGGCTAGTTAAAAAGAAGAAAAACAAAAACGGCCCATTATAATTAAACAGTCAAATGTGCACAAGTTGGACCACAAGTCTTCCAAGAGTCATAGATATCCACTGATCCTCAGTAGACCCCAGCACCTGGCTGCATCGAATCACGGTCCCCCACCAGGTTAAATCCTACAACCAGTTCTCTCCAGTGTCTTCTTTCCTCTTCTCCTGCCAAACAAAAAACAAACCCTAGACCAACCTTAGTGTCCCTCACAAAACTCCCCCCCGCCGCAGTGTTCTCTTGAACCTGCTCCCAGTTCTACCACCCTAATTGGATGACACACATTCCTCAGCATCCCTCATCTTCAACAATTACCCAAACAGGCTAAAAGTAGAACAGACAACTCTGACAGAACTGCTAAAATGAAATAACTGCAGCATAGCAGTAAAAATGTGAACCAGGATGTTACAACTCCCCCACCCCACCAAAAATAGTCACATCTTCATGACTTCGAAATAATTTATCATTCCTTCATTAATAGCACCACTTTCAAGGAATTTCATGTTGTCAGGACCTCTGATCAATTTGTAAATAGTAGTGACATATCTCACTAGGGGGATAGGTATAACACTCTGTTCATCCAGTGCAACACAGGCCAGCGTATCTGGGGGTCTCCTGACTCTTTGAGACCTCCTTATCCCATCATCAACTTCTTCAGTTTCAGACACTCCTTGGGATCTTTCTTGTCTACATGGCGAGGCCTCCCCCGCCCATTACTCGTGCCCTCCAGCAACACAGATCCCTCTGGCACTTCCCCACCCCCTCGCAGTATTCTTTTGAACCTTCTCCTGTTCCACCATCCTAATTGGATGACACACATTCCTCAGCATCCCTCACCTTCAACAATAACCCAAACATGCTGAAAGCAGAACAGACTGCTCTTACAGATGCCTTTTTCACCACACACCTGGTATGTACAGACCATGCAAGATCCTCGGTGATGTGTATGCAGAGGAACTTAAAGCCGATTACCACTCTCAACCCCAGATCCATTGATGTCAATAGGGGTTATCCTGTCTACTAAACTACAGAATTTGCTTCTTTGCCCACACCATAGTTTTCTCAGTAAGCATGAAAGACAACATAAATCCACAAGGCATTCATTTTCTCTGTCCTCCGGAAATCTCTAGAGGAACTTGGGCAATCACAGGATATTCTCCCTTCCTTCAGCCTGGGAACACAAAAAGGCATGGTTCACATGCAAATTATGACAGTCTACGTAAAATACTGGGGAGGTAGAGTGTCAGATATCATAAGCCAACAGGGAACTATTAGCTTAAAAGAGCAGGAGAAATAAATATAATGGAAAAATGTGTTTAAATAGATTAACCGTACAAACATAGCCAAATCTGGTATCAAAGCTTAAATGTCCCTCCCAAATTAGTTGAAACTGAATCATAATATTACTACAAAAAAGAACATCTGCATGCCAACGTTATTAATAATGTCAATGATAAACTGTTTTAAATAATTTTGTTACATGCATTCAGCCCTCATTCTTTCTATACACAAGGAATCTGAATACAAACTGTAGTTTTTGTTTGCGTTCATGCTGTACATGGGTCGCTTCAAATACTAACTGAAATTAAATACTAACTACTTAAGGAAACAGGAATGTAGAAAGCAACAGTAGATCTGCAAGAACATGAATCATTCTGGAATAGGTAAGGCAGCACTATTTTGCATAATGTACTTTTGCATACAATGGTGCAAAGAATAAAACAATTCTATTCATAATTACTTCATGGCTAATAGAACAAAATCTTAATTTTACACAGCTGCAAGCTGCACTATTTAAAGAGAGCCACAATTACTTTGTCAATTAAAAAAATATAAATCTGGCAGTAATTGAAAATGTTTTTGACAAAATGAAAAAAATGTAATAACTTTTTCAGTTTCAGCCCAACATTCTTTTTCGCTCCTTTTCTTACAAATCAACATTATTAAAATAGATTATCTGGTCATTATCACATAGCTGTCTGTGGTAGCTCGAACTGCACAAATTCCTTGCTGTGTTTCCTTCATTATAGCATTAAATATATACTTTGAAAATACTTCAGCGAGTGGAAATTACTTTTAAGTATTCCATAAAGGATGAAAGAAGTTCCATAATAATTCATTATTCTTTCCATTTAATTGTTATCTGCAGTAAAATGGTTTGATTCTGAATTCTACAATACACATGTAAAACCTGCAAAATTAAAAATCAAATTCTACACTTTAAAACTCTCATGTAGACCTTATAGATAAAATGGTAAGCACTCAGTGACCACTTGACTTGGTACCTAAAAATTATTTGGTCTTTGGCTGCTGTAGCCTATCTACTTCAAGGTTTGACATGTTATGTGCTCAGAGGTACTCCTTTGCACACTACTGTTGTAATGCATGGTTATTTGAGTTACTGAGGCCTTCCTGTCAGCTTGATCCAGTCAGGCTATTCTCCTCTAACTTCTCTCATCAACAAGCCATTTGCACTCACAGAACTGTTACTCACTAGATTTTTGAGTGCTGTGCATGAAAATCCCATGAGATCAGCAGTTCCTGAGATACTGAAACCACCCCATCTGCACCAATAATCATTCCACAGTCAAAGTCACTTAGATCACATTTCTTCCCCATTCTGAAGCTTGCTCCGAACAACAACTGAACCTCTTGACCACGTCTGCATGTATTTATGCATTGCGTTGCTGCCTCATGATTGGCTGATTAGATATTTGCATTAACAAGATGTACACATGAACCTAATAAAGTGGCCACTGACTGTATATCATCATCTCCTGTTCAGAGTATTCTTTAAATACAGGTTAAAAACTGGCATTGAAACAAACACATAAGGAGAAATAAAGACCAATAGTGGGTTTATTTGGGCAAGATGAATCACTTTTCATGGCACATGACACCAATTCATGGACAGGATGGTGATGTAGTAATGGAATAGTCTCCAGTGAAATTGGATGGAACTAGTGTCTCCTGGAAAAGATAAATGGAGAATTGACAAAGTTTTAAATGAGTAAGAGATGGGATGAGATCTACAGGAAAGTGGCTTAAGTGTGAAATAAATTGCAAGAGACAGTGTTATTTGACAGCAGGAGACCAAGTAGAGCAGAAGTCCGAAAAGAGGATTAACCCTAAATGAAGAGGAATTGCTACTGAAACATCAACACACAGAGTGTCTGCCAAATAAAAAGGAGAGTTGGGGTAATAATGGGAGGAATCAGGGATCGCAGAGAAATGTCTACAAAAACAATCTGGCAGAATACACCACACTGAGAAAAAAATAGGAAGAAAAAAAGGATTGGAGTGAATGGTACTTATTAAGAATAACATGATAACCCTTAAGTAAAGGGATGCAGAATGAGGAAGAGAAAAAACAGTACCCATTTGGAAATTGACTAGAAAGGAGCATCATATTTATAAACATAATCTATAACTTCACAGCTGAAAATAAGTGGAGGGAAAAACATGCAGACAAATTCAGGAAATGGGTACAAGACTTTAATCATGGAATTTGACAGATGAGGTCTCCAATGGGAGAAGGGAATGGAGTCCTACTCTCATACAGGACTTCTATGTAACTATTTTGTTTAAAAAAAAGCCCAACAATGTGAATGAACGGGGGGAAAATAGCCAATAAAACAAGCATAGGAACATCCAGACATTAGTGAGCACACATAATGTTTCATGATGATAAACTGTTAATGTGAAAAGATTAAAGGATTACAGAAATTTGACTTTATTAAGGGTTGAGAATAGAAAGATAAAAAATGCACAATATCGATAAACAATAATGAGAATCAAACACTGTTCCACACAGCACACAAATATGTATTTCACAGAAAATAAACACCCCAAGACACAAGTAAACAAATGAGGTGAAGCAAACGAGCATACAGTAAGTACGTGGACCGTAGATGATACGGGATTAATGAAAAGTCAAATACATTAATTGGGAAGGCAAAAAAGAACCCTGTCATTGGGACTATGAAGATTATTCAGCACAGTAAACAGGTTCCCCCCCCCCCCCACACCAAACACTTCAATTTAAATGGAAAAGGAAAACTGTGTTAGGAAAAGGGGATGAGCAAAACCATACCAAAGATAAAGAAGCTGACAAAAATATTAATTATTTTGCTTCACTTTATACAGAGTAGATAGAGTAGGTAGATTTCGTATTGGATGATGAGAAAATTAAAATAGAAAATTGAATGCATTAAATAAACTAATCAAACAGAGAGCAAAAACCAAAGTCCATATAAAACTTCAAAAAGTGAGAGCAACCCATTTAAAAATTCAAGAACCTAAAGAGTTAGGCCAGGATGGATATGAGAGGCTACTTCTTCTTGTGGGGAAAATAATCAATCTCATAATCACTGTCCAAACATAATGGGTCTTCTATTTAATATGTACAAGATGAACTTTTTCATAAGACTTTAAGACCATAAGACATAGGAGCAGAATTAGTCCATTCGACCCGTCGAATCTGTTCCACCATTCCATCATTGTGGATTTATTATCCCTCTCAACCCCAGTCTCCCGCCTTCTCCCCATAACCTTTGATGCCCTGACTCCTCAAGAACCTATCAGCCTCCGCTTTAAATATACTCCGTGACTTGGCCTCCACAGCTATCTGTGGCAATTTTCACCATCCTCTCCCGAAAGAAATTTCTCATCTCTGTTCTAAAGACAAGTACCTCTATTCTGAGGCTGTGCTCTCTGGTACTAGTCTCCCCCAATATAGGAAACATCCTCTCCATGTCCACTGTATCTAGGCATTTCAATATTCGATGGGTTTCAATGAATCATTTCTTACTCTTCTAAAGTCCAGTGAGTACAGGCCCAGCGCAATCAAACACTCCTCATACTTTTCATTCCCAACATCAGTCTTGTGAATCTCCTCTGCCCCTCTCCAAAGCCAGCAAATCTCTCATGGGACCCAGTAAATTGCAAATCTTCAGGATTTTCCTCAAAAGTATTATAAAAGCAGAACCATTGAATATTTGTAAGACAGAATTAGACAAGCAAAGGGTGAAAAATGACTGGGGTTGGATGGAAATGCAGAGTTAAAATTATAATCAGATCAGTCGCTGGTGAAGCAGGCTTCAGGGAGCCAGGGGCTCACTGCTGTTTATAATTCATGTGCACTCATGGCAAAGGAATCTGGAGATAACAGAAATAGAATCTACTAACATTTAATAACTTGGTTATTTCTGAAGGGACAGAATTGAAAAGTAGGGAAGCTTCACCAAATCTTGGTTAGATCATACTTACCACCATATTAAAACAAGGATATAGGGGCATTGATGAGGACACAGAATTCACAAGGATGAACAGACTGGTTTATTTTTCTTGGAAATAAGCTCTGATTGAATCACTGAGTTTATTTAATATTACTGAAAGGTATTGTCAAAATGGACATTAAAAGAATTTACACTTCTGGGGATTAACGTAATTAAAGGCCATCAATTTACAACTGGCAGCAAGGTATTAAAAGGAATTCAGAAGAAACTGTTTTATCCAAGGAACGTAAAATGGGATGAAATAATGGAAGCAAATACTGTTGATGTATTGATGAGTAGACTGGCCTAGCAAACAAGGGAGAAGGGTCCTGCTGATTCACAAGCAAGGAAAGAGGAAGCACAATGGTGCGGCAGTCAGTGCTGCTGCCACAGAGCTCTAGGGGCATGGGTTCAATTCTCACATAGGGTGCTGTGTGTCTGAGGTTTGTGTGTTCTCCTTTTCATTGACTGGCCTCACTCCAGCTGTTTCATTTCCTTCCCACATTCCAGAGAAACAGCTTCTATAAACCACACTGGAAGTGGGCAGAAGAATTGGTCAGGGGCGGGTGGGGCTTGGTTCGGAGGGACATGAGAGAAAATAGATTACAGGGAAATAAGGGGGAATGGGATTGACAACAATATTGCACAGTCTAATAAAATAACCTGCTTCTTTGTCATAAGAAAATGTAAACATATCGAGGAGGCCCGAGTGTAGCGTTAATGCCATCGTGAATTAGTCGGTCTGAATGGACTGCTTCTGTGCCAAATATCCCATACGACCCTGTCCAATAGATTTCAGCATCATGGGACAAGTGCTTAGTTAACGGAGATCAAAGGCAGAAACCTGCTTGGTTAACAGCTTCTCCCTACAACATATAGAAGAGAATCATTTTCCAACATTAGTTTGGGCAGTAGCAGGATGCATTGCTAGGTATATAGCAAAATATCAAATACCATGAAGTAACAGGAAGATAAAGAAGAAATTTTGCAGGCAAATTGAGGAATGGTGCAACCAAGATTACTGTTATTCATCACTTACAAAATAATTTGTATCCAAATCAGAAGTACAGTACATTTAATGCCTGAAGCTGGGAAGAGAGTAACTGCATGTCAACAGAGAACTAAAACACAAAAAGCACATTATGAAAATGCAGAACAGACACAAGGTTGGCAAATTAATTTCAAAAAGTAGGGAAAAAATTAGAGTGAATGTTTGGTAAGGAAAGACAAGAGATAACCAATTCATTGCATGTTTAAGTGGACCAAAGTAAAGGAACTTTCAGGGATAGCAGATGCAAAGGTCAAAAGCAGAGAAAAAATTTGATCAACTCATCAAAAAAAAAAGCAAGATCACTATAGGAACTGAAGTGAAGAGTGAAGGTAATGGTAAACTGAAGAACCTTGGCTAGCCCAAATTTAGGAATATCATGCATTGTTGGAGGGTGAAGATTATAAAAAGGATAATGAGACAATATAGGAGTTGCAAAACAAAAAGAAAATGGTTTACTGGAACTATGCATTAATAACTACAAAGACTAAAAAGGCTGAGACTCTGTACTCTGACAAAGACAGACATAGGAAAAATACTTTCACTTATGGCAAAGGGTTCCAACTTTTTTATGTAATGGGCCCATACCATGAAGCAAGGGGTCCATGGACCCCAAGTTGGAAACCCCCAATTATGGAGAAACCAGAACAAATAACAGATGAAGCAGAGACTCGCTGAAACATCCAAATGGGATTTCAGGAGAATCTTCACCCAGAAATTGGTTTCAAGATTGAAGTCGTCAACAGAGGGATTCACAGAGATTAGAAACACATACAGATTTAAAGGTAGCAATAGATAAATAGGACAGAAGGAACAGTTGATGAAATTAGATGGAGAGCAAAGGCATGGACTAAATAGTTTGCATGCTATAACCACACTAAATTTACCTCCAGCGACAACCATTCATTTCAACTGTAGTGGTCTGTAAAATAATATTATTTACAGAAGAGCACATTTTTAACAACTCCTACTCCCGACACCATGCTGTTTGAAGATTCAATTTCACCATGCACTCCTTGCTTCACTGAGACCTCTTGTGCTCATCAAGCAGACTCAGCTATGCCCGGCTGCTCAGCCCACAGAGGTCGGTGTCTCAGCCACTCTCAGCTTCCAAGCCTCAATCACCGTAGGATACCGACACTGGCTTCTCTATCCCCAGCTGCATTAGCAAGGTCATCCAAACCATGTAGTTCAGGAGAGGAACTTCTATTATGCCTCCTATCAAGAAAATCAAGCAGATCAGACATAGGATTGCTTGAGATGCAATCTTCCCCAAGGTGCAGATATTTAGAGACTGCCCCCAAGTCTTTACAGAGACCATGCTTATGACCTCCTACCAGGAGTCCTTGGCTGTAACTTGAGAGCTTCTGCAGCCCCCTTGCAAAAGGAGCACATCTTCTACAACTATTTTCTTCCACCAATCATTTTCTTAACTCTGACTCCTTGGGAAAATTAAACTACCAGTTCCCAAATATGGAGTCAACAGATTTGTTTAAACATGAAAATCAGATCCTTGACTTCAATTATGGAGAGGGAGAATACATTAACTAGAACATAATGTCAAGCTTTTATGAAATATTGGTTTGGTTTCAGCTGAAATGTTCTATCCAACTCTGGGAAGGATTTCAAGACTTCACAGGAGATATACAATTGCAAACTCATCTGAATACAAGATCTTGCTGCAACTGTACAGCATCCTGGTGAGACTGTATCAGTCAATGTATGACATAAATGGCTGGTCTCCCTACCCTAGGGAGAATATAATTGTGATACAGGAAGTACCAAGAAGCTTTATCAGCTTGATTCCTCTGATGGCGAGTTTGTTGTGCAAGGGGAGATTAAACAGACTGTGCTGATACTCTTGAGTTTAGAGAATGAGAGGTAATCTCATTGACACATGCAATAGTCTTTCGGGGTTTGACAGAGTAAATATAGAGCTGATATGTCCCTTGGCTGCTCTAGAACCAGGGGTTGTAGTTTCAAAATATGGGGTTGTCTATTCAGAACAGAGGTGAATTGAAATGTCTTCACCCAAAGCATATTGAATTCTTGGGATTTTTCTTTCAGTAGGGCTATGGAATTTCAATTCTTTGGAGGTTCACAGCAGCAATCAAGATTATTAAAAGTCAGTTGGACAGGTACATGGATAGGAAAGGTTTAGGAGCTTACAGGCCAAAAACTGGCAAATAGGAGTAGTTTGACATCTTGGTTGTCATGGACCAGTTGGGTGGAAAGGCCCGTTTCCATCTGTACTATTCCATGACTAAGAGATTTGCAAACATAAAGGAAATAAAAAGATAAGGAGTTAGTGCAGGAAAAGATCATGCAGGGAGGGGTGGATGGCTTTTTCCTCCTATATATTATGTTATGTACGGTACTGTGCAAAAGTCTTGGGTAACTAGGGTGTCAAAGACTTTTGCACAGCACTGTAGTAACTTTATGTTTTGCACTTTACTGCTGCCACAAAAAAAAACTAATTTCATGATATATGTGAGTGACGACAAACCCGATTCTGATACGGGTCTCTATTGTGGACTGTGAGTGGAAAGGGGAAGGGAGAGGGGAGGGAGCGGTAAGCACCAAAGAGACATTCTATAATGAACAACAAACCACTCAAATTACCTTACCTGGTGTCTTAGGGTCAGCGTGTCTACATCCCCACCTTGCCATTCCTCCTTTGCCACCTGTCCCACGCACCACCATTCCCAGCATTCTTTGCTCCCACCAGATTTACAAACTCGCTCTCTGTTCCACATTGACGAATACAGTATTGTGCAAAAGTCTTGTGCCTGAGACTTTTGCACATTGTACCAGAATAGTAATGGGAAAAATAAAAAATATATTATCTATATGGTGAAACATTACCGATACAGGGAGGTCATGGTGTTGAGAGTACACCACTTGCAAAATGTTAGCGTGCAAGGGAGGCAAGTAATTAAAAAAACAATCGAGTGTTGCTTATTGACAGGGAAATGAATAACAATGCAAGATATGCTTCAACTGCGAGGCTGGTGTGATCACATCTGGAGTTCCTTATACAGTACTGGTCTCCTCTCTCAAGGATATCAGTAGCAGTTCAGATGAGGTTTACTGGGTTAATGGCTAGAATGAATGAGTTGCCTTGTGAGGAAAGGTTGGGTAGACTTCATCCTGTTGAGAAACCAGGACTAGGGGTCACTGTGTGAAAAGCGGGGGGGGGGGGGGGGCGCGGAGGTCGCTCATTTAAAACAGAGGAGATCAAATTCATTCTCTCTCTGTCTCTATGGGTGGCACGGTAGCATAGCGGATAGTGTGGCACTTCATAGTGCCAGCGATGAGTGGTGGGGGTCCGATTCCTGTCACTGTCTGTAAGGAGTTTTTATGACTCTGCACAACTCTCTGGGTTTCCTACGGGTAACTCCAGTTTCCTCCCACATTCCAAAGTCACAGTTTCAGATACATTGTGGGCATATGCTACTGTTGGTGCCAGAAGCAAGACAGTACCCGTGGGTTGCTCCAGCATATCCCTGACATGCATTTCATGTATGTTTCAAAATACATCTAACAAATAAAACTAAATGTTATCTGATGAATCATTAGAATATCCTTCCTGCAAAGATAAAGGAAGCAGGATAGAGAGGGGTGGCGGTGGGTGGGGTGAAAGGAACAAGGAAGGGTAAAGTTACTGCAGATAGACTGAAGTGTAGAGTCAAGGATATAATTACGTCTCATTAAATGGCAGGGCAGGATTGAGGAGCTGAGTTCATGATTCAGTTTGTTTCTTTGCAGGGGTGTGGATCTTCAATTATGCAAAAAGATGTACTAGTACATAATTTCAAGTGGAGGAAGACAACATGAAACTTAAAATTAATGCTCAGAACTGCAAGGTTCTGATGTAAATAACTAAAAGCCTTTCAGCGGCAGAAGGGTCAGTAAGCAGAACCCTGAAGATTTCAGGTTGGCAAAAGAACTAGTGAGCTATGAAGAAATAAAAATGTACAGTTCAAAGTAAATTTATTATCAAAGTACATATATGCTACCAATAACAACGATGAAATTCATTTTTTGTGGGCATGCTCAATAAATCCAATAACCATAATAGAATCAATGAAAGACCGCACCTACAGGGTGCAAAAGACAACAAACTGTCAATACAAAAGAAAAAAAAAAAGCAACAAACGTCAAAAACATGAGATGAAGAATCCTTGAATGTGAGTTCATAGGTTGTGGATGCAAACACAAGGAAATCTGTAGATGCTGGAAATTCAAACAACATACACAAAAAATGCTGGTGAACACAGCAGGCCAGGCAGCACCTATACTTCATCGCTGGCACTGTGAAGTCCTACACTATCCACTATGCTACCTATTGAGAGAGGGAGAGAATTTGATCTCCTCTGTTTTAAATGAGTGAGCGACTCCCCCCCCCCCCCGCCCTTTTCACACAGTGACCCCTAGTTCTAGTTTCTCAACAGGATGAAGTCTATCCAATCTTTCCTCACAAGGCAATTCATTCATTCCAGGCATTAACCCAGTAAACCTCATCTGAACTGCTAATAACATCCTTGAGTCCCGATGAAGGGTCTCAGCCTGAAACGTCGACTGTACCTCTTCCTATAGATGCTGCCTGGCCTGCTGTGTTCACCAGCATATTTTGTCATAGGTTGTGGGAACAGTTCAGTGTTGGGACAAGTGAAGTTATCCCCTCTAGTTCAAGAGCCTGATGGTTGAGGGGTAATAACTCTGCGTGGTGAAAGCAGATTCGGTGATAAACTTGATAAAAAGAATTGGGCATATATGTGAGATGGAAAAAAAATGCAAGACTGAGAAACACACCCTGTAGTAATTGTGTTGATTGGTTGCAGGAACGAAACATGAAAGTGAATTGCAATTAGATATTCAAAGATCTGACACATGTATGAATGGCCAACTGGCTATCACCTGAACATTCTATGGCACCACTCTGCAATTGCTGGGGTTGGTCTTATGCATTCAGTGGCCTTGAGAAGGGAAAGCAGTCCTGCATATAATTTAACAATCTGTAGGCTACACGTAATGGAAAGGAAAGAGTAAGGTGACTGCAAAGTAGAACATATCATGCCTATACTGTATTTGACAACTGCTTTTAAACCAGCTTATACACACACAACAGTTATACGACTTCCCTATGAAAAGGTCTAATGAGAAATACAACATATTTTATTTTGACGTTGGATTGCAAGTTCAATTGTCTATTCATACAATGTGAAAAATTACTTTGTGCAATGCAAAAAGTTCCTCCAATACAAAACCAAAACTGCTCTGCAATGTAACACAAAAACGGCAAGCCAGCATACTTTTCCATCATTTTTCGACCTACTGTATCAGGTACAATTGAATTCAGTTGATTGGCTCATATTTTATCTGTTTTAATGGAAGAAGTTACAACTGAGCAATCAGATACTACCATCATTAATGTTAAAAGCCACGAATGAAAAAAAAATGGACAACCCAGTAATATTTCCCAGTGAAACAAAAGAAAATGCGAACTAACCCACTGCCTTAAAATGTCTATTTCAAAAATACTGACATCCAAGCAGAGGACTTCAGCAAAGTATTAGTAACAGCATGATCCATGAAATTGTTATGATATATCCACACAATAGAATTAATTTTATTTTTACACATTGGCTGTAATAATATCTCAGAACTTGCCATATTTATATCAGCAAGACTGTGAGATCAGCATAATTCACTGTGACACTGACTGCAACTTTAGGGTTTCAGCACCCGCACAGTATCAAAAGGAAATCTCTAAATTAATATCAGTGCCTCAGCCCTCCTTCGCAGATAGCTCTTTTTCTTAAAAAAAAAACTTGTCCCCTGCAACAGATGGGAATTTTAAGGTATTTGTGAACACATTATAAGATGCACCAAAAATGAGGAATAATTGAATTTTTAAGTAAATTAACATGCCATAATTAGTTCTCCTCAGTTCCTCTGGCCTTGAAAGCTGATTTTCTGTATGTGGATTTTAATTCAAATGTTAAATGTTCAAAATATATTTTAATATATATTATTTTAATAAAAACTGGTGATCGCTCAGCTTCTGTTTTAATTTTAATGTGAATATGTGTTCGCTGAGATGAGCAGAGAGATCTTGGGCCCAAGTTCATAACTCCCTGAAAGTGATAACGCAAGCAGATAGAGTGCTAAAGGCAGCATACAGCATGCTTGCCTTCCCTGGTCAAGGCACTGGGTAGAAGTGACATGTGCAGCTATAGAAAACGTTGGTTAGGCTGTACTTGGAATATCGTGTGTAGATCTGGTCACTCCATTCCAGAAAGGTTGTGGAGGCTCCAGTGAAGGTGCAGATGAGGTTTTTCAGGATGCTGCCTGAATTACTGGGTATTAGCTATAAGAAGTTGGACAAACTTTAATTATTTTCTCTGGTGCATCAGAGGCTGAGGAGAGACCCAATAGAAGTTTAAAATTATGAAGAAGAATCAGAATTCCCCCCACCCCCTAGCTAGAAATAACAAATACTTGAGGGCATAACCTTAAGATGAGAGAGCAGGGAAGTTTAAAGGAAATGTGAGAGGCAAGTGTTTTTGTTTTGTTTTACGCAGGGAAAGGTGGGTACCTGGAATATGCTGCCCAGAGCAGTGGTGCAAGCAGATACAAAAGTGGTATCTAAGAGCATCTTAGATGGGCACATGAATATGTCGAGAATGGAAGGATATAGCTCGTATGCAGGCAGAAGGCAGTAGTTTAATTTGGCATCATGGTTCACACATAGTGGTCTGAAGGGCCTGAAACTGTCCTGTACTGTTCTACGTTTTAAGATATTCCAAATATTACCCTAAAACTGTTCTTTCTCCATTCTGGTGTGATGTATGAGTGAAACTTTCAATGAAATTCACTGCCTAGCTGACTCAATGACATGGAAGTTACTGCAGAACATAGAACAGTACAGCACTGCACAGTCAATTTGGCCCTGATGTTGTGCCAATCTTGTTACTCCTCCTCCTGTGTATCATTGATATCTCTTCATATTCACATCTCTATCCAAGCGCCTCTTAAAACTCCACCAAACTGATTCCACAACTACCCTTGGTAACCCATTCCAGGCACCCGCCCCCCCGCCACTCTCTGTGTAAATGACTTGCATCTCACGGTGCCCTGAAACTGAGACAGCAAAAGGGAAAGACCATCCTCTAAATTTCACCAGACCTTTGTGATCAAAACTACTTTGGGGTCAGAGGCAAAAGCTATGACTTTAGCACTTCAGGTGAAATTCAAACCGATGTTTCTAATCAGTGGTCTTTGCTCATGTGAAAAGTCAGACTCAAGTCCATGGTGACTTAAAATGTTATGCGCTACCTCAAGGGCCTATGCCCATCTCAAGTGAGATCATTCCTTTAAAAACTTGTAAGTCAAGTGCCCCGGGTAGTTGAGGAAAATGTTTTTGATTAACTACTGGAAAATAAATAATTAATATTTTCCAACCCATTAAATCTGGCGTTAACAATGGAGGCAGATCAGAAATGGTGTCTCAAGCATCTTGTCTATGAAACAACCACACACAAAACGCTGCAGGAACTCAGCAGGCCAGGCAGCATCTAGGAAAAGAGCACAGTCGACATTTCGGGCCGAAACCCTTCACCAGGACTGTCAAAACACAGACTGTACTCTTTTCCTAGATACTGCCTGGCCTGCTGAGTTCCTCCAGCATTTTGGGTGTGTTGGTCGGATTTCCAGCATCTGCAGATTTTCTCGTTTGTGATTTTGTCTGTGATATTTGTTGATATAAAAAGGTGCAATTTGATTTTGGAAAATGGAATTCAACCAAGCAACAAACTGAACAAATCAGGAAGAGAGGGTCTTAATCAACAAATAAAAAAGCAGGGGTGAAAACCAGAGAAAACAGCCAATCAAAATAAAGGAAAATCAAAACTTTAAATATGTTCATGAAACATTGCCAGAAGACATCTTGGGCTCTTCATTAATATGAAGACTTTGTCACTCAACTAATGAAATTCAGAAAGAAGTTATCCCAATCTTGCCAATACCAGCCAAAGAATCATTGAAGCACACATTGGTTAAGATGATTAACTGATTATTATGGGTATGACTTATTGTCCTGGGTATGACTCTGAACTGCAACCAGTGATGAGGCTCTGACTGGGGACTTTCAGAGCTCTGGGGAAAGTGGAGTTACCCCTTAGTCATTCATTGCTTTCAGGGCCACTCTGACCTGGAACGGTAGCATCTGCAAGGGTTCCTGCTCAGGATACGAGCGAAGGCCAACGGCAGATCCGGCAGGCTCAGTAACTGAACTTATGGCAGAGAAGGCGGATGAGCTAGGACCTCAAAAGTCAACAGCAAACCACCGTTGCTAGATACTAGGTTTCCTAGAATCTATTTGCTAAAAAAACCATGGTCAAACTCACAAAATGTATCACACAACAACAGCGTCAAGAGGATCTTCAAGACAATTCTGAAGATGCTTCGCTCAGTAGGGTTGATTCTGGTCAGCAGGGGATCCCTGACCGTCATCAAGCTACTGCTCATAAAATTCAAGTAACACAAAAGAAAATTATTGCCACTTGGAATGCAAGAAACCTATATCAAGCAGGAAGATTAGACAATGTGATAAATGAAACGGAAAGACTAAAGATTAACATCATGGGAATTAGTGAAGTTCGTTGGATAGGTGCTGGAACATGTCAGAATAGAAATAAAACATGTTTATTCTTGTGGAATATCCCATACTAATGGAGTAGGAATTCTTATGGATGAAAACATGGCAAAAAGTGTTTTAGGACATTAGGCAATATCAGAAAGAGTGCTCCTTGTTAAGATTCAGTGGAAAACCATTTGATTTAGCAATTATACAGGTATATGCACCAACAACAGATGGAACAAATGATGATATAGATAAATTCTATGAAGAGATTGAACAAGCAAAGAATGGATGCAAATCTCAAGATATTGTTATTGTCACGGGAGATCTAAATGTTAAAGTAGTACAAGGTGCTGATGGAAATACCATAGGAAAATTTGGACTCGGGGAAAGAAATGGAAGAGGAGAGAAATGGGTAGAATGGTGCAAGATGAATAATCAGGTCATTATGAATACCTACTTTAAAAACCATCCAAGACGCTTGTGGAGCTGGAAAAGTCCAGGTGATAACACTAGAAATCAAATTGACTTTATTACTATAAACCAACAATTTAGAAACTCAGTGACTCAATGCAAAACATATCCAGGTGCAGACTATAATAGTGACCGTAACCCAGTAGTATGTCACGTAAAAGTAAAACTTAAAAAACTAAAGAAGAAAAAACTTGAACAATCCCTTGCAATTAAAGAAGAAAACTTAAGACAAAAATTTACAATTGAAGTAAGGAATAGATTTCAAAGTCTAGAAATAGAATCTGTTGAAGATGATAGCAATCATGTAGAAATGAAATTTAACTCTCTAAAGGATGCCTTGGTAGAATCAGCAAAGTCAGTGATTCCTAAAAAAGGAAAAAGCACAAAGAATAAATGGATGACAGATGAAATCAAAAATCTAATGGAAGAAAGGAGATGGAAGAAAGCAAATCCTATAGAATACAAGTCCTTAGATGAAAAAGTTAAAAGCTTATGTCAAAAAGCCAAAGAATGGTTAAACCAGGAATGTGAGCAAATAGAAAGAATCCCTATTACTGATCCAAAAAGGTTACATCAACAAATCAAGAATATTATTGGTAAAAATCTCCTCTGTTCTTCAGGTGGATGTTTGAAAGCAAAGGACGGTACCATTATCATGGAAAAAGATGAGATTATGAACAGATGGACTGAGTATATTCAGGAATTGTTTGAAGGCGATCGAGGTGAAAAACCAGAAATTAAGAAAAACATTGAAGGTTCAAGTACTTTAAAATCTGAAGTTTGTAATGCAATAAATAAGATGAAAGGCAGCAGGTCCTGATGAATTAGTAATAGAACAAATTATCGCTCTTGAAGTTTATGGAATTGAAAAACTTACTGATTTAATCAGTGACATTTATGAGACTGGAATAATACCAGAAGAGATGAAAAAAATCAGTATTAATCACTCTTCCTAAGAAACCTGGAGCAATAGAATGTGAATTACATAGGACCATAAGTTTAATGAGCCATATCACCAAGATACTTCTAAGAATTTTGATGACAAGAGCTAAAAGTAAGATACAAGCTGAAATAGGTAAAGAACAATGTGGTTTTGTGAAAGACAAAGGTACATGAAATGCAATATTGATGTTAAGGATACTCTCAGAGTGAGCTATTCAAATGCAAAAGATTTGTTTGTTTGTTTCATCAACCACACAAAAGCATTTGATAAAGTGAAGCACAATAAGTTATTTGAAATATTACAGAAAACTCTAGATCTAGATTCGAAAGACCTCCGCCTAATCAGAAATCTGTACTGGGAACAAACTGCCGCTGTAAGAATAGATGGAGAAGTGAGTCAGTTTACGAAAATCAAGAGAGGCGTTAGACAAGGGTGTGTCTTCTCCCTTGATTTATTTAATGTGTACAGTGAAACAATATTACAAAAAATAAGACACATCTTGGGAATCAAAGTTGGAGGTGAAAACATCAATAATTTCAGACATCCAGATGACACTGTGTTAATTGTAAGTACAGAGGAAAAACAACAAAACTTAATTGATATAGTTGTTGAAGAAAGTGCAAAAATGGGTCTATCAATTGCAAAAAGACAGAATGCATGGTGATATCCAAAAGAAGGAGAATCCTATCTGCAGGCTGAAAATAAACGGGGAAGACATAAAACAAGTACAGAACTTTTGCTACTTAGGAAGCTGGGTGAGATCAGATGGCAGGTGCGACATGGACATAAAAGAAAGAATAGGGATGACAAAAGACACTTTTACAAAAATGAAGAGTATACTGACCAACACTAAACTAGGCATGACAACCCACCTCAGAGTACTGAAATGTTACGTTTATCCAGTTATGTTATATGGCTCAGAATGTTGAATAATAACTAGTAACATGTGGAAACGAATTGTAGCAGCAGAGATGTGGTTTATGAGGAGGATGCAAAGAATATCATGGACGAAACGAATATCTAACGAGGATGTCATGAACAGAGCAAACACAAAAATAGAAATAATGTATGAGATCATGAAAAGGCAATGTAACTTCATTAGACGGGATTAGGAAAGAGGAGTTAGAATGCACGGTAATTATGGGAAAGATTGAAGGGAAGAAATCAAGAGGAAGACAAAGAAAAATGATGATGGAGACAGCAGGCAGAGAACTGGAAATGAATACCAATGTATTGATCCACTTGACCCGAAACAGGAGTGTGTGGGCCATGGCAGTCAAAGCTCAAACTGGGCATGGCACCTGATGATGATGATCATAATATTATGATAGTCTCTATCATAACAAAAACAAAATTTATAGGAAACTGTCAGAAGTTTAATACAGCATTATTAAAAATGTTTAAAGTTCAAAGAAAATTTATTATCAAAGTACATATATGTCACCCTGAGATTCATTTTCAGGCCATAGTACGGCAGATGAGATTCAATATGGACAAATGTGAAGCTTTTGCATTTTGGGAAGTTGAAGGACAGGACTTACACAATAGATGACTGGGCCCTGCAGAGCTTTATAGAACAGAGAGACCCAAGGGTACAAGTACATAGTTCCTTGAAAGTGGCAACACAGGTATGCAAACTGGGGAAGTGCATGACATGCACACCTTCACAGCCAGCACATTATGTTATTGCTGTCCTGTGATGGTTTGGGTTTGCTAACCACGAAGTTCCAAAATCCAAAAAAAAGACTTTAAGCGCTATCAGATAGAAATAGCCACGAGTACTCTCACTAAAAGATTATACTGTAACTACCCAATCTTCAAAGAATAGTTTACTTCCCTATTTAGTTGCCAACACCACATTGAGTGTTGGGTCCCCTCTCCCTACCACGGAGAAGATACTAAGATACTTTGTGTTGAAAGGTTATCTGAGGAAATATTGTGTGTGTGTGTGTGTGTGTGTGTGTGTGTGTGTGTGTGTGTGTGTGTAGTGAAGACACCCAAGTGGAGAAAAAGGGTATAAACTCAGAGAGCAGTTCAGGCTTATTTGGATTCGGGTAAAGCAGGTGCAGTGAGCTAAGTCTTACCTCTCGCAGACAAAGCATCTACTATCCACACAGCTTGTTTGAAAAGCTGCTCTATATA
Source organism: Mobula birostris (assembly GCF_030028105.1). NCBI lineage: Eukaryota > Metazoa > Chordata > Chondrichthyes > Myliobatiformes > Myliobatidae > Mobula > Mobula birostris. Next base: position 123,522,791 of record NC_092379.1, on the reverse strand, counting down.
CAATACCTGTTTTAACTTCAAGCTGATTACTGTTTGCCATTTACGTTTCAAGAACTGCAGAATGACTCCCATTATGAACAGAAACTAAACAACTGTTAGCTGGAAATTTAATTACAACTATATTTGATCTTACAAATGGCAAATGCTACATATAGAAACCCGAGATTAGCAAAAACACAAGAAGTGAATATCCATTGCGGTACAAGGCCATAACAATAGCAAGACCACACCCTATTTTATGTGCAATTCTGATAATCACATCATTCCTGCAGGATGATTAAGTTAGAGATGGTGCAGAAAAGAAGGCTGAGGGGGTGACCTTATGGAAGTTTATAAAATCCTGAAGGGCAGAAACAAGATGAATTGTCATTGTCATTTTTTCCCTGGTTAGGGGAGTCTAAAACTAGGGACATAGGTTTAAGATGAGGACATAACAAATTTAAAAGGAACTGAAAGGCATGTATTTCCAGATTGAAGGAAGTATTGGTATTGGCCTGTTATTTTCACATGTACCAAGAAACAGTGCAGAGCTTGTGTTGCACACTGTTTATACAAATCAAACAATAACACAGTGCATTGAACTAGAAAAATGTAAAAAAAAAAATGCAGAATAAAGTGTAAAAGCTACTAAAAAGGTGCAGTGTAGGTAACCAATAAAGTGCAAGACCATAACAAGGTTGGCAAAAGGTCCATCTTATTGTACAAGAGGTCCATTCAAGAGTCTGATAACAGTAGGATAAAAGCTGTCCTTGTGCCTGGTAGTACATGCTTTAAGGTTTCATATCTACTGCCCCCCCCCCAACGAGATGGATACAACATCTGGGATGGGTGGGGTCTTTGAGTATCCTGGCTGCTTTACGGCGGTAGCAAGAAGTATAGACAAGAGTCCATAGAGGGGAGGCTGGTTCCTGTGATGGGCTGTGTCCACAACTCTCTGCAGTTTCTTGCAGTGACATGTAGAGCAGATGCTACACCAAGCCATTATTCATCAAGACCAGCGGTTCCCAACATGGGGTACATGGACCCCTTGCTTAATAGTAGGGGTCTATGGCATTAAAAAAGCTTGGGAACCCCTGATCTAGACAGAATTCTTTCTATGAGGCATCAATAAAAATTGGTAAGTGTCGACGGGGACATGCTGAATTTCTTTAGCCTCCTGAGGAAGCAGAGGCACTGGTGAGCTTTACTGGCTGTAACATCAACATAGTTGGACTAGGACAGGGTCTCGGTCATGTTCATAACTAGGAACTTCAGGCCCTCAACACTCTCAGCCTCAACACCGTATGATGTAGACAGGAGCAGATGCACTGTCTGCCTTTCTGAAGTCAATAACTAGCTCTTTTGTTGACATTGAGGGAAAGACTATAGTTATGACACCGTGTCACGAAGCTCCCTAACTTCTTCCTGTACTCTGACTCATCATTATTTGAGATGCGGCCAACTACAGTGGCATCATCTGAAATCTTATAGATGCAGAATATGGCCACACAGTCATAAGTGTACAGGAAGTACAGTAGGTGGGTATATGGAATGAGCTGCCAACATAAGTAGCAGAGGCAGGTACAAATACAATGCTTAAAAGATATTTGGAGAGGTAATGGATTGGGAAGGTTTAGCAGGATATGGGCCAAATACAGGACTAGCTCAGGAAGGCACTTTGGTCTGTGTGGACAGGGTTTGCCCAAGGGCCAGGAGCATATGTCACTAACATGGGCAACGTGTACCTGGGGTAGTGGATTCATCCCAATACATCGCAGGTAAAGCCCTCCCAATCACTGAGCACATCTACATGAAATGCTGTCGTAGGAAAGCAGCACCCATCAAAGATCGCTGCCATCCAGGCCATGCTTTTTCCTCATTGCTGCCATCAGGTAGAAGGTACAAGGGCCTCAGGATTTGCACAACCAGGTTCAAGAACAGTTTCCACCCCTCAACCATCAGGCTCTTGAACAAAAGAGGATGACTACACTCACTTACCCATCCACTGAGATGCCCCCACAACACATCTCACCTTAAAGACTCTTTATCCCATTTTCTCACGCTCTCATTATTTATTGCTATTTGCATTTCCACAGCTTGTTGTCTTCTGCACTCTGTTGATCTTTCATTGATCCTGTTATAGTTATTGTTCTACAGATTTGCTGAGCATGCTCACAGGAAAATGAATCTCAGGGTTGTATATAGTGACGTATTTGTACTTTGATAATAAAATTTACTTTGAACATCATTATCAGCACTACAAGTTGATGTGGAAATACATCACCAATTCTACATTGACACCAAGCTCCCTATACAATAGCATCGTGACAGTGTCTTCACTGGAAGGTCTGAAGGTAGTTCAGAAGACAGCTCACCACCAGTTTTTCAACTGCCACTCATGGTGAGAAATACATACGGGCATTATCAATGGTACCCACATTCTGAAAGATCAATGAACACAAAAGAAAGGTGCAGAGCTAAGCTGCTAATTGGCAGAAAAGTTCAATGCGGGCAGCATGGTAGTGTAGTGGCTAGCATAACGCCTTACAATATCAGTGACCCAGATTCATTTCTGGCCGCTGTTTGTAAAGAGCTTGTACGTCCTCCCCGTGTGCAAGTGGGTTCCCCCCCAGTGCTCTGGTTTCCTTGCACGTTTCAAGGACATACCAAAGATATCAGATTAGATTATGAAGACACGCAGTCGTCTTTTATTGGCATTTAGTAATGCAAGCATTAAGAAATGATACAATGTTCCTCCAGTGTGATATCATAGAAACATAAGACAGACCAAGACTGAAAAACTGACAAAAACCACATAATATAGTTACAACAGTGCAAGCAATACCGTAACTTAATAAAGAACAGACCATGGGCACGGTGAAAAAATGTTTCAAAGTCTCTTGGAAGTCCCATCATCTCACGCAGACGGCAGAAGGAAGAAAACTCTTCCTGCCACGAGCTTCCAGCGCCGCAAACTTGCCAATGCAGCATCCTGGAAGCACCCGACCACAGTCCAACTCTGATTTCATCTGAAAACTTCGAGCCTCTGACCAGCCCTTGGACACCGAGCTCTGAGCACCATCTCTGCCAAGCACTTTGACCCCAGCCCCGGCCGCCAGCAACAGGCAAAGCCGAGGATTTGGGGCCTTCCCCTCCGGAGATTCTCGCTCGCACAATAGCAGCAGCAGCAAAGCGGGCATCTCAGAAGTTTCTTCAGATGTTCGTGCTTCTCACGTCTGCCTCCATCAAATCAGAATTGTGCACGGCATCCTACTTGACAGATACCAATATCATTCACCGAAGAGGCTGTGCACACTGTGTTGCACCGCCATCTTCTCCTCCCTCCCACCAGCTGTCATTGTAAATTGTCCCCTGATCAGGCTAGGGTTACATCAGGAGTTGCTGGGTGGCGCAGCTCAAACGGTCTGTTCCTCAATAAATAAATGAGTGTGAATGATTATACTTTGCAAGGTCAGACTTGAAGGCAAAGTACAAGGTTAATGGTAAGATTACTAGCATTCTGGAGGAACAGAGGGATCTTAAGCACCACATTCATAAATCCCTCAAAGTTGCAACGGAAGTTGATAGGGTGGTTAAGAAGGCGTATCGTATCTAGACAGAGTTAGCAGCCAGCATCATTTTCCCAGTGTGGCAATGGCTAATACCAGAGGACATACTTTTAAAGTAATTGGAGGAAAGTATAGGGGAGACATCAGGGGTAGTGTTTTTTTTTTAAATACACACAGAGAGTAGTAAGTACTGTGCTGTACCGTTTGATGCTCCAAGCGCAAGATCAGGCCCTTTCTAATGCTCATGAACAGGAATCTTCTGCATCCATGAGTATTTATGGCACACTACTAAAGGCTTCAGCAGCACAGGTAGCTCTGGGTAAAACTATTACACGCAGAATCATAATTAATGCAATGCACGGCTAAAGATGGCTCAAAATTTGTCTGAAGCACAAAGTGAAAATTCATGGACCTTGTTAAACCACCAAAGAAGGAAGCCAACCATGAACTAAAAGGAAGAACAGAAAATGTGGTTAAAGAACTCCCAAACATGAGATACCAGTTTGGTGAAGCAACTCAACAAGGGAACTTCCCTGCAAAACGAGATTTGTTGAACTAAAGGGCTCGAAAACCAAATGATCAGAGCTACCATACCCAACCAAAAATGTTGCTGAACTACCAGAGGAAAATAAGGCAAATGCAGGGAATGACTTCTTCCATAACTATGTTGGAAACCATCATGCAGGTGGAAGAGATCCTGTGCAGTGTGTTTTGTTTTGTCCTCCGCCAGACGTACTATGGACTTCCTATTGATATCCACAACATCAGAGCTGCACTGTCCAACCAATTTTACTTAAGATTACTAAAATGAAGCAAATTGGTTGGACAGTGAATAAGCTTGATCAGTAGTAAAGGAAAGAACACTGCCTGCAGATTTGATGGGTTCTATACCTAACTGGTGTCATAGCTGACATAAAAGATGTTCATCTGAAGCCAATTACCAGAGCCACAGGGAATCACTGAAACAGTCCAACTCTTCAGCTGAATTTCATCTTTAGCCCCTTCACCAATGCCCTCTTCCTCATCCCAAGGCAAGGATGGACATATATTCTGACTCATACTGACATGCAACGTGCTGGGCTCAGTATATTATCAGAGAACGTACAAATTACACAATCTTGAGATTTGTTTGCTCACAGGTAGCCACAAAGCAAGAAACCCAAAAGAACCCAATTGAAAAACAATATAAAAAGACCAACACCCGATTCACAAGAGGACACAAAAACACAAATCATGCAATAATTGAAGCAAACAAGAATATTCTGAACCAAATTGAGTCCTCAGATCTGTAGCCCAGAGTAGACCCAAAGCCTCACTTATCAGTTCATATTAGCAGACATGGAGCACCTCAGCCGGGGCCGTCTTTGTAGCCTCAGCACCAAGGAGAGAGGTGACCATCAGAAAACGAGCGAAATCTGTTCTCATCTCGGATCCAGACACTGTCTTTTCAAAATATCTGGGCTGGTGTTTAAATTAACCAAACAGCAGAAGGCTCCAGCGCCCTGGAGAGAGGAGAGAACATTGTGGAGAGCGAGCAAAATTGGCTCTCACCTCTGATCTGGGCTGGCATTTAAATTATCTAAACAGTGGATTATACACTAGAAGTTGGCTACTGTGAAGCACTTGGGGCCTAGACCATGCCACCCAGCGACTCACTCCAGGCCCAGATTTTGCTGCCCACCCCAAAGCTGCTCTCAAACTCTTCAAATCAGCCCAGTGCCAGAGCAATCAAACCTCACACCTGGGTCAACTGTACAGGCATTGAATCTCCTCTGCCCCGACTTCTCCTCTCTGTACCTACAGCAATCCAAACTCGCATCTGGTCCAATTGTACGGGCACTGGAACTCCATTTGCAATACAAAATCATGGCTCATCTCCCAAACTCACTTCGTCATCACTCACCCCTTCACTGTCTGTGGCGATAATTTAACACAATTTACTTCAGAGAAGGTGTTTTTAGTCATGTTTTCAAGTCAGATTTCTCAACTTTTTAACTATTTGGTAGTGCCACCTTAACCAAAAGGTCTCAGCCTGAAATATCGAAAGATTATTCCCCTCCCCCCTCACAGATGCTGCCGGACCACTGCTATACTACCGTTAGGAGTACCTACAGTTCCATGCCAAGACTGCATTTCTGAAAATCAGATCACTGGCTGTCCTCTTCCTACCTGCATATAGGCCAGGTACAGGCTATAGAGTTAGGTTTCTGAGATAAGAACAACAAAGAGCGGTCACAGGAGCCAGAGGAGTGGCTACAGGACTACTTTGAGTTGGTGGACTGGGCTATACTCAAGGATTCATCAGAGGAGCTAAATGAATACACCAGGGTTGTTACAGACTTTGTAGATGACTGCGTCCTACAAAATCAGTCAGTCTTCCCCAACCAGAAGTCCTGGATGAACCATGAGATCCTCAATCTGCTCGGGGCCAGATCAGAGGCATTCAGGTCTGGTGACCAAGTAGGAGAATACAGAAGGTTCAGGTACAATCTCCAGAAAGGCATTTCACATGTGAAGTGGCAGTTCCAGAGACTACTGTACTCCTTGCCATCACCCAGGTCTCTTTGCATATGAAGCACCAGCTGCATTATACTGTTAACTTTTTAAACTTGTATCGTATACGCATTTTATTAAGTAATATTACCACAAATAAATTAACAAATAATACGTTGTGTGTGTGAGTTTTATGTACTGTATTGTGCACCTTGATCCAGACGAACATGGTTTCATTTGGTGGTATACATGCGAATGGTTGAATAACAATAAACTGGAACTTGAATCACTAAAGGATGCTCAACTGCTGTGGCAGGACTCCAGTACTATCAACTCCTACAAAATTAAACTAAGCAACATAAGTGACAACAATGCTTTATTCGCAGATGAGAAATTGTCCCTTTTATGCTCACTTTGGCCGCCAAAACAGGGAGGAACCTTCACGACCCCCGATGACCCTGTGATTTTACTCTCTGATGGGAGCATCCTTCAGGGTGAATCCACAGAAAGTATCCAGCCCAGATACAGTACCTTCGCCAAGTATGAAAGACCCATGCTGATCAGAGTGGTCACCGATATCTTTAACCTCTCACTTCAGCAGTCTGAAGTACCCACCTGCTTCAAGCAAGCTTCAATTATATTGGTGCCCAAGGAGAACGTGGCAACCTGCCTCAATGACTGTTGCCCAGGAGGATTTACAGTCCATCCACAGCGATTAAGTGCTTTGAGAGATTTGTGATGAAACATTATCAACTCCTGTCTGAGAAGTGATGTGGATCCAATCCAATTTGTCTTTTCATTGGTTCTTCACTCAACCCTGAAACAGCGAAGATGCATACATCAAGATGCTCTTCATTAACTATAGATCGGCATTCGATATCATCATCTCTCAAAACCAATCAATAAGCTTCAAGACCTAAACCTCAATATCTCCTTGTGCAACTGGATCCTCAATTTCCTCACTTGCAGACTCCTGTCTGTCCGGATTGGCAACATCTTCTCCATCAGCACAGGTGTAATACAAGACTGTGTGCTTAGCCCCTGCTCTACTCACTTTACACTTATGACTGTGAGGTTAGGAACAGCTCCAATGCCATATTTAAGTTTGCTGAGGACAGAACTGCCACTTGCTGAATCAAAGGTAGTGACAAATCAGCACATAGGATGGAGACTGAAATCCCGACTGAGCGGTACCACAACAACCTCTCACTCAATACCAGCAAGACCAAGGAGCTGATTATTGACCAGGAGGAGGAAACGGGAGGTCCATCAGCCAATTCTCTTTTGAGGGAATCAGAGGTGGAGAGGGGCAGCAACTTTAAATTCCTTGGCATTGTCACTTCAGAAGATCTGTCCTGGGTTGAGCAAGTAAGTGCTTTCAGGAAGGAAAGCACAACAGCACCTCGATTTTGTTAGAAGTTTGAGAAGATTCAGCATGTCATCTAAAACTTTGATAAATTTCTATAGATATGTGGTGGAGAGTATATTAACTGGTTGCATTACAGCCTGGTGTGGAAACACCAATGCCTCCACTGCCTAGCCCATCAAGGGTAAAGCTCTCCCCACCCCTGAGCACATCTACCTAGAGCGCTGCTGCAGGAAAGCAGCATCCATCAAGGACTCCTGCCATCCAGGCCAGGCTCTCTTCATGCTGCTGCCATCAGGAAGGTGGTACAGGAGCCTCAGGAACCGCACAACCAGGGTCATGAACAGTTATTACCTCTGAACCATCAGGCTCTTGAACTAGAGGGGTAACTTCACTTGCCCCATCACTGAGCTATTCCCACAACCTATGAACTCATTTTCAAGGACTCTTCATCTCATGTTCTCAATATTTATTGCTTATTTATGAATCATTATTTCTTTTCTTATTTGCAGTTTGTCATCTTCTGCACATTAGTTGTTTCTCCATACTGTTGTTGGATGCTGCCTTTGATTGATTCTACTGTGTTTCTTGTATTACTGTGAATGCCCACAAGAAAATGAATCTCAGGGTTGTATTATTGTGACATACCTGTATTTCGATAATAAATTTATTTTGAACTTTGAGTACCTCCAGCATTTTGCGTGTGTTGCTCAAGATTTCCAGCATCTGCAGAATCCTGATGATTAGTCCAACACCAGTCCTAATGAAAGATCTCAGCCCATAGCGTCGACTGGTTACTCTTTTTCATACATGCTGCCTGGCCTAAGTGCTCTCAGTATTTTGTGTGTGCTACTTTGATTTCCAGCATCTGCAGACTTCCTTCTTAGCTGCAGAATCTTTTGTGCTTATGAGTCCAGTGCTTAGTTTCATTCACTTTTCTAATAATAAAGTAGCCCGTAGAAAAATTTGGACCATGTCCAGGCATGTGCAGACCAAATAGCATTTGCTCTACCATTATGAAGTAAGACAAATAGAGAATTATGACTAATGACACTCCAGCCTATCCAACCTGTCAATGTTCAATAGCATTACAATCACAGAGGGAGTCATCATTGCTGAGTGCCCTTATTAAGAACCATGAGAGTCACCACTGATCAGTGCCGTAACAAGAGCAGCTACATGGACATCTTGGCAAGATAAGCAGACCACAGGATCATTCCCCAGAAATCACTTTGTTGATCATTAAAAAAATTTCGGAGATCATGGGCAACATTAAGTTTTCGAGCAATACCAAAATAGACTCAGTAATCATCACTCCACATTTTGTAGATAGTGAACAAACTGGCATAGAAATAATTGAGACTGCTCTTCAGAACCAAAAAGGTTGTGAAAGCTTGGTTGTGTTAAGAGCCACAGAAATGCCAGTTTATTCTATCAGTGAGTATTGCCACTGTAGATATGACAAAAGGATTTAGCCCAGTTCTTTCACCAAATTTGTTATGCATCTTTAGTGAACACATTGCAGTTTCCTTTCCCTGAATATGTTAATCTTATTGAACAAATCTTGCAGAGCTTTTCCATTCACTGTAATTCACCTCCATTTACATCTGGCATTCCACACGGTGCAAGAAAGCCATGATGGTCACATTATATGCCTTTGTCTCTCAGTCACATTCACACAAGCTTTCTAGAATATACAGCTTTGCTGTAAAATTATTAGTAAAACACAGACCCTAAATAGAGTCTAAAAATAAATCCTGTAATAGCATTTGATGTTGGACCAAAAGATTTATTACTAAACAAGTATTCTTAATGCCAGTGGAACAGCATATGGAGATGCTATAACTAAAGCACACATGATGAGAACTTAAAAGCAAGATGGTTTGCCTCTCGTGATCGAATATTTGTAAGTAAGCTGGTTCTATGTACAAACTTTGTAGAAAAAGGACCATGCAACACATGGAAAATTATCTGAAGCAATTTGAAAAATTTCAATAATGAAAAAATTATGGTCCAGAACATCCTGGAATGTTTCAAATGACTAACAGCAAGCATGGCATTAGATTCATTTTATTTCTGAAGACATTCAAGAGTAATTGACTTACTCTGAAAGCAAAGGAGTGATTCCATCTGGAGTTAACAGGAACAAGGATAAAGGTTCTGGCAGTCAATCTGCTGAGCTGGGGTAAGTTATAAGGACAAATTGTAGTTTAAATACAGGTCATAGAGTCAGATCTATTTACTAGGAGAAACAACAGGCTTGAGAAACATGCTGAAAAACATGGGTGTAATCCTGAGTTGTGGTGCTGCCAGTTTGTTCTCTATGTCCACTTGGATTTCCTTTCGCATCCCAAGAACTATGCTGTTGTAATAAAGGATAATTACCCTTTTAGTGTAGGTAAATACAAAAAAAACTCAGAGAGGAGTTGAGAGGGAGAATGAGCTACTGGGAGTAATGGAGAGAGAACTGATGGCAGCCAGCATGGACCCAATGGCCTCCTGAGTTGTGATTAATAAATAAAGATGGCCTTTTGAGTGCGAGCAGGCATTGCACATCTTCACACACTATCTTGGGCATCCAGCTGTCATTAACACAAGTTCCACACCTGATAAAAATCATTCCACTGGTCCCGGAATTTTTCCTACCCGCACACCTGCCCCTAAACATTGAGAATTTCACTTCTGTGAAGCTGAATCAGTAACTGTGGGGAAAAAAAAATCCAAAAAATGGTCATGGTTCAAGATGTGAAAAATTGTTTTTCTAGAATTAGGAACAATGTTATTTAATCAAAAGTATTCTCAAAAGACACAAGGAGGATGGTAGCATGCAGGAATCTACAGGGTGAGCAGAGAAAATAATAACAAATTATTGTTGAGTGTAAACCAGTTCGTTAATACAGTTAGCAGCAGGGTATGATAGTTATAAATAAATACAGGATAAATCACTTCTTGCACCCTCTTGGAACATCCGTTTGTGTTGCCAAGGAATGAAAAGTAGAAAACAGGTATAATCTTCTTTCACTAGGATCGTTTTAGCAGCTGCAATGTTCTGTGGAGGAGGGGACCAGAGTCCAAGGTCCTATAATTGAGGGCAAATCAAAGCAAAAGTGCCACTACCATGCTGTCATCACACACCTCCTACAACACAGCCAAGAACAACACAGGCAAGTCCATAGATCACAACGGTCCAGTAGCCTTTGAATTAGAAATGCAGACATAGGACGACCACCTTCAGCTGAACTAAGGCTATGCTGGCTCTCTGAAAGGGTTGCTTATTAATCCCATACTCCTTCACTTCCCCCATAGTTACCTCCCCCTTGAAAATAACACAATATTTCCTCCTGTGTGACAACTCGATGAGTCAGCGAGTTCATCCAGTGACTAGCTGAGCCATGCAGACACCCATATTCAATCCTTGTTCTCTGCTAAGTTAACTGCATTCAGTCACAGCAGTCCTGATGCCTCCAGGTTAAGCAGAGAGAAAATTAGCCAGGGCCTCACACCTGAACATTATTCAATAAACCATGTAATCACAAGCACTTCATCTTCCACAGGGATGTAGGAAATGCATTGGTACACAGAGTATATTCTTCATTTTCAAAGGCAAACGTTTGTCATTTAGGACAGCCACATGTGAAATAGCTAGCACAGCAGTAAACAAGTTTCTTATACAATGTCCCAGCTATGTTGTTGGCTGCATTGCAGGACCTCAGCTCAGGAGGATTTACTATTCTGAAACCTCTACAGTGTCTTCTTTTTGGGTGGTAGCTTATTGACAACTTAAATGTAGAATCTCCAACCACAGAAAGAGGACATATGTTGGATCTTTAAAAGAACAGTCCAACAGACCAGCTTTCTCTCCACAACACAAAATATTAACTCCGAATACATTCAGAATAAATGGTACCTATATTTTACTAAGTTTTCTGAGGATGAGTGGATAATCTAAAGGATGGACAAGACGACAATTTTCCTTTCTCATTTCTACATCCAAACATAGAAAAGATTGTTCTTAAGTAAGATGAACAAATGAATGAAAACTACCTGTTCATATAGTATTGGCCCAGAGCAACGTGATTATAATTGCTTAGTACAAACCAGCGTGGCTTAATACAACAGATATCAATCAGCTGTGTACAGTGTGCTCACACACAATTCCTGTCCAGTTGTCTGACATGACTCACACTTTAATGGAATATATTTGATTGCTGGGTGATTGGGTATCACCACCCTACCTCCGAAGGCCTCCCTCAGACATCTGTCAACCCTCACAGGAACTGGAGTTTCATAGATCAGAGAGGATACGTGAGCGGAAACTGCAGGAATTTCATGAGGTCTTTGGGTCTCTGTGTCTTGATAATACCATGTACTTGAAGCACACAGTCCTTCTTGAACTCTCCATTCCAAATCTGTGTTAAGTAACAATCCTTGTATAGAGGTATCAATAAAGAATGCTCTCAAGAAATAATAAAGGGTACATACTTACAATTGCTCTTCGAACTGCGTACATACTTGCACATAAAGAAAGATTGCTTTCAAAGTTAAATCATACAAGGTTTATTCCATTTCTCAACCTTTTACAGCCCCTACAACCAGAATCAGATTCAAATTTATCACCTTCTTGGAATCACAAAGCACTATAGCACAGAAACTGGCCCTTTGACCCATCTAATCTGAGCCGAACCATTGATACGTCTAGTCCTATTGACCTGCACCCCAACCACAACCCTCCATACCCCATCTATCCCTTCACTTACCGAAATTTTTCTCATATGTTGAAATTGGACCCACCTTCACTACCTGTGCTGGCAGCTCATTCCATACTCACCACCTTGGGTGGAGAAGTTCTCCCTTAAACATTCTACCTTTCACTCTTAACCCATGACCTCTACTTGTAGTCACACCCAACCTCAATGGAAAAAGCTTGCTTGCATTTACCCTATCCATACCCCTCATAATTTTTTATACCTCTATCAAATCTCCCCTCAATCTTCTACTTTCTACAGAATAAAGCTTAATCCATTCAACCTTTCCTGTAACTCAGGTCAAGTCCCGGCAACATCCTTGTAAATTTTCTATGCATCCTTTCAAACTTATTTACATCTTTCCTGTAGGCAGATGACCAAAACTGCAAGTGATACTCCAAATTAGACCTCACCAATGTCTTATACAACTTCAACATAACATCCAATTTCCTGCACTCGATACATTGATTTATCAAGGTCAATGTGCTTAAAAAACCTTCTTTTCTATCAAACAATGACACCACTTTCAAGGATTTATGGATCTCTATTCCCAGACCCTCTGTTCTACCACCCACCTGAAAAACCTACCCTGGTTGGTCCTCCCAAAGGGCAACACCTCACATTTGTCTGCATTAAATTAGATCTCCAATTTCTCAGCCCATTTTTTTTTCCAGCTGCTCCAGATCTCACTGCAAGCTTTGATAGTATTCCTTGCTGTCCACTACATCCCCAGTCTTGGTGCCATCCACAAATTTGCCGATCCATTTAACCACATTGTCATTTATATCAACATTCTGGATGATAATCAATAATGGACCAACACCAATCCCTGTGGCACACACCAGTCACAGGCCTCCAGTCAAAGAGGCAACCATCTATTACCACTCTCTGGTTTCTCCCATGAAGCCAATGTCTAATCCAATTTACTACTTCATTTTGAATGTCAAGCCACTGAACCTCTTTGACCAACTTTCCATGCAAGACCTTGTCAAAGGCCTTGCTAAAGTCCATATAGACAACAATCAATGCGTGCCTTCATCAACTTTCCTGGTAACTTCCTCAGAAAACTCCATAGACATGACCTACCATGCACGAAGCCATGCTGACTATCCTTAACCAGTCTGTGTCTATCCAAATACTAATATATCCAGTCCCTTAGAATACCTTCCAATAACTTTCCCTCAACTGATGCCAGGGTCATTGGCCTATAATTTCCAGGCTTATGCTTAGGACCTTTCTAAAACAACAGAACAACATTAGCTATACTTAATCCTTCAGTAACTCAGCCGTGGCTAAGGATATTTTAAATATCTCTGCTAGGGTCTCTGCAATTTCTGCACTAGCCTCCCATAGGTTCTGAGGGAACACTTTGTCAGGCCCCAGGGATTTATCTGTTATGCTTTGTAACTCCAAAATATTAAACTAATTAAAAGAAAGACATGGAAGCAAGGTGCACACATATCATATGGTAACATCATGATATATGCAATTCATGTATTTTACATATAACCCATAATGAATTAAACGAACAAGAAAGCTTAATCAAACAGTATATTGAAAATCTTACTCAAGGGCCGGCTGGTGGTGCAATGACATCAGCGTCGGACCCTGGAACTGAGGTTCCCGGGTTCAAATCCAGTCGGGGCCGTTCCCGAGTACGCTTTCTATCCGTGCCGGGTTGACTGTCGAGATCGCAACTCAACCTCGTAAAATAAAGGGAAAAATACTGCGAAATGTCTGTGTGAGCAGTGGCGCACCACACACAGTCTCTCTCTTGCTCAGCGCCTTGTAAAGGCATGAAAAAGATATCGTCCCGCCAACATCGCACACACACGCACAGACGCATGCACACCCAGACGCACACACAAAAAAAAATCTTACTCAAATACTACTGAAATATAAATACACAACACTCCTCCCTGCTTAGCTAGAAACTTCAACTCAATATAATTAAGACCATAAGACATTGGAGCAGAATTAAGCCATTTGGCCCATCCAGTCTGCTCCATCATTCAATCATGGCTGATCCTTTTCTCCCCCCTCTTCAGCCTTCTCCCCGTAAGATTTGATGCCATTTCCAATCAAGAACCTTTCAAACTCTGCCTTAAATACATCCAATGACCTGGCCTCCACAGCTGCCTGTGGTAACAAATTCTACAAATTCACCACACACTGTTTTATATGGACTCCCCTCTATCCTGAGGCTGTGCCCGCTTGTCTTAAACTCTCCCACCATGAGAAACACATCTTTCCACATCTCTGTCTAAGCCTTTCAAAATTCGAAAGGTTTCAATAAGATCCCCCCTCAACCTCCTAAATTCCACCAAGAACAAACCTAGAGCCAAAATTTCCTCGTATGATAATCCTTTCATTCCTGGAATCATCCTTGAAAATCTCCTCCGAACCCTCTCCCATGCCAGCACATCTTTTCTTAGATGAGGAGCCCAAAACTGTTCACATTACTCAAGGTGAGGCCTCACCAGTGCCTTATAAACCCTCAGCATCACATCCCTGCTCTTGTAGTCAAGAGCTCTTGAAATGAATGCTAGCATTGCATTTGCGTTCCCCACCACTGACTATACCTGCAAGTTAACCTTTAGGGTATTCTGCACGAGGACTCTCAAGTCCCTTTGCATCTCAGATTGGTGGCTTTTCTCCCCATTTAGAAAACAGTCTGCACATTTATGCATTTTCCAACATTGTATTTCATTTACTACTTTCCTGCCCACTCTGCTAATCTGTCTAAGTCCTCCCACAGCCTGTTTCCTCAACGCTACATGCCCTTCCACCAATCTTCATATCATCTGCAAACTTGGCAACAAAGCTTCATCATCTAAATCATTGATATACAGCATAAAACACAGTACCAACATCAACCCCTGAGGAACATCACTAGTCATTGGCAGCCAACCAGAAAAGGATGCTTTTATTCCCACTCGTTGCCTCCTACCTATCAGCCAATGCTCAGTAACTTTCCTGTAATACCACAGGCTCTTAACTGAGTAAGCAGCCTCATGTGTCGCACCTTGTCAAAGGCCTTCTGAAAGTCCAAACACATAACATACACTGCAACCCCTTTATCTATTATGCTTTTAATCTCCTCAAAGAATTCCAACAGGCTCGTCAGGCAAGATTTTCCCTCAAGGAAACCATGCAGACTTTGTCCTATCTTGTCCTGTGCCACCAAGTATTCCATAATCTCATCCTTAACAATTGACATCAACCTCTTGCCAACCACTAAGGAAAGGCCAACTGGACTATAATTTCCTTTCTGTTGCCTTCCTCCTTTTTTAAAAGAGTGAAGTGACATTTGCAATTTTCCAATCCTCTGGCATCATGCCAGAGTCCAGTGATTTTTGAAAGATCATTACTAATGCCTCCACAATCTCTACTGCAACCTCTTTCAGAACCCTAGGGTGCAGTGCAGCTGGTCTGGGTGACTTATGTACCCTTAGGTCTTTTAGCTTTTAGAGCACCTTCTCCCTTGTAATAGAAACTGCACTCACTTCTCTTTCCTCACATTCTCCAACATCTGGCACCCTGCTGGTGTCTTCCACAATGAAGATTGATGCAAAATACTCATTTAGTTAATCTTCCATCTCTTTGTCCCCCATTATTATTTCTCCGGCCTCATTTTCTAGTGGTCCTATATCAACTCTCATCTCTCTTATTTTTTAACATACTTGAAAAAGCTTTAACTATCCACTTTGATATTGTTGGCTAGCTTGCTTTCATATTTCATCTTTTCCCTCCTGATGATTCTTTTACTCTGTAGGTTTTTAAAAGCTTCCCAATCTTTTATCTTCCTACTACTTTTTGCTTTGCTGTATGCCCTCTCTTTTGCTTTTAACATTAGCTTTGACTTCCCTTGTCAACCACCATTGTACTATTTTGCCATTTGAGCATATCTTCATTTTTAGAGTTTATCTATCCTCCACCTTTCATTTTTCCCCAGATACTCATGCCATTGCTGCTCTGCTGGTATCCCTGCCAGCATTTCCTTCCAATTTACTTTGGCCAACTCCTCCCTCATTCCAGCAACACACATAAAAGTTGCTGGTGAACGCAGCAGGCCAGGCAGCATCTCTAGGAAGAGGTGCAGTCGACGTTTCAGGCCGAGACCCTTCGTCAGGACTAACTGAAGGAAGAGTAAGTAAGGGATTTGAAAGCTGGAGGGGGAGGGGGAGATCCAAAATGATAGGAGAAGACAGGAGGGGCAGGGATGGAGCCAAGAGCTGGACAGGTGATAGGCAAAAGGGATACGAGAGGATCATGGGACAGGAGGTCCGGGAAGAAAGACGGGGGGGGGGGGGGGCCCAGAGGACCGGCAAGGGGTATATTCAGAGGGACAGAGGGAGAAAAGGGAGAGTGAAAGAAAGAATGTGTATAAAAATAAGTAACAGGTGGGGTACGAAGGGGAGGTGGGGCATTAGCGGAAGTTAGAGAAGTCGACGTTCATGCCATCAGGTTGGAGGCTACCCAGACGGAATATAAGGTGTTGCTCCTCCAACCTGAATATACCCCTTGCCCATCCTCTGAGTCCCCCCCCCTTGTCTTTCTTCCCAGACCTCCTGTCCCATGATCCTCTCGTATCCCTTTTGCCTATCACCTGTCCAGCTCTTGGCTCCATCCCTCCCCCTCCTGTCTTCTATAATTTTGGATCTCCCCCCTCCCCCTCCAACTGTCAAATCCCTTACTCACTCTTCCTTCAGTTAGTCCTGACGAAGGGTCTCAGCCTGAAACGTCGACTGCACCTCTCCCTAGAGATGCTGCCTGGCCTGCTGCGTTCACCAGCAACTTTTATGTGTGTTGCTTGAATTTCCAGCATCTGCAGAATTCCTGTTGTTTGCGTTTTTAAATTCCTCTCTCATTCCACTGTAATTTCCTTTACTTCACTGAAATGCTGCTACATCAGACCACTTTCTCTCTATCAAATTTCAAGTTCAACTCAGTCATATTGTGTTCACTGCCTCGTAAGGGTTCTTTTACCTTAAGCTCCCTAATCGCCTCCAGTTCATTACATAACACCCAATCCAGTATAGCTGATCCCCTAGTAGGCTCAATGACAAACCACTTTAAAAAGCCATCTAGTAGGCATTAAACAAACTTACTCTCGAGATCCATTACGAACCTGATTTTCCCAATCAAGCTGCATGTTAAAATCTCCAATAACTATTATAACATTGCTCTTTTGACACACCTTTTCTATTTCCCATTGTAACCCGAGGTTCACATCCCAGCTGCTGTTGGGAGGCCTGTATATAACTGCCATCAGGGTCCTTTTACCCTTGTAGTTTCTTAACTCAGCCTACAAGCATTCATCATCCAGTCCTATGTCATATCTTTCTACTGATTTGATGCCATTCTTTACCAGCAGAGCCATGCCACACCCTCTGTCTACCTTCCTATAGCTCCAATACAATGTGTAACCTTGGACATTCAGCTCCCAACTACAACCATCCTTCAGCCACAATTCAGTGATGGCACATCATACGTGAAAATCTGAAATAGTGCAACATGATTATCCACCTTATTTCTTATACTCCGGCCATTGAGATATAACACTCCGTGTACTCCATTTGCTATCCTTGTTGATTCTGCCACTCTAATGCACTGATACTTACCCTGCTGGCTGCAATTTCGTCCTATCATCTGCCTGTCTTTCCAGACAGTCTGACTGCATGCTATTTTTGCTTTTTTAACCAACCGTTCTATCCCGAGTGCCTCCATTCCAGTTCCCATACCCCTGCCAACTTAGTTTAAACCTTCCCCAACAGCTATAACAAACCTGCCCACAAGAATATTGGTGTAGCCCCTCATTTTTGTACAGGTCATAGCTACCCCCAGAAGAGATCACAACGATCCAAGAAGCTGAAGCCCTGTCCCCTGTACCAGCTTCTCAGCCACACATTTATCTGCCAAATCATTCTGTTTCTACCCTCACTGGCGTAGATGTATATAATGCATCTTAACTATATACACAGCATACCATGTATATACGACTACTAAAAAGACATCCACAACAGAATAAATTTTCACTTGTCCCATTTAGGCCTAAAGGTTTAATTGTTGTGAAGGATTTCTTACTCTTGTGGGATAACGTCTTTCGTCGCCATCTTCAGAAGTTTTCTGATGACTCTGCCATAGTTGGATGCATCAGCAAGGGAGATGAGGCTGAGTACAGGGCTACGGTGGGAAACTTTGTCACATGGTATGAGCAGAATTATCTGCAGCTTACTGTGAAAAAGACTAAGGAGCTGGTGGTGGACCTGAGGAGGGCTAAGGCAACGGTGACCCCTGTTTCCATCCAGGGGGTCAGTGTGGACATGGTGGAGGATTACAAATACCTGGGAATACGAATTGACAATAAACTGGACTGGTCAAAGAACACTGAGGCTGTCTACAAGAAGGGTCAGAGCCGTCTCTATTTCCTGAGGAGACTGAGGTCCTTTAACATCTGTCGGACGATGCTGAGGATGTTCTACGAGTCTGTGGTGGCCGGTGCTATCATGTTTGCTGTTGTGTGCTGGGGCAGCAGGCTGAGGGTAGCAGACACCAACAGAATCAACAAACTCATTCGTCAGGCCAGTGATGCTGTGGGGATGGAATTGGACTCTCTGACTGTGGTGTCTGAAAAGAGGATGCTGTCCAAGTTGCATGCCATCTTGGACAATGTCTGCCATCCACTACATAATGGACTGGTTGGACACAGGAGTACATTCAGCCAGAGACTCATTTCACTGAGATGCAACACTGAGCGTCATAGGAAGTCACTCCTGCCTGTGGCCATCAAACTTTACAACTCCTCCCTTGGAGGGTCAGACACCCTGAGCCAATAGGCTGGTCCTGGACTTATTTCCATCTGGCATAATTTACATATTATTATTTAGTTATTTATGGTTTTATATTGCTATATTTATACTCTATTCTTGGTTGGTGCAACTGTAACAAAACCCAATTTCCCTCCGGATCAATAAAGTATGTCTATCTATCTATCTAATGCTACTCTGCTTAGCAAAGTGAGACGTGGCTGTGAAAAAATTCAGATTCTGGGGCCTCCTCTGTAGTGATTGTAGGAGTTGACTCTGCGACTGCTGGAAGTGGTTCTGACAGCTTTGGACACCTTTTCTCTCCTTCCTTTTTCTTCTTCTAGTTTGTGCACCTTGATTTTGGGAAGGTGTATTTAGTTCACTTTTATTGCTCCCTTGACGATCTAATGTCTCCTCTTGTTCCCTCATCAACAACATCATCTGACGAATCCTCTGTTTTTTATCTCCATCGACTGATTTCTTTTTGGCCTTCCGTTCATCCAGCTGGGCTTTGATCTCTGCATCTACTTTTACAAGCAGCAACTTTTGTCTCCCACTTGAGGTTCATGCAATAACCTTAATAGCCACAGAGTAGATTCCAGTTCTTTATACTCACAAAAGCCGAATACTTGCAACTTTCCTGAAGCTCCTTGAACCCTCTTCCTGCTTAAAACCAAGCAACAAACAGCTTATTGTGAAATGATTAACATATCAGAAGTTTTCTCAGGTAAGTTGCTGACAAAAACTGTTGTTGTCAGACCACTGCTTTCATCACTTTCACGATTCCTTTCAGGAGCTTGGTCCTTCCTTGGTCCAACACACTTTCCAACCAAAGGCACAGAGATTTTCACTAACATTTGTCTGCCTTCGGTTGGGCAATGGTTCATAGTATACAGCAGACAGACAAGATGTGACGTCAACCAGTACCTTTCTTAATTCCTTTTCAGTTGACTCTATTCCAGGGGATGTGGAATGCAAATGGTGAATGGATCTCTGATCAAGCTGTGGTTGTCTTAGCCAATCATGACCACACAATGCTGGCCCACCTGTTTTTACCACATACAAGCTCAATGTGGCTTGCTGGTTGTTGTATTTCACTGTTACGAATGACATTCCCACAGGAGTTATGTTTTCTCCAGTACAAGTTTTTTGTTGGATACCTGCAGGTTTCTGTTTTGTATCTGGAAATGTCATTCAAACTATTTTTTTTGGAATGATTGAAACAGCCAAGCCAGTGTCCAATTCCGTTTTAATTAATATGCCATTCACTTCTGCTGTAAGCCATATTGCTTGTCTATTGTTAGTTTACATATTGTAAATCTTAAGGTTATCCAGTCCTGTGTCACTCTCATCATTATCAGATTTTTCATCAACAGCATGCAGATTTGTGCTCTTTTTGAAACTGTAACGACTTTTTAATCTTTATCTCTTTCATTTGCAGTCCATGTATTTTGTCTGCCTGGCATATTCTTTGCATGTGTCCTAATTAGTTGCACTTATTGCAAGTTGGAATACCTGGTAAGGCTTTGAAAATTTGTGGCAACCAACTGGCAGGTGTATTCACGGACATTTTCAACCTCTTACTGCCACGGTCCAAAGTTCCCACTTGCTTCAAAAGTGCAACAGTTATACTAGTGCCCAAGGAGAGTAGTGTGAGCTGCTAAATGACAATCATCCAGTAGCACTCACATCTACAGTGATGAAATGCTTTGAGAGGTTGGTCATGGCTAGAATCAATTCCTGCCTCAGCCAGTACCTGGACCCACTGCAATTTCCCTATTGCCTGAATAGGTCTACAGCAGACACAATCTCAATATGTCTTCACCTGGACAGTACAAACACTTATGCCAGGATGCTGTTCGTTGACTATAGCTCAACATTTAACACTATCATTCCCACAGTGCTGATCGATAAGCTAGAGAACCTGGGCCTCTGTACCACCTACTGCAATTGGATTCTCGACTTTCCACCCTGAAGACCACAATCTGCATGGAATCAACACTGGTGTACTTCAGGGATAGGTGCTTAGCCCTCTGCTCTAGACCCATGACTCTGCGGCTAGGTATAGCTCAAATACCATCTATAGACATGCTGGTGATACAACCATTGCTGGTAGAATCTCAGATGGAGATGGGAACAACCTTGCACTCAATATCAGTAAGACTAAAAAGCTGATTGTGGACTTCAGGAAGGCTAAGACGAGGGAACACAAACCAATCCTCAGAGGGATCAGAAGTGGAGAGAGTGAGTAATTTCAAGTTTCTGTGTGTCAAGATCTCTGAGGATCTAACCTGGTCCCAATATTGTGATGCAGCTATAAAAAAGCAAGACAGAGGCTAGCTAGATCTCATTAGGAGTTTGAGGAGATTCAGTTTGTCACCTAAAACACTCGAAAACTTCTACAGGTATACCACGGAGAGCATTCTGACTGGCTGCATCACTGTCTGGTTTGCAGGGGCTACTGCACGGGATCAAAAGAAGCTACAAAAAGTTGCAAAATTAGTCAGCTCCATCTTGGATACTAGTCTCCGTAGTATCCAAGACAACTTCAAGGAGCGGTGACTCAGAAAGGTGGCGTCCATTATTAAAGACCCCCATCACTCAGGAGGCGACATTTTCTCCTTGTTACCATCAGGTAGGAGGTACAGAAGTCTGAATGCACACACTCAATGATTCAGGAAGAGCTTCTTCCCCTCTGCCGTCCAATTTCTAAATGGGTATTGAACTCATGAACACTATCTCACTTCTAATATTATTTCTGTTTTTGCACTAGTTTTAATTTAACTATTTAATATACATATATACTTAATGTAATTGATTTACTTTTTCTATATTATCATGTATTGCATGTACTGCTGCCACTAAGCTAACAAATTTCATGACATATGCCAATTATAAACCTGATTCTGAAGTTTTGCCTTTAATTCTGCATTAGTTTGGGGTATGTAAGCCCCTGCCACAATGGTAACAATTTGTTCAGCCAAGCCAATTTCTGTGTAAACATTGCAATTTTTGTTCAAGCTCACTTTCATTCATGACTGCAACTCAATTGTGCCTGTCTGCTGTTTCCATTCATACAACGATTTCAACTGCTCTTTTAAATGTAAATTGTGCTTCAGTTAGGAGCCATTTTCGAATGCTTTCTGCAAGATTCCACAAACTAAATGATTTCTCAGTGCATCATTAAGCCCATCACTGAACTGACAATGCTCAGACAGCTTCAATTCAGTTGAAATATTAAATACAACATTATTTACCCTAATTTGCCACAGACAGCAAATACCACCTCCTCTGTAATTGGTATCAGGCACATGACCTCACTGCTGCTTTGCCTCACTTGTATAGATTCTATGTCAATCTCCCGACTAAATACAGATACAAAATATCCATTTAAGATCTCTCCTATTTCTTTCAACTCCACCCATAGATTACCACTCTGATCTTCCAGAGGACCAATTTTGTCCCTTGCTAACCTTTTGCTCTTAATATATTTGTAGAAGCCATTAGGATTCCCTTTCACCTTGCCTGCTAGAGCAACCTCTACCTTCTTTTAGCCTTTCCGATTTCCTTCTTAGGTGTTCTCATGCTGCACAAATACCTTATTCACTCCTACCTGCCTATACCTGCTATACACCTTATTTTTTTTAAAAAACCAGAGCCTCAATATCTCCTGAAAACCAAGGTCCTCCTTGCCTTTTATTCCGACAGGAACATATAAACATACAAACTCTGCACTCTCAAAATTTCTCTTTTGAAGGCTTCCCACTTACCAAGTACACCTTTGCCAGAAAACAACCTGTCACAATCCACTTGCCAGATCCTTTCTGATACTATCAAAATTGGAGTTTCTCCCATTTAGAATCTCAACCCAAGGACCAGACCCACCCTTTTCCATGATTACCTTGAAACTAATTGCATTATGAACACGAGATGCAGTGTTCCCCTACACAAACTTTTGTCACCTGCCTTGTCTCATTCCCTAACAGGAGATCTAGTATCACACTCACTCTAGTTGGGACTTCTACGCACTGATTAAGAAAACTTTCCCGAACACATTTCACAAACCCTTTCCCATCCAGCTGTTTTTCAGTATGAGAATCCCAGTCAATAGTGTGGAAAGTTAAAATTACGTACTTTCACAACGTTATACTTCTTGCAGTAGTCTGTGATCTCTCTGCAAATTTGCTCCTTTAATCCCTCTGGCTCTATCATGTTTAAAACAACTGAACCTTGGAACACTGAGCTGCCAGTCCTGCTCCTCCTGTAACCAAGTCTCACTATTGGCTACAATGTCATAATTCCACATATCGATCCATACCCTAAGCTCATCTGCCTTTCCTACAATATTCCTTGCATTGAAATGTTTGCAGCTCAGGGCATTAGCCCCACCATGCTCAACCCCTTGATTCCTGACTTTGTACGTCGGCTTAACAACATCTTTCTCCACAAGCATTCCACCACCTGTTCTGGCACCCTGGTTCCCATTCCCCCTGCAACTCTAGTTTTAATCCCCCCCCCACCACTCCCCACCCCATGCAGCTCTATCAAACCTTCCCTCTAGGTATCAGTCCTCTTTCAGTTCAGGTGCAAACTATCCTTTTTGTACAGGTCCCACCTTCCCTGGAAGAGAGCCCAATGATACAAAAATCTGAAGCCTTCTCTTGTGCACCATCTCCTTGCCACCTGTAAACTGTGTGACCTTATTTCAGGCCTCACTCGCACCTGGCACAGATAGCAATCCTGAGATCAAACCTCTGGAAGTCCTCTCCTTTAACTTAGCACCTAACTCCCTGAACTTATATAATGTAACATTTGTTGCTACACAATGCAAAGACAAAGTTGCTATAATTTGCAAAGTAAAGAATTAATGCAAAAGAGTGATAATAAAGACAACAGCTGAAAGGGAGAAGGGATACACTTATTAGACCCGAGATTTGTGACTGCCAGCAGAGGCCAAATTGGGCAGGTTTTGAATTTTCCATTGTCGAAGTATGGCCCATCGCCGGTGCAAGATCCTGCAAGCAATGAAATGCACTCAGCACTGGACAGAGCTATTGATTCAGTGGATTACCACTGATTGCTAATTGAAGCCTTCTGCAGCTAAAAGGTCTGACAGTATCCTTGACAATGTACCACTTGAAGAATGGCCACTTCATCAGTGAGGCAGGGAGCACCAGTAACTCATGGAAATTTCAGGGAAAGAATCAATATATCAGAAGAGATCAAGGTGGAGGGGAAGGAAAGTGAACACATGCCCTTCTTCATTAAATACCTTCATGTCAAAATTCCACAAAAAAAACCTTAAGCAAGCTCCACAATAAAATGATAGCAAGAGTCTCATTCCCAGACACTTCAACATTACACCATTGCCGATTTACAATTGCTTGATGTAGAATAAAATTAACACTGAATGCAACACAGCAGATTTACACTTCATCCCACATTCTAGTGCCTGGTCTTCCTTCCTCTAAACTCATATGTTCTGGCTTCCCACTGCAGAGTTCAACAACACCAGCACATTTCAAACCCCGGGGTTCTATGGCTTCCCAAGGGGCTGCATCACAAAATAAGCCACAAATAAAGAACTGCTTTAAGCAAATGTTAAAAGCAGAATAAACTTCAAACAGCTTTCCATGATGCAGATATATTGTACAAATAGAATTCAAAATAAAACTCATGCAAGGTGTTGATGTAGAAACATGCACAGGAATTTGCATCTGACACCTTTCAAATATACAAGCCATTTCAATACATTACACATTAAATCAACATCAGTGTGGGGGGAGGGGGGCTTGCTCCCTTCCCCACCCCCACAAACATTCCTGCCATTGCTATAATCACTGGACCACACTGTTCTTTATCTTCCATTCAAAGCACTTGATACGCCTTGTAATCTTCAACAGGTATTTTAGTCAAATGCAATCAAATTTTTAATTAAATTCAGGCACTCTATTACATCCATATTTTAATAATTGTCCAAAGAACATTACTAAACACACATGAAATAAATCTGATCAAATTCTAATCTTAGACCAGTTTATTTGAGAAAACACGGTCTAATACACAGCTATTTCTTAATTTGTAGTGATGAAACTTTGAAGCATTAAAAAACAAGTTTAAAAATTAAGGTGTGCCTTACAAATGCTGACGGCATAATAGATATAATGAATACAGTAAAAGGCTCAAAGTAAAATCTTTTATAAAATACATTTTCTTCTCATTCCAGACATGCTGTTAATTGCAGTAGATTAAATTTGAATGCAAACAGAAAAAAACACCTTGTGCTCCCAGAAAGTACTACTTCAATATCCACACTCTGCAGAAAATCAATGCTAGAGAAGTATTTCTTATTTGCATTTAAGGATAAAATTACTGTGTTTCTGAATTATATAGTAAACAATCCCTGAATATCTGCCGTGACTCCACGCAAAATTAAAGGGTACTTGTTCTAAATCTACACTATTTTTGGTCTTTGTCTCCAACTGCAGACCACAATGTTTTTTTATATCTTAAAATTAATGACTGCATGCCATACAATAAAAGAACACTTACAGAATTTTGTGGACCTTTAATGCAACTACAGTAACCTGTCATTCTAGGGTCTCCCCTCCCCCACCTGCAGCAATAGAATTAAGATAGCAAAAATATACAATAGGTTGTTTTTAATTGAATTAGAATGGCTGTCACTATTTTATAAAACATTTTCTTATCAAACTGAAATTAATTAATGGCCTAGTATATCAGTCATATGCAGATTTATTGACTATTCCCACATCTCACATTAAAACTCCATTACAGACTACAGCACCAATTTGTTAGGGAATATGGTCCAATATTTCCCCCTTTTTATCACCCCATTCCTGTCTACTATAGGCCATCCACTACACAACTAATGCAAACGTAACAGACACACATGCTGCAGTTGCAAATTAATCGCTCATAAACGGGGAGCTTTTCGACAGGGATATCTGCTGCATTTTAACGTGCAGGCAAAGCACCCTTCATGCGGTTTTCAAACAGCCAGAATGCTACAATTGGCATCTTTACACACTCACTCGCAGGCCTGGACGAAGTACACCTTCTGATCCCACTCGCTTTAACAAAGATTGCTTCAATGTTAAAGGGGACAGGAAAGGGGAAAAGGAGAGGAACGGGAGGGAATGAGTGGGGGAGGGAAGACTGGGGGGGGGGTGCTGTTTAAACACAGGAACCGCTGAGAGCTAGATAGAAGAGAGCTGCCATACCTGTAGATCCGAATGCAGCATTGCCACTGGCAGGGTGCACAGTGAGGGGAGGGCGGGAGGGGGAGGAGGGGTATGGAGGGGGTTGGTCTGTCAAGAGGGCAAGGCCCGTGGCACTATCCAAGCTCCACAATTCTCTGCTTCCTCGCCTGCTTTTCCCAGTGCAGGTGTCGCGCCTCTCTCTCGGATGCAGCCAAGGCTTTTCCCAAACCTCACCCCCTTTTCCTTTCACACACACAGACACCCTCCTCCTTTTCTTACATCTTTCCCTCTGCACGGCGCCAAGATACGGAATAAAGAGAGAGGGATAATAGCGAAGAGGGAGTAACAATTTGTAAATCTTTTTTCAACGATACAGTTTAATCCATTGCCCTCGTTTTTTTTGGTTCTAACGTTGGCTGTGGTGGGGAGGGAAGGTAGACGCTTGTTGGGATTAGGGGATGGGGGAAAGGGGGTGGTCACTGCTGCTGAAGTGCCTGTCCCCGTGTCCTGCGGAGGGATGTGCCACACTGACTTCCCTTCCCTCCAGTTGGACATCAGATGCAGCCCCGTGCCATTGTTTCCAGCGCTGTGCTGCTGCTCCCGAAACTCAGGGCGCGCGCACTCGCCCGCTCGCTCGCGTGTACGTACATACATAAGCGCGCGCGCGCGCGAACCCCCTCCTCCAAC
Organism: Mobula birostris; assembly: GCF_030028105.1. Lineage (NCBI taxonomy): Eukaryota > Metazoa > Chordata > Chondrichthyes > Myliobatiformes > Myliobatidae > Mobula > Mobula birostris. The sequence goes on along the minus strand of NC_092379.1, from coordinate 123,495,920 downwards.
AGCACCCCCCCCCCACCAACACACACACACCCGCGCGTCGTGCGCGCTCTCCTCTGCTCCCCCCCCCCCGATCCATTGTACACGCCGTGGACGCGCGCGGAGTCCATGGGACCCGCTGTACACCGAGCGTGCGCGCGCCCCGGCTTCCCCTTCTCGCCTCGCACGTACCTGACCCGCTTGCAGGTGAGTTTCGCTTATCAAGTTCTGGGTGTTTTCCTTACTTCCCGTCCTTCAGGTTGGTACTCACGTTGAATTTCCGGAATTCTGCAAGTGAAGTTTGTTTTTTTTTCCACATTGCAAAATAAAACTACAGCCATTGACAATCTGAAACAACAATAAAAGGCAGAAAATAGGGACGCACCAGGCAGGCGGCTTAGAAGTTTATGTTTTGAGTATGCAGCTGAAAAACAAAAGGCCAACGTTTGTATTCATTACAAAGGGTAGATTTATAAAACAGAAGAGACTTGTGTAAAATAAAGGAGCAGACTCACAACGTGAAATAAATAAAACATTGAAAATGCTGGAAATGTCAGGTCATACAACAGAGATGCCCCATCATGCCTTTGCCGACTTTTTAAAACACATTTACCATTTGCCTGTAAGATGATATTCCCTGCCATTTTAAGTTTCCATCTAAATTCCTCTAACTATATTTGGTGTCTCCACTTTGCCTGGCAATTTATTACAAATATCAATCATTCTGTGAAACAATATACCCACTAATATCCCCTTTAAATCTCCTACACCTCACCCTAAGATTGCCCATTTTGTATTCATACCACTAATATGGAAAAATTATTTGACTATATCAGGTATCTGTGCCTTTTATATTCTTGAATTGGAATTGGTTTATTATTGTCTTCTACTACTACTACTATGTCGACTCAGGCCTAGGGGGCTGGGGTCGGGCAAATGATTATTGTCACACATACAGAGAAAGGCTTGACTTGCGTACTGTTGGGCCATATTCTACTGTTGGAGCAGAGAATTAGGCTATCACCATTCAAGCATTCGAATCATCATCACTGATCCATTTTCCTTCTCAACCCCACTCTCCTGCCTTCTTCCCTTAACCTTTGATGCCCTGACAAATCAACCTCAAATCAGGGCCGAACATGATATACCCCAGGTTGCTGTGGGAAGTGAGAGAAGAGATCGCTGGAGTAGTAGCTATGATCTTTGAATCCCCTTTGGCTGCAGGGGAGGTGCCGGAGGATTGGAGAATGGCAAACGTAGTTCTCTTGTTTAAAAAAGGTAATAGGGAGAATCCTGGGAACTATAGACTGGTGAGTCTTACGTCCGTGGCCTACAAACTATTGGAAAGGATTCTTAAGGATAGGATCTACGAGCATTTGGAGAAGTACAGTCTACTCAAGGATAGTCAACATGGCTTTGTGAAGGGAAAGTCGTGCCTTATGAGCCTAATTGAGTTTTTTGATGAGGTAACAAAAGAAATTGATGAGGGTAGGGTGGTAGATGTGGTCTACATGGATTTTAGCAAGGCATTTGACAAGGTCCCCCACGAGAGACTCATCAAGAAGGTCATGAGGCATGGGATCAGTGGAACCTTGGCTGTTTGGATAAAAAATTAGCTTAAAGGAAGAGAGCAGAGGGTAGTAGTGGAAGGAAAGTATTCTGCCTGGAGGTCGGTGACTAGTGGAGTGCCGCAAGGATCTGTCCTGGGACCCCTGCTCTTTGTGATTTTTTATAAATGACCTGGATGAAGAGGCAGAACGATGGGTGAGTAAGTTTGCAGATGACACGAAGATTGAAGGATTTGTGGATGGAGCTGTAGGTTGTCGAAGGTTACAAGAAGATACCGACAGGATGCACAGTTGGGCAGAAAAGTGGCAGCTGGAGTTCAATCTGGATAAGTGTGAGGTGATGTACTTTGGAAGGACAAATCAGAAAGCTGGGTACAGGGTTAATGGTCGGTTACTTAAGAATGTGCATGAACAGAGGGACCTTGGGGTTCAAAGCCATACATCCCTCAAGGTCGCTGCACAGGTTGATAGGATAGTTAAGAAGGCCTATAGGATGCTAGGCTTCATTAATAGAGGGATTGAGTGCAAGAGTAGAGAGGTCATGTTGCAACTCTACAAATCTCTGGTGAGACTACACTTAGAGTATTGTGTTCAGTTCTGGTCATCACATTATAGGAAGGATGTGGAAGCCATGGAGAGGGTGCAGAGATTTACCGGGATGTTCCCTGGACTGGAAAACAAGTCTTATGAGGCAAGGTTAGCAGAGCTGGGACTTTTCTCTTTGGAGCATAGAAGGATGAGAGGGGACTTGATAGAGATCTACAAGATTATGAGAGGCATAGATAGGGTGGATAGCCAGTACCTGTTTCCCAGGGCATGAATAGCAAACGCTAGAGGGCATACGTACAAAGTTAAGGGAGGAAAGTTTAGGGGAGACATCAGGGGTAAGTTTTTTTACACAGAGGGTTGTGGGTGCCTGGAATGATTTGCCAGGGATGGTGGTGGAGGCTAAAACATTAGGGGTATTAGAGAGCCTCTTGGACAGGCACATGGATGAAAGAAAAATGGAGGGTTATGGGGTAGTGTGGGTTTAGTACTTTTTTTTTAGGAATATATAGGTTGGCACAACATCGAGGGCCGAAGGGCCTGTACTGTGCTGTAGTATTCTAGTGACTAGTGTCTAACCTCCACTTTAAATATACCCATTGGCTTGCCACAAGCCGTCTGTGGCAATGAATTTCACAGATTCACTACCCTCTGGCTAAAGAAGTTCCTCCTCATCTCTGTTTTAAATGACTGTCCTTGCATTCTGAGATTGGCCCTCTGGTCCTAGATTCCCCCACTACAGGAATTATCGTCTCCACGTCCACTATCTAGGCCTTTCAGAACTCGGTGGGTTCAATGAGATCCTACCTCATTTTTCTAAATTCAGGTGACCGCAGGCCCAGAGCCATCAAATACTTCTCATGCATTAACCCTTTCATTCACATGATCATTCTCATAACCTCCTCAGGACGTCTCTCCAACACCAGCACATTCTTTCTTAGATATGGGGCTTAAAACTGCTCATAATACTCTAAATGTGGTCTGACCAATGTCATAGAGTAATACTGTAGTGCCATAGAGAAGTACAGCACACAAACAGGCCCATTGGTGCATTTAGTCCATGCTGAAACCATTTAAACTGTACTCCCATTGACTGCACCTACATACCTCTACTATCCATGTACCTATCCAAATTTCTCTTAAGCTCTTCTGCACCACTTATGCCGGCAGCTCATTCCACAGTCTCATGACCCTCTGAGTGAAGTTTCACCCCACGTTCCCTTTAAACTTTTCACCTTTCACTCTTAATCCATGACCTCTAGTTTAGTCCCACCCAACTTCAGTGGGAAAAAACTGCTTACATTTACCCATACTATACCTCTCATAATTTTGTATATCTCTATCAAATCTCCCCTCAGTCTTCTACATTCTAAGGAATAAAATCCTAACCTGTTCAATCTTTCCTTATATCTCGGGTCTTTCAGACCTGGCAACATCCTTGTAAATTTTCTCTGTACTCTTTTAAACTTATTTTTATCTTTCCAACAGATGGGTGACCAAAACCGCACACAATACTCACCAACAAGAGAGAATCTGCAGATGCTGGAAATCCAAGCAACACACACAAAATGCTGAAGGAACTCAGCAGGCCAGGCAGCATCAATGGAAATGAGTACAGTCGATGTTTCAGGCAGAAACCCTTCATCAGGACTGGAGGAAAAAAGACGAGAAGTCAGAGTGAGAAGGTGGCAGGGGGGCGGAAGAAATACAAGGTGATAGGTGAATCTGGAAGGGTTGGAGGGGTGAAGTAAAGAGCTGGGAAGTTGATTGGTGAAAAAAAATGGCTGGAGAAGTGGGAATCTGATAGGAGACGACAGAAGTCCATGGAAGAAAGGGAAGGGGGAGGAGCACCAGAGGGGAGTGATGGGCAGGTAAGGAGAGAAGGAGAGATTGGGAAATGGAATGGGGAATGGTGAAGGGGCATTACTGGAAGTACTCACCAACATCTTATACAACTTCAACATAACATCCCATCTCCTGTACTCGATACTTTGATTTATGAAAGTCAATGTGCCAAAAGCTTTCTTTATGAACCTATTTATCTGTGATAACACTTTTAAAGAATTATGGACCTGTATTCCCAGATCCCATTGTTCTACCACACTCCTCAGTGCCCTACCGTTCACTGTGTAAGACTTACCTTGGCTGGTTGTACCAAAATGCAACACCTCGCACCTGTCTGCATTAAATTCCACCTGCCATTTTTCAGCCCATTTTTCCAGCTGATCCAGATCCCTCTGCAAGCCATGATAGCCTTCGTCACTGTCCACGACACCCCCAATCTTGGTGTCCATCGGCAAATTAGCTGATCCAGTTCACCACATTATCATCCAGATCTATTGATATAGATGTCAAACAACAACGGACCCAGCACCGATCCCTGCGGCACACTGCTAGTCTCAAGGCCTCCAGTCAAAGGCAGCTCTCTGGCTTCTCCCACAAAGCCAATGTCTAATCCAATTTACTACCTCATCTTGAATGCTGAGGGACTGAACTTTCTTGACCAACCTCCTATGTAGGACCTCGTCAATACCTTGCTGAAGTCTATGTAGACAACATCAACTTTCTTGCTAACTTCCTCAGAAAACTCTACAAGATTGGTTAGACATGACCTAGCACGCATGAAGCTATACTGACGATCCTTAATCAGTTCATGTCTAGCCAAATACTTATATATCGGTCCTTTATAAATTCTCAGCAGATGATGCAGATCTGTACATACAGACAAATCATTACACAGTGCATTGAGGTAGGTAGCACAAGGTGAAACAATAACAATAAAATGTAGCACTATAGAGAAAGTGCAGAGCACGTGAACAATCATCCCTAGCCTCTTTCACTATCTGGAAAACGAGTACAGACAATTCAATTTCACTTAACTAACATCTTCAGTCTAGGTAAGATCTGAGTGAACCTTTTGTGCACTGTCTCCCAGCACTATCACAACCTGCTATGGTGTAGCATCCAGAGTTAATGTTTCAGGTCAACACTTGTCAAGCTGAGCAAACATGTTTAAAGTTGCTGAGAAAGAGGTGGAGAGGGAGGAACCAAATGACACTGTCAAATGTACAACGAGAGGCAGACTTATGTAGCCTGCTTTGTCAATCAAAAATACCCTGGCTGTAACCCCAATGCTCACTTATCCCCTGATAAATTTTCACCAACTGAGAATCTATCTCCCTCTTCCTTAAAACTTGTATGTGTGTTGCTTGAAATTCTAGCATCTGCAGAATTCCTCGTGTTTGTGGTTTTTAAATGGAACAGGTTTGGCTACATAATATCAATTGTAATGGAGGGGAAAGATGTGGTTAAGGAAAAATGAAGTTATCTTAAAGCTACTGGTCTGTGAAGTAAGTTGGTTTATTATTGTCACATATACCAAAGTACAATAGAAAGGTTATTTTGCATACAATTGACACTGATCAATTCAGTTCACAGTCATTGAGATAGTACAATGTAAAACAATAATAGAATACATTGTTACAGTACAGTGCAGGTAGATGTAAGATGCAAAGACACAAAGAGGTGGATTGTAAAGTTGAGTCTATCTTATCATACTAGGGAAATGTTCAGTAGTCTTACAACAGTATGGTGGAACTTGTCCTTTAGCCTGGTGCCACAGGTGTTTTGAGCTATCTTCTGTTCGATAGGAAAGGGGAGAAGAGAGAGCATCTGGGGTGGATGGAATCTTTTATTTTCTAGATGCTTGCCATACCAAGCCATGCTGCGTCCAGAAAACTAAGTGAGGATCAAAGGGTGTCATGCCAAATTTCTTTAGTGTCATAATCAGAAGAGAGAATCAGAACAGATACAGTATTTTCTTCTCATTATAGCTGTGATGCACGATTAAAGCAACTAGTGTAAATAAATGGTTAAACAAGTAGAAAATTGGGGGAAACTGCAAGAAAGTGAGAGATGTTCATTCCTGCCTTGGAACACAAGATCAAAGCAGCTTTAAACATTAAGAATTGCTAAAATCACTGGTCAATGCCTCAAATAGGCAAGAAAAAGATGAAAGTAGACTCTTGATACTTGCATTGAACTTCATTGCCTCACGAGCCATGCAAGAGAGGTCATAATGGGAATGGAAACATTAATATGCAGGGAATGGGGAGATATGGATCATGTGCAGGCAGAAGAGATTTAGTTTAATTTAACATTGTGTTTGACACAGACCTCATGGGCTAAAGTGCCTGTTTCTGTGCTGTTCTGTTCTTCAATCTGTGCGTGGTTATTGAAAATAAAAATACAGACACTGGAAATCTGAACTAAAAGATGGAAAATGGTCGAAACCCTAATAGATCAGACAGCATCTGTAGAAAGTGAAATATTTAACATTTCAGCTTAAAAAAAACATCAGAAAAGATCACAGATTAGCTTTATTTGTCACATGCACATCAAAATATCGAAACATACATTGAGATGCGTAGTTTGTGTCATCTTATGGTAAGATGGCAGCACACATGTTCGCAGCAGCCACTCCGGGTCCAACTAATGGTGTAATTGTTCATCCTTTACATCATTTTTATAATCACAACACACTTGGGTATTAAGAACATCAAGTACTCTAGGTTTACTCAACAGCAAGTTGTTGGATAGTGATGGCACTGGACGTTGCCTATCGTGTCGCCTACTACAGCAACACAGGGATGATGGTATTAAGAGTCAGTGCGAAGAGGCAGAGTGTATTTCAACAAACAGTGTCTTAGACTTTTTTATTGTGATTGCAAGACCTTGTTAGATATTGGTAATGTAGAATACTACAAGTCTGGTTCACTGCTGAGACCAGATGGGGGTGCAGCTGTATTATCTCAGTTGTTGCATGGATCAGGGGCAGTTATGCCATGGGGTCACCTCTTCCAGCCATGCAGGGGAGGAAATGCCAGAGGTGGTATGGGAGGGTGCAGAGGTTTCTGTGAGCACAGTGGATTCCTTGCTTCTGTCGTTGGTGCTGCTCCCCAGTGTTCACTCGGTGGAAGACACGTTGGTTTGTGCTCCTCTATGGCTGCACGCATGCACAATGAGTTGTTCTTGCAGAAATGTGGCTCCAGGACAACTTCCAATGCACCATCAATCTACAGGCCATAGCACTCGGGGACTTAGACTTTTTTTTTGTGGGAGTGTGTATTTTTCTAATATAGTAACTATATATCCTATGGGCTGTTGCTTGTGCCTGACTACTGGCCTTGGAGGAACACAGTTTAGTTTGGCGGTATCTGTGTGTGTGGTTGACTATTAAACAAACTTAGACCAACAGTCCAAAGATGTACAGGAGACAGCCCATTACTATTGCTATACTTCTGCTGCCAACATAGCGTGTCCATAACTTACTAACCCTAACACATATGGAATATGGGAGGAAACCAGAGCACCTGGAGGAAACCCACACAGTACAATCAGCAGGAATTGAAACCCAATCTTACAGCTGGTGCTATAAAGCATTATGCTAATTGCCATACTAGCATGCTGTCTCTGAATAGCGAAATTGGTTAAGTTGCAGAGATAATAGGGGAGGGATAGTTAGGACAAAGGAAATATATCTGATAGAACAAGACTATGGTTGCCCAAGCGATCCTGATATTTGCGCAGCACTCTGGATTATATATTAATAAGGATATACAGAAAGGAAGAAAAAACATTAAAGAGAAAGAAATCAGAGAAAGGGACACAATTAGCTCCAAAATGTGACTTTTACTCCCAAAATAAGGGTAGGAGTCGTGTGTTTATCCCACCTACAAATTCCCCAATTTCCCACATCATAATGGGCATGAAAATGTTTCTTCAGTCCTGGGTCAAAATCCCAAAACACTCCAAGTGGCACTTTGTGAATCATCACAAAGGCCTCAGTGGTTCAAGAAGATAATTCACTGACATCAGTGCATGTCAGTGCATGTCTACACTGCTTGACTAAAGTGAAAAGGTTACTTTAACTGTGTCCTCACTGGTAATCAATCAGATGTAAAGTTCTTTTGAATAACAAGTAGTCAAGAATTCCATTCTTCTAGAAGTTTTCATAACAATGTCAACTGGTGTATATCAGAAATCTGCCCTTCTGTTTTTGGTGTATGAGGGGTATTTGTATGATCAGGATGATCAAATGGTCGAGATGTTGATCAACTGTGATCTAAATGCTTGTCAGAGCAGGTCTGAAAGGCAGTGTGACCAATTCATGTGGTAATGTTCCTGTAGGTTTTCATAGACTTGCAGGAGAATGGCATGATGCTTTTCTCCAAGTTGACAATAATTCTGTCATCTCTCCCCCCACCCCCCAAAAAAAATTATTGTCTTTATATCCTGGAATTTAAGAACAGAGGTTTCTGAATGGCTGTGGATCACCAGTTACTTCCTTCATAAGTTTTGAAAACTGCTTGTTTCAATCGTTTCCTCTGTGGCTTCAAGAACCAATTAATTATTACCATCAAGGACCAGGACAGTTCTAAATATTTTATTGGAATATAGACACTGCAGCTACAGTTCTACTGACACAGGTCAGTGTTGACATTAGCTGCTTGTTCTCCATGTAAGTTTTCTTAAGGTGTGTTGGTTTCTTCCTCCATTACAGAAATGTACTGGCAAATTAATTGATTACTACAGATTACAGGACAAAGGACATCCTGCTTTTGTAAGACTATTGAACGGACTTCTTGTATGATAATATGAATTCTTGATTTCACAACCTACCTTGTCAAGGCCTTGCACCTTACTGGCTGCCTACATTGCATTTCCCTGTACCAGTAACAACATATTTCTGCATTGTTTTGCTCTTTACACTGCCTTGATGCACGGATGTGATTCAATGATCTATGCAGATGCAAAAGGAAGTTTTCTACCGTACCTCAGTAATTCTAGCATAGAATGGACACAGGAGAAACAGGTGTAGATGGTGAGTACATAAAAACAGATTACAAGAAAGTGTTCTGAGAGATGACATCAACTCAATGAAACCAAATCTGACTGAAATGATTCAATTGTCACCACAATCACTGGACTGTATAATTATGGGCAACCCTATCACTAATTAGAAAAGGAGCAAAGATAAAAAAAAAATGTTATTTACTTTGTTACATATAATGCTATATACCCCAGGCTACTGTGGGAAGTGAGGGAAGAAATTGCTGAGTCTCTGGTGATTATTTTTGCATCATCAATAGGAATGGGAAAAGTACTAGATGATTGGAGGGTTGCAAATTCAGAATCAGAATCCTTTATTATCACCAAGTATGTGGACATATACAGGGAATTTGATGCCGGTTTCCCTGAGCTCTGGCTGTACAGAATCAAAAAGCAAACAGAACAATAGTGCAAATAATCGTGAACTATATACAATGAGGTATACCTGTGTATGTACAGGTGGACTTGGTTTATAATAGAATAAAATTCAAGTGTTCATAAGACTGATGGCATACGGAAAGAAACTGTTCTTGTACCTATTTGTCCTGGCATACAGTGATCAAAAGCACCTACCAGAAGGAAGGAGTTGGAACAGGTGATGTCCAGGGTGCGATGGGTCTACAATGATGCTGCTTGCTCGCTTCCTGACTCTAGATGCATATAAGTCCTGGATCAAGGGCAGCTTCACACCAATAATCCTTTCCGCAGCCCTGACGCTTCTTTGGAGTCTATTGTTGTCTTGTTTGGTAGCTGATCCAAACCAGACAGTGATGGACGAACAGAGAATAGACTGGATTATTCCTGAATAGAATTGAATCAGCAGCTCCTGAGGCAGGTTGTACTTCCTGAGTTGGCGTAGGAAATAAAACCTCTGCTGAGCCTTTTTGATAACAGTGTCCGCGTTAGGTGTCCACTTCGGGTCCTGGGAGATTGTGACACCCAGAAACCTGAAGGTCTCCACAGCAGACACAGTACTGTTGCGTATAGTGAGTGGGGGGGGGGGGAGTATTGGGGGGCTCCTCCTGAAGTCCACTGTCATCTCCACAGTCTTGAGCATACTTGGCTCCAGATTGTTCTGACCACACCAAAGGGCCAGCCGTTCCACCACCCATCAAATATTTTTCTCCTTGTTCAAAAAAGGGATTAGTGATAACCCAGGAAATTATAGACCAGTGAGTCTTACTTCAGTGGTGGGCAAGTTATTGGAGAAGATCCTGAGAGGCAGGATTTATGAGCATTTAGAGAGACATAATCTGATCTGGGATGGGAGAATGTGCAGATAATAAGGAACGTATTGGAAACAGGAAGAGGCGGTCAGGGTAGAAAATGAGCTATCACCATGGGCATATATTAAACGAGGCGTAAGGCAAGGCCGTGTTGGATCACCGGATTTGTTTAACCTCTACGGAGAATGGATTTTTCGAGAATGTGACCATCAGGAGACAGGTATTCCAATTGGAGGCCGGAAGGTGGATAATGTCAGGTATGCGGACGACACAGCGTTGTTAGCTGACAGCGAATGCGAATTGCAAATTATGCTGAATAAAGTGAATGAGAAAAGCCTTGACTACAGACTTAAAATCAACCATACATAAGAAAACAAAATCGATGGTGGTAAGCAAAACAAACACTAAAGACTCATTCATGATGGTATTGTTACAAGTGAATGGAATACATTGAATAGGCGTGAAAGTTTGATTATCTTGGCAGTTGTCTGACAGATGACGGGAGATGTGAAGTTGAGATCAGAAAGAGAATAGGTATGGCTAAGACCCTGTTCATGAAGCTAAACGATCTACTATGCAATTGGAAGGTAGACATCCAAAGTAGAATCCGCTTACTCGAGTGTGATGTATGGTCAGTACTGAGGTATGGAGCAGAAACATGGACTCTGAAGAAGGATGACATGAAACGAATTAACGCTTTTGAAATGTGGTACTATCAATGAACGTTGAAGATCAGCTGGGTAGAGCAAGTTTCAAATGAGAGGGTTTTGTCCGAAGCTGATAAACCACAGATATTGCTGGAGAAGATTATGAAGTTAAAGGTTGCTTATCGTGGACACATTATGCGGAGCGATTACATCTTGTCAGAGGGAAAGAAAGGAAAAGGAAGGCAAAGAACAACGTGGCTGGTTAACATCAAGGATTGGACCAAGCTGGACAAATCTAGGGATGTTGTGGACAAGTGTCGGGACAGAGCAGTGTGGAGGGAAATCGTCTGCCAATTGGAAATTCCAGATGCGACCTAACGACAACGAATCTGCTTAGGGTTAGTCAGCATGGCTTTGTCCAGGACAGGTTATGCCTTACGAGCCGATTGAATTCTTTGAGGATGTAACAAGACACATTGATGAGGGTAGAGCAGTGGATGTAGTGTATGTGGATTTCAGTAAGGCATTTGTTAAGGTTCCCTTGCAAGGTTCATTCAGAAAGTAAGGAGGCATGGGATCCAAGGAGACCTTGCTTTGTGGATCCAGAATTGGCTTGCCCACAGAAAGGAAAGAGTGGTTATAGATGTTTTGTATTCTGCATGGGGGTCAGTGAGAGTGGTGTTCCACAGGATTCATTTCTGGGACCCCTCCTCTTTGTGATTTTTATAAATGACCTGAATGAGGAAATAGAAGGGTGGGTTAGTAGGTTTGCTGATAACACAGTGGGGATGTTGTGGATAGTCTGGAGGGTTGTCAGAGGTCACAGCCAGACAGTGCTAGGATGCAGAACTGGGCTAAGAAATGGCAGAAGGAGTTCAACCCAGATAAGTGTGAAGTGGTTCATTTTGGTAAGACAAATTTGAAGATAGAATATAAATGGTTAGACTCTTTGTATTGTGGAGGATCAGAGAGATCTGGGGTCCGTGTCCATAGGACACTCAAAGCTGCTGCGCAGGTTGACAGTGTTGTTGAGAAGGCATATGGTGTGTTGCCCTCATCAACTGTGGGATTCAGTTCAAGAGCTGTGAGAGGTAATGTTATAGTTACAGAAGACCTTAGTTAGATCCCACTTGCGGTACTGTGTTCAGTTCTGGTCATCTCACTGCAGGAAGGATGTGGATATTATAGAGAGAGTGCAGAGGAGATTTTTAAGGATGTTGCCTGGATTGGAAAGCGTGCCTTATGAGAATAGGTTGAGTGATTTTGGCCTTTTTTCCTTGGAGCGACAGAGGATGAGGTGACCTGATAGAAGTGTATATGATGATGAGAGGCATTAATCGGGTGGATAGCTAGAGGCTTTTTCCCAGGGCTGAGATGGCTAACACGAGGGGTCAAAGGTAAGTTTTTCACACAGTGGTGGGTGCATGAAATACACTGCTAGTGACAGTGGTAGAGGTGGATACAATAGGGTATTTTAAGAGACTCTAAGATAGGTATATGGAGCTTAGAAAAATAGAGGTCTATGCAGTAGGGTAATTCTAGGCATTCTACATTAGATTACATTGTCGGCACAACATTGTGGGCCAAAGGGCCTGCAATGTACCGTAGATTTCTATGTTTGCTGTGAATGACAGTCAAATTTCCGTCAAAGTATTGACCAGAGCCAGAGAATGAGACATTGCCATAAAATCATCAATAAACACTTAAATATTAGAGTCCAAATAAGAAATTGCTTGGATTTATCATATAAAAAAACTGAGTTGTTGTATAATTGTACTGGAATAATATCGCAGCTGTGACTGTCTCCTTCACAAATACATAGGATCACACCACTTTAACGTGATGAAGTGCAATCATTGATCACTAAAACCTTGCACAGGAAGTAATGATGCAACACATCAAGTTAGTTCTGATAACATTGAATGGTTTGCTAAATGTACTATTATAACATTATTTATATGGATATTATGAAATACTGACAAAGTTTAGTTTGGTAAAATTTTGGAATTTACAATTCTGATGCTCCAAATGAACCAGGTGATAAAAGACATGACAGGATCTGCTGAATTGTTTAAACATACCAATATTATTGAGGAGAAAATTAGATAAGATCCTGAATTAAGATAATATATAGGCAACTGGTACTGTTGTCAAATGACAAACACAAGAAAATCTGCAGATTCTGGAAGTACAAAGCAACACACACAAAATTCTGGAGGAACTCAGCAGGCCAGGCAGCATCTATGGAAATCTCGATGAAGGGTCTTGGACAGAAACATCAACTGTTTACTCTTTACCTTGTGTCTCCAATGCAGGGGGAAAACTGGAAACTTAAACAAGGTCTGTTCTACCATTCAGGAAGTTCATGCCTGATCCTCGGATCTATTTTCTCTCACCGCCCGCCCCCTCCCCGCAGTGGTGTCCACAAGTTTCAACAGTCTCAATAATCAAGCATCCACTCTGGGAAATAGTACATTCTGGAGTGACCACCTTTTTTTTTGAGGGATACCAAGCAATAATGCAGGGAAGGGAAGGAACACCTCAGCAACAATAGCCACCCTTTTCATTAACTTCACAGTAAGTTTTTTTTAATTGCCTTTAAAAAGGATTCTTCTTATAGAAATATGTTTGGAATTGCGAAGAACAAATTCAGTGATCAAATGGAAGGAAAGTGGAATTCACACAACTTTTCTGTGAAGCAGTATAATTTTTAACAAGTCTATTTTCAAAGTGCATTATTGTTAAACATGTATTCCAAAGAGGACACCCATATTAACACTGTAAAGCTATAGTTAACGCATTTACTGTGGAAGGTGGGATGTACTACTGTCTTCTGTTACAAAAGCAGAAAGTGCTGAAAATTCTTAGGTCAGTCTGCAGCTGTGGGAAGAAAAACAGTGTCAACTTTGGAAACATGAAACATTGACTTCCTTTCTCATTCCACAGATGCAGCCTGACCTGCTGCATTCACCAGCAACTTTGATGTGCGTTGCTTGAATTTCCAGCATCTGCAGAATTCCTTGTGTTTACATTTATAGGATGTGCTTGTTTTAAATAAAGTTTCCCAGCATCTGCAGTTTATTATTGATTTTTTCCCCATCTAGGCATATTCTCTCAGATATATCAAATAAAACATTTCCAGCATGTATAAACACTCAACAATTTATTGTGGACTTGTTTAGCCACGTCCAAAGTCTTTAGTGTTGCAGTGCATTGTCAGTTTTTTTTTGCTCAAGTATATTAGGGTAATAAATATAGAGAAATGACAGTTAGGTGCAAAGCAATAGCTCAATTGAACTATTATGATAATAAAACCACAAAACCAGCTTACTGCCAGCTGTTGTTCTTCAAAAGATGAAAACTACTATAATGATTTACAATTGTTATGCAACACCATATAATCACAGTAGGTCATTTAAGTTATTCCTAATCATTTCAGTAGCAATCTACTAGAAAATAAATAGGGCAAGAATTTGTACGCAGCTTAACCAGAGTTACTGTTAATGGAGGATATTTATCTTTGGGGGGGGGGGGGAGAGAGAATGTACAATTTTCAACACTTGGTTATCTGACATGTTAAAACTCAAACAGTTCCTGTGCAGAATAACTGAGTTATTTGGATGCCAGATTTGTGCTCATTAACATGTTTTGTTGGAGGTTGGTGATTGGCTGAGGGATCTAATTCATTGATATGTCAAACCAAAAGGCTGGCATAGCAGGCTTCTCGGGATGCCTGTGTCATATGGCATCAAATCCAGATGGCTATAAAAGAAAGAAAGGATCTGCATGTCTTGTTCCTCGACCTGGCCAATGCCTATGGATCAGTTCCTCATTCCGTACTGTGGACTGCTTTTGAATTCTTTCAGGTGCCTGCAACAATAACAAATCTGGTAAAACACTACTTCCAGGATCTGCAAGTTTGTCTTACAACATCAGACTTCACCACAACTTGGCAACCACTGGAAGCAGGCATCATGGCGGGGTGTACCATCTCCCCATTGGCCTTCACTATGGCAATGGAGCTCATTATCAGAGCCTCAAAAGGGTTTGCGGGAGGAAAAGGGCTAGTTACCACTGATACAAGCCTATATGGACGACATAACAATACTGATGACAACTGTCCCCTACACCAAGAGACTTCTGAGAAAGCTTCATCAAAACATCACATGGGCGAGGAAGATCAAGCCCAGCACGTGCAGAAGCATCTCCATTGTCAAAGGTCAGGTCACGGATAAAACATTTCATATTGATGGAACACCTGTCCCAACTGTCTCAGAAATACCAGTGAAGAGCTTGGGCCGATGGTATGATGCTAAGCTCAAGGACACCGAGCAGTTTAAACCCAAAAAGGATACCATCATGTACACAGCTCGTATCAACAAGACCTGGCTGCCGGGAAAACTCAAACTGTGGTGCTTCCAGTTCAGAATACACCCAAGACTCATGTGGCCTTTAACAGTGTATGAAATCCCCATCAACAAGGTGGAAAAGCTCGAAAGAGTGATCAGCACACATGTGAAACAGTGGCTTGGACTTCCACGATGTTTAAATCCTGTTGGACTGTACGGGAACGGCAAATTAGAATTACCAATTGCAAGTCTTGTGGAAGAATTCAAATGCACCAAAGCAAGGTTGATCATGACCCTCACTGAATCTGAAGATACTGTTATTCGAACAGCGGCCCCCCGTGTGGCAACAGGGAGGAGGTGGACCCCATCTGAAGCTGTTCAGAGTGCGAAGTCTGCTCTTCGCTTCAGGGATGTGGTTGGCCAAGTCCAGCATGGGAGAGCTGGGCTTGGGCTCATCCCAAAGGCTCCTCAATGACACAAGGCAACATCAGTGCAGAAGAGACGGCTCGTGGTGGAGGAGTTGAGAAGACAGGAGGAGGCAGAGCAACACACCAGGGCCGTCTCAATGGCCAAGCTGGGTCAATGGACTAATTGGGAGAGCCTGGAAAAGAGGAAACTCAGCTGGCGTGACATCTGGGAGATGGAGGGATCTCAGCTAAGTTTTGTGATCAGAGCCACATGACCTCCTACCCACACCCCAGAACCTGAACCAGTGGTGGGGAGAAGACCCCACTTGCTCTCTTTATCAAGCACCTGGATCACTAAGGCACATTTTAACAGGATGCACCACGAGCCTCAGCCAGGGGTGGTACACTTGGCGGCATAACCAAGTTCTCAGGCAGCTGGCATCAATCTTGGAACAAAGGCGAATCACCACAAATGCTCTCCCACAAACATCGGCAAGAAATGTTCACATCACAAGATTTGTACCAGCAGGCCAGCCTCAAGGGCACCATATAACATCAAAAGATGTAAGTGTTCTGCAGGTTGCTTGGGATTGGAAAATGGACGCGAACTTGGGAAAAAAGCTTGTGTTTCCCCCAGACATTGTGCTACAACACCCCGGCCAGACATGGTCCTATGGTCCACAACAGCCAAGCTGGCATATGTTGTGGAATTGACAGTACCATGGGAAGATGGTGTTGAAGAAGCTCATGGAGGAAAAAGAACAAGTACTCTGAACTTTCAACTGAAGCTGCCCAGAATGGCTGGAAGACCAAGATTTTCCCTGTAGAAGTGGGATGCAAGGGATTCATGGCTACATCTATGATCAGTCTATTGAAGATGATGGGGGTGAGGGGTTATTCACTCCAACAAGCAATCAAGTCCTTGTCAAATGCAGCAGAAGAAAGCAGTAATTGGATTTGGATTAAAAGGAAAGACAACAACTGGGCTGCAAGATGAAGACAGGAGGGTAGAACTGAGGGGGGTGTATCTGGGACGCCAGGTAGCACCGTTGAGCCCTCGGGAGATGTCGTGGGCTTGTCAACGAAACGTCAAAGGAGGAGGGTGCCCACCTGATGACCCCGATGAGGTACCAACCCTCCTTGTCACCACTCTAAGCCCACTGCCAACTTCGAGAGTGCCGACTTATCATAGGGATTGAAGCATCAAGTCCCATTAGCTCTACAAGGGGTGATCGATAAGTTCATGGCCTAGGGTAGAAGGAGTCAATTTTAGAAAACCTAGCACATTTTTTATTTTTCCTACATTTACACACTTAGTCCAGCGATCCTGGAGCATACGGATCCCTTCTTTGTAGAGGTCGGTGTCTTGGACCTCCAGAAAGTGGTCCACAGCAGGGGTGATTGATAAGTTTGTGGCCTAAGGTAGGAGATGAGTTAACTTCAAACTTTCTGCATTTTCACTCAAAGAGATGAAATACACTTGCATGTAACGAGAGCTGTATAACTCATCACCTTCTACCTAAGGCCACAAACTTATCAATCACCCCAGCTGTGGACCAGCTAGAGATCCAAGATGCTCTCGTTACATGCACATGTAGTTCAACTCTTTGAGTGATAATGCAGAAAGTTTGAAGTTAATAACTCATCTCCTTCTACGTTAGGCCACAAACTTATCAATCACCCCTGCTATGGAGCACTTCTACAAAGAAGGGATCAGTATGCCCCACGACCGCTGGACTAGGTGTGTACATGTAGGAGGGGGCTATGTTGAAAAATAAATGTGCTAGGTTTTCTAAAATTGACTCCTTCTACCTTAGGTCACGAACTTATCAATCACCCCTCACACTTTGGCTAGGGGAAGTAACATTTAATAAGTAACATTTCTTACTCAAGATAGCATTTCTGCAAGTTCTCTTGGAAGCGTACTTGTGGAAATCAGGTGATTGAAGTCAGGCTTTGCACTAGCCGACCACAAATGACACATGTCCAGTCAATGATTGTGAAATGAAAAGACAAGTAGATTGAAATTTGGCAGAACTGCAGATGGATTGGTGGGGAGAGGGGCCAAATTTAGTGTTAAAATTACAAATCAGAGTAGAAATCACATCTGCCAGAACTTAAAATAAATTTATATGCATAGTGCAATTTGACAAAGAAAAATTAACAATGTATCACTTTGTGCAAACAAAGTTTGATATTGCAATTCAATCTGGGGGAAATAAAACACGTGGCAAGGTGACAAAAGGACAGATGCTAGCTTCTAATTTTGGATAAACTCTTAATAATCTACCTGTAATTACAATTCTCCACCCCAACCCCAACTTCAATTTTAATAGCAGTAAGGCAAGACACAATTCAAGCCCTGGGAAATGTATTCAATAATGTAAGATACACACACCAAAATTTAATCGACACTATTGAAAATATTTTTTTTAATTTAAGCATGTCTGCCTGGGATGGCTTATCATCCAACCCAGATGGAATCACATTGGATCTTATTCAAATAGACAGACATGCAATGTATTCTTTATTAGCCAGAAAGAACAAAAATAACATATGGCAAGCATGGTCAATGGTGTCAGTGTGTTGCCAAACACTTCTGAATAATCCAGTAGAATACAGTTTTAGTATCAGCTAATAAGCCTGCACTTCACTATGTTTTAACTAGATATATGGATTAAGTGCGCACAGTCAAGAAAGGATAAAAAATGTTAATCATTTACGTCTATCTAGACTGTAATTCAAAGCTGTCAAATTAAAATATTTGATTTACTTAATATTTAAATAAGAGTGAAGCATTTAATAAACCTTCCGTAGAAGTTTAAATGAGTTTACAGCTCTATAAAAATAACTTTAAACATATAAAGTATTACTAGAATACTGCATAGCGAAATGCAAAAATGATATAGCTTGTAATTTAATGTATTGATTTTGAATGAGCCAGTTGGTCTATATAAATAGTGTTGATAATGAAAATTAAAAACTTGCAGGAGCTAGAAAGCAGAAATAAAAATAGAAAATGCCAGTCAGGCAGCAACCATGGAAGGAGAAGCTAGCTGGCTTTTCTGGGTGAAGGCATTTTGACAGAACCGGGAAAGAGAAAATATAACCATCACAACACACACACACTTATTGCAAGAGCCCTTGACTTGAGATATTCATTTTGTTTTCTTACCAGGGTTGCTGTGTGGTTTGCTGAATTTTATCCAGCATTCTGTGTTTTATAACAGATTTATTAATAACATGTAGATTCCACAGACCACGTAAAAGAACAATGGAAAATGCATACAAAGCAATTAGGTTTAGTGGCAGCTCTCCACGCGTCTCCTGTTGACTTACTGGGTTTTTTCCTATTGTCAAGGGAACACTTTTTAAAAAGATAATTCCTGTATCAGATCCTGCTTTAGAGTTTGTTATATCTTTTATAAAGCTAGGGTTCAATGTCGAGGTCCTTCATTGTGTGCAAAGCAGGCTAATGTACACCCAAAGTATAAAGGCGGCAGCCATATTAGAAGATTTGATTTAAGCAGTAACTGAATGTACAGTATACTATAATACAGTAGGTAATCAAGTTGCAGATAAATCTTTATTTTTATGGGTATTTCCTCGATCATTGTGATACTATGTTTTGAAGTAATTGAAGAAATTCCACATCTGCCTTCCTAGGACAAAAAAACCTAAAAATGATAATTATCCTCTAGAACACCACAGCCCTTCGGCCCTCGATGTTGTGCTGACCCATATATTCCTTAAAAAAAGTACTAAACCCACACTACCCCGTAACTCTCTATTTTCCTTTCATCCATGTGCCAGTGACAGCATTTCTGACAAGGATGGATTAAAGCAAATATTGCTGGGTAATATATTCTACATTTGGCTAATGTACACCCAAAAGTTCCAACTGCATCTGGTTATTGCTTCACAAGGCATAACTGGTATCTGTCTAACACAAGGAGAAACAGGCATCCATTCATTCATCTAACCCATTAGCTTACACGACTGACCAAATTTCAACTGATTTCTGAAATTTGCTCAATCATTCCTTGTATTTTCATGAAAATAATGTGATGTTCACCATTTTAGTTTATTTTTTTATGACTTATTAAATTACATATAAGCCAGATAGTATGCTGAGTACTAAAAAAAAGGGTAATGGAGTGATATTTTCTATCAAATCAATGTTATAAGTTATTTTACCATTAAATATACAACCTTTTGTCAATTAACAAAAGGTTTACATGCACTAGTTTAGAAGAAAAATTGTTCTGCTTGCCAAAATGTGTTTATTGTCGGAAAGTATGTCACCAAAAAAAATAGTATACAAAGAAAACATGTTCGTTACATGGTCCCATTACAAAATCATTTAAATCAACTTAAAAATATTAAGAACAAGCACCAGATCACAGCTGTCAAAGTACTCTGAATTAGTTCACATACATTGAATAACTTTGAAGGAGCAGTTATCAATATAGGTAAACTTCTACCTTAATTGAAAATAAATGTTAGTTCCACACAACCATTTTCTTAGCATCCTTTTGGGTTACACACAGCATCAAATGAGAAAATTATTTATTTGCAGCACTCTACTGATAACCCTATTTGAGGGAAGGTTAAATACACCAATCCGTGTTCAGATTTTTCTCCTGGTTTTCTATGAGAAAAGTCATTGGTTGTCATTTGATTAAGTATACAAGTTTAGCTTTTAACAACCATTTCTTTCATTGGCAATGATTTATATTTATTACAAATAAAAAAACTATTGTGGAAATTCAGTTTCTAACAGTGCTTAATTTGTACAACGTTGCTTCGCAGAATTCAGCTACATTGGCCCAAATTAAATAATGATTAAAATACACAGATATGTCAGTCTTTGTATTTGCTACATCTACAGGGGGTTTGGTTAAAATTTCTAAGACTTCTTAATTGTACAGCAAGTATAATTCACATTCCAATTTCTGGGAATGATATAACGAAATAAGAAGGGGCATGTCATGATGTTCTACAAATCCAAACAATATCATTCCTGGGAACAAGCATAAATAATAGAATTTTAAAAATGCATATGCTGAAAATACTCAGCATGTCAGGCAGCATCTGCAGAGCGAGAAACAGAGTTAGCATCATAGGTCAAAATGTCTTCAATGCTGCCTTAAAAATACAGGTTTGAAAAAATAATCTTGTAAAACTAAAGTTATATTCCAGCAATGCTTTATGCTTTATTTAAGGGAAGAGCATGAGGATAATGGAAACCATCTTAATTTTATTAAAAATGAATTTGTTTAATTTTCTTTTAAAACCAGAGGTTTAAAAACAGCATAAATCTTTTAAGTAACAAACAATTCAATACTTCAGCATTCTGCAGGGAAAACATTGGCACATGGATGCTTATATTTGGATATGATTCTTTTACATTTATTTTAAGCAGCATGTACACATTTTCCCACATTGCATTTAAAATGAATGAGGGAAGTTATAGAATGGATTTTTTGTTTTAATTCCACAATACATTTATGGCTTATGCACCTAAATAGATCATAATGCAAAAAGTTGCTCAAGTTTGGATGCAAACGAAATTAACATCACTTTGTTCCATAGTAATTTTTTTTAATATAGTGCTCTTCCATTATTGGGGCGGGGGTAGGGACTGAGCAGCATCAGTGTTGTTGGTTTTAATATTAAATATAATTTAATATTAAACGCATTGTCTACAAATGTAAAAATGAAAAGGGGTTGCACAGTTTATTCTTGAATGAAGTTAATTTTGGTTAATAATTTTTTTAAATTTTTGGGCAAGGTATTTGTCGAATACAGATACGAAAGAAATAAGGTATATTCAATTTTACTTTAAGGATCTACTGGAAATCAAACAATTTAAAGACAAAATAAAATGCTGTTGTCCATATTATTTGGAGTAGCAAAATTGAGTAGAACACAAATACACACACTGCTTTTCCCCTTGCTTCATCCAGTCATAGGCAGTCTTCAGAACTTGGTGAATATCCCCTTCACATAGTTACTCTAAGCACCAATGCATTCTACTTGGTTCATTGTACACTCACCACCATTCAGGAATACAATACTCAGCAATGCTAACTACCAAGTACAATGGGCAAGAGAAGTGATTGGGATCAAATAATGCAACAACATACTTCATAATGTAAAAACAGAAAAATCACAAATCAAATAACTTTTTATAGAAAAAAATGTGATCTTGGATCAGCATTTAATTACCAAGATTAAAACGGGAACAAAAAAAATCATCACAGTGCTATTTAATATTTCCCATGGCCTAGGGACTATACTGCCAGAGAAACTGGCCCATTTACTTTATCTATTGCAAGAAGTTAAAAACATAATACATTTAGTTTCAGGGAGAATAAAATAGTTTGTACAATATCTTGTTGTGGAAATAGAAACATGAATAAAGTACAATTCAATTGGTTACTCTGTTTTAATTCTTGCAGATGAACTCCAAGATCAAAGACTGAAAACTGAATTGGTTCTATATCAGACTAACAATGATCATGAAAATCACTCTGGCTTTTTGGTATTATCATAAATTTTAAGTTGTTAAAAAGCTTTGTTTAGATTAGTGTCACAATGTGTAAATGATGGTGAGCATTAAACATCCAAACAAAATAACAGTTTCATTACAATTATTTATAAGGCGTGATTGATAAGTTCGTGGCCTAGGGTAGAAGGAGATGAATTATACAGCTCTCATTACATGCACGTGCAGTTCAACACTGAGTGATTATGCAGAAAGTCTGAAGTCATCTCCTTCTACCTTAGGCCACGAACTTATCAATCACTCCTGCTGTGGACCACTTTCTGGAGGTCCAAGATGCTGACTTCGACAAAGAAGGGATCCGTATGCTCCACGACTGCTGGACTAAGTGTGTAAATGTAGGAGGGGACTATGTTGAAAAGTAAATGTGCTAGGTTTTCTAAAATTGACTCCTTCTACCTTAGGCCATGAACTTATCAATCACCCCATGTAATTCCTTCACCACCCCCACCCCACCCCACCCCACCCCCCCAGGTAACAAAGACAAACCAAACAAAAAAAACTATCGAAGGTACAAATGGTGGCAGGACAGCATTCACATCCTACGATTATGTAACTTGTCACACAGTACCACCTTCATTCTCAAGTAATTGAGACAGGTATTTAGTATGAAGAACAAAACGCAGACGTGGATGACTGAAAAGGAATTTATACAGAATTGTGGGATATTTAAATCAACAGCATATACACAGAGGCTAAACAGCTCAAAAGATAACCCGAGGCAAATTCCTTCACAGCCTTTATAATGCTAAACTTTCCCTGAAAATATTGGCATCTTATCTCAAATTAATGACTAATAAATTACCAATGGGCTATTTAAATAATTCTGGATGTATTATAAAAGGACTGTAAACAAAGTTCAAAACAAAGAACAAAGAACAAAGTTCATTATTAGTAAATGCTGTTTCAGAAGACAAAAAAAAAGAATTCAGCTGTGTCTTATTCCCAAGCTTATTTCATTATGTATTCTAGTAGACTGCCCAACTGGAAACGTTTACAATAGGTAATATGTTGAAACCAGAATCCAACTCTAAATATTTACACAATTTATTCCTCAAGGATTATAATGTTACTACCAACATAGTTGTGAGCAAAAACAAACACTAGTTTAGCTTCCCATGACTATTCCTAAAATGTGGCCCATGCCAATACTGATACAGTATTGGTTCACCACTACATTACAGAAATTCAGTAAAGACACCTGTAATGCACTAAAATCCATTATGTACAATTCCTTAAAAATTATACATAGGAAGTGCATGGATGTTGCAATGGAATATTTATTTGATAGATTTTTGATACCAATTTTCAATTTGCTGTTCCATGAAAGGACTCTCAACATCAGGGTTACCAACCAAAAATATTTTGACCATTTTGTTTACGAAAATAAAAAAATCTTTACTAAAAAGGAGTTTCTCCCATTTTACTGTTCAAAATGGTCTATTTATATATTGGTATCCAACAACTCTGCCAGTGCAAAATGCCTAATACTAGATTAAAATATTTTTAACAAGAGCAGTTTCCACAACCTTTCACACTGTTCAGAATCTCTTCTGATAATTTTCTTCTTTCCTCTTCCTTGGAAGGCACATCTCTCTTTACTTCTTTACTACTGGAATTTTTGTTGAACACTCTGTTATTTTGTGTGTGCCACAGCTCAGAGTAAAGACTGTTGGCATTGTTCAAGAGAGACAAATGGGTTCCTCGCTCTGCAATTTTACCCTGCAGTGAATTAGAAACAAAAGTCATAAAAACATTGGGAGACTTGTACTCGAGTAAACAAAGCCTTGTTATCAGATGTTACTAATGATCCACCCATATGGTTTACAAGACTTAAGCAAAATGTCCTAATTAAGAGGCCAAAGTTTCATGGAAATAGTTAAAAAGGTATTAAAAAAATCAAACTAACATTTAACTGTACTTAAATAGTATACAGAACAAGTTACAATACGACTAATTCTACTACAGTATTATAAAACTGTATTAGTTCCTAATAGTTACTGATTGAGAAATTCATCCCAAGCATACTGCTGTTTTCTTTTGATTAACCGTAAATTAACAAAATCAATGCAGACACACAGTGCAGATAATGAACTGCCTTCCAACAATGCTTCATACTATTGCATCCTCCAAACCCTCATTTTCATTGTAACATTAAAGATGTTTGCTGATACTTTCAAATTATTTGTGGTTCTTAACTTGAAGTAGTTAAATCGTTTCATTTTCACTCATGGCTGTTTCTGGCATCTCCAAGCCTCAATGCTAGAAACTGCAGTGGGCAAAACAGTTATGAATTGTCTCACTGCTTATTACTTACCAACTATTAGTGACAAAAATAACTTTTTTTGAACCATCACACGCAAGTGACGCTAATTAAAAACTGTTTGTTCTAAGCACGGTGTAATATCTTAACAGCCACACAATGTGCTGTGATTGATGCTTGGTAGAAACTGTTTGGCAACAATGTGCTGTCCTAATTAAGCGGCACTGTGTCCCAAAAAACAAACAGAATCTATGCTGTTTTCTCGATTTGTTTTTGTTTTTTTGAGTTATCCCAAATACAGTAAACAGCTGCCCCAATTAACCAGAGTCCACTGTGTTTGATTTGTATAAAGTGACAGATGACTGGAATGAGTTTACAAAGTAAAAGTACAACTAAAGTTGAGTTGAATGCCCACCTGATTGAAGCTGGTAACCAATATATAAAAACTTAAATTATTAGGTTATTTCCTGATACAATCATACGGAAGCCCCATCCATGAGTAAAAGCCACTTGTGAGGAATATAGGAGGCAGTGGATTGCCAGGTCAACCTATTTCAGGTACTTGTTATTTTTACTAAGTGTTTTCTACCATCCCATGAATGCTTTTTATTTTTTTTAATGAAAAAGTAATTTTTAGGAATAATTCAATCCTAATTTTTTCCTTATTATGCAATGCCCCCCCCCCCATGCATTCATTAAGATTTATTTGAAGTGGTACAAGTTATCAGGACATGCAAAATAATTTAGATTGTTTCTCTGTACCAAAGATGCAACCTCACTTTTCACCTGTAGCACCAAATTTAATAAGTGTGCCCTAATTATACAGTACATATATGGTCAGGTCACACTGCCAAAAATCATTCAGATATTACAAAGTTCAATGCAAAAATCACAAGACCCAAGTTAGTGACAACTGACAAAATGATGAGTACCTCAACATAACAACTGATTCATCATGTTACTTATGCAGTTTTCAGGATAGGAACATCTCTGGCACAGACGTTATTTATCATCCATCTGTTGTTTTCGCTGAACAGAGTGGCCTGCTAGTCTATTCCAGAAGACATTTAAGTATTAAGTCTGGAATCTCATATGAACTAGATTGACAAGGACACTAGTGAACCAGAATGGGTTTGTACATTAAACCTTGGTCATTGTTATCCAATTTAAATTCCTGAACTGCAACAGTGTGATTTTAACTCTGAATTGTTAGCCCAAACCTCCTGGTTACTTGTCGAATGACAGACTTACCAAAATATCCAGCTGCCTATCCAGAGGACCTGATTATGAAAGGCAAATACACTCAGTGGCTACTTTCTTAGGTACACCAGCTTGTTAATGCAAATATCTAATCAGCCAATCAGGTATCAGCAACTCAGTGCACAAAAGCACGCAGAAGTTCAGTTCTGGTTCAGACCAATCATCAGAATACTGTGGAAACATGATCTAAGTGACTTTGACGGTGGAAACTACTACTACTTCTTTCAAAAATGATTCTGCTACAAATGGAACCTGTGACTTACATCTTGGTGGCGTTTTTGGGCTAATTGAGCAATCTCGTGCTTTGCTGCCTCCGAGAGTGTTTTGGGAGAGAGCATGTGGACTTGAGGCCAAGAAGCCTGGAGACGGGGTGCAAGCCCAGGATTGACTCCATTTCTTGCCAATCAAAACATCAAGCAAGATTGAAATCAACGAGGATGAGAACGGAAGGTGAGTGGGTGTTCAGCGCTGTATGCTTGCAGTCCCTCTTACTTGAAGCTGCCGGAAGATGGTGCTGGAATCTTGGTTTTTATGCAAGGTTTAAATAGATGCTGTTTGTGGATTGGACTCTGTAGCTCATGTTATGATATGTTCCTGGTTTCTGGTTACTTCTTTGTTTTTATTGCTATTTTGTGCAATTTTGATTGGAACAAACTGGCTCTGAGGCCTACAGTCAAGGAACAACAGAGTGCTAAATTGAACTGAAGTAAACTGAACATTCCTAAACTGTTTCAATTACTTTGTGGTTCGATATTTTGTATTGCGTTTTTCACTCATTTTTTTTGCTGTTTGTGTGATTTGTTTTTTTTTGCACGTTGGGTGTTTGATGGTTTCTTTGAACAGGTTCCATGGTGCTTTGTTTCATGGCTGTATGTGTTAGAAGATGAACCTCGGGGTTGTATACTGCATATAGACTTTGATAATAAATATATTTTAAATCTTTGAATGATTGTTGGTGCCAAATTGGGGTGGTTTGAGTATCAGAGACAGTGCAGATCTCCTGAGATTTTTACAAACAACAGTCTCTAGAATTTACAGAGAATGGTGCGAAAAGCAAAACTATTCAGTGAGCAGCAGTTATGTGGTTGAAAATGCCTTGTTAATGGGAGAGGTCATTGGAGAACAGCCAGACTGGTTCAAGCTGACAGGAAGGTGACAGTAACTCAAATAACCACATTATAACAGTGGCACACAGAGGAGCATCTCTGAACACAAAACATGTCAAACCTTGAAGTGACTGAACTACAAGAAGAAAAGACCACACTGGGTTCCATTCCTGTACCCAATAAAAGTGGCCACTGAATGTACATAATGATAGACAAATTAATTTTGAAAATTGATTTTAATCAGGCACACAAGGCCTAATACTATGTGCTCCAATCTCCTTATAAAAATACAGCGAAATACCTAGTGAACTTTGCAAAGGCACTACTATTCACACTGTGACCATAGGTTATTTGCAGCATGCCCTGTCTTCACAGCTGAGAATCCCTATATTCACAGTTTGGAGACAAGAACTCCAGAGCAGATGTTCATTGTGTGGAATAACAAAGATAAACTATCCCCACATTTACTAAGCAGCTTATAAAGACACTACAGGGTCACTAATGGAGCTGAGTAAATCTGCAGTTGCATTCCCTCCTTTTCTTCAGGGTGTCAGATTTTTAACTGCTGTGGAATTCACTTTGAAACAAGGAACTCGATGTACTGGAAATTACAGAAATTGACCTATTACTAAAGATAATATTTGGAAAAACTGCAGCTTGGATTCTGGCCACTGATAAAGTACTTATTAGCAATATGCTCTGAAGCATTCTCAAAACGTGGTTATCCTACCTTATCCAGAACCAGAATTTCATCTGCATCAACAATTGTAGTAAGCCTATGAGCAATAAACACGGATGTACGATGTTGAATCAAGTCCCTCACTGCATTGAGAATATTCTGTGGAGATTAGAAATTGGTTCTCTCATTAGTGTAAGGAAAACTGAAAACCAGAAAACTCAAAACAACACAACTTAAACAAAACAGAATACAAAAGCTTATTCAAAAATGAATCTTAGCATAAAAATCAATGAGATTAAATTAATCCCAATTAAAACAATTTACATAAAATTCGTTATTACAAGTGGGTTTGATTTGGTGTGATATATTTGATCAGAAAAACATACCTCTTCAGTTATGGCATCTAACGACGACGTAGCTTCATCATACAATATAATGTGAGGGTTTTTCAGTATTGTCCTAGCAATTGCAACTCTTTGTTTTTCTCCACCTGAGAGATTAAGACCACACTTTGAATAACAATGATCTATTTGAAGTTATCTGGTTCTTCCAGAAGTCACACATGAGGGTGAAGCACGAGTAGACGAGTTTAAATAGTAAAAGCTCTATAAAAAGTGTTTTGAAAAAACATCTTAATATGAAGGTTTAACTACAAACTGGCGTTTGAAAGCTTAGAACAATTTACCATTCATATAAAGTTATACTGGTGTGGTTTCATTTTGCATTAGATAATCTTTTGACTGTGCTCACTAGTGTTTGAATTTGGAAGTTACAATATTTTACCAAAACAAGAATCTCTTGCAAAATTTTAACTACTAGCACAAATTACACGCTTAAAATACTCATTCAATATAAACAGAAATAATGGATATTCCATCTGCAAGAACTAAACAGAGTTACTAAATAGAAAGATTGAAGTTTCTCTTCAGTGGCAGGGTTGGGAAGCGGGTGGAGTTCAGATTTATTGTTAGTCCAGGGACAGAGATTTAAACATTAACAAATGAAGAATTCAGTGAACAGCAGTGCTTTTTATGTTAAAGTGGCAAGATCAACCTGTGGTAACGTGGAACATTCCTGAAGAAGAAAGTACTTATTATTCTGTTGCTGGCCACAGAAAAAAGACCAAAGCAATGTATCATCCGTAGTTACATAAATATTTTAAGATGGTGGTTGCTCTAACATTTCCAAAACCAGAGTTACTTGTATCATTTACCACCCAGAAGTGTTAAATTTTGAATTACAGGTTTCCCCCACTATCCAAAAGTAGAGCATTCCTATGACACCTTTCGTAAGCTGAAATGGCGTAAAGCGAAGAAGCAATTACCACTAGTTTATATGGGAAAAATTTTTGAGCGTTCTCAGACCCAAAAAATAACCTACCAAATCATACTAAGTAGCACATAAAACCTAAAATAACATATAGTAAAAGCAGGAATGATATGATAAATACACAGCCCATATAAAGTAGAAATAGTGTATGTACAGTGTAGTTTCACTTATCAGAACCCGGAAGATTTAGCCAAAACTGATTTGTAGAAAAAAAACTGGCACGTACACACATGTGCACACACCTGCCCATGCAAGGCTTCACGGTCATGGTAGTCTTTCTCGGGGTAAACACAAGTTCTACAAGTCTGTGGTGGCCAGTGCTATCATGTTTGCTGTTGTGTGCTGGGGCAGCAGGCTGAGGGTAGCAGACACCAACATAATCAACAAACTCATTCGTAAGGCCAGTGATGTTGTGGGGATGGAACTGGATTCTCTGACGGTGGTGTCTGAAAAGAGGATGCTGTCCAAGTTGCATGCCATCTTGGACAATATCTCCCATCCACTACATAATGGACTGGCTGGGCACAGGAGTACATTCAGCCAGAGACTCATTCCACCGAGATGCAACACAGAGTGTCATAGGAAGTCATTCCTGCCTGTGGCCATCTTTACAACTTTACAACTCCTCTCTTGGAGGGTCAGACACCCTGAACTTAGGCTGGTCCTGGACTTACTTCCTGGCATAATTTACATATTACTATTTAACTATTTATGGTTTTATTACTATTTATTAATTATGGTGCAACTGTAACGAAAACCAATTTCCCCCGGGATCAATAAAATATGACTATGACTAAAGCGGGCGCCTTTTTTCGTAAAAGCGAAAATCCTCTTCAGATTTCTTTTGATTAGCGAAAACAGTAGGTCTTTCGTAAAAGCAAAGTGGCATAAAGCAAACTTGTGTAAAGCAAACTTTCATAAAGCGGGGGACAACTGTATTGCCCAATAACTGGTAAAGAAAGTGAACATGACAGAATTTTAGTAATTACGCCCTTTCATATCTGAAGTATTCATCAGAACATTACTTTTGGTCAGTGAGGAAGAAGAAATGATAACAGAATTATTGGAAGAAATGAGTTTATTCAAGAACCTGAAGAATAAAAATCTTATTTTCTATTCTTTTAAATTTAGCAGAGAAAACAAACAATCTTCTACACAATTGCCTCCAGTTCCTTTATGCAGATGCTACATTGTTTGGTAAAGAATCAATGTTTTGTCGCTGTGAATCATTTTGATTTGTAACTAGTAATTTAGCCCAAGGAGAGAAATCTGGCAGTGAGAATATGCAGAAATTATATGATGATTTTTTTTTAAAAAAGATGTTGTTAACTGAGGAATAAATGCTAGTCAAGACATATGGGATAGCCCTTCCCTCTTTCTCCCCGCCCCCTCCCCACCAAAACTGAGAATGTAGAGAGAATCTTTAACATCTATGTCATTTGCTCATCTCTATGTTTGAAAAACAAACTAGGAAAAATTAAAAGCTGCAGGTGCTAAAAACCTGAAATAAAAACCTGATTTTGTAGATTGAAAGGGCCGACTAACATTTTCCACAATGAAGTTATTCAGAAATGCAAAACTGAAACTTTTCTTTCTAGATCAAGGTGGCAGGAAGGGTGTAAAGAATACCTAGGTGCTGGCAATTAAAAAAAAATTAAGTCCCAGGAGCAGGCACACAATGATGGTTAAATTATACTGTGTGTTTCAAGAAGCTATGCTTAGCAATTCTTACCTTTGCAGAATTACAAACATTAAAACTATGTAAGAAATCCATTATGGGAACATTTTCCAACTGACATTCCAGAACTCTTTTGGGTGTAATTCATAATTTCATGTTTAATCCTCAGTAGATAAGAAGACAAGGCAGATTCTGCTGGCAGTTTATTTAAAGGTATTTGGCAAAGTTAGTTCAGCGTCAAAGGGATAACTTCGGCATGGAGTCATAATTGAACAGAGCACTGTGGTGCAAGGCATAGGGTAGTTGTCCTTAAGTGTGCCGCCTAAACAAATAAATCCTTAGGGTTTAATTGTGTTATACACAACTGATTCACCATGGCTCAAAGTCAGCAGTTATCATACTATATTGCATGCCAACATGATGGCAAACTTTTCAACTTCAACACAATGGCAGAAGAATGCATAATGAAAACTTAGTATCGAATCCTGCTGTTGACCTGTTTTTTTTGTACCTTGGCTATTCATTCTTTCATCATAGTCCAAAATCCAAAGGAAATTCGATTAATGTAACTTAATGATTAAATGGTCAGTCACCATTTCCACAGATACAAGATGGAAAATGTACATTGTCTCATTGGTAACAAGCCCCACCTAGTGGCCTCAGCTATGATGAAAATGTAGCAAACATATTCAGGGTAAATTCAACCATTAAAAGTATTGGTACAGTACAACAATATCCACACAATCAAATTAGGATCTCCAGTTGTTGTTTAACTCACCAGAAAGCTTTAGTCCACGTTCACCAACTTGAGTGTTGTAACCATGTGGCATTTTGAGAATGGAGTCGTGAAGGCCAGCAATCTTAGCAACGTGGTATACTTCTTCTGCCTTTGCATTGATGTTCCCATATTGAAGGTTATAGAAAATTGTATTGTGGAACAGAACAGCATCCTATGAGGCAAGAAAAACAAGCAATTCCAATTTTCAATGCAGGATCATTTAATAATCACATGTTTCACTTAATCTTGTATACAGGAACTAAAATTTTGCTTACAGACTCCATTCCTTGTGACAAAAAATGGGCTTCCGACAGTAATTCAAACCTTCATTCATTTATTCTCAGAATGAGCATTTAATATAGAATAGTTTTTCAGGAATGATTCCTTATGGATGCAAAAAGGAAATTAAGGCAAAACAAAAAAAGTGCTGGAGAAACTCAGCAGGTCAAGCAGCACCTATGGAAATGAACGAACAGTTGACATTTTCGGGCCAACACCCTTCCTCAGGACTGGAAGAGAAGAGATGCCAAAATAAAAAAGTGGGAGGAGAAGAAAGAGGACAAACTAGAAGATGATAGGTGAAGCCTGGTGGTTGGGTGAGGGGGGTGAAGTAAGAAGCTGGCAAGTGATTGATGGAAAATGCTAAGGGCTGGAGTAGGAGGAACCTGATAAAAGAGCAGCATGAATCATACCAGAAAGGGAAGAAAGAGGGGCACCAGATGGAGGTGATAAGCAGGAGGAGGAGGAGGAGTGGGAAATAGAAGAGAAAAGCGGAGCAGAAAAAATTACCAAAAGGAAAAATCAATATTCATGCCATCAGGTTGGAGGCTACCTAGATGAACACGAGGTGCTGTTGCCCCACGCTGAAAGTGGCCTCTTCATGATAGAAGAGCAGGCCATGGACCAACATGTCAGAATGGTAATGGGGATAGGAATTAAAATGTTTGGCCATTTTAAGTTGCAGAAAACATTCTGTTGGATGCAGAAGCTCATGGGGTGATAGGTAAGGACAATAGGAACTCTAACCTTGTTAGGGCGGCGGGAAGAGGGGTGAGCATGGATGTCTGGGAAATGGAGATGTGGATGAGGGCAGCATCGATGGAGGAAACCCCATTCCTAGGGGAAGGAGGACATCCCTGATGTCATGGGAACAGATGCGGTAGCGAAGGAGGAACTGAGAAAGGGGAATAGCATTTTTTAGGAGAAAGAGCGGGAAGAGGTATAGTTAAGATAGCCATGGAAATCAGAAGGTTTACAAAAGATAATGGTAGGCAGTTTGTCTACAAAGATGAAGACAGAGAGATTGAGAGAGGGTAGAGGGGTGTGAATTTAAAGGCAATGTGGAAGTTGGACAACTAAGTTAATGATGGGCTCAGTATGGGTACATGAATCTGCACCAATGTAGACATCATTGTAGAGCAGACAGAGTTAGGGAGCATTATCAGGACTGTTCCATGCAGCCAGCAAAAAGGCAGGCATAGCTGGGGCTCATGGCTACCCCTTGAATTTGGTGGAAGTGGGAGCAGATAAGCCAAATGTAAAAGAAACATGTTTAAAATATCAATTGGACACAATAAGTATGAAACTATAATAGACAGAAGGGCTTTCACTTTATTAAAGTTAAACCTGATATTTTCATTTTCAAAATGATGCCATAAATAAAATGTCTTAATTGATTACAGAAAAGCCACATATCCTCTTATAACCAAAGATGTAGTGGAAGACATTGTGGAGGCATTAGTAACCATCTTTCAAGAATCACTAGATTCTGGAATGGTTCCAGAGGTCTGGAAAATTGCAAATGTCACTCCACTATTTAAGGAGGGAGTACTGGCAGAAGAAAGGAAATTATAGGCCAATTAGCCTGATTTCAGTTGTTGGGAAGATGTTCGAGTCTATAACTGAGGATGAGGTTTCAGGGTACTTGGAGGCACATGATAAAATAGGTCAAAAATCAGCATGGTTTCCTTATGGGAAAATCTTGCCTGACAAACCTGTTGGAATTCCTTGAGGAAATAACAGGCAGGACAGACATAGGTGAGTCAGTAGAAGTTTACTTGGATTTTCAGAAGGCCTTTTGACAAGGTGCCCACACATGAGGCTGCTTAACAAGATAAGAGCCCATGGTATTACAGGAAATGTACTAGAATTTCCTGTAACACCACTGGGACACCACGGGCGCAGCAGAGATCGCACTTTCTGAGGAAGCTTAAACAAGCATCACTCCCCACTAACATCTTAACTACATTCTACAGAGGCGTGGTTGAGAGTGTGTTGACCTTTTGCATCACAACCTGGTACTCTAGCTGCAGTGTTGCCGACAAAAAAGCCTTGCAGAGGGTGGTTAGGGGAGCAGAGAAGGTTACTGGGATCTCCCTACCTTCTGTCCAAGACCTCTTTCAGAGTCGATGCCTCCAGAAGACACGGTACATCATTAAAGACCCCTCACACCCTCTCCATGAACTGTTTGTTCTTCCGCCATCAGGCAAACGTTACAGTAGCATCAAAACTAAAACCACAAGGCTACTAAACAGCTTCCTCCCACAAGCAGTCAGACTGCTAAACAGCTGCTCCACCTGACTCTACTTTGGACACTTATAACTGATTTAACTGACATGTGGCTGTTGTGTTTTACTATTTATTGTTATGTTTATTATTTAGTGTTGCGTTTGTTATGTTATGATTGCACTGCCCCTGAGGAACACTGTCTCATTCTGCCCTGCAGAGCTGATGTATGGTTAGAATGACAATAAAGTTTTTCGAATCTTTGAATTTTTGAATGGATAGATGATTGATTGGCTAACTGGCAGGAGGCAAAGAGTGGAAATGGAACCTTCTCTGGTTGGTGGCCGGCAACGTGGTGTTCTGCAGGGGTCGGTGTTGAGACCGCTTCTTTACAGATTATATGTTAATCTGACAGAATTGTCAGATATGTTGGATGACAGAATTGACAGCTTTGTGGCTAACTTTGTGGACAATATGAAGGTAGGTGGAGGGGCAGATGGTGTTGAGGAAGCAGAAAGTCTGCAGAAGGACTTAGATTAGGAAAATAGGCAAAGAAATGGCAAATGGAATATAGTATAGGGAAATGCACGATCATCTACTTTTCGTATAAGGATTAACAGTGTAGACCATTTCCTAAACAGGGAGAAAATTAAAAAATCAATGATGCAAGGGGACTTGGGAGTCCTTGCACAGGATTCCCTACAGGTTAACTTGCAGGTTGAATTGGTGGTAAGGAAAGCAAATG
Organism: Mobula birostris; assembly: GCF_030028105.1. Lineage (NCBI taxonomy): Eukaryota > Metazoa > Chordata > Chondrichthyes > Myliobatiformes > Myliobatidae > Mobula > Mobula birostris. Next base: position 123,461,399 of record NC_092379.1, on the reverse strand, counting down.
CAATCTTAACATTTCTCTTGAGAGGACTAGAATATAAAAGTCACGATGTAATACTGAGGCTGTATAAGGCATTGGTTTGACCATATTTGGAGTACTGTAAGCAGTTTTGGGCCATTTATCTAAAAGAAGTGCTGGCATTGGAAAGAGTTCAGAGGAGGTTCACTAGAATAATAATAATTCCGGGTAGCGGATGACTTCCTCCCACGCCGTTCTGATGTAGTTGGAATTCGTGTACGAGGCAAGTTACAGCAGTGGTTTGCCATTGCCTTCTGCTGGCTGAGTTTTTTTTTTCCCCCGAAGAGATCACCAGCTCTTAACCCCACACGGATGGAAAGCGTGCTGGGGGGAGCCGGCTGGGTTTGAACTTTGGAACCTCCACTCCGCAGTCCAGCGCTGATGCCACTACGCCACCAGCCGGCTCACTAGAATACCAGGAATGAAAGGGTTAACATTTGAGGAGCTTTTTATGGTTATAGGCCTGTACTCACTGGAGTTTAGAAGACTGGGGGGGTGGGGTGAGAGAATCCGAAAGAAACCTACTGAACATTTAAAAGTTTGGATAGAGTGGATGTGGGAAGGATGTTTCCTATAGTGGGTGAGTCTAGGACCAGAGGGCACAGCCTCAGAATAGATGGCACCCACTTGGAGCAGAGATGAGAAGGAATGCCTTTAGCCAGAGAGTAGTGAATCTGTGGAATTCTTTATCACAGACGGCTATGGGGGCCAAGTCATCGGGTATATTTAAAGTGGAATCCATAAAAGAATGCAGTTACTGTACTATTGTTTCAATGGAGTCCTTTGATAACATGTGGTTTAAGATGATACTTACTTTGAAGTAAAAGAAGGATTACTGAAAATAATCAGCAGGCCAGACAGAGTTTGGAGAGAGAGAAAGAAACCTATTGTTTTTGGATGATGACTTTTCATCAGAAAAGATTATATAGAAAATAAATCATAATTAATAGATGGTATGGTTTGCTGGATGGTAAAATTCTGACAACAAGCAAAGAAAGTTATACTTTGATGCATCTGGTGTTACATCCATAAAAAGTTTTGACAAAGCAAAGTCCTCCTAAAATAATTTGGACTATTTTAAGTTCACTATTTCTTCAATAATCATTTACCTGACAAAATCTTGCGCATGTAATTTGTGAAAGTAATAGTGTGGGAGATTTGGCGAGGGACTTAATTGGTAATGAAAGCTCACTAATACGCAACTGTAGTCTCTTCTATTTATTGTTGTGGAGAAGTTATTGTTTCATAAGTTTTAACAGTTCCTCTGAAGATCCAAAATGCCTTTGCAACAGTGTACGAATTAACTTTCTACAGTGACACTGAACGATGGCCAAAGGATTGAGAAACGTTACATAATAGTCCCAATATTTATTTCTATTCCTTGCAATGCCTTTAGAAAAGTGTCCTAAAGTGCTTAAAAGCAAGTACATCATTGGAAATGACAAGAGACAGTGAGCACGTTGTGGCCTTTCCGACATCACTACTTTTAAAGTATTCAAAGAGAGCCCTTGGACAGAAATGTCTGTAGATAGCCTACAGCATCTAAACACAGCATCTAGTGGCCCAGCCAACACAACTGTGTTTCAAAATGAAATATAGACTAAATGCATTCCTTAAAGATTTATTACATTCAAAGACACCAGCATTTTTGAATCCTAAGATTAGCATGCAAGATGAATACTGCATGAACATCTCATCATAGCTAATGCATTTATGCAACTAAGTTATTCTAAATCAGATAAACAAGAAACTACCATCTGTCATTGCAGTCAGCTTCAAGTTGGGCTTCCAATTTCAAAATATTGCCCAAAGCAAGAATAATTCAGACCACTATTGTGTGTAACAATTCGACTGATAATTTTCTTAAGGCAATGAAATTTATGCTATTCACTTGTTTTGAGTATGACAACTGTTCTGCAAGTTAGCACTATACATCAGTTTGCATTTCTCCCCAAAGGATATCAGATCTAGATTCAGATGTTCCTTCACTTTGAGGCTAGATTTGGAAACTGCATAAATAAAGTTTTAACTGCACACAATATATGCAAGAGCAGATTTTTAAAATGCTGTTTTGTCACATGACGATCTTTACCTGTGGTACAATGCCAATGGCCTTCCGTAAGCTTTCCAAACTGACATCTTTAATATTCTGGCCAGCCACATATATGTTCCCTTTCTGAGGTTCATAGAAGCGGAACAGCAACCTCACTATTGTACTTTTTCTAATTCAAAGGAAAAATATTTTACTGTTATTTAAAATGAATGCAGAAGCATGAATGAGCCTACAGTACAAATGACTAATTACTGTACGAGAGAATTCTTTCCCATGATTTTCAAACTATAAACTTGATTGTCTCACTAGTAAATAGTTAGGTGGACAAGCATTCAAAGATTCAAAAATACAATGATAATTCAGATACAAATTATTAATAGTCAATTTTGAGATAAGATACTGATCCAGATTAAGTATATTGACAAGTATTAAAATTAGAGGCCTGAGAAAACTAGTATCAGCTTTCCATTTTAAAAAAGTGGTCCAGAAAATTATAGGGCAGTCAGCTTAAAGTTGGTGTTAAGTTCAAGGATGAACATTTTGTAAGAATGCAAAATACAAATTAAAAAAATATCGAAAACAGATAACTATCTTATCAGTCTTACTTAGAGGAAGCAGACTAGATCAGCCTTACTAGATTGCAGAAGAAAAAAAGCACAACAGAACGGGCTGAAGCAAATTTATGTTTGAATCTTTCTATAACATTCAGTGGGGTACCACTAAGTGGTATAGAAAGATTCAGAAGACATGCAGAACTGAGGGTGAAGTAACAGAATGGGTTGCAAGTTGGATGCAAATCAGTAAACAGATTACAAAATAAATGCCGCTACTAAGACGGCATAGAAATCTGTGTTGTGGTACGACATAGTGCTTGGAGGTGGAATATTTTAATTCACCTTTTCTAAAATACAGAGATCTGGTGATGGGCATCAGAAATAATTTTAAAACTGCAGATGACAGTAAATTTCAACTCTATAAAACTCTGGTTAGGCCACACTTGGGAGTACTGTGTCCAGTTCTGGTCGCCTCACTATAGGAAGGACGTGGAAGCATTGGAAAGGGTACAGAGGAGATTTACTAGGATGCTGCCTGGTTTAGAGAGTATGCATTATGATCAGAGATTAAGGGAGCTAGGGCTTTACTCTTTGGAGAGAAGGAGGATGAGAGGAGACATGATAGGGGTATACAAGATATGAAGAGGAATAGATAGAGTGGACAGCCAGCACCTCTTCCCCAGGGCGCCACTGCTCAATACAAGAGGACATGGCTTTAAGGTAAGGGGTGGGAAGTTCAAGGGGGATATGAGAGGAAGGTTTTTCACTCAGAGAGTGGTTGGTGTGTGGAATGCACTGCCTGAGTCAGTGGTGGAGGCAGATACACTAATGAACTTTAAGAGACTACTAGACAGGTATATGGAGGAATTTAAGGTGGGGGGGTTATATGGGAGGCAGGGTTTAAGGGTCGGCACAACATTGTGGGCCAAAGGGCCTGTACTGTGCGGTACTATTCTATGTTCTATAAATTTAAAGATAAAGTTTGTCACATTTGTCTTATAAGACTGGACATGCAACGACAAATGATTTTTAATGTAGAATAGTGCACAACAGTGCATCCAGGTGAAAAAAGTCAGGAAATCACATGCTGCTCGGATAGAATCTAAATTTTATAGAAACAAAGAGGGGTCTTAGTGGGAACACTGAAAGTAGCAATAAGTTATCAGACGGCAAACAAAAAGGCACTGGAGTTCATTTTGAAGATATTCTGTTGCACTTATACAGACACTTCTGATATTATACATTATTATGAAGAAATCAGAATTAAGGCTAGACAGACTGGAAATATTTTCTCTAGAAAAGAGAACACAAAATGTTGTCCAATGGGGGAGTTTTCAAGAATACGTGTAGTGGAAAAGGCTTCCATTTTTGATTAAGTCCCAAAAGGGGAATCACAAATATAAAATAAATCTTCATTAAACCCAACAGAGTATGCAAGTAAATTCCTCTACTGAGGAGTTGTAAAACTGTAAAAAGGGAGATCACAAAGAAAGGCTGAGGCAAACAGTGCAAATGCTTTAAAAGGAAGCTAGACAGGCACAGAGGGAAGGGCAAAAGGAGATACTGATCTAGCTAATTAAGGATACCAACATGGATGGGCTGAATAGACATCTTTCATCCAATACCTCATTTAGTTTTTAGCATAATTATTTGCATTTTAAGAGATTCAAAATAATCCTTCATGCATTTTCCCTGACAATCATTCCTTTACAAAACGTCAAAATTCTTTTGCTTCTGTAATGTGAAACATATTAGGAATAAGAATCCCACTTTAAAAAAATACCAAATTAAGTAACTGTACCAGGATATCAATTAACTTCCTTACTGTGAATGACTTTGGTCAAAAAGATGCTTTGAAGAACCAAGAAAGTTTGCAGATAGAAAGGCTGTTGAAAATTTAATTACCAATTGCCCACATAGTGATAGGCATAAGTAAACTGGAGGTGAACCAGAGTAAACCAGAAAGAAAAGAATTGAAGTACATTTCTGCAAAAAAAAAGAATCATCTGGTACAAGTTCTCGTCCATACATATCCAAATGATACCAATGGTTCAACATTGCACTGGACCATAGTGGGGAAGTGACTTATTGTTAATTGGTCACTCCCATATAAGAGTAAGAGAAAAAAACATGCAAAACATAGACATAAAAAGATAGAAGAGAAAAATCTAGAAAACATTTCTAAAGACTACCACTATACAGTACTTACTTACCCTGAACCACTACCACCTACAATTGCCACCTTTTTCCCAGCAGGAACTTCAAATGATACTCCATTAAGGACCTTTTGGCCATCCAGATATTCAAAGTAAACATCATCAAAAGTGATGGTAGAATTTTCAGGAGAAACTTGAAGTACTGGAGCTGTTTGTGCCTCCTAGAAAAGCACAAAAAGAACCATTAATTTGCATTATACCCAATGACCTAACTACATCTGGTTTGCAAAAATAAACCTATGGTGCCTCTTCAGATATTGTAATTAGTAATTACAGGATTATTTACTTTAAATATTCAATCAAAAATCTATTTAATTTTTATATCGCATATAAATTTCAGTCTAAAAATTCAGAACTTTAAAACTTAGAGCCTACATCACTGATTTTGTAAAATTGCACCATCTTACCTTAATCTTTGTGTCAATGCTTAGCAAAGTAAACAATGTGTTCATGTCTATTAGTGCCTGCCGTGTCTCTCTATACACAGTCCCCAGAAAGTTTAAGGGAAGAGACAACTGGAAAAGTAGTCCATTTACCATCACCAGATCTCCCACTGTCAGTGTACCTACAAAAGTGAATGGAACATTACAAGAAATTTCCATTCTGCTTTTCCATTTGAGCTCAAGCAAGACAAACAAAAAACATTTTATCTTAAATATTTTGGAATTAAATGTTTGTCTTATCCAATTTATGGTGATGAGTTTCCCCAACTCTTTATTCAGAATGACATATGATTATACTGTGAAAGACAATATTAATCATAATTAGAAATCTGGCATATTAAAGCATGACCTGTTATACTCACTTTTTCATTTCATTTGAATCGGATAGAAAGGAAGGTGGTGTAAGATGAGAGATAATAATCAAACAATGCAATGTTAAACAAAATGTTTGACAAACACTTTATACACTGTTACTGAAATGCAGGCACAGCATTAGGTATGCTTACATGAGGAATTTTGACATTGCAAAAAGTAGATCCATCCTAATTTTTTCAGATTATTGCTGGTTTATTGGTCAATGAAATCCTAAGATTTTTTCCCTGCATTTGACAATTGATAAAAGGATACCCAGCACATCAAAAAAAGTTTCAATTATTTCCATTTCCATAACAGATAAAGGGAGAGAGGTGTCAACAAAGAAATAATTTGTCTAATCTCATATGTTTCACATACTCGTTTGCTGCTTTCTTTTTCTGACCACTGGTATCATCTCCATTGCCAGCTGAATACTGCCAGCCTGTCAGTTTGTCCAGAGAAAAGTCAACTTAATTGTGTATTTATCAATGTAATCAACATGTTCATTGAGAATTGTGAAACAGCAGTCTCACCAGTACTTAAATCACACCTGTGATCTTACACACAGCCACAGCATAGGCATTAATCAGCTACCTTCCGACACTAAACAACCCAAGTTCTCTAACAGACATTTAATGAGTTATACAAACTGCACATTAATGAAGAATGTGGGAGATCTTCCCAAAATAAAACAAGAAAGAAAAATGCAGATTATCAAGCATAAAACACATTAATAAGTTTAACAACAGTACCTGCCAAGATTCTTTGACTTGCAAGTAACATGATACCAGTCAAACCAAGGCTGAAGATAAGATTTTGACCAAAGTTCAGTACTGCAAGACTTGAGGTAGTCTTCAGAGACGCATCTTCATAAGATTTCAAGAATCCATCATACCTCTCAGCCTCATACTTCTCATTATTGAAATACTGCAATTGGAATTTTTACTTTAGCACTCTTGTCAATCAGTAACTCATTTAGTTATTAAAGTCTATTAAATGTAAAGCAAATAAGTTACATATTACAAAGCATAAATAGACATCTGAAGGATGTTGTTCAGAATGCAGTACATTTCTGACTTACTGCACAATTAAATTATTTTGATATTTTCTGAAATTATTTCCTGTTTCACTAGGAGCACCAGTCTGTGCCCAGATCCTCCCATGGGTAGGACATTAGCTTCACGCTCGGGACTTCCCATGGAAATCCAAAGTTTTGTTTGGATCGGCCAAATACCCCACTTCCCAGAGTATCTTGGATACAGACACAAATATTATCACCAGATTATGTTTATTGTCATTCAGAAAATCAAAAGAGACTGATTTATATTTTCTCTAACTGGATTGTATTCACAATCATAACATACAGCTCATGCTAGGGGGAATGGCCTCAACCTTTACATTTCTGCACTACTTGAAATTTTGCGGAATGGTGCCAGAATTTTAAGCATATATATTCTTAGAACGAGGGAAAAGATTGCTTTAAAAAACTATTCAGAATCTAACAGAACTGAATTCAGAGCATTGTACCTTCACAGTTTCATAATTCAGGAGAGAGTCTATTGCGGCATTGCCAGCATCATTGTCAGCCTTATTCATTGTGATTCGGAACCGAGTTCTACAAATGAGAAATTATGCTGAAGTTACAAAGTTGCCACCGAAAGGGCACTAGCATGAATGAAGAAAAGTAAAAAGCAAATGTTAGTTCTACAGTACCTCCACTGTGTAATACCAATGGTGAAAGCCGAATATGCACCCAAAGTCCCCAGGGTTATTAAAGCAAATGACCCACCGCATTTAAAGTACTGCAAAAAAAACATTAAATTGAAAACAGTATTTATTAATCAAAATTTAAGTGATTTGAACAAATTAAACCAAATATGAAAAATGCAGATTGATGTGAAGATAAATATGTATTTCAAAAATCTATCTTGACTTAGTTTGCTCAATGATTAAATTTATTAGGTACAGGTCAACCTTCACTAATCCAACTACCTATAATCTGGTTCCTTCGATAATCTGGCACTGATTATGCTTAATGTGATCCTTCTGTAATTCGGCATTTTCACTAATCCAGCACTCCTCAGGTCCCAATGGTGCCGGATTAGTGAAGGTCGACCTGTACTGGACCTTGTCCACTAGATATCAAGAAAAATTATAGATATCAACAAGATTGCCAATGAACTGCAAACTATAAACCTTAATACAATTTACAGTGAATACATCTGTGAAGAGTGTGATGGAGACTTGGGCTATGACAGTTTAAACCACCCTATCTAATGAAGTACTTTTTTATGAACTTAAGAATTTTGTTGTCACATGATGATTTACTTGGGAAGCAAACAACAACATTCACTGAGACAATAATTCCTAAGTGATGATGGAAATGTTTAATACTTAATACAAATACACTGAGTATTTTTAATAATTGTCACTATGATCTACTTTCTTTAAAAAAAAGATGCTTTTTCACATTTCAATCATATTCACATTTCTTAAATCACCATTTTCTTGACGATGGGGCCGGACTGTTGCCTTAACTTGCCAACCACCAACCAACATTCCTCCCCAACTGTGGAAGGCAAAGTGAGCTGATGTTCCACACCTTACTGGCATTCATTGAGGTGAAGCTGGCACCAAGAATGGACATTGGCCTTGCTCTCAGAACAACATACATGGGGCACCACTCACAGAAGATGAGTAGTGCCGACGCAATTGGCAATCACCTCTGATCTGGGCCGACATTTACGTGCTGGGCGGCACCTAATTAATTAGCTTGTTTATTTCGGCTTTTTTCTTAAAGATGTGTTGGGTGCGTCCCGGCCACCGCTGCATTCTCCGCAGCAATATATCGGTCCGCAGCCCGGTGGTTGGGGTGGTGGGACACTGGGGTATCATCTCTTCGTCGTCTGTTTCCATCAGGGCAGGCAGGTCATCTTCTTCTATGTCTGCCTGCCTCAATGTCGAAGGTCGAGGTTCGTCACCTGCTGTGGAAGGCTTGAAAAATGACAGTATGCTTGACTGCTTAGCCTCGCACATTTTTCTATCATACAGTTCTTTGTAAGCACTCAAACCAACTTGCAAATATGCCCTAAACCTATGTACCCTTTTAAAATTAAAGTCATACTTTTCTGCAATCATTGCAGCGAAAATCTCATGCAGTTGCTTCACATTCAGTCCCTGGACGACTTCACTTTTGGTCCATTCGCTACTGCATTCGGTTTAGATTGTTATCCTTTCCTCTTCCAATTGCATCAGCTCTTCATCTATCAGTTCTCGGTCATGGGATGCCAAAACCTCTTCAACATCATGTTCGTCAACTTCCACAAGCCAAACTCACTTTGTCCTTACTTCGTTCACCACGATTGAAACACTTAATTATGTCTAGTTTTACACTAAGTGTAACACCCTTACGAGCTCTTTTAGGCTTTTCCTATACCTTAGAACTCATCTTGCTAACGGCTACTCACAGACACGTGTTTAAGCAATGCCGGCTAGAATGCAGTTCCGGGGGAGGAGCTTGGCTGCTCGGGGCACGTGCTGCCTTTTATCACGCGCTGCTTTCTCGGGCATTGCCTTTTTTCATAACAGTGAAAACACCTTCTGTTAGCGAAAACAGATAACTAATGTAGGTCTTTCGTAACAGCGAGGTTTCGTAAAGCGAATGTTCGAAAAGCGGAGGACACCTGTACCGTATATTCGAAACAGGGAACAATTAGGTTTGCGAATACAGGTGTCCCCCGCTTTTCAAACGTTTGCTTTACGAAACCTCACTGTTACGAAAGACCTACATTAGTTCCCTGTTTTCGCTAACAGAAGGTGTTTTCACTGTTATGAAAAAAGGCAGCGTGCGCCCTGAGCAGCCGCTCTCCCCCTTTATTCGAAACTGCATTCTAGCCGGCATTGCTTAATCACGTGCCTGTGAGCAGCCGTTAGCAAGATGAGTTCGAAGGTATTGGAAAAGCCTAAAAGAGCTCGTAAGTGTGTTACACTTAGCGTAAAACTAGACATAATTAAGCCTTTCGATCGTGGTGAACCAAGTAAGGACGAAGTGAGTTTGGCTTGTGGAAGCTGACAAAGGTGATGTTGAAGAGCTTTTGGCATCCCATGACCAAGAACTGATAGATGAAGAGCTGACGCAATTGGAAGAGGAAAGGATTACAATCGAAACCAAATGCAGTAGTGAACAGACCAAAAGTGAAGTCATCCAGGAACTGAACGTGATGCAACTGCGTGAGATTTTCACTGCAATGATAAAGAACGACTTTAATTTTGAAAGGGTATGTCGCTTTAGGGCATATTTGCAAGATGGTTTGAGTGCTTACAAAGAACTGTATGATAGAAAGATGCGCGAGGCTAGCAGTCAAGCAAGCCTTCAGCAGACGACGAACCTCGACCTTCAAATATCGAGGCAGGCAGTCATAGGAGAAGATGACCTGCCTGCCCTGATCGACGATGAGATGACACCCCAGTGTCCCACCACCCCAACCTCTGGGCCGCGGAGAATGCAGTGGTAGCCGGGACGCACCCAGCATATCTTTAAGAAAAAAGCCGAGATAAACAAGCTAATTAATTACGTGCCACCCGGCACGTAAATGTTGGCCCAGATCAGAGGCGACGCAATCGGCAATCGCCTCTGATCTGGGCCGACATTTACATGCGGGGCGGTACCTAATTAGCTTGTTTATTTCGGCTTTTTTCTTAAAGATGTGCTCGGTGCGTCCTGGCCACTGCTGTACCCCTGCATGCTTCGCGGATCGGTATCGGTTCGTGGCCCGGAGGGTGGGGGCCACTACACCACCTTAATCTCCAACGACTCAGCCTAACACACCATCATCAGTGTGCTCCATGTCTTCCCGATTCCCGTAAGTGATACTACACTGTACATATATTATTTCTACTTTATATAGGCTGTGTATTTTTAAGGTGTTATTTGGTATGATTTGGCAGCTTCATAGCTTAAGGGTTACTGGAGAGAGTGTTTCTGCCGAGAGCGCTTCCGTGAGATTTTCGCTACCGAGAACAGTGTGGAAATGATTATAGAGAAGTATTTCTACTTTATATAGGCTGTGTATTTATCATATCATTCCTGCTTTTACTAAATGTTACTGTTATTTTACGTTTTATGTGTTATTTGGCATGATTTGGTAGGTTATTTTTGGGTCTGCGAACGCTCACAAATTTTTCCCATATAAATAAATGGTAATTACTTTTTAGCTTTACGACCTTCCGGTTTACGAACCATTTCATAGGAACGCTCTACCTTCGGATGGCGGGGGAAACCTGTATTAGGAGAATCAAGCTGGCAGTTCCTATTTGGCCAACTTTACAACAAGATATGATAATTTAAATGGTATTGGTGCATTGTGAATTGAGAGTATACATGTTTAGATTTCAATTTCCTGCACAGTGAATTTCCAACATTTACTAAGCAACCTCCCTAGGCTGAGCACAAGGAAATAAGCATGTTTACATGTTCCTTAGAATACAAATGCACACAGAGGTCTGATAAAAATCGAACCAAAAAGCACAGCTCCAGTGACGCAGGGTCAGTGTTGATCTCCAGTGCTGTTTGTGTAGAGTTTTTCCTCTTGATCACACAGGTCTCCTCTGGGTGCTTGTTTCTTTTCACATCCAAAGGTGTGCTCATTGGCAGGTTAATCGGCCAATATACATGGCAGTGGTAGAACCAGTGGTGGGGTGCTGGGATGGGAGAGGAGGGTTATCGACAGGGCGATTCGTGGGATGTGAGCGAATGTAGGGAGAATAAGATCAGTGTAAGATTACTGTAAATGGGTGATGATAAATATGGATTCTGCAGGTTGGAGGGACTATTTCTATGGTATGTGGTTCTCCACGACTTAACAATTCTAAGTGTCCGTATTGATATATTCTCTGTATAAATAGTCCTTTGCCTGATACTTTTAGCTCAACCCCTGCTGGATAACCTTCAACTTGGTTACACACTTGATCTTGTCAGAGTATGTTTGTCTTTCAGTGCAAAAAGGTGCCTGGAGGTGAATGCTGATAGTTATCACATTCCAGAGTGCAGGACTCCGTATTGAGGAATGAACTGAAATTCACTGCAGCCACCGTAGTAAAGACTATTATGGAAAAGGAACACAGTCCAAAGTTCTACTGCCTATAAAAAGGGGGTTGGGTCCTGTGTAACCACCTCCCAAAGACATCATGGCATATTGTTTAAAGATAAACAGAGATTGCATTGATGCTTGTAAATAGAATATATTGATTCAGTGGTACAAAGAATGTAAAGAAAGATGATTGTATTGTATATCTTGTATTTTAGTCTATACAGGAAGTATAATGCAATATTATTTTTATTTTCTGAATAAACACCTCTAACAGACTATTACTTGCTGAACACAAAGCCAAGATCTCAGAGCTTCTATATTGTAAAACAGCACAAACCACCTGTGTCCTAATCCTTTTAGCCTGCAAATAGCTAATGTAGTTTTCTCCTGCTTCTGTGAAAGCCGAGCCAAATGACATAGATACCAAAATCGTCCAGGTGAAATACTACAATTATCTGCAGAAAATGCAGACATGATTTAAAAAAATTAATAGCATATTTCTTACACCAATCTGAATGTAGTGATCTTCAAATTTGCTTCATTACTTTAGAACCTCTTCCCATTTAGCTCTTCATCTGCCTTTCCAAATCAAGATTATTACAGTGGACATCAGGTCCAATGGAAAGTGTTGATTTTATATTCATGTCTGTTGGCAGTACATGACAACCATGTGGCATGTAAATATTACTCAACAGCTTTCAGTTGCTTATGAATTGATAAATTAATCAGTCATAGAAACTTCAACACAGAAACAGGCCCTTTGGCCCAACTATAACACCATAAGATATAGGAGCAGGATTAGGCCATTTGGCCCATTCAGTCTGCTCCACCATTTCAGCATGGCTGATCCGATTTACTTCTCAGCCCCAATCTCCTGCCTTCTCCCCACATCCCTTCATGCCCTGACCAATCAAGAATCCATCAACCTCTGACTTAAATATACATAAACACTTGGCCTCCACAGCTGCCTATCGGAAATAATTCCAGATTCACTACTCTCTGGCTAAAGAAATTTCTTCTCATCTCCGTTATAAAAAGGACACCCCTCCATTCTGAGGCCATGTCCTCTAGTCTTAGACACTCCCACCATAGGAAACATCCTCCCCAAATCCACTTCATCAAGGCCTTTCACCATTCGATAGGTTTCAATGAGGTCACCCCTCAATCTTCTAAATGTTAGTGAATACAGGCCCAGATCCATCAAATGCTCTCCACATAACAAGCCATTCAATCCTGGAATTATTTTAGCAAACTTCCTTTGAACCCTGTCCAGTTTCAGCACATCATTTCTAAGAAAAGGAGCACAAATCTGCTCACAATATTCCAAGTGAGGCCTCATCAGTTCTTTATAAAGTTTCAACATTACATCCTTGCTTTTATATTCTAGTCTTCTTGAAATGAATGCTAATATTTGCCTTCCTCACCACAGACTCAACCTGCAAATTAACTTTTAGGGAATCCTACACAAGGACTCCCAAGTCCTTTTGTGCCTCAGTTTTTTGTATTTTCTCTCCATTTAGAAAATAGTCAACCCTTTCATTTCTTCTACCAAAGCGCATGACCATACACTTCTTGACACTGTATTCCATTTGCCACTTTTTTGCCCATTCTCCTAATCTAAGTCCTTCTGTAGCCTCTCTACTTCCTCAAAACTACCTGCCCCTCCATCCATCTTCAAATTATCTGCAAACTTTGCAACAAAACCATCAATTCCATCACCCAAATCACTGACATATAAAGTATAAAGAATCGGTCCCAACACAGACCTCCGTAGAACACCACTAGTCACCAGCAGCCAGCCAAAAAAGGGTCCCTTTATTCGCACTCTTTGCCCCCTGCCAATCAGCCATTGCTTTATCCATGCTAGAATCTATCCTATATCTTTCCATGGGTTCGTAGCTTGTTAAGCAGCCTCATGTGTAGCAGGCACCTTGTTAAAGGCCTTCTTAAAATCCAAGTATATAACATCCTTTGCCTATCCTGGTTGTTATTTCTTCAAAGAATTCCAACAAATTTGTTAGCCAAGATTTTCCCTTGAGGAAACCATGCCTACTATGGCCTATTTTATCCTGTGCCTTCACGTACCCCGAGACCTCATCCTTAATAATCGACTCCAACATCCTCCCAACCACTGAGGTCTGAAGAACTGGCCTATGGTTTCCTTTCTTCTGCTTCTCTCCCTTCTTGAAGAGTGGAGTGACATTTGCAATTTAGCAGTCTGCTAGAACCAATCCAGAATCTGGTGACACTTGAAAAAGCATTACTAATGTCTCCACAATCTCTTCAGCCACCCCTTTCAGAACCCTGGGATATACATCATCTGATTAGGTGACTTATCTACCTTCAGACCTTTCAGTTTCCCCAAGAGCTTTCTCTCTAGTTATGGTAACTTCACACACTTCATGCTCCTTGACACCTGAAACTTCCACCATATTGCTAGTGTCTTCCACAGTGAAGACTGATGCAAAATACTTAGTCAGTTCATCCGCCATTATACAACTACCAATCCAGAATAGCTGATACCCTCGTGGGCTCAACCATGTACTGCTCTAAAAAGCCATATCGTAGTCACTCTATAAAATTCCTCCTCCTTTAATCAAGCACCAACCTAATTTTCCCAATCTACCTGCACACTGTAAGTCCCCAATGGCTAATGTAACATTGCCCCTTTGGCCTACAATTTCAACCTCCTGTGTGGGGATCTGCATACAACTCTCATCAGGGTCTTTTTACCCTCGCAGTTCCTTAGCTCTATCCACAATGATTCAACACCTTCCGACCCTATATCACATCTTTCTAATGATTTGATTTCATTTTTTACCAACAGAGCAATGTCGCCCCCTCTCGCTTCCTGCCTGTGCTTTCTATGCAACATGTATCCTTGGATATTAAGCTCTCAGCTATAATCTTCTTTCAGCCATGATTTAGAGATGTCTATAACATCATACCTGCCAATCAGCAACTGTGCTGTAAGTCAATCTACGTTATTCTGTATACTGTGTGCATTCAAATACAACACCTTCAGTCCCATACTCACTCTTTTCGATTTTGTCCACTTTTTATGTTGCAACTCATACTCTTAACTGTAATTTTGCCCTATCAGCAGCCTCTCCTCAATACACATTGCTTCTGTTTGTAAACCAGCTACCTCATCTTCAGCACTATTATCTGCCTTTCCTATGAAATCGAACCCACATTCACCACTTGCGCTGACAGCTTGTTCACAATCTCACCAACCTAAGTGAAGATCCCCCGTCATGTTCCCCTTAAACATTTCACCTTTCATCCTTAACCCGTGATCTCTAGTGGTAGCCTCATCCAACCTCAGTGAAAAAAGCCTGCTTGCATTTACCCTATCGATACCCCTTAGTTTTGTGTACCTCCATCAAATCTCCCCTCAGTTCTCTAGGTTCTAGGGAATTAAGTCCTAACCTATTAAACCTTTTCCTATAACTCAGATCCTCAAGTCCCAGCAACATCCTTGTAAATTTTCTCTCATGTCTTTCTATCTTTTGACAGCTTTCCTGGGGGTAGGTGACCAAAACTGCTCACAATACTCCAATTTAGGACTCACTAATGTTTTATACAATTTCAACATAACATCCTAACTCCTGTACTCAATAAGATGATTTATGAAGGCCAATGTGCCAAAAATCTCTCATTACAACCCAATCTACCCGTGACGCCTCTTTCAATGAATTATGGATTTGTATTCCCAGATCCCTTGGCTCTACTGCATTCATCAGTGCCCTACTGCTCACGGTGTAAGACCTACCCTGGTTGGCATTTTCAGCAGAGGGCCAAAAAGCAGTTTTAAGCAAACACGTTACTTACCAAAATGCTGCTAACAAGCAGTACTTCAAATGTAGTGGGACCGAGATTAAACACTAAGGCGCTGAGCACAAAACTGATTCCTCTTGTTCCTCTGTCTATGGCTTTTGAGAGTGCACCTGTCTGTCTGCTGAGGTGAAAGCCCAAATCTAAGTTGTGCAGGTGGAGGAAAACATTTTTAGCTATTCGCCTGATGGAACTTTGAGCTACTTTGCCAAAGACAGCATTCCTCAGCTCATTGAAGGCAGCTGCACAAACCCTGGAAACACCATCTGCAAAGGAATTCAGAAGATTCAAGTTGCCTTTTGTTTTTAAAATTTAAGTCAGCAATTCAAAGTTGCTTCAAGTGTAAAATTTCAAAAGTGAACACAAAATTAATATATTAAATAGATCTATCATGATCTGCCCGTTATGTTTAGGGCAGAGATGGGCAGCCATCTGTCTGTTTTTAGCCATGTCCTCTATAGTGCCCCAGGTGTGGTTCAGGGTCCTCATTTCTGCAAATAAATCTATAGTATACCAAAATTGCATTTCTTATTTGAACAAAAATACAATTTAACTATCTCAGCAAATTCTATGCTTAACACACAAAATAATTCCAAACATCTTCAGTCTGAGTATATTGATCTCAGCTGGGCTGTGACAAGCCAGTAACAGCTGCAGCATTGCAGGCTTTGGAAGAGAGATGCAAAATATTGAAAAAAGGACCTCTGTAATGATCACTTTCTGGCAAGCCCAGCACGAAGTGCATGTGAATATGTTTTTTGAGGACAGGATATAACTCTGCTTGGATCCATCCAATTATTGGCAAAACTTACTCCTTCTCAGCACGGAAACTCGCATGAAAAATGACAATTTATTCAATGTACTGGACAGCAGCTGATATCTGAGTAACTGAATCTCAGCAAGAAATTGCTGAAAGGAGGGAGAAACAATTAAAAAAAAATCAGTGAGTAAATAACAAATGCAGTGCCCATTCAAAACAAAGAATGGCAATTGGCACAAGATATTTGATCAATGTTTTTGCAGGCTCCATATAAAGGTTCCAGCATTACAAACAGAAATGTTTCTGGGGAATTTATGGCAATTATTGACAAGCTGTTTCAATAACATAATGGATCTATGCAATGCTTTAAATACAGCTATTTCCTCATGCTGATTCCTTTACGTTGTTTCCAGTTGTCCACATTGCTACCTGGTTTTGAATCCCTTCCCTGAAACATTTATTGACATGAAGGAGAGCTTGGCAATAAAGAAAAAGCAGAGATATGCCACTAACTGGATAGCTCACCAAACATCCATCAAGGTAAAATAAACCAAATAGTTCCATGATACCATCTACCACAATAGCTGAATGTCCATAGATCATGGCATGGTGGACTGGGGATATAACCTAATCAATTTGCAGTGCATTTGCCCAGTGAGCACATATTTGATGCTTCAATTTTTTTTTTCCCAGATGGTCATTTGCCACATGCATGTCTTATTTATTTATTTCTAATTGAAACATTTACATGACTCACTTTGATACAATGATACATACTCTCAAAAAATCACTTCAGTAACAGCCTCCAATTATATAACACATTTATGCAACATGAAGATAAATCCCTGCAATTCTAATCATCAGAATTATTTAGTAGTAGCTGCAAGTCAGTCAACATCTGTCAAGCAAATTAAAATATTTTACTTACAGCCAATAAGAACAGTTGTTGCCATGGTGATTACTGTACTGGTTGCATCATTGAGGTTCAAAACACTACCTGACATTTGGTTGAGTTCATCTACTGCATATTTAAACATGAAAGGAACCATTACATTTGTGAGCTGCAAAGACACAAGAACAAAACAGTACAAAAGGTTGAACATTATACTGAGTGAGTTATATGACTGATTTACAATTTCCTGAAGAAAGGTCCTGGAGGCAATTTGAAATGTCAAGTCCATGCTACTGTAAAAAGTTGGCAGTAAAGATTTAATTGACTACAACAGCTAATAGCTGGCAGCTGATGCTCGTATTATTATTGCTTCATTGTATTTACATGTCAGCTTTTAACAACAACACTACTACTCGTTTTACACTTATGAATGAGACCAAGCACTGCTCCAATGCCGTATTTTAAGTTTGCTGATGACACCACACTCGTGATAAATCAGCACATAGGTAGGAAATTGAAAATCTGGCTCTTACTCAATGTTAGCACAACCACGGGTCTAATTATTGACGTGTCCATAAGCCAGTCCTCATCGGGGGATCAGAGGTGGAGTTGGTCAACAACTTTAAGTTCCTCAGAGCTACAATTTCAGAGGACCTGTCCTGGGCCCAGCACCTAAGTGCAATTATGACGAAAATATGACAGTGCCTCTACTTCTTGAGGGGTTTGTGAAGATTAAGTGTGACATCTAAAACTTTGACAAACTTCAATAGATACATGATTAGGAGTCTGACTGGCTGCATCATAGCCTGGTACGGAAACATCAAGACCTTGAATGAAAAATCCTATAAAAAGTATGGCCCTTTCCATCACGGGTAAAGCCCTCCACATCACCGAGCATATCTACATGGAGTGTTGTCGCAGGAAAGCAGCAACCATCATCAGGGACCCCCACCACCCAGGTCATGCTCCTTTCTCACTGATGCCATCAGAAAGAAGATAGAGGAGCCTCAGGACTCACACCACTATCCCTCAACCATCAGGCTACTTAAACCAAAGGGGGGGATAACTTCACTCAGTTTCACTTACCTCACCACTGAACTGTTCCACAGTCTCTTTCACTTTCAAGGACCCTTCATTTCATGCTCTCAATATTTGTTATTTATTTATTGCTTATTTATTATTATTATTTCTTCTTTATTTTTGTCTTTGTACAGTTTCTTGAATTTTGCACTCTGTTGTCTTTCATTGATTCTATTGTGGTTATTGGATTTATTGAGTATGTCTGCAAGAAAATTAATCTCAGGGATGTACATGGTGGTATATATGTACTTCGACAATAAATTTACTTTGAATTTTTGAACTTTAGGCAGCAGTTCGATTAATGTGTAAAGAACTCTGCAAAATCATCCCATTTTAAGAAAACAATAATTGATGATTCTTATTATTTAAATATCAAGATATCTAACATCAGTTCAAATCACTTACAACTTAAAATTTTTTCATCAACCAGACTACACAATATTCACAATAATCACTTTCATGTTTAAACATAAAACATTTACTTTATGTGTTGCCCCTTTATTGTATTTGCTGTACTGTTCATGAATCAAGAGATGTCGAGGAAACATGAAAGTGATTATTGTGAATGGGAAGTCCAGATCAAATACTCACCTGTACCTCTACTGGTGACTACGAACATGTAATACTTAAGTCTAGTTGATGACAAAATTTTAAAGTTGTAGAGTGATTTGATTATAGGAAAATGTTACAGATTGATATTCCTAAACTATGAAGTAGTAATTTTCAGAAGAAAATGTAAAGGTCTTTGCAATAGTTGAATTGGTAAGCTAACGAAAGCCTGCTGTGTGGCAATGTATCTGGTGGCAATCAGGATTTCTTCACTTTCACTTAGTCCCCCTTTAGTTTTCCCACAGATTTATCCCCAAGGAATCTTGCACTTTTATGATCTTACACAAATGTTAGGTGGATAAGGAAAGAAAGAAGGCTTGAGGGATGAAGTAGCGTAGACATACTGGGTTGTATAATCTGCTTTTGTGAATAAAGAAACGTTCAAGCAAGGATCAGCTAAAACAAAGTCAACACTGGAAACATACATCATTGCCAACCACCCTGCAATTTTGGATGTTTCTTCCATTCACCCTAGGTGATTGTAGAGACAGTATTTTGAGAAAATATAACTATCCTAATTTTCCTAGCAATCTAAAAATTTTGTGGAGGAGCATTCATCATCTTTTACTAAAGACCATAGTTCCAAATAACACCATGCTCAAAGACCACTTTCAAAACTGCTCGAAATATTTTACCATGAAGTAGACAGGATTCCACCACAATTTCAAATGTGAATTTTGCAAAATGTTAAATTTTCCAAGTAACTGAAGGAAGAATAGGTAATATTAATAAGTGGAAAAACTAATGAGCAACACACAAAATGCTAGAGGAACTCAGCAGGTCAAGCAGCACCTACGGAGGGGAATATACAGTCAACATTTCAAGCAGAGATGCTTCATTAGAACTGGAAAGGAAGGAGAAAGAAGCCAGAATAAGACAGTGAGTGACAGGAAAGAGTACAAGCTGGTAGGTGATAGATGAAAGCAGGTGAGGGGGAAGATGGGTGGGTGGGGCAGAGGAGTGAAGTAAGAAGTTGGGAGTGGATAGGTGGAAGAGGCAAAGGACGGAAGAAATCTGATATGAGATAACAGTTGACCATGGAAGAAAGTTAAAGAGGAGGGGCACCAAATGGAGGTAATGAGCAAATGAGAAGGGGTGAAAGGGGAATGAAAATGGGGAATTGAAAGTGGGGGGGCAGAGAGAAAATTCGAAAAGTCCCAGAGGTCATGCCATCAAGTTGGAGGGTACCCAGACAGAATATGAGCTGTTGCTCCTCTAACCTGAATGTGGCCTCATCACGGCAGTAGAGGAGGCCATGAACAGATGTGTTGGAATGGGAATGGGAAGCTGAATTGAAAAGACTGGTTACTAGGAAAAAGTGCCTTTTCTGGCAGACACAGCAAATTTGCTCAATGGAGTGATCACTAATCTACAGTACTTTGGGTGTCACTGATGCAGAGGAGGCCACACCGGGAGTGCCGGATACAGCTGATGACCCCTCACCCGGAAGGACTTTTTGGGGCCTTAAAGGAGGTGGTGTATGGACAGGTGTAGTATTTATCCTGCTTGCAGGGATAAGTGTCAGAAAAGAGATCAGTGAGAAGGGATGAATGGACAAGAGTCTCAAATAGTGAACGGAGTGGAGTAGGAAAGACCTGCTTAGTGGTAGGATCCCATTGTACATGCTGAAAGTGATGGAGAATGACGCGCTGGATACGGAAGCTCATGGAATGGTAAAAAAGAACAAAGGGAACCCCCATCCATGTTATGGTGGGGTGACGGCAGATGTGTGAGAAATAGAGATGTGGGTGAGGGCAGCATCTAATACTTATAATGAACTTTTATAATTTAAAAAGAAACTAATATTTATAATTAAAGGACTACTTCTTCCACTTGGCCAGTCACAGGATTACGGTTGACACCGTTCTAGCTATGTGGGTACTGAAGTGATTAATGAGACCAATGTGGGAACTGAAGATTCTTCCAGACAAGACAGGCCCTGGCTAACAGTTAGTGAAGTAGTGCTCTCCTTCCTCCGCTTATGCAGGGCTTCTCTGGTCCCCATAACTATACCAAATACTCCTCTTCCACTTATAATGATCATGAACCAAAGATGCCTAGGAATCATGAGGACACTGCATTTCTTCACCTGCTTTGACTTTGATCAGCTGCTTGAATCTTTTCATCCACACATGCTGGTAATTTCTTCGGGGGTTCTCTTGTTCAATTGGTAAATAAAGCTTTAGGTAGCATTGCCTCAAACTAGTGGACACGCAATAAGAGGAAGTGGCAGTAAACTGATGTTTAGTGAACATCCAGAATGAGCTGAGTGGAAGGGGCAGTTGAGAGAATGCACACCAGTCTTCATTGAGGGGTCAGCAGTGGAAAGAGCGAACAGCTTCAAGTTTCTGGACATGAGCATCTCAGAGGGTCTCTGCTGAGCCCATCATATTGATGCAAGCATGAAGAAGGCATGCCAGTGGCTATACTTCATTAGGAGTTTGAGGAGATCTGGTACATTACCAAAGACTCCGGCAAATTTATCCAGACGTACCGTGGAAAGCATCCCGACTGGTTACATCACTGCCTGTTATGGAGGCTCCAATGCACAGGAGGGTTGTAAACTCAGCCAGCTCTATCATGGGCACAAACCACCCCACCAGAAGACACCTTCAAAAGGCACTGCCTCTCGAAGGTGGCATCCATCCTTAAGAATCCTCACCATTCGGGATATGCCCTCTTCTCATTACTACCATCAGAGAGGTATGGGAGCTTAAAGATGCACACTCAGCATTTTAGGAACAGCTTCTTTGCCTCTGCCTGTTTTCTGAATAGTCCATACCCCTATGAATATTACCTCCATTCCACTTCTGCACATTTATTTTCATTTTTATTATAACCTATAGTGATTTTTGTTTTATGCTTTGCACTGTACTGCTACCACAAAACCAATTTCACGATATGCGAGTGATGATAAACCTGATTCTGATCGGAATGAATTCCCAACAGCAAGCTTAAGTCGGCAAAAAAATAAGGACAATAAATCTGCAAAAGTATGAAAGATAATAGTTGGATATTTAATTGGGTTATTTGATCCAATGATGTAGCGCAATATTGTGGTTATTTACTGAAGAGTTAAATGAAAATGCAAAATCTGTATTTAAAAGAAAATTTATACCAGAGAGAAATACCATTGAAACAGATGAGGAAAATTATGTTGCATGGTGAAACCATGAGATATGGTCTTATGAAAAGTCTAAGACCATAACACATAGGAGCAAAATTAGGTAATTTGACCCATTGAGCCTATTCTGCCATTTGATCAAGACTGATTCATTTCTCTCTCAACCCCGTTCTCCCACCTTCTCCCCGTAAACATTCACGCCATGACTTATCAAGAATCTTTCAACCTCTGCCTTAAATACACTCAATGACCTGACCTCACCACCCTCTGGCTAAAGAAATTCCTCCTCATCTCCATTCTAAACGGACATACCTCAATTCTGGTTCTAGACTCCTCCACTACAGAAAACATCCACTCTGTCTGGGCCTTTCAACATTCGATAGTTTTAAATGAGATTCCCCCCCCCACCCCGCCAATTCTTCCAAATTCCAGCAAGTACAGGACCAAGACCATTAAACGCTCATCATATGATAAGCCTTCCAATCGCGGAAGGCTTACCGTGAACCTCCTTTGAACCCTCTCCAATGTCAGCATGTCCTTTCTTAGATAAGGGGTTCAAAACAACTCATTAACATACCATTGAACAGATGAGGAAAATTATATTGCATGGTGAAACCAATGGTAAGCTTTCAGTAGAATGCAGTTGTGTTTTTTTACATAGATTTGATGTTAAAAATTAAAGTCTACATAACAAAATTAAGCTTCAAAAACTACACATTATCTTAAGTTAGCATTTAAAATATGAAAATCACTGCAGAGCTTATAATCAAAACAAAAAACACATGTCAAACAGAAAATGCCGCACTGCAATGAATAATGAGAATTACCCCACTACGAAAGAAGGCCAAGCTGCTTAGGGACGATGCAGTCACGTGGATATTATTTAAATGAAGTTCTCGAGTGAATAAAGCCAGGATTTTCAGGACACAGGATATACAGTTAATATCATTATTGCAGCTGATGACACTAAATACTAACATGGTTTTGGGGCAGAAAAGGGGGTCTTCAGCAACAAAGGAGTGTTTTACCATGAAACAAAGATTTCAGCAGTCACTGTAAGCTTAGATTGCCATTTCATTTCAGCAAGACCATCTTGTTAGATGTATTAAACTACCATCTTCCGATTATATGTAAAAACTTACAAATTTGATGATGAATACAAAACCAGTGTCTGATTTATCTTATACAGATAATATTAATAAATTGCTTTTGGGTCTGCTTTCCCTTCTCCCATTCCACAACCTTGCATCGATATTTGACTGAGGGGAGCAGGGGTGAGAGCAGATGGGTAACTTGAATTGAAAGCTATTAAGTG
Source organism: Mobula birostris (assembly GCF_030028105.1). Lineage (NCBI taxonomy): Eukaryota > Metazoa > Chordata > Chondrichthyes > Myliobatiformes > Myliobatidae > Mobula > Mobula birostris. The sequence goes on along the minus strand of NC_092379.1, from coordinate 123,438,058 downwards.
CCATCACACTAGTTTTATTTATTCATTGAGATACAGCGCAGAATAGACCCTTTGAGCCACATTGCCCAGCAATTCCCCAATTTAATCCTAGTTTAATTACAGGACAATTTATAATGACCAATTATCCTACCAATCGATATGTCTTTAAACTGTGGGAGGAAACCAGAGAACCACAGTCACGGGGAGAACACAAAAACTCCATACATGCAGTAGTGGGAATTGAATCCGGATCGCCTATACTGTAAAGAGTTGTGCTAACTACTGTGTTACTGTGCCATGGAGAGGATAGAAAACAAGTATCCATGCAAACATCAACATATTTAGACACTAATCTATTGTGTGAGGTTAATATTTAAGAAACAGAAATCGAAAATGCTGGAGACACTCAGTAGGCCAGGCAGTATCAACAAAGAAAGCAGAGCAACGCACACAAAATGCTGGAGGAACTCAGGAGGCCAGGCAGCATCTATAGAAAAGAGTAAAGTTGACGTTTCAGGCTGAGACCCTTCATCAGAACTGGAGAAAAGAGAAGATGAGGAGTCAGAGTTAGAAGGTGGGGGGAGAGGAGGGGAGGGAAAAACACAAGGTGACAGGTGAAACTGGGAGGGTGGGGAGGGGTGAAGTAAAGAACTGGGAAGTTCATTGGTGAAAGAGATACAGGGCTGGAGAAGGGGGAATCTGATGCTGATTAACCTACTGAGTTCGTCCAGCATTTTGTGTGTGTTGCTATCAGATAGAATGAATGCAACTCCTTAAGCTTTAAGACAGCTATAGCTAAGTATGAACACAGAGAAATTTTTTTATTTGTGACTGAGTATTAAACTGGAACAGGGCAAATTACAAGAGTTTTAGCCAAAAATAAGAGTTAATTGGGAAAAGCTGTTTTTGGGCAAGTCTACTCCTGACACATGGAGAGTGTTTAAAGACCAACTGCACAGAGTACAGGCACGTTCGAGTGAAAAGGACAAGAACAGCAAGGTAAAGGAACTTTGATGTCGAGAGGGATGGGGAATTTAGTCAAGGGGATAAAAAAGGAAAACATATGTAAAGCTTAGAAGACTCGAATTAAACAGAGCCCTTTAAGATTATAAAGAAACGAGAAGAGTGTGGGGAGCCAGGAGGGTTCATGAAAAGTCCTTGGCAAGTATGATTAAAGACAAGGCTGTCTATGCATACATAAAGAGCAAGAGGATAACCAGACAGCAGGTAGGATCACTCAAGGATAAAAGAGAGAACATGTGCTTCAAGGTGCAGTACGTGGCTGAGGTCTTAGGTGAGTATTTTGCTTCATCGTTTATCAAGAAGGACATGGAGGACAGGAAGATCAATGTGTGGCATGCTAATTTGCTAGGGCATTTCCAGTTAAAAAAGGTAGTGTTCAGTCTGTAAGAGAACATTAAGGTGAATAAGTCCCCAGGGCATGATGGGATATACCACAAGCTATTGCAGGAGATGGATTTCCTGGGGCCTTGACCAATATCATCATATCCTCTCTAGCCATATGTGAGGTCCTCTTGTTTTGGCGAGTAGCTAATGTTGTTCCACTACTCAAGAAGGAAAATAGGGATGACGCTGGCAACTATAGATCGATGAGTCTCATTTCAGTGAATGGGAAGATCCTGGGAAGGATTCTTAGTAGTAGGATTTAAGAGCATTCGGAAAAGGCATGGCTTAATTAGAGACAGTCAGCACAGTTTGTGTGGGGTGTCTAACTTGAGTTTTTCAAGGCGGCAATAAAGGTGACTGATGAAGGAGAGCTGTGAATGTTGTCTACAAGGATTTTAGCAATGCGTTTGATAAGGTCCCTTATGGGAGGCTCATCCATTAGATTAAGATGTATAGGATCCATGGTGAATTTGTCATTTGGATTCATAACTGGCTTGCCCATAGAAAACAAACAGTAGTGATCAATGAAACTTACTCTGGCTGGAGGTCAGTAACTACTGGATCCAGCCTGGGACCGCTGCTGTTTGCGATATTTATTAATAATCTGGGTGAAAACGTAGGTGGGTGGGTTAGTTAGTCTGCACACAGTAGAAAATTGGTGGTGTTGTGGATGGTGTAAAAGGTTGGCAAAAGATACAGTGGGATTATACACTCAGTGGCCACTTTATTTGGTACCTCTTGCTGTTCAAGTATAGAGAGCAGTTTTGGGCCCCTTCTCTAAGAAAAGGTGTGCTGCTATTGGACAGGGTCCAGAGAAGGTTTCACAGAATTGATGCTGGTAATGAAAGGGTTGAAAGCGTAAACATATGAAGAGTATTTGATAGCTCTGTGCCTTTTACTCACTGGAGTTTAGAAGAATGGGGCCGGGGATGGGGCGGGGGTGAGAAGATCTTATTGAAATCTACCGGGTATTGAAAAGGCTGGACACAGTGAATGTATAGAGCATGTTTCAAATTGTGGGTGAGCCTAGGACCAGAGGGCACAGCAGCTTCAAAGGGCTGAGTGGCCTAATTCTGCTTCTACGTTTTAGGGTATTATGTATGTATCCTGTTGCCTCAAGCTGCAAACCTCCATTTCCCATTCTTCTAGACATCCCATCTTCTTCAGACACAATAAAAATTGCATTCCCTTGTCCTCTTCCACCCACCAATAACTACAACCTGCAACAAGATGTCACTATCATACACATAAAGCCCTTCCTTTTTAACAGTATATTAAGGAGACAAGGCAGAACACCACAGAACAGTTGAATACACATCGAGTGCTGTTTGAGAAATCCATGACCCTTGCATCCAGGTACAATATTCATTTAATTGGAATGGAGGCTAAATGATATAATCTAGAATTCACTCCCAAGATTAGCAGAGGGAGAAATCTCATGGACATTTAACACACATGATAGTTGAAGAGAATATCCTGTCAAGTCCAATCAGTCTAAATTACTAGATTTCCATGATTCTCATTACATGATTCTAATAACACTCTCTGAAGTTAAGATACACAAATATTTTAACTACACATTCTCTTGGTATAATTTTACAATAAAAAGGCAAAATGTAAATTTTTATTCTATTGGGTGGAACAATAAAATTAATCAACACAAACTGCAAGACACATGTACAAAAAAACTTTTAAAAATCTGCAGAAATCACCAACCTTTGCTCCACCTAAAAGACCAAGAGACAGAGCCACCCTTCCACGGAGATCAGGTCTATCTTTTGGCCAAACATATGTCAGCATTGCTTTGAGGATTTTTCCTGCATCAATATCTTTGAACTGAAAGATAAAAATAGTGAAATAAGTGTACAACCAATACTAGATAAGTTTATGTAAATAGTCTATATTTCTGTTCTGTGATCATTATTGAGGATAATGTAAATGGAACTTTGCAGAGACCAAGTTGTCCTTCTGGTTCAAGTTCATTATCTCAACAAATACGTTGATGGTTGGGCTCAGTAGGATCTCCTGCTAAAGTTTCATTGCAATCAGTGAAATCTAAAAAAACATACAGAATGAAAAGAATGCTTAACATTTTTTACTGTCAAGATTTCTTAAAAAGGATTTCTATTCATTTTATTTGACAGCATATTGGTATCAGATGACAGCTTCATTGGATTATTTAAAAAACTTATAACATCCTTAATCTAGATTCTTGTCTATGAAATGCTCCACATTTACACTACAACTTTCCCTACAGTATCGTTCAGCAGTTATCAGGCAAATAAAATATACATTAGGTCAAATTAACAGAATGGAATAAAGGGAAAACAAAAGGCCATATTAAAGTATGGATTTTGACATAACATTTCAAAAAAAGGAAAATAGGAAATGATTTTTTTAAAGTTTTAATAGCCTTAAAGGATAACGTGACAATCAGACACAAATGAGGATTTCTTTGTCTTGGCTTTCACGGAACAGCTTCTTAGTGGAAATTATAGATATGAAGGGGATATGAAATAATTAAATGAGATAATTATAGATAAGGAAATAGTGCTACAAATCAAATCTCAGAATACTATTGTAAAAAGAAAAAAAACTTTCAAATTCTCTTAGATGGAAATGTTATTCTACAGGACGGAGAAAGACTACAATTGTGGAATTAAAAAACATGGTTTATAGCCATGTAAGAGCTTTTTGAAGTCACAGTAAGGATGAAATTAATAATCAGTTGGAACAACATGACCAGAACAAATGCATAAAAATAAAATTGAGAATTAAAAACTTAGTGCAATAGAAAAATGTATTTCCAATAGTGTGGAAACTGTATAAAAGACTCCAAAATAAAAAGACGACAAACACAAAACCTGGGAATAAATTTAAACAGAAAAACATTGAAGAATGTATAGGGAAAAGATGAAAAGATAGTTCTAGAGAAGCCAAAAAATGAGAACAGCAGAACAGTTTAAAGCATCCATGTATGCAAATAAAAACTTATTTTGATGTGAAATTGTTGAGTTTTAGAAAGTTGTTAGGTACCTGATGTCAATTTAGGATACTGTATAAATTAGTCGCAAGAGACTTCACTCTCAGAAAGAAAGTGAATGCCAATGAAGTTACTGATCTGTAGAATACCTTAGCTGAATTCAGTCCAAAAGTTTAACTGAGCCTATCATTTTCAATCTCTTCCCCTGTCCCAAATTGATCTTGACTTTGTATGTCTTTCCACTTAAGTTCAACAAACTCAAGGAACAGTACTGATTAAGCCTATCACAACTTGACTCAAGAGGTCAAATTTATTATAGTCAATGCCTTGATATTTTAGTCTATCATAATGGCTCTCTGTATTGTTTTAATCATCTCATTGTCAACCATGTCTTTTGAACTTCTCTCTTCCACCTTAGGGAGCCTTCACTTATTTGGTCCCCTCTCTTCCCTTGTCGTCACTACAAGTTCAAAATTCAAAGTAAATTTGTTATCAAAGTTACATATATGTGACTATACACTACTGTGAAATTCATTTTCTTGCAGATATTTACAGGGAAAAAAATTATTAAATTCATGAAAAACTACATAAACAAAGACTAACAACCAATGTGCAAAAGACACACTACGCAAATAAAAATAATAATACTGAGGACACGAGTCGAAGAGACCTTGAAAGTGATTCTATTGGTCACAGAATCACTTCATAGAAGTGATGATTGAAGTTATTCATGCCAGCTCAGGAGTCTGATGGTTGTAGGGTAATAACTGCAAAACCCACCTTTTTCCCTAGTTCTAATAAAGTTGCAAACTTGAAACATTAAAACACTTTCTCTCGCCATAGATGTTGTCTGACCTTTTGAGCATTACTAGTATTTTTTGCAGATTGAGCTTCAATGGCATAAATATATACAGATTGAGCACTCTTTATCTGAAATTCAAAAATCCAAAAACCTCTGAAATCCAAAAGTTTTTTGAGCTATGTCAAGACACCACAAATGGAAAATTTCCCAAGGCGCTGGGAAGGTTCCCAGGCAATGTGCAGGTCTCTGCGCACCACCAACAGTTCTGAGAAGTGACCTCACATATGTACTGAACAGAAGTTGATGAAAAATAGAAAAACACTGCATAACCTGAAAGATGAAGATCTCAACTGTGTGTTGAAAGAGTGAACCCATCAGCATAGGAGTGAACATATGCCACTTTACTGTATGTTGTGAAAACAGCAAATATCTATCACGATTAACTTAAAATTGAAGCTAATTGTGAATATTCAGCAAACTGATTGCATAAATTTAAGAAAAGGCACTGCACTAATTTTTAAAAATATTTGTGGGTGATAAAGTGTCTGCTAATCACCAAGTAGCAGAGAAATTCATTGATGAGCTTGCCAAGATAAATCTCTAGTGAAAATCTAAGCCACTGAATGGCTGCCTCAGCACACATGTGTGATGAACAAGTATAAGACAAAGTCTGCTTAGGAATGATGGCGATGCCAAACAGCCATAGGTTGTCCATGTGGGCAGCCAAGAAAGTGATAGCTCATCTTTCTGATGGTTCAATATACACATTGTTTCATGCACAAAATTAAAAATATTATATAAAACTACCTTCTGGGTATATATACAAGCTGTATATGTAATATAAATGGATTTCGTGTTTAGACTTGGGTCCCACCCCCAAGCTATCCCATTACATGGATGCAAATATTCCAAACTCCAAAATCCACAAACTTCCAGCCCCAAGCATTTCAGTAAGGAATGTTCAACCTGTACACTCACACTTCGAAGGAGTTTTTCCAAAATCACATATACAAATTTATATATGCATGGCAGATTCCTAACTCAAGCTTTTCACACATTTACAGGGCACAAGTACTTTAAACACCCTTCAGGGAGCAACATACAGAAAATGCACTGCAGAAACTTGGCAAAGCTTTTCCTACTGCTCCCAAACTTGTAACCTCTACAGACACATGAGAAAACCTCCTAATTATTCTCCAGGTTGCACATTATTACAGTTGAGGGAAATTGCTGGTGCTCCTCGCCGAACACTGAAAAACTGCAGGCATCCTTGAACCAATGGACTTAGAGATAGACAATAAATGTGGACAAGTAATGCTCAAAATCGCATGAGTGAAAGTCAAACAATACCAAACATTTATTTTATGAATAATATGTTTTTTCAGGTAAAACTCAGTCATCAGATATTAAAAATTCAATCATAAAATGGAAATAGTTACAGTTTTGGGGTCAGAATGAAGGCCTCCACCAGCATGCCCATGCCAGTCTGTCCGTTTATCTACAAAATGCCACCATTGTGCAGTCTGAAACAAAAAAGAAAAAACAAGAAAAATTTTAAAAATTATTTAAGAATAGAAAATTTAACTTATTGACCTCCATAACACATTTAAAAACTTCACTGCTGATGCCACAAAACTGATACCACTCTTATGTTTTATTAGAATTCAGCTCCACTACCAGAAGACTTAGGCAGAATGGGGAAGTTCCCATTTTTAAAAAAAATCTTGTTATTAAAAACATTATTCATAAAAAAATTTACAAAAACAAACCACGCAATACATTTTTATCTTTACATTCATAGTCTATGTTTCCTGTACTGTTCTATTATATTCGTCCACATTAATAGCACTGCTGCCACTCATGTGGCCCCCTGGGGTGGTAGTTGAGGGGCTTCCTCACCCAAACTGGCCCATCTCTCTCCAGTATCAGAAGACCCCTACACTGTGGCCCTCCCCCACCAAGCCATAGTTGTGGCTACACCAAGCTTCAGTGTGTCCCTCAGTACCTATTCCTACAGCCTGAAATATGCCAGTCAGCAAAATTCCTCCACAGACATCTAGCAGACTAACAACTTTTGAACAGAGCAAAGTGCATCTTTCACCTAGTTGATGAACACCTCCATGTGTATCCCTGACAACAGCCCATTTTTCAAATGTTCCACACCGATAAGGAGGACTGCATCACTGATAAAGGATGTGCACAGACACATGGTCAGGATAAAGAATGCCTCTTACCCTTTTCCTTACTGTTTCATTTTCCTAGAATAATAATTTTGATAGGAATCAAAATCTGTGTCTAACAGATTCACCGTTGTAAAAACAAGAGGTGTGAAAATTGAATAGTAATTCAAGATTATTCAAATAAAATTCATTATATTCCAGTTCTTTTCAATTTTATTGCAACGAATACAGAGGTTAAACAAGTGACAGGTTTTGAAAAAACCTAAAGGGACTTTAAGAAAGAGGACCATGGAGGAGGTACAACCCATGTTTGCTCACTGCAATAAATGTAAAGCTGACCTTCAAAGGCAGCAGATATCATAACAACAAAGGCAATAATAAAGCATTATTGAAAGGTGAGGATTCAGTATGTTTCTCACCAATCTCTACACCTCATATGGCTATTTCCAAACTACAGAGGGATGAACAACATCTCTGCAAATGTTCTTTCGAGCTGTCAGAACCATACATCAATAATGCAGGGTAAGTTCCAGCTACCTGTTCTTTCCTTCAATACAAGATCTATTTTTAGTAGCATGAAGATTTGGGTGAGAGAGGAAGAAAGCTGCATTGATTAAAAAAAAAGAAAACACCAGAAATAATTAGCTAGTCAAATGGAATCTGTGGAGTAAAAAAAAGAGTCCACATCACTAGGTAGGAACAGTGAAGTGGCCAAAAGAGACCAGAGGAAGAAAGAATTGGGAAAGAAAAATGACTGGGAATGGAAGGTTGGAGCATGACTGCAGTCTGTAGCAGACAATACAGTCACAAAGATAACCTGTGCATTTCAACAGACTGAGAAGCGATTCAGCAGAAGTGTGCTTGAAATAGCTACCATGGTGAATTAGTCTCATGAGAAGTGTTCATGGAATCCAGAGTAAATAGTGGGACAGCTAAACCTTGAGTCCCTGGATAACAAAGGAATATGGATACAAAATTTACAAAAAAAAAATCAGCACATGTCAGACTTCAAAATATTAGTCTGGTAAGATTAAAAAATGTGCAAAAGCAAATTTAAAGGGAAATTGGAAAAGGAAAGCGAAAGTATGAAAAAGATGGCAAGCTAAATGAAAAGCATTGTAATTACTTTGATAACCACATAAAGAGCATGGCCTAATAGGTTGCAAAAGGATTAAAGGTATGTGGAATACTAAGTAGAAAAGATGCCAAATAAACAATGGATTCCGGTTGATTGGGCTATCGGATAATCAGGACAGCTGTTTATTTGGGACAACCCTTAAAGAACAAAAACTAACCTAGAAAATAGCCAGGATGCTCTTCATTTATTTGGGACCCTATGCCACTTACTTGGTACAGGAAACTGTTGTGGAACAGTTTCTAAGTAGCAACAGTCACATGAACTTGTGTGGCCTTTAGATACCACACCACGCTTAGAGCAAACAGTTTTTAAATAGCGTCAGTTGCGTGTGCTTGTGTTCAAAAAGCAGTCGCTGATAGGTGGTGATAAGTAAGCAGCAGTAAGACAATTTAGAATTGTTTTGCTCACTGTGGTTTCAAGTATTCAAGCATGAAGATGGCAGAAATGGCCATGAGTGAAAATGAAACTACTTCAACAAGAACTACGAAGAATATAAAGGTATCAACAATCATCTTGAATATTCCAATGAAAGTGAAGATTTGGAGGATACAGTCATTGATAGCATTGTATGAAAGCAGTGCATTTTCTGCACTTAAGTATTTGCACTAATTTTGTTCATTTACAATCAAAAGAACACAGTCATGTATTGGTTATCCATCATATCCAATGATGATAGTGAAACATGTGGAGGCAAGTTTTTAAAGAGGAAAAGCCAGTGCACTGTGAAAGTTCCAGTCTCTCCACTTCAGAAGTCTGGCTCCAGTGCTACAAGTAGTTGTCACAAACTGGGGTCTTCCTTGGTTGCAGCAGATAACTTCTGTGCCTCATCATGCTCTTCGCTCTCCAAGAAGCATTGCAGAACTGCAATGTTGACTTCACTGTTGATCTCATCCACCCAGTCCACCAGAGGTGACTTTTCACACGCTAGAACAGGAACGTTCCTACTTCACCTGGGTATGAGGCCTGCCGGCAACCCTCACCTGGTTTAGCCCTATAAAACCCTATATCAGAACGGTATGTATTTCCTGATGCACTCTATTTTCTGCTCTGTTGCTTTCTCTTTAAACAATTTCTAGAAGTACAAGTCGAGGACCCCTTATCTGAAATGCTTGGGGCCAGAAGTGTTTTGGATTTTGGAATATATAACAGTAAAAATTATTACTTAATATAATGACAGGTAATTATATTACTTGTCATTATGTGCAGGCTAACAAAAGCAGCATAGCAACATCAGGGGAAATACCTGAATCAGCTGATGAACAACGGCAGGCTTTCAGTCTCCACTTACAATGCCATGATTTGATTAAGAGGTTATGCAATACTGTATTTGTATTTTACTTTTTTTAGATTTGATATAAGACATAAAAACAAAAGATTGAATTTTAATTCCAAGTTAATGTAATGAAAACTACGTAAAAAGTCAAAATTTTATTTTAATGCAATAATGCACTGGTCATGTTACACTCAAACACGGGATTTTAGGTGGGGATGAAACTCAAATTCCATGCAAAAATAATACGTTTTGTAATTACCAAAGGCGCGATGATCTTTGCTTAAAAAAGAAAATAATGCTGCATCAAACATGATAACTACATCAGGTCTTAGAAACTTGAGGGAGAGGGTACATCATCATTAACAACACTGCAGTTGAGGGACCTGAAAGCAGATGATCTTGGGATGAGGAGACACTGTGCTGTTTCTTCCAGTGTTGTCTGCCTCATTAACAAAGTTCAAAGTACATTTATTATCAAAGAATGTGGCCCAATTAACAGTGGGCGCACAGCACAGTGACGAGGTTTCTCAAAGGTCAGCGACGCTTGTTTAAAAGGAGAACTTTGCAGGCGTTCGGACATTCCAGAGGCCCAATCAGCAATGGGAGCAGAGCACAGCAAATTAAATAGAAGGGCCAAGCAGAGCAGCCATTGTTGGGAGTAGGCTAGTGCTAAGAGTAGGAGTGTCAGGCTTTAGCTCGGAAGAGCTATTGGCTCTGGGTAAGTTTCTGTTAAGGTTCCCTTTTTCCCTCTCTCTTGCTGTACTTAGTGTAGTAAATGGCTATTGTGTGTTCCTCATGCCAGATGCTGGAGTCCTGAGACCCAGAGTCTCCCAGGGAACTACATCTGCATGAAGTGCATCCAGCTGCAGCTTCTTGAAGACCGTGTTGGGATCTGAAGCAGCAGTTGGATGACCTTCAGTTTATACGGGAGAGTGAGGAGATGATCGATCAGAGTTACAGGGAAGTAGTCACCCCAAAGTTGCAGGAGAGGAGTAGCTGGGTAACTGTCAGGAGAAATGGAAATGTGAACAGGCAGTTAGCACAGAGCACCACTATGGCCTTTCCCCTCAATAATAAGTATACCATTTGGATACTGTTGTCCCAGGAGAATGACTGGGAGACCAGGTTACTGGCACTGAGCATGGGTCCGTGGTGCAGAAGGTAGAGAGAAAGAAGAGGGGAGCGGTAGTGATAGGGGACTCAGTAGTCAGAGGAACAGACAGGAGATTCTGTGGATGTGAAAGGGACACCTGGATGATATGTTGCCTCCCCAGTGCCAGGGTCAGCGACATCTCAGATCATGTCCACAACATTTTAGAGAGGCAGGGAGAGCAGTCAGATGTCTTGGTACATATTGGTACCAATGACAAAGAAGGGAAAAGCAATGAGGTCCTGAAGAGAGAATTTAGAGAGCTAGGTAGATAGCCGAGAAGCAGGATCTCCAGGGTAGTAATTTCTGGACTGCTACCTGTGCCTCGTGCTAGATGATTTGGCAGATAACTGTGTGGCTGAAAAGCTGGTGCAGGGGGCAGGGCTTCAGGTTCTTGGATCATTTGGATCTCATCTGGGGGAGGTATGACCTATACAAAAGGGACGGATTGCACCTGAACCAGAGGGGGACCAATAATCTCACAGGCAGGTTTGTTAAGAGTTGTTGGGGAGGGATTAAACTAATTTGGCGTAGGGTGGGAACCAGAATAGGATGGTTTGTAAAAAAAAGCAAAGATAGCGTGCAGTCAGACTGTCAACAAGGACAGGAAGGACAAAACTGCAGCGAGCAGGGTGACTATCAGTGCATTAGAGATGCAAAGTCAAAAAGGGTAGCAAATATAGCACTCAAAGTGTTATACATCAATGCACAGAATATAAAAAAATAAGGTGGATGATCTCGTTGCACTATGACAGATTGTCAGGTATGATGTTGTGGCCATCACTGAGTCGTGGCTGAAGGATGGCTGTAGTTGGGAGTTGAATGTCCAAGGTTACATGCTGTATCGGAGGGATAGCAAAGTAGGCAGAGGGGGTGGCTTGGCTCTGCTGGTAAAGAATGGCATTAAATCAGTGCAAAGGTAAAAGGAGCCTGATGGCAGCTATAGAAACATAGAAACATAGAAAATAGGTGCAGGAGTAGGCCATTCGGCCCTTCGAGCCTGCACCGCCATTTATTATGATCATCCAACTCAGAACCCTGCCCCAGCCTTCCCTCCATACCCCCTGATCCCCGTAGCCACAAGGGCCATATCTAACTCCCTCTTAAATATAGCCAATGAACTGGCCTCAACTGTTTCCTGTGGCAGAGAATTCCACAGATTCACCACTCTCTGTGTGAAGAAGTTTTTCCTAATCTCAGTCCTAAAAGGCTTCCCCTTTATCCTCAAACTGTGACCTCTCGTTCTGGACTTCCCCAACACCGGGAACAATCTTCCTGCATCTAGCCTGTCCAATCCCTTTAGGATTTTATACGTTTCAATCAGATCCCCCCTCAATCTTCTAAATTCCAACGAGTACAAGCCCAGTTCATCCAGTCTTTCTTCATATGAAAGTCCTGCCATCCCAGGAATCAATCTGGTGGACCTTCTTTGTACTCCCTCTATGGCAAGGATGTCTTTCCTCAGATTAGGGGACCAAAACTGCACACAATACTCCAGGTGTGGTCTCACCAAGGCCTTGTACAACTGCAGTAGTACCTCCCTGCTCCTGTATAGCAGGCCTCCCAACATCAGCTGGGATGTGGACCACAGATCACAAAAGGAAGCAGAAAAGGCATGTCAAAAAGGCAATGTTACATAACCATATAAGAATTACAGCACAGAAACAGGCCACCTCGGCCCTTCTAGTCCATGCCGAACTCTTACCCTATCCTATTCCCACCGACCTGCACTCAGCCCATAACCCTCCATTCCTTCCCTGTCCATATATCTATCCAATTTAACTTTAAACGACAACATAGAACCTGCCTCAACCACTTCTGCTGGGAGCTCATTCCACACAGCTACCACTCTCTGAGTAAAGAAGTTTCCCCTCATGTTACCCCTAAACTTTTGTCCTCTAATTCTCAACCCATGCCCTCTTGTTGGAATCTTCCCCACTCTCAATGGAAAAAGTCTAACCACGTCAACTCTATCAATCCCCCTCATAACTTTAAACACCTCTATCAAGTCCCCCCTCAATCTTCTATGCTCCAAAGAATAGAGACCTAACTTGTTCAACCTTTCTCTGTAACTTAGGAGATGAAACCCAGGCAACATTTTAGTAAACCTCCTCTGTACTCTCTCAATTTTATTGACATCCTTCCTATAATTCGGTGACCAGAACTGTACACAATACTCCAGATTTGGCCTTACCAATGCCTTATACAAATTCAACATTACATCCCAACTCCTATACTCAATGCTCTGATTACTAAAGACCAGCAAACCAAAAGTTTTCTTCACCACCCTATCCACATGAGATTCCATCTTCATCCCTCTGTTCTAAAGCATTCTTTAATTCCCTATCATTTACCATGTATGTCCTATTTTGATTAGATCTACCAAAATGTAGCACCTCACATTTTTCAGCATTAAACTCCATCTGCCATCTTTCAGCCCACTCTTCTAACTGTCCTAAATCTCTCTGCAAGTTTTGAAAACCTACCTCATCATCCACAACACCACCTATTTTAGTATCATCTTCATACTTACTAATCCAATTTACCACCCCATCATCTAGATCATTAATATATATGAGAAACAACATTGGACCCAGTGCAGATCCCTGAGGCACACCACTACACATCATCCTCCAATCTGACACACAGTTATCCACCACTACTCTCTGGCGTCTCCCATCTAGCCACTGCTGAATCCATTTTACTACTTCCATATTAATGCCTAACAATTGAACCTTCCTAACTAACCTTCCATGTGGAACCTTGTCAAAGGCCTTACTGAAGTCCATATAGACAACATCCACCGTTTTACCCTCGTCAAATTTCTTAGTAACCTCATCAAAAAATTCAATAAGATTTGTCAAACATGACCATTCACGCACAAATCCATGTTGACTGTTCCTAATCAGACCCTGTCTATCCAGAAAATTATATATACCATCTCTAAGAATACTTTCCATCAATTTACCCACCACTGACGATAGTTATGATAGTCATGGGAGATTTTAACATACAGGTCGATTGGGAAAATCAGGCTGGTAATAGATCTCAAGAAAGTGATTTTGTTGAATGCCTCAGAGATGGCTTTTTAGAGCAGTTTGTCATTGAGTCTACTACAGGATCAGTTATATTGGATTGGGTGTTATGTAACGAACCAGAGGCGATTAGGGAGCTTAAGGTAAAAGAGCCCTTACTGATCACAATATAATTGAGTTCAACTTGAAATTTGATAAGGAGAAAGTAAAGTCTGATATAGCAGTATTTTAGTGGAGTAAAGGAAATTACAGTGAGAGAGGAGCTGGCCAAAATAAATTGGTCATCCTGCCAGCAGAGAAGCAATGCAGCGAGTTTTTGGGAAAAATGAGGAAGGTGCAGGACGGATGTATTACAAAAACAAAGAAATACCGAAATGGCAAAATAGAACAACCGTGGCTGACAAGGAAGTCAAAGCTAATTTAAAAACAAAAGAGAGGGCACACAACAAAGCAAAAATTAGCAGGAAGATAGAGGATTGGGATGCTTTTAAAAAAAACTATAGTCAGCAACTAAAAGAATCATTAGGAGGTAAAAGATGAAATATGAAAGCAAGGTAGCAAACAATATCAAAGTGGATAGTAAAAGCTTTTTCAAGTATGTAAAAAAATAAATGAGAGATGAGAGTGGATATAGGACCACTAGAAAAAGAGACCGGAGAAATAATAACAGGAGACAAGGAGACGTCAGATGAACTAAATGAGTATTTTGCATCAGCCTTCACTGTGGAAGACACTAGCAGTGTGCCAGGTGTTGTAGTGTGTGAAGGAAGAGAAGTGAGTGTGGTTACGACTACAAGGGAGAAGGCGCTCAAAAAGCTGAAAGACCTAAGGATACATTAGGCACCCGGACCAGATGAACTGCACCTTAGGGTTCTGAAAGAGGTAGCTGTAGAGATTGTGGAGGCATTAATAATGATCTTCCAAAAATCATTGGACGCTGGCAAGGAGCCATAGGACTGGAAAATGGGAAATATCACTCCACTATTTAAGAAAGGAGGGAGGCAGCAGTAAAGAAATTATAGACCAGTTAGCCTGACCTCAGTGGTTGGGAAGATGTTGGAGTCAATTGTTAAGGATGAGGTTATGGAGTACTTAGTGACACAGGACAAGATAGGACAAACTCAGCATGGTTTCCTTAAAGGAAAAATCTTGCCTGACGAACCTGTTGGAATTCTTTGAAGAGATTACAAGTAAGGTAGATAAAGGGGATGCAGTGGATGTTGTATATTTGGACTTTCAGAAGGCCTTTGACAAGATACTGCACAAGGCTGCTTACCAACTTAAGAATCAGTGGTATTACAGGAAAGTTACTAACATGATTAGGGCATTGGCTGATTGGTAGGAGGCAGCAAGTGGGAATAAAAGGGTCTCTGGTTGGCTGCCAGTAACTAGTGGTCTTCCACAGGAGTTGGTGCTGGGACCACTTCTTTTTATGCTGTATATCAATGACTTAGATGATGGAATAGATGGCTTTGTTGGCACGTTTGCAGATGATACGAAGATTGGTAGAGGGGCAGGTAGTGTTGAGGAAACAGGTAGGCTGCAGAAGGACTTAGACTGATTAGGAGAATGGGCAAGAAAATGGCAAATGAAATACAATGACAGAAAATGCATGGTCATACACTTTGGTTGTAGAAATAAATGTGCAGACTATTTTCTAAATGGGGAGAAAATCCAAAAATCTAAGATGCAAAGGCACTTGGGAGTTCTTGTGCAGAGCATCCTAAAGGTTAACTTGCAGGTTGAATTGGTGGTGAGGAAGGTAAATGCAATCACAAAGAGAAAGTCTGCAGATGCTGGAAATCTGAGCAACACATACAAAATGCTGGAGGAACTCAGCAGGCCAGACAGCATCTATGGAAGAGAGTACAGTAGACATTTTGGGCCAAAACCTTTTGGCAGGACTGGAGAAAAAAAGCTTTGGACTGGGTTTAAAAGGTGGTGGGGGGGGGGAACACAAGGTGACAAGTGAAATCTGAACAGAGAGGATGAAATAAAGAGCAGGGAAGTTAATTGATGAAAGAGACAGAAGACCATGGAAGAAAGAAAAGGGGGAAGGAGCACCAGAGGGAGGTGATGGGCAGGGCAGGAGTTAAGGTGAGAGAAGGAAAAGGGGATTGGAAATGTTGAAGGAGAGGGTGGGTGGGAGGCATTACCAGAAGTTTGAGAAATCGATGTTCATGCCATCAGGCTGAAGGCTACCCAAATGGAATATAAGGTGTTGTTCCTCCAACTCAAGTGTGGCCTTATTATGACAGTGGAGGAGGCCATGGATGGACATATCGGAATTGGAAGCGGAATTCAAATGGGTGGCCACTAGGAAATCCCACTTTTTAAGTTAAGTTTTTTTTTCTTGTTAGTGCATAGCTAGTGTGCTGAGAATGGATCTGGAGGTAGCGCATGTTCCTTGTGTGAGATCTGGGAAAATGGCAGACCTCTAGACTCCCTGATAACTACATCTACACAAAGTGCATTGAGCTACAGCTCCTTAGGAAACAGTATTAAGGAAACGGAGCTGCAGCTTGACGAACTTCAGCTCATATGGGAGAATGAGGAAGTGATGGATAGGGATCCTGTAACTCCTAAGTTGCAGGAGGCAGGTGCCTAAGTGACTGTCAGGAGAAGGAAAGGGAATGGGCAGCCAGTACAGAATAACCCTGTAGCAGTTCTCCTCAATAACAATATCACTTTGGATACTGTTAGGGGATGGACAACTTACGGTGGGAATCGGCAGTGACCAGGTCTCTGGCACTGAGTCTGGCTTTGTGGCTCAGAAGTGAAGGGGTAAGAAGGGAAGTGCAGTAACTATGGGGGATTCCATAATTAGAGAAGCAGAAAGCAGATTCTGTGGACATGAAAGAGGATCCCGGGTGGTATGTTGCCTCCCAGCTGTCAGGGTCAGGAATGTTTCGGATCAGGTCCAAGGCATTCAAAAGGGGGAGGGTGAACAGCTGGAAGACGTGGCACTTATTGGTAACAACGATATGGATATGAAAAAGGAGGAGGTCCTGAAGAGAGAATTAGGGAGTTAGGCAGAAAGCTGAAAAGCAGAACCCTCAGGGTAGTAACCTCCGGATTGCTGCCTGTGTCACCTGCTAGTAAGGGCAAAAACAGGATGATTTGGCACATGAATGCATGGCTGAATGATCAGTGCAGGGGGCAAGGTTTCAGATTCCTGAATCACTGGGACCTATGACATGTATAAAAAGGATAGGTTACACCTGAATCCGAGGGGGCAGGTTTGCTTGAGCTGTTGGGGAGGATTTAAATTAATTTGGCATGGGGATGTGAACCGGATTGATAGGGCCAAGGCTGGGGCAGTTGGTATACAGTACAGTAGATACAGTGTGTAGTGAGACTGTGAGGAAAGACAAGATAATTGGGCAAAATTGCAGTCAGTGGGATGGGTTAAAGTGTAACAGGGGACCAAAATCAAAAAGGGCATTGAATACAGGCCTGAAGGTTTTATATTTGAATGTACACAGTATACAGAATAAGGCTGATGTGTTAGAGATTGGCAGGTATAATGTTGTGGGCATCTCCAAGTTGCGGCTGAAAGAAGATCATAGCTGGGAGCTTAACATCCAAGGATACACATTGTATCAAAAGGACAGGCAGGTACGCAGAGAGGGTGGGCAAAACTGCTGGTAAAAAAAAAATGAAATCAAATTTTTTGAAACATAGGATCAGGATATGTAGAATCCCTGTGGGCAGAGTTAAGAAACTGCAAGGGTAAAAAGACCCTCATGGGAGTTCTATACGGCCTCCAAACAGTTGCCAGGGCATGAGCTACAAATTACAAAGGGCTATAGAAAAAGTATGTAAAAGGACAAAATTGCATTAGTCTTGGGGGATTTCAATATGCAGGTAGATTGGGAAAATCCAGTTGGTGCTGGATCCCAAGAGAAGGAATTTGTAGAATGTCTACATGATGGCTTTTTAGACCAGCTTGTGGTTGAGCCCAATAGCAATTCTGGATGGGGTATTATGTAATGCCCCAGATTTGATTAGGAAGCAATCACAGAGTTCATTTGATTAAGAACCCTTCGGAGGGAGCAATCATAAAATGACAGAATACGCCCTGCAGTTTGAGAAAGAGAGCTAAAATCATAGGTATTAGTATTACAGTGGAATAAAGGGAATTACAGAGCATGAGAGAGGAGCTGGCCAAAGTTGATTGGAAAGGGACACATTCAGGGATGATGGTAAAACAGCAATGACTGGTATTTCTAGGATAGATCTGGAAGGCACAGGAAAGATACATCCCAAAGATGAAGTAGAGTTCTAAAGGGAGGTGAGGCAAGAAAAGGCTGACAAGAAAAGGCAAAAACAGTATAAAAGCAAAAGAGAGGCATATCATATAGCAAACATTAGTGGGAAGGCAGAGGATAGGGAAGTTTTTAAAAACCAACAGAAGCCAACTAAAGAGCCATAGAGAAAAGATGAAATATGAAGGTAAGCTAGCCAATTGTACACAAAAAAAACGTCTTTTTCAGACATATAAAGAGTAAAAGAGAAATGAGAGTGGAGATCAGACCATTGGATAATTACACTGTAAAGGTAGCAATGGGGGACAAAGAAACAGCAGAGGAACTTTATAAGTACTTTACGCCAGTCCTCACTGTGGAAGACATCAGCAGAATGCCAGAAAAAAAGCGCCAGGGGGCAGAAGCAGTGTTGCTACAATAATTCAACAAGTGTTTGGGAAGCTAAAGAGTCCAAAGATAGATAAGTTACCTGGACCAGGTGGACTACACCTCAGGGTTCTGAAAAAGACGTTTTTAGTAACGATCTTTTAAGAATCACTAGATTCTGAATGGTTCCTGAGGACCAGAAAATTACAAATGTCACTCCACAGTTCACCGGAATGAGGCAGAAGAAAGGAAATTATAAGCCAGTCAGCCTGACTTCAGTGGTTGGAAAGGTGCTGGGAATCTATTATTAAGGATGAGGTTTTGGGGTACTTGGAGGCACATACAAAGCAGGGCAAAGTCTGCATGGAGGGGAAATCTGCCTGACAAATCTGTTGGAAATAACAGGCAGAATAGACAAATGAAAAGTCAGTGGATGATTATTTTATGGATTTCAAAGGCCATTGCCAGTGTACCACACATAAGGCTGCTTAACAAAATAAGAGCCTATGGTATTATGGGAAAGCTACTAGAATGGATAGAAGATTCACTGACTGACAGCAGGCAAAGAATGGAAATAAAGGGGGCCTGTCCTGGTTGGCTGCCAGTGACTCTGGTTGTGCTGTGGAATCAGTGTTGAGACCACTTCTTTTCACATTGTATGTCAGTGATTTGGATGAAGGAATTACTGGTTTTGCAGCCAAGTTTGCATACAAAGTTACTGGAGGTAACTTCTTTACACAGAGTGTAGTGAGAACCTGGAATAAGCCTCCAGAGGAAATGGTCAAGATGGGTAGCCTGACCTCAGCAGATGGGAAGACGTTGGAGTTGATCATTAATGACATGGATTTGGGGTACTTGGAGGCACATAATAAAATAGGCCAAAGTCAGCATAGTTTCCTTAAGGGAAAATTTGCCTGACAAATCTGTTGGATTCTTTGAGGAAACAACAAGCAGGGTAAACAAGTAGAATTGGTGGATGTTGTATACTTGGATTTTCAATCCGCCTTTGGTAAGGTGCCACACATGAGGCAGCTTAACAAGATAAGATCATACAGTATTACAGGAAAGATACTAGCATGGATAGACCATTGGCAGGACACAAAGAGTGGGAGCAAAGGGAGACTTT
Source organism: Mobula birostris (assembly GCF_030028105.1). NCBI lineage: Eukaryota > Metazoa > Chordata > Chondrichthyes > Myliobatiformes > Myliobatidae > Mobula > Mobula birostris. The sequence continues at coordinate 123,418,351 of NC_092379.1, read as the reverse complement.
TCTCATTGGGCTGCTGATAACTAGTGGTTTCCATGGGGGTCAGTGTTGTGATTGCTTCTTTTTACGTGACCCGATTTGGATAATGGAATTAATGGCTTTTAGCTAAGTTTACAAAGATAGGTGGAGGGGCAGGTAGTGTTGAAGAACCAGGGAGGCTGCAGAAGAACTTGGACAGATGAGGAGAATGGGCTACAAAGTGGCAGACGGAATATGGTGTCGGGAAGTGTATGGCCATGCACTTTGGTAGAAGAAATAAAAGCATTGACTATTTTCTAAATGGGGAAAAAAGGGACTTGGGAGTCCTCATGCAGGATTCCCTCAAGGTTAGTATGTAGGTTGAATTCATGGTGAGGAAGGCAAACACGATGATAGCATTTATTGCAAGAGTACTAGAATATAAAAGCAAAGGTAATATTGGGGCTTTATAAAGCACCGATGAGGCTTCACATGGGGGTGGGGGTGGGGAATCTCATTGAAACCTATCGAATGTTGAAAGGCCTAGACAGAGTGGATGTGGAGAGGATGTTTCCTATTGGGGGGGGGGGGGGGAGAGACAGTGTCTAGGACCAAAGGGCAGAGCCACAGAATTGACGGACTTCCATTCAGAACGGAGATGTAAAGGAATTTAGCATGTGGATGGTGAATCAGTGGAATTAATTGCCCCAGAAGCAGTGCAGCTCAGGTCGTTAGGTGTAATTAAGACCAAGATTGATAGGTTCTTGATAAGTCAAAGCGTGAAACATTACGAGAAGATAGAACAGGGTTGAGGGGGAAACAGAACAGCAGACCTGCCGGGCCAAATAGCCTAATTCTGCTATGTCTAATGGTCTAAATGGAACGTGGAGGGGAGGGACTTGAAGGCTTATGGGACAAATAAATGTAGACAAGTGGAACTAGTAGGGATGGATCAGTTGGGCTGCAGCACCTTGTTCCATGCCATGTTACTCTGTCGTTACCTAATTCTATGGTTCCAAAGATAATCAGAACCTCATTTTAGTTCACCCACTATTTGAAAGAACTCATCATCTGACATTGAAACTTCCTTCTTCTATTTCCAAAAGGTCAAGTTGCAAACAAATGTCTAAATGAATTTTAGAAGCAATGCAAATCCATATAGTGCTGTTACCATGTGTCAGCCAGATAGCCTTTGACAACTTTTCATAATAAGGTATGCTAAAGGCAAAGATATATATTTTGAAAAATTGGTTTAAAAAATTATCAAAGGCAATAATTATTTCACTAGTATTAGACCTATTTTGCAGAAGAATGCAGTCTAAGAATTACGATTAGGAGCAATACTTTAAATCGTTTCTCAACACACTTGTTTTAGCAATAGTTAACCTTTGCCCCTTACATGTACAGAAGGCTTCAAATGAGGTGATGAAATCTGAAGACACATGCTGCTCTACGTATTACCAAGGTTAATAATCATTTTTCCATATCTGACTTCAACTGACCATTATTCACAAGCGAAATGGAGTATCATAACTAATACGATTATTAGCTATAAATAACTAAAAGAAATAAAATTTAGCTACATTAAGTGAAACAAGTCACATCGACTTCCTGGTAACAATAGGAAGCGACTGCATATGGTTAAATCCATCTCCACATTGGATCTGCCTCATGCAGTTAATGTTCAGCACCAACACAAACTGAAAATAACGGGCATAGATTTCCGTTCGCAACAAGGACACAAAGTTCTCGGTAAACCTTTGATATGCGAGGGATTAATCGCTGTCATTTGATTCAGTATGTCACGCTGTAGATTTCTTTCGCTTTCATCTGTGCCGGGACATTCTCAGCTGGATACGGAGAGCGGAAACAGAGATAATCAAAACTGTAGTAACCAGGTCACTATAACTAAAGGACAGGGAGCTCCTGCTGTCCAGACCCAGCCGGCGGCAGACCGTTTGACCACGGTGTCCCGGACCGGACAGATCCCCAACGCTGGCGCTGCGCAGACCCGGCCAGCGGATCGATCCCCGGGCGTCCGCTGCCCAGTGCCGGCCGGTGGGCAGGCAGTTCCGACCACGTCGTCTCCCTTCCCATCCGCAATGATCCGACCCACACCGTCCTTCACACAACCTTCGCCCCATTCCCACCCGCTCACCTCGCGCCGTCGCCGAGTCCGATGCCTGGAGCTCCAGAGTACGTGTGCCGAGCTGGCGGGCTGCAGGAGGAAAGCGAGCCGGCGCCTGTGGAGGGACACACCGCACCTTAACGACGCCCACAGCAGCGCCATCTTGGACAACGGCCCGCTGCATGATGGGACGGCTCTCTTCACGTGACCAGAGTTCAGCCTCCCAGCTCAGAGCTACGGACGGGCGGCGCATCATTACAGCACTGGCAGCATGCAGACAGAAAACAGAGCGTAACCGGGAGATGTTATCCACAGCATTGATGCAAGGGGAATGCTTGAAACATTACTACTGCCCTGGGAGTAGACAGATGAGTATAAAATGGAGCACAATACTATTGGCAGCATTGTTATAGGGAGAACGAATGCTTTAAACATTATTGTACTGGGAGTATGAGATTAGTATGAAATAGAACACGACAACTGGAAGGTACTATTGACAGGAATGTTATCAGGAGAAGTAACATGCAAAGCATTATTACAGGCTCAATAATACCCAAGGCATTATAACTGGGACATTAAATAATACTTAGAATATTATTACCAAGAAAAAAAATGTTTAGAACATGATTGCAGGGTACATTATTAAGTGTGTTATTACTTCCAGAAATAAGACTCTTACAACTGGGAGTATAATGCTTTAGAGCTGGGAGAATTATTGCTGGGAGAAAAAAATGTTTAGAACATTATTACAGTGTTCAGCAGGAAGAGTACTGCTATTATTGCGAGAATAATAGTTAAGTCAAAATTGCTAGCAGCAATTTTATAAGTAGCAGTGCTATAATAAAGTACTCAGAATATTTGTATTGGTGAAAAGTATGTCAACAATAACACAACATTACTGACAAATAATACTCAGAGCATAATTACTGAGAGAAATACACTGCTACTGGAAGGCATTATAAGACCATTCATGCTGGTAACAGCACAATGTGGAACATCAGTAGCAATAGTATTTCTGCATTTCTTCAAGGAAGTTTTGAGCGCATCTTTGAATCTAATAGTCCTGTGGTGATTGGTATCAATTTTCCATCTCCTTTATTTTTGGCTGGAAATTCAATGGTAGTTCTGTGAACATTGTGACTGATAGCAATAGTACTCAGAATATTATTAGTGATAACAATGTTGGACCAATCTTATTAGTAGTAGTTTTAGCACTAAGCTGTAATCATTAACAACAAGAATTCCCAGGGGATTGCAGTTACGTAAAAACCTAGAAAATCTTAAGCACAATACAGGCCCTTCGGCCCACAATGCTGTCCTATATAGCTGTAACATTACCACTCGGCCCTTAAACTCAATCCACGGTTGATGAAGGCCAATGCACCGTATGCCTTCTTAACCACAGAGTCAACCTGCATAGCAGCTTTGAGTGTCCTATGGACTTGGACCCCAAGATCCCTCTGATCCTCCACACTGCCAAGAGTCTTGCAATTAATACTCTATCCTGTCATCATATTTGACCTACCAAAATGAACCACCTCACACTTATCTGGGTTGAACTCCATCTGCCACTTCTCAGCCCAGTTTTGCAACCTATCGATGTCCTGCTGTAACCTCTCACAGCCCTCCACACTATCCACAACACCCTCAAACTTTGTGTCATCAGCAAATTTACTAACTCATCCCTCCACTTCCTCAGCCAGGTGATTTATAAAAATGACAAAGAGAAGGGGTCTCAGAACAGATCCCTGAGGCACACCACTGGTCACTGATCTCCATGCAGAATATGACCCGTCTACAACCACTCTTTGCCTTGTGTGGGCAAGCCAGTTCTGGATCCACAAAGCAAGGTCCCCATGAATCCCATGCCTCCTTACTTTCTCAATTAACCTCGCATGGAGTACCTTATCAAATGCCTTGCTGAAATCCATACACACTACATCTACTACTCTACCTTCATCAATGTGTTTAGTCACATCCTCAAAAAATTCAATCAGGCTCATAAAGGCACGACCTGCATTTGACAAAGCCATGCTGACTATTCTTAATCATATTATGCCTCTCCAAATGTTCATAAATCCTGCCTCTCAAGATCTTTTCCATCAACATACCAACCACTGAAGTAAGGCTCACTGGTTTATAATTTCCTGGGCCAACTCTACTCCCTTTCTTAAATAAGAGAACAACAGCTGCAACCCTCCAATCCTCTGGAACCTCTCCCGTCCCCACTGATGATACAAAGATCATTGCCAGAGGCTCAGCAATCTCCTCCCTCGCCTCCCACAGTAACCTGAGGTACATCATGTTTGGTCCCGGAGACTTATCCAACTTGATGCTTTCCAAAAGCTCCAGCACATCCTTTTTTTTAAATGTCTATATGCTCAAGCTTTCCAATCTGTTGTAAATCATCCCTACAATTGCCAAGATCCTTTTCCGTAGTGAATACTGAAGAAAAGTATTTGTTAAGTACCTCTGCTATCTCCTCCGATCCCATACACACTTTTCCACTGTCATACTTGATTGGTTCTATTCTCTCATGTCTTATCCTCTTGCTCTTCACATACTTGTAGAATGCCTTGGGGTTTTCTTAAATCCTGCTCACCAAAGCCTTCTCATGGCACCTTCTGACTCTCCGAATTTCATTCTTAAACTCCTTCCTGGTAGCCTTATAATCTTCTAGATCTCTATCATCACCTAGTTTTTTGAACCTTTTGTAAGCTTTTCTTTTCTTCTTGACTAGATTTTCAACAGCCTTTGTACACCACGGTTCCTGTACCCCACCATCCTTTCCATGTCTCATTGGAACGTACCTATGCAGGACGCCACTCAAACATCCCCTGAACATTTGCCATATATCTGCCGTACATTTCCCTGAGAACATCTGTTCCCAATTTATGCTTCCAAGTTCCTGCCTGGTAGCTTCATATTTCCCTTTACTCCTATTAAACACTTTCCTAACTTTCCTTTTCCTATCGCTCTCCAATGCTATGGTAAAGGAGATAGAATTATGATCACTATCTCCAAAATGCTCTCCCACTGAGAGACCTGATACCTGACTAGGCTCATTTCCCAATACCAGATCAAATACAGCCTCTCCTCTTGTAGGCTTATCTACATATTGTGTCGGGGAACGCACCTAACAAACTCCACCCCATCTAAACCCCTTGCTCTAGGGAGAAGCTAAACAATATGGGGGAAATTAAAATCTCCCACCATGACAACCCTGTTATTATTACACCTTTCCAGAATCTGTCTCCCTATTTGCTCCTCGATGTCCCTGTTGTTATTGAGTGGTCTATAAAATCAACCAGTAGAGTTATTGACCCCTCCTTGTTTCTAACTTCCACCAACAGAGACTCAGTGGACAATCCCTCCATGACTTCCTCCTTTTCTGCAGCCCTGACACTATCTCTGATCAGTAATGCCATGCCCCCACCTCTTTTGCCTCTCTCCCTGTACTTTCTGAAACATCTAAAGCCTGGCACTCGGAGTAGCCATTCCTGCCCCTGAGCCATCGAAGTCTCTGTAATGGCCACAACATCATAGCTCCAGGTACTGATTCACGCTCTAAGCTCATCTGCTTTGTTCATGATGCTTCTTGCATTAAAATAGACACATCTCAAACCATCGGTCTGATCATATCCCTTCTCTATCACCTGCCTACCCTCCCTCTTGCATTGGTCTCCAAGCTTTCTCTATTTTTTTGAGTTAACCGCCCCTTCCTCTGTCTCTTCAGTGCGGTTCCCACCCCCCCCCACAGCAATTCTAGCTTAAACTCTCCCCAGTAGCCTTAGCAAACCTCCCTGCCAGAATATTGGTCCCCCTTAGATTCAAGTGCAATCCGTCCTTTTTGTACAGGTCGCGCCTGCCCCAAAGGAGGTCCCAAATTTCCAGAAATCTGAATCCCTGCCCCCTGCTCCAATCCCTCAGCCATGCATTTATCCTCCACCTCACTCTATTCCTATACTCACTGTCACGTGGCACAGGCAGTAATCCCGAGATTACTACCTTTGAGGTGCTGCTTCTCAACTTCCTTCCTAACTCCCTGTAGTGTGTTTTCAGGACCTCCTCCCTTTTCCTACCTATGTCGTTAGTACCAATATGTACCGCGACCTCTGGCTGTTCACCTTCCCACTTCAGGATGTTGTGGATGCAATCAGAAACATCCCGGACCCTGGCACTTGGGAGGCAAACTACCATCCACGTTTCTTTCCTGCATCCACAGATCACCTGTCTGACCCCCTAACTGTAGGGTTCCCTAAATTGTGGGACAATTTACAATAAGCAATTAACCTACTTTAGATACATCTTTGGGTTGTGGTCTGGATATTGTTATTCTTTGATATTACGAGAGAATTCTTAATGTTATTCTTTGATATTACACCTGGCCGAGTGGTTAAGGCATTCGTCTAGTGATCTGAAGGTCGCTAGTTCGAACCTTGGCTGAGGCAGTGTGTTTTGTCCTTGAGCAAGGCACTTAACCACACATTGCTCTGCAACGACACTGGTGCCAGGCTGTATGGGTCCTAATGCCCTTCCCTTGGACAACATCGGTGTCGTGGAGAGGGGAGACTTGCAGCATGGGTATATAACCTTGCCCAGGCCTGTGCCCGGAAACCTTCCAAGGTGCAAATCCATGGTCTCACGAGACTAACGGATGCCTATGGGATTAACAATATAGAGAAATATAAAGTTGCTGGTTGAAATAATATTCTGGACATTTTTGCTATTAAGCATGGACAGCCATAGCCAAAGTAGCTATCATTCGTCTTGAAATATTTTGCATGCTTTGTAATTATGATCACACACATTACTGGTAACTTGACTGTGTATTGACAAATCAGGCTTTTACTGACCCCTTTTTTTCTCGTTGCTGAATCTTGTGACATAGATATTTCAAATAATGAACTGAAAACTTGCCATGTAACTTGCCCCTGACAGCTGTTCCCGATTTCCTGTTGTCAAATCTTCAGATTTATTCCGTACGTTCCTTTGTTGCTTTTTTCAGATCTCCTTTGTAGTACATTCCTTGCTGAAGTTGATTGTAATAAATAGAATCAGTTGATCCCCAGAGATGGTTTCACCAAGAGGATTTTCCCTCACCACACCGTTTGTCCAAAGACGGATCAAAGAGCCGTGAGGGTAAGTTCCGCTGACATTAGGGCAACATGTGGGATTAAGGCACCCGGTTAAACTAGAGTCAATGTGTATTGGGGAAAATCATTCCAATGGTTGGAATCACTCCTTACATTAAGAAAGATGGTTGTGATTGTTGCAGGTGAATTGTTCCTACCCCAAGACATTACCAGGCAGTGTCCTAGGTAACCAATCTTAAGTTACTTAATGACTTTATCCCATCATAAGTTTGGAAGTGGGAGTCTTTGCCTGTGATTGTATATATTCAATTACTGTACACTCATAACTTTTCAGCCTATGAAGCAGCCTGTGTCTCCATACAGCAGGACCTTACAACTTTGAGAAATGGTCAAGGAAGGACTGTGCCAGTAATATGCACACAATGACCATTACAAATGGCATCGGTGTTACTGAATTCCCCCAACCTCAGCCATCTGGAGTAGCAATGCACCTAAGACTAGGTGAACCAGCCATGTAAATATGCCTACAAGAGCAGGTCAGATGTTCTAGCTGTGGCTGGCTGCCCTGCCCCTGAAGTGAGCCTCCCATTGGGAGGCAAATTTCAAGCAAGATTTTGTGGTAAGGTATTCACCTCTCAACAGCCCAAAGTCTTTCCATCATTTACAAGTCACAAGTTAGGAGTGTGGTGTAATGCCCATCACCTACCTAGAAAAATCCAATACTCAAGAAGCTATGACATCACTTGAACAAGGCAGCTCACTTGATCGTAACTGCATCAAACACCCCACACGTTAATTCTTTCCACAGTCAGGGCACTGTGGCTTCAATCCCACTGGCTTCACCATCAAAGTTCCCTCAGTATTCATTACGGAAAAAGATCTTGGCGATTGTAGGGATGACTTACAGCAGATTGGAAAGCTTGAGCATATAGACATTAAGAAAGAGGATGTGCTGGAGCTTTTGGAAAGCGTCAAGTTGGATAAATCATCGGGACCAGACATGATGTACCCCAGGCTACTGTGGGAGGTGAGGGTGGAGATTGCTGAGCCTCTGGCGATGATCTTTGCATCATCAATGGGGACAGGAGAGGTTCCAGAGGATTGGAGGGTTGCAGATGTTGTTCCCTTATTCAAGAAAGAGAGTAGAGATAGCCCAGGAAATTATACACCAGTGAGTCTTACTTCAGTGGTTGGTAAGTTGATGGAGAAGATCCTAAGAGACAGGATTTATGAACATTTGGGGAGGCATAATATGATTAGGAATTGTCAGCATGGCTTTGTGAAAGACAGGTTGTGCCTTACAACCCTGATTGAATTTTTTGAGGATGTTACTAAACATATTGATGAAGGTAGAGCAGTAAATGTAGTGTATATGGATTTCTGCAAGGCATTTGAAGAGGTACCCCTTGCAAGGCTTATTGAGAAAGTAAGGAGGCATGGGATCCATGGGGACATTGCTTTGTGGATCCAGAACTGGCCTGCCCACAGAAGGCAAAGAGTGGTTGTAGACGGGTCATATTCTGCATGGACGTCGGTGACCAGTGGTGTGCCTCAGGGATCTGTTCTGGGACCCCTTCTCTTTGTCATTTTTATAAATGACCTTGATGAGGAAGTGGAGGGATGGGTAAGTGAATTTGCTGATGACACAAAGGTTGGGGGTGTTGTGGATAGTGTGGGGGGCTGTCAGAGGTTACAATGGGACATTGATAGAATGCAAAACTGGGCTGAGAAGTGGCAGATGGAATTCAACCCAGATACGTGTAAGGTGGTTCATTTTGGTAGGTTAAATATGGTGGCAGAATATAGTATTAATGGTAAGGCTCTTGGCAGTGTGAAGGATCAGAGGGATCTTGGGGTCCGAGTCCATAGGACACTCAAAGCCGCTGCGCAGTTTGACTCTGTGGTTAAGAAGGCGTACGGTGCATTGGCCTTCATCAATTGTGGGATTGAATTTAAGAGCTGAGAGATAATGTTGCAGCTATATAGGACCCTGGTCAGACCCCACTTGGAGTACTGTGCTCAGTTCTGGTTGTCTCACTATGGGAAGGATGTGGAAACCATAGAAAGGGTGCAAAGGAGATTTACAAGTATGTTGCCTGGATTGGAGAGCATGTTTTATGAGAATAGGTTGAGTGAACTCAGCCTTTTCTCCTTGGAGTGACAAAGGATGAGAGGTGACCTGATAGAGATGTACAAGATTATGAGAGGCATTGATCGTGTGGCTAGTCAGAGGCTTTTTCCCAGGGCTGAAATGGCTAACATGAGAGGACACAGTTTTAAGGTGCTTGGAAGTAGGTACAGAGGAGATGTCAGGGGTAAGTTTTTAACGCAGAGAGTGGTGAGTGTGTGGAATGGGCTGCAGGTGACGGTGGTGGAGGCGGTTACAATAGGGTCTTTTAAGAGACTCCTGGATAGGTACATGGAGCTTAGAAAAATAGAGGGCTATGGGTAACCTTAGGTAATTTCTAAAGTAAGGACTTATTTGGCACAGCTTTGTGGGCCGAAGGGCCTGTATTGTGCTGTGGGTTTTCTATGCTTTTAAGTTTTTTTTTACAGCCGTGTGGACCAGCCATTGCTCTGAGCAGGAAATTTTTACACAGCCTGAAAACTCTGCAGCACTCTACATATTTTTGGAATATGCATACTATGAACATCTAGAACGAAAATCTGAAAATCACATACTTTTGATTTTATTTTTTAATTGTAGGGTCTAATGAAATATGGTACAACAAGGAAGATCTTTCATGTTTCATAAGCTTTTCTCGTCTGTCTTCATTACAAATTCATTGTTTATACACCATTGTCCGGATTAATTTCACATCCAGGTGAAAGCTACATCCTAATCCTCATTAGATCATCCACATGTTCCCCTTCTAGTCTGTTTCTGTATGTACATTTGTTTAAATTCATAAGACTGAATGGACATTTGCACTCAGCACTAGAAGCTTGAAATCTTCCAACAATGTCAACAAAAAATGACAGTTCTTCAAATTCTTCTTTTTAAGCACCGTAGTTCAACATAACAGTGAACATCTTAACTGAACCAGTCTTAACTTTCTCAGAATTGAAATCACTTTATTATTGCGATACTTTTGTATTTTGTAAAAGTAATTGAGTATTTTTTTTGCCCGTCTTACATCATTCTCTTTTTGTAATTCAAAACTGGATGCGTTTGTAATAGCAACAGGGTCAAAAGCTTGCCATTCTCTTAACTCGTCGTCAGAAGATCTATTATCCATGTGTTTACAGGCACGTTGAATGAATCGGATAATAGGCGCAGTATCGATGTCACAATTTATCAATGCAAGCAGAACTTTTACTTTGTTTCTCCAATAAACAGTATCGCTAAGATTCTGTGACTGTAACTTGTTTTTTTCTCTTTTCCATTCTGCAGTGCTTCAATTATATTCAAACAGCTTTTCAGAAGGAATTATTAAAGTGACGCCAGATATTGTGCTACTCAATATTGTGGATTGGTCAAAATCTTCAGGCAGTAGTTGCTGATTGGATCGTTACATTCATTAACTAGCTCCTTGCAATACTGGATCAAAACTTCGTAATTCCTCATTAAAGCAGTAATTTTAAAATTACATTACCATTATTTAAAGGAAAATCCCAGCTGCTTGGCTACAAAAGCTATGTGTGCGGGAATATTTCAGTTACTGCACAGCCCGGTGCAGCTCAGAGGGAACAATGTTCGCTACCCTAAACAATCATGGACCAGGTATTTGGAGGGTTTAAAAATATCATTGTTTTTTTTTTGGATTGTTTGGTATTCGCTTCCCAAAACAGTATTTCATTCAGGACTTTGTAATAGTAATTCAAAATTTTGTGTCCTTACTTGCAGCAAGAATTTACACACGGAATTAGCATCAGTATTCCAGCATTAATATTAAAATGCACATCCATTAAGACAAAATACGTTATGTGGAAAACATCAACGGTGCAAGATTTTATTAGATTACCACCAAAAGAGAAGAATTTGATAATTGAGTTAACCACAAATATCTCCTTCAAGGAGAACTCCTTGGAAACATCAAAAGCTTTGACAAATTTCTATAGGTGCGCAGTGGAAAGCGTATTGACTGGCTGCATCATGGCCTGGTATGGAAACACCAATGTCTTTGAACAGAAAATCCTACAAAAGGTGGTGGATTCCCCCCAATCCATCGCAGGTAAAGCCCTCCCAACCGTTGAGCACATCTACCTCAAACACTGTCCGAGAAAAGCAGCATCCATTATCAAAGATCCTCACCACCAAGGCCATGCTCTCTTCTCACTGCTGCCGTCAGGTAGAAGGTACATGACCCTCAGGACTCGCACAACTGGGTTCAAGAACAGATTCTATCCCTCAACCATCAGGCTCTTGAGCAAAAGGGGGTAACTACACTATCTTGCCATCCATGCAGATGTTACCACAACCAATGAGCCTGCGGACCCTCACAGCTACCTGGACTATTCCTCTTCGCACCCTGTCTCTTGCAAAAATGCCAACCCCTTCTTGCAATTCCTCCGACTCTGGCGCATCTACTCTCAGGATGAGGCTTTTCATTCCAGGACGAAGGAGATATCTTCCTTTTTTAAAGAAAGGGGCTTCCCATCCTCCACCATCAACTCTGCTCTCAAACGCATCTCTCCCATTTCACGCACATCTGCTCTCACCCCATCCTCCCACCACCCCACTAGGGATAGGGTTTCCCTTGTCCTCACCTACCACCCCACCAGCCTCCAGGTCCAACATATAATTCTCCGTAACTTCTGCCACCTCCAACGGGATCCCACCACCAAGCACATCTTTCCCTCACCCCCCCTTTCTGCTTTCTGCAGGGATCGCTCCCTACGCGACTCCCTTGTCCATTCATCCCCCCATCCCTCCCCACCGATCTCCCTCCTGGCACTTATCCTTGTAAGCGGAACAAGTGCTACACATGCCCTTACACTTCCTCCCTCACCACCACTCAGGGCCCCAGACTGTCCTTCCAGGTGAGGCGACACTTCAGCTGTGAGCCGGCTGGGGTGATATACTGCGTCCAGTGCTCCCGGTGCGGCCTTTTATATATTGGCGAGACCCAACGCAGACTGGGAGACCGTTTTGCTGATAACCTACACTCTGTCCACCAGAGAAAGCAGGATCTCCCAGTGGCCACATATTTTAATTTCACGTCCCATTCCTGTTCTGATCTGTCCATCCACGGCCTTCTCTACTGTCAAGATGAAGCCACACTCAGGTTGGAGGAACAACACCTTGTATTTCGTCTAGGTAGCATCCAACCTGATGGCATGAACATTGACTTCTCTAACTTCCGTTAATGCCCCTCCTCCTCTTCACACCCCATCCCTTATTTATTTACTATTATTTTTTATTTTTCCCCTTTCTCTCTTTTTTCTCCCTTTGTCCCTCTCACTATATCTTCCTCTGGTGCTCCCCTCCCCCTTTCTTTCTCCCTAGGCCTCCCATCCCATGATCCTCTCCCTTCTCCAGCCTTGTATCCCTTTTGCCAATCAACTGTCCAGCTCTTAGCTCCATCCCTCCCCCTCCTGTCTTCTCCTATCATTTTGGATCTCCCCCTCCCACTTTCAAATCTCTTACTATCTCTTTTTTCAGTTAGCCCTGATGAAGGGTCATGGCCCGAAATGTCGACTGTACCTCTTCCTAGAGATGCTGCCTGGCCTGCTGCGTTCCACCACCATTTTTTGTGTGTCACTTGAATTCCCAGCATCTGCAGATTTCCTCGTGTTTGCGATCTCACTTTAAGGACTCTTTATCTAGTTATTTCATGTTCTTGTTATTTATTGCTATTTATTTATATTTGCATTTGCACAGCTATGCACTCCAGTTGATCTTTCATTGATCCTGTTATAGTTACTATTCTATAGATTTGCAGGGTATGCCCGCAGAAAAAAATTGAATCTCAGATTGTATGTGATGACATATATGAACTCTGAAAATAAAATTTACTTTGAACTTTGAAGTCTTCTTGCCCAGATGGTGCTGCACCCAATTGCAACGGCCTATTTAACTCTAAATGTCGATTTTCTGTAATATATTTTATTATTTGTTAATTTATTTGTGGTAATATTACTTGATGTATTGTGTGTATGTGTGTGTGTTTGTGTTATATGTACAGTACTGTGTCGTGCACCTTAATCTGGAAGAAAGTTGTTTAATTTGGCGTATACATGTAGTCGGTTGGTTGACATTAAACTTGAAGTTGAAATTTTCTAATTTTAAGTAAAAGCGGTCTTTCTTGCCTTGATGAAAAGAATCAGCGTAGCGTGAAAGGACACTAAGTAGAATCAAATAAATGAGTGAATACTTAACGCTTTCTCTGTTGGTATTTGGTAAACAAATTTCGTGAAAATGTAAATCAAAAGAAAAAGTGGGAAATAGGGGTGTTGCGGCGGTGAAGAATCAGAAAGGCACCGGCCAGCAGATGGAGCTAGGATATAAAAGGCAGAGTCTGAGATAGCAACGGCAAGAAGTCTGGAGAATTTTTTTCTTCTCTCTCATCTTCGCTGCCATTTGGCTTCATTTCACGGACTGCGGAAGCTGGAGGCATAAGGAGGAGTGGACTGTTGTTCTATGGAAGCTGATTCCCCCCTTTCTAGGATCATGCCTTGCCAAAACACCCAGCAGCAGCAACTCAACAACTCCGAGCGGAACCACACGCTGCCCAAGCAAGTGAGGTTCGCGGCCAGCGTGGAGCCGGAGCCCGAGCCGCTGGGAGCGCAGCTCAAGCTGCTGCCCATGAACGACCAGATCAGGGAGCTGCAGACGATCATCAGAGACAAGTGAGTGGCAATCGAAGGGCCTAGAGGTGGGGGGACGAGACCGGGTGCCGGTGCTGGCGACGTTGGCCTCTTCTCTTTGTGTGCGGAGCCTGGAGGTCCAGGCCTCCACTTCAATGGGGACACCGGCATGAGGAGGGGAATGAGTCACATCCCTGTCTGCAAGATCAAGTTCAACCGAGAGCATGTGTCAAGTGCACAGCAGCCAGTATATTCTCGGGTTGGAAGGCACAGTGTCTTAACTAAGAGAATGAAATGTGTACAGAAATGTTACTTATCTGTTTATTCAACGGATAGTACAAATCGTTCAGTCATATTTTCTTTTTCAATCATTTTATTAGTTTCATAAAATATAAACATAATAATAGTACAAAGTTACTGGGAATACATTGTTATACTTAACATGAGTAATTATAAAACCAAATAGTATTTAATTAACAAAACTCCCAATCATATAGGATACCAATGAATAATACAGAACAAAAAAATCTAGACAAAAATCATGAAAAAAGAAAAAAAATATAACCCCCTCAAAAAAATCTAAACTAAACAGAGTTAATCAACTAAACTAAAAAAAAGACCTGGGCTGTTTTAACATCGTAAAAAATGGAAGAGAAGAAAACCTTAGTGTCGACGACTCTGTTCCTCTCAACCAACACTACAGAGAAGTAAAATAAGTTTGGAAATAGTCAAATTACATCATATGAAAATGCTGCATAAATGGCCTCCAAGTTTTTTTCAAATTTACTGGAAGGGTCATAAACCACACTTCTATTTTTTTCCCAAATTTAAACACAACATAGTTTGTGAAAATCAGTGAAATATAGTATCCAATTCAGCAAAATGGATCTTCTAGCCATTAAAGTAAGAAATGCAATCATCCGACGAGCTGAAGAGGTTACAGTCATATTTTTACATGTTCTTATTTCCGCCTCCGAGCCTAACTGGCCTGATCTAATGCGCACGGCAAGCCGATTTTTACTTTACTGTACAGTACGGGAGGTGTGTTCGCTTACTTCCTGAGGGGCAATTCCCAAATCGTTTGAATAACCCATGTGTCATATAGTGCGGTCACTGGTTTCAAATAGAATAGGAATGCCGGTGGACTTCCGAAGTAAGTCTGCACGTTGTGTTCTAAAAGCGCCGTCCCCGCTATCGGCATGAATTACTTGCAAAAACAACTCGGGGGTAATTCATTCACTTTTATCAAACGAGCCAATTAATGGAGGATATACCTATTTTGCCACTTTCTACCCTCTTCATTGCTGAGGGTTTGCTTAGACCCTGAAAAATCACGAACGCCTCTCTCCAATACTGCACGGGAGCTGGCCCTTCGGCCCCACTTGTACATGCAGACCGGGCTGTCATAAACATTTCCTATGCATGTATCTAACCAAGTGCTTTGTATGGTGGTTGAAATTTGTAACTTTTTCAGTTATTATAAGGTGTGTATGGGGGGGAGGGAGCTGAAGAGTATTATCGGAGGATAAGCCCAGTGGTATGACTTTGTTCTGACTTGAATTCTACGGGGTGCATTTAGGTCAGAGGTCATTTGACAGTGATCCAGAGCAAGAATAAAGTAGTGGTTCTGCTACCATCCAGGCAGAGATGGCTCAAAGCACAAGTGAGAGATCTAAACGGGAAGCAACTGGTTTGAGTGGTGGTTTTACACCAGCTTCTCTTTGGGGAGCTTACACCAGATTTGTGGCAAATAGTTTTCCTCTGCAAGGTTTTGTCTTTGAAACAAAAATGACATACCACCTTAAAAGTTTCTTGAGGCAGTGAATCTGATCAACCATTCTAGTTACCCCCCACACACCCTCTCTATCTATTACTTCTGTTGCTACACTGATAAAACTTCAAACCACTTTTTATTATGCTGTAATATAATATTCCAACTGTATGCACATTTATTCCATATACATTCTTTAACCTCTGGCTTTATTTATAGACAGAGCCTTGAAAAATTAATCAGCCACCACAACTATTTTCACATTTTATTGTTTCATTTTCTATATTTTAAATATATTGAGGTAGGATTTTTTGAGCTAATCTACAAAACATTGGGCATCACGTCAAATCAAAAGAAAAATTCCAAAACCTGTCAATAATTGACTAAAAATGTAAAAAAAGCAATTGAGGCAAAAAATTATTCATCCCCTTTGTAATTACTGCACAACTTTTTTCAGGTGCAATACTGTACATTACCTTACCAACTCACCCACTTTGATGATGCAGAAAATTGGAGGGTCACCTGTTTTCAATGAATTCATGAAAATAAATGCCTCTTTTGTCTAAGGTCCAACAATATTGTAGATTTTCAACAGACCAAACCAAAATGAAGACACAAGATCATTCAAAACAAATCAGGGAAATGATAATAGAGTAGCACAAATCTGGGGAAGGGTAAAAGACCATCTCAAAGTCACTGGACATACCTTGGAGCTCAGTGCAGTCCATTATGGAAAAATGGAAAAAATATGAAACCATAGCCACATTGCCTAGGTCAGGCTGCCCCTCTAAATTTAGTTACCGGAGAAGAATGGCACTTGTAAGAGAAGTTACTGAATTTCTCTTTTTAAAGCAATGAATAGGGGAGACTGCCTTTTGATCGCTGACGGGGTCGCTCTGTTACTGAAAAGGGGAGACTGCCTTTTGATCGCTGACGGGATCGCTCTGTTACTGAAAAGGGGAGACTGCCTTTTGAATCGCTGACGGGATCGCTCTGTGACTGAAGAGGGGAGACTGCCTTTTGAATCGCTGACGGGATCACTCTGCTGCCGCAGAGGGAAAGGCCTACTACTGTGCCCAGCGAATGTTATCTAGGTTTTTGACATTTTGGGTGTGGACTTGGACTGTAGACTCTTTTCAGTCTTGTAGTTTTTGATATTCTGTGTTTTTTGCTTGATCTTTCCAATTTTTTTGTGTGTGGGGAAGGGGATTTGGGGGTTGATGTGCTTGTTCCTTTTTTGTTCATGTTTTATGTGGGGAGGAGGGATTTGGAGGTTGATGATGGTGCTGCTGTCCTTTTGTTTCTTGGTTTTGTGGTTATCTGGAGAAGAATTTCAGAGTTGTATACTGTGATAATAAATGAACCTTTGAATGGACTGTGACGCCAACAGTCACTCTGAGTGAGCTGCTGAAGTCAATGGCTGCAACTGGAGATGAAGTTCATGGCTCCACAATCTCTAAAGGCCTTGCACAAAAAGGCAGAGTGGTAAGGAAGAAGCCCAGGCTTTTAAAAAAAAAAGCATATCCTTGGCCATGAAGACTTTGCAAAGCATCACTTAGAAAATACTTTAAAGATATGGAAGAAAGTTTTGTGGTCATAACTTTTTGGCTGTAACACTGTACATGTGGAATAATCAAATACTGTGCATCAGCCAGGTAACACCATCTCTACTGTAGAGTATGGTGGAGGTAGCATCATGCTATGGGGATGCTTTTCAGCAGCAAGGACTGGAAATCTGGTCAGGATTGATGATGTTACGTAACCGGCAACAATGAATATCAATCGAGACAGGTTATATAAAAACAACCAAACATTTATTAAATGCGGATAAACGATAAAAAAAAACAAACGAAAACTTTAACCGGAAGTTAACTGATATGCAGCCATTCAACAAATCGTCACTTGGCACTGGTTCTTAAAGCGTTAAATGCTAAAACAGTTATTAAAGCGATAAAGTCAGATATAGTTCTTAAAATGGTAAATTCGAAAGTCCAGCAGATTTATACGTTCAATTGAGAGAGACTTCTCTGGAGAAGGATTTCTTCATAGACGCGACTTTCTTGCTGGTTCTGTCCAAAGGATTCACAATGCAGTAAATAAACAGTTTAAAACAACTGACTTTAATTTCTTTTAGAGAGAGCAAACGTTTGCATGAGCTCTTTGCTCTTTTGGCAAGAGTTATCTCGATGCAGGTCGCTACTCCTTCAACGAAGACTCAATAAGGTCGATCCTTTATTAAATTGCCAAACGATGCCGACTCCTCTCAATCCTTCAGTCCTGTACTTTGATAAAGTCTTCACTCTCCCTTCTACTGCTGGAATAGGGTAAATCAGCACATCTAGCCAGAAATTTCCAGTCCAGTAATATTGTATCTTGCAACAGAACGCACAACCGTTTCAAAAATGAAACTGCGTCACAAAAACAAGCACGCAACAGAAACGGAGACACAGCACGTTCTACCTGGAAACCTACAAACTAAAAACTAACTGCGTCATCTGGGGTCTACCCCTATATAGCCATGGTGCACATGTCATCACGTGACCTCACGTCGGTAGGAAAATTACATCAGGTGACCGCCAAAAGACCATTACATCATTCTCACAAAAAAAACCACAGATCTCCTTTAGGCATGTAACAATGGGAAGATGAATGCTGCTAAATACAGGGAGATCCTGAATTTAAAAACCTGCTAGCCTCTGCCAGAAAGCTTAAACTATGGAGGAAGTTCTCCTTTCAGCAGGACAACGACCTAAAACACACTGCCAGTGCAGACATGGAGTGGCTTCAAATGAAGAAAGTTGATGTCCTTGAGTGGCCCAGTCAGAGTCCTGACCTTAATCCAATCGAACGTCTCTGGCAAGATCTCAGGATTGCTGTCCACCACCGCTCCCTAACTAACCTGAAAGAGCTTGAGCAATTTTGCAAGGAGGAATGGGCAAATCTTGCTCCATCTCATCGTACAAAGCTAACAGATGCTTATTCAAAAAGACTACTAGCTGTAATAACAACAAGAGGTGGTTCGAATACGTATTGAGCGAAGGGGGTGAATACTTTTGACTGCTGAATTTTCAGTTTTTGAATGTTTACTTTTTCATGCTTTACAAGTTTCCTTGTTTTCTGGGTTCTGTGGGGAAAAAAGGAACATGTGATTCACAACACACGTCAAAGTTGCTGGTTAGCTGGTTAACTTCTCTAACATTGACTTCTCTAACTTCCGCTAATGCCCCACCTCCCCCTTGTACCCCATCTGTTATTTATTTTTATACACACATTCTTTCTCTCACTCTCCTTTTTCTCCCTCTGTCCCTCTGACTATACCCCTTGCCCATTCTCTGCGTTCCCCCCACGCTTGTCTTTCTCCCTGGGCCTCCTGTCCCATGATCCTCTCATATCCCCTTTGCCAATCACCTGTCCAGCTCTTGGCTCCATTCCTCCCCCTCCTGTCTTCTCCTATTATTTTGGATCTCCCCCTCCCCCTCCCACTTTCAAATCTCTTACTAACTCTTCCTTCAGTTAGTCCTGATGAAGGGTCTCGGCCTGAAACGTCGACTGTACCTCTTCCTAGAGATGCTGCCTGGCCTGCTGTGTTCACCAGCTACTTTGATGTGTGTTGCTTGAATTTCCAGCATCTGCAGAATTCCTGTTGTATGTGATTCACAAAGAAGTTCTCAAGTAAATTAATCAAAATCCCTAGTTATAGTACTCATCTATGTGAACAAAGGATTGGGAGCTGAATACCTTTACAAGGCACTGTAATTCTTTATTCTTTATAATTGTTGAATGTTGTTTTTTATTGCATGTTGTACCAACACAGCAAAGTAAATTCCTAATACATGGAAATGTATATGGTGAACAAAATTGATCCTTGATCCTTGATCCTTTCTACCAATGTTAATTGTAAGCCATAAACTAGTCACTAAAGCCTGAACTGTGCAGAGAGCTGAACATTCTGGATTTAGGCAGAAATTACACTTTAACTGCTGTGTCAGTGCAGAGTGAATTCACAATACACTGGCCTTACAGATATTTTATTGTGACGCTTCTGTGGGATAGTTTTCTGCACAAGTGACACATTTCAATTCTATTCAAATAATTTTGAGTTCCTAAACGAACAGGAAGGCTTTGCAATGGGCAGTTAAAACGTGCCCAACACGTCACTGGCACCAGCCTACCTGCCATCAAGGACACATATACAGAAAAGTGCTGGAAAAAGGCCAAAAATTTCACGAAGGATCCCCCCCCACTTCCCCCTGCCCACTCCTTCCCCCTGCTACTCTTTCCTACTCCCATCAGGGAAGAAGTTGTGCAACATCTACGTCAGGACCACTAGGCTCAAAATCACATGGTTCTCCTAAACTGTTAGGCTGAATAACAACTTCTACACATTAATTGGTCCCAACACCACAGCATACGCATCACCTAGTGTCACTTTATGTGCATGAACTGTCTTGAGATACATAAAGTGTATAAGATAGGTAAGGGTGGATGTTGAACCACTGGAAAATGATGCTGGAGAGGTAGTAATGGGGGACAAGGAAATGGCAGATGAACTGGATAAGTATTTTGCATCAGTCTTCACTGTGGAAGACACTAACAGTATGGTGGATGTTCCAGGTGTCAGGGGTCATGAACTGTGTGAAGTTGCTATAATTGGAGAGAAGGTTCTTGGAAATTGGAAAGGTCTGAAGGTAGTTAAGTCACCTGGACCAGATGGTGTACACCCCAGAGTTCTGAAAGAGCCCACAGTGGCTGAAGATGTCGTGGAGGCATTAGTAACGATTTTTCAAGAATCACTGGATCCTGGAAAGGTTCCAGGAGACTAGAACATTACAAATGTCACTCCACCCCTCAAGAAGGGAGAGAGGCAAAAGAAAGGAAACTATAGGCCAGTTAGTCTGACCACAGTGATTAGGAAGTTGTTGGAATCGTTTATTAAGGATGAGGTTTCAGAATACTTGGAGGCATGTGATAAAATAGGCCATAGTCAGCATGGTTTCCGCAAGGGAAAGTCTTGAAGAAATAACAACCAAGGTTGATGTGGTGTACTTTGATTTTCAGAAAGCCTTTGACAAGGTGCCACAAGTGAGGCTGATTAACAAACTACGAGCCCATGATGTTACAGGAAAGATTCTAGCCTGGATAAAGCAGTGGCTGATTGGCAATGAGTGGGAATAAAGGGAGCCTTTTCTGGCTGGCTGCTGGTGACTGGTGGTGTTCTTCAGGGGTCTGTGTTGGGACCAGTTCTTTTTGTGTTATGTCAGTGCTTTGGATAATGGAATTGATGGCTTTGTTGCAAAGTTTTCAGACAATATGAAGATAAGTGGAGGAGCAGGTAGTTTTGAGGAAGTAGAGAGGCTACAGAAGGACTTGGCCAGATTAGGAGAATGCACAAAGAAACGGCAGATGGAATACAGTCTTGGGAAGTATATGGTCATGCACTTTGATAGAAGAAATGATAGGGTTGACTTTTTTAAAAATGGAAAATGAAAGGGTTGACTATTTTTTAATTGGAAAGAAAATATAAAAAACTTAAGTTGCAAAGGGACTTGGGATTCCTTTTGCAGGATTCCCTAAAGGTTAACTTGCAGGTGAGAATGTGGTGAGGAAGGCAAATGTTAGTATTCATTTCAAGAGGACTTGAATATGAACACAAGGATGTAATGTTGAAATTTTTATAAATAACTGGTGAGGCCTCACTTGGAATATTGTGAGCAGTTTTGGGCCCCTTATCTTAGAAATGATGTGCTGAAACTGGAGAGGGTTCAAAGGAGATTCATGAAAATGATTCCAGGATTGAATGGCTTGCCATATGAAAAATGTTTGATGGCTTTTGGCCTGTATTCGCTGGAATTCAGAAGAATGAAGGGTGATCTCATTGAGACCTATCGAGTGGTGAAAGGCCTTGATAGAGTGGATGTTTCCTTTGGTGGGAGAGTCTAAGACCAGAGGACACAACCTCAGAATAGAGTGGCATCATTTTAGAATGAAGCTGAAGACGTATTTCTTTAGCCAGAGAGTGGTGAATCTGTGGAATTGTTTGTGGAGGCCAAGTCTTTATATTTAAGGCAGAGGTTGATCATTTCTTGATTGGTCGAGGCATGAAGGGACACGGTGAGAAGACAGGGGTTTGGGGCTGAGGGGGAAATTGGATCAGTCATGATGAAATGGTGGAGCAGACTCGATCCATTAACAATCATTATGTTCTCCTTTACACTCGTATACTGAAGAATGACAATAAACAATTTGAATCTAACTTGTATTCATGAGGCTTGGAAGTTAGTTGCTTTTTATAGTACACACCTCTGACAATTCTGTCTAAAAGAACAGGGATTAGCAGCGGCAGCAGACGCAGTAGGATATTCTGGATGGTTTAGTGGGGCCACAGGGAGTGCTATTGTCAACACAGCTCTGGGGACTTGGGTTCAATCTTGACCTCTGATTATGTTGAGTGGAGTTAGCATGTTTGTCCCTGTGACTTCCTGGGTTTTCCCTCCATGCTCCGGTTTCTCTCCCATGTCCCAAAGAGTTGCTGGAAGGTTAACTAGCCCCGTGGTATAGTTGAATGGCAGGAGAAATAGAAGGCGATCGATGGGTAGATGGGGAAAAAAAACAAGTTACAGGGTCGAGGATGGGAATACTCTGAGAGTCAACATTGATTTGGCATCAATGATCTCCTATGTTTTGTAAAAATAGAGAGCCAGATCTGTTTAAACTTTCTTTGCTAATCAGTTAGATCATGGCTCATTCATTTTTCTGTCCAATCCCCATATTGTCTGACTCCCTTGCTGTTAAAATTAGCCTTAAATATAATAAACAACTGGGCATCTGCAGCTGTCTAGAGGGAGAGAATTACTGAAACTTAGAAATCTCTGTGGGAAGAATCTAAGGCCTGTTATCCTAAGACTAAGCTCTAGTCGAGACCTTGAGCTGTTGCAAACAGCTCTTGTGATTTACTATCCATCATTCTCAGAATCTGGGAGACACAAGACTGTAGGTGCTGGAGTCTGGAGCAGCACACAAAGTGCTGGAGGAACTCAGCAGTTCAGGCAGCATCAGTGGACAGTTGGTATCTTGTTGAGAGCATAAGATATAGAACCAGAATTGGGCCATGTTCCCTCTCAGCTCCAATGTCCTGCCTTCTCCCTGTAACCCTTCATGCCCTGACTAATCAAGAATCTATCAACCTTTATATTTTTTTAAGGCAAAGACTTGGCCTCCACAGTCACCTGTGACAACAAGTTCCACACATTCACCACTAGCTAAAGAAATTTCTCCTCATCCCCGTTCTAAAAGGATGCCCCTCTATTTTGAGTCTGTGTCCTCTGGTCCCAGACTCTCCCCACCATAGGAAACATCCTCTCCACATCCACTCCATCAAGGCCTTCCTTTCAACAGTCGATAGGTTTCAATTAGGTCAGCCCCCATTCTTCTGAATTCCAGTGAATATAGGCCTGGAGCCATCAAATGCTCTTTTCTGGATTCTCGGAATCTGTTATGATTCATTAAAATTGCCTCATATTCCTTGACACTCTTTATTGCATGGATAATCTTTTTCTTCCAGAGGACAATCCCTTCATTACAGGAACCAGTCTAATGCATCTATGCTGCAGTAATCCCAAAGCATTTTATTAGTTAGAAACAATCATTTGGAATAGTTCTGAAAGCCATTGACAGATTTGTTTTCACTTAGAGCATTAACATTTGCTGATGCTTTTAAAAATATTGGATTGTTTGTCCTTTAACATTTGAAATAAGCTGCACTCAACAATTATCTTGATTGTAAAGTGGTTTAGGTCTTCGCCCATAAGAAATTGTATTCCACACGCATTGGAAGGTCTCATCTGACATTGTATGCATAAAGGTTAAGTGATCACCTGTTAAGAGTTCTTGTGCGTCACAGTTTGTTGCACTCTCTAAACTCAGTCAGGTTTATTATCCCTGACATATATCGTGAAATTTGTTGTTTTGTGGTGACAGTACAGTGCAATATATAAAAAATTATTACAGGTTACAATAAAAATTAACTGGTGCAGAGGAGGAATAGTGAGCTGGTGTTCATACTGTTCATGGGATGAAATTGTGTGGAAAGAAGTTCAAATTCAGAAAGGATATGATGGCAACACCTAAACATCTTCACATGAGTGAGATAAGACACACTTAAACTTTTTATCACCAGCCTTTTGACATTGACAGGAGCTGAAGAGCGAACATAAAGCTAATATATATATATAGGTGATTTCTAACAACATCAAGGGTGTATTCAACAATTGAGAGTTAGCACCGTGTAAATTGTCCTGCGTAGTTTTTTTAAATATAATGTCTGAGTGCATATAAAAAAAAGCCTGTGAGATGATCTGAAAATGTCAGGAAGCTCCATGAAAGAGCTAATTCGTTCCAAGTCATTTTCAATCCCTTGTTTAATTATGTTATTTTGTGGTTTCAAATAACAAAAAAAATCCTTTTTAATATATCATTTTAATTTTATATGTTCAAAAATTAATGACAAATCTCATAAAGACATAGTGGGCCAGGGTACTACAGGCTGAAATTCTGTCAGCTGGCATTCTGTGGCCTGGTAATTCCCATGGTCCAGATCCATACTAATTAATTCTAATGAAGGTCTTAAAATTAACTAAAATTTGTACTCGTTAGTAGCTAATTAACCTACCAAATCAACTTTTGCAACCTCAGCTGACGTTTACAGATGCTTTGGATTACGGACAATTGCTGGAACTCTCACATGACCTGGGGAAGCATCTGCACTTAGGAGGAACAGGTCTGCTGGGATTCAGGGTAATTTCTGTGGTCTGGCACCAACTGGGTTCCAAGTGTGCTGGACTAGAGAGTTTCAACCTGTAATAGGTTGGTCAGGGGGAAGTTTTTGAGGAGCATCTTAAAGTATGAGATAGCTATGTGGAGAAATTTGGCAAGCAAATTCCAGAGTTTAGGTCCCATGCAGCAGGAAGTACGGTTGTCGGGAGGAGTGGGGTATCAATTGTGCTGGAATTGGAAAAGGTGGAAGTTAGTAGGACTGGGAATTATATGGGTGGGGAGGGCTGAGGTCATGACAGGATTTGCCAGTTCCCAGCTTGAGGAAGTGGGAACTTCCTGAAGTGAGATGGTGTGTCATGGTAGTGTAAAGCTATTACAGTGCCAGCGACCCAGGTTCAATTCCCACCACTGCCTTTAACGAGTTGGTACATTCTCAGATGATCCCGTAGATTTTTTTCCCAGGTGCTCCAATTTCCTCCCACATTCCAAAGGCGTATGGATGAATTAGTAGGTCATGTTTAATTGGTCATGTGTGTAAGTGGATGGCAGGGCTCACTGGGCTGGAAGGTCCATTACCGTGCTATATCTCTAAATAAAATTTTAAATTCAGAATTGGGTTTATTACCACCGGTATGTATCGTGAAATTTGTTATCTTAGCGGCAGCAGTTTAATGCAATATATAATATAAAAGGAAAAAAAAAACAAAATAAAATAATAAATAAATAACTCAATTATATTATACATATATTGAATAGATTAAAAATCATGCAAAAACCCCCAGAAATAATATATATTAAAGTGAGGTAGTGTCCAAGGGCTTAATGTCCATTTGGGAATCGGATGGTAGAGGGGAAGAAGCTGTTCCTGAATCGCTGAGTGTGTGCCTTCAGGCTTCTGTACCTCCTTCCTGATGGTAACTTAATTAAATTAAGTTCTTCTTGTGAGCAGTGACACTTGATCTTCCTGACAAGAAATGGTGAGTGACCCAGAATACATCAGGAAGGGAAAAGAAACTTAAGACCAGATTCAGATCCAAAGTAGATGGAAAAAATGTCTCTTCACTTTGACTCCAATTGCTGAGAGCCATGAGTTCCTCTTGCAAATCTCCTCCTAATTTGACTGTACTTGATAGCCTTAAGAGAATTCATGGCATGGCTGCTGTGTGAATTAGATAATATTGTATTAGTGCAATCCTAAATTGAGATGAGATGAGGTCATTGGCTAATTCTGCCATTGATCAGGTCTTGGGAGACTTGAGAGTGAGAGTGGCTGTTCGCCATGGAGAAAGTGTGGCATTTCCTGGCACTGATAGTCCTCACATTGAAAGGGCAAAGTGCATACAGGAATTGATGTTTGTTTTTGATCCAAACCTATCTCGTGATACATTGCCGTGTAGGCCCTTCCAACCCTTTGAGCCTTGCTGCCCCAGCAACCCCTGACAAACCCGATTAACCCTAACCTAATCATGGGACAATTTACAATGACCAGTTAACCTACCTGGCATGTCTGGACTGTGGGAGGATCCAGAGGAGATAAACACTAATTCCATGGGGAGGATACCCTTGCAGAACAGCGCCAGAATTGAACTCTGAACTTCAGAACTTCCCAAACTGTAACAGCATCGCACTAACTACTTCACTACCATGGTGCCCATTGAAATTGCTTTGCTTTGGCTTGAATTGCAATATAATTTGTTGAAGGGTTAAGGGGATGCACTAAAATAAGATTTGTCTCGGTTTTGCCTACATCTAAAGAGGCTGCTACTTTTCCTTTGTCCCCAGAACAACAAGCAGAGGAGACTTTGTGTTCTGTGCTGATCGCTTGGTGAGTAGAAATATAAAATTAACATAAATTCTGTTTTTTTTTAAAAAAAGAATTAATTCTCCTTGAAGTCCTCAGTTGAGATTCGTAGTAGTAGTAGTCATACTTTATTGATCTCGGGGGAAATTGGTTTTCGTTACAGTTTTTCGTTTCATTACAGAAATTGGTTTCCAAAAAAGAAAGGAGTAGGTGTGGCGATGGTAGAGCGTGGCAGGGCTGTAAGCATAGAGCACTACAGCACAGAAACGGCATTTGACTAATCTAGTACATGCTAGCTTGGTTTTCTGTCTAGTCCCACCTAGCTGCACCTGGCCCGTAGCCCGCCATTACCTCCCTTATCCAAGCTTCCCTTAAATATTGCAATCGAACGCGGGTCTGCCATTGCCGCTGGCAGCTCGTTCCACACTCGCCCTACCCTCTGACTGAAGAAGTTCCCCATCATGTTCATCGTTCACCCTAAACCCTTTGACCCTCATTGTAGTCTTGTTCAACCTGAGCGGAAAAGACCCTGCACCTACTCACCCTACCCATCAGAATCAGCACCTCTGAAATGACAATTTTTTAGATCATGGAATGCCATTTTAAAAACAAAACTGCATTTGACATTTTTCTTTAATGGCCAAGAAATAGGGATTGTTGCTGGATTTGTTTTATAGTCCTGCCGTAAAATGGTCATTAAATCTGTCAATGTAACTCTACGGACAATATCACCTGGAATATTATATTATAGATCAGACTCGTTGTCGAAGAAGGACTGAATCAGCTACCATACACTGAATGTACAGTTACAACTCCAACAGGTATGAAATAAACGTACTGATATAACTTAAATGTTGCCATACTTGGCATGTCTCACTGCTATACTCAACACATACATCTTGGGGCCTAAAATGGGAGACATGCTCAAGGTTCTTTTGTGTGGCTTGCCAATGACTATTTTGGCCATGGCCATGTGCAGCATAGTTTTAGCACCATAGGCGGTGTTGCACATTAATGAATGGGACTTGAACATTTTCACTTGCATGTTGTGTCATCGTTGAGTGCACAGGTAAAGTATCAAGTAAGTATACAAGCAGGTTTGGCCTCTGGTGGGGATTATGGGGAAGAGAGGCCTGTGCTTAGGATTTGTTTGGGTCTCAGATGGGTATTGTTCAGGTTTTGGGGTGGTGAGGAGAAAAGGAGTTGAGGCTAGCACACACAAAATGCTGGAGGAACTCAGCAGGTCAGGCAGCATCTATGGAAAGGAATAAACAGTCGACATTTTGGGCAGAGGCCCTTCTTCAGGATGGAGAGGGAAGGGAGTAGATGCCTGAATAGAAGGGTGTGGCGGTGGGGGTAAGCGGCTAGCTGGAAGGTGATGGGTGAAGCCAGGTGGGTGGGAAAGGTCAAGGGCTGGAGGGTGGACAATAGGAGAAAGGGAAGGAGGAGGGGACCCAGGGGGAAGTAATAGGCAGATGAGAAGATGTGAAAGGTCAAAGTGGGGAATAGAGGAGGGGAGGGGGAGGGGAAATTTGTTTTTACTGGAAGGAGTAATTGATATTCATGCCATCAGGTTGGAGGGTTCAAAGATGGACTACAAAGTGTTGCTCCTCCACCCTGAGGGTAGCTTCATCTTGGGCCAAGAGGAGGCCATCAATTGAGATGTCAGAATGGGAATTGGAATTAAAATGTTTGGAGTCAGGGTGCTGTTGTGAGGATTTGATAGTGCGGGGATGAGTAAGTTACAGATCCCGAGTGGGATTCCAGTTCTAAACTGGGGCCCGCTCTGAAATGGCATTATTAATACAACCTTCGTTGGAGAGCACCCAGTACAGGCAAATTTCAGAACCTGACTCCATTTCCCAGGCAATGCAGAAATCTTGGTAACAGCACAATTAGTTTCTAGAAGTACCTACTAGCTTACTCTTGGAAGCAAATCAGTGCAGAACCCTGACTGGTAAAATGACCACCAGCATCGGGCAAATCTCTCCCTTGTGACTCCTGCAACTACAGAAGTCACCAGCCGGAGGAAATCAATCAACCATTAACCGATAAGTATTGATAAACAATGCCACTGATAGGACTTCTGGATGATTTATGGTTCCTATATTGGAACATCTCTTGCTGATTGTATGGTAACCTCTGGATGTCATCTCTGAAGTAGCAGTTGTGGTGTCATTTCAGAGTTGTTTGCCTTTGGAATTTTCTTTTAAAAAATTATTTTTATTTACTACAAACAAACAAAAAAAAAACAGCACATCTGCAAAAACCACAACCGTAACAAAATCAAATTAAATATTGAGCAGCAAAAGCGAGAAAAATATAAAGGTAAAAGTAAACGTACACAGCAGAGGTTCACCGCACCAGAAAACCTCAGTCCTCACCCCGTGAGAAAGTCCAATACAGGGGCCCATATCCTTTCAAAGATGTCCCCTCTGTCCTCTTTACATAGTCTCAGTCTCTCCAAATGTAAAGTATTTGCCAGTTCTCTCAGCCACAGATCGTACCGTAGGCACAGAGTCCATTTTCCACATTTGCAGGATTAACTTCTTAGCAATCACCATTCCAAACAATACAGCCATTTTTTCATACATATTGGCTGAAGATAGGGAGCTTGTTGCTCCAAGGATGGCTATGAGTGTGTCTGGTTCCCACCACTTCCCAAAAGCCTCAGAGAAACAGTGAAAAATACTTTTCCAGTATGCATAAAGCTTACAACATGACCAGAATGATCGTGACAAGTTACTGTTCACAGGTTTACATCTATTACAAACTGATGAAACATCAGGGTAGAAACTGTGCAACTTTTCTTTGGAATAATGGAGTCTATATATTGTTTTAAACTGTTTAAGTCTGTGTCTGACGTTGAATTTTGACCTGCCTACTTTACTTGCCCCCTAACAAGTCCTTACCAATATAGAAACATAGGAAAACCTGCAGCACAACACAGGCCCTTCAGCCCACAATGCTATGCCGAACATGTACTTACTTTAGAAATTACCTAGGGTTACCCATAGCCCTCTAAGCTCCATCTACCTATCCAAGGATCTCTTAAAAGACCCTGTGGTATCCGCCTCCACCACCGTTACCGGCAGCCCATTCCACGCACTCACCACTCTCTGCGTTTTAAAAACAAAACTTGCTCCTGACGTCTCCTCTGTGCCTACCTCCAGCACCTTAAAACTGCTCTCTCGTGTTAGCCACTTCAGCCCTGAGAAAAAGCTTCTGATTATACACACGATCAATGCCTCTCAATACCAATATATGGTATCCATTGCGACTTGTCCTGCAAGTGTACTTTTGCTGTGGGTCCTGTTTAGCTGTTTAAGCACATAAGTCACCAGACAATGGACGCCACCATCCAAATTGGGTATCCAGTGAATAGGAGTTTACTGAGCTCCATATTGATGCCCAGCTGGGACACAGCAAGAACTTGCTCTGATCAATGTGTTTTACTGCCCTTCATAGTATGGGTAGATTTGCAGGGCGGTTCTTGAAGTGGAAACGGCTTCCTTCAGAGGCTTGGGGTGTGGTGCTGACTGTGCGCTGTCTGAGTGGAGTTATCATACTCTCCCTGCGACTGTAGGTGGCTTTTGAATGCTTCAGATTCCTCTCACGGCCCAGAGGTGAGCTGGTTGGTCAGCTGGACATGTGAGGAGCCACGACCAAAGGTCACAGCTTACTGCGGATCACTAACTCAGTGAAAGACAACCATTGGTTTGCCCGAAACCTGTTGGTCTGGCAGCACGTCGTGGAGGCACGCTGTCGACTGCAGGATGACTTGCTGGGGAATGCGCTGAAGCTTGGTGCAGCGACTGGAAGGGCTCTGGAAAGCACCACAGGCCATGGCTCTTCCACTATTGGAGAGGAAGGACCGGGCTGGATAAGGAAGCCCTTGAATTATTGTAGTAGCATACTATTGGCATGGGGCCACATGAGTGGCACAGTGCTGTTGATTTGTATGAATGTAGTAGAACAGTATGAAAGCATTTACTATGAATGTGAAGAATGAAAAGGCATTGCATGGTTTATTCTTGTAAATATTTTATTATGAAGTTTATTTTGATATATTTAAAAAAAAACATGCTGGGCAAGTTTGAGCTGACTGGAATTCCACCTGCTCCGTGCAGTGTCTTAATTAAGGTGACTTTCGATATTGTAGTGTGTCAAAAAGCATAAAAGGGAAGTTTAGAGAGAATCAGTTTCGGGGAATAGAGAATTAAAGAGAAGGGGGAATGGGACTAATGGGGTTGCTTTCTGGGTGTAACTATCAACTCAATGGGCCAAATGGCCGCCTTTGGTAATGTTATAAGATTTCTTTTAATCCTTCATTCTCCATTTGAGGAATATTAGTAAATTAGAGGAGTTTCATTGAGCAAGTCAGAGATGTTTCATCACAGCCCTCCTGAACACGTTTGAGTCAAAACTTTTAACATGATGGGCTTTGACTAGCTTCCCACTCCTTGTGCAGTCAATTGTAGAGAACAGCAGCAGAGAGCAGAGCTGCTCCTGTGACAGCCAGTGGAAGAAGCTGCTGAATTTAAATATATTTGTAGTGAAATGAGCACCTGCATGTTTCAAAGAACGTAAGAAATAGGAGCAGGAGTCGGCCATCCGGCCCGTCGAGCCTGCCCCGCCATTCAATAAGATCATGGCTGATCTGTCCGTAAACTCAGCTCCGCTTACCTGCCTTTTCCCCATAACCCTTAATTCCCTCACTAGGTAAAAACCTATCTAACTGTATCTTAAATATATTTAGTGAAAGCCTCAACTGCTTCCCTGGGCAGAGAATTCCACAGATTCACCAATCTCTGGGACAAACAGTTTCTCCTCATCTCCGTCCAAAATGTTCTCCCCTGAATCTTGAGGCAATGCCCCCCAGGTCTAGTCTCACCTACCAATGGAAACAACTTTCCTACTTCTGTCTTAGCTATCTCTTTCAAAATTTTGATCCCTTCTCATTCTTCTGAATTCCAGAGAGTATAGTCCCAGGCGACTCAATCTCTCCTCATAAGTTAACCCCTTCATCCCTGGAATCAACCTGGTGAACCTCCTCTGCACTGCCTCCAAAGCCAGTATATCCTTCCTCAAGTATGGAGACCAGAACTGCACACAGTACTCCAGGTGCGGCCTCATTTTATTACATTTATGCATGAACAATGTAACTATGATATTTGTCTACTCCAGACAGCCGCTAAATACAGAAAAGACATCAACTTCCAACCCTTCCCCCCGCCCAGCACAAGAAAGAAAAGAAACAAAACTCTCAAGCCCAAAGTGCCCTCCTCCCCCACAGCAAAAAAAAACCCGGGCCAATAACCATCTGGACTCGCAGAAAAAAGCGGCAATAGTAATAATCCCTGACTGTTTGATTGTCCGAACTAAATATTCTACTTATCCAGTGGAAAATAAGCGGACGTCAAATGATCTGATATCTACTTGCAGCTTGTGAGAATGGTGGCATAAGAGCGGGAAGGACTGTGAGGAATTTGGACGACTTGTGTGGTGCTAACCTCAGTTAATCTTTAATCTTATACAGGCCATAAATATGAAGGAGTGAAGTTTGAGAAAGGAAACTGTGGTGTTAGTATTATGAGAAGTGGTAAGTAATCATTGTCTACAAATTTTTGTCAGCCAGCATCTTGCAGTAGGCAAATATTTTGACATGATGGAGAGGACAATAGCTTGATTGGAGTTGGCTGGGGCAGGAGTAAGGCAATATCGAATATCAGCCTTTCCCCATCCCTCAGTGTGCCTTATACTCTTTTTATCCTTCCTACTTCAGTGCCTGTCGACACGGGGAGAACGTCCAATCTCCTCAGACAGCAGCGGGAACTGGATCCCAAACTTACAGCTGACACAGTAAAGTGTTGCACTAACCGATACACTGTTGTGCTGCCCCCAGCCAAATATGACAGGAATGTTGTCCAGTTTCATTATCCTGATATGCCTGAGAGTCTGTTGGTTCATTACTATATCAAGGAAAATGATTGTGATGTGTTAAGCATTTTTACTGCTGGATCAAAAGATAATTTAACTGGGAATGTTGGTGTGGCTGTTTTTGTGCCAGAATTACAGGTAACAATAAAGGAACATCTTACTAATCATTTATCAGGTTTATACAGCAGAACTGGTTGCAGTCATTTTGGGCTTACACTGGGTGGAGGGAGTTTGTCTTTGCAAAGTTGTAATTCAGATTCTTTATCGGGTTTCACTAGTATTGAAACGGGTCATTCTAGCAGTTGGTCAGATTTACTGCTGGAAGCTCTTTGAACTTTATGTCATATTCAAAGTATTGGTTTACATGCTCTCTTCTTGTGGATCCCTGCACGTAGAGGTGTTGAGGGGAATGAGTGGGCTGATTGGCCAAAAAATCTGTTAAAAGTTCAGCTGTGGATGTAGACCTTCCACTTGGTGAATCAGAAGCCAAGGGGTTGGTGGGGCTAAGAATAGGGGATTATGGCAAGACTTGCAGGATAATGGGCATGAGGGGAGACACCTTTACAGTTTACACAAAACTGTTGGATTGATGGGAGAAGAAGGTAAAACAAGAAGGGAAGGAATTATATTTATTCGATTTAGAATTTGGCATACTATGCTTAATTATTCCTTGTATTTGGAAAACATCACTCTGGGGTGTGTAGGTTTTGTCATCATTATGAAACGGTTGAACACATTTTACAATGTGAAGCATATAAGGTTGAAAGAAAGGAAATGCAGGCAGCACGACTAGCTTTGGGCGTTGATAGTTCTTATTTAAAAACTAAGTTTCGGAAATGACTTTAATTCACAATATTGTCTTTCATTATTTACAATCTTTAGAGCTTTTTGGGGTAATTTTAATTCACATTTGATAAAGAACTAGTAGGGATTTTTATTTCTGAACTCTCTGCACCACACTCCAGTCTAGTTGGTGGTGGTAATCCACCTTTAAGTTGGACTGCCAACCGCCATTAAGAGTCATCAGAAGAAGAGACTCTTATATAAAAGTTAATAAAGTTAAATACTCTTTTAATTAATACTCATTTGATAAAGTAGAGTATTCAAAAATACATGCCACACTGAGGTTCTCCTACCAAGTTCTGCAGTTTGATGTGTAGGGTTAATCTGAAAGGACTCGGAGTTATCG
The DNA here is from genome assembly GCF_030028105.1 of Mobula birostris. Taxonomy (NCBI): domain Eukaryota; kingdom Metazoa; phylum Chordata; class Chondrichthyes; order Myliobatiformes; family Myliobatidae; genus Mobula; species Mobula birostris. The sequence continues at coordinate 123,384,949 of NC_092379.1, read as the reverse complement.
ATTCATACAGCATGAAAACAAACCCTTCCACATCAGTCAGCCAAGATCTGTATCAGAGCTAGTCCCATTTGCCTTTGTTTGGCTCGTAACTAGGTGTTCCCAATCTTTGTTATGCCGTAGACCCTTACCATTAACCAAGGGGGTCTGTGACCCCAGGTGGGGAACCCCTGCTCTAAACCTTTTCTATCCATGTGCCTGCCCAATATCTTTGAAATATTGTAATTATACTGTACCTGCCTCTGCAGCTTCCTCTGGCAGCTCACTCTACATACTCACTACTTTTTTTTGTGAAGAAGTTTCCCTTCAGGTCCTTTTAAATCTTTCCCCTCTATATTAAATCTGTATCTTTTAGTTTAGACTCCTCTACACTGGGACTATGACCAATTGCCTTTTTTTTATTCCACCGTTGTTTTCTAATTTACCTCTAAGTTACCCATCTGTAACAATTTCACGCAATGAAAGCTAACCAGAATTCACAACTAACAGTTCAAATGTCTGCAATAGTTGGAACAGAGACTAAATCAGAATGTTCATACAGGTGAAGCCATGGAGCAGGGTTTACGAGATTGTTGTCGATCAATACGCATTGGAAAAATCCTAATCCAAAGTGATGAAGAGACGCAGAGAGCAAAGGTCTACTATGCAAAATTCCCACCAGACATCTACCGCAGAAAGGTGCTTCTAATGTACCCAATATTGAGTAAGTACCATGTGTTTTTTTGAACACTTTGAGAAAGGAAAGATCTATATGGATGAGAAAGCTGGAAATGAGTTTACACCAGGCATGTACTTGGTATAAAATTAAAACCTGTTTGATCCAAATCTGATCTTAAAACTTTTATTTTAAATTCTGACCATAAAACTAGGTCCAGTCGGGTTTGGGTCAGGTACCTGATGTATCACATTGGGGTCACATGCAGCGTGATGATCCTTTTCACAACTAATGATGCTGGGGAAATCAAGATGAGTTGACTGTTCAGATAGATCTAGATTTCATGGGAAAAGATTCCAATTCAGGAATTACTGAAGACTTTGTCATTGATTCTTCATGTTTAGCTATTTTAACTGAATGCAGCATTCCCATATCAACTGTGGATAGTTGCACAACTTGTCTCTGACTTGTATCAGAGAAGCTGTAAGGATGGATTATCCAGTTAGAGGCCTGGATTTTCCTGTCACTAATGAAGGAATGACACAATAAATTTGGTGTCTCTGCCCTGCAATTTGTGGTAATTAGAAACCCAGTTAGTTGCTTCCCAGATCATTCATTATCCTTTCTGCTGCCAATACTTTTTGGAGGTGCAAACATTATGTTGGCCTCAGTTTTGCAAAATAGTACAACCTTAACATTGTTCTTGTGTTTTCACCATTTATTCAAAATAGGTTTATTACTTTACTAGATTACACCAAAAATGTTCGCACTTTGATAGTAATTCCATAAAAATGAGAAACTCTGAGAACTACTGATGATCCAATGGATAATTCACAGCTACAAGGATAAAATGGCCTGGACTGATCTGAGATGAAAATTTCCATTCTGGATAATGGCTGGTCATCTATTTATACTGCAGGCACAGGCAACACAGTTATAGAAGCTGTGAAAGTTCTGATCGAGCACGGAGTGCAGCCAAACCATATAATCCTACTCAGTCTTTTTTCAACTCCACATGGTAAGTAAGAAACAGACTTTAATATTGGGATGTACACACAAACTTTTTTTTTACATAAAAGGTGCAAGAACTAAAAATGTATTTTAAAACTAAAATTACTGTCTCTAAGCATTGTACAATCAGAATGGCTACATGGACTTGTGGCCAGTTTTCTCCTTCACTTTGTTGTAAAAATTTTAAAGATTAGACTTATTTTGTCGCTTGCATATCGAAGCATACAGGGAAATATGTTGTTTGCGTCAGCAACCGACACAATCAAAATATGTGGCAGGAATTACATGCAAATGTCGCCATTCTTGTGGTGCCAGCGTAGCTTCACACAATCTACTAACCCTAACCTATAGGTCTTTGGAAAGTGAGAGGAAACTGGAGCACCCGGAGGGAAACCCACACGGTCATGTACAAACTCCTTACAGACAGCGTCAGGGATTGAATCTCGATAGCTGGCACAGTAGAGCATTACACTAACTGCTATGTTACTGAATCCATCCAGGCAGCCGATGCTAACATGGTCAATTGTGAAGTGCAGCCAAATTTTAATTTTCACTCCTCGGCCGAATAATACAGCCGTACGTTTCCTCTCCAGAGGAAGTAGGAGTGTGCTGGAGTGAATTTGGAAATATCAGGTCTGCAATCCACTGATGTCAAATAGGTTTCCTTAAACTGGTAAAACCCTTTATATTTATACTTCCATTGAGCTGGTGTTTAAAAGTATCTGAGTGGTAGTGTATGCTGGATTATTCTTCACTCAACTTTGGATATCAGGAAAATGTTGCATCAAAATTAATGGATGAAGATTCACTGCAGTTTTCAGGCATGTAAAAACCCTCCGTTTTCTATGTGACCATCAAGCTTTTCCCCTTTAACCCAGTCTTGCTTTGCTCTCCTCTGCTGCTGCCAGCATTTTCCTCTTCATTTGCCAGGTTCCGTTCTTCAGTTATACAGAGGAATGCCATCTTTTCCCATTGTCAATTTAGCATCTCAGCCCCAAAGAAGTATTTCTTGTCCCTTGTATCTGTGTGATCCTGCTTGGCATCCACATGTTCTGTACTATTAGGTTGTTTATAATCAGATTATAATATTTCCCGCTGAAGATTGGGAAAACCCGAGGATAAATCACAATTTTCTTTTCCTTCCCACTCATCATTCATCATCTCAATCCCTTCTAGATTCCCTGAGATGAATATTTTAATACAGCCCTTTGTTACTGACCTGAATCCAAAAGACCTGGATTACTGATCCTGAGGCAAATCCATTACATCCATTGTTGAAATTAAATATGAATAAGTTGCGTTCATAATGATGAATATCAGACTACTTAGTTAAAAACCCAAGTTATTAACTAATGGCTGACAAGGTAGGAAATTGCCATCATTACTATTTAGGCCAGTATGTGACTTCAAACCCACCATTGAAGAGTTTGGCCTTAAGTGCCCTCTGGCTGTTTGGATATTTCATGGCCTTCCAGACCTCATCCAATGGAAGACTATTGAATTGAATTTCTGATCTATGTGATCAATTGTAATTTCCAAATAGTTCCCCCATCCACATTGCTTGGTACCACTTTAGGCAAGTTCAAACATAATTCCTGTATTCTGATATGATCCACCATCCCTCAGTACAAATTTTAAATTCTACCTTCTTGCTATTTCTCACCTTAGAAACCTTTTCCTCTGAACTCCTGGTCCCCCCCCCACCCAACCCCCCACCCCCAATCATTAATTCTGCTGTTTGGAGCAATTGTTTGAATTTCTTGCTCCCCACTCTTTGAAATTTTCTCTTTTTCTGTTAGCTCTAACACCTGTTTAGAAATATTTTGAAACGTAAGCCATATTGCTCAGGTGGGTATTGGGAGTACCTTTTAGCAGCAGCTGCGTTGTGGAATTAGTGTATATGGATTACATATACATCGTTGAAAGTGAGTGCGTTGTTGGTTATGCTGCAATAGTGACACTTGCTTGTTGTCCAGTGTGAATGGCTGCATAGTTTGCTTTTCAAGTACAACACTTAAACACTTGCACTTTGCGCTTGTAACTCCGCAAAGATGTGTAGAATTCTTTATCACCAATAGAACAGAGATTTCCTGTGGTTTTCACAAATTACATTAAAACATCAATTTGGTTTATTATTTTCCCCTATAAAGGTGCAAAATCTATAATAGAAGAATTCCCTGAGATCACAATCTTGGCCACAGAGGTCCATCCAGTGGCACCCACCCACTTTGGACAGAAGTATTTTGGCACGGATTGAAGCGCAGATGGGATCCAAGCAAAATCTTTGAATGCATCGTCACTGCTTCCATGGATAAAGGCCTAGTTTGATTCTAGTAGGTGTGTTTTCCCCCAACCAGCTCCCAACCCTACTCTTTGTGGCAAGACAAAATGACAACTACACATCTGAGAGCATTTGATCTAATTTTTTTTTGCCTCAAGTTCTTTCAAGTTACTTTTATGAGATGTCAGTTCTCTAAAGCACATTCCAATTCCATCATGTTTGCGCTGTGCTTGCATGTGTGCTTTGACATTTATTCATTTCAGCATTATTTATTGTTTGCAGCTAGAAGCAGTGCCTAATTGTAAATTAAACTATAATTAAATGTTTTTTTTTTAAAAAAAAGCATTAAATTGCATTCTAATTATTTTGTGGTTCCCTTGTCCAGTTTTTCTATTTTCCACTTGAGATTATAGTTTCACCTAAGTGTCACTTTTCACTGTAGCTACAGAGTGAACTGGCTGCCTTTCAGGTTATAGACAGGATGGGCAAGTGGAAATCACAAATGATTCCGTTCACAATCTTAGACACACAAGTGCCAAAGGGTCTAGAGGGGCAATTACAATTGCCCTGATCTGTGGAAAGAAGGGGGTAGTCAGTGGTTTACATTAGGACTAAATGTAGTTGCAAGATAGTTAGAAAGACCCACAAAATGCTGTAGGAAAACAGCAGATCAGGTAGCATCTATGAGGAGGAATAAACAGTTGATGTTTTGCCTTGAAGCATTAACTCTTTACTTGTCTCCAGAGTTGCTGCCTGCTGTGTTCCTCCACCATTTTGTGTGTGTGTGTTTGTGTGTTACTCTGGATTTCTTACATCTGCAGAATTTCTTGTGATTACAATGAATGTTTCCTCCTTTTTTTAAAAACTGCAATAATAGAAACCAGACATCAAACCTGGGATCTTTCTAAACATTAAGTGCAGTGCCACAACAGAGCTGCCTCCCAGTCCTAATTGTTCATAATTTTTGCAACTGTGTCTTACCAAGGTACAGCTAAAGTTAGTTAATAATTTATCTACATTTCAGGATATCAGATGAGAAGGCATTGGAGCAGGAGTAATTCCGTGTATATAATCTGCAGTGAATTATATTGCACATTTGTGGCAATGAATTCTACAGATTCACCACCATCTGGCTAAAGAAATTCCTCATCTCTAGTCTAAAGGGACATCCTTCATTTCTGAGGCTGTGCACCCTGGTCCTGAACTTTCCCTGCTATTGGGAACCTCCTCCCCACGTCCACTCTATTTAAGCCTTTCAATATTCGATAGGCTTCAATGAAAGTCCCCCATTCATTCTTCTGAATCCCAGCCTGTATGGGCCCAGTACCAGCAAACACTGCTCGTTCATTAACTCTTTCATTCCTAGGATCATTCTTATAAATCTCCTCTCCAATGCCAGTACATCCTTTTCTCAGATAAGGGGCCAAAAACTACTTTTGTTCCAAGTGTGGTTTGACCAGTGCCTTACAAAGCCTCAGCATTACATCCTTGGATCAGTAAGATTCTCTCAACGTTTACTTGAAAACAGTTCGGCTTTTGTGCAGCAGTGCTATTATTACAGATACTGCCCTGCTGATGGAGCAAGTTGAAACAGCCACTGACAGCTGAGAGCTGAGTTTCCTCCCCATTTTCAGTGGGAACAGCACAAGTAGTGGGAAGTCTGCAGTGACTCTCTGATAATCACTGAGGTCAGTGTCAAAGCACCAATGCATTTGCCTGACTTTGCATTGCTGCGGGACCCTAGTAAGCAGTGCATGAGGAAGAGCAACAACCAGAATCCCCTGCTTGTTCAAAAAATACTTCCTGGAAACTCAGTAGACTAATCATTACTTGTTTTCTTCATGTTTATTTTTCTGCAAAGGCTTATTTCTGTTTTCCTCTTGGGGCTAGACCAGTACTATGTCTTTCCCTGCAGATCATGTTCATTGTAAGATGTCAGATGCTTGACTTCCAGGCATCACATGATATTTCTCAATGACAAGATTACACCCACGCAAAGTAATCTGTACCCACTGCCTTCAGCTTCCTCACTGAGGGATTTGTGCTTCATGTTATTCAATCATCTTTGACTTGGTGCCAAAACCCACTGGCCTGTGGGTCCAGATAGTGGTTGCATGGATAATCTTCTGCGTATGTGTAATGACAATGCTGTTAAGGTATGCAGCAGAGTTATTAAGAGGGTGGTGAAAATGTCAAGCATTATTATGCCCGAATGTTTGTCTCTTGGTGTTTTGGTGGAGAACATGGGCAGGAATCTTGTAAAGGTTGAAGAGATTTTATTATATTTCACCTCCTTTAAAACCCGACACCCACAACAATGGGAGTGCGAAGGAACAGGTACAAGAAATCCACAAGTAATTCAGTTTGGAGGCTACAGGTGAATGAGTTTATAGAAAGATGGATCTGCATGAGAACTGATTGCTTCTTGGCCTGGAATCTTATTATTCTTACTGAATATTCTGAAACATTGTCTTTTTAATTTCACTCTCTTGAATATCACTACCTGCCTAAATCAGAATCAGAATCAGGTTCATTATCACCAGCATGTGACTTGAAATTTGTTAACTTAGCAGCAGCAGTTCAATGCAATACATAATCTAGCAGAGAGGGAAAAAAAATAAACCAGTAAATCAATTATGTATATTGAATAGATTTAAAAAATGTGCAAAAAAAAAAAGAAATATTGTATATTTAAAAATAAAAGTGAGGTAGTGTCCAAAGATTCAATATCCATTTAGGAATCGGATGGCAGAGGGGAAGAAGCTGTTCCTGAATCGCTGATTGTGTGCCTTCAGGCTTCTGTACCTCCTGCCTGATGGTAACAGTGAGAAAAGGCTCACTGGTAACAGTGATCTCCAGCACCCACTGTCCTGGGTGCTGGAGATCCTTAATGGATGCCGCCTTTCTGAGACACTGCTCCCTAAGGATGCCCTGGGTGCTTTGTAGACTAGAACTAAAGATGGAACTGACTAGATTTACAACCTTCTGCAGCTTCTTTCAGTCCTGTGCAGTAGCCTCTCCATACCAGACAGTGATGTAGCCTGTCAGAATGCTCTCCACTGTACAACTATAGAGATTTTTGAGTGTATTTGTTGACATGCCAAATCTCTTCAAACTCCTAATGAAGTATAGCCACTGTCTTGCCTTCTTTATAACTACATCGATATGTTGGGACCAGGTTAGATCCTCAGATCTTGACACCCAGGAACTTGAAGCTGCTTACTCTCTCCACTTCTGATCCCTCTATGAGGATTGGTATGTGTTGCTTCGTCTTACCCTTCCTGAAATCCACAATCAGCTCTTTCATCTTACTGACGTTGAGTGCCAGGTTGTTGCTGCGGCACCACTCCACTAGTTGGCATATCTCACTCCTGTACGCCCTCTCATCACCACCTGAGATTCTACCAGCAATGGTTGTATCATAAGCAAATTTGTAGATGGTATCTGAGCTATGCCTAGCCACACAGTCATGTGTATATAGAGAGTAGAGCAGTGGGCTAAGCACACAGCCCTGAGGTGCGCCAGTGTTGATCATCAGCGAGGAAGAAATGTTATCACCAATCCGCACAGATTGTGGTCTTCTGGTTAGGAAGGTGAGGATCCAATTGCAGAGGGAGGTACAGAGGCCCAGGTTCTGCAACTTCTCAGTCAGGATTGTGGGAATGATGGTATTAAATGCTGAGTTATAGTTGACGAACAGCATCCTGACATAGGTGTTTGTGTTGTCCAGGTGGTCTAAAGCTGTGTGGAGAGCCATTGCGATTGCGTCCGCTGTTGACCTATTGTGGCAATAAGCAAATTGCAATGGGTCCAGGTCCTTGCTCATTTTCTCTTTTCTTGTAAATCCACTATTTCTTCTTCTGTAAGCAGATCCTTGATGGAATATAAACTGAAATGACAATTAGAACACACTCCCAGTGGCCATTCTATTAAGCACAGAAGTGGAGCCCTGTGTGGTCTTCTGCGGTTGTAACCCATCCTCTTCAAGGTTCAACCTGTTGTGCATTCAGAGATGCTCACCACTGATGTAATGTGTGGTTGAGTTACTGTCAGCTTGAACCAGCCTGGCCATTCTCTGACCTCTCATTAAGGCATTTTGCCCACAGAACTGACGCTCACTGGACGTTTTGGTTTTGTTTTCTGGACAATTCTCTGTGAACTTTATTGTGCATAAACATCCTGGGAGATCAGCAGTTTATGAGATACTCAAACCACCCTGTCTAGCACCAATAATTATTCCATGGTCAAAGTCACTTGGAACACAATTTTTCACTATTCTTATGTTTGGTCTGCAACAGCAACTGAACCCTTTGATCAGGTCTGCATGATTTTGTGCATTGGGTTGCTTCGGTAAGATTGGCTGATTAGATATATGCATTAACAAGGTGTACCTAGTAGTCGCTACTGCAGACTTCCCACCTCTCCCGGAAGTTCCGGGAATCTCCCGCATATTAATAGTGGCTCCCTGATGCCCGCAAATTATATACAAAATCACAGAAATCAATTTTTTTGAGAGAGAGAGAGAGAGCAAGCGAGAGTGTGCGAGCGAGAGAGCAAGCGAGAGCGCGAGAGAGTGCGTGAGCGACCACGAGAGAGAGAGAGAGCGCTTGCGCCATGGCAGAATGTTCCAAAAAAAGAAAATATAAAAAGTATGTCACCCCAGACTACACTGAAGTGTACCCCTGCCTAATAGGGGTCAAAAATAATGACAGTGTTGCTCGCTGCACTGTTTGCAACAGTGACTTTTCTATTGCCCATGGTGGGTTAAGACTGTAAAAGACATGTTGAGGTGAGTTTAACAGGTGTCATTCGTTCATTAGTATAGCTAACGTTATTTAAACCAGCTGGCTGGCTGCTAAGGAGCTACTCTATTGCAGACATCCCACCTCTCCCGGAAGTTCTGGGAGTGTCCCGCAAATTGATGGTGCTACCTCCCTGAAATGAGTTTTTGCAGGGTGGGATCTTTGCTACTGAGGATAGCGCAGGACAGACCCTTCATTCCAGCCCATGTTGTGCTCAATTTATTAAACCAATGACTCTGAATCTTATCCCTCTTCCCTGCACGTTGATCATCTCTCTCCCTTCTCTGCATAGTCACATGCCTATCTGAGTCTCTTAAAGACTTCTATGCTATCTGTCTGTACAACCACCTCTAGCAGCGCACTCTATAGTAGTATCCACCACTTTTTGTCGGAAAAGAAATGTTGCCTCACACATCTCTTTGTACTTAAATACATGCCCTTTGGTACTTGTCCTTTCAATCCTGGGGGGTGGGGAAAAAGGATACTGGCTGTTTATTGTATCTATGCTTCACATGGGTTTCTACCCACTCTAAAGAAAACTGCCTTAGCTTTTCCAACCTTTTGTCATAACATATTTATTCAAACCCATCAGCATCCTGGTAAACCTACCTACACCCTCTCTAAAGCCTCCACATCTTTCCTGTAATGAGGTGACCAGAACTGAATGCAATAGTCTAAATAGGGTCAAACCAGAGTTTTATATTGCAGTTACATAATTTCCTGGCTGTTGACTTCATTGTCTTGACTAATGAAGGCAAGCTTATCATATGTCTTCTTTACCACCTATCACTTATAAATTATGTGTGTGTGACAAACAGATATCCCAGTACAGTTTCCTGCAATACATCACAGGATACAGAGCTCCATTCAGAAATAAAGACTATCCACTGCTAATATCTGTTAACTATGGGGAAGCCAATTTTGGATCTAACCAGCCAATTCACTGTAGCTCCTGTGCATCCTAATTTTCTGGATGAGCCTACCAAGTATCTTAGTAGGACCGGGAGGCTGTCTGGTTTTTCTGGATTGGCTTCTTCCTTCCTCCCTCCCTGTGCCCCCCCCCCCGACCCCAGGACACTCATTAGTTATCTGGAGGTCTGGTCCAGAGTGCTTATTCATGCCTTGCATCTGCTTTGCAGGCTCTGCTTCTATTGCTGACTTGCACATCACACCCCGATATAAGAGTTATGTGATTATATACGGATTCAGGAATTCATCACTGTATTCTGGATCCTAAATTGCAGGTAAAGAACTAAATGGAATGTATACCAGCACTAACAAGATATAATCGTAAAATAAATAAACAATTGCATGAAACTAGTTTCATAAAATAAGTAATGGCGGTCATATAAAACTGTATTGCAAATGACTAATTTATGTATAATACCTGCTTTTGTGCATACTGCTGATACTTTCCTAACTTTGATTAAAATAAATTTTTTCAGTAATATAGTGTATCTGATCATTAATTTCCAAGGAAAAACAGTTTAAAGCAGGATGCAATAAACATTTTAATAGCAGCATTTGGGTGTTGAATCTTTTTGAAGAAATTGCTTGATTTTCCCCTAATGATCCTCTTTTCCTTTAAAAACATCTTGTTAAAAACCATTTCTTAAAAGATGATTGAATGCATCTGAGCTCTGTTACATTGATGCCCTCTAGCTAAAGTTACATCTGAATTTCTGAAATCACAAGACTTGACTTGCGCACTGTAGCTGTTGAATTGTCCCTCCTAGTCTTTTTTTAACTCCTCCGATTTCTATTCTATTCACTTTCCACTTGGGACTGATCTTGTTTTTTGACTCTAAAATCATGCAGGCCATCTAGAATACTGGCTTCTACCCAGTTTTCCCTTGTTGATACTTAAAAGGTGCTGTAGATCTTCATTCTACTTTTCCCATTATAATGGTAAGGAGATACTATGTTGGAGTCATAATATTGTTCAATTTAAAACCAAAGGGATTGAAACTATTATTTGCTATGCCATTATAACTGGTGATCTTGCTCTCTAAGCGTTTGTAACATGGTTCAATCTTAATTCCATATTACTCGTGGCAAATATATTTGATTCTCACTCAATAAAAGGCATTAAGAATCCAACACTTCATAAACATCTTTATTGATATAAAGATCTTTATAATAAAATTTTAAGATATCCTAGGAAGTATTAAGAGCGCAGTTAAAGAAAGTCAATGACATGGGCTATAATGAAAAATAATCAGTGCATTTCAACATCTCTGCATCATATAAAACACCAGCGGTTTGCTACTGACTCAACTTTTCTTTATCCCAAAAGCTGGAAGTGCTGAATCATGACTTACAATTTGTTGGACATTGTAGCAAATAAGGAATGCCCTCTACTTCATACGCAGAATTTTAAATCAAAGCCTCGACCCCAAGAGCAATTGAAAAGAATTGTTTATCAGTTAAATTGTGAAAATCATTTTCAAATAATTTGTAAAAACAAAATTCATTGAGTTTTACCGCAATACTTGATCATTTTAATAGAGCAGGTGTAATTAAGGTTCTCTTCAACATGGTACAGGTACAGATATAATGCAAGTACACCAGATGAGTGGAAATTAAATCTCAAGCACAGATGTGAGAAGGCAATGTGCTTTCTTACTGCAGTTGGAACATGGAAATGATAAAGGATGATACTTTGGTCTATCTTCGAACTGGAAAAGAAAGCCCTACTTGTCAGATAGATTTAAATTTTTAAAGCTCCAAAGCTGGCTAAAATACTCTGTGACAAAGTATTGTTTTCTGAATGGCACACAGCTCAAATTATACCATAAAAATACTTTAAATTACTTTCTAGAATCAGAGCAGGCTAGCACTTTACATTTGCTACTTCATTTTTATTACAATTTAGTAAACACACTATATCAGAAAGTTTTCAAGTGTTTTTAGTGTGAAGCAACATCAGCTTAACCACAACCGACGATGTCCTAAAGTACAATGCCTCTTTTTCCTTTTCTTTCTTATAACAACATAATGAAAGTCAAATGAATGTATGTATAGTAAACAAGCAAAAAGCAAAGGAAACCCTACCACCCCATCTCCTTTCCCCTTCCCAGCCCTTCCCTCCCCTCCCCTCACCTCTCCCGTATGTGCTGGTTAGGTCCTACTGCCCCCCACACTTAGTTCAGCTGTCGGTCTCTTCTAAATACAACAGTAATGGTTGCCAAGTGTTTTCAAATTCCTTGAGTCTGTCCTTGATAACGTATCTTATCCTCTGTAGATGCAGAGTATCCATTAATGCAGCCAGCCATTGTCTGAGTGATGGAGTTTCCTCCTTTTTCCAGAACATCAGTATGAGTTTCTTTCCATTAAGTATGCCATAGGTCAGGAGTTGTTGCTGGTTAGCCTGGAATTTATTTGACCTCGCAGAAGTTCCAAAAATTATTAAAATGGGGTCTGGTACTATCTGAACCTTTAGTACCTTCGATAGGACCTCAAGTATTTGCTTCCAATACTCTTGTATCCTGGGACATAAAGCATAACTATGTAACAAATTTGCCTCTGAGGACTTGCATTTCGCACACATTGGGGACACCTCTGGGAATATTTTATGAATCCTTACTTTTGAGTAATGTAGTCTATGTAGGATTTTAAATTGTATTAAACAATGCCTGGCATTGATGGAACAGGAGTTAACATACTCCAAAGCCTCATTCCATATAACCTCCTCTATCTCTGTACCCAACTTCTATTCCCACTCTTTTTTAATATTATCCATTGTTGTATGGCAATTGTTTTGCATGGCATCATACAGACAGGCAATGATGTGTTCTGTCCCTAAACATGATCTTAAATGGTTATCTAATTTATCAGGTTCTGCCCTCTCAAAACCAGAAAGATGTAATCTTGTATAGTGTCTTAGCTGGAGATACCTGGAAAAATGACTCTTTTGCAATCTGAATTTGTCCTGGAGCTGCCGAAATGACACCAAAATCCCTTGTATAAGTCTCCAACGCTGCGTATCCCTAATTCTCGCCATACATCAAAGGCCCCATCTATACATGAGGGGATAAAAGAGGGGTTCGCTGATATAGGTACAAGATAATGTTCTGAGTTTCAAATGCTTCCCCATTTCTCTCCACATCTGTATGGTGCTATGGATAACAGGATTGCCTCTATAACAGGCTTTATTTAACCGAATAGGGGACATAATGATTGTCCCTATGGAATATGGTAGGCAATCCTCACGCTCCATCTCCAACCATCCGGGAAGTACAACTGTATCATCTGTCCAGTATGCTATATGGCTGACGTTAGCAGCCCAGTAATAAAAAATAAAGTTGGGACGTGCCAGCCCCCCACTAGTCTTATTTTTGCAGAGATGCTCTTTCCTAATTCGATGGGCTTTATAATTCCATGTGAAAGGTAGAATAATCGAATCTAATCCTTTAAAAAACGGTTTTGGTAAGATAGAGGGGCAGGTTCTGAAATAGATAGAGCAGTTGGGGAAGAAAAATCATCTTGACTGCATTTACTCTACCCACTAAAGAAATTGGGAGTGTCTTCCAAAATTCTATTTTCTTTTTAATCTTTTCAATTAAAGGGGTAAAATTTGCTTCAAATAGAGAACTATACTTTTTGGTTATTGTACTTCCAAGGTAAGTAAACTTCTCAAGGGTTATTTTGAATGGAAATTGTTTAAGCCCCTCCTGTTCTTCTACTCGGACCGGGAATAATTCAATTTTTACCCCAATTAATCCTATACCCCGAGAAAGTGCCAAATAAGTTGACTATTTCCAGCAAAACTGGAATAGTATTATACGGTTTCGTTACAAACAACAAAACATCGTCCGCATAAAGGGAAATTTTGTTGATAGTATATTCTGTAGTGTACCCATAAATTTTGGGGTGAGAACGTATAGTCTCCGCCAGTGGTTCCAGGGCCAACACAAACAATAAGGGACTTAATGCACAGCCCTGTCTTGTGCCCCTGTGCAAACTGAATGGTTCTGAGAGGGTCTGATTAGGTAGTATTTTAGCACTAGGGTCACTGTACAGTAGATTAATCCAAGTTATAAATTTGTCTCCAAATGTTTTAAGAATGTAAGGAGGATAATACTGGAGTAGCACTTGGCTGTAGCTGTCTTTAAAAGCCTCAATCCACATACTTACATTAGATGAGCATATAAACTTGACACAATGTGTACTGTTTTATTTGCAGATGCTACTCATTGGGATCATCAGGTTGCCTGCAGTCAGACTCTCTGAAGCACTAGCTTGGGGTTGCAGAAGAGGAGGATTGGATGTTGATACTCTCACAACATTTAACTAGTATCTTGAGGCAAATTCTGGAGAATGGGATTAGAAAGGTACTTAAGGGCCAACACAGACAGGGTGGGCCAAATATTGTGTGGGTAAGATTTACATTACAGAGACATTTGGAACTCCAGATAATTATTGCAAATGTTTTAGAAATTTAAATCCCTAACCTACAAATGGGCTCTGCCCAGCAGATGGAACGTAGAAATGTAGAAATATTTGTAATAGGTTCAAACCTAGTGAAAGGAATCAGGCATGGTAACAGCTAAGGTAATTACTTACCTGCATTACAGAAATTATTTAATTTTCCCTATTGATTACTACTATACAGTTCTTGGTAAAAAAACAAATCGGTCATCTTCCAGGTCAACTTCGTTATTACAATGTCATCTTACTTCCAAGAATTTCTCTCTAAAGGGTTTCTCCACTTGTTTTCTACTGGCTGCTTCTACTTCAGGAGATATTGTCACTGTATAAATCTATTAACAAGTCCACTCTTTTAATAAAACCTTTAAAATGTATGCAAATTGTTCTCTACAACCTTGATAATAAATCTGACAACATATTTATGCACAGGCATGGGCACTGTAGCCTCCTTGCCAATTGAGGGCAATAGAGTAAATTGATTGAAGGGGAAAATAGGGGGAAAGGAAGATTGATGATATATCATGATGTATGAAAAATCCTTACATTGAAAAAGGACTTGCTATCAAGCACTCTAAAATTAGTACACATGCAAGTATACAACACATGGATATACATTTCACAAAAATATATTTATCAAGCATATTCATTTAAAACAAACAGTATAAATACAAATTCCTTGTAAAATAATGTTTGCTGCCTTGGACAACTGCTAGACAATTTAATGCACCCTAACAATTTTTAAAAGTAACAAACCAATATGCTGGAAGAACTCAGCAGGTCAAACAACATCTAAGGGAGGAAAGCAATTGTCAACATTTAGGATTGAAACTGTGCATTATTTGTCACCAGCTTTAAAAGTTACTAGTGACTAAAGTCAGTACATAAAGCATTTCTAATGGAATTCAATAATATATTAGGAATAAAGTAACTTTTTTTTGTCATTATCAACTTTTTTTGGGGAAGTATTACTATTTCCAGATAATATCTCTGAGGTAGTTGAGACAAAGTCAAAAATGATATTTAAAAATGTGTACTTGACTTCTTCTGTCAGCAAACCTTTGGTTTGGGTATTGGGTTCCTCTAGAAATGTTACTTTGCAACTTTCACTTGGAGACAGGCTATTTTGTTTCGACGAGACAAACCTCTTCTATATCTTCTATATTTAAGTTGTCTAAAGCAAAATGCTTCAATTGAAAGGAACCGTGATGAATTAACCAAACTAATCCTCTTCCGAGCAGTTAGCCAGTTACATGACTTAGTGGACCCAGACCATGAATCAGATTTTCAATGGCTATATGTACAGAGGTTAACATATTAAAGTGGTTGTTTTAAGGAAATACAAAATAAAAGAAAGTCTCTGAGATGGCTTTAGCAGTGTTAGGAATTTGTCAAGTTTAAACTGTGTTAAATTATAGTTCATTAAATATTAGCTTTTTGTCAAATATACAAAGCATACAGTGAAATGCATTGTTTGCATCAAATCAAATCAGCCAGCATTGTGCTGGACAAGTGTCATCACATTTCCACACCAATACAGTATGCCCACAACTCACTAACCTTAACTGTTTGTCTTTGGAATGTGGGAGAAAATTGGAGTACACCGAAGAAATTCATAGCAGACATGGAGAAAACTTACAAACGCCTTAAGGCAGCAGCATTAAATTGAACCCCAATCGGTGATCCCTGGCACTAAAGTAATATGCTACCATGCTATTCCTTTCATGGTGGTATAATTGAGGGCCCTGGTCATAATATAGCAGGCATGTTGCATTAGTCCTGCCCTCCTGTAGACAAGTAGATCATTGAACCTGCTCTGCCATCCAGAAACATTGTTGAAATGCTATCTCAGCAAGACCTATTGGCATTATCCTCACATCCTCTGAATTCTTGATGTACAAAAATTGTACTTAGTCTCAAGAATTATATGTTCATCCCCTGAAGATCAACAGACTTCTGGCATACACAACTAAAAACTTACAGCCATCTGAGTTAAAATATTTCTCAACTAATTCCAATTGTGCTATTGCTTATTTTAAGATGCTAGCTATTAGTTATAGACACCACAGTTAGGGCAAATATACTCCCAGCAGTGAGATGAAATTCAAGTGATGCATTTTGGGAGGTTAAACCACAGTAGGATATGCACAGTGAAGGGCAGGCTCCTCAGGATTATTGAACAAAGACCTGGAGGTACAAATACCTCGTTCCCTTGAAGTGGCAACAGGGTGGTAAAGGCGGTGTAATGCATGCTTGCCTGTCACACAAGTACAAAAGTTGGCACATCATGTTACAATTGTACATAACGTTGGTTTGACAGCACTGGGATATTGTGTGCAGTTCTAGTTGCAATGCTATTGGAAGAATGTGATTAATCTGGAGAGGGTGCAGAAAAGAATCACAAGGGATATTACCTGGGCCGGAGGGCTGAAGTTATAAGGAGAGACTGGATAGGCTGGGCCATTATGGAGGTTTATAAAATCATAAGGAATATAGAGAGGATAGATAGTAACAGTCTTTTTCTCAAGGTAGCAGAGTCTAACACAAGAATGTATAGGTTTGAAGTTTGATAAGGGGAACAAAACTGCACACAATATGCCAGGATTGTTTTCACCAAGGCCATACATTATTGAAACAATTATTTTCTTATACTTCATGAGGATGACTAGTTCAGCAAGTCATGTGTGTGGAAACTTGCAGTATTCAGTTCTATTACCAACACTTTATAAAATGAAACAGTTTGGGCTGATATATGGTAACATTTGCATGCTTAAGTTCTAAACAAAGATCATCCCAAAAATCTACCACTCCAACACACAATGTCATTGTCCTTATTGAACCTTTGATCACACTTCAAAAACCTATGAGCTATTCTATCCAGAAAGACAAAAACAAAAGCTGGAGAAGTAAAGTTCCTCTGCGTCACACAAAACTGATGAGAGGGGAAATCTACAGTGATCCTCATATCCAAAGAATTAATAGAACATTTCCTAAAAAGTTAAGCAGACAACTAGTAACAAACGCATATAATCTCTTTACATTGTCAGCATCTGCTATACACTTTTACTTGCTTTTCTTTAAAGCTTCAATGCTTGGTGCTGTAAAAAGCACAAATTCAACCTTGTTGATCATAAATTTCTTGAAGCTGGGATATGGATGTAAGGATACTTATTCAATAAGGATAACTTATTCCGTTGGTAATAAAGCAGTTGCTTTATTTTTTAATGTATAATGGACAGCTTCATCCTCCATTCTTTGTAATACACCCTAGCTATGTCTGTTCCTTCATTTTAATTAACCTTTATTTTTCCATTAGAAACTAGATAAAAATGACGTCTTTCCATTTTTAAATTGGGTTCCTGGGATTCATTTTGAGAATATAGATATTCTTGTAAGTTCTAAGAGTCATTAGTTGAATTTTACAACTTCTCCAACAATACAACAAAAAATGCCTGACTGGCTTAATGGGGACATATTGATTGGTTTCTCCAGTGTAAAGCTATTAGTAACAGAGGCATAATACTTAAATTACTGGAGATGTGTAGAAATGCTACTTATAAACCAGTAATGATAATTTTTAAGCAAGGAATGATTTTAGTTTACCAATATAAAGGTTTCTATTTTGGATTGATATTTATTATGTAAAGCAGTTGGTATTTCATTCTTAATATTCTTGTTATTAAGAACTAAATTAAACAGGAAATCTTCTGAGCAGAGAGCATGAAAGGTAGAAAGCGAGTCAGAGAATGATAGAGAGAGAGAACATCTCATGTGGTGTTTATGTTCAATCTTCCAGTCAGTATCCATTTGAATCACTTGGAAGTTTGGGGTATTTGAAGGATAATAAGGTGCAGATAAAGAAACAGAAAATAATAGCTTTCATCAAGTTATTAATGCAGTATTTTATTGTTCTTACTATAAACCAAGAATACATTCTGACCTTACCTTGGTTACTGTTGTCTATAAAGCTGCAAGGGAACTAATGGATGAAAATAAACATCCTGATTATCTGTTTTATTATAGGAACAATTGTATTTTACTTTATAACCCATTTCATAAAGATATTATAGAAGGCAACGAGTACTGTACACAATGTTGTCAATTTATAATGGAATTTATAGTGAAATGCCCTAGTTCTGTCATATAGGAAAATAATATAGGTAATACATTATTAGAGTGGGATATTTCATCTTTGATAGAAACTGTATTTATATCAACCTTAAAATGAATGGGGCTTATTTTAGACAAGTATTTTTAATTGTGATATATTAACTACCAATAAATTTCTCACTAATCTTGAGATTTATCAATTGAAATTGCACTTTTATCTCCACTTGTATTTCTCCATACAAGATTTCTAAAAATATTCCTACTGTGCACATTCTTAACAGTTAAAATATATGCTACTTCTTTTAAGTGGGGCTTGGCGAATGATTGTGAAACTAAAAGTAAACTACATTAAATTATGTGTACCTGTCAGGTTAATAATCAAACTTGCGAAAGCTTAGTACATTTATCAAAACTTGAAACACTAGAAATCAGACTTCAATTTTCAATGGCAGGATTTATGATTGTATCTGAAGCTGTCATTTTACTGTAGCAAATCAAGATTATTGAACAAATTCTCGGAAATAAACTCACAATTTATTCTACTTTGTTGAACTTATTTTTGTTTTTAAATATTTCTTGTTATAATGTCTCATTGTACAAAGACATTTCTTCACTTTACAAAATATTTACAACATAGCTAATACTTGCGATTTGGTCACTGATTAGGATATAACAGTGGTTTAATTTAGAAAATGAAAGCTCTTCTATATGTCTGCAGAGCACCTTTAGTAAGTTTGACAAAAAGAGCATTTATAGGATCTGAAAAATACCAGGGCTTTCCTATAGTGGGCAGCGCGCTATGAAACACATTTTGAATTCAAATTCATTCTTGAATTCTAATTCAAATTCAAACTCATTACTTTAACTGCAATTTGCTTTATATTGAAAGGGCTTAGAGGATATGTTATTGACAGATAACAAGTACCACCAGTTTTCAAACAATTTTTACAAAACTAAAGTTTTCATTATCATGTCCCTATTGCAACCCTGGGTATCCAAAGTGAATTATTCAATTCAGATTGGCCTGTAGCAGAAGCTACAAAAAGGGCAACGCTGTAATTATAGAGTGCTTTTCCCATCCTCATGACATCCCAAAGGCTTTTCAAACATGAAGTTACTTTACAAATGTAAGAAACAAAGCCAATAAGTTGCATGCAGCTCAGTCCCACAAAAGAAATAAATATAATCTCTTTTAAGGACTGGCTGAGAGATATGTTGCAAAGGATAAAAGGAAAATACCTTAAAGGTGTATTTCATTAAATATGAATGTTATCGATACTTGTTAAGAATACTTTAAGCAAGACAAGTGAATACACTAAATCCCATGGAAGTATACAACATAATTGTCTTTTTTTTACTGTTTTGTATCTCTGAAAATAATCTGTATCTCTGTGGATTAATATCCTTGAATTATTATCCCTTAGTATTCCTAGAGATGTTTGAGTCACTGTTTTGGCCTCAGCAACAGGCCCAGGAGCCTAGTCAGAAAATATCTAGAAATTAAAGTTCATGAAACTGAAAAGCCCCATTATGAGAACATGTTTCAAAAGCAGAACCTATAGAAGGATGTTGCACATCGTCAGAATAATACCCATTGTATTATGGGTCAGGCCACTGAGGGAATGCATCTGTATGCAAACAGAAAATCATCCATGAGAAATTGCACGTTCCAATGTAAACACCTATGTCAAGAGTTAATTTTTAACCTGAATGAAAATACAATTTAAATAAATAAACTGGTAGAAAACTCTCAATTATGGGTTGTACAGGGAGGTAGAAGATGATATTTTGGAGGTGGATTCATACTACAGGTTAAAAACACACACTGAAAAACAGTTTTTTGGATGCAGAGAAAGATCAGGAGAATTTTTACGGTAGACTTTTGTTGGTCATTTCTTTTGCTCAAAATTAAAATTAGTGCCATGGAATGATAATGAAAACTGGACCTGATATTATGCTGTGATGTGAAAGGCATGTGTACATTAAATAAGAAACAATTAAATTTTCCTAAGGTTCAAGAATAACTGAAACTTTGAGCAGATACTGCTTTACCAATCTTTGGTCCCTCGTTGGAGTAATATTATATTTAATTTTAATTCTGAGGGTAAATTAGTTTTTAAAAATATGTACATCACATTACAAACATATAAAAAAGAACTTGCTAAATTCAAGAATCTTTTAAACATATTTAAAAAACATTTAAAAAGATGACCTGGTTTGAAATGACTTAATTCATATAAACACAGTAAATAATCAATCCATTGCTCTTTTGTTCAAACACATGGTTGAACAGATATTGCAGAATTTTCCACTTGACAGTTCGATATTTGTACCTTACCCCTGCAACTTTAGTGCAAGGGACACTTCTGTTTAGCACTTTGCCCTAATGAGTTAAATACAACTTGTCAATGTTAAATTAATTGCAATATTAGTTTCAGATATTTGATAGAGTCTCATTCACACGCACATTATTTACATACAAGTTCCTGCTCATGGGTATTAAGATAGTAAGTGAATTTACAACAGTCCCCTATCATTCCTCCACTATCCCAGGAAAATGCAGTTGTTCATGAACCAAAGTCTAAATGTACGTTATGTAATGAGAGGATCTTCAGTAGACTGTAAGGCATGTAATACCCAGTTCCATCTCATTTATTGATGATCTTTAGGGATCC
This sequence comes from Mobula birostris, assembly GCF_030028105.1. Classification (NCBI taxonomy): domain Eukaryota; kingdom Metazoa; phylum Chordata; class Chondrichthyes; order Myliobatiformes; family Myliobatidae; genus Mobula; species Mobula birostris. Next base: position 123,363,991 of record NC_092379.1, on the reverse strand, counting down.
TTGGTTCTCATATTTTCATATTAAATAATACTGTGGCACCTGGGATTAACCTGAAAAAAAGGCAATAACTAACATCAAGAATAGGTAAAGTCATTTTTAATAAAGTATTTTCAATTAATAGCCTTAAGAAGCTGTCTTTTTTTTAAGTAAAAATGGAGGGAACTGCTTGATTAATAAATAAATCAAAAGCATTTTAGCCTTGTTTATGGCAAGGTTCACATATCAATGCTCAGTTGGAATTAATTGACGAATAGATGTAATCAGAACATGAAGCAGCAGAATTTTCATAGATGACTTTAACATTAAAATGTACTCCATATTCTTCTTCAAGAACTTTTCCCCTTATCACTGTTCATGGAAGTACAGTCAGATACTAAGGTACAACAGAGTGGACACAGGCATCAATTAAATGGCTATGCTTCTTCTAAATTAAGTTGGTACAGTGATGATGGCTATTAAGCCATCCTGGCATTATTTAATAGCCAAATAGGTGTTTGACAAGCAATAAAGGGGTGGTGCTGTATAATGGCCTTGGTTGCTCAATTAAGAATCTTTAATTCAAACTGAAAACATCAACTTTTATGAAACACACATCAAAGTTGCTGGTGAACGCAGCAGGCCAGGTAGCATCTCTAGGAAGAGGTGCAGTCGACGTTTCAGGCCGAGACCCTTCGTCAGGACTAACTGAAGGAAGAGTGAGTAAGGGATTTGAAAGTTGGAGGGGGAGGAGGAGATCCAAAATGATAGGAGAAGACAGGAGGGGGAGGGATGGAGCCAAGAGCTGGACAGGTGATTGGCAAAAGGGGATACGACAGGATCATGGGACAGGAGGTCCGGGAAGAAAGACGGGGGGGGGACCCAGAGGATGGGCAAGAGGTATATTCAGAGGGACAGAGGGAGAAAAAGGAGAGTGAGAGAAAGAATGTGTGCATAAAAATAAGTAACAGATGGGGTACGAGGGGGAGGTGGGGCCTAGCAGAAGTTAGAGAAGTCGATGTTCATGCCATCAGGTTGGAGGCTATCCAGACGGAATATAAGGTGTTGTTCCTCCAACCTGAGTGTGGCTTCATCTTAACAGTAGAGGAGGCCGTGGATAGACATGTCAGAATGGGAATGGGATGTGGAATTAAAATGTGTGGCCACTGGGAGATCCTGCTTTCTCTGGCGGACAGAGCATAAATGTTCAGCAAAGCGGTCTCCCAGTCTGCGTCGGGTCTCGCCAATATATAGAAGGCCACATCGGGAGCACTGGACGCAGTATATCACCCCAGTCGACTCAGAGGTGAAGTGTTGCCTCACCTGGAAGGACTGTTTGGGGCCCTGAATGGTGGTAAGGGAGGAAGTGTAAGGGCATGTGTAGCACTTGTTCCGCTTACACGGATAAGTGCCAGGAGGGAGATCAGTGGGGAGGGATGGGGGAGACGAATGGACAAGGGAGTTGCGTAGGGAGCGATCCCTGCTGAATGCAGAGAGGTGGGGGGAGGGAAAGATGTGCTTAGTGGTGGGATCCCGTTGGAGGTGGTGGAAGTTACGGAGAATAATATGTTGGACCCGGAGGCTGGTGGGGTGGTAGGTGAGGACCAGGGGAACCCTATTCCTAGTGGGGTGGCAGGAGGATGGAGTGAGAGCAGATGTACGTGAAATGGGGGAGATGCGTTTAAGAGCAGGGTTGATAGTGGAGGAAGGGAAGCCCCTTTCTTTAAAAAATGAAGACATCTCCCTCGTCCTAGAATGAAAAGCCTCATCCTGAGAGCAGATGCGGCGGAGACGGAGGAATTGCGAGAAGGGGGTGGCGTTTTTGCAAGAGACAGGGTGAGAAGAGGAATAGTCCAGATAGCTGTGAGAGTCAGTAGGCTTATAGTAGACATCAGTGGATAAGCTGTCTCCAAAGACAGAGACAGAAAGATCTAGAAAGGGGAGGGAGGTGTCGGAAATGGACCAGGTAAACTTGAGGGCAGGGTGAAAGTTGGAGGCAAAGTTAATAAAGTCAACGAGTTCTGCATGCGTGCAGGAAGCAGCGCCAATGCAGTCGTTGATGTAGCGAAGGAAAAGTGGGGGACAGATACCAGAATAGGCACGGAACATAGATTGTTCCACAAACCCAACAAAAAGGCAGGCATAGCAAGGACCCATACGGGTGCCCACAGCTACACCTTTAGTTTGGAGGAAGTGGGAGGAGCCAAAGGAGACTACTATAAGCCTACTGACTCTCACAGCCATCTGGACTATTCCTCTTCTCACCCTGTCTCTTGCAAAAACGCCATCCCCTTCTCGCAATTCCTCTGTCTCCGCCGCATCTGCTCTCAGGATGGGGCTTTTCATTCTGGGACAAGGGAGATGTCTTCCTTTTTTAAAGAAAGGGGCTTCCCTTCCTCCACTGTCAACTCTGCTCTTAAATGCATCTCCCCCATTTCACGTACATCTGCTCTCACTCCATCCTCCTGCCACCCCACTAGGAATAGGGTTCCCCTGGTCCTCACCTACCACCCCACCAGCCTCCGGGTCCAACATATTATTCTCCATAACTTCTGCCACCTCCAACGGGATCCCACCACTAAGCACATCTTTCCCTCCCCACCTCTCTCTGCATTCCGCAGGGATCGCTCCCTACGCAACTCCCTTGTCCATTCGTCCCTCCCATCCCTCCCCACTGATCTCCCTCCTGGCACTTATCCGTGTAAGCGGAACAAGTGCTACACATGCCCTTACACTTCCTCCCTTACCACCATTCAGGGCCCCAAACAGTCCTTCCAGGTGAGGCAACACTTCATCTGTGAGTCGACTGGGGTGATATACTGCGTCCGGTGCTCCCGATGTGGCCTTTTATATATTGGCGAGACCCGACGCAGACTGGGAGCCCGCTTTGCTGAACATCTACGCTCTGTCCGCCAGAGAAAGCAGGATCTCCAGTGGCCACACATTTTAATTCCACATCCCATCCCCATTCTGACATGTCTATCCATGGCCTCCTCTACTGTAAAGATGAAGCCACACTCAGGTTGGAGGAACAACACCTTATATTCCGTCTGGGTAGCCTCCAACCTGATGGCATGAACATCAACTTCTCTAACTTCCGCTAATGCCCCACCTCCCCCTCGTACCCCATCTGTTACTTATTTTTATGCACACATTCTTTCTCTCACTCTCCTTTTTCTCCCTCTGTCCCTCTGAATATACCTCTTGCCCATGCTCTGGGTCCCCCCCCTCTTGTCTTTCTTCCCGGACCTCCTGTCCCATGATCCTCTCGTATCCCCCTTTGCCAATCACCTGTCTAGCTCTTGGCTCCATCCCTCCCCCTCCTGTCTTCTCCTATCATTTTGGATCTCCCCCTCCCCTCCAACTTTCAAATCCCTTACTCACTCTTCCTTCAGTTAGTCCTGACGAAGGGTCTCGGCCTGAAACGTCGACTGCACCTCTTCCTAGAGATGCTGCCTGGCCTGCTGCGTTCACCAGCAACTTTGATGTGTGCTAGTTGAACTTATGTTTTTTTTGTTGCTATACAAATAAATGGAAACTGAACAGTGAAAATGGGCTCAGATACTTACGTGGGAGCAAAGATCAGCTAGCTCTCCATTTCTACAGTCACAGAGGTGTTTCCACTTGTAGTTGCTGACAGAAGATAAAGTGACGTTTTAGAAAACATCTGAGTCATTTCCAAAAAAAAAGTGATTTTCTTTTTTCTATAGTTAGGAATATTAGAAGCACAATCCAGTCAAATTAGACAACTTCCTTGTTTATTTGGTTGTAGGAGGGAGGCAGTGGAAGAGAGAGGAGCAAAGGAAGATACAGAATACTCAAGCAGAAAATATATGGGGGGAGTAGGGGAGAGAGTAAGAGTAAATGGCAAACACAATTTCTATTTCGCAATCCAGTGATACAGATGGATACTTCAAATATTCCCAACATATTAACACCTTCATACTTACTATGAGGTGAAATGAAACCCATATTAGAACTACCACCTTCTGATTTACCCCTGAACCTAGTACAGAATACAATGGTCGTGATTTTTCCCAACAGATGAAGATTTAACAATGATGACACTGTTCTAATCTTGTTTAATATGAGATGTCTATCAGCAAATAAATTTTGTGGGCCAGCATGTCTTAAACCCAATTACAATAAACAACCCATCTTTATTGAAGTATACTCATCTGACTCAAAAAGGCTCATTTCTGTCACTAAAGCATAAGATTGACTGACTTACCGTAGTAGTCAACATCCGAATCTCCCTCATCCCAGTGCTCATTGTTGGAGAGAAGTGGATTGTGACTCTCTGACTGCGACTTCATGGGGAAAAAGTGTCCATCTCCAATACTAAAAATAAAGATTTCAAAAGTATCATTTGACCTATAATGATTTAATGTGGTGATCAGCAGCAACAGAGTGGCACAGTGATACTAATGACACCTTTGTGAAGTTTGAACATTCTCCCTGTGACTGCATAAAGCCCCCCAGATGCTTTGGTGCCCTCACCTCATTCCAAAGATGTACTGGTTGTTAGGCTCATTAGCAACTGTAAAAGTTTGGATTCTGGGGGAAAAAGGGGGGAAATGAGATCCGTAGGATTGCTTTGAGAGCTGGAATAGAGCCCATAAGCTCAATGGTCTCCATCTATCAGGTAAGGAAATACAGATAAGAAAAATGAGTGGCATGGTAGCTAGTGCCTAGCTTTACAGTGCCAGCAAATGGGGATCAATTCCAACCGCTGTCTGTAAGGGATTGGAACATTCTCCACATAACCGCATGCGTTTCCGGGCGTTCTGGTTTCCTCCCACATTCCAAAAGTGTATTGCTAGTAAGTTGTGGACATGATATGTTGGTGTTGGAAGCATGGTGGGCTACCCCAGCAAATCCTTGGACTGTGGGGGTCACTGAAGCAAACAACGCTTTTCACTGTATGTTTTGAAGTACATGTGACAAATAAAGCTAATCTTCAATGCTGCTTTGACTCGGTGATCTGGACTGTATTCAGGGACTCATCTTCGAACCTGGATGGGTATGCTGCAGTTGTTACCGACTTCATTAAAACCTGTGTGGATGAGTGTGTGTCTACAAAGACTTACTGTACATTCCCAAACCAAAAGCCATGAATGAACCAGGAGGTACGTCATCTTCTGAAGTCTAGATCTATGGCATTCAAGTCTGGTGACATAGGTCTGTACCAGAAAACCAGGTATGACTTACAGAGGGCTATTTCAAGGGCAAAGAGACAACTTTGAACGAGGTCAGAAGTGACATTGGATGTACGACAACTCTGGCAGTGTTTGCAAGACATTACTTCCTGTAAAGTGAAACCCAATAGCATGAATGGCAGCGATGCTTCACTACCAGATGAACTCAACACCTTCTATGCCAGCTTTGAAAGGGAGAATATAACTGCAGCTGTGAAGATCCCTGCTGCACCCAGTGACCCTGTGATCTCTGTCTCAGAGGTCTTTAAAGAGGGTGAACCCTTGCAAGGTGAAAGGCCCCGACAGAGTATCTGGTAAGGTTCTGAAAACTTGTGCCAACAAGCTGGCCGGAGTATTCAAGGGCATTTTCAACCTCTCACTGCTATGGGTGGGTTCCCACTTATTTCAAAAAGGCAACAATTATACCAGTGCCTAAGAAGAAGAATGTGAACTCCCTTAACTGTGGAGAGCATTCTAACAGGCTGCATCACTGTCTGGTATTGGGGGTGGGGGGGTGGGGGTGCTACACAGGACTGAAAGAAACCGCAGAGGGTCATAAATTTAGTCGGCTCCATCTTGGGTACTAGCCTACAAAGTACCCAGGACATTTTCAAGGAGCAGTGTCTCAGAAAAGCTCGTCCATTATTAAGGACCCCATTACCCAGGGCATACCCTTTTCTCATTGTTACCATCAGGTAGCAGGTACAGAAGCCTTCTGAAGGCCCACACTCAGCGATTTAGGAACAGCTTCTTCCCCTCCGCCATCTGATTCCTGAATGGACATTGAACCCGTGAACACCACCTCACTTTTTTGTTAATACATATTATTTGTTTTGCATGATTTTTAATCTATTCAATATACATATACTGCAGTTTATTTATTTTTTTCTTATTTAAAATTTTCCACACAGTTACAAAGGCACATCAGTGCTGAGAGTCCAAATGGGTAGAGTACCTGGTAAAAATAGGTAGCAGCCAATACTTTTTTTCTGGACCAAATACATGCTCTAAATTTTTCCTCATGCCAAGGTTGTAACCATTTTTATCTGGACCATGCTGAAATATTGGTGCTGAGAAGGCCTCTGGAAAGAAAAAAAAAGAAATATTTTAACAAATCCACAGAATTGTTTCACATTCAAGAACAATCTGATCATTACTTCTTTGAAGGATCAGCTAGATATTTACAGAAAGCTAGTTAGAAAATTGCTCAGTGCATGCAGCATTTCTGTTCATGCTAAAGTGCAATATTTAGTTACTTTCTATGCCGCTATTTTTAGAGTCAAGGAAAAATATAGCACAGAAATAAACCAATTGGCCCATCTAGTCTGCACCGAACCATTTAAACTGCCTACTTTCATCAACCTGCACTGGGACCACAGCCCTCCATACGCCTACCATCTATGTACCTATCCAAACTTCTCTTAAGCACTGAGTTTGAGCTTGCATGCAACACTTATGCTGGCAGCTCGTTCCACAATCTCATGTCCCCCTGAGTAGAGAAATTTCCCCTCATGTTCCCCTTGAACTTTTCATCTTTCACCCCTAACCCATGACCTCTAGTTGTAGACAACTCAGTGGGAAAAGCCAGTATGCATTTACCCTATCTATACCCCTCATAATTTTGTATACCTCTCAGTCTTCTATGTTCCTGACCTATTTAATCTTGCCTTATAACTCAGGTCCTTCAGAACTGGCAACACCCTTATAGGTTTTCTCTGTACACCACTTTCTTCATGTTGGACTGTCATTTGACTCACAATTTCTAAAATGTTTATTTTATGCTTCTTGCACACAGCTTATTTCTCAGCCTGGATCTCAAGCTTCCAGATTCCACACCCAGTGTTATGAAACTGACCATTTGGTTTTTAATGCTTGCACTGTTGGCTGCTCCTCACAATGTTTCTTCCTCCTTTCCCGCACCCAGTTAATTTAAATGAATGCTAACATTTTGGGAAGTCACTGTTCATAAAGACAACCTAAATGGCACGAGTTCTCTGATACGGAAGTATTTTTTTTGTTGAGGACTAGTTCATTTTGAGTTTGGAGAAGTGTTACTGGAGGCTGACTCATAAAGCAGAAGACAAAACACAGTTCAAATATTGCACATTATGGGCAATTTTTATGAGCTTATAAAAGGATCAAGACCTAACCAACACTATTCCTTATGAAAATATTTGAATAACCGTTTGGTTTAATAGAATGAGCCGAGTGCATCTGCATTAAAATACTGTATTTTGTAGTAGTATGGATTAAAATGAAGTAGAAACAGCAAACTGATAATCCTTCTGTTATATTTGTCCAATGAAAACGATCCTCAGGTAGGACATATACAAGTACTGTCACAACAGCTGCAACATCTGCTTCTATTTATTGAACACCTTTAACAGAATATCATGGCATGCCATAAATATTAGAACAGATGCTATGGCTTGATGAAATCTGTAGATCTGTAAGAGTGTCTCCAAGGAGAGAAAAGAGGGATGGTGGACGGAAGGAATGTATGGACTCATCAGCTTAAGGCATAGCCATAATGATCTGGATGTGCAAAAATTCAGAATATGAGTACAGATATCTTGAGGGGATGCAATACTGGAGGAGACCACCAAGAATGACTGGCATAACCATTGAGCCTATCAGGACAGAGAAGCTGCAAGTTAAAACTCCACAGACATGCCCACAGCAGAAACCCAGGCTCTCCCTTCTCCCCCCGCCCTCTTCTTCAATGCCCCTAAGTAATCCACAGCATCAAACATCCAGACCTGAATTTTAAATCCACTCATCCATTCCTTAATAATTGCAAACAAGTGATATGTTGCTGAAGTCTTACCTAATGTAGATCTGTTTAAACTGACCAGCCAACAATGGTAGCTAAGGAGGAACATGAGGCTCAGGAAGAACATGACAGCCACGAAAAGAAGAAAGAGAACATGGAATTTTGCAGGACCATCGGGAAGACCACCCTGTCAGGAAAATAAGAGCCAATGAACTATCACTGAGCAAGAACACAGCAAACTTGTGATTTTCAAAGCAATTTTCAAAGCAATCGTTGTTCTGAGCCATGTAGACAATAACAAAGATACATGATATAATTTTATATATAAACTTCAGAGCTGAGATGATCCAAACTCTAATTTGAAGTTCATGTGATTTAAGTAATCTTAAAATGGTCACTACTTTACACCTATCCATCAGTTGTTATGCTCCTGAATAGGAAATGTGATGGGGAGGATAGTTAGCCCAAACTCCACACCTGATCACTATAAAGTGAATATCTTCAGAGGAATAAATAGATTGAAAAAGACTGACATAGGACAGTGGTCGTCTGTGATACCATCAAAGACCCAATAGCTTGCTAGCACTCACTTTAGGCCCTGATGAAAAGTTGCCACCACAGTCCGGTTCCACCAGTCTCAGTACTAATTAGAAATGCATGCTAACTAGGTATGATACCTTCGAGAAATGACAAGGAAGGTGCAAGGAAATAAACCGAGACTACATACATGTTAACTAAAACATTGTTGTAGTGGAGATTTTCAACAAGCAATCAAATATTGTTTGTGTACCTCGAACCAACTAAAGTAACTATTGAACTGACAATCCATATCCAGATTTCATTTGTGCATGTTTCATATTTTGAGTGAGGATACATGCAAACTGGAAGTTACCGTCCAAAACATGATGAAATATTGCAGAACAGTGGCAGCAACAAACAACGAATACAGCATGGAATATCCCAGAAAGAGCAGAAAAAATTTGTAGTTTGAAAATCCAATACAGTTGTTCACCCTAGAGAGAAAGAAAACTATTAGAACAAAGCCTTTGTTTATATAATAAATAACAACTGGGATTTAAATTCCATTTTCACAACCTCATAACATAACCAATAAATTATTTTTGAAATCACAGTTGTCCAGTAGGATTCCACAGATTTCAGTAAAATGATGATCAGATAACACTTTTTGCCAGTGATAGAACCATAGAACACTACAGCACAGAAAACAGGCCATTTGGCCCTTCTAGTCTGTGCCAAACCTTCATTCTGCTAGTCCCATTGACCTGCACCCAATCCATAACCCTCCAGACCTCTCCCATCCATGTACCTATCCAATTCATTCTCCAAACTTAAGAGTGAGCCCGCATTTACCACATCAGATGGCAGCTCGTTCCACACTCCCACCACTCTCTGAGTGAAGAAGTTCTCCCTAAATCTTTCCCCTTTCACCCAAAAGCCATGTCCTCTCGTATTTATCTCTCCTAATCTAAGTGAAAAGTGTCTACTCGCACTTACTCTGTCTATACCCCTCATAATTTTGTAAACCTCTATCAAATCTCCCCTCATTCTTCTACGCTCCAAGGAATAAAGTCCTAACCTGTTCAATCTTTCCCTGTAACTCAACTCCTGAAGACCCGCCAACATCTTAGTAAATCTTCTCTGCACTCTTTCAATCTTACTGATATCCTTCCTACAGTTAGGTGACCAGAACTGCACACATATATTCCAAATTTGGCCTCACCAATGTCTTATACAACCTTGCCATAACATCCCAACTCCTATACTCAATACTTTGATTTATGAATGCCAGGATGCCAAAAACCTTCTTTACAACCCTGTCTACCTGTGACGCCACTTTCAAGGAATTATGTATCTGAACTCCCAGATCTCTTTGTTCCTCCGCACTCCTCAGTGCCCTACCACCTACTGTGTATGTCCTACCTTGATTTGTCCTTCCAAAATGCAATACCTCACACTTGTCTGCATTAAATTCCATCTGCCATTTTCTGGCCCATTTTTCCAGTTGGTCCAGATCCCTCTGCAAGCTTTGAAATGCGTCCTTGCTGTCCACAACGCCTCCAATCTTAGTGTCATCAGCAAACTTGCTAATCCAATTTACCACATTATCATTGGGGGACCAATTTTGTCCCTTACTATCCTTTTACTCTTAATATACTTGTAGAAACCCTTCGGGTTTACCTTCACATTATCTGCCAAAGCAACCTCATGTCTTCTTTTTGTCTTCCTGATTTTCTAATTCAGTATTTTCTTACATTTCTATACTCTTCAAGTACCTCATTTGTTCCCTGTTGCCTACATCTGCTATACAACTCTCTCTTTTGCTTAACCAGATCGCCAATATCGCTGGAAAACCAAGGTTCCCTATGCCTGTTAACTTTGCCTTTAATCCTGGCAGGACCATGCAAACTCTGCACTCTCAAAATTTCGCCTTTGAAGGTTTTCCACTTACTGAACAAATTCTTGCCAGAAAACAACTTATCCCAATCAACTCTTCCTAGATTCTTTCTCACTTCCACAAAATTGGCCTTTCTCCAATTTAGAATCAGTGACCAGACCTCAGTTCGAGGACCAGACCTATCCTTATCCATAATTAACTTGAAACTAATTACATTATTGTCACTGGACCCAAAATGTTCGCTTACACATACTTCTGTCACCTGACCTGTCTGGTTCCCTAATAGGAGATCAAGTTTTGCATCCTCTCTTGTTGGTTCCTCTATATATTGATTTACAAACATAGAAAACTTTCCTGAACACATTTGACAAACTCCAAGCCATCCAGCCCTTTTACAGTGTGGGAGTCCCAGTCAATATGATACCGGATGAAATATTTATAAATAAAAGGCTCCAGGGCAAATTCCTTTGTTTTTTAGAACCGTAGTTTCATGAAATCTTTTATGCCTAATTGAAAGGAAAGATGGATCTTGTTTAACATCCTATAAGAAACACGCATCTGCTGCAGTGCAGCAATTGTTCTTACTGCCCTGAAGGTTATGGGCTGAGTTTCTTGAGTGGTACATGAATCTGTTATCTATTAAATAGGAGGCAAGTCTGACTGAATCTATCATGCAGGACTCTACAGTTGCTCTTGTACTAAGATAAAAATGTAAAAATTTTCCAAGCCATTAATATTCTTTTTCACCCCCCCCCAAAAAAAAATTGGAGCATGTCAATGCTAAGGAAGGTTATTACTGAACAGATAAACTTTCAGGGAAGTAAACTGCAACTGAAGATCTACTTAACTATAAATTGTCCTGTTTTATGGGACAAAAATGAAACTAATTATAAATTAAGGAATTTTGAAATACTGAATGGATATTAATTTATCTAAAACTCTTTTTAATTCTGCAGATGAAAAGTTCTAGGTCACAATGACTAATGAACAGTAACCAACTACAAGTTTATTTCAACAGGATTTTCAATATTAAAGATGAGAAACCAGACAATTAAGAAATCGTCTGGCATTATCTGAATTCACACTAGAAATCTTACACTGTGTCTCTGTCCACTCTATAATGAAACCGCAAATTATGTTATGTGTGAATTAATGACTTGATTATAAAAAGTTTTATGACTTGATTACACTTGTTGCCTAGTGCTTGGTTAAATATCAGATTTGACCTACCAAGGACAGTGATGGTCCATTTTCAATACACACCTAAAAACAAAACAAAGAAATCCGTTAGTAATAAATAATAACCATTTAAAAAGTAAACCTCAGGTACTTCCAGGAGAATTTTGGCTGGTCTTCAACATCAATTTACAAACCCTTTAGCATTGTTGAAACTCAAGGTACTTCACAGAAGTGTTAGCAAACTAAATTTGACAAATCTGCATTGGAGCTACAGGCTGGTTAGTGAGATAAAATTTAAGGTGTTTCTTAAAAATAGGAGAGATAAGGATATGGAAAAGTTTGGTTTGGGAATTCTAGGGTTAGGATTCAGGCAGTTGAAATCACTGCTGCAAATATCCAAGCAATTAAATGATAACGTTTAAATGGTCAGAACTGGAGTTTAAACATGTGGGAGAAAGGGAAAATATGAAATACAATTATTCAAGATAGACTGTAGTTAGCCAACGATTAATCCGGGAATCTGTCCAACCAGCTAAATAATTTCAGTCTATGTTTCAACCTAGATAATGTGAACATTAATTATTTACACATTTCAAATTGCAGGTTATGGGTTAGAAGAGAAAATGATTTTTAAAAAACTGATCTGTGGAAAGAGAAAAAGAAATTGCAGGCCAGATTATTCTGGACCTGGTTCATATCTAGATCCATTGCCCACTGTATCCATGAATAATTTTCCTAATGACTGGACGAACCTCCGTACTTGACAGGTATCTGGTGAGGAAGTCAAGTAGCATATTCCAAGTCCCTGACAGCCTTAATGGTCATCAGTAGACTTCAAAGCTTTTTAAAATATTTCTGGCTTGCAGAAACATTTAAACAAGTCAAAAAGGGGATTAGAACATTCAGGGAATTAAAACATTATTTTGGTAACTAAATGTAAAAAATATAATTAACTGCACATTAAAATCAAATAATTAGAAATATTAACGTTAAAAAACATTGATGTTTTATCAAAGACATTGAAATGGAAGTCTCTGTAAACACAACAGTTCTCTATGCTGTAAAGATACAAGCTGGATGCAGAGTGCAACCAGTGCATTTCTTGGTACTGTAACTCACTGCTCCACTGTTGAGTGTAAGAAAAAATGTGCCAATATCTAAACCCCAGCACACCCTCACCTTCTGCTTTTCATTATACACTTGGGAAATCTGGTGGACTAAAGAGTGAACAGCTGACAGCTGGTGATTTCTTCTGAAACTCTTGGCTATAAATCGGTGGCTTTGTGCCAGCGTTTCAGATCTATGATCTTTAACTGACCTTCCATGTATATGAGGATCAGGCAGAAAAATAGCATTTTGATAGGTAAGCAATGACCTTGTCAAATGGTGAGTAGGCTCAAGGGACTGTGTGACCTATTCTTCCTCCTGCTTCTTACACTCTAAGCTGTTCAACAGTGCTCTGAAAGTAAGCACGTGAACATTTGTGTGACAAGAGAACTGATGTATTGTTTTAACTATTGCTTATTCCACTATTTTATGCACCAAATAATAAAAAAACTGTCATTTTAAATTGCTATGCTTAGATATCTGTTCAAAGTAGGATTGAATGCATTATTGTATTCTTGATCCCTTGAAACTTGCATTCTCAGTTTTTGAAATTAGATCATTGCCATATTCACTTGTACTAAACTTACTTTCCCTTCATTGCATAAAAGGAATGAATTTTGTCAGATTCACATAGAAGACTGTCTAATGACAGCATTTCAGTTACTTCAGCAAAATGCATTAAGGGGCAAGCAACTCATTAAATATAGCTTTACAAATGTAGCTCTGCTGCAGTTGGTATACAGAAGTGCTGATGTGAAAATCAAAGACCAAAGGTATAGTCAGCATTACATTCTCCAGCAGGGGAGAAACCATGTTACTAACTATGTACTGATACCATGAATATTTAACTCTGCAGGTGAGAAATCTGTTCATTGTATACAAGTAATATCATAGAATTTCACTGCATTCAAATCAAGAATAGGATATATATTAGAATTCATTGAATCCAATCTACATATATGATCATTTGTACAAGAACATTGTTCATTTAAATCAATCTAGTTGCTTCATTTTAGATTTCTTTAATTAAAAGATCTGAACTGCATACGTGTCACAGATGGAGCAGTGATGACAACGATCAGGCTTAATCAGTTGGCACCGGTCACAGTATCGGATGGCTAATGAAAAGAAGAAGGATTAGTATCACTCTCCTGCAATTTTAGTGCTTAGATGAAGAACTTTCTAAATCAAAAGTTTCTTGGAAAACTTCTTCCTTTTTAAACTTTTAGTATATAACAGGATTCAGTTGCATAACATAGGTCTATAAATTTAGAAATAAAACATTTCAACAGCTGTAAAGGGTGGTCAATGTTACAGCATCAAACAACATAAAAGGCCACCAGGCTAGTAATTGATAAGACAAAATCAATACTGTCATTTTCAGCTGAAATACACCACAATAAACCTATTACTGTTCAGCAGAGTGCCTGCACTGTGGACGAACAAGGGTGAACAGTATACGTGCAGGATAATGCCCCTTTTTGGAGTCTGTATGCATTCGAATTGTAATGACATTGTAACATAACCTCCTTTCCACCATGGTGCAGAGGGACTTTGAAGTTTTCATGCAAGACTCCCAGCAGGTTAATCTATAGATTGAGTCTGTGGTAAAGGCAGCAAATATAATGTTGGCATTTATTTCAAGAGGAGTAGAAATTAAAAGCAAGGAGATAATGCTGAAGCTTTATAAGACACTGGTCAGGCCGCACTTGGAGTACTGTTAACAGTTTTGGGCCCCATATCTCAGAAAGGATGTGTCGCCATTGGAGAGAATCCAGAGCATGTTCACGAGGATGATTCTGGGATTCAAGTGGTTAACATATGAGGAGCATTTGGCAGCTATGGTCCTGTACTCACTGGAATTTAGAAGCTTGCGAAGGGATCTCATTGAAACCTACCAAATGTTGAAAGGACTAGATAGTGTGGATGTGGAGGGGATGTTTCTTATGGTGGTAGTATCCAGAACTAGAGGGTACAGCCTTAAAATTGAGGGGCAACCTTTTAGAACAGAGGTAAGTTGAAATTTTTTTTAGTCAGAGAGTGGTGAATCTGTGGAATGCTCTGCCACAGAGTGCGATGGAGGCCAAGCCCATGGTGAAAGTTGATAGCTTCCTGATCGCTCAGAGCATCAAAGGATATGGCGAGAAGGCAGGTGTATGGGGTTGGTGTGATCCGGGATCAGCCACGATGAAATGGCAGAGCAGGCTCGATGGACTGAATGGCCTAATTCTGCTCCTATGTCTTATGGCCTAGCACTAAGTTATTTCTTCCCTCTTCTCACTATTAGTCAAATTAATTATTTTCTCAAAAGGGGTCAGCTTTTGCTACTGATTTAGTGCACTTACTTTATGTTTGTTTTTCAAACATGAAACATTACAGATGTGTGATATTGGATTCTCATACCTCCGGATGCAGTCTTGGTGTACACTGGTAATGTTTTAGCCACATCCAATAGAATTTGCTTTTGCACCTCAGGATTTTCTTCTCGCTCATATCTCTCTCTGTCAGCTCTGGTCAATTGAAACTACAAGCACATGGAAAATATAACAAAGTTCCATTAACAAGAGTGTGCAAGAATGTTGCATTAAAAAAAGAGCTAATTTTGTGGTGCAGCAAGAAGAATGAATGTTATGTCGTATTATGATATAACAGGAAGTCAGAAGTAAATGGCAATAATAATATCAGGGTTTACCATCAAGACCAGTCTCTCAAAACTCATTAGAAGATGGAATAAATTTTAATACCCTAATGCAAAAAAGTTACACCTCACAGTATGTGGTTTTAATATAGCAATTGTATTTTTGCATTACTTATTGCCATTTTAAAAACTAGAGTTATGGCATTTTAGTACTGTGTGTTGTTCAACAACTAGCTGATTTGAACACTATACTTGAAACCTGGCTGAAAGTATTAAGATGCTAAACAGTTTTAACTGTCAGGAGGCTTTGCCTTTAAACAGGTATGTTGACAGTTAACTCATGAACTCCAGAACCTAGGCTCTACTGAAAACTGGCTACCTTCCTAGATCTAAAGGCAGAAGGTCGAACTTTGACTTATTAAACAAAGAGTCTGTTACTGAGTAAGGTGGATGCAAATAACCCAATGAGATTATTTTGTAGAAGAATGGAAGAGATACCTTCATTGCCAATATTAATCCATCATTCAACATTAATTAGAATTATTTGCTGTTTTTCTCTGTGTTTCTCATGTGGCAATTTGCTGTTGATTTCCTATAATAGACACAAAACTTGAACACAGTAAGATAAAGAATTTTGGATCATTCTGCAGGGGAAATGAAACTCCGATAGAAACGGAAGGTGGAGAAAATTCAGTGGTGGAGAAAGTGGAACAGAATAAATTCAAGAACCTTAGACTTATACACCTCCTGCAAAATTCTACGAATCCCTACAACATTATGGAGATAGATTCCAAGTGACTAGTTTTTATAAATCATTTAACTGTGCTGCAAGCAGCTTTAACAGATCAACCCCCATTTTCAATGATATTTTCCTTTGCTTATAAATTCATCCACCAATTTTGTTAGATTTCTCAGTCATTTATAGTCTCTAGCTCAAACAGATTATTGCCGAATAGGTACATTCTTGCCTAAGCTGTTCAAAACAAACCGCACAGAAGGAGCTCAATTAGCTTTTTCTCTCAATGGTTTTGATGCTTCTTCAACAGATGTACCGAATCAGTATCCAACAACACTCGAGGGAATGTAACAATACACCCTACAATTCTCTACTCTGTTTGAGAGTTCTTGGGGTACCAAGATGCTCTGTAGAGCAAGTATGATCCATCAGCTTTACATAAACCACGATGATGAAGTTAAACATGACACCGAACTTTTTACACAAGATCAATCAATGCTCACTTAAGTCAAAATGAATTACCTTTCGAGAAGGCTGTGCTGGTTCTGTAAAAATAGCTTTGCAATAGGTCCACACAAACAGCACAAAAAATAAATGAAATATCACAAGATATGCAGCTGTAATATAACAAAAAAATGGATCAGGTAAAGCCAAAATGGTTTCATTTTTAAAACAGATAAATAATAACATTTGCATTTTAGAAAAAACAAGTGCATCTAAATTAACTAACAAACGCTTATATTTGCAAGGTTTAGACATTCAGCTTTGTCTTCCAAACAGACAAGGACAATGCAGTAAAGCTGATGACAATCCTATAAATGAGCAGATAACAGCTAGATGGTAAAAACACAGACCACTGGCTAAAAACATGGATCAGTGAAGACTGATGTAGAAAGACTTCAAGGTGGCACAATGGCGCAGTTTGCGGATCGCTGCAGACCTGAGTTCAATGCTGACCTCGAGTGATGTCTATGTGGAACTTGCACGTTCTCTGCATGACTGCATGGGTTCCACTCCCCATACAGGCTGCTCTGATTTCCTCCTATATCCCAAAGGTCTGCAGGTTGGCAAGTTAATTGGCTATTGTAGATTTCCAATTTTTCTGATGAAGATGAATAGTAGTCTCTGCAGGTAGATGATGAGAATGTGGGGGGCATAAAATTAAAGTTAATGTAGGATTAACGTAAACATGTCGTTGATGGCGAGCACAGACTTGGTGGGCCAAAGAACCCATTCTGCCCTGTATGCCTCTATGATTCACTTATTACAATAGTTGAAATTGAAAATGCTTTTTCCTTAGTCGTTTAATTATATTAAGTCTTATCAGAGAGTGACTACACCTTCAGCTAAGAGAGTCATTTTTGTCCTAGATTATGTTTCAGTGATACTTAAATTTATTAATTCTGCCAGCACATCATGCCCTCCATTTTAAGCAGTAAGTGATGTGATACGGCTAGAGGTGAATGCTGAGTTCAAATCAGAAGCTAAATAATCCAAAATAGGATGGTTTCAAAAGTTGAATGTTTCTTTTCTATTTCAATATGTTCTTTGGGTATGCCCTACCAGCAGCCTTGGTTTTAAACTAGCTCCCATGTAGCTAACTTGACTGATTCCCTATTTAAATTGTTAGATTACCATTAATTTGCACTGTTCAGGAAATTTTTGTGGCAAAACCATTAAATACTATGAAATCTTTTAAATTTAGAACCCTAATGGCAAATAGTTGAGACTTTTTAGCAACAGCTAGGTAACAAAACACAGGATACTACCAGACTGTTGCACTGTCAAGGTTTCAAATAAACAAACTGCTTAATATGGATTATTTCTTGACATTCATTTAATATTCCTTAACCGAAACTATTCTAGATGCTGAAGAAACAAGTAACATAATTTCTGTTATTAAAATATAAACATGCAATACATGCAAATTCAGTACAAGGTCCTTATTAATATTTTTGATTTCAAACCAAAGAAAACTATTTACAAATCTTTATTATTAGCAAGCTCCAAAGCAATTAAAATAAAAGGTAATATTTTGAAGTTTACTAATGGGGACAATTTTTTAAAAAAATTATCGACATCTGGGTATGGCCAGCAAGGCTGGCACACCCATTTCCAACCAGGTTTGCTGACAATCTTTTGCCAATGAGAATTTCACAAGTGTTGAAACAACACAAAGCCATGACAGATTTTGTTTCTTCACATAGCTCACTATTTCAGGAAAATTGCCAAATGGAACCTTGTATTTATGGTGTACAAGGATTGTCGTGAAATAAAACAGCCAAAATATTTTGCAACATTTGTACTTGGGCAAAAAAAATCTCTCACATTTTAATAATCTAATATTAATTTCTGTATAAAGACTGAAATATATTTGGAGTGAAAATCAAACATTAATATTATAAACTCACTACACATGGCCAATTTGGAAGTTGATACACATTTTGAGAGCAGACACTTCCTCTGCAGATAGCAATGTTATTCCTGATCTGACTGCGCTTAACCCAGGCACTAGAAACTTATATGAAAAAAATATGAAACATTTGATCCATTTCTTATCTCAAAAAGTATGAAAAATAATTATCTAAGGAACAGTAAACATTATGCTACCCTCTCCATGATTATTATAGCAAGAATTTTATAGCAATTCTTTAAAGAACTGGGTTTCCATCCCTCCACTATTGATGCTGCCTTAACTATGATTGAATATTGAATTTCTCTTGTCCTTACCTACCACTCCATCAACACATTATGTTCTGAAACTTCCGCATCTCCAAAGGATCCTACCTTTTCCTCCCACTCCCTGCTTTCTACAGGAATCACTCTCTTAGTGGTTCCCTTGGCCATTCATCCCTCCCCACTAATCTCCCTCCCGACACTTATCCCTGCAAGCAGCTTAAGTGCTACACCTCTCTCCCTCACCTCCATTCAGGGCCTCAGGCAGTCGTTCCAGGTGAGGCAACACTTCACCTGTGAATCTGCTGGGGTCGTCTGTTGTGTCTGGTGCTCCCAATGTGACCTCCTCTACACTGATGAGACTCGCTGTTTTTTCAGCTTAAACCACTTCAAAAAGGGTTGATAGCTATAACTTATAAACGGATATTGAATTTACGAATGATATCTAATGATAAAATTAAACATGCTTGGGAATTGGAAGTTCATGAGTCATTCTCAGATAATCAACGGAGTAAAATTCTTCATTTGGTTAATAGCTCATCTATTTGTGCCCGTCATTCCTTGATACAGTTCAAGATAGTGCATCGGGCCCACATGTCAAAGGATAAACTAGCACGTATTTTTTCCAAGATCAATCCTATTTGTGACAGATGTAATAATGAGGTGGCCACTTTAACTCATATGTTTTTGTCTTGTATAAAGCTAGACAATTTTTGGAGAGATGTTTTAAAAACATTATCAAAAGTCTTGGATCTGGACCTACAACCTAATTTACTTACGGCAATATTTGGGATTACCCCATCGAAACCAGGAAATATTCCTGTTTCTGCTCAACGTATGATAGCCTTTTCAACTTTATAGGCTAGGAGAGCCATTTTACTGAAGTGGAACGATTCTAATCTACCTACTATCTTTTATTGGCTTTCCTCCATTATGTCTTGTTTAAGTTTAGAGAAAATAAGAAGGAAGACATTTGATACAGCCTTTAAATTTGAGCAAATCTGGCGACCTTTTATTCAATATTTTCATTTGATTTGATTTATTACTCTTCTGATTTTTTTTCGAAGTTTT
Source organism: Mobula birostris (assembly GCF_030028105.1). NCBI lineage: Eukaryota > Metazoa > Chordata > Chondrichthyes > Myliobatiformes > Myliobatidae > Mobula > Mobula birostris. Next base: position 123,344,221 of record NC_092379.1, on the reverse strand, counting down.
AGATTTGATTAGAAAGTCTTTCTTTTTTTTTTGGTTGTATCCTCAGAATGGACTGCCCAGTCCCTTTTTTCTGTATAGTGTAGTGGTTTTTTTTTCCTTCATTTAAAATTCAAAGTTTTTTCTTTCCTCTTCATGAACTGATAAGAGGAGAATTAGCTGTTTTTTTTAAATTATACATTATATACTAGCTTAACACTATGTTTGACTTTGATAATGTCTATTTTAATCTCTGTATTGTTATTGATATATATATATATATATATTTGAGATAATTCTCTTGTTTGTATTTATGTTCCTTCTAAATCAATAAAAAGATTAATAAAGAAAGAAAGAGACTCGCCATAAATTCGAGGACTGCTGCTTTGAGCACCTCTGCACCATTCACCACAAGCAGGACTACCTGGTGGCCAAACATTTTAATTCCTGTTCCAACATGTCAGTCCATGGTCTCCTTCTGTGGCAGTATGAGGCCACCCTAGGGTGGAGGAGCAACACCTTATATTCCGTCTGGGTAATTGATACCTCCTTCAAAAAAACAAATTCCCCCCCCCCCACCATTCTTTACAGCTAGCCTCCTTCACCTTCCCCCACGTTTTTATTCTGGCATCTTTTCCCCTTTCTCAGCCCAAAACGTCAACTATCTTGTCATTTCCATAGATGCTGCTGGCTGAGTTCATCCAGCATTTTGTGTGTGTTGCTTTTGATTTCCAGCAGCTGCAAACTTTATGATTTTGAGAGAAAACTTGCTTGCAATATCAAAAACAAGCAGAAATGGTTTCTGTGGACGCCTACAAAAGGAGGGAAATAAGTCTGACACCACTGGAGAATTATCCCTGCTGGTGAATTAATACAAGGAAATAAAGAAATGGCATTATGTTAAATCAGTTTTTTTTTGCATCAGTCTTCACAGCAGGGGACTCTGCAAATATCCCCAGCAGGTGGGATAAATTCAAATAAAGGGAGGAATTGTAAACATCTCAATCACAAGGATCATAGTACAGTATTGGAGAAACTAAGGGGCCTATGGTTACACAAATGAAAGGGATCCAGTGGTCTGCACACAAGAATTTTAAAGGAAATGGTGACAGAGACAGCAGACTCATTGGTTGAAAATTTTCAAAACTCACTGAATTCCAGGAGAGCATCAGATAATTTTAAAAACAGCTGGAGGGATGTAACTAGTGGTGTACCCCAGGGGATCAGTTCTTGGCATTTGATTGTTTACAAATTAGATTAATGACATGGAGGAAATGAAATATAGTATTTCCAAGTTTACAGATGATATTAGAATCAGTGAAATGGTATGTTGTGATGAGGTAAGTGTGATTCTGCAAGGTACGTTAATAGATTGAGTGACTGGACAAAAACATGTCAAATGGAGTTTAATGTGGGGAAGTGTGAGGTCATGCACTTTGGTAAGAGGAATTAAAAAGCTGGGTTATTGTCTAAATGGAGAGAGATTGCAAAATCAGTGAAATCCAGAGCCGTCTATATTTTCTCCTGCATGAATCACATAAAGTTAGCAGGCAGGTCCGACCAGTAGTGAAGGGGCAAACTGCATTTTGGCCTTTCTTACAAACTGGTTGGAGTTTAAATTGGGTGGTTTAGTTATAGTTGTATACTATAGAGTGTTGATGATGCTACACCTGAAATATTGTGCATTGCTTTCGCTCCCTTACCTAAAAAAAAATGATATAGTCAAAAGAGATTTAGTAGATTAATTCCGGGGATGAGAGGATTGTCCTTGCGACAGAGGCTGGACTATTTGGGTCTGTATTGCATGGAGTTCACAAAAATTGAGGGGACTACGTTAAGCATACAAGATGCTAACTGGGGTTAACAGGATAGATGCTGAGATTTCTGGAATGCCCTGCCTGTGAGGATGCTGGAGGGCAGATCATTAAATATATTTAAGGTAGAAGTAGATGAATATTTGAAAGATGGAGTGTTAAAGGTAACTGGTACAGAAGACAAGTCAAAATCAACATAGAACAGCCATGATTACATTGAGACCATAAGACACAGGAGCAGAATTAGGCCACTTAGGCCATAACCTTTGCCACCTTTCTAATTAAGAACCTATCAAACTCCGCTTTAAATATACCCAATAACTTGGCATCCACTGCCATTTGTGACAATAAGTTCCACAGATTCGCCACCTTTCAGCAGGTGTAGGCCAGCTGACCTCTCCAGCCTGGGCCACCCACCTTTCACTTACTGAAAGAAGAGCCACATTTGAGAAGTCTCCTGGCCAACTCCTGCTTCAATTCTCCTGCAGTCTGAAGTTATACTTTTATTCAATTACATTATTTTTAAAGTTACAATACTGAAAGGGGAAAGAAGACAGTGAAACCTAAGAGGAAGTGAACAGATTAAAAGGAATAATCAAGGAGTGGCTATCTACTTGTGACATCACTTTCAAGGAATAATGGATCTATGTTCCCAGATCCCTCTGTTCTACCACACTCCTCAGTGCCCTGCTCACCATGTAAGGCCTACCCTGGTTGTTTCTCCCAAACTGCAACATTTCATATGTCTGCATTAAATTCCATCTGCCACTTATCAACCCATTTTTCCAGCTGGTCCACATCCTGCTGCAAGCTTTGATAATCTTCCTCGTTGTCCACTGCACCACCAATCTTGGTGTTATCCACAAATCTGCTGATCCAGTTTACCATGTTATCATCCAGATCATTAATATTGATGACAAACAACAATGGACACGGCGCAGATCCCTGCGGCACACCACTTGTCACAGGCCTCCAGTCAGAGAAGCAACCATCTACTACCACTCTCTGACTTCTTCCATGAAGCCAATTTACTATCTTATCTTGAATATCAAGCAACTGAACTTTCTTGATCAACCTCCCAAGTGAGTCCTTGTCAAACACCTTGCTAAAGTCCATGTAGACAACATCCACTACCTTGCCTTCATCAACTTTCCTGGTAACTTCCTCAAAAGCTCTATTAGGTTGGTTTGACATGACTTATCACACACAAAGTCATGTTGATTATCCCTAATCAGACACAGTCTATCCAAATAGTTATATATCCAGTCTCTTAGAATACCTTCCAATAACTTTCTCACTACTTATGTCAAGCTCACTATTCTATAATTTCCTGGATTACTCTTAGAACCTTTCTTAAACAACAGAACAACATTAGCTATCCTCCAATCCTCTGACACTTCACCTGTGGCTAAGGATGATTTGTATCTCTCTACCATTAATGGTGGGTCCATAGCAATCTTCTGACAATTAACTAAATAATTATTACAAGATGTATTTGAGTTATTTAGTTTTTATTAACACAAGAGATTCTGCAGACATTGGAAATCCAGAGCAACACAAAAAATGCTGGAGGAACTCAGGCAGCATCTACGGAGAGGAATAAACAGTTGATGTTTCAGGCCAAGACCCTTCATGAAGACAGGATAAACAGGGGAAGAAGCCACAATAAAGAAATGGGGGGGGGGTGAGGGGAAGAGGAGGGAATAGAAGCTGGCAATAGGTGAAAACAGGGGAAAGGGTATGAAGTGAGAAGCTGGGAGTTAGTAGGTGGAAAAGTTAAAGAGCTGAAGAAAAGGAAGTTGATAAGTGAGGGGAGTAGAACATGGGAGAAAAGGAAGGAAGAAAGGACAGCAGGGGCCAGTGATGAGAAGGGGAAAAAGGAGAGCCAGAATGGGGAATAGGAAAAGAGAGAAAGGGAGGAGGGAGAAATTACCAGGAGTTCATGCTGTTCATGTTTGGAGGCTACCCAGATGGAATATGTGGTATTGCTCCTCCAACTTGAGAGTGGCGCTGTTGTAGGCATAGAGGCAGCCATGGACCAATATGTGGGAATGGAAAGCAGAATTAAAACGGGTGGACACCAGGAAAACCCACCTTTTGTGGCTGACAGTGTTAAAGGGCTCGACTAAGTGATGCACAGATCAACATCAGGTCTCAAAAACGTAGAGGAGGCCACACTGGGAGTACCGGATAGTTTTGAGTGAAAGGATCTTGTTGATGATGATGGATGTTATGAAGGATGATGTGCAGGACAGGGAGGCTCATGGGGTTGTAGGTAAGGACAAGGAGTACTCGATCCCTAATATGGCAGTAGGAAGATGCAGTGAGGGTGGATGTCTGGGAAATGGAGGAGATGAGAGCAAGGCAGCATTGACATTAGAGGAAGGGAATCACCATTCTTTGAAGAAAGAGGACTTCTCAGATATTCTGGAATGGAAAGACTCCTCCTGAGAACAGATGCAGTGGAGACAGAGGAACTGAGAAAGGGAATAGCATTTTTACAAGTGACAAGGTGGGAACAGGCATAGTCTAGATAGCTGTGAGAGTCAACGTTCAAAGTAAATGTATTACCATAGTACATATACGTCACCATATACAACCCTGAGATTCATTTTCTTGTGAGCATACTCAATAAATCCAACAACCATAATAGAATCAATTTAAGACTGCTCCAATAGGGCAGACAACTAGTGTGCAAAAGACAACAAACTGTGCAAATACAAAAAGAAAAAGAGTAATAATAATAATAATAATAAATAAACAATAAATATCAAAAATATGAGATAAAGAGTCTCTGAAAGTGAGTCCTTAGGTTGTGAAAGCATCTCAATAATGGGGCAAGTGATATTGAGTGAAGTTAACCCCATTAGCTCAAGAGCCTGATGGTTGAGTGACAATAACAGTTCCTGAACCTGGCGAAGTAAGTCCTGAGGCTTCTGTACCTTCTTCCTGATGGCAGCAGCAAGAAGAGGGCATGACCTGAGTAGTGGGTGTTCCTTTAGATAGTTGCTGCTTTCCTGCAACAACATTCCATGTAGATATGCTCAATGGTGAGGAGGGCTTTACGCATGATGGACTGGGATGTATCCACTACTTTTTGTAGGATTTTCCGTTCAAAGGCTTTGGTGTTCCCACACCAGGCTGTGATGGAGCCAGTCAATACAGCTCCACCACACATCTACAGAAGTTCATTAAAAGTTTTAGATGTCATGCCAAATCTTCGCCAACTTCTAAGGAAGTAGAGGTGCTGCTGTGCTTTCTCAGTCATTGCACTTACGTGTTGGGCCCAGGACAGTTCCTCTGAAACGATAACACTGAGGAATTTAGTGCTGCTGACACTCTCCACCGATGATCCCCCGATGAGGACTGGCTCATGGACCTCTAGTTTCCTACTCTTGAAGTCAACCATCAGCTCCACAGTCTTGCTGACATTGAGTGAGAAGTTGTTGTGTGGGCACCACTCAGCCAGATTTTCAATCTCCTTGATTCATCACCACCTTAAATTCGGCCTTCGACAGTGGCATCATCAGCAAACTTGAAAATGGCATTGGAGCTGTGATTAGCCACACTGTCATAAGTGTAAATCAAGTACAGCAGGGGGCTAAGCACACAGCCTTATGGTGCACCTGTGCTGATGGCAATTGTGAAGCAGATATTGTTGCCAATCCGAACTGACTGAGGTCTGTAAGTGAGGGAATTGAGGATCCAATTGCACAAGGAGGTATATTGAGGCCAAGGTCTTAAAGCTTATTGATTAGAGTCAGTAGGTTTAAAAAATATATCACTACACAGTCTGTCTCCGGAGATCAAGAAAGGGGAGAGAGGTATTGAGATGAATCAAGTAAATTTAAGGGCAGGGTGGAAGTTGGAGCAAAGTTAATGAAATTGATGAGCTCAGCATGGGTGCAGGAAGCAGTCAAAGTAGCGTAGAAAGAGCTGGGGAACATTACCAGTGAAGGCTTGAAACATGGACAGGTAGCTGACAAAAAAGACGGGTATAGCTGTAGCCCATCCAGATGCCCACAGCTACACCTTGGGTTTTGAGAAAGTGGGAGGACACGAAAGAGAAATTTTTGACAGTGAGAACCAGTTCCACCAAAATGCAGAAGAGTGGTGGTGAAAGGGAGATGGTCTGTTGTCAAGAAAAATGCAGAGAGCTTTAGGGCCATCCTGATAGGGTTAGAAGTGTATAGGGACTGGACATCCATAGTGAAGATGAGGCGATCAGGGACAGGTATCTTAAAGTGTGTATGAAGTGTAAAGAATATAGGTAGGAAGGTACTGAACCAAAGTAGTCTGGAAATCCAGAGCAACACACAAAGGGGAATTCAGCAGGTCAGGCAGCAACTATGAAAATAAATAAACAGTTGATGTTTCAGGCTGAGATCCTTCATCAAGACTGGAAAGGAAGGGGAAAAGATGCCAGAATAAGAAGGCAGGAGGAGGAGAAGAAGAACAATCTAGAAGCTGATAAGTGAAGCCAGGTGGGTAGAAAAGGTAAATGGCTGAAAAAGATGGTATCTGATGGGTGAGGAGAGTGGACCATGGGAGAAAGGGAAGAAGAATAGGTACCAGGAGGAGGCAATGGGCAGGTGGGGAGAAGGGGTTAGAGGCCAGAGTGGTGAATAGAAGAACAGGGAAGGAGGGAGGGGATTCAAAAAAAGAGGTAAAAATTACTGGAAGGAGAAATCAATGTTCATGCCATCAGGTTGGAGGCTACCCTACCCTAAGTGGTTTCTCCTCCACCCTGAGAGTGGTCTCATTAAGGCCATGGACTGAGATGTCAGAACAGGAATGGGAATAGAAATTAAACTGGTTGCCCAATGGGAAGTTCAATTTTTTTGGTGGATGGAGTAGAGGAGCTTGACAAAGCAGTCCCCCAATTTAAGTTGGGTCTCTCCAATCTACAGGAAGCCACATTGGGAGCACCAGATAAAACAAATGACCCCAACAGATTCGCTGGTGATATATTGCTTCACCTGGGTGGGAGGAGGTGAATGGGCAGATGTAGCATTTCTCTCGCTTGCAGGGATATGTGCTAGGAGGAAATTAGTGGGGAGTGATGAATGGACAAGGGAAACACAGAGGGAGCGATCCAGGCAGAAAGTGAAGGGTAGTGAGGAAGTAAAGTTGTACTTGGTGGCAGGTTCCCATTGAAGATGGTGGAGGTTATGGAGAATAATGTGTTGGGTAAGGAAGCTCATGGGGTGGTAGGTGAAGACAAGAAGAACTTTATCCCTGTTGAATTGGTGGAAAGAAGGCATGAGCACAGATATCTGAGAAATGGAGGAGATGTGGGTGAGGATAGCATCAATGGTAGAGGAAAAGAAATACTGTTCCTTGAAGAAAGAGAACATCTCTGATGTCCTGGAAAGCAAAGCCTCATCCTGGGAACAGATGAGATGGAGACGAAGGAGCTGAGAATAGAGGTGTCTGAAGTGGATCAAGTGAATTTAAGAGCAGGGTGGAAGTGGAAGCAATATTAATGAAATTGATCAGCTCAGCACGGGTGCATGAAGCAGCACTGATGTAGTTGTCAATGTAGTGCAGAAAGAGTTGGGGAGAATTACCAGGGAAGGTTTGGAACATGGACTGTTCCCAATACCCAGTGAAAAGGCAGACATAGCTGGGGCCAATGCAGGTGCCAATGCATGTTTGCAAAAGGAACATGATGGAGACTAATTGTGCAACCATCACTTACACAATAAACACAAAATAGATATTTTGTTTTGCAAATTAATTGGTCTCACAGTAATCACTGTTTAGTAAAGTGTCTAAAGAAATGTGATCAGAATGTAATCCCCAAACCATAGCCCAATATTCATATTTTCTTTCCATTTTGGTTACCAATGTGATCAACCTCTTTGTGTCCATCTAAGAGCCATGTAGTGTTTGAATCACTCGAATAATCTGAAGCATTCTCTATCAGTGCCACCACTTTCAAGACATGATTTCTCTTAACTGACAAAACATTACACAAGGCCATAAAAATAATAGAAACAGAGGTACATTATTTAGCCCTCATGTCCACTCTACTGTGCAATAAAATCACAGCTGATTTTCTACCTCAGTGCCACTTTCCTGCATTAACCCTGTCTATGAAAAACTATCAAAATCTTTCTTGAATATATTCAGTGGCCGTGCCTCCACTGCCCTCAAAGGGAGTGGATTCTCAAGATTAACTACCTCTTGCTGAAGATAGCTTTGCTCACCTGTTTCCTGAATAGTCACTTCCTTATTTTGAGACTGTAAACATTGGCTCTAGATGTCTCAGATAAAGCAAACATCAACATCTGCGCTTTAAGAATTTTGAACATTTCGATGAAATTAATCTTTAATCTTCTAAACTCAGTAGAGTACAGGCCCACTCCTCTTACTATCTCATCACGTGACAACTCTTCCATTCCAGATCTTTTTGGCCTTGGCATATTCTAGTTCTATAACAGTTGCATCTTTCATCTCAGCAAGCATCAGGCATCCTTCTAACACAAATTTGCAATACACTCACCCAGTTCCTCCACCTGACCCCTGTCAATCGTGTAGCTTTTGTTCACCACTCCACTGGATTTACTAACACCTCTTTTGGTCACCTTCCTAACTTCCATTCCTATTTTCTACTCAGGTTTTTTCCCTTATGTGAGAAGCATTGCATGTTAGCATCTTGTTTTTATTTCAATGTTCCAACAAAATAAAGCCAAAAGGAAAAATAATCTTTAAATATTTATTACATTTTCTGTCATGACACAGTGCATTCCTATGACCATGTAAAACTTACCTATTAAGCATAAACAGATCTTTTGGGGACAAGGAGTTTAGTCTTTGCTTTCATCTCTGGAACTGAAATCTGAATATAGCTTTAGATATTTCTTGGCCAATTATCTGCAAGAATTCTCCATGAAATGAGTTTGTGCCTCAACTTGGTAACTGTATTCCCTCAATTTGCCACTAATGGACATTACCCTTCAGAAAAGCCAAAATAAATGGAAATGTCAAAAGAAAAAGCAATAAATGTTTCTTCTGAACATTGGGATAAACCAAATGCAAAATGGAATCCAGCAAACTTCAGAATGTCCGGACCGTATATTGGACTAGAAAGATTGAAACTGGGTGCTTCAGATGAAAAACAGTTAACTCTCCTGAAATAACATCCCTCCTTTGATGAGCTCCTCAAAATTGAATTATGTGAGTTGATTGAAAGAGAAATCAGTTGATCTGGAGGTTTCTAACTTGCAGCTTTTATTTTTGGAGCATAATGAAATGGATTTGCTTATCACAAATGCTGGTGAAATCTGCAGAGTTGTCAAAAAGGATGTGAAAAAATAATTTCAGTTTAAAAAACTAACAAACGTCTGTCTTTAAAAATTCAATAGCAATAATACTTAAATAAATGAAATAATTAAAATATCCCATTTTACTTAATAGGTCGCAAAGTGAAATGTTTCGGCACTGAAAGGGAGCCCAGAGTGAATATTTCAAGTCTGATGATCAATCTTACAAGTTATTTAATAAAATTCAAGTATTTATCTTATCTTTGCCTCAGGGGAAATTAAGTATGGAGGGTAAATTCAGAGTATCGATTTTATCAACAATAAAGAAGTGGGTACAACACAAAGAGTCAAAAGGTCTCCTTCTGTGGTTTGAATTTCTATGATTATGATGCAATGAATGTGAATTATCAGACAAAGCAATTGCTTAGCATATCTTAGAAAGGGAGGCAGGAGTCTGGGTTGGATTGGGAAGATAAAGGAGTTGTGGGGAACAGGACAGAATGCATTAACAAATCAAAGACTTGCCTAAAGGGTGGAGATATGCATTTCTTACATGTTTTTCCATGGTAAAAAAAAAACAAACTTTTTACTTATCATTTCCAAGTCCCTCAAATAAATACTGCATTTCTGGGCTTTTACGTAAAATACTAAATTTGTACTGAATGCTTAAACTTTACAACCTGAAATATCACTAATTCATAGCCAGCTGGCTGATTAGTATTAACAATGTTTTAAGGTCTTGACCTTTGCACATGAACATAAGCAAATTACAGACATCCCACCCTGCAAAAACTTGTTTCAGGGAGGTAGCACCATCAATTTGCGGGAGACTCCCGGAACTTCCGGGAGAGGTGGGATGTCTGCAATAGAGTAGCTCCTTAGCAGCTCGCCAGCTAGTTTAAATAACGTTAGCTATGCTAATGAATGAATGACACCTGTTAAACTCACCTCAACACTTCTTTTACAGTCTTAACCCTTCATGGGCAATAGAACAGTCACTGTTGCAAACAATGCAGTGAGCAACACTATCATTATTTTTTACCCCTATTAGGCAGGGGTACACTTTAGTGTAGTCTGGAGTGATGTACATTTTATATTTTCTTTTTTTGGAACACTCTGCCATGGTACGCTCTCTCTCTCTCTCAAAAAAAAAATCGATTTCCGGGATATTGTATATAATTTGCGGGAATCAGGGAGCCACTATCAATATGTGGGAGACTCCCGGAACTTCCAGGAGAGGTGGGATGTCTGAAATTATATTGACCTATTGAAAATGGTGAAACATATTAGCCGTTCATTGGAAAAGCAAGTTCGTTAAAAGATTAGAAAGATCCAAATCAGAGCCTTACCTTTTTCCATACCATTACGGACAGTAACTGTAAAAGAAGAATGAACAAGATTTTAAAGGAAGGAACATTCAAAATGCACAGAAGTATTTATCATTTACAGTATAAATAGATACTTTGATTTGTAAGGTAGAGACTTCAAAATGATTTTTGCTGCTTTTGAAAACTATTCAACGAAAATTACTGTGGTAGCATGAGCTGCTTACTTTATCACTATAAAGTCAGTCAAAGGACATTTATTATCAAAGTATGTATGCAGTATATAACCCTGAGATTCGTCTTCCCCCATGCTCCTTAAAGAAGATCTTCAATTTCTTCTTAAGTATTATGATTAACCCCACTTCAGGAGGTACTATATTACACAGTCTAATAATTTGTTGCAAAAAAAATCTGCAGATGAAGTTTTTTATAAGTAGCAGCAAAATCAACATATTTATTTTAGGACATGTTTAAAAAAATCATACAGTTAATTTCTTAATTGACTCCAGGTCATTTGATCTTTACTAGAATTCAGCCCAAAATAACATCACTAATGGTTTACAAAAATAGGTAGAAAATATCAAATGCAAATTTGATGTTACTCAGTTCTCTGAAAACGATGAGAGACTTATTTTAGCAAAAAAAGCAGCCTCACTGGAGATGACTGCTTGTGGCTGTTCCTGCAGCATGCATGAGTGTAAATTCCCCTGTGATTAGATTAGGGTTAATCAGGTTTGTTTGGGGGGGGGGGGTTGCTGGGGCAGCAAAGCTCGAAGGGCCAGAAGGGCCTATTCCGTACTGTATCACTACATAAAGTACGTTGCTGGTCAACTTTACTCAATACTAAGTAGCAATTACCACAAATCTGTGTGCCTATATTAGAACACAGGAATATGATGTTGTGCCAAACTATACTAATTCCTTATGCCACAGAATGCCCATATCCCTCTATTCTTTGCACCTTCATGTGCTTAAGAGCCTCTTAAATGCTCTGTCACATTTGTCTCCCTCACCACCCTTGGCACCAAATTTCAAGCACCCACAAAAAAAACCTGCCCTGCACATTTCCTTTGAAATTACCCCATTTCAACTTGAATGCAAGCTGTCTAGTATTAGACATTGCAACCTGGGAACTTTACCTATGCCTCTCAATCTTACAAACTACTATCAGGTCTCCCATCAGCCCCCACCACTTCAGAGAAAACAACCCAAGTTTGTTTAACCTTTCCTCATAGCACATGCAGTACAATCCAGGCAGTATCCTGGTAAACCTCTTTTGCACTCTCTCCAAAGCCCCCACACCCTCCAGTTTAAATATACCCAATGATCTGGCCTCCTCAGATATCTGTGGCAATGAATTCCTCAGATTCAACGTTCTTCATCTTTCCTTTTTAATGGAATGTACTGTCCTGTACTCTGTACAATTGGTCTTTAAACACCCTCCACGTTTCAGATGTGGACTTGCTATTCCCGATTAACCCTCCCTAGTACCTCCTAATACTTTAAGAATTTGCCCTACTCCAGTTTATTTCTCTCCCGCAAAGTCCTTACTTATCATTATTTACAGATATCTTAATACTTAAACATTTGTAGTCACTTCTCCCTAAATGCTCTTCCACTCAAGGATTTGTCATCTGGCCAAGCTCATTACCTAACACCAGGTCCAGGCAGGCCCTTCTCTTGTTGGTCTATCTAAACGCACTCAAATGTAGGACATGCAGGACATGCCCTCTTCTCATTACTACCAGCAGAGAGGAGGTACTGGAACCAGGAAAAAGCAAACTCAATGTTTTTAGGAACAGCTTCCTCCCCTCAGCCATCAGATTTCTGAAAGGCCCATGAATTCACGAACACTACCACTTTTGCACTATTTATTTTATTGTAATATTGATTATCAGATGGTGATGAGAGAGCATACAGGAGCGAGATACACCAGCTAATTGAGTGGTGTCGAAGCAACAACCTTGCACTCGACGTCAGTAAGACCAAAGAGCTGATTGTGAACTTCAGGAAGGGCAAAACGAGGGAACTCAAACTAATCATCATAGAGGGATCAGAAGTGGTGAGAGTGCGCAAGATCAAGTTCCTGGGTATCAGTATTTCTGAGGACCCAAGCTAGACACAACATATTGATGCATCTATAAAGAAGGCGAGATACTAGCCATATTTCATTAGGAGTTTGAGTTGATTTCGTTTGTCACCTAAAACACTCGAAAACCTTGAAAGATGTACTGTGGAGAGCATTGTGACTGGCTGCATCATCGTCTGGTATGGGGGTTGGGGCTACTGCATAGGATTGAAGTAGGCTGCAGAAAGTTGTAAAATTAATCAGCTCTATCATGGGTACTAGCCTCTGTAGTATCCAAGACATCTTCAAGAATATGCCCTCTTCTCATTGTTACCATCAGAAAGGAGGTACAGGAGCCTGAAGACACAAACTCAGCAATTCAGGGACAGCTTCTTCCCCTCTGCCATCTGATTTCTAAGTGGACATTGAAACCAGGAACACTGCCTCAATAGTTTTTTTTAAATTTCTGTTTTTGTACTACTTATTGTAACTATTTATGATACATATAATTACTGTAATTCAGTTTTTTAAAAAATCTATATTATCATGTATGGCATTGTCACAAACCTGCCACAAAGTTAACAAATTTCACGACATACGCCAGTGATATTAAACCTGGTTTTTACTCTGCAGATTCTGGAATTGTTCATGCAGATGGAGAGCAACACACATGACCCTACTCTTAGTATGGAGAGTATGGAGAGACAACACGGGGAATAAGTAATCTATTAAACCGGCACTGTTTGATGTGAAAACGCTGTCAATGGTAATAAAAAATGAGATATCAAAACAGTTAGAAAATAATAAAATGATTTTAGCAAAGCTGATAGATTTATGAAATATTTGATTAATCTACAGGAGTGATGTATCTTTACAGTAGATGAAGAGGAACCAGTGGATGTGGTACACTTGGAATTAAGCTTTCAATCATACTCCACACAAAAAAATTAGTAAAAAAATCTCAAGTTCATGGATTTTTTTGGGGTGGAGTGGTCACACACTAGGTTGTACGGAGAGTTGGTTGACAGATAGAAAGCAGGGTGCGGATAAATGGATTCTTCTCAAATTAGCAGCCTATAAAGATATGGGTATTGCAGGGTGAAGTGCTTGGTTCTTACTATTCACAATGTATATTAACAATTTGCCTGAAAGAGTCCAAATATAATAATTTTGGTATTCTTTATCCTGGAGGGCTGCAGTGACTCAATCTGTGCAAGTCTGGAAGTCAAGACCCAAAGTTCAAAGCCATGAACTTTGTGGTGTAACAAAATCTGAAATTGGAAGCCCAATGCCTGCAAGTCTAAGAGTTCGGGTGAAGGACTGGAGGCCCAGAGGCAACCTGTCCTGGGGTTGGAGGTCTGTCTATGTCTGCATGTGTGAGGGAGGGTGGTAAAGAGACTTATTTTGCCTTTGTTGTCTTGTTGTTGTTGCTTGTCTTGTTCTGCTGAACTCTGTGGACATGCTATGTTCACACTTGAATGTCAGGTGACATCCTTACATGTGTTGGTTGTTAATGTAAATGATGGATTTCACTGTTTGTTTTGATAAATAAATTAATCTGAATTTGATATACATTCAAAACAATGTTTGATAAATTTACAGATATTAGAGGAAACCAAGGATATGAAGATAGAACAAGGACTGAATGCTGAAGCAGGCTCAAGAAGCCAAATAGCCCACTCCTGTTCCTATTTCTACATTACAATCTTACGTTAACCTGTCTAATTGGTCTCTTCTTCAAGCTCAATTTAATTTGTTAGTTCTAGGGTAGAATCTCCTTTGCAGAATAACTGGGAATTTCTTATAAACACAGAACTTCCCCTGACATCGCACTTCCTAAGAATAAAGGGACCCTTACTAATAGGATTGAATGGCCCAAACCCAAGTTCAGTACTTCTCTTCTAGATTGTTTTATGTTAGCGATTGACAAACTGATTAAATAAAAACATAAAAAGACTGAAAAAATTGATACATTACTATAGACCTTGATAACCATTGAGTTGATTTAGTTTGGCTTTGACTACAAGTATCTCGGGTCAAGAATGATGAGTTTGGAGAAGGACATAAAGATACAGAAGGCGCTGGCGTGCAGGGCTATGAATGACATGAAGGAAATCTGGAAGTCGAACTTGACCAGAGGGCTTAAAAAGAGGATTTTCATAGCAGTCATAGAGTCCATTCTCATGTACGGATGCGAGACGTGGACACTAAGACGATGCGAAAGTCACTAGATGGTTGCTATACACGAATGCTCCGGATGGCTCTTGACGTGAGTTGGCAACAGCACATGACGAACGTCGAGCTCTATAACAACCTACCGATGCTCATCACTAAAATCGAGGCGAGAAGACTGCAACTAGCGGGGCACTGTCTACGCCACCCCGAGCTACCTGCCAGCCTAGTCATCATCTGGGAGCCCAAGCACGAGAGAATGAACCCTGGGCGCCCTCCTAAGACTATGGTCAACATGCTCCTAGAAGACAGCGGCACGGCTAATGTAGATGAACCGAACACACTGATGAAGGAGAGGGAGAAGTGGAGAGTCCGTCATAGTGCCCGATGCTGGCCCCCTAGGCCTGAGTCGACGTAGTAGTAGTAGTTGATAACCATCTGTGATCACTGGCTTCCATCCTATTGCACATGACTATGTGGCTCAGCATGGCTCAAATACCATCTACAAATTTGCTGACAGTACAACCATTGTTGGTAGAATCTCAGGTGGTGACGAGAGGGCGTACAGGAGTGAGATATGCCAACTAGTGGAATGGTGACGCAGCAACAACCTGGCACTCAACATCAGTAAGATGAAAGAGCTGATTGTGGACTTCAGGAAGGGTAAGACGAAGGAACACATACCAATCCTCATAGAGGGATCAGAAGTGGAGAGAGTGAGCAGCTTCAAGTTCCTGGGCATCAAGATCTCTGTGGATCTAACCTGGTCCCAACATATTGATGTAGTCATAAAGAAGGCAAGACAGCGGCTATACTTTATTAAGAGTTTGAAGCGATTTGGCATGTCAACAAATACACTCAAAAACTTCTATAGTAGTATACATGGAGAGCATTCTGACAGGCTGCATCACTGTCTGGTATGGAGGAGCTACTGCACAGGACCGAAAGAAGCTTCAGACGGTTGCAAATCTAGTCAGCTCCATCTTGGGCACTTGCCTGCAAAGTACCCAGGACATCATTAGGGAGCGGTGCCTCAGAAAGGCAGCATCCATTATTAAAGACCTCCAGCACCCAGGGCATGCACTTTTCTCAGTGTTACCATCAGGTAGGAGATACAAAAGCCTGAAGGCACACACTCAGCAATTCAGGAATAGCTTCTTCCCTTCTGCCATCTGATTCCTGACTGGACATTGAATCTTTGGTCACTACCTCACTTTTTTTAATGTACAGTATTTCTGTTTTTGCACATTTTTTAATAATCTATTCAATATACATAATTGATTTACTTGTTTATTTATTATGTTGTACTTACTTTTTTTCTTCTCTCGCTGCTAGATTATGTATCGCATTGAACTGCTGCTGCTAAGTTAACAAATTTCACGTCACATGTTGGTGATAATAAACCTGATTCTGATTAGTTGGGTCAATGAGCTGGATCACCCATTCCTCAAAGCATTTTGATGAAATATGATGTGAAGATAGACAGAACTCTTCATAGTCCTTTGATTTATAAAGAAAATGCTGTTGCTCATTGTGAGAAGCTATAGAGAAAAATTATTGTGAACACAGAATATCATACAAAGAAATCATACTGCCAACAGTTAACAGAATATCAGCAAAAAGCCAAAGAATACTGAGCTTTTCAGGATCTAATGTGATTAACACACAAGCAAAAGCTTCTGCTTTAACTCTGGCACTAGCAGATTTGTGCTTTTACTCACATAATGGCTAATTTACTGGAAATATTATATACTGTCTGATATTTCGTCAAGTTTCTGTTTCAACAGTTAACCTTTTATGACACCCAAAGCAAAGATTACTTGTGTTAGAAATGTTGCTGTGTCTTAGTTTAATCTTGAAATTAAGAAGAAAATGTCAAGTAGACCTTCTAATTTTGAGTTCATTTCAAAGCAGTTAGAAAGCCAACACGCAGGCAGGTTTCCTGCACAATCAGAAAGAGAATAATGGTGAAATAACAACAAGAGACGCACACAAAACACACACCTTTGTGAACATTCCATTCACAACCAGCTGGGCAGTAAGCATGCAAACATTGACCTAACAGCTGAATTCAGAAGCAAGACAAGATTGCCCTTGACAATAATGCAGTCTTTGACTGTGTAAGCCGTCAAGTAACCGTGGTAAAATCACAGCCGATAGGCATCAAGGAGAAAGCACTCCAAAGGCTGGAGTCACTCATCTCAACAAAACAGATAACTGTTGAGTCAATTATCCTTGACCTAGACTATCACTTCCCCCTCAGTTCTATCTAGTTAATAGATAAATGAATAAAATAACACACTGTAACTGTAAAGATAAAAAAAAAAGCAGTTGCTGGAAATTGGAAATGAAAGGAATCCTTGAAAAACCAGAAGGTCAGGTAATTTCAATGAAGACAGGAAAACTAATATAAAGGGTGGATGACATTGCATTAGAACTTGCTAGTGTTAATACAGCAGGAAAAGTTGGTTATTTGAAATTATTCAATTCAATACTAAGTACCAAGAACTGCTTAGAATGAAAACATGGTGGTGTTCCTTGCATTTATATTGGAGTTTGTAGTAGAGGAAACAATGGAGTGGATGGAGTGGTAACTGGAAGCTCAGGTTATCCTTGCTGCCTGAACACAGGTATTTGGCAAAGTGGTCATCCAGTCTATATCCAGTTTCCTCAACAGAAAAGAAACCAAATCCTGTGCACCTTATGCAATACACTCAATTAAAAGAAGCTCAAGTGAACTGTTTTTTTTCACCTGGAAGGCAGAATAACAGTTTGGCATGGACTAGATGGGCCAAAGGGCCTGTTTCTGTGCTGTAGTATTCTTTGACTCAATAACCATTTGGATGAACACACTGGATTTCCTTGTTCTTCTCATTTTAAGCATGGAGCTTCTTCCCAAGCTCTAATGATGCAAAAATTATTTTGCAACTGTTGCAAGTTTCCCTCTGGTTGCAAGAAAGGTCCTTGCCACGTCTAACTCCAAAGATGACTTTACTTTTCTCCATAGCTGATCCCTGTTTGCTTCACATCACCTTTGTCATTGAGTTTTGTGCCACACAGTACCAAAAAATTTTTCCAAGTTAGATATGTGCTGCAACAAGCTAAGAAAACAACTCAGTGATGATAGGGAAAGAACGTTTAAAGAAAATGTAATTTAACCTGATTAAGCTGTGATAAAAACTGAAAGGGCAGCAAGTCTTAAAACAATACTCCCAGGGAATGCAGAGCAGTGCTAGTGCAAAGGACAGATTGACCTTCAACTATCATTCTACAAAAAACTGAGAAGTAAGCATACATAAAATGCTTCAACTGTGGAAGCAAAGAATGGAAGCAAGAAGAATCCATACATAGAACAGTGGTGGTCATTAACTCTTATCAATTTATATTTCTATTGTTACCTTCTCTTTCTCTTCATTACTTCCCCATTTTTTCATATATTGGCTTGCCCCTCAGATTTGGTGAAGAATAATACAGGATATGTTACGTTGACCTCTTCTTCCACACTGCTGTATATTTTTAGTATTTTTCAGTCTTGTTTCTGATTTTGAAGAAGAAATTTTACCTTACATCCTTATTTGAAATTAACCATAGTTTAAAAAATATGAAAATACTGAAATTTACTCCTAATGCTGAAAACCTTTTAAAATCAAGAGCAGTTATAATTCCAGATAGACAGCTTCAGACTAAAAGAGAAACAAGAAGCTTATGCATATATTATCAACTACTGAGCTTCTCCAAAAAATTATATATCTTGTTACAGAATGCTAAAATTCAGAGGCAATGTGCTGTTACAGAATCCATTAGGCTAAGACTCCTAGGGGTTATTGGCAGATTTTGGATTAAATTACAGCAAGGTTATGTCATGGCTCTTTAGAGTCCCTGTGGAATATAACTGGAACGCATCCTGGAAGAGGATCGAACTCCATATGAAACACAAGCAATTGCATTGCAATTACCCTCACCAACCCTAGGGAATACGGAACATGTCAATTTCTTTTAATGATACAAATTTGAGCCAAATTTCCAATATCACATGAAGTAAAGACTGAACTGATAACACCTGGCACTGCTGCTTGCAGAAAAGCATAAAAGTTAGTTGGCCACCAATGCATCCCTTATGATTTGAGGTGATTTGAAATAGTTCACTTCATTGGCAAAGTTGCTTTCCTGCCAGAGACTGTTCAACATGGAGTTTATCATCACCTACACTGATGATGCCAGCTACATTATGACCTAGGAGCAGAATATGAAGCTTGAGATCTAGTCAGAATTGTAGTGATTGAAATTGCATGCTCAAGAGAACATAAGTGATTGAATGCAGACATCTAACCTCATTGACAGATCTCAATCAGTAAGGACTGGTAACAATATTGAATTGACTTTATTTCTTACACCCTTACACCTTTTACATGAGTAAAAATCTTTACGTTACACCTCTGTCTAAATGTGTAATGTGCAATCATAGTAATTTATAATAAATGGAACAGTCAATGCAACATAGAAATTCACTTAAATCAGCGTGAGTTAATCAGTTTGATGGCCTGGTGAAGAAGCTGTCCTGGAGCCTGTTGGCCCTGGCTTTTGTGCTGTAGTACTGTTTTCCGTATGGTAGCAGCTGGAATAGATTGTGGTTGGGGTGATATGGGTCCCCAATGATCCTTTGGGCCCTTTTTTCACACCTGTCTTTGTAAATGTCCTGGATCATGGCAAGTTCACAACTAAAGAAGCGCAGGGCTGTCTGCATCACCCTCTGCAGAACCACGTGAAGTCCTCGGTGATGTGGATGCCGAGGAACTTAAAGCTGTTTACCCTCTCAACCCCAGATCCATTGATGTCAATAGGGGTTAGCCCATCTCCATTCCTCTGTAATCCAGATCCTTTGTTTTTGCGACATTGAGGGAGAGGTTGTCTCCTTGACACCACTGTGTCAGAGAGATAACCTCTTCCCTGTAGGCCACCCCACTATTGTTTGAGATTAGGCCAATCAATGTAGTGTCGTCACCAAATTGCTCATCACTGACCTTTCTCTACTCCCTAAACACATGTGACTGTGGCGAAGTACAACTCCAATGCCATATACAAATATATGACACCAGTGTTGTTGAACGAATCACAGGAGGTAATGAGTCAAAAGTCAACAGCAAGATAGGATACCTGTTTGAGAGGTCCTGTAACAATATCCCTCTCGCTCAATATCAATAAAATGGAAGAACTGATTGTTGACTTCAGGGAAGGGAAGGAGGACGAACATGTGCCAGTCTACATTGGTGGATCAGCACTGGAGAGTGTCAGCAGCTTTAAATCCCTGGGCATTATCAGACTGGATGACCTGTCCACGGCCCAGCACATGGATGCAATCAAAAGGAAGACATGCCAGCATCTTTACTTTCTTAGAAGGTTAAGTAGGTTCGGCTTGTCACTGAACACACTAACAAACTTCTGCAGAAGTACTTTTGAAAGTATCCTGACTGGTTGAACAATGATCAAATGCACAAAAAAAGCAAGAAACTGCAGAGTAGTGGATTCCGCCCAATGCATCAATGCACATCCTTCACAACCACTGAAAACATTTACATAAGATGCTGCATCAAGAAGATAACATTGATTAAAGAACCCCATCATACAGGTCATCCCATCTTCTTGCAATTTCCAACAAGAGGTTACAGATCTCCCTGAAATTCAGAACAGCCTGAACTCCCACACCACCAGGTTCAAGAACATCTATCTCCCTTCAACCATTTGGTTCCTGAACTAATCTGTACAATCTTATTCACTACTTCACTATAGTAACATGTTGTATTTTGCAAAAAAAAATGAACTTGTTCTAATTGGGTTTGTTTTTGTTTAATTTTTGCTTAATTTGTTTCTATTATGAATTTTGTGTCTAACGCTTTGTGCCTCTGATGTTACTGCAAGTAAGCTTTTCATGATTTTGAGAAGGTTTGAGGAAGGTGGCAGAATTAAAGAGGGTTGAAGCAATGGAATGATTTGAAGGTGAGTGAGAAATACAGAACGAAAGCACTATGGAACAGGAGTCAGTGCAGGTCAGCAAACCCGGAAGTGGAACAGTGGAATTTTGGCTACAAACCACTAAATTTTCGATGAGTTAGTTTACATAGAGCGGAAGATAGAAGGCCAGCAGGAGCAGCACCATAGGAGTAGTCACAGATTTAGGTAATAAAGCCAAAGTTGAGGAATTCAGTGGTTGAAACCGGGGCCCGGTGAAGTAAAATTTGATCTAAAAGGAGGAGGCAATCAGAAGCTCAATTCAAAGCTGTCCAAGCAAGGTTATGACCCAAGTAACCTCAGACAATAGCCAAGGAGGGTGAAGAAGTTGATGATTAAAATTTGGACACTATGACCTTCTACTTATTCCACCCATGACAAGCATAGTAAATCAGATACAGTAGTGAAGAGAGGTGATAATAAGCTAGAGCTTGATGACATCAGTATATAAGCAGAAACTGACTTGCTTTATTTTTAAATTTAGAGATACAGTGTGGAACAGGCCCACCAATTTAACCCTAGCCTAATCACAGGGCAATTTACAATGGCCAATTGAACAGCTAACCAGTATGTGTTTGGACTGTGCCGATGAGAAATGGGAAGCACCAGGTATAGATCCATGTCAGACACCAGAGGTAACAGTATAGCAGAGGATAACTGATCCATTGCAAATCTCTGGCTACAAATACAAGAATGGAAAGAAGGATGGGGAATGTCTGCACCAAGTCAATGGAAGTGAGATGTTGCATGCTGATGGCATGATTAATTATGTCAAAGGTTGCAAGCAGGGCAGTATGAAATAGGAAGGAAAATTTAGCACATTTCCCTTAGGATGACATGTGATTTGACAAATACAAGATATGAATTGTAAAAAAACAACACGTTAGTCAAATGATTTCAAAGCAGCTATGGAAGTGACTGTAATAAATCTCATGTATCTTTAAAACTCAAGCCCTCCAGTCCTTGCAACTTCCTTGTGAACCTTTTCTGCACCCACTCCATGTTAATCACAATCAAAGCCATTAGAAGGTTTTGCATGTGCAGTCTTTAAAGAATAATACTCAGACAGTTCACAAAATGCGTAATTACCAGAGAACTAAGCTTATACAAAAGTGATGAAATTAAATATTTCCCTGGACCAGATTCATCTAGAGGTACTTACTTCCTGTTCTGACTGGCAACGTACAAAATAAAGCTCAGGAAGCAACAAGAATCTAAGAGCTTTGATAACAAATTATCGACATAAAACATTAACTCTTTCAACAAAGGCAGGTTGACCTACTAAATAATTCCACAGCTTCTTGTTTTTCATTTCCATTTTTCACAGGAGAAACAGAGGGAAAATGTGTGATAATTTAAAGATTTAAGAACGCGATAAATTTAGAACATTACTTGTGGTTAAACCAAGCCTGTAGATTAAAGCTGCATTTAGACAAATACGGAGTACTAGGAGGAAGCAGTTCTCAACTCAGCTTGATTAGACACGAGAAAGTACAGAATCGGGGAAGAATTACAACAGAAAAGGAGAACATTTGGTCCATCATGTCCCTGTCAGTTGATAAAATATTCTGTAGGTTATAGATTAAAGACAAAGTTATCCTTCTACCGCCCTTTCAGAGAGCAAATTCTGAATCCCTAACACCTTTTGGGTGAAACATTTTTTCCCCATTTATTTTTAAATTTTGGGGCATGATAAAGGTGTGCGTTTTCATATCAGAATCAGATTTATTATTACCGGCAAGTGTCGTGAAATTTGTTAACTTGGCAGCAGCAGTACAATACAATAATATAGAAGGAATAAAAAATAAATTACTGTATATGTATATTGAATAGATTAAAAATCGTGCAAAAACAGAAACAATATATATTCAAAAAGTGAGGTAGTGTTCGCAGGCTCAATGTCTATTTAAGAATCTGATGGCAGAGGGGAAGAAGCTGTTCCCGAATTGCTGAGTGTGTGCCTTCAGGCTTCTGTACCTCCTACCTGATGGTAACAGTGAGAAAAGAGAAAAAGGTATGTCCTGGGTATATTTCTGTTACTGTGAATAGCTAAGCGAGTAAAAGATGAACTGATCTCCAACAGACATAAAGTTAAAGATGACACATTTCTTTAATATCTTAAGCAAAAAAACTTCTTTATTTCCATCTTTTACAATTTCAAAATAACAAAAAAAGGAAAAGGGCCCAAAGCAAAAGTTTGGGGACGCTGCATGGCAGTACTTAGTAACACCCCCTTTGGCAAGTATCACAGCTTGGGAATGCTTTCTGTAGCCAGCTAAGAGTCTTTGAATTCTTGTTTGGGGGATTTTCGCCCATTCTTCCTTGCAAAAAGCTTCTAGTTCTGTGAGATTCTTGGGCCGTCTTGCATGCACTGCTCTTTTGAGGTCTGTGCCCAGATTCTGGATGATGTTTAGGTCAGGGGACTGTCAGGGCCATGGCAATACCTTCAGCTTGCGCCTCTTGAGGTAGTCCATTGTGGATTTTCAGGTGTGTTTAGGTTCATTATCCTGTTTGTAGAAGCCATCCTCTTTTTATCTTCGTTTTTTTTTACAAACGGTGTAATGGTTGCTTCCAGAATTTGCCGGTATTTGATTGAATTCATTCTTCACTCTACCAGTAAATGTTCCCCGTGCCACTGGCTGCAACACAAGCCCAAAGCATGATCGATCCACCCCCGTACTTAACAGTTGGAGAGGTGTTCTTTTCATGAAATTCTACACCCTTTTTTCTCCAAACAAACCTTTGCTCTTTGCGGCCAAAAAGTTCTAGTTTAATTTCATCAGTCCACAGGACTTGTTTCCAAAATACATTCAATTCAAAGATTCAAGATTCAGAAAACTTTGTCATTCTAACCATACATCAGCTCTGCAGGGCAGAATGAGACAGCGTTTCCCAGGAGCAGTGCAATCATAACATAACAAATGCAACACTAAATAATAAGCATAACAATAAATAGTAAAACACAACAGCCACATGTCAGTTAAAATCAATTTATAAGTGTCCAGTGCAAGTTAAAAGTGTCCAAAGCAGAATCGGGTAGAGCAGCCTGTCTGACTGCCTATGGGAGGAAGCTGTTTAGTAGCCTTGTGGTTTTAGTTTTGATGCTCCTGTAACGTTTGCCTGATGGCAGAAGAATAAACAGTTCATTGAGAAACATTCACGTTTTCTATCTTCTTATAGCCTTCTCCTGCTTTGTGCACATCATTTATTTTAATTTTCAGAGTGCTGGACAGTTGCTTAGAGGAGCCCATGGCTGCTGATTGTTGGGCTAAGGTTTGAGGAGGCAGGGTATTTATAAAGCTTTGAAATTTGCATCACCTGGCCTTTCCTAACGATGACTGTGAACAAGCCATAGCCCTAACAAGCTAATTAAGGTCTGAGACCTCGGTAAAAGTTATCTGAGAGCTCAAATGTCTTGGGGTGCCCAAACATTTGCATAGTGCTCCTTTCCTTTTTTTCCACTCTAAAATTGTACAAAACACAAATAATACACTAATCTTGCTTAAAATGTTGAAAAGAATGTTTCATCTTTAACTTTATGGCTTTTGGAGATCAGTTCATTTTCTACTCACTTAACTAATCACAGTAACAGAGATTTTGACCGGGGTGCCCAAACTTTTGCATGCCACTGTATATACTTACACACACACACACACACACACACATATATAAAACTTGGTCATATGATTGACAGGAAGAATGTCAATGTATTTGTTAGGGTGGACACAAAATTGAAAATGGAATTCAATTCAGACTATCAGAATCAGAATCAGGTTTAATATCACCGGCATGTGTCGTGAAATGTGTCAACTTTGTGGCAGCAGTACAATGAAACACATGATAATATAGAAAAAACTGAATTACAGTGAATATATACAAATAGTTAATTAGTACAAAAACAGAAATAATAAAGTAGTGAGGTAGTATTCATGGGATCACTATCCATTTAGAAATTGGATGGCAGAGGGGAAGAACTTGTTCCTGAATCACTGACTGCATGCCTTTAGGTTTCTGTACCTCCTTCCTGACGGTAAGAATGAAAAGAGGGCATGTCCTTGGTGGTGGGGGTCCTTAATGATGGGCGAAGCCTTTTTAAGGCACTGCTCCCTGAGGATGTGTTGGATACTACAGAAGCTAGTACCCATGATGGAGCTTATTAGTTCTACAACTCTCTGCAGCTTACTTTGATCCTGTGCAGTAGCAACACCCACCCACCCATACCAGATGGTGATGAGCCAGTTAAAATGCTCTCCACAGTGCATCCGTAGAAATTTGCGAGAGTTTTAGGTGACATACCAAATCTCCTCAGCCCCCTAATGAAACATAGCTGCTGTCTTGCCTTCTTTATAGCTGCATCGATATGTTGAGACCAGAGAAGTATGAGATAAGGCATGGGATAAGGCAATAAGAGAATATAGAACACGAGATGAAAATGACAGGTGCAGAGAAATAGGAGGTGGTTGCAGTGTATGTCCACAGATCCTTAAAGATAGCAAGAAAGCTTGGAATGAGTTAGATAAGTCAGACAGAATCCTTTCTTCTAATAGCTTTGGTGGTGAATATAACAGCAGGAAGGTTATGTAAGAACTGTAATCACAAGTTTAGCCGCAGCTTGAATATTGGCCAGAACTTTGACCACCACAATACAGAAAAGAATAAGCCAATTTACCAAGATGCTGTTGCGCCACTGACCGTGCACCAGACCTTAAGAGGGATATTGCCAGGAATAGATCATTTTAGGTACAGGGAAGCATTAGAGAGACTGGTGTTATTTTCTTTGGATCAGGCGAGCCCAACTGTCACTTTTGTAAAATACAATAAAGTAGAAGGGGCCTATTTACTCTTAGGACATCATTTTCTTCAGCAAAGTAACCAAACAGCATAGATTTAAGATAATTTGTAGGAATAGAAGAAGAGAAAGAAACAATATTTCATCTAGAGGGTGTAATTGCTAATGTGGAATGGTGGTAGAACCAGAAACCTTCAGCAGATTTATAAAGAAGCTAGGTGAGTATTTGAAGAGCTATAACCTTCAGAGTTATTGATCTGGTGCCAAAATGCGAGGTTTGGCTGGGCAGCTTTCTTCAATTGGCAGAGATGCAATGCACCTAATAGCCTCCTCCTGTATCAAAACTTTTCTATGATTTAATTTTTTCATCTAATTCTCTTACCTGCTACTGTAAATTATATCCTCTCCTCTTTGACCCTCCTGCCGAAAAGTATATGCCCTATTTATTAAGGCCTCTCACAACTTTAGACCTCAATTAATCCCCTTCATCCCCCTTTTCCAAAGGATACAACATCAGTCTATCTCATCACCCCTTGCAAATTATATCTTCTAGTACTGTTATATCATAATAAATCTCCCTAGCAACTGTCTACTGCAATGTCTTGTTTTCCTGTAATGCATAACCAGAATTCTAGGCATTATTCTAACTGTGATTTACTTACTATTGTATATACTTGTAGTATAAATTTTTTATTCTCTCATTCTGTGTCTTGACTAATAATGGAAAGCATTCAATATGGCCTTTTTAACTACCTCATTGACCTCTCCAACTAACTTTAATTATCTTTGGCATACTCAGCAATGTCCCTCTATTCCTCTCGACATGCTTCCTTTTTAAGTGTTAATTGCTTTGCAGAACTTGCCCAACTAGATTACCTCACACTTCTCTGCAAAATTAACAAAGCCATCAATATCATTCTCCTGCAGCCTAAAGTTTCATTCTTCCCTATTAAACCACAGCGCCAATTAATGTATCCCTGAAATCGTTTTTAACCATGTTCCCTTATAGTTCAATTTACTTTACTAGTGTATATTACAAACATAACACAGTCATGTGGAACTCCACTGAATTTCAAAAAACAGCCATCAATCATGACCTTTTGCTTTTTGGTGTTGAGCCAGTTTTGAATCCAATTTTTTCTTTTCTTTGGATCACAAGTTCAAGTTTACTGTCATTTGATTGTACATGTATAAAACAAAACAACATTTCCTCAGATCACGATGCACCCACAAAACATGTATCACGCACAGCATATAAAGCAAAATATTACCTCAAATAGTTAATAAAATGTAATTCAAAGTGCATGTAGCGTGCAGTACAGATAAACTGTCAACAGTTTGCTGTCCTAGTGACAAGACCTCGGTGGTGGCAGAGTTTTCATTAGTCTCACAGGAAGCTGTTACCCAGTCTGGCATTCCTAGTCCTGATGCTTCTCTAACTCCTTCTTGAAGGTAGTAAATCAAAGAAATAATGAGATGGGTGGTAGGGATCCTCAACAATGCTTTGGGTCCTTTGTATACAGCACTCCTGGTAAATGTCACAAAGTTTTGACCAGCCTGCCAGTAGATGACATGAAACACACTGCCCTCATTTTTCAATCTTCCTAAAAATTCGGGTTATCAGACATGACCTCCCATTGCAAATCCATGTTGATTGCCTTTGATTAATCCATGCCTTTCTAAATGAAGGTGTAAACTCTCCCTCAGATTTAAGTCTAATAATTCAGCCAGCCCACGAAATAAACCCAACTAACATGTGATTACATGGTAAATAATAATATCATACAGCTCTCCACTTCTCAGGGACCTCCCCTTTGGTCAGGAAGGATTGGAACTTCCACAATTTCCTCCCTTGCTTCTTTTAACATCCTAGAATAGATTTTCTTGAATGAAAACAGACTACAGACTTTTGAAAATGGTAATGTTTCCATTTTCAAAGGTGCTAAACTTCTTAATATTAACTCTTACTACATTACTTCATCTAATATTTCACTTGTTCTTTTTAATTACAACATCTGTCCTTGTTGCAAAGTATTCCTTCTGAACCTTATCGTTGTCTTCTGCCTCTAAAATAAATTACCTTTTGTTCCCTAATAAGTTCTGTTCCATCCTCAGTTATCCTCTTAGGCTTTATGTCTTTAGCTCTTTTAATTTTATTTTTACTTGCCAAAATCTTGCATGCCATTTTTTGGTTCCTTAATTTCATTGTTACCCCTTGAGTGCTCTGCATCTGGTTTAAGCTTCCCCTTTTTGTCTTGTTTTACTTCCTGTGCACCTGATCAGCAGAGTCTGAGATAAGATAGTGCCACCTTTTTCCTGTGAATATATTGTCATAATCCTCTGAATCTTTTTCATGAATTCTCCACCCTATTGTCCTGACACTAATTTACCTTTAAGAAACGGAGACAATCCACATTCCAACCTTGTAGTACCTGTATTTGCTTTCTCTCTCAGAAGCATTGCTGCTACTTTGTATTTTCCCAAACCAATGCTAAATATAAATAGGATTATGATACCATCATAAGAATGATCTATCACTGATACAGCTTCTATTTGCTCAACTTCATTCTCTAAAACAGTATCTTTAAAATTCCCCTGCTTCCACCCACAACTGTTTGTTGAGTTTTGCTGTATGCCAGAAAAAATGCCCTGAGCATCCTCTCATATCCATTATATTATTAGATTAAGAACTGAATTGATCTTTGGGAACTTTCTTGCTCATGATTCTGTACCATCTAAGTTATTACAAATGATTGCTAATTTCAAAATACATAACCACTGTATTAGGAAAAGGCCTAATTCTGTTGAAATCACCACTGTTAACAAGCAGTATATGCATTCCTGATGGCATCAAATGACTTAACCTATGATTTAGCAGACATCTCTGTAATTTGACCTTTCATATTGGTTAGAATTCAAACTCTGTCTTTAAGACCCCTGCCCCCAAAGTGGAAATTAAACAGTTAAAAAAACATGGATAATAGTTGTACAGTTATTATTCAATGTAAATATTATAAATCCAAAATATTCTTAAAATTTACAGGTTTTGAAGTAACATGTTTCAATCAGCAAGTTTCAATGTGAAGATCAGAACTTAAGATGAAACTGAATCCAAACAACAGGAATTCTGTTGCTGGTGAACGCAGCAGGCCAGGCAGCATCTGTAGGAAGAGGTGCAGTTGACGTTTCAGGCCGAGACACTTCGTCAGGACGAAGTTGCTTCACCAGCAACTTTGATGTGTATTGCTTGAAACTGAATCCACTACTTTCAGAAACCAAGCAGCTGTGTCACAGAAAGAAACTACCAGGTGGAAAAAGAGGAAAAGACCCAAAACACCCACAAAAGCCTCCTTCAAAAAAGGCAATATTCCCACTGACTCTGAGCCCATGAAGTCACATTCAAGGATGGCAGCCAGAATTTTGTTCATACATCAACTGCACACACAGAAACCCTGCAAAGCATTTACCTTCCCCTTGATACACCTCCTGCCACACCTGTCGAAGTCTGCAAGTCCCACATCAGGCACCTCAGAGCCTACTGATCAGGACTAGTTACAAATCCTCCTTGATCCTAAGGGTCTGCCCAAGACAGAAGGACACATATTCTCTAGCTATATATTTAAAGTAGAGCATCAGGATGGTTTCCTAGTCAGCAATACTCCTATTCTGACAGCTTCTTGAAGGCCCAAACACTTGGTACGGTCTGAGCTATGATACTAACAGACCCTTTGACTGCTGTAGCCCACTGGATACAGCCAATGACATATTTTCTCTCTCAGCACCAGTTTCAAAATAAAAGAGCTACTTACAGACACACAGCTCGAATACATAGGCGTAGTAAGACCAAAGCACCACCATGGAGATGATGAGCACTGGTATCCAAGCCAACAGCCGCTGACAGCACCAAAGCCCTCGCGATATCGCCATTTTCCCACCCGGCCTATCGGCCGGTCCCCTCGACCCTCTGCTTCACCGATCCCGGCAGACTGGTTTCGGTTGCCTCCGGCACAGCGCCAGCTCGCTTCGGCTGTTTCCGGAAAAATGCCGGCTGCCCCAGATGTTTCGGAATCGCCGCCACTTCGGGTATTTCCGGAATAGGGTCGCTCCTCCCCGCTACTTCGGAAGATTTCGGAGCCTTTCGACTATTTCCGTTTCATCGATAGCTATTGATCCTCGAAAATAATACCGCAGATGCTGGAATCTAAACCAAAAAAAAAGAAATGCCGGAAGAAGTGGGAGGAAGGGTGGCTGAAATATTGACTGGTTTCTCTTTCCAAAAATGCTGCTTGATTGGCTTCAGCTTTCAGCATTTCTCTTTTCCATTCATTAATATTCGATTTCTGTCGGTAATTTGTAAGGGAGAGGGAATATCGAAACTTTCCGCAAGTCTTTGGCAACTTCCGTGTGGTGCAATGCAAAAAGAACATCAAGGAACAGCAGAGGGCTCTAAATTACAGTACTGTATATATCTCCGCGTCGCAGGTTAATGTAATATATCTGCAGATTTTCTCTTGTTTGTTAATTTAATGCAGGTTACTTTAGAACATACAGTCACTATTGAATTAATACAATGTAGAATCCTGTAGCTGCACACCATCTAGTACAAGATACATATTTTAAAGAAAGATATTAGCTAGTCATGGTAGACCTAAATGTTGCAATATCATAGAACAGAACAGCACAGTACAGGTACAGGCCCCTCTACCCACAATGTTGAATCAAAATAATTAAAACGATGATACCAAATCCTTTCTGCCTGCATGTGGTGGCCTAAATCCCTCCATTCTGTTTCCTATCTCAGGGCCTCTTAAAAGCTTCTGTGGTGTCAGCCTCTATCACCACCTAGGCACCCACAACTCTGTGTAAAAAAAAACCTATACATCCCTTTTGAACTCGCCCCGTCATAAATGCCTGCTCTCTAGGATCAAGAATGGAGGTTGAAGCTCTTTTTTGTCGTGCTTTTATAACAACACATGGAAGCCCTTTGTTACAAAAAAAAATCAACGACAGATGTGAGTGATGATAAACCTGATTCTGATATGGCTCTTTGTTGTGGACTGAGAGTGGAAGGTGGCAGGGAGAGGGGAATCATGGTTGGGAAAAGGTGAACGGGGAGGGGTAGGAGCAGGAAGCACCAGAGAGACATTCTGTAATGATCAATAAATCAATTGTTTATATATCACCCCCTGACCTTGGCACTCCTTCTCTACCACCTGTCCCACACCCCTCCTGTGGTGCTCCACTTTCACTATTCCCAACATCCTTTGCTCCCACCAGATTTACTAACTCGCTCTCCGCTCCACATTTGACAAATACAGTACTGTGCAAAAGTCATGGGCACCCTAGCTACAACCACAGTTGTATGTACCTAAGCCATTGCACAGTGCT
Source organism: Mobula birostris (assembly GCF_030028105.1). Classification (NCBI taxonomy): domain Eukaryota; kingdom Metazoa; phylum Chordata; class Chondrichthyes; order Myliobatiformes; family Myliobatidae; genus Mobula; species Mobula birostris. Next base: position 123,313,415 of record NC_092379.1, on the reverse strand, counting down.
GTGCATATAATTATATTTCCTTTATTACTCTTTGTCATTTTCTATCCGATGTCCAATGCTTTAGGCCATGTCATTCTGAGACTAATTTCTGGGAGGAATGGCCGCCTCTATTGTTTCTCCTTGTTTCTAAGCGGGTTGCATTTGTCCCTTCATATTGTAGGAAGTTGAAAGAGAACATTGTTGTCCTGTTATTTTACCTGTAGCTCCTGGTTATAGCACAATGAAGTGTATAGGTACTGGGTGGGGTGGGGGGTGGGGGGTGGGGGAGGTTACCAGTACGTGGAAGAACTATTTGTAGTACAAGTGAATGAATATTCTACCATTCTATGATGAAGTGAATTGGTGAACCAATGATCCCATTGTGCCACACAAAGTGAATTATCTACCAATAGGCCAGGCAGCATCTCTAGGAAGAGGTACAGTCAACATTTCAGGCCGAGAACCTTCGTCAGGAGGGTCTTGAGGAAGGGTCTCGGCCTGAAACGTCGACTGTACCTCTTCCTAGAGATGCTGCCTGGCCAGCTGCGTTCACCAGCAACTTTGATGTGTATTGCTTGAATTTCCAGCATCTGCAGAATTCCTCTTGTTTGCGTATATACCAATAGGTTACCCCATTGTTCAAATGGAACAGGTTGGTCTACTTGCCACACTAGTGCAGTGTTGGCTACTTGGCATATCATTAAAGATGTTCAAAGTTCAAAGTTTAAAGTACATTTATTATCAAAGTATGTATACCATATACAACTTCGAGATTCGTCTCCCTACAGGTAGTTGCAAAACAAAGAAACCCGATAGAACCCATTAAAAAAATGACTGTCAAACGCCGAGTGTGCAGAAGAAAAAAACAAATCGTGCAAACAATAAAAGTAAGCAAACAACATTCGGAACTGAAGTTTACGAAAGCGAGTTCGCAGACGTGAAGCCAGCAGCAAGCGCATTCAGGAGCACATTAATGGCAGGCCACAGCCTCAGTTCATTGCACAGGTGAGTAATCCTTACGGAGCAGTGAGCTAAACCAGCCCCTCCCTTGCCTCCGGCCCTGACACCCTGACCTCATTGTGCAATTTATTGACATTTCATTGTTGTTCCAAAAACTGAAATACTCAACTTTCTTTCCCTGGCATTCTGAAATTTATCAAAATAATAACCATGAGTTCCCAGAAGGAGTTCAATGGGGCAACCTGATTGTTTTCTACCATAAATATCATGCCTCCTTTGTTAATCCTGTGTACATCATAGTGTCAACCGCTAACCCTAGGAACTACCAGCAGCTTCATTACATATTGCAATAAAAACCATATGTAAATTATTAATAACAAAAATGCAATAGAATCTCTCCCATGGTAGTACTAAATTCTTGTCATGCCACATATTTCTTTCTAAATTAGCTGCATTAATTACAGCATACAACAATGTACTATTTTTCATGAAATGACTCTACTTCAGTCTAAAATATGTTTTCAGATAATGCTCCAAATAACATCCTCAGTTGTCAGTGTTTTTAATCTTTCTCTATACAGCAGGCTGTTGAGTTACTATACATGCAAAACAACCTGATTCTGAGAGACAATGACCATATTATGAGACAAATGCAGAGAAAATGAATTTACAGATATAAGTAGATTGATAGTAAAATAGATCATTTAATATTGTATGTATATGTCACATTTTGAATAATGGTACCTATTATCTTGGTGAATGAACTGGTTTTCAGCTGTTGCTTTAGATGAAGTGTTCAAAATGGAAATATTATTAATGTTACTCTCTTGATATTTTCCTTCTCTCCTATCCCTCCTATTTGTCATAATTTATGTTTTATGACCTCAGCTCATTACTTTTCTTATCTGTTATTGCCATTGTAATGTTGACACACATAACTGCTGATTGCCCAGCCATGTCCCATAAATGCATAAATAATTTACTTCAGTGATCTGTTGTGGTTTAAACCCTCCCCACCACTGAGCACATTTACACTGAGCGCTGTCACAGGAAAGCAGCGTCCATCATCAAGGACCCCCACCACCCAGATCATGCTCCTTTCTCGCTGCTGTCATTAGCAAAAAGGTGCAAGAGCCTCAGGACCCACACCGCCAGGTTCAGGAACAGTTGTTACCCCTCAACATCAAGCTCTTGAACGAGTGAGTTTAATTTCACTCAACTTCATTCGCCTCATCATTAAACTATTCCCACAACCTATGGACTCACTTTCAAGGACCCTTCATCTCATGTTCTCAATATATTTATTGCTTATTTATTTACGAATGTTTTTTTTCTCTCTTTGCACAGTTTGTTGTCTTTTGCACATTGGTTGTTTGTCCATCCTGTTGAGTGTGGTCTTTCATTGACTTTCTTATAGTTCTTGGATTTACTGAGTATGCCCAGAAGAAAACAAATCTCAAGGTGACGTATATGCACTTTGATAATAAATATACTTTGAACTTCATTAGTGGGTTAATGTATAAAATATTTGGGGGAAAAATCACTGACCTTCAAATGAGAATATAAGACATTGGTTTTAAATCTTATCCAAAAGGCAATGCCTCCAATAATATTGTACTTTACTAATACCAACCATCCTTTGCCAAAGCCACATTCTCTCTATGAGAATCTTATCTAACACACCAGCCTCATTTATCTGTCCCCAGAACTTTGGGTCTATTATGACAGACCATAGTGCACTTTTCATTACACCATTTCAGGTAATAGAAATTCAGCCTTACAGAATTCGCAAATCATTGCCAAAATATTTGAGCTACAGAATGAAGTTTTGCCTTCATGGAATTTATGCACAAAAACAAACACAAAATAAGAACTGAACAAGTTTACCAAGGATAATGATTGCAGCCTGCCAGTTCACAGCAGAAGGCCACTTAAGAGATTTGCTTTAGAAATTGACAAGGCAGTTCATTTATCAACACTTTATCAAACAATGTAACATGATTTCTAGCTAATCAAATCAGTGCCCTTCTCTTTTGCCTGCAATTAAATCAGATTTTCCTTGCCTATTAAAATTTGCAGATGTATTACTGTTGGGAGAAAAAATTCCCGTAGAAAAGCATATCAGCCTATAACACGGAATTCAATAGGTAAAAGCATGGAAAAGAATGATAGATAGTTTTCTAGGAAAGCCCTGTCTCTGTAGCACAGGAGTGCACGGTACCTCCAAGATCTCTGATTGTACTGAGTTATCTCATGATCCCCCAAATAACACCTCCACTTCCTGATCTGACAGCAATGAAAGCGATAACTGAAATCAGATAAAGGAAAGATGATGGACAGATGGAGCATTGAGGAGGAGGTAGGACACCCAGAAGGTGTAGTGTAAATGGGGCAGCAAGGTGGCATGCCTGAATGACTATCGACCTGTGGCTCTGACGTCAATTGCTATGAAGTGCTTCAAGAGATTGGTTATGGCACACATCAACCACAGCCTACCAGTCAACCTCGACGCTTTGCAATTCGCCTACCGGAGCAACAGGTCAATGGCAGATGCCATCTCTCTGGCCCTACATTCCTCCTTAGAACACCTGGAGAATAAAAACGCTTACGTAAGGCTCCTTTTCATTGACTACAGCTCAGCCTTTAATACCATCATTCCAAATAAACTGATTCCTAAGCTCCGGAACCTGGGCCTTAGCTCTCAGATCTGCAGCTGGATCTTCAACTTCCTCACAGACAGGACCCAGGCTGTAAAAATAGGGGACAAACTCTCCTCTACAATGACTCTGAGCACCAGTGCCCCACAAGGCTGTGTACTCAGCCCCCTGCTGTACTTACTGTACACCCATGATTGTGTAGCCGAGTTTCCATCAAACTCAATATATAGGTTTGCTGATGACATAACAATTGTAGGCCATATCTCTAGTAATGATGAGTTTGAGTACAGAGAGGAAATTAAGAACCTGGTGGCATGGTGCGAAGACAATAACCTATCCCTCAACATCAGCAAGACAAAGGAATTGATTGTTGGCTTCAGAAGGAGTAGCGAACCGCATGACCCAATTTACATCGGTGGTGCGCAAGTGGAACAGGTCAAAAGCTTTAAGTTCCTTGGGGTCAATATCACAAATGATCTGACTTGGTCCAACCAAGCAGAGTTCACTGCCAAGAAGGCCCACCAGCGCCTTTACTTCCTGAGAAAACTAAAGAAATTTGGCCTGTCCCCTAAAACCCTCACAAATTTTTACAGGTGCACTGTAGAAAGCATTCTTCTAGGGTGCATCACAACCTGGTATGGAAGTTGTCCTGTCCAAGACTGAAAGAAGCTGCAGAAGATCGTGAACACGGCACAGCACATCACACAAACCAATCTTCTGTCCTTGGACTCACTTTACACCGCACGTTGTCGGAGCAGTGCTGCAAGGATAATCAAGGACAGGACCCACCCAGCCAACACACTTTTCGTCCCTCTTCCCTCCAGGAGAAGGCTCAGGAGCTTGAAGACTTGTACGGCCAAATTTGGGAACAGCTTCTTTCCAACTGTGATAAGACTGCTGAACGGATCCTGACCCAGATCTGGGCCGTACCCTCCAAATATCCAGACCAGCCTCTCGGTTTTTTTGCACTACCTTACTTTCCATTTTTCTATTTTATATTTATGATTTATAATTTAAATTTTTAATATTTACTAATTATTACTATTTTTAATATTTAATATTTGTAATCCAGGGATTGGGAAGTGCAGAATCAAATATCGCTGTGATGATTGTATGTTCTAGTATCAATTGTTTGGCAACAATAAAGTATAAAGTATAAAGTACAGTGGTTAACACAACACTTTACAGTACCAGCAACCCAGGTTCATTTCGCACTGTTGCCAGAAAGAAATTTAGTACATTCTCCCCATGACCACATGGGTTTCCCCTGGGTGCTCTGGTTTCCTCCCACAGTTCAAAGATGTACCAAATGGTAGGACAATTGGGCATTGTAAATTGTCTTGTGGTTAGGCCAGGATTAAATCGGGGGATTGTTGGGTTGTGTGGCTTGAAGGGCTGGAAGGGCCCACTCTGCTCTGGGTCTCAATAAGTAAACAATAGGCAACTGGAACTAAGAGGGGGAGAGGAGAGCCTGGGTGGATCCGAAGGAGAGAGAAAGAGCACAGCGAATGTAGACCATCTGAAATAGAAAGATTCTAAGTTCATATGATTGGATTGTAGAATACCCAGGCAGAATATGTTCTATTTCTATATTCATTTATTCTATATATGTTCTATATCTTTTAGTTTATGCTTAGCCTTACCCTGACAGTGAGGAATGAAGAGATTAGATATGGCAAAGTTATTTACCATGGTAGGGGAGTCTAGGACAAGAGGGCACGACTTCAGGATTGAAGGACGTCCATTTAGAACAGGGATACGGAGAAATTACTTCAGTCAGAAGGTGGTTAATCTGCAGAATTTGCTGCCATGAGCAGCTGTGGAGGCCATGTCATTGGGTGCATTTAAGGAAGAGATAGATAGTTCCTTGATTATCCAGGGCATCAAAGGGTATGGGGAGAAGGCAGGGGAGTGGGGATGACTGGGAGAATTGGATCAGCTCATGATTGAATGGTGGAGCAGACTTGATGGGCCAAATGGCCTACTTCTGCTCCTATATCTTATGGTCTTATGGACAGTGAGGAATGCCAAGGACAGACTGGTTAATGTGGGAATGGGAAGGGGAGTTGAACTGAATGGGAACTGCGACCAGAGTGCAGGCTTTCTGCAAAAGTGTGACCTCGCCAGAGCTTGTTCTCACTGATGTAGAAGAGGTCACATTGAGAGCATTGAATTCAGTTGATAAGGTTGGAAGAGGTGCACTTGGATAACCATCAGTAACTAGGGCATGATTGCTAGTAATGTTGCCTGGGAGAAGACTTTAGTTCACTTAGCCCTCTAATGAATTTGTAGGATTTTGCAGTAGTTTCTTTCTAGTTCATTAAGTTTCCTGCTGTAGGCAGTCCAGGTCACAGAATGGTATTCTATTTATTTTATTTAGAGATACAGCATGATAACAGCCCAAATAGCTTGAGTCACCCAATTACACCAATGTGACTAATTAATCTACTAACCCGCACACCTTTGGAATGTGGGAGGAAACTGGAACACCTGGAGGAAACCTACCTGGTTATGGAGAGAACGTACAAATTTCTTACGGTGTCAGAGATGAACTCGGATTTCTGGTGCTGTAATAGCATTATGCTAACCGCCTCACCACCATGCCACACGGTAGTGAGTTCAGAGATCACGGCAGCTTGGTAGACCATGATCTTGGTCATTGAGTACCTAGTTGAGAAAAGGCTGCATTGAAGTTGGTGATGACAGTCAACATCAGTTCCACCCTTCACCAAGGGGTAGGTCTCAATGTATAGTAATTATAAACATTACTTCTGTAAACAGACGCAGAGTTTCTGTTTATAGTCAGGCAGGAAGATGTCGAAGAAGCTTTAATTGCTTGTTCTTGAGGTATAAGGTGCATGAGCTTCTTTACAAAACAAAAGGCAGTAATTCGTCAGATTTTATAAGAAGAATCATAATAAATCCCTAGTTACTGTTCAGAGCTATGTTACCTTCTCATAGCTACCATCAAGCAGGAAACACAGAAACCTGAAGCCTCACACTATCAGGTGCAAGAACAGCTCCTTCCATTCAACTACATGGTTCTTGAAGCACATCCTCAACCATTACAGACCATGACCCCTTTGAACTACAATGGATATCGTTCTTCTTTTGTTCAAATTGTTCCCTTTCATGCAACAAAGAATCTATTTTGAATGGTTCTCTAAAAACATAACCTTTTTTAAAAGAACCATTTTTAACAAGCAATACACACAAAAGGTCTCCGGCAGTGAGTCTGGCTCTGTGGCTCAGGAGGGAAGCGGGGCGGAGCAGAGTGCAGTAGTGATAGGGGATTCCATAGTTAGAGGAGCTGATCAGAAGGTTCTGTGGACGTGAAAAAGAATCCCGATGGTGCTTTGCCTCCCTGTTGCCAGGGGCAGGATGTCTCAGATCAGGTTCACAGCATTCTTAAGGGGGGGGGGGGGGGTGAGCAGCCAGAAGTCATGGTACATATTGGGACCAATGATATAGGTGGGAAAAGTGAGGAGGTCCTGAAGAGAGAATATAAGAAGTTAGGTTGAAAGGTACAAAACAGGACCTCCAGCGTAATAATCTCTGGATTGCTGCCTGTGCCATGTGCCATTGAGGGTAAGAATAGGATGATTTTGCAGTTGAATGCATAACTAAGGAATTGATGCTAGGGGGCAGAGCATCAGATTTCTGGATCATTGGGATCTCTTCTGGGGAAGGTATGGTCTGTACAAAAAGGAGAGGTTACACCTGAACTTGAGGGGGACAAATATCCTTGTGGGCAGGTTTGCTAGAGCTGTTGGGGAGGGTTTAAATTAATATGGCAGAGGGATGCAAACCAGAATGATTGGGTTGAGAATGGGGCAGTTGGTATATGTTGATGCAGCATGTAGTGAGACTATGAGGAAGCACAGGCAGATGAGAGAGTCCATTCAGGGCCCCAAACAATCCTTCCAGGTGAGGCAACACATCATCTGCATATCTGCTGCAGCCATCTGTTGTGTCTGGTGCTCCTGAAGTGGTCTCCCTCTACATTGATGAGGCCCGCTGTAAATTGGGGGACTGCTTTTTGAACACCTCTGTTCCATCTGCCAAAAGTGGAACTTCCCAATGCCAAATATTTTAATTCTGATTCTCATTCAGGTTCTGACATGTCGGTCCATCACCTCCTCACGTATCAAGATGAAGCCACCCTCAGAGTGGAGGAGTAACACCTTATATTCTGCCTGGGTAACCTCCAATCTGATAGTATATAAGTTTCTCTTCCCAGTAAAAAAAAAATCCCTACCCCTTCCCCTCTTCTTCTATTCCCCACTCTGGCCTCTTGCCTCTTCTCACCTGCCTATCACCTCCCCCTGATTTCCCTCATCCTTTCCTTTCTCATATGTTCCACTCTCCTTTCAGATTCCTTCCTCTCCAGCCTTTTACCTTTCATACCCACTTGGCTTCACCTTTCACCTTCCAGCTGTCCTCCTTCCCCTCCCCCCACCATTTTATTCTGGTGTCTTCTCCTTTCCTTTCCAGTCCTGAAGAAGGATCTTGGCCCGAAACATCGACTGTTTATTTATTTCCATCCATGCTGCCTGGCCTGCTGAGTTCCTCCAGCATTTTGAGAGTGCTGCTTTGGATTTCCCATATCTGAAGAATTTCTCATGAGTATATGGAATAATATAGCTGATCTTGTAGTGCAATTAGAGATCGACAGGTGCAATGTTTTGGGCATCAATGAGTCATGGCTGACAGCTCATAGTTGGGAGCTTAACACCCAAGGATACACATTGTACTGTAAGGACAAGGCAGGTAGGTGGAGGAGGTGGGGAGCTGCTGTTAGTAAAAAAAAAATGAAATCTAATCTGTTGTAATGTGAGTGTAATTAAAAGTAAGTTAATACTAATTAGGATATCAGCCGGGGGGGGGGGGGGGTGGGGGGTGGGGGGTCTACTTCCGGTTTTTGTTCTTCCGGTGGCTGTCGGTACATAGTGTCTCCGCCATGCCGTACGGGTTGTGAAACCCTCTGTATATACGTAATGTTTTGAATTTCGAGATAAAGTTGTTCCTTTGGCATGAAGTTGTTGAGTGCGCCTTTTTCAAAGTAGGTTACCACATATTTTTGGCGACGAGGTGAACTGATTTTGTGAGCGTGTTGGCACGTTTTCCGAACGGGAGCTTTTGCGTTCAGTATGGCTGCATTTGGAACTATCTGTGAATTCCTGGAAGAAGCCAAGGACTGGCTGGAGTATGAGGAAAGGTTGGGACACTTTTTCTATGCTAATGGAATTATGGAGGAGGCTAAGGAGCACTCTATTCTCCTGAATGTGTGCGGAGCAAAGACTTACAAGCTAATAAGGAATTTAGCCGCACCGTGGAAACCGGGGAAAATTCCATTTGACGAACTGGTGAAACACGTGGGGAACCACTTCAATCCAAAACCTTCTGTGACAGTCCAACAGTGCAAGTTTCACACAGCCGTTTGAGGAAGCCAGGTCAATCTGTGGCTAATTTTATGGCCGAGCTTCAGCAGCTGTCGGAGCATTGTGATTTCGGAGCGGTCTTCCAACACCGTGATAGATTGGTATGCGGCATTAATAATGACGGCATACAATGCCGCCTGTTAGGGGAGACCCCACCGTCGACTTTCAAGAAAGCCTTAGAGATTGCCCAAGGCATGAAGGTGGCTGCTAGTCATGTTAAGGATATCGGGTTGCAGTCAGCGGCAGTGCACCAAGTCAGGAGGGAGACTGGTAAACAGGCAAAGCGGGTGGAATGTTTCCGGTGTGGAGGGACGCACTATGCAAATGATTGCAAATTCGAAGACACTGTCCGCCATGCTTGTAGCAAAAAGGGACACTTAGCTAAAAAGTGCAGAAGTTCAAAGGGTAAGATTAAGCCTGGGCAGAGGGAAGCTCAACAGGCTCAGGCAGCCACACACCATCTAGAAGAAGCAGAAGAAGAGGCAGCATGTGCCTACAACATGTTTACAGTGGAAACAGATGAGGAACCACCTGAACCATATTATGCCACAGTCACTGTCAGGGGAAAGGACATTAAGTTTGAGATTGATTCAGGGGCTACTGCATCGGTCATTAGTGAGGAGACCTACAGGAGGACATGGGGGTCCAACCTGCCTCCCGTTAGACCATCAAAGCTCAAACTTAGGACCTGTACGGGGCAGCCCATACCTCATTTAGGGGTGTCATATGTGGACATTTCAGCTGGGGGTCAGAAGGCGGAAGCCAGGCTAGTGATAGCTAAGGGCAGGGGACCCAGTCTTTTGGGTCGCGATTGGCTTCGCAAAATCCAGCTAAACTTAAGTAAATTAAGTATGCACACACGATGGAGGACATTCTGCAGCGGTACAGTGACGTTTTTGGGGACGAGCTGAGAACACTGAAGTGCGTGACAGTGAAACTCCATGTCAACCCTGAGGTTACACCACCAGCTCCTTTGCACCCATGGGAGTAGCCAGACCACCCCTGGTCAAAGCTACATTTGGACTTTGCTGGTCCTTTTATGGGGCAGACGTTTCTTGTCATGGTAGATGCACATCCTAAATGCATCGAAGCTCACATCATGAGCAACATCACAGCCCCCTCAACCATAGACAAACTCAGTCCATGGGCTGCCTGACACTCTGGTCACTGATAATGGCCCGACGTTCACTAGTGAGCTGTTCAGTGAGTTCATGCGGCAGAATGGCATTCGTCACATTCGGACGGCCCCTTTCCACCCAGCCTCAAATGGTTTGGCTGAGCAGGCTGTTCAGGCAGTGAAGGCAGGCCTGAAGCGGATGACGGGGACTCCCTTAGCATGCGGCTTTCACGTTTCTTGTTTAAATACTGCCTCACGCCCCAGGCTACGATTACCCGCAATCCAGCAGAGATGCTGATGGGGCGTAGGCCCAGGTCAAGATTGGACCTGCTGCGCCAGGACATGAAGGCAAAAGTGGAGAGAAAGCAGGAAAAGCAGAAGGAGGGACGTGATCAACACGTGTGAGAGAGGCAGTTAAAACTGGATGACAATGTCTATGTGAGAAACAATCAGCAATGGCTGCCTGGGGTTATTCTTAAGCAGAGTGGTCCTGTCTCCTATGTTGCTAAGATGACTGACGGGCGTGTTTTCCGCAGACATCAGGACCATGTACGCCTACGTCATGATACCGGATCAGAGGCAGACAGCTCCATGGAGTTTCCATTTGTGAGACAGACTACAGTGGAAACATGTCCACCAGTGACTTTGCCAGAGGGCGAGACACTGGCAGAGGGGTCAGGGTCCCCTGAAGAGGATGGACGTTCTCATGCAGGCACACAGATCCCTCTCATGCCCCCAAAACCAGATCCACCCAAAACACCCTCTCCAGTGGTGCCTGCTGGGTCACCGGGGGTAGTGCGCAGATCACAGTGCACTCTTAAACCTCCTGACAGACTGAATCTTTGATGGAACAGTTTTTTTGTGTTGTTAGATTGAATGTTGAATCTGTCACATTTCCCAGATGTTTTGTATTGGTAAACTGTTGCTAAGGTACTAGTATAAATTTTCAGGGGTACACAAGTTAATAACACCACTGTTTTTTATTTCCTAGTTTTTTACATTTGGGGATGTTGGATTTTAAAGAGAGAGAAGTGTTGTAATGTGAGTGTAATTAAAAGTAAGTTAATACTAATTAGGATATCGGGGGGGGGGGTCTACTTCCGTTTTTGTTCTTCCAGTGGCCCCCGGTACATAGTGTTCCCGCCATGCCGTACAGGTTGTGAAACCCTCTGTATATATGTAACGTTTTGAATTTCGAGATAAAGTTGTTTCTTTGGCATGAAGTTGTCAAGTGTGCCTTTTTCAAAGTAGAAGCTACCACAAAGTCCTTAGAAAGAGGTGACATATGATTGGAAGATTAAGAATCCTTGTGGATAGAGTTAAGAAACTGCAAGGATAAAAAGATGAAAGTTGTATATAGGCTTCCAAACTGCAGCCAGATTGTGGGCTACAATTGCAACGGGAGATAGAAAAGGCATGTAAAAAAGGAAAGGTAGCAATAGTCATGGGGGATTCCAATATGGAGGTAGATTGGGAAAATCCGGTTGATGTTGGATCCCAAGAGAGGGAATTTGTAGAATGCCTATGAGATGGCTTTTTAAAGCAGCTTCTGGTTGAGCCCATTAGGGGTAAAGCAATTCTGGATTGGGTGTTGTGTACTGAACCAAACCTGACTAGGAAGTGTAAGGTAAAGGAACCCTTTGGAGGTAATGATCATAACATGATAGAATCCGCCCGCAGTGTGAGAGAAAGTCAGATGTAACATTGTTACAGTGGAGTAAAGGGAATTACTGACCATGGGAGGGGAACTGGCCAGAATTGATTGGAAGGGGACATTAGCAGGGATGTCAGCAGTACAGCAGTGGCTGGAGTTTCTGGAGGCAAATCAGAATGTGCAAGATAAAGATAAAGAAGTATTCTAGTGGGAAGATGAGGCAACCTTGGCTGACAAAGGAAGTCAAAGACAGCATAAAGGAAAAGAGAGGGCATGTAATATAGCAAAAATTAGTGGGAAGTTAGAAGACTGGGAAGTTTTTAAAAAAGCAACAGTCATAACTAAATAAAGCCATAAGGGGAGAAAAGGTGAAATATAAAGGTAAGCTAGCCAACAGTAACCTAAAGTTTTTTCAGATATGTGAAGAGTAAGAGAGAGATGACAGTGGATATTGGACTGCTGGAAAATGATGCTGGAGAGGTAGTAATGGGGGACAACGAAATGGTGGAAGAACATAATAAGTTTTTTGTGTCAGTCTTCAATATGAAAGGTGCTAGGAGAATGCCAGAAATGCAAGAGAGTCAGGGGGCAGAAATAAGTGTAATTGCTGTTACTAAGGAGAAAGTGCTTGGGAAGCTGAAATGCTAGAAGGGAGATGAGTCACCTGAACCAGATGAACTGCACCTCAGTGTTTGAACGAGGTAGCTGAAGAGGTTATGGAGGCATTAATAATGATCTTTCTAGAATCACTAGGTTATGGAATGGTTTTGGAGGAATGGAAGATTGCAAAAGTCATTTCACAATTCAAGAATGGAGTGAGGCAAAAGAAAGGAAGTTATAGGTCAGTTCACCTGACTTCAGTGGTTGGGAGGATGTTTCCAACCACTGTAGGATGAGGGTTTGGGGTACTTGGAGGCACATGTTAAAATAGACCGAAGTCAGTAAAGGGGAAATTTTTCCTGACAAACTTGTTGGAATTCTTTGAGAAAATTATAGGCAGGATAGACAAAGGAGAGTCAGTGGACTTTGTTTATTTGGATTTTCAGAAGGCCTTTGACAAGATGCCATACACAAGGCTACTGAACAAAATAAGAACTCATTGTATTTCAGGAAAAGTACTAACATGGATAGAAGATTGGCTGACTGGCAGGAGGCAAAACTGGGAATAAAGGGCACCTTTTCTGGTTGGCTGCCGGTGACTAGTGGTGTGCCACAGGGGTCTGTGTTGGGACTGCTCCTTTTCACATTGTATTTCAATTATTTGGATGATAGAATTGATGGCTTTGTGTCCAGGTTAGTTGACAATACAAAGATAAGTAGAGAAGCTCATGTTGAAGAAGCAGAAAGATTTAGACAGATTCGGAGAATGGACAAAGAAGTGGAAGGAAGCTCATGCACTTTGGTAGAAGGAATAAAGGTGTAGACTGTTTTATAAATGGGAAGAAAATGCAAAAGTGCAGAGGTGCAAAGGCACTTGGGAGTCATTGTTCAAGTTTCGCTAAAGGTTAACAATGTTGGAAAATGCACGGTCATGCACTTTGGTAGTGGAAATAAATGTGCGGACTATTTTCTAAATGGGGAGAAAATCTAGGAATCTGAGATGCAGAGGGACTTGGCAGAACACCCTCAAGGTTAACTTGCAGGTTGAGTCAATGGTGAGGAAGGCAAATGCCATGTTAGCATTCATTTCAAGAGGTCTAGAATTCAAGAGCAGGGATGTGATGCTGAGGCTTTATAAGACAATGGTGAAGCCTCACCTTGAGCATTGTGAACAGTTTTGGGCCCTTTATCTTAGAAAAGATGTGCTGGCAATGGAGAGGGTCCAGAGGAGGTTCACAAGGATGATTCCAAGAATGCGAGGGTTATCATATGAGGAATGTTTGTTGGCTCTGGGTCTGATCTTGCTGGAATTCAGAAGGATGGGGGGGGATCTCATTGAAACCTTTCGAATGTTGAAAGGCCTGGACAGAGTAAATGTGGAAAGGCTGTTTCCCATGGTGGGAGAGTCTAGGTCAAGAGGGCACAGCCTCAGGGTAGAGGAGCACCCTTTCAAAACAGAAATGCGGAGATATTTCTTTAGCCAGAGGGTGGTGAATTTGTGGAATTTGTTGCCACATGCAGCTGTGGAGGCCAGGTTGTTGGGTTTATTTAAGGCAGAGATTGATAGGTTCTTGATTGGACATGGCATCGAGGGTTATGGGGAGAAGGCCGGGAAGTGGGATTGAAGAGGAGATAGAAAAAAAAGATCAGCCATGATTGAATAATGGAGCAGACTGGATGGGCCAGATGGCCTAATTCTGCTCCTGTGTCTTATGGTCTTAACTTGCAGGTTGAGTTAGTGGTAAGAAAGGCTTTATGAGGCATTGGTCATACCGCACTTGGAGTATTTTGGGCAATTTTGGACCTGTTAAGAAAAGATGTGCTGGCACCTGAGAGGGTCCAGAGGAGATTCACAAAATGATTGCACAAATGAATCCACGCTTGAAGGCTTTGGGCCCCTGTACTCACTGGAGTTTAGAAGAATAAGGGGAGATCTCATTGAAACCTATTGACAGGCCTAGATAGAGTGAATGCGAAGGGACTGTTTCCTGATTGGGTGAGTCTAGGACCAGAGGACACAGCTTCATAATAGGGTGACATCCATTTAGAACAGAGGGTGGCCAATCTATGGAACTTATTGCCGTGGACACCTGTGGAGGCCAAGTCACTGAGTATATTTAAAGCAGAGTTTCTGGATTAGTTAGGGCATCAATGAGAAGAAGGCAGAGATATGGGGTTGAGGGGAATAATGGGTCAGCCCTGATGGAATGGCAGAGCAGATTTGATGAGACGGATGGCCCCAATTCTGCTCCTATGTCTTATGGTTTAATGGTCTTAATTTATGTTTGATTTATGCTTCTATTGTGAGTGCTAATTATGTGTAATTTTGTGCTTGTGCTGCACCTGTTAGTTACTCATTACATCTGTGCGTACATGTACTTGTGCAAATGACAATAAACTCAACTTAACTTTGCGTAACACATTCAAAATGCTGGAGGAATTCAGCAGGTCAGGCAGCATCTATGGAAAGTAATAAAGAGTATCCTATCACACATGGAGTACTCATCAATCCCGTGTACAGAAAATAACAGGCATTCAGAAGCAAGATATTGATCATGCTTTAAATGCAAGCTAAACCAATAACTTCAGTAACGATGAAGAAATGCAGAAGTGTGTTCAGGAGGTGGAGGTGATGTTTTACCACGGAACAGTACGAACACTTTCACCAGGAACATGTGAAATACCAAGGGGAACCAGTAGATGATGCTATAAACCTTCAGTAAAACTGACAGTGGCCACAAGCAGATTTTTCATGTGCGCATTGCCAAATATCCTGATGCACATTTCAGTTTGTTGAATCAACAATGTCCTTCTATGTCTTACACAAACAAGCATTGTGATGAATGTGCTTCTGTAAACTCACACCAGCAACATAATATGTGAATACTGTAAGGAGGAATGCAACTGCATAACATCTCCACCAGCTTTGTTCTTTAATTACCAGAAGTATACTTTAGTAAATTTTTAATTTAAATAATGTAATGGAGGAAAATAGAGGGAGATGTAAGAGGTAAGTTTTTACAGAAAGTGGCGGGTGCCTGGAATACCCTGCTGGGGTGGTAGTACAGGAGGGGCATTTACAAAACTCTTAAGGTATGTACATGGATGATAGAAAAATGGAGACTATGTAGGAGGGAATAATCAGAGTAATCACAGAGAAGGTTAAAAGATTCACACAACATTGTGGGCCAAATGGCCTATACTGAGCTGTAATGTACAATGTTCTTTGTTCAATGTAAACCTCAACTACTTGAATCAACGTATAAAACAAATGTTAACTCAACTGAGGGTCTTTTGCATTGGATGCTCCCAAAGGAAGTGAGAGGTGTGAACTTATTTACCTACATATTCCCCTGTTGTGGAAAATCAGCCCCTGCCACAATACTGGCTTGCAATGTTCCCTCACATTTTTTTACAGCTGCATGGAACAACCATTGCTCTGAGCGGGAAATTTTTACATAGCCTGAAAACTGCACGGCATTTTAAATGCTTTTTTTGTAATATGTACATCAAACAAACACAAACTACAACTCACAACAGAGGTAAGACAGTCAAAATAACTGAGACAGAATGGCAAAAGTAAATTTTTTTGACTAGACAGCATTGGCATTCAGTGCGCCAGTGGTTTCCAACAATGTGCTACCGACTTCCATTCTGTGTCTATTGTTATAATTTGTAACTGCATTGTAACTTGAAACACTAACAATGTAAATACATTGAAGCTCTAAAATGTTTTAAAGTAAAGGTTTTGGTATGTTCATTACTTAAGAAATTTATTGATTATATTCATTCACACATAATTATTTGTAGTTAGAGGGAACTGTACTGGCTTTATATCTAATCTCTTTTAAAAAGGTCTGCTTCATAGTGATAAAGAAGTTGCCTTTATCTATAAGTGCAGGCAAATATGACTCCACAAAGCATTTTCTCATTGTGATAGGAACCCACCATGGACATTCTTTCTTCTCCCCTCTCTCACCAGCCAAAGATACAAAAGCCTGAAAGCACCTACCACCAGGCTCAAGGATGGCTTCTAGCCTGCTGTTAACAGACTACTTAAGTGGTTCTCCAGTATGATAAGATAGACTCTTGACCTCACAATCTACCTCATTGTAACCTTGCACCTTGTTGTTTACCTGCACTGCACTTTCTCTGCAGCTGTTGCACTCTATTTTGCATTCTGTTACTGTTTTACCTTGTACTACCTCATTGCACAGTGTAATGAATTGATCTATATGAGCAGTATGAAAGACAAGCTTTTCACTGTTCCATGGTACGTGTGACTATAATAAACCAATTCCAATTCCAATCTTCAATGGCTGCACACTTATCACATGTCACATTCAAATACATAGTCACCTTTAAACTGAAAATCCATGTAAAATGATAAAAAAAAAGGCTAAGTCCAAACTTCTGTGCTGCAATAGGATAGCTGTCTAATAAGATTTCTTGAGTAATACTGTAATTGATTAGGATGGCTCAGTGGCACAGCTAGGAAAACTGCACCAGAGACAAAGCATCAATGTCTGTGTGGAGTCTGCATGTTCTCCTTGTCTCCAGGTTTCCTACCATGTCTCCAAGGTGGTTACATAAATTCACCGGCTGTTCTAAAAACATCCTGTGTGTAGGTGAGTAGTAAAATTAGGGGGAGGATGAAGGGAATGTGGAGAGAATAGATCATAGAAGCAGAATTAGGCCATTCAGCCCATTGAGTCTGCTGCACTATTTGATCATGGCAGATTTATATTCCCTCTCAACTTCATTCTCCTGCCTTCTCCCCATAACCTTTGACACTCTTACTAATCAAGTACCTTTCAACTTCCGCATGAAATACACGCGAAGAATTGGCCTCCACAGGTGTCCGTGGCATGTGTTCTACAAGTTTATCACCCTCTGGCTGAAGAAATTCCTTCTCATTTCCGTTCTGAAGGGATGTCCTTCTAATCTGAGGCTGTGCTCCCAAAGTAGGTTTTGGTGAAAATTACTGGGGTTTAGGGTTGCTTTGACCATTCAATGGACTATGAGGCCTCCTTCTCTGTCATAAGGAAACATGGAACATGGATTTCAGTCTCATCTCGGAGCCTTGGAACATTATTCATTTCTGGCTTATTGACTTACAGAAGATAAAAGGTAACATTGCTTGTATCACTTGCAACAAACTTGGCATTATTTTTGGGATAAACACAATAAATTCTGGACAGATGCAGGAAGTCCATTCTGAGGCTCTGCTCCCAAAGTAGATTTTGGTGAAAATTAGTGGGGTTTAGGGTTGCTTTGTCCATTCAATGGACTATGAGGCTTCCTTCTCTGTCATAAGGAAACATGGAACATGGATTTCAGTCTCATCTCGGAGCCATGGAACATTGCCTGTAACACAGACAAAATGCTGGAGGAACTCAGCAGGGCAGGCAGCATCTATGGAAAGGAAGAAAGAATTGCTGTTTCAGGCTGAAACCCTTCATCAGGACTGGAAAGGAAATGGGAGCAATCCAGAATAAGAAAGTGGGAGGGAGGAGGAGGACTACAAGTGACAGGTCATAGGTAAAACCAGTTGACAGGGAAGATAGGTAGGTGGAGGAGGGTAATTGAAGTGAGAAGATGGGAGGTGTTCATAGGAAAAAGCAAATGGCTGAAAAAGGAGGAATCTGGTAGGAGAGGAGAGTGGATCATGGGAGAAAGGGAAGGAGGAGGGCCACCAGAGGGAGGTGAGGAGTAGAGAAGGGATAAGAGGGGAGCCAGAAAGGGGAATGGAAAAGAAGAAGGGGGAGGGGAGAAAAATTACCGAAAGTTCTGTGGCTGGGAATTCTTCTCTCCACTTGTCTCACGGTAAACTGTGCATCATCAGTTAAATGATTCATTTGCAGTACCTGTACTCAGGCTAAATGTGATCTCATGCTGCACTCATGTTACAGACAGACTGCTGCTGGCTGCAGCTAAGACTTCAAAAGTAAAGTGCAAGAGATGACTTAACTCAATAGTTGTACATATTTCATGCTGCCCTTCTGATCCCTGCTATCAACCTTTCTGGATATGCATTGTTAGTGAGAGAAAGTGTGGTCAGAGTGTAAAAGGTTAAAGATTTAAAGGATTTAGAGATTACCTTTATTTGTCACATGAACATGGAAACATAAAGTGAAATACGTCGCTTGCACTAAATACCAACAGAATCTGAGGATGTACTGGGGAAGCCCACAAGTGTTGCCATGCTTCTGGCGCCAACCTAGCATGCCCACAACTTACTAACCCTAACCCGTATGTCTTTCGAATGTAGGAGGAAACCAGAGCATCCAGAGGAAACCCATGCGGTCAAGGGGAGAACATACAAACTCCTTACAGACAGTGACAGGAATTAAACCCCAGTCACTCGTGCTGTAAATTGTTACACTAACCTCTATGCTACAATGCCACAAATAACTGTGAACTCTGCATGCTGTAAAGGTTGTGAGGAAGGAGTATTTTGCACGAGATATATATATAGTGTGGGCACGTGGCCAAGTAGTTAAGGTATTCGACTAGCGACCTGAAGGTCGTGAGTTCGAGCCTCAGCCAAGGCAGCGTGTTGTGTCCTTGAGCAAGGCCCTTAATCACACATTGCTCTGCGACGACACTGGTGCCAAGCTGTATCGGCCCTAGTGCCCTTCCCTTGGACAACATCGGTGGTGTGGAGAGGGGAGACTTGCAGCATGGGCAACTGCTGGTCTTCCATACAACCTTGCCCAGGCCTGCGCCCTGGAGAGTGAAGACTTTCCAGGTGCAGATCTATGGTCTCGCAAGAATAACGGATGCCTTTATATATATATATATATATATATATATATATAGGGAAATGAGAGAAATGAGAGTGATGAGATTCCCTGCTGGAAACTGGGATGGATCAGTTGAACTGAATTGCTGCCTACTGTGTAATAAGTAAGTAGGGAAGGCTGCAAACATGGTTGAGTAATTTTGAAGGACTAGTCTGACTCACTTCAGAGCAGTGTTAAATGTCAAATTGCAAAGGCCTCAGTGTGAGTGCAACTGAGCCTAGCATACACTTACCATTAACATTATCCTTTGCCTTAATGGAACCACCCTGCTTTGACATCTGAAACAAGCAAGCATAAGTACATTCAAACCACCTTGGATTTAATGCTCTTCCCGAAAAGGGCAGATCCTTTGATGTGGTTGTTCTGATATTTGAATTTGAAAATCGAGAGCTGGAGTAGCAGCATTTTCACAGAACTACCCCTGTTCTTTGCCTGTAACGAGAACTGAGCAATGGTGTGAAGAAGATAAATACAAGAAATACCAACAGGATTTCTCTTAATGCACCAGTTTTTAATGTTGGCACCTAGCACAGTATTCTGGTACCCATGCCAGGAAGATATAATGTACGTCCCATTCTTCATCTAAATTCAGGACCTGGTGGCCTGTGGGCATACTTAATAAATCCATGGTAGAACAATGACTATAATAGAATCCACAAAAGATTGCACAATTTGATCGTTCAACTAGTGTGCAAAAGACAACAAACTGTGCAAATACAAAAAAGAAATAAAAATAATAAAGAACTAAGCAATAAAAATCAAGAACATGAAATGAAGAGTTCTTGAAAGTGAGTCCAAAGGTTGTGGGCTCAGTTCAGTGATGGGACAAGTGATGTTGAGTGAAGTTATCCCCTTTTGTTCAAGATCCTGATGGTGGAGGGGTAATAACTGTTCCTGAACCTAGTGGTGTGAGTCCTGAGGCTCCTTTTACCTTCTTCCTGATTTCAACAACAAGAAGAGAGCATTGTCCCTGATGATGGATGCTTCTTTCTTGTGACAGCGCTTCTTGTAGATGTGCTCAATGGTGTACAGAGCATTGCTCATGATCAACTGGGAAATATTCACTACTTTTTGTAGTATTTTCCATTCAAGGGCATTGGTGTTTCCATACGAGGCCAAGATATACTCTCCACTGCACATCTGTAGAAGTTTTAGTTTGTCAAAGTTTTAGATGTCATGCTGAATCATTGTTAACTCCTTAGAGGCGAAGAAGTTCTTTCTTTGTAATTCGTGTTGGACCCAGAACAGGTCCTCCGAAATGGTAATGCCAAGTAATTTAAAGCTGCTGACCGTCTGTACCCCTGGTCCTCTGATGAGCACTGGCTCATGGACTGTGGTTTCCTCCCCTGAACTCAATACTCTGCTCCTTGCTCTTGCAGACATTAAGTAAGAGGTTGTTGTTATGGCATCACTCAGCCAGATTTTCAATCTCCATCCTGTTTGCTGATTCATCACCCCATGTGATTCAGCCTACAATAGTGGTGTTGTCAACAAACTTGAATATGTCATTGCAGCTATGCTTAGCCACACAGTCATAAGTGTAAAGCAAACAGAGCAGGAGACTAGGCGTACAGTCTTGTGATGCACCTGTGCTGATGGAAATTATGGATAGGATGTTATTGTCTAATCTGAACTGACTGGGGTTTGCAAGTGAGGATATCGGGAATCCAGTTGCACAATTGAGGTCAAGGTCTTGAAGCTTAGTGATTAATTTTGAGGGGATGACAGTATTGAATGCCAAGCTTTGGTTGATAAAGTGTCACAACCACGGATTTGGCAGCGCAGCAGATACGGCAATTGCGCTTGTGAATATGTATGTATCAGCTAATTATTTAATTGTGATAGTATTTAACTCCATTCATTCTGTCGTAGTGTTGCTGAGACTTGAACACAGCACAGTAACTCTTTGTTGCCTGTTTGTGTTCAGCCTTGCCTGAGAAATTGGACTGTCAAGTCAACTGACTCTGAAGACTAGCGATATTCATTTTATTCTTAGTTGTTCTTTTCAGCTTCAGTGTGGGCTTCGTTTACCATTTGAGAGTTTCAGTTAATGGCCCTGTTTGGCCTAGTGATTATTGTTTTCTTTCCCTTTAACACTGTTCACTTTAAAGACTGTGAAATATCAACCTGCTTCAGTGTGTCTCACTCCGCACTTGGGCCAGATCCGAATCAGGTGACACCCGGTGATATAAAGAGCAACTTTGTTGTTCAGATGCTCTAGGGTTGGGTAAAGAGCCAATTAGGTGCCATCTGCTGTAGATTAGTTGCTCTGGTAGGCATATTGGAGTGGATGCAAGACTCTTCTCAGGCAGGAGTTTATATATTTTATCACCAACCTCTCAAAACAGGCAGAAGGAGAGACAGCAGCGTGCCGCGCATGTGCAGCCTTCCGGTGAAAAATGACATCATATCTGTTAAATAGGGGCCGTGGACAATTCTGATTTGATGGAGACAGACGTGAAAGCACAGAGGAACATCTGGAGAAATTTCTGAAACACCGGTTCGCTGCCGCTGCTACTGGGCGATCGAGAATCTTCCGGGGGGAAGGCCCCAAAATTCCCGGTTTTGCCTACTGCTGGCGACTGAGGCTGAGGTCGAATCGTTCGGATAGAGATGGTGCTCGGTACTCGGTGTCGGAGAGCTGATCGGAGGCTCGAAGCTTTCGGATGACTCAGAGTCGGACTGTGGTCGGCATGGCAGGGAGAGTTTTTCTTCCTTCTCCCGTCTGTGTGAGATGTGGGACATTCGAAGAGACTTTGAACTTTTTACTGTGCTCATGTTCTTCATCAAGTTATGGTATTGTTGCACTGTTGTAACTATATGTTATAATTATGTGGTTTTGTTAGTTTTTTCAGTCTTGGTCTGTCTTGTGTTTTGTGATATCACACCGGAGGAAATATTGTATCACTTCTTAATGCATGCATTACTAAATGACAATAAAAGAGGATTACGTGTCTTCATAATCTAATCTAATCTGATCTAAAAACATTTATCATAGTGGATGTAAGTGCTACTGGGTGATAGTCATTGAAGCAGGTTACTGCCTTCTTCTTAAGTGAAGTCTGCTTGAAGTAGGTGGGTACTTCAGACTGCCAAAGTGAAAAGGTTAAAGATCTCAGTGAACACTCCAATCAGTTGATCCGCGCAGGTCTGCTGATGGTGGAGGAACCCAGCAGGCTAGGCAGCATCTATGAAATGAATAAACAGTTGGTGTTTCAGACGGAAACAGTTGGTGTTTTCAGGATGGGAAAGACCCCAGAATAAAGTGGTGGGGGGAGTGGAAGGGGTACTCGCTAGAAGGTGATTGGTGAAGTCAGACGGTGGGAAAGGTAAAGGGCTGGAGAAGAAGGAACCCAATAGGAAAGGAGAGTGGACCATGGGAGAAAGTGAAGAAGGATGGACACCAGGGGGAGGTGAGGAAAAGTAAGAGCCCAGAGTGGGGAATTGAAGAAGAGGGAAGGGGGAGGAGGAAAAATACAAGAAGGAGAAATCAATGCTCATGCCATCAGGTTGGAGGCTACCTAGACGGAATATAAGGTGTTGCTTATTGTGGCAGTAGAGGAGGCCATGGACTGACATGTTGGAATGAGAAAGGGGATAGCAATCATCAATCTCTCATTCCTTGTAAAGTAAGTAGAATATGAACAAAAAGAAACAAGTGTTTTTTTTTAATGAGTTGTTTTTCTCTAACCTATGATTACAGAGTAACATGGCTTCAGGTCTGGATATGTTCCTGGCCTCCTGAGCAGGGGGGATAAAGTTTGAAATGATGGACAACTTAAAATTTGGCATGGGTAAATGCACGGGGATTCATGCACACAAAACTCTGTAGCTTTAAGGTCTCAAAGAAGATCTTTGAACAAAGTGCTCAGCTGAATATTTCTGAGTGGAAGCTCTGTCACAGGCTCTCAACAGGCCTGGTTTCTGCTTCAGCATGTAAAATTAGATAATTACCTGCTACATATAAAGGGACATGGTTTGCTTCTAGCCAATTCTTCCACCTACTTCACAGAAATTCACAATAAATGTCTCTGGAAATCAGCAATAAAACCAAAAAAAAATTTGCTGGAAATTACACAACAAATCAGGCAGTAGTGGAAAGAATAAAAAAGGTGAGCTACTCTGTCAGTGGTTCCATGTAAAGTTTCACATAAACCTTACTCCTTTCTTGACCTTATAAAAAAAGTTAAACAAAAACCAAATGAGGATGTGGAGATTTATGAGAAGTTACATTTAAATGGATGAGCGGCATCTGAATTTGACAAATAGGACTTTTGGGAAAATATATATTTCTGCTCATGCCATTAATAACAAAGAAAAGCAATTTTGAAAAATATTCTGACAGCTATCGGATCTCTTTGTATTAAAACCAAATGTGCAAAAGGTCAAGGGCCTGATTCTAATTTTATTGTCCACACAATTCAGTTCTCTTCACTTTCTGGGACTATGTTACCAGTTGATGTCATGAGCTGAACAGATAACGTGAGGAATGTGGCAGGGGTTCAACTCATGACATCATTAACAGAACATCTCATTGAGACCGTGGGGAGCAGCATAAATCTTGGAACAAAAACAAAATGTTCCAGATTTGAAACTGATGAAGATTGTTATTTTAATAAGGGATCCATTACCTGTAAGCATTTATTTTTCATGTTGAAGCTTAATTCAAAAGTGCTCTTGATGGCTGTGAGGATGCGGGTACGAGTAGGTTCCGCGTTGAATTCTACAGACCCCAAGCAGTCTGATGCTTAACCTTGATCTTTTCTGAGCTACATCATTCAGCAGTGTTTGGCAGCCAAGAAACTGCTGTTACTTTCAGTATATCTGGGCACAGAAGGGGAAATATATCAGCATAACTCCTCTTGCACCTGCATTTTAATCCATAATCCCAACTGGGAACTTGTGCGTAGGTGGGGTTTGGGGCGGGGGGTGGGTAGGTGTGGGAAGAGGTGCTACTTTCATTTTACCACAATAACATTACCAGTTCAAAGTTCAAAGTACAAAGTAAATTTATTATTCAAGTACATATATGTCACCATATACTACCTTGAGATTCAATTTCCTGCAGGCATTCATAGTAGAACAAAGAAATATAATCAAGTAAATGAAAAGCCACACACAAAGACTGACAAACAATTGATATGTAACAGATAACAATGTGTGCAAATAAAAAATATAATATTAATACTAAATAATTAAGTAAATTAATAATGCCAAGAGCATGACTTGTAGAATTCTTGAAAGTGAGTCTATAGGCTGTTAAATCAGTTCAGAGTTGAGGTGAGTAAAGTTAGCCACTCTGGTTCAGGAGTAAATTATATCTGGAAACCTCTGGCCTATAACGACTCAAAGTGGCAAGGGATCATGTGAGATGGTATTGAATCACCCATGGAAGAGTCTTTTCCCACATTGATCTCATCAGTCATGCACAGCCTACATAACTGGGAGCACGTCAGACTGGACTCTAAGGGAATGCCTAGAAAGAAGGTGGTGTCTTTTGACAGGTTGAATGACTTTTGATTGAAAAACATTATGATTGGATGTGTCACTGATCCTCCCCAAGGGACATTTTATTTGTGTTCCTCCTTGTAAGATTGTGTATAATTTATGTTAATTTCTTGTGAATTTCGCATCGCTAATGCTACCTGCCTGTGATGGCGCTGCAAGTAAGTTTCTCATTGCACCTGTGCATGAATCAGAATCATGTTTAATATCACTGGAAATCTGGTGTCCTGCGGCAGCCGGACATTGCAATACATAATAATACAAAAACTATAAATTACAATAGGAAGTACATATTAAATTTAAATTAAATAAATAATGCAAAAAGAGAAGGGAAAATGCTGGGGAAGTGTTCATGGGTTAACTGTCCATTCAGAAATCTAATGGGAGAGGGGAAGAGGCTGTTCCTGAAACACTGAGTGCTTGGCTTCAGGCTCCTGTACCTCCTCCTTGATGGTAGCAATGAGACGAGGGCATGTCCTGGGAGATGGGGGGTCCTTAATGATGGATGCTGTCTTTTTAAGGCTTTGCCTTTTGAAGGTGCCCTTGATGCTCATGATGGAGTTGGCAGAGTTTACAACTTTCTGCAGCTTACTTAGATCCTGTGCAGTGGCCCCTCCATACCAGACAGTGATTCAACCAGTTAGAATGCTCTTCACAATATATCTGTAGAAATTTGCAGGTGTCTTTGGTGACATATCAATTCTCCTCAAGCTCCTGATGAAATATAGCCTCTGTCATTCCTTCTTTGTAAATGCATCAATATGTTGGGCCCAGGATAGATCCTCAGAGATGTTGACTCCCAGGAACTTGAAACTGCCCACTCTTTGCACTTCTGTTCCCTCGATGAGGACTGGTGAGTGTTCCCTTGATTTACCCTTCCTGAAGTCCACAGTCAATTCCTTGATCTTACAGATGTTTGAATGCAAAGTTGTTCCAGCGACACCACTGAACCAACTAATCCATATTGCTCAATTTCGCCTCTTTGTGAGTTTGTGAGCCGGTGTTTGTGAGTGTTGCTTTGAAGCCAGCAGCTGCAGAGTATTTTGTGTTTATGATCTATTGTGGTGATAGGCAAATTGCAGCAGGTCCAGGTCCTTGCTTAAGTAGGAATTTATTCTATCCTTGACCAATCTCTCAAAGCACTTCATCATAGTAGATGTGAGTGCCACTGGGCGATAGTCATCGAGGCAGCTGACTCTGCTTTTCTTGGGCAAGCTTATGATTGTCACCCTTTTGAACAGGTGGGAATCTCCGACTTCAGCAGTGAGAGGTTGAAGATGTCCTTGAACACTCCCACCAGCTGGTTGGCAGAGGTTTTCAGAACCCAACCAGGTACACCATCAGGGCCTGACGTGTGCAAGGGTTCACCCTCTTGATAGATGTCCTGACATCCATCTTTGAGACACGGGGTCACCAGATGCCTCAGGGATTCGCATTGGTGTAGTTTTATTCTCCCTTTCAAAGTGTGCAAGAAAGGCATTGAGCTCATTGGGGAATGAAGCATCACTGCCATTCATGATGTTAGGTTTTGCTTTGTAGGAAATAACGGCCTGGAAACCCTGCCAGAGCTGACGTGCATCTGATTCCATCTCTAACCTCAATCAGAATTGTTTTTCTTATGCAGAGGGTAATCAATTTGACTTTGACTTTGAAGTGACAATCTTGTTCAATTTATTTTCACTCCCGATTTTTCAGTACTTTTGCCATAGAGTTTGAAAAGTTGTCATCGGAATCAGAATCAGGTTTATTATCACCGGCACGTGACATGAAATTTGTTAACTTAGCAGCAGCAGTTCAATGCAATACATAATCTAGCAGAAAGAGAGAAAAAAAATAATAAATAAAATAAAACATAACAAATAAACAAGTAAATCATTTACGTACATTGAATAGATTAAAAGAAATGTAAAAAAACAGAAATACTGTATATTAGAAAAAAGTGAGGTGGTGTCCAAAGCTTCAATGTTCATTTAGGAATCGGATGGCAGAGGGGAAGAAGCTGTTCCTGAATCGCTGAGTGTGTGCCTTCAGGCTTTTGTACCTCCTACCTGATGGTAACAGTGAGAAAAGGGCATGTCCTGGGTGCCAGAGGTCCTTAATAATGGACGCTGCCTTCCTGAGACACCGCTCCCTAAAGGTGTCCTATGTACTTTGAAGGCTAGTGCCCAGGATGGAGCTGACTAGATTTACAACCTTCTGCAGCTTCTTTCAGTCCTGTGCAGTAGCCCCTCCATACCAGACAGTGATGCAGCCTGTCAGAATGCTCTCCACTGTACAACTATAGAAGTTTTTGAGTGTATTTGTTGACATGCCAAATCTCTTCAAACTCCTAATAAAGTATAGCTGCCGTCTTGCCTTCTTTATGACTACATCAATACGTTGGGACCAGGTTAGATCCTCAGAGATCTTGACGCACAGGAACTTGAAGCTGCTCACTCTCTCCATTTCTGATCCCTCTATGAGGATTGGTATGTGTTCCTTCATCTTACCCTTCCTGAAGTCCACAATCAGCTCTTTCATCTTACTGATGTTGAGTGCCAGGTTGTTGCTGCGGCACCATTCCACTAGTTGGCATATCTCACTCCTGTACGCCCTCTCGTCACCACCTGAGATTCTACCAACAATGGCTGTATCGTCAGCAAATTTATAGATGGTATTTGAGCTATGCCTAGCCACACAGTCATGTGTATATAGGGAGTAGAGCAGTGGGATAAGCACACACCCCTGAGGTATACCAGTGTTGATCGTCAGCTAGGAGGATATGCTATCACCAATCCACACAGACTGTGGTCTTCTGGTTAGGAAGTCAAGGATCCAATTGCAGAGGGAGGTATAGAGGCCCAGGTTCTGCAACTTCTCAATCAGGATTGTGGGAATGATGGTATTAAATGCTGAGCTATAGTCGATGAACAGCATCCTGACATAGGTGCTTGTGTTGTCTAGGTGGTCTAAAGCCGTGTGGAGAGCCATTGAGATTGCACCTGCCGTTGACCTATTGTGGCGATAGGCAAATTGCAATGGGTCCAGGTCCTTGCTGAGGCAGGAGTTCAGTCCAGTCATAACCAACCTCTCAAAGCATTTCATCACTGTCGATGTGAGTGCTACCGGGCGATAGTCATTAAGGCAGCTCACATTGTTCTTCTTTGGCACTGGTATAATTGTTGCCTCTTTGAAGCAAATGGGAACTTCTGCCTGTAGCAGTGAGAGGTTGAAAATGTCCTTGAATACTCCCGCTAGTTGGTTGGCACAGATACTCCATCGGGACCTTCTGCCTTACGAGGTTTCACTCTTTAGGATTTTGTTAATGCTGCCACGTAGTTCAGCACTGGGTAATCAGATTCTTTTGCTTTCATCATTTAAACCATGCGGATAAGATTTGCAAACATTGAAAATGGGGATTATGGGTTCATCACACTTTGAGGTGTTGATCAGTAGTATTCAATGTCTTAAATGGATTGATAAGGAAAGAAATTAAAATGCAAATCTGCTTGGGATTTACTGTTTTTTACACAAAATCACATTACACACTTGACAAAACAGATTAAGTGGCACAGTAGCTTAAGGCTTTACAGTGCAGGTCTGGATCAATTCCCACCGCTGCCTGTAAGGAGTTTGTACGTTCTCCCTGAGACTGCATGGGTTTCCTCCGGGTGCTCTGGTTTTCTCCCACAGTCCAAAGACCGACTGGTTGGTAGGTGAATTGGTCATTGTAAATTGTCCCGTGATTAGGCTAAGATTAGATCGGGGGATTGCTGGGCAGTGTAGCTCAAAGAGCTGGAAGGGTCTGTTCCTTCTGCACTGTATCTCAATAAAATGAAAATAAAGTTAATTAACCACATATAATAAACTACCACAGCATCAGGCATGTTGAAAGGAGTTTGGGAATTTGTCTTTACTGGAGCTCAACCCTACATGCCAAACTTGGTTGCCTAGGAGTTTAATTCCAAAATTTGGGGCAGATTACAAGAAACAGAATGCTGGAAACAACTTTCTACAATCTTTTTCTTGAGCCATTGTGTCAATTCTGGCTCCAGGGCAGTAATCCTATCAGTCAAATTTCCACTCCCCTCCCCGCATCTCAATGCCCAGCTGCAATTATTCTTTCTCCTGCAATTCCTGTTTGATCCCTTTTGCCATTGCCCTACCCTAAGAGGTAATTTACAGGAGCAAGTTAACCTTCCAGCATGTTCTGAGGATGTGAGAAGCATGGGAGGGTGCAGAGGAAACTTGTACAGTCACAGAAAGAACATGCAAACTCCGCTCTGACAGAACTCAAGATCAGGACCTAAATCTAGCTGCAGATCCTATTGTAGAATTCAACAAACTTCATCCCTGTCCACTACGGCTTCGTCAGACAAAACAAGTGATTTGTCTGGGCACTGTCACAACCCTCAAAGGTGAAAGATGAGCAAGTATTAGACAGATAGATAGATAGACAGATACTTTATTGATCGCCATGGAAATTACAGTGTCACTGTAGCATTATAAGTGCACTGATATAAATATTAGAAGAGAAGTAGAAAGAATAAAAAAAAATTACCACAGACTAATGGGGTGGGGGGGGGGTGGTGGTCATCACTTCCCTGGCTATAGGTTGACTCATTATAGAATCTAACAGCATAGGGTAAGAATGACCTCATATAGCACTCTTTGGAACAGTGGGGTTGTCTGAGCCTATTACTAAAAGTGCTCTTCTGTTCAGCCAAGGGAGAGAGTGCAGAGGGTGAGAAACATTATGCAGAATGGCCAGGATTTTCCGTAGTCCTTTGTTCTACCACAACCTCCAGTTTTCTGGGAGAAAGAACATGGACTGGAAAAGAATCAGACAGCTTTCAAATTGCTGGCTCAGAAACAATCCAACACATTACAGGATCCTGCAGTAGTTTAATTCAAGCTGATTACTTACACAGGCACAATCAAGTGGCAAACATCATTCACCAAAATCTTGCTTTAAAATACAGATTCATAAAAGGCACCACCACTTATCATAAATACAAGCTTGATCCAATTTTAGCATCAGAGTCTCACAAATTATATTATGATTAGTCCATTATTACAGACAAGGCAATTTTATAATAATCATCTAGACATGATAATATAGGATAAACAAGCAAGAACAATTTACTTAGTAGATGTAGCCATTCCAAACACACATAACATTCAGAAATCAATAAGTGAATAACATCAGAAATCCGCTGACTTAAAAGAAGAAATTGAAAGACTATGGAACTTGAACAGGGTATACATTGTCCCAATAGTAATACCTACAAATGGTATCATCGCAAAGTCACTACACAAGACCATTAAACAATTAGGCCTACACAGCAATATTTATGTAAACCTTCAGAAAGACACAATACTAAACACCACCAGAATAGTCCAAACGTTCCTAGCAATTGAGAAATAAATGGGCTTGGCTATGCCCGTACCCCAGATTTTACCAGCTTGAGCTGAGAAAAATAAAAATACAACAATAGTAACAAATAAATACATACATACATACATAAATAAATAGGTAACTAGAGAGATAGAGAGATAGACAAATGAATGAATGAATGAATAAATACATAAATAATTAATTTAATAACACTAAGAACATGTAGAGTCCTTGAAAGTGACTCTAGGTTGTGGAATCAGTTTGGTATTGAGGTGTGAAGTTATCCGTGCCTGTTCAGGATCCTGTTAGTTGAAGGGTAATAACTGTTCCTGAACCTAATGGTGTGAGACCTAATGCTCCTCTCCTTCCTTCCAGATGACAGCAGTGACAAGAAAGCATGGCCTGGATGGTGGGGGTCATTGATGTGTGATTCTATTGGGTTTGCTGATCACAAAGTTGTAAACTCAAACAAAGACCTTAAGCCCTTTCAGATATAAATAGCCATGAGTACTCACAGTAAAGGGAAATTATTCTGTACCTATCCAATTTTCAAAGACCAGATCACTTTCCTGTTTATTTTCCATAGTGGGTTTAGTTGCCAGTACCCACTATTTGATCAGTGAGTCCCCCCTCCCTACTAAGAAGATACTTCCAGCTAACAAAATAGTATAAAATGCATTTATGACTTATTTACAGTGATACATGTTTAAATCCAAACAACATTCTTAAAACATATTTAAAACACAACGGGTTTTTACCTTAAATATTTCTAAATTACAGACTATTTCTAAAACATAAAGGATTTCCAAAACAATTCTTGTAAACTAAAAAGATATAGCAATGATGCAGTTGAATGAATCACCTGTTGAAGAAATCGAAGCCAAGGAATGGATTTTAGTTTGCTCATGCTTCTTTCATGCTTCTTGATATTCCTTACTCCATGCTTAATAATCCGAAATTGTCTCTACATTAATACAGTTTCTTTGGCATTTGAGTGACTTCACACTTATATGATAGTTCCTCTCATACCCCTTTACACAAAAGTTCTAAAAACCTCTTAGAGACATAGTTTCCAACTTTCCACAGTTAATGCTGCAAAGCTAACTTTTCTAAGTACATAAAACTTCCAACATTAATAAATAAGTCATTAATATGTTAATTGGTTGTTTCCATCTCATCTGCAAGCTTCCTTGAAAGAAGCAACTTAGCTAACATTGTCTGTTTGAAACAAGCCAAATTAAATAACCCAGTGATTTATATTGTACCTCTTCAGCAGCAAAACACCAGGTACTGTGACCAGCGTCCTACTTCTGACAGATGATGTGCCTGCTATATACAGAGCTTGGTTGCAAAGCTACTGTATAGACAGTGCTTGTTTTAACTGCAAGCTGATTGCTGCTTTCCATTTCTGTTTCAAGAACTGAAGATTGGCTCCTGTTTACAACCAGAAGCTAAACAAAATATATAGTGGCAGTTTAACTCACACTGTTTGATCTTTCAAATGGCAGCTACTGTGTTCAGAAAGCTGAGATTGTTAAAAAAAAACCCAAGAGGCCCACTAGCCCAGGAAGTGAATATCAATTACAGATGATGGATGCTGTTTACTGGTGGCATCACTTCTTGTAGAGGCACTCAATGGTGGGGAGGGCTTTTTCTGTGATGCACTGGCCTATGTCCACTATTTTTTGTAGGCTCTTCTGTTCTTAATTTTATAGCCATTGGGTTAAGTGCCAGTGGCCACAAAATGTCATGAGATGAGTTTCTAACCCATGAGATTAACAAGTGGAGGAACTTGTTAAAACATGACTTAATCTCTTTTTGTATCTGATAAAAGGGTCCTTAATCCAAAACATCAACTCAGTTTCTCTCTCCACTGATGCTTTGTTTCTCTGTACAGATACTAGAGTTGCTGTCACTTTTGGCAACTGCTGTCAGCATAACTGCAGCGTCCGTGCATTGTTAATGAGACAATCCAGCAGAGGCGTTTGCTACAATATGAATGGCATAGGTATATATCCAGTCAATCAGTACTTTAAATAATGCAATTTCAGCCTGATGTCTGGCTATTAAGTCTTCAATTAAAACACCAGGCACTACAAGCAGCAGACTGTTTGCATGTTAGCTGTTTGTTTTAGCAAAATTTTTGATTTATATGGCAGAAGGTTAATAAGTAAGTGCCCATTGGAGAATTTCACTTATTAAGAAAGTAAATTTTCTAGCATTGGTGAGTTGAAAATGAGAAAGCATTTTAATATATAAAAAGAAAAAAAGGATGATGGAACTCTGATATATATATAGACAGAGAGAAAGAGAGCGGGAGAGAGAGAGAATGCTGGAAAATCACAGCAGGTCTGTCACCATCAGAAACTTAAGAAGAAGATTAACATGGTTAGTTGTTAGTCTACTCCTTTGCGAGAATAGTGACGCTTCAAGCAGAGATTGTTGTCAGAAATGAAACAAAACTAGCATAAGGAAGGAAAGATCTACATGGCAGAGTCAATATTTCAATAAACTAGTTTAGGGGCAGAGGCACAGCAGGTAGTGCCGCTACTTCAAAGCTCCAGCGACATCAGGTGCTGTCTATGCGAAGTTTACATGCTCTCCCTCTGTCAAAGCAGTTTTCCCCATTGTATGCTATGGTTTTTTGCTCACATCCCAAAGATGTGCAAGTTGCTAGTTAAATATTTTTAAAATGAATTTTCTCAAGTATGGGAGAATTAGGATGGATTTAACAAGCATGCGAGAAAGAGTTGTTTACAGAATTGATGGGATTTCTCAGGCACAAAGAGTTGGAAGAGCATCCTTCTGGACCTTATGAAAATAAATGAACATAGGATGCAAAACTGGGCTGAGAAGGGGCAAATGGAGTTCAACCCAGATAAGTGTGAAGTGGTTTATTTTGATAGATCAAATACAATAGCAGAATATAGTATTAATCGTCAGACTCTTGGCAGTGTGGAGGTTCAGAGGGATCTTGGGGTCCAAGTCCATAGGACGCTGAAAGCAGCTGCGCGGGTTGACTCTGTGGTTACGAAGGCATATGGTGCATTGGACTTCATCAATCGTGGGATTGAATTTAGGAACCGAGGGGTAATGTGGCAGCTATACAGGACCCTGGTCAGATCCCACTTGGAGTACTGTGCTCAGTTCTGGTTGCCTCACTACAGGAAGGATGTGGAAGCCATAGAAAGGGTGCAGAGGAGGTTTACAGGGATGTGGCCTGGATTGGGGAGCATGTCTTATGAAAACAGGTTGAGTGAACTCGGCCTCTTCTCTTTGGAGCGACGGAGGATGAGAGGTGACCTGACAGAGGTGTATAAGATGATGAGAGGCATTGATCATGTGAATAGTCAGAGGCTTTTTCCCAGTGCTGAAATGGTTGCCTCAAGAGGACACTAGCAGTGTGGTGGAAATTTGTGAGGTTTAAGGTGCTGGGGAGTAGGTACAGAGGAGATGTCAGGGGTAAGTTTTTACTTAAAGAGTGGTGAGTGCGTGGAATGGGCTGCTAGCAACGGTGGTGGAAGTGGATACGATAGGGTCTTTTAAGAGACTTTTGGATAGGTACATGGAGCTCAGAAAGGTAGAGGGCTATGGGTAAGTCTAGTAATTTCTAAGGTAGTGTTAGAGTGAATTTTTTTGGGTAGATGATTTGTTTACACTTAAATGACTTTGGCCACCAGACTTCTATTTGACTATTTGACAAAGTACTGTAGATTGAGTCCACAACAATGCGCTTCCTAAAAGGGTGGGAATACCAGATGCTTCTGGCGCCGTAGTTTGACCAGATGTTGTAGTTTCGAAGACAGTATTATCTATACATTATAAATATTAATTGTCTTCTATGTTAGCACATAAAATGCCAAATAAATTCTAAAGGCTGTGGATACCAACCCAGACATTTTGGCGTCGGAAGGAAAGGATGGTGTGATATTTTGTATGTAGCTTCAATAGGAAACATTGTCTATAACTTTTTAAGTAGCGATTGCCTTTGTGTTTAACATATAAATATTGAGCCCACATT
This sequence comes from Mobula birostris, assembly GCF_030028105.1. Taxonomy (NCBI): domain Eukaryota; kingdom Metazoa; phylum Chordata; class Chondrichthyes; order Myliobatiformes; family Myliobatidae; genus Mobula; species Mobula birostris. The sequence continues at coordinate 123,279,298 of NC_092379.1, read as the reverse complement.
GAGCTAGCAGACCTTTCTAAGGAAAGTGTCTCCGTCCATATGAAGCCTGCTTGTTGTGTTGAATAAAGAAGCTGCTCTGTATCTACCAGTGACTCTGTCTCTCTGGTGATTTCATCCATGCTACAACAGGTAGGGACATGCTCGGCACAACTTTGTGGGCCGAAGGGCCTGAAATGTGCTGTAGGTTTTCTATGTTTAGTTTCTTTCAGTTATGTTAAGTCACGATTCTTTCTCACTTTCTGCTGTTTGATACATTTTACATTCTCAGGAAGTTTCAAAGTGTTTTACAGGCAGTAAATTACTTTCAAGTGCACTCACTGTTTCTTTTTGGGTAATGTAACACCCAGTTTGCACTTGGCCGGAGTCAGAAATAACAATGGGATGAACTAACAATAATTACGTAAGTGGTGAGAGACAAATATGAGCCAAGACAATGAGAGAGCCTTTCGTGTTCTCCTAACAGAGCCACTGACTGGGAAATTCAATTTTCTGTTCAGATATTCCATGCACCATGTGATTGAATTGAAATGTGAAATTGATCATTAAAAATGAACAGAACTCTTTATATATAGCAACCAAAATGGTCCTTGGTTTATGCCAGGCTTACACTGGGCATCTGGCAAGTTTGGCAACACTGCTACGGCATTGAACCTTGCATAAGCAACATCGCAGCAGCTCGCAGCAGCCACTCCGGTGGTGATGTCTGTTATTTGTCAAGCAGGGTGCCATGCACAATCCTGATTTGATGGAGACAGACGTGAGAGCACGGAGGAACATCTGGTGAAAATTCTGAAATGCCTGTTTCACTGCTGCTGCTATGGTGTGGTCTGAAATCTCTGGAGGGGAAGGCCCCGAGTCCTCGGCTTTGCTCGTTGTTTGGCAGCCGGGGCGGGGTCAAAGCGCTCGGCAGAGGATGGTTACTCAGAGAGGCTGTGTCGGAGGGGCTGGTCAGAGGCTGGAAGTTTTCGGACGGACTCAGAGTCCGCTGTGGTCGGGTGCTTCCAACGGTGCTGCATCGGCAAGTTGGCGGCGCTTGGAGGTTCATGGCGGGGAGAGTTCCTCCCTTCTGCCGCCTGCGTGAGATGATGAGTCTATTGGGACTTTGAGACTATTTTTTACTGTGCCCATGGTCTGCTCTTTATCAAATTATGGTATTGCTTTGCACTGTTGTAACTATATGTTATAATTATGTGGTTTTGTCAGTTTTAGTCTTGGTTTGTCCTGTTTTCTTGTGATATCATTCTGGAGAAATTTTGTATCATTTTTTAATGCATGCATTTCTAAATGACAATAAACAAGGACTGGGTGTCCTCATAATCTAATCTAATCTTGTGCTGTTAATGAATAAACCCAAGAGATTCTACAGATGCTAGAAATCCAGAGTAAGGCACTGGAAAATGCAGGCTTCTTCCCCCTTCCTTTCCAGTCCTGATGTAGGTATCTCATTTCTTTATTAATTTCCATAGATGCTGCCTGAATGAGTGAGTTCCTCCAGCATTTTGTGTGTGTTGCTATTAATGAATAAGCATTTCTCAACAAACTTATATTCACACTTTACGGTTCACACTTTATGTCAACCTACCAAACTTCAGGCCATGCCATTCAGCAATGTGCTAATATTATTTGTGACTGTACGTGCAGGATTGTAACTGTATGTTGTGTGCTGTGTGTGACTGTATGTACTGTGTTTTGCACCTTGGCCCCAGAGGAATGTATACATGAGAATAAACTTGAACTTGAACAGCAGCAAGCAACACTGCTCCAGCACTTTTTAATGGGACTGATCTTACCTGCATTTTTTAACCTGGAGTCCACAAAGGTGATTTGGTTCTGGTACATTAAGTACCCTAATTGCAAGCGTCTTGGAGATAAGACTGTTTGTCATATTTTACTGGATTGGGCCTGACCACTCTGATCTTCTCGTTAGTGTCCACTTCTCTTCCACTCCTCCTAATCCAAGGTTCAATTACAATGTTCAGGCCCATTGTCCACACGTATCTTCAGAACTTGTTTGTAATCTCATCGAAGAGAGGAAAAGAGAGGTGAGGGTAGTTATCAGACCACTGCAAAACGGCACTGGAGAGGTAGTAATGGGGGACAAGGAAATGCAAATAACCTGAATAAGTATTTTGTACCAGTCTTCACTGTTGAAGACACTAGCAGTGTGGTGGGAATTTGAGGGTGTCAGGGACAGAAGTGAGTGCAGTTGTTATTACTAGGGAGAAGGTGACTGGGAAGCTGAGAGGTCTGAAGATAGATAAGTCTCCTGGACCAAATGGACTGTCAGGAGAGGGAAGGGGAATAGACAGAATGAGCAGAGCACCCCTGTGGCCGTTCCCACCAATAATAAGTACATCGTTTTGGATACTGTTGATGGGAACGACCTACCAGGGACAAGTTGCAGTGGTTGTGTCTCTGGCACCGAGACAGAACCCTCAGCTCAGAAGGGAAGGAGGGAAAAGAGGAGAGCAGTAGTGATAGGGGAGTCGATAGTAAGGGGGTCGGAGAAGAGATTCTGTGGAAGAGATCGAGAATCCCGGATGGTCTGTTGCCTCCTTGGTGCCAAGGTCCGTGATATCTCGGGTTGAGTTCTCAGTATTCTCAAGAGGGAGGGTGAGCAGCCAGATGTCGTGGTCCATGTAGGGACCCTTGACATGGGTAGGAAGAGTGAGGAGGTCCTGAAAGGTGAGTTTAGGGAGTTAGGCGCCAAGTTAAAGGACAGGACCTCCAGGATTGCTACCAGTGCCACGTGCAGGTGGGTTTAGAAATAGTAAGATAGCGCAGATCAACACGTGGCTGAAGACATGATGCAGGAGGGAGGGTTTCAGATTTATAGATAATTGGGCAGGTTTTCCAGGGAAGGTGGGACCCGTTCTGGTGGGACAGTTTACATCTGAACTGGATGGGGACAAATATTCTTGCAGGTAGGTTTGCTAGAGAGGCTCCAGTGGATTTAAACTAGATATTAGGGGGGAGGGGAACCAGAGTGTAGGAACAGATGTAGGGGAGAAGAAAGAAAAAGAATATAGTAAAGTTATTTGCACCGTTAGTGATAAACAGAGGGTAAGAGGTGGAAAATTTCTTAAATGCATTTATTTTAATGCTAGGAGCATTATAAGAAAGTTGGATGAGCTTAAAGTATGGATTGATACCTGGAAGCACGATGTGGTAGCTATTAGTAAAACATGGTCACAGGAGGGGTGTGATTGGCAACTCAATATTCCTGGATTTAATTGCTTCAGGTGTGATAGAATCGGAGGGACAAGAGGGGGAGGTGTTGCATTTCTTGTCAGAGAAAATATTACAGTGGTACTCTGGCAGGATAGATTAGAGGGCTCATCTAGGGAGGCTATTTGGGTGGAATTGAGGAATGGGAAAGGTGTAGTAACACTTATGGGGGTGTATTATCGACCACCTAATGGGGACCGAAAATTGGAGGAGCAAATTTTTAAGGAGATAGCAGCTATTTGTAGTAAGCACAAGGTTGTGATTGTGGGAGATTTTAATTTTCCACACATACGCTGGGAAGCCCATACTGTAAAAGGGCTGGATGGTTTGGAGTTTGTAAAATGTGTGCAGGATAGTTTTTTGCAGCAATACATAGAGGTACCAACTAGAGAAGGGGCAGTGTTGGATCTCCTGTTAGGGAATGAGATAGGTCAGGTGACGAATGTTTGTGTTGGGGAGCACTTCGTGTCTAGTGAACACAATGCCATTAGTTTCAATATAATTATAGAGAAGGATAGGTCTGGACCCAGAGTTGAAATTTTTGATTGGAGAAAGGCTAACCTTGAGGAGATGCAAAAGGATTTAGAAGGAGTGGATTGGGACAATTTGTTTATGGGACGGATGTAATAGAGCTGCTGAATTCATTTTACTACTTCAATAGTAATACCTAACGATTGAACCTTCCTAACTAACCTTCCATGTGGAACCTTGTCAAAAGCCTTACTGAAGTCCATATAGACAACATCCAACGCTTTACCCTCATCAACTTTCCTAGTAACCTCTTCAAAAAATTCAATAAGATTTGTCAAACATGACCTTCCATGCACAAATTCATGTTGTCTGTCATTTAAAGGTGAAATTTTGAGGGTACAGAATCTTTATGTTCCTGTTAGATTGAAAGGAAAGGTTAAAAGTTTGAGAGAGCCATGGTTTTCAAGGGATATTGGAAACTTGGTTCGGAAAAAGAGAGGTATCTACAATAAATATAGGCAGCATGGAGTAAATGAGATGCTCGAGGAATATAAAGAATGTTAAAAGAATCTTAAGAAAGAAATTAGAAAAGCTAAAAGAAGATACGAGGTTGCTTTGGCAAGTAAGGTAAAAATAAATCCAAAGGGTTTCTACAGTTATATTAATAGCGAAAGGATAGTAAGGGATAAAATTGGTCCCTTAGAGAATCAGAGTGGACAGCTATGTGTGGAGCCAAAAGAGATGGGGGAGATTCTGAACAATTTCTTTTCTTCGGTATTCACTAAGGAGAAGGATATTGAATTGTGTAAGATAAGGGAAACAGGTAGGGAAGTTATGGAAACAATGATGATTAAAGAAGAGGAAGTACTGGCGCTTTTAAGGAATATAAAAGTGGCTAAGTCTCCGGGTCCTGACAGGATATTCCCTAGGACCTTGAGGGAAGTTATTGTGGAAATTGCAGGGGCTCTGACAGAAATATTTCAAATGTCATTAGAAACAGGGATGGTGCCGGAGGATTGGCGTATTGCTCTTGTTGTTCCATTGTTTAAAAAGGGTTCTAAGAGTAAACCTAGCAATTATCAGCCTGTGAGTTTAACGTCAGTGGTGGGTAATTTGATGGAATGTATTCTTCGAGATGGTATATATAATTATCTGGATAGACAGGGTCTGATTAGAAACAGATAACATGAATTTGTGCGTGGAAGGTCATGTTTGACAAATCTTACTGAATTTTTTGAAGAGGTTACTAGGAAAGTTGATGAGGGTAAAGCGTTGGATGTTGTCTATGTGGACTTCAGTAAGGCTTTTGACAAGGTTCCACACGGAAGGTTAGTTAGGAAGTTTCAATCGTTAGGTATTAATATTGAAGTAGTAAAATGGATTCAGCAGCGGCTGGATGGGAGACGCCAGAGAGTAGTGGTGGATACCTGTTTGTCAGATTGGAGGCCAGTGACTAGTGGTGTGCCTCAGGGATCTGTGCTGGGTCCAATGTTGTTTGTCATATACATTAATGATTTGGATGATGGGGTGGTAAATTGGATTAGTAAGTATGCAGATGATACTAAGATAGGTGGAGTTGTGGATAATGAAGTAGGTTTTCAAAGCTTGCAGAGAGGCCAGTTAGAAGAGTGGGCTAAAAGATGGCAGATGGAGTTTAATGCTGATAAATGTGAGGTGCTACATTTTGGTAGGACTAATCAAAATAGGACATACATGGTAAATGGTAGGGCACTGAAGAATGCAGTAGAACAGAGGGATCTAGGAATAATGGTGCATATTTCCCTGAAGGTGGAATCTCATGTGGATAGGGTGGTGAAGAAAGCTTTTATTATGCTGGTCTTTATAAATTGATTATAAGAGCATTGAGTATAAGAGTTGAGATGTAATGTTAAAATTGTACAAGGCATTGGTAAGGCCAAATTTGGAGTATTGTGTACAGTTCTGGTCACCAAATTATAGGAAAGATGTCAACAAAATAGAGAGAGTACAGAGAAGGTTTACTAGAATGTTACCTGGGTTTCATCTCCTGAGTTACAGAGAAAGGTTGAACAAGTTGGGTTTTTATTCTTTGGAACGTAGAAGGTTGAGGGGGGACTTGATAGAGGTGTTTAAAATTATGAGGGGGTTAGAGTTGACGTGGATAGGCTTCTTCCATTGAGAGTGGGGAAGATTCAAACAAGATGACATGAGTTGAGAGTTAAAGGGCAAAAGTTTAGGGTTAACATGAGGGGGAGCTTCTTTACTCAGAGAGTGGTAGCTGTGTGGAACAAGATTCCAGCAGAAGTGGTTGAGGCAGGTTTGATATTGTCATTCAAAGTTAAATTGGATAGCTATACGGACAAGAAAGGAATGGAGGGTTATGGGCTGAGTGCTGGTCAGTGGGACTAGGTGAGAGTAAGAGTTCGGTATGGACTAGAAGGGCCGAGATGGCCTGCTTCCGTGCTGTAATTGTTATATGGTTATATGGTTAAATGACTACATCTCAGAGCTGTGAAAGAGGTAGCTGAAGATATTGTGGAGGCATGATTAATAATCTTTCAAGAATTGCTTGATTCTGGAATGGTTCCAGAGGACTGGAAAATTGCAAATGTCTCTCCCCTCTTTAAGAAGGGAAGGAAATTATAGGCCAGTTAGCCTGACTTCAGTGGTTGGCAAGATGTTGGAGTCGATTGTTAAGGATGTGGTTTTGGGGTACTTGGAGGTTCATGGCTAGGCAGGACAAAGTCAGTCAGAGCATGGTTTCCTTCAGGGAAAATCTTGTCTGACAAATCTGTTGGAATTCTTTGAGGAAATAACAATCAGGATAGACAAAGGAGAATTGGTTGATGTTGTGTACTTGAATTCTCAGAAGGCCTTCGACAAGGTACCAAGCATGATGCTTCTTAGCAAGATAAGAAAAGATGGTATTACAGGAAAGGTACTAGCATCGATAGAGTATCGGCTGATGGCAGGAGACAAAGAGTGGGAATAAAGGGAGCCTTTTCTGATTGGCTGTCTGTGACTGTTTGCATTCCGCTTCTTGAATGTCAATTACTTGAATGATGGAATTGATAGCTTTGTGGCTAGGTTTGCAGACAGTATGAAGTTAGGCGGAATGGCAGGTAGTGCTGAGGAAGCAGGGCGTCTGCCAAACGACTTGGACAGATTAGGGGAATGAGCGAAGGTATGGCAGGTGTCAGGAAGTGTGTGGTCATGCACTTTGGTGGAAGGAATAGAAGCACAGACTGGTCTCTAAATGGTGAGAAAATTCAAAATCCAAGGTGCAGAAGGGATTTGGGAGTCCTAGTCCTCATGCAGGATTCTCTAAAGGTTAATTTGCAGGTTGAGTCGATGGTGAGGAAGGCAAATGTAACGTTACCATTCATTTCGCGAGGACTCATATATGAAAGCCATAATGTAATGCTGAGGCTTTATAAGGCATTGATGCCTCACTTGGAGTATTATGAGCAGTTTTGGGACCCTTATTAAGAAATGATGTGCTGACTTTGGAGAGGGTTCAGAGGAGGTTCATGAGAATGATTCTGGGAATGAAAGACTTATCAGATGAGGAGCGATTTCTGGCTCTGGCCCTGTACTTGCTGGAATTTAGAAGAATGAAAGGGGATCTCATTGAAGCCTATCGAATGTTAAAAAACCTAGACAGAGTGGATGTGGAAATGATGTTTGCTATGCAACACACACAAAATGCTGGAGGAACTCAGCAGGCCAGGCAGCATCTGTGGGAAAGAGTACAGTCAATGTATCAGGCCGAGACGTCAACCGGACTTTTTCCCATCGATGCTACCTGGCCTGCTGAGTTCCTCCAGCATTTTGTGTGTGTTGCTTGAACTTCCAGCATCTGCAGATTTTCTCTTGTTTGTAGGATGTTTGCTATGGTGGTAGAGTCTAGGACCAGAAGGCACAGCCTCGGAATAGAGAGACGCCCATTTAGAACGGAGATGAGGAGGAATTTCTTTAGCCAGCGGGTGGTGGATCTGTTGTAACAGGCGGCTGTGGAGGCCAGGTCATTGGATGTATTTAAAGTAGAGTTTGATAGATTCTTGATCAGTCAGGGTGTGAGAAGTTACAGAGAGAAGGCAGGAGACGGTGGTTGAGAAGGAAATGTATCAGCCCTGATGAAGTGGCGGAGCAGGTCTGATGGGCTGAATAGCCTAATTCTGCTTCTATGTCTTCTAGTCTTATGGTCTAGTTTCGTATGAAGAATACTAGGGAGGAACAGGATCATATATCCAGGAACAGGATTAGATAGACTACATCCAGTTGGGAAGCAGGATTCGTAATCCCGTGCCTTCCTAGTGCTCGTCATCTGGCACTAGTTTGCAACCAAGTTCTGAAGATAAGTATGGACATTGAGCCTGATCACAGAGATTCAAAGTACATTTATTATCAAAGAATGTATGACTTATACAACCTTGGGGTTGCTCAAAGCAAGAAACCCAAAAGAACCCAATAAAAGAAAAAAAAACCAACACCTGATGTGCAAGAGAAAGAAAAAGTAAACACAAACCATTCCACCAATTGAAACAAAGAGCAACTTTCTGAACCAAATTGAGTCCTCAGATCCAAACCCTGGAGCAGCCCGGAGTAGGCCCAAAACCTCACTGCTCAGTTCATTATAGTAGCAAGCATGGAGCATCTCAGCTGGGGCTGTCTTCATAGCTTCAGCGCCATGGAGAGAGAGGTGACCATCATGGAGAGTGAGCACAATCTGCTAGCATTTAAGGTGTTTTCAATAATTTATTCTTCTGAGTTTTGAATATTTTCCTAACTTTTCTTTGAATTATTGAAAGCTATTTGAAGTGTGTTTTAATATCTCTATTATGGATATTTGCAAACTATCTCAAAGGTCTTTGTCGATCTTGTTTGTGCTTCCTGAGTGCCCGTACTTGCAATGAGATGATGCAGATTCTGTGGGAGGTGAGTTTTGTTGGTGGGACGAATCCAGGACAATCTAACTTAATGCTTGTAACCATTACAAAAAACAAGAACTGAGCATGCATAAATCTGCGGATGTCTGTGGCCCAGGATAAAACTGGTGCTGCTCCTTCAATGATGTGGGCTTGAATGAGTGATTTATGAGCGTGCTACAATATGTTTTAATTGAAAAGGTAATTATTATATCTCATGCAACTTTAATCCTTTTTTGTTGTCTTGTAGAAAACAAAACTTCTGTTAGACTGTGAAAGCAAGTGACATAAAAAGAAACACAAAAGGCTGCTGATGCTGGAATCTGGAGCAACACACAAAATGCTGGAGGAACTCAGTAGGTCCGGCAGCATCTATGGAGGGAAGTGGACCATCAACATTTCTGGTTGAGGCACTTCACCTGGAGTATAGGTGATACTTTTCTACTTTTAAACATGAGGAAGTCTGCAAATGCTGGAAATCTAAAGCAACACACGCAAAATGCTGGAGGAACTTAGCAGGTCAGGCAGCACCTATGGACTGAGATCCTTCTTTAGGACTGAGAAGGAAGGGGCAAGATCTCAGTTTACTTTCTAGTTTAGTTCTTCCCCCCCCCCCATCTTATTATTCCAGTATCTTCCCCCCTTCCTTCTCAGCCTTGAAGAAGAGTCTTGGCCTGAAACTTCATTTGTACAGATGCTGCCTGACCTGCTGAGTTCCTCTATCATTTTGTGTGTGTTGCTTCATCTATTCTACTTGGAGTTTTCCTGGAACTTAAGATTGATCAAAGTTATAGCTATTGTTAAAATCACAATAACACTAGATCACTTTCAGCACTTGTTTATATTTATCCAGAATTAACAAAGAGGGAGTCTCCAAAAGACTCTTGTAAAGAAGCACCACCATCTGTTATGCGGGGGCTACTGCACAAGATCGAAATAAGTTACAGAAACTCGTAAAATTAGTTAGCTCCATCATGGGTTCCAGCCTCTACAGTATCTAAAATATCTTCAAGGAACAGTGCCTTAGGAACTGTCTATCATTAAGGATCCCCACCACCCAGGACATGCCCTCTTCACACTGTTTCCGTTGGGAAGGAGGTACAGAAGCCTGAAGACACATACTCAGTGATTCAGGAACAGCTTCTTCCCCTCTGCCATTTGATTTCTAAATGGACATTGAATCCATGAACACTACCTCACCACGTTTTTATTTCTGTTATTTTGTACAACTTATTTTAACATAACTCTTTAATAGACATATACAGTGCCTATAAAAGCGTATTTGCCCCCCTCTAAGTTTTCATGTTTTATTGTTTTACAACATTGAATCACTGTGGATTTAATTTGGCTTTTTTGACACTGATCGGCAGAAGAAGACTCTTTTGTGTCAAAGTGAAAACAGATCTCTACAAAGATCTCTAAATTAATTTCAAATATAAAACACAAAGGAATTGATTGCATAAGTATTCACCCCCTATTCACGCCAAATCATCACTGGTGTAGACAATTAGTTTTAAAAGTTATATAATTATTTAAAAAGAGGTCTGCTTTTGGAGACCTGTATGCAGTCAAGGTGTTTCAATTGATTGTAGTGAAAATACACCTGTCCCTGGAAGGTCCAGTGTATCTGGTGAGTTGGTATTCTGGTAAAAACTACACCATGAAGACAAAAGAACACTCCGAGCAACTCTGTGAAAAGGTTATTGAAAAGTACAAGTCAGGAGATGTATACAAGAACATTTCCGAATCAGTGAATATCCCCTGGAGTAGAGTTAAGTCAATCATCAAGAAATGGAAAGAATATGGTGCAGCTGTAAATCTGCCTAGAGCAGGCTGTCCTCAAAAACGGAGTGACCATGCAAGAAGACAACTAGTGAGGGAGGCCACCAATAGACATGACAACCCTAGAGGATCTACAAGCTTCAGTGGCTGAGATGGGAGAGACTGCTCATACAATGACCGTTACCTGGATGCTTCTCTAGTCAGAGCTGTACTGGACAGTGGCAAAGCGAAAGCCATTACTGAGAAAAGCTCACATGAAATGTCAGCCAGAGTTTGCCAGAAGGCGTGTGGGAGACTCTGAAGTCAGCTGGAAGAAGGTTCTATGGTCTGATGAAACCAAAAGTCAGCTTTTTGACCATCAGCCTAAACATTATGTACATCATCAAAAAACACACCAGTCTTGCTGTGAGGCATGGTGGTGGCTGCATCATGCTGTTGGGATGCTTCACTGCAGCAGGCCTTGGAATGCTTGTAAAATGAATGTAGCAAAATACAGGGAAATCCTGGAGAAAAACCTGATACAGTCTGCAAGAGAATTGCAATATCGAGCCAAGTTGGAAGCCCAGGCTAACCAGAGGGATGCCGGTAGACTATGGCAGAGCCTAAATGAGATCACTAGGCGCAAAGGAAAGGCTGGGAATATCAATAACTGTAGCGCTTCTCTTCCTGACGAACTTAACATATTCTACGCAAGATTCGAACAGAAGAGGAGCATCCTGCTCCCTCTGGATGAATCGGACCTGGTGGCATGGAGATTCATCGTCGCCGAGGAGGACATTAGAAGGGCCTTCCTGAAGATAAATCCAAGGAAGGCAACAAGCCCAGATGGCGTCCCAGGATGGGTTCTCCGGGCCTGTGCAAGTGAACTAGCTGGAGTGTTTGCTGACATCTTCAACTGCTCCTTGCTTCAGTCTAAGATCCTCTTGTGTTTTAAGAAGGCAACGATAATCCCGGTGCCGAAGAAGAGCAAGGTGGCATGCTTGAATAACTATCGACCTGTGGCTCTGACATCAATTGCTATGAAGTGCTTCGAGAGATTGGTTATGGCGCACATCAACCACAGCCTACCGGTCAACCTCGACGCTTTGCAATTCGCCTACCAGAGCAACAGGTCAATGGCGGATGCCATCTCTCTGGCCCTACATTCCTCCTTAGAACACCTGGAGAATAAAGATGCATATGTAAGGCTCCTTTTCATTGACTACAGCTCTGCCTTTAATACCATCATTCCAAATAAACTGATTCCTAAGCTCCGGAACCTGGGCCTTAGCACTCAGATCTGCAGCTGGATCTTCAACTTCCTCACAGACAGGACCCAGGCTGTAAAAAATAGGGGACAAGCTCTCCTCTACAATCTCTCTGAGCACCGGTGCCCCACAAGGCTGTGTACTCAGCCCCCTGCTGTACTCACTGTACACCCATGATTGTGTAGCCAAGTTTCCATCAAACTCAATATATAAGTTTGCTGATGACACAACAATTGTAGGCCGTATCTCTGGTAATGATGAGTTTGAGTACAGAGAGGAGATTAAGAACCCGGTGGCATGGTGCAAAGACAATAACCTATCCCTCAATGTCAGCAAGAAGAAGGAATTGGTTGTTGACTTCAGAAGGAGTAGCGGACCGCACGACCCCATTTACATCAGTAGTGCGCAAGTGGAACAGGTCAAAAGCTTTAAGTTCCTCGGGTCAATATCACAAATGACCTGACTTGGTCCAACCAAGCAGAGCCCACTGCCAAGAAAGCCCACCAGCGCCTTTACATCCTGAAGAAATTTGGCCTGTCCCCTAAAACCCTCACTAGTTTTATAGGTGCACCGTAGAAAGCATTCTTCTAGGGTGCATCACAACCTGGTATGGAAGTTGTCCTGTCCAGGACCGGAAGAAGCTACAGAAGATTGTGAACACAGCCCAGCACATCACACAAACCAATCTTCCGTCCTTGGACTCACTTTACACCGCACGCTGTTGGAGCAGTGCTGCAAGGATAATCAAGGACACGACCCACCCAGCCAACACACTTTTCATCCCTCTTTCCTCCGGGAGAAGGCTCAGGAGCTTGAAGACTCATACGGCCAGATTTGGGAACAGCTTCCTTCCAACTGTGATAAGACTGCTGAACGGATCCTGACCCGGATCTGGGCCATACCCTCCAAATATCTGGACCTGCCTCTCGGTTTTTTTTGCACTACCTCACGTTCCCTTTTCTATTTTCTAATTATGATTTATAATTTAAATTTTTTTATATTTACTATCAATTTGTACTCCAGGGAGCGTGAAGTGCAGAATCAAATATCGCTGTGATGATTGTATGTTCTAGTATCAATTGTCTGGCGACAATAAAGTATAAAGTATAAACTTGGAAGAAGATTTGTTTCCAGCAAGACAATGACCCCAATCATAAAGCCAAAGCTACATAAGAATGGCTTAAAAACAACAAAGTTAATATCCTGGAGTGGCCAAGTCAGAGTCCAGATCTCAATCCAATTGCAAATTTGTGGCTGGATTTGAAAAGGACTGTTTATTCATGATCCCCATGCAATCTGATAGAACTTGAACAGTTTTGCAAAGAAGAATGGGGAAAAATTGCAGTGTCCAGATGTGCAAAGCTGATAGAGATCTATGCACACAGATTCAGGGCTGTAATTGCTGCCAAAGGTGCATCTACTAAACACTGACCTGAAAAGAGTAAGTAATTATGCAATCAATTACTTTGTGTTTAATAATTGTAATACATTTAGACCAATTTGTAGAAACTTGTTTTCACTTTGACATGAGTCTTTTCTGTTGATCAGTGTCATATAAGCCAAAGTAGATCCACAGTGATTCAATGTTGTAAAACAATAAAACATGAAAACTTCCAGAGGGGGGGAGGAGGTGAATACTTTTTATAGGCACTGCATATACTTAATGTAACTCAATTTTTTCTCTATATTTATTTATCATGCAATTCATTGTATAAAGTTGCCATAAAGTTAACAAATTTCATAACATATGCCGAACATACTAAATCGGATTCTGATTCTAAATTGTTACACTTTTTAAAAGATAGAGTATCCAGTATGAATGTCGAACCTTAGTAGGTGAAACAATGAGATCCTAAATGCTAGACTGAAAATGGCTTGCTTTATTGTACACCCACTTGCAGATTACCAGACAGCTCTGTGCATTCTCCACTGCCACAGCACAGTGAAATGGACTCATTAGGGTGACGTAAACCAAGGAGATTCTTTTGGAGCAAGTCAGATTATACATTATACTTTCCCAGACCCCGATGATCTATTGCTGTATTTTTATAAAAGCTCTTAAAGTAAGGAACGAAACCCTAGACTGACTGCATCAGCAGAGATCAGAAGCAGACGCATTCCCCACACTTCCCTGCTTTACATCAATACGTCATCTTTCATGGGCTTCACTCTGTGAGGGGATATGGAACTGTTGCAATAAAATTACCTGTGGCAGAATCTATCACTTTTGGTAGCACCTTCTTGAGTGCCACTAGGGGTGTATCATTCCACCCCACTCTACCAGCCCACAGAATAGATCAATGGCCTAAACATTGTCCATGGGCATGTCGGAAATATAGGTATGAACTGTTTACCTCTGGTTCCCTCCAAGTGGCATTGGGATCAACTTCATTGCACAAGTCCAGTGATTAGTGTCATATTCACCAGTACAAGACTACAAAAGGAGCATTAATTATTGTCCATTTTTATCAGTGTATGATTGATTAAACCGAGCAGTTATCTGGCATTCTGAAACACAAAGCCATGACTTGCATGATCAAAGAACTTTTAACCAATTTAACCAATTGGTACCAGTTAGAATGAATACCTTGTCTCCCTGTGTGCTGGCTAACACAAGCCCTCATTTTCTTAGAGTCATGGAGCCATGGTGTGCTACAGCACAGAAACAGGGCCTTCGGCCTGGTTTTCTGCACAGTCCTACGTACCTGCACCCTAGACCATAGTCCTCCATGCCTCTCTCATCCATGTACCTATCCAGACTTCTCTTCAGTTGAACCCACTTCTGCTAGCAGCTTGTTCCATACTTGCATCACCCTCTGATTCTCCTTAACTATTTCACCGTGCACTCTTAACCTATGTCCCTTAGTTCTTGAATCACCCAACCTGAAGGGAAAAAGCTTAGATAAAGTATTTGGGTTATAAACTGTTGCACAAGGAAAAAAAATTAATGAATTTCCCCCTCCTGTGATCCCAATATTGACAGGAGCCATTTATGAAGGTATACTGAGAGTCCAAGGCCAGGTCCCTTGTGTCTCAGTGCATGGAAATAATGGAGTTAACTTGCATTGGCTTACTGGGCAAATAGCTGACAGCACAAAAATTGCTGGAAAGCAGAGAATAGCATGCTCACAATTAATCTTCTGAGAAGAGTTAGGAAAGGCACTATTAGTTTGAAAACACAGCCTCTCATTAAAATCCAACTTTATTAACCATCTCCTGCTGCCCTTTAATCTTACCGCACTCTATCAATCAATGGGATGTGAAGATCGAATCACTTGCACAGCGTATAATCTCTGCTTGACTCATTTAAAGGGCGACTTACACTGCTTGCATCAGGAGTACTTTAATCAGTTCTTGGGGGGAAGAAGACCTTACATATTGTCTGCTGACAATTCTCAAAGTATTTACGAAGCTTCTTTGCTACTACCACCTGGGTAACGCGCAGTCTTAAAACAAGTTCTGATTGCACAAAGTGCAGGCCTGTTCCTGTATTCTGTTACCATCCACCTCATTTGTACTTTACAAATCCCAAGATTGCAGGGTGTGCATCATGACATGAACAGAACACGATCTGCTCCCGTGCTGTACCATAAGGCTTGAGCAGGGCATGAGTCTCAATTACCTTGGGGAGGCGGGGGGGGGGGGGGTGCGGGTTTAAAAACTGAATTCACTGTGACAGCTCTCTGGGCTGTGACATGAGGTTGAAGTTCTGTTCCAGAGGAGGCATGAGGGGCATTTCATGTAGGGTATGGTGGATAGGTGGCTATCTGGAACAAGCTAATGGAGGAGGTAACGGAGACACAATTATTACAATGTTAATGTTTTCGGACAGGTACTTGGTTAGGAAACGGGCAGAAGGATATAGGCCTAAGGCTGGAAAATGGAACTGGCGTAGAAAGATGTTACGGTTGGCATGGGTGAGGTGGCCCAAAAGGGTTCATTTCTGTGCTACACTGCATTGTGATTCTGTGATTCAGCTGCACGTTTTGCTGGGAAACTATGCCCACTTGTTGCTGCTCAAACCAATCTGAACTGGTGAAGCCAAACAATCTTCAGAGCTGTTCTTTGGCATGTGCCTCAAAATTACTTGTTGTTCCTGACTAGCTTCTCCCCCTTCTGATCCTGAGATTCTCATGCCTTTGCAATTCAGACTTTCCAACCTGTGCTTGGAATTTTATGCCATTTAATGTGTCAGAAGTGAGATGTCCTGGAAAAGAATTAGCTGTATTAAAGTGGCAAATTAAATTATGTGCCCACATCCTAGATGGTGTCTCAAATAAATAAGGGCGAATAAAATATGTGAATCAAATAAGGTCCAAATAAAACATCAACTATGGACCAGTTAAAATGTACCGATGTCACAAAACAACAAATTTCACAACATATTTATATTGTTAATAAACCTGATTCTGATTCTGATTCTGATTCCTAACACAGGACCATGGCACACACTTAGAATATGTTTACTTTGCATTAACTGAAAATAGCACAATTAGTTTTATGTAACATCAGAGGAGTGGAATAAATATAGGAAAGTTTGCAACAAAGCTCTTGTGATTTCTGTTCTACGTGGGGGTAATTTTAAAGCACTCAACCAAAGTGCCTTAGGCACTGAAATTTCTCTGTTTACTGTACATGGAACAAAGTGACCTTGGCCCTTCAGATGTCACAACAATCCATTAAAGTATTTTAACAAGCACGTATGGGCACCCACTGTGCCGAGATCTGGGAAATATAGGCAGGTAATCTAAACTCCATTAAAACTTTGAACAAGTGGCAAGAATGACTAGACTTTGAAAGAACACTGCAAAATCACATGGAAAATAAAGACTATTTATTCAGCACATATGGTTGCTGCACCCACATTCCCGTTTGCCACAAAGGAATACGTTTACTTTGAAGTCAACTTAAGTGGGAAGGATAATATTCCACTGTTTTTTTTGAGCTTTTGTGTTGACTAGGTGAAAAAAAATCGGGGCAGTCAGGAGCACAGAATTAAAAATAAAAGATTAACAAGTTGCATCCTTTTCTCTGATCACTAGGGGGCAAACAGCATTCAGCCCAAAGTGTATCATCTGCTTTAATAAATGTGCCTGTTTCTGGAGCTGAATAAATACCTTGCTCCTTCCACCTCTGGCATATAGATTTGGAATCCACATCAGACTGATGGAATGCAAATCCTCTTTGTCTGCTGGTATTCCCTTGGAATGCATTGAAGATTTCATTAATTGTGACCAGAAGAAATCTACTTTCGCTGTTACCGCAGAGCCTAGGAAACTTCAATGTTCTTCTAAAGGCATACTCAGTACAACCTCAAAGATCTTGACGAGTGCTTGAATGGCAATTTTTAAAAGCGCCACAGTAGGTAGTGCTGCTGTTTTGCTGCTTTGGCGACCTGGATTCAGTCTTGAATTCCAACGCTGTATGTAGGGGAATTAAGGGCTATAGGGAAAAGGCAGGTAGGTGGAGATGAGCCCATGGCCAGATCAGCCATGATCTTATTAAATGGCAGAGCAGGCTCGACGGGTCAGATGGCCGACTCCTGCTCCTATTTCTTATGTTCTCATATGTATGGGGTGAGCATATGGTTTTCACTGGGTACTCCAGTACCTTTCAAAAGACATGGTGGCTGGCGGGTTAATCAGCTGCTTTACATTATTTTACCTATCGGTAGGAAAATTGTTGGTAAACATAGATATAGAAACATAGAAAACCCTACAACACTATACAGGTTCTTTGGCCCACAGTGCTGTGCCGAACATGTACTTACTTTAGCAATTACCTCGGGTTACACATAGCCCTGTATTTTTCCTAAGCTCCATGTACCTGTCCAGGAGTCTCTTAAAAGACTCTATTGTATCCCTTAAAAGAAGAAGAGAATCAAAAGTATTTGAAGAGAAAAAGACAGAAAATATGCGGTGGAGAAAGGGTGAAATCTGAAGGGTGGAAAAGACTCAGTGAGCCAAATGGCCTTTTCTCTGTTAAAGAAATGTGAATTTATAAATACAATATTATGTAATCTGGACTTGGGGGCTGCAAAGGCTAGTAGCTGTGATCCCTGTTGGCTAATACCTCCCCTCATCACTGTACAATCCTTGTGGCAGTACTTTGATGCAAAGCAGCGGATTGTTCGGTCATGTTAGAGAGAAATCATGTGCCAGTTTTACTGAATTGGACTGGAATCACACAGGTGTTTAAAGAACTTCTCTGAATGTTGGGGGCAAACTTGCAATGTGTGGACATTCTGACTGACATCTGCTTCATAGATTTCCAGATTTTAAAACATGAATTTTATTTTTCACAGTGAACAGCATAGACCCTTCATGTCCCTATGTCCCTCCATAGATGCTACCTGACCTGCTGAGCTCCTCCGGCATTTTATATGTGCCTCCTGATTGGTGCCTCAGTGGTCTCCTGTGTCTCTAAGTTATGAATTATCTGGATTATTAGCCCAGGTCTCTGGAGTGCTGAAAAACCAGTTTAATAATTACTGATTAAAAGCGTTATCTTACTACTTGAAAATCAAAATGGATTGGTACCTGCTCATAGGTTGCTGATTCCTGTGGTTTCTTTCACTCACTTGAGTTCCAGTTTCACGTTCCCTTGAAACTCAATCATTCTGTGCAACACACACACAAAATGCTGGAGGAACTCAGCAGTTCAGCCAGTATCTATGGAGAGAAATTGACAGCCTGCAGAATCCCCTGTGTCACCTGATTCTATTGCTTGCTTTAAACTTACAGGATTCACTAGAAATTTATTATTTTCTATAAATATCTAAAAACATGTGTCAGAGCATTAAAAGAATATCATCGGATAGTCTGGAAAATCACTAGTCAGCCACGTCCAATCTCCTATGTACTGTATGTCAGATTGACAGAGCTTTTCTCTACCACGTTACCATTCTGTGAAAAGTCTCCACCTAGCAGGTTTGGGCAACACAGTTCATAGCAGTGGACTGAGAACTGATTACTGGACAGAAAACAAAGAATGGGAGTCAAAAAAAATTCTCCTCATGTTGGCCACCTGTGAGTAGTGGGACATGGAACATGGGAGGGATTAGTGCCATTAACAATCAGTGTAGGGCACTGAAGCGTGTGGTAGAACAAAGGAATCTGGGAATACAGATCCATTATTCCTTGAGAATGGTTTCACAGTTAGATAGGGTCATAAAGAGAACTCTTGGCACATTGGCTTTCATAAATCAGAGCACTAAGTACAGGAGTTGTGATAATATGTTGAAGTTGTATCAGGTGCTGGTGAGGAATTAGGAATTTTGTGTGCAGTTCTGGTTACCTACTTTGAGGAAGGATATTGATAAGCTTGAAAGAGTGCAGAGAAAACTTATAAGGATGTTGTCAGGAATTGAGGACCTGAATTATAGGGAAAGGTTGAAAAGGTTAGGACTTTACTGCCTGGAGCGTAGGAGAATGAGAGGAGAGCTTTTAGAAATATACAGAATTCTGAGGGATATAGATAGGGAAAACACGCAGCTTTTCTCTTTAAGGTTGGGTGAGACTAGAACTAGAGGTCATAGGTTTAGGATGAAAGGTCAACTACTCAAGGGGAACCTGAGAGGGAGATTCTTCATTTACACAGGGGTGGAACAAGCTGCCAGTGTAAGTTGCGTATATGGGTTCAAAGGCAACATTTAAGAGCAGTTTAGAATAGGTATGTAGATGAGAGGGGTATGATTCAGGTGCAGGTCCAAAACTCCTAAAGGGCTCCGGATCTTGACAGAGAGAAGATGTTACCTCTTGCTCGAGAGTCTAGAAACATAGGCTGCAATTTCAGTATTACACTGTTTAGGACTGAGATGAAGAATAGTTTCTTCACTTCTGGCATGGTGAACTCTTGGAATTCTCTACCTTATAATTCTGTGGAGACTCAGTCACTGAGCTCATTCAAAACAGACTTAGATTTCTGGATAGTCAGGGAACTAAGAGGTAGAGGGACAGAGCAGAAAAATGGCACTGCAGTAGAAGGCAAGCCATGATCTTGATGAATGATGAAACCAATGTTCCCTCTAATTTTTTTTACAGCTGCACGGACTAACCATTGCTCAGAACAGGAAACTTTTACACAGCCTGAAAACACACGGCTCTTTAAATGTTTTTTTTTTGTAACATGCACATAAAAACAAACACAAACCACAACCCACAACACAAATAAACAATATCAGGAAGTCAAAATAACTGACAGACACAATGGCAAAAGTAAAATGTCTTGACTAGACAGCATTAGTGTTCAGCGGACTGGCAGTTTATTGGCAAAGAGCTACCAATTTCCTTTCTCTGGGTATTGTTATAATTTGAAGCAGTGTTGTAACTTGAAGTTCAATTCAATTCAAATTTAATTGTCAGTTAACCATCCACGAATACTCATGAATACAGCTAAATGAGACAGTGTTACTACTGAACACTGAAATGTAAATAAGTTGAAGCTCTAAAATGTTTCAAAGTAAAGGCTGTGGTACAATTATTATTTAAAAAATGTATGGATTGTATTCATTAACACATAATTAACTACAGGGTATTTCACAATTATATTAACATAGCTTTCAAAATTATATTAACATTATATAAAAGAAAATTCCAGCTGCACTTCAATAAATGCTGTGTGGATGGGAGCATTTCAGTTACCGCGAGGCTGTGCACCCATGCTACTTCGAGGGATCAGTGGGTGGACCAGGATTGAAGGGATGGAAACCTACTTCTGATCCCTGTTCTTACAGTTTCGTGTACAGATCTTGGTAGTCTGCTGAGACCTGCACAACCTGGCCCAAGATTTTCTGTTGTGCTTTTGCAGAATTTTCTGATTTGTTTTGGATTCCCAATACCTATTGTAGAAATATTGAGTGCACATCTTTGCTTACTCATGGCTAGACTTAAGTGCAAATGATTTGACAAAGCAATCATCTCTTTGCAGTGTAGATGGACTCTAGTTACTTGTGAAAAACTATTCCTCTTTTCTTGGTGTGGGTCAGTTGTTGAAAGCTGATGCACTTGCTGACTCCAAATACCGGTTAAAGTTGCATGTGTATGGAGAGGCCTGAAAGCTTTATAAACTTCCTTTCACAGAAGGTGTAGTTATACTGCATATTCCGATTGATCGGTGGCCAAAATGTTTTCATATTATTGCAAAGTGTGATTAAACGAGAATGGTTTCTGCGCCATTTGGCCCTGGTCACTTTAATGAAAGATTTATTTATAACATTTATTGCCCATGTCTGGTTTTCCTCTACTCTATGCACTCTAAAAAGAAAACATTCTAACTAAATATGACAACTCTTAATAATGTGACTTATATTGAATGCTTTTGATTTGCTTCATTATGTTTGTTTTGGACAGTAAACGTTCTCAATGCGAGTGCTTAATCATGAACTTCATTTATGTTTTTAAATAAGGTAAGATAGTGTAAGAGCATTTCAGTACCAAATTCAGAGCTAATGGAAATTACATCATGTATAGTCAAAGAGCAACTGTGGTGCTGTTTATCCAAAAGCGAAAGGAAGATTGAGTCACATTTAAACTATAGATTGGGAAAGAAATCCTTTCACCCATTGTTTAAGTATTGTGCCTAAGCTGCAAAGGATTGTGAATCCCTATTCTCTCTAGGTCAAGGCAAGGACTCCAGGTCCTAGTGATGATGTGGCCTGCATGGTCAGATTGGTTATATCACTCCTGCCACAGTGTGTGTCAGAGTAACATTATGTGATGAGTAATGCTCTCTGTCTTGTTTTTCAGCCCTCAATGCGGTGAGGAAGGAAATTAAATCTGTAAAGTCTTTGGATCTTACTGTAGTTCCTAGTAGCACATATAACATATCCAAGTATTAGTGCACCAAAGCACTTCAGGGTGCCTCATAGGAGCAATGTCAAAGTTTGGAACTAGGAATAGGAGGAGATATTGAGAGTGGGTGGAGATATGTCTTTACAAAAAGGAAGTGCGAGGTGTTCCTTCCCTCCGCGAGCCTGCAGGTCATCCTTGGGAAAGGTGTAGCACCTGCTTAGCCCCAGAATCTGAGTCAGGTGAAGCCATGGGAGCAGGTGGTGGATGGTCGTACGAGCAGCTGGTGCAGATCACAAGTCCTGGTTATGCGACCACCGACACCTGGCAGACAATCTCTGAAGAGTAATGATAATGGCTGGGGTCACCTGTCTTGTAAAGACACTGCCCAGAAGAAGGCAATGGCGAAGCACTTCTGAAGAAAAATTTGTCAAGAACAATTATGGTCGTGGAAAGACTGTGATCACCTACGTCATATAACACAGCACATAATGGTGATGATGATGATTGAGACAGATGACCAAGAACTACAGTATGTCAAAGTAGTTCATTTTGACCAAGTTCAGGAAATGTTAAAGAGAGTGGGAGAGATCAAGATTAGATTAGTTTAGCATTTATACATTGAAAGATAAAGTTAAATGCTGACAAATGTCTCCACACTTCTGGCGCCAACATAACATACCCACAACTCGCTAACCCTAATTTGTACAACTTTGGAATGTGGGATGAAACTGGAGCATCCGGAGAGAACCTACACGTTCACAGGTAGAATGTACAAATTCCTTACAGGTCATGGTGGCAATTGAACCCCGATTGATGATTGTTGGTTCTCTAACAGTGCAACATAATTGCTACTCTACCATGCCACGCCAAGCGGTTCAGAGAAGGATCTCCAGAACTCAAGATGTAGAAAACTGAAAGCATGAGCACTTCTGTTGAAATGATTCAATTCGATGATGATTGAGGGATTAGAATCAAAAATGTTTGGGTACAATCAGGAAGACTTATGGCTGGAGGACATTACAGAGCCAATGTAAATCATCCAACACAAGGTACCAGCTGAGCTGGATGGTTCAGATTAGGAGTTTAGGACAATTGCAAGTCTGTTGAAGAAAGAAATACAGATACTGGCCAAGACTGTTAGGGAGTATTCAGGAGTTACTTGAATATAGCAGGTGCTAATTCAGATGAGAACCAGTCTTCAGCTCTTAATGTGGATTGCAAATTGCAAGCAGTAATTTAAAGTTAAAAGCATGCCTTTGCACTGTCTGTGGAGCACAGGCTGTCCCAGAGACTAAGAGATACTGTTTGAAAAATGGTCACCATGAAATATTTACAATGCATCAACCAAAAATTAAGACAATGGGGTTGTGTTAATTGGCCTGCATCAAACCAGGCAACATGGCTAAGTTATTTGCACCATTGTGACCTGAGTTCATGCTGGCAGACCAGACTGCTGTTGGCACTTCGCATATCAAACATTATCACAGGTACTGTATAATCAATATGACAGGGATGTGTAGTTATGGCTCAAGTACAGAGGGAGAGACACAAGTGGATGAACAGTTCACTGACTTTTAATAAGAACTGTGCAAAATTAAAGGAAAACAATAAATGTTAGGCCAACAAGGCCGTTAACTAAATCTCTCAAACTGAACGCTGGATGAGAGACTTGTCTCTGATGACATGGGCAGGAGCCCAAGAATGTTCCTCCAGCCCATAGCCTTCACAATCCACTAGATACTGGACCCCGCCAGGAGGTGACATACAGAATAGATCAGCGAACCACCCACTAAGTGGTGAGGATGGGGAGGGGGAGTGACTGAGACTTTGTTGATAGCCTTCTCCACTACGAATGGTCCCATGTAGCACGAGGCCAACTTATAAATACACGAAAACAAACGGGGCCTGAAAAACAGCAGGGGCATTCATCAGACCAAAGATATCATCACGAGGTACTTGTGGTGGCCAGTGGAGGTGTTGAATGTTGTCCTCCATTTGTCCCCTTGTTAGATATGAACTAAGTTGTAAGCACAATGCAAATCAGGCTTGGAGAATATGGTTGCCCCTTGGAGATGTTCAAACACAGAGGCAAGCAGGGGAAGAGGGTGGTTCTTCACTGTGATGTTGTTGAGGGGTCGATAATCAACGTAAGAACGGACCTTGCTATCTTTCTTGCTCACAAAAAGGAAGCCCGTCCCTGCTGGCGAGGTTGACGGATGGATAAGTCCTCAGGCTAATGCCTCCCTGATGTACTCTTCCATAGCCACCGTTTCAGGATGAGAAAGGAAAAAGTAAAGGGGGGACTAGTACAGGGTAAGAGGTCAATGGCACAGTCGTATGGCTGGTCTGGAGGCAGTGAGGTAGCCTTCTTCCCACTGAAGACCTCAAGAAGGTCCGCATATTCAACTGCAGCACCAAAGAGGTCCACATTAGCAGTTGATACAGGAGGGGATACACTGACAGGGGCTTGAGCTGGACCCAGAGAGGTAAACATGGTATGCCGATCCCCACTCTTGCAGTGTCGTTGGGAACCAATTTATCCATAGGTTGTGTCAAGGTAGTCAGGGAAGTCCAAGCACCAGCAGTAGTTCAGGCCAATCAACAAGTCAGAAGGAGAGCTGTTCCTATCACTGCCCTTTAGCACAAGTTGGCGGGGTTCTGTGGAAAGGTGGATCTTGCTGATGCCCAGAGACTGACCATCCAGAGAGTTGACATCAAAATTCTCTCCCAATTGCTGAGTTGGAATCCTCCACCTTTGAGTTAGAGAGGTATCTATGAGGCTCCCAGCTGCCCTGGAGTCAATAACTGCCTGAAGCTCGTGGGTCTGAGGCCCCTATGACAAGGAAGCCGTGAGGATTATGCAATTAAGGGAAGATGCTTGCGGGGAGAATTGACACATCAGAATTACCCTTCCTGCTGATTTGTGTCCTCTTTTACTGGCGGCTTGGGACATGATGCTCAGAAGTGTCCTCGATCACCACAGTAGAGGCAGGAACCTGTTCTCCCGCACTGATCTTGTTCCTCCTGAGATAGGTGCATCTGCCCCATCTGCAAAGGTTCCTCTGCAGACTGTGTACTGGGTAATGAGGGAGTAGGTGAAGGCAGATGGTTATCTAAGGAGTGTTCTTTCTCTGCGTCATTCAGTTGTCAGTTTGAATGGCCAGATTTATCAGGACACGCAGGCTGCCCAGCTCATCACATACTGTGACCTCATGCCAGACCCCTATGCTCAGCCCACACTGGAAGAGAACGATGAGGGATCCCTCCTTCCCACCTTAACCGCAAGCATGTGGAACTTTACTATGTCATCCCTCTCTGTCCCTCTACTTGGTGCAGGTCCAAGAACCAATGGGGAGCTTCCTGGCCCAGTACTAGAAGATCAAAAGCTCTCTTGAACTGGACTACAAATTGCTGGAGTGACTAGGCTGCAGGGAGACCTTGTTCTTGTGAAGCACGGGACAAGCTGAGTGGGGGTCTGTCTTAGAGATTCATTGTGTAAGCTAGTTTATATGCATCATGACTGAGCTGACCTGGCCTGGCTTGGGAAGTCAGCTCACACTGGGTAATAAAATTCTTGCAGTCACTGGAGTATCTGCCTGGTGGAGGAATACGTGGTTCTGGTCCAAACGCCGTCATGGGAGTCAGGAGATTAGTGTCCAAGAATGATGAGACTGCTAAAGGGGAGGAGGTGGGAGATACTGGGAGTGGAACTGACTTGGCTGAAAGCTGTTAGGTTGCGGCAGTGTGAGTTGTAATGGCTGCCATCCAATTCTGGCTGTCAGTAGTAAGCTACTGAACCTCATCCATGAGAGCAATAATCGCTGTCACCTAATTCCAGCTGTCCAGGGTGATTTGCTGAATTGTTGCTGTGAGGACTGACACCTGCCCTTCCTACTAGGACTGGGCTTGCCACTCTGAAAGTAGTTGTCTCACTGCACGAGACACTTCTGCCAACCAATTCTCTACCGATATTAGCTTCTCCTCCATGAATGTTGGTTCGGGCCGAGCTTGTTGCTCCGTGAGTAGTTGTCACTCTGCATGAGTCACCTCTGTCAACGCAGCCTCCACTGACTGTAACTTCCCCCTATCTGACCAACAAAGGTCAGGACCATTGTCAGCTGTTCTCTCTCCGCTGGGTTCATTTTCTTTGTGATCAAGTCCTGTTGACAGGAATGTGCGGTTATGGTCCAAGTGTGGAGGGAGAGACATTGAAGCAGACGGACAGTTCATTGACTTTTAATAAGAACCATGCAGAATTAAAAGAAAAAAGAAATGCTCGGCCAACAGGGCTATTAACTGAAACTCTCAAACTGAAGGCTAACACTGACACTGCGGCTCATAAGCCTTAACACAAAATAAATGCCACTCCTTTGCAGTGTCAGTCTAAACAGTAGTCTTCTTTCTCAGAACAAGGATAAAGCTAAGCAGGGAGCATTGACGTTGCTGTGCTTTTGGTCAGGACCCAACAACGCTGAAACAATAGGAAGGGAGTTAAATATGATCTCAATGAAGCACTGATTGGCTGGAATGTGCATACTCACGAGCGTGATTGTTGACCCTGCTTATCAGCCCACCTGTGAGGGCACGCAGATCCTGTGGCAGAGTGCATTGCTGTGACACGATCAACAGTTCTTTCTGTACTCAGGACATTTTTGAACTCCGAGACAGCCCTGACAACATTTTTAGGTGTCTGTAGTTTCTGCCCCCAGAAGCTTTTCGACTATTGGTGTGAATTAATTTGTGACAGTGGTATTTGAGCATTCAGAGGTGTCTTCCACTGTAAATATGTAATTTAAAGGAAGCATCGTCAACCCAAGATATTGAAAGTAATGTCATTGTAACTTTTGAAACTATATTGAATCACCTGCTTTTACCGTTGATCTTAAGGGTATAAAAATGTGATGTACATTTGGATTTGTGAGACTCTACTGAGAGTGACTCCAGAGGAATGCCTGCTTGTCATGACGAATAAAGACTTCTCTATCACCAGCCTCAGTGTCTCTCCGGTGACTTCGATCACAGTCACAACAAAGAACACACTGAAATAGTTGTGTCCAGGGCAGGGCCTGGGCCCCTGGGCTACAGGCCCTGATGGGCCCCTGCTGACACTGTAAAATGCTGCTGTACCAAGCAAAAAAAGGCAAAAACAAGAGCAAAGGTTGTACTGGTCTAAATATCAAAGCTGTGGACCAAGACATTGGTTTAGTACAATATGTAGAATATAAACTAACAGGCCTTAAGAGCGAGGACAGAAAGTAATGCAGGTTCCTAGTTTGAAGGACAGCATCTAAAGCTCTCAAAAATTGACCTAGGCTTCGTTGGCTTAGTAAAGTTATGAGGGAGACGAAGTATGAAGTACCCAATCTTAAATCTTTATTTAGCTATTGCTGCATATACCATAGGCCTCATTTCTCAAACAATGCCAAAGCTTTTTTATCTAGATATTTTTCTCAACCATGTGTTCTGAGAAAGTAAAATGGAAATGAGAGACAAAAAGGCCAAGAGAGATGGCACTGTGGCAAACTAGGAAACTTGACAATACTCCGACAATCTTTTTGAAAAATGAGATCTAGCACATACTGACCTATTGCTGTGCTGTGTGGCTTGCAGAGTAAAGGCCACTTATTAGTAGACACACTCTGACTCAAACTGTTTTTGCAGTTCTGTATCTATTCTTCCGCGTCAGACGTTAGTGTAACGTAGGTCAGTATCGTTTTCCTGTGGTGTTTGCTATTTCCATGCTCTCCTATGCGCTCAGCGGCATGTTTCCAGTCGCTAAAGCCAGTTTCGAAGATGGGCTGACAGTTACCATCACTGAAGATGCGGCATGCAATACAAAACACACAGCTGGTGGAAGGGGAATATAAGAGCCATTGCCTTGATATGTATTCACCGTTTACCAGCTGGCGTTTGAAGTGAAATTTGGAGAAAAAACCTCTCTGCTGTTTGTATACTGGTTCCAAAGCTTTGATATCCACATCCTTATTCTGGCAGGATTCCGGCCCTTTCTTAGCCCAGTACGCTCGGACTGAGTCATCTATCGTTTCCTTTCCCCAGCGAGCAGGATCAGTGCTGTAAGGATCCTCAGTAGCGGTAACGTTAACATTAATGGCGGCTCAACTTGGTTGTTCGGAGGCCTCTGTGGTTGGGAATCCCACAGTCATGCTTTCTGCCTCTTCAACGTTAGCTGCTGACCGTGGCAAGGACGGTGGTCCCGTGCTAGCGCTAGTGCGAGCTGTTGAACAAGTCTCCATTTGTCCACTGGTCTCAGACTGTGACAAGAGCGATGGTACTGCTGCATCGTCGAGAACAGGTTTACAAAATTCTGTCAATTTCAATGTATTTTTTAATGCTTCTTTCTCACAGTCCTCTTTTTCTTGTTTCTTTTTTCTTTTCCGTGCTCCACTCTCATTTTTTTTTGTCCACCATGATGATAGCTACCTATTTTGGTCCCCTGGGCTGCAGCCCAGCCTAGCCCTGCCTAAAGTCCGGCCCTGGTCCAGGGGCAACAAAGCATGGATGAGAGTTTTAGCGGTTTGCCGTACATTAGTAGATATTATGAAAGGGGACTTGTAATCTGTTTGCTGAGTCAACTGTCTGGAAAATTAGCAGATCTAAAGCAGAAGATAAAGGTAAGGCAGGCCTAGCTAGAATGAGCTTATCTTTTGTACAAGGCCCTCATAATTGGAGAACTGCAATAGCAGTTTTAATTAGACGGAAAGTATAAGGGAGATGGACTGGGCATGTATTTTACACTGCGAGTGGTAGATACCTGGACCAGGCTGCCAGGGCTAGTGGTGGAAGCAGGTTTGATAATGTTTAAGAGGCTTTTAGATATAAACATGAATTGGCAGAGAATGGAGGTATACGAATCATGGAAAAGGAGAAGAGATTTAATTTGGCATCATGATCAGTGAAGTTGTCATAGGCTGAACTGTACTGTACTGTTCTTTGTTCTATGTTCTAGTTTTTTATTAATTGAGTCAACTCACTAATCCCCAAAACAGAAACAGTTAATTGTACTTTTTCATTTAAAACTGTTATGAAATCCATTGCAATCAATATTTTATGTGTACTTAGTGCCTGAACAAATTTCTTCCTCAGAATTCTTGGACTTTCCAGTATTTATTTGGTGGAAATTGCTGCTGGTCCATCTCTGATTTCCAGACAAACAGTCTTGACATTTAGCAGTAGAAGGATCAGAAGTACAGCTGTTAAGTTAGAGTTGAGAGTTGCCAGCATCCATGTGGTTTTGCCCATTACGTTGCCAAGGGCGGCACAGTAGCGAAGCAGCTGGTGTAACACTTTACAGCACTAGCGAATGGGGTTCACTTCCTGCCACCAGCTATGAAGAGTTTGTACGCTCTTCCCATGACCACATGGATTTCCTGCGGGTGTTCTGGTTTCCTCCCACATTCCAAAGATGTATGGATTAGGGTTAGTAAGTTGTGGGCATGCTATGTTAGTGCTGGAATCAGGATGTTGTGGGCTGCAAACTACACCTTTCACTGGATGTTTTGATGTTTTGGTGTACATACGATAAATAAAGCTAATCTTTAACGTTTAAATACAGGACAGTAGTTAAATGTGCAAGATATCATTGATGCTGCAAGGGATCGTTCGATGTGGAGAGCCATGATCGCCCAAGCGTGTAACACACAAGGCACATGAAGAAGAAGAAGAAGTTAAATGAGAAGCATGTCAAGGAGAGACACATGCAGGTGACTAAATGTAGTGGTTTGCAGAGAAACCATTTTAGTTGATTCTCTGACTTGGATCTGGAGAGATAAGAATGGAATCAGGTGAAGGTTTCAAGAAAGGAGCAAGTTTTGGGAAGAACGGTAGAAGGAGAGCACAGAAGGATTGGAGAGGGCAGAGTGCTCGAGACGGACATCTGCAGCGAGGCTCTGCAGAAAGGTAGGACTACTGGAGAAGGATGTATAAGTGATGAAAAGTTAAAAAACAGAAACTTTCTGCTGAAGGGCAAGATGGGCCTAAAGGAAGGAAATGGTGATTTGCTTCAGAAATTTCCCATGTGCTCATTCAAAACAGAACATGGCACAATCCTGGCACAACTGCTAACAAACTGCTCCAGGTATTCATTATTTTTATGGGCATTCTGAGACCTTAATGAAGCTGTGGTATGAAATATGTATGTACAAGCACATAAAAAGTATTCAGCTAGAACATTTCAAGTAGAATCACTCGGGCCCAAATATGCTCATGCGGCTGCATTTTAAAGTCGACGATCTAGTCATTATCACATTTGCACTGAGTTCCTTATTTCAGTTTGAGTCACAGATCCAGGTAACAATGTTTGCGAAGTGATATGTTTCCAGTCAGTACCGTGCCCTATTTAAGAAGGGTTGGCCACTGGTCTTTTGGAAAAATTACCTTTCCATTCCTTGTGAGGGGACCTGGGTTTTGGCTCCCTGCTTCTTTTTGAGATTCTGATACTATCTCATTGATTAAAAAAAAAACAAAGGCTTCAATTCAATTACTGTGTAGGTATTTCCCACCTGTTCCACGTGAAAAACAGAATTAATGTTTCTGACAGGTGGCGTTTCATCAGAACTGGCAAAAGTTAGAAATGAAACATAAACACAAGAGATTCTGCAGATGCTGGAAATTCAGACCAAAACATACAAAATGCTGGAGGAACTCAGCAGTTCAGGCAGGATCTATGGGGAGGAATAAACAGAGGACATTTCAGGCCAAGACCCTTCTTCAGGACCAGAAAGGAAGGCACAGAATCCAGAATGAGTAGGTGCAGGGAGGGAAAGGAGTACGTTAGCAATTGATAAGGGAAGCCAGGTGAAGGGGAGTGGGTATGAAGTGAGAAGCTGGGAGGTGATAGGTGGGAAATGTAAAGGGCTGAAGAAGAAGAAATCTGATTGGAGGTGGGAGTGGACCATGGGAAGGAGGGGAGGAGGAAGGGCACCAGAGGGAGGTGATAGGCAGGTGAGGAGAAATCAAAGGACGAGAGGAGAGCCAGAATGGAGGAAGGGGGGAAATTACCGGAAGTTAGAGAAAGTGATGTTCATGCCATCAGACCGGAAAGATGTTCAACATCGTAGATGTAAGAGCAAGTGAGGGAGAGAAACAAAAAAAAGGGGAAAAAGGGAAGGAGGGAAGGTCAAGGAGAGGTAGTGATGGTATTTCTGAAAAGAGTGGTAAAAGCTTGCAAATAAAAATATGTATGTGTCATGCACCCTTTGGACCAGCGAGGGGCTCCAGTTAGCGACAGGTCTCAAAACACCTGAATGTAATTTATTTGAGTTTATTCTTCTTCTTCATGTGCCTTGCGCGTTACACGCCTGGGCGATCATGGCTTTCCACATCGGACGATCCCACGCAGCGTCAACGATATTTTGCACACTTAGATCTGTTAGTTCTTTCACAGTGTCCATATATTTTCTTCTTTGCCCTCCTCTTCCACGTTTCCCAGGCATACGGCCTTGTAATGTAAGGCATTCTATTTCTCCCTTTCTGATGACATGGCCCAGGAATTTAAGTTTCCTCTCATTTAATGTTCTCATTAAAGATCTTTTTGTATGGGCACATTGGAGTACTGTCTCATTAGTTACCCTATCTCCATATGATATTTTCAGCATTCTTCTAAGAAACCACATTTCTGTTGCTTCTAAGTTTCTTTGGAGTTCTGGTATTATAGTCCATGTTTTGGAAGCATACAGCAAGATTGACCAGATGTAACATTTTAGTAGCCTAAGCCTTGTTGTTATAGAAATGTGTCTGTTGGTAAAAATGGGTCTTATTTTTTGCAAGTTGGTTTTGGCAATGCCAATTCTGCTTTTTATTTCTACTTTAATTCTGTCATCTTGTGATATAAAGCTACCAAAGTAATTAAAGCTGGTTGGGTTTATTAGAGTTGTCTAATGACTATCTTCATCATTAAGCTGTCACTGTGTTTTTTGTGACGCTCATTATGTGAATACAATTTTCTTATGCTTCTTGTTCTTAAGGTATTAGTTTTTGATTTTGACTCACGCGGGTTTCCTGTGTTTTATGCTTTATTTAAGGTTATTCTGGAGCAGTGCTTATTGCTGAATCGTGGATTTGAGTTCTGTGTGAACCACCGTATTGTGAGCTCAAGTCCCGAGTAAGTGAACTCTTGGTTTGATCATTCCCTATATTATTCTCCGAATAAATCTTCATCGTTAATTTCCGTACTGAGCCCTGAGTTTACCCCGCACCAAGGTCTGCTTGGCTGAAGGCCGTTACAGTAAGACTGACGGAGGTGTGAACAGGAGGCTCGTGCATGCAGGAGTTTCCTGACGGCATCCTTTGAATCTTAGTGAAATTTGAATCCTGCATCCCTCAAATCAGGTTACATTTCCTCAGGGAGTGGGCTCTGCAAAGAAATAATCCTGGCTCGAGGGAAGCGATTAAAGGAGGTTGTTCAGATCCCAGAGAAACCCATTGTCTGAAGGCCTGGATTTTCTACGTGTGTCTTGGTGGAACTCTTCCCATTTCAACAAGATACAATCAACTGTCAGTAGTGCTATATTAGTTTTATTTGAGCCATCCAGCTCAGGATTTAAAAAAAATCACACTGCTAGTGTGTCCTTACTGAGCCAAACAATGTGGTGAAGACTGACAGTATTCTAAGTTAAAACCTTATTCAGGATATTTTAAGACAACCGTGCACACTCCTACTGAATGGACCTCATCCTGCGGTTAAACTAGGCAGCAGGAGGGATTAGGGCCAACTGTTAGGATTTTACATTCTTTCAGATTTGCTTCTGGCCCATGTGGAATGGGAGCGGTTGTCTGAGACCCAGGTGTAAAACTTGGACCATGATTATATCTCCCCTGAAAACGTCTCTGAATAATTTCCTTTACTCACTTACCCTGTGGCAGGATTATTTCGAGAAGTTCCGGTAGCGACTGACCGCTGTGGGAACCCCTGTTCCCGGAATACTGGCGGTTTCGGCATTGTTAATGGGTCTGCAGATGAATCCTGCTTTCTTTTCAATATTATTGGTGTAAGTATGAAGATAATCAAGTTGATAATTGTATGCAGTTATAAGGGCTGGTCACCCATAGAACCATAGAACCATAGAAACTACAGCACAGAAACAGGCCCTTTGGCCCTTCTTGGCTGTGCCGAACCATTTTCTGCCTAGTCCCACTGACCTGCACACAGACCATATCCCTCCATACACCTCCCATCCATGTATCTGTCCAATTTATTCTTAAATGTTAAAAAAGAACCCGCATTTACCACCTCGTCTGGCAGCTCATTCCATACTCTCACCACTCTCTGTGTGAAGAAGCCCCCTCTAATGTTCCCTTTAAACTTTTCCCCCTTCACCCTTAACCCATGTCCTCTGGTTTTTTTCTCCCCTTGCCTCAGTGGAAAAAGCCTGCTTGCATTCATTCTATCTATACCCATCATAATTTTATATACCTCTATCAAATCTCCCCTCATTCTTCTACGCTCCAGGGAATAAAGTCCTAACCTATTCAACTTTTCTCTGTAACAGAGTTTCTCAAGTCCCGGCAACATCCTTGTAAACCTTCTCTGCACTCTTTCAACCTTATTTATATCCTTCCTGTAATTTGGTGACCAAAACTGAACACAATACTCCAGATTCGGCCTCACCAATGCCTTATGCAACCTCATCATAACATTCCAGCTCTTATACTCAATACTTCGATTTATAAAGGCCAATGTACCAAAAGCTCTCTTTATGACCCTATCTACCTGTGACGACACTTTTAGGGAATTTTGTATCTGTATTCCCAGATCCCTCTGTTCCACTGCACTCCTCAGTGCCTTACCATTAACCCTGTATGTTCTACGTTGGTTTGTTCTTCCAACGTGCAATACCTCACACTTGTCAGTATTAAACTCCATCTGCCATTTTTCCAGCTGGTCCAAGTCCCTCTGCAGGCTCTGAAAACCTTCCTCACTGTCTACTACACCTCCAATCTTTGTATCATCAGCAAACTTGCTGATCCAATTAAACACATTATCATCCAGATCATTGATATAGATGACAAATAACAATGGACCCAGCACTGATCCCTGTGGCACACCACTAGTCACAGGCCTCCACTCAGAGAAGCAATTCTCTACCACCACTCTCTGGCTTCTTCCATCGAGCCAATGTCTAATCCAATTTAGCACCTCTCCATGTATACCTAGCGACTGAATTTTCCTAACTAACCTCCCATGCGGGACCTTGTCAAAGGCCTTACTGAAGTCCATGTAGACAATATCCACTGCCTTCCCTTCATCCACTTTCCTGGTAGCCTCCTCGAAAAACTCCAACAGATTGGTCAAACATGACCTACCACGCACAAAGCCATGTTGACTCTCCGCAATAAGCCCCTGTCTATCCAAATGCTTGTAGATTCTGTCTCTTAGTACTCCCTCCAATAACTTACGTACTAGTGACGTTAAACTCACAGGCCTATAATTTCCCGGATTACTTTTCAATCCTTTTTTAAACAACGGAACAACATGAGCCACTCTCCAATCCTCCGGCACTTCACCCGTAGACAGCGACATTTTAAATATTTCTGCCAGGGCCCCCGCAATTTCAACACTAGTCTCCTTCAAGGTCCGAGGGAACACTCTGTCAGGTCCCGGGGATTTATCCACTTTAATTTTCCTCAAGACAGCAAGCACCTCCTCCTTTTCAATCTGTACAGTTTCCATGGTCTCACTACTTGATTCCCTCAATTCCATAGATTTCATGCCAGCTTCCTTAGTAAATACAGACACAAAAAACCTATTTAAGATCCAAAATGATAGGAGAAGACAGGAGGAGGAGGGATGGAGCCAAGAGCTGGACAGGTGATAGGCAAGAGGGATACGAGACGATCATGGGACAGGAGGTCCGGGAAGAAAGACAAGGTGGGGGGGTACCCAGAGGATGGGTAAGGGGTATATTCAGAGGGACAGAGGGAGAAAAAGGAGAGTGAGAGAAAGAATGTGTGTATAAAAATAAGTAACAGATGGGGTACGAGGGGGAGGTGGGGCATTAGCGGAAGTTAGAGAAGTCGATGTTCATGCCATCAGGTTGGAAGCTACCCAGACGGAATATAAGGTGTTGTTCCTCCAACCTGAGTGTGTCTTCATCTTTACAGTAGAGGAGGCCGTGTATAGACATGTCAGAATGGGAATGGGATGTGGAATTAAAATGTGTGGCCACTGGAGATCCAATATTGCATCCCCTCTAGTTGGTCCCTCTATATATTGATTTGGAAAACTTTCCTGAACACATTTTACAAACTCTAAACTATCTAGACCCCTAACAGTATGGGAGTCCCAATCAATGTATGGAAAATTAAAATCCCCTACCACCACAACTTTATGTTTCCTGCAGATTTGCTCTTCCAAGTCTCGTTGACTATTGGGTGGTCTGTAATACAATCCCACTAATGTGGCCATACCTTTCCTGTTTCTCAGCTCCACCCATAAGGACTCAGTAGACAAGCCCTCTAATCTGTCCTGCCTGAGCACTGCTGTAATATTTTCCCTAACAAGCGATGCTACTCCCCTACCTTTCATTCCTCTGCCTCGATTACATCGGAAACATCGGAACCCTGGAATATTAAGCTGCCAGTCCTGCCCCTCCTGTAGCCAAGTTTCACTAATTGCTACAACATCATAATTCCACGTGTCAATCCACACCCTCAACTCATCCGCCTTCCCCGCAATACTCCTAGCATTGAAATATATATACCTCAGAAGATTTTTACCACCACTCACAACCTTTCTATCAGCGGATCCAGATCCAGTTTAAATCAGAGTTATAACAACTCAAGTCCAAAGTGGCATTCTGTCAATTAAATTTTTAAACAGAGAACACATGAACTGATCAGCATGAGGTACATCTTAAGACAATATACAGAGCCATGATTAGCCCACAACATCAGAACAATGAAAATGATTACACGCTATGTAACGTCTATGCAAGCAGGGGGTATGGGAGGTCAGTGATTTCCTAGGCACGTGAAACGGCGAGTGTGGATTTCGAGACCTGGAATCGGGGGATTTATCATTGGCTAGTCCTGGCGTTGATAGTGACGATCAAAATCCAAAGGTCGATATGAATTTTGGAAGTTGAAGCCCAATGGACAACGCCCTGGATCCAAGAGTGCGAAGTCCACTGGGGAAGTTTGGAGGCCTGTAATCCACAAGTCTGCTGTAGGCCTGCAGGCCTGGCCTGGGACTGGAGGACTGTCTGTGAGGGCGTGTGGGTGAGTGGTTGGAGGGAGGAAAGGGGCTTGCTTTGCATCTGCTCTCAGGATGAGGCTTTTCATTCTAGGACGAGGGAGATGTCCTCCTTTTTTAAAGAAAGGGGCTTCCCTTCCTCCACTATCAACTCTGCTCTTAAACGCATCTCCCCCATTTCATGTACATCTGCTCTCACTCCATCCTCCTGCCACCCCACTAGGAATAGGGTTCCCCTGGTCCTCACCTACCATCCCACCAGCCTCCGGGTCCAACATATTATTCTCCGTAACTTCCGCCACCTCCAATGGGATCCCACTACTAAGCACCTCTTTCCCTCCCCCCCTCTCTCTGCTTTCCGCAGGGATCGCTCCCTACGCGACTCCCTTGTCCATTCGTCCCCCCCATCCCTCCCCACTGATCTCCCTCCTGGCACTTATCCGTGTAAGTGGAACAAGTGCTACACATGCCCTTACACTTCCTCCCTTACCACCATTCAGAGCCCCAAACAGTCCTTCCAGGTGAGGCAACACTTCACCTGTGAGTCGACTGGGGTGATATACTGCGTCCGGTGCTCCCGATGTGGCCTTTTATATATTGGCAAGACCCGACGCAGACTGTGAGACCGCTTTGCTGAACGCCTACGCTCTGTCCGCCAGAGAAAGCAGGATCTCCCAGTGGCCACACATTTTAATTCCACATCCCATTCCCATTCTGACATGTCTATACACGGCCTCCTCTACTGTAAAGATGAAGACACACTCAGGTTGGAGGAACAACACCTTATATTCCGTCTGGGTAGCCTCCAACCTGATGGCATGAACATCGACTTCTCTAACTTCCGCTAATGCCCCACCTCCCCCTCGTACCCCATCTGTTACTTATTTTTATACGCACATTCTTTCTCTCACTCTCCTTTTTCTCCCTCTGTCCCTCTGAATATACCCCTTACCCATCCTCTGGGTACCCCCCCCACCTTGTCTTTCTTCCCAGACCTCCTGTCCCATGATCGTCTCGTATCCCTCTTGCCTATCACCTGTCCAGCTCTTGGCTCCATCCCTCCTCCTCCTGTCTTCTCCTATCATTTTGGATCTCCCCCTCCCCCTCCAACTTTCAAATCTCTAACTGACTCTTCCTTCAGTTAGTCCTGACGAAGGGTCTTGGCCTGAAACGTCAACTGTACCTCTTCCTACAGATGCTGCTTGGCCTGCTGCGTTCACCAGCAACTTTGGTGTGTTGTTTTGCTGTAATCAGTTTGTTGCTTGTCGTGTTCCACTTTACTGTGTACCGTGTTGCTCTACAGAGCATTGTAAGCATGCTATGTTGGCACCAGAATGTGTGGTGACACTCATGGGCTGCTCCCACCCCCAGCACATCCATGGGCTTTGCTGGTTGTTAACACAAACAACACATTTCATTGTATCCTTCTAAATGAATCTGATTCTGATTCTGGTTTAATTACAATTGCATAAAGCATCTGCACTCTGTGCCTGGAGTATGGAAAGGGTCGACCATTTATGCAAGCTCCTGGTTACGAGTCTCCATAAACCTCAGTTGGGCTGATAGATTCCTCTTAACCCTTCTAGTGTACATACCACTTCAGAAGTCCAGTAAGGTCTACAGCAGGCAAATCTATTACGACCTTCCCTATTTCCGCCCAAGAGTAGGTCATTGCCACTCATGAGGATGAAAATGTTGCAGCTAATAATGACAGATAAGTTTCAGAGGTATCAGAGTCTCACTTTCTGGACTTTGGAGAATTGTGCAATTTGCAAATAAATATGTACTACGCTGCTCTGTGCATAGAACACAGGACACAGAGCAGCTCTTCTGCCCCCTATGTCTCTGCCAACCATGATGCCAATCTCAAAATCAGATTCAGGTTTATTATCACTGGCATGTGTCGCGAGATGCAATACATAATATAGAAGAAAAAGAAGTAATTATACGTACATTGAATAGATTTTAAATTGTGCAAAAAACAGAAATACTATATATTAAAAAAAGTGAGGTAGTGTTCGTGGGTTCAATGTCCATTTAGGAATCAGATGGCGGAGGGGAAGAAGCTGTTCCTGAGTTGCTGAGTGTGTGCCTTCAGGCTTCTGTACCTCCTACCTGATGGTAACAGTGAGAAAAGGGCATGCCCTGGGTGCTGCCTTTCTGAGACACCACTCCTTGAAGGTGTCCTGGGAGCTTTGTAGGCTAGTACCCAAGATGGAACCGACTAAATTTACCATCTCATGTAATCCCATTTTCCTGCATGTAGTCTGTGTCCCCCTTTTCCCAGTTTCTTCATGATTCTTTCTAAACACCCTTAAACATTGCTACAGAATCAGCTTCAACCACCTAAGCAAGCCGTGCAGTCCATGTACCCTCGACTCACGGTATAAAAAAACCTCACCTTGCAGATCCCCTTTAAACTTTCCCACTCTCACTCTAAACCTATGCATGCTAATATTTGAACTCAGCCATGGACCGCCCCAAGCCTGGCTGCGAAAGGAGGGGGATCGAACATGAGGGTAGCGACTCCATCCTATAAAAACCCAGGGCTAGAGGTGCCAACAGAAGCTACAAAGATGTCATTCCTGGGGGAGGAAGGATATACCAAGAAAATGGGTGACTCCTGGGGTCAACTTGAACTGGCCCAGGCCAGATGACACTGGCGAGCTGTTGTTGGCAGCCTATGCCCCAGCAGGGGTGATGGGCTTAAGTAAGTACTCCACCCCAGGGAAAAGAGTCTGACTCCCAGCCTCATCATGCCTCTCATAATTTTACATACTTGTATCAGTATGCCCCCCATCCTTTGATATTCCAGAGAAAACAACCCAAGTTTGACCATAATGCTCTCTTATCCAAGCAAAATCATCTGAACACAAGAGATTCTGAAGATGCTGGAAATCCTGAACAATGAACCCAAAAAATGCCGGAGGAACTTAGCAGATCAGGCAGCAAAGTTCAAAGTAAGTTTATTATTGAAGTATATATATATATATATATATATATATATATATATGTATATGTCACCATATACAACCTGGAAATTCATTCTCTTGCAGGCATACTCAATAAATCCACAATAGAATAATAACCATAATAGAATCAACGAAAGACCAACAGGGTGCTCAACCAGTCTGCAAAAGAGAATAAACAGTGCAAATACAAAAAAGAAAGAATAATAATAAGTAAGTAAGCAATAAACATCGAGAACATGAGATGAGGAGTCCTTGAAAGTGAGTCCATAGGTTGTGGGGACATTTCGGCAATGGGGCAATTTGAGTTGAGAGTGCTTTGTTTCAAGAGCCTGATGGTTGAGGGTAATAACTGTTCCTGAACGGATGGAGGGGCATAAACAGTCAATGTTTGGGCCAAGACACTTCATCAACACTCACCTTGGTGAACTTCTATCTGTACCCTTTTCAAACACAGCACGTAGTTCCTGCAGTGTGGTGACCAGACCATACACTATGTTCCAAATG
Source organism: Mobula birostris (assembly GCF_030028105.1). Classification (NCBI taxonomy): domain Eukaryota; kingdom Metazoa; phylum Chordata; class Chondrichthyes; order Myliobatiformes; family Myliobatidae; genus Mobula; species Mobula birostris. Next base: position 123,240,187 of record NC_092379.1, on the reverse strand, counting down.
TGGCCCAAGTAATACTTTATCAAGACTTTCCCACATTTATACTCAGTACCCAAGTGATGAAAGCAAGCATGCCTTATGTACCACACTATGTATTGTGTTACCTCTTTCCACTCCCTGGGAGCTATGGACTCATAGCTCCCAGAAACTTGTAGTTCTATATCCTTCTGATCATCAATGCTCTTAAAAGTCCTGTCATATATTATGTACTTTCCTCTTTCATTCGATCCTTCAAAATACATCACCTCACGTTTATCTGGACTAAACTTCATTTGCCACTTCTCTGCCTATATTTCTAACTGATTTATTTCCTGCTAAATCTTTTAACAACCTTCCTCACTGCCCATAATTCCATCAATTTTCACGTGCTCTGGCACAACCTGAAAAGCAAGCAAGCAAACAAAGAGTAGCAATTAACGGATCCCTTTCGGAATGGCAGGTGGTGACCAGTTGGGTACCGTAGGGTTCAGTGCTGGGACCGCAGCTGTTTACAATATATATTAATGATTTAGATGAGGGAATTAAAAGTAACATTAGCAAATTTGCCGATGACACAAAGCTGGGTGGCAGTGTGAAATGTGAGGAGGATGTTATAAGAATGCAGGGTGACTTGGACAGGCTGGGTGAGTGGGCAGATGCATAGCAGATGCAGTTTAATGTGGATAAATGTGAGGTTATCCACTTTGGTGGTAAGAACAAGAAGGCAGATTATTGTCTAAATGGAGTCAAGTTAGGAAAAGGGGATGCACAACGAGATCTAGGTGCTCTTGTACATCAGTCACTGAAACCAAGCATGCAAATACAGCAGGCAGTGAAGAAAGCTAATTGCATGCTGGCCTTCATAACAAGGGGAATTGAGTATAAGAGCAAAGAGGTCTTTCTGCAGCTGTACAGGGCCCTGGTGAGATCACACCTGGAGTACTGTGTGCAGTTTTGGTCTCCAAATCTGAGGAAGGACATTCTTGCTATTGAGGGAGTGCAGCGTAGGTTCACAAGGTTAATTCCCGTGATGGCGGGACTGTCATATGTTGAAAGATTGGAGCGACTGGGCTTGTATACACTGGAATTTAGAAGGCTGAGAGGGGATCTTATTGAAACGTATAAGATTATTAAGGGATTGGACATGCTGGAGGCAGGAAGCATGTTCCCGCTGATGGGTGAGTCCGGAACCAGAGGCCACAGTTTAAGAACTAGGGGTAGGCCATTTAGAACGGAGTTGAGGAAAAACTTTTTCACCCAGAGAGTGGATAGGGGAGAATCAGTGGATGTGGTATATTTGGATTTTCAAAAGGCTTTTGACAAGGTCCCACACAGGAGATTAGTGTGCAAACTTAAAGCACATGGTATTGGGGGTAAGGTATTGATGTGGATAGAGAATTGGTTAGCAGACAGGAAGCAAAGAGTGGGAATAAACGGGACCTTTTCAGAATGGCAGGCAGTGACTAGTGGGGTACCGCAAAGCTCAGTGCTGGGACCCCAGTTGTTTACAATATATATTAATGACTTGGATGAGGGAATTAAATGCAGCATCTCCAAGTTTGTGGATGATACGAAGCTGGGTGGCAGTGTTAGCTATGAGGAGGATGCTAAGAGGATGCAGGGTGACTTGGATAGGTTGGGTGAGTGGGCAAATTCATGGCAGATGCAATTTAATGTGGATAAATGTGAAGTTATCCACTTTGGTGGCAAAAATAGGAAAACAGATTATTATCTGAATGGTGGCCGATTAGGAAAAGGGGAGGCGCAACGAGACCTGGGTGTCATTATACACCAGTCATTGAAAGTGGGCATGCAGGTACAGCAGGTGGTGAAAAAGGAGAATGGTATGCTGGCATTTATAGCGAGAGGATTTGAGTACAGGAGCAGGGAGGTACTACTGCAGTTGTACAAGGCTTTGGTGAGACCACACCTGGAGTATTGTGTGCAGTTTTGGTCCCCTAATCTGAGGAAAGAAAGTTCACCAGATTGATTCCTGGGATGGCAGGACTTTCATATGAAGAAAGACTGGATGAACTGGGCTTGTACTCGTTGGAATTTAGAAGATTGAGGGGGGATCTGATTGAAACGCATAAAATCCTAAAGGGATTGGACAGGCTAGATGCAGGAAGATTGTTCCCGATGTTGGGGAAGTCCAGAATGAGGGGTCACAGTTTGAGGATAAAGGGGAAGCTTTTTAGGACTGAGATTAGGAAAAACTTCTTCACACAGAGAGTGGTGAATCTGTGGAATTCTCTGCCACAGGAAACAGTTGAGGCCGGTTCATTGGCTATATTTAAGAGGGAGTTAGATGTGGCCCTTGTGGCTACGGGGATCAGGGGGTATGGAGGGAAGGCTGGTGCAGGGTTCTGAGTTGGATGATCAGCCATGATCATAATAAATGGCGGTGCAGGCTTGAAGGGCCGAATGGCCTACTCCTGCACCTATTTTCTATGTTTCTATGTTTCTATGATATATGGAATGCTCTGCCCCAGAAGGCTGTGGAGACCAAGTCTCTGGATGCGTTCAAGAAAGAGATGGATAGAGCTCTTAAAGATAGTGGAATCAAAGGTTATAGGAATAAGACAGGAACTGGATACTGATTGTGGATGATCAGCCATGATCACAGTGAATGGCGGTGCTGGCTCGAAGGGCCAAATGGCCTATTCCTGCACCTATTGTCTATTGTCTATTGTCTAGTACTTACCCTTCAACAATAACAAATGTAATCTTCAAAGAAGAAAAGCTTCTTTGGGGCAGCACAGTAGCATAGTGGTTAGTGTAAAAGTTTACAGTGCCAGTGATCCGTGTTCAGTTCCCACGGTTGATTGTCCGGAGTTTGTACGTTCTCCTCAGATTTCCTCTGGTTTCCTCTCACGTCCCAAAGACCTACTGGTCAGTCAGTTAAATGGTCACTTGGCTGTATTTGGGCAGCATACGCTCAAGGGGTTGGTTGAGAAAAACCTGCATACCATGCTGTATGTCTAAATAAAATAAAAATAAATAAATAAAAGCTCTTTCCTGCCTTGGTGATGCAGCTGGCTTGAGTTATGGTTGTGGTTTTCAACTGAGATTTCCCTCAACAATGGCTAAGTGCACCCCATTCTCCACATCACGAGGGTACCAATTTCAAAGTGTGGAAAACACATTGCTTAATTTTCTTTAGCACGATGAGTGGAAGTTAATTGTGGGTCTTTTTAATTATTCTGAATTATAAGTGCATTAGCCGCAACCATTGTGGAGATCCTTTCCTTTTTTTCTCATCTTTCGGGCAGCGTAATTACAACAGTGAATGGCAAAACCTTTAATTTTTCCACGTCTAGCTCTTGCTAGACATATTTCCCAGAAACACGTGAGAGAAAATATTGCTAATTCCCAGAGTTTGCTGTGCAACTGCCTACCAATTCTGGTAATTATGGTCTGGGAAATCAAGCAAATATGCACTTTAAACAAAAGTCGGCCTTTTGGATTGTGTAGGATACAAATTATTCTCCCTCATATGACATGCCTGAGGATTATAATGTGGTAAAATTATTATAATAAAATGTATTTCAGTGTCAGTACAAACAATATACAAGATGACTATCACTCCAACTGTGGTATGTAAACTTTTGCATCAGGCCTCGGAGAGCAAGCATTCTGTCTGTCTTTTGGGGCTGGTGAAGGTGGTCATCCAGTTTTAAAATTAAGGGGCCACATCATTAAAGAGATTTCATTGCTCAGTGCAGATGGTGAGAAGAACCCAGCCACTGCGGCTTAAGAAAGTCTGCACTTCTGTGGCGATGAGAACTTGTTGCAGTGCATTTTCCACTGCCGAGGAAGGCCAAGAAAAATATAACATCACCAGACAGACATCAAAGCCCCAGCCCTTCCAGTCCTTGCTCCTGTGCACCTAACAGTTGCCAAAGCATACAGGGGCGACTGAACAGAGCTCAGCAGCTGCTAGTAATAGACTGTGTGTTTTTGATAGGTTTCCCAAGAAATGAGAAAATTAGCATAAGAACTTTCCACTTTTAGGCTGCTTTGAGCACTGTGATTCTTACCTCTGAAAATTTCCAGTCACAAAGCAAGAGACATTGTGTTTCTTTAGTAAATTAAAGATAAACTAAACAGGATACCCTAGAACATTAAGATCGACAGTGACCTTTTCTGACATGGCTTCCTCGATTATTGCTTCATGCTTTCTTTGCCACCTGTAGTCACTCCTTTCACTGGCATCTCTGGAATTTCCCTGTAGGTTGTCTGATGACCTCTTGCATCTCTATAACTAAGGTATACAGCGATGACTACCTGAGAGCAGCACTTATGAAATAAGAGTACTGTACTCATTAATTCTGGTCTGACTTACATTGACCATATCTGAAAGGATGAAAAGTAGTCTTGTACACCAACCAGTATTCGGGCTTCATAGGGACTACAACAGAAAGCAACTGTCAAGAGGTTTTATTTTCGACTGGGGACACCTCTGCCCCCTAAAGAATTTTAACTTATAAGTGGTTCCATAAGAAATTCATGCCAATGAAGTATTTATTTTAATACAATATCTGTAGTAATACAGTAAATATAATAGCTAGTTGGGCAGATTTATGCTTCTCAAAATCTACATTCTCATCCTTCTCAGCTGTGCAAACTGTTCTGGTAGGGTTTAATGTTCTCAATTCCTTGCTGTCTATTACTTTCATTTATATGGTGACTTTCACATCCCTTTTTTAATATCCTAGGCGCACGGCTACATATCACTGCTTTTGCTACTGGAATGTAGAAAAACTGGTCACACAGTCGTTGTGGTGCATAATTCTTCACACAGGCTACAATGTGATAGCAACCGAATAATCTGTTCTATAAAAATGTCAAGGAATGGATTAATATTGGCCAAGATACTGTCATAATTCTGTGTTTTTCTTCAAAACACTGCCTTGGTATCTTTCACATCTGCAGAAGAGATCATTACGGGTCTCGTTTTGCTGTCTCATGTGGAAGACAACAGCTCCCAAGATGCTTCAGGGAGTTGTGGACACAGCTCAGGAACTCTGCGGGCTCTGTCTCTATTTCCTGCTGCCTCAGTAAAGCAGCAGTACGACCAAATCCCTCACCTCCCCTGGACAATCTCTCTACTCCCCTCTCTCACTGGGCAGGAAATACAAACACCTCAGGCTCAAGGACGGCTTCTATCCCACTGTTATCAGCCTCTTGAGCAGATCGCTTGTATGAAAACGCAAACACGAGGAAATCTGCAGATGCTGGAATTTCAAGCAACACACATAAAAGTTGCTGGTGAACGCAGCAGGCCAGGCAGCATCTCTAGGAAGAGGTACAGTCGGCGTTTTGGACCGAGATACTAGCTCTTCTTTCAGTTAGTCCTGACGAAGGGTCTCCATCCTTCTAAGCTCCACTGAGTACAGGCCCAGACTCATCAAAGAAGAAGAAGAAGAAAGCCCTTAACTCCGAGTGGAGTCATTGGGACGCCGTCATGATGGCACTTTTTTAGCAGGCTTTCTTATTTTTATGAGGCTGAGTTGCTAGCTCGACGCTCAACCCAGCACTGATGGAAAGTGTGCAAGGGAGCCGGCTGGATTCCAACTCGGGGAGCTCATGATGCCACTATGCCACCAGCCAGTTTAGACCCATCAAACACGTTGTGATAAAGCAGACAAAGGAAAGGAAAGGTATGTCGCATCCGGAGTTTCTCCAGTTAGCGGATGATTTCCCTCCACGCCTCTCTGACGTAGTGGGAATCCGCGTACGAGGCAAGTTACAGCAGTGGTTTGCCATCGCCTTCTGCCAGGTGAGTTTCCAAAGAGATCACCAGCTCGTAACCCAGCACAGAAGGAAAGCGTTCAGGGGAGCCGGCTGGGTTCGAACTCGGGATCTTTCGACCCAAAGTCCGAAGCTGATGCCATTACGCCAGCAGACGGGTCCATAAAGCAGACAATTGATGTTAAAATATGACCTAAAACATTGAGTACAATATAAACTTAACATCTAAGGTATTTTATTTCACCTTTGTTAATATAGACTTTTTCTTATTATTATTCTTGATGAGCTACATTCTGGCCTTAAGCACATGTAGTAGCCTTAAAGCTTGTACTTTGCGTACTCCCAAGCCATCATTTCATGATGCTAATGGTGCAGCCTGCCAGATAGGATCCATTCCACAAACGGTTTGATGGGTTGCGGTTCCCAACAATAGAGCTGGGGCAGAACATTTAGTGAAAACGACTACCGCTGGATTTCCATCAGATTGAATGCTAACAACTCCCACAAAGCTACTGAGGTGATAGAAATTGAAAACTTAAAGCCGAGATTCTTAGGGAAGTGTGCAGGAATTTAACTTGACTAGCAGGAGGACATTAAAAATGCATATGTGTATGTAAAAATCCTTTATCAGCTTAATGAATATTTGTGGGTTGTGGGAAGGAAAGAGATATGCCCTTGCTGGCCCCTTTTCTACACCCATTACATATCCCAGCCAACTCTTCTTGGCAGTGCTAACAATTCTCCATGACTCACCCAGTCCATTTCTCCAAAATCATTTCTTTCCAGATCTTTTCACTCCTATGCTTCTGGCCTATACAGACTTCCTGATTTTAATCCCTTCATCATTGGTTGCCTTGGCCTTAAGATCTGAAATTCTCTCTTTGGCTCTCTACTTCTCTCAAAGGTGTTTGTAATAATCCTGTATTAGTCCTGATGAAGGGTCTCGGCCTGAAACATGGACTGTTTATTCCTTTCCATAGATGCTACCTGAGCTGCTGAGTTCCTCCAGCATTTTGTATATGTAATAATCACCCTCTTTGTGAAGCTTTGCCTCATCAGTGTAGCAGTAGTAGGCTCATCACCAACAACGATGATACTGATGCACTATCAATTAGATTATGAGAACACTCAGTCCTCGTTTATTGTCATTTAGAAATGCATAAATGCATTAAGAAATGATACGATGTTTCTCCGGAGTGATATCACAGAAGACAAGACAGACCAAAGACTAACACTGACAGAACCACATAATTATAACATAGTTAGAGCAGTGCTAAGCAATACCATGATTTGATAAGGAACAGGCCATAGGCACAGTAAAAAAAGAGTCAAGAAGTCCTGAGTCGATCGACTCCCGAGTCCCCGATAGCAGGCGGCAAAAGGGAGAAACTCCCTGCCATAAACTTCCCGGCACCGTCAACTTGCCGATACCTTGGAAGCAGCGACCCCAGCCGACCCGGAGTCCATCCGTCCGAAAACTCCGAGCTTCCAAGCAGCCTCTCTGATACAGCCTCCCGAGCACCATCCTCTGCCGAGTGCCTTTGACCTCTCCCCGGCCGCTGAAACACGCAAAGCTGAGGATTTCGAGGCCTTCAGCTCCCGTGTTTCCGGTTACCACACAGTAGCAGCAGTAGCAAAGCAGGCATTTCAGAAGTTTTCCAGATGTTCTGCTGTGCTCTCATGTCCGTCTCCATCAAATCAGGATTGTGTACGGTCCCCTACTTGACAACAGATATTCATCACCGAAGTGGCCGCGCGCGCTGTCATCGCGCCGCCATCTTCTCCCCCCTCCCTTACTCCAAAAGACTGGAAGTAGAGTAAATACTGAAAGGCTTTTATTAATAGTAAAATGGATCCACGTCCTTGCTGTATGTCTGTCCTGGACTGAGGGAGGAGCAGTGACACAATTGCCTTTATTCAGGAATCTGTGGGAGGAGCCACAGGAGCAGTCAGCAGAGCGGCGTGTCCAGGCATTACTAGACAGGTAACCCAGTTACAACCTATATACATGGTTTACCACAGATACGGCCTACAGAGAGGATATGGAAGAGCTTGGAGCCAGGCAAATGACCTTATTGTCTAATGTCAAAAAGACAAAGGGGATGGTCATCCACTTCCGGAGAACTTGCATCACTCACACCCTTCTTTACATCAGCAGCCCAGCGCTGGAATGTGCGAGCAGCTTCAAACTCCCGGGAGTGCGCATCTGGCACAATCTCTCATGGCCCCAGAACACATCCCACACAACTAGGAATGCTCACCAATGCCTCTACTTCCTGCAGTGACTGAAGAAGGCTGGAATATGCACATCCATACTCGCGTCATTCCACAGATGTGCATTAGAGCACAACCTAACATGCTGCATCACTGCTCGGTATGGAGGCTGCACTGTGGTGGACAGGAAGGGTCTACAATGGGTAGCCAAACTGAGCAACGCGTCACCGGCACCAGCCTACCTGCCATCAAGGACAGATGTACAGGAAGGTGCTTTATCATTTCCTGTCTGTTACCTTACGTGTAGACTCTCCTGTACCTAGCACTACTTTATGTACATATAATCTATTCATTTATATAAGCTATCTTAAGTATTTATATTTATTGTATTTTTTAAAGAATTATGTTCTTTATTATATTATGTTTTTATATACTTCATCGGATCTGGAGTACAATTATTTAATTTCCCTTTACAACTGTGTACTGGAAATGGCATTAAACAGTCTTGAATCTTGAATCTGCCCTACACCTCCCTCAGTCAAGTTTTGATTTGATAATATTCCTGGAAAGCACCGTGAGATGTTTTATTAAGGTTATTGAATCAGAGTCATACAGCATGATTCCATGATGATGAGCCAGCACCGTTTTACACTGATCTTACCCTAGCCCTTTTTAATTCTTTCCCCTCAATCCCATGAATCTCCCCAGGTTCTATCTCTCACCAGCACAGCGGGTGTAGTTATTATGGAAACACAGGAAACGGAGCACCCAGAGAAAACCCACATGGTCTTTGAAAGAACATGCAGACAGCATACAGCTAGCAGCGGAGATCAGGACTGAACCCAAGAGCTGTCAGCCTGTGACTCTACCACTGCACCACTCTGCCGCTCTCCTTCGAGGTTTGATATAAATGTAAATTGCACTTTAAGGCACATGGAACAAAAGCCAATAATAATACATGGATCATCATGATCTAATTATAGGCTCAAGAGGTTAAATAGCTTACTACTATTTCTATGTTCCTAAGTACACACGACATAATCCCGAGTCTATGCCAATACAATAACTCAACACTAATAGTGGTTCCAAACTTTTCCTCAAATAGAAACGCAAAATCTTGAACTATATGACATCTTTCATCATATGTTAAAGTTTTAAAGCCAATGAATTATGTCTGAAGTGTACAATGTTGCAAAGTAGCAGCCACCTCAGTCAACCTAAGTGCAGGAAGCTCTCACATGGGCATGTGACGATGGTTAAGCGATCTTCATTAGTAACACACACAAAATGCTGGAGGAACCCAGCAGGTTACGCATCATCTATGGAAGGGAATAAACAGTCAATGTTTTGGGCCGAGACCCTTCATCAGTCCTCCTGAGTTGCTTTAGCAATGTGTGTGTGTGTTGCTCCGGGATAGGGTTAGTAAATTGTGGACCTGCATCATTGGCACCAGAGGCGTGGTAACACTTGCCCAGCACAATCTCTGCTAATCTGATGGGATGCAAACGATGCATTTCACTGTATGCTTTCACGTTTCAATATATATGTGACAATAAATCTAATCTAATCTTAGACCTCTTTAAAATCAAAAAACTACGGCAGGTCCTGGAAAAAGTGTAAATGATGAAAACATTTACCAGGTCAGGCAACATCTGTTTGAAGAGAAACAGTTAATGTTTCAAATCGCAGACCCTTCATTGGAACTAGGGAAGGGAGAAACAGGTTAGGATAGGCAACAGAGGAGGTAGGAGAGAGCAATTAATAGAACCAAGAGAATTTCTTTGATAGATTGAGGCAGGATGATCTAATACAACAGTGTCCACTTTATTAGGTACCTCCTGTACCTAATAAAGTGGCTACAAAGTGTAGATTTGTGATCTTTTTTGTCGCCCACACACTTCAAGGTTTGACGTGTTGTACATTCAGAGATGTCCTTTGCAGTACAGTTGTAATGCATAGTTATTTGAGTTACTATTGCCTTCCTGTCAGTTTGAACCAGTCTGGTCATTCTCCTCTGACCTCAATCATTAACAAGGCATTTTTGGCCACAGAACAGGATTTTTTTTTTTAATTTTTTGCACTATTCTCTGTAAACTGTGGAGACTGCTGTGGGTGAAATCCCAGGAGATCAGCAGTTTCTGAGGTACTCAAGCTACCCTGTCTGCACCAACGACCATTCCAGTTATTTTCACCTAGACCACACTTCTTCCTCATTCTGAGTTTGGTCTGAACAAAACTGAACCTCTTGACCATGTCTGCATGTTTTTATGCAGTTGAATTGCTGCTAGATGATTGGCCAACCGGATATTTGCATTAACAAGCAGCTGTACACGTGTACCGAATAAAGTGGTCCCTAAGTGTATAACAGATCAGACTAAAGATCGTTGAGCGGTAATGTGTTGTTAATGGCCAGACTGTGGAATATATCTAGCAAGCCAGACTAGACTAAAAATGTATAGGGAAAAATGGATAAAACTGAGTTCAGATGCTGAGAGACATAAATGGCCTGTTATCATACAAAGAGAAAGGATGAGCAAATAATCCCCTTTTTTTTGAAAGCGATATTTTATTTACTCTCATTTATAATTAACTAATCATACACATTGATACTAACTTTTTCTTATTTATATATCTTAGTAATTATACTATGCAGATTATTTTAGTATAGTGTTTAATTTTTTTTATATGTCAGTTTCTGGGGGGGTCATCTATATAACATATATCTTTGGAGTTGCCTCCTGCAGAAATGGGGTTAGATTTAGTATTAGTTAGTTCTTTCTTCAGCATTTTCTGGCTTAGTTTGGGGTTCTTGGGGATGGTGGGTGGGGTAGCCTTTTTCTTTTTTAATTTTTTCTATTGGGCTGATTTAGTACTACAAAGATGTCTGCAGTATCGGGATTTCCAGTTCCTCTCTGATCATGTATTCCTCTTCCGATTTCATGAGTTCACATTATGGTTAACCCTTTACTCACCAAAGGGTTAATCTTAAATTATGGCTCACGTTATTAATTTTGTCTCTTGGAATACAACTGGTTTAAACCATCCAATAAAACGGAAAAAGATTTTCAAAGTATTCCAAAGACTGAAAGCTCATATTATTTTTGCACAAGAAACTCATGTAAGGAAAGAGGATAATCAACGCTTCTTTAAGTTCTGGAAGGAACAACAATACCACTCGAACTCCCAAGCCAAAATTAAAGGCGTTTCAATTTTTATAGATCCCTCAATTACATTTATTCATCAAGACATTATCTCAGATCCTAATGGTAGATTTTTGTTAATCGCTGGGTTACTTTTTAATAAAAAGGCTGCTATGGTTAACATTTATGCTCCGAATGTGGATTACCCTGAATTTTTTAAACACATATTCACTTCCTTTCCTAAATTAAACAAGTATATGTTGATAATGGGCGGTGACTTTAATTTATGTTTGAATCCCATGTTGGACAGATCCATAAGTAGTCCGGCTTTTCTGAATAAGTCGGCTACTCTTATTAACTCTTTTATGTTTGATTCTGGGATTTCAGAAATTTGGAGATTTCTACACCCAAGGGATAAAGAATTCTCGTTCTTTTCACACGTTCATCATTCTTATTCTCGAATTGACTATTTTTTTTATTGATTCTCGATTAATCCCATCTGTAATTGATTGTAATTATGACATTATCGCCATTTCAAATCATGCTCCAATGAAATTTTCTATCAACTTAATGGATACTTCTTGTACTAATAGACAATGGTGATTTAACCCTATCTTGCTTCAAGACTTGGCCTTTGTCAAGTTTATAAAGGGACAGATTGATTTCTTTTTTTCAATTAATACTACGGAAGAAGTTTCCAATGGAACAGTTTGGGATGCTTTTAAAGCTTATATCTGTAGTCAGATTATTTCCTATTCGACTGGTTTGAAAAAACGTGCTAAGAATGAAATACTCTTTTTGGTTGATAAAATTATTGATAAAAAAATACGCTATTTCTCCCAGTAAGGAGCTGTACAAACACAGAGTTGAACTTCAATTGGAACATAGCTTACTATTAACATCCTCGATTGAAAATCAATTAATGAGAACTAGAAGTGATTTTTATATTCATAGTGATAAATCGGGTAAATTATTGGCTAATCAATTGAAATTTGCTTCGGTTAAATGTCAAATTACTAAGGTTCACAAACACGATGATACTTTGACAGTTGATCATGACGGGATAAACAAAACCTTTCAAGAATTTTATACCTCTTTATATCACTCTGATTTTCCTCATGATTTTAGTACCATGCATGATTTTTTAAGTAAACTGAATTTTCCAAAATTATCACCTGAAGATTGCTTATCATTAGAAACTCCTATTACAGAGGAAGAAATAACAACTGCAATCTCATCATTGAGTTCTGGTAAAGCACCCGGTCCAGACGGGTTTACAGTGGAATTTTTTAAATCCTTTTCTTCTATTGTCTCTCCATGGTTGTCTAGAATATTCAAAGAAACAATCAGTTTAGGTAAATTACCACAATCGTTTTATGAAGCCTCTATTTCCTTAATTCTTAAAAACAATAAAGATCCTACTGATTGTGCATCATACAGACCAATATCTCTTTTGAATGTAGATTCAAAAATTTTTTCAGAAATTTTAGCAACTAGGTTAGAGAAGGTATTACCTCAAATTATATCCATGGATCAAACTGGATTTATTAAAAATCGTTATTCATCCTTTAATATTAGGAGGTTACTGAATTTTGTTTATACGCCTTCCCTTATTACCCCGGAATGTATTACCTCATTAGATGCTGAGAAAGCCTTTGACACAGTTGAATGGCCTTATTTATTTAGTGTGCTTGAGAAATTTAATTTTAGTTTGATATTTATATCTTGGATTAAATTGTTATATTATTCCCTGATAAGTTCGGTTTGTACTAATAATCAAAGATCTCCATTTTTTCGTCTATTTTGTGGTACTAGGCAAGGATGCCCTCTTAGTCCTTTACTATTTAATATCGCCCTTGAACCTTTAGCAATTGCTATCCGTGACTTGCCCAATATTTTTGGTATTACCCGCGGAAACGAAATACATAAATTATCACTATAGGCAGATGATTTGTTATTATACATCTCTAATCCGGAGAAGTCAATTCCTGCTATTCTAGCTTTGTTGGCTCAATTTAGTAATTTTCCTGACTACAAATTGAATCTTAATAAGAGTGAATTATTTCCCCTAAATAAGCAGGTACCTATTTATGGATGTTTACCATTTAAATTGGTTACTGACTCATTTATATATTTAGGGATAATAATTACGAAAAAGTATAAAGACTTATTTAAAGCTAATTTTTTACTTTTAATTGATCAGATTAAACTTTTGTTTACTAAATGGTCACCAATATCTTTGTCTTTGATTGGTCTGATTAATGCTATTAAGATGATTATTTTGCCTAAATTTCTATATGTATTTCAATTGGTTCCAATTTTTATCCCAAAATCTTTTTTCAATATTGTTGATTCAAAAATTTCCTCATATATATGGTAGAACAAAAATCCTAGGCTAGGTAAAAGGTACTTACAGAAATCTAAAAAAGCGGGGGGGCTCACCCTCCCGAATTTTAGATTTTATTATTGGGCAATTAATATTCGATACTTAAAATTTTGGTTACAAGATTTGGATGTACCTTTAAATCAACATTGGGTAAATCTTGAATGTAATTCATTACAAGGGTTTTCTTTGGGTTCGGTTTTAGGAATTTCGCTTCCTTTTATTTCTTCTTAATTGTATAAACAAATGAATAATCCAATAGTTAAGCATACTTTACGTATATGGTTTCAATTCCGAAGTTTTTTGGGTTCAATCAATTTATTTTAGCAAGTCCTATTATATCTAATTTCCTTTTTCAACCTTCCACTGTGGATCAAGCTTACTTTGATTGGAAAACCAAAGGTATAGTACATTTTTGTGATTTATTTTTGGATAATTGTTTCATGTCTTTTGATCAACTTTCTAATAAATATAATTTACCCAGATCTCACTTTTTTAGATACCTACAGATTAGAAACTTTTTAATTACTGCTTCTCCTAATTTTCCACACTCATATCCAATGGATACTTTGGAAAAAATTTTAGATCTAAATCTCTCTCAGAAAAGTGTTGTAGCAATTATTTATAACATAATTATGAATTTATGTCCTGATGTTTCCAATAAAATTAAAACTGATTGGGAAAGAGAACTTAAGATTATTATACCGATCGAAAAATGGGAAAAAACTCTTCAATTGGTAAATTCATCCTCTATATGTGCTAAACATGTGTTGGTACAGTTTAAAGTAGTGCACAGGGCTCATATGTCCAAAGATAAATTATCTCGTTATTGTTGTTGTTCGTCCATCGTTGACGTTGATGAGGACCTCGACACCATTATGATGGTGTCGAGACTAGCGCGTGATTTGGATTTAAGTGAGGGAGAGTTGCGCAGCGTCAGCCTCACTCTCTGTTCCCAATTCCCATCTGGATCCAGTGGCAAGACAAGAGTCGAGACGGCCGGAGATGGGACTAGGCGACATGTTCCCCCACCAGAGGTGCTACCCCTCCCTGACACCCCATACACCCCATATTACTCTTATATAAATCCTATATGTGATAGATGTCATTCCGAGATAGCTTCTTTAACTCACATGTTTTGGTCATGTCCTTTGTTGGAAAAATATGGGAAAGATATTTTTGATATATTTCAACAGTTTTGAATACAGACTTACAACCTCACCCAATTACTGCTATTTTTGGATTACCAATGATAGACTCAAATCATTTAACCTCTTCAGCTTGTCGGATGATTGCATTTCTTACTTTAATGGCTAGAAGAACCATTTTGCTGAATTGGAAAGAGATTAACCCTCCTACTGTATTTCACTGGTTTTCACAAACTATGTTGTGTTTGAATTTGGAAAAAATTAGAAGTGTGGTTTATGACCCTTCCATTAAATTTGAAAAGACTTAGAGGCCATTTATTCAGCATTTTCATATGATGTAATTCGACCATTTCCAAACTTATTTTACTTCTCTGTACTGTTGGTTGAGAGGAATGGAGTCGTCGACACTAAAGTTTTCTTCTCTTCCATTTTTACGTTGTTAAAATTGCCCAAGTCTTCTGTTTAGATTAGTTTTTTTTGGGGTGGGGTTTGTTTTTTTTAAATTTTTTTTCTTTTTCATGATTTTTCTCCGGTTATTTTTTTTGTCCTGTATTATTCATTGTTATCCTACATGATTGGGAGTTTTGTCAAGTTATACTATTTGGTTTTATAATTACTCATCTTAAGTATAACAATGCATTTGCAACAATTTTGTATTATTGCTATGTTATGTTTATATTTTATGAGTCTAATAAAAAGATTGAAAAAGAAAGAAAGAATTATTTAAAGTTGGAGAGTTCGATATTGAATCCTGGAGACTACTATGAGGTCAGACAGAAGGGAAGATTTTTTCAAGCTTGCATTAGACCTCCCTGTAACAGTGCAGGAGGCTAGAGACAAAAAGGACAGAAAGCGAGGTGGCAGCCAACAGCACTGAGAACAAGGGCTCTCCGAAGCGGTCACCCAATCTGTGTTTGGTTTCTCCATTGCAGGGCTGGCCACATTGTGATGACTGCAGTAGATTCAATGCCAAGAGTGCAAATGAATCGCTACTTTATCGGGAAGGATTGCTTGGGTCCTTGGATCATGAAAAGAAAGGTGGTACTGGGTGTTGAACTTGTTGACATTCTGAAAGGAGAGGGGAAGGGAATATGTGTCCGTTGGAGATGGTGGAAATTGCGAAGGATGACCCATTGAGAGGCTCATGGGATATAAGTTGAAGATCATATAAACTCTGTTCTTGCTCTGTTCAGAAGGAGAGTAGGTGAGAGCAGAGGTGGGGACACAAATGGGGTGTGTCCAAGGACTCTGTTTACTATGGTAGAGGGGAAACCACAGTTTGGGAAGAAGAAAGACGTTTTAATGACTTGGATTAGTGCAATGCATGAGTGAAGAAACAAGATTTTAGTCACAGAAATCAGCTTCAAATCTCATTATGCACACTTAATGTCTTACCAAAAAGCTAAACATATATCCACTGTACAGAAGCTGGAATAGTGCCTTAAGTTTTGAATATTTGATATAGCGGAGAGTTGCAGCTTGGTATTCGTGACTAGAAAATGGGGGGAATAGTGTGTGATTATGTTATCTTGTTGAAAGACATATTAAGGCATTGTAATTTTGGAGCGGTTTCAGAACGTATGTTGAGGGGCAGATTTGTGTGTGGTTAAATGATGATAGGTTCCTGTCCAAGTTATTAGAGCCTCACATGTGATCTGACTTGCAGGTCTGCAGCTTCAATGGAGAAGGCAGCCAAAATGACCAGAGAATTCCACCACTCAAGCCATAAATGTAACTATAGTCTACAGTCTAAAGAAAACTCATGAAACATTAGTATAGAAGCAAGGCCAGCACCATGTGACCACAGTAGTATGATTCTGTGTTAGGGGTATGCTTGCATGCTTGAATGCTTGTATTGAATGATATCAAGTACTTGTACACTGGAAGGGCATGTAGCAGCGACATACTGTACAAGTGTAACTGTTAGGCAGCAGGTAGGAGTGTAGTTTCCAATGCTACTCTGGAGCAGGAAGTAAGTGCTTCAGAAAGAAACTGGAGAGAGGGAACTTGCAGAACATTGGAACCCATGCAGAAAGGGCATAGTTACAGTTAGTGTAGATTAACACTACGGCAGTTTGTGCTTCTATTGGTATGGATGTCAATGGAAGAAGTTACCCTTACCAAGAAGCATTATGAGGCTCAGGACTTACTTGGGTGATGTTCAGAGCAAATACAATGTATTGTAAAACAGCCACCATTTTAGGTTACCAAATAATTTTCCCTCCATGCTGCGAGGCAACACTGTGTGGTAAGATTTAAATGTTAAGTGTAAAACTTGATCTGTAAAATATATTCAGTGCCCAGGTGGATATTAAAAGCTATATTTGAAGGTGACTTGTGATGATATCCACAATGATTAAGCAAGGTGCACATTTAGATCAAACTTGGAGTCCGACTGGTCTACTTTAAACCACAGGCAGTGACTTATTCTTCACAAAGTCAAGGGAGAGAAGGACTTGCCATATCAGAAGGAAGAGAAGACTGAATGGCTGTTTTCATACCTAAGGTAGGAAAGCTCTTTTCCCTGCAGTGAATGTAAAGCAACTCAGAACCTGACAACATTTCAACAGTAACAGGACCTTGATGACTGCCTCTGTAACCAAGATGATCTTCAGACTTCTAAGGTCAATTTCAAAGATGATCTATGTAAGTTGGAGAAAGCTCTGAAGCAAGTGATGTAAGTTTGCACTTATGCACCAAAAGGTTGTGTATCTTGGTCAAAATGAAAATGATAATGGGCTGCAGCCAGTTAACATTAAAGTTTATACCTTAATCAAGGCCAAGACCTCTCAAAATGACACAGTGCTCAAGACTTTCTCGGAATTATTCAATATTATTCCAGGCTCCTGCTAGATCTGGTTATGCTGTTGATAGAACTGCGCCAACTTCTAAAAAAGAATGCAAAATGGATGCGGACAGTTGAATAGAAAGAATTTGATCAATGCAAGCAGTCTATGCTGTGATCTTTATTGGTTCATCAGGCCTTGAATTATGAATTGGGTATGGGCATCAGTCCTGTTATGCTTGGTGAGTAAGAAAAATAATAACATTTGCATCTGAAACTCTCATAAAAATGTGCAAAACACATAAAAAGTTGAAAAGGAAGAGGAAGATATTACATTCAGTGTAAGGAAATGAATTCAGTTAATTATCGGAAGAACTAATATATTATATCTGAAGTTGTAAACATTATTAGCAATACTTGGCCCTAAATTTATGGCTTGTAGTTTTTTAACACCCCAAAATGTTTTTAATCTATGCAGTTTTGTTCATTTTTTTGATAAATTTTCAGTCTTCAAAGACAGCTATCAATTTCTATAATAACATTCTTTTCTCTTTCAAGAGTTAATATGCTAATTACTACATAATCCTTTGTTCTGCTACTCTAGATATAATATGACAAGGCCATATCATAATAATTTCATATAAAAATTACTTCAAAGCCCAGACTGATGAGAAAGATTATGACATTCATTGTTTTCATCTCATTTTGTGTCACATCAACGTTTTCTGTACGTAACATCTGATTAATACTTAAGCAATCTTTTACCTAATTTTATTCTCCACAGATGTGCTTCAGCAGAGGAAAGCAATTGTAAATTTTTCTCTTACATGACACAGCCAGACTTTTGGAATAGGCTAAGGCATTTTGTGTTGCAAAGTATGAAACAGTGACTTTACCACACAGGACCTCCACAATCTGCTGAGAACCAGATCAGAGGCATTTAAATCTGGCGACCAAGAAAGTTACAAGAGGTCCAGGTATGATCTTTGGAAAACCATCTCAGGGGTGAAGTGGTAATTCCGGATCAAACTTGAATCAATGAAGGATGCTTGACAGTTAAGGCAGGGCTTGAATGCTATCATCTCCTATAAAGTAAAATCACACAACAGGGTTTTGCTTCCAGATAAGCTCAATGCCTTCTATGCGTGCTTTGACCATTAAAAGATGGAGGAAACATCACGAGCTCCAACATCCCCTGATGATTCTATGATCTTAGTTTTTGATGCCAATGTGTGAGCAGCCTTCAGGAGAAAGAACTCACGAAAAGCATCCGGCCCAGATGGGGTACCTGGCCAAGTACTAAAGACTGGTGTACTGTAATTAAAGTATACTAAAATACTATAACTAGCTGGGAACTTTAACCTCTCGCTTCGGCATTCTGAGGTACCCAGCTGCTTCAAGCAGGCTAGAATTATACTGGTGCTGAAGAAGAGTGAGGTGACCTGCTTTAATGACTAACACCCAGTCGCGCTTACACTCACAGTGATAAGGTGTTCTGAGAGGTTGGTGATGAAAGATATAAACTCCTACTTGACAAGTGACTGAGATCTGCTCCAATTTGTCTTCTGAAGCAACAAGTCTACAGCAGATGTCATCTCTTTGGCTCTTCATTCAATCCTGGAACATCTGGACAGTGAAGGTGCGTACATCAGCATCTTCTTTATCGACTACAGCTCAGCATTCAAAACCATCAACCCCTCAAAACAAATTAATAAGCTCCAAGACCTTGACCTCATTACCTCCTTGTGAAATTGGTTCCTTGATTTTCTCACTTGCAGACCCCTGTCAGTTCGGATTGGCAACAACATCTCCGCCACAATCTCCATCAGCACAGGTGCACCACAAGACTGTGTGCTTAGCCCCCTGCTCTACTCGCTTACAGTTATGACTGTGTGGCTAAGCACAACTCCAATGACATTTGAAGGGTCTTGGCCCGAAACGTCAACTGTTTACTCCCGTCCATAGATGTTGCCTGAGCTGCTGAGCTCCACCAACACATTGCATGTATTGCTCTAATGCCATATTCAGGTTGACTGAAGACATTTTCTGTCATAGGCTGAATCAAAGGTGGTGATGATTCAGCACATAGGAGTGAGCTTGAAAACCTGCCGAGTGGTGCCATAACAACAAGCTTTTACTCAATGTCAGCAAGACCAAGAAGCTGATTATTGGGTTCAGGAGAAGGAAACCAGAGGCCCCTGAGTCAGCTCTCATCAAAGGAACAGAGGTGGAGAGGGTCAGCAACTCGAAATTCATCAGTGTTATTTTTTTGCAGGATCTGTCCTGGGCCCAGCACGGCAGAGCAATCAGGAAGGAAGCACAGTAGTACCTCTACTTCTTTAGGAGTTTCTGAAGATCCAGCATGACAGCTAAAACTTTGACAAACTTTTAAAAAAATGTACAGTGGAGAGTATATTAACTGGCTGCATTACAGCCTGGTATGGAAGCACCAATGCTCTTGAATGGAATATCCCACAAAAAGTAGTGGATATAGCCCAGCCCATCATGGGTAAAGCCCTCCATTAAGTACACCTACATGAAACACTGCTTCAGAAAAGCAGCATCCATCATCAGAGATCCTCATCACCCAGGCCATGCTCTCTTCTTGCTGCTGCCATCAGGAAGAAAGTACAGGAGCCCCGGAACTCACACCAGCAGGTTCAGGAACAGTTACTAACCTCAAATCATTAACTTCTTGAACCAAAGGGGATAACTTCACTCAACTTCACTTGCTCAATCATTGAAATGAATGTTCTCACAACCAATAGACTCACTTTCATCTCATGTTCTCGATATTTATTGCCTATTTATTTATTATTATTATTTCTTTCTTTTCGTATTTGCACAGTTTGTTGTCTTCTGCACTTTGGTTGAACACTGAAGATGGGGTTCTTTCACTGATTCAGTTATGGTTATTATTCTATAGATTTATTGAGTATGCCCACATAAAATGAATCTCAGGGTTGTATATGGTGACATATATGTACTTCAATAATAATTTTAATTTTACCTTTGAAAATACTTATTTAGTTCATTCTCCCTTTCTTTGTCCCCCTTTACTACCTCCCCAGTGTCAGTGTCCTGTGGTCTGATACCCTACAATCATCGGGCTCCTGAACCAACGTGGATAACCTCACTCACTTCGACTGTGAACTGATTCCACACCCTACACACTCACTTTCAGAAACTCTACAATTCACCTTCTCAGTATTATATTATTATTATTCTTTATCTGCATAGTTTTCTTCTTTTGCACATTGGTTGTTTGTCGGTCCTTGTGTGTGATTCTATTGAATTTGTTCTACTGTGAATGCCTGCAACAAAATGAATCTCAAGTTAGTATATGGTATCATGTACATACTTTGATAATAAAATATGACACTGTAATTTCCTTTGGGATCAATAATGTATCTATCTATCTATCTTCTCCCTCAAAAGTATTGATATCACTCATATCAAGTTCTCATTCTGTCTACCCATGGTAACCTTTTGCCCCTTTCTTATCAAGATCCATCTACCTCTGTCTTAATAATACTCAACAACTCTGCTTCCTACTACCCCCTGAGGAAGAGAAGTTGCAAAGGTTTACAACCCCTGAGGGAAGGAATAAGAACTTCGCACTTCTGATGAATAAAAAAAAATCATTGGAAATACCCTGAAATGTTGACCATTTCTCTACAGATGCTGTCTGACCTACTGATTCTTTCCAGCATTTCCCCACATTGCATCTTTATCTTCCTTTATGCCCACTTACATAATAAATTAATCTCTAACATTGCCATACTCTCCATTTCAGCAGCACTCTTGCCTACATTGAAGCATTGTCAATTTTTATTTTGGTTTTAAAGGTAAGGAAAGGTTAGTCTTATTTGTCACATGTACATTGAAACACCATTACACTCGGTGAAATGCATTGTTTGTGCCCAATCAAATCAGCGGGAATGTTGGTAGAGGCACCCTGAAAGTGTTGCCATGCTTCTGGTGCCAACACAGCATGCCCACAACTCACCAACCCTAACCCTAACCCCAACCATATGTCCTTGGAATGTGGGAGTAAACCTGAGCTCCTGGAGGAAACCCACGTGGTCACTGGGATAATGTATAGATTTATAAATGTATAAATTATAAATGTATAAATGTATAATGTATAGATTTCTTATGGACTGCAGTGGAAACTGAACCGTGATTAAAGAACGCTGGTGCTGTAAAGTGATTCAACTAATTGCTATGCTACTGTGCCACTCCAGCATCCAGAAACCACTGTTTTTTAAAAAATTTCCACTATTTCTCCATTGTTCAAATTCTATTTGTTCGAAACCTTCATAACGTGCAATAATATCAAGCATTCGTTAATTTTTCTCTGCCACCCTGTTTCCGGTGGTGAAACTGGGTGTATATTATGTGTATTAAAGACAGCCCTGAAGACGCAGGTGCTGGAGCTTTCATCTCGTGTGCCAATGAATCATTGGTTGGCTAAGTTCTTGTTTACACATTGAACCACACCACACTCTGCTATGGGTTTCACCCTGGCAGGCCTGTTAATATGGCATCAGCTTCAAAGCAAGTAAGCACAGCCTAGAGGGTTTTAAGGTGGGTAGGAGAAAAATCTATATTTCTATCCTAGCCAGATTTTCTTCAAAGAACAAAAGCAATGTGGTGCACTTATACAGAGTTATGTAAAAAAGTCATCCACTTGTAATGTAATGACATCATTGTGATGTCAGCACCACATGGTCAATTGTTGCTGTTGGTCCATAATGAAGTACACACCCTTGTTCTGAAACTCCTGGAATCTTTTAGCTTGTTCCTGCTGTTAAAGCTCACCAGCATTTGCAGCCAAATTTATAATCCATCTGCAAATACGTTAGAGTGTGTGGAAAAACACTGATGGCCAAGTCAGTCTCTAAAGTCCAGCACAGGTTAAATAACAGAAGATGGAGAACGAGGAGAAAGGACCGTTTTCAGGTTGACAGTATGGTGCTGCATAGATCTGTGTCGGGCATTCGATGAAAGGACCAGCTGCGCTGTAGGCAAGGTCACTGTAGAAACAAGGTGATTACAAAGGCTAAAGGTTAGTTTACTGAGTGAATAAAGAAGGAAAGACAACAACATCTGTACAGGGCTTTAGTGAGAGATCAGATGGAATACTATATCTAGCTTTGGTCTCCTATTTAAGGACAGATACATTTGCTTTGGGGGCATTTCAGAAAAGATTCACTGGATTGATTTGTGGGATGAACATTGTCCTATAAAAATAGTAATTTACAGGAATGAGAGGTGATTTTTTTGAAACATCTCAGGTTCTGAGGTTGACATGGCGGATGCTGACAGGTGTTTCTCCTCAGGGAGAGATCTAGAACTAGGGGTATAACCTCAGAACAGGTGCCGAGGATGGGGAGGAATTACTTCTCAGAGTGCTATGAGTCTTTGGAATTCATCTCACAGAGAGCTGTGAAAGTTGAGACACTATGTATTCATGACTGGCAAAGATTTTTTAGCTATAGTGCAATTGTCAGTTATGAGAGAGTAAAGCGAAGATTACAATCAAGCTCAGGCAAGCCATTGTAATGTCTGCAGATTTGATTAGTGTTGTTCATCTTGATATCATCAAATGTCACTTTATATGGAAAACTCTCATCAAGTTGAGTTCTGCAACCACTTCCTGAGCTGCCTTTGCTAGGCACTTCCACCTACTGCTCTCCAGTTCGTTGTGCAGCTTGAAATCTCCTGAACAGCTTCTCCTTCACTGCCTCTCCAAACTGTGGGACTTCATTTTAACACCCAACTCCGAAGCATTGCTCACCTCTTCAGTCACCCCACATTTCTGGAGACATTCTTCTGCAACCTTCAGTTCCAGAATCCTGCCCATCTACTTTCGTGAACCTTCCAGTTTCAACTGATGACACAACTTGAGTTCATTGCTTTCCTTTCTGAACTTCTTGTAATATCCAAGTGACTTGGCCTTGTTGAGGAAGACGCATGCTATTATTACCAGCTCTGTGGGCCTGTTCCTTTTCTGCAGCTCAGGTTCATACCTTGAAAAAATTGCCTTAAATTTTCATGTGTTATCTCTCAGTTGGTTACAAGTATTCTAGCTCCTCGAGCATTAGGTCCATTGCATTAAACCACATTGTTTGAGTTCTTTTTCAACAATTTTATTTTATTGAGCGATACAGCGTGGAGTAGTCCTTTCCACCCCTTTGAGCCACGCTGCCTCCAAAACTCCCAACAAACCCGAATAACCCTCACTGAATAACGGGACAATTTACACTGACCAATTTACCAACCGAGTACGGACTGTGGGAGGAAACAGGAGGACCCAGAGAAAACCCACAGCTTCCACAGGGAGTTCATACAGAGGCTGCTTACAGAACCGTGCCGGAATCGAACACCCAACTCCAAAGCACTTCGAGCTGTCATAGCGTCACATTAACCACTATGCTACTGTGGCGCACACCTTTAATGGAGTTGAAAAGAAGTATCTGTTCATGCTTTTATAATTCCCTTTAAGCATGGATCCTGGAGCAGCTAGACTCACTGAAGATCTCAGATGGTTTCGGATCTCTCTGCCACTCAGCGACAGTTCTGCAAGTCTCTCCTCACATATTGTCACACAGATGTGTTTTCTGTCCTTCCCTAAGTCCACAACATTCAAGGAGCAGCAGCAAACAGAACATATAAAGAATATCTGAGTCTGTTTCCTGAGGTGTCCTAGCTGGGCAGGGTATTGGGAACCTGAGTGATCGCCAGGAGGGAGAGGAGCAGGGCTCAGAGTTGAAGTTTGAAATGCAATAAATGAAGCAAAGGAAATAGGGTCGGGGTGTGGGAAAACTTTAAAAGTCAAAGTGAAAGTGGAGTTTACTGTCATATGCAGATGTACATGTATGCACAGGCGCAATGAAAAACTTATTTGCAGCAACATCACAGGCATATAGAAACACAATAGTCACAAGAAAAAAACATAAATTGAACGTAAGTTATACAATATTATACAAGGAAAAGACACAATAAAGACCCAAAAAACAAAGTCTACTGTGGTACAACACACAAGATGTCTGATGGGCTCAGTGAATCAGACACTGGATATCCAGTGTCTGCAGTCTCACTTGTAGCTCCAAAGTAGTGCAAAGCCATTAGAGTGTGGCTGGGATAATGGTTATGCAGGTTGGTCCAAGGATTGAAGGGAAGTAGCTATTCTTGAACTTGGTGCTGTGGGACTTCAGGCTTCTGTACCTCTTGTCAACAGTAACTGTGAGAAGATGGCATGACTCAGATGGTGGGAATCTTTGATGGTAGATGTTGCCTTCTTGAAGAACACCTCATGTGGATATTTTTGATGGCGCAGAGGGATATGCCTATGATGTATTGGGTAGTGTTCACCACCCTCTGTAAGTTTCTTACATTCCTGTACATTTGAATTTCTGTACCAGACCATATTGCAACTAGTCACGATACTTCCAATAGTATAGCTGTAGAAATTTGATCAGGAACAGCACTTCTCCTTCTGCTGGTACATATTGGCACCAATGACATGGGTAGGAAAAGGGAAGAGGTCCTGAGGAGAGAATTTAGGGAGCTAGCTAGAAAGCTGAAAAGCAGGATTTCCACGGTAGCAATCTCTGGATTATTCTTGTGTCATGCACTAGTGAGGGTAAGAATAAGATAATTTGGCAGATGAATGTTTGGATGAGGAAATGGTGCAGGGGGCAAAGTTTCAGATTTCTGGATCATTGGGAGCTGTTCTGGGGAAGGTAGGACCTGTATAAAGGGGTCGGTCACAGCCGAATCTGTGGGGGACCAATATCCTTCAGGCAAGTTTGCTCGAGCAATTGGGGCATGCTTCAACTAGTTTGGCAGGGGGATGGGAAGTGATAGGGCTGAGGATGGGACAGTATACAAGCAGAGGCAGTTTGTAGTGAGACTGTCAGGAAGGACAGGCAGATGATAGGGCAAAGTTACAGTCAGTGGGATGAGTTGCAATGTAATGGGGACAAGTAAAAAAGGGTGACAAGTACAGCACTGAAGGTTTTATATTTGAATGCACACAGTATAAGGAATAAAGTAGATGATCTTGCAGTGCATTTAAAGATTGGCAGGTATGACGTTGTGGGCATCACTGAGTTGTGGCAGAAAGAAACCTATAGTGGGAGTTTCACATTCAAGGATACACCTTGTATAGAAAGGACAGGCAGGTAGACAAATGGATGTTGTGAAAATTTAACTTTCAGAAGGCCTTTGACAAGGGGCCGCACATGAGGTTGCTTAGCAACATAAGAGCCCACAGAAAAATACTAACATGGATAGAGCATTGGCTGATTGGCAGGAGGCAAAGAGTGGGAACGGAGCCTTTTTTCTGATTTGCTGCCGGTGATGAGTGATGTTCCACTGAAGTCTGTGTTGGGACCACTTCTTTTTACTTTGTATGTTAATGATTTGGATGACAGAATTAATGGCTGTGTGGCCAAGTTTACGGAAGGACTTAGATAGATTAGGAGAATGGCAAAGACATGGCAGATGGAATACAGTGTCAGGGAGTATATGGTCAAGCACTTTGATAGAAAGAATAAAAGCATAAACTATTTTCTAAATGGGGAGAAAATTCAAAAATCTGAGGTGGGAGTTGTGGAAGATTCACTAAAGGCTAACTTATTTATTTTAATATGTAATGGGTGTGGTATATATTTTCATGGACATCTTATTTTGTAATAGGTCTGAATACTAAAACAGGTTATATTATTTCCAGGGCAAACATAATAAAGATGTAGTTTACAGTGAAATTCATGAAATCAGATGATCTGCTATGACAATGGGAGAAAGTAGGAGGTTACCTACTCATTTATCAGCAATTAGTACTGGACTAACAGTACTACTCAGAAATGCCACAAAAAGTCTGTATCGAGAAGGAGCATTACAGTGCAGTAGAAAAAAAATCAAAAATGCTGAAAATTTGAAGAATGGTCTTTGATCTGAAATGTTAAAGCGAGTTCTCTGCCCACAGATGCCGATTAACCTGCTGATTGCTGCCCAGCATTTTTTTGTTGTGCAGTGAAGAGCAAATGAACATCTGAGGTGGCTTGGTGGAATCAAGTATGAAGAGTTCTGTTTTGGGATGCCAGATATGAAAGTGTTTAATTCTGGCATTTGAAAATGAGTCCAAGCAATAAAATTCCCCACAGTCAGACAAGGAAAATGGAAAAAAATGCAGCTAATATGAAGAAAAAACTTCAATATAGTCATGATTTGATGCTTTCAAAGTAAAGTATCTACAACTTATTTTCTCAATATTTATTGTTTATTTATTATTATTATTTTTGTTTTCCCCCTTCTTTTTGCATTTAGACTTGCATTTGCTTTTGCACTTTGGCTGTTGTGGCCTTTGTTGTTCATTATTTATAATTGATTCTATCGTGTTTCTTTACATTTACTGTAAACACCCGTGTGATAACAAATCTCAGGGAAGTATATTGTCATATATTTGTACTTTGATAATAAGTTTACTTTGAACTTTGAACTCTTTGAAAAAAAGACACCTTACAATA
Source organism: Mobula birostris (assembly GCF_030028105.1). Taxonomy (NCBI): domain Eukaryota; kingdom Metazoa; phylum Chordata; class Chondrichthyes; order Myliobatiformes; family Myliobatidae; genus Mobula; species Mobula birostris. Next base: position 123,213,248 of record NC_092379.1, on the reverse strand, counting down.
ATAACAGGATTGGTCAGAAACATTCCAGTGTAAAGTGTAATCAGTATTAATATTGTCTGGCAAGTGCAGGTTGTTTTGCCTGCTAAATGAAAAGAAATATGAAATGTGAGTTAGGAAAAGCAAGGCTATTTTTACCAGGTGTTTGGTATGTTTTTCAGTACCAGCCTCAGAAGTACTCGCTGTTGTAGGTTTCAAACAAAACAGATGGGTAACTATTGTAAAAATAAATTGTGATTAATTAGATTAAAATATGTATGAAAACATTGAAAGCCAAGATCAAAATAAAAACTATTTCCAGACAGAGAATGTGAATTTGATTAATACATATTAAGTCTTTTAAATATCAAGGAAACTAGGCATGAAGTGGAAAGTATTCCATTTTCTACTGATGTATGTGATGTGATGTCTGTAGTCAAGCATTAACTAGCAGCATTTAGAATCATACCATATGGACAACGCATCCAGCAATCTTACTGCTTTGAATGCAAAGGTTTCTTTATGTTTATCATACGAATTCAATTGCATTGGAGGTGCTCCAATCAGGACTTTACTCTTGAACTCATTCAACCATCTAATTTCATAAGCATACGTTACCGTATTAATCTCCCTCTGAACACTTGGAAGTGGATGTTTTATTCATATGCACAGGAGTGTCCAAGTTCAAAGTTCATAAGTTCATAGTAAATTTATTATCAAAATATATACATGTCACCACATACAACTGTGAAATTCATTTTCTTGCAAGCATACGCAATAAATCCTATAATCATAAAGGAATCAATGAAAGACCACACCAACTGGGCAGCCAACCAGTGTGCAAAAGACAACAAACTGTGCAAATACATAAAGAGAGAAGAAATATTAACAATAAGAAATAAATAATGAGAACATGAGGTGAAGAGCCCTTGACAGGGAGCCCATAGGTTGTGGGAACATTTCAGTGATGGGGCGAGTGAAGCTGAGTGAAGTTATCCTCTTTGATCCAATGGTGGATGGTGGAGGGTAATAACTGTTCCTGAACTTGTTTGAGTTGAGTCACGGGGCTCCTGTATCTTCTTCCTGATGGCCTGGGTGGTGGGGGTCCCTGATAATGGATGATGCTTTCCTGTGCTCAGTGGTTGGGAGGACCTTACCTGGGCCATATCCACTACAATTTGTAGGATTTTCCATTCAAAGACATTGGTATTTCCAGACCAGGCTGTGATGCAGGCAGTCAATATACTCTCCACAACACATCAACAGAGGATTGTCAAAGTTTTAGATGTCCTGTCAAATCTTCACAAACTCCAAAGGAAGTGGAGGTGCTGTTATGCATTCTTCGTAATTGCATGTCATGCTGGGACCAGGACAGATTCTCAGAAATGATAACACTGAGGAATTTAAAGTTGCTGATCTTTTCCACCTCTGATCCTCCAATGAGGACTGGCTCATGGGCCTCTGGTTTCCTTCTCCTGAAGCCAAAAATCAGCTCCTTGGTCTTACCTGACGTTGAGTGAGAGGTTGTTATTATTACCCAGTCAGCCAGATTTTCAATCTCCCTCCTGTATGCTGATTCATCACCACCTTTGATTTGGCCTACGACAGCGGTGTCATCAACAAACTTGAATATGGCATTGGAGTTATGCTCAACCATACAGTTATAAGTGTAAATTGAGTAGAGCAGGGGGTTAAGCACACAGTCTTGTGGTGCACCTGTGCTGATGCAGATCGTGGAGGAGATGTTGTTGCCAATCTGTACTGACCAGGGTCTGCCAGTGGGGAAAATGAGGATCTAATTGCTCAAGGAGGTATTGAGATTAAGGTCTTGAAACTTATTGAAAATCTGAAGATCTTGAGGGATGATAGTATTGAGTGCTGAGCTGCAGTCAATAAAGACCATCTGATGCATGCATCTTTGCTGTCCAGATGTTCTGGAGCCAATGTGATGGTATCTGCTGTAGATCTGTTCTGCAGATATGCAAACTGGAGTGGATCCAAGTCACTTGGACAAGTTACTTGTTCAAACAGGAATTGATATGTTCCATACCCAACCTCCCAAAACACTTAATCACTATAGGTGTAAGTGTTACTGAATGATGGTCATTGAGGCAGGTTACATGTTCTTCTGAGGTACCAGTATAATTGAATCCTGCCTGAAGCAGTTGGGTACCTCAGACTGCTGAAGCGAGATGTTAAAGATCTCAGTTAATACTCCAGCCAGTTTTTAGTGGGTTCACCCACCTGAAGACTGCTCATACATCGCCTCAGGGACTGAATTCACAGGATCATCAGGGATTATGGGAGTTCATGATGGTTCCTTCATGACTTGATGGACAAAGAGAGCAGAGAAGGCATTGAGCTCATCTAGAAGCGAAACCCTGTTGTTGCCGATGTGATTTTACTTTATAAGAGGTGATAGCATTCAAGTCCTGCCACAGCTGTCGAGTATCCTTCATTGATTCAATGATAATACCTGGACCTCTTGCAATTTTCTCGGTCGCCAGACTTGAATGCCTCTGACCTGGCTCTCAGCAGATTGCGGAGGTTCTGCGTGGTAAAGTCACCGTTTTATATTATGCAACACAAAATGTCTTACCCTATTTCAAAAGTCTAGCTGTGTCATGTAAGAGAACAAATCACAATTGCTTTCCTCTGCTGAAGGACATCTGTGGTGAATAAAATCAAGTAAAAGTTTGCTTAAGTGTTAGTCAGATGTCACATACAGAATATGGTAATGGGACACAAAGTGAGGTGAAAACAATGAATGTTATAATCTACCTGGTCAGTCTGGGGTTTGAAGTAAATTTTTGTATGGAATTATTATGATATGGCCTTGCCATATTATATCTAGTTTAGTCGACAATGGATTATGTAGTAATTAGCACATTAACTCTTGAACGAGAAGAGAATGTTATTATAGATATTGATAGCTGTCTTTGAAGACTGAAAATTTATCAAAAAAACAAACAGAATTCTAGAGATTAAAAACTATTGCGTGCAGTTCATGTGATAAAATATCTCCACTGTAAGTGGCATTAATAGGTTTTAAAGCACAGTAGAGAGGTTTAGACAGTGATCAGTCAGAGTTCAATGTTGAATTGAATTGAATTTACTTTATTTCTTACATCCTTCACAGACATGAGGAGTAAAAATCTTCATGTTACGTCTCTGTCTGAATGTGCAATGTGCAATTTATAGTAATTTGTCATAAACAGTATGTACAACAGGACAGTCAATATAACATAGAAATACAGTTGCATTAGCATGAATTAATCAGTCTGATGGCCTGGTGGATGAAGCTATCCCAAAGCCTGTAAGTCCTGGCTTTAATGCTGCAGAACCATTTCCCGGATGGTAGCAGCTGGAACAGTTTGTGGTTGGGGTAACTCGGGTCCCCAATGATCCTTCGGGCCCTTTTTTCACACCTATCACTGTAAGTGTCCCGAATAGTGGGAAGTTCATGTCCACAGATGTACTGGGCTGCCTGTATCACTCTCTGCAGAGTTCTACAATTGAGGGAAGTACAGTTCCCATACCAGCCAGTCAGGATACTCTCAATTGTTCCCCTGTAGAAAATCCTTAGGATTTGGGGATTCATGCCAAACTTCTTCAACTGTCTGAAGTGAAAGAGATGCTGTTGTGCCTTTTTCACCACACAGCCGGTATATACAGACCATGTGAGGTCCTCAGTGATGTGTATACCGAGGAACTTGAAGCTGTTTACCCTCTCAACCCCAGATCTATTGATCTCAATAGGGTTAGCCTGTCTCCGTTCCTCCTGTAGTCCACAACCAGCTCCTTTGTTTTTGCAACATTGAGGGAGAGGTTGTTTTCTTGACACCACTGTGGCAGGGTGATGATTCCTTCTCTGTAAACTGCCTTGTTATTATTTGAGATAAGGCCAATCAATGTACAAACTGTAGTATCATCTGCAAATTTTATTAGCAGATTGGAGCTGTGGGTGGTGATACAGTCATGGGTATACAGGGAGTAAAGGAGGGGACTTAGGACGCAGCCCTGAAGGACTCCTGTGTTGAGTCTCAGTGGGGTAGAGGTGAGGGAGCCCACTCTTACCATCTGCCAATGATCTGACAGGAGGTCCAGGATCTAGCTGCACAAAGTCTAGGTCTCTGAGCTTCTTGTCAAGCCTGGAGGGAATTGTGGTGTTGAATGCTGTAGTCCAAGAACAGCATTCTCACATAAGCATCCTTCTTCTCCAGATGTGTAAGGACGGTGTGTAGAGCTGTGGCTATTGCGTCATCTGTTGATTGGTTGTGTGGGTAGGCGGATTGTAGGGGTTCTAGTGTGGGTGGTAGCATACTACAGATATAGTCCTTGACCAGCCTCTCAAAGCACTTGCTTATTACTGAGGAAAGTGCGACAGGCCACCAGTCATTCAGACATGTTACCTTGGTCGTTTTAGGTACAAGGATAATGGTGGATGTCTTGAAGCAGGAGGGCACTCTACACTGGGAGAGAGTGTTCTAGTGAATGTTTTGGTGCTTTGCATGCTACAATGCAAAAAATGATGAATGCAAAGATCCCACTGGCATGATTTGATAAAGAGTAGGAAGCTCCCATGTTCCCTAGCCAACGTTCCTCTTGCAGCTAATATCACAAACTAATATCTTTATCATCTTGGTGAGGTACAAATTTGATTCTATATTTTGCTGATTAAATTCTCAGCCTGAAACATTGACTCTTTATCCATCTCTGTTGATGCTGCCTGACCTGCTGCGTTCCTCCAGCATTTTAGATTAGATTAGATTAGGTTATGAGGACACTCAGTCCTTGTTTATTGTCATTTAGAAATGCATTCATTAAAAAATGATACAATGTTCCTCCGGTATGATATCACAGAAACACAGGACAGACCAAGACTAAAACTGACAAAAACTAGGAGGAGGAGAAGATGGCGGCCCGACGCAGCTTGCGTGGCCACTCCGGTGAATGATGTCTGTAACCTGTCAAGTAGGGTACCATGCACAATCCTGATTTGATGGAGGCAGACATGAGAGAACGGAGGAACATCTGGAGTAACTTCTGAAATGCCTTTTTTGCTGCTGCTGTTACTGTGTGATCTGGAATCTCCGAGGGGAAGGCCCCGAATCCTCGGCTTTACTTGTTGCTTTGCGGCCAGGACGGGGTCAAGGCGCTCGGCAGAGGTGTTGCTTGGTGCCTGGGGTCGAAGGGCTGGACGGAGGCTCTGAGTTTTCAGACGGACTCAGGGTCGGCTGTGGTCGGGTGCTTCTAATGCATCGACAGTTGTCGGTGCCTGGAGGTTTATAGCAGAGGGAGTTTCTCCCTTATGCCACCTGCTATCAGGGACTATCAGGAGTCGATCGGAACTTTGAGACTTTTTTTTAACTGTTCCCATGGTCTGCTCTTATCAAATTACGGTATTGCTTTGCACTGCTGTAACTATATGTTATAATTATGTGGTCTTGTCAGTGTTAGTCTTTGGTTTGTACTGTTTTTTTGTGTGATATCATGCTGGAGGAACATTGTATCATTTCTTAATGCATGCATTTCTAAATGACAATAAACGAGGACTGAGTGTCCTCATAATCTAATCTAATATTTATAACATATAGTTACAATAGTGCAAAGTAATACCATAATTTGATAAAGAGCAGTCCATGGGCACAGTAAAAAAAAAGTGTCAAATTCCCGATAGCCCCATCATCTCATGCAGACGGTACACCCGACCACAGCCGACTCTGAGTCCGTCCAAAAACTTCGAGCCTCCGACCAGCCCTCCGACACCGAGCACTGAGCATCATCCTCTGCCGTGCGTTTCGACCCTGCCCCGGCCACCGAGCAACAAGCAAAGCCGAGGACTTGGGGCCTTCCCCTCTGGAGATTCAGGATCACACAGTAGCAGCGGCAGAAAAGCAGTCATTCCAGAAGTTTCACCAGATGTTCCTCTGTGGTCTCACATCTGTCTCCATCAAATCAGGATTGTGCACGGCACCCTACTTGACAGATAACAGACATCACCACCGGAGTGGCCGCTGCGAGCTGCGTTGCGCCACCATCTTTTCCTCTCCTCCTCTCCTAATTTTGAGTGTGTTACTCCATATTCTGCCACTCTAAACAGAAGTGTAATCTTCAGGATGAGAATTTCTGAAGACACATAACGTACTTGTTCATGCAACTTTTTAAAAAAAATTAAAGTTAGTTTTACTACTTTTAACCAGCATTGATGAAAAATAGTAAACCTAGCCCAGTTTATATTCTAATTTGGTACTTTTACCTCCCCGGTAGTCCAAGGTGTGATATTGGTCAATGTTTGGCATGGCAAATTATAGTCTGGAGAAGCATTCAGGTGAAAACCTGGAAATTCACAAGTCACTGTTATCTCTAGGCAAGATGGGGTTTTTGAAACAGATGCCTTTTAAGTGCCAGCCACGATTTTCATTTGTACTAAAGTCAAAAGGCTTTGCAAACTCTCGCCCAGAGTCAAAAATATTGCTATTGCCTACGCTTGGGTGAGAATCTAGTGCTTTAATAATATCTAAGAAATGTCACCACAAGTCAAATCTGCTTTTTAGTAGCACCTGGGAGAAAATTGGTTTTAGGAGAAGTGAATTACAATATTTTATTTTGTTTTGGCAAAGATTTACTTTACACTTTCAGTTAGCGTACAGTTCTAAAGTTAGGAGTCAATATTTTTGGATAGCAAATTATCACTTCATAACTTTTGAAGATTGAGGAATGTGACCAAAATTTCCACCCTGAGGAACAAGAGAATTTGGAACCAGGGCATTGTTGTAAGTTATGGGCAAATCTAATTCAAAATAAAGTTCTAAAATCTGGAGCTGAATTATGCCAATGGTCATTACTACAACTGCCAGATATTACAAAGTCAAATCAAGTTTATTATTGTATTCAAAAGTACGTGTATGCATGGATGCAATGAAAAACATACTTGCAGTAGCCTCACAGGCACATAGCAACATAGCAGCAGCATTCACAAGAAAAGCATAAATTAAACATAAATTATACACAATGTTGACAAGAAAGATTGCTCTTTGAACTAAAAAAAAGTCCGTTGTAGTGCAAAGTGATCAAAGTAGCTACGGTGTTGCTAAACTGTAGTAAAGAGGTGTGCCATGACTGGGCAGAACAGAAAGCATATTTTACTTAGAGATACAGCACAGTAACAGGGCCCTCTGGCCTGACAAAACCACACTGCCCAATTACACCCAAATGACCAATTAACTTACCAATCCATATGTCTTTGGAATGTGGGAAGAAACTGAAACACCAGGAGGGAATCTACATGGTAATGGGGAGAATATGCTAACTCTTTACAGAGAGCAGAGGAATTGAACCCAAGTCAGTGGTGCTGTAATGGCATTAAATTAATAACTACGATACTGTGTCATAACTTCCTGACTTGCGAGAATGGGAAAGATTGAATGGGATGGGTGGGGAAATGTAGTGGCAGTGGTTAAAGTCATAATGCCTTACAGAAACTTTAACACGAGCACACCAACACAATTGAACAGCTTGGGGGATATCTAATAGGCCATACACCACAAAATGCTTTGAAATTGACAGATGGAAAGTTCAGCTTGAGTTACTGAATTCAAATTCCAGCATTACCTTTTCTGTTCAAGGTGAATTTAAAAATTCATCAGCCTTACACCTTTAAAATATACTTTTAAAGCACAAGGTCACTTTTAGAACTTGGTTATATCTGTCCTCTACCATGCTTCTCTGAGCTCTGGTAACCCTTTTTAGAAGCACAGTGGTCCTGAAAAACAGTTTATACATCATAAAACTTCATTAAGGGAATTGAACTTCATGGAAGAATCTTTCACACGTGCGCAGTGGGTCTGTTTGTCGTTTCTGTCATTGACAGGTTTTTTATATGTTATGACCTGAATATTGGGAGAAGTTAGTTTTCTACAGCTGACAAAATGTAGGAGGAATGGGTAGAACATATTGTTTTATTGAATGTTGAAAGGCCTTGATTGAGTGGATGTGGAGGGGATGTTTCCTATGGAGGGGTAGTCTAAGATCAGAGGACACAGACTCAGAATAGAGGGGCATACTTTTAGAATGGAGAAGAGGAGGAATTTCTTTAACCAGAGAGTGGTGAATCTGTGCAGTTTGTTGCCACAGGCGGCTGCGGACACCAAGATATTGGGATCTGTTTAAAGCAGAGGTTGATAGATTCTTGATTGGTCAGGGCATGAAGGGATATGGGGAGAAGGCAGGAGATTGGAGCTGGGAGAGAATATGGATCAGCCATGATGAAACAGCAGGGCAGACTCGATGGACCAAATGGCCTAATTCTGCTCTTATATCTTTTGATCTCATGGTCTTAATATCTCTGAGAGGGTGAGCCCAAATGAGTTACTATAGCAAAAAAAAAAAACAACTGCTGGAGATCTCTTTGAGCCCAGTAGCATCAGTGGAGGAAAAGGAATTGTTGACATTTTGCATGAGAATGAAGGGAATTTAATTTATAATTTTTTCCCTCTTGCAGTTGCTGCCTGACCTGCTGTGATCCTCCAGCAGTTTGCTTTTGTTTCAGGTTCCAGCATCTGTGGATGCTTGTGTCTCCAAATTAATACACCTGATAGAGCAGGATTCAGAAGCACATTTTATTTATGTGCTGTGATGTTAATAACAAGGCAATGGGACTTGTCCTACAGGCCAGACTACACCAATAGAAAGAGAAAAATTGTGCCAAAATAGTGACAGGCAGAAATGGCCAGTTCTGATCTAAATTGAAAGAAAGATCTTTCTAAAGATAAAAGAAAATCAATATTCAATGCTGTAGGGTGCAGATTGCCCAGATGGAAGATGAGGTGCTGTTTCTCAAGTTTATATTGGTCCTTGTTAAACAGCTATGCAGTAAAATATTAGCTTAATCTTGAGGAGAGCAATTTTACACTCATTTCCTGGTTTTGTGACCTAACAGGAGTGTTTGTAGGAGTTTCATTAGCTCTAGAAACAGTTTTCTGACGTGAACATCTACTGAGTGATGTCAGCAAATATGCACCACCCAGAATCTCCAGTGTGACTTTCAACTTTACTGTACCACTGAGCATACAAGCTTGCTATACTTCTACAGGGTCCCTGCACTCTGTACTGACTCTGCCCTCAAGTTTCTGAAGTCGGATTTGCACCCACAGCTCCTTGATCAATAGCAAGAACCACAACCAGCACTCTGACAGTCATTCATTATATTTATTTTCTTCTACCTTCCTCAGTTTAAAAAAAAGGTTGGATTTATTGTTATAAAATTACCAGCTACTTACAGCATTTAGAAAGTTAATACATTATCAAGGATATCTTGAGACAACTGTGCATCCCTAATTGAGATGGACCCATCCTTCCAGTATTCGTGTGAACAGCTTTGTTTTATGAGAAAGTTCCAGTTCAAAGTAACATATCCTCACTGCTAATGGAGAACAAGAAAAAGCACAAAAAACAACCATCAATAACCTTTTGCAGCCCAGATGTTACCACAGAACGGCATCTACAAATTTACCTGACTATTGAGATCTATCCAAGGGTGCAGCTACAGTCGTAGCTTCACTTCAGAAGTATTTGGTTGGATGAATAGGGACACTGAGAAGTCTTGACGCATGAACAGTTTATGTAAATATAGTTCATCTTCTTTTCTTGCTGACCAAGCTGGAACTGACATGAATGATGAGGCAATAGAAAATACAATGCAATGAGGTTCAAGTAGGAGCTGAGAGGAAATATGGAAAGATGAAGATATCGAAGTTATTCTTGGTGCAAAGACCTGAAAGGTTAACTTGTTTTCTCCCTTTTCTAATGTAGCTGCGTAATTCCACCATGGTCTCTGTTTATGACAGTAATCCAACATCAAATCACAGAGTCATAGAGTCATACAGAATGGAAACAGGCCCTTTGGCCCGATTCATCCTGTGTTACCTAGCGAGCTGGTCCCATCTGCCCACGATTGGCCCTTCGCCCTTTAAGCCCTTCCTACCTATGCACTTATCTAGATGGATTTTAAATGTTGCTAATGTGTCCACTTCAACCTCAAATTCTGGCAGCTCATTCCCTTTGTGTGAAGAAGCTGCTCTTGACGACCCTTTTCAATCTCTTGCCTTTGATCTTAAACCTGTATTCTCTTGTTTTTAGTACCCACTCCCTGGGCAAAAATTTATGCACCTTTCACCCTGTCTATATATGGTAACTCTATCAGGTCACTCCCACTCTCTCCTCCAATCTGTGACGTTTCTGTGAATACAATCCACTCTATATAATCTCTCATAGAGTCATTGAGCCATTGAATACTACAGCACAGCAATAGGACCTTTGGCCCATCTAGTCCGTGCTGAACTATTATTCTGCCGAGTCCCATCGACCTGCACCCGAACCATAGCTCTCCATACTCCTCCCATCCATGTACTTATCCAAGCTTCTCTTAAATATTGAAATCGAACCCGTATCCGCCACTTCCACTGGCAGCTCGTTCCACACTCTCACCATCCACTTAGTGTTGAAGTTCCCCTTCATCTCCCTTGAACCCACCCCCACTCATCTTCAATGCATGCCCTCTGGTATTCGACATTTCAACCCTGGGAAACAGATACTCCGTCCACTCTATCTATGCCTCTCATAATCTTGTAAACCTCTATCAGATCTCCTCTCAGCCTTCGATGCAAAGGAAACAACCGAAGTTTATTTAGCCTCTCGTGATAGCACGTGGCCTCTAAACTAGTCAGTATCCTGATAAATGTCTTCTACGCCCTCTCCAAGGTCTCAGCATCCTTCCAATAGAGTCTTGTAAAGTTGCAATGTAACCTCCTGACTTTTGAACTCAGTGCCTTGACTGAAAAAAAGTAAGCATTCCATAAGACTTGTTAACCACCTTATTGACCCGTGCAGTCACTTTCAAGGATCGATGAACTTGGATCCCAAGATCTCTCTGATCAGCAACACTGTTAAGTATCTTACCCATAAGTGTACTGTCTCCTTGCATTTGCCCTACCAAGGTGCAACACCTCACATTTATCTGGGTTAAACTCTACCTGCCATTTCCCTGCTCACATCTGCAACTGACCTATGTCATGCTGTATTCTTTGCCAATCTTCTACACTATCCACAACTCCACTGATCTTGGGATCATCTGCAAGTTTACTAACACACTCATCTACATTTTCATCTAGGCCACTTATATACATTACAAATAGCAGAGGTCCCAGCACAAATCCCTGTGGAACACCACTAATTACAGATCTGCGGCTTGAATAAGTCCCTTCAGCTACTAAACCACTACCCCTTTGTCTGCTACGCACAAGCCATTTCTGAATTCAAATAGCTAATTCACCATGGATCCCTTGCATCTTAATCTTCTGGGCTAGCCTCCCATGAGGAACTTTGTCAAACAGCTTACTAAAATCCATGCAGACAACACCCACTGCCCTACCCTCATCAATCTCTCTCGTCACCTTGTCACAAAACCCAATCAATTTGTTAAGGTACGACCTGCCAAGCAAAAGCCATGTTGACTTCCCCTAATTAGGCCGTGAGTTTCCAAATACTCATATATCCTATCCCTGAGAATTTTCTCCAGCAATTTCCCTATGACTGATGTGAGACTCACCGGTCTGTAGTTTCTCCTGGTCCCTTAAATAGAGGTACAACATTGGCTACTCGCCAGTTTCTGGGACTTCGCCTGTGCCCATAAAGGACACAAAGATACTGGTCAAGGGCCCAGCAATCTCATTGCTTGCCTCCTTCAATAACCTGGGGACTTATCCACCTTAATACTCATTAGGAGGCCCAACACTTCCTCCTCCTTGATCTCTAAATGTCCTGAAGTATTTATATACTCAGGACTGATCTCTTGCTCCTCCATATCCTTTTCCTTGATAGATAATGAAGTAAAGTACTCAATAAGTACCTCACTCACCTTCACTGCATCCAAGACTTTATCCTTGAGTGCTCCCACCTTCTTGAGCCTTTATCCTCCCTTTATCCGAGAGTGGTCCCACCCTCTCCCTAGTTACCTGCTTATAGGATGCCTTGGGATTCACCCTAATCCTCCTTACCTAGGACTTTTCATGGCTTCTCCCGGATTTCCAAATCCTCTTCTTTAGTTCTTTTTTCCTTCTTCATGCTGGTGGGAGTATTTAAAGATATTTTCAACCTCTCACTGCTATGGATGGAAGTTCCCACCTGTTTGAAAAATGCAACAATTATACCAGTGCCTAAGAAGAGTAGTGTGAGCTGTCTTAATGACTATCGTCCAGTAGCACTCACATCGACGGTGATGAAATGCTTTGAGAGGTTAGTCATGGCTAGAATGAACTTCTGCCTCAGCAAGGAGCTGGACCCACTGCTATTTACCTATCATCGCAATAGGTCCAGGGCAGGTGCAATCTCAGTGTCTCTTCATATGGCCTTAGATCACCTGGACAACACAAACATCTTTGTCAGGATGTTGTTCGTTGACTATAGCTCAGTATTTAACACCATCATTCCTAATTGATAAGTTACTGAACCTGGGCTTCTGTACCTCCCTCTGCAAATGGATCCTTGATTTCCTAACCGGAAGACCACAATCCGTGCGGATTGTAATAATATCTCCTCCCCACTGACAATCAACACTGGTGCACCTCAGAGGTGTGGTTTAGCCCACTGCTCTACTTCCTCTATGCTCATAACTGTGTGGCTAGGCATAGCTCAAATACCATCTATAAATTTGCTGATGATACAACCATTGTTGGTAGAATCTCAGACGGTGACGAGAGGGCATACAGGAGTGAGATATGCCAACTAGTTGAGTGGCATCGCTGCAACAACCTGGCACTCAACGTCACTAAGATGAAAGAGCTTAATTTGGACTTCAGGAAGGGTAAGATGAAGGAACACATACCAATCCTCACAGAGGGATCAGAAATGGAGAGAGTGAGCAGTTTCAAGTTCCTGGGTGTCAAGATCTCTGAGAATCTAACCTGGTCCCAACACATTGATGCAGCTATAAAGAAGGCAAGGCAGCTGGTATATTTCATTAAGAGTTTGAAGAGATTTAGTTTGTTAACTAAAACATTCAGAAAGTTCTTTAATTGTACCATAGAGAGCATTCTGCCAGGCTGCATCACCGTCAGATTTGGGGGGGGGGGGGTTGCTCCTCCACAGGACTGAAAGAAGCTAGAGAAAGCTGTAAAATTAGTCAGCTCCATCTTGGGTACTAGCCCCCGTAGTATCCAAGACATCTTTAGGTGCGGTGCCTCAGAAAGGTGACGTCCATTATTAGGGACCCCCATCACCCAGGACACGCCCTCTTCTCATTGTTGCTGTCAGGAAGGAGGTACAGAAGTCTGAAGGCAGAAACTCACGATTCAGGAACAGCTTCTTCCCCCCGCCATGCAATTCCTAAGTGGACATTGAACCCATGAACACTAACTCACTATTCTTTGATATATATTATTTTTGTTTTCCACTATCTTTAATCTATTCAATAAGCATGTATATGCTTTGCATTATTTATTTATTTATTGTTCTTTCTTTCTTTCTTATCATGTATTGCATTGAACTGCTGCTGCTAAGTTAACAAATTTCACGTCACATGCCGGTGATAATAAACCTGATTCCGATTCTGATTCTCTTCAGGTGCTTCATTTGATCCTAACTTCTGAAGGTTTACATACTTTTCCTTTTTCTTCTTGACTAAATTCATCACCTCTCAGGGCATCCAAGGTTCTCTTATCTTTCCATTCCTGTCCTTCCTTCGAACAGGAACATACCTTTCCCATACTCTGTGCAATCGATCTATAAACACCCTCTAATGTGGACTTGCCAAAGGAAAGGTGTAGCCAATCATCACTTCTTAGTTCCTGCCTAATGCCTTCATAATTTGACCTATTTCAATTTAAAATTCTCCCACAAGGGTAATACCTATCCTTATCTATAGCTGCCCTGAAAGTTAAGGAGTTGTGGTCACTATCCCTAACCGTTCACCCACTGAAATGTCAGTCAGCTGGCCAGCTTTGTAACCCAAGTCCAGTACGGCCCATCCACATATTGATTAAAGAAACCCTCCTGGATACATTTAACAACTTCTGCCCCCTCTAAACCCCTTACACTAAGAAGGTCTCAGTTTATATTAGGGAAGTTGAAATCTCCATGGCAACGTCTCTATTATTTTTACGTATTTTCCTAATCTGATTACATATCTGTTCCTCAATGAACCGGTGGCTATTAGGGGGGTCTGTAGTACAATCCCATCAGTGTGATTGCGCCCTTCCTAGATTCTGAGTCCCACCCAAATGGACTCAGTGTCTGATCCCTTCATTATGCCTCTGAATCCAGCTGTGATATTGTCCCTGATTAGTAGCGCAACTCTTCCCCACTCCCCCCCCCACCCACCTTTACCTCCTCCTTTATCTTCCCGAACACTGAAAACCTGGTACATTAATCACCCATTCCTGCCCATCTCTCAACCAAGTTTCAGTGATGGCTACAACATTGTAGTTCCATACACTGATCCATGATCAAAGTACATCACCTATACCTATAATACTCCTAGCATTAAAATTTATACACTTCAAACTAAATTTACTACCCTTCAGACCTATTAATTAGATTTTGTCTTTCAATGATCTCCCTGACATCTACCTTCTGCTCTGATCCTTCCCTTGCTGACCTGGGGCTCCCGTTCCCCGCCCCCTGCATAGCTAGTTTAAATTCTCCCAAGTAGCATCAGAAACACTTCCCGGCCGGGATATTGGTTCCTCAGTCCCTCAATCTGTCCCTCTTGTTCAGGTCACCCCTTCCCCAGAAAGGGTTCCAATGATCTAAGAACTAATCAATAGATCAAGAAAAATAGAGGACTATGGGTAATTTCTCAGGTAAGGACATGTTCGGCACAGCTTTGTAGGCCGAAGGGCCTGTATTGTGCTGTAGGTTTTCTATGTTTCTATGTTTCTAACTTGAAACCTTGCACCATCTCCTCAGCCACTCATTCATCCATGATATCACCTCATTCCTACCTGCACTAGCCCATGGCACAGGAAGTAATCCAGAGCTTACCACCTTGGAGGCCCTTCTCTTCAGCCGCTTTCCTAACTCCCTATACTCACTGCGTAGGATCTCTTTCCCTTTTCTGTATATGTCATTGGTGCCAATGTGCACCATGTTCACTGGCTACTCCCCCTCCCCTTTGAGAATATCCTTCAGCTGGTCAGATACATTATGGGCCCTAGCATTCGGGAGGCAATACACTGTCTTGGTGTCTCTTTTGCGGACAGGGAATCTCCTTTCTGTCGCCTAAATATCGAGTCCCCTATAACTACCGCACTGTGTCGAGCCTCAGATCTGGCCACAGTATCACCGGCCTGGCTGCTGCTGCTATGATCTGATGAGCCATTTCCAACCCTCCCAGCTGTATCCAAAGAGGTACACTTATTTCTGAGGGGAATGGCCACAGGGGAACCCTGCACTGACTTCTTAAACCCCTTACCTTTCCTGGTGGTCACCCATCTACTGTCCGCAGCCTGTACTCTGGGTGAGACCACCTCTTCAAAAGTCTCGTCTATAATACCTTCAGCTCCTGGATGATCCTGAGTCCTTTCAACTGCAGCTCCAATTCCTTGACCCAGACAGTCATGCGCTAAACCTTCTGTTGGTGCAGTTTTCGGGGAAACAGTCAGGTATTCACCATGAGGAGCATTCCATCCTGACTAATCTAAACTGAAAAAGAGAAAAGGCTTGCCTCTTCTTAACCATGCCTTTGCTATTCACGCCGAAGCCTGTGAAGCCAAAGCCTTCATACGCCATCACTGGCACACTCCGACAATGGCTGCTCCATTTGACCCTATCTTGCTTTTATTTGCAGCTGAGTTTAGGCCTTAGATGCTGACATTTCTGCCCCTGTGCAGCCCACCAAGACCGGCCTCTCTTTCTCGACTTCCATAGGGCTGTGACACCAACACTCATGCTCTTCTTGCCTGAGCCACTGAGAAAAGGAAAATATTAATATTTCTCCTCATAACTCAGGTCACCAAAACAATCTGGTATATCTTTTCGGCTTATTTTTTCTAGTTTAATTTCATCATTCCTATAATAGAGTGACATATATAGTGCCTTTATAAAGAATGCATGGCAGCATCTTTACTTTCTTTGTTTACGAAGATTTGACGTCGTCTAAAACTATGACAATCTTCTATAGATGTGCGATAGAGAGTATATTGACTGGCTGCATCACAGCCTGGTATGGAAACACCAGTGCCTTTGCGTGGAACAACCTATAAAAAGCAGCTGATACAGCCCAGTCCATCATGAGTAAAGATTTCCTCCCCACTGAGCACATCTACATTGAATGCTGTTGCAGGAAAGCAGCATCCATCACCATCCAGGCCATGCTCTCTTCTTGCTGCTGCCATTAGGAGGTACAGGAGCCTCAGGGCCCACACCACCAGGTTCAGGAACAGATATTACCCCTCAACCATCAGGCTCTTGAACCTGAGAGGTTAACTTCACTCACCACAACACCGAACTGTTTCCACAACCTATGACTCACTTTCAAGGACTCTTCATCTCATGTTCTCGATGTTTATTGATTATTTACATATTATTATTATTTTGCTTGTTTCTTTGCATGTACTGTGAATGCCTGCAAGAAAATGAAATGAATCTCAGTGTTGTATATGATGACATACATGTATCTTGATAATAAATTTACTTTGAAAATGGTAGAGAAGATATTTCAAGTGCAGCCACACCAACATCTTATCTAATGATGACATAACATCCCAATTCCTACACCCATCTACCATACATTTTGCTTTTGTGTGACCTAGAGCTGGGGAAGAAGATCCTCCAGAACTGGTCCTGCTCACTATTCATTTCTATACTCCATTGAACAAGTTTTCCCCTTTATTGTTGCTAATCCATGCATCACTGCACTTCTAAATTTAATTTGCAGATACCCTTCTGCACTTTATTCTCCTTGCTGCCTTGATGCTTTTCTTACAAGTATTTATCCTGCACCCAGTGTAACAGTTACTGTTTAACAAAGTTTTCCTCATGTCACTTTTTATTCTTTTATCAATACTTTTGTCTATGGCCTCTGATTCTTGACCCATCTGACAACAGTTTCACTCAACGTACTCCATCTAGACCTTTCAAGTTCCAGTGTTCCATAAAGGAAATCTCACCATGCATCCAAAGCCCCCTTCAGGTCTGGTTCTTCCCATTTAGAACTGAGACCACTATTTACGTTGAAACACTTCATTCTTTTCACTGAAATAAAACAAACACACTTCTGTGGGTTAACAATGAACTTTCAATTGTACAGCATTGCAGTTGACCCCTGTTGTTGCTCTCAGCACATAGCCTTAATCCCCAAGATTGGCTGACTTGTCAATAGAAAGGGAGTTCTATTGTTCATTTTGTGCCCTGACGATCATAGTGTTTCCATGACCATGACTGTTCTTGGTTAATGTTTCTATAGAAGTGGTTTGCCATTTCCTTCTTCTGGGCGGTGTCCTTATAAGATGGGCGACCCCAACCATTGTCAATACTCTTCAGAGGTTGTCTGCCTGGTGTCAGTGGTCACGTAACTGTATAACAAGGACTGTATTCCTTGGAGTTCAGAAGAATGAGGGGAGACCTCATAGAAACATTTCGATTGTTGAAAGGCCTGGCAGAGTGGATGTGGCAAAGTTGTTTCCCATGATGGGGGAGTCTAGTATGAGAGGACATGACGTAAGGATTGAAGCGCGCCCATTCAGAACAGAAATGCGAAGAAACTTTTTTAGCCAGAGGGTGGTGAATCTATGGAATTTGTTGCCACGGGTGGCAGTGGAGGCCAAGTCATTGGGTGTATTTAAGGCAGAGATTGATAGGTATCTGAGTAGCCAGGGCATGAAAGGTTATGGTGAGAAGGTGGGGGAGTGGGACTAAATGGGAGAATGGATCAGCTCATGATAAAATGAGGAGCAGACTCGATGGGCCGAAGGGCTGACTTCTGCTCCTTTGTCTTATGGTCTTATAACTAGGACTTGTGATATGCACCAGCTTCTCATATGACCATCCACCACCTGCTCCCATGGCTCCACGTGACCCTAAATGGGGAGCTAAGCAGGTGCTATCCTTGCCCAAAGGAGACCTGCAAGCTAGAAGAGGGAAGGAGTGCCTTACACCTCCTTTGGTAGAGATGCATCTCAACCCTCCTTCAGCAGAAAGGGGAAATTGGGGATGGACCAGGTTTGACTTTACTTCTTGTTAGGCAAGTAGGGAGCTGAGTATCTGCACTTCTCGTGCTGCAGGTTTGCTGCAGGATGTTCATGCCCATGAAGCTCCACACTACATGAATATCACACCAACCAGCAGTCCCCTTGCAAAAGACTACAGTTGACATTTCGGGCCGTGACCCTTCAGCAGGTGCTGCTGAACGCCCTCAGCCTGAAAAGTCGACTGTACTCTTTTCCATAGATGCTGCCTGGCCTGTTGAGTTCCTCCAGTGCTTTGTGTGTGTTGCTTGAATTTCCAACATCTGCAGATATTTTCTTGTGTGTGAAAAGACCCCTTACTATTTTAAATCAATCATTCCAATACTAAAATCACTCTATCTAGTTCATCCCCTGTTTTGGACTGTTTATTAAAATTACACATTCTTAAAACTTCTAATGATTTCAATGTAAGATGCCAACTGAAAGGTCAATCAAATAAAATTTAAAACTTGCTTAGATGATTGGGGTGTCAGAGCGGTGCAGATGGTTAAAGCTGCTGCCTCACAGCTCCATTATTCTGGCTTCTATCCGATGCTGTCTTTGTGGAGTTTGCATGATTTCTTTGTGACTATCTGGATTTCCTCCTACATCCCAAAACATGTGGGTTGGTGGGTTAATTGGCCTCTGTAAATTGTCCCTAAGTCTGCAGGTGGGTCATGGAATCTGAGGAGAGTTGATGGGAACGTGGGAAGAATAAAATAGGATTAATGTAATGGCTGCTTGTTTGTCAGTGCAGATGTGGTGGGCCGAAGGGCCTTTTTTTTTGTTGTATGAGTCTTTAATGCCACTGATTTCTTTGGCTCAGGATTGCAATCAGTGATCAGTGGCTCTGGTACAGAATTTCTTGGAAATTGGCATATTTTCCAACACACTTCAAGAAGCAATCTATTTTATAAAATTACTGCTATTATCATGTTGTAATGATTTGTTTTGATTCCAGAAATTAGATTTCAGTAATTTAGTTTATGATCATTATGAAAGTCACATTCAATAAAGAGATTATAAATGCTGGTGCTTTCTGTATTTTACACATGAGAATGATTTAAACAATTTGCAAATACTGTTTTTCTCACTTTTAAGAAGTCCAGGAAATCACTGGCTATCGACTATAGGTTGTACCTTAGGTTCTTCAACCTGAATAATCAGTACAGTGGATTTGGTTAACTGGGACACATCGGGACCAGTACATTTTGGCCCAATTAAGCAGTTTTCCCAACTAGCCATAGTTTCGTGGAAATAATTAAAAAGATATAAAAACACAAATTACCATTTAACTGATTAACAAATTATGTATTTAAATGAAATGCTGATCAAATTAGAACACTATCAATACTACCACAGTACAATAAAACTGTGTATTAATTCCTAATAGTTATTGAGGAATTAATTCAGTGTATGCATTTTTTTTACTGTAAATGAGCAAAATCGATGCAGACACCTAGTGCAGATAATGGAGGCAACACATACAAAATGCTGGAGGAACTCAGCAGGCCAGGCAGCATCTATGGAAAGGAGTAAACAGTTGACATTTCAGGCCGAGGCTCTTCATCAGGACTGGAAAGGAAGGGGAAAAGTCAGAATAAGAAGACGGGGGGAGTGGAGAAGAAGTACAAGGTGGTAGGAGATAGGTGAAACTGGGAGAGGGGAAGGGGGTGAAGTAAACAACTGGGAAATTGATTAGTGAGAGAGATAAAGGACTGTAGAAGGGGGAATCTGATAGGAGAGGACAGAAGACCATGGAAGAAAGGGAAGGGGAAGAAACACCAGAGGGAGGTGATGGGCAGGTAAGAAGAGAAGGTGTGAGATGGAAACAAGAACAGGGAATGGTGAAAGTGGAGAGGCAATTACCGGAAGTTCAAGAAATCGATGTTCATACTATTAGGTTGGAGGCTACCCAGACGGAATATAAGATGTTGCTCCTCCGTTCTGAGTGTGGCCTCATTGTGGCAGTAGAGGAGGCCATGGACTGACATGTTGGAAGATGAACGGGAAGTGGAATTGAAATGGGTGGCAACTGGGAAATTTGACTTTTTATGGAGGAAGGAGCAAAGGTGTTCAACAAAGCAGTCTCCCAATCTACCTTGGGTCTCATCGATATACAGGAGGCCACACCAGGAGCACTGAATACAGAAGATGACCCAACAGACTCACAGGTGAAGTGCCACCTCACCTGGAAGGACTATTTGGGGCCATGATTGGTAGTGAGGGAGGAGGTGTCAGGGCAGGTGTGGCACTTGTTCCATTTGCAAGGATAAGTGCCAGGAGGGAGATCAGTGGGCAGGGATGAGTGGAAAAGGGAGTTGTGTGCGGAGGAATCCCTACAGCAGGGGTCGCTAACATATCGATTGCGATCAACCAGTTGATCTTTGAGACTTTCTCAGTAGATCCCAAAGAAAAATCAAAAATAAATACAGAAATACTGTTGTAATGTGAGCATTATAAAAGTAAGTAATACTAATTAGGATAATGGTAATATAGCAATATTTTCGCTAAAAAGCTGTTTGTAAAGAGAGATTGTTTCCGGGTTGCGGGGGTTTAGTTCCGTTCTTTCTGCCCAGTGTGCATGTGTGTAGTTCCCCCGCCATGCACCGCATTTTCAGCGTAGCCTGTGCTGCATCAAAGTGACCAATCAGATTAGATAAGAGTACAGACTGTCACAAACATCAATATACGGCAGTGGTACCCAACCTCTGGGCCGTGAAGCATGCAGTGATGCAGCAGTAGTCGGGATGCACACAGCACATCTTTAAGAAAAAAAGCCGAAATAAACAAGTTAATTAATTAGGTGCCGCCCGGCACGTAAATGTCGGCCCAGATCAGAGGCGACGCAATCGGCAATCGCTCATGATATCCTGATAGCATAGCGGAGGCTCCACGATAAAAAGGCGAAAACATACAGATTCCATCCAGAATGGGAAGAGGAATTCCTATTTACCTTGGTGAAAGACAAGTGTGTATGTATGTTGTGCCACCAAACACAAGCACTGACTAAAAGAGGGAATCTGGAGCGGCACCGCAACACCAACCACCAGGAATTTAAAGACACCTACTCCCCAAAGAGCGCAATTCGTGCCTGGAAAGTTGAGCTGGAATCAGGGTTGAAGGCCCAGCAATCGTTTTCCACAAAACATGCTGCTCAAAATAAGGCTGCTATTGAAGCATCATTTCGTGTAAGTCACCTTTTGGCTAAACACAAGAAGCCTTTTACATATGGCGATTTATTCAAGGAAGCAATGGTCATTACCGCAGAGACTGTTTTTAGTGACTTTAAAAACAAAAATGGCATCACAACTGCAATACATAATATACTGCTTGGCCCTGCAACAGTGACAAGGAGGGTAGAGTCACCGTCAGAGTACGTGAGTACTTTTCACTACAGTTCAATGAATCCCTGGATGTAATGCAAACAGCTCAGCTTGTTGTATTTGTCAGAATGGCTTTCTAGGATTTTACAACAAAGGAGGACTTCCTCACTCTTTTGCAATTAAAGGAAAGAACAAGAGGTAAGGATATTTACAATGAGTTAAAAAATAATTTGCCGTGAAAATGACATCCCCATTCATAAACTGGTGGGAATTACTACTGATGGGCCCCCAGCAATGCGCGGTGTGCACGTTGGTTTTATACCACTAAAAGTCAGTGCCTACTTCGGGTCAACTTATCTATGTGAAATTGCATTTTCACAGATGATAATTATTAAATCTAAGTACAGGAGCTGACTTACTGACAGACGCCTCACTAGGGTTGCCAACTTTCTCACTCCCAAATAAGGGACAAAAGTAGCAGTCAAATCCCGGGACATTTGTGTTTACCCCAAGAAAGACTACCATGCACATGAAGTCTTGCGCGGGCACCTGTGTGCGCATGCGCGTATGTGCCAATTTTTTTTTTACCCCACGAATCAGTTTTGGCTTAATTTTCATTATTTCTACTTTATATAGGCTATGTATTTATCATAGCATTCTTGCTTTTACTATATGTTAGTGTTATTTTAGGTTTTATGTGTTATTTGGTATGATTTGGTAGGTTTTTTTTGGGTCTGGGAATGCTCAAAATTTTTTTCCATATAAATTAATGGTAATTGCTTCTTCGGCGTAAAGCATCTTGGCACAAAAGGTTTCATAGGAACACTCTACCTTAGCGGGGGAATACGGGACAGTTGGCAACCCTACACCTCACAGACTGTCTCAGACTGGCTGTCTGTGGTTATGAGCCAAATTTCAGGGAACTAGCAGAAAGTATTCAGCCCCAGTCATCACACTGAATGCAACAGTCAATTTTTATTCATTTATTTTTCATGTTGAAATAAAATTAAATAATGAAACTTAGAATTAAAGGTGTGAAGTATTGTAATATTCTTAAAGAAAGACAGCTATGGCCTGTTTGATATGCTAATTACAGTGCTTTCTTGTTTGAATTAATTTGAAAGTTTGACAAAAGCATTTTGTGTAATTCAAATACAATTCGCCCAAATAAAAGGCCTCAAATTGGAAGTACAATCTGAGCTGTTTTTTTCTCTAAACGATTTAGTAGGTAGATCTTTCCTTTTACTGAGGTCAAGGTAGGGGATCTTGGGCTTAAAAAGGTTGGTGACCACTACCCTCCAGAAAGCAGAAAGTGGGAGGAAGGGAAAGATGTGCATAATAGAGGGATCCAGTTGGAGAAGGCAGAAGTTATGGAGAATTATGTGCTGGATGCAGAGGCTTGTGGGGTTGTACGTGAGGACAAGAGGAATCCCATTTCCTGGTGTGGCAGTGGGAGGATGAGGTGAGGGCAGATATGCGTGAAATGGAGAGAGCGGGTGATGGCAGTGTTGATGGTGGAGGAAGGGAAGCCCCTTTCACATCTCAGATGTTCTGAAAAGCATCAGTCTGAGAGCAGATGCAGCACAGACAGAGGAATTGAGAGAAGGGAATGGCATTTTTACATGTGAGAGGGTGGGAAGAGATAGCTGTGAGAGTCAGTGGTTTTATAAAAGATATCAGTAGAGAGACTGTCTCCAGAGTTGGAGACAGAGATTGAGGTAAGGGAGAGTGGTGTCAGAAATGGACCTGGTAAATTTGAGGGCAGGGTGGAAGTTGGAGGCGAAGTTGATGAAATTGACGAGCTCAGCATGGGTGCAGGAAGCAGCACCAATGCAGTCGTTGGTGTAGCGTAGGATGACTTAGGGATTAATGCTGAGGTAGGCTTCGACCATAGCTGACGAAAAGGCAGGCATAGCTGGGAACCATGTGAGTGCCTAAGGCTACACCTTTTGTTTGAAGGAAGGGGGATTGTAGGTTATTTTAATTGGTGGAAATGTGTATAGTTCACAACCACTGACATTGAGTTGGAGTTCACTTTAAGAGGCTGCTCTGACGTGATGACATAATTATGTAAAATATTTTTACTGTGCTTTGTGTTCAGTGTTTGGAGTATAATAAATGAATTGTTACAGTTCCCCTTAAACATAAAAGGTCTCCGCTGCTTTTATTTGCGAAAACCTACATTGGTGACCCCGATGCGATAGGACAATTCCAGAGTTATTAAACATACTGGGTGAATTCTCAAACCTCACCAAGCCCCCACTCTCCCCTACAGACACAAAACATTGAGTTGAGCACCACATTTCCACAAATGGCCCACCAGTCCTTGCCCACACGCGTAGACTGGACTCAGAAAAGCTGGCAAACTTGAAGGCTGAGTTACCCTGTCCCGCACATTCAGGATTATTGGTATGCTTGGCAGCATCTATTGGAAGAGTTTCAGTCGACGTTTCAGGCCGAGACCCTTCGTCAGGACTAACTGAAGGAAGAGTGAGTAAGAGATTTGAAAGTGAGAGGGGGAGGGGGAGATCCAAAATGATAGGAGAAGACAGGAGGGGGAGGGATGGAGCCAAGAGCTGGACAGGTGATTGGCAAAGGGGATATGAGAGCATCATGGGACAGGAGATCCAGGGAGAAAGACGGCGGGGGGGGTGGAAAACAGATGGGCAAGGGGTATAGTCAGAGGTACAGAGGGAGAAAAAGGAGAGTGAGAGAAAGAATGTATGTATAAAAATAAATAACGGATGGGGTGCTAGGGGAAGGTGGGGCACTAGCGGAAGTTAGAGAAGTCGATGTTCATGCCATCAGGTTGGAGGCTACCCAGACGGAATATAAGATGTTGTTCCTCCAACCTGAGTGTGGCTTCATCTTTACAGTAGAGGAGGCCGTGGATGGACATGTCAGAATGGGAATGGGACGTTGAATTAAAATGTGTGGCCACTGGGAGATCCTGCTTTCTCTGGCGGACAGAGCGTAGGTGTTCAGCAAAGCGGTCTCCCAGTCTGCATCGGGTCTCGCCAATATATAAAAGGCCACATCGGGAGCACCGGACGCAGTATATCACCCCAGTTGGCTCACAGGTGAAGTGTCGTCAGTCGGCTGGGGTGATATACTGCGTCCCGGTGCTCCCGATGTGGCCTTCTATATATTGGCGAGACCCGATGCAGACTGGGAGACCGCTTTGCTGAACACCTACGCTCTGTCCGCCAGAGAAAGCAGGATCTCCCAGTGGCCACACATTTTAATTCCACGTCCCATTCCCATTCTGACATGTCCATCCACGGCCTCCTCTACTGTAAAGATGAAGCCACACTCAGGTTGGAGGAACAACACTTTATATTCCGTCTGGGTAGCCTCCAACCTGATGGCATGAACATCGACTTCTCTAACTTCCGCTAGTGCCCCACCCGTTATTTATTTTTATATATACATTCTTTCTCTCACTCTCCTTTTTCTCCCTCTGCCCCTCTGACTATACCCCTTGCCCATCCTTTGTTCCCCCCCCCCACTGTCTTTCTCCCCGGATCTCCTGTCCCATGATGCTCTCATATCCCCTTTGCCAATCACCTGTCCAACTCTTGGCTCCATCTCTCCCCCTCCTGTCTTCTCCTATCATTTTGGATCTCCCCCTCCCCCTCCAACTTTCAAATCTCTTACTAACTCTTCCTTCAGTTAGTCCTGACGAAGGGTCTTGGCCTGAAATGTCGACTGAAACTCTTCCAATAGATGCTGCCTGGCCTGCTGCGTTTACCAGCAACTTTGATGTGTGTTGCTTGAATTTCCAGCATCTGCAGAACTCCTGTTGTTATTGGTATGCTTAGCTGGAAAGTTAATTTTTTCCAAAGTCAATTAGCTGGAAAGTTAATTTTTTCCAAAGTCAAAGTGCTTGGGGAACATTCCCAAAACAGCTGTGATAACCTTGTTTGGCCTCTGAGTTTCTGCGCATTCCATTTAGGCTGAAGAATGCAACACAGATTTTCCAATGTCTGATGGACTCTGTATTAAAAGACTTAGACTTTCTTTTTATTTACCTGGATGACAGACTTGTTGTCAATGCATCCAAGTCTATTGCCTGCTAATATGATGGACCGAAACCATGGGCTTGGGACCCGCTCCGGGCTGCTATTCGATCTAAGGACTCATTTTGGTTCAGAATGTTGATGCTTGCTTCTATTGTTTGCATGATCTGTGTTTTTCCCCCTTTCTCTGTATATCGGATGTTGGTCTTTATTTTATTTTTTTTAAAATTGGATTCTTTTGGGTTTCTTGCATTGTGGCTGCCTGTAAGCAAAAAGATTCTCAAGGTTGGATCATTTATACACTCTTTGATAATAAATGTACTTTGAACTTTGAAATCCAAACATGTACCTCATCGCGGCACACTTTTCGAGTGCTTAAGCCAACAAAGGTTGATCTTTGTTGTTGTTGTTCCTTTTCATGCTTTGTGTTGCTTCGGGCGGCGTTGTCCGTAACATTTGTCTGTTTTTCACGAGACCGCGTAGATAGCTTGACGCCCAACTCAGCATAGATGGAAAATGTGCAAGGAACTGACCGGGTTCGAACTCAGGATCATCTGCCTTGGAGTCCAGTGCTGATGCCACTACACCACCGGCCGGCTAGGGTTGATTATTAACCCCACTAAATGCCCGTTTGGGTTGTCAAGTTTTGACTTTCTCGGCCATTGCATCTCCACAGAAGGTGCAAACACTGCCCCCTCCCCCGTCAAAAGTAGCCTTTATTATGGATTTCCCACTGCCTTGCACTACTAAAATGCTACAAGAGTTTTTAGCTATGGTGAATTTCTATCACCACTTCATTCCATGAGCTGCTGAACTTATGCTCCCCCTGTATAGTGTGGCTAAAGCAATACCCCTAATCACATGCTTGACTGGTAAGCGGACATGTCCAGGGCATTAGATAATACTATACAAGCTCTTTCCAAGACGGCCCTACTGGCACACCTGCTTCCTTACACACCTATACCCAGTACTACTAACGCTTCAGACTATGCTGTGGGTGCTGTGCAAGAACAGTTGGTCAGAGGCATGCAGTAGCTGCTCGCCTTCTCCAGCTGGCAGGTCCATGCTTCAGAAGGAAGTTCAGCTCGTGTTGTGTCTGTACAACTACATATCAAATAAATATAGGCATGCACTTGGAGGAGAAGTTAACATGTATATTCACTTTGCAGAGAGAGCAACAAATTAATGTGCATGCGGAAGTTATTATCAGTCAATAATTAGTGCTAAGGGGAGTCATTGCGTTGAAAGAAAGGGATCCATACATTATACTTCCTCCTCCTTTAGATAAACGTAACATAAAACTGTATATGTAACAAATCAATTTTGCTTTCACAGACCATGTCCAAATAAACATGCTCTCACAGTAACAGTGTTTTCTTGATTTTTCTCTTTTTAAATAACAGTCTATAACTAACTTCACTGTACTAAAGCTCCAGTCTTTTGGGTGGCACACTGTTTCTTTCAGGGTAGCGTCTCTGGACTTGTGGGGTAGCATCAGGTTTGGCCGGCGTCTTGTCAAGGACAACTTTCTCTGTTGCAGGTGTCACATTGCTGTTAGTGACATGATCTTCACTGAGAGGAAAATCTGGTAGCTGTAACGTGTCTATCTTGTGGGATGCATTCGACTCAGGTGTGTTCTTCAGTTGAGCATCCAGTATCTGGTCCACATGACATCTCCATGTCTGATCTCCAACATCCACTGTGTACATCTGTAGCTATCTTATAGGGTGTCCACGTGTCCTCTCAGTAATCGTGCACTGGGACTTCCTGTCCAACTTCAAAGCTCCTTGCTGTTTCACTCGGCAACTGGCTGAATTGTTTATTCTGCACTTCCCTCCACAGCTCTGGTTTCAGGAAGTCTATACGAGATCTCAGATTCCCGCTCATGAACAGCACTGCAGGTGTTGGATTTGTCATCACATGAACGGAGTTCTGATACACAAAAAGGAAGTCGTCCATCTTGTACTGAAGAGAAATGTCCTCCGTGTCCATAGCTTTAATGGACTTCTTGAACATTTCGACAACCCTTTCAGCTAACCCATTCATTTCTGGGTGGTGAGGGCCTGATTTGATATGTTTGATGCCATTTTTCTTCATGAATAGCCTGAATTCCTCTGATGTGTATTGTAGTCTGTTATCACACACAAATTGTTCTGGTAAGCCACTCCTGGAGAAGACAGTTCTCAGAGCAGAGACAATTTTTTCTGATGTGGTTAACCTAATTGGTATGACTTCTGGCCACTTTTCACAGCAATCAGAAACATGGAGTTCATGAATACAAACAACTCTGGCCTTCCCTTTTTTGGTCACCGGGACAATGGGTATGGCCCACTCAACTTTAGAGAGAATGTCAGATGCCTCCAAGCTCTGAAGTTCAGCACCCAATTTAGGATGTACTGCAGAAGGCACTGGACGTGCTTTATGAAATTTTGGTGTCGCTGCTTCAATTCTGGCCTTCATGTCTTTGAGTTTACCAATAACCTTCTCAAACACCTTCACATTAACATTAAGCAGCTGTGATATTGTCTGGTTAGTGTTACCATTTGGGCTGCAGTTGCCTGCTGATGAAACGTTGAAAACTCTGATTGTGTGCCAGTCTAGTTGGAGTTTTCTGAACCACTCATGTCCAAAAAGTGCTGGCCCTTCACTTTCCACCACATAAAGATCTAACTGCTGTGTTTTGTCTCCGTCCATCATATTCACTTTCAGTTTGCCTTTGGGAGGCATTTTCTCACCTTTGTAGATCTTAAGCATCATCGAGGTCTTTTCTAATGGTAGTTTAGAAAACAGTCTGTTGTAGTTAGCCTCTGAAATTACAAACAAAGCTGACCATGTATTAGTTCAATTATCAGTTTTACACCAACACATCCATTGTGATCCATGTGATTTTGCAATCTGCTTCAGTAATGCTATAGTTATATGCATGACACCTCACCTTTGAAAGACTCCGTGTTGTCGGATTCAGTTTCACATTCAGTCATTTTATGCATTTCTTTAGTTTTGTGTTTGAAACTTTTCACTCTGTGTGGTTTTTTCTCTTTGGTTGTGCGTTTTTTCTGACTCGCACACTCTATCTATGTGACCTATGCAAACTTTTTCCTTTGAATCAACAGTCATTTACATCATGGGAGGATTTGCCACATTGAATACATGTTTGGCTTTTTGCACCATTCAGGGCATTTTGTGCGTTTCACACTCTAAACTCTTTTTCTGTAGATCTGCTGCATCCTGTGCTGCAGTCTCTAATGATATTGCTATGGTCAATGCCTGTTCTAAGGTTGGGTCTCTTTCTGACAGTAGCCTCTTTTGAGTGCTTTGATTATGCATGCCACAAACAAGCCTTTTCCTTAATGCACTGGGAAGTCCATCGCTAAATTCATAGTATTGGGAAAGTTTGCGCAGTTCTGCAAAGTATTCAGAAATGCATTAATTCTTTGACTGGTTCATTTTGTGACATCTAAATCTCTCAGCTATTACTAGTGGTTTTGGGCACAAGTGATTTTGCAAAATTGCAACAATTTTGTCGAATATCTTGCTTGCTGGCTTTTCAGGAGTTACTAAGTTGCTTAAAAGACTATGTTCTAGCACCCATTAAGCTAAGAAGTGTGGTGACTTTCTTTACCTCATCCACACTGCTAACATTACAATACAGTTCAACCCTCTCAATATACAATTCCTAGTCCTCATTACCATTATCACATTTGTCAACTTTACTGACTAACATCGTCACATTATTTTTATTTTAGCTTTGCTAGTTGTGCGCCTCTCACTGTGTAGTGTGCACTATTATTCACACGCCATTTTCTAGCATCTGTGGCTGACTCTTCCATCACCGTACTGGCTCAATTTGCCCTCTCCATAAGATCATAAGACCATAAGACATAGGAGCAGAATTAGACCATTTGGCCAATCGAGTCTACTCCGTCATTCAATCATGGCTGATTCTTTTTCTCCCCTCCTCAGCCCCACTCCCTGGCCTTTTCCCTGTAACCTTTGATGCCATGTCCAATCAAGAACCTATCAAGCTCTGCCTTAAATACACCCTTTGACCTGGCCTCCACTGCTGCCTGTGGTAATAAATTCCACAAATTCACCATGCTCTGGCTAAAGAAATTTCTCAGCATCTCTGTTTTAAATTGACGCCCCTATATCCTGAGGCTGTGCCCTCTTGACCTAGACTCCCCACCATGGGAAATATCCTTTCCACATCTACTCTGTCTAGGCCTTTCAACATTCCAAAGGTTTCGATGAGATCCCCCTTCATCCTTCAAAGTTCCAGTGAATACAGATCCAGAGCCTTCAAATGTTCCTCGTATGATAACTATTTTATCCTTGTGAACCTCCTCTGAACCCTCTCCAATGCCAGTACATCTTTCTGCAAACTTAGCAAGAAAACCACCTTTTCCGTCAATAAATCATTGATATACAGCATAAAAAGAAGCAGTCCCAACACCGACCCTTGCGGAACATTACTAGTCACAGGCAGCCAACCATTAAAGGATCCTTTTATTTCCACTCACTGCCTCCTACCAATCAGCCAATGCTCTAACCATGCCAGTAACTTTCCTGTAATACCACTGGCTCTTAACTTGGTAAGCTGTCTCATATGTGGCACCTTGTCAAAGGCTGTCTGAAAGTCCAAATATACAACATCCACTGAATCCCCTTTTACCTATCATACTTGTAATCTCCTCAAAGAATTCCCTTAAGGAAACTATGCTGACTTTGTCCTATCGTGTCCTGTGTGACCAAGTACTCCATAACCTCATCCTTAACAAATGACTCCAGTATCTTCCTATCACTGAGGTCAGGCTAACTGGTCTATAATTTCCCTTCAGCTGCCTTCCTCCTTTCTTAAAGAGTGGATTGACATTTACAATTTTCCAGTCTTCTGGCACCATGCCAGAGTCCAAAGATTTTTGAAAGATCACTACTAATACCTGGATAATCTTTCCAGCTACCTCCTTGAGAACCCTAGAGTGCAGTTCATCTGGCCCAAGTGACTTATGTGCCCTTAGGTCTTTCAGCTTCTTGCTTGTAATAGTAACCGCACCCACTTCTCTACCCCCTCACCCTTCAACATCAGGCACACTGCAAGTATCTACCACAGTGAAGACTGACGTAAAATACTCATTTAGTTCATCTGCCATCTCCTTGTCCCCGTTATTATTTCTTCGGCTTCATTTACTAGTGGTCCTATATCCACTCTCATCTCTCTTTCATTTTTACATACTTGAAAAAGCCTTTACAATCCACTTTGATATTGTTTGTTAGCTTGATTTCACATTTCATCTTTTCCCTCCTAATGATTCTTTTATTTGCTCTTTGTTGGGTTTGAAAAGCTTCCCAATCCTCTGTCTTCTCACTAATTTTTGATTTGTTTTATGCCCTCTCTTTTGCTTTTTCATTATCTTTAACTTCCCTTGTCAGCCACGGTTGTACTATTTTGCCATTTCTTCGCTTTTGGAATACACCTATCCTGCACCTTCCTAATTTTTCCCAGAAACTCATGCCATTGCTGCTCTGCTGTCATCCCTGCCAGCATCTCTTTCCAATTTACTTTGGCCAGCTCCTCTCTCACACCACTGTAATTTCATTTACTCCATTGAAATACTGCTATATCAGACTTCACTTTCTCCCTATCAAATTTCTAGTTCAAATCAATCATATTGTGATCACTGCCTCCTAAGGGTTCTTTTACCTTAAGCTCCCTAATCGCCTCTGGTTCATTACATAACACCCATAGCTGATCCCCCAGTAGGCTTAATGACAAACTGCTCTAAAAGCCACCTCGTAGGCATTCAACCAAATCAGACTCTTGAGATCCATTTCCAACCTGATTTTCCCAATTGACCTGCATGTTAGGATCTCCCATGGCTATCATAATCTTGCCCTTTTGACATGCATGTTTTATCTCCTGTTGTAACCTGTGGTCCACATCCCAGCTACTGTTCGGCGGCCTGTATATAACTGCCATCAGGGTCCTTTTACCCTTGCTGTTCTTAACCCAATCCACAAGGATTCAACATTTTCTGATTCTATGTCACATCTTCCTACTGATTTGATGCCATTCTTTACCAGCAGAGCCACACCACTCCCTCTGCCTACCTTC
Source organism: Mobula birostris (assembly GCF_030028105.1). Taxonomy (NCBI): domain Eukaryota; kingdom Metazoa; phylum Chordata; class Chondrichthyes; order Myliobatiformes; family Myliobatidae; genus Mobula; species Mobula birostris. The sequence continues at coordinate 123,181,594 of NC_092379.1, read as the reverse complement.
CTATCCCTCCAATTCAATGTGTAACCTTGGACATTCAGCTCCCAACTACAACCATCCTTCGGCCACAATCCAGTGATGGCCACAACATCAAACCTGACAATCTGTAATAGTGGAACAAGATCATCCACCTTATTTCTTATACTCCTCTTGCTGTCTTTCTCCCTTTCCAAATTCTGTCATCTTGTAACTGTTGGTGAATTTGGTGATATCCGCTGACATTCAGGCTTGTACTTCTCGCCAGTTTGCTGTGTCTGTACAACAACAAATCAAACAAATAAAAGCACGTACTTGGAGGAGAAGTTAATGTGTATATTCACTTTGCAGAGAGAACAACAAATCGATACACATGCGTAAATTAACAGTTAATAATTAGCGCTAAGGGGAGTCATTACGCAAAAAGAAACAGATCCATAAATTACAACGTGTTTGTCCATGAGCTTTTTGGCCTTTATCTGACTGTCAGCCATTTTTGTTTTCTTTTAGTGGGTTGCCATTTCACCGTGTTGTTGACCACAAGCACCCTCATGCATGCAACGGCCAAAGTATCAGACCCTTGGTCTGCATGACAGCAATGCCAACATGATATGTTGCTTACATACAACATATTAAGGGGAAAAATAATGCTGTGGCTGATTACCTATCACAGCCAGCCATTGAAGTCATACACATAGGGGTTGACTATGCCAGCACGAGAGACAACCAAACTACTGACCCAGAGGTCGAGGCTTACTGAACAGTATTCATGGACCTGCAGTTGGCAGACATTAAATTCATTGAAGCTGGGGTTTCCCTCTTGTGAGATGTCTCAACCAGTTGCTCTTGCCCCATAGTGCCTGCAAACTGGAGGTGGACTGTTTTTGACTCCATACATGGCTTCCCACATCGGGGCTGGGAGGCCTCACAGAAACTGGCTGCATTAAAGTTTGCGTGGCACAGCCTTAGAAGGGACATGCGTGATTGGCCTATGTGGAGTGCCAGCAGGCAAACATTAACCATCACGTTCAGGTGCCATTGACACCTCTTGAGGTCCCGAGTGATAGTTTAACCATGTTAATGTGGATCTTGTTGGTTCTCTTTCCCCCCTCGCGGTTTCACACGCCTCCTTACCACGGTGGATCGTACCACCAGATGGCCAAGGTTGTCCTACTAGCATCGACAATGGCCACAGACGTGGCTTGGGCGGTCATCAGTACCTGGGTATCTCAATTTGGCATCCCATCTGATATTTACTCTGACCACATCCTCAATTCATATCAGACCTCTGGACTGTGATGGGTCAGAACCTTGGCGTTAGGCTGCATCACACCACGGTGTATCACTGACCAATGGCCTATGCAAGGGGTTTGACCGCTCCTTAAAGGTTGCTCTGAGGGCTTCCCTGATGGATGAGCGTTTGCATGATCGTCTCCCATGGGTCCTGCTGGGGCTCAGAGCTGCTCCTAAGGAGGACCAGCAGTCATTCTTGGCTGGGTTCGTATACGGGCAGCCATTACGAGTGCCAGGTGATTTTACTCCCGAGGCCACAACTGTCTGGCTGGCCTCTCAACAGCATTCCACCCTCCTCAATAAATTCAATTCCTTTGCACCTATTCCTCCTTCCTGTCATGGCAAACAACACTCTTGGGTTCCTGTTGACATACATTCCGCCTCGTTTGTTTTTGTCTGTCAAGATGCACACCAACGTCCTCTTAGGCCCCCTTACAATGGCCTGTTCAATGTCTTGGAACAGAGAGGAAATGCTTTTCTCCTAGATAAGGGGGGCAAACCTGGATGTTTTTCGGTAGATCGTCTTAAACCGGACCACCGAGATTTGCAGGATTCTGCTACCCTGCCCTGCCATCACGACCAGACACAAGCGTGTTAGCACACCTCCGGGCGAGCAAGAGGCTTCTGCTGTTCCTCCACCCATGGAACATGGACCCGAGCTGGGAGGCTCATGTGAGCTCTGGACAGGCTCAGAATGGCGGTATTAGTGAATTCTGGTGCGGTAGGGTGGGATGGGGAGAGCCTGTTTAGGATACTGTAATTGGTGGAAACATACGTAATTCACAACCACCAACATAGAGTTGGGGTTCACTTTAGGAGGCTGTTCTGATGTCATGATGTAATTATGTAAAGTACTTTTATCATCCTTTGTGTTTACTGTCTGGGATACAAAAAACACCATGCTCAGAGTGAGCAGTTTTAAAATCGTGCCAGTTCCATGTGCTTGTGGTTCAAAAGCAGTGATTTTTTTTGTCACTAATAGTTGGTGAGGAATAAGCAGTAAGATAACTTAGAACTGTTTTTGTTCACTACAATTTTAAGCATTCAGGCTTGGAGATGCCAGAAACAGCCGGGTGTTTTCTTAAAGCATAAAAACCCTCCACCACTTTTATTTGTGAAAACCTACAGGGGGAGCTGAAGGAGAAATTGTTGAGGGTGAGGACCAGTTCTGCCAGATGGAGGGAAAAGGTTGGGTCTGTTGTTCAGAAAGAAATGGAGAGCTTTAAGGCCCTCCTGATTGGGGGGGAGGGGGTGGGAGTAGAAGTGTAAAGGGTCTGGACATCCATAGTGAAAATGAGATGATCGGGACCAGGGAAAGTCATTGAAAAGATTGAGAGTGTGTGAAGTGTCATGGATGTGGGTGGTAAGGGACAGAACCAAGGGGGATAAAACAGAGTTGAGGCATGCAGACACAAATTCAATGGGGCAGGAGCAGACAGAAGCAATGGGTCTACCTGGGTGATCAGATTTGTGGATCTTATTGTAGATATTGGACTGGCTTCTTTGAATGTTAGACAATTGCATCTTTATTTTCACCGTACCATTCAAAATGAGTTTTGATACCTTCAAATTTTTCATAGATCCTAACTCAATGAAGTACTGAAATCATTTCATTTTCACACCTGGCTGTCTCTGACATCTCCAAGTCTGAATGTTTAAAACTGTAGTAAACAAAACAGCTCTAAGTTGTCTTACTGCTTATTTCTCACCAACGATCAGTGACAAAAAAATCACTGCTTTTTGAACACAGACACATGGAACTGACACAATTTAAAAAAGTGTTCGCTCTAAGCGTGGTGTTGTGTCTAACGGCCACACAAGGGCAACTGTTAGAAACTGTTCGGCATCACTCTACTTCCCTAATTAAGTGGCATAATGTTCTAAATAAATGAAGGAAACCTGAGATATTTTCTCAATGTTTTTCGTTCTTTAAAAGTTGACCCAAATAAGCAGCCGTGCAGACTAACTAATCATCCAATTAACCAGAATCTACTGTATTTATTTATCACTGAAGGAATGCAGGGCGCAAGGAGATCTGGCAGATATCCCTTCTCTGGCGAAATAGCAGGAACTACAGAAAGAGAATACATTGTGCTGGTAAATTCTGAACCTTTTTCTTGCCTCGTTTGGTTCCCTTCTACATATTTTGCTTCCTCACTTTTTGCTCCTATCTTCTTCAAAGAAAAAGTTTTGGAAAGAGAATCAGAGAATCAACATGCCACAGAATTTGTCCCATCGGGCCAGTGAGAGAGATCAAGCCTATTCGTTCCCCAAGTTTTTTCCCAGAATTGCTGTAATTTTGTTTCTTTCTCAAATATCTGATCTCCTTTTGAAATGTTACGAAGCACACGGCACAAGCTCTTAAATGTGGGAATACACATTCCCACGATGTGGGCAAAATCTGTTCCATATATACTCTGTTATTTATTCACTTTTTATGTCTTTTTTTCTTCCTTATATAAAAATAGTGAAATGCCCATACTTGCCTGTTCCCGCAGTATTCATTATGCAGTATTGATGTTCTTTGTGTGCCTGAAACCTGAGGTACCACACCAGCAGATTCAAGAACAGCCACTTTCTTACAGTCATCAGTTTCTTGAACTGATCTGCATAAATCTAATTCCATCTCAGCGATGGAACACTATAATCAACCTTTTGATTATAAAACCATGGGTTTGTTTTTAATTGTGTTTTTGCACTACTGTCTTATTTTGCCTAGTCTTTTGCTTCACTGTCTTGTATAATTTATGTACAATTTATATATAATTTACCTTCTGAATCTGTGCCTGTGATGCTGCTGAACAATTTTCATTGTATCTATACCTCATGTTGTTCGTATGATAATAAACTCAATGTAACTTACTTTGGGAGAATTTCAAAAACTGGAACTTCATTGTGGTGGAAAAAATAAATCTCAGACTAATGATCTGCAGATGATTGAGCTGATGCAGTCGTTCTCCTGATCAGTTCCGTTTTTGTCCAACCTTTTACTTTTCGTAAAGAAACTGGACTTGTGTAGTGCAATAAAAGAAGGAATTGCAATCTACTCTCCCAGAAGGAGCACCAGCTGTCCCCTCAGGGGAAATGAACACCAACACAATCTTCCATCGGTCGTTGGCATTACAACAAACTATTCACTGTGCATAGGCAGATTCAGATTCAGATTTACTTCATATCACATGTGTAATATGGGCCTCCATTGGTCAGGGTCGACTAGATACGCAAGCCTGGGCAGTACGATGTGGAGAGCAAGCTGTTGCCCATGTAGCAAGCTTCCCCTCTCCACGCATCTGCTGAACTCCAAGGAATGGCAGAGACTGAAACAGTTTGGCACCAGCAGCATTGCAGGAATTGCCAGTCAGCATTGAATTCAATGTAGGGCTGCCTTGGCGACTCCAGCTCCAGATTTTTCCCTTGGGTTTACCCATGAATAGGTATAGTCCTGCTGTAGGGTCTCGGCCAAAATGTCAACTGTTTCTCCCTTCCCTCCCCCCCCCACCTTTTCCATAGATGCTGCCTAGAAATGGTCCAGCCAGGCTTAGTAGATAGTCACACGTGAAGACCAGGAGCTGGATTTGGTTGTCAGAGGCCTTTTGAGACACAGGCCATTGGGAGCATTTAGTAGGTAGTGGGAGCTTGCCCCAGTACCACCCTGGCTATAACAACCTTAAAGAACCTTGTACATTGAAACATACTCTGAAATGAGTTACTTGCATTAACAATCAACACAGCCTAGGGTTAGCTTGCAAGTGTTGTCACACATTCGGCTAAATATTATTACTGTTATTCCAGTTTTACCAGCTTGAGCTGAGAAAAAAAAATACAATAAAATATGCCTCTACTTTCTTAGAAGTTTGTTTAGATTCAGCATGTCACCAAAAACTTTGACAAACTTCTATAGGTGCACAGTGGAGAACATCCTAACTGGATACATCACAGCCTGGTATGAAACCACCAATGCCCAGGAATGGAAAGGGTTAAAGAAAGTGGTAGGTCCAGCTCAGTCCATCACAGGCAGAGCACTACCCATCATTGAGTACATTTACATGGAGCACTGCCACAAGGAAGCAACATCCATACAATGCTGTCTCCTCCCTATCACCATAGGTCCAGGAACAGTTATTACCCTGCAGCCATCAGGGTCCTGAACTGGTGGTGGATGACTTCACTCACCACACCTCTGAACTGATTCTATGACCTACAGACACACTTTGGCTGTTATTATGTTTAATTCTGGTCACCTCACTATAGGAAGGATGTGGATGTTATGGAGAAAGTGCAGAGGAGATTTACAAGGATTTTGTTTGGATTGGAGAGCATGCCTTATGAGAACAGTTTGAGTGAACTTGGCCTTTTCTCCTTGGAGCGACGGAGTTTGAGAGATGACCTGACAGAGGTGTATAAGATCATGAGAGGTATTGATCGTGTGGATAGTCAGAGGCTTTTTCCCAGGGCTGAAATGGCTAATACGAGGGGGCACAGTTCTAAGATGCTTGGAAGTAGGTACAGAGGAGATGTCAGAGGTAAGTTTTCCACACAGAGAGTGGTGGGTGTGTGGAATGCACTGCCAGCGACAGTGGTGGAGGCGAATACAACAGAGTCTTTCAAGAGTTTCTTAGATAGGTACATGCTGTAGATTTTCTATATTCTATAAAAATAAAATCCAACTTGCTGAAAATATGGCCAAATTAGTCCGAGCCTTGAGGTCTGTGTACTTCAAAGTTTCACTATCCAGGACAAAGTTTCACTATCCTCTTTACCTCCCCCCACTCTCTACTTTCTGCGCGGATCACGCCCTCTGTGATTTGCTTGTCCATTTGTCCCTTCCCACTAACCTCCCTCTTGGCACACATCCCTCAAGTGAAAGAAGTGCTTCACCTGCCTATTCATCTCCTCCCTTACCTCCAATCAGGGCACTAAACAGTCCTACCAGGTGAGGCAACACATCACTTGTGAATCTGTTGGGGTCATCTACTGTATCTGGTGCTCCCAATGCTGCCTCCTTTACACTTGTGAGACCTGATGTAAATTGGAAGACTGCTTTGTTGAGCACCTCCACTCCATTTCCCATGGCCAACCATTTTAATTCCTAGCCCCATTCCCATTCTGATATGTCGGACCATGGCCTCCTCCTTTGCCACAAAGAGGCCACCCTCGGCGTGGAGGAGCAACAGCTCATATTCCGTCTATGTAGCTTCCAACCTGATGGTATGCACACCAATTCCTCCTTGTAATTTTTTCCCCTTCCCCTTTCCTCGTCTTCGATTCACCTCTTCTCCTCACCTGCATGTCACCTCTCCTGTTCCCCCTCCTTCTTCTCTCTCCACTCTCCTCTCCTATCAGATTCCTTCTTCTCCAGGCCTTTATCTTTCCCACCCAGCTGGCTTCACCTATCACCTTCCAGCTAGGCCTCCTTCCTCTCTCCCGCCCTCACCCACCCCTGCTAACATTTTATTCTGGCGTCCTCTCCCTTCCTTTCCGGTCCTGAAGAAGGGTCTTGGCCCAAAACGTCGACTGTTCATTTATTTTCGTAGATGGTGCCAGACCTGCTGAGTTCCTTCAGCATTTTGGCCACGTTCTTCTCGCCCTCTGTATTCCAGTCCACCCCGCTTTCCCTCTCTGCCTGCTAGATATCAAGGTTCATGTTAGCAAGACCCACTCTGTCTCTTGTACCAGTTGTTGCCAGTACCTACTAATTTCTGTTTAATTTTTCATTTAGAAGGGACTCAACAATTCATCTGTGGTCTCCACAATCCTGGCACTGAACTGATTCCATCCCAAGACTTCAGCCTAGTATATCTAGTGCACAGAACAAGAAACGCATCAGGAAAATTTAGCACATGTATCAATCTTGCAAAGGGTAGCCTACCTCCAAAATTAACAATCTTGGACTGATAAAGGTGAAGTCTTTCCTCAGGCAGATCTATCTCGAGAATATTTAATCCAGCATGCATTTTTATAAGATGCCGATCCTGATATAGAACTGTATTGGTGTGGATTTTGAAACAGTTGTGAGCTTATTAGCTTTCCTGAAAGAAAGACATACAGAAAAGTACAGTAGCCCTTTGTCCCCACTTGAAGCGTTAATTCCACTATTATTAGATGAAACCTTTTGTCTGCCAAGGAGAACAGGAATAACCTGTTATGGCCGGCTGCAGATGGCCACAGCTGCTGCATCATCATCTTTCAATTGTACATGTTGGATGAATGCCGCAGAAAACCGAGCTCTCAGACTCACTTTTCCTCTGAAGTAAATGGAGAGGGTATGGAGCTGCTTCAGCAGTGGCAGCTGTAGGAAAGGGAACCCCACCACCCAGTGTCAGCACAAATAATCAGACGCATCAGTTCTGTGGACTTCAAAAGGACCCTCTTTTCCAGCCCGTGTTGCTGGGTGCAAATGACAGGAATGACTGTGTTAGGTACATCCCTGCAATTTGGAATTTTGACCTATACTCCCCACGCTCTTGGATGCAGGAAAACTAGCCTCCCCACCATCGAGAATACCTCCAAAAGACCATGCCTCAGAAAGGCAGTATCCAACATCCAAGACCCTCACCGCCCAGGACATGCCATCTTCTCATGACTACCATCAGGGAGGAGATACAGGAGACTGAAGACACATACACAACATTTTAGGAACAGCTTCTTCCCCTCTGCCATCAGGTTTCTGAACAGACAACAAACCCATGAACATTACTTCACTATTTTTGCTGTCTTTTTACACGATTTTTTAAAGTTTATATTTCTTATTATAATTTATTGAACATTTTATGCATTGTAATGTATTGCTCCCACAAGACAACAAATTTCACAGCATATGTCAGTGATAATAAACCTGATTCTGATGCCTATCACTTTTAGCAGGATTGTGGAAAAGAAAAGTAGAGAAAAAAAGGAAGCAGGGGCAGAGGAATTTCACAGGGAGTGAGCCGGGATCTCTCCTGATGCTGCAATGATTCATTGGTTACAGGCTAGAGAGAGAGGAACAAGGTCTTGCAGTTGGTTTGCTTCAGTTTGTACATGTCTTTCATTTCCACTTTAACTCCAGAGGTCCAAACTCTCTGCCATCCAATGTCTGGAAAAATAAATCAGTCTGAAACCATGAAAAGAGTAAAAATGCATTTGAATTGCTCAGAGGCAGTTAAAATTATATGAACACAAGGGATTCTACAGATGCTGGAAATCTTGAGCAACATACACAAGCTGTGAGTGAACTCAGCAAGTCAGGCAGCATCTATCCCAACCTGGAGTCCGTGGGAACCCTTGCTTAATGGTATTGGTCCATGGCGTAAAAAGGTTGGGATCGAGTGGACTGAACAGTCAAAAATTCTGGCAGGACTGGAAAGGAAAGGTGAAGAAGCCAGAAAAAGAAGGAAGGAGAAGGGGAAGGGGAAGGGGAAGGAGTATAAGCTGGCAGGTGACAGGTGAAACCAGGAGAGGGGGAAACTAGATGGGTGCGGGAGGTGGAGGATAAAGTAAGAAACTGGCAGGTGATAGGTGGAAGAGGTAAGGTGCTGAAAGAGAACAATCTGATAGAAGAGGACATTTGCACCATGGAGGAAAGGAAAGGAGTAGGGGATTCAGAAGGAGGCGATGGGCAGAAGGGAAGAGAAGGTGTGAAGGAGGGAACTAGAACAGGGTATGGAAAAAGAGAGAAGAAGGAAGGGGGAGTAATTACTGGAAGTTAAGAGAAATAGATGTTTGTGCTATCAGGTTGGAGGCTACCCAGTCAGAATATGAGGCGCAGCTCCTCCAAACTGAATGTGGCCTCATCATGGAAGTAGAAAAGGCCATGGACCAACATATCGAAATGGGAAAGGGAATTATATAAAGTCGGAGAGGTTAAAAAGAGAAACACTTTTACATTTAAATTTACTTACAAAAAAATCAGCTTAGCTTGTAGAGCAACAATGCTTGAATTTAATCAACTTAAAGAATTAGAACAAGATTACTTGCTTGTTTTTTTTCTAATCTATGTCTGTGAATATCTATTTGTTTTAATAAAATATATTTGCTTTTGTAAAATAAATTTGCTTGTCATTTTAAACTGAAAATTATTTCAAACATGTTGGGCCGACTGTTACTAATAGTGCCTACTAATCGGAGGGGAAATATTTATATGCAGTTGCTCACCACCAGACTCGGTGTGTCGTCCAGCGGTGGAATCCGAAAGGGCTGCAGATCTACAACAGGACGTAGAGGATGTTAGCTGTGTGACTCTTCACCAGCTAGAGTCCACAGTGTCACTCGAATGAGGACTCCTGACCTGGAAATTAGGTAGAAAGAGATAAGTCTTTTTAAGCCTTAATTATTTCTTTGCAACCTAAGGTGTTTTAAATCATTTTTGTTATATTTTAATAAGGAAGTTTTAATTGTAAATCATTTGCACCAATTATATGTTGTTAAATGTCTCTAGGTTTACTAGATTTACTTCTGTACTTAGAAGTTTAAAGCATGTTCTATTTTTACGAGGTGAAGGCTTTTCTTCTGATTATAGGTGGTCAGAACATTTTTATTTCTTTATCGAGATAGACATAGTCATAGTCATAGTCATACTTTATTGATCCCAGGGGAAATTGGTTTTCGTTACAGTTGCACCATAAATAATTAAATAGTAATAAAACCATAAATAGTTAAATAGTAACATGTCAATTATGCCAGGAAATAAGTCCAGGACCAGCCTATTGGCTCAGGGTGTCTGACCTCCAAGGAAAGAGTTGTAAAGTTTGATGACCACAGGCAGGAATGACTTCCTATGACGCTCTGTGTTGCATCTCGGTGGAATGAGTCTCTGGCTGAATACAGAGCAGAATAGGCCCTTCTGTCCTTTTGAGCCGTGCCGCATAGCAATCACCTGGTTTAATCCGAGCCTAATCATGGGACAATTTACAATGACCAATTAATCTGCCAACCGGTATGTCTTTGGAAACCCACGCGGTTATGGGTAGAATGTACAAACTCCTTACGGTCAGCAGCGGGAAATGAACCTGGGTTGCCTGTACAGTAAAGTGTTGTGCTAACCACTATGCTACAGTGCCGCCCCACAGGGGAAGGGAAGGCAGTGTTAGTAGGACCTCAGTGGTACTCAGCCTTAGTTTGCCTAGGTGCTGTTGAAGTCTCACCTGACCCCTGAGTGTCCAGTCAGTTTCTGTGAAACGCTGCACCTTTGCTGTACTGGCAGGGTAGGCAATGGACAGAGACTGTGATTCTGGGTGGTGGGTAAAGTTGACTGGAATTAGGTCCGTTGTTTCATTGGGTCTCATTTGAATAGTAAAGTATCAATTCAAGGCTTGATGAAGAACTCTTGTCCTAAAAAGTTAAATCAGTTTCTCTCTTCACAGATGCCGCCAGCTTCAAGGAGTATTTCTAGCATTTTACTGTATCCTGAGCAGAAAACAAACTGCCGGGGAACTTAGAAGTTCAGGCATTATCTGCAGAGGGAACTAGATAGTCAAGTTTTCCAGTCAAGACCTTTCTTCTGGTCTCGACCCAATGTCTATTTCCCTCTGCAGATGCTGTCTAACCTGGTGAGTCCCCCCAGCAGGTTTTTTGCTCCAGATTTCAGCACCTACAGTCTTCTAAGTCTTCATTTCATTGTGTCATTGCTGTTTGCTTTCAACTTACCCTACCAAAAGTCTAATAGATCCACAAACTGACTCCCTCTAAAATGTGGAGATCAGGGACATAACCCGAAGAATAATTTATGGTACAACAACAAAGAGAAGCTGAATTAAAATAGCTACAAAGGATTCAAAATGTAATGAATGCTTAATATTAATGCCTATCCTCTTTACTCACATTTTATTTTCTTCCTTTTTTTTCATTTTCTGAGACTTTAATTATATTTTTAGTTTTTCCTCTTTGCCTCATTACTTTTCTTCTTGTTTCACGTTTCAATGTATTTTGAGATCAATGAAATAAAAAATTCTGTAGTTGCAAACCTTTTCTTTTGATTTATTCATAATATTTGCTTTTATATAATACTTACATTCCTATGTCACCATTTACAGTGCAAACCATATCATTTCTTTGGCTGACAAGATTTACATTTCCTTTGATATGACATCATTTCATTAAAAAAATTTATTCGTTGAATAATATGTTTTGAAGGCTTTTGCATGAGTTCCAGCATCTCAGTGGGAGTTGTGGGAGGTTTTTAAATGGTGGCGTTTCCCCTGGAGTCTTTGGGAAGACTTAACTGAGCTTCAGTGCATCCCTTAGTACATCGTCCTGGACTTTGGGATATGCTAACCTGCTGTTGACAACTCTGTGCACTGGAAGACCGGCAGATTCTAGAGCATACTACTAACCTTCAGCAGTGGTTGATGTTTGACTGTGTGTGTGTGTGTGTTCCTGGGGATACCCTGTAGGGTACCCGTAGAGTATGTCTGCTTGGTGTGAATTTTGACAACGGTCGCTGAACTTCAAGGCTTTGCACATTCAAGGAGATAGATGATGGCCTCGTCCACAACACAGTTTTCCAAGCGTAATGTGCGGTGGTGTTCAAACTCAGTCCTGTTTGAGGATCACAAAAGGGGAGTGGTGGGCTGGCTCCTCACACCACCAGCCAAGCACAGCTCCACTGTCACATTCTTGGTGCTTGATTGAAAGTTCTGACTCTGGGATTTTCTTCCACAAGACTTTGAGAATCTGCGTGGGAAAATCTGATCTCCTTTCCCCACTGGGCTTTGGGCACATTCTGTGCAGTCTGTTGCCTGATTGACTTTTCTCCAAGGGGCAGGTGAGATGGCTTGGTTCAGCTGAATAGGATGCTCCATGGCAACGTGTTCAGGCCCATCCATTCTGATACTGGGCACAGCTAGATGCAACATGTGACTGTGACAGTGACTCAAGCGTCTGCACATTGCCTGCTGCAGACACCTGCAAACGTAACCATCGGGTCAAGGAACATTTTGGCACTTTCTCTGGCAATGTATACATCCTGTCTCCACAAACCTGGTTGGCTTTCAAACTCCACATGAAGTGAAAGAGAGCATAGGTGACTGCTGCTATGCAGAAGCAGATGTCGGGCCTCCTCACTTGCAGCATATACAGTAATATCAAAATTCAAGATTCAAGTTTATTTATCACGGGAACAGACATCCCATCCTGCAAAAACTCATTTCAGGGAGGTAGCACCATCAATTTGCAGGAGACTCCCGGAAGAGGTGGGATGTCTGCAATAGAGTAGCTCCTTAGCAGCTAGCCAGCTAGTTTAAATAACGTTAGCTATGCTAATGAACGAATGACACCTGTTAAACTCACCTCAGCATGTCTTTTACAGCCTTAACCCACCATGGGCAATAGAAAAGTCATTGTTGCAAACAATGCAGTGAGCAACACTGTCATTATTTTGACCCCTATTAGGCAGGGGTACACTTTAGGATAGTCTGGGGTGACGTACGTTTTATATTTTTATTGGAACACTCTGCCATGGCGCGTTCTCTCTCTCTCTCCCTCATGGTTGCTCGTGCGCTCTCAAGCGCTCTCGCTTGCTTTCGCTCGTGCTCTCTCTCGCTCGCTTGCTTTCTCATGCTCTCTCGCGCTCTCTCACGCGCTTTCTCTCTCGCTTGCTTGCTTTCGTGCTCCCTCTTGCTCTTTCTCGTGTGCGCGCTCTCTCTTGCTTTCTCTCGATTGCTCTCAAAAAAATTGATTTCCGTGATATTGTATATAATTTGTGGGCATCAGGGAGCCACTATTCATATGCCGGAGACTCCCAGAACTTCCGGGAGAGGTGGGATGTCTGCGGGAGCATTAAAACATACAGTAAAATGTGTCATCTACATTAATAAACAACACTCCTGAGGGTGCGCTGGGGGCAGCCCGCAAGTGTCACCACACATTCTGGCGCCAACATAGCATACCCACAATGCTCAGCAGGACAACATAGAACAAAACAGAACATAACAAGCAACAAAACAGCGACAGCAAGGGAAACCCCTTTTCTCCCTCCCACCCATACATATACAAAGCCCTCTATCCCTAGGACAGGTCGTCTCCTTCGGTCTCCAGCTCAGACTCAGAATCAGGCCTACAGACATTAGGCTTTGACTTCCCCTGTCGACTTGCAGAGATTCTCAGGCCCAGGCTCCGGCCAATGGGCCTCAACTTCCGAATTTCTGATTCGATCTTCGGGCCTCGCTCCTCAGCATCGACACTGTTGTGCCTTTAATATTTCGGTAATATTTGTGTCATATCGTAAGTATGTTGTTTAATTAAGCATTCTTGTTTGCTTAAATTATTCATTACGGGTTATATGTAAAAATAAGTGAACTGCATATGTCATGATGCTACCACAAAATACATGCATACCTTGCTAAAGTAAAAGCTTAGCATACAAGTTATTCTCAGCTTCTTTGCTTTACTTTCAGTTAGTTTTATGTTCTGTAGTTTCAAAACATAACAGACACCAGCAGCCGTCGATCATGAAAACAGTATGTCTCGAACTCTGAACTCACTAATGATAGGACCTGAACACTAGGCCTCCAGCTCTGGTCTCACCGACTTATGAACTCAGGGTGTCATCAGACCTTGTTCCTCCTGCCCACGTGGGACTTCCAATCCGAACCCTTATAAATAATTGTAAAAAGTATAAAGAGCACCTTATAACATAGAACATAGAATAGAACAGCGCAGTACAGGCCCTTTGGCCCACAATGTTGTGCCGACCCTCAAACCCTGCCTCCCATATAACCCCCCACCTTAAATTCCTCCATATACCTGTCTAGTAGTCTCTTAAATTTCACTAGTGCACCTGCCTCCACCACTGACTCAGGCAGTACATTCCATACACCAACCACTCTCTGAGTAAAAAACCTTCCTCTAATATCCCCCTTGAACTTCCCACCCCTTACCTTAAAGCCGTGTCCTCTTGTATTGAGCAGTGGTGCCCTGGGGAAGAGGCGCTGGCTGTCCACTCTATATATTCCTCTTAATATCTTGTATACCTTTATCATGTCTCCTCTCATCCTATTTCTCTCCAAAGAGTAAAGCCCTAGCTCCCTTAATCTCTGATCTCTAAACCAGGCAGCATCCTGGTAAATCTCCTCTGTACCCTTCCACTGCTTCCACATCCTTCCTATAGTGAGGCGACCAGAACTGGACACAGTACTCCAAGTGTGGCCTAACCAGATAACTGATGACCTGCTTCTTTCCCACGATTGAAATGGAGTACCATTCCCACACAAACAAGAGAAAATCTGCAGATGCTGGAAATCCAAGCAACGCGGTCAAAATACTGGAGGAACTCAGCAGCATCTATGGAAAAGGGTCCAGTCGACATTTCGGGCCGAGATCCTTCAGCAGGATTGGGGATAAAGAAGATGAAGAATTTGAGTTAAAAGGTGGGGAGGAGGGGAGGGAGACAGACAAGATGATAACAAGTGAAACCAGGCTGGGTAAGCACGTGGTCGAAGACTCAGAGGGCCGCAGAGGTCACAGAGGGGGAGCGGTGAGAGAGGATCCCACGTTCCCAGTTACTGCTTCACCTTGGCTGTACCTTTCAGCCTGTTCTTTGTGGATGCTCTAGTACCATTTTCCCAGTGCTTTCAGACAGCATCTGACGGCGAGGGCTGTACAAGATCAGTCGGACCATGAGGAAGCACGGCCCTTGTTTTTGCTGCTATTCACCCTGGCCTCAGTCTAAACAGATGACAGGGACGTGTCTGTCTGTGGGCCAGCAGAGACTGAGAGCAGAATGTTCATGTAGAGGGATGCTCTGATCAGAGTACAATGGGCGGCAAGGCAGCGTAAGGGTTGGTGCAATCGTTTTATGTCACCAGCGATCACTGACCGAGGTTCCAATACCACCACTGTCGTAAGGGATTTTAACACGGGTTTCCTCCAGGTACTCCAGTTTCCTCCCACCCTTCAAGGATGTACAGTATTGTGCATAGGTCTCAAGCATCCCTAGATATATATATTTTTAGATTAGATTAGATTCAACTTTATTGTCATTGTGCCGAGTACAGATACAAAGCCAATGAAATGCAGTTAGCGTCTGACCGGAAATGCAAAGAATAGTGTTATTTACAAAATAACTGTGAATAAAAAAAGGGCTACAGCACACAAATCTAAAAGTACTGAGTCAGTACAATATGGATGCAATACTGCTTAGCGCTGTGATGAGAGGTTCAGCAGGGTCACAGCCTCAGGGAAGAAGCTCTTCCTGTGCCTGCTGGTGGGGGAGTGGAGGCTCCTGTAGTGCCTACTGGATGGGAGGAGAGTAAAAAGTCCATGGTTAGGGTGAGATGCATCCCTGATAATGCTTTTCGCCCTGCCCAGGCAGCACTTATGGTAGATGTTTTCAATGGTGGGCAATTGGGTGCTGATAATCCACTGGGCAGTTTTCACCACACACTGGAGTGCTTTGTGATCCGATACAGGACAATTGCCATACCACACTGAGATGCAGTTGGTGAGTATGCTCTCAATGGTACAGCGGTAAAAGTCTGTCAGTATCCTGGGACAGAGGTGAACTTTCTTGATGCTCCGCAGGAAATAAAAGCACTGTTGTGCCTTTTTCATCAGGATGGAGGAGTTCAGGGACCAGGCGAGATCCTCGGAAATGTGGACACCAAGGAATTTGAAGCTTGACACACGCTCCACTACAGTTCCGTTGATGTAGATGGGGACATGAATGTGACTCCTGGCATGCCTGAAGTCCACAATGATTTCCTTGGTCTTCTGGGTGTTAAGGGCCAGGTTGTTGTCAGCACACCAGGCGGCCAGGTGCTGGACCTCGTCCCTGTAGGTATTTGTGCCTAAGTAAGTAATTTTATGTATTGAACTGTACTGCTGCCACAAAAAAAAAACAGATTTCATGACATATGTGAGTGATGATGAACCTGATTCTGATTTGAGTCTCCATTGTGGACTGAAAGTGGGTAGGGGGCAGGAAGAGGGGAGTCATAGTTGGGAAAGGGGATGGGAGTGGGAAGCACCAGAGAAAAAAAATTGTAATGATCTATAAACCAATTGTGTGGAATCGAATGAGCTTGCACCCAGGGTTGGATGTGTCTGCACCCATGCCCCCCTGCCCCATCACTCCTTCTCTGCCACCCGTCCCACACCCCTCCTGAGGCACTCCACCCTTGCTATTCCCAGCATCCTTTGCTCCCGCCAGATTGACAAACTCACTTTCTGCTCCACGTTGAAAAATAGTACTGTGCGAAGGTTTTGGGCACCCTAGCTATAAACGTGTGCCAAAGACCTTTGCACTGTGCTCTGTGGGTTGAGGTAGTACACTGTCACCATGTTATGACAGCGACACTTGCAGGCTGCCCCCAGCTGATTTGATTTGATGCAAACAATGCTTTTCACTGTATGTTTTAATCTTTCTATGTACAATTAACAAAATAAAGCTAATTTCTCTAATCTCTAAAATCAATTGCTTAGGATAAGCACCCATTTTATGCCTGATTCCGTCCTGAGGGACTTGGCAAAGGGTTTAGTTCAAATCAAGCAGAGGGCACCAGATTTGATCACATTTTGGACAGCATGCTCCATTTTTGTCAATGTTATGAACAAAACTTTTAGTCAAACTATTTAACTAACTTGGCTGGTGAAAATAAACATTCCTGGCTAGAGCTTGGCTTTATTACAAACTATCTAATTTGATCTATCTTTGGCGGTGGAATTGCAAAAAAAAATGTTTTTTTAGAAAGGTCACTGAAACAGATTTTCAAATCTGCATGAGGTTCCAACATGTGAAACACAGTAATAAAAGAAATGAAGACCATTAGAAATAAGATTAGGAATTAACTATTTCACCCTTTGTGCTACATTGGCCATTCAACCTAATCATATCTTGCCATCTTCCCCAGACACCATTTTCCCTATAACCCTTGATCCTATTGGTATCCAGAAATCTATTGATCTCTTTTCTGAAGACGCACAGCATCTACTTCACTCCAGGGTTGAAAATGCCAAATAGTTTTGAGTGCAGAAATAACTCCCCATTTCCTAGAAGCCCTATCTCTTGCTTTTAGATTGTGACCTGTGACTATATATTCTTCAGGTGGGATCAATAGTCCTCTCTGCAGCCACCCCGTTGAACCCTCTCAGAATTTTGGTGGCCAACTATCTTAGTTCCACATTCCATTCCCATTTCAACTCGTCAGGCCTTAGCCTTCTCTACTCCCACCATGATGCCACCCTCAGATTGGAGGGGCCACACCGCATATTCTCTTTGGGTACCCCCCCTAGCCAGATGGCATAGATTGCTCCAACATCCAGTCGTTTCTTCTCCCTCCTTTTCCATTCTCCATTCTGGCTCCACTCTTAACCCTTCTCTTCTCCTCACCAGTCTGTCACCTCCTCGTGGTGCCCCTCCTCCTTCGCTTTCTCCCACGGTCCACTATCCTCTCCAATCAGATTCCTTCTTCTTCAGCCCTTTACCCTTTTTACCTATTATCACCCAGCTTCTTACTTCATACCCCCTTGCCCAGCCACACATCTTCCCCCATACCTGGTTTCACCTATCACTTGCCAGCGTGCACTCTTCCCCCTCCTCCTATCTTCTCATTTTGGCTTCCTTCTTCTTCTTTTCCAGACTTGGTGAAAGGCCTTGGCCTGAACCAGCGACTGTTCATTTCTCTCCATAGACGCTGCCTGAACTGCTGAATTCCTCCATCATTTTGTGTGGGATACTCTGGATTTCCAGCTTCTGCAGAATCTTGTGTGTTTAGAATTTTGTACATTTCAATTTGCAGCTGCAAGTTCCTTGGGAAATTGATCTCAATTGTGAATGAATTATTAACAAGTAGTATTCTGGTTTCATGTGCAAGTTAATTTGGTAACTGGGGTGTATGGGGTGTCAGGGAGGGGTAGCACCTCTGGTGGGGGATCATGTCACGTCCTTTTCAGGCGGTTTCTCCACCTTTGGTCCCCACCTGGCACTCAGCTCTCACCTGTGGCTCCCCGTAGCTGTTTGCATGCGACAGCGGCCACACCCCGGGCAACGGCTTCGACAAGCCGGCTAAACCAGGTGAGGGTAGCCGACGGGTCTCAAACCCTCGGTGAGATAGGGAGTTGTCTATCCCAGCATGCGAAGACAGACTCCGGCAGATTGAGTGGACGAGACCAATGGAAGGTCCAATGGTCAAGAAGACGGTCTCTGCAAGTGTCGGGGAACATGTAGAGAAGGACAAGACACAGAAAACATCCCGGTCATCCACTGCGCCTAGTCCCATCTCCAGCTGTCTAGACTCTGTCTTGCCACTGGATCCAGATGGGAATTGGGAAGAGAGAGTGAGGCTGATGCTGCGCAACTCTCCTTCACTTAAGTCCAAATCACGCGCTAGTCTCAACACCATCATAAAGGTGTCAAGGTCCTCATCGATGTTGACGATGGGCGAACAATTTGGTAACTGATAACCTACTGGGTTGTAGGTTTATATGATGAAACATATCAATTCCTGCCTGAGAAGCTATTTGGATCTGTTCGAATTTGCCTACCAGCACAAGTCCAGAGCAGATGCCATTTCACTGGCTCTTCACTCAACCCTGGAACATCTGGACATCAAAGATGCAGACATCAGGATATTCTTTATTGACTACAGCTTGGTATTCAATACTATCATCCCTTCAAAACTAATCAATACACCTCAATACCTCCTTCTGCAATTGGATCCTCAATTTCCTGACTTGCAGACCTCAGTCAGATTGGATTGGCAACATCATCTCCTCCATGACCTCCATCAGCACAGAAGCATGGGGCTATGTGCTAAGCCCCTGCTCTAACTCTCTTTACACTTATGTTTGTGAGAGTAAGCACAGCTCCAATGCCATATTTAAGTTTGCTGCTGACATCACTATCGTTGGCTGAATCAAAGGTGGTAACAAATCAGCATTTCAGAATCAGAATCAGATTTATTATCACCGGCATGTGCTGTGAAATTTGCGAACTTAGCAGCAGCAGTTCAATGCAATACACAGTATAGAAGAAAAACACCAAAATAAAGTAATAATAAATAAATAAATCAATGACAGTGTACGTATATTGAATAGATTAAATATCGTGCAAAAAAACAGAAAAAATATATATTAAAAAAGTGAGGTAGTGTCCAAGGGTTCAATGTCCATTTAGAAATTGGATGGCAGAGGGGAAGGAGCTGTTCCTGAATTGCTGAGTGTGTGCCTTCAGGCTTCTGTACCTCCTACCTGATAGTAACAGTGAGAAAAGGGCATGCCCTGGGTGTTGGAGGTCCTTAATAATGGACACTGCTTTCTGAGATACCGCTCCCTGAAGATGTCCTGGGTACTTTGTAGGTTAGTAGGAGGAAGATTGAAAATCTGGCTGAGTGCTGCCATAACAACCTCTTAATCAATGTCAGTAGACCAAGGAGCTGATTATTGACTTCAGGAGGAGGAAGCCAGAGGTCCATGAGCCAGTCCTTATCAAGGGATCAGAGATGCAAAGGGGTCAGCAACTTTACATTCCTTGGTGTTATCCTTTCATAAGATCTGTCCTGGGCCCAGCATACAGATGTAACCATGAAGAAAGCACTGCAGTGCCTTTACTTCCTTAAGCGTTTGAAAAGATTCTAACAAATTTCTATAGATGTATGGTGGAGTGTATACCGATTGGTTGCAACACAGTCTGGTATGGAAACACTGATGCCATTGAATGAAAAATCCTACCAAAAAATAGTGGATGCGGCCCGGGTAAATCTCTCCCCACCATTGAGCACCTATTCATGAAGCACTGTCACAGGAAAGCAGCATCCATCATCAAGGATGCCCACCATCCCGACCATGCTCTCTTCTTGCTGCTGCCATCAGGAAAAAGATACAGGAGCCTCAGGACCCACACCAGCAGGTTCAGGAACAGTTATTAGCCCTCAACTATCATGCCCTTAAACCAGAGGAGATAACTTCACTCAACTTCACATGCCTTATCACTGAAATGTCCCCACAACCTATGGGCTCACTTTCAAGAACTTTTCATCTCATGTTAATGATATTTATTGCTTATTATTATTATTTTCCCTTTTGTATTTACAGTTTTGCTGTCTTTTGTACATTTGTTGCTTGTTCAGCCTGTTGGGTGCAGTCTTTCATTGATTCTATAGTGTTTCGTGGATTTACTGTGTATACCCACAAGAAAATGAATCTCAGGTTGTATATGGGGCCATATATGCACTTCAATAATAACTTTACATTGAACTTCATTCTTTAAGAGAGATACAAGACAGTGCAGATGCTGGAATGTGGAGTAAAAAAAAGATCTGCTGGAGGAACTCAATGGGATGAGCAGTATCTATTGTGGAGGTGGGTTTGGCGGGGGCGGGGGTGTAGGGAAATTGTTGACACTCTGGGTCAAAAGCCCGCACCAGGACTTACTGATTCTACCGCCGGATTTCAACCCGAAATGTTGAGAATTCCTTCCCCCCGCCCCCAACATATACTGCTTGATCTGCTGAGTTCCTCCAATAGATAGTTTGTTATTTAAGTCCAATACAAATTTGGCAGCATTATATTTTATTGGATCAGGAAAGAAAGCTTACTCAAACAACAAATAATCTGCTGGAGTAACTCAGGGAAGTCAACCAGCAACTGTAGGAGGAAAGGAATTTACGATATATTGAGTTGAAACCCTGCATCAGCACTCAGGAAATTCCTTACTCCTCACAGATGCTGCTCGATCCCCCTCCCCCACATATGTCAGCAGGTAGTTTTTGTGTTAGATTCCAAAATCTGTAGTCTCTTGATTCTCCAGAGGTTTATATAATATTCATTGTTTTATTTGTGTCCAGATTATTGGATGGAAATGGTCCCACATTTTGATCCTTATTAAATAATCAAAAAATCCTGTTCAAACACTCTTCAGAAGGGCAGATCCAATCTGGTGGGCAAGGCTTTGTGCAGTCTCTCGCTAACCAAATGAAAATTGCAAACCTCACCCAAGTAATTGCATTGACAGCTGGTTAAGTCTGACTCAATTGGTTATCAAAGAGATTGAACAGTTGTGAATGTTTGTCAGTCACAAATATTCAAAACCAAAGTATAACTCATTCAATATTAAGCATGCTATTACATATTAAAAACATTTTATAGAAACATAGAAACATAGAAAATAGGTGCAGGAGTAGGCCATTCGGCCCTTCAAGCCTGCACCGCCATTTATTATGATCATGGCTGATCATCCAACTCAGAACCCCGCCCCAGCCTTCCCTCCATACCCCCTGACCCCCGTAGCCACAAGGGCCATATCTAACTCCCTCTTAAATATAGCCAATGAACTGGCCTCAACTGTTTCTTGTGGCAGAGAATTCCACAGATTCACCACTCTCTGTGTGAAGAAGTTTTTCCTAATCTCGGTCCTAAAAGGCTTCCCCTCTATCCTCAAACTGTGGCCCCTCGTTCTGGACTTCCCCAACATCGGGAACAATCTTCCTACATCTAGCCGGTCCAATCCCTTTAGGATCTTACACGTTTCAATCAGATCCCCCCTCAATCTTCTAAATTCCAACGAGTACAAGCCCAGTTCATCCAGTCTTTCTTCATATGAAAGTCCTGCCATCCCAGGAATCAATCTGGTGAACCTTCTTTGTACTCCCTCTATGGCAAGGATGTCTTTCCTCAGATTAGGGGACCAAAACTGCGCACAATACTCCAGGTGTGGTCTCACCAAAGCCTTGTACAACTGCAGTAGTACCTCCCTGCTCCTGTACTCGAATCCTCTCGCTATAAATGCCAGCATACCATTCGCCTTTTTCACCGCCTGCTGTACCTGCATGCCCACTTTCAATGACTGGTGTATAATGACACCCAGGTCTCGTTGCACCTCCCCTTTTCCTAATCGGCCACCATTCAGATAATAATCTGTTTTCCTATTTTTCCACCAAAGTGGATTTCTTGGACCATAAGATCATAAAACATCAGAACTGTAAAGAACTAGGGGAGAAAACTAGTATAATAAAAAGGTGTGGGTGGGGGGTTGGGTGGAACAAGGAGCTCGTGGGTAATAGGCAGATCCAGGTGAGGCAGGGAGGAAAGTGGAAATGATGCAAGAAACTAGGAAGTGATTGGTGGAAATGACAAGAGGCTGAAGAAGATAGAACTCTGATAGGATAGGACAGTGGACCACGGAAAAGAGTGTAGGAGGTGAAGAGAGGAATTGGTAAGAGGAATATGTGGGTGATGAGCAGGTAAGGAGGGTGTGGAGTGGAAAATAATGGTGAGGTGGTGAGGGGGATGGTAGGAAGAGGAGAAAAAAGGAAGGTTCGGAAGGGAAGAGTACCAAATGTTAGACAAATCGATGTTCTTTCATGACTCCTCTCTCCTGGATCAACCTATCACTTACCAGCTCTTGCTCCACCCCTTCCTCCCACTTCTTTTTACTGGCTATCTGCCCTCATTACATCTAATTCTGATGAAGACCCTCAATCGAAAATGTTAGCTGTCCATTCCCTCCATAAATGCTGCCTGACCTGTTGAGTTCCTCCAGCATTTTGTATGTGTTAATCTGGATTTCCAGCATTGGAGAATCTCTTATGCCTGACATGGAATTGTGATTCTATTCCACACTCTGTTCCAGTGTCAAGTTCCTGAAAAATTGCTTGGTAAATTCTGGTACCTCCCTACTTAACCTCTGTGGAGAGTAAGACAAAGAAAATCTCTTGACTGCATGGCATGGCAGCAATAACAGCAATTTTGTGTGTGTTGCTCTGGATTTCTAGCATATACAGAACCTCTTGTGTTTATAATCCAGCTATCTAAACCGGAGAAGGAAAACTGATTTTAAACCACCGCTGCTTTGCGGCCATACCCACCTATGGGAAAGGATTCGGGAGTAAATCCCAAGGAAGAAATCTGAAGCCGGGGTCCCTAAGGCAGTTTGATGTTTACAGCTTCGCTCTGGCAACCTCTGCAACGATGCTGGTGCCAAGCTGTATCGGCGCTTTCCCTTCATTTGGACTACATCAGTGATGTGGAGAGGGGGAACCTGCTGCATGAGCAACAGCCGGTTCTTCAAATCTTCCCACCCAGGCTTGCGCCCTGGAGAGGACACAGTCCACCAGAGGCGCAAACCCAATATCCCCTGGGATTGACGGCTGCCTACTATCTAAACCACTTTTGAGGAATCATGAGGCAGCGGTTACCAGGAGCCAGTGGGGTTGTTGCATTTCTTCAAGAATGCTTTAACACATCTTTGAATCTTTTCATCTGTCCCCCTGTTAATCTCCTTGTATGACAGATAGAGTGCCTGTTTAGAGAGTCTGTTTCGGAACTGTAAATGACAGTCTTTTTGGGACCACCCATAATGATGTTATTCATATACTTAGCATTGAACATCTCATATCACTGTGCAGCGTCATTAAAGGAAGAAACAAAATGTCAAAATAATAGAGTGCATGTTGGAAGATGTTTTGGTGAGCACTGGTCAAACCCTATTTTTGGTAACAGGACACGGGGAAAATTGAAAACCCCGGGAAACTTGCTGGGAAGAGTGATATAGCTCCTTACTTGCACTTAGAGTGACTTTGTGAAGATGTAGCAACGTTATGATGGTACGCTGACACAAAATAGCTTAGTGTTTTACTAAACCTAGGCGTCCACGAGTATCACAGGAGCACAGATACACAATATTGCTCTGGTGCTGTAATGGAGAAGAAATGAAAGCTTCCATGTGCATTCTTTTAAACAATTCCTTGTATAAATATGCAGAATAAGTTCCAAGCAACATATTTGGATACTTTGGGGCTTGGATAAATAGAAGGTAGATTTCTGAATGACTTTACAGTAAATATGATTAATGGATTTTTGAATTTTATGAAAGCACAAGAAATTCTTTGCCTGAACAGACTTTCTTGAAAATAAATTGTGTGATAAATTAGCTTTTACTAATGACGGTAGATAACTACTACTCTCAGGGCTGGTTTAATCAGAGATAGCATTATCTGACTGTCACAGCTTCAGAGGAGAATTGAGCTTTGAACTCAGCCAGATTTATAACTATTTAACAGATTAAAATTAATACTTTCAGATACGGGTGCGCTGTGTATTTGGGATTAGCTAATAGCTTAGCCATTTTGCTCCTGATCAAAGTTCAGAGTAAATTTATGATTGAAGTAAATATATATCACCCTATACAACCCTGAGATTCATTCTCTTGTGGGCATTAACAGTAAATACAAGAAACACAATAGAGATAATAAAAGACCACTCCAACAGGATGGACAACAAACAAATGCAAAAGACAACAAGAACTGTGCAAATACAAAAATAAATAAGATAAATAATAAGAATAAGTATTAAATAAATAAGCAATAAATATTGAGAGCATGAGGTGACGAGTCTGATGATGAACTTCAATATAAAAATAAATTACAAAAAAAAGCAAGTGAGTCCCTAGGCAAAGGGAACAGTTCAGTGATGGGGTGAATGAAGTTACCCCTCTAGTTCAAGAGACTGATGGTTGAGGGGTAATGACTGTTACTGAACCTGATGGTGTGGGTCCTAACGACAGCAGTGAGAAGAGAGCATAGCCTGGATGGTGGGGGCCCTTGATGACGGATGCTGCTTTCCTGTGACAGTGCTCTGTGTAGATGTTCTGAAAGGTGGGGAGGACTTCATTTGCGATGTACTGGACCGCATTCACTACTTGCTGTAGGGATTTTCCATTCAAGAGCATTGGTGTTTCCATACAGGCCGTGATGCAACCAGTCAATATACTCTCCACTACACATCTATAGAAGTTTGTCGAAGTTTTCGATGACATACCAAATCTTTGCAAACTTCTAGGCCGGAAACAATTCCAACACCAAAATGCTCACATAATGCACTAATAACGAGGAGAAAAAGATTCAAAACGTGATGGAAGTTGAGAAATAACTTAAGGTGATAAAAATTTCTCCAATTCTACTTCAAGATTTTCAGAATTAGAACCTTAACAAAAATTGTTATTACAGATGTTACTATAACCAAAAGCAGATGTGATCTATGAATGCTGTTAAAGCACATTCAGTACAGAATGAGCTGGATCAGAACCAAGATGTGGTGGGGCCGTTTTACTGAGCTGATGGTATGATGAAGGGTCTACCTTTGAACTAACAGTGCCTGGTACCACCTGAAAGGCTCAGGCAAGATACCAGTGCAAGCAAGCGAGCAATATTTTCACAATTCCCTTCGCCTTCCAGAAATCACAATCTCTTGACATTCCAACTAGTTGTTGGATTAGTTCACAGATATTAATCCATAAAGAAAATGTGAAAGTGGGCAGGAGAAGGCTACACCTCTTAATGAAAATAGAAGAACCCTCTTGATATTCTTTTCCTTCCCTTGTAAATCCTGTCTTTGCATATCATACAGAGTAAGAGAATAAGTGTATGCCAATGCATCAATGCATCTTTGTACTGAAACTGTATTGACAGGGCAAATAAATTGTTTTTAACTCCGTAACAATTTACATGACATTTGATTAGATGGTCTGGAAAATTTATAGTGTATGTCAGCACCTAATGATATGGACACTAAATTGAGAAACCTAATGTTTTTCTCTTCACCACTTTCTCATTACTTAACTGCTCAATTCCTGCTGTTGGGAGTTTATAGCAACTCTTAACCCAATAACACTGTACTATGTGCATTAATGTATTTACAGCAGTTTTCTCCATGAGCTAAGTGTGTCTCACATCCCATGACAAAGGAGCCAGAAATAAATTACCATCAAATCATCGATGAGAATGTCAGAAATCAAATAATTTAAAATTAACAAATTAAAGAAAAGTAAAATCATCCGCAGGAAAAATGAACTTTAATTGAGATGTGAAAAATACCTACACTACTTACTGAAGATGAAAGTCTTGAACTTATAGAAGACCTTCTTCATACGATAATTGAAGGCTTTTAAAAAAAAAGCACCTGAAAACGGAGCTGATGCTGCGAGCACTAAACATTAATAAAAGCAGGGTATCCGTAGCAGTTGAATGGTGCTCATCCAAAAAATTTCGAGCCGTACTTGTGGAATGGAAGACACGACGTGATCTGTCCGAAAGAGAAATTCTTAAACGTGCAGGATACAATAGGGCCAGCCTGAGATCTTTTTGGTAGCATTCCGACATCAGAGGTTTAAAAGCTACCGCGCCTTCATCACTTTGGGACTGTAGTCTTCCACTAAACGGAACTGATGTTGTCGAAATTTAATCATACCTTGCCGGTGGGCAATTCGGATAAGATGCTGTTTAATGCTAACATAATGGAACCAGAGAATCATGGGCCCCGGTCTAAATTTGGAGGACGACAGTTTCGGACGCAATGTACGGTGAGCGTGGTCGAGCAATGGAGGATTGTCGGGGAATACAGAACTAAACACATCCTTTAAAAGCTGAGAGAAGAATTTTGAAGGGTCTCCTTCCTCGACATCCTCGGGGAGACCAATTATACGTAAGTTCTGTCTTCTAGATCGTTAAACTGAAATATCCATACATTACTCTGAAACAAAAACTGACTTTTGACAATAAATCACAATGAACAATATCATGCACCATTAGTGCCAGAAACTGAGTTCAGCACTATTAGTTACCTTACATCATGATCATCATTTTTCAACCTTTTCTGGCTACATGGATGGAAGACGGATAATGTGGTAACAAGGCTTAAAAAGATTATGGAAATGCCAGTGTCCAAGAATGGAAAAACCTACATGGAGTAGCTATATCCATCGCAGGAAAATCCCTCCCCACCATTGAGTACATCTACGAGGAGTGCTACCACATGAAAGCAGGATCTACCCACCGTCAAGCATGCCCACGACCAGGCCGTACTCTCTTCTTACTGCTGCCAGTGGGAGGGAGGTACAGGAGCCTTAGGTCCTACACCAGCAGGTTCAGGAACAGTTATTACCCTTCAATCATCAGTTTCCTGAACCAACATGAGTGGATAACTTCACTCAACCTAACATTGGACTGATTCCCCAACCTACAGACTCACTTTCAATGATTCACCCACATATTATTTATTTTTGTTATTTGTTTTACAAATGTTGTCTTCTTTTGCACATTGGTAGCTTTTCAGTCTTTGTATTTATGTCATTTTCTTTGTTCTATTGTATTTTGTTGTTCTACTGTGAATGCCTGCAAGTATTTGGTGACATACAATATACTGTATGTACTTTGCTAACAATTTTACTTTGAACCTTGAAAAAAAAAAGAACAGATGGACCAAACATTTGCAGCTTATGGTCTCAATGGGCTGAAGGGGCTGTGTCTGTGGTGTATGGCTCCATGGACCGCAAAGCTTTGCAATAAAAGGTTAATGTAATGAGCCTTTTGGCTTACCATTGCAATGCCTACAATTTTCCTTCAGTGTCTCATGAATCAACACTTAAAGGTTCTTTGCAGACAAAACAAAAATTACTGGTTTCTCATCATCAAAAAATATTGTTCCTTTTCCAGTGCAAGTACATAATTTTGCACTAGATGATGTCTGTCTTCTCCTTATATTTAGTCTATAACATTTGTAGCATTGTTGCATTCTCCTGTAGACTCACTTTCTCATCCTTTTTGTGTTGTCTACAGATTTGCAGGGACACCCTCCTAGTAACAGTGTGCCAGCCTAATAATGAACTGTTTATTCCTACTGTTGTTCAACCAATTCTCAATTCCTGCTCAAAATTCAAAGTAAATGTATTTACAGTCTATATATATTGCCAAATATTACCCAAAACTTAATTTTCTTCCAGGCATTCACAGTAGAACAAATACATACAATGGAATCAATGAAAAATGACGCAATACTGACAAAAACTGACAAGAAACCAATGTGCAAAAGAAGACAATCTGTGCAAATACAGAAGAACAAATAATAATATTATATTTGTTTATTATATTATATTATATTATATTATTATATTAATAATAGATAGGCAGATAGATAGATATACTTTATTGATCCCGAGGGAAATTGGGTCTCGTTACAGCCGCAATAGTAGAGGGTTTTAACTTTCTACATATTGACTGGGACTTCCACACTGTGAAAGGATTAGATGGCTTGGAGTTTGTCAAATGTGTTCAGGAAAGTTTTCTAAATCAATATGTAGAGGTACCTACGACAGAGGAGCAATACTTGATCTCCTATTAGGGAACCAGACAGGTCAGGTGACAGAAGTATGTGTAGGCGAGTTAGTTTCAAGTTAATTATGGATAAGGAAGGGTCTGGTCCTGGAGTTGAGGTTCTAAATTGGAGAAGGGCCAATTTCGTGGAAATGAGAAAGGATCTAGGAAGAGTGGATTGGGATAAGTTGTTTTCTGGCAAGGATGTGTTCAGTAAGTGGAAGGCCTTCAAAGGTGAAATTTTGGGAGTGCAGAGTTTGCATGTTCCTGACAGGATTAAAGGCAAAGTTAACAGGCATAGGGAACCTTGGTTTTCTAGGGATATTGGCGATCTGGTTAAGAAAAAGAGAGAGGTGTATAGCAGGTATAGGCAACAAAGAACAGATGAGGTACTTGAAGAGTATAGAAAATGTAAGAAAATACTAAAGAAGGAAATCTGGAAAGCAAAAAGAAGACATGAGGTTGCTTTGGCAGATAATGTGAAGGTAAACCCAAAGGGTTTCTACAGGTATATTAAGAGTAAAAGGATAGTAAGGGACAAAATTGGTCCCCTAGAAGATCAGAGTGGTCGTCTATGTGTGGAGCCTCACAAGGTGAGGGTGATCATAAGCAGTTTTTTTGCATCAGTATTTACTCAGGAAACTGGCATAGCGTACACTACAGTATATGAAAGGAAGGGAAACAAGCAGTAGTGTTGTGGAACATACAGAGATTAAAGAGGAGGAGATACTTGCTGCCTTACAGTGAATAAAGGTAGATAAATCCCCTGGGCCTGACATGATATTTCCTCGGACCTTGAGAGAGACTAGTGTAGAAATTGCAGGGACCCTAGCAGAAATTTTTAAAATGTCCTTAGCCACGGGTGCGGTGCCGGAGGATTGGAGGGTAGTTCATGATGTTCCGTTGTTTAAAAAAGGCTCCAAAAGTAAACCGGGTAATTACAGGCCGATGAGCCTGACATCAGTAGTAGGTAAATTATTGGAATGTGTTCTGAGAGATCAGATATTCAAGTATTTGAACAGCCAAGGGCTGATTAAGGATAGTCAGCATGGCTTTGGACGTGGTAGATCGTAGAGTTTTTTGAGGAGGTTACCAGGAAAGTAGATGAAGGAAAGGCTGTGGATGTTGTCTACATGGACTTTAGTAAGGTCCTTGACAAGGTCCCACATGGGAGGTTAGTTCAGAAGGTTCAGACACTGGGTATCCATGGAGAGGTTGTAAACTGGATTCGAAATTGGCTGTGTGGGAGAAGACAGAGAGTGGTAGTGGATGATTGCTTCTCAAACTGGAGGCCTGTGACTAGTGGTGTGCCTCAGGGATCTGTGCTGGGACCATTGTTGTTTGTTGCCTATATCAATGATCTAGATGATAATGTGTGTGGGCACGTGGCCAAGTGGTTAAGGCTATTGGACTAGCGACCTGAAGGTCGTGAGTTCAAGCCCTAGCCAAGGCAACATGTGTTGTGTCCTTGAGCAAAGCACTTAATCACACATTGCTCTACGACGACACTGGTGCCAAGCTGTATGGGTCCTAATGCCCTCCCCTTGGACAACATTGGTGTCGTGGAAAGGGGAGACTTGCAACATGGGCAGCTGCTGGTCTTCCATACAACCTTGCCCAGGCCTGCGCCCTGGAGAGTGAAGACTTTCCAGGCGCAGATCCATGGTCTCACAAGACTAATGGATGCCTTTATTTATTTATTTATTTAGATGATAATGTGGTAAATTGGATCAGCAAGTTTGCTGATGAAATTAAGATTGGAGGCATTGTGGACAGCGAGGAAGTCTTTCAAAGCTTGCAGAGGGATCTGGACCAACCGCAAAAATGGGCCAGAAAATGGCAGATGGAATTTAATGCAGGCAAGTGTGAGGTGTTGCATTTTGGAAAGACATATCAAGGTAGGACATACACAGTAAATGGTAGGGCACTGAGGAATGTGGAGGAACAAAGGGATCTGGGAGTTCAGATACATAATTCCCTGAAAGTGGCGTCACAGGTAGACAGGGTTGTAAAGAAGGCTTTTGGCGTCTGGGCATTCATAAATCAAAGTATTAAGTATAGGAGTTGGGATGTTATGGGGAGGTCGTATAAGACATTGGTGAGGCCAAATTTGGAGTATTGTGTGCAGTTCTGGTCACCTATCTATAGGAAGGATATCAGTAAGATTGAAAGAGTGAGGGGGGAAGAATGAGGGGAGATTTGATAGAGGTTTACAAAATTATGAGGGGTATGGACAGAGTAAATGCAAGTAGGCTCTTTCCACTTAGAGTCGGAGAGATAAATACGAGAGGACATGGCTTTAGGGTGGACGGGGAAAGGTTTAAGGGGAACATTAGGGGGAACTTCTTCACTCAGAGAGTGGTGGGAGTGTGGAACAAGCTGCCATCTAATGTGGTAAATGCGGGCTCACTCTTAATTTTTAAGAATAAATTGGATAGATGCATGGATGGGAGAGGTCTGGAGGGTTATGCTCTGGGTTCAGGTCAATGGGACTAGCGGAATAAAGTTTCAGCACAGACTAGAAGGGCCGAATGGCCTGTTTTCTGTGCTGTAGTGTTCTATGGTTCTAGTAATAATAATTATCAATAATACTGAGAGGATGAGTTATATAGTTGTGCTATTATGTTATCCCCAATCATGTGAATCTATTTTTACATTTGTGTGATATGTTATCCAATTCTTCATCGCTTATTATCCAGACAGTTAAAGCCTCAAAAAACTCGACTTGACTTTTCAAAATCTAAGTTTTCTCTTCATGAAACCATTGATTGCACCTAATCATGCTATGATTCTTCAATTTCCCTGTTATTACTTTCTTAATTACAGATCCCAGCATTTCCCTTGAACAGGTTAACTGGTCTGTAATTATGATGAAAGAACGGCAAGTCTGTCTTGTTTCCTTGCGCACAGAGAAGGCTGAAGGAAGATTTAGTTGAGGTTCATGAGATTATGAGCAGACTAGAGGGTACTGCTTGCGTGGAATAGGCTTCTAGTGGAAGTGATGACTATAGGTTTGATTGCAACGTTTTAGAGTTTAGATAAATACATGGTTGGAGGCTCTTGGAGAACCCTGGTCCAATGGCAGGTTGATGGGACTAGGGAGAATAATATTTCGGCATGGTCTGGATAGACCAAACAGCTTGTTTCTGTTCCATAACTTTAGATGGGATGAATAAGAGATATCTTTTCCCTGAATAGAGAAACTTATAACTCAGATTTAATGTAATAAAAGTTAAAAGGAAGTTAGA
Source organism: Mobula birostris (assembly GCF_030028105.1). Classification (NCBI taxonomy): domain Eukaryota; kingdom Metazoa; phylum Chordata; class Chondrichthyes; order Myliobatiformes; family Myliobatidae; genus Mobula; species Mobula birostris. The sequence continues at coordinate 123,150,024 of NC_092379.1, read as the reverse complement.
GAGAAAGATTTTTCACAAAATGTTCTGTGGTGCTGGAACTCACTGCCAGAAAGGCAAATGGCCGTAGAAACTCACAGAACAATTATTCGCTACTGAATGTGCTGGAACTCCCAAAGCTGTAGCCTGGGAGCTGGGAAATGGCACTTGTCACAGAGGCTCTTTTGCCTGGCATGAAGAAAGGGGGTGAATGGCCTTATTCGCTTCGTACAGTTTTAAAAGTTTATTTTAAGCTTCAGTGATACTACTTTAGATTCATATATGAATTAAAAAAAATACTATCCAAAGAATAATTGGGCAAAATTCCTTGGAATTCAATTTTCTTCAAATACAGGGGCTGAACCAAGATTGTTACATGGGATATTAATAATCTAATTATTATTAGTGGGTCATTATTATTAGTGGAATTCTACAAATTATCAACAGATGTTCATCAGTGTACACAATAATGGGCTCTAATTAGATGCAGAAACATTCAGAGAATTTGCCAAGTCTTCTTGTTGCCTGCTCTGTGTGTCACGATCATTTCTCCTTACTTGCTCAAAATAGCAGCCAAAAGGACAGACAAATGTAGACGTCGTAAAAAAAATTAAGTAATCTTGTTCTGACAATCAAAGGAGAACAAAGCTTGTGTGTGTCCGTAATCTTGTTCTTTGCACCAATTGAAGTTAGAAATACTGGCTCCTAACTGTTTAGTTAACTTCGAGATGGATGATTCCAAGCCTGGCTGTGGAAGGAGGAGGGTTTGGGCATGGGGTATTTGTGGTAAAGCATATATATATATGTTGTAACTGGGTTATCTGCCTGGACACACCCCTCTGCTGACTGCTCCTGTGGCTCCTCCCACAGACCCCTGAATAAAGGCGATTGTGTCACTGCTCCTCCCTCAGTCCAGGACAGATACTCAGCATGGACATTGGTCCATTTACTGTTAATAAAAGCCTTTCAGTATTTACTCTACTTCCAGTCTTTTGGAGTAATTGATAGTGCATCAGTAGCATTCCGTAAAAACCCAATGCTACAGAAGCTTCAAAGACCTTTTCCCTGGGAGAAGAAGGATCTTCAAAGATGGGCTACACTTCGGGACAACTTTAAAGACTGGCCCAGGACAAAGATTCTGTCAAGCTACTGTCAGTGGCCTAAGCTCCAGTAGGGGCAATAACTGTTTATTTAAAGCACAGAATGATCCTTCTGACAAGTCATACCAATATCAATGACAAATTAAATTTCTCAAATTTGCCTCAGCCTGGTATGGAGACTCCAGTGCTGCAGAGTCAGCCAGCTCCATCATGGGCACAAGCCTCCCCAGAATCGAGGGAGTGTCCGGGCATGCCCTCTTCTCCTTACTACCAGCAGGGAGGGGTTACAGGAGCCTGAAGATGCACGCTCGATGTTTTAGCATCAGCTTCCTCACTTCTGCCATTAAATTTCATAACGGTCCATGAACCCATGGACATTACCTCACTACTTGGCACTCTTTTTGCAATACCTCTTCATTTTTATATATTTTTATTGTCACTTAGAGCATTTTTATTGCTCTGTATTGCTGCCACAAGACAACAAATGTCATGACATATGTCAGCAATAAGAAACCTGATTCGGGAACCTACATTGCTTTTGTCAAGGGCATACAGTAGATTTTTCAAAGACAAGTTCTAAAAAGGAACACACACAAAATGCAGGAGGAGCTCAGCAGGCCAGGCAGCATCTATAGGAAAAAGTACAGTTGACGTTTCAGGCCGAGACAGGTCTCAGCCCGAAACATCGACTACTCTTTTTCCTGGAGGCTGCCTGGCCTGCTGAGCTCCTCCTGCATTTTATGTGTGTTGCTTGGATTTCCAGCATCTGCAGACTTTCTCTTATTTGCGTTCTATAAAGGAGCTATTAATTTAAAAGTGAAATTATCTCAGATATTCTTGAGCTGAGTAATATTGACAGTGAACCTTTGCAACGGTGTTGTATATTTTGTGACAAATAATAATCGACTGGATTTTGCAGGATTTTCCCAGGTTAACGCTGACTGAGGTCCACCGGCAATTTCTCCGCCATTCCCTGCCAGTGGGTTGTGCAAGTGGAGAAGGAAATTGCTAAGATTCTCCAGCAACTACCCATGTACTGTATGAGCATCAGGTTAGACCAGACACAGGAATATGAGAATTATAACTATGCACCTGCAAAGATAGAATGATAAGGAGTTGATAAATTGATTTGAATGGTATTTGTTTTTTAATCAATTAAATGCATTTTAACCATTTTGGGTAATTAAAGATTCTTTAAAGACATTAACATTTTTAAACCATTTGCTCAAATATTTCTGAACATCAAAACAAGTCTTGACAGTTTTGACAGGTTGTAATGTTAAGGGCTTTGCCGTCTTTCAAGCGTTTCCAGGAGTTTGTAGTCAGATCTTCTGCTCTGCTTATATGTCTCAGTCATATCATTCTAGGACAGTGTGCTGCAAAGAGTATCTGCTTGGCTCCAAAATGTGTTGGCCACTGAGATCCCGATGGATCCTGATCAAGTAAGTTCAGGACAGTGGGGAATTTGGGCAGCAGGCCCACCTCAACTATATTGAGGCCAATAGATTAACTAGTTTCTCTCTTTTCAATTGTAGACCCTTATACATTAACCTGTGGTTTGCATGAAATTCTTATGTCAGCCAAATATGCCTCCTTCTTACATTTCATCTCTTATAAATAGTTTGTCAGGTAAGAGTATGAGAAAGCCTGTAGCTTGATAAGTGATGAACAGGTGATAGCTTTCTGAATAGTGTCCACAATTCTCCTGTCATCCAATACCCAAAATGAGAAACACTTAATAAAATCTAACTGTCAACAGTGTTCAGGAAATCCAATCAATGCAGTATCCGAGCTAAGGTTACAATTACAGGCCCTCCTTAGGATTGGACAATTGCCCTTACATAAATAGGGTATACAAGGAAAAGAATTTTAAGCATCCATTTGTCCCTATATTCATGGTTAAACGTTGGGTTTCTTTGTTAAGTAGTACCAGGGCTTTTGTTTTCTGTATAAATTAGGTAATGGGTAGAATAAAAAACACAAATTCTCTTTGTTTATTTGACAATATGAGATTATAAAAATAAAAAGTTGGTAGCTTTCATTCAACCTACAAAGGCCACAACCTCAATGGAGCTCAGAGTATGTGCTCTATTATTTAATGGCAATGAAATGCTCTGAAGAATTTTCTTTATTCGCACCCTAAGGCAAAGCTCTGTCCTATGTGTATGATCTTACGCAATTCCTTTCTTGACATGGCATTTAATTATGTAATTAATTTACGGATCCTTATTGTCCCACAGCATTTCACAGTTTCTATCAATGAATATTCATAAGACCATAAGACATAGGAGCAGAAATATGCCATTTGGCCCATCGAGCCTGCTTTGCCATTCCATCTCTCTCAACCCCATTCTCTTGCCTTCTTCCCATAACCTTTGATGACCTTACTAATTGAGAAGCTACCAACCTCTGCTTTAAATATACCTGCTGACTTGGCATTCATAACCATCTTGGGCAAAGAATTCCACAGATTTTCCACCCTCTGATTAAAGAAATTCCTCCTTATTTATGTTCTAAAGGGATGTTCTTCTCTTCTATGTCCTGTGGTGCTTGAGTCCCCCACTATAGGAAATATCCATCAATCTAGGCCCTTCAATATTTGATAGGATTTCAATGAAATCCACCCTCATTATTTTAAAGTCCAGTGAGTACAGACCCAGAACCATCAAATGCTCTTCATACTTTAACCCTTTCAGTCCCGGGATCTTTCTAGTGAACCTCTTCTGAATCCCCTCCAATGCCATTACAACTTTTCTTATTTATGGGGCCCCAGAACTGATCACAGTACTCCAAGTGTGGTCTGATCAATGCCTTATAAAGCCTCAGTTCATGTGACCTTATTCATGGAACCTTCCATCCTTTTATTAAACAGACTGTTATTCTTATCTTACCTTCAATGTGTTAATAGATTGGTAGTGATGTTAGTGGGTAGGTGGAAGGGATGGAGGGAAAAGCATTGTTGCATCCTGTTCTCAGTCATCAAATTAGTATTGTTGTGGTGGGACGTGGAGGTGGGGAGGGAGGCTTAAATTTCACTTTGCAGTTACCGACTCTAGATCTGCCTTAGAATTAACTTACAGACATTTACAGAGCTCCTTTACAACAGTTTAAATTATGTTAATTAGACATTCCAGGTCCCAATGCCCCTTCTTGTAGATCGAAGTTTTCAGCGGCCTACTCACTTTTAATACAATATCTCTTTGATCTTTGTAGGCTCTCAAAGATCTCGAGGGCCCATGTCATCCCAGGTTTGCAGTCCTTCACTTTGCCCTCCCCTTTTCTCAGCACCTGCTGCTGGTATTCTCTGTCAGTGAAATTGGCTAAATTTGGGAAAGCCTCCAAACGGCATGCAGAAAACACAAATCATGTTCTCTCACTATCAGTTTCTAGTGACATAGCCACTAAATGTAGGTCTTGGTCCCCATATGAACCAGCCTATTGTTTCTTTGCATGAACTTTACAAATGATTTCAAAAGGTAGTGGATTTGGCCCAGTACACCACTGGTTAAACCCTCCCAACCATTGAGCACATCTACATCAAAAGCTGCAGTAGGAAAGCTGCATCCATCATCAGAGATCTTCACCACCCAGGCCATGTTCTTTTCTTGCTGCTGCCATCAGGTGGAGGATACAAGTGTCTCAGGACTTGCACCACCAGGATCAAGACCAGTTGCTACCCCTCAACCAGCAGGCTCTTGAACAAAAGAGGATAACTCCACTCATCTACTGAGATGTTCCCGTGACCAATATTCTCACTTTAAGGACTCTTTATCTTGTTATTTCATGCTCTTGTTATTTATTGCTATTTATTTATATTTGCATTTACACAGTTTGATGCTCTTGCTTTTTCATTGATCCTGTTTACAGTTACTATTCTATAGGTTTGCCGAGTGTGCCTGAGGGAGAAAGAATCTCAGGGTTGTATGTGGTGACATGTGTGTACTCTGATAATAAATTTTACTTTGAACTTTGAACTTTTCATCTTTGAGTTTATTCTTCAGCTGATTGTTATTGGTGTCCATCTCATTTCACAATCTCACCGGGTAGACCCCAGCTCTGTATAACCAAATGCAAGAGCTGTTGATGTGTGGCAGCTTGTCTCACATCATTCCCAATTCCCATTATCCCATAGTATCCATGGGCAAGCAGTAAAATTGGCAAAATCAGAGCCAGAAGTGGAACATACAAATCTAAGGAGATTCAGTAGAATCAAGCCTGGTGTTACCTTTGGGTGATGTACAGAAGTCACCTGATCAGGATGGCATTGGCATGACAAATTTCTCAGTAAACTGGCAAGTGCCAAGTGGGGAGCAGTTGCCGTGACTTAGGACAGTATTGTAGTTAATAAAATAACTCTGTCACAGCGCCAGCAAACCAGGTTCGGTTCCGTCGTTGTCTAAGAAATGTGTGTTCTCCCTGTGACCACATGGGTTTCCTTCCATATTCCAAAGATGGATGAGTTAGAGTTAGCAAGTTGTGGGCATGCTATGTTCGAGTTAGCAAGTTTTGAGTTAGAGTTAGCAAGCTGTGGGCATGCTATGTTGGCACCGGAAGCATGGCAGCACTTGTGAGCTGCCCCCAGCACATCCTCAGAACTTATTGGTTGTTGACGCAAAATGATGCATTTCACTGTATGTTCTGACATATAAAATATGTGAAAAATAAAGCTAATCTTTATCTTTCTTCACCCTTTGGCATCTCATAGTTAAGTGTAAAGTATTGCGCCCCATTATAGTGCGGTTTAGCACAAACCAAAGTCTTAGAGGCAATAGCATGCATTATCACAGTAACTTTATACTCTATTGTCGTCAAACAATTGATACTAGATTAGATTATAGATTATGAATACATGCAGTCCTCTTTTCTTGTCATTTAGTAATGCTTGCATTAAGAAATGATAGAATATTTCCTCCGGTGTGATATCACAAAACGCAGGACAAACCAAGACTGAAAAAACTAACAAAACCACATAATTATTACATATAGTTACAACAGTGCAACAATACCATAACTTGATGAAGAACAGTCCATGGCACAGTAAAAAGTTCAAAGTCTCTCAAATGTCCCACATCTCACACAGACAGGAGAAGGAAGAAAATCCAATACATTGCAGACCAACATTTATCTGCCTTTACAGTGACTATCTCTATTTCTTACATAATGACACCATTTTGTGGTTGAAGTTGACACATCAGGGCCTATCAGAGGAAAGAACCCCATGTTATGAAGACTGACATTTAACATTAACCATGAACTAGCCTCCTTGTTATGGATTCCATGTGCACTTTTCTAGACTCAACCTACACTGTCAGTGGAGGACCTCACTTAACTGTGCCATCAGTCAGCACCACTGCGACTCCGCGGCAATCCTGTCAGAGCTATTACGCTGAGCGAGTGAACGAGTGCCTATTGACCAAAATCAATTGGGCTCTCTGGCCCAATCTGGTCACAGAGAATGCCACTGCTGTGTGTAGCATATAAGGAAACACTGGAATAAACATCTACAATCCAGGGGGCTATTTAATATAGGGTATTGGTCAAAGTACTTGAAAGCAGTCATTTGTACTTCTACAATGGATAGTTGAAACTGTCCGCCGCATCTCCAGCACCAGCCTAGCCTCCAACAAGGACTTATATACAGAAAGGTGCTGAAAAAAGGCCATCATACCATGAAGGAGCCCACCCACCCTGCTCATGGACTGTCTGTCCACTGCCATCAGGGCCGAGGCTACACAGCATCCATGCCTGGAGCACCAGACTCAAAAACGGTTACTTCCCTCAAGCCGTCAGGCTGACCAACACCTCCACCTGTAAACCCACATCACCACATTCCCACACTTCCCATTACCACCACAGAGTCACCCTATGTACAGATAGCATCACTTTATGTACATACAGTCAGTCTACCTATAGTATGCATATAAGCAAATCTTATGTATTTATTGTGTATTTTATTGTCTTCTTTATGTCTATTGTGTTGTTCAAATGTTGCATTGGATCTGGGGTAGCAATCAACTAATTCTCCTTTACACTAATGTACTGATGAATCTCATTAAACAATCTCATATCTTGTGCTTTTACTGTTGAGTTGAACAACTCCTCTGTGTGTTTTATAATGATTTCAGTTTATTCACTGTAATCTCCAATCATGAAGCAAGCTGCCACCACTCTGATTTTCATTACACAGCGGCAAAACGTATCTGGCATTGTGTTAGGACAAGTGGCCTGCAGCAGGAATTAGTCACATAATGACCTTAAATAACATATCATAATTATTTTTCCCTGATTATAAAACCTTTTATTTACATCAGATAATTTATAGAAATGTGTACACCAATTGTGCCCTATTAATATTCATTATATCCTGTCCAACATTTGGCCCTCAGATGAGATTCCTAAAGAAATTATCTGGGGTTGTCACCATTGAGGCTGGGAGCTTAGAAACATAGAAACATAGAAACCCTACAGCACAATACAGGCCCTTTGGCCCACGAAACTGTACCAAACATCTCCTTACCTTAGAAATTACCTAGGGTTACCCATAGCCCTCTATTTTTCTGAGCTCCATGCACCTGTCCAGGAGTCTCTTAAAAGACCCTATTGTATCCGCCTCCACCACCGTCGCCGGCAGCCCATTCCACACACTCACCACTCTCTGCGTAAAAAACTTACCCCTGACATCTCCTCTGTACCTACTTCCAAGCACCTTAAAACTGTGCCCTCTCGTGCTAGCCATTTCAGCCCAGGGAAAAAGCCTCTGACTAGCCACACGATCAATGCCTCTCATCATCTTATATGGTCACCTCTATCAGGTCAACTCTCGTCCTCTATCGTTCCAAGGAGAAAAGGCCGAGTTCACTCAACCTATTCTCGTAAGGCATGCTCCCCAATCCAGGCAACATCCTTGTAAATCTCCTCTGCACCCTTTCTATGGTTTCTTCATCCTTCCTATAGTGAGGCAACCAGAATTGAGCACAGTACTCCAAGTGGGGCCTGACCAGGGTCCTATATAGCTGCAACATTACCTCTTGGCTCCTAAACTCAATCCCACGATTGATGAAGGCCAATGTGCTGTATGCTTCTTAACCATAGAGTCAACCTGCGCAGCAGCTTTGGGTGTCCTAGGGACTCGGACCCCAAGATCCCTCTGATCCTCCACACTGCCAAGAGTCTTACCATGAACACTATATTCTGTCATCATATTTGACCTACCAAAATGAACCACCTCACACTTATCTGGGTTGAACTCCATCTGCCACTTCTCAGTCCAGTTTTGCATCCTATCAATGTCCCGCTGTAACCTCTGACAGCCCTCCACAATATCCACAACACCCCCAACCTTTGTGTCATCAGCAAATTTACTAACTTATCCATCCATTTCCTCATCCAGGTCATTTATAAAAATCACGAAGAGTAGAGGTCCCAGAACAGATCCCTGAGGCACACCACTGGTCACTGTCCTCCATGCAGAACATGACCCGTCTACAACCACTCTTTGCCTTCTGTGGGCAAACTAGTTCTGTATCCACAAAGCAATGTCCCCTTGGATCCCATGCCTCCTTACTTTCTCAATAAGCCTTGCATGGGGTATCTTGTCAAATACCTTGCGGAAATCCATACACACTACATCCACGGCTCTACCTTTATCAGCATGTTTAGTCACATCCTCAGAAAATTGAATCAGACTCATAAGGCATGACCTGCCTTTGACAAAGCCATGCTGACTATTCCTAATCATATTATGATTCTCCAAATGTTCATAAATCCTGCCTTTCAGGACTTTTTCCATCAACTTACCAACCACTGAAGTAAGGCTCACTGGTCTATAATTTCCTGGGCTATCTCTACTCTCATTCTTGAATAATGGAACAATATCCACAACCCTCCCATCCTCCGGAACCTCTCCCATCCTCATTGATGATGCAAAGATCTTCACCAGAGGCTCAGCAATCTCCTCCCTGGCCTCCCACAGTAGCCTGCGGTACATCTTGTCCGATCCCGGTGACTTATCCAATTTGTTGCTTTCCAAAAGCTCCAGCACATCCTCTTTCTTAATGTCTATATGCTCAAGCTTTTCAGTCTGTTGTAAGTCATCCCTACAATTGCCAAGATCCTTGTCTGTAGTGAATACTAAAGCAAAGTATTCATTAAGTACCTCTGCTATCTCCTCCAGTTCCATACATATCTTTCCACTGTTACACTTGATTGGTCCTATTCTTTCACGTCTTATCCTCTTGCTCTTCACATACGTGTAGAACGCCTTGGGGTTTTCCTTAATCGTGTCCACCTAGGCCTTCTCATGGACCCTTCTGGCCCTCCTAATTTCTTTCTTAGGCTCCTTCCTTCTAGCCTTATAATCTTCTAGATCTCTATCATTAGCTAGTTTTTTGAACCTTTCATAAGCTCTTCTTTTCTTCTTGACTAGATTTACAACAGCTTTTATATGCCACAGTTCCTGTACTCTACCATCCTTTCCCTGTCTCATTGGAATGTACTTGTGCAGAACTCCTTGCAAATATCCCCTGAACATTTGCCACGTTTCTTCCATACATTTCCCTGTTCCCAATTTATGCTTCCAAGTTCTTGCATGATAGCCTCATATTTCCCCTTACTCCAATTAAATGCTTTCCTAACTTGTCTGTTCCTATCCCTCTCCAATTCTATGGTAAAGGAGATAGAACTGTGATTACTATCTCCAAAATGCTCTACCACTGAGAGATCTGACACCTGACCAGGTTCATTTCCCAATACCAGATCAAGTACAGCCTCTCTTGTAGGCTTAAGGTGTCAAGAAACCTTCTTGAACACACCTAACAAACTCCACCCCATCTGAACCTCTCACTCTAGGGACATGCCAATCGATATTTGGGAAATTAAAACCTCCCACCACAACAACACTGTTATTATTACATCTTTCCAGAATCTGTCTCCCTATATGCTCCTCGAGCTTGCTGTACATAGATCGATAAATCCTTCCATGAAATCACTGACTACATTTCATAAAGCACTTCATTTTCTTTAAAATGCACAGGGGCATCATGGTGTTATTAAAGACTTCATACATAAGGAGTGTATGGCCGTTGTCTTCTGCTGCTGTTGCTGATCTATTTCAAGGTTCAGCACATAGTGCATTTAGCGATGCTCTTCTGCACACCACACATGATTATTTGACGCGTCTCCTTCCTGTCAGCATGAACCAGTCTGGCCATTCTCTTCCAACCTCTCATCAACAAGGCACTTTTACCCACAGAAATATTGCTCACTGGATGATTTTTATTTGTTATTCACACCATTCTCTGTAAATTCTAGGATAGTTGTGTGTGAAAATCCCAGGGAATCAGCAGTTTCTGATATACTCAAACCACCCCATCTGGCACCCCATCATTCTACAGTCAAAGTCACTTAGATTGCATTTCTTCCCCATTCTGATATTTGGTCTGAACAACAACTGAATCTCTTGACCATGTCTGCATGCTTTTATGCATTGAGTTACTACCACATGATTGGCTGATTATATATTAACGTTAACGAGCAGGTGTACAGGTGTACTTAGTAGTGTAGCTACAGAGTATTTAAATGCAAGTCACAGAAAGAAATAGGCCTTTAGGCCCACCCTGTCCATGCTATACCCTTCTATACCAAGCCTATTTACCAGCACTTGGACTTTCATGATATCTGAAACACAATGGAAGATTTCATTTGGCACAAGCATTCACAGCAGCATACGCGTGGCCTTTCCTTGATATGAAATGTTGCTCCATGCAACAAAAAATGTAAACATTTATGCAGAATTTAAAATAGCATTCCAGTCAAAAATAAATTGAAATCACTCCTGCAAAAAGCCCACTGATTCCTCGGTGTCTGAAATACTTTCTGCAAACACAAGGGCCTGGGATTAATAGCTGTCTGCCTCCTCCAGCTCTCTATCCATTTGAAGATGGGCCTTCTTCAAAGTGCGAACATCTGTTCTTTCTCTCTAGCACATTTTACTGGAAGATCCCTTAGAAATGTTTTCTTAAACAAGTAGAGCTAACCACCCACTTATGTGATTGGTCCCTTTCCAAGTATGACATGATATTCATCATCTGGATGTAATTAGGGGTGAGGCACTTTACACTGCTACAAAATAACCTAAAGTCATAATAATGCTGCTGAAATGATATTAACGTGCTTAATATTGGATGACAAGTATTGTTACAAAGGCGTGCTATTTCATCTCGGAGAAATTGCACATTGGGTAATAAGATCAATTTAGCTGCTTTACAGTCTCTGCTTAAGATGTAATGTGCAATATTTCTTCTAATTAGTGAGGCCATTCTTTTGTGCACACTGCACAAAATGCCTAATGTTGAAAGATCTTTGACTCTTACATGGTCATTAAACATTTACTGTTTTGACAACAGCCAAGTATTTTACGCCGTTCAGTTTTTGTAATGGCGTTTGAGCTCTGCAATTCTGATATGTCAGCTCGCTGCTAGTTATGTTGGTATAGAAGTGACCATCTTGTAATGCTGGGCCACTGCCTGGTACAAGGGTGCTTCATACTTTGAGCAGAGTACTAAAGAGAGTCGAGAATTTCTGGAGAATTTACTAGAGGCCCCAGCATAGGGTTTCGAGTGTCAGCAGTGATCAAGTAAACTGTCATCAAATGCACTGGTTTCATCTCCTGCTGGCAGATTAAGCTATGTTCTGACAGAATGCAATGAGCCAGTATAATCTGAATGAGGTCAGTGCATATTTATCCCCTCTGACATATCAGGCAAGCGAGTCAAAAAGTTATTTTCTAATCTGTATTAATTTAAAATCAAACGTACTGGGTAAAGCAATGAAAATCTGGCTCTCTCCCCCACTAAAGTCTGGTGACTGAAATTTTCAAAATCGAGATTGACGAGATCTCAACGAGGGTATCAAGTTATATGGTGTCAATTGGGAGAAATGAAATTGAGGTCATAACAGAAACAGACTCATAGAAATTAGGAGCGAGAATAGGCCATTCAACTTCTGAGCCTACTCTGCTATTCAGTGTTATCATAGTTAATCAGCAAAATTCAGTGCTCTATTCCTGCTTTCTCCACGTGTATCTTGATCTCTTAATAAATCAGCACTGTATCTAACTCGTGCTTCAATGTATTTAGTGCTGTAACGAGTCTTCTGTGACAGATTCACTACACTTGGAGTGAAGAAATTTCTCATCTCCATCCTAAATTGCCTTGCCTAGGCTGTGACTGTTGGTTCTGAATTTCCCCACCACTTGGAAAATTCTCTCAGTATTTAGCCTCTCCAGTTCCATCCGGACTTTCTAAGTTTAGGAGAGGTCTCCTCTCATTCTTCTGAACTCTCGCAAATATAAGCCCAATATCCCAATCTATCTTCATATGTCAGTCTTACCATCCCAAGAATCAGTCTGGTGAAACTTCACTGCGTTCCCTCTCAAGGCAAAGACAACCTCCTTCAGGTACAGAGACCAAAACTGCACATAATACTAAAGATGTAGTTTCACCAAGGCCCAGTACAACTGCAGTAAGACATCCCTGCTCCTGCACCCAGTTCTTCTTGGTATAAAAGCCAACGCACTATTTACATTTTTAATCTCCTACAGTAGTTACATCCTTTCTTTGATCAACTGATTCACAAGGATCTTGGGACATGCTGTACTTCCCACTTTCCTAACTCATGCTATTCAGATATTAATAGTCCATCCTATTTATCCACCTGATTCTACACCTACTCACTCACTCAGTCCTCATCCCTCTGGAGCTTCTCTGTGTCATCTCCAGCATCACACACAAAATGCTGGAGGATCTCATACATCTATAGAGAGGAATAAGCAGTCAGCATTTTGGACTAAGCACCTTCATCAGAAGGGGTTAGAAGCCAGAATAAGATGGAAAAGGGACAAGCTGGCAGGTGATGGTTGAGACCAGGTGAGGGGGAATGTGAGTGGAAATGAGTAAGAAAGTTGGAGGTGATAAGTAAAAGGGCTGAAGAAGGAGAAATGTAATTGGAGAGGACAGTGCATGATGGAAGAAATGGAAGAAGGAGGGGCAATGGAGAAATGTGATGAGAAAGTGGCCTGTTCTTCCTTGGTGTCAAATAACAGAAGGATGTATGCTTAGCCCACTGCTCTTTTACGTCTACACTCATAACTACGTGGCTAAACACAGCTCAAACTTCATCAATGAATTTGTCAACGTCAACACTGTTGTTAGTAAAATCTCAGATGGTGACGAGGAGGCATAGAGGAGTGACGTAGATTGGCCTATTGAGTAATGTTGCAACTACAACCTTACACTCAACATCAGCATGACCAAGGAATTCATTGTGGACTTCAGAAAAGTAAGTCAAGAGAATGCACATTGAATAGAAAGTGATGGAAAGGGTGTGCAGCTTCGAGATTCTGGGTGTCAATACCTTGAAGGGTCTATCCCAGGCACAATTCTTTGATGAAATCAAGAAGAAAGCACACCAGCAGTTCTAATTTGTTAGGAGTTTGCAGAGAGTCGTCATGTCACCAAAGATTCTTGCGAATTTCTATAGATGTATGGTGGAGAGTATTCTGACTGATTGAATCACAATCTTCAGTGGAGCTTCAGATGCATAGGTTCACAAGAGCCTGCAGAAGGTTGTAGGCTTTGCCAGGTCCATCACAGGCAGAAGCCTCCCCACCACTGAGGACATCTTCCAGAGGTGGTTCCTCAAGAAGGTGGCATCTGTCACTAAGGACCTGATCATCCAGGACATGCCCTCTTCTCATTGCTACCATCAGAGAGGTACTGCAGCCTGAAGACACACTCAGTGATTCAGAAACAACTTCTTCCTCCTTGCCATCAGATTTCTGAAAAGTCCATAAAACCCATGAACACTATTTTGTTACTACTTTTCTGACACTATTTATTTGTTTTTGTAATTTATAGTAATTTTATATTTTTGCACTGTACTGCTGCCTCAGAACAACAAATTCCTTGACATACTGTACAAGTCAGTGATGATAAATCCATGCAAGAGTTATCCCACCCCCACCGTGAACTTTAAGACCATATAAGACAGCATATGAAGTGCACAGTTGCTGTTACCTTCATCAGTGCTGCTTCCCATAAAAGAGTGGTGAATGGGAATCAATATCACAGCGAGTGTCTTCTAAATGACGTCTGGTTCTCAGCCTGTCGTGTGATTTGTTCCCGTTTCACTGTGAGTGAACAACAAGGTCATAGGTTATAAACTTCTGACCCAATTGCTGTCTTTCAGTCAGCAGTGGCTGCTCTGTGGGTTATGACGCCATCATGTGCGCAAACTGTGATCGGGAACCTCGGCCTACACTAGGATGAATGGCAACCAGTAGTGTTTGATACAATTTCCCCATGGACAGGATATCCACCAGGATCTCTTCAATGTACATGTCTTGCAATTTTTTTTTGTGTGATTGATGCTGAAAAAGATGCAAATATTTTACTTCTAATGCAATTTCAAGGTTTCGTTGCTTTCCTAATCACTGCAGGTCTTTACCTTTGGGAGCCTTGTTTCTCTTCCACTTGGTCTTTTTATTGCTATTGAAAATAACAGCTTAATTGTTTGAGGATTTAGTTGTGACCTGATTCCTTCGAAACTTGATTTCCCTCAAACCTTATCTTAAAGATAAGAGATTTTGCAGACGGGTGAAATCTAGAGTGATGGAATTTTGTATGTTTCGATTCCATCCATCTCCTTTCTGGGTGATACACATGGTAAACTCCAGTGCAAAACCGGTCTCCCTCCTGTGTGCACTATGATAGTGCAATGCATTCTGTTATGTAATTGAATCCCCTCCAGGTACATCCCAGGAACAGATTATCCTGTTTGGTAACTGTCTTATATGATTGAGTACTTTCAAAGTATGATTAGAGATTATTCCCAATTACCTTTTTTGTGGCTCCCACCAAGGGTATCTTGACTTGTTTTTTCCTCATCTGACCCTTATACATGGCAGTGTGAAAAGTTCCTCTTAAAGTTCCTCTTAAACTAAATGCTAAATATTACCAGTTATAAAATAGAGTAACTGCACTCATTTGTTTTGTTAAAATATGGATTCATGCACAAACACAAAAAGTCTGCAGATGCTGGCAATCCAAAGCAACACACACACACAAATGCTGGAGGAACTCAGCAGATCAGCCAGCATTATGGAAAGGAGTAAACAGTCGACATTTCGAGCTGAGACCCTCCTTCAGGATCTGAGTGGGAGAAGATACCTGAATAAAAAGGTGGGCGGAGGGGAAAGAGGCCAGCTAGAAGGTGATAG
The DNA here is from genome assembly GCF_030028105.1 of Mobula birostris. Classification (NCBI taxonomy): domain Eukaryota; kingdom Metazoa; phylum Chordata; class Chondrichthyes; order Myliobatiformes; family Myliobatidae; genus Mobula; species Mobula birostris. The sequence goes on along the minus strand of NC_092379.1, from coordinate 123,134,673 downwards.
GTGAAGTCAGGTGGGTGGGAAAGCCATGTCGATCCATGGTCTCCTCTTGTGCCAAGACGAGACCACCCTCAGGGTGCAGGAGCAACACCCTATATTTTGGACCCAGAGAGTCTCCTCGAGAAAATCAGATGATTATGCATGACACTCCTACAAAATGACTACAGGGTGAAGGAAATCAATCGGGCCCTTAAAAGGGCTGACAGAAAAACCAAGAAATCTAACAACGGGGAGGAACTGGTTACTACTGCCTGTCTTCCCTATATTTCCACGGTTTCTGGAAGGATCACTGGGATCCTGAAGAAATACCAGATTAATACCATCCACAACCCCATTAGGAAGCTCAAATCACAGTGTATGCGTGTCAAAGATGACCTGGGACTCAGGTCAGCCGGCATTTACAGGATTCCCTCCGAATGCGGAGCAGCATATATCAGCCAGAAGGGACAAAGAGTGGAAAGCCGCATCAAGGAGCACGTGAGGTGTATCCATTTGGGTTACCTGGAGAAATGGTAGCAGAACATGGCATTTGCAATGGCCATAGGTTTGACTTTGATTGACAAAACTACAGTGCCGCGACTATGGTTTTTAGGATTGCTTGGTAAGGGAAGCCATTGAAATAAAACTAGAGGGAAAGAACTTCTATAAAAACAAAGGTCTCACTCTATGTAAGAATTGGAATTTGATGGTAAACAAGGTGGGACAGCGGACACTTGATTAGATGAGGACTAACCAATCAGGAGGGATGGGAGACAGGGGTATAAATACCACCGGACAAGATATGCCCAGGCATTATCCTTGAAGAAGATGGTAGAATTTGTCATCAAAATGTCGATTATAATTGATATCTATACCTGGCTTGAACCCAGAAAAGAGTTTATATTCCATCTAGGAACCCTCCAACGTGATGTTATGAATATTGATTTCTCCTTCTAGTGAGCAAAATTTCCTTCCCCCTCCTCTATTCCCCACTCTAACCTTTTACTTCTTCTCACCTGCCTATCATTTCCTCCTGGTTCCCTTCCTCCTTCCCTTTCTCCTATGGTCCACTGTCTTCTGTCAGATTCTTTCTTCTCCAGCCCTTGACCTTTCCCACCCACCTGGCTTCACCTATAAACTTTTAGCTAGCTTCTTTCCCCTCCCCCCACCTTTTAATTCAGGCATCTCCTCCTTTCCCTCTCAGTTCTGCTGAAAGGTCTTTGGCCTGAAACATTGACTGTTTACTCTTTTCCATAGCTGCTGCCTGGCCTGCTGAGTTCCTCCATCATTTTTTGTGTGTTGCTTTGGAATGATACATTTCACACAAATGGCTAAACTGACATCCTTTAAATATTCTGGTTGCATGTGCTTTTAAAAAATCTCATCTTATTTTCGTATCTCCCCATAGTTTTTTCCCTCTTTACCTTTGCAACCTCTTGAAACCTTGCAGTCCTATAAGGAACCTACCTTTCTCCATTTCTGCCTTCATTGCTCCATAACTCGTCGTTATGACCACATCAGATTTTAAGCTCTTTACTCCTCCTTCTCTCTCTCCTCCTTCGAGATATTTCTTAAAAGTTAGACTCACTGGCCAGCCTTTGAGTCTTCTACTTAACTACCTCCTTACATTGCTCCCTGTCAACTTTGGTTACATAATGTTACAGCGATATTTTTCTATGCTATAAACACAAGTGATTCTGTAGATGCTGGAAATCCAGAGTAACACACACACGAAATGCTGGAGGAACTCAGCAGGTCAGGCAGCATCTATGAAAAGGAATAAACAGTTGATGTTTCAGGCTGAGACCCTTCATAGAACATAGGACATAGAATAGTACAGCACAATACAGTACAGGCCCTTCGGCCCACAATGTTGTGCCGACCCTCAAACCCTGCCTCCCATATAAGCCCCCACCTTAAATTCCTCCATCCTTTATCAGGACTCCTGTCCTTTATATATAGCAATGTGAAACCTTCCCTTAACCTAAATGTACAAACGTAAATGTAAGATAGTCCTAGTTATAAAACAGAATCACTTTAATGAGTTAACTGCTCTAGTATTTCCATTCAAGATGGTGCAAGTGAACAACAATTCTTCGAGTGACATCTTCCAGTTAGTCAATCGTTTCAGCTTTTCTACATCTTCTACTTATTCTTTTTACCTTAATTTTGTTTTTGAAACTGTTGGAGCCTGTGACTCATAGTCTGTAGTTTGAATGAGTGAGCTAGCGCTCTGCTGTCCCTGAGAAAACTCCAGGAGAGAAATGTGAGCACGAGCTTCCACGAGGAAAAGCTCAGAGACAAGACGAGGGGCCATGATTGATTACATTTTTCGCCGATTGAGGTGTCGAGGAAGATTAAAGCATCGAGGGAACTGCAGAAGAGAGCAAACGGTTCTCAGAGAGGCCGCTGGTTTGTCTTGCTGCCCTTGGAGAGGCTGCTGGTTCATGTCATTGTCCTGAGTGAGACTGCTGGTTGGAGTCACTGCTGCTGGGGGGGCTGCTGCTTCGAGTCGCTCCTTTTGGAGGGGCCGCTGATTGGTGTCATTGCCGTCGGAGAGGCCGCTGGTTCAAGTTGCTGCCCTCAGAGTCCCGCTGTGTCCCGATGGGCTCAGAGATGTTATCGAAATTCTGAGATTGATGAATCTGCCCGTAGTTCAAGCTTACTGTATTTCATATTGGCCTCTTTCGGTTCGATGCCTTTTTTCATGTTCTTGCCCATTCTTTCTTGTTGCGGATTGTCAGACTGGGGGTCTGGGTGATCTGTTAGTTTTTGTGTGAGAGAGGGGTTGAGGGTGTTTGGGGTTTGCGAGTTTTTGTTTCTTTTTCTTTTCATGCGGGGGGATTGATGTCTTTCTTTCACCTGCTTATATGGCTTTCTGAATTCTATGGCTATTTGGAGAAGACAAATCTCAGAGTTATATTCTGCATACATATTTTGATAATAAAATGAACCTTTGAACCTTTAGTATTCATTTTATCAAAATATGAAATTATGCATTTCACACAAATTGTTAAACTGACATCCTGTAAACATTTTGGTTACATATGGGTCAAAAAAACCCTTATTTTATTTTCGTATCTCCCTGCAGCTGATGAAGGGTCTCTTCCTGAAGCATCAACTATTTAATCCTTTCCATAGATGCTGCCTGATATGCTGAGATCCTCCAGTGCTTTGTGTGTGTTTTTCTATGCTATAGTTACCATATGAAAATAAGATTTACATCTAAACGCAGATCAAGTTTTATTCATGGAGTTAAATTGGCATTCTCTGAATATCTCTGAATATCTTTTTATCACCGCTCATGAATTTCAAAAATCCCAAGCTATCTCAGAGAGGTAGAAAGCACAGATGTTACAAGCCATATTTCAGTACTTAGATTGACAGTTCCAAATAGATTTACCAATCTTAGTGGTGGTGTAAATGTGAGTCACTGATAAACAGCTAGTCCAATTAGCATAAAAATAATAGTAATTGAATCTGCTGCCTTAGGGTAAATGTACTTTTAAAGTGACTGTATTCATAGATTGAGTTACTTGGATTGTAATTCAATATTATGTTGCTTCTTTAACAACCTGGCTTTTTGCCCATCCATGTAAATCTAATAGATGCAGTATGTCAGGGTAAATGATGATGATGTAACCCTAGATTTTAACATTTCACTAAGTAACTGGAAATGTCATTCCATTTAATGCTGAAGACCATTTTTTTTGTGAATGGCAAGGCACATTGCTGTCACAATCACCTTGGTTTGGATAGCATAATTAGCTATTGTGCTGACAATGTACCACAAGGTGCTTCAGATCTAAGTTATGAGAGGACCTTTTGTTACACACACCTTTCACATTCCCTATGTTCTATCTCATAGTGTCTGCTAATTTTGGATTGAGACTGGACCTGGACGATTCCATGAGAAAATCTGAAGGTGCTGGAAATCCAAGCAACACACACAAAATGCTGGAGGAACTCAGCAGGCCAGGCAGCATCTATGGAAAAGTGTAATCAGACAACGTATCAGGCCGTGACCCATCATCAGAGTCTTTTCCATAGATGCTGCCTGGCCTGCTGAGTTCCTCCAGCATTTTGTGTGTGTTGCTTGACCATTCCAGCCTTTCTCACATTGGACTCTTCTAATTAATTCAGGGATAAAACTGTCACTATGTCAGTCTGAACTGGATTTGAAGCCAGGTCATACTATTGAAGGGCAAAAATGAAATATTCGTTACTATTAGCAAATATTTTTCCCTTCAGGAAATTTAACTTACAAATGAAAAGTCCTCATATGTTCCACAGGCTATGGGCCAATTGCTGTCTCTGTTGGGAAGAAGATTTGTACTTTTCCACAACAATGAGGCCATTGTTGCTTCAGGGCTGTAACTGGCAGCTCCAGGCTCTAGGACAACATTCTGTGCACCACCAACTTTCAGATCATGTCACTCAGGGACAAGGACTAATATCTTCTTTTGTGTGACTGTGTGTGCAATCGTAACGTTATGTGCTGTGTGTGACTGTATGTACTGTGTTTTGTACCTTGGCCTCAGCGAAACGCCGTTTCATTCAGCTGTATGGCTGAACAACAATTAAACTTGAACTTGAATTTGAGCTCCATTGACAGACAGCAAGAGGTGCAAATAATAGGTACTGCCTGGCCTTGTGGAAACTTGATTTATTACAAAAAGTGACTTCTGCAAGTGTAGCCTGGTGCTTATACATGATGTACTCATGATGTCATGGGTCTCTGCCAGCTTCCTTAATTCCCACCCCATAAAGTCTGATTACAAAACCAGTAAATCCACGATAGAATATTTCCAGGTACTAAAGAATAAAGCCCTGCCTATGAGATCTACTATCCAGCTTCTTAATAAAGAGGGAATTGAAAAGTATAAGCTCTGCGATGGACTGTTGTAGGATGTTTAGAAAAATAAACTGGACGATCGATTAATGTTCTTCCTAAGTAATCATATAAAGGATGCATATTTTCTGAACCTGAGCCTTGACCACTTCCCAACATTTAATTAGTGAACCATATCTAAGCTGCATCAGGCTCTTTAACCAGTGGGGATAACTCCACTCAACTTCACGTCCCATCACAACGGGCTCAAATTTAAGGACTCTTCAGCTCATGTTCTCAATATTTATTTATTATCAATATTCCTTTTTTCCTTTGTATTCCCACAGTTTGATGTCTTTCACACGTTGGCTGTTTGTCCGCTCGGTTGGGTGCAGTCTGTCATTGATTCTATTATGGTCCTTGGATTTACTGAGTATGCCCGCAAGAAGACAAATCTCAGAATTGTGTATGGCGACATATATCAACTTTGATAATAAAACTGCTTTGAACTTTGAAGTGGCACTCACTACAATAAATATACAGGTGTATGATGCATTTTATTTAAAAATGTTAAAACATTGTTCAAAAATTGTGATTCTGCTGAAGATTACTTATTGTGCTTAGTGTGCTGAGTGAAAGAACAATAAGTAGCCTTATTGAAAGTGTGCTTATTTACAGATAATTTGCCATCTGACACTTGGCTTGGAATGAGGAGAGTATACACACACAAGCATCAGACCTTCGTCATCTGGAAAATCAGAGTGATCAGGAAGAAGTGATCAGAAGAAAACCAGAGTGATCAGGAAGAAGTGATCAGAAGAAAATCAGAGTGATCTAGAAGGGAGGAGAAGATGGTAGCGCGACGCAGCGCGCGCGGCCGTTCCAAGTGATATCGTATGTGTTAACTAGGGGGCCGTGCACAATCCGGATTTGATGGAGACAGCCGTGTGAAGCATAAAAGAACACCTGGAGAAACTTCTGAAATGCCCGCTTTGCTGCCGCTGCTACTGTACGATCGAGAATCTCCGGAGGAGAAGGCCCCAAGTCCTCGGCTTTGCCTATTGCCTGTTACCGGGGCCAGGGTCAAAGCGCTCGGCAGAGATGGTGCTTGGTGCTCGGTGTTGGAGAGCTGGTCGGAGGCTTGGAGTTTTCGGATGGACTCGGAGGTGGACTGTTGTTGGATGCTTCCAGGATGCTACATTGGCAAGTTTGCAGCGCTGGAGGTTCACCATCTGCGTGAGATGATGGGACTTTCGAGAGACTTTGAGACTTTTACCGTGCCCATGGTCTGTTCTTATCAAATTACGGTATTGCTTTGCACTGTTGTAACTATATGTTATAATTATGCGGTTTTTGTCAGTTTTTAAGTCGGTTTGTCATGTGTTTCTGTGATATCATTCTGGAAAAACATTGTATCATTTCTTAATGCATGCATTACTAAATGACAATAAAAGAGGACTGTGTATCCTCATAATCTTATAAAAAAAGTTAAGACAAGAACACTAGTGATAAATAAAAGTCCAGTGTTCTTCAGATGGTGTACTGTAGCTACTACAACCATACTTACTAAAAATATGTCCTGTGTGAAATGAGATACTTACTGTCCTGGGTCTGGTCACCGGACCATTCTTTGCTGAGAAATCCGTTAACTCCCTCATTCCTGAAGCCTGTAGTTGGGTAACTAGTGTAAGGATGATGGAAACTATTGTGCTGCATGCATTTTGAGTGATATTTTGCTATCTTTTATATGGTAATATTTTGTTTTATGTGCTGCATGTGTGTTCTATATTTTATGGGTGCACCATGGTCCGGAGGAACATTGTTCCATTTGGGTGAATGTATGTACAGACTGATGACAATAAACTTGAACTTGAAAGGAACTGCTATTTCCTATGTTATTCATAGTAATAGAAGTATAATTGTTCTGCTGTCGTGCAATTCAAGCCAGCTTACAGTTTGTGATGTTCACACAGGTGTTGAGCTCAGAGTCCAGGTGTGAGGACTTCAGTTACAAGATCTGTAAAATCAAGACTGACATTTCATGTTAATTCTTTTATCGCTGGCCATAGCGGTTAGAGCTCAAAATCCATGCTTCAGTCAGCTTGAGGAATTGTTACAATATGAGGAATAAATCACTGAATGCTTGGGTATGTTTGTTATGCAGTGGATTCCAGTTAATTAAGACACTTCGGGACCAATACATTTTGGCCCAATTAAGTGGCTGACCCAATTAGCTGAAGTTTTGTGGAAACTGTTAAAAAGGTATAAAAAAGACAAACTACTGAATAATTGAGTGACAAATGATGTATTTAAATGAAATACAGAAAAAAATTAGAACACTATCAATACTACTATGGTGCTATAAAAGTGTGTATTAATTCCTAATTGTTATTGACAGAGAAATTCATTTAGCATATGCTGCTGTGTTCTTTTGATTGACTGTAAATGAACAAAATCAGCGCAGACACCTAATGCAGATAGTAGATTACCTTCATCCAATGCTTTCCATGATTGCATCCTCCAAGTCTTCATTTTTGTTGTAACATTCAAGATGATTGTCGATACCTTCAAATTCTTCGTAGTCCCTAACTTGCTGAAGTAGTAAAATTGTTTCACTTTTCTCTCCCAGCTGTTTCTGTCGTCTCCAGGTCTTAATGCTTGAAACTGCAGTGAGCAAAACGGTTCAGAATCGTCTGCAAAATTGCTGCTATTTGAACACAAACACCTGCAACTGACACTATTTAAAAACAATTCATTCTAAGCACAGTGTAGTGTCTAAAGGCCACACAAGTGTGTGTAAAGGGTTTTTTTTACTGCTAAGGCTAATAAAATGACTTCTTTGTTATGTTATAATATAATGGCTTCTCTGTAATGTGAACTGCTGAGTTAATGGTAGCAGCTTGTTTGGGTTATAATTACTGATAACAAGAATTGTATTCGTTTGCTAACCGATTGGGATAGATGTTATTCTTTCTTGTGTGTCTGTAAGCTATTGTTTTCACGGGCTTTGGGTAGAAGGCGCGATGGGGTCAGAGAGAAGAGACACGACGCGGTAAGCTGGGCGATGGAACAGACCCCAAGTGGGAGTCCGAGGCCCAGGGTCTTCGGCGAGGAGAAGAGATGAGTCACGTGGAGCGTTTGGTCGACCACCAAGGGTGGTCCCATTCGAGGGTTGGCGGAGTTTGGAGGACATTGACTGGAGGAAAGGGAGACCCAGTTCTGTAAGAGCTCCAATGAATTATTTGTGCATAGAACTGATTGAGTTACTGACTTGGCGCCTTTATTGTATTTGTTTCCATTAACCCATCACCAAGAAATACTTATAAAGTGTAATCATTTAATTGCATATGGTGTACTGTCTGTTATTTGGCATGGTGGGGTACGTCACAAAGCATCTACACAAACTTGATTACTCAGTTTGGCCGGGCTGAAGGCTGCTCCCCCTAGATAAAAGCGAGCTGAGCGAGCCTGAGGCTGACCAGGGGGCTACATGTGCATGAATGATGATGGTAAGAAATTGTTCAGCAACAGTTTCCTGTTCCAATTAAGCGGCAGAGCATCCCAAAAAACAAAAGGAGTCCTGGCTATTTTCTCAATTAGTTGTTCCTTAAGTATAGTCCCAAATAAGTGGCTGCCCTGATGCCCCAATTAACAGGAATCCACTGTATATTTAAATAGATGGTAAAGAGATCCCTTCAACTCTTGGTTGTGGTGCTTTGAGAACTGGACAATGATGTTAACTACTTTTAAATTGATAACAAAAAGTGACAACAAGTATTTTTAAATTTTATTCATTTTAGAGATAGAACACAGTACCAGACCCTTCCAGCCTAATGAACTCGTTCCACCCAGATACACCCATGTGATCAATTAACCTACTGACCTGTACGTCTTTCGAATGTGGGAGGAAACTGGAGCACATGGAGGAAACCCACCTGGTCACAGGAAGAATGTACAATCTCCTTACAGACAATGGCCAGAATTGAACCCTGCTTGATGGCACTGTAATGGTGTTACTCTACTCGCTGCACTACCGTACAGCCCCGACAAAACTGAAGTGAAGGGGATGCTCAATGGTCAAGACAAGCAACCGGTCTATTTATCAGACCTTCCATCAACATGACCTCTCACTCCCTACACCATTAGTGATTCGTGGCTGGAGTGGGCCATCGATAAAATGCACTAAAGCTTCTTTAACAATAATTCTGAAACAGGAAGATCATGTCAGCAGGAAGTGCGGACACCATCATATACAAATTCCACTCCAGATCACATGTCATTCAGACTTCAGGATATACCACGGTTTCAGCCTTGTTACTGAGTGGGAACTCTGGGACTTGGTCCGCAGCTACAATGTCGGAAAACCTTGCCCACAGCAGTTCAGTGGTCTGAGAAGGCACCTCCTCAAGGCCATTTAGAGAGAATAAATAAAATCTAACTGGTTGATGATGCACACATCCTGAAAGAAAGTTCAATGGAGCTGAATGAGTTCAAAGTAAATTTATTATCAAAGTAGATATATACAACCCTGAGATTCATTTTCATACAGGCATACTCAATAAATCCAATAACTAATAGAATGGATGAAAATCTGTACCAACTGGGCAGACAACCAGTGTGCAAAAGGCAACAAACTGCAAATACACAAAGAAAGAAAAAAAAGAAATAAAAAACCTGAGAAAAAGATACAGTCATCATTCAAAGTCGCCCACCAGCACCACGGGCTGTGACTGCTTCATGTGTTTCACAAGGGAACAGACCACTTACAACTGAGACCACTTAAGCAGTTAAGAGAAGAGAGGTACGCATGATATGATCATTAGAAGTAAAAACATTCGTAATGCATGTATATTATCAAATAACGGAACTTGAGATTGACACGAGAGCATACAGGGACAAACTTCATCAACAGTTTATAGCACAATATCCCTTTATGCAGGTAAATGCACAACAAATAACAGATCTATGTAGAGTGATAGTAAAAAAATAACTTCATCCCCATTGAAAAGTTAAACTAAATTACACATGAAGTTGCACAAGAGCTAGAAAGAAACCAATCTAAAGATCACAACAATACTCTGCAAGAAAATAATGAAGATGCAACAAATGAGAATAGAATTATTTCGGTAACCTGGTAATAACAGCAGCAATGCAGATGTAAGGGTTCATCAGAATGTTGATGGCAAAGCTGAGCTTACAGACAAAATTATCCTAATATTTAACACCGTACTGACAGAATATATGGGCATTGAGAACACTGAAATGGAAGGGGAGATTAAGAAACAAAATTGAAACCTTATATGAGCAGAAATAGCCTGCTTATTGGAGTATAAAATGAATAACCTGAGTAAGAAAGTTAAGAGAAAAGCTAAGGAAATATAAGGTCCATACAAGTTAAAATCGACCTAACAAAAGCATTGTAGAATTTATAGATACACTAAAGAAAAGCTTGGTGCATACAAAGCCAGACTGAATAGATACATGGAATGAGCTAGATGAAGAAATTGGAATTATCAGTTCAGAAACAATGAGAAAGGTTTATACAGGACATTGAAACTAAATTCCACATGCCGAAATGTCACCAACCCCAGCACAAAATACCAATAAACACAGAGATATTGAACTTTTGGTCTAATATCTGGTCAGACAAAGTGACACACAATCAAGAAACAAGCTGAATTATGGTGGGAAATGCACACCATCATACAATTGAAGAAATGCAAATACCCGAAATTACAACGGATATTCTAAAAGGGGTTATAAAAGTACTCCCAAATGGAAAAGTTCTGTCGGTGATATAATATTCATAATTATTAGTATAAAAATTTACTTGTCTTCATCCGTACCTGTTAACGCATATCAGCTACTTCCTTAAAAATCCTAAAGAAGAGCCTGAATCTTTGACAGAAAATAAAACATATCTTTTCCCTTAAAGGGGAAATCACAAATGACCCATCAAAATATTGTCCTATTACGTGTATAGAAGAACAGCTGGTCACCACTCACTTAGATAAGCAGAATATACTGACAGAAGGGCAGGAGAGACGCTGTACGGGTTTGAAAGGGTGTACCTACAGAACAACTGGTAACAGAATCTGTCATTTTAAATCAAGCCCAGTAGAAAGGCAGAAATCTTTCATGTTGTTACATTGACTACCAAAATGTATTTAATTCTGTCCCACACTCATGGTTAAAAGAAGTTCTTAATATCTAAACTACACCCAATACTTGTGAAATTCTTACACCTGATGAGGCATTACCATACTATAATCACCCTATACATTAACGGCCAAAAAAGAACAACCACCATCATCAGTATAAATTGAGGCATTTTCCAGGGTGACTGTCTAAGCCCTCTATGGTTTTGTCTAGTTTTAACCCATTCCCTAATCTACTGAACTGGATGAAAAATAGGGTATCAAATCAGAAACAACCAAGCAAAGTATACCTTGACATACTTTCTATACATGGATGATTTGAAATATAATGTTCCTTCATCAGTTAAAGCAAAGCAACTAATTCAAATAGTAAAGCTGTTTTCTGAAGATATAGGCATAAACTTTGGACTGGATAAGTGCAGAATATTAAACATAAGGAAAGATGCAGTAGAACTAACAGAATATAAAATAGAGCAACAGGACACAATGCAACTGATGGATGAATATGAAACATATACAGTAAGTATCTGGGATATCAACGAGCAAAGAAAATAGATTATAACATGATAAACAGAAAACTTCCAATGAAATTTACTTCAAGGATTAAAAAAATTGCCAGAGTTCAAAGGTGAAAATATAACAAAGACAATAGACACTTTTGCCATACTCATATTAACGGATTCTTTTGGTGTAATATCTTGGTCTGAAACCAATCCGGAAAACTTACAAGGAAGAATAAGAACTGAAATTACAAATTTTATATAACACAATGTATACTCCAACGCACTTTGATTAATGCTACCTAGCGCAGAAGGAGGAAGAGGAATAACAATCATAAAACACATACGCAATAGTCAGATAAAATTTTTAAGGCTGTATCTTCATCAAAGAAAATATGTTTCATCACTATGCAAACATATGCAATTCTGATAAGTGCACACCACGACACGTAAATGAAAGCACAACCCAGAAAAATGAAGAAATTCTCACTGCAGAAGAAAAAGTTAACCAATGGAAGAACATGACCCTCCATGGAAAACTTCCCCATGATCTGAGCAGTCTAGATATCGACAAGGAAGAATCAAATTCCTGGCTCAGAGTCGGAGATGTCTTTCCAGAAACAGAAGGGTTCCTTGTGGCAATACAGGACCAGGTAGTTAACATTAAAAAATAATCAAAAGTACATCATAAAAGACAAACAAATTCAAGACGATAAATGGAGAAAGTGCCAAGAGAAACCAGAAAATATATAACCTTAAATAACCATATAACAATTACAGCATCTTGGCCCTTCTAGTCCGTGCCGAACTCTTATTCTCACCTAGTCCCACCGACCAGCACTCAGCCGATAACCCTCCATTCCTTTCCTGTCCATATAGCTGTCCAGTTTAACTTTAAATGACAACATCGAACCTGCTTCAACCACTTCTGCTGGAAGCTCGTTCCACACAGCTATCACTCTCTGAGTAAAGAAGTTCCCCCTCATGTTATCCCTAAATTTTTGCCCTTTAACCCTCAACTCATATCCTCTTGTTTGAATCTCCCCCACTCTCAATAGAAAAAGCCTATCCACGTCAACTCTATCTATCCCTCTCATAATCTTAAATACCTCTATCAAGTCCCCCCTCAACTTTCTACGTTCCAAAGAATAAAGACCCAACTTGTTCAACCTTTCTCTGTAACTTAGGTGATGAAACCCAGGTAACATTCTAGTAAACCTTCTCTGTACTCTCACTATATTGTTGACATCTTTCCTATAATTTGGTGACCAAAACTGCACACAATACTCCAAATTTGGCCTCACCAATGCCTTGTTCAATTTCAACATTACATTCCAACTCCTATACTCAATGCTTTGATTTATAAAGGCCAGCATACTAAAAGCTTTCTTCACCACCCTATCCACATGAGATTCTACCTTCAAGGAACTTTGTACCATTATTCCTAGATCCCTCTGTTCTACTGCATTCTTCAATCCCCTACCATTTACCATGTATGTCCTATTTTGATTAGTCCAATCCAACACATTACAGGATCCTGCAGCAGTTTAACTCAAGCTGATTACTTACACAGGCGCATTCAAGTGGTGAAAATCATTCACCAAAATTTTGCTTTAAAACACAAACTCATAAAAGACACTATATCTTACAATAAATACAAGCCTGATGCAGTTTTAGAGTCAGATGTCCCATGAATTACATTCTGACTGATCCTTATTACAGATAGGAAAATCCATAATAACTATCTGGATATAATAATACAGGATAAACAAGCAAGAACAACTTACTTAATAGATATAGCCATTCCTAGCACACGTAACATACAGAAATCAATAAGTGAAAAACAACAAAAATATGCTGAATTAAAAGAGGAAATTGAAAGACTATGGAAGATGAACAGGGTATACATTGACCCAATAGTAATATCTACAACTGGTATCATCCCAAAGTCTTTACACAATAGCATTAAATGAGTAGGCGTACACGCCAATGTTTATGTATATCTCTAGAAAGACATAAGACAAACACCACCAGAATAGTCTGAAAGTTCCTTGCAATTGAAAAAAGAGTGTGCTTGGTTATGTCTGTACCTCAGGTTTTATCAGCTTGAGCTGAAAAAAAATGCTAATAACCTGTGATGGGTTTTCTCTTCCCCATTGGGAATTTGCCCAGGTGGTGGATAGGGGAGTCATTTGACATTCAGCATGCCACAGTGGTATGATGTACAAACTTGTAGATGGAGTTGGAACAGAATCTGGTCACACAATTGTAAGTGTACAGGGAGTGGAGCAGGGAGCTGACGACTTAGCTTTGTTGGGCAGCAGAGTTGAGAATAATTTCGGACGAGGTGTCACTGCATATCCTTACCAATTACAGTCTTAGTCGGGAAGTTAAGGATCTGGTTGCAAAGGGCAGTGCTGAGTCCCGGGTCTAGGAACCTGGGGATGGACTTCTCAGATTTGTAGCGTTGAAGGCAGAGCTGTAACCAATGCGCAATGGTCTGAAATGCACTCAGCAGCTCCTTTATTAGTTACAAAAGTGGCCACTGAGTGTATGCTTTGTGGTCCTCTGCTGCTGTAGCCCAACCACTTCTAGATTTGATGTGTTGTGCATTTAGAGATGCTCTTCTGTACACCACTGCTGTAACATGTGATTATTTGAGTTACTGTTGCCTTTCTGTCAGCTTGAACCAGTCTAGCCATTCTTCTCTTACCTCTCTCATTAACAAGACATTTCCCCCAACAGAACTGCTGCTCACTGGATGTGTTTTTTTTTGTTTTTTTGCACCATTCTCTTTATACTCTAGAGACTGTTGTATGTGAAAATTGGAGGAGAACAGCAGTTTCTGAGATTCTCAAACCACCCCATCTGGCACCAACAATTCCTCAGTCAAAGTCACTTGGATCACATTTCTTCCCCATTCCGATGTTTGGTCTGAACAACACAGAGTCATAGAATCATAGAGAAGTACAGCACAAAAACAGCCCTTTGGCCAATCTAGTCCATGCCAAAACCATTTAAAATGTCTTCTCCCATCAAACATCTGACCCTCTTGACCGTGTCTGTATGCTTTTATGCATTGAGTTGCTGACACAAGATTGGCTGCTTAGATATTAGCATTAACAAGCAGGTGTAGCTAATAAAGTGGCCACTGAATGGAGGTGTCTTTACTACCTAGATACTCCAGGCAGAGCTGTTGCAGCACTAGGCAAGTTGCAGTGGGTTAATAAATTGTCCATAAAGCTGGAGTTAATGCATGCCATGACCACCCTCTTGAAGGACTTCGTGATGGTGTATGTCAGTGCCCCTGGGCTGTGGTCATCAAGGCACGTTACCTTGCTTTACTTCGGTGCCAGAATGATAGTAGTCTTCATTTGTAGTCTTCAAACCTCATTTTGAGGCAGGGATAGATTAAAATGTTTGCAAGTACCCATTCTAGCTGATCTGCACACGATCGAAGGACACCATCCATCTAGATGCTTTCCTCAGGATCAGTCTCTTGGATGGGCAAGTAGGAGGTTGAAATTAGGTGGCCCATGGTCTTAGGTCATCATCAGCTAACTTTATCTGGGTATAGTCAAGAACATATTGCAGCTTACAAAGGATTTTGCAACTACGTTAAAAAGGTGTGTATTTTAGAATGTGTTCTCTGTTACAGATGGAGACCTATAGATTTTTAGCATTGATGCAATCAGGCAAAATAGAGTTTATGTGGGAAAATGGAGATGATGTGGAAGATCAGCCACAATATCAGTAAATTATTGAACAAGCTTTATGAGCTTCATGTCCTACTCCTGCTCCTATATCTTATAGAACATAGAACAGTACAGCACAGCACAGTACAGGCCCTTCGGCCCACAATGTTCTGCCAACTTTTTAACCTACTCTAAGATCAACCTAACCATACCTTCCCACAAAGGCCTCCATTTTTCTTTCATCCATGTACCTATCTAAGAGTTTCTTAAATGTTCCTAAAGACTCTGGCTTCTTCCCCCTTCATTTCTAGTCCTGGTGAAAGGTCTCAGCCTGAAATATTGACTGCTTAGTTATTTTGATAGATTCTGAATTCTTCTGGCATTTTGTATGAGTCATTAATGTACCTGCCTCTATGTCCTTAAGCAGGGTACTCTGCCTTGGAGTGACCATCGATAGTGAGCATTTGAGGACTATAAGACAATATTAGTTATAGAAAGCATATTGTGTCAAGCACGCTGGTGGGTAATCTTACTCACTTTGATTGCTCATAAAAAACCTCTAAACCGTTTAGTGTGAGAGCACCAGATTTTCAAAAATTGAGTGCATGAAACACTGCTCCTTTGAGCAGCGTATTACAATGGTGCTGGATAGTCTTCCCCTGCAGGAGTGCATTCCCAAAGGGCGGCATAATTTACACCATGAGCTCACCGAGAAGATCAAAATTAAACTGCCCACATAAAAGAATTGGTGGGGGTCAGTTCGCTCGTCCCACTGGGCAGGGATCTGCCACAACCTATTAATGCCAAATTTGCAGCCAGACTAAAAGAAGTCAGTGCTCATTTTTACAGAGCATTTGGAAATACTGAGCTTGGTTTGAATATCCATCACGTTATAATGATATAAAACACACATTGAGTTAGTAACGTTCCAAGACTCTGCGGTGTCATTCAGCACCAATATAAAAGTTCGCCTTTCCAGATCTCCTCTGCTGAAATAATATTAAGTTTGAGTTTCACGCATGCTAGCAGTATCTTTGGCCGCATGGCTGCTCTCAATTGATGAGAATGGTGGCTGTCAATGGCCGGGATAATTGTGGAAAGTGGGGATAAGCACAGCTGAGTTCGATCCCTGGTATCCAAACATACACACACACACACACACACACACACACACACACACACACACGCACACACACACACACGCACACACACACACATGCACACACACACACACACACACACACACACACACACGCACACACACACACACGCACACACACACGCACACTTGTATTGGCATTGCTTTATTATTGTCACATGGTCCGTATGAAGATACAGTGAAAAGCTTGCTGTGAATACTGTTCCTACAAATCAAATCTTTACAGCGTGCACTGCGGAGGAATAAGAATAGAATAGAATAACAGGCCAAGAGACCACCTTATCGTACAAGACACCTGTTCAAGAGTCTGTTAACAGCATGGAAGTATCAAATAAGGTTAACAACCCCCATTCTAATTAGCAGGGCTCTGGTTTTAAGTCCCCATTGTTCTGCTCTTGCTTGTTTAAAGCTCACGGCAATGTATCATTTCTTTACAATTTCATAAGATAGAAAATAGTTGCAGATTCATTCAATCCATCAATCCAGCTCCACTAGTCAATGTGATTATGGCTGGTCACTCATTACCATACAATGTTCCTAATTTCTCCCATTACCCCTTGACAATTTTATATCTGGAAACCTGTCCGTCTCTATTCCAAAAATATATAGTGACTTGCACTCCGCAGCCGTTGAGGTAGCAAATTCCACAGGTTCACCACAATCTGGGAGTGAAATTTCTCCACAACTCAGTCCAAATCTCTTGCCTGTAACCTGATACTGATACCTCTCATTCTAGACACCAATGCTCGGGGAAATGTCTTTCCCACATCTACTCTGCCAAGCTCTGTAAGAAATCTATTAGTTTTGATTAGAGCTCCCTCTCAGTCTTCTGTGCTCTACTGAACACAGATCTCTGCTCATACTATTGATCAACCATCCCAGGAATCAGACTGGCCTTGTATTCCCTTTGTGACATGAATATCCTTTCTAAGGCAAGGAGACCAAAATGGCACACAGTACTCAAATGTGGTCTCTCAAAGGCCAAGTATTATTGTAGCAAGATGTCCTTAGTCCAGTACATACCATTTTTTTTCTTAACAGCTTGTCATATCTGTACATTTGCTTTCAGAGACTATTATACTTCCCATCTAGCCCAACATAAATGACGAGTCTCTCTCTATAATATGTGTGTTATATTTACTGTTGGTTTGTGGATGGTAATACTTGTGTTAACACTGTCACTCATTTGGGGAATGTTTCGTGTGCCTAGTTGTTTCTGGTGTTGCAACAGTGTTTTGGGAGCAGAAGGTTCAGAAAAATGCTGGTTGAATAAAGGCAGCCATAAGGATATTGATGTCTCTGTAAGCTGTTTCTTGAACAAATACTTAGAACAATACAGCACTGGACAAGGCCCTTCTGCCCATAAGATTGTACCAAATGGATTAAATCAGTAAACGAAACAGCCAACTAAACTAACCTCTGCTTACACAATGTCCACAGCTTTCCATTTTCCTCATATTCATCTGTGTATCTAAATGTCTCTTAAAAGTCTCTAATGTATCTGCCTCTACCACCAACCCGGGAACCCAGCACTCTCTGAGTAAAAGACTTGCCCCTCACATCTCCTTTGAAATTACCCCTCACCTAAATGCATGCCCTCTGTTATTAGACTTCTGTTGATATTTTATCAACCTTCACCACAATTTTAGAGAGTCAATTATGCAATTGCCTTCTTGAAATCTTAGTTCCATTAAGAAAGTGTCAAAGAATTTTCCCTGCTCCTCAGAGTTTGAAACAGTGAAATGTTTCATTTCAAGATAGGTTGCAAGACTTGTAATGCATCTAGTGCAATCTACAGAGTCTCAGGCGAGGGCTGACCAATGAGACACCATGGTTTAGTCATCAATGCCAACACTAAGTTTTCACTCCACTGTCTTACCTATTCTATTGAAGGATTGAATACTTGGAAATGTGGTTGTTTCTTTTTGTTCCATTCAATTAAATCACATAGTTTGCTGTCTTGTGGCAAGAGTCTAAATCATTCAGCTATGGTGTCCAAATTTCAACATAATGGATCTTCTGATACTATGTCTCAGCATCTGCCTTATTGGGTCTCTAAAGTGCCTTTCATTAACTGGACTATTGATGGAATCCAGAATTCTAAAATTCCAGGGATTGGCTATTACTTAAGACAGAGTTAACTCTAGAAAAGCATATACAGACATGAAAGACTGTGGAGCTCTCCAGAGCTAGGCTAAAAATGTCGGCTGGCTAACAGTACGAAGTACTTGTGGTTAGGCACCAGACTAAAAGCAGTAAGGTAAATACAGCCAAGTTACTTTGATGTTCTAAGTATAAAATAAAGTGATTCCTTTAAACATTCAGAAATTCTTGAATGACCCAGACTGAACCTTTTCAGCAGTCTTCATGGAAGGAATAGCAAGTGCTTGGATTTTATCCATGTCAAATCAATAATCCCATCTGTGGAAAGGAGAAAAATACTCTGTAGAAAAGTTGAGTATATGAGGTAGAAAACATGACTAACTGAAAAAGAGATGCCTTACATATAAGAAAGAGTTTGTTTGTTTGTGTGTGTGTGTGTGTGTGTGTGTGTGTGTGTGTGTGTATGCGTGTGTGTGTGTGCGCGTGTGTGTGTGCGCGTGTGTGTGTGTGTATGTGTGTGTGTGTGCGTGTGTGTGTGTGCGCGTGTGTGCGTGTGCGCACATGTGCGTGCGTGTGTGTGCGCGCGTGTGTGTGCGTGTGTGTGCGTGCGTGTGTGTGTGCGTGCGTGTGTGTGTGTGTGCGTGTGTGTGTGTGTGTGTGTGTGTGTATCTGTGTGTGTGAATTGGAAAAGCTACATCAAGGAGAAGATTGAGGGTCCATTCTGTGAATGAACTGAGCTGAGCAAGGTCAGAGAGAGAAGGTCAGATTCAGAGTTCCCATTGACACTATCTACCTGGTACAGGTGATGTAATTTCTGTGGATGGACAGACATTGGTTGCACCTGTGCCAAGATGTTGGTGTAAAACTAATGCTGTTACAGTGCCAGTGACCCAGGCTCAATTCCACAGCTGTTTGTAAGGAGTTTGTACATTCTCCTCATGATCACATGGGTTTCATCCAGGTGCCTGACAGGTTATCTGAGTGTCTCGGAAACTGCTGATCTCCTGGAAGTCTCTAGAGTTTAAAGAGAATGGTGCATGCAGTAATGTCACAACCATAATTTCGGCAGCGCAGCAGATACAGCAATTGCACTTGTGAATTTGCACGTGTCAGGTAATTATTATTTAATCGTGATAGTATTTAAGTCCATTCTTGTAGTCGTAGTGCTTGTCGAGACTTGGACAGAGCATAGCAACACTTTGCTGTTGTTTTATATTCGGCCTTCCCTGAAATACTGGACTTTCAGGTCAACTGACTCTGAAGACTAGCGGTATTCGTTTAATGTTTAGATGTTCTTTTCCACCGCAGTGTAGGCTTCGTTTTCCTTTGAGGGTTTTAGTTAACGGCCCTGTTTGGCCTAGCATTTATTGTTTTATTTTCCCTTTAACATGGTTCATGTTAAAGTCTGCGAACTATCGACCTGCTTCAGTGTCTCCCACTCTGCACTTGGGCCATGTCTGAACCAAGGTGACAAGTAAGTGGCAGTTCTTTGGGCGAAAATGGCTTCTTAATGAAAGAAGTCAAAGGACAATGGGTCAAGCTGATTCAAGCTGACGGGAAGGCAACAGTAACTGAAATAACCGCATGTTACAACTGTGGTGTGAGGATGAGCGTCTCTGAATGTAGAACGCACTGAAGTAAATGGAGCTACAGCAGGAGACGACCACAAACATACACACAGTGGCCACTTTATTAAGTACAAGGGGTAACTAATAAAATGGCTGTTGAATATTTAGTATGTGACATTATGAATTCAAGAGTGAAATTGGTTTGTAAATAAGGCAGAAAGGAATGGTAAGGTAAGATGAACTGGTATAAGAGAAGTTTGTGTTGGGCAGCATGTCTTATTTCAGTCCCCTCAGCTCGGTGGCCTGGAATTTGTGGAATGGTACTTGATGTTGATCTTGAAAATAGTTACAATCAAGCTAATGCTTTCTGGAGTGTCGATTACCTTTACTCCGACATCAGCTGGAACTTGACACTTCCTGCAGGGAATCTGTGGTATTCATCTACAGGTGTGGCAGAAGGCTGTCTGATTAACCAACTGGAATGAAGAATGGATCCGTGGATGCAAAGTAGAAAATAAAAAGTAAAGAATATAAATTTCATATAAATTCATTGTACTGAGCCTCAAATTAAGATCAGGGAATCTTAAGCAAGAAACATCAAAAAATAAGGCACAAACTATGAAAATAACTTTTTTTAAAGAAGCTTTAACTTATGTATTTCTGATAAAATATAATTTCTAATGTTCTGAGTATAAGAAAGCCATTCCTGTCATTGTCAAACATGATGGACAGCCTCTACTCCACTCAAGAAAGTCAGTAATAAATCCTATTGGGAACTCAAAGGAATTCTTTATTTTAACATTCAGAGACCCTGATGAAGGGTTTCAGCCTGAAACAATAGCTGTTTATTCCCCTCCAAAGATGCTGCTCAACCTGCTGAGTTCTTGCAGCATTTTGTGCGTTCTGGACTTACAACATCGGACAAAACTCTTGTGTTTTTTAGCTTGTGCTTCTTTGAGGGAGTGGAACTAAGTGAATGTTTTGAGTATTCAGCAGTAACTATCATATTGTGCGTTGGAAATTCAGAAACTTCTGCAAGAGCTGGAATGAAAATTTTCAGCAGTCTTTAACAAAGGAATAACAAGTGATTGGTTTTAATCCCTGTCAGTTCTATCATTCTGTCTGTAAAAAAGGCAATGAGATGCATGGCAGAAAATTTGGGATTCCATTGTTGAACTAGGCATGGATGAATGTCACATGTTGTTCACAGCTTTGCCCAGTACTATTATTTAGTATTGTTATAATGCCTCTGCATTCTACATTCTGGACCAGCATTTTACTAAGCTGAAGCTCAGTAATAATAACAATTGGTATAATAGAGTCACAGAGCAGAGAAAAGGACCTTCAGCTTTCTGAGTCTGCATCACCCATCAAACATCTATGTATACTAAACCTATTCGAAATCCTATCAACTTTCTTTAATTCTTCTTTCCGCCACCTACACTAGAGTCCAAGTAACTTACCCGGTCACAATGCATGGTTTCAACCTGAAACATCAACACATCCTTTCTCAACCCACTGATTTCCTCCTGCAGATTGTTTATTGTTCCAGATTTCAGCATCTGAAGTCGCTTCCAAGTAATTTGGTACGAGAAATTCCGCAGACGCTGGAAATCCAAAGCAACAAACACAAAATGCTGGAGGAATCAGCAGGTGAGGGAGCATTTAAGGAAATGAATAAACAGTTGGCGTTTTGGGCTGAGACCCTTCTTTAGGACTAGAATGGAAGGGGGAAGACACCAGAATAAAAAGGTGAGGGGAGGGGAAGGGGGTGATAGATGAAGTCAGGTGGTTAAAAAAGGTAAATAGTTGGAGAGGAAGGAATCTGATAGGAGAGGCGAGTGGGAAGGAGTAGGGGACCCAGGGAGAGTTGATAAGCAAGGGAGGAGAAGAGATAAGAGGCCAGACTGGAGAAAAGAGGAAGAGTGGAAGGGGAGGAACATTTTTTTTTACTTGAATGAGAAACCGATATACATTCCATCAAGTTTGAGGCTACTCAGATGGAATATAAGGCATTGCTCCACCACCCTGAGAGAAGGTGCCAGTGAGAAGATGCAATCTTCACACTCAGATCAGAAAGCTATAGAGCTGTGACGCAGCAGAGTTAAATTAGAATCAGAGAGTCACAGGAAAGTACAGCTTAGTAACGGGCCTTTCGGCTCATCATGTCAAAGCAGAAGTATTTAAACTGCCTACTCCTATCATACATCATACTCCTATCAGGGAGATGAGGCTGAGTACAGGGCTACGGTAGGAAACTTCGTCACATGGTGTGAGCAGAATTATCTGCAGCTTAATGTGAAAAAGACTAAGGAGCTGGTGGTGGACCTGAGGAGGGCTAAGGCACCAGTGACCCCTGTTTCCATCTAGGGGGTCAGTGTGGACATGGTGGAGGATTACAAATACCTGGGGATATGAATTGACAATAAACTGGACTGGTCAAAGAATATTGAGGCTGTCTACAAGAAGGGTCAGAGCCGTCTCTATTTCCTGAGGAGACTGAGGTCCTTCAAGATCTGCCGGACGATGCTGAGGATGATCTACGAGTCTGTGGTGGCCAGTGCTATCATGTTTGCTGTTGTGTGCTGGGGCAGCAGGCTGAGGGTGGCAGACACCAACAGAATCAACAAACTCATTCGTAAGGCCAGTGATGTTGTGGGGATGGAACTGGACTCTCTGACGGTGGTGTCTGAAAAGAGGATGCTGTCCAAGTTGCATGCCATCTTGGACAATGTCTCGCATCCACTACATAATGTACTGGTTGGGCATAGGAGTACATTCAGCCAGAGACTCATTCCACCGAGATGCAACACAGAGCGTCATAGGAAGTCATTCCTGCCTGTGGCCATCAAACTTTACAACTCCTCCCTTGGGGGGGGGGGGGTCAGACAACCTGAGCCAATAGGCTGGTCCTGGACTTATTTCCTGGCATACATAGAAACATACATAGAAAATAGGTGCAGGAGTAGGCCATTCGGCCCTTCGAGCCTGCACCGCCATTTATTATGATCATGGCTGATCATCCAACTCAGAACCCCGCCCCAGCCTTCCCTCCATACCCCCTGAGCCCCGTAGCCACAAGGGCCATATCTAACTCCCTCTTAAATATAGCCAATGAACTGGCCTCAACTGTTTCCTGTGGCAGAGAATTCCACAGATTCACCACTCTCTGTGTGAAGAAGTTTCTCCTAATCTCGGTCCTAAAAGGCTTCCCCTCTATCCTCAAACTGTGGCCCCTCGTTCTGGACTTCCCCAACATCGGTATCAATCTTCCTGCATCTAGCCTGTCCAATCCCTTTAGGATCTTATACGTTTCAATCAGATCCCCCCACAATCTTCTAAATTCCAACGAGTACAAGCCCAGTTCATCCAGTCTTTCTTCATATGAAAGTCCTGCCATCCCAGGAATCAATCTGGTGAACCTTCTTTGTACTCCCTCTATGGCAAGGATGTCTTTCCTCAGATTAGGGGACCAAAACTGCACACAATGCTCCAGGTGTGGCATAATTTACATATTACTATTTAACTATTTATGGCTTTATTACTATTTATTATTTATGGTGCAACTGTAACAAAAACCAATTTCCCCTGGGATCAATAAAGTATGACTACTACTATACTGCACCTGGACCGTAGCCTTCCATACCTCTGCCATCCATGTTCCTATCCAAGCTTCTCTTAAATCAAGCTCACATACACCACTTGCATTGGCAGTACATTTCACACTCTCACGGCCCTCTGAGTGAAGAAGTTTCCTCTCATGTTCCCCTTAAACTTTTCACCTTTCAACCTTAACCATGACCTTCAGTGGAAAAAGCTTGCTTGCATTTACTCTATATATACCCCTCATAATTTGGTATACCTCAATCAAATCTCCCCTTAATCTTTTATGTTCCAAGGAATAAAATCCTAATCCAGTCAATCTTTCCTTATAACTCCGGCCTTCCAGTCTCAGCAGCACCCTTGTAAATTTTCTCTGTACTCTTTAACCTTATTTACATCTTTCCTGTAGGTAGGTGATCAAAACTGCACACAGTACTACAAATTAGGCCTCCCCAATGTCTTATACAACTTCAACATAACATCCCCTCTCCTGTACTCAGTGCATTGACTTATGAAGGCCAATATGCCAAAGCCTTTCTTCATGACCCTATCTACCTGTACCACCACTTTCAATGAATTCTGGACCTGTAATCCCAGATCTCTTTGGTCTATTGCACTGCTCAGTGGGCAAACATTTACTGTGTTAGACCTACCCTGGTTGGTCCTACTGAAGTGCAATGCCTGCGTTAAATTCCATCTGCCATTTTTCAGCCCATTTTTCCAACTTGTCAAAATCCCACTGCAAGCTCTGATAGACTTCCTCATTGCCCACTACACCCCCAACCTTGGTGTCATTTGCAAATTTGCTGATCCACTTAACCACATTATCATCCAGATCATTGATATAGATGACAAACACAATAGACCCAGTATTGATCTTTGCGGCACTCCACTAGTCACAGATCTGCAGTCAGAGAGGCAACCATTTGCTAATACTCTCTGGCTTCTCTCACAAATCCAATTTGCTACCTCATTTTGAATGCCAAGCGACTGAACTTTTTGACCACCCTGCCATGCAGGTCCTTGTCAAATGCCAGGTTAAAGTCCATGTAGACAACATTGCCTTGCCTTCAAATTTCCTCAGAAAACTCTATAAGATTGGTTAGACATGACTTACCATGCACAAAGCCATGCTGACAACCCATAATCAGACCATGTCTATCTGAATACTCATATATTCGGTACCTTAGAATACCTTTCAATAGCTTTCCCACAACTGATGTCAGGCTCACCAGTCTGTGATTTCCTGGTATATTTTTAGAAACTTCTTTAAACAGTGGAACAATATTAGTTCTCCTCCAATATTCTGGTACCTTTCCTGTTGCTAAGGATGATTAAAATATCTCTGCTAAGGCCTGGGCAGTTTCTTCACTGGCCTCCCATGGAGTCCAAGGAGACACCTTGTCAATCGCTTGGGATTTGTCCACCCTAATTTGCCCTCAAGATAGCAAGCATCTCCTCCTCTGTAATCTGTATAGGGTCTATCACCTTGCTGCTGCTTTGCATCACTTCTATAGACTCTGTATCTGTCTTCTGAGTAAATACAGATGCAAAAAAAATCCATTTAAGATTCCTCTATCTCTTTTGGTTCCATGCATGGATTACCATTCTGATCTTCCAGAGGACCAATTTTGTGGCTTGCAATCCTTTTGCTCTTAACATATCTGTAGAATCCCTCAGGATGTTTCTTCATTTTGTCTGCATTCTTCTTCATTTTGTCTGCTAGTGTAACCTCATGCCTCCTTTTAGCCCTCCTGATTTCTTTCTTATACTCCCTAAGTACCTTGTTTGTTTCTAACTGCCTATACATGCAATGCACCTCTTTTTTACTTACCAGGGCCTCAATATCTCTTGAGAACCAAAGTTCCCTAAACATGATAGCTTTGCCTTTTATTCTGACAGGCACATACAAGCTTCGTACTCTCAAAATTTCACTATTGAAGGCCTCCACTTACCAAGCGCACCTTTGCCAGAAAACAGCCTGTCCCAATCCACACTTGCCAGATCTCAACCCGCAGACCAGACCTATCTTTTTCAATATTTAGTTTGAAACTAATGGCATTATGATCACTAGATGCAGTATTCCCCTACACAAACTTCTGCCACCTGCCTTGTCTCATTACCTGATAGGAGATCAAGTATCACACACTCTCTTGTTGGAGCTTCTACATACGGATTAAGGAAGCTTTCCTGAACACATTTGACAAGCACTATCCCATTTCGTCTTTTTACAGTATGGGCATTCCAGTCAATATGTGGAAAGTTAAAATCACTTACTATAACAACCTAATGTTTCTTGCAACAGTCTGTGATCTCCCTACAAATTTGTTCCTCTAAATTCCTTGGACTATTGTATGGTCTATAATGTAGCCCCATTAATGTGGTCATACTTTTCTTATTCCTCAATTCCACCCATAAAGCCTCACTAGACGTCTTCTCCAGTCTGTCTGACTGAGCACTGCCATGACATTTTTCCTGACTTGTAACGCCACCCCTCCAGCTTTAATCCCTCCAGGTCTGTCACATCTGAAACAATGGACCCCCAGAATATCGAGCTGCCAGTCCTGCCCCTCCTGCAGCCAAGTCTCACTAATGACCACAATGTCATCATTCCATGTGTTGATCCATGCCCTGAGTCCATCTGTCTTTCCTACAATACTTCTTGCATTGAACTATATGCAACTCAGAACATTAGGCCACCATGTTCAATCTTTTGATTTCTGACTTTGTCTGAGATCTTAACAACCTCTGCCTCCACAAACACTCCACTATCTGTCCTGGCACTCTGGTTCCCCCTGTTGTACTGTGCCATGCAGGTGACATACACTGTGCTCACAGTTGTTTCTAGTATTACCATAGTAATTCCCATGGTAAACCATCCCTTACAGAGCAGCAGTAAGTGATGGAAAGGTCCTGAAGATCAGAAGGCCATGGCTTTGAATTTTTGTCTGGTCCTTTAACAAAGTTCTAAAACATTATTTGCTTTCAAATACCTAGTATTGCCAAACACTTTCTATTTTAGCATTGAATTTATAGCATTTCTGGTCACTCTTGAATTTAATAAACAAAAAATGAAGAGTGCAAAGAAGCATCCGGAGACTTTTAGAAAAATCTTAGCATGGCTTCAAAGTTTTGAAAATTAATGGGTTGTGACTTAAACTCTTCTGTTCAACTGCTGGGTGCACTCTGTTTGCTGAGGACTTCAGTCCAACTGGAATTAGTTACCTTGCTCTTCTTGGCCATGGTGTGAGCTGTTGATATCTGTTAACTGTTGACTGAATTTGGCTGCAGGTCCTGGGATGAGTTTTAGAAACATTTCGGTGCCTGCTACGTGTAAGCAGGTCTGCCAAAAGAGAAAATATAAAAAACATGGGTTCTGTCATTTTCATTTTGACTTTTTGTTCTTTAGAAGCAGTTGGTATTCATGCATGAGACTGCAATGCTTGGTTTTAACATTTGGAGTCATCAGTGAGTGTTCCAAGGTTAAGTATAATCTTAAGTGTTCTGCCCTAACAATATTCCTTAACGTGGATCTCACAAGGCATTCTTTCCAAAGCCTGGGGAAGTTTGTATTTCTCGGAACAGAACCTGTCAGTGAAGCTGCCAGTTAAACCCAGTATAATGCATACGCAATAATGTTGCTGCTTATGACAAATTAAATGAGAGTGTGCACACACAATCCTGATGGTGTTCTTGGCCCGAAATATTGACTCCTTATTCCTTTCCATAGATGCTACTTGACCCTACTGAGCTCCTCCAGCATGTTGTGTGCGTTACTCTGGATTTCCAGCATTAGCAGAATCGCTTGTGTTAATGAGAGTGTACACTTTCATTGCACAGAAGACGTTATATCTGGCAGGGGAGGCTTTCATTCAATGAGTCTGCTTTGGAATTGAACTCACCCTATTCCTCTCTGCAAGTGGCAGGAAAACTTGCCAGCCAGTCTATTCTAAGTATCGGATATTATCAGCGGTGTTAATATAGTTATACATTGGCAAATGCCCAGCAGCTTAATACTATTAGCACTCAATAATAATTTAATACCTATGATTCTAATTTTCAATGGCACCAAATAAGCAAAAGTCAATTAGAGACTAGCTTCCAGCCTGTACCGCTGATTCTAATGGGAAATATATCTCCTGAACCTAATAAAGTGAGTACTGAGTGTATGTTCATGGTCTTCTGCTGCGGTACCCCATCAACTTCAAGGTTCAATGCATTTTGCATTCAGTACGCTATTCTGCACACCACTGTTGTAATGCATGGTCATTTAAGTTACTGTCGACTTCCTGTCAGCTGGAGCCAGCCTGGCCTTTCTCCTCTGATCTCTCTCATTAACAAGGTGTTTTTGCCCATAGAACTGCCACTCACTGGATGCTTTTTGTTTTTTGCACCAGTCTCTACACTATTCCCCTGTGCATGATACCCCAGCAGTTTCTGAGATACTCAAACTACTCTGTCCGGCACCAACCATCATTCCACAGTCGAAGTCACCTTGATCACATTTCTTCCCCATTCTCATGATTAGTCTGAATGACAACTAAACCAAATGACAATGTAGACATGATTTTATGCATTGAGTTGGTGCTACATGTTTGACTGATTAGACATTTGCATGAACAAGCAGGTGTACAAGTGTGCCCAATAAAGCAGCCACTGAATGTGGATGATTTTCAATCATCTAACACGCTATGTCAAATCAGCTAACTCTTGTGATTAGTTTCTGCAAGGTGTTAGATGGAAGTTGAAGTGTTGCTCCTTGAAAGTTCGACACGGTATTCGTTCAGAGATATTCTTCTGCGCACCACTGCTGTTATACTGTTGCCTCCCTTGGGATGGAAATGGTGGAGCTGGTGCCTATCACAAGTTCAGGTTATGTGACTATTGACACCAGGCAGACAATCTCTGAAGAATATCGATAATGGTTCAGGCCACCTGTCTTGTAAAGACACTGCCCAGAAGAAGGAAATGACAAATCACTTCAGCAGAATTTGCCCCAAAACAATTATGGTCAAGACCATGATCACCCATGACATGTGGCACTGACCATGATGAATGAATGAATGTTGCCTTCTTGTCAGCTTGATCCAGTCTGGCCATTCTATTCTGACCTCTCTCATTAACAGGGCTTTTTCACCCATAGAACTGCCGTGCACTGGATGTTTTTTGCTTCTCAATCCATTCTCTGTAAACCTTAGAGACTATTGTGCATGAAAATCCCAGATCAGCAGTTTCTAAGATATTCAAACCACCCCATCTGGCATCAGCAATCACTCCACGGTCAAAATCACTTAGGTCACATTTCTTCCCCATTCTGATGTTTGGTCTGAATAACAACTGGACAGTTGTGCTATATGACTGGCTAATTGAATATTTGCATCAATGAGAAGGTGTGCAGTCATACCTACCTGATAAAGAGGCCACTTTTTGGGAAGGGATATCAGGCCACTGGAGGAGAACACCTGCTGTCTGCAAGTAACGATGCAAGATCATTGTATTTAATCATTAACAAAAGATTGCTTTTACTTTTGTTTTAATTACAATTTCGTTCACACTTTTATTTAAGAAGTGGCTTCATTCAGACTATTTAAATTAGTTAGAATGGAAATGAAAATAATTCAGGCTGAAAACTGACAGACTAGTTTTCATAAAGCATCCTTTATAAACTGACCTAATCCAAGCACGTCAAACATAAGCCTGATTTTGGGGCCTGGACAGTAGTATAGCAGTTAGCGTAACATTATTACAGCTCCGGCGACCTGGGTTCAGAATCAGATGTATTATAAGACAAAGGAGTAGAAGTCGGCCATTCGGCCCATCGAGTCTGCTTCGCCATTTTATCGTGAGCTGATCCATTCTCCCATTTAGTCCCACTGCCCCGCCTTCTCACCATAACCTTTGATGCCCTGGCTACTCAAATACCTATCGATCTCTGCCTTAAATACACCCAATGACTTGGCCTCCACTGCCGCCCGTGGCAACAAATTCCATAGATTCACCACCCTCTGGCTAAAAAAATTTCTTCGCATTTCTGTTCTGAAAGGGCGCCTTTCAATCCTTAAGTCATGCCCTCTCGTACTAGACTCCCCCATCATGGGAAACAACTTTGCCATATCCACTCTGTCCATGCCTTTCAACATTCGAAATGTTTCTATGAGGTCCCCCTCATTCTTCTAAACTCCAAGGAATACAGTCCAAGAGAGGACAAACGTTCCTCATATGTTAACCCTCTCGTTCCCGGAATCATTCTAGTGAATCTTCTCTGTACCCTCTCCAATGTCAGCACATCCTTTCTTAAATAAGGGGCTCAGAACTACCCACAGTACTCCAAGTGAGGTCTCACCAGCGCCTTATAGAGCCTCAACATCACATCCCTGCTCCTATACTTTATTCCTCTGGAAATGAATGCCAACATTGCATTCGCCTTCTTCACCACCGACTCATATATCACTGACATATGCCATGAAATTTGTTGTTTTGCAGCAGTGGTTGAGTGCAATACAAAAAGTACAATCTAAGTTACAATAAGAAATACATACAATAGAATTAAATAAATATTGCCAAAGAAGAGCAAAATAGTGAAGGAATGTTCATGGGTTCATTGTTGAGAAATCTGATGACAGAGGTATAGAAACTGTTCCTATATTACTGCTTGTGGGTCTTTATATACTCCGTACACCGTTTAATGCTGCCACTGTCAGTAAGGAGTTTGTGTGTTCTCACTGTGGGTTCTCTCGGGGTGCTCCAGTTTCCTCCCACATTCCAAAGACACGCAGGTTGATAGGTTGATCGGTCATGTGAGCATAATTGGGTGGTGCAGGCTCATTGGGCCAGAGGGGGCTGCTACCACGCTGTATCTCTAAAATAAAAACTAAATAATAAATAAAGAGGGAGGAAATGGCTAATACAAAGGGACATAACTTTGAACTGATTAAAAGAATGTATAGGGGGATGTCAGCATTAGTTTTTTTTATATACTTTGAGTGGTAGGTGAATTGGACAGACTGCCAGGGGTGGTGGTAGAGTTGGATATATTGGGGAAATTAAGGAGACATTAGATAGGCACATGAGTGAAGGAAAAATGGAGGGCTATGTAGCAAGAAAGGGTTGGATTGGTCTTGGTGTAGATTAGAGGGTTGGCACGACATCATGAGCCGAAGGGCTTGTACTCTGCTGTACTCTTCTATGAACTACATAAGGTAGCACAAACTCAGTTTATTCATGACAGGTTAGATTAAGATTTCTATAAAGTGGGGATAAAAATAACCAATCTTTGTCCTACACTTTCCTAATGATTAATTCCACTCCACTCTGAAGAGAAACACTAACCATAAAAAGATTTTACAACTGAAATGCCTGCTTTTATAAAACATATTCTTTCAGCTGGGTGGAATTTGGCTGGGTTGGCTTTATTCAGTATGCTAAGCATTAAAAACTGGATAATTTGGCAACAGTTTGTGCTTGGGTCAGGATTTTGGACTTAAATGTTTTTCTTGGAGCAAGATTTCTATACAATAGGAATGAATCAGAAGTGGTTTGGTACCTTGGAATTCCATGTTTTGATCCGATATATATTTATTTTGAATGAACTGTGTTGCACTCTGACATCTATATCTCAGTAGTGAAATGCACGTATTATACAATTACCATGGTCCTCATTCTAATGCTGTGGTTAGATTACAAGAAAAGTTGACTGTTGTTGAGGTATGTATACTCTTGCCTAAAGATCCAGTTTCTACATAACATCACTAAAATTCAAAATAAACTGTTTGTGAGTCTAACAAATATTAGCATTCATAACCTAAATATGAAACCATAGTTACTCAAATTTGTAAGTTAAAATACAATTGGATTAAAGACACAAAAGGGAAAGTGCTATAAAAACTACGAATGTAACTTTGTAGATATTCTGTGTGCAAAGTTTCTGTTCAGAAATTTTATTTTGTATTCAAGATTAATTATAAACAAAGTAGATTTAACTGTTTTTGACAAGTGCATACTTCATGAGGAACTTACTTTCCTCCATGCTAAAACAATCTGCTAGACAAATAAAGTTTCAGTAACAATTCCCAAGGAGTAAATGTTGAAAAAATATTTAGCATACTTCACAGATCAAAAAGCAGCTCCAGCTAGTCAATGCATGATCCCAGTCATCTTGGATTCAAATTTCTGAGTGCATTAATTACCTGAGTGGTCAGGGAATACAGGAAAATATTTGGTTCTTTTAAGCACATTAGAGTATAGTCTCAGTGGCCACTGGGTCTATATTCCTGGTTTTCTTCTACTCTTGCCCATCACTTCAAGCATTCAGAGATGCTCTTCTGCACAATATTGTTGTAGCACCTGGTTATTTGAGATACTGTCGCCTTCCTATCAGCTAGAGTCGGTCATTCTCCTCTGGTCTCTTTCATTAACAAGGTGTTTCTGCCCACAGACTGCTGCTCACTGGATTTTTTTTGTTTATCACACCATTCTCTTGTGCACGAAAATCCCAGGAGATCAGCAGTTTCTGAGATACTCAAATCATCCCATCTGGAACCAACAATCATTCTGCAATCAAATTCACTTAGATCAAATAAAAAAAGCTTGAAGACAGTGCAAGAGGGAAGAGAGGCAGGTGATAGAGAAGGGATACACTCAGAGCGATGGTTTGAGATGTGTCTATTTTAATGCAAGGAGTATCATGAACAAAGCGGATGAGCTTTGAGCATGGATAAGTACTTTGAGGTATGATGTTGTGGCCATTACAGAGACTTGGATGGCTCAGGGGTAGGAATAGTTATTTAGAGTGTCAGGCTTTAGATGTTTCAGAAGGGACAGGGAGGGAGGCAAAAGAGATGGGAGCATGGCACTACTGATCAGAGATAGTGTCACGGCTGCAGAAAAGGAGGAAGTCATGGAGGGATTGTTTACGGAGTATCTGTGGGTGGAAGTTAGAAACAAGAAGGGGTCAATAACTCTACTGGGTTTTTTTTATAGACCACCCAATAGTAACAGGGACATCGAGGAGCAGATAGGGAGACGGATTCTGAAAAGGTGTAATAATAACAGGGTTGTCGTGGTGGGAGATTTTAATTTTCCCAATATTGATTGACATTTCCCTAGAGCAAGGACTTTAGATGGGGTGGAGTTTGTTAGGTGTGTTCAGGAAGATTTCCTGACACAATATGCAGATAAGCCTACAAGAGGGAGAATCTGTACTTGATTTGGTGTTGGGAAATGAACCTGGTCAGGTGTCAGGTCTCTCGGTGGGAGTGCATTTTGGAGATAGTGATCATAATTCTGTGTCCTTTACCATAACATTGGAGAAGGGTAGGAACAGACAATTTAGGAAACTTTAATTGGAGTAAGGGGAAATATGAAGCTATGAGGTAGGAACTTGGAAGCATAAATTGGGAACAGATGTTCTCAGGGAAATGTATGGAAGAAATGTGGCAAATGTTCAGGGGATATTTGAGTGGCGTTCTGCATAGGTATATTCCAATGAGGCAGGGAAAGGATGCTAGGGTACAGGAACTGTGGTGTACAAAGGCTGTTGAAAATCTAGTCAAGAAGAAAAGAAAAGCTTACGAAAGGTTCAAAAAACTAGGTAGTGATAGAGATCTAGAAGATTATAAGGCTAGCAGGAAGGAGATTAAGAATAAAATTAGGAGAACCAGAAGGGGCCATGAAAAGGCCTTGGCGGACAGGATTAAAGAAAACCCCAAGGCATTCTACAAGTATGTGAAGAGCAAGAGGATAAGACATGAGAGAATAGGATCAATCAAGTGTGATTGTGGAAAAGTGTGGATGGAACCGGAGGAGATAGCAGAGGAACTTAATGAATACTTTACTTCAGTATTCACTATGGAAAAGGACCTTGGTGATTGTAGGGATGACTTACAGCAGATTAGAAAGCTTGAGCGTATAGACATTAAGAAAGAGGATGTGCTGGAGCTGTTGGAAAGCATCAAATTGGATAAGTCTCAGTGACCAGACGAGATGTACCCCAGGCTGCTGTAGGAGGCGAGGGAGGAGATTGCTGAGCCTCTGGCAATGATCTTTGCATCATCAATGGGGACGGGAAAGGTTCGGAGGATTGGAGGGTTGCAGATGTTGTTCCATTATTCAAGATGTTGTTCCATTATTCAAGTTTCTCCTCATCTGCTTCTACTTTAGGCCAGAATTTATCAATCACCCCTGCTGTGGACTTATTCATATCTGGAAGAGCATAGACTTATTAGAAGTAGTTAGGGGGAGCTGATTTGTTACAAACCTTGACTGGGTTTTTTAGTATGGAACAGAGATGACTGATGTGTGTTGAGTAGTGGATGTTAAGTACATAGACTTTAGGAGAGCATTTAATAAAGTTCCTCATTGTATGCTGATCCAAATATTAAGGAACATGAGATCCATGGTGACCTGGTAGATTTGATTCAAACTATAGAAGACAGAGAATTGTGGTGGAATGATTTTATTTTGACTTGAGGTCTTTGCCAAGTCATGTTCCATAGAGATTAATACTGAGTTCTCTGTTGTTTGGGATATATTTAACTAATTTGATCAAAATATAGATCAATAAGTTGACAACAAAATTCAAGGAGCTGTGGATATTGGGGAGGTTTTCTAACAGGATATAGACCACTTCGGCCCTCACCCCATCCTCCCGCCACCACAACAGGGACAGAGTTCCCCTTGTCCTCACCTACCACCCCACCAGACTCCGGATCCAGCACATTATCCTCCGCAACTTCCGCCAACTTCAACAGGACCCCACCACTAAGCACACCTTTCCCTCTCCACCACTCTCCGCTTTCCGCAGGGATCGGTCCCTCCACGACTCCCTGATCCACAGGTCTCTCCCCACGGATCTCCCACCCGGCACTTATCCCTGTAAGCATAAGTGCTACACTTGCCCTACACCTCCTCTCTTGCCACCATTCAGGGCCCCAAACAGTCCTTCCAGGTGAGACAACACTTCACTTGTGAGTCCGTAGGGGTCATCCATTGCATCCAGTGCTCCCGGTGCGGCCTCCTCTACATTGGTGAAACCTGACGCAGCTTGGGGGATGGCTTTGTCGAGCACCTCCGCTCCGTCCGCCAAAACAGACAGGATCTCCCAGTAGCCACCCACTTCAACTCTGCTTCCCATTTCCATTCAGAAATGTCCATACATGACCTCCTCTACTGCCATGATGAGGCTAAACTCAGGTTGGAGGAGCAAAACCTCATATACCATCTAGATAGTCTCCAGCCCCTTGTTCTGAACATAGAATTCTCCAACTTCCAGTAATTCCCTCCCCCTCCCTTCCCCTATCCCTATGTCACTCTGCCCCCCTCCCCCAGCTGCCTCCCTCATGGTCCCGCCTCCTTCTACTACCCATTGTGCTTTCCCCTATTCTTTCTTCACCTTTCCTGCCTATCCCCTCCCTGCCTCCCTTCCCCCACCCCTTTATCTTTCTTCTTTCCCCTTTTTCACTTGGAACCTACCAGCCTTCTCCTTCCCACCTGTTGTAGCGTGGATGAAGTTACCGGAGAGACAGAGTCACTGGTAGATACAAAGCAGCTTCTTTATTCAACACAGCAAGGTACAGCAGGCATCTTACGGACGGAGACGCTTTCCGCAGAAAGGTCTGCTAGCTAAAATGTGGGCTCGATATTTATATGCTAAACACAAAGGCAATCGCTACTTAAAAAGTTATAGACAATGCTTCCTTTTGAAGTTACATACAAACATCACACCTTTGGATTTCATCCTTTCCTCCTGACGCCAACATGTCTGTGTTGGTATCCACAGCCTTTAGTTCAATCCACAATACATTTATTTGGCATTTTATGTGCTAACATGGAAGACAATTAATATTTATAATGTATAGATAAGACTGTCTTCGAAACTACAGCATCAGGCACCAGAAGCATCTGGTATTTACACCTTTTAGGAAGTCCGTTGTGGTGGACTCAATCCACAGTCCTTTGTCAAACAGTTAAAATAGAAGCCTAGTGGCCAAAGTCATTAAGTGTTCATCCACCCAAAAAGAAATCCACTCTAACACCACCCTCCCCCCACCTTCTTTATAGGGCCTCTGCCCCTTCCCCCTACAGTCCTGACGAAGGGTTCTGGCCCGAAACATCAACTCATATTTTCCACGGATGCTGCCCAACCTACTGAGTTCCTCCAGCGTGTTGTGAGGAGATAGACCAGTTGGACAGATGTGAAGGGAAATGGCTAACGCAGCTTTAAATGTGAGCTGTGAACTTCGCGATGTCGAAGGTAAGAGGGAAGCAGGAACATTATTAGCATTAATGTTCAGAGGGTTCTTGTGGTCCATGGTTCCTGAAAGTTCACATTTCAAAGTAAATTTATTATCAAAGTACATAAACTGTACGTAACTATATACTAACCCTGAAAATCCTTTTCTTGTGGGCATTCACAGTAGAACAGAGAAACACAATTGATCAGTGCAACACAAATGAAGGCTGACAAGGTGCAAAAGAAGACAAACTTCAAATACAAAAAAAACCAATAATAATAATACAAATAAAAAATAAATAGGAGATAAATAACACAGAACATGAGCTGCAGAAAATGGTAATATAAAGAGTTTGAGTCACAATGAAGGCATATGGCATACCAGCTTTGTGGAGGGCTGAGTATAAAAGTCAGGAGATCATGTTGCAGTTGCATAAAACTTTGGTTGGGCCACATTTGCAGTGCTGTGTGCAGTTCTGGCCACTGTATCACAGGAAGGATGTGGAAGCTTTGGAATGGGTGCAGAGGAGGTTGCCCTGATTGGAGTATATTAGCTGTAAGGAGAGTTTGGATCATCTTGGATAATTTTTCTCTCTGTATCTTCAGAAGTTGAGTAGAGTAGTGGTTGGTATAATGCTATTACAGTGCCAGCAATGCTGGTTTAATTCTGCCACTGTCGGTAAGGTTGGGAGGCAGGGTGGAGATACCTCTCTACCAAAGGAAGTGTAAGGCAATCCTTCCCTCCACTAGCCTGCAGGTCACCGCTGGGCAATTGTAGCACCTGCTTGGCCCCATAATCAGGGTCACGTGAATCCATGGAAGCAGGTGGTGGATGGTCGTATGAGCAACTGTTGCACATCACAAGTCCTGATTATGCAACCACTGACACGAGGCAGACAACCTCTGAAGAGCATTGATAATGGCCGGGATCACTCATCTTGTGAGGACACTACCCAGAAAAAGGCCATGGCAAATCAAGAACAATAATGGCAATAAAAAGACCACGATCACCCACATCATACGTCCACATAATAAATGAACATCTGTAATTCTCCCCGTGACCACGTGAGTTTCCTCTGGGTGCTCTGGTTTCCTCCCACAATCCAAGGACATACGGGTTAGCAGGTTAATTGGTCACATGGGTGTAATTAAGTCAGAGACTTTTTCTCATGGTGGAAATGCTAAATACCAGAGTCACAGATTTAAGTGGTAGGGAAAAATTGACAGGAGGTTTAGGAAGCAAGCAGTTTACATAGAGAGTAGTAGGTTCGTAGAATATATTGCCAGAGGAGGTGGTGGAAGTAGATATTTTAACAACATAAAACAGGCAGAGAATATAAGAACATGGAACATGTGCAGGGAGATGTGCTGTTTAAATCGGAATCTTTGCCAGCATAGACATTGTGGGCTGAAGGGCTTATTCAGATCTGTACTACATGCTTCCTTGTTTTGTATTATTGATACACTGATGGAGTTTTGTGTTTCATGATTTCCAATCTCAGTATCATCTGCAACTCTCATTCAGAGCAGTCCTTTATCTGAGTCAGAGAATTATCAGTGTAAGATCCACTGCCGATGCTGGAGCACGAAAGCCATGTAAGTACAGGGCTGCGGGAATGTTACACTGTCAGAGATGATAACTTTACTATCAGCTATTAACACCAAGGTTCGTCAGCCTTCTCAAGTAGATGTAAGAAATTCCATGGTACTATTTCAAAAAGAGCAAGAGAACTAACACTTTGTACTGTCCAATTTTGTCCCTCAGGCAGTATCACTAAATATCATTTCAGAGTTTGTTCTTGTCCACAGATTGGCGGCTGTACTTCCCATACTTCAAGAAGGACCTCATGATTTGTGAAGGGCACCAGGATTCCCTGAGGCAACAGAAGGCGCTATAAAAATTCAAGACTTTATTTTTGTCTTTAACTTCTAATATTCTAATGTGTTAGGTTAGAAGATTAAAACATTAAGGTGGCACTTAGTGTAATGCTTTATAGTGCCAGTGATCCAGGCTCAGTTCCTCCCTACTGACTGTAAAGTGTTTGTATGTTCTCCCCATGACCACATGGGTTTCCTCCAGGTGCTCTGGTTCCTTCCCACATTCCAAGGACGTACAGCTTAGTAAGTTAATTGGCCACTTGGGTATAACTGGGCGGTGTGGGCCGTGCTGTATCTCTGAATAGGATAAAAATAAAAGATGCTTTAAAGGCTTTGCAGGAAATCAAGTGCAAAGTTCAAAGTAAATTTATTATTGAAGAATGCATATGTCACCATGTACTGCATTGAGATTTTTTAATGGGTGATGGTAGCTTAAAGCTCTTATCTCATATAGGCTTAGTCCTCAACTGACCCACAAGGGATGTCATTTTAACTCACATGGGCGTTTTAGTCCTTTGATCTTTTTAATATTAAATTTTATGGTTGATCAATAAAATCAGATGTGGTAATCAGGCCATATTTAGTTCTTTAATGACACACTTGTTTTGATAGTTCTGGTTTTGTCTTCCACTTTGTATAATATAGCTATGTAGATCTCATTGCCCAAACCCCACTTCATCATCCACAAGACTATTTATTTCCCTGTGTAAGAATTACACTACATGGCTCATGAAGAATTTAAATGCAGGCTCTTGAGGTTTCAGTCAAATTGCTTCAGATCCTATAATTAGTGTCAGATCCAAAGCCTGTTTTTTTTAGAAATCAGCAATGGATTCATCTTTAAGCCTCCTTTCTGCTCCAAAACTCCTATCCCCGAG
Organism: Mobula birostris; assembly: GCF_030028105.1. Lineage (NCBI taxonomy): Eukaryota > Metazoa > Chordata > Chondrichthyes > Myliobatiformes > Myliobatidae > Mobula > Mobula birostris. The sequence goes on along the minus strand of NC_092379.1, from coordinate 123,096,095 downwards.
CTGAGAATATGCATCTTAATTGTCCATACAACAACGAGAGGCCATGGCCCATATCACTACCAATGGCATATTTAGAAAGAGGACTGTGGTCTTAAAGGCAGAGTTTAGGAGCTAATAAAGAGATTAAAAAGCAAAAATTCAAAGGTAGCAATCTGTGGATTACAAGCGGTGCCATGTGTTAGCGAACACAGACGTAGGAAGATGAAGCAGATGAATGTGTGGCTGGAGAGATGGTGAGAATAAAGGCTTTAAATTCCTGAAGATTTGTGACTACTTCAGGGGATGATGGACCTCTATAAACAAGATGGATTGCACTGCAAGGGGGACAATATCCTCTTGGGAGAGGGGGGCACAGTGCAAAGGTGTGCTAGCACTTTTGTGGGGAGTTATTTGCCTTACGGGTGGGAACCTAAGGGTTGAATCAGAAGGGAGACAAGCCAGGCTGTAATTAAAGAATGAAGTTTCAGGTTAAGGGGTATTAAGGAACACAAAGCAAAAAGAATAGGTAATAGCACAGGACAATGACAGGATAAGATTAGCTTTATTTGTCACACGTACATCAAAACACACAGTCAAATGCATCAAATGTATTAAATCACATCAGCAAGGATTAGAACGTAAGAAAAAGGAGCAGAATTAGGCTATTGAGCCCGTCAAGTCTGCTCTGCCATTCCATCATGGCTGATTTATTATCCTTCTCAACCCTATTCTCCTGCCTTCTCCCCTTAACCTTTGACACCCTTCCTAAGCAAGAATCTATCAATCTCCACTTTAGATATACCCAGTGACATGGCTTCTGCAGCCATCTGTGAGAGTGAATTCCACAGATTCACCACCACTCTCTGGCTAAAGAAACTCCTCCTTATCTCTGTTCTAATTGGACGTTCTTGTATTCTGAGGCTGTGCCCTCTGGCCGATCGACTCAGCCACTATAGGAAACATCCTCTCCACATCCACTCACAAGACTCCAAGTGTGGTCTAAACAATGCCTTATAAAGCCCCAGCCTTCCATCCTTGGTGCTGAGGGCAGTCCGCAATGTCACAACATTTCTGGCACCAACATAGCATCACTAACCTTAACCCCTACACCTTTGGAATGTGGGAGGAAAGGGGAGACTTGGAGGAAACCCACACGGTCACAGGGAAAATGTGTAACCTCCTTACAGGCGGTGACCAAAATCAAACGCCAATTCGTGATCGCTGGTGCTGTGAAGCGATTGTGTTGACTACTCCATGATAAGTGAGAGTGTATGGAGAAGGGGCAGGCTATTCATAGTACAGTGCGCCAGTAAACTGAGTCAGAGTAATTCAGTGAAACCAGAGGAAAAAGTATCAAAAAGTCATGGGGAACACTTTCCACAGATAAGCATTAGGATTTCCTTTGGATCTTTAAAATGAAATGAAATAACAACTAAACTTGAATAACGATGCATTTGAAGTTTGGTAAATGGTGGTGGTTGTCCATTGTGTTCGAAGATGACAAGAAACCTGGGCAGGAGAGCTTTTAAAAGTGGAAAAGCTATTCAAATGGGGCAGCTCCACTCTCTCGACCCCAGAAGTCCGGGTTCAGTGGTTCGAAGAAGCACCACAAACTGGGGTTGTCCTTGGTTGCAGTGGATGACCATGATGTCTTTTGTGCATTGTCATGCCCTTCGCTCTCCACGGAGCATTGCAGAGCTGCCTTCCTGGCCATTGGATCTGGCTGTAGATCTCATCTGCTTAATCCGCTAGAGCTGGCTTCTCGTGCTAGGACAGGCCACACTCTGGCACACTGCTTCGACAGGTGGGTTAAACCAGGTGAGGGTAGTTGGCAGCCTCATACCCTGGAGTTAGGTAATTATGGATGGTTAATTACATGCACAGCTAGTCACATGGGAATATAATATGGTGGTAATAAAAGAAGGGACCCAGCTAGGCTTTAAATATTCCTGGATACACAGCAATCAGGAAGAATAGGGAAAGAAGGAAAGGAGAATAACAGGTTTAGGAAAATTAGGTTTTTGAGAGATATTGAGGCTCTGGTTATGAAAAAGAAGGAGGTGCATAGCAGATAGGAACAAACAAGGTACTTGATAAGTATAATAAATGCAAGAAAACAATGAAGAAGGAAATCAGGAGGGCTAAAAGAAGGCATGAGTTTTCTCTAGCAGACAAGGTGAAAGAGAATCCTAAAGGCTTCTACAGATATGTTAAGATCAAAAGGCTAGCAAGGGACAAAATTGGTCCTTTGGACAATCTTTTATGCGTGGAGCTGAAATAGATGGGGGAGGTCTTAAATAGCTGTTTTACACCTGTATTTACTCAGGAGATGGACACAGAGTCTATAGATGTGAGACAATGCAGCAGCAAGGCCTTGAACCCTGCACAGGTTAGAGGAGGAGGTGTTTTCTGTCTTGAGGCAAATTAGGTGGATAAATCTTGGACCCTGTGGGAGGCTAGTGTAGAAATTGTAGGGGCCTTAGCAGAGATACTTAAAACATATTTAGTCAACAGTGAGGTGCCAGAGGATTGGAGAGTAGCTAATGTTCCATTGTTTAAGAAAAGCTCTAAGAATAAGCCAGGAAATTATAGAATGGTGAGCTTGATATCAGTAGTGAGAAAGTTATTGGAAGATATTCTAAGGGACTGGACATATAAGTATTTTGATAGACAGGTAAGTATTTGATTAGGGATAGACAACATGGCTTTGTGGTAGTAAGTCATGTCTAACCAATTTTATAGAGCTTTTTGAGGGAGTTTCCAGGAAAGTCAATGAAGGCAAGGCAGAGAATGTTGTCTACATAGGCTTCAGCAGGGCATTTGACAAGGTCCCACATTGGATGTTGGTCAAGGAGGTTCAGTCGCATGGCATTCAAGATGAGGTCGTAAAAATTGCATCAGATATTGGCTTCACAAGAGAACCCAGGGAGTGGTAGTAGATGGTTGCCTCTGTCGCTGAAGGCCTATGACTGGTGGTTTGCTGCAGGGATCGGTGCTGAAATCTATATCAATGATTTGCATGATAATGTGCTTAACTGAATCAGCATATTTGTGGATGACACCAAGATTGAGGGTATAGTGGACAGCAAAGAAGACTATCAAGGCTTGTAGTGGGATCTGGACCAGCAGGTGAAATGGGCTGAAAAATGGCAGATGGAATGTAATGCAGACAATTGGGAGGTGTTGCACTGTGGGAGGACCAACAAGGCCAGGTCTAACATGGAGAACGGAAGGGCACTGAGGAGTGCAGCAGAATAGAGGGATCTGGGAATACAGATCCATACTTCCATAGATAGGGTAGTAAAGGAAGCTTTTGGCACATTGGCATTCATAAATCAACGTAGTGAGTACAGGAGTTGGGGGTTATGTTGAAGTTGTATAAGACTCTGGTGAGGCCTAATTTGCAGTATTGTGTCCGGTTTTGGTCACCTATTTACAGGAAAGATGTAAATAAGATTGAAACAGTGCTGAGAAAATTTACAAGGATATTGCCAGACCCTGAAGACCTGAGTTATAGGGAAAAGTTGAGATGGTTAGGACTTCATTTCCTAGAGCGTACAAGAATGAGGGGTATTTGATAGAGGTATTCAAAATTATTAGATTAGATTAGATTAGATTAGAGGACACTCAGTCCTCATTTATTGTCATTTAGAAATGCATGCATTAAAAAATGATACAACGTTCCTCCAGAAAGATATCACAGAAACATAGGACAAACCAAGACTAAAACTGACAAAACCACATAATTATAACATACAGTTACAACAGTGCAAAGCAATACCATAATTTGATAAAGAGCAGACCATGGGCACAGTAAAAAAAAGTCTCAAAGTCCCGATAGACTCATCATCTCACGCAGCAGCACCATTGGAAGCACCTGACCGCAGCAGACTCTGAGTCCATCCGAAAACTTCGAGCCTCCGACCAGCCCCTCCGACACAGCCTCTCCGACCACCATCTCTGCCGAGCGCTTCGATCCATCCCCGGCTGCCGAGCAACAAGCAAAGCCGAGGACTCAGGGCCTTCTCCTCCCGAGATTCTGGACCACACAGTAGCAGCAGCAGCGAAGCAGGCATTTCAGAAGTTTCACCAAATGTTCCTCCGTGCTCTCACGTCAGCCTCCATCAAATCAGGATTGTGCACGGCACCCTACTTGACAAATAACAGACATCACCACTGGAGTGGCCGCTGCGAGCTGCGTTGCGCGGCCACCTTCTCCTCCCTCCTATAGATTGGGAAAACATAAGCAGGCTTTGTCCACTGATGTTGGATGACACTACAACTAGAGGTCATAGGGTAAGGGTGAAAGGTGAAATGTTTAAAGGGAACATGAAGGGGATCTTCTTCACTCAGGGGGTGGTGAGAGTGTGGAACAAACTGCCAGCAGAAGTGGTGGATCTGGTTTTGAGTTCAACATTTAAGAGAAATTTGGATGAGTACATGGATGAGAGGGGTATAGAGGTCAATGACCAGGTCAATGGGACTAGGCAGAGCAATAGGTCAGTACAGACTAGATGGGCTGAAGGGTCTGTTTCTGTGCTGCAATGTCTTATGACTCTTTGACTATGGCCCTAAGACAATAAACTATAAAGGATATTCTCTAACGGCAGTGCAGAATGGATGTAATAGTGTGCGTGCCATGGAATACACAGGAGACACAAATGATGATGGATTCTAGAATCAGGAGCAATGAACGATCTGCTGGAGGAATTCAGCAGGCTGAACAGAATATGCGGGAAGAAAGGAATTGTTTATGTCTCTGATGCAGGGTTTTGACCAGAAACATGACTATTCCTTTCATCCCACAGATGCTGCTTGTTCCACTGAGTTCCTGGTGCAGATAGTTTGTTGGAACATGACAGGACACATTGACGATGTGCTTAATAATAATTTGCCAAACTGTTATCAGACAGCTTATCCTTGATTAACTTAACATGTTCAATGAAAGCATTAGACTGCACCAAGAAAAAAATTATTAGAATGACTCTGGTATGAGGAACTCTAGTAACAAAGATAGATTAGAGAAGCACAGTGTTTACTTGGGGGAAGAGAAGACTAGGTGGAAATCTGTTAGAAATATGAAAAATTGAGGAAAGGTATGAATAGAATGGATTGTTTGAGGTTGCTTCCTTTGCTGGAGGCGTCAAGGAATAACTGTCATGGGTATAAAGTAAAGGTGAAGAATATTCAGAGTGGCATGAGGACCTTTTTTCCACAGAACGTTGCTGGAATCGGGAATGCACTGCCTGAGATGTGCTGGAGGTTCTTGAAGAGGAAATTGAGCAGTGGCTGGTAGGTGAACCTACAGAGTTGCTCCTAGAGACCTGGTATGGAATGATGGGCTGAATGTCCTTCGGTGCTGTATCCATTCTGTGAGTCCGTGAAAACCCAATTGCTACATATATCTGGGGGCAACACAGTAGTGTAGCGGTTAGCATAATGCTTTACTGTGCCAGCAACACGGGTTCAATTTCTGTCGCTGTCTTTAAGGAGCTTGTACGTTCTCCATGTGACTGCATGGGTCAGTAGGCTAATTGATCACATGAGTGTAATAGAGTGGCGCGGGCTAATTGGTCTGAAAGGGACTGTAAACCGTGCTCTCTCCGTAAATAAATAAGAATAAAATAATTACTTGAAACAATATATCCTAATAAATGATTACAGTTTTTCTGCAACAATTCCCAACTAATGAATGGGTAATTCCCTGAAGGAGCACTATTATTTTTCTTCTCCATTCCATACAAGAACAAAAGTACCATGATAGATCGTGCTACAATACTCAACACAGCTTATAATGTACATTCTTTCCTGTCGACATCTCATATATCATCGCAGGGCTGCATGAAGAAGATTGTTATGTTTCATTCCTCAAGGCTCAGAGAATATTCTAGCTAAATGTTGCAAATAGCCCTTTGTGGGATGCAGGAAAATCCACTCTTTCCACCCTTTACGTCGGCTGCGAGTTTTTATGACCAGTCTGCGATTCTTGCCCAGTATCTCTCTGAACTTTTGTAATCCACGTTCTTTCCTCATCTGGTTTTCATTGAAGCCTCCCACTTGTAACTGCTCCTTTATGCTGACGGTTTCCTATGAATTTATAAATCCACACCAAAAACATTTTCCCACAAGCTTAATTTATGCTTGGAAAGTCATCTCCGTCTTCAGACTGCTCAGCATGAGGCATAGGGTACAAATGACTTTACTAGGTGACGGACCAAACAAACACCTGCTCCTTCACTTATGCCAATAACGTTCTTTCGTGATCATTGCACTTACACTTCACAACTTGCAAAATTTGGCATTATAATCCATTTATATTGCATGGGTTTACTTAAACATTTTAATGGATATTGAAAATTGGGGAAAATTAAACTCGGAGGAAAATATTGCAATTATTGTTATTTAAGTATGATCAGCTGTAAGATTTCCAGTGAAATTGGACTGTTGGACTTTGGTGGTCAGTTCATGGCCAGAGGCTTTCCACTAGCATGAGGGGTATTTGGATGCTTCCATTGCTATAGTGAGTGTGTATCATCAAGTTCAAGAATGTGAACTTCAATCATTTGTTGTTATTACACAATATACATTTACTCTGTAATGTGGATAACAAGTGTAGACCATAAGACAGAGTTAGGAGAATTAGGCCATTCAGCTCAGCAAGTCTGCTCTGTCATTCTATCATAGCTGATTTATTATCTCTTTTTCCAGTCTTCTCCATGTAACCTTTGACACCTGACCTATCAAACCTTGCTTTAAATACAGTGTACGGAATGACTTGGCCTCCACTACCGCCTGTAGCAATGAATTACACAGGTTCATCACCATCTGGCTAAAGAAATTCTTTTTCATCTCTGTTTAAAAGGGATATTCTCATATTCTGAGGCTGTGCTGTCTGGTCCTAGACTCCTCGACCGCAGGAAACATCTTTTGCACATCCACTCTATTCAAACCTTTCAATATTCAGGAAGTTTGAAAGAGATCCTGCCTCATCCTCCTTAACCCTGGGTGTAGTCAGCTTGGTGTACTCAGTGTTGTTTGCCGGAGGCTGCTGCAGTTTGGGTGAATGCCTTTTTACTCATTTTCAGGATCTGAGGGTCAACATCTATTGGCTATCACTAAGTACTTTGAGAAAATAGTGGTGAATTACCTTCTTGACCTATAGCCATCCTTCTAGTGAAGGTACACACACAGTACTTTCGGGTAGGGAGTTTCATGGTGACAAAGGACTGGTAATATTTTTCCAGAACAGAAATGGGAATTGAAATGTACGCTCCGTGGTTTGTGCATGAATGCACAATGCAGTAACAAAGCTACTGAAATTCAGTTTCATTGCTGGTAATAGCAGTAGTAGGTCTGTAATTCCCAGGATTGTCCCGATTTCCTTTCTCGAATAAGGGAATAAAATTGCCTGGCCTACGTTCTTCTGGTTCTGCTCCTGTGGCCAGTAAAGATGCAAGGATCATCGCCCAGTGTGGAGCAATTCCTTCCCTCACTTCCCGCAGTAACCTGGGATATGTCCCGTCTGACCCTGGGGACTCATCTATCCTAACACTTTTCAGAAGTTCCAAAGCAACCTATTTCTTAACCTCAACGTGTTCCAGCACATTAGCATGTTCTTCACTGACTTCACGTTTGTCAAGCTCTCTCACATTAGTGAATACTGAAGCAACATATTCATGAAGGACCTCTGACTCCAGGCACGTTTCCACTTTTATCTTTAATCAATCCTACCTTCACTCTAGTCATCCTTCTGTTCTTCACGTATGTGTGGAAAATGAATCTGACTCAACAAGGCCTTCTTATATCTTCTTCTGGGTCTCCTGAGTTCCTACTTAAGCTCCTTCCTGACTACCTTATAACTCTCAAGAACCCTAACTTTGCTTCATAAACCTAAGTATACTTCTTTCTTCCACTTGACTAAGTGTTCCACTTTTCTTGTCAACCATAGTTCTTTCACCTTGCCATCCTTTCTCTGTCTCAATGGGCCACACCTTTTCAGAACCTTATGCAAGTGCTCTCTAAATATCCTCCACAAAAGCAATGTTGTTGAAAATGAGATAAAGATGAACTCTTTATCTTTCAACCTACCTCATATTGGCCTTTGTGCCTTTTTCGTCATCCTGCATTGTGTGCTCTTTGTAACACTATACTCTGCACAGTGTTATTGTAGTTTTCCTTTATATTACCTTGATATACTTGAATTTGTATAAGGTATTGGTAAGGCCAAATCTGGAGTATTGTGTACAGTTCTGGTCACCAAGTTATATGAAGGATGTCAATAAAATTGAAAGAGTACAGAGGAGGTTTACTAAAATGTTGCCTGGGTTTCATCTCATAAGTTACAGAGGAAGGTTGAACAAGTTAGGTCTTTATTCTTTGGAGCGTAGAAGGTTGAGGGGAGGCTTGATAGAAGTGTTTAAAACTATGAGGGGGATTGATAGAGTTGACGTGGTTAGACTTTTTCCATTGAGAGTGGGGAAGATTCAAACAAGAGGGCATGGGTTGAGAATTAGAGGAGAAAAGTTTAGGGGTAACATGAGGAGGAACTTCTTTACTCAGAGAGTGGTAGCTGTGTGGAATGAGCTTCCAGCAGAAGTGGTTGAAGCAGGTTCTATGTTGTCGTTTAAAGTTAAATTGGATAGATATATGGACAGGAAAGGAATGGAAGGTTATGGGCTGAGTGCAGGTCAGTGGGAATAGGATAGGGTAAGAGTTCAGCATGGACTAGAAGGGCTGAGATGGCCTGTTTCTGTGCTGTAATTGTTATATGGTTATATGGTTATATACTTAGTATGGAATAATTGATTGAATGACATCTAGACAAAACTTTTCACAGTATGATAGTACAGCACATGTGACAATAACAAACTAATTACTATTTACCAATAAATTTTGTCACAAGAAGTTAAAAAGTCTTTTGGGGAATTTGGTAGAACTATTGTTTGAATTTAGGGCCCAACCCAAACCCATTCCAATCTACATTAATGAGAGAATGGTGGTTGAAGGTATGTTGGTGGAATCCACATTGAGGAATCAGCTAGAAGATGATATCATGTTGCATAGCGTTCCATCTTACTTGCATCACCGTCTGGTATGAGAATTACAAGGCAACTGACTGCAAGACCATGTAAAAGATTGTAAGGCCTGCTGAGAGTATCATCGGGACTCTCTTCTCCCCATCTGAGATATTTATCAGGAAAAGAATGAATAGCATGTCAAAGTTCTTTCCTATCCTTCCCACAATCTGTTCGATCCCCTCCCATCAGGCAGGAGGTACTTTAGGATTAGGACAAGGACTGTTGGAATAAGAAACAGCTTCTTCCCCAGGTTAATTTATTGTGGTAGTAATACTTTACGTGTTGTGGGTCACTTATATGTAGTGCCTTGTGCACCTTGCTCCAGAGGAATAACGTTTGATTTTGTGGTATACATGTATATCATTGAAAAACAATAAAGTTGAAGTTGACTTGACTTGATGAGAGAACGTGGAGCTTGCATTGATCTAACAATCTTCAATTCTTTTCAGCATGTTCCAAGGTAATTCTGAAGTGTAGGCACCATTTCAACATTCAGTAAAGCAGGAGTCCATTTGTGCATAGCAAGTTTCAGTAACTAGTGGTACAATGCTTAATATCCTAGCGAGGGAATTATAATGAATGCAGGTTCTTGACCACCCGAGAACATCTGTTGGCCGCACCTATATGAAATAGGGATTTAAGAGCAACAACCACACAGATTTATCCACTAAATCACAGCAAGTACTGATACATCTGGACATGTCATATCCAGGAACAAAGTATGACCATAGATCCCTGGTCATGAGTAACAGGAGATAGAGACAAGGATGAAAAGAACTAAGTGAGCTACAGTGACCATACCCATCTGAGAATTTTAGTGAAGAGAATGATAACTCCAGGTTTGTCTACTTAACAAGAAAAAAATGTGCAACAGTGATCAATTCATTGTCAAATTGAATTTCTCATATGCTGTGTTACTCAGGTAAATGTTCTCTGTTCTGCATGGGTGGTGAGTCAGAGCAGATGGCTGGACATCAGACCTTTGTGTAAAATGTGGTGAGGTTTAAATATTCAAATCAATGCTTTTGGGAATGTCAGGAACGCAGACAAGCATCCATGGTTTTCCAGGAGGAATACTCTTTGAGTTCCGTTTGCCTGTAAGAAATTGGAGATCAGGCTAGTTTTTGGCTGGCGACTTCTTATAGAGAGACCCAAAAAGACATTCACATGATAATTTAAAAATAGTCTTCAGTAGTGAATTTCTGAGAACTAGGACTTTGTCTTTTTGTTGGCCCAAATTTTAAGATCAGCACTTTTGATTACTCCAGTTAAGAAATGGAAGATTACTTTTACCTGGGAATTTTTGTCTGTTGGAGGAGCAAGTGTCTGAAAAATTTCTTTATACCAAAGGCAGAATTTCGCCCATCTGTACAGTCCCAGGAGGGCATCTGGGAATGTGAAGGAAAACTGAGGAGTATTTTCCCTCTCAATAATATAGGTCTAAGCTTGCCTTATTGTAATCTGACCTGTGAACAATCTCATCCACAAATTAAAGTTCATTCCAATCCTGAAACTTTATGCTTTAGTTTCATTCCAAATTTTCCACAGGCAACTTTGCAATTTCTGTCATTTTGCTGTGTCGAGATGTATTAGGCAAGTCAATGATGTATCATGCACCTTACCAATTCTAATCATGGTAAGCGTATTAAAAATGAGAAAATCCTGAAATATTTCAAAAACCTCAATCAAATCAACCTTGACTTACTTTCCAAATAAGTGGGAACTTTGGAGGAGGTCTTTTGAACCTTGAGGCTGTCTATCAAATAATCACACAACACACTGTCTCATCAGCAATTGAGAGTGAAAAGAACAAAAGAGAGTAAAGGGCCAGGAGGTGGAATCCAATTGCTGATGACCGGATTACACATCATCTGTAGGGTGAGGATTCCTTCCTATCTCTAATTTAACTTTTCATTTAGAGATACAACATGTCACAGGCCCATCCAGCACAACGAGCCTCTGCCACCCAATTATACCCCATGTGGAACAATTAACCTACTAACCAGTGTGTCTTTGGAATGTGGGAAGAAACCAGAGCACCAAGAAGAAACCTACGCAGTCACAGGGAGAACATACGAACTCTTCACAGGCAGTGGTGGGAATTAAACCCTGGTTACTGGGCTGTAAAGCGAAGTGCAGACTGCTCTACTACTGTGCTGCCACAACTTTCATCAGCAAATCAAATTGTCTGGACATTGAATTTTCCCATCTCAGGTACCCGATCCCCCTGCTGCTCTCTTCCCATACATACTCACCTATTCAACTCCTTCCCGTCTCCCTTTGTTCACCTCTCTCATCCTCCCCCCCCCCACCCATCTGGTTACATCTGCCCATCTTCTCCTCCCTATCAGGTTCCACCTATCACCCTACCGGCTTCTGTCCTAAATTCCCGCCATCATAATGCTGTACGCTGGCAATGTTTCCTCTTCCCTTACAGTCCCAGTACAGGGTCCCAATTCCAAACAATGACTCATACCTTTTGCCTCCACAGACGCTGCTTGGCCTTAGGAGTTTTCCTGCATTCTATTTGCTGTTCCAGCTGGATGGCGATGCCTTTGTCTTCTGCTATTAGAGAGGAGTAAGCTTGAGAAAGGATTTGCGTAGGGATCCCTGTTACGGTAGCATCTTGGGAAGTCTATCATCCCCAAATTGACAGGATAGAAAGAGAAGAAGGAATATTACACTGAAATATTCAATAGAAAGTAAATTTAGGTAGGGTATAAAATAGGCAGTCAAACTGATCTTGTCGTACATTCCTGCCATGAGGGATATTTTAAATGACCTCAACTCTTTCTAATTGTGTAAATATAAACACTACCTAAATATACACTTCTCTGCATTCATTGTTTTCCTTGGGTGAGTTACATTGACTTTTCAACTATCTTTTGAAGCATCTCAGTAGATCCAGAGGGTCCTTAGGGTAGCTTCCATACACTTAGGAGTGGGGAGTGATGGGAGAATAGAGAGTGTTATTCCTTTGGAATCTGTAGGAGTATTACTAAGGCTTGTACTAATACTTGTAGCAATTCCACCACACAGGAACTTTGGAGCTATAGGTATTGAAAATAAACATGAAAGAATGTTTGTATTTTGTCTTTAGTTATTGTGGTGACTGATATGGAAATCTTTGGAAACCATTTCAATTCAATTTTGTCTACATTAATGACCAAGTAAAATCTTTCATTTTTGATACAGTGATGTCAAAAATGTAGATAAATCATAACTTTGACGAATATCCTTAGATTAGTTAAGACATACTCTACCCAAGGGTAGCCTCAAAACAAACTCTTCACAAAAGAGTGAATCACTAGTCAGTTAATGCTCTTCCAGTAAAGAACAATGCATGTAGAAAAGTTAGACACATTAACGCATGACAATGTCCCAGACAAATTTTGGGTAACCTATTTGGAAATGGTTACAGTGGTGAGAAGTATTGCAACACTGAAAATTCCCAAACCAACGAGAGAGCCAGGACTAGGTTATAATTTTTGAAACATTTTGTTTTCCAAACATGAAGTTTAATCATAAAATTTGCCAGCATGCGAGATGACCCACCCAGTGGTCATTGTAGACACTACTGACTCAGCAAACTCCAATTCCAAAAGTTTCCTTTTGGAAAGTGCTATAGGGCTATCAAATCAAAACATCTTCAAAGTTTCTTCCTCCAGTTAATCATTCCAGTTAGCCCTCCTCGCCTCCCCCCACCGCCCCCCTTCCTGTACTGCACTTTAAACCACTATTTATAATGCTGTTTACATTATAAATACATGCTGCTTATTTGTGCGTTTATGTACATTTTATTCTATACCTGTACGTTAACTATCAACTACTTCAACTACTGCACAGAGTCTTTTCATCTTCAGAAGTTTTCTGATGACTCTGCCATAGTTGGATGCATCAGCAAGGGAGATGAGGCTGAGTACAAGGCTACGGTAGGAAACTTTGTCACATGGTGTGAGCAGAATTATCTGCAGCTTAATGTGAAAAAGACTAAGGAGCTGGTGGTAGACCTGAGGAGAGCTAAGGTACCGGTGACCCCTGTTTCCATCCAGGAGGTCAGTGTGGAGATGGTGGAGGATTACAAATACCTGGGGATACGAATTGACAATAAACTGGACTGGTCAAAGAACACTGAGGCTGTCTACAAGAAGGGTCAGAGCCGTCTCTATTTCCTGAGGAGACTGAGGTCCTTTAACATCTGCCGGACGATGCTGAGGATGCTCTACGAGTCTGTGGTGGCCAGTGCTATCATGTTTGCCGTTGTGTGCTAAGGCAGCAGGCTGAGTGTAGCAGACACCAACAGAATCAACAAACTCATTCGTAAGGCCAGTGATGTTGTGGGGATGGAACTGGACTCTCTCACGGTGGTGTCTGAAAAGAGGATGCTGTCCAAGTTGCATGCCATCTTGGACAATGTCTCGCATCCACTACATAATGTACTGGTTGGGCACAGGAGTACATTCAGCCAGAGACTCATTCCACCGAGATGCAACACAGAGCGTCATAGGAAGTCATTCCTGCCTGTGGCCATCAAACTTTACAACTCCTCCCTTGGAGGGTCAGACACCCTGAGCCAATAGGCTGGTCCTGAACTTATTTCCTGGCATAATTTACATATTACTATTTAACTATTTATGGTTTTATTACTATTTATTATTTATGTTGCAACTGTAATGAAAACCAATTTCCCCCGGGATCAATAAAGTACGACTATGACTATGACTATGACTAATCCCTAAGATTATTTTCATATAATTTTTCATTCTTTATAATTGTTGAATATTGTCAGTTCTGTTGCATGTTGCGCCAATGGAGCACAGCAGATTCCTAATACATGTAAATATATATGGCAAATAAAAGTGATCTTTAATCATATGTCACCATTCATGGTACAAGTTGGAGCTTTTCTGTTTTGTGCTGGTCTTACATTGTAGATGTTTCTCTTACATTAATTTCATGGCCAAAAAACTGAGGGTTGTCCAACAGGATTCCATCAATCAGTGTGGAAAGGCAAAGTGAGACCCATCGAGAAATTGTGGTGGCTTCAGTGGATTCTTCAGCACGTGGTCCTGGATCTTATCAGGCTAATCAGTCACATTTTGTTGTAGACAACTCCTTTCATTTGAAGACCAATGGATCTTGGCAGATCAAAATATATCTTCCATTGGGTTGATGTCTGTCTCACTATGTATCACTGAAAGTACCGGTGGAACACTGAGTTCTACAGAACCCAATCTTGACAAGGACAGTTGCGTCTCTATGAACACCTTCCTGGTAAATGCATGTTTCAGGAGGAGGTAGACGATGATCTGGTTCCCAATGCACCCATCTTAAGAACAAGGTAAGGTGATGCAGATTTCAAGATGTCATGATGGATCAAACATGAAGGGCCTTTGTCACCATCGTTCATGCAAGATCTTTGGTGTTTGGCTGAAATTGCAGCTAATGAGGCATTTTGTCAGTGCGTCCAGGGAACCATTCTGCAGGATTCTTCATCTCCTCTTCCAGTCTTGAGGACTTTCTATGTAGATCACTGTCTGAATCACTAATAATCTATTTTCAATTGCCTGGTGCCTGGAAAAACATGATAGCTGAAAATCAGCTTCAATCAATTGGGATTATGTCAGATCTGTACAGTAAAGAAGTGACTAACCACTTATGTTCTTTCTATATGATAAATATTGGTTTCAATCCATCCTTTTTTCTATTCCTATACTAATACCAGCATATTGCCACTGACTTCTGAATTTTATAACCAACAACCCATTGTACTCCTGTGTAACGTTATCCAGCAAGTTCCATATTCTTTTTGAGTGGGACAATAATGTCAGGGTCATGACACTAAACATGTTATCTAATTGTGGAATTAATTTGGAGACAGCACTGATGAGACTGCAGAACACATTTAGCATTACTGACCACCAGTCAGTTTTTAGTTTTGTTTAGAGATACAGCAGGGTAACAGCTTTTTCCAGCTCAATGGGCCCATGTGACCAATTAACCTACTCATCCGTACATCCTTGGAATGTGGGAGGAAACTGGAGCACCTGGAGGAAACCCACGCAGTCATGGGGAGAGAGTACTATAGACAGTGGCCGAATTGAACCCATATTTCTGGCGTTGTAATAGTATTATGTGATCCTCTGTGTATCCGTGCTACCCAATGCACTGACCACTTCTGGGTTATTCCTGAAATCTGAAATAGACTGGGTGGAAACTGCAGACATAAATCTACATCCTTTTATATGCTATTCACTAACCACATCACATTCAAAGTCCCATGTTAAACTCTGTATCTGCTTTTGTAGCTTCCAATTTCACTGATGAGTTAATTTCAGACTGTTCTGTATTTCAAATCCCAAATTGGTGAGTGAGTTTCTAAGCTTTCCTATAGTCAGTGTTGTTTTGTCTACAAGGATTCAGTTGCAGCTCTTAGCCCATGTGTTTGTTCTAGAATTATTTATAGTCACAGATCACAGCCTTATTACAAGATGGCTTAACCACTCCATCAGTTCAAGCCTTGATTTAATCTTGTGCAAGCTACACTTTCTTCACTGCATGTTTTTTTTTTGACAGATAAATCATGCTCTGTCATCAAAATTTCCACAGAATTAGAAATAGAACATTCAACCCAGTAAATCCATGCCAGATTTGTGTTTTGTATAAGCCTCCTTTCCACCCTCTTCATCCAGCTTCATCAATGCACCTTTGGATGCTAAGAATAAAATAATTCTATAAATCGCATTACAATTAATAGATAAAAGTTCAGTGACGTAACTAAACGATGGACAAGGATGAACATATTTTATTGTTGCTGGAATTTCAGAAGATATTTGACAAATTCTGCAGCAAGAGGTCATATTGCAACTTTATAAAACTCTGGTTAGACCACATCTGGAGTATCGCATACAGTTCTGATCGCCCCACTATAGGAAGGACGCTGAGGCTTTGGAGAGGGTGCAGGAGAGGTTTACCAGGATGCTGCCTGGTTTAGAGGGCATGTGGTATCATGAGAGGCTGGATAAACCTGGGTCGTTTTCTTCAGAGCAGCAGAGACTGAGGGAAGATCTTAGAGTCTTATAAGATTATGAGAGGCATAGAGTAGACAGGGAGCATCTGTTTCCTCGGGTTGTAATTGTCTAATACCAGAGGGCATGCATTGAAGGTGAGGAGGGGTAGGTTCAAAGGGATATGAGAATTAAGCTTTTTTACTTACAGAGTGGTGGATGCCTGGAATGCGCTGCCTTGTTTAGTGGTAGAGGCAAATGCATTCGAGACTTTTAAGAGACGCTTAGATAGACTCATGAATATGGGGAAGATAGAGGGATATGGACATTGCGTAGGTAGGAAGGATTAGTTTTCAGGGTTCTTTTTGATTTGCTTTTTAGCTCATTTGGCACAATATTGTGGGCCGAATGACCTATTCTTGTCTATGTTTACGTCTATCTCAACTCTTGAAGACATAATTTAATTAAAGGTATTGACAATGATATATGAAGTTCTGTTAGATAGACTTTGGAACAATCAGAACATTTTTCCACTATTCAATGTGATTATAGTTGATTCTATGACTTAGCTCCATATTCCAACTATTTCTCTGATTCACCTAAAGCCTGGTCCTGATGAAGGGTCCTGGCCCGAAACGTCGACTGTACCTCTTCCTATAGATGCTGCCTGGCCTGCTGCATTCACCAGCATTTTTCGTGTGTGTTGCTTGAATTTCCAGCATCTGCAGATTTCCTCGTGTCTGTGTCTGCATGTTAAACACTGTAGGTTTGGTAAATATTTGCTGGAAGTGGTTGGAGTCTTTCTTGGCCTCGGGCACCAGTGGCATGAGATTGAAAGACCAAAGAGTCTATCTATCTCTGCATGTCTCTCAATGCTTGTGGAACTCCTAAAGAAACCACTGGAGTTAGTGTCATGAGAATAAAAGATAAAGAGTTTGTCTCTGTGTGTCTCTCTATGCTTGTGGAATTCCTTATTTATTGGGTACCTTTTGCTTGGTTCTTGGGACTTCGCCAAGACCGAAGAATCACAATCAATTGGTGCCTAGGACCCAAACCCAGGGTAGTTTCATGAGTTGACAAGGGATAAGATTCCTTTTCCAGTAATGCAACAACCCCAAGTGTAAAGCCAAAGCTACACAGGAATGGCTTAAAAACTACAAAATTAACGTATTGGGGTGGCCAAGTCAGAGTCCAGACATCAATCCAATTGAGAATTTGTGGCTGGATTTGGAAAGGGCTGTTCACTCATGATTCCCATGCAATCTGACAGAGCTTGAGCAGTTTTGTAAAGAAGAATGGGACAAAAATTGCAGTCTCCAGATGTGCAAAGCTGATAGAGACCTATCCACACAGCCTCAAGGACGTAATTGCTGTCAAAGGTGCATCTACTAAATACTGACTTGAAGGGGGTGAATACCTGTGTTTTATATTTGTAATTAATTTAGATCAGTTTATAGAGATCAGTTTTCACTTTGACACTGAAGAGTCTTTTACTGTTGATCAAGGTCAAAAAGCCAAATTAAATCCACTGTGATTCATTGTTGTAAAACAATAAAACACAAAAACTTCCAAGGAGGTGAATACTTTTTATTGTCATTGTAAATTAGGCTTAAATTACTTTGTTGTACTTATATGCTTATTACATCATCTCCTGGACACTCGAATTGTTTGGGTCTTTGGGGTCTGATCAGCCCAGCCCATTATGAGCCTTTTCCAACCAGCTAATCTGAGAAGGGTATTTGCCATCCGTAAAAGCTGTAAGTATTTTTAAATTTCCTTTTATTAGTAAGATAAAATAAAATGGAAAATAGGTCAGACAGCGTCTATGAAAAACAAACATGGGATATGCTTCGGAACCTTTGAAAGGAAAGTCTATTTTGTGAACACAATAGACTTATGGATAAATCAGTACAGGTGACCCATGCAATACCAGGGATGGGAGTAAAGGGGTAGTTGTGTTCCTAGAAAATGGTCTGTATTTTATTTTCCATAACATGAGGCTGCAGCATCCCCCATATGTCAAGAAATGCAAGTTAAAAAAATCTGTTTATTTACTTTTTTTTTAGCATAAATTTGGTACGTGGGGAGGAAACCTGAGCACTTGGAGGAAGCCCAAGCGGTCACGAGAAGAATGTACAAACTCCTTACGAACAGCAGTGGCAATTGAACCCTAATCCTACAGCTGGTGCTGTAAAGCATTACAGTTACTGCTATGCTCCCTTGCGAAAGAAGTGTATACAGCCCTGGAGCCCTCAGGCTGTGTATTGTGTGCCAACCTGGTCTGGGGATGGACTGATCAACTAATGCTGTAAACTTTAGGCTGATCCTCTGGGGCAGGGAAGGGCAGTGTGAGAGAAGGGCAGAGAAACATTCGATAAACTGTCTACCTTTTTCCGCCACTTGACATTAAGATTTGCAGCTCTTGGATCTTGGAGACATGGTAGTCCTCACCCTAAAATCTCTAATTCTACTACAGTTTCAGGAGATTAAACATTTGGTTTTGTTCTGCCAAACACGTTTCAAATGCTCAGCAGCCACCTTTTTGAGCCAATGAATGATTAAGAGGATTTAGTACTTTCCCAATTTCACTGCTGGCCCACTGTATGGAAGATGCGGCTACATTTTAGCCCAAGGCAGAAAAACAAGTGTGTGATTCAACCAGCAAGCTTCATACCCAAAAGAACTCTAATAAAGCACTGTTAACCCTTGAAAGCCCAGGAACAACAATTCAAAGTACACATATGTCACTATATATGACCCTGAGATTAATTTTCTTGTGAGTATACTCAACAAATCCAATAACTATAACAGTATCAATGAAAGATCACACCCAACAGGGCGGACAACCAGTGTGCAAAAGACAACAAACTGTGCAAATCGAAAATAAAAAAAAATCATAATAATGAAGAGTATGAGATGAAGAGTCATTGAAAATGAGCCCATTGGTGTGGGAACATTTCAGAGATGGGGCAAGTGAATTTGAGTGGAGTTTTCCCCTTTGGTTCAAGAGCCTGATGGTTGAGGGGTAGTAACTGTTCCTGAACCAGGTGGTGTGAGTCCTGAGGCTCCTGTATCTTCTTCCTGATGGCAGCAGCAAGAAGAGACCATGAGCTGAGTGGTGGGGGTCCCCGATGATAGATGCTGTTTTCCCACGGCAATACTCCATGCAGATGTGCTCAGTGATGGGGAGTGTTTTACTCGAGATGGACTGGTCTGTAGTCACTACTTTTTGTAGGATTTTCCATTCAAGGGCATTGGTTTTTCCATACCAGACTGTGATACAGCCAGTCAACATTCTCTCCATCATACATCTGTAGAAGTTTCTAGGCACATTGCAGATGCCAAAAAGTTTTTTGACGGGAGTCGTTGATTGGAGTATTGCGGAGATGCAACAGAAGCGTTTCATGCATATCTGGCAACAAGCTTTAAAAAGCAGGAAGTTTTTCAACAGGAGTTGTTAATTGGAGTACTGTACATATGCAATAGAAGCATTCCTGTGCGGGTCCAGCGAAGAGCTTTAAAAACCCAGTCTCTATGAAAGAAAGGTACCGCCCTGTGGAGCGGTCATTGTCAGAGTCAGAGTAGTAAGGCTTTGGCTCAACACGGCTACAACAAGAACAGGCAGAGGCAGGGTAAGTAGGTAAGTTCCTTATTCCTTATTTCCTTTTTTTCTGAATTAACTCTTGAGAGAATATGGGTTATGTCTGGAGAGCCAGCATTCTGTTCTGGGTGTCAGATGCAGGATTTCCAGGAAAGTTCTAGCCTCCCCGATGGCCGCAACTGAACTAGGTGCATTGCAATGCAGCTCCTTAGAGACCGTGTTAGGCAACTGGAACTGCAGCTCGATGACCTTCGATTTGTTAGTGAAAGTGAAGTGGGGATAGACAGGGGCTATAGGGAGGTAGTCACCCCAAGGCTACTGGAGACAGAAAAATGGGTCAAGGAGAGGGAAGGGAGAATGCTAGATGGTGGAGAGCACCCCTCTGGCCATCCCCCTCAACAATAAGAACTCCATTTTGAGTACTGTTGGGGGGCACAAATCCCCCTACTTAGGGGAAGCAATAGTGGCTGTGCCTCTGGCACTGAGTCTGGTCCTGTGCTCAGAAGGGTAGGGAAATGAAGAGGATGGCAGCAGTAATAGGGGACTCTATATTTGGGATATGGATAGGCGATTCAGCAGATGCAAAAAAGAAATATGGATGGTAGTCTTCCTCCCAGGTGCCAGGGTCCGCGATGCTTCTGAACACATCCACAATATCCTGAAAAGGGAGGGTGAGCAGCCAGGAGTCGTGGTACATATCGGTACCAACAACATAGGTAGAAAAAGGGAGGAGGTCCTGAAAAAAGAATACGGGGAGCTAGGAAGGAAGCTGAGAAGCAGGACCTCAAGGGCAGTAATCTTGGAATTGCTTTCTGTGCCACACGGCAGTGACGATAGGAATAGAATGGGGTGGCAGGTAAATGTGTGGCTGAAGAATTGGAGCAGGGGACAGGGATTCAGATTTCTGGATAATTGGGACCTCTTCTGGGGCACGTGTGACCTGTACAAAAGAGATGGGTTGCACTTGAATCTGAGGGAACCAGTATTCTTGCTGGCAGGTTTACTAGAGCTGTTAGGAGTGGTGTAAACTAACATGGAAGTGGGATGGGAACCAGGATGATAGAGCTGAGGATGAGCCAGCAGATTTACAAGTGGATGATGGGTGTAACATGAACGTAAGGAAGGTCAAATTGATGACTGGGTACTAATGCTGACAGAGCAAAGATACAAATTGTTCCACTGAGGCAAAATTCAAAAGGGCAAAGAATGCAGGACTGAAGGTGTTGTATTTAAATGTGCGTTGCATTCGGTAGATGAACTCGTGGCACAATTACAGGTTGGTCGGAATAACGTTGCAGGCATCACATGGCTGAAAGAAGGCCATATTTGGGAGCATAACATCAAAGGATATATTTTGTATTGAAAGGACAGACAGGAAGGCATAGGCAGTGGTGTGGCTCTGTTGGTAAGAGATGGAATTACATCTTTAGAAAGAAGTGACATAGGGTCTGAGAATGTTGTATCTTTGTGAGTGGAGTTAAGAAATTGCTAGGGTAAAAAAGCCATTGTGGGAATCATATATATATCCAAATAGTAGACAAGATGTGGGGTTGAGATTGCAAAGGGAGCTGGAAAAGGCACATAATAATGGTATTGACACAATTCTAATGTGGGACTTCAATATGCAAGGGGATTGGGATAATCAGGTTGTTGTCAGATTGCAAGAGAGGGAGTTTGTTGAATGCCTACGAGATGATGTTTTAGAGCAGCTTGTGCTCGAGCCTACTAGGGATAGGGCTATCTTAGATTGGGTGTTGTGTTATAACCTAGATCTTATTAATGAGCTTAATGTAAAGAAACTCTTAGGAGGCAGTGATCATAATATGATTGAACTCATTCTGCAATTTGAGAGGGAGAAGCATAAGTCACACGTATCAGTATCGCAATGGAATAAAGGGAATTATGGAGGCATGAGAGAGGAGCTTGTCCAGGTGAATTGGAGGAGGATACTGGTGGGGATGACGGCAGAACAGAGATGGCTGAAGTTTCTGGGAATAGTTCACAAGGCACAGGATAGATATCTATGTCCCATAGAAGATGTTCTCAAATGGCAGGGTTAGGCAACGGTGGTTGACAAGGGAAGTTAAGGACTGCATAAAAGCCAAGGAAAGGGCATATAAGGTAGCAAAAGTGAGTGGGAAGTTGGATGATTGGGAAGCTTTCATAATCCAACAAAAGGCAACTAAAAAAGCTATAAGAAGAGAAAAGATAAAATATGAGAGCAAACTAGCCAATTATCTAAAGCACGATACTATAAGTTTTTTCAGTTATATAAAGAGTAAAAGGGAGGTGAGAGTTGATATTGGACCACTGGAAAATGACGCTGGTGAAGAACTAATGGGGGATAAAGAAATTCCAGATAAACTTAATGAGTACCTTGCATCAGCCTTCACTGTGAAAGACACTAGCAATGTGCCAGACTCCAAGAGTATCAGGGAGTGGTGTGAGTGCCATTGCTATTACAAAGGGAAAAGTGCCAGGCAAACACAAAGGTAAATAAGTCACCTGGGCCAGATGGACTACATCCCAGAGTCCTGAGAGATGGACTAGTCCTGAAAAGATAATGGATGCATTAGTCATGATCTTTCAAGAATCACTTGATTCTGGTATGGCCCCAGAGGACTAGAAGATTGCACATGTCAGTCCACTCTTTAAGAAGGGAGGAAGACAAAACAAAGGAAATTATAAGCCAGTTAGCCTAACCTCAGTGGTTGGTGTCAATTATTAGGGTTGAGGTTTCGGGGTACTTGGAGACTAATGATAAAATAAATCAAAGTCAGCATGGTTTTTGTAAAGGAAAATCTTGCCTGATAGAGTTCTTTGAGGAGGTAACAAGCAAGGTAGAGAAAAGAGAGCAGTGGATGCCATTCACTGTTTTTCAAAAGACATTTGATAAGGTGCCACACATGAAGCTACTTTACAAGATAATGGCATTGCGGGAAGGATACTGGCATGGATAGTTGAATGGCTGACAGGCAGGAGGCAGTCAGTGGGAATAAAGGTGACCTTTTCTGGTTGGCTGTCAGTGACTAATGGTGTTCCTCAGGGTTCGGTATTAGGACGGCTACTTTTCACGTTGTCTGTCTATGATTTGGATAATGGAATTGATGGATTTGTGGCAAAGACTGTGGATGATACAAAGACAGGTGGAGGAGTAGGTAGTGCTGAGGAAGCAATGTCATTGCAGCAGGACTTAGACAAATAGGAAGAATGGGCAAAAAGTGGCAGATGGAATACAGTGTTGGGAAATATATGATACATAAAATACGTATGTATTTGAGTAGAAGTAACAACAGTGTAGACTATTATCTAAATGGGGAGAAGTTTCAAGCATCAGAGGTGCAGAGGGACTTAGGAGTCCTCGTGCAAGACTCCCAGAAGGTTAATTTACAGGTTGAGTCTGTGGTAAAGACAGCCACTGCAATCTTGGCATTTATTTCAAGGGGAAAAGAATATGAAATTAAGGAGGTAATGCTGAGGCTTTATAATACACTAGTCAGGCCACACTTAAGCATCTGTCAACAGTTTTGGGCCCCATATCTCTGAAAGGGTGTGTTGTCTTTGGAGAGAGTCCAGAGGAGGTTCACAAGGATGATTTTGGGAATGAACAGGTTAACATATGAGGAGCTTTTGGCAGCATTGAGCCTGTACTCACTGGAATTTAGAAAAATGCGGAAGGATCTCTTTGAAACTTACCGAACGTTGAAGGGACTAGACAGAGTGGATGTGGGGAGGATGCTTCCTGTGGTGAGGGTATCCAAAACTAGAGGGCACAGCTTCAATTTTGAAGGGCAACCTTTCAGAGCAGAGGTAAGAAGGAATTTTTTTTTTCAGCCAGAGAGTAGTGAATCTGTAGAATGCCTTGCCACAGACTGCCATGGAGACCAAGTCTGTGGGTATATTTAAGGCAGAAGTTGATAGTTTCCTGATCAGACAGGGCATCAAAGGTTATGTGAGAAGGCAGGTGTATGGGGGTTGAGTGGGATCTGGGATCAGCCATGATGGAATGGTGGTGTAGAGTCAATGGGCTGAATGGCCTAATTCTGCTCCTATGTCTTATGGTCTTATGGTTTACCCTCAAATACATCGCTCATGTCAAGAATTGAAAACTTTCACTAAAGTATATTTCTTACATTCCATAGATTATAGAACATAGAACATAGAACAGTACAGCATAGTACTGGCCCTTCGGCCCTTGATGTTGTGCTGACCTTTTAACCAACTCCAAGATCAATCTGTCAGCCAGTGATGTAGTAGCATTCGCACCGGACTTTGGGGTGAGTGGTCCTGGGTTCGAATCTGGGCAGCTCCTTGCACGTCTTCCACCCATGCTGGGCTGAGTGCCAAACTAGCAAGTCGGCCTTGTAAAAAACAGACAAATGCTAAAGAAATGGCAAGATTTCCACCCAATATGCTACAAGATGCCGAGAGGAACAATAACAAGATTAATCTAATTCTTTTTTTCCCCATATCACTCAATTTTTATTTCATCCATGTACCTATCTCAGAGCCTGTTTAGTGTTCCTAAGGTATCTGCTTCTCTCACTACTGCTGGCAGCTCGTCCAAAGTACCCACTACTCTCTATGTGAAAAACCCACCTCTAACATTACGTTATGCATCCTTCCAGTACCTGAAAATAATGCCCCCTCTTATCAGCCATGTCACACTGGGAATCACTTTTCTGGCTGCCCACAATATCATCTTGTACACCATTATCAATTCATCTGTCATCCTCCTTCGCTCCAAAGAGAAAAGCTCTAGCTCACTCAACCTCTCCCTTTGAAGTTGTGATTCAAAAAATAATAAATAAGCTTTGAGACAAGTTATTGTGTTGATGGCCTAGAGACTTCTGAAAATTTGAAAAATAATTGTAATTCGATTAGTGAGGACTTTATTTCATTGAAAACACTAGACTTTATAAATAGAAGTATGAAGTTCAAAGTCAAGGAGCTTATGCCAAATGTTTATAAGACATGATCTTTGGCACAATGAATGTGCTGCATCAAATTTTGCTCTCGTCATAGAGTCATAGAAAAGTACAGGGCAGAAACAGGCCCTTCAGCCTATCTAGTCCATGCTGACCCATTTAAACTGCCAGTTCCCATCGACCTGCACCAGGACTATAACCCTACATACCCCTACCATCCATGTACCTATCCAAACTTCTCTTAAAAATTGAAATGGTGCTTACATGTACCACTTGTGCTGGTGGATCATTCCACTCTCTCACGGCCCACTAAATGACCCTCTGCTATTCAAGATTTTGGCTTACCTTCTACCATACACTATCCTTATTCCTTTATTTCCTTTGGTTCTCTTCATGTCCAGAAATCTATCGATCTCTGTCTTAAATGACTGAGCCTCCACAGCCCCCTGATTAGAGAATCCAAAGATTCCCTACCCTCTGTGTGAAGAAATGTCTTCTCTTCTCCATTTTAAACAGCCTACTCCTTAATTCTGAGACTGTGACACCTGGTTCTTGGCTACTCAACCAAGAAAAATTCAGGTTGTTAAATGCTGAAAAATTTGTAAGTTTCAGTGAGATTTCCTCTCATACTTCTAAACTCTAGAGAACGTAAGACTAATCTACTCAATCTCTCCTCAAACAGCAAATGTACCATGTCTGGAAACAGTCCAGTGGAGGCCCAGGAGACAAAGCAAAACAATTGAGTGAAGTGGTTCCAAGAATTAGAGGCTTCAGTTTTGTTGGTTGATTGAAGAAGTTGGGATTGTTCACCTTGGAGAACGGAAAGATGAAAGATGTTTTGTTAGAAGCGTTCTGAATGATGAAAAGTGTGCAGAAAATGAATAGAACAAAATCCATTCCCACCACATTAAAGACCATGGATTACAGAATATAAATTTAAAAGATGATGGTAAAGGAACCAGAGATGACTTGAAGGAAAGACTCTATCATGTGGGCAGTAGTCATGATCCTAAATCCATAAGGTGTTAGAAACATATTCAGCACTCAGCTCTCATTTCCCAAAGGTGAAATGGATGGACACTAATGGAGCAAGAGTTCTGAGGAGATGGGGAAGAGATGGAGAGTTGCACTGACCGGAATGGTCATGTGTAAACTCAGTAGCCACTTTATTAGATATCTCCTGTGCCTAATAAAGTGACCACAGAGTGTATGTTCATGATACACTGTTTCTGCAGCCCATCCACTTCAAGATTCAATGTATTGCGCATTCAGCAATACTCTTCTCCACACCATTGTTGTAACACGTGGTTACTTGGGTTATTATTGCCTTCCTGTCAGCTTGAATTAGTCTGGCCATTCACCTCCGACTTCTGTCGCCAACAAGGTGTTTTCACCCACAGAACCGTTGTTCTCTGGATTTTTTTTGTTTATCGCACCATTCTCTGCACCAAGGGTTCCCAACGTGGGGTCCACGGACCTCTTGATTAATGGTAGCGGTTCAACGCGTAAAAAAAGGTTGGGAACCCCAATCCTACACCAGGAAATTACCATTTTCTGAGATACTCAAATTACCCCATCTGGCACCAACAAAGTCACTTAGATCATATTTTTCTCCCCTTTCTGACATCTGGTGGGAATGTCAATAACTGAAGTTCTAGACCATGACTATATGCTTTTATGCATTGAGTTGCTGCCACATGATTGGCCGATTAGATATGTTTGATTAATGAGCAGGTGTGCAGGTGTATCTAATAAAGTGGCCATTGAGTGTAAGGCCAACAGGGAATAGTTACCTTCTGTGCTGCCATGGTTCTATGATTGCATATGATTTGATATGCTGTAAGCTCAGCAAGATTTGCTTTAACCCATGTCAACCACAGGCCTTTCCTTCTGAAGCATGTAACGAGAGTTGGTGCTCTCATGCAGTGGGCTCTGAAGCTGGTTGTGATCTGGTTCTAATGTTCCACATTATGAGGCTGAAGATTGGGAGTGCATTCAAAAATCCCTTGGGCTGAATTTCTGTGGGGGTTCAGCACAAACATCAAATAACAGTGTCTGTGACTTCTAGCAAAGTAGTGGTTGGCAGACAGAAGAGTCTCGGGAGATATTCACCATCATGTATATGTTGTAAAAGCACTACAACCAAAACTGTCTGTTGATACTGTTTCTATTCTGTTGCCCAGACAGAGAAAGAAAAAAGAAATCTAAGTTTATATTTATAAAGCAGCCTCTTGTGCTGCTTTTCAGACATTCCAAAACATTTCACAGCCAATGGAAGTTATACTCTGCGGGAGAGGCAACAGCCAAATTGCTCACAGTAGACTCTGACAAAATGAAACATTACTGTGACCAGAGGGATCAGAAACAGAAGCCAAATCAGAAGCAGGTTTAATATCCCTACTTTAATTATAACTAATTAATTAGATTAAATAAGTAGTGCAATAAAAGAACAAAAATCATGAGATTGTCTTCATGGATTGGTTCATAGTCCATTCAGAAATCTGATGGTGGAGGGGAAGGAGCTGTCCCTAAAACATTGAGTGTGTGTCTTTGCGTTTCTGTACCTCCTCTTGGATGGTAGTAATAAGAGAGCATGTTCTAGATGATGGGGGAGTTTAATAATGGATGCTGTCTTTCTGAGGCATCGCCTTTTGAAGACATTCTTGTTTCTGGGGATGGTAGTTGGATGAGCTCGATAAAGTATAGGCTAGGACACAAGGGTTAACTCCCCTGACTGTTAGCATAGGAACTTTTATGACTGTCTCAAAATGACTATGGGAGAGTTTTGGTTATTATCTCATCAGGGGTGCGTGTAAGTAGATGAACTAATAGACACAAATACACATGTTTTCCCACTGATGTTAAGAATGCCTGTGCATGCCCAGTCTCCACCCGTTAAAAAAGCCAACTAATTTGAATTCCTACTCAGGTCTGCAGCCAAGGAGTTTCGCAATGGAGAATCGGCCTGAACTAGCAAGCTCAAGCTTCCAGGACTCAGCAGCAAGGACTTATCCTGCAATAGTGTTTTGTCAAACCGAGCCTTTGAAATATGGAGACTT
Source organism: Mobula birostris (assembly GCF_030028105.1). Classification (NCBI taxonomy): domain Eukaryota; kingdom Metazoa; phylum Chordata; class Chondrichthyes; order Myliobatiformes; family Myliobatidae; genus Mobula; species Mobula birostris. Next base: position 123,068,444 of record NC_092379.1, on the reverse strand, counting down.
AGGAGCCAATTTCTTTGTGTTTCATCTTTGTTTTCAAATAGCACTGCTTTGTGATAGAGGCTTTTATTCAGGCATTTCCTCCCCACATGAAGGTAAGTTGCCTTTGTCTGAAGACCTTTAAAAGATGTAAATTCAACATAAAAGGACTTGTTTAACTAACAGTGCATGTTCCCATCCACTTCATATTGGCTACTGATGTGGTTTCCATAGTGAGATCACATCGTGTGGCAAATGTTATTTTTCTGATGTGAACTAATATTTTTGTACATTTTCTCTGGAGTGAAATACCACAGTGTAACCTATCTGGATGGCAGGAATATCAGTGAAATCAAGTATTGGGATTCTCATTCCAATGAAAATAATAATATTTTGACTGGAGTGAAAATATCTGGAGCATCATGATCTCAAAATTCATTTGCCAACTGAATAAAAAAAAACTTTTGAAGAGAGATCTTTGATTTTTTTTTCAGCAAGGTTTAAAGATCCCAGCAAGATATTCTTTTTCTACAGTATTCGACAGGCCTTCGTCGTCTCTTCTCTCCCTTTCCTGAAGGGTTCAGTCCCCTTTCCAGAAACAATTCCAAGACCACTACTCTGCTTTGGTTCAGTTCTGATTGGGTCTCACGACATTCAGAATATTTAGAATATTGGGGATCTGAGCCTCATCCGGTAGGGGTCAGGCGATTGCCATTGGGATTGGATTTTCTTTGGATACTTGTCCATCTTTATTGTCGCGCAGTTGCGCGGTGCAGCTCAGCTTGAAGTTACGGAGCTCCCACCTGCAGTGTCCATTTGCCAAACCATTCTCCTGAAGAGAGATTCAAAGGGCAAAGTGGACCACAAGCAGGTACGCCTCCAGGTTGTGGTGTGTGAAATGCTCTCAGGAAAAGTGGCTGGACAGCGGCTCTGAAAGCCGGAGATTTTGCCTCGGGAAATAAGGCCTTTGAGTGCAAGGTGGGGGACACATGGGAAGTCAAATAGCTCAAAGACCGCACCTAGCCTAAAAGGATTCCTCTCCCCATTCTAACCCATATCCCACCCCAATGCCCACACACCCCTCCCCTGGTCTGAGGCAGAACTCCAAGCCCCAGGACAGGGTTGCGGAATGAAATGTGATCACTTTCAGAGGGGCTCGTAACGTCCAAACTCTGAGCACAGACAGGAATACCACTAGCGCAGCTCAGCACACCAGCTGATGCTTTGCCCACCACAACTTGGAGAGGAAAGAACGAATGAGAAGGCAAAAACAGGATCCAATGCATGTTCCCAAACAAAGCTATTTGTTTTAAATTTATCAATCAGCAAGAACTGGAATGGAGCGCCCATACCTAACGATGACAAAACTTCCTTTCTGATTTCTGAACATGAACACCACTTCACTATTCCTCTTTCGCCTAGCTTATTTGTGTATTTTAATATTGTAACTTAGAGTTACTTAGCAGAATGAAATGATTGTTACTCTGGATCCAATACAACATTAAAAACACAATAAGAATAAAGAGCATTGTAAAAGCACACAGTAAATATAAATACATAGGATTAGTTTATATACATTAACTGATTGTATGTTTTAGATTAGATTAGATTCAACTTTATTGTCATTGTGCCGAGTACAGATACAAAGCCAATGAAATGCATTTAGCATCTAACCAGAAATGCAAAGAATAGTGTTATTTACAAAATAACTGTGAATAAAACAAGTGCTACAGCACACAAATATAAAAATACTGAGACAGTACAACACTGATGCAATACTGCTTAGCGCTGTGATGAGAGGTTCAGCAGGGTCACAGCCTCAGGGAAGAAGCTCTTCCTGTGCCTGCTGGTGTGGGAGCGGAGGCTCCTGTAGCACCTACTGGATGGGAGGAGAGTAAAAAGTCCATGGTTCGGGTGAGATGCATCCCTGATAATGCTTTTCGCCCTGCCCAGGCAGCACTTATGGTAGATGTTCTCAATGATGGGCAATTGATGCCAATAATCCACTGGGCAGTTTTCACCACATGCTGGAGTGTCTTGTGGTCCGATATGGGACAATTGCCATACCACACTGAGATGCAGTTGGTGATTATGCTCTCAATGTACAGTTGTAAAAGTCCGTCAGTACTCTGGGACAGAGGTGAGTTTTCTTCATGCTCCGCAGGAAATAAAGGCGCTGTTGCACCTCTTTGATCAAGATGGAAGAGTTCAGGGACCAGGTGAGATCCTCGGAAACGTGGACACCAAGGAATTTGAAGATTGATACACGCTCCACTACAGTTCCGTTGATGTAGATGGGGACATGAATGTGACTCCTGGCATGCCTGAAGTCCACAATGATCTCCTTGGTCTTCTGGGTGTTAAGGGCCAGATTGTTGTCGACAGACACACGGCCAGGTGCTAGACCTTGTCCCTGTAGGCCGTCTCGTCGTATGTACATAAAGTGTCACTAGGTACAGAAGTACATCAGAATCAGGTTTAATATCACTGGCATATGGCATGAAGTTTGTGTTTTTCTGTCTGTGTATAAGATGATTGATAGGAAATAATGAAATAGTGGCGGTTTTTTAACGTTTATTCATTCACAGGAAGTGGGCGTCAACAGCTAAGCCTGCATTTATTGCCCATCCCTAGTTGCCCTTGAGAAGGTGGTGATGAGCTGCCTTCTTGAAAAGCTGCAGTCACCCCCTGAGGTGTAGGTACACCCACAGTGCTGTTAAGGGAGGGAATTCCATGATTTTGACCCAGCGACAATGAAGGAACAGGCGGTATGTTTCCAAGTCAGGATGGTGAGTGACCTGGAGGGGGATTTGCAAGCGGTGGTGTTCTCAGGTATCTGCTGCTCTTGTCCTTTGTGGGTCTGGAAGATGCGCCTTAGGTTGAGTATGTTAATGGTGGAGGTGCTAACGGCTTGGGAGAAGTAACTGTTTAAATTTGGCGTTCCTGGCGTGGTAGCTGCGTAGCCTTTTCTCTGATGGGAGTGGGACAAATTGTCCATGAGTAGGGTGTGTGGGATCCTTCAAGATATTGCTAGCCTTTTTCCAGGACCTTTCTGTATATATGTCCTTGAAGGCGGCTAGGCTGGTTGGGCAGTTTTAGCGTAGAGCCCTCCGAATACATAACTGACTATGGATGTGCGCTTTTTATCATTGTTGAAGGTCGTCTTTGCCTTGTTCTAATAAAGAAACTTGACCCAAAACACCACCTGCCCATTTCCATCCACCGATGCTGCCTGCCTCGCTGAGTTCCTGCAACACAAACACTCTGCCGGAGGAACTCAATGGGTTCAGCAGCATTTGTGGGAGGAAAGGAATCGTCAACGTTTCGGGTCAAAACCCTGCGTCGGAACAGAATTGTCCAGCCGAAACGTCGACAATTCCTTTCCTCCCACCGTTGCTGCTCGATCCTCTGGGTTCCTCCAGCAGGTTGCTTCTTGCTCTGGGTTCCAGCATCAGCGGTCTGAGGCATTCCTCCCTTTTTTTTAAACTGCTTCTTCTTCCGGTCTGTGCAGAATGTTGCCACATAAGGTCAGAGGTTACCATTCAACCCACCAGTTATCGGCACGTCAGCAATTCCTATTCGTGTTCCGTGCACTTCCTTAGTGTTGGGGCTTTTGCAAGGCTGGCTGCAGACTCAGAGAGAAGAAACCCTGCTTGAAGAAATGGAGACACAGGGAGGCTGTGAACAGGGCCGGACTTTAGGCAGGGCTAGGCTGGGCTGCAGCCCAGGGGCCCGAGCTGCAGAGGGGCCCAAAATAGGTAGCTATCATCATGGCAGACAAAAAAAATATGAGAGTGGAAAACAGAAAAGAAAAAAGAAACAAGAAAAAGAGGGCCAAACCAAGGTAGAACATACAAGGTAGGGCATTGAGGAGTGCAATAGAACAGAGGGATCTGGGAATACAGATACAAAATTCCCTAAAAGTGGCGTCACAGGTACATAAGATCCTAAAGAGAGTTTTTGGTACACTGGCTTTTATAAATGGAAGTATTAAGTATAAGAGTTGCAATGTGATGGTGAGGTTGTATAAGGCATTGGTGAGGCCGAATTTGGAGTATTGTGTGCAATTTTGGTCACCAAATTACAGGAAGGGTATTAATAAGGTTAAAAGAGTGCAGAGAAGGTTTACAAGGATGTTGCTGGGACTTGAGAAACTGAGTTACAGAGAAAGGTTGAATAGGTTAGGACTTTATTCCCTGGACCGTAGAAGAATGAGGGGAGATTTGATAGAGGTATATAAAATTATGATGGGTATAGATAGAGTGAATGCAAGCAGGCTTTTTCCACTGAAGCTAGGGGAGATAAAAACCAGAGGACATGGGTTAAGGGTGAAGGAGAAAAAGTTTAAAGGGAACATTAGTGGGGGCTTCTTCACACAGAGAGTGGTGGGTGTGTGGAATGAGCTGCCAGATGAAGTAGTGAATGCGGGATCTTTTTTAACATTTAAGAAAAGCTTGGACAGGTACATGGATGTGAGGTGTATGAAGAGATATGGTCCAGGTGCAGGTCAGTGGGACTAGGCAGAAAAATGGTTCGGCACAGCCAAGAAGGGCCAAAAGACCTGTATCTATGCTGTAATATTCTATGGTTCTATGGCCGTGAGAAGGAAGCATTAAAAAAAACATTGAAATTGACAGAAATTTTTAAACCTGTTCTCGACGATGCAGCAGTACCATTGCTCTTGTCACAGTCTGAGACCAGTGGACAAATGGAGACTTGTTCAACAGCTCACACCAGCGTTAGCACAGGACCACCACCCTTCCCACAGTCAGCAGCTAACGTTGAAGAGGCAGAGAGCATGACTTTGGAATTCTCAACCACAGAGGCCTTCAAACAAACAAGTCGGGCTGCCATTAATGTTAACACTACCGCTACTGAGGATCCTTACAGCACTGATCCTGCTCGCTGTGGAAAGGAAACGATAGATGATTCAGTCTGAATACTGGGCTAAGAAAGGGCCGGAGTCCTGCCAGAATAAGGATGTGGATATCAAAGCTTTGGAATGAGTTTACAAACAGCAGAGAGGTTTTTTCTCCAAATTTCACTTCAAACACAAACGGTGAATACAAGGCGATGGCTCTTATATTCCCCTTCCACTGGCTGTGTGTTTTGTTTTGCCGCATCTTCAGTGATGGTAACTGTCAGTCCAGCTTCGAAACTGGCTTTAGCGACTGGAAACATGCCGCTGAGTGCATAGGAGAGCATGGAAATAGCAAACACCACAGGAAAACGATACTGACCTACGTTACACTAACGTCTGACAGTGGAAGAATAGATACAGAACTGCAAGAACAGTTCGAGTCAGAGTGTGTCTACTGGACCGGCGTATTGAGAAGAGCGGTGGCAGTTGTGAAGTTTTTGGTCGAGAGGGGACTGGCTATCTGAGGCTCCAGTGACAAATCTAGTAAGTAATAAGTGGTCTTTACTCTGCAAGCCACACAGCACAGCAATAGGTTAGTATGTGCTAGATCTCATTTTTCAAAGAGATTGTTGGAGTATTGTCAGGTTTCCTAGTTTGCCACAGTGCCATCTCTCTTGGCCTTTTTGTCTCTCATTTCCATTTTAGTTTCTCAGAACACACGGTTGAGAAAAATATCTAGATAAAAAAGCTTTGGCATTGTTTGAGAAATGAGGCCTGTGGTATATGCAGCAATAGCTAAATAAAGATTTAAGATTGGGAACTTCATACTTCGTCTCCCTCATAACGTTTAAAGCCAACTAAGCCTAGACTTTTGAGTGCTTTAGATGCTGTCCTTCAAACTAAGAATCTGCATTACTTTCTGTCCTCCCTCTTAAGACCTATAAGTTTATACTCTACGTATTGTACTAAACCAATGTCTCGGTCCACAACTTTGATATTTAGACCAGTACGACTTTTGCTCTTGTTCTTGCCTTTATTTGCTTGGTACAGCAGTATTGTACGGTGTCGGAAGGGGCCCATCAGGGCCTCCAGGCCCCACTAAATCTGGCCCTGACTGTGAATGCTGGAACCTGGAGCAAAAACCGTGCTCCCATCCGATACACCTGTATACCCACTCGTTAATGCAAATATGTAATCAGCCAACTCAATGCCTAAAAACGTGTGGACAAGGTTAAGAGGTTCAGTTGATCATACCAAAATCACAACGGGGAAAACGTGATCTAAAACTTCCACCGTGGAATGATTGTTGGTGTCAGGCGAGGTGTTTTGAGTATCTCAGATCTCCTGGGATCTTCACGCACAACAAACTTTAGAGTTTACAGAGTGGCAGGTTTGCGGACGAAAACGCCTCATTAATAGGAGAGGTGAGAGGAGCATGGCCACACTGTTCCAGGCTGACAGGAAGGCGACAGTAACTCAGATAACCACCAGTTACAACGCAGCACACGTCCAACCTTGAAGTGGACGGGCTACAGCCGCACAAGACCACACCAGGTTCCACTCCTCCAGCTAATAAAGTGTCTGCTGAGTGTATATTGCGTCCATCACAATGTCATCTTAACCCAGAACTGAGACTGTTCGCGCTGCTGATGGAGGCAATGTCTCTTTTGGGACAGAAAGCAGTTTGCGATGAACCCGAGAGCGGAAAATTGGGCAAATGGGTCATTAAGAGCCATCCGAATCCCCGACACTCCCATCACAGAGCAAAATCTGGCATTCAGAAATAAATGCAACTTTATAGCCTGGACATTATCGGCGTCTGAAACAGGCAGGATTTTGGATCCTCCCTTTCGTCATACAGTTGGAAACATCCCAAATATTAACGTAACCTCCTTTATGACCAGACCGCAGCGGATTCCCAGGATTTTCCGCTTCGATATGGGTTGACGTTAGTTAAACGCAGATTTTAATTTCACTGCGCCTAAGGTATCGTTCCCGCCCCCCCCCCATTCAAAAAGCAAAATGCGACACTTATAATCGCCCCTTTAGTTTCAACATTATTCAGGTCTGGAAATAAGTTGGCTTTAGTTCTATAAGGAAAGAAAGGCAGCACCGCTGTTTTATGTGCATGAGATCAACGCTTGTGGATTAGAGGACTGAGAACGCAAACCAGGAAACATTCTCAGTCCAGATGTACGAGTGCGATTTATAAATATGAAAGCACAAATCCGTGCAAGAGACGCCAAGGATATACCTACAAAAAAGTGGGATGTAAAAAAAAATCAGTAGACAAGTATTTTCTTTGATAGGACATAAAATAAAGATTGAAATGTGCGACCAGAATTTTGACATGAGAAGCTGTTTGCTCTCTTGCCAAAACAAATGTATTTTTAATCCCTGAATGTAAGTAACTATTCGACAGGAGACTGCAGAACGCTTACGGGTGTACTGTCTGAGGAATCCCACACACACAAAATAGAAATAACCCCTTCAGATAAACTATAGACACAGACAAAACAACGGATTTTCCATTTATCAGCTTATTGCTCAGTTTTTCCATTGCCATTTTTCAACTAATTTAACTTTTAATTCTCCTAGGAATCCATAGTTTTCTCCAGAATGGTTGATATTCGTCTCCTGTCAAGAAACACGTTTTAATAGCACATTAAGGAATAGTGGGAGCAGATTTTTGCTTTACTGTAAGAATTGAACACAGTATCAAAAGCTATTAGATTTAGTCTTTCAGCGCTGTACAATCCATCATCATTAAACGATGGAGGTGGTGTAAGGTATTTGAGTCTGAGGAGATGTCCCATTTGACTCCAGAAGCATGACTCTGGCAAAATCTCGTTGTGTCTTTTGAAAGTGATACGCTGACAGCTCAGGCTAGAGACCTCCGAGTAAATAATTCCCTTTCCTCCTTCCCAAACCTCAAAAGAAATACTTAAAAGCAGGAGAGGTGCTGTCAAAATAGGACAAATAAAACAATCATAATTTGAGCAGATTGTTCAAAGACCAAAGGTTTCATCAGAAGTATGTGGGGTTTATTTTGCTTACTTGAAAGCAATAAAACATTTACACAAATAAATGCCCCAAAGCCTTGTGAATATATCATGTAAAATTAGAACGGATGGGAGGGGCTCAAATCCCTTAACAAGGAGCTCAATAACCAAGTACTATAAATTTAAAGCAATCGGTGGAGCAAATAGAAGAGTGTTGAAGAAATTGTTTTTGTCTTTAGACAATCTGACACTCAGTGCTTGTAGAGAGGTGGGAAGGAGAAAGTCCTGTCTTTTTGAGTGCATGTAATCTACAAGGTTATGAGGTGGGAACTGGAAGGAGTGTCTTCTTTCATTGAAGTCATAGAGTATTAAGAATATCTCTTTGATCCACCACATTCACACCAGACTTCTTGCCAATTTGGAATACTCCCAATTTCTTACTTTAGGACAAGGGCTCCTGATCTTTTTTAAGCAAGGGGTCCTTGGGCCCCAGGCTGTTAACCCATGCTTTAGGACCATACCCTTCTAAGTCTTGTCTAAAGATTTTAAAAGAGATTAAAGAATATTTTGTCAATTTAACTGTCTGTCTAAATGTTCTGACAAAGGTGTAGGTGGAGATGTGATTGTGTCCTACTTGGTTCAACCCCACCAGCTGCACAACACGGATTTCTGTGCTTTCTGCTCCATTCCATGATGGATACACAGAGATTGTCACAAGATCTGCAGGTAGACTAGAGAAGAATCCGCATGTCCATTTAAAATCTGCTCGTACCCCAGCCAAAGAATTGTCGAGGGTGTGTATTGCCAGTTAGCACTATCCATTATCTGCACTTGCTCTCAAGTAAAGTACAAAGGACCTATGAGTTCGAAGTTCAAAGTAAATTTATTAACAAAGTATGTATGTGTCACCATATACTACCACCAGGTTAATTTCATGAATTGCATCTATAAATTTGCTGACAGTACAACTACTGTTGACAGAATTTCAGATGGTGATGAGAAGGTGTACAGGGACGAGATATACCAGCTAGCTGAGTGGTGTTGAAGCAACAGCCTTGCACCCAACAACAGTAAAACCAAAGAACTGACCTCGGAAAGGGTAAGATGAGGTAACACACACCTGCTCTCTTAGAGAGATCAGAAGTTAAAAAGAGTGAATAGTTTTAAGTTTCTGGATGTCAATATCTCTAAGGATCTAACCTGGACCCAACATATCGATGCAGCTACAAAGAAGGCACAACAGTGGCCGTATTCCATTAGAAGCTTGAGGAGATTTAGTATGCCACTGGTAAATCTCTACAGATGTACCATGCAGAGCATTCTAACTATCTGGTATGGGGTGGGGGGTGGGGGCGGGGTTGGTGGCTACAACACAAGATCAAAGTAAGCTGCAGGGAGCTGTACATTTTGTCAACTCCATCATAGGCACTAGCCTCCATAGTATCCAGGTCATCTTAAAGGAGCAATGCTTTAAAAAGGCAGCGTCCATCATTAAAGTCCCCATCACCCAGATCATGGCCTCTTCTCATTGCTACCATCAGCATTGAGGTACAGAGGCATGAAGGCACACACTCAATGATTCAGGAACAGCTTCTTCCCCTCTGCCATCCAATTTCTAAATGGACATTGAACCCCTAAACACAACCTCACTACTTTTTATTTCTATTTTTGCACTACTTATTTAATTTAACAATTTAATACATATGGTTGGTTGGTATCTGTCTGTTTCAAAGGACAATGGGTGATGATGACCATCATCACAAGCCTGGGTGGAAGGTATGGAGATCCTGAGATGCCCAGTCGTCAAGGTCCCCCTCTTGGTCTCACCAGTGCAGTCCAAAGGAAAGCTTATGAAACAATACGTTTGGTACTAGCTCGGCTGCAGGAGCTGCTGGAAGGATGTTCAATGCCATCCAGCTGCCTTAGGGGTTCCACTTCAGATTTGCTGTCTAGGATTACTCCCGTAAGCCTTCGTCTCTCCCAAGTCTGCCCACAAGGCAGTGGGGCTATTTACCCACAGCTGGGGATCTGGTTCATGAGCACTAGAGTGTATCCACGCACCAGTGTGCCTGTGTACTACGTGTTCAGGGGCGAGATCTCCTCCCTGTACTCAGTAGTTCAGCCTGAGTCCGAAAGGAGTTCAGTTTCCACGTGTTGCCAATGAGGAGGCTCTACACAAGGCTTTGAGAGACTTACACATTCAGCTCTCCTTTTCACAAGACTGTTAGCCAGTGGTGGCAGCTGAAAGTGAGAACAAAGAAGTACAACAGAATTAATTTTAAAAAAACTACACACTAACAAAAGATTGACATGCAAGAACAAAAACTGACAAAGGGAGATGCTACCATTTAATGGAACCCCCCACTAAACCTTCTTTATAGCTCATGTGATGTCATGTTTCAAAAGTAAAAGGCTATTGCTCAAGTTATGTTTGTAATAGGTATTGGCTGTGCAAAGCAGCTTCTATATCAAAGATCTCCACCACCCGGGCCAGGCTCGCATGCTTGTTTCTTGCTGCTGCCATCAGGCAGAAGGTACAAGTGCCTCAGAACTCACATCACCAGATTCAAGTTGGTGAGAGGCATTGATTGTGTGGATAGCCAGAAGCTTTTTCCCAGGGCTGTAATGGTTAACATGAGGGGCATGGTTTTAAGGTGTTTGGAAGTAGGTACAAGGGGGATGTCAGAGGTAAGTTTTTCACACAGAGAGTGGTGGGTGCGTGGAATGCACTGCCAGTAAAGGTGGTAGAGGCAGATACAATAGGGTCTTTTAAGAGACTCTTAGATTGGTACATGAAGCTGAGAATAATAGAGCGCTATGTGGTAGGGAAATTCTAGGCAGCTTCTAGAGTAGGTTACATGGTCGGCACAACATTGTGGGCCGAAGGGCCTGTAATGTGCAGCAGATCTTCTATGTTCTGTGTTTCTGTGTTCTAATTACTATTCCTCAACCATCAGGCTCTTGAACAAAAGAGGATACTCATCTATTGAGATGTTCCCACAACCAATTATCTCACTTTAAGGACTCTTTATCTTGTTATTTCATGCTTTTATTATTTATAGTTGCATTTCAACAGCTTTTTGTCTTCTATGCTCTTGTTCTTTCATTGATCCTGTTTACAGTTACCATTCTACAGATTTGCCAAATATGCCCACAGGGAAAAAATCTTTAAATTGTATATGGTATCATGTATGTACTCTGACAATAAATTTTACTTTGAACTTTGAATAAAGGTCTTAGGTACACAGATATATCTAGAGTGCTTAAGACATTTGCATAGTATTGTATTAATATTATGTATTGCACTGTACTGCTACTGCAAAAAAAATCATGACTCATATGAGTGATGATAAACCTGATTCTGATCTGGGTCTCTATTGTGGACTGAGAGTGGGAAGGGAGAAGAAAGAAGTGAATCATGGTTGGGAAAAGGGGAAGGGAGAAGGGAGGGAGCGGGAAGCACCAGAGAGACATTCTGTAACGATCAATAAACCAATTGTTTGGAATCAAATGACGTTGTCTTGTGTCTCAGGGCTGGGTATATGTGCCAGCCCCCACCCCTAGCACTCCTTCTCTGCCACCCTCCCACAGCGTCCAAACCTAGGCATTCCTGATATCTTCTGCTTTTGCACAGTATTGTATATGCATGTGTGTCTATATTGTCTATATTGGTTTATACTGAGAATACATGTATTTCAGTATGGATATATTGTCCATGAAATAAAGTATTTTTGGAAATCAGGATTAGGCTTGATAATCCTTGCAGTGTCTGATAGGGACCTGATTGACCCAACGGCCTCATAATTTACATCACTTAAGTTTATTCTGGAATTCTGAAAATCTAAAGTGATTCAGAAACTGAGTGAAAACACTCCGTGAGTCATTTACCTCTGATTGAAGAGTTCCATTGCTCCTGCCCCAAGTCATCTGCTTTAATCTTGATAAAAATGAAAGATTCGGTTGTTGGAAATCTGAAACAAAAACAGAAAATGCTGCAAAAAGCCATCAGGTCAGGTAGCACCTGTGGAAAGAGAGCCAGTGAATGTTTTGTGTCTTTGACCCTTCATCAGATTTATGCAAATACATGTCCTCAAGCCATGTGAATGTATTATGTAAAATTAGAGCGGAGGGGAGGAGCTCAAATCCCTTAACAGTGTGCCAACAATCAAGAACATAGAACTAACATAGAACATAGAAATCTACAGCATATTACAGGCCCTTCGTCCCACTGTATTGTGCTAACCATGTAACTCTAGAAACTGCCTACAATTTCCTTACTGCATTGCCCTCGATTTTTCTAAGCTCCACGTACCTATCTAAGAGTCTCTTAAAAGTCCCTATTGTATCTGCCTCCACCACCATTGCCAACAGTGCATTCCACGCACCCACCACTCTCTGTGTGAAAAACTTACCCCGGCATCTTCTCTGTACCTACTTCCAAGCACCTTAAAACTATACTATCCACACGATCAATGCCTCTCATCTTATACACCTCTATCAGATCACCACTCATCTTCCATCACTCCACCTATTCTCATAAAGCACACTCTCCAATCCAGGCAACATCCTCGTAAATGTCCTCTGCAGTCTCTATAGTATCCATAATCCTTCCTGTAGTGCGGTGACCAGAACTGAACACAGTATTCCAAGTGGGTCTGACCAAGGTCTTATATAGCTGTAGCATTATCTCATGGTCCTTTAACTCAATCTCACAGTTGATGAATGCCAACACACCATATGCCTTCTTAATAACACTGTCAACCTGCGCAGCAGCTTTGAGTGTCCTGTGGACATGGACCCCAAGATCTTTCTGATCCTCCACACTGTCAAGGGTCTTACCATTAGTACTATATTCTGTCTTCAAATTTGACCTACCAAAATGAACCACTTCACACTTATCTGGGTTGTAATCCATCTGCCAATTCTCAGCCCAAATTCTGCATCCTACCGAATTCTCACTGTAAACCTGACAACCCTTCAGGCTATCTTGATTCCTGCATAACAACACTGGTCTCTGACCTCCATGCAGAACATGAACCATCTACAACTAATCTTTGTCTCCTGTGCGCAAGTCAATTCCGGCTCCACAAAACTAGGTCTCTTTGGATCCCATGCCTCCTCACTTTCTGAATGAGCCTTTCATGGGGAACCTTATCAAATGCCTTACTGAAATCTATATACACTACATCCACTGCTCTACCTTCATCAGTGTGTTTTGTTACATCCTCAAAGAATTCAATCAGGTTCCTAAGGCATGGCATGACCTGCCTTTAACAAAGCCATGCTGACTATCCCTAATCAGATTATATCTCTCCAAATGCCCATAAATCCCGCCTCTCAGGATCTTCTCCAACAACTTGCCCACCACTGAAGTAAGACTCACTGGTCTATAATTTCCTCAGTTATCCCTACCCCTTTCTTGAACAAAGCAACAATATTTGCAACCTTCCAATCCTCCAGTACTTCTCCTGTCCCTATTGCCAGAGGCTCAACAATCTCCTCCCTTGCTTCCCACTGTAGCCTGACGTATATCTCATCCAGTTCCGGTGACTTATCTAACTTAATGCTTTTCAAAAGCTCCAGCACATCCTTTTTCTTAATGTCTATGAACTCAAGTGTTTCATTCCGCTGTAAGTCATCCCCACAATTGCCAAGGTCCTTTACACTGGTGAATACTGAAGCAAAGTATTCATTAAGTAGCTCCTCTACCTCCTCCGACTCCATGCACAAGTTTCCATTATCGCACCTGATTAGCCCTATTCTCACACAGCTCATCCTTTTGCTTTTCACATACTTGACGAATGCCTTGGGGTTTTCCTTAATCCGTTCACCAAGGCCTTCTCATGGCTCCTTCTAACTCTTCTAATTTCATTCTTAAGCTCCTTCCTGGCAACATTGTAATTTTCTAGAACTCTGTCAGAACCTAGTTTCTTGAATCTTTCGTAAGCTTTTCTTTTCTTCTTAAACCTGATATTCTACATACGTTGTACAACATGGTTCTTTTACCCTACCATCCTTTCCCTGCCTCAATGGAACATACCTATGCAGAATGCCATGCAAATTTTCCCTGAACATTGGCCATATTTCTGCTATGCATCTCCCTGAGAACATCTGCTCCCAATTTATGCTCCCAAAATAGCATCATATTTCCCCTACCCCAATTAAATGTTTTTCCAAATTGTCTGCTCCTATCCCTCTCCAGCACTATGATGAAGGAGTTAGAGTTGTGGTCACTACCTCCAAAATGCTCTCCCACCAAGAGATCTGAGACCTGACCAGGTTCATTTCCCAATAATAGATCAAGTACAGCATCTCCTCTTGTAGGCTTATCTACATATTGCGCCAGGAAACCTTCTTGAACACACCTAATAAACACCCCAACTAAATCCCTTGCTTTAAGGAGATGTCAGTCAATATTAGAAAAGTTTAAAGTCTCCCATCGTATATTTATATTTAAAGCAATTGGCAGAAGAAGTAGAAGAGTGCTGAGGAGGTTCTTGTAAGGAGATTGTACATTCTCCCCATGACCACATGGGCTTCTTCCAGTTTTCTGGTTTCCTCCCAAAGATGTCAGGGTTAGTGGGTTAATTAGTCACTTGGTGTAATTGGGCGATGCAGGCTCTTCTGACCTCTCTCATTAGCAAAGCGTTCTTGCCCAGAGAACTGCCACTCACTGGATTTTATTTTTGCTTTCCGCACCATTCTCTGTCAACTCTCGAGGCTGATGTGTGTGAAAATCCCAAGAGATCAGCAGATTCTGAGATACTCAAATCACTTAGGTCACTTTTCTTCCCCATTCTGACGTCTGATCTGAACAATAAATGAACCTCTTGACCATGTCTGCATGACTTTATGCATTGAGTTGTAGCCACCTGAATTGCTGATTAGATATTTGCATTGATGAACAAGTGCTCCTAATAAAGTAGCATCTGCGTGAACAGCATATTGCTGTTATCATCTCAGAACTGTTTTTCTTATGGGCGGTTCCTTAGGTCTTGGCCCCTTTTTCCTGAAGATATGCCCGTGCTAGATGTCAGGCATTCAGGGTAACTGATCACCTACTTTAAAAGTTCTGAGTGAAGAGACTGCAAAACCGTCTGAGGTGGAAATGGTTACGTGCTCAATACTTTCTACTGACAGAGATACTCGTGTGGTCTGAGGTTGAAAGGTTGATATTGGCACTGGCAAGGTAAGATTCATAGGCAGATGAGGTTCAAAGTTTATCATGAAAGTACATATACGTTACCATATATACAACTTTGAGATTAATTTTCTTGCAGGCATCTACAGGAAAATAAAGAAATACAGAAGAATTGACAAAAAAAAGATTAACAACCAACGTGCAAATTTAGACAAATTGTTGCAAATACAAAATAATACTGAGAACATGAGTTGTAAAGAATCCTTGGAAGTGAGTCATTGAATCAGTTCAGAGAAGTGGTGAGTGAAGATGTCCACGCTGGTTCAGGAGCCTGATCGTTGGAGGGTAATAATATTTCTGAACACGGTGGCATGGGATCTGAGGTTTCTGTACTTCTTGCCTGGTGAGAGTAGTGAGAAGGAGGCATGGCCTGCATGGTGGTGGTCTTTGATGACGGATGCTGCCGACTTGTGGCAGCTCTCCCTGTAAATATTTTTAATGGTGGGAAGGGCTATAGTAAAGCTACACATTGCACAACCCCAGTTGTTCAGAGGAATTTGTTATGATGCCCTTTCAATTGTTTCAGTCCTTTTGGTGCTCCTACAATGAAAGTTAGGTCAGGAAATCCAAGGGCCCTGCAGTAATGAGGGAACACAGACCATGCTTAGGTTGGTAGGAGGTTTTGGAGCTAATAATGTTCTTGCAATCTCAGTGCTCTTCTTATCCTGGTAGTAGATGTTCTATGACTAAACATGTGATAAACTCAGTTATTTTTCATAATGCACTCTGTGGTTACCATGTGCTCTATTCTATATGTAGTGGAGTGGACACTGAAACCATTGCCCTGTCTTGGACATATGTAGATAGTTATCGTTCCTTCCATCCAGGCAAATGTTGAATATTCAAACAGATTCCATTGTGCCTGTTGAATAGGAACAGAGGGGGCAAAGGGTGTAGAGTATTCAGTCTCTGCCCTGTCCTCAGTGTTGCTCTGTTAGGCTTATTCCTCATTCTGCATTGTGCCTGATGTTGCTTCAAGCATGCCCTCCTTCTTTCCCATCTCCAGGTTTATTGTCGGAACTTAATTAGGTAAAATAATCTAAAAAATATTAACAAGTATCTTGCTGGTAGCTTGTGCAGGTCACATTTCATTAGAGAGTCAGGTTTTCTGCTCAGTCATAGAGACAGCTTTGAGAGCTTCCTGGCTCAGATATTGCAACCAGGCGCAGACCCATATAGTGCACCATACATCTGCCAACTCACCTCGGACAGTTTAATTGCGGTTCTCCAGTGCCCATGGTGAAGAACAGCCCAAAGGACTAGGTAGTCAGCCTGTGGATGTCTGATGTGAACTTTCATTTCCTTCTGTCAAAGAATGGAAAATCTGAAACCATTTCTTCAGAATCAAAATCAGGTTTGATATTACTGACATATGTTGTGTAATTTTTGTTGTGTGACAGCTGTACAGTGCAATATATAAAAATACTATAAATTACACTAAAATACACATATATAAATATATACACACACACACACACACACACACACACACATATAAATCGTGTATATAGTGCAAATACAATGCAAAAGAGTAAAAAATAATGAGGTCATATTCATGGGTTGATTCATTATCCATTTTGAAATCTGATACAACCCCATAACCTTTGACTAATCAAGAACCTATAAACCTCTACTTTAAATATGCCCAATGACTTAGCCTCCAAGCTATCTGTGGCATTTAATTCCACAGATTCACTCCCCTCTGGCTGGAGAAAGTTCTCCTCATTGCTGATCTAAATGAATGTCCCTCTATTCTGAAGGAGTGCCCTTTGGTCTCAGACTTCCCCCACACTGCCATCATAGTCTCCACATCCACCCCATCTAGGCTGGATATCATGATAGTGCTGGCTGAGTCTACAGCTTTTTCCAGTACTGTACAGTGGCCCCTGCATACCAGATGGTGATGCAACCAGTTAGAATGCTTTCCACATTACATCTGTACAAATCTGCTTGAGTCCTTGGTGACATACCAAACCTCTTCAATCTCCTTTCACTCTCATCGTAACATCCTTTCCCAAGAGAGCACTGTCAAAGGTTGAAGCTGATTGTTTTCAACCTTGTTTGTCTTGGCTTTACAATGACCTTTTGCTGCCACATTTTATCCTTTGCAAATAGTCTATTTTCACCTCTGGAATAAGGCTTATTTGAAGTACCTTGGGATAAGCTTCAGTGTTAAAAGTGCTGTATGTAAAGATAAGTTATCTATTCTTTTGTAGGATAAAGCATCCATCAGGATCCTTAACTGCAGAGGCAAGGTGTGCTAAGAAGGATTACCTAAATAGAACAAGCTAACAGTCCATTTTTCAGGTTAGAGGGATTGAACAATGTAACAGGAGATACAGAAAGCACCTGTGAGCTTTAGGTAGATCTGACACTGTTTCCAGTTCACAGAATGCGACTTGAAGCATATAGAGGCCTTTTCACAGATATGTAATTTGACCTCCAGGGCCTTCCACTCATCAATGAATTTAGTATCATTAATCACTCCAAGTATAAAGCAAATATCCACCTTCTAACGTGCAATTTTCTTTTCTCCATGTATGTGATAGATGGGGCTATTTTGCCTTGTCCACCAGTTGAAGCAAAAGTGCAAAATGTGCACAATTTTAGTAAAATTTCAGCAGAAATGCGAGTAGACTGTTTACTGCTGTTATGGGCATTGCTGTAATGCCTTGTTTCTAGAGTTTCTCTTCTCTAGGAGGGTTATAGTTACCAATTTGATAGTACCAGTGACCCGGGTTCAATTCTCATCGCTGCCTGTAAGGAGTTTGTACACCCTCCCTGTGACTACGTGGGTTTCCTCAGGGTGCTCCAGTTTCCTCCTGCTGTCCACAGATGTACCAGTTGGTCGGTTACTTGGTCATTGTACGTTGTCTCATGATTAGGCTGGATTAAACCAGGGGTTTCTGGGCGGTGCAGCTCAAAGAACCAGAAGGGCTGATTCCGCTCTCTATGTCAATTAAAAAAAGACCAGCTAATGGATATCTAGTCTCCATCCCTCCCCCCTCCTGTCTTCTCCTATCATTTCAGATCTCCCCCTCCCCCTCCCACTTTCAAATCTCTTACTATCTCTTCTTTCAGTTAGTCCTGATGAAGGGCCTCGGCCCGAAACGTCGACTGTACCTCTTCCTATAGATGCTGCCTGGCCTGCTGCGTTCACCAGCAACTTTTATGTGTGTTGCTTGAATTTCCAGCATCTGCAGATTTCCTCATATCTAGTCTCTGTTTGGCTGCAGCTATTAGTGTTACTTTAAAGTGGTAGTGGAGACAGAGGGCAGAAGGAACTAGTTTAATGCAATTTCAGTTGATAATTAAAATAAGCAGCAATTTTCAGCTCCATTTCTTGTGTGGAGGGATTTCAAACTAGGGTTCTGTCACTGCTGAGCGCTTAGAGGCATGGTCCCTCAGAGGAACTGAAATGCTGGATGGGTGTATTGTGCAAAGGCCACAAGAGTGGTATCGCTGCTTTATAAATAGAATGTACTGGTATGACGACACAATGATTACTGAAATTCTGAAAGTATGAAATTTTAAAAATGAGCTCCACATACGACTAGGCAAAATGGGAATATTAGCTGAGATTCAGTAGATAGGACTTCTGAAAATGTTGTCAGAAAATTATGGAAGTTTATTATCAAAGTACATATATGTCACCATATCCAGCCCTGAGGCTCATTTTCTTGCGGGCATGCTCAATAAGTCCAATAATCACAATAGAATCAGTGAAAGACTGCACTCAACAGAGTGACAACTAGAGTGCAAAAGACAACAAACTGGGTAAATACAAAAGAAAAAACAAAGAAATAATAGTAATAATAGATAAATAAGCAATAAATATCGAGAACATGAGATGGAGAGGCTTTGAAAGTGAGTCCATGGGTTGTGGAAACAGTTCAGAGATGGGGCAAGTGACATTATTCCCTCAGGTTCAAGAGCCTGATGGCTGAGGGGTAATAACTGTTCCTGAGCCTGGTGGTGTGAGTCCTGAGGCTCCTTTATCTTCTTCCTGAAGGCAGCAGCGAGAAGAGAGCGTGTCCTGTGTGGTGCACGTCCCTGATGATGGATGCAGCTTTCCTGTAACAACTCTCCATGTAGGTGTAGTCAATGGTAACAGGTTCAGTGTCGGAAGAACGTAAGGCTCTGTGTCTATAGAGCTAGAATACAATGGTGGGGAGGGCTTTACCCATGATGGTCTGGGATGTATCCACTACTTTTGCTGGGCTCAGATACCATGTAAAGAAATCTAGACTGCCAACTCAATTCAATAGCGGGTGGGGGGGTGCTTTCAAAAGTTGATTTTATTGGCAATATAGAATTAGATTTAGTCTCAAAAGCTTTATTCAAAACCCTTATTCAAGATTGTTTATTGTCATCCTTCAGTACACTAGTGTTAAACAGAACAAAATAATTGTTACAGTGGATTTGGGTCCAATGCAGCATAAAAAGCATAATAAACAAAAAGAACACAATAAAAAAGCAAAAAAAACCCACAACAAATATAAATATAAAAACAATCATATAAAATACATTCCTAATTTTTATTTATTTTTTCTTCTTCTCTCTTTCCCTCTCACAGTAACTCCATCGTCCTCTGGTGCTGCCCTCTCCCTTTCTTTCTTCCAAGGCCTTCCGTCCTTTCCCTTCCCCAGCCTCGTATCCCTTTTGCCAATCAATTTCCCAGCTCTTAGCTTCATCCCTCCCCCTCCCATCTTCTCCTATCATTTCAGGTCTCCCCCTCCCCTTCCCACTTTCAAATCTCTTACTATCTCTTTTCTCGGTTAGTCCTGACGAAGGGTCGCGGCCCGAAACATCGACTGTACATCTTCCTAGAGATGCTGCCTGGCCTGCTGCCTTCACCAGCATTTTGTGTGTGTTGCTTGAATTTCCAGCATCTGCAGATTTTCTCGTGTTTGCGGATATAAAGTAAAATGTACGAGTAACTGTTTTATACATGTATGTACATAAACTGATACTGGTGATAACAGTTCTATGTATAAGTCTTATGGTGATAACAGTTCTATGTAAAATTCTTAAGCACCCTAAATTTTTATATGCTTTTAGATGGTATGGCCTGCACAGAACCTTGATATTAACATCATCGAGGCTGTCTGAGTATCTGGAGAGACAGAAGCAAGCGAGATAGCCGAAGTCTGCAGAAGAATTGTGGCAAGTTCTCCAAGATGCTTTGAACAACCTACCAGCAGATTTTCTTATAAAACTGAATGACAGTGTACCCGAAAGAATGGATACAGTTTTAAAGGCAAAGAGTGGTCACACCAAACAGTGATTTGACTTAGTTTTTTTTTTCACTGTTTACTGCTCTTTATAGCAATTTTTTTGATATTTGGAAGCATTTCATTTAATTATTTTTAAAAGCATCCTCACTTTACAGGTTTTTTTAAACACCTGCCTAAGACTCTTGCACGGGACTGTGGTGGGGGGGGTTGGTGGGATGGGTTAATGGGTGGTGGTCCTAATCAGCCTGACAGCTTGAACATATAATACTGTACACCTCTGTTCTGAAGAAGAGCAGGGCAGTCATCCCCTGTATTGTAACTAATAATTGCCTGTTAATTAATGCCGATGCAGCCGTTTATTTGGACGTTATCTTATTGCCATTTGCACCATTTACTGAGTGAAAAATGATTGTCTTACATACAGCACTGTTTCCCAGAAATTTTTTGTTGACCATAAAGTTCATTGGGATTTCCTGAGATTGTGAAAAGCACAATGCACGTGTAAATCTTTGCCAATTTATGTTATTTTACTTACATTTACATCAAGAAACCTTAGAATAGCATAAAGTACTTTATATTCATATTTCAGCCCATTAAGTCTGGTAAGATGGTGGTGCATTTGATTATAATGACTTCTAAGTGTCAACAAAGGGTGCTACTGTCTTTTTTAAAAGTACTTTTTTGTAATCGCAAGATCCTGCTAGACATTAAGACCGTGATAGTTCAGATCTACCTCATCAACGATTTGCTAGTTGGCAGAGAAACTGAAGGAAATGGGCGGTGCAGATTGTGGTGAGGACTAGGCCTTAAGCCACGGCGTTTCCTGTATACGACCAAAGCCACGCAGCTCTGCCAATAGATCAGTGAATCGGACTTGCAGCGTTCCACATTAGCAATGTCCAAAAGGGTCTTGCGATCACACGAAAAGCAAATAAGACAGTCACTTGCTTTTTGACTGCATGGCTCTTCCGAAACCTCTCTGATGCAAACAGTGGGACGATTTACGTCAGGTCCAGATTTCATAGCTTTACCCCTTTCTCCACCAGTTAAATTGGACATGTCAATAATGTAGAAATATCGCCAGCTTTGTGAGAATCAGGAGATTCCTCCCTTTTGTTTTATTCAGGGAGTTCAGTCAACACTTAAGCCCTGGTGACTCAGTGATGGTATGACCCCTGGAATTGAAGCATTGTGTCCTGTCATTGTTCAAATTGCCAGTGACAGGAATCAGCCTTTGCATAGCACTGCATGTTGTTGAGGGGCAAGAACCACCTTGATTGGCCTCTCCCTACGCCATGACTGACACTGGTAATGGCTAATCTGATTGGTCTGTACCCCTTCATGCTTAATGTGTTTGATTGGTCCCATGCTCTGTTACAGGTGAATCTCAGGTTTCATTGATGCTGCCTGGCCTGCTGCGTTCACCAGCAACTTTGATGTGTGTGGCAGTGTGTATCAGGAGTTTTGAAAGGTCAGAGAGTGACACAAGAACCACAGCAGAATTAAACTTAGCTAAAGGTGGTTAGTCTCCTAAAGAGGAAATCTTCAAGAAGGGAATTTATTAATCGAACAAGTGTAATCAGATCTGTGAAAGGATGAGATTCACAGTCCATGGGATGTTGGATACTGAGTGAGACAGACCCTAGAAGGTGAGTGGTTGGTGTAATGTTCCTCACTTGCAATTAACCAGAACTGAACACAATACTTGAAGTGTGGCCTAACCAGAAGTTTATAGAGTTGCAACATTACCTCATGATTCTTGAACTCAGTATCCTGACGAATGAAGGCCAGCACATTATACATCTTCTTAACCACCCTATTAACTGGTGTGACAACTTGGAGGGATCTAAGATCCCATTGTTTACACTGTTACGAATCCAGCCATAAGATTCAGGTATATAGGATGTTAAGAAGTATTGATAGAGTGGAAAGCCAAATCCTTTTTCTCTGATCAGAAGTGACTAAAATGAGAGGACACAATTTTAAGGTGATCGGAAGTAAGAATAGCGGCAAAGTCAGAGCTAAGTTTTTTACACAGAGAGTGATGGGTGCACAGAGTGGTTGTCGAAGCAGATACATTAGGGCACATTTAAGAAACACTTGGACTGGAATATGGATGAAAGAACAATATTGTGCTATGCTGTGGTTTTTTACCTTCTGTGTTCTACATCTTGCACAGTGGCATTCATGCTTTCCCTTTGGCTTTTTGCAACTTGTCTGGGAGTTTGTACACAGTGAACTGCAACTTTGCAGATTCACTTACACTACTTTGTGGCACCACACCTTTGTGTCTTGGTGTATGATACTAAGACACAAGATATTAAGATAAGGAATGCCTACCACTCCACACCCAGACCACATTTTGGCAAATCGGATCACGTGACTGCCCTTCGCCGACCTGCATATATTCAGAGCCTAAAGAGCGAAGCTCCGGAGGTTACGACAACAAAGAGAAGGTCACGGGAGGCAGAGGAGTAGCTATGGGATTGCTTCAAGTCAGCAGACTGGACCGTGTTCAAGATAAATCTCCTGGTCCTGATGGAATGCACCCCTTGAGTTCTGAAGGAAATAGCTGGAGAGATTGCAGAGACATTAACAATGATCTTTCAAGAATCAATAGATTCTAGTGTTGTACTGGATAAATGAAAAATTGCAAATATTACTCCGCTATTTAAGAAAATGGGAGGCAGCAGAAAGGAAAGTGTAGACTAGTTAGCCTGACATCAGTTTTTGGGAAGTTGTTGGAATCAATCATTAGGGATGAGATTACGGAGTACCCGAAGGCACATGAAGATAGGCCAAAGTCAGTATGGTTTCCTGAAAAGAAAATCATGCCTGACTAACCTACTGCAATTTTTTAGAAAATTACAAGCAGGGTAGACAAAGGAAATGCAGTAGATGTGGTGTACCTGGATTTTCAGAAGGCCTTTGACAAGGTGCCACACAAGAGGCTGTTGAGCAAGATAAGAGCCCGTGGAATTTCAGGGAAGGTACTTGTGTGGGTGGAGCATTGGCTGATCGGCAGAAAACAGAGAGTGGGAATAAATGGATCCTATTCTGGCTGGTTGCCAGTTCCACAGAGGTGGGTATTGGAACCGCTGCTTTTTACAATGTATGCCAGTGGGATTAATGGGACTATGGGATTAATGGATTTGTGGCTAAATTTGTCGATGATACAAAGATCAGTGGAGGAGCGGGTAGTGTTGAGGAAACAGAGAGCCTGTAGAGAGACTTAGATAGCTTAGGGGAATGGCAAAGAAGTGGCAAATGAAATACAATGTTGGAAAGTATATGGTCATGCACTTTGGTGGAAGAAGTAAACGGGCAGACTATTATTTAGATGGAGAGAGAATTCAAAATGCAGAGATGCAAAGGGACTTGGGAGTCCTTGTGCAGGATACCCTAAAGGTTAATCTTCAGGTTGAGTTGGTGGTGAAGAAGGTGAATGCAATGTTGGCATTGGTTTCCAGAGGTATAGAATAGAAGAGCAGGGATGTGATGCTGAAGCTCTATAAGGCACTCGTGAGACCACACTTGGAGTATTGTGTGCAGTTTTGAGCCCCTTATTTTAGAAAGGATATACTGACATTGGAGGGGGTTTGGAGAAGATTCACAAGAATGATTCCAGGAATGAAAGGGTTACCATATGAGGAACATCTGGCAGCTCTTGGGCTGTATTCCCTGGAATTCAGGATAAGGAGGGGGGGATCTTATAAAAACATTCCGAATGTTAAAAGGCCTGAACAGATTAGATATGGCAAAGTTATTCCCATGGTAGGGGAGTCTAGGACAAGAGGGCACAACTTCAGGAATGAAGGATGTCCATTTGGAACAGAGATGCGGAGAAATTACTTTACTCAGAGGGTGGTAGATCTGTGGAATTTGTTGCCATGAGCACTGTGGAGGCCAAATCATTGGGTGTATTTAAGGCAAGGATAGGTTCTTGATTAACCAGGGCATCAAAGGGTATGGGGTGAAGGCAAGTGAGTGGGAATGACTGGAAGAATTGGATCGGCCCATGATTGCATGGTGGAACAGACGCTATGGGCTGAATGGCCTACTTCAGCTCCTATATCTTATGGTCTTATGGTCCTATGGACTTATCTGCGGATCTGAATGAATACACCATGGCTGTCACAGACTTTATTAAAACAGTTGTTGATGAGTGTCTCCCCTCAAAATCAGTCAGTCTTCCCCAAACAGAAGCCCTGGATGAATCATGAGATCCTCAATCTGTTGGGGTCCAGATTAGAGGCATTCAAGTCTGGTGACCAAGAGCCATCACAAACTCCCACGATTCTGCGGTTTCAATCTCTGAGGCCAATGTGCAAGCAGCCTTCAGGAAGTTGAACCGACATTTTTATTTTCTGTGTTTTTTGCCAGTTTCTTTCTATTCTGTTGTGTGAGGGGAAGGGTTTGGGAGTTGGTTTTCTTGTTGTGTTCTGTAAGTTTTTGTGCAGGGAGAGGGGGTTTTGGAGGTCGATGTTCTTGTTGAGTTTTGTGTCGGGGAGGGAGGGTTTGAGGGTTGATAATAGTGCCACTGTTCTTTTTTTGCAAGGGGGTGGGTTTGATGTTTCTCTCTGGACAGCTGTCATGTTCTTTCTTTGTTTTGTGGTTATCTGGAGAAGAAGAATCTCAGAGTTGTATGTAGATGTATACTTTGATAATAAATGAATCTTTGAAGCTTTGAAAAGCATCCAGCCCAAACAGGGTAGCTGGCCAAGTACTAAAAACCTGTGCTGATCAACTGACTGGAGTGTTCACTAGGATCTTTAACTTCTTGCTTTGGCAATCTGAGTTACCCTGCCTGCTTCAAGGTAATGTGGCAACCTGCCTCAATGACTATCATCCAGGAGCGCCTTCATCCACAGTAATGAAGCATCTTGAGAGGTTGGTGATGAAAAATCTCAACTCCAGCTTGAGAAGTGACTCCAATTTGTCTATTGGCATAACAGGTCCACAGCAGATACCACCTCATTGGCTCTTCACTCAACTGAGGAATACATGAACAGCAAAGTTGCATACATCAGAATGCTCTTTATTGACTACAGCTTGGCATTCAATACCACCATCCCTTCAAAACTAATCAATAAAACTTCAAGACCTTGGCTTCAATACCTCCTCGTGAAATTGGATCTTCAACTTCCTCACTTGCAGACCTCAGTCAGTTTGGATTGACAGCAACATTTCCTCCATGATCTCCTTCAGCACAGGTGCACCACAAGGCTGTGTGCTTAGTCCCCCGCTCTACTCACTTTACACTTATGACTGTGTGGCTAAGTACAGCTCCAATGCCATATTCAAGTTTGCTAATGACATCACTGTCATAAGCCGAATCAAAGTTGGTGATGAATCAGCCTATAGGAGGGAGAATGAAAATCTGGCTGAGTGGTGCCATAACAACAAACTCTTACTCAATGTCAGAAAGACCAAGGAGCTGATTATTGATTTCAGGAGGAGGAAATCAAAGGTCTAAACAGCCAGTCCTTATTGGAGGAATGGAGATGGAAAGGGTCAGCAGCTCTAAGTTCCTCGGTGTAATTATTTCAGAGGACCTGTTCTGGGCCCAGCATGTATGTGCTATTATGAAAAAAGCATTCTACTTCCTTAGTAGTTTGCAAAGATTTGGCAGGACATCTAAAACTTTGATAAACACAGACATGTAGTGGAGAATATATTGACTGGCTGCATCACAGCCTGACATGGAAATGCCAGTGCCCTTGAACAGAAAATCTTACAAAAACAGTGCTTATGGCCCAGTCCATCACAAGTAAAGCCCTCCCCACCATGAGCACATCTACATGAAACATCGCAAGAAATCAGCATTCATCATCAGGGAGCCCTGTCACCCAGGCCATGCTCTCTTCTCGCTACTGCCATCAGGAAAAAGGTATAGGAGCCTCATGACTCACACCACCAAGTTCAGAAAAGCTTATTACCCCTCAACTATCAGGCTTTCAAACCAAAGGGGATAATTTCACTCCATTTCACTTGCCCCATCATTGAAACATTCCTACAGCCTGTGGTCTCACTTTCAAGGACTCTACTTCTTATGTTTTTGATATTTATAGTTTATTTATTTATTATTATTTCATGATTTTTGTACTTACACAATTTATTGTCTTTTTCACACTGGTTGAATACTCAAGTTGGTGCAATCTTTCATTGATCCTATTATGGTTATTGGTCTATTCTGGATTTATTGAGTACGCCCGCAAGAAAATGAATTTCAGGTTGTATATGGTGACATATAAGTATTTTGATAATAAATTCACTTTAAACTTTGAGAGAAGTGGCTCCTCCTACATCTGCAGCTTTTTCTCCAGTATACTGTATGCCTCACTATACAACCATGCGATTTATATCATTGCTGTTGTTCTACTGTATGTTGTTCAGGTTTCAGTTCACCTGACAGCAGTACTCGATGGGCCAAAATGTCCTAATCCTGCTCCTCTGTTTTATGATGTTCATAAACTCTGTCCTTTACATAGTGCTTAGTACATGGGTGAGCCGTACTACAGGGCCATTTGTCATAGGTGACATCAGTGCTGGATTTCTCCCTTTACCACTGCGACTGCAAGTGGGCATGGCAAAAATCACACATGCATTCATTATTCTGCTGGCATTTTGCACATAAAGTAGAAAAGCTGTTATTTTATCAAGAAATGGAAAATATAATCTTTGTCATAACTGTTACAGGCAGAAAAGAAGCTTATCTCAGGCAGTGATAAGCAAAAGTTCCAGCTGGTGGCGTCACAGACTATACTAGGTTGTTATTTCATTTATTTTAGTTGTGATTTACATGGACTATAGCAAACTTAGTAGGCAATTGGTAACTGGTCTGTTTTCGATGCCATGAATATTTTAGTCATTAAGTGCTGAACTTTATGGGGCTGGGTCTGTGGTAGAGTATCTGTGTCACGATAGAAATTCAAGGTGTTGTGCTTATGTATACCTGACATTCTAGCTGGCTGCAACACTGTCTGGTGCAGGAGATACCAGACTACACAGGAGATCAAAGTAAGCTGCAGAAAGTTGTGAACTCAGTCAACTCCACCATGGGCTCTTGCATCCAGAACATCTTCAAGGAGCGATGCCTTAAAAAGGTAGCATCCATCACTAATGTCTCCAATCACCCAGGATGTGTCCCCTTCTCATTGCCACCATCCGGGAGGAGGTACAGGAGCCTAAAGGCACACACTCAATGATTCAGTAATATCTTCTTCCCTATGCCATGAGATTTCTGAATGGGGATTGAACCCTTGAACATGGACTCTACTTTTTTTTCTCTTTTTACACTATTTTGCACTGATAACCTCCTACAAAGTTAAATCTTGCAACATAGGGGACAGTAGAGTTTCAGTTCCAGGTGAGCTCAATGCTGTCTATGCTCACTTTGATCGCCAGAACAGGAAGAAACCATCACACACCCCCATGTCTCCCAGTGATCCTTTGGTCTCAGTATCTGAAGACGATGTGCTGCTTGCCTTCAAGAGAACGAATCCAAGCAAAGCATCTGGTCCAGACGGAGTACCTGGCCACGTACTGAAGACCTGTGCTGACCAGCTGGCTGGTGTATTTACAGATATCTTTAATCTCTTGCTCTGGCAGTATGTGGTACCCACCTGCTTCAAGCAGGCTTCAATCGTACCAGTGCCCCAGAAGAGCGTAGTAACCTGCCAAAATGACTATCATCCAGTAGCACTTCCATCCACAGTGATGAGGTGTTTTGAGAGGCTGGTGCAGAAGCAAATCAGCTCCTGTCTGACTGGTGACTTGGATTTGCTCCAATTCGCCTACCGAAGCAATCGGTTGACAGCAGATGCTACCTGGGCAGCAAAGATGCATACATCAGGGTGCTCTTTATCGATTACAGCTCAGCATTTAACACCATCATCCCCTCAAAGCTAATCAGTAAACTCTAAGACCTGGACTCAATACCCCAAAAGTGATTTCCCCGCTTGTAAACCCTGGTCAGTTTGGATTGGCAAAACCATTCCCTCCAGGATCTCCATCAGCACAGGAGCACCACAGGGATGTGTACTTGCCCCTCTCGCTCTACTCACTCTACACCTGTGACTGTGTGGCTAAGTACAGCTCCAACACCATATACAAGTTTGCTGATGACACCACTGTTGTGGGCTGTATCAAAGGGTTTGATGAATCAGCATGCAGGAGAGAAATTGAACATTTAGCTGAGTGGTGTCATAACAGCAACCTCTTGCTCAATGCAGTAAGACCAAGGAACTGATTGTAGACTTCAGGAGAAGGAAACTACAAGTCCATGAACCAGTAATCACTGGAGGGTCAGAGGTGGAGAAGTTTAAATTCCTAGGTGTCACAATCTCAGAGGACCTGTTCTAGATACATCATATAAATCTAATTGCGAAGAAAGCCATACAGTGCCTCTACTTCCTCAGGAGTCTGTGGAGATCTGGCATGTCATGAAAAACCTTGGCAAATTCTATAGATGTGTGGTGGAAAGTGCGCTGACTGGCTGCATTATGGCCTGGTATGGGAGCACCAATGCCTTTGAACAGAAAATCCTACAAAAGGTAGTGGATTCGGCTCAGCACATCACAGGTAAAACCCTCTCAACCGTTAAGCACATCTACATGAAACATTGCCATAGAAAAGCAGCATCCATCATCAAAGATCCTCACCGCCCAAGCCATGCTCTTTTCTCATTGCTGCCATCAAGTAGAAGGCACAGGTGCCTCAGGACTCACACCACCAGGTTCATGAACAGTTACGACCTCTCAACCATCAGGCTCTTGAGCAAAAGTGGATAACTACACTCATTTAAGGAGTCTTTTATCTTCTTATTTCATGCTCACTATTTATTGCAATTTATTTATTATCTGCATTTGCATAGTTTGTTTACAGTTGCTGATGCTTACAGTTTACAGATCCTTTTTACAGTTACTGTTCAATAGATTTGCTAAGTATGCCTGCAGAAAAAAAATCCCAGAGTTGCATGTGATGACATGTATGTACTCTGATAATAAATTTACTTTGAACTATTTATTTAATTTAACTTTTAAAATATATGTATACTGCACCTACTGTAATTTATGTTTTTTTATTGTTATGTATTGCAATGTACTGCTGCTACGTAACAACCAGTTTCATGACATATGTTGGTGATATTAAACCTGATTCTGATTCTGATTTGGTATTTGGCAGCAGATGTGGACGGAGAAAATCTGCTTTCTTTATTTGTAAAGTTTAATGGTATCATAGACCAAAAGAAAATTCATAAATGGTAGAAATCTCAGGCAAATGTAGAAAATATTGGTCTTAAAGACTCTACTTCTTGGACAAGCTGCAACAAATACCTCAAAATATTGGAACAATCTTACCAATTCTGTCACTGCAAAATTCTTTAAAATCACTGGAAGCCTAAGCAAACAGAAATCTATGTCCTCTCCCAGGATAATATTTCCAATATTGAGCCCTCAGCTACAGTCTGCTGTTAATAGAGGGTAAATTATGTCATCTGCATGCCCAGCACCAAGCTCCCAACCCAGACACTCTAACATAGATTAACAGGCTGGTGGAGGAACAGATTCAAAGCTAGGCTCAAAGCTTCTTGAAGAGGGGACTCTTGGATATCTCTGGTCCACAGACATTTAAAGCACAAGGAGACTCTGCATAAACAACAAAAGTCCACCACCTCAAAACCAAGTTACCCACCTGTTCCATCAGTCACCACCTAACCCAGTTGTGGAAGAGCCTATAGTTTCCCACTTTGGCCTCACAAAACACCTCTTACTCACAGAACTGGAGTTATTCTTATTCTCAAGGGACTGCCAGAGAAGAGCAAGTTATAAGTTATTTGAAAGTGAAATTTGCCACCTAGTTTTAATGAATTTCAAATTATGAGGATTTTGCAAATATATCAACTTACCTTTATTGTTTACCATTTACTGATCCACTGCATGCTTTTATGTCTTGCATTGATTATCATCTTCCTGTAAAGGACTAAATTAATGCAAACATTTCCCACAATAAATTTCATGACATAAACTCAGTGACCACTTTATTAGGTACATTTGCTTGCGAATGCAAGTATGTATAGCAATCAGCCAATATTGAAGCTGTAGATATGGTCAAGAGGTTCAGTTGTTACTCAGACCAAACATCAGAATAGGGAATAATTGACTTTGACCGTGGAATTACTATTGGTAACAGACGGGGTGGTTTGAGTATCTCAGAAACTGCTGACCTCCTGGGATTTTCACGCACAACAGTCCCTAGAGTTTATAGAGAATGGTACGAAAAACAAAAAAAACTTTGTGGGTCAAAATGCCTCATTAATGAGAAAGTTCAGAGGAGAATGGCTAGACTAGTTCAAGCTGACAGGAAGGTGACAGTAACTCAAATGACCGTGCCTTACAATGGTGGTGTGGAGAAAAGCATCTCTGAATACACAATATGTTGAACTATGATGTGGATGGACTACAGCAGCAGAAGACCACGAACATCCACTCAGTGACCACTTTCTGAGATACAGCAGGTACCTAATAAAAAGGCCATTGTGTGTACGTCAGGGATATTAGACCTGATTCTGATTCTGAAAAGTAGCATTTGAAAATGGTGAGAAATTAGGAGGAGGTTGTCTAATATCTTTATAGTTGAAAAGAAATATGATTTGTTTGGATCAGTCAGTCAATGATACTTGGAATTCTTATGGGAAAGATGCTGAGCAGCAATTTTTCCCACAATCTCTAGGTTCCCTTTCTAAAATGTATGTGGAATATACTCTTCCTCTTGTCTTGTCTGCAGACCTTAGCCTGACCCACCTAATGGCTGACTGTTGTAACTGCATTCATCTTGACCCAACATAACACTCATGTTTATAGAACATAGAAATTTACAGCACATTACAGGCCCTTTGGCCCGCAATGTTGTGTCAACCATGTAACCATCTTTAGAGACTGTCTAGAATTTCCCTAGCGCATAGCCCTCTATTTTTCTAAGCTCCATGTACCTCTCTAAGAGACTCTTAAAAGACCCAATTGTATCTGCTTCCACCACCGCTGCTGGCAGAGCATTCCATGCATCCACCACTCTCTGTGTGAAAAACTTACCCCTGACATCCCCTCGGTACACATTTCTAAACACCTTACACTTTGTCCCCTTGTGTTAGCCATTTCAGCCCTGGGAAAAAGCCTTTGGCAATCCACACGATCAATACCCCTCATGATCTTATACATCTCTATCAGGTCACCTCTCATCCTCTGTTGCTCCGAGGAGAAAAGGCCAAGTAAACTCAACCTGTTGTCATAAGGTACACCCTCCAATCCAGGCAACATCCCTGCAATTCTCCTCTACACTCTCTCCACAGTATCCACATCCTTCCTGCAGTGAGGTGACCCGAAATGAACACAGCACTCAAAGTGGGGTTCGACCAAAGTCCTATATAACTGCAACATTACCTCATGGCTCTTGAACTCAGTCCCACAGTTGATGAATGTCAAAACACCATATGCCTTCTTAATAACACTGTCAACCTGCGCAGCATAGTTGAGTGTCCTATTGACACTTGGCATGACCAAGTGGTTAAGGCGTTGGACTAGTGATCTGAAGGTCACAAGTTCGAGCCTCACCTGAGGCAGCATGTTGTGTCCTTGAGGAAGGCACTTAACCACACATTGCTCCTGCACGTTTATAGCCCAGTGGTGGCGGTTGGTGCAGTATGGACAAGACAAGACAAGACAAGACAAGACACAGACCCCAAGATCCCTCTGATCCTCCACACTGCCACAGTCCTACCATTTAAATTATATTCTGTCTTCAAATTGGACCTACCAAAATGAACCACTTCACACTTATCTGGGTTGAAGTCCATCT
This sequence comes from Mobula birostris, assembly GCF_030028105.1. Lineage (NCBI taxonomy): Eukaryota > Metazoa > Chordata > Chondrichthyes > Myliobatiformes > Myliobatidae > Mobula > Mobula birostris. The sequence goes on along the minus strand of NC_092379.1, from coordinate 123,036,311 downwards.
GTCACTCCTCAGCCCAGTTCTGCATCCTATTGATGTCCCACCGCAACCTCTGACAACCCTCCAGACCATCCACAACACCCCCAATCCCTGTGCCATCAGCAAACTCACCAACCCACCCCTCCATTTCCCATCCAGGTGATCTATAAAAACCACAAAGAGGAGGGGTCCCAGAACAGATCCCCACGGAACACCACCGGTCACCAACCTCTATGCAGAACATGAACCACCTACAACCACCCTCTGGCTTCTACAGGCAAGCCAACCCTGGATCCACAAAACAAGGTCTCTCTGGATCCCATGCCTCCTCATCCCCTGGACGAGCCTTGTATGGGGAACCCCATACAAAGCCCCACTGAAATCCATATACTCCACATCCACCGCTGTCTCGCCACATCCCCAAAGAATCCAATCAACCTCATAAGGCACGACCTGCCCCTGACAAAGCCGTGCTGAGTATCCCCAAATTCAGACCACGTCTCTCCAAGTGCCCACAAATCCCCCCCCCTCCACAGGATCCTCTCAATCAACTTACCCACTGCTGAAGTCAGACCCACTGGTCTATAATTTCCTGGGTTATCCCCACTCTCTTTCTTGAGCAAGGGAACATCATTCTCCAAGCCTCCAGTACTTCTCTCGTCCCTATTGATGAAGCAAAGATCATCACAAGAGGCTCGGCAATCTCCTCCCCTGCCTCCCACAGAAGCCTGGGGTATATCTCATTCAGTCCTGGTGACCCATCCAACTAAATGCTCTTCAAAAACTCTAGCACATCCTCTTTCTTAATGTCTATATGCTCAAGCATTTCTGTCTGCTGTAAGTCATCCCCACAATTGCCAAGGTCTTTTTCCCTGGTGAATATTGAAGCAAAGTATTTATTAAGTACCTCCGTTACCACCTCCAACTCCATGCACACGTTTCCACTATTGCACCTGATTGGTCCTATTCTCACATGGCTCATCCTCTTGCTCTTCACATACTTGTAGAATGCCTTGGGGTTTTCCTTAATCTTGCTCACCAGGGCCTTCTCATAGTCCCTTCTGGCTCTCCTGATTCCATTCTTAAACTCTTTCCTAGCAACCTTGTAATTTTCTAGAGCTCTAACAGTACCTAGTTTCTTGAATCTTTCGTCAGCTTTTTTTTTCTTCTTAACTAGATTTTGTACATACTTTGGTTCTTTAACTCTACCATCCTTTCCCTGCTTCAATGGAACATAACTATGCAGAACTCTATGCAAATGTTCCCTGAACATTTGCCACATTTCAGCCATGCATTTCCCTGAGAACATTTGTTCTCAATTTATACTCCCAGGTTCCTGCCTAATAGCATCATATTTCCCCCTACCCCAGTTAAATGTTTTCCAAAATTGTATGCTCCTATCCCTCTCCAGTGCTATGGTGAAGGAGATAGAGTTGTGATCACTACCTCCAAAATGCTCTCCCACCAAGAGATCTGACACCTGACCAGGTTCATTTCCTAATACTAGATCAAGTACAGCCTCTCCTCTAGTTGGCTTATCTACATATTGTGCCAGGAAGCCTTCCTGAACTCCACCCCATCTAAACCCCTTGCGTTAGGGAGATACCGGTCAATATTAGGAAAGTTAAAATCTCCCGTCACAACAACCTTATTATTATTGCACTTTCCAGAATCTGCCTCCCTGTCTGCTCCTCAATATCCCTGTTACTATTGGGGGGTCTATAAAACACCCAGTAGAGTTATTGCCCCTTTCCTGTTTCTGACTTCCACCCACATTGACTCAGTAGACAATCCCTCCAAGACTTCCTCCTTTTCCGCAGCCGAGACACTATCCCTAATTAGCAATGCCACACAAACACCTCTTCTGCCACCCTCTCTGTTCTTTCTGAAACATCCAAAGCCTGGCACACTCAGCAGCCATTCCTACTCCTGAGACATCCAAGTCTCTGCAATGGTCACAATGTCACAATTCCACGTATTGATCCACATTCTAAGTTCATCCGCTTTGCTTAGGATACTCCTTGCATTAAAATAGACATAACTCAAACCATCAGGTTGAGTACATCTTTGCTAGGGCATTTCGAGCTAAAGGAGGACGTGGTATGTCTCTTAAAGAGCAGTAAGGTGGATAAGTCTCTAGGACCCAGTGGGATATAGCACAGGACACTGAGAGAGGAAAGAGTAGAGACCATCAGGATGGGCTAAGTTCTCCCAGCTGTCAATGGTGATTCGAATTACTTGAGAAATGCTTTGCTTTATTGCTGTATCAGTGTTTTGGCCTTTTTCTGGATGACACATAGCCTTGAGCTGGTCATAGATCAGTGTTTGGCAGATGATCAAGAGCCATGTGCTTCACTTATCACAGTCAATGAGAGTGCTTAGCACAAGCTGAAGGCTGACTTTCTAAAGGAATTCTTTGTCGGTGACATTTTGGTCTGATGTGACCTTGAGGATTTTTCTGAAATATTGAAAGTGGAATCTGAAGGTCTTGTTTCCTGTTGGGACGATTTGATACAGCTTTCACACCTGTGGAAGAAGCCACTGCAAACAGACACCTCTGTTTTCATGGTTAGCAGATGTTTGCTCTGGACATGTGGGATACATTTGCCAAAACTGTACAATTTATTCATCAAATTGTGCATCAATGCTAACTGAACTGGCAGCTGCAAACACAGACAACTCAGCAAAATATTTCACATTGGCTACAATGGTACCCTAAGATTAATATAGGATTGTGAAATTATCAAAAAATTAACAAAGCAAAGAATATGTGAAACTGTAAAGAGAAACCTTTAATTCACTGATTTACTTATAGCTTCAATCTGTAATTAGTTAATACATATTTAGTTTCTCCAGAAGATTTCTGTACACTTTACTTTTGCAAATTGCACGATCACTATTTCTTTACTTTACAGCGTATAATATATTTGGCAATGTCAAAGTGCTAAAATAAAACGTGTTTGATACTGAATCAAATAGAATTAATTATGACTTGATTCTAACTTTGTCTTGTATTCAAACCGTACCTGTCATTCCACATTCTGCATCAGTCTTTTGTGTCTTCAAATTTATTGTTTTGCAGCATTGTGATACATAATCATTAAAAAAACTAGAAAGTACAATAAGAAATATATATATATAAATTAAACTAAGTAAGTAGTGCAAAACAAGAGCTAAAAAACAGAGGTGGTATCATTGGTTCATTATCCATTCAGAAATCAGAGGGGAAGAAGCTGTTCCTGAAACATTGAGTATGTGTCTTCAGTCTCCTGTACCTCCTCCTTGATGGTAGCAATGAAAAGAAAGCATGCCCTGAGTCATGGGGCTCCTTAACGATGGATGTCTTTAATGATGGACATGCTGGGGAGGCTAGTGCCCATGATGGAGCTGGCTGAGTTTATAACTCTCTGCAGCTTTTTCAATCCTATGCAGTGGCCCCTCCATACAAGATGGTGAAGCAATCAGTTAGAATGCTCTCCAAGGTACACCTGTAGAAATTTGCAAAAGCCTTTTGCGTACCAAGTCTCCTCAAACTCCGAATGAAATATCGCCACTGTCATGCCTCTTTGTAATTGCATCAATATGTTGGACCCAAGATAGATCTTCAGAGATGTTGACACCCTGGAACTTGAACCTGCTCACTCTTTCCATTGCTGATCTCATGATGAAGACTGGTGTGTCTTTCTTTGACTTCCCCTTCAGAAGTCCACAATGAATTCCGTGGACCTACTGACATTGAGTGTGAGGTTGTTGCTGCGACGCCACTCATCCAGCTGATCTATCCCACTCCCGTACACCTTTTTGTAGCTTGAACAGAGTCACTGGGATAGACACTGAAGCTAGTGGATCGAGAAGTATTTTATTCAACAAAAATGAGCAGGAGGCACCATAATTTGAGACACTCTTGGATGAAAAGGCTCACTGACCCAGTATTACATGATATTTTTATATGCTAAAGATCAAAAGTAACAGCGGGACAATTCTATAGTTATAATGATCTATAATGCTTCCTTTGACTTACATATAGTTTTCGCACACCTCTTTCTTTGCACCCACACCCCAGACACCCAAAATGAATATTGATCAGCATTGTCTGGCTTGCTATCAACTCCAGGAAAACTATTGTTCGGGGCTGCATTTTTAATTCAATCTGCAATCCATGTTCATGTCTGAAGTTTGGTTGCCGGTGAAGTTAATAATTGCTCAATACCCTAACTCCAGAATACGCCCTAACACACCTCCTCATCACCATCTGGAATTCTGCAAACAACAGTTATGTCGTCAGCAAATTTATCAATGGAGTTTGAGCTGTGCCTAGCTGCAAAGTTGTGGATGTAGAGAGAGTAGAGCAGTGGGCTAAGCACACGTATGTGAGGTTCACCAGTGCTGATCGTCAGTGAGGAGGAGATGTTATTCCCGATCTGCACTGACTATGGTCTACCCATGAAGAAGTCAAGGGTCCAGTTGCAGAGGCCCAGCTTTTGGAGCTCGTTGGTTAGACCTGAGGGTATGATTGTGTTGAATGCAGAAATGTAATCAATAAGCAGCAGGCTGACATAGGTATTGCTATTGTCCAGGTGATTCAAAGCCGAGTGGAGGGCTAGTAAGATTGCATCTGCTACAGACCTATTGTGGAAATAGGCAAATGGCAGCGGGTCCTAGTCCTTGCTTAGGCAGGGGTTGATTATGACCACTTCATCACTTCGTCACAGTAGATGTGAGTGCAACTGGGCGATAGTCGTTGTTGCAGTTCACCCTGTTCTTCTCTGACACTGGCATGATTGTCCCCCTTTTGAGGTAGGTGGGATCCTCTGATTGCAGCAGTGAGCTGTGCTCCCACCATTTGGTTGGCACAGGCTTTCGATGCCCTACCAGGAACACCATCGGGGACTGACACCTTGAGGGGGTTCACCTTCTTGAAAGTTGTTTTGACTTTGAACTCTGAGACAGAGATCACAGGGTCACCAGATGCTGCAAGGATTTGCACAAGTGTAGTTTTAGTCTCCCTTTCAAAGTGTGCATAAAAGGCATTGAACTCATCTGGGAGTGAAGCATCACAAGAGTGATGCAAGGTTTCACCTTGTAAGAACTAATGGCCTGCAAACCCTACAGGAGCAAATGAGCATCCAATTCCGTCTCTAACTTTAGTTGATCATACCTGGACTTCTTGCATAGTTCTGGATCACCAGTCTTGAATGACACCTATCTAGCCCTCAGCAGACTATGAATCTCCTGGTTCACCCATGGTTTGGTTTGGGTGCATCCAATATGTTCTCGAAAGCACACACACGTTCATCCACACTGGACTTGATGAAGTTGGTGACAAATGTGGCGTATTCATTCAGTTTCAAGGATGAGTCCTAAATTTTATCCAGTCCATCAACTCAAAGTAGTCCTGTAAACAATCCTCCGCCTCTCTTAACCATACCTTCTTGATCCTTACTACTGGTGCTGCAGTCTTTATCCTCTGCCTATACTCCGGGAGAAGAAGTAGGTGTTTGGACTCTCCAAAGTGGGGGCCTCAGATGGCACGGTAAGCGCATTTGATGGCGGTATATGCTATGTTTGTTCTTAGTAAAGACAAACTTGGGTAAAAATGTTAGCATATTCATTAACAGTAAAGTAGCTTCAGTCCGACATGAGCAGAGCAACCTGCTCACCCACCTCACTTCTGGTTTTGGGTGAACCACCCACATTGCACACTGGGATCTGAATTTCATCATTATGTACATACGTAATAACACAGTGTAACAGTAGTCAAATGTGTTTGCTCCTGTGGTTCCACGGATGATATGTTGGTGGTAGTTAATCAGAGATTCCTTCAAGCTTGCCTGGTTGAAATCTCCGCAATGATAGGGAGGGCAGCAGAGTGTGTTGTTTCATAACCGTTGATTATGATACCTCTGTGTCTGCAGAGGGAACTTTCTACAAAAATACCAAGATCTTCTTGATCTTTTCAAGGATTTCAAGTTCCCTGGCCCTCATCATCTAATTTTTACTATGGATGTCCAGTCCCTATACACCTCCATCCCCCACCAGGAAGGCCTCAAAGCTCTCCGATTCCTTCTGGACACCAGACCCAACCAGTTCCCCTCCACCACCACTCTCCTCTGCCTAGCAGAACTCATCCTCACTGTCAATAATTTCTCCTTTGGCTTCTCCCATTTCCTTCAAACAAAAGTGGTAGCCGTGGGCACTCGACTGGGTCCCAGCTATGCCTGCCTGTTTGTTGGCTACATGGAACACCCTACACAGGTGACCATCCCGCACTTTTCCTATGCTACATCGACGACGGCATTGGTGCTGCTTCCTGCACCCATGCTGAATGCATCGACTTCATCTACTTTGTCTCCAACTTCCATTCTGCCCTCAAATTCTTCTGGTCCATTTCCGACACTTCCCTTCCCTTTCTTGATCTCGCTGTCTCTATTTCCGTAGTCAGCTCATCCACCAATGTCTATTACAAAACCACGGACTCTCTCAGCTACCTAGACTACACCTCGTCCCACCCTATTACTCGTAAAAACGCCATCCTCTTTTCTCAATTCCTCCATCTCTGCCATATCTCCTCTCAGGAAGAGGCTTTTCATTCTAGAACGAAGGAGATGTCCTCCTTTTTCAAAGAAAAGGGCTTTCCTTCCTCCACTATCAACACTGCCCTCAACTGCATCTCTTCTATTTCACACCTGTCTGCTGTTAATCTATCCTCCCACCACCCTACCAGGGATAGGGTTCCTCTTGTCCTCACCTACCAACCCACAGCCTCCGTGTCTAGCACATAATTCTCTGAAACTTCTGCCACCTCCAACAGGATCCCACCACCAAGTACATCTTTTCCTAAACTTTCTGCTTTCCATAGAGATCGCTCCCTACGCGATTCCTTTGTCCATTCGTCCCTACCCACTGATCTCCCTCCTGGCACTTATCATTGCAAACAGAACAAGTGTTTCACCTGGCCCTGCCCCTACACCTTCTCCCTCACTATCACTCAGGGCCCCAAACAGTCTTTCCAGGTGAGATGACACTTTACCTGCGAGTCTGTTGGGATCATTTACTGTGTTCGGTTCTCCTCCTGTACATCGGTGAGATCCGCCGTAGATTGGAAGACCGCTTCACCAAGCATCAGTGCTCCATCCGCCAGAACAAGAGGAATTTCCTAGCGACCACCCATTTTAATTCCACTTCCCATTCCCATTCTCTCATGTCCATCCATGGCCTCCTGCATTGCCTAAGTCCACACTTAGGTTGGAGAAACAACACCTTATACTCTTTTTGGGTAGCCTCCAACCTGATGGCATGAACATCGATTTCTCAAACTTCTGGTAATACTGCACCCTCCCCCATCTTCATTTTCCATCCCCTTTTTCCTCTCTCACCTCATCTCACCAATCAACTTTCCAGCTCTTTACTTCATTCCTCCCCCTCCAGGTTTCAGCTGTCACCTGGTGGTTCTCTCTCTCTCCTCTCCCCACCTTTTAAATCTACTCCTCAGCTTTTTTTCTCCAGTCCTGCCGAAGGGTCTCGGCCCCAAACGTCAACGGTTCTCTTTTCTGTAGATGCTGCCTGGCCTGCTGAGCTCCTCCAGCATTTTGTGTGCGTTACAAAAATGCCTTATGCGATTCCAACAACACAACCATATCTCGTGACCATTACTACCAAAAGGACAACGGCTTATACTTGAATGTTTATATCCATGTCATACTCATACTGAATTCAGAAGGAGGATCAGGTTTATTGTGACCTTCCTATTTGACATGAAATTTGTCGCTTTGCAGCAGCCGTACGATGCAAAAACATAAAACTACAGTGAATAACATAATAAATAAATTGTGCAAAAAATAAGGTTTAATGAGATTATGTTCATAGGTTTGTGGACCATTCCAAAATATGATGGCAGAGGGAGGAAGCTGTTTCTGGATCATTGAATGTGGGTCTTCAGGCTCCTGTACCTCCTTCCTGATGGTAACAGCAAGAAGAGGTGAGATGTCTCAGAGAGTGAGTTCCATAAAAGAAAGGCAGTATATTTCCCCACCATCAAAAACGTCCCAAAAGGCAGTGGCTCTTGAAGATATCCTCGATGGGTAAATATGTGGCCTTTCCTTTATTGTAAATGCATTTAAATTCTTGAACTTTTTACCCGCTTGCACAGCAGCACAGTTGTGAGACCATTCAGCAGATGGATTGCAACAGTAAGGTTCACAAGGATAATCCCAGGAATGAAAGGGTTATCATACGAGAAATGCTTGTTGGCTCTGGGTCTGTACTCGCTGGAATTCAGAAGGATGAGGAGGGATCTCATTGAAACCTTTCGAATGTTGAAAGGCCCAGGCAGAGTGGATGTGGAAAGGATGTTTCCCATGATGGGGGAGTCTAGGACAAGAAGATACAGACTCAGGATAGAGGGGCGCTCTTTCAAAACAGAGATGCTGAGAAATTTCTTTAGCCAAAGGGTGGTGAATTTGTGGAATTTGTTGCCACAGGCAGCTGTGGAGGCCAGGTTGTTGGGTGTATTTAAGGCAGAGATTGATAGGTTCTTGATTGGACATGGCATCAAAAGTTATGGGGAAAAGGCAGGAACTGAGGTTGAGGAAGAAAAAAAAAAGGATCAGCCATGATTGAATGGCGGAGCAGACACGATGGACCAGATGGCCTAATTCTGCTCCTATGTCTTATGATCTTATAGTAGCTCACCTCTTCCTTCATATGGGCAGTAAACACTGCCATTGCCAATGGCCAAAAACAATTAGAAGTAAAAGTCTACAGTTAACATTGGCTGGGTTTCTGTGTGTAGTGCCCTGGTTCATATCCTTACTGTTATGCTGTAGGTCTTTCATTGAGCAGTTCTGTAAGAGCTGTTTGTTCTGCTTTCAGCCTATTTGGGTTATTGTTGAAGATAAGGAATGATGTGGAATGTGTGCCATCCATTTGGGAGGTTTCTCTTGGTGAGGGACACTAAGGTTGGGCTTGGGGCTTTTGTTCAAGAGGAGATGAAGAGAGAAGGTGCTGGGGAGAACCGGTTGTAGCATACGATCAGGTGGGAGACCTGTCTGTTTGAGATGGACTGCGAGCGACGTTCGGAAGGCGATGTGTGCGTTCGCGTTGACTGAAGGCCCAGAGCGTGAGTGACAGAGAAGTTCAAGATGAGATCCAACATGTGCACATTTTGACTGTTTAATTAGAATGGGCCCTTTTCTTTTTGTTATTCTCTACTAACTCTTTAGTTAAGATTCATAAATATAATTCCTTTAATCGTATACAGTGTGCTGTTTGTTATTTTGTGGCATTAATTCGTAAGAGGGTAGTGAATTACACAGCCTCCACACAAACAAGAGGTTTGGTGGGGGAGGGAGGGCTCCCACCTCAATCTCACATGGTTGGTGGGGCCGGAGTTTGTCTTCCCTCGAGTCGAGGAAACCAGAGTCATTCATGTGATTTATTGTTTCTTTGTTTTCCTTAGATGACTCTTTGGAAGACATAATTCAGGTCTAGATTGTTTTGACTTGCCAAATTGTCCTTGTATGAGTCACGCGAGTGGACACTTGAATAGTAAGATTAACAACCTGACAAATACTACTTCTACTGTAGTTAAGATGTGAGGAAAATGAATTAGTATAACTTCAGAATCTGATTTATTATCACTGACATACATCGTGAATTTTTTATTCTGCTCTGTGCAAAAACATAAAACTATATAATTTACCAAAATAAATAAACAGTGTAAAAAAAGAGCAGAGCAAGTTCCCTATTTTCAGGAAATAGGGAGTTATTTATTTTTTTCATTTAGAGATGCAACATGGTATCATGCTCTTTCAGCCCAACACGTCTGTGTCACCCAATTACACCCATGTGACAATTAACCTACCAACCAGAATGTCTCTTGAATGTGGGAGGAAACCCATGCAGTGCTGGGCTGTTATGGACAGTGGCAGAATTGAACCTGGGTCATTGATGCGGCAGTAGTGTTACACAAACTACTAGGCTACTGTGTGGCCCCAATTAGAAGGCATAGAAGTTGGATCAGTAATTCTAATTTAAACTGTTTGGGGCTTTCTTTCCAAACCTTGTGCCAATATGCATGCTCACAATATTAACTCATTCCACGAGTTAATGCTCAGCTGCCTCATTGGACAATAGCTGGGACAGGCCATCTGTCTTTCTGAAAATGGAAGTTGGCTCTGGAAAATGGATGTTATAATTGACCAGCTAGAAAGCTAAAGTCGTAAGCTCTACAACGTTAATCAGAAAGTAATTCATGTTTCTCAGAGACTTGGAGACCCTAGTCTAATGGGGTATCCCTGCTACATGGTACTTTTCTGAGGATTGTCACCTTGACATGGTAGAAAGGCTTGAGATCACGGGAGTGACTCCATCTGGAGCTTAGCTCCTGGTAGGGTCATCTGTGGTAGTAAGGTCAAAGAGGATGTTGCAGACAAAGAGCGAATCAACGAAGACCTCAACAGTAGAGCTGGCAGAAGATGATGTCACACTACAAAGACCGTGAAGGCAGAGGAAGGCTACAGCAGTGAAGGGTTCCCACTTGTCTGGCACTCCACATCACTGGACCCTGACCCTGATCTGTCAAGGACCATGTGGTGTTTACCCATGTATCAGCCTCACCATGTTAAACAAAATCACTCATGGTGTTCTCCATTAAGGGAATAACCCCTTCTGAGAACATCACATTCGACATGAATGATCGCATTTCTACTGCAATGCCACATCAACTGTCTCCATGTAGAATTGACCCCCTTTTATGTTTGGTATTCTGTAATTTGCATAAGAACATAAGAAATAGGAGCAGGAGTAGCCCATCTGGCCCTTTGAGGCTGCTCTGCCATTCAATAAGATCATAGCTGATCTGGCCATGGACTCATCTCCACTTGTTTGTCTTTTCCACATGATCTTAATTCCCCTACTATGCAAAAATCTATCCAACCTTGCCTAAAATATATTTACTGAGCTAGCCTCCACTGCTTCACTGGGCAGAGAATTCCACCAGCCCCTGGGGGGGGAAAAATCAGATTTCATCTAAAGTCATTCTGCTGTCTGCCCCCTTCCTTTCCAGCCTGATGAAGGATCTCGGCCTGAAATGCCGACTGTTTATTCCTCTCCATAGATACCGTCAGACCTGCTAATTTCCTTCAGCATTGTGTGTGTGTGTGTTGTTCAAGATTTCCAACGTCTGCAGGGCACGTCTGTGTGTGCGAGTGGGTGGGAAAGGGCCTTCTTTTGCTGTTATTGTCTTGTTTCATTTCATCATTATTGTTGCTGTTTATGCTATTCTGCCGAGCATTGTGGGCTGCTGGAATCTGTGGCAACACTTGTGTGCTGTCCTTCGAATCACTTCAGGTCGTGTTGGTTGTTAACACAAACAATGCAGTTCACTGTGTGTTTCATTATCATTCTCAAATCATTTTTATGTCTTCTTTCTTCCTTGGTACCAGCCTCCATTTCTCTGCTGGGAACAAATCTGTTAATCTAAGGACAAAACTATTCTACCGGCTCTACATGCTCTCTTGAGTTATTAGGCAGAGTGGTTAACTGCTCCGGCCCCAGCCCTCAATTTTACTGTTTCTTCAAGTTGTGCTAAGATTTGCACCTTAATGGCTGCACAGTAGGCAATCTAATGAAACAACAGAATTAATAATCCTGACAATTAACTGTGAACTGTAATTAGGCTCTGTTTAAACAGCTGAAATAGCACAAGGGAGCCATAGGCAGCGGCAAACTTAACAATATTCCTGAAGGTTATAAAGTCTCAAAGATGAGAAAGGCAGATGGAGACTGTAAAGAAAGAATGGACAAGCAGAGAATTGCTACTCTTCCCCCTTCGAATATTGAGTTGTGAACACATGGATGATCTAGAGGTATATGTGAAAGAAATATGCACTTTCAAGAAATCTGCCAAAGAAATTAACAAAAGGAATTTAATTTTGGAGGTTCAGGAGCCTCAGGTCCTACACTACCAGGTTCAGGAACGGTTATTACCACTCAATCATCAGGCTCCTGAACCAGAATGGATAACCTCCTTTATCCCAACATTGAACTGATTCCACAATCTATGGATGCATTTTCAAGGACTCTGCATCTCATGTTCTCAATATTTATTACTTATGTAATTACTTTCCCGCTTTTGTTTTTGCACAATATGATGTACTTCACGTTGGTAGTTTCTCTGTTTTTGTGTGCAGTTATTCATTGATTCCTTTGTGTTTCTTTGTATTTATTGTGAATGCTCGCAGAAAAATTAATCACAGTCTAGAATATGGTGATATATACTGTATGTACCTTGATAACAAATTTACTTTGAACTTTGAATGAAATTAATAGATAAGACTGAGTTGCATTTCAGTAGGAGCTAATTTCTGCAAAGAAAACACACAAAAAAAAAGCAATCATGATCTGTTTTTTTTGGAAAAAATTATTGAGCTGGTTGTCAGGAAGAATTCTTCTGTCATCTTTCAGAAGGGTGCCTTGTGCTCTCTTACTTTTTTTCTCTTCTGTTCATGGGATCAGAGTGTCACTGGGAGGATGGCATTAAGTGTCCATTCATGATTGGTCCTTGAACTGAGCTAGCTGTGTGGCCACTCCAGACTTTAGTTAATGGTAGTCACATTGCTGAACTTGGAGTGACATACAAGTCTGATCAGTACAGGCTGTGGATTTTTGTCCCTCAAAAAAATAAATACTTCTACAAAAATCTGAAACTATCACTATTACAATTCTTAAAACTAGATTTAGAGCATATTTTGTAGCTTCATTATTTGAATTTAAGTTCAAACTCCTTGTCTCTGGATCGACAGCCCAGGTGTAGGCATGCTGGTCTGATACTCTGGGCATCAAAGATTTCACTTCCTGAATACCTTTAGGTGTATCTTATGAATTTTGGGCTACTGATCATGAAATTCACCATAAAATTTCGCTATCACGCACCACTTTTAAAATAAACTTATGTTTATTATTTCAATTCGTAATTCAAGTCAATTAAAATGTTGCCTACAATATAAGCTGGAAAGTTTCCTATCTTGTCCAGGCATGCTTGGGAATGCTTAGGCGGCATGGCTGCTGCATGGCAGGACAGGTTTTAGTAATAATTATTGGGTTCAGGACTGTAAGGATGGAATTTGCTATCACCAGGCACAAAAATTTCTATGAAGTATTTTGATATTTGAGACAGATGCTTCCCAGAATAACTGATGCCAAGATTAAGGAAAGCAGTTTTGTTGGTCCACAAATCAATTAGGTCATCAATAACTGGCAATTTGAAGAATTTCTAGTGGGACCGGAGAAAATCACATGGAAGGCAGTCAAGGAAGTTGTTGAAATTTTTCTCGGCATCTACAGAGCACCAAACTACATGCAGCTGGTTGAAAGCATGCTTCAAGCTTATAAAACCATGAAATGCAACACGTCACTAAAGATTCATTTTCTGCATTCCCATTTAGACTTCTTCCCTGCAAATCTTGGTGCTGTTAGTGACGAGCATGGTGAAAGGTTTCACCAGGACATTGTGGTCATGGAGAAAAGATACCAGGGCAACTGGAATCCATCAATGCTGCGAATTATTGTTGGACACTTAAGCGAGAAGCCTCAGACACTGAGTACAAATGAAAATCATTAACAAAATATTTTTAACTTAGTTGAACTATTACAAAGCAACAGCACCATTATGTGACTAAACACATTATATTCAATAAAAGTTAATTTGTTGTTTCTCCAAATTCCTATGTGATACAAGTAGCCTGAAATTATATTTGTGTTCATCTTTAAGCAGTCTATCATAAACAAAAAAAAATTCTGAGGAAGCAACACTTCTGCAAAAATTTGCTGTCCAGTGTAATGTAACCACAATGTTATTGCACCCATGCCTTAACATCTTCGTTGAAAGATGATGGTGGTAAATTCAGATCCGCAATGTCAGCTTTTTCAGCATTTCAAAGTAAGATCCAAGCACCATGCACCTATCTGAGTTTTACTTATTTTTTTCTATTTAGAGATGCAAAACAGTAACAGGCTCTTCCAGCCCAGTGAGCCTGCAACGCCCAATTACACTCATGGGACTAATTAACTTACTAACCTATACATAACTGCTACATTACTCTGCTGTCCTAATGTATATGTGTCTGATTCTTTCTGCTCCTTCATTCTAAACTCTGCGAAATGTAATGTGGCAAGTGTGAGAATACTCAAGCCTGTCCTGACATTCGACGTAATCATGGCTGATCTGTGTAGATCCCAGCTCCTGGTCTGTGTCAGCTTCCCAGCATTGCCTCAGTGGCTGCAGGCTTTCAGTGATCGTGGGTGCAGATAACTCTCCGGAGGGTGAGTCATAAAGCCTTACAGGATGGAAATGGGCTCCTTGGCCCAACTTATCCATGCTGACTAAGATGTCTAAACAAGCTAGTCCCATTTTCGTGCATTTGGCCATGATCTCTCCAAGCTTTTCCGATTCATCCACCTTCCTCAAAGTCTTTAGTAGGCATCCGTTAGTCTTGTGAGACCATGCATTTGCGCCTTGGAAGGTTTCCAGGGTGCAGGCCTGGGCAAGGTTGTATGGAAGACCGGCAGTTGCCCATGCTGCAAGTCTCCCCTCTCCACGCCACCGATGTTGTCCAAGGGAAGGGCATTAGGACCCATACAGCTTGGCACTGGTGTCGTCGCAGAGCAATGTGTGGTTAAGTGCCTTGCTCAAGGACACGCATGCCGCCTCAGCCAAGGCTCGAACTAGCGACCTTCAAATCACTAGACAAATGCCTTAACCACTTGGCCACGCGCCAGTCTTTAAAACATTCTAATTGAACCTATTTTTACAGCTTCGTCTGGTAAATAATTCCCTATACCTTGCCTGCGAAAAGTTTGCCCTTCAGCTCACTTCTTTCCCTTCTAACTATGTCATATCTATGTCCCCTACCTTAGGGAAATGATTGTTACCGTCCACCTTTTTTCTATGCCCTCACAATATTCTATGTCTCCCCTGAGACTCCTATGCTCTAGGGAAGCAAGGCCTAGACTTTCCAGGCTCCCCTTATGACTCTAGCTTTCCAGTGCAGGTAACATCATTGTGAATCTTTTTTGCATCCTTGCCAACTTAATGAATGACCCTAAATCAGGGGTTCTGAACCTTTTTTTATGCCATGAACCCCTACCATTAACTGAAGGCTTTGTGGACCCCTGGTTGGGAACTCCTGCCTTAAATAGATCTGACCCACATTTTGTGAAAATGGGGCCAGCTGCTGTATGCACTACGAGTTAGATTTCTTCATTCAATATTCAGCTTTGAACATTGTTCCACTGCAGGTTGCTGGGAATCTGAAACAATATCCACTGAGAATGACACAAAGGAAACTGGAGAATAGGAATAATAATGAAATTAGATTGAATAAGAGAGATAGAGACAGAAAAAATTGAATTAAAAGAGACAAAGAAAGAAAAAAAACAAGAACAAAAATATTTTTAGGAACAATTAACTACATATAAAAATTTTCCAATGTTGCCTTTTGAGCTTTCAAGGTTGAGTGGTTCTCTCGATTATAAATCAAAGAAACCTGGATAATGGATAGCTGAAATACACTGCAGGTCAAGCCAAATCCCCAGAGAACGAAACAGTGTTAGCACCTTAGTGTAGTGACCTTTCATCAGAACCATAAATCTTCACACTAATGTGGTCCTTGCTACTGGGCGGTACTAATCTTAAAGTTTGCAGTGAGTTAACTGCACTAACGGTGTAAATCCAGCACAATCTAGGAGGGCTGAGATAATGGCGATCTGCTGTCTTTGCGAACCTAACAATGGGGTGGCAGAAAGTGTCCATTAAATTTGAGAATTCACAACTGATGTTGTAGCTCTCGATCTCCATGTAACTGTAGGCTTTTTACATACAGTTGTAACTGTGCGTGCAGCTTTTGGGTCATCAGCTTAGTAACAAGCACACTTCAACCATAAAAACATTAGATAAGATGTACGCAAACACGAGGAATTCTGCAGGTGCTGGAAATTCAAGCAACACAGATCAAAATTGCTGGTGAATGCAGCAGGCCAGGCAGCAACTTTGAGATAAGATGTACTGTAGAAACAGAGTTAGGTCATTCAGTCCATCGTATCTCCTGTCATTCGATCATGGCTGATTTATTTTCCCTCACAACCTCCTTCTCCTGCCTTTTCCCTGTAACCTTTGATGTCCTTACTAATAAAGAACCTATCAAGCTTCACATTAAATATATCCACTGATGTCTGTGGTAATGAATTCCGCTGATTCTCTGCCCACTGGCTAAAGAAATTTTGCCTCATCTCTTTTCTAAGGGGATGTCCTTCTATTCTGAGGCTGTGCCCTCTGATCCTAGACTCCTCCACTATAGGAAACAGCATCTCCATATCCACTCTATCTAGGCTTTCAATATTTAGTAAGCTTAAATGAGATCCCACCATAATTTTTCTAAACTCCAGCAAGTACAGGCCCGGAGCCATCAAATGCTTCTCATATGTTAGCTCTTTCATTACTAAGATCATCCTTGTAAATCTGCTCTAGACCTTCTCCAATACCAGCACATCCTTTCTTAGATATAAAAGCTGGGTAATCACAATAGTTTATGAAGATAATTTCTGGAGGATGTATTTTGGCATGTTATATTTTTTTTCTACTTACCCATGCCCAGCATCCAACATCTCACTGTCACCATTACCATGACAGGAAAACGCATGGCTTGAGTACTCTATAGAAAGAGGATCAAATCTCCAAAAGGGTCCAACTATGGTCTGTTTCACACTCCTGATATTACTGTTTTGTTAAGCGTAGTCCGGGCATTGGAGCTAATGCTGTTGCCAATTTTAAAGAAGATAGAGATCGGGGTGAAGGAATCCTGGCTTTTGTAAGGTTTGACTTGTAGGGCCTCACTATTTCTTTTCATTCCAGTCATGTAACAAAACAAATATGTGATTTCATATTTTGCATTTCCAGCAACACAATCCTGATGAAGGGTCTCGGCCCGAAACGTCGACTGTTTATTCTCATCCATAGGTGCTGCCTGAGCTGCTGAGCTTCACCAACACATTGTGTGTATTGTTCTAGATTTCCAGCCTCTGCAGTACCTCTTGTGTCCTGTTCCTATCTATAATTCGTAATTATGCACACTTTGTATCAGCTTTAATACAAATATTTATTAACAGGAAACCTGTTCGGGCCATTCTCCCTTCCTGCTGCTGCCATTGGGAAAGAAATACAAGAGCCTTAGGTCTCACACGCCAGGTTCTTGAACAGTTATTACCCTTCAACCATCAGACTCCTGAACCAGCGTGGGTAACTTCACTCTCTTCAGCACTGAACTTATTCCACAACCCATGGACTCACCACAACTCATGTTCTCAGTATTATTTATTTACTTATGCATCTATTTATTTAGATTATTTGTTTATCTATCTATCTAGTGGTTTATTTGTTTGTTTATTTATTTTGCACAATCTGTTTTCTTTTGCATTTTGTTGTTTATGAGTCATTGTTTTTATTGACTCAATTGTATTTCTCTGTTCCACAGTGAACACCTGCAGTGGAATGAATCTCAGGGTATATGGTGGCATTGTGTTTACCTTGATAATGAATTTACTTTGAACTTTGAATTTTAAATTTGAAAATGACAGTAAACATATTTTTGGATGGAGCTTTGTCTTTAGGTTTGCGCAAATAAAATGACATGAGGCATTTTATGTTAAAGAAAAACCCTAACAACTCATTTATTGTAACCAACACTAAGCACAAAGTGTGGTAAAAATGCTTCTTGTGGTTACATCATCACATCAGAGCAGCCTCTTAAAGTGAACCCCAACTCAATGTCGATGGTTGTGGAGTTTGTATGTTACCACCAATTTCATTGCACTACAAGTTCACTGTTTCCAATTATTATTCTGCCAAAAGTCAAACAATAAACTAATATGCTTTTGGATTATCATACTGTATTCATGTTAGCAGAATCAGTTATGTTGTAGAGGCACCATTTCACTAACGTCTTACTTGCAGAGTTCTTTAACTGTTTGGCAAGGGAGAAGCACTGAGGTAATGCTCAAGGGAGCACTAATATGTGGCACCATGGAACAGAAGTTTGAGCCCTATTCTTGGTGATTTACTGATCTCAGCTGGCAAGATCAGGCTGGGTGGAAGTTCGACAGTTCTCTGCAGGAAACCAAGAACCATCAGCTGGCTGTCTCCACCAGGTCATTATTGTTTATCCTTTGGTAGCTGGCTAAAGACAGCGCGTGTGGCGATCATGGAGCAAGCACTCATCACACCCTTCTGACCTCAGATAGGTGGTTTGATCAAAGGGAAACAAAGCGGTGCATACCCTTCATTGGATGTTAAATATCTCCATTAAAAGAAGCTTAGAAATTATTAAAGTCCTCCAAAATAAACACCAAACATTGATTCTGTATCATTTACACTGCGGTAGGCTTTTAAGCCAAGTTTTTTTTTATTTATTATGAAGACTATTTGAAACCATTCCAGTCACTGTAGTACACAGTGATACAGACAGTGGTGCAGGGACTTTTCAGGTTTCATTAAAAGACAATAATTCAATTAGCTGGAGCATATATCCAGTGGGGTGGATTCCATTTAGCTGCCTCTGCATGATAGGTCAAGTAGAATGGTGTCAGTTTTTCCTTTCTTGTTTGAACAGACGGAAATTATTGTCTCATTTCAAAGCCAACATCGCATACAAACATATTTATAAGTCCGCTGGAGCATCAGATTTAAATGGGACTAGGACTCACTGAATCTGACTAAAAATAAACTTGAATTAACAAAGTTAGAGTTAATTTGTAGAAGTGTTGAAATGAAAAATTAAGAAACCTTGGGCTGGCTGGTGGCGCAATGACATCAGCGCCGGACCCGGGAGCGGAGGTTCCCGGGTTCGAAACCAGTCGGGTCTGCCCCCAAGTACACTTTCCATCCGTGCTGGGTTGAGTGTCGAGATCGCAACTCAACCTCGTAAAATAAAGAGAAAAATACTGCGAAAATGTCTGTGCAGGGAGTGGCGCACCACACAGTCTCTCTCTCTCTCTCTCGTTCTTCGCCTTGTAAAAAAGCCATGAAAAAGACATCATCATGGATGCACGCACACGCACAGACTCGCACGCACGCAGGCACACACAAAAAAAACATATAATATTTCTACCAATAAATTTTAGAGTACTGTGTACAACTCTGGACATCATAATATAAAAGGAATATCAGGCCCTGGAGAGCTGCAAAGAAGATTAACAAGGGCAAAAGTATTAGATTATACCATTAGGAAAAGAATGATAGCAAATCTCTTTACTCCTGCTGATGGGCGACTTACTAGAGGGCCTTAAAAGTATGAAAAATTCTGGGGGAGATGATATTCAGATAATGGGTGAGAAGCAGAAAGTGTGAGGAACAAAAAAAGTGTCTGTCAATACCAGATAATATTTAAGTAACCAGTCAGGTCATTTTCTTTACCTAGAGAATAGCAAGAATGTGGAACCTGCTCCCACAGGCAACATTTGAGAGGAATACTACCACACTTCTAGGGAAGAAAACTAGGTGAGTACACAAGGGAGAAAGGAATAGAAATATGTAATGGGAGATTTGAAGAGGCTTGACTCGAGCAAAGTGTTGGCATATGGGAATGGAGATAAATGGCCTGTTTTCTTTTTTACATATTATTCCATCTCACACTTACCATTCATCCAATGAAATTCAGTTTAAGAAATCAGTAGGTTTTTCCTGAAGCATCATTTTGCCTAAGCAAGCTTTTTTCCACCAGTTACATAATCCAGTAATGATAAAGTGGAACAAATTGTGCAGTGCTAGTTAGCATTGGACCATCAATATGCTACCTAATCTACTCCCACACATTGCTATATTTTGGCATGAACTCTGGGTTTCCAGTCCCTTCATCAACTAATAACTTCTGCACATCTGGCACTTCTCCACATGTGCCACTCCCTGCCAGTGATGCCCTCAAGTATACATATGTTATTATCTATAAGACAAATGTCATATCCTTGTGACCCAATGGTCACACATCTAGTGGGAGAACTGCTATATTGTGTATAGATGCAGGAACTTTGCATTTACTTTCTGAGATCGACCAGCTTGGAATAGCTTCCACATTGGATTGTGAATTTGCTAAATGAACTATTGAGAGGTGTAAGGACTTCTTACTAATAAATTTTCGAAGAAATGCAATTTTGATTTTCAGGTTGACCTAACTGAGCTGTGTCCCACACTTGGTTCCAAAATGCTACAACAACAGTTTTAGTGTCTGGGACCTGTTTATAATGGAATGTTCTTTTAAGTGCAATGTACTCTCCAGTGAAATTTTAGGATCCCAAAGAACCTGATAATGCTGGATTGCTGGGAACCAATGCACACACATCCACCAGCTGGATGCAAAACCCAAGATTAAACATCAGAAAAGATATGAGAAGGCAAAGATTAATTTCAGGAACTAGGACTCAAAACAAAAGGACTGAACTGGCTTGAAGAATACAGGAACGTTACACACAGGAGCCTTAGGTCCTGCTCTACCAGGTTCAGGACAAGTTAATACTCTTCAACCATCATGTTCCTGAACCAATGTGGATAACTTCACTCAACTCAGCTCTGAACTGATTCCCCAAACTATGGACTCACTTTCAAGGACACTACAAATCATGTTCTCAGTATTATTTATTTACTCATTTATTTATTATTTTGTCTTGTATTTGCACAGATTGTCTTCTTTAGCACATTGGTTGTCAGTCAGTCTTTGTGTGTAGTTTTTCATTGATTCTGTCGTACTTCTTTGTCCTACTGTGAATGCCTGTAAGAAAATGAATCTCTAGGTAGTACATGTGACATATACTTAATTGAATAATAAATTTACTATGACCTTTGAACTTTGAAGAATAAGGATAACTGCAAATTCTATTAAATTCCCTTGGTAAACAACTAGTTTCGGTAAATAGGAGATCACATTTTGAAAAGATTTTTTCTTAAGCCAGTTTAGAAGCCCATTGCAACAAATGCTGAGTATTGTTATATATTTGCTAGCAGGATTAAACACAATGACTTTCAGCATTTAACACAAAATGATCACTATTCTCTGAAACTGAAACCATTAAGATGTTATTTAACTCTTCATGGATTACATAGCACAAAAAGCTATATTTTCACCTTTTTTTGTATAAGACGACGTTAAATATCCTTCGCTAATGTGCTTCTAAGTATTCTGAATTCCACATCAGAATTTCTACCATTGGCTGGCTGTTATACTGTCTCTACAGCATGTATTTGAGCTTGCAGTTATTAGGTGGGCTCGAATTACATTATCCCTCAGAGCTGGAAAGTTGATTTCAAGGTCTCTATATTCCTAGTGGTACACAGTTAAGATATACATTCCTGTGAATGCATGCTGTTGACAGAGAAGTTCTGAATAAAAAACCCAGCTACATTCCCTGCAAGGACTCTTTGCACCCAAACAGTTGCACATCACACTGGCATTCGGAAGGCAAGTTTTATGTTGTTTAACAGGTGGCCAAAGATGTACAGAAGTACTTAAGTATAGTTGCAAACATATCTGCCTTGGAGTTAAAACATTGTTGTTCAAAGTCTATTTTTGCTCCAGGGCTGATACCATACTGTGGTACTCACACACAAAATGCAGGTGAAACTGGTCAGGCAGAATCTACGGAGAGGAATAAACAATCAATGTTTCAGGTTGAGAACTTCCTTCGCCTGAAACGTTGACTGTTTATTCTTCTTCACGGATTCTGCCTGACTTGCTGAGTTTTTTTTTATTTCAAAATATACTTTATTCAAAAATAAATATATACAATAAACCATTCAATAACTTTTCCTCCTTTACATACGTTTCCATTATACTCAGTAAAATATCCGTATTAATAGCCACCCACGTGGCACTCCAGTAGTTCAGCTTAGCATCTCATTGTTGAGGGGTATACTCCCCGCCCACCGACCCCTCCCACTCCCACAGGTGGAGAAACCTATACTGTGGTCCTTCCCCACCGGGCCCTTGCGGTGGCTGCACCAAGTTTCAGTGCGTCCCTCAGCATGTACTCCTGCAGCCGAGAGTGTGCCAGTCGGCAGCATTCTCCCACGGACATCTCCATGTGCTGGTAGATCATCAAGTTTCGGGCTGACCAAAGAGCGTCTTTCACCGAGTTGATGATCTGCCAGCAGCACCGGATGTTGGTCTCCGTGTGCGTCCCCGGGAACAGCCTGTGGATCAGAGAGTCCTCTGTTACGCAGCTGCTGGGGATAAAACGTGACACTAGCCCGTAACTGGCAGTGTGAAAAGAGGTGGGTCACAGACTCCTCCTCACTGCAGTCCTCCCGTGGGCAGTGGGGTGCGGGGACGACATTCTGGGCGTACAGGAGGGCTCTGACTGGGAGAGCCCCTCTCACCGCCAGCCAGGCAAGGTCTTGGTGCCTGTTGGTGAGATCTGGTGATGAGGCATTTTGCCAGATGAACTGGACAGTCTGCTCAGGGAACCACCCCACTGTGTCCATCACGTCCTTCCCCTGCAGTGCCTGCAGGACACTTTGTGCCGACCACTGCCTGATGGCCCTGTGGTCAAAGGCGTTCTCCTGGAAGAACTTTGCTACGTAGGACAGGTATGCCGGCAACAACCAGCTGACTGGGGCGTTGCGCGGGAGTGGGGCCAGACCCATCCTTCGTAGCCAGGGCGACAAGTAGAACCTGGGCACATAGTGGTACTTGGTGCCCACATACCTGGGCTCTACACACAACCTGATGCAGCCACATACGAAGCTGGCCATCAGGGTGAGGGCGACATTGGGGACGTTCTTGCCCCCGTTGTCCAGGGACTTGTGCATGACGGTCCGTCTCACCCGCTCCATCTTGGATCCCCAGACGAATCTGAAGACAGCCCGGGTGATTTCCGAGCTGTAGGAGCGGGGGACGGGCCAGACCTGCGCCAAGTACAGCAGCCCTGAGAGCACCTCACACCTGATGACCAGGTTCTTGCCCGTTATCGACAGGGAGCGCCCTCCCCACAGTCCCAGTTTCTGTTTCACCTTGGCAGTCCGCTCCTGCCAGTTCTTGTTGCACGCCTCAGCCCCTCCAAACCAGATCCCCAACACCTTCACGTGGTCAGACCTGATGGTGAAGGGGACGCTGGATCGGTCGGGCCAGTTGCCGAAGAGCATGGCTTCGCTCTTCGTGCGGTTGACCCTGGCCCCCGACGCTAGCTCGAACTGTTCGCAGGTGCCAATCAACCTGCGAACTGACCTCGGATCAGAGCAGAAGACGGTGACGTCGTCCATGTACAGGGAGGTTTTCACTTGGGTTCCTCCACTGCCTGGCAGCGTTGCTGAGTTCCTCCAGCATTGTTTGTGTGTTGCTCAACAGTTCCAGCATCCACAGAATTTGTTGTGTTTATCTTTGAGCTCTAGCCTTATTATATTTTACATATTTCTCCTCAAATTATCACTCTGACTGTGAGTAATTTGGAAGAAACAAAAAAAAAGACTATTTTAATGCTGTTCTGATCCAAAATTAATTCATGGTAGATTATTACTCTGTCTAATGACCAATGGGTATTCATGTAAATTAGCACTCATTAACATGATAACCAATCCTTTCAAGAATAGCTACAGATGAGGAATTTGCCCATAACAGTGATGCACCTCAGTCCCCAAATTACAGAGACTTTCTAGGCAGACTAGAATGATTCACAATATAGGCACTTCCAGATGCATCCAGAGATATTTCTGCAGTTCCATAAGTAAACAGTGCCAAATATTAGCACAGACAAATGGTGAGTCTTCGGTTCTGATCCTGACTGGGGAAAATTCTGGTAACATGCTTATTTTCCCTGATCCTATAAGAAGCAAGTTGGTTTGATAATCATCAAAAATACCCTGGAGAGCTTCTTTGGCTCATTACTCGTATGAAAACAAAAAAAAAGGGGAATACTCAGCAGGTCAGATAGAGTCATAGAATCATAGAAAAGTACGACACAGAAGCAGGCCCTTTGGCCCTTCTATTCAATGTCAAACCATTTATTCTGGATTCTCCCATTGAGCTCTAGTTTAGTCCCCCTCAAACTCAGTGGACAAAGTTGCTTGCATTTACCCTATCTATACACCTCATAATTTTGTTAACCTTTTATCGAATCTCCCATCGGTCTTCTATGTTAAAAGGAATAAAGTTCTAACCTATTCAGTCTTTCAGTTCCTCCAGTCCTGGCAACATCCTTGTGAATTTTCTCTGTACTCTTTCAACCTGATTTATATTTTTCTTGTAGGTAGGTGACCAAAACTGTACACAATATTTCAAATTTGGCCTCACCAATGTCTCATACAATTTCAGCATAGCATCTCATCTCTTGTACTCAGTCCTTTGATTTATGAAGACCAATGTGACAAAAACTTCCTTTACAACCCTATCTACCTCTGCTGCCACCTTCAGTGAATTATGGACCTGCATTCCTAGATTCCTTTGTCCTACAGCACTCCTACCACTCACTGTGTAAGATCTAGACTGGTTGGTCCTACCAAAGTGCAACACCCTACATTTGACTGCATTAAATTTCATCTGCCATTTTTAGCCCATTTCTCAGCTGGTCCAGATCCTGCTGCAAGCTCTGATAGTCTTCCTCACTGTCCACTACATCCCCAGTCTTTGTCTCATTGTCAAATTTGCTGACCCAGTTAACCACATTATCCACATTATTGATACAGATGACAGACAGCAACGGACCCGGCACCGATCCCTGCGGCACTCTGCTAGTCACAGGCCTCCAGTCAGAGAGGGAACCATCTTCTACCACTGTCTGATTCTCCTCCAAACCCAATGTCTAATCCAATTTACTAACTCATTTTAAATGCTGAACAACTGAACTTGACCAACCTCCCATGCGGGTCCTTGTCAATTGCCTTGCTAAAGTCCACATAGACAACATCCACTGCCTTGCCTACATCAACTTTCCTGGTAACTTCCACGAAAGATTCTATAAGATTGGTAAGACAAGACCTATCACACACAAAGCCACGTTGACTATCCCTAATCAGCCCATGTCTATCCAATTACTCAAATATCTGGTCTCTTAGAATACCTTCCAATAACTTTCCCACTACTGATATCAAGTTCACCAGCCTATAATTTCCTGGTTTATTTGTAAAGCTTTCTTAAACAACAGAACAACATTTGCTATCCTCCAATCCTCTGATACCTCACTTGTCAGTTGTCACTTGTTAAATATCTCTGCTAGGGCTTCTGCAGTTTCGGTATTTGCCTCCCACAGGGTCTGAGGGAACATTTATTCAGGCCCTGGGGATTTATTCATCCTGATTTGCCTCAAGACAGCAGACTCCTCCTCCTCTGTAATCTGTATTGGTTCCATGAGGTTGACGTCACTTTACCTTACATCTATTGAATCTGTATCTGTCTCCTGAGTAAATACAGATGCAAAAAATCCATTTAAAATCTCCCCCTCTTTTTTGGCTCAATGTATAGATTACTATTCTGATCTTCCCAAGGACCAATTTTGTCACTAGCAATTCTTTTTCTCTTAACATATCTGTAGAATCCCATAGGATTCTCCTTCACCATGTCTGCCTTCTTTTAGCTGTCCCGATTTTTTTCTTAAGTGTTCTCTTCCATTTTGTATCCTTCATAAGCACCTTATTTGTTCCTATCTGCCTATACCGGCTATACACCTCCATTTTTTTCTTAACCAGGGCATCAATATCTCTTGAACTCCAACGTTCCCGAAACCTGTTATCTTTACCTTTTATTCTGACAGGCACATACAAGCTTTGTAATCCCAAAATTTCACTTTTGAGGGCCTCTGATTTACCAAGTACACCTTTGCCAGAAAAAAAAAGTCTGTCCCAATTTACACTTGCCAGATCATTTCTGATACCACCAAAACTGGCCTTTCTCTAATCTAGAATCTTAACCCGAAGGCCAGGCCTATCTTTTTCCATGTGTACTTTGAAACTAATGGCATTATGATCACTAGATGCGGTATTGCCCTACCCAAACTTTTAGCACCTGCCCTATCTCATTCCCTAATAGTAGATGAAGTATTGCACAGTCTCTTGTTGGAACATCTACATACTGATTAAGGAAATTTTCCTGAACACAACTGACAAACTCTATCCCATCTAGTTATTTTACAGTATGGGAATCCCAGTGAATATGTCCCAGGCAATAAGTTAAACTCATCCTACAATAACGACCTTCCAAAAACACTGGAGGAACTCAGCAGGCCAGATAGCATCTATGGAAATGAATTCTCCGGGCACAGTGGCAGGCCTTTTTCTCTCTGATAGCAGAGCAATCCCACCAGCTATCAAAAGGCAGACTCCCCTCTCCAGCAGCAGAGTGATCCCACCAGCGTTCAAAAGGCAGTCTCCTCCCCTCTGTAGCAGAGCGATCCCACAGTGATCAAAACACAACCTCCCTTGTCCAGCAGCAGAGTGACCACACCAGTGTTCAGAGGACAGTCTCCCCTTTCCGGCAGCAGAGCGATCCCACAGTGATCTGTTCGCTTCCATAGATCCTGCCTGACCTGCTGAGTTCCCCCAGCATTTTATGTGTGTTGCATTTGATTTCCAGTGTCGGTAAATGTTCTTGTGTTTACTATAACAATCTTATGTTTCTTGCAGCTGTCTGAGATCTCTTTACAAATTTGTTCCTCTTTATAGCTTCATAATTTCCAGAATGTTCTGTTTTTATTTCAGATATCCAGTATCTGCAGTACTTAACACTTAGATTGCACTCTTATTACAGAAACTGCTGCCGGGCGTTGACTTGGCTTTATTGCTAGCCACTCCATTCTTGGAAACCCATATGTTCATAAGTAGCTACTCAGTTTCATCTGTTATTCTTTTTCCTAGTTCGCTCTTCCTAAGAACCTAAGAACATAATCACCAGGTCCTCTTTGCACACATACTAAGTCTATATGAGGAGGATATAGCATCAAAATAAATGTACATTTGAGCAGCAGATATGGGGGTGAATTGAGAGACCATTAATCTGTTTGCATCACTGACATCCACAATACACACTTTGTGGCTACTTTATTAGGTACACCTGTACACCTGCTCGTTAATGCAAATATCTAATCAGCCAATCATGTGGCAGCAACTCAATGCATAAAAAAACATGCAGACATGGTCAAGGGGTTCAGTTTTGTTCAGACCAAATGTCAGAATGGGGAAGAAATGTGAACTAAGTGACTCTGACAGTGGGATGATAGTTGGTGCCAGAGAGGGTGGTTTGAGTATCCTAGAAACTGCTGATTTCCTGGGATTTTCACACACAACAATCTCTAGAGTTTATAGAGAATGGTGCCAGAAACAAAAAAAAATCAATGAATAGCAGTTCTGTGGGAAAACATCTTGGTAATGAGAATGAAGACAATGGCTATATTAGTTCAAGCTGGCAGAGAAATGGCAGTAACTCAAATAGGCACATATTACAACAATGATGTGCAGAAGAGAGTCTCTTAATGGACAACACTTTAAACCTTGAAGTTGATGGGCTACAGCAGCGGAAGATCGGGAACATATACTCAGTGGCCTCTTAATTAGGTAGAGGAGATACCACTGAGTATATCCAACATGAGGGAGTGCTAGCCCTCAGCAACAACTGTTTCAGTTTTCAATGAAGTCATGGCAAATGTGAATGTGGTTTCCAGGAAATATCATTCAGCTGCTATCACAAGGAAGTGTTAAAATTTCTTCATCAGTTATATTGGGGCATCTGCATTCAGCCATGTGGAAAGATTAACTTGCAGCCGACATGAAGCCAAAATAGTATGGCCATACTGAACTGCCTCTCCTTTCTACATTGCTGGTAGTAATCCATTTTATCAATCCCAACAGAACTGCAAATATTGTTTTTATAAAAGAAGTCTTTGTTTAAATGCAACATTAAGTTATTGACACAGATGAGTGTGCTTTGCTGAATTTGTAGTATCTTTTACATGAAAAAACAAAGGTTAGGAGTTTCTCAGAAATGGCATTGAACTAGATGTCAAAAACTGGAATGGATGAAGTGCTGTAGTTATAATTCATCTAAGAAGCCTTCAGCCCATGCAAGAAAGCCAAAGATATTTAGGCCTTGAACGTACGTGGCTGCGATTCCGATAGTTACACCTCTGTGTACTCAGCCACCCAGATTGTGCAAGTCGAATGTAGGGCACTTTGCGTGAATGAAGTCCCTGCCTCACTCAACTGGAATGGTTGGCTATTTCTTCACATAGTGTTAGGACTCCATAAATCTCCCTCAGCTACTGTGGGAAAAGAACAAAATGTCAATATTATAACACCAACTTTTAGAAATACTGTCAATTTCCTTGCTAAGAGTACCTTGCGGAAATGTTGTCTCAATTGAACACATCTCCCAAGAACCAAACTCAGGAATTTCCTCCTAGTTTTTTTCCACCACCATTACATTCTCTCCCTCTCTAACTCCTCCAACAATTGGTAGAGTTGCTACCTCTTGGCTCCTGCAACCCCGGTTCAATCAGGAAAGGTTGCTGTCTGCGTGGAGTTTGCATGCACTCTCTGTGACTGCAGGTGTTTCCTCCAGGTGCTCTGGTTACCTGCCACAATCCAGAGATGTGGGGGGTTGATAGTATATTTTACCACAGCAAATTGTTCCTGTTGTATAGGTGCGGGGGGGCGGGGGGTGGTGTTGCGGAGTGGACGGTTACTAGGGGAGAATAAAATGGGATGCATCAAATTAGGGCAAATGCATGATCAGCACAAATTCAGTGGGCTGGAGGGCTTAGACCATAAGACATAAAAGCAGAATTAGGCCATTTGTCCCATTGACTCTGCTCTGCCATTTGATTGTGGCTGATTTATTTTCCCTTTCAATCTCATTCTCTTGCCTTCTCCCCATAACCTTTGACAACCTAACTATCAACTTCTATTTTAAATATTCCCAGTGTTGCCAGACTTTTTGACTCCTCGACACAAATGTCAGTGAGCCATACTAAGATCACCGTATGTGCCAAGTCTTGTTGATGATTTCTCCAGCGATGCACTTTGGAATGTGTTATCATGCCACAGGCACTGCAGAAAAATACTGCATATTTTTATTTTTCGTGAAATGAATGGATTAAATCTGGCTGTGGCTGAAAATAAATGACGCCATTTGGGGAAGGGGGTTAATTTGGCATACGTGGCCAGGCAGATTGATCATGGCATCTGAAGAATCTATCCTGAGACCTCTCAGTGGGTGAGGGGGTGGGGGTTGCACCATAGAATTGAGGCTAGTGAAAGCTTTAGAGTGGTGGGGATCAATCCAGGGTTCAATTCCTAACTCTGTCTGTAAGAGCTTGTACATTCTTCCCGTGACCATGTGGGGTTCCTCCTGGAGCTCTGGTTTCCTGCCACACTCGGAAGACGTATGGGATAGGGTTAGGAAGCTGAGGGCATGCTATGTTGGTGTCAAGAGCATGGTGACATTGGCAGGGTGCCCCCAGAACATCGCCAGGCTATGTTGATGGTTGATGCCAATGAAGTATTTCACTGTGTATTTTGATCTTTCAATGTACATGTAACAAACAAAGCGGTTTTTATCCTTTATCTGCTCTTTTGATATGCGAGCAGCTCAGAGCAAACTTGCTGCTACTGTGCTGAGTACTGGGGTTAATAGGGTTAATATGAGGTGCCCTACAACTTGCATGTTCAAAATAAAAGGCACATGTACTCAATTAGTGGGATAAAACTTGCTAGGGCAAATTGGCAGATGCCTCTGGAATTAGTTGACTTATCATTTAGCTTGTCAAAAGTGTGCAAGGCTGCAATAACCAAAGTGAACAGAATGCTGGTTTTTATTATCACATCAGTTAAATATAAATCCCTAGAATTTGTAAAATACACGGCATCTTCGCCCACATTTGGAGTTCCATGCGTTTTTCCAGCATCTGTGACATGCAAAGGTCTTGAACCCTTGGCAATGGTGCTGAGGAGAATGACCAGGCTGATCTACAAAACTAGGATGAATAGTGCCTTGGTAAAATAGGGATCTTCTCCCTGACAAAGTCATGCCATCAAGAGATTACAGACATATATGACACTCAAAACAATGATTTTAGCTGCATCGGAGCAGCTTGATGACAAGGTACAGGTTTAAAGATATGAGGAACAAATTTAAAGCATGTGTCCGTAGTAGTTGCTTCCACATAAGGTGACCAACAGGTGCAATACGATGCAATAATGGTTGATTAATACGAAGGCAATGGATCTCTTTGGGAAGCAGGCAGACAAATTGAATGGTAAGAATTTTAAAAGCTTGAGATCAAATGAACATGAGTATTTTCCAGCTGAAGCAGATTAATCACGTCAGGCTGAAAATGTTCCCTCAAATTTTGCTATTCATTAAATATAGAACTGGCAAACTTTCTTCAATGTCCTTAAGATCCCTTTACTTCCACTATCATCAATCAAATAAGATTTTATTTTAAAAAGTGATATGGTGAGGAGAGAAAAATAGAAAGTACAAGAATAGATCAATGCTAGAAAATTAAAATTGAAAATGAGTGCTGGTGGGGTTGGTGGGATGGTGTGGTGGGGTAGGAGTATGCCATATGTACAAGAGCAGCATGCACTCTGACACAGAATGGATATTATTAGAAGCAAAAGCATTAAAGTAGAATTTTAAAGGTACTGTGTAAAAACGTCCTCAACCTAACTCTGCAGACCTTCTGCTATAGATAGTCGATGGTGTTTCAAGCTGAGATTTTTGTTTCATTTCTTCAGTGGAATGTGAATATCATGGCAACTCCATATTTACTGCCCATCGCTAGCTGTCCTTTGAACTGAATAGATTGCTAGATCATCTTAAAGACCCTAGCCGAGAGTCACAGGAGGGTCAGATTAGCTAATAGCTGTAGATTTCCTTTTGGAAAGACATCGGTGAACCAGATGTTTTTCTTTAACAATCTGGTAGTTTCACCATAAGTGTATTCCAATTTTATTTAAATTTTCCAGCTACCAGAGGGAATTGAAACTCATGTTTCAATAATCTAAGCCACTGGATACTAGTCCAACAGCTTAACAATTATACCATTAGGCTCCAGCTTGCTGAATGATTTGCACCTCAGAATTCCAACAGTGTGATTTATTCTCTATTGCTCTTTGAAAAGAGATGACGAGCTGTTCACTTGTATCAAATTACTAAGCTAAATAAAGATTAAACCAGAATGAACCATCCAACAACAACTTTGGTCCTAGTTTCAGACACAGCAAAGATGCTCCTAATCTATCAGTCATACAGAGTGCTTCTTACAAACACCTGTAGACTGAGATCTAAGTAACTTACTGACTAATGGAGCAGCAGCTTAAGATATCTTTACTTATGTAATCATCCAGATCTGCCAAAAACCTAGATTCCTCAGCAATAACTCCTCAGGACATTTTGTTTCACCAGGAGAACTTGCTCTTCAGGGGTGGTATATCATCAACAAAGCAAAGCACTGTGAGTCGTAAATGATGATTTCAGATCCCTTGAAATCTCATGTCTTCAGCTAAGGTGGAGATACTTTCAAGCAGAGTCTTTGGCCAAGCTATCACCGACAATGTAGTCAATTATCAAATCAAATCAAAAGTTCAGAATTGAGGATTCTTGTTGTTGATGGCACAAAGTTTAATTTCACTCAAGCTCCTCAGCAAATGAGACATGCCACGTATCCATGCAGAAAACTTGGACAACTTTCAGGGTTGGACTGACAAGTGACAAGGAAGATTTGATCTATAATAATGCTGAACTATTGCCAGTTCCAACAAGAGGGGTTTAACCAACTATCCTTCATGTTCAACAGCATGAGAATCACTGATACCCCAATGTTACTGTGGCTAACTATTAATCAGAAACGGTATAGGACCAATCACAGAATTATAATGGCTACCCGAGATAGTATCTGAAGTGTGTGTGTGTGTGTGTGTGTGTGTGTGTGTGTGCGCGCGCGCGCGCGAGAGTGTGTGGTAACTGGGGGTTTGGGAAGAGGTGATTCAACAAACCCTTTCCACCAATGTATCTTTGCCCTCATGAGGCTGTTTCAATCCTGACTTGGTGTTCTGACTGACTGGATTACCAGAATGTAAGGGTTTTGGTGTTTTGGTTTCCTCCCACATTACAAAAATGTATGGTTAATTTGGTTAATTGACCATAATATATTTCCCCTAGTGTGAGGCAGAATCTAGGAGAAATTAGTAAGAATGTGGAAAAAATTATTAAGACAGGATTACTGTAAACTTGGCTACTTGATGGTCAGGGTGGGCTTGGTTGGCCAAAAGGCCGTGTGTTGAAACTCTCTGTAGCTCTACACAGTACAGATTGTAAATGTGACAAAATACTCACCAGGGTCTGAATAAGCTGAGTTTTAGTAGCACACAGGAAGCTCAACAACATCTATTTGACCAGCAGTCTATCCGTCAATTTAAAGAATTACTCTCTTCACCACCAGTGCCTCATGGTTGTAGTTTGCACCATGTAACTGGTTTCTTATATTATGTCCACGTATTGTCCAGACAGATCAGTCTATACATACACTCAGTGGCCACTTTATTAAGTACACCTGTACATCTGTTCACAAATCAAACTGCATCTATACAGGGAAATAAACAATTCATGTTTTTTGACTGATATCCTTCATCAGGATTGGAAAGGAAGGCGGCCTCCCGCTGCCCCCAACTTCTTACTATGGCTTCTGCCCACCTCTTTCCAGTCCTGATGAGGAGACTTGGCCCAAAGCACCGACTGATTATTCCCCTCCGTAGATGCTGCCTGCTGGTAGTGAGAGGAGGGGGAAGGTGGAAACGTACAAAATGTACTACAGTTATTCCCAGAGCCTTGTCTAAAAGCACCTCCCAAACTCAAAGTTTCTTTTCCCAGGCTTCCATCCAGGTAATCTATCAGCTCAACATAGAAATATATAATACTTCTTTCATCATTATTAGAAATCTCAGACTGCCCTACCCAGCAGCACATTCATCAGGACCACCACCGTTTCCATAGCAACCAGGGATGAGTAAAAAGTGCTGGCATTTCCAGCGATGGCCTCACTTGCTATTGAATAAAAAAGTGCTTGTTAAGATCAATTATTCATTTTCATTTTAAGGATCTTTTTATTGATATATAGTCTTCTACAGCTATAAAATACAAAAGTTCAACAAGATCAATTGTTAAAAAAAAATGTTTGTTAATACCAAAGGTTATTTGAATCAGTAATCTGCAAATCAAAGTGATATCAAAGCTGGATGGTGTAGAGGTAATTTTGTAATGAAGGACTGCCCAAACGTAAAGACACATTTTCTCCATTTACACCATGTGAGAATTAAACTAACTTGTATTATAGAACATAGAACACAGAAAACCTACAGCACAATAAGGCCCTTCGGCCCGCAATGCTGTGCTGAACATGTACTTACTTTAGAAATTACCCAGAGCCCTCTATTTTTATAAGCTCCATGTACCTATCCAAGAGTCTTTTAAAAGACCCTATTGTATCTGCCCCCACCACTATCACCAGCAGCCCATTCCACGCACTCACCATTCTCTGCGTGAGGCACACCGCTGGTCACTGACCTCCATGCAGAATATGATCTTTCTACAACCACTCTTTGCCTTCTGTGGGCAAGCCAATTCTGGATCAACAAAGCAAGGTTCCCTTGGATCCCATGCCTCCTTACTTTCGCAATAAACCTTGCATGGAGTACCTTATCAAATGCCTTGTTGAAATCCATATGCACTACATCTACTGCTCTACCGTCATCAATGTGTTTAGTTACATCTCAAAAAACTCAATCAGGCTCATAAGGCACAACCTGCCTTTGACAAAGCCATGCTGACTATTCCTAATCTTATTATGCCTCTCCAAATATTCATAAATCCTGCCTCTCAGGATCCTCTCCATCAGCTTACGAACCACTGAAGTAAAACTCACTGGTCTATAATTACCTGGGTTATGTCTACCCCCTTTCTTGAACAAGGGAACAACATTTGCAACCCTCCAATCCCCCAGAACCTCTCCCGTCCCCATTGATGATGCAAAGATCATTGCCAGAGGCTCAGGAATCTCTTCCTTCACCTCCCATAGTAGCCTGGAGTATATCTCATCTGGTCCCAGCGACCTATCCAAC
Source organism: Mobula birostris (assembly GCF_030028105.1). NCBI lineage: Eukaryota > Metazoa > Chordata > Chondrichthyes > Myliobatiformes > Myliobatidae > Mobula > Mobula birostris. The sequence continues at coordinate 123,002,194 of NC_092379.1, read as the reverse complement.
TTGATGGTTTCCAAAAGCTCCAGCACATCTTCTTTCTTAAAGTCTATAAACCCAAGCTTTTCAGTTCACTGTAAGTCATCCCTACAATCGCCAAGGCCCTTTTCTGTAGTGAATACTGAAGCAAAGTATTCATTAAGTACCTCCGCTACCTCCTCTGGTTCTATACACTCTTTTCCACTGTCATACTTGATTGGTTGTGTTCTCTCACGTCTTATTCTCTTGCTCTTCACATACTTGTAGAATGCCTTGGGTTATCTTTAATCCTGCTTGTCAAGGCCTTCCCATTTCCCCTTCTGGCTCTCCTAATTTCATTCTTAAGCTCCTTTCTGCTAGCCTTATAATTTTCTAGATCTCTATCATTACCTAGTTTTTTGAACCTTTTGTATGCTTTCCTTTTCTTCTTGAATAGATTTTCAACTGCCTTTGTACACCATGGTTCCTGTACTCTACCATCCTTTCCCTGTCTCATTGGAATGTTCCTCTTCAGAACACCATGCAAATATCCCCTGAACATTTGACACATTTCTGCCATACATTTTCCTGAGAACATCTGCTCCCAGTTTATGCTTCCAAGTTCCTGCCTGGTAGCTTCATATTTCTCCTTGTTCCAATTAGATGTTTTCCTGAATTGTCTGCTCCTATCCCTCTCCAATGCTGTGGTAAAGAAGGTAGAATTATGATCACTATCTCCAAAACGTTCTCCCACTGAGAGACCTGACACCTGACCAGGTTCATTTCCCAATACCAGGTCATGTACAGCCTCTCCTCTTGTAGGCTTAGCTACATATTGTGTCAGGAAACCTTCCTGAATACACCTAACAAACTCCACCCCATCTAAACCCCTTGCTCTATGGAGATGCCAATCAATATTGGGGAAATTAAAATCTCCCATCACAACAACCCTGTTATTATTGCACAGTTCCAGAATCTGTCTCCCTATCTGCTCCTCGATGTCCTTGTTACTATTGGGTGGTCTATAAAAAACACCCAGTAGATTTATTGACCCCTTCCCATTTCTAACTTCCACTCATAGAGACTCCATAAACAATCCCTCCATGACTTCCTCCTTTTCTGCAGCCGTGACACTATCTCTGATCAGTAATGCCATGCCCCCACCTTTTTTGCCTCACTCCCTGTCTTTTCTGAAACATCTAAAGCCTGGCACTCTAGGTAGCCATTCCTGCCCCTGAGTCATCCAAGTCTCTGTATTGGCCACAACATCATAGCTCCAAGTATTGATCCACGCTCTGAGCTCATCTGCTTAGTTCATGATACACGTTGCATTAAAATAGACACATCTCAAACCATCACCCTGAGCGCATCCCTTCTCTATCACCTGCCTATCCTCCCTCTCACACTGCCTACAAGCTTTCCCTATTTGTGAGCCAATTGCCCCTTCCTCCGTCTCTTCAGTTTGGTTCCCACCCCCCCAGCAGTTCTAGTTTAAACTCTCTCCATTAGCCTTAGCAAACCTCCCCGCCAGGATATTGGTCCCCCTTGGATTCAAGTGCAACCCATCTCTATTGTACAGGTCTCACCTGCCCCAAAAGAGGTCCTAATGATCCAGAATTCTGAATTCCTGCCCCCCGCTCCAATCCCTCAGCCATGCATTTACCCTCCACCTCACTCTCTTCCTATACTCACTGTCACATGGCACAGGCAGTAATCCCAAGGTTACTACCCTTGTGGTCCTGCTTCTCAGCTTCTTTCCTAACTCCCTGTAGTCTGTTTTCAGGACCTCCTCCCTTTTCCTACCTATGTCATTGGTATCAATATGTACCACGACCTCTGGCTGTTCACCTTCCCACTTCAGAATATTGTGGACGCAATCAGAAACATCCCGGACCCTGGCACCTGGGAGGCAAACTACCACTCATGTTTCTTTCCTGCGTCCACAGAATCGCCTGTCTGATCACCTAACTACAGAGTCATCTATCATTGCTGTCATCCTCTTCCTTTCCCTACTCTTCTGAACCACAGATATTGTTGCTTCCCCCAGGCAGGCCGTCCCCCCCACCAACGGTACTCAAACATGAGTACTTATTGTTAAGGGGGACAGCCACAGGAGTACTCTCTAGTATCTGGCTCTTGCCCTTCCCTCTCCTGACCCACTTACCTGTCTCCCGAGGCCCCAGTGTGACTACTTGCCTTTAGTTCCTATCTATCACCTCCTCACTTTCCCTGACCAGATGGTCATTGAACTGCATCTCCAGTTCCCTAACCTGGTCCCTAAGGATCTGCAGCTTGGCGCACTTGGCGCAGATGTGGCTGTCTGGGAGGCTGGGAGTCTCCCAGACATCCCACATCCGACACCCAGTACAGTACACCGGCTTCGCACATACTTCCTATCCTTCACAAGTAACTTACCTCGCCTCAACACGTTATCGCTGAAGCCCCGTTGAGCCAAAGCCCTCCTACGCTGACTCCCTCTACTCTGGCGCCCGCTCTATAAAGCTGTCTTCTTTTTAAACTCTTCCCACAGGTCCAACTTGCTGACGTCCACGTGGCTGCGCAGTCGTGCCTCGATCAAACCGCTGAAGAAAAAATGATGTGAGAATGTGAAATTATGTGAGAATCAAACCAATAATGGTTTGGAATGCAAGCTACCAAACTAAAAGATGATAATATTTTATAAAGCTGAACCTTTTAAACTGGATCTTTCTTAATTTATGTGAACAACAAAAGTCATTAATTCAATTCAAAGAACCTTCATTAAATGATCTGAAATAATTAATTCCTTACATTAGAATAAAGCACCAACAAGGTGAGAAACTGTGATTAATATTAGCAATCACATTATTTATTGGAAGGCAGTAATGGGATAATCTGAAAATTTTGGAAAAGATGTTGGAAATTGAAATGGATAAATCAACACCAATGTCATTCAAACCCAAGTGCATTATTTTTCTAAATTTACTGTGACCTTGTAGACTGTGTGAGAAACAAACTAATAATTTTTGAAATGCAAAATTTAGGAAAAAACCTTCAGTGAAAGAAGAAAAGTAAGAAAAGAAAAAATAAATATGAGCAAACGTTTTTTGAAAGCTAAGGTTGAATATGACTGTAACTATAAACAAAAGAACAAATTAAGATTAGAACTACGTTTGCTCTAAAGAAATAAAGTGGAAGGTAAAATAAAATGGCCCGCTGTTGGCCCAGAATCTAATGATATTAACATTGTTTCTGACACCAAATAATATTGGAATAATAAACTGCTGTCATAGTGTTCTGCAACATGACAACCTCAGATGAGAGTAAAGGGAAAATATAACCTGAGAAATATATCAATTAACACCTATTTAGCAGCAAATCACTTAAAAAACTATTTAACCTAAGAAAGTTGGACTGGCGCAAAAAATAAACTCTAGCAGAACTCATTGAGTCAGGTGGTATCTGTGGAGAAAAATCGGCAATCATTGTTTAAGTTTGAGACCTCGACCTGGTAAAGTGAAGGATCTCAACCTGAAACATGCACTCTCTTCTCCCTCCACAGATGCTGCCTGACCATTAATGTCCACCACCATTTTAGGCTTTTGCTCCAGTTTTCAGTACCAGCAGTAGATACAACTTATGATAATTAACTGGTGAATCTGTAAGCATCTTAAAATTGCATCCATTACAAATTTAGACTTTGGACCAAGGTGCACAGCACAGTACATATAGCTCACACACAGCGCATAAAGTACATTATCACTAATAAATTAATCAATTATAAAGTATATTCTAGAAGATTGACATACTTTCCCTTTGGTCCTCTTGTTTCATTTTTGACTTGTCCTCTGAACATTACCTGTTTACCCTTGTCTCACTGGCGATGTGGAACAAAAGTGAAGAGTAACACAAATAATGTTGCTATCTCTATTTTGCATCTGTATTTACTAAGGAAACTGGCATGAAGTCTATGGAATTAAGGGAAACAAGTAGTGAGATCATGGAAACTGTACAGATTGAAAAGGAGGAGGTCCTTGCTGTCTTGAGGAAAATTAAAGTGGATAAATCCCCGGGACCTGACAGGGTGTTCCCTTGGACCTTGAAGGAGACTAGTGTTGAAATTGCAGGGGCCCTGGCAGAAATATTTAAAATGTCGCTGTCTACAGGTGAGGTGCCGGAGGATTGGAGAGTGGCTCGTGTTGTTCCGTTGTTTGAAAAAGGATCGAAAAGTAATCCAGGAAATTATAGGTCAGTAAGTTTAATGTTGGTAGTAGGTAAGTTATTGGAGGGAGTACTAAGAGACAGAATCTACAAGCATTTGGATAGACTGGGACTTATTAGGGAGAGTCAACATGGCTTTGTGTGTGATAGGTCATGTTTGACCAATCTATTGGAGTTTTTCGAGGAGGTTACCAGGAAAGTGGATGAAGGGAAGGCAGTGGATATTGTCTACATGGACTTCAGTAAGGCCTTTGACAAGGTCCCGCATGGGAGGTTAGTTAGGAAAATTCAGTCGCTAGGTATACATGGAGAGGTGGTAAATTGGATTAGACATTGGCTCGATGGAAGAAGCCAGAGAGTGGTGGTAGAGAATTGCTTCTCTGAGTGGAGGCCTGTGACTAGTGGTGTGCCACAGGGATCAGTGCTGGGTCCATTGTTATTTGTCATCTATATCAATGATCTGGATGATAATGTAGTAAATTGGATCAGCAAGTTTGTTGATGATACAAAGATTGGAGGTGTAGTAGACAGTGAGGAAGGTTTTCAGAGCCTGCAGAGGGACTTGGACCAGCTGGAAAAATGGCAGATGGAGTTTAATACTGACAAGTGTGAGGTATTGCACGTTGGAAGGACAAACCAACGTAGAACATACAGGGTTAATGGTAAGGCACTGAGGAGTGCAGTGGAACAGAGGGATCTGGGAATACAGATACAAAATTCCCTAAAAGTGGCGTCACCGGTAGATAGGGTCGTAAAGAGAGCTTTTGGTACATTGGCCTTTATTAATCAAAGTATTGAGTATAAGAGCTGGAATGTTATGATGAGGTTGTATAAGGCATTGGTGAGGCTGAATCTGGAGTATTGTGTTCAGTTTTGGTCACCAAATTACAGGAAGGATATAAATAAAGTTGAAAGAGTGCAGAGAAGGTTTACAAGGATGTTGCCGGGACTTGAGAAGCTCAGTTATAGAGAAAGGTTGAATAGGTTAGGACTTTATTCCCTGGAGCGTAGAAGAATGAGGGGAGATTTGATAGAGGTATATAAAATTATGATGGGTATAGATAGAGTGAATGCAAGCAGGCTTTTTCCACTGAGGCAAAGGGAGAAAAAAACCAGAGGACATGGGTTTAGGGTGAGGGAGGAAAAGTTTAAAGGGAACATTAGAGGGGGCTTCTTCACACAGAGAGTGGTGGGAGTATGGAAAGAGCTGCCAGACGAGGTGGTAAATGCGGGTTCTTTTTTAACATTTAAGAATAAATTGGACAGATACATGGATGGGAGGTGTATGGAGGGATATGGTCCGTGTGCAGGTCAGTGGGACTAGGCAGAAAATGGTTCGGCACAGCCAAGAAGGGCCAAAAGGCCTGTTTCTGTGCTGTAGTTTCAATGGTTTCTATGGTTTCTATCTCCCCTTATCTCATTTTTGAAAGGTACTTTAGGGAGAATAAACCACACAGTGTGCTTTTTGTGATTTCTCAAGAACTTTGAGTCTGTCACTTGACTCTGGGCCGCACTTGGAGTTTCGGAAGCAGTATTGGGCTCCTTATCTAAGAAAGGATGTGCTGCTAGAGGAGAGAGTCCAGAGGAGGTTCACGAGAATGATTGTGGGAATAAAAGGATTAATGTATCGGGAGCGTTTGGTGTCCCTGGGCCTAAACTCACTGGAGTTTAGAAGAACGGGGATGAGGGGGATCTCATTGAAACCTATCTAATATTGAAAGGTCTAGATAGAGTGGTCATGGAGAAGGTATTTCCTACAGTGGGGAAGTTTAGGACCAATGAGCACGACCTGAGAATACAAGACTGTTCCTTTAGAACCGAGATAAGGAGGAATTTCTTTAGCCAGAGGATGGTGAATATGTAGAATTCATTGCCATGGATGCTGATTAGGCCAAGTCACTGGGTATATTCAAAAAGTAGGTTTATAGGTTCTTGATTAGTAAGGGTCTCAAAGTTTATGGGAAAAAAGGCAGGAGATGAAGTTGAGAGGAACAATAAGTTAGCCATATGGATTGGTGCAGCATGCTCAATGGGCTGAATGGCCTAATTTGTTCCTATGTCTTATGATCTTATGGGTCTCTGCCCAAAATGTCAACTGCTTATTCTGTGCTGCCTGACCTTTTGAGTCCCTGCAGCATTTTGCATGTGGTGCTGTGGATTTCCAGCATCTGCAGAATATCTCAAGGCGCTGAGGTTTTCCACAAAGTTCATGGAGTGCAGGCAATAGGCTTCACCCATCCATCCATTATCTCAGAAATTTGTATTACTTCTCTGTTCCCATTTTACATTCACTCACTAATACCTTACCACTCACATTATTTTTATATACCACATGGTTTACAGATTTAATCCATGAGGTTGCTTGAAGGTAAGTGTTTATTAGCTTATTAATTTAATGATTTTTAAATATCAAACAGTAACCCTCCTTCTGCTTCATCAAATTCTTGATTCACCATGTTCTTTTATTTGTACTGAGTAAAATCTACACGGCACGAAAACATCCCTTTGTCTTTTTTATTGAAGTTCATCATCAAACAAACATTTCCATGAGATGTATTTCAGATATTGTACATATATATCATATAATCATATTTGTCACAAATTTCCACATAATATTTACCTGAGGTGTACACTTATAGAAAGGAGAGGAAAGAAAGAACAATCAGAAGAAGAAAACTATCTACAAAGCAGGAAGTGATCTTTTTTTACAACATATTCATTGACTTGTGAGAATAAAATCAGGCCTATGAGGTGTTATGTAGTTAAACCATTTTACCCAGTATGAATCAAATTGTTCCAACTTATGATTAACAGTTGCTGTTATCTTCTCCATTTTGTAAATGTCCATTGTAATTTCCATCCATACATTTAAAGTTGGGCTCTCCAGCCATCAGCAGTATATTCATTAAATATTTCTTTCAGACACTTTTGAAAACAGTTCAGTAACACTGGAGATGTTAAAGGGTCATCTATGCATTCCAGCTGTGGGGTCTCGGATATACTGCCTTAGGCCCTGTAGCCATTCTTAAAAATTAGCCATATTTGTCACATGTACATTGAAACATCAAAACATACAGTGAAATGCATTGTGTGCATCAGTGACCAACACTGTCTGAAATGGGCTGGGGGCAGCCTGCAAGTGTCGTTATGCTTCTGGCACCAGTATATTCTGCCCTGAACTTACTAACCCCAAGCCATATGTCTTTGGAATGTGGGAGGAAACCAGAGCACGTGGGGAGAACATACTAACTCCTTACAGGCAGCATCGTGAATTGAATCCATTTGCTGGTACCATATGCCTCTGTACCTTTGGTGGACAGGTTGGACACATAGTCAACCAGAGAAAAACTGAGACCGTGGCCCTCAAAGTAGAATCTCTTTCTCCTGTCAAGGCATACGGCATCGACTTACCCAGCACTGGCAGGTCCACCTACCTGGGCAGCATCATTCGGCAGGACAGTGGGTCCAAGGACAACGTCCGGTGCAGACTCAGCAAGGCTAGAAACTTCTTCAGGTCAATAAGCAACATGTGGGGATCGACTAAGTACAGTGTCCACACCAAGGAGAAGCTGTACCACACTCTTGTACAGGTCAGAATGCTGTCATCATTCAACAACGTGAGCCTCTAGATGACCCTCTGTACTTTCTGGTCAAGAAAGATCTCCAACCGTGCCCTACTCTTTCAGTGTCACCAAGAGGACATGGCCACAATCGTCATGAGGAAACACTGGAGATGGATTGGGAACATGATGAAAGGAAACGCCGACTCCATCATCGAGACAGCACTTCATTGGACCTCCGAAGAGCGGGGGAAATGCGGGAGACTAAAGACAACTTGGTGCCGTACCATAGACACAGAAGTGAGGACCCTGAACCACATTGGGGGCACAATAGAGAAATGGTCAAGGATAGACGGAGATAGAGGACCTTCATTGCCGCCCTAAACACCAGCAGCATTACAAGCAATCAATGCTGGTACTGTAAAGCATTCCTCTAACTGCTACTCTACCACGCTGCTTCGCTCTTGGCTGATCCCTGGATTTAGTGGTGTGGACTCAGCCAGCCCTCTCGCCGGTTAGCATGGGGAGAGGGGCACCATGAGCAGCAGGGTCAGATAATGGGCTGAATCCAGGACAATTTGGCCGATTTAGTTCCATAACCTCTTGGTGCATGCTCACAGAACAAGTTCTAACACCCAGAGTGATTTATGCACATCTGTGCTGCATGTGGTTTTCGCTTGAGGGCTATTAACAGACAAAGATGTGATAGAAGTTATGAGTGAACTACTGAGTGTGAGCAAAAGCATCATCATATTTTTCATAGTGGGGAAAATATTGAGCTATTATGGTGTTTAAAATGTGCAAAAGTAGTGAAAAAGAATAAGGTGATTACTTGGATAATATGTGCTATTTAATTCAGTCAGGGGAATATGTTTGAGATGAGCTTTGAACCATCATTTGTAAATTGATTAATTACATTACAGCAAACACCCAACAAATGACTAAGACTTTCAACTTGAAAAGTAGCATGTGTCGTTCCAGTAATTGCATAAGGTTGAATAAACTGTAGAAGTCATTTGTTCCATTGACTGACATGAACTGCTCTTTCAAAAAGCCATTAAATTCACATATTCCTCTATTAAAATTCCATATGTATAAGAAAACAAAGACACGTTTATACCTGAAATGTTTTTTTAAGTGTTCCAGAGTATTCTTTGCTTGTTGAGGTGAGGCATGGTAGAGCATGGAAGACATGTTTTTGTCTTGTTTGTTCTATAGAACAAACCCAGTCCAGATTGAGATGGTCATCCCCTCATGTGGGCATCACTAAATGACCCAAACTTGGTCTGAAACCAAAGCTTAGTGACCAGGCTGAAGACATGCTGGAAGATGCAGGTATGGAGCACTGGAGACTCAGGGTTTCTGTGGAGGGAGAAACAGAATTAATATTTCAGTTGATAATTTTTCATCAAAGTAAAAAGAGGAATTCTGTTCCTCTCTCCACTGATCCTGCATGACCCACTGTGTATCTCCATCATTCTCTGGTTTTATTCCTAATTTCCACCATCTGCATCACTTTGCTTTTGATCCAAACACAAGAGATTCTGCAGATGCTATGAATCTTGAGCAACGCACACAAAATGCTGGGGGAACTTAGCAGGTCATGCCATGGAGGGGGAAAAAACAGGAGATGTTTTGGGCTGATGCCCTTATCAGGACTTGCGATTTATGTGCTTTATTTTTGATCCAGGGCTTCTTTGCTGGAGCCATGAAATTTCAACATAAGCTGATTTTAAATTGAAATTCAGCACAAATTGGGGTTGGCACAGAAGTGTAGCGGTTAGTGTAACACTATTACAGCACCCACAACCGGTGTTCAATTCTGTCGCTGTCTGTAAGGAGTTTGTACGTTCTCCCCATAACCATGCGGGTTTCCTCCAGGTACTCCAGTTTCCTCCCACATTCCAAAGATGTACGGGTTAGTAGGCCAATTGGTCATATGAGCCTAATTGGGAGGCATGGGTTCATTGGGCCAGAAGGGTCTGTTACTGAGCTGTATCTCTAAATTAATAAGTAAATGAAACAAATAAGATTAAAATCAAAGCATAAAAATAAGGAGGCAGACATCTAGGGTCACTAATGACAATTGTATCTGGGTATTGTGTAGAAATGTATCGTGCAGAGAGGGCAGGAGAGGTGGACAAGCAGGAACACAGCTTCCTCCCCCAACGTTATCTGGTGAGTTTACCGTTATATATCCATTCACCGATGATGTTAAGGATGTGTGTGGATACCACTCCAAATGTAAACTCTGGTGCATTTTAGATCTACATTGCTGGAGATTTCTGGTCTGGAAGTAACCTCAACTGCTGGTTCTCAAAGGCATGTTTAACACTTGTGACTAAAGATAAAATTTCTCCGCAGAAGAATCACATACTATTTGTGTGCTCCAAGTGGAGACAAGGGCAGGCAGCATTTTCAACATCTGTTTATACTGTAGGGGTCTAAGTTAATCCACACACAACAGACAAAAACAATCCACCTGACTGTCAGGTGATTGACATGTTCTGGGGCTCTTTCCAAAGGAACAGAAAACATTAAACTCTAGAAATTTGGAAAAGTGCATGAAGTTCATGCCAGTTTTGAAGAAAACAGAAGCATTTTACAGCGCAGGGAATAATCTATCTCAGGGTAACAACTTGTCAGAAACAGATGATTAAGCTGGCAGCAGTGGGTAAAGCAAACAACTGTCAATGAATAATATGCCAGAGGAGAAAATTGATGCACTGGTATGATAATTAACACCATATCAAAGACATGGAAGAATGTAAACTGATGTGGCATTGGTTCAGGCGTTTAGGAGCGGATGAAAATTCGAACACATTTGCTGTGCTGAACTCTGCAAGTTCAGAATCTGGAGTGTGTTAAAAACATGGTCATTTGCCAAGAGAATTGTGTTATACCTGGATGCCTAACCAAGGATTTCAGCCTTCAGATAAAACATTTGAGAGGTCAGAAAAAGTTGCTGTCAGAAAACTATGTGAAAGTTAGTGCCACATTTTCTTGATAAATGTGGGGGGTGGGTGCGGTTGGGTTGCAAATCAAGGACAATCAGTGAAGTTGGGAGCAGAGTGGGTGGATCATTCCTGGGGCCAGTATCCTTAACAGATATGAGGAAAACTTTTTAAGTCTGCAGTTAGAAACAATGAGATGTATTTTATCTGAAGACTGGATCTGGCAAACCGTAATTTGGAGAAGACCAGATTAAGCTCAACCTTTGATGAAAATGTGTCCCTTGTCTTCAGTTCTGAGAAACACACCTCACGAACCTCAACTTTATTCTTTTGCACTACATTTCACATGTAGGTTTTCCATAGCTAGCTGTTGGATTTAAACTACAAATTACTGTATGACATAAGGTAGATGATTCATACTGTTTAACAGCCATTTCTCATTTTGGATTATCATGCTTTCTCATTTTGCTGATGACACATAAGACTAAATATAATCCCATGATGACTTACAAATGTTGTTATTATTGTAATTTCCCAAGTTTTCTCCCCCTACCAGCAGCCCTAGTGTCAGGTAGGGAGGCAAGTTTAAAAGGCTGTTCTGAGTTCCGTGAGAAGTGGTTGAGGTCAAAGTACAAGAGGCTTTGACAAGTGAAGCATTAGCAAGGTAACTCAAAGCAAGGTCTTTCCTTTAATACTCTGCTAAGTTCAAAGGTAGAAATGGCTGTCAGTGGAAATGGTGCAATCTTCCTGTGGAGTGCGAGAGATGAGGGAGTGGTCAAGTGTCCCTGACAATGACCTTTTCAGGAAGTGTGAGCTGCTGCAGGGCCTCTCAGATCGCATAGACCGGCTGGAGTGGCAGTTGGACACACTGGGGAGGAAGAAGTGCTATAGATAGAATGTTCAGGAAGGTGGTCACACAGCAGATTTAGCCAGACAGATGGGTAACTGCCAGGAGTGGAAGACAGATACTACGTGAGTCCCCTGTAGCTATTCCCCTCTGTCTTGGATAAAGTTGAGTGGTGGTGGTGGTGGGGAGGGGAATAATCTCTCAGAAGAAAACAACAGCAGCTTCTTTTCAGCAACAGTGACCCCTGTTTCCATCCAGGGGGTCAGGGTGGACATGGTGGAGGATCACAAATACCTGGGGATACGAGTTGACAATAAACTGGACTGGTCAAAGAACACTGAGGCTGTCTACAACAAGGGACAGAGCCATCTCTATTTCCTGAGGAGACTGAGGTCCTTTAACATCTGCCGGATGATGCTGAGGATGTTCTTCGAGTCTGTGGTGGCCAGTGCTATCATGTTTGCTGTTGTGCGCTGGGACAGCAGGCTGAGGGTGGCAGACACCAACAGAATCAACAAACTCATTCATAAGGCGAGTGATGTTGTGGGGATGGAACTGGACTCTCTCACGGTGGTGTCTGAAAAGAGGATGCTGTCTAAGTTGCATGCCATCTTGGTCAATGTCTCCCATCCACTACATAATGTACTGGGTGGGCACAGGAGTACATTCAGCCAGAGACTCATTCCACCGAGATGCAGCACAGGGCGTCATAGGAAGTCATTCCTGCCTGTGGCCATCAAACTTTACAACTCCTCCCTTGGAGGGTCAGACACCCTGAGCCAATAGGCTGGTCCTGGACTTATTTCCTGGCATAATTTACATATTACTATTTAACTATTTATGGTTTTATTACTATTTATTATTTATGGTGCAACTGTAATGAAAACCAATTTCCCCCAGGATCAATAAAGTATGACTATGACTATGACTATGACTAGCAGCTGGTCAGTGATATAGCTATGTTGAGCAGCAGAGAAGGTCAAAGTCTAGTCGAGTGAGGGGAACACAGTACGAGCTGAGGGTGCCAGGTCAGACTTCAATTCCCTCCACTGTCTGTCAGAAGTTTGCACGTTCTCTCCGTGACCTCGTGGGTTTCCTCCCACATCCCAAACTCCTACCCTTTAGGGTTTGTGAGTTGTGGACATGGTACCTTGATGCCAATAGCATGGCGATACTGGCAGTCTGCTCCAGCGCAATCCTCACTGGTTTGATTTGATGCATTTCACTGTATACTTCAATAGAAATGTGATAAAATAACTAATCTTATTGATAACCTTTGGTTATAGATAGAAGATTCTACAGTTATATTTGGTAGTGATAGAAGTTTCTACAGTTCAGGGTAGAGTGAGCATGTCAGTGGCAGCCAACCAGACTCGAGGATGGTGCCTCCTGGATCCAGGGTGAAGGACGTCTTGGAGTGAGTACAGGACATTCTGAAAGGGTAGAGAGAGCAGTCAGAGGTGGTAATCCATATAGGTACAAACAACACAGGCAAGACGGGAAATGTGGACCTGCAAAGAGAATCTGAGGAGGAAGAAGGGTAAAAAGCAAAGTCAAAGTTAAATTTTTGTCATACGTACAAGCATATGTATACGAAAGTGCATGGAAAAATTAGTTGCATTGCTAGCATCATATAAGCAGCATTCACAAGGAAGCATAAATTGTACATAATTTCAATAGGAAAATAAATGATCAAAATAAGAAAAAATGTCAAGATTGTTTTAGTGCAACGTAATGAGAGTGATCATTATGTTGCTTATTTGTGATAGAGGTTAGGGTTTTCCCAGTTAGTTCAAGATTGAAAGGAAGTGCAGTACTCTGCAAAAGTCTTAGGCTTATATATATATATATATATATTTAGGGTGCCAAGATGTTTGCACACTCCTGTATTTGTCAACATTGAGTGGAGAGCAAGTTTATAAAGCTGACGGGAGGAAACGATAGTGGGAATATCAAGGCAGGAGCACCACAGGAGGAGTGTGGGAGGGTGGCAAAGAAGGAATGCCACGGGTGAGGGGTGGCACAGGTGCAGACACGCCCAGCTCTGAAGGTCATTTCATTCCAAACAACTGGTTTATTGATTTTTATGGAATGTCTCTCTGGTGCTTGCCCTCTCCGTTCACCTTTTCCCAACCATGATTCCCCTCTCCCTGCTCCCTCCCCACCCTCAGTCTGCAATGGAGACCCATGTCAGAATCAGATTTATCATCGCTCACATAAGTCTTGAATTTGTTTTCTTTTGCGGCAACAGTACAGAATCAGAATCAGAATCAGGTTTAAATTCACTGGCATAGGTTGTGAAACCTGTTGCTTTGCGGCGGCACTACATTGCAATACAAAATAATAAAAATTATAAATTACAATAAGGACTATGTATATAAATTAAATTAAGTGGTGTGGATCCTCAGGAAATGGACAAAGTCTTAATCAATACCTCAGCTATTTTTGCATTGGGAAGGACATGGAAGTGAGTTCAGAGGAGAAATAAGTGATAATATTGGAGCATATCAGTATGACAAAGCAAAAAAGTAGAACATAGAACAGTACAGTACAGTCCAGGCCCTTTCAGGCCCACAATGCTGTGTTGATTTTTTAATCTATCCAAAGATAAATCTAACACTTTCCTTCCACATAGCCCCTCATTATTCTTTCATCATATGCCTATCTAGGAGTCTCTTAAATATACCTAAATGTATCTGCTTCTACCACCATCTCTGGCAACACATTCCATGCACTTTCTATTCTCTGTGTGAAAAACATAACTCAGACATACCCCTAGTATTTTCTTCCAATCTCCTTAAGGGTATGTCCTTTCATATTAGCCATTGCTTCGCTGGAAAAAAAAGGCACTGGTTGTCCATTCTATCATTGTTTACACCTACAGGAGGTGTTAGAAGTTATGAAAAATGTAAAGGTATTAACCAGGTATATTGTAGGATGTCCTGGGAAGCAAGAGAAGAGATTGCTGTGGTTTTGGCTGAGATTTTAGTATCTCTATTAGTCACATCTGAGATATTGAAAGATGGAGTATAGCTAATATTTAAGGACATGGAGATCAGCCAGGGAACTACTGGCCAGAGAGCCTAACATCAGAGGTGTTGAACAAAGTTACAGCAATGGAAATGGCACAGATTGGCAGGTTATTCGTGTTGTGATGGCAGAGGATTGTGTAGAAAAGGACCAGAGCCAGCTCACACTGCTGCATGCCACTGAAAAGGGTGGCACATGTTGGAAATGCTACTTTAATTCCTTCCCTTCACTCTCCCACCTCACAACAGTAAATACTTAAAATTATAGGAACAAAAAGTCCAGCACATTTCACGAGACTTCAATGTCAGTACTGGTGCCCAGTTCCATAATGCTCTTAGGCACATGGAATATTATCACATTTAATTCCTGCTTCCGGATCCCTGTTCTCCACATTCCCTTTTTTGATCCATCCATGTGTACCCTTTTCTTCAACATTGCCCTCAATCCTTAACACAAAAGGTTCTGCAGGTGTTGCAGATCCAGGGTAACACACACAAAATGAAGGAGGAACTCAGCAGGTCAGGCAAAAGAGTTGACGTTTTGGGCCGAGATGCTTCATCAGCACAGTCCTGATGATGGGTCTCAGCATGAAGCATTGACTGTTTATTCCTCTCCATAGATGCTGCCTGACCTGCTGAGTTCCCGTAGCGTTTCGTGTGTGTTACCATCAATCCTTTTAGACACTGGTTGCAGATCGAAGAACTAGCCTAGGGCTGGCTGCATTGGCACCTCAAGCCCTTTCACCACATTACCATTCCCAAATCAGCCTTTGTCCACCAACCCTTCCCAACTTCATAGAGTCCAAACTCCATTGTCAAACGTCATCTTCCTGAAATATCTTTCTTAAGACTCGGAGGAAGCCTTTTCGGCTTTAAACTGTTTGCTGATGAGATGAAGTTGCACAGTGGTATAATTCTCATACACTTAAAAAAAGATCAAAATATTAACTAAACTTATCACATGTACATCAAACATACAGTGAAATGCATTATTTGCGTCAATTACAAACACTGTTTGAATATGTGCTGAGACAGCCTATAATAGCAGAACTATACCAACAGAACAATACACTGATATATAGGAATATAAAGCAGATTAAAATTCTATTTCTTTCACTGTATTAGTTGAAGAACATGTGAACTGCAGGGCAATCTTTGAATTTATTTGAAGAAACAGAGTTGAAGCTTTAGGTTGGCAACCCTTCCTAAGGAGGCTGTTTCTCTCTTTCCAGCATTTTCTGTTTTTATTTCTGATTTCCTGCATCTGCAGACTTTTACTTTTGCAATATTACTTGAATTTTCTGAATGATTTGATCTTTGAAACACAGAAAATACTGTATTTTGTGGTTGTATTGAACAAGGATCTCTCCAACAGATCATTCAATAATTACGAACCCATAACTAAACAGTTTGCACCTTTCGAGAACATAGAACACAGAAATCTACAGCACATTACAGGCCCTTCAGCCCACAATGTTGTGCCGACCATGTAACCTACTCTAGAAACTGCCTAGAATTTCCCTACCACCTTGCCCTCTGTTTCGCTAAGCTCCGTGTACCTGTCTAAGAGTCTCTTAAAAGACTGGAGACTAATGCCTCTCTCCGACTATAGAAAGTTCCTTACAAGGACAGCCCAAACAAGAGCAGCAGTGGCTGAACTAAAACTGATGTGGAGAGCCAATGGCATCACTCTTAATCCAAGTTGAAGGTCCTGCATGCACTTGTTCTCTCCACCTTCTTTTTCTCTTTTTAAATCTTTTTATTAATTATTATTGAAAATCAACAACAGAGAAGAATACATCAAAATAATCAAGACAACATATCTAAATGTAGAATAAGAGTTAAACTATCAACCAACCAAGCTGAACAGTATATATATAATAATAAAAACAATGTTAAAGCTTTTTAAAGGAAAGAAAAAAAAAGAACCCCACTAACTAAAATAGAAAACAAAACCCTGATAACAAAAAAAACGGGGGAAAAAAAACCCATTTGGAGCACAAACCCGGAGCTATGCGCCATACAAGCTTCCATTAAAAAAAGACATCAATCCACCAACCAAATCCATGTACCCAAGCATCAGAAAAGGACCATCTTTATTAACTCAAATCAAATGATAATTAAGGGCAAAAGAACCCCACCTTTTCTCGAAGCCAAATCTAGGATCAAAAGTTCGACTTCTAATTTTTTCCACCTTCTTGTCTGCATGTGAATCATGGACTTTGACAGCAGAACTGCACAAGAAGATCCAGGCTGTAGAAATGAGATGCTTCAGCAGGTTCTTCGACATCTCCTATACAGACCATGTCTCAAACGGTATTGTTTTGTATGGCCTTCACACTTCTAATTGAAGAGTGCCCTGTGAGGGGCAGACACAAGTCTGTCCTGTTGGGAGCCAGGGTTGGATAGATCTTCATCTGGCATCTTGGCCACAGCTATTCCAACATGGGTGACCTTGAGCTGGCATCGCCCGATGGAGTCCTTGAGGCACGCAAGCCTCCACATGGTGTCAACGTGTGGATCCAAGTCGTGGAGGGTCTCAAACATTCAAGTACGAAGAACCATCACCCAGAACATGAGACACCACAAAGATTTACTGTCCACGGGGAAACAGAGATGCTGTGGCCACTTAACAAGATCAAGTGGACTCTCGAAGTCCATTCTTCAGGGAACAGCGCAGGGGAAAAGGAAAAGGGGCAGACAGAGGACGAAATGGGCAGAGTGGACTGGAGCGTGCTTTGCCACAACCCAGGCACTCACCCACGACCAGGAAACTGGTGCAGCGCTGACCTGTACAGTGCCCCTACGACCCAAGCGAGTTGCGGGATCCGTAACCGTAGCTACACTTAATATTTTACAAATCTCATCCAGGTTCTTTCTTGGCACTCGGAGAAATGCAAGCGGCCTCTCTGCTGTGATTTTTTTACTGTGTGTGATCCTTCATCTTCCACTATTCGTCTCATTGAGCCCTGCAGAAGTTAAGTGTTTTTGTTTTTATCTGCTAGTTTGCTTTGTAAATTGTGTTTGCTTAGGGATTGCATCTGTGCTATTTGCAGCTGTAGTAAACAGATCAACTAAGTCATGCTGGCCCCAGATGCTTACACACTAAATCTGTTTATTCAGCTGCATCCAGCGGGTACCTCACAAAATATTCCCGCCTGGCTGTAATGTCACTGACTATGATAAGCAGCAGTTACTGTTGCTTCTCACAACTTCCGAGATCCAGATTGGGTCCAGATCTCAGGTGCAGTCTGTACATGTTCTGTCTATAGCTGCACTAGTTTCCTTTGGGGGCTCTGGTTTCCTGTGTTCTACTTTCTAACCAGGACCTAACATATCGATGCAGCTACAAAGAAGGCACAACAACACTCACAACATGCTGGAGGAACTCAGCAGGTCGGGCAGCATCCGTGGAGAAGATCAGTCGACGTTTCGGGCCGGAACCCTTCATCAGGACTGTAGAGGGAAGGGGCAGAGGCCCTATAAAGAAGGTGGGGGGAGGGTGGGAAGGAGAAGGCTGGTAGGTTCTAGGTGAGAAACCAGTAAGGGGAAAGAAAAAGGGGTGGGGGAGGGGAGGCAGGGAGGGGATAGGCAGGAAAGGTGAAGAAGGAATAGGGAAAACACAATGGGTAGTAGAAGGAGGTGGAACCATGAGGGAGATGATAGGCAGCTGAGGGAGGGGGCAGAGTGACATAGGGATAGGGGAAGGGAGGGGGAGGGAATTACCAGAAATTGGAGAATTCAATGTTCATACCAAGGGGCTGGAGACTACCTAGACGGTATATGAGGTGTTGCTCCTCCAACCTGAGTTTAGCCTCATCATGACAGTAGAGGAGGCCATGTATGGACATATCTGAATGGGAGTGGGAAGCAGAGTTGAAGTGGGTGGCTACTGGGAGATCCTGTCTGTTGTGGCGGACGGAGCGGAGGTGCAGTAAGCTGCAAAGAGTTGCAAACTTAGTCAGCTCCATCATGAGCACTAGCCTCCAGAGTATCCAGGACATCTTCAAGGAGCGATGCCTCAA
The DNA here is from genome assembly GCF_030028105.1 of Mobula birostris. NCBI lineage: Eukaryota > Metazoa > Chordata > Chondrichthyes > Myliobatiformes > Myliobatidae > Mobula > Mobula birostris. Next base: position 122,983,627 of record NC_092379.1, on the reverse strand, counting down.
AAAGGCAGTGCCCATCATTAAGGATCCCCATCACCCAGGTCATGCTCTCGTCTCATTGCTACCATCAGGAAGGAGGAACAGGCACACACTCAACCATTCAGGAAGAGCTTCTTCCCCTCTGCCAACAAATTTCTGAATGGACATTGAACCCATGAACACTACCTCATGATATTTTTATTTCTGTTTTTTGCACTACTTATTTAATTTAACTGTTTTTTATATATGTATATATATATATATGTATGTGTGTGTGTGTGTGTGTGTGTGTGTGTGTGTGTGTGTGTGTGTGTGTGTATATATATATATATATATACATACACATACACACACACACACACACACACAGTTTTTTTCTCCATTGTAATGTATTGCATCGCATTGCTGCCACAAAATCATCTAATTTCGTGACATATGTTGGTGAAATTAAACCTGATTCTGATTCTAATTCCCATATTCCCAAAGATCCTTCTGGTATGTTAATTAGCTTTTGTAAGTTACCATCCAGTGGCAAAAAGGGAATCAAAGAGAAGTTGACTGACATGTATGAAAAGGAGTATGCTGTCGAGGACAAAGAATTTAGAGGGGCGATGAGTTAATGGGATTGGTCCCCAGGATCCTTGCTTTGGACCCAATGGGCCAAATAGCCTACATCTATAGGTATAATCTTGGCTTTCCATGCTTCTTTACATTGTTGCCCCTTTTAAAAGTTATTAGTGGGAAGGTAGAGGATTGGAAAGCTTTTAAAAATGACAGAGAGCAACTAAAAAGCCATAAAGAAAGAAGATGAAATTTGAAGGTAACCTAGTTAATAACATAAAAGAGGGTACAAAAAGTATTTTTTGGTATATAAAAAGTAAAAGCGGTGAGAGTGGATATCGGACCACTGGAAAATGACGCTGGAGGGGTGGTAATGCAGTCAAAGAAATGGCAGATGAACTTAATAAGAATTTTGCATCATTCTTCACTATAGAAGACAGTAGCAGAATAGCAGAAAAGTGAGAGTGTCAGGAGGCAGAAGTGAGTGTTGTTACTATTACTAAAGAGAAGAAGCCTGGGAAGCTGAATAGTCTGAAGGTAGATAAGTCACCTCAACCAGATGGTGTACACCCCAGCGTTCTGAAAGAGGTGGCTGAAGGGATTGTGGAAACATCAGTAATGATTTTTCAAGAATCACTAGCTTCTGGGTTGGTTCCTGAGGACTGGAAAATTGCAAATGTCGCTCCCCTCTTTAAGAAGGGAGGGAGGCAGAAGAAAGGAAATTATAGGCCAGTTAGTCTGACTTCAGTGATTGGAACAACGTTGAAGTCTGTTATTAAGTTGAGGTTTTGAGGTGACTGGCAGAGGGCAAAGAGTGGAAATAAAGGGGCTTTTTCTGGTTAGCTGCCAGTGACTAGTGGAGTTCTGCAGGGGTTGGTGTGGGACTGCCTATTTTCAGGTTATATATCAATGATTCAGATGATGGAGTCAATGGTTTTGTGGCCAGGTTTGCAGACAATCCAACGATAAGTGGAGGGGCAGGTCATGTTGAGAAAGCAGGGTGTCTGCAGAAGGACTTAAACAGATTGGGAGAATGGGAAAAGAAATGGTATTTCAAATGTAGTGTAGGGAGGTGCATAGTCATGTACTTTGGTAGAAGGAATAAAGATGAAGACTATTTTCTAAATAGTGAGAAGATTCAAAAATCCAAGGTGCAAAGTGACTTAGGAGTCCTCATGCAGGATTTTGTAAAGGTTAACTTGTAGATTGATTCAATAAATACTCAAATACAATGTTAGCATTTATTTTGAGAGGACTAGAATATAAAAGCAAGGATGTGATGCTGAGGCTTTATAAGGCATTGGTCAGACCGCACCTGAGTATTGTAAGCGGTTTTTGGCTCCTTATCTAAGAAAATGTGCTGGCATTGGAGAGGTTCCTGGGAAGTTCAGGAGAATAATTCCAGGAATGAAAGGGTTAACATATGAGGAGCATTTGATGCTCTGGTCCTGTATTTTCTGGAGTTTAGAAGAATGGCGGGGGTGGGAGATCTCAATGAAACCTACTGAATACTAAAAAGCCTAGATAGAGTGGATGTGGAGATGATGTTTCCTATATTTGGGAAGTTGAGGAATGGAGGGTACTGCCTCAGAATTGAGGGACATCATTTAGAACAGAGAGGAGGAAAAATCTTTTTAGTCAGATGGTGGCGAATCTATGGAATTCATTGCTACAGACAGCTGTGCAGGCCAAAGTCATTGGATATATTTAAAGCAGAGGTTGATAGGTTCTTGATTCGTAAGGGTGTCAAAGGTTATGAGGAGAAGGAAGGAGAATGGGGTCGATAGGGACAATAAACCGGCTATGATGGAATGGCAAAGCATTCTGCTCCTATGTCTTATGGTCTTGTGTTCTAAAGAAAAGAAATGGTGACAAAGGTAAGCCCTGTGCAGTATGGATTGGTATGTTCATACACATTTGATTTTTTACTGGTAACATTAGAGAGGTACTGGTTCAGTGACGTGAACTGGACATTTTCACGTAGTTGTTTGTACAGCCCTGCTTGTGTTCTTTTACCTCCTAAAGCTTCCCAGAATCTACAATGGTGTCTTCCTCAGACAGATCTGCCAGTTCATGTCTCAACTTGGCACATCCAGTTGACATTAAGCTTCCCAAACAGGCAGTAGATTTCTAAACTTCCCCTTTCACCAAGTAACTTCTAGTTCTATGTACCTCAGTATCCTCATCCTGGCTCCCCCACCCCCCGAGAATGTTTTTTTTCCAAAAATATACTTTATTCAGAAATATTCCAAAATAAAGTTATTTACATAGAAAAAAAACATTCGTTGACCCTGAGTCCTTATTCAATAAATAAATATATTTACAATATAATTATGCATTGACTCTCAGTCCATCTTCAAATGAAAGATGTTTACAATAAATTGTTCGTTGACTCTCAAACCTTAGTCAAGAATTAAGACTTATTTACAATAAAAAAAATTATTAACAATAAAAAACCAGGCGTTGACTCTAATTCCTTTACCGAAGTTCTTTAATGGTCTGCACAATTTCAGCCACTCCTGGGGCAGCAAGTTGATTCATCTATCCACACTGTTGACGAGGGGTGTTCACCTCCCCACCCGACCCCTCCCACTCCCACGGGTGACGAACCTTAAACTGTGGTCCTTCCCCACCGGGCCTCTGCGGTGGCTGCACCAAGCTTGAGTGCATTCCTCAGCACGTACTCCTGCAGGCAAGAATGAGCCAGTTGGCAGCATTCAGTCACGGACATCTCCATGTGCTGGTAGACCACCAAGTTTCGGGCAGACCAAAGAGCGTCCTTCACCGAATTAATGATCCGCCAGCAACACCGGATGTTTGTCTCCGTGTGTGTCCCCGGGAACAGCCCGTAGATCAGGGAGTCCTCGGTTATGCAGCTGCTGGGCATGAAACTTGACACCGTCCCTTCCATCCTCTTCCACACCTTCTTCACGAACCCACAACGTGCAAAGAGGTGAGTCACTGACTCCACCCCATTGCAGTCCTCCCGTGGGCAGTGGGGTGTGGAGACGATGTTCCGGGCTTACAGGAGGGATCTGACTGGGAGGGCCCCTCTCTCCGCCAGCCAGGCGAGATCTTTGTGCCTGTTGGTGAGGTCTGGCGATGAGGCAATTTGCCAGATGTACTGGACAGTCTGCTCGGGGAACCACCCCAGTGAGTCCATCTCATCCTTCTCCTGCAGCGCCTGCAGGACATCACGTGCCCACCACTGTCTAATTGCCTTGTGGTCAAAGGCGTTGGCCTGGAAGAACTTTTCTACAAAGGACAGGTATGGAGGCAAGGACTAGCTGACAGGGGTGTTGCGCGGGAAAGGGGCCAGACCCATCCTTCGTAGCCAGGGCGACAGGTAGAACCTGGGCAGACAGTGGTACTTTAGACAGGACATCTTGTTACTCTAACACCCATTTGAAACTCTTGCTCCCTCTGACGTGAATGTGTCCACCTTTGTTGACATCACTTCCCTTCCACCAGATACTATCTCAGTCACAATGGGTGAGATAAAGGATTCAGGGAGTGTCAGCATATACATTCAACGAGAATTCTGGAGGGCTAACAGAATAGTGGCCTTTATTGCACGAAGCCTGGAACATAGAAGTAGAGAATTCTAGATGCAACTTTATGTTTCCCGTGCTTTGGGTGCATTTGACCAGCTGTTTTTCCATCTGAGACGGTGCTCCATGCTCCATGCCCCATGAAAAAGATGTGGTTAAATAGAAAGATAACTTATTGATCCCAAAGGAAATTACAGTGTCACAGTAGCATTACAAGTACACAGATATACAAATATACAAATATTAGAAGAGAAGTAAGGGAGAATAAAAATAGTTACCTCAAACAGTCTAACAGGAGGGGTCATCACTTCCCCAGCTATAGGTTGACTCATTATAGAGCCTAATGGCCTCATATGGTGCTCTCTGGAGCAGCTCAGTTATCACCATTTCTGTGTTTATTCTCTTGCATGCTATTTGCCTTTGCAATGCCAATTAGCATAGCCATAAGGTTAGGCTAGTTTTCTTTTCCTTAGGACAGAGGAGGTTGTGGAGGTATCGAATATATGGACATAAATAGTGTACATAGTAGAACGTTTTTCCCCACAGCAGAGATAACTAAAATTAGATGCACGGGGTTTAGAGGAGATCTGAGGAAGAATATGTTCACTCCAAGCGTGGTTGAAATCTCAAACACTCAGCCTAAGGAATGGTGGAGGTAAATACCCTGACAAAACTTAACAAGTATTGAGTTGAGCACTTGAACTGTCAAACCATTGGAAGTTATGGAACAAGGGCTGATGAATTAAATTAGTATAGATGAATGCTTAATGGTCAGCATGGACAAGGTGGGCTACTGAGACTGTTTGTATGTTGTCTGATTGTATGGTGCTACCAACAGACAGCACAGTGATGATACAGTTTCCATCTTGAGAGCTGAGCACCACACACTTTTAGATTAAATTAGGTTAACTTTATTGTTCCTTGTGCATCAAAACAGAGAGTGAAATACGTCACTGGTGTCAAATCAAATCAGCGAGGATTGGGCTAGGCAGCCCGCGAGTGTCGCCATGCTCCCAGCGCCAACAGAGCATGCCCATAACTCACTAACCCTAACTACTACATCTTTGGAATGTGGGAGGAAATCGGTCACCTGGAGGAAAGCCAAGTGGTCACAGAGAACATACACAGTCCTTACAGACTGCGGTGGGAATTGAACCTCCATCCGTGAGTATTGTGAAGCAATGCACTAACTGCTCTGCTAGTATGCCCTCCTGTCAATACTTAACATGTTGAACAGATTCTCCCAATTTCTTTACTTTTCTTACCTTTTTCTTGCCAGTTTGAAGTTAAATACTCACCCCAGCAACGAGTTATTTTGTGTTGGCAGATTGCACTAAATTAAATTGTTCTTTTGTCTTGAAAACCTGAGATGTTGCAGAGACATGAGGAGATCTTTGTGTGTGCTTTCCAGGTCGACATAAGCATTCATTCTCACAGCTTCTATATATCCAGCAGCTTAGGAAGAGACAACAGTAAAACGACATGCATTTTCCCAGTGTATATCAAGTTGACAGAACTTTGAATTAAAGTAATTTTCTTTCCATGAAGCAAGTTGTCCTCATTTCTCGCTTGACCTGAAAGTCAATAGCAGAACAAGTTCTGGATTTTTCATTATAACCTTACAGAAGTTATTTTTCTGATTAATATTTCCTAGAGAATCAATTTATTTTGCCTCCTGTGTATTGTTGATATACAGAATTACAACAGCATTGCCATTGAGAATAGTCAATAAATCACATTTGTAGTAAGAGTGCCCTTTACGTGTAATAAACCAATCGTAATGTAAATGACAGTTTGCACTTATAAAATTGGAGAAAGAATTATGTATAAATAGAGAAGGAAGAGTATTTTTCTTTTGCAGTAAAGTTTTCTAAGTGCTGGTAAGAACTGTTGAATACAAATGAAATGTTCCAGTTTTTATAAACTGCCGAGCTGCAATAAAATCCACAGAATTCAGCTGCGGATCATGGACACGTTTGATGTCCTTTCAAACTGAGGTGATTGTGGTTTAACACTCTTCACACTAGCTGGGTGTTTGGAGAGCTGAAATATATATTTTAAAAACACATTCGCGATAAAAGGAGATGTTTTTCTGACATTAATGCCACTTCCGAAAATTATAGTAAAGTGATATTATTGTGTTAAAGTGAAAGGCAGACTAATCCCAACACCCACCCCCTTCACCCCTTTGCTCATGAAAACCATGTAAGCACACCGTGAATGAAAGTTCCATTTAGACTTTCACAAGAGCTTTTTTAAGAGAATCTGTGATGGGAACTGCAGATGTGCAGAATGATTCCTTGCTAAATTGACTGGTAACAGATGGCAGCTGTAGGGGTAATGTAGATGGCAGCAGATGGCAGGGGTCATAAATTATTACCCATTGGCTCAAATCCATTGCCCCGTTCACTTATCTATAGTTTTGGCTCTTGTTTTATCCTTTTGCCACAGACTCATGCCCTCCAATAAAATGATGGGGAAAAAATTGCAGCCTGCACTTGACCCAGAATATTTTGAAGAAGTCCGAGGTCAGGGAATAGTGGCAGATAATAGAAGGGGAGTGAACCCTTTTATCAAAGATTGCACATTGATAGAAAAAATAGTAAAAAATAAGTTAGGAGCCACGTACATACATCTATTGATGCTTCTGGACACATCTTCAGTGATGTTCCTGGAATCATCGGGTGTTTCGGGTCTTTCAACATCATACAACCTCCTCCAGGTGACCCAGCCGGGGCTGATCAGATCCCAGTTTGTGTCCAGATGGCTAGCTACTTATAGAAACATAGAAAACATAGAAAATAGGTGCAGGAGTAGGCCATTCGGCCCTTCAAGCCTGCACCGCCATTTATTATGATCATGGCTGATCATCCAACTCAGAACACCGCCCCAGCCTTCCCTCCATACCCCCTGACCCCGGTAGCCACAAGGGCCATATCTAACTCCCTCTTAAATATAGCCAATGAACTGGCCTCAACTGTTTCCTGTGGCAGAGAATTCCACAGATTCACCACTCTCTGTGTGAAGAAGTTTTTCCTAATCTCGGTCCTAAAAGGCTTCCCCTCTATTCTCAAACTGTGACCCCTCGTTCTGGACTTCCCCAACATCGGGAACAATCTTCCTGCATCTAGCCTGTCCAATCCTTTTAGGATCTTATACGTTTCAATCAGATCCCCCCTCAATCTTCTAAATTCCAACGAGTACAAGCCCAGTTCATCCAGTCTTTCTTCATATGAAAGTCCTGCCATCCCAGGAATCAATCTGGTGAACCTTCTTTGTACTCCCTCTATGGCAAGGATGTCTTTCCTCAGATTAGGGGACCAAAACTGCACACAATACTCCAGGTGTGGTCTCACCAAGGCCTTGGACAACTGCAGTAGTACCTCCTTGCTCCTGTACTCGAATCCTCTCGCTATAAATGCCAGCATACCATTCGCCTTTTTCACCGCCTGCTGTACCTGCATGCCCACTTTCAATGACTGGTGTATAATGACACCCAGGTCTCGTTGCACCTCCCCTTTTTCTAATCGGCCACCATTCAGATAATAATCTGTTTTCCTATTTTTGCCACCAAAGTGGATAACTTCACATTTATCCACATTAAATTGCATCTGCCATGAATTTGCCCACTCACCCAACCTATCCAAGTCACCCTGCATCCTCTTAGCATCCTCCTCACAGCTAACACTGCCACCCAGCTTCGTGTCATCCGCAAACTTGGAGATGCTGCATTTAATTCCCTCATTCAAGTCATTAATATATATTGTAAACAACTGGGGTCCCAGCACTGAGCCTTGAGGTACCTCACTAGTCACCGCCTGCCATTCTGAAAACGTCCCATTTATTCCCACTCTTTGCTTCCTGTCTGCTAACCAGCTCTCCACCCACACCAATACCTTACCCCCAATACCGTGTGCTTTAAGTTTGCACACTAATCTCCTGTGTGGGACCTTGTCAAAAGCCTTCTGAAAATCCAAATATACCACATCCACTGGTTCTCCCCTATCCACTCTACTAGTTACATCCTCAAAAAATTCTATGAGATTTGTCAGACATGATTTTCCTTTCACAAATCCATGCTGACTTTGTCCGATGATTTCACCGCTTTCCAAATGTGCTGTTATCACATCCTTGATAACTGACTCCAGCAGTTTCCCCACCACCGACGTTAGGCTAACAGGTCTATAATTCCCCGGTTTCTCTCTCCCTCCTTTTTTAAAAAGTGGAGTTACATTAGCCACCCTCCAATCCTCAAGAACTAGTCCAGGATCTAACGAGTTTTGAAAAATTATCACTAGTGCATCCACTATTTCTTGGGCTACTTCCTTAAGCACTCTGGGATGCAGACCATCTGGCCCTGGGGATTTATCTGCCTTCAATCCCTTCAATTTACCTAACACCACTTCCCTACTAACATGTATTTCGCTTAGTTCCTCCATCTCACTGGACCCTCTGTCCCCTACTATTTCTGGAAGATTATTTATGTCCTCCTTAGTGAAGACAGAACCAAGTAATTATTCAATTGGTCTGCCATGTCCTTGCTCCCCATAATCAATTCACCTGTTTCTGTCTGCAGGGGACCTACATTTGTCTTTACCAGTCTTTTCCTTTTCACGTATCTATAAAAGCTTTTACAGTCCGTTTTTATGTTTCCTGCCAGTTTTCTCTCATAATCTTTTTTCCCCTTCCTAATTAAGCCCTTTGTCCTCCTCTGCTGAACTCTGAATTTCTCCCAGTCCTCAGGTGAGCCACTTTCTCTGGCTAATTTGTATGCTTCTTCTTTGGAATTGATACTATCCCTAATTTCTCTTGTCAGCCACGGGTGCACTACCTTCCTTGATTTATTCTTTTGCCAAACTGGGATGAACAATTGTTGCAGTTCATCCATGCAACCTTTAAATGCTTGCCATTGCATATCCACCGTCCATCCTTTAAGTGTCATTTGCCAGTCTATCTTAGCTAATTCACGTCTCATACCTTCAAAGTTACCCCTCTTTAAGTTCAGAACCTTTGTTTCTGAATTAACTATGTCACTCTCCATCTTAATGAAGAATTCCACCATATTATGGTCACTCTTACCCAAGGGGCCTCTCACGACAAGATTGCTAATTAACCCTTCCTCATTGCTCAAAACCCAGTCCAGAATAGCCTGCTCTCTAGTTGGTTCCTCGACATGTTGGTTCAAAAAACCATCCCGCATACATTCCAAGAAATCCTCTTCCTCAGCACCTTTACCAATTTGGTTCACCCAATCTACATGTAGATTGAAGTCACCCATTATAACTGCTGTTCCTTTATTGCACACATTTCTAATTTCCTGTTTAATACCATCTCCGACATCACTACTACTGTTAGGTGGCCTGTACACAACTCCCACCAGCGTCTTCTGCCCCTTAGTGTTACGCAGCTCTACCCATATCGATTCCACATCTTCCCGGCTTATGTCCTTCCTTTCTATTGCATTAATCTCTTCCTTAACCAGCAACGCCACCCCACCTCCCCTTCCTTCATGTCTATCCCTCCTGAATATTGAATATCCCTGAACATTGAGCTCCCATCCCTGGTCACCCTGGAGCCATGGCTCCCCTCTTTTGAGCCACAGCCATCTTGAGGCCCTCTCTGCCGCATCGGTGGTACTGCGGATGGCTCTCCTCTTCCTCTTTCCCTCGATGCCCAAAATGCTGAAGGCTCTAACTAAAGAACGGGCTATGAATCACCTACAACCAACCTCCACTGGGAGACACCTCGCTCTCCATCCAGCCTGCTGACAGTTGCTGACCAGTCCTGCATACTTGGAGAGCTTCCTTTCAAAGGCCTCCTCCAAGCTATCTTCCCATGGGACTGTCAGCTCCAGCAGCACCACTTGCTTAGTAGACTCAGACACTAGGACAATGTCTGGTCTCAGGGTGGTGGCTGCGATATGGTTGGGGAACTTCACCTGCCCTTCGAGGTCCACCAACAGCTGCCAGTCCCTTGCAGAGGTCAGAATGCCTGCAGATATTCTTTTGGCAGGTATTGGCTGCTCCCCAGCTCTGACAAAGGCAATGGTCTGCTTGGAGGGTGGGGACCGCTTCGCCCACTCAACTCCTGCGCTGACAGCTTCAGCGATGGTCTTCAGGACCTGATCATGCCTCCACCTGTACCGTCCCTCACCAAGTGCCCTTGCACAGCCGCTGAGGATGTGCTCCAGGGTTCCTTGCTTGGAGCACAGTGGGCACGCAGATGACTCTGCCTTGCCCCATGTGTGCAGGTTTGATGGGCTTGGAAGCACATCGTACACTGCCTGGATGAGAAATTGGATGCGGTGTGGTTTGGCTTTCCAAAGATCAGCCCAGGTCACGTTCCTCTTCTCCCATCTTGTCCAAGCTCCCTGTTGCTTCATTCCCACCGCCTTGCAGGCTCTCATCTCCTCCACTACTGCCCTCACCTCCTCCTGAACTAGACGACGCCTTTCCTTCCCTCTGGTGTCCATCTGGGGAGTTGGAAAGGATCCTAGCCCAGCTCGGCCTCGTGTGACCACTCCCACCAGCCTCCTGTGACGCAGCCTCACATCTGCCCTCCACTTCCTGCCAGTACTCACTTGGATCGCTGCTCTAGCCACCTTCGGGTCACTTGAGTCCCTATACTGTAGCACCTCTCTGGCTCTTGTCACCTTGAATTCTTCCTCCAAGGATTTGAAGGGCAGTTGCAGTTTGTTGTGGTGTCCATAGAGTGCGATGCTGCTCAGGCTCTTTGGCAGCCCCAGCCATCTCCTGAGGTGGTTGTTAACCCTCCTCTCTAAGGTTTCAACTGTCGAGATCCGAACTGCATAGACGAGGAAGGGCCACAGGATTCTGGAAAGAATGTCATGCTGATACACCCAGGCTTTAAACTTCCCAAGTAGGCCAGACTTGTCCACAGATTTCAGCCAGCCATCCAACTTGGTGCAGGTTGCCTGAATGGATGTTGTGTCCCTTAAAGAGCTGTCAAAAACTTTGCCTAAGCTCTTGACTGGCTTTTCTGTGATGGTTGGGATGGCTGTGCCTGCGATGCTGAACCGGCACTTGTTCTCCACCTTCCCTTTCCTCAGCACCATTGATCTTGATTTGGCAGGTTTGAAATGCATCCGGGCCCACTCCACCAGCTTTTCGAGCCCTTGCAGAATCCTCCGGCAGCCTGGGACTGATTCTGTGGTGACTGTGAGGTCATCCATGAATGCCCTGATAGGTGGTTGCCGTTGAGCGGAATTCATTCTGGGCCCTCTGCACTCTGGGTCAGCAGACTTAGTGAGCATGTTCATGGCTAGGGAGAACAGTGCCAATGAAATATTATGCTGTACATATATTTCAAATGTGGAGTCGTGCGACCACTTGAGTTCAGTATGGCGTTCTCCTAAGTTGTGAATTTCCTTAATGGAGAATGCCCGTGTGTGATCCTGTCTAATGTAGGGAGGCTAATACACGGGCAGCCACCACATGGTCCCTGACAGATCGGGGTCAGGGTCCAGTGGCACAGAATACATTTCTTCACTGCTGCAGCCTCCCTGCACCTTCACTGCCGTTGTGAAGTGTCATCATCTTCCACAAGCTCCTCCACCGAGGTCTTAGCTGGACCGCTCTTCGTCTGGAACTTCCCCCTTGAACTTACCACCATGGTGACCCTACCAGGAGCTAAGCTCCGGACAGCATCACTCTCGGCATCTTAAGAATTCACAGACCTCTCCACCACGACAAGGTGATGATCCATGATCCCCGAGAAGATTTAAAATACACATACACACACCCTTCTCCTTCTTCGGTTGTCCATCAAAATCCGATGATGACATCCACTCCTTTAACGGTGAGATCTTTGATGACTATACAGTCCTATCCTGGACCCACAAGCTCTATTGCATTTGGGACGTGTATATGTGGTAGTGGTGGCAATCATGGCTGTGTTTCTCCTGGTTGTTCTTTCCATCTCCACAATACGAACCCCATCCCTACACAGCTAGGGCCGAAGAAGTGCTATAAGGATCAGATGAAGAATGCTTTAAGGAAGTGCAAGATTAGACCCGAGGACATGGAGGACGTTGCTGCTAACCGTACCATTTGGTGACAGTTGTGTAGGGACGGGGTTCGTATTCACACACACGCGCACACACACACACACAAACCATAGTAAGGGCATCCGTTAGTCTTGCGAGACCATGAATCTGCACCTGGAAAGTTTTCACTCTCCAGGGCACAGGCCTGGGCAAGGTTGTATGGAAGACCGGCAGTTGCCCATGCTGCAAGTCTCCCCTCTCCACGACACCAATGTTGTCCAAGGGAAGGGCACTAGGACCCATACAGCTTGGCACCAGTGTCGTTGCAGAGCAACGTGTGGTTAAGTGCCTTGCTCAAGGACACAACACGTTCCCTTGGCTGGGGCTCGAACTCACGACCTTCAGGTTTCTAGTCCAATGCCTTAACCACCTGGCCATGTGCCCACACGTCTCTCTCACACACACACACACACACACACAAAGTCTAATATGTCGCAAATATTTATACGTATGACTGTTTGTAATATGTATGTTATGCAACTAGACTCATAAATGTTGACACCGAGGCCTCAGATTGTTGCGTTCATGCCATCTTTTAAAATTTACTTAGGAGTGGGGATGAAGTCATGGGTTACTTTTGATAGCAAGCTACATCTTGTTTGGCTTTATCACTAAAGGCACGGGCATCCACAGAGAAGTGTATTAGGGCAATATTATCTCTAGTGACGTTTCTCTGCTGATATTGTCAGTTTAACAATCACATCCATACACTCTAGAATTTGCTTGCGACTGTATTTATGATATAAGCATGTTGTTGATGTCTACTCCTAGATTAGAAATAATCTGGTACTTCACATGAGCCAATTTAGAGTGCAAAGAATGCAAACTAATTTGCCCAAGTCTGTACCGGTAATCTCCAGGTTCCATAAAGCATTCTGCTACTGAGAACAATATGTAATATATTTCTCCCTAAATCAGAAATGCCTATTTTCTGTTATCCATATTGTATTGTTTTACGTAAACTTCCTATAATTCTTTCGTTTCATTGAAAGTACGCTGTAGCACTGCCCATAATTACACTAATACATAGTGTATCCAGTCATTAATGAATATCAAGAAACATTTTCTTACTATTATTGCTTCATTGAAAAACTTTAAAAATGTATGGGAGCGTTTGTGTAAAGTCAGATTTCCACAGGTCAGGCTGTTTCTTACCAGATTTAGCTCACAGCAGTAATTATGTGGAGCAAGGTGGACAGCAAATCCTGTAGTTGTTAGGGAGTGCAGGGAACTGAGGACTTTAACTCCTGTGTTCATCCCTACAAGCCCACCCATTCCACACTCTATCCTGTCATGAGGTCTTATGGGTTATGGAGAGAAGGCAGGAAAATTGGGCTGAGAGGGATAGCAAGTCAGCCATGATGGAATGGCGGAGCAGACTCGATGGGCCAAGTGGCCTAATTGTGCCCCCATGTCTTATGGTCTTGGCTAACCTTAAGGCAGAAGCATCCTTCAGGTGCTGGGTCACACAGTATAAAGACAGAATCTTCAGCCCATTGAATCAGTGCTAACTGTTAAAGCAGCCACTCATAGCAACTTTATACTAATTCCGTTTTACTCTTCCCACTTTCCCATCAACTCTCCTAAGATATTACCACTCACCTATGCCCTAGGGACGATTCAGAGTGCCCAATTAACCCATCGTTTTTTTGGATGTGGGAAGGAAAGAGAGAAACTAGAGGAACCCCTGGTTACTGGGGAGACATGCAAACTTCACACGGAGGTTAGGACTGAATCCGGAGTTGTGAGACAGCGCAATGTGCCTCCTTAATGTTACCAGGCCTTGGCAGAAGACTGAAAGAATGGATGCTGGCACTCACAAATGTATTTGGGATGCCAGTAAAGAGGAGTGGGAATGGATCTCGAGCAGAGGAACCCCATAATTTCTTTCCCCGACCCACAGAAATTCTTCTCTTTCACCTCAGGAAAACAAAATCACTTTCCTCCAGGACCTGGCAAGGAAAGGCTGTCACATCTTGCCACTAGCAAGGATTTCAAGACGGTTCTCTCTCACGGACTTCAGTCCAAATTGCAGACCAGACCCTCCACATTTCAAATAAAAACAAAATGCTGGATTTTGTCCATTAAGAGAAAAAAAAAGCATGAATGTTTCAGATCGATGACCTACCTTCAGAATCCGAATCAAGTTCATTATCACTGACATACGTTGTGAAATTTTGTTTTGCAGTGCAATACATACAAAATCGCAGTAAGTATTTTATTACAACAAGAAATGATTCAGAAATAAATAAATAGTGCAAAAAGAGGGCAAAGTACTGAGGAGGTGTTCCGTTCCGAGATCTGATGGTGCAGGGGAAGAAGCTGCTTCTAAAAAGTTGAGTGTGCAAGATGCACTCTGGCTACCGGTACCTCCAGCTGATGGTAATAAAGCGAAGAAGCTTACCTTGAGCCGTGATCGTAAGTGCTAACTCTGCCTCTCTCTCTACAGATGTTGCCTGACTTGCTGTGTACTTGCAGCATTCTGTGTTCCAGTGTTCTGCTTTTCGATCCTCGCGTTGTACAAGGACCCTGATGCCTTCCAGCAGATGTCCCTCTCGTCTGCTTAAATCTGCAAATTAAAGGCTTGATTCACAGCACCAGGGGATGACTTTAACTTCGCTCATCCTGGTTTTTCAACAGTCTCCCTTGGTGGTGGTGCGGTTTGCTGAAGCTGGGCGAAAGCAGACAAAGTGGTTCTGTGTTCCTGTGCATTCCCTTGCAGACCCACCATACGAATCAAATATTTTGTGGCTCAGAATTTGATAGAAACAGCAACTTAAACAAGACCATAAATGCTGCCGCCCGCAATGCAGGATTGGCCTGGGAAGTCATTCTGTTATATAACTGCAGCATGAACTTATTACAGAAGATGCAATAAGGCTGGAGGGTTTTCTTTAAAATAAATAGTAATTCTTTTTTCAGTCAGCTTCAAGAGAAGTAAAAAGTACACCTGTGCAATTCTCCAGAAAATAATTAATATAAAGAACTGAGACAGACTTTCAGGTCTAGTAATCTTTCACACCCAGAACTGGCTGCTGATTATCTGCAAGAATTTGTCTTGTGAGCCAAGAATTTCGTAGGACAAGGGTTCTCAAACCTAAAGTACTAGGTGAATTAAATTCCTGGGGTTTTAAACTGCTAATTCCTTTCTCATGTTGGTACAATAACAATGCTTCTGCTCCCTATAAACACATTTCTATGGTTTTAGAGCATTCAACTGAAAGAGATCTTCTTTACTTCAATTGTTCTCAATTTCAACTCTTATAATAAAACCATAAGACATAGGAGCAGAATTCAGCCCATCAAGTCTGCTCTGCCTTTTCACCATGGTTGATTCATTATCCCTCTCAACCTCATTATCCTGCCTACTCCCTGTATCCTTGGATGCCCTTACTAATCAGGAATCTATCAACCTCCACCTTAATTGCAGTGTACCCAATGACTTAACCTCCAGAGCCATCTGTGACAATGAATTTCAAAAGTTCATCTCCTTCTGGCTAATGAAATTCCTCCTCATCTCTGTTCTAAGGGGATGTCCTATTCTGAAACTGTGCCCTCTGATCCTAGACTCCCGCACTGTAGGAAACATCCTCTCCATGTCCACTCTATCTAGGCCTTTCAATATTAGATAGTACATATGTGTTCATAACTTGTTGGCATAGTTATTGTGGTTTGACAAATATAAAGCACAGGGCCAGTAATAAAAATAGTGTTCAGGAGCATAGTTTGAATCAAACTGGAGGTCCACTTTATACTTGTTTCGAAGCAAGTCTTTTTCTGAGACCCAGCTGTTGCGCTTGTAGAATGCTTATGGTAAATTTGTAACTCAATGCGAACATCCTTGTGAAATATTGGCCTTGCTCATGCATTGCTATGTTTCCTATAGTGGAGGAGTCTAGGATCAGAGGGTACAGCCTCAGAATATAAGGGCGTATCCTTAGAACAGAGATGAGGAGGAATCTCTTGAGCCAGAGGGTGATGAAGCTGTGGAATTCATTGACACAGACGGCTGTGGAGGCCAAACCATTGGCATATTTAAAGTGGAGGTTGATAGGTTCTAGAGGAGATCAGAGGTGATGGGGAGAAGGCAGGAGAATGGGGTTGAGAGGGATACTATCCACCATTATTGAATGTCAGAGCCAACTTGATGGCCAAATGGCAGAGTTAGCATGATGGGCCAAATGGCCTGATTCTACATAGTTTCACTAGATGGAGAAATAGAAAAGATGACAAAATACAATGATGAGTGTCACAAGAAACTGCAGAGGCTGGATGAAGAGGAACAAACGATCCGTTGGAGGAACTCAGCAGGTTGAGCAGCATCTGTAGGAGGAAAAGAATTGCAGATGCTTCAGATTGAAGCCCTGCATCAGAACTACCTCTCACTCAAAACTGTTCTTCTTGCACTGAACAGTGGTGTATAGCACACCTTACAGGTTAGGAGCTCCAAAGGAAATGTTACATGCATTGCAAAAGTCAGCATTCAACTGAACTTGAAATGTTGTCCATGCAATGTTAGTTCTGTGACACACCACTTTAAGGGAATAGTGACACTTCAAGAGAGTGCTTTCAATTTGTACTAATCTCCATAAACTTGTATTGCTATGACTAACCAAACTGTATTTTACAATATGGATAGAGGCCACTAAACACATTGTGCCTATGGTTGCTCCAGGAAAGCACAATATGGTAATGATACAGCTGTATAAAACCTTGGTCAGACCCCACTGTGTTCAGTTCTCGTCACCTCGCTACAGGAAAGATATGGATACTACAGAAAGAGTGCAGAAGAGATTTACAAGAATGTTGCCTGGATTGGAGAGCATGCCTTATGAAAATAGGTTGAGTGAGCTTGGCCTTTTTTCCTTAGAGCGAAGAGGGAGGAGAGGTGTCCTGATAGAGGTGTATAAGATGATAAGAGGCATTGATCATGTGGATAGCCAGAGGCTTTTTCCCAGGGCTGAAATAGCTAACACGAGGGGGCATAGTTTTAACGTGCTTGGGGGTAGGTACAAAGGGGATGTCAGAGCTAACTTTTCACACAGAGAGTGGTGAGTGTGTGGAATGGGCTGCCGGCGACGGAGGTGGAGACGGATACGATAGGGTCTTTTAAGAGACTCCTAGGGAGGTACATGGAGCTTAGAAAAATAGAGGTCTATGCAGTAGAGTAATTCTAGGCAGCTTCTAGAGTAGGCTACATGGTCGGCTCAACATTGTGGATCGAAGGGCCTGTAATGTGCTGTAGATTTCTATGTTCTATGTTCTAATTTGCAGACACTTCATTCTCAGTCCTGCCGAAGGGTCTCGCCCCGAAACGTTGACTGTTTACTTTTTTCCATAGATGCTGCCTGGCCTGCTGAGTTCCTCCAGCATTTTGTGTGTTGCTAGGGTTTCTAGAATCTGCAGATATTCTCTTGCTTGTGATTGGATTACTACACTGCAAAGTTTCTTCCAGGGATGCCTACCCTGAAGAAGTTTAAATCTTCCCTTTGACGAGAGTCCAGTGGAACCCTCTCTCACTGCTCCCCCTCAGTGATCTCTGTGGCCTTCTGATTCTTCGACCACATGCTTACCCACTTGCACTACCGTAGCCATGTATCCTTTCTGGGAATATGTCTTCACCACCAGCTTGTACCACACGATTTCCGGATTTGTTTTCAAGCTTCTCGATTTGGACGCTCTGAGGACCCC
This sequence comes from Mobula birostris, assembly GCF_030028105.1. Classification (NCBI taxonomy): domain Eukaryota; kingdom Metazoa; phylum Chordata; class Chondrichthyes; order Myliobatiformes; family Myliobatidae; genus Mobula; species Mobula birostris. The sequence goes on along the minus strand of NC_092379.1, from coordinate 122,965,783 downwards.
AGGTACTCACATTCAAAGGACTGCTTCTCCCGCTGCGTTCTACGTGCCACGATCCTGCCGAAGGGTTTTGGCCCAAAACATCGACTGTACTCTTTTAGATAGATGCTGCCTGTCCTGCTGAGTTCTTCCAGCATTTTGCATGAGATTCTCCGCAAGTGTCTGCTTTAGGAAGCATCCGTTAGCCTAAAGAATATGGCTATGGTCTGTTTTATGGATTCTACAACTCATGTTCTCAGTTTTATTTATTTATTTATTTTTGTTATTATTTGTTTTTCTGTATTTGCACAGTTTATCTTTTTTGGTTGTTTCCCATTCTAAGTTGTGTGTGGTTTTTAATTGATTCTCTTGCATTTGTTTTTTCTACCGTGAATGGCTCCAAGAAAATGAATCTCAGGTTAGCATATGGTGGCTTGAGTGTACTTTGATCATAAATTTAGTTTGAACTTTGAACGAATCCTCCCATGCAGAATCAGCATCAGTGACTGTGTCAGTGTGAATATCCACATTAGTGCTAGTAACTCACACACAATGCTGGAGGAAGTCAGTGTTAGTAACTCACACACAATGCTGGAGGAACTCAGCAGGTCAGGCAGCGTCCATGGAAATAAACAGGCAGCCGATGTTTCAAGCCAGGACCCTTCTTCACATCTGGAAAGAAAGGGGAAGGCGCCAGAATAAAAAGGTGGACGGGTAGCTAGAAGGTGAAGCCAGGTGGATGCGAAAGGTAAAGACCATAAGACCATAAGATATAGGAGCAAAATTAGGCATTTGGCCCATCGAGTCTGCTCTGCCATTTCATCATGGCTGATCCAATTTTCCTCTCAGCCCCAATCGCTTGCCTTCTTCCCATATCCCTCCATGCTCTAACCAATCAAGAATCTGTCAACATCTGCTTTAAATATACATAAAGATTTGTTCTCCACAGCTGCCTGTGGCAAACAATTCCACAAATGTACCACTCTCTGGCTAAAGAAATTCCTCCTCATCTCCATTCTAAAAAGGACCCCTCTATTCTAAGGCTGTATCCTTTGGTCTTAATCTTTCCCACCATGGGGAACATCCTCTCCACATTCACTCTATCAAAGCCTTTCACCATTCCATAGTTTACAATGAGGCCACTGCTCATTGTTCTGAATTGTACTGAATGCAGGCCCAGAGCCATCAAATATTCTTCATATGACAAGCCATTCAATCCTGGAATAATTTTTGTGAACCTTCTTTGAACCCTCTCTAGTTTCAGCACATCGTTTCCAAGATAATGGGGCCCAAACCTTCTCGCAATACTTCAAGAGATGCCTCATCGGTACTTTATAAAGTTACACTACATTCTTGTTTTTATATCCTACTTCTCTTGAAATGAATGCTAACATCGCATTTGTCTTCCTCACCACAGACTCAACCTGCAAATTAACCTTCAGGGAATCCAGCCCAAGGACTCCTAGGGACTCCGTTTTTTGTATTTTCTCTCCATTTGGAAAATAGTCAACCCTTTCATTTCTACCACCAAAGTGAATGACCACACACTTCCCAGCACTGTATTCCATCCGCCATTTCTTTGCCCTTACTCCTAATAAGTCCTTCTGTAGTCCCTCTACTTCCTCAAAATTACCTGCCCCATCACCAGTCTTCACATCGTCAGCAAATTTGCAACAAAGCCATCAATTCTATCATCCAAATCATTGACATATAATAGGGAAAAAAAACGGTCCTAACACAGACCCCTGTAGAACACCACTAGTCACTGGCAGCCAGTCAGAAAAGACTCCCTTTATTCCCACTCTGCCTCCTGCCAGCAGCCACTGCTTTATTCATGCTAGAATCTTTCCTGTAATACCATGGGCTCTTAGCTTGTTAACAGCCTCGTGTGTGGCATCTTGTCAAAGGCGTTCTGAAAATCCAAGGACACAACATCAGCCGATTTTCCTTCATCTATCCTGTTTTTTATTTTTCAAGGAATTCCAATGCAAGATTTTCCTTTGAGGAAACCATACTGACTATGGCCTATTTTATCATGTGTCTCCAAGTACCCTGAGACCTCATCCTTAATAATTGTTTCCAACATCTTCCCAACCACTGAGGTCAAACTAACTGCCCTATAGTTTCCTTTCTCCTGCCTCTTTCCCTTCTTGAAGAGTGGACTGACATTTGCAATGTTCCAATCTTCAGGAAACATTCCAGAATCTAGTTATTCTTGAAAGATCATTACCTCCATGATCTCATCAGTCACCTCTTTCAGAACTATGGGGTGTACATCATCTGGTCCAGGTGACTTATCCACCTTCAGACTTTTCAGTTTCCCAAGAATCTTCTCTCTGGTTATGGTAACTTCACACACTTCATGACCCCTGACACTGGCAACTTCTACCATACTGCTAGTATCTTCCACAGTGAAGAATGATGCAAAGTATTTATTCAGTTCATCTAGTATTTTGTTGACCCCCTTACTACCTTTAATATTACTAGCTAGCTTACGTTTGTATTCCATCTTTACCTTCTTAATAACTTTAGTTGCCTTCTGTTGGTTTTAAAGGCTTCCCAATCCTCTAACTTCCCACTAATTTTTGCTCTATTATATGCCCTCTTTTTGGCTTTTGATGTTGGCTTTGACTTCTCTTGTAAGCCACGGTTGTGTCATCTTTCCTTTAGAATACTTCTTCCAAGGCTAGAGGGCTGGAGATGAAGGAATGAAGAGGGGACCATAGGAGAAATGGAAAGAGGAGGGTCAACAAGGGAAGTGATGGGCAAGTGAGAAGAGGCCAGAGTGGGGAATAGTAGAAGAGGGGAGTGGGAATGAAAAAAATATCAATGTTAGTGTCCTTGTCAGTGTAATTGCCAGCACCAGTGTCAGTATCAATGTTTGTATCTGTATTAAAGTTCAAAGTAAATTTATTATCAAAGTACATACAAACACTTGTATATGTCACTCTATACAAACTTGAGATTCATTCTCTTGCGGGCAATCACAGTAAATACAAAAAAATACAATAAAATCAATGAAAGACTGCCCCAATAGGTTGGATGACAACCAATGTGCAAAAATGAGCAACAAACTGAAAATGCAGAAAGAACAGAAGAAAAATAATAATAATAATAAATAAACAACAGGTATCAAGAACATGAAATGAAGAACCCTTGGAAGTGAGTTCAGATCAGTGGGAACAGTTCAGTGATGGGTTAAGTGAAGTTGAGTGAAGTTATCCCCTCTGGTTCAAGAGCCTGATGTTTGAGAGGTAACAATTGTGCAGGTTCTCAGGCTCCTGTACCTTCTTCCTCATTGTGGCATCAAGAAAAGAGCTTGACCTGAATGGTGGGGGTCCTTGATGATGGATGCTGCTTTCCTGCAACAGGGTTTCCTGTAGGTACGCTCAATGGTGGAGAGGGTTTTACCCGTGATGGACTAGGTCACATCCACTACTCTTTGTAGGTTTTACTGTACAAGGGCATTGGTGTTTCTATATCAGAGTATACCAGGTGGAGTACTCTCCACCACACATCTGTAGACGTTTGTCTGTTTTAGATGACATGGCGAATTTTTGCAAACTTCTAAGAAAGTAGAGGCGCTGCTGTACTATCCTCTGAAATGATAACACTGAGGAATTTAAAGTTGCTGACCCTCTCCACCTCTGGTGCCCTGATGAGTGTTAATGTCTGTACTCGTGTCAGTATCCATATCAGAATCAGTTGATCAGAATCTCTTGATTCAAGAAGTGAATGCTGATCGCATTGTATGCATCTCCAAGAAGGGGTGAGAGTGAGTCATTTTGTAATTGAAGCAGTCATTCAGTAAAGCAGATGTATCATGTCATACTAACCCAAATTCGGCTTTATTTACTGTATAAGGACCACATCTCTGCAGAACATTTCAGCTTTAATCAGTCCTAGAACAGAACTCAGACTTACTTAGAGTGGAGGCTATGGAGTGGAAGCTGGAGAACTGTGATGCTGAATGTAAAATTCTTGTCGCAATCCGGTGCTACCTCTACACTGTAGAGAGAATGAATCCACCAGCTACACAACTGAGCAGCGCAGACAGCTTTACTGAGCATGGCATCTCATTCACCTGCTGGGTGCTTGCAAGATTCTCTCCGAATTCCAGAGTTAGGGCACTTTGGATTCTTAATCACATGGCAAACTACAAATCCTAACTGTATCCAAAATTCTTAAAATTCAGGAGCAGCCCACAACATTTCAAACCAATATGAAAAAAGATAGGTCTGGTCCACGGGTTGAGATTCTAAATTGAAGAAAGGACAATTTTGATGGTATCGGAAATGATCTGGCAAGTGTGAGCGTGTAGTACAAGAAATGCAAGGCAGCACTTAAGAAATAAATCAGGAAGACTAAACAAAGGCATGAAGTTGCTCTAGCAGACAAGGTAAAGGAGAATACAAGGAGATTCTATAGACATATTTACTCAGGAAATGAATACAGAGTCCATAGAAGTGGGGCAAAGCCTCACTTCTATGGACCCTGTACAGATTACCGAGGAGGAGGGGTTTGCTGCCCTGAGGTAAATCTGGGTGAATAAATCCCCAGGGCTTGACAAGGTGTTCCCTCAGACCCTATGGAGACAAGTGCTAGCAGAGATATTTATAGCATCCTTAGTGACAGGTGATAGCCAGAGGATAGCCAATGTTGTTCTGCTGTTTAAAAAAAGCTCTAAGCATTAACCAGGATATTATAGTCTGGTGAGTCTGACTTCATTTGTGAGATACTTATTGAAAGGTATTCGAAGCGACTGGATATATAAGTATTAGGATAGACATAGATTAAGTATAGTCACTATGGTTTCATGCATGGTAAGTCATGTCTAACCAATCTTATAGAGTTTTCTGAGCAAGTTACCAAGGAAGTGGATGAAGGTAAGGCAGTGGGCATTGTCTAAATGGACTTTAATAAGGCATTTGACAGGGTTTCGCATGGGAGGCTGATCAAAAAGGTTCAGTCACTCAGAATTCAAGATGAGGCAGTAAATTGGATTAGACATTGGCTTTGTGGGAGAAGTCAGAGAGTGGTGGTAGAGGGCTGCCTCTCTGACTGAAGGCTTGTGTCTAGTTGTGTGCTTTGTCGTATATCAATGACCTGGATGATAATGTGGTTAACAGGATCAGCAAATTTGCAGATGATACCAAGTTTGGGCGTGTAGTCTACACTGAGGAAGGTCTTGGCTTGCAGAGGGACCTGCATCGGCTGGAAAAATGGGCTGAAAAGTGGCAGATGGAATTTAATGCAGGCAAGTGCGAAGTTTTGTACTTTGGTAGGACCAAACCTGGTAGGTCTTACACAGTGAATGGTAGAGTGTGGTGGAACAAAAGGATCTGGGTATACAGGTCATAATTTGTTGACTGTGGCGTCACAGGTAGACAGGGTCATAAAGAAAGCTTTTGCCACATTGTCCTTCATAGATCAATGTACTGATTGCAGGAGATGGGATGGTATGTTGAAGTTGTATAAGACATTAGTGAGGTCTAACTTGGAGTATTGTGTGAAATTTTGGTCACCTACCAACAGGAAACAAGTTTGAACCAGTACAGTGAAAATTCGCAAGGATGTTTCCAGGTATGGGGGACCTGAGTTACAGTGCCTATAAGAAGTACTTACACCCCTTGGAAGCTTTCATGTTCTTTAGTTTTACAACATTGAATCACAATGGATTAAAATTGGCTTTTCTGACACTGATCAACAGAAAAAGACTCTTTTGTGTCTAAGCGAAAAACAGATCTCTACAAAGTGATCTAAATTAATTACAAATAAAAATGCAAAATAATTGATTGCATAAGTATTCACCCTGTTCAAGTCAGCATTTGTTGTTGTTGTTGTTGTTGTTGTTCGTCCTTCGTAGTGGAAGATGACCATGGCTTCAAAGTCAAATGGGAGATTGGTGGCTCTGGGTCCAGAGGTGATTGATGAGGCCAATCCGAGCCCTGAAGGCTCACCCACATGTGGGACACAAGTGGGTGGGTGCTGTCGTGGCAGTGGATGCTGCTCGGGCCTTGCGCACAGCACGCTTTTGTTGCGCCTCGATGACGCGCCTGACTTCAGCTGCACGGGCTCCTGTGGTGATCTTGCTGCACCAAGCTGGACGGTCGAGGGCAAGCGTCTCCCACGTGTTGATGTCGACACCCAGGCCTTTGAGGGACGCTTTCAGGCAGTCTTTGTAATGTTTCTTCTGCCCCCCGACTGAGCGCTTGCCCTGTCACAGTTCTCCGTACAGCAGCTGCTTAGGCAATCGGCTGTCTGGCATTCTGACCACATGTCTAGCCCACCTGGCTTGGGCTTTCAGCAGGAGGGTGTAGATGCTGCAGAGCCCAGCTCGTTCCAGGATTTCCGTGTCGGGGACTTTGTCCTGCCACCTGATGTGGAGGAGTCTGCGGAGACAGCTCAGGTGAAAATGGTTGAGCTGTTTGGCGTGTCTGCTGAGACAGTCCAGGTCTCGCTGGCGTAAAGGAGGGTGGTAAGGACCACTGCACAGTAGACCTTCAGCTTGGTGGTAAGGCTGAGTCCTCTCCGCTCCCAGACGTTCTCACGGAGTCTCCCAAAGGCAGCGCTGGCTTTGGCAACCCTGTTGTTGACTGCGTCTATGTTCACTGCGCAAGAGAGTATGCTGCCCAGGTAGGTGAAGTTGTCGACTGCCTGGAGGTTCTGGCCCTTCACCATGATGCGCGGCTCCTGGTATGGCTTTCCTGGGGCAGGCTGGTACATAACTTCGGTCTTTTTGGTGCTGATAGTGAGACCCAAGTTGTCGCAGGCTTGTGAGAAGCAGTCCATTTCACACTGCATCTCCTGCTCTGTACTGGCGTTGAGTGCGCAGTCATCAGCAAACAAGAAGTCTCTGATGACAGTCTCTTGCACCTTTGTAACTGCCTGCAGGCGCCTAAGGTTGAACAACCCGCCGTCAGTCCTGTACCTGACGTGGATTCCTTCTTCGTAGTTACGGAAGGCATCTGTCAGCATGGCAGAGAATACCATACTGAACAGAGTCAGGGCAAGAACGCAGCCTTGTTTGATGCCATTTGTCACAGAAGCACCATTGGCAACAATTGCAGCCTCGAGTCTGAGTAGATAGGTCTCTATAAGCTTTGCATAGCTGAACACTGCAATTTTTCCCCATTCTTCTTTACAAAACTGCTCAAGCTTTGTTTGATTGCATTGGGATCGTGAGTGAACAGCCCTTCTCAAGTCCAGCCACAAATTCTCAGTTGGATTGAGGTCTGGACTTGGCCACTCCAGGACATTAACTTTGTTGTTATTAAGCCATTCTTATGTAGCTTTGGCTTTATGCTTGAGGTCATTATCTTGCTGGAAAACAAATCTCCCATGTCAGAGTTCTCTTGCAGACTGCATCAGGTTTTCCTCCAGGATTTCCCTGCACATTGGTATATTAATTTTACCCTCTACCTTCACAAGCCTTCCGGGACCTGCTGCAGTGAAGAATCTTCACAGCATGATGCAGCCACCACCATGCTTCATGGTAAGGATGGTGTGTTTTTGATAATGTGTGGTGTTTGGCTTATGCCAAACGTAGTTTTTAGTCTGATGGCCAAAAAGCTCAATTTTAGTTTCATCAGACCATAGAACCTTCTTCCAGCTGACTTCAGAGTCTCCCACATGCCTTCTGTCAAACTCTAGCGGAGATTTCAAGTGAGATTTTTCAACAGTGGTTTTCTGTTTGCAATTTCCCATAAAGCTGTGACTGGTGAAGCACCTGGGCAACAGTTGTATGCGCATCTCAGTCACTGAATCTTGTAACTCCACCAGAGTTGTTATAGATCTCCCGGTGGCCTCCCTCACTAGTTCCCTTCTTGCACGGTCACTCAATTTTTGAGGACGGCCTAGTCTAGGCAGATTTACAGCTGTGCTGTATTCTTTCCATTCATTGATGACTGACTAAACTGTACTCCAAAGGATATTCAGTGCCTTGGAAATTTTCCTGTATCCATCTCCTGACTTGTGCTTTTTAATAACCTTTTCGTGGAGTTGCTTGAAGTGCTTCATGGTGTAGTTCTTGCCAGGATACTGACTAACCAGCAATTGGACCTTCTAGATACAGTTGTATTTTATTGCAATCAACTGAAACACCTTGACTGTGCACAGGTCTCCAAAAACAGATCTCCATTTATCTCATTATGTGACTTCTAAAACTAATTGGAGCACCGGTGATGGTTTGGTGCGTTATATTAAAGGGGGCAAATACTTAAGGAATCAATTATTTTGTGTTTTATATTTGTAAGTTTTTTGTAGAAATCTGTTTTCACTTTGACACGAAAGAGTCTTTTTCTGTTGATCAGTGTCAAAAAAAAAACAGATTAAATTCAATGTAATTCAATGTTGTAAAACAATAAAACATGTTAACTTCCGGGGGGGGGGGGGGTGGTTAGTGAATACTTTTTATAGGCACTCAATAAGGAAAGACTGAATAGTTTAGGACTGTATTCTTTAGAACGTAAAAGATTGAGAAGAGATTTGACAGAAGTATACAAAGTTATGAGGGGCTATAGATTGGGTAAATGCAGGCAGGCTTTTTACACTGAAGTTGAGTGAGATGACAACCAGAAGCCATGAATTGGGGGTGAAAGGTGAGAAGTTTAAGGGGAACATGAAGGGTACTTTTTCACTCAGGGTCATGAGAGTGTGGAATGAGCTGCCAGCACAAATGGTGCATGTGAATTCGATTTCAATGTTTAAGAGAAGTCTGGATAGGTGCATGGATCATAGGGATATGGAGGGCTAAGGTCCCAGGGCAGGTTGTTGGGAATAGTCAGTTTAAATTGTTTAGGCATGGACTAGATATTCAAAGGGGCCTGTTTCAGCATTGTACTTTATGACTCTATAACTCTATAAGTCCTTAATGAGAGATCATTGGCTGTGGTAACATATTAATGAATAGGCAAGTGGGTATAGTTATCCCCCTTTGTTCAAAAGCCTGATGATTGAAGAGTAGTAACTGTCCTTCAACCTGGTGGTGCAAGTCCTGAGGCTCTTGTACCTTCTACCCGATGTACCACTTTAATTCCACTTCCCATCCCCATTCCATCTTGACAGTCCACAGCCTCCTCTACTGTCGCGGTGAGGCCATATTCTGGTTGGAGGAACAACATCTTATATTCCATCTGGCTAGCCTCCAACCTGATGGCATGAACATCAATTTCTTGAACTTCCAGTAATTGCGCCTCCACTCCTTATCATTCCATGTTCCCACTTCCCCCTCTTAAGTTTTTCCTTTCTTGCCCATCACCTCTCTCTAGTGTTCCTCCTCCTTCCCTTTCTTCCATGGTCTTTTATCCTATCCTATCTGATCCCCTCCCACTGCTATTTATCTCTTTCACCGATCAGCTTCACAGCTCTTAACTTCACCCCTCCCTCTCTCCCGGCTTCACCTTTCACCTACCACCTTGTACTTCTTCCTCCCCTCCCTCCAACTTTTTGCTCTAACTTCTCAGCTTTTTTTCCAGTCCTGATGAAGCGTCTTGGAAATATATTGAGAATATTGATACATTCCTCCAAAAGCTTACCACTGTTTGTCTGTTGGCAAAATGGATTGAATTATAGAAAACTATGATGTGGAAGATCCAGTCAGCAACTTGTCCATTCTGGCCCAAAGTGAACTTTAATGCTACTGCCCAGCTTCTGGACCATCACACTTTGCTCACGTGCTCATCTGGGTACTGTTTAAAATGTGGTGGTGGTTTCTGCCTCAACCAAGCTTTCAACTAGCCCTCACGACTTGTTGAGGGAAATTAATCTTCTCGACTATTCTGTAACGTGTACCAGTTATTGACATGTATTTTGTTTATCCTTTCTCGTAATTTAAGTCACTTGAAGAAAGAGGGGACTGAAGGAGGGAGGGGATGGGGGGGAGCAGGGTAGTGCAAAGGTCAGGAAATCACTGTAGGCAGGATTGTGAGTCTGTGCCATGGGTGTAGAGTCAGAGTGGATACACAGTATGTGTGTACATAAGTGTGTGCATCTGCCAGGTCTGAGAAACAGACTCAACCCAGGGACTTAGTCTGGGGAATCTCTTTTGGAGATTACGGGATGAGCAAGTGCCAATGTACGGATTTTCATAGCTGTTCACTTTCCACACAGGGATTCTTCGGGATTCAACCATCTTGTTGCTTCTTGCTCTTGGATAAGCACAGCCAACTAGAGTTTCATATTCATGAATTTCTACAGCTGATATGTTAATTGATATGCTTGAGAACACTTCTGTACCAATGATACAATATCATGTTATGTTATCCATTTGTATTATGGGAATAATAATCCAATGAAGACAGCCTGACCTCAATAGAAGCAGTGCAATTAAATGTGCCTTCACTATTCCTCCAGCCAGTGTATTCCAGATCTGAAAAAAAATTGACTAAAAAATTTCTTATGTATTTATTTGTATGTATTTATTTAGAGATAAAGCACCAAATAGGCCTTTCAATCTGTGCCGCCAGCATAACAGCCAAGGTCATTCAAAACGAGAGAAAAAATGCAATTTAATTAATTCCATATCAATTTCTAAATGTTATTCTGGGCAGAACTAGTCGGGACGATTGATACAGCTGTCAGGTTATAACATTTAAATTGTTATCCAAACAGCAATCAACTGGATTCTTTAAAAATAAAAGACTTCAAATAGTTTAGTGATATTAAGTAAAATGTGAAATCTTTTTTCTTTGCTAATTCAGTTGCTAAAATAAGCCTGTTTTCAGGAATTTTTGTGGTTGTAAAATTACTTAAACAAACATAATTTATCGGAAAATTAATTACATTATCAAAGAAACAATGATGGATTTTTCTGTTATTTTCTTTCCAAGAAATATGCTTTTTGGCTCACCATAACACTTCAGAGCAGAAGAAAATGCTTTTGTAGAGGGATAATTAGTACAAGCTAATAGGCAACATAATGTGATCTGTTGTACATTAAAATTATGTGCTTTGACTATAAATAGTCAATTCAACATAGAAAGAAAATCAATGTTAGACCGCTAATTAGAAAACTAAACTGCAGCATTGTCATATTTCTTAACTTGTGAAGTTTCACAAGAACACTGTAATTGCACTGCAATACCCTAAAGCTTATTACCGTAAAGCATTTTCATACCCTCCATGAGAAAATGGAGTAACAAGTAATCTTGCTAATTAATTTTAGGTTTCATGAAGCTTTGGTGAAATAGAATCTACAATGGTATTTTTGTCAAGTGCACAGGTAGGCCATTAATGGATTCTGCCAAATGTTGAGGTCATACTTACTTTACAAAGGTATCAAATTTAAGGCAGACATCAATTCCCTTTCTCCAGCCCCCTCCTTACCCCCAAAGATTCTCCACGGTAACACAACAATGATGCTGATAAACATGCAGAAAAATAAATCCTTCAGCAGCATTGAACAATAGAAAAAGGAAAAGTTTTTTTAAAAATCTTTGTGACTTTGAAGAAACATGATTCCCCTCTGAGGAAAAATAGTCAATTTAAAGGGCACTTAAAAAGCCCTCTTGTTGAACATTTTCTGCAGATGGTTTGGATGCTTGTGTCACACACATAGCAGAGGAAGGGTTCACAGGCAAGTTCAATTATCTTGTTCAGCAAAAATCCTGTGGCTTAATCACTGTGGTTTAACGAAATATTTTTCATGATTAATCCATCAAAAGTTGCAATAAAATATAATGATGATGACATGAACTGAAATCTGGGAACAAGGAGCAATGTGTGTGGGTCTTTTGATTCCTAATTTTATTCCCTTTGGCTGGGTCTTTAAGATATAATGTAAAAAAATTCTAATCATGTCATGAAGCTCAAGGCATTGAATGAGTATCTTATAAACATGATGTTCAGCTCTCAGGTTGCGAAAAAGAGGACGTATAATACATTGAGAGCACCTTTTCTTTCATCACCTAACTTAATCCCTTCAGTCAATTACTCTTCAAACTCTTCATCCAATTCTTACTCTTCTGGAAATCTACTGATGTTACTTTTGCCATGACATCTAGTTTCAAATATAAATTATGGATTTATTTTCAGAACAACACACACAAAATGCTGGAGGAACTCAGCAGGTCAGGCAGCATCTATGGAAAGAATCAGAATCAGTTCAATATCACTGGTATATGTCGTGAAATTTGTTAACTTTCTGGCAGCAGTACTATGAAATACATGATAGATAAATATATATTGAGATAAAGAGAGGTACATTAAGAATATGTCAATTAAATAATTAAGTTAAAAAAAGTAGTGCAAAAAACAGAAGTTTAAAAAAGTAGTGAGGTTGTGTTCATGGGTTCAATGTCCATTCAGAAACTGGAAGGCAGAGGGGAAGAAGCTGTTCTTGAATCAGTGAATGTGTGCTTTTAGGCTTCTGTAGCTTCTTCCCGATGTTAATAGTGTGAAGAAGGCATGTCCTGGGTGGTGGGCTCCTTAATGATGAGCTGCCGCTTTCCCAAAGCATCGCTCCTTGAACATATCTTAGATACTACGGAGGCTAGTACCCATGATCAACTGACTGATTTTATAAGTTTCTGCAACTTACTTCGATCTTGTGCAGTAGCCCACCTTCCACCCATACCAGACGGTGATGTAGCCAGTTGGTACATTTGTAGAAGCTTTCAAGTGTCTTAGTTGACAAACAAAATCTTCTGAAAATATGAATGAAATAAAGCTGCTGACTTGCCTTCTTTATGGCTGCCTCAATTTCTTCCAGGTTAAGTCTTCATAGATATTGACACCCAGGAACTTGAAATTGCTCACTCTCTGCACTTCTAATCCTTCTATGAGGATTGGTTTGTGTTCCCTCGTCTGGCTCTTTCAGAAGTCCACAATCAGCTCTTTGATCTTGCTTGCGTCGAGTGCCAGGTTGTTGCTGCAACACCACTCAACTAACTGATCTATCTCGCTCCTGTATGCCCTTTCGTCACCATCTGAAGTTCTGACAACAGTGGTTGTATCCTCGGCAAATGTCTAGGTGGCATTTGAGCTTAGTCTAGCCACACTGTCATGGGTGTAGAGAGAGTAGAACAGTGGGCTAAGCACACATCTCTGTGGCGCACCAGCATATCATCACCGTAGATGTGAGTGCTACTGGACGATAGTCATTGAGGCAGCTCATGCTGCTCTTCTTGGGCACTGGTAATTGTTGCCCTATTGAAGCAGGTGGGAACTCCTGACTGTAGCAATGAGAGATTGAAAACATCTTTGAAAATGTCTTAGAAAGGAATAAAAATATGACCATTCGAGCTGAGACCAGACTCGGCCCGAAACATCGACTGTTTATTTTCATCTCCATTGATGCTGCCTGACTTGCTGAGTTCCTCCAGCATTTTGTGTGTGTTACTCTGGATTTTCAGCACCTGTAGGATCTCTTGTGTTTGTTATTGCAGGAATAGTTGCTTTGGCCATATAAGATCATAAGATATAGGAACAGGATTAGATCATTCAGCCCGTCAAGTCTGCTGCAGAATTCAATCATGGCTTATTTGTTTCTTCATCTCCATTCTGCTGCCTTCTCCCAGCAACCTTCCCTTTTCTTACCAATCAAGAACCTATCAGCCTCTTCCTCAAATACATGCAATGACTTGACTTCTGCAGATTCACTATCCTTGGCTGAAGAAATTTCTCCTCAAAGAGGGACATCCCTTTATTCTGAGGCTGTGCCCTCAGATCCTAGCCTCTCTATCTATCTAGCTAACCATCATACCTTCTATCCTACTGTTATCAGATTCTTGAATGAACCTCTTGTACAAAAAGATGAACTCCTGACTTCACTACTGAACTCATTATGATTTTGCACTTTTTTGTTTACCTACTCTGCACTTTCTTGGTAGCTTTTACACTTTATGCTGCATTGTTATTGTCTTACCTTGTTCTCGCTCAATGCACTGTGTAATGAATTGATCTGGATGAATAGTTTGTAAGGCAAGCTTTTTACTGTATCTTGGTGCGTGTTACAGAACAAACCAACACCAATACCAATACCACTAATGGAAACATCTCTTCAAATCTACTTTGACCAGGATCCCTCCTCATCTTTTTGAAATCCAAGGACTTCAAACACTCCTCACAAAGCCCATCAAAAGAGCCTCATACATTAAGCCAGAGTTCTGATTTTGGAATATATCTTTTCTTTCTCAGACTACCAGTAGAGTAATTTTTATGAAAGGTCCATTGAGTGCTCCATATTGCGGTTCACTTACAGTTTCCCATCTGGTGAACCATTGGCAGTGGCTCAAGACTGGGCAAATTTTGTTTACTTGTTAAACTCTCCTGGTGCGCTTCCATAGATCTTCACTTGCCTACCCATTCAAAATATAAGAAATAGGGGCAGCAGCAAGCCCTGTTCAATTATTGGAAGTTGAAACAAGTATGATCGGTTTGAGGTTGGTGTCAACATTTACCTGCCTGCTCCCCATTACCCTAATTTTCCCTATTGTACAAAAAAGTGATCGATCCAGCCTTACAAGAAACTGGGTAAGAGAATTCCTCCTCACCTTATTTTAAAATGATCAACTTGTTATTTTGATCTCCTTGAACTGCTTGCTACATCTTCATTCTAGTTTCTATCACAAGGCAAAATATCCTCTTAGCATCTACCTATCGGCCCACTCATCAGATGTTCCCTAATACGTGACAAAAATGATAAATATATATTACATCTGCTCAAGTTTCCCTCATAAGGCATCATCTTTGTTACAGAATTCAACCTAGTGAAGCTATTCTGAACTGACTACAATGTAAGTCCATCCCTCCTTAAAACCAGACACCACTAAACTTTTGAATACCCACTCTCAGCCAATGGGGCAGATTTCATGAATCTGTTCTGCCAGGAAACAAGTTACATAATGAAATAACATTTCAGGCTGACCTTTGTGCCTGATCTTTTGATCTCTGTCCCTGTGACACAATGATCTGAAGTGGCAGGAGCCATCACATGACTGCTATTTTAATATATTTCATTACTGTTGTCTCCTCCTTCAGTGTGGAAGGAGTGGTATATCTCCTTCCCTTGTTAGTGAGACAGAGAGACTGGGGGATGTCAGACTGTTGGGGTGAACGTTTTTTTTTCTGTCATTCATTCTTTGGGGTTTTTCTTCTGTTTTGTGGATATCTGTGAAGAGAAAATCTTTCAGGTTGTAGGCATTCTGTGATATTAAATGAAACCATTGAACCTATATTCAATGAAGCAGCAGGAAGTGGCAGTTTTATTGCACAAGGACATTTCAAATGGTCTTTGCAAAGAAGATTGGTGCTCTCCATTACCCACTGATGTGCAGAAAGATAGAGACATTTCTGAAATTTTTCATCTGCTTGATTAAGACTGGAAACAGAAGAAGGTGCAGATACTGGAATCTGATTAAAGTTCAAAGTAAATTTATTATCAAAGTACGTATATTACCCTGAGATTTATTTTCTTGTAGGCACTCACAGTAGAACAAAGAATAAATGAAAAACTGCACACAAAGATTGCCAAGCAACCAACGTGCAAAGACCAACTGTGCAAATACAAACCACTACATAATAAATATGTAAACAAATAATACTGAGAACGTGAGTTGTAGAGTCCTTGAGAGTCAGTCCATAGATTGTGGAGCCAGTTCAGAGTGAGGGGAGTGAAGTTATCCACGTTGGTTCAGGACCCTGACAGTAGAAGGGTGATAACTTTTCCTGAACCGGGTGGTGTGGGACCTAATGTTGCTGCACCTCCTTCACAATGCAGCAGTGAGATGAGATCGTGGCCTGGAAGATGGGGCTCCTTGATGATGGATGCTGCTTTCTTGTAGCAGTACTCCTTGCAGATATGCTCAATGGTGGGGAGAGCTTTTCCTGTGATGGACTAGGCTGTATCCACCACTTTTTTTGTAGGCATCCCCATTCTTTGGCATTGGTGCTTCCACACAAGGCTGTGGTGCATTCAGTCAGGATACTCTCTGCTTGCATCTATAGAAGTTTGTTAAAGTTTCGGATGACATGCCAAATCTGTGTAAACTTCTGAAAATATCGAGGTGGTGCCATGTCTTCTTTGTAATAGCACTTATGTACTGGTCCTCTGAAATGATAACCAAGGTATTTCAAGTTATTGACCCTCTTCACCTCCGATCCCTGAATGAGGACTGGCTCGTGGAACCCCGGTTTCTTCCTCTTGTAGTCAATAATCAGCTCTTTGGTTTTTCTGACTTTGAGTGTGAGGTTGTTACTGTGGCACCATTCAGCCAGATTTTCAATCTACTTCCTATATTCGTCGCCACCTTTAATTTGGTCAGCTGCAGTGGTGTCATCAGCAAATTTAGATCTGGCATTGGAGCTGCGCTTAGCCTCACAGTCAGGAGTATAAAGTGAGTAAGGCAGAGATCTCAGCACACAGCCTCACAAACAACATAATTGAAGAATTCAAGTGGTGGAGCAGATCGTGTAGATCGAGCTCAGTCCTGATGCAGGGCTTCACTCCAAAACATCGATTGCTTCTTTCCTTCCACAGATGCTGTTCAACCCATTGAGTTCCTTCAGCAGATTGCCTGTTGATTGGAAGTACACTCTCATCTGAAATTTATCACTTTATGAGCCTGTAATTTTCACATTGCCTAGCAATAAAATTAATGCTACACTTTTTATAACGATAAAGATGTGCTTTATTTGACACATGTATATTGAAACATCAAATCATACAGTGAACTATGTTGTTTGCATCAATGACGAACACATCCCGCGGATGTGCCGGGGGCAGCCTGCAAGACTCGCCATGCTTCTGGTGCCAACACAGCATGCCTACAGTTTACTAATCCTGACCATACGTACCATACAGTTTACTAATTCTGACCATACGTACCATACAGTTTACTAATCCTGACCATACGTACCATACAGTTTACTAATATTGAGCATAGGTATTTTTTGGGGGGATGTGAGAGGAATCCCACATGGTGATGGGAAGAATGTACAAAATCCTTACAGACAGCAGCGGGAATTGAACCCCGGTCACAATCGCTGGCACTGTGAAGTGTTATGCTAACTGCTATGCTGTCGTGTCATCCATCTTTTATAGCTGTGTACCATTCCGTCAATTCACTGTGTTCAAACTTACCAAAGTAATCACTAACCTATCTGTCTATAATTAATTGATTGATTGAGATACAGCATCGAATAAGCCCTTCTGGCCCATCCAGCAACACCACCCAGCAACCCCCTGATTTACTCCTAGCCTACTCACGGGTCAACTTACAATGACCAATGAACCTACTAACCGGTACATCTTTGGAATGTACCAGTTCTAAGGAAACTGG
Organism: Mobula birostris; assembly: GCF_030028105.1. Classification (NCBI taxonomy): domain Eukaryota; kingdom Metazoa; phylum Chordata; class Chondrichthyes; order Myliobatiformes; family Myliobatidae; genus Mobula; species Mobula birostris. Next base: position 122,948,528 of record NC_092379.1, on the reverse strand, counting down.
AGTACCAGGAGGAAACCCGCACAGTCTTGGAAAAACATACAAACTACTTACAGACAGCAGTGGAAATTGAACCTGGGTCATCTGTACTGTAAAGTGTTGTGCTAACCTTTATGCTACTGTGCCGTGTTTTGGTCTAATTGTTCTCTGTCAACATCTTAATAACAACTGATGCAATGGTCTTTTTATCTCATACAGGGATACCTCTTTTTCCCTTATTAAGGAAAAAGTCATCGCCATCTGCGGCAACATTTATTGAACGTAAGTGATAGGCTTTAGTTTCACAGTATGCCTCAACATGGTTATATATACAAACTTTTGAGGGTAAGCACATATGTACATCACCCAGCTTGGTATTTTTATAATATAAATAGACTAATGAAGCCTTTAGGACTCTGCCATACAAACCACGATCATCTCTAATTTGCTCCTCGGCATGTTGATTTAGCTACTCTGACCTGGGAGACTATAATTAAATAATTAAGTTGCATTTCGCTGACTGAGAAGTGGGAACAGGGTTAGAAGAGCAAACAACATGCTTAGCCAGGCTGATTGCTATCCAATGAGTGAGAAAGGTGGACTGTGTGATTTTGGGATAGGACGAACACTTGCCTTTGGGGAATAGTTCAGCCCTCCGCTTTTAAAGTTTGCATAATCTGTCTGAGGCACCAGAAGAACTCTCACAGTTGTTGGGACCTCTCTCCCCTCTTATTATAGTGAGAGAGAGAGTAAAATCTGTGTGTGTGTGTGTGTGTGTGTGTGTGTGTGTGTGTGTGTGTGTGTATGTATGTGTGTGTGTGTGTGTATGTGTGTGTGTGTGTGTGTACGTGTTGGTGGTTGTGTTGGTGGGATGAGTTGCAGGAAGAGGTGGGAGAGGACAGATAAAAATAAATTTAACCCTATCCAACTGTCCTAGAACAAAATAATTCATAACATAAAAAAAAATCTTTGTTGATGGAGTCAAATGTTGAATAATGTCAGAGGGTTGTTATGCGATGGAAATACAATCTACTTGAGAATTAAACCCTTGACATCTCACACCGGATTTCCTCATTCATAAAGGGAGCCACAGCTACTTGTACGGATGCTAAATGTAAATGATACTGTTACTTTGTTTGCTGCTCAGTCTCTTTCAGTGCTTATACCTCAAGCGAGACAGTTACTCTCACACCTCTTTTCCTTTGCTTCCATCACTGTATTTCTGAAATTGTAGATGTTGGATTCTGTAGTGTAGACTATTACTTTGGATGTACAGCTACCAAGCTGCTTGATTTTCACAGGAATTTTGCCAATCAAGAACAGAATAAAACAGTAGACATTAATGTTGTTCAAGTTCAAGTTTATTGTCATTCAACCGTACACATGTACACAGCGAAACGGAACAAGATTCCCTTGGGACCAAGGTGCAGATCACAGCACATCAAATAATATTAGCACAATAATATTAACAGATAATTAAAAAATCTGTAGATGTCCAAGTTGACATGAAGTACATATACAACATATAGTTAAATATACAACAGTATAATGTTACTGGTACTGTTCTAATGTGTACTGAGTGGTATCAGGGTGTTCAGAGGCCTCACAGCCCAGGGGACAAAGCCCTTCCACAGCCTAACGATCCCTGTTCTTGTACTGTGGTACTTTCTACCTGATGGGTAAGAGGTAAAAGAGATTGAGAGATGGATGGGAGGGGTCCTTGATAATGGAAGTTGTATTTCCATATTGGAATAATTTTCTTCATGTAAAATCCTTCCTGCTCTTCTGAAGGTTTTGACATGTACCTCACCCAAATAGTCTGTCTCCCTGGGTGAAATTAACCATTGAATGGAAAATAGCTATTTGACGTTGAAGACATCACATTAAAACCCAATCCTTGTTCCTTAGACTTCAGAATGATTACACTGGGAGTCTTGGAAAGCCAATCATGACCAGGAATCTTGCCAATACTTTCCCCTCCTATCCTAAAGCTTAATTGTAACATTTTTTAAAGCAGATTCTGGAGGTTTCTTCCCAGATTCTATACTCAGTGCTTTGACAGTGAAGACAAGTGTGCCAACAACCTCTTACACCACTTTGTCCACCTGTGATACTACTGTCAGGCAACCATGCACTTTTAATCCTAGATTCCTCTGTGTACAGCACTCTACCTTTCACCGTAAAATCCTACCCTGATTTATATTTTCAAAATGCAACACTTCACACTCAGCTGAATTTATCTCCATCTGCCATTCCTCAGCCACTTGCCTGTCTGATCAAGCTCCCATTGTAATTCCTGAGAAATATCTTCATTGTCTATGTCCCTGCCTGTTTCAGTGTCAACTGCAAGCTTACCTTGTATATTCTGATCAAAATTATTGACGTAGATGGCAAATAACAAAGGGCCCAGCATCAAGTCCTGAGGCACACCACTATTCATGGGCATCCAGTCCATAAGACACCCTTCCACCATCGCTCTTTGCTTCCTACCATCGGTCTATATGATTCAATGTGTGTATTCACTGAGCAAGCCTTCCCTGATCTCATATGATCAAACTTTCTGCAACAGCCTGTCATGTGGAACCTTAGTAAATGTTTTATTGAAGTCCATATTGCTCTATCTATCTATCTATTTATTTATTTATTTATTTGGCTACTACCCTGCCCTTATTGCTTTCTTAGTTACTTCTTCAAAAAACAGTCAGCCAAGTTCATCAGAAATTAAAAGAGTCAATCAAATACATCAGACAATTTTTGCAAATATGTTAAACTTCCTCCAGTGTTCCACTTTTCTCCCAGCGATCCTACCAAGCTGTGGAGATGTGCAGGTTGCTGGACTTGCTGGCCACTGCAAAATGTTCTGAGTGGGTAGGTGAATGGCAGAATCTTGGTGGAGTTACTGGGAACATGGAAAAGATAATTTTCAGTGAATATTCGCAGGAGAACGGGATTGTTCTGTGAGCTGGCAGATGGGCCAAAGTGGTGTTTTCTATGTCACAAGGAAAATATATGAAAAAACTAAACTGCTTAATAACATTCAACCCACTACTTTAAACCTTGACACTCTCCAACAATGGTGCACTGTGATGTAATGCTCCTTTGGCATTCTTTCTTAAACTCAAGAATCTATTATATAGGAGGTGAAGAAATGCATGGGAACATAATGAGATCTCACTACCTTAAGTGGCCACTGGGTGTATGTTCATGCCCTTCTGCTTATGTCCACTTCATGGACCGACCTGTTGTGCATCCAGAGATGTTGTTCTGTGCAACACTGTTACTGAGTTACTGTCGCCTTCCTGCCAGCTTGAACTAGTCTGGTCATTCTTCTCTGACCTCTCTCATTAACAAGGCGTTACTGCCGACAAAACTGCGGATCATTAGGTGTGTTTTTTTTTGTTTTACGCACCATTCTCTGTAAACTCTAGTAACTGTTGTGTGTTAAAATCTCAGGAGACCAACAGTTGCTGAAATACTCAAACCAGCCCTTTTGGCATCTGCAACAACTTGAGTGACATTTCTTCCCCATGATGATGTTTGGTCTGAATAACAACTGTACCTCTTGACCATGCTTGCTTGTTTTTATGCACTGAGTTGCTGCCACATGATTTACTGATTAGTTAGTTGCATTAATGAGCAGATGTACAGATGTACTTAATAAAATTGCCACTGAGGGTATATGCAGTGGTTCAACACGATCAGCTCAAAGAATCTTTGAAAAGGGCATTAAATGCAGAACTTTCCCATGATATCCATGCCCCATGAATGAAAACTAAGGAATATAGATTCAATTTTGGGATCAGAATCTACAGATTAAAAGTGAAAACAAATTAACTAGTTTCTCTGCCTCACAGCCTCATTGAAAGTAAAGATGGTGAATTCAGATTCAGAATCAGACTAAAATGAGAATCTGAATCAGGTCTAATATCACCGGTATATGTTGTAAAAAATTAGCAGCAACAGTATAAGGCAAAACATGATAAATATAGAAAAAATATATGTAAATCGATTACAGTAAGCATATTTGGTACCTTAAGCAGTTAATGTAAAGTGCAAAAACAAATATTTTAAAAAGTGAAGTAGTGTTCAAAGGTTCAATGTCCATTTAGGAATCAGATGGCAGAGGGGAAGAAGCTGTTCCTGAATCGTTGTGTGTAAATCTGAACTTTGTTGAACTTCATTCCAGTGTGTGGATTACAGAAGGCGAAAATGCAATGGGCCAAATGTCTTATTTTGTTCTGTGTTTCTTTTTCCATCCTTCTGATGTTTTCTGTAAACCTGCCACAATGAGTAACATTCCATTCCAAATGCGATCTGGAGTTTGGCAGATTTACGTTAGCCAAAGCAGCTTGCTCTAATTCTGAGCAGCCATGGTTGGAACAATCCCTAGCTGTGTGTGGAAATAAAAACAACAAAGACCTTGTAACTCTTCATTCGTTGAACTCCAAATTTTATAAAATAGTTGTTTCTGCAACCACTAGAGCAGATTCAAGTTTGATTTATTTCTATTCATTCCATACTAGCAAGTGTAGGTCATTCAACTTATCAAGGATTTTCTGCCATTTCGTCACCATAGTAACACTACAGCTCAATGTCTTCTTTCAGTTCTCCAATACCAACTAGCTATCTATTGTTCGCAATATTTAAGAAAAAAAAGAGAATGAAAACATGGATCTACTGGCCTGTTATCAGTAGTTGGAAAAATACTTGAAACCATAATAAAGGATGTGACAACAAGAAACTGAGAAAATAGTAATATGACTGAACAGCCATCAAAATGTCATATTTGGTGAATTGACTGGAATTCCTTAAGGATATATCATGTGGAGAGATGAGGGGCAACCAGTGGAGTTTAGAAGAAAGTGGCGGGGGTGGGGGGGGGGAGCAGTGTGATTTTAGTGACACCTACCGAATATTGAATGGCCTGTACAGAATAGATGTAGAAAGAATGTTTCCAATAGTGAGAGAGTCTAGGACCAGAGGGCACAGCCTCAAAATAGAAGGGTGTCCCATCAGAACAGAGATGAGGAGGAATTTCCTCATCCAGAGATTGGTAAATCTATGGAATTCATTACCACAGATGGCTGTGGAAGCTAAGTCACTGAGTATAGTTAAAGTGAAGGTTGTTAGGTTCTTGATTACTATGGACTTCAAAGTTTATGGGGAGAATGCAGTAGAATGGGATTGAGAGGGTACATAAATCAGCCACGATCGAATGGTAGAGGAGACTCAATAGGCCAAAAGGCCTATTTTTGCTCCTATGTGCTATAGAAACATATAGAAAACATAGAAAATAGGTGCAGGAGTAGGCCATTCGGCCCTTCAAGCCTGCACCGCCATTTATTATGATCATAGCTGATCATCCAACTCAGAACACCGCCCCAGCCTTCCCTCCATACCCGCTGACCCCCGTAGCCACAAAGGCCATATCTAACTCCCTCTTAAATATAGCCAATGAACTGGCCTCAACTGTTTCCTGTGGCAGAGAATTCCACAGATTCACCACTCTCTGTGTGAAGAAGTTTTTCCTAATCTCGGTCCTAAAAGGCTTCCCCTCTATTCCCAAACTGTGACCCCTCGTTCTGGACTTCCCCAACATCGGGAACAATCTTCCTGCATCTAGCCTGTCCAATCCTTTTAGGATCTTATATGTTTCAATCAGATCCCCCCTCAATCTTCTAAATTCCAATGAGTACAAGCCCAGTTCATCCAGTCTTTCTTCATATGAAAGTCCTGCCATCCCAGGAATCAATCTGGTGAACCTTCTCTGTACTCCCTCTATGGCAAGGATGTCTTTCCTCAGATTAGGGGACCAAAACTGCACACAATACTCCAGGTGTGGTCTCACCAAGGCCTTGTACAACTGCAGTAGTACCTCCCTGCTCCTGAACTCAAATCCTCTCGCTATAAATGCCAGCATACCATTCGCCTTTTTCACCGCCTGCTGTACCTGCATGCCCACTTTCAATGACTGGTGTATAATGACACCCAGGTCTCGTTGCACCTCCCCTTTTCCTAATCGGCCACCATTCAGATAATAATCTGTTTTCCTATTTTTGCCACCAAAGTGGATAACTTCACATTTATCCACATTAAATTGCATCTGCCATGAATTTGCCCACTCACCCAACCTATCCAAGTCACCCTGCATCCTCTTAGCATCCTCCTCACAGCTAACACTGCCACCCAGCTTCGTGTCATCCGCAAACTTGGAGATGCTGCATTTAATTCCCTCATCCAAGTCATTAATATATATTGTAAACAACTGGGGTCCCAGCACTGAGCCTTGCGGTACCCCACTAGTCACCGCCTGCCATTCTGAAAAGGTCCCGTTTATTCCCACTCTTTGCTTCCTGTCTGCTAACCAACTCTCCACCCACACCAATACCTTACCCCCAATACCGTGTGCTTTAAGTTTGCACACTAATCTCCTGTGTGGGACCTTGTCAAAAGCCTTTTGAAAATCCAAATATACCACATCCACTGGTTCTCCCCTATCCACTCTACTAGTTACATCCTCAAAAAATTCTATGAGATTCGTCAGACATGATTTTCCTTTCACAAATCCATGCTGAGTTTGTCCGATCATTTCACCGCTTTCCAAATGTGCTGTTATCATATCTTTGATAACTGACTCCAGCAGTTTCCCCACCACCGACGTTAGGCTAACCGGTCTATAATTCCCCGGTTTCTCTCTCCCTCCTTTTTTAAAAAGTGGAGTTACATTAGCCACCCTCCAATCCTCAGGAACTAGTCCAGAATCTAACGAGTTTTGAAAAATTATCACTAATGCATCCACTATTTCTTGGGCTACTTCCTTAAGCACTCTGGGATGCAGACCATCTGGCCCTGGGGATTTATCTGCCTTCAATCCCTTCAATTTACCTAACACCACTTCCCTACTAACATGTATTTCGCTCAGTTCCTCCATCTCACTGGACCCTCTGTCCCCTACTATTTCTGGAAGATTATTTATGTCCTCCTTAGTGAAGACAGAACCAAAGTAATTATTCATTTGGTCTGCCATGTCCTTGTTCCCCATAATCAATTCACCTGTTTCTGTCTGTAGGGGACCTACATTTGTCTTTACCAGTCTTTTCCTTTTTACATATCTATAAAAGCTTTTACAGTCCGTTTTTATGTTGCCTGCCAGTTTTCTCTCATAATATTTTTTCCCCTTCCTAATTAAGCCCTTTGTCCTCCTCTGCTGAACTCTGAATTTCTCCCAGTCCTCAGGTGAGCCACTTTCTCTGGCTAATTTGTATGCTTCTTCTTTGGAATTGATACTATCCCTAATTTCTCTTGTCAACCACGGGTGCACTACCTTCCTTGATTTATTCTTTTGCCAAACTGGGATGAACATTTGTTGCAGTTCATCCATGCAACCTTTAAATGCTTGCCATTGCATATCCACCGTCAATCCTTTAAGTGTCATTTTCCAGTCTATCTTAGCTAATTCACGTCTCATACCTTCAAAGTTACCCCTCTTTAAGTTCAGAACCTTTGTTTCTGAATTAACTATGTCACTCTTCATCTTAATGAAGAATTCCACCATATTATGGTCACTCTTACCCAAAGGGCCTCTCACGACAAGATTGCTAATTAACCCTTCCTCATTGCTCAAAACCCAGTCCAGGATAGCCTGCTCTCTAGTCGGTTCCTCGACATGTTGGTTCAAAAAACCATCCCGCATACATTCCAAGAAATCCTCTTCCTCAGCACCTTTACCAATTTGGTTCACCCAATCTACATGTAGATTGAAGTCACCCATTATAACTGCTGTTCCTTTATTGCACACATTTCTAATTTCCTGTTTATTACCATCTCCGACCTCACTACTACTGTTAGGTGCCTGTACACAACTCCCACCAGCGTCTTCTGCCCCTTAGTGTTACGCAGCTCTACCCATATCGATTCCACATCTTCCCGGCTTATGTCCTTCCTTTCTATTGTGTTAATCTCTTCTTTAACCAGCAACGCCAGCCCACCTCCCCTTCCTTCATGTCTATCCCTCCTGAATATTGAATATCCCTGAACGTTGAGCTCCCATCCCTGGTCACCCTGGAGCCATGTCTCTGTGATCCCAACTATATCATAATCGTTAATAACAATCTGCACTTTCAATTCATCCACCTTATTACGAATGCTCCTTGCATTGACACACAAAGCCTTCAGGCACTCTTTTACAACTCTCTTAGCCCTTATACAATTATGCTGAAAAGTGGCCCTTTTTAATGCTTGCCCTGGATTTGTCGGCCTGCCACTTTTACTTTTCTCCATAGTACTTTTTGTTTCTACCCTCACTTTACACCCCTCTGCTTCTCTGCACTGGTTCCCATCCCCCTGTAGTGAACTAACCTCCTCACACCTCGCCTCTTTAATTTGATTCCCACCCCCCAACCATTCTAGTTTAAAGTCACCTCAGTAGCCCCCGCTAATCTCCCTGCCAGGATATTGGTCCCCCTAGGATTCAAGTGCAACCCGTCCTTTTTGTACAGGTCACGCCTGCGCCAAAAGAGGTCCCAATGATCCAAAAACTTGAATCCCTGCCCCCTGCTCCAATCCCTCAGCCACGCATTTATCCTCCACCTTATCGCATTCCTACTCTCACTGTTGCGTGGCACAGGCAGTAATCCCTAGATCACTACCTTTGCGGTCCTTTTTCTCAACTCCCTTCCTAGCTCCCTATATTCTCCTTTCAGGACCTCATCCCTTTTCCTACCTATGTCATTGGTACCTATATGTACCACGACCTCTGGCTCCTCACCCTCCCACTTCAGGATATCTTGGACACGATCAGAAATATCCCGGACCCTGGCACCAGGGAGGCAAACTACCATCCGGGTCTCTGGACTGCATCCACAGAATCACCTATCTGACCCCCTTACTATTGAGTCCCCTATCACAACTGCCCTCCTCTTCCTTGCCCTACCCTTCTGAGCTACAGGGCCGGACTCTGTGCCGGAGGCACGGCCACTGTCGCTTCTCCCGGGTAAGCTGTCCCCCCCAACAGTACTCAAACAGGAGTACCTCTTGTTAAGGGGCACAGCCACTGGGGTACTCCCTATTACCTGACCTTTCCCCTTCCCCCTCCTAACCGTGACCCATTTGTCTGCCTCCCGTGGCCCCGGCGTGACCACCTGCCTGCAACTCCTCTCTATCACCTCCTCACTCTCTCTGACCAGACGAAGGTCATCGAGCTGCAGCTCCAGTTCCGTAATGCGGTCCCTTAGGAGCTGCATCTCGATGCACTTGGCGCAGATGTAGACGTCCGGGAGGCTTGTAGACTCCAGGGCCTCCCACATTCGACACCGAGAACAGCAAACTGCCCTCACACTCATACTGCCCCTCTCCTCAAATAACAACAGAAAATGAATGCCAAACCTCCCTCGCCTCGCCTTTTTCCGCCTAAGCCCGTTGAGCCGAAGCCCTTAAGTCTTCACTCTGCTCCCGGCTCACTTCACAGCCCGCAAACTCCGCTGCCCGCTCTATGAGGCTCTGTTCCTTTTAAATCTGCCGCGCTGCACAGCCCGACGTCACACGCCTGCGCAGTCCCGCCTCTCAGAACGCCGTTGGAGAAAAAAAAATAACGAAAATTTCAAAAATGTCTTTCTCGGCACTCCCATGATCTCTTATCATTCCCAAGTCTGCTGATAACATGAAGTGAGAGAGCAGTGGTGAGGATACAAAGAGACCAGTGAATATGAACGCAATGAGTGAGTGGGCAGCAATATGGTGGATTAAGAAAAATGTGGAAAAATATAAGGTTATCTTTTCTGACAGAAAAAAAAAGCAAGATATTTTTCTGATTGCTGGCAATCAGTTGGAGTACTGTGCAGATGCAACAGAAGTGTTCCCCTACAGGTCCAGTGAGGAGCTTTAAAACTCCTCTCTCTATAAAAGAGAGGTACCGACTAGCAGAGCGGTCATCATGGAAGTAGTCAACATCAGAGTGATCTGAGTCATCTGAGTCAGAGTAGTAAGGTTTTGGCTCAACAGGACTTCAGCAGAACAGGTGGCAGCAAGGTAAGTAGGTGAGTTCATTCCTTATTTCTTAGTTCTTTTTTTCTGAATTAACTCTTGAGAGAATAGAGGGTATGTCTGCAGAGCCAGTTCTGTCCTGGGTGTCAGGGCTGGATTTTCAGGAGACTTCCAGCCTCCCTGATGGCCACATCTGCACCAAGTGCATCAAGATGCAGCTCCTTAGAGACTGTGTTAGGGAACTAGAGCTGCAGCTCGATGACCTTCGGCTTGTTAGGGAAACGGGAGACAGATAAATGGGTGACTGTTAGGAGAGGGAAGAGAGAACATGAAATAGTGAAGAGCACTCCTGTGACCATCCCCCTCAACAATAAATACTTAATTTTGAGAACTGTTGGGGGGGCTACCTGGGGGAAGCAACAGCGGCTGTGCATCTGGCACTGAGTCTGGCCCTGTGGCTCAGAAGGTTAGGGAAGAGGATGGCACAGTAAAAGGGGACCCTATAGTTAGGGGGACAGGTTGGTGATTCTGTGGATACAAGAAGGAAACACGGATGGAAGATTGCCTCCCAGGAGCGACGGTCTGCAATATTCTGAACTCGTCCACAATATCCTGAAAAGAGAGGGTGAGCAGCCAGAAGTCATAGTACGTAATGACATTGGTAGAAAAAGGGAGGAGGTCCTGAAAAAAAGAATACAGGGAGTTAGAAAGAAGTTTAGAAGCAGGACCTCAAGGGTAGTAATTTCAGGATTGATTCCTGTGCCACATGACAGCGAGGATAGGAATAGAATGAGGTGGCAGATAAATGCATGGCTGAAGAATTGGAGCAGAGAGCAAGGATTAAGATTCCTGGATAAGTGGGACCTCTTCTGGGGCAGGTGTGACCTATACAAAAAGGGCAAGTTGCACTTGAATCTGAGGGGGATGAATATTCTTGCAGGCAGGTTTACTAGAGCTGTTGAAAGTAGTTTAAACTAATATGGCAGGGGGATGGGAACCAGTATGAAAGAACTAAGAATGAGCCTGCAAGTTTACAAGTAGATGATGGAAGTAATATGAACGTAAGGAAGGACAAGCCAGTGATTGGGTACAATTGCCAACAGAGTAAAGTTCTAAATTGTCCCACAGAGGCAAAATTCAAAAGGGCAAAGGATGCAGTACTGAAAGTGCTGTATTTAAACAGGCGTAGCATTCGGAATAAGGTGGACAAACTCATGATGCAATTAGAGATCGGTCGGTATGACATGGGCATTACTGATTCCTGGCTGAAAGAAGGCCATATTTGGGAGTTTGATGTTCAAAGGACATACTTTGTATTGAAAGAACAGGCAGGAAGGCATAAACGGTGGCGTGGCTCCGTTGGTAAGAGATGGAATTACATCTTTAGAAGGAAGTGACATAGGGTCAGAGAATGTTGAATCTTTGTGAATGGAGTTAAGAAACTGCAAGGGTGAAAAACCACTATGGCAATCATATATAGGCCTCCAAATGGTAACCAAAATGTGGGGTTGAGGTTGCCAAGGCAGCTGGAAAAGACATGTAATAAGGGTAATGTCACAATTGTAATAGGGGACTTCAATATGCAAGGGGATTGGGAAAATCAGGTTGGTGTCGGATCGTAAGAGAGGGACTTTGTTGAATGCCTACAAGATGGATTTTTAGAGCAGCTTGTGCTTGAGCCTACTCAGGGAAAGGCTATCTTAGATTGGATGTTGTGTAATAACTCAGATCTTATTAGGGAGCTTAATGTAAAGGAACTCTTAGGAGACAGTGATTAAATTCATACTGCAATTTGAGAGGGAGAAGCATAAGTCACATGTATCAATGTCGCAATGGAATAAAGGGAATTACTGAGGCATGAGAGAGGAGCTTGCCCAAGTGGACTGGAGGAGGATATCGGTGACGATGATGGCAGAGCAGAGGTGATTGAAGTTTCTGGAAATAGTTGCCAAGACACAGGATAGATACTGTATGTCCCACAGAAGAAGTTCTCAAATGGCAGGGGTAGGTAAAAATGGCTGACAAGGGAAGATAAGGACTGCATAAAAGTGAAGGAAAGGGCATTTAAGTTAGCAAAAATGAGTGAGAAGTTTGATGATTGGGGAGCTTTTAAATTTAAACAAAAGGTAACTAAAAAGCCATAGGAAGGGAAAAGATGAAATATGACGGTAGTGTAGCCAGCCAATAATTAAAACAGGACACTAAAAGTTTTCTCAGTTATATAAAGAGTGAAAGGGAGGTGAGAGTTGATATTGGACCTCTGGAAAATGATGCTGGTGAGGTAGTAATGAGGGACAAAGAAATGGCAGATTAACTGAAGGGGTACTTTACATCTGCCTTCACTGTGGAAGACATTAGCAGTGTGCCAGAGGTCCATGAGCATCAGGTTGCCATTGGTGAATGCCATTGCTATTACGAAGGAAAAATTCCCAGGCAAACTCAAAGGTCTTAAGGTGGATAAGTCACCTGGACCAGATGGACTATATCCCAGAGTCCTGAGAGAAGTTGCTGAAGAGATAATGGATACATTGGTCATGATCTTTCAAGAATCACTTGATTCTGGCATGGTCCCGGAGAACTGGAAAATTGAAAATGTCACTTCATTCTTTAAGAAGGGAGGAAGGAAAAAGAAAAGAAATTATAGGCCAGTTACCCTAACCTCAGTGGCTGGTAAATATTGGAGTCTATTATTAAAGATCAGGTTTCGGGGTGCATGGAGACTAATGATAAAATAAGCTAAAACCACCATGGTTTCTGTAAAGGGAAATCTTGCCTGACAAATCTGTTAGAGTCCTTTGAGGAAACAACAAGCAAGGTAGACAAAGGAGAGGCAGTGGATGTGACTTATTGTAATTTTCAGAAGGCATTTGATAACGTGCCACACGAGGCTGTTTTACAAGATAAGATCCTATAGTGTTACAGGAAAGATACTGGCATGGATAGCGGAATGGCTGACAGGCAGGAGGCAGTGAGAGGGAATAAAGGGGGCCTTTTGTGGTTGGCTGCCAGTGATGAGTGGAGTTCCTCAGGGGTCAGTATTGGGACCGCTACTTTTCACATTGTTTGTCAGTGATTTGAATAATAGAATTGATAGCTTTGTGGCAAAGTTTTCAAATGATTCAAAGATAAGTGGAGGGAAGAATGGGCAAAAAAGTGGCAGATGAAATACAGTGTTGGGAAATGTGCTATGATGCATTTTGGTAAAAGGAACAATAGTGCGAATTATTATTTAAATGGGGAGAAGGTTCAAACATCAGAGGTGCAGAGAGACTTAGGAGTCCTTGTGCAAGACTCCCAGATGATTAATTTACTAGTTTAGTCTGTGGTAAAGAAGACAAATGCAATGTTGGCATTTATTTCAAGGGGAATAGAATACAAAAGCAAGGAGATAACGCTGAGGCTTTATAAGACACTGGTCAGGCCGCACTTGGAGTATTGTCAACAGTTTTGGGCCCCATATCTCAGAAAGGATGTGTCGCCATTGGAGAGGAGGTTCACGAGGATGATTCCGGAATGAAGGGGTTAACCTATGAGGAGCATTTGGCAGCTTTGGGCCTGTACTCACTGGAATTTAGAAGAATGCAGGGGGATCTCATTGAAACCTACCAAATGTTGAAATGACTTGATAGGTTGGATGTGGAGAGGATGTTTCCTGTGGTGGGACTATCCAGAACTAGAGGGCACAGCCTCAGAATTGAAGGAGGACATTTTAGAACAGAAGTAATGAGGATTTTTTTTAGCCAGAGAGTAGTAAATCTGTGGATTGCTCTGCCATAGGTTGCAGTGGAAGCCAAGTCCATGGGTTTATTTGAGGTAGAGATTGATCGTTTCTTGATTAGTCAGGGCATCAAAGGAGATGGCGAGAAGGCAGGTGTATGGGGTTGAGTGGGATCCGGGATCACCCATGATGGAATGATGGAGCAGGCTCGATGGGCTGAATGGCCTAATTCTGCTCTTGTGTCTTATGGTCTTGTGTTGATGGCATCCTAATTCTCTTGTATACACGAAACTTAAAATTAGCACAGCTGTGAAGCAGGCAAATAGGAAAATAAATGGCATGTTGTCCATTATTGTTTAAGGATATGAGTGCCAAAGTAAAGACGGCTGTTTCGGTTTTATCTGGCCATGGTGAAGCCACACTGGGGGCATTGTATATGCACCAATTTGATTCTTTTACCTAAAGGATATTGTACCGAGCGAGCTATGGATAGTGGGGAACCCTAGTGCAGGATCAGGTCTGGAATACCTCAGGCTCAGACACAGATTCAAAATAAACAAGCTGACACAAATGAACTCCAACTGCAAAACCTTAAACAGTGCTACTAAAAATGGAACTCCTATGATTGAGCACAGAGTGCTCAGCAGGAGGCCTTTAAGCACAGACTTTCCACGACGGAATGTGGCAGGCAATTATTGGCAGTCTGAGTTTTAAAGGGACGGCGGCAGCTAACCATATTCCGGGGAATTGGAGTGCTGTAATTTGGAGACCTGCCACTGTTGAGTCGGGACTATGACAGGATATAGAACGTGTACAGAGGAGCTCTGCCAACCTGATGCAATGAGCAATCCGCTGGAGGAATTCAACAAGGCGAGCAACATCCCAGATGCTGCCCAACCCACTGAGCTCCTCAAACAGTTTGAATTTTGTTCTAGGTTCCAGCTTTTGCAATCAACTGTGTCTTCACCAGCCTGGTTCCTAGGATTACATGTCTGTGATATGAGGTGAGATAGAATAGTCCAGCTCTTGGTCTTTAGAATTTAGAATATCCTTTGTGATGTCATTGAAATGTACTTAATCCTTACAGGCCTATATCATAAGCTGCAAGGCCTGAATGGTCCAGTCCTGCTCCCCTTTCTTACATTATTCTGATCTTGCCTCAGCATCGACAATTCTGCCTAACAAGGTGCCAATATTCCACATGTGCATAAATCTTCCTGATCTCATTGTTAACTTGAAGTTTAAAGATGATCCTCTTTGTTCTAATTGCCTCTGCCAGAACAATAAATTCCTCTAAGCACCTCCTGGCAAAATCCCTTTATCATTTTAAACACCCTGATTAGATTATCCCTCAAAGTTAGGGGAATAAAAATGTCATTTATATTAGAAGTCCACACAACTTAGTATTTTAAGACCTGGTATAATTTTACCAAGCCTGTGTTGCTCAATTGCCAATGTCAATAAATCGTTCCCAAGGTGCTTTGTCCAAATTTGAAGGCAATATTCCATATGGACACTATTCAAGATTCTATACATAGGAATCTTTCCTGCACCCTTCTCAATTCCAATCCCTTGAAGTAAAGGCCAAAAGATAGCTGAAGGCTCAGCTGCGGTGGCCAGTAATGTTATGAACAGCACAGTAGCGTAGTGGTTAGTATAACACTATTGCAGCACTAACGAACAATGACTCGGGTTCAATTCGCACCTCTGCTTTTAAGGGGCTTGTACATTCTCTTCACGACTACATGTATTTCCTCAGGATGCCCTGGTTTCCTTCCTTATTCCAAACACGTACAGTTAGGGCTACTGAGTTACGAGCATCCTATGCTGGAGCTGGAAGTGTGGTGACATTTGTGGAATGCCCCTGCAAAATCCTTGCTGATATGATTTGAGTCAAACTGTGCCTTTCGTTGTTTGTTTCAATCTACGTGTGACAGATTAAGCTAATCTTTATCTTTAATGATGTTTGGCAAAGCCCTTGGAGTCAACTTAGAGGGTACATTTGGAAAGAAGGGACTGGTGACTGGAATTGGGAAGGGAACTAGGTGGACAAGTGTCAGGGTTAATCGGTAAATTATCATTATACAGTAATTGGGAATTATTCTTGTCACCTGTGCAATGAAAAACATACAGATTAATTCATTCCAATAGTATATTAAGGGAGAACAAGTTAAAACAATTGCAGAAGAGTTGTTTTGTGTTAAAGAGGATCCAGATAGGAAGAGTAATGATGAGCAGATGAAGACAGAAATGAATGTTCTAGGAACGAAAAGTGCCGTCACTTTTATTGATTTAATGACAAAATGAGACAAGGTATGTTTAATCTTATCTAGGATCTGGGACCTTGAATTCAGAATCAGGTTTATATCACTGACATGCTGTATGTTGTGAAAGTTGTTGTTTTGCAATACATATCGTGGTGTTGATGGTGGATATGATGGCATGGGTCAGTCCCAAGCCTGGGTGGAAAGTACAGAGATCCTGGGACGCCCAGTCATCAAGATCCCCCTCTCAACCTCACCAGTGTAGTCCAGAGGAAAGTGAAGTTCAAGAGACTTTGGCGAGGAGGCACAAGTAAGTAGCAGGTAAAGCTTTTGTAGTCACTAAATTACAGCTAAATAAATAGAGGGATGGTACAGGATCAGATAATATGGGAGCTGGTGGACACCACTGTGGTTCCTGGTGACCACATCTGCAGCAAGTGTCAGCTGCTCGAGGAACTCGGGCTCAAAGTTGATGACCTGGAATCTGAGCATCAAACACTGCAAGTTCACTGTCCCGAAGGCTGTGTTTCTTGCCTGTTGCCCTGGTTCAGGGCACCTTATCTGACATGCAGAGGAATTTGCAGTGGGAGGGGAGATATCCTGTTTTTGTGGTCCATGTGACTGCCAACGACATAGGTAGAATGAGGAAAGAGGTCCTGCTAAGGGAATTTGAGCAGATAGGGACTAAGTTAAAAAACAGAACCAAAAAGGTGGTCATCTCTGGATTACTACCTGAGGCACGTGCAAAGAAAAAGCAAAAGTTAAAAAAGAGAAAAGCAAGTGTGGAGTGAAGAAAAGTCAAGTGCAAAAGAGTAAAAGATTAAAAGATTTTAAAAGCATAATGAATGTAAGGGCATTTTATTTGAACGCCCATAGTATTCGAAACAAGGTCAATGAACGTGTGGCACAAAGCACTACAAAGGGGTATGACTTAGTGGCAATTACAGAGACGTGGTTTCAGGTGGAGAGGATTGGGAATTGAATATCCAAGGATATCAGGTAATATGGCAGGGAGGTAAGAACGGTGGGGTAGCGCTCTTAATTAAAGATGAGATCAGGACGATAGTGAGAGATGATATAAGATCTAAGGAGCAGAATTTTGAATCCATCTGGGTAGAGATTAGGAATAGTAAGAGGAAAAAAAATCACTGGTGGAAGTTGTCTATCAGCCACTGAATAATAACACTACAGTGGCAAAGGCAATAAACGGAGAAATACCTGACGCACGTAAGAATGGAATAGCAGTTATCATAGGGGACTTTAACTTGTACATAGATTGGGTGAATGAAGTTGGTCAAGACAATCTTGAGGAGGACTTCACAGTATGCATCAGTGATGGCTTTCTTGAATAGCATATTACTGAACCTACAAGGGGACGTGTTATCTTCGATCTGGTCCTGTGCAATGAGACAGGTAAAATTAGCGATCTTGTAGTTAGAATCTTCCTGGAAAGAGTGATCACAATATGATTGAGTTTCTCATACAAGTGGAGGGTGCAGTTGTTTGATCTAAAACCAGCGTATTATGCCTAAACAATGGGATGAGGGAGAACTTGGCCAGTGTAGACTGGGGACACAGGCTATATGGTGGGATGGTTGAGGAACAGTGGAAGACTTTCAAAGAGATTTTTCATGGTGCTCAACAAAAATATATTCCATTTTAAAGTAAGGACAATAAGGGTGGGGAGAGCCAGCCTTGGACAACTAAAGAAATCAAAGAAGGCATCAAACTAAAAGCTCGTGCATACAAAGTTACCAAGAGTAGTAGGAAGCTAGAAGATTGGGGAAAGTTTTAAAAAGCAACAAAGAGCCACTAAACGAGCAATAAAGAAAGGGAAGATAGATTATGAAAATTATACTAGCACAAAATATGAAAAAAGATAGTAAAAGTTTGTCTAATTATATAAAGCGGAAAAGGGTGGCTAAAGTGAACATAGGTCCCTTGGCGAATGAGAAGGGGGAATTGATATTGGGTAATGAGGAAATGGCAGAGGCTTTGAATGACTATTTTGTGTCAGTCTTCATGGTGGAGGACATGTCTAACATGCCAAAGAGAGATGTTATCGATGCAATAGGAGGTAGTGCTAAGCAAATTTGTGGGTCTGAAGATAGATAAGTCCCCCAGTCCTGATGAAATGCATGCCAAGGTACTGAAAGAAATGGCAGATGTTATAACAGAAGCTTTGGTGATAATTTACCAAAATTCTCTGGATTCTGGGCAGGTCCAGCAGATTGGAAGACAGTGAATGTCATGCCACTGTTCAAAAAAGGATGTAGGTAAAAGGCAGGAAACTAAAGGCCAGTTAGTTTAACATCTGTAGTTGGGAAAATATCATTAAAGAAGAAATAGCAAGGCATCTGGAAAGAAATGAATCTATTAGGCAGTCACAGCATGGATTCAGCAAAAGCAGGTCCTGTTTGACAAATTTACTGGGGTTCTTTGAGGATATAATGAATGTAGTGGATAGGGGATGTTATTTACTTGGATTTCTAGAAAGTTTTCGATAAGATGCCACATAAAAGACTTATCCATGAGGTAAGGATGCATAGCGTTTGTAGGTGATGTATTAGCATGGATAGAGGACTGGATAACTGATAGAAAGCAGAGAGTTGGGATACATGGGTATTACTCTGGTTGGCAATCAGTGGTGAGCGGTATGTTGTAGGGGTCGATGCTGGGCCCGCAACTGTTCACGATACACATTAATGTCTGGAAGAGGGGACTGAGTGTAGTGTATCTAAGTTTGCTGATGATACTAAATTGAGTGGAAAAGCAAATTATGCAGAAGATATGGAGAGTCTGCAGAGAGATATAGATAGGTTAACTGAGTGGGCAAGGATCTGGCAGATGGAGTACAATGTTGGTAAATGTGAGCTCGTCCACTTTGGAAGGATAAATGGAAGAGCAGGTTATTATTTAAATGGTAAGAAATTGCAGCATGTTGCTGTGCAGAAGGACTTGGGAATGCTTGTGCATGAGTCCCGAACGGTTGATTTGCAGGTGCAGTGGGCTATCAACAAGGCAAGTGGAATGTTAGCTTTCATTGCTAGAGGGATTGAATTTAAGATCAGGGAGGTTCTGCTGCAACTGTACGGGGCACTGTTGAGGCCACACATGGAGTACTGCATGCAGTTCTGGTCTCCTTACTTGGGGAAGGATATACTGGGTTTGGAGGCAGTGCAGAGGAGGTTCACCGGATTGATTCCAGAGATGAGGGGGTTAGACTATGAAGAGGATGAGAGGAGATCTTAAAGTTATGAAAGGGATAGATAAGATAGATGCAGTAAAGTTGTTTCCACCGGTAGGCGAGACTAGAACTAGGGAGCGTAGCCTTAAGATTTTCAGGGGAGTAGATTTAGGACGGAGATGAGGAGGAACTTTTTTTTCACAGAGAGTGGTGAATCTGTGGAATTCTCTGGCCAATGAAGCAGTGGAGGCTACCTCAGTAAATATATTTAAGACAAGGTTGGATAGATTTTTGCATAGTAGGGGAATTTAAGGTTATGGGGAAAAGGCAGGTAGGTGGAGATGAGTCCATGGCCAGATCTGCCATGATCTTATTGAATGGCAGAGCAGGCTCCATGGGCCAGATGGCCAACTCCTGCTCCTATTTCTTATGTTCTTATAAAGCAATACGATTGGCACGAGCTTGGCTGCAGGAGCTGCCAGAAAGATGTTCCGTGATGTCCAGCCACCCTAGGAGCTCCACACTGGAGTTTCTGTCTGGGTTTTACTCCCGCAACCTTCACCTCTCTGGGGCTCTTTACCCATGGCTGGGGATCTGCAATACATAAATGTTACTATAAACTACAATAAGAAATATATATAATAAAAAATAGATAAGTACTACAAAAAGAGAGCGAAAGTAGTGAGGTACTGTTTATGAGTTGCTTCGTTAAATGTTCAGAAATCCGATGGCGGAGGGGTAGAACTCTTCCTAAAATATTGAATGTGCATCTTCAGGGGCCTGTACCTCTTTCCTGGTTGTAGTAATGAGAAGAGGGCATGTCCCGGCGATGTGGGGTCCTTAATGATGGATGCCATCTTCTTGAGACCTCGCCTTTTGAAGGTGTCCTTGATGTTGTGGAGGTTAATGTTCGTGGTGGAACTGGCTGACTTTGCCACGCTCTGCAGTTTTTTTCCTGTCTTGTTCTGTCATCCTTCCTTAACCAGATGATGATGCAACTATTGAGAGGTCAAATATAAAAGATGAAATTACGACACATATGGATGGCAGTAACAGGATAGGTCTGAGTCAGCATGGATTTACGAAGGGGAAATCGTGTTTAACTAATCTTCTGGAATTTTTTGAGAATGTAACT
Source organism: Mobula birostris (assembly GCF_030028105.1). Taxonomy (NCBI): domain Eukaryota; kingdom Metazoa; phylum Chordata; class Chondrichthyes; order Myliobatiformes; family Myliobatidae; genus Mobula; species Mobula birostris. The sequence goes on along the minus strand of NC_092379.1, from coordinate 122,928,267 downwards.
ATGAAAATGGACATGGGAAAGCCAGTGGATGTAGTGTACCTGGACTTTCAGAAAGCCTTTGATAAAGTCCCACATAGGAGATTAGTGGGCAAAATTAGGGCACATGGTATTGAGGGCAGAGTACTGACATGGATTGAAAATTGGCTGGCTGACAGAAAACAAAGAGTAGCGATTAACAGGTCCCTTTCGAAACGGCAGACGGTGACCAATGGGGTACTGCAGGGTTCAGTGCTGGGACCGCAGCTGTTTACAATATATACTAATGATTTAGATGAAGGGATTAAGAGTAACATTAGCAAATTTGCAGGTGACACAAAGCTGGGTGGCAGTGTGAAATGTGAGGAGGATGTTATGAGAATGCAGGGTGACTTGGACAGGCTGGGTGAGTGGGCGGATGCATGGCAGATGCAGTTTAATGTGGATAAATGTGAGGTTATTCACTTTGGTGGTAAGAACAGGAAGGCAGATTATTATCTAAATGGAGTCAAGTTAGGAAAAGGGGAAGTTCAACGAGATCTAGGTGTTCTTGTGCATCAGTCACTGAAAGTAAGCATGCAGGTACAGCAGGCAGTGAAGAAAGCTAGTGGCATGCTGGCCTTCATAACAAGGGGAGTTGAATATAAGAGCAAAGAGGTCCTTCTGCAGCTGTACAGGGCCCTGGTGAGACCACACCTGGAGTACTGTGTGCTGTTTTGGTCTCCAAATTTGAGGAAGGACATTCTTGCTACTGAGGGAGTGCAGCGTAGGTTCACAAGGTTAATTCCTGGGATGGTGGGACTGCCAAATGTTGAAAGATTGGAGTGACTGGGCTTGTATACACTGGAATTTAGAAGGATGAGAGGGGGTCTGATTGAAACATATAAGATTATTAAGGGATTGGACATGCTGGAGGCAGGAAGCATGTTCCCGCTGATGGGTGAGTCCAGAACTAGAGGCCACAGCTTAAGAATAAGGGGTAGGCCATTTAGAATGGAGTTGAGGAAAAACTTTTTCACCCAGAGAGTGGTGCATATGTGGAATGCTCTGCCTCAGAAGGCAGTGGAGGCCAAGTCTCTGGATGCTTTCAAGAAAGAGCTCTTAAAGATAGCAGAATCAAAGGTTATGGGGATAAGGCAGGAACTGGATACTGATTGTGGATGATCGGCCATGATCACAGTGAATGGCGGTGCTGGCTCAAAAGGCAGAATGGTCTACTCCTGCACCTATTGTCTATTGACTGATTTTTCATGGAATAGCTTGCTGGAGTTATGCTTCAGCATTATATTCATGATAGAGGATGGTCCTTCCATAATGATGGGGTTTGAAATGCCAATGGAAAACGAAGGGGTGGCCCACGCTAACAAATGCTCTGGATTTGATAATATCTTTCTGTGAGCTCTTTGACAAGAGCTCAGCAGTACCAGTGCTTGCTTCACAATTCCCAATTCGCAAATGGAGTTGCGATCGACCAAGAGAGATAATCAGACTCCAAGCATGAGCTGAATAAAGACCACCAGAAGCTGAGCTGCACCACTGCAGAAAGATCAAAGACACAAATGGAACATTCTTAAAACTAGTCAGCTAGGTGAAATTTAAGACTAATTAATTTACAGATAGAATAGGAATGGACAGCATAGAATGATCTACACCAAGGGGACGCCAGTGAAACAATGGTATGGCAAGTTTCTGAACTAGTCACAGAGTTAAAGAATCATAGAATCATAGAGCACTACAACACAAAAACAGGCCCTTTGGCCCATCCATACTGTGCCTAGTCCCATTGACCAGCCCTCCTTATCCCTTCCTTCCATGTACTTATCCAAACTTCTCTTAACCGTTGAAATCAAACCCACACCCACCATAGAGTCATAGTAAACTACAGCACAGAAGCAGGCCCTTTGGCCCATCTAATCTGTGCTGAACCATTTAAACTGCTTAGTCCCATCAACCTTCACCACTTCAACTAAAACCTGGAGTTGAAGCACTTGGGGAATGGAAACACTCACAGCACGCTGGAGGAACTCAGCAGGTCGGGCAGCATCTGTGGAAACGATCAGTCAATGTTTCGGGTCGGAACCCTTCGTCAGGACTGAAGAAGGGGGTGGGGGCAGGGGCCCTATAAAAAAGGTGGGGGGAGGATGGGAAGGAGAAGGCTGGTAGGTTCCAGGTGAAATACCAGTAAGGGGAAAGATAAAGGAGAGGGGGAATGGAAATACAGTTAATTAAATAATCCAGACATTTAAATAAAAAATAATCCTAGTCTTGGTACTAATTGTTTTAAATGTTCTAAAAATCCATCTGGCTCATTTTATCTGTCTGATCCTTACCCTGACTGGGCTAAGCATTCAGATTAACTCTTAGCTACCGTAGCTGACAAAGGGGCGATGAGAGCAAGGCAGTGGACACTATCTTCAGTATATGGAATTTAGTAAGGCATTTGTAATGATCTTCATGGTAGATTGATTCAAAAGTGATAAATACATATGATCCAGGGTGAAACACAAGCTTGTATTCAGAACTAGCTTGTCCATGGAAGACAGAGAGTAAGGATGGAAGGCTATAGTTCTGGCTGGAAGTTTATGACCAGTGGTGTTCCTCAAGAGTTGGTGCTGGGACCTCTATTGTTTGAGATATATATCAACGATTTGGATTAAAATGTAGATGGGTAGATTTGCAAATTTGTGGATGACACCAAGATTGGTGGAGCCGTGGACAGTGTAAAGGACTATCAAAGAATACAGTGAGATATAAATCAGGTACAGACATGGGCAGAGAAGTGGCAGATGGAGTTTAGTCTGGGCCAGTCTAACATGTTCTACTGTGGGAGGTCAAATAAAAGGAGGAAGTATACAGTTAAGAGTAGTCCACAATACAGAGGTACAGAGGGATCTTGGGGTGCAGGTCCATAGTTCACTGAAAGTGAGTATGCAAGTGGATGAGGTGGTAAAGAAGGCCGATGAGATATTTGCCTTTATTGGTAGGGGTGTTGAGTTTAAAATTAAGGGGGTTATGCTGCAGCTATATAAACTTTAGTCAGAACTCACTGGTAGTATGTATTGCATACAGTCCTGGTTGCCCCATAATATGAAGGATGTGGAGATGATTGTGGAGAGGATGTGCAAGGGCTTTACCAGGAAACTACCTGGATTACATGGCATGAACTATAATAAATGTTTGGACAAACTTGGTTTGTCCTCCTTAGAGCATCGTAGGCTGATTGAAGGTTTTAAAATTATGAAGGGCTTAGATAGAATCCTTTCAACAGGGCAGAAATTTCAAACACCAGAAGTGTTTTAAGATCAGGGAGTGGGGTGGTGACGTTTAAAGGAAATGTGAGAAGTAAGTTTTTTACACAGAGAGTTGTTGGTGGCTGGAAGAGGGGTAGTAGTGGAAGCAGGCAGTTTGCTGGAGCTTAATTAGGTTTTTTTATAGCTGTGGCGTGTGGCCAAGTGGTTAAGGCGTCAGTTTAGTGATCTGAAGGCCGCTAGTTCGAGCCTCAGCTGAGGCAGTGTGTTGTGTCCTTGAGCAAGGCACTTAACCACACATTGCTCTGCGATGACACCGATGCCAAGCTATATGGGTCCTAGTGCCCTTCCCTTGGACAACATCGGTAGCGTGGAGAGGGGAGACTTGCAGCATTGGCAACTGCCGGTCTTCCATACAACCTTGCCCAGGCCTTAGTCAACATGGAAAATTGATGGACAGCTGAAGAAGAAGGATTAGGTTTTAGATAGACACCTGAATATAAAGAGATATGGATGATACACTGGAGGAGAATGTTTAGTACAATTTGACATCAACATTGGCACAACACCATGGGTCAAATGGAGTGTCCACTGCTCAGTTGTTCTATATTTGATGCTTTATCTGCTGAAATGGCATAGGAAGCCATTCAGTTGGGTCTGAATTCATCTACGAAATCTCAATAGCAATTAAACTGGCCAGACTTCTAGGCGACACAAGCACCCCATTTGGAAATGAAAATAGTTGATGTAAAGTTGAAATTGGGAGAATTGCCCTACAAAATAGTGATACAACAGAGCTGTATCACCAACCTTTCAATCTGCAATTGTGGCTTTTTTTAATCTTTCATCTTTTGGGTTCTGGTTGATGTTGCTTTAACTTGCTATTCTTTAATTTGCCCTTGAGGAGATAATGGAATACCTTTGATGAAAATACTTCCACAAGTACTTTCAGTTCGGGAGTTCCTGGACTTGGGCTCAGGTTACAATGAAGGACAGACCTTACAGTGGATTCCACCTAATTGAGACACATTGGGACTAGTTCATTTGGTCCAATTCAGCAGCTGCCCCAGTTAGTCGAAGTTTCATGGAAATATTTAAACGATATAAAAAAAAGACAAATTACTATTATTACTGAGAAACTATTTATGTTTTTTAAATGAAATGCAGAACAAATTAGATTATTACCAATACCTCTGCAGCACTACAAAAATGTGCATTAGTTCTTAATATTTATTGATGGAGGAATTCATCTGCCAAGTTCTTTTGATTGACTGTAAATGAACAAAGTCAGTGCAGACACCTCGTGCAGATAATGAACTGCCCTGATACAATGCTTTAGACAAAGGCATACTCCAAATCTCTATTTCATTGTAACATTCAAGATCATTGTCGATACCTTCAAGTTCTTCATAGGTCCTAATTTGTTGAAGTGGTGAAATAGTTTCATTTTCACTCCCGGATCTTTCTGGCATCTGCAAGACTGGGTGCTTGAGACCGCGGTGAGTAAAACAGTTCCGAATTGTCTTACTGCTTATTTCTCGCCAACTATCAGTGACAAAAATTGCTGCTTTTGAAACACAAATGCAGCAGCTGATGCTATCTAAAAACTGATTGCTCCAGGCATGGTACAGTGGCTAATGGCCACGTAAGTGCACGTGACTGACCCTAGTTAGAAGCTGTTCAGCAACAGTCTCCTGCCCCAGTTCAGCAGCCTAGTGTCTCAAATAAACAAACGGAATCCCAGCTATTTTCTCAATTTAGTTTATATTCTTTAAGGTATGTCCCAAATAAACGGCTGCCTTCATCAACTGATGGCCCAATTAATCAAAATCGACTGTATATTCTCAGATCAGGATGGTGTGTGATTTGCAAGAACCTGTAGGTAGCAATACTTCCTTCTTCTATCACAATTCTGGATACCCTCTGCACAACCAGAAGTGAAAACCCAGCAGAGCCGGCTTTCAATGCCTGTCAGCATGAATGATGAGAGCATCCTTTCTGACAGGTGCAGAGTCCTGAAGTTCACAGCTGCAGGTTGGGATCTATGGCAGAGGATAAGTTGAGAATGGGCATAAAGTAGGGAAATGAATATCGGCAGTAGTAAATGGGGGGCATTATAAATCTGTTAAGAAAAATAATCAAAATAAGATGAACATAAGAACGTTAGAATGAATGCATAAAAGCATGTCTGAGCGCATTGCCACAACAAAGTAGCATCTGTCATCAAGAACCCCCGTTATCCAGGCCATGCTCTCTTCTCACTACTACCATTGTCCCAGTGGTGCAAGACTCGTGGGTTCCCTACCATCAGGTTCATGGACAGTTATTACCCGACACCAGCAGGCTCCTGAACCAGCGTGTATAACTTTATTCACCACTACTTTGAACCGACTCTACAACCGAAAGACTCACTTTCAAGGACTCTACAACTCATGCTCTCACAGTTATTTATTTGTCTTTTTGTTTATTATTGGCACAATTTGTCCTCTTTTGCACATTGGATGTTTGTCAGTCTTTGTTATGATTAGTTTCTCATAAACTCTATTGTATTTCTTTATTTTCCTATAAATGACTGCAAGAAAATGCATCTCAAGGCCCAATGACACATGAACATTTACAGACTTCGATAACAGATTTGTTCTGTACTTTGAAATGAATAAACCATTTCAATTAGTGATAGCCAGAAAACATGCAAGCCAGGCACTGTAGAAAACTAGAACTGAAGTGCAGAGTAGCTGTGCTAACCTTGCTTCAAACCAGATTTAGATTACAGTTGGAACACTGTGTCCAGTTCTTGTTGCCCTATTAGAAAAGAAATGTGTCACTGGAGAGGGTGCAAAAACCATGTGTACAGATGGTGTGAAAAAAGTAAGGTTGTTGGCAAGGTTATTGTATGGATTAAGCTACCTCTTACTTGAAAAAAGAAAGCCAGGGAATGATCCTTTAGAGATTTTATAACATCTGAAAGACTTTAAATAGAGTAGAGATCATTATTTCTTTCTTCTGTGGTGCAAAACTAAAAGGCCTTTAAAATAAGAAAGTCTTCAAAACTTGCAATACTGTGCAGAAGTCTTAGACACAAGTATATAACTTGGGTGCCTAAGACATTTGCACAGTACTGTAGTAATTTTATGTATTGCATTGTCCTGCTGCTTCTGCAAAAAAACAAATTTCATGACATATGTGAGTGATGATAAACCTGATTTGGATACAGGACTCTATTGTGGACTGAGAGTGGGAAGGGGGCAGGGAGAGGGGAATCATGGTTGGGAAAATGGGAAGGAAGAGGGGAGGAAGTGGGAAGCATCAGAGAGACATTCTGTAATGATCAATAAACCATTTCTTTGGAATCAAATGACCTTGCCTGGTTTCTCAGGGCTGGGTGTGTCTGCATCCATGCCAACCCCCCTGCTCCACCCTTGCCATTCCCAACATCCTTTGCTCCTGCCAAATTTACAAACGCACTCTCCTCTCCATTTTGTCAAATACAGTACTGTACTGTAGTGTTCCATATTCTCTGTTTCAAAAAGAAAATAAAAGGAGAAAAGTTCTCCCTGTTGAGACGTGGATGAGTTGAGTGATATGGATGTAATTAAGAGAGTAACTAGTTAAGTATATGACAGGAGTTATGCTGCAAGAATTAGAGTAATAGGGGACTTGGAATGAAAATAAATGCCAGCATGGCCTACTGTATTTGAAATGAATGGCCTATTTCTCAACTGTTTATTGTACATGGGATAAATGACAAATATTTCACAGAACGAAACGTTTGCAAAACTGGCATATAATTAATTGTCTTTTGGACCTAAGAGCTCATAAACTGAAGGTCCAGGCCTGAAAAGATGTCTGCTGGAAGGGATGCCACTTCTTAAACAAAAGATTATCATCCATTTGCCAATAAAGAGAAATTCAAAGACCCAGTGACGCACATGGTTACTTGATAACTTTAGTTCTATCACAGTAAAGAAGTTAGCCATAAAGTAGTAATTGTACTGGGATGCTTAAACTGATAATGAGGTGAGGTTGCTGGTTAATAGATTACAAATGGAAAATTAAATGTTTCAAGGCAATCAGAAATTATTTTTCAAATTCAAATCTGATTGAACTGAACTTAAGGCAGCTTATAAAATAAGATCTACAAAAGTAAGATCTTCAATTTGTAATATTGTATTGGTCATAGCTTATTCTTAGAGATTAGTATAATTTACAAGTGAGAAACACTGATACCAATTGGGGAATAAACAAAAATGAATGGGCTTACATACCAGTTGTAGATATAACTATTTGGGATAATGTATATTATTACTAATATAATTATATTTTTTTCTCAGTTCAAGTTGGTAAAATCTGAGGCACAGGACTAGCCAAGTACACTCATTTCTCAAACACTGGGAACTTTTGGACTATTGTAGTGGTGTTTTAGTATTGTGGCTTTCTGGAATTTTACATAAATATTGCTGTGTAGGCCTAATTATTTAATGCTGTTGTATAGTGTCTTTGGGATGATACCGGTTGTATGTTTTACTATTGAGACAATATATACCGTGTGCATGTTCCATAGTCTTTCAATTTCCTCTTTTAGTTCAGCATATTTCTGGTGTTTTTGTTTATTGATTTCTGTAGGTTATACAGTTGAAGTCAGAAGTTTACATACACCTTATCCAAATACATTTAAACTCAGTTTTTCACAATTCCTGACATTTAATCCTAGAATACATTCCCTGTCTTAGGTCAGTTAGGATCACTACTTTATTTTAAGGATGTGAAATATCAGAATAATAGTAGAGAGAATGATTTATTTCAGCTTTTATTTCTTTCATCATTTTCCCAGTGGATCAGAAGTTTACATACACTTTGTTAGTATTTGGTAGCATTGCCTTTAGATTGTTTAACTTGGGTAGCCTTCTACAAGCTTCTCACAGTAAGTTGCTGGAACTTTGTTCCATTCCTCCAGACAGAACTGTGTAACTGAGTCAGGTTTGTAGGCCTCCTTGATTGCACACACTTTTTTAGTTCTGCCCACAAATTTTCTATCGGATTGAGGTCAGAGCTTTGTGATGGCCACTCCAATATCTTGACCTTGTTGGCCTTAAGTAATTTTGCCACAACTTTGGAGGTATGCTTGGGGTCATTGTCCATTAGGAAGACTGATTTGCAACCGAGCTTTAACTTCCTGACTGATGTCTTGAGATGTTGCTTCAATATATCCACATAATTTTCCTTCCTCATGATGCCATCTATTTTGTGAAGTGCACCAGTCCCTCCTGCAGCAAAGCACCCCCACAACATGATGCTGCCACCCCCATGCTTCATGGTTGGGATGGTTTTTTTTTGGCTTGCAAGCCTCACCCTTTTTCCTCCAAACATAACAATGGTCATTATGGCCAAACGGTTCAATATTTATTTCATCAGACCAGAGGACATTTCTCCAAAAAGTAAAATCTTTGTCCCCATGTGCATTTGGAAACTGTAGTCTGGCTTTTTTATGGCAGTTTTGGAGCAGTGGCTTCTTCCTTGCTGAGCAGCCTTTCAGGTTATGTCGCTATAGGACTCATTTTACTGTGGATATAGATACTTGTCTACCTGTTTCCTCCAGCATCTTCACAAGGTCCTTTACTGTTGTTCTGGGATTGATTTGTACTTTCTGCGCCAAAGTACATTCATCTCTAGGAGACAGAATGTGGCTCCTTCCTGAGCAGTATGACGGCTGCATGGTCCCACGGTGTTTATACTTGCGTACTATTGTTTGTACAGATGAACATGGTACAGATGAATGTCCTTTGGACATTTGGAAATTGCTCCCAAGAATGAACCAGACTTGACATCATCTTCTGACTTCAATCCAATAGAATATTTGTGGGCAGAACTGAAAAAGCATGTGCGAGCAAGGAGGCCTACAAACCTGACTCAGTTACACCAGTTCTGTCTGGAGGAATGGAATAAAATTCCAGCAACTTACTGTGAGAAGCTTGTGGAAGGCTATCCAAAATATTTGACCCAAGTTAAACAATTTAAAGGCAATGCTACCAAAGACTAACAAGGTGTATGTAAACTTCTGACCCACTGGAAAAGTGATGAAAGAAATAAAACCTGAAATAAATCATTCTCTCTACTAATATTCTGACATTTCACATTCTTAAAATAAAGTAGTGATCCAAACTGACCTAAGACAGGGAATGTTCTCTAGGATTAAATGTCAGGAATTGTGAAAAACTGAGTTTAAATGTATTTGGATAAGGTGTATGTAAACTTCTGACTTCAACTGCATGTATTTGGAATGGCAATATCAATTAAGTAAGTTGGTCCTTGCATTATTATTATTATTGCAGCTTGTGCTAGCTTCAGATAGGAAGGGCTTTAAGTTCTCTCAAGTGTTTAGTTTAAGCTAAGGTTAAAAGTTAAAAGTTTTTTTTAAAGATTGAAAGATATTTCATAGTTATTTAGCTTCTTAGTTTAAAAATAAACACAAAATCAAGTTAAAAGAAGTCTATGATAATTGAATATTAAGAGTAGGGATGAATGGCAAGGAAGGTGATGCGTTGTAGTTATTCCATGTGAGAGATAGTGAAGGTCAGAGAGATTCTCAACAACCACACCATTGGAATTGTCTGCTTTTTGAGAAACTTCATGTTTGGTCTGAGTTCAAGACATCATGATGCTGCAATGAAGGGGTGGGTTACCTCGAGAGCTTGTTCCAGGAAGCAGTCACACCCAATTGATATTTCCTGGTCAGAAAGATGTGATTTCTGACCAGGAGAGCCATATCCCGGTCGGAACTCACCAGGATATCCTTCTGGTCAAAGGATATGACTGTGAGTCAGGCAGGCATTTGAGTCCAAGAGTCTGTAGGGTACCACAGCCTTTGACTTTATCCAATAAGTACAAGGCAGGACATAAGTAATGGCTGTCTGTAAGATGTACACTTTGACCACAGTGCCATGGTACAGGCACTGTGGGGATAGTGAAAACAAGTTTGGTTGTAGTGGAGAACATTATAATTGGGAGACAAATAACATTCTTTGTAGTCATAAGCATGAACTGCAAAGACTGTATTTGTAGAGTTAAGGATGCCTTCTTGACCTTGGAGTGGGGTAGAAAGGAGAGCATTTGCTTGCTGTGGTTCCTGTAGAATCTGGTGACATCCATAGCAACAAGAGATTCTGCAGTAGGAAAGTGAGAAGCCTATGATTCAAAAAAAAGCAGAGCTGCAGAGGTTACAACATCTCGATCCCAGCTATGCACAAAATATCAATGGGGCAAATAAGTCAGGCATCTGAATGTACAATTTAAATATTAATGTGGAAGAAAAGCATTTCAGTGCAGGGGGATTTGGCCTGAAACATCGACTGCACCTCTTCCTACAGATGCTGCCTGGCCTGCTGTGTTCACCAGCAACTTTGATGTGTGTTGCTTGAATTTCCAGCATCTGCAGAATTCCTGTTGTCTGGAGAAACTAGGAGTTGTTTCCTTGGGACAGTCCCTCTGCATTGCAGTAGGATCAGTGCCCCAGGAAATTTTGCACTATTTGTTTATTTTTGGAACTTAATAATAATTTCCATGTCTTGTACTGTACAGCTGCCAAGAAAGAACAAATTTCATGACATATGTCAATGATAATACAGTAAACCTGATTCTGATTCTGAACTAGTAAAAATATGATAAATAATGAGAAAAGAAGAAATTATATTAAAACAGATAATACGAGATGTTTTCAGAGGTTGGTAATGAAACATATCAACTCCAACCTGAGAAGTGACTTGGATCCACTCCAATTTGCCTACCGGAGCAACAGGTCCACGGCAGATGTCATCTCATTGGCTCTTTACTCAACCCGGAAACACCTGGACAGCGAAGATGCATACATCAGGATGCTCTTTATTGACTACAGCTCAGCATTCAATACCACTATCCCCTCAAAACTCATTCAATAGGCTTCGAAACCTTGGCCTTAGTATCTCCTTGTGCAATTAGACCCTTGATTTTCTAACTTGCAGACCCCAAACATTTCGTATTTGCAACATCTGCTCTATGACCTCGATCAGCACAGGTGCTCCACAGGGCTGTGTGCTTAGTCCCCTGCTCTACTCACTTTACACTTTTGACTGTGGCTAAGCACAGCTCCAATGTCATATTCAAGTTTGCTGATGACACCACTGTCGTGGGCCAAATCAAAGGTGGTGATGAATCAGCACATAGGAGGGAGACTGAAAAACTGGCTGAGTGGTGCCATTACAACAACCTTACTCAATGTCAGCAAAACCAAGGAGCTGATTACAGACTTCAGGAGAAGGAAAACAGAGGTCCATGATCCAGTTCTCATTGGAGGATCAGAGGTGGAGAGGGCCAGCAATTTTAAATTCCTTGGTGTTATTATTTCTTGTGTTGGCATGTGGCCAAGTGGTTAAGGCGTTCGCCTAGTGATTAGAAGGTCCCTAGTTCGAGCCTTGGCCGAGGCAGCATGTTGTGTCCTTGAGCAAGGCACTTAACCACACATTGCTCTGCAACGACACCAGTGCCAGGCTGTATGGGTCCTAATGCCCTTCCCTTGGACAACATTGGTGGCGTGGAGAGGGGAGACTTGCAGCATGGGCAACTGCTGGCCTTCCGTACAACCTTGCCCAGGCCTGCACCCTGGAAAACTTCCAAGGCGCAAACCATGGTCTCATGAGACTAACGGATGCCTATATTATTTCATAGAGACTGTCTTGGGCCCAGCAATTACCAAGAAAGCACAGGGGAGTTTCCACTTCCTTAGAGTTTGCAATGAATCAGCATCTAAAACTTTGACAGACTTCTACAGCACCACAGCCTTGTATGGAAACACCAATGCCCTTGAACGAAAAATCCTACAAAATATGGTGGATACGCCCCAGTCCATCACAGGTAAATCTCTCCCCACCACTGAGCACACCTACACGAACTGTTATTGCAGAAAAGTAGCATCCATCATCAGGGACCCCAATCAGCCAGGATATGCTCTTTTCTTGCTGCTGTCATCAGGGAGAAGGTACAAGAGCGAAAGGACTATCACCATCAGGTTCAGGAACCCTCAACCATCAGGCTTTTGAATTAAAGGGGATAACTTCACTCAATTTCATTTGCCCTATCATTGAGATGCTCCCACAACCTATGGGCTCACTTTCAGGGACTCTTCATCCCATGTTCTTGATATTAAATGAATTAGTGTCATTAGAGATAAAAAGGTGTGGGAAAAATATTGGGAACAGGGACCGACAATATTTTGGACTTGTTCACCAGAATCCTGAGGTTTTATAAGGAGTATTTATTTATTTATTGAGGTACATTGTGGAATTAGCCCTCCTGACCCTTCGAGCCACGTTGTCCCAGCAATCCCCCAATTTAACCCTAGCCTAATCACAGAACAATTTACAATGACCGATTAACCTACCAACTGCTATGTCTTTGGACTGTGGGAGGAAACCAAAGAATGTAGAGGAAACCCATGTGGTCATGGGGAGAACTTACAGGCAGTGAGGGGAATTGAACCCTGGTCACCTATACTATAAAGCACTGTGCTGGCCACTACTCTACCATGCTGCCCAGAATTGCTCCCTGTCTATGACAAATTCCCCAGATTTGGGAAAGGTCTTGGAGAGATGGAAAGTACACAGTTGTCCAAGAAAAATGGAGTGAGAAAACTTGAAACAACAGGCTTGTAGGGTTTTCTGTTCAAGGGCATTGGTGGTTCCATACCAGGCTAGTTGGCATTTTATCACTTTCCAGGAAAATGCTGCAATCTATTATTTAAGAAATGTGAATAGAGTACTTGAAAAAGGTTTAATGATTTAAGATGGTTTTGTGAAATTAGTATAGTGTTTAACAAATTTATTCGATTTCTTTGCGGGTGTAACACACAAGGGAGATAAATGGTAACGTGAGGGAACCTCATGGCGGGCAAGCTGCGGGATGGGGTGTGAGCTAATGTTCGACTCCATTTCACCGATTAAAGCTTCCTTTGTTCGCCGATTAAAGTGACAAGGGAGATTGAAACATCAAGACGAATGCGGAAGTTTGGAGATCGTTTGGGTGTTCTAATGCTCTACAGTCTCTGAGAGGTTTCCAGAAGACAGGGGCAGCGTGCGTGAACCTCGTACCAACGTTTGGCTCCACGTCGCTGATTAAAGTGATGAGGGAGATTGAGGCATTGAGGCGAGTGCCGAGGGTGCGCGTCAGCTGCCTGTCTTTTGATCACTCTGTACTGGAGAGGGGAGAGCCTGCCACTGTGCCCGGAGATTGTTGCCCAGGTTTTCTACATTTTGGATGTGGACTTGGACTATAGACTTTTTCAGTCTAATAGCTTTTTAAAATTCAATGTTGTTTGCCTAATCATTCTCATTTGTTTGTGATAGGAGGGGGACTTGGGGGGGGTGGGATTGATATGCCTGTTCTGCTTTGTTCGTTTTTTGTGCAGAAGGAGAATTTGGGGGTTGATGTGCCTGTTCCATTTTTGTTCATTATTTTTGTGCGGGGAGGTGGGATTTGGGGGTTGCTGATCATGCTGCCTTTCCTTTCTTTCCTGGTTTCATGGCTACCCGGAGAAGAAGAATTTCAGAGTTGTATATTTTGATAATAAATTAACCTTTCATGTGGCGTATAGTGATTTTCAAAAAAATATTCAGTAAGGTGCCACATAAAAAGTTATTGCCCAGGAAAAGGAAGTTATTCTACAAATTTCCAGGGTTTCAGTGAGGCCACTCCTTGAGCATCGTACACAGTTTTGGTCTCCTTTTATAAGGAATTAGTGATTTGCCGTAGAGGTGGTGTAAAGCAAATCACCTGGTTGAGTTTTAGGATGTTCTGTGAGCAAAATAGGTCTGGTTTCTCTGGAAATTTTGGAGAATGGGCAGTGATCTCACTGACACACATAAGATTCTAAATGCTGTGATGAATGTAGAGAGCATGTTCCCTCTGGTGGGGGGCCTAAAACTGGTAGGTACAACATCAGGCCAGGACTTAGCCACCTAAGACGGATTTGAAGAGCATTTTTTTTCCCTCTGAGAATTGGGAGTTCTCTACCCAAATGAGCAAAGTCATTTGGCAAATGCAAGCTGTGATAGATAAATGAACTTACAGGGGAATCAAGTTATAGGGGAAGGATTGTCGAAAAAGTATTCTCAGGTGAGAAATAAATCCATAAAGTGACAAAATAACATATAAAGCAATAGAATTTAGAATTTGGAATTTATTTAAATCTTACATCCATCCCACAACACGAGGGAGTAAAAATCTTTGTGTTATGACTCAGTTGCAATGTACAGACATGTAAATTTAAAGGTCTAACGGCTTGTAGAAAGAAGCTGTCCTGTAGCCTGTTGGTCCTGGCGTCAATGCTGTGGTAGCGTTTACCAGGCGGAAGCAGCTGAAACAGTTTACGGTTGGGGGTGATTGGCATCCCCGATGATCTTCCAGGCCTTCTTTCTGCATCTGCTGCTATAAACGTCCTCAATGGAGGGAAGTTCACATCCACTGATGCTCTGGGCTGTCTGTACCACTCTCTGCAATGCCCAATGATCAAGGTTGGTGCAGTTCCTGTACCAGGCAACGATACAGCCAGTCTGAATGCTCTCAATGGTACCCTTGTAAAGGTCAATAGGATTTGGGGGCCCATGCTGAACTTCTTCAGTTGCCTGAAGTGGAAGTGATGCTGTTTTGCTTTTTTTGCCACAAAGCCAGTGTCTACAGTCCAGGTGAGATCATCGGTAATGTGTATTTTGAGAAACTTGAAACTACTCACCCTCTCAACTGCAGACCCTTTGATGTTGATTAGGCCGAGCCTATCTCCATACCCCTTGTAAGCTACAATCAGCCCTTTTGTTTTTTACTCAAAATGCTGGAGGAACTCAGCAGGTCAGGCAACATCTAGGGAAAAGAGTAAACATCAGTCCTGAAGAAGGGTCTTAGCCCAAAAATCTCGACTCTTTACTCTTTTCCACAGATGCAGCCTGACCTCCAGCATTGTCTGTGTGTTGCTTTGGATTTCCAGCATCTGCGGAATAACACGTAAAACCTGCTTCTCTGGACATCAAGCTAAGATATTTAATTATTTTCAAGTTAATGAATTTGAATTATTATACCACTCTAAAAATGTTTTTATTTATTTTATTTAGAGATACAGCGTGAACCAATGTGCCACACTATCCAGCAAACTGCTTAACTTTAGCCCTATCCTAATCATGGGACAATTTACAATGACCAATTAACCTACTAACCGGTATGACTTTGGACTGTGGAAGGAAACCAGAGCACCCGGAGAAAACCTGGGTTGGACGTACAAACTTCTTACAGATGGTGTCATAATTGTACTCTGAGCTCCAATTCCCTGAGCTGTAATAGCGTTTCACCAATTGCTATGTTACCATGGTGACCTACCACCACACAACCATGGCGCCCTTTTCCATGCTTTGAGCCAGCTGTGATCTTAGTGACTGGAAGTGCAGGCTGGAGGGGCCGTTTGACTTTTCCTGTTCTTAATTGTTACATTATTCAGAATTTTAACTAAGATGTGAGCTGGAAGCATTCATGGCAGGAGGGGCTGGGGGTGGGGGGATGATCTGATGAACATGCAACTTCATATAGTCTTTCAGCAAGAAGGAGGTGAATCCTTCATAAAAAGGGCGTAGATCACTGAGCAATGTAAAATTTAGAAGGCTCCCAAGTAATTCCAATGTTTTTCAAATCACCGACAGGCAGAAAATTGATCTGCTACACTTTAATATTACCTCCTTCTCCTCATTTCCATCTGGTCAAGTGAGAAGGGTAAAATTCTCTCTCAAACATTTGAGAAAATGAATTGACTACATTCAGTCTTCAGTGTTTTTGTGTTTTTGTGTTCAGTGTAGTTTTTGTGTTGTTTCATGTAGCACCATGGTCCTGGAAAGCGTTGTCCCATTTTTTCTATGTTCTGTACCAGCAGTTATGGTTGAAATGACAATAAAAAGTGACTTGAGATCTAGCAAAGTCATGGGATCATAGAAAGGCAGAGCCTGGAAACGGGGCCTTTGACCCATCTATTCTGCACTGACCCATAAAGCTCCCATTTTTACACTAATCCTATCTTAAACCATGTTATTCTCTCCACCTTCCCGCCAATGCCCTTCTCCTCCTGCCCTACAAAATCAGGCTTATTATCGTTGACATGTCTCATGAAACTTATTGTTTTGTGGCAGCAGTACAGTGGACTATATAAACACACTCAACGCTACAATAAGGATAAACCGCTGCATGATCACGGGGAGAGTGTGGAAAGACCACACAGACAACACTGGAGGTCAGAACCGTGTGGTTACAACTCTACCAACTTCACCATTATTTATTGATTGAGATACAGTGCAGAAAAGGTCCTTCTGTCCCTTCGAACTGCACTGGCCAGCGATCCCCGATTTAATCCTCGCCTAATCATGGGACAATTTACAATGATTGATTAACCTACTAACCGTTTGTATGTCTTTGGACTGTGCGGGGAAACTGGAGCATGCGAAGGAAGCCCACACAGTCACTGGGAGAATGTACAAACTCCTCATAGGCAGTGTCAGGAATACTGTTTCTTACAGCAAGAACACCAAAGCAACCTTATCCTTAAGAATAATTCTGATATGGGGGGTAAATCTGTAGTCACAGAATAACATGTTGAAACCACTTCACTGAATGTAAAGCTGTTTAATTAATTGGAGCAGTTTTACCACTCCAAGAATTTTGTCTTTTCCATGTTGATAGTAATCTCTCTCTCAGATATAGATGTTCTCTCTCTCACACACACAGTTCGTAAACTTTAACAATCTGTTTTTCGGCTAACACTTTAGCAGGTATTCCCCAACTTTTGTAAGTGTATTTTAGCACCACAGGAGGAACAAGATTTGCAATAATGGCTCCTATTGCCACTTTCTCCATCTTGGTCTGCTGCTTATTCACAGTCAAACGAAACACAAAGCATGGCTCACGCATTTTAAAAACTGTGCCTCAGGGGAGAACAATTGAACCTAATGCATGTATCACTTCCAACAGGTTTTTATTACTCATTTTCCCACTGCCAAGGGCCAAACAGGTGCAAAGATTCTTTAACAGGTATAAGATTATTAATACTGCTTTTCAACTACATTAACACATGTTCAAGGGCAACTGAATGACACTGAGGTGTTGTAGACACTTATTAAAGGATAGGTGAAAACAAAATGGTTTTGAAGCTATCAAATTATAGTTATTATCACTGTTTTTCTACAAACTGTTGCTCAGGCCCAAGGCACAAAGGTTTAATAATTTTCAGAAAGCTACATCAAAGAAAGGTCACCAACTATTTTATATAACAGACAGAAATAATTATTTCCTGACATGTAGCCCCCCAGGAACAAACTGAGGGCTTTGTCCTATTGTTGGGTGTGTGATATGGACCTAAGAACAAGCTTTCACTGGCAATGTACAGCAGGGTGACAGTTGCACGAAGAGTTTTGAGTGGGCACAGTAGCCTGGAGATTGAATCTCACCTTTTTTAATGATGCTTTTTACCATTGCTGCAATTTGTACCGATACAGCAAAAGGTTCTCGCTCTAAAGAAGTACCATTAATCAAAAGGGCATTCAAATAGTGTCAGAATGTTTATACCCAAAGAGGAACACAACAACAGAACCTGTCCACTTCCCAAAGAGACCAGGTTGCTGCTCATCCACAGGAAGGTGTCAGACTTAAAGGCACAACTCCGGCGCAGCCGGACATCAGAAACACACACACTGCCATTGAGCAGAGAGACATTTTGCTGGGGTCGAGGAGACAGTTCCCGAATTCACACGATGGGATATTTTGTCCTTGTTTAGGACAGAGGGTCTAAGCTTCCTCTGTGGTGGGAGTGGGGGGAGCGAGGGGGAAGGGAACGTGAAATTTCAAGAGGATACCGGCACAGTCTGCTGTTTTTGTTTAGAGATACATCTTGGTAAGCACAATGAGCCCATGCCTCCCAATTACACCCTTAGAAACCTACTAAACCATTTGTCTTTGGAATGTGGGAAGATATCAGAGCATTCAGAGGAAACCCATGCAGTCACAGGGACATGAGAGTCTGGTGGGAGTTGGCTGGGATCCAGTTAATGAGGAATAGGAATCCTAAAGTTTGGACTAATGCTGGAAAAACTATCATATTCGTACTGGTTATGTCAAGGTGAGCTCTAGAGCAGATAAATACGGCTGAGACAGACAAATTATTAATTACACAAGCTGTTACACCCTCTCCAACACCACCCACACACTCTCCATCCTTGCCCCAGGATTGTCATTTCATCCTCTGCACGTTTAGAAATGTCAAGGAGGGCCATTGTTGTGAAGGTGTTATATCAAGTGCAATGTGCGTTCAGGGCAACATGGCTTCCCCGTAACTGGGCTTGCTTCACCGAATGGGGAAGGTGACCAGGACCATGGAGAAACCCATCTCCAATCTCTTTCAAGGTGCTGGAGACACAAGAGAATGCACCTGGTGGGATCTGGAGCAACACAGGAGATGCTGGAGGAACTCAATGGCTCAGGCAGCATCTATGGAAGGAAATATACTCGAGAACACTATCATTACTCTGGATGTTGTTGCAGTTCTTTACTAGGGATCAGCAACAATTGGATCAGACAATATCTTCTGGATCAGGTGGTAGGTGCTTTGGAGACCCAGACAGATGGGGCACAGAAAGCCTTCCTGCTTCTATGCAGTCTTACCTTGATCTAACTGCTTTATGCCATACAGAGTAGACTGAAGCTCTAAATCACCACTGACGGTCAGCGAAGGGCTTTGTGTCATCATTCAACAGTCAGATGTCCTTCATGAGCAGATTGCTGTTCTCAGTGGACACAGGGATGCTTCCCATTAAAATTTCATTCTACACAGATAAGTGATGCAGGTGAGGCAGCTGCTGGCTTGCTCACTGAGGAAGATTGCTCGTGGAATGCTATCAGTGGGGTTACCGATGGAATGTGTATGTTGGTGGCTAAATGCTGGAGAAAGCACTTCCTATTAATTTTATCAAAATCTGTGGCTTCTGAAAATTGTCAAACAACTTGCAGTGAAGTGTGAAGTTGCCCAATGATAAACTCTGACCTCAGCACATTGTCACTTCAAGTAGGGAAAAGAAGCAACGAAGTAATGCATTGTGCTCCTAAATGTAATGAGACTATAAAGTACTGGTCATAGATTGCATCTTCGAGCTTCAGTCTACAGTGGTTAAGTAAGAAATGGGCACTGCAGGTGTGCTGAATCAAGTATTTGATCTGACATTGAAAAAAATATTATACATACTAACCTAAGTTATGCACAAAAGTGTCTAGTCCAATTTTCTGATGTGTATGATCTATTGTAGGTTGATTTTTGTGTTATTTTGTGTATTAAGTAAAGGATGCTAATTGATCTAGTTCCGAAGCTAGTGTTTCATAATTGCTGTGGATGGCTGCAGAAACAAGTAGCAAAAAGGAAGAGTAATTCAATCTAGCGAAACAATGGAATAATTGAAAATAAATTCCTCTCATGTGTAAGACTGAAAGCATCATACAACTATAAATCAGCAGTCGGTATGCACCTGCCTTAATTACAAATAATTCTTCCATGTAAGAATGCATGCTGCTATTGAAACTTGGCAGTAATTCACATCTAGTCTTTGGCATGTAGCCACACAGCCAAGTGCTGATAAAGCTTCTCAACCCACCTCCACCCTCAACCCCACCCATTCGTAAACAAGAGAAAATCCGCCGATGCTGGAAATCCAAGCAACACACACAAAATGCTGGGTGAACCCAGCAGGCCAGGCAGCATCTGCGGAGAAGAGTAAACAGTCCATCTTTCAAGCTGTGGCCGTTCATCAGGACTGGAGAAAAAGATGAGAAATCAGAGTAAGAAGTTGGGAGGAAGGGAAAAAGAAACACAAGGTGATAGGTGAAACTTGGAGGGAGGGGAGGGGTGGAGCAAAGAGCTGGGAAGTTGATTGGTCAAAGAGATACAGGACTGGAGAAGGGGTAATCTGATAGGAGAGGACAGAGGGCCATAGAGGAACAGGAAGGGGGAGGAGCACCAGAGGGAGGTGATGGGCAGGTAAGGAGATAAGTAGAGAGAGGGAAATGGGAATGGGGAATGGTGAAAGGGGAGGGGGGGGGAGCCCTTTCCAGAAGTTCAAAAATTGACGCACAGGCCGCCAGGCTGGAGGGTATCCAGACAGAATATAAGGCGTGCTCCTCCAACCTGAGTGTAGCCTCATCGCGCCAGTAGAGGAGGCTATTGACTGACATGTCGGAAAGGGAATGGGAAGTGGATTAAAATGGGTGGCCACTGGGAGATCCCACGCTTTCTGGCGAAAGGAGAGTAGGTGCTCGGTGAAGTGTTTCCCCAATCTATGTTGAGTCCCACTGGTATACAGGAGGCTCCATAACATCTGTCATCTGCAAGGGGATCAGACCACCAAACACAACTTCCCCCCCCCCACCACTTTCTGCTTTCCGTAGGGATCGCTCCCTACAAGTTTCCCTAGTCCATTCGTTATTCCTCGCTGATTTCCCTCCTGGCACTTATCCTTGAAAATTGGTGAGACCCGATGGAGTTGGGAGACCTCTTCACCAAGCACCTCGGCCCAAAATGTTGACTGTTTACTCTTTTCCATAGATGCTGCCTGGCCTGCTGAGTTCCTCCAGCATTTTGTGTGTATTGCGCACCCATTCATAAATCATCATCTGAATTTAGTCCGGTCATTATTTTATAGGAGTTAAAAATAAGGCAATTCAAAGGGATAATGCAATTCTGAGCTGAAAGCTGATATTCATTATTGTGATGTCTTATGAAATAAGTGGAGCTTTAACACGACCAGTTTTATTCCCCATTTTATTCAATATAAACACCCTGAAGTTTTGAGCCTGTTGCGACAACTATAGGGTCAATTACGCTCAGTTGCCACATTATTGGGTTCCTCTTGTACCTAATAAAATGGCCACTAAGAGAATGTTCGCGGTCTCCTGCTGCTGTAGGCCATTCACTTCAAAGTTCAACATGTTGTGTGTTACTCTCTTCCGCACACCACTGTTGTAACTCCTGCTGAGCTGAGTTGCTGTCGCCTTCCTGTCAGCGTGAACCAATCTGACCATTCTCCTTTGACCTCTCTCATTAACAAGGTATTTTCCACCACAGTACTGCCACCATCTTGATGGTTTTTTTTGTTTATTGCACCATTCTCTGTAAACTCTAGAGACTGTTGTGCGTGAAAATCCCAGGAGATCAGCAGTTTCTGTGATGCTCAAACCACCCTGTTTGAACAATTATTCCATGGTCAAAGCCACTTAGATCCCCATTCTGATGTTTGGTCTGAACAACAACTGGACCTTTTGACCAGGTCTGTGTACTCTTATGCATTGAGGCAGCTGCCACATGATTGGCTGATTTGCATTAACGAGCAAATGGTGTACCCAACAAAGTGGCCATTGAGTATATAATCAACATTGCTAACCAAGTCATCCTGCAAAACCTTCCTCCTCTGCCCAAAAGAAATTAAAGCTGCATTCTTAGGCCACACCGCCCCCAAAAAGAAATCAAATGAATGGTTGGAAATGTGACTAATTTTGATGCCTTGCTCTCAAAACTTAAGGAGCCAAATGTACTGCTTAGCGCTGCTTTCTCTTTGCACCCATATAGAAATACAAGTAAACTGAAGTTTGCTAGAAGTCTGTAGCACAAACTAGATTTAAGTGCAGAAAGATATCACATTTTTCTGCCACATCATCATAAAGTTCAGTTTCATACCTTATTTAGTTTAGGTGGGAATGGTCTGACGGTGGTAAAAGCAGTGGCTTACGTTTACTATTATTATTGAGTATGGTACTTCATGTGGAACAGATTTCCAAAAGGTGTTAAATCCACATTATGCTTTTCCTTGAACCACCCAACATGAATAGAATAATTAGATTAGATTAGATTATGAGGACACTCAGTCCTCGTTTATTGTCATTTAGAAATGCAAGCATTAAAAAATGATACAATGTTCCTCCAGTATGATATCACAGAAACACAAGACAGACCAAGACTAAAACTGACAAAAACCACATAATTATAACATATAGTTACAACAGTGCAAAGCAATACTGTAATTTGATAAAAGCAGACCATGGGCACGGTAAAAAAAAGTCTCGAAGTCCCGATAGCCCCGACATCTCATGCAGATAGTAGAAGGGAGAAACTCTCCCTGCCATGAGCTTCCAGCACCGCAAACTTGCCGATGCAGCATCCTGGAAGCACCCGACCGCAGTCCGACTCTGAGTCCGTCCGAAAACTTCGAGCCTCCGACCAGCCCTCCAACACCGAGCACTGAGCACCACCTCTGCCGAGCGCTTCAACCCCGACCCCGTCCCCAGCCACCAAGCAACAGGCAAAGCCAAGGATTCGTTGCCTTCCCCTCCGGAGATTTCGAATCACACAGTACCAGCAGCAGCGAAGCAGGCATTTCAGAAGTTTCACCA
Source organism: Mobula birostris (assembly GCF_030028105.1). NCBI lineage: Eukaryota > Metazoa > Chordata > Chondrichthyes > Myliobatiformes > Myliobatidae > Mobula > Mobula birostris. The sequence continues at coordinate 122,905,567 of NC_092379.1, read as the reverse complement.
GATGTTCCTCTGTGCTCTCACATCTGCCTCCATCAAATATAGTTTCAGTAATAAAGTATAATATTATTGGGTTATCCTACAAAATTCATTAGCTCATTGTTATTTGGTCATAACATGAACAGTATATTTTCCATATGATTCCGATGGTAAACTGAAATACAGCAGGCATACACTCTAAAGGTTACAGTGTGCATTAGCTCACCAATCTAAGTCATCCCTGAAAACAGACATCTAATCATCAGAAGGACATCCCTCTCGATCAGAGATGAAGAGGAATTTCTTTAACCTGATGCTGGTGAATCTGCAGAATTCATTCCCACAGATGACTATGGATGACAAGTTATTGGATATATATAAAACGGTGGCTGATGGTTTCTTGATTAGCAAGGTGTTACAGGTGGATGGGGGTGAGAGGGATAATAAATCAGCCAACTTGGAATGGTGGAACAGACTCAATGGGCTGAATGGCCTAATTCTTCTTCTGAGTCTAATGGTCTTATGGTTCAGAATTATTCAGCTCACATAGGCATAATGAAGCCTGAAGGCATGCGCTTTAGGATTCAGGAACATCTTCTTTCCCTCTGCCATCTGATTTCTGAATGGATATTGAACCCAAGAACACTACCTCACCATATACTAGTTTAATATTTTTACACTACTTATTTAATTTAACTATTATATATTATTGCTGTAATTTACAGATTTTTTTCTATGTTATCATCTATTACATTGTACTGCTGCCACAAAGTTAACAAATTTCACGATATATGATAGTGATATTAAACCTGATTCTGATTCACCATTCTCATTCCCAATTATTTGCCAGTATTTTGTTAAAAGACTGGGATTTGTACATAGAAGCTGAGTTGGGAAAATTCTTCAGTCAAACAAGAAACTGAAGACCATAATTTAAAACTCACATCTGAAAATATGCCATTCAGCTGAAAGGCTTTCATTATATGTGTGAAGCACAATGAAGCAGAAAGCAACACTTTGAAATGAGGGGTAAATAGCATGGCAAACTGGGGAAGGGGATTATTAATCACAGGGAGTTCGACGGTTGAGAGTAACTGAGCAATTGCCAGCAGTGCTTGTCCAGCAATTTTAATGCACTTTCGTTCACTTGGGAACCTTGAGCATGCTGGCAACATATTTGGGAGAATGTCAGCTATTCACTATAGAGCTGCAAGCAAAGAACAGCATAAAGCCAGTTAATTCAGAAACAAAGGTTCTGAACTTAAAGAGGGGTAACTTTGAAGGTATGAGACGTGAATTAGCTAAGATAGACTGGAAAATGACACTTAAAGGATTGACGGTGGATATGCAATGGCAAGCATTTAAAGGTTGCATGGATGAACTGCAACAAATGTTCATCCCAGTTTGGCAAAAGAATAAATCAAGGAAGGTAGTGCACCCATGGCTGACAAGAGAAATTAGGGATAGTATCAATTCCAAAGAAGAAGCATACAAATTAGCCAGAGAAAGTGGCTCACCTGAGGACTGGGAGAAATTCAGAGTTCAGCAGAGGAGGACAAAGGGCTTAATTAGGAAGGGGAAAAAAGATTATGAGAGAAAACTGGCAGGAAACATAAAAACGGACTGTAAAAGCTTTTATAGATACGTGAAAAGGAAAAGACTGGTAAAGACAAATGTAGGTCCCCTGCAGACAGAAACAGGTGAATTGATTATGGGGAGCAAGAACATGGCAGACCAATTGAATAATTACTTTGGTTCTGTCTTCACTAAGGAGGACATAAATAATCTTCCAGAAATAGTAGGGGACAGAGGGTCCAGTGAGATGGAGGAACTAAGCGAAATACATGTTAGTAGGGAAGTGGTGTTAGGTAAATTGAAGGGATTGAAGGCAGATAAATCCCCAGGGCCAGATGGTCTGCATCCCAGAGTGCTTAAGGAAGTAGCCCAAGAAATAGTGGATGCATTAGTGATAATTTTTCAAAACTCATTAGATTCTGGACTAGTTCCTGAGGATTGGAGGGTGGCTAATGTAACTCCACTTTTTAAAAAAGGAGGGAGAGAGAAACCGGGGAATTATAGACCGGTTAGCCTAACGTCGGTGGTGGGGAAACTGCTGGAGTCAGTTATCAAAGATATGATAACAGCACATTTGGAAAGCGGTGAAATGGTCGGACAAACTCAGCATGGATTTGTGAAAGGAAAATCATGTCTGACGAATCTCATAGAATTTTTTGAGGATGTAACTAGTAGAGTGGATAGGGGAGAACCAGTGGATGTGGTATATTTGGATTTTCAAAAGGCTTTTGACAAGGTCCCACACAGGAGATTAGTGTGCAAACTTAATGCACACGGTATTGGGGGTGAGGTATTGGTGTGGGTGGAGAGTTGGTTAGCAGACAGGAAGCAAAGAGTGGGAATAAACGGGACCTTTTTAGAATGGCAGGCGGTGACTAGTGGGGTACCGCAAGGCTCAGTGCTGGGACCCCAGTTGTTTACAATATATATTAATGACTTGGATGAGGGAATTAAATGCAGCATCTCCAAGTTTGCGGATGACACGAAGCTGGGTGGCAGTGTTAGCTGTGAGGAGGATGCTAAGAGGATGCAGGGTGACTTGGATAGGTTGGGTGAGTAGGCAAATTCATGGCAGATGCAATTTAATGTGGATAAATGTGAAGTTATCCACTTTGGTGGCAAAAATAGGAAAACAGATTATTATCTGAATGGTGGCCGATTAGGAAAAGGGGAGGTGCAACGAGACCTGGGTGTCATTATACACCAGTCATTGAAAGTGGGCATGCAGGTACAGCAGGCGGTGAAAAAGGCGAATGGTATGCTGGCATTTATAGCGAGAGGATTGGAGTACAGGAGCAGGGAGGTACTACTGCAGTTGTCCAAGGCCTTGGTGAGACCACACCTGGAGTATTGTGTGCAGTTTTGGTCCCCTAATCTGAGGAAAGACATCCTTGCCATAGAGGGAGTACAGAGAAGGTTCACTAGATTGATTCCTGGGATGGCAGGACTTTCATATGAAGAAAGACTGGATGAACTGGGCTTGTACTCGTTGGAATTTAGAAGATTGAGGGGGGATCTGATTGAAACGTGTAAGATCCTGAAGGGATTGGACAGGCTAGATGCAGGAAGATTGTTCCTGATGTTGGGGAAGTCCAGAACGAGGGGTCACAGTTTGAGGATAGAGGGGAAGCCTTTTAGGACCGAGATTAGGAAAAACTTCTTCACACAGAGAGTGGTGAATCTGTGGAATTCTCTGCCACAGGAAACAGTTGAGGCCAGTTCATTGGCTATATTTAAGAGGGAGTTAGATATGGCCCTTGTGGCTACGGGGGTCAGGGGGTATGGAGGGAAGGCTGGGGCGGGGTTCTGAGTTGGATGATCAGCCATGATCATAATAAATGGCGGTGCAGGCTCGAAGGGCCGAATGGCCTACTCCTGCACCTATTTTCTATGTTTCTATGATGAAAATCACTGAGGTTTTTTTACTGATGTGATGAAATACTGCATTACTCCTGTAAGTACAGCAGGATTTATCTTGCATAATTGCAAAATACTGCAGCCAGTTTCGCCGAAGTTTCTGTTTACTAAAGATTCTCTTCTCCAATACGAACATCAACACATCGGGAGTGAAAGATCCTTTAACATTCTTTTATCATGCACCTAAAAGATTAGTTTCATATGTCCTGAATAGCGATCATAGACTTGTTTTTCCTTCAAAGTTCGACGTAAATTTATTATCAAAGTACATATATGTCACCATATATACTCAATAAATTCATAACAGAATAATAACCATAATAGGATCAGTGAAAGTCTGCACCAACTTGAGCATTCAAACAGTGTGCAAAAGGCAACAAACTGCAAATACAAAATAGAAAGAAATAATAATAATCATAAATAAATAAGCAATATATATTGAGAACATGAGATGAAGAGTCCTTGAAAGTGAGTCTATTGTTTGTGGGAACATTTCAATGATGGGGCAAGAGAAGTAGAGTGAAGTTATCCCCTTTGGTTCAAGAGTTGAAGGGTAATTACTGTTTCTGAATCCGGTGTTGTAAGTCCTAAGGCTCCTGTACCTTCTTCCTGATGGCAAAAGCAAGAAGTGAGCACGTCCTGGGTGGTGAGTGTCCTTGATGGATGCTGCTTTCCTGTTTCCTTTTTTGTAAAAATTGTGTATTATTCAGGGATAAAGTCAAATTTAATATCTCAATGCACAGAGTATAAGAAATAAGGTGGATGATCTTGTTACACTACAGATTGTCAGATATGGTGTTGTGGCCGTGTATGAATTGTGGCTGAAGGATAGTTGTAGCTGGGAGCTGAACGTCCAAGGTTACACACTGTATCGGAGGGATAGGAAGGTAGGAATTGGGAGTGGTATGGCTCTGCTGGTAAAGTATGGCATCAAATCAATAAAAAGATGTGACATATGATTGGAAGATGTTGAATCCTTGTGGGTTGAGTTCAGAAACTGCAAGGGTAAAAGGACCCTGATGGCAGTTATATACTCGCATCCCAACAGTAGCTGGGATGTGGACCACAGATTACAACGGGAAATAGAAAAGGCATGTCAAAAGGGCAACATTATGACAGTCATGGGAGATTTCAACATGTAGGTCGATTGGGAAAATCAAGTTGATAATGGGTCTCAAGAGACTAAGTTTGTTGAATGTCTACAAGATGGCTTTCAGAGCAGTTCGTCATTGAGCTTACTAGGGGATCAGCTATATTGGATTGGGTATTATGTAATGAACTGGAGGTGATTAGGGAGCTTAAGGTAAAACAACCTAGCAGCATTTCAGTGGAGTAAAGGAAATTACAGTGGTATGAGAGAGGAGTTGGCCAAAGTAAATTGGTAGGAGATGCTGGCAGGGATGACAGCAGAGCAGCAATGGTGTGAGTTTCTGGGAAAAATGAGGAAGGTGCAGGATAGATGTATTCCAAAACAAATACTCAAATGGCAAAATAGTACAATTGTGGCTGACAAGGGAAGTCAAAGTTAATACAAAAGCAAAAGAGAGGGCATACACCAAAGCAAAAATTAGCAAGAAGATAGAGGATTGGGAAGCTTTTAAAACCTGCAGAGAGCAACTAAAAGAATCATTAGGAGGGAAAAGATGAAATATGAAAGCAAGCTTGAAAACAATATCAAAATGGATAGAAAAGCTTTTTCAAGTACGTAAAAAATAAAAGAGAGATGAGAGTGGCTATAGGACCACTAGAAAATGAGGCCAGGGAAATAATAACGGGGGACAAGGAGAAGGCAGATGAACCTAATGAGTATTTTGTATCAGTCTTCACTGTGGAAGACAGCCGTAGATGTTGAAAGGTGCGAGGGAAGAAGAGTGAATGTAGTTACTATGACAAGAGAGAAGGTGCTCAAAAAGCTGAAAAGGTACATAAGTCATCTGGACCGGATGAACTGCACCCTAGGGTTCTGAAAAAGGTAGTGATAAAGATTGTGGAGGCATTAGTAATGATCTTTCAAAAGTCATTGGACTCTGACATGGTGCCAGAGGACTAGAAAATTGCAAATGTCACTCCACTCCTTAAGAAAGGAGGGAAGCAGTAGAAAGGAAATTATAGACCAAATAGTCTGACCTCAGTGGTTTGGAAGCTGTTGGAGTCAATTGTTAAGGATGAAGTTATGGTGTACTTGGTGACAGAGGACAAGATAGGACAAAGTCGATATGGTTTGCTTAAGGGAAAATCTTGCCTGACGACCCTGTAGGAATTCTTTGAGGAGATTACAAATAGGATAGATAAAGGGGATGCAGTGGATGTTGTATATTTGGACTTTCAGAAGGCCTTTGACAAGGTGCCACACATGAAACTGCTTACCAAGTTAAGAGCCCATGGTATTACAGGAAAGTTACTGGCATGGTTAGAACATTGGCTGGATTGGTAGGAGGCAGCGAGTGGGAATAAAAGGATCCTTTTCTGGTTGGCTGCCAGTGACAAGTAGAGGTCCACAGGAGTCAGTGTTGGGATTACTTTTTTATGCTGTATTCAATGATTTAGATGATGGAATAGATGGCTTTGATGCCACGCTTGCAGAAGATGCGAAGATTTATGGAGGGGCAGATAAGTTGAGGAAACAGGTAGGCTGCAGAAGGACTTAGAAAGGTTTGGAAAATGGGCAAGAAAATGGCAGATGAAATATAATGTTGGAAAATGCATGGTCATTCACTTTGGTAGTAGAAATACATATGCAGACTATTTTCTAAGCAGGGAGAAAATCCAAAAATCTGAGAAGCAAAGGGCTTTGGGAGTCCTTGTGCAGAACACCCTGAAGGTGAACTTGCAGGTTGAGTCAGTGGTGAGGAAGGCAAATGCAATGTTAGCATTCATTTCAAGAGGTCTAGAATACAAGAGCAAGGATGTGATGTCATAAGGCACTAGTGAGGCATCACCTCGAGGATTGTGAACAGTTTTGGGCTCCTCATCTAAGAAAAGATGTGCTGGCATTGGAGAGGGTTCAGAGGAGATTCACAAGGATGATTCCGGCAATAAAAGGGTAATCATATGAAGAACATTTGATATCTCTGGGTCTGTCCTCACTGGAATTTAAAAGAATGAGGGGGATCTCATTGAAATCATTGGAATGTTGAAAGATCTAGACAGAGTAGATGTGGAAATGATGTTTCCCATGGTGGGGAGTCTAGGACAAGAGGGCACAACCTTGGCATACAGGGACGTCCATTTAAAACAGAGATGTAGAGAAATTTCTTAAGGCACTACTACTACTACGTCGACTCAGGCCTAGGGGACCGGTGTCGGGCATGATGATGGACTCTCCACTTCTCCCTCTCCTTCATCAGTGTGTTCAGTTCATCTACATTAGTCGTGCTGCTGTCTTCTAGGAGCATGTTGATCGTAGTCTTGGGAGGGCGCCCAGGGTTCATCCTCCCGTGCTTGGGCTCCCATATGATGACTAGGTTGGCAGGTAGCTCGGGGTGGCATAGACAGTGCCCTGTTAGTTGCAGTCTTCTCGTCTCGGTTTTAGTGGTGAGCATCGGTAGGTTGTTATAGAGCTCGACGTTCGTCATGTGCTGTTGCCAACTCACGTCAAGAGCCATCCGGAGCATTCGTGTATAGCAATCATCTAGAGGCTTTCGCATCGTCTTGGTGAGTGTCCACGTCTCGCATCCGTACATGAGAATGAACTCTTACGACAGAGAGTGGTGAATCTGTGGAATTTGTTACACAGGCAGCTCTGGAGGCCAGGTTGTTGGGTGTATTTAGGGCAGAGGTTGATAGGTTCTTGATTGAACATGGCATCAAAGGTTACGGGGAGGATACTGGGGAGTGGGGCTGAGAAAGGGTAAAAAAGATCGGCAATGATTGAATGGTGAAGCAGATTCAATGTGCCAAATGACCTAACAGGGCCCCTGTGTCTTATGGTCTTACGATCTTAATTGTCATATGCACAATTACATGTATGCACAGATGCAATGAAAAGCCTACTTGCCACAGCATCACAGCCACATTGCATCATATAAGCAGCATTCATAAGAAAAACATACAGTAAATTAAATAAAAATTATGCCCAATTTTACAAGAAAAAACACAATTCAGACAATAATATCCATTTTAGTGTAAAGTGATCAGAGTGGTCATAATATTGCTAAACTGTAGTTTTAATTATTGTTTTGCCAGTTTGTTCAAAAACCAAATGGTTGAAGCCAAGTAAATGGACTCGAAACTTGCGGAGTTAGACTTCGAGCTTCTGTACCTCCTGCCCAATGGAAAAGATGGCATAGCCCGGATGGCAGGGCTCTTTGATGATGGATGTTGCCTTCTTGAGCCAATAACTCCCAGAGGTACAGATGACTCCCTACTACTGATAGTGGGGAGGGTTGGCTCATGATATATTGGGCAGAGTCTACTTCAGCTTCTTACATTCCTGTGCTCTACCGGAACATGATGCAATCAGTTAAGATGTATGTTCCACAGTACATCTGCAGAAGTTTGTTCAAGTGTTCAGTGACAAGCCAAACCTCCTTGAGATCTTCTTAGAAAGTAAAAACTCTAATGCACTTTGATTACGTTTGCATCAAAGTTTTTCTTCTGAATCCTGCTTATATGATTCCATGTGCTTGTGATGGCAGCAACTGAGTTTTTCATTGCATCTGTGCATACATGTTCTTGTACATATGACAATAAGCTTGACCTTTGCCTTTTTGAGGTAGAGGTAAAAATAAAGTCATGTCGGTCAATATACCAGGAAGAAAGGGGGCAATGGTATGCTACCAATACAAATCTACTGTGAAGTCAATGAAGAACAAATATGATGACCTATTAGAACAAAGTAGATTATTATCATTCACCTCCTCCCTCACCTCCTTCCAGGTGAGGCAATACTTCACCAGCAAATCTATTGGTGTTGTCCACTGTATCCGATGCTCACAATGCGACCTCCTCTACACTGGTGAGTCCCGATGTAGTTCGTGTGAGCACTTTGTCGAGCAGCTTCGCTCCAACTCCAAAAAGCAGGATTTCTTGGTGGCCAACTATTTAATTTCCAATCCCCGATCCCATTCCAAGTGGCCTCCTCTTCCACTAGGATGAAGCCACTCTCAGGTTGGAGGAGCAACATCTTATATTTTGTCCAGGTAGCCTCCAACTCAATGGCATGAACATCGATTTCTCCAACTTCTTGTAAATCTTCTCCTTCCCCATTCCCTCTTCTTCTATTCCCCACTCTGGCCCTCTTTTTACCTTTTTCCCCTCACCTGCCAATCACCTTCAAAATTTGTACAATTTGTTGTTTTTTGCACACTGATTGAATGCCCAAGTTGGTGTGTGGTCCTTCATTGATTCTGTTATGGCTATTATTCTATGGATTTATTGAGGTTGCCCAGTACAGTGCCACCCCAGTGAAAGTGGGAGAGAAGAGAGAATGACTGGGGGGGGGGGGGGTCTTTGATTTTGTTATCTTCTTTCCCAAGGCAGCAGGGATGTAGATAGAATCAATGGAGCAGAGACAAGAGAAGATCTGGAGATGCTAGAAATCCGAGCAACACACAAAAAAATGCTGGAGGAACTCAGCAGGCCAGGCAGCATCTAGGAAAAGAGTACAGTTGACATTTTGGACCAAAATGTCAGACTGGAATACGTTCACAACCTCCTATAAATTTTTTTGCTGTCTTGGTCAGCGCAGCTGCTATATCGAGCTGTGATGCATCCAAGTAGCATGTTTCCTATGGTGCATCTGTAAAGAAACTTGATGGTCACTGGGGCCATCCGTCCTGGCCATAACATCTAATGTCTGGATCAGGACAAGTTAACGATGATAATGGCATCCAGCACCTTGAAGCTCTGAACAACCTCCAACACAGAACCATTGATAAAGACGGGGCATTTCCTCCACCCTGCCTCCTGAAGTCAATTTGTTTTGCTGACATTGAGGGAAAGGTTGATGTCTTGAATTGGAATTGGAATTGAAATTCAATTCAAGTTTAATTGTCATTCAACCATATATGAATACTCATGAATACAGCCCAATAAGAGTGCTGCTCTGGGGCCAAGGTGCGAAACACAGTACCAACAGTCATACACGGCATAAAGGACACATAGCACATACAAGATAGCCAGCACATAAAGGTATCAGTAAGATACAGCCACACAATAAGAGAATTGAAACTAGAGCCATCTATGTCACAGAAATCTATAGTCAACCATAATAGAGCTTGTCTTCTGCTGAGTGAATGCTGTGGGGTGGGAAGGCAGCTCTAAATCCAGCCTGGATGCTGTGACATACTACCCCCGGTGGAGCACACCAGCTCTGACACCTCTCTCCAAGCAGCTGTAAACAGGCAACACCGAGGCTTGAGGCCTTGTCCTCGCGACGACTGAGGCTATGCATCTCCCCCGCCAGCCGCCAATAAATCAGTGAATCGAACTCGCGGCATTCCGCATTAACAATGTCCGGAAAGGTCTTGCAATCACAAGAAAAGTGACCGAGGCGGCCACTCGCTATTAGACTGTACGCCTCCTTCGACTCAACCAGCAGCAGGATGCACAGCTCCTTCACTTTCTCCGTTAACGAGCAACTTGCTGATGGGGTAGACCTGCAGTACTTTAAGTTCTTAATGTAGAGCAAGATCTTGCGATCATTATAAATACATTCAAGTGGGACAGTAACACCTTCTGTTAACCACAAAGAAGCCGCTGTGACCGAATGCACCGCCATCTTACTAGAACAAATAACAAATTGTTTTTTTATTGTCAAATGTACCGAAGTACAGTGAATACCCTGACCTCTTATACGATAAATCTCCTGATTTCTCAATCTACCTTGCGATGGCTTTGCACCTTAGTGACGACCTGTACTGCCTTTTCTCTGTAACTCTGAATTCTGCTGTTGGTTTACTACTTTGATGTACTTGTGTACAGAATGATCGATCTGGCACACAATCAAAGCTTTTCACTGTATCTCAGTACATTTGACATTAATGGATGAATAACCAATTAACAATAATATTGAGGCTCAAAAATGTAATTAGTGTTTTCAGATGTGATCATTATTTAGTGCTCCCGTGAAGAATGAGAATGGATTATGCTTTCACATTATTCAAAATGTTGCTGGCTGAAGTTGATATGATAGTTGATACAGATCAAATGACTACACAATGTATTGAGTTGGTACAAGGTAAAACAATAACAAAGCACAGAATAAAGTGCAACAGCTCTAGGGAAAGCACAGTGCAGGTAAATTGCAAGAATATAATGACTAGATTGTGAATCAAGAGTCCATCTTATCACTATATGGAAATAATTGAAAGAATATGTAACAATTATAAGAAATAATTTATGTTTTTAAATGATGATCCAGTTCTCATCAGGGAATCGGAGGTCAAGGGGGTCAGCAACTTTAAATTCCTTGGTGTTAACATTTCAGGGGGTCTATCCTGGACCAACACGTAACATACAGCAGCGTCTCTCCTTTCTGAGAAGATTGTGCAGATTCAGCATGTCGTCTACAACTTTGAAAAATTTGTGAAGATGCCTGGTGGAGAGTGTATTGACAGGTTACATCATGGTTATTATGGGAACACCAATGCCCTTGGTGTTGCCACACCAAAACCTGGAAAAAGTAGTGGACACAGCCCAGTCCAAACAGGTCAAGCCCTCCCCGCTTATGAGTACATTTACTTTGAACTTGGAAATCAGTCATGATAGAATGGCAGAGCAGATCCAATGGACCAAGTGGCCTGATTCTGTTCCTATGTCTCAGGGTTTTATGGTATTATGACATCTAAAATTTTACTGGTCATATAGTGGATCCCTTATACTTGTGCCTGTAAACTTGAAACCAACTTTGTGATTTTCAGATTTAGGGTTTGTCGTAATTATAATATTCCTGTTAATGCAAAGCAACAGCTTTTCACAACATTACTATAGGAGCACTATTCTCACTTTCAACCATGTAGATTCATCTCCAGTAAGTTCACTTGTCACTTAAAAGCATCTGATTAAGCCATCTGGATGTAAACCAAACTTTCTCGTTGGAAACAAATTGCACATTAGATCATTCGTAAGCAGTCATGGCACATTCTAGTCACACAGACGTATTAAATCAGCTTTAATATACTAAATATTAAACTGTTTATTTTGAAATTATAGTACTTTAAGCTCTTGGGATTCTTCATTCTTCAAACATCCCAATGTTCATAATTCTAAAACTCCTCGGTAAGAATAAATGTCCTTATTAAACTTATCGTAGATTGAGATGTTCTTCTAAGAGTTTAATTCCTGCCAAACTTTGGAAGGAATCTCATTAGAGATAAGTCACATATTTTCCACTGAAACAAACTTTTTCTATAAAACTGCCTCAGGGCCTATGGAATATTCCTTTTTCTAGATCTCAGTGGTGAGGTTGGTTGGTGTTGGGGTATGGGTTCTTCCTGCAAAAAGAAGCACTAGTTATTTCATATGCTAGGGGTTAGCGCAATTGCTTTACAGCGCCAGTAATCACTGATTGGAATTTGATTCCTGCTACGGTCTGTAAGGAGGCTGCATGTCTCCCCGTAACCACTAGGGTTTCCTCCTGATGCTCTGGTTTCCTCCCACATATCAAAGGCATATGGTTAGGGTGAGTGAGTTGTGTGCATGCTATGTTGTTGCCATCAGCACAATCCTCGCTGATTTGAATAGATGCAAACGATGTATTTCACTGCATGTTTTGATGTTTCAATGTACATGTGACAGATCAGTTAATCTTTATCATTTATCTTCTTTATATTACAAGCTTTGACAAAATTAATATTCATGATTTATTCCAGGAAACTATTAACTGAAGGACTTCATTTATTCAAGCTGTTTCATAGGGAATTAAACAGCTTGTCTCAAACACTGGATCACTTATTTGGCATCTACACGCATTGAAATTCATGCATTTTATGCCAGGCTGCATTTGCACAGATGCTACCCAAACAAAGGCAATACTGACATTTTAGCGCTGAAAAATTCCTACATTAACAACTAGCCAGTTTTAACACTTGTTAATCCTTTAACACCTTTGCCTCTAGGGTTGTGAAGAGAGAACAGTAAAAATGTCCCCACTACACCATCATTGAACAAACATAGCTCTTGACACCTGGATATTTTAACATGTAAAACATCTGTCCTTCTCCAGACACAAGATGAAAAAATTCTACAGTTGGCTGCTAGAGTTTTTGTATCTTAGATACATTTGATTTTGCTCAGAATTAAAAATGATTTACAAATAACTTCTCATGGAATTAGTTTCTTTATTATGGCACATCTTAATATATTCAAGGAAAAGAGCTCATATTATTTCAATATTTAGGTAACTTTTATTGCCTTGGTCAAACGTTGGAGGAATGGGTTCAAGATACTGAGTTCAAATTCAACACGCCCATAATGTATCTGCCTCCACTATCACTCCTGGCAGCACATTCCATTCTCCCACCACTCTCCATGTAAAAAAAAGCTACCTCTCCACATCCACTCTAGCTAGGTTTTTCAATATCTACCAGGTTTCAATGAGCTCTCCCCTCATTCCTCCAATCTCCAACAAGTGCAGGCTGAGAGCCATCGATTGCTCCTCGTATGTAAACCCTTTCATTCCCGGGATCATTCTCATGACCCTCTCCAATGCCAGCGCATCATTTCTTAGATAAGCGGCCCAAAACTACTCACCATATTCCAAGAGCGGTCTGACCAATTCCTTGTAAAGACCTGACTGACAATCCTTTTGAGTTTAAAAGACACGTATTTAACTTTGTTTTATTGTGGTCATTACTTTTTATAAAAAAACCTGCCCCCGAAGGATTTGATAGTTTGGCCTCAAACAATTAATAGTTCGTTTGAAGCTGGCAGAAAGATATAAATGAGCCAACGAGATATTGCGTAGAACTGTAGCTCACAAGAAATATGTGCATCGTAGTTTAAAGTGAAAAGTGTAACTGCTTGCTATTTTCCTTGAAATTCAGATAGATTTTAGAACATAGAACATAGAACATAGAATAGAACAGCACAGTACAGGCCCTTCAGCCCAATGTTGTGCCGACCCTTAAACCCTGCCTCCCACATAACACCCCACCTTAAATTCCTCCATATATCTGTCTAGTAGTCTCTTAAATTTCACTAGTGTATCTGCGTCCACCACTGACTCAGGCAGTGCATTCCACGCACCAACTGCTCTCTGAGTAAAAAACCTTCCTCTAATATCCCCCTTGAACTTCCCACCCCTTACGTTAAAGCCATGTCCTCTTGTACTGAGCAGTGGTGCCCCTGGGGAAGAGGCGCTGGCTATCCACTCTATCTATTCCTCTTAATATCTTGTATACCTCTATCATGTCTCCTCTCATCCTCCTTCTCTCCAAAGAGAAAAGCCCTAGCTCCCTTAATCTCTGATCATAATGCATACTCTCTAAACCAGGCAGCATCCTGGTAAATCTCCTCTGTACCCTTTCCAATGCTTCCACATTCTTCCTATAGTGAGGTGACTAGAACTGGACACAGTACTCCAAGTGTGGCCTAACCAGAGTTTTATAGAGCTGCATCATTACCTCGTGACTCTTAAACTCTATCCCTTGACTTATGAAAGCTAACACCCCATAAGCTTTCTTAACTACCCTATCTACTTATGAGGCAACTTTCAGGGATCTGTGGACATGTACCCCCAGATCCCTCTGCTTCTCCACACTACCAAGTATCTTGCCATTTATTTTGTACTCTGCCTTGGAGTTTGTCCTTCCAAAGTGTACCACCTCACACTTCTCCGGGTTGAACTCCATCTGCCACTTCTCAGCCCACTTCTGCATCCTATCAATTTCTCTCTGCAATCTTCAACAATCCTCTACACTATCCACAACACCACCAACATTTGGCTCGTCTGAAAACTTGCCAACCCACCCTTCTACCCCCACATCCAGGTCGTTAATAAAAATCACGATAAGTAGAGGTCCCAGAACCGATCCTTGTGGGACACCACTAGTCACAACCCTCCAATCCGAGTGTACTCCCTCCACCACGACCCTCTGCTTTCTGCAGGCAAGGCACTTCTGAATCCACCTGGCCAAACTTCCCTGGATCCCATGCCTTCTGACTTTCTGAGTAAGCCTACCATGTGGAACTTTGTCAAATGCCTTACTAAAATCCATGTAGATCACATCCACTGCACTACCCTCATCTATATGCCTGGTCACCTCCTCAAAGAACTCTATCAGGCTTGTTAGACATGATCTGCCCTTCACAAAGCCATGCTGACTGTCCCTGATCAGACCATGATTCTCTAAATGCCCATAGATCCTATCTCTAAGAATCTTTTCCAACAGCTTTCCCACCACAGACATAAGGCTCAGTGGTCTATAGTTACCTGGACTATCCCTACTACCTTTTTTGAACAAGGAGACAACATTCACCTCCCTCCAATCCTCCGGTACCATTCCCGTGGACAATGAGGACATAAAGATCCTAGCCAGAGGTTCAGCAATCTCTTCCCTTGCCTTGTGGAGCAGCCTGGAGAATATTCCGTCAGGCCCCGGGGACTTATCCGTCCTAATGTATTTTAACAACTCCAACACCTCCTCTCCCTTAATATCAACATGCTCCAGAACATCAACCTCACTCATATTGTCCTCACCGTCACCAAGTTCCCTCTCATTGGTGAATACCGAAGAGAAGTATTCACTGAGAACCTTGCTCACTTCTACAGTCTCCAGGCACATCTTCCCACCTTTATCTTTAATCGGTCCTACCTTTACTCCTGTCATCATTTTAAGCATCATTTCTCTCTCTATAGCGTGATCTAGCAGTGGAAAAGAGGTGACAACTCTCTGTCCCCTGTGACAAGTCAAATTGTCAGGTGATCAATTAGTTTTTTTTGGATTGCAGATCATGGTCTCCCTTGGAGGCTTTGCTATTGCTTGCTTGGTGGGTGGTGAGTGCTGGGTGCTGATGCTTTTTGCTGAAATAAATGGAGGAGGGATGGTCGATGTTTTTCTGCTGCCTGTGCATGTGAAGGGGGAAGGGGGTTTTGAGGTTCTGATATTTTACCGACATCATTTTTTTGGGATTCTCTTCTGTTTTTGTGGACGTCTGTGAAGAGTAAGAATCAGAATATTTTATAAATCGTAAGGGACTGGGTAACGTTGATGTTCAAAAGGATCTAGTTATCATTATACACATGTTATTCAGTGTCAGTGCACAGGTGCTACAAGCGATTATGGAAATGGCTTGGTTGTCCTCTAGTATGGGAGGGTTGGAGTACAGAAGTCAAATCACAAACAAGAGAAAATCTGCATATGCTGGAAATCCGAGCAACACACACAAAATGCTGGAGGAACTCAGCAGGTCAGGCAACATCTATGGAAAAAAGTAGAGTCAACATTCTGCTGAGGGGTTTCGGCCCAAAACGTTGACAGTACTTTTTTCCATAGATGCTGCCTGGCGTGCTGAGTTCCTCCAGCATTTTGTGTGTGTTGTGTGGAGTACAGAAATCCTGCTTTATAGAACCTTGATGGAATTTGTGAGAACAGTTTTGGACTCAAGCAGGGAGAAGGTAGAGGAGTCTGAAGATCCACGCTCAATCATCCATGAACCCATGACAACTTTGAATGGTCCATGAACCCATGCCAACTCTGAATGGTCCATGAACCCATGCCAACTCTGAATGGTCCATGGACCCATGCCAACTCTGAATGGTCCATGAACCCACGCCAACTCTGAATGGTCAATGAACCCATGCCAACTCTGAATGGTCCACGGACCCATGCCAACTCTGAATGGTCAATGAACCCATGCCAACTCTGAATGGTCCATGGGCCCATGAACACCACTTCATTATTCTCTCATGATGCATTTATTTATTTTTGTTATCTATAGATGTTTATGGCTTTGCACTGTACTGTTGCCATAGAAAACCTTCCACATCATAACTCAGTGATAATAAACCTGATTCTGATTCTCTACCTAAAAAAGCATGAAGTTACCACTACAGTGATGTACAGTACTAGACTGGTTCCTGGGATGATGAGCTTGCTGTATGAGGATAGTCTGAGTAAATTTAGCCTGAATTCTCTACACTTCATTTGAATGAGAATTGATCACAACGAAAGCAGAAGGCAGGCACAGCACACCCAAACACCATGAGCTCTTTTTCTTTTTGTGGGGGGTTTTCTTAAAAACAATAGCCAGTCTGCAGGCACAGGAAGCACAGGAAGAGGTATTGGCGGCAGCAGAAGGCAGGCGGAGCACCAGCAAGTGCAGTGAATTCTTTATCCTTGTATGGGGGTCTTTCTTATTTTTTAAACCATAAAAGAGAGACAGGGTCTAGCGGAGTGGCCATCGTCAGTGCAGCCATTGTCAGAGTGGGGGGTTAGAATCAGAGTGGGAAGTTAGAGACTTTGACTCAAGAGGCTTCGACGAGAAGAGGCTGAGGCAAAAGAAACAGGGAAGAAGAGTAGGCTTTTCCTTTCGTTATTGCTGATTTGGTCTTGGTTGCCCATTGTACAGTACAGGCAGGATGGCAGATATGGCAGTGGAGTGCCCCTCCTGTAGGATGTGGGAATTCATGGAACCTGATGATTACACTTGCGGGAAGTGCAGCCAACTCCAGCCCAAGAAATTTCGAATTAAGGAGTGGTGCTGGAGTTGGATGAACTAAGGATCACCCGGGCGGCAGAGTAATTGATAGATATTGAGCAAGTGGTTACACCCAGGGTGCAGAATTCAGGGAGTAGATGGGTGAACACCGAGAGGTAAAGGGAGAAAGAAGTCAGTGTAGGGTCCCACTGTGGCCATTCCCCTCAGTAACAGGAATACCCCTTTGGATATTGCTGAGGGGATGACTTATCTGGGCAAGGTAGCAGCAGTCAGACCAATAGCACTGTGGTTGGCTCTGAGCCTCAGAAGGGTAGGGTGAAGTCAGGTGGAGCAATGGTCAAAGGGGACTTGATATTTAGAGGGACAGATAGGAGACTCTGTGGCAGCAAAAGAGATGCCAGGATAGTGTGTTACCTCCCAGGTGCTAGGGTCCAGGATATCTCTGAGTGGTTGCAGAATATTCTTGAAGGGGAGGGTGAGCAGCCGGAGGTTGTGGTACATATTGGTACCAATGACATAGGCAGGAGAGGAGTAGAGGTCCTGAGCAGTAAGGTTAAGGAGTTATGAAGGAAGCTGAAGAGCAGGACAACCAAGGTTACTCCCAGTGCCACAAACTAGTGAAGGTCAGAACAGGCAGAGCGCACAGATGAATGAGTGGCTGAGGAGATGGTGCAGGGGGCAGGGTTCATTGAAACCTTTTCTGGGGAAGGGATAACCTGTACAAGTGGGAAGGGTTGCACCTGAACTGGGGAGGAATCAATATCATGGGAGGGAGGTTTGCTAATGCTATTGGGGAGGGTTTAAACTAGATTTGCAGGTGGGTGGGAACCGAAGTGAAGAGACAGAGCATGGGGTGGTTGGCGCACAAATAGAGAAAGCTTGTAGGGAGTTTATGAGAAGGGATAGGCACATGATAGAGCAAAGAAGCACTCAGCCAGGTTTGAGATGTGTCTATTTTAATGCAAGGAGTATCATAAGCAAGATGGATGAACTTAGAGCATGGATCAATATGTGAACCTACGATGTTGTGGCCATTACAGAGACTTGGATGTCTCAGGGGCAGGAATGCTGCTGAGTGCGCCAGCCTTTAGATGTTTCAGAAAGGACAGGGAGAGAGGCAAAAGAGGTGGGGGGCATTGCTAATCAGAGATAGTATCACGGCTGCAGGAAAGAAGGAAGTCATGGAGGGATTGTCTACTGAGTCAGTGTGGGTGGAAGTCAGAAACAGGAAGGGGGCAAATAACTCTACTGGGTGTTTTTATAGACCACCCAATAGTAACAGGGACATCGAGGAGCAGATAGGGAGGCAGATTGTGGAACGGTGTAATAATAATGGGGTTGTTGTGATGGGAGATTTACTTTCCAAATATTGAATGGCATCTCTTTAGAGGAATGTGTTTGGATGGGGTGGAGTTTGTTAGGTTGTTCAGTAAAGTTTCCTGATGCAATATGTAGATAAACCAACTAGAGGAGGAGCTGTACTTGATCAGGTATTGGGAAATGAACCTAGTCAGGTGTCAGATCTCTCAGTGGAAGAGCATTTTGGAGGTAGTGATCACAACTCTATCTCCTCTACCATAGTGCTGGAGAGGGTTAGGAGCAGACAATTTGGGAAAACATTTAATTGGGGTAGGGGCAAAATTAATGCTATTAGGCAGGAACTTGGGAACATAAATTGGGAGCAGATGTTTTCAGGGAAGTGCACGGCAGAAATGTGGCAAATGTTCAGGGGACATTTACGTGGTGTTCTGCATGGTTATGTTCCATTGAAGCAGGGAAAGGATGGTAGGGTAAAAGAACCATGGTGTACAAAGGATGTAAAAAATCTAGTTAGGAAGAAAAGAAAAGCTTACGAAAGGTTGAAGAAACTAGGTACTGTTAGAGCTCTAGAAAATTACAAGGTTACCAGGAAGGAGCTTAAGAATGAAATTTGGAGAGCTAGAAAGGGCCACGAGAAGGCCAAGGTGATCAGAATTAAGGAAAGCCCAAGTATGTGATGAGCAAGAGGATGAGCCATGTGAGAATAGGACCAATCAAGTGTGATAGTGGAAATGTGTGCATGGAGTCGGAGGAGATAGTAGAGGTACTTAATGAATATCTTGCTTCAGTATTCACCGGGGAAAATGACCTTGGCAATTGTGGGGATGACTTACAGCAGACTGAAAGGCTTGAGTATATAGACATTAAGAAGGAGGATGTGCTGGAGCTTTTGAAAAGCATTAAGTTAGATAAATAGCTGGGTCTGGACAAGATATACCCTAGGCTACTGTGGGAAGTGAGGGAAGAGATTGCTGAGCCTCTCGCGATGGTCTTTGCATCATTAATAGGGACGGGTGAAGTACCAGAGGATTGGAGGTTTTCAAATGTTGTTCCCTTGTTCAAGAAAGGGAGTAGAAATAACCCAGGAAATTATAGACCAGTGAGTCTTACTTCAGTGGTGGGCAAGTTGTTGGAGAAAGTTGGATTTATGAGCATTTGGAGAGACATAATCTGATCTGGGATAGTCAGCATGACTTTGTCAAGAGCAGGTCATGCCTTATGAAGCTTATTAAATTCTTTGGGGATGTAGCAAAACACATTGATGAAGGTAGAGCAGTGGATGTAGTGCATATGGATTTCAGTAAAACATTTGATAAGGTTCCCCATGTGAGGCTCATGGGATCCAAGGTGAGCTTGCTTTGTGGATTCAGAATTAGCTTGGCCACAGAGGCAAAGGGTGGTTGTGGATGGTTCATATTCTGCCTGGAGGTCAGTGACCAGTGGTGTTCCATAGGGGTCTGTTCTGGGTGCGCTCCTCTTTGTGATTTTTATAAATGACCTGGATGAGGAAGTAGAAGGTTGTGTTAATAAGTCTGCTGATGACACAAAAATTGGGGGTGTTGTGGATCGTCTGGAGGGCTGTCAGAGGTTACAGCAGGCATTGATAGGATGCAGAACTGGACTGAGAAGTGGCAGATGGAATTTAACCCAAATAAGTGAAAAGTGGTTCATTTTGGTAGGCCAAATTTGAAGAATATAATATTAATGGGAAGACTCTTAGCAGTGTGAAGAATCTGAGAGATCTTGGGGTCCGTGTCCATTGGACACTCAAAGCTGCTGCGCAGCTTGATGGTGGTGTTAAGAAGATGTATGGTTTGTTGACATTCATCAACTGTGGGATTGAGTCCAAGAGCCACGGGTTAATGTTACGGCTATATAAGATCTTACAAACGTAGTTAGACTCCTCTTGGAGTACTGTGTTCAGTTCTGGCCACTTCACTACAGGAAGGATGTGGATACTATAGAGAGATTGCAGAGGAGATCTGCAAGGATGTTGCCTGGATTGGAGGATGTGCCTTATGAGAATAAGTTGAGTGAACTTTTCTCCTTGGAATGACAGAGGATGAGAGGTTACCTGTTGGAGGTGAATTGAATTGAATTGAATTGACTTTATTTCTTACATCCTTCACATGCATGAGGAGTAAAAATCTTTATGTTACATCTCCATCTAAATGTGCAATGTACAATTTATTGTAATTTGTAATAAATAAATTTTCAACAGGACAGTCACACTGCACAGGACCAAATGAAGATGCAGAGCGTCGTAAATTTAGTTGGTTCCATCTTGGGAACTAGCCTACAAAGCACCCAGGACACCTTCAAGGAGTGGTGTCTCTGAAAGGCAGCGTCTATTATTAAAGACCTCTAGCACCCAGGGCATGCCCTTTTCTCACCGTTACCATCAGGTAGGAGGTACAGAAGCCTGAAGGCACACACTCAGCGATTCAGGAACAGCTTCTTCCCCTCTGCCATCCAATTCCTAAATAGACATTGTACCCTGGAACACTATCTCAATTTTTAAATATATTGTGGTCGCGCTGATGCGCAACGAATGAAAGCAACACACTGAGCTGAGCAGGGTCTGGTTGAGCTGTTTACTGTTTCAATCCGCACGTGCTTAAGTGCCCGCTCCCAGCATCCCCCGCACTTTGCGGGGCAGAAGTGACATCGGCTTCCAGGCCGAGGTCTACCCCGCACTCAGAGCCCTCTCGGTTGTCGCTGCCTCAGACTCGCCCGCGACTGCTGGAGCTGGTTCGCTTGCCGCATGGGTGAGCCACCACATGACCCCCCCCCCCCCCGCAGAACCGGCGATAGGAAGTGCAGAGTCCACAGCCTGTTCACTCTCAGTTCTTTTAGGTGGCTGGCCTCCTTGTCGTAGGGGTGGTACCACAACCGGGTGTTCAAGGTCTAGATGCACTGGTTTGAGACGGTCAATGGAAAAGTCTCTTCACGACCGCCAATGTCGAGAGTGCAGGTCATCCCATTATGGTGCATCACCTTGTAGGGTTCCTCGTATGGTTGCTGCAGGGGTGGTCTGTGCACGCCTCGGCAAACAAAAACATACTTGCTCTGTTGTAGGTCCTTGGGCATGAAAGAGGGTGTTGTTCCATGATGGGACATCGGGACTGGGGCAAGTGTTCCAAGCCACTCCTGGAGTTTAGTTAGGACCGCCGTAGGTGTGTCCTCTTGGCCACGGGGTGCTGGCACAAACTCATCAGGATCTGTAAGCGGGGCACAGTAAACCAGTTCGGCCAATGATGCGGCCAGGTCCTCCTTGGACGCCGTGTGGATGCCAAGCAGCACCCAGGGGAGTTCATCAACCCAGTCTGGGCCTCGGAGGCGTGCCATCAGGGCCGACTTCAAGTACCTGTGGAAACGTTCCACCAGGCCGTTAGACTGCGGGTGATAACCAGTCGTTCGGTGGAGCTGGGTTCTGAGGAGTTGTGCCAGTGCAGACCACAAAGCCGATGTGAACTGCACACCCCTGTCTGAAGTGACGTGGGCTGGGAGTCCGAACCGTGCCACCCAGCTGGTAATCAGGGCTCTGGCGCATGTCTCCGTGGCTGTGTCAGCGAGTGGGATAGCTTCTGGCCACCTCGTGAACCTGTCCACCACGGTGAACAGATATCTCGCTCCTCTCAAAACTGGCAGTGGGCCGACGATGTCCACGTGGACATGTTCAAACCTCCTATGTGTCGGCTGGAAGGGTTGCAGTGGGACCCTCACATGCCTCTGGATTTTGGAGGTTTGACAGTGCGTCCATGTCCTGGCCCAGTGCCTGACCTGCTTGCGTAGGCCGTGCCACACAACCTGTCTGCGATCAGCCGGATGGTCACCCGGATGGAAGGGTGGGCTAAACTGTGCAAGGTGTCGAAAACGCGGCGCCTCCAAGCAGTCGGGACAGTGGGCCTAGGTTGCCTGGTGGACACAACGCAAAGGAGCTCATTACCTTCAGGCGCAATGGGTATGTCTTCGAGGTGGAGTCCTGAGACCGCGGTTTGGTATGCCGGCATCTCGCTGTCCAGTCGTTGCACCTTAGCTAACGCCGCATAATCCACCCCCGGAGACAGAGAGTACACTGACTGGACGGAGGTGCATGACAGTGCATCGGCTACCATGTTGTTCTTCCCGGAGATGTGCTTGATCGTGGTGGCAAACTCCAAGATGTACAACAGGTGGCATTGCCAGCGGCCCAACCACGGGTCTAACACTTTGACAAACGCAAAAGTAGGGGACTTGTGGTCTGTGAAGACCGTGAACTCCCTCCCTTCCAGGAAATACCTGAAGTGCCGGATGGCAAGGTCCAGGGCCAGCAGCTCCCTGTTGAAAGCGCTGTACTTAAGTTCCGGGGGTCGGAGGTGCCAGCTGAAAAAAGCGAACGGCTTCCACTGGCCTTTGATGAGCTGCTGGAGCACACCGTCAACTGCCGCGTCGGAGGCGTCCACAGTGAGGGCAGTGGGGGCGTCGACCCGGGGGTGGACCAGGAGCATGGTGTTCGCTTGTATGTTCTTGGCTTGTTCAAAAGCTGCCGTTGCCTCCTCTGTCCAGGTGACCTCTTTGACCTTGCCGGACATCAAGCCGAAAAGGGGCCACATGATCTGGGCCGCTGAGGGCAGGAAATGGTGATAAAAGTTAACCATCCCAACAAATTCCTGCAGGCCTTTAACAGTGCTGGGTCTGGCGAATTGGCAGATGGCTTCAACTTTTGCCAGCAGGGGCACAGCTCCATGGCGGTTGATCCAGTGTACCAAGAAGTCGATGGCAGGTAGGCTGAACTGGCACTTGGCAGGGTTGAGAGCCAGGCCGTAGTTGCTTAGGCAGCAGCAGAGCAGGCATAAATGTGCTAGATGTTCCTGGCGGGAGTGGCTGGCGATAAGTATGTCATCCAGGTAGATGAACAGAAAGTCCAGATCTCGCCCTGCTGCGTCCATCAGGCGCTGGCACGTCTGCGCCACGTTTTTGAGCTCGAACGGCATCCTGAGGAACTTGAACAGGTCAAAGGGGGTAATGAGAGCCGTCTTAGGTACATCGTCCGGGTGGACTGGGATCTGATGATACCCTCGGACCAGGTCAATCTTCGAAAAGATGCGCACCCCGTGCAGGTTGGCCGTAAAGTTCTGGATGTGTGGTACCGGATAGCGATCGGACGTGGTTGCGTTGTTCAGCCTCCTATAGGCGCCGCATGGTCTCCACCCTCCCGCGGACTTGGGCACCATATGGACTGGTGGAAGAAGCTGTCCCGGAGCCTGTTAGTCCTGGCTTTAACCTGCGGTACCATTTCCCAGATGATAGCAGCTGGAAGTTTGTGGTTGGGGTGACTAGGGTCCCCAAAGATCCTTTGGGCTCTCTTCATGTAAATGTCCTGAATAGTGGGAAGTTCACATCTCCAGATGCGCTGGGCTGTCCGCACCATTCTCTGCAGAGTCCTGCAGTTGAGAGAAGTACAGTTCCCTTACCAGGTAGTGATGCAGCCAGTCAGGATGCTCTCAATGGTGCCCCTGTAGAAAGTCATTTGGATTTGGGAACCCATACCAGACCTCCTCAACCGTCCGAGGTGAAAGAGGCGCTGTTGTACTTTTCTCACCACACAACCAATATGAACAGACGATGTGAAATGCTCAGTGATGTGTGTGCTAAGGAACTTAAAGCCGTTCACCTTTCAACCCCAGATCCACTGATGTCAATAGGGGTGAGTCTGTCTCTGTTTGTCCTGTAGTCCACAACCAGCTCCATAGATGGAGAGTTTGTTCTCTTGACACAGCTGTTCCACTGATTCAGACTACCTTGTTATCAGTTGAGATAAGGCCAATCAATACTCATAGTCATAATCATAGTCATAGTTTATTGATCCCGGGGGAAACTGGATTTCATCACAGTTGCACCATAAATAATAAATAGTAATAGAACCATAAATAGTTAAATAGTAATATGTAATTTATGCCAGTAAGTTATGAAATAAGTCCAGGACCAGCCTATTGGCACAGGGTGTCTGACCTTCCAGGGGAGGAGTTGTAAAGTTTGATGGCCACAGGCAGGAATGACTTCCTATGACACTCTGTGTTGCATCTCGGAGGAATGAGTCTCTGGCTGAATGTACTCCTGTGCCCACCCAGTACATTATGTAGTGGATGGGAGACATTGACCAAGATGGCATGCAACTTAGACAGCATCCTCTTTTCAGACACCACCGTCAAAGAGTCCAGTTCCATCCCCACAACATCACTGGCCTTACGAATGAGTTTGTTGATTCTGCTGGCGGCTGCTACCCTCAGCCTGCTGCCCCAGCACACAACAGCAAACATGATCACACTGGCCACCACAGACTCGTAGAACATCCTCAGCATCGTCTGAGAGATGTTAAAGGACCTCAGTCTCCTCAGGAAATAGAGACGGCTCTGACCCTTCTTGTAGACAGCCTCAGTGTTCTTTGACCAGTCCAGTTTATTTTCAATTTGTATCCCCAGGTATTTGTAATCCTCTACCATGTCCACACTGACCCCCTGGATGGAAACAGGGGTCTCCGGTGCCTTAGCTCTCCTCAGGTCTACCACCAGCTCCTTAGTCTTTTTCACATTAAGCTGCGGATAATTCTGCTCACACCATGTGACAAAGTTTCCTACCATAGCACTGTACTCAGCCTCATCTCCCTTGCTGATGCATCCAACTATGGCAGAGTCATCAGAAAACTTCTGAAGATGACAAGACCCTGTGCAGTAGTTGAAGTCCGAGGTGTAAATGGTGAAGAGAAAGGGAGACAAGACAGTCCCCTGTGGAGCCCCAGTGCTGCTGATCACTCTGTTGGACACACAGTGTTGCAAGCACACGTACTGTGGTCTGCCAGTCAGGTAATCAAGAATCCATGACACCAGGGAAGCATCCACCTGCATTGCTGTCAGCTTCTCCCCCAGCAGAGCAGGGCAGGTGGTATTGAACGCACTGGAGAAGTCTAAAAACATGACCCTCACAGTGCTCGCTGGCTTGTCCGGGCGGGCGATACAATGTGGTATCGTCAGCAAATTTAATTAACAAATTGGAGCTGTGGGTGGCGACACAGTCATGGGTATACAAAAGGTGTAGAAGGTGATGAGAAACATTGATCGTATGGATAGCCAGAGGCTTTTTCCTAAGGCTGAAATGGCTAACATGAGGGGGTATAGCTTTAAGGTGCTTGGAAGTAGGCACAGGGGGGATGTCAGAGGTAAGTTTTTTCACACAGAGTGGTGGGTGCATGAGACGCACTGCTGGAAAAAGATAGTCATAGTCATAGTCATACTTCATTGATCCTGGGGGAAATTGGTTTTCATTACAGTTGTTCCATAAATAATAAATAGTAATAGAACTATAAATAGTTAAATAGTAGTATGTAAATTATGCCAGTAAATTATGAAATAAGTCCAGGACCAGCCTATTGGCTCAGGGTGTCTGACCCTCTAAGGGAGGAGTTGTAAAGTTTGATGGCCACAGACAGGAATGGCTTCCTATGATGCTCAGTGTTGCATCTCAGTGGAATGAGTCTCTGGCTGAATGTACTCCTGTGCCCACCCAGTACATTATGTAGTGGATGGGAGACATTGTCCAAGATGGCATGCAACTTAGACAGCATCCTCTTTTCAGACACCACCGTCAGGGAGTCCAGTTCCATCCCCACAACATCACTCGCCTTACGAATGAGTTTGTTGATTCTGTTGGTGTCTGCCACCCTCAGCCTGCTGCCCCAGCACACAACAGCGAACATGATAGCAGTGGCCACCACAGGCTCGTAGAACATCCTCAGCATCATCCGGCAGATGTTAAAGGACCTCAGTCTCCTCAGGAAATAGAGACGGCTCTGACCCTTCTTGTAGACAGCCTCAGTGTTCTTTGACCAGTCCAGTTTATTGTCAATTTGTATTCCCAGGTATTTATAATCCTCCATCATGTCCACACTGACCCCCTGGATGGAAACAGGGGTCACCGGTACCTTAGCTCTCCTCAGGTCTACCACCAGCTCCTTAGTCTTTTTCACATTAAGCTGCAGATAATTCTGCTCACACCATGTGACAAAGTTTCCTACCGTAGTCCTGTACTCAGCCTCATCTCCCTTGCTGATGCATCCAACTATGGCAGAGTCATTGGAAAACTTCTGAAGATGACAAGACCCTGTGCAGTAGTTGAAGTCCGAGGTGTAAATGGTGAAGAGAAAGGGAGACAAGACAGTCCCCTGTGGAGCCCCAGTGCTGCTGATCACTCTGTTGGACACACAGTGTTGCAAGCACACGTACTGTGGTTTGCCAGTCAGGTAATCAAGAATCCATGATACCAGGGAAGCATCCACCTGCATTGCTGTCAGCTTCTCCCCCAGCAAGAGCAGGGCGGATGGCGTTGAACACACTGGAGAAGTTAAAAAACATGACCCTCACAGTGCTCGCTGGCTTGTCCAGGTGGGCATAGACACGGTTCAGCAGGAAGACGACGGCATCCTCAACTCCTAGTCGGGGCTGGTAGGCGAACTGGAGGGGATCTAAGTGTGGCCTGACCATAGGCCAGAGCAGCTCCAGAACAAGTCTCTCCAGGGTCGAGGCCAATGCAGGGATCTTTTAAGGGACTCTTAGAGATGTACATGGAGCTTAGAAAAATAGAAGGTTATGCAGTAGGGAAATTCTAGGCAGTTTCTTGACTAGGTTACATGGTCAGCATAATATTGTGGGCCGAAGGGCCTGTAATGTGCTGCAGATTTCTATTTTCTATGTTCTATGGAACTTTAAAAATTCTTCTAACGATTGATAGGGTGAATGGAGGACCTTATTCCCATTGGCTGAAAAGGTTCATGTCATGACTCAGAGTCTCCAATTAAGAGGGAGGTCATTTAGAACTAGAAGAGAAATGTCTTCAGTCAAAAGCTGATATATCTTTGGAATTGTTTAATCAAGACAGCTGTGGGGACACAGTCACTGGGTTCATTGAAAACAGCTGCCCAGATTCACTGTGAATACCACCTTTTAATCTGGCAGTTACTGAGGTACAGTATGCTACTGATGCAGAGCAAAGAGAGAAGCCGATCACTGTAAAACTCTCCTGGTTTCTAGCTGAATAGACAAAGTTTCTGTGATTGCCATAATGCTGGAAATACCCTAACAAAACGCAGTGACATTAAAGTATGGGAACAGTGTTAACTTTGTTAAAGAGACATTTGTTAAAGATAATGAGTTAATGATGACACCTGATTGTATCAACAATTCTAAAAAGTTGGCTACGTTCTGCATGAAATGGATAGGGAGTGAAAGGTACTGAGCAATATGATATTTCCTATTCACTGTAATAAGTTGGTTGACTGTAAATATATATTTCAGTCCTGCATTGTTCTATACTGCATATGAAACATTGGTTTGTTTGGCTTACAAGAACAAAAAAAAAACAAAACCTAGACAATTGTGATACTAACATTCATTGTTTTAGCAATTTGTATTTTTTCTAACCTGGGCCTTCCTGTAGGGACATTATTTACTGCTCATTGTGTGTTGATTCTGAGAAGGTGGTGTTGTGTTACCTCCTGAACAGTTATTGAAAGTGCTTCCACACTGGTTTTGGTAGGATATTGATGATGAAGGAAATGCGATATATTTCCAAAGCCATTGTGACTTGGAAGGATTCTGCAGGTAATGGTGTTCTTTTATGCTTGCTACCCACTCTCTGAGTAGTCGAGGTCACACGTTTGGGAGATACTATTGCTTCAGTATTCACCAGTGAGAGGCACCTTAATGAATTTGAGGACAGCGTAGAACAAGCTGACATACTGAAACATGCTGAAGTTAAGAAAGAGAAAGTGCAGAAACTTCTGAAAAACGCTGAGAATAGTTAAGTCCCTTGGGCCGGAAGGGATATACAGTAAGTTACTATTAGGAGCTAGGGAAGAGATTGCTGTGCGTTGGCAACAATCTTTGTGTCTTGACGGGCCACAAGAGTAGTACCAGAAGAATGGAGGGTAGCAAATGTTATTCCTTTGTTCAAGAAAATTAATAGGAATAGTCTTAGACCAGTGAGTCTTACATCAGTGGTGGGCAAACTATAGGAGAGGATTCTTCGAGGCAGGATTTACAAACGTTTGAAGTATAGTCTGACTAGAGTTAGTCAGCATGGGTTTGTGAGGGGCAGGTCATGCCTCATGAGCCTGACTGAATTCTTTGAGGACCTGACAAAACAAATTGATGAAGGTAGAGCAGTGGATGCGGTGTATATGAATTTTCGTAAGGCATTCTACAAGGTTTATTATGGTAGGTTCATACAGAAAGTCAGGAGGAATGGGATCCAGGAAAACTTGGCTGCATGGATTCAGAAATGGCTTGCCTATGGAAGGCAGAGAGTAGCAGTAGATGGATTGTATTCTGTCTGGAGGTCTGTGATTAATGGTGCTCTGCAGGGACCTGTACTGGGAATACTGCTCTTTGTGATTCTTATAAACGACTTGGATGAGGAAGTGGAAGGGAGGATTAGTAAGTGTGCAGATGATGGAATTGTGGATAATGGAGAAGGTTGCCGTAGATTACAATGGGACATTGATGGGATGCAGAGCTGTGCTGAGTTGGAGTTTAATCCGGAAATGTAGGATGTGATGAGCTTTGGAAGGTTGAACTTGAAAGCAGAGTAGAAGATTAATGGTAGGATGATTAACAGTGTGGAAGAACAGAGGGATCTTGGCATCCAAGTCCATAGATCTTCAAAGTTGTCAGGCAAATAGATAGGGTGGATAAGGAAAAGGTACTTTCCAAGAGGACCACAACCTTGTCGTTGTAATCTCCTCAAAGAATTCCAACAGGTTCATCAGGCATGATTTTCCCTCAAGGAAACCATGCTGACTTTGTACTATCGTGTCCTGTGTCACCAAGTACTCCATAACCTCATCCTTTAACAATTGACTCTAACATCTTCCCAACCATGGAGGTCAGGTGAACTGGTCTATAATTTCCTTCTGCTGCCTTCCTCCTGAGTGGAGTGACATTTGCAATTTTCCAGTCCTCTGGCACGATGCAGAGTCCAATGATTTTTGAAAGATCATTTCTAATGCCACCACAACCTCTAACAGTACCTCTTTCAGAACCCTAGGGTGCAGTTCATCTGGTCTGAGTGACTTATGTACCTTTAGGTCTTTCAGCTTTTTGAGCACCTTCTCCCTTGTAATAGTAACTGCACCCACTCCTTTTCCTTCACACACTACAACATCAGGCATACTGCTAGTGTCTTCCACAGTGAAGACTGATGCAAAGTACTCATTTAGTTCATCTGCCACCTCCTTGTCCCCTGTTAGTATTTCTTCTGTCTCATTTTCTAGTGGTCCTATATCCACTGTCATTTTTCTTTTATTTTTTACATACTTGAAAAACGCCTTTTACATAAGAGGCATTGAAAGAGGGAACAGCCAATGTCTTTTTCCTAGGGCAGAAACGACTTACACAATAAGGCATAATTTTAAGGTGATTGTAAGAAAATATAGTGGGGATGTCAAAGGTAATTTTTTTCTACACAGAGAGTATACATAGGACACACTGCTGGGGTGGTGGTAGAAGCAGATATGTTAGGGACATTAGAAAGACTTACACAGATAAAAGAAAAATGGAGGCCTATGTGGGAGGGATGCGCTAGATTGATCTTGGATTAGGTTATGAAAGTAGGCACAACATCATGGGCTGAATGCCTGAACTATGCAGTACTGTTCTATGTTCTATGTTCTAAGTTCGTTCCCTTCCATGACCCTGGTGGTACCTCTGGGAATTCTGTTTCTTCAAAGCTGGACTCCAGTGAAACTCGTTGGGTGTATTTATAACAGAGGTTCTTGATCAGTAAGTGCATCCAAGGTTATTGGGAGAAGGCAGGAGAATGGGGTCGAGAGGGAAAATAGATCAGCCATGATCGGATGACAGAGCAGACTCAATGGGCTGAATAGTCTAAATTCTCACCTATGTCTTAAGGTATTATGGTCTTACCATGTGAAGTGGGTGGAAACCTTGCAATCTGATTTTGGCATAATTGGTCTAAACCTCACTTGACTTGGAATGCACTGTGGTGAAGCTTACATCATGTGGGATCTGCAGCAAAGACAGTGCATTATCCATCAGTCCTGGTGACTATGTAAAAAGCACTTGCCTTTATATGAAGCACCTAAGCACACAGATCATTATATTCCAGGATATTTGCAAACAATCAATTATTACAAAAAACAGCAGTGATTCTTAAATAGGTAAGTGGCGCAGTTCACTCGTGCACATCATAAAGTGAATGAGTGTCTGGTGAACCAGTTTTGTTGGAATTTCTTGAAGCAGAAATGTCTGGCAGAGCACGGGGAGAAGTCATTGTTCTTGGATTAACATCGTAAACTCTTTCACCCCCAGCCAAACTGACAGACAGGACTCTGACCTTCATGATGATTAAAAGAGGGTTTCCTTCGGTTAGTATTTATTTGTCAACGTCAGGAGTTTTGAAAAATCTGGAGACAGTATCATAGCTGCTGAAGGTCACATCCAGTGATGTGGCCATTATAGCTCTTGCCTTACAGCTCCAGCAATCTGGTTCAGACCTGACCTTGGGTGCTAGTGGTTGTTGTCTGCCCTGCCTGGAGTTTGCATGTTCTCCCTTGACAACGTGGGTCTCATCAAGCTGCTTTGTTTCCTGCCCCATTCCAAAGACATGTTGGTTGCCAGGTTAATTGGCCACTATAAATAGATGGTAAAAGCTGAGAGGGGTTGATGGGAAATGCAGAGAAATATAATAAGTGGGATGAGAGTACGATGAGTGTTCAGGTACACTGTCGATAGTGCACAGTTGAAGGTGCCCTGGTACGTTGCCTCATGGCCTGTTTCAGTAATCCTAATGCGAGAGCCTGCAGAGAGTCGTGGACGGAGCTTGGCCATCAAGGGAACTACCCTCCCCACCATTGAAATCATGGAACATAAACATAGAACAGTACAGCTCAGTGCCGAACCTTTGGTCCACGATGTTATGACGACAGTCAGTCTCTAGAAAGCGGCATTTATCATCAAAGATTCCCACCATCCTCGTCATGGCTTCTTCTGACTGCTGTATCCATGTAGGAAGTACAGAAGCCCGAAGCCTCTTATTACCAGGTTCAGGAACAGTCACTTTCCTGCAACCATCTTGAACCTGATGTTCGACCATCCTAGTCCTGATGAAGGGTTGTGGCCTGAAATTTCAACTGTTTATTTCTCTCCATAGATACAGCCTGACCTGCTGAGTTCCTCCAGTGTTTTGTGCATGTATGGCTCTGGGTTTCAAACATCTGCAGTATCCCTTGTGTTTAACCATCTTGAACCAACCTGCACAAGTGACAGACAACTGCTTAGACTTGTCTCTGATTGATTGTTTTACTTTTGCATTAATATCTTCTTTTTCAGTCTTGTTATTTACTGTCTTGTGTTCAATGTTTTTTCCGAATCTGTGTGCCTCTGATGCTACTGCAAGCAAGTGTAGTGGTTGGCACAACGCTTTACAGTACCAGCGACCTGGGTTCAATTCCTGTCATTACCTGTGAGGAGTTTGTACCTTCTCCCACAGTCCAAAGACGTACCGGTTGGTAGGTTAATTGGTCAATGTAAATTGTCCCATGATTAGGCTAGGGTTAAATCGGGGGTTGCTAGGCAGCGTGGCTCAAAGAAGGCCAATTCCGCGCTGTATCTCAATCAATCAATAAACAAACAAACCTTTACCTCACCATATTTGAGCATATGACAATAAACTCGACCGGACTTGAACATGTGTTTAGCGTGGATCTGGTGAGCTGCAGGATCTCTTTCCGTGATCTTTTTCTCAGTTACTCCGGAGCACAAGTCAACTCAACTGCTCCAGGGACAATATAATACTTTTAGAATTGGGACCTTTCAGTTCATTGTTTCCGTCTTACCAC
This sequence comes from Mobula birostris, assembly GCF_030028105.1. Lineage (NCBI taxonomy): Eukaryota > Metazoa > Chordata > Chondrichthyes > Myliobatiformes > Myliobatidae > Mobula > Mobula birostris. The sequence goes on along the minus strand of NC_092379.1, from coordinate 122,873,286 downwards.
AGCTGGTAAATCCTCTGCTTTTGTCTGCTACAAAATTCTGAGCAATGACAAATTGAAAACAAAAAAAAAAATCAGAAAAAAATCATTATGAGCAGGGTATTCCAAGCATACTGAGCCAGTATGACTTTGCTATCTGAAGAAATATTTTAAAGATTCCTTAAAGTATGCCTTTTAAAATAAATGATTACCCAATTCTTCATTGCTAAATTGCAGGCTATGTAGTATGTAAAAGTTTAAGCTACCTCAGCTTGAACTTTAGATAGAGAGATACATGCTTTATTGATCCCAAAGGAAATTAGTGTCACAGTAACATTACAAGTGCACAAATATAAATTTTAGAAGAGAAGTAGAAAGAATAAAAAACAAGTTACCACAAACAGTCTAACAGGAGGAGGTCATCACTTCCCCAGCTATAGGTTGACTCATTAGAGAGCTTAATGGCCGAGTGTAAGAATGACCTCATATAGCGCTCTTTGGAGCAGTGCAGCTGTTCATAGTCTATTACTAAAAGTGCTCCTCTGTTCAGCCAAGGCGGCATGCAGAGGGTGAGAAATATTGTCCAGAAATGCCAGGATCTTTTGTTCTATCGCAGCCTCCAGTGTGTCCAGTTTGATTCCTATAACAGTGCCAGCCTTTCTAATCAGTTTATTGAGCCTATTGGCATCATCTGTGTTGATGCCTTTGCACCAGCACACCACCACATAGAAGACTGTGCCGGCAACAGCAGACTGGTAGAATATATGAAGGAGAGGCCTGCATACTCCAAAAGACCTCAATCTCCTCAGGAAGTAAAGGCGACTCTGGTCCTTCTTGTACAGAGCCTCTCAAGTCTGTCATCCAGGTGCACCCCCAGGAACTTGTAGGTCCTCACCACATCCGTGCTCTCACCATAAATGATACCAGGCAGCAATGTAGCCTTAGTCTGCCTAGAGTCCATCACCATCTCCTTTGTCTTATTGATGGTGAGCTGCAGATGATTCAGCTTGCACCATTTGACAAATTCCTTCGCCGGGGCCCTGCGTTCATCCTCCCATACACCCAGATATTGATGAGTCTTCAGAGAATTTCTGCAGATGACATGACTCAGTGTTGTTTCTAAAGCCCGAGGTATACAGGGTAAACAGGGAGCCAATACAGTCCACTGTGGGACCCCGGTGTGCTTATAGCCATGTCTGACACAAGCTCTGAAACCGCACATACAGTGGTCTGCCAGTCAGGTAGACTATTCAGTCTACAAGGGTCCATGTCAACAATGCATGTTGCAGCAAATACTCAATGTAACTTGACATGTAGTTTGCCTCTTGGCTCCATGAGGAAGATAGCATTTTGATGCAAATTATTAAAATAACTCTTCTGTGGAAGATACCACCTGGGCAGTATACGCAGTAAAATCATACAGGCATTTCGAACATCGGATGCTTTCCCTTTCAGGAGAGAAGCGACTCTGTTATATTCATTCTACAGAAGAGACTTGGCACATGGATAGTGTTTTCAATCTAAATCTGCTACATGGAAACATTTAAATACTGTACTAATAATTCCTGCTGTGTAGCAGCCTATTAAATCAGAAGTAGGTGTTTCTGTTCCGTACTGACCTTCTTCATCAAGTGACACCAGACGTGCCAGGTAGACTTTATTATATAAAGCATCTTCAAAGGCAGGGTGGGATTAATATCATTGAATGCTGTATTTAATACCCATGTCTGTTCCTTGTGTTATATCCAAACTAACTCGAAGGCTTTTGCAGAAAAAGATCTGCTATGTACATTACTACCAATCAAAATCAGTAATTCTAAGTAAACACAAAATAACCTGCAGATGCTGGGGTCAAAGCAACACTCACCACACGCTGGAGGAACTCAGCAGGTCGGGCAGCATCCGTGGAAAAGATCGGTCAACGTTTCAGGCCGGAACACTTCGTCAGGACTGTAGAAGGAAGGGGCAGAGGCCCTATAGAGAAGGTGGGGGAGGGTAGGAAGGAGAAGGCTGGTAGGTTCCAGGTGAAAAACCAGTAAGGGGAAAGATAAAGGGGTGGGGGAAAGGAGGCAGGGAGGTGATAGGCAGGAAAGGTCAGTAAATCTTCCTAACCTAAATAGAGTAAATGTGAGCTGACAGAACAGTGCCTGACCCACCCCAAATGTTTTAATCAGCAAACAGCACAGTCAATGCTCACCTGACACAACTGGGCTCAAGCTGGGCATTCAGACTCTACTCTATCTGGTGAAGGAGAATTAAAGATTGATTATCCAAGCATCTTAGTCTATTTACCCCTTAATCTACCAGACTAAAAACAATGCCTGCCTCTTCTGCTGACCACAAGCTGCCTGGCCCCAACATATTGATGTAATTATGAAGAAGGTATGCCAGCAGCTCCTCATCATTCGGAGTTTGAGGAGATTTGGTATGTCACCGAGGACTCTTTAGAAATTTCTGTAGATGTACGGTAGGGAGCACTCTGACTAGTTGCATCGAGATTCAGGATTCAAGTTTGTTTAATGTCATTTCCCGTACACAAGTGTAAAGGAAATTGAAATTATTGTTACTCTGGGTCTGATGTCGCGCAAAAATAAGGCTGGCATTGAGGATCCAGTGTGCAGAATATCAAGAGGCTACGGAGAGTTATAGACTGGGCCAGCTCCATCACAGACATAACCCTCTTCAAGATTTCTAAATGCCCTGTGAACCTGTGACATGACCTCATTATTCACTTTTCTGCACTATTGATTTATTTTATAGTCATTTTATGCATTTGCACTGTACCTCTCCTGCAAAAGAACAAATTCCACATCATATAACAGCGGTCCCCAACCACCGGGCCGCGGACTGGTACCGGGCCGCGAGGAAACGATATGATTTGGCGATAGGAGTCAGCTGCACCTTTCCTCATTCCCTGTCACGGCCACCGTTGAGCTTGAACGCACACGAGGTCATTACCTGCGCGTCATCCATGTCAGTGCGGGAAGGAGATCAATTCCTCGAGCTTGCAAACGATGGCGGGCTGAAAAGTATGTTTGACATAACATCTCTGCCGGCATTCTGGATCAAAGTCAAGACTAAGTATCCTGAGATAGCCACGGAAGCACTGAAAACGTTGCTTCCATTTCCAACTTATCTCTGCGATGAATGTAACAAAAACTAAATTGCGGAATAGACTGGACATAAGGAACCCCCTTCGAGTATCGCTGTCTCCCATCACCCCCAGGGCTCCCACTGATTCAGCGATATTGGTGCGTTGCAATGACTTTATATGTTCATACGGGGAAAATATGTGCTGCGTGTTTAATATCCAAACATTACTTAAAATGTTATGATGCTATTGACTTATAAGTGTGACTTATATAACCATATAACAATTACAGCACGGAAACAGGCCATCTCTGCCCTTCTAGTCCGTGCCGAACGCTTACTCTCACCTAGTCCCACCGACCTGCACTCAGCCCATAACCCCCCATTCCTTTCCTGTCCATATACCTATCCAATTTTTCTTTAAATGATAATACCGAACCTGCCTCTACCACTTCTACTGGAAATTCGTTCAACACTTACTTCAAGCTCCCCTGTCCTCCCCTGATAATTGACTTATCGCTATATTCATGCAAGGAAAATATGCGCTGTGTGTTTAATATTAAATTCCTTAGATAAACCCTTTTAGAAACAAAATTGAGTGCATTACCCACTTATCACCTATATTCCAGTCATGATTAACACTTTCCCGCACCCCCCGAACAGAATCGCCAAAAACGATTTGTGGAAAAAAATCGGCAGGTACACGCATGCGCAGGCCACATATGCGCACTGGTGCCCACGCAAGACTTCATGGTCATTGTAATCTTTCTCGGGGTAAGCACAACATATTTGACTGCTACTCTTGTCCGTTAGCACCCTACCCTCCCCCCCAGCCCCAACCCCTGTCATATAAAACAGTGATAAGAAACCTGATTCTAATTCATCTACATGGGCTGGTTTACCTCTGAAAGACTACTCTCTGCCTGACTTGGCACCAGGGTTCTGAGCTTCGAAAGCATGAACTGCAGCATATTCAGGGGGATGATCATCGCTTCGATGTTGATGAATATGTGTGCTTGGTAACTGGCTACACAGGAAAATCTATTGAAGACGTTGCTGTGATTAAACGCTACCCCAACAGGGTAAATAAGAAACCATGGCAGACTGCAGAGGTTTGTGCTCTGCTTCAGGACTGGGATGCTGCCTTCAGATTGGGAGACAGGGCGACGCTAAGGTCAGCAAGAGCAATGCTCTCCTGTGCCATCAGGAAGGCAAAACTTAAGTACCCACAGAGAATTCACAGGCACCTCTAATGACACAAGGAAATGTGATGCATGTGGCAAGGTTTACAAACCATAACCGGTTACAAGTCCACCCTGCACGTCAACGACAATGACGCCTCCCTTCCCGACAGGCTGAATGCCTTCTCTGCACGGCTTGATGCATTGAACGATATGACACCAGCAGTATACTGGACACTCAAGGGTGTCAGGGAAGAGAAGTGTGCGCAGTCACAGTTACGACAGAGAAAGTACTCAGGCAGCTGTATAGTCTAAGGGTAGATAAACCTCCCGGACCAGATGGAATGCACCCGCGTGTTCTGAAGGAAGTAGCTGTGGAGATTGCGGAGGCATTAGCAATGAACTTTCAAAAGTCAATAGATTCTGACATGGTTCCGGAGGACTGGAAGATTGCAAATGTCACTCTGCTATTTAAGAAGGGGGCAAGGAAGCAAAAAGGAAATTATAGACCTGTTAGCTTGACGTCAGTGGTTGGGAAGTTGTTGGAGTCGATTGTCAAGGATGAGGTTACGGAGTACCTGGAGGCATATGACAAGATAGGCAGAGCTCAGCATGGTTTCCTTAAAGGAAAATCCTGCCTGACAAACCTATTACAATTTTTTGAGGAAATTACAAGTAGGCTAGACAAGGGAGATGCAGTGGATGTTGTGTATTTGGATTTTCAGAAGGCCTTTGACAAGGTGCCACACATGAGTCTACTTAACAAGATAAGAGCCCATGGAATTACGGGGAAGTTACATACGTGGATAGAGTGTTGGCTGATTGCCAGGAAACGGAGAGTGGGAATAAAGGCATCCCATTCTGGTTGGCTGCCGGTTACCAGTGGTGTTCCACAGGGGTCGGTGTTGGGGCCGCTTCTTTTTACATTGTACATCAACGATTTGGATTATGGAATAGATGGCTTTGTGGCTAAGTTTGCTGACGACACGAAGATAGGTGGAGGGGCCGGTAGTGCTGAGGAAACGGAGAGTCTGCAGAGAGACTTGGATAGATTGGGAGAATGGGCAAAGAAGTGGCAAATGAAATACAATGTTGGAAAGTGTATGGTTATGCACTTTGGCAGAAAAAATAAATGGGCAGACTATTATTTAAACGGGGAAAGAATTCAAAGTTCTGAGATGCAATGGGACTTGGGAGTCCTCGTGCAGGATACCCTTAAGGTTAACCTCCAGGTTGAGTCGGTGGTGAAGAAGGTGAATGCAATGTTGGCATTCATTTCTAGAGGAATAGAGTATAGGAGCAGGGATGTGATGTTGAGGCTCTATAAGGCACTGGTAAGACCCCACTAGGAGTATTGTGTGCAGTTTTGGGCTCCTTATTTAAGAAAGCATGTGCTGACGTTGGAGAGGGTTCAGAGAAGATTCACTAGAATGATTCCGGGAATGAGAGGGTTAACATATGAGGAACGTTTGTCCGCTCTTGGACTGTACACCTTGGAGTTCAGAAGAATGAGTGGGGACCTCATAGAAACATTTTGAATGTTGAAAGGCACGGACAGATTGGATGTGGCAAAGTTGTTTCCCATGGTGGGGGAGTCTAATACGAGAGGGCATGGCTTAAGGATTGAAGGGCGCCCATTCAGAACAGAGATGCAAAGAAAGTTTTTCAGCCAGAGGGTGGTGAATCTGTGGAATTTGTTGCCACGGGTAGCAGTGGAGGCCAAGTCATTGGGTGTATTTAAGGGAGAGATTGATAGGTATCTGAGTAGCCAGGGCATCAAAGGTTATGGTGAGAAGGCGGGGGAGTGGGACTAAATAGGAGAATGGATCAGCTCATGATAGAATGGTGGAGAAGACTCGATAGGCCGAACAGCCGACTTCTGCTCCTTTGTCTTATGGTCTTATGGACATCCAGGAAAGCCCCTTCTCCCCTTTGTGGAACAGCTACCCTGTCTGGCCACAGCCAAGGCAGGGTAAACTCACACAATGCTGCAGGGCTGGAACACATACCTGGTCAGGTGCTGATGAACTGTGAGATCTAGCTGACAGAGGACTTAACGGACATCTTTAATATCTCTTTGAAATAGTCCATTATCCTTGTAGGCTTCAAGATGGCCACCGTCATTCCTGCATCCGAGAGAGTGACGGCAACTGCCCTGAACAATTACCACCCTATGACACTGACTTCAACAATTGTGAAGTGCTTCGAGTGGCTGGTAATGGATCATACACAATCCCACCTTCCAGCTACATTAGATTTTTTCCAGTTCCCCTAACACTCAAACCACTGCACTCACGATGCCTTGGCCCAAGGCCCTCCGCTCCATTCTGTCCCACCTAAAAAATGATGCCTCATACACCAGGATGCTGCTCATAGACGTCACCTTGGCCCTCAGGGGCTAGTGGGGAAATGGTCCTCACTAGGACTCAACACCTTTCTCTATAATTGAATCTTGGACTTTTTGATGGAAAGACCCTAGTCAATCTGAGTTGGCAGCAATATCTCAAGCTCCATCATGCTGAGCACTGGTGGCCCCCAGGCATGTGTACTCCACCCGCTGCTGTTTAGACTGCTGACTCCAGATTCAGCTCAAACCGCATCTTCAAGTTCGCTGATGATGGTTGCCCTCCTCAGCAACAATGATGAGTCGGTATACAGACAGGAGCTAGAGAGGCTTGTCAAATGGCGTAAGAACAACAACCTGAGTCTCAATGTAGACAAGACAAAAGAGATGATTGTGGACTTCAGGAAGGTGCAGGTCAACCACTCCCCATTGCACATCAATGACTCTGTTGAGGAGAGAGTGAAAAGCACAAAGTTCCTTGGTATGCACATAAAGGACAACCTAAGCTGGACCCACAGCACCTCCTCACTAGCCAATAAGGCAGAGCAGTATCTACAATTTCCAAGGAGATTGGAGTACAGGGCTCCCCGCCCTCATCCTAACAACTTTCTACAGGAGCACAATTGAGAGTGTTCTATCTGGCTGCATCATTGTGTGGTACAAAAGCTGCAAGGTCCTACAGAGGACAGGAAACCCTACCGAGAAGATCATCAGGGTCTCCCTCCTACCATTTGTGATATTTACCAGCAACGTTGCAGATGAAGGGCCTGAAGCATTGTTAAGGATCCCTATCACCTATCCCACAATCTCTTTTCACGAGCTTCCTCCCTCGGGCTGTGAGACTAATGACTACCCTGCCACCACCGTGGTCACCAGGACAGCAGGCTGTTGACTGTTTACATGTGCTGTGCATTACATGCATCTTCAATTATATTTTATTAACTTATAGTAGTATTAGGTTTAGTTTATGTGCAGTGTGTGTTACATGTTTTGTGGAACATTGCTTTGTTTTTGTATGTATGTACGTACTGTCAGATGACAATAAAATTCAACTTGGACTTTATTCTGACTGCACTCTTGGAATTTTTTTTTTGTTTGAGATCCACTATTGATGTACACTTGGAGAAGTATTAATTAAAATATAATGAAAGATTTAAGTTAACATTCGAAATATAAATTCATAAACACTTAGATTTTAAAACATAATGAAGTGTGTTTAAATTAACCAAAGTCAAGAAAGATCTACTTACCTTTCTCTCAGCATCCAGTTCTTCCCATACCATAAGAGGTCCACCAACACAGGTTGTAGATCCCAGATCCAGGACTGGCAGTAATGGACTCTGGAGTCCTAGGCTTTTATTCAGTCAAATTCTTAAAAGCTGAAACAGACGATCTGCTCTAAATTACTGCCATAATTTACGTATTACTATTTAACTATTTAAGGTTCTATTACTATTTATTATTTATGGAGCAACTGTAACGAAAACCTGTAACGAAAATCCCCCGGGATTATAAAGTATGACTATGACTATGACTGCTCCATTGTTTGGTTAGCATTGTGTTAGAAGGCTTACTATAGATAAATCAATTGCTAAATTTCCCATATTACAACACAATTACTCTTTAAAAGTCCTTAATAAGCTCTAAAGCAGTTTGGAATGACATAAAAGACATTTATAAGCACAAGTATTTCTATTTTCTTTTGCAACATGAATAAGAGATGGAACAGAGAGTTCTTTGGATGTGATCCTACCCTAATGCAAAGGGCTAGGTGCATGGCATGTTTGAATATGAAATGGCTGTAGTATACAGTTATAAAATTGTTATTAGGTGGGATAACAAAACACAGCCAGCAAATTAACAGGCTGATTGCCCCAGAAACAATGTTCCAGATACACAGAATTATGTAAATGTTATTGAAATATTTCTGCACAATTTTCCCTTTACCAATGCCCAATGCATGTTCCTATAACTTTAGCAGTTAGTTCTCATAACTAGGGTTATGTGAGAGGGTACCAGCTTTGTTTCATTTCCTCTGGAATTTTACTTATTTAGAGATGTATCACGGTAACAGGTCCTTCTGGACCAACAAGCCCTGCAACCCAATTACACCTACTGTATGTGACCAATTAACCTGCACTTCTTTGGAATATAGGATGCAACTGGAGCACCTCGAGGAAAACCATGTGGTCACAGGGAGAACAAACAAACTCCTTACAGACAGCAATGGAATTGAACCCCGGTCACTGACACTGTAATCGCATGTGCTAACCTCTGTGCTACTATGCCACACTATACAGATACCTTTATAGATACTTTATCATTTAATTCTTTAATTTCATAGAAAAATTACATCACAGCCATGAGCTCTAATATGGAGTTGTTCCTAGTTTATCAAAGGATGCTCACACTGCATTTTATGAAAGATATTCTCTGCTGCCTCATGTTTGCTAAGTTTGCTTTTTAAACACAGCATCTGCTACTTGTAAGATCAAAAACAGATGTAAATAAACTTCCAACTAACAGTTTCTCTAGTTTCGGGTCATAACTGGAAGTCAGTCTTCAGTTCTTAAAATGTAAATGAAAAGCAGTAATCAGCTTGAAGTTGACAAAAGCACTCTCTGTAGAATAGCTTTGAAGATGTTCTGTCTGTGAAAGCAGATGCTAGCTCACTCCACCTGCCATATTATTGTTTAAGATACAGTATAAGACAATGGGTTGTTTTAAACAGAGAAGCAGACTTTAAATTGCTTAGTTCGAGGAAGCTTGCAGAACAGATGGATAATATTATTTAGCATATCAATAACATGTAATTGTAATTGGAAGGGTTTTAGGTGTACAAGAAGGTTTGCTTCATAGCGTTAATTGTGGACTGTGATCATTATGCTGAGGTCTTTATCTCTAAAAATGCTTTTTATGTGTTAAAATGATATCTGAGGAAATATCATATGCACATGAAGGGCACCACAGTAGTGTAGCGGTTAGTGTGACACTATTACAGCTCGCGGCGTTGGAGTTCAAAGTTCAATTCCAGCATCACCTGTAAGGTGTCTGTATGTCTTCCCTGTCATGTGTGTAGTTTTTCCCCCATGTCCTCTGGTTTCCTCCTACTGCCCAGGTAGGTTAATTGGTCATTGTATAAATGGTCCCATGATTAGGTTAGGGTCAAAATCAGGGTTGATGGGGTTAGCTGGGGTGGTGTGCCTGAAAGGGCCAGAAGGACCTATTCTGCACAGTATTGCTAAAATAAAAATAAAGTCAGCCAAGTGGGTGAAAAGGGTATAAATGTAGAGAACAGTTCAGGTCTTTTAGGAATAAGGTAAAGAACATCAAGAAGCCATGAATGAAACAGGGGGTGAATGAGAATCCATTCCTTTAGCTTCAGTTTCTGTGACAGATGCCCAGTTAATCTGCAACTATTTGGTACAGTGTGTCTTTTCCACTCATAGGAATTGTAACTGTGTTTTGGAAATACTTTGTCCTTTGTGTCTTAGAAATGCTTTAAGCTTTGTGTTTTGGAAACATTCAAGATTGAAATCCTCTGTGAGTTTTGAATGTGCTTTAAGAGTTTTGTTTGGATTTAAACGTGTATCACTGAAATTAAATAACCTGATTTAAACTACTTTGTTAGCTGGAAGTATCTTCTCCTCAGTAGGGAGAGGGGACCCACCATTTGAATAGTGCGTTTTGGCAGCTAAACTTGCCGTGTATAATAAACATGGAAATAAACTAGTCTTTGAAGATTGGGTGGTTACAGTATAATCTTTCTTTAGTGGGAGTACTCATGGCTACTTATATCAAAAAGGGCTAAAGGTTTTTGTTTGAGTTTGTAAATTCACAGCCAATACCATCACAATTTGGATTTCCATATTTAACAAAAAGAGGCCTCAATTAAAGCATCGGCACTCAACGACATCACCAATACTTTTTTTTACAAAATCTACTTTATTCGTAAAAATTTCAAAATTATATAATGCCAATTGCTTGTCACTATTTTCTAAACAGCTTTGTGTTATCTTATACCAGAATGTAACTTGTTTAAAATGAATAGCTCACAGGATTCTAGCACAACAGGATGTTAGGATAATCAACAATGCTAGCAGTTATTGCTCTTGAGAAGTTTATGGTGCACCAGCTTCTTGACCCAATGAAGATATTCTCACAACATTACTCACTGGAGAACTCCAGGATTTTGTCCAGCAATTACAAAGAAAAACTGATACAGTTCCAAGTTAGAATGTTTTGTTACTCAGACAGGAACTTGGATTTCATTGTGTTCCCATGTCTCACTGACCTTGTCCTTCTGGAAGATTTTGGAAGCTATGACAGAAGGAACTTTGGAGAGTTGCTTATAGATGGTCGTCTCAGCAGCTACACTGTGCCAGAGGTGGAGAAAATGAATGTTTAGGAGTGATGGATTATTCTCTTTATTAGGCTGCATTTTTCCCTGGATGGTGTTAGGCTTTGCATATTGGAGCTGCACTTATCCAGGCAAGTGGAGAGTATTCCATCACAGTCTGGAATTGTGCCTTGTAAATGATGAAAAGGCTTTGAAGAGTCAGGAGGTAAGTATACTGCTGTTAATATACAACCTCTGAAATTTTGCAGCTACATTAATTATGTGGCTGGCCCAGTGAAATTTCTAGTCAAGTGATATCCAAGACTTTATAGTGAAACATAATGAAATTAATCCCTTTGGATTCCGTCATTGTTGATGATGGTTCCCTTGTATAGGGCGTATATGCCTTGCCAATTATCAGCCAAAGGCCAGGAATCCTTTAAGGATAGCTCCATTCTCCAAGGGATAGTGACTCCATTTTGGATTGTTTCTCGATGAGAACAAAATCCTGTTTAGTTTTGAGCAACATTCAACACACAGTAACAAGTGCTGAACTGATATCATCATCAGGTTGTGTGGAATCCACCAGGCCACCAAGGAGTGGGGCCTGCCATTCTGCAGCGTACTGCAACACAAACCCTAACAGTTCAGGTATGTTTCTGTACACCGAGCATCTGCTCAATCACATTCGTCCGCCCAAGCTTATCGGTCTTATCCAAAAGTAAATTTCCAAAGTACAGGAAGTAGTGTATCCTGAGGGACCTGTTGCCAAGGTTTTGACAGGGAAGGGCCACAGTCTAAGCTGTTCCTTGTATTCCCTGTCACATTGGTGGTGTTGACATATTATAAGTATATGGAGGAATTTAAGGTGGGAGGTTATATAGGAGGCAGTGTTTGAGGGTCGGCAGAACATTGTGGGCCGAAGGGCCTGTACTGTGCTGTACTATTCTATGTTCTATGTTCTAATAAGAGAATATATATATACAATTGGTTGGTAAAATTAATGTAGATAATGACATTTCCTAATAATGAATAATGTATATTTTGGTAAATAAGGTCTGCTTAATCATATTACAATCAATAGGATCATGCATCCATTTTTCACACAATACAGGCTTCAGATTGAGAAGGACAAATCAAAGACCAAGTGGGTAGTCTAAGTCCCTTAGTAGCTAGATTTTGGTCAGATAAATTGACTGATCAAAAGCAAGAACAGTGATTATTACACAAAGTTCAAAGTTAATTTATTATCGAAGTACATATAGGTCACCATATACAAACCTGAGATTCATTTTCTTGTGGGCATAATCAATTAATTTACAGAATAATAACCATAACAAAATTAATGAAAGACCACTCAACTTGGGTATCCAACCAGTGTGCAGAAGACAACAAACTGTGTAAATACAAAAAGAAAAAAATAATATTAAATAATTAAGCAAACATATTAAGAATATGAAATGAAGAGTCCTTGAAAATGAGTCTATGGGTTGTGAGGCTCCTGCACTTTCTTCCTGATGGCATCAGGGAGAAGGGAGCATGTCTTGGGTGTGTGAGGGAAGGAGTGACCCTGCTTTCCTGTAGCATTTCATGTAGCTATGCTCAGCGGTGACGAGGGCTTTGCCCGTGATGGATGAGGAAGGTACCATGCTAGTACTACGCTCTCAGTCTCATTGTTTCACAGCTGCAGCTGCACATTGAGTAAGTAATATCTCCTTTCTGTTCCAGGTTCCATTATAGAGCACACTGTATTTGTGCAGAGAACTGATATCCTGGAAAACCCTTCTGCCTGCTCGACCAACTGCACTTTCCTTAAGGAAGGGCAGCTGAGCTTGACCTTGCCCTATGAGAAGATCTTCCAAACATTCCTGATACAGCAGTATGCTGAAGATCGGAAAATGTGATTTCTGATTCCAGTACCAGCCTGGAATGAATTGGAAGCTGGTTGAATATTTCAGAACTGGCTGGCACGCAGGACCAACTCTTTGACAAGATGGCTCCAAGTATATGTGGAAGACGTGGCAAGACTCAATACCCTGAAGAAGCTAAGGTTCACAATCTTAACTCTACTAAAGGAGGAGAATTACCCTTTGAAACCTCCGGTAGGTTCCTTCTCTGGGTAGAGCCCTTCTCAGTTTCCTTCATGTGAGCTTAAACTGCACTAATGTTGCCTTCTCCAAATTTCAAAATGATTTTATGATAAGCATTATCACCAGCAAATTTGCAGGTTACTGTTTATCCTTGCAAAGAGCATAAGGAACAAAAGGTTCATCCTAGTGATGAGCCTTAGTTTCCAGTGTGTAGAATGCCACAAGCTAGTTTGGTAAGATATGTATTGAGTCAGCATTGAAAAAGTACTGTACTTGCCAGCTGCCCTCTCTACACAATTCATCTCCATTGAAAGGTTCATCATTAGATGTGTACCCTGTATGAATCTGGTCAACAGTGGAGTTACTTTCCAACGTCCTCTGTGGATGAACATGAACAAGACACCAAGGAAAGAAGTTAGGTCAAAACAGCTTCTTTATAATCATAAACATGAGAAATTTTGCAGAAGCTGAAAATCAAGAGCAACACACGCAAAATGTTGGAGGAACTCAGCAGGTCAGGCAGCATCCATGGAAGTGAATGTTTCAGGCTGAGACATTTCTTCAGGACCATTTTATATGGTTTGAATCAGGTATAGAAATAAAATTCAACAGAGTTCACCTTTACTACATATACTGTGAGCGAGGGCCTCCGCTGGTCAGAGTTGACCACCGATATTGTGTTCTAGCTGTCTAGACACACAAGCTTGGGCAGTACGATATGGAGAGCAAGCTGTTGCCCATGTAGCAAGCTCCCCCTCTCCAAACATCTCATGGACCCAAAAGAACAGCAAAGACCAATTCAGTTTGGTACCAGCAGTGTCGCAGGAGTTGCCAGTCAGCATTGAACTCAGTGTAGGATTGCCTTAGGGACTCCAGCTTTGGATTTTTCTTTCAGGGTTTACTCCAAAAGCCTTCTCCATGGGAAGGTATAGCCGCAAGGCAGCGGAGGTTTGAGGTCAGAGTTTTCCTTCTCCTAGATGAGCTCCCAGCCATGGCTGATGAGCCCCAACTGCCCGAAGTAACCCACCTTTGCCCCTTCTCCTGTCAGTAGAAATGGTTCCACCAGGCTTAGTATCTAAGCCACAGGTGAAGGCCAGGAGCTGGACTTGGTTGTTAGAGGCTACTTGAGGCTTACGCCATTGGGAGCATCTAATAGATGGTGGGAGCTTATTCCCCTTACCACCCCCGCCTATAACAATCTTAACTATATTAACTGAAACTGTGCAATTATTACATGAGTAAATGGTTTAGATCAATTACAAACACATTGCTAACCTTTTCGTTTGTACTGTTATTGTCACTTTAACATTTCCTTTTGCACAACTTGAGTTTGCACTACCATTCTGCTGAGTTGTATTTATTGTTGCATTACTGTTACCATGTTTGCTGTTTATTCCGTGAGCCTCATGCAACCAAGGAACTTCAATGCACCCTTGTGTATAATCTGTAGTCTACTGTATTTGGTTCCAAAATGGAAAGCAATGAATCAGAAGGTTAATCCTGTCCATATTCTCCACCAGCAGTGCTAAATAAAATCTACAAACATTCCATAAATTCTGGAATAATCCCAGAGGATCAGAAAATCACCAACGTAATTTGACCATTCAAAAAAAGAGGGAAATAGAAAACCATGAAGCCATATGCTAATTGGCTGAGCCATTGTTGTTGTGAAACCACTGGAATCCATTATTAAGGAGGGAACATCAAGATATTCAGATGATCATCAGGTAATCAGAAGCATCAAGACAAAAGAGAAATAGTGTTTAACAAACTTGCAAAGGGACTTTTTCGGAATGTAACAACCAGGGTAAATAAAGAGGAACAAGTGGATGAAATGTATTTGGATTTCCAGAGCATTTTCAATCAGGCATCTCAAAAAGGGGCGAGGGCACATTGATCTGCATAGTTAGGGGTCAAATTTAGATTTGTAATTGGTGGTGTGTCATGGGGAGAATTGGTGCCTCAAATACTTATAATCTACGCTCAGTGGCCACTTTATAAGGCATATCCCATACCTAATACAGTGGCCACTGAGTTTGCATTTGTGGTCTTCCATTGCTATAGTCCATCCACTTCAGCACTCATCATGTTGTGCAATCAGAGGTGCTCTTCTGCACTCCACTGTTGTAATGTGTGGTTATTTGAGTTACTGTCACTTTCGTGTCAACTTGAACCAATTTGAACATTCTTCTCTGACCTCTGTCATTAACCACGTGTTTTTGCCCACAGATCTGCCACTCACTGGATTTTTTTTTTGTTTTCTGCATCAATTCTCTGTAAACTCTACAGAATGCTTGTGTGAAAATCCCAGGAGATCAACAATACTCAAACCACCGCGTTTTGGCACCAACGATCATTCCACTTTAGATCGCATTCCTTTCCCATTCTGATGTTTGATCTGAGCAATTACTGAATCTCTTGACCATAACTGCATGCTTATATACGCTGAGTTACTGCCACATGATTGGCTGATTAGATATTTCTATTAAAGACCAGGTGTACTGATGTACTGGTGTATCTAATAAAGTAACCACTGTGTGTATATTAATTGTGTATCAAATACTAAGTCACCATGGGTTTGTGAGGGGAGGTTCTGTCTCATGAATTCAATTGAGTTTTTTTTTGAGGTTGTGTTAAAGACGATTATTGAGTGTGGGTGAGACAGCAGATTTTTTTTACATGGATTTTGAAAAAGCATTTGAGGCTAGCGGGCAGGTCTTGAAGGCTAAACCTCATGGGATCCATAGTGAGATGGTAAGTTGGATACAAGGTTAGCTTGGTCATAGATGATAGAAGGTAGTAGTGGAGAAGTGTTTTTCTGATTGGAGGTCTGTGACCAGTGGTGTTCCACAAGGATCAGTGTTGAGGTCTCTATTGTTTGTGATATATCTAAACAATTAAATATAAATATATATGATTTGGATGAAAATGCAAGTGGTCTGATTGGTAAGTTTGCAGATGACACAAAAATTGGCGGGGTTATGAATAGCAAGGCAGGTTAGCAAAGGAACTAGGGTGATGTGGATCAGGGTGGAGAATTGGTAGATGAAATTTAATGCAGACAAATGAAAGGTGCTGCATTTTGGGAGGTTAAGTACAAGAGGAAGGTATACAAAGTGGCAGGATCATTAGGAACATTGACATAATGGAGCAATTTCAGGGTGCAAGTTCACTGCTCCCTGAACATGGAGACACAAGTAGACATAGCACTGAGTATTAAACTTGGGAAATCATGTTGCATTTGTTTGTCCGTATATGAAGTATTGTGCACGATAATGATTGACACACTACACAAAACTTTTGAGGAGGGTCAAAAGAGGTTTGCTGAATGTCGCCTGGATGAAAGTTCAAAGTTCAAAGTAATTTTTTTAATCAAAGTACATATACATCACCATATACAACCCTGAGTTTCATTATCTTGCGAGCATACTCAATAAATCCAATAACCATAATAGAAAAAAATGAAAGACTGCACCAAAAGGGCAGACATCCAGTGTGCAAAAGACAACAGACTGTGCCAATGCAAAAAGAAAGAAATAATAGTAATAATTAAATAAGCAATAAATATCAAGAACATGAGATGAAGAGTCCTTGAAAGTGAGTCCTTGAAATTACAGAGTACCAAGGGTAGGTAGAAGTTGGAAAAATGTGTATTTTTTTCTGTGGAGCATCAGGGACTGATAGGATGCCTGACTGAAGTATATGAGATTATGAGAGGCATAGATATGGTAGAAAGTCTGAATTATTTTCCCAAGGTGGAAATGTCAAGTACTGGCGAGCATGTTTAGTGTAATAGAGATGTGCAAGGAAAGTTTTTTTTTACAAAGAGATTTACAAAAATTCTTGAAACATCTGGCAGGGTCATCATTATCATTATTATTTGCCAAATCTTTCAGATTTTTCTACAAAACTGGTCTGTCATTGCCTTCTTCTGGGCAGTGTCTTTACAAGATGGGTGAGACCAGCCATTACCAATATTCTCCGAGACTGCCTGCCTGGCATCAGTAGTGGCATAACTAGGACTTGTGATATGCATCAGTTGCTCATATGACCATCCACCACCTGCTCCCATGGGAAGGAGTGCCTCACACCACCTTTGGTAGAGACATATCTCCACCCCACTGCCTGTGCAGGCAGGGTAGGTAGTAGAAATAGACACAATAGCAACATTTAAGAAACATTTAGAAAGGTGCATGAACAGACAAAGGATAGAGGAATACCGACCACATGCAGGAAGAAGGTAGTTAGATCAGCCTAATTGTCTGCACAAACATAATTTTCTCAAGGGTCAGTTGTTGTGCTATTAAACTCTATGTTCTATATACAGTGTACTGTAGCTAGATCTACTGATGATACAAAGACTGGTGAGATAACAGGTTGTGAGGTTATTCACTATGCAAGGAAAAATGAGACAACAAAACTCTGTGGCACCATGCGTTCTGGTCTTCCTTGCGCATGAGACAAGAATTTTGCATGTTGGTAACTTTGAAGGCCTGCAGAATGTTGTCCTTTATTGCAAAGGGTGTGGAATATAAGTGTAGAGAAGTTCTGATGCAATCATACGTGAAGTGATGGGACTACACCTGGGGCACTATGTAACATTTTGGTGTCCTATTTTAAGGAAGGGTATATAGAGAAGATTCATTGGACTGCTTCATGGGACGAAGAGCTGAAGAATGAAGAGATGTTGACCAGGTTGCAACTTTATTCATTAGGGTTTAATAAAATGTGAAATTATCTTATTGGAACAAGTTGAAGGGGAAGCAGAGAGAATTTTCCATCTGCAGTTAGGTGGGGATTGTTTCAAAACAAGTGTTGCTCATTTCAGATAGAGTTAAGAAGGAATTTCACGTCTCAGAGGGTTGTGAATCTCTGGATTGTCTACTCTAGAGAAGGCAGAGTCAGCAAATATAACCTGATTGATTGACAATTAAGCTACAAGGCAATGATAGAATATGGGGAGAGCCTGCGAAGGAACTGAGCAACTGGTGCAGGGGGCAGTGGTTCAATTTTATGGATCATTGGGATCCCTTCTGGGGAGGTATGACCTGTACAAAAGGGATGGGTTGCACCTGAACCCAAGGGGATCCAATATTCTTGCAGACAGGTTTGCTTGAGTTGTTTGGGAGGGTTTGGCAGGCAAATGGGAGAACAAAATTGAAAAGCGTGAATACTGGACTAAAGGTGTTATATTTGAAAGTGCACAGAATAACATAGATGAACTTGTAGCACAGTTACTGATTGGCATGTATGATGTTGCAGGCATCAGTGAATCATGCTTTAAAGATTGTAGCTGGGTGCTTAACGTCCAAGGAGACACATTGTATCAAAAGAACAAGCATTTAGGTAGAGGGTGAGTCTTGGCTCTGTTGGTAAAAAATGAAATCAAATCATTAGAAAGAGGTGACATAAGGTTGGAAGATGTTGAATCGTTGTGGGTAGAGCTTAGGAACAATAAGGGTTAAAAAACCTTGCTGGGAGTTATATACAGACCACCCAACAGTAGTAACAATGTGGTCTACAAATTACAATGGGAGATAGAAAATGCATGCGAAAAGAGCAATTATTACAATAGTCAAGGGGGATTTCAATACTCCTGAGATAATCAGGTTTGTGCTGGATCCCAAGAGGGGGAGTTTCTAGAATCTGAGGTGCAATAAGAATGCAATCTGAGGTGGAAGTAGGTATAGAGGAGATGTCAGGGGTATGTTTTTTATGCAGAGAGTGGTGAGTGCGTGGAATGGGCTGCCGGCGATGGTGATGGAGGCAGATACGACGGGGTCTTTTAAGAGACTTCTGGATAGGTACATGAAGCTTAGGAAAATAGAGGGCTATGGGTAACCCAAGGTAATTTCTAAAGTAAGTACATGTTCGGCACAGCTTTGTGGGCTGAATGGCCTGTATTGTGCTGTAGGTTTTCTATGTTTCTATGTTTAATAGGACTTGGAAGTCCTTGCTCAGGTTTCCCTGAAGGTTAATTTGTAGGTTGAGTCAGTGGCGAGGAAGGCAAATGCAATGTTGGCATTCTTTTCA
The DNA here is from genome assembly GCF_030028105.1 of Mobula birostris. Classification (NCBI taxonomy): domain Eukaryota; kingdom Metazoa; phylum Chordata; class Chondrichthyes; order Myliobatiformes; family Myliobatidae; genus Mobula; species Mobula birostris. Next base: position 122,854,233 of record NC_092379.1, on the reverse strand, counting down.
AGAGGACTAGAATATAAAAGCAAGGATGTAATGTTGAGGCTTTATAAGGCACTGGAGAGGCCTCACTTGGAGTGTTGTGAGCAGTTTTGGGCCCCTTATCTGAGAAAGAATGTGCTGACACTGGCGGTGGTTCAAAGGAGGTTCACAAAAATGATTTCAAGACTGAATGGCTTGTCATGTGAAGAGTATCTGATGACTCTGGGGCTGTATTTACTAGAATGCAGAAGAATGAGGGGTGACCTAATTGAAACCTATCAAATGTTGAAAGATCTCCACATAGTGGATGTGATTCCTATGGTGGGAGAGTCCAGGACAGAGGATACAGCCTCAGAAGTGAAGATGGCACCAAGTGGCTCATCTGTGGAAACAGCTTAAATTCCTCCCTTTAATGTCTCCTTTTTTTCCTTTTCGAGGTGCTTCGGGTTCTATTGAGGTCCTAATCTGTACGTGGCACTCAAAAGTGTTTTTTTGTGGCAGGTGAGTTCCTGTTCCTGGACCTTGCCGGCCAACCGGTTTCTGACATTCTCTAAACGCAGCTTGGAAGATGGTGCCTCTGGGATCCAGCCCTGTCAGTGACTATTTCCAGGCCAGTGTTGCCAACTGAGGCATCGCAGGGGCTGGAACATTAAGATTTCCCTGCGACGTAAGTACGGATAGAGGTCTCGTAGTCAAGCATTTGCATTCTCTCTCTCTCTCTTTCTCTCAATGGTGGGGAGAGTTTTGCTGCCAATTCTTGAGTCACAGAATTTTGAAATGAAAAGCGACACGGCAGACTGTAATATAGTAACAGTGACTGTCAGTCTCTCTTTTCGCTGTGAAAACAGGTGATATTTCCCTGCCCCTTGTTAGTAAAAGAGAGAGAGAGAGGGGGGGCCTGTGGCATGTCAAACTGCTTGGTAAACAGTAGTTCTTGTTGACTGCAGATCATGGTCTCTCTTTGGGGTGTTTTGCTGTTGCTTGGTGGATGGTGGGCACTGGCATTTTGTGCTGAAGTGAGTATAGGAGGAGGATAGGTTGATGTGCTAATGTTTGCTGCTGCTTGCATGGGGGAGAAGAGAGAGAGGGCTTTGAAGTTCTAACATATTTCTGTTCATTTTTTTGGGGCTCTTCTGCTTTTCGTGGATGTCGGCGAAGACAGGTATCTCAGATTGTATACTGTATACATTCCCTGATAATAAACACAACCATTTGAATAGAGGGGCATCCTTTTATAATGGGAATGAGGAGGAATTTCTTTAGCCAGGGAGTGGTGAATCTATGGAATTCATTGCTTCAGACAGCTGTGGAGGCCAAGACTTTACGTATATTTAAGGCAGATGTTGATAGATTCTTGATTGGTCAGCGCATGAAGGAATATAGAAACATAGAAACATAGAAAATCTACAGCACAATACAGGCCCTTCAGCCCACAAAGTTGTGCCGAACACGTCCCTACCTTAGAACTACCTAGGCTTACCCATAGCCCCTACTTTTCTAAACTCCATGTATCCATCCAGGAGTCTCTTAAAAGACCCTATTGTATCCGTCTCCACCACTGCCGCCGGCAGCCCATTCCATGCACTCACCACTCTCTGCATAAAAAACCTACCCCTGACACCTGTACTTACTTCCAAGCACCTTAAAACTTTGCCCTCTCATGCTAGCCATTTCAGCTCTGGGGAAAAGCCTCTGACTATCCACACGATGTGGGGGGAGAAGGCAGGAGATTGGGGCTGAGAAGATCAGCCATGATGAAATAACAGAGGAAACTCGATGGGCTAAATGGCCTAATTCTGCTCCTGTATCTTATGGTCTTATGGTCTTCTGGAAAGAAGTGTTGAGATCACCACTAGAGGAGCAGACTAGAGGGGCTGATTGACTCCTGCTTTTGTTTTCTCGTGTTCTCTTAATCAGCAGTTGAAATGTTTCTTGACACATCATTTAATGTCCCTCCCTGATTGCTCCTGGTCAACTTCAGGGTTCAATCAAGAAGGAAGGCACAACACATACCCAGATCCAGGTGAGGATGTTAGATCTCCTTACCTGAAGGAAAGCAATAACCCACTCATAAACCACATCCCAGTAGCTTCACGTTCATAAACACGAGAAAGTCTGCTGACGCTGGAAATCCTCCAACATATTGTGTGTGTAGCTTTATATCCACGACTATATTATTTCAAATTTTACTCAAATTTAAATTTATGTGTATCTAGATCAGTAGCCCAGGATACCAGATTCTGAGCTAGTGGTTCCACAACTACGTTATCAGAGTCCTGCCTTATGGCAGCACAATAGCAGAATGGTTAGTGCTTTACAGCGCCAGTGATTACCAGATGGGGTTCCATTCTCACTGCTGCCTGTAAGGAGTTTGTATATTCTCCCTTAGACTGTGTGGGTTTCCTCTGGGTGCTCTGGTTTCCTCCCAAATTCTAAGTGGGTTTAGGGTTAGTGAGTTGTGGAAAGGCAATGTTGGAGCCGGAAGCACAGACAAGTTTGGCCCAGCACAGTCCTTGCTGATTTGATTTGATTTGATGCAAATCCATGCATTTCACTGTATGCTATAATGCGTTGACTGCATGTGACAAATAAAGTTAATCCTTACTGACCACTGTTCTCCAGTTTAACCCCTGGCTGTAAGGGATCTATCACCACACATAACAAGGGCAAATATTTTGTCACTGGGGTGGTGTGGGAATGGGTCAGAACCAAGATTTACCTGTCCTATAGAATTCTGCTGTCAGACACCTGAAGGTATTACTGGAAATACAAGAGAGCTAGTAATATTATTTCACTTATTATATACAGTATTGTGCCAAAGTCTTAGAGACATATATACATGTATAAAGCTGGGCTGCCTATACATTTGGACAGTACTGTATTTGTCAACGTGGAGCGGAGAGCGGGTTTATGAATCTGGCAGGAACAGACGGTGTTGGGAATGGTGAGGGTGGAGTGCCTCAGGAGGGGTGTGGGCAGGTGGCAGAGGAGTGCCAGGTGTAGGGGTTGGCATGGGTGCAGAAGTGCACAGCCCTGAGACACCAGGCAAGGTCATATGATTCCAAACAAATTGATATGTTGATCATTACAGAAGTTTCTCTGGTGCTTCCTGCTCACTCCCCTCTCCTTTCCTCTTTTCCCAACCATGAATCCCCTCTCCTTGTCCCATCCCACTCTCAGTCCCATATCAGAATCAGGTTTATTATCGCTCACATATGTCATGAAATTTGTTTTTTTTTTGTGACAGTAGTACAGTGCAGTACTTTGCAAAAGTCCTAGGCACCTTAACTATATAGATATACCTAAGGCTTTGCACAGTACTGTATAGTGACAGCAAGCATTTGCATTTGTAAATGCCTTTGTGAGGCTGCAAGGGTGAAAGGTCAAAAGCAATCAACCTTTCCTTTAATTGATCATTTCCCTCTACCTTTCTCCATCTTAACTCCTCCAATGGTTATATAGGTCAGTGGGACTAGGTGAGAGTAAGCATTCGGCACGGACTAGAAGGGCCAAGATGGCCTGTTTCCGTGCTGTAATTGTTATATATATATTATATCTCTGAATGAGCGCTCTTAAACTAGATCTTTAGTGACCCAGTAAACTTATGCCAGATCCAGATTTCTTTCAGTAGATCCAGATCTATATCATTCACAGCACATCCAGGCTGATCGTACTAAATCGAGTTCAAGAGACTTCCACAAAATGGAGAGAAACTGAGAGCGGAAGAAAGGCAAAAATAGCTCTTGGTTGGCGTGCAGGCAATATGGATTTTGATTGACCACGCAGAGACAGATTTCAGATGGGATCATAGGCCCTCCCAGCTTATGGCAGGGTTCTGTCCCTAAGAATTGTTCTAACTCATACAGTTCACAAGTCAGAAATATGGCCTCGAACCAATTTCCCACTTGGCGGAAGATGTCTGCAGATAGTCTGTAGAAACATTTTATATCTCACTGTCTTCTTCTTAATAATAAAGCTGATATTAACAAGTTTAGACTTAACCCATCTTGGGCTAATAATAATATTTTAAGAGATTTTACTGCAAACCGGGTTTTAACTACTATTGACAGTTTGAAAAAGGGTTACTGCTGATGGCCTGGATGCACGGCTTGAGAACAGATCCATATAATGGATATCAATGTCTTAACTAGCGACAAAATTCTCCCTAGGGTAAAGAATACTTACCTGCAACCCTGCAGCAGCCAGCAAATCTATCCTGCCCCAGTCCTCAAATGTTAGTAGATTGTGACCAATTCCTCTGGAACTGCATATTGATACGAGTTGATTGGGTGCCTCAGCAGCGTAGCAGTTAGCATGACACTATTACAGCTTAGGATAGCCTGGAGTTCAGAGTTCATTTCCAGTCCAGCACCGTCTGTAGGAGTTTGTACGTTCTCTCTGTGAATCGGACATTGTAAATTGTCCCGTGATTAGGCTAAATAGGTTAAATAGGTGGTTTGCTGGGTGGTGCGGCTCACTGAGCTGGAAGGGCCTGTCCCACAGTGTATCTCTAAGTAACTGGAAGAGAAAAAGATACTGTAAGAAGAGTCACCAAATCTACTCATTGTCCTATTACCCGGATTAGCATCAGGCCCAGCAACGCATTAATTCTAAAATTATCATCCCCATGATTATTCCTCTCCATGATCCTGGGTGTATCTCAGGGAATTCTGTTTCATCAAAGCTGGAGTCTAGTGAAACCCAATTTCCCTTTTGATTTGTGGCAGCCATTCGTTTATTCATAGTAGTCCCAAACGCTGGAACTCCCTGTCTTAAACTTTCAACCACTTCTCCTCTAAGTTGTTTTTTTTTAAGTCTGTGATTTGGACCAAGCTCTGTGATTTCTTGCTCATGTTCTGCGATACTTAATATCAAATTTTGCCTGATTAAACTTGTGTAAAGCAGTTCGAGCAGTCAGACACAACCGAAGTTCAAGTTCACATTGTGGGAGGTGGGGGTGGGCGAGATGGTCGGATTGGAGTAATTCTTTCCACGGGAGTTACCATAATAGACCAGCATCTTCTGATAGTTAGCACTTTAAGAATTTTCCACAAACAAGACCAACTTGGATGAATATATATTTCCATAACTCTTTTGCTGTTCGTTAGATATTTGTTTTCACAGGGTTCAAGCAGGCAATGATTAATAAAGGTGACCTAGAAGAGCTAAAAGGTATTGCTAAATCTGATGCAGACATGAAACCAAAACCTTGCTGTTCTTGATAAGGGCTATAGCACTTCATACTCAAATTACAAATAATCCTGCAGCTGTGAATGTGCAATTAGACAATCCATCTGTGGAAATATTTCTGTGAGAAAATCACCGTTTCACAGGGCAACCTACCTTCATGTTTAAACAGACACACCTTCAAAATCCATGCCAAACATATCTCAAATTACATATCTGTAAATTCATTAATAAAAGCTTTCCAGTACAGCTGGAGATAACAAACACACAGCCCCTTCCTGGTATCAATATTTCTGTTCAAACTTCTCTTTGGTCCATTGTGCACCACAGGCATATCTGTTACCAAGCAGGCACCTTTATTCATTATATGAATTTCTGAGCGATGGTGGAAATAGCAGGTTTTGGTATGAGAGCACTTTTAGGTTTATAAAATTGCATTACAACTTTGCTTACCGTATGTAGCTATTTTTCATGAGGCACGTCCTTTGAATTGAACAGTGCAAAAAGCAAAGAGCAGTCTGCAAACAACAGGAATTCTGCAGATGCTGGAAATTCAAGCAACACACATCAAAGTTGCTGGTGAACGCAGCAGGCCAGGCAGCATCTCTAGGAAGAGGTACAGTCGACGTTTCAGGCCGAGACCCTTCGTCAGGAAAAGCCCCTCCTAATTCCCCCCCATACACAAGCAGGAGCAAGGCAACAACTAGTCCTGACGAAGGGTCTCGGCCTGAAACGTCGACTGTACCTCTTCCTAGAGATGCTGCCTGGCCTGCTGCATTCACCAGCAACTTTGAAGAGCAATCTGCACTAATTTTAGTTTGGTTACTATTTTAACATTGGAAGTATGCAAAAACTAGATTGATCAGTAAAATTATTTTCCATAATTTTTATCTTGATGTCTCTTTCTTGTTTATTTTCAATAGGTTTCAATAGGTACATTTAATGTCAGAGAAATGTATATGACATACATCCTGAAATTCTTTCTGTTCGCAAATATCCACAAAAACAGAGGAGTGCTCCAAAGAACGAATGATAGTTAAATGTTAGAACCCCAAAGCCCCTCCTAATTCTCCCCCCATACACAAGCAGCAGCAAGGCAACAACTCCCCTCCCCCACCAACAAAAAAGCATCAGTGCCCCCCCCCCACCACCGAGCACTCAAGCGTGCAGCAAGGCATCAATAAAGACACAGAATTGCAGTACCCCAAAGACTACCAGCTCACCTGGTAATTCAACATACCACAGGCTCTCTCTCTCTCTCTCTCTCTCTCTCTCTCTCCCTAATAAGGAGAAAAATGGTGTCCCCATTTCACATGTAGGTTCTAGGACTTGAAACATCATCAAGTCCTTTCCTCCCCACAGACACTGCTTGACCCAGTGGGTTCCTCAAGTAGATTATTTGTTGCTATTGTTTATTTAATGCTGTGTATAAATACCATTATTATATCAGAATCAGAATCAGGTTTATTATCACCAGCATGTCATGAAATTTGTTAACTTAGCAGCAGCAGTACAATGTGATATATGATAATACAGAAAGAGAAGAAAAGTAAACATATGCATATATGTATCAATAAGTATATATATGTAAATTGAATAGATTAAAATCGTGCAAAAACAGAAATAATATATATTTAAAAAGTGAGGTAGTGTTCACAGGTTCAATGACCATTTCGGAATCGGAGGCAGAGGGGAAGAAGCTGTTTCTAAATCACCGAATGTGTGCCTTTAGGCTTCTGTACCTCCTTCTTGATGGTAACAATGAGAAGAGGGCGTGTCCTGAACGATGGGGATCTTTAATAATAACATCACCTTTCTGAGGCACCACTCCTTGAAGATGTCTTGGGTACTACGGAGGCTAGTACCCAAGACAGAGCTGCCTAATTTCACAACTTTCTGTAGCTCCTTTCGGTCCTGTGCAGTTGCCTCCCCCACCCCCACCCCCACATCCTGAGTCAGAGGCAACTTGCTATTGATCAAAGCCTTTTCCTTTCAGATTTGTAGTTATTCCCAATTCTTCGCCCATCTGTCCTCTTTCCCATAGATGCTGCCTGACCTGCTGAGTTCTTCCAGCATTTTGTGTGTGTTGCGTGTGTGTGTGTGTGTGTGTGTGTGTGTGTGTGTGTGTGTGTGTGTGTGTGTGTGTGTGTTGCTTGGACTTCCAGCATCTGCAGACTTTCTCTTGTTTGTTCTTGTATTTTATTTTTGTAAGGGGAAAGCTCTTCAAACTCAGAAAGGAAGAATGTTTTCCCTTACTTTCCTGCTTTTTAAAAAAGTTAATGATGCTCATTGATCTGGTGTCGATTTCCAGTCGAAATGAACTTTGCAAATGTGATTTTTTGCTAATCAGACGAACTATATGCTCAATGATACTTTCATGTTATGCTTGACAAATATAGGTATTGAGCATATATCATAGACAAGCATTTTATTTACCAGTTGGATGAAAATAAGAACATTTTCTGCACAGATGATTTATTTGTCACAGAGATGTCACAGAACGATGTAACATGGAATTCAGCACCGCGGTCCACCAAATCTACACTGACTGTCATACACCCATTTCTATTGGAATAATCCTACCTTAACCCATTTTATCTTCCCTGCATTCTCATCCACTCCTCTTCAGAACCTCCCACTCACCCAGGGGCAACTCACAGTTAACCCATCGACTCTCCCATTTTTGCCATTTGGGGGGATGCCCATATAGGGTGACCATGCAGACTGCACTGGAGGTCAGGACTGAGCTGTGGTTGCTGTGTCACTGTGCTGTCTTTTGGTATAAGAGCTTACTGGCCACTGAGGTAGCATCCAGATCATCAATTAGGAGAATCACAATAGCAGGTATATCTAATACTACAGCAGGTACAGTACAGTGCAAAAGTCTTGGGCACATATATATAGCTAGGGTGCCTTAGACTTTTGCACAGTACTGTAGTAATTTTATGTATTGCACTGTACTGCTGCCACAAAAAAAAACAAATTTCATGACATATGTGAGAGATGATAAACCTGATTCTGATATGGGTCTCCATTGTGGACTGAGAGTGGGAAGAGGGCAGGGAGAGGGGAATCATGGTTGGGAAAAGAGGAAGGGAGAGGAGAGGGAGCGGGAAGCACCAGAGAGACATTCTGTAATGAGCAATATACCAATTGTTTGGAATCATATGACCTTGCCTAGTATCTCAGCACTGGGTATATCTGCAGACACACCATAACTTGCCCCTGGCACTCCTTCTCAGCCATCTGCTCACGCACTTCCCGCTGTGCTCCACCCTCACCATTCTCAACATCCTTTGCTCCCGCCAAATTTACAAACTCGTTCTCCACTCCACATTGACAAATACAGTAGTGTGCATAAGCCTTAGTCACCATAATTATATAAATGTGCCCAAGACTTTTGCACAGTACTGTCAATTTAGGTGAGTTAAAATTCAAACAATTAAATAAATTTAACTAAAATCATTATTGGTGAACGCGGCTCATCGTAAAACTCCCGGATTTGGAAAGTTGGAAGCCTTATATTTTATCCTAACCCAGGATATGCATGGCTAAAATTCATCCTATGATGAAAAAGTGTATCACTAACTGATGTGCTCTGACATAAAAACTACACCTAGGTTCAATACCATGGCAGAAATTGCAAAATTAATCAGGAGCCAAAATTAAATCATCAATCCCACTGTCAGTTATTTTCAAAGTGATGTTTTAGTATTATTCCTAAGGACAAATACTTCAGCTTTGAAATGACTGGCAAGAAGGTCATCTTATGAATGATAATCTATTTACTTCTCATTATTTTATTATGACTGGAAATTTAAATCTAATAAAGACACGTCACATTCAAGACAAATTAAACACCAACAGGAGTTCCAGGCAAAGGGTTCATACTAGATGCCTTAATAATGGTACAATTGATAGAATTTAGCTGGAATTTCATAATCACACCACAAGTAAAAAAAAATGGTAAATCTGTATAAAACCTGTATTTGCTGAGACATCTAATGATCATTGCAGTCCCCATCATGAACAAGACCAAAGTGTCAAGTGGTGAGCAAACACAAGGTTTCTTCTTTCTGTAAAGAAATATGGTTGAAATTTTACCACTGATCAGCAGGTAGATTTTACTCATTCTGTTAAATTTAATTCACTTATAAAATACTTACATCTACTGCCTTGAAAAAAAAGTGTGAAGTTTGCAGCAAAGACTTTATGTGCTCCCTTTGAGGAATTTCAAAGTTTTCTGTAATCGAACAGGTGTTCCTGAGGGGTAGCTTTGGTGATGTAGGAAATCCTACATTCAATTTGTATACAGCAAGCTCTTGCAAACAGCGTGTGATGATTGGATAACCTGATTAAGAAATGTTAGGTCATAAGTAATGGCTATCCTCTAGTCTCCTTCGAAGAGTACCATCAAATCTGGAGTTCACCAGATGTCAGTTCAGTGGCCTCAATAGTCCTCCAGCCCGTTAAGTTCCCTTAAAATACCACAGACAATCTCCTTCACTCTTACACATAGACATTTTTTCTTCTTGCTGTTTATTTTCTGGGAACTATTCCGAACACACAGGAGTTAGCACCAGGTTTTTTAACTACCTTTGGCAAGATCCCAGAGATTCAACGTCAATGCATTCTCTTTTGTTGGGTTTGTATTCCTTTGGAACAAATTCTGATTAACAGAATTCATTTCATGCAGGACTTAGAATAAGACAAGAGAGGAGACATTCGTATGTTTGATCTCAGCTGGAATCTAAGTGAGGATCCAGAGTTGGAACTACTACATCCAAAGGACAGGCTGTTGCCTTTTTCCTTGGCCTGACCAGAATTTTGAAGCATGAACTTGGATTGGCCAAATTCTCCATAGGATTTTCCAACATTTAGAATATAATTAATCATTGCCAAGATATCCTGTAGGATGATTTGAGAATCCTGAAGCAAGAAGATATGCTTGGATTTTGGCCCCTCCCTATCAAAAAAGAAAATCAAACCCAATGCTTTTGTGGAATACTGTAATATATGTAGTGTCCTTCTATTTTTTTAAACCTCTGTAGGTGCTGTTGTTGGCTGAAGCAATTCTTCTGAGAGTTCAAAACCAACTCCAAAATTCAAAGAACTACTGCTCCTTAAATATTGCCAAAAAGGTTACCAGGGTTTCTGGACCTGAATAACAGTCAACCATGTTCAAAAATAACCAACTGTTGTGCATTTAACTGAGTGAAGCATACTATTCATGTTTGTTTGAAAGTAGTTTGGCCTCCCTCTCAAGTTTTGTTGGCAACCAAATAAAACCATTTATGTTGAGTTTGTATGTAGCTCTTGCTGACCTACAGTGGCTCCAGGTTAAGCAATGTGATGATTTTAACATCTCCTCAAACTTGGTTTCAAATCCCCCCATAGCCTTTTTCTTCCCTATGTCTGTCATCTCCTCTGATCTTACAGCTTTCCAATTTGGCTGCACTCATCCAGTTTTTCCTTTTTACCTGTTAGCAATTTTAACCACTCCATCAGCTTCTCTCCCTGAACTCTAGTATGTTCAGCAAAACCTTACCCTGAGCTTTGGTCCTTCGCACTCGTACCGACACAGAGTTTCCTTGGACATGGCCTCCATGAGACAGATCCCTGGGATGTTTCCCAAGTTAAAGGTGCAATATAATTTTTTTAAATCTCTATTGAGAATGAAGTCTTGGCCCAAAATGTCAACTGCTTATTCCTTTCCATAGATGCTGAGTTCTTCCAGCATTTTGTATATGTTACTCTGAATTTCCAGCATCTGCAGAATCTCTTGTGTCTCTGTTGACAATGCCTGGAGAGCTGATCTTGTGACTGTAACTCCAGTAGACCATGTTACCAGGTATCTCTATTTTAGAGCTGGACAGGGTAGTAAAATGCATTTTCACCCAATGTAAACAATTCTCAAATAATTGATTTATAAGTGAGGTGGCAGTGGATTCTGTATTTCATCAAATCGGATATATATCTAATTTAACTCATTACTGCAGTGAAATCATTCTCACTATAATTTTTGTACAATGACTTCACTATGATATTTGTCAGGAGCCGCTGTATTTTTAGTAAAAGAAAATAATTTCAAGGTCCATATGGTGAATTTTATAGCTTTGAAGCTGAATGAGACTGGCAACGGTGCATTAACCTTTAATTGCACTCACTTGTGATCTGGCAGCTTTCAATGGGCAGTAATTTATTTTGTCTACTTTTGCTCAGAACATTACATGAGGATGATGTAAAATAGTTAAGGGGGAGAAAAAGGAACATTGGAAAAGTCACAAGCGTTTAACTTGAACAATGACTACTGTATAGCTTATCTTTACAACTTGAAGTGTTCTACCTTTGTACAGCTGACCAATGATTAGAATCTGTTACAAATAATTGAAGGGAATAAGCAACCTTTTGTTGCAGAATTTCAAAGGCGAGCAGTTGGCAGTTCTACCGATGATGTCATGTGGCAAATTGTGCTGAAGTTTGTTGTTTTACTGGGATCCCCCCATTTCCATTACCCCCTCTCTTTATCCACAGCAGTAACACCCCATGGGTACTCAAAAGCCATCCAAAATTTAATGTAGCTGTGATGTTTCATGGATTTTGTTTCACCCATTTCAAACTTTACACTGACTAAAGGAAAATACCGAATGGTGGTGATTAAAAGGTGATGGGATGTAACACAAAATCGATTGCATGTTAGCTACTTCCACACAAAACACCGTCAATTTTCAACAACAATTATAAACAAATATAATTCAAAAAAATATTCACATGAATATTTGACATAGGAGCAGAATTAGGCCATTTGGACCATCGAATTGGCACCCACATGCCATCATGGCTGATTCATTATCCTGCTCAACCCCACTCTCCTGCCTTTACTCTGTAACCATTGGTGCCCTATCAAGTTCCACTTAAAATATACCCAGTGATTTGGCTTTCACAGACGTACGTGACAATGAATTCCACAGATTTACCACCCTCTGGCTAAAGAAATTTCTTCTCATCTCTGTTCTAAATGGACATCCCTCTACTCTGAGGCTGTGCCCTCTGGTCCTAAACTCCCTCACTGTAGGAAACATCCTCTCCACATCCACTCTATCTCGGCCTTTCAACATTTGATAGGTTGCAACGGGTTCCCCCTCATTCTTCTGAATTCCAGTGACTACAGGCCCAGAGCCATCAAATGCTTTTCATACCTTAACCCTTCCATTCCTGGAATCATTTTTGTGAACCGCCTATGGACCCTCTCTAATCTAAGATCTTTTCTTAGAGAAGGGGCCCAAAACTGCGCTCAATGCTCTAAATGTAATCTGACCAATGCCTTATAAAGCCTCAGCACTACATCTTTCTTTTTATTTACTAGTCCTTGTGAAGTGAATGTAATATTGCATTTGCCTTCTTTACCACTGACTCAAGGTAGTGTTATGGTTAGCACGACTTTATTTCAGCTTGGGGTGGTGTCAGAGTTTGGATTTCAGTCCCTGTGTCCTCTGTACATCCTCCCCGTGGAATGTGTGGGTTTTCTCCAGGTACTCTGGTTTCCTCCCACACTCCAAAGACATACTGGGCAGGTTAATTGGTCATTGTAAATTGTCTGTGATTAGGTTCGGGTTAACTCAGGGTTGACAATGCTTGTGGGGCAATGTAGCTCAAAGGGCTGGAAGAGACTATGTGCTATATCTCGAAATACATAAAATGAATAAACCCACAAATTAAACTTTAGGGAGCCCTGAATGAGGACTCCCAAGTCCTTTTGCACTTCCAATAATTGAAGTTTGTCCCCGTATAGAAAATAACCTATGTTGTTAGTCCTTCTGCAGGCTCCCTGCTTCTACGATACTAGTTGCCCCTCCTCCTCTCTTTGTATTGTCTGCAAACTTGGCCATAAAGTCACCAGTTCCATCATCCAAATTGCTGACATACAACGTGAAAAGAAACGGTCCCAAAACCAACGTCCTCTCTAATCCTTTTACAGCTGCAAGGACCAATCATTGCTCTGAGAAGGAAACTTTTACACAGCCTGAAAACTGCACGGCACTTTAAATCTATTTTTTGTAATATGCATACTATGAATACTTAGAATGAAAATTGAAAGATCACATACTTTTGATTTTATTTATTAATTGAAGTGCAACAAAGAAAATCTTTCGCATGTCGTAAACTTTTTCATGTCTGTCTTTATTACAAATCCATTGTCTATAAATACTAAGCAACACACACAAAATGCTGGAGGAACTCAGCAGGTCGGGCAACATCTTTGGAAATGAATAAACAGTTGACATTTTGGGCCGAGACCCTTCTTCAAGACTGTCCAGGTTAATTTTGCATCCAGATGAAAGATGCATCGTAATCCTCATTAGAATATCCAGATGTTCCTCTTCTAGGCTGTTTCCTGATTTGCATTTGATTAAATTCATAAGGCTGAATCCATGTTTGCAGTCAGGACTAGAATCTTGAAATGTTCCAACGATGTCAACAAGAATTGGCAATTCTTCAATTTCTTCGTTTCAACTATCCCAATTGGTTAATAGCACCCTCTTATCGCCCTCTAAACCACAATAAGCTGCTAGCGCAAACTTTCTCAGCGTTAAAGCACAACAAAGCCGCATTCCCCAGATTAACATAACAAAAACGCCATTTTAATTAGCCTCCGCAGTAACATAAAAATCGAAACCCCCTTACACTCAGATCAACTTATCAGTGAATGTCTTAATTGAACCATCTTAACTTTCCCAGAAATGATAAATTTGAAATCGCAGTATTGCGGCAATATTCTTGAGGCATGCTTTTGTCATAGTTCGTAATAGTAGCTGAGTATTTTTCGACATCAGAACTTGTAGATGCAAGCACCTTGTCACTGCAATAAAAGATATCACCAAGATACTGTGGCCGTAACTTGCTAATTTTTGCTTTTTTACAGTATACTGCAGTGCTTCAATTGTATTCAAATAGATTTTCTGAAGGAATTTATAAGGAGATACCAGATCTTCTAAAACATTGTTAAGGTCAGCTAATGCTACTCAATATTATGGATTGGTCAAAATCATAATTATATTAAGACAGATTTCAAAAGTATATGAGCATAATTTCAAAATTATTTTAACATTATGTAAAAGAAAATTCCAGCTGTGCAGCAACAAAGGCTATTTCTGCAGGAGCATTTCATTTACTGCACGGCCGTGAACCTACGCAGCTTAGAGAGAACAGTGCCCAAAACCAACCTCTACAAAAGTCAGCTAATCTTCTATGCATGCTAGTACTTTTCTTGTAATACCATGGGCTCTTAACTTGTTAAGCAGCCTCATGCGTGGCACCTTGTCAAAGGCCTGAAAATCCAAGTAAACAACATCCACTGACTCTCCCTTGTCTACCCTGCTTGTTATTTCTTCAAAGAATTCCCACAGATTTGTCAGGCAAGATTTCTCCTTAAGGAAACCATGCTGACTTTGGCCTATTTTATCACATTTCCCCAAGTACCCTGAAACCTCATCCTTAGTAATGGACTGCAACATCTTCCCAACCACTGAAGTCAGGTTAACTGACCTAAACTTTCCTTTTTTTTGCCTCTCGTTCTCCCTTCTTAAAGAGTAGGGTGACATTTGTAATTTTCCAGCCCTCTGGAATCTTTTCGGAATCTAGTGATCCTTGAAAGATCTTTACTAATGCCTCCAAAATCTCTTCAGCCACTTCTTCAGACACCTGGGGTGTAGGCCATCTGGTCTAGGTGACTTATCTATCTTCAGAACTTACCGTTTCCCAAGTACCTTCTCCTTAATAATAGCAACTACATTGACTTCTGCCCCCGACACTCTCAAATTTCTGGCATACTGCTGGCGTTTTTCACAATGAAGGCTAATGCAAAATACATATTAAATTAATTCGCCATTTCTTCGTCCCCCTTTACTACCTCTCCTGCATCATTTTCCAACAATTCGATATCCACTCTTGCCTCTCTTTTACTCTTTATCTGTCTGGAAAAACTTTTTGTGTCCCCTTTTGTATTACTGGCTGGCTTCTTTTCATAATTTATCTTTTCTATCCTTGTCCAAATAATTATTTTGGACTGACAGGATCTATTTTCTGTTGGGAGCTTAGTCATTTCAGTATGCTATTCCAGCATGAGCTGTCATTGAATACGTTTTAAGAAGTCTAGAGGTTTCAAAGGTCATTAGTGGAAGGTGAAAGGTGAAATGTTTTTGGGGAACATAAGAGGAAGCTTCACTCAGAAGGTGGTGAGTGTGTGGAATGAGTTGCCAGTAAAAGTGGTGGATGTGGGATAGGTTCCTACATTTAAGAGAAATTTGTGTAGGTAAATGGATGGGAGGGGTATCGGAGGGCTCTGTTGTAGGTGCATTTGATGGGACTAAACAGATTAGTAGTTTTGCATGGACTAGATGGGCTTAATAGCCACTTTCTGTGCTGTAGTATTCTATAACTAAGATACTTGAAAGGCTTCTCCAGTAACCTAACTTGCAATTTAGCTTCATTCCGCGTGACAAAAATTTGCATAAAAATTAACATTATAAATACATAATTTTTATACAGGGAGTGTGTACATTATTCAGTCATGGGAGGCAGTGGAATGTGTACAATATAACACTGGGTTTCAACCAATCATGCTTTAAAATTACAAGAAAGAATACTGGAATAGCTCGATGATGACGCTTTCCCTCCACTCCTCATTTCATCCTGGAAAATCGTGATGTAGCTACTTATCTCATCTTTCTCCAATACCTGCCTTCCATTAACTAGCCATGATGAACTGTTTTCATCTGGGTTTATGTTCCCACCTGGTACTTGTAACCAAAGAATGACCTGCAGTGCTTCTCTTCCCATTCCCTCACTTGAGTCTCCCAAGGATCTTGCATTAACCCTCTTTGATTTCTCATCCATAGTCTGCCCACAGTAAAATCGTCTGAATGAAAAATGTCCCGTTCTATTCGTAGCTTCATACTTAACAGCCATTCCACTTTCTCTGGTGCACTTGACGACACACAACAATGAATAAACAGATGCTTTTCCAAACAAATATTGGAAGAGTGGAGCTGCTGTCTCCCTGCCCTGCTCCCTTCCTGAATCTCCTTCACCACTCCAAGCCTAAACCAGATTGCTTGCAATTTCAGAATATTATTTGATTCAAATCTGACTGTCCAATCATCCAATCTTCTCTGACATTGAGGCACCCAGGAGGCATCCTAGAATAACTTTACCTACATAACTTCACCTTTCTCCACCTAACTGCCAATGAAACCCTAATCCACCATTGAATTTGATTGTAAATATCATCTTTGGCTGCTCTATCATTATCCACCCTGAGGACAGCTTAAACTGTTGCCCACATTCTAACGCTCACAAATTTCACCACCCCACTGTTTACCCTGTAATATCCAGCAACCCTTAGAATTTAAAGAAGTATTGCTATTAGGGTAACTAATTCTCACTCCCACCCACCCTCCCTCCCATCACAACCTTTCTGGGCTTAGTGGACAGACTCCTTTTATATTGCATGATGTTTCAGTTTAAAATGAAATAGAAGCAAGACTGAAGCAGAGCAGAGTATTGCTTAAATATATTTTCTCATCATAAACCGGATCTTTTCATGAGCTATATTTTGTTTCTTTCATCCAGGTGGGAGATTTACAAAAAGACTTAATCTAACAAAGTTTTATAACATCAGTCTCTTTCATAACCATAACTGCCTTATTCATTCGTCCCAAAGATTACATTTTTCTCTAGACTGCAGATCCACAAGAACTTGGATGGTGAATTACAGTATGCAAGGCCATCATCCCATGTACTGTATGTGCACTCGTCTGTGCGGGAGACCTGAGTAGAGATGAGGAGAGAATAACCAGCTGACTTTCAATTGTTATTCTAATTATAGTGCCCTTCCTTGCCCCAAATTGAAGGTTTATGTGGAAGAGACATTGTTACAAATGGATCAGCCCCTAACTATACGAATTTATAGAATGCCTTCAGCTCTGACATGTAGAGTGAATGGTGAGGAAGTCACAAGAAGGAACCCCATTTCTATGTGTATTTTCAAATCTATTTAATCACCTTAATTATTTTTAAATGAATGCAACATTCTAAACTCTCTGTTGCATAACCTTGTAGGCTGTTACGAACCAAATTATAAACACAAGGGATTCTGCGGGTGCTGGAGATCCAGAGTAAGACACACAAAATGCTGGAGGAACTCAGCAGGTCAGGCAGCATCTATGGGGGGAGGAATAAAGAACTGACGTTTCATGTCGAGATCCTCCATCAGGACTGGAAAGGAAGGGGGAATGAGCCAGAAGAAGAAGACAAGCGGGGTTGGCGGGGGTAATACGTACCAGCTGGCAAGTGATAGCTGAAACCAGGTGAGGGGGGAAGGTATGTAGGTGGGGGGAGTAGATGAAGTGAGAAGCTGGAAGGTGGTAGGTGGAAAAGATAAGGGGTGATGAAGAAGGAGTCTGATACGGACGGATACGTTCATTCTCCTCTCCAATCAGATCCCTGCTGAGATCCTCCAGCATTACTAACCCAATTAGTTTGGCTTCTGAAGAACCATAAGTTCTTGAAAAATTAAATAAAAATGTGAATAAGGTTACATGAAGTGTCCAGCCCAATACATGAAACCACATTCTTCCCTCAATGTTTGATTGATCTGCCATTTTGGAGGGGGGGAGGTGGATATGGCGTTTAAGCCATTTTTACTGCTCCCTTGGTTACCTTTTCCTTTGTTCCTAACAACACCGAAACCTGTATAATGTGAAAATATCTGTAGCACGGGATACATCCCCGAGCAAGATACAAAGCCACATAAATAGATCCAGGTTTAGCGAGCAAGTTCCCTGAATATCAGTGACGCCTCCTGCATATTTAAACATTTGCTCACCTTTGCTTCATTTGAGTCGTTGATCAGGCAGTGCAGACCCCCTTGTTCTATAAACCCTATGGTCCTGAAAAGTCTTGTCAAGAACTTACAACAGCTGCAGCCTTTGTGTTCCTAGGTGTCTGAGTGTAAAAGGGATCATTTACACAATTTCAAACAGTCTCTTATTTCATTTTGGCTTCAATCCCCCTTAAAATGTTGGCAGCATTATGACAAAATATTTTCTTCTGGTGTTTATCTTGGGGATTCTGACACGAGACTGAGCAGAAGAAGGACCGATCTGGAAGTCCCTCAGACTGAGTGGGATTGTTACAGTGGAGACCCAGAGGAGGCTCGAAAGGATCCGTTTCAAAGATTAAAAATGCAATCCTCACAAGGAATTAACAAAACAACTGGTCCCACAGATTTTCTTACAAATTTACATTCCAACTCAAAATTGGGGAGGGGGTAGCGGGGGGGAGAAGAAAAAAATCCATTAGAATTGAAAAGCGATGAACAAAGAAAATAATCTCTGTCAGAGCCATGGGGTCGATGAGCAGGCACCAGCTGCCGACACTAAAGATGGCACATGGGACTGGAAGCCAGAGGAGGGCTACGTTTCAAACTCTGCACCCCATGACTCAGTAACTTCAGGGTCTAATAGAACAATTCATTCTTTAAGGTCTGGAGAAAGAAGGTGGAAAGAAAGAATATTGCAAACTAAACACTTGGCAAAACGCCTTTTAATTGAATGTCATTAAGGATCCAATTTGTGACTTTATTTAAAGATAACCCATCTTTTAAATGTAACGGTCCAGGATCATTGAAAGGTAAGTATTTTCCCCAACCTTGTATGGAATATTTAAAGGATCGGTCCTATTTGGCTGATTTCTCTCTTTTTTTTTCAAATGATAGGCTAATATAAAGAGTTCACAAACAAGTTGCAAGCATAATGCAATCACTCTAAGAGAGAATTTCAAAGCTCTGAAAATACAGGGATTGGAAATAAACCAGACTGCCCACAACTACTGTCCAGAAAGAGCTTTGAAAATTGTACGTTTTATAAAGATCTCCCCCCACCCCCCCCCATGAACCAAATCAACAACAGCTGCCAGAACCAATCTTGTGGGAGTTCAATAACAATACATGTTTATCTGTTTAAACACATAGGCACACCAACAAAGACACAATAATTGTGTCACGGAACATTTAACTCATGATTAAACTTCTCCCTGTGTATTCTTGTCAAACACTTACTTCACCCCTCAGTTTATTACCCAAGAACATCTGGCAGCCAGCTTTTCACATGTTGCCTAATTTTTCTTCCAGAGAAACGAAAAAAAAATGGATAGTATGAACTTGCCAGCTGGTTGACATTACATCACACCTGAGGTAATTGGATCACCATGGTTAAGTATTGGGCTTCACTTCATTTTCTTTTGACCAGTTCAGGCTACTCTAGGTTAGACTTAACTTTACTAACCATCATAATTTTCATGTCTCCAGTCACCATTTGTCCGAATCATGAAAATTCAGAATCCCACATATTTAACCAATGTGAGGTAAAACACATCAGCTGTAAAAAAAAGTTCAGCAGAGTTCTCATAAGTTTAACTGAATGGACTAAAGTAAGGTGGAGAAGAATCAGGAAACAGTCCCAAGTTTTCATATGATGTCATGACCATCTGTTAGAATAAATCCTACTTACTTTTATTAAGATGAGATGAGAAGTATTTCCCATTATTTCTCCCCAAAAGGCAACTTAGAGCCAATAGTTTAATAAGTTACATGAAGCTCTTAAATCAAGTTGAAGTGTTTCAATATACTTCACACTGAGGAGTATTTTGGAAGTTTAATGACTGTTATTATGTAGGAGAAAACAGCTGTCACACTGAGAGCAAGGTGCTTCAATACACTTAAAACAATTAGAAAGTGTCGTTTTAGTGGTTATTTTGGTTGTGTTTGGTTGAGGGAAAAATGTTGGTCAGGACACAACAGAACAACAAGATGCTTTAACATTGTTAAATACTCCAATGCCTTCTATTGCATGACTTCATTAGTCTTTGCTAAAATATTTCATATGTCTGAAAATAAAATGCAGCTGGTTATTGCTCATTGACTTGAGTGTATGTTCAGCCATTCCCTTCACACACAGTGTTCAAGTGTTTGGAAGGAAACTCACAAAGTTGGTAGTAACTGAACTTGTTGGATCTTCTTTTCAGACGGCTGAGGTATAAGTGCAAGCACAAGCATTGCATTAAATCTTAATTACAATTAAATCAATCAACCTTTAGCATCTTCAACAAATATTATGCAAGCATAGAAAAACTTCATCTCCGGGCATGCAGTCCAAGGAGAGCTTCATAAATCTCCATGCTACATAACATTAGAAAGTGATGACAGATCAGTGAAGTGAAAACTATCTCTTTCCAGAGATGTTGCCTGGCCCTGCTGAGTGACTCCAGCATCTTCTCTTTTACTTTAAAACTTTGAGCATCTGCACTATTTTGCTTCTCAAAGTTTAAAAAAATGGTATCTACTGAAGATCATAAATTTAATTAACATCAGTGCTGATGCATGCCACTAATTTGACAGTGAGACACAGTAAAATGTGTCATACAGATGTTCATTCCTACCTAAGCATCAAATGTGCATAAAATTACTGAGAACTTCAGAAATGGCATACAACTTTTATAAAGTTCAGATTAACGATGGTGACAGTCCAATCAACCTTTATTTTTTCATGATCAACACAATTGTGATCATACCTCCACCCACGCTGACTTGGTTAGAAATGAACAAAATTTTAGAGTCAAAGATATAGCACAGAAAGTGACCCTTCAGCCCACTAAATCTGTGCTGACTATCAGGCATCCATTTTTT
Organism: Mobula birostris; assembly: GCF_030028105.1. Taxonomy (NCBI): domain Eukaryota; kingdom Metazoa; phylum Chordata; class Chondrichthyes; order Myliobatiformes; family Myliobatidae; genus Mobula; species Mobula birostris. The sequence continues at coordinate 122,833,325 of NC_092379.1, read as the reverse complement.
AATATGAATGCTATCCTAACTCGTTTTATTTTCTCCATCCCTGTGGAATCTTTCCACCCTACCAGATTATACTATTCTCTGCACATTAGGGGCAATTCACTGTAACTAATTAACCTACCAACCCCCACAGATTTTGCGAAATGGGAGGGAACCGGAAGACCCAGAGAACATGCAAGCACTGACGGGGAGAAGGTGTAAACCTTACATTGATGGCAGAAGAGATCGGGATTGAACTCAGGGTCATTGCAGCTACATGATAGCAGCTCTTCAACTTGAATCAGTCTATCATCCCATTTGTCTTCAACTCAATATCAGTAACGCTGACGCCATGTTTCTTGTAATTGCAATGCAATACTTAAAGGAATTGGCTCTAATTCACTACATTGCACAAATGTAAATTCCCTTTCTTCTAACATCAACAACTTGAATCTGGTTTAATACTTCACCTGCATTCAAAGCATTTATTTTCCAGTTATAGCATGACAAGCCAAAAGATCTCATCCAACATCAGAACATCTGGCAACATCATTGGCTAGCTTAAAAAAAACAACAAATGTGATAATCTTGCCTCTATGCTTAAAACTAGCCTACAAGTCTACTGTGCACATGTCATCTCCTGACATCTCTCCTCACTGCTGCCAAACTGAATCTCACATTCTTAAAAGAATTATAAATATGGTGAATATGAAATACATTCATCATCGGCATATTAAGTGGAAAGGTAAAAACTTGTCATTGAAATCTTAATGTAACCTGAAGCCATAACCCTGCATTATTGGCAACTAGTATTTATTGCACATCTTCAGCATAGCACATCTTCAGAGCAGCATTACCAACACAAATTGACACTGAGGCATATAAAGTCATATAAGACTGATTGACTAATGTCTGAGTATGGAAAAAAAATTAGGTCTTAAGAACAGTTGACCGTTCAATTCCACAATTTGGGACTCAGCACATCAATTTGCAACTGGATTCTGGACTTCCTTACCAATCACACCCAGACAGTCAGACTAGGCAAATACACATCAATCTCCCTGACCTTGAACACTGGTGCACCACAGGGATACGTACTGAGCTCACTCCTTGACCCAAAGTAAAGAAACGATTATTGACTTCAGGAAATCAAGAAGATATGATCTAGCTCCATTACTCATAAATGGTGAAGCAGTGGAAAGGGTCTCCAGCTTTAAGTTCTTGGGAGTGAACATCACAGAGGAGCTCTCTTGGACCACCTACATCTCCTTGATAGTAGGGAAGGCTCAGCACTGCCATTTTTGGAGTTAATGAGAGCAAATGTGCCCCAAAAGCTACTGCTAAACCTTTATCAAAGTGTAATTGAGAGCGCACAGACATACTGCATGACAGTATGGTATACTAGCTACAGCAAGGTCAACCAAGAGCACTTTAACTGCACTGGATATCATTGGGACACAGCTACCAGATATGGAAATCATCTACAACTCCCGGTGTTGTAAAATCATGATGAGCTCATCCCACCCCCAGTAATCACCTGTTCAACCTCTTACCATCCAGCAGGAGGTACAGAAGCATCTCCACACGGACATACAGACTGAAAAACAACTTTATCTACAGGGCTGTCGTTCAACTGAACAATGTCCCCTCACCCAACTTAGACCATAGGCACTATGGGCAATCTCTAACTAAATAACATATTCAGCAGCTTAGAGGTGGATAGTTTTCACGGAGGAATCCTGGAAATGGAGTTTCTTGGCAACTGAGGCCACCATCAGTTCTGATTTGCAAGTCTTGTGGCCAGGATGTTAAATAAAGATTCCCAAACGAAAAGAAAAATCTAATGTGTTACAATGTCGTAATATGGCAGAGATTCGTTGATCTCCTCTGACTCCTTAGAGAGTCAATACTTAAAAAAAACAAATGTAAGCTGTAAAAAAATAACGTTTTCAAAAAAATGCATCCATATGATAGAAATAACTGCTGTCTAGCCCTATGTGCTATGTGGGAATAATCGACACTCATTCATTAGTCTTGTGAACCTTCAACATCTTCAATGGCAAAATTGGTTGTTGTCATAGAGGACAACCAATCTTAAGTTATGGTCCATCTGGCTTTGCAAAAATGTCCAGATGTGCAATGCTGCATTTTTACTGGGAGAACAATCTTGCTTTAACTACTCAAAAGTTTGCTTTGTTGTACTTATCTGTGAATCTAAAACCTCAATAAAACTTAATTAAAGAAAAAAAGAGGCAAGAATCACTTACAGCCAAGGAAAATGTAAACCAGCTGTGTTAGAATTTGTAAGTGTGCAATTTAACCATGGAGCAAAGGATGGGTTGAAATTACCTCCATCAGGTACACTAAATGCTTTAAAATACTCATAATAAAGTCCAAAATCTGGGAAGAGACAGGCTACTGGTTGTTTAAATCTTTTAAGGTAGAGACTAATTAAAATACAGAAAAGTTGCAAAGATATCAAAGAAGAAAATAAAACCACCAATGGCTATTGTAACAAAATAGAGGATAGATTAACATTTGTATAGGTTCCCTTCATTCATAATGAATGCAAGAATATCTCACCCTACCTTCTAAGAATACTCAAGAACTGTGTTTTCCTGGAAGGTTTGAGTGTCATGTTGGAAATGCATCCCAAAGCGAATATTAAGCCTGAAAATTACAGCAGAAGAAACATCTGGTAATTGGTCACGAGGTCTACTGTAATTTTAAAGGTTACAGGAAAGCTTTCAATTTAGCTTGAAGATGGTGACTTAATAATGATGAGATCATATGAAACACTGGGGAAAACGATGACCTTGATAAACACCTCTGTGATTTGGCAATCTACAATGATAGCATAGAGTGTAGTGATAAGCTGGCTAGAAACTACCAGCTTTCATATTTTGTTACTTCGTCTTTCACTTGGAAGAAGATTATGGTGGAGATTGTGGTTGGCAATGAAGATAAAGTGAATGACTGACAATTTTACTTTCTTTGATATGACTGACTTACTCACATGTCCAGAGATAAAGTACAATAGGTAAGAATTTGCATCTGATGATATAAACTAATAATGCTTAATATTTTTGGAGGGAAAAGTGAATAGCTTGTGATAAAAAAAATGTGCAAAGGAAACTCTGAAAGGCATATTGAACTCCATGAGATATTAAGGCGGACAAACTCTGTCAAGTATTGAACTACTGAACTACATTCTTGTCTAAAATGGTTTATAGTAATAGCACCAATTTTGATAAAAAGTGAATATTGCCATATTTCAATGCATTGTACCGTGGAAATCAAGGACATACGAATGTTAATGTTCATACTGACTATTTGAAATCTTTTGATCATTACAAAGACTGCACAAATGTAACGTGTGCCTTGTTGGTTATTGAAAACTTAAATGTCTTCCCTAGAATTACTTGTCAACTCATGAACACGATCATGACCGCAAAAAAAAAGTTTAAGATATATATTTGTATCAATCAATGAATAATTTACAGGTTCTTTAGTCTTTTGTTTAAACTTAAGTTTCTATTGGCTTTTTCTCTAACTTTGTCCACTTTCGCTTCTGTCTCTTTACATTGCAGTTATCTTGTATTCACTTACATTCCCCCATCTTATTCTTCTACAATGTACATATCTTGCACTTAGACATTGAATTGTTTGTATCATCTGGTAGGTTCACTATCTTCAATCTATTGCAGACCTCAGTTCTGCTCACTATACTCATCTGTTCTACTTAATCAGCAAACTTTGATGTTGTTTCCAACAAACCCTCCAATGAAAAAGTAAACAGCATTTACAGAGCAAAGGGAAATACAACATTCAGGAGAAAATTATGCTCACTTCTTCTCTTGGCCAAACCCATTCACTTTAGCTCTTTGGTTTCTCATTCATCAATTAATTTTCCACACACACGTGACATAACTATGCTGCTTTCATAATGTATTTCTTCTTCTCTTGGGGTCAAAGTTGGTTGCACTCCAGTTCTGTAGATTTCAAGGTGCTGATAAGACCAATATGGAAACAGCTGACTTTTCCAAGAATCTATGCTGAATTTTGTAACCAGACTCAACCAAGACAGTGAGATAATATTATCAAACGTCTCAAAAATTTTATTTATGATATATTCCTTTTATATGTCCAGGAACTGTCTTCAAAATAATAACATGAATCAAACAGGACTTGCCTGAATTACATCTGTGCTCAAATCCCTTCACAATCCTATGTATTTCACAAATATTCATTAATTTAAGACTATGCATTCCAGGTTTTTCTCACAATTTATAATTTATTAATTATAATTTTCTGACAAAGTGGCAAATTTCACCTTTCCAGTGCTAATGGATATATGGAGTATACATCTCATTTGCAAATGAAGCCATGGAAGCAAACAATTTCCTTCTTTTTCTATTTGAGTGTTGCAATAGTATTGTGATATTAACATGGTTGTTCTTGTTTTCTAACTCTTCTTGAAACTGATACTCTGCCTGAATCAGTACTGTCCTGATTCTGCTTGAAATGGAAAATCAGTTTGTTAGAGTCTCAAAGCATATTGCTCCTCATGCACAGATATTGCTTGGACACTTTACCTCTGCACTCTGTACTGTTTTGTCCAAGACTAAAGTATGATTCTTGCCAAAGTAGTGGCAAAACTAATCCAAAATCAAAACAAAACAATTGCCACTGGTCTGCAACCACCATGGGGTTGTAATACTTGCATGATACAACTTAATCTCCTCCGTCTTTCTTCAAACCTGTTCCTGGCTTATTCCAAGCTGTCCCGCCTATTGCTCCTGCTCTCTTTGAAGCTGTTCCACTTTTTCCTCCAAGGTGTGCTTATCCCTCAATATCTATTGTCTTACATGTAACTCAGCTAAATCAGCCTCCATTCTTGTGCGTACCAATGTGAAACGTTCTTCTAGTGGCTGCAGAACATACTTCACGCATGTTAGCCATGCTGCCTTCAATTTTAAATGTGGTCACAGCTCGTTCTTTATCTTTGTAAATAATTTTACTTCCCCCAAGAAACTGACCTTCAACATAACATGATATTTTAATTTGTTTCAGCTTCAAAGTCACTGCCTCCAGCTGAACTCATTTTGTCTTCCAAGTGTGCAAACAAGACAAAAAAAGTGGCAGTTCAATTCAGCTTTTCAACAACGGAAGTAACATTTCAATTCTTCAGCCTTTCAACAGAACCAAGGGTCGAACAATTCAGGCAAACACCACTATAGAGCTTTTCAGTCCAACCCAGTTGGACATGGCAACAACGACCATTCAAAACTGTGTTTCAAGTCGAAAGTGCACAGCATGGATCAACAAAAGGTTGTGCTTGCCACAGGTTGCTCGAATCTGTGGTGCTTCTAATTTCTTGGACACATCCAAATGCTGATGTTCATTTGGTATAACTGTTGGAATCTTTGCTGACATAATGTAGTGGCAAAACTAATCTAAACTCAAAACAAACCAATTGCTGTTAGCCTGTGACAGCCACAGGCTGGTTATACTTGCATGATGTATCCTCAGCACTTGTGAAATGAATATTCCAAAGAGTCAAATCCTTTATTTGATCTTTTATCAGCAATTAGCAAACATACAGTCTTGAACCAATATTAAGTGGTCAGCAAAGATATGACCTCTGCCAGTCCCAAGCCACAAACTGCCATGAAATGAACAAGAATACGTAACTTATTCCCTTCACTTTTACCACACCTCCCACTAATGAGACGAGTTACCATAATAAACGTAATAAATGCACACTGGAGAATACACAGCTCCTACTAACCCCATCACTAAACTGTTCCCACAACCTTTGGACTGACTTTTAAGGACTCTTCATCACATGTTCTCCATATTTATTGCTTATTTATTATTATTATTATTATTTTATTTTTGTATTTGCACAGTTTGTTGTCTTTTGCACATTGGTCATTTGCCCATCTTGTTGGGTGCGGGCTTTCATTAATTCTACTGTGTTTCTTTGTATATACTGCGAATGCCCGCTGAAAATAAATCTCAGTGTTATATCTGGTGACATATATGTACTTCGACAATAAATTTACATTGAACTTTGAAAAGTAACTCATTTCATGGTGTAAATCAAGGAGTTAGTTAGATAGAAGAATGTCTGTTTAGAACATAGATGAGGAAGAATTTCTTCAGCAGATGGTGGTGAAACAATGGAATTCAATGCCACAGACGGCTGTGAAGGCCAAGTCATTGGGTATATTTAAGACAAAGGTTGATAGGTTGAAACGGTGTCAAAGGTTGTGGGAGAAGGCAGGGGTTGAGAAAAAAAATAAATCAGCTATGATTGAATGGCAGAGCATGCTCAATGGGCTGAACAGTCTAATTTTGCTCCTATATCTTATGGTCTTGTGCTCTTATATACTATCACACTTCTACCAGTCACATGAAATGCAGAGTATTTGACACAGTTTTACAGCAGAGACAATAGAGTACAGGTATATTATTAGCAACTCAAGTAAGATTCCTACTGCTGAAGCTTCAAGCTGTGTATGGTGACAAAAGGCAAAATCAGGCATGTTGATATGATATACCCAAGAAATCAATAACATAAGAGTTCAGAATCATGTAAAATATCCATCTGAATTATAAAAGTGCAATGTCAAAATTGAATATCAAGACAGATTAAAAGAATACTAATTACTTGATCAAAGGATGATATTTTGACAGTTGCTAAAGACTTCCTGAGAGCTGCGTTAGGCAAAAGAAAACAACCAAAATGGGACCCAAGTCAACACATTATCGTTGACTGATTAAAATATGCATATCTATCAGCAAAGCATGGCAAAGTAGTTCTTCAATCTTTGTTCAATGAATGACTAAATCTTTCTTCGTGTCAGTAGTGTCTTGGACAGTATTGAATATTTGGATGCAGTGCCCTTCCTCTCCTGTTCCGTAGGTCTGATAGAACTAATATTGGACCCTGTAGACTTTGTCACAGTCGGTCAGGTGATGCTTATTGGGACAGATGGCTGGACTTCTAATTCAAAGGTTGTAGGTTTGAGTCTCACCAGAGTATGGGTGGTTTAGTAGCGTAGCGGTTAGCATAACACTTCACAACATTGGTGATCACAATCGGGATTCAATTCCTGCTATTGTCTGTAACGAGTTTGGATTTTCTTCCTGAGACTACTTGGACAGAGATGGACTTGAGGAAAAGTCTACAATAGAGTCAAAAAATTAAAATAACCAAGTGATATCCTACAGAGTGATGGGGTGGGGGTGTGTGGAAAAGATCATAGTTTTTCCATGATCTTCAATCATTCTTATCTGCAGCTAGCCAAAGCCTGTGGTGGTGCCTTGGTGAATTTCAGGGTCAATCTCTGAATCAGGAGATGGTTATGAAGAGGAGGGAAACTGCCCACGTGCGCAGAAGATATTCAGATTAAAATTTATTTATTACACGTACAGTGAAATCGTTGTTTACATTAACGACCAGCACACCCAAGGATGTGCTGAGAGCAAGTGTCACCGCACACTGCAGCGTCAACATAGCATGTCCACACCATTCAGCAGAACAGTGCACACAAGTAACAAAAACAAAGCAAGACACACCAAGAGCAGTGGGACAGCAGTTACCATTGCAGCCTCACATTGTATGATCTGAGTTCAGTCTTGGATGTGGGCTTTACACACTCTCCCTCTGACCAGGTGTTCAGTTACCTCCTACATGCAGACAATAAGTCGGTCAGTTAAAAGGTGAATGTAAGTTACTTCTTGTGTGGGTGGGTTGTCAGAGGATCGGGAGGGGTGGGCGGAGAGGGAGATGGTAAAGATGCTACAGAGAAAATCGATTTAATGTAGATGGGTGCTTACAGGTTGGCACAAGCACTTTCTGTGTTGTATGACTTTTCCATTCTGTGTCCTTATTGTCAGAGGGCAGTGTTTTATGGGGTGGCAGGTGTCCAATGCGAGAGCCACCTTTCTGTGTATTTCAGTGAACAAGTGGTTCTATGTATAACATTTCCACAAGCGTTATTGCATAGTGCAGTTTGATGACAAAGGTTGGGAAGCTGTTCATTCTGGAAAGCAGGGGTGTTGGTTGAATTGTCTTCCATTCATTTTGTAAATTAACTCCACTGAAACAAGAACCTTGTTGAAGATGAGGTGTAACATTAAGATTGAACGAAGTCTTGAAGTTTGCTTGACACTTTTCTGCACCGTGATGGGCTCCACTGTTGACCCATTTATTAACATGATGGCTTGAACAGCATCATGTAACAGAGGTAAGACCATAAGACCGTAAGAACATAGAGCAGAATCAGGCCATCTGGCATAATTTACATACTACTATTTAACTATTTATGGTTCTATTACTATTTATTATTTATGGAGCAACTGTAACGAAAACCAATTTCCCCCGGGATTATGACTATGACTATGACTATGTCTACTCTGCTATTCCATCATTCTGATTTATTATCCCTGTCATTCTCTTGCCTTGCCAAGACCATATCAACCTCCACTTTAAATATACCCAATGACTTGGTTTCCATTGCTATCTCTGGCAATGAATTCCACAGATTCACCACACTCTGGCTAAAGAAATTCCTCCTCATCTCTGTTGTAAAGGGACATCCTTCTATTCTGAGGCTGTGTCCTCTGGTACTAGACTCTGCTACTGTAGGAAGCATCCTCTCCACATCCACTCCATCTAGGTTTTTTAATATTCGATAGGTTTCAACGAGATCCCCCCCCCCTTATTCTTCTAAACTCCAGTGAGTACAGGCCTAGAGTCACCGAACGTTCCTATACATTAGCCCTTTCACTTCCAGAGTCATCTTCATGAACTTCCTTTGAACCGTCTCCTATGGCAGCACGTTCTTCCATAGATAAGGAGCCCGGTACCAGGCTCATGACACTCCAAGTGCGGCCTATACTGTGGGCAGCTCCCTGAGTGACAGACACAAATGTTCTTGTGAAGTCACAAAAAGCAAGCTGTGTAGCTTATTTTCCCTAAAATACAATTTTTTAAATGAGATAAGGGAATACAGAGATATCAGCAATATTACAGAATGGATTTCCAATGCTAAAACTAAAAGCTTTGCGTTACAACAGACGGTAAGTTCAATCAAGCTAAAGCGACATTACTTGGAAATTATCAACAGTGGAGATCACAATCATTTCATACGTTTATGTGCATTTTGACACATTAAAATGCCAATTTCAAATATGAATGTCAAATCAAACAAAAAGAAAACTAATTCCTGATCAAAGAATGATATTTTGACAGTATTTAAAATCAGCCTAAGAACTGCAGTGGTCTAAAGAAAACAATCACTTATTGCAAAATGGGACCCAAGTCAGCGCGTTACTGCTGACTGATAAAATATACATATCTATCAGCAGGTTGCAAAGCATGGCAAAATAATTCTTCAATCATTGATCACTGTAAGAATAAATACAGTAATATGAAACCCTACAAGGTCTCACAATGAGTATATTTAACATCCTTTAATGAGAATCTGTTGGCAAGAACACATGAAACTGGAACTTTCAAATTCATCAGCTACAGGATTTGGCTGCTGAAGTGCACCAGTCATAATATAGATACACACATACACACACTCACACACACACAGACTAACTCATATCACACTGTGCATAAATACAATTAAGCACAACTCAAAATGTTCATTTGAATTAATTCCTGTGAGTTATTAAATGTTAACAAAGTATGTGTGTTCTACCATTGCAATCGTCTCCTGTATGATCATGGCTTGCCTTTCTCCTGAGCCTAGTGTGCTCATCTTTTCCTTAATCCTAGCCTGGCTCCCAAAACTGTCAACTCTCATTTCCTACTTCTAGCTTTGATCCATTCTCCATCTTTCAGTTCCAGCTCCACTCTGCAGATGCCCCCCCCCCAGCACGTCATTGTCTTAGCTTTGTTCCACTGATTGGCCTCATGTAAACGTACAACCCACTTCTGAGTCCACGCACCATCTCCCAATAGACCGTCATTGTTCCTGTTACCTCAAAGGACAATTTGGCAGTTATATAATCTAATCCATGTAACTAAGTGTCCCAAAGAACTTTCCATGATTAATACTAACATAATCATTTCTGAAGCCAATTCAGCTTAAAACACGAGGTCAGGTAATCCAAAAAGGTAAATTTTATGAAACACCCTGAAAGAAGAGACAAAGAGACTTACGAAACTTGAAACCCTAAACTGAAGTCATTGTTGCTGTTAGAGCGGATTTCTTTTTGGGTAGATGATTTGTTTACACTTGAATGACTTTGGCCTCCAGACCTCTATTTTAACTGTTTGACAAAGGACTGTGGATTGAGTCCACCACAATGGGCTTCCTAAAAGGTGTGAATACCAGATGCTTCCAGTAGTTTGAATTGATACTGTAGTTTCGAAGGCAGTATCACCTATACATTATAAATATTAATTGTATTAATTGTCTTCTATGTTAGCATGGGAAATGCCAAATAAAGGTACCGTAGACTTAACTTACATTCCTAAAGACTGTGGATACCAACCCAGACTTGTTGGCGTCAAAAGGAAAGGATGAAATCCGAAGGTGTGATGTTTGTATGTAGCTTCAAAAGGAAGCATTGTCTAAGTATTGTCTATAACTTTTAAGTAGCGATTGCCTTTGTGTTTAGCATATAAATATTGAGCCCACATTTAGCTAGCAGACCTTTCTGCGAAAAGTGTCTCGGTACGTAGATACCTGCTGTACCTTGTTGTGTCGAATCAAGAAGCTGCTTTGTATCTACCAGTGACTCTGTCTCTCCGGTAATTTCATCCACGCTACAACAGTTGCCAATGGGGAAGTCTAGGGCAAGAAGGCACAGCCTCAGGATAGAGGGGCGTCCATTTAAAACAGAGATGCAGAGAAATCTCTTTAGCCAGAGGGTAGTGAATTTGTGGAATTTATTACCACATGCAGCTGTGGAGGCCAGGTCATTGGGTGTATTGAAGGCAGAGATTGATCGGTTCTTGATTGGACGCAGTATCAAAGGTTATGGAGAGAAGGCCGGGGAGTGGGGCTGAGGAGAGTAAAAAAAGGATCAGCCATGATTAAATGATAAAGCAGACTCAATGGGCCAAATGGCCTAATTCTACTCCTATGTCTTATGGTTTTATGGTCTTATTACAGTCAGCAAGACAAAAGGGATGAGAACTATAGATCAATGAGGATTCTCATTTAGTCAGCTCATGTGTGGCAGTGCCATTAATCTCATTTCCCCATTATTTCCTTCCAAACTAGTCTTTCCTCTACCATTCTGTCTATACTACCATTCACCTATTCAACACTTAAATGGAGAAAATTAAAGGCACTACAGGCTTTAGGCAAGTATAGTGAGAGGGAAAAGGGAAGACATGAAGAAAAGGTCCTTAGTAGTGTGGAAGATGAATTATGAAAGGATCAAGGAGTAAGGGGGGGAAAACAAATGCTGGAAATAAGCAGAAAATACAGGAGGTCAAGAGATAAAGACAAGATGAGAGGCCTTAAGTGCAAAGTATATTTCTCTTTCTGTTGGTATTTTCTAAGCTGCTGAATAGAAAGCTGCATAGAGAATGCAGTAGAGTAGTGCAATAGAGGGCACAGTTTTAAGGTGCTTGGAAGTAGGTACAGAGGAGATGTCAGGGGTAAGTTTTTTACGCAGAGAGTGGTGTGTGTGTGGAATGGGCTGCCGGCGACGGTGGTGGAGGCTGATACGATAGGGTCTCTTAAGAGACTCCTGGATAGCTACGTGGAGCTTAGAAAAAGTACATGTTTAGCACAGCATTGTGGGCCGAAGGGCCTGTATTGTGCTATGGGTTTTCTATGTTTCTATGTTTCCAGAAGGCTAAAAAGTGGTATGAAACTATCCTGTGCATATTTGTGTGTATATGAGGAAAGTATCATATTATAATAATATATCATATATTATAATATATTATGGTAATATAATACATGAGACAAGATCTTGACTTAAATAGTATGTTTGGAATGATTACATCCTATTAGCACACTGGAGCATTCTGAGTGTATCTACAAGTTTTTCAAAATTTCTGTAGTTTTCTAAATTTCAGATTTTGTATGTTTTGTATATCTTTTAATTTAATTTTCAGTTTCTCTTCTATAGAGGAGCAGATAAGAATTGGGCAGGAAGCATAATACTTTGAGAAGAATTTTTCTCATAGCGTCTAAGGAAGAGTACATAACCAAAATATCAAGCTGTCACTCAGGTTCTCTTGCACCATGCACAGAATTTAAAAGGGAAACTATATTTGAGTTGAGTCTTGTGAATGTCACCCACATGCTACAGTTAGTAAACAAATAATTGGATTAAAGCAGATGAAGTGAATTCAAGTCAAAAAAGTCAAAACCAGGGTTCCAGCCTCTGCTTTTTTCTCATTTTGGTTGTCATTCTTCGCCTTCTATTTACATCTCCTCCAGACAGATAAGTCGTGATTAGTAAATCTTCACTATTCTTCCAACACAAGCACCACTTGTGTCATTCAGTTCTCTTTAACTGATCTTGTCATAGGTATTTTCTTTGTCTTGTCCACCATCTCAATCACTCCACCTTCTCTCTAACTTAAAATAAGGATGCTTTATATCTAATGGACCAGTTTCACGGACACTTCATTTCATGTTCTCGATATTTATTTCTTATTTATTAATTATTATTATTGTTTCTTCTTTTTGCATTTGCACAGTTTCTTGTCTTCTAAACTCTGGTTAAACACTCCAGCTGAGCAGTCTGTCATCGATTCTGTTATGATTATTATTCTGTAGATTTGTTGAGTATGCCCACAAGAGAATGACTCTCTGGAATATGGTGACATTTATGTATTTTGATAATAAAATTTACTTTGAACTTTGAACTCCTCCCAGTGTTAAATGAAAAGTTTTCAACGCCATCATTCTCAATTCCCCCATCTTCCTTCGGGCAAGAGGTACAAAAGCCTGAAAGGCCAGGCTCAGGGGCAGCTACTATGCTGCTGTCAGCAGGCTCTTGTTTGATAAGATGGACTCTTAACCTCATAAATTACCTTGTTATTATTAAAGTTAAGATGTGCAGCTGACCTCACAATTTAACTCATGTTGATTTTATACTTCATTCGGAATTGTTATTCTTTTATCTTGTTCAGTCTTACTGTATTGTGTGATGATTTGATCTGTATGAACAATATACAAGATAAGTTTTTCACTCTATCTTGGTAGATGAGACAATAATAAACCAATACCAATACCAATGTTAATATTGTTACTTCTTCCACAGATGCTGTCTGACTTTAAAAACGCAAACACAAGGAAATCTGCAGATGCTGGAAATTCAAGCAACACACATCAAAGTTGCTGGTGAACGCAGCAGGCCAGGCAGCATCACCTGATGGCGTGAACTTTGACTTCTCAAACTTCGCTAATGCCCCACTTCCCCCTCATACCCCATCCGTTATTTATTTATATACACACATTCTTTTTCTTTTTTTCTCTCTCCTTTTTCTCCCTCTGTCCCTCTCACTATGCCCCTTGCCCTTCCTCTGGGTTTTTCCCCCCCTCCCCCTTTTCTTTCTCCCTAGGCCTCCTGTCCCATGATCCTCTCATATCCCCTTTGCCAATCACCTGTCCAGCTCTTGGCTCTATCCCTCCCCCTCCTGTCTTCTCCTATCATTTTGGATCTCCCCCTCCCCCTCCCACTTTCAAATCTCTTACTAACTCTTCCTTCAGTTAGTCCTGACGAAGGGTCTCGGCCCGAAACGTCGACTGTACCTCTTCCTAGAGATGCTGCCTGGCCTGCTGCATTCACCAGCAACTTTGATGTGTGTTGCTGTCTGACTTACTATTTTCTATTTTTATGTTAATTATCCAGTATCTGCTTTCTTAGAATTTCAATCACTGCTCAAGTAAATTATAAAAAAAGATTGTGTTGTCACTGATACAGCCATAAAGATTTATGTGTGAGACAAGATCTACATTCATTTATTTATCACATGTACATGAAAACATAGAGTGAGGTACACCGTTTGTGTTAACAAACTCAAACTAAGGGCGCGCCGAGGCAGCCAGTGAATGTGGCCACACATGCTGGCACCAACATAGCTCGTCCATTACTGAGTATGCCCTCAATGAGCCAGAAGAATTCTCAAAACGAAAGTGTTTTCTAATATTCTGTTCCTTCTTGAATGGATGTTGGCATCTGGATTGAACCCAAATGTTAATGCTGTTCTCTTTGGGCTGGACTTGGCAAAACTTCTGCCCTGTTAAATAGAGCTCTGACTAGTTTCATGTTTGAAATCTCCAGTGTGGCTCAGTTTGGATTTGCCTATTAAATAATGGCCTAATGTGTTGTTTTCCCTGCAGCTTTGGAAAGCCACTTCCAAAAATGTTAGTAATGTCTCAGTAAAAGGTAACGAAACACTTGAACCACTTACACTGTGAAAATGAGTCAACAGAGTAAAATTAAGAGTCTCTGAATTCAGCCATGAACCACTTGGGTACAGATTGATCTGTTCCTCGCATTGGGAGCAAGGAGAGTAAAATTAATTGAGGATTTAAGACTATTACACAAGAATACTCTTATTGGATATGAGACTTCCATTCGCCCTATAAAATGGTACCATTGTATTATGAACACGTGGTTATGTACCACTAAGTCAACAGCCAGGAGCCTGTGTCTGCTTTGCCCATTTGGGCAATGAATTATTGTCTTACTATATTGTTAAATATTGAATATTCTTTCACTGTCAACTACACTATGTATTGGATTGCAAAAATTTGACATATATGACATTATTAACTGATAAAATATACCTACACAGTAAAAAAAATTTGTCTGATTGCTCCCTTTTTTATATATTTTCTGCGTTCCCAATGTTTTATGTATGTCAATAGAGTCAACCAACCATGGCTTGGGTAGCCATTTGCCCTTTCATTGTCAGTCCCAATCCCAGATGAAAGAGAAAGGTAAACTTCAGGGAGGGCATTTTATCAGGGTAAATCCTGCTGCTAATCTCACTGATGTATATCAAGACATCAAAGGTTATTGGGAGAAGGTAGATGTACGGGGTTGAGTGGATCTGGAATCAGCCATGATGGAATGGCACAGTAGACTCAATGGGCTGAATGGCCTAATTCTGCTCCTATGTCTTATAGTCTTATGGTCCTATATCCAAACAGCAAACCTCATTGGGGCAATGCACAGTACCAGAGATACATAAAATTGAAACCAATAAGAAGCCAGCTTTATAAGAGTCATAGAGCACTACACCACAGAAGCAGGCCATTCAGCCCACAAATTCCTGCCAGTCTTCTCTTATGCCTAGTCCTATCTAACTCCACCCGGACAATAGCCCTCCATATCTCTCTCATTAATGTACCTATCCAAACTTACAATTGAACTTGCAACTATCACTTCTACCAGCAAGCTGTTCCACACTTGCAGCAGCCTCTGAGTGAAGAAATTTCACCTTTGATTCCCCTTAAATAATTCACTTTCACCTTCAACCTCTGACCTCTATTAATGGCCTAATCTGAGGGGAAAAGCTTACATGCCATCACCCTATCTATATCCCGTATAATCCCTATAACTGGGGTTCCCAACCTGGGGTTCATGGGGCCCTCGGTTAGTTGTAGGGGTCCATGACATAAGAAAGGTTGGGAACACCTGCTCTATAAGACCTCCTCTCCTCTGTAAGAATGCACTCATTAAGGCCAAATAAGCAGAGAAATATGACGATGTTTTAGTATAGCTGAAAGAAAAACCTTAGCACACAAAATGAAAGGAAGAAGAAGAATCAGGCTAAGTCCTTGTATCCTCTGATTTTCTACTTACAGCAACATGAGAAGTTTTGAAAGTTTCAACTTGTATATTGACTTTATGGGCCGCGCGCTACTGAGCCTGTAAATCAGATTCAGGAAATGAAAGTTCAGCAGATGTTTCAACATTCTCAGGTTTTTTTGCTGACCTTTAAAAGAAGTTATTAGTTTTAATTACATCATTTGGCTGTGTTAAGTAGGCTGGTTCCTCAGACTAAATCCATCACTTTACTGTGCTTCGTGGGTTGAAAGGGTTACCATCGATCTACAATTTAGCATTTGTAAATCCATAGAAACCCTTAGACGCAACAAAATTATTTGAGAGAATTTGAACATTACAACATAGAACATCTTGTTTTATTTTTATTTAGAGACACAGCATGGAATAGGTCCTTCCAGACCTTTGAGCTGCATTGCTCAGCAACCCCTGACAAGCCCGATTTAACCCTAGCCTGATCATGGAACACGTTACATGAGCCATTAGCCTACCTGCTGCTACGTCTTAGGACTGGGGGAGGAAACTGCAGGGCCTGGGTAAAACCCACACATTCCATGGGGAGGATGTACAGAGATTCCTTACAGAGGTCGCCAGGACTGAACTTCATGCTCCGATGCCCCAAGCTGTAACAGTGTCACACTCATTGCTGCACCACGTGGTGCCCATTACAGCAAAGTACAGGCCATTTGGTCCATGATGTTGTGCTAACTTTTAACTTACTCTAAGATCAAACTAACCCTTCCCTCCTATGTAGATCTCCATTTTTATATATTCACCGTGCCTATGTAAGAGTCATAAATACCCCTGATGTATCTGCCTCTACCACCACCACTGGCAGGGTATTCCACGCACCCAGCACTCTCTGTGTAAAGAACCTTCCTCTGATATCTCCCTATGCTTTCCTCAAATCACCTAACAACTATGCCCCCTTATATCAGTCATTCTGCACTGGGAAAAAGCCTCTTAGCATTTTGTAGACCTCTCATTCTTCTTCACTCCAAACAGAAAAACCGTAGCTTGCTCAACCTACTGTATGTTCATATGACATGCCCTCTAGTCTGGGCAGCATGCTGGTAAATCTCCTGTCCACGTCCTTCCTATAATGAGGTGACCAGGACTGAACACAGTGCTCCAATTGTGGTCCAACCAGGGTTTTATAGAGCTGCCGTATTACCTCATGGCTCTTGTACTCAACAGCCCAACAAATGAAGGCCAGCAAATACCATATGCATTCTTAATACCCGATGTTGGACATTGTTTGGTTGTCTTTTTCTGTGATGAAAACAAAAATAGTGCATATGTAAAAATAAAAATAGTGCATATGTAACAATCTACCTTGTTATAACCTTCGCACCTTACTGTGGCCTGCCACTGCTTTTGCTTGGTAAGTGTAAGACTTTATTCTGCATTCTGTTATTGTTTTAGCTTGTACTACCTCAACACCTTCTCCAAGAATCATCACCTTGTCGTGATGGAGTGGCTTATGAGTCTCTGAGTTCCCAAGAGCGATGCCATCTGGAGTTTAGCCATCTGGCACTTAGCTTCTGGTAGGGCTACCCATGGCAGAAAGATCAAGGGGAAAGTTCCAGCCCAAAAGTAATCCAACCAAGACCTCAGCGGTGGAGCTGGCATAAGTCGATGACACATCACAGTGGCAGTGAAGGCTACAACAGTGAAGGGGCCCCATTCGCCTTGCACTCCACGCCACCGGACCTTGTCTCCGATCTGTCAAGGAGTGTCTGGTGGCTGCCATGCATCAGCCTCCCCATGTTAAACAAAGTCATACATAGACATTCCCCACTAATGGAACCCACCCTGAGTTCCCAGATTGAGTCCTGTGGTGATCAGCAGGCGGCGAAGGAGGCAGGTTTGAGAGGTCTGGATATGTGGATCCTGGATCTCCATCTACAGCTACCTGAAGACTCACCAATAGACAACCTCTTAGGAGAACATCATACTCAACTCGAGTAATTACACTACCACTACCTCAATTACACTGTTGTAATAGATTAACCTGTACAAACAATATGCAAGACATGCTTTTCATTGCACATTGATGCATGTGGCGGTAATAAACCAATTAATTTAACTAGTTTCCTCTCCATAACCTCAATGTTTTAAAACCCTGACTCATTGCAATCCATCCTAATTTACCTGATCCTTTGAACCAGTGAATAACTTTTCATCTGATCTTCCCATGTGGTGTCAAGTGAAGTCAAGTTTATTGTCATTTAACTATATACATGTATACTGTCAAACAAGACATTTCTCTGCACTGGGATGTAAAGCGCTGTAGTACACATAACACACAATAACTTATGAAAGAAAGGATGAAATCTGGATGGATTACACATAAATAAACAAACTAAAATGAATAAGTTTTGTAAGGTA
This sequence comes from Mobula birostris, assembly GCF_030028105.1. Classification (NCBI taxonomy): domain Eukaryota; kingdom Metazoa; phylum Chordata; class Chondrichthyes; order Myliobatiformes; family Myliobatidae; genus Mobula; species Mobula birostris. The sequence continues at coordinate 122,815,163 of NC_092379.1, read as the reverse complement.
TGGAACAGGTTAACCAGTGACTCTTTGAATGCAGTGTAGCAGGGAGTTCAGAAGCTTAATAGCCTGAGGGAAGAAATTGTTTCCTATCCTGACCGTTCGTGTTTTTGTGCCTCGGACTCTTCTGCCTAATGGCAGCAGGTCAAAGAGGGTGCTGGATATAGGAAGAGGATGCAGGGAGCACATCAACCAATTTGTACACAGCAAGCTCCCACAAACAACAGTTTGATATTTCCAGATAATTTATATTTTAGTGGTTTTAATTAAGAGATAAAACTTGAAACCAATGGTAATTTCCCTGATTTATTAAAAATAGGGCCAGAATGAAAAGTGAAGCGGTCCTAGACCTGGAATGTTATCTATTCATCTTCCTGGAGAAGCTATCTGAGCTGTTGAGTGTTTCCACCAGTTTCTATTTTTATTTTAGTGCCAGGGTATCTTTCATCTGTGTGGGCACGTGGCCAAGTGGTTAAGGCATTGGACTAGCGACCTGAAGGTCGTGAGTTCGAGCCCCAGCCGAGGGAATGTGTTGTGTCCTTGAGCAAGGCACTTAATCACACATTGCTCTGTGACGACACTGGTGCCAAGCTGTATGGGTCCTAATGGACAACATTGGTGTCGTGGAGAGGGGAGACTTGCAGCATGGGCAACTGCTGGTCTTCCGCACAACCTTGCCCAGGCCTGCGCCCTGGAGAGTGAAGACTTTCCAGGCACAGATCCATGGTCTCGCAAGACTAACGGATGCCTTTTATATATCTTTCACCTGAGAGGGCAGGTGGAGCATGGATTTTAATGGCTCATTCAACAAGCAGGTACGCAGCATCCTCTCCATGCCGCACTTTAGAGCTGAGATCTGCGTTTTTGGTTGAGTTGCATTGGAGAAGTCAGAATCAGAATCAGAATCAGGTTTATTATCACTGACATATGCTGTGAAAATTGTTGTTTTTGTCGCAGCAGTGCAGTGCAAATCATAATTATTACAATAAGGAATAGTGAGATGGTGTTCATTGGTCATGGACTGTCTAGAAATCTGATGGTGGAGGGAAAGAAGTTGTTCCTAAAGCATTTAGCGTGTCTCTATAGGTTCCTGTACCTCCTCCCTGATGGTACTACTGAGATGAGGGCATGTCCTGGATGGTGAGGGTCTCCAGTGATGGATTTTGCCTTCTTGAGGCATCGCCTTTTAAAGATGTCTTTGATAGTGGGGAGGCTTGTGCTCGTGATGGAACTGACTGAGTCTACAATGCTCTGTAACCTGCTTTGAGCCTGCGCATTGGATAGTGTTGATCCTGTGTGCTTTGGAAGTACATCAATCCTAAACTTTTTGACTCTTTGATGAGAAATTTTACTTACTGAGCCTAGTGGAAATCTATGATTTTTTTAATATACCCATTCATCATTCCTCTGGGAGTCCAGAAAAATCCAAATAAATAAATTCTCATGCTGTTTTGGTATGCTGGTTCAAAACATGAGGAGAGTAATTTGCAGGAACTATAAGAAATTAGGAAAGTAGCCGTACGTTGGTCTTTATTTTTACAGAAGTGAATGGAAAGGTAAGGAAGTCTCCTATGTACAGGGCTTTGCTGGGATTGATTTGGAGCTCTACTACAGTGTTGGCTTCCATGCCTATAGAAGGAGTCAATACAGTAGATCATTAAATTGTTAGATTGATTCCCGGAACAAGCGAATTGTTTTGTGAAGAAAGATTGTGACTATACACACTAGAGTGAGATGTATCTGAGGTAACTTTATTGAGATGTGCAAGATTCTGAGAATGATTGGCAGAGTAGACAACATTCCTCTGGCTGGAGAGTTCAATCCTTGGAGGCATACTAAAATAACAACAGAAAACGCTGGAAATATTCAGCAGGTCTGATCACATCTGAGGGAAGGGAAGCAGATTCAAAGTCTGAATCAGAAACAGGTTTATTATTTGTCTTATGTTGTGAAATTTGTTTCAGATTAGGAAAATGTGTTTCAGATCTGTAGAGTAAAACCAGGGTGACAAAGGGGATAAGCTATAGACAGGGTTATCTGTTCAGTGAATGTGAGCAGTTAGAGAGGGAGAACATGGACAAAAGAACATAGTCTGGGTAGGTCCTCATCTCTCAGGGGAAAAAATGCCAATCTAATATCACAGATGTGTGAAAGATACAGATCAAGAAATCAAATTAAATGAAGTCTAGAAGACTGCCAAATGCCCAGATGGAAAATGGGAAGCTGTCCCTCAAGCTTGCATTGTGCCTCACTCTAGACTGATAGGTAACACTGTAAATGGGATGAGGTACTAACAAGGCAAACAATGGGAAGCTCAGGATCGCCCCCATGGATTGAACACACATGTTTTGTAAAGCAATCACCCAATCTGCACTTGGAAGCATGGTTCGAGAGCAAGAGGTTGGACGCATAAACAAAGGAAATTTTTGCTTGCAAAAATACCAACTTATCAGAATATTCAAGGCTGAACATGATAGGTTTTTGGTTGCTAAGGGATCAGTGATCAAGGTGTGTGAAGCAAGGAGTCAGCCTTGTTCTAATCAAATGTCAGAGTGGGCTCAAGGTACTATAAAACAGATTAGATTAGATTAGATTAGATTCAACTTTATTGTCATTGTGCCGAGTACAGATACAAAGCCAATGAAATGCAGTTAGCATCTAACCAGAAATGCAAAGAATAGTGTTATTTACAAAATAACTGCGAATAAAAAGTAAGTGCTACAGCACACAAATATAAAAGTACTGAGACAGTACAATATGGGTGCAATACCGCTTAGCGCTGTGATGTGAGTTTCAACAGGGTTACAGCCTCAGGGAAGAAGCTCTTCCTGTGCCTGCTGGTGCAGGAGTGGAGGCTCCTGTAGCACCTACCGGCTGGGAGAAGAGTAAAAAGTCTATGGTTAGAATGAGATGCATCCATGAGAATGCTTTTCGCCTTGCCCGGCAGCGTTTATGGTAGGTGTTCTCAAAACAGGCAGCTGCTTTCATTTGTAATAGTATTATCAATTTACGATCACTAGCTAACAAACTTTTTTTTTTGTTTTTCTCCCTGTGCCAGTCCAGGGTTTTGGACCTTCGTTTTGTTCCTTCATACGAATAAACCAAAACTTGGTTTATATTTCCACTATAGTTCTGATATCAGAGATTCACATTATAAATGAGTTTGATCATGCCATGTTAGACAATTTGTTCAATCTTAGTAAAGTAAGTAAAGGCATCCGTTAGTCTTGCGAGACCTTGGATCTGCGCCTGGAAAGTCTTCACTTTCCAGGGTGCAGGCCTGGGCAAGGTTGTATGGAAGACCAGCAGTTGCCCATGCTGCAAGTCTCCCCTCTCCACACCACCAATGTTGTCCAAGGGAAGGGCATTAGGACCCATACAGCTTGGCACCAGTGTCATCGCAGAGCAATGTGTGATTAAGTGCCTTGCTCAAGGACACAACACGTTTTTTCTGCTGGGGCTCGAACTCACGACCTTCAGGTAGCTAGTTCAATGCCCTAACCACTTGGTCACGTGCCCACGTTCAATCTTACATTATATCAATATATCAAAAAAAAGTTTATTTTTAACATTTTCCTTTTTCCTACCTTTAACAACTATCAATTATTAGCATGGAATTATATATATGTGATCAATCTGGTCCTTCAGATTAGATTTATTCTTCGGGAAGTCACAAGGCTACTGGTCATCAGGGCAGTGTCTAAAACATACCACTTCAGGCAATGCAGCTTTGAGAAATGGGTTTATGGAATAGATGATATTTCCTGTTCCTTATTTGCAAATAGTTGCAATGAAAATATGTCAAGAATCATTCCAATTTTCAGTCAAAAATAATAAATGTATCATGTATTTTTACAATATAAATAAATGGAATCAACTAAATCATATAAAACTTGTCTACAAAGTTAATTGTTGTGTTGCTGTTAATGTCTGCCAGATTGTTCAGAAGTGCCAAGACAGTTATGACAGCAGACAATTTATAACTTTCTTCTTATTTTATCCTCTACATTTTAGGACCTACTTTACTCAAGTAATCCCTTGCATCAAATGTAAACAGGAGGAATTCTGCAGATGCTGGAAATTTAAGCAACACACATCAAAATTGCTGGTGAACGCAGCAGTCCAGGCAGCATCTCTAGGAAGAGGTACAGTCGACGTTTCGGGCCGAGACCCTTCGTCAGGACTAACTGAAGGAAGTTAGGGTTAGTCCTATTAGTCCTGACGAAGGGTCTCGGCCCGAAACGTCGACTGTACCTGGAACTTTGATGAGTGTTCCTTGCATCAAATTGTCTTTTATACTGTTTAATACTGCACCTTCATAAATGAATGCCTCTACCTTTCTCAATAGCCTTGGCTTTGTAGGACAGATACTAACATGCAATAACAGACACCACTATCTGGGACATATTCTCTTCTCGATGCTGCCATCAGGCAGGGGGTGCATGAGCCTGAAAATCCACATGCTGAGGTTCAACAGCAGCTTCTTCCTCAGTGTCACCAGGTTCTTAAACTAACCTGAGAAATAATAACACTGCCTTGGACATTTGATTTTTCTCTGTCTCTCTTGCATTAATGTTGGTTTTGTTCTGGCTTTTATTTTGAACATATAAGTTATGTATAGTTCATGTTAGTTTAAATTTTATGTTAACTTATTTTGAACTCATCTTGTAATGTACAGGATTTATACCCTGTGATGTATGGCCATCATGACAGTAAACTTGAACTTGAGCTTATGGGGCCTGAGCATGTGGTGTTTATAGAAATGCACAACAAATATTGATGACTTTCACTGGGTCTCTAACTTCCAGGATATCTGGTCTAGAATTCAGGTCACATGCTCTCCTTTGCCTTAGTTGACATGGCTTCAGCTGGCCAGCTCTGGAACTTCCTCATTAAGTCTAATGCCTTTCTACTTCTCTGCATTTTGAGTTGCTGCATTTAACAAAGCAATTGGTCATCGCCCCGATACATACTTGCATATACTGTGTTAATGTTTTTGTTTGATGACTCTTCTGTGCAGCAAGTTGGGATGTCTTTATTCCATATTAAAGATACTAAGTAAAGAACACTGTTTTCGTGGTTTTGAATTAAAGCAGCAAAGTATATCCTGTAGAATTTAGTAGTTACCTTGCATTTTCCAAAAGTGAAATCTGGGAACTCAAAATGTTATTTTGGTCAGTATTTAGATGTGAAATATTAGTATCTGCAAAAGAAAATGGAACAATATATGATTAGTAGCTCATATAGTGTTTTTCTCAGCTTCCATAAAGTTAAAATTGGTGTATTTTATGCATTGCAAAAAATAGTACTGCAGGTACAGAAGCCTTAGGTCCCACATCACCAGATTCAGCAACAGTTATTACCCTTGGTCCAATACACCAAGTTCAGAAACAGTAATTACCCTACAGCCATCAGGATCCTGAATCAGCATGAATATCTTCACCCACCATAACACTGAGCACAAACCATGGACTCACTTTCAAGAACCTACAACTCATGTTCTCAGTATTTATCATTTGTTGGTTTGTAGTTTGTCCTCTTTTGCATATTGGTTGATGTCAGTCTTTGTGTGTTGTTTTTCATTGATTCTATTGTATTTCTTTGTTCTACTGTGAATGTCTGCAAGAAAATGAATCTCAGGGTAGTATATGGTGAAATATTCGGACTTTGACTATTGACATAAACTCACTTTGAACCTTATACTTTGAACTTTGAAATGATTCTGATAGAATGTCTGCATTTCCCTCTCCACAGTTGCTGTCTGACCTGTTCACTAGTTCAGCATTCTCTGGTTTTATTTCAAATGGCTTGGCTTTATTTTTCCAAGTGACTTAATTCTGTCCAGAGGATAAGCTTTCATAATTGAATTTTCCTGACTGGCACGTCAATCATAGCAAGTCGCAATGCTCTTTCTCATGGTGACAAACTCAATTGAAAAATTGTTCCTTACTGAGTAAGATAATAGTCCTAATTTTACAGAAAAAATAACAATGAGACAATTAATGTCAGCATAATTAGGGTAAATTGGACAGCAATTTCCAACATCTACAAATGCGAGTTAAATATTGAAATCAGGAAGTTTGTGTGTGAGTTTCCTTATTCCTCCTGAAACTTGTTTTATCCTGGTTTCTCAACAAGAAAATCAGCATTCATATAACCTGCAAAGGTATGAATTGGTAGTATTTACAAGGTATATATTAGCCATATAGATCCAAAACCTACTAAGACTGGCCATGTCCAAAAGTATTTTTTAAAATGCAATGTCAGAATCAGTTAAAATCACACTTGGCATTGAAAACAGTATGGTATGTTAATCCTTAAACATTGTTAGGCATTTAAAAATACACATCCATTCTACTTTTTTTTTGTTTCTCTTATCCTTTTGCACCTATACCTCTCCATGTTGTTTCTTTTAACTGCTCTGTACAATAGAGTTGTGGTATAAAGGACACATTGCTCCATGAATGAACAGGAGGCTAATAGTTGAGGAAGAATAGAGTGCAGCAGTGAGAATACTTATGCTATGGAGATAGATAAGGTCATAAGGCATAGGAGCAGATGTTCAGCCCATCGATTCTGCTTTGCCATTCCATCATGGCTGATTTATTATCCCTCTCAACCTCACTTTTCTGTCTCCTTGCCGTAACCTTTGACACCCTCACTAGTCAAGAACCTATCAACTTCTGCCTTAAATGTATATAATGTTCTTTTTAGCTCATTGTGCCAATGAATTCCACAGGTTCACTGCCCTCTGGCTCAAGAAATTCCTCCTCATCTCTGATCGAAAGGGATATCCTTCTATTCTGAGATTGTGCCTTCCATTACTAGACTCCCCCACTATAGGAAGCATCCTCTCCACATCCATTTTACCTTGGCCTTTCAATATTTGAATGGTTAAACTATTAATGAGGGAAAGTTCAAATAGGCAAGGGTCTTGTGGGAAAATTGACATTTTAGAAATAGGATCTAATCAAGAGAGATTTTGTACCTTGTGTGGCTTCAATTGTCTCTCAAGGTCCAACCCTGCATCCCCATCATGAGAGGTGCAAATAGGTAAAGCCGGCTAACAGGGCTCTGGTGAAACTGTATAGGCCAATCCCCTGTATAGCAGATGCAATGGATTATGGAAGCATTGATAACTCCAACCATACCTTCAACTTCAGAGATGGGATGTTATCAATGGCCTCTGCTCCACTGGGAACTAAGCACTCAGTGTCAATGTATGTGGCTGCTATTAATGGGGGTTGAACTGCTTTGAACCACAAGGCTTCATATTCAAACCACAGTCACCATCTTCAGTATTGGGTTGGGAAAGCTATCCATTAATCTGCTGTTGTTTTCTGATGATATTTAGTGATTGTACAGGGTAATAACAGACCAAATGAATAGGACACTAGCTGGTTTGGACAGTAAGAAGAATGAATTTATTTGTGTTTGAAAGAGTAGATGAGCGTAGATTTATATTGTCACTGTTATAAGGCACCAGACATAACTAAACTATGCAATGGTATGTGTTAACAATAATGAATCCAGATACCCTACCTAGTATTAGCAAATGTACACTGGAGAACAAGGTTGAGGACCTAAGGGCAAGATTGCTGTATCAGAGGGAAATGAGGAATTGCCGTGTTCCGTGTTTCACGGAGATATGGCTCACTCCGGACAGGCTGGATATGTTGGTAAGACCCAAGGGCTTCTTGACCCACAGGATGCTGATTCGAAGAAAGCAAAAGGAGGGAATCGGTGCTTAATGATAAACTCTTCATGGTGCTTGGATGTAATGGTCTCATCATGCTCTTGTTTCCCTGACCTGGAACATTTAATGATTAAGTACTGACCATTCTACATACCAAGAGTGGCCTCCTCCTGAAGTTTATATACCGCCAAAGGCCTATGTTAAGCAGGCACTTAATGTACTGAATGCTGCCATCAAATAACGAGAAATAGCCTACATGAATGCCTTTCAAATCATTGTCAGGGACTCCAGTCAAGCTCATTTGAGGAAATTTCTGCCCAATTATCATTAACATATCAGCTGCAGCACCAGGGGTTTCAGCACACTCAACCACAGAACACTATGATGAAGAATGTCTACTGTTCCATGCCTAGTCCATATTTCAGGAAATCTGACCACTTGGCTGTCCACCTCCTGCCTGCATCCAGGCAGAGGCTAAAGAGCAAGGCTGTAGAAGTAAGAACAATGAAATGGTGGTCGCAGGAGACAAAGGAGTGGTTGTGGGAATGCTTTGAGTTGATGTACTGGACCTTGTTCAAGAACTCATTAGAGGATCTGAATCAATACACCACAGTTGTCATCGACTTCATAAAATCAGTTGTAGAGGAGTGTATCCCCACAATATCATTCAGTCTTCCCCAACCAGAAGCCCTTAATGAACCATGAGATCTGCAGTCTGCCGAGGGTCAGGTCAGTGACATTCAGGTCAGGCTACCAAGCAAAATGCAAGAGGTTCAGGTACGTTCTCTGGAAAGCCAGCTCATGTGCAAAGTGGCAATTCTGGACCAAACATGAATCAATGAAGGATGCTTGACAACTCTGGCAGGGCTTTAATATTATCACCTCTTATAAAGTGAAACCAAGACTCATAGGTGACAACAAGGTTTTGCTCTCATCTCATTTTGACTGTCAAAATATGGAAGCACCTTCATGAACTCCCGCAGCCACCAAAGCCCCTGTGAATTCGGTCTCTGAGGCTGACGTGAGAGCATCCCTCAGGAGGGAACTGTCCCATATGGGGTACCTGGTCAAGTACTAAACACCTGCACTGATATACTGGCTGGAGCATTCATCAATGTCTTCACCCTCTCATTTGGTCAGTCTGAGGTACCCACTTCAGGCTTCAATTATACAGGTGCAGATGAAGAACCTGGTAACTTGGCTCAATGTTTATCATCCAGTAGCACGTACATCCACTGTGATGAAGTGGTTTGAAAGGATGGTGATGAAACATATCAAATCCGGCCTGAGAAGTGACGTGGATCTGCTCCAATTTGTCATTTCATTGGATCCTCACTCAACCCTGGAACATCTGGACAGCGAAGATCCATACATCAGAATGCTATTCATTGACTATAATTTGGCATTCAGTGCTATCACCCCCTCAAAACTAATCAACAAACTTCAAGACAATTAGGCCTTGTGCAACTTGATCCTCAATTTCCTCACTTTCAGACCTCAGCTATTTCAGATTGGCCATCAACATCTCCTCCATAATCTCCATCAGCACAGGTGCACCACATGGCTCTGTGCTTAGCCCCCTCCTCTACTCACTTGATATTTATGACTGTGTGGCTAAGCACAGCTCCAATACAATATGTAAGTATGCTGATGACACCACTGTCATTGGGCAAATAAAATGTGGTGACGAATCAGCGTATAGAGGGAGATTGAAAATCTGGCTGAGCAGTGCCCACAACAGTAACCTCTCACTCAATGTCAGCAAGACCCAGGAGCTGATTATTGACTTCAGGAGGGGGAAACCAGAGGTCCATAAGCCAGTCCTCACTGGGGGATCAGAAGTGAAATGAGTCAACAACTTTAAATTCCTTGGTGTTATCATTTCAAGGGTCTGTTCTGGATTCAGCATGTAAGTGCTATTACAAAGTGTTACTAAAACATGGTTGTTACTTAACTCCTCTATTTCTTTATGAGTTTGCAAGGATTTTACATGCCATCTAAAACTTCGACAAACTTCTATAGATGTGCGGTAGAGAGTATATTGCCTAGTTGCATCACGGCCTAGTATGGAAACACCAATGCCATTTTACGGGAAAAGCCTAGAAAGTGTGGTGGATGTGGCCCAGTCCATCACTGGTAAAGCTTTCCCCACTATTGAGTATGTCTATACGTTGCGCAGCATCCATCATCAAGGATCTTTGCCACCTAGAACTTGTGCTCTTCTTGCTGCTGCCATCAAGAAGAAGGTATTAGGAGCCTTAAGTTCCATACCATCCAGTTCAGTAATAGTTATGATCCCGCAAACTTCAGGCTCTTGAACCTGAGGGGTTAACTTCATGCAACTTCACTTGTCCCATCACTGAACTGTTCCCCTATCCAAAGGACTTTCAAGGAGTTCACAACTCATTTTCTGGATATTTTTTGCTTGTTTATTCAATTTTATTATTTTGGGTTTTTGTCCTCTTTTTTGCACAATTTGTTGTCTTTTGCATATTGGCTGTTTGTCTGTCCTGTTGTGGGCAGTCTTTCATTGATTCTATTGTGTTTTTTGTATTTTTGGTGAATGCCTGCAAGAAAATGAATCTCAGAGTTGTATATGGTGACATATATGTACTTTGATAATAAACTTACTTTGAACTTTGAACACAGGGACATGATCCATTACCAGCAGGATCTGCCTGAAAACAAGCAGTATAAGGTTACAGAGATAGCAAACAGAGATTTATATTATTGTGAGTTTAATTGGAATGAAGTTAAGGTTATACAAGGTACTGCTGAATTCATATTGGGAAGACTGCACTCCATTAATAAATTTTGGAGCAGGTGCAGAGGAAAAGGACATGGCTGTTATTTAACTCCAGTGATTTTAGTCATGAAGAAGTTGTTGCTTTGAAGAGCAAATGCTGAGAACTTCCTTGGTAATCATTCAGTTGTCTGCTGTTTCCACGGTGATTATTTTTTTCCAGGCAGTGGAAGAACAAGTTATGCTGAAAAAAAAGCACAGGATTAGTTCAAAAAGACATGAGATCCAAGAGATCATCATAATGTTCCATCCAAATATTTGGATAATATCTGCAATTTTTATTTCATTGGAATAAGTGCCTTGTAATGGGACCACCACAAGAGAACAAACAATCCTTTTGTCTGAATTCTCCTGTGGAATAAACACTTTGAATGTTGGAAGAGCTTGTCTTAGTTGCTAATGGGGTATCCTGTAAAATATGAAGCATTAAAGTTATTAATTCAACTTTATTAGTTGTTTTTTATTAAGTGATAAGAGAGTGCAGAACTAGTCCATCAAATTCCATAGCACTAGATGTACTGAAGAGAAAAATCAGGAAATTGTGCAAAATATATTAAGTCTTCTTTGCTCTACCCCATTTTCCTAATTTCCATCTGCAAATCTAGTAATGGACTTGTTATGGCGGTGAGTCAAAATGATGGTCATAAAGCAGTAATCTCAGTCTAAACTGCTTCCATAAAACCAGCAGGTTTTCACATTAGGACATACCAGGATGTATTAATCTATGTCTGCACGATTGTTTTTTTGAAAAAAAATTGCTTCTATTCACATATTGCACTGTTACACATACAGGCGGACAACTTCCAGTCTTGACCACTCTCCTTTTCCAAAGTCCAGAGATCACCTCCAATTAAATATATGGAAGACCAAAGGCATTACCTTTTGACCCCACAATGAACTCCGTTCTCTAAACACTATTCCAGTATCTTAGCATCTATGAGCTCTGTTAGCATCAATCTTAGCATCAATGAACTCTGTTCCTTAAACACTACTCACAACCTTAGCATCTTGACCATACGTTCATATCATTACCAACACCACCCCCAACCCCTTTCCATCTCAATGAAAGTTACTCATCTCCAACTCTGGCTTAATGTTTCCACTGCTGTAAATCAAATCCTGGCATTTTTTAACTCTTGACTCAAGGTAGACCTCCCACTTCCTGACAGTGATCAAAACTCAAATTCATCCCCTAACTCACACCATGTCCTATCACTCTTATGCATGGTGACCTATATTGGTTACTAAGTCAGTCTTTTAATTCTGGCCTCTTGTTCATCCCAGATTTAATTGTTCTCCCATTGGTCAGCTTTACAGGCCCCTAACCTCTTGAACCCTTCTTGATCCTTTATCTTTCACTCTCCCATTGAGACGTTCTTGAAACACATATTTCTCACCAAAATGAATAACTGGAAAAAGGCTTGTTTGGTTGTTCATTTGGGTGTTTATGGAATGGTTTAGTGTCAAATTTTGCTTGATATTTCATCTATGGTTTATCAGCAATATTTTGAATCCTTAAAAGTTCTATATAAATGCACTTTATTGTGGTGAATGTATAAATGTATAATTATATATAGGCATCCGTTAGTCTCACGAGACCATGGATTTGCCCCTTGGAAGGTTTCCAGGGTGCAGACCTGAGCAAGGTTGTATGGAAGACCAGCAGTTGCCCATGCTGCAAGTCTCCCCTCTCCATGACCCTGATGTTGTCCGAGGGAAGGGCATTAGGACCCATACAGCTTGGCACCAGTGTCGTCGCAGAGCAATGTGTGGTTAAGTGCCTTGCTCAAGGACACAACACGCTGCCTCAGCCAAGGCTCGAACTAGCGACCTTCAAATCACTAGACAAATGCCTTAACCTCTTGACCACATGCCAATGTATAATTATAGATTGGTATAAAATATCATTAAGCTTGAGATTTTTAAATAAAACTGTGAAGCTTTAAGAAATATATATTTTCTTTAGAAACACACGAGATTCTGCAGATGTTGGAAATCCAGAGCAACAAATGCAAAATGCTGGAGGAAGACCTACAGCTCAGGCAGCATCTAGGGAGAGGAATAAACAGCCAACGTTTCGAGCTGAGGCCCTTCATCAGGAGTGGAATGGAAGAGGGGAAGATGTACAAGCTGGCAGGTGATAGGTGAAACCAGGCGAGGGAGTAAGTATGAAGGTGGGGGTGGGGGGAGAGGATAAAGTGAAAAGCTGGGATGTGATAGATGGAAAAGATAAGGGCTGAAAAAGAAGCAAGTGACAGGTGAAACCAGTGGGGGGGGGGAAGGTGGGTGGATGTGGGGAGAGGTGTTGAAGTGAAAAGCTAGGAGGTGATAGATGAAAGATTTTTTTCCTCCTGCTGTGTAACACCTACCAAACGGAGATAAGACATGAGTTTGTGGTTATGTAATATGAGGCTGTGGGAAGCCATTAAGTTTCTGGATGAGAGATATGTGAAGGTGATAAACTGACAAAGCCTTCCTGGCCACTCTTCCTCTGCAAAGTCCAGCACTGAATGGCAGTGATAAAGCAGGAGAGAAGCCATAATTTTTTAGATCATGGATAAGTGGAAGTTGAAGTAGGACGTCAGCTGCTTGGTCCTGATTGCTACTGGATGAGAGCACGAGGATGCTAAAGATTTGTAACTTAGCAGCAATATTAAAGGTGAAAGAATGAGAAACATTTGAGTCATAGACTTAAGCTGAGAGAACAATTATCTCTGAGATAGCAAGGTTGTTGAGCAGGAAATGAGTTATTAAGAATGAGGTATTAAATCGAAAGATATACCATGTCTAATTATATCTTTGTTGCATTTTGACATAAATTTGTACTCTCGCAACACAATATTAATAATAGATAGATCTGACCTGACTGCCATTTGGAGATTCCATTAAAGAAGTGCTTTTTCTCCTTCAGCAGCATGTGGCTCACCTTGTATTGTGGATTTAGCTTACTCAGCTGAACACAAAAATGAGAGGGATGTCAATCCTGTGCACTTGATCTCCACTCCAAGACTTTCTACTAAGTCCACTGGATAAGCACTGACATATTAAGGAGAAGAAATGAATGCACTTCACATGTGGCCCCTCAGCTTTTTACTGGGAATTATGATACTACACCCTAATTCATATGGAAATGCAGAAGACGTTATTTCACTTTAATTATTTTTTAATTAGTTGATTGTATTTTGAGTTTTCTTTTTTCTTTGTTTTAACTTAAGCTGTTTTGATCTATTTCTGTATTTTTTCAAATCCTCTGATTATGAATGATATTTAAAAGCAGCTCAAAGGCCTTTGACAGGAGTAAGCTGTCATTAGACCATATATATCTTAGACTTAACACCTGAAAAACAAAAGTCTTCCATCAAACTGCCTAAGAGAGCAATGCAAGCTTTCAATAATAAAGTTGATGGAAAATTTGGATTGCTTCCCATATCTCAGGAGTCACTGCAAACATGCAGACATTGATGTGAAACTTACCCTAGCCTTTTGTACAACAGTACATCCTTTGGTCATCAGAGTGATTGAAGATCAAGACTTCATAACCAGCACAAAACACATTATGTAATAACCTCAAGTATGATACTATCTGTAGATGCTGATGTTGAGTTATTTACTTAGTGCCTGTAACGTCACTGGCTTTTAGGGCAGTAATGAAGATCCTCTTTCTCTGGTAGTGTTCAATGTTTCCTTTATTGTCTCAGTAGATTTTTCTCGGTTTTCACTACTGTCAGTCATGCAAGTCCTGGGCGGAGACACAGGAATACTATCACGCTCACTATTCTTCATTGCTGTTTCCATAACAGTTTTGTTTTAGCAGTTAGAGTTACTAGGCCTGAGCTGAACCTCTGAATCTGGAGGAAGGATGGACCACTCTTAGTCTGGCCTCTACCCTTTGACCTGTTTGGCATGGGTGACTACCAAAAGCCAAAGCATGAAGACTTGACTCCAGCCAACACAGCTCTCTGGGCCATTGAGGCATAAAAAGCCTTCAAACCACGACAAGGTTGTGGTCCTCTTGAAGGTGATGTTGAATTACTTGTTTCTAAATCCAAGCATTGCTGGCAATTTAGAATAACAATAGACTCACTACTGATCCTATAGGCAAACAGCTTCCTATCCAAACAATATTTATCTCTTGTCTCTTCTTGTTGTTTATAAAATTTAGCAATCAATCAACTATATATCCAGATTCCAAAAAGCCGAATTCTTGCTCTGAACTGATGCTGCAATAGCTTGTTTAACAAATAGGAACAGAAAGTATATAGAAAAGAGCAAATATGAGAAAGTCAGTAGACTGTGATTCCTGCTACTGAGTTCTGCGGCTGTAAGAGAATAATCTCAGACTCAAGATTGTACAGAAGTTCATCATGTCCAGCTTTGAATTCCAAATAGTTTTAATCCGAATTTACCTTCTCTGCCTAATCACTTGGGTGGCAAGGTAGCATAGCAGTTAATACGTCGCCATACAGTGCCAGCAACTGGCGTTCAATTCCCCTAGTGTGGGCTTGTTGGGCTGGAAGAACCTGTTACTGTACTGTATCTCTAAATTAAAATTTAAAAATTAGAATTGTTGGTTCTTCATAAAATATGATTTTTATGTAAGAAAAACATTTGTGGATCCTATGAATATAGTATATGAAAGTAAAGATATTACAGTAATTATAGGTGAACAGGAGAGGGAAAGAGGCATGACCAGCAGCTGCACAGCACTATATTTATCAGACTCACACTCAGACATGATGCAAAAAGTCATTAAGTTCAAAAATTGTTAGCATCAGTCAGCTTGTGAGATGGGAGACAGCTTCCAAAATGAAGTGTGCATGTACGTTAATAACCAGGCAGCTGGATGAGATCATTTGATGCAAAGTAGTCACAGCGTTCAAGTGCTGGATGGAGCGTAAAAGAAAACAATCAAGCATAGGAAGCTTCTTTTCTCAAAGACCCGTGAGGTCTTTAAAGTGCGCTGTTCACGGCTAAGCTGGATGTTGCAGCGTCCCAGATCGTGTGATGGCTGGCAGCCATGGTGCTTTCAAGATTTACTTTTGAAAAGAAAAAACAACTTTAATTTGGTATGAGAGAAATAGACAAATCAAGACAGACAGTCAGACGTAGAGAATATAGATTTGTTTCTTAGTCTCCATAGATTTTTACCCTCATTTAAGACTCTGATCATTAAAAATCAACTTACTTCTTTACGAAGTCCAATCAATGCTTAAATCCAATTCATCAAACCTAATAAAACTGTGAATAATTTGACCACAACTTTCCCCTCACACACCAGTAAAAATATTTGAAGGTTCAATTGACTATACCGTGAATGGTACTTGTTGCCAACTGACAATCAAATAAAATGAATGATCTCGTTGCCTACAAATGATAGATTATTAAATTATGCCAGCTGAATGTGACAATGCATCATAATACTCAACACTAACGGCAGTGTTATGGCCAATTGCGGTTTGAAAAATTGCAATGTTTGGTCGAGAACTAAGGAGTATTGTAGGGGAGTGACCAAATATGTACAGTAACTGTAAATGCATCAGTAGGCAGAGTACATGATTGAGGGAAGGCTGATGAATAGAGGGAGTGCGTCAGTTAGGAAAGAAAATGTAAAGAGATTGAGAATAAGAGAGAAAGGTGAGCGGAAGAAGAGACAGGGGAAAAGAGAATAGAGAGAGGGAAAGTAAACCAAGTGATGGGAGGGTCCTTAGACGAGGAAGAAGGGTATTGAAAAAGATGGGTATATGGTATCTGCAAATCAGGTAACATCTGTGAAGGCAGAGCAATAACAAACATTTTAGATCAATGACCATTTAGTTCTAATGAAGGATCCTGCATCATTAGCTCCCATCCTTCGTGAGCAACAGTAAATCCCATATTCACATTATTCCCACACAAAGCCCTGACACCATTGTTGTGCCATGCACATATGATATTGCTATGCCCATTGGAGATTTAATGCACAGCTATTGAACAACATGGACTTGAGGAGGAAATCTTAAGGGAAAGAATAAACATAAGAGATTTTGCAGAGTAGAAATCCGGTGTAACTCACAAAAAAAGTGCTGGAGGAACTCAGCAGGTCAGACAGTGCCCATGGAAAAGAATAAGCTGGCCAAGATCCTTCATAAGGATTCAAAAGGAAGTCAACATTTCGAGAGTCTCTTAAGATCATGGAACAATATTGTCATAAAGGGGCACTGGTAGTGGACCCAAATGCAAGACATGGACACTGAAGTATTCGGAACAGGACAAGGTTTATCAAGAAAGCAAGGAGAGTCAGGAAGAAAGGACGCTGGACATGGACACAGGCCCTGGACGAGACAAGGACACTGGGCCTGGGCTAGGACTAAGACTAGGATAGCGGGACCAGGACAAGGAACTTGGAACTAGGAGCCTGGGCTAGGACTCCAAGCCAGGGACTGGACAGGGACCCGGAACCTGGGTTTTGACTCTGGCTTGGACCCCGGATCTAGGCGAGGACAAGACGTGGCTACAGGACTTGACATGGCTAGACTACAGGACTGGACATGGAATTCCTGCACAGGACGATGTACATGGACAGGACTAGAACACAAAGCCTTGACTTGGACTAGACGAGGTTCTTGGACATGGCTTGGACTAGACGAGGGACTCCTGGACAGGATGAGGGATCTTCAGCACTGGGCTGGGCGAGGCTCTTGGACTAGGTTTGACTCGATTCTTGGACTCGGCTTGATTAGGCTCTTGGGTATGGAGCCGGGACCCTCCTAAGATGCAGGGCCGGATCCCTCCTAGGACGCAGGGCCGGGATGACTGCCAAGGATACTTCTGAGGTGACCGCCAATGAAACTGTCAGGGATTCGGATGGGGAGGGGACGGGAACAGCCCAGCAGCGAATCCTTGGTTTGCAGAGGTATTTACGGGCCAGCCCAAAACAAGAATCATGTGCCTCAATTAAGGTACCCAATGGAACAAGGGAAAACAGGAAAACCCAGAACAGGGATCAATGAACTGGACCGTGAACCGGAATGTGTATTTCACGGACCGGACCATGACAAATACAGCACAGGAACAGGCCCTTGTCCACAATGTTGTATTGAACCAAATAAATTAGTAATCAAATGATCAACTAAACTAATCCCCTCTGCCTACACAATATACATATCCTTCTATATTCCTCATATTCATGTGCGTATCTAAACGTCTGTTAAAAGTCTCTAATGTGTCTACCTCTACCACCGCCCTAGGCAGCACATTCTAGGCACCCACCTCTTGTGTTTATGATTTGCTGCTCCACTGCAAAGCCTCCTCAGGGTATGCCTGCCCTGAGGAGTTTAACTCTGCTCTTTGATGGGAATTTATTGAGACCTTCTCTGCTGCTGTCCAGCACTTTGCATCTTCTGCCTTGTACTCCTTCCCCACTCCTCTCCCTTCTTATTCCAGCTTCTTCCTCCTTCCTTTCCTGTCCTAATGAAGGGTCTCAGCCTGAAATGTCGACTCTGTATTTTTCTCCACAGATGCTGCCTGACCTGCTGAATTCTTTCAGCATTTTGTGTGTTAAAGAAAAGAAACCGGGCTGCTCAAACTAATTTACTGACCTATACTTTGTTGCAAAGTCCTCCATCAGGTCCTTCAGCATTGCCTTTATTCCCATGATGGACATAGTTGCTAAACTGTTGTGCATCCCCAGGGAATCAAATGTATCAGCTTATCTACTTAGCTTATACCACGGTGGTATAACAGCTCACATTTTTAAATGTAGACTAGGAGAAGTGATATTAGTGTAGAAACACTCATCTCACAATGAGCCAGCCATTGCTATATCAGTATTCTCCTTGCAGATAAAAGCTTACCTCTGAAAGAGGAGTCCATTTCAGCGTACGAGGCTGAATTGAAGAGATTGTCTGACTATTGTCAGTTCAAAGATGTGCTTAAAGATGCACTGTGAGCTCATCTAGCTTGTGGGATCTTACAAAAAGCATTCAAAAATGGCTCCTAACTAAAGCGCAATTTACATTTAAATGAGCAGTTGAAATAGCTGTATCAATGGAAACAGGAGACAGAGATGTAACTAAGCTTCAGTCAGGAATGAAGGTTAGTGTGAACAAAATTATAACATTTTAACAGAAACTGGTCTAGCTGAACAAATTGTGTTACCATTGCGGCAGGGTCTCAGTTACACTCAACCAATGCAAATTTTAAAGGCAAAACTTGCAGAACATGCAGCAAAGTAGGACACATACAAAAAGCATATTGAGCAGACAAAAATAAATGGAGTGCACAGGGAAAAGATAAAGATAAACAGTGAAGCTGCAGTTTCAAAAAGATCACTAATCTGCATGCTATTGGTCAGAGTGACATAGCACCGGATAGCCTTGAGATTTACAATGTGATAACTGACAAGTAATATGGCTTACACCAGAGTGCATGGCAATTAATTAAAAATGGAATCAGACATCGGCTTGGCTGTTTCAGTCATTCCACAAAATGAGCATGAGCAGCATTTCAAAGATACTAAACTGAAGCCTGTAGATATTCAACTGAGAACTTACACTGGAGAAAAGTTAACCCTTGTGAGAATGACATTTGTAACAGTGAAATACAACAACCAACAAGCCATATTGGGCTTGTATGTAGTAAAAACAGGAGGGCCAGCATTGTGGGATTGTGATTGGCTTTGACAACTACAACTTGATTAGAGATGTATCCACTATTTGCATACTATATTCCTTGTAATAGAGTCAACTGAAAGCAAATTAAGAAAGGTAGTGGATGATGTCACAACTGCCTCCATACTGTACACCATGAGCCATTGCCTAACAGAGCATAAGCAGGTGTTGGTGCCAACCTCTGTACCTTTGGTTGGAAAGCATCTTGGACTAAGGAAGGACAATGCTGCTGAGAGGAACGTGATGGTGATGAAAGCAACAGCCTTGCGGGCAACATATCTGATAAAGCTTCTGATATGTTAATTAGGCAAATCTCTTACTTGTGAAATGTGGCTTGGTTTTAAGCTGGAAGAGAGCTCAAGGAGCTTCTGGAAATTCGGCTTTTGTGAGTATAAAAAACCAGAATCTACTCTGCTTATTAAGAATATTGCATGAACTTCAAGTGGGAGACCGTAAAAGTAGATGCAAATACCAAAGCCCAGCTGGCTGAGTGGGACGCCGAAAAAGGGGAGTCAATGGAGCTAGAAAAACAGAAGATAAATCAGATGATGTCATGGATGAGGAAACCAAGAGGAGAGATCAGATTGTAAAGGGAGCGATAGGAGGATTAATAAGAGAATTCTCCAGTGAACTAAATGCACCTTCCCAAGATTAGTATGCACAAACAAGAAGAAGAAAAGGGAAAAGAAAGAGAGAGAAAGAATCCCGGACCGTTAGAGAAGCAAGGATCGAAGCGGGTCCAGAGAGAAAAGCCGAGAAGAGAGGTGTCCAGATCTGTCAGAACTATTTCCTGCCATCTCAGTCAACTCCTACAAACACCACAGAGGAGGCCCCAGAACCAGTGATTGTTTTTACAGCCACAAGTCTCACCTGCCAAGCAGAGTGATCCCTCTAGTCAGGAAAGAAATTGTTCCACGAGAGTAAGAAATCCTTCACAGCAATTAAATCTTCAGGCCTGAATGGGACAATTTAAAATGTATTATGCTGTGGATGTCCGTATAGTAGTTGTATTATGTAGTATTCTGTGTATGTAGTTGACATGCATTCTCTGTTGAGTTGAAGATTATAGCTAAGCAAGGAGGTGTATTGTGTGCTTAATATTTCAGCAATATTTCAGTAATATTGTAAATATACTGTTTGATTCAGCATTCTGTGTTGTTCACGTAAAGTATTGTGGGTTTTCTGTAAAAGTATGTAAATGGCATATGTTGTCAAGCCACCATGTGATAAGTTTGAGCCTTGTTTAAACTTAAAGCTTAGTGTTGTGCACGTGGCCAAGGGGTTAAGGCGTTCGTCTAGTGATCTGAATGTCGCTAGTTCGAACCTCAGCTGTGGCAGCGTGTTTGTGTCCTTGAGCAAGACACTTAACCACACATTGCTCTAGTATCTGTGCGAGGAGTGGCGCCCCACACAGACTTCCAATCTGCGCCTTGCAAGGCATGAGAATGCCCGACGCAGGCCTCTCATGGTCTGAGTCAACGTTCCCTCCCCTCCCCCTTCCCTCCTAAGGTAAAAATGAAGTTATTTTGTAATTTCCTGCTTTGAAATTACAAAACATAACAATTTACAAAAGTCAAGGCACTTCTGTCTCTACTTGGTTCCTCGAACATCACATCCATTCTGCTTAATTTCAGTCTACAAGCCCATTAACTCTCATTTTATAATTAAAAATATTAAATGTGGAAGAAAATAACAAGTCTTACTCAAACTATAGGCAAGCTCTGCCAGAAATAAACCGGAGATGCAGCTTAAAGCATATCACATGTGTGCCACATATTCTGTTGGGGCTGCCACCACACCCACCACTCTCCACAGCACACATTGTACCTGACATGGCTGCTGCAACTGGGAGCTTGCATATACACCGAGGAGACTGGGTTGATCTTGAATAGATCACCAGGCCTTTGAAGCAAGAAGGAGATCTGCTGAAGTATGTGTTTAAGGGCCAGTTGGCTATGACCATAAAATCTTCTTCAATGGGCTAGATGTCTCTGATGTTGCAGATAAAAATTTCTGCCCTCTTTGAGGTTAGAGGGAAGGTTTCTCTTGCCTGTTGTCTCTTCAAGTATCCATGAACAGGATGGAACTGAACTCTCTCACGGTGGTGTCTGAAAAGAGGACGCTGTCTAAGTTGCATGCCATCTTGGTCAATGTCTCCCATCCACTACATAATGTACTGGGTGGGCACAGGAGTACATTCAGCCAGAGACTCATCCCACCGAGATGCAGCATTGAGCGTCATAGGAAGTCATTCCTGCCTGTGGCCATCAAACTTTACAATTCCTCCCTTGGAGGGTCAGACACCCTGAGCCAATAGACTGGTCCTGGACTTATTTCATAACTTACTGGCATAAATTACATATTACTATTTAGCTATTTATGGTTCTATTACTATTTATTATTTATGGTGCAACTGTAACAAAAACCAATTTCCCCCAGGATCAATAAAGTATGACTATGACTATATCTAGAGTAGAAATCGTGCTGTCTACTTTTATGTTCTGTCCACAAGTCCTTGCAAAAGAACTCTGTTACCCATTGAGAACCGTGGCCTTAAGAGCTCCCCCATGGTAGAAGATGAAGCTTGATAAGGCTTTTGAATGTGTTTGATGTGACTATTCTAACCACACTCAAATTGCCTGTGCAACGTAATCTCTCACTCAGAGCCTGGAAGAAACTGGCTATGTATTTATATATATTGGCTATGTATTTGTATATATTAGCTATGTAGTAGTAGTAGTGCCCTCAAGTTGACTTTGACCTTCTCCTAACGGTTTGTTTGGGATGTTAGGGAGGAGTCCCTTAATGGAAAATGCCTGTGCATGACTTTGTTTAATGTAGGGAAGCTGATTCACAGGCAGCTACCACATGGTCTTTGACCGATCGGGGTCAGGGTCCAGTGGCGTGGGGTGCAAGGTGACTGGGGGCACGTCACTGCTGCAGCCTTTCTCTACGTTCACTGCCTTTGGATGTGATACCATCTTCCACCAGCTCCACCACTGAGGTCTTGATTGAATCACTCTTTGTCTGGAGCATCCCCTTGACCATACTCAGAGTTAAGGGTCAGAAGGCTAAACCTCCAGACAGCATCACTCTCAGGGTTTGGGGAACTCACAAGCGTCTCTGCCCAACAAGGTGACAATCCTCAGGGAGGATTAACTATGTATGTATTAGTGTGTATTTACAGTCTATCTGCAATAGGATTTCAGAACAGGAAATTTTACTTTTGTTTTTATATCTGCATTTCACAGTGGTTTCAGTCACAGACTCAGTTTATTCAAGATAAAACAAAGTCATTTTACATTCTTGATAACCCCTTACTAGAATAGGTGATCTATAAGGATCCTGTCTTTGAACTTTCCACAAGTAGTTTCCGTAGCACTGTGTAAACTGCTCAACTCTGATTTTATATATTTCAATGAGGATGTGTATTCTCAAACTTAGCTGGAGTCTAGGTTCTTTGAATTATGTGTTGAAAAGGCAGTGAGGCTTGTGAGTGCAACAAAAGAATTAACTCGCTGGTCCCCAGCCCAAATTTCTTGATTGGACAGACTTTCTGGCCGACCCTTGCTGCAGGAGGTGATGTTGTTTTTGACTTAGATCATTGGCAGTGCAGCTTCAAGTGGCCATTTCAATCATTTAACCAAACACTGATGGCTATAATAATTACTTTTCCATTAGCAATGGCACTTTGCAGCTCAGAATAATGAAAATGCAAGCCAATTAGTTTAATATTCCAAACTATTTTTATGATGAAATTCCTACCTATTTGGGCAAACACTGTAGTATTAGTCTTTAATGATTAATGCCAAAGGCAGCATTTCTTCATCCAAAATCATTTGAACAAACTATAATCTCCATTCTTCTTACAAAGTGTAACCAACAAAGATCAAAACCAATGATACCAACATTTCTTTGTGAAGGCAAAACAACCAATATATTTATTGGAACAAAGTGGATCTAATCACTGAGAACATACACGTGATTTTAATTCTACAATGTATATTTATTGCTTTCACAATGTCTCCATATTTCATGCCCTCATATACGGGAGTTGGAATTATAAGGCAACCAACTGGTAAAGCAAGCAAAAACAAAACTCTCTAAATCACTCTCAATGTCTCAGCATATGTTCTTGGCCATTAGGTCCTGTCAACTCCCTCGCCATTCTCACAATATCTGTTCCAGTGAGTCTTAGGCACGTGCACTTACATAATCACAGACATCAGAAAGTAGACCTTTGTATAAGTGACTTGAATGTCTGAAGCCAATGCTTTATTTAACACATTTTGTCAGAGATGGAACGAAGAGATATGGCTCTGACACATAGTCAGATGCTTAGAATAAAAGTACAGATACAGATTAGTAAATTCTTCTAACTTGCCTTTTTAAAGTCTGCACTACAAGTGTTAATGAATGCTCCAAGTGTATTGCTTTATCACTGATATACTTACCATGCCCTCTTCTCATTCCCACCATCAGGAAAGAGGTACAGGAGCCTGAAGACTCAGAACATTTTCGGTACAGCTTCTTCCCCTTCCGAACAGACCATGAACCCATGAGCACGACCTCAGTATTCCTCTTTTGCATTATTTATTTATTTTTATTAAAAGCTATAGTAATATATTTTGCCTACACTGTACAGCTGCCACAAAACAACAAATTTCACGATTTAAGTATGCCAGTGACATAGCATCTATCCTGATTCTGATTCTGATTCATGCCCAGGGTATAAATGCCATGAAAATGAGCTTTTCGCAACAGCAGCACAAACTTGACAAACCTAAACTAACATGAACTCAAATTAATATAAATTACCATAAATTACAAAATAATAAAATAAACATAACAATATAACCACCAATAAGACATCTAGAATATTCAATGCAGTAATTCACGAAGATTTCTTTGTTCCCCTAAGCTCAGGTTCATGGGAACACCATCAAGTCACACATCATCCTCAGCTTTTCTTCATCACCATTTGGACAAAATACTACAACTCCCTCTTTGACAACACAACACAACACAGTAGTCACAGCAGTCCTCCGATATGAGTCCTACTATTGCTGAAGATGACAGCAAACCATTTGTTTCCTAAGAACAATTAAGAATGGGCAATGTGCACAGCCTTAAAACAGCAATTCTCACATCCATGAAGTATATGTGCTGACTGAAGGTGAGAAGCTGACAGGTAGATTCCTTTATTGTAATCAGCGTGTTATTAACAAAATACAACAGGCCAAAGGTTTTGTTGAACAAGTTTGTAATTTGCAGGTAATATTTACAAGAATTTAAATGTTATATTTAAAAGAAAACATTTGTGCACATTTTTCCGATCATAACTATTTGTAATAACAAGTGCAACAGGATGAGGTATCACTCTATAATACAGATATTAACTTGCTGTATGCATACGGCCACAGATTGCCATGTTTTGAATTTTGCTTACTGTAACATATTGTGTGGAATGCTGATTAATATGCAGTGAACCATATGGTACACCAAGTCTTCTTGCTTAGAGATGCCAGACACCCAGAGAGCATGATAACATTGTCCTGGAATGAAAGTTGGAATGCTAATGAAAATTGCTGCACAAACCCAGTTTGTGGTGGTTTACATTTTACTCATTGGACCTTTCTCAACAGCAACACCATGTTGTGAGAGGAATATTTTCTGCTCCGAAATTAGTAACACCAAACATGGTGGGTAGAGCAAACTCCGGACTCACCATGATTTTTTTTAGCCATGTTTTTAAGGCATTCAAGTTATTACAAAGTAGTAGCTGATAACTGTGACAGATTCAGTAACCAGCACTACCTTGGATTGCATCCATTTGACCAAATGATCTTTCACTCTTTTTTAAAACAACATTGAACTTTTAAGCAGATTAAAAAAAACAAAGCAGTGTGAAGTAATCTCAGTTATTCAACTTTATTTATATTTTGCCAATGAAGCCATTTTCACTAGTCCTGTGTTTCTTCATACAAGACATTTCATTCAGCCTGTGACAATCTTCTATTTTAAAGTAAACTTTTTAAAAAATTAATTAATGAATAATAAATGTGATGCAAAAGATTTTCATCAAATTCCAAAAGTACAAGAAACGTACAAGAAACAATGCACAGTATCAATGCCAAAGGGGACCTCGGATGAATAAACAAAACAATTGGATAGTTCGAGGTATATAGATGCACATTCCAATGCATTAAGAAGTACAAAGGACAGTGAAGTTTGCTGAACATACAATTCTGGAAATGCTAAGACGATAGAGAGAAACTTTGCAAAGTCTGTTTTTAGATCATTTTGTGTGTTATGCAGGATTCATGATACAGTGCACTGCTTGACTGGTAGATTAAAATGGCTCTTCTTACCCCATGTGTTTTTTATGCATGTTCTGGGATGACATTATTAAACACATATGTAAATAATTTGGCAATATCTTTAAGCCAAGAACAAACCCAAAATTTATGCACTAGAAACCAGACAAGGTCAGATTATTCAGATTTTTCCTTCACCCTCACAACGATTTCTCCATCTCTCCTGAATATGATGTTGTCTTGAGTATCAGTTCTCCTCCAGTGTATTATCCAGTTGACCACTGTCCATGTGTTAGCCACAAGACCTCAAAGAGTTGCTGGGTCAGATAGTACAGACTTAATCTTGTTGTTCAAAGTATCTACACATGTTCACTTACTGAAAAGAATGGAAAGCCTCACTGTCCTCTCAAACCCAAGGATGCTGTTGTCTATTGGCATTGCTTCTACTGGGTGATTGAGACAAATTAACTCATCAGAGAACATTAACACATTAGTGCATCCATAGATTTTTTTTCACTGAAAATTTAGCAGTCAAAGTATATATAAAGCAGTTGCCTTTACTGGTAGCCTATAGCCTCTGGGAAAAAAAGTCAAAACATATGTAAAGAAGTTGTGAATTTACTTGTAGTCTATAATCACTGGAAGGAGATATATCTTTGGAATGTGGCCTGATGGAAGAAGTCTGGGATTTACTGATTGGAGAATGTGGGGTTAAAGTTCAGCCAGAGTCTAATAAGTGATAAGGACTTGATAGCCATGAAATCAGCATTGGAGGGGAGTAATATTTGTTTCCAAGAGGCAAAAGTTATTGTGGAAGATGACCATACAGACATTATTCTTGATGTCTGAGTTGGTGAAATTTCTGGCTGAGCTACACTTTGGTGCCAGATAATTCGATGATGTGGAATTGGTTAGAGAATCATGGATGGAAGGGAGCCAGAAAGCAGAATTAGCAGCATAAACCTCACATCTTAAAGTACAGAAAGAGGAATCAAAGCTCAAAGTAAATTTATTATCTGAGGATTTATTTATTATTAATTTATTATAACATGTCCTGAGATTCATTTTCTTGCAGACATTCACAATAGAACAAAGAAATACAATAGGATCAATAAAACCTACACACAGAGATTGACAAACAATATGCAAAAGAAGAAAATCTGCAAATACAAAAAGAGGACAAATGAGTAAATAAATAATACTGAGAACATGAGTTGTAGAGCCCTTGAAAGTAGCTCCATAGGTTGTGGAATCAGTTCAGCGCTGAGGTGAGTGAAGTTATCCACACTGAACTGTTGGCGACATTGAACCAATGGAGCTGATGCATCTGTGATTGGGCCAGTAGAAATCGAACAGCAGAGAGCCATGACCAAGTGCTTGGCCATGAAGGAGAGACGTGGTCAAGCAGAATTAGGAAGCTTAGAGCACCACAGTCACACAGAATGATCTACTTTAATGGAAGAAAAGGCAGTGGGAATCACACAGATGTGATTATTTCATACCTAGTGACCAATTGAATACTGAACATTGGCAACTCCAAAAGTCACTTTTGGCAGGTAGAGGGGAACAGAACAGACCCAAGCTTTCCATCTGGAAGTGATAAGAATGGCCAAAGTGAGAGGAAATTATGTAAAAGTGGCATCAAAATACAAATAACCTCTGTAAATCATGAAAGATGTATTTTATTTTCATAACAGCTTTAATAAAAAATCAATCCATAATGATTCCCTTAAGGCTTTGAGAAAGGCAGATAAAGCCAGATTTGAGAGAACTTTTACAGCTAAGTAGTCGTGTTCATTATGTTTTCAATAAATCCAATTCAGTGATTATAATTCCCATTGTATTTTTCCAACACTTGCATCCATTACTTTATGTACAATTGAGAGGCCTGATTAATCTTCCAGATTGGAGAGCACCAGTAAATTTGTAATGAACTGATTAAAGCATTTCCTTTTCAGCCTAATTCCAACATGGAGAAGGTCTAATTATTACTCCCAGAGGAAATTTACAAATACGTTGCCAGGATTTCAAAGTTCAAAGTTCAAAGTTCAAAGTAAATTTATTATCAAAGTCCGTATATGTCACCATATACAATCCTGAGATTAGTTTTCTTGGTGGCATACACAGTAAATCCAAGAAACATAATGGAATCAGTGAAAGACTGCACCCAACAGGATGGACAAACAACCAATGTGCAAATGACAACAAACTGTGCAAAAAGAAAAAAAAAGAAAAAATGAAATAATAATAATAAATAAATAAACAATAACTACTGAGAATATCAGGTGAAGAGTCCATAGGTTGTGGAAACAGTTCAGTGATGGGGCGAATGAAGTTATCCCCACTAGTTCAAGAGCCTAATGGTTGAGGGTAATAACTCTTCCAGAACTTGGTGGTGTGGGTCCTGTGGCTTCTGTACTTTCTTCCTGACAGCAGCAGCAGGAAGAGAGAATGGCCTGAGTGGTGGGGGTCCTTGGTGATGGATGCAGCTTTCCTGCAACAGCACTCCCCGTAGACGTACTCAATGATGGGGAGGGCTTTACCTGTGATGGACTCAGCTGTATCCACTAATTTTTGTCGGCTTTTCCATTCAAGGGAAAGGACCACCAGGCTGTGATGCAGCCAGTCAATATACTCTCCACCACACATCCGTAGAAGTTTGTCGAAGTTTAATGTCATACAAAATCTTCAGAATCTTCTAAGTAGAGACTTTGAAGTGTTTTCTTTGTAATTGCACACAATGAGTGCTTGAGAACAGAGAAAATTTACAAGGATGTTGTCTGAGGATCTGAGGTAAAGGGATAGCTTGAACAGGTTAAGACTTTAATCTCTAGAGTGTAGAAGAGTAAGCGGAGATTTGAAGAGTGCATAGATAGAGTAAGTGTCCGCAGGATTTTTCCACTGTGGTTGGATAAGACTAGAACTAGAACTTGAGGTTGTGGATTAAGGGTGAAAGGTGAAATATTTGAGGGGAATATGAGGGGGATCTTCTTCACTCAAAGGGAATTAAGACTGTGGAATGACCTGCCAGTGGAAGTGGTGGTTGTGGGTCTGATTTCAACGTTTAGGAGAAGTTTTGAATAGGTACATGGGAGGGGTGTGGAAGACTAAGGTCCAGTTGCAGGTCGGTGGGACTCGGCAGATTAATAGTTTGGCATGGATTAGATGGACTAAATGGCCTATTTCTGTGCTATGATTCTATGACTCTTAAAGAATGAATTAAATCAATCACCTGCTCTTTAACCAGCAATTAATTCTGTTCTTTACATCTAAAAGTTGTCATTAATTTAGGATTTGACAGACTCTAAGCTACTCCTTATTCTCAGAAATGTATCTGATTTCTAACAGATGTTTTTTTATTTTTATTTATTTAGAAGTACAGTACAGCAACAGCCTGTGCCCAACGAGCCCATGCCGCCCACTTACACCCATGTGACTAATTAGCTTACTAAACTGAAACACCCAGAGAAAACCCACTTGGTCGTGGGGAGGACATAGAGACTCCTTGCGGAGAGCAGCAGGAATTGAACCCAGGTCACTGACTCTGAATTAGCGAACTGCTAAATGCTGCGCACTATGCCGCTCCAGAATGTTCTTTCATGCAAATCACTCATTGAATTTATGATATGATTATGAAGACACGTAGTCCTCTTTTATTGTCATTTAGTAATGCATGCATTAAGAAATGATACATTATTTCCTCTGGTGTGATATCACAAAACACAGGACAAACCAAGACTGAAGAAACTGACAAAACCACATAATTATAACATATAGTTACAAACAGTGTAACAATACCATAACTTGATGAAGAAGTCCGTGAGCACAGTAAAGTTCAAAGTTTCTCAAATGTCCCACATCTCACGCAGACGGGAGAAGGAAGAAAAACTCTCCCTGCAATGTCGACCACAATCCGACTCTGAGTCATCCGAAAACTTCGAGCTCTGATCAGCTCTCCGACAACGAGTACTGAGCGCCATCTCTGTCCAAACGATTCGACCTCCTTCTCAGTCGCCAAAAGCAGGCAAGGCCGGGGATTTTGAGGCCTACCCTCTGAAAGATTCCCGACCACACAGTAACGACAGCAGCGGACGGGTGTTTCAGAAATTTCTCCAGATGTTCCTCTGTGCTTTCACATCCATTCTCCATCAAATCAGAATTGCCCACAGCCCCTATTTAACAGATACGATATCATTTTTCACCGGAGTGCGGCACGCTGCCATCTTCTCCTCCTGCCAGAATTTACTGTTTGTTTTCAACTTTTTCTTAGCCAAGAATTGCTTGTTCACTAACTTGAAGAGACTGGTGGAGGTGAGATTGGTGTCTTTCCATTAGAAAGGGGTACAGAGCAAATTGGGAGAAAGGCATAGGCTTTAGGAGTTCAGGGAGAAAACTTCAAACACAACAGATTCTGCCTATGCTGGAGATCCAGAGCAACACATACAAAATTCATGCAGCATCTATGGAGGGAAACAGACAGTCAATGTTCCTCCAGAGCCTCTTTTGTCTTGCTCCAGATTCCACCATCTGCAGTCTCTTTATTTCCAGAGGAGGGAATGAATTGTTTTCATGTAGAATGCACTGTCTGCCATGGGGAAGAAGCAGATGATCAGTTTCAATAAATATTTGAGAAAAGGCATTTGATCAGCAATCCAGAAGCAGCAATGCAGGTAGAATATAACTCTTTCAAAGATGAGGCACAGACACATACTGTAAGATAAACTGCCTTCTCCATCCCCCGATGATCCTATGAACTCTAGGCAGTGAGCACTAAATTTATATCTTGATTTTTTGACTCTGGGGATGGTGTGTGATGGGAAAAGAGCCCTAGAGAATTGCTTTCTTCACATTTCTGTTGACTGATAAAGCCAACATTGAAATCACCATCACTGTACATTTCAGTGATATCATGTAACCCATCAATCAATGGGATTACAGCCTGGCTATAATCAGGAAGGCACCTAATAAGATATTCACAAAACACATCTGTGTTGGTTTGACTTTGGCACAGCAACATGGTATCTCTGTTGGTTGCCAGGAGCCAATGTTGCTAAGAGTACAGTCTACAATGCTGTTGGAGTGCCAAGACTGGCCTGTGAAACTGATCCAAGAAGGGGAATAAAAGCAAGTTGCCAGATTGCTCACTTTTTTTTTGTTGTTTGGTGAGTTCTGCTTTGTCATGTAAACATGATGACTTTTAAAATGTACAGGACAGGATTAGGTTGAAACATCTTAGACCCTCCCACCCAACACATAGTGAATAGCGACTAATAAAGTGAAAAGACATTGGTTTATTATTATTGTCACATGTACCAAGATATGTGTACTTCCTTGTGGTTGTTATAGCCAGGGGTGGTAATGGAAACAAGCTCTCACTACCTATTAAATGCTCCCAATGGCTTAAGCCTCAAGTAGCCTCTGACAACCAAGTCCAGCTCCTGGCCTTCACATGTGGTTTAGCTACTCAGCCCAGTGGAACTGTTTCTACTGAGAGGAGAAAGGGCAAAGGTGAGCTACTGGCACTTTAAAACCAGTCACTTCGGACAGATGGGGCTTGTCAGGCATGCTTGGCAGCTCATCTAGGAGAAGGAAAATTCCAATCTCAAACCTCTGCTGCCTTGCAGTTTTACGCAGTCATAGGGAAGACTTTGGGTGTAAACCCGAGGGAACAATCCGGAGCTGGAGTCCCTAAGGCAGTCCTACGTTGAGTTCAATGCTGACTGGCAAACTCCTGTGATGCTGCTGGTACCAAACTGTATCGGTCTCTGCAGCTCCTTTGGGTTCATCAGATGCATGGAGAGGGGGACCTTGCTACATGGGCGACAGCTTGACCTGCGTCGTACTCCCCTGGCTTGCAAATCTGGATAGCTAGGATGCGATATCTATGGTCAACTCTGACCGTTGGAGGCCCTCACCTCACCTCACCAAGATACAGTGAAAAGCTCATCTTGCATACTGTTTATACAGATCAAACCGTTACACCGACATTGAGATGGAATAAGATAAAACAGTAACAATGCAGAATGAATTGTAAAAGCTACTGATAAGTACAGCGCACGTAAATGATAATGTGCAAGATCACATGGAGGTAAATTGTGAGGCCAAGAGTCTATCTTATCATACAAGAT
Source organism: Mobula birostris (assembly GCF_030028105.1). Taxonomy (NCBI): domain Eukaryota; kingdom Metazoa; phylum Chordata; class Chondrichthyes; order Myliobatiformes; family Myliobatidae; genus Mobula; species Mobula birostris. The sequence goes on along the minus strand of NC_092379.1, from coordinate 122,783,577 downwards.
GTCCATTCAAGAGTCTAATAACAGTGGGATAGAAACCGTCTATCCCACTGTTATTAGACTGGAGGTATGTGCTTTCAGGCTTTTGCATCTTCTGCAGAATGAGAGAGGAGAAGAGAGGTTGTCTGGGCTGGACGGGGAGCTTTGATTGATCTGTTGCTTCACTGAGGCAACGAGAAGTATAGACAGAGTCCACGGAGGGAGATCTGTTCTGTGATGTGCTGATCTCTGAAGTCTTCTTGTGATCACATGCGGATTTGTTGCCACACCAAGCCGGTATGTTTCCAGACAGGATGCTTCCTACGGTGCATCGATTTAAAAAAAAATGGTAAGAGTCAATGGGGCATTTGCCAAATTTCTTTACTTTCCTGAGGAAGTAGAGGCTTTGGTGAGCTTTCTTTGCCATGTAAAGTCCATGATCACACACTGAAAACCACTATATGTCATTGTCTTCAAGCAAGCAGAAATACGCCTACCCTGCATGGGAAAGATCTAAGATGGATGCCGTTCTGAATGCAAGCTGCCGACTTATCACAGGTCATTTAAAGCCAACAAACACCAACAACTTATATATCCTGGCGGGTATCACCCCCCCCCCCCGATATAAGAAGAACGGTAGTCAGCAAGAAAGAACGACTCAGTCAAACATCAGATGAGAGGCACCCTCTACATGGTCATACACCTACACCCAGCCGCCTAAAGTCAAGGAAGAGCTTCATGAACAGTGTTGTTCCATTACAGTCAACCCCACCTGAAGCTCGCATCGCCTTGTGGGAAGACCGGCTCGCCAGTCTCAAACAACCCCCAACGATGGAAATTCCAATGGATGAAAGCCTTCCCCCAGGAGCTCATTGCAACTGGGCAACCTGGAGGTGCCTTAACAGACTTAGGACTGGTGTAGGTCGTTCAAAGGTGTCACTAAGCAAATGGGGATATACAACCAGCCCGACAACTTGTGAATGTGGAACCGAGCCACAAACTATGCAACATCTCCTGCAATGCCCATCGCTAGAGGAGCACTGTACTGTTGCAGATCTTTTGCAGAATTCAAAACAAGGTGCAAAAATGTGTGCAGTTCTGGCTGTGGACACGATAAGAAGAAGAAGCAAATAGAAAGGGAAGAAAATTAAAAAGTAACCATGTTAACAAGGTGATGTTTTCCTTGGAAAGTAGGAGCTTGAATGGTATTGAGCAAAAAGGAATCTTGTCCGTAATTCCACAGCAGTATCTTAAAGTTTTCAGTCTTGACTTAATTTACACTTTCATTGTTGTTGTAAGTGTTAACATGATATTAAAAATTATATTTTAATATTTTGTTTTCAAAGCACTGCATGTGGCCTTCAGAATATATATTTGGGATGTCCAGGTCAGTGGTGTGAGTGTGACCTGTTGAATATGTATAATCTGTTTATATATATATACACACACAGCATTACATAATATGTTGTAAGCGCCTTCTTATTACTTACTTCTACTTAGTTGCACTTCATAGAGACTAGAAGTTGAAGCATCTCAAGTGATTTATTTTCATAATCCGATCTTGCCAAGCAAACTGACAGACAGCTGGAATATATAAAAATACAAACGTTTGTACATAAAAAGTGAAAAGTCAACAAACCAGGAATAGACAATTAAATGTTAGCCTTATTAATGTCACCCACACACAATGAACTGGTAAATAAAATTCAGGAGCTGAATAACGTGGACTGAAAACTTTCAATTTTTGACGAGTCCAAAGCTAGTGATTCATAACTACAAGATTGAGCAATCTAATAAAAATTTGGAAGAAATACTGTATCTTTATCTTGAGAAAACTCAAAATATGGAACTTAGTACTAAATGCTCTACTTAGCATATGTGATATTTGGCCTATATTTTTAAACTATAAACCTTGATCTTTCACATACTTAATTTTTGCAAATTCGTGAATTTGCTGATGACTCAACTATTGTTGGCAGAATTTCAGATGATGATAAGGAGGCATACAGGAGCGAGACAGATCAGCTGGCTGAGTGCTGTTGCAAGAACAACCTTGCACTCAACATCAGTAAGACCAAGGAATTGATAGTGAACCTCAGGAAGAGAAATCATGGGAACACTCATCAGCCCTCATCAAGGGATCAGCAGTGGAAAGAGTGAGCAGTTTCAAATTCAGCATCTCTGAAGATCTATCCTGGGTCCAACATATTGATGCAATTACAAAGAAAGCACGAGAATCTCTATATTTCATTCAGAGCTTGAGGAGACTTGGTATGCCATCAAAAACTCTGGTAAATTTCTACAGGTGTACCATGGACAGCATTGTAACTGGTTGCCTCTGCACAGGGTCAGAGAAGGCTGCCAGAAGTTATACCCTCATCCAGCTCATCACAGGCACTAGCCTCCCCAGCATCGAGGACACCTTCAAAAGGCGACACTTCAAGAAGGTGTCGTATATCAGGTGTCACCCAGGACATGCCCTCTACTCATCAAACCCACCAAGGAAGAGACACAGGAGTCTGCAGACACACACTCAATATTCTAGGAACTGCTCTTTCCCTTCTGCCATCAGGTGTCTGAATGGACAATAACGCCATGAACACGACCTCTCCATTTTTTTCTCTCTCTCTTTTCGTACTACTTACTTAAGTTTTTATATATTGTAATTTATAATAGTTTTTTTTAAATTATGTACTGCTGCTGCAAAACAACAAGTTATACAGCATATGCCAGTGATATTCAATCTGATTCTGAATCTGATTCTGACTCTGACCCTTCAAGAGATGTTCAAATGTGGTGATTAACTCAATGTCATCCTGGGAGCTGGACTTTGCCCTGATTTTGAATGAGGAAGCTGGAGACTGCTCTGACTTTCTGGGGAGCTGAGCACTGTTCCAGTGTCAGCCCAGGCATTCCATCAGTGTGGTCCAGATGTCATAGTCATACTTTATTGATCCCAGGGGGAAATTGGTTTTCTTTACAGTTGCACCATAAATAATAAATAGTCATAGAACCATAAATAGTTAAATAGTAATATGTAAGTTATGCCAGTAAATTATGAAATCAGTCCAGGACCAGCCTATCGGCACAGGGTGTCTGACCCTCCAAGGGAGGAGTTGTAAAGTTTGATGGCCACAGGCAGGAATAACTTCCTATGACACTCTGCGCTGCATCTTGGAGGAATGAGTCTCTGGCTGAATGTACTCTTTCAGATACAACCGTGAGAGAGTCCAGTTCCATCCCTACAACATCACTGGCCTTACGAATAAGTTTGTTGATTCTGTTGGTGTCTGCTACCCTCAGCCTGCTGCCCCAGCACTCAACAGCAAACATGATAGCACCGGCCACCACAGACTCGTAGAACATCCTCAGCATCATCTGGAAGATGTTAAAGGACCTCAGTCTCCTCAGGAAGTAGAGACGGCTCTGACCCTTCTTGTAGACAGCCTCAATGTTCTTTGATCGGTCCAATTTATTGTCAATTCGTGTCCCCAGGTATTTGTAATCCTCCACCATGTCCACACTGACCCCCTGGATGGAAACAGGGGTCACCGGTACCTTAGCTCTCCTCAGGTCTACCACCAGCTCCTTAGTCTTTTTCACATTAAGCTGCAGATAATTCTGCTCACACCAATCCAAATTGCCAGTCCAAAGCTCCAGTGGAACACAGCTGTACAAAACTAACCCCTGGATTTCTTGTAAAGTGTGGTAGAAACTCCAGAGCTCTATTTGACAGTCCGAGAAAGTTCATAAAGCAGGACAAAGTTTCCACAATGCCATTATTTTTCGTTCAGCTGGTGCAGAACTTCAGTGCATTGACATTCTGTCAACTGGAAAAGGAGGGTGCATGTTCTCTGAAACACTTCCTGAAGACATCTAGGTTTCAAGCTTCTCCTTATGGACGGAATAGGAAAGAACAGAAACAACATATTCCCAACAACCAGTTAAGGCTGATTTATACTTGTGCATCAAATCGACACCGTAGGTACGGTGTAGCTGCGAACCCTACGCAGTGCCTACGCAGATCCCTACGCCGTAGCCCGACGCGCACCTCTCCCGAAATGTAACTACGCGTCGCGGCAACGCAGACCGCAACAACTGTGATTGGTTCACTTGGCAGCATCGCATTTCCTCCTACGCTGCAATAGTTTCCCATTGCGCGACTGAAGGGCAGTGAAGGAACTCTGGCTGCAATGCTTTACAGACCTCCGAAATTATGGAGCACGCATTTCGTTTTTACGAAAAAAGACGCTCGCTTTCAACTTGTTTACCCCGAGAAAGACTACCATGACCATAAAGCCTTGTACAGGCAGGTTTGTGCGCATGCGTGACGTGCACGAACTGCAGAGCAACACAGACACACCAACGCACAAGTGTAAATGCTCACAACAGCGTTGTCCACTTGCGTAGGCTACGGCGCAAGCTTGACGCACAAGTATAAATCAGCCTTTATGGTGAATGCTGGGAGCAATTTTTTTACCTGCTTTGTGAACAATGCAAATTTGCAATCCAAAAATTGGAAAGTAGCAATTTCATAAATGAGGAGAAACAACAGCTTCACAGATTGTTAACAAAGTATTTCAAACAGATTTTGCTCAACTGAAATAACAATTTTGTTGCTCTAGTTAGAAGTTCTGGTTAAAGAAAGTGACATGTGAATCTTTGCCAAGTCAATTGGCTAGCTTATGCCTTAAATCATTCCAACAGTGACTGCACTTCAGAAGGACTTCATTGGTTATAAAGTGCTTTGGGTATCCTAAGATCATGGAACGTGCCAATGTAAGTGCAACATTTTTTTCTATGTGGACAGTAAAGTAAATATTTTTCAAAATAAATCAGCAAACCGCTCTGATACATAGATTTTCACCATACTAATCTGCTGAAGTCCTGGATCCTTCCATTGGCAAGTGCAGTGCATGGTCATAAAGACTTCCTGAGCAGCAATGTGGCCACTTCATTGTCACCCTAGACTCTCATAATCAGCACATAAAAACATCCTGTTTTGAACTTACTTACAATTATCTCACTCAGCAATGAGCTCACTTGTCCCTTTGCAACTATCTATGTTAAATGGTCATTTTAAATATATTTGAGATACTTCCTTAAAAATGTACATTTTAGCACCACCTGCTGGTATGAACTAAATAGCTTCTATAAAATGTAAGAGTCATCCCACCTTTTCTGTTATTACTCTTCCTCATTTCTGTTTGTCAGGTTAATCATACGTATGTTCACTGGATTCAGTGTGTCATGAACCACATACTTCACTTAACTGACTAGTTAAAAAAATTAACCAGTGGAAAAAATGCAAGGTCCCTGGGTTCCATCTGTTCTAATCCATACAACAGCAACTGCACTCGAGTTTATGTAAGGTCAGATTTTTCTTGCTACAGAATTTAGTTGTAAATTAGAACTGTGTGATAGAACTTTACATTGGATTAAAAAGCAGGATTCTTTCTTAAGGTTAGACTGTTGGAGACAGTAAATGCTTACATAATACAATATTTTTTTTTACCCTCCATGATAAAGTAAGTAAAAGCTATTTGCAATTGAATTTAAATCAATGCCAAAAAGTTTCCCCTATGATTTTATATTAATATGTCTCTTTCTGAATTGACAAGGGGCCAAGGCCCATAAAGTGCAGCACCTCTAAGATTGAAAGTGATGTAAGAAAGAGAGAGAAAGAGAGACACAGAGAGAGACAGACAGAGAGAGAGAAAGAGAGAGTGCGGGAGAGAAAGAGAGAGACTGAGATAGAGAGGCAGAGGGGAGGGGGAGGGGACGGAGAGAAAGAGACAGAGACAGAGAGTCAGTGAAGAGAAGGAAGAGAGAGATAGAGAGAGAGGGAGTGTCAGAGAGAGAGAGGCAGGGGTTGGTGAGAGAGTGCGAGGGAGTTGGGGAGGGAGATGGGAGAAGGAGTGAAAGGGAGGGACTGAGAGGGAGAGAGTGAGGGAGAGGGAGAGGGATATCAACCAACTGTTTATGATAAACTTGGGGTTTCACAGGCTATAGCAAGGCAAGACAAATGTAGGTAAGAAATTCCAAGGTTTTTTTTTGCTTTGGGGAAAGATTATAATTTCACTATGAAGTAAATAAATATTAGCTTCATTTCAGAAAGGGAAAAGGCATATTGTAGTGGAGAAAATGTATGTGTATTCTACTAAAGCTAAAGAACTACTCCAGGATTCCTCTGCTTAAAGTGATCTTGTGTGAATCCTATTGTTGTGATGACATGTTCTCTGGATTTTTTTCGCTTGACAGGCCTATTCCTTACAGTTCCTGAGACAAATCAGAGCTCTTTTATGGAGCAGTGCGTTATACCACACAAAGGAGTGGATCACAATCTGACAAAAATTAATTTGCAGGAAGGAAGTAAAAGGTGTCTGCACTTGTGCCATCTGTATTAGTTAGGGTCAAGTTACGTAAGAGCAGTGTGCTAAGATTTCACATTCCTCATATACCTTTGTGTTTATGCAGTTGTGTAAAGCTCAGATATTCACAACAAGATCTTTCATGTCCAAATCCAATACCTTTTCTCAGTTATTCCTTTTGTTACATGCAGTGTGGCACTATAGTCTTGGTTTATCACAATCAACAAAAAGAGCTGTAGATAAGAATCTGGTTTATAGCTGCTAACAGTTGAATACTCCAAAAACACACAATTCACGCTGGCATTATTTCCCTCTTTATGCAACCCTGATCAAGAGATTGTTAACAACCTCAGCAGTGAAATCACAACATCTGAGCACAAGGAAGTGATTGTTTCGGAAAGCGTTGGGCGACACTGCGCCGGAGGAGCGGCTGAGGTGGAGACTGGGTGTGGGTCTCGATGGTGTGAAGGGCAGGTGTGCCGCTCGTTCAGTGAACTGATCTCCAAGGAATTTTATTTTCCCCAAGACTGCAGATTGCAGAATAGTCACAGGTCTTGCCTCAACTGAAAGCTTCAAAGGGAGGAAGATATTCATTTTTTTTCTGGGATCCGGATGGAATGCGTTACTTAAATATTCCATTTAAAAGATTAAGTACAAAGTAGCTTGTGAGGAAAATGGTTATTAAATGTATCTTCACATGGTGTTGGATTCACTCGACATAGTGTCAGGTGCCTTCTTGCAAGATCTCTCATTGTAGAGTATTGTTAAAGAGCTTTTTTTTTGGCATCATCGGACTATCCTGAGCAAAAAGGAAAATGAATGGTTTGTGCTCTGTGTTATCTACATAACATCATTCTTGCTTTGGCTTAATTGTGGTTGAAACCCTCATTCAAGCTTTCGTTATCTCTGGTCTTGGCAGTTCCAAAGCACCCTTGGCTACCGTCCCTCGTTCCACTATCTGCAAGACAGGTCAAAGTTCAAAGTCTAAAATAAATTTATTATCAAAGTATGTATATGTCACAATATATTGCCCTGAGGTTCATTTTCTTGCAGGCATTCACAGTAGAACGGAGAGCTATGATAGAATAGAATGAAAAAAAACTATGTACAAAAAAGACTGATAAGCAACCAATGTGCAAAGGAAGACAAATTGTGCAAGTATACAAAAATAAATAAATAAATAGATAGATAGATAAATAGATAGATAGATAGATAATACTGAGAAGGTGAGTTATGGAGTCCTTGAAAGTGAGTCCAGAGGTTTTGAAATCAGATCAGATTTGAGGTGAGAGAAGTTATCCATACTGGTTCAGGAGCCTGATGACTGAAGGATAACAACCGTTCCTGAACCTGGTGAAGTGGGACCTAAGACCTCTGTTGTTGTTGTTGTTGTTTGTCCTTCGTAGTCGAAGATGACCATGGCTTCAAAGTCAAATGGGAGATTGGTGGCTCCGGGTCCGGAGGTGACTGATGAGGCCAATCTGGGCCCTGAAGGCTCGCCCACATGTGGGACACAAGTGGGTGGGTGCTGTCGTGGCAGTGGATGCTGCTCGGGCCTTGCGCACAGCACACTTTCGTTGCGCCTCGATGATGCACCTGACTTCAGTTGCACGGGCTCCTGTGGTGATCTTGCTGCACCAAGCTGGACGGTCGAGGGCAAGCGTCTCCCACGTGTTGATGTCGACACCCAGGCCTTTGAGGGACGCTTTGAGGCAGTCTTTATAACGTTTCTTCTGCCCCCCGACTGAGCGCTTGCCCTGTCACAGTTCTCCGTACAGCAGCTGCTTAGGCAATCGGCTGTCTGGCATTCTGACCACACGTCCAGCCCACCTGGCTTGGGCTTTCAGCAGGAGGGTGTAGACGCTGCAGAGCCCAGCTCGTTCCAGGATTTCCGTGTCGGGGACTTTGTCCTGCCACCTGATGTGGAGGAGTCTGCGGAGACAGCTCAGGTGAAAGTGGTTGAGCTGTTTGGCGTGTCTGCTGTAGACAGTCCAGGTCTCGCTGGCATAAAAGAGGGTGGTAAGGACCACTGCACAGTAGACCTTCAGCTTGGTGGTAAGGCTGAGTCCTCTCCGCTCCCAGACGTTCTCACAGAGTCTCCCAAAGGCGACGCTGGCTTTGGCAATCCTGTTGTTGACCTCAGCGTCTATATTCACTGCACGAGAGAGTATGCTGCCCAGGTAGGTGAAGTTGTCGACTGCCTGGATGTTCTGGCCCTTCACCGTGATGCGCGGCTCCTGGTATGGCTTTCCTGGGGCAGGCTGGTACATAACTTCGGTCTTTTTGGTGCTGATAGTGAGTCCAAAGTTGTCACAGGCTTGTGAGAAGCAGTCCATTTCACGCTGCATCTCCTGCTCTGTGCTGGCGTTGTGCGCAGTCATCAGCAAACAAGAAGTCTCTGATGACAGTCTCTCGCACCTTTGTAACTGCCTGCAGGCGCCTAAGGTTGAACAACCTGCCGTCAGTCCTGTACCTGACGTGGATTCCTTCTTCGTAGTTACGGAAGGCATCTGTCAGCATGGCAGAGAATACCATACTGAACAGACTCGGGGCAAGAACGCAGCCTTGTTTGACGCCATTTGTCACTGGGAAGGCCTCTGACTCATCGTCATCATCCAGAACTTTCACCATCATACCGTTGTGGAACTGCCGGACGATTGTGATGAACTTGCTGGGGCAGCCAAACTTCTCCATGATCTTCCACAAGCCTTCTCTGCTGACCATATCGAAAGCCTTGGTTACATCGACAAAGGTCACGAAGAGGTCGCTGTGTTGCTCCTGGCATTTTTCCTGGAGTTGGCGCGCAGCAAAAATCATGTCCGCAGTCCCACATTCAGCACGGAAGCCGCACTGGCTTTCTGGGAGCAGACCTTGCTCAAGATGTTGGAGAAGGCGGTTGAGCAGGACGCGGGCCAGAATCTTCCCCGCAATGGACAAGAGGGAGATGCCTCAGTGGTTGTCACAAGGCTGGCGGTTGCCTTTCCTCTTGTAGATGTGGATTATGCTGGCATCTTTCAGCTGTTGCGGGACCTGTCCCTTTTTCCACATGGACTGGAAGAGTACAGTCAGCTTTTGCATCATGACAGGGCCTCCTGCTTTGTATACCTCAGCAGGGATTGCATCGGGTCCTGGCACTTTGCCACAGGAGAGTTGCCTCACTGCCTTTCTGACTTCATCTACTGCAGGGAGGGTGTCGAGGTTCTTGTTGATCTCTACCTGGGGCAGACGGGCAACGGCCTCGTCGTTGATGTCGGCAGGGCGGTTAAGGACGTTGTTAAAGTGCTCAGCCCACCGATCCAGAATCTGCTTCTTCTCTGTCAGCAGCTGTGTCTCATCTGCGTTGAGGAGGGGTGAGGAGCCGGGGACTGGGGCCCGTATACAGCCTTAAGCACATCGTAGAAGCGCTTTATGTCGTGGCTGTCTGCATAGCCCTGGATTTCAACGGCCTTCTTGCTGAACCAGCTGTCCTGCATCTCGCGAAGTTTTTTCTGCACCTTTCTTCTTGCGTTGGTAAAGACCCCTGTACCTCCTTCCCGATGGGAGCAGCGAGAGGAGATCATGGCCTGGAACGCTTGGGTCCTTGATGATAGATGCTGCTTTCTTGTGTCAGTGCTCCTTGTAGAAGTCATCTAGAATTCTGCAGAGCCTACACACCATCACTCCTGTGTTTGCTAACTTACTGTTTAAGTACTTCTTTAAAGACCCCAGCCCTGTTTTCTGTCTGTTCCTTGTCACACCTATTTCCTGTTTCCATAATCTGGGGTCTAACCTTCTGCATTCTTCCACCCGTGACCTCATGAGCAGATGAATTGACCACTGATTCTCAAATTCCTCATTCGGGCCAGAACAGCAGTATTTGGCTTACTTCAAGCTGCTCAGGCAAGGAGGAAACAAACCACAATCCTGGGATAATGGTTAGAACCACAATGATGTAAATATGTTTTGAACTTTGAACTTTGACCTCAGTCTTGCAGCTAGAGGAATGAGGGAAGGTAGCCAATAGTTTAGACCCACAAGTCTAAACTTATAGAATATGCTAAAGGTAGTTTGATTATTGACAAAGGAACACCAGAAGCTAATTTGACAGTCTCGAAAATGTATTCTGGAACCATGAGGCAAGCCTGTCCATGTCTGTTGTCTACAGTGCATGCAGCCATCCAGCCAGCATTAACCTTGCTTTTCATTGGCCAGACACATCAGTATGAGGACCAATCTAAACGGGTGTCTAGTTCCAGTAAAAGCTAGACTGCACCTCATAAAGAAGGGTAACCGGATTTAAACTATGACTGGTGCAGGTGCTGGTATAAAAGTTCAAAGTTCAAAATAATATTTATTATCAGAGTACATACATGTTACCACATACAACCCTAGTTTCATTTTTCTGTAGACAAACTCAGCAAATATATAGAACAGTAACTACAAACAGAATCAGTGAAAGAGCAAGAGCATAGAAGACAAAAAAACTGTGCAAATGCAAATATAAATAAATAGCAATAAATAACACGAGCATGAAATAACAAGATAAACAGTCCTTAAAGTGAAGTCACTGGTTTTGGGAATATCTCAATAGATGAGTGTAGTTATCCTCTTTCACTCAAGAACCTGATGGTTGAGGGGTATTAGCTGTTCTTGAATCTGGTGTTGCGAGTCCTGAGGCACTTGTAGCTTTTGCCTGATGGCAGCAGTGAGAAGAGAGCATGGCCTGGGTGGTGAAGAACTCTGATGATGGATGCTGCTTTCCTGCAACAGAGTTTCATGTAGATGTGCTCAATGGTTGGGAGGGAGTTATCCGTGTTGTGCTGGACTGAATCCATTACCTTGTGTAGGATTTTCTGTTCAACGGCATTGGTGTTCCCATACCAGACCACAATGCAGCCAGTCAATACTCTTTCCACTACACATCTATAGAAGTTTATCAAGGTTTTTGATGTTATGCCGAATCTCTGCAGATCCTCAGCGAGAAGAGGCACTGTCGTGCTTTCTTTGCAAATACAGTTATACGATGGATCCTCTGAGATAGTGATACCCAGGAATTTAAAGTTGCCACCTCTGACTCCCCAGTGAGTACTGGCTCATGGAGCTCTGGTTTCTCTCTCCTGAAGTTTACAGTCAGTTCCTTGGTCTTACCGACATTGAGTGAGAGGTTGTTGTTACGACACCACTCAGCCAAATTTTCAATCTCCCTCCTGTACGCTGATCCATCACCCCCTTTGATTCAGCCCACAACAGTGGTGTCATCAGCAAACTTGAATATGGTGTTGGGGCTGTGCTTAGCCACACAGTTATAGGTGTAAAGCGAGTAGAGCAGGGGACTAAGCACACAGACCCATGGTGCACCTGTGCTGTTGGAGATCGTGGAGGAGATGTTTTTGCCAGTTTGATCTGACTCGGGTCTACAAGCGAGGAAATCCACGATCCAATTACACAAGGGGTATTGAGGCCCAGGTCTTGGAGTTTACTGATTAGTTTTGAGGGGATGATGGTATTAAGTGCTGAGCTGTAATCAATAAAGAGCATCCTGATGTATGTATCTTTGCTGCCCAGATGTTGCAGAATTGTGTGAAGAGCCAATGAGACAGCATCTGCTGTGGACCTGGTGCTCCTCTAGGCAAACTGGAGCAGATCCAAGTCGCCACTCAGACAGGAGCTGATGTGTTTCAACCCCAACCTCTCAAAACGTTTCATCACTGTGGGTAGGTTTAAGTGCCACTGGGCAATAGTCATTCTGGCAGGTTACTACTCTTTTCTTGGGTACTGGTACGATTGAAACCTGCTTGAAGCAGGGTGGTATCACACACTGCCCAAGTGAGAGGTTGAAGATATCCATGAACAGGCCAGCCAAGTTGGTCAGCGCAGGTTTTCAGTACTCGGCCAGTCATTCTATAGGTGAATTTGACCTGGACGCACAGACGAGTTGCAGAACACAAGAAGATCCTTGGATACATTAGGTCAGAATTAAAGAAACAGATTTACTATCAATGACATTGGTTGTGAAACCTCTTGTTTTGCAGTGGCAATACAATGCAATACATAAAATTACAATAAAAATATATAAAAACAAATACGTAGTGCAAAAAGAGAGTGAAATCGTGATGGAATGTTCATGGGTTCATGAAATCTGATGGTGGAGGAGAAGAAGGCATTCCTAAACTGTTTAGTGTGCATCTTCAGTTTCCTGTACCTAATAAACGGCTTAACAAATGAAGATGTTACTGGCAGCAAAAGAGTTACCTTAACGTGCCAATAGCCTGCTCTTTCACAGTTCATTATAGCTCTCATTGTACCCTTCCAAGCAAGTATATGTGAATTACAAACCGGAGCGGTCAGCCACATGATCAGTGGATAGCCGTTGATAACCTCCAGCCACCCTTTTCTTAGCAGTTCTGACTTCTGCATGCCACAAAAAACCGCCACCAAAGAAAGACATCATGACTGCTCCCTAAGCAATAACCCAGAAGTATTTCACTGTGTTTGGCCATACACCAGCTGGGTGTTGTGTGAGTGAAATCCGCTTTGTTTCCATTATAGTGTGTAGTTGATGTCTGACACTTGTGAGGGCAATCATATTCTGCATCAGAGTGAGGCCGGGCCTATGATCGCAACAAAGGCCTGTGCTCTCTCTTTCTCTGAGCTTTGACAAGGGGGAATTAAATGTTGCTAACTTTTATGGAATAGAGAGCCTTTCCTATCTCCCATATTTGAAAAAAAGGACTGGCCAACTACAAGCTGTTGCAGATATCTCTAGCTCCTGTATCAAAGCAGTCAGATGAACAATAGTCACTGCCCTATTGTGGCATTCCTGTGTCACTGGGATTAATTTCAGTGAACTCTTATTTAAATTTAGTAATCTTGCAAGTAGTTCCTTATTAAGGTTCATGTAGTAGAATTTATTCCTTTACACTGGTCGCATCGCTACAGGAAGGACGTGGAAGCTTTAGAGAGGATGCCGAAGAGATTTTACCAGGATCCTGCCTGGATTAGAAAGCATGCTGTATGAAGAAATTTGAGCAAGCTAGGGCTTTTCTCTTTGGAGCAAAGGAGAATGAGGAGAAACTTGATAGATGTGTATAAGGTTATGAGAGGCATAGATAGAGTAGAGATCCAGCACTTTTTCCCCGGAGTAGCAATGGCCAGAAACAGAGGACATCCATTTAAGGTGAGTGGAGGAAAGTTCAGGAGAGATGTTTTAACACAGAAATGGAATGCACTGCAGGGGGTGGTGGTAGACATATAAGAAGAACATTTAAGGGATAGGCACAGGGATATAACAAAAATGTTGGGTTATGGATTGTGTAGTAGGGAAGGGTTAGATTGATTGGTTTAAATGTGTCAAAATTCAAAGTTCAAAGTAAATTTATTATCATAGTACATATATGTCACTGCATACCACCCCGAGATTTATTTTCTTGCAGGCAATCACAGTAACTACAAGAAACACTATAGAATCAATGAGACACCGCACCCAACAGGATGAACAGCAATTAATACGCAAAAAAGACAACAAACTGTGCAAATAGAAAAAGAAAGAAAATAATAATAATATTTTTTCATTAGCTTAATATTAATAATAATACATAAGCAATAAACATCGAGAACATGAGATGACGAGTCCTTGAAAGGGGGTCCATAGGTTGTGGCAAGTGAAGTGAATGAAGTTATCCCCTCTGGATCAAAAGCCTGATGGTTGAGGGCTAATAACTGTTCCTGAACTTGGTGGTGCAGGCCCTGAAACTCCCGTACCCTCTTTCGAATGGCAGCTGCAAGAAGAGAGCATGGCCTGGATGGTGGGGGTCCTTGATAGTGGATGCTGGTCTCCTGCGAATACAGTGTTATATATGCTCAGTAGTGGGGAGGACTTTAGCTGTGGCGGGCTGGGCCATGCCACTATTTTTGTAGGCTTTTCCATACAAGGACATTAGTATGGAACCCTTGTGTGGTGCAACCACTCAATATACTCACCATCACATACCTATAGAAGTTTGTCAAAGTTTGTCAAATCCTTGCAAACTCCTAAGAAAGTAGAGACACTGGCATGCGTTCTTCATAGTGCCACTTACATGCTGGTACCATGACCGAACCTCTGAAATGATATCACCAAGGAATTTAAAGTTGCTGACCCTCTCCGCCTCTGGTCTCCTGATGAGGACTGGCTCATGGACCTTCAGTTTCCTCTTCCTGAAATTACTAATCAACTCCTTGGCCTTGCTGATATTGAGTAGGAGATTGTTATTGTGGCACCCCTCAGTTAGATTATCAATCACCCTTCCATGTTCAAGAACTCTTCTGAGGATCTGAATGACTACACCAGGGTCACTACAGAGTTTATTAAAACAGCTGCAGATGAGTGTCCCCACAAAATCATTCAGGGTTTTCCTCAGTCAGAAGCCCTGGATGAACCTACTGAGAGCCAGATCCGAGGCATTCAAATCTGGCGATTGAGAATGCTACAACCGATGCAGTTATGATTCCCAGAGAGCCAACTCATGGGTGAAGTGGAGATTCCGGACTAGACTGGAATCAATTAGGGATGCTCAACAGCTGTGGCAGGGTTCAAATACCATAATCTCCTACAAAGCTAAATCTTGCAACAGAGAGGAAAATGCCTTCTATGCTCACTTTGACCACCAGAACAGGGAGGAACCATCACACACCCCCATGTCTCCTGATGCTCCTTTGGTCTCTCAGTATCTGAAGGTGACATGTGGACTGTCTTCAGGAAAATGAATCCAAGGAAAGCATCCGGTCCAGACGGAGTACCTGGCCGAGTACTGAAGAACTGTGCATACCAACTGGCTGGTGTATTCACAAACATCTTCAACCTCTTGCTCTGGCAGTGTGTGGTACCTACCTGCTTCAAGCAGGCTTCAATCGTACTGGTGCCCAAGAAAAGCATAGTAACCAGTCTTAATGACTATCACCCAATGGCACTTACATCTACAGCAGTGAAGGGCTTTAGAAAGGCTGGTGTTAAAGCATATCGGCTCCTGTCTGAATGGTGACTTGGATCCGCTCAAATTCATCTACCAGAGCAGCAAGTCTACAGCAAATGCTATCTCGTAGGCTCTTCACACAACCCTGGAACATCTGGACAGCAAAGGTGCATACATCAGGATGCTCTTTATCGATTACAGCTCCTTATTTAACACAATCATCCCCTCAAAACTAATCAGTAAACTCACAAGACCTGGGCCTTAATACCCCCTCGTACAATTGGAACCTGGATGCGAGAGATGCGAAGAGACTTGGGAGTCCTTGTGCAAGATACCCTAAAGGGTAACCAACAGGTTGAGTCAGTTGTGAAGAAGGCAAATGCAACGTTGGCATTCATTTCTAGATGTATAGAATATAAGAGCCGGGATGTGATGTTGAGGCTCTATAAGGCACTTGTGAGACCACACTTGGAGTATTGTGTGCAGTTTTGGGCTCCTTATTTTAGGAAGGATATACTGACATGGGAGGAGGTTCAGAGAAGATTCACGAGAATGATTCCAGGAATGAGAGGGTTACCGTACGAGGAACGTCTGGCAGCTCTTGGGCTGTATTCCCTGGAGTTCAGGAGAATGAGGGAGGATCACATAGAATCGTTCCAAATGTTAAAATGCCTGAACAGATCTTGGTCAATGTCTCCCATCCACTACATAATGTACAGGGTGGGCACAGGAGTACATTCAGCCAGAGACTCATTCCACTGAGATGCAACACAGAACGTCATAGGAAGTCATTCCTGCCTGTGGCCATCAAACTTTACAACTCCTCCCTTGGAGGGTCAGATACCCTGAGCCAATAGGCTGGTCCTGGACTTATTTCCTGGCATAATTTACATATTACTATTTAACTATTTATGGTTCTATTACTGTTTATTATTTATGGTGCAACTGTAACGAAAACCAATTTCCCCCGGATCAATAAAGTATGACTATGACTGTATGGCAAAGTTATTTCCCATGGTAGGGGATTCTAGGACAAGAGGGCACATCATCAGGATTGAAGGATGTTCTTTTAGAACTGAGATGTGGAGAAATTACTTTAGTCAGAGGGTGATAAATCTATGGAATTTGTTGCCACGAGTGGCTGTGGAGGCTAAGTCATTGGGTGTATATAAAGCAGAGATAGATAAGTTCTTGATTAGCCAGGGCATCAAAGGGTATGGGGTGAAAGCAGGGGAGTGAGGATGACTGGATGAAGTGGGTCAGCCCATGATTGAATGGCAGAGCAGACTCGATGGGCCGAATGGCCTACTTCTGCTCCTAACTCTTATGGTCTTATGGTCTTATTTGCAGACCCCAGTCCATTCGGATTGGCAAAAACATCTCTTGCACAAACTCTATCAGCACAGGTGCCCTATGGGGCTGTGTATTTAGCCCCCTGCTCTACTCACTTTACACCCATGACCGTGTGGCTAAATGCTGTTCTGACATCATTTACAAGTTTGCCCACTGTTGTAGGCGGTATCAAAGGGGGTGGTGAATCAACGTACAGGAGAGAAATTGAAAATTTGGCTGAGGGATGTATTAACAACAACCTCTCACTCAATGTCAATAAGACCAAGGAACTGATTGTAGACTTCAGGAGAGAAAGATCAGAGGTCCATGAGCCAGTAATCATCAGAGACTCAGAAGTGGAGGGGTTAAATTCCTGAGTGTCACTATCTCAGGGGACCTGCTCTGGACCCATCATATAAATATTATTGCAAAGAAAGCATGGCAACACCTCTTCTTCCTCAGGAGTCTGCAGGGGCTTGGCATGTCATCGAAAACCTTTTGCGAGCTTCTATAGATGCATGGTGGAGAGCGTGCTGGCTGACTGGCTGCCTGGTCACCTTGTATGGGAACAGCAATGCCTTTGCATGGAAAATCCTACAAAAGGTAGTGGATTTGGCCCCGTACATCACGGGTAAAATCTTCCCAACCATTGAGCACATCTACATGAAACGTTGGCATAGAAAAGCAGCATCCATCATCAGAGATCCTCACCACCCAGGCCATGCCCTTTACTCGCTGCTGTCATCAGGTAGAAGGTACAAGTGACTCAGGACTCGCAACACCAGGTTCAAGAACAGTTACTACCCCTCAACCATCAGGCTCTTGAACAAAAAGGGATAACTACACTCATTTAAGGACTCTGTTATATTGTTTTTTCATGCTTGTTATTTATTGCCATTTATTTATATCTGTATTTGCAGTTTGTTTACAGTCTCTGATGTTTACAGTTTACAGTTACTGTTCTATAGACTTTCTAAGTATGCCAGCAGAAAAAGAATCTCAGGGTTGTATGTGATTACATGTATGTACTCTGATAATAAATTTTACTTTGAACTTGGAACTTTGACTTTGAATATGCAGCTTCATCACCACCTTTGATGCAGCCAATGGCAGTAACGCCATTAGCAAACTTAAATATGGCATTGGAGCTGTGCTTAGCCACACAGTCATAAGTGTAAAGCAAGTAGAGCCGGGGGCTAAGCACGGAGTAGAGCAAGATGAAGATTTTGGAGGAGATGTTGTTGCCAATTTGAACAGATTGGAGTCTGCAAGTGAGGAAACTAAAGATCCAATTGCACAAGAGTCATTAAGGCCCAGGACGTGGAGCTTATTAGTTAGGTTTGAGGGGATGATAGTAGTGATAGTCAATGAAGAGCGTCCTGTTGTATGCACCTTTGCTGTCTGGATGTTCTAGGATTGAGTGAAGAGCCAAGGAAATGACATCTGCTGTTGACTTGTTGTGACGGTAGGTAAATTGGGGTGGATCCAAGTCACTTGTCAGGCAGCAGTTGATCGTTTCATCAGCTCCATCTCGAAGCACTTCATCACAGTGGATGCAAGTGCTACTGGATGATAGTCATTGAAGTAAATTGCCACGTTCTTCTTAGCCACTGGTATAATTGAAGCCTTGTTGAAGCAGTTGGGTGTCTCAGACTGTCAAAGTGAGAGACTAAAGATATCGGTGAACACTCCAGCCAGTGGATCAGCAAAGGTGTTTAGTACTCGACCAGGTACCCTGTCTGGGCCGGATACTTTCCATAAGTTCACCCTCCTGAAGGATGCTCTCATGTCAGCCTCAGAGACTGAAATCACATGGTCATGAGGGGCTGTGGGAGTTTCTGAAAGTGCCTCCATGTTTCGATGGTCAGCCCAACATCATGGGTGGAAGGACCCTGACTGTGCTGTACTGCTCTTTGTTCTATATTCTTACACTCTCTGCCGAGGGTTTCCCCCTACCCATACCCTAGTCCTCTCTTCCTTCACGCCTCATGTCCATTCTCCGAGAGGGCAATAGCACATCCTTCAGCACTTGTCATGTTACATGCCTCAAGGAGATCTGTGATTTTTTTTTGTGAGAATGATGTAATGGTCTTTTTGAGGTCACCTGATGTAATTTTCCCACCGATGTGAGGTCACGTGATGACATGTGCACCATGGGTATATAAGGGTAGACCCCCAGATGACGCAGTTAGTTTTTAGTTTGTAGATTTCCAGGTAGAACGTGTTGTGTCTCCATTTCTGCTGTGTGTTTGTTTTTGTGACACAGTTTCATTTTTGAAACGGTTGTGCGTTCTATTGCAAGAGACAATAATACTGGACTGGAAATTTTTGCTAGATGTGCTGATTTACCCTATTCCAGCAGTAGAAGGGAGAGTGAAGACTTTAACAAATTACGGGACCGAAGGATTGAGAGGATTCAGCGTCTTCAGCAGTTTAACAAAGGATCGACCTTACTGAGTCTTCGTTGAAGGAGTAGCGACCTGCATCGAAGATAACTCTTGCCAAAAGAGGAAAGAGTTCATGCAAAGGTTTGCTCTCTCTAAAAGAATTTAAGGTCAGTTGTTTTAAACTGCTTATTTGCTGCATCGTGAATGCTGTGGACAGAACCAGCAAGAAAATTGCTTCTATGAAGAAATCCTTCTCCAGAGAAGTCTCTCCCAATTGAACGTATAAATCTGTTGGACTTTTGAATTTACCATTTTAAAAACTATATCTGACTGTACCACTTTAAGAACTGCTTTCGCATTTAACACTTTAAGAACCAGTGCTGATTAATGATTTGTTGAACGGCTGCATAGCAGTTAACTTCCGGTTAAAGTTTTTGTTTGTTTTTTTCCTTATTGCTTATCCGTGTTTAATAAATGTTTGGTTGTTCTTATATAACCTGTCTCGATTGATATTCATTGTTACCGTTTACGTAACTGTCACCTGTAACTTTTTGCAAACTCATATCAATTACACAAAGCACAGATACTTATAGAGCACAGCACAAATACAAGGAAGCAATTAGCAACTGAATTCTGAGTATGGATGATCTTCAAACAGCATTGATGCAAGTTCCATCCTTCATTGAGCTGATGTTAAGCTGCTCAACATTAAGAGAGATTGTTATCTGGACTGATGTCACATCACCTTTGCATGCTAACTAATGTCATACTCTGAACCTTCGCCCCAGAGCAGCATTGTTTCCTTTGGCTGTATTCAGAATCAGGTTTAATACCACCAGCATTTGTCATGAAATTTGTTAACTTTGTGGCAGCAGTACAGCATAAATACAGAAAATAAAACTGAATTACAGTAAATATATATATGTATACTAAATAGTTAAGTTAAAAGAAGTAGTGCAAAAACAAAACTAAATTAAAAAAAGGTAGTGAGGTAGTGTTCATGTGGTCAACGTCCATTTAGAAATTGGATGGCAGAGGGGAAGAAGCTGTTCCTGAATTGCTAATTGTGTGGGTATTCATGTGTAGTTGAATGACAATTAAATTTGAACTTGATAAGTGTAAGGTATTGTATTTGGGGAAGACAAATCAGGGTAGAACCATCACAGTAAACAGAACTGCCCCGGCAGTGTAGTAGAACAGAGGGACCTAGCAGCCAAGTACATAGTTTCCTGAAAATGTCATCAGAGGTGACAGGATAGTGAAGAAGACTTTTAGCATACTGGCCTTTATCAATCAGGGCATTAAGTATAGCATTTGGGATGTTATGTCACAATTGTACAAGATGTTGGCAAGGCCACATTGGAAACATTATGTTCAGATTTGGTCACTCTGCTATAAGAAAGATATAATTAAAGTGGAAGGAGTACATTTATAAGGATCTTGCCAGCACTTCAGAGATTGAGTTATGAAGATAGGTTAAGCAGGTTGGAAGATTATTCACTGGATCATAGGAAAATAAGAGATAGCATTATAGAGGTGTATAAACCGACGAGGGGCATAGATAGGGTGAATGCACAGTCTTGTTCCTCGGGGTTGGGAGATTATGAATCAGAGTTGAAAGCGTGAGGGAGGAGATTTAATAGGAACCTGGAGGGCAACTTTTCACCCAGAAGATAGTCTATACATGGGTTGAGCTGCTAGAGGAAGTGGTCAAAGCAGATACATTAACAGCATTTAAAAACCATTTGGGCAGGTATATAGATAGGAAAGATATAGAAGGTATGGGCCAAATTCGGGCAATTAGGACTAACTTGGATGGGAATTGTGGTCAATATGGATCAGACAGACCAAAGAGCCTGCTATGTCTCTAAGAATCTAAATTAGAGGTTTTGAACACACTTTATAACAGTTTACAGAAGTCCTTTAATTATATTAAGAATGTTTGGATTTAACAAGATATTTGTTACATATTACAAAGAAAAATCCCTTGGTTAGCCAAGCTCGGTATAAATTGTAATTGATGGGCTTACAATTAGTAAGTTAGTGTTTATTATCCATCCACCCTGGTACCTCCCTCTTGTTCAAATATTTTCTTTTTTCACTCTGCAGCAGATTTTTTTCTAGTTTACTTTCCTTCGAACGGCCTGGAAACATGCAAAGACTAGCCAAAAGGGAAAATCTACAGTATGTACCCACGTACATAAACATCAGATGAAAAGACTAGACGTCCAAGAAAGGAAAAAGGAAATACAGCTCAGGTAGCTGTTCAGGCACTTTATAAATGAAAATGCTTCTTATCGTTTTCCTACATTAATGTCCTAATATGCACCAAAAATTTAAAAATTCCAGCTCTGCAACTAATATGGATGGAATTGAGGTAGGGGAAAGGTTTCAGATTTCTGAATCATTGAGATCTCCTCTGGGGAAGGTATGACCTATACAAAAGTGACATGTTATTCCTGAACTCAAGGAGGACAACTATCCTTGTGGGAAGATGTGCTAGAGTTGTTAGAGAGTATTTAAATTAATTTTACAGGAGGATGGGATCTGGAGTGATAGGCTGAGTCTGTTGGTTTACAAGCAAAAGTAGTGTGTAGTGAGATTGTCAGGAAGGAAAGACAGTTGATAGGGCAAAATTGCAGTCAGTGGGAAGAGTTACAGTGTAAAAGGGGGAAAAAATCAAAAATTGTGACTGATACAGGACTGAAGGTGTTGTATTTGAATGTGGAGCTTGATAATGGAGCTTAAGGTAAAGGAACCATTAGGAGACAGTGATCTTAATATGATAAAATTCACCCTGCAATTTGAGAGGGAGAAGCTAAGGTCAGATGTAGCAGTATTACAGTAGAGTAAAGGGAATTACAAGGGCATGAGAGAGGAGCTGGCTAAAGTTGAGTAGAAGGGACACTAGCAGGAATGATAACAGAGCAACAATGGTTGGAGTTCCTTGGAACAATTTGGAAGGTGCAGGATAGATATATCACAAAGAAGAAGTATTCTAAAAACAGGATGATGTGACTGGCTGACAAGGAAAGTGAAAGTCAACATAAAAGCAAAAGAGAGGACATATAATAGAGCAAAAATTAGTAGGAAGTTAGAGGATTGGCAAATTTTTAAAACCAACAGAAGGCAACTAAAAAATCTATGGGCTAGAGGGAGGAAGATGAAATATGAAGGTAAACTAGCAAACAATATCAAATTGGATACTGAAAGATTTTTTCCAGATATATAAAGAGTGAAAAAGAGGTGAGAGTAGAAACTGACTGCTGGAAAATGGAGCAGTAGTAATGGTGGACAAGGAAGTGGGGGATGAACTGAATTGCAATTTTGCATCAATCTTCACTGTGGAAGACACTAGCAGTATGCTGGAAGTTTGAAAGTGCCACGGGGCAGAAGTGAGTGCAGTTGCTACTACTAGGGAGAAGGTGCTTGGGAAACTGAAAGGTCTGAAGATAGATATGTCACCTGGACCAGTTGGACTACAACCCAGATTTCTGAAAGATGTAGCTGAAGAGATTGCGGAGGCATTAACAATGTTTTGTTTAGGAATAACTAGATGCTGGAATGGTTCTGGAGGACTGTTAAATTGCAAATATCACTCTATTCTTCAAGAAGGAAGGGAGGCCAGTTAGCCTGAGCTCAGTGCTTGGGAAATTGTTGGAGTCGATTGTTAAGGATGTGGTTTTAGGGTACTTGAAGGCAAATGATAACATAGATCAAAGTATTTTCCTTAAGGGAAAATCTTGCCTGACAAATCTGCTAGAATTATTTGAGAAAATAACAAGAAAAATAGACAAAGGAGAATTGGTGAATATTGTACATTTGGATTTTCAGAAGGCCTTTGACAAGGTGCCACACATGAGGCTGCTTAACAAGTTAAGAGCCCATTGTATTACACAAAGATATGAGCATGGATAGTGCATTGGCTGACTGGCAGGAGACAATGAGTAGGAATAAAGGGAGCATTTTATGGTTGGCTGCCTGTGAGTAGTAGTATTCCACAGAGGTTGGTGTTGGGAATGCTTCTTTTTACATTGTATGTTTATGATTTAGATAGCCCGATTGATGGCTGTGTGGCCAGGTTTGCAGGCGATACAATGATAAGTGGAGGGGCAAGTAGTGTTGAGGAGCAGGGAGGCTGCAGAAGGAAATGGACAGATTAGGAAAATGGACAAAGAACTGGCAAATAGAACAGGAATGTCCATTTAGAAAGGAGGTGAGGAAGAATTTCTTTAACCAGAGGGTGGTGAATCTGTGGAACTCATTGCCATAGGCGGCTGTTGAGTCCAAGTCACTGGGTGCATTTGAGGTGGAGGTTGATAGGTTCTTGATTGGTTAGGGTGTGAAAAGTGGGAGCTATGATCAAACACAGGGACCTCAGAGACATGACTGGGCACAGAAAACTGATTGTCCAGGGTTTGCTGGGAATAATGATCATGCAGAGGGAGCTCAGGGTGATGACTGGAGAGAAGACACTGTGAGCCAAAACCAGACAGAAAGGACCAAGAGCCGTAACTGGACCAGATGGAATAAAAGGATGGGCCCAGAGCGGAAATCCCACCCGCGGTCAGCAGACATTTTTTATTTACACAATGACAGCTTTATTAAGTAAAAAGACAACAATCCAGTGATGGATCCTTAAATCCCACAGAAGAGTTCCTTGCTGAGCTATGTGCCTATAATTATCTACACTTTAATTCGCTGCCTGATATTAACTAAATAAAACATCTTCTGCATGATAATGTTGTCATCATCATCTCATGTGCAGGATGCAATGTGAAGATGACATCAGCATTGGGGTGATTTGAGCCAGGAATGCCTGTCCACATTCCCAATGAACAGCTTTTACTGCAGAACCATGCAAATATTACAAAGCATGTCCAGCATCTCCTCTTATTACCAACAAAATGGCTACCAATGAATTTTCTCTCATCAAATTTATAGGCACTTTGATTTTTGTGCATTATTTGGCACCTGGTCAGAAAGATTTCCTTGAAGTCATTTTTAACAGACCTCAAGTTTTGGGAAGCCATGTTTCCACATGGCCTTGGCTTCCACTGAGTGTGTCTGCCATACACTGGCAAGTCACACACACGATGGCTCCTGAAGGAATATGGCCAATCATGCAATTCACAGTAAGTCTCTGATTTTCTTTTACTTTTTCTTTTCACTGGAATAGATTTGTGTACACACAGTGGCCACTTTATTAGGTATACCTATACACCTGTTCATTCATGCAATCAGT
Organism: Mobula birostris; assembly: GCF_030028105.1. Classification (NCBI taxonomy): domain Eukaryota; kingdom Metazoa; phylum Chordata; class Chondrichthyes; order Myliobatiformes; family Myliobatidae; genus Mobula; species Mobula birostris. The sequence goes on along the minus strand of NC_092379.1, from coordinate 122,759,336 downwards.
CTATCATGGTCAAGGCGCTCAGTTGCTGTTCAGACCAAACATCAGAATGGGAAAGAAATGCGATCTAATTGACTTTGACCATGGAATGATTGTTGATTCCAAATAGGGTGGGTTGAGTACCTCAGAAACTGCTGACCTCCCTAGATTTTCATGCACCACAGTGTATAGAGTAAAGAGTACAGTTGATATTTTGGGCCAAGACCCTTCAGCAGGACACATCATTGGACTGTTTTCTTTTTACTTCATAAAGCTGTCATCGTGAGTTGGTTGGATTTCCAGCAGCTTCAGATTTTCTCTTGATAGTGTCTAGAGTTTACAGAGAATGGTGCAAAAAACAAAATAACATCCAGTGAGCCGCAGTTCTGTGGGCAAAAATGCCTTGTTAATGAGAGAAGTCATAGGATAATGGCCAGATTGGTTCAAACCTGCAGGAAGGCAAGTATAACTCTGTGCAGAAGACAATCTCTGAACACACAATCGTCTTGCCTTAAAGTAAATGGGCTACAGCAGCAGAAGACTATGGACATGCTCTCAATCACCACTTTATTGGGTACAGGAGGTACCTAGGCAATGCTATTACAGCTCAGGGCATTGGAGTTCAGGGTTCAATTTCAACGTCATACTGTACGGGGTCGGTATGTTCTACTCATGGAATACTTGGGGGGCTTTTCTTGGTGCTCCAATTTCATCCCCAGTCCAAAGACCTACAAGTTGGTAAGTTAACTGGTCAGTGTAAATCGTCCTGTGATTAGGCTGGGATTGACTCAGGGGTTGCTGGGGCGACATGGTTCTAAGGGCAGGAGGGGCCTATTCTGAGCAATATCTCTAAGTCAATAAAAATAAAGTGGCCACCGAGCATTTATTGCATAAAAGTATAGCACTAACCAACTTGCCATCTAGGCATGAAGATCTTACCTGTGACTCCTGGTTCCCACAGCCTGAACATAGCTGGGTATGGCTGTAGTGAGTCCTGCCAAGCTTTAGTTAAACTGACTCACAGGCGCTGACCAAGAGCACTGAAAACGGCAGATGTGGTCATAGTAAGGTGTGAGCTTTGTGAGAAAAATAATGATTTCAAAAAGATGAATAGATTAATCAGCTTTATATCAGAACTCAAAGTTAAAACAGAATCTGTGGTGATGATATAGTTTGAAGACAACTTAATATCTGACTGGAAGAAATTTCTATTTCTCCAGGGTTGCAACTTCACATGGTGACGACAAAGAATGACATAGTGATCAAGAAAGAAATGGAGAAAATGCTATATAAATACAAGTCTTTATTTTATTAGTAACACACACAAGGTGCTGGAGGAACTCAACAAGGCCGGCAGAATCTGTGGAAATGAATAGATAGTCGACATTTCGGACCATTTCCCTTCTTCAGGATTGAGAAGAAAGGGGGAAGATGCTAGAATAAAAAAGGGGGGGGTGGAGGGGAAAAAGGCTAGCTGGAAGGTGATGGTGATAGGTGAAGCTAGGTGGGGTGGGAAAGGTCAAGATCTAGAGAAGAAGGGATCTGGTAGGAGAGGAGAGTGGACCACAGGAGAAAGGGAAGGAGTAGCGTACCTAGGGGAAGTGATAGGCAGGTGAGAAGAGGTAAAAGGTCAGAGTGTGGAATAGTGGAAGGGTGGGGGTGGATGAAATGTGTTTACCAGAAAGAGAAATTGACATTCATGCCATCACGGTTGGAGGGTACCCAGTTGGAATATAAGGTGTTGCTCTTCCACCCTGAGGGTAGCCTCATCTTGCACAAGAGGAGTCCATGTACTGACATGTCGGATTGGGAATCTTTATTTATTATCTATTCTCAGAGAGTTATAGAAATCTACAGCACAAAAGAAGACCTTCAGTCCACCACATACAACATAAACATTTTGTTCAACTATACTAATCCCATTTGCATGGTTTAGGTCTGTATCCTTCTATGCTCTACCTAGTAAATACCTCTCCAATTCTTTCCTGAATACTGTGTTTATACCTGGTTCCACTGCCAATTGCTCAAATTGAACTTCCTAAGTTTTCCATGTATACTTTAATATATTTCCTTTCCAAATACACTCAGTGGCCACTTGATTAGGTACACCTGTACACCTGCTCATTAATGCAAGTATCTAATATTTATTTGATTTAGTATTATACTGAGAAAATGCTAAGCTTTAATTATTGAAATTTGGACTGTGTTATTAGTAATGAATATACTTTGCGTGGAACTCCTCGGGCTATTCTGTAAGATCACAGAGAAGTGCTGAGAGCATGCATAAGAGAACACGTCATTTGGCCCATTCAGGTAGTACTAATACTCTATATTTCCTTTTTCATCAGCCTTTCTTCCTGTCTTTTATGTACTCTTTTATGCACTTCTAGTTAATGTCAATTAATGGCACTAATAACAATGGCTGATTTTAAACTGGATTACTCGCTTTCACCAACATATCATTTGTCCCCTCTGTCCAAAGAGCAATAAAGCAAGTCCTCATTCATCTTTCAGACCCTGCAGCAGTAACTTCCTGCAGCTGTTCATCTCCAAACAAAGATTCTGTTCCAACAAAACTTGCTCAGACATTGTTTCATTCACTGCTGCAGGTGGAGAAATGGTACAAGGCAATTGGTTAATCATCAGATGGTATTTGGCATTTTAAATTGGATCTGGAAAGTTAAATTTCAATTCGCTTTTATTTTTTGCAATGTGACGGATCAGATGCTGAGCTGTAGGTGGTGAGAGCTCCACAAGACTACTGTCACTATGTTCGGATATGGTCCAAGTGTGAAGCGAGAGACACCGAAGCAGGTCGATAGTTCACAGACTTTAATGCAAACCCAGTTAGAGGGAAAAGAAAACAATGAACGATAGGCCAAACAGGGCCATTAACTAAAGCTCTCAAATGGAAAGTGAAGCCAACACTGCAGCTGAAAGGAATAACTAAATATAAAACGAATAGCGCTAGTCTTCAGAGTTAGTTGACTGGACAGTCTAATTTCTCAGGCAAGGCTGAATGCAAGCAGGCAGCGAAGCATTACTGTGCTTTGCCCAAGTCTCAACAAGCACTACGATGAAAAGAATGGAGTTAAATACTATCACAATGAAACAACAATTAGCTGACACGTGCATATTCAGAAGGACAATTGCTGTACCAGCTGCACTGCCGAATCCGTGGTTGTGACAAACATAGAGAGCAGGAGTAGGTCATCAGGCCCTGCAAGCCTTCCCCACCATTGAATATGATCATGACTGATCTATGCTGGTCTTAACTCCTCTTTTGTTCTATTTCCCCTCTATTCCTTGATCTTTCAAATATTTATTCCCCTCCACTTTAAATACTTCTGATATTACAGCTTCATCAGCTCCTGGGGCACGAATTCCATAGATTCACCACCATCTGCGAGAAGCATTTTCTATTTACCTCAGTACTTAAATGACTGGACCCTTATCTTGTCATTATGTCCCCTAAGTAAATACTCTCACCCTGGAGACAGTCAAATATATACTTTTAAGCCCCATTATATAAAGGAGAATTCAATCATTAAACAATGTTGCTCTCATTCTCCTAAATTCCAAGTAATATAGAACCAAGCTAATTAATCTCTATTGGAAGGGCAACTATTTTATCCTAGGATGGCTCTTCCATCCCAGGAATTAGTGTCGTAAATCTCCTTTGGATATTTGAACACAAATGTTACTACACCCTATCCTCGTTATATGTGGAGGATACGTTCCTCGCAGTCAACGCATTGTATGAAAAATGCGTAATGTGAATAATTATTTAAATGGAGAAAATAGGGATGCGTTCTGGAAGGCTTCCTAAATTTGTTTTATCTGTAATTTATTCACATTTTCATACCAATATGACACAAAAGCAGTACCACAAGGCAACATTCGTATTATATTTCATCAATTTAAGGTCATATTCAACGTAATAAATCATAGAAAGTTAACATACTAGGGTGTACAGTACTCACCAAGAGTGGCAGGTGTGTTCGCTCCGGGAGATGAGTGGTTGTTGTGGTGTCGGGCAGCTTTACATGGATGAGGTGGATGGTAGTGGGTCATCAGGATCATCAAGGCCAGCAAGGGGTGAAGGAAGACTCACAGAACTTTCAGAACTGCCGGCAGCAGGAGATGACACCGGTTTGAAGAAAGTGATGAGGATTGTTTGCTTGGCAGCATTTTGTTTTTCAGCATAAATTTGCTTGTAGGGAAGAAGGATTGACTGCAGGGAACGACTGAAATGCTGACTCTGTTCTAAACTTGGGTCCATGTCCATCGCCATTTGTGCCAAGTGTTCCGCAGCTTTAAAAAACTCTGCCAGTTACTTCACTGTAAAATCTTTCACCTGCAACTCGACAACTAAGAGAGGCTTCATCTTACAGTCTCCTTCGGCATTGGAACACATAAGCAGAGTCAACCTATCCTTTGCTGCCTTGAAACCTGACGCAGTCTTTTCATCCTTACTTATGTAAGTGCATTTCGGCATACGCTTCCTAAAAAGCCCGGTCTCGTCTGCATTAAACACCTGCTTTGCTGTGATGCCTAACTCAGCTATCAGAGCCCACGACTGCAAAGGGTAGCGTTCAGCAGCTTCATGGTCAGCACTAGTTTTCTCACCACACACAGCTAAGTTGTGAAGCCTGTGACAACTAACAAACTTAGAAAACTATCCCCTACTTGCATTAAAGCTAACAATATCACTTGACACTTCCTCACTAGCCTCTGAACAAAGGCAACCATAAATTTCCAAAGTTTTCACACAAAGATGATCGGAACTGAGTGTTGTTTTTTTCTTTGTTTCATGCTCAATGTACAAACTCAACATTTTCTCCATTTTTGTCATAATCGGGTTACTCACTTTGGTAACAATCTTTGAAGACACTTGTGATGAATCAATCACTGCACTTTTTATTTTCTCAGCATATTTCTTTATGTTTCTGATTGTGGACTCACCCAGGCCGAAGTAGCATCCCAGAGCTGTGTTACCTTCACCTGACACAGCCCTGTTTATAATTTCCAACTTTTTTTCAAGTGTTAAAGCGGTTCTCTGCTGCTTGGCTGATGGCCCAGGACTTGACATAGGACGCTTAGGAGGCATAGTTAAATATTTCAAGCACTAAAATCAGAGCACCATAGGTAATAACAACAAAAGTTTAAGTGCGCAAGATCGCACATCCACATGCTGCCAAATCCAATGCGAGACTGGCGGGAGTGAGACTGTGAGGCATGCGCACGTGACTTGTATTGGCGGGAAAGCGGTGCTTCTCGTCCCAGCAGCCTCACATAACTGTGAGTTTTGGAAGCATATAAGGAGAAGTTGGTAGAAATAGGTTCGACACATAACTGTGAATCCGCATTGTCTGAAGACGCATATAACGAGGATAGGGTGTATATCATAGTTTTTAGGTAAGGGGACCCAACCTCTAGGTAGTACTCCAGACGAGGTCAATCGAACCACTGTTAGGGTGTATCCTGGAGTTAGGGTATATAGGAAATACAGGAGCTATTCTTCAGCTCTGAATATGGATTGTAGATTGAATTTAAAATGCAGCTCAGAACAATGGGCTTCCTGGAGCTGCAGGTTTGGGTCACAAACAAAGAAACACTCCACTTAGAACAAAGATGATATACATGCATGAATGTGGCCTAGAATCCATGGGGATAAACGTTCATTTTGGGTGTCTGGAGTGGGGGTATGAAGAGGGAGGTGTTTAAAAGCTATATGTATTTCAGAGGAAGCATTGTAGATACATTGTAACTATATAATTGGCCTGCCATTACCTTTGATCTTCAGCATACAAAAATATCATGTAATATTGGTTTGGGCAGGCCTTGTCTTCCAAGAGTGTCTCAAATTATGATGCCTCCTGCTCATTTTTGTTGAATAAAACACTCCTATATCCACTAGCTACAGTGTCTCCCTGGAGACTTTGTTCACATCATAACAACCACCCTATTTTTAAACAAACCCTTTGCAACAAAGGGTTTCTTTACTACTTGTTGGTCCCATCTACTAGCTTTTGTGATTCATGCACTAGAGTGTCTAGGTTCTTCTGAACTACACTCACTTGTGGTCTGTCTCCATTTAGATAATAATCTACCTTTTGATTTCACTTACTGAAGTGTTTGTCCTCTCACCTCCCCACATTAACCTCTGTTTGCAAACTCAGTAAACTCTCTTGCAGAATAACTTCATCCTTTATCACAACGCGCCCTTACACTTATTTTCAGCAAATGTGGAAATCTGACATACTGTTCCTTACTGTAGTTCACTGATGTAAATGATGAACAATTACCGGCTAAAAACTGATCCCTGCACCACCCAATTAGTCGCTTCCACCCAATCTGGAAAATACCTAGTTAATGTCCTACGACCATCAGGCTCCTGAGCTGGCACAGATAACCATAAGACCATAAGACATAGGAGCAGAATTAGGCCATCTGGCCCATCAAGTCTGCTCCGCCATTCAATCATGGCTGATCTTTTTTTTCTCCTCCTCAACCCCATTTCCCGGCCTTCTCCCCATAACCTTTGATGCCGTGTCCAGTCAAGAACCTATCAATCTCTGCCTTAGATACACCCAACAACCTGGCCTCCACAGCTGCATGTGGCAACAAATTCCACAAATTCACCACCTTTTGGCTAAAGAAATTTCTCCGCATCTCTGTTTTGAAAGGGTGCCCCTCTATCCTGAGGCTATGCCCTCTTGTCCTAGACTCTCCCACCATGGGAAACATCCTTTCCACATCTACTCTGTCTAGGCCTTTCAACATTTGAAAGGTTTCAATGAGACCCCCCCCCCCCAATCCTTCTGAATTCCTGCGAATACAGACCCAGAGCCATCAAACATTCCTCATATGTAATCTTTTCACTCCTGGAATCATCCTTGTGATCTCCTCTCGACCCTCTCCAATGCCAGCACATCTTTTCTAAGATGAGGGGCCCAAAACTGTTCACAATACTCAATATGATGCCTCACCAGGGCCGTATAAACCTTCAGCATCAAATCCTTGCTCTTGTATTCTAGACTTCTTGAAATGGATGCTAACATGGCATTTGCCTTCCTCACCACTGACTCACTCTGCAAGTTAACCTTTAACTAACAAGGTGCATGACCATTCATTTTCCAACATTGTGTTTCATTTGGAACTTTCTTGCCCATTTCCCTAATCTGTCTAAGTCCCTCTGCATCACTACCTGCTCCTCCACCAATCTTTGTATCACCTGCAAACTTGGCAACAAAGCCATCTATTCCATCATCTAAATCATTGATATACAGCATAAAAAGAAGTGGTCCCCACACCAACCCCTGTGGAACACCACGAGTCACTGGCAGCCAACAGACAAGGATCCTTTTATTCTCACTCGCTGCTTTCTTCCAATCAGCCAATACTCTAACCATGTTAGTAACTTTCCTGTAATACCATGGGTTCTTAACTTGGTAAGCAGCCTCATGTGTGACACCTTGTTAAAGGCCTTCTGAAAGAACAAATATACAACATCCACTACACCCCCTTCATCTATCCTACTTGTAATCTCCTCAAAGAATTCCCACAGGTTCGTCAGGCAGGATTTTCCCTCAAGGAAACCATGCTGATTTTGGACTATCTTGTCCTGTGTCACCAAGTACTCCATCACCTCATCCTTTAACAACTGACTCTAACATCTTCCTGACCACTGAGGTCGGGCTAACTGGTCTATAATTTCCTTTCTGCTGCCTTCCTCCTTTCTTAAAGAGTGGAGTGACATTTGCAATTTTCCAGTCCTCTGGCACTATGCCAGAGTCTAATGCTCTTTGAAAGATCATTTCTAATGCCACCACAATCTCTAAAGCTACTTCTTAGACAACCTTAGGGTGCAGTTCATCTGGTCCGGGTGACTTATGTACCTTTAGGTCTTTCAGCTTTTTGAGCACCTTCTCTCTTGTAATAGTAACTGCACCCACTCCTTTTCCTTCACACACTGCAACATCTGGCACACTGCTAGTGTCTTCCACAGTGAAGACTGATGCAAAGTACTCATTTAGTTCATCAGCCATCTCCTTGTCCCCCATTATTATTTCTCCGGCCTCATTTTCTAGCAGTCCTATATCCACTTGCATTTCTCTTTTATTTTTAACATACTGGAAAAAGCGTTTACTATCCATTTTGATATTATTTGCAAGCTTGCTTTCATATTTCATCTTCTCCCTTCTAATTATTTTTTAGTTGCTCCCTGTAGTTTTTTAAAAACTTCTTAATCCTCTATATTCCCACTAATTTTTACTTTATTTGTATGACTTTTCTTTTGCTTTTACAATAGCTTTGACTTCCCTTGTCAGCCACGGTTGTACTATTTTACTATTTGAGTATTTTCTCATCTTTGGAATACACGTCCTGCACCTTCGTCATTTTTCCCAGAAACGCACACCATTGCTGCTCTGCTGACATCCCTGCCAGCAGCTCCTTCTGATTTACTTTGGCCAACTCCTCTCTCATACCACTGTAATTTCCCTTACTCCACTGAAATACTGCTACATCCGGCTTTACTTTCTCCCTATCAAATTTCAAGTTGAACTCAATCATATTGTGATCACTGGTTCCTAAGGGTTCTTTTACCTTAAGCTCCCTAATCACCTCCGGTTCATTACATAATACCCAATCCAATATAACTGATCCCCTAGTAAGCTCAATGACAAACTGCTCTAAAAAGCCATCCCTTAGGCATTCAACAAACTCACTCCCTTGAGATTCATTACCAACCTGATTTTCCCAATCAACCTGCATGTTAAAAATCTCCCATGTCTACCATAATATTGCCCTTTTGACACACCTTTTCTATTTCCTGTTGTAATCTGTGGTCCACATCCCAGCCACTGTTGGAAGGCCTGTATATAACTGCCATCAATGTCCTTTTATCCTAGCAGTTTCTTAACTCAGCTCACAAGGATTCATCATCTTCTGATTCTATGTCACACCTTCCTACTGATTTGATGTCATTCTTTACCAGTAGAGCCACACCACCCTCTCTGTCTACCATCCCATCCCTCTGTTATAATGTGTAACCTTGGACATATAGTTAGACATTCAGCTCCCAACTACAACCACCCTTCAACCACGATTCAGTGATGGCTACAACATCAATCTGTAATAGTGCAACAAGATCATCCTCCTTATTTCTTATTCTACGTGCATTTAGATAGAACACCTTGAGTACAGTTACACCTTGAGATAGTCTGACTGCACACTATCTTTACTTTTTTACCATCCATCCTATCCTGATTCCCTTCACTCCAGCTGCCACACCTTTGCCAAATTAGTTTAAATCCTCCCCAACAGCTCTAACAAACCTGCCCGCGAGAATATTGGTCGCTCTTGGGTTCAGGTGCAACCCGTCACTTTTGAACAGGTCATAACTCCTCCAGAAGAGATCCCAATGATCCAAGAACCTGAAGCCCTGCCCCCTGCACTAGATTCTCAGCCACGCATTTTTCTGCCAGATCATCCTGTTTCTACCCTCACTGGCACATGGTGCAGGCAGCAGTCCAGAAGTTACTACCCAGAAGGTCCTGCTTCTCAGCTTTCTACCAAGTTCTCTAAATTTTCTTTTTAGGACCTCTTTGCTTTTCTTTCCAATGTTATTGATACCAATATGTACTAAGACATCTGGCTGCTCCTCCTCCCTCTCCAAAATGTTGTCGATGAAATCTGAGACGTCCCTGACCCTGGCACTTGGGAGGCAACATACCATCTGGGTGGCCTGTTCACGTCCATAGAATCTCCCATCTGTTCCCCTCACTATTGAGTCCCCTATCACTACCACTCCCTTCTTCTCTCTCTTTCCCTTCTGCACCAAGGACCCATGCTCAGTGCCTGTAAACTGGTCGATGTGCGATTCTCCTGGGAGATCATCCCCACAAAAGTATCCAAAGCAGTATACTTGTTTTTGAGGGGAATGGCCACGGGGTGCTCTGCTCTAACTGCCCATTTCCATCTCTCCTGACAGTCACCCAGCTACTCACCTCCTGCAACTTCGGGGTGATTACTTCCCTGTAACTTTGATCAATTATCTCCTCGCTCTGCCATACAAGTCGAAGGTCATCCAGTTGCTGCTCCAGATCCCCAACACGGTCTTCAAGGAGCTGCAGCTGGATGCACTTCATACAGATGTAGTTCCCCAGGAGACCCTGGGTCTCCCAGTTCTCCAACATCTGGCATGAAGAACACACCACAGCCATTTGAATGGTACAGTAAAAGAGAAAAAAAAACACGAAAAGGAAACCTTGACAGACGCTTTACACAGAGCCAACGCCTCTTCCGAGCCGAAGTCTCTTTTGAGCCAAAGCCAGTCGCTTCTACTCTCACCATTGGCCTGCTCCCGACAATGGCCACTCCTTCAAAGTCCGCTCCGCTTATCCCTTCTGTACTTGTATTTAGTTCGCAGAGCTCTGTTTTTTGCCGTTTATAAGCCATTTACAATGGACAAATGCCAGCGAATCTCTCTTTTTAAATAATAGCTGCCGACCTGTGAGAAACACCTCTTCACTGAGCTCTGTTGACGCCACTGATAGGCCCCGGAAAATGCTTCACTTACCTCTGCTGTCAACTGATTCCACAACCTACAGTCTGCTTCGGGCCCTGAAAGAAGGTGAGGAATGAAGGTAAGTAGGCATGTTTAGCACTTCTTCCTAGTTGAAGCAACACTTCACCTCCAAATCTATTAGGATTGTCTACTATTTCCGGTTTTCCTGATGTGGCCTCATCTACATTGGTGAGACCCGACATAGATTGGGGGACAGCTTTGTCAAGCAACTTCGCTCCATCCATCAGAGATATTTATCAGGAGCACTGTGTACACAGGGCCCTTGGCATTGTAAATCCCTCCCATCTGTCCAAAGCTCTCTTTGATCCCCTACCATCAAGCAGGAGGTACCATAGCATTAGGACAAGAACGGTTGGGATGGTTCTTCCCCCAGGCCGTAATATTACTGAATCCCTGCCACTGCCCAGTCTCATCACACATAAAGCATCAGTAGAGTTATACTGTTTACTTTTTAACTTGTGTTACAAAAGCACCTTATTATTTGTTGCAAACAAGAAGGGTCCTGCTGAGGGGTCTTGGCCCGAAACGTCGACGGTACTTTTTTCCATGGGTGCTACCTTGCCTGCTGAGTTCCTCCAGTATTTTTGTGTGCTGCATATTATTTGTTAGTTTAGCAATGGTAATACAGTGGATTCCAGTTAACCAGGGCAGGTGCATATTTGGAATAACTCATAAAAACAAAAAAACTAAAGAACAAAATCCAAAAAACCAAGTCCCTTCATTTATTTCTTACTTCACCCCGCCTTCCCCCACCCACTCGCCTTCCCTCTCATCTGGTTTCACTAGTCACCTGCCAGCTTGTGCTCCTTCCCATCCCTCCATCTTCACACTCTGGCTTTGTTCCCCTTCCTTTCCAGACCCGATGAAGGGTCTCAGCCCAAAACATTGAGACTGCTAATTTCTCTTCAAAAGTGTTGCCTGACCTGCCGAGCCCCTAGAGCATTTTGTGTGTTTTGCTCAGGAAATCCTTGCCGCTGTCGTAGAATTTTGATCTCCTTTGAACGTCCATAGATAAAATATTGGGGATATCTGCAATTCCAGCAGGAAGGACCAAGAGATGTTATAATGTAGTCTTGCCATCCATTGACAAAGCAGTACTCATTCTTTGAGGCTGGAGTCATAACCGTAGAACTGGGCTAATTCCAGTAATGATGTCCTTGCAGAGGTATAATCATCTCACAAGTTATTCTTCAGCTTGGGGTATTGCTTTGTTAAGGTCCTGGCTGGAAATAGCTTCTGGTCAAACGTACTCTTTGCTCTTTCAGTAACGTGACTGTTTCTGCATCCCCTCCCAGTCAACTGCACGCACAGTGGAACGCTCACTAATGCTCCCATGTCTGGGAGTAACTGATCATTGTGAGAAGCCTTGAAGTAAAAGTAAAGTTCTTGACCTCTTAAACCCTTCCTCATGCATTTTATCAGCATGTAAGTGGTAGTTGAAGTCGCCACCATGGAAATCAGTCAGCCACCAACTTGCAAGTAAGATTTGTTATAGATACCACAGTCAGTTGTGCTTTTAACTCTCCTTCTCATGTTCTACCAGTCTGTTGTCACCAGTACAATCTTCTATGTGGGGTGGTGTGCTGGGGCAATGGCATCAACACAGGTGATGCCAACAGCCTCAAGAAACTGATTAGAAAGGCTGGCTCTGTTACAGGAGTCAAACTGGACTCACTGGAGGTGGTGGTAGAACAAAGGACCGGATGGAAAATCCTGGCAATTCTGCGCAGTGTTTCTCGCCCTCTGCATGCCACCTTGGCTGAACAGAGGAGGACTTTTAGTAGTAGACCAAGACAACTGCGCTGCTCCAAAGTGCGCTATATGAGGTCATTCTTACCCTTGGCCATTAGGCTCTATAATGAGTCAATCTATAGCTGGAAAAGTGATGACCACCTTCTGCTAGACAGTTTGAGGCAACTTTTTTTTTATTCTCCCTTACTTCTCTTCTAATATTTGTATACTTGTATATCTGTGCACTTGTAATGCTACTGTGACACTGTAATTTCCTTTTGGATCAATAAAGCTATCTATCTAACTGGATGTTGAGTTCCATACCTCTCCTTTTCCAGCAGATGTTAGGTGCATTTCAGGTTGTCATAACTGGGGCAAGTAGCAGGAATAAGCTCTCATTACCTATTAAATACTCCCAATGGTGTGCATCTCAAATAGCTTCTGACAACCAAGTCCAGCTCCTGGACTTCGCATGTGACTTAGCTACTAAGCCTGGTGGAACCATTTCTACTGACAAAACAAGGGGCAAAGGTGGGTTACTGACACCTTTAAACCAGTTGCATCAGGCAGATGGGGCTCGTCAACTGTGTATTGGCAAGCTCAGCTAGGTGAGGGAAAACTCTGATCTCAAATCTCTGCTGCCTTGCGATTATAACCGCTTATGACTCTGCTGCCTTGCGATTATAACCGCTTATGGGGAAAGCTTTGGGAGTAAACCCTGAGGAAAATCTGGAGCTAGAATCCGTAAGGTTCAACACTGATTGGTAACTCCTGCCATGCTGTATTGGTCCCTGCTGTTCCTTTGGATTCATCAGCTACGCGGAGAGGAGGAGCCTGCTGCATGGGCAACAGCTTGTCCTCCATATCGTACTGCCCAGGCTTGCACATTACATAGACAGCTAGGACAGAATATCCATGGTCAAACTCAACCAATGGAGGGTCTCAAGCTAGGTATGTTCTCTGGTAACCTCTGAATTTGGTAGCTACCATGAATTTCAACAATTAGACAGGTATAAGTGAGCTTCAGTCATGATTCTTGCCTCAATTCATACCATAAAACCAGAAGTACAGCAAAATTTTATACTAAACTGACTCTTGCCTTCAGTTAAGTCTCTTAATATAGCAAATTCTTCAATATCTTTTATCTTAACAGTGTTATTTCTCTCCACTAACCATCCGCCTCTGAAGCCGATACCTATGCTGAGATACACCTCTATGTCCTGTCACCATTGTTACGCTGAATTTGGTTCTACGGACCCAGATAATGCTTATATATAATGGGCCACCAGGGAACTTCAGGTAAACTTTATGAGCCACTGTAGCAATCACAATGTGTCCAAGCTGTATCATTATGACAGATTTATTTGAACGGAGTTGGAAAATACTGGGAATTTCCAGAAATGTGTCCCTCTTTTAAATAATCAGTCTAAAATCCAATACTTCTAAACTGTTATGGAGATTATTTATTTTTCATATATGAACAAAAGTCTCCCTAACACTGACAACTAGTTGTAAAACCTGTATTATTGCTTAGAGTTAACACTAAACTAAGAGGATCTTTAATGATAAAAATCCCCTACTCCACAAAATAACCCTTCTTGTGCTAAAGAAAGCTTGGATTATAAACAAGCACCAACCTTCTCTATAAAAAATATATATGTATATTTACATTCCAGTGACTTCCACAGATGTTCCAATAAAAAACCTAAACCAAATATGCAGTTTTCAAAATATGTGCACCCAGGTTCACAGGTTTTACAATGGCTCATCCTAGAATAATAATAGTTTTTTTCAATTAGCTGCCTCTAAACAAAACTGATTTGCCAAGCCCTATTTTTATGTAGGTGATACAACCGCGTCTCTGCATGCTGCCTTTCCCCTTTCTCTGTTATCTGTGGTAACCAATGGCCCCGGGAGTTGTGAGTTAAAAAGAAACATCTGCCAGTAAGAAACTATAACAAGATGTAATGCCAGCCTTACTTTGTTAAAGTACCCTACACCAACAAGTCTGGGAACGAATGGAATTTGAAACCACAGCTGGACAGCTCAACTCATTTAAATAGTTGAAAAGATAGGTAAAGAAGGAGATCTGGGCACAGCTCCAAGAATACTAAAGCAGTTCTCCTGACATCTGTTCAAGGGTGGACTCCACTCACTATTTCCTCATCAAGATGTTGTAAAACCCTCTGTTGAACTTATGTGCACAAAAATGTTATTTTTTCATTACAAATTGGTTCATACTCTTACAGATCATTACTATGGTAACCCACTTAGGCTGATTAGGCAGGTTACGAGGCAGTATTGAGCGTGACCACCTGGAATTTTCCGATCGCTGCTATGTTTAGATAGAAATAACAAGAAAATCAATTTTAATGAAAAGGCAATTCCAATCCTATTGAATTAACCTGGTTGTCAGTCTAATGGATAGGTCAGTGATGTACACACAGTTAGTTCTACCAGTGAGACTCTTTATATTATTTAATCTATGGAAAGATATTTACCAGAGGAAAAGACTTTGATTTACACCAGAAGTCACATACTGTGAGAACAGGAAGGCAACTTTAAGTAGCTCCTAGTCAAAGGAGTTTAATCTATTTCTTTCCCCTTATGCTTGATATAATATATATTTTTTTCCATTCTGTATTTATTTGGTGCATGAGCCGTACACTTCCACACAGAGGGACAAACAGAGAATACTGACGTACAACTTTTATCTATAACCCTGACTCATAAAATGGAGCTTCCATCCCAAAGCAGTTCATGAAGTATTTTCTATTAGTTTATCTGTAGAGGGAAATAGACAGTCCATGTTTCAGGTTGAGACTCAACATCAGAACTAAAGGAACAACTTTTTAGAATAGAATAGAACAGGATATGGGAATTTATATATATAAAGGGGTACCAGATGCATTGTAAATATCTGTTTTGCATGGTCTGGAGTAGCACCTCAATCTCATTGTCTTCAGCGATGACAATAGAGTTCTATACTATTCTATCACATGGAGATAAACAGTTAAACATTATGATCTTCTCCTAGAAATAGGTGAGCACCCTAGAATTCCGCAACTTTTGTCAAATCAGTTTGAAGCGATCCATTTGTAGAATGGTCAGCAGATGCTTTCAGGTCATGAATCCCTGTAAGTCACAAGTAGGGACACGAGCTGCTGTAAAGCCATGAGTCAAGAGTTTGCCGCACATTCACAAGTCACAAGATTTACGGGCACCTCTGGAACACAGCTGGTAGAGCGTCTAGCTCAGAGTGTCAGCGACATTGTTTCACAGCATGGGACCACAACTCATGTTGTAAGGTCTTGAGTTGCTGTGATATCACAAGGTCTACAACGGTGACCTGCTGCTATAAGGTCACAAGTTACAGTGAGGTCAGCATGCCCTGTAAGGTCATGATCCATTGTAATGACACAATTTCCTGCGAGGTTACACCTATTGCTCTAAGGCAGGTGTACCCAACCTTTTCCTATGCCATGGACCCCCTACCATTAGCCAAGGGGTCCGTGAACCCCAGATTGGGAACCCCTGCTCTAAGGTCATAAGCTGCTGTAACAGTTACAATTTCAAGGTCACAGATTATGTTTTGGCATGGCAGGGGAATGGCAGTGCAGGCTTTACAGGCCAGATAGCCTGTTTCTTACGTTGTTATGATTTGCTATAGCGTACCAAGTAAAGTAAGGTCACAAGTTAAGAGAGGTGATGTGCTTCTAAAGAGTCATGTTGAAGCAAAATCATGAGTTCAAGTGAAGCCCCGTGCTCCTGTAAGATCACGTGCACCTGTAAAGGCCAGGAGCTCCTGTAAGCTCACAAGATCAAGATAATCGGTTGCTGCAAGGATGTAGTTTTAAGTATGATCGCGTGTTGCCATCAGATCAGAAGCTCAGGTAAGGGGACAAGTTGCTGCAGGATCACCACTTGCAGAAAGGGCACGCGTGAGACGTGGTCACTTGCTGAATTGTGGTCACATGTTGCAATAGGGTCATGACTTGAGGTAAGATTATGTTTTGTCATAAGATCACAAAATGACATAATGACAAAGCCTTATATCATTATATTCAAGTAAGGTTATGCATAGAAGGTTATAACTTCTTGAACTGAAGTTAGGTGATCAGTTGCTTTGAGGTCACCAACTTAAGCAAGTTATAGATCATAAATTTCTACAAGGTCGAGTTAATTCTGGGTCACAATCTGAAATAAGATTAGGAGTTACTGTTATTTATAGGTTGTCTTAGGATCACGCGATGAACTCGGGTCATGAACATAAGACCACAGAAAAATAGGAGCAGGAATAGGCCATGTGGCCTGTCAACCCTGCTCCACCGGTCAATGAAATCATGACTGGTCTGACTGTGGAGGTAAGGTGATGAGTTGTTGTTAGGTCACAGTTGTTTGCAAAGTCGCTAATCTGAATTCAATCATAAATTGCTAGAGGGTCATGTTCTATCATACGAATATGAGTTGTGATTGGCTGAGGGGTAAAGATCTGTGTTAAGGTCATCAATTGCTCCAGGGTTGTGACCGTAATTTTATGTCGGGGCGCAATTTACTGTAAAGATATGATATTTACCAAACGTAAATGCAGTGGCTGGTTAATTGGGATAAACCGGGACCAGTACATTTTGACCCAGTTGAGCGGCTGCACCGGTTAACTAAAGTATCATAGAAATAGTTGAAAAAGGCAAACCAACTAAGCAACAAATTATATATTTAAATGAAGCACAGAACAAATTACAACACTACCAATACAACTACAGTGTTATAAAACTATGTGTTAGCTCATAACAGAAATTCATCCAGAGTTTGCTGCCATCTTCTTTGGATTGATCATAAATGAACAAAAAAGGACCAACATGTAGTGCAGATAATGAACTGCCTTTCTACAATGCTTTCAATGATTGCATCCTTCAGATCTTCTTTTTCATTGTAATATTCAAGATGGTTGTCGGTACATTCAAATTCTTCATGTTCCTAACTTGTTGAAGTAGAGAAATTGTTTAATTTTCACTCTCGGCCACTTCTGGCATCTTCAAACCTCATGTTTGAGCAAAACAGTTCTGGTTTGTTTTACTGCTTACTTCTTGTTAACTGTCAGTGTCAAAAATCACTGCTTTTTGAACACAAACACAAACAAATGATGCCATTTAAAAACTGTTTGTTCTAAGCACAGTGTTTGCTGCAATGGCACACAAGTACATGTGACTGACTAGTTAGAAACTGTTTGGCAACAGTCTCTTGTCTCAGTTAAGCGGCATAGTGTCCATAGTGTCCCAAATAAATAAAGGGAATATTGGCTATCTTTTTGATTAGTTTTTGTTCTTTAAGAGTTGTCCCAACAAGTGGTTGTCGCAATTAACCGGAATCTACAATAAAAGGTCACGTGACATTTTGAAGGCCTGGAGCCATAAATTAAAACAGCACCATATCAGGCCCTTTGGCCAATCCTGTCCATAACATGTAAATCTCAGGGTTATATATCGTGATATACATGTACTTTGATAATAAATGTACCTTGAACTTTGAACAACCTTTTTATCCATCCACACAAATCCCATTTGCTCACATTAGAATCTTATCCTTCTCTACTTTTCTTTGTTTAAGTGCTTGTCTGAATGCCTCTTAATCATAGTGATTGTAACTGATTCCTCCATCTTCGCTGGCAGAAAGTTCCAGATATCAGGCATTCTCTGGTAAAAAAAATCTTTCCTCTCAAATCCACCTTAAAAATGCTACCTCCGGCAGTAAGCTGATAGTTCTTGTTTTTGATAGCCTCACCACGTGAAAAGACTATCCAACCTATCTTAGAATTAGGTGTATCACTATCAATCCATCTCTCAACATCCTTCATTCTTCAACCCATCCAAATCCTCCCCAGAATCTAGGCAACATCCTGGTGAAACTCCTCTGTACTTTTTGCATATCATCCATGCCCGCCCTATTATATCCACACCACCAGGATCAGGAACAATTATTACCCTTCAACCATCAGGCTTCTGAACCAGCGTGGATAACTTCACTCACCTCAACTCTAAACTGATTCCTCAACCTACACACTCACTTTCAAAGACCTACACACTCAGTTTCAAAGACTCTACAACTCAAGTTCTCAGTGCTTTTTATTGAAAGGCATCCATTAGTCTTGCGAGACCATGGATCTGCGCCTGGAAAGTCTTCACTCTCCAGGGCGCAGGCCTGGGCAAGGTTGTGTGGAAGACCAGCAGTTGCCCATGCTGCAAGTCTCCCCTCTCCATGATACCAATGTCGTCCAAGGGAAGGGCACTAGGACCCATACAGCTTGGCATCAGTGTCGTCGCAGAGCAATGTGTGATTAAGTGCCTTGCTCAAGGACACAACACATTGCCTCAGCTGGGGCTCGAACTCACGACCTTCAGGTCGCTAGTCCAATGTCTTAACCACTTGGCCACATGCCCACACTCTTAGTACTACTTATCATTTATTTATTTGTTTATCTGTCTATTTATCTATACATCTATTTTATTTATTTAATATGATTTGCTTTTTTGTATTTACATGGTTTATCATCTGCAGCACATTACATGTCAGTCTTTGTGTGTAGTTTTTCATTGATTCTATTGTATTTCTTTGTTCTACTGTGAAAGTCTGCATGGAAATGAATCTCAGGGTAGAATATGGTGATATATACGTACTTTGGTAACAATTCAGTTTGAACATTTTTATATGGAGACCAGAACTGTACACAACACTCCACATACAGTCTATCCAGTGTTTTATAAAGTTTTATAAAGTTACAATGTCCCAAAACTTTTCTTTTTTTAAATTTATTTAGCGATACAGCACGGCATCAGGCCCTCCCAGCTCATCAACCCTATGCCACTCATGCGACCAATTAACCTACAAACCTGTACGTCTTTGGACTGTGGGAGGAAACTGGAGCACCCGGAGGAAACCCATGTGGTCACAGGGAGAACTTGCAAACTCCACACAGACAGGAACGGCGCTGGCGCTGCTTTGCCCTAAAAAGGCAAGCGAGAAATATGCTTTTTCCATTACCTTATTTACCTCTGGTTCCTTAAGGTTGTTATAGCTGGGGTAGGCAACTTGGATAAGCTCCCACTACCTATTAAATGCTCCCAATGACATGTGTTTCAAAGAGCCGCTGACAACCAAGTCCAGCTCCTGGCCTTCACATGTGGCACTGCTACTAAGCCCAGAGGAACCATTTCTGCTGACAGGAGAAGGGGAAAGGGTGGGTTACTCATGCCTTAAAACCAATCGCTTTGGGCAGATGGAGTTTATCAGCCTGGATAGGCAGCTCATCTAGGAGAAGGAAAACTCTGATCTCAAACCTCCGTTGCTTCGCGGCTATACCCTCTCATGAGAAAGGCTTTGGGAGTAAACACCGAGGAAAAATCAGGAGCTGGAGTCCCTAAGGCAGTCCCATGCTGAGTTCAACACTGACTGACAATCCTGTGATACTGCAGGTGCCAACTGTCTCAGTCTATGCTATTCCTTTGGGTTCATCAGATGCATGGAGGCGGGGAGATAGCTGCATGGGCAACATTTTGTTCTCCATATTGTACTGCCCTAACTTATGTATCTAGACAGCTAGGACACAACTTCCATGTTTGACCCTAACCAGCAGAGGCCTCAGCTACTTTGCAACCACTTTGAGGCAACTGTAGACCTTTCTTGTATTATCTATCTACCTGTCTATCTACCTATCTACATTACCTAGTCTATCCAAATTAGAATAAAATTCAGCCTTTAATATGAGTCAGGCACCTTTCAGACCTATCAGCAGCTTTTCATCTGCTTTCCAGGAAAATTAATCATCAGAATTCAACCATAAATAACAGGGAGAAGACAGTCATTAAATACTGTAAAAGCACACCTGGCATTTGGGACCATCATGTATTGTGATTGGTGATCAGTTCCGTTCATTCTCTACAAATAGTAAACAGTATAAGCACAGAATCAGAAAAGAAAACATTATTAGGCACAAAGTAAGATATGAGATGATATACAAAAGTCAATAAAATATTGGCAATGGGGATTCAGTGGTGGAGAGGGTCAGTAACTATAAATTCCTTGGTGTTATCATTTCAGAGGATCTGTCCTGGATCCAGCACATAACTTGTCATTATAAAGAAGGCATGGCAGCGCCCCTATTTTATTAAAAGTTTGCACAGATTCAGCCAGTCATCTAAAACTTGGCCAAACTTCTATAGATGCACAATGGAGTGTAAACTGACTGGTTGCATCACAGCCTGGTGTGGAAACCCCGATACCCTTGAACGGAAAAGCCTACAAAAATAGCGGATGCAGCCCAGTCCTTTACAGGTAAAGCCCTCCCTACAATAGAGCACATTTTCACAAGGAGAGCTGTCGCAGGAAATCAGCATCTATCATCAAAGACCCCCGCCATTCAGCCATGCTCTGTTCTCACTGCTGCCATCAGGAAGGAGGTGCAGGGGGTTCAGGTCCCACACCACCAGGTTCCGGAACAATTATCAACCATCAGAGGGGATAACTTCACTCACCCCAACACTCAACTGATTCCACCATCTTTGGACTTACTCTTAAGGATTCTGGAACTTGTGCTCTTGATATTTATTCCTTATTTATTATTATTATTATTATTATTTCATTCTTATTTTGTCTTTTGCAAATTGGTTGTTTGCTTATCAACCATTCCTGTGCAGTTTTTCATTGATTCTATTGTGATTCTTATAAGTACAGTGAATGCCCACAAGAAAATGAATCTATGGTAGTATATAGTGATATATATGTATTTTGATAATATATTTACTTTGAAATTTAAACCTTTAAAACAGGTTCAAGAACAGTAATTTTCCTTCACCATTCAGTTCTTGAACCAACCAGCAAAATCAAAATTATGAAGAACACACAGTTTAACACATGGCTAACGAGATGGTGTAGGAGAGAGGGTGTCAGATTTTTGGATCATTGGGCTCATCTTTCAGAGAAGATGGGACCTGTAGAGAAGGGGCAGTTTGCATCTGAGCTGGAGGGGGGCTAACATCCTGCTGGGGAGATTTGCTTTTGCTGCTCAATGAATTTTAAATGAGAGATGCAAGTGGATGGGAACCAGAGCACCAAAACAGATCGTGGAGTGGTTGTGGAGACAAATGCTGCTAAGTCTACATACAAGATCAGGAATTAAAAGGTTGAGTATGGTGGAACAAATGTTCTGAGCTATGCATATTTCAATGCATACGTATATTGTAGGAAAAGTGGATAAGCTTAGGGCAGGAATCAGAAATGGCATTGTAGTCATTAGTGAGACTTGGCAGCTCAGCGTTCTGGGATTTTAGATTATGAGAACACTCAGTCCTCTTTTATTGTCATTTAGAAATACATACATGCATTAAGAAATGATACAGTATTTCTCCAGAGTGATATCACAGAAAACAGGACACAGCACTGACGGAACCACATAATTATAACATACAGCAGTGCAAAGCAATACCATAATTTGATGAGAGAACAGACCATGGGCACAGTAAAAAAAGTCTCAAAGTCCCCAAGTCGATCGACTCCCGAGTCCCTGATAGCAGGTGGCAAAAGGGAGAAGCTCCCTGCCATAAACCTCCAGGCACCGTCAACTTGCCGATGCCTTGGAAGCAGCCGACCACAGCCGACACTGAATCCGTCCATCCGAAAACTTCGAGCCTCTGACCAGCCCCTCTGATACAGCCTCCCGAGCGCCATCCTCTGCCGAGCACCTTCGACCTCACCCCGGCCGCTGAAACAAGCAAAGCCGAGGATTTGGGGCCTTCTACTCTGGAGATTCCAGTTACCACACAGTAGCAGAGACAGCAAAGTGGGCATTTCAGAAGTTTTCCAGATGTTCCTCCGTACTCTCACGTCCATCTCCATCAAATCAGAATTGTGCACAGTCCCCTACTTGACAGATTAGAGATATCATTCACCGGAGAGGCCGCACACACTGACGTCACATCGCCATCTTCTCTTCCTGTTGTTTTAGATGTGATAGAGCAGGAGGGATTAAAAGGGGAGAGGTGGTATTACTAATCAGGGAAAATGTCACGGCAGTGCTCAGTCAGGGCAGACTGGAGAACTTGTCTTGCGAGTTTCTATGGGTAGAACTGAGAAATAAGTAAGGTATGACCATATTAACAAGGCTATATTGTAGACCACCCAACAGTCTGGGAGCTTTAGGGGAACAATTCTATAGAGAGATTGCAGACTGTTGCCAGAAATATAAGATTGTGATAGAAGGCAATTTTAACTTTCCGCATTTAACTGGGACTTCCGTACTGTAAAAGG
This sequence comes from Mobula birostris, assembly GCF_030028105.1. NCBI lineage: Eukaryota > Metazoa > Chordata > Chondrichthyes > Myliobatiformes > Myliobatidae > Mobula > Mobula birostris. The sequence goes on along the minus strand of NC_092379.1, from coordinate 122,736,736 downwards.
ACTAGGTGGTTTAGAGTTTGTCAAATGTGTTCAGGAAAAGGATAGGAAGGATAGGTCTGAGATTCTATATTGGAGAAAGTCCAGTTCTGATGGTAAGTAGTAGGCCTTCAAAAGCTGAATTTTAGGAGTACAGAATTTGTATGTTCCTGTCAGAATAAAAGGTAAGGATAACAGTTTAAGGGAACCTCGGTTTTTGAGAGATATTGAGACTCTGGTTAAGAACAAGAAGAGGGCACATAGTGGGTATGGACAGATAGGAACAAACAGTGTACTTGAGGAGTATAAGAAATGCAAGAAAATCTGGATGGCTAAAAGAAGACATGAGGTTGCTCTAGCAGACAAGGTGAAGCAGAATCCCAAGGGCTTCTGGGAAAGAGCAAAAGGATAGCAAGGGACAAAATTGGCCCTCTGGAAATTCAGAATGGTAATCTATGCATGGAGCCAAAAGAGATGGGGGAGATCTTAAATGGATTTTTTACATCTGTATTTTCTCAGGAGACAGACACAGAGCCTACAGAGGTGAAGCAAAGTAGCAGTAAGGTCATAGGCCCTATTCTGATTACAGAAGAGGAGGTGTTTGCTGCCTTGAGGCAAATTAGGGGGGAGAAATCTCCAGGGCTTGACAAGGTGCTCCTTCGGACCCTGTGAGAGGCAAGTGCAGAAATTGCAGGGCCCTAACAGAGATATTTAAAACACCCTTAGCCACAAGTGTTCCTATGTTTCTATGTTTCTAAGTGAGGTGCCAGAGGACTGGAGGATAGCTAATGCTGTTCTATTGTTTAAGAAAGGCTCTAAGAATAAGGCAGGAAATTATCTGCTGGTAAACCTGACGTCAGTAGTGTGAAAGTTGTTGGCAGGTATTCTAAGGGACGGGATATATAAATGTTTGGATAGATAGGGACTGATTAGAGATAGTCAATATGGCTTTATATGTGGTAAGTCATGACTGACCAATTTTACAGAGTTTTAAAGGAAGTTGCCAGGGAAGTTGATGAAGGCAAAGCAGTGGACGCTGTCTGCATGGACTTTAGCAAAGCCACTGACAAGGTCCCACATGAGAGGCTGCTCAAAAAGGTTCAGTCACTTGGTATTTGGAGATGAGGCAGTAAATTGGATTAGACATTGACTTCGTGGAAGAAGCCAGAGAGTGGTTGTAGATGGTTGTCTCACTGACAAGAGGCCTGTGACCAGTGGTGTGCTGCAGGGATCCATGCTGGGTCTTTGTTGCTTGTCGTCTATATCAACAATCTGGATGGTCTTCTGGTAAAATGGATCAGCAGACTGGTGGATGACACCAAGACTGGGATTGTTGTGGATAGTGGGAAAGACTATCAAAGCTTGCAGCAGGATCTGGACACCAGCTGGAAAAATGGCAGATGAAATTTAATGTATCATTTTACCACATGGTGTGAGGCATTTCACTTCAGGAGGGCCAACTAGGGTATGTATTACACAGTGAGCGGTAGGGTACGGAGGAATTAGAGGGATCTGGGAATACAGATCCATGATTCCTTTAAAGTGGCATCACAGGTAGTTAAGGTCATAAAGAAAGCTTTCAGAACATTGGCTTCATAGATCAATGTGTTGAGTATAGGAGTTAGGATGTTATATTGAAGTTGTATAGGATGTCGGTGAGGCCCAATTTGGAGTACTGTACTGTGTGCAGTTTTGGTCACCTACTTACATGAAAAATCTAAATAAGATTAAAAGAGTGCAGAGAAAATTTACAAGGATGTTGCCAGGACTTGTGGACCTGAGATATAGGGAGAGGTTGAATAGGTTAGGAACTTATTCCCTGGAGTGTGGGAGAATGAGGGGAGATTTGACAGAGGTTTACAAAATACTGAGGGATATAAACAGAGTAAATGCTGGCAGGCTTTTTCCACCATGGTTGGGTGACACCACAAATAAAGGTCATGGGTTAAGGGTGAAAGATCAAATGTTTAAGGGAACATGAGAGAGCACTTCTTCACTCAGAGGGTGGTGAGGGTTGTGGAACGAGCTGCCAGCACAAGAGGTGGACGCAGGGTTGATTTCAATGTTTAAGAGAAATTTGGATAGGTACATGGATGAGAGGGCTATGGTCCAGTTGCAAGTAGATGGGAGTAGGCAGGTTAGTGGTTCAGTACAGACTAGATAGACCGAAGGGCCTGTTTCTGTGCTGTAGTGTTCTATGTCTCAATAACTCAAAAACCATAATCATCACTCACTATGGACACTCGGATGACTTTGCACTAAAATGGATCTTGATTATTTTTGTTCTAATTGTGTTTTCCTTTGGTGAAAATTGTGTATAATTCATGTTTAATTCATATTTTTTTCATATTTTGCTTGTATAATGCCATGTACCTGTGACGCTTCCACAAGTCTTTCATTGCACCTGTGCCCACAGGTACTAATGCATGTGAAATAAGCTCAACTTTGACCATTCTGCAGTACTAAACAAATTCATATTTCAGATTCATTTATTTATCACAAGTGTGTCAAAACATACAGCAAAGCATGACATTTACATCAACAGTTAACAAAACCTAAGGATGTGCTGGGGACAGCCAATTAGTGTTGCCGCACATTCCAGCACCAGCATAGCAGAGCCACAGTGTTAAGGTCTTAAATCTTACCAGAATCAGGTCTATTATCACTGGAATGTGATGTGAAATTTGTTAACTTAGCAGCAGTTCAATGCAATACATAATCTAGCAGAAAAAAATAATAAATAAAATAAAAATAATAATAATAACTGAACAAGTAAATCAATTACATATATTGAATAGATTTTAAAAAACATGCAAAACTGTATATTATATAGCAATGAACATACTGAATCCTGGACTGGTTCTTCTGCTGCTCTAAGATGTGAGGGTGGCTGTAGGCATCCTGGGCCTGGGCAGTGAACATCCATCACATCCTCTCATTCCTGACAGAAGCTTCCTGAAATTGGTTTCAAGGCAGTTCAAACAATGATAACAGGGAAGATCATAAACAAGAGAAAATTTGAGTAAGACACACAAAATGCTGGAGGAACTCAGCAGGCTAGACAGTATCTAGGAAAAGAGTACAGTTGATGTTTCAGGCTAAAACCCTTCGGCAGGACTCTACTCTTTTCCAAAATGCTGCATAACAGGGAAGATAACAGCTTATGATTTTATCCACTCACGAAACCCTTCAATTATATCAACACTTTGTAATCTTGGGTATTTGTTACAACAACAATAGGCCCGGCCTTTTATACTGAGCTACTTTCTTATAAATATAGATTTTTCCTCATATTCCAATTTAGTTTCTGTGGGCTGCACCCCTAATCCTGTCTGTCCATGTCCCTACAATATTACCCTCTAGGGCCTGACCAAGAGATCGTTTATTTCACCTGCATTAGATCATCAGTAACAGTCTCTTTCAAAGATTAATCCCTACTGCAATTTCATTGTTGGTTCCACATCATTTTCTGCTTAGAGAAATAGAGTTCCATATGTATGAGAACTTGGCTCACTGCCCTCAGTAATTTATTGTTATGAGACAACTAAACAGCCAATTCCTTATGTTGGTGAACAGTGAACAATCTATGGCTGAGTATTGTTCTGACTGCTCCTGTTCTACTGACATCACTTCACTATTCATGTCATTTGAAAATTTAAATATTTGACTTTGTAATTTTAATTTACGTATGTCTGTACATAATCTACAAGATTAAATATTTTATAAAAAGGTGGAGATAAGTTCAGCTTTAGGAAGGTGCAGGCTGACCGCTCCTTACTGCACATAATCGACTCCTCCGTGGAGAGAGTAAGGCTCACCAAGTTTTGGGGAGTGCACATAACAGACAATCCCACATGATTCCCCTACAACACTTCCTTTTCCAAGAAAGCACAGCAGTGTCTCCGGTTCCTGAGGACGTTGAGGTGGGTGGGGAATCCCCCCCCCCACTCCCCCAGTCTAACCAATTTTTTAAAGAGGCACCACTGAGTGTCCTGACCAGCTGCATCACTGTCTGGTGTGGGAATTGCAAGGTATCTGACTGCAAGACCCTACAAAGAATTGTGAGGCTCACCCATCCGAGTTACTTATCAGGAGTGCTGTGTATGCAGGGCCCTTAGCATTGTCAATGATCTCTCTCATCTGTCTAACAATCTCTTTTGCTCCCTTTCATCAGGCAAGAGGTAGCAAAGCATTAGGACAAGGACTGTTCAGATGGGAAACAACTTTTTCCCCTGGGCCATGAGACTACAGAACTCCCTGCCACCACCCAGGTCTATTGTGTACGAAGTGCCAGTAGCATAGACTGTTATCTTTTGATTTGTGTTGTAAATGCACCTTATTATTAATTAAAAACACAAACACGAGGAAATCTGTAGATGCTGGAAGTTCAAACAACACACGAAAGCTATTGAATATTGAAAGGCCTTTGTCAGACGAAGGGTCTCGGCCCAAAACGTCAACTGTACCTCTTTCAATAAATGCTGCCTGACCTGCTGCATTCACCAGCAATTTTTATGTGTGTTGCTTATTATTCGTTAGTTATTTGTGGCAATATTACCTTTTTGTGTTGGGCATGAGTTATATGTACTGTGTTGTGAACCTTGGTCACAAACTGAGAGGAACGTTGTTTCGTTCATCAATATACCTGTATACAGTGAGTGGCAATAAATTAGAATGTGAACAATCCAATAAAATCAGATTTTTATCTGCAAAATAGGGTGCAAAAGATCAACCCACAACTTTCAAATGTAATATTTTATTTATATGTACAAACTAAAAATGTTGCATGTGTGCTAGGAGCAGGACAATCCCAGTGATCAGTGCCCTGATGGTTTCCTGCACTCTAGGTGAGGACAGTTTAGAGCAAGAGGCTTCCACCAGCCACCCTGTTAACTGGAACTCAAACATGCTGACTTCAGAAACTGAAAAACTTCATTAGTTCAACAGAAAAACAATCCATCAGTTTATACTGGACTGCCTAGCAATTGTTCAGGAGCATGACCAGGAATTTCAATCTGTTTTGGAAGGACAAAGTAAATACACATACACTACGTATTGTATGCATATGTATGTATCCTTGGTATGCTTAATAATAATTATAGAGGATGGGTCCATAGTAGTATCAATGCTACCCCCCTCCCATACTGCACCAGTCCATTAATCAGTCCCAGCCTGAAAACAACCTGTAGGGATATTTCCATAGGACCAAGGAGCAGAATTAGGCCATTCAGCCCATGGAGTCTCCTCTGCTATACAATCATGGCCAATTCACTTTCCCTTACAACCTCATTCTCCTCCCATCTCTCCATAACTTTTGACACCCTAACTAATTAGGCATCTATATCAACCTCTACTTTAAACATACCAAATGACCTGCCCTCCACAGCCACCTGTGGCAATGAATTCCACAGACCCACCATCCTCTGGCTAAAGATACTCCTCCCCATCACTGTTCGAAAGGGACACCATTCTATTCTGAGGCTGTGGCCCTAGTCATAGACTTTCCCACTATTGGAAACATTTGCTCCACATCGACTCTATCCAGGCCTTTCAATATTCAATAGGTTTCAATGAGATCCCCTGCATTCTTTTAAACTCCATCAAGTACAGGCATAGAACCATCAAACGTAACTCATGTGCACCTCTTACAATCCCAGGATCATTTTCATTAACCTTCTCTGGTCCCTCTCTAATGCAAACACATCATTTCTTAAACCTGGGACCCAGCTTCACGTTAGGCCCTATTTACTGTATAGAAATACATAGACCACACATTTCTATATATCTTGAAATGGAGGAGAGGGATTGAAGTATCCAGGATACCCTGAACGTATACATGAAAATGTTTAATTCATCTGCCACTAATCTCTGTAATCTTCAAACTTTCTCTCTCATTACCATCTTTTCAAAAGTTTGTTCCTTTTATCTATTTTGTTAAACAATAATTATTAAACAATTAAAAAGAGAAAATATTGGATATAGTACCTGTGGACAGAAGAGACAAAAAATATTTCAGGTAAATAAACTTCTATCAGAATGAGGAAGCAAATATTTTTTTAAGTTGAAGAGGTAGGCGGTGTTGGAACAAAGCTGAAGTCTGTGATTAAGGATAGACCAGTGAAATTGTAATGGAAATGAGGGTGTTCCTGACAGAGGGGGAGTGATTATTAATTGCAGATGATTTATCTGGAGGACATATGTATAAAGGAAGATGAACGAGGACTGAGAACAGAGGAACATACAAATAAGAGCAAAACTAGTAGGAAACCAAAAGCAGTTAAGAGGGTTACTTTGCAAAACCCCTCCCTTTGTTGTCAAAGGAGATGCTCAGCTTCCAGAAGCTTGTCACTTTAATTTTCCACCGCATCCCAACTCTGCTGTTTCCGGCTTCTTACAGTGCTCCATCAATGTCCGATGAAAGCTCACCTGCAACATTTCGCCCCTGTCCGTAACGACTTTGTACGTCCTCCCCATAACTGCTTGGGTTTTCTCTGGGTGGCCCTGTTTCCTCCCCCATTCCAAAGACGTATGGGTTAGGGCTAGTAAGTTCTGGGAATGCTACGTTGGCACCAGAAGCACGGTGACATCCTAGCACATCCTTGGACTGTGTTGGTCGTTGGCGCAAATGACACATTTCACTGTATTTTTCGATGTTTCGACGTGCGTGTGACAAGTAATACCTCCTCGATTTCCTCACTTGCAGACCCCAGTCAGTTCAGATTGGCATCAACACCTCCTCTACAATCTTCAACTGCACAGGTGCACCACAAGGCTGTGTGCTTAGCCCCCTGCTTTACTCGCTTTACACATATGATAATGTGGCTAATGCCATATTCAAGTTTTGATGACACTACTGATAAGGCCAAATCAAAGGTGGTGATGAATCAGCATATAGGAGGGGGACTGGAAACCTGGCTGAATGGGGCTCCTTCCGGGGCGCCATCAAGAAGGCAACTCATGTGAACAGCTGTGATAGAATCCATCAAATATTCACGTTCTAGACTGCTACAGCTGAGATCCACAACTACACCTAAGATCCATACAGTTATTAACATCATTTTAAGGTAATTGAAATATCTATCGCTGCTCAAAATTGACGAAACGCAAATGGACTCTGGTCCCTGGCGCGGTTCCTCTTTAAAGACAGTGGAAGAGAGGATGCTGCTCTGGTTTAAAAGTTCGTCAAGGGAAGCATGCCTTTCGATTCCCAATACTGACAATCCTGCTGACAAGTCCCTGGTAAATTAAATCAAGGATCTCAGAGCTAGAGTGCTGAACTGAAGAGACATTAGGACCAGTTGTGTTTTTGTTTCAAGGAACCTTGGAAGTACCAATGTCCTTGAACAGAAAATCCTACAAAAATGAGTGGAAACGGCCCAGTCCATCATGGGTTAAGCCCTCCCCACCATTGAGCACATCTACATGAAGAGTTGTCACAGGAAAGCAGCATCCATCATCAGGGTCCCCCACCACCCAGGTCATGCTCTCTTTTCACTGCTGCCATCACACACAGCTTCAGGGCTCACACTACCAGGTTCAGGAACAGTTACTACCCCTCAACTATTAGGCTCTCGAACCAGAGGGGATAACTTCACTCACTTCATTTGCTCTATCACTGAACTCTTCTCACAACCAATGGGCTCACTTCCATGGACTCTTCATCTCATGTTCTCAATATTCATTGCTTATTTACTTATTATTATTACTTATTTATTGTTTGGTATTTGCTGTTACTAATACTATTATTATTATTATTATTACTTCTTTTTTCTTTCTTTTTGTATTTGCACCATTTGTTGCCTGCTACACACTGGCGGTCGGCCCTGTAAGTGTGGTCTTTTGTTCCATTATGGTTATTGGATTTATTGAGTATACCTTCAAGAAAATGAGCCACAGGGTTGTATATGGTGACATATATGTACTTTGATAATAAACTTACTTCGAACTTTAATCTTACCTTATTCTAATTTTTAAGAACTGTTCCATTGTTCTTTATTTCTGTGTCCTAAGAGCTGTTTTTAAAGTAATTCTTACTTTGACAACGTTGGTCTACACCCTATCGCAGACATTCTGACCACTTTCTGCACCCTCCTTCTTTCTGCAATTTAATATGCACTTGTTTGCTTATTTTTCAAGTTCTGGTGAAGGGTCTATGATTAAAATATTGACATTGACTCTGTTTCTCCTCCCATTGATGTTGTCTGAGCTGCCGAGTGCCCCAGATTCCCAGCATCAGCAGATTTCTATTCCAAATATCCATGAATATCTACCTTCTGTTTTCATTTAGACAGTTAAACTTCTATCCATGCCAATATATTAACTCCAACAATATGTTTTATTCTCTGCAGTCACCTTTGAAACGGCACCTTATCAAATGCCTTCTACAAGTTTTGGTATGCCAACCCATTCCCCTTTATCCATAACATGTGTTACTTCTTTAAAAAACTTCCATAAATTGGTCAAATATAACTCAAAATGCATGTAGTCCACAGCACAGGTGAACAGTAAACAGCTTGCTGTCCTAGTGATGGGATCTTCATGGTGGCAGGGTATTCATTAGTTTCACAGCCTGCAGGAAGAAGCTGTTACCCAGTCTGGCGGTCCTAGTCCTGATGCTCCTGAACTTCCTCCTGATGGTAATGTGTCAAAGAGTGTGGGATGGGCGGTAGGGATCTCCAACAATGCTTCTGGCCCTTCATCTGCCTTGATGGAGGCAGACGTGAGAGCACGAAGGAACATCTGGTGAAACTTCTGAAATGCCTGCTTCGCTGCCACTGCTACTGTGTGATCCGAAATCTCCAGAGGAGAAGGCCCTGAATCATCAGCTTTGCCTGTTGCTTGGCGGCCGGGTCAGGGTTCGAAGCACTCAGCAGAGATGGTGCTCGGTGCTCAGTGTCGGAGGGCTGGTCAGAGGCTCAAAGTTTTCAGATGGACTCAGAGTCGGACTGTGGTCGGGTGCTTCCAGGATGCTGCATCGGCAAGTTTGTGGCGCTGGAGGCTCTTGGCAGGGAGAGTTTCTTCCTTCTACCGTCTGCGTGAGATTTTGGGGCTATCGAGACTTTGAGACTTTTTTTTACCTTGCCCATGGTCTGCTTTTATCAAATTACGGTATTGCTTTGCGCTGTTGTAACTATATGTTATAATTATGTGGTTTTTGTCAGTTTTAGTCTTGGTCTGTCTTGTGTTTCTGTGATATCATACCGGAGGAACATTGTATCATTTTTTAATGCATGTATTTCTAAATGACAATAAACGAGGACTGGGTGTCCTCGTAATCTAATCTAATCTAATCTAATCTGCAATGTTTCTGGTAAATGTCACAAATAGAGGGAAGGGAGGCCCTAGAAGATGGAAGACTCTGTAGGGTCTTGCAGCTTCTGTACCACACAATGTTGCAGCCAGACAGGACACCCTTGATGGTGTTCCTGTAGAAAGTTGTCAGAGCGGGGGCAGGAAGTCTGGCATGCCTCAGTCTCCTCAGAAAGTGTAGATGTTGCTGTGCCTTCTTGACTAACAAGGAGATGTTGTGGGTCCAGATTAGATCATTTGCTATATGCATACCAAGAAACTTTGTGCTCCTCACTTTCTCCACTGGAGAGCCATCGATGTGCAATGGAGAATAGTTGACCTGTGCCTTCCAGAAGTCCACAATCATCTCTTTTGTCTTGTCATTTGACAAGCCTCTCTACTTCCTCTCTGTACATCAACTCATCATTGTTGTTGAAGAGGCCAACTGCTGTTGTATCATAGACAGATAGATAGATAGATTGATAGATAATTTATTGATCCCAAGGAAAATTACAATGTCATAGTAGCGTTACAAGTGCACAGATATACAGGTATATAAATATTAGAAGAGAAGTAAGAAAGAACAAACAGTCTAACAGGAGGGGTCATCACTTCCCTGGCTATAGGTTGACTCATTATAGAGCCTAATGGCCGAGAGTAAGAATGACCTCATATAGTGCTCTTTGGAGCAGCGCAGTTAGTCTATTACTAAAAGTGCTGCTCTGTTCAGCCAAGGTGGCGTGCAGAGGTGAGAAACATTGTCCAGAATTGCCAGGATTTTCTGTCCGGTCCTTTGTTCTACCACAGCCTCCAGTGTGTCCTGTTTGACTCCTATAACAGAGCCAGCCTTTCTAAACAGTTTATTGAGCCTGTTGGCATCACCCACGTTGATACCATTGCCCCAGCACACCACCGCATAGAAGATTGAACTGAAGACAACAGACTGGTAGAACATGTGAAGGAGAGGCCTGCATACTCCAAAAGACCTCAGGAGGTAGAGGCGACTCTGGCCCTTCGTGTTGGACTTGATGGGGTTAGAGCTGGATCTGGCAGTGCAGCAGTGAGTCAGCAACAGACTGAGCACACAACCCAGTGCTCCGAGTTGGAAATGTTGCTGCCAACTCAGACTGACTGGGGTCTTTCCATCAAGAAGTTCAGGATCCTGAGAGTGGTGTGGAGTCCCTGAACAATCATCGTGTTAAATGCTGAGCAGAAGTTGAAGAGGAACATCCTGTGTAGGAGGCATCATTTTCTGGGTAGGACAAGATGGAGTGGAGGGCTGAGGATAAGGCATCAACAGTATGATTAATAGGTGAACTGGAAAGGGTCCAATATAGTTGGAAGGCAGGATTTTATACCATCCATTACTGACTGCTCAAAGCACTTCATGATTGTTGGAGTCACTGCCAGAGAGTGGTAATCATTTAGGGCAGTTACCATCACTCTCTTGGGCATTGGGATGGTGGTGACCGCCTTGAAGCCCGCGAGATTAGCGGACTGTTTCAAAGAGACAGTAAAGATGTCCATTAAGACCTCTGTTGGCTGGGCCACACAGTCCCTCAGCACCTGACCAGCTATGGTGTCCAGTCATATTTCTGGTTAGTCTTATCCCATATTCCACTTTTTTCTTATTACTGTTTCAGTCATTCTTTACCATTTTAATACTCTGTCGAACCATTTAATCTGCCACCCATCTTTGGAGAATTATGTACACGCAGTGGCCACCTTATTAGCTACACCTGTATACTATTTGCTAATGCAACTATCCAATCAGCCAATCATGTGGCAGCAAATCAAGACGTAAAAGCATGCAGACATGGTCAGGAGGTTCAATTATTGTTCAGACTGAACATTAGAGTGGGGAAGAAAAGTGATCTAGGTAATCTCAGGAACTGCAGATCTCCTGGGACTTTCACACACAATATGCTCTAGAGTTTACCGAGAACAGTGTGAGAAACAAAAACATCTAGTGAGCAGCAGTACACATCAATACCTTGTTAACGAGAGAGGGAAGAGGCCAGACTGGTTCAAGCTGACAGGAAGCCGACATTAACTCAGATAACCACGTGTTACAACAGCGGTGTAAGGAAGAGCATCTCAGAACACACAACTCTTTGAAACTTGGGCTCGCAGAAGACCATGAACATAAGCACACTCAGTGGCCATTTTATTAGGTACAGGAAGCACCTAACAAAGTGACCGCTGAGTGTATTCTCCTTACATTTCATATTCTCTTTAACTTTTTAGATAACCTCAGGTGAGGGTAACCATAGAGGATCAGAAGGTGTCACATCTGGAGAAACAACCTTTTAACTCCTACTGAACAGACAAGACAGAGGCTAACCTACCATGCATCAAGAATATTTCCGAAATGACGGCAAGACTGCTGCAACCATACAGAAAATAATGGTAGCACACAAACCCAGCACAACCATCAGAAGATTTGTCTCAAGACCCAATTATCCAACAGCGCACATCGAGTAATATACCAAATCCAATGTGGAGACGGCCCCAAACGCTCTGTAGGACAGACGGGGAGAAAACTATCCACAAGACTACATTGTTACATCATTAGTCAGAAGATGAGAAATAAAAGCAGATAATGCTGGAAAATCTCAGCTGGTCAAGCAGTTTCTATAGAAACAGAAACAAAATTAAAGTTTCAGGTCTGACACTTTGTGTCAGAACTCTGTTTCTTTCTCCATAGTTGCTACCTGATCTGTTGTGTGTTTCCAGCATTTTCTGTTTTCATTTCATATTTACAGTATCTGTCACTTACTTGATTCTCAGAAGATAACCCAGGATCAGAATCTGATTTATTATCACTGGCTTTTATGATGTAAAATTTATTGTTTTGCAGCAGCAGTACGGTGAAAATACATAAAATTATTACAAATTCCACAAATAAATAAATAGAACAAAGATAAAAGAAAAATGAGCCAGTGTTCTTGGACTGTTCAGCAATCTGCTGGCGGGGGAGGAAAGCCATTCCTGAATCAGTGAGTGTGTGCCTTCAGGCTCCTGATTGTAGTAATGAGAACAGGGTATGTCCCAGATGGTGAGGGTTCTCATGATGAGCAACGCCACCTCTTGAAGATGTTTTCGATGATGGGGAAGGTTGCATCCGTGATAAAGCTGGCTGAGCCTACAACCCTCTTCAATCATATGTGATGCTCTGCAGTGGAAACTCAGTATCAGACTGTGATGCAGTCTGTCAGAATGCTCCCCAGCACACATCTATAGCAATATGTAGGAATCTTTGATGCTATACTGAATCTCCTCAGATTTCTAATAAAGGCTGGTGTGCCTTCTTCATGATTGCATCAATGTGTTGGACCCAGAATAGAGCCTGTATCCAGCTGAAACCTGAAGCTGCTCAGCCTTTCCACCACTGATGCAATGAGGGCTGATGAGTGTTCCCCCGATTTACCCTCCTGAAATCCACAATCAGTTCCTTGGTCTAACTAACAACTAATGAAAGGATTTTTATGACACCACTCAGCAAGCCAATCTCTCTCTCTTCTGGACACTTTTTCTTGAACTAAACGTTGGGTTTTGTTGGGCCTGGGCACCCTTTCAGAGCCGGAAATCATATCCCTTCTCCATCTCTCTTCCTCTGCATCCCATCACACACATTGTTCTCTCCAATTCTACCTCTTTTCTGTAACTTAAAATACTAGTTTCCCACCTTTATTTAGTTCTGATGATAGAGATCATCAACCTGATACGTTAGCTGTTTGTCTCAGCACAGCTGCTATCACATCTGATGATTAATTCTAGACGCTTTTTTTCTGTTTTTAACCTCATATTTCATCTTTAAATACTTCCTTTGTGTTTATTATGATTATTATTCCATTGTTCCTCCTGAGGTTCCAAACCAACCTTCTCCTCAGTGATAAAATATATCAGAATCAGAAGCAGGTTTAATATCACTGGCATATATTGTAAAAATTGTTGTTTAGTGGCAGCAATATTGTACAGTAAATTAAAAATACTATAAATTACAATAAGAAATATATATAAATTCAAATTAAATTAGTCCAAAATGAGGGCAAATATAACGAGGTAGGGTTCATGGGTTTATTGTCCATTTCAGAAAACCGATGGCAGAGGGGAAGAAGCTGTCCCTGAAACATTGGGTGTGTGTGTCTTCAAGCTCCTGTACCTCCTCCTTGATGGTAGTGATGAGAAGAGGGCATGTCCTGGGTGATAGGGGTCCTTAGTGATGGATGCTGTCTTTTTGAGGCAGCACCTTTTGAAGGTGTCCTTGACGCTGGGAGGCTGGTGCCCATGATGGAGCTGGCTGAGTTTACAACCTTCTGCAGCTTTTCCTGATCCTGTGCAGTGGCCCCACCAACCTAAATGTTGACACAACTAGTTAGAATACTCAACTCAAATTTCAAAGTAAATTTACTATCAAAGTAGGTACATGCTACCGTGTACTACTTTGAGATTTATTTTCTTGCAGACAGTTACAGGGAAAAGGAAATACAATAGAATTTCACCAAAAAAAAACTATGCAGTACATAGAAACATAAATACACTTGAGTTGTGTCTCCAAATAATTTCCAAGAGATCAGGTTTCTGACACTGAAAGTCTCCTTAACCTGCAGATTCAGGCACTTGGTATTCACATGATAAGGTGAAATTATAAAAGCAGAACTTATTGTGGGGAGATATCAAAGTTCATTGATATTTTCATAGGGAAATACAATGAGACCAGGAAGGTGGCAAATAGTCATTACTTCATGTCGAATCCAGTCACGCAAAGGACTGTTGTTTCCTCTGCTTGGAGAAGAGTATAAGCCAGCACTAAGCAGCTCTGGATCACTCAATCAGGGACCAATTTGGCACGTGGCCAAGTGGTTAAGGCGTTCGTCTAGTGACTTGAAGGTTGCTAGTTCGAGCCTTGGCTGAGGCAGCGTGTTGTGTAGTTGAGCAAGGCACTTAACCACACATTGCTCTGCAATGACACCGGTGCCAAGCTGTGTGGGTCCTAATGCCCTTCCCTTGGGCAACATCGGTGTCATGGAGAGGAGAGACTTGCAGCATGGGCAACTGCTGGTCTTCCATACAACCTTGCCCAGGCCTACACCCTGGAAACTTTCCAAGGCACAAATCCATGGTCTCATGAGACTAACGGATGCCTATATAATTTCCAGTAGTGGATAGGGAGTGGGCGGGTGAAGTGAGAAGCTAGGATGTGATAGGTGGAGAATAAGGAATCTGATAGGAGAGGAGAGTGGATAGTCGAAGAAAGGGAAGGGGGAGGTACCAATGAGAGGTGATAGGCAGGTGAAGAGAAGAGGGGAGGTGATAGGCAGATGAGGAGAAGAGAAGAGGTAAGAGAGGAGCCAGAGTGAGAAATGGAAGAAGAGGGAGGGGGAAAGGGGAAATTTTACCATAGGTTAGAGAAATCAATATCTATGCCATCAGGTTGGAGGCTACCCAGACAGAATATAAGGTGTTGCACATCCAACCTGAGAATAAACAGTAGACGTTTTGAGCAAATGGTCTCAGCCCAAAATGTCATGTTTATTTCCCTCCATAGATGCTACCTGACTTGTTAAATTCCTCCAGCATTTTGTGTGAGTTGCTCAAGAGTTCCAGCACCTGCAGAAGCTTTTGCATTTATGAATCATTAGCTGCTGAAGGAACCAAGCTAATGGAATTCATTCATAAGTTTCCTCTGAATGAACACCCTCCCAGATTTATTTTTGATCTATGTGGAGGCCAGGGTGTTTCCATTTTGGCTCAGTTTCTGTAGAACTGTAATTCCAGCTGTCATGACAATGTGCCCGCAGCCAGAGTCAGACAATTCTGCACACTGAGGTACGTTCTTCGACCTCTGCAAAGAGTTCACCGAGAAATAGCATTTTACTACGCAGAAAACTTTAGATCAAAGACCCACATCAATTGAATAAGATTCTAGGTACTTTAAAAGGTAAGGGTAAATTCAACATCACTGATAGTGTATGTGGGGATACTGTTGTCAATTCTTCCACGTCTATTGATGGGAATCCACAACTACAGCAACTTTGTAGTGTCTGCCAGTTTCACGACTTTCAGCACCCAGCCTGCACTAGCCGCAATGTTGACTGGCTGAAGACATCAATATTATGAGCATCTCACTCTAATTAGACTTCACCTGCACTTCTTTAAGTTGGTATAGACAGGTTAAAGGTAGGCTCCATCACTTACTAGAGAAGGGTGTGTGACTGAGGCAAGTACTAGTAACTATACTAAAATAAATGAAGTTCTACGGAGAGATCAAAATTGAAGATACACTGGTTTGTGTATTGCACGTTTACCAAGTAGGTCTGGATATTTTTAGGAATAAAAATTCCTAAAATTAGGCATACAAATTTTGGGATATTTACTTTTGAAGTTGACCCAGCTGGTGGCATAATGGCATCAGCATCGGACGTTGGGATGAGAGGTCCCGAGTTCGAACCCAGCCAGCTCCCCTGCACACTTTCCATCTGTGCTGGGCTACGAGCTGGTGATCTCTTTGGAACCTCACCCGGCAGAAGGCGATGGCAAACCACTGCTGTAACTTGCCTCGCTCCCCACTACGTCAGAGAGGCGTGGAGGGAAATCGCCCCCTAACCGAAGAAACTCCAGAAGCGACGTACCTTTCCTTTCCCACTTTTGAAATTAATTAAAAGGATAATAGATTCATAGACAGTACGTTTGCAAGGGTCTGGGAAAGGATGCAGTGGTCCTTGTTGATATTGCACTAAACAGCTACTTAATGCAGAACTCTGTGACCCCACAATAGGAAAGCTGCATAATATGCAGAAGAGCACCACACAACATGCCAGCAAAGACTCGAACACATTTCGACAGAAGTACCATGGTTCAGATTGGTTGGATCAATGTCTGGTATAGAGGAGCCAATGCACAGGATCATGAGAGGTTTCAGAGAGTTATAAAATCGGCCAAATCCATCATGGCCACAAGCCTCAACACTATCAAGGACACATTCAAAAGTCAGTGCTTTGAGAAGGCAGCATCCATCAATAAGGACCCTCACCGTCCAGAACATGCCCTCTTCTTCAAGATTCGGGTTCATTTACTATCAAAGAATGTATAAATTATACAACCTTGAGATTGGCTTGCTCACTGGTAGAATAATTTATACATTCTTTGATAATAAATAAATCTTAAATATTGAATCTTCTTATTACGACCTTTAAGGAAGGGGCATGTGAGCCTGAAGACACGCAATCAACATTTTAGGAACAGCTTTTTCCCAGCTGCCATCAGATTTCTGAATGGTTCATGAACCACAAACACTGTTAGTCTTTTGCATTTTTTATTTAACTTTCTATTGTAACTTACAACAACTTGTTATGCCTGCACCATACTGCTGCCACAAAACAATGGACCTATGTCAGTGACAATAAAGCTGATTCTGATACTGACTACAAGGCCCGTGAGGAAAAGTTCAGCGCAGTGACGGTGTATGGCAGCCCAGACTTCATTATAGCTTGCTGCCTGTACCCATATGAAATGTGTAGCACAGCCATCAGCTATGGTCTCACATAGTTTTTTCTCATATGATGTTGGAAGCTGTTGGGGTAGTGGTTAGTGCAACACTTTATAGTGGCAGTGTAAAATTGGGGTTTGACTTAGGCGCTTAGGAGGATTAATGGTGCGTAATGGCAACTCCTTTGTCTGCATCTTCGGAAAGAGCTCTATTTCCATCTTTAATATCTCTATTTTTCCCTTTCGGGGTTCTTTTGAAGACCCTCACCTGGAGTTACACACCGACAACGGTTCTTTGTGGGAATAGGACCCGCCCTCGGTTTCATGAATGGCCGTTATTCAGCGCGCCAAGGGCTCAGCCTAAGGGCTCAGCTCGCCTTCAGAGGGCTGAGATCTTGTGGCTCTGGAGACAGGCGGAGCGAAGGTCGGTGTCCAGGGAGGAGACCAGTGTGTCGTAGGAGATGGAAGGTCCAAGGCTGTGTGCCCAGAGACCCAGAGACCCGAGATCTTTGGGCACAGAGCTCAGGAAAAGCAACGCAATGGACTTTTAACATCATAAACTAGTGAGTTGTTTGTTATGTCTCCCCTCTCACTGTGAAACGAAGACATCTCTTTCTCCCTTATTAGGGAGAGAGAAAGCCTGTGGTATGTCGAATACTGGGTGAACGAGTAGTCTTTGGGATACTGTAAGTTTGTGTCTTTGCTGTCGGTTTGCTGCCACTTATGTGCAGGAGGGAGGGGAGCTGGGGGGGGACATTGGGGTTCTAACATTTAACTGTCATTCATTCTTTGGGGGCACTCCTCTATTTTCGTGGATGTTTGCGAAGGAAAAGCATTTCAGGATGTATATTGTATACATTTCTCTGACATTGAAACCTTTGATTCCCACCACTTGTACTTTCTCCCTGGCACTTGTGTGGTTTTCCTCGAGGTGCTACGGTTTGCCCCACGTTCAAAAGACATGTAGTGAGCATGCTATCCTGACTCCAGAAGCGTGGCAACACTTGACTTGTGCTGGCTTTTAGAGCATTCCTATCACTCTTATTCCCTATTCACTTCCCTTTATTTTCACCCACTTATCTTATCAACGACTTCCTCCCAGATCTCCTGGCGCCCACCTACACTAGGCACAAATTAACCTATCAACCTAGTATGCATCTGGCCAGAGGGCGGTGAATCTATGGAATTCAGAGATGGTAGTAAAGGCGAGTCATTGTGTATACTTAAAGTGGAGATTGATGGGTTTTTGATTAGTGAGGGCATCACAAGTTACAAGGAAAAGGCAAGAGAATGAGGTCAATGGGGATAATAAATCAGCCATGATGGAATGGCAGAACAGACTCAATGGGCCGAATGGCCTAATTCTGCTCCCCTGTCTTATGATCTTATGGCCTTTGGGATCTGGGAAGAAGCCTGACCACAGAGGAAAGGGGTAGGTGGCAAGAGGTTTGGTGAATGGATAACCTTTGTCACCCAGGAGCAACCTTATGGTTTGGCATAATAACTCAAATGAAGGCATTAATTTGTATGATTTGTTGCCTATGAACACACATCAGATACAGTAGATGCTGAGCAGGACCAACTTGCTACTGGCATCCAGCCATGCATCCTAGAACATGGTCCTAGAGCTATAGGATGTATTGATGTTTAGACTCTGGAACAGTTCCAAGTAATATAGCCCCAATATTTAACAAATAAAAAGGACAGCAATACCAGGGAATTATGCACAGTTTAGCCAGACAAAAGTGGAGAAGGAGCCTTAGGCAGGTTGAGAATGCCTGAAGTGTCACAATGGTGAATGTCATAATGACAAGTTCAAGTTAATGTTCATCCACTGTGAGCCCCTCACTTGTCCCAAAGTGGAACTAAGACCAGGATTTCAAATGCATACTTAAATTCTGGGAGTGGACAGAAGCTGCGATTGTGATGATTAGCATTCAATAATTGTGCCCTTCGAACTTCAAGAAGCCTCTGATGAAGAGTAAATATTTTTAAAACTTCACTCGTGTCATACATCATCAGGTATTGCTGTCACTGAGGTATCTACACTTCAGTCATTCACTCTCCTTTACTGTGTCCCATCTAATCTCGTTATGTCAATTTAATGATTCTGCAAAAATTCCATTAGCACTGCATTCAGTACTTACTTTATTCAGGAAGAAACCAGGGCTCCATGAGCCAGTCCTCATTGGCGATTGGTGGTGGAGCGGGTCAGTAGTTTGAAATTCCTTACCATGATCATATCAGAGTTTCTATCCTGGGACAAGCATGTAAGAGCCACTTCAAAGAAGGCACTGCCACACCTCTATTGTCTTAGAGGTTTGTACAGATTTGGCATGTCACCTAAAACTTTAACATACATCTATAGCTGCACAATGGAGAGTATCCTGGCTGGTTGCATTATGGCCTGGTATGGGAACACCAATGCCCAAGAATGGAAAAGCTTACAAAAAAATAGTGAGTACAGCCCATTCTATCACAGGAAAAGCCCTCACCCACCAATGTGCACATCCACAAGGAGCGCTGCCACAAAAAAGTGCAGCATCCATCATCAGGAACCCCCACCATCGAGGCCATAATCTTTTCTCACTGCTGCCATCAGTAAGGAAGCACAGGAGTCTGAAATCTCACTCCACCAGGTTCAGGAACAGTTATTACCCTTCAACCATCAGGCTCCTGAACCAACATGGATAACTTCACTCTCTTCAACTCCAAACTGACTCCACAACCCATGCACTCACTTTCAAGGACTCTACAACTCATGTTCTCAGTTTTATTAATTTATTTGTTTGTTTGTTTGTTTATTTATCTATTTATTTATTCTTATTGGGCACGTGGCCAAGTGGTTAAGCCATTGGACTAGCGACCTGAAGGTCATGAGTTCGAGCCCCAGCCAAGGGAACGTGTTGTATCCTTGAGCAAGGCACTTAATCACACATTGCTCTGCGACGACACTGATGCCAAGCTGTATGGGTCCTAATGCCCTTCCCTTGGACAACATCGGTGTTGTGGAGAGGGGAGACTTGCAGCATGGGCAACTGCTGGTCTTCCATACAACATAGAAACATAGAAACATAGAAAATAGGTGCAGGAGTAGGCCATTCAGCATTTATTATGATCATGGCTGATCATCCAACTCAGGATCCTGCACCAGCCTTCCCTCCATACCCCCTGATCCCCGTAGCCACAAGGGCCATATCTAACTCCCTCTTAAATATAGCCAGTGAACTGGCCTCAACTGTTTCCTGTGGCAGAGATTTCCACAGATTCACCACTCTCTGTGTGAAGAAGTTTTTCCTAATCTCAGTCCTAAAAGGCTTCCCTCTTATCCTCAAACTTTGACCCCTCGTTCTGGACTTCCCCAACATCGGAAACAATCTTCCTGCATCTAGCCTGTCCAATCCCTTTAGGATTTTATACGTTTCAATCAGATCCCCCCTCAATCTTCTAAATTCCAATGAGTACAAGCCTAGTTCATCCAGTCTTTCTTCATATGAAAGTCCTGCCATCCCAGGAATCAATCTGGTGAACCTTCTTTGTACTCCCTCTATGGCAAGGATGTCTTTCCTCAGATTAGGGGACCAAAACTGCACACAATACTCCAGGTGTGGTCTCACCAAGGCCTTGTACAACTGCAGTAGTACCTCCCTGCTCCTGTACTCGAATCCTCTCGCTATAAATGCCAGCATACCATTCGCCTTTTTCACCGCCTGCTGTACCTGCATGCCCACTTTCAATGACTGGTGTATAATGACACCCAGGTCTCGTTGCACCTCCCCTTTTCCTAATCGGCCACCATTCAGATAATAATCTGTTTTCCTATTTTTGCCATCAAAGTGAATAACTTCACATTTATCCACATTAAATTGCATCTGCCATGAATTTGCCCACTCACCCAACCTATCCAAGTCACCCTGCACCCTCTTAGCATCCTCCTCACAGCTAACACTGCCGTCCAGCTTCGTGTCATCCGCAAACTTGGAGATGCTGCATTTAATTCCCTCATCCAAGTCATTAATATATATTGTAAACAACTGGGGTCCCAGCACTGAGCCTTGCGGTACCCCACTAGTCACTGCCTGCCATTCTGAAAAGGTCCCGTTTATTCCCACTCTTTGCTTCCTGTCTGCTAACCAATTCTCTATCCTCATCAATACCTTACCCCCAATACCGTGTGCTTTAAGTTTGCACACTAATCTCCTGTGTGGGACCTTGTCAAAAGCCTTTTGAAAATCCAAATATACCACATCCACTGGTTCTCCCCTATCCACTCTACTAGTTACATCCTCAAAAAACTCTATGAGATTCGTCAGACATGATTTTCCTTTCACAAATCCATGCTGACTGTGTCCGATGATTTCACCGCTTTCCAAATGTGCTGTTATCACATCTTTGATAACTGACTTCAGCAGTTTCCCCACCACTGACGTTAGGCTAACTGGTCTATAATTCCCTGGTTTCTCTCTCCCTCCTTTTTTAAAAAGTGGGGTTACATTAGCCACCCTCCAATCCTCAGGAACTAGTCCAGAATTTAACGAGTTTTGAAAAATTATCACTTGTGCATCCACTATTTCTTGGGCTACTTCCTTAAGCACTCTGGGATGCAGACCATCTGGCCCTGGGGATTTATCTGCCTTTAATCTCTTCAATTTACCTAACACCACTTCCCTACTAACATGTATTTCGCTCAGTTCCTCCATCTCACTGGACCCTCTGTCCCCTACTATTTCTGGAAGATTATTTATGTCCTCCTTAGTGAAGACAAAGACTGGAGACTTTCCAGGCGCAGATCCATGGTCTCGCAAGACTAACAGATGCCTTTACTTTACTATTCTTATTGTTATTATTGTTATTATCTGATTTTTATTATATTTGCACAATTTGTCTTTTGCATGTTATTTTTTGTCAGTCTTTGTGTGTAGTTCTTCATTGATTTTATTGTCGTTCTTTGTTCTACTGTGAATGCCTGTAACAAAATGAATCTCAGGATTGTATATGGTGACATATTCATACTTTGATATTAAATTTACTTTGAACTTAGAACTATTTCTGGGCTTTATTAAGATCCATTCTATATATGGACCCTGAACAGATGAAGCAATGGTTAGAAGTAAAGAGTGTGGATACGATATCAGTGTAAAGGATCCCATTGATTATGAATGATTTATCTTCATTATTTGCTGATGGTGATTCAAATGTTATAGTAAATACCTTTAGTACAGAAGCAATAGTGATTCAATGCAATATCTTATCTACCACTGTAACTAAGCAATTCTATATTCTAGATTATTTCTTCAATAATTTTATGGTGAATTATTGTGCAGAGAAGGTTTTTGAAGGAAGTAGGCTTATGAACTAGGGAATAAAAAATCCGTATAAAAGACTGAGAGAAATGTGGGATCACTCATTTTCTGAATATCATGGCCAATATAAACCACATCAATTTTCAGACTAAGCAATTGTCTTTCTCATGATTTTCTTTGAAAACCATACCCTCTTGGTCAGTGATCAAAACATATTATTAGTTTGGTTTAGTATGACCATGTGTTCATTCTATTTTCCAGCAATTTTTCCAAATGTTTCTATTCAGGCAGATTGAGTCCAATTAGTTCCTATGCTGATATTTATTTTTTAATATTTGGCTCAATGAGGTGAAATAGTATAAGGTATTTATAATAACAGGAGAAGAATGTAGGCCACCAACAAATTATAATTCATCACCTTCATGTTGGATATCGGTAGTCCACATTACCAGTTTACTATTAATAACTGTGCTGGGAGCCAAACATACCAATATATCAGCTTCTGACTTCTATGCTTTGATCTCGATTTCAGAAAGCATAAAGCGTTCACCCACATATGAATGGGTGTGTTGCAACAGTGCGCAGAAATCAGTAATGTGCCATCTGATGATGTGTAAAACTTCCATTTGTACAAAAGCAAAACTGGGTGTAACTGGGTGCAAAGGGCTGCTGTGTGTTAGTTCAAATGTTTCATTCAGACCAGTCCTTTCCGTATGTGCTGCTTGACCAGCTGAGTTCCTCCAGCACGTTGTGTGAGCTGTAGCATGGGAAACGTGGAAATGAATGGGTACCTCAGGCACAAAATGGATCTCGTTAGCTTGTTAGCCTCTAGTTATTGGACGCTGATTCCCAACGTGAATTCAGTAGTGCTTGTGCAGAGTTGAAGAATACATCAATCTGGAAGTGAAAATTACACAGTGTGCATGTCCGCTGGAAGTGTGCACTGATTTAGCAATGTTCCAATCAGAAAAAGGAAACGACACCACCAGTAAATACTCATCAATACTATTTTATCAGTTAGGGATCTTCCCAACTTTTTACTATTCTGGTTTAAATTCACACCAAGAGCACTAGAAATGTGCCCAATGTGTAACCAGCTCTGCTTGTATAATTCCCACCTGACAGGAAATCACTCCCAATAATCCAAGAATCTAAATCCAGCCATTATGCACCTCCTTTTCAGCCATGCATTCATCTGATCAATTCTTTTGTTCTGTGCTCACTAGCATGTGATATTCTAAGTAATCCTGAGATTACGGCTTTTGAGATTCTGCTTTTTAAATTAGTTTCTACCTATGTCACTGATACCAAACGTAACACAACCACTGGCTGTTCGCCATCCTGCACAATGGCACCCTTGACCTTGGCACCAGGGAGGCACCTGTCACCCTAGATTCTCATTCAATTCCCCCCCCCACCTGATGCCAAGGTCAAGGATGCTCTGCTTACAATTGGATCCCCAGTCACTATAAACCTCCTGGTCTTTTGCCACCATCCTGAGCAGCAGAGCCATCTGCAGTGTCACAAACCTGACTGCTACTGCTTTCCTGTGAAAGGCTAATATCCTCCGCCTTCTATTCCTCCCTCCCAACAGTATCCAACGAAGTGTACCTCCTTGAGATTGGCATAGTCACAGGGGACCACTGCGCTACCTGCCTTTGTCTCCTACTCTGGCTATGGGCGAGGGAAATGCGCTAGAGTAATTCTAGGCAGTTTCTAGAGTGGGTTACATGGTCGGCACAACATTGTGGGCTGAAGGGCCTGTAATGTGCTGTAGATTTCTATGTTCTATGTTCTACCTGGTGGTCACCCGTCATAGCCGTTGCCAGTGTGATCACCCCACTAGGTGTGTAACACGTAATCTCCTTAGCATTGTGGATGCTCCACAGTGAATCCATCCCCAGTTCCAGCAGTCAGTCAGGAGCTGCAGTTGAACATACATCCAGCACACATGGTCAGCAGGAATGAAGTGTCTAGTTTGAAATCGATTCAGCAGGCCAGTTGACGAGTCACTCCTAGCCCCTTTGGAAGTTGAGTTTACCTTACATTTCTTGCTGTCTTCTCTGCTGACTATAAGACCATAAGACATAGCAGCAGGATTAGGCCATTCAGCCCATCGAGTCTGCTCTGCCATTCCATTATGGCTGATGCTGAATCCCACTCAACCACTTACACCTGCCTTCTCGCCATATCCTTTGATGTCCTGGCTGATCAGGAAACGATCGATTTCCGCCTTAAATATACCCACGGACTTGGCCTCCACCGCAGTCTGTGACAGAACATTCCACAGATTCACTACTCTCTGACTAGTTCAAGTCTGACTTACAATTTAGGCTTTCCAAGGTCAATTCTTGTCTTTATTTTCTTGACTCAGACTGCAGACAGCAACTCCCTTCAATTATTCACTAAAGATTCAACTTGCCTGAGTTCAATTGGTTTTAATAAAGGAATTCTTCTCTTGGACTTTTGATGTTTTATTTCACATTCTGGCTTTCTTGCCATGTGTCGCCTTGGTGGTATTCTTCTGGATAAATAGCTTGGCCACAGATTTTTTCTCTTGCCAAAGTACCCCACCCAACCAACAACATTTTATACTGCCTCTCTGTCCACACTATTTTCTTACTGTCACCTCTGCTTTGCCGACTCCATCTGGAAACATTTTTCTCCAGCTCCTGCAATCCCAAACCTCAAGCAAACAGTGGGAAATGAGCTGGGAGAACCTTCCAACAACTTGGCAAGTTCTCTGTTAATCTATCTTTTCTTACAAATACAGTAACTTGCAATTAGAATTAACGATGACTTTCTGATTTTGTTGTACCTCACTTGGGGAGGTTCAAAGAAAGTCAAAGGTCAAATGCACTCAGTGGCCAGTTTATGAGGTACACCTGTACACCTACTCATTATCAACCAATCATGTGGCAGCAACTCAGTGTAGAAAAGCATGCAGACATGGTCAGGAGGTCCGTTTGTTGTTCAAATCAAACATCGGAATGGGGAAGAATTGTAATCTGAATGACTTTGACCGTGGAATGATTGTTGGTGCCAAATTGTTGGCTTGAGTATCAAAGAAACTGCTGATTTCCGAGAACTTTCACACACAACAGTTTCTGGAGTTTATAGAGAATGGTAAAAAAAACAAAAAACATCTAGTGAGCAACAGTTCTGTGGGTGAAAACGCCTTATTAATGAGAGAGCTCAGAGGAGAATGTCTAGATTGGTTCAAGCTGACAGGAAGGTGACAGTAACTCAAATAACCACACCTTACAACAGTGGTGTGTAGAAAAACATCTCCAAATGCAGAACACATTGAACCTTGAAGGGGATAGTGGATGGGCTAGAAGCAGCAGAAAACTTTGAACATACACTCAGTGATCACTTTGTTAGATACAGGAGGTACAGGAGTTACCTAATAATGTGGCTACTGAGAGCACATACCATTTTTCTTATACAACCTAGAGTGACATGTGATAAGTGTAGTTGACTAAGGCTCAGGAACAGGTGAAAATATTTGGAGAACGGCTAATGGAGAAGCTTCATATTGATAAATTTAGGCATTCGCATATGCTTTCCCTGTCACCTTCTTTATTAGAAAAATTTCAAGGCTAAGTGGACCAAGAAGTGGCAGAGAATGAAACAACTCAAATCTTAAAAAAGACTGAAAGCACAAAAGTCACATAAAAGAAAAATAAAGAAAAATGGATGTAGATTATTGCCATAAGGTTCAGGTAATTAAAACGTGTGAAGTGAAGCCTAATTTGCTCTAAGGTTCTGACGGGTGGTGGTTGTCGATCATATCCAATGATGACAGGGAACCTGTTCTGGAGAGTCTTTAAAGAGGAAAAGCTGGTGCATTGGGGCATTTCCATTTTCTCAACCTAGGAGTTACGAGTCCAGTGGTACAGACAAACGTCACAAACGGGCACCTTCCTTGGCTGCAGTGGATGACCATGTCTTCTGTGCCTTGTCATGCCCTTCACGCTCCATGGAGCGTTGCAGTACCGCCTTCCTGACCGTTGGATCTCACTGTAGATCTCATCCGCCCAGTCCGCCAGAGCTGACTTCACATGCTAGCACAGGCATGTCCCTATCTCACTGGGGTACATGGCCATCAGCTATCTTCACCCGGTTTAGCCTGCCTGCCGAAGTGGTGAACCGGGGTGCGGCCGCTGTCACATGCAAACAGCTACTTGGAGCTACAGGTGGGAATTGAGTGTCCGGTGGAGACCAAAAGTGAGTGAGCTGCGCTGGAATGGACACAACAAGCCCCTTCACCACAGATGCTACCCCTCCCTGGAGGGTGGTATAGGTAGGGCAAATGAAAGCAGGCTTTTTCCACTGAGATTGATTGAGACCAGATCATCAGTTAAGGGTGAAAAGTAAAATGTTTAAGCGGAACACAAGGGAGAACTTCACTCACAGGGTGGTGAGGGTGTGGAATGAGCTATTAGCGAAAGTGATGGATGCGGGATCAATTTCAACATTTATGAGAAACCTAGGTTAGTACGTGGATGGGAGAGATGTGGAGGGCCATGGTTTGGGTGCAAGTTGATGGGACTCGACAGAATAATAGCTTGGCAAGGTGTAGATGGGCTGAATGGCCTGTTTCTGACTGTGGTATTCTGCGAATCTATAATTCTTACATTAGGATGAATTATTTTCACATTTCCAATAATTTCTATATTTATTTATGTAAAATAACCTACTGCTCTGATTGTAAACCTTAAAAATATGGATACAAATAATTCAATAATAGCAAGGTTAGTGACCACAGATCATTTGACTTAAATCATGGCATAATTTGTCAATTATAATCGATCACTATAGAAGGGAGTCTATAATGCACCTGAACCCAGAACACTGCCTCTTTTCACCATTTACAGCCCTGCAATTTCAATTTCATTAAACCATGGAATACCCAGTTTAAAATTATTTGGCCTGTAGTTGCTTTACTTTCTATATAATACAGCTCCCCCAGAGAGAAGAATTTGCAGGCCACATTTATTATATTACTTAATAGCTCCAACTATTTGTGCACTCGCAAGGTTGCTAGTTTTACCCTAATTCTATAGGTTATATCTTTCCTAAAGTTACGTCTGCATGCTGCAAGCAAGAAAACAGATGTAACTAAGTGATTCAACTCAGCATATGTTCAATTAGGTAATAATGCCTTATGAACATACATGTTTAAGTTGGATATCAATTTCAAAGTCAGAGTTAATTTATTTATTTTCTTCATGTGAAAGTATGTTGAATACTTCCATCTGCTTTGTAAAAATTAAGAGGTAATTTCTAAAATCCACAATTCTAAACCAAATTGCTTTCATATGGATCACAATGAATGCAGAAATATGAAGTATTTTGTTTTGTAACCTCACATTTCACACATCACTTGCTGAAGTTTGAACAATGTGGTTTCCAAGGGAAAAACATAAAGAGGCAATTGATATCTGCCATCATTCCCATTTTACAGAAAAACGTGCAATATATCCACCTGTTTCCTGAACTTAAATCCTATTTTTTTAAAAATCCTGGCACAACACCATTAAAAGGATGACTTGAAACAATCAAACTTGGAATTGCCTGTTTTCAAATGCTGCCAAGCATTGGGATAAATTCTAGAATATATTATACAGAGAAAGCTTAAAAGGAAATCTTGGTTTAAGAAAAAACATTAGAATAGTAGGTCCAATAGTCCAAGAAACTGGACTATGCAGACAACGTCTGTCTGAAGCAGAACATACTTATTAACTGATTGGTCTGTTGTTCCTTTGGGGAAGGCAGTGACAACGATTGACCCATTTTGTCTGGTAGCAAAAAGAGGTGAAAAAATTGAAGAGCAGGAGTGAGATGAAAGTCTTTTTGTTCAGAGTTGTGGGTGGGTGGGTAGGTAGGTAGAAAAGCAGCTCTTTACATTTCCAACACACAGCAATATCAGCTGTTTACTCTTCTCCATAAGTGCAGCCCGATTTGAAAAATGTTTGACCAATTGATTGAAGTTCTTTGAAGAAGTGATATATGCTATGGAAAAAGGAAATTGAATGGATGCATTGAGACTTCCAGAAGGCAATTGATACAGTGACATAAAGGTTATTGAGGAAAAATAAATGTTTATTGCATAGTTGGCATGGGTTGACTGGTTGGTTAATAGGAAGAGAATGGGCATGAATGGGCCTTCTTTCTCTTTGGTTGGACTCATATTGGTTCTAGGACCTTGACTTTTTGCATCTTACATTAAATGATATATTTAAAGGCACCAAAGATATGTTTTTGAAAGAAATAGATAGGAAAGGAAGTTGTGAAGAGGATGTAAAGAGGCCACAAAAGGATGGAGATAGGTTAAGTGGGTGGACAAATAGAGTACAGTAGGTAACGTGTGAAATGAAAACACATAACGCTAGGTTTCTATTATAAGGATATTAAACGGATCTCTTGTATGATAAGATGGCCTCTTGATCTCACAATCTACCTTGTCATGACTTTGAATCAGAATCAGGTTTAATATCACTGGCATATGTCATGAGATTTGTTAACTTTGCAGCAGCAACAAAAAGCAATGCATGATAAATGTAGAAAAATAAAAAAATGAATTACAGTAAGTATACACATGTATATTAAATAGTTAAATTAAGATAAGTAGTGCAAAACAGAAATTTTAAAAAGTAATGAGGTAGTGTTCATGGGTTCAATGTCTATTTAGAAATCATATGGCCGAGGGGAAGAAGCTGATACATATAATATGATTGAATTCATACTGCAATTTGAGAGGGAGCAGACTAAGTCACATGTATCAATATTGCAATGAAATAAAGGGAACTACTGAGTCATGAGAGAGGAGATTGCCCAGGTGGATTGGAGGAGGATATTGGCGGAGAAGTCAGCAGAGCAGGGATGCCTGAAGTTTCTGGGAATAGTTCACAAGGTGCAGGATAGATAAGTCCCACAGAGGAAGTTTTCAAATGGCAGGCGTAGACAACCGTGACTGACAAGGGAAGTAAGGGCTGCATAAAAGCCAAGGAAAGGGCATATAAAGTAGCAAAAGTGAATGGAAAGTTGGATGATTGGGAAGCTTTTAAATTCCAACAAAAGGCAACTAAAAAAGTTATAAGAAGGGAAAAGATGAAATATGAGGGCAAACTAGCCTATAATATAATGCAGCATACTGCGAGTTTTTTCAGTTATATAAAGAGTAAAAAGGAGACGTGAGTTGATATTGGACCACTTGTCATGGTCCCTTCTGGCAATCCCCCACCTTGCTATTTACCACAGGAATTGGACCTCAATCACCTCAATTAATTTCCAATCATTCCCAGGTTCCACTAACTACACACACCCACTTCCCATCAGAAACTGCAGGATAAAGACCCTGTGATCACAACAAGAAGTTGCCAGTTTGTTGGTTGACTTGTGTATGAGTAACTTTGTTCCATGGGTCTTAGGACTATCAGTTCTAAGTCTAGCATTGTTCCTGAATTTGCTACTAAAACCAAGACTCCTGGTAAAGACTCTCTTGGACACCAGTTCCATGCTTGCTATGACTGTAATGCCTCCCGACTTGGCCTCTGTGCCCGTGTTGAGCACTTGGGTTTGTTCCACTGCCATGTCCTTGCAACACCAGTGGAAAGTGGCACTGGTAATGTAATAATGAGGGACAAAGAAATGGCAGATGAATTTAATGGGTATGTTGCATCTATCTTCACTGTGGAAGACACTAGCAGTGTGCCAGAAGTTTGTGAGTGTCAATGAGTAGGAGTGAGAGCCATTGCTGTTACAAAGGAAGAAGTGCCAGGCAAGCTCAAAGGTTATAAGGTGGATAAGTCACCTGGACTGGATGGACCACATCCCAGAGTCCTGAAAGAGGTTGCTAAAGAAATAATGGAGGCGTTGGTCATGATCTTTCAAGAATCACTTGATTCTGGCACTGTCCTGGAGGACTGGGGATTGCAAATGTCACTCCACTCTTTAAGCTTTAAGAAGGGAGGAAGGCAAAAGAATGAAAATTATAGGCCAGGTAGCCTAACCTCAGTGGTTGGGAAAGTGTTGGGAGTCTATAAATAAGGATGAAGTTTCAGGGTACTTGGAGACTAATGATAAAATGTCAAAGTCAGCATGATTTCTGTAAAGGGAAATCTTGCCTGACAAATCTATTAGTTTTTTGAGGAAGTAACAAGCAGGTGATGTCATGTACTTGGATTTTAAGAAGGCATTTGAGAAGCTGCCACATATGAGGCTACTTAAGAAGATAAAATCCGTGGTGTTACAAGAAAGATACTGGCATGATAGATGAATGGCTGGCGGGTAGGATACAATGAATGGGAATAAAGATGGCCTTTTCTGGATGACTGCCAGTGACAAGTGGTGTTCCTCAGGGGTTAGTATTGGAACCGCAATTCAAAGAGAGGGCAACAAAATGGCAGATGGAATACAGCCTTGAGAAATGTATGATAATACATTTTGGTAAAAGAAACAATAGTGCAGACTATTATCTAAATGGGGAGAATATTAAAACATCAGAGGGACTTGGGAGTCCTCATGCAAGACTCCCAGAAGGTTAATTACAGGTTAAGTCTGTGGTAAAGAAGGCAATTGCAATGCTGGCATTTATTTCAAGGTGAATAGAATACAAAAGCAAGGAGATAATGCTGAGTCTTTAAAAGACACTAATCAGGCCACACTTGGAATATTGTCAACCGTTTTGGGCCACATATCTCATTGTAGAGAGTCCAGAGAAGGTTCTCAAGGATGATTCTGGGAATGAAGGGGTTAACATATGAG
Organism: Mobula birostris; assembly: GCF_030028105.1. Lineage (NCBI taxonomy): Eukaryota > Metazoa > Chordata > Chondrichthyes > Myliobatiformes > Myliobatidae > Mobula > Mobula birostris. The sequence goes on along the minus strand of NC_092379.1, from coordinate 122,705,906 downwards.
GAATGTTTGGCAGCTTTGGGCCTGTACTCACTGGAATTTAGAAGAATGTGTGTGGGGGGGGGGGATCTCATTGAAACCTATGTTAAAACACCTTGATAGAGTAGATGTAGAGAGGATGTTTCCTATGGCGGTGCTATCCAGAACTAGAGGGCACAGCCTCAAAACTGAGGGGCAATCTTTTAGAACACAAGTAAGGAGGAATTTTCTTAGCCAGAGAGTGGTGAATCTGTGGAATGCTCTGCCACAGACTGCAGTGGAGGCCAAGTCCGTGGGTATATTTAAGGCGGAAGTTAATCGTTTCCTGATTGGTCAGGGCACCAAAGGATATGGTGAGAAGGGAGGTGTATGGGATTGAGTGGGATCCAAGATCAGCCATGATGGAATGGCAGAGCAGACACGATGGGCTGAATGGCCTAATTCTGCTCATATGTCTTTTGGTCTTATGGTCTAAGCTGTTCATGAATCTCTGAGTGTGTGCCTTCAGGCTTCTGTACCTCCTCCCCGATGGTAACAATGAGAAGAGGGCATGTCCTGGAACATTACGGTCTGCATAAACTGCACTTTCTCTGCAAGTGTAACACTATAATACCTTTCCCTTGTACTATGTCGATGAACTGTTCTGAGATGATCTATATGGATAGCATGCAAAACCAAGTTTTCCATTGAACCTTGATATGCATGACACTAATGAACCAATTACCAACTGTCCATTTTGTCAGGAATATTAAAAAAAAGCATTATATCTTAACAGTGAGAAGTTGCAGAGCTCAGATTCGGAGGTACCTAGTATTCCAGTGCATGATTCATAAAGAGGTAGCTTCCAGTTACAGTAAGTAATTGGGAAAGCTACCAGAATGTCATTGTTTATTGCTAGTGGAATGGAGTACAGGATTTAGCAGATTATTCTTTAGTTCTGAAGGATGTTGGTTAAATACATCTGCAGCACAATATTCAGAAATGACTTTCTTATTTAAGGAAGAACATTAATCCTTTCAGAGCAGTTCAGAGAAGATTTGAATGGGTGTGGTTGTTTCTTGTAGGGAGGTTGGGCAGGCTAAGCTTTCATAATATGTACTCTTTGAGTGCTTTTTTTATTTAGAGCTACAGCACAGAAATGGGCCCCTCTGGTCCAATTACACCCAAGTGACCAATTAACCTACTAATTCGTACATCTCCGGAATTTGGGAGCAAACCAGAGTATCTGGCAGATACTCATGCAATCACAGGTGTACGTGCAAACTTCTCACAGACACTGGCGCAATTGAACCCCAGTCACTGGCACTGTTACGCTAACTGCCACACTTCTATGGCATCCCAGTTTTCCCCTGCCAAGGGGCTAGAGTAAGCCATGGCTGAGGGTGTCCATGTTGAACGTTGATCACTGGTGGATGACAGCTGGACTGGCAAGTGGATTCCTTTAGTTTCTCCATGAGCTGTAACTTCAGGCAGGAGTCAGTAGTGGGATTATTGTCCGCACCACAATGTAATCATGTTTGGTGTGGCTGTAGTGCCCCACTTATTCAGTACATAGTAATGTATAACCGGGGCTCCACCCATTCCATATTTACATTGCAGGCAGAAGCTGAATGGTTAGGTCTTCAAAATCATTTCTGGACACTGACGCAGAGCAGTCCTTGTACCATTACATTCCAGCATCCAGACTTTTTGAAATAAATTGGAAGACGTGTAACCAGATAGTTTCCCTTGAAATAAGCCTACTTCGTTGTGGGTGGGCAATGGTTTCATACTGCAGGTGTTTGGGGTTAACCATGACCTTTTCAAACTCTCACAGCATGACCAAATTCCTTCCCACCATACAGAGGGCAATATTCAATTATACTTGCAATCACGGAAAGCTGACACGTGATGCACTATCGATGGGGTAGGACCAACACTTCCGAACGAACTTAGGGAGAAATTCAACATTGACTGCTGGTGTATTCACCTCCAGTGAATTCAATGTAATTAAATCAAAGGGGCTATTGTAAGACTAGAAGACGTTACTTTTAAAATAAACTTCGCATGAGCAATCAGGGTGAAATGCTTCCCATCATCTTAAGGTGCAAGTATTGGACCACCTTGCATGTTCATCTATCTCAAAAGAAATATTAATAAAAATTCAAACATTTTAAGGCTCCAGTTGAAGCTCAAACCTTTTGGTGAATGTTAATGATTGTGAAGGTGGGGGGTTGAGTGCTGAGGAATGTGGCATATTTCCACTTAGTACATCCTGCACTGTCAATTTCAAGCACTCTCAGATCAAATGTATCATGTTACTTGGCCTAATGTAGCGTAAAACTTCCTTTGCTCTGCTCCATGTTATGCCTTTAACACAGGTCTCAGAAGAGTACTTTCAAGTACACATTGCATCAGTGTGAATTCTCCATCTCCCACAGCAGCTATTGTTATTTCCTCTGTGCGAGATTGATCGTTTACTCTGAATTGTGGACAGATTGTGCTTTCCAGACACCGGCTTTAGAGTGATCAGACTAATTCATGTAAGACTCTTACAGTCAGTGTGAGAAGTGCTGGTCAGCCCATTAGTCTGGCTGTTTTGAAATCCCAGTCCCTGAGGTGAAGTTCAGAGTGCTAAACCACTACCTGCCAAATGATCTGCATCATTGTGCTCTTCAACCACAAATGTAATAAAAATAAACTCAAATCATTGTCAATGATCACAGATCCTGTCAAGAGTCCATTAAATAGAGGAGTTCCATCAAAAATCCAGTTGATAAGCCTCAATTCCTGAATCAATTACAGCAGCAAAATGTCACTATGGAAACAGAAGTCACAAGCTGGAATAACGCTTGGTCAATAACTTTGAAGGATTATTTAATCTCCCCATTCTGCTGTTCCCAGAGAGGAGAGCATTAGAAGTGTGGCCTGCAAGAATGCGGCATCGATCTCCTGTATAACTGCAAACAGAATGATATACCTGGAAGAGCATGAACGCTAAATTAATTCCAAAAGGTTGGGAATCATTAGAGCTCTCTACTCGAGCGAGCTTCATACGCTTTGGTATTTAGTACCCAAACCTTTGGGTGTGTAGACCCCTTCAAGACCTCCGAAAGTATTGCGAACCACCATGTACCAAAACTTAATCTTTACCCTCAGAACTGTTGTGATAGCTCTGTTGACCACAGCTGGGAAACATGAGTACATACAAGGTTGAGATCGAAAGACTTGACGGCACGCTGTGGGAAATGGAAATCTTACGAAGTGCTGCACGAGAAGATTTGATCTTGTTACTTGGAGATACAGTCTTGCCAAATTTTATGATCTACCCCTCCTATCGGGTATTTTTATTAATTTGTAGAGTACGATGTCACTGGCGTTTATATTCACCCTTAATTGCCCCTGAACCGACTGGCTCGCTAAAACGTCACCATATTGTGGATCTAGAGTCACCTAAATCACTTCAGTTTAAATTCCCCCACTGCTGAAGTTCAAAGTAACCTTATTAACAAAGTACATACACTCAGTGGCCACTTTATCAGATACACCTGCTCATTAATGCAAATATTTAATCAGCCAATCATGTAGCAGCAATTCAAGGCATCGAAGCATGTAGACATGGTCAAGAGTTGTTGTTCAGATCAAACATCACATAATAGGGAAGAAATGTGACCACAGTGACCTTGACCGTGAAATGGTTGTTGGTGCCAGATGGGGTGTTTTGTGTAAATCAGAAACACCTGATCTTCTGGGATTTTCACACACAACCTCTCTAGCGTTTACAGAGAATAGTGTGAACAACAAAAAAACATCCAGTGAGCAGTAGTTTTGAGGGTGAAAATGCCTTGATATTGAGAGAGGTTATAGGAGAATGGCCAGACGGGTTCAAGCTGACAGGAAGGCCATTGGACCATAAGATATAGGAGCAGAACTAGGCCATTGGCTCATCGAGTCTGCTCTGCCATTTCACCATGACTGATCCAATTTTCCTCTCAACCCCAATCTCCTGCCTTTCTCCTGTATCCCTTCATGCCCTGATCAATCAAGAATCTATCAACCTCTGCCTTAAATATACATAAAGACATGGCCTCCACAGCTGCCTGTGGCAATGAGTTCCACAGATTCACTACTCTCTGGCTAAAGAAATTCCTCCTCACCTCAGTTCTAACAGGACATCCCTCTATTCTGAGGCAAACAACAGGAATTCTGCAGATGCTGGAAATTCAAGCAACACACATCAAAGTTGCTGGTGAACGCAGCAGGCCAGGCAGCATCTGTAGGAAGAGGTGCAGTCGACGTTTCAGGCCGAGACCCAGACGAAGGGTCTCGGCCTGAAACGTCGACTGCACCTCTTCCTACAGATGCTGCCTGGCCTGCTGCGTTCACCAGCAACTTTGATGTGTGTTGCCTCTATTCTGAGGCTGTGTCCTCTGGTCTGAGATTCTCCCACAATAGGAAACATTCTCTCCACATCTACTCTCTCAAGGCCTTTCACTATTCAATAGGTTTCAATGAGGTCATCCCTCATTCTCCTGAATTCTAATGAATACAGGCCCAGAGCCATCAAATGCTCTTCATGTGACAAACTGGTTAATCCTGGAATTATTTTCGTGAACCTCTTTTAAACCCTCTTTAGTTTCAGCACATCCTTTCTAAGATAAGTGGCCCAAAATTGCTCCAAATACTTCATATGAGGCCTCACCAGTGCTTTATAAAGTCTCAACATTACATCTTTACTTTTATATTCTAGTCCTCTTCAAATGAATGCTAACGTTGCATTTGCCTTCCTCACCATAGACCCGACCTGCAAATTAACCTTTAGGGAATCCTGCACAAGGACTCCCATATCCTTTTGCGCCTCAGAGTTTTGTATTTCCTCTCCATTTAGAAAATAGTCAACCCTTTCATTTCTTCTACCAAAGTGCATGGCCATACACTTCCCAACACTGTAACCCATTTGCCACATCTTTGCCCATTCTCCTAATCTGTCTAAGTCCTTCTGTAGCCTCTCTACTTCCTCAAAACCTGTACCCCCACCTATCTTTATATTGGTTGCAAACTTTGCAACAAAGCCATCAATTCCATCATCCAAATCATTATCATATAATGTAAAAAGAATTGGTCCCACACAGACTCTTGTGGAACACCACTAGTCACTGACAGCCAACCAGAAAAGGCTTCCTTTATTCCCACTCTTTGCCTCCTGCCAATCAGCCACTGCATTTCCATGCCTGCATCTTTCCTGTAATACCATGGGCTCCTAACTTGTTAAGCAGCCTCATGTGTGGTCCTTGCCAAAGGCCTTATGAAAATCCAAATACACAACATCAACCAATTCTCCTTTGTCTATCCTGCTTGTTATTTCTTCAAAGAATTCCAACAGATCTGTCAGCCAGGATTTCCCCTTGAGGAAACCATACTTACTACGGCCTATTTTATCATGTGCTTCCATGTACCCCAAAACCGCATCCTTAACAATCGACTCCAATGAATTCCCAACCACTGACATTGGACTAACTGGCCCATAATTTCCTTTCTTCTGCCTCTCTCCCTTCTTGAAGAGTGGAGTGACATTTGCAATGTTCCAGTCTTCTGGAACCATTCCAGGATCTAGCAATTCTTGAAAGATCATTTCTAATGCCTCCACATTCTCTTCAACCACCTCTTACAGAACTCTGGGGTGTACACCACCCAGTCCAGGTGACTTATCAACCTTCAGACCTTTCAGTTTTCCAAGAGCCTTGCCTCTAGTTATGGTAACTTCACACACTTCATGCCCCCTGATACCTGGAACTTCCAGCGTACTGCTTGTGTCCTCCACAGTGAAGGCTAATGTAAAATACCTATTCAGCTTGTTCGCTGTTACATTGTCCCCCATTACTACCTCTCCATCATCATTTTCCAGCGGTTCGATATTCAATCTCTCTTCCACTTGATATATCTGAAGAAACCCTTAGTATCCTCTTTAATATTACTGGCCAGCTTACTTTTGTATTCCATTTTTACCTTCTTAATGACTTCTTTGTTGCCTTCTGTTGGTTTTTAAAAGCTTCCCAATCCTCTAACTTCTCACAAATTTTTGCTCTATTATATGTTCTCTCTTTGGCTTTTATGTTGACTTTGACTTCTCTTGCCTTCCATGGCTGTCATCATTCCTTTAGAATACTTCTTCCTCTTTGGGATATATATATATATATCCTGTGCCTTCCAAACTGCTTCTAGAAATTCCAGCCATTGCTGCTCTGCCGACATCCCTGCCAGTGTTCTTTTCCAATCAATTCTGGCCAACTCCTCTCTCTCTCATGCCTCTGTAATTCCCTTTACTCCACCTCAATACTGATATATCTGACTTGAGCTTCTCCTTCTCAGATTTCGGGGTGAATTTGCTCATAATATGCTCATATCCCCTAAGAGTTCTTTTACCTTAAGCTCTCTAATCAACGCTGGTTCATTGCATAATACCCAATCCAGAATAGCTGCTCCCCCAGTAGGCTCACTGAGCTCCTCTAAAAAGCCGTATTGTAGGCACTCTGGAAATATCCACTCCCAGCATCCAGCACCAATCTACCTGCATATTGAAGTCCCCCATGACTATTGTATCATTTTCCCTTTGGCACACATTTTCTACCTCCTGTTGTAATTTGTAGGCCACATCCTTACTACTGTTTGGAGGTCTGTATAAAACTCCCATCGGGTTTTTTTAACCCTTGAAGTTCCTTAGTTCTATCCACAATGATTCAACACCTCCCGATCCTGTGTCACCTCTTTCTAATGATTTGATTTTATTTTTTCTACCAACAGAGCAACATCACCCCCCTCCCCCAGCCTTCCTGCCTATCCTTTCGAAACAATGTGTATCCTTGGACATTACACTCCCAGCTATAATCTTTCAGCCATGATTCAGTGATGCCTACAACATCATACCTGCCAATCTGCAACTGTGCTGCAAGTTCATCTACTTTAGTCCGTACACTACGTTCATTTGGATACAACACCTTCAGTCCTGTATTCACCCTCTTGTCTGCCTTTTATGTTGCGACTAATCCTGTTATCTACAATTTTTCCTGTCAACAGCCTCTCCTCACTACACATTGCCTCTGTTTGTAAACTAGCTACCTCATCTTCAGCACTGTCATCCACCCTTCCGACGATACTTCTTGCATTGAAATATAGGCAGCTCAGGACACTAGTCACACCATGCTCAACCTTTTGATTCCTAACTTTGTCATCTTACCAACGTCTGCCTCCACAACCTCTCCCCTAACTGTTCTGGCACTCTGGTTCCCATCCCCCTGCAACTCTGGCAGCTCTGAGAATGTTCTGACTAGTTGCACCTGGTATGGAGGCTGCAATGCATTGGATCAAAAGAGGCTCCAGGCACAACCTCTCCACCACCGAGGACTTCCTCAAAAAGTGATGCCTGAAGATGAAAAGTGCCAGTAACATGGTGGCATGTGCAAACGCATTGGCATCTCGGGGGCCAACGAAAGGTGCTTTTTTCTTTGTAAAATTAGTTTTTTATGATCCAAAGACAATTTTACTCCAAGAACCCCAGATACTGCAGGGCTACTCCATCAGTGAGCTGCTCGTTGATCAAGGTAGCTGTGCTGATGTCGGCTGCGGAGCAGGCCAAAGTGTTGACGGGGCCATCCAGGATGTCGGAGGAGCCGGTTTGTGTTCGGAGGAGCTGACCTGGCTGCAGATTGTGTTGCTGCCTGTTACTCAGAAGCACCGAAGTTAGTGCAGTACAACCGTGGGAGATTGTCTCAGGCATTTCATTTGCGGTCGCAAGACTCGGTTGGTCAGTGATAATGTAAGCTGTCACAGGCCTGTAACCCTGCTGGAAAGACAGATGGCGTGGGAGCTATATAGCCTTGGTTACAGCGAGGACTAGGCCTCAAGCCTCAGCTTGCCTGCTGCTGCAGACTGGGTGAGAGATGTGGAAGGGTTACAGCGCAGCATCCAGCCTCAGCTGGGGCCTGGCCTCCCCCATCGGTCTGCCCTCCCGTGTTCGAGCAATGGAATAACAGGCTGGGTTGCATGCATCTGCACACTGGCAGGAGACTATACCATCAATTGCTGGAAATTGTTGATCAGGGTATATGTTTTTTTTAAGTGAATATGTTTCTTTGCTCCACTATTTTGAATTGTGTTACTCGCTATTCCGAATGTTTGCTTGTTATTTTGAGTGTTTTGCAACGTAGCCCCTGAGAAATACTGCCTCATTCAGCTGTATCTATGTATGTTCGAATGATAATTAACCTTGATTTGATATGATTGGAAGAATGCAATCATTAAAGACTCTCACCACCTGGGACATGGCCTCTTCTCATTACCACCATCACGGAAGAAGTACAGCAGCCTAAAGACCAACACTCAATGTTTTAGTAACAGCTTCTTCTCCTCTGCCATCAGCTTCCTGAATAGTTAAATGGTCCATGAACCCTTGAATGCTACTAACCAGTTCCTTGTTTGGACCATTTATTAATTTATTTTATTTCTTCTTATAACAGAGTAATCCTTTTATGTCTTGCCCTGTACTGCTGCCACAAAACAACACATTTCACGACATATGTCACTGATAATAAGCCTGTTCCTTATTCGAAATAAACCTGATCCTGCAGTCTGTGGAGAAAGCATTCTTGTTGTGTAGTGTTCCGTAGAAATCCCAGGCATGCTGCCCTAAGTTTATACATTCTTTAGCAAGGGTGCCTCGTTTGAGATAGTCTCCTTTTTGCTTTATCCACTCACATTTGCCAGAATGAACATTAAGAGACAGATGCATCCACTGAAAAAAAAATCATTCAATCCCGTTCACCCTTCAGATTGCGCAGCCACTGCATGCATTTCAAAACTGGGAACCTTGCTATAAATTACAAAATCAAACTGCAAATAATCTCAGACCTCCGCTGGTTTTGAAATGAACAATTCGGCATTATGCGGATTCTGTCCTGACTGTGATTAATGGGTGGGGTTGAGGAAGTAGCAGTGACAGGAAAATAATGCATTTGGGTCATAAGTGGACATCTGCTTTAATATTTTAATGAGGCTTCTGCCTGTTCAGGAGGGAGTGGGGCTGGATAAACGAGGTCCGTCTGATATTCAGAATCTTGGGCACTCAGCAGTCAGTGGCCCAGTTCTAATTTTCAGCCCATTTACAGCCACAAACAAGGTGGTAACGAGATAAAAATCTGCCCCAGGTCCTTTCGAAACTGATTGTGTATTAAACCAAGCAAAATATTTAGTTAGGCTGCACCCCCGGGAATCAAAGTGTTCTGATTCAGTATTCTGTTAACAAGTGCATATATTTCCTGTCGCTCACATCTTTTGTCAGTGACAATCTTTCCACTGAAGTGTCATTACTCTGAAGCAATGGCGAAGAGGTTCCAGGTTACTTGAGTCACATCTTCATGCAGAGAAAAAAATAAGTAAATTCCAAAATACTATTAATTCTGTGCTCATAAAAATAAGTCCTCACCAAGCTCCTCCTCATCCTGGTCGAGCCAGTAGGCACGAATCTTTGGAGTTCAATGCATCATTGATTCCATTTAATAGCAGAGAATGTATACAGTATACAACCTGAAATCCTTGCTCCCAGCAGACATCCTTGAAACAGAAGAAAAACCCCAAAGAATGAATGACAGAAAAAATGTCAGAACCCCAAAGCCTCCTGCCCCCTTTCCACGCACAAGCAAGCAGCATCAACCTCCCTTTCCTCCCACTTACTCCAGCAGAAAGCACCAGCACTCGCCCCACTCTCCATGCAAGCAACAGCAAAGCCCCAAGGAGAGATCATGGTCTACAGCCCATCTAAAACTATTGTTCATCCCAAGAGTTCAACATCCCATGGGCTCTCTCTCTCTCTCTCTCACTGACAAGGGAGAGAAAGATATCACTCCTTCCACAGCGAGAGGAGAGACCAATAGCTCACTGTTTTAAGTTATGTTCTGTCTAGGGCATCACATTTATTTTGAGTTTCCTCCAACTCAAGGATCAGCAGCAAACTCTCACTCACCATGGAGAGAGAGAGAGAGAGAGAGAGAGAGAGAGCAGTCACTCGAGTGCAGAGGCCTCCAACAGCCGCACCCACTGTCTCAATGTTCTGGTTCCCTGCGATGCTTTAGTTTGCGACACCAGTGAGAGGTCAGATCTACAGGGCCGTGCAAGGATGCCTGTATTCCAGGCTGCTCCTAGAGATATCGAAAAACGCGGCCAATCGACAAGTTCCAAGAACAGGAACAAGCTGGCGTGAAGAACCACAGTTTGAGTGCAGATGTAGATCTCACGCCTGGAGGAGAAACTGGCATTATTTTCACTGTATGGCGGACATCCCGTCCTGCAAAAACTCATTTCAGGGAGGTAGCACCATCAATTTCTGGGAGACTCCAGGAACTTCCAGGAGAGGTGGGATGTCTGCAATAGAGTAACTCCTTAGCAGCTAGCCAGCTAGTTTAAATAATGTTAGCTATCCTAACGAACAAATGACACCTGTTAAACTCACCTCAACATGTCTTTTACGGTCTTAACCCACCATGGGCAATAGCAAAGTCACTGTTGCAAACAGTGCAGCGAGCAACACTCTCATTATTTTTTACCCCATTAGGCAGGGGTACACTTAAGTTTAGTTTGGGGTGAAGTATGTTTTATATTTTCTTTTTTTGGAACACTCTGCCATGGCTCTCTCTCTCTCTCTCTCTCTCTCTCTCTCTCGTGCTCTCCCTCGCTCGCTCTCGCTCTCTCGTGCTCCCACTCTGTCTCTCACTTGCTCTCAAAAAAAACAATTTCCGGGATATTGTATATAAATTGCGGGCATCAGGGAGCTGCTATCAATATGCGGGAGTCTCCCAGCACTTCTGGGAGAGGTGAGATGTCTGGTATGGATACTCCACAAGCAATGCGCATTTCCAAAAATACAGAGAATAGCGCAATTATTATACATTACCTCACTAAAACCTTCAGATTCTGTCAATCAGAATGGATTGTGGAGAACCTTCCTCAAATTCAGCAATCTACAGAAATTTTTGTCTGTCTTGTACTTGGTTTAAGATAATATGCAAAACACAATTCTAACTAACGGGTTCTTAACAAGCGCAGGCCTGTGCTAAACAAGGCTGCGTTACTGCTTCAGCGGCTTTTGAATCTTTCGTGCTACATTGGCGTTAATGTCAGGATTCATGGCAGTGTGAAGGATCTTGAATTCGCCATGCAAGTTGACAGGGTGATTAAGAAGGCGTATGCTGCGTTGGCCTTCATTAGTCAAGGGATTGAGCTCAAGAGCTACAAGGTAACGTTGCAACTCTATAAAACCACACCTGGAGTATTGTGGAAGAGGTACAATCGACGTTTCGGGCCGAGACCCTTCATCAGGACTAACTCAGTCCTGACGAAGGGTCTTGGCCCGAAACGTCGACTGTACCTCTTCCTAGAGAAGCTGCCTGGCCTGCTGCGTTCACCAGCAACTTTGATGTGTGTTGCTTGAATTTCCTGCACCTGCAGAATTCCTCATGTTTACCTAGAGTATTGTGTTCAGTTCCAGTCATCTCATTATAGGAAGGATGCAGAAGCCTCAGAGAGAGTGTAGAGGAGATTTATCCAGGTGGCGCCTTGATTAGAAAAATGTCTGATGAGGAATGGTTGAGTGAGCAGGGGCTTTGCTCTTTGGAGCAAAGAAGGATGAGAAGTAACTTGATAGTCTCCAGCGGATATACCTCATTAGGATTTTAGGTATGTCACCAAAGACTTCTGCAAGTTTCTACAGATGTACAGTGGCAAGCACTCTGACTGGTTGCATCACAGCCTGGTGTAGAGGCTCCAGTGCATAGGATTGCAAGAGGCTGCAGAGGTTTGTAGGCCCAGCCCGTTCCGTCACAGGCAAAACACTCCACACCATTGAGGCCACCTCCTTAAGAAGGCAGCATCCATCACTTAAGACTCTCACCATCAAGAAAATGCCCTCTTTACAATACTTACAATACTACCATCAAAGGTTGAAATTGTTCACAACATTTTTCTTGTAGTTGTCGCATTGTGAAGATCATGTCGATTGCTCCATGTGATGTCTAAAACCGGCTTGTGTCTCCGGAAGGATCTTCTCAGCTAAAGGCTTGAGCCAGTTGTTCATGATGCGGGTGAGGATCTTCCCTGCTGTTGCTAACAGGGAAATTCCACGTTAATTTCCGCATTCGGATCGATCACCTTTCCTTTTGTAGATGGTAACGGTTGCTGAATCTCTAAAGTCTGCTGGTACGTCTTCATTTATCCAGATCTTGATGAGAAGTTGATGCAGTTGATAATGAAGTGGGTTACCTCCAATTTTGTAGACCTCGGCTGGTATTCCATCAAGTCCAGCGGCCTTGTTGTTTTTCAAGGTTTTGATGGCTTCCTTGACTTCTTCAAGTGTTGGTATGAGAAACCTGGACAACATACTGACAACATCTGAAGGCACTTGAAAAGTTCCATCAATGCTGTCTTCGAAACATCTTAAATATCAGCTGGGAAGATAGAAGATCCCATGTCAGTGTGCTAAATGAAGCAAAAGCAACAAGCATTGAAGCCCACGTCATCAAGAACCAACTAAGATGGAGCGGTCATGTTGTTCGGATGAAAGACAAACGTCTGCCGAAATTTATCTTCTCTTCCCAGCTTAAAGAAGGCAAACGTAAAAGAGGCGGACAACAGAAGATATTCAAAGACGTCTTAAAAGTCAACATGAAGAAATGTAACATCGACATCAACAATTGGGAAACCAATGCCAAGGACAGGAAACTCTGGCAAGCCATCATCCGAGAAGGAACAGCAACTTTCGAAGCCAACAGATGTGCAGAATTAGAAGAAAAGAGAAGAAAATGGAAAGAGAGGCAGCAACAACCAAAGCCCAATCTGCCATCTGAAACTACCTGTCCTGAATGCGGAAGAACTTTCAAAGCCAAGATTGGACTCATAAGCCACTTGAGAGCCCATAAGTAGATCAACAGAACGAAGACCATCATCCTCGACCTCAAGGGATAGCCACCATGACGACGAATACTACCATCATGGAGGAGGTACAGGAGCCTGAAAACAATTCAGAAATAACTTCTTCCTTTCTGAACATTCAAATTTCTGAACATTCCATGAACATTGAAAGCTACCTCATTATTCCTTTATATCTTTGCACTGTACCATTGCCACAACAAATTTCACATAATTAAAGGCAGTGATAATAAAGCTGATCCTGATTCTGTGGCCTATGGGAAACTATTCAGACATATCACCTCCATTCCAGAGCCAAAGTTTCCCCAGTCTCAGCAGTTAAACTGCAATACACAAACAACATTTGTGTTTGTATTCGTTCCAAGTCATCATAAATTCAATTAACGAAGCACACAGGAGGATGCATCTTTCAGCTACCACCCATAAAATGAAAGCCCTCTGTCACCCTCCACTCCCCTCCACACTGTGCAACAATAATTGTCAATCATATGACGATAATAGTTTCGTGAAAATCTCCAGAAAATTTTGGGATTTGGGAACCTACTTCTCAGATCCGAGGGGCCACCCCTCAGTGAAACAGACATTGTTTACAGATACTTGTCAGACTGGAATAAAGTTACTACCTGGTAGATCATGTGTCAGTGGCTGTTTCCATCTTCAAGCCATCACCCCCAACTATCTCCCACTTTGGTTCGTTGTTGCTGGCTATCTCATGCATTCTTTTGTAATCTCTACTTTTGACTTTTCTAATACACTCTTTTCATTCAAGTCTGCAACCTGCCTCCCAATCAAGTCTAATCCACATAACGCCCTGTGTTGCAGACTTAAATAATTTGTTTCCCTGCTGAGCAGAAGCCTCAGTTTGAAACTTCTCACCCTAGTTTTCAATTGTCACGATTTTCTCAGCTGTCACAGGAGTGGCATTCATCCCTTTTAAGAGAAGGTGTTGAACTGATGATACAATGAACACTGAGGAAGAATTGCCCGGATCGTATTCAGAATCAGAGTTATCACCGACATGTTGTGAAATTTGTTTTTTCTTCAGCAGCATTACAGTGCAATACATAAAGTGTACTGTAAATTACAATAAGATGTATATCAGCTGCCAACACAAGTGGTCCATACGAGCTAAATTTCAATGTTTAAGAGAGGATTGGACAGGTACATGGATAGTAGGGATATGGAGTGCTATGGTCCCAGTGCAGTTCATTGAGAGTAAGCAGTTTAAATGGTTATCAGCATGGACTAGATGGGCCAAAAGGCCTGTTTCTGTGCTGTATTTATATATATTTAGGTAGTGCAAAAAGAGAGTAAAAATCGTGAGGTATTGTTCATGGGTTCATGGACTGTTCAGAAATCTGATTGTGGAGGGGAAGAAGCTGTTCCTAAAATGTTGAGTGCGTGCCTTCAGTCTCCTGTACCTTCTCCCAGTGGTAGCAATGAGAAGAGGACATGTCCCGGGTGTTGGGGTCCTTCATGGTGAGTGCTGAGTATTTGAGGCATCGCTTTTTGAAGACGTCATCCCCAGACTAGTGCCCATGATGGAGCTGGCTGAGCTTACAACCTTCTGAGGCTTTTTCTGATTCTGAGCAGTGGCCCTTCCAGACTGTTAGCGGCCAGTTAGAATGCTGTCCATATATATTAGGAAATAAAGTATATTTTTGGGGGGGGAGAAATAAAATTCAGCCACAATGAGTAGATAAATGTTTAATGTATTTGGATGAAACAGATCTGGCAGCACTTAACAACAGTGGTAATCCAATTACAGTCAGTGGATTTATGTCTGTGCGATAGGAATGTGTTTAACAGTAGTAATTTTTGCTTCTGAGTGAGTGGGTGTTGGTATGTCTCCGTGAGCAGGATGGGATGTGGGGAGGGCTGCGATTGGGTGAGGTACGATGGTGGGTGAAGTTAATTTATTGAGATGTGAGAGCAGTGCATTTGCTGAGTTTCCCCAGCCTTGTACGCATCCATTAATGCCTGACCTGCTAAAGGAGGAGTTGTGTTTATTCAAGAAGTGCTTTTTTGAACGCTGGAAGGGAGGATTGTTGTATTCTGACTGGTATCATGAACGGAGGCATGAAAGCTCACACCTTTGTTTACATTTTAACTTGGGTCATTCTGAACATGTTAGATCTTTCCTTCCAAAGAGTTGCAAAGTTTAGACTCTTTCATCTCATGCCAAAGCACAGAGCGTCCAACACATTTTTAAAAAAAAGACGTGCAATTCTACATCGCCTGACATTAGAACATCCTAATGTGCATTGCAGTCTGAAAGGTAACCTCAGAAGGTATTTAGTAGTAAGGTAAACAGTAGCCTACACCTGGATCGTAGTTCATTTTCTTTTCAAAACTATTTCCTATTGATTATAAATACAGGAAATGCAATCAATACATCTGATGATGGGCCAACAGTAGCATAACGGTTAGCACAGTGCTTTACAGCGCCAGAGATCACTGATCAGGGTTCAATTCCCACCGCTGTCGGTAAGGAGTTTGTACGTTCTCCCTGGGACCGTGTGGCTTTCCTCCCACACTCCACAGACACGTGGGTGGGGTTGGGGTTAGTGAGTTCTGGCCGTGCTAAGTCACACTGGAAGCATGGCAACACTTGCGGGCTGCCCACAAGTCAGACTGTGTTGGTCGTTGATGCAAAAAATGCATTTCACTGTATGTTTTATCATTTCGAGGTCCATGTGATAACTAAAGCAAACCTTCTTCTAGTTCTGGTAGATGCTAGTCCATTTGTTGTACAACTTAAACCTGAGATGTTAGAGCCAGTGGTATCACAAAACTTCCACTGAGGCTGAAGCAGTAATTTCAGAGCAAAGCGAGTTCCATTGCCATAGAGTCACAAGAGACGTACAGCACAGAAGTACAGACCCTTCAGCCCATATAGTCTGAAAGCATTTAAACTGCCTACTCCCATCGACTTGCACCGGGACCATTGCCCTCCATACCCCTAGTGTCCATGTACCTATCCAAACTTAGCTTAAACTTTGAAAATCAAGCTTGCATGCACCACTTGTGCTGGCAGCTCATTCCACACTCTCACAACCCTCTGAGTGAAGAAGTTTCCCTTCATGTTCCCCTTAAACTTCTCACCTTTCACTCCTAACCTTTGACCTCTGGTTGTAGTCTCACCCAACCTTGGTAGAAAAAGCCTACTTCCATTTACCCTATCTATACCCCTGATAATTTTGTATATCTCTATCAAATCCCCTCTTAATCTTCTACATTCTAAGAATAAAGTCCTAACCAATTCAATCTTTCCTTATAACTCAGGTCCTCTAGTCCCGACAACACCCTTGTAAATTTTTTCTGCATTCTTTCAACCTTATTTATATCTTTCTTGTAGGTAGATGACCAAAACTGCACACAATACTCCAAATTAGGCCTCACCAATGTTATATACAACTTCAGCACAACATCTCATCTCCTGTACTCAGTACATTAATTTATAAAGGCCAATGCGCCGAAAGCTTTCTTTACAATCGTATCTACCCCTGACGCCACTTTCAATGAACTATGGACCTGTGTTCCCAGATCCTTTTATTCTACCAGACTTGTCAGTGCCCTACCATTCAATGTGTAAGATCTACCCTGGTTGGTCCTACCAAAGTGCAACACCTCACATTTCTGCCTTAAATTCCATCTGCCATTTTTTTCCCCCCTCCAACTTTCAAATCCCTTACTCACTCTTCCTTCAGTTAGCCCTGACGAAGGGTCTCGGCCTGAAACGTCGACTGCACCTCTTCCTAGAGATGCTGCCTGGCCTGCTGCGTTCACCAGCAACTTTGATGTGTGTTGCCATTTTTTTGCCCATTTTTCCAGCTGATCCAGATTCCTCTGCAAGCTATGACAGCTTTCCTCACTGTCCACTACACTCCCAATCTTGGTGTCATCCACAAATCTGCGGATCCAGCCATAAAATCAAGTAGTAGCTTCTTATAAACTATTTTATTTTTATGCAATTGATGGTGTTGAACCTCCAAGAGGACCACGACCTTGTCACGGTTTGGAGGCTTGAGTGCCTCAAGGATCTAGAGAGCTATTCTGGCTAGAGTCAGGGCCTTATGCTTTGGACATTGGCAGGGTCAACCATGCCAAACAGGTTAAAGAGTAGAAAACAGACTAACAGTGGACCACCGCTCTTCCAGATTCAGGGAGTCTGCTCAAGGCTAACAGCCCTGATTGGTAAAACAGAATTGTTACTGGAACAGCAAGGAAGAATCCTTCTACATCTGAGTGTGATTGTATTCTTGAGTTTCCACCCGAGACTTGCATGACTGACAGTAGTGAAAACCAAGAGGAAGCAACTGACATGATGATGGAAACCCTGAACACCATCAAAGATGGAG
Source organism: Mobula birostris (assembly GCF_030028105.1). NCBI lineage: Eukaryota > Metazoa > Chordata > Chondrichthyes > Myliobatiformes > Myliobatidae > Mobula > Mobula birostris. Next base: position 122,688,618 of record NC_092379.1, on the reverse strand, counting down.
GACCTTCAATGCCTCCTAAATGCCAGTGACGTAACAGGCAGTAAGTAAGTAAGATGGTACTGAACCCCTTGGTAAGTAAAATGGTGCTGAATTGTTTGGTAACGTTTGGAGAGGTTGATGTTCTGGGCCAAGACCCTTCATCAGGACTAAAAAAGAAGCTGAATAAGAAGTGCGGGAGAGGCAAGGTGAGTTTCTCCAGCATTTTGTGCGTATTGCTCCAAATTTCCAGCATCTGCAAATTCTCTTCTGTTTACTTCTTTCTTACATTCATGCTGGTATCAAATTAATCCATCCTTTGTACCATCAAACGAATACATTCTGCATCCAGACACCAATTCCGATCACATTATCTCTTCCAACGGCTAGCAAGTGTCGGAATCAGAATCAGGTTTATTATCATTGGCATATGTTGTGAGATTTGTTGTTCTGTGGTAGCAATACATTGCAAGGCGGACAACAAATTACTGTAGTATACACTGAAATCCAGTAAGTAAATAGCGCAAAAGGGGAGTTGTGATGTAGTGTTGGTGGGTTTACAGACCATTCAGAAATACGATAGCGGAGGAGAAGAAGCTGTTCCTAAATCGTTGAGTGTGTGTCTTCAAGCTCCTGTACCTCCTCCCCAATGGTAGTAATGAGAAGAGGGTATGAACTGGGCGGTGAGGGTTCCTTAGTGACGGATGCCGCCTTCTTGAGACTCCGCCCTGATGGAGGTAACGACATGACCCAGTTTCTCTGTGTCCAGGTCCTCAAGCTGCTGTTCTTCGCCATAAAGTCATTGCCTCAGCTGCCCTGAGCATCAATGTGCTACTCAGCAAATACACCTACGGCCCGGTGTGGGGTCAGGCGTAGCTTCCTCTCAGAGGGTCTCACAGATGGTCGAGAAAGCCAAGTACACAGCACAGCACAGCTCACCCCCAAGTACAGTCTGTGCATATGAACGGGCACCTGGAAGACTAGCAGATGATTCTGCCAGCTGATGCAGGATTGCAAGCATTGTCAATCTCTCGGAAACTTGCTTTTTGCCTGCATCTCCAGCTTGCGAACTGTTCAGGTACAAACTGTTAACAGGAACGGCACCCTGCCATAATATAGGAGGATCCTGACAGTGTGAAGTCCCTCTGAATTCAACTAATTAGCTGCCTTCCCACAAAACCTTTAGTGCCTACTCCCAACTCCCAGCTGTAGTCCCACTCCCAATTCCGAAAATTAGAATTGAAAATTAACGTATGTAAACATTCAAAAACTTCAAAGCCACGAACATTTAAAAATAATATTTTCACAATATGTCATTTATTTTCACTATGTCATTAGTTTTAGGATATGAGATTAGGCATTTAAGACTGAGATATTTTCAATCTAGAGGACGATAACCTTGTAGAATTATTTATCATGGACGCTGATGAATATAATTAAGACAATGGACTTCTAGACACAGAACATTCATAGGATGTGCAGAGAGATTTAGAATATGATTATGATATAGAGGGTAGATCATAATTGTATTGAATTGCAGAAGACTCTCAAAGGGCCAGATGGCTTGTTTCTGCTTTTTTGACATTTATGTATTCTATTCTATTGATCAGAATATTAAAATTATTTGTCAGAATTTTAAAATGGAATATATCAAAAAGCATTAAGCGCATTTACTCTTACAAACAACTCAAATACAAAGGCCCTTTCACGTGGTCATCCAGAAGGCATTTGTTTCTACTGATTTCAAATGCAACGTCAGAAATGTGGGTCATCCAGCCAGGCTCCACCAGCTCTCATTATCATTTCTTTTTCCATTTTCGCAATTTGTCTTTTTTTGCACATTGGTTGCTTGTGCCTATGTACAGTTTATCATAAATTCTATTATATTTCTTTATTTTCCTGTAAATGCTTGCAAGAAAATGAATCTCAAGATAGTACATAGTAACATATATGCACATTGATAATTAATTGACTTTGACTTTGAGTACATCCAAGTATCCAGGCCACAGAATTTAATGTGGGTGGGGGCCCTTCATCTCATTTGGGAATCCTGGGCTAAGTGTAGCTTAACCGAACAAGGATGGTTCTGGACTGAGGAACCAAGATTCACGTTTAAATATCACGTGCACATTGAAACATACGGTGAAATGCAACATTTCAAGATTCAGGTTGTATCCAAGGGAGACAAACACAAATGTGGCAGCTGAGAAACTGAAAGTTAAGTAAAATCTGGAATTAAAAAGCGACAAATATCAAGCTATTGGAGTATCAGAAAAAAGAAGGGAAATAAATCTACAGCCTTTACCTAGTTCTGGCCCCACAGCAATATGATTGCCATTAATTTCCCTTTGAAAATCTCCAGCAAGGCACCTGGTTCAGAAGCGACAGGGTATGGACAATATTCACATGCCCACATCCCAAGTATGCCGTGAAGCCAGGTTTTAAAATGCTCAGGTGCTCTAGTTCTTTTCGCCAACAATTATATTTTAATCTCTAGGGGAACGGCGTGCCACAGATGTGTTTGCACTGCTGGCTGACAGGTAGTGATTCGCACCCAGTTATACATCACTGCTCATGCCGGATGCACTTTATACTTCACAGCTACTAGCTTCAAACTTGTATTACTCTGCTGATAAGTGCTCACGGAACTTCTGCTGGAATATTATTGCTGACTTCTTGTCAAAACTATCTTTTCCCTTTCCTATTACAATTCGGCTTCACGCCTTCAGAGAAAGAGTTGAAAGTATGCAGCAAGGATTGAAATCAGGGGCTCCGAGCCTGGGGTCCACGAACCCATCGGTTAATGCATAAAAACAGTTGGGAACCCCTGATCTAGATAAACAAATCAATGGACGATGATTTCAAATCAAACTAAATTACTTTTATTTTTAAAAATCTGATAAACATTATCACCTACAGATCTTAAACACAAGGGATTCTGCAGATGCTGGAGATCCAGAGCAACACACACAGAATGTTGGAGGAACTCAGCAGGTCAGGTAGCACCTATGGAAAGGAATAATAAACAGTCAACATTTCAGGGCGAGACTCTTCATCAGAACTGGAAAAGACCATATTACCGATTATGGAAGCTCCGTTGTATAGGATCAGATAAAGCTGCAGTGGGTTGTGAACACAGCAAACTCCATCATGGGCACTGGCCTCCCCACCACTGAGGGCATATTCAAGAGGTCATGCCTCAACAAAGGCGGCTCCATCATTAAGGATCCTCATCATCCTGGACGTTCCCTCTTCTCCTTACCACTACCAGGAGGGAGGGAGCATGAAGAAGCACACTCAACATTTTAGGAACAGCTTCTTCCCCTCAGTCATCTGACTTATGAATGGTCCATGAACGCATGAAAACTACTTCACTGTTTACTCTCTTTTTGCACTGATTATTTACTTTTTTTATTGTAACTTATAGTAATTTTATGCATTGACTATGCTGCTGCCACAAGCCGCAAATTTAATGACATACACTATGTCAATGGTAATAAACCTAATTCTGATTTTGGTGAATGCAGCAGGCCAGGCAGCATCTCTAGGAAGAGGAGAAAGAATGTGTGTATAAAAATAAATAATGGATGGGGTACATTCTTTCTCTCATTCTCCTTTTTCTCCCTCTGTCCCTCTGACTATACTCCTTGCCCATCCTCTGGGTTCCGGCCCCCCTTGTCTTTCTCCCCGGACCTCCTGTCCCATGATCCTCTCATATCCCCTTTCCCAATCACCTGTCCAGCTCTTGGCTCCATCCCTCCCCCTCCTGTCTTCTCCTATCATTTTGGATCTCCCCCTCCCCCTCCCACTTTCAAAGCTCTTCCTTCAGTTAGTCCTGACGAAGGGTCTCGGCCTGAAACGTCGACTGTACCTCTTCCTAGAGATGCTGCCTGGCCTGCTGCGTTCACCAGCAACTTTGATGTGTGTTGCTTGAAATTCCAGCATCTGCAGAATTCCTGTTGTTTCTGATTCTGATTTTGTAGGGATTTGAAATATTAATTATTCTTGTTTGAGCAAATGAAGCTTTCCATAGCTGAAGGACCAGTAACTGGAAATTTCACGTGAATAAAGAAACAGGCATGATATAAAGAAACAATTTTATATAGCTTGTTGCTCAGTGTTGTCAGCCTTCATTTTTGTAAAGTGTTTCATCTGAAATGTGGCTCTCATAAAGCTCTGAATCTAATGATCCCAGTCAAGGAGCCCCCACAGTGACTACTGATGAAATGTACTGTGGTTTACACCCGGTTTAATGTTCGAGTCATAGAACACTACAGCACAGAAACAGGCCCTTTGGCCCTTCTAGTCTGTTCCAAACAGTTATTCTGCCTAGTTCCATAGCTCTCCAAACACCTCCCATCCATGTACCTATGCAAACTTCTCTTCAATGTTGCTCGAACCGGTTGAGTGAAGAAGTTCCCTCTTAAATATTTTAGCTTTCACCCTTAACCTATGACCTCTAGTTCTAGTCTCACCCAATCTCGGTGGAAAACACTGCTTGCACTTACCCTATCTATAGCAATCATAATTTTGTGTGTCTCTATCAAATCTCCCTTCATTCTCTACGCTCAAGGGAACAAAGCCTTAATCTATTCAACCTCTCCCGTAACTCAGGTTCTCAAGTCTGTGATTTCCTCTGAAGTCTTTCAATCTTATTGAGATCTTTCCTGCAGGTAGCTGACCAGAACTGCGGACAATATGTGAAGTGCTTTATCTCAGATGGGGAAATAACTCTTTCTCTGCCTGAAGAGCTGAGAAAACCCAACACGTTTACCTTGTCATTCACTTCAAAGGATCTCGCTGCCTCCTTACCTTCATCTCTCCATATGAGCAGCTCCTTGCAAATCCAACAGGTTGTTCAGTTATTTTGGTAACTTCTGTGGCTGATGATATTGCACAGCAACATTTTTATTTGGTTCAGGTGCATATATCTCATTTGGGTGTTAAATCATTTAATTTATTTATGATGTGCGATCCGCTTAGGCAACCTGTTTGGATAGGCAGCCATTATGAAGACATTATGGAGTTCTAATCAACAAGCTCCAATACCTCCTAAGAGCCCCTGTACCTCCTTCTGCTACTGGATCCTTGACTTCCTCAATGGGAGACCACAGTCAGTACAGATCAGAAATAACATCTTCTCCTCGCTGACAATCAACACTGGTGCGCCTCAAGGATGCGTGCTTAGCCCACTGCTCTACTCTCTTTACACCCATGACCGTATGACCGGGCACAGCTCAAACACCATCTGTAAATTTGCTGATGACACAACTATTGTTGGCAGAATTGCAGATGGTGTCAAGGAGGCGTACAGGAGCAAGATATTTCAGCTGGTTGAGTCGTGTCGCAACAACAACCTTGCACTCAATGTCAGTAAGACCAAGGAATTGATTATGGGTAAGAGGAAGGGGAAGTCCAGGGAGCACATACCAATCAATACTCATCGAGGGATCAGCAGCGGAAAGGGTGAGTAGTTTCAAGTTCCTGGGTGTCAACATCTCTGAAGATCTATTCTGGGCTCAACATATTCATGCAATTAGAAAGAGGCATGACAGTGGCTATATTTCATTAGGATTTTGAGAGGAATTGGTGTGTTGCCAAAGACACTCACCAGTTTCTGCAGAGGTACTGTGGAGAGCATTCTAACTGGTTGCATTACTGTCTGGTATGGAGGGGCCACTGTGCAAGATAAGAAAAAGCTGCAGGAAATTGTAACCTCAGCCAGCTCCATCACGCGTACGAGCCTTCCTAGCAGCAGGGACACCTTCAAAAGGCGATGCCTCAAAAAGGCGCCATCCATCATTAAGGACCCCCATCACCCAGGACATGCCCTCTTCTCCTTGCAACCATCAAGGAGGCGGTACAGGATTCTGAAGACACATACTCAACATTTCAGGACGAGGCTATTTCCCCTCTGCCATAAGATTTCTAAATGGACAATGAACCCATGAAGACTATCTCAATATTTTTCCCTCTGCTTTTGCACTACTTCTTTAGTTAAAATTTTTAATAAACACTTCTTGTAATTTATATTTTTTTAATTATGTATTGCAATGTACTGTTGCCACAAAACAACAAATTTCATGACATATGCCAGTGATGTTAAAACTGATTCTGATCCAAGAGTCTGTAGATTCTGGATTCAGGAGCAGTGAACAAGAAGTTGAAAGAACTCAGTGGTCAGGCAATATCTGGGGAAGCAAAGGAGAGTCAATGGATACTGCTTACCTGGATTTTCAGAAGGCCGTTGACAAGGTGCCACACATGAGGCTGCTTAACAAGATAAGAGCCCATGGTGTTACAGAAAAAAATACTAGCATGGATAGAAGATTGGCTGACTGGCAGGAAGCAAAGAGGAAATTGTAACCTCCGAAATAATAGCAGCCCTTTTCTGGTTGGCTGTCGGTGATGAGTGGTGTTCCACTGAGTTCTGTGTTGGGACTGTTTCATTTCATGTTTTATGTCAGTAATTTGGATGATGGCTTTGTGGCCAAGTTTGAGGACAACATAAAGATAGGTGGAGAGGCAGGTAGTGTTGAGGAAGCAGGCAATCTACAAAAGACATATTAGACGAATGAGCAAAGATGTGACAGATGGAATATAGTGTAGGGAAGTGTATGGTCATGCACATTGGTAGAAGGAGTAAAAGCACAGGTTATTTTCTAAAATGGGAGTAAATTCAGAAATCAGAGGTGCAAGGAGATTTGACAGTCCTTGTGCAGGATTCCCTAAAGATTAACTTGCAGGTTGAAGGCAAATGTAAGGTTAGCATTAATTTCAAGAGGACTAGAATATAAAAGCAAAGATATAATACTGCAGTTTTATAAGACACTGGTCAGACTACACGGAGTATCGTGAGCAGTTTTGGGCCCCTTATCTAACAAAAGATGTGCTAGCATTGGACAGGGCCCAGAGGAGGTTCACGAGAATGATTCCCGGAATGCAAGGCTTAATGTATGAGGAACGTTTGATGTCTCTGGGCTAGTACTTCCTGGAGTATATTGAAAGGCTTAGATCATGCGGATGCGGAGAGGATGTTTCCTACAGTGGAAAAGTCTAGGGCCAAAGGGTGCAGACTCAGTATAGAAAGACATCCCCTTAGAACAGAGATGAGGAGAAATTTCTTTAGTCAGAGGGTGGTGAATCAGTGAAATTCATTACCACAGATGGATATAACAATTACAGCATGGAAACAGGCCACCTCGACCCTTCTAGTCCGTGCCGAAATCTTACTCTCACCTAGTCCCACCGACCTGCACTCAGCCCATAACCCTCCATTCCTTTCCTGTCCATATATCTATCCAACTTAACTTTAAACGACAACATCATGCCTGCCTCAACCACTTCTGCTGGAAGCCCGTTCCACACAGCTACCACTCTCTGAGTAAAGACATTCCACCTCATATTACCCCTAAACTTTTGCCCTTTAGCTCTCAACTCATGTCCTCTTGTTTGAATCTACCCCATTCTCAATGGAAAAAGCCTATCCACGTCAACTCTATCAATCCCCCTCATAATTTTAAACTCTTCTATCAAGTGTAACTTAGGAGATGAAACTCAGGCAACATTTTAGTAAATCTCCTCTGTACTCTCTCAATTTTATTGACATCTTTCCTATAATTCAGTGACCAGAACTGTACACAATACTCCAAATTTGGCCTTACCAATGCCTTATACAATTTTAATATTACATCCCAACTCCTATACTCAATACTCTGATTAATAAAGGCCAGCATACCAAAAGCTTTCTTCACCACCCTATCCACATGAGATTTCACCTTCAGGGAACTATGCACCATTATTCCTAGATCCCTCTGTTCTACAGCATTCTTCAATGCCCTACCAGTGATATGATATGGAGACCACATCACTGGGTTTATTTAAAGCGGAGGCTGGACAATTAATCGGGATGTCAAAGGTTATGCGGAGAAAGCAGGAGAATGGGGTTGAAAAGAATGATAATTCAGCCATGATGGAATGGTGGAGCAGAATTCATTCAAATGTTTGTCAAAAATCAAAGTCACATTTATTATCATATACTTTTGAACCATCTTAATGAACTGGCAATTTCATGATCTTCTGAAGGATTCGGCAGACTTAACTCTCAAGCATGCATGAACTGCACCTTCAAGCAGACGAAGGTGTATCACCATGGCAGGAAGGGAGTTGCTATGGGATTGCTTCGAGTTGCTGGACTGGGCTGTATTCAAGAGCTCATCGGAAGATCTGAATGAATACATCATAGTTGTCATAGACTTTATAAAAACAATCATAGATGACTGTGTTTGTTTTTCTCTCTCTCTACTCTTTGGGTGTTTGATGGTCGTTTTTAAAAATGGGTTCTTTTGGGGTTTCTTTGTTTTGGTAACTGCCTGTAAGAAGACGAACCTCAAGGTTGTGTAAGGTATACATATATACTTTGAACTTCTGTGTCCTCATGAAACCATTCAGAGTCTTCTCCAACCAGAAGCCCTGCTTGACTTTCTCAGCACATTTGTGTCATTCTTGTGTGTCAATGGTGTGACCATAGTAAGTGATGCTTGGTTTAAAGTATTCACTCTTTTCGCATTATGCTCTCTCTGAGCCCATAATCTTCTAATCTTTTTAACACTGTCTTGAGATTTTGGAGATGTTCCTTGTCATCCTCACTGGTTATAATACTGTCATCCAGGTAACACTGAGTGCCTGGGCAGCCTTGCAGCACCTGGTCCATAGCTTTCTGCCAGAGTGTAGTGTAGGTGCTACTCCACAAATAAGCCTATCATAGTGATAAGTGTTTATGCTGAGAAATACATAGAACTCTTGCTCCATCTCCATCTGTAGGTAGGCCTCAGCTAAGCCCACTTAGCTGAAGTGCTTTTCTCCTGAAAGGTTTGCAAAGATATGCTCTATCCTGGGCAAAAGATATTGATCTACTTTCAGTACTTGGTTGATGGTGACCTTTAAATCACCACAGATCCTGATAGATCCATCCTTCTTGACTACCGGGTCCATGAGCTCACCTCAATCTTGGAAAGAATTCCTTCAGCCTCCACACAATTTAGCTCACTCCTTATACCACTGGATACTACAAGGAACTGCATGGGCTTTGTAAATCTTGAGTGTGGCATTTTCATTTGACACTATTTTACCCTTGTCTGAGTTTTCCAGTGCCATCCTTGAACACTGTTGTGGCATCATCCGGTACCTTTCTTAATTTGCTTTCAGTTGACTCTTTTGCAGAGAATGTGGCATGCAAATGGTGGATGGATCTCCAATCAAGTTGTAGTCATCTCAGCCAATCACAGCCCCAGCATGCTGTCCCTCCTGTTTTTACCACATACAAGTTTAATGTGGCTTGTTGTTTGTTTTATTTTACTGTTTCGAATGCCATTCCCACAGGAGTTATCTCTTCTCCAGTGTAAGTTCTTAACTGAATATCTGCAGGCTTCAGTTCAGTATCTTTGAAATGCCGTTCAAACTCATTTTGTAGAATGACTGAAACAGTCCAATTCCATTTTAATTAATTCGCCGTTCACTTCTGGTGTAAGCCATATTGCTTATCTCTTATCAGCTCTCACATTGTAGATCTCAAGGCTACTCAGTCCTATGTCACTCTCATCATTATCAGATTTTTCATCAACAACCTGAAGATTAGTGCTCTATTTGAAATTACAATTTGAATTTTATCTTCATCTCTTCCCTGTGCAGTTAATTTCTTTTTGCCCGCCTGCCAAGCTCCTTATATGTGTCCTGCTTTGTTGCACTTTCTGCAAGATTCACCTTTAAATCTGCATTGGTCTGGTGTACCTACCAGAATGATTTCAAAATTTGTTTGACCAGACATGTTTCTGTTTAGATATTGCAATTTTGCTCACACTCATTTTCAATCCTGACTGGAACTCAATTGCATCTCTGACTGTTATTTCTATTGATACTGTGATTTCAACTGCTCTTTTAAATGTGAGTTGTGCTTCAGTTACACACACATTTCCCAGACCATAGTGCTACAATAACTGACTTCAAGACCGATGAATGGACAGAGACGTTACACTGAGTGGTGAGAAGAAGGGAGGAGGGATTGCAGAGTTTCTAAATGAAAGACAGTGTAATCCCAGACACGCCATCATAAAGGAACTTTTTTGTAGCCCAGATATCAAGCTTTTAGCCATTGGGATAGAACTGTATTATTTGCTTCAGTAATTCTCAACTGCAGTTTTAGTTGTTGTTTACATTCAACTGTCGGTTGATGTGAATGCAGTGTGCAATGCTGTTCTTTCAACTGTCACTAGAATACAAACTCAATATCCCAATGCTTTTGTGGTTGTTACTGGGGATTTTAATCATGTTTCTCTCGAGTCAACAATACCAACTTTTTATCAGTATGTCAGCTGCCCTACAATAGAATACTTGACCCTCTGAATGCGAATGTAAAGGACACACACTGTGCTGCTGCCCTTCCCCCACTTGGCAGATCTGATCACAACCTGGTCCTGCCAACACCCAGGTACCTGCCTCTTGTCCAGCGGCAGCCTGCGTCAACAAGGATTGTGAGGAGCTGATTCAGGATGTGTCACAATGGGGGCGTAGGGAACGGACCCAAATGCAAGACACAGACGCTGAAGTACAAGGAACAGGACTTGACTAGAGTAGGGATTTGACAGGATACAGACAAGGAGCAGGGACAAGAACGCAGACTGGAGCTAGGACAAGGACTAGACAGGAAACCCCAGCAAGGAACTATGAACTAGGAGCCTGGGCTTGGACTCTGAGCCAGAGACTGGACAAGGACCCAGGACCTGGGTCTTGCCTTGGGCTCGGACCCCAGAACCAGGCAAGGACATGACATGGCTACCAGACAGGACGTGGCTGGGGTCTTGGCTCCTCAACTTGGAGACAGGCTGGGGTCTTGGCTCCTCAACTTGGAGACAGCCTGGGGTCTTGGCCCTTGAGGCTGCAGGCAGGGGCCTTGGTCCTTGGAATGTGGAAGCTGATAACTCAGAGGCTGGAGCTCAGCGACAGGGTGGGAACTGTACATCAACATAGAGCCGGGACTTATCCTTTTAAAAGCCGGGACTCATCTTTAACACGACACCAACATGAGACAGGACAGTACATAGACATAGAGCCGGGACATATACTTAGACAAGCCAGGACTCAACCTCTCCACACCAAGGTGGGACAGGACCATCCATCGGGTAACAGCAGAACGGCCAGACTTACCCAACAGAGGCAAAGACAAGACAAGACAAGACAAGACAGGTCCCCCCACAGGGCAACAGCAGAAAGCCCTGACTTACCCCACGGAGGCGAGGACAAGACAAGACAGATCCCCCCACAGGGCAACTGTAGAACGGCCTGACTTACCCCACGGAGGCGATGAGAAGAGACAAACACCAAGGAATGACAGACAGTTCCATCTCTGCATCGGGGTTGTTCCGAGTAGCAGTTATGGCCAGCAGCCTCAGCTGGCTGCGGAAACAGCCAGATCCCTACTTGGCTAGGAGTGGCTGGCAGCCACTCAGCTGGCCCAGGAAACAGCCGAATCCATACAACAAAAACAGCTTTGACTACCGACAGCAAGGCTCCATGAAGGAATGGTTCCCCAACACGGCCTAAAGATGGACCTCCTGCCATCTGCTCCCCCATTTGCCCAGACCACACACCCTCCCTGCTCCCGAAGCCTTCTCTCTCCACCCCTCCCTCCTCTCTTTTTATTGCTTGTGCTCCAAACCCCCCAGCCTTGGAGTATCCTGTCTCCATGGGGATGACCATCCTCCCCCATCTGACCGTGACTGCAGGCCAGGTTAAGAGACAGCTGGAGAGACGACATCAAGGCAAGGCTGTCGGACTGGATGGTATCGATCCCGGGGTACTGAAGCCTTGTGCAAGCCAGCTGTCTGTTATTTTACAGCACCTTTACGCTCTGACTCTGAGGCAGGTAAAGATTAGGTTATTAGATTATGAGGACAAGCAGAGAACATAAATCATAGTACAATTGTATCTGCTTTATTATTTGATACATTATTATTTCACATTGGTAGATTATTATTGTGTATATTATTATTATTTTGTACGTTATTATTAGTTAAGTCTGCATACTGCCAGCTGTGTTTTTAAATGTTGCAGCAGTAACTAAAGACTTTCCCTCTTGGATCAATAATGTAATAATAATCATCATCATTATTATTATTATTATTGTTATTCTATTATTAGTTAGCTGTTTTTAGTGCTTTCTTGTAAGGTTCCACAGACTGAACAATCTCTCAGGGCTTCATTAAGCCCATTACTGAACTGACAAAGCTTCAATTTCTTCAATTCAGACACGTAGACTGAAAAGGATTCCCCTTCCTTTTGATTCCTTATGAAATCTAAAACATTTGGCAATCAACAAAGGTTTTGATCCTAAACATTCCTGCATTATGCTCACGATATCAACAAAGCTAATTACTGCTGATTTGGTTGGAGCAGTCAAACTTCTAAGCAAACAGTATGTTTGTCCGCCTATTGCACTGATCAACACTGGCACTCACTTCTTGTTAGCTATTTTATTTGCTTCGAAGTATTGCTCAATTCATTCAGTATACATCATCCAGTTATCTATTATTCATTTGAATGCACCTCTCTTTCCAATGTAGCCAGCCTTTTCTGCTTATTTATTTATTTATTATTATGATCACCCTGCTTATGAACCCATGGCTGTACTTGCTGCTTGTTAATTTTGTCTGTTTTCTACCTTCTTTTTAACCTGAACATGTCTCTCCCCTTCATAAGGAAAACGTGCTGCACTTCACCAGGTAGGTCATGACCTTGGGTTTGTTTTAAAACTTCCTCATCACCACGGGAACTAAGGATACTTGCCGACTTAGTTTCTCCTTACTTCTTACATATAACCCATAATTAATTATGTAAACAAACAATGTTTCATCATACAATATATTTACAATATTACTCAAATATTACTGAAATATTGAATACACTATAGATATGGCCCATATCATCGCGGGTAAAGCCCACTCCACCATTGAGCACATCCACATGGAACACTGTCCCAAGAAAGCAGCATCAATGGCCCCCACCATCCAGGCCTTGCTGTCTACTTACTGCTGCTATCTGGAAGAAGGTTCAGGAGCCTCAGGTCTCACACCACCGGGTTCAGGAACAGTTATTACCCCTCAACCACCAGCTCCTTGAGCCAGAAGGGATCGACTTCGCTCATCCCATCAATGAACTGTTCTCACAGCCTATGGACTCACTTTCAAAGATGCTTCATCTCATGTTCTTGATATTAATCACTTATTTGTTTCTTTTCTTTTGTATTTGCACAGTTTATTGTCTTTTGCACAATTTTTGTTTGTCCAATGGTTAGTTGTTCTGGTCAAGATGGTGCCTCCATACAATTCTCCTTCAGTCAACATCTTCTGGATAGATAATGAAACCATCGCTTCCATTCCTTTCATGTCTTTTATGTTTGTTTCTCATTTTGAATGTGACTCTGGAACTGTTGGAGCCTTTGTTTTGCTGTTTGGAGATTGTTTAGGTGCTTCAGCGCTCTGCAGTTTCCGAGGGGATTCCGGGAGGCAGAGACAGTGTGAGTGAACCTCGTGGTGAGAAGGCTGCTGGATGTGGGCAAGCCGATGCTTGGCTCCATTTTGCTGATTATAGCTTCCATGATTCGCAAGGTGCTGAGGGAGATGGAAGCATCGAAGCAAATGCAGAGGGTGAGCGCCGAATGCCTGTCTTTTGATAGGTTGTTCTGTACCAGCGAGCGGAGCGAGATACCCAGGTTTATTCTGTGTTTTGGATTTGGACTTTAGACTATAGACTCTTTTTTTCTGTCTTATAGTTTTTATATTCTGCATGTTTTTCGCCCGATCATCATGGTTTTTTTGTGTGGGGAGGGGGATTTGGGGGGGGCCATCGATGTGCCTGATCCGTTTTATTCATTTTTCTTGTGAGATGAGGGATTTGGGAGTCAATGTGCTGGATCCATTTTATTCAGTTTTTTTTTCGCACAGGAGAGATCTGGGGGTTGATGTGCCTGATCTGTTTTGTTTGGGTTTTTTTGTGTGAGAGGAGGGATTTGGAGGGTGTTGGTGTGCCTGTTCCATTTTTGTTTGTTTTTTTTGGCGGGGAGGTGGGATTTTGAGGTTGATTATCGTGCTGCCTTTCTTTTCTTTCCACTACACTACCATGCCCCTGCATTGTCAGATATAATAATCATATATCATTGATATACACAGGAGATGTGCCATATTATGTCATGGTTACAGAGAGGTTCCACGTGCTTAGTTGCTACCCAGCATCACCTGATCATAAACACAAGCCAGACTTCTAGTCTCCTTCATTCTCACACCTTGGTAAGATCACAGATCATCCCAACTGTCATATTATTTGAATTGGTCTATTCATGGAACAAGGTTTTTAAAAAGGTTTTTTATCATGCTCACAGCCATGCATGTCTGTATAAGAGGACAACATCCAAGAGTTCCTAGTCCCCAGTAATCATCTGCTTAATGAGCCCTGCTGGCAAGCAACAGTGGTGGTCTGAGGAAGGGAACAGCAGATCATTTGCCCAAAGGTAAGTGTGACAATGGCAGGAGTTGGCTAGCAACAGTGGGGTCAAAAGGAATATGAACAGAATCCTAGTTGAGAAACCACACTCGAGCATCTGCACAGCAGCAGTTATTCAATCTCAGACCACCCAAATGAAGGAAAAAGAAGAAAGTAAAGTAAGCTCCCAGAGGACTTCAATGAGTACATTTTAAATCCTTTACCAGGAATTCATTGGAGGGACGACTTGGTTAAAAGCCCTGGAATTCCTTTTAGAAACAGAGCTTTCCATACTGCATGTGCATTTTGCAAGTGGTGTAGTTAAGGGTCATAGTTGCTTCTGGAAATTATTTCTGGAAAAGTATTCCACAACGTCCACCAAAAATAGGCTGAAGTTCAAAGCCAATGCACTGAAGAATGCAGATAGCATTTTTTTCCTGAAATATTAATTGCTGGTAGTTCTGGAGAGAGAATGGTGGTTGTGTATGATGGGAATCATCCTACTAACATAACTTACCCTGCTTGTTAACCACTGCATGACGGAACAGAACTTCCCCCAGCCATCTTGGACCCCACCATGCCACTGGATCCCAGAGGGGATATCGAGAGGGTGGCTTGGACCTGTGCAACCCCCTACTCACCTAAAATCCACTCACGCACACGCTGTTCCTTTCTGAGGAGTGGGGTTCCACCCCACTAACTGACTGAAAGGAACCATCATCATCCTATGGGATGGATAGCCAAGGAGAGATAGCCAGAGATATGATACTCTTGGTCTATCTGAAGACATTATATTTGTTTGTGATTGTCTTGTGCCTTTGTTGACTCTCTGCACTGCTTTCACTGGACGTTTCCGATAGCGGGGGAGTCTAGGGCCAGAGGGCACAGCCTCAGGATAGAAGGATGTCCCTTTAGAACAGAGATAAGGAAGAGTTTCTTTAGCCAGAGGATGGTGAGTCTGTGGAAGCCATTGCCACAGATGGATGTGGAGGCCAATTCAGTGGGTATATTTAAAGCTGATATCAGTAGGTTCGTGATTATAAAGGGCATCAAAATTTATGGTGAGAGGACAAGAGAATGGGCTTGAGAGGGATAATAAATCAGCCATGATGGAAGGGCAGAGCAGACTCAATGGGCTGAATGGCCTAATTCAGCTGCTCCCTCTTATGGTCTTATGGTCTTATGTTCAAGGGGTGTGAGCAGGAGGAAGTGCTGGGGGTGGTGTGTGGTGCTAACTTCAGAACAATGATCATGTATCCATTGGTTGAACATATCATCAGAGAATGATAGATATGTTTCAGTATTTTGGATACCACAGTAGTGTAGCAGTCAGTGCAATGCTATCAGAGTTCAGGGCATTGGGTTTTGGAGTTCAATTCCAATATCACCTATAAGAAGTCTGTAGGTCTTCCCCGTGGGATGCATGCATTTCCTCTGGGTGCTCTGGATTCCTCCCACAGTGTAAGGACATACCAGTTAATAGGTTCATTAATCATTGTAAATTGCCCTGTGATTAGGCTGGGGTTAAATCAGGGGTTGCTGGGGGGCATGGCTCGAAGAGCAGGAAAAGTCTTTTCTGTGCTGTATCTCAATAAATAAATACTCTTGTCCTTTTATTGCATTTGGGGAGGAGACCATGCAATATTGCTGAGTTATATTAATATATGAACAATGTTTAAGGAAGTTATGCACACTGTTATTTCCTTAAAGATGGAATATTGCACAGTCTGTAAGAAGTTCAGAACATTACCATCATAAAATGTAAAAATTCAGTAGCTTGGAGAACATTGCAGACATTGGACTATTCCAAGAATTTCATGAATTATAATCATACTGGTGCTTCAGTGTGCTCAGTAATACAGAGCTGATAACACAAAAATATTCAACATCAAACAGATAAGCAAGAAGTGTAGGTTTTTTAAGATTCCAACTCATGTAAACTCTAACTTTAACATTGCAATATATTCACAGATCTATTATTTTCTGTGCAAGTATTAAAACATCCTGGTAGAACATAGAATATATCTCAGATTTGTCAAGGGCTAAGATACGAGAAGTTTTCATCTGGAACGTTAAACTCCTGTTTACAGGTGCAGGCAAAATCTACTCTGAGTTTTCCAGCCTTTCTGCTTTTTGTTTAGATTTCCAACAATTTTGGCCAAGTTTGGAGAGATTCCTTTTACTTCAAGGACTTGGAGTGTGTTGACAACTCTCAGTCATACTGACAGCTGCTGTTGGCACCAAAGCAAATTGAAGTCAGCACAACAACCACATCCAAAACTGGGGAATACATTATAAACTTCAGAGAGAGGGAAATGATTTCAAGGGTGTAATCTATATCCCTGTTTTAGACAACAGCTGGACGTTGCTCAGCTTCTGCTTGCATGGTCCATGGTATCATTTTGATCTAATTCCTGCCCGTTTTACTCAGAGTATTTACAATTACATATCATTCGGTAACAAGCAGATTTCTGAAAAATTGATTCAAGCACGTCAATACTAATTTAATAAATATGGTAATGACTGCAGTAAAACTGCAAGAGGAAATGTTATCATTTAAGTTCTATTTTCCTCAATGTTTCACTCCACCAATTGATAGATTAATTTTAATTTCTGTCGCATATAATCTTACTACTGAGGAGAACATGTTAAATTGCAGATTTTGGAATGCGAAACAAGAACAAAATGCTGGAGGAACTCACCCAGTCAAGCGGCATCTGCGGAAAGAGTAACAGTTAATGTTTCAGTTCAGGGCCCTTCTTCAGACTGGAAGAGGTGGTAGCACGGTGGCATAGTGGTTAGCGTAACACTATTACTGCACCAGCAACCCGGGTTCAATTCTCGCTGCCGTCAGTATGGAGTTCGTCATGACCACATGGGTTTCCTCCAGGTGCTCCAGTTTCCTCCCACATTCCAAAGATGTATGGGTTTGTAGATGAATTGGAGACATGGGTGGTGCAGCTCGTTTGGCTGGAAGGACCTGTCGCTGTGCTGCACCCCTAATTAAATAAAAAATAAAAAGAGTGGAGGAGTTATGAATCTCTGACTCGGGACCTCATTCTGGCTGCTGACATTAAACATCCTCTATATTATCAACTACCTCTAGCTTGCTGCTTTAGAATTGGATATAGAAACATAGAAACATAGAAAATAGGTGCAGGAGTAGGCCATTCGGCCCTTCAAGCCTGCACCGCCATTTATTATGATCATGTCTGATCATCCAACTCAGAACCCTGTACCAGCCTTCCCTCCATACCCCCTGATTCCCGTAGCCACAAGGGCGATATCTAACTCCCTCTTAAATATAGCCAATGAACTGGCCTCAACTGTTTCCTGTGGCAGAGAATTCCACAGATTCACCACTCTCTGTGTGAAGAAGTTTTTCCTAATCTCAGTCCTAAAAGGCTTCCCCTTTATCCTCAAGCTGTGACCCCTCGTTCTGGACTTCCCCAACATCGGGAACAATCTTCCTGCATCTAGCCTGTCCAATCCCTTTAGGATTTTATACGTTTCAATCAGATCCCCCCTCAATCTTCTAAATTCCAACGAGTACAAGCCCAGTTCATCCAATTTTTCTTCATATGAAAGTCCTGCCATCCCAGGAATCAATCTGGTGAACCTTCTTTGTACTCCCTCTATGGCAAGGATGTCTTTCCTCAGATTAGGGGACCAAAACTGCACACAATACTCCAGGTGTGGTCTCACCAAGGCCTTGTACAACTGCAGTAGTACCTCCCTGCTCCTGTACTCGAATCCTCTCGCTATAAATGCCAGCATAACATTCGCCTTTTTCACCGCCTGCTGTACCTGCATGCCCACTTTCAATGACTGGTGTATAATGACACCCAGGTCTCATTGCACCTCCCCTTTTCCTAATCGGCCACCATTCAGATAATAATCTGTTTTCCTATTTTTGCCACCAAAGTGGATAACTTCACATTTATCCACATTAAATTGCATCTGTCATGAATTTGCCCACTCACCCAACCTATCCAAGTCACCCTGCATCCTCTTAGCATCCTCCTCACAGCTAACACTGCCGCCCAGCTTCGTGTCATCCGTAAACTTGGAGATGCTGCATTTAATTCCCTCATCCAAGTCATTAATATATATTGTAAACAACTGGGGTCCCAGCACTGAGCCTTGCGGTACCCCACTAGTCACTGCCTGCCATTCTGAAAAGGTCCCGATTATTCCCACTCTTTGCTTCCTGTCTGCTAACCAATTCTCTATCCACATCAATACCTTACCCCCAATACCATGTGCTTTAAGTTTGCACACTAATCTCCTGTGTGGGACCTTGTCAAAAGCCTTTTGAAAATCCAAATATACCACATCCACTGGTTCTCCCCTATCCACTCTACTAGTTACATCCTCAAAAAATTCTATGAGATTCGTCAGACATGATTTTCCTTTCACAAATCCATGCTGACTTTGTCCGATGATTTCACCGCATTCCAAATGTGCTGTTATCACATCTTTGATAACTGACTCCAGCAGTTTCCCCACCACCGACGTTAGGCTAACCGGTCTATAATTCCCCGGTTTCTCTCTCCCTCCTTTTTTAAAAAGTGGGGTTACATTAGCCACCCTCCAATCCTCAGGAACTAGTCCAGAACCTAACGAGTTTTGAAAAATTATCACTAATGCATCCACTATTTCTTGGGCTACTTCCTTAAGCACTCTGGGATGCAGACCATCTGGCCCTGGGGATTTATCTGCCTTTAATCCCTTCAATTTACCCAACACCACTTCCCTACTAACATGTATTTCGCTCAGTTCGTCCATCTCACTGGATCCTCTGTCCCCTACTATTTCTGGAAGATTATTTATGTCCTCCTTAGTGAAGACAGAACAAAAGTAATTATTCAATTGGTCTGCCATGTCCTTGCTCCCCTTAATCAATTCACCTGTTTCTGTCTGTAGGGGACCTACATTTGTCTTTACCAGTCTTTTCCTTTTTACATATCTATAAAAGCTTTTACAGTCAGTTTTTATGTTCCCTGCCAGTTTTCTCTCATAATCTTTTTTCCCCTTCCTAATTAAGCCCTTTGTCCTCCTCTGCTGAACTCTGAATTTCTCCCAGTCCTCAGGTGAGCCACTTTCTCTGGCTAATTTGTATGCTTCTTCTTTGGAATTGAGACGATCCCAAATTTCTCTTGTCAGCTGCAGGTGCACTACCTTCCTTGATTTATTCTTTTGCCAAACTGGGATGAACAATTGTTGTAGTTCATCCATGCAACCTTTAAATGCTTGCCATTGCATATCCACCGTCAATCCTTTAAGTGTCATTTGCCAGTCTATCTTAGCTAATTCACGTCTCATACCTTCAAAGTTACCCCTCTTTAAGTTCAGAACCTTTGTTTCTGAATTAACTATGTCACTTTCCATCTTAATGAAGAATTCCACCATATTATGGTCACTCTTACCCAAGGGGCCTCTTACGACAAGATTGCTAATTAACCCTTCCTCATTGCTCAAAACCCAGTCTAGAATAGCCTGCTCTCTAGTTGGTTCCTCGAAATGTTGGTTCAAAAAACCATCCCGCATACATTCCAAGAAATCCTCTTCCTCAGCACCTTTACCAATTTGGTTCACCCAATCTACATGTAGATTGAAGTCACCCATTATAACTGCTGTTCCTTTATTGCACACATTTCTAATTTCCTCTTTAATACCATCTCTGACCTCACTACTACTGTTAGGTGGCCTGTACACAATTCCCACCAGCGTTTTCTGCCCCTTAGTGTTATGCAGCTCTACCCATATCGATTCCATATCTTCACGGCTTATGTCCTTCCTTTCTATTGCGTAAATCTCATCTTTAACCAGCAACGCCACCCCACCTCCTTTTCTTTCATGTCTATCCCTCCTGAATATTGAATATCCCTGAACGTTGAGCTCCCATCCTTGGTCACCCTGGAGCCATGTCTCTGTGATCCCAACTATGTCATAATCATTAATAACAATCTGCACTTTCAATTCATCCACCTTGTTACGAATGCCCCTTGCATTGACACACAAAGCCTGGAACAAGGACACTGGAAGCCAACTGATGCTATAGCAGCTACTTAGCATTGGTGAACAAAGATAAATTCTCACCCCGCTCAGGCCTGGATTCAGCTTTATGGAATGGGAATTCCCAGAAATAAATTAAAATACTCATTGATGGTCAAAGGTTTTTGGAAATCAGAAATAAATGTTAAAAGCAGTGGAAATACTCAGCAAGTCAAGCAGCAACTGTGAAAAAGAAACAGACTTAATGTGACTTAACCCAATAACCAAAAGCAAAGGAAAGATGGAAAGGACTGAGATGAAACTTCTCATGTGTGAATGCTCAAAGCTAGCAGAATCCAGTTTACTGTTACAGTGGTGACATTTAAGCAATCTGTTCACACTCAATATGTATGCAGGCAGAGATAAATGATAGATATCAGAGGATGTTGGACCTCCAGAAGTAAGGCTGTCTGGTTTGGAGGATGGGAAAGGATATCTCCTTCCTCTTTGCATTAAAAAAGGTACTGCCATTCATTTCAAATGCTATGGAATATACTTTCACAAGTAACATCTGAAAGTTAATACACAACAGTGATGCTGTCTGAAGTAAAATACATTTCCAACGAACCAAAAGTAATGAGGAGGTTATCCAACCATCACAACAAACTGTGAAGTGAACCACAGTCAAATATACTGGGAAAGTTGTAGATTCCAATTTGTGACCGAAATATTCTTTCTGTAATGGAATTTAAAGTATTGTTTCAAAATACTTAGGAGGTCAGACAGCACCCATTGAAAGAAAACAGAATTAATCTTTCAGATCAATGTTTGAAAACAATTGTGTTTTAGAGAGGGGTAGAGGTGGAGAGAACAAAGAGAATACCTGTGATGAGAGGAACAGCAAACAACACAATCTTTTGTCCAGTTAATATCTCAATCATTTGAGAGAAGTAGAAAAAGATAAACATGTTGGAACTGGATGATGCAAAAGATAGCAGCTCCTGAAAGTCTAAAAATAGCAGAAAATGCTGTGAATCCGCTACAGATCAGGTGGCATCGGTGGAGAGTGTTGAGGAAGCAGGGAGTCTGCAGAAGGACTTAGACAAATTAGGAGAATGGGAAAAGAGGTGGCAGATTGGATACAGTGACAGGAAGTGTATGGTGGAATGAGTAAAAGCATAGACTATTTTCTTAACAGGGAGAAGATTCAAAAATCTGAGGTGTAACGAGACTCGGGAGACTTTGTGTAGGATTCCCTAAAGGTTAGTTTGCAGCTTGAATCAGTGGTGAGGAAGGCAAATGCAATGTTAGCATTCATTTCAAGAGGACTAGAATATAAAGGCAAGGAGTAATGCAAAGGCTGTATAAATCACTGGTGAGGCTTCACTTGAAGTATTGCGAGCAGTTTTGGGCCCCTTATTCAAGAAAGGGTGCGCTGACATTGAAGAGGGTTTGGAGGAGGTTCATGATAATGATTCCGGGAATGAAAAGGTTATCATATGAGCAGCGATTGAAGGCGCTGGGCCTGTACTCACTGGAATTTAGGAGAATGAGGGAGGATCATTGAAACCAATTGAATGCTGAAAGACCTAGATGGAGTGGATGTGAAGAGGATGTTTCCTTTGGTGGGGGAGTCTAGGACCAGAAGGCACAGACTCAATATAGAGGGACGTCTATTTAGAACAGAGATGATGAGACAGTGGTAAATCAGTGGAATTCATTGCCACTGGCGGCTGTGGAGACCAGGTCACTAGATGCATTTAAGGCAGAGATTGATAGGTTCTTGATTAGTCAGGGCATGAAAGATTATGGGGAGAAGGCAGAAGAATGGGGCTAAGAGGGACATGGATCACCATGATGATCAGACAATGGACCAAATAGCCTAATACTGCTCCTATGTCTTATGGTCTTATGGAGTGAGAAAAACTGAGTCAACTTTATAAATAGACGACCTCACAATAGAACTGGCAATTTCTGATACAAATAGGGAAGTCTGGTTCTGGGGAATTGGAGAATTCAATATTGAGTCCCAAAGGTTGCACTTTTCCCAGCTGGCAAATGAGCTGCTGTTTCTCAAATTTATGATTAGGTTGATTAAACCAGTTTAGGAGCCCAAAGGCAGAAAGGTCAGAGTGAGAGTGAGACAGAGAGGAAAAGTGACAGGCAACTGGAAAGTTGGGATCACCCTTGCAGAATGAACTGAGTTTCCTCTGAAAAGTATCCCTCACTTTATACCTGATCTCTCCAGTGTTGTGCAAACTATGTCATAAGTACAAAAATCTAACAATCTAAAATGGAAAAGTGCAAGAGAATTGATGCATCACTTGGAAGGGTTTGTTTGGGTTCTTGAATTGTGGAAGAGTTGAAGTAAAAGAGCAGATATTGTAAGTCATGCAGTTGTGGGTAAACTGGTGGGTAAATGGAAGCTCTGGGCTTTTTCTCTCCATCGAGGTTACCCTACCAGCTGAGGATTTCCAGCACATCCTGTTTTTCATATAGATTTCCAGTGTCTTCAGTGTACTGATTCTCATGTGCAAAATGCATGGTAGACTATGTTATCCTTCTAGTCTTATACAACCACTGACCAAATATATCACCTCCTCATGCAGGTCTGCAGATCATTGGCATCGCTTGTAGATGTTAAGGAAATCAGATCAACAGGGAAGGCACCATATATGGAGAGGAAGCAGATTCAAGCTTTCAGGTCAACAGAGTTTCAATAGAACTGGAAAAAACCTTAGAAATCAAATGAGCCTTATGTTGCTGAAAAGAGGGAGGATGGGAAGAAAATGAGAAACTAGAAACATAAAATACTGGAGGAACTCAGCAGGCCAGGCAGCATCTATTGGAAAGAGTACAGTCAAGGTTTCAACCCAAAACGTCAACTGTACTCATTTCCATAGATGCTGCCAGGCCTGTTGAGTTCCTCCAGCATTTTGTGTGTGTTGCTCAGATTTCCAGCATCTGCAGATTTTCTCTTGTTTGCGAGGTATAGAGACCAAGAGAATCTAACAATACTCATGGTGGTGGTGTCAGCTGAGCAGGAGGTAGGGGTAAACACTTGGTAATTCATTGATGACCTCTCTGGAGAAATTCTAACTGGAAGGAGATGAAAGAGAACAGCAGAGGAGTGAAGAAACATACATTCTGAAACTGTAGGATTTACCATGTAAGATGCAGCTGCAGATGCTGAAAGACTGAAATCAAAATCCTCAGCAAGTCAGGCAGCAGCTATGGGGAGAGAAAAACTCATTTCAGGTTGATGACCTTTCATCAGATCTAGCCGATAATGGCTGGCAACTTGAAATTGTTGAGCTCAACGTAAAGGAGTGAGGAATATCACATACCAGATCAGAAGAGGAGGTGCCGTTCTGTGAATGGACCATTAAGGTGCCAGGAAACGGACAGCTTCGGGTCTGAGCAGATTGAGCAGATGTGTTCTATAAGCAATTCCCCAATGTAAGAGAACCAAATGTGGTATACTAAATTGGAAGAATTGTAAATGAATTGCTCCTTCACCTGCAAGGTACAATCAGATCTCTGAAAGAGGTTAAAGGACACGTTGGCATCTCCTGTAGTTGTGTGGGAAGATGCTGTGAAAAGGAGAGTAGATGGTGATGAAGATGTAAGGACAAACTTACTGGTGGATGCTGTATCAGCATCTATGGAAATGAGTAAATGGATTTTAGTAAGGCTTCTGACAAGATTTCCCATGGTCGGCTCATTCAGAAAGTCAGAAGGCATGAGATCCAGGGAAACATGCCTGCGTGAATTCAGAATAGGCTTGCCTTGGTATCAGATGGGATGCATGCTGCATGGAGACCCATGAGCAATTGTGTTTGGTGGAGATCTGTTCTGGGACCTTTGTGATTTTTATAAATGAGGAAGTGGAAGGGTTTGATAGTAAGTTTGCAAATGCCACAAAAGTTGATGGTGTGGTGGTGTAGAAGATTGTCAATGGAACAGTCACAGGGTACAGAGCTGGGCTGGGAAGTGGGCAGATGGAATTCTACCCAGAAACGTGTGAAGGGATTCACTTTGGAAGCTCTAACTTTAAGATTGCAAGGTTAATTGCAGGATTCTTAACACTGTGGCCGAACGGAGGGTTCTTGGGGTCCACACCCATAGATCCCTCAAAGTTGCAATTCAAGTTGATAGGATGATTAAGAAGGCATATGGCGTGTTGGTCTTCATTAGTCGGGGGACTGAGTTCAAGACCTACGTGGTAATGTTGTAGCTCTATTAAACTCTGTTTAGACCACTCTTTAAAAAATGTGAGATGAGTAAAATCGCAGATGCTGGAAATCTAAGCAACACACACAAAATGCTGGAGGAACTCACTAGGTCAGGCAGCATCTATGGAAAAGAGTAAACAGTCGACGTTTTGGGCCGAGACCCTTCATCAGGACTGAGAAAAAAGGTGAGAAGTTAGAGCAAGAAAGCGGGGGCAGGGAAGGAAGAGGTAAAAGGTAGCAGCTGTGTGGTAAACCATGTATATATGTTGTAACTGGGTTAACTGCCTGGACGCGCCCCTCTGCTGACTGCCCCTGTGGCTCCTCCCACAGAATCCTGTATAAAGGTGTCTCGCCTTGCCCCTCCCCCTCAGTCCGGGGGCAGACACTCACCCTGGAGGTCGTATTGTACAGCGAATAAAAGCCTTTCAGTATTTTACCCAACCTCAGTCTTTTGGAGTTATTGAAGGTGCTTCAAGCTGATAGGTGAAACCGAGAGACGGGGTGGGGTGAAGTAAATGGCTGGGAAGCTGATAAGTGAAAGAGATAAAAGGTTGGAGAAGGAGGAATATGATAGGAGAGGGTAGAAGGCCATGGACAAAGGGAAAGGGGAGGAGCACCAGAGGGAGGTGATGGGCAGGTAAGGAGGTAAGGTGAGAGAGAGAAAAAGGAATGGGAATGGTGAATGGGGGGGGGGGTACTTACCAGAAGATCGAGAAATTGATGTTCATACCATCAGGTTAGAGGCCACCCAGAAGGAATATAAGGTGTTGCTCCTCCAACCTGAGTGTGGCCTCATTTCGGCAGTAGAGGAGGCCATGGACTGACATGTTGGAAGGGGTTGGGAAGTAGAAATGAAGTGGGTAGCCACCTGGAAATACTGCTTTTTCTGGCGGACGGAGCGTAGGTGCTCAGTGATGACAGGGGATGAGACACAACTTGATCGAGGTGTTTAAGATGGATAAGAGGCATAGATAGAGTGGACAGTCTGCATCTTTTTTTTTCCCAGAGTGGTGATGGCTAATACATCTATGGTGACTGGAGGAAAATATAGCGGATGTCAGAGTGCATCAAACCCACTGCCAGGGATGGTGATAGAGGTAGATACATTAGGGACATTTAAAAGACTCTTGAAAAAGCACAAGAATGGAAGCAAAATGGAGGGCTATGTGGGAGGGAAGAGTTAGATTGATTTGGCCTTGGTTAAAGGGTCAGCACAACATTGTGGGCTGAAGGGCCTGTACAGTGCTGTATTGTTCTATGATCTATGATTTATGTTGTATGAACTAGAAAGTGAGGGAAGGAACAGTAGCAGAGAAGGTAAAAATGTTCCCATTGTAACATCTCATCAAAAGTAGAACATATTTAAAAGGATCATCTCAGGATTCAAGATTTCTTATTGTCATTCTTCAGTAAACGATGAAAAAGAGAACAGAGGATTGTTACTCCAATGCAACATAAAAACAGAACAACATAAAGAACATGTTCAAAAAGCACAATAAGTATAAATACATTAGGTAGCTTATATACACTGACTGATTGTATGTCCATAAAGTAATACTGGGCACAGGAGTGTTGGTACCTAAGGTAACTCTGACAGGAAATGATTAAGTACTGGTGGGGGTTGTGGAGGGGTGGGTTACTGGGTGGAGGTGTTGAACAGCCTGACAGTTTTGAGGAAGTAACTGTTTTTGAGTCTGTGTAGCCTCTTCCCTGATGAGTGGGTGGGATCCTTCATGATATTGCTAGCCACTTTCTAGCACCATTCTGTATACAGGTATATAGAGTCATAGAACACCACAGCACTGAAGCAGGACCTTCAGCCCATTGATTCTGTGCCAAGCCATTAATCTGCCTAGTCCCATCACCCTGCACCTGGACCATAGCCCTCCATATCCCTCCCATCTATGTACCCATCCAAATTTCTCTTAAATGTTGAAATTGAACTTGCATTCTCCTTCATCTTGTCTGCTAGAGCAATATCATGCCTTCTTTTAGCCCTCCTGATTTCCTTCTTAAGTGTTCTCTTGCATTTCTTATACTCCTCAAGTACCTCATTTGCTCCTTCCTGCCTATACCTGCTATGCGCCTCCTTCTTCTTAGAGTGATGCAGCATGTTAGGATGCTCTCAAACACGCCTCTGTAGAAGGCTGTGAGTATTGATGTGCATGGCCCATCTGTTCAGTTTGGGAGCTACTCTGGTAGAAGGTGTGAGAATAAAACTTCTCTTTGTCCTGGGAGAAAAGGGGGTGAGATTGGAACTTTATGAGATGGAGCAATTTGAGAGTCCCGTCCATCATGTTGGAGAGGAAGCTGCAGTTGAGGAAAAACAATAACTTCTTGAAAAGTGGGAGTGGATGGTGTAGTCGTTAAGAACAGATATGATGAAGATGGAGAAACTGGGAGAATGGGTCCATACAGGAAACAGGAAGGAAGTGTGGTAAAGAAGCTGCAGCAGTCTGTGGTCTGTAAGGTGGAATCTTTCACTGGGAGATTAAATAAATTGGATGAGGTCCACGGAGGAAGCTTTGGGAAAAGAATGAGTCTGACTTTTTTATCAACAGACCTTTTGATATTTATTATCTTAGCATCGCTGCCGATACTGAACTGAAAATTGTTCTCACTAACATGCATCTGTCAGCACATCAGGTTCTGAAACATATGTAGAATATTGATATCAAAATCCAGAGACTGAGAGAAAACGGAAATAACACTGCCTGCAGAACTATGCTGCTCTCAGGAAGCTAGATATCAAAAGCAGAACCTGCAAGAAGGAACCTGCATTCAAAAACAATGTGTGAAAAGCATGAAGTCTTTTGGCAAAGTACTTGTCACTTGATTATAGCTGATTTCTTACAAGATTATGAAGAATTTCAGAGCTTTGGTGAAGGGGTTCCTTGTCTTTTGAGATTAGTCGTCAGAAACTGAAGTCATTGACTGGTGCATTATGGGTGCCGAGGCTAATTAAGATGTTGTCTAGTCTGCATCCTTAAACAGGCTGTTGGGAAGCAGTGTAAAATGCTTTATATTTAGAATACATTGCAATTCTTTATGAAGAACAAAATGCTGTAGGAACTTAACAAGTCAGGCAGCATCTATGGAGGGGAATAAGCAGTTGACGTTTTGAGCAGAGACATTCATCAGATCTGAGACCAAAATGTCGAATTTTTATTCCCCTCCATAGATGAAGGGTCTCAGCCCGAAACAACAACTGTTTACTCTCCTCCAGTGATGCTACCTGACTTCTGACTTCCTCCAGCATTTTGTGCATGTTACTCAAGACTTCCAGTACCTGCAGAGTCTCTTGTGTTTATCTTTATGAAGAATATTAACACATGCAGAACTCAATAACTTCTTCACTCCTGCTGCCAGTTTACAACCTGTCTTTATCTTTGCATGTTCAGTGTTTGACTCCTTTCCTTTTCACTGCCTCAGGAGATAAGCCCTCTGTTAATATCCATTGCACACCAGCTAACTCCCACAGCTATCTCAACTACATTTTGTCCCATCCCGCACTCCTCCATTCCTCCTGTCCCTCTCTCCAGCGTACTTGCCTCAGTGTTGTGACTTTCCATACTAGTGTCTCTGAAGTGTTTTCTTTGTTTCTGGACTGCAGCTTCCCTGCTATGACTTTTAGCAAAGCCCTTGACCACACCTCATCCATTTCCTACCTCCATTCCAGGACAAAACAAGGATAGCCTTCTCCTGGCTCTCAGCTTCCAACCCACCAGCCTCTCTATTCAAGAGATTATCAGAATCAGGTTTCCTATCACTGGCATGTGACATGAAATTTGTTAATTTAGCATCAGCATTCATCATTAGATTCAACATTCAAGATGTAAGTGTCACGTGTGCATTGAAACACACAGTGGCATGCGTCATTTGCGTTAACAACCAGCAGACCCAATGATTGTGCTGGGACACCCGTAAGTGTCACCACACACTCTGATGTCAACACAACACGCCCGCAATGTTCAGCAGAACAGCACGGAACACAAAAGAACAGAACAGAACACAGCCTGCAACAAAGCAACAGCAAAACCAGTCCCATTCCTACACACGCACGTAGATCTGTAAGATCAAGGCTGGCCTTCTTCTCTGGGCACAGGTTTGGAACTGGACTTGCCAACACTGGGCCTTCAACCACCCCAGTGGACTCGCAGAGATTATTCTTTGCAATTTTCACCTCCGAAAATTCCACCATCAGACACATCTCCCCCCCACCCCCCCGCCACCCCTTTTAGCATTTTGCAGGGACCATTCCCTTCATGACGTCCTGGTCCTCTCGTCCATTTCTACTAGCCAACCCACTTCCTACAGCATTTTCCCTTCTAACTGCAAGCAATGCAACACCTTCCTCTCCACCATCCAGAGCCCCACACAGACTTTCCAGGTGAAGATGTAACTCTCTTGCACTTCCTCCAATCTAGTGCACTGTATTCATTGTGATCTACATAGGAGAGGCCAAACACAGACTGAGTGATCACTATCCATATTCAATCCACAGGACAGCCTGCCACTACATTTCCCGATCACCTCACAGAACTATTGGCCTGCGACCTCCTGTATTGTCACAGATCATGCTTTAAGAACAACAGCTCGCCTTATATAACCATATAACCATATAACAATTACAGCAAGGAAACAGGACATCTCGGCCCTTCTAGTCCGTGCTAAACTCTTACTCTCACCTAGTCCCACCGACCTACACTCAACCCATAACCCTCCATTCCTTTCCTGTCCATATAGCTGTCCAATTTAACTTTAAATGACAACATTGAACCTGCCTCAACCACTTCTGCTGGAAGCTCGTTCCACACAGCTACCACTCTCTGAGTAAAGAAGTTCACCCTCATGTTACCCCCAAACTTCTGTTCTCTCAACTCATGCCCTCTTGTTTGAATCTCAACTCTCAACTCATGTCCTCTTGTTTGAATCTCCCCCACTCTCAATGGAAAAAGCCTATCCATGTCAACTCTATCTATCCTCCTCATGATTTTAAATACCTCTATCAAGTCTCCCCTCAACCTTCTACGTTCCAAAGAATAAAGACCCAACTTGTTCAACCTTTCTCTGTAACTTAGGTGATGAAACCCAGGTAACATTCTAGTAAATCTTCTCTGTACTCTCTCTATTTTGTTGACATCTTTCCTATAATTCGGCGACCAAAACTGTACACAATACTCCAAATTTGGCCTCACCAATGCCTTGTACAATTTCGACATTACATCTCAACTCCTATTCTCAATGCTCTGATTTATAAAGGCCAGCATACCAAAAGCTTTCTTCACCACCCTATCCACATGAGATTCTACCTTCAGGGAACTATGCACCATTATTCCTAGATCCCTCTGTTCTACTGCATTCTTCAATGCCCTACCATTTACCATATATGTCCTATTTTGATTAGTCCTACCAAAATGTAGCACCTCACACTTATCAGCATTAAACTCCATCTGCCATCTTTCAGCCCACTCTTCTAACTGGCATAAATCTCTCTGCAAGCTTTGAAAATCTACTTCATCATCCACAATGCCACCTATCTTAGCATCATCTGCATACTTATTCATCCAATTTATGACCCCTTCATCTAGATCATTAATGTATATGACAAATAACATTGGACCCAGTACAGATCCCTGAGGCACACCACTAGTCACCGGCCTCCAATCTGACAAACAGTTATCCACTACCACTCTCTGGCGTCTCCCATCCAGTCACTGTGAATCCACTTTACCACTTCAATATTAATACCTAACGATTGAACCTTCCTAACTAACCTTCCGTGCGAGACCTTGTCAAAGGCCTTACTGAAGTCCATATAGACAACATCCACTGCTTTACCCTGGTCAAATTTCCTAGTAACCTCTTCAAAAAATTCAATAAGATTTGTCAAATATGACCTTCCACGCACAAATCCATGTTACTGTTCCTAATCAGACCCTGTCTATCCAGATAATTATATATACCATCTCTAAGAATACTTTCCGTCAATTTACCCACCACTGACGTCAAACTCACAGGCCAATAATTGCTAGGTTTACTCTTAGAACCTTTTTAAACAACAGAACAACATGAGCAATACGCCAATCTTCTGGCACCATCCCTGTTTCTAATGACATTTGAAAATATTTCTGTCAGAGCCCCTGCTATTTCCACACTAACTTCCCTCAAGGTCCTAGGGAATATCCTGTGAGGACCCGGAGACTTATCTACTTTTATATTCCTTAAAAGCTCCAGTACTTCTTCTTTAATCATCATAGTTTCCATAACTTCCCTACCTGTTTCCCTTATCTTACACAATTCAATATCCTTCTCCTTAGTGAATACCGAAGAAAAGAAATTGTTCAGAATCTCCCCCATCTCCTTTGGCTCCACACATACTTGTCCACTCTGATTCTCTAAGGAACCAATTTTATCCCTCACTATCCTTTTGCTATTAATATAACAGTAGAAACCCTTGGGATTTATTTTCACCTTACTTGCCAAAGCAACCTCATATCTTCTTTTAGCTTTTCTAATTTCTTTCTTAAGATTCTTCTTACATTCTTTATATTCCTCGAGCACCTCATTTACTCCAAGCTGCCTATATTTATTGTAGATATCGTGCCTCTCCTATCGAGCCCTGTTGTCAAGACAGTGAAAAAAAAATCGGCTGGTAGTGGAAAATTTTCTCTAAATAAGGAAAAGTGGTTGATCTCAATGGGAAGGCCATTCTAATGTAAGTACAGAACTGTCTGAACATTGCTGAAAGCCAGAACGTACCACCCCCCATTGTGAGACCTTTACATGAAAACCTTAAATTGTCATTCCAACATATTGCAAATTATTTCTGGATAAGATCCATAATCTACTGACTTTTCTTTCTTTATCAATCTTTTTGTTAATTTTTTAAAAAAGTACGTATATACAAACAAGAGGAGAATTATCTCAAATATCTATATCGATAACAATACATATAAAAGGTAAAATTAGCATTATCAAGATCATACATAGTAATAATCTAATAATATATAATAAAAAAGATAATCAATTCTCCTCTTATCATTTCATAAAAAGATAAAGAAACTTCTATAATTTATATATATATATATATATATATAAAAAGAACCCCACCATTCCCTATAAACAAAAACAAAAGGTAAAAAAAGAAAAAGGAGAAAAAAGGGGTACTGGGCAGCCCATACTGAGAGTAAAAGCAAGAAGAAAGAGAAACTTTCTGATCAAATCCAAAGTTTCGAGAAAGTAACCGGAAGAGCATTAAATCAAACCATATGAAAATATTGAATAAAAGGTCACCAGGTTTCTTCAAATTTAAAGGATGTATCAAATGTCCGACTTCTTATTTTCTCTAAACTTAGACAGCACATAATGGAGGAAAGCCAATAAAAAACAGTAGGTGGATTAGAATCCTTCCATTTAAGCAAAATGGCTCTCCTAGTCAATAAATTTGTAAAAGCTATCATCCGCCGAGCGGAAACTGGAATATATCCTGCTTCGGGTGGAATGATCCCAAAAATTGCTGTAAATAAATTCGGTTGTAGGTCCAAATTCAAGACTTTTGATAAAATTTTAAAGACATCTTCCCAAAAATTATCTATCTTGATACAAGACCAAAACATATGAGTTAAAGTAGCCACCTCAATATTACATCTGTCATAAATAGGATTAATATTGGAAAAATACGGGCTAATTTATCTTTTGACATATGTGCCCGATGTGTTGCCTTGAACTGTATCAAGGAATGACAGGCACAAATAGATGAAGTATTTACCAAATAAAAAAAATTATCCCATTGGTTATCTCAAAGTGACTCTCGAAATTCCAATAACTACGCACCTTTAATTTTATCATTAGATACCTTTTGCAAATTCAATAACCATTTATAAATTATAGCTATCAGTCCTTTTTGAAATAGTTCTGCTGACTTTTAATGCTTTGCTGAGATTACCCCTTGTGGACTGTATAATATTTTGGTCACCAGTGCAGTATAAAGAAGAATCAGAGCAATAACTCCATGAATTATATCTAAAGAAGCTTCAACTTCAGACTAAGGCTGATCCTGCAGTCCAGAATCCAACAAACGGCCTTTTCCAAAAACTCCCCTCTGGAAAGTGGTATAGGGCTATTGAAACAAAAAGTTTAAAGTTCCCTCCACAGTCTGTTAACATGCCAGTTAACCCGCCCCCCATTACCCCTCTACCTATTACCTCAGTCTCTGCACTGTACTGTAAACACTTTAAACCACTTCTTATAAAGTTGCTTACATTGTAAATACTTACTGGCATTTATGTATTTGTGCACATCCACACTTTAATCTCTAAGTTTATTTTTATATAGTTCTTTATTCTTAGTTGAATGTTGATTTTTGTTGCATGTTGAACCAACACACTACAATAAACTCTAATCCATGTAAATGTATTTGGAGAATAAAATTGATCCTTTGATCCTTGATCCTTGAGCTGATGTTATGAAGACAAAAGGGATTGTAGGTGCTGGAATCTGGAACCAGAAAAAAACACTGGGAGAAAGTCAATGGATTCAGCAGCATGCCTAGAGTCTCAATGGTGTCATTTGGCATCTTGGGTCTAGACATTAAATCAGGTCTGAGAAGAGACAGAGATTTGCAAATATATTGCAACACCAGAGGAGGGGTGGGATAGAGGCTGGTACATGATAGGTGGAACAAGATGAGGAGGGGCTGTTGAGCAGATGGAAGCAGGTGAGGAGGGGGCAATAGAAAAAAAAAGAAAACTAAATGGACTAAATGGTGAGGGTTTGGGGGTATGGGTCACTGAAACTGGAAAATTCAATGTTCAGACCATTGGATTGTAAGTTACCCAATCAGAAAATGAGATGAGGAAGGTTTACTGTGAAATAACTCAAGGAAATGAAGATATCTTCCTATTCCTGTGGGATAAGTTATCTATACCATTCCTTGTTTTCTGTAAGAAAGACAGACCATTAATGCATTCTCTGGGAGTAAAGGGGAATTTGGAATTTCATTTTAACTGCAACAACAAAGAAATCTAATTACAAGCTAATATAAGGTGCGCTCACCAACAGGAAAATCATTGGCTAAATAATCATTAATTTTTACAATAGATTATCAAGGAATATAGTGGAACTGCAAAGGAACAGTGAGCATTTTCAAGAAGCATTTGGTGGAGAAAAAGAGAAGACTTTAAGAGCATCCTAATTTTATCTGTTATAATTTTATATTAATGAATATGTATATATGGCTAAGGGTAGCCTTTTTAAAATCTATCTGTGCCTAACTGCATGGAAAATAAATAAAATCACTGAAAGATTATCTACCATTCATTATATTTAAATGTCAGCATTAAATATGATTAACTGATTCTAGCTGTGTCTTTAAATTAACTAAAACAGATGAAGTTACCTAGGGAGTACTTACAGTGCCTTGAAAAGGTATTCAGCCCCCAGCACTATTTTCACATTTACTATCTCATTTTCTAAATTTAAAATACATTGAGGTAGGATTTTTTGATCTAATCTACAAAACATTGTGTATCATGTCAAATCAAAAGAAAAATTCCAAAACCTGTCAACAATTTACTAACAGCTTAAAAAGCAAAATTGTGAGTCTGAAGAAGTATTTATCCCCTTGGTAATTACTATGCTAATTTTCCTCAGGTGCAATTATCGTACTAACGCGCCCATTTTTTTGATGTATAAAATTACAGGAACACCTGTTTTTAATGAACTCATAAGAATAAATACCCCCTCTCTGTAAGGACCCACCATGTGGTAATTTTTCAACAGACCAAACTAAAATGAAGTCAAAAGAGCACTTAGGACAAGCCAGGGAAATGATAATAGAGAAACACAAATCTGGGGAAGGGTACAAGACCATCTCATAGCTCAGATCTCCTTGCAGTCCATCGTGAAAAAGTGGAAAAAATATGAAACCATTGCCACACTGGCTTGGTCGGGCCGTCCCTCTAAACTTAGTCACTGGAGAAGCGTGGAGGCTTCTGTGATGCCAACAGTCAGTCTGAGTGAGCTGCAGAGGTCAGTAGCTGCAATTGGAGATGATGTTCACAGTTCCACAACCTCTAAGGCCTTGCACAAAAGGGCATTTATGGAACAGTGGCAAGGAAGAAGCCCTGGCTAAAAGAAAGCATATCCTTACCCATAAAAACTCTGCAAATATACTGTAAGGATGTGGAAGAAGGTCTTGAGGTCGGATGAGACTAAAGTGGAACTTTTTGGCCTCAACACTAAGTGGTATGTGTGATGCACATCAGCCAAGTGACACCATCCCCACTGTAAAGTATGGTGGAGTTAGTATTATGCTGTTGGGACGTTTTTCAGCAGCAGGGACTGGAAATCTGGTCAGGATTGATGGGAAGTTGAATGCTGCTAAATGCAGAGAGATAATGGATAAAAACATGCTAGCCTCTGCCAGAACACTAGATCTGGGGAGGAAGTCTGTCCTTCAGCAGGACAATGACCCAAAGCACACTGCCAGACCAACCATGGAGTGATTTCAAATGAAGAAAATTGATGCCTTTGAGTCGGCCAGTCAGAGTCCTGACCTTGACCCTCTCGAACATCTCTGGCAAGACTGTAAGATTGCTGTCCACCACCGCTCCCCAACTAACCTGGCGCAGCGTGAGAAATTTTGCAAGGAGGAATGGGCAAATCTTGCTCCATCGTATTCTGCAAAGCTAATACAGACTTATCCAAAAGCCTCCTGGCAGTAATAGCTGTGAGAGGTAGTTCAACAAAAGTACTGAGCAAAAGGGGATGCATACTTCTGAAGTGCTGACATTTCAGGTTTTGAATCTTTAGATTTTCACACTTCACAATTTTCCCTGTTTTTTTGGGCTCTGCTGTGAAAAAGGAGCTAGCGATTCACAAATGAAAATTCTCAGTTAAATTTATCAAAATCCCTAGTTGTAATACTCATTTGAGTGAACCACAGGTTGGGGGCTAAATACTTTTGCAAGCCACTGTATATTACATTACAGTAACTCTTGGGTAACCTAAGTTCGGTGTTTCAAAGTGCAACAGATTTCATCTTCAGAGGTGCTCATGAGCAGCAGTCTGCTGACTGATGTAGTAAATTATAAAGAGATGAGACAGCAAGACAATTCCATCTATAATTCAATAGCAGTACTGATATGTGTTAATTAAAGATTGTCATCAGATCTGTGAAATAGCTTCCCTGCACTAACTCCAACATTTGCAGGTTTAATCCAGTGGCTTTGTCATGAAAATGTTGACATCTCATTTCAAACACCTTGTTTTAAATCCTGGTCTAGACTGTCATTCATCAGTTGGTGAGTTTGGCCAAATCTCAGCTGGGTTGCTAAGGGAATGAGCATTGAAGGGAGATGAAAAGTTAAAAAGATACTCTCAAACACTGTACAGACTTTATCTGTTCACACAGCCTTAGAAATACCTTTAATCTAGGTCTCTCTCTCAACAAAAGAAGGAATGAATGATTCCCAGTCTCAGAGCACAATGGAAAGCTTAAAGCAAAGAGGAAATAACCACAGCTGCAGCTTTTACCTTAACGACAGAGAAAATTGCATAAATGCCCTGGGGCTGTAATGTTACATATCTGCATCCAAATGATACAAGATTTATAGTGTATTAAACTCAGAGGCACAATTCCCTATTTGAAAGTCCCTGTTGGTTATTACTACGATCACCACTTTGATTATCATGTCACTACTACAGCCCTTCCTTTCCATTCTAAATACCAATAAAGTAGCAACTCAAAGTAATAAAAACACAAAGTTCAAAGTTCAAAGTAAATTTATTACCAACGTATGTACAGTATATGCCACCACATTCAAACTTGAGATTCATTTTCTCGCAGGCATTCACAATAGAAGAAAGAAATACAACAGAATCAATGAAAAACTACACACAAAGACTGAGAACAACCAATGAGCAAAAGAAGACAATTGTGCATGTACAAGATGACAGTAGTAAATAAGTAACAAATAAATTATACTGAGAATGTGAGGTGTAGAGTCCTTGAAAGTGGGTCCATAGGTAGAGGAATCAGTTCAGCGTTGAGATGAGTGAAATTATCCACACAGGAGCATGATAAATGAAAGGATTAGCAAGATTAATTGCTTATAGTAATAATTAAATACTGCATGAATCTTTCTTGTACCTCTTCTCGATTTTTCTTTGTGAAGAATATTGTACAGAATGGATAAAAGCTAAACATAAACCATAAAAGAATGGATGCAAAATGGGAGCCAAATTGCATCAACCACTTTAAGCTTAACGTGAAATTTAAAGTACTGTAAATGCTGACCTGTGCAGGCAAAGTGTAGCCAACACTCTGCTTTCACTTAGTAAAAGTGAAGGTGAATCATTTCCCATCAGCAGCCTGACCCTGCTCTTTGGTTGTCCTCATATCAATTCTGAAGGTCTTCACTGTCCCAGTAACGTGTGGCATCCCAGGAAACACTGCGTAATAAGGGTAAAAGCATGATAAGCTTGGAGATCTCTTTTATGAGTGGAGTTTGGTTTAAATATCCCATCGTTCACTGTAATTCTCCACATAGATCAAATCAGTAGTAAATCGTGAAGGCGATGTTTCAAATTTCATAGCTGAACTCGTAGTTTACAGTCCAGGGATACCAAACATCATGACTTTTAGCATGAGTTAAATCCTCTATTTCTTCCATAGACAGTTTTATGCAGTTTTATTTATGCTAATTAAAACAAAACTGAAGGTTATGCTCATTTACAAACACTAAGTAAGTTTTCTATAGAGAAATCTTTAATCTGCTTACAATTGTCTGTGCCAAAACGATATTGGAGCCTCTTTCTCAAATGACAGCCAAAAGTTCCCAAATGAGCAATCTTTCTGCTGTGAAGTCTAAGATTAATGTTCCTATTCATCCTGATACTTCAAACCTTTGTTACTGGTGCCACAGGATATTTGCCTTTCTCCAAACTCTTCTACTTTTGCACCTCAGTCACTTTTAAGTCACAGTGGCAAACAGTTTAACGCAGGCCAAAGAGTTATTGATTAAATGACATTTAAGAACAAGAAGCCCAAGAAGGTCTGTTGTCCATAGATCTAGTATTGAAATTTAAATAAAGAACTTTTTATACATTTGGCATTGATCTCCAAAAATTAGTTTCATTCTATGCATACTGTATGAACAATGGGGGTGTATATATGAAAAAAAAGTGTTCTAAAATATACAAGAATATACAAGTTTCTCTTTTGTTTTGCTGCTCACACATGCACAAAGTGATGCAGCACTTGTCAGTACTATTCCCCTCTCTCGCTTTTTAGTATGAAAAGGTACAGAATAGAGATGTCTTGCATAATTCATATACCAAAATAAAGAACACAATGGTTGTTTTATTGATTTCTTCCATTTGTTTAGGATGTCAAACCTCAAAATAAGTTTATTATCAAAGTATTTATATGTCACCATATACAACTCTGGGTTTCATTTTCTTGCAGGCATGCGCAATAAATCCATAATAGCATCAATGAAAGACGAATTAACTTGAGTGTTCAACCAGTGTGAAAATGACAACAAACTCTGCAAATGCAAAAAAGCAAGAAATAATTATAAATAAACAATAAATATCAAGAACATAAGATGCAGAGTCCTTGCAAGTGAGTCCATTGGTTGTGGAAACATTTCAATGATGGGGCAAGTGAAGTTGAGTGAACTTATGCCCTTTAGTTCAAGATGATATTTGAGGGGTAATAACAGTTCTTGAAGCTGGTGGTGTGAGTCTTGAGGCTCCTGTACCTTCTTCCTGAGAGCAACAGCAACAAGAGAGCATATCCTGGGTAGCAAGGATAATGGATGTTGCTATCCTGCGACAACACTTCGTGTAGATGTGCTTACTGGAGAGGAGGGCTTTACCTGGGTTGGACTAGGTCATATCCACCACTTTTTGTAGGATTTTCTTTTCAAGGGTATTGGTGTTTCCATTCTAGGCTGTGACTTTATGCACAATTTCAACTTCACGGACCAAACTGAAATTGTTCACCTACATGTAGATTCTTAATCTTAGAGGGCAGGTAGAGAAACCAATCAAAACTTTGTTAAGTCATTTTCTTTGGTTGTAAACTGTTTTAGAATGTCCCCTATTAATTACAGCACAGGTATGTTGATTATCCCTAAAAAAAATCCATCCCAATGTTTGTTTCGCACTAATGTTAGATATATTATACCATTATAACATATCTGAGAGCTTAATATTCTGCTTGTATCTACAAACGTAAGTAAAAATTAACTTATGCCGTATTAATTGTATTCTATACTGCTTCTGTTCAAAAGCTGTGATATAAGCACTGCTGACTAGCAGGCAGTTCTGCATTAACAGATAATGCATGTATGGCAGACCATATTACACTGACCATATTCCAAGGAGAATGGAATTCCCACTGGGAATCTGGATGTGGGCACATATTTCACACCCAATGGCTTGATAATGCTCACTGATATTCTTGGTGGCCAAGTGTGTTGGATTGCTTTGGCAGGTTGGGTGGCTGCCAAGAAAAGTTTGACAATGACACAAATGTTGCAATATCAAAGGGTAATCTGCTGCAGCACACGATCATGCCGTTGATTAATGACCTAGGACTTGTTTACTTCAGTCTTCTGGGAAGCAGGGAGAAGAGCTTCTGAGAAGAAAGAGCTGAGAAATCCAGTACAAGCTAATGTTGGATTGGACTGTATAATTGTTATTTTCCTTGTAGATTGACTTTCTTATGCTTTTTTTGCACTTTGGCATAGTTATCTATATACATGTATTTGTTCAATGCATTTTTTAATGGTTGCAATTGCCTTTGTACCTTCCTGGAAACTATTTGATTTCAGTGGTGGATATTGCATTATTTGAATAGAAGCCACCGTCTTATTGGCTAATTTAAGCAATGGGGTTTGAATGGAATGTGTGCTACCAGTAGTCTGATATAAGAGGACAAGATCATGTTGGCTCATTCTCTTCTTTGTTGCTCTTGCGCTTTCATTTGCTGTCCTTCCCACTGCCGTTAGACCCTGTCTTGTTCTCTTTCTCTCTTTCCTTTCTCCTCGCTTCATTCTTGTAATGCTTAATAAACGATCGTAAACAACAAGGCAAATACCTCATTCTTGTCTTCTGAAGAATCTCAAATCAGAAACATCAGGATCCAACCCTACCAATACAATCATGTGTCAGATAAAACTACTCTGAGAAGAACCACAGCATTGTGCTTGAGAAACAGATTGTCGTGTAAAGTATGAGAATTGATTGCAAAAGCATCAGCTTCAATATGACACACAGGAAGAAAGGAAACAGACACAAAATGCTGGAGAGCTCACCAGTTCAGGCAGCATCTATGGAGAGTAGACATTTCAGGCCGAGACCCTTCATCAGAACTAGAAAGGAAAGGGGGAAAAAACCAGACAAAGAAGGTTTGGGGGGGGGCGGAAGGAGCACAAGCTAGAAGGTGATGGGTGAAGCTGGGTGAGAGGGCAAGTAGGTGGGTGGGAGAAGAAGGGATGAATTGTGAAGCTGGGAGATGATAGATGGAAAAGATGGATGGTGCGGATCTTCTAGGAAGTAAGATTTCACTTCAACTGTGAAATGTTCACAGTAGTTTCAGATTGTACAATTGCCTAGTACTCAGATGCTTCAGTAAGTTTCAATCCAGTCCAGACTAATGATACACTCATGACTGTAAGGCTGAGTTTCAGCCGGGAATTTGTCCACGTATGAAAACTGCATTAAGTCGATGTTTCACTCGGAAAAAACACAGAATTACTGGTACGGAAAATATAAAAGTCAGATCAGAGACCAGGAAGTTTACTTTAGGATTCACTTTCAGTGCAGTAGTGCTGATTTGTCCGATTGTGTGCTGCACCAGATATTGCAACATTCATGTCACCATCAAACTTTTCCTGGCAGCCGTCCAGCCTGCCGACACACTTGGCCGCAACGAATCTCAGTGAAGCATTAACCAGCCTGTGGAAGCCATTGTGTGTAAAGAAATGTATTCTGTGCCCACACTTCCTCTCGATTTCCCCGTGGGACTTCTGCTCTCCTTGGAATAGTATTGTATTGTTCAGTGTAATATTGCCTGCTATACATGCAATATCCATTAACCCACAACTCCGTGACTCAGTAGTCCATTACTTTCAGAAGAAAAGTTATGTTACATCCCTGCCTCTGAGTTATTTTGGAATTGCTGAGGATGCTCTCATATCCTGGCCCATTACTTATTCTTAAGGAGACATCTAAAGCCATATTATCTTGCTCTTAGAAGACCATAAACTGTCTGTAGTTGATGATCTGGCACAGCAATTTGAATGTACAGGAACATAAGAAACTGCAAACAGCAGTGGTCACTGTCCAGTACAACAAGGGCACCTTCAAGATTCAGGACTGTTTTTTGACTTTCTTCAGTACATTATTGTAAAGGAAAATGAAATAGTGGTTACTCTGGATCCAATGCAGTATAAAAAAACACAGTAAACATAAAGAACACAATAAATAAAGACAAAAACACAATGAATACAAATATAAAAGCAATCCTATAAAACACAATGGCAAGTAACTGTTGAATGCATAGATTGAATGTATGATGTGTCAGTAAGTCACGTGGATGTAGTGTGGTAGGGCTGGATGGCTAGGTTAATGTGTGGAGGTGTTGACCACCCTGACAGCATGGGGGAAGTAACTATATTTGAGTCTAGTGGTCCTGGTGAGAATACTGTGCAGCCTCTTCCCTGATGGGAGTAGCCCAAACAGCTCATAATGTATGTGTGTGTGTGTGTGTGTGTGTGTGTGTGTGTGTGTGTGTGTGTGTGATCCTTCCAGCCTTTTCCCTCATCATTCCTCCCCACCTTTGTTAAAACCTACAGGAAGCACTAGCACGATAAGGCAACATCTTTCAAAGATCTCCACCATCTGGACTATTGGATCTTCTTGCAGCTTCTTTGGGCAGGGATACAGGAGCCTAAACTCCCACACAACCAGTTCAAGAATAGCTACTTCCATTCAACTATTCTGTTCTTGAACCAACTGGGGCATACCTAATTATAAACATGAGAAAGTCTGCAGATGCTGGAAATCCAAAGCAACACATACAAAATGCTGGAGGAACTCAGCAGGCCAGGCAGCATCCATGGAAATGAATAAACAGTCAATATTTTGGGCCAAGACCCTTCTTCAGTACTGAGAAGGAAGGGGGAGGGGAAGGAAGCTAGCTAGAAGATGTTAAGTGAAACCAGATGGGTGGGGAAGTCGACGTTTCAGGCCGAGTTCCTTCGTCCTGACAAAGGGTCTCAGCCTGAAACGTCGACTGTGCCTCTTCCTAGAGATGCTGCCTGGCCTGCTGCGTTCACCAGCAACTTTTATGTGTGTTGCTTGAATTTCCAGCATCTGCAGATTTCTTCGTGTTTGGGTGGGGAAGGTCAAGGGCTGCAGAAGAAGGAATGTAATAGGACAGGAGAGTGGACCACAGGAGAAAGGGAAGGAGGAGGGGAACCTGGGGGAAGTGATAGGCGGTGAGAAGAGGTAAAAGGTCAGAGTGGGGAAGAGGAGAAAGAAGGGGAACTTTTTTTACTGGAAGGTGAAATCGATACCCATGCCATAGGTTGGAGGTTGGAGGCTAACCAGACGGAAAACAGGTGTTGTTCCTCTACCCTGACGGTGGCCTCATCTTGGCACAAGAGGAGGCCATGGACTGAACGTTGGAATGGGAATGGAAATTCAGAATTAAAACGCTTGGCCATTGGGAAGTTCAATTTGTGGCGGATGGAGCAGAGGTGCTCGACAAAGTGGTTCCCCAAATTATGACGCGTTTCACCAATGTAGAGGAGGCTGCATCGGGAGCACCGGATATAATAGGCAACCCCGACACAGAGTGTTGGGTGAGGTGTTACCTCAACTGGCAGGACTGTTTGGGGCTCTGCATGGAGGTGAGGGAGGAGGTGCACGACAGGTGTAGCACTTAGGCCACGTGCAGGGGCATTAACGAGGAAGGATGAATGGTCAAGAGGGTCACGGAGACAGCAAATCCTGCAGAAAGCAGAGGGATCTGAAGAGGTAAAGGCGTGTTTAGTGATGGGATCCCTTTGGAGATGGCAGAAGTTGCAGAGGGTAATGTGTCGGATGCAGAGGCTGATGGGTTGGTGGGTAAGTACGCTATCACTGCTAAGGCAGATGGGGAGAGTGCACATACAAGGGAAATGGAGGAGATGCGGTTGAGGACATTGCTGATACCCTGGAATAGAAAGTCATATTCTGGCAACAGATGCAGTGGAGACGAAGGAACTGAGAAAATGGAATAGCATTTAATTATTACAATTTAACAACAATATGCCACTTTGAACACTTTACACTAAAATGCACTTTGTTTTTGTTAATTCAAACTATGTTCTTTCTTGTAAAATACTGTATCATTCATGTTTGATTTCTGTTTTTCTTGTGTATTCTGTTTTTATAATACCATGTGCATGTGATGCTGCTGCAAAGAAGGTTTTCGTTGTCCCTGTGATTACCTGTACCAACTCATAGAGTTTTCGAGTACTCCAGCACAACAACAGGTGTGTTTTGGCCCATGTAGTCCATCCCAACCCAATCTTCTGCCCAGTTCCTTCGACCTGTACCCAGATCATATCCCTCTAAATTCCTCTCATCCATGTACCTATCTAAACTTCTCTTAAATGTTACAATTAAGCCCACATCTACCACTTCTGCTGACCACACAATGAACTCAACTTTGACTTTGACTTTATCACTTTGCTGTTGGAGCTTGCTATGCACAAATTGGCTATAATATTTTCTTTGGTTCAATAAAGATTGAACTGCAAAATAAACGAAAGTAATTGACTGTCAAGTTCTTTACAATAAACAGCAGTCTGATGTAGGTATTGCTATTACCCAAGTGACCCAAGGCCAGGTGGAGAACCAGTGAGATTGTATCTGCTCTAGACCCTATTATCTACAGATAGGCAAATTGCAGAGGGTTCAGATCCTTCCGTAGGGAGGAGTTCGATCTAGCCATGACTACTTCTCTAAGCAGTTCATCATGGTAGGCATGAGTGCTACTGGGCGATAGTTGTTTATGCAAAATGGCCTAACTTACACTCACTGAATGTACTGCATCAAACACACTCATTGCTTGCACTGTACTCCAGTAAAAGGGAATTAAGTGGCTGTGGCTCTCTGAGAAATATTATGCCATTGAAATGACAAAACCAGTTCAATGCGATCAGTTATTGGACTAATTATTACAGATTTTAATATTGGAATATTTCCACTTTGTTGCTACTTTAGTTAGCAAACATATATAGACATGAACAACATGTCCTGATTTATAAACCAAATAGATTCACAGACTGGTGTCGGGAACGTAACTCATTCTCAAGGAGGAGACTAAATATACTCTTCATAGCAGCTGGCTTCTGGTGAGAAAAAGTGAAACGTGAGTGTTTTTTTTTGAATAGAGAGGGTCAATAACCACCCTGAACAAGAATAGATGTAAGCCTGGAGAGATGTTGCAAAGATCCTCATGTTCCGTTTGGAAGCAGTAATGTATATTAAAGTTAATTGCCACAGTCATCTTAACAGTTAACAGCAAAGAGGATTTTGTCTTTGTCTCTGAAACTTAATTTACAGCCTCTGTAGATTTGAAGTTGTAATATTGGACATTCCAAATTGCTCTCCATTTAAAGGCAGAAGATGACCATTTAGACACGACGGTAGCGTAGTGGTTAGTGTGATGCTATTACAGCTTGGGGTGTTAGAGTTCAGAGCTCAATTCCAGTGCCATCTGTAGAGAGTTTGTACGTTTGCCCTGTGAGCCATGTGGGTTTCTTCCCACATTCCAAAGAGATACCAGTTAGTAGGTTAATTGGTCATTGTAAGTTGTCCTGTGATTGGGCTAGTGTTAAGCAGGTGGGTTTCAGGGCTGGAAGGCCCGTTCCACCCTTTATCTCCAAATTAATTAAATAGAAATACTGTCACTTTCTCAGGTGAAACAATGCCTGACAGAATTCTGTTATACAGTTCCGTGAACACTACGTCACTTTCTAAATACATATTATTTCTGTTTTTGTATGATTTTAATCT
This sequence comes from Mobula birostris, assembly GCF_030028105.1. NCBI lineage: Eukaryota > Metazoa > Chordata > Chondrichthyes > Myliobatiformes > Myliobatidae > Mobula > Mobula birostris. The sequence continues at coordinate 122,643,793 of NC_092379.1, read as the reverse complement.
ATTCAATATACATATACTGTAATTGACTGATTGATTTTCTTCTATATTATGTATTGCATTGAACTGCAGCTGCAAAGTTAACAAATTCCACGACACATGCCAGTGATAATAAACCTGATTCCGATTCCGATTCTGATTCATTCTCCTTTGTGCATCTCTCCATTCATGTAAAATCACTCTTCAGTCCTGAAGAAGGGTCTCGGCCCGAAACGTCGACTGTACCTCTTCCTAGAGATGCTACCTGGCCTGCTGCGTTCACCAGCAACTTTGATGTGTGTTGCTTCAGTTTTAGAATCCTCCTTTCGGACTCATTTGACTAGGATCACAGTGGAGGAACAGAAATCCCAAGCATTCACACCAACTTGGTAAATTCTAATGGACTGGGGCTTAGCAAGAGTTTAAAATATTCAGGCTTTACTTTTTGTTTATTCAACGATGTTTCCTCAATTATCATCATAATGAGAACATTATCCTTGGTTATTAAAAGCATTTCAGCCAGATGCTTCATTTTTCTATTGCTATATCTGACAGCAGAACTGGAAATGAGTGGGATTGGGAGGGAGGAAAGGGGCTTGCTTTGTTGTTGTTGTTTAGTTTTGTTTATGTTGTGCTGAACATTGAGGACACACTATGTTGGCACCAGGACATGTGATTGTGTTGGTTTTTAATGTGTAACTGGGTGACTGTCAAATCTTATTCATTATCGTTAAAAGTGTACTTAGGTATCCATCCGGGTAATGCTAGAATAGTTGTCTGTGCCTTTAAGTGGAGACAGTGATGTCATTACGCACACGCGGGATAGTGGGGAGACCATTTTTGTTTTCGACAGAAGAAGCTGGTGGGACTTTGAGGTTAAGTTCCTCCCAGAGATACTGGGCATGATGAGGAACGGTGAGTGTTAACTGACGATATCCATGTGAATTTGTTTATGCTTGTTGACGAATCGAGAATATCGGTAATTTGACAGGTTTTACATGTGGATGCTTTAGATTTTCACAAGTGAAGGCATCGGCGCTGGACAGCGTGGCTTGTGCAAAGTTCCTTACCGGCCAAGTAGGTCAGTCTTCCCGTAATTCAACTACCAGGCAATACCTTGTAAAAGTTGTGCCAAAGTGTACCTTTTGTCTAACTTTATTGTATCATGACTGATTGTGCATGTAACAGCATAACGTGAATGTTTAGTCTCTGTTTGGAAGTTCAGCACGTGTGTACTAAAAAGTAGTAGACGTCTTAGATGAGATGTATTTGCTTACATTTTCACTGCTATGTATAAGGTACAGGGTTGGTGGGATTCTAATGTTGTTTGTATTGTGTTCCTTCAGAATTGCCACTACCCTATTAGTTTCGTATTAGTTTTGTATTAGTTTTGTACGGTTTGCTTTATGTATTTTTATACCGCATACGCAATTCGTCAATACACAAGGGTGTGGATCGAAAATTAAACTGAGATTGTAATGGCAGGAACTGGTTGTAAATTCGTTCGTTTTGTTTTGAGACCCTCTTCCGGCACTGAAACATCTAAAACAGATAAAGGAATTAAAACCCAAAAAATTATTTGTTGTCCTGAGTGTGTACTTTTCCCCAGGCTACAAAAAATGTAAATGACACATTTCACTGTATGCTTCTACAATGGATCTGAATCTAAATCAGAAATGACAATAAGTAATACCGTACACCCAGAAGCCTTGATTGCCAGTCACATTTTTACTATTCCGATGCTGAAATTTATCCTAGGATGCACTGGGACACATCATCAGTGATGTACCTTGGGGTCATTGGATGTTTCGGGTCTTTCAACAACACTTGCCCAGGTGACCCAGCCAGGGTTGATCAGGCCCCGGCTTGTATTCCAGCAGCCCTGGTCCACAGCTCACACCTCTTTATCCAGTCCTGCCAAAGGGGTTTTGGCCCAAAATGTCAACTGTGCTATTTTCCTAGATGCTTGTTAGTGACCTCTTTATCCATATCCATTGGGAGGCTGGCTCAGTAACCTCTGTGATGATCCTAATGGCTCATTTCTTTACAGCCCCCATAATCCCAGGGTTCTACAGAGAGAGCGGCCAGAAAAACCTGTACAACCCACCTCTATAGGCTTGCATGGTGCCCGCCACCCCATTCCTGGCACTGCTCTACCAACTCCAGGTATTTGGCTTTCTTACATTCCAACGCCTCTTCGACCTGGTCTTCCCAAGGAACGTTCAGTTCCACCATGACCACCTGCTTTATGGTGTCTGACAGAATGACCATTTTAGGCCTCAGTGATGGTGATGTGATGAAGTCAGGGAACTTTAATTGCTTGCCAAGATCGACTTTCAGTTACCAGTCACACACCATGGCGAGCAAGCCTGTGAGGCTGTGGTTGGTCCCCAGATTTAGAGTCCATGCCAAAACTATTTAAACTGCTTACTCCCATCAACCTGCAGAATATAGCTGTCCATACCTCGACTATCAATGTACCTATCTAAACTTTTCTTAAACGATGAAATCGAGCTTGCATGCACCCCTTGTGCTGTCGCAACCCTGTGAATGAAGAAGTTTCCCCTCATGTTCCCCTTAAACTTCTCACCTTTCACCCTTAACCCATGAGGTCCCACCCAACCTCAGTGGCAAAGGCCTGCTTACATTTACCCTATCTATACCCCTCATAATTTTGTATACCTCTATCAAATCTCCTCTCAATCTTCTATGTTCTCAAGAATACAGTCCAAACTTATTCAATCTTTCCTTATAACTCAGGTCCTCCAGACCTGGCAACATCCTTGTAATTTTCCTCTGCACTCTTTTAACCTTGTTTATATCTTTCCTGTAGGTAGGTGACCAAAACTGCCCACAATACTCCACATTAGGCCTCACCAATATCTTGTACAACTTCAACATAACATCCCATCTTCTGTATTCAATACTCTGATTTATGAAGGCCAATGTGTCAAAAGCTTTCTTTACAATCCATTCTACCTGTGATGCCATTTTCAATTAGCTATGGACCTCTATTTGCAGATCTTTTTGTTCCACCACACTCCTCAGTGCCCTACCATTCACTGTGGAAGACTTACTCTGGTAGGTCCTACTGAAGTGTAAAACCTCGCACTTGTCTGCATTCAATTCCATCTGCCATTTTTCAGCCCATTTTCCCAGCTGATCCAGATCCTTCTGCAAGCCCTGACTGACTTCCTCATTGTTCATTACACCCCCAACCTTGGTATCATCTGCAAATTAGCTGAGCCAGTTAACCACATTTTCATGTAGATCATTAATATAGAAGACAAACAACAAAGAACCTAGCACTGATTCCTGAGGCACACATCTAGGTACAGACCTGCAGTCAGAGAGACAGCCCTTTACAAACGATCTCTGGCTTCTCCCGCAAAGCCAAAGTCTAATCCAATTTACTACCTCATCTTGAATGCCAAGTGACTGAAACTTCTTGATCAATCTCTCATTTGGGACCTTGTCAAAAGCCTTACTAAAGTCCATGTAGACAACATCCACTATCTTGCCTATATCCAGATTCCTGGTAACTTCCACGAAAAACTCTACAGGGTTGGTAGACATGACCTACCATGCATGAAGCCACACTAACTGTCCTTAATCAGTCCATGTCTATCTAAATACTTACATATCTGGTCTCTTAGAATAACTTCCAGTATCTTTCCCACAAATTATGTCAGATTAATCGTCCTATAATTTCCTGGTTTCCGTTTAGAGCCTTTTGTAAACAGCAGAAAAGCATTGGCAATCCTCCAATCCTCTGGTACCTCCCCTGTCACTAAGGATATTTTAAATATTTCTGCTAGGACCCTGACATTTTCTGCACTTGCCTCCCGTAGGGTCTGAGGGAACATCTTGTCAGGTCCTGTGGATTCGTCCACCCTGATTTGCCTCAGGGTAGCATACACTGCTCCTCTGTAATCTGTACAGGGTGCATGAAATTGGTGCCACTTTGCCTCTCTTCTGTAGACACTGTATTCGTCACGTGAGTAAATAGGGATGCAGAGAATGCATTTAAGATCTCCCCCATCCATTCTGGCTCCACACAGGGACTACCATCCTGTTCTTCCAGAGGACCTATTTTGTCCCTTGCAATCCTTTTGCTCTTAACATACCTGCAGAATCCCTTAGGATTCTTCTTCACCTTGTCTGCTGGAGCAACTTCATGCTTTCTTTAAGCCCTGATTTCTTTCTTAAATGTTCTCTTACATTTCTTGTACTCCATAAGCACCTCATGTGTTCCTACTTGCCAAAACCTACTATGCACCTCTTTTTTTCTCTATCCAGGGCCTCCATATCTCTTGAAAACCAAGGTTTTCTACACTTGTCATCTTTTCTTTTTATTCTGACAGGCGCACACAGCATCTTTGGCCTTCCAGTTTCTGCCAGTTCGGACCTCAATGCCTGCTGACGAGACTTTGGGGTTGCTGGAATCTCTGTACAGCAGCAATTCTCCTGCACTGAAAACCAAAAACTCCTCATTCAGGCTGCTGAGGGGAAGCTGCAGTTTATTCCTCTTCTTATACAGAGCAAAGTAGCTGTTGATCTTTCCTTCCAGTGACTTAACTGTTGACATGGGTACCTCATATGCCAGCCTGGGCCAGAGGTTCCACAGGAAGATACCATGCTGATAGATCCAGCCCTTGTACCTGATGGCATGAACATTGACTTCTCTAACTTCCACTAATGTCCCACCTCCCCCTCGTGCCCTATCCGTTATTTATTTATATACACACTTTCTTTCTCTCTCTCTCCTTTTTCTCCCTCTGTCCCTCTGACTATACCCCTTGCCCATCCTCTGGGGTTTCCCCCCTCCCCCTTATCCTTCTCCCTGGGCCTCCTGTCCCATGGTCCTCTCATATCCCTCTTGCCAATCACCTGTCCAGCTCTTGGCTCCATCCCTCCCCCTTCTGTCTCCTCCTATCATTTTGGATCTCCCCCTTCCCCTCCCATTTTCAAATCCCTTACTAGCTCTTCCTTCAGTTAATCCTGACGAAGGGTCACGGTCCGAAACGTCGACTGCACCTCTTCCTAGAGATGCTGCCTGGCCTGCTGCGTTCACCAGCAACTTTTATGTGTGTTGTTTGAATTTCCAGCATCTGCAGAATTCCTCGTGTTTGCGTTCTTGAATGTTCTAGGTAGGCCTGATTTGTTTACACTGGTGAGCCAGACTTTTAACTCCTTGGTGGTTTTCCAGATGGCAGTCACATTTCTTAGGCTGCAGTCAGAGACCTTCCCCAAGGTCTTGACTGGTTTCTCAGAGATGGATGGGATAGCAATATCATCCAAAGAGAAAAAAAACTTAATTTTCCTCCCGAGTTACCCAGTTACATCACTGACCGGTATTTTCCACTTCGTATCTAAGATAGTCAGTGCCCAGTGGTCTGTGCACAATATTTTCATTTTAAAAGACATTTTAGTAATGCAAAATTCAAAGTTAATATTATGAACCTAAGTGTAAATCAATGTTAACAACAATTTCTTTTTTAAGAAGGTCTTCACTGGGGCCAGGGAGAAGGAAGGGAGGGAGAGGTGCTGGTGGGTACATTATCTGAGAAACCCCTGCATAGAAGTGTGTCCATACAGTATAAGCCAATGATGAAAACATGCAAAAGAAAAATTAACAACTTTAACAAAAAGCCATGGTCAGGTAGAGAATAAAATCTAAGACGTTTGAAAGTAAGTAATGACACAAAGTGAAATCTAGTGTGAGTGATAAACTATGGGCAGGCACAATATTCCTCGACTTTCAGCTTTTGAAATCCTAAATTGAAACAGCCATGTTTTTTTAAAAAATCTAACATCTTTTACAAAATGTTAACAATTCATTTGATCCATTGTTGATCAAGCTCCCTGTTGATCCATCATCTCCATTTCTCAATGTAATTGCTCTTCCCCAATGTTCCATTCATCAGTGGATAATAAGATACAAACAGCGTCTTCTGGAACATTCTATAACAGACAACTACAAAGCTGTAACAATTCTGCCATTTGTGTATTTCCAAAGTTTCTATCAACACTTCTAGCAGTGGTGTTTCTCAAGTAATTATTTATTACTTATAATTTTAATGAAACATTCCATTTAATATTTAATATTCAGTGGAGCCAACCAACCCCAAATCATTTGATATCAAATAGCTAACTAAAGAATTAAATATTTAGGAGCCTAAAACTCCATGCTCAAATAATTTTGCTTTCTTTTCAAAAGAGATTTCCTTAATTTTAAATGAATGAGAAATGGTCAAAATATTTTGATCCATTTTAGCATAATATTGCCTAGTGAATGCTTTTCTAAAAACAACCACAGTCTTTAGGGTAATCAAGGCATTATGATTATTTTACAAGTGTTGCTGTCTAGATGTAGAAAATAGTCTAGTAAAGATTTAAGGATACTTCAGCTTCTTTTTCACCCAGGTTCTTGGGAGTAAGCAGTTTGGGTTATCATTACAATTACTTTTGTTCAACTGTGAAATCTGCCTCACCTAACACCATTGCTCAGACTTTGGGATACATTTAGTTAGCAGTGTATTCTATGGAAAAAAGGTTCACAAAATCACAGTAAAATTATTAAACTGATGCAACAAACCATGTTTTTATAGCATTTTATTGGTTTATGCTGTGCTGTTCTTGCATCTTGCCAAACTTGAAACAAATAAAATAAAACTGTTGAGTGAGTTAGATTAATTACTTGATATGGCATTTAACAATTTCCTCTCTGTTTTTTAATATTTTACAATTACTGGTTTCCAAGTTGCAACATGCAAACTAAACTCTATTTCCAAATCTTTCCATAATTTCTACATTTCCTCTCCAACTACCTAACTACTCCATCACATCCCAACTCCTCAGCTCCTCAGAAGAAACTACTGCACGCTTCCCTCAATTTCAGTCGGTCATCACCAGATTGTCTCACCATGTCCAAATGCTTGTGATACTGTCTTCTCTCCTTTGTCCATCCCTCACCTTAATGTCAAATAATTGTCTCTACTACAAAAATGTTTCTGTCATTTTTCATATTTTCCCCTCCCTTCAAAGTTCAAAGTAAATTTATTGTCAAACTACTTATATATCACTATATACAACCCTGAGATTAATATTTTTGTGGGTATACTCAATAGCGAATAATAACCATAATAGAATCAATGAAAGATTGCACAACTTGGGCATTCAACCAGTGTGCAAAAGACAACAAACTGCAAATGCAAAAAAGAAAGAAAGAATAATAGTAAGTAAATAAGTAAAAAATATCAAGAAGATGAGATGATGAGTCCTCGAATGTGAGTCCATAGGCTGTGGGACCTAGTAAGGCCAGTTAGCTGGTGGTTGGGAAAGTGTTGGAGTCTAATATTAAGAATGAGATTTTGGGATACCTGGAGACTAATGTTAAAGTAAGTCAAAGTCATCATGGTTTCCATAAAGGGAAATCTTGCCTGACAAATCTGTTAGAGTTCTTCAAGTAAGTAACAAGCAGGGTGGACAAAGGAGAGGCTGTGGGTGTCATTTACTTGGATTTTCAGAAGGTATTTGATAAGGCGCCTCACATGAGGCTGCTTAACAAGATAAAATCCTGTGGTGTTACAGGAAAGATACTGGCAAGGATAGAGAAATGGCTGACAGGCAGGAGGCAGCAAGTGAACGGGGCCTTTCTGTTTGACTGCCAGTGATTAGTGGTCTCCTCAGTGGTCAGTATTGGGACCGTTACTTTTCACATTGTTTTGGATGGTGGAATTGATGGCTTTGTGTCCAAGTTTGTGGATGATACAGAGATAGGTGGAGGGGTAGGTAGTGCTGAGGAAACAATGCGATTGCAGCAGAACTTAGACAAATTGGAAGAAAGATCTAAAAAGTGGCAGATGGAATACAGTGTTGGGAAGTGTATGCTTTTTGGTAAAAGGTCCAATAGTGCTGACTATTATTTAAATGGGGAGAAGGTTCAAACATCAGAGGTGCAGAGGGACTTGGGGGTCCTCATGCAAGACTCCCAGGTTAATTTACAGGTTGGGTCTGTGGTAAAGATGGTTAATGCAATGTTGGCCTTTATGTCGAGGGGAATAGAATATAAAAGCAAGGAAATAATGCCGAGTTTTTATAAGACACTAGTCAGGCTTCACTTGAAGTATTAACAGTTTTGGGCCCCATGTCTCAGAAAGAATGTGTTGTCATTGGAGAGAGTCCAGAGGAGGTTCACATGGATGATTCTGGGAATGAAGGGGTTAAAATATGAGGAGCATTTGGCAGCTTTGGACCTGTACTCACTGGCATTTAGAAGAATGCAAGGGGATCTCATTGAAACCTAGCAAATGTTGAAAGGACTTGACAGGGTGGATGTAGAGAGCATGTTTCCTGTGGTGGGAGTATCCAGAACTAGAGGGCAAAGCCTCAAAATTGAGGGGTGACCTTTTAGAACAGAGGTAAGGAGGAATTTTCTTTTAGCCAGAGAGCAGTGATTCTGTGGAATGCTCTGACACAGACTGCAGTGGAGGCCATGTCTGTGGGTTCATTTAAGGTGGAAGTTGATCGTTTGCTGATCGGTCAGGGCACCAAAGGATATGGCAAGAAGGTAGGTGTAGAGGACTGAATGGGATCCGGGATCAGCCATGATGGAATGACAGAGGAGACTTGATGGGCTGAATGGCCTAATTCTGCTCTTAGATCTAATGTCCTTATGGTCTTATGGAACATTTCAGTGATGGGGCAAGTGAAATTGAGTGATATTAACCCCTTTGGCTCAAGAGCCTGATGCTTGAGGGATAATAACTGTTCATGAACCGGGTGGTGTGAGTCCTTTTTTCCTGATGGTAGTAGCAAGAAGAAAGCATGTCCTGGATGGGGTCATGACCTCTTTCACTTACACTGACTTCAGCATCTCTGTCTCCAGTCCAAGTCTCATGCATATCATCAGCTTTTAACCCATAACCATTAGCTTTCAACTAGCTAATCCCAGATCCTGGAACACACTTCCAAATTTCTTCTTTCTGTAACACTTTCTTAAAATGTTCCTTTAACTCTGACAACAAGTCTCAACCCGAAACATGGGCTATTTCACTCTACAGATGCTGCCTGACCTGCTCAGTTCCTCCAGCAATTAGTTCTTTGCTCCATATTCTACCATCTGTAGTCGCTTGTGTCTCCTTAAAACCTAACATTTCCTCTCTTACATCCTTTTAGGTGGCTTGTGTTAAATTTAGTTTAATAATGTTCCTGTGAAAACACCTCGCAATGTTTTCTTATGGTAACAGTGTACAATGAATTGAAGTTGTTGACATCGTTGTCGTCCTAACTGCCTGGATTCTGAGAGTGATGGGCATTGTGACCAGAAAGAGATGCAAAGTATGTTTCTGATACACCATCATCTGTTTTACCCTATTGTACAGTCATAAAATATACACCCACGTCCCAAGAGGAGAAATTCCATTTTCCAGTATTAATTTCTTTCTGGCAGATGATCATAAACATTCACCGAAACAGCAGAGATGTCAATGTTTGGAATACTTTTACAGTTCTTACAGAAGAAATTCAGTTACATTTGGGTTTGGCCTCTTTGATTCAATAAGTGATGCTATTTTCAGGAACGCAAACATCATTTTCAGCACTCTTCATAACAAATCACTATTTCAAGGTCAAATTTATATACAACTAAGAATTTACTTTCATACTTTGCCATAATTTACAAAATATTCAGCTCAACCCACTCCATAGCGAGGGTGGTATATGTAAGTTTCTAATTCTCCTTTGACCTTTGTAAATCTGCACAAGATGTTGAGTTAATGATTGCACCATCTGTAGAAAGCACTGTACTGACAATTCTGTTGTTAATACAGCAGGGCAATGGGATATATGTAAACGATGAAGTGCCTGCAGTGAAATAGAACCAAAGGAATTCAATCAAGTGTTTCTGATGATGTCATAAAGTGTAGAAGTAAAGCTCAAGGAAGTTATAAACATTTGCACAGCACCTAGATTGTATTACTACCTTTAACTTAGCAGCAGCTTTTTATTTTTGTTTACAGTGTGGTGCATGTTAGTTCATTTCTCCCAGATTGTCCTGGTTCTGTGTAGCAGTTGCATGCTTAAAGCAGTGTAACGCCAGCAAAATTAGAGCAAAGGCAGAAACCAGTGGTGGTTTTGAATATTCCCTTTTAAGCTTCTGCACGTTGCAACATTCGATCATATCTTTAATATTATCATTATTACACCTAGAGAAAGGTCCTGTGTTGTCACAGGAGGTCCCTTAAAGCAGGAGTCCCCACACTGGGGTCCGCGGACCACTCAGTTGACGTTGGGGGTCCATGGTATAAAAAAGGTTGGGGACTCCTGCCTTAAGTAACCATGTATAATTATTGCTTATTAGCTGGCTAGTGCTGCAGTGGCATCTGCACCGAACTTCGAGGCCAGTGGCCCAGGGTTCGAATCAGGCTGGTTCCCTGCACGCTTTCCATATGAGCTGGGTTGAGCATTGAGCTACCAACTCGGCCCCGTAATAAGCAGACAAGATTGCTAAAAAAGCAGCAAGGTTGCCACTTGATGCACTGCAGGACACGGAGAGGAACAACAACAACTTATTGTTTACAAATCGTGCGACTTTTATATCACCTTGGTAATGCTGAGTCAGAATCAGGGTTGAGTCAGAGTCAGAATCGGGCATTTTATCGCTGACATGTGTCACGTGACGTGTTGGTTTGTAGTCTGACACTAAAAAAATTACTAAATGTTACAATAAATATTAATCTAGTGCAAAAGAGGAACAGTGAGGTAGTGTTCATGAGTTCATTGGCCATTCTTTAATCTGCTAGTGGAACGTAAGAGACTGTTACCAAAATGTTGAGTGTGGTTCACCTTCCTGTGCCTCCTCTCTTGTAATGAGAAGAGGGCACGTCCTGGATGGTAAGGGCCCTTAATGATGGATGCAACCTTCTCAAGGCACTGGCTTTTGAGGATGTCCTGAATGGTGGTGAAGCTAGAGTCCATGATGGAGCTGGCTGAGTTTACAACCCTCCGCGGCCTCTTTCAATCCTGTGCACGGGAACCTCCACACCAGGCAGTGATACAACCAATCAGAATGCTCTCCACCATAAATCTGTAGAAATTCGCTAGTCTTTGGTGGCATACCAACTTTCCTCAAACTCCTAATGAAATATAGCTACTGGCAAATCCTCCCATTTTCCTCTTCCTGAACTCCACATTCCATTCTTTCATCTTACTGACATTGAATACAAGATTGTTTTGCAACACAACTTAACCAGCCAATCTATCTCACTCCTGTATATCTCCTTGTCGCCATCTGAGATTCTGCCAGCTGCGTGTCATTCAAATTTTATAGATGATGTTTGACTATGCCTAGCCATACAGTCATGGGTGTAAAGAGAGTAGAGAAGTTGGCTGAGCACGGTTTCTAGGTTGCCAGTTTTGATAGTTAGTGAGGAGGAGATGTTATTACTGATTCACACTGACTGTGGTCTCTCAATGAGGAAATCAAGGATCCAATTTCAGAGGGAGATACAGATGCCCAGGTTTCGAAGCTTATTGATTAGTTATGATGGCGTTGAACCATGAGTTGCAATCAATCAACAGCAGCCTGATTAAGTTATTGCTGTTACCTAGCTGACTCAAGACAGAATGGAGAGCCAGTGTAGATCTGGTGTGGTGGTAAGCAAATTGCAACAGGTCCTTGCTCAGGCAATGCTGTTAACAAAAGCTACAACTAATCATCATCTATAGTGTAAGGCTATTAAGATAATTGCTCTCTCCGGTCATTATTCTAATCATTCCACCACTACATACGTTTGAAGCATGGAATCATAGAAACATACAGCACAAAATGGTCTCTTATGGCTCACTGAACCTGTGGCAACCGTGGAGCCTGTCTAGGCTAATCCCATTTGCCTGCATTAGGCTAGTTTCTCTCTATGTCTTTCCTATCCAAGTATCCAAATGCTTTTTCACTCTTGTCATTCTTTCTGCCACTAATGCCTCTACTGGCTGTTCATTCTATATAACCACCAACTTCTGCTGGAAAAGCTTAACCCTCGGACCTTGGTTAAATTTATCCATTATTCACTTAAATCTGTGCCCTCCAGTTCCAGAATACCCCACCCTGGAGGGGGAAAGGACACTGACAATCCACCCTATCTATATTCTGCATAATTTTATAAACTTTTATAAGATCCCACTCAGCCTCCTATACCCCAGTAAAATAAACGCAGCCTATTAAATTTTTCCATATAACTATAACCTTAGATTTAGGGAGCGGTGTCTCAGAAAGGCAGCATCCATTATTAAGGACCTCCAGCACCCAGGACATGTCCTTTTCTCACTGTTACCATCAGGTAGGAGGTACAGAAGCCTGAAGGTACACACTCAGCGATTCAGGAACAGCTTCTTCTCCTCTGCCATCCGACTCTTAAATGGACATTGAAGCTTTGGACACTACCTCACTTTTTTAAATATACAGTATTTTTGTTTTTGCACATTTTTTAAAAATCTATTCAATATATGTATTTGCCTTATTATTTATTTATTATTATGTTTTGCTTTATTTCTTTTTTTTTTCTGTTTCTGCTGGATTATGTATTGCATTGAACTGTTGCTGCTAAGTTAACAAATTTCACGTCACATGCCAATGATGATAAACCTGATTCTGATTCTGACATCCTGATGAATATATATATACTACAAATGCAGTCTAACCATTGTTTTGTAAACCTATCACACGACATCCTAACTCATACTCAATAATTCAGCACACAAAGTACCTTCTTCACTCCCCTATCTTTCAGCACTACTACTATGGCCTTGCAACCCATAGTCCCTCTCTACACCAGCATTCCTATCATTTATTCATACGTCCTACCAGAATTTGACTTCTCAAAGTGTGTTATTTCACACTTGTCCGAATTAAATTCCATCTGCCACCATTTCACTGACATTCCAGCAGATCTACACCCTGCCGTATCCTTAGTCAACCTTCAAGCCATCTACGACTCTACCAACTTTCACATCACCTGCAACCTTACTAATCAGATCCCACCTACGTTCTCATTTAGTCATTTATATCTACCAACAACATCAAAAGTCCCAGCATGAAACAATTTTCCTGGCAGAAAAGTGCCCATTCACCATTACCCTCTGTCACCTGTTTTGAATCCAGTTTGCCAATGCACATTCAATCCACTGCATTTTATTTAACCTTCTGGACCAGCTTATCTTATGCAATTTCATCAAAAGTAGTAAAGTTCATACAAATAATTATGCTGCCTCCATTAGTTTTCTAAGTTACCTTCTCAAAAGCCTCTGTCAGATTTATGGGGCATATTCTCCTCTGCACAAAACCATGCTGATTGGTCCTAAATTAATCTTTGATCTTCTTATCAATAACTTGATACATTGTACTCTCTCTTTCCTGCAGATACAGTTCACAAAGCTAAACTCCTATCCCATTGTAGGAGCCAGTTGCTAAAACCTTGCCCAAAAGTCTATTCTTCAGGTATAAGCTTAATTCATGCATCCCATTTTACCATGATCAATCCCATAAGTAGAGTTAACTTAAAGAATGGAAGAAATCTGTCTCATCAAATGTGAGATACCTTGTTAGAAAAAAAACAACCATCTATCCTGACTTCCCTCGATCCCTTTCCATGGCTCTATAATTTGTGAAAACCTTTTCTAGAGTTACTAATTCCTTGTAAATTTTAATAACTGATCCTATGCTCTAACATTCCACTTTGAGGATAATTCTGTCATTATGTCACAGTGTAAAATATGTGACAATAAATCAGCAGGCAATTTTACATCATTCCTGAGTTAATGAGAATTATTAACCTTGTTGCATTATTGCACAAAGTATAAATTAACCCTTGTATTTCCCAGCAGGTGACACTATAGATACAGATCAGCTGTTAGCATGGATAATTTCTTTAGCCCAATGGTAGAAAGGTCAATTAGAGCTTTCATACTGACGTACCCTTACCTGTTTACCGTATATACTCTATCATAAATTAACTGATAACTACATTTCTGTGTAAAACACACTAAGATTATGTTTTTTCTAAAAATGCTTTCCTTTAAAGATATTACAGCAGCATATCATATAACAGTTCTTGTTACCTTTACAAAGATTCTTTCTCTAAAATCGGAGACAAAGTCTGATGCTGTTTCAGAGCACCAGATTAACAGGATTAATATGCTCATTATTTTCTATGATTTGTTGTCATCAGCAATGGAGATATCCTTGAAGGTGAGGAAGCAGAATTTCTCTTAATTCAAGTACAAAGTAACTACACTTCTCTATACCCTATCCAATGATAACCATGAACATGCCTTTCTCCACCACGATATTGCCTATCCCATCTCCCATCCTCACTCACACCACTATCAGTGATTACACCAATATCCTGGCACTTGCTCAGAATGGAAGTGCCAATCAGTGTCATATTAGCTGGTTATGTGCTGGAGTAAAGCCCTTCAGGAACTAGAGTAAATGTCATAGCTTTATTCCGACTGGAATGAGAGGAGTTTTATCCTTTATCCTCTGAAGAGCCATAACCTGCAGGGCCAAAAACTGTGATCAAGGTAATTCCAAACAACCAAAAGATCAATGTTTAATTAGGCAAGGACATACTGAGCCTCATGTTGTCCTCAGTTCTAAATTTTAATGACCCCCATATCTGGGCTAGATAAAGAAAGTCATTCCAAAATGTCTATCTATAAATATTCATAGAAGGGATGTGAACTTCACAAACTGAGCTGGTATTTAATTGTCCATCTCCGATTGTTCTTGACACTGTTGTGTTGAGATGCGTTCTTGAACTGCTGCATTCTTTGAGGTGTGATTTATGTTCAGGAACAATAATCACCCAGCAATCATCGGGCACCTGAACCAGCAAGGATAATTTCACTCACCTCAACACTGACCTGTTCCACAAACTACATGTACACACACACTGAATATGTTTGTTTATTCATTTAGAGATGCAACGTGGTAACCGGCTCTTCTGGCCCAACAAGCCCAATTACACCCATATTCAATAGTTCAAAAGTTCAAAGATCCATTTATTATCAAAGTATACAGCACAGAAATTCTCCAATTCTCCAGGTAGCCATGAAACCAAAAAAGAAAAGAAAGACAGCAAGATCCTCAACCCAAATCCCATCCTTCCGCAAAAAAAAAATGAACAAAAAATTAACCAGGCACATCAACCCCCAAATCCCTCTTCTCGCACAAAAAAACTGAAAAGATCAGATGAAATAACCACTGAATATAAAAACTATAAGACTAAAAAAAAGTATCTATAGTCCAAAGTCCACATCCAATGCACAGAAAAACCTGGGGAACATTCTTCAGGCCCAGCGCAGACCTTTCCCTCACCAGTACAGAGTGATCAGAAGACAGGCAGCTGGCGCTCACCCCTCCACACTCACTTCGATGCTTCAATCTCCTTGTCGCTTTATTCGGCGAACAATGGAAGATTTGATCAGTGAAATGGAGCCACACATCGGCTTGCAACCTGTCCTGCAGTCTGCCCTCCATGAGATTCCTGCACGCTGCCCCTGTCTCCCGGAATCCTCTTGGAGACAGCAGAGTGCTAGAACACCCAAACAATCTCCAAACTTCTGCACTTGCCTTGATGTTTCAATCTCCCTCATCTCATTAATCAGCAAACAATGGAAGCTATAATTGGCGAAATGGGATCAAACATTGGTTCACACACCATCCTGCAGACTTCTCACCACAAGGTTCACTCATGCTGCCTCTGTCTCCCCGAGTCCCCTCGGAGACGGCAGAGCACCAAAGCACCCAAACAATCTCCAAACAGCAAAATACAGGCTGCAACAGTTCCAGAATCACATCCAAGACGAGAAACAAACGTAAAAGGTATAAAAGAAGTGAAAAAGACCAATTAACCTATTAATCCATACGACTTTGGAATGTGGGAGGAAACCAGAGCACATGAAAGAAATCACTCAGGAAGGGAACGTAGAAACTCCTTAGAGATAGTGGCAGAGACTGAACCCACGTTGCCGGGGCTGTAATGGTGTTGCACTAACCACTATGCTCCAGAGTTGCCCCTTTGTGCATTTATTTACTCTATTTGTCTTTTGATTTGTTTGTTTGCACAGTTCGTCTTCTTTTGCACATTGTTGTTTGTGCGTTGTTTTTCATAAATTGGTGGTGTCTGAAAAGACGATGCTGTCCAAGTTGCATGCCATCTTGGACAATATCTCCCATCCACTACATAATGTACTGGGTGGGCACAGGAGTACATTCAGCCAGAGACTCATTCCACCGTGATGCAGCACTGAGCGTCATAGGAATTCATTCCTGCCTGTGGCCATCAAACTTTACAACTCCTCCCTTGGAGGGTCAGACACCCTGAGCCAATAGGCTGGTCCTGGACTTACTTCATAATTCACTGGTGTAATTTACATATTACTATTCAATTATTTATGGTTTTATTACTATTTAATTATTTATGGTGCAACTGTAATGAAAACCAATTTCCCTCGGGATCAATAAAGTATGACTATAACTATGACTATGACTATTACTTGCTTATTTTCCTGCAAGAAAATGAATCTCAAGGTAGTATATGATGGCATCTATGAACTTTGATAATAAATGTACTCTGACATTGACTCTGGGCATACCCACAATGATATTAGGGAGAGTCCCAGGATTTTGACTCAGAAACCATGAAGGAACAGGGACATGAAGTCCAAATCAGGATGTTACATAGCCTAGAAGGCAAATTCTGGACATGGCTGTTCTTGTTGCCCTTGTCCACACTTCGGTGCCACATTTGCAGTTTTAATTACAATTATGCTGCTTCAGACCTTTGGCATTAATGAAGGAGCAGTCCTGTGATTATCACTGCTTGTCCCACCATCACCATGCACGGATATCCAAACAGTGGTCACTTCGTTAGGTACACCTGTACACCTGCTCATTAACGCAAATATCAATCAGATGGCAGCAACTCCTTGCTTAAAAACTGAACATGGTCAAGAGGTTCAGTTGTTGTTTAGGCCAACATTGGAACGGGGAAGAAATGTGATCTAAGCGACTTTGATTGATTGTTGGTGCCAGACGGGGTGGTTTGAGTATCTCAGAAACTGCTGACCTCCTGGGATTTTCACATGTCCAGTGAGTGGCAGTTCTGTGGACAAAAGCGCCTTTTCAGTGAGAGAGGTCGGAGAGGAACGGCCAAACTGGTTCAAGCTGACAGGAAGGCGACAGTGACTGAAATAGCCACGTCTTACAACAGTGGTGTGCAGAAGAGCGTCTCTAAACACACAACAGGTCGAAGCTCAAAGTGAATGGGCTACAGCAGCAGAAGATCACATAAATACAGAATGTATGGGCATCTCGGGGTACGATGGCATCCCAAATCTGGCAAGAGGTCTAATGGTGAACTTGTATCCATTCTATCCTCCAATGGGAGCAATGCTGATTGCAGTCAGCTACACTGGTTGGCTCCAGCCAGGCTGGAACTTTTAACTGGTCTGCCCAGAAGAAGCAAGCAAGCACATAGCATTCCCTTAGCAGCCAGGAA
This sequence comes from Mobula birostris, assembly GCF_030028105.1. NCBI lineage: Eukaryota > Metazoa > Chordata > Chondrichthyes > Myliobatiformes > Myliobatidae > Mobula > Mobula birostris. The sequence goes on along the minus strand of NC_092379.1, from coordinate 122,626,256 downwards.
CAGAAATGTTTATACAGCTCGAACGAGGAGAATCCCTGCCCGCTGAATATTTGAGATAAAGCAGATTTTCAAAACGGTCCATGGCAGCCAAGAGAGGGAGAAAAAAAAAACCGCTCATACTGACACACCATGGATTTAGTGTGCCATGTTAAATTGAAACATTGCGAGAATGTCACCTCTGGGGAATCTCAGCGAAGAGTCGGCTCAGGCATGAGATTTACAAGGCTAGCGAGCGCAGGGCAGAAAGAAAACCGCTTCATTCTTTATTACTGTGCGTGCGCTCTGCAGGGGTGAAGAGTTCCAATCACCCTCCCTAAATCATCTTTCCGGATATCTCGACTTGAAAGGTTTGCAATGGCATAGTCAATCAAATGGACTCCAATGACCCAGTAAATGATCTAAATCCAATGTAAGAAAGGGGAAATCTCTGGTCAGAAAAAGCGGATGTTGTCTATTTTTGGAAAGTGGGGATACTTCCCAATAACAAGCAAGTTGCTGGAGAAACTCAGCGGGCAGGCAGCATCTGTGGTGGGAAATAGTCCGGAGACGTTTCGGATCGAGAACCTGCATCTTCCGACTGTCCATCTCCCTCCACGGCTGCTGCCTGATCCATTGACCCCGAGTTTCTATTTTGTTGGTTTAAATTCCAGCATCTGCAATTCGTGTGTCTCCATGGTTCTCCGAGTGTAATTTGAAGTGGTCCTAGGACCCACGGACTGCCCGGGTTCAGTTCGATCCGACCGACTGTCCTCTGCAGACTGGCTCTTCAAAAAGCTCTCCGCATTGTTGTTTCTGCTTTTCACTTCTCGCCATCAATCACACCCGGAGACTAATACTTGGCTTCTCCCTCGACGCTGGCAGGTTGAGAAAAATACATTCATCGGGATGCCTCTGTGATGAATTAAAGAATAGTGCGGTCACCGGCCTCGGCATTAGGGGAGAATGATCTCATGAAATCCTCTCCATTGAGGAGTTAGCGCTTTGGTTGGGTGTTGGCAACTGAACCCCACCCAGTTAATGTAACACCCGGTGCAAAACTGTTGTCTCCAAATACCCTCTCCACCACAAACCGCCCTGTAATACTTTGATGCCCAGTTCAATGTGGATGTCTCTGTGGTCCCGCAGAGACACAATATATCAGCAAAGCACCTGATAAACGGCAACTACTCCTGACATACACGCGGCCAAAGTCTACAGGGACACGGTTATAGATCGGGGAAATGGAACGATTTACCAGATGAAAGGAACAGCTCTCTTCCCTCTTAGGCAGTCCCTTGGCTCTAAGATGGCTTACTTCCACATTAGCGCGGCTCGGAAAGAATATAATAATGTAAATGAGGACTCGGTTTAACAAGCTCGGTGACTGCAATCCTCCAATGTTGAAACATTGATGTTTAGTGCTGCAAGCAATCTGGAAGTATATTTTTTTAAATGCCATGGTGGCGAACTCGTGTCGTAGTCCAGTGCCAAAGGGAGACTGCCCGATATCAGCGACACACTGCCCAACAGCAGGTAGTAAATCTCTTCACAAAGCTTGCCTAAGTTACAGCATTTCAAACCGGGGAGATATTCAAGGAGAGACTAGAGACCTGAAGTTCATAGAACATAGAGTACAGTACGGGAACAGGCCATTCGGCCAGAAAGTTGTACCAAACCAGCTAAACAGCAAATCAAAAATACCCCAAACACTAATCTCGCCTACTTGCATCATGCCTATACCCCTTAATCTTCCTTGCATCTGGTGTGGTGATAGAGGCAAATGCAATACATCTTTTTAAAACCTGTATTGCATTTGCCTCTACCACCACACCAGACAGCGCATTTCAGGCATCCAGACTCTCTGAGCTTACCCCTCACATCCCCCTTGGACCTACCCCCTCATCTCCAATGCATGCCCTCTGACATTAGAAGGAGAGTAGAGCAATAAACAAGATGTTGAAGGAAACGGAGTGTCGGGCAGCCTGTGGGGAGGATGGGCAGTCTTTTTTCAATTCTAGACCCTCCATTTGAACTGGAAGATGGAGGGGAGATTACCGGGATAGAGAGGGGAGAGGAAGGGGAGGAGAACTGGCAAGCAAGCGATAGGTAGATTCAGGCGATGAGAGGTGATAGGCAGAGGGAAGAGTGGAAATAGGGGACAGAGTCTGGGAGTTGATTGGTGGAGACAACAAAGAGCTGCAGATGATGGAATCTGATAGGAAGGGAAGGTGGAGCATGGAATCCAATAAGGAGATGAATGAGCATTTGGGAGCAGTGGGGGGTGGGAGGGAGGAGACCCAGAGGAGTGTGTGGGTGATGAGCAGATGGAGTGCACTGTCGGTGGAAGCAAATTAAACAGGGTTATGGGGGGCTGGGGTGAATGCAGGAACTGAAGAGGTTTGATTGAAATCACCACCCTTCCTTGTGCTGACTTGTTGCTCGCTAATGATCATTTTTAACAGAAATGAATGTTCTACTAAAATTGTGCTAACACTATTGAATGGATGAACAAAATTGCACTAAATGTAGCACACATGCACACAACTACTGGAGGAACTCAGCAGGCAGAGTGTGGGGAGAGGAATAAAGAATTGAAGTTTCAGGCCAAGATCTTTCATCAAGACCGTGTCACAATGGTGGGGCATAGGGAGCAAGGGTGGACCCAAATGCAAGACACATCTTGTGAGGTTAATTAAATTTAGTTTATTGTTCGAAACCAGGAGAGCAAGGCAGGAGCAGGAATAGCGAACTGGACAAGGACTCAGGACTACGACTAGGCTGGGACTAAGGGTCTGGGCTAGGACTCGGAATCGGATCCCGAAACTAGAGGCAATATGAAGAGGCTAGGGTATGGACTCCGAGCCAGAGACTGGGCAAGGACCCAGTAACTGGGTCTTGCCCCAGGCTCGGACCCCAGAACCAGGCATGGACGTGACATGGGCTAGGGAGAGGAGGAACATGGAAAAACAGAGCCTTCGTCTCGGGAGAGCAGGTACATGGAACCATGGTCATGAGTCCCGGCCCTTGGGTACAGGACATAGGGCCGGGACTCATGACCCCCCGCGGGGCAACAGCAAGGTGGCCTGACTTACCCCACAGAGGTGAGGACAAGACAAGACAAGACATGACCCCCCGCGGGGCAACAGCAAGACAGCCTGACTTACCCCACGGAGGCGAGGACAAGACAAGACCAACACGAATGAACACCAGACAGTACCTATCTAGCTCCAGCGATAGAACTAGACCGAAGTGCAGGCGAGGGCTGCAGACGAGGGCTAGAGGTGAGAGGGGCAGAGAAGGGATTCAGACAGGGGGGTAGGACAGGAATTACAGACCGCCAGGGCCAGGACTCGACTTGGAACTTGGATGCCGCCAGGGCCAGGACTCGACTTGGAACTTGGATGCCCCCAGGCCGGGACTTGACTTGGAACTTGGGTGCTGCCAGGACCAGGACTTGACTTGGTACTTGAATGCCGCCCGAACCAGGACTTGACTTGGAGCTTCCGGGTAGGGCGAGCTCTCGACTCAGCCCGGGAACAGTAGACAGCGGTTTTTGATTCTCTCCGGCAGGTTAACTGACGGACCCACCTCGGTGAGGAAACTTTGCAGGCTCGCTTCGGCGAGGTAACTGGACAGGGTTGCTCCGGTGAGGAAAGGCGAATTACCGGCACTCGCTTCAGGCGGAGACAAGGCTTGCGCCGGCCAGATGACATTGGCACACTGTACCTTTAGTGACTTTGCAGACACTCTCGCGCCGAACAGCTGAAAGCCGGAGACTAAAAACTACCGGTTCAGCCAAGAATAAATTGCCTCTAATCACCAAGGCTGAGGGGCATGGGAAAACAGGGAATCAAAGGGAAACAGAGGGTCAACAGTCTGGATCGTAACATAAACAAAGTAAATTTATAGAGACCTCGATCCGGACCCATGACAGACCAGAAAGAAAGGGGGAAGAAGCCACAATAAAATGGGGGGGGGGGGTGGTGAGAGGGGAAGGAGTACGAGCTGGCAGGAGATAGCTTTTCATTTCATTCCCTCCCCCCACCTGGCTCCACCTATCACCTGCAGGCGTGTATTCTTTCCCCACCCCGCCAGATGCTGACATGCCGACTCTTTGTTCCTCCCCATAGGTGCTGCCTGACCTGCTGAGTTCCTCCAACACTTCTGAGCTCTGATTTGGATTTCCAGAATCTGACTGATAATGTAAACACAAAATAATCTGCAGATGCTGGGGTCAAAGAAAGTCCGGTGCTCCCGGTGCGGCCTCCTCTACATCGGTGAAACCCGACGCAGATTGGGGGACCGCTTCATCGAGCACCTCCGCTCCGTCCGCCACAACAGACAGGATCTCCCGGTTGCCACCCACTTCAACTCTGCTTCCCATTCCCATTCAGATATGTCCATACATGGCCTCCTCTACTGCCATTATGAGGCTAAACTCAGGTTGGAGGAGCAACACCTCATATACCATCTAGGTAGTCTCCAGCCCCTTGGTATGAACATAGAATTCTCCAGCTTCCGGTAATTCCCTCCCCCTCCCTTCCTCTATCCCTATTTCACTCTGCCCCCTCCCCCAGCTGCCTATCACCTCCCTCATGGTTCCGCCTCCTTCTGCTACCCATTGTGTTTTCCCCTATTCCTTCTTCACCTTTCCTGCCTATCACCTCCCTGCTTCCCCTCCCCCACCCCTTTATCTTTCCCCTTACTGGTTTTTCACCTGGAACCTACCAGCCTTCTCCTTCCCACCCTCCCCCCACCTTCTCTATAGGGCCTCTGCCCCTTCCCTCTACAGTCCTGACGAAGGATTCCGGCCCGAAACGTCGACCCATTGTTTCCACGGATGCTGCCCGACCTGCTGAGTTCCTCCAGCGTGTTGTGAGTGTGACTAATAATGTAAAGAGCTCTGCACTGTGTGTATTGTTTTATGTGTAGTTTTATTACAAATAAAATTTAATTTCTGAATGTCAATCTGGTGGAAACACGAAGATGGATACCACACAACAGTTGAAGCGAATAGAAAAAGGAGAAAGCAAGTGTGGTGTACTTAATATTAAAAGCAAGCCAGGTTACTGTGAAGTGAACAACTAATTACCTTGCTTAAGGGCAAATGGAAGTTGTTTTGGACCCAACTCCGCGTTCTTTACAAATCAGCAGGGATCCCTTTTATTCGCCTTGCAGGCTTCCTTTGTTTTCTTGGTCTAGATTCATAAAACAATGCACAGCAAATCTGGACTTAATATCAAACTTACTTATTGTGAACAAAAAAACTCATGGTAACAGGTGCCCCCTAAACAGGTAGTTCCTCAGTGAAATTACATGCCTGGGAACTGCCACAAAGTGGGATGAATGTCTGGCCTATAATTGTTTCCTCCCTCTCACACGCATATTTATAAAAACCCGTTATAAAAACTGAGGAAAGAGAAAGGCTGTTGTTTTGAAGCAGCGCGGGAGAACGGGCAGGGAGAATTCTCCCAACCAGAATGAGAAAGCTCTCTTTACAAATAGTAGCACTTGCAGTATTCACTTTCACATGCAACATGCACAGCTTTGCCAGTGAAGACAAAACTGCAGTCTGATCCCTGCGCTCCTGATAGTATACCACACCCAGAAAGATGGGCAGTTATCACACTCAGACCAAGAAATAGAGAAAGGCCGTTTCTTTTTGATAGGCTGAGCTGGTGGAGGGGGGTGGGGGGTGAAGAGGAGGATCTCATGGACATTTTGTGGATTAAGGTACTCAAAGCGACTTCCTTTTTTGTTTTTTTAAATGCAAGGGTTTCGGATTTCCACCTTGTCACTCACTGCACACAGAGCCGGCAGAACAGACAAAGTTGAATTATATACTCCTCTTTTATGGCTTCAGGCCCTTACTGCTCTGGTTGGCGTGTCCACCCTCTTCAAGATAAATCGGTGAAGATAGTGTCTATTGAAAGCGATGTTCTGACGATTGAATGGTTCGGAACTTGACCAATGGATCAAGCGGCACTTAATTATTCTCAGAGGGATACCCATTGCACCGGTATCTGAATGAACTCGTTGATTTTAGACTTTCTAAACAGGGAACTATGTCTCCTCTAAATACAAAATGTCTAGAGATTTCCTTACACTACTTAACTCTGAAGTTGAGGCTGGGTGAGAGTACCAGCCAAGACCAAGTCAATAGTAGTTTATAATGACCTTAGGGAGCAACTATGAAGCTAAAGCATTTCTACCGCCTGATGCAAATGGGGACTGCTGGCCCTGTTTACTTCAGGAGTGAAAATGAAGCAAGGTTCTCTCCTGCAGAGATATACACTACACCAATTCAGTCCTCGTAAGCCCAACAGCGAGCTTTGTCCTCCCCACCCACTTCCTTTGTCGAAAGAGGAATAACTTCATGAAAGTTATTCCCAATTTAGCACACTACCTTCGGTTTCCCTTTATACTGCTGTTTAGTAAACAGAACAGAACCTCCAACCGGAGATTCTTTATTGAAGGCAGACAAGACTCAACAGCCCTGGCTGATGCAACAATGTATCAAGTAACATACAGAGATATAGTTCAGAAAGATGTACTTGAAAACACCAACTACCCTCAAACAAAGCTTCATCTCAAAATAATAATCAGCATATGTTAAATTATGATACCAAACAACTATTTACATACAATAATTGGAAATTGGTGTGGCTGGAATCATGAGGGTTGGTGCCCCCACCAACCCTCCGCCCCCCCCCAGGGTCGGAGGGCCATGTAACTCTGGAAGTTGAGACCCAAAGGTCAAACCTGTGATTAGAGACTCCTGGGGTAGATACCCAGAAACTGCTTTGCCCAGGGGTCAGAGGCCTGATGTCTGTGAGTATGGGGCAGGGACTGATGGATATCTGCAAATTTGGGAGTCCAGGGCCAAGGACAGGAGTCCTGGAGGGTGGGTGGGTGGGTGTGTGTGTAAGAATGATGTTGTTCTGTGTTGTTGTTGCTGCTGTTGTGCTGTTCAATTGAGCCATGTTATACTACTACTTATGTTGCCATCAGAATATGGGGTGACACCTGTGAGATGTCCCCAGCACATCCTGGCTTGACCCATCCCACTGTACATCTCAATGCACATGTGATAAATCTGAATACAGTGGGTTTACTATTGTCACATGTAGTGAGATAAGTGAAAAACTTCATGATAAATTACACAAATAATCATTTATTTACACAAATACCCGATCAAAACTTCTCCGTGGACGGCTTCCAGACCGTTCCGGCTGACCGGAAGTGCACTGAGAGCGGTAAGCGTAAAGGAGTTGGGTGCTTACTGTTCTGGTTAACAACAGATGGTGCGATTCGGGTCATATTACGATGGAGGAACATGTTTGTAGACCGGATATTGAACTTTTTACTGTTGGACTTCGGCCATATTCCACCGAGATACAACACTGGCGGCACGGGAGGTCGTTCCTGCCTGTGGCCATCGAACTTGCAGCTCCTCCCGTGGAGGGTCAGACACCCTGAGCCAGTAGACTGGTCCTGGACTTATTTTCCATCTGGCATAGTTTGCATTTTGTTGTTTGATTGTTTGTGGTTTTTGCATTGCTACATTTATGCTCTATTCTTGGTTGGTGTGGCTGTAACAAAACTCAATTTCCCTCGGGATCAATAAAGTATACCTATCTATCTATTTACAAAACTCATGCATGAAGCCAGTAACTATATTAATTTAGTTAAATTTCCTATTCCTCTCATCTATGCCACTACAATATAATTCCTGATACATTCTCCTAGTACTGATAAATAAATGACTCCTCCAGTAGACTCCCTGCTAATGAGTCCCACATTCTGCACAGCAACACTACTTTGAGAAATGCCTATTATGTTTATACAGAATTAAACTGAGATGGGATTACAATTGAGATGTCAATTGTAATCCCTAAAACCTAATATCCCCATTAGGTACAATCTTATTAAAAATTTTCAAGCATCACCAACCCGTGATTGGAGATGGCAATTTCTGATTTAATATTTTCAGTTCTTTTTACCTTCACACAGAATCTGCTTCATGTTACCAATCTAATAGAAATCCTTTCATGAGTTCTGCATGGGGACCTGACTTTTTCTCTCTGGCACTTTTGATGTGTGAGGAAGCCTCTGACTTCCTTGCTCTAGGTTGTTTCCAACGCACTTAATCCACATTCATCAGTCGCATCGTTTGGCATCAAATAGTTCATCCAAACCAGAGGCACCATCAAGCTTTTGATCCTCAACTGTTTCAATCTCCTCCACATGGCCATACAGTCCCCCCCAAGGCATCTAGCTCAAGATGAGTCTGTTTCAGGCCACTTGGAAGTTATTTATGAAGGTCTTTTTCACAAACTGTCTCAAGTTCTTCCACCACAAAAGGACCATCCAACTTGATTGAGATGACCTTTCTACAACACCTCTTGTTGGGCATCTCACCTTGTACTTTCTCAGTGGATCTAGCAATGTTCTGTCACTGTGCCAACTGTGTCACGAATTGGCTATCCAATTGCATCTAATCATTTGAGTGCCCACTTCCTAATTAGCCTCTACTGATGACTGCAAATAGATCCATCATTCAGAAGACGTAAGATCCCTATCATCACAATACCTTAGACTCGGATTGCCATTAAGGACTGTTCGTCACTCCAGGATCTCTCACCCTGAACTGCATTGCCAGTTCTGTTAGTGTTACTGTCCACAACTTCTCCTTCCCACCCCCCCCATCCCCAGCCCCCACTCTGGCCTTTACAGACCATTCCCACCACGCAGATTGAGGTATCTCCTTTATTTGCTGCCCTGTAGCTATGTAAACAAATGCACTGCTCTTGCTGGTGGCATGCAGTCAACACTTACAAGTGTTGAGAGAAAGTCATACAGCACTTTAATTCTGAAGGAGGTATGCTCATAGAATAGAGTCTGGCAGCAGAGTAATCGGGCCTGTTGACTCTGTACACCCACACCAATTATGGCACCAATCCATACCAATTCCAACAGCACATATTAGATCCATACTCTTCTATGCCTTGTCTAGTTGCTTCTGAAATGGCGAGTGAGCACTTGCCAGACTAATGTATTTCTCTGGCAATGCATACCAGGTTCCAACATACAGTGTAAGAATGTTTTTTTCATTGATGTTTTCAACGTATTCCAGAACTTCATATTTGGGAGCATCACTTTTCCGCATACTTTTGCACAATTTCACAGCTTTTTGGCTCTGAAAGTGGATCTTCTGGGCGTATCTTATGCGAGTATCTGTTGGGCATATTGACCTATCTTCCAAATGTTCCCATTTCAAAACTTCATGAACATTCATTTCTCACTCAAGCCATAATCCTTTCCAGAGATGGGCTTTCAGTATTCATCTGTATCCTTCCCACCTGATCTGCCATCATTGCACCTACTTTCTTCATTTCATCATGTTGTCTTCCTCCTACATATTCCAGCTTCAGAACAATCCTCTTTTGCCATGACCGTATTGTTGGAACTGTAGTTACTAGTCTGGAGGGTTTGTACCGGTGAGCTCCGAGCTTCATGCCTCCTCTGGAGTCATCTGACAAGTGGAGCCAAAGCACCCACAGCCTGAGCCACCATCTTGTCAGCATCCAATGGTGTAACTTGTAAAGGGAACAGCCCATCAAATCAAGTAACCTGATTCAATCCAAGCCCTTGAATTTAGGGACATAGGTCTGTCCCATAACAACAAGAGATAACTGGACCCAACTGTTTCCACTTGCATTCCAATAGTCTACTGCCTTCATAAGGTGGAGGGCATCTCTTACGGAGGCGTTTGATAGCAGCATGTTCAGTCACAATGAAAAGTATTTGAGATTTCTGAGAACACACGGTGCCTTATAGAAGACTGGCTTGCAGCACTACCAATGAATATGCTGTTAGTGATGTTTTCAATTGATAAGTGATTTCATAATGTATTCCTTTGCAGGAGAAGTGTAAGGTCCATGAAACACACTTGATGCTATTTCTTCATCCTCCAGACGTTATTACAGCTCGGCTGGTTCTGGAGTTCAGAGTTCAATTCCGGCACTGTCTGTAAGGAGATTCTACGTTCTCCCCATGAACTGCATGGGTTTCCTCTGGGTGCTCCAGTTTCCTCCCACAATCCATAGACTTACTGGTTGGTAGGTTAATTGGTCATTGTGAATTGTCCTGTAGTGAGGCTAGTGTTAAATAGGTGGGTTGCTGAGCAGCTTGTTGGGCCAGAAGAGCCTGTATCTCTAAATAAAATGAGTTCCAGGGCATAGACATTCACTTCAACAATACAATATCCTTGTCCCTTTGCATCTGATGCTAACGGGAACTACCACCAACCTTTGGCACCCTTACTAATCACAAACCCTATCAACCTCTGCTCTAAATACACCTAATGACTTGGCCTCCATAGCTGCCTGTGGCAATGTATTCCACAGAGCAACCTCTGGCTAAAGAAATTCCTCCTCATCTCTGTTCTAAAGGGACATACTTCTATTCTGAGGCTGTGCCATCTGGCCTAGACTCCCCCACTTTATATCACTCCATAGATACTGCCTGATCTGCCCCCTGTTTCCATCCAGGGGGTCAGTGTGGACATGGTGGAGGATTACAAATACCTGGGGATACAAATTGACAATAAACTGGACTGGTCAAAGAACACTGAGGCTGTCTACAAGAAGGGCCAGAGCTGTCTCTATTTCCTGAGGAGATTGAGGTCCTTTAACATCTGCCGGATGATGCTGAGGATGTTCTACGAGTCTGTGGTGGCCAGTGTGATCATGTTTGCTGTTGTGTGCTGGGGCAACAGGCTGAGGGTAGCAGACGCCAACAGAATCAACAAACTCATTCGTAGGGCCAGTGATGTTGTGGGGATGGAACTGGACTCTCTCACAGTGGTGTCTGAAAAGAGGATGCTGTCTAAGTTGCACGCCAGCTTGGTCAATGTCTCCCATCCACTACATAATGTACTGGGTGGGCACAGGAGTACATTCAGCCAGAGACTCATCCCACCGAGATGCAGCACTGAGCATCATAGGAAGTCATTCCTGCCTGTGGCCATCAAACTTTACAACTCCTCCCTTGGAGGGTCAGACATCCTGAGCCAATAGGCTGGTCCTGGACTTATTTCATAATTTACTGGCATAATTTACATATTACTATTTAACTATTTATGGTTCTATTACTAGTTATTATTTATGGAGCAACTGTAACGAAAACCAATTTCCCCCGGGATTAATAAGGTATGACTATGACTATGACTATGATCTGCTGAGTTCCTCCAGCACTTTGTCCTGACGAAGGGTCTCGGCCTGAAACATCGACTGTACCTCTTCCTAGAGATGCTGCCTGGCCTGCTGCGTTCACCGGCAACTTTGATGTGTTTTGCTTGAATTTCCAGCATCTGCAGAATTCCTGTTGTTTCCTCCAGCACTTTGTGTGTTCCCACAAAAACGTCTGAAAGCTGAACCTTTCAGCCAGTGGATGTCATGATTTGGGCACAAGTTTGATTAAAGTGAGGGAGAGTTTTGCAGGTTGTAAACCTTGCTCTCTCATCGCAGTCTATCTGGATCCAGTGGCAAGATGAGAGTAAAGACCAGGGTGTCTTGCCGTGCTCTTCATGCTCCACAACATGTGCTGGGAAACACTTTCCTGCCCGTTGAACCAGCTGATGGTTTCCTCCACGCCGTCCGTCAAATCCAGTCTTCACATGCTTGGGGTAGACAAGCCCAAAGTCACCGAGGGTTTAAAAAACCCCGACAGCTCCTCTCACCTGGTTTGGCCGACCTGTCAAAGCCGTTGTCTGGGGTAGGGCCACAGTCGCATGCATACAGTTTACTTGGAGCCACAGGTGAGAGCTGAGCGCCTGGTGAGGACCAAAGGTGGAGGTCCTACCTCGGAAGGTACAACAGGTCTTCACACTAGAGGTGCTACCCCTCCCTGACACCCCATACACCCCTAAGCCAGTACCTTTATTCTGACAGCATATTCACCATTATTCCTTCTGATATATGGTTACCCATACGAAATGTGTACCTTGCAAGAATCACTGGCGGGATTGGAAAAAAATCTCCCATCAAAATGCTCACAGTAACTCTGGTGGCAATAAATTTACTAACATTTTTTAGCATTTCCAGTTCAACTACCCGTGGTAACACTGCATTCCTCCTTAGATGGTTGTGTCCCTTTTCTTCCTCCTTGGACTCCAATACTCTGAGGAACATCTCCACCCATTCCAGGTGCAGAACCAATGTCTGAACTTGTCTTATACTGTGAGCTCACCAACAAATCCACCGCATCCAACATCTGCTCTTACACCTATCACTCTCTCCCTCTCTCTTGAACTCCACTCGTTCTCCCCTCACACTCGATTACTGCCATCCTGCCTCTTCAATAGCTACCTACTAAACTTGTGGCAATGTTGCTCTTGTGATATTGAATGAGCCACACAGCAGCTGCTGCTGCAGATGTAAAAACGGCTATATTTCATGAGAAGCTTGAGGAGATTTGGTTTGAGAACTAAAATACTCGAGAACTTCTACAAATGTACTGTGAAGAGCATTCTGGCCAGCTCCATCACCATCTCGTATGGGGGGTGGTGGGTGCTACTGCACAAGACCAAAGTAGTTTGCAGAAACTTGTAAGATCCGTCAGCTCCATCATGGATACTAACCTCTGTAGCATCCAAGACATCTTCAAGGAGCGGTGCCTAAGGAAGATGGCACCATCATTAAGGACCCCCATCACCCAGGACATGCCCTCTTCTCATTGTTACATCAGGTAGGTGGTACAGAAGCCTGAAGGCACAAACTCAGTGATTCAGGAATGACTTCTTCCCCTCTGCCATCCGATTTCTAAATGGACATTGAACTCATGAACACTACCTCACGACTTTTTTATTTCTGTCTTTTTTGCACTGCTTATTTTAACATGATATTTAAAAAATATATATCTATATACTCAGAGTAACTTAGTATTTTCTATATTTACTTATCATGTATTTCATTGTACTGCTGCGGTAAAGTTAACATATTTCATGACATATGCCAGTGATATTAAACCTGATTCTGATTCTGAAAAGTTTTTATTCAGTACAGCGAGCAGGCATACAGGGAAGGCATGGCAGAACTATCTCCTGGAAGAATCTCCAGGAAGCATCCCTTCAATCTCAAAGTACACCAGTGATTTAGAACATCTAAGAACATTTCTCAGTTGGCTTCCCACTGTGGGTGGTCGATGCTCTCTGTGAAGGCAACGGTGTTTGACCTCTGATGTCCTTCTACCTTCAAAACTGATTACTGTGCAGGCTATGCTTGAAATAGAAGACTGGCTTGTATTAATGACCACTATATCATACACTCTAAAAATTAAAGATGAGCTTTATTTGTCACATACATAGAAAAATACAGTGAAATATAGAGCTTCAAAGTTAACCAATTTCACAAAATACCTAAGCCAGTTATATTAAACCTGAATCTGTTTCTGATTCTGATTCTGAAATAGCATGATTTTTACAATTTTCTAACTATTGCTGTTTCTCCATAACAGTTACATCCGTCAGTTTTCCTTTGCATTGCTATGTGGTAAAGAGAGTAAACGTAACCAGATCTTCCATAGACAGCAAACCACTTCAGTAAGGCCGGTGGCAAATACAACAAAAGTTGTGTCTCATGGTACTTAAAGGTGAAATGTTTTTTGAATTTATTTATTCACAGGATCTGGGTGAGGTTGGTATTGCCAGTATTTGTTTTTCGTTTTCAATTGTCCCTCAATGTCTATCAGACAGTGGTCAGCAGAAGACTCTCTGCAGGAGTTAGAGTCATAGAGCACGACAGCACAGAAACAAGCCCCTTGGCCCATCTAGTCCATACCGAACTGTTATTCTGTCTAGTCCCATCGACCTGCACCCGGACTCTAGCCCTTCGTTCTCTTCTCATCCATATACTTATCCAAATTTATCCTAAATGTTTAACTCAAACCTGTGTAACCCCCCTGGCCACCCTCAGGGTCGCTCGGCTCGCTATCGTCTAGGGAAACAGCCCTCAGCCCCGCCAAACTGGGTAATTAGTTTGTGTGGATGCTGTGTGAGGTACCCCACCCCGCCCAAATAACAGACAATACACCAGATACAATTAAATGATTTACAGTTTATAGATATTACTGGAACTACATAACTAATAGAGAATAAAATATAAAAGGAAAATAAAAGGCGCCACACTTATCAAAGTTCAATCTCTTCGTGCACAAACAGTTGGCGCTCAGGACCCTTCTTCTTCATCCTGCAACCCCTCGGACCACCTCCACTGGCCACCTGGGACCAACAACGGTGGTCGACCAGATGCTCCACACGAGTCCGTCTCCATCTCCCCTCCTCGCCGAACGCCCTGCTCGGGGTCCGACCCCGTTAGCGGACTCACAGCACCTGGTCCATTCTCTGTCTCTCTCTCACACGCCTTCTGCCCAAAACCCTGCGCATACAAATCTTCCAAATACACCAAAATCGTAACAACTATCCAATTGGCTAATAGTACCCTGCTGTTTGTATTAACCCAAGCAAATGTCTAGCTGGAGACTTTCTCAGCATTCAACATAACAAAGAAGCATTCCCCAGTATAACATAACAAAGAAGCCATTTTAGTTAGCCTCCGCAGTAACATAAAAGATGAAACCCCCTTACACCTGTATTCACCACTTCTGCTGAACTTGTGGGAGAAACACATGATGGATCATGTAGAATGGCTTCCTGAATAGACTGTCCAAACCATTGGCAGAATGCGTCATTGCTGGAACTCACCAGCAAACACCAAGACCTCACTCAGTGAGACTGGCCCTGCCCATCGGTTCCTTTCTGCACCGTCACTGTACCACCCACAGCACACGCTGCCCCTCAAGATGAGAATGAGATGACCAGGGCTGTGGACTGCGCATTTGCAAAGAAGGTTGGAAGGGTCCTTGTTGAGATTCCAACAGCTGCGTAACAGAGGACTCTCCAATCTACAGGCTGTTCTTAGGGACACTTACCAAGGCAAGCATTAATTTCCGCTAAAAGGTCATTAGCTCAGTGAAACAAACATTTTACTCTTCCCAAAATTTGTTGGCTTTCCAGTCTATAAGGGAGCACTGCCTCCTGGCACTTTCCACGATACAGGATACTGAGATAGGATAAGGTAGCAACAGAGATACCGAGGAGTGGATTGGGAGGCAGATTTTAGAAAAGTGCAAAAATAACAGGGTTGTTATCATGGGTGACTTTAACTTCCCTAGTATTAATTGGCACCTGATTAGTTCCAATGGTTTAGACGGGGCAGAGTTTGTTAAGTGTGTCCAGGACGGACTCCTGTCACAGTATGATGACAGACCAACGAGGGGGAATGCCATACTAGATCTAGTATTAGGTAACGAAACGGGTCAGGTCACAGATCTCTCAGTGGGTGAGCATCTGGGGGATAGTGACCACCACTCCCTGGCCTTTAACATTATCAGGGAAAAGGATAGAATCAGAGAGGACAGGAAAATTTTTAATTGAGGAAGGGCAAATTAGGAGGCTATAAGGCTAGAAATCGCGGCTGTGAATTGGGATGATGTTTTTGCAGGGAAATGTACTATGGACATGTGGTCGATGTTTAGGGATCTCTTGCAGGATGTTAGGGATAAATTTGTCCTGGTGAGGAAGATAAAGAGTGGTAGGGTAAAGGAACCATGGGTGACAAGTGAGGTGGAAAATCTAGTCGGGTAAACAAAGGCAGCATACTTGAGGTTTAAGAAGCAAGGATCAGATGGGTCTATTGAGGAATATAGGGTAGCAAGAAAGGAGATTGAGAAGGGGCTGAGGAGAGCAAGAAGGGGGCATGAGAAGGCCTTGGTGGGTAGGGTAAAGGAAAACCCCAAGGCATTCTTCAATTATGTGAAGAACAAAAGGATGACAGGAGTGAAGATAGGACCGATTAGAGATAAAGGTGGGAAGATGTGCCTGTGGAAGTGAGCAAGGTCCTCAATGAATACTTCTCTTCAGTATTCACAAATGAGAGGGAACTTGATGATGGTGAGGACAATATGAGTGAGGTTGATGTTCTGGAGCATGTTGATATTAAGGGAGAGGAGGTGTTGGAGTTGTTAAAATACATCAGCACGGATAAGACCCTGGGGCCTGATGGAATATTCCCCAGGCTGCTCCACGAAGCGACGGAAGAGATTGCTGAGCCTCTGGCTAGAATCTTTAGGTCCTCGTCTATGGGAATGGTACCAGAGGATTGGAGGGAGGCGAATGCTGTCCCCTTGTTCAAAAAAGGTAGTAGGGATAGTCCGGGTACTTACAGACCAGTGAGCCTTACGTTTGTGGTGGGAAAGCTGTTGGAAAAGATTCTCAGAGATAGGATCTATGGGCATTTAGAGAATCATGGTCTGATCAGGGACAGTCAGCATGGCTTTGTGAAGGGCAGATCATGTCTAACAAGCCTGATAGAGTTCTTTGAGGAGGTGACCAGGCATATAGATGAGGGTAGTGCAGTGGATGTGATCTACATGGATTTTAGTAAGGCATTTGACAAAGTTCCACATGGTAGGCTTATTCAGAAAGTCAGAAGCTATGGGATCCAGGGAAGTTTGGTCAGGTGGATTCAGAAAGCAGAGGGTGATGGCGGAGTGAGTACATTCGAATTAGAGGGTATGACTAGTGATGTCCCACAAGGATCGGTTCTGGGACCTCTACTTTTCGTGATTTTTATTGACAACCTGGATGGCGGGGTAGAAAGGTGGGTTGGCAAGTTTTCAGATGACACAAAGGTTGGGGGTGTTGTGGATAGTGTAGAGGATTGTCGAAGATTGCAGAGAGACATTGATAGGATGCAGAAGTGGGCTGAGAAGTGGCAGATGGAGTTCAACCCGGAGAAGTGTGAGGTGGTACACTTTGGAAGGACAAACTCCAAGGCAGAGTACAAAGTAAATGGCAGGATACTTTAAACGCAAACAACAGGAATTCTGCAGATGCTGGAAATTCAAGCAACACACATCAAAGTTGCTGGTGAACGCAGCAGGCCAAGCAGCATCTGTAGGAAGAGGTGCAGTCAACGTTTCAGGCCGAGACCCTTCGTCAGGACTAACTGAAGGAAGAGTGAGTAAGGGATTTGAAAGTTGGAGGGGGAGGGGGAGATCCAAAATGATAGAAGACAGGAGGGGGAGGGATAGAGCCAAGAGCTGGACAGGTGATAGGCAAAAGGGGATATTATTCTCCGTAACTTCCGCCACCTCCAACGGGATCCCACCACTAAGCACATCTTTCCCTCCCCCCCTCTCTGCATTCCGCAGGGATCGCTCCCTACACAACTCCCTTGTCCATTCGTCCCCCCCATCCCTCCCCACTGATCTCCCTCCTGACACTTATCCGTGTAAGCGGAACAAGTGCTACACATGCCCTTACACTTCCTCCCTTACCACCATTCACGGCCCCAAACAGTCCTTCCAGGTGAGGCAACACTTCACCTGTGAGTCGACTGGGGTGATATACTGCGTCTGGTGCTCCCGATGTGGCCTTTTATATATTAGCGAGACCCAACGCAGACTGGGAGACCGCTTTGCTGAACATCTACGCTCTGTCTGCCAGAGAAAGCGGGATCTCCCAGTGGCCACACATTTTAATTCCACATCCCATTCCCATTCTGACATGTCTATCCACGGCCTCCTCTACTGTAAAGATGAAGCCACACTCAGGTTGGAGGAACAACACCTTATATTCCGTCTGGGTAGCCTCCAACCTGATGGCATGAACATCGACTTCTCTAACTTCCGCTAAGGCCCCACCTCCCCCTCGTACCCCATCTGTTACTTATTTTTATGCACACATTCTTTCTCTCACTCTCCTTTTTCTCCCTCTGTCCCTCTGAATATACCTTTTGCCCATCCTCTGGGTCCCCCCCCCTATCTTTCTTCCTGGACCTCCTGTCCCATGATCCTCTCGTATCCCCTTTTGCCTATCACCTGTCCAGCTCTTGGCTCTATCCCTCTCCCTCCTGTCTTCTCCTATCATTTTGGATCTCCCCCTCCCCCTCCAACTTTCAAATCCCTTACTCACTCTTCCTTCAGTTAGTCCTGACGAAGGGTCTCGGCCTGAAACATCGACTGCACCTCTTCCTACAGATGCTGCTTGGCCTGCTGCGTTCACCAGCAACTTTGATGTGTGTGGCAGGATACTTGGTAGTGTGGAGGAGCAGAGGGATGTGGGGGTACATGTCCACAGATCCCTGAAAGTTGCCTCACGGGTAGATAGGGTAGTTAAGAAAGCTTATGGAGTGTTAGCTTTCATAAGTCGGGGGATAGAGTTTAAGAGTCGCGGGGTAATGATGCAGCTCAATAAAACTCTGGTTAGGCCACACTTGGAGTACTGTGTCCATTTCTGGTCGCCTCACTATAGGAAGGCTATGGAAGCATTGGAAATGGTACAGAGGAGATTTACCAGGATGCTGCCTGGTTTAGAGAGCATGCATTATGATCAGAGATTAAGGGAGCTAGGGCTTTACTCTCTGGATAGAAGGAGGATGAGAGGAGACATGATAGAGGTATACAAGATATTAAGAGGAACAGATAGAGTGGACAGCTAGAGCCTCTTCCCCAGGGCATCACTGCTCAATACAAGAGAACATTGCTTTAAGGTAAGGGGTGGGAAGTTCAAGGGGGATATTAGAGGAAGGTTTTTTACTCAGAGAGTGGTTGGTGCGTGGAATGCACTGCCTGAGTCAGTGGTGCAGGCAGGTACACTAGTGAAGTTTAAAAGACTACTATACAGGTACATGGAGGAATTTAAGGTGGGGGGTTATATGGGAGGCAGGGTTTAAGGGTCGGCACAACATTGTGGGCCGAAGGACCTGTACTGTGCTGTACTATTCTATGTTCTATGTTCTATGGTCTATGAACCACAAGGAGCAGAACTACAGCTGATTTATTTTCCCTCTCAATCCCATTTTCCTGCTTTCTCCCAGTAACTTTTGATGCCCTGATTAATCAAGAACTTATCAACATCCATTTTAAATATACTCAATGACTTGGAGTCCATAGCTGTCTGTGAATGAATTCCACATTTTAGTCCCCCTCTGGCTAAAGAAATTCCTCCTCATTTCTGTCCTAAGGAGACAACTTTCTATTCCAAGGCCGTTCCCTGAGGGACATTTTGAAGTTCGGTACAGCCAGTGCAAAGTTTTTATGGGGAACGGTTTTATGAGGTCTTGCCACTCGTGGACCTTGAGCACCCGGATCCAGTGAAGTCACATGAGTACCAATGGTGCCTTGTACACAGAATGTACTAAAACTACAAATGTATGGAGCCAATTATCATGATTATACGATGATCAGCATACAGTACTGTTTGAGGACATCTTCAATCTCACGCTGCTGTGGTGTAGGGCTCCTATCTGCTTCAAAAGGGCAATAGTCATACTGGTGCTCACGAGGAGCAGGGAGAGCTGCCTCACTGTCTATTGACAAGTAACACTAACATCTACTGTAATAAAGTGCTTTGAGAGGCTGATTATGACGAGAATTAACTCCTTCCTGAGCAAGGACCTGGACCGACTGCTAATTGCCTATTGCCACAATAGGTCTTCAGTTCAACAACCTCACTGGCTCTGCACTCTGCTGTGGAGCACCCAGAGAGCAGCAAAACATAAGTAAGTCTACAGTTCATTGGTTACAGCTCAGCGTTCAAGCCTATCATTCCGCCAATATTAATCACCAAGCTTCAAAGACTGGGCCTCTGTAACTAATCTTTGACTTTCTCATGGGGGGGGGGACTACAGTCCTAACATCTCCTCCTCCCTGATATTCAACGCAGGCACAGCTCAAGGATGCATGTTAGCTCACTGCTCTGCTTTCTGTATGGCTGAGCCCAGCTCAATCATCTCTAACAGGGGCTCCAACATGGGGTCCACCAACCCCTCAGTTAATGGCAGGGCCCATGGCATAAGAGAAGATTGGGACCCACTGATCTATAAATCCATTGATGAGAGCACCATTGCAGGTAAAATCTCAGACAGCAACAAGGAGGTGCAGAGGAGACAGAGGGATTGGCTGGTTGAGTGGTGCTTAGACAACCCCACACTCAAAGTCAGCAAGACCAATGAGTAGATTGTGGACTTCAGGAAGAGGAAGTCAGGAGAACATTCACCAGTCATTACTGGGGGGTCAACAGTGGAAAGGGTGAGAGTACTTAACATCCAAGGGCTCAACATCCCAAAGGATCCGTTCTGGGCCCAGCACATTGAGCAATTATTTAAAGATACAGTACTTCTTGCACTGCCCAATTACACTCATATAACCAATTAATTTGGACTGTGGGAGGAAACCGGAGCACCCAGAGGAAACCCACACAATCTGGGGGAGAATGTACAAACTCCTTACAGACAACGGTGGAAATTAAACCTGGGTCACTAGCACTATAATAGCATTACACTAACCATTACACTACCATGCTCCCCCAAGAATATCCGCGCCACCAGTCACGAAGAAAGTATGACAGCGGCTCCACTTAATTAAGAGTTTGAGGAGATCTGGTATCTCATCAATGAACGCTGCGAATTTCTATAGATGAGCGATGGGGAGCTGATTGGTTGCAGCACAGCCTGATAGTGAGGCAGCAATGCACTGGATCGAAAGAGGCTGTAGTGGATTGTAGATCCAGCCCTGTCCACCATGGGCACAGCCCTCTTCACCACTGAGGACTCCTTCAAGAAGGCACCATCCATCACCAAGAGCTCTCAATACCTGGGCCATGCCCTCTCCTCATTAGCACCATCAAGGAGGAGGTGCAGGAATGTAAAGACTCACACTTGACAATTCAGGAACTTCTTACACACATGCATGAAAGAAAACTGGAGGGGTTCTGGGCTAGGTGGGAGTGGAGGGTCAGATTGATCATTGAGTAAAGTTCAAAAGTTCATAGTTCAAGGTAAATTTATTATCAAAGCGCATATATGTCACCATCTACAAGGCTGAAATCCATTTTTTGCAGACATACTTAATAAATCCATAATAAAATAATAACCATAACAGAATCAGTGAAAGAACACATCAACTCGGGCGTTCAACCAGTGGGCAAAAGACAAAAAACTGGGCAAGTACAAAAATAAAGAAATAATAAAAATGAATAAACAAGCAATAAATATTGAGAACATGAGATGAAGAGTCCTTGAAAGTGAGTCTATTAGTTGTGTGAACATTTCAATGACGGGGCAAGTGGGTTGAGTGAAGTTATCCCCTTTGGTTTGAGAGCCAGATGGTTGAGGGGTAATAACTGTTCCTGAAGCTGGTGGTGTGAGTCCTGAGGCTCCTGTACCTTCTTCCTGATGGTATCAGTGAGAAGAGAGCATGGCCTGGGTGGTGGGGGTCCCTGAAATGGATGCTGCTTTCTTGCGACAATGCTTAATGTAGATGTGCTCAATGGTGGGGAAGGCTTTACCGGTAATGGACTGGGCCATATCCATGACTTTTTGTAGCATTTTCCATTCAAGGGCATTGGTATTTCCATACCAGGCTATAATGCAGCCAGTCAATATACTCTACACCACACATTTATAGATGTTTGTCAAAGTTTTACATGTCATGCCTTATCTTCACCAACTCCTAAGGAAGTAGAGGTGCTGCCTTGCTTTCTCCGTAATTACACTTACGTGCTGGGCCCAGGACAGATCCTCTGAAATGATAACACTGAGAAATTTAAAGTTGCTGACCCTCTCTAGCTCTGATCCTCCGATGACGACTGGCTCATGGACCTCTGGTTTCCTCCTCCTGAAGTCAATCATCGGTTCCTTGGTCTTGCTGACATTGAGTAAAAGGTTGTTGTGTAGGTTAAAAGGTCAACCAATACCATGGACTAAAACGCCCGTTCGGCACTGTACTGTTGTACATATTCCCCCTGTGCCACCAGATTTCTGAATTGCCCAGGAACCCATAAACATTACTCCATTAATCTTTTATTTTGTACTATTTATTCATTTTATATTTTAAATTATTCTATGCCTTTCTACTGTACTGCTGCTGCAATACAATATATTTCATGAGGTAAAAAGACAGTTGTATTAAACCTGGTTCTTAATCTGATATAGACAGGATACCACCGAAAGTAAAGAAAGGCAATGCTTTGTATTGCTTATATATCTAGTTTTATGAATAGAATATATTTTTGAAATTTATAAATTGCCCCTTAACTGAGGAATCAGTTAGCTGGGTCTGCAGTCACATATTCCCTGAACTAGGATAGGATTTTATAACCAGCTGGCAATTTGTGGCTATCATTACAGAGACTAGATTTTTGTTTCATTCTGGATGTTACTGAGTTCTGTGAACCCAACTTCCACTGTTCTAATGGGGACCCCAACACGTCCCTGGGTCAGTAGTGTAGAATTTTGAGTCATTATTACACTATCATATACCCCGGAGTGGGCACCAAAACCAGCAGCCTGTCTCACACTGTCCAACTCTGAGCAAGTCTAGGGGGACTGGTATTCCCTGTCGTACCTGGTAAACCACTCCAAATGATGATCATTTTCTTCCTCAACAGCAGCTTTTTTTTTGTCATTTGTTTTAATTTTCGGTAATTCAGATAAGACATAGCAACTTTCTTTAAGCGAGTGGAATGAGAGGCTATCCACTAAATAATTATTGTATCAGATTTCCGTGGGTCTCCCCTAACCTCTGCTCCCTATATGACGGGTGGGTATCTGACAGTCGATAGAACAATGGGCTATCAATAATTGGCCAGATCCTTTCGATACAGAAGCTTGGAGCCTTGCACCTGAATTACTGCCGAATTGAAAGCACTTTGCACTGAGGCAAAACCTATAGTATAGGTAAACGATTCAGACCTCTTGTTTAAAAGACTACACCGGGTTTCTATTTACAAACACACCACTCCATAGCCAAACCTCCACAAAACCTTGTGGCAACTTTCATCTTTTGGGAAATAATTGTCTTTTTTCTCCGTGATAATCTTCCTGGCATTTATTCATTATTAAAAGCGTCTCCGCGTTAGGGCCTACAGTTATGAAGCTAGCATTATTGCTTAATGTATGTTAGGTACAATGTGTATATGTGCGTCGATGCGTGTATCTGTGTGTGTGTGTGTGTGTGTGTGTGTGTGTGTGTGTGTGTGTGTGTGTGTGTGTGTGTGTGTGTGTTGGGGGAGGGGGTTCTTGTTATGAACAAGTGCCTCTCGTTTTCTGCTTAGTTTTAGCAGGAGAAATTCAACATGCAGCCTGCAACTCAGCTGAGGGGAATGTGATCAACAGCGACTTCTATCGAGCTGGTGGATGGAGGAACCTTTACTGTAGTCAGTACCTGGGCTCCTCTGCACAGCGCCGTGTCAAAGGCTGGAGGCGATCTGCCCTGACAGCCCCAGGTGCTGAGTTGCGATGAGCCCAGCTCGATTCCGGCGCAGTTCATCACAGACCAAGCAGCGAGAGGGGGGAGGGGCGGCCGAGGGGATATGTGACCGCGAAAAGCACCTGACCAACAAGGTGGGAGATGCTTCCCCTCAAAGCCCCTTGTTCCCGCCTCCAGTTCTTGCAAGAAACCAAGAGACTCAAAGCTTTTGATAAACCATTAACCCCTGTGGAAAATAAAACAATCTCTTTCCTTCTCAATCTCTCTCAGCGATTAAACGGATTGAGATGATAAAAAAATCTAATGAGCCACGTTGGCAGCCTGATTGGCGACAACTTATTGCAACCTAGAGTGTTTTTGTAAGTAGCAGGCGAGAGTTGGATGAGTTCATCAGACGTGTGCAGGAGTCCGCGCTGCCAAGAACTGCCATGCACCAGTGGATTTTGTAGATTTTCTTTTGTGTGTATATGTATGTGTGATTGAGGTCTGTAAGTGTGTGTGTGAGAGAGATTGGGGTCTGTCTGTTATTACAGTATATGTGTGTGATTGGGGTTTGTCTGTAAATTATTTGTGATTGGTGTGAGTGTGCGTGTGCGTGTGTGTGTGAGAGAGAGAGAAAGAGAGTGAATGGGGTCTGGCTGTTATTACAGTATATGTGTGTGATTGGGGTTTTCTCTGTAAATTATTTGTGATTGGTGTGTGTGTGTGTGTGTGTGTGTGTGTGTGTGTGTGTGTGTATGTATGTGTGAGTGTGAGCGTTTATGGGATATTCGCTTGTGTGTCAGGGTGTACCGGTGTGTCTGTCATTGCGTTTGGATGTTGGGTGCTGTGTCCCTATCCCTTTTTCGGGATGCTGGTCTTCCTGCGTTGGGGCGTTGGTGTGACTGAGGGTATTGTTTATCCACCATAGTGTTTGGGTGTGATAATGTGCATTGCCTGCAGGTGCTGGTCTCTCTGTGGGGAGTACTGGTATGTCTTGTATACTGGAGGGCGTTGTGATAGTCTGTCTCTGCCTGTATCCTGGGGTGTGGGGGTTGCTTTGTGCGTGAGCTGATTAATTAGGACATTGTGTGGGGTGATGTGTTTAAATATGTTGTAGCTGAGTGTGTAAGTGGTGTGTATATTTGCGTGGGGTGCCTGGCACACACGTATTTGTGTGTCTGTGTATTATATCTGCAGACGAGTATTTGGACCGTGCTCGTGTATATGTGTGTGGCGTAGTGTGTATATATGCTGGTTCTGTGTATGGGGGTGTTCTGTATAAGTCTTGAGTCTGAGGTGGTGTGGGGGATGTAATGTGTGTGTGTGTGTGTGTGTGTGTGTATTACGCAGTTAACAATGGTTTGAAGGTCTCGCAGTTCGAACCCAATGAATCTCAGAGACCATTAGCCGTGGGGATCCCAGGCGGGGCTTATTTAAATATCGAATCTGTCAATGTGCGAGGATGTATATAAACAGCTGCTTTCATCTGATTCCCCTGGACTTCAGTTATGAAATTTAAGCGGAGATTAATGCGCCGGGATCCCTATAAACAGTGCAGTCAAAACAAAGTCGTCTCGCCTGTTATTATACACGAGGGGCTGCATTGGGAGACTTTCCGTATCAGCGAGCTGGTTAATAAAAAGTGATCGCGGCTCTAATTGATCGCCCCTTGGCCCGGCCGCCCCATGATTCTGATGGCCGAGGTCGGCAGCTATCTGGGAGCCGTGGACGCAGACATACACGCCGTTTCTCTTGGGAATATGCCGCTGCTAGCCCAGGCCGATTCCCCCGGGTTCCTGAACGAAAGGCTCGGGCAGATCGAAGGCAGGCTCCAGCGAGGATCACCCACCGACTTCGCCCACCTGAAGGGGATCCTCAGGCGGAGACAGCTCTATTGCAGAACGGGCTTCCACCTGGAAATCTTCCCGAACGGAACCGTGCACGGCACCCGGCAAGATCACAGCCGGTTCGGTAAGCTGCGGCGGCAACGGAGGCAACCCCCATCTCTCTCGCTCTCTGTCTCTCTCTTTCTCTAGCAACTGGTGTCTCGAAACACCTTCCTTCACACACGGTGTCTGAGCAGGGATTAGGGAGGGAGAGCCCGGTCGCGGCGCGTCCACCGCCGCCCACTCGCCCCAACTTGTCACCAAAGTGGAATCCACCTGGGCTGGCGAGCCGCCGGGGTCCACTGCGCGGGGGCCGGTCGTTCTCGGGTTGAACGATTCGCGCTGCACTAAGTGCAATCGCCTCCGCGCTGTCTGAGGCACGGTCTTCCGGCGCTGCACGGGAATAATCCTAAAGCGTCGCACTCTCTCTCTCTCTCTCTCTCTGTCTCACTCACGGGGTTTTAACGCTGCAGTTGCTGAGTGTGTTTCACGAGGCGGGAACGGTTTGGACTGTTCGGTGTGACACAGAGTCCTGTCCAACTGTGAACAGACTGTGCGGATAAGAGGGAATTTGTGTCTCCTTTTTCGAGTGATGCAGAGCTGGTGAAGGAGGAGAGCACAGAAACAGGGAGGGAGAGCAAGAGAGGGAGAGGGAGAGGGAGAGAGAGAGAGAGAGAGAGAGAGAGAGAGAGAGAGAGAGAGAGAGAGAGAGAGAGAGAGAGAGAGAGAGAGAGAGAGAGAGAAGCATACCCACCGAGATAAATTGAGTAGAAACTCACAACCGGTGTGGAGTGTGGGGAGACAACAAGGGGTTAGGGTCGAACGCAGTCAGGCAAAGATGACACGCAACCCCGACAGAGTAGGGGGCAGAGGGAGGGAGTTAGACGGACACAGAAACACAATTTATGGCCAGTTGTGTAACTGAATTGGGTCAAATTGGAGGAGCAGGTCGGGCAGGTTGGACCCGACGGGAAGTGGGGAGTCAAATGCCAAATCACGGAGTGAATACACGCGTCGCACCCAGGGCACAAATGATTGCGCCTCCTGTCCTTAACTCACTTAAGTTAGCATCCTCTGCTTGCAACCCCCCCCCCCCCGGCTATCACCACCCCTAGCCACTCTCTCCCACTTCTTCCAAAAGTGTCGACAGGTGTCTTTCATTCCCATAGAAATGCGAATGTGCTTCAAGGCGCAGAGCCGCTCGCACCCAACAACACCCAAACTGGCCCGTAAATCATCGCAGACGAAACACTCGCCGTTCCAATTAAACATGGGCAGAGGTTTTTAAAGGCTCTTTTCTCGGAGGCAAGAAGGTTGATTACAAAGCCTTTCTCGGCACTCATAACCCTATTTTTAAGGCCAGTCTAACAAATACAAGCGGAAAGCCAAACGGGTGGAAGGTTTCATGATTAGAACCAGATTCAAGGACCTGACACCGCAGTTTTAGACGTGATTTTTGTGAATAATCGCTGATGGTTTTGTTAACTGTTTAGCGATAGTTTGAAAGGGAAACCAGGGACTACTTTCTAAATTCAGTGCAAGGAATGGTAAAAGCTTTCAGTATCGATGGGGTGAGTCCACCTTGTCCAGAGAGTCAACCGGGCCGGGGCATGACCGAGGTTCTAAGGCCTGGAGGGTGACTGGCTTCCGGAGTCTGCAGGTGGGCAGCTTACGGGGTAGATGGGGCCATTGAGCCGTGGAGCACTGCGGCACATCTTTGGAGGTGGTCGCCCCGGCGCACTCGGAGCCCCCGGGGGAAACAGCCGCCGACTTCACCGTGATGTTTATGTGATCGGCCCCCCCCCCCCGGGCGGAGGGTACTTGCGGCGCTCCCTCTCGGTTCTGTGGCCGTAATTCATTGACCGCTCCCCATTTCTGATGTGTTGCTCAGGGATCCTGGAATTCATCAGTCTGGCGGTGGGACTGGTCAGTATCCGCGGCGTGGATTCGGGACTCTATCTGGGGATGAACTACAGAGGCGAACTCTACGGGTCGGTAAGTCCGACATGTTTTCCACACATTTAAGCACACGTGCCAAGCAAAGATGTAATGCTTAATGTACTTGGACCAAACTTTACACTGGGAACTTGGGATAAAGATAATTACTGCCAGACTTTCGATGATGTAGTGGGGGAGGGGTAAACTTTGTAGATCTGAACTGGAAAGGGATGAGGGTGAGATCACTGGTGATACAATATCACCTTGGTATTACTGTACAGAAATGGGTTCATTTCCCCCACCCGGACATCACCTTCTTAACAAACGCTAGAGCGCTTTTCCCCGACTCATAGTCTCAATCGCTCTGTTCCGGTGGCATCTTTCACCACCAGTTTGCAAATAAAACTTTTTGACAGGAAATATTTTCCAACCTTTCCAGTTCTGAATTTACACCATCTTTTCCCCTCAAACGCGGTTCCTTTCTGGTCATTTCCCTCCAGTTTATGTTGTTTTTTCATTAATTAATAGCGCGCAGGTGTCATTGGCACGGCCGGCCTATGTGCGGTCACTAAGTGGCCCATGTAAGCGGTGGTGGTGTCTCGTCTTCCTCAACCGCTCAGCATCTCTGTCCTTCCCTGAAAGCATCTAGATTCACAGCAATACAGCCCAAATCCATCTTCCCTGGCTATCAGAGAAGCCGATGATGTTTCCCTTGGCAATCCAGCAGTGGTTTCACAGTACCACAGCGTTCGGCATATTTCTGTCTTTACCACAATGATGGCTTTATTTTACGTTTCTCATGACATAGGAGGAGGTATCTGGCCCATTGAGTCTCAGAGCATCCCTATTCACCGGCCTATTTTCCTGTTCTTTCTGTGCTTTCTGTCTCCCTCTCCCATCAGTTGTTCTCACTCACTCACACTCCAGAAGACATATTACCAATCTCAGCACACCCCTGGGACATGGGAAGTCAGGAGCACAAGAGAGGGAAACGTGCAAGCCACACACCAATAATAATAGAGAGAATTAAACCCAGCTCCCAGGCAGCCCAAACATGGACTTATACTGGTGCTGACAACTTCACTTGAGGATGTTTAATAACCCTGTGGATTTCTGGTGGGGCAATGGTAAATTATTGCAATGGATATGTGCAGGATCCTATTGATAATGGCGAGGACTGTTTTAGCCAGAACTGGAGATTGTGATTGTGACCTACAGACATGAAATTGTAAATTTTCTACTTGAGTTGCTGCCAGTGTAATGAAACCCCTGTTTGAATGCTCCCACACTGGCTATTCTGGCAGGTTGCCTACCTGGGGTGTCTCTGCAAGGTAAAGGTGGTCCAGAATGTAATTTCTTGTAAAAAAAAAACAAGCTTTCCCTAAGCAGATACAACACCTGATAGTGAGATCTTGCCACAGCAGCAGAGTTCTGAAGCATATTTCCTGGCTGGTCTAGACCTGTGCTCATAGTAAACCCACTATTAAAAGGAATAACACCCTTTGACTCACAAACATTCATCAGAAGCTGCCGTATAGGCTTGTTCCTCCTTTTAGAAGTTGAGCATTGTTATCAAGCAACAATTGGAATGATATTTCAGGAGAACGAAGCTGCATCAGACCTCGCATGTCACATAGTGCACAACTATTTTCTGCTCTTTGTTAGACAGAATGATAATCCTAGCTAAAGCATTCTCTTGTGTTAGGTGACAATGTGCTTGGTGTTTGATATTATAGACAGCTTTACAGCAGTGAGAACAATACAATCTCTCCATCTTATGAATTAACCTCTGTATTGAATATGACTTACCATTGTCAAGGAAGACAGTCACTGTGGAATAGGTTTGCATCTCATGAAAGGTAACTTCTTTCATAGTACAGTATACATGAAACCTTCAGCCACCTCATACTACCAGAGCCAAAGGACTACTTTTGAAGGGCAGTTACCTTTTTAATGTGGGAAACCATGGCAGCTAATCAATACACAGTAAGGCGCCAATGAATTAGGACATGTATATGAGATGTCATTAAAGGAGCCTCAACACCAACACTGGAATTTCCTACAGTCAATTTTTCAGGCCAAGAACTCGGTCCCGAAATGTCAACTTTTATTCCCCTACATAGATGATGCCTGATTTGCTCAGTTCCTCCAGCATTTTAGTGGGTGTCGCTCAACATTTCCAGCATCTGCAGAAGACCTGATGGCCTTGGCCTGAAACTTTAACTGTTTATTCCCCTCCATAGATATCTGAATTGCTGACTTCCTCCAGCGTTTTGTGAGCTTGTTCACCTGTTCAGTTTCCTGCCTGTAATTATGGTCTTTTGATATCAAAGCTGGGGTAAAAGGAAGGAAGCAAAGTTATCCTTAAATGAATTCGACGTATGAACCCTTCTCTGATTTCTATACAGGCTTAACATTTGTAACTTTAATGATTTTCAGCTTTGTGACTCATTAAATATCAAAGCAGGGACAGATTAGCTCACAGTTTGCATGCATTTGTTTTGAATAGCTGTTGCCGATAAATAATATGACAAGAGAAATTACTTTCCAGATTATATTTAACTCAAACGATGTTTCCCCAAGGCACTGTGTCTGAGATCAAGACAGTCCATGTAAAATCAGAAACATGGAATAAAATTAAGGAAAGAACTCTTGTGTGAGCCCAGAGGAAAGTTAACACAGAAATAAAGATCCATTTTATTTATACAATTTAGTATCAGGAATTATTTTATTTGTAATCATTCACTGTCATAGGTCTATGTTGAGAACATTTTTGGAAAGTAAAAAGGCAGAGAATTAAAGTAAAATGATAAATTCTAATCGAACATGACTTGGAAAGCTCTTCTAACAAGTTTTAAACTTTAAAATAGAGTTTGGGCAAGTTTCTTGTCAGCGTAAATGTACATTGTAAAGGTATAAGGGGTTTTACAGATCAAAACAACTGCTTTCCCTAACACAACCTGCAACCTCTTGTGAGATATTTCTTACATCCTCAAAAGAACTGTAAGTTTAAGTGAAAGAAGGGTCAACAATGAAGATCTCATCAGCCATTCGTACTTTCAGATAAAGTCATTCAAATGGTGCACAAAAACCCTGTTTCTGTACCACCCAATGTACGATTGTTGCCTTGGACTGGAGTCTACGGTGTGATGCTGCAGACAGTTATAAAGAGGGTCAGGGCCTGTAAATTGGATAACTGGCTATAAAGTCTTTTCATACCAACATTCAGTGGGAAGTGCAAAATTAATTGCCTACATTTTCATATCAGATAATCATAGTTGGGTAGAAAAATAACTTTAATAAGTGTGTTTCCCACATGTGTTCTCTCTAATGCACATTATTATACATTTAATGAGATTTGCAAAGGGCTAGTTTAATCAGCATTTGAAATCTCTGTTTACTTAAAAGTGGATTTTAAATGGTGACAAGTGGTTCTGTAAACCAGGTTTTAACAATAGGGTTTTAATAATGGCATTCCTGCATAATTATAAAGTAATTTCCCCCCAAAAAATGCATTTAGCTTCTTTCATTTTTTCGTTCAATAGAAATACAGATTTAAAGTCATGTAGAGCAAATACCAAGAGGTGTAATGTTATTCAACAGTCTGTGAGGCTCTTTAGGTTCAATCTGATATTCAGAATGAAATGTATCATCTCATGAAATTAACTGCTTGAAACAAGTATCAGCCAGGTGGCTTACCACAGCTCCAGCAAAGTCATGGCTTAGCATATCAAGGCATTTGCCATCTACTTTCCCTCATTTAAATTGCAAGAATGTCTGTTAAAAATGGACATAAAGTAGGCTTACATCAGGGATTTTCTAATATAAAAGAAAGCTGTTTCTGACTATGTGAAAGCTTTGTGGTAGTCTTACCCTCCCCCACTAGTTTTCTTCCTCCCCCTAGGCCCCACATTGCCACTTCCATCAGAACAAGATGGGTCTACCATTAATACAAGTCCGATTGTTTAAAAGAAGACTTGTTTCCAAGGAGCAGAACTGGTTGTACCAGTTCTTTGCTCCCTCTGGCCTTGCGCTCTGTGTGGTGTTTGTGCTGGGCCTCAGTGCTCCCTCTAGTGGGCAATTTGAAACTGACTACACACACATCCAGATCGCAGCAGAGGTTAAAACACTGGTCTAGGTGCAAGAATGCAAGTTTCTCCACACGGAGCTGTGTAGTTCTTTCCTGTAAATGCTAAAAAAAATCCATAGACACCAACAAGAATAAATAAATATCCTTTATTGGGTACACAAAGTTAACACATGGAGTTCAAATTTATACAATATCAACTGCTAAAATTAAGTATCCAAAAGATTTAAAACTATATTTCTCTATCAGCAATGCAGATAGTAGTAACAGGTATTGGTTTTCAATTTCCCATAAGAAATAAGGAGCAGAATATCTTTCTTTCTGTAGTTATTGAGATGCAACACAGGACATGCCCCTCCCGTCCTTGCGAGCCATGCTGCCCAGCAATCCTGCAATTCAACGCCAGCCTAATCAGGGGACAATTGACAATGACCAATTGACCTACCAACCTTTTGGACTGTGGGAGGAAACCGGAGCACCCGGAGGAAACCCACGCGGTTACGGGAAGAACGTACAAACTCCTTACAGGCAGCATGGAACCCGGATCACCTGTTATGTGAACCACAATGCTACTGTGCTGCCCCAGAATCATGCCACTCGGCCCATCAACCCTGTACTGCCATTACTGATTTATTATTCTTCACAAGCCCATTCTCCTGCCTTCGCCCCATAAACTTTGGTGCCTGTATCAAATGTATTCCCTATCTTTCCCACTGCTTTCTCTAATCCTTTACTGACAAATGCTAGTCTCACTTAATTACCACGTTTAACTGGTTGCTGCGCACAAATGAACCTCGAAAGCAAATGCTATTTGCAGGAACCATTACTTTTGCGCACCTGCTACTCTTGGGCGCCTTCTCTCCAGGCTGTGCCGTTGCTCTTTCTCTTTTGCCCAGCTCAATGTGATGCCATCAATTCAAGCATCCTCACCGCCAACCAGAACAAGTAGGTCATAAACTTGGTGATATGTTTTCAATGAGACTCTGACCCTGACTCACCATGTCAAGTTACCAGTGAAGTGAGAGCTGCATTTTCTGGGAAAAAAAGTATTGAAAATTTGTTCTCCATCAAGAGCTTGAAGGAAAGCCAAATAAATAATGCTTCCATTCAAATCAGTCTCATTTGAAATAATAAATAAGACAAAATCGATTTCCTGCATTTCGTTATCTTTTCCAATGACTACATGTTTATTCAACCAATTCTGTCCAAGGGAAAGAATTCATATTTTAAAGTAGCTTTGATTTCTAACTTGAGAGGGGCAGAAATTTGATACTAAGTTTGACATTTTTTTCTGGGAAATATTAATGTTTTAAAATATCTAAATCTGTTTGCTATTTAGCATTAATGGTGAGCATTTGAAGAGTGTCAGTGAATAGTTTTATACTGAAGACATTGCATAAGACTGGAGCAGAATTATGCTATTGGCCCATTGAGCCTGCTCTGCCATTCTATCACGGCTGATTTATTTTCCCTCTCCACCCCATTCTCCGGCCTTCTCCCTGTAATCTTTGACACTCTGTCTAATCAATAACCTATCAACCTTTGCTTTAAATATACTCAATGATGTGGCCTCCACAGCCGTCTGCCGCAATGAATTCCACAGATTCACCATCTTCTAGCAAAAGAAATTCCTCCTAATTTCTATTTTAAAGGGATTTCCTTGTATTCTGATTCCATTAACTCTCTTCTCCCACCTACAAGGTAAATACTTAAAATGAATATTGTTATAAAATAGCTGGCATTATGGATTTTCTATAGAGACAGACTGTGCAAAAGTCTGAGGCACAAACACACACACATATATAGAGCTAGGGTGCCTAAGACTTTTGCACAGTAATGTCTTTGTCAACAAGGGAAATTCTAGGCAGTCTGTAGAGGAGGTTA
The DNA here is from genome assembly GCF_030028105.1 of Mobula birostris. Taxonomy (NCBI): domain Eukaryota; kingdom Metazoa; phylum Chordata; class Chondrichthyes; order Myliobatiformes; family Myliobatidae; genus Mobula; species Mobula birostris. The sequence goes on along the minus strand of NC_092379.1, from coordinate 122,593,166 downwards.
CATGGTTGGCACAACATTGTGGGCCGAAGGGCCTGTAATGTGCTGTTAATGTCTATGTTCTATGTTTCTATGTAAGGAGCAGAGAGCAAGTTGTAAACTGGTCGTGAGCAAAGGATGTTTGGAATACCAAAGGTGGAATGCAATGGGAGGGGTGCGGGACAGGTGGCAGAGAGAGAGGAGTGCCAGGGGTGGGGACGCAGTTGTGGTCGGGTGCAGACTCACCCATCCCTGAGACACCAGGCAAGATAATTTAACTCCAAACAATTGGTTTATTGATCATTACAGAATGTCTCTCTGGTGCATTCTGCCCCCTCGTCTCTCCTTTCCTGCTTTCCCTCTCCTGCCCCCTTCCTACTCTCAGTCCACAATATAAACCCATATCAGAATCAGGTTTATCATCACTCACATATGTCATGACATTTGTTTTTTTTGTGGCAGCAGTACAGTGCAACAAATACAATTACTGCAGTACTGTGCAATATATAGCTAGGGTTCCTAAGACTTCTGCACAGTACTGTAGGTTGGACTAATTTCTAATTGTAGGATGTAATCTCCAACTTGTTAACAATATTCCTCACGAGATGTGGTGCCTTCAACAGTTCTTCCTTCATTTGTTAAGCTTCAGCTAACGAAAAACGCGGAATGAATTAAATAGTAATGAAAGTATATGAACTATACCCTCTGACTGAAATCTGTTTCTTACAGAAAAAGTTAACACCCGAGTGCGTTTTCCGGGAACAGTTTGAAGAGAACTGGTACAACACCTACGCATCAACTTTGTATAAACACGTGGATACTGGGAGACATTATTACGTGGCTTTGAATAAAGATGGATCACCACGAGAAGGATATAGAACTAAACGGCACCAAAAATTTACTCACTTTTTACCTAGGCCCGTGGACCCTGAAAAAGTACCAACATTATACAGAGACCTCTTGAACTATAGTTGATAAGTTCCACTGCCTTGCATGTGTTGTACATAAAGCAGGGGCTTCAGCTGTCTGGGGGAGCAGTGCCAACGACAACCTCGTGGCCACTTTGAGACGACCACTTTGGTTGAATCTATTACCACTACTCATACTATCAAGCCATTATCAAGTGCACAGTTCCAGGATTTTCCTTTATACTCACGCACCTATATTCTCCACTGAATTTTTTTTTTGCTTCTGGATAATGGTTGAGGAGGAGAGGAACAAAGCCTCGTAGACAATGGACACTTTTATCGCTGGAAAGGCCACTAAGTGGTGATAAACGCTGCTGCAAATAAAGGAGCTTTGAGCTAAAATTTATATATTTATCAAAAGTCGATATATTGCGAATCTGTGGATGAGAACCTGCTGAAAGCTGTTATTTACTATGCGACATGGAAGAGAAGAGCCAACAGGATATAAGGTTCCCAGCCTTTGGAATGGCTAAATTTACCATGGACACTGTATAGATCAACAATAAACTATTTATAGAAATGTCAATATTATATTTATTTTATATATTTATTTATTACATAGACTATATTTTTAATGACAATGTATAGATCAGATTGCTATCTGGGAGGATTAGATCCTATTGAAATGTAAATGACCACTTTTTAAGTTATGAAGATCTATGAATGTTGAGTTTGACAATAAAAATACTTTGTTTAAAGCAAAAACGTATATTGTACAATTAACATTACTTGTTCACCCAATAAATAGAAATTATTATGATGGAAGTTTCTGATAAAATTAAATCTGTTACAAATTTTCCCGAATACTTCTTAATGTAGCAATTGTTATGCTAATATTTTCAGTGTGTAGCTTGCAACTCCTCTTTTTGTTGGTATTTAATATATTTGAATATTGCTCACCTACCTCGTCTTTGACTAAGTTTCAATACAGGTGCTTTCATTCCTTTACAGTATATTCAAAGTCTGGTAAAACCTGCAAAGTGAAATCTCAGTTTACCTTTTCTCATACCATGATTAACTTTTTCAACCATTAGTTAGACCATTGATTCATTTCAGTGTTACAGTTTACAATAGTCAACCTCTTGAAATGGAAGCAAATAGTAAAGTTCCTCCCTGCAAATAGCTGTGGTTCAGAGCTTCTGTCATTGAATGGTAAGAGAGAATTCAATTGTAACCACATTTGGAAAGGCAAGTTCAATGTGAACATGTATGCAAGAAGTTCCTTGATGTGTTTTGCTTTCAGGAGCAAGTCCCAAGCTCAACACCCTCCCCTACCTGCTGCAACTTATTTGTTTTAATCACCCAGAAGGTTACATATTTGTACCTGTTAAAACTGAGGCAAAAAAACTAAGAATATATTTGTTTAAAAATTATCAAATCTCTTTTATTTGTCCACATAAAAATATTGAAGTAAATTTCAGAATATCAAATCAGTAGAAAAATTGCCAATTTCTGGAGGAAATAGTCCCCTGATTTAGCTTCATTAGGCCCCAGATTGTGTCTTTATCTTCATTGAGATGTTCACAACCTTTCCTAAACCTCTACTGATGAGGGAATACTTTCAGAATAATTATTTTTGAAGGCATCCTCTTCAGATTTTGCTTTGGATGGTGAGTAGTTTTGGAAATGGTTTGAAAGCTTTCTTTGGATGGTGTGTGGTGTTGGAAATGGTTTGATCATCTGTTGATGACATACCATGCTCATAGATAGTGACCTTGGTTGGTAAGCCATCTAACCAATCCACATGACACTGTAGCCCTGTACTTCAGTCTGCCCAGGATGTTTCAGAACAACCGACAGCAGGACCAGAGCAGAATCTCAGCATGTTTCTTAATATTGGTCCTTAATAACAAAATATAGAGCACTCTAGACAAAATGAGAGCCAATGCCTCCAGCTGTACACTAACTAGCAAAAATTATGTGAAGTTTCAACAGTGCAGTGAACTCTGTTTCAGTACAGTGCACCTCCAGGGATCTTGCCCCCCTTCCAACCCAGAGCTGGTTCTCACTGGTAGGAGGGAGTGCAGTACTGAGAATGTTGCTGTCCAATGGCAGCTTCAAGCAATCTAGAGGTTATAGAATATATTGTCTCATTCTCTGTCCTAACAATGAAACTATGGTCCTTTAACCACCGTGCAAAGCTTTCATATGTCTTTAGTGTTTTGATAAATGATGTTCTCACTCCGATCCAGATTGCTGTGTGCAATGAACTCGCACTCAGCCAAAGGAGATGGAGAGAACTGCATCACAACTTCAGTTAACTTCCCAGCAGTAGTGATGGGAGACCACCAGCTCAGGTCCCAGTGGTGAATGTTTCGTATGCCTTTAATCCTTCGGCCAAATTCAGAAGCCAGCAACCTCTTGATGACTGGGCCATTGCTTTAATGCCCAGATAAACATGAATTAATCCAGCAATATGGTGGCTGCAGAGATACTTAAATATCTGTGGAGAGGAGAGTAAGTAACTCATTCCCCACATTATTTTTTATGGGATAATTGAAGACAGAGCGATTGAAGGAGATGTATCATTAAAGTACAGAAGGATTAAAAAATGGAATAAAAATAAAATGTAATTTTTATCACTCAGTCAGGAAATAGATTGGAGATGAAAAGAACATGATAAAGTAACCAGAGAAATAAGAAAATCAAAATTTTCTTAGCAGTTTATATGACTCTAAGATATAGGAGCAGAATTAGGCCATTCAGCCCATTGTCTGTTCTAGTATTCAATTAAGGCTGATTTATTACACCTCTCAAACTGCTTCTCCCCATAACCTTTTACTAATCAACAGCTTATCAACCTCTGCTTTAAATATACCCAATGACCTGGCCACCACAACTGTCAATGAATTCCACAGGTTCATTGCCCTCTGGCTGAAGAAATTCCTCCTCATCTCTATTCTGAAGGGATATCCTCTACTCTGAAGCTGCACCCTCTGGTTCTAGACTCCCCCACTGTAGGAAACATCCTCTCCACGTCCACTCTATCTAGACCCCTTAATAGTCGATGGTTCCCCCCCCCATTCTAAATCCCAGCAAGTACATGCCCAGAACTATCAAATGCTCCTCACTGTACTTCTCCTGATATTAATTTAATATAACCCACATATCATGCAGAAAAACATACTCTAAAAGATATTAAAAAAGAACCACCTGTTATGTTTTCTAACTCCAAAACATAAAACCAATCGAAAGAAAAACTTGGAGCTGGGAACAACCTGCGTTTACTCTAGGTTGTACTTTTTAACAGGCTGTGCACTTCTGACTTGCTGGCGTAATGACGTACGCCATTCGCATACTTTTACATATAACCCGTAATGACTTTTGTAAACAACAAAGATTGCTTAATCAAACAATATATTTACAATATTATTCAAATATTACTGAAATATTAAATATACAGCACAACCTACATTACTTCTCTGCAGGCTGTAAAATATTTTAAACTCTCCTTAAGAGTTTGTAGGAACCCCATAAAGGAGGAGCTTGAGGAAACCAATAAACTAACTCATCAGCTTACACCAATTAGTAACAGCATATAAAATTATTAGCAGTTTACTTATACAATCAAAACCCAATAAAATCTGAAAAAAAGGAAAAATTTTAGATGGACGGAATAACTCTGGCTACGAATGGTAATCAACAATCTTGCATCTCTGACAATGTTCTCTTAAAAGAAAAAGCAGTCAGTTGGAACATTGAAGGGACTGATCTTGAAACATTAACGTTCTTTTACAGTACATAGAACATAGAAAATTATGGCGCGATACACACCCTTCGGCCCACAATATTGTGCCAACCTTGTAACCTACTCTAAGATCAATTTAACCTTTCCCTCCTACATACAGTAGTCCTCCACTTTTCTATCATCCATGAGCCTAAGAGTTTCTTAAATGCCCCTAATGTATCTGCCCCTACCTATACCCTATATTGACTGTTACTATTAAGATGTAAACATTGTAATGAAGCGATGTCATTTTGCAGTCAATACTTTAGACAAGGTAAGAGTCCTATCCTGCAGGGTACAGAAGGAATGTTGTACTGTATTGGCTTGTGTCATTTGGTATCTGTTGTTAAATGCAAATCTGGGGATTACATTTTTGCCTCAATGAACAATTCGATTGGTCTTATAGCATGGAATGATTTGACAACTCTGACAGCTTTAGTGAATTAATATATATTCCTTTAATGTATTTTACACCAGAAATATTTCATAAATGATGTCAGATAAAATGAGATTCAATAAAACTCGAGTTGGTCTGTGCTCTTCATTGTCTTGTGTCAGAAGCAGGACAAATATTGGGAAGTGTGAGACACGATAATTCCACTGGAGGTATTCACAAAGTCGTTTGTAAAACAATGAAGTGGACACTTCGATGAATTAGCTCCTGAATAGTACAATGCTTTACTTAGGTACCCACACCAAAAGATAATGTACACAGCTGGAGATTCTGTGATTCCTGCTTCCATCAGCAAAACTCAGCCTTCCTATGATTCATGCAACATTGGGAGACAGGTGCTGCCACCTCGTCTCTTCAGACCAGCCTTTCAACCATGCTGCAACTGTGTTTCCTCCCTTCACCAAACCCAGTCTGTCCTCCTCTACGCTGAAGAAATCAAACTATCATTTCTCAGGACTCCTGCACCCAATCCACGAGTACAACCCTGAGACTCTGGTCACCAGTCACTTTATTTTCCCATCCCACTGGGTTCTCTATTATTTCCCTCCTGTACTGCTCCAACACCGGCTGAGGAAACATCACTTATTCTCCAAATCGAACTCCATTTATTATCCAAGTGCATCTATGTCACCATACTCTACCTCGAGATTCAGCTTCTTGCAGACGCTTACAGAAAAATAAAATAGATTTCAATAGGTACATTTAATGTCAGAGAAATGTATACAATATACAGCCTGAAATTCTTTTTCAGCACATACGATAGAATTTATGAAAACTATACATAAACAATGACTGACAACTAATGTGTAAATGAAGACAAATTCAGCAAATTTAAAAATAAATAAGAATGTAATCATATATAATAGAGTGGATTACGGTTAACTGGGGCACATCTGGACTTGTACACTTTGAAGAGATTGCCCCATTCAGCTGAAGATTCATGAAAAGAGCTGAAAACGTTTAAAAATGACAAACTACGGATTAGCTGGGTAACAAGTTGTGTATTTAAATGAAATACAGAACAAATTTGAGCAATATCAATACTACCACAATATTATAAAACTGTCTATTAGTTCCTAATAGTTATCAATGGAGGAATTGCTGCGGCTGTGTTTTCATGATTGACTGGGAATGGACAGACTCAGACATGGATTATGGACTACCTTCATACAATGCTTTTGACAATTGCATTCTCCACATCTTCATTTTCATTGTAACATTCAAGATCATTGTTGATACCTTCAAATTATTTGTAATTCCTAACTGTTGAAGTAGGGGAAACATTTCCTTTTCACTCCCGGCCACTTCTGGCATTTTCAAGCCTGAATCCCTGAAACCACAGTGAGTAAAACAGTTCTGAATTGTCTTACTGTTTATTTCTCACCAACTATCTGTGACAAAAATTACTGCTTTTTGAACTCAAGCGCATGCAACTGACACTATTTAAAAACAGATTGCTCTAAGCATAGTATAGTGTCTAATGGTCATACAAGTGCACACGTCTGACACTAGTTAGAAACTGTTCAGCAACAGTCTCCTGGGCTAATTAGGTGGCATAATGTCCCAAATCAACAAAGGGGATCTTGGGCTATTTTCTCGATTGGTCTTTGTTCTTTATGAGTTATCCCAAATAAATGGCTGTACCAATTAATGGATGGCTCAATTAACCAGTATCTACTATACTAAGAACATGAGTTGTGGGGTCATTGAAAGTGAGTCTATGGGTTGTGGAATCGATTCAGAGTTGAGGTGAGTGAGGTTGTCCACAATAGTTCAGGAGCCTGGTGATTGTGATTGGCTACATTACACCCTTCTAAGGTCAACAGTGAATTCAACAATTTCAAAAAACAATCCAAGTTTATGTCTCACATTTTGAGTATTCTGATCCTCCCCCTTCCATCTCAATGATCTTTCATGAAAACTGGGAAAATAATAAATGCAACAGATATTTTGAGCTGCAGAGAAATTGAGGAGGGGCAGAGGAATCAAAAGAAATGGGTGGAGAGAAGATGGACCAGTTGAGGTAGAAAGACACGAGTGGTGCTGTTGCAGGTCGGAAGAGGGTGAGAATTGTCCTCAGGACAAAGCAGAACACATCTCTGCTCCTGCCTCCACCAACCACCCGCACTGTGCTCCCCATCCTGTTTGGTTTATGTCATTCTCACCCCGCTTGTCAGGATGAATCTCCTAACATCTCTTTTGCCAGTTACATATCTACATTCTTCCTAAAATCCCATTGGCTCATGTTAAAACTGGCCAACCAAAATTACAAACATTGTGAAGTATCAAATTGTAAGTACAAAGCAGAGGAACTTTGGAACTAAGATTAGTGACTTTAGCTAAAATTGTCATAAGATTTTTATAAACCTTTTCTATTTTAGAGTTGCACCTAATATTGTTAAAGATATGAGCTTAATTATTTTCTTGCAATTTTTTTCTATACCACTGATTTTATTTGAGGCACCAGATTCTTTTTGGTTTGTGACCCTATTAGTTTTTGAGTAAACATTGAGACGGGCAAAGAACACAACGGGATATGGACTAGTTGCAGATATGGGCAGAGAAATGGCAGGCGGAGTTTAACCCGGCCAAATGTAAAGTGTTGCACCTTGATAGGTCAAATGTGAAGAGACAAGACACTGAGAACAAGATCCCTAGTGAGACGCTCACATATAACATGTTGGCACAATGACATATGCCATTCACATACACCTTATATATAACCCAAGGTGAATCATATCAACAATCAAAGAATATTTAATCAAACAATGTATTTACAATATTACCAAAATATTAAATACACCACACTTAATAGTGTTGATGAGCAGGGGGATTTTTGGGTCCAAGTTCATAGCTCTCGGAGGTTGGCTACACGGGTTGATAGGGTGATTAAGAGGGCAGATGGCATGCTTGCCCTTATTAGTTGAGGCATTGAGTTCGAAACTCATGAAGTTACGTTGCAACTTTATAAAACTCTAGTTCGACTGCATCTGGAGTATTGCATACAGATCTGGTCGCCCCACTATAGGAAGGATGTTAAAGCTTTGGAGAGGATGCAGGAGAGATTTACCAGGATAGTGCCTAGATTAGAGAGCACGTGAATGAGAGGTTGGCCAGACCTGGGTTGCTGGAGGCTGAGGAGAGATCTAGTAAAGGTTATGAGAGGCATAATAGATTGAGTCGGTGGGCAATATCTTTTTCCAAGCATTGAAATATCTAATACCAGGGAGCATGTGTTTAAGGTAAGAGGGGGTAATTTCAAAGGAAAAAGATTTTACGCAGAGAGTGGTGGGTGCCTGAAACACACTGCCTGTGGTAGTGGCAGAGACAGAAATATAAGATACTTTCAAAGGACATTTAGATAGGCACATGGATGTGAGGAAAATGAAAGGAAAGGGACATTGTGTAGGCAGAAGAGATTACTTTAGTTGGCTATTTGATTACTCATACAAATGGTTCAGCACAACATTGTGGGCCGAAGGGCCTGTACCCATGCTGTACTGGTCTATGTTCTAAACAGTTTCATCTGCAGGCTTTTATAATAGCACCAAGCAGCTGCTTATTGTGATTCCCATTTAAAATGCATCCTCAGCAGATTTTTCAATGGAGACTATTGCATTAATTTTGGCCAGTTCTGACTGATAACTTCTCTGTCAGATTACATGCTGTCCTATAAATCTGAAATCCCAGCTAAACAGGTGCATGATGCATAAGCTGAAAGGCAGCTGAACTTTGGCAGATAAAGGCACACCACACACCATGTGTATTCGTTTATGCTTTGTGGGAGAGGGAGAGGGGGAGATGGATATGAGAGAGAGAGAGAGAGAGAGAGAGAGAGAGAATGTGTGTGAGAGCACAAGAGCAGAAGTGTGACAATGCAAGAGAAGGATGCAAGAGTGCAAGAGTGTGAGAGAGTGTGCGTATGAGAATGTGAGAGAGCAAGTGAGAGAGTGTGAGTGAGAGAACGTGAGCGAGTGTGTGAGAGTGTGCACAAGAAAGTATGTGAGTGTTTGAGAGTGTGGGAGTTTTTGTGAGTGACAAAGAGAGTGTGGGAGAATGAGAGAGTGAGATACACACACACACACACACACACACACACACACACACACGCACACACAATTACAGAAATGCTAAGTTGCATCTGGAGAATATCAATAGACTTAAAAATGCAAAGGGGATTTTACAGAGAACATTTCCCCATTATATATTGAGCAAAACACATCACCACAAAACTATTCCAAGTAATATAAAACACTAATTTGGACACTCCGTGGAGACTTCCAGGCAGCAAATCCAATCTCCCGATCCTGGCGATCATTCACCACCCTTTCCCCGAACAGTTGTCCAGCTTTAGGCTTAGAAATGGCAATTGTAACCCTACTCCTCAAAACAGTGAGAATGCCCTTTCAAGTTTTCAAATTGTTAGTCATGCAAGAATGTCATCAAATATCACGCAATAAGCCCTATGTTTTCTATTCAAACAAAACATTGGAAGAACCATTTTTTTCTACTGGAGTTCCCATGATCTCATTTTATTAATAAATGTATTAACCAAAAATTCATCAGAATATCTAGACAGCTTAAGCCAACACTAAAACATCACATGTAACAAATAACCACTTCTCAACTTTTATAAAAATCTTGGTTTTTAGTATCTGTCCACAGTCCCAGCTGAGAAACATCTATAGGACAGGGAAAGAATGAAATCTAGAGGGCAAACTTAGACATAGGGATTCCTGGAAAGATAGAAACTGCCAATACAACTATTCTTCACTGGACTTGCTTACTAAGCATTTCCTACACAGAAAAATGCATTCAGAGATTCACATAATGCTGCATTTTGTGTGCAGGGGTTGCAAGATTGAAATGCTTGCTTGGGCCTCTTCAGACAGAACAACGCAACACATTCAGGACTCAAACTGGACATCAGCTTTCACATCAATGGCAGATCAAGCCTTGCCTCTGACATTTTGAAAGTTGAATTAAAATGTGCTGCATTATCTTCAGCAGCACACACTCTGACAGAGTCAGGATTACGGAACTCAGGTAGGTTACTGTGGGGAAAAATATCTGAATAATTCTAAAATTTCCATAAGAAGAAAACCATGCAGTTTAACAATCACCAAATTATTTGACGGAGTTGAATTCAGCTGAAAAGTCTAATAATCATAACAAATATTGGGTGCCACTGGAACGTATTAATTGCTCACATGAGGGCGGTAGTGAGCAACCTTCAACCTCAGCAGCCTGTAAAATGACAAGTGCTCCCACAGTTACTGTAAATTGGAAGTCTTAGGATTTTGATCCATTACTGACGAAAGAGTAACCTCTAAGTCAGGATGGAGTTCATCTTGGGAGTGCCGCAGTTCCCAAGCCTAGGCTGCCCTTGTTCACCTAGGGAGGAGCTGTTCAAGATTTGGAAGGGTTGGCAGAAAAACTTTCAATAATTTAAAATGCTGGAGGAACTCAGCAGGTCAGGCAGCATCTAGGGAAATGAGTCAACAGTCGATGTTTCAGTGCGAGGCACTTTATCAGCACTGGAAAGGAATGTTAGAATAAGAAGGTTGGGGGAGGGGAAGGACAACAAGCTAGAAGGTGATAGGTGAAGCCAGGTGAGTATGGTGGGGCAGGTGGGGAGATGAAGTAAGAAGCTGGGAGGTGATAGGTGGAAAAGGCTGGAGGAGGAGGAATCTGGTAGGAGAAGAAAGTGAACCACGGGAGAAAGGTCACCAGGGTGAGCTGATAGACCGGTGAGGAGCAAAGAAGAGGCAAGGGAGAGCAAGAGCAGGGAATTGAAGAATAGAGAACATGGAGGGGAAAATAATTACAAGGAGAAATTGATGATCATGCCATCAGGTTGGAGGCTACCCAGACATGTTGCTCCTCCAACCCGAGAGTGGCCTCACCGTGACAGTAGAGGAGGCCGTGGACCAACATGTCAAAATGGGAATGAGGATTGGAAATCCTGTTTTTTGCAGATGGAGTGAAGGTGCTTGACAAAATAGTCCTCCGACTTACATCTCCTAGGCAAATGCTCTTTTCCACTGTTATTTAATGGAAGATTTACTGTACTTGGAATTGAAGTACAGGTTGTTTCCAGACTATGGCAGAGTTCCATTCCTGTGAGGTTTTCATTACCCAAACCATTTGCAAGTTGGAAGTGTGGCCACAAACCAAGTTCCCTCCCAGCAGAAGATGCCTACACTCCTGTAGCAATTGGCAATATATTTCATATTGTATTCAAATCACATTCCATCTGGGTAGCTTCCAAACTATGGCATGAACATTGATTTCTCTAGCTTCTGGCAATTTCTCCCCCCTTTTTTTCCATTTCCCTTTCTGGTTACCCTCTCATACTTTCTCTTCTCACCTGCCCATCACCACCCTCTGACCCCCCCCCTCTTCCTACTATTCCATGGTCCACTGTCCTCTCCTTTAAGATTCTTCCTTCTTTAGCCCTTAACCTCTTCCACCTATCACTTCCCAGCTTCTTATTTCATCCCTCTCTTCCACGGCAGATGGAAGAATGAGTTGAGGCAGTATAAAGACCTTGAACCATTCCTACCCCCCACCACGCCATCTCCATGATCTCAATATTCCAGGCCCATGATAGTCCCAAACCCTCACATGCATTGAGATTAATGCTCTTAGCCCCATGATCTGGTAGTTGTATAATCCCATCAGCCCACATCCCCAACCATGTCTGTTACCTTCACCCTCAGGCCTTGACTGACTAATGAACCCCCATCTCCCCTGCCAGTCAAGGAGGGAGGAGAAGATGGCAGCGTGACGCAGCACGCGCGGCTGTTCTGAATGAATATCGATATGTGTAACTAGGGGCCGTGCATCAATCTGGATTTGATGGAGACAGCTGTGAAAGTGCAGAGGAACATCTGGAGTAACTTCTGAAATGCCTGCTTCGCTGCCGCTGCTACTGTGCGATCGAGAGTCTCCGGAGATGTAGGTCCAAAATCCTCGGCTTTGCCTATCGCCTGTTGCCAGGGCCGGGGTCGAAGCGCTCAGCAGAGATGGTGCTCGGTGTCAGAGAGCTGGTCGGAGGCTTGGAGTTTTCAGACGGACTCGGAGTCGGACTGTGCTCGGATGCTTCCGGGATGCTGCATCGGCAAGTTGGCAGCGCTGAACGTTCACCGTCTGCGTGAGACTTTGAGAGACTCTGAGACTTTTACTGTGCCATGGTCTGTTCTTATCAAATTACGGTATTGCTTTGCACTGTTGTAACTATATGTTATAATTATGTGGTTTTTGTTAGTTTTTAAGTCGGTTTGTCATGTGTTTTTCGTGATATCATTCTGGAAAAACATTTTTATCATTTCTTAATGCATGCTTTACTAAATGACAATAAAAGGGGACTGCGTGTCCTCATAATCATAATCCTCTCCACAGACTCTTCCCTTTTCCATGACCTCTAACTCTGACCCCCCCCCCCACCACACTGGTCCAATGCTTCTTAAATTGCCTGTCCTCGCTCTACTGGGACACCAGGACAGTAATTGGAATCGAGTCCTACCCACAATCTCTGACCCTCAATCTCTCTCCCAAGTCCCTGGACTCTAGCAGTACATTTTCCATTGGACTGAAGGCGCTTGGGGCACAGTCCATGTCTGAAGTGGGTGAATGCACCACATTGCAACACTCATTCAGGCAATTAATTTCAAGTCCCTGCTTATGTGAATTTCATCTGAATGTTTTGCAATCATACCATTTATATATGGGATTAATTCACTTTGTTAGAATGTGTTTTACATTGAACACTGCAGAGCTTTTGGAACTTAATACACAATACCAAAGTGGTTGAATTATTTTGGAGTTTTGTCAATTTCCTTGCTGTGTTAATTACTGTAACCACAGATCTTTCTGCTTTTCCACGTTCACACCCATTAGATAGTAAAAGCTAAGAAAATCAGCTTCAAGTAGAGCATGAAGTGACATATAGTTAACAAGTTAGCAGATGTGGTCAACAATTTCATTCCAGAAATCTCAGTTATGGAGATAAAAAAAAGTGAAACGACCCTTTGGCAACAAAATAAAGACGAGGGCTATTGTAAAGACATGACCCAGAGATACAGATTAGTTTAGTAAGGTCAAGAGCAGTACATTTTAAATGAACTATAACTGACCAGCATCCACAGAGATCTTAACGAATACAGTACCTTGGTCTCATGTAAGCTGAATCTAGTGGTCTTGCCTGCTGGAGTCCGTTATTTAGGATGAGGTTATGGGGAAACTGGAGGCACATGGTAGAATAGGACAAAGTCAGTATAGTGTTCTTAACGTGGGGGGGGGCCCTTAGAGGGAACAACAGGCAGGATAAACAATGGAGAGTCAGTAGATGTTGTTTACTTAGATTTTCAGAAGGCCTTTGACAAGGTGCTGCACAGGAGGCCGCTTAACAAGGTAAGAGCCCGTAGTATTACAGGAAAGGTACTAGGATGGCTAGAAGATTGGCTGAACGGCAGGAGGAAGAGAGTGGGAATAAAGGGCTTTTTCTGGATGGCTGCCAGTGTTTAGTAGTTTTCTACAGGGACCAGTGTTAGAACTGCTCCTTTTCACATTATAGGTAAATGATTTGGAAGACAGAATTGATGGCTTTGTGGCCACGTTTGCAGATGATACGAAGATAGTGCTGAGGAAGCAGGAAGTCTGCAGAAGCACTTCGACTGGGAGAATGGACAAACAAGTGGCAGATGGAACGTAGTGAAGGGAAGTGCTTTGGTAAAAGACGTAAAGGTGTAGGCTTTTCTGAACAGGGAGGGAATTCGAAAAGCAGAGGAGCAATGTAACTTGGGAGTCCTCGTACAGAATTCACTGCAGGTTAACTTGCAGGTCGAGTCGGTGATACCGAAGGAAATGCAATGTTAACATTCATTTTGAGAGGACCAGAATATAAAAACAAGGATATAGTGCTGAGGCTTTTAAAGGCATTAGTCAGACTACACTTGCTGTATTGTGAGCAGTTTTGAGCCCCTTATCTAAGAGAAGATGTGCTGGCATTGGAGAGGTTCCAGAGGAGGTTCATGAGAATGATTCCAGGAATTAAAGGGTTAATGTATGAGGAGTATTTGATGGCTCTGGGCCTGTATTCACTGGAGTTTAGGAGGAGGTGGGGGGGGGGGTCTCATTAAAAGCTATCAAATATTGAAAGGCCTAACTGGAGTGGATGTTTCCAATAGTGGGTGAGTCTAGGACCAGAGGGCACAGCTTCATAATAGAGGGATATCAATTTAGAATAGAGATGAGGAAGAATTCCTTTAGCCAGAAGGCAGAGAATCTGTGGAATTCATTGCTACAGATGCCTGTGGAGGCCAGTCATCGGGTATACTTAAAGCAGAGGTTAATAGGTTCTTGACTAGTCAGGACTTTTGAGGTTTTTATTGGGGGGGTGTTAAGAATGGAGAATAAAGATTAATGAATCGGACATGTTGGAATGGCAGAGCAGACCTAATGGGCCAAATGACCCAATTCTTCTCCTATGTCTTATGGTCTCATCATGGACAGTCAAAGACTTGTGAAGGTTACATCACGTCTAACTGGCTTAATCCAAATTCAGTTAGCATTATTGGGGGAACATTTGATGAAAAAAATCTTAAGAGGAGGTTGGAAAATGTGTTGAATAACTCTGCTAAGGCAGAGAATTAAAGAGAATGCAAATCCATGAGAGGTGAGGAACAGAAATACACATAGTTCAGATGACTGGCTGATCACCTAGTGGGGATGTGGTTGGCAGTAAAAACAAAGGAACTTTTTGGGACCTCTTTTGCCTCCAATTATACATTTGATAGGGTGTATGTGGTATCCAGAAAGTGATGGCATCTCTGGTGAAGGGGCCTGCCATGCCCATTCTGGGGCAGCTTAAACACCTCTGGTCTCCACAGGAGATGGCTCTCACCTGTGGCTCCAAGTAACCAACACTGGTTCAGCAGGCAGGCTAAAGCAAGTAAGGGTAGCCGGCAGGTCCTATAGCCTGGTGAGGTAGGGCCATGCCAATCTAGTGAAATCAGCTCTGGTGACTGGGTGGATGAGATCAACAGTGAAACCCAATGACCACGAAGGTGGTTCTGCAATGTTTCCTGGAGAATAATGGGCATAACAAGGTACAGAAGTAGTCATGCAATCAAAGGAGACCCCAGTTCTGATGACCAGTTGTACCACTGGACCCGGACGAGGTCGAGAGACTGGAATTGCTGCAGTACCACAGCTTTTCCACTTGAAAAAAGTTTCAAACTGTCATCGTCAGATGCAACAGACAACCAGTCAAACATAGGTTTGATATCTCCCTTTCAGTTGTGTCTTCTGAGTTTATTTTTGAGTAATTTCATTTCAGCACCACTGCTTTGGAAAGGAGTAGAAGAAAAAGAGGAAAAGGCAAAAAAAGAAACGAGTAGCATTACAAGTGGGAACGAGAGATGAATGTGCGGTGGGTAATACTTAATATCACATGGTCTGAGCGATGCAGTTCAGCCTGCCACTAAATGGGAGCCAAGGAAAATAACATAGGTCAACCACAAAGGAATGAATGAAAAATAAATTAAATGCTGGGAATCTGAAATGGAAACAAATAATTCTGGGAATATTTAAGTCATTTGTGAAGAAAGATGCTACCTAAAACACAAATGCTTTGTGCTTTCTGCTGACAGAAAAATCAAGCTCACTTACTTTTATGTGGAGCTTAGCAGGAAGAAATGCAAGACTTGGAATGGAGGAATTTGAGATAATTCAAAACCACAGAGTCAGAATATCAGACGTGAGCCTCTGGAGACAAGTTCAGGTCTCAGGCAAGCCCAACATAAGGAATGCAAAGCTATTCCCCTCAAAATATCAATCTTATAAACTATTGAATATTCTCCTGGGTTCTTTGCAAAGAGGGGGTGGTAAATTATAATGACAAAGGAAAAGTCTTAATGAGACCTTGACAAAACTAAAGAGACCAGGGATTGCACAGATAGTTTGTCAAATTCCACCAGAAAGTGTTCTGGCAAAAAATTTACAATGCAGACCTAGACAATTTGGCTTGTGTTTGCACTTATCATGAGCCGCTGTCTTAAACCCTCCAGAATCATAAAATGATCCACACCAGGAGGCCACCCATCAAGCGCATGTTTTTTTTTTCCCTCTCGCAAGGAGCAGACATTTCTCATTCTCCACTTTAGCTTTTGCCACATTCACTCAGTGGCCATTTTATTAAGCACACCTGCTCATTAATGCAAATATCTAATCAGCCAATCATGTGGCAGCAACTCAATGCATAAAAGCATGCAGACATGGTCAAGAGGTTCAGTTGAGTCCTGAGAAGGGGCAGAGAAAAGTGATCTAACTGACCTTGACTGTGGAATGATTATTGCTGCCAGAAACTGCTGATCTCCTGGGATTTTCATGCACCAAGGTCTCCCGAGTTTAGAGAACAGTTGGAAAAAGTGGGTGCCATTTCTGACAGTGGAAACACCTTGTTAATGAGAGAGGACAGAGGAGAATGGCTGGATTGTTTCAAGCTGACAGGAAGGTGACAGTAACTCAAATGCCCACGTGTTACAACAGTGATGTGCAGAATTGCACAACACACCAAACCTTGAAGTGGATAGGGCCATAGAAGCAGAAGACAAGAGGCACCTAATAAAGTGGCCACTGAGTGTGGATCTTTGTATTTTCTACCTTTACAAATTAATCTAATGCTTGGAAAATTACTTGAGTTCAGGTTGTGCAATCCAGATCACAGCTTGACACAATTTATTTTCTTCAAGCAGACTTATTTTACTGTTTACCTTATGTTCTCTGTCCTTTCTTCACATTTAAACAACTTATTTGTTTCCTCTAATGCGTACATGATTTTTAACATTACTGCTAAATCTTAATTTAACATTTTTGGATTTGAGAACCAGTTGTTTCTTTATTCTTGTTACTAGTTGAAAATTTATATTTTGTACTGTTCAATTAAATTTCATTTGCATCCTCTTCTAAGCCTTGGCATCTTTTCCAATTTATGATGCATTGAATTGGACAGTTGGTCTTAACCAGGTTTTCACTGGACACTTGGCTATAGTTTTCTTATTTTCCTCTTTATTCTTCTTTCAACAACCAACCACATTGGTTGGTGGAAGATGAATGGCTCATCAGGGCTGATCTGGTCTCAGTCACAAAAATCCAGTGGTACATGCCACAACCTCTCATTTCTCTGCATCTCCTTTCAAATCAAATCTTCCCCATCACTGAAAATATGATTTCCTTTCATAATTTTAAAACATCACTTTACACCATCTGTATTCCTGGTCTTCAGTTGAAATCAAACCAAGTCTTCAGTAATTTATTTGTGATACAAAAACTCCAGGAAAACTGCATTGCAAAATTTTCATCTTCAATTTTTATAGCTTTTCCTTTACGGACACAAAATTAACCTTTTCTATATGGTGGTACCTCCAAGCCCAGTGGACCTAAGCCCCTCGACTATAACACATTTTACCTTATTAATGCATTATTTAAAATAAGACGTCACATCATATATATTTAATGATTAGAATTCAATCTGGCACTTTGCATCAATTCCACCCTCTCCTCAGTATCAGTCTGCTTTCTGACCACCTTCTTGCTGTGGCTTCAGACACCAACAATAATAGAAGAAGCAATTGATGGAAGGTACAGTAGAGAGTGTGGTAAGCACAGCTCCAATACCATCTTGATCAATTCCTGGATTTCAGTGCTTTAAAAGGGATGGGGGTGGGGGGGGGGGGGAGGGAAGGAGGGTGGCATTACTGGTCAGGGATACTATTACAGCTACAGAAAAGGTGGGTAATGTAGCAGGATCCTCTTTTGAGTCAGTATGGGTAGAAGTCAGGAATAGGAAGGGAGCAGTTACTCTACTGGGGGTATTCTATAGGCCCCCTGGTAGCAGCAGAGATACAGAGGAGCAGATTGGGAGGCAGATTTTGGAAAGGTGCCAAATATAACAGCGTTGTTATCATGGGTGACTTTAACTTCCCTAGTATTGATTGGAACCTGATTAGTTCCAAGGGTTTAGACGGGGCAGAGTTTGTTAAGTGTGTCCAGGACGGACTCCTGTCACAGTATGTTGACAGGCCGACTAGGGGAATGCCATTCTAGATCTAGTATTAGGTAACGAACTGGGTCAGGTCACAGATCTCTCAGTGGGTGAGCATCTGGGGGACAGTGACCACCACTCCCTGGCCTTTAGCATTATCATGGAAAAGGATAGAATCAGAGAGAACAGGAAAATTTTTAACTGGGGAAGGGCAAATTAGGAGGCTATAAGGCTAGAATTGGGATGATGTTTTTGCACGGAAATGTACCATGGACATGTGGTCGATGTTTAGAGATCTCTTGCAGGATGTTAGGGATAAATTTGTCCCAGTGAGGAAGATGAAGAATGGTAGGGTGAAGGAACCATGGGTGACAAGTGAGGTGGAAGAAGGCAGCATTCATGAGGTTTAGGAAGCAAGGGTCAGATGGGTTTATTGAGAAATATAGGGTAGCAAGAAAGGAGCTTAAGAAGGGACTGAGAAGAGCAAGGAGGGGGCATGAGAAGGCCTTGGCGAGTAGGGTAAAGGAAAACCCCAAGGAATTCTTCAATTATGTGAAGAACAAAAGGATGACAGGAGTGAAGGTAGGACCGATTAGAGATAAAGATGGGAAGGTGTGCCTGGAGGCTGTGGAAGTGAGCGAGGTCCTCAATGAATATTTCTCTTCGGTATTCACCAATGAGAGGGAACTTGATGATGGTGAGGACAATATGAGAGAGGTTGATGTTCTGGAGCATGTTGATATTAAGGGAGAGGAGGTGTTGGAGTTATTAAAATACATTAGGACAGGTAAGTCCCCAGGGCCTGATGGAATATTCCCCAGGCTGCTCCAGAAGGCGAGAGAAGAGATTGCTGAGCCTCTGGCTAGGATCTTTAGGTCCTCATCTATGGGAATGGTACCGGGGGATTGGAGGGAGGCGAATGTTGTCCCCTTGTTCAAAAAAGGTAGTAGGGATAGTCCGGGTAATTATAGACCAGTGAGCCTTACGTCTGTGGTGGGAAAGCTGTTGGAAAAGATTCTTAGAGATAGGATCTATGGGCATTTAGAGAAACATGGTCTGATTAGGGACAGTCAGCATGGTTTTGTGAGGGGCAGATCGTGTCTAACAAGCCTGATAGAGTTCTTTGAGGTGGTGACCAGGCATATAGATGAGAGTAGTGCAGTGGATATGATCTATATGGATTTTAGTAATGCATTTGACAAGGTTCCACACGGTAGACTTATTCAGAAAGTCAGAAGGCATGGGATCCAGGGAAGTTTGACCAGGTAGATTCAGAATTGGCTTGCCTGCAGAAAGCAGAGGGTCATGGTGGAGGGAGTACATTCGGATTGGAGGGATGTGACTAGTGGTGTCCCACAAGGATCTGTTATGGGACCTCTACTTTCCATGATTTTTATTAACGACCTGGATGTGGGGGTAGAGGAGTGCGTTGGCAAGTTTTCGGATGACACAAAGGTTGGTGGTGTTGTGGATAGTGTAGAGGATTGTCGAAGATTGCAGGGAGACATTGTTAGGATGCAGAAGTGGGCTGAGAAGTGGCAGATGGAGTTCAACCTGGGGAAGTGTGAGGTGGTACACTTTGGAAGGACAAACTCCAAGGCAGAGTACAAAGTAAATGGCAGGATACTTGGCAGTGTGGAGGAGCAGAGGGATCTGGAGGTACATGTCCACAGATCCCTGAAAGTTGCCTCACAGGTAGATAGGGTAGTTAAGAAAGCTTATGGGGTGGTAGCTTTCATAAGTCGAGGGATAGAGTTTAAGAGTTGTGAGGTAATGATGCCGCTCTATAAAACGCAAACACGAGGAAATCTGCAGATGCTGGAATTTCAAGCAACACACAAAAAAGTTGCTGGTGAACGCAGCAGGCCAGGCAGCAGCTCTGGGCAGAGGTACAGTCGACATTTCAGGCCGAGACCCTTCATCAGGACTAACTGAAAGAAAAGCTAGTAAGAGATTTGAAAGTGGGAGGGAGAGGGGGAGATCCAAAATGATAGGAGACGACGGGAGGGGGAGGGATGGAGCCAAGAGCTAGATAGTTGATTGGCAAAAGGGATATGAGAGGATCATGGGACAGGAGGCCCAGGGAGAAAGAAAAGGGGGAGGGGGGAAAAAGCCCAGAGGATTGGCAAGGGGTATAGTGAGAGGGACAGAGGGAGAAAAAGGACAGAGAGAAAAAAATGTGTATATAAATAAATAACAGATGGAGTACGAGGGGGAGGTGGGGCATGAGCGGAAGTTTGAGAAGTCAATGTTCATGCCATCAGGTTGGAGGCTACCCAGACGGAATACAATGTGTTGTTCCTCCAACCTGAGTGTGGCTTCATCTTGACAGTAGAGGAGGCCGTGGATAGACATGTCAGAATGGGAATGGGACGTGGAATTAAAATGTGTGGCCACTGGGAGATCCTGCTTTCTCTGGCGGACGTAGGTGTTCAGCAAAACGATCTCCCAGTCTGCATCGGGTCTTGTCAATATATAAAAGGCCACATCGGGAGCACCGGACGCAGTATATCACCCCAGCCAACTCACAGGTGAAGTGTCGCCTCACCTGGAAGGACAGTCTGGGGCCCTGAGTGGAGGTGAGGGAGGAAGTGTAAGGGCATGTGTAGCACTTGTTCCGCTTACAAGGATAAGTGCCAGGAGGGAGATCAGTGGGGAGGGATGGGAGGGATGAATGGACAAGGGAGTCGCATAGGGAGCGATCCCTGCGGAAAGCTGGGGGGTGGTGGTGGAGATGTGCTTCGTGGTGGGATCCCGTTGGAGGTGGCGGAAATTATGGAGAATTATATGTTGGACCCGGAGGCTGGTGGGGTGTAGGTGAGGACAAGGGGAACCCTATTCCCAGTGGGGTGGCGGGAGGAGGGAGTGAGAGCAGATGTGCGTGAAATGGGGGAGATGCGTTTGAGAGCAGAGTTGATGGTGGAGGAAGGGAAGCCCCTTTCTTTAAAAACGGAAGACATCTCCCTTGTCCTGGAATGAAAAGCCTCATCCTGATAGCAGATGCGGCAGAGACGGAGGAATTGCGAGAAGGGGATGGCATTTTTGCAAGAGACAGGGTGAGAAGAGGAATAGTCCAGATAGCTGTGAGAGTCAGTAGGCTTATAGTAGACATCAGTAGATAAGCTGTCTGCAGAGATCAAGATAGAAGGATCTAGAAAGGGGAGGGAGGTGTCAGAAATGGACCAGGTAAAATTGAGGGCAGGGTGAAAGTTGGAGGCAAAGTTAATAAAGTCAACGAGCTCAGCATGCATGCAGGAAGCAGTGCCAATGCAGTTGTCGATGTAGTGAAGGAAAAGTGGGGGATAGATACCAGAATAGGTTTGGAACATAGACTATTCCACAAAGCCAACAAAAAGGCAGGCATAGCTAGGACCCATACGGGTGCCCATAGCTACAACTTTAGTTGGGAGGAAGTGGGAGGAGCCAAACAAGAAATTATTAAGAGTAAGGACTAATTCTGCTAGACGGAGCAGAGTGGTGGTAGAGGGGAACTGGTTAGGTCTGGAATCCAAAAAGAAGTGGAGAGCTTTGAGACCTTCCTGGTGGGGGATGGAAGTATATAGGGACTGGACATCCATGGTGAAAATAAAGCGGTAGGGGCCAGGGAACTTAAAATCATCGAAAAGTTTCAGAGCGTGAGAAGTGTCACGAACATAGGTAGGAAGGGATTGAACAAGGGGGGATAAAACTGTGTCAAGGTATGCAGAAATTAGTTTGGTGGGGCAGGAACAAGCTGAGACAATGGGTCTGCCAGGGCAGGCAGGTTTGTGGATCTTAGGTAGGAGGTAGAAACGGGAAGTGCGGGGTGTGGGAACTATAAGTTTGGTAGCAGTGGATGGGAGCTCTATAAAACTCTGGTTAGGCCACACTTGGAGTACTGTGTCCAGTTTTGTTTGCCTCACTATAGGAAGGATGTGGAAGCATTGGAAAGGGTACAGAGGAGATTTACCAGGATACTGCCTGGTTTACAGAGTATGCATTATGATCAGAGATTAAGGGAGCTATGGCTTTACTCTTTGGAGAGGAGGAGGATGAGAGGAGACATGATAGAGGTATACAAGATATTAAGAGGAATAGATAGAGTGGATAACCAGCGCCTCTTCCCCAGGGCACCACTGCTCAATACAAGGGGACATGGCTTTAAGGCAAGGGGTGGGGAAGTTCAAGGGGGATATTAGAGGAAGGTTTTTTACTCAGAGTGGTTGGTGCGTGGAATGCACTGCCTGAATCAGTGGTGGAGGCAGATACACTAGTGAAGTTTAAGAGGCTACTAGACAGGTATATGGAGGAATTTAAGGTGGGGGGTTATATGGGAGGCTGGGTTTGAGGGTCGGCACAACAATGTGGGCCGAAGGGCCTGTACTGTGCTGCACTATTCTATGTTAAACTGAAAAAGCTAAGTGAAATTCATTCTGGGCAATTCAGTTACATTATATTCTCCCTCTTTCTCATACATGTACACAGAGCCCCAGCATCTATTATGGCAGCAAATAGCTTTGTAAATGGAAAACATGCACCACATAGGTGCAATGGCGTTGCTGCAAAAAAAAATTTGTAAAATGATTTTTCATGAGGAATTACTGTTTTGATTCTTAAAATGAAAGGAAAATCTGAAAAGTGAGAACCCTCAGAATCAAATGGAGGATATGCACGAGTGAGGGAGCCTTTCACAAAAAGAACATTTCTAGAAAGCAAGCAAGCCTTGATTATTGACTTTAAATTATTTTTGTCAAATGGATGGGGTTTCCGTGTCAGCTCTGATTTCATTGAAAGGTGGAAGCGAAGCCATTGGCATATACCCATTTTCACAACTAAATTAGAGTGTGACAATTGGGAGTGGAATTTATTGAAGAACTATTTCTTGGACTGTTAAGAAACGCCATGGTAGTGTTGAATGTTAGAACAGGCTTGAGAAGTTTATTTCCTGTTCTCATTTATTTTCTTCTGTTAATAATTCATGGGCAGAACATCAGATTTTTCTTAAATAAATCATGATTGATAGACATACCTGCCATTCTAACCCTTCAAAGGATCCAAAACCATTAATAACCTTTTTCAGGCAATTGAGGTCTGTGACAGGGTCCTGAATTACCCCTATGAACTGTGTTCATTTACCCCATTAACTGTGCTTTTGAAAAGAGTGAGAGAGTTATTTAACACCGACATGTGCTTTTGAGAGATTAAGACTGCTGACAGGTAGTTTATACTTTCTTCAAGGATATTTGCCTGCTTGTATATTTCTTAAACAGAGAAAGGAAGGAGGAGTTATTTGAGTGACAGTTGATGCTCAGCACGGGAAGATAAGATAGGTCAGATGATAGACCTCAGATACGTTTTGGACACTGAATGAGCTTTGTTGAGCCCACAGGAAAAGTGAGTTTTTGGAGGATCAATCAGGCAGGTTGATCAGTGGCTCTTGCAGTGAAAAGGAAAGAGGTTGGTTGGTGGGGAGTTGTCCATGAGTCCACCCTTGCCTGGGTGATAGCTCCACCACAGAAAACTGGTTCCCTTTGTTGTAGCCACAGTCGGTGACTTTTAAAGGATTTCAGAGGACGAGAAGATCGACGGCGTCAGCTCACGTGAAGACTCAAATCTCTCCTTTTTCCCTCTCCATCACTGCTCAACTCAATACCACGAACTGAACTTTACTCATCATTGTAAGACTATCTTTTTACCCCTAGACTTGAAGAAGCTTGATTTTTCACATATATTTCCACACTTACTGATTTACTTACACACACACACATATATATATATATAAATCATTGCTAACTTGTTTGATTTATCTACATTTATATTACTGTATTGTGTAGTTACTAATAAATATTATTATAAATATTATTAGTTAATAGCAATACGAGACTCCAAAGTGTTTTCTATTTCTGCTGGTTTCTTTATTCCCGTCACGGGGTACGTGACAAAATTGGGGCCTGTGTCTGTGATATGAACAAATTGTGAGAGGCTTGTTTGAATTGATTGGGGAAATTCCCTTTTGATTTGGTTGTGTGGAAATACAGCAGAAATGGATGTTAGTGTTGAGGAGTTTCTGTTGGAACCAACCCCGGAAGCGTTGGATGATGCTACGCGGGTTGTGCTGTTGGGAATTGCCCAAAAGTTAAACCTTATGGTGACGATTAGAATGAGGAAAGTGTCTTCTATTTCTGCGGGTTCTTTATTCCCGTCATGGGGTACATGACAGGTCTCTTTTTGTTTAAGGACTACTGATACACCAAACAGGGATACAGAGAATTAGACTCAGGAGGCGATCTGCCAGGCTTGCTTTAATGGGGTTGATTTCTGCAACCATTTTATAATTAAAGATAAGATGAAGGGAGGGGGGAACATTTCCCAATATATACTGGAGTATTTTAATGAATATACCAAGAACAGGATCCATAATGAGGATTGAGCAGATATACACCAAGGTTCAACATTAATTTTGTATTATATGAAGTGGTTTCATGTATGCAGCAGCCACCAAACGACAAAACACATCTTAAATCAAGCAGCTTCATAGGCGGCATGATATGGGATTTAGCAATGATGATAATTTTATACCCTTTTACTTTAGGGTTTCAGTCTGACTGTAAAACAAATAGCAAAGACTTGAACACTATTCTTTACTCAAAGTTCCCTAATGAGCTTTAGGTTTCAGGAAAAGCCTGAACACACCATTGTGACCGTTTCCTTCAGAATAGCAGAAGGTGTAATTTTTTTCAAAATCCAACCAAAAGAGAGCAAAGAATTCCTTCTCAATAGAATTTTTTTCTTCAGATATATAATGATAAAGCTGTACCAACGTAAATTAATTCTAAAGACTGACAAGGACAACCCAAGAGATTTCATTTGCCCCCAGGAACGGACTAAAATCCACTAAATGCAAAAATATTCAATTGCAAGTATCATATTGCAGGCCTTGCCAAGAAAAATATATCTAGACAAACCAATTTTCAGGAAACATTTTAATAAATAGCCTAAGCATATTCATTTTGTTATTTTTATTGAATATTAAATATTAAAATTTCAATGTTTTGATACGACTTGCAAAGGTGACAACACAGTGTGCGTACTTATTCATCCACTACAATTTCTATTAAAACACACTGCCAGAGCTTATTTTACACACAATAATCCCTATGGGATGAAGTTGCATCAATTCTACAATATTTAGGGTAGTGAATAAATACAGTTGAAACAATTTCTAAAATATGTAGAAAGCAAGCAGGATTGTTACATCTTCCCAGCTGTTGAAGTCCAACAGCAAATGATAGTTTAGGGCTTGCTTTTGCTATTCAACTAGGGCACATCTGATACAAAACATTTAACTAAGCAAAGAATGCTTTACATCCAAAATTAAGGACAGAACGAGTTAGAAAATATGGTTTTCCGCCATTTTTAGTCTTAATACAAGCTGCAACATATTTATCAGTTAAGCAACAGCAACTATGTAAATCACATCTAACTTTATAAAAAATTAACAGTGTGGGTGATGTAATTTGTTGTCCAACCACAACCATAATATATTTCACAACTATTTCCTGGTAAAACTGTGTGCCAAACAGAGCACAGAAAATTTTAAAGGTACAATACTACTTTAAAGTGAAACATACCCAGCAGTCCAAACTTTATATTGTTTATTTCATCTGAAAAAAATACGTATGTATTAACTCAATACCATCGAAGTGAAATCCATGGCTTCATTTTTTTCCTTTTATTTAAGAAAAATAAAAGCAAATAGTTTTGAACAGTACTGTCAGAATATTTGGTAAAATGTCTGCTGGCAATTGTTGCTCTTGTTACAAAAAGAAAATTCCTAAAGAGGAAATCAATTACAGTAGAAGAGAGCACTGTGAAAATAAAGCCAATTGAGTACCAAAACCAAGGAACTGAAAATGATCTCACTGCCCAAATACATTTTAAGTTTCTCTTGCATGTATGGACACCTAGCTTTAAGTGTTTAGAGCTTCAAAAGACAAGGTCCCGACAATTAAACTGCATATTATATATGACATCAATTTTGCAGATGATGAGTAAAGGAGGTTAAGACTCAGGTAACTGGCTAGCTCAATACTGGCTTGGGAAGGGAGATGGGAAACGGGAAGGGGAAGAGGAATTGATCACCAAGCAGGCAGTAGACGTCATTCTACCAAATGAACAAATACAATATTAAGATACACACACACACACACACTTCTACTCCCACTCCCCAAAGATCTTGTCAGCAATTTGAGGAACAATATATATATGGATGTAAATTTATTATTCAAATTTATAATTTCCCAAAGGTGCAACTCTGAACTGCAGATGGGGCACATTAAGGTTATCAATAGATAAGGGTAAAAGTGGATGGCCAGTCTATTTAAAAGACAAACCTGCCATTGAAAGCAAATAGCTACTGTGCAAATGGATCTTATTTTTTTAAGTTATCAGCCAAATACGTAAGTCACATCTTTCAATAAAACTAAGAGGCTTGTTATATTGCATCAATTGCAGAGTGAATACAATAGACTTAAAGACAATGTCTTTTATAACACACAACAGCAAATGAAAGACTTGAAACTGTTACATGTTGCTGCTGCAAGTTCCTAATAAAATCATCTGAGTATATTTCATGATTCAATCATTGATGCAATTAGAAAATGTTCATCTTTCATACATCATATCACGAGCTAAATAGCTTTGAGTTGTAAAGATTTGAACAAACTTGCAGCCAGAGTGCAGAGTAATTTTATTTTTGGTTTACATTTGGCTGACAGTATAGAAATGCGCATTACCATACTAATACAAATTTATGCCACTTTAATCATATGTATGAAACAAAATGTCATGTGATTACATAAAGAGAGATCCTTGAAGGCTTCTAAAATTTACATTACCTGTCCTTAATGTGTTCTTTAGTCTTTGAAGAGAAGCATCTTCCACTTACCACAGATAGTCAAGATTCTCAATAGGAATATAATCCCATTAAGATATTAAAAAAAAGTAATGCAATGACATCATTTTGTTTCCCCACCAGAACCTAACAATGTCTTGTTTGGGAACCAAAACCTGCAAATAGGCAATACATATTGACTCTATTGAGTACGTTCAAAGGTAACAGAAATGTTTGAGTGAATTGTTAATAATTCAGATGCTTTTATTCAAGAGAAGAGCACTGTACTAGTTAATCTATATAAGTAATCTAATTCCTTCCTTAAATGAAAATCAACAGTATGCACCAGGAGCATGACCTAGCAGCATCTAATAGGCGGAATGAATTTCAAGGTTTTCTTGATGGAAAACCAACATAGGGTGGTCATTCTCCCCTCAAGCCAGCTCTTCAGATATTGTATAAAATATCCTCAAAGC
The DNA here is from genome assembly GCF_030028105.1 of Mobula birostris. Taxonomy (NCBI): domain Eukaryota; kingdom Metazoa; phylum Chordata; class Chondrichthyes; order Myliobatiformes; family Myliobatidae; genus Mobula; species Mobula birostris. Next base: position 122,565,645 of record NC_092379.1, on the reverse strand, counting down.
TAGCCCATGATATTGAAGATGGTTCTTAGTTGACTTCATTTAATAAATTTTCAATCTGTATGATAATTATGCAGAGTATATTAATAATTGCTTTCTGGTTCCTAAAGCACAATGTATATTTTTAACATTACAGATTTAGGATAGGCTTCATCTGCACACTGAAATCAAGATACTTTCTTTGTGACAGCTAAGAGGTGGTTAGGGCCAAATTTTTCATGGGCTTTGATACAGATATCACATTCAACAGGGAGAGAATTTAGCAAATCAACAGTCTCAATCATTATGGTTCTGTCATCGATAGCTGATGGAACACCAAATCTAGAAGCTCACAGACAATAATAATTTCTACATAAAATTGAAAAGGCTCAGTTGCCATGATAAATGCAAGTTACAAGAACTGGATGATGACTTTCTGGGCAGCCAGGGAACAAGTTCAGTTATCAGTAAAGCTGTAATCCCAATCCTGATGGAACACTCGGGTATATCCTAGACCAGCAGCAATTCCCTGACAATGGCATAACCAGCACCAGCAAGGATCAAATGGTGCCTTTTAAAGCAGATGCCACAGAATCAGGAAATGTTCATATCTACAAGAGTCCTTATGGAAACGGATGACATCCTTACAGTAGAGGCCAATTCTAACAAAGCAACAAATGTATCAGGTTGCATAAATTGAATTAACCTTTGGTGAAGACTATATCAATAGTAACCCACAGGGCATGATTGGGCACTCTCTAGTTCATCCACAGTTAAAGACATCCAGAAATAACTTCACACCCGAGATAACAATTCTGGCTTCATCTCTATCATCTAGTACATATTGAAAGGCAAGATGAATTTAATTTCATATTGGGTTCACAGGCAACAAATTAGCCTAAAGAGTAAAAGCCCATTAATTTGTATTACAAAAGCTGAAAAAAAAATACACTAAATCAATAAACTGCACAGTGGAACTGCTAAAGAATTAATCTCAATTTGTAAGAGAATGGAGGCTTTATTCAGAAATTTGAGTTGCCATTCATAACAATTACCAAATGAGACTAGCAAATAACAGCATCTTGATTTATCGAAGATAAACCAGTTCTAGAAGTTTCAGCAATTCAGAAATGTTACTGTTTTGGAACAAGAGGTTTAAGAATAAATGGTTATGGTGGAAAAACCTTGACTTGTTAGCTCTGAGACACGCAAGCATTATCACCCAAAACTATTTCTGGAAGGGGCAACAATAATGAATTGTCCTTTTGTCAACCTGGGCTTATTCCTGATATATAGGAAGCATGTGAAAAAAATGAGAATTTAAATACATTTTCATTGGTCAGTGAGTTCTGGACTCTCAACTTCCCACCTCCCCAAAGTATTTCAAATTGCTCTGATACATCAGAATTAAACAAAACTGGCAGAAAGGAAAAAATATTGGAAGAAAACTGGTTCTCTTCCACACCAGTCACATATTTATTAAGGCTATATACACAATGTTAAGATTCCTTGGAATCTCCTATGACAGTTACCACTGAGTATCTCAGCATGATTCTATGCACTCAAGTAGTGTCCCAGTTATAAATTGGTCACTTGTTTTTCTTCAGTTCAGAAATGTGCTTGCTACCATAGCAAAGGCACAATATTATGTCTGTGTCTTCTGGTAAAATCTCTTACAATGGCTATTTCTTTGAATTTTTTATTCCTTGTTTCAGCTGTGGGGGGCCAGGAGACTGCCCCTTCATCTGCATGGGTGCAGGTGGTGCTCTCTGTAAAGGAGGTGGCCGTATGCCAGGCGCAGTTTGTGGGTACATAGACAGTCCTCTTAAACCCAAGTGTGGATAACCAAGTATCGGGCCAGGGTTTCTTGAAGACAGAAATTGGTTTAAAAGTGGTGTAATTGGATACTGTTGCTGCTGATGTGCCATCTGGTTGATCTGCTGCTGCCGTCGGCTCACTAATATCTGTTGCACTGAACGTATCAGCTGTGAATGGAAAAGAGAAATGAGAATGCAAATTGCACGCAGGATCCAAACTACAGATGGGATGCTAAAGGCCTCTGAAAAGGCATCCCTCAAATCCAAACATAAATGTTTGAAAATCCCAATTTTCAATGCTACCTGTCCATACACTGTAGGAGTAACTATCATTAGATTCATTTCAGTGTTGAATATGAGACCAAGGGAATTGTTACCGTTATAAATGTAAGTATTTGTAATGCTAGTAAAAGGCAGCTTAGAAATCAAGATACTTTGCATCTCATTCCCACTTTGCATAGCTTGCTTTTTTTTAGGAGATATTCTGAGGAAAGACTCTATGACCTTAAATCTTTCTTGTAGTAACCTTGATTCTAAATTAGCGATAAAAACGGCAGACCTGCCTCCTGCACAGGCAAATTAAAAACTATGCTTTTAGAAGATAACTTTTCAGGTCTATTCTCAGATAAATGAAAATAAAATGGATGTTCTGTGCAACAGTAGCTCCTACATTTACTACAAGTGAGATCCTGAAAAGTAGTATAGCTTTCTTTGGCTGCTCAATAATACCACCCTTCTAAGGCAATAAAAACACATTCAAAGTGATTTTACATGTAACACTGATGACTACTGCTAAAACAGATAATAGTCCAGCTGAGAGTGTGAAAAACCCGATCCTTAAATAATGAAAGCTGAAGGATTTAACTTAGTTGAATGTGGAAGTTTTATCTACTTCAGATTGAAGATAATAAAAAGTATGATTGTAAAATTACAGAAATGCTCAAAACCTTTACACATTAGTAATAATAACATTTGTTGAAATGAAATATATTCAAGAAGAACTGCAGCTATAAAATGTCATCTTTCTTTAACAATGTTTCCTCATCAATACAGATATTAAGAAAGAATTAAACTTTCTTAAGGGAGCACAAACTTTAATGAACAATTAAGATCTCAACTTTCCAAATGAGAAATCAACAAGACTGGATATAGCAAAACCATTTACCCATACCATATGTGGTTGGGAAAATAAAGACTGAAAGTGCTTATCATATGAACTTGAATGCTTATTCATTAAAAACAGGTTTCAATAACCAAAAGATCTTACCAGCTGCTGCTTTGAAAGGATATCATTGTACATAGCTTCTCTACGTTTTATTTCTAACTCTTGGGTTGCTTGCTTTGTGAGTGACACTGCTTGAACCTGTTCTTCAGTCAGGTTGGGATTCTCTTTCCACTGAAAAAAAGGAACAGCTGTTAAAAATACTACAAACCTGGAATAGAAAAGCTAACAGAAAACACTAGCAGTACGCTGTATATGACTAAAACATTTTGTGGCACAGTTCCCTTAAATAGCTCATGACAATTCGGCCCAAAAGCAAATTTGTAAATAATTTCCACGTCCAACAAGCATAACATACAGCGAGACAAAACACTTATAAACACAAGAAAGTTTGCAGATGCTTGAAATCTAAAGCAACACACACGAAATGCTGGAGAAACTCAGCAGGTCTGGCAGCATCTATGTAAAGAATAGACAGATAGTTGACATTTTGAGCTGAGACCCCTCTTCAGGACTGAGAAGGAAGGGAGAAAATGCCAGAATAAAAAGGTGGCAGGAGGGGCAAGAGGCTAGCTGGATGGTGATAGATGTAGCCAGGTGGGTGGGAAAAGTCAAGGGCTGGAGAAGAGAGAATCTGATAGGAAAGGAGAGTGGACAATAGGAGAAAGGGAAGGAGAATGTGACCCTGGGTAAGTAATCGGTAGGTAAGAATAAGGCTACATCCACACTAGACTGGATAAATCTGTAACCAAAGCGTTTCATCTTCATTTTGACTCTCCATCCACACTGAAATGGCGTTTTCCTCCCCCAAAAATTGAACTTTTCTAAAACACTCTCCAGAGTGTTTAAATCTAAAAACGCCGGTTGGCCGTTGTAGTGTGTACGGGGTAACCGGCTAATTTTTAAACCGCTGTCGTGACGTGCCGGAACAAATGGTGGCAGCAGAGCGGCATTTCATTGTTTCGTTGATGCAACGTCCAACACCACAACAATATCTGACAATCAATGTGTAACAGCCTGATGTAGCATTGTATGGAAATACAAGATAACACTGATGCAGACATGTTTTATACATTTAACACGGTGCTTTATTAATGTATTGCTTGTGTAAACATTCAATAGATGCAATTGTCACTTTTGCCCAGTAACTCGTTTTATTGCACAGGTTAAATAAAGCAAAATAATACACAAAGACATGGCAAAAGTAAAGGCAAACAAATGAGGTAACAGCAAATTTCACTTTTGCCCAGTAACAAGCCTTACTGCATTTAGTTGTAGCTGTTGTCCCTTTCATCAGTGAAGAGACTATGGCTGTAGGAAATGTTTCTGGACAAATGTGTACCAAGTCTTTCGTTTGGCAATTTCCTTTTAGGTTTTTCTAGTCTGTACTGGACAAACGTGCAGCAAGTATATCGTTTCCTTTTCGCTTGTTTTCTGCGTGTCCTGCGCATGCCCAGTAGGAGAAGATTCGATCAAATACTCGTTTTAATGTGGACAGAGGTATTTTCAAAAACGCCTGGTGTGGACGCCTGTCATTTTTATTCACCTTGGCACAAGAGGAGGCCATAGACTGACATGACAGAATGGGTATGGGAATCGGAATTAAAATGTTTGGCCAACAGAAGTCCCATTTGTGGCGGATGGTACAGAGGGCCTTGACAAGTGATCCACCATTTTATGATGACTCTCACCAACGTAGAGGAGGCCACACTGGGAGCATCAGACACAATAGATGATCCCAGCAGATTTGCAGGTGAAGTGTTGCCTCACCTGTAAGGACTGTTTGGTGTCCTGAATGGAGATGAGAGAGGAGGTGTATGGGCAGGTGTAGCACTTAGGCTGCTTGCAGGGTAAGTGCCTAGAGGGAGATTAGTGAGGAGGGACGAATGAACAAAGGAATCGTGGAGGGAGTGAACCTCGCAGAAAGTGAGGGGTGAGGGGGACAAATTACTTCAGTCAGAGGGTGGTAAATCTGTGGAATTTGTTGCTGCGAGCGGCCGTGGAGGTCAAGCCATTGGGTGTATTTAAGGCAGAGATAGACAGCTGTTTATTTGGGACAATTTTTAAAAAACAGGAACTATATTGTTAAAATTGCTGGGGTTCCCTCAGTTTATTTGGAACACTATACCACTTAATTGGAGCAGGAGACTGTTGCTGAACAGTTTCTAACTAGTGTGCACTTGTGTGGTTGTTAGTCCCTACACCATTCTTAAAGTAATCAGTTTTTAAAATAGTGTCAGTTATGTGTGTTTGTGTTCAAAAGGCAGTGATTTTTGTCACTGATAGTCGGTGAGAAATAAGTAAGACAATTCAGAACAGTTTGCTCACTGTGATTTCAAGCAGTCAGGCTTGGAGATGCCAGAATTGGCCGTTAGACATTATGGAGCAAACAGTTTTTAAACAGTGCCAGTTGTGTGTGCTTGTACTATGTTATCCATTTGGGGGATGAATGCCGATTCAAAAAGCAGTGATTTTTGATCATTTTGTTTTTTAATTTTAAATTTATGCAGGAAGGCAATGAAATTAGTCTATTATCTGCACTAGGTGTCTGTGCTGATTCTGTTCATTTACAGTCAATCAAAAGAACACAGCAGTGATGAATACTTCTGTCTATAATTACTGGAACTAAAACAGTTTTATAATACTGTAGCAGTATTGGCACTGCTCTAGTTAGTTCTTTATTTCATTTAAATGCATAATTTGTTACTCAGTTAAACAGTAGTTTGTATTTGTTATGCGTTTTAACTATTTCCATGAAACTTTGGCTAATAGAGCAGCTGCTCAATTGGGCCAAAATGTACTGGTCCCGATGTGCTCCAGTTAACCAGAATCTACTGCACTTGCATTAGAAAGTGCCAAGCATGCATGTCCTAAACTCACTGGTGTTTCAAAGAATCAAAGGTGATCTTACGAAATACATTGAATTCTGGTGACAGAATATTTCCATTGCAGAGTAAATCCAGAACTAGGGGACATGATCCCAGGTTAAACTGAAGACAAAGATGAGGAAGACATCTTCCTCAGAGGGTTGTGACTCTTTGGAATTCTAACCATGTGAATCAGTCAAAGTATTCAAAGCTGCGATAGACCAAATTTTCCTCTATAGGGGAATTAGAGTAGGCAGATAAATACAGTGAGGTTAAAAATCAGATCAGCCATGATACTGTTGAATGGCAGAACTGGTTCAAAGGCAGAGATAACCTTAGCTCCTTTATCTTATGTTCCAGAAGAATCACAACCATTTAGAAGCACAAACATGGTCACCATCAATATTTGCAACAGTTCCCCATATTTACCCAAGGTGAATATTAGTAGGTAACACATTTTTGTCTGCTCTCAATAAACTCAGGTTTGCAAAGAACACACTTGACTATATTGAGGCAAAATCATTTTTAATGCTCTGTGCAGATAGTTTCAAAGGCATATACAGAATTACTTCTATTTGTAAACACAGTTAAGCAACTTCTTTACCATCTTAAGGCATCTTAAAGGTAAGGAGGAAGTCATGGAGGGATTATCTTCTGAGTCTCTGTGGGCGGCAGTTAGGAACAGGAAAGGGTCAAAAACTCTACTGGGTGTTTTTTTTATATATAGACCACCCAACAGTAACAGGGATATCGAGGAGCAGATAGGGAGATAGATTCTGGAAGGGAGTTATAATAACAGGGTTGTCATGGTAGAAGATTTTAATTTCACAAATACTGATCGGCATCTCCCTACAGCAAGGGGTTTAGATGGGGTGGAGTTTGTTAGGTGTGTTCAGGAAGGTTTCTTGACACAACATGTAGATAAGCCTACAAGAGGAGAGGCTGTACTTGATCTGGTATTGGGAAATGAACCTGGTCAGGTGTCAGATCTCTCAATGGGAGAGCATTTTGGAGATAATGATCACAATTCTATCCTTTACCATAGCATTGGAGAGGGATAGGAACAGACAAGTTAGCAAAGTGTTTAATTGGAGTAAGGGGAAATACGAGGCTATCAGGCAGGAACTTGGAAGCACAAACTTGAAAGAGGTGTTCTCAGGGAAATGTATGGCAGAAATGTGGCAAATGTTCAAGGGATATTTGTGTGGTGTTCTGCATAGGTACGTTCCAATGAGACAGGGAAAGGATGGTAGGGTACAGGAATCATGGTGTACAAAGGCTGTTGTAAATCTAGTCAAGAAGTAAAGAAAAGCTGATGAAAGGTTCAAAAAACTAGGTAATGAGATCGTGTAGATTATAAGGCTAGCAGGAAGAAGCTTAAGAGCCAGAAGGGGCCATGAGAAGGCGTTGGTGGGCGGGATTAAAGAAAACCCCAAGGCATTCCACAGGAGCAAGAGGATAAGACATGAGCAAATAGGACAAATCAAGTGTGACAGTGGAAAAGTGTGTATGCAACCGGAGGAGATAGCAGAGCTTCAATATTCACTGCAGAAAAGGATCTTGGTGATTGTAGCGATGACTTACAGTGGACTGAAAAGCTTGAGCATTCAGATATTAAGAAAGAGGATGTGCTGGTGCTTTTGGAAAGCATCAAGTCCAATAAGTAACTGGGACCGGACGAGGCATACCCCAGGCTACTGTAGGAGGCGAGGGAGGAGATTGCTGAGCCTCTGGCAATGATCTTTTCATTATCAATGGGGGCAGGAGAGGATCCGGAGGATCGGAGGCTTGCAGATGTTGTTCCCTTATTCACGAAAGGGAGAAGAGATAGCCCAGGAAATTATAGACCAGTGAGTCTTACTTCAGTGGTTGGTAAGTTGATGGAAAAGTTCCTGGGAGACAGGATTTATGAACATTTAGAGAAGCATAATTAGGAATGGTCAGCATGGCTTTGTCAAAGGCAGGTCGTGCTTTGTGAGCCTGACTGAATTGTTTGAGGATGTGACTAAACACATTGATGAAGATAGAGCAGTAGATGTAGTGTATATGGATTTCAGCAAGGCATTTGATAAGGTACCCCATGCAAGGCTTATTGAGAAAGTAAGGAGGCATGGGATCCAAGGGGACATTGTTTTGTGGATCCAGAATTGGCTTGCTCACAGAAGGCAAAGAGTGGTTGTAGATGGGTCATATTCTGCATGGAGGTCGTTGACCAGTGGTGTGCCTCAGGGATCTGTTCTGGGACTCCTACTCTTTGTGATTTTTATAAATGATCTGGATGAGGAAGTGGAGGGATGGGTTAGTAAATTTGCTGATGACACGAAGGTTGGGGGTGTTGTGGATAGTATGGAGGGCTGTCAGATGTTACAGTGGGTCATTGATAGGATGTAAAACTGGGCTGAGAAGTGGCAGATGGAGTTCAACCCAGAAAAGCGTGAGGTGGTTCATTTTGGTAGGTCAAATATGATGGAGGAATTCACTATTAATGGTAAGACGTCTGGAAGTGTGGAGGATGATAGAGATCTTGGGGTCTGAGTCTGTAGGACGCTCAAAGCCGCTACGCAGGTTGACTCTATAGTTAAGAAGGCATATGGTGTATTGGCCTTCATCATCAACCGTGGGATTGAGTTTAGGAGCCGAGAGGTAATGTTGCAGCTATATAGGACCCTGGTCAGACCCCACTTGGAGTACTGTGCTCAGTTCTGGTCACTTCACTACAGGAAGGATGTGGAAACTATAGAAAGGGTGCAGAGGAGATTTACAAGGATGTTGCCTGGATTGGGGAGTATGCCTTGTGAGAACAGATTGAGTGAACTCGGCCTTTTCTCCTTGGGGTGACGGAGGATGAGACATAACCTGATATAAGTGTATAAAATGATGAGAGGCATTGATCGTGTGGATAGTCAGAGGCTTTTTCCTAGGGCTGAAATGGCTAACACAAGAGGGCACAGTTTTAAGGTGCTTGGAAGTATGTACAGAGGAGATGTCAGGGTTAAGTTTTTTTTTTAACGCAGATAGTGGAGAGTGTGTGGAATGGGCTGCCGGCGACGGTGGTGGAGGCGGATACCATAGGGTCTTTTAAGAGACTCCTGGACAGGTACAGGAAGCTTAGAAAAACAGAGGGCTATGGGTAACTCTAGGTAATTTCTAAAGTAAGTACATGTTCAGCACAGCATTGTGGGCTGAAGGGTCTGTATTGTGCTGTAAGTTTTCTATGTTTCTATGTAATAAGATTTGAAGGATTAAATTATGAAGGGACATTGCATAAACAAGGTGAATATTCTTCCAAATTTGTGGACTGATCTAATTTCAAAAATGGATTTTAAAAAGATCTTTGTTAGCAGGGGGTATGCAAGTTAAGATAAAAGGAAACCAGGGATAGTTGACACCTCAGGTCAAGACACTGCCTCAGAATTGAGAGTATAGCGGGAAGATAGCCAGTATAAGGAGGACAGGAGACAGGAGCCTGGTAGGTGATAACTGGAATCAGGAGAGGTAGAGGATGAAGCCAGCTGTGGGAAGGAAGAGCTAAATTGATATGGAATGAAAATGTATGTATTTGGAATTATATAACAATCTATTCTTAACTCTCAAATGAACTGCCAGTGTTCATTGCTCCATGTTGATTTTCCAAGTGGCATATTGAGTCAGTGTAATACTCAGTAGAAAGTCAATGCTATACACAAGGCCCCAAGATAAATGATATTAAATTCTGGGCATTATTACATTGCCATTAAATATTTTCCAAATCTTGAGTTAGATGTTCTGAAGCATTTATTATGAGAAAATTCAATCGGCATTTTTGAGACTTTGACCAATGCACAGCTATACACCACTGTATGACCAAGGAGTTACTTAACTGTTTACAAATAGAAGTAATTCTGTATATGCCTTTGATAGCAAGAAGAAATCTAATGTTATAAGAAGAGCACTTACTTTAACAACAGGATATAAAAACTTTGAGATAAGTACTTGAATTTCTTACCACTTGTGCAATTAGGTCCTCAAGAGCTTCTGCTCTCACACCTGCTATACTAGAGCTGGCTTCAACTACTTTCTCTCTGCCTTGGTTGATAAGATCCTTGAAGGACAAAAATAGGAGTGAAATGGAATGAATTCAAATTCACAATTACATTATTTAAGTAAATCTACTTCATACTTCATATTTTCACTTGATACAAAAAAATTCAACCACACAGAAAAAAATCAGACCAATCTGTATAATTGTGATATTCATCTATTGAACCAAATTATTAATAAGGACATATATTTTCACAATTTCAGAAGATATTCCCATATATTGTTCTTCAATACACAAGTTTGACAAGCATTGCAAAAGTAATTTATTCTGATCCTACAACTGCGATATCATGCAAGTTAGTCATATCTAACAGCGCAGAACTACAGCAATATGATTAACTTCAGATTTTGGAACAGAAAATGCAAAATAAATCAGGAATTCTGCTTCTAATCAAGCCATACAATATGCAGGTCTAACAGCCACATCTTAGCAACCCAACACCATTTGCCAAACTCTGAAAGATTTGGATGAAGGCAAAATATTATTTAAAAATTGAATGCTGCACTAAATTTAAAAACATTTGACTCCAGAACAAGTTCTCTCTGAAGCCAAATACTTGCCATCATACAGAAAACAACAATTCTGTTAATGGTTGAAGTATATTACAATGAAAAGTCTGGAAAAAAGAGCATCTTTCTACTTAGAATTTATTAACATAGAGCATCCTCTTATAGAGTACTTTTTAAGTTAAGTTAATCATATATACATAGTACTTTGAACCTCACATAATCACCCAATTAAGGTACTGGGAATACTAGTTACACGTGGATCAGATTACCTACCTCCAGCTGTTGATTACTCATTGCGGATAAAGTTGCTATGTTGAAAGGAAAATGTGTAGCTTGCAAGCTGAAATTGGCACCAGGGAAATTAGTCCCAGTTGCGACATTAGTTCGTAAGGAGAGACCCTAGAAGTAAGGAAAGAGAGAAAACCAAATTTATCATTCTGAAGCTGGTGAGAAATATGAAACTCCAAAGGCACCAATTCCATCTTAAGTCATTTGGTAACTCTACAAAGGCCAGCATTTCCATATGCCATCTGCAAAGGAAGGAAAATTAGAGTTACCTAAACATACTCCCTTCTCAATTTTTATTTTCATAGACTACTAGGCCATCCTAAGAATAGTAGTATTTAAAAAAAAAGGTAAGCCCAATAAACAGCTTTTGGCGATTTCTTCCTAATTACTCCACCACCTTTATGGAGCACAATTCCTATAAATGAATTTACCAGAAAACACCTGATCCGATGAGAGTGAAATCAGTCTATTTACATTTACTGATAGGCTAGAAAGCTCTGTGAGGAAGTAATTCAAAAACAATGCTGAAATTTATTAATAATATTGACTGTTTTTTCAAAGGAAATTAAATTCCAAATTTCCTATGCAATTGTTACAACTGTAGCAGAATGACAGAGAAACCTTACATATTATGAACTCAACCAGTACTCATTCTGAATACTTGCTCTTCTGGCAGAATTTGTGAGCAACCATCACATTTAATAGTCATGGAGGTAGATCTGCAAACACTTCATTGTCCCAAAATTTAGCACACTACCCCAACAGATTAGTATTAATTCAATTTCTCCTTTTCTGGGTTACTGCGTATTTTGATTGGGCTTGTCTATGAGGTATATTTTAAAACCAATTTCACATTTTGCAGGTAATTGTTAAGTACCAGAAACAAAAATGTTTGCTATAGTTTTTTTGTAAAGATGCCTCTATCAATAAAATGCAAACTCTTCATCACAAAACAATTACATTTGGCACTGGAAATCAAATATTAAAATTTACAATTTGACCAGAATTATTTAACCAACATAGTATTGCTATATTTGTCTATATGGCTAATTTTTCCATGGCTTGATAACCTCCAAGAAGCTAATCTTTAAGAAAGATAATTCATGAGCAATTTGGTCTATTTTGGAAATTCATATCTACTTTTTTGCTACAGAATTGTTATTTTAGACCAAATCAGTATGTGTCTCTGGAAATTTATGCTTCTTTGATGTAATTGCTTAGAAAATCTACAAGATACTTACTTTCTTTTCTGCTTCATACTCAGCCCATGCTGCTTTACGGTCCTCCTCACTCAGTTCTTCTTCCTCCTTGTGGTCCAGAAGTGAGTCATGTTCATGATAACCCACAAGGTAGTCTTTCCGATTTTGAAGTATTTCTGCTAAAATATGATCCTTTGAAAAAAATAAAGGCAATTAATAATTTTACAGATTGGGCTATTTCCTGGCCACTTACAAAACCATTTGAAAGATAACAACAAAACTCTGCAATGACATTGTAATTGCTAAATGCATGAATACTGCAGATGCTAGGAATTTTAAAGTAGATAGGCTGAAGATGCTCAGGTCAGGTAGGATCTACGTTTAGTGACTGGATGGAGGTGGCATTGGTAGACCAAAAAGAATACATGGAGGGAGTGCAAGTAGAAAACAAATGGGTATATGAATTAGCAAAAATGTGAGGGGGGAAAAAACAGTACTGGAGATGCTCAAAGGCTGGAAATGCTGATTTCTGAAATAATTTAACTTCATGTCAAATTCTGAAGACACTAAAGACCTAATGGTCCAGCTCCTTGTGCTCGTATTGAGCTTTGAGGCTGAGGATGGAAGTGGTAAGAGGTGGAAGTGAGTTAAAGAATTATAGCAAGAGAAAACTAGAAATTTGGGGTAAATATTGAAATTGAGTAGAACTGTTTTGCAAAGTAGTTACCCACTGCCAAATATTCAGTCGTGATCCAGTTTCTCCCAAAATTAATCTGAAACACTGGGGGCAGTTAAAGTTCACTTCCACAATCTGAATCCTAACTAAAATCTCTGCATACATTACAGTTGGTAACTGTTGGCATGTTGTTTCAGCAGTTAAACTTAATTAAGCCCAAATTAAGACTGTTTGCTAAATTATCAGGAAAATCAAAATTGCCATCGATGAAAATAAATAAATTAATGGAGATAACACAACTGTACATTGAGCAGTTTTAAGTTTCCTTCATTAAAACTTAAATGAACCTGTCAAAATTCATAAAAAGAAACACTGAGATCCAGAATAAGCACAAACATATTTTGAACAGAGTAATAGTCTTACTCTATAATAGAGGACTAGGACAGCATATAGAGGGAAAGTAATTTTGATTCAGGGACTAGAATCGCAAAATCACTAGAAAAGATACGGAACAATTGGACACTACCTTTCTTAGTGTTTGACAGACCGCATAGTTGCCAGTAAGGTTCTGCCTCAAAGTTTCAAGGCCATTGGTTCCCCTGAATTTTTAGATGCCTCTGATAGTTAGACATTTAAAAATACTATGTGCAATGTACATAATTCTTAAAAATATTCAAAATATTAATAAAAATGTTTAATATAAAAGTAAAATGAATAAATTTCATATTTACTGGCCAAGAATGCACAGGGAAACAAATATAATTTCTTATTTCTAGCAGGTCTGACAAGCATAGGATTAAAGAGAGATTGCCATGTTGGTGCTGGGAAATCCTAGCAACAATGAGTTCAACTTTTGCATTATAACTGGACCCAGTGATGTAGCAGTGACAGCTGTGTTTAGGCTGGGTCTTACTAGTGAGGAAACATCTGCAAGCTGGCATGTCCAATATCCAGCTGTTTAGTTGAAAGGATTAAACAAAAGATGTATTGATTCATTAAGCAAAATGAGCAAAGGCATGGCAGAATTTCAATCAAGTCATCCATTGTACCTGAAAAGCATAGAATCTTTGAAGATAAAATGCCAGCAGTGGAGATCATAAATGATGCAACAGTCTAAGACCAGGTAGTCACATCCTGTCAACCAATCACCAGCCTCAGAATAGTCAACAAGATACTCACCTTCAGAATAAGCGGTTTTTAGTGCAAGTGGATAAACGTCACACAAAAGCTATACAAAGTTCTGGTTAATTATCAGCAGTCCTGGGCATAGGAAGATCTAGTTATGAACTGTGTGCAATATGTATTTAAAAGAATGTTATCTATACTCAGAAGTTATAGAATTTTCTGTAAGTATAAAGGTTATACAGTATTTCCTGGAATCTTTGAAAGGTTAGATGATTTGATAAAAATTTTCAAAACACTGTCCTAAGACAGAGAAAAGTTTAACCAGGTTAAGAATTTATGACAGAACCTGGTAGAAATGAAGAAACTGCTTTCACAAATAGCTTGGTTAACTGTTTAATTTTGAGGTTGATATGTCATTAGTTGAAGTATTTATATTTGGTCACAAATCAGCCAATTTCTTCATCCTTGCAATTCATAACCTAAAGAGGACTATGGAAGCTCCATTGCTCAACATGTCCAAGACAGAAATCCACAGACATGTAGCTATTAAGGCAGCGGTCCCCAACCACTGGGCCGCAAAGCATGTACTACCGGGCCGTGAGGAAACGATATGAGTCCTCATATCGTCCTCAAGCGATACTTCCTCATTCTCTGTCACGCGCACTGTTGAGTTTGAATGCACGCGCAGTCATTACCCGCGCGTCATCCATGTCAGAGCCGGAAGAAGATCAACTCCTCGAGCTTGCAAATGACGACGGGCTGAAAAGTGTGTTTGACGTAAGATCTCTGCCGGCATTATGGATCAAAGTTAAGGCTAAGTATCCTGACATAGCCACGAAAGCACTGAAAACATTGCTTCCGTTTCCAACATATCTCTGCAACGAATGCAACGAAAACTAAATTGCAGAATAGACCGGACATAAGGAACCCCCTTTGAGTATTTCTGTCTCCAATCACCCCACGATAGGACTGTCTTGTTGCATGAAAACAAGCCCAGGGCTCCCACTGATTCTGTGATATTGGTGTGTTGCAATGATTTTATATGTTCATACGGGGAAAATATTTGCTGTGTGTTTAATATCCAAATGTTACTTAAAATGTTATGATGCTATTGACTTATATAACCATATAACAATTACAGCACGGAAATGGGCCATCTCTGCCCTTCTAGTCTGTGCCGAACGCTACTCTCACCTAGTCCCAGCGACCTGCACTCAGCCCATAACACTCCATTCCTTTCCTGTCCATATGCCTATCCAATTTTTCCTTAAAGGATAATATCGAACCTGCCTCCGCCATTTCTACTGGAAGTTTGTTCAACACTTACTTCAAGCTCCCCTGTCCTCCCCTCATAATTGACTTATCACTATATTCATGTGAGGAAAATATGCCGTGTGTTTAATATTAAATTCATTAGATAAACCCTTTTAGAAACGAAATTGAGTGTATTAGCCACTTATCACCTATATTCCGGTCGTGATTAACACCTCCCGCCCCCCCGAACAGAATCACTAAAAAAGATTTGTTGGGGGTGGGGGGGGGAAAATCGGCAAGTAACGCATGCGCACTGGTGCTCACACAAGGATTCATGGTCATTGTAATCTTTCTCGGGCTAAACCCAACGTATTTGACTGCTACTCTTGTCCGTTGGCAACCTACCCACCCCCCACCCCCACCCCTGGGTCAGCTGGTCCGCAAGAATATTGTCAATATTAAACTGGTCTGCAATGCAAAAAAGGTTGGGGTCCCCTGTATTAAGGGAATCAAGGACTATTGAGTTGCTCCAGGAAAGTGGCATTGGGATAAACCTTCCTATTGAATATTTAAACATGTGGGACTAAATGCCTATTGGTTCAATCTTTTTTTAAAATATCAATAAAGGAATTCATGGGCTTAGACAAGAAGGTGGTATAGTAAATGTGCATAAGGAATATTTTCAAAAGCATAGATCAGTCTATAAACAAACTGCACAAGAAATTTAATCAATGTTGCACGTGCACTAAAGAGGATGCTGTACTTCAGAAACTAGAATCAAACATGTTTCAGGTCACTTCTCTCTGATGGTGACGATCTTCCTACTTGTCCTGATTTATTCACCAACTGCAGGTTGAAACCCTTTGGTCTGGCAACTCCTGTGACTGGGTATGTTTTAAATCTGTAGTTCAGAACCACACTAATAAATTCTAACTACATTCTAAAATTAACCAAGGTCCGTGCTAATTGGCAGCTAATTAACATATCAATGCAACTTTTGCTACCTCAGCAAACAGCATTTCTAACTTACAGAAACTTCAGGTCACAGATAATTATAAAAACCCTTACACAGCTTAGTGAGCATCTATTTGCAAAATGAACTTCTGCTCAGAAGATGGTGATAGGGGCAATTTCTATGGTCTGGATTTTCTATGACTGCCAGACTAGACGGTTTCAATGTATCTTAGCTTACAGTGATCAATTTTGGTCAACCAGTAGGATATTTATTTCCCATAAATCAAAGAATGTTCAGAAGTAATTCTAAAAAAATGTCTATATAAAGGAACCCCTACTTCAAATTCAATTTGTCCTGAGGACTTCACATGGGTCAATATATCTTATTGGCTTGGTCTGTGGCCCATGACCTTCAGATGTTGAGAGCTTTGGGAGCCCACTGTCTCCTTGATTCTGATTACGTCTTGAGTTTCAACAGGACTTCAAATGCACAGTGAACATGAGAAAGGGTTGGCAGGTAGCGAAGCTCTAGCCAATTTGGCCTGCTGTCAAAGCTGAGGGTTATTTACCAGTATTTAAATATCTTTGACATTCAGTAACATTTTAAAAACTATTCAAAATAAGAAAATCTAAAACACTAAAATGTATTTAAGACTATTTAACTAAATTGAAATAAAATAGTAACTTTGCTTCCTTTCATCCCATTGCATGCAGACAAATGATCTCAAATCTTTCCCCAGTTCAACATTTCCCATGTTTGGCAGCACATATGCAATGGTCCTGAACTTGCTTTCATCTACCAAAAAGATTTGAGCCAATAAACTGTGTCCCAAGAATGGCTGACAAATAAGTTTCAGTATCGATATCAAAAATGCCCACTCCACATCATTGAGTGGCTACACAAATGATAATCTGAAAGTGCGCAATACTCCATCAAGTGAATTAATGAAGTTTCAGATATTCTGACAAACAGGAAAAACATTAACTTTTTACCCATTTGCAAAACAATTAATGCCTTGGTAGGAAACATAAATTTGTTTGTAATGGTCACTGCATGTACAGGAAAATGTATGCAATTATAAAAATAAACACTTTGCAAGAATTTCTTTATGTACTCATACTAACACCTCTGGAGACAAAATCAACATTGTGCAACACAATACCTGCCTACTCTGCCAATATTGTCATGAAATCTGGTTCAGATTACATCCAACTGTGGTTTGTTTTTTTTTGTCCAAGCTTTCTCATTTTCTGGACAGGGGGTGATGAAAAGTGAAAGCTCCTTCAAATATATATTCAATTCTTACATCACTTCAGAGCTGTATGGCACTTTTTTCAAGAAATATGAATTGTTTATACTGTGTGAAATGTCAGAAGTTAGAACACTGCACTCTCTTCACAAAACCAAAATAACGGGTCATTCATGGTATCAATATAGTAATTAGGCCTTACAATTTACACTGATTGAAAATTTAAATTAATCAGAGTGTAAACCACAATTTCAAACATCAATTTTTTTAAATATGTAGAAGGCAAAATAAAACTAAAAAAAATCCCCTAAATTCCAATATCCCACTGCATGTTAAATCAAAGTAAATCATTTTGTTGAAACTTAACAGAAGTTTCAGCAGTACTGGTCAAGGAATTAATTAATAACATCTTAAAACAATAAATTTATAAGAAATCATTTGATCAAAACACAAACTTAATAACCATTTTACTTGATTTCTTCACAATAGCCAAGGATAGAGTACTGAATTTTTCTTTGTTGAGATTACCATTAAAAGTCAGTGCTCATTGGATCCATGCTTTCGAGAAACAATCAAGTGAAACTGCCAGTATCATATGGAGAGAATAAGCAGGCATCTATAGCATTATTGCCTAAGACCAGCTCTCAATTATTCCTTCCCCTGCATTTCTGAAATGTAGAGAAGTTTGTGTCTTTAGTTAACACAACTTTACTTAAGATGGAAAACAAATTAAATAGTTCTGCCAAGACTAGTTTTTATGGATATTAAAAGCAGGCAACATCTGCAATTCACAAATGTGGAAAAAAACTCAATTGTTTCTGAATAACTTTAAATATAGAGAAATTGATGCTTCTAGCCTTTTCAGCTTAGTAAACATTCAATTTTATTTTCTAAATTTTAAAGACAAATTAAGTCGCCATCCTTATTAGCTAACATCTTTGTTTATAATTTAAAATGTGTAGGAAATTATATGTACATATACTATAGTAACTTATGTTCCCTACATTAAATCAACTTTCATGCCAACCCCTCATCTTACCAGGAGTTTTATACCACTCCCCTACACTAGAGGCAATTTATAATAGTCAATCAATCATTGAGATCCACATTTAATCTTCCTAAAAACTTACAATCAATTGTTAATCTCCATTTAAAGATCTGGGCCATGGCAGGAATCTTTGAGAGCCTGTAGGAAATCTATGCAAGAACATGGAAACTCCACAAAGAGAACACTAAGGATCAGGACTGAACTTGGTTGCTGGAGCTGTGGGCATTAACTCCAGCAGCTATGCTACAGTGCTTGCCTAATCTCTTTGTTAGATTTCAAAAAAAAACTTCTCAGTTATGAATGCACTCATAGACAAAACATTCACAACTGTACAAGGTAGTTTAGTCCAAAGTTTAGACACCACCAGCTGAAGAAATTACTCTGATCATAGTCACAAAATTGGTGACCATTTGATTTGAAACAATGCCCCTAGTTCTAGACTTTCTCATTATAGAACGTAATTTCTCAGTATCCACTTAGTCAGCATCATGTTTAGATGAACTCATTCTTCTGAGCACCACAGAATACACCCAATCTATTCACTTTCTCAGTTTTATCAGGTGAGAAAAACTGTTGAACTGCCAGGAAAGTTTATTCTTCCTCAGATAAAGCTTGAAACCGTACATAAACCGCACAAGTGTGGTCCCACCATAGCCCAACATGTAGTGGGATTTAGTATCCCCCTTGACCCCATAACTCCTGCCTTCCACCAGCTCCTAAACCTTTGACACCCTGACTAATCAAGAACTTTTCAAACTCCCCTTTAAGTATACTCAATGACTTGACCACTACAGCATTATTAAGAGGAAATTTACATGGATGTTGCTGGGTCTGGAGAACCTCAATTAAAAGGAAACTTTAAATAGGTTAGGACTTTATTCCTTGGAACATAGAAGATTGAGAGGAGATTTGATAGAGATATACAAAATTTTAAGGGATATAGATATAGATAGGGTAAAAGCAAGCAAGCTTTTTCCACTGAGGTTGGGTGGGACTACAACCAGAGAGGAAATTTCTTCACTCAGAGGGTCATGAGAATGTGGCACGAGCTGCCAGCACAAGTGGTGCACGCAAGCTCTATTTCAACATTTCAGAGAAGTTTGGATAGGTACATGGATGGTAGAGGTATGGAGGGCCATGGTCCCAGTGCAGGTCAATGGGAGTAGGCAGTTTAAATGGATTTGGCATGGACTAGATGGAAAGGGCCCATTTCTGTGCTGTACTATCTATGATTCTATGACTCTAACATTTGTTTTTCTATGTTTTATACCTGCACACTACCATTGTGATTTATTCACGAGCATCAAATCTTTCTCAAAGCTTACATTTAATTGTTGATCTCCAATTAACAAATATTCTTAAGTGAATAAACTTTCTATATTCCTTTTCAATCACTTTGCTCCCTTCACCAACCCCAGCACTGTATTATGAGTAAACTTGCATAAATTATGATCCAATTTGCAGCAACAAATCAGTAAACACTTGACCATACCCCACTATAGAGCTCATCAGTCCAACTTGCCCAGTAGAATCTGTTACTTCCCACAACCTTATTTCTTTACTTGGCATTTCAGGAAGTCAGAAAGTACACTGACAGAATGGACACAGATTTTAGATGTTACAGAAATTTGGAGGTATCTAGTCAAAGCAAGAATGTGGTGAATTAGTCATGATATTAATAAATGGTGGAGCAGCATCCTGTCAAAAATGGGCTATTCCTGCTTCTGCTTTGGATACTGCATTCGTATGACACCTAAGTGGCGTCATTCCACGTGAAAGAATTCCAATGAGTTCTGCTAGACAGGCAAAAGTTTAAAAAAAAATTAGCATGGGGTGCAATGTTCGATTTCTTGCTAATTTCTAAAATTGACATCAGGATTACTTCCAGTGTGTATCAATAACATATTTCATTTGTCGGTGCTATAGACGCTGGAATATGGAGCAAAAAATCAGATTGGTTGGAGGAACTCAGTAGGCAAGTATCATCTGTGGTGGGGGGTGGGGGGTTGGTTCTGGGAGAGGCGGGTAAAGCCCTGATGCAGGGGTCTGACCTCTCCCCATACCCCAAACACATGCAAATACTGCTTCACCTGCTCAGTTATCACGAATGCATCTATGTACACTTTTGCCTTGAATTTACACTGAATATTAGCTTAAAATTTAGATATTTGGACCTTGAAGGCATCTCCTCTGCCACTTGATTTCCTTCAGATTGATCAGTTTTATGACCTTGACCCAGTACAACCAGGGTCAGGCAACAAAACTTGTCAACCTGAGAAGGAAATAAGACTTATTTCTCTGGACTTCCCACCCAATAGAACTCCATAGTTTACACAAGCCTTATAAACCCCAGCTCCAGTAAACAAATAATGAAATTTCACAAGTCAATGAGCTTCCATCTGCTTCAATTCAGTGACAATTTTCTACCATACTAATGCATGTTATGGAATTGTGAACTTGAGATACATTGTTCATTAAGATAAATCATACTGATATTATTCAAAGCTCTCCAACTATAATCACTATTACTTTGCTGCAAATTAAAATTATCAACCATTATGATCTAAACAACAAAGAATTACCTCAGCTATACTGTTCTATTTGCTATTAGTGATTATAAATTGCCAGTGACATTAAACAATGAGATCACTGTTGGAAAACTGAGGTATATGTTACATGGCCACTTTGTTCTCCAATTACCAGGATACATCCAGGTTAGATCAATCTGATTGGTGCTATTATGATCAACAATGTGGTACTACAATTATCCATGCAAACAAGAGCTGTTTTTTCCCTTCCCTGACACAGCAGATTTCTAGATATAGTCATAAGTTCAGAGTGAGGCAAAAACTTCTAATCTTTGAGCTGAATCCAAGAGCAGCAAGTTCACAATGAGTTATTAATATTACAATAAACAACACATGCATGAGGTTTATGGTTTTTAAACAAGAGCACATAGTATTTGAGTTAATACATAAAACTTACAATGGGATAAATCTCATGGTTCTTTCATATTTCAAAACCAACTGACTGGCTAGAAGTTGGAGCTTCAACCTTTCATATTCCATAACCATCAGACTCATGACAAATGGAGAGTCCTGAAACAGGCTTCACAACAACATATTTTACCTCTATTGCATTGCCATCTTCAAAATCTCTCCATCGTCCCACACAGACATTTAGTAACACTGACTACAGTGATAGGATCTGCCTTCACATACAATTTCACTCAGCTTTCCTTTCAACCACTTTCCTAACTGCCTTCAGATACTGTCAAGAGTAAAACTATCCACTTCGATATACTACAAATCACTTTCCACTGGTATTTTCTCCCCCCTCAGATGAAAATGGACTGACTGATGTAAGCTCATAGGTTATTAGTGGATTCCAGTTAATTAGGCCATTGGTTAATCAGGACAACCACTTATTTGGGACAACTCTGAAAGGATGAAAGCTAAACGACAAAATAGCTGGGATTCCCTCCATTTATTTGAAACACTGTGCTGCTTAATTGGGACAGGAGACTGTTGCCAAAGTTTCTAAATAGCATCAGTTGCATATACTTGTATGGCGGCTACACACAAAACCATGCTTCAAGAAAAACAGTTTTTAAATAGCATCAGTTGAGTGTTTTGTGTTCAAAAGCAGCGATTTTTGTCACTGATAGTTCGTGAGAAATAAGCAGGAAGACAATTCAGAAATGTTTTACTCACTATGGTTTCAAGCATTCAGGCTTAAAAAGTGAAAAATGAAACAATTTCACTACTTCAACAAGTTAGAAACCAGAAAGTATTTGAAGGATCCAATCGTCAATAGTATCGTGCAAAGGCAGTCCATTACCTGCACTAGGTGTCTGCACTGATTTTGCTCATTTATAGTAAAGAAAACATGAAGCAGATTAATTCCGCCACTGAAGTATTAAGAACTAATACACAGTTCTATAGTACTGCAGTAGTGCTCTAATATGTTCTGTATTTCATTTAAATACATAATTTGCAACTCAATGTCTTTTTTTTAAAACTATTTCCATGAAACCGCCTAACTAGGATAGCTGCTTAATTGGGCAAAAACGTACTGGTTACGATGTATTCCATTAGTCCTACTCCACTGTACATATCTAAGTATTACATATGGTAGATGATAGTGAATCTGGTATTGGTATCAGATTAATTCAAGTTACATAATTCAAATTAAATCAACTTTGGAATTTAAACAAAAGCTTGTCTTAGTTACAGTGACCATGAGGTGACCAGATTGTCATATGGTACGTAAATATCCTTATCCAGTCTGACTCAAATGCAACGCCAAACCCACTGATGTGGCTGACACAAACTGGTAATGTACCCATCCCATAATCAATCAAAATGTTAAAAGTGCTTAATGTTTGATCATAAAGCACTGAAAGCTCTATACTAGCTGTTATTTCAGCAGTAGCTCCTTAAAGTTGTATGCAATAATAAACAGAATATAATAGCTTAATTTAACTGATCAACTGATAACGACTAGGTTATATGTTAAATCATATTTCATTTATCCTGGAGAAGGCACTTCAAAGTTTATTAACAACTTTGTCTTAACAATTACAACATCATCAAGATACCAAAAAAGTCATTACTTTTATTTTTTCTCATCTTTAGATTTGTATTTGTTAAACATCAATGCCTATTTAGTATCATCATTTTAGACTGACAGTTGCAGATATTTTTCCCAAAATTATATTATTCATCTTATTCAACTTTTCACCTTAACATCTCGTAATTCAAGGTTCTTAAAGATCTTCCTGTCAAACATATTTCTGTTGGTGCTTTGATTTTATTTAAATATAATCCTTAAATCAAAATTTTAAAAAACAGCAATTCAAGTGCTGTCATAAAACTCATACCACATCCCCAGCATTCCCTATATTACACACAGATTTAGTACAGACTTAAGATGGCCTCAACAAGTAAAACCCTTAATTTTGAGTTAAGAGTGTGTGAAAATTCTTTTCAGTAGTGTTAGAATATTCAATGAGATAGTTACATTCCTGCATCTTTGGATCTTGGTTAGGTTGAGCTGAACTTGCTCTTTGTAAATACACTCAGAGGCCACTTTATTAGCTACACCTGCTCGTTAATCAGCCAATCATGTGTCAGCAACTCAGTGCACAAAAACATGCAGACACAAGACCATAATTAGGCCATTCAGCCCATTCTGTTCCACCATTCCATCACGGCTGATTTATTCCCTGTCTCAACCCCATTCTCTTGCCTTCCCATCACCCTTGTAACCTTTAACACCCTGACTAATCAGGAACTCTTCAACTTCTGCTTTAAATATACTGAATGACTTGGCCTCCACAGCATTGTCAACAGGTTCAATTGTTGTTCAGAACAAACATAAGAATGGAGAAAAAATGTGATCTGACTATCTCAGAAACTGCTGATCTCCTGGGACTTTCCTACACAATAGACTCTAGAGTTTATAGAGAATGGAGCAAAAAACAAAAACAAACATCCAATGAGTAGCAATGCTGTGGGTGAAAACACCTTGTTATTGAAAGGTCAGAGAATGGCCAGACTGGTTCAAGCTGACAGGAAGATCACAGTAACTCAACTAACCACAAGTGGTGTGCAGAAAAATATCTCTGAAAGCACAACATATCAAATCTTGAAGTGGAAGGGCTACAGCAGCCTAAGACCACATTGGGTTTCACTCCTATATCAAATAAAGTGACCACCTCATGCTAATTACTCAGAATCTGGCTAGCCCAACCCAAATCCACCTTTGAACTTGACACATGCATCAAGAGAATTGCTCATTGACTCAAACTGGGTTTCGGTTGATCATGGTCAAGTTTTTATTTAATAGCAGAGCAGATCCTTTAAGACAGTAACATTTTATATCAATGAAGTGAGGTCTCCAGAGTTTTCAATTTTTATTGAGCACTGCATAAATTATGTGATGCTGAGGAAATGGGAGGGAAACTGTCTCTGAGAGCTTTCCTCAGTTCTTGGTAATATGTGAAGGGAGAATTTTTGTGAAATATTTTCATCTTTTCAGACGTTTTAGTAAATTTAAAAGAATTAAGGCAGCTAGCTAGTTAACTGGAACTATACTCCTGCATCACAAAAATTGTACCGCAGTTAGCAACAAAGTTGATTCATATTGGAGTTTTGATACAAGCTTGGAACTCTTGTTTTCTGCACAGCTCATTTATCATGTTCAGAGAACTCAAAAGATACAAACACTTTCACAACACAAAGCCAATTTCAAAAGGAATTTATGAAGTCACCAACAAATTAATTGGTACAAATTCAAACAGTATGGGGAGACCAGATGTGCTTTTCATATCTCCAAGTATTACGAAGATTGGGAGTCAGATTGGAATCAATTTCCGAATTACATCAACACTTACAATGATCCACACCTGAAACTGTTTTGTATCAAATCCAGCAGCATAATTACATCTTTATTCTCTGTTCAGTGGTGTACTAACAGGTAGTTCTACAGAATATTCTAACTTACAAGAAACTATCAGCAATTTAAGAATCCAAAAAAAGTGTCACTTAAAATTTTGAATACTGTCTTAAAGTCAAGTTTTCATTCACACTGTTATGACATTTTCAAAGGTAAAATTGCCAGTCACTCCACACAAATCTCTTCAGCAAATAGAGTCGTAGAGCACTACAAGGCAGAAATCATGTAATCTGTGCTGGCCTGGTTTTCTGCCTAGTTCCATCTACCTACATGCCAACCATTGACCTCCATACTTCTCTCATCCATGTACCTATTCAAACTTCAATTAAATGTTACAATTGAACCGATACCTACCACTTCCACTGGCAGATCATTCCACATTTGTACCACCCTTTGACTGAATAAGAACCCCCACAGATTCCCCTTAAATATTTCATCTTTCACCCTAAACCTAAGATTTCTAGTTCCAGCGGTACCCACCCCAAGGGGAAAAAGCCTGCATAAATTTACCCTATCTATACCCCATATAATTTTGTACAAACTCACAAGATCTCCCCTCATTCTCCTGTACTCCAGGGAACACAGTCCTCATCTTTTCAACTTATCCATGTAATTCCAGTCCTCAAGCCCTGGGAACGTGCTTGTAAATTTCATCTTTCTATCTTCCTGATAGATCTCCTTAAGTTAAGTGACCAGAACTGCACACAATACTCTAAATTCGGTCTCACCAACATAATATCCGAACTCCTGTACTCAGTGTCCATATTTATGAAGGCCAACATGCCAAAAAGCTCTCTTTATGACATTATCTACCTGTGAGCAATTGTCAAAGAATAGTGGGCCTATTTGCCCAAGACCTTTTGTTCTACCACACACCTCGGTGTCCTATCATTCATTGTGCAAGTCCTACCCAGATTTGTCCTCTCAAACTGCAACAAGAATTATCAGAGAATTTAAAAAAAAGACAAAACTGTTGTCGAGGAAGCATTGAAAGAACATATAACAATATTTAAGAGGTACTTAGACATGCTATGAACAGATAGGGAATGAAGATACAGACCACATGGAGGCCGAAGTGCAGTTTAAATGCCATCATGGCCTGCAGAGCCATCACAGACAAAGGGCCAATTCCTGCCCTGCATTCCAGGTTCTAAGCCTGGTGTGGTGCTATACATTGAATGCAACACGATAATAATAATAATCATAAACGTTAGCATAATAAACTTAACATTTTTTGATTTAAGTGGGAAAGGAATACTGCGGTCAAACTGTGACAGCACAGTAACGTAATGGTTAGCGTGTCAGTATTACAGCTTGGGGAATTCTGTAGTTTGAAGTTCTATTCCGTAAGGAGTCTCTGTACGTCCTGCCTGTGGAACCATGTGGGTTTTCTCCAGGTCCTCTAGCTACCTTGCACAGTCCAAAGACATACCGGGTAGGTTAATTAGTCACTGTTAATTGTCCTGTGATTAATCGGGGTTGTGGGGTTGTTTTGTTGGGGCAGCATGGCCTGAAGGGCTAGAAGGCCCTGCTCTGCATAGTATTGCTAAATAAATACACAAACTAAAAATACAAACTATGTAAAATGCAGCAACTAGAAGGCTTTCACTCTGAAATTTCTTCGCAGCAGTTCAAGACAGAACTTCATTTTTCTCTGAAATTTTCACTGCAAACCCTCAAAGGCCACTTTTCTGAAAACCTTTTTACAATTTAAGATCTTGCATGCCATAAGCCAATGGTTGATTACAAACACTACTCAATTTAAAACTTTTGCTATTGCAAGTTATATTTACTGCTAACTGCAAAATATCTGTATGACAATGTAATAATAATTTACAATATTTACGGATGAAGTGCCATTTTATCTTCAGTTGAAAGGCACAAACAGCAGGATTTTAGTACCAACAGCTGAACATTGCAGGAAGTCCACAAAACTTTTACTATTATTTCTAAAATATAAAGTATTTAAATTATATTTTCAGTCCTTGATCTGAACTGCCATTTGACAATAGACTTAACAGAAGCATAATGGTTAATATCAATTTAAATTTACGACATTTATAATTCATCTGAAGTACACCATACTTAGTAAAACATCTGGCATAATGCACAGACATCAATTGTAGCACTTAAGGGTGACCTAACCAACATAGCATGATGGCAGCTATTATCCAACCAAACAGTGGATTGGTTTTTCAGCCCTGGTGCCAAAGAGTAATCTCAAGCTGTCAACTATTAAAAACGCCTGGCAGCACATCTCCCACAAGAAAGATTCTGCAAACCTTACATCATTCTTCTCCATTTCCATCCAACCCTGTTTCTTTTCATCTAATTCAGCCACCAGAACAATTTCCAACCAGTATGTTGTTGCTTCTTATCCATTTCATTTAATCTCACCAACCCTGGTCTAAATTGTACTTATTTTACTGGCAATTTCCTTACTCTTCATCTTCAATCTTCTGCTCTTCTCATTTTCATCCACTTCATCTTCCCTTTTCTTTGCTCTTTTACGGAGCTTTCCAACACCAAGAAATCTTTATATTTCTCATCATTTTACTTTAAGTCTAATCTTTTCTTTCCCCTAATTGTGTTTCTCTCTTCTTCCTTGGCTATCATTCCCTCTACCTCTATGGAAAAGATACATTGACCACCCCGCCTTCATTTTCCATTGTTCGCTCTTCTAGCTCATCACTCTAGATCACGGGTTCCCAACCTGGGCTCCCATGGACCTCTCGCTTACTGGTTGGGGTTGATGGCATGAAAAAAAGAAAGATTAAGAACCTCTGCTCTAGAAGCACCTTGCTGTCAATGATAGATAATAAGATGCAAGTGAAATTCCTGATCAAGATTTCCTATTTGAGAATGACATGCAAATATGAAAAATATTTATTGATGAACATTGATATAAGGAAAGGAGCAAACCTTGGGCAAAACAGGAGTATCTCTTTTCTTCTTCTTTTCAGAGTTTGGATCATCTAGCTGATCTGGTTCAAAGGTGTAGAGTTCAGTCAACTCATTCATTGTGAAGTGACGTTCAATCTGTTGCTGGTCGACTACACGGAATGAAAGTGACTGTTTTGTTACTTGACGATCATAAATCTTTTCCTCCATGGTTCCCTGTATTTAAAAGCATTATAGAATTTTATGTTTCTTCAAGTACTCTCTAAGCACAAGCCCTCCACAGTCCACCTGATAGCAATATTGACATCAGAAAAGATTTTGCTTCACTTATTTGATTGAGCAGCCTTGGAGAAAACAATTACTTGTAGGATTTCAACACATGTATGATGATGGAGAGCACTAGGTAAATGCGCTCTTTTCACAAGCACATTTACACACACAAATATTGCCTTGTTATTCTGCTGTCAGTGCGTTGAATGTACACACTTCAATGTCTTCTCCGGTATGTTCTCATAATGGGTCCTAAACCAGGTTGATGCACTCGGGTTGGCTTTATGGTGCCTTTCCTGCCATACATAGCAGAATATTCAATTTCTTTAGTAATGTGTAAATGTGTATATTTTGTATTGTCTGTACGCTGTATTTAAGGTAGATATTTTTATTTTGTAATATGATTGCAAGTACATTGTGGGGTGCATCATATTCCAATTCCTGTGTGGTCTTAAGTTAGCTTTGTTGGTAACTAAAGATGGTATGTCCTAGTGTTGAATAAAAGGGGGTTCATTGCCCTTCGTAAGTGAGAGATAGGGGCTGTGAGGAGCCCACACTGGACAAAAGTAGTATGGAGCTATCGTGGCATTTTCTGGAAGATATATTTTTGTAGATATTGGGAGTTTTTTTTTTGCTGTTTTTGCTAAATTTTGCAAGTTTGATTTTTGACAGACTTAATAAACACCCTTGCACTGAAGTTCTAAGTGACTCCAGCCATTTTTTCTCTTTGGTCACTGGGCAGTGGTAAGCTCGAGTGGACGAAGGGAATTAGAGACCGGGGAGCAAATGCAGCAGGATGCCGAATAAAAGCAAGAAGGTCAAGGAGCCCAGTAAACCCGGCAAGAGTTCCAAGAGCAGCGTCAAGGATGTCACCGAGAACATGGAAGAGGTCCAGCACAGCCAGTTCCAAACGGGTGGTCCATTAAGGGCTCCTTCTCAAACTCAACTCAACTCAACAAAATTAAGTACTCTGGAAGAACACAAATTCTGAAGAGAGATGCCAGAGTTCATCCTGCTTCAACCTAGCTAAGAATAGAGTGCTTCAGTAACAGATGGCACTTAAAGATGCACAGACTCACGAGAGAGAAGAGCTGCTTGTTTAGAAGTTGCGCCAATGTGTTCTCTGACTTTGTCCCTGAGCCTCTCAGTGACCTCAAATACTAAGAAGTGAAATGAGCAGGTTTGAACAAGATGGAGGTATCTATAACACACAATTGACATGTGATCACAGAAGCTATTTACCCAGAGGTTGGTATTATGCTTTCAATAAACCTATGAAAAAACAGTGCAGTCCCTTAGCACTTTAGTGCAAGGGTGTTTATTAGGTGCGTCAAAAATCAAACTTACAAAAATTAGTGAAAATAGCAAAGAAACTGCAAATATCTACAAAAAGATATCTTCCAGAAAACACCATAATAGCTCCATACTACTTTTGTCCAGTGTGGACTCCTCACAGCCCCTATCTCTCACTCACAAAAGGCAATGAACCCCCTTTTATTCAACCCAAGGACATGCCATCTTTAGTTACCAACAAAGTTAACTTAAGGCCCCACATGAATTGGAATATGAAGCACCCCACAACGTAGTTACAAACATATTACAAAATAAACAAAGGTATCTACCTTAAATATGGTATGCAAACAACATGTACACATTTACATATCCCCATTATTAAAGAAATGGAGTATTCCACCATGTACGGCAGGAAACGCACCATAAAGCCACCCTAAGCGCATCAGCTTGGGTTAGGACCCATTATGAGAATATACCAGGGAGAAGCTGAAGTGCCTACACTCAGTGCACCAACAGCAGAATGATAAGGGAAATGATTGTGTGTGCGTATGGAGTGTGTGTGCCGAGTGCACTTCATTACACATTACAAATTCACTTCTGCCATACTTAGCCAATCAAAATATCAAAGCGTATCAGTATCAAATGTGATGTGTGACAATTACTCCAAAGTCACTTCTGAATAAGTTCCTGCAAGGGTTAAACAAACAGGCCAGATGCTGGAGCTTGAATAGATTTCCCTTCAGATCTTTCGAATGCTTCTTGGAACAGTAGCTATTGCCTGACACCATTTACAAAATATCTTACTCATGGAGTCAAGTCTTGCTTCCATTAGTTACAGCTAGTTCAAATCACAGCTAATTGATGGATAACATGTGGTAAAACTGTATAGTCGTAGAATACAATGAAACACAGTTTGCTTTGAGAAGCAAATCATCACAAAGACATTTTACTAAAAGAATCAATGGCATGTTTCATTATAAATTCATTTACCCATGGTACCCAGAAATTAAATACAAGTGAATAGGATGATGCTGAGGAATAAACAATTAAAAATGCATTGCCACAAATATTTCAGGCATTTTTTTAAAAAACAGATGTGCTAATAATTTTAGGATGAAAATTCTTCCTTAACACACTGCAACTGTACAGAAGTTTAACACAGGTTTTAAAAAAACGAAGAATTTAAATTACTTTTTCTACCCTTGTTTGCCTACTTAAGAACCTCGATATAGGCGTTATTTAAGGAGAAGTGTTCAAAATGTGGAATTTAAGAGTACGGGGAAATCATGTTCACTATGAGCGCATATTCAACCCCTTTCACACTGCTTTCTGCTATCATTTCGATACAATCGAAAAAGAAGCAAATAAGCTCCAGAAAATAAATTCCTTCTAAATGCCTGGAAGCGCATAAAACCTAAAAATACATCATTTGCAGTAGTACTCAATCTTCACATAAATTACTTCAAATTTAGCAGACTCCCCTATGCCAATTTCATAAGGGAAGTAAACTAAAGCTAATTCAACTCTGCCAAAGTTAAACAGTTACCAGCTGAATCTAATAGTGAAACTTAGGATTATTTTACTCTTGCTTTACCTGTATTTTCTATTTCAAGGTTGAAAGTACTATTCAATACTATTTTCTATTTAGTTGAGGGTAGCATTTCATAACCTACATATTAAACTAAGAATACCCAAGTAGGGAGCCCAATAAAAGGGAAAATGAAGGAAAAGCAATTTTAAAAATGAAGTGTGGGGAGGAAAAAAATGACTTACATCAAATTTTAAGAATACCTTATAGGAAAACATTAATGTTTACGAAGATTTAAATTCATTTAATTCTAAATACACAGAGGAAAGAACAACAATTTAACTTTTCGTCTATTTGCACCAAATGAAAAAAAAATGTTTTCTAATGATACACTCAAGACATTCTGCAGATTCTGGAAATCCAGAGCAACGCACACAAAATGCTAGAACTTGGAAGGTCAGACAGTAGATAAATAGTCGCCATTTCAAGCTGACACTCTTCTTCAAGACTCATGATAAAGACTCTCGGCCCAAAATGACAAGTTTATTCTTCTCCATAAGTGCTGTCGGACCTGCTAGGTTCCTTCAGTGTGCTCGTGTGTTTCTGATGATACAAAGTTCCTCAATATTAAAACATTAAACGAGGAAAGCTCTCCTTGCACTCATTTTTGTGGAAAAACTAGGAAAGTATCAAAGCCTCTGATCATTTCAAGAATTTGTATGCAATAATTTCTATTCACACAATCTTTAAAAATATATCACTTTTTACCTGAGCCAAGAATCTGTACACAAAGACGGGCTTTATCTGTCCAAAACGATACACACGAAAGATGCTCTGGATATCATAAGATGGATTCCAGGAGGCATCAAAAATTATGACACGGTTGGCAGCCACAAGATTAATCCCCAGTGAACCAGCTTTTGTGGAAATGATGAATAGACGGCCTCTGTAGGAAATGATTGCACAGAGATGTTAAAATTCAAGAATCACATTAAATCCCCAACAGTAGTGAAACAAATTTTTTTAGTAAGAAGATAAGACCATAAAGATATAGGAGCAGAATTAGGCTATTTGGCCCATCAAGTCTGCTCTGCCATTCAATCATGGTTGAATCCTATTGTCCCGTTCCTCAGCCCCCTCCCTGTAACCTTTGATGCCGTGTCCAATCAAGAATCAATCTCCCACCTTAAATACACCCAATGACCAGGTCTCCACAGCTGCCTGCGGTCACAAACTCCACAAATTTACCACCCTCTAGCTAAAGAAATTTCTCTGCATCTGTTTTAAATGGACGTCCCTCCATCCTGAGGCTGTGCCTTCTTGTCAGAATGGTATGCTGGCATTCATAGCAAGAGGATTCGAGTACAGGAGCAGGGAGGTACTACTGCAGTTGTACAAGGCCTTGGTGAGACCACACCTGGAGTATTGTGTGCAGTTTTGGTCCCCTAACCTGAGGAAAGATATTCTTGCCATAGAGGGAGTACAAAGAAGCCATAGAGGGAGTACAAAGAAGGTTCACCAGATTGATTCCTGAGATGGCAGGACTTTCATATGATGAAAGACTGGATCGACTAGGCTTATACTCGCTGGAATTTAGAAGATTGAGGTGGATCTTATTGAAACGTATAAAATCCTAAAGGGATTGGACAGGCTAGATGCAGGAAGATTGTTCCCGATGTTGGGGAAGTCCAGAACAAGGGGTTGCAGTTTAAGGATAAAGGGGATGCCTTTTAGGACAGAGATGAGGAAAAACTTCTTCACACAGAGAGTGGTGAATCTGTGGAATTCTCTGCCACAGGAAACAGTTGAGGCCAGTTCATTGGCTATATTTAAGAGGGAGTTAGATATGGCCCTTGTGGCTAAAGGGATCAGGGGGTATGGAGAGAAGGCAGTTACAGGGTTCTGAGTTGGATGATCAGCCACAATCCTACTGAATGGCGGTGCAGGTTTGAAGGGCCGAATGGCCTATTCCTGCACCTATTTTCTATGTTTGTCCTAGTCTCCCCCATAGGAAACATCTACTGTCTAGGCCTTTCTACATTCAAAAGGTTTCAATGAGATCCCCCCTCATCCTTCTAAATTCCAGCAAGTACGGACCCAGAGCCATCAAATGTTCCTTGTATGATAACCCTTTCATTCCTGGAATCATCCCTGTGAACCTCCTCTGGATCCTGTCAATGCCAGCACATCCTTTCTTAGATGAGGAGCCCAAAACTGTTCACAATGCTCAAGGTGAGGCCTCACCAGTGCCTTATAAAGCCTCAGCATCACATCCCTGCTCTTGTATTCTAGACCTCTTGAAATGAATGCTAACATCACATTTGCCTTCCTTACCACTGACAACCTGCAATTTAACCTTTTGGGTGTTCTACACAAACCTCAGATTTTTGGATCGTCTCCCCATTTAGAAAATAACCTGTACATTTATTTCTGCTAGCAAAGTGCATCACCATACATTTTTCAACATTATATTTGATTCGCAGACACGAGGAAATCTGCAGATACTGGAAATTCAAGCAACACACACAAAAATTGCTGGTGGAACGCAGCAGGCCAGGCAGCATCTCGAGGAAGAGGTACAGTCAACGTTTCGGGCTGAGACCCTTCATCAGGACTAACTGAAAGAAGAGATAGTAAGAGATTTGAAAGTGGGAGGGGGAGGGGGAGATCCAAAATGAAAGCAGAAGACAGGAGGGGAGGAGTGGATCTAAGAACCGCAAGGTTGATTGGCAAAAGGGATACCAGACTGGAAAAGGGATACCTCTCTCTGCATTCCGCAGGGATCGCTCCCTACACAACTCCCTTGTCCATTCATCCCCCCCATCCCTCCCCACTGATCTCCCTCCTGGCACTTATCCGTGTAAGCGGAACAAGTGCTACACATGCCCTTACGCTTCCTCCCTTACCACCATTCAGGGCCCCAAACAGTCCTTCCAGGTGAGGCAACACTTCACCTGTGAGTCGACTGGGGTGATATACTGCGTCCGGTGCTCCCGATGTGGCCTTTTATATATTGGCGAGACCCGACGCAGACTGGGAGACCGCTTTGCTGAACATCTACGCTCTGTCCGTCAGAGAAAGCAGGATCTCCCAGTGGCCACACATTTTAATTCCACATCCCATTCCCATTCTGACATGTCTATCCACGGCCTCCTCTACTGTAAAGATGAAGCCACACTCAGGTTGGAGGAACAACACTTTATATTCCATCTGGGTAGCCTCCAACCTGATGGCATGAACATCGACTTGTCTAACTTCCGCTAGGCCCCACCTCCCCCTCGTACCCCCTCTGTTACTTATTTTTATGCACACATTCTTTCTCTCACTCTCCTTTTTCTCCCTCTGTCCCTCTGAATATACCTCTTGCCCATCCTCTGGGCCCCCCCCCGTCTTTCTTCTCGGACCTCCTGTCCCATGATCCTCTCGTATCCCCTTTTGCCAATCACCTGTCCAGCTCTTGGCTCCATCCCTCCCCCTCCTGTCTTCTCCTATCATTTTGGATCTCCCCCTCCCCCTCCAACTTTCAAATCCCTTACTCACTCTTCCTTCAGTTAGTCCTGACGAAGGGTCTCGGCCTGAAACCGAGATCTTCCTAGAGATGCTGCCTGGCCTGCTGCGTTCACCAGCAACTTTGGAGGGAAAGATGTGCTTGGTGGTGGGATCCCGTTGGAGATGACGGAAGTTACGGAGAATTATATGTTGGACCCGGAGGCTGGTGGGGTGGTAGGTAAGGACAAGGGGAACCCTATCCCTAGTGGGGTGGCGGGAGGATGGGGTGAGAGCAGACGTGTGTGAAACTGGAGAGATGTGTTTGAGAGCAGAGTTGATGGTGGAGAAAGGGAAGCCTCTTTCTTTAAAAAAGGAAGACACCTCCTTCATCCTGGAATGAAAAGCCTCATCCTGAGAGCAGATGCAGTGGAAACGGAAGAATTGCGAGAAGGGGATGGCAATTTTGCAAGAGACAGGGTGGGAAGGGAAATAGTCCAGGTAGCTGTCAAGAGTCCGTAGGCTTATAGTAGACATCAGTAGATAAGCTGTCTCCAGAGATAGAGACAGAAAGATCTAGAAAGGAGAGGGAGGTGTCAGAAATGGACCAGGTAAACTTGAGGGCAGGGTGAAAGTTGCAGGCAAAGTTAATGAGGTCAACGAGCTCAGCATGCGTGCAGGAAGCAGCGCCAATGCAGTCGTCGATGTAGCGAAGGAAAAGTGGGGGACAGATACCAGTATAGGCACGGAACATAGATTGTTCCACAAACCCAACAAAAAGGCAGGCATAGCTAGGACCCATACGGGTGCCCATGGCTACATCTTTAGTTTGGAGGAAGTGGGAGGAGCCAAAGGAGAAATTGTTAAGACTAAGGACAAATTCCACTAGACAGAGGAGAGTGGTGGTAGAGGGGAACTGGTTAGGTCTGGAATCCAAGAAGAAGTGGAGAGCTTTGAGATCTTCCTGGTGGGGGGGTGGAGGTATATAGGGACTGAATATCCATGGTGAAAATAAAGTAGTGGGGGCCAGGGAACTTAAAATCATTGAAAAGATTCAGAGCGTGAGAAGTGCCACGAACATAGGTAGGAAGGTATTGAACAAGGGGGGATAAAACAGTGTCGAGGTATGCAGAAATGAGTTCGGCGGGGCAGGAGCAAGCTGAGACAATGGGTCTACCTGGGCAGGCAGGTTTGTGGATCTTGGGTAGGAGGTAGAAACGGGAAGTGCGGGGTGTGGGAACTATAAGGCTGGTAGCAGTTGACGGGAGATCCCCTGAGCTGATAAAGTTGGTGATGGTGTGGGAGACAATGGCCTGGTGCTCCTTAGTGTGGTCATGATCAAGGGGTAAATAAGAGGAGGTATCCGCGAGTTGATGCTGTGCCTCGGCAAGGTAGAGGTCAGTATGCCAGACTACAACAGCACCCCCCTTATCGGCGGGTTTTAGAGTAAGGTTAAGATCAGTGCGGAGGGAGTGGAGAGCAGAGCGTTCGGAAGGAGTGAGGTTGGAATGGGAATAAGGTGTGGTGAAGTCGAGACGGTTGATGTCCTGTCGGCAGTTAGCAATAAAGAGATCCAGAGCA
Source organism: Mobula birostris (assembly GCF_030028105.1). Taxonomy (NCBI): domain Eukaryota; kingdom Metazoa; phylum Chordata; class Chondrichthyes; order Myliobatiformes; family Myliobatidae; genus Mobula; species Mobula birostris. Next base: position 122,529,861 of record NC_092379.1, on the reverse strand, counting down.
GGCAGAAGACCAGAGCGGGGTGTCCATGAAGAGGAGGAGGGTTGAAGACCAGAGAAGGGGTCATCGGTGGGGGTGGGAGAGTCCTTGCCGAAGAAGTAGGCTCGAAGACGGAGCCGGCGGAAGAAGAGTTCCGCATCATGGCGAACATGGAACTCGCTGAGGTGTGGGCGAAGGGGGACAAAGGTAAGGCCCTTACTGAGGGCAGAGCACTCTGCCTCAGAGAGTGGAAGGTCGGAGGGGATAGTAAAGACCCAGTGCGGATGAGAGCTGGGATCAGAGGGGGGAGGTGGAGGGGAGGGAGGCTGTGGTGTCAGTGGAGAGGGGAGGGTTGGGGTGAGAGGAAGATGGAGCCTCTGAGGGCCCAGGAGCTGATGGTGGGATCTGAGGGAGACGGGGTTGCAGAGTGGTGGTGGGGGAAGGGGAGATGGGAGTCACAATAGCAGCACGTGAAGACCCGGCCTGGAGTCGCAGTTGGTGGTTGCGCGATCGCTTGAAGGTGTCCATGGTCGTTGCTGGAGTCCGGGTTTTGAATATGCCCTGGGGTGCTGGAGCCGCCCCAGGGCATATTATGTGATTTGCCACTTTCTTGCCCATTATTCTAATCTGTCTAAGTCCTTCTGTAGCCTACCTATTTCCTGAACTCTACCTGCCCCTCCACCAATCTTCATATCATCTACAAACTTGGCAACAAAGCCATCTAAATCATTGATATACAACATAAAAAGAATTGGTCCCAACACCAACCCCTTCGCAACATCACTAGAAGGGAGAGGGAAAAATATAACCCCAATTCAAATTTTCAAGTAAGTACATGGGAATGAGTAGTTTAATCATATGTATTGTCATTTACAAAGCATAACTATTGCTATACATAATAGAAACAGAAAACTTGGTGGTGGATAAAATGGAATGAGTTTACCAGGGAGAAGGGGTAGAAGTGGATATAACTATAACATTTAAAATACATTTGAACAGGTTCATGGATATGATTTATAAGGCAAATGTAAGCAAATGAGACTATTTTCAGGAAGGCACATTCAATGGCAAGGGCAAGTTGGGCTCAAGGCATGCTATATAACTAAAATAAGCATCAGATATTCAAACTGTTTACCCAAGTGTGATTTGAACAGGTTCAGCATGTCATTTTAACAATGCTCAAGTTTTTATAGAAAAGTACAGCACAGGCCCTTCAGCCCTCCATATCTGCATGACCACGATACCAAATTTAACTAATTCTATCTGCCTGCATGGGATCCACACCCCTCCTTTCCTGCCTGTTAATGCGACATCTAAATGCCTCTTAAGTATTGCTGTTGTATCTGTTTCTACCACCTCCCCAGTACCTCATACCTAGCATCTATCACACTGTGTAAAACACTTGCCTTACAAATCTCCTTTAACTTTTCCCCTTGCACTTTAAACCCATGACCTCCAGTTTTTTGACATTTCCACCCTGGGGAAAAAGAGAAACCATGTACCCACCTATTACTCTCTAATTTTATCAGATCACCACTCAACCTCTAGTGCTCTAGACATCTGAATTATTGAGCTATCCAAATTTATTAAATATGCATTCCTAAGTAATACAATTAACTTAAGTACTCTGTAACCAGTGAACAACAATTTAAAGTTTCTGAAGAACTATTGAGGATCATTTTAACATTTCTTTCTAGCATTTTAATTTATACATTTGTAAAAATGAACCAGTTGCTTGCAGATTTTTAATGTCAGAAAAAAAAATTGGATTTTAATACCTGACATTTGTTTCATCATTGAACTCCTCAGCCCACTTTTTCCTTGTTTGTGCACTTGTGGATCCATCCATCCGATAGTAATCAATGTTTCTGTACCATTTCCCATCACCTACAATTTAATTGTGAACAGAATAATATTCTTTATATTCATAATTATTAACCGATTCTTTTAGGAATCAAACTTGTTCAGTAATTCTTGCCAAATCCTCAAATGAAGAACAAAATCTAGCTTAATCAGCTTTTTGGGATCTCAGGTAAAAATAGTCAGCTCCATCATGGATACTACCCTCCACAGTATTCAACACATCTTCAAGAAGCAGTGCCACTGGAAGGCAGCGTCAATCATTAAGGATCCCCACTGCCCAGGACATGCGCTCTTCACACTGTTACTATTGGGAAGGAGGTACAGAAGCCTGAAGACACACACTCAGTGATCCAGGAATAGCTTCTTCCCCTCTGCCATCCGATTTCTAAACAGACAGTGAACCCATGAACACTACCTCACTACTTTTTTATTTCTGATATTTTGCACTGCTTATTTTAACTATTTAATAGACATGTATATACTTAATGTAACTCAGTTTTTCTCTCTATATTTATCATGTATTTCATTGTACTGCTGCCGTAAAGTTAACACATTTGACGATATATGCCAGTGATATTAACTCTGATTCTGATACTGATCTTAGTTTTCAGCTGTACTCTGAAGGTTATGGTCAGTATCGAAACAGGTTATCCAGTTGAATTTTGGTAGTACTTAACCATTCGTTTCATAATTAGCTGTATCTATAGAAACACAACTGTTCTAGAACATTCATCTACAAGTGGCCATCAAGAAGTCAACTTAATACTTTGTAAAATGGTAGTTTGACTTTAAAACAAAGGCTTATATTTTAATTTGTATTGTAACCTGCAGAGAAAATAAAAGGCCAAAACAAAACAAGAAATTAAAATGAACGGTGATCAAAGAGCCCAGGGCATTGAAGGAGGCCATTTTCCTTCAATCTCACCTTACACAGTTTGCCTCCACCCAGCAATGAAAAGCAAGCATCCCTGTATTTTGGCATTCATAGCATATACCTTTTTAACTATTTCCTTTCAAAATGTACTAATATATAATCTTCAACAGTAAACTACCTTTCCTTAAGTCCCAAAGAAGGGTCTCGGCTAGAAATGCTGACCATTCATTCCCACAGATATTGCCTGACCTGCTGAGCTCCTCCAACATTTTGTGTGTGTGTGTGCCTTTGGATTTCCAGCTTCTGCAGAATCGCTTGTGTTTATGAAACTACCTTTCTGCCCATTCACCTGAATCATTGTGCACTTACCTCCAATGTAAATGCCCTCATTCACTTAGCTATCTATACTTACTTCAATACAATGGCTTTCATTTTCCTAACTTCACTGAATATTTTGTAAAAACCCATACTCCGGTAGTTCCTTTATATAGGTCTCCTCAAGTAAACTAAGTAAGATTTTCAGTTCTTTAAAAATTAATGTTGACTGTAAATGCTTCTTTGCATTCACTAAATTCACCCCAACTTATACATTATAGAAGCATTCCTCCCAATCAAAGCAAGACCAACTGATATCATTTCTCAGCTTATCTCCATTTGTTGCCCCCTCAGTGGAGTCTATTCATGCTTAGTCCAACACCCTGCACTATTTCTAAATGTGCACAATGATATGTTTTAAGAACCTGTAAAAGGTAAATCTGTAACAGAATGGGCTATTAGCTGTGATTTAGTTGATGAAATGCTCAGTTTCAGCCTCTTCCTTGTTAGTGAATCCTGCAGGACTCAATTTATTTTCTGTAAAATTGAAATAACGCAAAAAGAACCTGCCATTTTAAAATAACCCACTAAAAGCATTTAGATGCAACAATTTCTGCTGTAACCAAAATTTTCTTTAAATGTTTTGCCTTCAGAATCATGCTACTTTTTTAAAAAGTGAAAAATCTGTATATAAATCAGGATTTGTACTTGCAGCTCTTTATATGCAGAGATATACCTCTCTGCTGTTACTGATACAGCACAAAATAATGTACACAAGTTGCAACATTAGGTCAGGACAGACAAAACATTAGCCATTTGTATTGACAGCCTTAGGGACAGCCAGTGAAAATAAAGCTCTAGTCTATTGTTTTATACTTCACAATCAGACTTCCATTGGAACCATAAAACTGTTTCTAATATGGCTTTGTAAATTGGTGTCTTTAATCAGTGTAGCTTTAAATGTTCCACTCTTCAATTGATAATTTAAATCAGAAAATACAGCCTAATTTTTCAAATTTAGCAAATTATCCTCTTATCTTTACCTCTGCATAAAAATCAAATTTAAAAGAAAAATATATTTAACCTGCTATGTTACAATATTAACCCTATAATTTCACCCACATGTGCATGGTATTAATTACTAAGAACAATCTATCCCAGACAAATTACATCCCCAAAGTAATACTGCCAGGAATTAAGCTTCTAATGTCTGAAATACAGAACAGCTGTAGATTAATTATATTGTGAAGCAAAACAACCTATTGCCAGATGTATAGCAAAGTGCTGTTTATCGCTATAACACCGGTTAACTAATCAACACATTGAACAAATTTACTTTAACTCCAGTGAAAAAGCTTCAAATCATAGTTACAGTACGAGGCCACTCAGCCCATCAAATCCATGTTATATAAAAAAAACAGGAATGGGCCATTCAGCTCTTTGACTCTGCCCTGCCAATGTGAATGTAAATGAACGCTTATCAGTAATACTGCATTTTCACTCTCTTCCCATATCACAATGGCATTTTTCATCTAGAAACTTATTTAACCACTACTTTGGCATCAATATCCCAGACAATAATACAATTATTGTCGGGGCCCAACATAATGCAGTTACGAAGAGGGCACACTAGCAGCTATATTTCATTTGGAATTTGAAGATATTTGATGTGTCAAAGTCTCTTGCAAATTTCTACAGATGTACCATAGAGAGCATTCAAACCGGTTGCATCACTGACTGGTATGGAGGTTCCAATACACAGGATCAAAGACAGCTGCAGAGGCTTTAGATAAAGTCAGTTCCATCATAGGCACTAGCCTCTCTATCACTGAAGATACCTTCAAAAGGCAGTGCCTCAAGACAGCTGCATCCCTCATTAAAGATCCTCACCATCCAGACATGTCCTCTTCTCAAGGACTATTAGAGGTGGTACGGGAGCCTGAGGATGCACACTCAAGGTTTTAGGAGCATCTTTTTCCATTCCGCCATCAGAGTTCTGAACAGTTCATAAACACTACCTATTTTGCTCTGTTTTTACATTAATTTTTATGCATTTCTTATTGTATAGTCATTTTTAAATGTATTGCCACAAATCAAACTTCACGATGTATGTCAGTGAGAATAAAATCGATTACGATAGAAATGATTTAGCACATGGCACTGACAGTTCTGTAGTAGCAAATACTACAGGTTCATCATTGTGTGTGAAAATTTTTTTCCCCCTCATTTTCATCCTACATCTTTTGCTCTGTAACCTGAGACTTCCTCATTCTAGACATCCCAGCCAGGGGAAACATCCTTCCCAAATTCAGCCTGTCTAGCCATATCAAAATTTTGTAAGATTCAATTAAATCCCCTCTCATTCCTTTAAGCTCTAGTGAATAAAAATCTCGATGACTTAATCTCTGCTCATACTGCAGTCCTCATCAGTCTGGTGAACCTTTGCCGCACTTCCTCTATGGCCAGAAAGTACTTGGGTAAAGGTACTACAACTCACACAATACTCCAGGTGTGGTCTCAACAAAGGTTTTTATAACTGTAGTAAGACGTACTTGGTCCTTTACTCAATTTCTGTTTCCTTAAAGGCCAAATACTGGATAAGCAAAGAAAGCCATTCACTAACCAACTTCTCTATTCTAGTAGAATCCTAATAAAAGCTAAACCAGATATTTTTGTTTCTTAAAATGGTGACAAGGATTTTTCAATTTAGCCATCATTACAAAAGCAGGTTCCAGGCCTTCCCAGTCCTCTTTAGGTAAATCGAGTTTCCTAAACTTAAATCTAATAATCAGCAGTTATCGACCACTTTGGTAAGTGAATAGATCTGTCTTATTCATTCCACTTAGACCTCAATTTTATCCACCTCAATAAAATTCACCTCTCTCCAGCCACCATCTCTTTCTCTCTAATAAACAATCCCCATCTGCAATATCATTCTCTGACTAAAATTCGCTAGGGCTAAAAATATTAACATAAATAATTTTTACAAGCTCCTTAAGTGCCAAACACAAGTGTTCTAATAAAGTGATGATCAGAACTGTATAAAAATTGACCAGTACGACACAACTACTGTTCCATGCAGTTCTATCATGAACACCTGAGACCAGCACCACCTCCCTCGAACAAGCGAACTCAATCAGTAAAAATTACCTTGTACACCCTAACCAACCTAACTACTCTGATAGCTTCATGAATATGCACAGATGCCCTCCGAAGTACCTTTTTACTTTTCAGCATCTGACTTGCACATTCCTTTTCCTTTATGTCACACCACCCCAAAAGGATTATGTAATGCTTCTTTGTATTGTGTTCCACTTACTGCAATTCCAGCCATCCAGCCTGCCCATCAAATATCTTCCTGTAGATACTTTCTCCCATCAACCACAAATCCTTTTCACCATTGCATATTTTTCTAATCATTTCAGCATTTAACTAACATTTAGGACAAAAAATTCAGAGGAACAACACCAAATTGCCTAAAAAGTCTATACATTTTTCTTCGCATCACCAGTCAATGCCTCTCTCCCTTGGATCCTTGGGGCTTTCAGTTTTCAGATCAGATTACCATGCGGACTCTTGCTAGATACAGTAAAATTCTGTTAACTTTGTATACTTAGGTGGTGCTGGACTGCAATTATTTTGGACTACTGGATGACATTGCAACTTTCTAAAGTGAAGGAACATGCAAACATACTACAAGGATGAGAACAGATCAATGGGCTCAGACTTAGCTTTCAACGCTACACTTCCTTCAAGAAATACCAATGAGGAACACAAAGAAGAACTTCTATTTTGGCCAATTTCAGTGAAATGTTTAATGACAGTGGTATGCTAAGGAGGAATATCAGATTGTTACAGAAAATTACTCAAAGGATCGTCAGGATGGCAAGCAAAAAGAGCCATGATATACTGAATTTATGATCAACATGTGGCATTGATTGCAATCATTTACCCTGATCCTGAAGAATGGCAACTTTAGAATGGATATGAGTCTCTAGGCCCACACTACCAGGCGGTAAAGGCCATGGTAAATATCAACTTTGAAATTCCACTGTAGTCATACATATTGTTTAAGGAAAATTGAGATGGGGTGGGGGTAGTGGTAGGGATACTGAATATTAATATGAAATTACCCATTAAGTTTTACCATACTCTACAAACAGTTTAGAAGTTACCGTGGTCATACTGTATTGTTGATGTCCATGTTATTTGAAGATATACTAATTGTGGATTTAATACCATCCTCCTCCAAGCTGATAAAAACTCTCAAGTCAATATTTACAAAGTACTTAAATACATGTAGACTAAACAGCAATTAGAGATAAACACAAATCAAAATGTTCACTAAGTAAAATATTAGAGTACCAACAAGGTTAATTTCAATGCAATAAATCGAAAAGAGTACCAGCCAGTTGTGAACGTTAGCTAAGATGATTTTATAGTAGTTTCAAATTACTGCAATTTTTGTTTATCTTTGCATAAACAAAATCCATAAACAAAAATTGCAATAATCTGAAACTATTTTAAAATAATATTTGCTAGCATCCACAACTGGCTGATACCTTCTGTAATTCAGAGATCAGTCACAAGTTTTCTTAGAGAATTACATGCACAATAAGCAAATTTAAAATTACCTTTATAAATATCAGACTTGCCATCTGTTTTTTCTCTATTTGCTATCTCCAGAAAATCTTCTATTAAATCCAGTGAAATCAGTGACTGACTGAAGACAAGTCTGAAAAGAAAAAATATTGCTCACTTTAATCAATTAACCAGTTTTTTTAAATTCCCCTTTCCAGTGGTTAATATGTTTAATTTCAAGGTTAGTGAATTCATCAGGAAATGGGAAGAAGTCACAGAATATTTGGTATTATTTGTCGGTAATACATCACTATTTAGTTTACTGTAAAATATATACTCAACTAAATAACCCCCAATACTGCAAAAGCAAACGATGACCAAAAAAACATAGGAACAGAATTATGCCATTTGGTCCATCCAGTCTGCACTGCCATTCCATCAAGGCTGATTTATTATTCCTCTTAACCCCATTCTCTTGCCTTTGAAGCCTTACAAATCACGAACCTTTCAACCTCTGCTTTAAATACACTCCGTGACTTGGCCTCCACAACCATCTGTGGCAATGAATTCCACAGATTCACTACCCTCTGATGAAATAAATTCCACCTCATCTGTTCTAAATGAACGTTGCTCTATTCTGAGGCTGTGCCCTCTGGGTGACTCAGCTACTACAGGAAACATTCTCTCCACATCTGCTCTCTCTAGGCCTTTCATTCATCTGAACTCTAGCGAGCACAGCCAGAGACATCAAATGCTCCTCATATATTAACCGTTTCATTCCTGGAATCATTCTTGAACCTCTTCCAAACTGTCTCCAATGCCAACACACCTTTTCTTAGATAAGGGGCCCAAAACTGCTCACAATACCCCAAGCGCAGTCTGACCAATTGCTTCTAAAACCTCAGCATCACATCCCTGCTCTTGTATTCTAAACCTCTTAAAATGAATGCTAACATTGCATTTGCCTTCTTTATCATCGACACAACCTGCAAGTTAACCTGTAGGGAGTCCTGCACAAGGACTCTGAAATCCCTTGCACCTCTTACTTTTGAATTTTCTCCCCATTTTAGAAAATAAGTTTATGCCGTTATTCCTTCAATCAAAGTGCATGACCATGCACTTCCCTACACTCTATTCCATCTGCCACTTCTTTACCCATTCTCCAAATCTGTCTCAGCCCTTTTGCAGACACCCTCCTTTCCTCAACACTACCTGCCCCTCCACCTATCTTCGTAACATCTGCAAACATAGCCACAAAGTCATAAATTTCATCATCCAAATTCTTGAAATATAATGTGAAAAGAAACCTTCCCAAAACCGACCACCACTAGCCACTGGCAGCTCACCAGAAAACGGCCTTCTTTATTCCCTTTCTTTGCCTCCTGCCTGTCAGTCAATCTTCTATCCATGCTAGTATCACTGCTTTAATACACTGGACTCTTATCTTGTTAAGCAGTCTCATGTGTGGCACATGGCAAAAGCCTTTTAAAAATCCAAGTAAACAACATCCACTGACTTTCCTTTGTCTATCCTGCCTTGTTATTTCCTCAAAGAGAGCCCCCCCCCCTTAGGGTGACTGATTTTAGCCTGTTTTATCATGTGCTTCTAATTTCCCCATAACTTCATCCTTAATAATGGACTCCAACATCTTTCCAACCACTGAAGTCATGCTAACTGGCCTATAATTTCCTTTCCTTCTTAGAGTGGAGTAACATTTTCAATTTTCCAGTCCTCGAGAAACATTCCAGAATCATTACTAAAGCCTCCACAATATCTTCAGTAACCTCTTTCAGAACCATGGGGTGTAGTCTATCTGGTCCAGATGACCATCTACCTTCAGACCTTTCAGCTTCCCAAGCATTTTCTCCTTAGTAACAGCAACTACACTCACTTCTGCCCCAACACACTCACATTTTGGGCATTCTACTAGTATCTTCCACAGTGCAGACTGACACAAAATAATTAAGTTCATCTGCCATTTTTTTGCCTCCCTCTATTACCTCTCCAGCATTTTCCAGTAATCCAATATCCACTCTTGTCTCTCTTTTACTCTTTCATATATATATTTGAAAAATCTTTTGGTATCCACTTTATTATTATTGGCTAGCTTAGCTTCATATTTCATCTTTTCTCTCCTTGTGGCTTTTTTAGTTGCCTTCTGTTTGTTTTTAAAAGCTTCACAACCCTCTGACTTTCCACAAACCATATTATATGTCCTCTCTTTTCCTTTTACAGGTTTCCCCCACCATCCGAAGGTAGAGTGTTCTTATGAAATGGTTTGTAAGCCGGAAAGTTGTAAAGTGAAGAAGCAATTACCATTTATTTATATGGGAAAAATTTGTGAGCGTTCGCAGACCCAAAAATAACCTACCAAGTCATGCCAAATAACACATAAAACCTAAAGTAACAGTAACATATAGTAAAAGAAGGAATGATATGATAAATGCACAGCCTATATAAAGTAGAAAATGCTTCTCTACAATCATTGCCGCACTGTTCTCAGTAGCTAAAATCTCATGTAAGCGCTCTCGGCAGAAACACTCTCTCCAGTAACCTTTAAGCTATGAAGCTGCCAAATCATACCAAATAACACATAAAAATACACAGCCTATATAAAGTAGAAATAATGTATGTACAGTGTAGAATCACTTACTGGAATCTGGAAGACAGCGCCGAGCACACTGATGATGGTGTGTTAGGCTGAGACATCAGAGGTTGGGATGGTACAGTGGCCCCCACCTTCCGGGCAGCGAACCAATACCGATCCGCAAAGAGTGCAGTGGTACAGCGGTGGCTGGAATGCACCCAGCACACCTTTAAGAAAAAAGCCGAAATAAGCAAGCGAATTAATTAGGTGTCAGGTGTTCGGCAATCGTCTCTGATCTGGGCTGACATTTACATGCTGAGCGGCACCTAATTAATTCGCTTGTTTATTTTGGCTTTTTTCTTAAAGATGTGCTGGGTGCGTCCCGGCTACCGCTGCATTCTCCACTGCAATGTATCAGTCCATGGCCCAGGGGTTGGGACGGTGGGACACTGGGGTGTCATCTCATGGTTGTCTGTTTCCATCAGGGAGGCAGGTCATCTTCTTCTATGTCTGCCTGCCTTGATGTCGAAGGTCGTCAGTTGATGTGGCTGATTGGAAGGCTTGAAAAACAACAGTATGCTTGACTGCTCAGCCTCGCGCATTTTTCTATCATACAGTTCTTTGTAAGCACTCAGACCATCTTGCAAATATGCCCTAAACCGACGTACCCTTTCAAGATTAAAGTCGTACTTTATCATTGTAGTGAAAATCTCACGCAGTTGCTTCATGTTCAGTTCCTGGACGACTTCACTTTCGGTCCATTCGCTACTGCATTCAGTTTCGATTGTTATCTTTTCCTGTTCCAATTGCATCAGCTCTTCATCTATCCGTTCTTGGTCATGGGATGCCAAAACCTCTTCAACATCATCTTTGTCAACTTCCACAAGCCAAACTCACTTCGTCCTTGCTTCGTACACCACGATCAAAACGCTTAATTATGTCTAGTTTTACACTAAGTGTAACACCTTTATGAGCTCTTTTAGGCTTTTCCGATACCTTAGAACTCATCTTGCAAACGGCTGCTCATAAGCACGTGATTAAGCAATGCCGGCTAGAATGCTGTTCCGAATCCAGGGGAGGAGCGGCTGCTCGGGGCACGCGCTGCCTTTTTTCATAACAGTGAAAACACCTTCTGTTAGCGGAAACAGGTAACTAATGTAGGTCTTTCGTAATAGTGAGGTTTTGTAAAGCGAACATTCGAAAAGCAGGGGATGCCTGTATACCATCGTTGGCTTCCCTTGTCAGCCATAGTTGCCTCATCGTCCCTGTAGAATACTTTAAATATTTTATACTTTATTGTCGCCAAACAATTGATACTAGAACATACAATCATCACAGCGATATTTGATTCTGCGCTTCGCGCTCCCTGGAGTACAAATCGATAGTAAATATTAAAAATTTAAATTATAAATCATAAATAGAAAATAGAAAATGGAAAGTAAGGTAATGCAAAAAAACCGAGAGGCAGGTCCGGATATTTGGAGGGTATGGCCCTGATCCGGGTCAGGATCCGTTCAGCAGTCTTATCACAGTTGGAAAGAAGCTGTTCCCAGATCTGGCTGTATGAGTCTTCAAGCTCCTGAGCCCTATCCCAGAGGGAAGAGGGACGAAAAGTGTGTGGCTGGGTGGGTCGTGTCCTTGATTATCCTGGCAGCACTGCTCCGGCAGCGTGCGGTGTAAAGTGAGTCCAAGGACAGAAGATTGGTCTGTGTGATGTGCTGGGCTGTGTTCATGATCTTCTGCAGCTTCTTTCGGTCTTGGACAGGACAACTCCCATACCAAGTTGTGATGCACCCTAGAAGAATGCTTTCTACGGTGCAGCTATAAAAATTAATGAGGGTTTTAGTGGACAGGCCAAATTTCTTCAGCTTTCTCAGGAAGTAAAGGCGCTGGTGGGCCTTCTTGGCAGTGGACTCTGCTTGGTTGGACCAAGTCAGGTCATTTGTGATATTGCCCCCGAGGAACTTAAAGCTTTTGATCTGTTCCACTTGCGCACCACCGATGTAAATGGGGTCGTGAGGTCCACTACTCCTTCTGAAGTCAACAACCAATTCCTTCGCCTTGCTGACATTGAGGGATTGTCTTCGCACCATGCCACCAGGTTCTTAATTTCCTCTCTGTACTCAAACTCATCATTACCCGAGATACAGTCTACAATTGTGGTGTCATAAGCAAACTTATATATCGAGTTCCATGGAAACTTGGCTACACAATCATGGGTGCACAGTGAGTACAGCAGGGGGCTGAGTACACAGCCTTGTGGGGCACTGGTGCTCAGAGTGATTGTAGAGGAGAGCTTGTCCCCTATTTTTACAGCCTGGGTCCTGTCTGTGAGGAAGTTGAAGATCCAGCTGCAGATCTGAGTGCTGAGGCCCAGGTTCCGGAGCTTAGGAATCAGTTTATTTGGAATGATGGTATTAAAGGCAGGGCTGTAGTCAATAAAAAGGCCAGAGAGATAGCATCTGCCGTTGACATGTTGCTCCGGTAGGCAAATTGCAAAGCGTCGAGGTTGACTGGTAGGCTGTGGTTGATGTGTGCCATAACCAATCGCTCGAAGCACTTCATAGCAATTGATGTCAGAGCCACAGGTCAATAGTCATTCAGGCATGCCACCTTGCTCTTCTTCGGCACCGGGATTATCATTGCCTTCTTAAAACACGAGGGGATCTTAGACTGAAGCAAAGAGCTGCTGAAGATGTCAGCAAACACTCCAGCTAGCTCGCTTGCATAGGCCCAGAGAACCCGTCCTGGGACGCCATCTGGGCCTGTCGTTTTCCTTGGATTTATCTTCAGGAAGGCCCTTCTAACGTCCTCCTCGGTGACGATGACTCTCGATGCCACCAGGTCCGGTTCATCCGGAGGGAGCGGGATGCTCCTCTTCTGTTCGAATCTTGCGTAGAATACGTTAAGTTTGTCAGGAAGAGAAGCGCCACAGTTATGGATATTCCCAGCCTTTTCTTTGCACCCAGTGATCTCACTTAGACCCTTCCATAGTCTACTGGCATCCCTCTGGTTAGGCTGGGCTTCCAACTTGGCTCAATATTGCCTCTTGGCGCCCTTAATGGCTTTCCGGAGTTCACGCCGGGATTCCGTGTAGCGACTGGTATCCCTGGACCTAAAAGCCGCAGCTCTAGCCTTCAAAAGGGACTTGACCTCACAATTCATCCAAGGTTTCTGGTTAGAGAATACCCTGATCGTCTTGCGAGACATACAAATACTATGTCTTCGGGATGTATCCATCCTGCTGTCATCCCTGCTACTGTCCCTTTCCAATCAACTATCTTCTCCCTCTCAAACTGCAGTGTGAATTCTATCATACTATGAATTACTATTTCCTAAGGGTTCTTTTACCTTAAGCTACTTAAATCAAATTTGGTCCATTACACATACACCCAATCCAGAATTGTTTTGGCCCTCATGGGCTCAATCACAAGCTGCTCTAAAGAGCCATCTTGTAGGCATTCTACAAATTCCCTCTCTTGGGATCGAGCACCAACCTGATTTTCCCAATCTACCTGTATATTGACATTCCCCCCCCCCCCCACGGACTATCATAACACTGTCCTCTTCATGTGGCTTTTAAAAAAGATCTCCTGTTGTAAGTTATATTCCACATCTTTCCTATTGTTTGGAGGCCTGTATATAATTCCCAATAGTCTTTTTACCTTTGCAATGTCTTAACTCTCTCCACAAGGATTCCATATCTTCCGATCCTATGTCACCTCTAAGGATTTCATTTTTTTTTTAAACCAAAAGAGCCACCCCACCCCTTCTGCCTACCTGCCTGTCCTTTTGATACAAGGTATATTCTTGCATGTTTAGCTCCTAACTATGATCTACTTTCAGCTATAACTCAGTGATACCTACGTCTTACCTCCCGATCTCTAAGTGTGTTACAAGATCACCTACCTTATTGTGTAGACTGCTATACATTCAAATACAACACCATTAGTCCTGTATACATCACCCTTTGAGATTTTGCCTCCATATTACACTTCAACTCATCCCACTGACTGGAATTTTGTCTCATCATCTGTCTATCTCTTCATCCCCTTTCAGTTGCTACCATCACGGTTCATGTATTTGGCCCTTCAGTATCTATCCTATTGCACACATTTCCATTCTTCTCTTCCCCTTCCCCACAACTTAAAACACAATTGATGTACCTGTTTCCAGTTTTGATGAAAGGCCACTGACGTGAAATGTTAACACTAGTTTTTTTTCCCCCTCTGCGTGATTTGATGCTCATTGTTATCTTTGCTTAGATTAATTAGATTAGTTATTCAACCAAGGCATCAAAATAACACATCTGGTTCTCCCAAAGGAAGAGCTGTTACTAAAAAGGAGTCAGTGATGTTCCATTATTCCTCATAGTTCTTCATGACACCAGATCAAATGCTAGTTATCAGCATTCAATCTGTCCCACCATTCCCTCTGCTTTCCCACATTGATTTATTTCCTTGTAATCTATTCTCTCACAGCCTCTCGACCGATTGTCTCCTCCTCCACTTGAAAGAGAAGCATATTATAGTAGCCTGTATGTCTTTGGCATGTGGAAAGAAACCAGAACACCCAGGGGAACCCACAGAGTTACGAGTAAAACATACAAACTCCACACAGATAATCTCTGACACAGGGATGAAACCTTGGTCTCTGGAGCTAGTGATGTTTTGATTACACATTTTAGATTCACTTGTTACTCCAACCTATTTTCAGGCTGGTTAAAAGATGGTATTATCACTTTTGTGGATTCAACTTTAAGTGCTGAATCTTTCTCTTTAACGATATAACTAGACATTAAAAAACATTACCACATCCTAAAAATATGATTGGTCCTTATCAATAATGCAATACAGGCATAATTCTTCGTTTTTAATATGTTTAATATGTAGAAGGGCATTCAGGACATCACCAACTACAAGACAACACCACCTGCCTGTGCTGGTGATGCCTCCCTCCCAGATGCGTTGAATAACTTCTACGCTCGTTTTGAGGCAGAAAATGACGTGGCGGTGAGGAAAACCTCCCCTCCTCCAAATGACCAGGTGCTGTGTCTTACTGTAAGCCGATGTGAGAAGAACCTGGTGCAGGTCATCCCACGGAAGGCTGCTGGACCAGACAATATCCTGGCAGAGTGCTTAGCGGATGTGCAGACCAGCTAGCTGAGATTCTCACTGACATCTTCAACATCTCCCTGAGAAGCGCCGTCGTTCCTACGTGCTTCAAGGCTGCCACCATCGTCCCCGTGCCGAAAAAGTCTTCAGTGTCCTGCCACAACGACTACCGTCCCATCGTACTCACATCCATCATCATGAAGTGTTTCGAGAGGCTCGTCATGAGGCACATCAAGACCCTGCTGCCCCCCTCACTGGACTGCCTGCAGTTCGCGTACCGTCCCAACCGCTCAACAGACGATGCCATTGCCATCACCCTCCACCTGACCCTAACCCACCGGGACAAAAAAGACACGTACGTTCGAATGCTGTTCATAGACTTCAGTTCAGCATTCAACACAACTATTCCTCAGAAACTGATTGGAAAGCTGAGACTACTGGGCCTGAACACCTTCCTCTGCAACTGGATCCTAGACGTTCTGACTGGGAGACACCAGTCAGTCCGGATTGGAAGCAGCATCTCCAACACCATCACACTGAGCACGGGGCCCCCCAGGGCTGTGTGCTCAGTTCACTGCTGTTCACTCTGCTGACCCACGACTGTGCTGCAACACACAGCTCAAACCACTCATGAAGTTCACCAATGACACGACCGTGGTGGGTCTCCTCGACAAGAACGATGAGTCAGCGTACAGAGAGAAGGTACAGCGGCTAACAGACTGGTGCAGAGCCAACAACCTGTCCCTGAATGCGAACAAAACAAAAGAGATGGTTGTTGACTTCAGGAGGACATGGAACGACTCCTCCGTAGAGATCGTTAAGAGCACCAAATTTCTTGGTGTTCACCTGGTGGATCTCACATGGTCCCTCAACACCAGCTCCATAGCAAAGAAAGCCCAGCAGCTGCATCACTGCCTGGTTCGGATCGCAAGACCCTGCAGCGGATAGTGAGGTCAGCTGAGAAGATCGGGGTCTCTCTTCCCGCCATTAGAGACATTTACACCACACGCTACATCCGTAAAGCAAAGAGCATTATGAAGGACCCCCACGCACCCCTCATACAAACTCTTCTCCCTCCTGCCATTTGGCAAAAGGCACCGAAGTATTCGGGCTCTCACGACCAGACTATGTAACAGTTTCTTCCCCCAAGTCATCAGACTCCTCAATACCCAGAGCCTGGAGTGACACCAGCCTACTGCCCTCTACTGTGCCTATTCTCTTGTTTATTATTTATTGTAATGCCTGGATTGTTTTGTGCACTTTATGCAGTCCTGGATAGATCTGTAGTCTTGTGTAGTTTTGTGTTGTTTTACGTAGTTCAGTGTAGTTTTTGTATTGTTCATGTAGCACCATGGTCCTGAAAAACGTTGTCTCATTTTTACTGGGTATTGTACCAGCAGTTATGGTCAAAATGACAATAAAAAGTGACTTGGCTTGACTAGACTTGTTTGGCACTTACAGGCAAATCCTTGGATTGTCCAATCAAACCTGACAAGGAAGGACCATGCTTCTGCTGCAATGAAAATTCCTGATGAATTTTCTATGAATAATGTCACAAATGCCAGTAGAAATGCCAGACTGTTATTAACAGGGCTGAACTTCACAACCCTTCCAAACATACATTCTAGATTACATTAAGTTCAGTAGATGCATTTCAAAATAACACAGTACTCCCACCAGAGTGCACTGTGATTATTCTCGTTAATTAGTATTTTATTTTTCACTGTCTACAGTACATCTACATTTCATTTTGGCCCTGATTTTTGGAAGTTGTGCGAAGTTGACAATTTGAGCTGGGGAAGTGCAGTAAAACATAAAACATTAAATCATACCATTTTCAGAAAGAACACACTCAAAACCAATAAAACATTGTGGGCTTATAACAAAATGCTGTCAACTTACACTTTTTCCCCAATTGCTTCTGACATATATAGAATTTCAAATAAGATGGCCATTTTCCCAGAATGGTGAACTAGCTCCGCGTCAGCATCTGTAATGAATTCTTTGTACCAGTCAGCTGAAGGGCTACCTGGATTGGAACCAGTGGAAGGCTTTGCTGTAAGCACCAAAATTAACATCACTTAGAATATATTTACAGTATGGTAGACTATATATAACACACAAATTGGATTATATAACACCTAATGCTACTGATAATAAAGCAAAATTATTTTTACAACCAAAGAGAATACTCAGACACTTGTTAATTCCAAATATGTATCAAAAATGATCGTAACATTAAACTAATTCTCTTTGACTAAACAGAATAAATTAGTATATCATGCATTGTAGTACCAGTATATCATATTAAGGTGAATTATGCAAAAATTAAGTATAAAACTAACACCAATAAGTTCTCACCATCATCTGTTTTTACAGCAGACTCTATAGGTTTCTCTTCCACACTTCCTTCTCCTCCACCACGTGATCTTGAATTCCAGACCTTGATCACCTCTACATCGTTGTCACTGCCACTCTCCTTAGAGCTGCTTTCATTTTTCTTTCCACGCTTTTTCTTCTTTTTACTAAAATTTATGTAAAAATAAATTAGTAGAGCACACATCTTACGTGCAACTCCTGCAGTACTTTCTCAGTAATACTGTTGACATTATCAAAAACTGCATAAAATATTTAAGCTCTTAAACTCATTATATTATTGCAAGAACTGTTACAAAACTGATTAATTGCTTAGCAGTTTACAAAACTGGCATCTACACGCTTTAATCCCAAATTTGATTAGTTTTAAACATTAACTAAAACATTTATCTAAAATACAGGCCTTTCTTTGGGAAATTCATCACCTCAAAAATGACTCTCATTTTTCAAGGCTCGGCATTTTACTTAGAAGGTATATTTAGTGATGAAGTATACTGCTAAAATATTGCAAGCCACTACTCTTCGACAAAAGATGGTTTGCTCCATCTCCTCAGGAGCTGTAAAGGCCGCCACAGAGGTGTGCACTCAGAGACATACATCAATATCATGCTGAACATCGATTTCCTTTTAACTTATCCGTAGCTTGAAGATAGTGGCTGCATTCTGAACTGATGGAAGTCTACATAAATGAATGTAAACTTAGTTACTGCTTTGTAAAATGAAAAGAATCTACCAACTCCATCGTAGCCTTCTCAAATTGATACAATTGTTATTATTCATTTCTAAAATAAAACTATGAAGAATGACCAAATTAAAATAGATCTGATGTTTTGTTCTCCATCACTACAAGTGTTTAAAGACCCACAAATTAGCAATTTTATACATTATCAACTTATAGTAATAACAGGAAAAACAAGAAGACTGTAAAAAGAGGTTTTAATTTACTGTGGCATCAAGATAGTTGTTTACATGGTCTCATTATGCCACAAGACTCATGAACCTTACACACATGAAGAATAAAGCTCTCTACTATCCAAATAGTTTTGCTCTTCTCAACCCCCAATCCAAAAATGCTTCAAAATCAGTGCTTTCACTTTAAACATTATAGACCATCTAACAAACATTTCAATACCGTGATCCAAGTTGTCACCATTTTACATTATGGATAAAATTATCAGGTTAATAAAGAACTGAAATGTTATGAAAGTGCAATATGATTGTGTTTTCAACACAATCAGAAGAATTTGCAACCATAATTCAAGCTGTTCCTGGTCACAAAATAGATAAGTAAAAAGAACCTTTTCTCATCTTCAGAGGAAAGACTCATTGAGGTCTCATCTGTATCTGATGCAATGAATTCATCCATACTGTCTTCATCAAAGTATCCCTAAATCAACAGAGACAGACAGATTATTCACCTTTAACTTTAGAAAATTATACTCTATGTTACTGAAATAACGAGCAATGGTTTATACTCCATCACACAACTCCTCCTTTGTTAATGTTGTACACACTGGAACACCACAGTAGGTGTACCTTCACCAAAAAGACTATAGCAGTTCAAGACAACAACTTATCACAAGCAATTACCAATGGGCTACAAATATTGGGAACTGCCTGTGTTAGTTAAATGTTAGAAAAATAAAGTGATGCTTTCATTTCTTAACAAGAAGTTGACATGTGATCAAAGTCTGTGAACAACTCCAGAAAATGTATTTTACCTTTTTTTTTAAGAATAGAAATCATTATAACTAAAACAATACTAAAGTGAATAAGTGTAATCTGCAGATGCTGGAAATCCAAGCAACACATACAAGATGCTGAAGGAACTCAGCAGGCCAGGCAGCATTTATAGAAAAAAGTACAGTTGATGCTTTGGGCCAGGACCCTTCAGTAGGTCCTCCTGAAGGGTCTCGGCCCGAGACATCAACTGTACTTTTTTCCATAGATGCTGCCTGGCCTGCTAAGATCCAGTTCTGTGCAGGAATATGAACAACTCCATTTCCCATTCAACCCAAATACACTTGGTGGTAAATACGGCAAATTAAAAATGCTATATCCAAAGGCCTGTAATTCTTAAGTACCCTTCATATAATCTTGCTGCATCAAGATATTTCGATGTGATCTACTGAATACTGAAGCCAAAGTTTAAGGAAAGCAAAACTTGACACGCAGATCTTACCTGTCAATTTTATTTTGTGTTCAGATGCTGATAATCTAAAAAGCCACCATGAACATTGAAACATGACTAATAGTTATTCCAGATTTTCAGCAGTTTTAGTTTCATATAAGAAATTAATTCTTCTAAAAAAAAAACTCAGTTAAGATTCTGCCTTCTGAACAATAATAGTGACTGATACTTAAATAACACTGGCATAGCTATCTAACAAGAACAAAATCAGGTTTTAACTGTTCTAAACTAACTGTTACCAAGTATCAGTCACCCAAATTCTGAACAGACACATGGGAAAAGATTATGTTTTCCTTCTGATCTGGTTAGATTACCAGGAATGCTTACTACATATTATCTTTGAAAAGGAGAGGGAGCTTGTTTTTCTCATCCAGCACTTCATACTCAGTTTTCTACTTGCATGATCATTACTCCATTTGTTTTCTTTTCCCCTTACTCTTTTCAAAGATATTTCTTGCTACTGTTGCTTACAGATCTGCAAATGCAGCTAAAGTACTACTCAAAGTTGTGCAAGCTTTAAGAGACTTTGCACTCTATTTTCTCCATCAAAAAATGTATTCCAAACACTACAGTAGTTACTTAGAAAATTTATTTTTGCCTAAAAAATTAAATATATTTACAAGTGCAATTAAAAACAGGCAAAGAAAAGGCAAGAATGCCTAGTCTATCGCTATTGAATAATCTGATTACTTAAAAAAAATAAATGATATAAGATTCACTTGATTAGTGTAGGCAACTTTTAACACTTAATATTTAAAATGCTTAAGTTTCTTTAGTTTAATTAGTTTAATTTTACAAACTTGTTTCTTTTAATTTTGACTTCAATCTCAGAAAACTTTAAAACAACTTACTCATTTTTCAGGATGATGTCATTACTGGCAAGGCTCAGATTTACTGCTGATGTTAATTGCACAATGGCAATGATACCATCCCAGAATGGTACTCTGAAAGAGCTCCAGGGTACAGAGCCAACATCAGTAAAAGAACAACGGCGTGCAAGTTGGAGGAAGATGTAGACCAAGGTACTCTCACACGCTTGAAACAATTGTCCTTCTTGACAGTAGAGTTCGCAGGTTTGGGAAGTGCTGTCATGCAGTTCACAGAGTCGTGGAGAAGTACAGCACAAAAGCAGGACCTTTGGCCCATGTAGTCCATGCCAAAGCCATTTAAACTGCCTACTGCCAATGACCTGCACCTGAACCATAGCGCTCCATATCCCAACTATCCATCTACCTTCCAAGCTTCTCTTAAATGTTGGAATTGAGCTCACATGGACCACTTGTGCTGACAGCTCATTCCACCTTCTCATGTTCCCCTAGAACTTTTCACTTTCCACCCTTAACCTATGACCTCTGGTTGTAATCCCACCCAACCCCAGTGGAAAAAGCCTGCTTGCACTTACCCTAAATCTACCCTTCATAATTGTGTATACCTCTATCAAATCTCCCATCAATATGCTATGTACTAAAAAATAAAGCCTTAACTTATTCAATCTTTCCTTATGACTCAGGACCTCCAGACCTGGCAACATCCTTGTAAATTTTCTCTGCACTTTGAATCTCAGCCTTGTCTACATCTTTCTTGTAGATAGATGACCAAAACCGCACACAATACTCCAAGTTAAGCCTCATCAACATCTTATACAACTTCAACATAACATTGCATCTTCTTAACCGATACACTGTCTGTGAAGGCCAATGTACCAAAAGCTTTCTTTACGACCCCATCTACCCGTGATGCCACTCTCAATGAATTATGGACCTGTATCCCCAGATCCTTTTGTTCTATTACTCCTCAGTGCCCTACCATTCACTGTGCAAGACCTACCTTGGTTGGTCCTACAGAAGTGCAAAACCTTGTACTTATCTGCATTAAATTTCATCTGCCATTTTTCCAGCTGATGCAGAGATCCCCCTGCAAGCCATGATAGCCCTCCTCACTGTCCATTACACCCCAATCTTGGTGTCATCCGCATTGCTGATCCAGTTAACCACATTATCTTCCAGATTATTGATATAGATGAAAAACAACAAAGAACCCAGCACTTATCCCCGTGGCACACACTAGTCACAGGCCTCCAGTTAGAGGCAATCCTGTACTACCACTCTCTGGCTTCTCCCACAAAGCCAATGTCTGAATGAAATTTTCTACCTTATCCTGAACGCCGATCGACTGAACCTTCTTGCAGCCTCCCATGCAGGACCTTGTCAAATGTCTTACTGAAGTCCATGTAGACAACATCTAATGCCTTGCCTTCAGCCACTTTCCTGATATTTCCTCAAAAGACTCTATAAGATTGGTTAGACATCATGCACGAGGCCATGTTGACTATCCTTAATCAGTCCATGTCTATCCAAATACTTTAGTATCCAGTCCCTGAGAATACCTTCCAATAACTTTCCACAACTGATATCAGACTCACCAGCCTATAATCTCCTGGTTTCTGTTTGGAGCCTTTTTGAAACAGCAGAACAGCATTAGCTATCCTCCAATCCTCTGGTACCTCTACTGTCGCTAAGGATGTCTTAATTATCTCTGCTAAGACCTTAGCAATTTCTGCACTTGCATCCCGTAGGGTCTAAGGGAACATCTTGTCAGGTCCTGGGGATTTATCTACCTTGACTTGCCTCAGGGTAGAGGACCAGTTTTGTCTCCAGCAATCTTTTTGCTCCTAACACACCTGTAGAATCCCCAAGGATTCTCCTTCACTTTGTCTGCTAGCCTTTCTAATTTCTTTTGTAAGTGTTCTCTTGCATTTCTTGTATTCCATAAGCACTTCATTTGTTCCCATACCACCTTTTTTCTCTTAAGCAGAGCCTCAATATCTCATGAAAACCAAGGTTCCTACATTTGTTATCTTTACCTTTTATACAAGCTGTGTACTGTCCAAATTTTGTTTTTGAAGGCCTCCCACTTTCCAAGTACTCCTTTGCCTGAAAACACCTGTCCCAATCCACACTTGCCACACCATTTCTGATACCATCAGAATTAGTCTTTCTCCAATTTAGAATTTCAACCCACAGACCAGACCTATCTCCTTGCATATTTACTTTGAAACTAATAGCACTGTGGTCACTGGATGCAAAGCGTTTCCCTACACAAACTCTGCCCTGCCTCATTCCCTAACAGCAGATCCAGTATTGCATGCCCTCTTGTTGGGACTTCAGAAGATTATCTGCTGTGCATTATGTAAATGCTACGAACTACAGTCACTGCACAATAGGAATTTAGTGTTTTAGATGGTGAGTAAGATGCCAGTCAAACCAGTTACACTTTCAATGACACTGAGATGCCAGTGGAAAGAATCCTCATGGCCCTCACAGATGCTTTACAGATGGTGGAAGGCTTGGGATGTCAACAGGTGTAACTTGACACAGGATAGTCAATTACAGGCAATGCACAGCACATAGTGGTATAGGTATTAGACTCCTTTAACAAGAGGAAGCATCCTCTTAAGTACTCAAATAAATTTGTATGCTTCCTTACGATACTTCTCATTCTTCTGAAGTCAAGAATTCACAAGCTTGGCCAAATGAATTTGCTTTGATGCAACAGACTTGTCATCCCAGAAACAAGACCGATGAATATTCATTGCACTCCCACACACAAGTAAACTCTTCTTTACATCAGGAGAATTAAAGCAGAACAGAATACTCAGGGTTGGTTTTACCAAAGCCCTTCATAATTATAGTAAAAATGGTGTTCAAATATTCTAGCCCACGAGAAAATAAATCTCAGGGTAGCATATGGTGACATATTGTACGTACTTTGATAACAAACTTACTTTGAAATTTCAGGCCCAACATTTCCCCATTTTTTACAACTTAAAAATTGATAATAAATTATTCTTGTTTAAAATTTCAGATCATTAACTGTACTTTATTTTCATAGCAGCCTTGGTGGGATTTGAATTCCCTGGTCTCTGGATTATTATCCAGTGATTAAGTTACTACTCTGATCACCATCACAGAATGTATTTGGTGAAATTGGTGTACTCAGGTTTAAAAACTCAGTGCAGTATGATCAAATCACTTTGCTGCATAGCTCACTGGCATCACTGAAAGATTCCAACACTCAATCTTGAATCACAGCAAATACATTAGTTTTACATATTATTTTTCAAAATGTTCTAAAGACAACAAATTCCATGTTCTATTACATACTGCAACAAGTTTTAATCTTATTAAATGTTAACCCTATCAAATGTGGTTCATAAGTGATTATACTTGGTCATTTATGCAATAAACAATTTATTTCCATAATCTATACCAATATTTGAAATTTACTAGAAAATATTACAAAAATAATCAATAGAATTCACTATATTCATTTATTCTACCTTGTTTTCTTTACTGATGTAGTCCAACTGCAGACACCATGGGTGGGTCCATATCCTACTCAA
This sequence comes from Mobula birostris, assembly GCF_030028105.1. Lineage (NCBI taxonomy): Eukaryota > Metazoa > Chordata > Chondrichthyes > Myliobatiformes > Myliobatidae > Mobula > Mobula birostris. The sequence goes on along the minus strand of NC_092379.1, from coordinate 122,505,582 downwards.
CACCTGAAAATCTTGAAAGAGTCTTGTTCCGGCTCTACCCCTTCCACCTTCATTACTAGTTCCTACACCTGAAAACAAAATCAGCAATTTAAAAGGCTTCCATATTTTCACACTTCCAAACAGTCAAAAAAGTAGTTCCATCTAATTTCTATTTCAACAACTAAAGTAATTTTTTCATGTACATATTTACCCACTAACCGATAATGGGATTTATTTTAAGTCACTATGTAATTGTGCTTGAATATTCAGCTCATGCAATTGAGAATTATTTTTTTTTTACAAAAAGTGCCAACTCAATTTACATTCCCAAGAAAACTTAGGAAAATTTCTAAGATAACATCAGTATTTATTTGAAACTGATATATTATTTAGTCCAAAATTAGCAATAAACAACTGTTCTCGTGCCATTTCTTCAGTCATCTAATTGTTGCCAACCATTTACATGCTGCCCTTGGAGATATCACTCAAATATCTGACATCAGCTCCAAATGTATGTGAATGACATCAGAACCTTTCTAACACTTATCAGCCCCTTTATGGTTCCTATGTCAAGATCCATCCATGAACAAACTGCATTTTCCTACATTAATCAATGAGAAAAGTGAACATTCCCACTACAAATTCTCTAAACTTTACTAATAATTGGATTCAAATTTCCTTATGTCTAACTTAATATATATTGTTATACCAGCATCAATACATTATACAATAAACACATTTACTGTCTGTGATACATTACCATGGACAAAGTAAATGTCACATTTTCTATAACAGTAGCTAAACTTTCCAAAAATGTTAACCACAAGGCATTCTAGGACATGCCAAGATAGTGAAAGGCACATCAAGTTTGTTCTTTCATCGCTGTGTGTCAATAACAATACTATCTTCATTTCGACATGCAGGTGAATTTCTTTTCTACTTCTACCACTCCTCTTCATAGCTATCTTTCTGTACATGTTTCAGGTGATCTCTTCATCCCCTAGCTTGAAGTTACTTTAAATTTATGTGATTCCTTTTAAGTTTTTTTTTTAGCAACATTATATATGCTGATTACCAGTTTTTGCTTGTTTGGGAAGAATAGCTAAGGATAGATCACAGTCATCCATATCATATATTCCTCACAGGCAAGAATTGGCAAATAGAATGCAATGTGGAAAAATTACAAATGATTGGTCCTGCCAAAATGGAGAAGTATTACAGACCTTGCAGATCTCTGAGGCAAAGAGATCTAGAGCCCTAGTGCAAGCTTCATAAAGGGCCAATAACGCTGTCATTTACTAAGAAACTGAATGACAAAATTTGGGGTAGGCTATGGTCTACTGGGAATTGTAACATCACGTATTCAGTTGCGTGTACATTATTTGTCCCCCTTATTTAGGAAAGAATGTTAATATGCTGAAAGCCAATATCTAGAGTTGTGTTATGTTGAATAGATAGATAAGTCAGGCTATTTATCAGAGCTTAGAAGGCAAAGAGGGGAATATGACTGAAGAATTCAAGTTCCTGAGGGGTTTTCAGAAACAACACTGTGAAAAGTACCCTGCTTCTTGTATCAGAATCTAGAACTAGTAGCCACCTTTTAAAAATGAGAGGTTACCCATTTAAGGCACACAAGGTAAAATTTATTTTTTGTAAAGGCTCACAACAGCCAAAGAGCAGTAGAAGCAGAACACTACCTCACTTTTAAAATATATATTATTTCTGTTTTTTGCGCAATTTTTAACCTAGTCAATATACATATACTCTAATTTATTATTATTTTTCTTCTTCTATATTATGTATTGCATTGAACTGCTGCTGCTAAGTTAACAAATTTCATAACAACAGCAGCTGATAATAAACCTGAACTGAATTTTTGAAAAGTCTAGGGAAAAGGTAGATCGGTACCTGATAAGCAAGGGTTGGCTGGTCAGCCGGAGGAATGCAGAGCCGATGTTAGAATCATATTTGCCATGATCTCACTAAATGGTCAACAGACTCACAGGACATATTCCTGTTCCTAATGGTTATGTTCTATTATTCATAATAGTTCAATAGTGTTTAATGTGGAGTGATTAAAAAATTATAGGGTATGATTATGTCACAAATTAAGCAGGGCATTGCGCTCAATTGCTAAACTCAAAATGCATTATTGAAGTGTCACATACAGTAGCATGCAAAAGTTTGGGCACCCCTAATCAAAATTTCTGTTACTGTGAATAGTTAAGTGAGTAGAAGATGAACTGATCTCCAAAAGTCATAAGGTTAAAGATGAAACATTCTTTTCAACATTTTGAGCAAGATTAGTGTATTATTTTCGTTTCGTACAATTTTAGATGAAAAAAAGGAAAGGAACACCATGCAAAAGTTTGGGCACCCCAAGAGATTTGAGCTCTCAGATAACTTTTACCAAGGTCTCAGACCTTAATTAGCTTGTTAGGGCTATAGCTTGTTCACAGTCATCGTTAAGAAAGGCCCGGTGATGCAAATTTCAAAGCTTTATAAATACCCTGACTCCTCAAACCTTGTCTCAACAATCAGCAGCCATGGGCTCCTTTAAGCAGCTGCCTAGCACTCTGAAAACTAAAATAAATGATGCCCACAAAGCAGGAGCAGGCTATAAGAAGATAACAAAGTGTTTTCAGGTAGCCGTTTCCTCAGTTCGTAATGTAATTAAGAAATGGCAGTTAACAGGAACGGTGAAGGTCAAGTTGAGATCTGGAAGATCTAGAAAACTTTCCGAGAGAACTGCTCGCAGGATTGCTAGAAAGGTAAATCAAAACCCCGTTTGACTGCAAAAGACCTTCAGGAAAATTTAGCAGACTCTGGAGTGGTGGTGCACTGTTCTACTGTGCAGCTACACCTACACAAATATGACCTTCATGGAAGAGTCATCAGAAGAAAACCTTTCCTGCATCCTCCCCACAAAATTCAGCATCAGAAGTTTGCAAAGGAACATCTAAACAAGCCTGATGCATTATGGAAACAAGTCCTGTGGACTGATGAAGTTAAAATAGAACTTTTTGGCAGCAATGAGCAAAGGTATGTTTGGAGAGAAAAAAGGGTGCAGAATTTCATGAAAAGAACACCTCTCCAACTGTTAAGCACGGGGGTGGATCGATCATGCTTTGGGCTTGTGTTGCAGCCAGTGGCACGGGAAACATTTCACTGGTAGAGGGAAGAATGAATTCAATTAAATACCAGCAAATTCTGGAAGCAAACATCACACCATCTATAAAAAAGCTGAAGATGAAAAGAGGATGGCTTCTACAACAGGATAATGATCCTAAACACCTCAAAATCCACAATGGACTACCTCAAGAAGCGCAAGCTGAAGGTTTTGCCATGGCCCTCACAGTCCCCCAACCTATCATCAAAAATCTGTGGATAGACCTCAAAGAGCAGTGCATGCAAGACGGCCCAAGAATCTCACAGAACTCGAAGCCTCTTGCAAGGAAGAATGGGCAGAAATCCCCCAAACAAGAACTGAAAGACTCTTAAAAGACTGGCTACAAAAAGCGTTTACAAGCTGTGATACTTGCCAAAAGGGGTGTTACTATGCACTGACCATGCAGGGTGCCCAAACTTTTGCTTCGGGCCCTTTTCCTACTGTTATTTTGAAACTGTAAAAGATGGAAATAAAAAAGTAATCTTGCTTAAAATATTAAAGAAATGTGTCATCTTTAACTTTGCGCCTTTTGGAAATGAGGTCATCTTTTACTTGCGCTATTCACAGTAACAGAAATTTTGACCAAGGGTGCCCAAACTTTTGCATGCCACTGTATATGGCAAAAAAAAGCTTACATTTTTTATACTAGCAGAATGCAGATATAAGTATGCCCTAGATATTACTTCTCATTTTCTAGTTCAAGTTAAATTGTCAATTCAACCATAGCCAAACGAAAGCGTTCCTCTGGGGCCGAAGTGCAAAACACAGAACCACAGTCAACACTGCTATATGGAACATACAGTTACAATAGCAGAAAAACATAGTCACAAGAAAATAATATAGACCAAGACCAAGTAATATAGACAGTGCAGCCACATACAAACACAATCCAGCTGGTCTTCCATGAGCAAACAATGAAGGGCAGCACTGACGAGAATGGCCAGTCCCCAGCCCAGTGCTGACTCCAGGTCCCCACCGTGCTTCGGCTCTTTCCTACACTGCCTCTGGCATCTCCTCCTGCATGGCTGCAACAGGCGATGCCTCAAGATGAGGAACTGGTCCACACAGCTCCCCTGCCATCTATCTTGTCAATGAACCAGTGAACTGGATGCGCAGTATCCTACATTACCAATGTCCAACAGGATCTTGCGATGGCATTGTTACAAGACAATTATTTACACCATTTATTGAACTGTACACTGCCTCTGATGCCTTCTTCCCTGGGTGGTTGTATTAGGTGACAACACAGCAAACGACAAATCCAGTTCCATCGCTATCCAGCAACTCAGTACTGGGGTAGATCTGCAGTACCTGATGTTCTTAAAATCCAGTATCTTGCGATTGTAGAAAAAAGGCGTAAATGATGAATAATCACACCACTGTTTGGACCCAGAGTTTGCGACCACTGTTTGGGACTGCACGCACAGTCGTCTTACAGGTTGTCTTACCAAAGGTACCCGAGATGGGATACTCAAGTCAAGGCAAGCAGAGTAAATGCAAAGCCACACACACAAAATGCTGGGGAAACTCAGCAGCCAGGCAGCATCCAGGAAGAATGTTGAGGATTTCAGAAAGGAATGAGCAGGAATGTATTTAGAATGAACTAGAGAAAATACAAAGTGCAACAAAGTACTTATTAGACATGAATAGTAGCTGAGAGGGACATAAATCTAGGTCTAGAAATAAAAATATTTGAAAATGGATAAATTCAAAGCAAAGACTTCAACATGAGCAGAATTTTGAATTTTTTTTTTAAAATTAAGATTCCCTGAATACAGTATCAAAGATATAACATTGTATTCCAAAACTATGTTAAGACAACTATTGAGGCCCCATCATAAACCCCTTGAAGCCTGACAGCCACCCACAATGAATGAACGGCATTAACATTTGTTACCACCAGACAACAATTGCAAAGGTACTGCTAAACCATATTAAGCATTCCAGCCACCCAGGATAGTACAAACAGTGACTTAAATACGAAGATTTAAGTGCAGCCAGGGCCCGAGTCTGGACAGTAGGACAGGTATGTGGCCAGAGGGGGAGTTGGAGCATGGGGCACCAGGTGCCAGGAATGCGGGTAGGCTTGCCTTTGGAGCTGGGGTGCCTTGTATCTTTCTGACTCCCCTTAAGCTTCCTGGGTTCACTAGAACTGAGAAACATGTGATGTGAAATCAAAGTGTGAGTATTGATAAGACGTAACATTCAACAATCCTAAATATTTGCTAATCCAACCTAACAAAGTCGCAAGGATGCCAAATTATTGGTGTTTTACTGTAGTTGTAAGCTGTTCAAGTTGTGCTCAACCATTTTTGGGTAGTCTAATATAGTAAAGATAGGGCTATCGAAGGTAGTTTATGATATTTCGAGACACAAGGGACAGCAAATGCTAGAATCTACAATGAACAATCTCCTGGACAAACTCAGTGGGTCGCGCATCACCTGTGGAGTGGAGGAGGACGGTTGGGAGACCCAAAATGTCAACAATTGTCCACCCTTCCCCACAGATGCTGGTGACCTACTAAACTCCTTCAGCTATTTTTTTTTTTGTTGCTTTATTTGATTAGAAATTATTCCAGAGATAAACATTTCATCACTAAATGTTCAAAAAATTACTGGGGAGAAAATAACGGTAGAGAGGGTGATGGAAGGACATTTCAATACATAATCAATGAATACTAAAGTGCACATTAGCATTAGCAACAAAAGAGACGGTGAAAGATGAGGTCAGTTCACACATAAGTATTTGAATATGGCATCACGCCTTTTTGAGACAAATTCTAAAATAAGTTGAAAGCAAATTTGACGAGTGTAGTGCATAAAAATGAATACAAAGCAGGGAATCAATGAACAGAGATAGGAATGAAATGCAACAGGTGTCACTGGTGGCTTATGAAAGGTTGAATAGCAAATCCATCCTAAAAGGCAGCCAGCACCTTGTACAAGTACAAGTTTAACAGCGAAGTCCACTGGTACCTATTTTTATTTGACTAAGACACATGCTTCTACTCTTAAAAACACAGGGCACAAAACTGAAAGCCTATTAAATTAAAAAATGCTCACATAGCATTTAAAGATGAAGTCCTCATCTGACCTTTACAAGTCTTTTATACTCCCTGCCAACCTCATTAATAAAAGTCCAAACTTAACAAAGTTTAGTTACATCCTTACAGAATTGGAAGAACATTAGGAAAGGTTGAGCTCAGGAAAATGCCAACAAATATGCTTTTATTTAAATATAGATATCCTGTTAAGAACTACCTAAGCATCACCCACAGATGTATGGCAAGCACTAAATCTACAGCAGCTGTGAGGCAAGGCCCAAGTGCATTCATTGTCCTCAGTGATTGCACAAAGCAGCACCACAGGTGCTGAGGCCACTTGTACATGTAATCTCACCTAAAATACCAAACCACAGTTTTTAAGTGAAAACTGCAATTTACATATATTATGTGGCTAGTTTGGCATAAAAAATAGTTTATAAAGGTAAATATTTCACAGCAAAACAAAAATACATTTGGAATGACTACAAAAATATAAAATCCCATAGCTAAGTCAGTTTTCAATAAATCGCACCATACAAGGAACTCAGTTGGGCAAAATGACCTTGTTTCGCAGCATAAACCAGACATCTGGTTTAAATTCACCATAGTTAAGCCCCTGTATGCCATTAAAATGCACAGCAAACTTGAATGAAAATGAGGTGCAACTTTAGTTAAGAAACTTCATTTAAGTAAAAGCCACAAGATGAATGCTCCATTGTAGTTCTTAAAGATTACTCAGTAGATCTTGCTGAGAAGTTACTGTCCTCAAAGAGTTTTGTAAAATGTTGCACAAGTTGTGCTGATTAGGTAATTATGGCCACAGATTCAAAGTGTTCTCTGATTGCACAAGAATAAGCTTTTGGCTAATCAATTGAGTTTTAAAATCCATTTATCACAAACAGACCGTAACAAAATTGTTATTGATAAATATCTACCAACTTGGCAGTATTTTGATAACACAGTCAGTACCACAATGCAAAACCCTCAAATTTAACATCTGATAGGCACCTTATCCTGTTCATATTGACACTACAGAGTAACTAAATTCTGAAGAAGTATTTTGTAATACTAAATACTTTCATTTTATTTCCTTGCTTCTTGAATACTGTAACATTATTTTGAAAAAATCATTTTGTGCCACTGTTTAATTTGACCAATTTCCCTATTAAACGTACCCATATCCTACCAGCAGTATAAATTGTTATCTACTTCTGTTAAGATTGGAACTCCCTGAACACTATTTCTTCCATCCCATGCAAACTTTATCTTGTGTATGTGTTTCCACTGTCTCCCTACTACTTTATCTGTTCTTTCATTCACACTATGAACAATTCTAGTCACCAATATTCTTGCCTGAACTGGGTATGAGCAAAACAATACATGAAGTCAAATGGACAATGAAATCACCTTCGTTTTTGCTCTCGTCTATTACTTGCTCCTGTTTCTATGACTAGCCTACACCTCTAAATATCACAAAGTAGCCCATTTACAGCGATGTTTTAAAATCTTTATCTCCATTGTAAATTTGAAAGTCTTTAAAAAGAACATTCTGACAGTTTATAGGTTTATCAGCTGAATAAATCTGAATTCCACACAGATGTTGCAACAGGATCTATTATTCTTTTTATTTCAGATGTTAAATACTCCTGCATTTAAGCTCTGCTGTGGGCCATTAGAAAGCAGTTGCACCATCCTGCCTCAGAAATCAGCCTGCTTCTCATAGGGTGGGAAGCATTTTACTGGCAGTTCACCAATCACAATTGTGATCCGGGCCAATGAAAATTAATTGGGTCTCACACCAACTCTGCTGGGTAGCCACCACACTCACACCCAGTCTGCCCAAGATGCATGCAAAAATCACCTATAATTTTAGGTTTTTTTAAATGCCAACATTTTGATGAAACACTTGGATCTACAGCCACATTCCACTACTCTCACCACAATGTCTAGACAGCAGGAAGACCCAACTCCAACACTCCACACATTACAATGCCATTCTGCTGTACTTCTGAAAATACACAAGTTATTGAATTGCATTGTTCTTCATGGGAAAGGCAGTCATTCATTTTACTTACAGGCATGATTCTTCATATTAAACAATTTGTGCAATATGCAAAAGTGATCAGAGACTACATAGCCAGCTATTCTTTTAATTTTAACTACTTTTTTTTTTTAAAAACATGGAGAATGAAAGGTGCAGGATGTTGGAAGGGAGTGATGGAAGCAGACACAATAGTGGCATTTAGTTAGATACATTAATATGCAGGCAACTGAAGCATTTGGATCTTGTACAGGCAAAAGATAATTAGTTTAATTCACCATCATGTCCAATGCAGATGTTGTGGGCTGATGAGCGTGTTCCTATGCACATCATGCCTCTATGTTCATTGAATGAAAATGTAAGAGTACTTGCTACTAAAATCAAAATTGCAAATGTTTCAAAAGTTTTGTCACACACCTGTAAAGTGGTCAAGGTAGTACTGATAAAGTTTGCACTGAAGTGGCATCATTCTCACAGCAAGAACATATTCGTATTTTGGAGGCAAGAATTTTGTAAGTGCAGTATAATCTTTGCGCTGTGGAAATAAAAATAAATAGGTTTTACAAAATTGACCTTAATGTATCATTAATCCTTGATTACTCCGATTTGAGAAGGGAAAAGGTGCAGCCCCTATATACGTTTCCCCTTCACTGAAATACATTTGCCATTTCCTCTTAACTAGAGAAAGTACCTTTGCCAAACGGAATAAGAAGTTTTATATATACATGGTTGAACATGATTATCAAAAAAGGTCAAAAAGGATATCAAAAAGAGCAAGAATCTTTAAATTAACTCACTGGACTCAATCCGTTATATAAACCAGCTGTCTCCCACCACCGGGCCACAGAGCATGTGCTACCGGGCCGTGAGGAAACGATATGAGTCAGCTGCACCTTTCCTCATTCCCTGTCATGCACTGTTGAACTTGAACATCAGGTTGCCAACCATCCCGTATTGCCGGGACATCCCGTATATTGGGCTAAATTAGTTTGACCCGTATGGGACCGCCCTTTTCCTATATTTCCCCCGCTAAGGTAGAGCGTTCCTATGAAACCTTTTGTGCTGAAACGGCGTGAAGCAAAGAAGCAATTACCATTAATTTATATGGGAAAAATTTTTGAGCGTTCCCAGACCCAAAAAATAACCTAACAAATCATACCAAATAACACATAAAACCAAAAATAAATAACACTAACATATAGTAAAAGCAGGAATGTAGAAATAATGTATGTACAGTATAGTCAGGAAGATGAAGGCAAAACCGATTTGCGGGGGGAAAAAAGGCACGTACGCACATTATATGCACATGTCATGCATGCACACACAGGTGCCCGTGGAAGGCTTCATGGTCATGGTAGTCTTTCCTGGGGTAAAGTGTCCCGGGATTTGACTGCTACTTTTGTCCCTTATTTGGGAGTGAGGAAGTTGGCAACCCTAACTGTAAAACACATGCTGAGGTGAGTTTAACCCTACTTGTACACACCCCCCCCCCCACCACCCCAGGTTGGCCGGTCCCCGAGAATATTGTCAATATTAAACCGGTCCACGGTGCAAAAAAGGTTGGGGACCCCTGATGTAAATCACTTATGCAAGGTTCTTGAATATAGGGGACCAACATATTAAGAGAAAAGGATGTTTAAATGAGAGATTTGGCAGAACACATAAAGCAGTAGCATGCAAAGCTGACTTCAATGTTAAGCAATAAACAGAGCAGTCACACTACCGAAGAAAGGAGGGAGAAGGGAAGTAGGGAGCTATAGACCAATGAGGCTGATATCAGTAAAAGGAAAAATGTTGGACTCCATTATTAAGGAAGTAATAACAAAGCACTTTTATTTATGGAATGTTAGTAATATCTGACAAATGTGTTGGAAAAATTTTAGAGATGGTCAGGAGAAAGCACAAGGAGGAGCTCCTATCAGCATTTTGAAGGACTATTTGCTGTTGTGACTCCTTGATCTGTTCTACTGATCTCACCAACCACTCACTATATAGCAATTTCCTGTGCAACGTTGCAATGAAAATGAAGATTTGGAGAATGCAATCTCCAAAAGGAGGGAGGAAGAAGATGGCGGCGCGACACAGCACACGCGGCCGTTCCGAATGATATCGTATGTGTTAACTAGGGGGCCGTGCACAATCCGGATTTGATGGAGGCAGCCCTGAGAAGCACGGAGGAACACCTGGAGAAACTTCTGAAATGCCCGCTTCGCTGCCGCTGCTACTGTGCGATCGAGAATCTCCGGAGGGGAAGGCCCCAAATCCTCAGCTTTGCCTATTGCCTGTTGCCGGGGTCGAAGCGCTCAGCAGAGATGGTGCTCGGTGTCGGAGAGCTGGTCGGAGGCTCGGAGTTTTCGGACGGACTTGGAGTCGGACTGTGGTCGGATGCTTCCAGGATGCTGCATCGGCAAGTTTGCAGCGCTGAACGTTCACCATCTGCGTGAGAAGATGGGACTTTCGAGAGACTTTGAGACTTTTTACCATGCCATGGTCTGTTCTTTATCAAATTACAGTATTGCTTTGGACTATGTTATAATTATGTGGTTTTTGTCAGTTTTGTCATGTTTCTGTGATATCATTCTGGAAAAACATTGTATCATTTCTTAATGCATGCATTATTAAATGACAGTAAAAGAGGACTGCGTGTCCTCATGATCATAATAATCAACAGCTTTGCATGAAGGCAGTCTGTTATATGCACTGTGTCAATCAAAAGAACATGGCAAAGTATACAGAATGAATTCCTCCATCAATAATTATTAGGATCCAATACTGTTTTATAGTAGTATTAGTAATGTTCTAATTCGTTCTGTATTTAGTTAAATTCATAATCTGATACATAGTTAAAAATAGTAGTCTTTTTTATACGTTTTTAATTATTTCTATGAAACTTTGACTAATTGAGGCAGCCATTTAACTGGTTCCGAAGTGTCCCAATGAAACAGAATCCAATGTAATGTGGTCTGTACAACCTTTACAATGGTCTCTTCTACAACACAGAAACCAGACTGGATGCCCGTTTTGCAGAGCATCTGCATTTGGTCTGTAGGGGGCAGAGTACAGAACTCTGATGCTTGCCACTTTTATTCTCCATTCCACTCTAATCCACCTGGTTGAGGCCTCTTGCAATATTATAATGAGTGCCAACATAAGTTTAAGGCCCACTGGTTATTTGGGGATAACCTTCTGTATTTGTTAATGGATTCTCCGGCTTTAACTACTCAACTTTCTTTGCCTGTACCAGCATCAGTCATATCTGCTGAAATCATTGGTTTGTGTATTGGCTTGGCTTTTCCTCTGAAGGCTGGGACATCTTACTGCCTTGTTTGTCACAATTTTCAACATTCAACTGTTTGTATTTTCACTCTCTTAACAGCTTGCATTTTGTAGATTTTCTTCATTTTTTTCCCCGTCTTACTGTCCTCATTAGCTCATTGACCTGACATCCTCCTCGATTCTGGCCTCATCCTATCTGGAGTCTGGATACTAACTATCCTTTTGCCCCACAGCTTGATGTTAACTTATTTTTACTTCCCAGTTTTGATACAAAAAAAATCTTCCACATGAAACATTAATTTCCTTTTTCCACAGATGCTGACTGAACTACCAAATACTTCCAGTGTCTCCTGTTTTTATTGCAGATTTCCAGCATCTTAGCTATTTTAGTTTTTATTTAAGGATGAACAGTCAATGAAGTGTCTGGATTTTCAGAAGACTTTCAAAAAAAAAATCATGACAGCATTAAAAATTATAGTGGTTTGAGGATAATATATTATCATGAACTGAAAATTGGTTGATGAACAGAAAATAATTTGGAATAATCAACTTATTTTCAGCATGCTAGGCCATAACCAGCAGGTACCATTGAGATCATAGCTGGAATTACAGCTATTTCCAATGATTTTGATGAGGGTCTCAGTGTAATACAGTCAAGTTTGCTCAGGATACAAAGCCATGTGGACCAGGATGAGGATGTAGATAAGTCTCACTGGGATACAGACAGGCTAGATGAAGACACGGAATGTAATATAGAAAAACAGAAGGTCATCTACTTTAGTTGAAAAGTTAGAATTTTCTCTTTTCCAAATGGTGAGACTGAAAGGCGATCAGAGGAACTGAAATGTCCTTGTACTTAAAGCACCAAAAAATTACCATGTAGCTTAGCAATTAAGAAGTCAAATGATATGTTGCACTTTACTGCAAGAGGATTTGAAACAAGAGCAGAGGTGCCTCGCTCTAAATTATACAAGGCTCCAGTGAGACTGCATCTGGAATATTATGTAGAAGTCTGGTCTCTTTACTTAAGAATATATTTGTGATAAGAGTGCAAAGGATCATCAGATTGTTCATAGAAAAGCAGGTTGAGGAGAAATTACACCAACTACATCCTCCTTAGAAACATTCAAACTTCTTACAGGTTCTTGACAGGATAGGCACAAGACTTCAATGACGTAATTGAGTTGAGGTACCAGAAAGAGGCCTCTCCACGAAATTCATCTGAAGTCTTGATATCCGGTAAAGTCCTAACCTTGACACTCAGAACTATTTCACAACTTTGAAAAGTGGTGTAATTATTAACGGAGATGTCTAGAACAGGAGTCAGTCACAAAATGAGGCTTCAGTCAAATAGTATGGATAGGAGGAAATCTTTCTTCAAAGAGCAGAAACTGAACCTTTGTTTCTCTACACAAGGTGACTGTGGAGCCTCTGTCGCTGAGTATATTCAATACAGAGAATAATAATTTTAAAAAAGGATATCAGAAATTTGGAGTTGTTGCTAGAAAGTGGCAGTGAGTTTGCCATAATCTTATTGAAGGGCAGAGCACTCACATGGGACTGAAGAGCCTAATTACTGCTTTTATTTTACTTATGCTCTTTGCAAATTTGTACCCAAACTGGAATAAGGGTTGTTAAGATAAAAACAATTAACTTCAGCACTTACTTGCACACAACCTGCCAACATTTCATACAAGATGTGGGCACGTTTCTTCATTACTCTCACATCCGCTAAAGTCGAATCTGCACATTGTCCATTCTGAATAGGATTCATAAATCTGTTCCTGAATTCCTTTATTGAGCCAAGAAGATTCTCTTTAATGAAATTCACCATACAGTGATCTGCAGAAGAAACATTCCAAACATTTAGATTCAGACTTCCTATGAGTGCTACCCCACACCATTAGCTGCCTAATTCCCAAAATTAGCTACCAGTTGGAAAGCCAATCTACCTGTCGTGGGTGGTCCTAGAGGATAGTAGTTAATGCATTGTGTGGCACAAAACTTTAATGACGTAACTGAGTTGAGGCCTCTCCGTGAAACTCATCTGAGGTCTTGATATCCAGTAAAGTCCTAACCTTGACACTCAGAACTATTTCACAACCCTTGAAAAGTGGTATAAATACTTAAAAGTATATGAAAAAGTTCAAATGAAGAAATTACAAAATATTCTCAATTAAAATCATTATAAAACATGCAACTTGTTTTATTTACTGCATGTCTTCTTTCTCAGCTAAACAACCCTCATTCAAATATAAATGTTAGCTCAATCTTGCTCCAAGAAACTTGTATGGATACATGGACAGGAAAATATGATCTAGATGCAGGCAAATCAGACCAACTCAGGATGATACCTTGGTTGGTGCACACGTGTTGGGGCCAAAGGGATTGCTTTATCAGTTTCCACTTTCAATGATCTGCTGGAGGTACTTCGTACTTTTCAAAGCTTTAAGTATTCCATTTAGTTCACAGACACAATTTTTGTATTCTACTTGTACATACTCTGCATCATACTGAAGCACACAAGTACCTCTGCTTCCTCAGGTAGCTAAACAAAATTGGCATGTTCCCTTTGACACTCATCAATTTTTACATATACAACACAGAAAACATCCTCTCCTGGAGCATCACAGCTCAGTATGGCCACTGCTCTGCTCAAGGCTACAAGAAACTTCAGAGTCGTAAACACAGCTCAAGTTACATAAACTAGCCTCCCCTCCATGGACTCTGGTCTGCACTGAAGAACATACATTACAGTGCAATCTGACCCTTAAGCCCATGACATCATGCTAACATTTTAACTTACTCTAAAACCAATTTAACCCTTCCCTCCTACTGTACATAACCCTCCATTTTTCTATCACCCATGTGCCTAAAAGTTTCTTAAAATTTCCTAATGTATCTGCCTCTACCATCACCACTGACAGAGCATTCCACACACCCACGACTCAGTGTAAAGAACTTACTTCTGATATCCCCTCTATACTGTTTTCCAATTACCTTAATAGTATGTTCTCTTATTGGCCACAGCTACCCTGGGAAAAGAGCACTGGCTGTCCACTATCTTGTACACCTTTATCAGGTCATCTCTCATCTTCCTTCACTCCAAAGAAAAAAGCCCTAGTTTGCTCAAACTTATCTTCATAAGATATGCCCTCTAGTCCAGGAAGCATACATCCTTCTTATAATAAAGTTGACCAGAACTTAACTCAATACTCTGTGGTGCAACAAAGGTTTTATAGAGCTACAACACTGCCCTGAAGTTCTTGAACTCAATCCCTCGATTAATGAAGGCCAACACACCATATGCCTTCTTAACAACCCCATCAACTTGTGCAACATCTCTGAGGGATCTCTGGGCGTGGACTCTAAGATTCCTCTGTTTCTCCATAGTGCCCCAAGAATCCTGCATTAACCTCGTATTCTGCCTTCAAATTTGACCTTTCAAAATGCATCAATTCATACTTCGAGTGAACTCCATCTGCCAATTCTCAACCCAGCTCTGCACTGTCAATGTCCTGTTGCAACCGACAACTCTCCACACTATTCACAACTCCACCAACTTTTGTGGTCATTTCCAAACTTATTAACCCACCCTTCAACTTCCCCATTCAAGCCATTTATAAAATTTACAAAGAGCAGGGGTCTCAGAACATATCCTTGTGGAACAGCACTGGTCATCCACCTCCAAGCAGAATACTCTCCATCTACTATATCCACCTTCTATGACAAGCCAATTCTGTATCCACACAGCCAATTTTCCCTGGATCCATGACTCTCGACTTCCTACAGCTTTGGTAAGTCTGCCAACATAATCAAAAATAACACCCACCCATTCTCCTCCCTCCTAGCAGGCACAAGAAATACAAGCCTGAAAGCATGCACCGCCAGGTTCAAGGACAGCTTGTAACCAATTGTTAAAGGACTATTGAATGGTCCCCTATTATGATAAAGTGGCCTCTTAACCTTAATCTATCTCGTAATGATCTTGAACCTTATTGTCTTCTTATACTGCACTCTCTGCAATTGCAACACTTTATCCTCCATTCCAAGCAGCATACACACAAAACGTTGGAGAAACTCAGCAAGCCAGGCAGCATCTACGGAAAAGAATATAGTCGATGTTTCCGGCTGAGACCCTTCACCAGGACTGGAGAAAAAAGGAGTCAGAGTTAGAAGGTGGGAGGAGGGGAGGAAGAAACACAAGGTGATCGGTGAAACCGGGGAGTGGGGGGGTGGGGGAGAGAGAGAAGTAAAGAGCCCTACACCACCTCCTTCACTACTATTCAGGGACCCAAACAGTCCTTCAAGGTTAGGCAACACTTCACTTGAGAGTCTGTTGGGGTTATATACTGCATCCAGTGCTCCCGGTGTGGCCTCCCGTATATTTGTGAAATCTGACATAGATTGGGAAACTGCTTCGCCGAGCACCAATGCTCCATCCGCCAGAAAATGTGTGATCTCCCAGTGGACTTCCCATTCAGACATGCCAGTCCACGGCCTCCTCTATTGTCGCAATGAGACCACACTCAGGTTAGGGAAGCAATACCTTATATAGAGATCTTAATGATAGCGGAGTCCAGGGATATGGGAGAAAGCAGGAACGGGGTACTCATTGTGGATGATCAGCCATGATCACAGTGAATGGCGGTGCTGGCTTGATGGGCCGAATGGCCTACTGCTGCACCTATTGTCTAATATTCCGTCTGGGTAGCCTCCAAGCTGATGGCATGAACATCTATTTCGTGAACTTCCAGTAATTTCCCACCCCCCGCTCCCTTTCACCATTCCCGTTTCACCTTATTTCTTTATCTGCCCATCACTTCCCCCTGGTGCTCCTCCCCCTTTTCTTTCTTCCGTGGTCTCCTGTCCACTCGTATTAAATTCCTCCTTTTCCAGCCCTGTATCTCTTTCACCAATCAACTTCCCAGGACTTTACTTCACCCCTCCCCCGCTCATGATTTCACCCATCACCCTGTGTTTCTTTCTCCCCTCCCCAACCTTCTAATTCTGACTCATCTTCTTTTTTCTCCAGTTATGATGAAGGGTCTCGGTCCGAAACATCGACTATATTCTTTTCCATAGATGCTGCTTGGCTTGCTGAGTTCCTCCAGCATTTTATCTGTGTTGCTTGGATTTTCAGCTTCTGCAAATTTTCTCTTGTTTGTGCTTCAATCCTCCCTTTCATAATTGTTTTTCCTTGTACTACCTCAACACACTGATTTGATGCTCAAAGGATTCTTTGATTTGATTCAGTACAAAGATCTGTATGGATGTAATATAAAACCTCAATACATGTGAAAATAATAAACCAATTTAACATTTTAAATCAGTTGGACCTAATTTTCAGTTGTGTTAATTCCTGACATTTAAACATTAGTTTAACTTAAATAATAACAAGTTCAATCTTGGTATTTATATCACCAGAGTTGTTTTTTTTTTGCATTTCTTTGCCTTCAGCAAAGCCACAATGTTATTACCATTGGTGGAGCAAGTCCGGGATCAGATTATTTATTGACATACAGCGTGAAATAGGCCTTTCAAGCTGCATTGCCCAGCAACCCCAATTTCTTCTGAGCCTAACCACGAGCCAATTTACAATGGCCAATTAACTTACCAACTGGTATGTCTTTAGACTGTGGGAGGAAACTGGAACACCCAGAGGAAACCCAAGGAGTCACAGGGAGAATGCACTAACTCCTTACAGGAAACTGCAGGAACTGAATCTGGGTCACTGGTACTGTAACGTGTTGTGCTAACCACTATGCTACCATGCAGACCCTAAATTATTTAAGGAAAGTAGATAAATGAGGAGACAGGAATAGATAGTTAAGTTGAGAGATTTAATTTTGGAAAGGATTATTTGGAATGCAAACACTGGCAAAATCCATTTAGTTTGATTAGCTCATTCCGTGCTGTATTTGTTACATAAAACTAAAAACATTAACTTTCATGCCGCGTTCCACCAGCATTTTGTGCGTGTTGCTTGAACTTCCATGTTTAAAGTGTTCTGTAATTCATGACATCAATGCATTAAGAAGAAAATGATGTTAAAATAGGTACACCTACATTCAACAAGGTTATTTTGTAATGGTGTCCCTGTAAGAATGATCCTCCTCTTTGTTCGGATAGAATTCATCGCTTTTGATATTGCTGAAGCTTCATTCTTAAGCACATGTCCTTCATCACAGACAACAAAGTCCGGACCTGCACGAGAAAAGATTCATAAGGCACTTGTAAATCCTACAACCAAACAGTGATCACTGTAATAATGCAAGGCACAAATTCACTAATGAAGTTTCATAACTATAGTATAGGCTTCATTATTTTTGTTCCTGTTTTAAACATGGACAATGGTTAAAACCACCAGTCATACAACCTTGCTACATCAATTATTTGACCCAGTATCTAGCATGTAGTATATCAATAGGATAGGAGCTCTTCAATCACATCACAAAGATTAAAATATTTTAAACTTCAATTTCACTTATGTAAAATGCACATTAAATTATTTTCCCCATTCTTTCCAAGACTGGAGCTAGCAGTGAAACTCTGATTAATAGGCCTTCTGGCAACAAATTATTTAGATATAAAGGTTTCATAAGATATGTGGTAAATAAGCTATAAATATTACATTTATTACTATTTAATCTACAACAAGCAAACTTTAAATTGAATAACAAACATTATGAAACATTATTAGTGTATTTCTGTTACAGTAAGCAATGAAAAGGCTGTACAGTAAAACTTCGACAAGCATCAACATACTAAAACTTCAGAGGTATTGTAGTAATCCCCCCCCCCCCAATCTCCATGCCTCAATTTAAAAATGCAGAATAAGGTTCTAAATCAGCTGCAGTTTCAAAGGACATAAACCCACACCACCAGGTTATTATCCTTCAACTATCCGGCCCTTGAACCAAAAGGGATAACTTCACTCACCAACCCCCCCATCACTATTCCCACAACCTTGACTCACTTTCAAGGACTCTTCAACTCATGTTCTTGATATTTATTATTATTAATATTTTCTCCTTTGTATTTGCACTGTTTGCTGTCTTTTGCACACTGGTCGTTTGCCCTTCCTGTTTGGTGTATTCTTTCATTGGTTCTATTGTGTTTCTTGAATTTACTGTGTATGCCCATAAGAAAACGAATCTTAAGGTGACATACATGTACTTTGATAACAAAGTTACATTGAACTTTGAAACTACTGATCTTAAATTCATTTCATGAAATTTTAGGCTTTGGCCACTATGGGGCGAAGTAGTACATTGTCTGTCAAGCAGCCATTTTCATGCAGTTTAGTGAACCGAGTAAAGTACATAATTTTCCGCTCTCCATTTCTCACAGATCAAATGACTGATACCAATCCCTCATGGTTAAAGGTACAATACCCCGACTGAATTGTCCTACGATTCATAGAAGAAATTACACTAAATACTTCTCATCTGCAATGAATGCCATTTGATGTTTCCCAGTTACTTAGCATCAACATGTGCTTTGTGGGGTGCAATGTCTTCCTCCACCACATTCTCTCCTGACCCATTCTAGATAATAGAAATGAATATTCCAATTGCATTATAACCCAGAAATCAAAAATAAAACACATTTTAAACACTAGATTATGAAAATGATTTGAATTGTATTTTATTAAATGTTTCTTATGATGAATGATGCTAATGCTTCAATTTATTCAATTACAGCATTGCCAATATATTAGCTGAAGGAGATCAGATCCTACCCAAAACAACGCTTGCTAGAGTCAAAAAAACAGAAGAGAATTAGTGCTAGGTTTTGGAATCACCTTCCACATCTGTGTTGCTACCTCTGCAGGTGTTGTAAAAGAGTATTTAAATGGACAAAGAGGGGTGGAAGAGGGATTGGGGCCAAGGAAAAATATGACAGATCCCAAGGAAAATTAGCATCACCACCAACAAGGCAGACCATTTAAACCAGATTAACATCCCAGCTCATATTTCATAACTTTGTACAGACAATGTATTCAATTAGGAACCTTCAATCTATAAAATATCACTTTTCATTAGCTGTAAATTATGGTAGTCATTAATTTAAAAACTTCAAAAACACACAACTGTAATTGCCCATTCTGCACTAGCTTCACCTCAAGCACAGTGCATCACTCAATGAGGCTAAGTTTGCCTTAATTGCACGTTTCCTGTGCTCCATAATTTCCAAATGATTTAGATCAGGGGTTCCCAACCCGGGGTCCATGGACCCCTTGCTTAATGGTTTTGGTCTATGGCATAAAAGGATTGGGAAACCCTAAGATAGATTAAAACAAGCTACAATGTAATAAATGACTTTTAAGGAAGAACTCTAAGCTGCATGTTCAAGTATTTTAACATAAACTGCTTAAAGAATGTGCACTTAAACTTCAATTGTCTCCCAGTTCTAGACTCCTCAACCATTATATGAAGCACAAGTAACTGCAGATGCTGCAATCCACAGCAAAGGAAAAAGAAACAAACTGCTGAAGGAACTCAGTAGGTTAAGCAGCACTGTGGTGGTGGTGGAGGGGGGGGGGGGATGAATAATGCAGGGTCTCAGCCTGAACACTGATAATTCTTTTCCCTGAGATGCTGACCTTGGAAACCAAAGTAGCGTACCTGAACAATTGGCACCCTCTCACTCTCACCTCAATTATAAGCAAATGGCTTGAGAGGCTGGTTAAAGACCACATCTGCAGCATGCTACCACCCACACTGGACCTCCTACAATTCACCTACCAACGGAACTGGTCTACCGATGATGCCATAGCACTACACACCGTCCTCACTCACCTGGAGAAGAGGATGCACACATTGGAATGCTGTTCCTGGACTACAGTTCAGCATTTAGCACCGTAATTCCCTCCAGACGACAGGAAGCTCAGATACCTTGGCCTGCACCCCACCTTGTGCAACTGGTTGCTAGACTTCCTATTGAATCATCAACAGGAGGCAAGGACAGGTTCCCTAACCTCTGCCCCTTGACACAGATGCCTCCAAAGATTGTGTCCTGAGTCCCCTTCTCTACTCCCTTTACACGCACAACTGTACTGCCACATTTCCAATCTGCTGATCTGCTGACACGACTTTGATTGGCCTTATTTCTAGCTGTAATGAGACAGCCTACAGAGGATAGGTTGACACCCAGACACAGTGCTGCCAAGATAACAACCTCTCCCTCAATGTCGAAAAATCAAAAGAGGTGATTGTGGATTACATGATGAACTGAGACATGCTCGGCCCAATCAACATCAATGGCTCTGCAGTTGAGAGGAGGAGTAGTTTCAAGTTTCTCAGTATACACATCACCGATGATCCCAGCTGGTCTGTACACACTGGCTTTGTGGCGAGGAAAAAAGCATAACAGCATCTCTTCTACCTCAAGGGTTTGAAGTAGCTTGGCATGGGCCCCCAAATTCTTCAGGGGCATCATTGAGAGCATAATGACTGGCTGTATCACTACCTGGTATAGGAACTGTGCCAACTTTGATCGCTGGGCACTGCAGAGTGTGGTACAGACAGCCCAGTGCATCTGTGGAAGTTAACTTCCCTCCATTGAGACATTTCCAGCAGCAGGTACAGAAAGAAGGCCTGGAAGATCATTGGCGACACCAGTCACCCCAAACATAAACTGTTTCAGCTGCTTTCATCTGGCAAACACTACTGCAGTGCTAAAGCCAGGACCAACAGGTTACAGGACAGCTTCTTTCTACAAGCCATTAGACTTTTAAATTCACAAGTCTCTACATTGCAATGGAGTCACAATGCAAAGATTTTTACTCCCTCGTTGTGGGATGGATGTAAGATCTAAATAAATTGTAAATTCAATCCACTGAGTTCCTCAAGAAGTTTGATTTTTGCTCCAGCATAAAAGTTTATTTTTAAACCATGTATCTCCTGTTATTATATTGAAAACTAATCGAGTCATCCAGTTGTTTATGTCTCAGAAAGCACATATTTACCATGTCCAGTCATACACAATTCTTTTTTTTTTTTGAAATCTAATACATTTCTGGAAAACACATATTGCACCCTCAAAAGAACCATAAATCCAGTGCAGTATCCAGAATTGCTCACCATATTCCCAGTTTGGATTGATTGTGGTTTTGCTCAGCTGTAGCTCAATTCACAGTCACAGTCATACAGCACAGTAGTGGCCCCTTCAACTATTCAGTCCATGCTGACCAAGATGCCCATCTAAGATAGTCCTACTTGCCTATATTTGACCCACATCCCTCTAAACAGCTCCCATCCATGTAACCGTCAAAGTGATTTTTAAATATTGTTTAATGTACCTGCTTCAACCACTTCCTCTGGCAGCTCACTTCATACACGGACTGCCCTCTGGGTGGAAAAAGGTATCCCTCAGTTTCCAACTGAATCTCTCTCCACACACTTTAAACCCATGCCCTCTAGTCGCTGGTTCTTCAACCATGTGTAAAAAGACTATGCATTCACACTGCCTATGCCCCTCATGATTTTATGCACCTCTGTGATATCACCCATCATTATCATACAATCCAATGAATAAAAGTCCTAGATTGCTCAACTTATGTATTTTTTATATTTGCACAATTTGCAGCATATTGATTTTCAATCCTTATCTAGTTTTTCATAAATTCTATCTTTTTTTATTTTCCTGTAAATGTTTGGGGAAAAAAAATCAAGGTAGTATATGATAACATATGCACTTTGATAATGATAATGAATTAACTGATACTTGACCAAAGGCCAAACTGTAACATTAACTCTTTCTCTCTGTACAGATGTTGCTTATTCTGCTGAGAATTCTCAGCATTTCTGCTTGTATTTCAGATTTGTAGCTTCAGCTGTTTTTTTTTGAAAATCAAGAATTTATAATATACTCCAGAAATTTCTCAAAAGTGGACATCAGATCAATTGTTCTTCAATTACCAAGAAACCATAAATTTCTTTAGTATGGAAAATGCACTATTTTCCAGCCTAAGTTCTCCATTTGAAAAAGAGTCTGACTACTTAACCATCTATGCCGTTTATAATTTTTACATGCATTTAATCTTGGCCTCATTTAGCAGAGAGGTTTAAGTCCCTGATCGAGGGATCAGGTGAAGGGATGTGTTGCATCTCCTACAGCTGCAGGGAAAAAGTCAGAGGTCCTTTCAACTACCAGTGTCTGTCTCAAAAGTGGTGCCACAGGTGTATAGGGTCATAAAGAAAGCTTTTGGCACATTGGCCTTCATTAATCAAAGTATTGAGTACAGGAGATAGGATGCTATGTTGTAGTAGTACAAGATGTTGGTAAGGCCAAGTCTGGAGTATTGTGTGCAGTTTTGGTCACTTACCCACAGGAAAGATATAAATTAGGTTGAAAGAGTATAGAGAAAATTTACAAGGATATTGCCGGGACTGGAGTACCTGAATTGAGGAAAGACTGAATAGATTAGGACTTTTTTCCTTGGAATGTAGAAGACTGAGTGGAGATTTGATAGAGGTATACAAAATTACGAGGGGTATACATAGGGTAAATAAATGAAAGCAGGCTTTTCCACTGAGGCTGGGTGGGATGACAACTAAAGGTCATGGGTTAAGGGTGAAAGGTGAAAAGTGAAAAGTTGAAGGGAAATCTGAGGGGAAACTTCTTCACTCAGAGGGTTGTGAGAGTGTGGAACGAGGTGCCTGTTATAGTGGCCCATGCAAGCCCAATTACAAAGTTTAAGAGAAGTCTGGATAGGTACACGGACGGTAAGGGTATCGAGGGCTATATTCCCAGTACAGGATGATGCAGTAGGCAGTTTTAATGGTTCAGCATGGACTAGACGGGCTGAAGGGTTTCTGTGCTGTACTTTTCTATGACTCTGTAAGACGTTACCTCACAAAAGTTTGGCAGCCTCCGCAATGATGAAGTTTTTCAGCCTGAATAGGACAATTTAAAATGTAGTATGCTGTGGATGTCTATACATAGTAGTTGCATTATATAATATGCTGCATATATAGTTGAGATATATTGAGCAGAGTTTATTGCTAAGCAGGGAGGAGTGTTGTGTATTTAATATTTCAACAACATTTGAGTGAGTGAGTGTGTGTCTGTGAGTGAGTGTGTATCTGTGCGTACACGCGTGCGCGTTTATTTATTTAATTTGCATTCTTGTTCCTTTAAATAATTCATTACAGGTTACATGTACAAATACAGGTGTCCCCTGCTTTTCGAACGTTCAATTTACGAAACCTCACTGTTACGAAAGACCCACATTAGTTCCCTGTTTTCGGTAACAGAAGGTGTTTTCACTGTTACGAGAAA
The DNA here is from genome assembly GCF_030028105.1 of Mobula birostris. Taxonomy (NCBI): domain Eukaryota; kingdom Metazoa; phylum Chordata; class Chondrichthyes; order Myliobatiformes; family Myliobatidae; genus Mobula; species Mobula birostris. The sequence continues at coordinate 122,481,785 of NC_092379.1, read as the reverse complement.
AGGCAACGTGCGATAAGAATCAGCGCACGCCCCGAGCAGCTGCTCCCCCCCCCCCCCCAGATTTAGAACGGCATTCTAGCCGGCACTGCTTAAACACGTCCCTGTGAGCAGCCGTTAGCAAGATGAGTTCCACGGTATCTGAAAAGCCTAAAAGAGCTCCTAAGGGTGTTACACTTAGCGTAAAACTAGACATGATTAAGCGTTTCAATCATGGTGAACGAAGTGAGGACAAGGTGAGTTTGGCTTGTGGAAGTTGACAAAGATGATGTTGAAGAGGTTTTGGCATCCCATGACCAAGAACTGATAGATGAAGAACTGATGCAATTGGAAGAGGAAAGGATAACAATCAAAACCGAATGTAGTAGCCAACGGACTGAAAGTGAAGTCGTCCAGGAACTGAACGTGAAGCAACTGCGTGAGATTTTTGCTGCAATGATAAAGTACAACTTTAATTTTGAAAGAGTACGTCGGTTTACGGCATATTTGCAGGATGGTTTGAGTGCTTACAAAGAACTGTATGATAGAAAAATGCACGAGGCTAGCAGTCAAGCAAGCCTTCCACATCAGCCACAGCAGACAACAAACCTCAACCTTCGACATCGAGGCAGACACAGAAGATGACCTGCCTGCCCTGATGGAAACAAACCACTTCGACCCCTGAGCCTCGGAGAATGCAGCGGTAGCCGGGACGCACCCAGCACATCTTTAAGAAAAAAGTCGAAATAAACAAGCTAATTAATTAGGTGCCGGGCGGCACCTAATCAATTAGCTTGTTTATTATGGCTTTTTTTCTTAAAGATGTGCTGGGTGTGTCCCGGCTACCGCTGGACTCCTGCATGCTTCGCAGCAATGTATCGGTCAGCGGCCCAGAGGGTGGGGACCAATGCACAACCTCAACCTCCAACGACTCAGCCTAACACACCATCATCAATGTGCTCTGCACTGTCTTCCCGATTCTGGTAAGTGATACTACACTGTACATACATTATTACTACTTTATATCGGCTGTGTATTTTTATGTGTTATTTGGTATGATTTGGCAGCTTCATAGCTTAAAACTTACTGGAGAGCGCTTGCGCCGTGTTTTTGCCAACAGCGCTTGCGTGAGATTTTCGCTACAGAGAACAGTGCGACATTAATTGTAGAAAAGTATTTCTACTTTATATAGGCTGTGTATTTATCATATCATTCCTGCTTTTACTATATGTTACTGTTATTTTAGGTTTTATGTGTTATTTGGCACGATTTGGTAGGTTATTTTTGGGTCTGCAAACGCTCACACATTTTTCCCATATAAATAAATGGTAATTGCTTCTACCCTTTACGACATTTCGGCTTATGAACCGTTTTGCAGGGACGCTCTACCTTTGGATGGCGGGGGAAATCTGTATGTGAAATGCGTATGTTACTCTACCAAGTGATAAATAAGCCCCTTGCTTAAACACTAAGGTTAGCCCTGCATTTCGAACTCCCGTATCTTCATTTGAATTATTTTAATATCTTAAAGTCACAAAATATAACTGGTGCTTCGCTGTCTCCAAGGGAGTTTGATGAGGTTTGGAGCTGTGTGTGCAGCCTGGAAGCCAAGAAGCCTGGAGATGGGACACGAGCCTATGATTGACTTCATTTCTTGCCGATTAAAGTATCAGGCAAGATTGAAATTAATGAGAACGAGAGCAGAAGGCAAACAGGCGTTCAGTGCCATCTGCCTGCGCTTGACTGGTCTCTCTCTCTCTCCCTCTCAATGCTGCCAGGGGGTCCTGGGTCTCAGATAAGGATTAATCAACATGGTTTGTGGATTGGACTCTGTAGTTCATGTTGCAGTATGTGTGTTTGTGGTTTCTCCTTTTTTATTGTTATTTTTGTGTGATTTTGATTGGGGTGGACTGGCTCTATGGTCTGCAATCAACGCTAAATTGAACTGAACTGAACATTCCTAGACTTTTTCAATGACTTTGTAGTCTGATGTTTTATATTCTGTATTTTTCACCCGTTTTTGCCGTTTGCTCAATTTGTTCTTTTCTTTACACGTTGGGTGTTTGACGTTTTACTTGAACGGGTTCCCTGGTGTTTGTTTTGTGGCTCTTTGCGGGAGGACGAATCTTAGGGTTGTAAACTGCATACATACTTTAATAATAAATGTACTTTGAATCTTCAAGCTTTTTGATTTTCATCCAATTTCAACTCCCCTTCAGATTCCCACTCTGATCTACAGTATGCTTCCTCAGCCTCTTACTCTGCTGTGGTGAGTCAAGTGCAAACAAGAACCTTCATATTCCTCTTTGATTGCTTGCAACCCAATGGTATGAAGATAGAATTTTCCAATTTTATGGTAACCCACTCTCCATGTTCCTTTCCCATTCCCATCAGTTCACTCAGGGTTTCTCTCCGTCTGCCTTTCCATCTGTCCCATCTTCATCAGACAAGTTCATCACTCTCCCCCATCTGCTTCCACCTGTCCATCATCCCTCCTTTATCCTGAGCAACAGTCACAACACGCTGGAGGAGCTCAGCAGGTCGGGCAGCATCCGAAGAAACGATCAGTCAATGTTTCGGGTCAGAACCCTTCCTCAGGACTGTAGAGGGAAGGGGCAGAGGCCCTATAAAGAAGGTGGGGGGAGGGTGGGAAGGAGAAGGCTGGTAGGTTCCAGGTGAAAAACCAGTAAGGGGAAAGATAAAGGGGTGGGGGAGGGAAGCAGGGAGGTGATAGGCAGGAAAGGTGAAGAAGGAATAGGGGAAAGTACAATAGGTATTAGAAGGAGGCGGAACCATGAGGGAAGTGAAAGGCAGCTGGGGGAGGGGGCAGAGTAAAATAGGGATAGGGGAAGGGAGAGGGAGGGAACTGCCAGAAGTTGTGGAATTCTATATTCATACCAAGGGGCTGGAGACTACCTAGACGGTATATGAGGTGTTGCTCCTCCAACCTGAGCTTAGCCTCATAATGGCAGTAGGGGAGGCCATATATGGACATATCCGAATGGCAATGTGAAGCAGAGTTGAAGTGGGTGGCAACCGGGAGATCCTGTCTGTTGTGGCCGATGGAGTGGAGGTGCTCAACGAAGCGGTTCCCCAATCTGCGTCCGGTTTCACTGATGTAGAGGAGGCCGCACCAGATGCAATAGATGACTCCAACAGACTCACAAGTGAAGTGTTGCCTCACCTGGAAGGACTGTTTGGGGCCCTGAATGGTGGCAAGAGAGGAGGTGTAGGGGCAAGTGTAGCACTTATGCTTACAGGGATAAGTGCCGGGTGGGAGATCTGTGGGGAGGGACGTGTGGATCAGGGAGTCACGGAGGGACCAATCCCTGCGGAAAGCAGAGGGGGTGGAGGGGGAAAGATGTGCTTAGTGGTGGGGTCCTGTTGAAGGTGGCAGAAGTTGTGGAGGATAATGTGCTGGATCCGAAGGCTGGAGGGGTGGTAGGTGAGGACAAGGGGAACTCTGTCCCTGTTGCGGTGGCGGGAGGATGGGGTGAGGGCCGAAGTGTGGGAAATGGAGGAGATGCAGGTGAGGGCATCATTGATGATGGCAGAAGGGAAACCACGATCCTTAAAGAAAGAGGACATTTGAGGTGTCCTGGAACAGAAAGCCTCATCCGGGGAGCAGATGCAGCGGAGACGGAGGAACTGGGAATAGGGAATGGCATTTTGCATGTGGCAGGGTGGTAAGAGGTATAGTCGAGGTAGTTATGAGAGTCAGTGGGCTTGTAGATGATGTCAGTGGACAGTCTGTCTCCAGAGATGGAGACCGAGAGATCGAGAAAGGGGAGAGAAGTGTCCGTGATAGACCAAGAGAATTTGAGGAATGGGTGGAAGTTTGAAGTAAAGTCGATGAAATTGACGAGCTCAGCATGGGTGCAGGAAGCAGCACCAATGTAGTCGTCAATGTAGCAAAGGAAAAGTTGGGGAGCAGTACCAGAATAGGTTTGGAGCACAGACTGTTACACATAGCCAACGAAGAAGCAGGCATAGCTGGGGCCCATGTGAGTGCCCATAGTTACACCCTTGGTCTGAAGAAAGTGGGAAGAGCCAAAAAAGAAGTTAAGTGTGAGTACCAATTCCACCAACCGGAGGAGGGTAGTGGTGGTGGGGAACTGGTGAGGTCTATTGTTCCAGAAAGTAGTGGAGGGCTTTGAGGCCATCTTGATGAAGAATGGAGGTGTATAAGGACTGGACATCCATAGTGAAAATGAAGCGGTCAGGACCGGGGAACTGGAAGTTACTGAAGAGGTGGAGGGCATGGGATGTATCCCGGACGTAATTGGGGAGGGACTGAACTATGGGTGACAAAATGGAGTCCAGGTAGGCAGATACAAGTTCAGTGGGACAGCAGCAGGCAGAAACTATGGGTCTACCGGGACAGTAAGGCTTGTGGATCTTGGGGAGAAGGTAAAACCAAGCGGTACGGGGTGTGGGAATTACGAGTTTAGCGGCTGAGGATGGAAGGTCTCTCGAGTTGATAAGGACGGTGATGGTACGGGAGACAATGGCTTGATGTTTTTTGGTGGGGTCCTGTTCCAGGGGTAATTAAGAGGAAGTGTCAGAGAGCTGCCGTTTGGCCTCAGTGAGGTAGAGGTCCGTCCGCCAGACTACTACGGCACCACCTTTGTTTGCGGGTTTGATGGTGAGTTTGGGATTAGTGCGAGGAGAGTGGAGGGCAGTGTGTTCATAGCGAGTGAGGTTGGAACAGGAGAGAGGAGTGGTGAAGTTGAGACGGTTGATGTCTTGGCCACAGTCTGTCTGAACATAGAATTCTCCAACTACCGGTAATTCCCTCCCCCTCCCTTCCCCTATCCCTATTTCACTCTGCCCCCTCCCCCAGCTGCATCCCTCATGGTCCCACCTCCTTCTACTACCCATTGTGTTTTCCCCTATTCCTGCTTCACCTTTCCTGCCTATCACCTCCCTGCTTCCCCTCCCCCACCCCTTTATCTTTCCCCTTACTGGTTTTTCACCCGGAACCTACCAGCCTTCTCCTTCCCACCCTCCCTTCACCTTCTTTATCCGGCCTCTGCCCCTTCCCTCTTCAGTCCTGACAAAGGGTTCCGGCCTGAAACGTTGACTGATCGCTTCCAGGGATGCTGCCCGACCTGCTGAGTTCCTCCAGCGTGTTGTGAGAGTTGCTTTGACCCCAGCATCTGCAGAGTATTTTGTGCTCCTTTATCCTGATGTAGCCATGGACATCATTCCTCATTATCCACACCAACAACTACTTTGGTGTCATTTGCAAACTTACTCATCACATCTCCTACATTCACAACCATTGTTGTTAATACATATCACAAGCTATAACAGTCCAAGTACCAAGCGTAGCAGAACACTGCTGGTTAGTCTTCAGATCAGAAAAGCATCCTTTACTACTACCCTGTCTTTCGAATTAATTCTGGATCCAATTAGTCAGCTCAACTTGTTCCCATGTGCTTTAACCTTCTGGACTAGCTACGAGATGAAAACCCATTAAATGCCACAATCTAATGTAATTCGTGAGGTAGGAATCCCTGCTTGTACAAAGACATACTGACCATCCTCAATCAGCCACTGCTTATTCTTTGGTAGTTTCTCTAATTATTTCCCCATCACTGAAGTAGTTCCTTAAGCTAGTGAGGATAAGCTCACACTATCTACTAAATGCTCCCAATGGCGTGCATCTCATATAGCCTCTGACAACCATGTCCAGCTCCTGGCCTTCATGTGTGGCATAGCTACTAAGCCCAGTGGTACCATTTCTATTGACGGCAGAAGGGGCAAACGCGGGTTACTCGCCCCTTAAAACCGGTTGCTTTGGGCAGATGGGGCTCATCAGCCGTGGTTGGCAACTCATCTGGAAGGAAAACTCTAACCTTAAATCTCCACTGCCTTGTGGCCAAACCCACTCATGTGGAAGGCTTAGGGAGTACACACCCTGAGGAATTTCCAGTTCCTAAGGCAGTCCTATATTGAGTTTGCAATGATTGGCAACTCCTGGACAATGCTGGTGCTAAGCTGTGTTGATCTCTGTTGTTCCTTTGGATCCATCAGGGGAGGGGGAGCCTACTACATGGGCAACATCTAGCTCTCCATATTGTATTGCCCTGGCTTGCACATCATGCAGACAGCTGGATCGTAACATAATCAAACCCAACCAATGGAGGGCCTCAACTGATGGAAGTATGCAGCTATCTCTGCTGCCTTTATTAAGTAACAAAACATTAGCTGTCCTCAAATAATGTTAAGCTACCATGGTCTGCGGTGGGCATAGGAAGCTGGGAGGGAGTACTACATTTTGCATTCTCTTGATAAATTTCATGTATAACATCCACAGAGCAACTCAAATATTCTAAACATAACTAGTTCTATAGCGATAGTTAATGAGAAATATACACAAACATATTTTGATGAATAACAAGGATGGGGAGGGAAAGCAAAATAAAATTAAAATCTATTGTTCAATCAAGAAAGTCCTTTATCTAAAATACAACATGGTCAGTGCACAGAGAAAAGCAATCACAGCAATCAAGTTTAAAAAGACCAATTACCTTTAAGAGTTCAAAAAGTTTTTTTGGGGGGAAATAAGTAGGCTTTTTTTGAAAAAAGTCAAAACTGCAAGATAAGAATCAGCTGACTTTTCAACTTTCTGGAGATGAAGGTCATTACCAAAGTTACTGCAATCTGGCAACCATTTACAATTATAAATTGATGTTAACACCCTTCCCTGCTACAGCCACCGGCAAAGTTGAACAACATTTTCAATATTTTTTTTTTTGAAGTATTTATCATGGTATTTTCTCTGGTGCTGCAAATAGTTTGTTTCGTCAATATTTTCATTTTCCAAGAACTGTTAATGAGGTCAGAACAATTGGATCACTGACGTGCAGCTAAGAAATTCTGCTTCACAAAACTTAGAAAATAAGGTGATATGTATTGCAAATTCTTAACCTACTCTCCTGCATCGAAGACCAAAAAACTAACTGCATAAAACAATCATAAATATCAAATTTTAGAAGTGAAAACAAAATATCATGGCATAAGTGTAGAATGAACAATTAGTAGATCATAAGACCTGAGTAGAATTAGGCCATTTTGCCCCCCCAAGTCTGCTCCGCTATTCCAGCATGGCTGATTTATTATCCCTCTCAACCCTGCTCTCCTGCCTTCTCCCTGTAACTTTTGACACTGATTAATCAAGAACCTATCAACCTCTGCCTCAAATTGCCCAATGACTTGGCCTGCACAGCAGCTTGTGGTGAAGAATTACACAGATTCACCACCCTCTGGCTAAGGAAAATTTTCCTCATCTCTGTTCTAAATGGATGTCCTTCAATTCGGGGGCTGTACCCGCTGGTCCAAGATTCCCCCACTATAGAAAACATCATGTCCACGTCCACTCTACTTTTCAATATTAAATAGGTTTCAATGAGATCCTCTTCCTCATTCTTCTAAATTCCAGCCAGCATCGGCCCAGAGCCATCAAACACTCCTCACATATTAACCTTTTCAATTATTCTCGTGTACCTACTCTGGACTCTCTCCAATGCCAGTACATCCTTCCTTAGATAAAGGGCCCAAAACTGCTCACAATACCTCAATTATAGTCTGCTCAATACCTTATAAAGCCTCAGCATTACATCCTTGCCTTTGCATTCTAGGCTTCTTAAAATGAATGCTAACACTGCATTTGCCTTCCTTACCACCGACTCAACCTGCAATTTAACCTTTATGGAATCCCACATGAGGACTCCCAGGTCCCTTTGCACCTCTGATTTTTGAATTTTCTCTCCATCTACTAAATAGACCATGCCTTTATTCTCCCTGCCAAAGTACACAACCATACACTCCCTATACTACATTCCATCTGTCACTTCTTTGCCCATTCCTCCAATCTGCCTAAATCCTTCTGCAGACTCCCTACCTCCTCAATGCCTCCTGCCCTTCCCCCATCTTCACATCCTCCACAAACTTGCCCATAAAGCCATCAACTCCTTCATCCAAACCATTGACATACAATGTGAAAAGAAGCGGCCCTAACACCAACATCTCTGGAAAAGCACTAGTCACTGGTAGCCAACCAGAAAAGGGTCCTTTATTCCCACTCTTTGTCCCCTGTCAGTCAGACAGCCAATCTTCTGTCAGTCTAGTACCTTTCCCATAATACCATGAGCTCTTATTTTGTTCAGCAGACTCAGGTACAGCACCTTGTCAAAGACTTTTTGAAAATCCAAATAAACAACATCCATCGACTCTCCTTAGCCTATCCTACTGTTATTCCCTCAAAGAATTCCAACAGATTTTATCAAGCAAGATTTCCCTTTGAGAAAACCAGCTGACGTTGGCTTATTTTATAATGTGCCTCGAAGTACCCAAAATCATTAATACTAAGACCACAAAACATAGGAGTAAAAGTAGGCCATTTGGCCCATCGAGTCTGGTCCACCATTCAATCATGGTTGATCCTTTTTTTTTTCCTCCTCCTCAACCCCATTTCCTAGCCTTCTCTCCATAACCTTTGATGTCATGTCCTATCAAGAATCTATCAATTTCTGCCTCAAATACACCCAACGATCTGGCCTCCACAGCTGCATGAATTCCACAAATTCACCACCCTTTGGCTAAAGATAATTCTCCACATCTCTGTTTTGAATGGATGCCCTCCATCCTGAGGCTGTGCCCTCCTGTCCTAGACTCTCCCACCATGGGAGACATCCTTTCCACATATACTCTGTCTAGGCCTTTCAATATTCAAAAGGTTTCAATGAGATCCCCCCTCATCCTTCTAAATTCCAGCAAGTACAGACCCAGTGCCATCAAACGTTCCTCGTATGATAACCCTTTCATTCCTGGAATCATCCTTGTGAACCTCCTCTGGATCCTGTCAATGCCAGCACATCTTTTCTTAGATGAGAGGCCCAAAACTGTTCACAATACTCAAGGTGAGGCCTCACCAATGCCTTATAAAGTCTCAGCATCACGTCCTTCCTCTTGTATTCTAGACCTCTTGAAATTAAAGCTAACATTACAGTTGCCTTCCTCACCACTGACTCAACCTGCAAGTCAACCTTTGAGGTGTTCTGCACAAGGACTCCAAGTCCCTTTGCATCTCAGATTTTTGAATTTTCTCCGTTTGGAAAATAGTCCGTACATTTATTTCTACTACCGAAGCGCATGATCACATATTTTTCAACATATTAATTCATTTGCACACTTTCTTGTCCATTCTCCTAATCCATCCTTCTGCATCCCACCTGTTTACTCAACCCAACTGCCCCTCCACCAATCTTTGTATCATCTGCAAACTTGGCAACAAAGCCATCTATTCCATCATCTAAATCATTGATATACAGCATAAAAAGAAGTGGTCCCAACACCGACCCCTGAGGAACACCACTAGTCACTGGCAGTCAACCAGATAAGGATCCTTTTATTCCCACTCGCTGCTTTCTTCCAAACAGCCAATGCTCTAACCACGTTAGTAACTTTCCTGTAATACCATGGGCTCTTAACTTGTTAAGCAACCACAAGCATGGCACTTTGTCAAAGGCCGTCAGAAAGTCCAAATATACAACATCCACTGCATCCTCTTTATCTATCCTACTTGTAATCTCCTCAAAGAATTCTAACAAGTCTGTCATGCGGATTTTCCCTAAAGGAAAGCATGCTGACTTTGCCCTATCTTATCGTGTGTCACCAAGTACTCCATCACTTCGTCCTTAACAACTGACTCTAATATCTTCCCAAGCACTGAGGTTAAGCTAACTGGTCTATAATTTCCTTTCCGCTGCCTTCCCCCTTTCTTAAAAGAGTGGAGTGACATTTGCAATTTTCCAGTCCTCTGGCACCATGTCAAAGTCCAATGATTTTTGGAAGATCATTACTACGGCCTCCACAATCTCTACCGCTACCTCTTTCAGAAACCTAGGGTGTAGTTCATCTGTTTGGGCACGTTCTCCCTTGTAATAGTAACTGCCCCACTTCTCTTCCTTCACACACTACAACACCTGGCATACTGCTGGTATCTTCCACAGTGAAGGCTGACGCAAAATACTCATTTAGTTCACCTGTCATCTCCTTGTCCTGTGTTATTATTTCTCCTGTCTCATTTTCTACTGTTCCTTTATCCATTCTCACCTTATTTTTTACATACTTGAAAAAGCTTTGATATTATTTGTTAGCTTGCTTTCATATTTCATCTTTTCCTTTCTAATGACTCTTTTAGTTGCTGTCTGTAGGTTTTTAAAAACTTCCCAATCCTTTACGTTCCCACTAATTTTTACTTTGTTGTATGCCCTCTCTTTTGTCTTTCCATTAGCTTTGACTTCCCTTGTCAGCCATGGTTGTACGATTTTGCTATTTGAGTATTTCTTCATTTTTGGCATACACATGTCCTGCACCTTCCCCATTTTTCCCAGAAACGCATGCCATTGCTGCTCTGCTGACATTCCTACCAGCAGCTCCTTTCAATTTACTTTGGCCAACATTGTACTAAACACAGAAGTCAGGCTAACTGGCCTCTAATTTTCTTTCTCTGCTTCCTTCCTTTCTTAAAGGGTGTAGTGACATTTGAAATTTTAGAAAAATGAATTAAATACATAGTTCTCACTAATACCAAATTGCAATAAACTGTTACTTCTGCGTAGCCGGTTGGTGACGTAGTGGCATTAGCGCCGGACATTGGAGCGAAGGCTCCCAAGTTCAAATCCAGCCAGCTCCCTTGCACGCTTTCCATCCGTGCTGGGTTGAGCGTCGAGCTAGCAACTCGGCCTCATAAAAATAAGTAAGCCTGCTAAAAAAAACACCGTCATGACGGCGTCCCAATGGCTCCACTCATAGTTAAGGGCTTTCTTATTATTATTATTATTATTACTTCTACATAGAACTAGATGCCAACATGCTTTTATTACCTAATGGTAAATTTACAACTCAATAAGTATGATGAGCAAATATAAACAACTTGTACAATTGAAAGGAAGACTATGATTTATGTGCACAGCATCATTGTGAAAATGTTTCATCAAATATGGACTAAATCAGGGGTTCCCAACCTTTTTTATGCCACGGTCCAAAACCATTAAGCAAGGGTTCCATAGACCCCAGGTTGGGAATTCTTGGGTTAAATAAAGTTGCAGTATCTGCAATTTTCATGGTGATATGTTGAAAATTTAATTACATCAAAATACATGCCATAACTGCCTTGAACTTCTTAATCAAAACTTGTGAAAGACATACTGACATTTATATGATATCTTTCATTCAGAAGCATTTTATTCCAAGCATTTAAAAGCACTATATAATCAAAGTATACTGGAATGTAGGAGGAGCAACAGCAGCTATCTTGCACACAAGATGCTTTAATAATAACAACAAGATAATTGGCTGTAGTATACTGACAGAAGGATAAACATAGGCATACTATGGTTACTTCCTCTGTTCTTTAAAAACAATGCTCCGAGATCTCACCAAGTCGGACCTCAGCTTCAAACCTTGTCTGAAAGAACATCAAGAATGCAACAGTTTCACCGTGCTCTGGGCCGATAGGCTGCGTATTCTACGTTGCAACAAATATGGGAATTATTTAGCTTATCTGGATCAGGACTTGATTTGAGGATGCTCGGAATGCAGAACAACCATTAAACTGCACTTTAAGACTGCAGACCATCAAAAAGTTTGGAATTGAGTTCTGATGCTAACCGCGCGTGAACGAAAGAAATCAAAGCCAACATAAAAGCCAAAGAGAGGGCATAGAGCAAAAATTAGTGGTAAGCTTTTAAAAAACCAACTGAAAATGTAATTGAGAAGGAAAAGATGGAATATGAAAGTAAGCTTGCCAATAACATTGAAGAGGATACCAAAAGTTTCTTCAGATACATAAATTGTAAAAGAGATGAGAGTGGATACTGGACCACTGGAAGTCCCAGGGGTCAAGGGTCATGAAGTGTGTGAAGTTACCATAACTGGAGAGAAGGTTCTCAGGAAATTGAAAGGTCCGAAGGTAGATAAGTCATGTGGACCAGGTGATGTATACCCCAGAGTTCTGAAAGAGGTAGCTGAAGAGATCATGGAGGCATTAGTACTGATCTTTCAAGAATCACTAGATTCTGGAATGTTTTCAGAAGACTGGAAAATTGCAGCTGTCACTCCACTCTTCAAAAAGGGAGAGAGGCAGAAGAAAGGAAACTACAGGCCAGATAGTCTGACCTCAATGGTTGGAAAGATGTTGGCGAGTTGATTATTAAGGATCAGTTCTAAGGGTACTTGAAGGCACAGGATAAAACAGGCCATAGTCAGCACAGTTTCCTCAAGGGAAAATCTTGCCTGACAAATCTGTTGGAATTCTTTGAAGAAATAACAAGCAGGAAAGACAATGAAGAATGAATTGATGTTGCATTTTCAGAAGGCCTTTGACAGGGCGCTACACAAGGGGCTGCTTAACAAGCTACAAGCCAATGGTATTACAGGAAAGATTCTGGCATGGATAAAGCAGTGGCTAATTGGCAAGAGGCAAAGAGTGGGAATAAAGGGAGCCTTTTCTGGCTGGCTACTGGTGACTAGTGGTGTTCCACAGGGGTCTGTGTTAAGACAGATTCTTTTTACATTATATATCAGTGATATGCATGATTGCTTGGTTGCCAAGTTTGCAGATGATATGAAGACAGGTGGGGAGGCAGGTAGTTTTGAGGAAGTAGAGAAGATATAGAAAGACTTAGATTTGGAGAATGGGCAAAGAAATGGAAGATGAAATAGTGTTGGGAAGTGTGTGGTCATGCACTTTGGTAGAAGAATTGAAAGGGTTGACTATCTTCTAAATGGAGAGAAAATACAAAAATCTGAGGTACAAAGGGACTTGGGAGTCCTTGTGCAGGATTCTCTAAAGGTTAATTTGCAGGTTGAGTCTGTGGTGAGGAAGGCAAATGCAATATTAGCATTCATTTCAAGAAGACTAGAATATAAAAGCAAGAATGTAATGTTGAGACTTTATAAGGCACTGGTGAGGCCTCACATGGAGTACTCGGAGCAGTTTTGGGCCTGTTGTCTTAGAAAGGATGAACTGAAACTGGAGAGGGTACAAGGAGGTTCAGGAAATGATCGCAGGTTTGAGCAGCTTGTCATATGAAGAGCATTTGACGGCTCGGGACCTGTATTCACTGCAATTCAGAAGAATGAGGGGTAACCTCACTGAAACCTATTGAATGGTGAAAGGCCTTGATAGAGTGGGTGTAGAGAGGATGTTTCCTGTGGTGGGAGAGCCAAGACCAGAGGATACAGCCCCAAAATAGAGGGGTGTCCTTTTAGAATGGAGATGAGGAATTTCTTCAGCCAGAGACTGGTGAATCTGTGGAGGCGAAGTCAATATGCATACTTAAGGCAGAGATTGATAGATTCTTGATTGGTCAGGGAATGAATTGATATAGGAAGAAGGCAAGAGATTTGGACTGAGAGGGAAATGGATCAGCCATGATGAAATGGTGGAGCAGTCTCGATGGGTCAAATGCCCTAATTCTGCTCCTATATCTTATGGTCTATCCAAGTACCAAAACTTGGGTATATATAAAGTACATCTGATCTAGCTGGAAGTTTAAAATTTAAATAATTTGGAAAACAAAATTACATTTGCAGATAGAGTGACAAGTTACATATTTTTAAACAGAGTGGGGCAAGTCAGTTCTAGTTACAAGAAATCAATGACGTGACTGGGTATCACATTGAAATTTTCCCAAATTAGCAGCTAAAAGGATTATCCCCAAATTGATAAAATGTGCTTGTAGAATGCTTGCTAAGACCAATTTCAATATTACATCTGCACTTAAACCCAAATCTAGATGGTTATTAATAATAGCACTGAATCAGTAGACTTAGCTTTTGATTGGATTGATAGGGTTTCTGCTCTCAACTTGTACAAATAATGCAAAGGTATTTAAAAACAATCAACATAATAAAAGGACTAATCCAAAACTGATCTAGCGTGGGTCTCAATAAATGTTTTTTTTTACTATATTAAGCTGCTACAATTGCATTGGCAATTTAAAATTAACTGTTTACTGGACTTGCCATTTTAAGTTGATAAAATAACCCATTTTAGCGTTTTAACTTGTGCTACTTTCATTAAATCCCCTAGATCATAACAGTAATAGGACACCACATGGTCCTTTAAAACTGCCTCACCATTCAATAATTTCAGTTGATGGAAAATGTTTCAAGTCTACATTTCCTCACAATCACCATTTTTTGTGTCTAAACATCTTTGTAGTGAATGACCAAGCTTAGAGGATAGAAGGTTCTAAATAGCATAACAAGCAAATGCAGTTGTGAAGGTGTAGCTATGTACACAGATCATTAGAATTTCAAGAATAGGCACAGACAATAAATATTAATACAAGGTCATTATATCTACAGACTGAAAAACCATTTATGATTTATACTGCAGTTACACAAACACTATTACGCCATAGCTTCAGCACTGAGCACATTTTTGGGCACTACATCTTAAGATGTACTACTGAGTCGACATAGTAGTAGCACATCTAAGGACATAGATGGCTTAATCACAGTAAGCTAAAAATTACAACTAGATAGACACATAGTAAAGTATTTACTTCAACAAATAGCAGCCGATAAAAGGTTATTTATTATAAATATGAGAGTGGGAGATTGTTAACCAATGATATTCAGGAATACTGAGAAAAAGTATATGTAGTTAAGCCAACCACAATCTAAATGAAGAATGGACCGGGCTCCAGCATTAAATAGCTTAATCCACATCTTATGTTGCTGTGCTATATGGATAACGTAGCCAAAACACTACAAGGCTATCAAAACTTGTCTGAAGAGCAATAAACCAAAGTAAAACTCACCAGGGTTTACTAAAGTCTTCTGGAACATTTCTTTCATCTTCCTGCTTTTTACATTTCTGCCTTGTGCAAGATTTCGATACATTTCATAACCTAGAATCATTATACCTCCATCCTCCACCCATCTTTCAAGAAGGTAGGCTCTCTCCTGAGGACGTTTAACTGTCGCTAATTCATTAACCTTAAAGACAGAAAATAAAATTACTGTATATTGCTGAATCTGTCAAAATCCTGAAGTTTCAAGATTTAAAACATTCACATTTTGTAGTAAGTACATATTCAAAAAAGACACCTTTAAACAAAATCAAAAGTATATAATACAAACAATAATACAGCAATAATACAGAATGGCAAATTACCTTGATAATTGTGTTGAATAAAACTGCAATTTCCCAGCTTTTCAAAAGGCTGTGCTAATATTATTAAAATGTTGTGCTAATATTATTCCTTGTGACTGGATGCGTTGTGTGTGACATGTACTGTGTTTTAGATCTTGGCCCCAAAGGAACGCTGTTTTGTTTAGCTGTATACATGTGTATGGTCGAATGACAATTAAACTTGAACTTGGAAAAAAATACTTTTCCTATCATGCAAGACAGCGGGAACTACATTTGTTTTGTGTTGAACAGCAGACATAACGATTTACCACAATAAACCAATAGTTCATGAAATTTGCTATGTAATTTCCTTATAGTGATATTCATGTTTGCACATTCTTCAGCCAGGTCACATGTTCCCAACAAAGTAATCTTAGCCACTAAGAGTTTTAAATATACAACTATTTATTACTAGGGAAATGCATGGGAATCACAGATTCCATGGAATGCCACACACACATGAACAAGTCCTCCACATTCATGTGAGCCATCAAGCATTAATTACACTAATCCTATTTCCCAGCACTCATGACTAGCATGCCGAGCAGTTCAAGTGAACATCTGAACACTTCCTAAATGCTGAGAGAACATTTGGCTCTGCCACGTGCTGCAGAATTGTGATGAAAAAACTCCCAAATCCACCACACCATAACATAAAATCTTTTGGTCAGATACCCCTGGTAAGGGGTAAAGTAGCTCACTATGTATCCTATCTGTACCCATCATAATTCTGAACACCTCAATCAGTTCATCTCTCAGCTTTCTGTGCTCAAAAGTAAACAAATCCAGCCTATTCAGTCTATCCTCCTGGCTGAAATGCAGCATTTTAGACAACATCCTGATGGCTCTCCACTGCACCACTGCCAAGGTAATCATATCTTTAATATGATGTGGTGGGTAGAGTTACACAACACCAGCTCTAGCTCACTAATAATTTGTCCAGTTCTCTGCTCTCATTAACCTTCTTAACCATCTTATCTCTTTGTGCTGTTGACTTCAGGGAGCCTCAGATATGTACAAGGTCCACTAAATCTTTTAAAACTCTAATTTGGGATCATAGTACCAAACAAAACACAAGATTACAATAATTTTTGTAAGCACTGTGGTAAAACCAATGGATCAAGTAAGCAATGATTCATAGTAAATACTGATTACATATATAATGGTGATTTGATCATAGGATTTCTGAATTACCCATGATAACCTAAAACATAATTAGATATTTATTTATTCAATAAAAATGAGGGTTATCTAACAAACAGCCTGTGTATTATCAAAAACAATGTCCTTGTTAAAAAACATTCCTCATCCTCTGAAATATCCAGATGCTAAAGCTTTTTGAATTATGATTAAAAAAATTATGATTGCGTTAAAAATTAACCTGAACAAAAACAATAATAAATCTCCAAAGCTTTACATTGTACCAAAATATGTCATCCAAGAGCAATCAAAAAGGTAACTCAATGCTTTTCAAAATAATATACTATTACCAAGTCAATAACAGTATTTTAAGCAAACTGTAAAACACTCACTTTGTTAGAGAGAATGCTTTCACTAATAGAAGAATCCATACATATTTTTTATAAAACTAATAGGGAAATTAAAAAAATTCTTCCCTCAGTAGTTAAAAAAATGGATTTTTTACTCGAAGAGGAAATAAACAGCATAAAAAAATAAGTAATTTACAGAAAACAGATAAAGATGGGGAATGCCTGATATATACAGTGGACGAAATGAGAATGAACTAACATGAAGGACAAGCACAACATAAACCATTCAGGCCAGAAGGCCTGTTTCTATCCTGTATATTCTATGCAGGAGATGTCCATTAATTAATTTAAATGAACAGTTTAAAAGTAACATTACATCCAACTGTTGCCTCCCCCCACCCTCACCTTATATCCTTGCCCACCCACTGCCTCCTTCCCCCTTTTCTTTCTTCATGGCCTCCTGTCTCTTTCACCAACCAACTTTCCAGCTCTTTACTTCTTTCCTCCCCTTTCAGGTTTCACCTAGTGTTTCCCTCTGCCCTTCCCCACCTTTTAAATCTGCTCCTCAGCTTTTGTTCTCCAGTCCTGCTGAAGGGTCTGAGCCTGAAACGCCAACTGTACTTTTTTCCATAGATGCTGCCTGGCCTGCTGAGTTCTTCCAGCATTTTGTGTGTGTTGCTTGGATTTCCAGCATCTGCAGATTTTCTCTTGTTTGTGATTATATCCAACTATACCAGTCATCAACTAAATAACCAGTACAATTTCATAGGGTAAAATAGTTACCGAACGCCTATTTTCCAAATGTAAAAATTGGCCAAACTGAGGTGTCTATTTGCACGAAAGCTGAAACCTATGCAGACCAACTGGGAGTGGCAAAGAGCACCTGCAGCAGGGCAGGAAGAGTTTGAACCTGATGCTAAACCACACATGATGAGAAGATGAGCAGATTAAACAAACAGGTAGATGATTCATCTGGGGATGTTGGAAAGAGAAGTGAAAACCAGGAACTAATGCAGACAACAGTTCGTTGAGAATTTCCCCAGAACTTCAAACTATTCATATTGGTAATTTACATCAGAAGCTCTTTGCAATATTTTAAAAAGAATTTTAATTTTTAAATCAAAGTTTTATCATTCTAGCAGTTTCAAAATATGATCTCATTTGCATTCACTCTGTTAGTTGACCATTTGAAAGATGATCAAGTTAATACAAAAAAGAAAAAAATACATTTTAATTCCCTGCAATAAACCAGACTATAAAATATTATAGAAATGAAGCTGAAAGCTAAAAAATTATAAAATACCTCCAAGCATTCATCATCATCCAGTCCTTCCTGCCATTTTGAAAATTCATTGATCCAATTCAACACAGTGTTAAGTGGGCAAACGATTAAAGCAGTTCTGAATTCAAGTTTCTCAGCTAACAGCACAGTATGCAGAAAGGTCACAACCTGTAAGCAACACACACAAAAAAACTATTATAGAAGATCAATTTAAATCATAACAATTTTATCCATTTTCTCTTTCATGTTTTTACTCAATGTGCAAAAGCAGGATATACAATCAAAGGTTCATATTGAATGCTACTCAAGACAAAATACAAGAACTACAGCTAAAACTGGTAAAGAGGACGGATTAAGAGATATTGAAATAAAACTCATAATAATGAATTAATTGGAAGTGCTGACATGACTGTAATCGTGGGGATATATTTTTCTGAGCTTAACTTAGGTTCTCCTCCAGAGGGAAATAGATATAATGTAGAAAATTGCCTCAATATAAATTTTGAGTTTAAAAAAATCACTGGATACCTTGCTGTAACAATATAAAACCACAAATACAAAAATAAAACTAAAAGCTAAATTAATTTTAATAGCAGCAGTTGAATATCCAATTTAGTGCCATGTATATTTGAATTTAATGCAGGATCTAAAATACTCTATTATGAATGTAATATCATGCATTCAATTTT
The DNA here is from genome assembly GCF_030028105.1 of Mobula birostris. Classification (NCBI taxonomy): domain Eukaryota; kingdom Metazoa; phylum Chordata; class Chondrichthyes; order Myliobatiformes; family Myliobatidae; genus Mobula; species Mobula birostris. The sequence continues at coordinate 122,463,131 of NC_092379.1, read as the reverse complement.
ATGTATGTGCAGCATTAAAAACATATTTTGGTTAGAAAGAACAGATTCACACTACAAAGCAATCTCATATCAACAAAGCAAAACAGTATTTCACAATTAAATGCTGCCTGATGCTGAGTAACAATAGTTGGCAAGAAGCAGTGCAATTTTTTGGATAATTGTATAAGAAGTGGGTGCTGACACTGATTTAAATGTAGATCAAGTTACACTGAAGATAGTCAAGGCCAGTAAAAATAAATTTCTTATCTGTAAACGGTAACTGAACTCTTGAACTTTAAACCAATATATGAATTTAATCTTTTTATGAACATTTTTCACTATTGCTCACCACCCACTTTCATATTAAAAGCTTTTCTTATTCACAATAAACAATTGGTTCTATATAATCAAATGCTCTACTCCCTTTCACCTGTTGCTTCAATGCAACATTTTTCAGTATTAAGCTGATAATTGTTCTGAATAAATTTGGTTGATCTGAGCTTATATTTTTTGGGTGCCAAATCATTAATGAAGTCTTCCAGCTCCTGGCTCATCTCCGTTATATTCTGCCAAACTAGTACTGAAAACTGCGTGCCGCATTTTAAGCTGCTAGATATTTAAATTCACAACAAATATGAAATCAATTGCTATAAGTTCTGCAATTCAGGGAAAAAAACAGATCTTTTTTGTTGTTGTCCTTAACTGCTTCCCTTTGAGAACTGCACCAGGAAACTCAGCCAAAGATTTACTGTCAAGTGGGATTTGAAGCGCATGGAAGTCAACAACATTTGTACACTTCAATGCAAGAACAAAAGCCAAAAAAAAGTAAAACCACAAAGAAGTAGAATATACTGAATATACAGTCTTGACTGTATGTACAGAGATGACAGAATTAATTTAATACAATCCAATCAGAAAGCAGACTGATCCAAAGCATTACTGTTTCTCTCTTCACACAATCTGATGCATTTTCCCAATCTTTTCAGTTTACATTTTCAAATCTGATATCAATCAAGCAATTACACAGTGATACCAGCACTAGAATGACTGAACGCACATCTGTTTCAGTGTATATTTACAACATTCAAAAATGCTATGCATTAAAGTAGCTTAATTTGGCTGCAAGATGGTGTTCATCTGTCAACACTTAAAAGGCTTTTTTGTGAAAGCCAGATTCTAAGAACTTCAAGATACCTTGGACCTGTAGTCTAATAGTAAATCTGGATTTTATTTGTAATGTCATTGTTATAAATCTCATGTTTTCAAATTCTTGTGAAAGCAAAGAACTATAAAAAGTCAAAATCTGGCAAACTACCAAATGGTCCCCTTAGTTTAAGTTTCATTATTTCAGACTCAACACTTACCTGCAATGTCTTTCCAAGTCCCATGCAATGTGCCAATATGCATCCTGAGCCCGGCTCTTTTAAGGCCTTGCTCACTGACTCACAGCAACAATCCCACATAAACTGTACACCTGTATAAATGAACATGTATTTTTAATCAAAATAAAAACCATACAATCAAGAAATCTATATTTCTATGACATAACCTACATTACAGAAAGGTTATACTTTAGATAAAATGATTTTTAATGTGTGTGTGTATGTATGATTTCTTAATTTTTTGCACAAGTTTGTGCATGACCCATATATAAAAACGGCTTCCATCTTTTTTGCAATACAACAATCTGACGTTTTAAAATTAAGTTTCTCTTTTGACTATACATTCCAGTAATGTTAAGATTATGGATCACAAATCACAGCTCAAGAGATTTATAGCAACAAGCTTTTTGGTTCTCTTGCACTGCAAGTTTGGTATCTACTCCTGAGCATATTTAAGATGGAGATTGACAGGTTCTTGATTAATCAGGGCAGCAAAGGTTACAGGGAGAAGGCAACAGAATGGGATTGAGAGGGAGGATAGATCAGCCATGGTGGAGTGGCAGAGCAGATTCGATGACCCAAATGGCCTAACTATACTCTCATGTATATTGGTCTCATATATTCAGCTACATAACCTCAGGGTGAAGGACCAATTCTACGTTCTAATCTTGGCATATATCCATATAGCACATGCTTTAAAGTAGGACTATGTCATCAGACCTTTGCACTTAGGCTACATCTAGCCACTGTGATGTATACATGTGGGCTGTGTGCCACCTTCCAAAGAGTATTTCTACACAATACATGGCCCATGGCATTTGACAAGGTTCCACACGTTAGGCTTATTCAGAAAGTTAGAAGGCATGGGATCCAGGGAAGTTTGGCCAGGTGGATTCAGAATTGGCTTGCCTGCAGAAGGCAGAGGGTGGTGGTGGAGGGAGTACATTCAGATTGGAGGATTGTGACTAGTGGTGTCCCACAAGGATCTGTTCTGGGGCCTCTACTTTTCGTGATTTTTATTAACGACCTGGATGTGGGGGTAGAAGAGTGGGTTGGCAAGTTTGCAGAAAACACAAAGGTTGGTGGTGTTGTAGATAGTGTAGAGGATTGTCAAAGATTGCAGAGACACATTGATAAGATGCAGAAGTGGGCTGAGAAGTGGCAGTGTGAGGTGGTACACTTTGGAAGGACAAACTCCAAGGCAGAGTACAAAGTAAATGGCAGGATACTTAGTAGTGTGGAGGAGCAGAGGGATCTCGGGGTACATGTCCACAGATCACTGAAAGTTGCCTCACAGGTGGATAGGGTAGTTAAGAAAGCTTATGGGGTGTTAGCTTACATAAGTCAAGGGATAGAGTTTAAGAGTCACGATGTAATGATGCAGCTCTATAGAACTCTGGTTAGGCCACACTTGGAGTATTGTGTCCAGTTCTGGTCACCTCACTATAGGAAGGATGTGGAAGCATTGGAAAGGGTACAGAGGAGATTTACCAGGATGCTGCCTGGTTTAGAAAGTATGCATTATGATCAGAGATTAAGGGAGCTAGGGCTTTACTCTTTGGAGAGAAGGAGGATGAGAGGAGACATGATAGAGGTATACAAGATAATAACAGGAATAGATAGAGTGGATAGCCAGTGCCTCTTCCCCAGGGCACCACTGCTCAATACAAGAGGACATGGCTTTAAGGTAAGGGGTGGGAAGTTCAAGGGGGATATTAGAGGAAGGTTTTTTACTCAGAGTGGTTGGTGTGTGGAATGCACTGTCTGAGTCAGTGGTGGAGGCAGATACACTAGTGAAGCTTAAGAGACTACTAGACAGGTATATGGAGGAATCTAAGGTGGGGACTTATATGGGAGGCACGGTTTGAGGGTTGGCACAACATTGTGGGCCGAAGGGCCTGTACTGTGCTGTACTATTCTATGTTCTATGTAACAGGTATGCATATTACTCATGACACAACCGTGACATGAGAAATAAGTACTTGGTAGAATTTTGGGAGGCATACAGGAGGTAGATCAGCTGGTAGAGCAGAGTCCGAACAACAACCTTGCACTTAATGTCAGTAAGACTAAGGAATTGATAGTGGACTTCAAGAAGGGGAAGATGAGAGAAAACATAACCATCCTCATTAAGGGATCAGCAGTGGAAAGGGTGAGCAGCTTCAAGTTCATGGGTTTCAACATTCCTGGGCCCAACTTATTAATGCAATTAAAAAGAAAGGACATCAGCAGCTATGTTTTGTCAGAAGACAAAATCTCCTTAAAGTCTCTGTAAAGTTCTACAGATGTACTGGAAAGCATTCAATATACAGGATCGGAAAAAGATGCAGAGGGTTGCAAATTCAGTCAACTCCATCATGGGCACTAGCTTCCCCTCCTTCAAGGGCATTTTCAACAGTAAATGCTTCATCTGTCATTAATTACGCTCAGCATCTATGACATGCTCTCTTCGCACTACTACAATCAGGGAGGTGATACAGGAGCCTGTAGACACTCAGCGTTTTAAGAACAGCTCCCTTCCCTCTGCCATCAGATTTCTGAATGGACCGTTACCATTACCTCACTTTTCACACTACCTTTTTATATACATTTGTTACTGTAACTTATAGTAACTTCTATGTATTGCACTGCATTGCTACAACAAGTTTCACAGCAATAAAACCAATTCTGAATATACTTTGCAAAGCTTAGAAAATGTTGATTTATTGCTGCATTAACTTCTCACTGTTGCAACAGATGGAGCACTTATAACATTGAAAGAGTATATGCCCTTTTGGACTACTGAAACATGTTGCCAAATTTCCAGAATCTTTCTCGGTTCATTGTATTATCTTTTATGAAGACATTGCAACTGGACAGTTAAAATAAATAAAAGTGTTATAGGGACAGTCCTCGAAAGTGTAATTTTCATTCATCTAAATACTCATTAACCGTTCAAAAATTCATTGAATAGCTGATTCAAGCCCAATAATGCTGCTGTGCGCTGAACTTCAAGGTGGTTATTAGTCGTACATTTGTATATATGCCTGCAGAACCACTGGAGTCTATTTCTGCTATCCTTAAAGGGAAAGTCCTGCCAATGACTTGGTGAGCAATGGATCTTACGCTTTTCAACAATATTACATGTATAAAATCTTAACTCATCACTCCCAGGGAAGATTATATTACAAAGGCACCTTTCAGCTCCTGAAAAAGTTGAAGATTCTATGAAGAGATTAAAGGCTGATTTATATTTGTGTGTCAAATGTACGCCGTAGGTATGGCGTAGCCGCGAACCCTACGCTGCACTCTACGCAAACCCTACGCCACAGCCTAACGTGCACCTCTCCCAAAATGTAACTATGTGTCGCGGCAACACAGACCGAAACAACTGTGATTGGTCTGCTTGGTAGTATCACATTTCCTCCTACGCTGCAATAGCTTCCCATTGGGCAACTGAAGGGCAGGGAAGGAACTCTGGCTGCAATGCTTTCCATAAAGCTTTACAGACCTCCGAAATTATGGAGGACACATTTCGCTTTTACGAAAAAAGATGCTCGCTTTAAACTTGTTTACCCTGAGAAAGACTACCATGACCATGAAGCCTTGCGCGGGCAAGTGTGTGTGCACGTGTGATGTGCCGATTTTTTTCCGACAAATCAATTTTGGCTCAAAATTCTCGATTCTGTTAAGTGATTCTACACTGTACATACAGAAAATTCACCCTCCTTCAGCTTCAGTCGCCATTGTTTGAAGTTTGAGTTTCTTCGTGTTGAGTTTCAACACGAAGAAACTCAACACAGTGGCATAGAAACCCAACTGCCAACTAGCGTTTTGGCGGTGAATTGCAGAGTGACGCAGACACACCAACGCACAAACATAAATGCTCACAACGGCGTAGCCCACTTGCGTAGACCATGGTGTAAGCTAGTACACACGTATAAATCAGCCTTAAGTGTCAGAACACTTTTCCCATCTCAAGGGAAAACATACAACCAAAACTTTATGTAATTGTTTGTACACATGAGGAATTCCATGGGTGGTTACTAGGATTGTTTGATAAGTTTCAGGCCTGTTATAATGACCAATGTATCTGTAACAGTTACTTGAAAACAAACCAAAACTGCTGAGAGACTAAGCCAGGTAATCAACACAGTATGTCTCGCTTCCAAATAACACATTTTCAAATTAAGAAAAGCAATTTTGACCCTTTATCACAAAACCAGCAAAGATGAATGATCTTGTAGTGATGATAAACTAACCAAACTAAATTAGCAATATGACTGTATAATTAGTAGAGCTGGTTCACGAGCACCAGGGCGTAGCAAAGTAGTCAATAGACATTTAGTGTCTTTCTTTTCACAAGGTGAAATTTTTGCAATAAAAATATAAAAGTCTAGCCTGCCTTGTAGTTGCAAATTTCATATGTACTGTAGGCTAGGAGATGTGGGCCATGCCTGACATTCTGAAATTTTCCATTACAAAAACGTAGTAAATAACAAAGATAAATGGATTCCACACATTTCCTGTTTCTTTTTTTATCCACACATAATTAACTCCTGTTCAGCTAAATATATAGTGTCAAGAAACTTCAATTTTCACAACTTTTTTGCATGTATTAATGCCATAGCAGGGTTGTGTGATTAAAAATAGAAAATACTCTGCAGGTCCAGGAAATAGAAGCTTGCAGGGTGGGTGGGGAAGAAGCAAAACTGGGGTGATCATGGGAATGAACTGTCTTATTGAGGAAGTGAATGGCAACAGTTAATGAGAACATAGACAAAACAATGTAGTGGTTACAAAACACAAGAGCAGGAAGGCATATGCCCAGGTCGGACTGAGCATGTCCTCCACACCAAGAGTGGGGAGAAAAATATAAACAAGCTGAACCAGTATCACAAATGGGTGATCTGAAATCTAAAATTTCAGTTACTTCATTCCTCTGAATCAATTGTCCTCCTTAATGTTCACTAAGATTGATCTATTGAGATCTGGCGCAGAACAGGCCCGTCCAGCTCTTCAAGCTGCGCCGCACAGCAACCCCTGGTTTCACCTAATCATGTGGTAATTTACAATGACTGATTAACCTACCTACCAGTGCTTCTTTGGACTGTGGGAGGAAACTGGAGCACTCGGATGAAACCCACGCGGTCATGGGGAAAATGTACAAACTTACAGAGAGCAGTGGGATATCCAATGGCTTTCTTTTAAATCTCTATGGGCTCTAGAAAATCATTGTCTCAAATGAAATCACTATAATGCCTTTCCCCTTGGGAACAGAGATGAAAAGAATTCACTTTAAGACATCTAAGTATTCACTTTATCGTCCTGTCCTCTGGCTCAACGTGCAGGCTGCTTGTCTGGTCTGTAACGAGCTGCACTTCTTACCTAGTTATCTTTTACCTTTAATATGTATAAAATGCCATGGAATTTTCTTTAATCTAATGTACCAGAGATATTCTGAGATACTTTGACCTCCTACTTTTTTTTTTAAAGCATCATCTTACACTGAATTATTCTGAAGGATTCCCATATTTTTAGTATTATACATCAAAGTTGCTGGTGAACGCAGCAGGCCAGGCAGCATCTCTAGGAAGAGGTACAGTCAAATTTGGATCCAATTTGGATCTCCCCCTCCTCCTCCCACTTTCAAATCTCTTACTAGCTCTTCCTTCAGTTAGTCCTGACGAAGGGTGTCGGCCCAAAACGTCGACTGTACCTCTTCCTAGAGATGCTGCCAGGCCTGCTGCATTCACCAGCAACTTTGATGTGTGTTGCTTGAATTTCCAGCATCTGCAGAATTCCTCTTGTTTACATTTTTAGTATTATGTCAACTACAATACTTTAGAAAATACCATGAAGTGTTGGCGTGTGGCCAAATGGTTAAGGCGTTCGTCTATAATTTGAAGGTCGCTAGTTCGAGCTTTGGCTGAGGCAGCGTGTGCATCCTTGAGCAAGGCACTTAACCACACATTGCTCTGCGATGACACTGGTGCCAAGCTATGCGGGTCCTAATGCCCTTCCCTTGGACAACATTGGTGATATGGAGAGGGGAGACTTGAAGCATGGGCAACTACTGATCTTCCATACAACCTTGCCCAGGCCTGCGCCCTGGAAACCTTCTAAGGCACAAATCCATGGTCTCATGAGACTAATGGATGCCTATAATCATGAAGAATATAACAACTTCACAGAAGCCTTAACACAGGAAGGAACCACCTCACAATTATAATGTCTCTCAAAGAGATGGCAAGAGCAATATTGGAGGACCTAAAGCACCCAGCTGCAAGAGTAAATGTTAAGTCATAACTTCTTTTACAATGAGTGTTATATTTTAACTCAATCCATGCTTTTTGAATGGCCCTCAGCTAGCATACCAAACCTACAGTTGTAGTGTCCAGCACACACATACAAAGTGGTCTGAACAGGTGGCCCTCCCTCAAGATGGTTGTAAAAGTTTCACACAACCCTTAAAGACTCAAAATCATTAAGCAGACGCCAACTGTTGCATGTCATGCATAGCTCAAATTTTTATTGCAACATCTGTATCTGAGAGCGCCATACCCCGCACAATTATCAAAGATACATGGCAGCTGCTCTTCTCACCTAGAAGATGCCATAAGAGTCTCCAGACCAAGAAAATTATTGAACATACACAGCTAACGAAGCAGAAACATACAGGCAAGTGTCAGAATCAGATTACTTTTAAACACAATAATTAAATCTTTTTACCACTTCAAACAGTATTGCAATGCTACTTTGCAGGAAGTAAATTCAGAATTTTAAACATTCTATCATGGAAGGAAGATGAAGGCATTGCTTACCAGAATTAATTTCAGATGAGTCAGCTATCCTCAACAGAACTACTCCTCAAAATGAATTTTGCTTCCCCTTTCTGATGTCCCTTTGTATCCTAATTTGAATGTCAAAACTATATTGTGCAGAACAACTTTTCCTTACATATGCAGATTATCAGTGAAGGAAGGTCTGTTAAAATGAACTACAGTAAAACACTGAAAATCCTCCTTCCAGAAAGCATGATAGTTTGATCTCAAGCATTCCAGGGCCTGTTCCCATGCTCCCTTGTAACAACCTAGGGTCCCATTCCCACATTTAGAATTATATAGATAGAACAATACAGCATGGATATAGGATCCTTGACCCAAATACTCCAGGCCAATCTTGACCCTTCCAGCTAGTCTCAATTTCCTGCATTTGGTCCACTTCCCTCTAAACCCTGCTCCTCCAAGTGCTTATCCATGTGTTCTGAAATGATACGCCTGGTCCTGCCCTAAGCAACACCTCTGGCAGCTCATTTCATATATTCATCACCCTATGAGTTGGAGAAAGTTACCCCTCAGGTCCCTTTTAAACGTTTCCCCTCTCACCCTAGTTTTGGATTCCCTCCCCGGGGAAAAGACACATCCGCTTTATTTATGCCTCTCAGTTTTAAACACTTCTATAAGGTCACTTCTCATTCTTCTACATTTCAAAACATAAAGGCCTAGCCTAGCCAGCATCTACCTACAATTCAAGCTCTGTAGTCCTGGCAAGCCCCTCAAAGTTTTTCTGCAGTTTTAAAGTTTTTGTTTTAAACTTTCCATTTCTTTTAAACTCACCTGGTTTACTGGAAAATTTAATTATTCTGCTCTGTAATGCCTTAAATTCAGAAATAATTTTCATCCTGAAAATCAGCACCAAAATCCCAAGAATTATTAGAACTTTACTGCACTACTACTGTACCCAGTGGTGCACACCACTGCATCTCAGGAACTAACTACAGCTACACTTTATTTGTTGCATTTTAAGGTGGTTGCAAAGAACTATACTATATACTCTGAACATCCAATTCTCGAAACGCAAGCTGTTAAAAGAATAATACCATTACTCATTTCTCTGAGGTATTTGCATTATTTAGCCTGAAACTTCCTGCATAGTACACTTTCCTATTCATGTACACACAGGAATATTGTGGATGGTTCTCATCCACAAAGACTTATCTATCCACGGTGTATAGTTAAATCTCATTCATCGGTATTCTGTCAGAACAGTTGGCGGTTAATCTTCAACATTTCCCAAATATATGATACCAGATTTTTGCACACAGGAATAAATTTTGGACTAATACTACTTTGACGTTGTAAGAAAAAGCTTGTGAACCCTTTCCGTTATCTGGTTTTCTGCATTAATTACTCATAAAATATAGTCCCATCTTCATCTAAGTCACAATAATAGACAAACACAATCTGCCTAAACTAATAACACATAAACAATTGCACTCTTCATGTCTTTATTAACACATTGTTTAATCATTCATAGTCCAAACTGGAAAAGTATGTGTTTTTCTTATAGTGGACACATGGCCAGAGACTTTAGCAAGTTCTAGAGATCTTTGCAGGTCTTCTGCTGTTACCCATGGGTTTTTTTACACTTCCTTCAGCATTCCATTATGCTCTTGGTGTGATCTTTGCAGGATGCCCACTCCTACAGAGAGTAGCAACAGTACTGAATTTCCACCATTTGTAGACAATTTCTCTTACTGTGGACTGATGGTCTTTAGAAATTCTTTTGTAGCCTTTTTCAGCTTGATGCATCTCTACAATTCTTCCTCTAAGGTCTTCTGAAAGTTGTTCTGATCGAGGCATGGTGCACTTAAACAGATTTTTCTTGAGAAGAACAGGCTCTGCCAGTAACCTGACTTTGTGTGTCTTCTTTTTAAAATAGGGCTGGGCACTTCTACAACCCACACCCTCCAATCTCATCTCATCGATTGCAACATCTGACTCCAAATAACTTCTGTAGAAGGCATCACCCCAGAGGTTCACATACTTAACCTAGACTGTGATTGTTTAAGTGGTGTACTCAGTATTGACAAGAAGTACAATTGTTCCTATGTTATTAGCTTAGGCAGATTGCATTTATCTATTGTTGTAATTTAGATGAAAATCAGACCACATTTTATGAGTAATGCCGAAAACCAGGTATTGCAAAGGGTTAACAGACTTTCCCTTGCAACTGTACGTTGCAGGGGAATAGGCCAGTTTGGTCCATCTTTCCATATCATGACTAATCATCATGTTCACTTTCCCCACACAATCACAATTTCCTCCATTTCCCTTATTTCTCAAAACCTATTGAATTTAGTCTTGACTATAGTCAATAACTGAGTCCCCACAACACAGAAAGCCAAAGATTTGCATGCTTGTTTATAATTCTCACAAAAAATGACCAATGATAGGGGAAGTAGTTATGGTGTACCCTAGGAAATAAGAATAGATGGACTAGTCTTTGTCAACTGAAACATTAGTTTAACAAGATCAGATGTTAGATCAACATATAGAACACATTCCCAAAACAACTATCATTCACAAATACTCACCGTCTACTTGATGGGGTTTCAGTTTTCGCACCAAGTTTCTATGGACTTGGACAAGGCATTCCTTTGTCTCCTTATCTTCATCAAGGATCAGCTTAGTGGTTATTGGACATTGTATAGGCGATGCACCTTCCAATACTTCCACCTGCTGCGAATTTTAAAATTTGGAGAATATTTTTGATTCATACAATGTGCATTAATAATTAATTTTGCAATTCTCATCAGCTGAATGTTTCACAAACAGTGTCAGGTAAAGCCATTAATCAAGCAATTTACTGTGGCTATATTTAACAGCAGTTTGCATCAATGAAGTGACCATTCCATAACCAGCAAACTAGGAAATACATTTCAGGCAGAAGTAAATGAAAGATAAAATCCATAAATATTCATAATTAATACAACTGCCTTAGTTTTTAACTGGGCAAACTGCTGCTGTTCAGCCAAAACACTGTCATCCACCCTGTAAACAGTTATATCCTGCCCATAAAAAGCAGAAAAAATTCCAAATCCTCGGCTTCACATTCCTAACCTGGACCACAGAACTGAAATCCAGAGCCAACGCGGACATAAAGTAGCACATAAATGAGTCTGGCATCCAGGAATCGCAATAAAACTGAAGCTGATGGAAATTGCCCACTGTTTGGCTGTTGGAGGGCAAACTTAATCCCAGAACAATGATGCAGGACTTTCTCAGGTAAGTGGTGCCCTAAAATATTCTTGGCTGCTTCATCAAAGACCTTCCTCCCTGCCAACCCAATTGCATCTGCTAGTCATTCCGGTTATATCACATACCAGCCTCCTTCAAACCTCTCATTTATACTGCTACACCTTCCCTCGTTGTCCTGATATAGGGACTTGATTTGTAACATCAACATACAGCCTTTGGCTCCACAGATGCTATTTGACCTGCTGAGTTTTTCCAGCATTGTTTTACGCTCTTCAATGATCATCTGTCCATTTGAAGTCCATAAGGTACATTGTATTCTGGAGCAGTCAGCTCTATTTGCACCTTTTTCTGTGAGGACAAAGTCTGAGCCCACACTTAATACTAAATTACATACAAGACTGGGCTGATGTGAAGCAGTTAAATTCATGCCACACAAATGCCAATGATGACCTCTAACGAAGGTTCAGTCACTTGGCATTTGAGATGAGGTAGTAAATTGGATTAGACACTGGCTTTATGGAAGAAGCCAGAGAGTGGTTGTAGAAGGTTGGCTCTCTGACTGGAGGCCTGCGATTAGTGTTGTGCCACAGGGATCGGAGCTGGGTCCGTTGTTACTTGTCATTTATATTAGCGATCTGGATGATAATGTGGCAAACTGGATCAGCAAAATAGTGGATGACAGCAAGATTGGGTGTGTAGTGGATAACGGGAAGAACTATCCACAGCTTGCAGCAGGATCTGGACCAGCTGAAAAATGGCAGATGAAACTTAACGCAGACAAGTGTGAGGTGTTGTACTTTGGAAGGACCAACCAGGGTAGGTCTTACTTCGTGGGCGGTAGGGTACTGAGGAATCAGAGGGATCTGGAAAACAGATCCATAATTTCTTGAAGGTGGTTTTACAGGTAGTCAGGGTTGTAAAGAAAGCTTTTGGTACATTAGTCTTCATAAATGAAAGTAATGAGTACAGGAGATAGGATGTTATGTTGTAAAAGACATTGGAGAGACCTAATTTGGAGTATTGTGTGTAATTTGGTCACCTACCTGCATGAAATATATAAATAAGATTAAAAGCACAGGAAGTCTATAAGGAAGTTGCCAAATCTGGAGGAGCTGAGTTATAAGGAAAGATTGAATAGGTTAGGACTTTATTCCTTGGAACGTAAAGACTGAGGGGAGATTTGATAGAAGTATACAAAATTATGAGGTTATAGATAGGGCAAATGCAAGCAGGCTTTTTCCAGTGAAGCTGGGTGAAACATGAGGGAGAGTAGAAACTTCTTAACTCAGGGTGTGGAATGAGCTGCCAGCACATGTGGTGGATGTGAGGTTGATTTCAAAATTTAAGTTGGATGGGTACATGGACAAGAGGCTTATGGGGGTTATTACGCTGGTGCAGATTGATGCAACTAGGCAGATTAATAGCTCAGCACAGATTAGATGGGCCGAAGAGCTTGTTTCTGTGCTGTAGTGTTCTATAACTCTAACAATGTGTATAAGAAACTAATTTATATTGCAATACCTCTCTCAACCTTTGCCTCTCCTTTTCTCTATCAGCAATGCGCTTTCTTCTATCTTCCTCTTCTTTTAAGGCATTTTGAGTCTCTGTTCGCAAATTGACATCTTTCAAAATCTTCCTTATCTTCTTCCGACCTTTTGCAGGGGACTTTATATCATCTTCATTTTCTTCATCACCACTATTACTTTTACTACCAGATTCTGAATTGCTCTGCAAAATAAAATGAATGTTAACTGGTCTGACAGTACAATCCAATTCTACAATTTATCGTAGATAAAAGACACATACAATTACAAGAGAAACAATTTCATTAGATGTTGACAGTTTTCCATTTGCTGTTTTAAAAAATATTCATGGGGAGGCATTATTAAAACATCAACAGAACAAAATCCAAAAGTGATTCAAATAAGTGTTACCATGCAAAACAAAATTGATCCCAATCAGATAAGGAGCACATGACAAAAAGCTGATGAAAGGCTGACTATAATAAGTATTCAGAAGAAGGGAGAGTGGGTGTGAGGAGTGCGAGGTGTAAGAGAGTGGGGAGGGGGAATATCAGAAGTTGCTTTCACAGCTAAAGACACACCTGCTAGTAGCAGAGCAGCTAAATTAAAAATGAGTCAATATCCAGGTTATTGCTAAGGCCTGTTCTACAGAGTAATGTCTTTGCTAATTCCCAAGCACGAGATTTTGGTGAGGAAGGACAGAAAATCTAGATCTCAGTGGCACAAGGAAGCAGCAAGAGGATAAAAATTACTGATAGGAGTTGGTCTTACAAGTCTAAACAGTAGAGACAATGTAGGGAATGTCATCAAACAAATATGCATATAAACAAAAGTGCAACAGTAATCATAGGTGATCCTAATGTTTGTAAAGACTGATCAAATCAATTTAAAAATAATAATGCAGAGCACATATTCCTACAGTAGATCTGAGATTGTTATGGGCAAGCATATTAATGAACAGGGATAAGTTAATAATCTGCTCATGCAGGATCTTTAGGGAGAAGCATACAAAAAATAGAATTTCCAAGTCAGGCAGTCTAATCTGAAACAAGAGTTCTGAATCTAACAGAGAAACTGCTGAGGTTCCTGTGATAGATTGGGGAGTTCATGCTTTTCAAAGAATAGGTAATTGCTCACCAAAATAGGAACCACAACAGGTGTTCTGCTACTTTCTGGTTCAAGTACAAAAGTCACCGACAGTAGTAGCTATGGATAGCATTAGATAATAAGAGGATCTAAAGTTGCCAAAGAAAGTAGTAAGAGTTGGGATAGTTTAGAATTTAGCAAAAAGACCAATAAACTGATTAAACATTAAAAATGGAGTATATTAGTAAACAAAAGCAGATTGTAAAAGCTTCTAAAAATATGGTGAAAGAAAAAGACTAGTTTGAGTCTTGTAAGAGTCAAAAACAAGGGAATTTAGAGTTTGGAGCATACTCAATGGGCCAAACGGCTTAACTCTCTTCTTTATTTCAGGGTCTAATTTACAATTAGAAATAAAGAAATGGAAAAGCAACTAAACAAATCCCAGGCTTTTTTTTTATAAAAGAGAATACAAATAACTTCCCTGTTGTTTGAATTTATCTATTAACCATCTTGATGAGAATATAGGTGGCATAATTAGTAAATTTGCAGATGACACCAAAATAATGATGCAATGGACAGTGAAGAGACGTCATCTAAGGTCACAATAAGATGCAGATCAGCTGGGATGGTGGTAAAAGAATGGCAGATGGAATTTCACTCAGAGGAGGGCAAAGCAACAAATTTATGTAAGTTAAATCAGGCAGATCATACACAGAGGATGGCAGGGACTTGGGAGCATTGCTGAACAAAGCAACCTAATTCTGAAAGAAAACAATTCTGAACATGGCAACGTAGGTAGACAGGATGATGGTTTATGGTATGTTTGACATTATTGGCCAGGGACTGAGTACAGGATCTGGGATGTCATGTTACAATGGTGAGAGCAAATTTAGGATTATTATGTGTAGCTCTTGTCACACTATAAAGAGGGATATCATTAAGGGATATGCCTACCAAGCTATTCCATGCCCTCACTTTGGGAAGTCTGATCACCTAGCTGTACTTCTACTCCCTGAGTATAGGCAGAGACTGAAGATTGCAGCACCAGTAGTGAGGACCAAGAATGTTTGGACAGGTGAAGCACAGGAGCACCTACAGGACCTGCTTTGAATCCGTGGACTGGACTGTATTCAGGGATTCATCTTTGAACCTGGATGGGTATGCTGCAGTTGTTACCGACTTCATTAAAACCTGTGTGGATGAGTGTGTGCCTACAAAGACTTACTGTACATTCCCAAACCAAAAGCCATGAATGAACCAGGAGGTATATCGTCTGCTGCAGACTAGATCTGTGGCATTCAAGTCTGGCAACCCAGGCCTGTACCAGAAAACCAGGTATGATTTGCGGAGTGCTATTTCAAGGGCAAAGAGACAATTTCGAATCAGGTTGGAGGCGATATCAGATGCACGGCAACTCTGGCAGGGACTGCAAGACATTACTTCCTACAAAGCGAAACCCAATAGTATGAATGGCAGCGATGCTTCACTACCAGATGAACTCAATGCCTTCTATGCATGCTTTGAAAGGGAAAGCACAACTATGGCTCTGAAGATCCCTGCTGCACCTGATGACCCTGTGATCTCAGTCTCAGAGGCCGATGTTAGACTGCCTTTAAAGAGAGTGAACCTTCACAAGGCAGAAGGTCCCAATGGAGTACCTGGTAAGGCTCTGAAAACCCATGCCAACCAACTAGCAGGAGTATTCAAGGATATCTTCAACCTCTCACTGCTACGGGCAGAAGTTCCCACTTGCTTCAAAAAGGCAACAATTATACCAGTGCCAAAGAAGAATAATGTGGGCTGCCTTAAAGACTATCGCCCGGTAGCACTCACATCGACAGTGATGAAATGCTTTGAGAGGTTGGTTATGACTAGACTGAACTCCTGCCTCAGCAAGGACCTGGACCCATTGCAATTTGCCTATCGCCACAATAGGTCAACTGCAGATGCAATCTCAATGGCTCTCCACATGGCTTTAAACCACCAGACAACACAAACACCAACGTCAGGATGCTGTTCATTGACTATAGTTCAGCATTTAATACCATCATTCCCACAATCCTGATTGAGAAGTTGCAGATTAAGAAGCCTCTGTACCTCCCTCTGCAATTGGATCCTCACCTTCCTAACTGGACGACCACAGTCTGTGCAGATTGGTGATAACATATCCTCCTAGCTGATGATCAACACTGGCGCACCTCAGGGGTGTGTGTTTAGCCCACTTCTCTACTCTCTGTATACACGTCTATGTGGCTAAGCATAGCTCAAATACCATCTACAAATTTGCTGATGATATAACTGTTGTTGATAGAATCTCAGGTGGTGATGAGAGGGCGTACAGGAGTGAGATATGCTAACTAGTGGAATGGTGACACAGCAACAACCTGGCACTCAACGTCAGAAAGATGGAAGAGCTGATTGCGGACTTCAGGAAGGGTAAGATGAAGGAACACATACCAATCCTCATAGAGGGATCAGAAGTGGAGAGAGTGAGCAGCTTCAAGTTCCTGAGTGTCAAGTCTCCGAGGATCTAAGCTGGTCCCAACATATTGATATAGTCATAGAGAAGGCAACACAGTGGCTATACTTTATTAGGAGTTTGAAGAGATTTGGCATGTCAACAAATACACTCAAAAACGTCTATAATTGTACCATGGAGAGCATTCTGACAGGCTGCGTCACTGTCTGGTATGGAGGGGCTACAGCACAGGACCGAAAGAAGCTGCAGAAGGTTGTAAATCTAGTCAGCTCCATCCTGGGCACTAGCTTACAAAGTACCCAAGACATCTTTAGTCTCAGTGTCTTCCAGTATCTCAGAAAGGCACCGTCCATTATTAAAGACTGCCAGCACCCAGGGTATGCCGTTTTCTCACTGTTACCATCAGGTCGGAGATACAGAAGCCTGAAGGCACGCACTCAGCAGTTCAGGAACAGCTTCTTCCCCTCTACCATCCAATTCCTAAATGGACATTGAATCTTTGGACACTACCTCACTTTTTTTTTAAATATACAGTATTTCTGTTTTTGCACTTTTCAAAAAATATCTATTCAATATATGTAATTGATTTACATTTTTAAAATTATGTTTTATTTTATTTATTGTTTTTTTCTCTCTCTCTGCTAGATTATGTATTGCATTGAACTGCTGCTGCTAAGTTAACAAATTTCACGTCACATGCCAGCGATTATAAACCTGATTCTGATTCTCAATAAGAGAGGATGTTAAAAAAAAGTACTCCTGTATCAAGGTTATCAGGCTGAAACTCAACTGTTTATTCTCCTCCATATTTACTACCTGACTTGCTGAGTTCTTCCAGCATTATGTGTGTTGCTCTAGATTTCCAGAATCTGCAAAATTTCTAGGTGTTGTGTCCACAAGAATGTTGGCTGGACCGGAGGGCTTGAGTTATAGTGGATAGGATGGGTCTGATACTCCTAGAACGAAAGCTGAAAGGTCACTTCCAGGGTTTATAAAATTATGAGGGGCATGTATTTAAGGTGAGAAAGGAAAGGTTTGAAGGGGACCTGAGAGGGCAAGATTTTCCCCACTCAGAATCGTAAGTATATGGAACAAGCTCCCAGAGGAGGAAGGGTACAATTACAATATTTATAAGAAACTCAGGCAAGCGCGTGGATAGTAAAGATTTAGAGTGACGTGTGCCAAATGCAGGAATTAGCTTAGGGAGGCATCTTGGGTGCTAAGGACTAGATGGGCCCGTGAGGTCACTCCCGCGTGCATATAAAGCTCAGTCTTTATACAACTTCTGGATTAGGACAACCTATCCATGTCCTTATAGTTTTTTTTAATACTCATCCATCAAGGCAAATTATGTTAATACCTCTCAGGTCATAGATGAATATCAAAACTCAAAACATTAACTACGGTTTCTTTTCCCATATGTGTAGTCTGATCTGTTGAGTATTTACAGCAATTTTTATGTCACTATAACAATGTCCAAAACAGTGCATTTCAGCTACAAGAAATGGATGGGCTAAGTTTGCTTTCCTTGGAGCAGGGGACACTAAAGGAATACTGTTCACACTGCATTTTTAGGGCCCTATTGAGACTACACTTGGAATAGTGTTCAGTTCAGGTCTCCTTACCCAAAAAGAATATACGTCGGAAGGAATGAAACTTAACAAGATTGATTCCTGAAATGGAGACTTCGGATCAACTAGTCCTGCATTCATTACAGTTTGAAAATAAGGAGGAGATTTCACTTAAACGTACAAAATTCTGACATGGCTTGACAGGCTGCTTTTAGGAACAATGCTTCTCTGACTGGGTGTTCCACATTGTCTGGGTGCAAAGCAATATATTCAGGATTTAAATGAAAAATTCATCAGATGGTAAACTTGTGGAATTTGCTATCAATCAAAAGGTAACACAGGCCAGATCAGCGAATATTGCAGAGGTAGACACATTTATTGACAAAAATCTTCAATGATCCTGTTACTGCAAATATAACTTTACAAGATGCTGCACCACAGCACAGCTACTGGAGCTGTTGCTTCATAGCTCCAGTGACCTGTGTTCATTCATGATGCTGTTTTGTGGAGTCCAGATCTCCTTATGACTGCATGCGTTTACTCTGGCTACTCTGGCTTCTTTCCACATCCTCCCCCCCCCCCCCCCAAAAAAAGTACATTAACTGCAATTGCAAATTGCCTCTAGAAGTATAACCTCGGCATAAATGTTATAAGGAAACATGGAATATAGGATTACCCATGAATGGTAGTACAGGCTTGAAAGACTTCATTCCTATTTCGTTCTCTAGACAGCAGGTTGTCAGACTGTTTAACACTAGTACCAGAATGTAAAGTAACCAAGCTACTAGAATTCTGATATTTACATATGGTTTCTCTCCAACCATGAATAACTAGTTTGACAAACTGAGTGGTTGTGCTATAAAAATTTGTCACTGAGCTGAATATTAGGATATGCCTAAAAAAATGCATTATAGAAAATCAATAATGCTACTTGCACAGTATCTCAATGCACAAGTTAATTTTCTTGAACGCCTAGAATGTTCTAAAATAAGTAACTGTCACAGTTGTAACTAATAATTTGTCCAGTTAGTGTGCCAGTTCTCATAAGATGATGCAAATGAGGTAATAATAATTCTCTGCGTTGCTTGGATTTCCAGCATCTGCAGATTTTCTTGTTACCAATAATTCTTCCAACATATTGATTGCAGTGCTGTGGGTTAAATGCAGATTTAAATACTCCAATAGTACAAAATGTTCATAATCATACAAACAACCAGTACAGCAAAACTCAGTAGTCTCACTTCATAATTAGCACCTATGTAATTACCTTTTCACTTGATGAGTTTTCCTGAACTTTAATTCGCCTTCTTTTCTTTTTCAGCAAGTAGCTGCGCTGGCTTTCCTCTGCCTCTTTTTTCGATGCTCTGAAAAAGGGTGGAAAACAATGCATTTAATTTTGTACAAACCTTCAACATTGGTGATACATTTTTTCTGCTAAGCAACAAACTACAGATATCCCTCATGACAAACCTACATACGAACTCGGATCTGCATGAGGTAAAGAAAATTGAGAATGGACAGGTAACTCAGAATTAGACCAAAGATAACATCATGCTTCAATTCAGTAACAGGAAGTTGAAAAGCTAAACATAAAGGGTAGGAGGGTAATTTCACTAAACTTCTCAATGTTATCTTTAAGCTGTCACCAGCTAGATTATCCAGGTTAAACATCTTACCTGCCCTTCCCCTACCCACCCACCAATCCAAGGAACCTTTGAGAACATCCTCCAATTTGCTTCCTCATGGCAACCTTCTAATATGATAGATGTTCGAGTTGAGTTCTTGCCTTTGCAGTCTAATGCAGTTCAAACAAATAAGGCCCAATAATGAAGTACTTAATAGGGGGGTAGAGTAGGGGAGAAGTAGCAAAACAACCGTTGCCCATATACTGAACCTTCCACTGATTCCACTGGTGATCTTTAAAACACTTCTCCCTCAGATAGTCAAGTATGTGTTGGTGAGCTTTGGAGGTATCTGCCTTCACTGAAATGTAGTTCCTGAGACAAGGAAAGTTGTCCTCGTTTTCCAGAACCTTGTTTTTCAAGGGACGGTGTTATATAGGTCAAATAAAACAACAGTTTTGCCAGTGCTTGAAAATTCCTTCAGCTGTTTCAGGGAACAAGTTTGTGGTGACTTAGAACTAATTAAGTGCAAGGACGCTTAAAGTCTGCACACTGTACCTTAATAAACTGAGGGTAAAGTGACCTTGCATCTGGAGTGGAAATTACAATAATTGAGCAGGTTTTGGACGGTTCTCTAGATTAATCCCACACGTTTGGGAGGTGTATTAGAAGTGTGATGCATTACTGCAGCAAGAAATTAGAGGTCAGGGGCAACGATGTATCCTTGCTTGACTTCTGCATTATGAATTGCTTTGTGGTGAAAGCATTGATTGGAATCATAGCATGTGCCCCATACAGCAGGAGTCAGAAGACGGAGACATTCTTGCAATGGGTTAAAGATAAATGGAAATTTTCCCTTTTCTAGCACAGGAACAGCTGCACTTTATTGGCAGTCTGACTGAAAGCAGCAAAGACCAATTATCAAACCTAAGATTAAATGGCTTGATGGTCAGTGAAACACTATGACACAGTCACCCAAAGGAAAGGTCTGTACAATTCAATGCAAAAAAACTTCTTGCTTATGCAAACACATTAATTTATTTGAAAAGAGATCTACCTTGTCCTTGGACGTTTCCGTTTATCATCAGAATCACTTTCCTCTTCACTACACTGAGATTCCTGAAAATCAGAGTCACTCTCTTCTTCAGAAGTACCTTCGTTACTACTCACTGAAAGTAAACGTACATAAAATCTTTTCTTTTCCAGTCTTTTTATTAATTTTCAAAATTATAAACATAATAATATTGATAAACAGAGAATGGGATTACATTATTAATAGCTAACATTTGCAAATATAAAATTGCTGATAGTACAAGTATGTTAGATCTCCCCAATTCTAAATATAATTGAACATGGTAAAAGATAAATGGAAAAAAATCTTTAAAAAAACCCCAAACTAGAAAAGAAAAAAAACACTAAATTAAGCTAAGCAAAACTAGACTAAACTAAACAAAACTAAAACAAAGTCAGGCTAACATATTACATTGGATACACTCATTAATGTCGTTAACTCCACTCCTCTATCTGTATATTTTTAATTGAAAAAAAGATGCAAAAAAGGTCAAACTACATCATATGAAAATGTTGAATAAATGGTCTCCAAGTTTCTTCAAATTTAACCAAAGGATCAGAGGTGCCACTTCTGATTTTCTCTAAATTTAAGCAAGATATAGTTTGAGAAAACCACTGAAATGTAGTAGGAGGATTGACCTCTTTCCAATTCAATAAGATAGATCTTCTAGCCATTAATGTAAGGAATGCAACCACCCAGCAGGCTGAATGGGATAAGTAACCATCTTCCATCATTGGTAACCCAGAAATTGCAGTAATGGGGTGGGGTTACACAAAACCCCACCATATACAAAACTGTAGAAATAATATCAAAGATGTCTTTCCAATATTTATCCAAAAAAGGGCAAGACCAGAACATACGAATCAAGGAAGCAACTTCAGAATGACATCTATCACAAATAGGGCTTATATGAGAATAAAAACAAGCTAATTTATAAAAGTACATAAAATCATAAAATTTATCATTTAGCAAGAAAGAAGCAGATGTGGAGGTTCCCAATAGGAATCATACTAAATACCAAAAACAATTCAAAGACAGTAAATCAATGTATTACAGTGCATTCAGGGATTCTTGCTAAAATACCATGACCGCAGCGTTTATGATCTATACAAAATATCATCCATTTACCTTTCCTTCTGTTCTTGCGTGTGCCCTCCTTTACTCCATCTTTGACTTTGCCTTTCTTTTCATTTCCAGATTCACCATCACTCATTGAGAGTTTATGCCTCAAGAGCCGATGCCTATAACGTGGCTTCTTTGTCATTTCAAAGTCAGAGTCTGAATCCGAGTCAGCTTCAGCTTCCTCTTCATCTAGTTTAATTAAGCACAAATTGAAAACTAGATGTTACTCAAAAGTCACAAACAAGAGAATCTGCAGATGCTGGAAATCCGAGCAACACACACAAAATACTGGAGGAGCTCAGGAGGGCAGGTAGCATCAATGGAAAAGAATACAGATGACACTTTGGGCCGAAACCCTTCAGCAGGGTTTCTGCCTGGAAACATTGACTGTACTATTTTCCATCAATGATGCATGGCCTGCTAAGCTCCCCCAGCATTTTGTGTATGTTACTCAAAAGTATCATTTTGGGTTTAAGTTATTTATTTCAGTCTTAGTCTCATTTATACAGTTATTATTTTGTTTAGAATTGTCAAATAGAAGACTGTTGTTTGTGTTTTGATTGTGATCCAGGGAGTCAATTAGTAAATCTTTAGTTTTCTACATTTTAGTCCATTCAACTATGTAGGCTAGGTTCAAAAGAAAATTCTCAAGTAAAGAAATTTTACGGTAATTATTAACCTAAAAAGAAAATAAAAAACAGAAAGAGACAAAAATCAAAAGTCATATAGTCAAAGCGTAATTCAGCATGGAAATGGGCTCTTCGTCGCAAGTGATCTGTGCTGACCATAGCATCCTCTCTGCTAGTCCCAGTTGCCCAGGTAGAGCCCAGAATGCTCCGAGCCCTTCTCCACATACTTATCCAAATGCCCCTTAGTGAAATGCTGCTTATTCAGTTCAATTTCTAACTCTTTCTAAAAGTCATAGGCAAATTTTAATATGTGGTTTTAATTCTAGAAAAAAAGCAAGCCCATATTTAATTTGACATTAATCTTAAACCTTTTAAACTCTAAATCAAATGTCACTGAAATGTGAAGAAATGCTGCCCAATTAAAATAGCCTACATTTAAAAAAAACATGCACACTAGTCTCTAACTCAGCAAGTTGCAGATTCATGAGCCGATCCAAAAGCAAACATCCTTTTCAGAAAGATATTTCAATATAGTGCTGAGGAACTGCTTAACTGCTGGTAGTTACCACCTTACAAACTTGAAGGCACAATTATGATTGTAGACCACCTTATAGAATTGCTGAAATGAGAATTTGCCTTGTATCACAAATAACTTCTATTAATTATAACAGATCAGTTTCCTTGAGAATTAGCTTGAGAATTTTACGGAATTTGTTGCGCAAAAATTACACATTGATTTTTACAATTTAAAAGCTGCAAGACATTTTAGGAATTCCTGAAAGGTACTTTATAATTTGTTTTCGTATGTACCACTGTTAACTTGTGTTGTCAAATGTAGGACTCTAATGTAAATACAGTATTTTGATATTTTATCTTACAAAGCCTATTACTAATGCAAAAACACTGAGAAAGTGGTACAAATAACCCATGTAGGGCTGAGTGAATATTTAGTACAATTCTTGATCATTTCTTTTGCTTACCATTTTCTTCATCATCTTGTTCATTCCTTTGGTCAGATTTCTTCTCTTCTTCAGATTCTTCCTCTGAAGATTTATCATCATTAGATGATAAATTTGCATTTATTTCTGCTAATAGCATCTTCTTGGCAATTCTGCCAAAAGAGGGGGGGAAAGGTTGAAGATATTACACTGAAACCTACATGAACAGTACCATTTAAACAGTTTTTGTAACTAGATTATTTTATGTGTGAAGATTCACATTAAATCACACAGTTAACTTTCATAAATTTAAAATTTTAGATCAGGAATAGGGGGCTGTGGTGAATGCAAGCAATTTATTTGAACAGAGAATAGATTTAAATATTAGACAAATTCAAATACACTTATACTAATCAGTAACAATTCTTGTTTAACTCAAGAAAAAGTAACTGTCATTAAGTATTACCCAGCAGCGCCTGATAGCAATAAGATCCAAAATCAAAATGAGAAAAACGTTCTTCAGGGTACTTATGTTTCATGACTTATATGAAGATATCAAAATTTCACCAAAATGATTATCCATTATGTAAACATTATATTGTTGCATGTAAAATATTTTGATATAATCGAAGTCAAACATTTACATTAACTAATTTAGAATAAACAAAATTAAAGGAAGAACATTAATGTTTATTCCGAAACAGTGCAATCCCACTCTAGTCCTTGTCTTTCCTTTTCCAGTTTCATTCAAGGCACATTTGACTTACAATATTTTACCAGTGCTCATGGCTACACAATTAGCTTAGAATTTGATCAATTCACTATTCTCATTGTTCTCATTTTTTAAAAAATTCAATGAAGCACATGAATACATTATTTATAAATTTAAAAAAGTATACCCTAGAAACCAAACACTAAAAAGGTGGATGGCAAATGGGAAGTAGTGCCAGTAACAAGAAAAAGAAAAGGCAAGGAAAATGCATGAATGAACTTATCAAGCAGTTTACTGGATGCTCAAGTTACCCTGAAAAACTACACAACCAATAATGTACACTTTTTTTAAAAGTGCAGGTAAATACAGCAATGTAATTATGAAGAGCAATATCTCACAACCAATGAATAGAATCATTGGTCAATTTATAATTTGTGAGGGGACAGAAACAAAAAATGGTGGTCAAGAATTTTTTTTTACTACCTCATGTATTAAGGGATCTTTAATATGTTCCAACATTAATAAAACAGTTCAAAGAATGCAGTTCTGCCAGGAATGCACGAAAACACAGGCAATGGTTATGTACTTAAATCTTAACAGCTTAACTGAAAGGGCAGAGTACTTTCAACTGAGTTTTTTTTAAAAACTGCAAAAGGATATTGCAAATAATCCTAACTTAAAAACGTACTATTTCAGTCTAGTTTATCTAGATAATAAGAAATTGCAGAACGGAGATAGAGGTTTCTCAATGCCTCACTGCACGAGTTATGAAAGGTTATCAGGCAGGTCCAGCAACTAATCAGGGAAGTTAACAATATTATGGTAGGGGAATTGAATTCAGAAATAGGGAGGATTTTCTCCTGTTATTTGGAACACTGATGAGACCACACCTGTAGTACTACACACACTGCTAAGTCTCCTTATTTACAGAACAATGTTTTGGCATTAGAAGTTCAGGACAACGGCTACTGGACTCACACTTGGAATGTGCTAGATGGTTTATGAGGAAAGGCTGGATATGTATCCACTGGGATTTAGATGAATGACAGAGAACTTGACTGAAACAAAATCCTAACGGCCCTTGACAGGAAGATATGGACAAGATGCTTCCTTGTGGGAGAATCTAGAGACAGTGGTCGCTGTTTAAAACAGAAAATAAACGTTTACCTATTTAAGACAGATAAAAATAACCCCAACCCCAAACAGAAGTATTATAAATCCTCAGATTTTTTCCTAAAAGGATGGCAGATTCTCAGTTCTTTTTTGAGCAGTAATCAATACTTTAGAATCAAAGTGGTAGAAGAAAGATCACAGGGTGGATGTGGTGTAGAAGTTACAATCACATCTGCCATCATTTTATTAAATATTGGAATATGGCCAGATAACCAAGACCATCAGACCATAAAGCATAGGAGCAGAATTTGGCCAAGTGCCCTAACCTTGTTCTTAAATTAGCAAGCGTTCACATTCCAGTCCAAAGAACAAATTATACAAAAGAGAATAGCTTTTTTAAAACTTAAATCTAAAAATAAACTTAAGACAATGCAGGCACTGTCACAATACAAATCAAAATTGATTAAGAAAACGGTTCAATCTTTCCTCATGCAGTGTCTTTAAATAGCCTCAAGAGGGAGTCAAAGCTCTAGCAAATAATGCACTTCATGCTCTGTAATGTGTTTCATTACACCATCCCTTCATATCACTCATTCACGCTTTTGTGTAAATGTGTTATACGATTTGAGTATGGTAAATACTGCGGTATTTCTAACCACAAATCTATTGCTAGCATTATACAGTCATAACCCGTAGTTGTATTGGTCCACCATTTCCTCACGGACCGTCAAGTATCCATTTACACAAAACCTACACCGATCTCATTATGTTCTCCATACATTCCTATCAACTAATTTAGTGGCAAATTAACCTTCCAACACATCAGGATTGGGAAGAATCATAAAACCGTAAGACAGAGGAATAGGTTTAGGCCTTTAACCCATTGAATCTGCTCCACCATTCAATCATGGCTGATTTATTTTCCCTCAACCCCATTCTTCAGCCTTCTCCCTGTAAAATGTGTCACCCTTACTAATAAGTAATCTATCAACCTCAACTTTAAATATCTGGCTAAAGAAATTCCCCCTCATCTCTGTTCTGAGGGGATGCTCTTCTATTCTAAAACTGTGCCCTCTGATCCCACTATCAGAAACATCCTCTCCATTCTGATTTCAATGAGATCCCACCCCGCCCCATATCATACTTTAAATTCCAGCAAGTACTGGCTCAGAACCATCAAACATTCCTCAAATATTAACCCTTTCATTCCCAGAATAATTCTCATAAACCTTCTCAGGACCCTTTCTTCCAATGCCAATAGATCCTTTCTTAAATGGGGCCCAAAACTGATCACAATACCTCAAATGTAGTCTGACCAATGCCTTATAAAACCCCAGCACTATTGTACATCCTTGCTTTTATATTCTAGTCCCCTTGAAATGAATGCTAACACTGCATTTGCCTTCCTTACTATCAAACTCAACGTGCAAGTTAACCTTCAAGGAATCCTGCACTAAGAATCTAAAATCCCTTTGCATCTTTGATTTTATGTATGGCAAATTGTCAAAGGGCTTATGAAAAACCATGTAAACCACATCCAGTGACTCTGTCTATCCTGCCTGGATTTTCTCAAAGAATTCCAACAGACTGTTCAAGTAAGGTTTCTTCTTAAGGAAACCAGGCTCATATAGCCTATTTCCACATGTGCCTCCAAGCACCCCGAAACTTCATCCTTAATAATGGACTCTAACACTTTGTTAATCACTGAAATTAGGCTAATTGCCTATAATTTTCTGTCTTCTGTCTTCCCTTCTTGAAAAGTGGAGTGACATTTGCTATTTTCCAGTCCTTTGCAAGCATTCCAGAATATATTATTCCTGAAAGATCACGAAGGATGAAGCTACATTAGCTATATCACTGAGTCCTCCAATATAAAACAGAGTGTTATTACTCTTTTTTCAAATTCATTAATAGTTTAAATGGTGGGGGCCAGCTAAATTACATTCCTAACGTCTGTCTACCTTCACATGCTTATCATCATTCTTCAGTTGGCTTCTGCACGTTTCTATCAAATATAAATAGGAAGAATTCTGCTTTCTTGCATGCATCTGGCACCATAATAATCTATTTATTTTGAAATCAAAGGGACCACTTTTTAAAATCTGTCCCTAGTGCTAGAGTTTTTTGCTTTATGTTGGGGAGATATTGCTTATTCAACCATGCAGGTTAGCAGATTAACCACAAATGTGACTTTAATTGTTCTTTTCTGTTGAATTTTTCCCAAAAATGACACTCTTCATACTCAAATCAACTCAACCAGTACTCTCTTGTTTTGCTTTCCCCACTAGAAAGAATTCTAATCTGAGCAGCTACACCCTGCAGGAAAGAATCACTTCACTACTTTTGTTATAAGACAAGCTATAAATTGTCTGTACGCTTTTTATCTCTGTACCTGTTTTTAATCAACCTTCTTCAGCCTGAGGATACTTTCCCTCTGCTACAAGCTCAATATTCCACATAATCCACTGCCAACGGTGAGCACCTAACTTTTGTTCGGTGTGACGATATTTCTTTGCAGACTCATGCTTTAACTTACTACTGCACTCAAATGATAATAATATTGCATTTTCAGTGCTAGTAATCATGAACCTTCATTTTGTGGTTCCACAGAACATCTTTTATATTGCACACAATGGTGAAACAAAATATCCAATTCTGTGCAGGATTGAAAAATTCCTCTCAAGCTATCGAAACATCTTTAACATAATATGGGGCTGTATCTAAAAACTATTAAACCCAACTTTACAATCAATATATTTGCACTGATATCTATGTGTGCAGGAAGGAAACACTTAAACCAATATGCTACTTGCACACTGAGTTAGCCCTTCAAAGATAGCATTCTATGAGACAGTAGCCACACAAATTTTCTCTAGACACTAGTAATTCTAAGGGCTCAAGTGGACAGATCATATGACCATTTTCTTCCGTTAATAGTGGTATTACAAATTATTAAAAAAATAATTTTTAGCACTGAACCACAATTTCAATCACTTGTGCACTTTGTACTTTGTCTGTGATTTTCTCAAGGATGCAAAATAATTTAATTCAAAAATCTTAATACTGCAAAGAAGTCTTTAAAAAATATGAAGGAACAGCTCCAGCAACACAAAACTAATTTAGGGGAAATCAAACAAACAAGTGATTAAAAATATCCCAACCACTGCTTCAAAGAAAATAGGTAGTTAACATTCCAGATCTGCTAACCAAGGAGTGACACTCAAACTGCAGATTATCAGCCACCAAATGATATGCTGCGAGATGTCAACATTTAAAAGAAATTACTGCCACTGCACTGACTCTCAACTGATTTGCTAATTGACCAGATGTACTTGCAGTCCCAAGGCCAATCTCACTTTTTCATTCAATCAAATATATCTTGATACATGTATTAATATAAATACCATGATGAGTTTTGAAATCACGCAAGGAGTTCCCTATGATGCACTACTAGAAAAAAAAGCAGCCTGGCTTACAGAGCTACACCATGTGATTTCAAACCGATCTGTTTGTAAGTATCAATACTTTTAATGTTTCCTTCAGGTATTTAAAGTTTATTAATGCCACTGTGTTATTAACGTTTGTTAATAATAGCACTTATAGAACATAGTGAGGCATATTTATAGTTGTTTTAGGGATTCATTATGTGCAAAGGAGAGGGCTTAGGTAGCATTCATGGTTTTTAACATTTGTGAGAAGTATGTACTCCTCTCGTGGATAATGATTAAACGTAATTCTATAAATCTATCACAGAGGAATTCATTATTTATTAGTGAAATTAAAGAATCCACATTTAGAATTGTGCGAAGATGAGTTGCTGCATAATAATACAGAACTAACCACTGCATCAGTGTTAACTGATAATCTTGATAACCAAGGAACACTAATGCATGCAGCACCTTAAATCAAGAGAGAGATCTAATTACTTAAGTGTACACCTGAAGATCAAAATAGCCGAGTTTCCTTTGTCTTATGCTTTCTTTACTTACACTGTATTAAAGTGTGATGATGGGCAGCATCTTCTGGTCTTCTGCATTTTCCGATTCCTGAGTTGGCCATCATACTGAAGCTGATACTTTCACTTCAAGTCAACTAATCAGCTGCTTAGAACCCAATCCATGGTATATACTGGGCAACAAATGTTAGTTGTCACTCTTCAGTCAATTGACCCAATCATCGTCCATTTGGCTTCAGGTTCATTTACGCTCATCAGGTAGCATACTGTGCATTTCAAAAATCAGTAAATCTGTGCAAATTCCTTGTGAATCCATTACACAAAGGCCAAATGTGCAAGAAAGTGGAAATATGGTTCCCTTCCCTTTCAACCATAGGAGTTCAGGAATGCAAGTTTGACCCACAGATGAAAGAGCAGATTTCTTTCTATAAATTTTCTGGAAATGATGCAGCAGCCAAGATTAGTGCCAAAGTCCTCATCTTCAACACAAGCTGAACTGAAACAATTTTTTATGGGTAAAACCTCTGACTATAAAAGTAATTGCTTCAGATCAGATTCAATCAAGTTCTGCCACTCTTAATTTTTTAATAATGTGCAACAAAAAAAATGCAATTTAAGCGGCAAATACACAGCACAATATACAAATATTGAAGTATCAAAGAAATTCACTGGAATTACTTGACAATAATTCAATATGCATAATTCAAACTTTCAACTGCTTGTGTAAAATGCACTGCCTAAAATGTGAAATTGTCTAAAGTTTTAATCACATGCTGAAATGATGAGAAATTAAGAACTGTGAAGTACACAACCCTCTTTCCTGCATTTCACCATGGAATGATTATTTCACAAGAGAATTATTTTTTAATCTTGGAATTATACAAATGTACAAAAGATGTCATATATATCTGATATTACTGAATCAAATACAAATTCATTTTCCAAGTTTACATATCTAATCTTGAAGTTTCACCAAGTAATACAAGAAATCAAGAAGCACAGTAATCTGCACAAGGCAAGGCAATAAATTATGGTTAAAGCTATATTGCCCCAGAAAAATGAGAGAACTGAACCACGAGAGCACAACCACTTCAGGTAACCACTGTAACAGAAAATAATTGCTTGATTGCGTACTTGATAAGAACATCAAGCACTTCATCACTCAATTATGATAAAGTGAAAATAAATTTCTTGCATTTTACTACTGTCAATTTCAAATTTCAAAGTAGACCTTCTAATGGAAATCCTGACTTACAAAATACTTAGTCACTACATTGTAATATTCAAAATATGAACATTGATGAACTTCGAATCATGTATGCAGAACATTAAAAGTAAATCAGCTGAAACCGGTATGTTCTGTACTACATTTTCACCAGTCCAAGTGTGTAATATTTCAATCAACCTTTACAGTCCTACAGCTCTATTCAGAAATTTGAATTTAGAATATGAAACTCAAGTTTTAGACATATCTGAAACAATCTTTGAAGTAATGAAACTAAGAGATAAATTTTGTACATTGAGAGGGCAAGAACCAAACTAAAGTGAAATAATTTTCTAGGTGAAAAAAAGTGTTGTTCTGAAGACTTCAACATTTTTTTTAAATTCTGAAATGCATGCTTTTTCTAGTATTTTCCATATAAAACATCTGAACATAATTAGGGAGAAATCATTTGGAAGTACTTTAGGGCCACCAAGACTCATGATAATTTAGTTTTAGTAAATGTAGCATGCTAAGCCATAGGAAATAGAACCATGTTAGCTTGTATCTCCAGCTTTTAGTGGTAGCAGATGAGCAGACAATGAATCATTGAATATTGCAGCAGTGAACCAAGACATTCACCTCAACACTAAACTTTTCTCCATTTAACTTTTCAGCAACTAATTTTCTTTAATAATTTAATGATTTAATCAATAATCTGCAATTCTATATTCCAACCACTTGAAAAATTATAATACTCTTTTCCAATGCTCGCATGATAAACTTAATAATATTCTACCAACTAATAAAATCAATTTATACTTAATTGCCTTAGCTCAGCCCTCAGAATGCTTCAATTCTTCAACAAACTTAAGACTTAAAAATTATATTTTTTTCAAATCTTTCACTCATGGAATAACCAAAATTTTAAATACACCTTGATCATAGTTGGGTCAGTTTTCTCTGAGTGCTTATTGATCTCAGAGTAGTCTCCACTCAGAATCATTTATTTTCCAGTTAAGTTATATACTTACAATTGAGCACCATTTTTAAAAAAGGATTTAATGATTAAATTTAACTTACAAATATTTTAACAACAGTCTGTGTTTCTATAACACTTTCAACATCACAGTGTTTCAGGTAACTTGTCAAAAGAAAAGCAACTCTGACAAACCTTTATGCCTCTAGCAATTCAAATGCTTATCTATCTCTCCACAGATAAAGGCAAGTTGTTCCCACTATTCCTTCCCTACCTGCTACAAACTTACTTCCAGGTCTTAGTGACCCCATCTTTCTTTTTCAAAATTGCTTTATCTACAGGAAGGATGCAAGGCATTTCAGTACTTGCAGACTTTGAAGAAAAAATTCTGAAAATGCCAAAACACATCTAATTCTATTAGAAAATCAAGTCATCAATATTTTTTGCTGGAAATTAACTATGCCAAGATTGAAACACAAAACATTACTTGATGATAACCCTCAACATTGCTTGTGGACAACTGAGTGTCATCTCAATCCACTGAACAGAATGAGGTGGTAGACACTGCATTGGGGCACAATACCACTGAATTCCTGAACAAGTTGGGAAGAACTCATTTAAGGTCCTCTTTGGTGAATTCAACAGTCAATTGTAACAAACCAGTATAAATTGAGATGGAGCTTAGGAGACAATGGCGTCTAATGGCAACTCCTCTGCTTGCATCTTTGGAAACAGCTCTACTTCTATTTTTAATATCTCTATTTTTTCTTTCAGGGTTCTTTTGAAGACCTTGACCTGGAGTTACATACTGACTTCAGTTCTTTGCGGGAATGGAACCCGCTGTCAGGGCTCATGACTGGCCGCTTTTCGATATCCCAAGGACGTGGCCGAGAAGATGAGCTCACCTTTGGAATTTCGAGATTTCGTGACTCTGTAGGCAGGCTGGTGCCTCTGTGTCGTGGGAGACGGAAGGTCTCAGGCTGTGTGCAGAGACCTGAGTTCTTTGGGCACAGAGCTCAGAAAAAGCGACGCAACAGACTTTTAACATAGTAAATCAGCAAGTTGTTTGTTTGTCTCACCTCTTGCTGTGAAACGGGGACAACTCTTTTTCCTTTATTAGGGAGAGGGGGAGAGGGGGAGAGGGGGAGAGGGGGAGAGGGGGAGAGGGGGAGAGGGGGAGAGGGGGAGAGGGGGAGAGGGGGAGAGGGGGAGAGGGGGAGAGGGGGAGAGGGGGAGAGGGGGAGAGGGGGAGAGGGGGCACCTGTGGTATGTTGAATTACCAGGTGAATGAGAAGTTTTAGGGGTACTGCAAGTCTGTGTCTTTACTGATGCTCTGCTGCATGCTTGAGTGCTCAGTGGGGAGGGAAATGCTTTTTTTTTTGCTGTTGGGGGGGATCGTTGCTTTGCTGCTGCCTACGTGTGGGAGGGGGGAGCTGGGGGAGGGGCTTTGTCATTCATTCTTTGGGGCACTCCTCTGTTTTTGTGGATGGTTGTGAAGATAAAGAATTTCAGGATGCATATTGTATACATTCCTCTGACATTAAATGCACCTTTGAAATTCATGTGGATGAACACTGCTTATGCATTACTTCCAGTAAGTTCATTAGTGTCAGTTTTAAGATTGTAATACTCAAGGTAAGTAAACAGTACCCTGCCTGCGGCACAGTAAACAGTATGACACCACTAGTCATAAGCTGCACAAGTACTGAATGAAAAGTAGGCCTTTTGGCCATTAAGCTCACTTCACTATTCAATATGATCACAGATGATCTTGCATTTTAATTCCATTTGCTGCCCAATATTCACAACTTCTAACAAAACATAGTAAACCGAAACGAAGGAATACAAATAGGGGGCAATATTCTTTTGTCGAGTTCCAATACATTAAATTCAACTATGCTGCTCATTACCTAACCTGTTTATATTTCGTACTCATGTACAAAATTCCAACCATAAAGGGAAATAATAATTTACTATATAAATGTCTACATTTTTACCAATTTATGTATCCTCTTAAACTCAGAATACAAATGACTTTTGACTAACTAGACGAGAAATTTAAATTGAGGGAGGCTGAAAAACATTTTAATGTAAAGGGCAAAAAAAATTCAATTAAAACCTAATCTGAATGCATTGCTATATATATTATTGCTAATCTAAAACTGAAGACAGCTTTGGCTCAATTCAAACTCAGCGTACGTGAAAGCATGCAAAAATGCAGCATCCGTCATTAAGGGTCCCCATCATCCAGGAAATTATCTCCTCTTATTGCTACCAAGGTGGTGAGATAGACGTCTGAAAACACACTATCAATGGTTCATTAACAGCTTCGTCCCGTTCACCATCAGATTTCTAAATGGACAGTGAACCCATGAATACTATCTCAATGTTTTTCCCTCTCTTTTTGTACTATTTATATAATTTAATTTTCTTTTTTAATATATACTTATTAAAACTTAGTTTTTATTATTATATATTGCAATGTATTGCTGCAAAACAAATTTCATGACATATGCTAGTGATATTAAACCTGATCCTGATTCATGATGCTATTTTTAAGGGAAGTGCACATTCCCTTGCAGTGAAACTAGTGTTTGCCAATGACAAGACAACCTACTTTACCCTGTACCTGTATTCATTCACTGCATACCATTAAGTTGTTTGGCTTATCTATAAGCTGGGATATAATAAATCTGTCATATATTGAAAAAGTTCCATAAATCTTAAAGTGCAGGATATTTGTAACACAAACATCAAAAAACTTTAAATTCTTGTTTATTATAGTGAAAAATAGTATGAGTTTGTTCAATCCTAAATTATGCACGGCTGGTATGCATGAAAATTTGCTTTAAAATTTTCAAGCCATCTCTTGTGAACGTCATCACTAACAATTCAAATGTGGAACTCAAGTTAACTTTTATCTTCACAATGTTCTAATCAAAATAAATGAATTACAGCAAAGTGTATTAAATTTCATTTACCCACTTGATTTAAAAAATCATCTATAAAATATTTGATGTTAAAACATTAAAACAGATTATGCTGTGGAAGATTTTTAAAGTTAGGTGTACAGTAGGTTGAATTTTGTGATATTTATGTTCATTGATTACATGCAAATGACATTGCATGATTCAGCTAAATATTATTAAAACTCTGCTGAAAAAATTAAAATGTAAGTTGATTTCACTTTGGATGCCAGTGATTACATCTGAATTACTTGATCTGTAAACAAGAAAAAAAACTTCCAGCAGCATATTTGTACCCAGTATCAAACATAATAATAGCAGTCTTAAGATCTGCAGTCCAAGGCAAAAACAGATGCCTTTTTCTACATTTTTTCCAATGCAAATATTTTATGCACAATATAGAAAAGAACAAGTTGTCTAGAAATACATAGTTAACATAATAAAATAACATTAAAACAACATTTTACATTGTGGAAAATATAATGTCGCAAAAGGTTAACATATACTGATGCAGCTCCATGTGGAAAAAGTTCAGAAGACTATGGTAAAGTCACAAAACCAATTTCCTGTTTTTTTTAAACTGAGCTATTCTATCAATTTTACTATTTGGCACAACTGCTCATGGCTTAGTAATTAACAGCTGCTGAATTAGCTTATGTTTTTAATTATGGATGTTGGTCTGTCCCATATGAATACCACTCTTCATGTGGTTTAACTCACAGCTCTACAAAATCTTTCCTTGAATGCCTTCTGGGTGCTTCAAATCTGGCCAATCTTGTCTCTCTCCCTGAAAATAGTCCGAGTTTGCACACATTCACCGTAAGACTAATTTTAAGTGAGTGCTTCCAAGCACTGCTTTCTTACTTTGATTAGCAATACAAAATATTAATACTTAATACAATACAAAGTATTTGGCAGCATTACCACAAAATTCTAAATGGCTGGATTTATATTTTCATAATAATTTGGAAATAGCGTCAAAATGGCTAGGTTATATTTTAGATTATTCTGTTCAACGTTCTAACCTGAAGAATGTAAGAACACCAAGACAGTGGTGTCAAAGTTATATGGGGTAATGACACATTCAAAGTCAAATACCATTTCTCTTCAGGACAACATAATAATTCATTGAAACTAATCACTCTTAACAGTTGCACCAATTGATAACTTTTTTTTCCATTTATATCTGAATTTAATTAACTCCTTTGATGACAAATTTAAATCTAGATGGTATGTTGCTTCCCAGATGCCTGGGTCAGAGACGTCACGGATTAAATACGTACACTTAAGGTGGAGGGTGAGCAGCCAGCAGTCATGATGCACATTGATACCAATGACATAGCTTAAAAAAAAGGATGAGGTCCTGAAGAGAGAAGATAGGGAGTTGGGAAGGACGCTAAAAAAGGACCTCAAAGGCAAAAAGCAGGATCTCTGGAATGCCACAAGCAGTAAGGGTAAGAATAGGATAACATGGCTGATAAATAACTGGCTAAATAATTGCTGCAAGGGGCAACGTTTCAGATTTGTGGATCACTGGGATCATCTTCTGAGTAATGTATGACCTGTACTAAAGGGGCAGGTTACACCTGAACTTGAGAGGGACAATGTACTTGCTGGCAACGTACATGAGCAACAAGATGACTAGAGTGAGGATAGATCTGCTTAGGAATAAAGGGATAAACGTGCCGAGTCAAATGAGATAGGGGAGGGCCTAATTAATAAGTTGTTTCGCTGTGAAAGAGGTACTGTGCTGGAGTGTTTTGATGTCAAGAACAAAGAAGTACGCGAGATTCTGAAAGACATTAGAATAGAAGAGTTGCTGGGCACAATAGGTTATACCCCAAGTTATACAGGAAGCGAGTGAAGAGATTGCAGGAGCATTGATAGTGATCTTTGCATCCTCCCTGGCCACAGGAGTAGCACTAGAGAACTGGAAGATGGCAAATTCTTGTTCCATTGTTCAAGAAAACTAATAGGGATAATCTTGGGAACTACAGTCTTACATCAGTGGTCCCCAACCACCGGGCTAAACTGGTCCGCGGTGCACAAAAGGTTGGAGACCTCTGAATTAATAGAAAGGATTCTTAGGAATAGAATTCACAAGCATTAAGAGAAACATATCTTTATAGGGATAGTCAGCATCGCTTTGAAGTGCAGGTTGTCCTGCATGAGCCTGACAGAATTTTTCAAGTGGGTGACAAAGAAAATTGATGAACATGGAGCC
This sequence comes from Mobula birostris, assembly GCF_030028105.1. NCBI lineage: Eukaryota > Metazoa > Chordata > Chondrichthyes > Myliobatiformes > Myliobatidae > Mobula > Mobula birostris. The sequence continues at coordinate 122,426,556 of NC_092379.1, read as the reverse complement.
ATGGATAAGGTGGTGTACGTGGATTTCAGTAAGGCATCTGAAAAGGATCCCCAGAGTTGGCTCATTCACAAAGTCATGAGGCATGCAATCCATGAAATTTTAGATGGGTGGGTTCAGAAAAGGCTTGCCCACACAAGGCAGAGGGTGGTAGTAGATGGAACATGGTGGTCGGTGACTTATGGTGTTCCACAAAAATAAAAATGTTCAAAAATATTTCTGCTGTTTTTACTGAACTGGTGATTGTTTTAACAATTTCAGAAGCCAAAAGTAGCAAGTCAAAATACAGACATATCCCCACCTAAGGGGAAGAAATGCTTCTACTTGTCCCAAAGAATGCACAGTGAAAAGAAGAGTTTAAATTATGACTCACCACACAAAAAAAAAAATCATTGGGTACACAACAGGCCAGCAGCTCCCATTCTACCAAATTGAATTCCATCCAAAAAATCTGAACAAAACATCTGAGGAGCATATACCAGAAGCTGCAGGGTCTTCAAAATACCAAATTGTTCTGAACCCAAATTCAGAAATAGGGGACAACAGCTCTCAATTTTGCTACCTATTAAATATTTAACTGAAACTGTAAATGAATAGGAAAACCCCACCTTCAGTCTCTGACAAACAAACTACTAAATATGATTTTTAAAATTTTATCAAGAGCTTGTGTATTATTCTCAGGATTGAAAGAAAAATAATTAGCTTCGTTGGCCTAAATTGCCCTTTCTGAAATGCTGTCCCCAAGTTAAAATATATCATGATAATAGATAAATGTTTTATAGCTTGTATTTTGACCCAGTTATCTCTCTTGAAAACAGCTTCACAATTAGCAAGTTACATTTTCAATCTTCCTCTCTTTATACAAGATAAAAAGACAAGTTTATTAACACATCTCTAAGTAGAAAAATATCTTCTATTCATTCCAAATCAAAAATTAGAAAACCCAGTCCACAAAGAAACTAAAAAAAAGTCTTCATCTAAGTAGGCATGATGCAAGCACATCTAATTAAGAGGTAGAAAGCACTGTGAAGAAACATATCATGTAACAAATTTTCCCAGATACTTCAAAGCATGTGGTAACCTTATGGATAATATTCAATAAAACATGCAGGATCAACAAGCACTAAAGAGTGACAATTAACCTTAGTTTTGAACATTAAATTCCAGTTTTAACATTTTGATCCACAGTTTCAATAAAAATATGGGAGAAGTTTTTTTTTTAAAACATAAAATGGGTTTATTAAATAAATTTCAAAACTTAAAAGGCTTGAATTTATTTCAAGTGTTCTTACAAACAAATTAGGGTAATGTGGTAAGACAAAAAGGAACAAGTGCTGTAACTAAATTTTGGTGCTTAAAGAAATGGCCATGATTGCATAACATACATTTCTAATAAATTTTTGTGAAGTCCACAATGTAGAAATTATTACCTATTCTCAGGATCATCATCATAATCGTCACTGGCACATTGGGTGATATTTTTTGAATTGCCTTCTGCTTCATCACCTGTAAAGACATAGAACTAACCTAAGTTATGACTTACACAAATTACAGTGCCCTGTTCACCAACAGCTTTGTAGCGAACTGCCAGCATGTTGGACAGCTCAGGGAAACTCGTTTCCAATTTCCATAATGGTGCATTACAATGTGGAAGTCAAAAGTTAGATATAGGGCAAACCAGCACACCTAAATGCTCCTTCACTTCCTGCAGCCAGAGGATTCTTGGCAAAGGAATTGTGAACCATACAGAAACATAGCTGCAGTGTTTATGCCCAACATATTCAGTTTCAAAACAGTATTTTAAGTCCTTACATTTGTAATTTTATTGGTAGAAAGCTAATAGGATTTTAAAGCAAAAGTTGCAAAAATATCTTTATCACATTAATCCTTAAATTGAAAGACTATAAAGAACTCACACAACTTCAGCACTTAATTTAAAAACTCAAAAACTGAAAAGTGGCAATTCATGTAAAAGGAACTGCTGAAATATGTGGAACAAGTGAGTGGCAATTTTAACAGCTGTGCACCCAGTATGCACACTTCAACAGATCCAAGATTTATTCAATGGAAATGCTTTTGTCAAAATGGTTGTAGCCATGCAGATTCAGAATACAATTAATGGAAAAAAGACACTAACAATTAATGAGCTACTACTAAGTACAGATTGAGAATTAATGTAAAAATAAATAAATATCCAAAGTCAAAAGGAACATGGTCAGAAAAAATATTTTAGCTGACTAGTTAAGCAGAATAATAAATCAAATAAAATTCCTTCTATAATGTAATGGTAGTTGATATTCAACTAAACAGATTTTATCATTTCAGTTGATCATGAGGAATTAATAGGGAAGTTATTTAAGTTACGAGAACCATTGTAAGGATAGACGATTACGTGGAATGACTGAAGAATATTCAACATCTATCACTAAGAAATCACCAGCATTTTGTTTGTTGCAATATTAATTTACTTCAGGCCCGTTCTAGACTAAATGGTATATAGGGATCCTTTTCCACAGCATCATTTGGGCCCAAGCAAATGATGCCAGGGAAAAACTGGAACTTTTTTTCTGGCGAGATCAAAGATGACTTTTTATACAAAGTACAACAGAATTTTTTTTAAATTTAGAGATACAGTGTGGAACAGGCCCTTCCGGTCCAACAAACCGCACCACCATCAACCCATCTATTTAACCTTAGCATAATCACAGGACAATTTACAATAATCAATTAACCTACTAACCGGTACATCTTTGGAATGTGGAAGGAAACTGGAGAACCCAGAAGAAAAACAATCATTCACAGGAAGGATGCATCTGAACTCCGACGCCCAAGCCATAATAGCATTATGCTAAACGCTGCGCTACTGTGGTGCCCCGTTATCGTGTATCAGATCTTATAGATCCATATAAATCATCTGCATTAGCATTCATTACTTGGCACACCTGCATATAAGTCATGGATAACAGCATGTTCAGCAGTGCCTAAGTTTTTTTAAAATCAAGTTCAAAGCTTTGCTCAGGAGAAAAACATGCATTGCAGATAATTTATATATCAATATCTATAGTATCATAACGGTAAGAGTGGCTGGATTAGTGTCTTCTCTAGTCCAACACGAGTTATATTCATCCTGTGTGACAATCCTATCTGGCCTCTCAAGCCTACTGTCAATCTCATCATCAAAACTAAAACATGGCACTCCCACCTATCCCCATTACATTTCATCCCTTTTCATATCTGCAATCAATCCTTAAAAACAGTCAAAGTTTCTGCTCATATTATTCTGAGGAAGAAAGCTCCAAACATCATCAAAAACTGTCATACACATCCTAAATGGGTAGCATGCTTTTTCTTTAAAAACCAGGTTACAGAATTCTCCCAGAAGATGAAGCATCCTTTCCAAATCTATGTCATTAAGAGCTTTCAGGATCTTGGTGACAGGACCAACAGTTCTACACAAATTTTTATATGTATCGTTACTTCCATAGAAATTTAGTGGAATACTGCATTTAAGCTTGACAATAGCACTACAACATCACTACAATTACATTCAATTGTCAACAAGATTACTCAATGATAACACAAACACCTATGTCAGGATGCTATTCATTGACTAAAGCTCAGTATTTAATACCATCATTCCTACAATCCTGATTGAGAAGTTGCAGAACCTGGGCCCCTGTACCTCCCTCTGCAATTGGATCCTCAACTTCCTAACCGGAAGACCACAATCTGTGCGGATTGGTGGTAACATATCCTCTTCGCTGACGATCAACACTGGTGCATCTCAGGGGTGTGTGCTTAGCCCACTGCTCTACTCTCTATATACCCATGACCGTGTGGCTAAGCATAGCTCAAATACCATCTATAAATTTGCTGACGATACAACCATTGTTGGTAGAGTCTCAGGTGGTGATGAGAGGGCGTACAGGAGTGAGATATGCCAAATAATGGAGTGGTGTCACAGCAACAACCTGGCACTCAACGTCAGTAAGACCAAAGAGTTGATTATGGACTTCAGGAAGGGTAAGATGAAGGAACACATACCAATCCTCATAGAGGGATCAGAAATGGAGAGTGTGAGCAGTTTCAAGTTCCTGGGTGTCAAGATCTCCGAGGATCTAACCTGGTCCCAACATATTGATGCAGTTATAAAGAAGGCAAGACTGCGGCTATATTTCATTAGGAGTTTGAAGAGATTTCGTATGTCAAAAAAATGCACTCAAAAACTTCTATAGATGTACCATGGAGAGCATTCTGACAGGCTGCATCACTGCCTGGTATTGCAGGGTGCTACTGCACGGGACCCAAAGAAGCTGCAGAGGGTCATAAATTTAGTCGGCTCCATCTTGGGTACTAGCTTACAAAGTACCCAGGAGATCTTCAGGAAGCAATGTCTCAGAAAGGCAGCGTCCATTATTAAGGACTCCAGCACCCAGGGCATGCCCTTTTCTCACTGTTACCATCAGGTAGGAAGTACAGAAGCCTGATGGCACACACTCAGTGATTCAGGAACAGCTTCTCCTCTGCCATCTGATTCCTAAATGGACATTGAACCCTTGGACACTACCTCACTTTTTTTTAAATATATAGTATTTCTGTTTTTTCTGCACAATTTTTAATCTTATATATTTAAACAGATACATACACACTGTAATTGATTGATTTATTTATTATTATTTTATTTTGTTTTCTTCTATACTATGTATTGCATTGAACTGCTGCTGCTAAGTTAACAAATTTCTTGTCACATGCCAGTGATAATAAACCTGATTCTGATACTTCAAAAAGCTACTTAGAAACTATATAGAGAAATTATCCTTAATCACAGAGTGCCAGCATTTAAAAGTATTTCATATGCAGCAATCATATGGTTATGAAATACAAGCTTTTAAAAAGCCTGTTGAAAAGATTTCAAGCCAAATGATGTACTACTTATTACCAAATGAGGGTTGTATATACAACAGTGAACAATTTTAATTGTATCAATAAATGGGTTCTGCCATAATCCTTTGTTTCAGATCTCAAAACGACTGTGGTGCAAACACTGAAATGAGTTGAATTCCAAACATGAGATGAGGGCAACTGCCCTTAACTGGCACACAATCAACACCCTAAACAATGTGGCATACAGGGGCCATGCTACGCATTGCCTATAAAATGCACTGGCTTCTACATTTGAAGACAACAAAGGCAGCAGGAAATGAGAACACTTCAGCAAGCTCCCCTTCAAGTCACACAACACCCTGACCTGGGAATACATCACCAGTCTAGTCACCACTAAACAACACTTGTTTCTTCACTAATAGTATTTCAGTGTTTCAAGGTGATTGCTCACGATTACCCTATTAAGAGCAGTCAGAGATGGGCAATATATATGTTGCCAACAATGATCAGATACTAAAAACAACTTTTAAAAGTAAGCACTCAATTCACCATTGATTTCCTCCACCTACTAAAAATAATATTTAACATTGTTCAATCAAAAATTTAGAGATTGGTCCTTTATTACTATACTAAGAACACTAACTCAGTTTTCAAGATAACACATGCAAAATGCTGGAGGAACTCAGCAGGCCAAACAGCATGTATGAAAAAAAAGCAGTCAACATTTCGGGCCGAGACCCTTCGGCACGACTGGAGAAAAAAGTATGAGGAATAGATTTAAAAGGTGAAGGAGGGGAGAGAGAAACACAAGATGATAGCTGATTGGTGAAAGAGATACAGGGCTGGAGAAGGGGGGGGGGGGGGGAGTCTGATAGGAAAGGACAGGGCCAAGGTTCTTGCCAAATGTTTTGAGAAAGCCAATATAGTTAAATATGGCATGCTTTGAGAACACAAGGCACTCATGCAATATGTAAAAATATTAGATAAAATTCACCTACCTGATGACTGGCAAAATCCAGATCCAGTTGCAAGCATAACGTTTTCCATGATAGGCTGTATTTTTTGTTCATCGCTACTTCCTTCTCCAGGAAGATCATGCTTGTCCACTTGCTCAGCTGCTTCATCACCATCTGACGAGGATGAAGAGGTTTGCTTTCTTTCCATAGCTCTTTTCTTGCGTTTCAATCGTGTTGTCTTCTCTTGAACAGATTTTGCAGAAGCTTTCTCATCATCTTTGAATGAATCATCCTCATCTTCCTCTGTTGCCTGCTTTTTTGCTTTCTTTGAAGATGATTTTTTTGCAGCACTGATTTTACTCAAGTTCTTGATTTCCTTTTCTAGGTCAGAGTCATAGTTGGAGGAGTCAGAATGATGTCGTCTTTTTTTATTAATAACACAAGTCCTTTTACTAGTTCTTTTTCTTTCCTTTCCACCAAAATCTGAGCTGGAGGTTGAACACTTCCTCTTCCGTTTAAGACTATCTGTGTTATTTGCTCGGGGCATTCGTTTTCTCAGATCAAACAACCGTGTCTTTTTAACTTTTTGTGATGAATCACTATCTTTGTTATCAGCATCAGATGAACTATCATGTTTCACTGCTGCCTTTCTCAGTACCTCTGGTATCTCATCAGAATCAGAGGTAATTTGTTCACCAGGTTTATGCAATGTATCTGATTTATCAGGATCAGATTCTTCCATCTCAGACTTGACACTCTCATTTGATGTTTTTGATCGGCTAGTCTTGACTTTACCTGAAGAATTTACTTTTTCATTGTCCTTTGATTTATTTTTTGATTTCCTACGTTTCTTGCCACCACCACTTTCAGTGTCTTCCTCCGATCTAGAATTGACAGTCCCTGCCCCTCCAGGACGTCTTAGGGGTGTAGTCTTAAAACGAGGTGAGCGCTTGGTATCAGGGTCCTCTGACAGAACCAATGCATCATTTGCAGCATCATTTTCAACATTTTCTTCATTAGATTTTTTCTTCCTTCTTCTTGTAAAATTTGCTTTGCTCATTTGAGATTTCTCTGCAATCTTTTTGTTTTTAGTCATACTGTCTGCAGCACTGATGCCATCCCCAAGCCCTATATTAACCTGGCTACCATTTCTATCACCACTGTCTTCTCCAGTATCATGGTTCTTATCTTCACCTGTATCAGATGCTGATGCAACTTCAGCACCACTCTTGTCATCAACTCCACCAGCATCAGTATTATCCCTCATTGCTTCAACTTCACTCCCATCCCCAGCAGCCTCTGCATCATTGCCAATATTCCCAGGAACCTCAACTTCACTGTCATCATGCCCTGCAGACTCAGCTTCATTTGCCCTAGCCTCAGCTTCACTATCACAACCACCCCCTGCCTCACCTTCATTATCGCCACCATCCCCAGGCTCAGCTACACCTCGTTTACTCCTCCTCAGCAATTTTTTCCCACGTAGACCCTGTGCTGTTTTCTTACCCTTCTTCTGTGAAACTGGGGACAATTTTGTTGAAATTTCACGTTTCACTGAACATTTTGTACTCGAATCAGAGTCAAACTCTGAAGATTTTTCTGAATTATTGCGACTTTCAACAGTATCAGGCATTGCACACTGACTTGCAGAATTATTCACTGTATCCGTATCTGGTAGCAATGAGTCAGAAGCCTCAAACAAACCTCCAGTTAGTGAAGAAACACATCCCATATGCAATGCTTCATCTAAACTGTTAAGTAAAGTGGCTTCTGCCATTTCTGATTCAAGCCCCTCACTTGAGCTCCCGTGTGGAGCATCTGAATTGTTGTTGTCCAAAGGGTCACTTAACGAACAGTCATTGGCAATACTATTTACTGCTGGATTAAGCATTAATTTATCTTTTTCTACCTTTATTTTTTCATCTTCAGTAGCCTTATCAAGTTCACTTGAAACCAAAGTCACTTCCATTTGATCAGATTTGTCTTCTGCCAAAACACATTTTTCTGCCATTGTTTTACCAGGTACTGCATTATTCTCATTTTTAGTGGATTTCTGTGCCTCAACTTTGATAACACAATCTTGTAAGGATTCAGTAGATTTTTTTTGCTCCGTTTCCAAGTCTTGAATTTCTTTATCTATGACCTCCTCCAATGCATGATGTACTTTCTTTAGATCACCAAGCACAGATTTAAAAGCTCTCAATTGTCTCATGTTTACATTAGGCTCAGATTCATCCAAGTCTTTTTGTTTTAAAAAATTAACAAAGCTAATATTCAAGTTAGCAGTTGTATCAATTAGTTTGCGAGCCTTCTTCAGAATCTCTTTTGGTACTTTCAATGCCTTGTAGGAATATGTAATAGTTCCAGATCCTGAAGAAAGACTCTTCAATGAACTTGTATCTTTTTCCTGTCCATTACAATCTTTACTGGAAATTCTTTGAGTATTTTTATAATCTTGATCTACAGACTTGTCACTGTCATGAGGGCCTGGAGACTTGCATTTCTCATTGTCAAATTTAAACTTTTCGAAGTCTTTCTTCCTTTTGTTTTGCTGCCATAGCTGATCAAGACACTCAAATACACTGTCACAAGCTGTGACCAAATCCAATAAAGGCTCTGGATTACATACATAGCAGTACCACTTTTTGTTTTCATCCATAATATTGGAAAGTTCTTTTCTACCCAGGTTACGCAATATGCAGCTTTTACAAAATGCATTGTGACAAAAGTCACAACAAATCAGATTTCCACCTTCAGCACACCATCTGCAGCGAAGAACAAATATGAGTACAATAAAAAAAAACAGTGTCAGAGAAATAATAATCTTGATCCTTGAAATTATTTTCTTTAATGGAAGACCCAAGCCAACAGCTGCAACAAGAGCAACATGGCAAGGAATTATATCACATGCAGCTTTAGTACAAAAAAATTACATTCGTCTCATTGAAACTGTTAAGAATGAAATACAAAAATCTGATTCCTACTTAAACAAGTATCCAAGTGCTGAGCTGTAAAAGCATCCAGCTGTGAAGATGGCTGTTGTATCTTCAAGATAGCTCAGTCTTCAGCCTTTTAAAAATTAGTGATTATCTCAAATTTGAAATGTAATCCTCCCATTAAATTGGTTTGTTATATCTTTGCTTTACTGGTTCAGAACTTAAGGTCAACTTTAATCTACTTGAAACAAAGGTGCGCAGGATTCATGCTATGATCATGTTATCACTTCCCACACCCTATCCACCCCAATCCTTTTCTATAATCACCCATGACACTGAGACAAGAATCTTAGCAGCCCAGCGAGAGTGGCTATATTAAATGGCATCCTGACTACGTATCCTGAGGGAAGGGGAGGGAAACAAACCTAGGAACAAAATAATACATTTGTCATAATTGCAGAAGTACAAGAATTGAATCAGGCAAGTTTCAACAAATACCCTTGAGCCACAAAGTCTTATCAAAATGATCCTTAAAATTAGATGATTAAACTTTTCCAATTCCATTTTTCTGTGCTAGGAGGTTTTAGGCACTTCACCCAATGGAGCTTTTACGCCTGAAGGTTATAATGTTAAATTTTCATTTCTTAAACTGGTGTAAAAAGGGAATGAATAAAACACCAAATTGATCAAACCAGAGTTCAAACTTCAGGTATGTGACTATAATGAGTAAAGGAAAATAAAGCACTGCTCACCTGCACTGTTCATCCATATCATCAGCATCTCTGCTAATGTCATCACTCATATAGTACTTATGGCAGTTCTGTAAAATGTACATTAGAACTCAGTCACATTCAACATGAAAACATTTAAACAGCTGTATTATTACAATCCTTTACTTAACTCAGTTATGCCATTGCTCTCAACAGGAATTCTGCAGATGCTGGAAATTCAAGCAACACACATCAAAGTTGCTAGTGGACGCAGCAGGCCAGGCAGCATCTCTAGGAAGAGGTGAAGTTGACGCTTCAGGCCAAGACCCTTCGTCAGGACTAACTGAAGGAAGATTGAGTAAGAGATTTGAAAGCTGGAGGAGGAGGGGGAGATCCAAAATGATAGGAGAAGACAGGAGGGGGAGGGATGGAGCCAAGAGCTGGACAGGTGATTGGCAAAAGGGATACGAGAGGATCATGGGACAGGAGGTCCGGGAAGAAAGACGGCGGGGGGGGGGGGGGGACCCAGAGAATGGGCAAGGGGTATATTCAGTGGGACAGAGGGAGAAAAAGGAGAGTGAGAGAAAGAATGTGTGTATAAAAATAAATAACAGATGGGGTACGAGGGGGAGGTGGGGCATTAGCGGAAGTTAGAGAAGTCGATGTTCATGCCATCAGGTTGGAGGCTACCCAGACGGAATATAAGGTGTTGTTCCTCCAACCTGAGTGTGGCTTCATCTTTACAGTACCACCCTTACCACCATTCAGGGCCCCAAACAGTCCTTCCAGGTGAGGCGACACTTCACCTGTGAGTCAGCTGGGGTGGTATACTGCATCCGGTACTCCCGATGTGGCCTTCTATATATTGGCGAGACCCAACGCAGACTGGGAGACTGCTTTGTTGAACACCTACGCTCTGTCCGCCAGAGAAAGCAGGATCTCCCAATGGCCACACATTTTAATTCCACATCCCATTCCCATTCTAACATGCCTATCCACGGCCTCCTCTACTGTAAAGATGAAGCCTTATATTCCGTCTGGGTAGCCTCCAACCTGATGGCATGAACATCGACTTCTCTAACTTCCGCTAATGCCCCACCTCCCCCTCGTACTCCATCTGTTACTTATTTTTATGCACACATTCTTTCTCTCACTCTCCTTTTTCTCCATCTGTCCCTCTGAATATACCCCTTGCCCATCCTCTGGGTACCCCCCCCCACCCCCCTTGTCTTTCTTCCCGGACCTCCTGTCCCATGATCCTCTCATATCCCTTTTGCCAATCACCTGTCCAGCTCTTGGCTCCATCCCTCCCCCTCCTGTCTTCTATCATTTTGGATCTCCCCCTCCCCCTCCAACTTTCAAATCTCTTACTCACTCTTCCTTCAGTTAGTCCTGACGAAGGGTCTTGGCCTGAAACGTCGACTGCACCTCTTCCTAGAGATGCTGCCTGGCCTGCTGCGTTCATCAGCAACTTAGATGTGTATGCCATTGCTCTGCCAAGTATATTGAAATCAATGTTCCCAGTAACAGCAGCCCTTGCCCTTGCTTGCTCCAAAAGAGGAATCCATTAACAAAACAAAATCACAGAATTTATTCCAATAAAGTAGTATGCTCCATAATTAGAGGGAGAAAACCTATTGAATTCTAAGTTATGTCAGCAATTGGTTATCAAGGCCTATTAAGCATCTGACATTGTATGAACAAGATTCTACTTTATTATGCAAGCTATCAATTGTCTCAATCCAAGTTTTGAAAGACTATACTTCCAGTCCTACAAAATATAATCAGACCTTCAAACTCTACAGCATAATCAACATTATTGATTCAGCAATACAGCTCGGACTAGGCCCTTCCAGCACTTCAGGCCACCTCAATAAATCCAATTAACCCTAACCTAATCACAGGACAATTTACAATGACCAATTAAACCACCAGGTACACCTCTGGACTGTGGGGGGAAATCAGAGGAGAAAACCCACGCATTCGAGGAGGAATTACAGAGACTCTTTACAGAACAGTGATGGAACTGAACTCCAAAACAGCTGTGTTAGCATCACACTAACATTATAAAGTATCAAAAGCCCTTTTGGCCATAGGATGGTGTCTATACAGCAGATTCTTAACAAGATCAAGTGACTACCCTTGCAATTAATCTATGGATTTCAACATTGTATGAAATGTATAAGGATTTAGCCTTCCACTTCAGCCAAATAAAATTAACCTGATAAGACCTCCAGGCAGGAGCATTCTCAATCATGCTTAAATTTGCCACTAATTTAATTACTTTAAATACCTGATCATTACATCACAGATAGTTGCTCATGTTTCACTGGAGCATGGTATATTTGAAAAACACCTACCTTACAAATAAGAACTTTCAGTGCAGGATGCCGCTGGACTGAATCCTTGTGAAAGTGGTTTACTTGCTGCCCGCAAGCAGTGCAGCTGACTATTCCTTGCAGATTTTCATCTGGCAGTGAAAAATTTCAAGTTTACATTGTATATTAGCTCAATGGCTGCCAAAATAAAGCAAAATAAAAGAGAGCACTGTATTTCTAATGCAATCTAGTACCCAGAATTATGTTGCACAGCTTCAGGTGCAAAGGGACCAACAGCCGGTATATCCATGATAAAACATCACCCTTACTGCATTCAAGCCCCTGTTGTAAGGATTAGCATACCACTAGATTTTAAGTTTTAAAGTTCAGAATCAGAATTCCAGATATAAATTCACTTGCTAACCCAAATCAGGAACTACATTAGGATAAAGATTAATCCAGGCAAAACCAATGAAGCAGAAATCTTCATCCCAAAATATCCTTTAAAGTCAAAATTCTGAATCATAGTTAATTTTTAAAATAATAAACACAGGAAATACTTAGCATCGGTGGAGAAAGGGCAAATTAATAAATTAACCTGGAATGGTAATTATTTGTCAGAGCACTTACAGTGCCTTGAAAAAGTAGTTAGCCCCCACTACTATTTTCACATTAGTCTCATTTTCTAAATTTAAAATCTTTTGAAGTAGGATTTTTTGAGCTAATCTACAAACATTCTGCATCATGTCAAATCAACAGAAAAATTCCAAAAACTGTCAACAATATATTAAAAATTATAAAACAAAATTGCGAGGCTGAAAACATATTCATCCCTTTGTAATTACTATGCTAACTTACTGCAGGTACAATACTGTATCTTACCAACTCATCCAATACATAATGTAACTAGATAATTGAAGGATCACCTGTTTTCAATGAATTTAATAGAATAAATATCCACTCCCTCTGTAAGGTCTAACAGTATGGTAAATTTTCAACAGGCCAAGCCAAATGAAGATAAAAGAGCGTTCAAGACAAGTCAGAGAAATAACCATAGAGAAGCACAAATCTGGGAAAGGGTACAAGACCTCCAAACATAGAAAATAGGTGCAGGATTGGGCCATTCGGCCCTTCGAGCCTGCACCACCATTCAGTATGATCATGGCTGATCATCCAACTCAGAACCCTGTACCTGCCTTCTCTCCATACCCCGATCCATTTAGCCACAAGGGCCATATCTAACTCCCTCTTAAATATAGCCAATGAACTGGCTTCAACTGTTTCCTGTGGCAGAGAATTCCACAGATTCACCACTCTCTGTGTGTAGAAGTTTTTCCTCATCTTGGTCCTAAAATGCTTCCCCTTTATCGCTAAACTGTGACCCCTCGTTCTGGACTTCCCCAACATTGGGAACAATCTTCCTGCATCTAGCCTGTCCAATCCCTTTAGGATTTTATACATTTCAATAAGATCCCCCCTCAATCTTCTAAACTCCAGCGAGTATAAGCCTAGTCGATCCAGTCTTCCATCATATGAAAGTCTTGCCATCCCAGGAATTAATCTGGTGAACCTTCTTTGTACTCCCTCTATGGCAAGAATGTCTTTCCTCAGATTAGGGGACCAAAATTGCACACAATATTCCAGGTGTGGTCTCACCAAGGCCTTGTACAACTGCAGTAGTACCTCCCTGCTCCTGTACTCAAATCCTTTTGCTATGAATGCCAACATACTATTCGCCTTTTTCACCGCCTGCTGTACCTGCATGCCCACTTTCAATGACTGGTGTATAATGACACCCAGGTCTCATTGCACCTCCCCTTTTCCTAATTGGTCACCATTCAGATAATAATCTGTTTTCCTGTTTTTGCCACCAAAGTGGATAACCTCACATTTATCCACATTAAATTGCATCTGCCATGAATTTGCCCACTCACCTAATCTATCCAAGTCACCCTGCATCCTCTTAGCATCCTCCTCACAGCTAAAACTGCCGCCCAGCTTCATGTCATCTGCAAACTTGGAGATGCTGCATTTAATTCCCCCAACAAGTCATTAATATATATTGTAAACAACTGGGGTCCCAGCACTGAGCCTTGCGGTACCCCACTAGTCACTGCCTGCCATTCTGAAAAGGTCCCGTTTTATTCCTACTCTTTGCTTCCTGTCTGCCAACCAATTCTCTATCCACATCAATACCATACCCCCAATACCATGTGCTTTAAGTTTGCACACTAATCTCCTGTGTGGGACCTTGTCAAAAGCCTTTTGAAAATCCAAATATACCACATCCACTGGTTCTCCCCTATCCACTCTACTAGTTACATCCTCAAAAAATTCTATGAGATTCCTCAGACATGATTTTCCTTTCACAAATCCACGCTGACTTTATCCTATGATTTCACCGCTTTCCAAATGTGCTGTTATCACATCTTTGATAACTGACTCCAGCATTTTTCCCACCATCGATGTTAGGCTAACCGGTCTATGATTCCCCAGTTTCTCTCTCCCTCCTTTTTTAAAAACCAGGGTTACATTAGCCACCCTCCAATCCTCAGGAACTAGTCCAGAATCTAAAGAGTTTTGAAAAATTATCACTAATGCATCCACTATTTCTTGGGCTACTTCCTTAAGCACTCTGGGATGCAGACCATGGCCCTGGGGATTTACCTGCCTTTAATCCCTTCAATTTACCTAACACCACTTCCCTACTAACATGTATTTCCCTCCGTTCCTCATCTCACTTGACCCTCGGTCCCCTTCTATTTCCAGAAGATTAATTATGTCCTCCTTCGTGAAGGCAGAACCAAAGTAGTTATTCAGTTGGTCTGCCATGTCCTTGTTCCCCATGATCAATTTACCTGTTTCTGACTGTAAAGGACTTACATTTGTATTAACCTATCTTTTTCTTTTCACATATCTATGAAAGCTTTTACAGTCAGTTCTTAATGTTCCCTGCCAGTTTTCTCTCATAATCTTTTTTCCCTTTACTAATTAAGCCCTTTGTCCTCCTCTGCTGGACTCTGAATTTCTCCCAGTCCTCAGGTGAGCCGCTTTTTCTGGCTAATTTGTATGTTTCTTCTTTGGAATTGATACTATACCTAATTTCCTTTGTCAGCCACAGGTGCACTACCTTCCCCAGTTTATTCCTTTGCCAAACTGGGATGAACAATTGTTATACTACCTGCAAGCTCAGTGCAGTTTATTGCAACAGTGGAAAAAATATGAAACTGCAGACACACTTAGTCACTGGAGAAGAATGGTACTGGTAAGAGAAGGTTCAGTGATGCTAAGTGAGAAGTATGAGTGAGCTGAACGAGTCAGTGGCTACAACTGGAGACGAAGTTTATGGCTCCACAATCTCTAAGGCCTTGCACAAAAAGGGTATTTATGGAAAAGTAACAAGGAAGAAGCCCTGGCTAAAATAAGCACATCCTTGTCCATCACTTAGAAGATACTGTAAACACGTGAAAGAAGGTCTTGTGGTCCAATGAGACTAAAGTGGAACATTTTGGCCTCAATACTAAGCTGTACATGTGATGTAATCCAATATTGTGTGCATCAGCCAAGTAACACCATCCCTACTGTAAAGTATGGTATCTGGTCAAGATTGATGGAAAGATGAAAGCTGCTCAGTACAGAGAGATCCTGAATAAAAAACTACTAGCCACTGCCAGAAAGCTTATACTGGGGCGGGAAGAGTATAAAAGGAGATTTTTTTTGGCGATTTGATTGAGGAACGACTGCGCAAGCGTGTGGACATCAGCCAGTTAGACGGGTACAAAGAGTTTAAAGAGTGATAGGAGTAGAGGGAGTCGAAGTACAAGGGCTTTGGCTCAACGGGGCTTCGGCGATAATGGGTCAAGGCGAGGTAACTTATTTGCGAAGAATAGGAAGTATGTCTGTGAGACCAGTGTACTGTACTGGGTGTCAGATGTGGGATGTCCGGGAGACACCCAGCCTCCCGGATGGCCACATCTGCACCAGATGCGTTGAGCTACAGCTCGATGACCTTCGTCTGGTCAGGGAAAGTGAGGAAGTGATAAAGAACTATAAGCAAGTAGTCACACCAGGACGTCAGGAGACATATAAGTGGGTAACAGTCAGGAGAAGGAAGGGCAAGAGTCAGATACTAGAGAGTACCCCTGTGGCTGTCCCCCTTAACAAGTACTACTGTTTGAGTACTGTTGGGGGGGGGGAGGGGGAAGCTACCTGGGGAAAGCAACAGTGGCCGTGCCTCTGGCTCAGAAGGGTAGGGATAGGAAGAAGGTGGCAGTAGTGATAGATGACTCTGTAGTTAGGGGGTCAGACAGGCGATCTGTGGATGCAGGAAAGAAACGTGGATGGTAGTTTGCCTCCCAAGTGCCAGGGTCCGGGATGTTTCTGATTGCATCCACAACATCCTGAAGTGGGAAGGTGAACAGCCAGAGGTTGCGGTACATATTGGTACTAACAACATAGGTAGGAAAAGGGAGCAGGTCCTGAAAACAGACTACAGGGAGTTAGGAAGGAAGTTGAAAAGCAGGACCTCAAAGGCAGTAATCTTGGGATTACCGCCTGTGCCACGCGACAGTAAGTGTAGGAATAGAGTGAGGTGGAGGATAAATGTGTGGCTGAGGGATTGGAGCAGAGGGCAGGGATTCAGATTTCTGGATCATTGGGACCTCTTTTGGGGCAGACGTGACCTGTACAAGGATGGGTTGCACTTGAATCCAAGGGGGACCAATATCCTGGCAGGGAAGTTTGCTAAGGATATTGGGGAGAGTTTAAACTAGAATTGATGAGGGGTGGGAACCCAACTGAAGAGACGGAGGAATGGGTGGTTGGCTCACAAATAGAGAAAGCTTGTAGACAGTGTGAGAGGGAGGATAGGCAGGTGATAGAGAAGGAATATACTCAGACTGATGGTTTGAGATGTATCTATTTTAAGGCAAGGTGTATCATGAACAAAGCGGATGAGCTCAGAGTCCCCTATCACTGCTGCCATCCTCTTCCTTTCCCTACCCTTCGAAGGCACAGGGCCGGCCTCTGTGCCAAAGGTGTGGCCACTGTTGCTTCCCCCAGGGAGGCTGCCCCCCCCCCCACAGTACTCAAACAGGAGTACTTATCGTTAAGGGAGAAAGCCACAGGGGTACTCCCTAGTATCTGACTCTTGCCCTTTCCTCTCCTGACTGTTACCCATTTATCTGTCTCCCGAAGCCCCGGTGTGACTATTTGCCTATAGATCCTATCTATCACCTTCTCACTCTCCCGGACCAGACGAAGGTCATTGAGCTGCATCGCCAGTCCCTAACCCGGTCCCTAAGGAGCTGCAGCTTGACGCATCTGGTGCAGCTGTCGCCGTCTGGGAGACTGGGAGTCTCCTGGACTTCCCACATCTGACACCCAGTACAGTACACTAGCCTCACAAACATCCTTCCTGCTTCTATTCTTCACAAGTAACTGAACTCGCCTCGACCCATTATCGCCTAAGCGCCGTTGAGCCAAAGCCCTCCTACTCTGTCTCCCTCTGCTCTGTTGCCTGCTCTATAAAGCTGTCTTCTTTTTAAACTCTTCTCGCTGTTCTAACTCACTGACGTCCATGCGTTTGTGCAGTCGCCTCGATGGTGTACAAAGACTGTTGAAAATCTAGTCAAGAAAAGAAAAGCTTACTAAAGGTTCAAAAAAAAAACTAGGTAATTAGAGATCTAGAAAATTATAAGGCTAGCAGGAAGGAGCTTAAGAATGAAATTAGGAGAGCCAGAAGGGGCCACGAGAAGGCCATGGCGAGCAGGATTAAGGAAAGCACCAAGGCATTCTACAAGTATGTGAAGAGCAAGAGGATAAGACATGAGCGAATAGGACCAATCCAGTGTGACCGTGGAAAAGTGTGTATGGAACCAGAGAAGATAGCGGAGACACTAGATGAATACTACGATGTTCACTACGGGAAAGGACCTTGGCGAATGTAGGGATGACTTACAGCGGACTGTAAAAGCTCGAGCAGATAGACATTGGGAAAGAGGATGTGCTGCAGCTTTTTGAAAGCATCAAGTTGGATAACTCACCAGGACCAGATGAGATTTACCCTAGGCTACTGTGAGAGGCGAGGGAGGAGATTGCTGAGCTTCTGGCAATCACCTTTGCATCATCAATGCGGACAGGAGAGGTTCCAGAGGATTGGAGGGTTGCAGACGTTGTTCCCTTATTCAAGAAAGAGAGTAGAGAAAGCCCAGGAAATTATAGACCAGTGAGTCTTGCTGGAGTTGCTGGAGAAGATCCTAAGAGGCAGGATTTATGAACATTTGGACAGGCATAATATGATTAGGAATAGTCAGCATGGCTTTGTCAAAGGCAGGGCAACCTTACGAGACTGATTGAATTTTTTGAGGATATGACTAAACACATTGATGAAGGTATAGCAGTAGATATAGTGTATATAGATTCCAGCAAGGCATTTGATAAGGTACCCCATGCAAGACCTATTGAGAAAGTAAGGAGGCATGGGATCCAAGGGGACATTGCTTTGTGGATCCAGAATTGGATTGCCCACAGAAGGCAAAGAGTGGCTGTAGATGGGACATATTCTGCATGGAGGTCGTTGACCAGTGGTGTGTCTCAGGGATCTGTTCTGGGATCCCTTCTCTTCGTGATTTTTATAAATGACCCGGATGAGGAAGTGGAGGGATGGGTTAGTAAATTAGCTGATGACACAAAGGTTGGGGGTGTTGTGGATAGTATGGAGGGCTGTCAGAAGTTACAGCCGGACATCGATAAGAGTTAAAACTGGGTGAGAAGTGGCAGATGGAGTTGAACCCAGATAAGTGTGAGGTGATTTATTTTGGTAGGTCAAATATGATGGCAGAATATAATATTAACGGTAAGACTCTTGGCAGTGTGGAAGATCAGAGGGATCTTGGGGTCCGTATCCATAGGACACTCAAATCTGCTGCGCAGATTGACTCTGTGGTTAAGAAGGCATACAGTGCATTGGCCTTCATCAACCGAGGGATTGAGTTCAAGAGCGGAGAGGTAATGTCACAGCTGTATAGTACCCTGGTCAGACCCCACTTCGAGTACTATGTTCAGTTCTCGTCACGTCACTACAGGAAGGATATGAAAACTATAGAAAGGGTGCACAGGAGGTTTACAAGGATGTTGCCTGGATTGGGGAGCATGCCTTACAAGAATAGGTTGAATGAACTTGGCCTTTTCCTCTTGGAGCAACGGAGGATGACAAGTGACCTGATAAAGGTGTATAAGATGATGAGAGGCATTGATTGTGTGGATAGTCAGAGGCTTTCTCCCCAGGGGTGAAATGGCTAACATGAGAGGGCACAGTTTTAAGGTTCTTGAAGTAGGCACAGAGGGGATGTCAGGGGTAAGTGTTTTTTTTTTTACTCAGAGAATGGTGAGTGCTTGGAATGGGCTACCAGCAACTGTGGTGAAGGCGGATACAATAGGGTCTTTTAAGAGGCTCCTGGATAGGTACATGGAATTTAGATGAATAGAGGGTTATGGGTAAACCAAGGTAACTTCTAAAGTAAGTACATGTTTGGCACAGCATTGTGGGCTGAAGGGCCCATAATGTGCCGTAGGTTTTCTATGTTTCTAAGTTCATTCTTCATCAGGACAATGACCCAATGCACACTACCAAAGCAACCATGCAGTGACTTCAGATGAAGAAAACTGATGTCCTTGACTGGCCCAGAGTCCTGACCTCAACCCGAATGAACATCTCTAGCAAAACTTTAAGACTGTTGTCCACTGCTGTGCCCCAACTAACCAGACATTGCTTGAGCAACTTAGCAAGGAAGAATGAGTAAATCTTACTCCATCGTGTTGTGCAAAGCTAATAGGGATTTATCCAAAAAGACTACTGGCTTTAATAGCTGCAAGAGGTGGCTCAACTATGTACTGAGCAAAGAGGGATGAATACTTTTGAACTGCTGCTATTTCAGTTTTTGAATTTTAGTTTTTCATGCTTTACAATTTTCCATTTTTTGGGCTCTACCGTAAAGAAAAGGAGCACGTGATTCACAAATTAAATTGTCAGTTAAATGCATCAAAATCTCTGGTTGTAGTGTTCATTTATGTGCACAAAGTGGTGGGGCTGAATACTTTTTCAAGCCACTATACGTTTGCTTTATTTCAGATTCCCTACATTTGCTTTTCAATTCAAAATACTTATAATTTTAGAATTCCTTCTGATTAGTTAACAATGTATGCTGTCACAAGAAGATTCCTAAGCCAAGTCGTTTTGATGTCTAGGAAAATCAGCAATACTATTAAAAAGAGGCGGAAACAATAAAACAACAGTCATGTTCTCACTCCATTGGCATCACACTTTGCAGCTGGACTAATAGCCAAACAGTGAACAATTATAGAGTAGACCATTATATTTAGACATTAACTGAAGGCCTACCTAAATGCAGTCAAGTTTGAGATCAGTCATTCTGGACAATTTAGTATTTAAAAGTTAAAAAACACAAAACAGCAGCTGTCTATATACACAGATAACTGAACATAGTAATCAGATTTTAAAATAGTTGTATGCTAGCCCTTACATACAAGGGCTTGAATGCAATATTCGTGAAGTTTTACTGTGACTGTCTGGCTACTTCTCCAATTACATCCAAAGCTGTGCGCACAATCTGAGTAGTGCTACAGTCTGGAAGTGAGCACAGAATCACATTTTTATTAATGCCATTCCATGATTTGATTACGAGGATAAAATTACAAGGTTTCATTTGTTGGAACATTCAGGGGCAAATGCGGAATTTTTAAAAGGAATTTGAAAGATTGACAGATTTCTGCTGATGAAAAGTTGATGAAAAGTGGACAAGATGACACAACAAAATCAAAACCAGGACAATCAAGAGAGAAATTAAGGAAAGCCTTAACAGCACTTACTTGCACACGGGATACCTGTTAACGTAACAATTTCAAACCAAGGGTTCAGGATTTTGCTAGGTCTTAAGGAAGTGAACACAGAATTTAATCCTTCTCAGTCTTAGCTGGTGACTCATTCCTAACCAATCGTAATCTCAATAAAAAGAACAGGGCTGAGGGATTGAATTCTTGTCCAAAAACAACAATTGCTGGTTTTAATATTATTACTTAACTTTTAAACCTTATTTTCACTTTTAGAAACTGAAACCAAATCCATTCTTTCCCTGCCACCAGTCCGGACAAAACTCAAAATAATTTCAATAACTTGATCAAGCATTTAGAGAAAACTACAACGTCATTAGAATTTTTAATAGTTAAGCAAAATATTTTGTCTACCTCCACGTTTCTTAGATGTTTCCATTTTGTTTTTAGGATTTCTGTTTCTAAATTCAGGTCCTCGGAAGTTATCTTTATCTTCATTCCATACTGGTTCAGGCTGTACAACGACTGTGCCTTAAAAGGTGATTTAAAAATTTTAATGTAAAATATTAAACATTATTAAAAATAGACAATTAATATTACCTATTTTTCTTTAAGAGAAAAGCTGTAAGTTAACAGGAGGCTGAAGAAACTGGTGGCTTACTCCTAGCCAGATATCAGGGTTGCACTGAACCAGCTACACACAGCAGGACAAGAGGAACCCACACTGGACTATCCTTTTGATGTTCCCCACGTCCTGTGGAGAATAGTCTGGGCAAAGTCTCCATTGAGGCACTGTTAAAATCAGGACCTAAGCACAGAGGGAATTTGCAAGGCACTACTCCACACTACATTCTTCACATTCAACACACTTTAAACAAAAGATGCCATACATATGAATATCTGGGTAAGGTCTGTGTACATGCTAGATACCATCTCTGACAAAGTATTTAACATTTCTCCTCAGTCCTCTAATGTAAAAAAATGGCGTGGCGTTCTAGAATTTTCAATGCTAGATATTCAAATTAGATTTATCGAACAGTTTACACGTTATACTCTAGAAATTATGTTTATTTACCAAGTCATACCATAGTCATTTTCAATTACCAAAAGTGCAGATTTGTGCTTATAGCATTTCCCAAACATTTTGAACTGTACAAGACTGTGAGACCTACCTTTAGGCAAACAATTCACATCTAAATCATCTGTGTCCTCAATATTTGAAGTTAGTTTTTCACAATCAGATGTATTGTCATTTGATGTTTCATCATCTGATACAATGTGCTTTGTTACAACAGAGGGTTTCCTTCAAAAAGAAATTAAATACCATTTTCAAGGTTTGAAATAAGTTTCACCATCAGAAGCACAATAGCACCATGGATCACTGGAATATTCATGGTGTGCCATTTTCACACCGCTACTTTCATTAGTGTAGGAGATGCCAACTTCAGTTATTTCCAACAAACTTAAAACTACCAAAAGTTTCAAATGGTTTCCTTCAGTGAAGCTGGCAAGCTGACAGTACTCAAGACTTTTTTTAAAAATAAAAATTTTACCCACAGCATTATACAGCTCCTCAGAGTTGGTGTAAACTATCAAGCACCTATTTACACTAACCCCACTTTATTCTTCCTACATTCCCATCAAATCCCCCAGATTAAAACACTCATCTATACACCAAGGAAAAATTGTAGTGGCCAATTAACCTAGTAACCCTCATCTCTGATGCGTGGCAGGAAACCGGAGCATCTAGAGAAAACCACAAAGAGAAAGTGTGAACTCCACGCTACAAAAAGTAGTGGATACGGCCCAGTCCATCGGTAAAGCCACCACCACCACCACTGAGCATATCTACATGGAGCGCTGTTGCAGGAAAGCAGCATCCATTATCAGGAACTACTCTCTTGTCACTGCTGCCATCAGGAAGGTGGTACAGCAGTCTTAGGACCATCAAAATCAGGATCAGGAACAGTCATTAACCCTCAACCATCAATTACTTGAACCAGTGGGGATAACTTCACTCTCCCCATCACTGTACTGTCCCCACAACTTTTGGACTCACTTTCAAGGGCTTTTCATCTCATGTACTTGATATGTGCTCACTTTTTCTTATTTTTATTAGTAAAGTAGAGGTCTCCATCAGGCAGAGTTGACCATGGACATTGCGTCCTAGCTGTTGCGTATGTAGCAAGCTCCCCCTCTCCATGCATCTGATGAACCCAAAGTAACTGACAAAGTTTGGTACTAGCAACGTTGCAGGAGTTGCCAGTCAGTAGTCTGCATTGAACTCAAAGTAGGACTGACTGCCTTCGGTTTTCCCCTCGGAGTTTACTCCCAAAGTCTCCCCCCGACTGGATATAGCCACAAGGCAGTGGAGGTTTAAGATCAGTTTTCCTTCTCCTAGATGAGCTGCCAACCACGGCTGACGAGCCTCATCTGCCTGAAGAGACTGGTTTTAAGGCACAGCCTTTGTCCCTGCTCTGTCAGTAGAAATTGTTCTGCCTTATTTTTATTATTATCATTTCTCTTCTTTTGTATTTGCAGTCTGTTGTCTTTTATACGTTGGTTGTTTGTCTGTCCGATTGGGTGTGGTCTTTCATTGATTCTATAATGCTGCTTGGATTTACTGAGTATGCCCGCAAGAAAACAAATCTCAGGGTTGTCTAGGGTGACATATGTACTTCAATAATAAGTTTACTTTGAACTTTGGGCAGCACAGGAGGTAGGAAAAGAATGTGGATTGCCAAAGTTTTGAGGCAGCAACACTAGTGTCTTGCCTTTTGTTAAAATAACTAATCGACACAACACATCGTCACAGAATCCAGAACCTATCAGTAGTAATATTTACATTTACCTCTTGATCCTATCCTTTACAAATTATCAGAAGAAAATATGTTATATAACTAAAAATAAAGCCATTTGCCCCTTCAGAAGTAAAATATCCCCTGCAACCAACTCTTAGGGACTACGTAGCAATAGTCCAGTCAATAAATATCAATCTACGATGATGTAATTGAATGGAAAAAATGTTTCCAGTTCCTCTATGGTATTATGTCATACATTTAAAATACTAACCTTCTAGAACGGGATGATCCCAAAGACTTTGATTTTTGACTGGAGACCTTTAAACAAAGGAACAGGTAAACTTAGGCTTACAAATGCTTCATCACAAAGTAACTAAAATGAATTGATACGTAGTTATTAAGTTTAAGTAACTGGATAATTAACTTTGAGAATAATATTGAAGAAACATATTGTACAAAAACATGAAGCCAAGTTCAACGCTGAATTCCAGGCAAACTATCAAGGATGAGAAGTCACAAATGATTCCATTTAGTTTAGTCATCTTCAGGAGCTTAAATACATGCTCAGTGAGAACACAGTTTGGTGCATCAAAAGCTGGTAAAATCAAGAGCAGAATAAAGCTATTTAATTCAGATACTAAATCTAAGAATTTTGCCCACATACATACAAGTGGTTACTTGACAATGGGCCATGGGAACCATGGGATTGTGAGAGGAAGTTCTTTTTTCGTAGTTAGAGAATGGCGCTCAAAGGACTGTATCAATTCAAGACTTGAAACCAAGAGATACATGCTTGCAGTATTTAGCTGCCACAGAAATGTTAACAAACTTCTTGTTAGACAAAATTAACTATATTCATAAGACCGTAAGATATAGGAGCAGAAGCAGCCCATTTGGCCCATTGGGTCTGCTCCGCCATTCAATGACTTGACCTCCACAACCTCTCATGGCAACAAATTCCACAGATTTACCACCCTCTCATTAAAGTAAATTCTGCATCTCAGTTCTAAAAGGACGTCCTTCAATCCTGATGATGTGCCCTCTTGTCCGAGAAACCCCTACAATGGGAAATAACTTCGCCAGATCTAATCTATTCAGGCCTTTTAACATTTGGAATGTTTCTATGAGATCTCCCCCCACGTTCCTGAACTCCAGGGAATACAGCCCAAGAGCTGCCAGACGTTCCTCATACAGTAACCCTTTCATTCCTGGAATCATTCTCATGAATCTTCTCTGAACCTTCGCTAATGTCAGTAAATCTTTTCTAAAATAAGGAGCCCGAAACTGCACACAATACTCCAAGTGTGGTCTCACAAGTGCCTTATAGCGCCTACTCAAAGGATTTTCTTCAGCTATTGGGAAAAAAATCCTCCTGGTCATCCTATTGTGACATCCCACTTCTTTTTTTGCAATAATGGTGTTTCCAGTTTTTCTTTCAAAAAAGGTTTACCTTGAAACTGTTATTAATTTATTTCCTCAACCTTGCATAATATTACAATGTGGTACAAGATGAGTCAATAACTTCTCAATCAGTATCATTGACTAGATACACGTGGAAACGCTACCTCTGAATACCAGCTCAAAAGTATTCCCAATTTTATTCCTTTTCTTCACATCCATCACAACAAACAGTAAAGCCAGTCATAACAAATCAGTTATGACTCCTATCACAGTTACTGCTTGGAAAGGTCACGGATGCATCTTTTTCAATCTTCCACTCCTGATATAAATAGATCTCATTCACAAAATAATGACAGCAAGTTCTAACTTGAAATTTGAATGTATTATTACAAAGTACAGAAATAAATTACGTGCTTTCTTGGGGTAACCTCCCATTAGCGTTTACAGCTGATTTACAACTACTAACAATAAAACTACTAGCAGTTACAATAGTTCAAAATTATATGATATGCATTGTCTATATTTAACATTTGACCTAATTTTATTCTTCCAAACAGTGCCACCTTCTTGAAAGACAAAGGAGGAAAAAAATGTTTTTTCACTGGTTGAAAACTTTCACATTTTATTTCTATCCTTACTACAAATCCTCACTGGATTAAAATACAGGAAGATAGTTTATTCCAATTGTACAATCTAAGAATGAGCATTTTCCTTACTCGGTGCTCTTACTGAGCTCTCTCCTGTCACTGAACATGTGTTAAGTGGGAGGCCCTCAAATTGAAATTGAGATTAGAGAGTTTGTATGCTCCTGTCAGATTAAAAGGCAAAGCTAACAGGTTTATGAAACCTTAGTTTTCGAAGGATATTGCAGCCCTGGTTAAGGAGGAGGTGCATAGCACATATAGCCAGCTAGGAACAAACGAGGTACTTGAGTATAAGAAATACTAGAAAACACTTAAGAGGGAAATCAGAAGGTCTAAAAGTAGGTACGAGGTTGTTCTAGGAGACAAGGTGAAGGAGAATCCTAAGGGCTCCTACAGATAAATTAAGAGCAAAAGGATAGCAAGGGACAAAATTGGTCCCCTGAAGATCAGTGTGGTCATCTATGCATGGAGCCGAAAGAGATAGGGGAAGATCTTAAATCGATTTTTTGCATCTGTATTTACTCAGGAGACAGACAGTATGTAGAAGCGAGGCAGAACAGCAGTGAGGTCATGGACCATATATGGATTACAGAGAAGGTACTTGCCGTCAGAAGCAAATTAGAGTCTGACAAGAGATGTCCTCTATGACCTTGCTGGAGGCTAGTACAGAAATTGCAGAGGCCCTAGCAGATGTATTTAAAGCATCTTTAGCCGTGGGTGAAGTGCCAGAGGATTGGAAGAAAGCTAATGTTATTCTTTTGTTTAAGAATCACCCTAAGAATAAGCTAGGAAATTATAGGCTGGTGAGCCTGTCATCAGTAGTGGAAAGTTATTGGAAAGTATTCTAAGAGACAGAATATACAAGTATTTGGAACTGATTAGGGATAACCAACTTGGCTTTATGCATGGTAGACTGTGTCTAACCAATCTTATAGCTTTTTGAGGCAGTTAACCAGCAAGGTAGCTGAAGGAAAGGCAATGGATATTGCCTAGATGGACTTTTGCAAGGCCTTTGACAAGGTTGGGTAGGACTTGCACAGTGAATGGTAGGGTAGAGCACAGAGGAGTGCAGTAGATGGAGGGGCCTGGGAATACAGATCTTTAATTACTTGAAAGTGTTGTCACAGGTAGATTGTGTCGTAGAGATAATTTTTAGTACACTCGCCTCCATAAATCAAGTTCTGAGTACAGTAATTGGGATGTTATGTTGAAGTTGTATAAGATGTTGGTGAGGCCTAATATGAAGTAGTATGTGCAGTTCTAGTCACCTACCTACAGGAGAGATAGCAGTAAGATTGAAAAATGTACAAAGAAAACTCACAAAGATTTTGCTGTGTCTTGAGAACTTGAGTTGAAGGGAAAGATTGAATAGGTTAAGACTTTATTTCCAAGAATACAGAATTATGAGGGGTAGAGATAGGGTTTTTTCCACTGAGGCTACGTGAGACTAGAACTAGAGATCATGGGTTAAGGCTGAAATATGAAATGTTTAAGGGGAATATGAGCGAGGTCTTTACTCAAAGAGTGGTAAGTGTGTGGAATGAGCTTTGAGCAGAAGTAGTAAATGCAGGTTCAATTTCAACATCTAAGAGAATTTTGGATAAGTACTGGATGAGTAGAATAATAGTACAGCAGAGTAGACAGGCGAAAGAGCCTGTTTCCGTGTTGCAGTTCTCTATGACTCTTCCATCCAATCCAAAACAATTATTTTTTATAAAAGAATACAGTCAACATTTCAGGCCAAGATCCTTCGTGAGTCCTGATGAAAGGTCTTGGCCCAAAATGTCGAATGTACTTTTTTCCATTGATGCTGCCCTGCCTGCTGAGTTCCTTCAGCATTTTGAGTGTGTTGCTTGGATTTCAAGCATCTGCAGATTTTCTTGTTTATTTTTTGGAAATACTGCTGTCAACAAGATATGAAAACCAAAAGCAGAAATATTTTAATAATGCAGATGAGATAAATACAACAACCATTACAATGCACTTGTTGGACCTTGTGGTCTATCTGGACAAACTTGTTAATGAATGAATGAATCAGAAGGTAAGAAAGAATAAAAATCATTCACAAAAATCTAAAACAAAATGTAATGAATTTTCAGGATTAGGAAAAAAAAATGTCCCTACAGAATAATGGAAGAACACTATGTACAACACAGAAGTCTCACAAATGAATTAAGAGCATGACATGAGGCAATTTTAAAAATAGCCTACAGGAGGACTTGAGTACTGAACACATGGAATGAGTTTGCAATTAATTCACATTCCTTTTCAACTCAGGACAATGGAGTTAGAATTTACAAATAGATCACCAAAAGAATCATACAAATTAAATAATTAGTATCAAAAGCAGAAGATGTTAGGCAAAGAAAATATTGCAATTAAAATCAGGTAGTCAAGAAGCCACTAAATTTTCCATGCATTCTTTTATAGAGTAAAAATAGAACAAACCTCCTTATGCTCCATACGTGAAATAGAAAAAAGAGTCGGGTTCCCTTCACCTGAAAAAACAAGAATCACCCACGTTCAGACAGTTTTAAAACCCGTTTTACTGAAATCAAACAATCTCCCAAAAAACATATTTACTAAGTATGCTTAAAACAGAAAAGTTTTTCCAAAATCACATGTTTAAGAATATTAGAATATAAACTAATTGGCAGCAAAGACAAACTTTGCTACCAATTCCTAACCAGCTCTTATTTTCACTTAGCCGATATCTCACTCTACCCTTGCCTTCCTTGACCTTTCTATACCTGTTTCACCACTATGTTCTTCTTGGAGCTCCTGTCTCCCTCCCCGACAGGATTTTAATTGTGTGACTCCGTGTAGAGGATTGTAGAATTTAGATCTGACCTCTTGTGGATTTAGTTATATGCTCCAGTCAGCAAAAGCTGGAACTTAAGAAATCCAGGCAGAAAAGGCTGGAAATTAAGAAATCCAGGCAGAAAAGGCTGAGAGGTCAAAACTACAGTTACTAACCAAAATCCATTGAGCCCATAAATTCCCACAACTTTCCAATATTCCCCGTAAGAATTACATTTTCCTGTTTCATTGCATCCATTCTGATAATAACATTTTCCATACCAATATTTGCAAAATGACTTCCCTCTTCCTTAACAGCTTCTACACTTTTCCTCTGGCTGCATTAACTACAATTAACTAGACTTTGTCACATTCCCTCATTTCAACCACAAATCTTATATCACTGCAACCCTTTATCTTTTTTCCTTTCACAATCACTCCCAACTGTTCTCACCACTCTTTCTCCATCTTTGCTATTTAAAACCTAACTGATTTCTAACTTTTCCTTGTTTTGTTGAGGTTTTGACTTCTCAGCCTTTTCTGCCTGGATTTCTTAATTTCCAGCTTTTGCTGTTCAGCAAACAAAGGCAGTACAATTAAAATCCTGTCGGGGAGGGAGGCAAAAGCTCCAAGAAGGACACTATTCAAAATGACTACAAGAACAACACACACAAAAGGCTGGAGGAACTCAGCAGGTCAGGCAACATCCATGCAAATGAAGAAACAGTCAATGTTTCGGGCCGAGACCCTTCTCCAGAACTGGAAAGGAAGGATGAAGATGCCAGAATAAAAATACAGGGGGGTGGGGGAGAAGGAAAGCTAGAAGGAGATGGGTAAAGCCAAGTGGGTGGGAAAGGTAAATGGCTGGAGATGAAGGAATCTGACAGGAGAGGAGAGTGGACCATAGGAGAAAGGGAAGGAGGAGGGAACCGAATGGGAAGTAATAGCAGTTAAGAAGTAGTAAGTGTCCAGGGAGGAATAGAAGAAGAGGAGAGGGGGAGGGAGAGGGAGAATTATTTTACCAGAAGGAGAAAGTGGAATTCCTTCCGTCAGTTTGGAGGCTACCCAGGTGGAACACAGGTGTTTCTCCTCCACCCTGAAGGTGGCCTCGCTTTGGCACAAGAAGAGGCCATGAACTGATATGTTGGAATGGGAATCAGAACTAAAATGCCAGGCCACTGGGAAGTTCCAATTTTGCCAGATGGAACGGAGGTGCACAACGAAGCTGTCCCCCAATTTATGATGGGTCTCACCAATGTAGAGGAGGCTTCATCAGAAGCACCGAACACAACAGACGACCCCAGATTCACAGGTGAAGTGCTGCCTCACGTGGAAGGACTGTTTGGGGCTCTGAATGGAGGTGAGGGAGGAGGCGAATGGGCAGGTGTAGCACTTTTGGCCAACTGCAGGGATAAGTGCGGGAGGGAAATTAGTGGGGGGGATGAATGGACAAAGTAATCACAGAAGGAGCAATCACTGTGGAAAGCGGTTGGGGAGGGTAAGGGAAAGATGTATCTAGTAGTAGGATCCCTTTGGAGATGGTGGAAGTGGTGAAGAGTGATGTGTTGGATGCAGAGGATCATGGGTGGTAGGTGAGAAAAAGAGGAACTCTATCACTGTTAAGGCAGCGGGAAGATGGGATGAGCGCGGATATCCGGGAAATGGAAATGATGTGGGTGAGGACAGCATCAATAGGGGCGGGAAGTGAAATCCCATTCTTTGAAGGAGGAGGACATCGCTATGTCCTGGAAAGGAAAGCCTCATCCTGGGAGTAGATACAGTAGAGACGAAGGAACTGAGAAAAGGGTATAATAGCATTTTTTTTTAAAACAGGAGACAGGGTGGAAAGAGGTATAGTCAAAATAGCAATGGGAATCTGTAGGTTTATAAAATTGTTGGTCAACTATTTGTCTCCAGAGATGGCAGCAAAGAGAGCAAGAAAGAAGGAGGTGTCAGAAATGCACCAAGTGAATTTGAGGGCATGGTGGAAGTTGGAGACAAAGTCGATGAAATTGACGAGCTCAGCATGGGTGCATGAAGCAGCACCAGTGTAGTGGAGGAAGAGTTGGGGATCATTACCGGGGTCCATGGCTACCTCTCAAGACCAGAGAAAGTGGAGGGTGAGGACCAGTTCTGCCACATGGAGGAGGGTGGTGGACAGAAACGGCTTGGTTCCCCTCCATAATGATGCAGGAGCCATCATGTGAACTCCAAAGACTCAGCCAAAACACTTGCGATAAATCTTCCACCAAAAATGAGAAGTTTAAGCAGAATTGTCAAAAGACAGCTCTAGCAACCCAGATTTATCCTGACCTTAGGGTGCCGTCTGTGTAGCATTTGCATGCTCTTCACATGACAGCATAGCTCACTCCACCAGCCCAAAAACGTGCAAGCTGGTAGGCTGATGACCACTGTAAGTTGCCCTTTTTCTCATCTCTCCTCTTGAGTTCAACTGTTTGAATCATGTTTGAACTAAGAGGCTTAGAAGAGATCTGGAGGACTCTGGTCCTGGAAATACCTAAAATAGACATTAGTTAGAATGCTATTGATGGTATTTGAGAAAAAGCTTCCATCACCTGATGATTGAGAACAGACTGAGCAGCAATTCTAATCAGATTTATCTAGCTTTTTGCTGATAGCAATTGCTCGGGCAATTTTCTACAAAATTGCTCAAGTTGCTAGTGTTGTTACATTGAAACAGCTTGGATAGCAACATAGCTAGTTCTGGATCCTAGGTCTTCAGTAACATAGAAAACCTATAGCACAACACAGGCCCTTAGGCCCACAATACTGGGCCGAACATGTACTTACCTTAGAAATTATCTAGGGTTACTAAGTTTTTCTAAGCTCCATGCCCGTTCCAAGAGTCCCTTAAAAGACCCTATCGTATCTGCCTCCACCACCATCGCTGGCAACCCATTCCACACACTCACCACTCTTTGCGTAAAAAACTTAACCCTGGTGTTTTTTCTAAAGTGACCAATTCAAATTCAGAGTCAACGGTGCATATACAATATTGTGATACGGAGAAGGAAGTTCAAACAAATTTTCTAGACCTTGTCACCAAAATTCAAGCATCACTTATAAAAGAAATACTGACTAAATTACAATGAGCTGGAACTCTGTAATTAGTAGCGTTCCACAGGCATCTGTGCTGAGATCTCTGCTATTTTCAATGAATATAAATGACATGGATGAAAATGTAGATGGGTGGGTTAGTAAGGTTGCAGATGATACCAAGATTGGTGGAGTTGTGGATAGTGTAGAGGATTGGCAAAGAATACAGCACAATATTGATCAGTTGCAGATATGGTCAGAGAAATGACAGATGGAGTTTATCCCAAATAAATGTGAGGTGTTACACCATGGTAGGGCAAATACAAGGAGACGGTACACTGTTATGGGCAAGTGCCGCTGATCGGAGATGTTGGGATCCAAGTTTACAGCTCCTTGAGAATGGATACACAGGTTGATATGGTGATTTAGAAGGCTTTTGGAATGCTTGCTTTTATTAGTCAAGGCAGAGAGTTCAAAAGTCAGGAAGTTAGGTTGCAACTTTATAAAACACTGGTTAGGCCACATCTGGAGTAATGCATACAGTTCTGGTTGCTCCACTATAGGAATTACGTTGAGGCTCTGGAGAGGGCGCAGAAAAAGAAATTTTACCAGAATGCTGCCTGGTTTACAGGGTATGTGCTATCATGAGCGACTGGACAAACCTCGACTGTTTTCTCTGGAACGGCAGACACTGAGGGGAGATCCAATAGAGGCTTATAAGACCATGAGAGGCATAAGTAGAGTAAACAGCGAGTACCTGCTTCCCAGGGTTGAAATGTCTAACACCAGAGGGCATGCACTGAAGGTTCCCGGTGGGGGGGGAGGGGGGTTGATGGTGGTTACCTGGAATGTGCTGCCTTGTACTTGTACGGTGGTAGGAGGCACATACATTTGAAGCTTTTTAAGAGGCATTTGCATAGGAACATGGATGTAAAGAAGGTGGAGGGATATGGACATTATGTAGGTAGGAGAGATTAGTGTTTGGTGTTTTGATTTGCTTTTTAGCTGGTTCAGCACAATATTGTGGGCTGAATGGCCTGTTCCTGTGCTGTACTGTTCTATGTTCAAATGTGTGCAACTCTAGGGACATTGTACTTACATTTTTTAAGCTAAGAAAAAACATATTGTCCAGTTTCTCAAAGGTCGTATAAGTAATGGGAAGAACAGTTGCAAGAGGACTGAGATAGTTAGCCGGAATAAAGAATACACTGGTACCTTGCTTAGCACCCATGACACATTCCAATAAACAATAGCACTAACTAATCAGGAATTACAGAGGTCATATCAGCATTATACAAAGAAAGATGCATTACCAACAACAGTGTCAGCGACCTGGTATGAACTCAACCTTCACACTGATGTGTGCTGTGTCAACGTAAGTCTTGCTGTACCCAATCTTTTACATAGAAATAGGTACAAATTCTTGATGGCAGTCCAGGAACAATGAATCAGTTACAGGACAGTGTATAGAGAGACTGCCTGTCAGGACCAGTATTGGGAATGCCAGGCTCTTCAGCATTATGACTGGGGCTCAGGGCTGCACCCTGGGTAGCACAGAGAGCAGCCATTGGTGGGGAATGGCAATACCTCTCGGTGTGTTGACCCAATATCCAGATTCTAGAATTTTCCCTCATTACCTTTTGTTAGATGTGTTTGAAGTGCTATCTCCCACTCCTTTTGCTCAGCCATACTGCTCTCCTCCACCAGAAGATTATTCAATCACAATAAGCTCAACAGCCAGTGCAGTGACCTGAAGCCAGTTTGTTACACAAGCTTTCTGGAACATTTTTTTTCATCTCGCCAATCTTTTACTTTTCATCTGTACATGACCTCATTGAGAACAGTAATTTAAAGTGATTGGTTAAACAACAAAAGATAAAAGGTCAATGAATTGCTAACATGACAGCATGTTAAAAACAGAGTCAACAGGGACATCCAAAATACTGTAGAATATTCAAAAGAGAAACACAATGGCAGGGAGTGAAAAAAGAGTGTGTAATGAAACTCAGCTGAGCAACACTTACTTAACAATATCTTGCTGGCCTATACCTCACTCATTTTCACCAGCCACGTAGCTCCATAACTCATCGTTGTTCCAAAAAACAGAGTGCTGAATAGCAGAGGTGAAGCAAAGTTGATAGCCCTCAATACCAAGGCACTATTTGACCAAGCATGGCACCCAGGAGTCCTGAAAAAACTGAAGTCCATGGGTATTAAAGGAAATCAACACTTCAATGATTGAAGTTATACTTCATATAAAGTAAGGCACGAATGATTGTTCAAAAATCAATCTACCCTGCCCCAAGACATTAGATTAGATTAAACTTTGTCATTGTGCCAAGTACAGATACAAACCCAATGAAATGCAATTAGCATCTGACCAGAAGTGCAAAAAAACAGTATCACTTACAAAATAACTGCGAATAAAAAGTGCTACAGCATACAAATATAGAAGTACTGGCCTCACAAGTTCTAGTGGTAGTGTCCTAGACTCAACTGTAGGTCATAAAACAGGAAAAGGCCCTTGGCCCACATTGATGTACCAAACTAATTCCTTCCGATGACATAATGTGCACATCTGCGCCATTTCCTGCACGCTCATAAGTACCTGTCTATGAGTCTCTAAAACGTCTGTACTGAATTTGCTACAACCACCACACCAGATAACACATTCCGGACACCCACCAATCTGCCCTGCATAAATCCTATGAGCCGATACCCCTCACCTTAAATACATGCCCTGTGGTATTAGACCTTTCTATCCTGGGAAAACGATTTTGGCTCTCAACAGAGACCTCTCAATCTTTCAAATAGATGTCAGAGCTCTCTTTAGCCTCTGCTGCTCCAAAGAAAACAACCCAAGTTTGTCCAACCTCTGCTCATAGTACATACCATCTAATCTAGGCAGAATTCTGGCCAACTTCTTATGCACCGTCTTCAAAGCCTCCACATCCTTCTTATTATGGGGTGACCATAGCTGAATGCAATACTCTAGATGCAGTCTGTCTAGAGTTTTACAAAGCTGCAACATAGTTTTCCAACTCTAGAGCTCAGTTCCTTTATTAAAGACATGCATACCATACGCTTTTTCACTACACTGCGTAGCTAATTTCAAGGAGCTATGGACTTGGACGCTAAGATTCCTCTGAACATCAACGCTGCTGAGGGTCTCACCATTAACAGAGTACTGTCTCTTTACATTTGATTTCCTAAGGTTCAAACTTCATATTTTGCTGGGTTAAACTCTGCCTTTTTTCGACTCATATCTGTGTCTGAACTACCTCCTGTAGTATCATTTGCCAGTCTTTTATGTCATCCACAATACCAATCTTTGTATCATCTGCAAATTTACTAACCTATCCATCTCTGCTTTCATCCAAGTCATTTATATATCACAAAAAGCAGAGGTGCCAGAATGGATCCCTGTGGAAGGCCACTAGTCACAGAACCCCAACCAGAACAAGTCCCATCGACTACCACTTTCCATCTTCTATGTGCAAGCTGATTTTGAATCTATATGGCAGGTTCACCTTGCATTCCATACATCTTCAACCAATTCATCAACGACCTTCCTTCTATACTTAGTTCAACATTTGAAATGTTTGCTGATAATTGCGCAATACTCAATTCCATTCATAACTACTCTGCAGAGCAGCAAGTCTATACTTGCATGCAGTGAAAACCACACAACCTTCAAGCATAAGTTGATTAAGTGGTAAGTAACATTCACAAAAGACGCACAAGGACAATCTCCAACAAAAGAGTCTAACTATTCATCTTTGGAATTCAACAGCCCCGCTCCTACCAAATTCCTTGCTTCCCCCAAGACTACCACCAGCAATCTGTAAGAACTTAACTGGACTAGCTGGCTACATAACTATGGTTGCCAAAAGGAAGGTCACAGGGCAAGTATCATGAAGAAGTCCTTTCTTGATCTACAAGATTTCATGATCATGATGACATGCTCATAACTTTGCTGAATAAGTATAGATCCAAAAGTTCTCAAGTTCAACAGCACATAAGCGATAGGTATGAAATGCATCAATCAACCACTCTAACATACATTTCTTCCATCATGGCAAACAAAGACAACAAAATGTACCATACACAAGATGTAGTGCATTTACTGGCCCAAACTGCTCAGACAGAACCTTTCAGATATGCACCGAGGACAAGGACAACAATATGTGAACACCATCCCAGGCTGCACAACATGCACATCAATTAGAAATAAATCACAGTCCTTGATAAATGTTGGGTCTAAGTCCCAACTCTGCCCTCTCCCCAACACAGACACCTTCTTGAGAAGAGCTGCAGCAGTTCAAGACGGCAAAACATACTTAGCTTCTTAACATTGATTACATAGAAACAAATCAAACCCCAAAATGTTATGAATATAAACTCTAAGCTCAATGATAGGTAAATTTCTATGTTCAAAGAGAATGTGGATTGATTAGAGAAAGCCAGCATGGCTTTGTTAAAGGCCAATTATGTCTAACTTGCATGATAGAATTTTTTGATGAAACAAGAGTTTTAAGAAATATAAGAACACAAGAAATAGGAAAAGGAGTAGACCATGAGCTTCCTCAATCTGCATCACCATTAAATACAACCATGGCCTCAACTCTTCATCTGTACCAATTCATCGTAACTCTCAATTCTGGGAACTTTTGAAAACTTCTGTCTACTTTAAATATACCTGATGATCTGGCTTCCAACATGCTTGGCAGGGGGTAAGTGACAAAGAACTCCAAATATTCACAATCCTCTGACAGAAGAAATCTTCATGCTCTTGTTGTAAATGACTGACCCTTTATTTTGCAGCTATCTTCCCCCTTGTTTGTGACTTTGAACTCAAAATAAAACTGATAAGGTACTATGTATACATAACAGTTTTGCAGACCGTGAAAGAGAAAGTAAGACTGCAGCAACATGGATAGAAAATTGCAGAAATAACGGAAAACAGAATCATAGCAGTTACTTTTTGATCTACATGGAAGCAAACAGCGGAAGGTCAGCACTTACATTTAAATATTCCGTGTATTAATACTTCAGACATGGAGGTACAGAGCACAATCTCCAAATATACACATGACAAAATCTGGAAGGATAATAAACTAGGCTAGTATTAGACTTCATAGAAACAGACAGTAGATGTAGTAGATGTAATTTAATGCCAAAAATCAAGAGGTGTTTCATTTTGGTAGGAAGGACAAGCAAAAGAAATTTGACAGCACAATTCTAAGACATTCAAGAAAAAAAGTCTGCGGATATAACTGTGGGTGCAGAATAGAATTGTAGGTAGTGCAGCTGTTTCAGCTCCAATAATCTGATTTCCAGTGCTATAGGTAAGGCTTGTGGATATTTTCCCTTGTAGCCATATGGATTTCCTCTCATGTCCCAAAAATATGCTGGTTCCTAGGTTAATGAGCTACTGCAAAAAGTTAGTGGAAGAACCAAGTAAGTGTTAATGGGAACATGCGACACATTAGATGTAGGAGTAGGATTAATGGCATTAACTCAATTGGCTGTTTCTATATGACCAATTTCATATGACAGGGGAATAGTACTATTCAAAATGGCACAGCAGGTTAGGAAAATGGCAGATTGACTTTATAAATAAAACATTCAGTATTACAGCAAGGAAATTATAACAGAACTATAAAAAATGGTTTTACCGTAACTGAAATATTGAATCCAATCCTGGAAACCACACTTAAGGAAAGATGAAGGCTTTGGACAGAGTGCAAAATAGGGTTTGTCAAAATGGTTCTTGTGACAAGATACTTTGGTTATGTGTTTACATTGAAGAAGCTGGTATTTTTCTTCATGCACAGAAAAGAATGCCGTATCTGTTAACTTAAGAGTCAATTCAGAGAGCGTTTCTATCAGTAAAAGAAAATGTTAGCAGCTGGATTCCTCTTGCACTAGTACAGGTTTGACAGGTCAAACTGTCTCTTTGGTGTAAAATTTCAAAATGAGTGCAGAAATTTAGAGAGTTCCAGAATCATGGATTATGATCTTAGATCACAGGGGATTCAGGGGTAAATTGCTAACTGGACTCAATAAACTTAGTGGTAGGAAGCATAGGCTGATGATCTTGGACTGGAGGTCTATATCTAGTGGTGTGTCATGGGTCAGTGCTGGGACTTTTGTTTGTAATTTATATAAAAGATTTCAGTGTGAATGTACAAGGCATGGTGAGCAGGTTTGTGGATAATATTAAAATAGCTGGTGTTGTAGACTTGAAAAATTACAGGAGAACTTTGATCAGCTAAGAATGTAGTCTAAGGACTAGCAAATACCTTTCAATTCAGATAAACTTGAGGTATTGCATTTTAAAGCATCAAACCAGGACACGACATATGTAATGAATGGTAGAGTCCTGGGGAAGTGTTATGGAAGAGAGCTGAAAGCATTTCACAGGTAGATAGGGTGATGAAAGATTTATTTTTGGTATGCTGGCCTTTGTCAGGACACTGAATATAAGACTTAGGAAGTTATGTTGCAGTTATATATGTTGAAGTCTCATTTGAAGTATTGTGTACAATTTTGGTCCCCTGTAGGAAAGATGCTACTAAACTAGGAAGAGAGTGCAGAAAAGATTTATTAGGGTGTTTCCTGGACTTGGGGACCAGTTACAAGATGAAATTGCGAACACCAAGATTTTATTCCCTGGAACATTGAAGACTGAAGGATGACCTGATTGAGGTATATAAGATCATGAGGGGCAGAAACAGAATGAAAGCACAGTTTTAAGATCAGAGGCAAGAGAATTAAAAGGAAATCAGAGGCAGCGTGTTCATACAAAAGGCGGTGAGTACTTGGAATAAACTGCCAGAAAGTGGCTGTAAAGGGCAGATTTAAAAGCCACCTCGGTAAAAAAACTGAAAGGAGAGCTTTACAGGACTATGGGCTAAACATGAACAGATCAGATTAGCAACAGAGCAAGCACAGAGAAGTTGGGCTGAAGGTCCAATTTCCATACTGCTTGAGCTCTTAAGTAGCTGTTTGAATAGATAATAGAAAACACATCTCACCGGTTTATAGCAAATGTTAGGACACAAGAATTGATTTGGTTTGCTATTGCCTCCTCCTGGTCATTATCATTACAAGACAGTTGACGCCAGTCACTATCAATACCTTTCAGAGATTGTCTACCTGGTGTCAAGTAGTCGCATCATCAGGAATTATGATATGCACCAGCTGCTCAAACGACCATCCACTACCTGCTCCCACGGCTTCACGTGACCGTGATCGGGGGGGGGGGGGGGGGGTGAATGGGCGGGCACTACACTTTGACCAAAGGTGACCTGCAGGCTAGCAGAAGATGAAGCGCCTTATGCTTCTTCTGGTAGAGGAATATCTCCCACCCATCATGCATTACGTACTGAAGTGGTACAGGGTAAAACAGTAACAGAATGCAGTTACAAAGAAAGTGCAG
The DNA here is from genome assembly GCF_030028105.1 of Mobula birostris. Taxonomy (NCBI): domain Eukaryota; kingdom Metazoa; phylum Chordata; class Chondrichthyes; order Myliobatiformes; family Myliobatidae; genus Mobula; species Mobula birostris. Next base: position 122,387,759 of record NC_092379.1, on the reverse strand, counting down.
TGCCGGCAGAAAAAAGAGATATGGGGTCATAACAACATAGACAGTGAGGTCATGAGGCCATCTTATCATACTAAGGGACTATTTAATAGCCTTATAACAGTGAGATGGAAGCTGTTTTTGAGTCTGGTGGTACACACACGTTTTCAGGTTTTTATATCTTCTGACTGATGGGAGGATAGAGAAGAGTGTGTGTCTGGGGTGGGGTTCATGCACCTGAATGCAGAGCAAATTAGATGAAAATGAAAATTGCATGTCCCATTCACCCAAGTCCAAATCATCAAGAAGAAAAATATTATTTGTACTAACTTGAGAAGGAACCCAACACAACTACTCCAATCTTCACAAAACATATCACCTTCACACTATTTTCTGAAATTATATCAATTTTGCAATATACTGCCATTTTCCTTTAACTTTCCTCCAGCACCATTTCTCCAGCTAGCTTGGATATTTTATCCTATCTCATCAGTACCCACTACATTTAGCACAGGTAGTAACCCAAAGATCAACTTTGGAGACCCTGAATCATAATTTTCTCCTAATATCTTTAGATTAAGATGACTGGACCTCAACACAGACATGGACTACAACTTCTGGCTATTCTTTATTCAACCTTCCAAAGGAAGCAACAGCAGCTCTTTTTTTAAAAAAGTATTTAATATCTCCAGGATGCATGTTAAATTCAAATTGAGTTTTTGTTTTATTTTTAGTTGCATACAAAACTCAGTGAGAAGCATGTGCTATTCTTTACCCAACATCAATGCTTTAGTCCCTTTGGTTCTGTGTAGCAGATGCTTCACGTTAATCTTTCACTCAGTCTTGAAACAAACAGTCAATGTTACACAAGAAATATCTGTTTATTAAAAACAAAAACATCTAATGACTCAATGGAACCTTCCAAATAAAGAAAGTATATTCCTCATCTTCCCTTTCATTACCAATTTGAAATGCACTAGCTGTGGTTTTTCAGCCAGAGGAAACAGTTAAAAAAAGTTCCCGTGTAGCAGCAAAACTAACCCAAAATCGAAACATTTGCCGTTTGCCTGCGTCCATAAATACTGTTATAGCTGTGACATGCCCATAGCTACAAAATATTCCAAAAGCATTTGATCCTTTATTAGTAATTTGCAAACATACAATTGTTGAGTGTTCTCGGCAGACAGTAAAAACTACGACCTCAGCCGATCCCAAGCTACAAAATAAGCAAGAATATGCAACTTATTCCCTTCGCTTTTTACCACATCCCCACTCATGTAACTAGTTACCACAATAAACCCCACAGCACAGAATAAAAGCAGATAGAGAACAGATTCATGGTTCCTCCATTCTAGCCTCGAAACTATACTATAATAATTACAACTACATGCTACCAAGACACAGGAGACATGAAATCTCAACATTTACACAAATGTCATCTTACAGTAAGCAGTCCATCTTGGATTGTGCTCTTCTCCTGACAAACCACATTGTCTCTGTTGACTGCATTCAGGAAAATGCATCTTGAATCACTGCTACCAAAACTCATCCGAACACAAAATTAAGTCCCATTAGCTGTCAGCCCTGGGCAAGCATAATGTCTTCCACCACCATGATCTCCTTTCAATGGTCCATTAATAGTCCAACCCAGCACTGTTCTGATTGCATAGGGTCCGTCATTAACACTACGAATTACTTACAACAGCAGCTCAATTTCCGGCAAATAAATATGCTTCAGGTGAGACTATTCCTGAAGATCTGACGAGGAATGTTCCCTTTGTGGACAGGCTTATGTTGCTGTATATAAACATTAGAAGTTCACAATAGTTTTCATGATCCAAGCCAGCCACCTCCAATCCTGAAATGGCACAGCTACACACAATCATCCTTGATCCATCATGTGTAAATTTCCTGTCAGGTTGAGCTTGTTAATGAGGCTCATTGTGCAGAACTCTGTTGTACTTCCTTGATCTAGGAAAGAATAAGTAACCATTGTCTTGTTACTCTTCTTAAGGCTGATTTATACTTGTGCACCAAGCTTGCGCCGTAGCCTATGCAAGTGGGCAACATCGTTGTGAGCATTTATACTTGTGCTTTGGTGTGTCTGCGTCGCTCTGCAATTCAGACATGTACACGTCACACATTTGCACATCGCGCATGCGTACATACCTGCCCGTGCAAGGCTTCATGGTCATGGTAGTCTTTCTCAGGGTAAACAAGTTTAAAGCAAGCGTCTTTTTTCGTAAAAGCGAAATGTGTCCTCCATAATTTCGGAGGTCTGTAAAGCTTTATGTAAAGCATTGCAGCCAGGGTTCCTTCCCTGCCCTTCAGTCGCCCAATGGGAAGCTACTGCAGCGTAGGAGGAAATGTGATGCTACCAAGCGGACCAATCACAGTTGTCGCGGTCTGCATTGCCGCGACACATAGTTACATTTTGGGAGAGGTGCGTGTCAGGCTATGGTGTAGGGATCCGCGTAGGGTTTGCGGCTACGGCATCGATTTGACGCACAAGTATAAATCAACCTTTAGACTCCACCTATAATTCCTATGAATTATACGAAAGTACAATCATGAACACCTGTCCCCATACACTGCTGTGTTTGTTTCATTCATGGCTTGTTTCGAACCTGCACCCTTTTCATCAGCTCTGGGCTCAGTTTCAGCTCATTTTCCACAATAGCCAGAGTAACTTCTGCTTATCACCAAAATACTCCTGTAGTAGAGCTTAGGCCTTCAGATATCCTCTTGACAAGCTCTCAAGAATAACCTCCAGTGAACTGTTCGAGAAAATGGAGACAGTCACCATAATCTTTAGCCTTGGCTTCAATGCTATTCTTGAAAGCCCTCATAAATGAATGATACTGCAAAGGATCTCTTTTTAGGCAGAGATGCAATGTATTGTAGTTGCATCACTATGCTTCTCATTTCCTTTTGTGTCTTTGTGGCCTCCAACACTGCATTTAGGCCTTTATCATCTGAAACACTGTCATCATACTGTAAATCAATATCATCAGAGGCACCATGTGCTATTCGTTCAGGCTGAGAGTGAACTATCCCTAGTGGTTCATAGATATTTGTTCCTTAAAAGTATCCACCCTGACATCAAGCATGCTGGGTTTTCCCAGTTACATGTCAACATGGGAACTCTCACCACGGATCTACTCTGCTGCAGCACGTTTAGCACCCACAGCACTTGAAGTCCTTGGCACTGTAACTCTGGCCACCTTGGCTGCAATTTCATCCTGCAAATTAAGCTGCTACATTTTACTTCGAAGTTGTTCTTTCTGTTCTTCCAAAGTGTGTTCCATTTTCTTCTGAAGCTTTTCCACCTTTTCCTCCAAGGTGTGCTTATCCCTCAATATTTGTTGTCTCAGCTAAATCAGCCTCCATTCTAATGCGTGCTGATGTGGTACCAGATACATGGGTTGACCTGGTAACAGCTGCAGAACGTACTACATGCATGTTAAGACACTGTCTTCAACTTTATACATAGTCATAGGATGCTCTTTGCCTTTGTAAATATTTTAATTTCTCCCAGAGAAGTGACCTTCAACATCATGTTTGTTTAATTTCTCTTAGTCTTAACTTCAAGGTCACTGCTTCCAGCTGAACTCATTTTGTCCCAGACAAAACAACATTAGCTTCGATTCTTTTCAACAATGGAAGTAATATTTCAATTCTTCAGCCTTTCAACAGAACCAAGGGTCGAACACTTCAGGCAAACACCACTATAGAGCTCTTCAGTCCAACCCAGTTGGACACAGCAACAATGACCATTCTAAACTGTGTTTCAAACCCAAACACACAGCGTGGATCAACGTAAGGTAATTTACTTGCCACAAGCTGCTAGAGGCTGCAGTGTTTCTAATTTCTCGGACACATCTGAATGGTGAGGTTTCTTTGATATAACTGTCTAAAACTTTTGCGAACAGAAATGTAGTGACAAAACTAATCCAAAATCAAAACAAAATATTTGCCGCTTGCCTGCAACTGTATGGACTGTTATACTTGCATGACACACCCACAGCTCTAATGAAATGTTCCAAAAGTGGAACCCTTTATTCAATCCTTTATTTAGCAATTAGCAAACAATTAAGTAATACAGAGCGTTATTTCAGTGCTCAGCAAAAGATGTCCGCCAGTCCCAAGCTACAAGCTGCAACAAGCAAGAATATGTACCTTATTCCCTTTGCTTTCACCACACCTAGTCATGTGACTAGTTACCATAATAAACCCCACAGCACAGAACACAAAGCAGATAGAGAATAGATACATAGCTGCCACACTATGGTTCCTAATTTTGTAGACATCAATTATGTCTCCCCTCAGCCTCCTCTGGATGGAAATGTTTAGTCTTGCCCTCTTTTAAGATCTGAATCCATAAACTCCAAGGTTTCACTATTCCTCCAGACTTCTCAGTTCACTGCATGTTCCCTTGCCCTTGTTTCACATCTCCAAATTACCTCATCCCTCCTTGGAATAATTTCTATTTGCCATTATGATGCCAACAATCTACGTTCTCCAGCAGCTAAAAGCTTCCCTGCTCAAACCTATTAATTACAAAGCCAACTACTGTATCATTCAAAGCGATATACAAAATGCTGGAGGAACTTAGCAGGTCGTGCAGCATCTACGGAAATGAATATTCAATGTTTTGAGCCAAGACCCTTCATCAAGACTGGAAAAGAAAGGGGAAGAAGCCAAATAAGAATGTGGGGTGAGGGAAGAGGAAGGAGTGCAAACTAAAAAGTAAAGGTGAATTGAATTGACTTTACTTCTTACATCCTTCACATACATAAAGAGTAAAAGCCAAGTGGGTGGGGGAGGAAGTAAGAAGCTGAGAGGTGATGGGTGGAAAAAGTAAAGGGCAAGAAAAGGAGGAATCTGATAGAAGAAGCGAGTGGGTAGTCACAAATTTCCCCATCATGCCTGCTACATTAAAGTTGATAAATTCAATTTAAATGATTTACCTGAAGCTTGATTTACACACAGTTCTGGAGAGGAGAGGGTTTCTTCACCTTGTTCTGTTGACTGAGCCAGATATTCGTGAAGCTTCTGCACTAATGTATTCAGCTTGCTTTCACTGTAAATATAAGATTTTTTTTTTAAAAATGTGCTATTTGTATTTAAAATTGCAATTACAAAGACCCAAAATAAAAAAAATTGTGGCTAATGAAATACAATTTAATTAAACCTTGACAAGTACAGATCCCTGTTTGTGCAGGCGCAAATTCACCATAAGCAAGTTTCCATATTATTTTCTCCATTTCTTCACATCCTGCCTAAATACATTGACTTGAATTGGGTACAATACTCGGAAACTAGAACACTGATTAATTACCCATGGAATGGGGTGGAAAGAAGGTCTAAATGGAAAAGTAATTGATGTGCAGAATGCACCTCAAAGTCAGCAAGAAAATTGCCTGCAAAAGGTCAGACTACAAAAAGTGATTTAAAATATCAAACATGGCAAAAACAGGATCAGTTAGGAGCTGTAATAAAAAAAATCTATTAAGGAATACTCAAAAATAAAAAAAGACTAGCCAAATTTTGAGGTCAGTAATGAATGAATATCGTTTATTAATATCACAACTTTCCTGGACTCTTCTTGAACAAGTGTTTCCAGTGAATGGCTCCACATTGATGTTATCATTAAGGCACATAAAAAGAAAAAATAAGCAAGAGATAGATCAGATTACAACACAATTAAAAAGGGAATCATTTTTGTTATCAGTACCAGGAAATTGATCTTGAGTAAGCATTTTATGAATGGTGAACACAAAACTGAGGTAACAATTCAAGGTATAAAAATTAAATTTAGGTAAAGCTAATTTAAGCTTGCCATTGTTAACTCAGCTGAGCTGATGATGGTCAAGGCTCCAAGAAACATTGTTAGTACTCAAAAGGCATTTAGTACAAAATAAACAGATACATATTCCCATAAAACTAAATCTCAACTAAAATAACCTTGCCTGAATACAACAAGGAGGCTATCAAAGCTAACAATAAAAATTCAAATATATATGGAGTTTTAAAAGTAGATGAAAAGGCTAGAGGCTGTTATGGACAGCAAGGAAACAAGTTACTTGCAATGAGTACCTTTTCACTTCCCTCCCCCACCGATTAGAAGTGCCAGAATCTCCTTTAACAGAACCCCTCAATCCTATGCCAGTGTTCTTAACAGAATACTTCACTTACATGTTAAGACTTTCAAGCATGCATTAACATTCCTGCTTGATTTACACTTAGAATGAGCAAATGGATCCAACAAGAAAAGCTATTACCCAAATACAGGTCTGCTTTTCATTTTAATTTTTAAGCTCCTGGTACAGCAAAATTCCAACTGTACAGTAGGCTCAGGAATTTTGGTGGTGTCATACTAGCAGATTTTCACATTATTGGATGCTATCTCAATTAATTCACTTAAAAGTTGGAGTAGTATAATAAACTGCCGAAGTGCCTGGAGAATGTTACCCAAGTTGTCTGTGTTCTGGATATGGACACTTTTTTTCAGTCATAGTTTTTATATTATGTTTTTCACCCAATATTTCTAGTATTTTGTGTGTAGAAGAGCGGGATTTGGGAGTCAATGTGTCTGTTCCATTTTTGTTTGTTTTTTTGTGTGGGGAGGAGGGATCATGCTGCCATTCTTTTCTTTCATAGTTTTGAGCCTATTTGCAGAATAACAACTTCAGAGTTGTATACTTTGATAACAAATGAATCTTTGAACTTTACTCATTGAAAGCAAAGCGAAGTGATGAAGGCGCTAAAAGGCAACTCCTTTGCTTGCAATTTCTGTCTTTGATATCTCTGTTTCCTTATTCAAAATTCTTTTGAAGACCCTGACCTGGAGTTACACTCCAATTTCGGTTCTTTGCGGGAACGGGACCCACTCTCAGGGCCTCATGACAGGCCGCTTTTTGATATCCCAAGGATGCAGCCTGGAAGCCTAGCGAGCCTTCAGGGTGCTGGATTTTCGTGGCTCTGGAGACAGGCTGATTCAACGACCATGACCCTGAATCAGGCGCCATGGGAGAACACGGAACATCAGGAGCAGCAGGTTAGCTCCCAGGGGCTCTGTGTCCAGAGATCCGAGCCTTTTTGGAGGCCAACTCCAAAAAAAAAGCTCAGAAGAAGTGATGCAACAGACTTTTAACACCATAAATCAGCCAGTTGTTATACCTCCCCTCTTGATGTGAAACAGGGATACCTCTTTTTCCCTTATTTTGGGGAGAGGGAGGGGGGAAAAGGAGGAGAGGGAGAGAGAGAGAAAAAAAGGAGGGGGAGGGAGACGCTGAGGCTGTAGTATGTTGAATTACCAGGTGAGCAGGTAGTCTTTGGGGTACTGCAAGTCTGTGTCTTTATTGATGCTTTGCTGCACGCTCAGTGCTCGGTGGGGGGGGGGGCACTGATTTTTTTTGCTGGTGGGGAAGGGGGGGGGGAATCGTTGCCTTGCTGCTGCTTTTGCGTAGGGGGGTGCTGGAGGCACAGCTTTAGGGTTCTTATGTTTAACTGTCATTCACTCTTTGGGGCACTCCCCCTGCTTTCGCGGATGTTTGCGAAGAAACTAATTTCAGGATGCATATTGTATACATTTCTCTGACATTAAATGTACCTATTGAAGTGATTGCACAGGTTGATAGAGTAGGGAAAAAGGCATTTGCCTGCTTGCTTTCATCAGTCAGGGCACTGAGTATAGCAGTTCAGACATCATGTTGCAGTTGAATGAATGAACCTTTGGTGAGGCCCCCCTTGGAGTACTGTGTACAGTTTTGGTCACCATGTTTATGAAAGGCGTAACTAAACTGGGAAGACCAGAGAGAAGATTCACAAGGTAGTTGACAGGACTGAGGGCCTGAGTTATAGGAAGATGTTAGATAGGCTAGTTCTTAATTCCTTAGAACATACAGAATGATGGGTAATCATAAAGACATGCTTAAAATTATTAGAGGCATAGATAAAAGTGGATAGTAACAGTCCTCCCCAGGGAAGGAGTCCAAAACTAAGGTGTAGAGTTTAGATTGAGGAGAAAGCTTTAAAAGGGACCAGACTAGCTACATTTTTCCCCATGCTAAGGGTGGTGATTATATGGAACAAACTGCCAGAGGAAATGGCTGAGGCAGGAGCAATAGTTTCATTTAAAAAACAGAGCTACATGGCTTAGAGAGATATAGGCTGAACACAGGGGATTGGGACTAGCTGAGTGGGCACCGAGGTCGGCTTTTACTTGTTGGGCTACAGGGCCTGTATCCCTGCTGTACTGCTCTAGGACTCAAATACATTTAGCACTACCCTAGTACAGGATAACAAAACTCTTTACTCAAAGAGTTCATCACAAACATTCACTTGGACTTTATTTCAACAGCAAAGACATTGCATGCAGATTTTTTTTTAAATCAAAGCTGTTCACAAATGTTTGGAAAATTGTGAACAACAAAATGGGAAGAGGCACTTTTAGAATGACATCATCTACAGGAAATTAGAAGTATGTAAAAACAAAAGTATCCATTTTTAACCAAGAATTGCACTCCAAATAAAGGTGCAGAAAATATCAATTGTATAAAAAATTGCCTACAAAAAGCAAATGGAGAACAAAGTTTAGGACAGATACAAAAAGCATTTGATGTTCACTTAGAAGTGAATACACAAACATTATTGGGCCATTTTCAGTAACTAATAAAACCAAAATTATTATTTTTACACAACTCATGGAGAGAAACTAAAAAACCTTCCAGAGTTCAATGGTCATTTATGCCATGGAGATGAAAACATCTCCAGATCAATGCTGTATGATTTACCAGCAAACAGCAATAGCTTTAGAGTAACTGTCAACACGAAAATTAGCCCATTGTTGTTTGTATTTAGATTTTCTTCACTACTGTTAGCAATTTAGTCCTATGCAGTTGCTCTGATGATCTAGAGCAAGTGATTTAGTGAAGACAGCATATAGTTAAAGGAACAATGATGTCTTGTAAAGTAAGTTTTGACTACCGCATATGTGAATGATGTTTTCTTCTGAGGCAGCCTTTTGCAGTTCTAGCTGGCTGACAAAACCAATGTGGGACCTAGGGACTCTCAAAGCTGGGGCAGGTTGTTTCAATGCTGGTCATGCTCCTTCAGTGCTGGCAATGTGGGTCCTGCCAAATGGTTTCGGCCTTAAACATCAAATGTTCTCGTTTCCTAGATGCTGCCTAGCCTGCTATGTTCCTCCAGCATTTTGTGTCATGCTCCTTCCTTTGATTATTTAGGTTTAAGCTCCATCATGAAAGAGGTTGCCAAGATGATGGAGGAGATGTTTCAAGGATCTTCTCAGTCTTAATAATGCAGCTGAGTCGTGGAAATTAATGGGCCCATGAATGCTCTCGATAGAAGAACATCTCGGATGGTGCTGAAATTCTTGAGGTCATTTGTCTGCAAAACTTGATAACCTATTTCATGATGGAGCTTGGGATGTCCATTTTGTGATCTGCTGTCAGGAATAAGAAAGGCATGAACTGGCAAGTCAAACCAAATGATATAATTATAGCCCTGTTGCTGAGCAAATTGACCAGGAACAGAATGCCAACATGGTTCACTCATCTCGCCAATGGACTTAGGGTTTTGCAGAGACGTATTTAGGACTTTGCAGATTTGGATTTAGGATTTCTTACTTATCTATCACATGGCAATGGTAGCAACTTGTAAAATGATACCCAGAGCCAAATCACACGGAGTCTGGTGTTTCTGCATAAATGCTGGCCATATGCCCTGGAACAGACCAGAGGGGACTGTCTGACAATTTGTTGGGAGGTGGAAACTAGACAATTTTAGTTTCATTTCAATGTCAAAGAGAGCCGTATTTTCGTTGCAATTAGAACCTACACCTATCACACACTGAAAATTATGATTTTGACACCAAATGTACTAAATAAACCTATTACTGCTTAAGCAACACTAGAAAATTTCCTGGAAACATGTTCATGTTAAGCAGCATATCTAGATTCACTAATTGGCACTTTTCATTTACAAATTGAACACATGTGAGTTCACTAACTAAAGAATAGCAGAAAATTGGAAAGGATGTCAGACACATGCTTATCCTTCATTGGTAAAAAATTAAGAGGATTTTTGTTTTTAATTGTCAATGCCAGAAACCCAGAGCAAGAACAGAATGCTGAGAACCCTTAGCACATCATGCAGCATCTTTGAAAAGATAAACAGTTGTTTCAGATTGAAGACCCTAACATGAAACCTTCATTTTGTTTCTCCTTCCAGATACTACTTGACTTGATGGATAAATTCAGAAGAGCAAGGAAAAAAGAAACTGCTAGTTTAATATCCAACAATTTACATATTGAACAAATTACATTTTTAAAGCTCAGAAGTGCTTCTTCTGCACAAATAAAAATACATGCTAAATCACAGTGGATTAAAAATCCTTTCAAACCATTCTAAACAACCAAAAGATTTGGGTACCCCAATTATTTAGATGAAGGGATTAAAAGTAACATTAGCAAATTTGCAGATGTCACAAAGCTGGGTGGCAGTGTGAAATGTGAGGAGGATGTTATGAGAATGCAGGGTGACTTGGACAGGTTGGATGAGTGGACAGATGCATAGCAGATGCAGTTTAATGTGGATAAATGTGAGGTTATCCACTTTGGTGGCAAGAACAGGAAGGAAGATTACTATCTGAATGGTGTCAAGTTAGGAAAAGGGGAAGTACAACGAGATCTAGGTGTCCTTGTTCATCAGTCACTGAAAGTAAGCATGCAGGTACAGCAGGCACCGAAGACAGCTAATGGCATATTGGCCTTCATAACAAGGGAAGTTGAATATAGGAGCAAAGAGGTCTTTCTGCAGTTGTACAAGGCCCTGGTGAGACCACACCTGGAGTATTGTGTAAAGTTTTGGTCTCCAAATTTGAGGAAGGACATTCTAGCTATTGAGGGAGTGCAGCATAGGTTCAAAGGGTTAATTCCCGGGATGGTGGGACTGTCATAAGTTCAAAGATTGGAGCGACTGGGCTTGAACACACTGAAATTTAGAAGGATGAGAGGGGATCTGATTGAAACATAAGCGTATTAAGGGATTAGACACGCTAGAGGCAGGAAACATGTCCTTGGAATGTATGCGGGATGGTTTTTCAAACCAACATGTCGAGAAACCAACTAGAGAGCAGGCTATTCTAGACTGGGTTTTGAGCAATGAGGAAGGGTTAATTGGCAATCTTGTCGTGAGAGGCCCCTTGGGTAAGAGTGACCATAATATGGTGGAATTCTTCATTAAGATGGAGAGTGACATAGTTACTTCAGAAACAAAGGTTCTGAACTTAAAGAGGAGTAATTTTGAAGGTACGAGACGTGAATTAGCTGAGATAGACTGGCAAATGACACTTAAAGGATTGACGGTGGATATGCAATGGCAAGCATTTAAAGATTGCATGGATGAACTACAACAATTGTTCATCCCAGTTTGGCAAAAGAATAAATCAAGGAAGGTAGTGCACCCGTGGTTGACAAGAGAAATTAGTATAAATTCCAAAGAAGAAGCATGCAAATTAGCCAGAAAAAGTGGCTCACCTGAGGACTGGGAGAAATTCAGAGTTCAGCAGAGGAGGCCAAAGGGCTTAATTAGGAAGGGGAAAAAAGATTATGAGAGAAAACTGGCAGGGAACATAAAAACTGACTGTAAAAGCTTTTATAGATATGGAAAAAGGAAAAGACTGGTAAAGACAAATGTAGGTCCCCTACAGACAGAAACAGGTGAATTGATTGTGGGTAGCAAGGACATGGCAGACCAATTGAATAATTACTTTGGTTCTGTCTTCACTAAGGAGGATATAAATAATCTTCCAGAAATAGTAGGGGACAGAGGGTCCAGTGAGATGGAGGAACTGAGCGAAATACATGTTAGTAGGGAAGTGGTGTTAGGTAAATTGAAGGGATTAAAGGCAGATAAATCCCCAGGGCCAGATGGTCTGCATCCCAGAGTGCTTAAGGAAGTAGCCCAAGAAATAGTGGATGCACAAGTGATAATTTTTCAAAACTCTTTAGATTCTGGACTAGTTCCTGAGGATTGGAGGGTGGCTAATGTAACCCCACTTTTTAAAAAAGGAGGGAGAGAGAAACTGGGGAATTATAGACCAGTTAGCCTAACGTCAGTGGTGGGGAAACTGCTGGAGTCAGTTATCAAAGATGTGATAACAGCACATTTGGAAAGCGGTGAAATCATCGGACAAAGTCAGCATGGATTTGTGAAAGGAAAATCATGTCTGACGAATCTCATAGAATTTTTTGAGGATGTAACTAGTAGTGTGGAGAGGGGAGAACCAGTGGATGTGGTATATTTCGATTTTCAAAAGGCTTTTGACAAGGTCCCACACAGGAGATTAGTGTGCAAACTTAAAGCACACGGTATTGGGGGTAAGGTATTGATGTGGATAGAGAATTGGTTAGCAGACAGGAAGCAAAGAGTGGGAATAAACGGGACCTTTTCAGAATGGCAGGCAGTGACTAGTGGGGTACCGCAAGGCTCAGTGCTGGGACCCCAGTTGTTTACAATATATATTAGTGACTTGGATGAGGGAATTAAATGCAGCATCTCCAAGTTTGTGGATGACACGAAGCTGGGCGGCAGTGTTAGCTGTGAAGAGGATGCTAAGAGGATGCAGAGTGACTTGGATAGGTTGGGTGAGTGGGCAAATTCATGGCAGACGCAATTTAGTGTGGATAAATGTGAAGTTATCCACTTTGGTGGCAAAAATAGGAAAACAGATTATTATCTGAATGGTGGCCGATTAGGAAAAGGGGAGGTGCAACGAGACCTGGGTGTCATTATACACCAGTCATTGAAAGTGGGCATGCAGGTACAGCAGGCGGTGAAAAAGGCAAATGGTATGCTGGCATTTATAGCGAGAGGATTCGAGTACAGGAGCAAGGAGGTACTACTGCAGTTGTACAAGGCCTTGGTGAGACCACATCTGGAGTATTGTGTGCAGTTTTGGTCCCCTAATCTGAGGAAAGACATCCTTGCCATAGAGGGAGTACAAAGAAGGTTCACCAGATTGATTCCTGGGATGGCAGGACTTTCATATGAAGAAAGACTGGATGAACTGGGCTTGTACTCGTTGGAATTTAGAAGATTGAGGGGGGATCTGAATGAAACGTATAAAATCCTAAAGGGATTGGACAGGCTAGATGCAGGAAGATTGTTCCCGATGTTGGGGAAGTCCAGCACAAGGGGTCACAGTTTGAGGATAAAGGGGAAGCCTTTTAGGACAGGGATTAGGAAAAACTTCTTCACACAGAGAGTGGTGAATCTGTGGAATTCTCTGCCACAGGAAACAGTTGAGGTCAGTTTATTGGCTATATTTAAGAGGGAGTTAGATATGGCCCTTGTGGCTACAGGGATCAGGGGGTATGGAGGGAAGGCTGGTGCAGGGTTCTGAGTTGGATGATCAGCCATGATCATAATAAATGGTGGTGCAGGCTCAAAGGGCCGAATGGCCTACTACTGCACCTATTTTCTATGTTTCTGTGTTCCCGATGTTGGGGGAGTCCAGAACCAGAGGCCACAGTTTAAGAATAAGGGGTAGACTATCTAGAACGGAGTTGAGGAAAAACTTTTTCCACACAGAGGGTTGTGGTTCTGTGGAATGCTCTGCCTCAGAAGGCAGTGGAGGCCAATTCTCTGGATTCTTTCAAGAAAGCGTTAGATAGAGCTCTTAAAAGTAGCAGAGTCAAGGGATATGGAGAGAAGGCAGGAAAGGGATACTGAGTGTGGATGGTCAGCCATGATCACAGTGAATGGCGGTGCTGGCTCAAAGGGCTGAATGGCCTACTCCTGCACCTATTGTCTATTATCTAATATTGAAATGGTAGAATATAAAACATACCAGCAAAATACACATGAAGCTTTTTATTTTGTAAGTTAGTAATACAAGGACAACACTTCTGATCTTTGATAAATCTTCTACATCTTATTAAGTTAACCATGACAGAGGTTTAACATCTCATCCAAATCATAACCAATAAAATGCAGTGTTGTGCCTGGTGGTTTAATACAGTTAAGTCCAATAGACCTTGAACCAAGCTTGAAGAATACATTATTACCAATCTAAGCACTAAAGCTCCGAAACATATGCCAGGATTAGAAACATAGAAAACCTAAAGTACAATACAGGCCCTTTGGCCCACAGAGTAGTGCCGAACATGTCGCTACCTTAGAAATTACTAGGCTTACCTATAGCCCTCTATTTTACTAAGCTCCATGTACCTATCTAAAAGTCTCTTAAAAGACCGTATTGTATCCACCTCCACCACCGTTGCAGGCAGCCCATTCCACACACTCACCACTCAAGGAAAAACTTACCCCTGACATCTCCTCTGTACCTACTCCTCAGCACCTTAAACCTGTGTCCTCTTGTGGTAACCATTTCAGCGCTGGGAAAGAGCCTCTGACTATCCATACGATCAAAGCCTCTCATCATCTTATACACCTCTATCAGATCACCTCTCATCCTCCGTTGCTCCAAGGAGAAAAGGCCGAGATCACTCAACCTATTCTCATAAGGCATGCTCCCCAAACCAGGCAACATCCTTGTAAATCTCCTCTGCACCCTTTCTATGGCTTCCACATCCTTCCTGTAGTGAGGCGACCAGAACTGAGCACAGTACTCCAAGTGGGGTCTGACCAGGGTCCTATATAGCTGCAACATTACCTTCCAGCTCCTAAATTCAATTCCACGATTGATGAAGGGCAATACACCGTACGCCTTCTTAACCACAGAGTCAACCTGCGCAGCTGCTTTGAGCGTCCTATGGACTCAGACCCCAAGATCCCTCTGATCCTCCACAATGCCTGGAGTCTTACCATTAATACTATATTCTGCCATCATACTGGACCTACCAAAATGAACCACTTCACACTTACCTGGGTTGAACGTCATCTGCCACTTCTCAGCCCAGTTTTGCATCCTATCAATGTCCCGCTGTAACCTCTGACAGCTCTCCACACTACCTATAACACTGCCAACCTTTGTGTTATCAGCAAACTTACTAACCCATCCCTTCACTTCCTCATCCAGGTCATTTATAAAAATCACAAAGAGTAAGGGTCCCAGAACAGATCCCTGAGGCACTCCGCTGGTGACCGACCTCCATGCAGAATATGACCCATCTATAACCACTCTTTGCCTTCTGTGGGCAAGCCAGTTCTGGATCCACAAAGCAATGTCCCCTTGGATCCCATGCCTCCTTACTTTCTCAATAAGCCTTGCATGGGATACCTTATCAAATGCCTTGCTGAAATCCATATACACTACATCTACACTACATCTACTGCTCTTCCTTCATCAATGTCTTTAGTCACATCCTCAAAAAATTCAATCAGGCTTGTAAGGCATAACCTGCCCTTGACAAAGCCAAGCTGACTACTCCTAATAATATTATACCTCTCCAAGTGTTCTTAAATCCTGCCTCTCAGGATCGTCTCCATCAACTGACCAACCACTGAGGTAAGACTCACTGGTTTGCAATTTCCTGGGCCATCTCTACTCCCTTTCTTGAATAAAGGAACAACATCCGCAAACCTCCAGTCCTCCAGAACCTCTCCCGTCCCCGTTGATGATGCAAAGATCATCGCCAGAGGCTCAGCAATCTCCTCCCTCGCCTCCCACAGTAGCCTGGGGTACATCTCATTCGGTCCCGGCGATTTATCCAACTTGATGCTTTCCAAAAGCTCCAGCACATCCTCTTTCTTAATATCTACATGCTCAAGCTTTTCAGTCTGCTGCAAGTCATCATTACAATCACCAAGATCCTTTTCCATAGTGAATACTGAAGTATTCATTAAGCACCTCTGCTATTTCCTCCGGTTCCATACACACTTTCCTGCAGTCACACTTGGTTGCTACAACTGCACGATGGATCACTTAGTTTAGGTCACGAATAACCAGAAAAATTACAGATTTTATTCTGCACTAAATTAGTTGACAACAATGTAAAAAATGGTCCCTACAGATTGGTTACAAATGCAGGAGTTCTTGCAGGGAGGACACATGGATGATATCTACCTTAGTTGTAATACACTCTATTGTTAAAGGGACAAGAATTCCGTTTTAAATTCATGAAAATGGTCACCTAGAACATGATGCCCATGATAATCGGCACCCATGGAACTCTACTCTCTCAAGAAATCAGAAACCTAAGGAGAAATTAAGGAAAACACACTTTCTTGCTTCAGTCCTGCAAACAAGTATAATAGAAGACAAGAAATGCTGCAGATACTGGAAATTGATGATAGTATACTAGCAGTGTAAAAGAAATAAATTTCACACACTTGGTGGTGCTGTGTTGAATTGGGCTGTTCCTTTCCTCACACAATACTTCCCATCTGGGATGCATTTTGCAGAAGACGTAAGTCTTAAACAACAGAGGTCAATCAAGTCCAGTTAAGTACTTTCACTTTTAATTACAGAGCATGACCACACATTAAGGAAACCTTTGCTGCCTGGACAAGCTTCTTGCTAGAACTGAACAGAAATATCTTGTTCCCTCACTCTAAGCACATTATCAGTCTTGAAATGGTCAGATTTTTTGAGTACTTTTCTCGAGAGAAAGAACAAGCACCTTCTGCCAGAATCAGAGTAGTTAATTCATTTTTGCTGGTCATTTCAGAAGTCATCTTCAACCAACCTGTGGCACTTCATATAAATTACAGAATCAAAATCCATTGGTCACAACAAAGCCCACAAGCCTTGAATACAATGCATATTGTTCCAGAAGCAGCCATGCATCAAGTTGAGTTATTCCAGCCCAGCAATATTAATATCTACCCAATAAAGTGGAAAACTGACCACCCAGTCCAGTTCACAAAGTGCTTGTTAATTCCTCTTGCCAATTATGGTCCTTTAATCTATCCTCAAGCAGAATAGTAGAAAATGTTGTAAACAATGCCATCAAGTTGCATTTAATCATCAGTAACCTGTTCACTACTTTTCAAAGTTCTGCCAGGACCACTCAGCTCCTGGCCTCATCAGTCTTTGTCCAAACATTAATAAAAATAAAAACCAATGCAAAGGAAAACAGTTGTTGCTGCTGGAAGTCAATTTCAGCCCAACAACATCATTGCCATAGATGCTCAGGGCTATGCCCTATGTTGAATCATCGCTAATTCAATGTTCGTTCCATCAGGCTGCAGACTACCAGAAGGAACATGAAGTGCTGTTCCTCTAGTTGTTACATGATCTATCCTGCCCCATCTCACTACTAAAAGGCCAAAGATGGAGATATTTGTTTGTGCTTGCAGTTCCACCCATTGGATAGTTGTCAGATCTCAACATCCTCCTCTGCTAGGGTGAGGCCACACAATCTGGAGAAAGAGCACTTCATGTTCCCTCTGGGAAGTCCACAATCCGATGGCACAAACACTGAATTCTCCAATTCAGTTAACCTGTCTTTTCCTCTATCCTCCTAGACTACCCAGTTCCTTCTGCACACCCCCATCATCTCCCCCCACTCCTGAATCACCATTTCTTTCCAATCTGCCACGAAATCCATCTGCTCACCACCAACACATTCACCACCACTGGGTCCCCTGCTCAACCACCTCGCTTACTTCATTCCCTGCTCCATCTTCTCTTCCTATCATATTCCATCACCTGCAGCCCTTTGTTTGCCACCACCTATCATCTCCAAGCCATTGCTGCTATTTCCACTCTTTTTTGGCTTCATCTACCCATCACCCCTCTTCGCCTGGATCCAATAAGCACTTGCCACCCCTAAACCTCACCTTTTTAGACTAGCTCTCTCACCGCTACTCATTCAGTCTAGATGCAGGGTATCAACCTGAAAGGTTGACTGTCCATTTCTCACTACAGGTGCTGTTTGCTCTGCTGAGCTCTTCCAACAGTATATTTTGCTCCAGATTCCTGCATCTGCAGTTTTATGTCTCCAAATGCCCAGGATTAGCACATGGATATAATTCTGGCTTCAGCCAATAAGTAGCAAGAAAAATTCACACCCAGCATAAGCCAATAAACAAATGTCTCAAACAAGTCTACGTGGTGTCAAATACAACCTCCAAAACTATATCAACATTAAGGATATCACTGGTTAGAAATTCAATCAGTTACATATGGCTTCAACAGATTAGAGCTTTGTATTCTGCAACAACTGACAACTCCGAACTGTTGTAACCAAAGCCATTACAAATAAACAACATAACAGTCAACCTTCCACTGTCTATATGCTGCTCCAATGACATTCAGGATAATACAGCCCATTTGACTGAAACTCAATTGCCAACATAAACTTCACCAGCAAACCACACCAAAGTATATTATCTCAGACATCCCACCTTGCAAAAACTCATTTCAGGGAGGTAGCACACCCCTCCCCCGGTCAACCTCCAAGGGCGCATGTATACGGGACATTTGATTATGAAAGAACACAATTTATTTGACACATATTGAAACTATTTACACACACACACACAAATAAATATATATATTCCTGGTTGAGTATTTTGTTGGCAATCTCAATGCTAATGCAAATAGCTTTTCTATTTATTTTGCAAACTTTCCTTCTACTGTGATGTGGCTCTGCTGAAAAGAACTGTGAAATACTTGAGCAGCGTCCCTAATATGTTGTGGTCCCTAACAGAAATAAAAGCATAAGGTGTATCTTTATTATATTGTCTCATGTAATACTTTGTTTAGTGAATTTGTCTAATCTGTAAACCAATCTGTAATCTGGGTATATGCAGAAAATGTGACATTAAAATATGTACTTACATATTATCATGGAGTCATTTTTAATTCTATGACAACTTTCAGCATGTCAACAGGGAGTTTGACTTCATCACGTAGGACATCAATAGAGTAGTCCCTTGGCAGCTAGCCAGCTAGTTTAAATAACGTTAACTATGTTAATGAACGAATGACACATGTTAACCTCACCTCAACATGTCTTTTACAGTCCTAACCCACCATGGGCAATAGAAAAATCACTGTTGCAAACAGTGCAGCGAGCAACACTGTCATTATTTTTGACCCCTATTAGGCAGGGGTACACTTTAGTGTAGTCTGGGGTGAAGTACGTTTTATATTTTCTTTTTTTTGGAACACTTTGCCATGGCGGTGCAGGACACTAAACTGAACTGATGGAGAGACAGAAGTCGACTGCAAAGCCTGCCCACAGAGAAAACTGATAGGTCTACTTCGCACAAAGAGAGACCAATCAGGATGCTCGCTCCAGCTCTCCCTCTCATTTCCAGGATATTGTATATAATTTGCGGGCATCAGGGAGTTATTAATATGCAGGAGATTCCCGAAACTTCCGGGAGAGGTGGGATGTCTGTTATCTACACAGTAGCAATTCAAAGACATTTTCAACAGCACCATCCCTGTTGTTTAGAAGGATAAAGGCAGTATGGCAAAGGAAGCACCACCACCTGCAAAGCCTTCCCTTGTTCCTACATTGCTTCTAACTACCAACCAAGAATGCCAGAGAATTACTTTCACCACATAGGTCACAAGCTCAGGAAAGCACCTCTCCACCATCATTCCAGCTGTAATGAGAACCCAGAGACAAATGCTGGAGGGAACTAATGCTTGCTGAAGTAAAGGGGTGGGGGTGGGAAGGGAGAGGGTTGATGCTTGTGTGTGGGTGGGAGGGTACATTTTTCTGACATTCATTTTTTGGGGGTTTTTCTCTCTGTTTTGTGGATGTCTGTGAAGAGTAAATGCAGAGCTTAAACAGTGGTTAATAGCTGCCTAACAGGAGGGGTCATGACTCCCCCAGCTATAGGTTGACTCATTACAGAGTGTAACGGCCAAAAGTAAGAATGACCTCAGAGCTCACTTTGGAGCAGCGCAGTTGTCTTAGTCTATTAGTATAGGTGCTCCTCTGTTCAGCCAAGGTGGAATACAGAGGGTGAGAAACATTGTCCAGAGGGTCCTTTGTTCTACCACAGCCTCCAACGTGACCAATTTAAACCTGCCCCAGCACACCACCACAATGAAGACTGCACTGGCGACAACCAACTGGTAGAACATGTGAAGGAGAGGACTGCATAATCCAAAGGACCTCAGTCCCCTCAGGAAGTAGAGGTGACTCTGGCCCTTCTTGTACACAGACTCCCTGTTGGTGCTCCACTCAAGTCTGCCATCCAGTGCAGCCCTAGGTACTTCTAGGTCCTCACCGTCAAAAGTAACAGGGAGCACTGCAAGCTTGGTCTTCCTAAGTCCATCACCACCTCCTTAGTCTTACTGATGTTGAGCTGCAGATGATTCAGCTTGCACCATTCGACAAATTCCTCCACCAGGGCCCTGTATTCATCCTCCTGTCCTCCCTTTATACACCCAACTATTGCTAAATCATCTGAGAATTTCTGCAGATGACATGACTCAGTGTGCCTTTAGGGTGGGCCCTATGGATGACCTGATTCCTCACTGATGTTACCAACTGAAGCATTGCAGGAAATCCCTGGGACAGCAGGTGCAGCTGTTGGAGGCCTCTGCACTCAGTCGATTACTCTCTTGAGCGATATTTAAAGAGAATCTGCTGGTTCTCGGGTCCATAAGCAACACTACAGACTGTAACATTGAAAGAGCACACTATTGGTCTTCCCTCTTGCTGTGGCAAGAGCATTATCTTTCTCTCCCTTATTAGTGAGAGATCGGGCCTGCTGAGATGTCAAAGTGTTAGGATGGACAGTAGTTTTATGATGGACTTGAGAACATGGTGCCTGGGGCTTGCTATTGCATGGTGGGTGGTGGTGGGGGGGAGGGAACTAATGCTTGCTGAAGTAAGGGGGTGGGGTGGGAGAGAGAGAGGGTTGATGCTTGTGTGTGGGTGGGAGGGTACTGACATTCATTCTTTGGGGGTTTTTCTCTGTTTTGTGCATGTCTGTGAAGAGTAAGGATTCCAGGTTGAATACTGTATACATTCTCTGATATTAAATTGAACCATCAAAACCATTAAAGAGCAGCAGCTTTTGGATATTCAAAAAACTGTTATGAAATGTCAAGAGTCGTTTTGGGTGTACGCTTCCTACATACACAAAACATGTGGACTCAATCTGCGGCTACAGAAATGAGGGTACATCTAATGAATGTGCTACACACCAAAGCACAGACAGAAGTAGACCTACACAGCAAATGTAAAGTGAAAGTGAGGTGCTGGACTGTAAAACAGAGTATTATTGTATTTGCACGTCTCTTATGTCCGTATCACCAAACTGTCCATAATGACAAAGCACCTTTTAGAGCTGTCAATGTGAGGAGACAGCCAATTTATGTAAGTTTCCACAAATATTACCTGGGCGCTATCACATGCATTCCTAATACTGATTGTGAATTTCTGGCCATGATCCAAGGTGATAACTCTTGAGTCTTTTCTGAATCCCATGCATATACCAGGCTGCAGACTAAGGCTTAGTTTAACATATCAATTGAGTACGCTGAACTCTCTGTCACAATGAACAATTGTTCTGATAGCTGCACAAGGATAAAAAGAGATCCACATCAAGAGATATACAGATATCAATAGCTGAGTCAATGGCTGTAGAACTGTATACGTTATAAAATTATACCAAATGTGGAGATTTAGAATAACCATACTTTCTCCCTTTCAAATATAAAGTTATTTGATGCTGTTTTGATTTATGTGCAATCCTACACTTCTGAGTGATTGGTTAGCTTTTGTGTGAGAGAGGGGTTGGGGTATTTGGGGTTTGCGAGTTTTTGTTTCTTTTTCTTTTCATGCGGGGGGTGGAACTGATGTCTTTCTTTCAACTATTTACATGGATTTCAGGATTCTATGGCTAACTGGAGGAGACAAATTTCTGAGATGTATTTTGCATAGATACTTCAATAAAATGAGTGTTTGAACAGAAGTTCACCTTGTAATATATTTAAAATCTTGTAGGTGCTCTCCCTAGCAACTTCTTTTCAAACAAAAGTGCTCGATTACTTCATAATCTGAGCTTCACATGTACACATATTGCCTTTGCACCCACCAGCTACTAGAAGTCCTAAAATCAAGAAACTATTCACATAACAGGGAGCTTCCATTATAAGGGTTAGAGGGAAAGGACCAACACAAGAAATTCAAGCCAAATTCAACATTTCTGAATGCTTGAGCAACAGATAAAATTATCCTCGGGATAAATTTATTGAGATCCGCTGGAATCTCTTAAACAATAAGGTCAAAAACAACTTGTTCAAAATACGTAATCAAAATCCTGAGCAGCCTGAAACGTCGCCGACTGCTTTATTCTCCTCCACAGAATCCGATCTGCTGAATTTTTCCAGCATCTGGTGGGCGTAAATCGAGAAACAATGTTTGTATAGGTTTTGAACGGAGCCAACTCACGTAAACCTAACCTGCATGCCCCTACCTGGCCATCAGGACCCAAAATGGTGAATCGGCCGGCAGGCCTGCGGCCTAATGTTGAAGAGAAGACCCCAACACACGAGATCCGTTATATACGTGAGCGTCTAAGGTTTTCTTTCCACAGAAGCTGCCTGACCTGCTGAGTGTTTCCGGCGTTTACTGTTGTTCCTTTCGACTTCCGGCATTTTAAAATGTTTGAATCTCCACAAAGTACATGGGGGCATAGTAAGGGGAGGGGGGTTCCATCCAG
Organism: Mobula birostris; assembly: GCF_030028105.1. NCBI lineage: Eukaryota > Metazoa > Chordata > Chondrichthyes > Myliobatiformes > Myliobatidae > Mobula > Mobula birostris. Next base: position 122,365,154 of record NC_092379.1, on the reverse strand, counting down.
GGCTCCGGGTCTTTCCCTTCCTTCCGGATGTGTTGAATGAGTGGCAGTGACTGGAGAACGTGGTTGAGGATGGATGGAAGCATGTGAGTGAGGAGGGGGGGATTTTGAGTAAGGTCGTAAGCAGGCGGTAAGGTCGCCATTTTATTTGAAGATGGGGCCTTGAGTGGATAACACCGCCGGGGTAAAGACAGGGGGAGGAGCAAGTCTCTCATTGCCGATGGTAGCGGCGGCCCGGCCTGCCGGATAAAAGCGATAGGGGGGAGGGGCGGCACCTGCTCCGACTTCCTTTCTCCCCCCCAATCCCTCCCTCCCCGCCACTTCCTCCGCCGCTGCCGTACAAACCCGACAAACGTATGGCTTTTCACCTAGAAAGTACCTCCGCGGCTCCGCTGTCATCTCTCCCGCGGCTCCTGGAAGGCGCGGCTTTCTGCTCTCATCGACGGCGCCGGCTCTCCCGTCCCTTCGCCCCGAAGCCCGGGCCGCTCTTCCCCCCCCCCAATCCCCGGCCGGCCGCCCGCCTGCCTAGAGCCCAGACACACAATGCCGCGCCATTGCTCGGCCCCCGCCCCCCGCAGCCGATCGCCGACGCGCAATCCTGGCGCGAACACCACACCCCCGCCTGCCCTTCCAATTGGCCCCGCCGCCGTCAGTATCCTTCTCGCCCATTGGTCTTTCCCAAGGGCATGTGTTGCCCCACTCGGCGGCCTATCCGCCCGTTTCGTCCCACCTTGCACATCCTTAGCGCTCGGGACAACGCGCAGCCTCACCGTGGTCCATTAGCAATTGGGAAATCTCCCCCATACTCACCATGGCGCTGCACGACACAAAGTCCGACCTCAATTAGTTTGATCATCACGACTCAAGGTCCCGCCATTACCGTGAAAGAAGGATGTTCCTATGGTGACCACGGCTGTCAGCGAGAAACATCATGTTTCCCTGCTCCAATTGGAAGGGGGATTCTAACGAAGACGTCACGGATAGATAGTTTCCTGGCAGTAATACGCATAGCTAGTGGTTAGTTTCGCCGCTTCAATGAATTGATTGGTTGCTGGTTAAGTTACCAGGTAACTGCGTTGCTATGGCAACTGAGATGTTCAGCGACGTAGCAGAGCATAGAATGGAATATTAGAAAACATTTTCAAAATATAGATTCATTGAATGTAATGTGAAGGTGATTCAATGTTTCTGCTTTCTGAATGTAATGAAAACCCGTTTTTCGTCAAATTGCTCATTATTTTGTTCATAGTCCTGGTTAGAGATAGGCCATTCAACCCATTGAGTCTGCTTTGTCATTCACCAATACGAATGCCACCTCAACACCATGTTCCTACTCTGTCCACTTAATTTCTCTGATATCCTACAATCTGTTGATCTTCGTTTTGAATTCAGTAATGGCTGTAACTTTCAAAGTAGATATTCCAACGATCTAGTCTGAAGAAATGGTTCCTCGTTTCAGTGTTAACTAGCCCAGCCCTTATTTGACATTAGTCGTGACATCTAGTTCTAGAAACCTCAACCAAGGCAAAATCCTTCTTCAATCTAGCACGTCAAGGCCTCTGTGAATTATATATGTTTCAACATGATAACAAATAATGAAAACTGTGGAGAATAGAGGCTGAGCTTACTTCTCATATTGACAAACTTGACATACAAGAAATGAGTTTGGTGGATCCTCCTAGCAACCTCCAAAAGCAAATACATATTTTAAGTTAGGAGAACACCCTGATGTATTTGTAATGGCATGATCCGATTGGTTGGTAGGCAAATAAGTTTTCCACCACATGTACATGTAATTCCTCCAGTATCATTATGACTACTACAACAAAATATTCCAGGCATGGTCTCACCAAATCCCTTTATGGATACATTATTTAAATATTTAAACATGTTTAACTCCTGAAATCCATCCAACATTATTACAATTAAGCTCAGCATACCATTTCTTACCTAATTGCCTGCTGCGCCATTTACATTTGCATCATTTATTATTGCAGGTATATTGTAATTTGTCCTTTACTGTGCCTATTGTCTTGTTTATTAACTATTGTACTGTCTTGCACTGTTTTGTGCACTTTATGTAATCCCATGTAGGCCCGGTCAAATGTAGTTTTGTGTTGTTTCACATAGTTTAGTGTAGTTTTGTGTTGTTTCAGGTAGCCTAGTGTAGTTTTGTGTTGTTTCATGTAGCACCATGGTCCTGGAGGATCGTTGTTTCATTCTTACTCTGTACTGTACCAGCAGTTATAGTTGAAATGACAATACTAGCGACTTAACTTGAATATTGGCATTTTACAGCACCATTAATATCTATATTTGTAGATAAGTATCAGCATCTCTCTTGTACTCTCCGGAAAACTCTCACCGCACTCAGTTGGACCTATTTTAAAAGATATTTTAAATACTTGAATGTGACACCAGTTGATGTGAGAGAGAAGCAAAATGTTGAACTTAAATGATAAGCCAAAGAGCAATTGTATGGAAGAGACAAATAAGCAGAGGAATTAATTGACAGCACAAAAGAAGATGTCAAGTGTGAACCGAGAAATTTGGGAAAGGATTATAACTTTTTTAAGTGATGATGTCAGAAGCAAAGGAAAGTTTACAATGTACAAATACTTAAATGGAAAAATACTTCAAAGACAACCATGTCCAGAGCTGTCTAGAAATGCATCACCAATGGGGAATTGATTAACTGATTATGCTACCATCAACCCTGGATTTGTGGGGTACAGGTTTATAAGGAAGCAAATCAGATTTATTATTTCAGTTTAAAAAGAACTTTGTGCCTCCATTCCTCGATATTCCTGTTGAATTTGTGATAAACTTAAAGGCTCAATTTTATAAAGAAACACTTCTGTTTCTCTTCAATAAGAGCATTGATCCTTCACAATGTTAAAGATATTGAATAAACAAAAACGCTAGATATTTCCAATAGATTGCATCACAATGTCTTGCTTCGATATCTGAACTGTTACTTTTAATTCCCACTGATATGAACTCTTCCATTTTTATTTCCACCTTCATTCACAGTTCTTTTTGTTTTATTTGTGTTTTGCAAATGGAAGACATTTCTAAAAGTTTAATTAGATTTCTAAACGTGACGGCAATACCTACTTCAGTGGTTGAATATTAAAGAGGTTGATAAAGATTTCATTGAAACATGCTGAACAACGATTTAATGCCCTCTGTGCCCCAGACAACAATGACAATAATGCTCTAAAGTGGCTGGAATATATACGTAGTGGTGTCTACCAAATATATCAAGAGAGACCCTTGCATCCAAATGTGTGCAATTGTTAAGGTTATTCTTATCAAAGTTATCCTCCAATTTCCTGTACAAACAGGACGTGATCTGTTTCGTGACCTGTACAAAAAGGACGGGTTACACTTGAATCCTACGGGGACCAATATCCTGGCAGGGAGATTAGTGAGGGCTACTGAGGTGACTTTAAACTAGAATGGTTGGGGGGTGGGAATCAAATTAAAGAGGCTAGGCGTGAGGAGGTTAGTTCACAACAGGGGGATAGGAACCAGTGCAGAGAGACAGGGGGGTGTAAAGTGAGGGTAGAAGCAAAAAGTACTAAGGAGAAGAGTAAAAGTGGCAGGCCGACAAATCCAGGGCAAGCATTAAAAAGGGCCACTTTTCAACATAATTGTATAAGGGCTAAGAGAGTTGTAAAAGAGCGCCTGAAGGCTTTGTGTGTCAATGCAAGGAGCATTCGTAATAAGGTGGATGAATTGAAAGTGCAAATTGTTATTAATGATTATGATATAGTTGGGATCACAGAGATATGGCTCCAGGGTGACCAAGGATGGGAGCTCAACGTTCAGGGATATTCAATATTCAGGAGGGATAGACATGAAGGGAGGGGAGGTGGGGTGGCATTGCTGGTTAAAGAAGAGACTAACACAATAGAAAGGAAGGACATAAGCCGGGAAGATGTGGAATCGATATGGGTAGAGCTGCGTAACACTAAGGGGCAGAAGACGCTGGTGGGAGTTGTGTACAGGCCACCTAACAGTAGTAGTGAGGTCGGAGATGGTATTAAACAGGAAATTAGAAATGTGTGCAATAAAGGAACAGCAGTTATAATGGGTGACTTCAATCTACATGTAGATTGGGTGAACCAAATTGGTAAAGGTGCTGAGGAAGAGGATTTCTTGGAATGTATGCGGGATGGTTTTTTGAACCAACATGTCGAGGAACCAACTAGAGAGCAGGCTATTCTGGACTGGGTTTTGAGCAATGAGGAAGGGTTAATTAGTAATCTTGTCGTGAGAGGCCCTTTGGGTAAGAGTGACCATAATATGGTGGAATTCTTCATTAAGATGGAGAGTGACATAGTTAATTCAGAAACAAAGGTTCTGAACTTAAAGAGGGGTAACTTTGAAGGTATGAGACGTGAATTAGCTAAGATAGACTGGCAAATGACACTTAAAAGGATTGACGGTGGATATGCAATGGCAAGCATTTAAAGGTTGCACGGATGAACTACAACAATTGTTCATCCCAGTTTGGCAAAAGAATAAATCAAGGAAGGTAGTGCACCCGTGGCTGACAAGAGAAATTAGTATCAATTCCAAAGAAGAAGCATACAAATTAGCCAGAAAAAGTGGCTCAACTGAGGACTGGGAGAAATTCAGAGTTCAGCAGTGGAGGACAAAGGGCTTAATTAGAAAGGGGAAAAAAGATTATGAGAGAAAACTGGCAGGGAACATAAAAACTGACTGTAAAAGCTTTTATAGGTATGTAAAAAGGAAAAGACTGGTAAAGACAAATGTAGGTCCCTTACAGACAGAAACAGGTGAATTGATTATGGGGAGCAAGGACATGGCAGACCAATTGAATAATTACTTTGGTTCTGTCTTCACCAAGGAGGACATAAATAATCTTCCAGAAATAGTAGGGGACAGAGGGTCCAGTGAGATGGAGGAACTGAGCGAAATACATGTTAGTAGGGAAGTGGTGTTAGGTAAATTGAAGGGATTGAAGGCAGATAAATCCCCAGGGCCAGATGGTCTGCATCCCAGAGTGCTTAAGGAAGTAGCCCAAGAAATAGTGGATGCATTAGTGATAATTTTTCAAAACTCATTAGATTCTGGACTAGTTCCTGAGGATTGGACGGTGGCTAATGTAACCCCACTTTTTAAAAGGAGGGAGAGAGAAACCGGGGAATTATAGACTGGTTAGCCTAACGTCGGTGGTGGGGAAACTGCTGGAGTCAGTTATCAAAGATGTGATAACAGCACATTTGGAAAGCGGTGAAATCATTGGACAAAGTCAGCATGGATTTGTGAAAGGAAAATCATGTCTGACGAATCTCATAGAATTTTTTGAGGATGTAACTAGTAGAGTGGATAGGGGAGAACCAGTGGATGTGGTATATTTGGATTTTCAAAAGGCTTTTGACAGGGTCCCACACGGGAGATTAGTGTGCAAACTTAAAGCACATGGTATTGGGGGTAAGGTATTGATGTGGATGGAGAATTGGTTAGCAGACAGGAAGCAAAGAGTGGGAATAAACAGGACCTTTTCAGAATGGCAGGTGGTGACTAGTGGGGTACCGCAAGGCTCAGTGCTGGGACCCCAGTTGTCTACAATATATATTAATGACTTGGATGAGGGAATTAAATGCAGCATCTCCAAGTTTGCAGATGACACGAAGCTGGGTGGCAGTGTTAGCTGTGAGGAGGATGCTAAGAGGATGCAGTGTGACTTGGATAGGTTGGGTGAGTGGGCAAATTCATGGCAGATGCAATTTAATGTGGATAAATGTGAAGTTATCCACTTTGGTAGCAAAAATAGGAAAACAGATTATTATCTGAATGGTGGCCGATTAGGAAAAGGGGAGGTGCAACGAGACCTGGGTGTCATTATACACCAGTCATTGAAAGTGGGCATGCAGGTACAGCAGGCGGTGAAAAAGGCGAATGGTATGCTGGCATTTATAGCGAGAGGATTCGAGTACAGGAGCAGGGAGTAACTACTGCAGTTGTATAATGCCTTGGTGAGACCACACCTGGAGTATTGTGTGCAGTTTTGGTCCCCTAATCTGAGGAAAGACATCCTTGCCATAGAGGGAGTACAAAGAAGGTTCACCAGATTTATTCCTGGGATGGCAGGACTTTCATATGAAGAAAGACTGGATGAACTAGGCTTGTACTCGTTGGAATTTAGAAGATTGAGGGGGGATCTGATTGAAACGTATAAAATCCTAAAGGGATTGGACAGGCTAGATGCAGGAAGATTGTTCCCGATGTTGGGGAAGTCCAGAACGAGGGGTCACAGTTTGAAGATAAAGGGGAAGCCTTTTAGGACCGAGATTAGGAAGAACTTCTTCACTCAGAGAGTGGTGAATCTGTGGAATTCTCTGCTACAGGAAGCAGTTGAGGCCAGAACATTGGCTATATTTAAGAGGGAGTTAGATATGGCCCTTGTGGCTACGGGGATCAGGGGGTATGGAGGGAAGACTGGGGCGGGGTTCTGAGTTGGATGATCAGCCATGATCATAATAAATGGCGGTGCAGGCTCGAAGGGCCCAATGGCCTAATCCTGCACCTATTTTCTATGTTTCTATGTTTCCCTCTTTTCCAGATTCAGGATTGTTTAATGTCATTTCCAGTACACAAGCGTAAAGGTGAACAAAATAATTGTTACTCTGGATCTGATGCAGCACCAAAAAAAAACACAAGATAGTGAACAGAGTGATTAAAAAACAATTATAAATATATAACTACATATATATATATATATATATATATATGATCAATTTATGTCCATAGTGATGCTCATCACAAGATTAACTGTATAAAAGATGATTCTGACTGGAAATGATAAAAGTAGTTGTAGTTGGGTGGAAATGTTGATCAGCTTGGGAAAAATAACTGCTTTCGAGTCTGGTGGATCTGGCATGGGTGCTACATAACCTCCTTCCTGATGGGAGTGGGACAAATAGTCCTCGAGCATTTTGAGTGGGATGCCTCATGATATTGCTGGCCTTTCTGTATATGTCCTTGATAGTGGGTAGGCTGGTGCCAGCGATGCATTGGGCAGATTTGACCACCCACTCTAGAGCCTTCCTGTCAGCCGCAGTGTAGTTCCATACCTTACAATGATGCAGCTGATTAGGATGCTTAACTTCGCATCTGTAGGATGACATGAGTAATTGTGTGCATAGTCCAACTCCCTTCATCCTCTTCAGTAAGTAGAGATGTTGGTGAGCTTTCTTGATTTTGTAGGATGTGTTCTGGGGCCATGAGAGGTTGTGCAAGATGTGCACTCCCAGGAGTTTGAACCTGCTCGCAGTTCCCACTGCTGTAAAGAGGGGTGGAAGTGATACCAGGTCCCTTGAGGTCAATAACCATCTCCTTTGTTTTGTTGACATTGATAAAAGTTACTTGCGTGGCCCTGGGTCTTGTGATCTTGCACCTTGGAATGTGGTGGGGTTTTTAAAAAATGGTCATACATATAAAAATTTTGTGGGATGAGAGTAGAGCAGCAGTGACAGAAGTTTCTAAGAGTAATTTAGAAGATACAGGATTATATCATCCCAAAGTAGCAGCATTTTAAAGTGAGGAAGAGGCAATTGTGGCTGACAAGTCAGAGAGCCTAAAAGCAAAAGAGTGCATACAATATTGCAAAAACTGGCAGTAAGTTAGATTTGGGAAGCTTTTAAAAAGCAACAGAAGGCAACTAAAGAATAAGGGGGAAAAGATTAAATATGAAGGCTAACCCATAAAATAAAAGTACAGTGTATCAAAAGTATTTTCAGATATATAAAAAGTAAATGAGAAGAAAAAAGTTAACATCAGACCACTTGAAAATTATGTTGGAGAGGTAGTAATGGAGAATTAAGAAATGCCAGATGAACTGAATAAGGTTTTTTTTGTATGTCTTTACTGTGGAAGAAACAGGAAACGTACCAGAAATTTTTTTTGGGGGGGGGAAGGTGCATAACTGAAAGTAATCACTTTACTACAGAGAAGGTACTTGGGAAACTGAAAGGTCTGAAAGTAGTAGGTAGAGATTAGTAGTATTATTTCAAGAATCACTGTAACAGGAATGGTTCCAAAGGGCTGGAAAATCATAAATGTCACTCCACTCTCTAAGAAGGGAGGGAGACAAGATAGGAAACTTTAGGCCTTGTAGCCTGATTTCAATGATTGGTAGGATTTTAGTCCATTAAGGACAAGGTTTCCAGATAATTGAAAACATATGATAAAATCTGCTGAAGTCAACATGGTTCCTTTAGGGGAAATCTCACCTGACAAATCTGCTGGAATTCATTGTAGAAGTAATAAGCAGGGTACACAAAGAGAGTCAGTGAATGTTGTTTATCTAGATTTTCAAAAGGCTGCTTAACAAGATGGGAGCCCATGGTTATTACAGGAAAGGTATCAGTGTGGATATATTTAAAGCAGAGTTTGATAGTGGACATCAATTGTTTAGAGAAGGCAGGAGAATGGGGTAGCTAGACACTTACCAAACAACGTGGATAGAAATACAAAGTTGAGGTTACAATTAGATCAGTTGTCATCTTATAAAGTGGTGGAGCAGTAATGAAGACTCAACTCCTTACTTATGAGTTCAAATGCACAGGCAATGAAGAGCTTTCTTATCGACATTATTGGATATAAAAATAGGAAGTAACCAAATGTTAAGAGTTAAAATCTGTCTTAGTCAAATCCAAAACACTTGGCCAAGTCATCTGACTTGAAGATACGATGAATTATCAGTCAGCATAGATGATCAAATGTGAAAAGATTGAACTGGAATAAGTGATGAATCAAAATTACAATGGGTAAGATATATCCAAAGCTTCAAGGATGAAGGAATTTATCAGTCAGCATCAGAAAATTCTCCTAGCTAGTGTTGTAATGGTTATCCTCATTCCAATGCAATAGCAAGATAAGTACCAGTTTTCTGCTGATAAGCTGTGTTGTTTTAATTCATTAAAACTCCTGTAGGACATGGGGCCATTTTCATTGTGGCAATTGTTCAAGCATTGATATAGCTGGCATGGAAATTTTACATCACAAAATTAATGCTTTTTCTCTTTAGTGTGTACTGTATTCATTTTGAGTTGCTGGTACATTGTTATGGATTAGGACTTATCAAATAACACAAGACAAATATTTGGAACAATTCTTTCTGAACCTACAGGACCCGAAACCTCAAATAGAATATACTGTACCAAAGAAATACCATAACAAGTTTTAGGGTTATTGAGGGTCACTTTCCCAGAGTTTGGGAATTCACATGGTTTGTCTCTGTTGATTTGCATGCATATTCTTAAGTGTTCACCCAAACTGGACAATTAGAAACCACACAATACACTTCACAAATAACAACTTGAAGACTCTTAGGCAGAACAATAACTTTCTGTTCTTTTCTAAATTCCTTCAGCCTTGAAGCTTTGGATATGTCTGAACCATTGTAATTTTGATTCATCACTTATTCCAGTTCAATCTTTTCACATTTAATCATCTATGCTAAAATCTCTTAAAATATTTCAATAAATTTCTGTTAAACACTTAAGATATACTTTGTTCATTAAAATGGAAGATGTTTTCTACAAGGTGTCTCAACAAAGAAAAATCAAGTAATTTTATTATCAGATTAACAGTTCTACATAGGTAGAGAGGAAAAAAAAAGCATGAGCCGAATTACCCAAAATTCGTTTCAGGTTTTAGAATTTGCCTTATTGCAAATTTTACTCTAAATAGAGACAAGGAATTGCCTGTATTAGTGAGAAGTTAATGCAGAACATCACGGTGAAGTACTTGAGCACTTTGTGCAACTACAATACAGCAAATTTAGAGAACAGTTCAGTAGAATTTGTACAAGCTTGCTCGGTTTATCAAAACAATTGACAATAATCCTGTCAAAATTTATTAGAAAAGACAAATATACTGTATACAAATGATTCTAAGACTTAGAATATGAAAATATAAAGCAAATCCAATTACTAATAGTGCTTAGCTGGCAGGAGTGAAATGATAAACAAGGTACCCAAACAATTTAGGTCCATTCCTTAGTTTTACTGGTCTTCAGATGATAATAAACAGTACATGCACATTGTATTAAATTACATATGAAGGCAAAATGTTAAGCGTACTTAAGTCACAAGAAAACAAAATTAAATTACTTAGGAAAATAAATTAAAAGTTAGTATGTAGCATTGGATACAATACCACTAGAAGCAAATTTAAATTTACTGAGTTTGCAGTTGATACCGAATCAGTTACAAGAAGCATTTCTGTAGCACAATTACAAAGCTGCTATTAAACCAACAAGATTTTTTTTTAAAAGCCATCAACAAACCAGTGTTAAAAATCACACGGTAAAGAGTACCATAATATTGTTCTTTTGTAAGTATAAAACACAGTTAAAATAGTTCCCAGCTAGATTCATATCGCCACCCTCCCAGCAGATGGTATTCACATGGCTTCAATTAATCAAGGTTTCAGGTTCTTACAGTTCATGCAATTCAAAAATCAGGTAATACAAGGCAGCTAAGATGCAAAATATATGTAAACAAGAGATTTGAATATGTAGGAAAGCTTTAATAGGACTACACATGTAGAGTTGGGTTTTTCATTTAATGACCAGCCTAAATTTGAATTACCAGAATGAGGTGATCTATTATGATACCAAACAGTCCAATTCAAAAATGTTAATTATACAGAACTAGTCTGACATTTAAAACTTGATTATAAAGCTAACTTATATTTATTACATCCTATAGATGTTGACTCGCCATATGAATGTAACACAATAAATTACAGTGACAATGTGAATACGAAATATTACGTGGCTTTTAGCATTGCTCTGGAACTTCATTAGTCTGCCTATTTGGCATGAAAACTGAACTTAAATGTTCATTTTATTTTTTCTAAATATGAGACAATGAAAAGTTACATATAACAAAGACTGACAGTATGTGCGGCTTAGCAGTAGTAAAGGTGAAAAAGTAGTTTAGGGAATTAATCCTTCATAACAATAGACTAGGGTTTTGAATTATAATAATGTTGTGGAATGGGAATCTGGAAATATTAATGGAATGTGTTGCTTGATTTATTGGCCTCCGTCACCGACTCAGGCATTGAATGGTTAGAGTGCAGGAAAAGAGAATACTAAAAAAAGCGATAGCCTGTGGGTCATTCAGGTGCCAGGTATAGAGGTTGGGGGAAGCTGTTAGAGGGTAAAGACGGGTACATTCATTCGTCAACACAAGGAATCCTAATGACATCAGTATGTCAAAAGATGTGGTAGACTGGGGGAAAGGAAGGCAGCATGATCTTTCTGTAATCACTTCCTCTGTTGCACTTTAAAAAATAAACACATAACCAACAAAATCTACCCTCTACACACAAGTGTAATAGTCATATTGTAACAGTTCAATGGCAGTGATTATTACTAGACTTGTGTGGCTGAGTGAGGTGCAAGGGTGGAAAAGGGTAGCAAGGGTGCTATTTTTCCACCCAGCTTGAAAATCAGTTCAAGGAAACCTCTGGATGGGCAGTACAATATTGTTCTTGCCTGTTACACTGACATTCTGTGAAAAGAGAAAGTAATTCACTATTATTTCCAGCAAATTTTAATATTTAATAATAAAGTAGAAAATTAAAATTGAAAATGCAGAATCAAATAATACAAATATAAAGAAATGGCTCAGAAACCATCAATGAGAAGCCAAACTCTAACTAAAGAACTGCAGAACAGCCATATGCAAGGCCATTCTTGAAATACCATTTCAAATCTCTTCTATGGCTATCTAGGTTATTGTTCAGTGTTTAGGTTAAAAATTTCTGAAGTAATGAAAGAATGCATTCATGGATGACTGTTTAACTCTGATGCCACCACACCACTGCCATCCTTCATCTTGCTTATCTGTATTAACATCTAACAGAAATACATCAGGAAGTTTCGGTAGTATGTCCTTGCTGAATTTCTTTTCCCCAAGCCTGAGAAACCAAGTCAAATAATACATGTAGCACAATTCCAATTGAAATCAACAAACAAACAAAAGAGAGGTAACTTTAAAAACAAGTGTTGAAATAATTATTTTGTTCTGTTGGTAGCATTTCTGAAGTTTTACAGTTTATATTGGGAACTGAAGACAAGGTTACATATTACTTTTGATACTACACGTAGCAACAAACTTAGCTCACAGATATGAATGCAAATTTGTTGCTTTTTTTCTTAAAAAAGTATGTAAATCGTTTTCATACAATCCAGTGTTGCAACTTGAGGTGACCAGCAGCTTTTACTTAAGAGTCAAAGAGCACACTCTGCTATATTTTAAACAGAAGGATTAGTTGTAACCAACTTTTGCCCAGTTTTATTCCTCTCCCCATTTCTTCTGAATGTACCATGTCGTTGAGTCCTCAAGTATTGGGAAACAAATTCAACAGCAAGCAATTTCACATCTTTGTGAGAATCTATCAATCTTTACACTTCTAACATTGTTGACTGTATTACAATGTATTTCAACTGTATTTGAGATCGTATTGCATGATTTGCACTGGGTTTAATGATTTCATTCTTGTGATGCACTACATGGCAAACATAAATGCATTCAGAAATGCAGAACAAAAATGAACTAACTGCATGTTTAGATGAAATAGCTAGTTATATGATTTACGACAAATGTAAAAATTAAGGCTTCAGCTTATATTTTACTCTTTATCATTATCTTCAACAACCTTGCTTATGAATCCAGACACCAAGAATGCAGCACACACACACTTTTATTCTGAAAAATACAAATAAAAAATCCACAGATGTTGGTAATCCAAAATATAAACAAAAAATGCTGGAATTAATCAGCAGGTCAGGCAGCATCCACAGAGAGAGAGAGAGAGATAGAGAGAGAGAGAGAGAGAGAGATAGAGAGAGAGAGAGATAGAGAGAGAGATAGAGAGAGAGAGAGAGAGAGAGATAGAGATAGAGAGACAACATTTCAAGTTGATGATTTGCTGAGTATTTCCAGCATTTTGTGTTTTCTTATTTTTATCCAAGTCGCAGTAACATTTTGCACTGTAAAAATTTTACAGAATCAACATTCAACGTTTTAATGTTTTACCTATATGCTCACATCAAGTGGACTGTGAAAAAATTATTTTTAAGAATAGAAAGCTCTGACCTGGTCATTAAAATAAATAGACATCAAGTCATTGCTTTATTGTAAATGTTATAATAGCCAAGTTCACAGTGTAAGCTAAAGTTGACATAATATACGTAATGAAATGTGATATTAAGTCAACTTATTAAAATATTTCAAAAATCACACTTCACAAGTTCAACCATATGCAAATCAGCCCTTTGAGACCTGAATCTTAGAACAATTCCATTTAAGGCACTTCATTCAACGGAAATTACTCATTTTTTAAAAAAAAGCTGCAGATTAATTTTTGATAATTTTCTATTTTACCCCAATAATACCCAAAATCTTATTAGTAAATACCTATTTTAATATTTTTTTTGTTGGCCATCAAAACCTAAGGCACCACAGGCTCTCTTTGGTTAAAGTCTTCTTCTGAGAGACCTCAAAATTGAATTGTATTAGGGAGGTATTCTGGAACACAACTAACTTCTAAATCCGATGTTTAGTCTTAACTTCTCACACTACGGTGTGGTGCTGTGCTGTTCTTTCAGCTTCTATCTGTTTCTCCAGGATTAACTTATAAGAAAGCTAAAAAGGCAAAAATAGAAAGTGTAAGGTTTTAAATTAAATTCCATGAACATCATTCCAGAAATATCATGCAAATAGGTAGTTTAGCAGCACAATATAACTAATTTAAGGCAAGAAACATTCAAACTATTTTAAAGATATGCCAAAATGCAACTTTAAAAGCAAAAGAAACTTTAGGGAGTATTTTTAATTTGCTCACTGTCCCTTTGGTTTGCAGGTGTGATAAGACTCTGAAAATTTTTATGGACTTTTAAATTTCCTAAAAGATCCCTCATTTCTCATCTTAAACCCTGGCTCTCATTTCCTTTAGAGCAGTAATAATCTGACCCAGCAGCAAGGAAGTTCCAGCCAAAGATTTGGTAGTAAATTGATGTTTTAAAAACTGATCAAAATTCTCACCCTGCTTCACTCACCTGAGATCCCATGTGATCTAACCTTTCACGAAACCAATTTTATATCCAACTGGCAAGCTCATCCTAGATCCTATGTAACTTAGAACGTAGAATAGTACAGCACAGTACAGGCCCTTCGGCCCAGAATGTTGTGCCGACCCTTAAACCCTGCCTCCCATATAACCCCCCACCTTAAATTCCTCCATATACCTGTCTAGTAGTCTCTTAAACTTCACTAGTGTATCTGCCTCCACCACTGACTCAGGCAGTGCATTCCACGCACCAACCACTCTGAATAAAAAACCTTCCTCTAATATCCCCCTTGAACTTCCCACCCCTTACCTTAAAGCCATGTCCTCTTGTATTGAGCAGTGGTGCCCTGGGGAAGAGGCGCTGGCTGTCCACTCTATCTATTCCTCTTAATATCTTGTACACCTCTATCATGTCTCCTCTCATCCTCCTCCTCTCCAAAGAGTAAAGCCCTAGCTCCCTTAATCTCTGATCATAATGCATACGCTCTAAACCAGGCAGCATCCTGGTAAATCTCCTCTGTACCGTTTCCAATGCTTCCACATCCTTCCCATAGTGAGGCGACCAGAACTGGACACAGTACTCCAAGTGTGGCCTAACCAGAGTTTTATAGAGCTACATCATTACCCCGCGGCTCTTAAACTCTATCCATGTATATGCCTGGTCACCTCCTCAAAGAATTCTATCAGGCTTGCTAGACATGATCTGCCCTTCACAAAGCCATGTTGATTGTCCCTGATCAGACCATGTTTCTCTAAATGCCCATAGATCCTATCCCTAAGAATCTTTTCCAACAGCTTTCCCACCACAGACCTAAGGCTCACTGGTCTATAATTACCCAGACTATCCCTACTACCTTTTTTGAACAACGGGACAACGTTTGCCTCCCTCCAATCCTCCGGTACCATTCCCATTGACAACGAGGACATAAAGATCCCAGCCAGAGGCTCAGCAATCTTCTCCCTCGCCTCGTGGAGCAGCCTGGGGAATACACCGTCAGGCCCTGGGGACTTACCTGTCCTAATGTATTTTAACAACTCCAACACCTCCTCTCCCTTAATATCAACATGCTCCAGAACATCAACCTCACTCATATTATCCTCATCCATCAAGTTCCCTCTCATTGGTGAATACCGAAGAGAAGTATTCGTTGAGGGCCACGCTCACTTCCACAGCCTCCAGGCATATCTTCCCACCTTTATCTCTAATTGGTCCTACCTTCACTCCTGTCATCCTTTTGTTCTTCACATAATTGAAGAGTGTCTTGGGGTTTTCCTTTACCCTACTCACCAAGGCCTTCTCATGCCCCCTTGTTGCTCTCCTCAGCTCCTTCCTAAGCTCCTTTCTTGCTTCCTTATATTCCTCAATAGACCCATCTGATCCTTGCTTCTTAAACCTCATGTATGCTGCCTTCTTTCACCCGACTAGATTTTCCACCTCACTTGTCACCCATGGTTCCTTTACCCTATCATTCTTTATCTTCCTCACCGGGACAAATTTATCCCTAACATCCTGCAAGAGATCCCTAAACATCGACCACATGTCCATAGTACATTTCCCTGCAAAAACATCATCCCAATTCACACCCGCAACTTCTAGCCTTATAGCCTCCTAATTTGCCCTTCCCCAATTAAAAATTTTCCTGTCCTCTCTAATTCTGTCCTTTTCCATGATAATGCTAAAGGCCAGAGAGCAGTGGTCGCTGTCCCCCAGATGCTCACCCACTGAGAGATCTGTAACCTGACCTGGTTTGTTACCTAATACTAGATCTAGTATGGCATCCCCCTAGTCTGCCTGTCAACATACCGTGACAGGAATCTGTCCTGGCCACACTTAACAAACTATGCCCCGTCTAAACCGTTGGAACTAATCAGATGCCAATCAATATTAGGGAAGTTAAAGTCACCCATGATAACAACCCTGTTATTTTTTCACCTTTAAAAAATCTGCCTCCCAATCTGCTCCCCGGTATCTCTGTTGCTACCAGGAAGCCTATAGGATACTCCCAACAGAGTAACTGTTCCCTTCCTGTTCCTGACTTCCATCCATACTGACTCAAAAGAGGATCCTGCTACATCACCCACCCTTTCTGTAGCTGTAACAGTATCCCTGACCAGTAATGCCACCTCTCCTCCCCTTTGTCCCCCCTCTCCATCCCTTTTAAAGCAGTGAAATCCAGGAATATTGAGAATCCATTCCTGCCCTTCATCTTTTGGATCAGTCTACCATATAGGACCTGGTCAGAGGTTTTACTAAACCCACATGGACAACATCTACAGCCACGCCTTTTGTCAATTCTCTTGGGCACCTCTTCAAACAAACTCAAACACATTCATGATATAATGATTTCCCACATACAAAGTGATGTTGACTACCCTTAATCAATCCTTTCCAAATGCTAGTAGATCCTCTCAGATTCCTTCCAACAACATTTAACAAATTCTTCCCAGCCCAAGCAGTAAGGATTGAAAAGGAAGAAATCTATTGAAAATGAAATGCAAAAGCTTGTAACTAAATGAAGGATAGCAAAATATTTCTTGCGGACTAGTTTTAATAATATGAACATTTCAAACAGCCCCTAATATGGTCAATGCAATGATCTGACTGATGACCACTGACTGATAAGGAAAACTGTCTAAGGAAATGAATTACAGTTGGAACTCCCCTTTAAAATGATCGTAGTGCATTACAAATTACCATGACATTACAAAACAAACACACTTTTCATTTTATTTAGCAGCCAATAACTTAAAGAAAAACATTTTAAGCTGTATACATCAACATCTTACCTGTAGGGATATCCATGATATTTAGCTCTGAAAATGGACAACATCAAACTGAAGAAAAACACAACCAGTCCTAGTCCTGCCATACACAAAACTGCAAGGTAAAGAATAAAATAAATATGAATTGCTGGTTAAATACATGTTCCTATTCAGTTCCTTTCTCAAGACTTCAACAGAAATATCATTCATTTTCCAAAAAAACCTTCACAACCACAATGCAGGCTCAAAATCACCACAGCTTTTGTCGTGAATATTTTACAGGAATCACACACAAATGAAAATATGGGATTTTAGATGTTGAGCAGAACAACCGGCTAGAATTAAAGCTGCCTTTTAACAATAATAATCAGGTGAAACGATGAGCAAATGGAGCATGCCATTTCTTTCAATGTGCCCTGACACAGTCCTCTTTGTCAAGGACCACTCCCAGCTAATGAGCAAAGCCTAGTGTAGGATTCCTCAAGACATAAGTGACAGCTCTGCCCTCTAAGCTTGCAGACCCGCAACGCTGTGCTCTGAGAATCACAATCAAAGCTGATACCAAAAATTAGATATTTAAATTAATTGAAATAAGGATGATCACTTATGTTCTGTAGACAAAATATTCTTTCAATTTACATAGGCAATTTTCCCTGCCTAAATGCTGCTAAAATTCCACTTTGCTCTAAGGGAATCCTGTTAAGAGAACTGGAACAGTGTGTGTGCTGGAGTTAATTGAATCCAAGGCTGTGCTTTAGCCTGTGCTCCAGATGCCTGAGATCTGCAGAGTCAAATGGGTAAAGGCAACAGATCTAAGTAATTCTTCTCTTTCAGTGGAAGATCAGGGACAGTATTATTATAGAAGTTTTGATTAATATATTCATGCATTAACACTGCAATATTGCCGGCTTTTAAGAGAAATAGCCAACAATGACTAAATGAGATAGTTGCATTCTTTTTTCCAACAGCATGGCTATGATGAAAATTTTAACAATAGATCAAAATGTCAGCTTCCTCCTCATAAAATGTAGTAACACGCAGCAAAGCAAATTTAATTACATTACGAATCCAATATACACAACTGCAAACTCTAGACTCAAATAAATGCTCATTTTACTATTATCTGTGAATGAAAAGCCAACTAAGGAAATGTTGCAGCTTAAAATGGAGCATACCCATGAGCTTATCATGTGGTTTGATAGACTTCCTGTATCTTATATTAAATTTGACAAGATAAAGGATGATATTTTCATGCAAAAAAAGTCACAAGAGACCTTCAGTATTACAATTCTGCAGGTTCACATTAACAATAAATGTACTGGGCATTCAACAACTTAGATGATGAAATACTCTGTATTTGCAGTAAAAATGCAAAATGGATGCAAAAGTCACTACCACTCAAACCGCAGTTGGAGTCCGTCTTGAAGAATGGTTAGAATAGCACTGTACATTGGAATGGTTGCAAATTGGTAACAATTGCTAAGCTAGTTTTTAATAAGGGTATATATTTAAATAGCTTGCTCAAACTCAAAAGTTTAAGTGGTTTAAAGTGTTGGGAAAATAAATTAATCCTCATCAAAATAATTATCCTCAAAGCAGTAACTGATCACATAGCAGGATGTTGTACTCACTTCTCCGTTTGCCTATATCCATATCCGATGTGGCCGCTTCATGAAGTAGTACCATTCCCAATGTTATAGCGGCATCTGCATTGTTGGTTAAGTATAACATCCTTAAAATTGCATGGGTGAATTTACCGATAAAGGCAAGTTCTGTACAACTGTCATTCAAAACCTCAAGTACTAAATTACCACTAGTTACTAAATACATTTGCAGGTACTATGGGTCTATGATCTATGGAAGATCGATGGGTCCCTACATTTAACATGATGACAAAGTCATAATCATGAAAAACTGAAGCTGATGTATTGATAGCGAGGGTGTGGGGAGGGGTGGGGGGAGAACACCTGACTATAAGGAAAAAGGAAGCGTACATCACATTTAGGCAGCTGGGTCCTCTTAAAGACCATCAGGGTCACCTATGTTTGGAGCTGCAGGAGATGGCTGAAATTTTTAATAATTATTTCTCTTCAGTATTTAGTAAGGAGCAAATCATGGAATGTGGGTTAATAAGGAGCAAGGTCTTGGACCATATGCATATTACAAAGAAGCACATTAAGATAGGCAAATCCACAGGGCCTGACCAAGTGCACTTCTGGGTCTTATGGGAGGCTAGTGATGAAACTGTGGAGGGTACAGCAGAGATGTTTGCTTTATCATTAGCCAATGGCTGGGAGTTCTAGAAAATTACAAGGTGGTTAACTTTATTCCATCGTTTAAGAAGACAAGGCTGGGAAACTATGGTCCAATGAGGCTGACTTCATAGGTATGGAAGTTACTGGACAGAAATCTGAGGGACAAGATCTACCATCACTTGGATAGTTAAGGACTATCAGGAATAGTCAGTATAGCTTTGTGCGTGTATGATTTTTTGGAGTTTTTCTGAAGTAGTAACAAAGGGCATTGAAGGAAATAGAGAAGTAGTTATTGACTATATGGACTTTAGTAAAGCCTTCAATAAGCTCCCACATAGCAGGCTAATCTGGAAGGTTAGGTCGTATAGGATTCAGGGGGAGTTAGCGAGATGAATTCAGATTTGGATGGATGATACGATGCAGAGGATGATGCTTGAAGGTTGATTCTCCCACTGGAGGCCTGTGAGTAGTATGTTGCCCTAGGGGTCAGTGTTGGGACCTGTTATTCATTATTTATATCAATACTGTGAAAATGAATGTACGTGGCACAATTAGCAAGTTTGTTGGTCATACTAAATTATGGGGTCTCACTGATAATGAAGCAGGTTACAATTACGAAAAGAAATTTTGATCAGAAATGGTATGGCGAATGGGAAAAAAATTTTGTCTTAGATAAGTGTGAGGTAATGCAGTTTGGGCAATCAAACCAGGGTAGAATGGCAAATGTTGTGGAACAGGGAGGCCTAGGAGTAGAAGTGCATAATTTGCTGAAAGCAGAAGTGCAAGTAGACAGAGATCGCCTAGAATTTCAGGCTTCCCAACAATTCTACATTTTTATATTAACAGTGGCATCTACACTTAAAATACATCTTGCCGCAAACATGGGTAATAATGCAATCAGAAGTACAAACGAAGGTTACATTTTAAGAATTATTTCCTATTCCCAGAAGAACACTTCAGTATTTATATTAAAAAAAGTTAGAGTCAAGGTCAAAGGATACTTAACAAAATAACGATGTGTGTTTCAGCTACAAATTGTGCTTGACTGCTTCCATGAATGTAACTCTGAAAACGGTAAAGGTAACAAAAAATAAAAAGTTCAAAAAGATTTCAGTATCAAGCAGTTTATAACTTTACAATGTTGACGAAAAACTGTACAGTGCATCTGGTCCAAAATTTATCTTCAGCATGAAAGCACTTATGTAGCAATGCTTGAAACCTACCAGAACTTGTACTAAGAAATACCAGAAATAATGCAATAACATTGTTATATAGTGTTTAAAAAAAGACTCATCAACCTTGAGCACCGCCTAGTGGTGAGCCACATCAATGGCAAATGTTAAACTTCAATACATTTTTTTCTAGTTTTAATTTCTCCAGTTTTCAGAGGAGATAAAAATAAAAATGTTACTATGAGGCATGATTTTCCCCATTTTTCAATATAGTGAACTGAATGTATTATGTAACTTCTGTCATCAATGACACTTTGAATGACAGTATCAAAAATTAGTTGGCTTGACAAAATATAATTAAAATATACAAATCATGAAAATGAAAAGTTGAAAGTTGTAATCATCCAACACAAGCAATAGGTATAAAATGATATACAGGCAGTCTCCGGGTTACGAACGTCCGACTTACAGACAACTCGTACTTACGAACGGACTGCCATAAAGTGGTTCGTCGGCTCGAGGAAGAAGAACGCCATCCACCATTGTAAGTCGCACCACGTTGCCGTTAACACTGTGTTGAGTGTGTAACTTTGTATTTGGCTTAAATTTTTCTCTTACTTTACCCTTGTAACCAAGCTTCCAAAGCATAAATCCGATGCAAGTGCTGGTGATGCATCAAAGAAAAGGAAAACGATCACGATTGAAAAGAAAGTGGAAATAATAAAGCGATTGGAAAGAGGTGAAACGTCATCAGTCATTGAAAAAGCGTTAGGCTACAGTTGATCAATGATCACAACAATTTTAAAGGATAAAATGAGAATAATAGAGCATGTGAAAGGCCCTGCCCAATGAAAGCTACAATTATTACTAAGCAACGCAGTGGTTTACTTATTGAAATGGAAAGGCTATTTATAATTTGGTTAGACAATCAAAATCAGCGTAATATGTCTATTAGCCTTACTTTAGTGCAAGAAAGGGCTCGAAGCCTTTTCAATGATTTAAAAGCTGCAGGTGCAGCAACTGAAGGTGATTGTGATGAAAAATTTGTTGCGAGTAGGGGTTGGTTCAATTGTTTCAAAGTGAGGGCAAATTTACATAATATTGAAGTGCAAGGTGAAGCAGCAAGTGTCGATGTAAGTGCTGCGAGTGATTTTCCTGAAATGTTGAAAAAAATTATTGAGGGAGGCTATCTGCCAGACCAAATATTTCTCTCCATTATCTTCTCCTGCATCATCCAATTATTAATGTTACTTCACGAATGCCCCTTCCGGTATGCAAGACATCGATGGAACAAGAGTAAGTGATAACCTTTAATCATGATCATTTTTCCTTTTTTTCTCTATCTAAACTGTTTTAAGAACTGTTTCTTTAATGTTTTTTTTTACAGTACTGTATACCTACACACACACAGATTCTCTCTCTTCAGTACAGTACTGTATGTAGTTACTCTTATTATTACTGTATTATTATGATGTACTGTATTATGTTTAAGATGTTTTAGTGTATTTGGAAGTGTTTCTCAAGTGTTTCATATGCACAGAAAGGTAAAATATATACTAAGACAAACATTTGACTGACGCTAAGAACCCTAAGTACCTGTTCTGACTTACCTACAAATTCGACTTAAAGACAGACTTGGGAATGGATCTCGTTCGCAACCCGGGGACTGCCTGTACTTTGAAAATTAAGGTAGATTGAATGACTTACCACTTGACCATTATGAGGGTTCTTATGTGCATATGGTGGACCTCGGATGTGATTCCACATCTGACCAGAAGTCATTGCAAGTACAAAACACTGAAAGTGAAAACAGATCAATAAATGAACAAGCCAAATTTTGATACATTACATTTTGCCACTGGAACCTTCAGATCAAGACAAATTCGTCCCCAAACGTACTCCAAGCTGAAGCTGACAATGCAGAGCAGGAGGGAGGGGAATTGCATTTGTGAGCCAAATTGAACAAAGCATTTCCTTAACCAGCATGATGTCATAAACAGACCAAAAGAAAATTCAAACAATAATTTTAGCACAGAGAAATGAAGGAAAATAAGTTTGGACTGAACTTGTTTGTACCAACATATTAAATGAAAGCTATATTCTTTATGCTTTCTCTGAAAAATTGAATCCCTGATGGAATGAAATGCCAGTTTAATTTTTATTGTCCCGGGGATTGATTGGCACTCTTTCATAAGAAGCAAATATTTTTAGATACTTAATATTTATGGTAGATGGAGAAACTACTGATCCTATCAAAAACCAGATTAAAACACAATCTCATGGATTTAGTGCCAAGGTCGAACATATTACATCTCTCAATTTTATTCTTAAAGCATACCGTTTCCAATGAGCTATTTTTAATCATGCATTTTTAACAAAATTGAAGTTGTATTATCTAGTTGTTCACAGCAACCACAGGGATAGCATTAAAATAAGTTGTTTCACCTACCAAAGCAACGAAGGCCCAGCCATTTTTATTATAGAGAAAGTCAAGGTTATTCCGCCTTAGATATACGAGTCCACCAATTATAGCGAGTAAAAATCCCAGCATTAAAGGACCAGCATAGTTAGGTGGCCTTATCACACGAATCTGTTTCAAATAAAATATAATTCTTAATTTTGCTATGATATTACAACTAATAGTTTTGAGTACAAAATAAAGTACGCCTTTTAATTATACATATCATTGTGTCGAAACACACCCCAGAATAAACATGAAACAACAAGCAAACAATGTGAAATTTACAACTTGTATATGGTACTATTAACATTAAACATCACATTTGTTCTCAGATGTACATAATGGATTCTCTACTTTAGCACAGAGTTATCTGCATGTGCATACTAATATACAGGTGGCCCCTGTTTTCCAAATGTTTGCTTTACGACAGCTCACTGTTACGAAAGTCCTACATTGGTTATCTGTTTTGGCCAACCGAAGAGTGTTTTCGCTTTTATCAAAAAAGGCAGCGCGCTCCCCGAGCATCCAAGCTCCTCCCTGGAACTGCATTCTTACCGCCATAGCTTAAACTCGTGCCTGTGAGCATCTGTGCTTTATCCCGATTTATTTTGTGCATCCGTTAGCAAGATGAGTTCTAAGGTAGCGGAAAAGCCTAACAGAGCTCATAAGGTTGTTACACTTAGCGTAAAACTGGACATAATTAAGCGTTTCGATCATGGTGAACGAAGTAAGGACATTGTCCGCGCATTGAACTTGCCTGCGTCCACCATTCGCACTACTTACACGCAGAGAGAAAGAACCTTGAAAGCTGCTGATGTTGCTATTGGTTCTGTTCGCAGCAAAGTGGTCTCTTTTAGTTGGCATCCAATAATGGATAAAATGGAAAGTCTATTGCTTGAGTGGATTGATGGGTGTACAAAGCGTGGCGTTCCGTTAAGTTATCTTATACTTAAGGAGAAATCAGTCAGCCTTTTTAATAAGCTGAAACAGCAAGCACTGGATGATGGTGATGAAAGTGTTGCGAAAGTGGAATTTAAAGGTAGTCATGGGTGGTTTGATCGGTTTCTGAGGCGAGGGCAGCTTCATAGTTTAACGTTTACCGGAGAGAGTGCTTCGGCTGATACTGAAGTTGACGAAGATGATGTTGAAGAAGTTTTGGCATCCCATGACTAAGAACTGACAGATAAAGAGCTGATGCAATTGCAAGAGGAAAGGATACGAATCGAAACCGAACGCAGTAGCAAACGGCCCAAAAGTGGGGTCATCCAGGAACTGAACGTGAAGCACTTGCATGAGATTTTCACTGCGATTGACAGCGCCGCACTGATTGCAGAAAAGTATGACTTTAATTTCAAAAGGGCATGTACGTTTAGGGCATATTTGCAGGATGGTTTAAGTGCTTACAAAGAACTGTATGACAGAAAAATGCATGAGGCTGAGCAGTCAAGCATACTGTCATTTTTCAAGCCTTCCACATCAGCCACAGCAGACGATGAACCTCGGCCTTCAACATCAAGGCAGGCAGAGATAGATGACATTAGTGACCAGTCTCCTGTACCTCCCACCACTGCAACCTCAGCCTAACACCATCATCATCAGTGTGCTCGCTGTCTTCCCAATTCCGGTAAGTAAAACTACACTGTACATACATGATTTCTACTTTATATAGGCTGTGTATTTTTATGTGTCATTTGGTATGATTTGGTAGGTTATTTTTCGGGTCTGGGAACACGCAAACATTTTTCCAATATAAGTGAAAGAAATTTTTGTGAAAGTGGAATTTAAAGGTAGTCATGGGTGATTTGATTGGTTTTTGAGGCGACGGCAGCTTCATAGCTTAAAGGTTACTGGAGAGAGCGCTTTCGCCGAGAATGCTTCCGCCCAGAGTGCTTGCATGAGATTTTCGCTACGCTTGACAGTACTGCAATGATTGTAGAAAAGTATTTCTACTTTATATAGGCTGTGTATTTATCATATCATTCCTGCTTTTACTGTATGTTACTGTTATTTTAGGTTTATGGTAGGTTATTTTTTGGGGTCTGAGAATGCTCAAAAATTTTTCCCACAAAAATTAAAGGTAATTGCTTCTTTGCTTTATGCCATTTCGGCTTACGAACGGTTTCATAGGAACACTCTACCTTCGGATAGCGGGGAAAACCTGTACTTCAAAATAGTGTCTCTAGTTATTTCATAGATATTTATGAAGCCTTATGATGTGAAAATTAACTGTGATTACATTTTTAAAACAGTTCAAATATGAAATATATGTGATTGTGTTAATTATCATACAAAACCCAAGCTCTCTTCTGACACTGAATTGCAGGAACCCTCAAAGACTTTAATTTGTATTTCATTTACACATCTGATCTTGTTCAGTACGCTATTGATCTACCCAACATCTGCTAAAACAATGCTAACAAGTACTAGATTAGATTAGATTATGAGGACACTCAGTCCTCGATTATTGTCATTTAGAAATGCATGCATTAAAAAATGATACAATGTTCCTCCAGAATGATATCACAGAGACACAGGACAATCCAAGACTAAAACTGACAAAACCACATAATTATAACATATAGTTACAACAGTGCAAAGCAATACCGTAATTTGATAAAGAGCAGACCATGAGCACGGTAAAAAAAAATCTTAAGTTCTGATAGCCCCATCATCTCACACAGACGGTAGAAACTCGCCCTGCCATGAACCC
Organism: Mobula birostris; assembly: GCF_030028105.1. Lineage (NCBI taxonomy): Eukaryota > Metazoa > Chordata > Chondrichthyes > Myliobatiformes > Myliobatidae > Mobula > Mobula birostris. The sequence continues at coordinate 122,339,672 of NC_092379.1, read as the reverse complement.
CCAAGCGCCACAAACTTGCTGATGCATTGGAAGCACCCGACCGCAGCCGACTCTGGGTTCGTCCGAAAACTTCGAGCCTCTGACCAGCCCTCCAACACCGAGCACCATCTCTGCCGAGCACTTCAACCCCGCCCCGGCCGCCGAACAACAAGCAAAGCTGAAGACTCGGGGCCTTCCCCTCCGCAGATTCTGGATCACACAGTAGCAGCGGCAGTGAAACAGGCATTTCAGAGGTTTCACCAGATGTTCCTCCGTGCTCTCACATCAGCCTCCATCAAATGAGGATTGTGCACGGCACCCTACTTGACCGGTAACAGATATCATTCACCGGAGTGGCTGCTGCGAGCTGCGTCGCATCGCCATCTTCTCCTCCTCTACTAATCTCCCTAGTAGAGAATTTTTCACTAAATGTTTCCCAAGGAGCATCACAAGTCTCATGGGCACAAGAACAAATTCATATCCAAATGCCGGACTGCATTTTTGCCTTCATCACGCATTCCTAATTAGTATGATAAAGATGGGCAATGGATGCCTGGAACTGTCGCAGTGCGGAAGGAAAGTGCTCCCTCATTGTTATAACATAGAAGTTCCAGAATTTTGATCTGGTGATAGTAAAACAACTAAAAAAGCACTTGAGTCAAGTGGTCGTGTGAACTCTGCAGTAAGTATTCATGCACACCTGCTGACTCCTCATCTTTCTGCATGATGGATATCATAAATTTGGCAGCAGCATTCAAAGACTTACTTATTGTAGTGCTGCAATGCATCCTGCTGACTTTTACTGAGAATGACTACCCAAGCACAGTAAGGGTGTGGCACTTCATGTAAGTTCAAGTCATTACTTTTGGGAATTAAGAAAAATATAGTCATAATGTATAAAATACTTCAAATATTTTTTCTTCATTTTCACATTAATTTCCTTATTCAAAACATCAACTCAGTCAAATGTCAGTCATTCAATGCAAAAATTTAATTGAAGTACTACAAGACAACTAAGGTTTCAGTAAGGAGGACATGCCTTTATTTGATATCTGCAAATACTCCTCCATTTTAACTCAAAACAAGAATTGTTTACTGTTTGAAGGTTCATCTAGTCATTGAACTGGAGAAGGCCTCCTTAGTTTTTCAATGCAGATCAGAAACAGCTTCTGAAGACGAGCTACTAATTTAATGGGGGGGGGAGAGAAGCACATTATGAGCTCTGGAAAAAGCATTGTAGGTATTCAGCTAAAAGAGATACAAGGAATAATCTTGTTCTGCTGACTTTGAAGGTACAAGTTTTCCAATATTTTACATTTTTTTGATTAAGAGATAATTGGGAGAATAAACTAACATACTCACGTGCAGAAACACACATATACTTACATTTATTTCTGTCCGATCAGCAATCCAGCGTGCAATCTGTTCAGCTGCAAATCCTCGAACTTGCAGTTCGTAAGTGTCTGCTCGTTTTGGTTTCCCTTTAGCCGGAAAATGCATGAACGTTGGAGCAGAATTCATATTGAGCTAAACATGAAAAAAAGTTACAAATAGTTAAGCTTCTTAATTTTAATACTTTAGGACTACATTTGCTGATCAGAAGTTCTTTGGGGCCTGCAGCCTTCCAATAGTTGACTTAAGTAGCTATTCTCATCCATGGCAGCAAACATTTTATGTAGAATTTACAATACAGGAAAAGGGCTTTCGGATGAATTTTCTACATTTATTGTTCACAGGATCCTACTGCACTAATTTGTTTATCTCTGTCATGCGCTAGTAAGACTCAGTATGTTAAAATCAGGAATGTCAGCTGAATAAAGGCAGAGATAATGATCAAACTATTCCACTGTACCATCTCAAAAATTTTTGAGAGCTTCTAGAATCAAAGTTACACTGTCATAAAGATGGTGGACTCTAAACCATCTCCTTGTTATGCTCTGTACTGAAAGAGGTAAAAAAGATGCTCAATTATCAAGATCAATACAACATAATCTGTTTCTTAACACTGAACTGTCTGCACATGAAAGACTGAAATCTTATGTAAAACAGGTTGAAATATTCTGCTTCACTTTAAGAAATTAAAAGGCTCAAAATAGAAAAAGTATAGATGCCAGACAGCTGAAACAAAACATGTTAAAAATACAAACAGTAGGTAGAGAAAGAAAACAAAAATTTCAAGTACATGGCCATTCGTCAGAACTGATAAAACAAAGGAATCAACACATTTTAAATTGCAGGGAGAGGGGTTGAATAAACACTGGAACTGCCTTTTCATAAACATGAGAAAGTCTGCAGGTGCTAGAAACCTAAAGCAACACACAAAATGCTGAAGGAACTCAGCAGGCCAGGCAGCATCTATGGAAATGAATAAGCAGCTGACATTCCAAGCCAAGACTTTTCTTCAGGAACTTCTTTTGTCGAAGAGAAACTGAATATACTACGAATGGTGTTAATGCTGTTTGAGAGTGACGAAGGTTTGCAAACTGCTGATTATCTGTCTGGATGAAAGATAAAATGCACAGCAATGACTGAAAGCAGGAGGAGAGAAAGGATAAAAAAAATCAATACTGGAACTGCAAAGAAAAATATTCTGGATAAGCAAAACACTAAAGATACTACAAATCCAATATAGGACAGAATGATGTAAGTATTAAGATAGGCCAGGCAGCATCTGTGGAGAGAGAAAGATTTACTACATTAAGTTTACATTACCTTTCAGCAGAACTGGCCTCTACCGACACAGCTGGAAAGACTGCTTATAGTCCTAGGAGACCATTTTGCCAAGTGAAATAGAGTCAGTGTCATAAAAAAGTACAGCACAGAAGCAGTCTGTGATGAATTATTTAAACTGCCTACTCCCATCAATGACCAGAGCCCTCCATACCCCTCCGTGTACCTATCCAAACTCCCTTTAAACATTGAAATCTAGTTTGCATGCACCACTTATGTCAGCAGCTTGTTCCACACTCACACGACTCTGAGCAGAGACATTTCACTTAATATTCCCCTCAAACTTTTCACCTTTCACCCTTAACCCATGACCTCTAGTTGTAGTCCCACCCAAACTCAGTGGAAAAAGCCTGCTTGCATTTACCCTACCCTCACACTTTTGTATACCTCTATCAAACCTCCCCTCATTATTTTACATTCCAAGGAATAAAATCTTTCTTTATAACTCAGGTCCTCCAGTCCCAGCAACATCCTTGTAAATTTTCTCTGCATTCTCAAACTTATTTAGATCTTTCCTGTAGGTAGGTGACCAAAACTGCACACAATAGTCCTAATTAGGTCTCACCAACGTCTTCTACAACTTGAATATAACATACCATCTCCTGTACTCAATACTTTGATTTATGAAGGTCAACGTGCCAAAAGCTTTATGACCATATCTACCTGTTAAATAGTGTTTCTCCAGCTTATTTTCTACTTTCTTGGAACAGGTTGAATTGACAGTGGAATGCAGAAGTGGCAGGCAACGTATGCAGCGTCATATCCGAAGACTGAATGAAGATGTTCCAGAAAGCAATGATCCATTTGGGTTCTCAAAAAAAAAGGGAAGTCACATTGTGTGCACTGAATGTAGTATATTGGCATTTGAAGTACAAGTGGCCAATTTGGAGTTTTTATCCAGACCGTGGACCCTCTATCACATCCTTGGAAATCCAACAGCTCTGGCCTGTTACCTACTGGAGATTTTTCATCATCAACTGCCAAAGTGACATTTCATTCCATGTATTCCAATCCAATTCTGAACTTGCAAAACTATTCACCAAGGATCAACCTCAACATCGTTATCAAACCTGCTGAGGAAGGTAGTGTACTGTTTGGTGACATGAGTGCTACCTTGTGGAGAAGATCAACCGTCTCTCGTAGGGACTCCTATAGTTGGTGAGCTAATTTGCTAACTTCCTTGAGAGATCTTCCCCCAACCGGCTCATTTTTAGTCCCCCATCACACACAGCCTGCTTCTAACTCCTCCTCATGATCCACATGTAGGATTGTCCAGGTAGACCCATCATTTCAGCCAATTCTTGTCCCAAAAACTAAAAACCTGACTTCTTTCTGCCCTGACACTATTCTTTCCCCTTGTTCAGTCTCTCCACATACCCTGGGGCCATTTTATCAGTTTCCAGTTGCCCGGTCACAATTGGCTCATTTTCACTATAGGTATCAAATCTTATCTCTCTACCCTACAGCAGGATAACCCAAGGGTCCTTTGGTCCTCCTTTTGCATAATTCTCCTTGCTTTCCTGAACTTGTTCTCACACTGAAATCTTCTAAGGTGTTAACTGTTTTGTGTTGACCACGGATATTGCCTGACATCTTGAGTGTTTCTAGTATTTTCTGTTTTCAATTCCACATCAGACAAGCTCACTCATCTCTTCCAAATCAGAATATATAGCTCTGAAAACCCAAGATTCGTTTGCCTGTTTGTTGGATATGCAGAACAATCCTAATTTCAGTCATACTCACTTCTTTTCCATTAAAAAGGCTACTACATTAGAGTTGCTTCTATGCTTGTGCAAAACTCAGAAGTTACATCATGCTTTCATTATCACATGGTCCATCTGTTTCCCAATTTCCTGCTGTTATTTTCATGACCCCCCCCTCCTGTTTGCTTTCCAAGATTCCCGCCCCCACCCCCCTCGTTTTAGTGAAAGGTCACAGACAGAACTGAAAGATTGATTTTATATCTCTATCAACAGATGGTATGTGACCTGTGACTATCTGGCATTTTACATTTAAACACAAGACCTCTCAGTTAAAAGGAAAAGATATTTTAAAACGAAGTGTTGATGCTGATGATGAGAACAATTTATCTCAACATAAGTTTTAAATATCAGAATAAAGTTGCTCTCCACAAGCTACTACATTGACTCCAAGGAAATTAATGACACTTATTTCAAATACAACAACATCTGTTCAAAAGACTGAAAATAATCGAATAACAAAATTGAAACTGACCTGGTGAAATACATCAGATCCTTCATCAAAATCCACCAAAGCAAAGAAAAGTTTATTTGCAAAGGAGCTTGAGTAACGCCAGGAGTTGGCCAGGATTTGATATTCTTCATCCACCTGCCTTTCAAGAATTAAAATAAAACTTATAAATTTTATGTTCAAAATAATTATTAATAGATATAGCTCATTGAAGTACATTTGTGATATGATCTGAAAAAACGTAGTCACATACTTGCAAACAGTGCACTGGCGCTGGGGCTGCAAAGCAGTGAACATCACCACAATAGAGTAATTCCGTGGTGGAGCCTTCACAAATCGACGGAACTTATCACCATTCATCCGGATTACAGCTCGTCTGTTTGCCCATTCCATCAACTGCCCAACTTTTTCAGACAGAATTGTCTATCAAGTCAAGAAAAAAAATAGTGGACAATTAATTTGGTGTCAAGACTGTTCACTTAATAAATAACATGCAAATCTTCAAACAACTAAATAGTGTACAAGGAATGGATGTTTTAGTTGTATGGACTGGTATCTCTTCCCCTAAAGACCAAATACTATAACTAGCTAATATTATTCATCATGACACCATCAGTGGCTCTAAATTCTATCAGTGACACAAAACATGGTTTGAAACACACTTCAAAAACAATCTTAAAATGTGATCGTTGACACTAAAGTAATTTTTCAAACATTCATAAACTTAGTATTATATTCTGTAATTTGCTCAGTTAATAACTTTAGCATCATTTTCAAAGGCTGAATCAGGAAACCAGATAATGAACAAATTAATGAATAACGCAGAAAGGCATGTCAAATCAGTTTCTTCATTTTGCCTTTAAGTCTTTAATCTAGTTTTATAAAATATACAAAATCATTATCACAAGTTTGAACAACCCGATTACCATCAATTACAAGTCTCACATTCTGCTGGCAAGTTTCTGGTTTACAAAAACTTAATCCTTCTGCTGAGCAATTCAAAATAATGATCTTCAAAATTATATTTCCTATAGTTATCAGAATATAGTCTAACTATATAGGTCTAGGTAAACTAAAGTAGACTCACTGCTGCATACCTCTGCTGCAAATGGTGGATGAAATCAGAGCTTCAAGTATATGAAAAACATTTCCAGCATGTGAGCCATGCAGCAAATACTGGTGGTAGGATGATTTTCATTATCAGATAGACAGTGCAAATTATTCAATTTGTTCAGAACTGCAAATTCTGAGCAGTTCTGAGGCAGTTAATAACTTGAATAAATGTGTACTCCAAATGCATTATGCACTTTAATATTCCAAAAAAAAGTCATTTGGCTAAACTTTACTTGTTTGCATTATCAGCTCCACAAGAAAACTCAGAAATCTAACTTTCTTGTACAACTGGTAGCCCACTAGATGTGCTGAGCCTTTGAATGTCCTACGCAAGTTTAAGTTACTGTTGTACCTGAAGCCTGTGATTTAAAGTTCTGGCAGCTAATTAAATTCAGCAGTTATTAAATCTTGCAATTTCATCTCTGAATTGCCTTTATGAGACAACTTTTCCTAATCAGGGATATTTTTCTTCATCTTTTCATGTCTTCCTCAGCTGAAGACAATCAAGCAAGTTTGTATTTGTACCAACACCTTTCCCAATCTCTCTCTATGATACTACATTTTATCTCCAACATGTTTTGTATCTTCACCATTGAACAGAATCATCCCAACTTAAGCTACATGGTAAGGGATAGGAGAGCAGTCCTGAGAGACAACATTCTTGTGGGATCATCCATCAAGAAGAAGGGGAGGATCACTCTACCGGGAATGCAAACAGTCAGCAAGAACTTGAGGAGCAGGTGTGTAGAGAAGCCACGCATAGTTTTAAGAATAGGGCTGTACAAGTGCGAGATTTTAACTTCTGTGATATTGACTGGGCCACCCAGAGTGTTAAGCGCCTGGATGGGATGGAATTAGTTATATGTGTCTAGTGTCCATGAATGTGCTCATGACTCTATATACAGAGGGCCCAGCTTAGCCGGGTGCAATTCTGGACAACCTCTCAGGGAAAGAGGAAGGGTAGGGAACCAAAGTGGCAGTTGGGATTAATTTTAAATATAGTGATGGAAAGACGTAAGCCACATCCAAAGGTCAGGAGCTAATTATGAGGAAATCAGTCATCAAGATGAACCTTTTTGAAGAGAAAGGATCCACACAAGTGCGTGGAGGTCAGCCAGTGAGAACAGCGAGAAGAGTTTAAAAGGAGACGATTATTCCTTCAGTAGTTTGATCGAGGCATGACTGCACAAGTGCGTGGACGTCAGCCAGTGAGAAGAGTTTAAAAGGAGACAGCTTTATAGAATGGGCGCCAAGGAGCAGGCGACAGAGTAGGAAGGCTTTGGCTTAACAGGGCTTTGGTGATAACAGGTTGAGGCGAGGTAGGTTGCCTGTGTAGAATACAGACTGGAAGAATGTGTGAGAGGCCAGTGTTCTGTGCTCAGCGTCATATGTGGGAAGTCCGGAAGACTCCCAGCCTCCCGGACGGCCACATCCGCGCCAGATGAGTCGAACTGCAGCTCCTTAGGGACCATGTTAGGGAACTGGAGACGCAGCTCAATGACCTTCGTCTGGTCAGGGAAAGTGAGGTGACAAACCAAAGCTATAGGCAGGTAGTCACACCGGGGCCCTGGGACAGAGATAAGTGGGTAACCGTCAGGAGAGGGAAGGGCAGGAGTCAGAGGCTAGACAGCACCCCTGTAGCTGTATCCCTTGACAATAAGTACTCCTGCTTGAGTACTGTTCAGGGGACGGCCCACCTGGGGGAAGCAACAGTGGCCTCACCTCTGGCACAGAGTCCGGCCCTGTGGCTCAGAAGGGTAGGGAAAGGAAGAGGATGGCAGCAGTGATAAGGGACTCTATAGTTAGGGGGTCAGACAGGTGACTCTGTGGACGTAGGGAAGAAGCACGGATGGCAGTTTGCCTCCCAGGTGCCAGGGTCCGGGATGTTTCTGATCGTGTCCATGATATCCTGAAGTGGGAAGAACAGCCAGAGGTTGTTGTACATATTGGTACCAACGACATAGGCAGGAAAAGGGAGGAGGTCCTGAAAGCAGTCTATAGGAGTTAGGAAGGAAGTTGAGAAGCAGGACCACAAAGATAGTAATCTCGGGATTACTTGTGCAACGTGATAGTCAGTATAGGATAAATACATAGATGAGGGATTGGAGCATGGGGCAGGGGATTCAGATTTCTGGATCATTGGGACCTTTTTTGGGGCAGACAAAAAGGACAGGTTGCACTTGAATCCCAGGGAGACCAATATCCTGGCGGGGAGGTTTGCTGAGGCTACTGGGGAGAGTTTCAGCTAGGATTGCTGGGGGATGGGAACCAAACTGATGAGATGGAGGAAGAGGTAATTGGCTCACAAATAGAGAAAGCTTGGAGACAGTGCAAGAGGGAGGATAGGCAGGTGATAAAGAAGAGACACCCTCAGACCGATAGTTTGAGATGTGTCTATTTTAATACAAGGAGTATTATTAACAAAGGGGATGAGCTTAGAGAGTGGATCAGTACTTGGAGCTATGACGTTGTGACCATTTCAGAGCCTTGGATGGTGCAGGGGCAGGAATGGTTACTTCAAGTGCCAGGCTTTAGATGTTTCAGAAAGGACAGGGACGGAGGCAAAAGAGGCAGGGAAGTGGCACTATTGATCACAGATAGTGTCATGGCTGCAGAAATGGAGGAAGCCATGGAGGGATTGTCTACGGAATTTCTGTGGGTGGAAGTTAGGAACAGGAAGGGATCAAAACTCTACTCGGTGTTTTTTTTATAGACCACCCAATAGTAACAGGGACATCAAGGAGCAGATAGGGAGACAGATTCTGGAAAGGTGCAATAATAACTTGGGTTGTTGTGATGGGAGATTTTAATTTCCCAAATATCAATTGGCATGTCCCTAGAGCAAGGGGTTTAGATGGGGTGGAGTTTGTTAGGTATGTTCAGGAAGGTTTCTTGACACAATATGTAGATAAGCCTACAGGAGGAGAGGCTGCACTTGATCTGGCATTGGGAAATGAACCTGGTCAGGTGTCAGATCTCTCAGTGGGAGAGCATTTTGGAGGTGGTGATCACAATTCTATCTCCTTTACCATAGAATTGGAGAGGGATAGGAACAGACAAGTTAGGAAAGTGTTTAATTGGAGTAAGGGGAAAATATGAGGCTATCAGGCAGGAACTTGGAAGCATAAATTGAGAACAGATGTTCTCAGGAAAATGTATGGAAGAAATGTGGCAAACGTTCAGGGGATATTTGCATGGAGTTCTGCATAGGTACGTTCCAATGAGACAGGGAAAGGATGGTAGGGTACAGGAACCATGGTGTACAAAGGCTGTTGTAAATCTAGTCAAGAAGAAAAGAGCTTATGAATGGTTCAAAAAACTAGGCAATGATAGAGATCTAGAAAATTATCATGCTAGCAGGAAGGAGCTTAAGAAAGAAATTAGGAGAGCCAGAAGGGGCCATGAGAAGGCCTTGGCGGACAGGATTAAGGAAAACCCCAAGGCATTCTGCAAATATGTGAAGAGTAAAAGGATAAGACACGAGAGAATCAAGTGTGACAGTGGAAAAGTGTGTATGGAACTGGAGGAGATAGCAGAGGTACTTAATGAATACTTTGCTTCAGTATTCACTACGGAAAAGGATCTTGACGATTGTAGGAATGACTTACAGCAGATTGAAAAGCTTGAGCATGTAGATATTAAGAAAGAGGATGTGCCAGAGCTTTTGGAAAGCATCAAGTTGGATAAGTCACCAGAACTGGAAAAGATGTACCCCAGGCTACTGTGGGAAGCGAGGGAGGAGATTGCTGAGCCTCTGACGATGATCTTTGCATCATCAATGAGGACGAGAGAGGTTCAGAGGATTGGAGGGTTGCAGATGTTGTTCCGTTATTCAAGAAAGGGAGTAGAGATAGCCCAGGAAATTATAGACCAGTGAGCCTTACTTCAGTGGTTGGTAAGTTGATGGGAAAGATCCTGAGAGGCAGGATTTATGAACATTTGGAGAGGCATAATATGATTAGGAATAGTCAGCATGGCTTTGTCAGAGGCAGGTCATGCCTTATGAGCCTGATTGAATTTCTCGAGGATGTAACTAAACACATTGATGAAGGTAGAGTGGTAGATGTAGTATACAGGTGTCCCCCGCTTTTCGAACATTCGCTTTACGAAACCTCACTGTTACGAAAGACCTACATTAGTACCCTGTTTTCGCTAACAGAAGGTGTTTTCACTGTTATGAAGAAAGGCAGCGTGCGATAAAAAGCAGAGCACGCCCCGAGCAGCCATTCTCCCCCGGATTCGGAACTGCATTCTCGCCAGCATCGCTTACACACGTGCCTGTGAGCAGCCGTTTGCAAGATGAGTTCTATGGTATCGGAAAAGCCTGAAAGAGCTCGTAAGAGTGTTACACTTAGCGTAAAACTAGACATAATAAAGCGTTTTGATCGTGGTGAACGAAGTACAAACTGAGTTTGGCTTGTGGAAGCTGACGAAGATGATGTTGAAGAGGTTTTGGCATCCCATGACCAAGAACTGATAGATGAAAAGCTGAAACCGAATGAGTAATGATAAAGTATGATTTTAACTTTGAAAGGGTACGTTGGTTTAGTGGGTATTTGCAGGATGGTTTGAGTGCTTACAAAGAACTGTATGATAGGAAAATGCGCGAGGCTCAGCAGTCAAGCAAGCCTTCCACATCAGCCACAGCAGACGACGAACCTCGACCTTCGACATCGAGGCGGGCAGTCATAGGAGAAGGTGAGCTGCCTGCTCTAATGGAAACAGATGACGAGATGACACCCCAGTGTCCCACCACCAACACCCAGACCGCGGACAGATACCGATTCGTGGAGAATGCAGCAGTAGCCGGGAGACATACAGCACACCTTTAAGAAAAAAGCCGAAATAACATGCAATTAATTAGGTGCCGCCCGACACGTAACTGTGAACCCAGATCAGAGGCGATGCAATCAGCAATTGGCACTGATCTGAGGCAACAATTATGTGCCGGGTGGCACCTAATTAATTAGCATGTTTATTTCAGCTTTTTTCTTAAAGATGTACTGTGTGCCTCCCGGCTACCGCTGCATGCTTCGCGAATCGGTATCAGTTCGCTGCCTGGAGGGTGGGGGCCACTGCACCACCCAAACTCTGACGACTCAGTCTAACACAGCACCATCAGTGTGCTCCGCGCTTTCCCAATTCCGGTAAGTGATACTACACTGTACATACATTATATCTACTTTATATCGGCTGTGTATTTTTATGTGTTATTTGGTATAATTTGGCAGCTTCATAGCTTAAAGGTTACTGGAGAGTGCCTGCACCGTGTTTTTGCCGACGGGGCTTGCGTGAGATTTTCACGACGGAGAACAGTTCAGGCAATGATTGTGGAAAAGTATTTCTACTTTATATAAGCTGTGTATTTATCATATCATTCCTGCTTTTACTATATGTTACTGTTATTTTAGGTTTTACGTGTTATTTGGCATGATTTGGTAGGTTATTTTTGGGTCTGCGAGCGCTCACAAAATTTTCCCATCTAAATTAATGGTAATTGCTTCTTCGCTTTACGACATTCCGGCTTACGAACCGTTTCATAGGAATGCTCTACCTTCGGATGGCGGGGGAAACCTGTATATGGATTTCAGCAAGGCATTTGACAAGGTAACCCAAGCAAGACTTATTGAGAACGTAAGGAGGCATGGGATCCAAGGGAACATTGCTTTGTGCATCCAGAACTGGCTTACCAACAAAAGGCAAAGTGTGGTTGTAGACGGGTCATAGTCTGCATGGAGGTCAGTGACCAGTGGTGTGCCTCAGGGATTTGTTGTGGGACCCCTACTCTTCGTGATTTCTATAAATGATCTGGATGAGGAAATGGAGGGATGAGTAAGTAAATTTGCTGGTGACACAAAGGTTCGGGTGTTGTGGATAGTGTGAAAGGCTGCCAGAGGGGACAATGGGACATTGATAGAATGCAAAATTGGACTGAGAAGTGACAGATGGGAGTTCAACCCAGATAAGTGTGAAGTGGTTCATTTGGTAGGTCAAATATGATGGCAGAATATAATTTTAATGGTAGGACTCTTGGCAGTGTGGAGGATCAGAGGCATCTTGGGGTCCAAGTCCATACGACACTCAAAGCTGCGGCGCAGATTGACTCTGAGGTTAAGAAAGCATACGGTGCATTGGCCTTCATCAATCGTGGGATTGAGTTAAGGAGCCAAGAGGTAATGTTGCAGCTATATACGACCCTGTTCAGACCCCACTTGGAGTACAGTGCTCAGTTCTGATCGCCTCACTACAGGAAGGATGTGGAAACAGTAGGAAGTGTGCAGAGGAGATTTACACGGATATTGCCTGAATTGGGGAGCATGCCTTATGAGAGTAGGTTGAGTGAACTTGGCCTTTTTTCCTTGGAGCGATGGAGGATTAAAGGTGACCTGATAGAGGTGTATAAGATGATGAGAGGCACTGATCACGTGGATAGTCAGAGGCTTTTTCCCAGGGCTGAAGTGGCTAGCACGAGAGGGCAGTTTTAAGGTGCTTGGAAGTAGGTACAGAGGAGATGTCAGGGGTAAGTTTTTTATGTTGAGAGTGGTGAGGGCATGGAATGGGCTGCCAGCAATGCTGTTTGAGGCAGATACAATAGGGTCTTTTGACAGACTCCTGGACAGGTACATGGAGCTCAGAAAAAAGGAAGGCTATGGGTAACCCTGGGTAATTTCTAAGGTAAGGACATGTTCGGTACAGCTTTATGGGCCGAAGGTTGTGCTGTAGGTTTTCTATGTTTCTATGAACAAATGGCAAGTGGAAGGCTTTTAAGAGTGGGATATCAAGAGTACAGTGGCAGCATATTCTTGTAAACCTGGCAAGGTTAGAGAAGCAACACACATCAAAGTTGCTGGTGAACGCAGCAGGCCAGGCAGCATCTGTAGGAAGAGGTGCAGTCGACGTTTCAGGCCGAGACCCTTCGTCAGGACTAACTGAAGGAAGAGTGAGTAAGGGATTTGAAAGTTGGAGGGGGAGGGGGAGATCCAAAATGATAGGAGAAGACAGGAGGGGGAGGGATGGAGCCAAGAGCTGGACAGGTGATTGGCAAAAGGGGATACGAGAGGATCATGGGACAGGAGGTCCGGGAAGAAAGACAAGGGGGGGGGGACCCAGAGGATGGGCAAGAGGTATATTCAGAGGGACAGAGGGAGAAAAAGGAGTGAGAGAAAGAATGTGTGTATAAAAATAAGTAACAGATGGGGTACAAGGGGGAGGTGGGGCCTAGCGGAAGTTAGAGAAGTCAATGTTCATGCCATCAGGTTGGAGGCTACCCAGACGGAATATAAGGTGTTGTTCCTCCAACCTGAGTGTGGCTTCATCTTTACAGTAGAGGAGGCCGTGGATAGACATGTCAGAATGGGAATGGGATGTGGAATTAAAATGTGTGGCCACTGGGAGATCCTGCTTTCTCTGGCAGACAGAGCGTAGATGTTCAGCAAAGCGGTCTCCCAGTCTGCGTCAGGTCTCGCCAATATATAAAAGGCCACATCGGGAGCACCGGACGCAGTATATGACCCCAGTCGACTCACAGGTGAAGTGTTGCCTCACTTGGAAGGACTGTTTGGGGCCGTGAATGGTGGTAAGGGAGGAAGTGTAAGGGCATGTGTAGCACTTGTTCCGCTTACACGGATAAGTGCCAGGAGGGAGATCAGTGGGGAGGGATGGGGGGGACGAATGGACAAGGGAGTTGCGTAGGGAGTGATCCCTGCGGAATGCAGGGGGGGGGGGAGGGAAAGATGTGCTTAGTGGTGGGATCCCGTTGGAGGTGGCGGAAGTTACAGAGAATAATATGTTGGACCCGGAGGCTGGTGGGGTGGTAGGTGAGGACCAGAGGAACCCTATTCCTAGTGGGGTGGCGGGAGGATGGAGTGAGAGCAGCTGTACGTGAAATGGGGGAGATGCGTTTAAGAGCAGAGTTGATAGTGGAGGAAGGGAAGCCCCTTTCTTTAAAAAATGAAGACATCTCCCTCGTCCTAGAATGAAAAGCCTCATCCTGAGAGCAGATGCGGCGGAGATGGAGGAATTGCGAGAAGGGGATGGCGTTTTTGCAAGAGACAGGGTGAGAAGAGGAATAGTCCAGATAGCTGTGAGAATCAGTAGGCTTATAGTAGACATCAGTAGATAAGCTGTCTCCAGAGACAGAGACAGAAAGATCTAGAAAGGGGAGGGAAGTGTCGGAAATGGACCAGGTAAACTTGAGGGCAGGGTGAAAGTTGGAGGCAAAGCTAATAAAGTCAACGAGTTCTGCATGCGTGCAGGAAGCAGTGCCAATGCAGTCGTCGATGTAGCGAAGGAAAAGTGGGGGACAGATACCAGAATAGGCACGGAACATAGATTGTTCCACAAACCCAACAAAAAGGCAGGCATAGCTAGGACCCATACGGGTGCCAATAGCTACACCTTTAGTTTGGAGGAAGTGGGAGGAGCCAAAGGAGAAATTATTAAGAGTAAGGACTAATTCCGCTAGACGGAGAAGAGTGGTGGTAGAGGGGAACTGATTAGGTCTGGAATCCAAAAAGAAGCGTAGAGCTTTGAGACCTTCCTGATGGGGGATGGAAGTATATAAGGACTGGACATCCATGGTGAAAACAAAGCGGTGAGGGCCAGGGAACTTAAAATCATCGAAAGGTTTAAGAGCGTGAGAAGTGTCACGAACATAGGTCGGAAGGGATTGAACAAGGGGTGATAAAACAGCGTCGAGGTATGCAGAAATGAGTTCGGTGGGGCAGGAGCAAGCTAAGACTATAGGTCAGCCAGGACAGGCAGGTTTGTGGATCTTGGGTAGGAGGTAGAAACGGGAAGTGCGGGGTGTGGGAACTATAATGTTGGTAGCAGTGGATGGGAGATCCCCTGAGCGGATAAAGTCGGTGATGGCGTGGGAGACAATGGCCTGGTGCTCCTTAGTGGGGTCACGATCGAGGGGTAAATAAGAGGAGGTATCCGCGAGTTGTCGCTGTGCCTCGGCAAGGTAGAGGTCAGTACGCCAGACTACAACAGCACCCCCCTTATCGGCGGGTTTAATAATAAGGTTAGGATTAGTGCGGAGGGAGTGGAGAGCAGAGCGTTCCGAAGGAGTGAGGTTGGAATGGGGACAAGGTGCGGTGAAGTCGAGACGGTTGATGTCCCGTCGGCAATTAGCGATAAAGAGATCCAGAGCAGGCAGAAGACCAGAGCGGGGTGTCCATGAAGAAGAGGAGGGTTGAAGACGGGAGAAGGGGTCATCGGTGGGGGTGGAAGAGTCCTTGCCGAAGAAGTAGGCTCGGAGACGGAGATGGCGGAAGAAAAGTTCTGCATCGTGGCGAACACGGAACTCGCTGAGGTGTGGGCGAAGAGGGACAAACGTGAGGCCCTTACTGAGAACAGAGCATTCTGCCTCCGACAGTTGAAGGTCGGAGGGGATGGTAAAGATCCGGCACGGATGAGAGCTGGGATCAGAGGGGGGAGGAGGGAGGCTGGGGGTGGCAATGGAGAGGGGAGGGTTGGGGTGAGAGGAAGATGGAGCCTCTGAGGACCCAGGAGCTGACCGTGGGATCTGAGGGAGACAGGGTTGCAGAGTGGTGGTGGGGGAAGGGGAGACAGGAGTCATAACAGCAGCACATAAAGACCCGGCCTGGAGTTCAAGGCTGGAGTCGCAGTTGGTGGTTGCGCAATCGCTGTGAAGGTGTTCATGGTCGTTGCTGGAGTCCGGGTTTTGAATATGCCCTGAGGTGTTGGAGCCGCCGAGATCAGTGGCAGGGGCCGCAATCTGAAGTTCATGCCTGCTAGCGTCGGGGCTGGCAGGATCTGGAGTCCGTAGATGTAGGATCTTGCGGTCTTTGCCTAACGTGACAAAGTCAAAAAAACGGCGATTGCAGGCGTGAATCTGACGGAGGATGAAATAACGGGTAGGACCATTACAGACGGCGAAGAAAGTGTCCCGAAGGTGTGGAAGGGTCTGGGATAAGGACACCAAGTACCTCCTCATAGCGGAGAGAGTTGCCTTCCGAGCTTGACGGGAGAAGCGGCGAGAGGCAGAGTCAATAAAATGTGAGTACCTGGGATCCTCAGAAGGTCCAAATTGAGAGGCTTGGAAACGAATCCTAAAGCCAACTGGAGTAAGTTGGCGACAGAGGCACGTTCCAAGAAAGGATATATGGCTGTGATAGCGAGTCTGAGTCAAAGTGTGGTCGAAAAGTTGAACAGCCGAAGAAATTACAGATGGGGAGCAGTGAGAGATGGTTTCACTGAACTCCCGTCGAAGAGAGGATCTAAACTTCTTCGGTGTAGGCATCACCGGAAGAGGCTTCGCAGTAGTGAATTTAAACGCAAACAACAGGAATTCTGCAGATGCTGGAAATTCAAGCAACACACATCAAAGTTGCTAGTGAACGCAGCAGGCCAGGCAGCATCTGTAGGAAGAGGTGCAGTCGACGTTTCAGGCCAAGACCCTTCGTCAGGACTAACTGAAGGAAAAGTGAGTAAGGGATTTGAAAGTTGGAGGGGCCGGGGGAGATCCAAAATGATAGGAGAAGACAGGAGGGGGAGGGATGGAGCCAAGAGCTGGACAGGTGATTGGCAAAAGGGGATACGAGAGGATCATGGGACAGGAGGTCCGGGAAGAAAGACAAGGGGGGGGGGACCCAGAGGATGGGCAAGGGGTATATTCAGAGGGACAGAGGGAGAAAAAGGAGAGTGAGAGAAAGGTTAGAGAACCCTGACTGATGAGCAATCTTGAGGCTTTAGTCAAGGAAAAAGGAAGCACACATTGAATTTAGGAGGTGAATCACTTGATGGCTATTGAAAGATCAAGAATATACAAGAGGGAAATCAGGCGGGTAAAGAGAGGGCATGAGATGGACCTAGCAAGTAAAAGAAAATCTCAAGATTCTACAGCTATATTAAAAGTAAAAGGTTGTATATAGAGAGAGTTGGTCCGTAATATATCAGCAGGCCGTCTATGTTTTAAGCCATAGACGATGTGTGTGACTTTTAATGAACATTTCTTCTCAGTGTTTGCTCGAGAGAGAAGGAAAAGCAAAGGTGTTTTGGAGAACATTCATATTACCAGTGAGGAAGTGTATGTAGCTGTACATTACATTCAGTTCAATATCCTCCCCCCATCACCAGTGGTGAATATATGGAACAGGCTACCATAGAAGATGGTTGATGCACATACAACCGTTTTATTCAACCAAACACGAGGAAATCTACAGATGCTGGACAGCTGCCTTGTATCTCTTTTGTCAATCAACTTTCCAGCTCTCAGCTCCATCCCTCCCCCTCCTGTCTTCTCCTATCATTTCGGATCTCCCCCTCCCACTTTCAACTCTCTTACTATCTCGTCTTCCAGTTAGTCCTGACGAAGGGTCTCAGCCCGAAACATCGACTGTACCTCTTCTTATAGATGCTGCCTGGCCTGCTGCGTTCCACCAGCCATTTTGTGAGTTTTATTCAAGCACTTGGATTGGTACATGGAGGAGGAAGGCTTTGAGGGATATGGGCCAAATACAGAAAATTGGGACTAACTGGGTGGGGACTGCTGTCAGCATGAATGAGTTGGCTGCAATTCTATGATGTCACTAGCAAGTGAACAGTGCTGCATACGTGCATACTCGGAGATAGTTCCAAGTCACCAATGATTCCTTTGACACCACTAATGAAATAGGAATCTTGCCAACTAACCTACTAATAATCAAGATCTCTGAAAAACTACTGAAAGGGTGAATTGCTGTTGATGTCTTGGATCCCCAAAGACATTGACAATGAAATTCATCGATGCCTCCTGCACGCAGCACACCTTTGACCAGAGAAGAATCTTTGAAGGCCAAGACCTCAAACCCAGCAAACCAAACACTGATCCCCACAATTCTGGGCACTCTGGAGATACAAGTGATTTACAGAAGGTACTGCCAGACATTGGCCTATCATTGATGCATCTTTGAAAACAAATGATTAATTCATGCAGCAGGATAGGTAAACAAACATCACTGTCTCCTTCTAGCCTAGCATCCCAGTGCAAGGCAGTAAATAGCCACAGGTATTTCTGATACTTGATACAAATCACTTTGTTGAGAGCTCTCATATGATATGAGATTAACAAGATAAACATTTCAAGGACGTTTTCAAAAAAGATCATTCAGGAAGTCTCTACAGCTGCCACATGCAGAGACTGTACATGATAAAAAAGACACACATCTCAAACAAGGCATATACATTTCTCATTAAATATCATCCACACCCCACCCATGAAAGGACTTAAAAATTATTCATTCAATTCAAAGGATTCTTCATTCAACTCATGACTAAAGAATTGTAACAGTAGTAAGATACTGTTAGCTCCGAGGGACTGCTTAAGAAGATCTTAAGATAACCCAAACACAACTAAGGTAAAGGGGTTATTGTCACCTCTTACAGTTAGTTTCACTTATACCATAGCAGAAAGCAAAACTTCTCTGAATTGCAGATATTTAGAAAATTAAACTAGTCTGTTATTACTCTCAAATCATTAGCTCGAACACATTTTCAGTTTTATCAAGATTACAAAGATCAATTAATCTATTGACTTTACTTGTTTCTATTGTTGATTTACGACTCAATACATCTCTCTGCATAAACTGCTCTCGAATAGTCCCAGAATTTTATTGGTATTTAATTTTGAATATTTATTCAAGGCAGAGTCTGCAGATAGCAAACATAAGCGGTGACAGGGAATTGATGTCAGTGATCTTTCAGAATAACCGGAAAGCCAGCTAAAGGGTAAAGCAATAAGGCACTTCCCCGCAGGCTTTTATTAATAAAATCCGGAAAGGAGAGATGCGCTGGAGCAGTGGTCTGACTGGAAAGGTGACATGCAGCGTACCCCCGGGCGTTCCTAAGGCAGCTCACTCGGCCCCTTTCGCTTTCTGCCATTTCACCGGTGCCGCCTCTTCCGGTTGCCTACTCGCTTCCCCGTCCACTTCCTTTAATTAATGAATAAAGCCCCCCCTTTCCAAACCTCTTTCTTCTTCTGTCCGTCGGACGGAATCCCACAGGAAAGAAACAGCACGAGAAGCGCCACCAAGAACCGACCGCCTCCCATCCTGGTCTCCCACCCGGCCCGCTCGACCCGCTCGACCCGGCCACGTGACAGACGGCGCCGTGACGTCAGACGCACGCGCTACGCCGGAACCGTTTGCTCGGCATCTTGTGATTGGTTCGGTGGGTTAGCGCTCGATCCCCTCGTTTACGCGTTTCTGATTGGCTCCTTCCCATTGTTCTCAAGTGTTGACCATGCTATAGTAACAACAGAGCAAGCTGACTTTAAGTTCCCAGTGCAACTGCTAGCTGAAGAGTTAGGTTGAAAGGCGTATAGGAAAATTCTTAATTTTAGGAACGACTAAACACAAGAGATTCTGCAGATGCTGGAAATCTAAAGCAACACACAAAACACTGGAGAGCCAGCACCTGTGGAAGTGAACATTTCTGTAATGCATTGTGTGAGTATTCGTAGCATCAGAGTGCGTATGACGTCAGGATGTGTTAGTCCTGACGAAGGGTGTCGGCCTGAAACGTCGACTGCACCTCTTCCTACAGATGCTGCCTGGCCTGCTGCGTTCACCAGCAACCTTGATGTGTGTTGCTTGAATTTCCAGCATCTGCAGAATTCCTCGTGTTTGAGGTAAAAATGAAACGTGTTTGTTCAATCTACAGCAGTGTCCCAGTCACATCAATATTACATGGTGTTAGAAGAAAACGCGAAGAAAAAAAAGGAAGAGAAGACACGTAAAAGGTGTCACAGTTACAGCCACCGTCAGGTTTAAGCCTACAAGGTAATCTTGCTGAGAACTGGAAAATATGGATCCAGAAGTTTGAGCTGTTTTGCACCACTAGCGGCCTAGCTGAAAAGACGGAGGAAGTGCAATGTGCTACGTTTCTGCATGTGGCGGGGAAGAGGCAATAAAAGTTTGCAACACGTTTGTCTTCCAAGATGATGAGCAAGGTAAAATTGAAGTGTTGAAGAAAAAGTTTCAAGATTACTGCGAACTGAGAAAAAAACCTACCGTACATCGGAGATATGTTTTTAAACCTACTGTTCATCGGACATATATTTTTCACAAGGATCAAGGACCAATAGAGACCATAGACGCCTATGTAACAGATTTGAAGAACAAGGCAAAAGACTGTGAGTTCAGACAACTGCATGACTCTTTAATACGTGACAGGATTGTATGCAGCATACGAGATGATCAAGTGAGAGGCAGGCTATTGAGAGAGGTGGATAGAAACATAGAAAATAGGTGCAGGAGTAGGCCATTCGGCCCTTCGAGCCTGCACCACCATTCATTATGATCATGGCTGATCATCCAACTCAGAACGCTGTACCAGCCTTCCCTCCATACCCCCTGATCCCTGTAGCCACAAGGGCCATATCTAACTCCCTCTTAAATATAGCCAATGAACTGGCCTCAACTGTTCCCTGTGGCAGAGAATTCCACAGATTCACCACTCTCTGTGTGAAGAAGTTTTTCCTAATCTCGGTCCTAAAAGGCTTCCCCTCTATCCTCAAACTGTGGCCCCTCGTTCTGGACTTCCCCAACATCGGGAATAATCTTCCTGCATCTAGCCTGTCCAATCCCTTTAGGATCTTATACGTTTCAATCAGATCCCCCCTCAATCTTCTAAATTCCAACGAGTACAAGCCCAGTTCATCCAGTCTTTCTTCATATGAAAGTCCTGCCATCCCAGGAATCAATCTGGTGAACCTTCTTTGTACTCCCTCTATGGCAAGGATGTCTTTCCTCAGATTAGGGGGCCAAAACTGCACACAATACTCCAAGTGTGGTCTCACCAAGGCCTTGTACAACTGCAGTAGTACCTCCCTGCTCCTGTACTCGAATCCTCTCGCTATAAATGCCAGCATACCATTTGCCTTTTTCACCGCCTGCTGTACCTGCATGCCCACTTTCAATGACTGGTGTATAATGACACCCAGGTCTCGTTGCACCCCCCCTTTTCCTAATCGGCCACCATTCAGATAATAATCTGTTTTCCTATTTTTGCCACCAAAGTGGATAACTTCACATTTATCCACATTAAATTGCATCTGTCATGAATTTGCCCACTCACCCAACCTATCCAAGTCACCCTGCATCCTCTTAGCATCCTCCTCACAGCTAACACTGCCACCCAGCTTCGTGTCATCCGCAAACTTGGAGATGCTGCATTTAATTCCCTCATCCAAGTCATTAATATATATTGTAAACAACTGGGGTCCCAGCACAGAGCCTTGCGGTACCCCACTAGTCACCGCCTGCCATTCTGAAAAGGTCCCGTTTATTCCCACTCTTTGCTTCCTGTCTGCTAACCAACTCTCCACCCACACCAATACCTTACCCCCAATACCGTGTGCTTTAAGTTTGCACACTAATCTCCTGTGTGGGACCTTGTCAAAAGCCTTTTGAAAATCCAGATATACCACATCCACTGGTTCTCCCCTATCCACTCTACTAGTTACATCCTCAAAAAATTCTATGAGATTCGTCAGACATGATTTTCCTTTCACAAATCCATGCTGACTTTGTCCGATCATTTCACCGCTTTCCGAATGTGCTGTTATCACATCCTTGATAACTGACTCCAGCAGTTTCCCCACCACCGACGTTAGGCTAACCGGTCTATAATTCCCCGGTTTCTCTCTCCCTCCTTTTTTAAAAAGTGGAGTTACATTAGCCACCCTCCAATCCTCAGGAACTAGTCCAGAATCTAACGAGTTTTGAAAAATTATCACTAATGCATCCACTATTTTTTGGGCTACTTCCTTAAGCACCCTGGGATGCAGACCATCTGGCCCTGGGGATTTATCTGCCTTCAATCCCTTCAATTTACCTAACACCACTTCCCTACTAAAATGTATTTCGCTCAGTTCCTCCATCTCCTTACATTAGAAAAGGCGATTGATGTTTGCCGTGCCAGCGAGATCATGTCAAGGCAGCTTAAAGTGCTCAATGAAGAGACTGAAGTGCACAAAATAAAAACTCTGAAAACTGACAAAAGTAGAACAAAGCCAGCTCCACAGGATGATCAAAAGGAAGTTAACTGCAACAGATATGGTTATAAACATGGATACAGAAAATGTCCAGCCTTTGGTCAGACATGCAAGTTATGCCAGAAAAGAAATCACTTTGCAAAGATGTGCAAATTGAAGGAGCACGCAAGGAAAATCATGCTGTGGAACAGAGTGAGGGCAACAGTGACATGTTCATTGGCACAGTTGAAGTGGTCAAGAATGTTGACAATGCAGAGATGGAGGATGAAGATGATTGGACTCAAGATCTGATAATAAACAGGAGGAATGTGACATTTAAGCTTGACACTGGGGCAAAGTGCAATGTTATGTCAGCAGAAACATTCAACTCACTGGACATCAGAGGAAGACTGAAAAAATCCACCTGCAAGCTTGTTGCATATTTCGGCCACAAGACGGCGCCACTGGGCAAAAAAGCACTCACCTGTGTGTACAAAGGACGAAAACACAAGATCGAGTTTGAAATAGTACAGCAACATGTTCCAGCAATACTGGGCAAAGCAACATGCACAAAGCTAGGCCTGGTGAAGCGAATCTATGGTGTTGAAAAAGAAAATGACATTCTCAAAGACTTTGATGACTTGTTTTCTGGATTAGGATGTTTTCCAGGGAAACACCATATCAAGATTGATCCAACTATTGCACCAGTCGTGCATGCCCCGAGAAAGATTCCAGTAGTTCTCAGGGATCGAGTAGTGGAGGAGCTACACGGAATGGAACAGGTGGGAGTCATAATAAGACAAATAGAACCGACCGACTGGGTGAATAGTATGGTGACGGTCACAGAAAAAAAGACGAGGATTTGCATGGATCCACAAGATCTCAACCAAGCCATCAAAAGAGAGCACTATCTGCTGCTCACGGTTGAAGAGGTTGTCTCCTGCATGCCTAATGCGAAATACTTTTCAGTATTAGACGCAAATCAAGTTTTCTAACAGATCAAGCTGGGTGAAGAAAGTTCCAAATTATGCACTTTCAACACGCCCATAGGGAGATACCGTTTCCTGTGTCTACCCGTTGGGATTTCTGCATCAGAGGTATTCCAGAGATCCGTGGCACAAATGATTGAAGGCCTGGATGGGGTGGTCAACATCACTGATGATTTGCTGATATGGGGTGACACAATTGAGGAACACAATCAGAGAGTGAGGAAGCTCCTGGAGAAAGCACGTGAGTACAATCTAAAACTGAACAAAAGTAAATGTAAGATCAGAACTACAGAGATCAAATACATAGGTCATGTGCTCAGCGCTGATGGGCTAAAACCAGATGATGAAAAGGTCAGAGCTGTGGTACAGCTACCACCACCCGAAGACAAGCAAGAACTATTGAGGTTCATGGGCATGATACAGTATCTTGCCAAATTCATTCCCAACTTATCAGAGGTCAGCACTCCACTCCGAAAGCTACTAGAGAGCAACACTGAATGGCATTGGGAAGACGAACAAAAGAAAAGTTTTGACACATTGAAGCAGTTGGTTACCAATGCACCAGCACTGAAGTTCTATGATGTCAATATACCGGTGACAATGTCTGTGGATGCCAGTTCGGAGAGAATAGGAGCTGTTATACTGCAGGATGGGAGGCCTGTGACGTATGGATCACGAGCACTTACAGACTGTCAACACCGATGTGCTCAAATCGAGAAGGAATTACTCGCCATAGTTTATGGGTGTGAGAAGTTCCACCAATATGTATATGGCAAAGAAATCCAGGTTGAGAGTGATCACAAATCACTTGAGGGCATCTTCAAAAAGCCACTCCACCAAGCTCCTATGAGGCTGCAAAGGATGCTTCTCAGGCTACAGAGGTACACTCTCACAGTCACCTATAAGCCAGGGAAAGAACTGTACCTCACTGATGCTTTGAGCCGTGCTTACCTCAAAGAGCAAAAGGAAGAGTTGCTAGGAAGAGAGCTGGAGGTCAACTGGGTTACACCTCAGCTACCCATCTCTGAGGAGAAGTTGAACATGTTCAGGAAAGCGACTGCAGATGATCCTGAAATGCAAATGCTAAGAGACATTGCAATGAATGGATGGCCAACAGAAAGAAAAAATGTTCCAAAGGAAATGCAGAAATACTGGACATTTAAAGAAGAAATCAGCTATGCATCAGGAACAATGTTCAAAAGGGCAAAACTCATCATACCAAACCAAATGAGACAGGAAATGCTCAACAGAATGCATGAGTCACACCTGGGGATAGTGAAATGTGAAGAAAGAGCAAGGGACATTCTCTATTGGCCAGGCGTGTCAACTCAGATAGAGGACATTGTGTCTCAGTGTGCTGTCTGTAATGAAAACAAAAACAGCAATCCAAGAGAACCTCTGCTTCCCCACCCACTACCAGGAAGACCATGGAGAAGATTGGCACAGATCTCTTTCACTACAGTGGTACAGAATATCTGCTTTGTGTGGACTACTATTCAAAATATCCAGAGATCACCAAGTTAAGTGACACATCTAGTCGAGGTGTCATAACTGCAATGAAGTCGACATTCGCAAGACATGGTACTCCAGATATTGTCGTTAGTGACAATGGTCCACAATATGCCAGTGGTGAGTTCAGAGGGTTCTCGGAAAGCTGAGAATTTCAACATGTTACTTTCAGTCCAGGGCATGCTCAGTCTAGTGGACAAGCAGAGAGAACTGTACAAACTGTCAAGAACATGCTCAAGAAGGCACATAGCAGCAACGGTGACCCTTACATTGCCCTGCTCGAATACCGCAACACACCGATCGAGGGTGTGGGGTTCTCTCCTGCGCAGCTGTTGATGGGACGTCGTCTGAAGTCCAAGCTGCCAACATCCACAACTCTACTGACTCCTGAAGGTAATGCTCAAGTACATGACAAGCAAAAGTACAAGCAAATAAAGCAAAAGAGCTACTATGACAGACATACAAGACAGTTGCCAGATCTGCATACAGGTGAAAATGTCAGAAAACAGAGAGGAGACACTTGGCAACCAGCTGTGGTTGTGAACAGACATCAGCAACCAAGATCCTTCATAGTTTGCACGCTGGATGGAAGAGTTTACAGGAGGAACAGGAAGCATCTGCTGAAGACAGGCGAGAGTGAGTTTCCACGTACAGGTACACAGGACATTTCCACACATGCAGACATGGAAACAAACGACACCAAGAGTGATGCAGACTGCAAGGGCACAGAGGTCACTCGAGAGACCGACACTGATGAAGGACAAGCACAGTCACAGTTGTATCACACACGGTCTGGGAGACAAGTCAAACTTCCAGCTAGATACAGAGACTAGACATACATGCAGTCTCACACAGTTTGAGGCAAAGTCTCATATGTCATAAGTTCCAAGATGTGAAATAAAAGGTTTATTAGTCTATGTTAGTAAAAGAAAATACACTGCTGTTATTTTAAGATACAATGCAGAATACAGTACAAGAAGTTAAGATGTTTTATTTTAGTTTGTGTCATGGTTGTTGCACTGTAAGAAGGGCACACCATTGCTTTGGTGATTCAGTGTTGTAAAAAAAAATTTTAAAAATCTTGAGAAGGGAGCTGTAATGTATTGTGTGAGTATTCGTAGCGTCAGAGTGCGTATGACGTCAGGACGTAGAGAGGTAAAAATGGAAGTCTGTTGAATAAACGTGGTTGTTCAATCTACAGCGGTTTCCGAGTCACATCAATATTACAATTTCGGGCCGAGACCTTTTTCAGGTCTGAAAAGGAAGGGGGAAGATGCCAGAATAAAAAAAGGGTGGGGAAGAGGGAAGGAGATAGTTAGAAGGTGACAGGTGAAGCCAGGTGGATAGGAAAGGAAAAAGGGCTGAAGAAGAAGGTATCGGATGGGGGAAGAGAGTGGACCATAGGGGAAATGGACGGGGGGGTAGTGATAGGCAGGTGAGAAGAGATAATAGGCAAAGTGGGGAATAGAAAAAGGGGAGGGGAGTGAATTTTTTTTCTAGAAGGAGAAATTGATATTCATGTCATTAGGTTGGAGGCTACCACATAGAATATAAGTCGTTACTCCTCCACCTTGATGGCACAAGAGGAGGTCATGCACTGACATGTCGGAATGGGAATCGGAATTAAAATGCCAGGCCACTGGGAAGTTCTGCTTTTGGCGGATGGAGTGAAGGTGCTTGGCGAAACGGAACCCTAATTTTACAACGGGTCTCACCAATGTAGAGGTGACCATATGGGAAGCGCTGGATACAATAGATGACCCCAGTAAATTTACAGGTGAAGTGCTGCCTCGCCTGGAAGGACTGTTTGGGTCCCTGAATAGAAGTGAGGGAAGTGGTGAATGGGCAGCTGTAGTGCTTTGACCACTTGCAGGGTAAGTGCTGGGAGGTAGATTTGTGGGGAGGGACAAACAGACAATGGAATTATGGAGGGAATGATCCCTGTGCAAAGTAGAGGATAAAACATAAAGATACGTATGGTGGTCAGATCCCTTTGGAGATGGCGTAAGTTTCAGAGGATGATGTGTCAGATGCGGAGGCTCATGGGACAGTAGGTAAGGGTAAGAGGAACTCTATCACTGTTAAGGCAGCAAGAGGATGGGATGAGCGCATATTTTTGGGAAATGGAAGAGATGTGGGTGAGGGCAGTATCAATGGAGAAGGAACGGAAACCCCATTCTTTGAAGAAGGAGGACACCTCTGATGTCCTGGAAAGGAAAGCAGTGTCCTTGGAACTGATGTGGCAGAGGCGAAGGAACTGGAAAAAGGGAATAGCATGTTTACAGGAGACAGGGTAGGAAGAGGTATAGTCAAGATACCCGTGGGAATCAGTAGGTTTGTAAAAGATGTCAGTCAATAGTTTGTCTCCAGAGATGGAGACATAATGGTAGAGAAGGGGAAGGAGGTGTCAGATGTTGTTTAACCTGCTGAGTTCCTCCAGTGTTTTGTGTGTTTCTTAGAAACTTAACGTGGTGATATGCTGGAAAAAGGGGGAAATTAGGAAGTGACCAGATGCTCCTGTCAGAGGAGAGAGTTTCTCCCCATATTGTATTGAAATATTTTACATGTTCTAACAGGCAGAAGAAAGGAAATTATAGGCCAGTTAGCCTGACTTAAGTGGTTGGCAAGATGTTGGAGTCTATTATTTAGGATGAAGTTTCAGGGTACTTGGAGGACACACATAGGCCAAAGTCAGCATGGCTCCTTAAAGAGAAATCTTGCCTGACAAATCTGTTGGAATTCTTTGAGGAAATGATGACAGGATAGACAAAGGAGAGTCAGTAGATGTTTACTGGATTTCCAGAAGGCCTTTAACAAGGTGCTGCAAATAAGACTGCTTACCAAGAGCCCATGGTATTACAGGAAAGATACTAGTATGGATAGAAGATTGGCTAACTGGCAGGAGACAAAGATTGGGAATAAAGGGTTCTTGTTCTGGTTGGTTGCCAATGAGACCGAATCGAGGCAGTGAAGTTCAGCTTATCCAAGCAGCAGAACCCATTGTTCAGACAGAGATTTAAGTGCTGGGCCAGATTGAAGGGGTCAGGGTGGAGAGGAGCGAGCTGTCCAGATCACTGCTGGTAGCGGTAGAATATGATACTTGGATGGAGAGTTAAGCGCCGGGCCAGATTGAAAAGGTCAAGGTGTCGGGGCCCAAGGCAAGATACGGGCTGATTAAGATCGCCGCTCCACCACGTTTACCCAGGTCTGCGCTGAACTATCGGTCTCGCACTCTCTGCGAATTTCGGTTCAGAAAAGCTGTTTGCTTGTGTTTACTGTTTGCATGAGGTTTTTTTTTCATTGCACATTGGGTGTTTAACAGTCTTTTATATGGGTTATTTTATTCCTTTATTTTCTTATGGACATGATGTGATTTTTTATTTTCTGCACATTGGGTATTACACTGTCTTTTTTCATATATATGGGGTTTGTTATTGAGTTTCTTTGTTTTGTGGCTGCCTGTTAGGAGACAAATCTCAAGGTTGTATCATGCACACATACTTTGATAATAAATATACTTTGAACTTTGAACTAATGATGTTCTACAAGGGTTGGGTTTGGAACCACTTCTTTTCGTGTTGTATGTCAATGATTTGGGTGACAGAGTTAATGGCTTTGTGACCTAGTATGTGGGGATACGAAGGGCAGATGCTGAGGAAGCAAGGAGCCTGCAGAAAGACTTAAACAGATTGGGAGAATGGGAAAAGAAGTGGCAGATGGATTATAGTGTATTGAAGCGTATGGTCATGTAGTTTGATAGAAGGAGTAAAGTCGAAGACTATTTTCTAAGTAGGGAGAAAATTTAACAATCTGAGGTGCAAAGGGATTTGTGTCCTTGTGCAGGATTCCCTAAAGGTTAACTTACAGGTTGAGTCAGTGGTAAGGAAGGCAAATGCAATGTAAGCATTCATTTTGGGAGGAGAGGACTAGAATATAAGAGCAAGGATATAAAGCTGAGGCTTTAAAGGCATTGGCCAGGCTGTTCTTGGAGTATTGTGAGCACTTTTGGGCTCCTTATGTAAGAAAGGATGTACTGGCATGGGGAGAGGGTCCAGAGGCGGTTCACGAAAATAATTCTTGGAAGGAAAGGGTTAGCGTATGAGGAGCATTTGATGGTTCTGGGCCTGTATTCACTGGAGTTTAGAAGGAGGAGGGAGGATCTCATTGAAACCTATTGAATATTGAAAGACCTAGATGGAGTGGATGTGGAGAATATGTTTCCTATGGTGGATGAGTGTATGACCAGAGGACACAGTCTTAGAACAGAGATGAGGAGGAGTTCCTTTAGTCTGAAGGTGGTGAATCAATGGAATTCATTCCCATGGATGGCTGTACATATTGAGTATATTTAAAGTTCTAAATAAATACTTGTCTTAAGTATTTACCAAGGGAAAGGATGAGGAATATAGTGAGATCAGTGTAGATGTGCTAATATGCTAGGACCTTTTGAGGTAAAGAAAGAAGTAGTGCTGAGTGGCTTTAAAGAACATTAAGATGAATAAGTACCCAGGACCTGATAGGATATATCCCAGATTATTGAGAGGTTCAAGAGATGTGATCACTGGGGTTTTCACCAAGATCTTTATTTTTCACTCTAGCCACAGGTGAGGTCTCAGAGGACTTGTGAGTAGCTATTGTTGTTACATTATTCAGGAATGGAAATAGGAATAATCCTGGAAACTATATACCAATTGAGTCTTAAGTCAGTGGCAGGGAAGCTACTAGAGAAGATTCTTAAGGCTGATTTATACTTGTGCGTTAAATGTATGTCATAGGTACGGCGTAGCTGTGAACCCTACGCAGTATCTACGCTGAATCCTATGCCATAGCCTAACGTGCACCTCTCCCAAAATGTAACTACGCGTCGCGGCGATGCAGTCCGCAACAACTGTGATTGGTCTGCTTGGTAGCATCGCATTTTCTCCTACACCACAATAGCTTGCCATTGGGCGACTGAAGGGCAGGGAAGGAACTCTGGCTGCAATGCTTTCCATAAAGCTTTACAGACCTCTGAAATTATGGAGGACCCTGTGCTTGACGCCAGTTTGTAGCTAGCTGCTACAGCCTGTTGACTTCCACCTGAAGCTAAAACTCGAATGGTGATTGCCAGTCTCTGAGTATACTGTGCGTACATTGATGCGAAATAAATGGTTGGAGACGATGAACCAATTCATCAAATCTACCTGCCGACATCTGAAAATATTTGAAATGCATTTTCTCGTCCACGTCTCTCAGTGGCCGGACAAGCACAGAAAATTCACCCTCCTTCAGTTTCAGTCGCCATTGTTTGAAGTTTGAGTTTCTTTGTTTTGAGTTTCAACACGAAGAAACTCAACACAGTGGCATAGAAACCCCACCGCCAGCAAGCGTTTTGGCGGTGAATTGCAGAGTGACGCAGACACACCAACACACAAGTATAAATGCTCACAACAGTGTAGCCCGCTTGCGTAGGCTATGGTGTAAGCTAGTATGCACAAGTATAAATCAGCCTTAAGGGATAGGATTTATGAGCATTGGGATGAACCATAGCCTAATTAGGTAGGTACAGCCAACATGCTTTGTGCAGGGGGATTATGGCTTTTCAAGAAGGCATTGAAGGTGATCGATGAAGACAGAGTTGTTCACATTGCCTACATGGAGTTTAGTATGGCATCTAACAAGGTCCATGATGGTGGGCTGGTTCAGAAGATTTGGGATCCATGGTGATTCAGTGATTTAGATTCTGAACTGGCTTGCCTATCATATACAGAGGGCAGTGGTCAATGGGATTTATTGCCTGTACTAGTGGTGTTCTGCAGGAATCTGTACTAGTTGTGATAAGTAAGTGAACTGGATAAAAATGTAGATGGGAGGGTTAATGACCTTGCAGACAATACAAAGATTGGTGATGCTGTAGATAACATAGAAGACTGACAAATGGTACTGCAGGATATAGATCACTTGCCGATATGGATGGAGAAATGGCAGATCAAGCCGAATGGGAAGTGTTGCACTTTGGGAGATCAAATGTAAAAAGACTGAATACTGTTAATGGCAATATCCTTAACGGTGTTGGCTGGCAGAGGATTCGTGAGATTGAGCATATAGTTCACCGAAAGTGGGTGCAAAGGTTGATAAGGCAGTAAAGATACATATGGCATGCTTGACTTTATTAGTCGAGGCATTGAGTTTCATCAGGAAGATATTTTGTAACTGGTTCGGTCACATGTAGAGTATTGCATTCGATTCTGATCTCCCCACTGCAGGAAGGATGTTGCGACTTTGGAAAAATATAGGAGAATGTGGTGGAAACCAGACAGTAGCCTTGGACATGGTGTCTGTCAGAAACGCACTCACACTGATTTATACCTCAACAATAAAAGCCACCGTCACGCCTCCCAACACAGTAGTTTTTTCTACTTTGATTAACCATGTGAAAACTATTTTGGACCCAAAGGGTCTCCCTGAGGAAATGAGATGACTACGCACAATATTCCTACAGAGTGGCTACAAGGTGAAGGAAATCAATCAGGCCCTTGAAAGGGCTGACAGAAATACCAGGAAACCTAACAACCAAGTGGAACTGGTCACTACTGCCTGTCTTCCCTATAGTTCCATGGCTTCTGGAAGGATCACTGGGATCCTGAAGAGATACCCAATTAATACCATCCACAATCCCATAAAGAAGCTCAGGTCACAGCTTATACAGGTCAAAGATGACCTGGGACTCAGGTCAGTTGGCATTTACAGGATTCCCTGTGAATGCGGAGCAGCGTATAACGGCCAGGCAAGAGGCACGGTGGAAGCATGCATCAAGGAGCACAGGCGGTGTATTCGTTTGGGTTACCCAGAGAAATCAGTGGCAGCAGAACATTGCATTGGCAGTGGCCATAGGATTGACTTTGATGGCACAAAACTACAGTGCCGCACTAATAGCTTTTGGGAGCGTCTAGTAAAGGAAGCGAATGAAATAAGACTAGAGGAAAAGAACTTTAACAAAGACAAGGGTCCTGTTCTGAGTAAGAACTGGAATTTGATTGTAAACAAGGTGGGAGAGCAGAAACCTGACTGGATGAAGACTAACTATTCAGGAGGGACGGAATACAGGGGTATAAATACCACTGGAATAGACATGCCCAGCATCATCCCTGAAGAAGATGGCAGAGTTTGTCATCGAAACATCAGTTATAATGGATACCTGAACCTGGCTGCAAGCCCGAGAAGAGTTTATTTGCAGGTATATGAGAAGTTTACCAGGATGCTGCCTGAGTTAGAGCGCTTGTGCCATGAGGAGATGTTGGACAAACTTGGGTTGTTTTCTGTGGAGTGGCAGAGGCTGAAGGAAGATCTGATAGAGGTTTATAAGGTAAGAGGCATGGATAGAGTAGACAGCCAGTATCTTTTTCCCAGGGTTGAAATGTCTAATACCAAAATTTATGTATTAAGATGAGAGGGGATAGAGTTGTGGGTCCCTGGAATATGCCACCTGGAGTGGCGGTGGAGGCAAATACAAGAGACAGTCAAGAATCTCTTGGATAGGTACATGAGCATGCAGGAAATGGAGGGATATGGACATTGTGTAAGCGAAGGGGGTTAGTTCAGTTAATCATGTAATTAGCTTGGCACAATATGTTCAGATTAGCACCAGGCATATTTAGAAATCTACTGCTACATCAACACAGGACTACATAAATGAATGATACAAGTAAACTCACAATCAATACATCAGATCAAAGCACATTTGAATTGCTAAATATAGTTGTGAATGGTGATGTACAACAAAGCAGTTAATGCAAAATAGTGGTTCTAGGACATCCACGTCTTCAATGCTGCTAGGGGACCAGTATGGGAATACCAAAGGCTGAAGATTTTGCACCCATGTTCAACCAGGTTAGCTGAGTGATAATCCATGACAGTGTCCTTAAGAGATCACCAGCATACGTCTGCTGCCCTTCTGAGTGACAAAGGTCACGGTTTGAGAGGTACTGTTAGATGACCTACCCTAGTAACAGCAGTGCATTTTGTAAATGGTATACTCTGCAGTCACTGTGTGCCTGTGGTTGCCGGATGAATGCTTAGGAATGTTGATGAGTTGGCAAACAGGTAGTCTGTATTCAAACTTTCTCTTTCCACCAATGTTGCCTGGCTGTCTGAATATTTTCAACTTTACAGATTTAAGTACATAAAAAATATTGCTGAAGATTTCCTATTCTAAAAGCAATGTGAAAATAGATTTTTCTACCATAAACTATAATCAGTGCTAGATAGATTCTGTATATTCTGTAGGATTTGAATGAGAAAAATGTTGAGCAGAAGACTCAAGAAAAAGTCAATAGAAAGCCTATCCCTACAAAGAGTGTAAATTAACTGAAAGCAACAGAGATCTAATGGCCACCCCTCCAAGCATGCCACCCACCTGAATTCACCTATCACCTTCCAGCTAGCCTCTTTGCCCTCCTCCCACCTTTTTATTCTGGAATCTTCACCCTTCCTCCTCAGCCTGAAAAAGGGTCTTGGGCCAAAATATCTACTGTTTACTCTTTTCCACAGATGCTGCCTGACCTTCTGGG
Organism: Mobula birostris; assembly: GCF_030028105.1. Lineage (NCBI taxonomy): Eukaryota > Metazoa > Chordata > Chondrichthyes > Myliobatiformes > Myliobatidae > Mobula > Mobula birostris. The sequence goes on along the minus strand of NC_092379.1, from coordinate 122,306,613 downwards.
TTCTTCCAGCATTCTGTGTGTGTTGCTTATTTACATATAGTTATTTGAATATCAGTAAGAATACATCATGCATATGACCATAAGGATATCAAAGACTTGGAGCATTTGAATGTCTGGTAATGTTATTGATAAACAAAATATTGTTTCATAGCCTTTTTTGTTATTAAGTCCAAAAGTTTGTCCTTTCAATTCTGTCTATGATTCTTTTAATAACATATACGTAATATCAATGTTATATCTGCTAATTGAGCTCATTTGTGGAGCAGACTTTGGAAATATTTTTAATATGGCCCTCGTAACTTCTAACAAAGATGCCTACGAAGTCAACAACACATCAATCATGAAGTGACCAAAAAGGTTGTCCTTCCACACATTCAAAATATCTCAGAAATGACAGCCCGGCAAACATTGAGGAGAGAACTCTGCAGAGCTGAAGATCAAACCAAGCCATTGGACAAGACCAATGTGGTCTACAAAATCCGATGCAGAAAATGTTATGTTTTTTACAACCAAGTTTCCTAAGCCACTTTGAAAGTATAATCAATGAAAATGCATCATTGATTATATTTACTTTGTGGAAACAAAGAAGCTTTGTTATGCAAGCTATTGCTTTAGTTAGTAATTTTACATGTTTATAATCTTTAATCTATATTTGATTATATTAAATGCTGTATCTATGTTTTGTAGCGATATATTGCATTTCAGGGGAATAGCCATGAATCCAATGATAGAGTTAATAAATTTGACCTGTCAGATATAACTTTTGGGGCACAAACTTCTAATAGGTCCTAAATATGAACTGCAGGCAAAACCTGTGTATTGCAGCACACCAGCCTCATGATATGTTTTACAGAGCATTGGGAACTCTGCACCTGTTAAGCATTAAAGATGCTTTGTTCTGCTTAGAAATTTGCTTAAACATTGTTATCTATCCAATGGATTATATTTTGTCATGGTAATTGGTGGTATTTCACTCAAATTTTGCCATATCTAATGGATTTGGCCTTTTCACTGATTTGTTCAATTTAGCTATTTATATAAAAGAACAGAAGTATCATCAATACCATAGAATTTTCTGATATCATAAGACCATAAGACCTTGGAGCAGAATTAGGCCTTTCAGTCTGCTCTGCTATTTCATCGCAGATGATTCATTATCCCTCTCAACCCCATTCTCCTGCCTTCTCCCTTGTAACCTTTGATGCCCTTACTAATCAGGAACCTATCTACTCCGGCTTAAAAATACCCAATACCTCCTCATTTCTGTTCTAAATGGATGCCCCCCTAGTTTGAAGCTGTACCTTCTGGTGTGACTCACCCATTCTGGGAAACATCCTCCCTACATCCACTTTATCCAGACCTTTCAAAATTCTGCCAGTTATTTCCTCAAAGAATTCCACCAGACTTCAAGTGAAAATCTCCCTTTAGAAAACCATTCTGACTTTGGCCTATTTTATCACTGCCTCCAAAACCTCATCCTCAGTAATAGACTCCAACATCTTTCCAACCACTGAACTCAGGCTAACTGGCCTATACTTTCCTTCCTTCTGCCTGCCTTCCTTCTTAAAGAGTGGAGTGACATTTGCAATTTTCCAGTCCTCAGGAATCATTGCAGAATCTACTGATTCTTGAAAGATCATTACTAAGACCTCCACAATCTCTTCAGCTACCTCTATAGGAATCCTGGAGTGTAATCCATCTAGTCCAGGTGACGTATCTACCTTTAGACTTTTCAGCTTCCCAAGCACCTTCTCCTTAGTATTAGCAACAACACTCACTCCTGTCCCCTGACACTGTTGCATTTCTGGCATATTCCAAGTGTCTTCCACATTGAAGACTAATGCAATATACTTAATAAGTTCCTCTGCCATTTCCTTGTCTCCCATTTCTACCAGAGGTCTGATATTTACTCTTGTCTCTTTTTGACTCCTGATATATCTGAAAAAAAATTATACCCTCTTCTATATTATTGGCTAGCTTAACTTCATATTTCATCTTTTCCCTTTATGGCTTTTTAGTTGGCTTCTGTTGGTTTTTAAAAGCTTCCCAACCTGTGCCTTCACTCTAATTTAAACTTTTGCTTTTGCACTGTAAAACTTCCCTCGTCAGCCATGATTGCCTTATTCTCCTTTTAAAATAGTTCTTCATCTTTGGAATGTATCTCTACATAAGAAATAGGAGCAGGAGTCGGCCATCTGGCCCATGGAGCCTGCTCTGCCATTCAATAAGATCATGGCTGATCTGGTCATGGACTCATCTCCAACTACCTGCCTTTTCCCCATAACCCTTAATTCCCCTAATATACAAAAATCTATCCAACCTTGTCTTAAGTATATTTACTGAGGTAGCCTCCACTGTATCATTGGGCAGAGAATTCCACAGATTCATTGCTTTCTGGGAAAGGCAGTTCCTCCTCATCTCCATTGTAAATCTACTCCCCCAATCTTGAGGCTATGCCCCCTTGTTCTTGTCTCACCTATCAGAGCAAACAACTTTCCTGCCCCTATCTTATCTATCCCTTTCATAATTTTATATGTTTCTATAAGATCTCCTCCTATTCTTCTGAATTCCAGCAAGTACAGTCCTAGGCGATTCAATTTCTCCTCATAGTCCAACCCCTCCTCTGTGGAATCAATCTGGTGAACGTCCTTGCATTCCCTCCAAAGCCAATATATCATTCCTCAAGTAAGGAGACCAGAACTGCCTGCTGTACTCCTGATGCAGCCTCACCAGTACCTTGTACCATTGCAGCAGAACCTCCCTGCTCTTAAATTCAATCCCTCTGGCAATGAAGGCTAACATTCCATTTGCCTTCTTGATAGCCCGCTGCACCTGCAAACCAGCCATTCGGGATTCATGCACAAGCATTCCCAAGTCCCTCTGCATAGCGGCATGCTGCAATTTCTCACCATTTAAATAATAATCTGCTCTTCCATTTATCCTTCCAAAGTGGACAACCTCGCATTTACCAAAGTTGTACTCGCTCTGCCAGATCCTTGCCCACTCAGTTAACCTACCGATATCTCTCTGCAGACTCTCCATATTTTCTGCACAATTTGCTTTTCCACTCAATTTAGTATCATCGGCAAACTTAGATACACTACACTCGGACCCCTCTTCCAGACATTAATGTGTATCGTGAACAGTTGCAGGCCCAGCATCGGCCTCTACAACATACCGCTCACCACTGATTGCCAACCAGAGTAATACCCATGTATCCCAACTCTCTGCTTTCTATCAGTTATCCAATCCTCTATCCATGCTAATACATCACCTACAAACCCTATGCATCTTTACTTTATGGATAAGTCTTTTATGCAGCACCTTATCGAATGCCTTCTGGAAATCCAAGTAAATAATGTCCATCTGTTCCTTCTATCCACTGCACTTGTTATATCCTCAAAGAACTCCAGTAAGTTTGTCAAACAGAACCTGTCTTTGCTGAATTCATGCTGCGTCTGCCTGATGGATCCATTTCTTTCCAGAAGCCTCGCTATTTTTTTCTTTAATGATATCTTCAAGCTTTTTCCCAATTACAGATGTTAAACTAACTGGCTTATAGTTACCTGCCTTTTGCCTACATCCTTTTTTCTACAGTGTCATGATATTCGCCATTTTCCAATCTGTGGGAACCTGCCCAGAGTCCAGAGAATTTTGGTACTGTAAATTATCCAAAGCTCTACTATAACTTCTGCCATTTCTTTTAGTACCCAGGGATGCATTCCATCAGGACCAGGGACTTATCTACCTTCAGGCCCACAAGTTTGCTCAGCACTACCTCTTTAGTGATAGCTATTGTATCAAGATCCTCACCTCCCATCGCATCCATAACATCTCTCTTTCCTGCCCCTTCTGAATTTCCCCCAGAAATACCAGCCATTGCTGCTCTGCAGTCATGCCTGCGAGCAAACCCTTCTAATGAACTTTGGCCAGCTTCTCTCTCATGCCTCCATAATTCCTTTTGCTCCACTGTAATAATGACAAGCTTCTCCTTCTGTAACTGCAGGGTGACTTATCTATACTACTGGGAAAAAAATGCATGTGGAGTCTTTTTCATTTAGTCTCGAAAATATTTCTCTTAAATAATCTATTACAGCTCAGATGATTTATTGTTGCAATGATAATTTAAGACATTCCAGTCTGCTATTTAAAAATAACACAACTGTGCAGGAAAAAGAGTTTTGGCTGTGTGAGGTCATCATGTGGCAAAACTCATGATAATACTGTTTACCAGTAAAATGTTCTAAATTAGGATCCTACACCCTAAATGTAGGAGAGGGTGAGCTGCTTTAAATTCCTGGGCATTAACATATCAGATGACGTGTACTGGGCCAAGCACTTAGATCCAATCATAAAGAAAGCAGGTTGTATTTCTTAGGGAGGTAAGGGAAGTTCAGCTTGTCAGCAAACACTCCAACAAACTTCTGTTGAAAGTATCCTGACCAGCTGCATCATGGTCTGGTACTGCAACTTGAAAGCTCAGGAATATAAGAAGTCACAGAGAGTAGTGAACTCTGCCCAATGCATTATGGCTACATCCACCCCAATTATTGATAGTATCTACACCACTGGTAGTACCTCAAGAAGGTAATATCAAAGATCCCCACCACCATAGGTCATACTGTCTTTTCACAGCTGTCATTGGACAGGAGGTACAGAATCCTGAAGACTCATGCCACCAGTTCCAAGACAGCTACTTCCCTTCAACCATTCAGTGCTTGAACCAACTGAGAAAGAGAAAAGCCTTTTTGGAAGTCTGGTTGATCGCTGAGCTTTGCAGACGTTTCAGCTCCAATAGATTTAGATTATGAAGACACGCAGTCCTCTTTCATTGTCATTTAGTAATGCATGCATTAAGAAATGATACAATATTTCCTCCGGTGTGATATCACAAAACACAGGACAGACCAAGACTGAAAAAACTGACAAAACCACATAACTATAACATATAGTTACAACAGTACAACAATACCATAACTTGATGAAGAAGTCCACGAGCACAGTAAATAGTTCAAAGTCTCTCAAATGTCTCACATCTCACGCAGACGAGAGAAGGAAGAAAAACTCTCTTTGCCATGCCCGACCACAGTCTGAAACTGAGTCATCCGAAAACTTCGAGCCTCCGATCAGCTCTCCGACACCGAGTACTGAGCATCATCTCTGTCCGAACGATTCGACCTCAATCTCGGTCGCCAACAGCAGGCAAAGCCTGGGATTTTGAGGCCTTCCCTCCAGAAGATTCCCAACCGCGTGGTAACTGGCGTTTCAGAAATTTCTCCAGATGTTCCTCTGTGCTTTCACATCTATCTCCATCAAATCAGAATCAAGATGGCTTCCTGATTGGAGCTGAAACATCTGCAAACATTTTGCCAAGGTTAGTGATTCACCAAACTTCCAAATAGCCAACCCGAGCTACCAATATTTTGCAATATTTCAGAGAAAACCCTAATCACTACAGTTTAGCAACACTCCGATCTCTTTCCACTAAGTGGACTTTGTTCTAATGGTGTTTTCTGTAATAATTAGTGTATATTTTATGTTACAAGCAACACACAACAAAGTTGCTGGTGAACGCAGCAGGCCAGGTAGTATCTAGGAAGAGGTACAGTCGACGTTTCAGGCCGAGACCCTTCATCAGGACTAACTGAAGGAAGAGCTTGTAAGAGATTTGAAAGTAGGAGGGGGAGGGGGAGATCCAAAATGATAGGAGAAGACAGGAGGGGGAGGGATGGAGCCATGAGCTGGACAGGTGATTGGCAAAAGGGATACGAGAGGATCATGGGACAGGAGGTCCGGGAAGAAAGACGGGGGGGGGGGGAACACAGAGGATGGGCAAGGGGTATATTCAGAGGGACAGAGGGAGAAAAAGGAGAGTGAGAGAAAGAATGTGTGTATAAATAATGGATGGGGTACGAGGGGGAGGTGGGGCATTAGCGGAAGTTAGAGAAGTCGATGTTCACGCCATCAGGTTGGAGGCTATCCAGACGGAATATAAGGTGTCGTTCCTCCAACCTGAGTGTGGTTAATGTTTTTCTTGTGAATGCTGCTGATATAATGCTATGTGCCTCTGATGCATTCATTTAGTTGTGCATATGATGATATAACTTGAGTTTTATAGTATTTGATGAAGCAAATGCCACAAGTTCAATGAGACAGTCTCATTTATCATTGCCCCATAAATGTTTTTATTTTGAATTCAAAAGTTCATCTGAGTAGAAATCAGAAAGCAAAAAAAAATGCTTGAAACCTGAAAAGAATACAATACATGACAGATATTTCTGGCAAATCTTCAAGTGGCTTCTGTGAAGAGAGAATCAGAGTTAACATTTCTGGTTAATTGCCCTTCATTATAAATGAGATAAGTTTAGGAAGAAACAAATGTTAGATTACAAATAAGGGTTAGGATGGAGAGAACAAATGTGATATGATGGAGACCAAAAGAAACTGAGGCAAAAGCTCCTGGCAGACAGAACAGGGTGACAACTGGATTTGATACATCAGGAGGTATTGTAGATAGAAGGTGAATAAGGACAGAAGAGAAGTGAATGTCTGGAACTGTGATTCAGAATCACTTTATTGCCAGTGTGTAAAACATCCCAGAATTGGTTGTAGTTCAGTGCCAAGCATAAAACACAAGACAACACCATAAAAGACAACGCAATAGCAACCGACAATTTACAAACAGTCAAACAGTTATGAGCAATCAACAATTAGCACAATCTGAGCATATGAACAGACGAAATAATTAGCAGGAGACACTTTAACAGATATTGTACAGGGACAGTTAGGGTATTACACCTGAGTGAGTTTTGTTGAGTAGTTGGATAGCTACAGGAAAGAAGCCTCGGAGATGGTGTGTAGTCCTGGTGGTGCTGGGCTTGAAGCGTCTCCCTGATGGCAATTTGGTGAATAGCTGACTGTTAGGATGGATGGAGTCAGCAGTAATATTTTTACAGCACTTTTCTTTGCTCTGGCGATGAACAGATAATTTAATGTCAGTAGATGATGGCCAAAGATCTTCCCCGCTGAGCTGACTACTTACTGCAACCTGGACTTGGAGAAGCAGAAGGCAGCTGGAAACCAAACAGTGATAGAGGTGGTCAGAACATTCTCAATGATGGCTGAGTAAAAATTCATCAGGGTATGCTCTGAGATGCTAAATTGTCAAATGCAAAATACTCCAGTTGCTGCAAATCTGGAATAAATTATTTTGTTGGAAATGTCCACCCAATCAGGCAGAAGAGAGAAAATCGGAGTTATCGCTACATCATGATGATCTGCTTTTATTGCAGATGATTGCACCTGTTTCTAATTTTTTTTGTTTTTATTTCAGGTGCGATAGGAGTTCAGAAGCACATTTAATCAATAAAAAGTTGTGGTGTTTTCGTGTATTTAATGGCAATGCAAATATGATTTTCTCAACATTGTTCAATCAACATTACTAAATTGATTTGTTTTACTCTACGTAGTAAGTCAAGTTTCACTAAACTCTGCATTTCTTATAATTTTATTTGGAAGCAATTTTTTATAACAAGCTTCAAGTTCTTTGTTCCTTTGAAATTTTTTGGGGAAATGAAATAACTGCGTAGAATAGATTTTTTGTCTATCCTGCCAAATTTAAATCTTACTAAAGTGGAGACACAGAATGAGAATCAGGTTTATTATCACTGGCATGTGTTGTGAACTTTGTAAACTTTGTTAACTTAGCAGCAACAATTCAATGAAACACATAATATAGAAGAAAAATCAATCACTCAATCAATCAATCGATTATAGTATACACATATCGAAAAGATTAAAAATTGTGTAAATAACAGGAAATAATATATATTAAAAAAGTGAGGTAGTGTTCAAGGTTTCAATGTCCATTTAAGAATTGGATGACAGAGGGGAAGAAGCTGTTCCTGAATCGCTGAGTGTGTGCCTTCAGGCTTCTGTACCTCCTGCCTGATGGTAACAGTGAGAAAAGGACATGCCCTGGGTGCTGGATGTCCTTAATGAGACACCGTTCCTTGAAGATGTCCTGGGTACTTTGTAGGCTAGCACCCAAGAAGGAGCCGACTGAATTTACAACCCTCCTCAGCTTCTTTCAGTCCTGTGCAGTAGCCCTGCCCTCCATACCAGACAGTGATACAGCCTGTCAGAATGCTCTCCACGGTACATCTATAGAAGGTTTTGAGTGTATTTGTTGACATACCAAATCTCATCAAACTCCTAATGAAGTATAATTGTTGTCTTGCCTTCTTTACAACTGCATTGATACGTTGAGACTAGATTAGGTCCTCAGAGATCTTGACACCCAGGAACTTGAAACTGCTCACTCTCTCCACTTCTAATCCCTCTATAAGAATTGGTATGTGTTCCTTTGTATGTAATCCTGAAGTCCACAATCAGCTCTTTCATCTTACTGACGTTGAGTGCCAGATTGTTGCTGTGGCAGCACTCCACTAGTTGGCATATCTTGCTCCTGTACACCCTCTCATCACCATCTGAGATTCTACCAACAAAGGTTGTATCATCAGCAAATTTATAGATGGTATTTGAGCTATGCCTAGCCATACAGTTATGGATATAGAGAGAGTAGAGCAGTGGGCTAAGCACAAACCCCTGAGGTGCGCCAGTGTTGATTGTCAGCAAGGAGGAGATGTTATCGCCAATCCACACAGATTGTGGTCTTCCGGTTAGGAAGTCGAGGATCCAATTGCAGAGGGAGGTGCAGAGGCCCAGGTTCTGTAACTTCTCAGTCAGGATTGTGGGAATGATGGTATTAAATGCTGAGCTATAGTCGATAAACAGCATCCTGACGTAGGTGTTTGTGTTGTCGGTGGTGAGGAAGCAAATGCCATGTTAGCATTCATTTCGAGAGGTCTAGAATACAAGAACAAGGATGTGATGCTGAGGCTTTATAAGGCACTGGTGAGGCCTCACCTTGAGTATTGTGAACAGTTTTGGGCCCCTCGTCTTAGAAAAGATGTGCTGGCATTGGAGAGGGTCCAGAGAAGGTTCACAAGGATGATTCCAGGAATGAAATTATTACCATAGGAGGAATGTTTGTTGGCTCTGGGTCTGTACTCTCTGGAATTCAGAAGGATGGGGAGGGATCTCATTGAAACCTTTCGAATGTTGAAAGGCCTAGACAGAGTAGTTGTGAAAAGTATGTTTCTCATGATGAGAGAGTCTAGGACAAGAGGGCACAGCCTCACGATAGAGGGGCCCCCTTTCTAAACAGAGATGTGGTGAAATTCCTTTAGCCAAAGGGTGGTGAATTTGTGGAATTTGTTGCCACATGCAGCTGTGGAGGCCAGGTCATTGGGTGTATTTAAGGCAGAGATTGACAGGTTCTTGGTTGGATGTGACATCAAAGGTTATGGAGAAAAGGCCAGGAACTGGGGTTGAGAAGGAGACAGAAAGAAATGATCAGCCATGATTGAATGGAGGAGCAGACTTGATGGGCCGGATGGCCTAATTCAGCTCCTATGTCTTATGGTCTTAAGATCTTATGATCTAGTTCTGGTGGTCTAAAGCTGTGTGAAGAGCCATTGAGATTGTATTTGCTATTGACTTATTGTGGTGATAGGCAAATTGAAATGGGTCCAGGTCCTTGCTGAGGCAGGAGTTCAGTCTAGTCATGACCAACCTCTCAAAGCATTTCAGCACTGTAGATGTGAGTGTTATCGGGCGATAGTCATTAAGACAGCTCACATTATTCTTCTTAGGCACAGGTATAATTGTTGCCTTTTTGAAGCAAGTGGGAACTTCTGTCTGTAACAGTGAAGAGTTGAAAATGTCCTTGAATACTCCATCCAGTTGGTTGGCACAGATTTTCAGAGCCTTACCAGGTACTCCATCAAGACCTTCCGCCTTGCAAGGGTTCACTCACTTTAAAGACAGCCTAACATCGGCCTCTGAGACAGAGATCTCAGGGGCATCAGATGCAGCAGGGATCTTCATAGGTCTCGTTATGGTCTCCCTTTCAAAGTGGGCATAGAAGAAGGCATTGAGTTCATCTGGCAGTGAAGCATCACTGCCATTCATGCTTTTAGGAACATACATCTCATGACCATGAATTCAATTGGATTGGGAAAGAGAATAACATTAGGATAATAACAAATTGATAGGCTACAACCATGTCACCTAAACTACAAGAACCTTCTAGAAGGCATTGTAAAGGGAAAACCATTGAATCGGTCCAGATAAGTAAATTCTAGAAGCAATTGGATTAAGGGTTTTGGTGATTAGCCAGATGGGTGGAGGTAATCTATCAAAAAAGACACTTGTTGGGCCTCCTGATTTTTACCCATCATTCTAAAATTTATCTTCTTATGTTTTTTACGTAATGTATGTCTCCCTCAATGAAACGTTTGCTGCAACTTTGTGAACTATAGTCATTTCTGCTTCTCCTCAAGGAAGTTTTGCTGTGAGACAACTTGTCCTATGTCTTTAATGGCAGTATCCTGAAATAATTCTGAAACTAAAATTAGAATTGGGTGTTGTGGAAACAAATTAAGCTTGAGTGACTTTAAATTAATATTAGTCTTCTATATTTAAAGGACTGGTTATGTACCATAACCTCACTTCCTCTCCACTGCAAACTGGTAGGAATAGTGTGGATGTGTGGACGAGTGGTTAAAAAGGCAGAAAAGCAGCCTGGATTGCTGTAGGTTCCTGATGCTTTCCTCCCACAAGCCCATTGGCCATTTTGCCAACTTCACTTACCTAAAAATACAGGCAGAAAGGTGACCTTCCCAGCTAAAAATGGTGAAGCTGGGTTATGATGAATGCGGAAAGCAGTATCCTTGACACAAGAAGCCCAGGTTAAGTTGATTACCTTTTTCACTATTCCAAGGTTCTGTATGAGCCAGAGAAGCAGCTGTGAATGCTTAGTGCTTCTAATTTCTCAAGGATGACGTCTGTACCCCACAACTTTACTGTTACTTATCTTGTCAAGGACCATTTTCACAGTAAGTGTTGGGAAGGTGAAATGAAGCCTGAAAATTTAAATTTCATTCACTCCATACTGATGATTCTTGACTGCATTATAATCGAGGCTTAAATGTCCTTTCCATGTCTTTTGCCTTAATCTTGAAATTATTAAAAATATAAATATTTTAATTTGTCTCTATTTCTTTTTGGCAAGTATTGCAGTGCTTTTGAAGGTCAGTGCCTTACACCCCTGAGGAGTGTGCATACACTTTATTTGATGAAAGGCATCATTGAAACATTAATCTTTTTCTTCATAGATGCTGCCTGTCCTCCTGAGCCATTTTCTGTGCTGCATCAGTTATTTTCTGGACCTAACCCTTCTGTTATAGAGAGGAACCAATCAGAAATAAGTTATAGGAACACCAATTTGAGTAAATCAAGTCTATTCTTGCTATTTATGTAGACCCGGAATGCTTATGCTGATGATCAATGCTAAATCAAGCTTTCACAAGCTTTAAGTTGTGAAATTAAGGACAGTTGCTGAATATAAATGAACGTGTTAAAAACATTGAACTGTGAAGGAAGGATTTTACATATCCACCTCTTGCAGTCATGGCTTTGGTATGAATTCTAACTAATTGGCATTTCCAACAGTGTTGCACTTTCTCACTTCTGCACAAGAACAGCAGCCAAAATTACATGTTTTAGTTTCCAAAGTGGGGCCTAAACCCACAACCTTTTGATTTAGAAATGCAAATAGTACTACTAAACTGACATTGAAAATGAAGTGTCAGTGAAACATCCAGGCATCCAAACTATTAGAAATGTAGGTGCTTTAAAGCAGCACCGTACAGGGGACTGCACCAGTTCTGGGTGGGTGTTATCTACTACATACTTAGCAGCAGACTTTTCTATTGCTGAGCACACAGCAAGGTTTCCTGGATTGTTAGGCTGTTTGAAGTTCAAATTTAACTATAATTGGTGCAACAAAAATTGCCTGCATGGATACTGGAAAATAAAATAAAATGGGAAAGTAATCTTGTAATTGGATGGTAGTAGCAGTAGGTTTAGCAATGGCCATGTTGTTGAGGGGCCAAGAATTCAGGAACAAACTCCACCTGTCTGTTTGTGCTGGTCTGATCTCTCTCACATCCCTGGACTGAAGCCATTTTTCCAGCGGCCTTCATTGATCCAAATGCAATTCGGAAGGTGATAATTCAGTTCATTTATAGCAGCAAACAGCGGATGATTTTTCGGTAAATTTAACTCACATTTGTTACTATAAACAGGGCATCATTGAAAGAGGCAACAGGACAGCTGCAGTGTGAAATGGAAATGCCATGCAAGTGCAGCAGCAGGGCTTTTCAGAACTAGGGATTAATACGCATTGTTGGGTTAGTACTGAAGGAGCTTTAATCTACATCAGCCCAGTGGTGTAACTATCTAGCATTCTCTCACTAAGCATCGAGAAATGTAAGCATGTTCTGCCAAACAATGAACATAAGGTTAAGCAAAAACAGATTTGCATTGACAGCATAGTTGTCATTAATAGTAATTGTCAATAAACCCATGGAAGTCAAACCATGTGCACCTGTGTCAGCCATGTAATCCTCTGGTTCCTTCATCTGGAGCTCTTCTGGAAATGAAGAGGTAAATCCACCTGTTGGCCAGATGAGGGCGCTATAATATGTGGAAATGTCCCAGCTTCATATGAAAAGCTGAAGCTGAGATATTTATTCCGGGGTTAGTTGTGATAAATCTCTGACCCTGAAATTCATTTTATTACCTTCATTCATTCCTGGATTTCCACCTTCATTATTTAAACACAGCAAAATTCAAGTGCCGGTGGTATGAAACTTATAATAAAAGCAATAAAATTAAACCCATCCAGCCACTGAATAATTATTTATAAAACCAGGGCGGGGTGGGTTAGCAGCCCTAACCACAGCTCCTGTAAAGGAGTACCCAAGAAGGCTACGGATTAAAGAATGGAAAGATACCCCCAGGAAGTCCACGAGGGGAGCGGAAGAGCTTCCCAGCTGGACGGATACAAGGCTACCGACCCAGTGCAATGGACACACGACAACGAGTATACAGTGCGTCTGTGGCAAAATTTGTAAGAACCAGAGAGGCTTGAAAATCCACTGGTCAAAGATGAAGTGTAAAGAGCAATACAATGCGCAGATTGAGAGAGAGGAGGAGCAGGGTCAGGAAGCACCCCACAGAACCCACAGCCTCTGCGTGGTGCAAACTGTGCATCCCAACATCACATCTCAGACTGTGCGGATCAGATGGCCCAAAGCCTGCCAGACAGCAGAGTGGCAAAGCTTTGATGGGGACATAGATCTAGTGTTGGACCGACTCATCGAAGCACGTTCTTATGCTTGAGCTTACCGTGCTGTGGGAAGAATGCATGGAGGAGGCCCACGAGCGGAAAAGAGTCAAGTATAAAGATTTGAAGAACAACTGCCAAAGAAGAGGCTGGAGAGCAAAGTGTTGGCCCTTGGAGGCCGGATGTCGTGGCTTTGCAGGCCAGTCGCTCTGCAAAGTATAGACTGCACTTGGAACCACGAGGGAGAGAAGGAGAGCCATTTCTACCACCACAGATGCAGCAGAGAAAGCATCAAGATGGCTCTGGATAAAGAGGGCAGATCCGTGGGCTGCTGCTGGGGCACAGGCCGGGGTCTGATCAACCCCGGTCGGGTCGCCTGGGCGAGGGTGTATGATGTTGAAAGACCCAAAACGCCTGACGACCCCAGGTAACATCACTGATGATGTGCCCGAGCTTAGCATCATGCAGATGTTTCTGTAAGAAAAGGAAGAACAAAGGAGGAAGCTACTGGTAAGTTGTTTAAATGCTGTCTGGAAAATATCTTTCTGATTATTTTTGGAAAATGAAGACTTCTCCCACTTCTCAAACCTTGATCAATAGTTTTGTTGCAGCTCATCAAGTTCAGGTATTTTCATGAAATACTTATTGGGGTACCTTCAGGTGATGAAGGTTTCTGCCTCCAATTCACTCAAAGAGTTCCAGGCCAACACCACTTTTTTTAGGTGAAAAGTTACTTACTCAATTTTCTTCAAATGCTTCTACCAATTTCTATAAATGTATGAGCCTAGTTACTGGCCTTTCTACTTCATTCCCCCACCCAATCCAAATCTCTTATAATTTCATATAAGACAATGAATTCTCAACTCAGCCATCCCTGTTCCAAAGAAGACACTCCCAACTACTTTTTTGATTGCTGAACTTGTTCAGCCTTGGTAATTGTTCAAGTGTTTTTTGGGGTTAGCACATATAGCAAATAACTTCAGCAACTTACTTTAGCCACCAGTCTTCAGCTGTGGATATGAACTCTAGATTAAACCTAAAATGTAGCTCTGAACAATGGGTTCCTAACAACCATGAACAACAGTTAATTGGAAGCCCAGACATTGCTGATTAAGGTTCATCTAGGTGTCTGTGGTGTGGGTGCAAAGCAGGAGGTATGAAGTTTGCTTGTAATTCAAAGGAAGCATTTTGGATGCATTGTAAATATGGAATTGTCCTTTGATCATAAGCAGATAAAATATTGTGTAGCTTTGGGTCAGGCAGGACTTTTTCCTCAGAAAGGGGTCTCAATGTGATGCCTGCTCTGTCTCATTTTGTCAAATAAAGAGACTGCCTCATATCTACCAGTACTTCTCTCTGGTGACTTTGTTCATGTGACAACAGTAAAATCACCTTAATTCTTTGCTCTATCTAGTGCTATCACATCCACTGCATTTAGATGTGCTGAAAACTGTATGCATAATTCTAAATGCAGCTTAAATAGTGTATGGTTCCAACAGGGTATCCTTGCCCCTGTGTTATGAACATCAGCCAATAAAGGAGATTGCCTCATGTTTGTTCTTAATCCCTTTATCTACATGACTGTCACCAACATGGATCTGTGGAAATGTACTCTCAGAAACTTCTTCGACACTGTTCAGTGTCCTCTGTTTATTGCATATCCCCATGCTGTGTTTACCCTTCACAAATGTAGTAGACCATAAGACATAGGAGCAGAATTAGGCTATTTGGTCCTTCAAGTCTGCTCTGTCATTCAATTTTGGCTGATACTTTTTCCCCCTCCTCAGTTCTACTCCCTGGCTTCGCCTCATAACCTTTGATGGCATGACCAATCATGAACCTATCAATATCAGCCTTAAATAACCCAACGACCTGGCCTCCACAGCTGCCTGTGGTATCAAATTCCATAAGTTCACCACACTCTGGCTAAAGAGTTTTCTCCACTTTTCTGTTTTAACTGGACGCCCCTCTATCTTGAGGTTGTGCTCTTTGTCCTAGACTCCTCCACCATGGGAAATATCCTTTCCACATCTAGTCTGTCTAGGCCTTTCAGCAATCAAAACCGTTCAATGAGATCCCCCCTCTTCCTTCTAAATTCCGGCGAGTACAGACTCAGAGCTAAATATTCCTCTTATGATAACCCCTTCATTCCCAGAATCACCCCTGTGAACCTCCTCTAAATCAGCCCCAATGCCAGCCCATCTTTTCTCAGATAAGGAGCCCAAAAAGCCTCAGCATCTTGGTAAGCAGCATCATGTGTGGCACTTTGTCAAAGGCCTTCTGAAAATCCAAATATACAACATCTACTGCATCCCCCTTATCTATCCTACATGTAATCTCCTCAAAAAATTCCAATAAGTTTGTCAGGCAAGATTTTCCCTTAAGGAAACCTTGCTGACTTTGTCCAATCTTGTCCTGTGTCACCAAGTATTCCATAACACCATCGCTAACAATTGACCCCAACATCTTCCTGACCACTGAGGTCAGGCTAACTGGTCTTTAATTTCCTTTCTGCTGCCTTCCTCTGTTCTTAAAGAGTGGAGTGATATTTGCAATTTTCTAGTCCTCTGGCACCATGCCGGAGTCCAATGTTTCTTGAAAGATCATTACTAATGCCTCCACAATCTCTACCGCTGCCTCTTTCAGAACCCTAGAGTGCAGTTCATCTGGTCCAGGTGACTTACGTACCCTTGGGTCTTTCAGCTTTTTGAGCGCCTTCTCCCTTGTAACAGTAACTGCACTCATTTCTCTTCCTTCACACACTACAACATCTGGCACACAGCTAGTGTCTTCCACAGAGAAGACGGATGCAAAATACTTATTTAGTTCATCTGCCATCTCCTTGCTTCCCCTTTTTATTTCTCTGGCCTCAAATTTCTGGTGGTCCTGTATCCACTCTCACTCTTATATATTTGAATAAGTTTTTCTACCTACTTTGATATTGTTTGCTAGCTTGCTTTCACATTTCATCTATTTCCCTCCGAATGATTCTTTTAGTTGCTTTCTGTAGTTTTTAAAAGCTTCCCCATCCTCTATGGTCCCACTAATTTTTGCTTTGTTATATGCCCTTTTGCTTTTACATTAACTTTGTTTTCCCTTGTCAGCCACAGCTATGCTATTTTACCGTTTGGGTTACTTCTCATTTCTCCAGATCAAATACCATTTGCCACTTTTCTGCCCACCTAACCAGTCACTACTATCTTCCACAAACAAATAACCTACAGGGAAGCAGTATCTGTGAAGAGAACTCTGATGAGTTAGCCTGAAATGTTTCAGTTCTACATATGCTGCCTGTCTTGTGGAGGGATCCTGACAGTTTTAATTTCAAGATTGCAGCATCTGCAGTATATTAGATTGTTAATTGCCAGTACTCTTTTATGGTGTGCAGCTCATTAACTACAATGGCAGTTTTTGTATGATCTTTAAATGCCTTAATTATTCTTCTAACATTTGTCCAAATCATTGGTATAGACAATGGAAACCAAGTGACTTAATACTGAGCTTGAAGAACTCTTCTACTTCTAAACACTAAAGCATTGACTATTAGTAATTGCTTCCTGCCACAAAACCAGTTTTGGATCCCGCTTGCCACTTTTTCTTGGATCTTATGAGATTTTACTTTTCCAATTACTTTACAGAGTGGGATTTGGTCCAATGTCCCCGCTGATTCCTCTCCACTAAATAACACACTTCACTGCATCTGCAACAGGGAGCTTCCCTCACCTGTGTTCATGCTGTACGCATTCAAACAATCATGATGCCCAGGAATTTAAAATCAACATGGTCTCATCAGTGGCTCAATGTGTCAAAGTGGAACTGATATAGATGATACAGGTTGGTCATTGATCAGGTTTGGGTGATGTGAGGACCACTGCAACAAAGCTTCAGTGATGTTAGGCTATGAGAGGAATCAAAACATCAGACATTTCACTTCTGTTGTCTACGCTGGCCAATGGTTTAGACCCTCTCTTCATTCATTGATCTTATTTGAAACCTCCTACCAAAGGTGAAAAAGCTAATTAGATGCATTTCCATGGAGTAGTGATCTGGTGTGGCACCTTTCAGAACCAATAGTACAAATGAAAAGAAATCTACCAATTAAACAGGCAAGTTTACATACAATGCTTATAAAATGTGTTCACCCCCCCCCCCCCCCGAAAGTTTGCATCTTTTAGCATGTAAGGAGTTTATGAGAAAGGACAGGCAGATGGTGGAGCAAAGGTGCACTCAGCCATATGGTTTGAGATGTGTCTATTTTAATGCAAAGAGTATCATAAACAAGATGGACGAACTTAGAGTATGGATCAATATGTGAAACTATGACATCGTGGCAATTTCTGAGACTCAGATGTCTCAGAGGCAGGAACGGCTGCTGAGCGTGCCGGGCTTTAGATCTTTCAAAAATGACAGGAAGGGAGGCAAAAGAGGTGGGGGCATAGCTTTGCTAATCAGGGATAGTGTCACGGCTGCAGAAAAGGAGGAAGTCATGGTGGGATTGTCTACTGAGTCAGCGTGAGTGGAAGTCAGAAACAGAAAGGGGGCAATAATTTTACTGGGTGTTTATATAGAGCCCCCCAATAGTAAGAGACATTGAGGAGCAGATAGGGAGGCAGATTCTGGAAAGGTGCAATATTAATAGGGTTGTTGTGATGGGTGATTTTAACTTTCCAAGTATTGACTGGCATCTCCTTAGAGCAAGGGGTTTAGATGGGGTGGAGTTTGTTAGGTGCGCTCAGGAAGGTTTCCTGACACAATATGTAGATAAGCCTACAAGAGGAGAGGCTGTACTTGATCTCGTATTGGGAAATGAACCTGGTCAAGTGTCAATCTCTCTCGGTGGGAGAGTATTTTGGAGGTAGTGATCACAACTCTATCTCCTTTACCATAGTGTTGGAGAGGGATAGGAGCAGACAAATTGGGAAAACATTTAATTGGGGTAGGGGAAAATATGATGCTATTAGACAGGAACTTGGGAGCATAAATTGGGAGCAGATGTTCTCAGGGAAACGCACAGCAGAAATGTGGCAATTGTTCAGGGAACATTTGCATGGCGTTCTGCATAGGTATGTTGCATTCAGGCAGGGAATGGATGGTAGGGTAAAAGAACCGTGGTGTACAAATGATGTAGAAAATCTAGTTAAGAAGAAAAGAAAAGCTTATGAATGTTTAAGAAATTGGGTACTGTTACAGCTCTAGAAAATCACAAGCCCCAAGGCATTCTTCAAGTATGTGAAGAGCAAGAGGATGAGCCATGTGAGAATAGGACCAATCAGGTGCAATAGTGGAAACGTGTGCACGGAGTCGGAGGAGGTAGCGGAGGTACTTAATGAATACCTTGCTTCAGTATTCCCCAGTGAAAAGGACCTTGGCAATTGTGGGGATGGCTTACAGTGGACTGAAATGCTTGAGCATATAGGCATTAATAAAGAGGGTATGCTGGAGCTTTTGAAAAGCATTAAGTTAGATAAGTCACTGAGTCTGGACAAGATATACCCCAGGATACTGTGGGAGGAAGGCTGAGCCTCTGGCGATGGTCTTTGCATCATCAGTAGGGACAGGTGAAGTACCAGAGCATTGGAGGGTTGCAAATGTTGTTCCCTAATTCAAGAAAGGGTAGAGGTAACCCAGGAAATAATAGACCAGTGAGTCTTACTTCAGTGGTGGGCAGGTTTTTGGAGAAGATCTTGAGAGGCAGAATTTATGAGCATTTGGAGAGACATAATCTGATTAGAGATAGTCAGTATGGCTTTGTCAAGGGCAGGTTGTGTCTTATGAGCCTGATTGAATTCTCCGAGGATGTAACAAAACAAACACATTGGTGAAGGTAGAGCAGTGGATGTAGTGTATGTGGATTTCAGTACAGCATTTGATAAGTTTCCCCATGCAAGACTCCTTCAGAAAGTAAGGAGGCATGGGATCCAAGGAGACATTGCTTTGTGGATCCAGAACTGGCTTGCCCACAGAAGGCAAAGGGTGGTTGTAGATGGTTTGTATTCTGCATGGAGGCCAGTGACCAGTGGTGTTCTGCAGGGATCTGTTCTGGGACCCCTTCTCTTTGTGGTGTTTATAAATGACCTGGATGAGGAAGTAGAAGGGTAGGTTAGTAAGTCTGATGATGACACAAAAGTTGGGGATGTTGTGGATAGTCTGGAGGGTTGTCAGAGATTACAGCGGGACATTGATAGGATGCAGAACTGAGCCGAGAAGTGGTAGATGGCGTTCAACTTAGATAAGTGTGAAGTGGTTCATTATGGTAGGTCAAATTTGAAGACAGAATATAATAATAAAGGTAAGACTTTCGGTAGTGCAGAGGATCAAAGAGATCTTGGGATCCATGCCGTAGGACACTCAAAGCTGCTGCACATGTTGACAGTGTTGTTAAGAAGGTGTTTGTGTGTTGGCCTTCACCAAATGTGGGTTTGAGTTCAAGAGCTGGGAGATATTGTTACAGCTATATAAGACCTTAGTTAGACCCCACTTGGAGCACTGTGTTCAATTCTGGTCACCTCACAGGAAGGATGTGGATACTGGGCGGGAGGAGAAGATGGTGATGCAACGCAGCGTGCGCAGCTCTCCGGTGAAATGATATCGTATTTGTAAGTAGGATGCCATGCACGATTCTGATTTGATGGAGACAGATGTGAGAAGCAGAGGAACATCTGGAGAAATTTCTGAAATGCCCGGTTTGCTGCCACTGCTACTGTGCGATCGAGAATCTCCGGAGGGAAGGCCCCAAAATCCTCGGCTTTGCCTGCTGCTGGTGACCGAGGCTGAGGTCGAAGCGTTCGGAAGAGATGGTGCTCGGTACTCGGTGTCGGAGGGCTGATTAGAGCTCGAAGTTTTCAGACAACTCAGAGTCGGACTGTGGTCAGGCCTGGCAGGGAAAGTTTTCTTCCTTCTCCCGTCTGCGTGAGATGTGGGACTTTCGAGAGACTTTAAACTTTTTTACTGTGCCATGGCCTGTTCTTCATCAAGTTATGGTATTGTTGCACTGTTGTAACTATATGTTATAATTATGTGGTTTTTGTTAGTTTTTAGGTCTTGGTCTGTCCTGTGTTTCTGTGATATCACACTGGAGGAATATTATATTATTTCTTAATGCATGCATTACTAAATGACAATAAAAGAGTACTGCGTGTCCTCATAATCTAAAAAAATCTACAGAGAGAGTACAGAGATTTACAAGGACGTTGCCTGGATTGGGGAGTGTGCCACATGAGAATAGGTTAAGTGAACTTGGCCTTTCTTCTTGGAGTGGCAGAGGATGAGAGGTGACCTGATAGAGGTGTATAAGATGATGAGAGGCATTGATTGTGTGGATAGCCAGAGGCTTTTTCCCAGGGCTGAAATGGCTAACATGAAGGGGCTTAGTTTTAAGGTGCTTAGAAGTTGGTACAAGGGGGACCTCAGATGTAAGTTTTTCACACAGAGAGAGGTGGGTGCATGGAATGCACTGCCAACAACAGGGGTAGAAGCAGATATAACAGGGTCTTTTAAGAGACTCTAAAATGAACTTAGGTACATGGAGCTTAGAAAAATAGAGGGCTATGTGGTAGGGAAATTCTAGGCAGTTTCTAGAGTAGGTTACGTGATCAGCACAACATTGTGGGCTGAAGGGCCTGTAATGTGCTGTAGATTTCTATGTTCTACGTTCTTTATTGTTTGACAATATTGAGTCACGGTGGATTTAATCTGGCTTTTTTTTACTTTGATTGACAAAAAAGACTCTTTCATGTCAAAGTGAAAACAGACCTCTACAGTGATCTAAATTAACCACAAGTATAAAACAAAAAATAATCGATGGCTTAAGTATTCACTCCATTCAAGTCAGTATTTAGTAGATGCACCTTTGGCAGCAATTACAGCCTTGAGTCTACGTGGATAGGTCTCTGTCAGCTTTGCACATCTGGACACTGCAATATTTTCCCCATTTTTCTTTACAAAACTGCTCAAACTCTGTCAGATTGCATGGGGATCGTGAGTGAACAGCCCTTTTCAAGTCCAGCCACAAATTCTCAGTTGGACTGAGGTCTGGACTCTGACTTGGCCACTCCAGGACATTAGCTTTGTTGTTTTTAAGCCATTCCTGTGTAGCTTTGGCTTTATGCTTGGGATGGGTTCAATAGTTAGGGAATGTCCTTGACAATGATTGGTCGTGTTTTGGTCTTACTATTATATAAATGGAGGAGCTCTCTGCTAACACTGAATTAGATGATAAACAAGTACTCTGGCAGTTTAGAAAGGCAATGGGGGGTTTTTGAGAGTGATAGTAAGGTAGAACTGGAACATGCTGTTTGGATTTCAGAAAATACTGAGTTGGATTAGAAATAAAGAAGGATTGAAAATAGATCTATGGACAACACTTGAGATAGCTGTCGCAGAATCATGGTGTGAGACCTTTGAGACTGATCTTCTGACTATAATTGGGTAAGTAAAAATATGAAACTAGATGAGTGTGGAAAACGCTGGCCAGGTTGGCTGGTTTGGTCAATTAGGTCAAACATAGCAGGCAGGTTGACAAGAATGAGGAGGAGTCTGTAAGTTTTCTACATCTCTACCCTGAAGCTTATCTCAGGGTGAACAGCCCGATTCAATCAAAGATAATTGCATCAAGTTGGTAACCAGGGGAACAGAGTTGTTATGAGTGACATACTGAATATCATTTGTAATTCTTGGTTTCTTAGCAGGGTTAGAAATGTGATTGTAGGGATTCTAAAATTGGGTCCTGAGAACATTAGGTACAAATATGGGTTTGAGGTCACACTATACATGGTAGGTATGGATGGGGAGGTTTGTTTGATGAAGGGACGATCTTGGCAAATGAAATAAAAAGTTAATAACGCAACAAAACACAGGAAGTTGAGTGGTCAACAATTTGTGTAAGTCCTCTGTTTCAAAATGATTATAGTCTTCAAAGCAATACCACTTTTTAACAGAAACTATGTTCATATAGTATTTGAATGAATCAAATCTAAAATTGTTCATTATTATCATTGTGCTAGTGTAGTAGCTTAAGAACTTGTCTTTCAACAAGCACTGGGTAACAAACACAGTAGACGTTCATTTAAGTGTAATCAGAAAATGCATTTAAAGTCAATAAATCAGCTTGCTGCCAGAGCCCAGTGCTCAAGTCTAAGTGGCTATGGTGTGAAAACCAGTGTTAAGCCAGGAAAATTGCAGATGTCGTAAATTTAATTGCAAGAGTGCTTCGATAATTACCTTTGACTGCATTCAACAAGGGTAGTGACAAAAGTCCCAGGAAAGTTACGGAGCTGCATAAGGAATGATTTTAAGTACTCGCTGCATGGTTTCCTCTCTTGTTGTGACAGACCTCCAAGAAAAACTGGGTCTTGTTATGTTTCCATGTTCAATTGTGTCATTAATTTTTGAGCATTGAACTCTTACCTATAAGTGAGACATTCCAGACTGTAAAGTTTTAACAGCTACTTATATTGTTTGCAGCTTTGCTGTTCAGCTGTTTTTACTAAACTTTACAGTAACTCACACTAATTGTCTGTAAACTGTTTGGGTATTATTGCCACAACTGGTTGATGTATTGCCCAGTCCAGCAAATTTCTCCATAATTATTTGACTTGAATGCATAAAAGTGAACTGAAATTGATATGAATTGCAGGAAGAGATTTTAACATTATGTACCACACAGTTTTTTTTACATGATTTATTTGCCTCATACCTGTAAGTTATATAAGCAAACCAAATGGCAATTTTCAGCAAATAATTATTTTATCACAGCTAAGGTGAAGCTTTTTGCAAAAGCTTGAGCATATGTTTGGTATTAGAAAAAGTACGTGATGCTCTTGCCTGATCTTCTCATTCTCCGTGAAGGCAGCCGTCCCAGTGGAAAATTTACAGATGTTTCCAATTTTTAAAGGTTAAAGCCTCTGAGAAACCTCATCGCGATTCATACAATTCTGGGGCATTAAGTTACTTCAAAAACAGTTCCAACTTTGTCTCTAAAAAAAGGAAGCAACATCTGTAGAAATACAGAAAATAACTCCTGGTGGCTGAATTGTAAATTACAAATGGTAGTCACAAGCTCTCAAAATAACTTTGGTTCAGACAATTAAATCCGCTTTTAAATATGAGGTTGGGCAAGGGTTAAATAATTCTAAATATTTATCAAAAGTGAAGTGAAAACTTTGTACTATTTGCAAAGGGGAGAAGGTGCACTGAGCACAAAGAGCTAAAAATCATAATGGAAACAGCAAGGTTTCCTGTGTCTCATTTCTAGCTAAACAGCAAATTCATTCTGAAAGAGCAATTAGGGTAAACAATTCCCACTGTCATTATGATGTCACTAATACATGGTGGTCAGAAGAAATATGCCCCAAAGGAGGTTTTGATTTTGAACATTTAAACGCCCAACATTTCATAGCTGAAGTTTCTGTACTCTGTCTTGCCGAAGAGTTTTTAAAAGCTTATCAAATAGAAGTCAATCCCCCAAGACAATTACAGCACAAAGAGACTGGATTCAAATGAAGCCTTCAGGCGATATTATGCCAGTGTGCAGGCATAGTTCAGTCACTTATTTAAGATTTTGCAGATGGCTTTTCTTCATAAAATACTTATGTTGTCTATAAGGAATTAACTTGTGGTGTGGATGTCACTGATGTGTCAGGCAGTTATTGCCCATTCTCCATTACCCTTGAGACAGTGGTGCTGGGCCTTATACAAGTACTGCTGCTGTCTGTATCTGCAGGAATCTCCACTGTTATGCTAAGCTGTTGGATAGAAAGTTCCAGAATTCTGAGCCAGCAATATGGAAGAATAGTGATTTGTGTACAGAGCACTAAGTGTCATTTGGTAAGGACTTCCCGCACATCTATTTATTCTTTAGGGTGGTTGAGGTCTCAGGTCTGGGAAATGTTCCTGAAGAAATCATGTTGTGGAAGTGCAGCCTGTAGGTACCAAAGTTCAAAATATATTTATTATCAAAGTATGAGATTTGTTTCCTTACAGGCAGCCACAAAACTAGAAACCCGAAGGAACCCATTAAAAAAAGACCAATAAACACCCAATGCGCAGAGAGAGATTTTAGAAAACACAGGCTGTGCAAACAATAAAAGCAAACAACAGCATTCAGAACGAAAGTGAGTCCATAGACACGAGGCCCGGAGTAGGCCCTCAGCCTCAGCCTCAGTTCGTTACACAGCAGAGGCAGTCATTGTGGAGCTCGCAGACATGAAGCCTGGAGCAGCTGGGGCAGGCCACAGGTTCAGCCTCAGTGTCATGGAGAGCAGAGTAAACATCACAGAGCAACGAGCAGAACTGGCCCGACCCCTCGCATCTGCTCCTGAAATGAGGAGAGACCACGTACCACACACTGGAGGCACTGATGATGATGTGGTATGCTTAGGCTTGTTGGTGATGCATATTAAACAGACTGTCTTGCCATGGATGCTGTCAAACATCTTCAATGGCAGCCAACTAGTTAACAACCTTTATTAAGGTAGAGCAGAAATTGATCTTAATCCACCTATTTTTCTCTTGGTGGGAAAAATAATGAGGATATATTCTTATACAATTCAATGCAGTTTGGCTTTAAGGGCTGTTATCAGGCATCAGAAACATAAATCTGAACTAACTGTAGATTTGAAATTTTTAAGTCACCTGCAACGTACATCCAGTAATTGCTTTCCCAAGAAATTATGCTCCATCTGTTAAAAAGAGGGAAAGTATTTTGCAGTGAAAATTTGTGTATTTACAGATACACGTAAAATAGATACATGTGACAGGGCTCTCAGTATTCATGTTGGCCCTTGGGTAACCTAAAGGAAGCTTCTGTAAACAGTTCTTAACTGCAGTAACTGCACAGTAAAGTATGTTGCCTTTAAATCTTTGAGTGCCGGAAGGCCTTGTCATAGATACATCTTCCAAGTATAACATCTGCGGAAATGGTTTGCTATAATATTTGAAAAATGGACTTTGCAGAATTAGAAAATTATCAGGAATGATCCTTCGTTCTGAAAATAAGTAGTACCTGTCAAGTTTTAAATTAATTCTTCCATTCTGGCAAAAATAATTTTTCACATTACACAAATGTGTATTAAGTAAAGGGTTTTTCTTAAGTACCTTGTTAAAAGGAAAACCTTATTTTAGAATGAAATCACGCTGGATTGTTTGAACATATTTGATCCGATATTTGATTCTGTGCAGAGACACATTTTGTAATCTTTAACTTTCCTTGCCTAGCATTGTACATTGTCTACCAAGTTCAAAGTAACTTTTTTTTATCAAAGTATGTATATGTCACCATATACACCCTGAGATTCATTTTCTTGCAGCCCTTCACAGTAGAATAAAAAAATAATAGAATCAATGAAAGAACTATACACAAATGAAAATTGACAAACAGCCAATGTGCAAATAGAGAATAAATAAATAATATTGAGAAAATGAAGTGTAGAATCCTTGAGTTCTATAGGTTGTGGAATCAGTTCAGAGTTGAGGTGGGGGGGAATTATCCACATTGGTCCGGGATCCTGATGGTCAGGGGGTAATCAGGTGCTGTGGCATGCAAGGCAACCAATGGGAAAGTGCTGCTGCATCCCTCAAACAGGCCAGTCAACAGTTGGCACAGCAGAAGCAACTTTCAACTGGCAAATAAATTAAGCCTTCATATTACAATGCCCAAGAATGGAAAAGCCCACAAAAAGCGGTGGATACAAGTGGTGCAATAACTGTTCCTGAACCTGGTGGAGTGGGACCAAAGGCTCCTGCACTCCTTCCCGACGGCAGCAGCAAGAAGTGAGCATGGCCTGGATGGTGGGATCCTTGATGATGGATGCTGTTTTCTTGTGACAGTGCTTCTTGGTGGGAGGGCTTTTCTGGTGATGACTGCATTGCCTCCACAACTTTATGTAAGCTTTTCCATTCTTGGGCATTGTAAGGTGAAGGCTTAATTTACTCACCGGTTGAAAGTTGCTTCCACTGTGCTGATTGTTGACTGGCCCGTTCGAGGGATGCAGCAGCTCTTTCCCTTTGGCTGCCTTGCATGCATGTGCGAGAGACTCATTCCATTTCCTTTGTTTCCAGGGGCTCATCTTCATACTGAGGTCACGACTAGTGCTGAACGACTATTGGGAAAGTATCTGGCTGATATAGGAAGGCCCACATACACACTTAGCTAACTGTCTGTTGAACTTGGGGAGACTTAGCAGCTGTTGAGGTTGAAGTGTTCTTGAATGTTTAGTGTCATAGTTCATGTAACTTACGGTGGCTTAAATGAATACCTGTTTGACTTAGATGTTTGGTCAAATGTTTTACCGATTATAAATAAATAATTGATGTGCTGACTTGTAATCAGTGCCTTCTGTCTCACTTACCAAGCCTATGAACCTGCTTCCTGGTAGTAGGTATTAGTGTTTCCATACAAGGCCATGATGTAATCAGTCAGGATACTCTCCACTGTACATCTATAGAAGTTTGATGAAGTTTTAGTTGGCATGCTGAATCGCCTCATAAGTCTACAATGGATGCAATCTCAGCGGCTCTCTCCCTGGCCTTGGATCACCTGGACAATATCAGTACCTACGTCAGACTGCTCTTTATTGATTACAGCTCAGTGTTCAATGCAATCATACCCTCAGTTCTAACCAACAAGCTCCAAAGCCTGAGCCTCGATACCTCCCTCTGCAATGTGTTCCTTGACTTCTTCGTTGGGAGATTACAGTCATTACAGATCGGAAGTAACATCACTGACAATCAATACTGGTGCACCTCAAGGATGTGTGCGAAACCCACTGCTCTACTTTCCCTATACCCACAACTATGCGGCTAGACACAGCCCAAACGCGTCTATAAATTTGCCAATGACACAACTGTAGTTGGCAGAATATTAAGTGGTGATGAGGAGGCGTACAGGGGTGAGGCAGATCAGCTGGTTGAGTGCTGTTGCAACAACAACCTTGCACTCAAGGTAAGACCAAGGAATTGATTGTGGCTCAGGGGAAGGGGAAGCCGAGGGAACATACACCTGCCTTCATCGAGAGATCAGCAATGGAAAGAGTGAGCAGTTTCAAGTTCCTGGGTGTCAACATCTCTGATGATCTATCCTGGGCTCAACATATTGGTGGAATTACAAAGAAGGCACAGCAGCAGCTATATTTCACTAGGGTTGAGGAGACTTGGTATGTCATCAAAGACACGTGCAAATTTCTACAGATGTACCAAGGAGAGAACATTCCAACCGTGTCCATCATCATCTGGTATGGAGGGGCCACTGCACAGGATTGGAAAAAGCTGCTGAACATTGTAAGCTCAGCCAACTTCATCATGGGCACTAGCCTCCCAAGCTTCGAGGACTTCTTCAAAAGGTGATGGCTCAAGAGACTGGCATCCATTATTAAGGACCTCTCCCCCCACATCGCCCAGGATGTGCCCTCTTCTCATTGCTACCTTCAAGGTCTACTTTAGAAGTAGAGACAAGCCATTCCATCATGAGCACAACAACCTCCATTGTTAGCAACACCTACAAGAAGATGGCATCTATCATTAAGAATCCTCAGCATCTCACTGCTACCATCTAACAGAAGGCACAGAAGCCTGAAGCCCCAAGCCACCAAGTTTAACAACAACTACAACCATCAGGAAATACTTGAACCAATCTACACACCCCAACCCATGTTACACTACAGATCACTTCTTGCATTACCATGGATTTATCTTTGAAGTTATGTTCTGTGCTTTGCCTCTATTACATGCCTGTGATACTGCTGGAAGGAAGTCTTTTGTTGTGGTACTTGTATCTCACTGTACCTGTGCTCATAACAATAAGTTTGACTTGAGACTCGACTTAACTTCCTTAGTAAGCTGGGTCATTCTTCTTCCTCCGTTTTTATTTCTCAGAAGAATATATCTTCCCCGAGTTATGAAATACTTCTTAAGTGTCCAAGCTGCTTGTCTACCATCTTGCTTTATAATCTGTTTTCCCAGTCCACTTAGTTCACCTTTGACTTCATGCCTTCATGATTATCTTTATTCAAACCTAACCTTACTACTCTCAAACTGAATGTGCTCTATCATTGTTCATTTTTCTTCCTCAGAGAACATTTAACACCAGATCATTAATTTATCCGGTTTCAATACATACGCCCTGAATGTGTCAAGTCATTCTTAAGGCTGCTTTTGTCAGTTGGATTTCTTTAATCAATATGCAGATTAAAGTCACTTATGATTAGTGCAAATCTTCCTTTTAAGCAACATTATTTCTGATTTATGCACCATCTGACAGTGCAACTACTGTTAGGGAACTTCTAGGTCACTCCCACCAATGATCTTGTTCCCTCGCCATTTCATATCCCGGCCCAAGCTAATGCTGCATCTTAATCTTCTGCCAAGGATATCTATTTTTTCTGTATAAATGCCATTCTTTATTAGACTTATTCCACCTCATCTTACATTCTGTTTATGCTTCCAGGATGCCAAATTTCCATGGAAAATTCTATTGCCAGTCTGGATCAGCTTTTAACCATGTAAGATGTTTAGATCTATTTTTTATATTTGTACCACCAATTCATCAGTCTTGTTGCAAATGTTGCAAACATTCAGTTAAAGAGCTTTTAATGAGTTTTTTTACCAGTCTTCTCTACATTTGATTCTACTTGCAGACGCGCTGCTTAAGTTTGTACATTCTTTCCCTTACTGTCACTTTTGTTGATATTACCCAGTTTGTTACCCTGCATGATCATCTTGCATTTTCTCTTCAACTCTGAATTTAACTTCCCTTTGCCTGATCCCTCTCAACCACTCCAGTAGTGTAGAGTCCCACTTCGAAAAGTAGCTGCCACAGGGCATCAGGTTGAAACATTCTTGACAAATTAATGTTGTTGAATGTGTTAAGTAGCAGCGAAAGATGTCTGTCAAATCTAGCAACCAGTCGTGTCCAGCTGCGTCATGTAAAAGCTAGTTACGTTATTTCAGAATGAGAATTAGGTTTGTTATCACTGAGATACTGT
Source organism: Mobula birostris (assembly GCF_030028105.1). NCBI lineage: Eukaryota > Metazoa > Chordata > Chondrichthyes > Myliobatiformes > Myliobatidae > Mobula > Mobula birostris. The sequence continues at coordinate 122,277,381 of NC_092379.1, read as the reverse complement.
ATATCATGAAATTTGTTGCTATCAACCCACCGATTTAACATCACAGGACAATTTACAGTGACCAATTAACCTACTAACCGGTATGCTTTTGGAATGTGGGAGGAAACTGGAGTACCCGGAGGAAACCCACGTGCTCACGGAAAGAACGTGCAAATTTTTTACAGAGGATGCCAGAATTGAACTTTGAACTCCAATGCCCCAAGCTATAATAGTGTTGTGCTAACCGCTATGCTACAGTGGCGCCCACAATGCAATACATAAAATATGCAATAAATTACAATAAGAAATACACATAAAAATTAAGTAAGTAATGCAAAAATATTTGTCCATTTTTTATTCCCCAAGGAGGATTTTGTAGGACTAATGCCTCTAGATCCTTGGTTCGTTGATCTTTTGATCAAACATGTAATAAGAAGAGAGTTACAATAGGATACACAGTTCAGCGAATGAAGCACCTTCAATAACTCCAAAAGACTGAGGTTGGGTAAAATACTGAAAGGCTTTTATTCGCTGTACAATACGACCTCCACAGTGAGTGTCTGCCCCCGGACTGAGGGGGAGGGGCAAGGCGAAACACCTTTATACAGGACTCTGTGGGAGGAGCCACAGGGGCAGTCAGCAGAGGAGCGTGTCCAGACAGTTAACCCAGTTACAACATATATATATGGTTCACCACAGCAGAATCGTCCAATATTTAAATACCATAACTTGTAAGGCTGTCTTTTTGAAATCCCTGGCTGAACTAAATCAGAAGGTTACTATTAGCTGCATTTCATAGAACTTTGCCTTCAGCATTGAAATGGGTTCCAGAGCAAATAACCAGACTGAACTGGTGGCAAAGCTAAGAGACTTGTCCAAGGAAACAATTGCTCGCTCAGAAGGAGGCTTGAGCCAAGCTCAAAATAACTGTAAGGAGCAATTGTAAAACTCCCTTTAAAAATGGTCTTTTTCTGAGATTTTTGGTCCTAGACTAGATCCATTTCATCCTGACGTTAAGCAACAAGAGGCAGTGGTCTGGTGGTATCCCTCTGTTTCCCTGGATACTTGAGTGTTGAGACTCCAAGTGGCGGGGGATCTAGAAACTTCAAATAAGGGAAGGGAATTATCCTGTTGTTGGTGGTTCATGTCTTGTGATTTAAGGCCCCTGTCCAGATTGTTTGGCACTGTAGTCCAATTCTCAGAACTGCTGCAGTAGTGCACTGTTTTTCACTATTACTTTCCAGGATACTGGAGGAGATTTGATTAATTAAATTTACAAAGTGTTTTATTGAACATAAGAATTTACAAAAAAACTTGTGTCATTTCTCTGCTGTGCGCCTACCACACAGAGACAAGCAGACAGCTTCTCTGGTGGAAGAGATTTTCCAGAAGCTTTTCCCTGAGTATTGATGTAATAAATACAGAAAGCTGTTTGTCACATGCTCCAATCCTTGAAGGAATATGTAACCAATGTTGTATAAGCCACATGTTACATTCCTTTAATGATGAAAAACAAGAAGAAGAGACAGATCTTCACAATAACTGTCCAGTTCCAATGTACAGAAACTCCTCCAGATACATGGGCTGATTGACTATCCTTTCAGATGCTGTTCTATATCCATTCTGCCAATATTGGATGCTCACCCCACTGTGACCTGGTATAATATGTGGGCTAGTCTACTGTGAGCTACCACTCTCTGCAAGCTCATCTGATGGTATGATTTGGGCTTCATCCTCAAGAGTGGTAGGTCTGTGACACATCTGTGAAGTGATGTAGCTGATTCCTTATTGCCACTCCCCAGGATCCTGTCATGCTATATTCAGATCAAACTCACTTGCTCAATATGTTACTTCCAACTACTTGCATGGCATATTGCTGCTCTATAATGATGAAATCTACATTGTAGGTATTGTGATTCTTTGAGTTCCCCAACCTCACAGAACATTTCCCAAATGGCTTCAGATTAGTCTTGTTGGTTTTAATAGCACCATCATGATTTTCTGAATTCACTCATTGTTTTGAAATTGAGTTGGAAAAAAATCACAGCCTCAACACCTAACCTGTGTTCAACTTGTACTCTGAAACTGAGCCTGTCTGTGTCCCTGTACAGCTCATTTTGTCCACACTGGCAATTTCAATGTCCTCTTTATTGTGCAGAGTTTGCAGGAATGATTTCAATCCGTATCATACACTCATATTGCCATCTGTAATACTTGCATCATCTATTCCACCTTGGCTGTACTTCCTTATCTGTTTAACTCCACTTTTTGTCTTGTACTTTCTGTGCTTCTTGCTGTTGACAATTGAACAATTCTGACCAGGCTTTTGATTTCCAGTGCATGCTTTCTCGTAATATTTATTTTCTCAGGCTGGACCGTTGGATTGCACGAACAATCTGATGTCTGATGAAATATGCAATCGTGACAATTTCTGCCAAAAATAATTAGCTGTCTAGAAAGTCTCAAAGGAATTCCCTTGTTCCTGATTGGTTGTAAAGAAGCAGCAAATGGGCAGTTGTTTCATTACTTGGTGGTTTTTAGGGTTCATCCAAGGGATTTATGTTATGGTACAATTCTCCGCTGTGTGTATGACATGACATGATTACAACTTTCCTCTATTTTGGTTTATTTTGCTTAGCCTGTTCAACTAATGTAAACTCTTCCCTCTATTTTGTCAATTCTGTAGGTAAGTTATTTGCCTGAAATTTGAATAGATCTGGTACCCTTATATGTTCTGTGATGTAGAACTTCATGTGACTATCAGCACACACTCACATCTTTAATCTCCATGAGTTTCAAAAACAGTTCAAATTTTATGATTTATTAACCAGCACTTACTTATATCGTATATCATAGTTGTGGTCAAAGATAGTGGAGGACAGACAGATAAATTAAACCAATAAAAAACTTTACTGAACAAAAGAACTTGAGAAAAGACATCATTGCTTTCATTCCTGTGTGCCTCATACACAAAGACTTTCTGGAAACTTCTCCCGTAAACATTTTGCAATGTGTTTCTCGAGTGGATAGTCTAATTTACTCTACATTAACTGAATATGACATATATTACATTACTTGTTATAACGGTGAGGCAGAATTGGGTGTGGCTACTGGTTTAAGATGGCACTGGTGAATCTCAGAGACTTTTCGCTGGTGGCTAGCGAAACAAGAAAATAACTAAGTACTTTGTTATTCACACTTTTTCTGGTAAACGGTCATCGCAAGTAATCTGTATCTTCCCTTTGGACTTGGAGGCAATACGATGTGGCTGAACCAAGGTGAAGTGAGGCGGAGGGCCCAGCGCCGAGAGTACGGAAGGCCCAAGGCTCGATTGATTTAAGCAGCCTACTGATTTGAAAAGGTGAAGTACTGGCCAAATTGAGGCAGCGAGGTCCAGGCGCCAGAGCATTTCGTGGCGACTGAACCTGATGTTTGGACGTCAATTTAAGCACCGGGCCAGGTTGAAAAGGTTAGGGTGTCAGTGCCCGAGGTGAGGGACTGGCCAGTTCAGCTGGCTGTCCCACGTCGTTTACTTGGCTCTGCACTGAACTATAGGTCTCGGACTCTCTTTGTGCACTTCAGTTCAGAATGCTACTTGCTTGCGATTATTGCTTGCATGATTTGTTTTGTTGCCTCTCTGCACATTGGGTGTTCGACGGTCTTTTTTTTAATATGGTTTCATTTGGGTTTCTTTTGTTTTGTTAGAAAACTAATCTCAAGGTTGTATGATGTGTATGTAATGCGCTGTAAGACTTCACTGCTAATGTAATGGCCTCTCTGTAATGATTCACTGCGAATGTAATGGCTTCTCTGTACCAGCAATGTTTGGGTTATGACTAAAGATAACGAGGGTTTTGGAATGTGTGCCATCCAATGACAGGCATGTTGTTTCTTTCTTGTGGGGCTGAGAGAAGGGATTTGTGGTCTTTTGTTTGGCAGAAGAGGGAGAGAGAAGATGCCAGAACGGGGAAGTCGTAGACTGCAGGACAGAGAGGGCTTGGAATGGGGTCGGGAGTTAATGCCCGGGGAGAAAATTGATGGAGAATGAGCAGACGAGAAAACCATGAGCTCCAACATTGCGAAATAGACTGTTTCATGAGAATGGGCCCTCTTTCTTTTTTTTTGTTTACTAACCCTATAGTCAAATTAAGAATTATAAAGCTCTATCTTTCAATTGCATATTGTGTACTGTTTGTTATTTTGTGGTTACTGATTTGTAACAGGGGACACATCACGCAGCATCCACCCAAACAAAATCTCTCAAGTTTGGCCAGGCCAGAGGCTGTATTTCTCTATAGTAAGCCGATAGCCAGACCTGAGGGTTACATATACATACTTCGATAATACATGTACTTGGAACTGAACTTTGAATTTTCAACTGCAGAAAATTAAGAATTCTAGATGAGAACCTCTTTCAATCGTCACTTATTCCTGTCGGCTGCATTAAGATCGAAGGGTGGCATGTGATAAGCTGAGCATCTACCGAGCCTATGTCTGTGAGTGTGCTTTCCACTGATGTTGATATCGTTACTTACCACAGTTAATAAGCTACCCAGGCAATTACCAAGTTCTGAAATGCAGCTATCTGATTTTTCAGAAAAGCTGACGGATTGGCATCTGGCCACTCGTTCGTTTGGAATGTGATTCGGAAGTGTGCCCAGAACCAGGGTCAGAGTCTGCGCTGAAGTGGAATTAAGGTCCAGAGTGTTATGGATCAGGAATGTAATGAGAGTTGCTGCCAGAGCTGGAGTCACAGTTTCTGAACAATTCCCACTCCTTTTAAGCTTACCAGGTTCACTGAGCTACTTATGCTGCCAAGAAAACAAATTGAACTAAAAGTTTGGGTATTAGTAGGAGTAACAACTAATAGTCTGTAAAAACCTACTGGTTCAGCACTACCAAAGTCCCACAGGTGTCAGATTATTGGCAGCATCAGAAGTGTGGTACAACATAAAAAGCCTCCTGGAAATGCTTGAACAACTGTTGCACGCTATTCCATGATGCGCTTCAAAACTTACAGTCCAGTTGTATTTAAGACAAAATCAAGGAACTTGTCAGCAAGTTACTTCTTGAAGATCTCAATCGTCCCTGATAACTACACCTGCGAAAGGTGCATCCAGCTGCAGCTCCTGACAAACTGAGTTAGGGAACTGGAGCTGGAGCTGGATGAACTTCGGATCATTCGGGAGGCAGAGGCAGAAATAGAGAGGAGTTACAGGGAGATAGTCACCCCTAAGAGTCAGGAGACAGATAGCTGGGTGACTGTCAGGAAAAGGAAGGGGAATAGACAGAATGAGCAGAGCACCCCTGTGGCCGTTCTCACCAATAATAAGTACATCGTTTTGGATACTGTTGATGGTGACGACCTACCAGGGACAAGTTACAGTGGTTGCATCTCTGGCACTAAGGTGGGACCCTCAACTCAGAAGGGAAGGAGGGAAAAGAGGAGAGCAGTAGTGATAGGGGATTTGATAGTTAGGAGGACAGGTAAGAGGTTCTGTGGAAGAGATCGAGAATCCCGGATGGTCTGGTGTCAAGGTCCGCAATATCTCAGATCGAGTTCTCGGTATTCTCAAGAGGGAGGGTGAGCAGCCAGATGTCGTGGTCCATGTAGGGACCAATGACGTAGGTAGAAAGAGTGAGGAGGTCCTGAAAGGTGAGTTTAGGGAGTTAGGTGCCAAGTTAAAGGACAGGACCTCCAGGATAGCAATCTCAGGATTGCTACTAGTGCCACATGCAGGTGGGTTTAGAAATAGTAAGATAGCACAGATCAACACGTGGCTGAAGACATGGCGCAGGAGGGAGGGCTTCAGATTTATTGGGCAGTTTTCCAGGGAAGGTGGGACCTGTTCTGGTGGGATGGTCTACATCTGAACTGGAGGGGTACAAATGTTCTTGCAGGTAGGTTTGCTAGAGAGGCTCTGGTGTATTTAAACTAGATATGAGGAGGGAGGGGAACCAGAGTGTAGTAATAGATGTAGGGAAGAAGAAAGAAAAAGAATATAGTAAAGTCGTTTGCACCGTTAGTGATAAACAGAGAGTAAGAGGTGGAAAATTTCTTAAATGCATTTATTTTAATGCTAGGGGCATTGTAAGAAAGGTGGATGAGCTTAAAGCATGGATTGATACCTGGAAGTATGATGTGGTAGCTGTTAGTGAAACATGGTTACAGGAGTGGTATGATTGGCAACTTAATGTTCCTGGATTTAATTGCTTCTGGTGTGATAGAATCAGAGGGACAAGAGAGGGAGGTGTTGCATTGCTTGTCAGAGAAAATATTACACCGGTGCTCTCTCAGGATAGATTAGAGGGTTCGTCTAGGGAGGCTATTTGGGTGGAATTGAGGAATGGGAAAGGTGTAGTAACTCTTATGGGGGTGTATTATAGACCACCAAATGAGGAGCGAGAATTGGAGGAGCAAATTTGTAAGGAAATATCAGATATTTGTAGTAAGCACAAGGTTGTGATTGTGGGAGATTTTAATTTTCCACGCATAGACTGGGAAGCCCATACTGTAAAAGGGCCGGATGGTTTGGAGTTTGTAAAATGTGTGCAGGACAGTTTTTTGCAGCAATACATAAAGGTACCAACTAGAGAAGGGGCAGAGAGTGGTGGTGGATAACCATTCGTCAGATTGGAGGCCGGTGACTAGTGGACTGCCTCAGGGATCTGTACTGGGTCCAATGTTATTTGTCATATACATTAATGATCTGGATAATGGGTGTTATATTGGATGAGTAAGTATGCAGATGATACTAAGATAGGTGGAGTTGTGGATAAAGCTTGCAGAGAGATTTAGGCCAGTTAGAAGAGTGGGCTGAAAGTTGGCAGATGGAGTTTAATGCTGATCAATGTAAAGTGCTTCATTTTGGTAGGACTAATCAAAATAGGACATACATGGTAAATGGTAGGGCACTGAAGAATGCAGTAGAGCGGAGGGATCTAGGAATAATGGTGCATAGTTCCCTGAAGGTGGAATCTCATGTGGATAGGGTGGTGAAGAAAGCTTTTGGTATGCTGGCCTTTATAAATCAGAGCATTGAGTATAGGAGTTGAGATGTAATGTTGAAATTGTACAAGGCATTGATGAGGCCAAATTTGGAGTATTGTGTACAGTTTTGGTCACCAAATTATAGGAAAGATGTCAACAAAATAGAGAGAGTACAGAGAAGATTTACGAGAATGTTACCTGGGTTTCATCTCCTAAGTTAAGAGAAAGGTTGAACAAGTTGGGTCTTTATTCTTTGGAACGTAGAAGGTTGGTGGGGTGGGGGGACTTGATAGAGGTATTTAAAATTATGAGGGAGATAGATAGAGTTGACGTGGATAGGCTTTTGCATTGAGAGTGGGGAAGATTCAAACAAAAGGACATGAGTTGAGAGTTAAAGGGCAAAAGTTTAGGGGTAACATGAGGGGGAACTTCTTTACTCAGAGAGTGGTAGCTGTGTGGAATGAGCTTCCAGCAGAAGTGGTTGAGGCAGGTTCGATGTTGTCATTTAAAGTTAAATTGGACAGCGATATGGACAGGAAAGGAATGGAGGGTTATGGGCTGAGTGCAGGTCGGTGGGACTAGGTGAGAGTAAGAGTTCGGCAGGTACTAGATGGCCTGTATCCGTGCTGTAATTGTTGTATGGTTATATGGTTATAAAGTAGGATCATTGGTCATGGGAACATCTCAGTGGTGGGGTTAGTGAGTGTAAACCCTTTTGTCCAAGTTCCTGATGGTTCAGCAGCAGTAATTGTTCTTGAACCTGGTAGTGTGAGTCCTGAACTCTGGTACCTTCTACCTGATGGTAGCTGCCAGAAAAGAGCGTGGCCTGGGTGGTGAGGATCTCTGGTAATGAATGTTGATTTCCAACGACAATATTTCATATGGATGTGCTCAATCTTTAGGAAGGATTTACTTGGGATACAGAGGTTTGAAATTTGAAATAAAATCAGAAAAAAAGAAGCTGGAAATACATACACCACAGGTCAAGCAGAGAGAAAAACAGTTTGCTTTTCCGATCAACACACACAGAATGCTGGAGGAACTCAGCAGGTCAGGCAGCATCTATGGAAAAAAGTAAATAGTCGATGTTTTGGTCTGAGACCCTTCATCAGAACGGCAAAAAGAGAGGAGAAGTCAGAGCAAGAAGATGGAGCGTGGAGAGAAGTACAAGGTGGCAGGTGAGAGGTGAAACTGGGAAGATGAAGGGACTGAAGAGCTGGGAAATTGATTAGTGAAAGAGGTGAAGGGCTGGAGGATGGGGAATTCGATAGGAGAGGATAGAAGACCATGGAAGAAAGAAAAGGGAGATGAGCAACAGAGGTAGGTGATGCGCAGGTAAGAAGATAAAGTGAAAGAGAGAAACAGAATGGGAAATGGTAAAGGGTTGGGGGGCAATTACTAGCCATATCAGTTCAATGGCCTTTCACCTGTATCTTGTTCAGAAGGAAGCGTAGTGGCCTGAAGTACTAACTCTCTCAAAAACTTCTATGGATGTACCGTGGAGAGCGTTCTGACAGGCTGTGTCACTGTCTGGTATGCGGGGGTGGGGCTACTGCACAGGACCGAAAGAAGCTGCAGAGGGTTGTGAATCTAGTCAGCTCCATCTTGGACACTAACCTTCAAAGTACCCAGGACATCTTTCGGAAGCGGTGCCTCAGAAAGGCAGCATCCATTATTAAAGACCTCCAGCACCCAGAACATGCCCTTTTCTCACTGTTACCATCAGGTAGGAGGTACAGAAGCCTGAAGACACACACTCAGCGATTCAGGAACAGCTTCTTCCCCTCTGTCATCCAATTCCTGAATGAACCTTGAACCCTTGGACACTACCTCGCTTTTTTAATGTACAATTTTTCTGTTTTTGCACGATTTTAATCTATTCAATATATGTATACTGTAATTGATTAATTGATTCATTATTATTATTATTTATTATTATTTTTTTCTCTTCTAGATTATGTATCGCATTGAACTGCTGCTGCTGTTAACAAATTTCATGACGCATGCCGGTGATAATAAACCTGATTCTGATTCTGATTCTCTTTGACTCTACAGACGCTACATGAATATGTCTAGTACTTCCAGCAGGTTGGAGGGAAACATAAATAGATAAAAGGATAATACCAGACTGTGTCTTGAATACTATCTGGAGACACAAACAACACAACGTTGCTGTAATTTAGCCTATTCACAATTTATTATTTGATACAGGCCCCACAGTACGTTCAATTTGCTGCAGAGAAAGGGTCTAGCGACAGATGAAAGGCATCCAGCACCTCTGGAAAGCGAGGGGCATCTCTGATGTGGATGCCCACTTCCTTGCATTCTCGGCATACTGCAGTGGCTCATTACTGCTGTCCTCTGAGAAGGTTATAGTTTCAGCCATGTATGGAACTGAGCTTGCCATGAGGAAATCAGCCTTTCTTTATTTAGCTTCAACTATATCAAAGAGAATAAACTTATTATTAACAATGAAGGGTTTATTCTGGTAACGCAGTTAATCAAATCAAACATGGTGTTTGGAACAAAGGGGAAAACATACAAGCAAAACATTTGTTGACATATGACCTTATGCAACACAATATTTTAAACTTCAAATACACTCGAAGTGTTGAAGGATTACTGCAAATGCCAGAGAAGTGCAGAATAGTTTACACAGAAAAAGAATTTGTGTGCAGGACTGTGAATGATTTACATGATAATCTATTATTAGCAAGTAGATTATGGTACATTTCATGAATAGTGGGTTCGCTGTTCTGAAAAATTAATAAGAATAAAATAATCAGCCTATTTATTAATTCACGATTATTCAGTCTTTGAAAATGCCTCTATCTAGTGTGGTGGATTCTAGATCTAATCACCCATGCACTTCAACTGGAGAAGTGTTTAATTTAGTCAGGCAAGAACTCAATACTGTAATATATTTTCTATTCTGTTCATTTTATTCATTAACTTTTCAACACTTCCTTGATTTTCTGATCTATTTCTGACTTTCCCGTAACGCTTATGGAATTGTGTTATTCGTTCCTGCCACTGTCATTTGAGAAATTGTATGGTCTCCCTGTGACTGTGTGGGTTTCCTTCGGGTGACTGTAAGATCAGAAGATATAGGAGCAAAATTAGGCCATTTGGCCCATTGAGTCTGCTCCACCATTTCGTCATGACTGATCCATTTCCTTCTCAGCCCCAATCTCCTGCCTTCTCTCCGTATCCCTTCATGCCCTAATTAATCAAGAATCTATCAACTTCTGCATTAAGTATACACAATGACTTGGCCTCCACAGCCACTTGTGGACATGAATTCCATAGACTCACCACTCTCTGACTAAAGAAATTTCTCCTTATCTCTATTCTAGAAGGACTCCCCTCTATTCTGAGGCCATATCCACCGGAGATAGACTTCCCTACAACAGGAAACGTCCTCTCCACATCCATTCTGTTGAGGCCTTTTAATATTTGATAAGTTTCAATGAGGTCACCCATCATTCTTCTGAATTCCAGTGAGTAGAGGCCCAGGGCCATCAAATGCTCCTCAGTTGACAAGCCTTTCAATCCTGGAATCCTTTTTGTGAACCTAATTTGAACTGTTTTTAATGTCCCCATATCCTTTCTTAGATAAGAGGCCCAAAACTGCCCACAATACTCCACATTACATCCTTGCTTTTATATTCTAGTCCTCTTGAAATGAATGCTAACATTGCATTTGCCTTCTTCACCACAGACTCAACCTGAAAATTAAACTTTAGGGAATCTTGTATGTGGATACCCAAGTCCCTTCGCACCTCAGATTTTTGAATTTACTCTCCATTTAGAAAATAGTCTGTGCTTTTATTTCTTCTGCCAAAGTGGATGACCATACACTTCCCAATCACAAACAAGAGAAAATCTGCAGGTGCTGGAAATCCGAGCAACACGCACAAAATGCTGGAGAAACTCAGCAGGCCAGGGAGCATCCATGGGAAAAAGTACAATCGCTGTTTTGGGTCCAGACCTTTGGCAGAACTAGAGAAAAAATGATGAGCAGTAGATTTAAAATGTGGGGGAGGGGAGAGAGAAACACAAGGTGATGGGTGAAACCGGGATGAAGTAAAGAGCTGGGAAATTGATTGGTGAAACAGACACAGGACTGGATAAGGGGAAGTCCAGTAGGAGAGGACAGCGGGCCATGGAAGAAATAAAAGAGGGGAGGAGCACCAGACGGAGGCAATGGGCAGGCAAGAAGATAAGGTGAGATAGGGAAAAGGAAATTGGGAATGGTGAAGGGGGAGGGGCCATTACTGGAAATTTGAGAAATCAATGTTCATGTCATCCTGATACTGCATTCCATCTGCCACTTCTTTGCCCATTCTCCTAATCTGTGGTTTCCTCCCACAGTCCAAAGACCTACCAGTTTGTAGGTTGATTGGTCATTGTAAATTGTCCTGTGATTAGGCTAGGGTTAAACTGGGGGTTGCCGGGTAGTGTGACTCGAAGGGCCAGAAGGTCCCATTCTATGTCATATTTCAATCAATCAATCAATAAATAAATAAATATGACATCAATGTTTTTTACCAAAAAAATCAAGTTTGATTTCGTTGATTATTTTAGAAAGATAAACAATTTCATCCAACATTGTTACATACGTTCTTTACTCTCTTACTTATACCAAGTAAAGACAAAAAAAAGATACTTATATTCAAGTAATGCCTAGTCACATAACTGAATCACTGTGTTAGAGTGTAGACAACATATAAAGATAAAAAAAATACAGGAAAGTAATGCCACCAATATTCCATGGTTAGCAAGCAATAAGTAATCAGTTTATAGGTATTGGCTAAGAACAGTGCCATAGAGGATGCAAGTTGAATTAGTATGAATTCTCTGACAATTAATGCGTTAAGCTATCTCAGAATACCTAATGTGCTTTTATTCTCATTTATAAACTTTATTTTGACGATTCTCAAATTTAGTGGTCCACCTTTTTACAAGCTAGTGAGAAATTTAATACATCACAAGCAATATACTTTTCATTCATATTTCTAATTTATTTATTAATATTTTCTGCATGCTTGTCAAACCTGGTGCCTTTACTCCGTAGGTTATTGGATGAAATTATGCACAAAATGGTTGGAGCTGAGGTTAATGTAACTAGGATGGGTCACCGCTGATGGGAAATGGAAAACACACTTTTCATCATTAATATAAATCAGAAAATAGCTCTGTTGGTATTAATTTCCAATATCCATGCCTCAATGACTGACAAAAGGTTATGATTATCCTATAGTGTAGCACCGTTAAGTAATTCTGTACAAGGCCATTCTGAGGACAAGATGGTGAGATCAGTCTCTGAATTGATAGCTTATTTTCTAGAACTCCTCCTGCACATTCCCACAGTCTCCAGAGATAACATATTCATCACACATTTATAACAAAGAACAGACTTATCCAAAGGAAAAACATTGACTTAGAATTACTTCCAGTGCATGACTTAAACTGGACTTACAGCTGCAAGTAAATTACAAACATCATTTTCTTTTTACCATACATGTGGCCACAGATCCTAGTTAAATGTCAGTGTAGGAAAGAAAAGATTAAAACATTAGTTTCAGCAACAGGTGTAAGTTGTATATCTTGCCCAACTTAGTTCTCTTATTGTAAAGATGTATAGTCTTTAAGATTCTATCTTTTAAAACTGGTTTGTGCTGGAGATCTGTTTGGGTATAAAATTAAAACCTAACCCAAACAAATCTGGCCACAGGCAATTAGAACCTGAGCCAAACCTGAGGTCTTGCAGTTCTTTAGATACCTGATCTGAACCCAACACATGTAGTTGGGTTCCGTTACACTTGGGTTGGGTCCCAGGGCGCAGAGCGAAGCCATATACTGAGATATAGGAACTACTTCCTATGCTGCCTGAATGCTTCTGTCCTTTTTATGGGTAGTCAGTCCTACAACATCCACTGTACCAAGGCTGTTACATTTTAATCCTAAAGAGCCTGTCTGACCAATTCCAAGCCAAACCCAAGGACCAATAATATTTTTGATACCTATGCTGACCAGCGTCATCATATATAGATAGGCGTTAATAGGCTCAGAGATTATCTAGGCTTTAGTCTGAGTATTATTTTTCTCTCTATTTTTAATATTCTATACTGAAACTGTTAACTCTTTTCACGTATGTTTCCAAAAGCACTGGTCTTGTTCATTATTTCCCCCATGTGTTCATTCCTCAACGTAGTGAATAGTTGGAGGCTAGCTAATCTGAAACACCAAGCCAGACGATTCCCTATCCCAAATGCTACTTTCTAGTAGGATTCACTGAACAGTACCTGAGAGGACAATCCATGTATCTTCTCCTGCTCCATAGCAATGTCATATTCAGGGCAATGTGTAAATAAGCTTACTGTTGGGAAGAATTAACTAGTAGTCACATAAATGGGAGTATCAGTAATTCTTCAATCTGCCTAGACACACTGGAGTACTGACACATCTCTGGTTTATTTTATAAGTACTTTACAAAATGGATCTTGGATAAGCAATGGAAAACGAAATGCTATATCGAAGAGTGGGAATTTGTCTGTAACTGCACACCATAGTGTGAATATTACTGATTAGTTTTTTGTTTCAGATTACAGGAACTGTAAAGCCTGAGCTGTACACAGGTCATCAATCAAACACATGTTGCAGTTATAAATGTTTCCTTTTAGGGATTTTGTCTTGTTTTAATTGGTGTGTTAAGTCATGTAATATAGTGTTCTCTTTAAATATTTAAATTTGTGACACTTTACAAATTAATCTCAACTTTCTGGCAAGTGCATTTCAAAATGAGTTTTTGCATTAAGCAAGTGACTATCTGAAATTTCCAAATGAGGATTTATTCTGTCATGCACACATTCTAAAAGAGCTGTGTTTATTTTCTTTAAAACTTTCAGAGTCCTCTTTGAATCTTTTATATAAAATTGTTTCAAACTCAGTTGCTCCTTTCTGATCTGTTGTTCCTTTGTGGCTTTTATTCCCCCAGGTTTGGCTTGCATTGAGTTCATGGTTCAAGATAATTCTCCAGTATCCAACCAAATGTCCACCCCCTCTGGAAAGTTCTGGAAAGTGTGCTGTTCAGCTTTTGAGAGATCACTTTTGAGCAGAATCTTTTCTGTTCTCAACATCTACGTGCGCACGTTATCCCTTGGGTATCAGTTGATCGCATTAAGGATGAGCATAAGTGACTGATTATGTGTTATGTGTGTTAATTATATGTACTGTGTTGTGCTCACAGCCAGGACCCAGGCTGTAAGAATAGGGGATAAGCTCTCCGCTACAATCACTCTGAGCACCGGTACCCCACAAGGCTGTGTACTCAGCCCCCTGCTGTACTCACTGTACACCCATGATTGTGTAGCCAAGTTTCCATCGAACTCAATATATAAGTTTGCTGATGACACCACAATTGTAAGCCATATCTTGGGTCATGATGAATTTGAGTACAGAGAGGAAATTAAGAACCTGGTGGCATGGTGCGAAGACAATAACCTATCCCTCAACGTCAGCAAGACGAGGGAATTGGTTGTTGACTTTAGAAGGAGTAGCGGACCGCACGACCCCATTTACATCGGTGGTGTGCAAGTGGAACAGGTCAAAAGCTTTAAATTCCTCGGGGTCAATATCACAAATGACCTGACTTGGTCCAACCAAGCAGAGTCCACTGCCAAGAAGGCCCACCAGCGCCTTTACTTCCTGAGAAAACTAAAGAAATTTGGCCTGTCCCCTAAAACCCTCACTAATTTTTATAGGTGCACCGTAGAAAGCATTCTTCTAGGGTGCGTCACAACCTGGTATGGAAGTTGTCCTATCCAAAACCGGAAGAAGCTGCAGAAGATTGTGAACACAGCCCAGCACATCACACAAACCAATCTTCTGTTCCTCACTTTACACCGCACGCTGTCGGAGCAGTGCTGCCAGGATAATCAAGGACACGACCCACCCAACCAACATACTTTTCGTCCCCCTTCCCTCCGGGAGAAGGCTCAGGAGTTTGAAGATTCGTATGGCCAGATTTGTGAACAGCTTCTTTCCAACTGTGGTAAGACTGCTGAACGGATCCTGACCTGGATCTGGGCCGTACCCTCCAAATATCCAGACCTGCCTCTCGGTTTTTTTGCACTACCTTACTTTCCCTTTTCTGTTTTCTATTTATGATTTATAACTTAAATTTTTAATATTTACTATCGATTTGTACTCCAGGGAGTATCTGGAGTATTGTGTTCAGTTTTGGTCACCAAATTACAGGAAGGATATAAATAAGGTTGAAAGAGTGCAGAGAAGGTTTACAAGGATGTTGCTGGGACTTGAGAAACTCAGTTACAGAGAAAGGTTGAATAGGTTAGGACTTTATTCCCTGGAGCATAGAAGAATGAGGGGAGATTTGATAGAGGTATATAAAATTATGATGGGTATGGATAGAGTGAATGCAAGCAGGCTTTTTCCACTGAGGCAAGGGGAGAAAAAAACCAGAGGACATGGGTTTAGGGTGAGGGGGGAAAATTTTAAAAGGAACATTAGGGGGGGCTTCTTCACACAGAGAGTGGGGGGAGTATGGAATGAGCTGCCAGAGGAGGTGGTAAATGCGGGTTCTTTTTTAATATTTAAGAATAAATTGGACAGATACATGGATGGGAGGTGTATGGAGGGATTTGGTCCGTGTGCAGGTCGGTGGGACTAGGCAGAAAATGGTTCGGCACAGCCAAGAAGGGCCAAAAGGCCTGTTTCTGTGCTGTAGTTTCTATGGTTTCTATGGAGCGCGAAGCGCAGAATCAAATATTGCTGTGATGATTGTATGCTCTAGTATCAATTGTTTGGCGACAATAAAGTAAAGTAAATTGGTTATTGATTAGTAAGCATGTTAAAAGCTATGGGGAGAAGGTGGTTGTGAAGGAAAAATAAATCACCCATGATTAATTGGTGGAGCACACTTGATGGGTGATTGGCCTAATCCTGCTCCTCATTTCTCATGGTCCTTATTGGAGCAGTATAAAAAGGTTAAGGAGGGAGTAGTATGAGAAATAAAGTGACAGACATCAAGAAACTCGAGCTCACCTTTGAAGACTGGATGGTGGCGTTCACCCAATCTCCATTTGTTTTTTCCCAAGATAGAGGAGACTACATCATGGGCATTGAATACTGACCAGTAAATTGGAAGTGGAAGAAATGTTTGGTTTCCTAAGTGGGAGATAGGGGAGAGGTAAAAAGGCAGTTTTTGTATTTCGTGCATAGTAAGATGCCATAGAAAGGAGAGTAGATGTTGATGGAGATGGAAGAGTGAGCCAGCTAGATATCACTGCATGAACAGCCCTTCAGAATGCTGAGATACTAGGGGAGGGGAAAGTATGTTTGGTGATATGCCACGTAGCTTTTCAATTAGTATCCTTACCATGAACTCTGAAAGATGTTCACTGATTTACCTGTCCTGAAACACCTCTTCTGATAATATCTTCTCACGTCTTATACATCCCATGATCTCTTAAGCTTCTTAATACCCTGAAGTGTAATTCTGTTACTTCAAGATTTTTGGTTTAATGCCACTGCACATGATATGCAGTCAACTACATCTTAAAAATATGAACTGGATAAATGTGTACAGTACATCTGTAGAAAAAAGTGGGGATGGCATTAATGTTGCATAGATTATGTAACAAAATAGTTCAAACACCATGTGCAAATTGGTTTCAGTGCTTGTAACTCTTACGTTTTTGTGTTACGATGACAAGCATTGATATTCCAAATTGATTTCAAGTGATTTTTAAACCTACACTTTAAACCACAAATTATCCATTTGGAGAGTAGGGATATAATGGTTCAAGTGAGAGAGGGGCTATGGATTTTTTGGTTTGTATATTAGTGGATAAAATTGCTGAAATCCCTAGCAACTGTTACCCTAATTACTCCTGGTGAAAATAATGACTAAAACTCTTCTTGCACTTCTTCTGCTATTCAAGTGGGCTTTCATGTGCTCCCAGGGTAATCAAATGCATCCCAAATAGTCTTTGTGCACTTTGAGTAATCATGGGCGAGACATTCCCAAGTGCAGAGTGGCTATTGCATTTTCTCAAGTTTGAACATCCTTGAATGGTTTTTCCCTGTTCTGGGTGACCCCTATCCCTTTGCAGAGCTTGGAATAGAATATCTTTCTTAGGAGCTTAACATTGAAGATGTGAACAATGTGGCCTACCCTATCGAGCTAACCAAATGTAACAGAGGACACAGTGCTGGGGATGACAGTCTGTGAGAGGATTCCTCCAGTTTATTTCAGTGGTAAAGCAGAAATATCTTAAGCTATTAAACAAGAAGCTTAACCTTCTCAAAAAGATAACCCTTACATTTTTAAGGTTTTAGTTTTAATTAAACAAACTTGGCCCAATTTTGTTGTCCAAGATATTTATTTAATTTTAAGCTTCCACTGTTTGTTTTAAGCATAGCCAAATCTACTCAAATTGCTGTTTCATGAGACTACCAGCATTACTGTCCAAGTATTGACTAGAATGTGCCATTCATTTCAACAGTCCTGTGTGTTCTTGATGCTGCTTCAAATTTGGTCCTTCGTAAAGCTTTGAGAGCAATTAGAACATAGTCTCTCTGCCCCTTCCAAGTCCACCCACAACATCTCCACCAGACGATACTATAGTCCCAGCAAACTAAATCAAACCAGACACCGTTGCATTCTGCAGTTCTGCATTATAATTCCTGCAGAGAAATGTACTTATGTAGGTAGCCACAACAATAACCATCATTTACATGGTATCCTTATTGTGGAAAAAGTTGCTTCAGAGATCTAAGAAACCCTTTATGTCTGTTTGTCCTAATTCAGCAAAGATGTAACAAAACTGTCAATGTCGACTTCCAGCAATTCCAATTTACTTGGGTTCTAGTTTCCAGTTCTCTCCCACAAAATGACTCTGAATAGCCTAGGAAACATAGCTGTGAGAATAAGCTAATTCAGAATGCAAAATGAACTGATTAACTAAACTATTGCAGCTCATGAAAACTGACAATTTTCCAAAGTATTGTTCAAAAAGCATCTGCTGGTATCTCATCAATGTCATTACTTGTATATGAGCTCAGACAATAAAGGCTGGCAGGCAATTGAAAGATGAATGCAATGAAGCCAAGGCAGATCATATGCTCATTAGAGCATAAGCAGAGATAATTGAAGTAGAAATACTGACTGATTTATCCCTACTGATGCGAATTATGACAGCTCTACTATTGGCAGAGCTAACTCATCATGGAACAGACATTAATCCAGGACATTGTCGCCATTCATTAATTGTCTTATTGTGCTGTGAGAAGACAGTAACACTGGATTTGTAGTGCCTGTGTTAGAAGGCACCCTGAAATAAATAGTGCAATCATCTAATAGGCCGGTACAAAATGCAAACAGCACTTCATAAGCTCCAGGCTTCAAGCCCTTCCACCTCCTCTCTGTAGGCTGTCTCTTTGTTGTTGGTGATGAGCCCCACCGCTGTTGTATCATCAGCAAGCGTGACAATATGTTTACTTAGGTGTTTGGCCATGTAGTCATGTGTGAACAGAGTGTACATTATACAATCAATATCTGTATATAAGCTATCTTGTGTATTTATATTTGTTGTGTTTTTTTAAATTAATGTGTCCTCTATCTAAAGAAATGTCCCGTGATTAGGACATTGACTTCTCAAACTTCCGCTAATGCCCCACCTCCCCCTCATACCCCATCCGTTATTTATTTATATACTGTACACACATTCTTTCTCTCTCTCTCTCCTCCTTTTTCTCCCTCTGTCCCTCTCACTATACCCCTTGCCCATCCTCTGGGATTCCCCCCCTCCCCCTTTTCTTTCTCCCTGGGCCTCCTGTCCCATGATCCCCTCATATCCCTTTTGCCAATCACCTGTCCAGCTCTTGGCTCCATCCCTCCCCCTCCTGTCTTCTCCTATCACTTTGAATCTCCCCCTCCCACTTTCAAATCTTTTACCAACTCTTCCTTCAGTTAGTCCTTACGAAGGGTCTCGGACCGAAACGTTGACTGTACCTCTTCCTAGAGATGCTGCCTGGCCTGCTGCGTTCACCAGCAACATTGATGTGTGTTGCTTGAATTTCCAGCATCAGCAGAATTCCACGTGTTTGCGTCCCGTGATTAGGTTAGGATTAATCGAGTTTGTGGGGTTGCTGTGACAGCATAGCTTGAAGGGCTGAAGAGTCTATTTTGCGCTGTGATGCTAATTGCTTAAATAAATAGACAAGTTTTTGCTTGTACTACAGCAGATCCGGAGTCACTATTATTTCATTCTCCTCTACACTTGTGTACTGGAAATGACATTAAACAATCTTGAAACTTGAATCTTGAGAAACTATAAATACGCCATGCCAACGTTCCCAGTGCTCCAATGAGGAAATTGACTTGTTAATCATAACTTACATTATTGCTGCATCAAACTTGCTGAATGAAGATATAAACTAAAGTTAATCTATCAGAAAGCAAACATGTTTTAGTGATTACTTGTGCTGATCACGTGTTAGATTGGGCTGTAGATTGTTCTTTTCCTTGTAGATGAACTTTCTTATGCTTGGTTTTATTTTTATATAATTAACTGTATATACTGTATGTAATTGTTCAGGGCAGCCTGGGCAGGGCGAAAAGCATTATCAAGGATGCATCTCACCCTAACCATGGACTTTTTACTCTCCTCCCATCCGGTAGGTGCTACAGGAGCCTCCGCTCCCACACCAGCAGGCACAGTAAGAGCTTCTTCCCTGAGGCTGTGACCCTGCTGAACCTCACATCACAGCGCTAAGCAGTATTGTATCCATATTGTACTGTCTCAGTACTTTTATATTTGTGTGCTGCAGCACTTACTTTTTATTCACAGTTATTTTGTAAATAACACTATTTGCATTTCTGGTTAGATTCTAACAGCATTTCATTGGCTTTGTATCTGTACTTGGCACAATGACAATAAAGTTGAATCTAATCTAATCGAAAATTTTCAGTAGTTAGAGTTGCCTTTGTACTTTTCTGAGAACTTCTTGGTTTCAGTGACAGGTGTCGCGTTACTTGAATCAGGCTATTTAATTGGTTAACTGTTATCTGTTGGAATTTCAATAAATCAGTAGTCTGGTATAAGACCAGACCACCTTTGTTCACTCTCTTTTCCTTAAATTCACTTCCCCTGCTCTTTCCCAGATCTTCTCTTTCCTTCCTTGTCGCTTACCACGCTTCTCTCTTTGTTTCCTTTACTCCTGTAACACTTAACAAAACGATCGTAAGCGACTAGTTTGATGCCTCATTGTTAATTTCTGGCCCAACGCATGCAAGACTTTATCACAGAAAAGGAGTTTTACCTTCTTCTCCATTTTTGGTCACCCACTTTCTAGCAGCCCAATTATAGGCAGCACTTAAAGTCAATTAATATTTTAGGAGCCTTGAAAGTAATTCTGGTTGAAGCAAATATATTTGAAAAATCTTTGGAATAAGGAACAGTTAGAGAATAGACACATCTACATATTACAGAGATTCTGTTGTGGTTTGGGAAATCTACACAATAGTTTCAAACCCAACTGAGTAAGTATTAAGGAGAGTTATGTTTCAACTGCTAATTTGCCTTCACAGTGGTAAATGTCTTTGCTGTTTTCTTTCTACTGTTGGTGACCTTAGAAAATTGACTCATCTTATCAGAAGAATAGTTCATCAGGGGGAGAGCAGAGCTTCCAATTAGGGTGCTGGAACTCTTACCAAAAAGGAGAGCATCCAATTAGAGTATTCAAATCACATCAATTAATATTGTCGTGTCCATCAATGATCTCTAAGGAATTTCCACACAGTTGTGCCAAAGGCCTTATTTCCTTGCAGTATAACTATGACCCTATCCACAAATCAAGTATAGGATAAGGTAGCAACTTGGTAATTTATTGTTGTTCATATAGGGATTATGATTTAAATTAAGGGGAATCTTAAGTAGATCTGGCATTAATTTTCTTCATTATTTCAGCTTAGCTCCCCGAAGACATGTTTAAGTTCAACTTCTGGCTGCTGGATCACTCATTACTCTTTGCTAGGAGAATCAACCAAACAAATAGTGTATTTAAAGTAGCAAATTGCTACACTGCTGCAAAGCCACACATGACAATCCAGGAGAGATGACCAAAAGCCTAGTGAGACAGCTGGTTTTCAGGGATTGCCTTAAGGCAGGGAAGTGAAGTAGTGAGGAAGAGAAGTTTAGGGAAGGATATGCCAGAGCACTGGGGCTTAACAGAATGCTGAAGGCAACGGGGCTGTTAGGTTCTGAAGTGATTTTGTTTATCCTGTGTAATCAGCCACAATGTCATCCCTCCCCCTGCAGCATCTATGATCAGAATCAAAATCAGCTTTATTAGCACTGACTTATGTCATGAAATTTGTTGTTTTATGGTCAAGTTGGGTATGTACAATGATAAAATCAGCACGTCAAGATTAACGGAAAAAAACACAGTTAATGGTTCAGATAGAACACCTCATCTGATGAAGGGGTTTGGACTTAAAAATTAAATTTTTTGCACAGATGCTGGCTGCTCAGTACTTTCTTATGCTTGAAGATATCTAGTGTCTGCAGCTTTTTGTTTTCATACTCTGGTTAAATTTAAGTTCCAAGTACAGTTTTAAAATTATATGTATGAGTGCAGAGGAAAAATATCCTTTACCATTTCCTCTGGGTGAAAGAAAAATGGGTCTTTGGAATTAATGTACACTCTGACAGTTACAAGCTAAAAGGATAATTCAAGGAGCCAAGGACACCTTTTTTTGGCATTTTACATCTTTAATACACAATGGCTCAGTTGCTTTTAACAAGGAAATATAATGGGTGATGCAACACCCAGAAGATGAAAGTAAAGACCGTTTGGAGAGAAGTAAAACCTGAGAGGTGCAAATCAGAAATGGAAAGAATCAGGATGCAGTCCATATTTTAACTATTATAACAAAATAGCTAATTTAAAACACAAAGTACCCAGCTAAAATTAGCAAAGAAAAGGCTAACATTTTCAGAGATTGTCACTGCAATTATATGTCTGCTTACTTAAATTTTGTCACTAAAAGACACTAAATAGAAAATTCTTTGTAACTGCAGATTAAGTCACCATAACATTGTCCTGCAGAACTTCCACAGTACAATAATTATTTTCATGTATTGTATTTGAATGTCATTGAAGAAAATTATATATATTATAAAAAACACTTCAATCTACGGAAAACTGTATTTTGTACAAATATTTTAACTTCTTCACAGGTGAGAATTAATGATGTTTTGCAATGGATTTATGTTGATCTGTTTTAATTGTGTTTGTGCGTTTTATTAAATGATCAACTTTGCCATTTTGTAGGTCGGCATTGATGTAATTTACAAAATTTTCCAGAGTTTTCCACAGGTTGCAGAAATATTAGTTTAATCTTTATTAGAACAGGAACCTACAAATGTCTCATTTCTGCCAGGCTTCAGAATGCCTCTAGAGATGCACTTTCCTAGCTTGTGAGAAGGCAAACTGAGAGATTTTGTAATTGATTCAGACAATGGCCTGTTTTCCCACAGTCTTCCTCCAGATACCAAAAACTTGCTATTGCTTCTGCACAATTAACATATTTCTATTACGTATCTAGTGACTTAATGAGTTTTTGAAGTTATAGTTTCTGAAATCTTAAGGCAGCCCTAAATCCCAAGCAATGCCTCTGACAGGTCTTTGACCCGAAGAAAACTCTTGTAAAATTAAAATGTCAGTGAGAAGCATGAGCTATACAAACCTTGATGTGCCAGCAAACCATCTTCTTGCTAGAAAAGGGCATTAATTTAAACATTATGATTCTGTAATAATTCATGCTTATTCTCTTGAGCAGGTTATGCACAGGGGTGATTTGTGTAAGCAATTCATTTTCAGAATGTCGTTGTTTCAGATATTTATGTCTTCTCCAAGAAAAAAGTGTCTCAGTACAAGAGCCGCTTTTACAGAAAAGTTTTATTTATTTAAACCAATTGACTTCCTAATCTGATTCAGTTCAACTCGATGTAAATTATTCAAAACCATGCACAATCTATGATTGTTCAAAGATATTAATTGTCATGGTTGCCAATGTTCTGACCCAAGGGGTAAGGTGGGGAATATATGGGGTGAATTCATTACCCAAGTTACTTTATGATAAGGTGTAAAGTTCCAGGTATTTTTATTTACTCTATCTCACCTATGGCAATTAGCTGTCCCAGAATGAGAAGAGGTAGGATAAGAAAGAAAAAAGGCAAGGATATTAAATTTCACATGAGATATCATGAACAGTGTTGATAAAGACAAATGCATATGTTTAAGGAAATCACCACAATGTAATCAATTAAGTCAGAAGCAGCAGGATCATTGCCTTGAAAGTAGATTTCCTATCCACTGAATGATGTTGTCCTGAGATTTGTGAGAGGCAAGTGTCTCAGCAAAGAGTCAAAAGGAGTATGAAGATTTGGACAGGCAACATATGCCTGTCAGTAGCTTTGTAGCAAACAATCTTGTTGCAGTAGACTTTACAAATCACATGGTGACATCTTTCACATGAGCCAATATTTTCCCAAAAAAAACACTTGTCGAAGTAACAGCTGCATTTAATGGGAAATAGGTCACTAGCTCTATTTCCTCAAGATCATTCAGGATTGACAGCAAGTTAAACATGAGAATTATGTTATTAGAAGTATTCTAAATATGTTGCAAGCAATTGAACAAATTATGTACTCTTTTGCAGATTACACTACCCTTCCAGATCATAGCTGTTTTAACTTTGCATGCATCAAAACTATTTTCAGAAAAAGGTGGACAGTTTGATGTGATACCAAGTATTCAAGGTTATATACCTTGAATTTTTGGTTTAAGTTAATTTTATAGTTAACTTTATTTTAACTATGAAATTGGAAATTAATGAAGATTTGCAGATGGGTAAAAGGTCAAACCTTAGCCATTGATTGAGTTTCATATTTTTCCTTTGTAAGGGTTGGCAAGTAGGACCTCTGGACCAAGAACAAGCACAATGGGTCAAATTCTTTCTTTCTATGGTACAGAGGTAGGGATCTGCAAGTATATGTAACACTAAGCTTCATTTTGTATTTCTTTGAGTTAAGTGGAAAAGAAAACTTGCCAAGCTGTAAAGTCAGCTGCCAAGTCTCCAAAAACTTGTATTACATTTTTATTTGGTTATAAAAGGAAATGCTACTACTATTGATCCAAGCAAAACTTCACAGGGTTTCTTAATGAAGAGCTGTGAAGTAAGTTTGTTCTCCGGGAAGGCAATTTATAGTGTTCACATCATTCATTCTCAACACAATTGGACGTTTCCAGGCAAAGACAGGAACAAAGAGTTTTATGAAAAGGTAGTCAGCTGGAGGGTCTCAAAATGTATGTGATCTGATCATGTTATGAAATACAGACATGGAGGACCAAAGGACATTTATTAACAAATTATATTTAGATTTAGACTTAGATTTAGGTTACGAGGACACGCAGTCCTCTTTTATTGTCATTTAGTAATGCATGCATTAAGAAATGATACAATGTTCCTCCAGTATGATGTCACAGTGTGGGCACGTGGCCTAGTGGTTAAGGCATTGGACTAGCTACCTGAAGGTCGTGAGTTCGAACCCCAGCCGAGGGAACGTGTTGTGTCCTTGAGCAAGGCACTTAATCACACATTGCTCTGTGACGACACTGGTGCCAAGCTGTATGGGTCCTAATGCCCTTCCCTTGGATAACATCGGTGATGTGGAGCGGGGAGACGCAGCATGGGCAACTGCTGGTCTTCCATATAACCTTTCCCAGGCCTGCGCCATGGAGAGTGAAGACTTTCCAGGCGCAGACCCATGGTCTCGCAAGACAAACAGATGATATCACAGAAACACAAGACAGACCAAGACTGAAAAACTGACCAAAACCACATAATTATAACGTATAGTTACAACAGTGCAAAGCAATACCGTAATTTGATAAAGAACAGACCATGGGCACGGTAAAAAAAGTCTCAAAGTCTCTCAAAAATCCCATCAACTCACGCAGACGGTTGAAGGAAGAAAACTCTTCCTGCCATGAACCTCCAGCGCCGCAAACTTGCTGATGCAGCACCCTGGAAGCACCCGACCACAGCCGACTCTTGAGTCCGTCCGAAAACTTAGAGCCTCCGACCAGCCCTCCGACACCAAGCACCGAGCACCATCTATATACCATATACAAGCTTGAGATTCGTCTTCTTGCAGGTAGCTACAAAGAAATAGAATAGAATCCATGAAAAACCCCACACAACAAAGACTGACGAGCATCCAATGTGTAAAAAAAGAACAAATCATGCAAGTACTGTCTTTTTAATATAAAATAGAGCCTCATACCTTGCAATGTGCTGTTCTTAGGTCTTTCCTATGCCATTGGTGTCTACTTCTAGTGATTCCAATACAATACGGGCAGCAAGAATCACAACTCAACTGCAGGCTCCACCACCAAAGTCTTGAATAAAAATAAACAAGCATATTATTATTTCCATGTTTTTATTCTCTAACAATCTGTTCACTACAAAAATGTTACAATAATGTCATTTTTTGTAGTTTCTCATGCACATGGGAGCATAGTTCAGAAGTAGCCAAAAGTTCAAATCAATATCTTTGTCAGAGGCAAAGATATGGATTTGAGAACCTATACGGTGAGGTGACGTGGTCGCCAATGAAATGCAGCAAAATATGGACATTTCTCTGCTGGTTGAATGATGTCCAAATTTGCTGTAATTAGATTCTGAAAGGGATCTAGTGACAATTTGTTTCCCCATAAATTCCCCACTGCAATCCCCAATGGCATCCGCTAAGCTCTGAAAGTAATTTATCTCAAGACCAATTAATAAAACTTAATCAGCTGTCTATAAATCCCCAGGGACAGTTTATTCCAAAACTATGCCTGAAATGTTTTCATCATGTCCATCCATCATTACAACAAGTATCCCTACAGAGTATGCAGTTTTAGTAGAAACCATCATCTCATTGCTCCTTGGGGTTTAAATGACCATTATCATCAACTAGTTCTTACTTTTGACCACTCAACAGAAAGGTGCTCCTGTGTATGGCAGCTGAGACCAGTACTGAGTTTAGTCACTCTCACCACAACATAGCAAGAGCATTCAGATTCTTCAGTCAACAATAGTAAAACCAATCAGTGAAATAATATCCTTTCTG
Source organism: Mobula birostris (assembly GCF_030028105.1). Lineage (NCBI taxonomy): Eukaryota > Metazoa > Chordata > Chondrichthyes > Myliobatiformes > Myliobatidae > Mobula > Mobula birostris. The sequence goes on along the minus strand of NC_092379.1, from coordinate 122,251,200 downwards.
AATAGCACTTTAATGTATCGTATTTATTGAGTTTGAGTTTTGCAGGACCAAGAGTAGATTACTTAGTCTCACAAGTTTGCTTCATCATTCAACAAGATTATAGTTGATCAAAGACCATTTTCCCACAATATTCTATTGTCTCTAGATCCAGACTCTATCAGACTTTGCTTGAATATAATTAATGACTAAGCTTCTATTTATCTGGGATGGAGAATTTCAAAGATTCTCCAATCTTTGAATGAATAAAGTTTCTCCTCATTTCAGTCTTAAGTGGCCTACCCATCACTGTGGCAGCTGTGACCCGTCATTCTAGAGTACTTTGCCAGCAAAAACGTTAATTCTACATCTATTCCTGTAAAATTCTCTAAGAATTTTGTATGCTTTAATGAAGTCGCCTCTCATTCTTCTAACCGCTAGAGAACAGAGGCCTAACCTTGGTCATTAACAGACCCACCGTCCCAAGAACCAGTGTCATCAATCTTTGCTGCACTCTTTTATAGCAAGTATATACACTTTTTGAGGAGGAATCCAAAAGTCCAAGTATCAAATCAAAACAAGTTTAATTATCATTCAAAGCATGTATAAATAGAGCTGAACAGGATTGTGTTCCTCTGGGGCCAAGGTGCAAAGCAATCAAAATAGCAAGCAAACATTCAAAAATAGCAAGTAACATAATTCAAAATAGTGAGCAAAGAAGAATCCTCATTCGAATAAAAACCAACTATATATAGCCCAAAACCCTGAGCGACAATGTCCGGCAATCGCTGGTACAGTCTCCAGCAGTGTACAAGTGCACGCAATCCAGCCTGTCATTCCACTGCTTGAACAAGGGAGGGCAGCACCGATGGGTGAGGACAGGCCCCAGCTGAGCTCGGATGCCATGCTGTAAATGCTCCTGCATCTCTCACCTGGTCTGCAGCAGCGACAAGCCCGAGGCTTGAGGCCTAGTTTTTGCCAGGTCTCATCAAGGCTGAATAACTTTGTAGTAAGTATTCTTTATTCTTGTATTAAAATATTTTTACAAAACCAACGTATCATTTTCCTTCCTAATTATGTTTGTCCTGCAAGTTAATTTACAGTTTGACACACAAAAGACTGAAAATGGTGGAATATTGAGCAGCAATCTGCTGAACATAAGAATGTAAGAAATAGGGGCAGGAATAGGCCATCTAGCCCATTGAGCCTGCTCCATCATTCAATGAGATCATGGCTAATCTGGCCATGGGCTCACCTCGACCTACCTGCCTTTTCCCCATAATCCTTAATTCCCCTACTATGCAAAGATCTATACAACCTTGTCTTAAATATAATTGCTGAGGTGGTCTCCACTGAGAGAATTCAATGGGCAGAGCAGCATCTGTGAGAGGAAAGGAATTGCCGTGGTTTCAGAATGAAGCCCTGCAGCCCAAAACGTTGACATTTCCTCACACAGATGCTGCTTGACTTGCTGAGTTCCACCAGCAAATTGTTACTTTTCAGTCACTTGTATATGGGGACATCCAGGTCCCGTTGGACATTGCTATTTTCCAATCTCTCACCATCTGAACAATTTCTAGCAAATTGTGCTTACCCTGAAGTGGATAGCCTCACATTGTTCCATGTTGCAAGCCATCAGTTGTGTTGCTGCCCACTCATGGGGCTTGCCTCGATCCCTTTAAAGCACCTTTGCATCCTTATTATAACTCACATTACACATAGTTTCATGTCATCAACAAAATTAGAAATACTCCATTTCCTCAAACAAACTGTAGGTATAGATGGTGAATATTTGGTCCCAGCACTAATCCCAGTGATGCTCCATTATACTCAGCTTGCTAAACTGAGAAGAACTTGTTTCTTTGTTTTTTTTTCTGTTTGCCAATACTCAATTCATTCCAGTATATCATCCCCAATTTCATATGCACTAACTTGGCTCACCCGTGGAACTTTATGGAAACCCTTCTGAAAATCCAAATATACCACATCTTCTGGTTTCCGTTTCATCCATCCTAAATAGATACTTTCTCAAAGATCTCCAATAGATTAATCATCATGGCTTTCTTTTCAAAATTTCACATCCTTCCATTCCCTTCATTGACTCCTATCAATCATATTATTATTTACAAAGTGTCCTTGCATGGTAGATAGTGCCTTCTTGGGTTGGTGAATTAACACCTGAAATGCTGTTGGGTATTTACACCTGGTGATAATGAAGAAATAATATATATTTTGTCAAGATAGTATGCAGACTGAGAAGGAAACTTGGAAGAGATGGCTACTGCATTCCTACTGCTTTCGTCCATCTAGATAGCGAAGACTGGGCACGAAGGAGAGGCAGTCAAAGACAACTTGATTAATTCCTGCAGTGCATTCTGTAGATTGTGCGCACTTCAGACACACTCGGGTGCTTCAGAATTCTCTGATTCCATTCAGACATTATTTTAACTTCCTCTCTGGTTTAGGGTGGTGCTGGTAATGCCCAGTGACTACTTAACGGCGACAATAAACAAAACAAAGAAAGCTGCTAAATACCTTATTAATAATGATCAATGCTAACAATGGAAAGGCAAGGGGTAGTGGTGGTGGAGGCAGAGGTGAGGCAAGGTCGAGGAAAGTGGCAAGTGGTGGTGGAGGCACAGGTGCAGTCGAGACATGGCCGGAGGTGGGATCGAAGCAGAGTCGTGGTATCCCCTAGAGTGAGGAAAGCCCCAGTGTCTGATAAATTTAAGTGTCAGGTGGAATTGGAAAAGTCAGGTACTGTGGCAGCAGGGTTCATGTCCCAGAGCAGTCCAATAGTGAGGAATGACCGATGTTTGGACGATTTAAGCGCTGGGCCAGATCGAAAAGGTCAGGGTGTCAGGACTGGAGGCGAGGCAAGGGCCAATTCTGCCCAGTTCTGCTCACTAATTCGCAATGTTTACTCAGCTCTGCGATGAACTGAGGCTGCGGCCTGCTCCTGCTGCAGTGATACCTGGCTTCATGCCTTCTGTAAAACTTCAGTTCTGAAACTATTTGCTTACTTTTGTTGTTTGCATGATTTTCTCTCTCTCTCTCTCTCTGTCTCTCTCTCTCTATCTATATATACATATACACACACACACACATACGGGGTGTTTAACAGTCTTTTTTTTAATGGATTCTTTTGATATTTCTTTGTTTTGTGGCTGCCTGTAAGGAGATGAATCTCAAGTTTATATAATGTATATATACTTTGATAATAAATGTACATTGAACTTTGAACTTCACTGCATTGACTGTGTGAAGAATTACTGCAGTTAGTTAAGTCCATTCTTTGTGCGTTTTTATGGAATTATGTAGCGATCCTAGTAATTAGAATTTCCTCTATTGTAGTCTGAGAGGCTGATATGAAATTTGTCAGGTGTTCCAGGAGCTATGGAGATATAATCCCTGAAATATGGTCCTGCTACTTGAATTTGAATTATTGCAGGAACAGTTGCACCATGACTGATTCAATGTTTTGGAAAGCATCTGTTGAGTGGGTTGTGGAAGACATTTGTGACACCATTAACAAATTAACATTTAAGTGCAGCAATGAACTGAAGCATGCATCTCACACAGCTGTGCTAATTAATTCATTTAATGACATGTTTTTCTTCACTGGTTATATTTTATCCTGAAAGTCATAACACTTAATCTGGTTGGAGAATATGCCCTTATACACTCTCATTTTTGTAAATCATTTAGTTCAATCACTACAAATATGCAGGATGTAGAATTCTGTTCTGTAAGTGGGAATAAATTAACAAGAAGAGTTCTGACAATTCTTGTATGAGGCAGCCCTTCCCATTGTTATCATGATCATAATGATAACAAATTTGTCACAACTAAAGGCAAAATATTAGCAAAAGTGCTTTAAGTTCTGTGAAATATTACATTTACTAAGAGAGCTAACTGAAATTTCAATGTAATTGCCCATTGCTTGTTTGTTCTGTATGCATTTTGGAATGATTGGAGCAATACAATATTTAAATTTATACTGTATCTTTAACATATCAAAAGAAGAGAGCAGGAGCACACATGTCGTGACCCCAAGAGTCTTTCTTATTGGTAATCCTACATTCCTGCCATTCACCAATTAACTAACGCTATTCTGCACACCAATGTAGAGATCTGTAATTTTAGTCAATGGACCAGGAAGAAAAACATAGCAAAATTCTCTGAAGTGCATCACAGGAGTATTGTAAAGCAAAATTTGGCTTTCAACTACAGAAGGAGATATTAGGACAGATGACCAAATGTTTCATCAAAGTTTAAATTTTAAGAAAAGTGAGGCAGTGCCTTTTGAGGTCCAAGGAGCAAAATTTCAGAGGTGACATGGAAGCGAACGTTGCAGACAGCAAGGGAGCTTTTGACCTTGTGACAGCAAGGGAGCATTTGATCTTGTGACAGCAAGGGAGCTTTTGACCTTGTGACAGCAAGGGAGTTTTTGACCTTGCGACAGCAAGGGAGCATTTGACCTTGTGTAGCATCAAGGTGCCCTATAGACATCAACGCAATAAACTGATCGTTGGAGCCATAACACACAAACACAGATGGCTGTCGTTGTTGGACATCAATCATCTCAATCTTAAGTCATCACTCCAGGTTCTCCTCAAAACACTGTCCTTGGTCCAGCAATTTTCAGCTGCTTCATCAATTACCTCCATTCCATCATCAGGTTAAAAGTAGGGATATTCATTAATGATTGCATTATGTTAACTCCGTTCAGAATTTCTCAGCAAATGGGGTGGTCTTGCCTGAATGCAGTAAGATTTAGACATTATTCAGACAGGTGTCAAGTTACATTTGTGCCACTAAAGTGCCAGTCATTGTCTGTCTTCAGCCAGGGTCTAACCACCTATCGTAGACATTCCATCTCAGAGTCCCCCACTCGCTCCAGACCCCATTACAGCTTTGGACCCCAAAAGCTGAATTCCAGAGCTGATGTGAGAACGCCCGTGAATAAAACCCCCCAAAAAATCAGAAATTAGATTATGAAGACACGCAGTCCTCTTTTATTGTCATTTAGTAATGCATGCATTAAGAAATGATACAATATTTCCTCCGGTGTGATATCACAAAACACAGGACAGACCAAGACTGAAAAAACTGACAAAACCACATAATTATAACATATAGTTACAACAGAGCAACAATACCATAACTTGATGAAGAAGTCCATGAGCACAGTAAAAGTTCAAAGTCTCTCGAAAGTCCCACATCTCATGCAGACGGGAGAAGGAAGAAAAACTCTCCCTGCCATGCCCGACCACAACCCGTCTCTGAGTCATCCGAAAACTTCGAGCCTCCAAATCAGCTCTCCGACACCGAGTACTGAGCGCCACCTCTGTCCGAACGATTCAACCTCAATCTCGGTCGCCAACAGCAGGCAAAGCCGGGGATTTTGAGGCCTACCCTCCGGAAAATTTCCGACCACGCAGCAACGACAGCAGCGAATGAGCGTTTCAGAAATTTCTCCAGATGTTCCTCTGTGCTTTCACGTCCCTCTCCAGTCAGAATTGTCCACGGCCTCTACTTAACAGATACGATATCATTTTTCACCGGAGGGCTGCGCATGCGCGGCGTGCTGCTCTCTCTCCTCCCGCCGTTTAACTGCCTATCTTTGTTCATTAGTGCCATTATCATCTATAAGAACCCATTGTCCAGAAAAAAACTGGACCAGCCAAATAAAAATTCTGAGTGGAAGTCAGGGACTCAGTATCCCGCATCAAATGAACACCACCAAACTAATCCACCATCTATAAAGCAGAGGTCATCAGTGTGATGGAATAAGCACAAGAAATTCTGCAAATGCTGGAAATTCAGAGTAACACAAAAAATGCTGGAGGAACTCAGCAGATCAGGCAGCATCAATGGAGGAGAATAAGCCATCGACGTTTTGGACTGGGATCCTTCATCAGGACTAGTGGGATGGAATATTCTCCACCTGCCTGAAATGTTGCAGCTTCAGACAGGAAATTCCAGCCTAAGGAGCAATAGGAGCAATGTATTTACTATTAATACAGCCTTGCTTGTTAAACTGGTTTCCCTACAATGAAGTCTTTATTTAGAGGGATAATTCGATCATTTATTATGCTATCAGTAGTCTTATTTTTGCTACACATAATTGTTGTTCCCATTAGTGACCACTTTTCTGCTGTTGATTCTGAATCATCGATCACCCCATTCTGCAGGAGATCCAGTTAAAAGGAAAATATTTATCCAGACGTTTTCTTATTGCAAGACTGACTCGTTCTTGCCCATGATATCAGTGATTACCAATGTGCAATGACAAATCTTTAATCATTCCCTTAAATCGGTAATGATATATTAAAATCTACTCCTGGGCTGAGGAATTGAGAGTAAAACAGAACAGGCCCAGAAGAGGAGTTGAGGCCATCATAGACCAGTCATAATCATATTGCTTATGGTAGCCTTGAGGGACTGACTAGCCTACTTTCTTGTGAATTTTTTTAATTCACTGCTGGCAGATTACACTTAGTTAAAGCATTCAGAGTTTGTTGTTTTAAAATTGATTCATGTTCCTTTATCTAACAAAACTGATCTAAACCCAATGTTATAATATAAAGAAAACTCAATGGCAAACTTTCATTAATCTAATTGGCTTGAAGCATATTTTCATAGGATTGTTCACCTGATTCTATTGAACACCATATTGGGGGGGGGGGTGAGAAATACATATTGCAGTCTGTAGAGTAATTATGATGTTATGAGGAAGAGAGGATGTAATGATTGAACAGTCGAAACCTTGTGAACCTGGATATTTCATGTGTGAGATCCCAAGACCAAATTCATTAGGTTAACATGACACTGGCAGCTATCCTTTGATGAAAATTATATGGCAGTTATTGTGAAGAAATCTTATGATTAAATACAATAGGTACTAGGCTACTGGGCTACCAAAGCCCAAAATTATCACATTACTTCACAGTTTTTAATGTTTATAATATTACTGTGTTTCCCATCTCAATGAACCTGTTAAAACTACTTTAAGTAATTGGGTTAACCCCTGCATTAATACAGTTGTCCCAGATATTTCTGAACAATTTTAGTGACAGTTTTGACAGCTGATAACCCTGAGGTAAGGTTTTACCAGATGTCAAAACCATTTTGGGAACTCAACTGGCCACTTCTAGGCAGAAAACTCTTGTCCTGCATGATACTTCCTTAATCTTTAATTTGTAAGACCGAAGAGTAGATAACCAGTGCTCTTAGAGTCAGCAGATGATTTGTTTCATTTTTCTGAAAAGATGGCTACTGATGAAATGAAAACATTTTCTAGCCTGACTTTCTGAACTTATCTGTGATTTTTCTCCGGAAGAACAGATATATGCATCTCATTGTCTCAGGGCAATCAGAAACACTTAGTTCCTCCAGCATTTTGGATTTCCAGCACTGCTAAATTTATTGTGTTTATGATTTACAACATCTGCAGCCTCTTGTTTCATTGTGTAACACAGGAGGTACTGGAGGAATTCACTGGGTCAGGCAACATCTCTGGAGGGAGATGGGCATCAACCTCTTGACCCGAAATGTCAACTGTCTGTCTTGTTCCATAGATGCTGGCTGATTTGCTGAGTTCATAGAACATAGAACGTAGAAAGATACAGCACATTACAGGCCCTTCGGCCCACAATATTGTGCCGACCATGTAACCTACTCTAGAAACTGCCTAGAATTTCCCTAGGGCCTAGCCTTCTATTTTTCTAAGCTCCATGTACCTATCTAAGAGGCTCCTATTCTATCTGTTTCCAGCACTGCCGCTGGCAGTGCATTCCACACACCCACCACTCTCCGTGTGAAAAACTTACCCTGCCATCCCCTCGATACCTATTTCCAAGCACCAAAACACTATGCCCCCTTGTGTTAGCCATTTTAACCCTAGGAAAAAGCCTCTGGCTATCCACACAATTAATGCCCCTCGTCATCTTATACACCTCTATTAGGTCATTTCTCATCCTCTGTCACTCCAAGGAGAAAAGGCAAAGTTCAGTCAACCTATTCTCATAAAATACGCCCTCCAATCCAGGCAACATCTTTGTAAATCTACTCTGCACTCTCTCTATAGTTCCTCCAGTACGTCTTGCATTACATCAATGAAATGCCTTTGGAAGTTAAGCCAACATTGTAGTATGGGGCAGTCAATATTGGCACGGCAGGTTCCCCAAGGGCTGCGGCCAAAATAATCTGTTTTTTTTCCCATGTTGGTTGAAGAAAGAATATGGGCAAGGATGCCAGGAATAACTACCATGGAAGTTTTTATAATCACCTGAGAGAAAGAACTGGTATATTTCATCCAAAAAGGGACCCCTCTCCAGGAGTATAGCGTTCACTCAGTTCTGAACTGAGAAAGTATTAGTCTTGGCTGGGAGTGTGGAGTTTGGAACCGAACCCAGAGCGATTTACCATGGAAGCACGCATATTATCAGTTTGCCCTATCCACTTTCTATCCCAACTAAAGACACAACCCTGGACCAGTGTATTCAAACAGAGTTTGCGGCTTCATCTCTCACAGTTGGAAAGTGCTTGCAATGAATAAAGCAGGCTGATTTATTTTTAAGTGGGCTAAATGAGACACCCAGAAAACCAGACACACAGAAGCATCCAGTGGGATTTCTTCTGATATTTGCAAAGTATAAAAGTGTACAGTGCTGGTTTGAATGAATTTGATGAAATTTTCCCATTTGCCTTGTATTTCAGTGGCTTTGAATCAAACACCTGCATTCAAAGTACAGTGATCTGCTATGCCATGATCCTTCACTTAACTATTAAATTGCTCTGTGATATTGTAACTGCATTGCAAAAGAGACTGGGTGTGATGTTGCCATCTGTTTCCCATTAAGTGTAAAGGTATGATTGTGTTAGCTTTTCAGTGAACTGCTTCTACATACCAATTGATGTTAGCTTTACCATTGCCAGCTATACTTACATGCACCATTAACCATCGATTGTTCAGACATTTTCATGACACAATAAAAACCCGAAGCTAGCTTTTTATGATAGTGGAACTCAAATAGACCTTCAAAAAACAAATACGAAAATAAATTTTCTACAGTTCAGTCACCATTTGTCAGGCTCCCTCCTTTGTCTACAGATGTAATTATAAGTAAAATATTTACCTTGCGCTTTAAGTGAATGTGGGCCTTAAACATTATGGTAAACATTGAAACTAAATAGCTGTAACTATAAGTGCAATTAATCTTGAATCCTAGTTTGTATAGCATGCATATTTAGCAAGGCATGAGCACATTAGACAAATTGGTTCAGTGTAAGTCTCTTGCCTGAGAACTGATGTGCCTAACTCTGAAATTGATGGTTTGTTTGGCAAAGGGGTGTTCTAAGGCATCTGCTAATGGTGGTACCTTTCCATTGCTAGGCTCCCATTTATTTCCCCATTTACATTCAGTAGGCTCAAAATTTGTTTACACAGTTTCAAAGAAAAACAAAGTTGTGTTGCTGAAAATTGGATTCGCCTGGAGGTGAGCATTTTTGGGCACAATTCTGGGTGCCTTGGCTTTTATTCTCCCCATCTTCTGATGAGATTTCATTCTCCCTCACATTTATGAAATTCGCCTATATAACAGCAATGGATACGTATCACACATAATTTGTCTACAGTGAGATTTTCAACCTTATTGATCTGACTAAAAGGAGATTTCTACACACAGAATAATCCGGTTTTACTAACTTCATTTCTCCAAGAATTTTCTATTTAAAGGGCCCACACAGAAATTTCATTATTTGTCCTCACTGTGATTTGGGGCTTCCTGTGACATGATTATAACCTCACATATAACTTGACTGCTTTATCCATGGAAGTTTGGGTCACAGTACCTTTCAGCTTATTAAAGTCAAGATCATTCCAGTGTTATAGAGTCATAAAGACATGGAACACTGTAGCACAGAAAACAGGCCCTTTGGCCCATCTAGTCCATGTTGAACTATTATTCTGCCTATTCCTACAGACCTGCACCCAGAGTGTGGCCCTCTAGATGTCTTCCATCCATGTAGAATTGGACGCAGAATCAGAAACACTTTAATATCACTGGCATATTTGTTGCCTTTGAGGTGGCAGTACAATGTTGTGTTGCATAATAATAGAAAATTACCATGAATTACAGTAAGCAAATATATAATAGTTAAATTTAATAAGTAGTGCAAAACTAAAAATAAAAAAGTAGTGAGGTAGTGTTCATGGGTTCACTGTCCATTCAGAAATCGGATGTCAGAGAGCAAGAAGCTGTTCCTGAATCACTGACTGTGTGTGTACTTCAGGATTCTGTACCTCCTTCCTAATGGTAACAATGAGAAAAAGACATGTCCTTTGTGATGGGGGTCCTTAATGATGGATGCCACCTTTCTGAGGACCGAAATTTCTCTTCAATTTTGAAATTGAACCCGCATCCACCACTTCAGCTCCCCCTCACATTCCCTTTAAACATTTCACCTTTTACCCTTAACCCTTGACTTCCAGTTCTAGTCTCACCCAACCTCAGTGGAAAATGCTTGCTTGCATTTACCCTATCTATAGCCCTCATGGAACCCCCGTTCTGCACATCTCTCAGTTCACTGCTCACTTTTGTATTGACAAAGCCACCCAATTGTTGTTCTTCATCTGTATGTCAGAGTCTTTCTGAACCACTCTGTGGGGGTGAAGGTTCCCTCAGTACTGTACCCAGACATCCCAGCCTGCAAAAACTCATTTCATGGAGGAAGCACCATCAATTTGCAGGAGACTCCCGGAACTTCCGGGAGAGGTAGGATGTCTGCAATAGAGTAGCTCCTTAGCAGCTAGCCAGCTAGTTTAAATAGCGTTAGGTATGCTAATGAACGAATGACACCTGATAAACTCACCTCAACATGTCTTTTACAGTCTTAACCCACTATGGGCAATAGAAAAGTCACTGTTGCAAACAGTGCAGTGAGCAACACTGTCATTATTTTTGACCCCTATTAGGCAGGGGTACACTTTAGTGTAGTCTGGGGTGACGTACGTTTTACATTTTCTTTTTTTGGAACACTCTGCCATGGCGCGCACTCGCTCTCTTGCTTTCTCTCTCGCTCGCTCTCAAAAAAATTGATTTTTTATTGTATATAATTTGCGGGCTTAAGGGAGCCACTATTAATATGTGGGAGACTCCTGGAATTTCTGGGAGAGGTGGGATGTATGTGTACCTGCTTCCCTCATAATTTATCAGTGGCCTTGGTTGCGAGAGTATTACTAATGGAGTGCTATGCCTCTTAAAGAGCTGGCTGAAGCTGTTCACCTGATGAGTTAAATGGTGGCTTGCATTCTGGAATGGCTGGCTGAAACCAGCATCTGTTTTGGTGCTGTGTCACACAAAAAGCTAGTGATGTAGCAATGCTTACATTATTCATGTAACTTTAATGAACAGCATTAATGTGACAATTGTAGCTATTTGGATTGCACTGATAACTTTTATTCAAGTACAACTTGATGACAATGAAACCAAGTTCCCTTGTTGGCACAGGTAGGATGAGGTTGCCCGATGATATGCCAATGATATTCCTCAACTTCAAAAGATTTAGAACCTTTGCTTTAAAATATACTTAATTTACATTGGCAGGCTTGACATGAGAAAGTGCTCTGTCCTCAGCTTTGTCCCCCGTCAAAGGTTGTCAGGGCATTCTGGAAGTTTGGCCACAGCAAGAAACTGCCTGAGGCCTGTTCACCGATTTATTATGCTGCACTGGTCACATTCTGAGTGGAGAGGGTCAAACCATTTGGTTCTCCACATCTGGTCCAAATAACTGGATTCACTCAGGCTGTGGGTTTGGCTGTCAGACTAGATTCAGCTTTATTCCGATGACGATCTCTGTGCCCAACCTTGTTTCATTAGAAATGCTGAGTTGCAGAACCTGGCAACCTTCTTCCGGCAGTTTCCAAAGAAATGTTCTTCTTTGCAGGATGCCCTGACAACAGCAAGTAATTTTCTGAATTTGTTGATGAAAATGTGCTACAGCAGTGCTGTCTCATACATAACCTCCTTACAGGATGTTTCTCTAACTTTGTAAAGAATGTCTTTTGTCTTAAACTCAAAATCAGCGCAGTTACAAGCAGTTTACAATATCCCTGCATCTAGTTTCTTTAGATATTTACAAATTCAAGATTATGTTAGGAAATTTATACCTAGCTTTGAAGTTTTAGACAAACAGGAGTCCCTGGAGGCAATAAATAAATTTGATCCTGTTACTCATAGTGCCGTATCCCATTTTTATCAGATCCTACATAACGGAGCTCAGGTGAATACTGCAGGCTTCAAACAAGCATGGGTGGATGAATTGGGTATAGAACTGACAGAGGAGGCCTGGGATGAGTGTTTAAAGAGCATACATGATTGTTCGGTCAATGTCAGACACAGACATACATTGTAAAACAATACATAGCCTTCATTATTCCAAAGAAAATTTGCAGTTTCTACTCTGATGTTTCACCAGTTTGTAATAGATGTAAATCTGTGAACAGTAACTTGTCACATTCATTCTGGTCAGGTTGTAAGCTTTATGCATACTGGAAAAGTATTTTTCACTGTTTCTCTGAGGCTTTTGGGAAGTGGTGGGAACCAGACACACTCATAGCCATCCTTGGAGCAACAAGCTCCCTACCAATATGTATGAAAAAATGGCTGTATTGTTTGGAATGGTGATTGCTAAGAAGTTAATCCTGCAAATGTGGAAAATGGACTCTGTGCCTACGTACAATCTGTGGCTGAGAGAACTGGCAAATACTTTACACTTGGAGAGACTGAGACTATGTAATGAGGACAGAGGGGATAACTTTGAAAGGATATGGGACCCTGTATTGGACTTTCTCACGGGGTGAGGACTGAGGTTTTCTGGTGTGGTGCACCTCTGCTGCTGTGTATGTTTACTTTTGCCTTTATATTTTTCCTCCCTTTTGCTGCTCAATATTTAATTTGATTTTATGGTTGTGGTTTTTGTGGATGTGCTGTATTTTTTGTTGTGTTTTTTTGTTTGTTTGTAATAAATAAATATTTTAAAAATCTGGGTCAGGTTTCTATTACTGATATGAAAATCTGTGAAAACAGCAATTCATGGAAATTGTTGTTTTGTGACAGCAGTGCAAGGCGTAAAAAATTACTGTTAAGTCACAATAAAAAAAGTGCAGAAGGGGAATGGTGAGATAGTATCCATGGGCTCATGGACTCTTCAGAATTCTGCTGGTGGAGGGGAACAGCTGTTCTTAAAGCACAGTGTGTCTCTTCAGGCTTCTGTACATCTTCCCTGATGGTAGTACTGAGAAGAGAGCAAGTCCAGGATGATGGAGTCCTTAGTGATAGATGCCATCTTCTTAAGACACTGCCTTCTGTAGATATCATTGGTGGTGAGCAGGGCTGTGCCTATGCTGGAGGTGGCTGCATCTACAACCTCTTGCAATCCTGATAATTGTAAACTCCATATGATTCATGCTTGCATCAATATTCAGGCCTAGGTTAGATCTTTGAGATGTTGAGATGTAGGAACTTAAAAGTGCTCACACTTTCCATCCCTGATCCTTCACTGAGGACTGGTGTATGATCTCCTGACTTCCTCTTCCTGAAGTCCACAATCGGTTTCTTGCTCTTGCTAAAGTTGAGTGTAAAGTTGTTGTTGTGATATCACTGAACGAGCCAATCTATTTCATTCTTGTACACCTTCTCGTTATCATTTGAGATTGGTCCAACAATGCTGATGTCAATAGCACATTTATAGATGCTGTTTGAGCTGTGCCTGGCCCCACAGCCATGAATGTAGCGAGACTAGAGTGGTGGGCTATCCAGACGTCCTTGAGGTGTGCCTGTGTTGATAGTCAGTGAGGTGAAGATGTTATTACCAATCTACACTGATGGTGGTCTCCTGCTGAGGAAGTCAAGCATGCAGTTGCCAAGTGAGTACAGAGATGCAGTTTTTGAAGTTTACTGATTAGTACTGAGGGGATGATAATATTGAACATTGAACTGTATTGATAAACAGCAGCATAACCTAGGTATTGCTGGTGTCCAGCTGGTTCAAGGCAGACTGGCAAGAAGAGTCGATGTTTGGAGATAAACCTTAAAAAAAAATTGAGCCTGTGACTCACTTATACCAGCAGTAAGTTATTTTATGGAAAATTGCAAGGCTCATGCCATCTTGGATCAATGTGCACTTTTGTTGCAAAAAAAAATCACAAAGCAGTGCAGATCTCAATGGTGCTAGGGTGATTGCATGCAACTTCATGAAATGCATTGCATATACTGTACATATCAGCCTCAGACTCATGAATTGTAGTTTTCACTTTCAGTGCATGCTATGCAGCTGCTAGTCATACAAACATTTCCAGGTCAGAGAGAAACAGTCAGCAAATTTCCTGCACTTAACCATGCAAACAAACTTACACCAACGTTGATGCAATGATGACAGCAACTTCATTTATTGCAAGGCTCATAGCGCCAGTGTTTCATTGGTGTATGAAAAGTTCCATTGGTGTGTTACAGATCTACTCACATGAGGAAGAAATAGTATTCTGGGCACTTGCACTTGATCAGTGTCATTCTGGAATCAGGGGCATAGATATTAGGTAGGGACAGGACTGATTTTGTTCATACATAATAAAGTATTCGAAGTCCCTCAAAGCCTCTTAAATCTTTTTTTATACTGTATATTTGAGAGACAGAACCACATTAAAATATAAACAAATTCAAAATACTAGTTAGATATTACTGGTCTTAAAAACAGAAAGTGACGCATAGAAAGAGATAAAGGGATAATGGAATTAATTACTGCTGTTCAGGATAATTAGTTTCAAAAACTGAAGTAAATTAAGGTTTTCAATCACTTCTTGCTAGTTTGTATTCCCAAAGATAAAGTCAATATGTCAAATGCCAATCAAACAATTATAGAGTTAAATGGACAATTTCTCAAAGAAGAAATGTCCTTTTGCTCTATTTGACATTACCTAGTTAGGAACATAAAAGTTACAGATACTTTGTTCAATCATTTTATTTACTGTTTTACTTTTCTCTCAATTTCTTGAATTTCTATCATCACAAACTCAATATATTGGCATAAATTTCCACTCACTACAATAGATAAATTGTAGATGGCCAGAATCTTGGGAGCAGGTTCAAGAGTTTAATGCCAAGCCTGATTGTAGCTTTGCTGTCAGCTCGTATCCTGTATTCCTGGATGTGGAGTTTAGGTTGCCAGAGGCATGCTCGAGACTGCGCTTCAATTTCCTCTTCTGGGTACTGGAAAGGTGAGGGCTGGCTTCTCTGAAGCTGGATAACAGATGTTATTTTGTTTAATACTATTTATCTTGGGAGGTAGGTAACCAAGGATATGGTTCAATGAATGATCCTTTGGGATCCACTTTTTCCCCTTTTTTGTTTGCAATGATTTATCACTTTACTAAAAGCACAAAGGGACGCATTGTAAGACAGGGTCTAACCTCCAAGTTGCACATTGGTTTGAACCCAAGCACGAGTCTGTGTTATACTGGATAACTTAGAAGTTAGTTATTATTTATGTAATTGATCACCACTCATATCTATCAATAACTGTTCAAAAATCTAGTGTAAAGACTATAAATAATCCAATTAAAAGAAAATGAATTGCAACTATTTAACTAACTACCTGCTCAGTTCTTGTCAGGTAGCCAGTGTTAAAGTGACCCCCCCCTCCCCCCCACACAGGTTGTGTATATGGACTCACTTTTGTTCTGAATGCTATTTGCATATTTATTGCTGGTGCAATTTGTTTTTCCCTCTCTCTGCACATTGGAGCCAGTTGGTGGCGTAGTGGAATCAGCAGCGGACTGCAGAGCAAGGTCAAACCCAGCCAGCTCCCCAGGCACGCTTTCCATCCGTGCTGGGTTGAGTGTCGAGCTAAGCAACTCGACTTCGTAAAAAAGAAATTGCCTGCTACAGAAACATCAACAGCAAAAAAGTTGATGGGCTATGCTGTCATAATGGGGGCACTGATGGTGGACCCAAATGCAAGACACAGACACTGAAGTACTAGGAACAGGACTTGACTAGAGAGCTGGGTTAGGGACGTGACTGGATGCAGACTAGGACCTGGGACAAGAACACAGACTTGGGCTAGGACATTGGCGAGGCAAGCAGGACCAGGACTAGGAACTGGGAGCCTGGGCTTGGACTCCGAGCCAGAGACTAGACAAGGACCCAGAACCTGGGTCTTGACTCAGGCTCAGACTCCAGAACTAGGCAAACAGGACCTGCTCAGTGGTCTTGGAAAACAGGAACCTCAGAACACAGAGCCTTGGTTGAAGGAGAGACTGGAACACAGGGGCATGGAATACAGAGCCACGACCCCTCCTTGGGAACAGGACTTAGGGCCAGGACTCATACACAGAATGCTGAACATGACAAGACAATTCCCAACACTAGATAGTGGCAAACAGCCAGACCTACCTAGCAAAGGCATGCACACAGAGACAGATCCCAACACTAGGTAGTGGCAACAGCCAGACCAACCAAGTGAAGGCATGGACACAGAGACAGTTCAAAACAACAATAAAGAGTTCCTTATCTTGTTCCAGCAGTTGAACTTGACAGTGGGCATGGCATGGCTTCAGGCAGGGCTCCAGAAGGAAGGTGAAGGGAAGAGAACAGTCCAGCAAATGAAGCTGAACCCAGGAACTATTTATGTAGCAGCCCAAAATCAGAATCATGTACTTCAATTAAGGCACACAACAGGACAAGGGAAAACCAGAAAACCTGGAATACGGATTGATGGACAGGACCGTGAACTGGAATGCAGACTACACGGACCAGACTATAACGTATGCTCTCTCGTGAGTTTAAAAGGCAATTTCCTTTTTTTTCCTGCACATTGGGTGTTTGACCATTTTCTTTTTTTATGGGTTCTTTTGGGTTTCTTCGTTTTGTGGCTGTAAGGAGACGAATCTCAAGATTGTATTTTGTATACATACTTTGTTAATAAATATACTTTGAACTTTGGACTTTTGAACCTTGAGAGCATCACATTTGAGATGCTTAAAGCAATAGAAAAATATGATTCTGAGGAGGTAGATTAATATACAAAAATGGAGTGGTTTGTTTGCAAAGCAGCATGTTTTATTTATACTGTACGTTAAGGCTTTGAGATGGCAAAATCTGTTCCATTTCTCTGTGACATAATTTCTTTGATGAGAAGAAAGGACAAGCTTTCCTATTTGATCAGTATCATAATATGAACACACATAGATGCACAGATTATTGCATGCCTATGCTTTAAGGTCTCCAGATGCCCTAAATAACTAAAAGAGGACATCTTCTCTGAGGATCATCACCTTATCATAGTAGAGAGGCTTGTGAGTTCCTGAGATCGCAAGAGTAATGCCGTCTGGAGTTTAGCCATCTGGTCATAACCCCTGGTGGGGTCACTCATGGCAGTAAGGTCAAGGGGGACCTTCCAGAAGAAGAGTAATCCAGCCAAGACCTCAATAGTGGAGCTGAAAGAAGATGCTGACACATCACAACAGCAAAGTTCCAAGTAAATTTATTATCAAAGTACATATGTATCACCATATACAACCCTGAGATTCACTTTCTTGCAGGCATTCACACTCAATACAAAGAAACACAATAGAATCGATGAAAGTCCGCAAATAACAAGGTGGACAAACAACCAATGTGCAAAAGACAACAAACTGTGCAAATACAAAAAGAAAAAAAAATGCATAAATATTGAGAACCTGAGATGAAGAGTCCTTGAAAGTGAGTCCATAGGTTATGGGCACAGTTCAGTGTCGGGGTGAATGAAGTTGAGTGAAGTTATCCTCTCTGGTTCAAAAGCTTGATGGTCAAGGGGTAGTAACAGTTCCTGAATCTGGTGTTGTGAGTCCTGAGGCTCCTGTACCTCCTTCCTAATGGTAACAGCGAGAACAGAGCATGGACTGGATGGTAGAGGTTCTTTCCTGCAACAGCGCTCCACATAGGTGTGCTGAATGGTGAAGAGGGCTCAATGTTTTTAATGGTATTTACTGGATTGGACAGATCAATGCAATGATCATTTTTTTGCACTGTTTTATCTTTTTCATTGATCTGTAACTCATCATGTTGAATTTAGTTATACCTCTCAGATTCACAGTCTCTATTACTGAGAAAGAAGAGAACAGCAATGTCCAAGATATAGCAATAATTCATCATTTCTTTCGAGTCAGTCATGGTCCTGACTTGGGTATACAGACAAACCCTTGTTATGTAAAAGGTTCCATTGTTGTAAATTGTCGATAGCAGGTTTCTCCATAAATCAGAAATATCAATTGTCTATAATATCCATATCATTTTGCTCTACGTATACTTGGAATCATTCTTTAATTTCATTGAAAAATTACCCTAATACTATTCATAATTAAATTAATGGAATACATACTGTATCTAATACCATGAAATATTTAAATATTATTGTATTTTTTTTCAACTCGAGCTGGTAAAACCTGAGGTACAGGCATAACCAAGCACACTCATTTCTCAACTGCTAGGAACCTTCGGACTATTCTAGTGGTGTTTATTATTGTGGCTTTCTGGAGATTTACATAAATATTGCAGTGTAGGCCTAATTATTTAATGGTCTTGTGTAGTGTCTTTGGGATGATACCATTTGTAGATGTTACTATTGGAGCAATGTATACCCTGTTTAAGTTCCATTGTCTTTCAATTTCCATTCTTAATTCAGCATAATTCACCAAAATTTCTGGTGTTTTTCACTTACCGATTTCCATATGTTATGTGTGTTTGGAATGGCTATATCTATTAAGCAAGATCTTCTTGCTTGATTATCCTGTAGTATTATATCCGGACGGTTATTATGGATTGTCCTAACTCTAATAATAGATTGGTCATAATATAATTTGTAGGACTCAGACCCTAAATTTGGATCAGGCTTGTATTAACATAGTGTCTTTGATGAGTTTGTATTTTAGAGCAAGATTTTGACGAATGATGTTTGCTGCTTGATTGTGCCTATGTAAGTAATCAGATTGAATTAAATTGCTGCAGGATCCTGTAATGTGTTGAATTGTATCTGGTTTCTCTTGGTATTTTCTATATTTATCGTCCTGAATTTGTTGGCCTTTTTATATATTTTTAATCATTTTTGGTGTCAACCACCTGGTCCTGTATTGCCACAAGGAACCCCTCAGCTCCTGGGAAGAAGGTCTCCAACTCTGAGCCAGATGTTCGATGCTTTCTGGTTATGTTGTGTGTGTGGGTGGGGTGTTTAGTGGGTCAATGTTCTTGTGTTTTGTGTGGGCATGGGTGTATAGGGGTTCAATATTCTTGTTGCGTTTTGTGTGAGTGTGGGGTTTTATGTGGTCAATGTTCTTGTTGTGTTTTGTGCGGGTGTGGTGTGGTTTAGAGGTCAATGGTTTTGTTGTGTTTTGTGTGGGTGTGGGGGATTTTAGTGGTGGTTGATGGGTCAATGTTCTTGTTGTATTTTGTTTGGGTGTGAGGGGTTTAGGGGGTCAAAGTTCTTGTGTTTTGTGTGGCTGTGGAGAGGGGTTATTGGGTAAATGTTCTTGTTGCATTTTGTGTGCGTGCGGGGGGTTTAGGAGGTAAATGTTCTTGTCTTTTGTGTGGGTGTGGGGTTTTAAGGGGTCAATGTTGTTGTGTTTTATCTGGGTGTGGGGGGTTTGAGGAGTCAGTGTTCTTGTTGTATTTTGTGTGGGTGTGGAGTGTTTAGGGGGTCAATGTTGTTGTTGTGTTTTGTCTGGGTGTAGTGGGATTTAGGGGGTCAGTGTCCTTGTTGAGTTTTGTTTGGGTGTGGGGGGTTTTAGGGGTCAATGTTCTTGTGTTGTGTGTGAGAATGTGGTATTCATGGGGTCACTATTCTTGTTGTGTTTTGAGTAGATGTGGGGGGGTTTGGGGGGTCAGCGTTCTTGTGTTTTGTGTGGGTGTGGCGTGGTTTAGGGGTCAATGTTCGTGTTTTGTGTGGCTGTGAGGGGTTAATTGGGTCAGTTTTCTTGTATTTTTTGTGCACGTGGGGTGGTTTAGGGGGTCAATGTTCTTGTGTTTTGCGTGGATGTTGGGTGTTTATGGGGTCAATATTCTTGTGTTTTGTGTGGCTGTGAGGGGTTTATTGGGTCAGTGCTCTTGTTGTATTTTGTGTGTGTGCGGGGGAGGTTTGGAGGTCAATGTTCTTGTTGTGTTTTGTGTGCATTTGGGTGTTTATGGGGTCAATGTTCTTGTGTTTTGTGTGAGGGTGTGGAGGGTGTATGGGGTAAATTTTCTTGTTGTGTTTTGTGGGGTGTGTGTGGTTTAGGGGGTCAATGTTCTTGTTGTGTTTTGTCTGAGTGTGGGGGTTTATAGAGGTCAATTTTCTTGTTGTGTTTTATGTTGGGGGTGGATGTTTAGGGGGTCAATGTTCTTATTCTGTTTTGTGTTGGTGTGGGGGGATTAGGTGGCCAATGTTGTCGTGTTTTGTGTGGACGTCGGGTGTTTATTCAGTGAATGTTCTTGTTATGCTTCTTGTAGGTGTGGGGGCTTTTTGGGGTGAATGTTCTTGTTCTGTTTTGTGTGGATATCAGGGGTTAATGGGGTCAATGTTCTTCTTGTGTTTTATGTGGATGTCGATGTCAAAGTTCTTTCTGTATTTTGTATGGATATCGAGGTTTAATGTGGTAAATGTTCTTGTTGTGTTTTGTTTGGGAGTGGGGCATTTATTGTGTCAATGTACTTGTGTTTTATGTGGGTGTGGGGTGTTTAGGGGGTCAACTATCTTGTGTTTTGTGTGGGTGTGGGGGAGTTATGGAGTCAATGTTCTTGTTTTGTTTTGTGTGGGTGTGGAGGTTTAGGGAGTCAATGTTTTTATTGTGTTTTATGTGCGTGTGTGGAGTTTATGGGGTCAACGTTCTTGTGTTTTGTGCAGGTGTTGGGGGTTCAGGAGGTCAATGTTCTTGTTGTGTTTTGTGTGGGTGTGGTGGTTTAGGGGGTGAATGTCCTTGTTGTGTTTTGTGTGTCTGTGCATGTTTAGGGGGTTAATCTTCTTGTGTTCTGTGTGGGGTGGGTGTTTTGGGGCTTAATATTCTTGCTGAGTTTTGTGTGGGTGTTGGGGTTTGTGCAGTCAATGTCTTGTTGTGTTTTGTTTTGGTATGGGAGTTTAGGACATCAATGTTTTTGTTATGTTTTGTGTGGGTGTGTGAGGGGTTTGTGGGTCAATATTCTTATTTTGTTTTGTGTAGGTGTGGCGGGTTAGCAGGTCAATGTTCTTTTGTTTTGTGTTGGTGTGGGAGGGTTTGGGGGCCAATGATCTTGTGGTGTTTTGTGTGGGTGTGGGCTCTTTATGGGGTCAATGTTCTTGTTGTCTTTGATGTGGGTGTGGGGTGATTAGGAGGATCAATGTACTTTTTTGTGTATTGTGTGGGGTTGGGTACTTAGGGGGTCAATGTCCTTGGTGTGTTTTGTGTGGATGTGGGGTGATGATGCGGTTAATGCTCTTGCGTGTTGTGTTAGGGTGGGCTTTTATGTGGTCAGTGTTTTTGTGTATTGTGTGGGTGTGGGCGGGCTTTAGGGGTGAATTTTCTTGTGTTTTGTGTGGGTGTGGGTGTTTAGGGGGTTGATGTTCTTGTTTTGTTTTCTGTGGATGTCGGGGGTTTACGGGGTCAATGTTCTTGTTGTGTTTTATGTGGGTGTGGGGGATTTTCCTCAGGCTAGCCAACACCTTCTTTTCTATAACCTGTACAGGATCCATGAAGTTGATGCCACTTGCCTCACTTCTATAGACTCTGTGTTCTTCTCCTGAGTAAATACAGATGCAAAGAATTTATTTACGATCTCCCCCATCTCCGTTGGCTCCACTCAGGTATTACCATTTTGGTCTTCCAGAGCACCAATTTTGTCCCTTGCAATCCTTTTGCTCTTAACCTATCTGTAGAATCCCTTAGATTTTCCTTCATCTTGTCTGCTGGAGCAACTTCATGCCTTGTTTTAGCCCTCCTGATTTCTTTGTGTTCTTCTGCATTTCTTGTACTCCGTTACTACTTTGTTTTTTCCTACCTGCCTATAACTGCTATGCACCTCCTTTTTTCTCTTAACCGGACCTCAATATCTCTTGAAAACCAATGTTCCCTACGCTTGTATGTTCAAGATTTAGTTTTTGAAGGCCTCCCACTTACCAAGTACACCTTTGCCAGAACACAGCCTGTCCCAATCCACACTTTCCAGATCATTACCAATGCCATCAAAATTGGCCTTTCTCCAATTTAGAATCTCAACCCGCAGTCCAGATTTATCTTTTTTCATATTTACTTTGAAACTAATAGCATTGTGGTCAGTGGATGCAAAGTGTTGTTCTACACAAACTTCTGTCACTTGCCCTGACTCATTCCCTAACAGCAGATTCAGTATCACATGCTCTCTCGCCGGGACTTCAATGCACTGATGAAGAAGACTTTCCTGAACTCATTTGACAAACTCTATCCCATCTAGTCCTTTCAGAGTATGGAATTCCCAGTCAATACTTTATACTTTATACTTTATTGTTGCCAAGCAATTGATACTAGAATGTACAATCATCACAGCGATATTTGACTCTGCGCTTCCCGCTCTCCGGATATATTTTCAATATGTGGAAAGTTAAAATCACTTACTTTTATAACCTTACGTTTCTTGCAACAGCTTGCGATCTCTTTACAAATTTATTCCTCTAAATCCCTTGGACTGTGGGGTGGTCTGTAGTATAGCTCTATTAGCACGGTCATATCTTTCTTCTTTCTTAGTTCCACCCACAACGCCTCACTAGTCGAGTTCTTCAGTCTGTCCTGACGGAGTGCTGCCCTGACATCTTCCCTGACTGGTAACGCCACCCCTCCCCCTCTAATCCCTCCGGCTGTGTCACATCTAAAACAACAGAACTGGAGCATTGAGCTGTCTCTCCCGCAAACAGGCCTCACTAATGGCTACAGCATCATAATTCCAGGTGTTGATCCATGCCCTGAGCTCATCTGTCTTTCCTACGATACTGCTTGCATTGAAATATATGCAGCTATGGACACTAATAGCACCACACTCAACGTTTTGATGCCTGTCTTTGTCTGAGGTCTTACAAACATCTGCCTCCATAAACTTTCCTCTGACTGTTCTGGCACTCTGGTTCCAATCCCCATACAACTCTAGTTTAAAACCCACTGTGTAGCTTTCCCACAAGGATATTAGTCCCCCTTCTGTTCAGGTGTCAACCATCCTTTTTGTGCAGGTTCCAATTTCCCTGGAAGACAGCCCAGTGATCCAAAAATCACATGCCCCCCCCCCCCCACAACACCAACTCCTTAGCTACACGTTAAACTGTATAATCTTCCTAGTTCTGGCCTCACTAGTGCTTGGCATGGGCAGCAATCCGGAGATTACGACCTTGAAGGTCCTGCCCTTTAATTTAGCATCTAATTCCCTGGATTCCCTATGCAGAACCTCATCACTTGTTCTAACCATGTCATTAGTACCTGCGTGGACCACCACCTCTGGCTGTTCATCTTCCCACTTAATAATGCTGAGGATGTGATCTCTGGCACCTGGGAGGCAACATACCATTGGGAATCTTGTTCTCGCCCACAAAACCTTCTGTCCATTCCCCTAATTAATGAATCTCCTAACACCACAGTGTGCCTCTTCTCCCGCTTCCCTTCTGACTCACAGAGGCAAACTCAGTGCCAGAGATCCAATCACAGTGACTTTCCTATGTTAGGTCATTCTCCCCGACAGTATCCAAAGTGATAAACCTATTGTTGAGGGTGATGGCCACAGGGGTATTCTGCACTGGCTCCTTAACCCCTTTCCCTTTACTGACTGTCACCCAGTTTCATGTGCCCTACATCCTGGGTGAAACCATGTCTATAATAGATGATAGGTTGCCTTTCTAACACTGTTTTTATAGTTTAGATGATACATGTATAATGAGTGGCTTGATGAGCCCAAAAAAATCACTTTTTCTCTGATGATGTTAGAGCTACAGTCTACTTGGCCACAAACAGGAAATTATTAAGTTATTTTAGTTCTTCTAGAAGTCTGTGAATTATTGATAACTATTAAAATATCTCCATAAACAGCATTAAACAAAGTCAGAATATTTCTTTACAACTAGATATTAGCAGTACCCTGATAATTTTTGGATCATTTCTGAAATCCACTTAGTGGCCCCTTTATTAGGTACACCCGTACATGTGCTTGTTTATGCAAATATCTAATCAGCAATCACTTGGCAACAACTCAATGCGTAAAAGATTGAAGTCATAGTCAACAAGTTCAGTTGTTATTCAGACCAAACATCAGAATGGGGAAAGGAATGTTTTTGTTGTGATCGCAAGGCCTTGTTGGACATTGGTAATGGAGAATCCTGCGAATCCGTTTCACTGGCTCATTGGTGAGACCAGTGGAAGGGGAACTGCATGGCCTTGGTTGTTGCATGGACAAGGCCGTCATGCATCGGGACTACCAGGAAAGCAGATGCCAGAGCCGCCTGTGTGCCACTGGACCTGTGCTGGGTTAGGGCTGGCAGCTTCCGTTGGTGCTGACCGTCAGTTCGCTCAATTGGAGACGAGTTGGATTGCATGCATCTATAGCTGCACTTGTGCAAGATAAGAAACTGCTATGGGCTTGTTCTGCAGAAATGTGGCTCCAGGACAACATCCATGCACCATCAATCTACAGGGCATGACATTCAGGGATTTGGACTATATTATTATCCTCTATATACTGTATATGTTTGAAACCGTATGCTTTCTTCTACTATTATAACTATATGTGCCGTGTGCTGCATGTGACTGTTGGTATTGTGTTTTGTACCTTGGCCCCAGAGGAACACTGTTTCATTTGGTTGAATTCATGTGTATGGTTGAATTGAAAATTTAACTTGAATTTGAACTTGATTAAATGATTGTTGGTGCCAAATGGGGTGGTTTGAATACATAGAACATAAGAAGTAGGAATAGGCATCTGGCCCGTCGAGCCTGTTCTGCCATTCAATAGGATCATGGCTGATCTGGCCATGGACTCATCTCCACCTACCCGCCTTTTCCCCATAACCTTTAATTTCCCTACTATGCAAAAATCTATCCAACCTTCTCTTAAATATATTTACTGAGGTAGCCTCCGCTGCTTCATTGGACAGAGAATTCCACAGATTCACCACTCTCATGGAAAAACAGTTCCTCCTCATCTCCATCCTAAATCTACTCCCCAGAATCTTGAGGTTATGTCCCCTAGTTCTAATTTCACCTACCAGTGGAAACAACTTTCCTGCCTCTATCTTACCTATCCCTTTCATAATTTTATAAGTTTCTATAAGATCTCACTCATTCTTCTGAATTCCAGTAAGTACAGTCCCAGGTGACTCATCCTCTCCTCATAGTCTAACTCCCTCTTCTCTGGAATCAACCTGGTGAACCTCCGCTGCACTGCCTCCAAAGCCAGTATATCCTTCTTCAAGTAAGGAGACCAGAACTGCACACAGTACTCCAGGTGCGGCCTCACCAGTACCCCACACAGTTGCAGCATAACCTCCTTGCTCTTAAATTCAATCCCTCTGGCAATGAAGGCCAACATTCCATTTGCCTTGTTGATAGCCTGCTGTACCTGCAAACCAACCCTTTGTGATTCATGCACAAGCACTCCCAAGTCCCTCTGCACAGCAGCATGCTGCAAGTTTTTACCATTTAAATAATAATCTGCTCTTCCATTTTTCTTTCCGAAGTGGCTGACGTTTCATTTACCAACATTGTACTCCATCTGCCAGACCCTCGCACACTCACCTAACCTATCTATGTCTCTCTGCAGACTTTCCATATCTTCTGCACAATTTGCTTTTCCACTCAATTTAGTATCATCAGCAAACTTAGATACACCACACTCGGACCCCTCTTCCAGATCATTTATGTATATTGTGAACAGTTGTGGACCCAGCAGCACACCACACACCACTGATTCCCAACCAGAGTAACACCCCTGTATCCCAACTCTCTGCTTTCTATTAGTTAACCAATCCTCTATCCATGCTAATACATCTCTCCCAACTCTATGGATCCTTATCTTATGGATAAGTCTTTTATGTGGCACCTTATCAAACGCCTTCTGGAAACCCAAGTAAATAAACATCCATCTGTTCCCCTCTATCCACTGTGCTCATTATATCCTCAAAGAACTCCAGTAAGTTTGTCAAACAGGACCTCATAAAATGCTGATCTCCTGGGAGTTTACAGAGAATAGTGCAATAAACAAAAAAACATCCAGTGAGCGGCAGTTCGGTGGAGGAAAACACCTTGTTAATGAGAGAGGTCAGAGGAGAATGGCCGACTGGTTCAAGCTGACAGGAAGGCGACAATAACTCAAATAACCACGCATTACAACAGTGGTGTGCAGAAGAGCATTTCTGAACACAGAACATGTCAGACCTTGAATTGGATGGGCTACAACAGCAGAAGACCACATACATACACTCGGTGAACACTTTATCAGGTACAGGGGGCAGTTAATCAAGTGGCCGCTCAGTGTATTTCTCTTAGTTTTATTTGGAAGAGCTTGAGAGCTGAGCTGGGCTGAGATTTCAACCATGCATACTAAATCTGACCCAGATCCTTTCAAAGATCTGGACAAAACCATCCCAAATTCTTGTGCAAACAACAGGAATTCTGCAGATGCTAGAAATTCAAGCAACACACATCAAAGTTGCTGGTGAACGCAGCAGGCCAGGCAGCATCTGTAGGAAGAGGTGCAGTCGACGTTTCAGGCCGAGACCCTTCGTCAGGACCAAGTTCTTGTGTAGTGGAAAATAGCCAGGGATTAGATTTAAGGGATTTATGTTGGTCTAAATGGCACAAGTACAAACTTCAGTTCTCTATTGAACCTCACAAATCAACATGATACAAGGAGCATGTTCCCTTGTTGTAACAATATGTTCCTGAAATAATTTGATGTCTGTGATCCAATTTTTGTTTGTTTGTTTACCATTTCATTATGATTGCTAATTTTCTCTGCAATGGACAATCTTACCACAGAGTGTTGCTCAATGTAGACACTTAGGGAGCAATTATATATTCCAGAGGGCATGTCAGGCATATTCCCAAGCCAGCTGGTAATCTACTCTTCCCATTTTCTAATCTCAGCACAGGCCTTCCATTATTGTGTCTGAAGTATGATTTAGTCTTACTTTATGAAGTACTAGTGGATACTAATTGCAAAGGGAGAAAAATCTGCTATGTAAAGAGTAATAATTGTCAAGGCTAGTATCTGAAATGTTAAATAAAAGCTGTTACATGTTTACAGTGAACAGTATTTATCTATTGCTACTTGTCTTGGGCATTGGGTGTTGAGTGTCAACCAAATAATCTGGTTGGGAGTCAGATGGAGACATAAGGATCTTTTGGCTGAACATGTTAGTTTATTATGGTAATTCTGCAGTTTCTCGGTAATCTCACAAGTTACCAGCGTTGATTGAATAGAATTTCATGTTGTGCCACTTTGGCAAATGACCTGTTAATTCCCTGGATTCTGAGCCCGTGCCACAACCACTTTAGAATCAGAATCAGGTTTAATATCACTGACATATGTCGTGAAATTTGTTGTTTTGTGGCAACAGTACATTGCAATGCATAATAATAAAAACTGTTAGTTACAGTAAGAAGTATATTAAATAAGTAATACAAAAAGAGGGAAAAAAAGTAGTGAGGTAGTGTTCATGGGTTCATTGTACGTTCAGAAATCTGATGGCAGAGGGAAAGAAGCTGTTCCTGAATCGCTGAGTGTGTGCCTTCAGGCTCCTGTGCCACCTCCTTGATGGTAGCAATGAGAAGAAGACATGTCTTGGGTGATGGGAGTTCTTAATTATGGGTGCCACCTTTTTGCTAGCATTGCTCCTTGATGTTGCCATGGATGTTGTGGAGGTTAGTGCCCATGATGGAGCTAACTGAGATCACAGCTTTCTGCAGCTTATTTTGATCCCGTGCAGTGGCCCCTTCCAAATCAGACAGTGATGCTCTCCATGCTACATCTGTAGAAACTTAGCAGTGTGTTTGATGACATAACAAATCTCCTTAAAATCCTAATGAAACATAGCTGGTGCTGTGGCTTCTTTTTAAATTCATCGATATTTTGTGCCCAGGATAGACCCTCAGAGATGCTGACAGCCAGGAACTTGAAATTGCTCACTCTCTCCATTTCTGATCCCTCTACAAGGACTGGAGTGTGTTCCTTCGTCTTACCCTTTCTGAAAACCACAATCAATTTGTTGCTGTGAGTCTGTCTTGCTCCTGTACGCCTCCTTGAAATCACCTGAAATTCTGCCACTGACATTACTTAACAATGATTTCCATCTTTCAAGTGAGTTAACAGAGACCCATTGTCAACAGAATCCAGTGGGAGAAATTTTTCTGTAGCCACTATTGGAGAAATACTATTCCAAATGTCTTTCATTTGGAATCAAAATGAAGGCATGTACTGTACATTATCAGTGTTGTAACTCACAGATGTTTAATTACACCATCTCGCATACTTAGTGTCGGGTAATCACAGAACACGATTGCTGAAGAGCATTCCTGTGCTGTGCGCCTGTTGTCTAATTAAAATTGAAACTTATTTGTTCATATATTAAAATGACTATTAAGAAGTTATTGCAGTGATATCCCTGTTTAACTTAATTTTTCCTTTTGTGGTGTCAGTGCCTAGCATCTCCAGGTTAACAATAGTTTTATGAATCAATCCTTGTCAGCTATAACAGTTCAAAAGTTAAATATTTTTAAGGTTATTACATAAAGCAGATCACATTTCAGAATATTGTGTTGGTAATATAAATCTATCCAAGAATTTTCTCTCCAGACAAATGGGGAATTATCATTCCTTTGATTATATTGAATGGCCTCTCTGTTGTAGGCGTACTGTGGGTTTTACATGAATGGAATATTTCGTGGATATTCAGAGTCAAACCCTAATTTAACTTAATTTGTTTCAAAGCCAAAGAGTTTTAGAGACATTGCCCCCGGCACACAACTTTTCTCTGTAACTTTATATGAACACTTTCTCTGTAACAGTAATACTTTTTTCTGCATTGTGTTATTGTTTTCCCTTGTACTACCGCAATGCGCCAGGTCAAAATGGTACTTTTGTACAATACTCCTTCAATCGCCATCATCTGGATAGATCATGAAACCATATATTTCTCTTCCCTTTGCCTTTACATTTGTTTTTCATCTTGAATGTGATTCTGGAACTGTAGGAGCCTGAGTTGGAGATTGAAGATCATTCAGGTGTTCCAGCGCTCTGCAGTTTCTGTGGGGATTCCGGGAAGCAGAGACAGCGTGCATGGACTTCATGGCAAGGAGGCTGTGGAACGGGGCGCAAGCAAAAGTTTGACTCCATTTCACTGATTAAAGCTTCAGTTGTTCACTGATTAAAGTGACAAGGGAAATTGAAACATTGAGGCAAACGCAGAAGCTGAGGACTGGCTGTCTGCTTTTTGATCGCTGGGGTATTGTTCTGCTATGGAGAGGGGAGACTGCCTTTTGCTCGCTGGAGGATTGCTCTGCAATCAGAGAGGGGAGAGGATGCTAATCTGTCCAGGAAATGTTACCCAGGTGTTCTGTGTTTTAGGTATGGACTTGGGCTATAGAAACATAGAAACATAGAAAATAGGTGCAGGAGTAGGCCATTCGGCCCTTCAAGCCTACACCGCCATTCTGTATGATCATGGCTGATTACCCAACTCAGAACCTGCCTTCTCTCCATACCCCCTGATTCCTTTAGCCACAAGGGCCATATCTAACTCCCTAGACTATAGACTTCTTTTCAGCCCTGCATTTTTTATATTCTGTATTTTTTGCCTGATCTTTCTCATTTTTTGTGTGTGGTGGAGGGGGACTTGGGTGTCGATATGTCTGTTCTGTTTTGGTATTTTTTTGTGCGTGAAGTGGGGATTGGGGTGGGGGGGTGTTGCTGTTCCTTTCTTTCTTGGTTTCGTGGCTATCTGGAGAAGAAGAGTCTCAGAGTTGTATACTTTGATAATAAATGAACCTTTGAATCCTCTGAAATTGATCCATGTGAATGGTACGCTGGGGCTTATTTGTTTGTTCTCTTGTTTCAGATACAGGAATTACTGGATTGATATTCCAGAGTTAGCATGATTAGAAGTATTCAAAAGCTTCTCATTGTAGCTTTGTCTCCTAGCTTTGGCTCCTTTGAAAATCTATCAGGTGTTCTAGAGGCAAGGCCCGAAGATTGTGCTGCTGAGGTCTACTCACTGCTGAGACCGTTATTTAATGTTTCATTTTAATATGTTTTTAAAAAATCTATTGATACTCAAATCTAGAGATATCAGCGGATCCTGGACTGCAGAAACGGGCTGCAAGTGCAGTTTCTCTTTAAGAAAACAGAAGCTGGGCAGGTGTACTGGACTACAGCTATGACCTAAAAACAGAAGACTTACACCCCCACTCTTGATGATCCTGCTGGTAAATGTACATTCTCTGGAAGACAAAACTGATAACCTCAGAGCAAGACAGCAGTACCAGAAGGATATCAGGGACTGCTGTGTACTTTGCTTCAAAGAAACTTGGCTCACAGCCACTATTTTGGATATAGTGCTGCTGCCCCATGGCTTCACCTTTCTCCTCAAAGCCAAAAAAACTCAGTCTTTTAAAGGTAGAGGAAGTGGAGTGGGATTTGTGATTAATTCATTGTGTTGCACAGACCTGATGGTTCTATCTCAATCTTGCCCACCAGATCTGGAACATCTAGCAATCACATATTGTCTATCTTATCTTCCAAGGGAGCTTTTCACCATCATCCTGGAAGCAGTGTACATTCCACCTCAGGCCAACATCAGGCAAGCATTGGAGGAGCTGAGCACGGTAATCAGAGGTCATGAAACAACATACCCTGATGCCTTTCCTGTCATTGTGGGGGATTTCGACCAGACTAGCTTGAAGAAATCTATGAACAACTACCGCCAACGTATCACCTGTGGAATCAGAGGAGTCAGCATACCTGACCGTTGTCATACCACCATCAAGAATGCTTACCGAGCCATCCCATGCCCACACTTTAGAATGTCCAATCACCTGTCTGTACTTCTACTCCCAGCCTATAGGCAGAGACTAAAGACCTCAGCACCAGTGGTGAGGAACAAGGGAGGTGGAGGAGTGTTTACAGGACTGCTTTGAGTAGTTGGACTGGACGATGTTCAGGGATTCATCTTTGAATCCGAATGAATTCACCACAGTCGGCACTAACTTCATCGAGACCTGTGTGGATGAGTGTGTGCCTTCGAGAATATACTGGATATTCTCACACCAAATGCCATGGATGAACAAGGAGATTTATAGTCCGCTGAGACTTTCAAGACTAGTGCTGCAGAGCTATACAAGTCTGGGTGTGATCTATGGAAGGCTGTTTTAAGAGATTAAAATTAGAGAGGGAACTGGATGCACGTCAGCTCTGGCAGGGTTTCAGGTCATTACTTCCTACAAAGCAAAACCTAAATTCATGAATGGCTGTGATGAGCTCAACACCTTTTATGCACGCTTTGAAAGGGAGAATAAGACTACACTGGTATGAATCCCTGCAGCGCCTGGCGACCCTGTGACCTCTTTCTCAGAGGCTGAAGCCCAAATACCTTTCAAGTGGGCAAACCCTCTCAAGGCTTCACACCCTGACGTTGTACCTGGTAGAGCGCTGAAATCCCGTGCCAACCAACTGGCGGGAGTGTTTAAGGATATTGTCAATCCCTCACTGCTTTAAAAGTGCGACAATCATGCCAGCACCCAAGAACAGCAGGATGAGCTGCCTTAATGACTGTCACCCAGTTCACTCACATCTGCTATGGTGAAGGGCTTTGAGAGTTCGGTCATGGACACAGTCAACTCCTGCGTAAGCAAGGGCCTGGACTCACTGCAATTTGCCAGTCGCCACAGGAGGTCTACAGCGTATGCAAGTTCACTAGCTCTCCCCTCAGACATGGATCATCTGCACAGCAGCAACATTTTATGTCAGGCTGCTGTTTGTTGACTACAGCTCACCATTCAACACAATCATACCTTAGTACTAACCAGCAAGCTCCAAACCCTCAGACTCTTTACCCTCCTCTGCATCTGGATCCTTGAATTCCTCACTAGGAATCCACAGTCTGAGTGGATTGGAAATAACATCTTCTCCTCACTGGCAATCAACTTTCGGGCATCTCAAGGATGTGTGTTTAAGCCCACTGCTTTCTCCTCTCTATACCCATCACTGTGTGGCTAAGCACAGCTCAAACGACGTCTATAAGTTGAGTCTGTGTCACAACAACAACCTTGCACTGAACGTCAGTAAGACCGAGAAATTGATTATGGACTTCAGGAAGGGGAAGTCACACTGGTCCTCATCAAGGCATCGGCAGTGGAAAGAGTGAGCTGTTTCAAGTTCCTTGATGTCAACATCTCTGAAGATCTAACCTGGGCCCAACATACCGATGCAATTACCAAGAAGGCACGACAGCAGCTATATTTCATTAGGAGCTTAAAGAGACTTGCTATGTCAACCAAAGACTCTCTAAATTTCTACAGATGTACCATGGAGAGCATTCTATCTGATTGCATCACCTTCTGCTACGAAGGGGGCACTGCACAGGATTGGAAAAGGCTGAAGAAAGTTGAAGACTCAGCCAGCTCCATTATGGGCTCTAGTCTCATAATGGACACCTTCAAAAGTTAATGCCTCAAAAAGATGACATCCATCATGAAGGACCCCCATCATCCAGGGCATTCCGTCTTCTCAGAGCTACCATCAAGGAAGAGGTATTGGAGCTGGAAAATACACATTCAACGTTTCATGAACAGCTTCTTCCCCTCTATCATCAGCCTTCTGAATGAACAATGAATCCATTAACACTACCTCACAATTTTTTGTTCTCTTTTAATGTAATTTTTTTTATATATACTTACTGTAATGTATAGGTTTGTGTTACATATTGCAATGTACACCTGTGGCAAAATGACAAATTTCACAACACATGCCGGTGATATTAAACCTGACTAGTTCTGATTCTCAGCTCAAGCGCGCAGACGGAAGGCATGATCATGCTGCTCATCTGACCCAGACTGCAGGCAGTGACTGCTCAGCTTCAAGGAGCTCTCATCCGGAGTGCGGTCATTATCATAATTCATCAGATTCACCGCCAGGAAAGTTCACCAGTGCCTCTGCTGCCTCGGGGGGCTAAAGACATTGGCCACGTCCCCTCTCACAGGCATCAGGTTTTATCAGTGCACCATAGAAAACATTCTGTCTGGATGAGCTATCTACACCTCTGCCTCAGAAAGCAGTCAACATAATTAAACCCTCCACCCAATCCAGGCGTTCTCTCTCCTCCCCTCATATGGTACGATAGACACATGACCTTACAAAGTATCTTGTTATCAACTTGCGCTTTATTGTCAACCAGCATGAAACTTTATTCTGCATTCTGTAGTTGTTTTCCCATCTGCTTCCTCAATTCACTATTGTAATGAATTAATCTGTGTGAACAATATAGAAGACAAGTTTTTCACTGTACCTCAGTACATGTGAAATAAACAAACTAAATTACTGATTTATCAGTCAAATGTTCAATTAATCTACACTTTAATGGTGACCAAAGTACTTTGAAAGCACTTTGGGATGTCTTCAGTTTGTTAAATGTGTTTTGTAAAAACAAATGCTCGTTTATTTCTGATATGGCATAACTTCATTCTGGGATGGAGTTGATTTTCAGTAAGTATTCCTGGTTCACATTCAATTCTGTTGTCATGGGCAACAATTGCTAACAATTATGAACGAATTCTTAGGCTTCCAGCTGGGTACAGATATCAATTTTGACGGACGTTTCGATGACGAACTCTGCCATCTTCATCAGGATGATGCCTGGATATGTCTAGTCCAGTGGTCCATACCTCCTAATTGGTCAGTCCTCATCCAATCAGCTTTCCGCTATCCCACCTTATTTACAATCGAATTCCAGTTCGTTCTTACAGAGAGACCTTTGTGTTTGTCACAATTCTTTTCCTCTAGTTTTATTTCAATGCTTCCTTCACCTGGTAGTCCCAAAAGCATTGACACGGCACAGTAGTTTTGTGCTGTCGAAGTCAATCCTATGGTCATTGCGAATGCAATGTTCTGCACCGCCAATTTCTCTGGGCAACCCAAACGGATACAACTCCTGTGCTCCTTGATTCGGGTTTCCACTGTGCATCCCATCTGGCTGATATACACTGCTCCACATACACAGGTAATCCTGTAAATGCCAGCCAACCTGAGTCCCAGGTCATCTTTGACCCACATAAACTGAGATTTGAGCTTCCTTATGGGTTTGTGGATGGATTTAATCTGGTATTTCTCAGGATCCTGGTGATCCTTCCAGAAACCATGGAAATATAGGGAAGACAGGCAGTAGTGACCGGTTCCTCCTTATCGTTGGGTTTCCTGGTTTTTCTGTCAACCCTTTTAAGGGCTCGATTGATTTTGTTCACCTTGTAGTCATTCTGTAAGAATGTTGTGTGTAATCATCCTATTTCCTCGTGGAGACTCTCCGGATCTGAAATCAGGAGGGACGGATGATGGGGTTAGAAATACCACCAGACTAGACAGCCCAGGCATCATCCCTGATGAAAATGGCAGAGTTTGTCACCAAAAGGTCAGTTAAAATCAATACCTGTATCTGGCTGGAAGCCTGAGAAGAGTTTATTCATCAGCAAACTTGTATCTGGTGTTGGAGCTGTACTTAACCACAGGGTCATTGGTATAAAGCGAGTAGAGCAGGGGGTAAGTACACATCCCTGTGGTGCTCCTGAGCTGATGGAGATTGTGGAAGAGACGGTTTTGCCAATTCAAATTGACTGGGGTCTACAGAAGTCTACACCTGTCACGTCAATTCTCTGATCTATTCTCATTCCAGGTTCCTCGAGATTGTTATAGCTGGGGGTGGTAATGGTGATAAGCATGCATCTCAAATAGACTCTGCAAACTAAGTCCAGCCCCTGACCTTCACATGTGTGTTAACTCCTAAGCCCAGCGCAACCATTTCTACTGAGAGGAGAAGAGGTAAAGATGGGTTACTGGCGACTCAAAACCAGCCGTTTCAGGCAGATGTGGCTCGTCAGCTGTGGTTGTCAGCTCACCTAGGAGGAAAACTCTGATGTCAAACTCCGCTGCCTTGTGGCTATACCTACTCATGGGTAAACTCTGAGGAAAAATCATGAGATGGAATCCTCATAAAATCAACGTAAAAAATGGCAGTTTTACGTTGAGTTCAACACTGATTGGCAACTCCTGCGATGCAGCTGGTGCCGAACTGTGTTGGCTTCTGCCATTCCTTTGGATTCATCATCA
The DNA here is from genome assembly GCF_030028105.1 of Mobula birostris. Taxonomy (NCBI): domain Eukaryota; kingdom Metazoa; phylum Chordata; class Chondrichthyes; order Myliobatiformes; family Myliobatidae; genus Mobula; species Mobula birostris. The sequence continues at coordinate 122,215,861 of NC_092379.1, read as the reverse complement.
GTCTGGAGAGGGGATCTTGCAGCATAGGCAACAGCTTTCTCTCCATATCGTACTGCCCTGGCTTGCGTATTGAACGTAGACAGCGAGGACTCCTCAACATCCATGGTCAACCTTACAGCTCCTGATCTCAGCAGGAAGATGACTTTGCAAATCAGTTGTCACAATGATATGCACAAAATACTGGAGGAACTCAGCAGGCCAGGCAGCATCTGTGGAAAAGAGTTAAACAGTTGGCGTTTCGGGCCAAGCCCCTTCATCAGGACTGAAGTCCTAATGATGTTTGACTACTCCTGTGTCAAGGAGAACACAACATACGAAATTGAAAAATGTACAAGTGAGTTGCTGTGTCACCTGGAAGGACTGTTTGTAGCTTTAATCTCTGGGAAGTGGGGAGATAAAAGGGCAGATAAAGCACCTCATGAGATCACATAGAAAAATATTATAAAGAGATGGGTGTGATATTGGAATAATATACATATTATTGATATTTAGATATCTCGATAAGAACACCTAACACAGCTTATGTATCTTCTGCCTGCTTAACAAGGGCACAGAAATATTGTCAGTTGTCAAATATATGTGCACAAGACTCAGGCACAGTGGCCGTGTGTGATTTATGGTTAAATTAAAACATTGATGTTACCAATTTATCCCTTTATTCATCTACAGGTGACTGATTGCTCATATCTTGATATATTTGAATGACTTGTGATGCTTTCCGCTTTCTATGTGTTCTTACTTTGTGCATATTTATTAACTGATGATGATAAATCTTAAAAATAGCTGCAAACTATTTTTAGTGTTGGGAAATGTGTGGGAATATATTGGGAATTGGGACACTGGGAATACAGTGATGGGAAATGTATGATAATATATTTTGGTAAAAGGAACAATAGTGTGGACTATTACCTAAATGGAGAGAAGGCTCAAATATCAGAGGTGCAGAGGGACTCGTGAAAGGCTCCCAGAAGAGTAATTTACAGGTTGAGTCTATGGTAAAGAAGGCAAATGCAATGTTGGCATTTATTTCAAGGGGAATAGAATATGAAAGCAATAAGATAATGTTGAGGCTTTTTAAGACACTAGTCAGGCCGCACTTGGAGTATTGTCAACAGTCTTGGACCCCATATCTCAGAAAGGATGTGTTGTCATTGGAAAGATTCCAGAGGAGGTTCACGAGGATTATTTTGGGAATGAAGGGGTTAACATGTGAGGAGTGTTTGGCATCTTTGGGCCTGTACTCAGTGGAATTTAGAAGAATGGTGGGGCGGGAATCTCACTGAAACCTACCCAATGTTGAAAGGACTAAATAGGGGGAGTGTGGAGATGATGTTTCCTATGGTGGGGGTATCCAGAACGAAAGGCCACAGACTCAAAACTGAAGGGTGACCCTTTAGAACAGAGTTAAGGAGGAATTATTTTAACCAGAGAGTAGTAAATCTGTGGAATGCTCTGCCACAGACTGGGGTGGAAGTCAAGTCCGTGGGTCTACTTAAGGCAGAAGTTCATAGTTTCCTGATCGGTCAAGGCGTCAAAGGATATGGCGAGAAGACAGGTCTATGGGGTTGAGTGGGATCGGGGATCAGCCATGATGGAATGGCGGAGCATACTCGATGGGCTGAATGGCCTAATTCTGCTCCTCTGTCTTATGATTGTAACTGTTTCAAATTGATATATTATCTGTATTGGATTATCGCCAGAAAATAACACTTAAAATTGAGAATCTTGAAATGTTGCTCTAAGGGATTTGTTCTCCCTTCTTATGACCAATGTATTGTGTAGCAAAGGAGCTAGGATGTGGTTCTGAATCATTCCACGTAAAAGGTTCCTGATCAGTTACGTGGCATCAGATAGTAGGCTTGAGCGAGAATTGCTGGGGGGGTGGGGGTTGGTGGTTAAAATGAGATGAGGAGCCTGAATAAAAGCAAATGATTTGGAGAGCTGCTCAGAGTGCAATCTTGCACAACCAATTGTAGATAACAATGTTTTTCAGCATTTTTACATATACTGTGGTCCATAAGGAGGAGAAATTTCAGATTAAACCAAAATAATTTGAAATACATTTATTGGACACTGGGGAGAGCTACAGGAAAATAGAGGTTGTTTAGAGATAGGATAGAGAATTGGCCTGCATTTAACATAAAGAAATGTGCTTGGGGATAAAGAGCAGGCACAGTAATTACATTGTAATTGAGAAAGTGCTGACAAAGGTGGAACTTTGGGTCAGGTCTAATAGAGGACAGATAGCTGAGCGGAACTAAAGAGGAAAGACACTTAATGGTTAGTTCCTAGACATTTCCTCTGCTGAGAAAGGGCAGGTGCAAGAAGTGCACTCACTCAGCAAAGCTGTGCTCCTCTGCTGTGATTGAGAGCCCTGTCAGCCCCCTCTGTCTGGGCTCACCAGGAAGATTTCTCACTCAGGGCAAGCGTGTTTGTGGAACTTGAGCCTCAGTGAAGGGAAATCATTGGAAGAAACCCCACCTTCATAACTGTGTTTGATTTCTCCAGTGTAGAATAGGCCACACAGGGGAATTAAAGAAAATGCTCTTTCAATTGAAAACACTGTTTGGAGCTTTGGAAGGAATTCACCGATTTATTACATCAGATCAATAGACAATAGACAACAGACAATAGGTGCAGGAGCAGGCCATTCGGCCCTTTGAGCCAGCGCCACCATTCACTGTGATCATGGCTGATCATCCACAATCAGTATCCAGTTCCTGCCTTATCCCCATAACCTTTGATTCTGCTATCTTTAAGAGCTCTATCCATCTCTTTCTTGAAAACATCCAGAGACTTGGCCTCCACAGCCTTCTGGGGCAGAGCATGCCATATATCCACCACTCTCTGGGTGAAAAAGTTTTTCCTCAACTCCGTTCTAAATGGCCTACCCCTTATTCTTAAACTGTGGCCTCTGGTTCTGGACTCACCCATCAGCGGGAACATGCTTCCTGCCTCCAGCGTGTCCAATCCCTTAATAATCTTATATGTTTCAATAAGATCCTCTCTCAGCCTTCTAAATTCCAGAGTATACAAGCCCAGTCGCTCCAATCTTTTGACATATGACAGTCCCGCCATCCCCAGAATTAACCTTGTGAACCTACGCTGCACTCTCTCAATGGGCTACAAACACAAAATAGAACTCATCTCTCCTGGACTAAAAATGTATTAATTGGTAGGCGCTGGGATGAGAATTTTTGTGGGAGTTCTCCCACTCAACTACCATAACAATTTTACCTTATTATTCTTCTTCTAAGTTATCACTAAGCCCGCCTCAGCTGAGTGGGAAAACACTAAAGAAAATTCCCCGGGTGAGTGTCCAATGAGTCATTGTTTGTTTATTTTAGCCTTGCTTGACCTTGACTTGGGCATGGCTGTACATACATGATGAAAATGCAGCTTAAAATGTTTGCATACAGCTGCCGCTAAACACACACCATTTCCAAGGTCTCTTCTTCAAAGCCGTGCAGTGACTAAATTGTGGTCTTCATTATTGACACTGCCAGGTTTAACAGGGGGGTGGCAATTCGTTTAAAAGGATTCCCATAAACCAGTACAGTGAATATATTAAAAAGTGACTGAATAGCCGGTCAGGGAGATGCACTGGTATTTATCCTTGTGCCACAATGAAGGAGACTTGCTTAACCAACTGTTCTAATCTTCACAATCTGCTGCAATCAAAGTTGTCTAAACTATATTTATTGTTCATAGTATATCAATTGCTGGTTTTATTAGGTCTTTCCCCCAACAAGCCTTTTTCCTCTTGATCTTTATTTTGAAACTGCTGTGTCTGAAGTAATTGTATCAGATAATTCTACCAGGCTTCAGAATTCTGCAATACGCCCTAACTCATTCTTTTTAAACTTTTGCTTTGCTGTGGGGATTTCTGGCACTCAAGAACGTAGTGGGTGGTTAATTAGGTAGCACATTAAATGATTGCCATGTACATTAATCTGCACACAAAATTCATGCTGATTGCTCATTGCCATAACACCCCATTTCAGCTTGATCTAACGGTGCAGCTGTATATTGTTTTCATGGATCACTACAGGGACTAATTTTTGTGAGCGGCTGACGCTAGTCCAAGCTGGATATTACTGATTGAAGCCACTATTAAAGGCAAGGTGCTTGAATCTGGAACTACAAGCTTGTGACAGCAACATCAGATTTTCTGACACCTCATTGGGCAAGGAAGAGGCAGGTCCTCGACTAAACGAGAGTTTAGGAAGCCTTCCAATCATGCATAACTGATGAGAAAGGACAAATGTCAAGGTCAGTGACAAGAGAGCCGCACAGGATATGGATGCAGTGTTGCAAGCAGTGCAGGAATCAAAGTCAGTGAATACAGCTTTAGATGTTATCTCCCAATGACCCCACATTCAGCTCAATGCACCATTTCCCTTCACTTATCCACTTACAATTCTATCATTCAAGACTCAGGCCCAACACACCTCCAGCCACATAATCCTGAAACTCGCATCTTGCAACTTGTAGCTCCCACCAGTTGGACACAACTGTGAAGGGCACAAATCCATAAGAACATAAGACATAGGAGCAGAATTAGGCTATTCAGCCCTTTGAGACTCTTCCACCATTCCATCATGCTGATTTATTTTCCCTCTCAACCTCATTCTTCTGCCTTCTCCTTGTAACTTTTGGCCCCTCAGTAATCAAGAACCTATCAAACTCTGCTTTAACTATACCCAATGACTTGGTCTCCACAGCTGCCTGTGGCCACACATTCACCACCCGCTGACTAAAGAATCATCTCTATTCTAAATCTATGTTCCTGAGGCTGTGCACTCTGGTCCTAGGCTCCCCCACTACACACAATTGTTACAATGAGCTACTGGAAGCGTGCCCAAGTGCAGGACAGAGACACGGAGGTAACATTAACAGAATGTATTTTATTAATAGTTGCCAGGAAAGTCGGGGAGCGAGGATAGAATGCTTACGGGGACGAGGATGCGGGACAACAAACAGGAGGAGCTTGGACTCGGAGCCTGGACTTGGACCCGGACTTGAACACAGAGCCTGGACTTGGACTTGGACTTGCACCTGAAGCCTAAACTTGGACTCGGACTTGAGCCCGGACTTGAACTTGGACTCAGACACAGAGATAGGATACCCAACACGGAGTAGCAGCAAATGGCCAGACATACTCAGCCGGAAATGAGGCAACCAAACAAAAGCAGACAATCCATATTTTGACACAGAGTAGCTCATGAAGCGGCAAACGGTTGGCAATCACTCAGCTGGACACGAAGAGTCAGAATTCCCAACTCGGAGTAGAGGCAAACAGGCGGACCTACTCAGCTAGAAATGAGATGACTAAACCAACCAACGACTGTCCATTTTTATCTTGACTCAGAATGGCGGCAATCGGCCAGCAAATCTCAGCCAGACATGAAAACGACAGAATTTGCATCTTGACTTGGAGTAGTGGCAAAACGGCTGGCAATTCAGCTGGACATGAAAACGACTGAATTCACTAAGCAGCCACAGGCACCGAAGCGACTTAGAGTCCACGATTCTCAGCGGCTCCAGGACGAGCATAGCCGCACTGGCTACGGTGACAAACCAGCAGCGAATAGATGTAAGTCAGAGTTTTTATGCTGCTGGTTCGAATGAGGATCAGGTGCCCTAATCAAGGAGCCCAGTGGAAAACGGGGAAAAAGAAATTAACTGAAATGAGGAGTCAATGGACCGGACCATGACAACAATACTCCAAGTGTGGTCTGACCAATGCCTTATAAAGCCTCAGCATTACATCTTTGCTTTTATATTCTAGTCCACAACCTGCAAGTTACCCTTTAGGGAATCCTGCACGAGAATCCCCAAAACCCCAAGCGCTTTGTGCAGCAAACTCTGTTCACTATCTCTCAAAAGAGGAGTACATCAAATGGCAACAAACTTAAGAGGAAAATGTATGACTGCACAGTCCCACAGCCCCACTGAAAGAGAAGTGCTGCCCATAATTAGTAGCAATAGCAGACTTTAAAACCAGCAGCAGGACAGAGCTGGCATTATGCCTATTGCTTACTCCCGTTGTCATATTCTACTTCCCCTTCATTTCACAATCTCTCCTCTCGGCAAGCTGAGAATATATTGGTATAGACCAATTGTTCCCACTGTCCATTACTGCATTCTCAAAGACCAGTCTCCATTTTGGCCAGCTCAACAGCAAAGATAAAGATGCTCCATAATTTGACCTGGCATTTGCAGCCAATAGCTCGGATGCTGACTCTGCTTCCCTTTGAAGTCGGATCCACACCCATGGAATAGCAGGGCAAGAATAGGCTATAGCCATTTCTAGGCTAAAGAACAGCTCAGGGGTCAGATATCTGCAGTTGAGCCCTAGTATGGGGTTCCAGACTAGATGAAATGGCAATCTACGGACAGCCACAACTTTAACACTGCATCTCATCTCTTGCTGTCCTAAACATTATGTAATGTTAGATAGCCACTGACAATTTCTCTTTTAAAGCATCAACAGGAATGACCCAACAGCTGTTTATTGCCATGACAACCCTATTATCTAACAGCCAGTCTCGGGCTGATGGCACCTACTTGGTGGATACCCATACTGAAAGCAGCTCCAGCGATCTGTTCCACTGAGATTTCCTTCGGGATCAGGAAATGGCGCTGGATTGCAAAATCTGCTTTTCTCTCTCTCTCTCAGAATGATGCTCTTGCATGATTTCACCACTGGAACTGTCACTGCAGAACCAGAATCATATTTATTATGACTGACACATGCCACAAAATTTGTTGCTTTATTGCAGCAATACAGTGCAATATATAAAACATACAAGTTGCAATGCAAAATACAAAAAATAATTCAGTAGTGCAAAAAGGGAACAATCTAGTGAGGTAGTGTTCATGGCGTCATGGACTGTTCAGAAATCTGATGGTTGAAGGGAAGAAACTGTTCCTAAAACGTTGAGTGTGTGTCTTCAGGCTCCTGTATCTCCTCCCTGATGGGTGCTCTATTCGCTGTTGTATTTTCCCTGTCGTGTTTGGATATAGGGATATGGTTTGGAATGTTGATTTGTGTTCAAGAGGACACTCTGGTGATGAGCAACAGCAGGAAGATATGAGAGGAGCTGTCAAAGAGTGAAAATTGGGATTAGGTTCATTGAAGGTGCAGACTGAAATGGTGAGCCTACGTATTCAGTGACGATAAGTGTCAGCTATGTGAAAACCCTTACATAAAATGTTATGGTTTATACAGGCAACCTAAAACCTGAGGCATCACAATTTCATCCTCACACTCATACATGTCCAATTTAATGAAATTCAGATGGGAGTTAATAGACAGGGAATTATGGCTAGTTATTCTGGTCTTCCTTGTCAGTGTTCAAGTGTGATCAACTTCTAGGAATGCAACTAACATCCTCCACAGTCAACTCATAGCAATCCTCAGCCATGAAGAATGGATACTTGGATGTCATTATGTTTGAACGGCCCAAACCCATTCAGCTGAAAAATAGCCACAATGAACAATGCCAGAGGACAATGAGACACATGAAATAACACAATTTTGGGCCCCTGGTAACATGAAGACATTTCTACCAACAGTTCTAAATTTTATTATGTCTGGATCTATGCAAAAATTTTGTTGCAGTCAATTCAGTTGGTATTCAGTTATCAGGGGAAAAAAAATGATCAAGAAAATGAATGTGTTCTTGTTCCCAGCTGACAGTTCTGTGAATAGCTGGAAAGAGATTAAACAGCCAGGGTTATACTGAAACGGATACGAGTCCAGTTTATCTCTGATTTACCAGAGACTATTTATAAAATAGAACATTCTCAATCTGGTCACATTTATAACAGGCATTCTTTGTTGGTACAATTTTATCATATATTCTATGTAAGAGCTGACCTTTCACACCACAAATAGCAAAGAGCAAGTTCAGTAACAATTGTGCTATAAATAGACACATTCCATCAGTGAAAGGACAATAGAAAACAATTAGAACTGGCTATAGTTATTTGACATGATTTTTGTGTAGCTATCGGATTTGCTTTGATTACAGATTCTAGATTCCGCAAGGTTAATTACATGAACTCAGTTTCTATTATTTTGCAATGCTTCATGATAAACTATAATTCATTGTGAAAGTCTACCGTCGAGTGTTGCTCCCAAGTAACCACCTTCATTTCTGAAAAGGGATACTGATTATTGATACCCAAACAAAACCATTAATAGGTGGGGGAGGGGCTGAATTCCCAATATCAAGGTTAAAAGTAAATTTATTTTCAAGGTACATTAATGTCACCATGTACTACCCTGAGATTCATCTTCTTGCGGGCATTTACAGCAAATACCATAGAACCATAGTACCATAGAAACTACAGCACAGAAACATGCCCTTTGGCCCTTCTTGTCTGTGCCGAACCATTTTCTGCCTAGTCCCACTGACCTGCACACGGACCATATCCCTCCATACACCTCCCATCCATGTATCTGTCCAATTTATTCTTAAATGTTAAAAAAGAACCCGCATTTACCACCTCGTCTGGCAGCTCATTCCATACTCCCACCACTCTCTGTGTGAAGAAGCCCCCTCTAATGTTCCCTTTAAACTTTTCCCCCCTCACTCTTAACCCATGTCCTCTGGTTTTTTTCTCCCCTTGCCTCAGTGGAAAAAGCCTGCTTGCATTCACTCTATCTATACCCATCGTAATTTCATATACCCCTATCAAATCTCCCCTCATTCTTCTATGCTCCAGGGAATAAAGTCCTAACCTATTCAACCTTTCTCTGTAACTCAGTTTCTCAAGTCCCGGCAACATCCTTGTAAACCTTCTCTGCACTCTCTCAACCTTATTTATATCCTTCCTGTAATTTGGTGACCAAAACTGAACACAATACTCCAGATTCGGCCTCACCAATGCCTTATACAACCTCATCATAACATTCCAGCTCTTAAACTCAATACTTCGATTAATAAAGGCCAATGTACCAAAAGCTCTCTTTACGACCCTATCTACCTGTGACGACACTTTTAGGGAATTTTGTATCTGTATTCCCAGATCCCTCTGTTCCACTGCACTCCTCAGTGCCTTACCATTAACCCTGTATGTTCTACGTTGGTTTGTTCTTCCAACGTGCAATACCTCACACTTGTCAGTATTAAACTCCATCTGCCATTTTTCCAGCTGGTCTGAGTCCCACTGCAGGCTCTGAAAACCTTCCTCACTGTCTACTACACCTCCAATCTTTGTATCATCAGCAAACTTGCTGATCCAATTTACCACATTATCATCCAGATCATTGATATAGATGACAAATAACAATGGACCCAGCACTGATCCCTGTGGCACACCACTAGTCACAGGCCTCCACTCAGGGAAACAATTCTCTACCACCACTCTCTGGCTTCTTCCATCGAGCCAATGTCTAATCCAATTTACCACCTCTCCATGTATACCTAGCGACTGAATTTTCCTAACTAACCTCCCATGCGGGACCTTGTCAAAGGCCTTACTGAAGTCCATGTAGACAATATTCACTGCCTTCCCTTCATCCACTTTCCTGGTAACCTCCTCGAAAAACTCCAACAGATTGGTCAAACATGACCTACCACGCACAAAGCCATGTTGACTCTCCCTTATAAGCCCCTGTCTATCCAAATGCTTGTAGATTCTGTCTCTTAGTACTCCCTCCAATAACTTACCTAGTACTGATGTTAAACTCACCGGCCTATAATTTCCCGGATTACTTTTCGATCCTTTTTTAAACAACGGAACAACACGAGCCACTCTCCAATCCTCCGGCACCTCACGTGTAGACAGCGACATTTTAAATATTTCTGCCAGGGCCCCTGCAATTTCAACACTAGTCTCCTTCAAGGTCCAAGGGAACACCCTGTCAGGTCCCGGGGATTTATCCACTTTAATTTTCCTCAAGACAGCAAGCACCTCCTCCTTTTCAATCTGTACAGTTTCCATGGTCTCACTACTTGATTCCCTCAATTCCATAGATTTCATGCCAGCTTCCTTAGTAAATACAAAGAAACACAATAAAATTAATGAAAGACCGCAACAAAGACAGATAAACAACCAATGTGAAAAGACAACAAATTGTGCAAATGCAAAAATAGAAAAAAGAAAAAAATCATAATAATAAGTTATATAATAAGTTAAATAATAATAATTATTGAGAACATAGGTTGTAGAGTCCTTGAAAGTGAGACCATAGGTTGTGGAATCAGTTCAGTGGGTTGGGGTGAGTGAAGTTATCCCTTTTGGTTCAAAAGCCTGATTGCTGACGGGTGATAACTATTGCTGAATCTGGTGGTGTGAGACCTGAGGATCCTGTACCTCCTTCCTGATGGCAGCAGCAAGAAGGGGGCATGGCCTGGATGATGGGGGTCCTTGATGATGAATGCTGCTCTCCTGCAACAGTGCTCCTTGTAGATGCGCTCAGTTCCGGGAGGGCTATAGCTAAGATGGACTGGGCTGTATCCACTACTTTTTGTAGGCTTTTCTGCTCAAGGGCATTGGTGTTTCCATTATAGGCCATGAAGCAACCAGTCTGTATACTCTTATTTTCTCTCATATTCATTTTCTTGCAAGCATTTACAGGAAAAAATAAAGAAATAAAACTGAATCTATAAAAAATTATACATAAACAAAGACTGACAAACAACCAAAGTGCAAAAGAAGACAGATGGTGCAACTAAAAAAATGCTGAGAACATTAGTTGTAGAGTCCTTGAAAGTTGGTCATAGAATCAGTTTGGAGCTGTGTCCAGTGCTGTTTCAGGAGCCTGATGGTTGTACGGTAATAACTGTTCCTGAAGCTGGTTGTGTGGGACCTTAGACTTCTTCACTTCCTGCCCCATAGGTAGTTGCAAGAAGAGAACATTGTCTGGGTGGTGGGGGTCTTTGATGATGGATGCTGTGGCAGTGCTCTATGTAAATATATTCAATGGTGGGGAGGGCTTAACCTGTGATGGTCTGGGCTGTACTCACCACTTTCTATAGTCCTTTCTGTTCTTGGCTATTGGTGTTTCCATACCAGACCATGATGCACTAAGTTTGTCAAAGTTTTTGATGACATGCTGAATCTATGCAAACTTCTAAGAAAGTAGAGGCTCTGTCATACCTTCTTTGCGATGGGTTTTACACTCTGGTCCAAGGACAGAGTTCATAGCACACCAATCAGGAACAGAAATTATTTTGATCCTTTCCTTTACGCAGATACCAGAGGCTAATTATACCCTTGTGGGTCATTCAAAGTGGCATGTACTAGAGGTCAACTCTGACATCTTTATGGTTTATTGGACTCCAGTAGCTCAATCCTGTTGAGGACCTACAATATCAGGCTTCAATTGCACAACTCTCCCTGAGCCAGAAGTTCCAGTGACCAGCAAAGCAAAGAATATTGTCTACAAAGATCTAGTGGTGTCTGTGCAAGGCCAGTCCTGTTTATGAATGTCTACCATTAACAAATTCCAACTTGTACCCAGCAGCTATGATGATGAAGCAAACAGTCATATCAATAAATTCTTTCAAGCAGTGTACCCAGTAACTTAGTAAAAGAAAGCACAAGAGTTTCCTTAAGCTTGTCCACCATTCATTGAAAACATGACCTCTTCTACCTCGCCCAGTCCTATACGGATGCTGTATCCTGTATTTCTCTTGTTTTCAACATTTACCAATTTCAGTCCTCATTTCAGTGAGCAGGATTGAAGATCCTCTGGAGTTGAAGATTTGAAAGATCACATTCCCCTGAATGAAGATATTACTTCTCAGCTCACTTTTTAACAGCCAACTCCACCTGAAGCTACGTCCTTGGCTCCAGACACTCTGGAGAAACAATATCTATCCTGTAAATACCTCAGAAATGAAGACTGGAACTTTCACACATGTCCTGGGTCCAGCATGTGATTGCCATTACAACGGAGGCACGGTAGTGCCTCTACTTTGTTTGAAGTTTGTGCAGATTTGACTTGATATCTTACGCTTTGACAAACTTCGATAGATGCGTGGCTGAGAGTGTACTGACTGGTTGCATCATGGCTTGGTATGGAAACACCAATGCGCTGGAATGGAAAAGCCTATAATAAGTAGTGAAGTACAGTCCAGTAAGTCACAGGGAAAACAATAAGACATTGGAGCAGATTTAGACCATTTGACCCACTGAACCTGCTCCTCCCTTCCATCATTGCTGATTTATTATCCCTCTCAACCTTATTCTTTCATGCTCTGACAAATCAAGAACCTATCAAACTCCACTCAATAACCTGGCCTCCACAGCCACCTGTGACAAGGAATACCATATTTTTACTGCTTTCTGGATGAAGAAATTCCTGCTCATCTCTGCTGTAAATGGATGTTCCTCTCGTCTGAGGCTGTGTTCTCTGGTCCTAGACTCACCCACTATAGGAAATATCTTCCTTATATCCAATTTATCCACGCCTTTCAATATTTGTTAGGTTTCAGTAGATAGAAACATAAAAACATAGAAAACCTAAGGCACAATACAGGCCCTTCAACCCACAATGCTGTGCCAAACATGTCCTTACTTTAGAAATTACCTAGGGTTACCCATAGCCCTCTATTTTTCTGAGCTCCATGTACCTATCCAGGAGACACTTAAAAGACCCTATTGTATCCACCTCCACCACCATCACCAGCAGCCCATTCCATGAACTCACAGCTCTCTGTGCAAAAAACTTAACCTAGACATCTGATCTGTAACTTCTTACAAGCTTAAAACTGTGCTCTCTCATGTTAGCCACTTCAACCCTGGGAAAAAGCCTCTGACTATCCACACAGTCAATGCCTCTCATCATCTTATACAGCTCTGTCAGGTCACCTCTCATCCTCCATCACTCCAAGGAGAAAACGCCAAATTCACTCAACCTATTCTCATAAGGCATGCTCCCCAATCCAGGCAGCATCCTTGTAACTCTCCTCTGCACCCTTTCTATGGTTTCCACATCCTTCCTGTAGTGAGGTGAGCAGAACTAGGCACAGTACAAAGTGGGGTCTGACCATGGTCCTATATAGCTGTAACATTACCTCTCAGCTCTTAAACTCAATCCCACGGTTGATGAAGGCCAGCACACCGTACGCCTTCTTAACCACACAGTCAACTTGCACAGCAGCTTTGAGTGTCTTATGGACTTGGACCCCAAGATCCCTCTGATCCTCACTGCCAAGAGTCTTACCATTAATGCTATATTCTGCCACTGTATTTGAACTACCAGAATGAACTACCTCATACTCCTCAGCCCAGTTTTGCATCCTATCAATGTCCTGCTGTAACCTCTCACAGCCCTCCATACTATCCACAACACCCCCAACCTTCGTGTCATTAGCAAATTTACTAACCCATCCCACCACTTCCTCATCCAGGTCATTTATAAAAATCACGAAGAGAAGGGGTCCCAGAACAGATCCCTGAGGCACACCACTGGTCACTGACCTCCATGTAGAATATGGCTCATCTACAACCACTCTTTGCCTTCTGTGGGCAATCAAATTCTGGATCCACAAAGCAAGGTCCCTTGGATCCCATGCCTCCTTACTTTCTGAATAAGCCTTGCATGGGGTATCTTATCAAATGCCTTGCTGAAATCCATACACACTACATCTACTGCTCTACTTTCATCAAAATGTTTAGTCACATCCACAAAAAATTCATTCAGGCTTGTAAGGCACAACCTGCCTTTGACAAAGCCATGCTGACTATTCCTAATCACATTATGCCTCTCCAACTGTTCATAAATCCTGCCTCTCGAGATCTTTCCCATCAACTTACCAACCACTGAAGTAAGACTCACTGGTCTATAATTTCTTGGGCTATCTCTAGTCTCTTCCTTGAATAAGGGAACAACATCTGCAACCTTCCAATCCTCTGGAACCTCTCCCGTCCCCACTGATGATGCAAAGATCATTGCCAGAGGCTCAGCAATCTCCTCCCTCAGCTCCCATAGTAGCCTAGGGTATATCTCGTCCAGTCCTGGTGACTTATTAAACTTGATGCTTTCCAAAAGCTCCAGCACATCCTCTTTCTTAATGTCTATATGCTCAAGCTTTTCAATCCACTGTAAGTCATCCCTACAATTGCTAAGGTCTTTTTCCGTAGTGAATACTGAAGCAAAGTATTCAGTAAGTACCTCTGCCACCTCCTCTGGTTCCATACACACTTTTCCACTGTCACACTTGACTAGTCCCATTCTCTCACATCCTATCCTCTTGCTCTTCACATACTTGTAGAATGCCTTAGGGTTTTCCTTAATCTGCTCGCCAAGGCCTTTTCATAGCCCCTTCTGGCTCCCCTAATTTCATTTTTAAGCTCCTCCAGCTACCCTTATAATTTTCTAGATCTCTATCGTTACCTAGTTTTTTGAAGCTTTCGTAACCTTTTATTTTCTTCTTGATTAGATTTTCAACAGCCTTTGTACACCATGGTTCCTGTACCCTACTGTCCTTTCCGTCTCATTGGAATGTACCTGTGCAGAACGCCATGCAAATATCCCCCGAACATTTGCCACATTTCTGCTGTACATTTCCCTGAGAACATCTGTTCCCAATTTATGCTTCCAAGTTCCTCCCTGATGGCTTCATATTTCCCCTTACTCCAATTAAACACTTTCCTAACTTGTCTGCTCCTATCCCTCTCCAATGCTATGGTAAAGGAGATAGAATTGTGATCACTATCTTCAAAATGCTCTCCCAATGAGAGACCTGACACCTGACCAGGTTCATTTCCCAATACCAGATCAAGTACAGCCTCTCCTCTTGTAAGCTTATCTACATATTGTGTCAAGAAACCTTCCTGAACACACCTGACAAACTCCACCCCATCTAAACCCCTCGCTCTAGGGATATTTGGGAAATTAAAATCTCTCCCACCATGACAACCCTGTTATTACACCTTTCCAGAATCTGTCTCCCTATCTGCTCCTCAATGGCCCTGTTACTGGGTGGTCAATAAAAAACATCTGATGGAGTTATTGACCCCTTCCTGTTTCTAACTTCCACCCACAGAGAGTCAGTAGACAATTCCTCCATGACTTTCTTCTTTTCTGCAGCCCTGACACTATCTCTGATCAGTAATGCCACGCCCCCACCTCTTTTGCCTTCCTCCCCGACCTTTCTGAAACATCTAAAGCCTGGCACTCTAAGTAGCCATTACTGCCTCTGAGCCATCCAAGTCTCTGTAATGGCCACAACATCATAGTTCCAAGTACTGATCCACGCTCTAAGGTCGTCCGCTTTGTTCATGATGCTTCTTGCGTTAAAATAGACACATCTCAAACCATCAGTCTGAATGCATCCCTTCTCTATCACCTGCCTATCCTCCCTCTCACACTGTCTACAAGCTTTCTGTATTTGTGAGCCAACCACCCCTTCCTCCGTCTCTTCAGTTCGGTTCTCATCCCCCAGCAATACTTTTTAAACTCTCCCCAATAGTCTTAGCAAACCTCCTGCCAGAATATTGGTCCCCCTTGGATTCAAGTACAACCCATCCCTATTGTACAGGTCACATCTGGTCATCCTCTTCCCTTTACTACCCTCCTGAGCCACAGGGCCAGACTGTGTGCCAAAGGCACAGCCCTGTTGCTTCCTCCAGGTAGGCCGTCTCCCCCCCCCCCCCCCAACAGTACTCAAACAGGAGTACTTATTGTCAAGGGGGACAAGTACTTATTGTTTAGGGGACAGTACTTATTGTTAAGGGGGACAGTCCTTATTGTTAAGATCCCCCCCTCATTCTAAGCTCCAGTGAGTACAGGCTCAGTGCCATCAAATGCTCCTTTCATTCCCAGAAATTTTCTCATGAACCTCCTCTGAACCCTCTCCAATGTCAGCACATCTTTTTAGATGAAGGGTTCAAAACTGCTCATAATACTCCAGGTGCTCACAAAGCCTCAGCACTACATCTTTATGTCCTTATGTTCTAGTCCTCTCGAAATGAATGCTAACATTGCATTTGTCTTCCTTACCACCGACTCAACCTGAAAGTAGGGAATTCTGCACAAGGACTTCCAAGTCCTTTTGCACCTCTGATTTTTGAATTCTCTCCCCACCTATAAAATACTCTACACCTTTATTCCTTCTACCAAAGTGCATATGTATACACTTCCCTGCACTACCTTCCATCTACCACTTCTTTCCTATTCTCCCAATCTGCCTAAGCACTCCTGCAGATACCCGGCTTCCTCAACACTTCCTGCCCCACCACCTATCTTTGCATCACTGCTCACTTGGCCACAAAGGTATCAATTCCGTCGTCCAAATCATTGACGTATAATGTGAAAAGAAGTGGTCCCAACAGCGACCCTTGAGGAACACCACTGGTCACTGGCAACAAACCAGAAAAGGCCCCGTTTATTACCACTTCATAACCAATCAGTCAATTTTCTATTTATGCTAGTATCTTTCCCGTATTTTGTTAAGCAGCCTCATGTGCAGCACCTTATCAAAGACCTTCAGAAAATCCAAGTAAACGACATCCACTGACCCTCCTTTGTCTATCCTGCTTGATATTTCCACAAAGTATTCCGACAGAGTTGTCAGGCAAGATTTCACTTTAAGGAAACCATCTTGACTTTTGCCTACCTTAAAATGCGTCTCCATGTATCCCAAAACATCTTCCTTAATAATGGACTCCCTTAAAAGAGTGAGTGACATTTACAATTTTCCAGTCCTCTGGAACCATTTCAGAATCGAGAGTTTCATGAATGATCATTATAATGCCTCCATAATCTCTTCAGCTACCTCTTCCAGAAAACTGGGGTGTAGCCCATCTGGTCCAGGTGACTTATCTACCTTCATACCTTTCATCTTCCCAAGCACCTTCTCCTCAATAATAGCAACAACACTCACCCTCAAATTTCTGATATACTGCTAGTGTCTTCATAGTGAAGACTGACACAAAATACTTAATAAGTTCAACCGCAATTTCTTTGTCCCCCATTACTACCTCTCCAGTGCCATTTTCCAGCGGTCCAATATTCATTCTTGCATCTCTTTTACACTATATATTTGAAAAATCTTTTGGTATCCTCCTTTATATTAATGGCTGGCTTCCTTCCTATTTCATCTTTTCTCTCAATATGGCTTCTTTATTAGCCGTTTGGTTTTTAAAAGCTTCTCAATCCTCTAACTTCCCACTATTTTTTTGCTATATTGTATGCCTTCTCCTTTAGTTTTTGACATCCCTTCTCAGCCATGGTTGCATCGTCCTCCCTTCAGAATACATTTTCACCTTTGGGATGTATCTATGCTGCACCTTCCAAAATTTCCCCAGAACCACCAGCCATCGCTGTTCTGCCATCATCCCTGCTAATGTCCCTTCCAATCAAATTTGGCCAGCTCCTCTCTCATGCCTATGTAATTCCCCTTACTCCACTGCTGTACTGATACATCTGACTTTGTCTTCTCCCTCTCAAACTGTAGTGTGAATTCAATCAATTTAAGATCAAATCTTCCTAGGGGTTCCTTTACCTTAAGCTCCCCAATCAAATCTAGTTCATTACATAATATCCAATCTAGAATTGCTTATCCCTTAGTGGTCTCAACCACAAGCAGCTCTAAAGAGCCAACTTATAGGCATCCTATACATTCTTTCCCTTGCGATGCAGCCCAACCTGCACATTGAAATCCCCCATGACTATCATAACATTATCTTTTTTACATGCCTTTTCTATCTCCTGTTGCAATTTGTATCCATGTCCTGGATACTATTTGGAGGTCTGTATACAACTTCCATCATAGTCTTTTTACCCTTACAGTTTCGTAACTCTACCCATAAGGATTCTACATCTTCCAATCAGTCAACATCTTGGGTTGAGAACTTTCATCTGGAGCAAACCTACAGGAGAAACTAAAACTGTTTCATTTGTGTTTCCTTGAACACTACTCAGTCCCAATCTCAGGAAAGTATTCCTTGCTGGACCATTTTGAGTCTTCAAGTTCATTTAACATTGAGTTTCAAACTTATGCACTAAACCGACTGGCATGCAGAATAATACTGCCCGAGTGCATTTCGCAAAGATAAAATATATTTTTATACAGTCAGACTGGTTGAATCTTAACCCAGGGTACATGTGAAAAAAACTCACTTGATCATGCATTTGTCTCAGATTTCTTGATAAAGACACCAGTCATTACTTCTTTCGTCCGAGGTTGGTGAATCTGTGCAATTCATTGCCACAGACAGCTGTGGAGGCCAGGCCATTGGGTATTTTTAAAGTAGAGGTTGATAAATTCTTGTTTAGCAGGGACATCAAAGGATGCAAGGAGAAGGCAGGAGAACAGGGTTGAGAGAGAAAATAAATCAGCCATGATTTAATGGCAGATCAGACTTGATGGGCCAAATGGCCTAATTCTGCTTCTATGTCTTATGGTCTTATTAATAAGTGTTTCCTATGAGTAATGTTAATTAGTTAATAAAATTAGTCCTTTAATGTGTTCTTTAGATTTTGACAAACAATGGCATCCAAAATATTAGCCAATTCTTTTCATTCATTGATTTTTAGTGTATAGTTTTAATGTTTACATCTATGTCATACAATCCTTACTTGATACTCCAATCATCTACTTATGACCTAGCTTGGTAATTTGATACTCAAAGTGCCATTTACACAAGCCCTCTATCTATGCTTTAGTAAAATATCCTGTTCTACTGCAGGCTAAATCAAACTTGTTTTCCCACACATGTAGTATTTTTCTGGCACTGTTTTATCTTGTGCTGTTTCCACTATTTCTACTTGTTGAACTTTGCCATGTAAAACATTTCATCAGTATGTTTGCCAAGTCAAATAAAGTCGGTCATGCATAGCAAATGTTGCTTCCTACATGGGACATTTATGGGCCTCTGATGATTATAGGATTATAGTGAACCATGAATTTTCATTTTAATTTGTCAGCGTGAATTAATTATGTTAATTCTAGAGGTATTTTATATTAGCTCTTGCTATGGAAAGAGTGCCTTGAAGATTGTTCCTAATTTGATGTTCATCTTGAAGAACAGATTTTTCTAAACATTCTATAGTACCAATGATCAATGAAGAATTCCTGCCCTAAGCTACAAGACTATGATCCTATATTAATTAGCCAACTAATATTGTTTAAGAAAGGCAAGAGGATAATCCTTGAAATGGTAGACGAGTGAGTCTGGGAGAGGATTCTGAGAGACAGGATTTATGAGCATAGTCTGATTGTCTGCATGGCTCTGTGAGGAACCAGTCGTGCCTCACTAATCTGATTGTCTTCTTCGATGGGGTGACAAAAGAAATGAGTGAAGGTAGAGTGATAGGATGTGGTGTGCCTGGATTTTAGTAAGGTATTAAACAAGGTTCTCCATGGTAGGCTCAGTCAGAAAGTGAGGAGGCATGGAATCCAGGGAAAATTGCCTGCATGATTTCAGCATTGGCTTGCCCAAAGAAAGCAAAGTGTGGTGGTAGGTGGAATGTATTCTGCCTGGAGGTCCCTGACTACTGGTGCTCTGTGTGGACCAGTTCCGGGACCCCTGCTCTTTTGATTTTTATAAATGACTTGAATGGGGAAGTGGAAGGGCAGGAGTAAGTTTGCAGATGACACAAAGGTTGATGGAATTGTGGATAGTGTTGAAGTTCGTTATAGGTTTCAAAGTTACATTGAAAGGAGGCAGAATTGGGCTGAGAAGTGGCAGATGGAATTCAATTCAGAAGAGTGTGAAGAGATACACTTTGGAAACTTGAACCTGAAGGCAGAATACAAGGTTAATGGCAGAGTTCTTTGCAGTGTGGAGGAACAGCGAGATCTTGGGGTCCGAGTTCATAGATCCCTTAAAGTTGCCGCACAGGTTAACAGGATGGTGAAAAAGACATATGTTGTGTTGGCCTTCATTCATCAGGGAACTGAATTTAAGAACTGCGAGATAATGTTGCAGCTCTATAAAACTTTGGTTAGACCACACTTGGAGTATTATGTTCAGTTCTAGTCCCCTGATTATAGGAAGAATGTGGAAGCTTAAGGGAAAGTGCTGAGGAGACTTGCCAGGATGCTGCCTGGTTAGGGAGCATGTCTTATGGGGATAGGTTAAGTGAGCTAAGATGGAAGGAGGATGAGTGGTGACTTGATGGAGGTGTATAACATGATAAGAAGCATAGATAGAGTGGACAGCTAGTGTCTTTTATCCAGAGTGACAATGGCGAATACGGAAGGAATAATTTTAAAGTGATTGGAAGAAAGTATAGTGGGGATGACAGAGGTACATGGAACATACAGCCAGGGTCGGTGTTAGAGGCATATACATTAGGGATGTTTAAAAGACTCTTAGATAGACACATGGATGAAAGACAAATGGAGGGCTGTGAAGGAAGGGAAGGGTTAGATTGATCTTGGAGTAGGTTAAAAAGGTCTATACTATGCTGTAATGTTCTATGTTCTATATTCAACTGCAGAAAAACAATAGGAAACCACTATAAAACACTATCAAATCTGCTTGATGGCTTAAACACAAGTGCATGTGTATCTTACTCAGCATTTGAGTTCAAAATTTATCTTCCAGGGGAGTCTGGGAGGTTACAATCCTAGAAAATGTATTTTTGATACTTTATCTAGTATTTTTTTAATTTACACTGTTGTTATTTTTCAGATAAAAGGAGAAAACATTTCTTGAATTTAATTGAAAGCTTCTAGCTACTTGATATTTTTTTTAACATGATTCTCCCAAATGGAGCAGATAATCTTTTACTGAAATAGAAGCAAAGCTTTGATGAGTTTATTTTTCAACATACCTCATGGCAAATTGGAGGATTGAGCTGACCTGATTAAGGAAATATTGTAGTTTAAGCTCTCATGTGAAAATTAGGACTTTTAAAGTACCTTCCAAATGCTGCAAAAACTCTTCTGTGCCAAGTGATAATGTATTTTATGGAATCATAGATCTGCTACCTTGGAAAATGGAATTTTTTGTTAATTTTAGAATCTTTCATGGTTCACGTTGCATATTATTTGAATTAATATTTGGGTGGTGTTCAAAAGACTAACATACCCTTGTTTGCTCTTCATTAGGTGGTCTATCCCCTCCAGCATTTATCCGAACACTATTATTCTATTCCTTCCAAGCTCAATTCACAGAGATTTTATCTATTTCTATGTCCTTTTATATCTCTTTCAACTTCCTACTAGCTTCAGTGGGACATTTTCCCTCCTTGATTGAATCGGCCACATCCTGCTCTCTTTTTGTCATCAAAGCACTTCATCCCATCACAAACTAAAACTGCCATTCTTTCTTTACCTCTTGAAGCTGTTGTTCTCTTTCTTATTTCCCCATTTACCATTCTTCCTCTTATTTTAATGTTGCATGCTCATTCAATTAACCCTAGGATGTGCCCGCTCCTTATTACTACCATCAGAGAGGAGGTACAGGAGCCTAAAGACACATTCAACATTTTAGGAACAGCTTCTATCCCTTTAACATCAGATTTCGAAATGGACAATGAGCCAACACATGAACACTATCACACTATTTTTCTCCTTTTTCAACTACCTATATATGTATTTCTTATTGTAATTTTCATGTATTACACTGTATTGCTGCTGCAAAGCAATAAATTTCGCCACATATGTTCGTGATATCAAACCGGATTTTAGATTAGATTAGATTCAACTTTATTGTTATTGTGCCGAGTACAGATACAAAGCCAGTGAAATGCATTCAGCATCTAACCAGAAATGCAAAGAATAGTGTTATTTACAAAATAACTGCGAATTAAAAAAGTGCCACAGCGTACAAATATAAAAGTACTGAGACAGTACAATATGGGTGCAATACTGCTTAGCGCTGTGATGAGAGGTTCAGCAGGGTCACAGCCTCAGGGAAGAAGCTCTTCCTGTGCCTGCTGGTGCGGGAGGAGAGGCTCCTGTAGCGCCTACCGGATGGGAGGAGAGTAAAAGATCCATGGTTAGGGTGAAATGCATCCCTGATAATGTTTTTCACCCTGCCCAGGCAGCGTTTATGGTAGATGTTCTCAATGGTGGGCAATTGGGTGCCGATAATCCGCTGGGCAGTTTTCACCACACACTGGAGTGCTTTGCGGTCGGATACGGGACAATTGCCATACCAGACTAAGGTGCAGTTGGTGAGTACGCTCTCAATGGTACAGCGGTAAAAGTCCGTCAGTATCCTGGGACAGAGGTGAGCTTTCTTCATGCTCCGCAGGAAATAAAGGCGCTGTGAACTGATTCAATATTGTGTCCGTTCTGCTCTCTATAAATGCTGACATTATCTTTATCCTGTTTCTTTTTCTGCTATTCCTTTCTCCTCTCATCATTAACATTCTCTTCTCCCTCACTATCACTTCCCCTTCCCTTCTTCAAATAAATGTCTGCGATTCTCCACACTTGCAGTACTCCAGCAATCATCGGTTCTAAACTCATAGAAGTAGGTTTCCACTTACACTAAAACACAACTAATATGGATTAAAGTATTTCAGCAAATTACTTTGATGCCCTAGAAAATATAATCCATTAATGTATGATACTTCCTGAACTTAGGTGAAGTGTTCAGCATCTGCAGTCTTCACTTCTGCTCTTGATATCACAATCAGCTATATTAAAAATGCCTAAGGATGAAGTTAACAAGGCAACTAATGAATAGTATATGGATGGTGAGTTATTGTCAACCTCATAAATATAAAAATTCATCACTTTGCACAGATTCGCCTGATGTATTGGAAATAAACCTCTCATATCCCCTTTGCCAATCACCTGTCCAGCTCTTGGCTCCATCCCTCCCCCTCCTGTCTTCTCCTATCATTTTGGATCTCCCCCTCCCCCTCCCACTTTCAAATCTCTTACTAACTCTTCCTTCAGTTAGTCCCGATGAAGGGTCTCGGCCCGAAACGTCGACTGTACCTCTTTGGCCTGCTGCATTCACCAGCAACTTTGATGTGTGTTGCTTGAATTTCCAGCATTTGCAGAATTCCTGTTGTTTGCTTCAAATTTTGTTTATGACATGTTATATATACAGAATGAAAAATGTGTTCTTCCACACAAATTTAAATTTGCTGTTCTAATTACTTTTTTATTTTTCTTATTTCTGTTTTTAAGTTTTTTTCCATCAGAGTTCCTTCTGATGGTGTTTAATTGTTTAGTGAATTCCATTGGCATCATCATTTTTTAAATTTTTGACTTTGATTTTGACCTTTTTCTTGGCTTTGTTTTGTAGCAGTTCCAATACTAGACCTTACAATTGAGATAATAGATGTATCACTAATCTGGAAACTGGAGAGTCCACGTTTGCATCTGAAAATGTGCAGTGTGAGGCAGGGATGAAGTGCCAAGACAGCATTAAAACCACTGCTAAGTAAAGAAGATAATGTGAGGCAGGATAGAGAGAAAGAGAAGAACTGGGTAAAAAGAATGCAATACTGAAAATATTGAACTGTAATATGGTGGCTTTTAAACTTTGATGTAGCAGCAGAGTTTATTGTTGAGTTTATATTGCTTCCATTTTAGAAATAATACAGATTAGAACCAGTTAAATGGAGTAAAACCTCCTGTGAGCCATCATGGTTTTGCCAATGAAGGATGGCATCAAATAGAGGTCACACCTTT
This sequence comes from Mobula birostris, assembly GCF_030028105.1. NCBI lineage: Eukaryota > Metazoa > Chordata > Chondrichthyes > Myliobatiformes > Myliobatidae > Mobula > Mobula birostris. The sequence goes on along the minus strand of NC_092379.1, from coordinate 122,192,288 downwards.
TCTGCAGTTCGCAGTGCCAGACTAAATGCTTTTGCTGGTGAGGAGGGGTGGGAGCAGGTGAGAGGAGGGGTAGGTATATGATGGGGCAATAGGGAAGTTACCTTTCGCTTCCACTTCGATTAACAAGATGGAAATGTTGGAAACATTTAGGAATACATCTCAGATATATTTTCACAAACATGCCTTTTGTAGGAAAATGTAGGCAAATTGGAACAAATATTAATTACAAAAAATGTAGCAGGATTAAATAATCAGCCACCTGGGCATTTAAAACAATTTTAATTACACTGTTTTTCTGGTTTACCCATTTCTCCCCTTTCAGTTCAAAAAGCACACACACACAATGTTGGTTTTGTCCTGACTTAACTATTCCAGCAACATCTGGTAAAATTATTTTTGTTCTATGAATCAAATTGCAAATTTGACTGAACACTTTTGTTGCAACAGAATATCAAATAGAAAATGCACCTGAATATCACTTCAATGGTTACTTTACCATCTGCTTAGAAGGACATCAGAATTACTTAGAGGTCTCACAGCTTAAGTCAACCCCAGATATTTCACTCAATGCAAAAAATTCTGTTCTCACTTTATTGGTGGTACCATTGGTAATAATTAGCCTAGGGTTTACTCTGACAAAGTCTCCATCCCAGTGGACATGCAGAGCTGCAAGTTCCAATCATACAACTCATTCTAAGATTGGAATGAACATTTCAGCAATCATGCTTAAGTATTCAAGTGAGTCATTTGGGAAGCCCTGCTTTATAACCACAAATAAACAGCTATAAAACCACACATACTTCAGGGTATGAGCTGCAGTCAAACTTCATGGTTGTCATTTTAATAAGTGCTCCTATGAGTTGCAATGGTAATTTAGAATGCATAAAATCTGCATAACTTGTGCATTAAATTTCAAAGCAGCGGGGGATTTATTTTCCCCTGAAAGTAGGAGTGGAGAGAGTGTGATGATTGGTCTCTATGCCTGCAGTGATATTACGAAAGTAATGAGCTATGCTGCTGGAAGACATAAAACCAGAAACTGTCACAAACATTCAGTAGGTTGGGCAGCATCTGCAGAGATAGAAACAGTGTTTCAACCCTTCATACTTAAGTGCACCTGTAACAAAATATTATTTTCAGGGGGACGAGGAGAGGTAAGTAATGCATAGAGGGTACAAAGGGGAGGATAGGGTGACTGCAGTGTGATGGTATAGAGTTTGCTGATAAAGATGTTCTACATTTAAAGCGGAAAACAACAGGCAGGATAGACAATAGAGAGTCAGTAGGTGTTGTTTACTTGGATTTCCAGAAGGCCTTTGACAAGGAGCCACACATAAGGCTGCTAAACAAGGTAAGAGCCCATGGTAGTACAGGAAAGATATTAACATGGACAGAAGCTTGACAGACTGGCAGGAAGCAAAGAGTGGGAATAAAGGGGGCATTTCTGGTTGGCTGCCCATGACTACTGGTGTTCCACGGGGATCGGTGTTGGGACTGCTCCTTTTCATGTTATATGCCAACTATTTGGATGACAGAATTGATGGCATCGTGGCCAAGTGTGCAGATGATACAAAGCCAGGTGGTGGAGCAGGTAGTGTTGAGGAAGCAGGGGTTCTTCAGAAGGACTTAGACGGATTAGGGGAATGGGCAAAGAAGTGGCAGATGGAATATGGTGTAGGGAAGTACATGGTCATGCACTTCGATAGGAGTAATAAAGGTGTAGACTACTTTCTAAAAGGGGAGGAAATTCAGAAACCAGAGGAGCAAAGAAACTTGGGAGTGTAGGATCCTCTAAATGTTAATTTGCAAGTTCAGTTGGTGGTAAGGAAAGTAAATGCAATGTTAGCATTCATTTAATTACATCAATTATAAAAAAGAGATTAGGAGGAATTTCTTCAGCCAGATGTGAATCTGTGGAATTCATAGCCACAGACATCTGTGGAGGCCAAATCATTGGGAATACTGTATTTAAAGCAGATGTTGACAGATTCTTGATTAGTCAGACTGTCAAAAGTTATGGGGAAAAAGCAGGGGACTGGAGTTGAGAGAGATAATAAATCAGCCAAGTTGAAGTGGTAGACCAGAATAAATGGGCTGAATGGCCTAATTTTGCTCCTATGTCTTATGGTCTTATGACTTACACATATTGACAAGATCATAATCTATAAATATGCCACAATGGCACTACGAATTTTACAGTTTCCTTGGGCATTTAGTTGCAGGTTCCAAATTTGCAACTCAGACAAATTCCAGAGCACTCTGGCTTAAAATAGCACTATAATATTTCAAAGAAAAAAGATATTGAACTGGGCATTAATTAGATTTTAAATTGCAAGTGAATTAACTAATGTAGTGAGAGTACCCAGGTCCATTTCCACTGAAAGCAAAGATTTTTTTAAATCCCTGATTAAAACCCACTGCTTTGCACTTCCTCTATTAAATTGCCAGCATGCAATGACAGTTCCATGCATTCCGGGAGGGTATGGAATACTTCTGGCATTGTCATATACCCACTGGGCCTCCCAATGTATGCAGTTTGAATTTGGGCATGCCATTTTTCCAGAAGCTCTTTTTGCAAATGCATTTCTCCCTTTTTCTGGAATCAAAACCGTCCTTTGGACTTGATGTCGGTTTCTTATTTTCTTGTGAGGTTCCCAGCTCGCTCATTTACACTTTCTGACGTCCTTTCTCGTTGCTGCCGTAATAGCTGTATTCACGAGCAACCATGTTTTTAAGCAGCCAACAAACTCAAGAATTACAGAGTAGCTAAGTTACTGTATTTCTGAAGATCTCTGTGAACTCATTTGGCAAATTCATGCTAACAGTTGTTTTAGTCAAGGAAGAGTCAATCATATGACTTGGCAGTTGACGAGGTTGTAACTTTAAAAGCCAATAATGCCTGTGACTTCCCCTTCAGAGTTGAGCTTTTGAACCACCTGTATGACCTGGCATTTTTGTGGTGTGATCTGAAGTCTTGAGGGTGCAGGATGGTTGGAGTGTGGTGTGCACGGGCCAAATCAAGGCGACAGGGCCTCGGCCTGAGAGCGGGGAATGAGCCAATGTTTGGCCATTGCTGGAGTGGACTTGAGAGCGATTTGATACGGGTAGAACTGAGGCGAGGCAAGGCAGAGTTGAAGGAGCATGGCCCAGGCCTGAGAGTGAGGGTTGATCGATTTACACACCAGCCAAATTGGAAAGGCCAGCGACAGGCCAAATCAAGGCCTGAGAGCTTATCAAAGTGGCGGGGCCTGGATTCAGGAGCAAGGAATGACCCAAGACTTGGATGATTTAGGCGCTGGGCCAGATTGACAAAGTCAGGGCATTGGGGCCAGAGGTGAGGGGCAGTTAGTTCAGCTCACTATTCTGTGAGATTTACTCACACCTGCGCCGCACTGAGGCTGTGGCCTGCAACTAACAGACTCTTGGACTGACTGCAGTGATGACTGGCTTCGTGGCTGTGGACTTACATTTGTGAACTTCAGTTCTGTGCTAGTTGTTTACTTTTATTGTTTGCACGATTCGTGTTTTTTTTCTGCACATTGGGTGTTTGATGGTCTTTCTTTAATGGGCTCTATTGGTTTTCTTTTTTTTTGTCGCTACCTATAAGGAGACAAATCTCAAGGTTGTATATAGTATACATACTTCGATAATTAATGTACTTTGTATTAACAATCACGATTGTAGCTTTTCTCCCGTTTGTATCTAACCATGTTGCAAAGTTAATGAGAAGCATGAGATACTGTCCACCTGATGGAAACTGGATTGAAAGTACGTATGTGAGAGGGCTAAAGGAAGATTGATGTGTTTAGAGCATACAGCTTTTGGGCAGATAAATAAAGGAGAACTATATCTAATGGTTGGAGTGTTAATAATCAGAGAGCTCAACTTTAATGTGATTCGTAGAACTACCAGGCATGAGCTAGAGATGAATCTTTTTATTACGGGGGCAGACTATCTGTTACCTGGAATCACTGGCTGGATGCCTTTTCCCATTAATTTTCTTCCAGCGAGCGTCTGGCTCTCTGCTGGGAGCTCAGTTCCTGGCTCCAACAATCACAATTATTTACAAATTGAAAGAAAAGTTAAATAAATTTAAATAATTGGAATGAATCTGAAGTAAAAAATAAACATTCAAAAATGAGAAACATTTAAATTACTGTACCCTTCGTTTGACTGCTGTTTTCTCCCATTAAGTTGCACCAGGTACAACCTGGGCAGACTCAGTAGGTTGATTTCCTCAAGGCCAGGAAGCCCACTGTCCCATCAGTAGCCTGCAATCAGTAGCTACTTTATTAGGTGCAGAAGTGGAACCTGGTGTGGTCTTCTGCTGCTGTAGCCCATCCACTTCAAGGTTCGATGTGTCGTGTGTTCAGAGATGCTCTTCTGCACACCACTCTTGTGTCTTGTGATTATCTGAGTTACAGTCGGCTTCCTGTCAGCTTGAACCAGTCTGGCCATTCTCCTCTGACCTCTCTCACTAGCAAGGCATTTTTGCCCACAGATTTGTCGCTCACTAGATTGTTTTTTTTTGTATTTGATCCATTCTCTGTAAGCTCTATAGACTGTTATGTAATAAAATCCCAGGAAATCAGCAGTTTTACAGATACTCAAACCACCCAGTCAGGCACCAACAATCATTCCACAGTCAAAGTCACTTAGATTGCATTTCTTCTCCATTCTGTTTTTATTTCTGAACCACAACTAAACCTCTTGACCACGCCTGCGTACTTTTATGCATTGAATTGCTGTCACATGTTTAGCTGATTAGATATTTGCATTAATGAGCAGGTGCATCTAATAAAGTGGTCACTGAATGTATATCCCAGTGGTATAAACATTGTATCTTCCAGTTTCACATATCCCTAACTCCCTGTGTCCCCTCTCAGTGTTTCTCTCCCCCTTATCGACTAAGGTCCTTCCTTACTTATCCGAGTAACTCACACAAAATGCTGGAGGAACTCAACAGGCCATACAGCATCTATGGAAAGGAAGAAAGAGTCAACATTATCAGGACTGAAACATCGACAATTTCTTTCTTTCCGTAGAAGCTGCTTGGCCTGCTGAGGTCCTCCAGCGTTTTGTGTGTGTTACTCTGGATCACCAGTATCTAAAAAACTCTCTTGTGTTTAATTTTCAGAGTTCAGCATTTGCACCTCTTTTGCCTCCACTTATCTAACACCCCTCCCCAGGCTGCCTCCTTCTGCCCTTCTTTTTCCTTTCTTCTCTGATTCCACCTGTGACCTCCAGCCTCTGTCTCCCAATTCCACCTCTCTCCATTATTCCCCCCCTCCCCCAGCTGGCTCCACCTACCCATCATCCCTCATTCTACCTATTACCCACCAGGCCCTTCTTCACCCTTCCCTTCACACTGGCTCTCTTCCCTTGACACTCTGTCCTGCAAGGTCATGACCTGAAGCATGACCACTCCTTTACCTCCACAGATGCTGACCGGCACAATGAGTCTCTCCAGCCATTGTTTTTCAATCCAGATTCCTCACCTACTCTAGGGACTTGAACATATAACCTAGGCTGTAGCATGTGCATATTGCGAAGCTGTTACACGATTGGAGATACCACCATCCAGATACTTACTGAAACTAAGGTCTTTTCTGACCTCTGAACTGGAAGTAATTCCATCTTACTGGTTTGAAGAAGGATGATACCCGCAATTTTACTCTACTAGCTAACCCTCAAAGCCAGTAATTAATGTTCATCATTTTAGTACTGTTTCTGAGCTGTTGCTATGTACAAATTGGCTGTTGTATTCCCTGTATCATGACGGTAAGTACATCCTAATTAGAAATTAATTGCTATAAAACCCCTCAGGACATGCTGAATGCAAAAAGGGTCATGTGTAAATGTGAGTTGTTTCTTTAAATCTGAGATGCTCTTGTGAGTTGTCAGTGCTTTCGGCAGTGAAATTTAACTTACAGCTTTAAGGAAATTAAAACACCAATTTTCTGATAGGAATTTCTCTTGCTGTAACTGCTTCTTTATTTATCTGATAATTAAATTTGGCCAAAAATACTATTTGCAATTTGCTTCAACATGTGGACTAGAATTTTGATAATATAGTGTGATTTTATTCAGCTCAAGCCATTTGAAAATAAGCTGATTTCTCGAGTGGAATACAATTGCAATTAATTCTGGTTGAACTCACCAAGCACTTAATGCTCACAAATAACTCTTGCAACATCGTGCACAGGGTGATATCATTCCTTGTGCAAAACTTGTTTGGAATGTTGCCGAGGAAGTTGAATCACATTGTTCCAAGTCAGCCCCAAAGACGGTGCACTCAAGTTCTGTTGCTTCTATAGCAGTGCTGTTTATAGGGGCGGGGTGGGGGGGGGGGAGTTCCCAGAAGAACAATTAGTCCAGCCCTGTGAGCCCAACTGAGCTGGGATCATTTACAGGCCCACCACCTTCCTGACTCAGCTACTAGTACCATCCCCTCTGTATCAATTTTGCTATCCTAGAAAATGGTAGGGTGAATCTTTGCACTTGCTTCATGACCCCAGATATTCTTCCAGATGTAATCTTACCACAATCCCCTACAATCGCAGTAAGATCTCTTTACTCCTACAGTCCTTAGTCCTTCAGTCTCAACCCTTAGTACTCTAGTATTTCTGTCAATTTTTTGCGTCTTCTGTGAAAACAAAGTATTTGATTTTTTCCTACTGTTTCCTTGTATGTAATTATAAATATTCCTGAATCTGTTTGGATTGGACCGTTATTTGCCCTCTCTAGTCTTTTCCTTCTGACATGTCAATAGACCATACGTTTCTTGTCAGTTTACTTCCATACTCTGTCTTCTCGTTCTTTGTCCATCCATTGGCCCTCCTTTGCTATTACTTGCAATGCAGTCCTCAGACTTACTGCTATTTCCAGCGGTATTATGCATCTTTGTTTGATTTAAATGCTATCTTCAATTTCTCCGGTCGACCACCGACAGACCACTTTTCCTGTTGGGTTCATTCTTTTTGCAAATCATATTCCTTATATGCTACTGGTGAAAATGTGAGAAAACTGATGAAAAATGTTAATTAGACTAATGGTGTGCAAGCAAAGACAAAAGCTAAAAGTTATTAAGCAGGACACATACTCACTTTTGATTGATAAGAAACTTATGATATTAGAAATTACTTCTGCGATGTTCAAGACAGAGATTTTGTACATTCCAGCTTGCTCTTTGAACAAAGGCCATTTAAAATAAACAGGTTAATATCTCCATTATAATAGCAGAGAGAAGAATGTGCCATGAATATGCTGAACATTTTTCCACTGCTCTTCCTCACCAGCACTTCTAGTCCCATTAGTCTTTTGATCTTCCATTGACTCAACGAGAAATCTATTTGACTGAATAATTATCTGAATTCCTGTAATCAAAAGCAGCAAACATGGGGAATGTGCAACAATCCAACACCATCTGAAGAGAGTAGGTAGATCAACAACACAACTAGAAATAAGAATTTTCAAACAAGACCACTTTTTTCCCCCTCTCTGCACCTTGTGGGACATTAGGCAGCAACCTGGCTGTTTCCTTAGCATTCTGTCTGTTTCTCACGAGGCTGAGTCGTGAGTTCAACGCTCAACCCAGATGGAAAGTGTGTAAGGAGCCAGCTGGGTCTGACCTGCAGCTGCTCACCTCCAAGCCCAAAGTGGGTGCCCCTTCACCACCAGCTATAAACCAGCCCAGTGTAGGAAGATAAAAGGCAAACCCTGTTATGCTAAAGCTGCATTTGAAAACATTAAACAACTGGAATTCTGCAGATGCTGGAAATTCAAGCAACACACGTCAAAGTTGCTGGTGAACGCAGCAGGCCTGGCAGCATCTGTAGTAAGAGGTGCAGTCGACGTTTCAGGCCGAGACCCTTCGTCAGGACTTCGTAAGGGTCTCGGCCTGAAACGTCGACTGCACCTCTTACTACAGATGCTGCCAGGCCTGCTGCGTTCACCAGTAACTTTGATTTGAAAACATTATAAGGGACACAAAGATATGTTGATCGACATATTGTTCCTTGGGGTCAACATCACAAATGACCTGACTTGGACCAACCAAGCAGAGTCCACTGCCAAGGAGGCCCATCAGCGCCTTTACTTCCTGAGAAAACTAAACAAATTTGGCCTGTCCTCTAAAACCCTCACTAATTTTTATAGTTGCACCGTAGAAAGCATTCTTCTGGGGTGCATCACAACCTGGGATGGAAGTTGTCCTGTCCAAGACCGAAAGAAGCTGCAGAAGATCGTGAACATGGCGCAGCACATCACACAAACCAATCTTCCGTCCTTGGACTCACTTTACACCGCATGCTGTCGGAGCAGTGCTGCCAGGATAATCAAGGACACGACCCACCCAGCCAACACACTTTTCGTCCCTCTTCCCTCTGGGAGAAGGCTCAGAAGCTTGAAGACTCCTATGGCCAGATTTGGGAACAGCTTCTTTCCAACTGTAATAAGACTGCTGAACGGATCCTGACCCGGATCTGGGCCGTACCCTCCAAATATCCGGACCTGCCTCTCGGTTTTTACCTTACTTACCATTTTTCTATTTTCTATTTATGATTTATAATTTAAATTTTTAATATTTACTATCGATTTGTAATCCAGGGAGCAGGAAGCACAGAATCAAATATCGCTATGATGAGTGTATGTTCTAGTATCAATTGTTTGGGGACAATAAAGTATAAAGTATAATGTGATAGTGACATGTGCATCTAGAGTACCGACTGACTGCACAAAATAATCCAATTTAACTCCTGGGTCAGTGTCAAATAATCATTTTGCTCTATACAGACCAAAGGTTCACAATCCATGGAGCAAGCAAGTGAGCTGTGGTTCCCATCAATTTAAAGACTCTACCTGTAAAAGTAATAGGCACTATTTTGTATCCTTTAACCTCACTGTAACTTGAGGAAGTATCAGGGCAATTTATACATCCCTGAAGCACTGCTGAGTTTTCCAAATCATTTTGACCCCTGATCATAATTATCAGGTTTAAACAAGTGGCCTTCCATTAAATCGAAGTGAATCATAGTTAATTCTCTTACAGGGTGATTGTGTCCTTAATCCCCAGATGAAAGATCTGAAATGTTTGCAACACGAGTTGATTTTCCTTTCTGTTTTAGTTTTTAGCAAGATGTTGAAGTTTTAAATTCCTTGATTTAATGCTTAAGGAAATAGTAAATTCCTTCTTCTGTAATTTATTTTGGCAGCGTTACAGAAATACCGGCCTGCACATGGCTCAATCTTTCCCTGTGTTCTAACATTTCCTAATAAGATAGAAGTATTCTCCCTTTTATCAAACCTTTCCAATTCACAACATTTTCCTAGAGACATATTTCAATTCCTGCAGCTGCTGCAGCTATCAGCACACGCCACTGATCAAAGTCTCCAGGCCTCTGACATCACATTTCAGACATTACTAAAAGTCACGGATGATCACACATTCTCCTACACAATGGCAATAATTCATATCACCTCGACTGACAGCTGATGTCACTTTCAGGAATGGGTGTACTGGGGGATTGACTGGTTGGAGCCTTTAAACTGCCCTATATGTGCATTGCTGTCAACCCCCTGAAGCAAAGAAACAGCAGTAAAGTCCGGACCGAAATCCAATTCACATCAACACTTGAAATTGCTATTCACCTGCCAAGATCTGCTTTAGTTCCCTTAAATCTGTTCCTCATTATCTTCCTCACAACCCAGATCTCTCTCAGCATCGCTGACCTTATTCTTTGCAAGTTTGATGTGCTCTGATATCCCTTTTCAAGGGAACAGCAACCTGTCTTCGGGCTGTACAAAGGCATTCCACCATATTCTGTCAGATGCTGCCGCGGATTTCTTCTCGTCCTGTAGAAATGTTGATCTTGACATGAAACTGTACACAGTGACTAGATTTAGAATATTTTTCATAAGCCTGCATTTTGTTCTCAGCTTGTCAGCTTGTTGAAGACAAGGCACTGCATCAGACATTCGGACTTACAGGGCTGAGATGTTGTAAGGTGTTGGCCAGGTCACACACAGAGTAGTTTCGGTGCCCATATCTAAGAAAGGAGCTGTTGGCATTGGAGAATGTCCAGAGGAGGTTCACGAGAATGATCCCAAGAATGAAAGGGTTAATGTACGAGGAGCGTTTGCCAGGTCGGGGGATGTACCCGCTGGAGTTTAGAAGAATGAGGGGGGATCTCACTGAAACCTACTGAGTATTGAAAAGCTGAGATAGAGTGGACGTGGAGAGGATGTTCCCTATAAGTGGTGGAGTCTAGGACCAGAGACCAACCTCTGGATAAAAGGATGTCCCTTTAGAATAGGGGTGTCATGGTAGCGTAGTGGTTAGAGTAACACTATTACAACTCGGGGTGTTCCAGGGTTCAGAGCTCAATTCCAGCACCGTCTGTAAGTTCTCCCTGTGAACCGCATGGGGCTCCTCCCACAGTCCAAAAACATGCTGGTTAGTAGGATAACTATTTATTGTAAATTGTCCTGTGATTAGGCTTTGGTTAAATATGTGGGTTGCTGGATGGTGTGGCTTATCTGGCCAGAAGGGCTTGTTCACGCAACACACATCAAAGTTGCTGGTGAACGCAGCAGGCCAGGCAGCGCCTCTAGGAAGAGGTACAGTTGACGTTTCGGGCCGAGACCCTCGTAATAAACAAAGATGAGGAGGAATTTCTTTAGCCAGAAGCTGTGAATCTGAGGAATTCATTGCCATGGATGGCTGTGGAGTCCAGGTCATTTGGACATATTTAAAGCAGAGGTTGATAGGTTCTTGATTAGTAAGGGTGTCAAAGGTTATGGGGAGATCGGAGTTGAGAGGGGTAGTAAATCAGTCAAGTTGAAATGGCGGAGCAGACTTGATGGACTGAATGGCCTAATTCTGCTCCTATTTGTTATGGGAAATTTAAGACCAAAATACTTGGCATTTTTCATTAATATAAAATATATTTGAAGATATTATGTATTCAGTTGAGCAATAAATTAGATAGGATTTTTTTCAACTAGCTAAATGAACAATCATCTCATGATTAGCCCCTAATTGTTTTTCAATGAGTATTGCATCTAATTTACCAGTCCCATATGCTTGTAGTTGGCACATAATGACTTCCACTTTCATTGCAATATTCCAGATGTTATAGTGTATATGTAGACAGTAAATGATTTTTATTGAAAGTCAGTGGAAATATACTCACATAACAATAGCAGTCAAATGCACTCTCTTAGCCAAAGTGAGAGTAATAGATAAGAGTGCCCATCTTGTGAGTCGAGAGAACATGGTCATCAGTTGCATCCTTGTTTCTTGTATTTCCAGGGAAGTATACCAGCTGGCTCTGGCTTCTCCTTTTCATTGTTCAGTGCTCCAACGTCTTCCAGAAGAAACTGGAATGATCTCAGTGTGTAAATTGCAAATGGCCTCCCACTTCCCTTTAGCATTTTCACCTCCTTCAGTGCTGCGGGTGGTTCCTCGCAGCTTTGCAGTCTCTCTTCGCTCTCTCTTCAAGTATGAGCTGCTGGTGGATCATTTGATTTTACTCCGCATCATAATGAAACCCGACCCTGCTCCCATCCATAGAACTACCTCTGCAACAGAGTACACTATATGGCAACCTGGGATGGAAATGAGGCCTGATTAGTTTTCTGTCAAAGGCTAAAGACAATTGCTGCCTTGTGGTGCATTGTGAGGCAGCCTTGCTTTTTTCTTTAGCATTTGTCTCTTTTTTTACAAGGCCGAGTTGCTAGCCCAATGCTCAACCCAGCACGGGTGGGAAACGTGCAAGGAGCTGGCCAGATTCGAAACCAGCACCGCTTGCCTCGAAGTCCGGTGTGCACGCCACTACACCACCGGCCGGCACTTTAAGGAGGGTAAGTGCAGTCAATGGCTGCAAATATACTACATGGTCCTCAGTGAATTCATATTTCTGCAAATGCATTGCCGAGGTGATCTTACTAATGTTACAGTAAGCTACACGTATGGAGACATAACAGAAATATATGGCTGTTACTAGGCAAGATTGTGTGGTGAGGAAGTTCAGAATCAAAATGACCTTGACCTCCACGAGGCAGCCGTCCTGTCTGATGCCTCAGCGATGGGAAACCAAGACCTGTATATATAATGTTCTTCAGAGAAGTCCAAGAAAGGTGTGGGCTCTCTGAAGTTCCTGTGGCAGTAAGCTAATTTCAGACAGGTATGTTTTGCTCCTGCCCCTAGGTCCTTGATACACCCTGCATGGCCAGTTGTTAATGCAAGAGTTTCTGCAGATGCCGGAAATCCTGAGCAACACAAACAAAGTTCTGGAGGAACTCAGAAAGTCAGGCAGCATCTATGGAGGGGAATAATCATTTGACGTTTCAGGCTTCACCAGGCCAGTCATTGTCTTCAGTAATGGGGTCCTGTCAGCAGTGTCACCACTAAGATGTCTATTGAGTATTGCATCAGCAAAATGGTACAGAAAACACTTTATACTCTTTACTCACTGTGGATCTCGAAGGCTGAGCAGTTCAAGTTCCCGTGTGTCAACATCTCTGAAGATCTATCCTAGGCCTATATCTATCCTATATTGATGCAGTTATAAAGAAGGCAAGGCAGTATCTATATCTCATTCAGAGTTTGAGGACAAGTGATATGTCACGAAAGACACTCAAAAATTTCTACAGATGTACTGTGGGGAGCATTCTAACTGGTTGCATCACCGTCTGGTCTGGAGGGGCCACTGCACAGAATTGGACAAAGTTGCATAAAGTTGTAAACTCAGCAGGCTACGTCACAGGCATTAGCCTCCCAAGCATCCAAAAAACCTTCAAAAGGCAATCTCTCAAAAAGGTGGCAGCCATAATTAAGGACCTCCCATCACCCTGGACACGTCCTCTTCTCATTGCTACCATTAGGGAGGAAGTACAAGAGCCTGAAGACACACACTCAACATTTCAGGAACTGCTTCTTCCCCTCTGCCATCAGATTTCTGGATGGACAATGAGCCCATGAACACTTCCTCAGTATTTTCTTTCCCCTTGTTTTTGCATTACTCATGTACTTATTTTGTATAATTTATAGATTTTTATTACTATGTGTCACAATGTACTGCGTCTGCATAACGACAAATTTCACGGCATATGCCGGTTGTATCAAATCTGATTCACATTCTGATTCTGATTCTGATTGATGTTTGAAGACTTTGCAGTCAATTGTGAAACATATCAGTCAAGCCTCCCAATGTCAGCAGAGCATCCTCCAAGTGACAATTTAAGGCAGAGGTTGATGGATTCTTGATTAGTCAGGACATGAAGGGATACAGGGAGAAGGAAGAAGATTGGGGCTGAGAGGAAAATTGGATTAGCAATGGTGAAATGGCAGAGCAGACTCTAAATGCTGTAATTCTGCTCCTATATCTTATAATTGTCTATATTACCTACTTTCCCTGTAATAAACAGCTGATCTCACAAGCACGCAGATCTGTAGATAGTGAATCAGCAGATAATGGGGACGTTGTGGCTTTCATTGAGTTGTGTCCATCTCGTTGATATACTTTTAATAACCACTAAAGCCATTTAGCCCATTCAGTCCCTACAAGCTCTGAAGGAGAAATCCCAATGATCTCATTCATTTCCATTTTCCTCTGCAACATATTCTCTCTCTCATACATGTCCATAAATATCTCTGCTATTAACGAACTAGACACAGTAATTTGCAAAGGCCAACTAACCTATTGTATTTGTTATGAGGAACTAAGGAAATAGCAGTGGTCCTTGACTCCAAGATTGATTTTTCTGGGCAGTGGTAGCCACTAAAAGTGGTCTCCCTGATACAAGAGTCTCATACGTAAGCCACATAAATATGTCGGTGACCTTGAGGAAATTCTTCTCCTGAGGTTCAACCATTAGGTGGTAAAGTTGTAGAGGCAGGTTCCAGTACAATGTTGAAAACATATCTAGACAAGTACATGGATGAGAAAGGTTTAGAAGGAGATGAGCCATTTATTGGGAAGTGGGACTAGCTTAAGTAGTCAACTTGGTCTGCACGGTTGAGCTAAATCGAAGAGCTTGTTTCCAAGCAGCACAAGTCCATGACTCTATGACACTAATATATTGAGGGAGTGGAAATCTTTTATGTTGATGAAAAGGTCCAGGTTGTTCACATCAATCCTCATAGAGGGATCAGAAGTGAAGAGAGTGAGCAGCTTCAAGTTTCTGGGTGTCAAGATCTCTGAGGATCTAACCTGGTCCCAACACATTGACGTAGTCATAAAGAAGGCAAGACAGCGGCTATACTTTATTAGGAGTTTGAAGTGATTTGGCATGTCAAAAACTTCTATAGTTCTACTGTGGAGAGCATTCTGACAGGCTGCATCACTGTCTGGTATGGGGCGGGGGTGCTACTGCACAGGACCAAAAGAAGCTGCAGAGGGTTGTAAATCTAGTCAGCTCCATCTTGGGCACTAGCCTACAAAGTACCCAGGACATCTTTAGGGACCAGTGTCTCGGAAAGGCAGTGTCCATTATTAAAGACCTCCAGCACCCAACGCATGCCCTTTTCTCACTGTTACCATCAGGTAGGAGGTACAGAAGCCTGAAGGCACACACTCAGCGATTCAGGAACAGCTTCTACCCCTCTGACATCCGATTCCTAAATGGACTTTGAATCTTTGGACGCTACTTCACTTTTTTTAATGTACAGTATTTCTGTTTTTGCACATTTTTAATAACTTATTCAATATATGTAATTGATTTACTTGTTTATTTATTATGATGTTTTATTTTATTTATTATTTTTTCTCTCCCTCTGCTAGATTATGTATTGCATTGAACTGCTGCTGCTAAGTTAACAAATTTCACGTCACATGCCGGTGATAATAAACCAATTCTGATTCTGATTCTGATTATAGGCAGATGATGCCTGTACCTGTGGAGAATCAACAATAATGACAAGACCTGGTGTCCAATATGCTATCTAATTCTCTCTCAACTCAAAAAAAAATTGTTTCTCCACAAATACAGTTCCTGGGTGGTTGTTCATATTAGCATTGATCATCAGATTTGAATATATGGCAAAGATTTTCTCCTGTTCCTTGAAAAGATTCTGTGATGGAGAAGTTAATGGTCAAAGTGGCCCTGTTCTCCAGAGATGGAGGAGTCCAGGCACAGGAGCCTGACCAAAGATCTTCCCATGCATATATCTCAGGGGTGACAGCCTTGAAAACATGAGGCAACATGTAGGTTGGACTGTTCTACAACAGGATGGGGTGAAAACATGCACTATGATTCTGAATCTAAGTTAACAAATTTCACGTCACATGCTAGTGATAATAAACCTGATTCAGATTCGGATTCTGATTCTGAAGTGATGTCACTGCAAAGATCAGATGCATTATTGTGGATTATATTTGGAAGTGCTTGGTCCATTTTTGCAGCTAGTTCAATATCTCTCAGAAATTATCTGTGGCATTACTAATGACATTGGTATTGTTATCAGTGAAATGAAATGTTATGTGATTAGCACCAAAAGAAAACAGCTGCAATTCACTCCTGGTTCTCTCGACTGTTTCATTATAGCCATTACTTTGCCACTATTTTGCTGAGTGAATCCAAGGGGCTCCCAGAATATACTGCCCATTATATTATATTTAAATTATGCCCCACTGATACCAATTGGACAAGTGGGACAGGATGGATATGGAAAGAATTAGGGGCTGCTGTTTGAAAAGTAGGAAACTTCCATTTAAGACATAGGCCAATGTTTTTTTTAAATAAAGAATCTGCCATTTAAGTTAGCAATGAGCCTTTTCTTTTCTTTCAGTGGTTGGAATGCTTTTCCTCAAAAGGTAATGGAAGGAGAGAATGAGTATTTTAAAGGCAAAAGTAGATACGTTCTTGAGAAACAAGGGAGTGAAATGTTACAGTGGGTAGATGGGAATGTGGCTATAATCTGATCAGCCATGAACTTACTGAATGACGAAGTTGACTCAAGGGGCTCAGTCTTCTACCTTGTTCATTCACATGTTTGTTAATCGATATGTGTTTGGTTCTGGTCATGTTATATTTTGTAACTTCAAAACATTAAATTAATTCAAAGAAAGACACGGGAGTCTGGGGATACGGGTCTAACTTTGTCTTTACTTTAAGCAAGGTGCACATTTCACATGGTAGCATGGCGATTTATGCAATTGATGTATCTTACATTAAACCATATGAATTATTTAAACAAACAAGAATGCTTAATTAATATATATACACACACACACACACATACACATACAATATTGCTCAAATACCGTCGTCGTCGTCATCATCGTGGCTATCCCTCGAGGTCGAGGATGATGCTCTTCGTTCTGCAGAAGTGGCCCACAGAGTGAAGATACCTGTGTGTGTATTTGTTTAACGTGTACTTGATGTTGCACTCCAAGAAGCACACGATACTTCACAAATCAAGCAACTGATTCCAATGGCATGGAAACCACGACGATTGGAGCTGATGGATTTGTTGCAGCCTTCATCCGCCTTCACAGCCATTGAGTTCGAAGTAACTTTGTCCGCCTGTTCTACCATTGAGATCTTGGTTGGATCGTTTTTTGACAGGGACCTCACCCGCGACCTTACCGCCATGGGTGGCCCTACCAGGAGCATAGCTCCAGACAGCATCACTCTCGGGATCACAGGACTACACAAGCTTCTCCACCACGACAAGGTGACAATCCACGGAGAAGGCTCAAATACCACTGAAATAATAAATACACAACCTTTCTCCCTGCTTAGCTATAAACTCCAACTCAATAGAGAATGCATCTCAACAAAATACACAGTATACTGTATAATAGTATATAGATCTATATAGACATCCACAGCATAGTAAATTTTAAATTGTCTCATTCAGGTTTAAAGGTTTAATTGCTGTGGAGGATTTCTTAACTCTTGTGGGATAATGTTTTTTCTGACAAGAATGTCACTTCTCCAGAAGAAGCAGGATCTCCCAGTGGCCAACCATTTTAATTCCACTTCTCTTTCCCATTCAGATATATCTGTCCATGGCCTCCACAACTGTTGTGATGAGGCCACACTTAGGTTGGAGGAACAATACCTTATATTCCATCTGGATAGCCTCCAACCTGATGGCATGAACATCAATTTCTCGAACTCCTCCTCCCCTTTTTTTCTTCCATGGCCTTCTGGTCCCTCCAGTGAGATACCCCTTCTCCAGCCCTGTATCTCTTTCAGCAATCAACCTCCCAGCTCTTTACTTCATCCCTCCTCCTCCTGGTTTCACCTATCACCTGCGTTTCTGTCTGTCCTCCCCCAACTTTTAAATCTACTCATTTTTTTATCCAGTCCTGCTGAAGAGTGTCGGCCTGAACAATGACTGAACTTTTTTCCCCATAAAAGCTGCCTGGCCTGCATTTCATGTGTGCGGCAAGGAGGTCACTCTGCTTAGCAGGTAAAATCTGTGGCTGTGAAACAATCTCAGGTTCTGGGGCATCCTCTGTGGTGGTTGTAGGAGTTGACTCTGAGACTGCAGGAAGTGGTTCTGACAGCTTTGGACACCATGCTTCTCCTTTTCTTTCTCTCCGGATTTACTTTGATCTCTTTCTTTTTCTTTTTCACGTCCCTTCTGTCTTTAAAACAATTCTCTTTCTTGATCATATTCTTTCTCTCCATCTCTCCCCTCCTTTTTCTAGTTTGTGCATCTTGATCTGGGGAAGGTCCATTTAGTTCACTGGAGTATTCTCTTATGAATCCTTCTAGTGCTCACTTTATGATTGATCACTCAATCCTCTTGATTTCCTCATCCACAACGTCATCTGACGAATCCCCTGTTCCTTATCTCCCTTGACTCCTTTCGTTTTGGCCTTCCATTCACCCAGCTGGTCTTTGCATTTACTTTTACAAGCAACTTTTTGTCTTCCACTTGAAGTTTGTGCCATAACGTTAATGCACACAGAATAGATTTGGTTTCTTTATACGCAGAAAAGCCGAATGCTTGCAACTTTCCTGAAGCTCTTTGAATTCTCTTCCTGCTTAACACCAAGCCATATTTCACAGTGACAGCCTGATTAACAGATCAGCTTTCTCAGATATATTGCCTACAAAAACTGTTGTAATCAGACCAATGCTTTAATCACGTTCATGATTCCTTTGAGCAGCTTTGTCCAATACGTTTTCCAACCAGATGCACAAAGATTGGCACCAACACCTATTTATCCTCTGTTGGAACAAGGTTCATGGTGTTCAGCATGGAGACGTTTGTGGCATCATCCAGTACCTTTCTTCATTGGCTTTCATATGGCTTAATTGCAGGCAACGTGGCATGCAAATGGTGGATTGATCTCCAATTAAGTCATAGTTATCTCATCCAATTATTCTCCGCAATGCTGGTCCTTCTGTTTTTAAGCACAACGTAGCTTATTGTTTTGTAAACACAAAATCTCCAGCCCCTTGGTATGAACATAGAATTCTCCAACTTCTGGTAATTCCCTCCCCCTCCCTTCCTCTATCCCTATTTCACTGCCCCCTCCCCCAGCTGCCTATCACCTCCCCCATGGTTCTGCCTCCTTCTTCTACTACCCATTGTTTTCCTGCCTATGACGTCCCTGTTTCCCCTCCTCCATCTCTTTGTCTTTCAAATTACTGGTTTTTCAACTGAAACTACGAGCCTTCTTCCAACCCTCCCCCCGGCTTCTTTCTTCAGTCCTGACAAAGGGTTCCGGCCCGAAACGTCAACTCATTTTTTCCACTGATGCTGCCTGACCTGCTGAGTTCCTCCAGCGTATTGTGAGTGTAGCTTATTGTTTGTTGTATTTCATAGATACAGATGTCATTCCTACAGGAGTTACCTTTTCTTCAGTACAAGTTCTTTGCTGGATATATGAAGACTTCAGTTTAGTATCTTTGAAATGGCTCTCAAACTCACGTTGACCGAAACAGCTAAACCACTGTCTAATTTCATTATAATTAATTTGCCTTTCACTTCTGGTGTAAGCCATATTACTTACTTGTTATTAATTTTCACATTGTAAATCTCAAGGCTATACAATCCTGTGTCACCCTCTTCAAAATCAGAATTTTCATCAACAGTATGTAGATTAGTGCTCTTCTTGAAACTGCAACTTGACTTTTTAGCGTGTTCGCTTCCTTATGCAGACCATTTACTTTTGTCTGCACAACATGCTCTTTGTACTGTACGTCTCCTACTTTGCTGCATTTTCTGCAAGTTTTGCCTTTAAATGTGCATTTGTTTGGTGTATGTGAGCCCCTGCCACAACAGTTACAGAATTTGTTTGTTCAGATGAGGCAATTTTGTACACCCTCACTTTAATTCCTGACTGCAACTCAATTGAATTTCTGTCTGCTGTTTCCATTGAAACAATGATTTCCACTGTTCTTTTAAATGCAACTTGTGCTTCCATTAGGAGCCATTTTTGAATCTTGTAAAATTTTACAAACTAAACAATCTCTCATTGTATCTTTGAGCTCATCATTGTACTGACAATGCTCAGGCAATCTCTTCAATTCAGCCATGTATGGTGAAATGGACTCCCCTTTCTTTTGATTCTGCTCATGAAAACTAAAGTACTCTGTGATCAACAATGGGTTCAGTTCTAAGTGTTCCTGCCTTACTTTTACAATAGCAGCAAAGCTAATTTCTGATGGTTTGGTTGGAGCCGTCAAACTTTGAAACAAACATTATGCCTTTAAACCCAATGCAATTAGAAAAATTAGAACCCGTTTTTCATTGGCTCTCTCATTTACTTCAAAATACTGTTCAATTTGTTCAGCATATAAAATGCAGTTATCCGTTGTGTAATCAAACCTGTCAATCTTTCCAATGTAGCCAGCCATTCCTGCTTTTTAAAAAAAAATTATTGTCACCCAGTACCCACTCTTTATGAACCCTGAATTCTTCTGATAACAGCCTTTTTTTGACTGGATTGTGTCTTCCCTTCCAAAGGAAATATATTGCTCTGTTTTGACGTTGCTTGCGCTGTGTCCAAAATCCCTCGTCAAATTTCGCATCCCACCTCCCCACCATCAACCCCCTGTCCCACAACAAACTTTCCTGTGACTTGAAGGTAGCTTACTGATCTGAATGGGAACTTCACTCTCAACATGAAACAGGACCCTTGGCAGCTGAGCCTTATGTTGGCCTCTGAGGCTTTGTGCTCTGTTTGCCTTCTGTCTGCTTGACCCCCTTTGAAGTTTTGCTTCAGTCATGCTGGCCCTGTAATCGTGCCTTACCCTGGGTAAACCTATTTCATCAAACACTGTTCAGTAGTCAGTCTATGATGGAGAGCATTCTAATGAATACAAAGCTGAGTAGTATGTCTTAAACACATAATTAATTATTCTTGATTTTCCAAACCATCTCTCTGTTCTGCGTTAATCCCTTAGATTTTTTAACATTTTTTTTAAAAAGGACAAGCCAACATTTTACCTCCACCTTTACCACTGTTGTGTGTTTGTGCATTTTGCACCCTGAGCTGACAATGTTGTTTTTCTTTGAAATTATGTACAATACCATTGTGTTGCTTCACTGACTGCAATCAACTTTGCGCAGTAGATTACTTTATTCCTCACCTCCTTTTGTACTTGACGTACTGTGGAGTATTCGGCACCTTGTCTAATGTTCCCCATGTTTTGGTTGCAGGCCAACTATACCCAGTGATAAACCATATGCTGATCCTGCATCTTCATTAAACTATACAATTCATAAATGTCAGAAATTAGTTAGTAGCAATGGGAATCAGCCAAAGCTGTAGTGCCAAACCTGATTTATATTGGCATTTTTGTGTTCTAACCATCCTCCCAACATCATGCCATTGAAGCCTATAACCTCATTAAATCATCCCCCAATCTTCTAAGCTCATGAGAACGTGCGGCACACTTATTCACTCATTTCTCACTACACAGTTTGAATTTAGTCTGATACCAATGATTTTGTCTTTCCAAAGCCACAGATTTTAAAGTTCAAAGTGCAAATTGAAAGTCTCCCTATTATTGGCAGAGATGACCCAAAGTTCAAAGTAGATTTATTATCGAAGTATATATATGTCACCCATATACAACCCTGAGATTCATTTTCTTGCAGGCATACTCAATAAATCCATAATAGATTAATAACCATAATAGAATCAATGAAAGACTGCATCAACTTAAATGTTCAACCAGCGTGCAAAAGACAACAAACTAGGCAAATACAATAAGACAGAAATAATGATAATAAATAAGTAATAAATATGGAGAACATGAGGTGAAGAGTCCTTGAAAATGACTCCATAGGTTGTGGAAACATTTCGATGATGGGGCGAGTGAAGTTATCCCCTTTGGTTCAAGAGTCTGATGGTTGAGGGATAGAAACTTTTCCTGAACCGAGTGGTGTGTGCCCTGAGGCTCCTGTACCTTCTTCCTGATGGCAGCAGCGAGAAAACAGCATGACTTAGTGGGTGAGGGATCCTGATGGTGGATGCTACTTCGCTGCAAGACCATTTCGTGTAGATGTTCCCAGTGGTTGGGAGGGCTTTACCCGTGATTGACTGGACCATATCCACTACATTTTGTGGCTCTAAAAGTAATCCGGGAAATTATAGGCCAGTAAATTTGACATCGATAGTAGGTAAATTATTGGAAGGAGTACTAAGACACAGAATCTACAAGCATTTGGATAGACAGGGACTTATTAGGGAGAGTCAACATGGCTTTGTGCGTGGTAGGTCATGTTTAACCAATTAATTAGAGTTTTTCGAGGAGGCTACCAGGAAAGTGGATGAAGGGAAGGCAGTGGATGTTGTCTACATGGACTTCAGTAAGGCCTTTGACAAGGTCCTGCATGGGAGGTTAGTTAGGAAGATTCAGTTGGTAGGTATACATGGAGAGGTAGTAAATTGGATTAGACATTGGCTCAATGGAAGAAGCCAGAGAGTGGTGGTAGAGAATTGCTTCTCTGAGTGGAGGCCTGTGACTGGTGGTGTGCCACAGGGATCAGTGCAGGGTCCTTTGTTATTTGTCATCTATATCAATGACCTGGATGATAATGTGGTAAATTGGATCAGCAAATTTGCTGATGATACAAAGATTGGAGGTGTAGTGGACAGTGAGGAAGGTTTTCAAAGCTTACAGAGGGATTTGGACCAGCTGGAAAAATGGGCTGAAAAATGGCAGATGGAGCTTAATACAGACAAGTGTGAGGTATTGCACTTTGGAAGGACAAACCAAGGTAGAACATACAAGGTAAATGGTAGGGCACTGAAGTGTGCAGTAGAATAGAGGGATCTGGGAATACAGATACAAAATTCCCTAAAAGTGGCGTCACAGGTAGATAGGGTCGTAAAGAGAGCTTTTAGTGCATTGGCCTTTATAAATCAAAGTATTGAGTATAAGAGTTGGAATGTTATGGTGAGGTTGTATAAGGCATTGGAGAGGCCAAATTTGGAGTATTGTGTACAGTTTTGGTAAGCAAGTTACAGGAAGGATATTAATAAGGTTGAAAGAGTGCAGAGAAGATTTACAAGGATGTTGCCGGGACTTGAGAAACTGAGTTACAGGGAAAGGTTGAATAGGTTAGGACTTTATTCCCTGGAGCGTAGAAGAATGAGGGGAGATTTGACAGAGGTATATAAAATCATGATGGGTACAGATAGAGTGAATTCAAGCAGGCTTTTTCCACTGAGGCAAGGGGAGAAAAAAACCAGAGGACATGGGTTAAGAAGGGCCAAATGGCCTGTTTCTGTGCTGTAATGTTCTATGGTTCTATTTTCCATTCAAGGCATTGGTGTCTTGAATATTCTCTCCACTACACAGCTATAGAAGTTTATTAAAGTTTTAGATGTCATGCCAAATCATCGGAAACTCCTAAGGAAGTAAAGCTGCGGCCATGCTTCCTTCGCAATTGCACTCATGAACTGGGTCCTGGACAGGTCCCCTGAAATGATAATACCGAGGAATTTAAAGTTGCTGACCCTGTCCACCTCTGATCCTCTGATGAGGACGAGCTAATGGCCCTGTGGTTTCCTTCTCCCAAATTCAATAATCAGCTCCTTGGTCTTGCTGACATTGAGTAAGAGGTTGTTGTGGCACCACTCAGCCAGATTTTCAAACCTCTCTCCTATATGCTGATTCATCACCACCTTTGTCTCAAAAGAAGAAAATGTTAAATTTCCATTTTTAATTGATTTGGCGACTTCATTCCCCCAACCTCTAACAATGACTTCAGCTTTTCTCTTTTTTTTTGGAATATAAACGTAAAAAGAAAAGGATTAGCTTTTTTTTTACACATTGAAACAAACTGTGAAATGCTTCATTTGCATCAGCGAACAACACATTCCAAGCTTTTGTGCTGGGGACAGCCCATCAGTGTCTCCATGCGCCTGGCACAAATGTAGCATGCCCGCAACTCACTAACCCAAACCCTAACTGTATGTCTTTGAAATGTGGGAGGAAGTCAGAGCACCCAGAGGCAACCCACTCGGTCATGTAAAGAACGTACAAACTTCATACAGGCAGTGGCGAGAATATAAGCCCAATTGGAGACTGCTGGTGCTGTAAAGCGATGTACTGACCACTATGTTCCTGTGCCCTTAAGCCTTTTTGTAGCTTCCTGACCTGCCTCATTCCTCATTAGACTTTCAAAATTGAGGATATGTGTAAATTTGGATCTCTGTTCCTGTGTCTAAGCCATAGTCATAGTCATAGTCATACTTTATTGATCCCCGGAGAAACTGGTTAAGCTGTTAAATGTTGAAAAGCTGACCTGAACTTTCTGACTATCTATAGAATTGTTGCTTCTTGAACAGTCCAAAGTGATGTTAGGGAGCTGGATTGGGAAAAGTTAGGGTAATGATGATGCGGGAGAAACCATAATAAATACAGCTGAGAACTGAACATGATGCTGCTGCTCTATCTAATTATATGGTGAGTGATAACAACAGCAAGAAGTAACATCGGGGACAGAATAGTAAGAAAGAGGGATGGTATGTGTGTGGTCACTGGATGGTGAGCTGGAGTAAGGCTCTGGATGAGGGTTTTTTCCCCCCTTTTTAACCATCTGCCATGATACCAATTTCTCAATCCAAGCTTACTAATGGTTGGAGCCAGTGATGTGCTGTCTCTAAAAGAGTTAAATTACAACTGGATGGAATTTTTAACCTTTTAATACAATCACTCATGATCCATTGAGTAAGCCTTGCTGAAAGATCCCATGTTTTACCAATATTCTGTGCTAAACTGCAGTTCCTATGACTTTTAGTTATGTGTAGCTGTTGGATGACACTAGAGAAGGAAATTGAACTGGTTATGTCAGTTCTTATGGTTGAGTTGTTTGCCAATACAGGCTGAGATGAATTAGGCATATGAGAGGGATGTGGAAGTAGAGTCAGCACCTTCAGGACCGGAAGACTAATAGATGATAAGGGGATAAGTGCCACTTCTTCCACTTTTCCACCGGATTTGCATTCCCTAGACTAATGTCATTTTACCTGTGTATAACAGCTTGAAAGTATGTCCATCTGTCATTCATTAAAAAAAAAGCAAGGACAAATACTGAACTGTTAGTACCAGGGTATAGTAAGTGTAAAAGTGACTCTGCTGGCTGCTCGTTTGGAACTAGCTGCCTGCACATTGTTAGAAAAAACATCTGTCAGAGAGGGCCACCCATGATCCTTGGCATTCCCGATGGCAATTTCAATAAACAAACACACTTTACCACATATCATTTAGTTATATTGATAAATAAGCTGTTTCCAGCAATCTTTTGTATTCCATGGTTTTAATGGGACCTCCACTCCGCACACAATCCAAGTAGCACAGGCTCAGAACTTTAATCAAAGCCTCATTCATGCATCTTCAACCTGCTCCTACCAAGGAATTTCTCCTGCCTGTTTTTTGTACACATGGAAAATTTAAATTCTAGAGAGTAAAGTCAGGAATATAAACCTTTATTTCCTACATCTTAATTAATCTGATAATATATAGTCCACCAAAATAATCAGGTAAATTCACAAAATGTTGACCTGTTTTAGAACAGCTCAGGTCTGTTTAGTTTTTTTTTGGATAAATTATGGCTTTCAATCTATATAGACCTTCATAATGATTTTTCTCTAAAATCATATTGGCTTAGAACTTGAGAATCAGACCATCTTTGCTTGCTTTTACAGTAATGAAAATCCCAGAGTAACACTAGAGGGACAATTGCTCACTGGCTAAACCTGAGGAACATTTGTCTCCTCAGCCCAAACTCAATATGTGGAAACAATTACAGTTAAAGACATTAATGCCACAAGTTTGGATAAGCTTCATCAAGCATCTTTGTTCCATCATCCACAAAAAGCCACACAGGCAGCCACCCATTTTAATTCTACTTCCCATTCCCAGTTCTGACATGTCGGTCCATGGCCTCGTCTACTGCCATGACGAGACCACTCTCGGGTTGGAGGAGCAACACCTCACATTCCATCTGGGTAGCCTCCAACAGATGGCATGAAAATTGATTTCTCTAACTTCCAGTAACTTATCCCTCCTCCCTTTCTATCTTTTTCCATTCCCCACTCTGGTTCCCTCCTACCCTTTCTCTTCTCCTCGTTTGCACCTCCTCCTTTCCCTTCACCCGTGGTCCAATCTCTTCTCCTATCAGATTCTTTCCTCTTTTTACCTTTTCCACTTCTCACCATCCAGCTTCTCTCTCCACCAACCCAGCCACCTTAACACGCACCTGGTTTCACCCATCATTTGCCAACTTGTATTTCATTCCTTCCCCTACCTGCTTATTCTGGTTTCTTCCCCTTTCCTTTCCAGTCTGGATGATGAGGCTTGGCCAGAAATGTGGACTATTTAATCCCCTCCATAGATACTGCCTTTCCTGCTGATTTCCTCCAGCAGTTTGTGTGTGTTGCTCAGAATAAACGAAACTTTACAATTCACGCTGTATTTAAGTTTTTCTTCCACTGACTGTCAGAGTAAGTAAAGCATTGTACTAAGCATGTTACACTATTTTCAAAAGGTCTTTTTTCGCTCTTTCCTTTTGTTCTGTTTAGTTTTTCTCACTTTCAAGGTATTTTCTCATGATTTCCCTGCACCTTCTGCCAAAAGATCCTTGTCTTGAACTTGAAACTTACCCACAGTGTGTGACGTAGCAAGCCAAGTGAGGACAAATATCTAAACGTGTCAGGCAGATGAAGAATTCATTATGGAGACTCAGATTCACTAAACCTAACTCTTGTCAAGCTCACCTACCCTGCAATACCTCAGTGGCTACTTTATTCGGTACCTCCTGTAACTAATAAAGTGGTCACTGAGTGTATGTTCATGGTCTTCTGCTGCTGCAGCCCATCCACTTCAAGGTAAGGTTTGACATATTGTGTGTTCAGAAAAGCTCTTCTGCACAGCGCTGTCGTAACACATGATTGTTTGAGTTACTGTCACCTTCCTGTCAGCTTAAACCAGTCTGGCTATTCTCCTTGGACCTCTCTCATTAACAAGGCATTTTCACCCACAGAAATGCCACTGACTGAATTTTGTTGTTGTTGTTTTTCACATCATTCTCTGTAAACTCTAGAGACATGAGAATCCCAGGAGATCAACAGTTTTGAGGTACTCAAACCACCTCATCTGGCACCAACAATCATTCCATGGTCACATATATTGCATTTCTTCCCCAATCTGATGTTTGGTCTGAACAACAAATGAACCTCTTGACCATGTCTGCATGCTTTTATGAGTTGAGTTACTGCCACATGATTGGCTGATTAGACATTTGCATTAATGAGCAGGTGTTCAGGTGTACCTTAGGAAGTGGTTGCTGAGAGGATTCTCTTGGGGAGAGATTTCCTTCGACACCCAAGATCAAGGGAAGTAGGATTAAAAGTAGTTCCAGCACCTGGCACTGCCGTATGAGTGAGTAGAATAATTTTCTCCATGGTTGAATGTAAATGCATGGTAAAACACCTTGCACTTCACTCTAAACTTATTCTCATGGAAGTGCATTTCTCTTGGATTAGCTGAATACGTAGAAGGTAGATTGATGAAGACTAGCGTCCTCACAGCAGATGCAATCCAATCCAAGTCCCTGAAGCAATGGAGTGTTCTGAGTTTGTAATCTTCTCTCAACTGGATATAATAATGGTTATTTTAGTGCTCTTAAAAAAGAACTAATTTAAGTGCAGTGCAACGTTCATGTACGCAGATAATTAACTAGATTTGACCTTGACTTCTAAATACATGCGATTTTCTGACCTTGTTTAAATTATGACTGACCATGTTTCTAACACCACTGTAGTTGTTAGATTTCAACTCCAGCATTCACACTCCAAACTACCTGCTGTGCACTGACTTAACTGAATGGGAACCCCATTGAAGAAAAATTAAAACCCTGGCAGCCTGCCAGGGCTAAAGAGTTCGTCATGTGCTCTCCTTGGAGACCCCACTACTGCTGCTGGACTCACAGGTTTTACATATTTTGTTTCCATGGTTACATCTTCTTCATGGTAGTCCAAGCTCTAGTTTAACTCTAGGGTTGATATATCTTGTAATTTGTGACATTAGGTATGAAAAACATTATCCATTTTCCCTCTGGCTTATTAAGTGGGTAGATAAATAAACTTGACTTGATTTTCTATCTTTTGCAGTCCCCTGTAGTTCAGCTGAAAGTGTTGCCCTATGCAGTGAGCATATTCACTGCTGTCAGCCTTCCTCCCTCAAATAACCAATCTTTATCCTTGGGTCTCAACAGAAAGGTAGTGGCACTGACAGGGAAAAAAAAATCAAACCCAACACCTCACTTTCTGTTCTCAGCCAGTGCCCGTTCAGCAGGGACTGACCTTGGGTGCTTTCCGACACTCGATCCATACCCCTGCAGGTTATGATTCTTCAAGTATACGTCCAGCTCACCTGAGGAAGAAACCTGGCCCTATAACCTTCTCAGGCAGTGAGTTCCAGATGTCTACATTCTTCTAGGTAGATAGTTTTTTCTCATTTCCCTTCCCCCAACACAAAAGTTGAGGGTGTTGTGAATTGTCTGGAGGGTTGTCAGAGGTTACAGCGTGACATCGATAGGATGTAGAACTGGGCTGAGAGGTTCAACCATATTCAGTCAAATTTGAAGACACAATATAATATTAATGGTAAAACTCCTGGCAGTGTGGAGGATCAGCGAGATCTTGGGGTCCGTGTCCATAGGACACTCAAAGCTACTGTGCAGGTTGACAGTGTTGTTAAGAAAGCGTATGGTGTGTTGCCCTCATCAACCGTGGGATTGAGTTCAAGGGCCGTGAGGTAATGTTACAGCTATACAAGACCTTAGTTAGACCCCACTTGGAGTACAGTACTGTGTTCAGTTCTGGTTGCCTCACTGCAGGACGGATGTGGATACTGTAGAGAGAGTGCAGAGGAGATTTACAAACATGTTGCCTGGATTGGAGAGTGTGCCGTATGAAAATAGGTTGAGTGAACTTGGCCTTTTCTCCTTGGAGTGACAGAGGATGAGAGGTGACCTGATAGAGGTGTATAAGATGATGAGAGGCATTGATCGTGTAGATAGTCAGAGGCTTTTTCCCAAGGCTGAAATGGCTAACACGAGGGGACATAGTTTTAAGGTGCTTGGAAGCAGGTACAAAGGAGATGTCGGAGGAAAGTTTTTCACACAGAGAGTGGTGGATGTGTGGAGTGAACTGCCAGCGACAGTGGTGGAGGTGAATACAATACGGTCTTTTAAGAGACTCTTAGATAGGTACATGGAGTTTAGAAAAATAGAGGGCAATGCAGTAGGGAAATCCTAGGCAGTTTCTAGAGTAGGTTACATGGTCGTCACAACATTGTGGGCCGAAGGGCCTGTAATGTGCGGTAGATTTCTATGTTCTAGGTTCCTACCACTCACTTTACATCTATGTCCTCTGACAGATGGAACTAGTTTCAAATGATGTCATGGTCAGCACAGACACAGTGGGCTGAAGGGCCTGTTCCTTTGCTGTTCTGATCGGTATCCTACAGTACAGTGCAAAAGTCTTAGGCACATAAATACAGTTTGCTACTTTTCAACAGTACTGCATATTGGTTAAAATAGGAGGGTGGTTGGGAAACAGAAATAAGAGTACTTAACTTTGTATTAACTCAGTAGTATTAAGTGTTATTTGGTAACTGGAAAGACTAATATACAGCACTGTGCAAAAACCTTAGGCACCCTAGCTGCTGTGTGAATATATATATAAAAGTTCAAGACTATTGCACAATACTGTAACATTCTGGCTTTTGACCCCTCTTCTAAAGGAAATAGGATCTTTCAATTTTACTCCAACTACATCCCTCATCATTTTCTACATCTCAATTAAATCTTCCCTCAGTGTATTCTGTTACAATGAAAGCCAACCCAACCTATCTAATATTCTCTCACAACTATATTGTAGTTCAATGCCTTCCTTTAAACAGGCTCAGCTCTGAACATATACTCATAAAAGCAATATTCACAATGACACACATTATGAAAGAAATATACCATTAAACTAGCATTGTGTACTGATAATACACAAGTACATTTTCAACCTTACACAGGAGAAAATATTTCCAAGTAATTCCTGAATTTATATGAAAATGAGTTTACACTTCTCAAATATCTTCACCACGTTATATTGTGAAACAAAGAGAGAAAGACTGGCAATTTCAGTTTCACTGAAAGCAAAAACTAAAGTAGATAAGCCTGCGTCATTCTCTGGGATTGTTACAGCTTGTTATTTTTTAATGCAAGATATCATTTATCATATTGTATAGTCTGCCAAAGACACATGGCAACCACATGACTAGAAAAAAAATCATTTGTCACCATGCCAAACTGTCCATTTTAAAAGTTGAACAGATTTAAATCTCTTGCTAACTCTTTTCTGAAATCATATTGAATGGATATCTCAGTCTCAATGAGTTGGCCCTTGTGCTTCATATTTTGTTAATGTCTCAAATTAATGCTGTTATCCTGTGATATGAACTAAGTAATTAATCTCTCTAATTGAGGACCAGTTTGCTTTGTCTACGTACGAGCATATTGTAACATTACCATCTCGGATGGAAACAATTCTAGCAGTATGTTAGACTAGCGAAACTGGCTTGTTCTCTTTTAATCAAATGGTGGGAAAAGTTTTATTAGATTACAAGATCATGACAGATCCAATTATAAGGAGAGCCAGGACACAAGGACAAGGTGATACAAATTTAAAATTATGAACTAAAGGTAAATGAAACTATAAGAAAAATACTCTGCGGCCACTTTATTAGACACCTGCTAGACCTATTAAAGTGGCCATTGAATGCACGTTCGTGGTCTTCTGCTGCTGTAGACCATTCACTTCAAGGTTCAATGTATTGTGTGTTCAGAGATGCTGTTCTGCACAGAACTGTCGTAACACGTGGTTACTTGAGTTACTGTCACCTTCCTGTCAGTTTGAACCAGTCTGGCCACTCTCCGACCTCTCTCTTTAACGTGGCACGTTTGCTGGCAAAACTGGACGTTTTTTAAAAAATTTTTCACACCATTCTCCGTAAACTCTAGAGACTTGTATGTGTAAATCCCAGGAGATCAGAAGTCTCTGGGAGACTCCAACCACCTCTTTCACCCACAGAACTGCCACTCACTAGGTAGTTTTGTTTTTCACACCATTCTCTGTAAACTCTAGAGACCGTTGTGTGTGAAAATCCCGGGAGATCAGCAAGTTTCTGAGATATTCAAACTACTCCGTCTGGCACCCAGCAATCATTCCACAGTCAAGGCCACTTAGATCACATTTCTTCCCAGTTCTGATGTTTGGTCTGAACAATAACTGAACCCGATCATGTCTGCACGCTTTTATGCATTAAGTTGCAGCCATATGATTGGCTGATTAGATATTTGCATTAATGTGTAGGTGCACCTAATAAAGTGGCCACTGGGTGTATTGATACACGGGAAAACTTGTAAATCCTGAAACTCATACCTGTTATTGTGGTGGAGAGGAAGGCAACAACGTATTTTTTCCCCTGTTCACAGACGCTCCCGGATCTGCAAAGTACCCTCACATTTTCTGTTTTTATTTCAAAATGGGGGATACACAATATTTTGCTTTTATTATAAATAATATTTTGCTTTATAATAAATAACCACAACTCTATGCAAGCCAAAAGAGTGAATTTTATTTTGGTATAATTTCCTTGAAACCTATTATCCAATCGTTAGCCATAGTATTCCATAAACATCCAATGCTCTGTGCTTGGCAGTCACAGGGATTGGCCAGTGGACAGGAAGTTGTAATGCCACGCCATTCTGTCTATCCTTGGGGATAGTAGGGGCCCAAGAGATGAGGTAGGAGGTAGTTAGTTGGTTTGAAACTGAAGAGGGCTGCATGGACAATAGGAGTGTAACAGAAGGCTGCAAGCAGTTCTCTTGCCCACATGCTATCCATTAGACCCCGCTTGCTAATTACACTCGCTCCCTGGTGACATCAGTTTAAAAGTCTCATTCCTGTCAGCCCCAAGTTCTGCCTGCATTCTCCTGATTATGACCTCTGGGATACAGTTCCCCGCTTTCCCCCAACTCCCCGCTCTCATTGGCCAAAACTGCTGCTTCAAAATTCTCTCCCTAAGCCAGAATCAGAGTTTAGAATTTGGAAACAGTTATTCTTCTACGATGTGAAATTTGTCGTTTTGTAGTAACATTAAATAGTGCAAGAAAAGGGATTGTGGACCATTCGGAAATCTGACGGTGAAGGAGAAGCTGTTTCTGAATCATTGTGTTGGTCTGTAGGCTCCTGTACTCCCTCCCTGATGATAATAACGAGAAGAGGACTTATCCCAGATGGTGAAGGTCCTTAGGGGTAGATGCCACTTTCTCAAGGCACTGCCTCTTGAAGATATTCATGATTGTGATGAGGATTGGGCCCACTTGCTGTTCCAACCCTCTCTCCTCCTTCAAGACCCTTGTTAGCTGTTTAACCCCCTCTTTCTTTGATTGGGGCATTTCTTTTTAATTCGCTTTCCGTGATACACTTAGGGAAGTTTGTACTGCTGTAAAGGCCCTATATACTGTGAATGCACACTCTGAGCATTGTTATTCTTTGACACACTCTTCCTTTCCTCCATCTCTAAATAGTACCATTTATTCAGTGTGATTATTACATCAACAGTGTTAAAAGATATTATACAAGTATTATTATAACGAATACCTACTGCAATGCCAGGCTTCTCAAATTACGACAATTAATTACAATTTCAGTGGGTTATGTTGTATAGAAAGACTTTTTGTTTGCATTTAATGTTATTTCTAGTTTTCTTCTTCTAAGTGCTAATGGGGACTGGCACTCTGCTGTGTGCAGATGCATTCTTTCACTTAAGTGATTAACAGCTAGAACCAGAGCACTTTCGTTCCACCGAATGTAAATAGGTTTTCAGATTCCCCAAGTTGGCATCCCAGGTCCCGAGTTGCTTCTCTTGTCACAGAACTGCAAGTATGGCCTGGAGTCACTTGCAGAGTTCCCACTGCTGCTGGCTCTTGGTGATGCTGAAAGCCTTTAGCGTACTAACCCCAACAAATAAAATTCTACAATGCATTTCCCTAATACAGTATGCTGCCATCTTTTGCTGCTCTGAAAATGTAACCAAGTGATTCCAAGAGCATGGCATCTCTTACCTTCATTAGCCGATGAAACAGTGGTAATATTATTTAATCATTTTTCACAAACGGTGCATCACTAGCACAACCAGCAATTGCATCGAAGCGTATAGCACAGGAATAAGTCTTTGATCATGTTCAAAAGATTCAGATTTAAAGTACATTTACTATCAAAGTATGTACACAGAATACTGCTGAGGTTTGTCTTCCCACAGGCAGCCACAAAATTAACACCATGGAACCTGTTCAAGAAAATATTAAGCACCCAAGGCACGAAACAAGAACAAACCGTGCAATGGCAAAAAAGCAAGCAACAACACCTAGAATATCAAACATCAAACCGGGAGTCCAGCAGTTTAGTTCAGTTCAGTGCTGAACTGTGCTGCTAGCCCACCGCAGGCGACGGGGGCAGTCATTGTCGGAACATCCCAGTCCGCATCGATTGCCCCAATCAAACCTCTTAAAAACAGCAAAAAAAAAGAGTAACCAGAATTGACGCATGCAACATGAACAGCAAAGTCTCCCAAGATGTGTCCACAGCCACAAGGCTCAGCGGTCAATCCTTGCAAAGTGGATCCCAAGACTCTTGCACTTTCCTCTGACAGCAGCTAGTGAGAGGGAGAGGGAGACCCATTATACCAAATGCTGAACTAATTAAGCTAATGATGCCTAGTTAAATTAATGCCTGCACATGGTCCATATCCCTCCAATCTCTGAATGTTTATACATCCAAGAGTCTCAGATATGGTATCTGCCAGCACCCCCAGCCCAGCAGGGCATTCCAGGCACCTGCCACTCTCTGTGTAATATCTTGCCCCACACAACCCCTTTGATCATTCCTGCTCTCACCCTAAATGCATGCCCTCTGGCATTAGCCATTTAGACCCTGGAAGAAAGGTACCACTGTCTACTCTATCTGTGACACACATAATTTTATAAACCTCTATCAGATGCCCCTCAGCCTCCATGACTTCAGAGAAAACAGCCCCAATTTGTCCAACCTCTGGTTAGAGCACACGTCCTCTAATCCAGGTAGCATCCTGGTAAAGCTCTTGGGCGCCCTTTCCAAAGTCTCCAAATCCTTTAAGTAATGGGCTGACTAGAATTGAACACAAAACTCTATATGTGGTCTAACCAGAGTTTTATTAAACTGCAACATAACCTCCTGATTCTTGACTCAATGTCTCATCTCGATAATGAAGACAAGTATGCCACATGCCTTCTTTACCACCCCATCCACTTGTGCAGCTTCTTTCAGGGAGGCATAGACTTGGACCCAAAGATCTCTGTGCATACAAACACTATTGAATGCTCTCTGATAAAGTGCATACTTTTCCTTTACATTTAACCCACCAAAGTACAACAGCTTACACTTGCCCAGACTTAATTTCATTTGCCATTTCACCAATCAAATCTGCAAATGATCCACAGTATATCCGACTGTATCTTTTCACTATTTTCTACATGATCTGCACCACCAATTTCTGTGGCATCTGCAAACTTATTAACCTATCCATCTGTGTTTTCATCTGAGCACTTGTTGGCCACCCCAAGGTGATGAAGAATCACTTAAATCACTGCACTTTCTCCATTGAAATCACTCTAATAGTATTGTTGGGTAGTGAGTTCCAAGATTCAGACTTGGTGGCATATACAGTGCCTATAAAAAGTATTCCCATCCACCCCATCCCCCCAAGAAGTTCTCATGTTTTATTGTTTTACAACATTGAATCACAATGGATTTAATCTGGCTTTTTTAATACTGATCAACAGAAAAGACTCTTTCATGTCAAAGTGAGAACAAATTTGTACATTGGTCTAAAATGATTACAATTATTAAACACAAAATAATTGATTCCATAATTACACACCCCCTTCAAGACAGCGTTTAGTAGATGCACCTTTGGCAGCAATTACAGCCTCGAGTCTACGTGGATAGGTCTCTGTCAGCTTTGCACATCTGGACACTGCAATTTTTCCCCATTCTTCTTTACAAAATTGATCAAGCTCTGTCAGATTGCATGGGGGATCGTGACTAAATAGCCCTTTTCAAGTCCAGCCACAAATTCTCAATTGGATTGAGGTCTGGACTCTGACTTGGCCACTCCAGGACATTAACTTTGTTGTTTTTAAGCCATTCCTGTGTAGCTTTGGCTTTATGCTTGAGGTCATTGTCTTGCTGGGGAACAAATCTTCTCCCAAGTCGCAGTTCCTTTGCAGACTGCATCGGGTTTTCAACCAGGATTCCCCTGTATTTTGCTGTATTCATTTTACCCTCTACCTTCACAAGCCTTCCAGGGCCTGCTGCAGTGAAGCATCCCCACAGCATGATGCAGCCACCACCATGCTTCATAGTAGGGATGGTGTGTTTTTGATGATGTGCATTGTTTGGCTTATGCCAAACATAGCATTTAGTCTGATGGCCACAAAGCTCAATTTTGGCTTCATCAGACCAAAGAACATTCTCTCACTGACTTCAGAGTCCCCCACATGCCTTCTGGCAAACTCTAGTGGAGAATTCATGTGAGATTTTTTTTTCCCCAACAGTGGCTTTCTCTTTGCCACTTTCCCATGAAGCTGCAACTGGTGAAGCACCTGGGCAACAGTTGTTGTATGCGCAGTCTCTCCCATCTCAGCCATTGAAGCTTGCAACTCCTTCAGAGTTATCATACGTCTACTGGTGGCCTCCCTCACTAGCCCCCTTCATGCATGGTCACTCAGTTTTTGAGGACATCCTGCTCTAGCCAGGTTTACAGCTCTGCTGTATTTTTTCCATTTCTTGCTGATTGACTTAATTATACTCCGAGGGATATTCAGTGACTTGGAAATTTCCTTGTATCCATCCCAAACACATCAAAGTTGCTGGTTTGCTGCCTGGCCTGCTGCATTCACCAGCAACTTTGATGTGTGTGGCTTGAATTTCCAGCATCTGCAGATTTCCTCGTGTTTGCGTCCTTGTATCCATCTCCTGATTTGTGCTTTTCAATAATATTTTCATAGAGCTGCTTGGAGCATTCTTTTATCTTCATGGTCTAGATGTTCCCAGAATACTGACTCACCAGCAGTTGGACTTTCCGGATACAGATGTATTTTTACTACAGTCAATTGAAACACCTTGACTGCACGCAGGTGACTCCATTGAACTAATTATGTGACTTCTAAATCCAATTGGCTGCACCGTGATGATTTGGTGTGTCATATTAATGGGGGTGAATACTTATGCAAACAATTATTTTGTGTTTTATATTTGTAATGAATTTAGGTCACTTTTTAAAATGTATTCATTTACAGGATGTGGGCATCATGAGCTAAGCCAGCTTTATTGCCCATCCCTTGTTGCCCTTGTGGAGATGGTGATGAGCTGCCTTCTTGAACCGCTGCAGTCCCTGAGGTGTAGGTACACCCACAGTGCTATTCGGGTGGGAATTCCATGATTTTGACCCAGTGACAATGAAGGAAAAGCGATATGTTTTCAAGTCAGGATGGTGAGTGACTTGGAGGGGGATTTCCAGGTGGTGGTGTTTCCAGGTATCTGCTGTTCTCGTCCTTCTAGATGGTAGTGGTTGTGGTTGTGGGTCTGGCAGGTGCTGCCTTGGGAACTTCGGTGTGTTGTTGCAGTGCAACTTGTAGATAGTACACACTGCTGAAACTGTTCGTTGATAGTGGAGGGATTAGATGCTTGTGGAAGGGGCGCCAATCAAATGGACTGCCTTGTACTGGATAGTGTCAAGCTTCTTGAGTGCTGATGGAGCTGCAGTCATCCAGGCGAGTGGCGAGTATTCCATTACACTCCTGATCTGAGCCTTGTAGATGGTGGACAGGCTTTGGGAGCCAGGAGGTGAGTTATACACTGCAGGATTCCTAGCCTTTGACCTGTTCTGGTAGCCACGGTGTTTATATGGCTTAGAACAGTTCAGTTTCCAGTCAATGGTAACTCCCAGGATATTGATAGTAGGAGATTCAGTGATGGTGATGTCAATGAATGTCAAAGGACAATGGTAAGAGCCTCTGTTGTTGGAGATGGTCATTGCCTGGCATGCGTGGCTCGAACATTACTTGCCACTTGTCAGCCCAAGCCTGGATATTGTCCAGCTGCATTTGGGTATGAACTGCTTCACTACCTGAGGAGTCATGAATGGTGCAGAACATCGTGCAGTCATCTGCGAACATCCCCACTTCTGACCTTACGGTGGAAGGAAGGTCATTGATGAAGCAGCTAAAGATGCTTTGTCCTAGGACACTTCCCTGAGGAACTCCTGCAGTGATGTCCTGAGGATGAGATGATTGACCTCCAACCACCACAACCATCTTCCTTTGTGCCAGGTATGATTCCAACCAGTGGAGGGTTTCCCCCTAATTCCCATTGACTCCATTTTTGCTAGGGCACCTTGATGCCATACTCGATCAAATGCTGCCTTGATGTCGAGGGCTGTCACTCTCATCTCAGCTCTGGTATTTAGCTCTTTGGTCCATGTAGGGCGGTAATTGGCTGGGTTGCACTTATCCTGTACACAAGAAACAGGACATACCTGGACAGTTTTCCACATTGCCGGATGCCAGTGTGGTAGCAGTACTCGAGCAGCTTGTCTAGTGGTGCAGCAAGTTCTGGAGCACAAGTCTTCAGGACTATTGCCGGGATTTTGTCTGGGCCCGTAGTCTTCTTAGTATCCAGTGGTTTCAGCCGTTTCTTGATATCACGTGGGGTGAATCTGATTGGCTGCATACTGACATCTGGGATGCTCTGGACTTCTGGAGGAGGCCGAGCTGAGACATCTCCTCGGCACTTCTGACTGAAGATTGGTGCAATTCCCTCAGCCTTATCTTTTGCACAGGTGTGCTAGGCTCCTCTGTCGTTGAGGATGGAGATATGTATGGAGCCTCCTCCTCCAGTGAGCTGTTTGATTGTCCACCACCATTCATGGCTGAATGTGGCAGGACGACAGAGCTTAGACCTGATCCATTGGTTGTGGGACCACTTAGCCCTGTCTTGGCATGCAAGTAGTCCTGTATTGTGGCTTCACCAGGGTGACGCCTCGTATTGAGGTATGCCTGGTGTTGTTCTCGGCATGCCCTCCTGCACCCTTCATTGAACCGGGGCTGATCCCTTGGCCTAGAGGTAGTGTTTAAGTGGCTGTGAGCTTACAGACTGTAACTGAGTAAAATTCTGCTGCTGCTGATGGCCCACAGCGCCTCATAGATGCCCAGACTTGGGTTGCTAGATCTGTTCAAAGTCTATCCCATTTAACACGGTAGTACAGCCACACAAAGCGGTGGAGGGTTTTTTCAATGTGGAGATGGGAATTAGTCTCCACATTACTATGCGGTGGTCACTTCTACCAATGCTGTCTTGCACAGATGCTTCCGCAGCAGGCAGGTTGGTGAGAATGATGTCAAGTGTGTTTTTTCCGTCTTGTTGGTTCCTTCTCTACATGCTGTACTCCCATTCTAGTAGCTATGTCCAGTAGGACACAACCAGCTCGGCCTGTGGTGGTGCTACCGAGCCACTCTTGGTGATGGACATTGTAGTCCCCATCCAGAGTACATCCTGTACCCTCACCACCCTCAGTGCCTCCTCCAAGTTCTGCTCAACATGGAGAAGTACTGATTCATCGGCTGAGGGAGGACAGTACGTGGAAATCAGCAGGAGGTTTCCTTGCCCATGTTTAACCTGGTGCCATGAGACTTCATGGGGTCCAGAGTCAATGTTGGGAGTTGCCAGGGCAACTCCCTCTCTACTGTACACCACTGTCTCACCACCTCTGCTAGATCTGTCCTGCCCATGAGACAGTACATACTCAGGGATGGTGATGATGAAGTCCAGAATGTTAACTGTAAGGTATGATTCTGTCAGTACAACTATGTTAGGTTGTTGCTTGTCTACTCTGTGAGACAGCTCTCCCAACTTTGGCACAAGTCCCCACATGTTAGTAAGGAGGACTTTTCAGGGTCAACAGGGGTGGTGTTGCCATTGTCGTTTCTAGTGCCTTGGCTGATGCCTGGTTGTTCGTCTGGCTTCATTCCTATTATTTTCTTTCTAGCGGTTGGATACAACGGAATGGCTTGCTAGGCCATTTCAGGGGACACTTAAGAGTCAAGCGCATTGCTGTGGGTCTGGAGTCACATGTAGGCCAAACCAGGTAAGGACAGCAGGATTCCTCTCCTAAAGGGCTTTAGTGAACCAGAAGGGTTTTTACAACAATTGACAATGTTTCATGGTCATTAGATTCATGGTCATCAGATATTTTTACTGAATGCAAATTCACCATCTGCCATGATGGGACTCGAACTCATGCCCCGAAGCGTATAACTGGATCTCTGGATTACTGATCCAGTGGTAATTACCACTATGCCAAATCTTCCCAAATCTTTGTAGAGATCTGTTTCACTTTGACATAAAAGAGTCTTTTTTTGTTGATTATGTCCAAAAAAGCCAAATTAAATCCAGTGATTTAATGCTGTAAAACAATAAAACGTGAAAACTTTGAGAGGGTGAATACTTTTTATAGGCACTGTGTTTTCATATATGCTCAGTGGTCACTTTATTAGGTATACCTGTATACCTGCTTGTTAATGCAAGAATATCAAAT
The DNA here is from genome assembly GCF_030028105.1 of Mobula birostris. NCBI lineage: Eukaryota > Metazoa > Chordata > Chondrichthyes > Myliobatiformes > Myliobatidae > Mobula > Mobula birostris. Next base: position 122,153,108 of record NC_092379.1, on the reverse strand, counting down.
CAGACAATCATGTGGCAACTCAATGCATAAAAACATTGGGACATGGTCAAAAGGTTCAGTTGTTGTTCAGACTAAACATCAGAATGGGGAAGAAATGTGATCTAAGTGACTATGACCCTGGAATGACTGTTGGTGACAGACAGGGTGGTTTGAGTATCTCAGAAACAGCTAATCTCCTGGGACTTTCATGCGCAACAGTCTCTGGAGCAGGGGTTCCCAAACTGGGGTCCACGGACCTGCTGGTTAATGGTAAGGCTCCATGGCATAAAACAGATTAAGAACCCCTGCTCTTGAGTTTACAGAAAATAGTGCGAGAAACAAAAATTATTCAGTTCTGTGGGCAGAAACACCTTGTTAATGAAAGAGGTCAGAGGATACCCAGTCTGGTTCAAGCTGATAGGAAGACAGCAATAACTCAAATAACCATACATTACCACAGTAGTGTGCAGAAGAGCGTCTCTGAATACCCAATACGTTAAACCCTGTAGTGGACGGACCACAGCAGCAGAAGACCTCACTGGATTCCACTCCTGTACCTAATAAGGCGGCCACTGAGTGTATTTCCGTAAGACATAGTACGTGGCCATTCAGTCCATTGAGCCTATACTGGATCAAGCCATCAATTCCATTTCCACATTTACTTCTCTGTAACCTATTCCCTCTCAAATGGCCATCAATGCCTGTGAAAGGGATCATTTACTTTCACCAATTAGTATGCCAATTAGCATGTTTGTGGTACACCGGAGGAAACCAGAGCACATGGGGAACCCCATGCCTTCACAAAGAGATTGTACAAATTACACACAGACAGCACAGGAGATTTGGATCAAACCTGGGTCACCGGAGTTCTGAGGCAGCATCAATATCTACTTTGCCTCTGTGACAAGGGAGGAATGATGAAGTATTTCCGAGTCAGAATGGTTTGTGACCTGGAAGGGAGCCTGCGGGTGATGGTGATCCTCTGTGCTGTGCTTGGTAAGAGTGGATGCTTTTCTGAGATACTGTCAGAGTTGTCATGACGGGCGCTGCCAATACCGGAACCCAAGTGCGGAGGAAAGACAGACTCTGATGTAGAGACAGTGACGAGGGTTTATTCATAATAATTTCAAACGAATGTCAATGGCTCAGCCAGGTGACACCGCGAGAAGTAACATTCTCAGAACTAGGACCCTGTCATTAGCACTAATTGGGTGCCTATTTAAATAAAACATGGAAGTACCATGGTATCCCCTAGCTCATCAAAATAAATTTAACAAGCTTATAAAGAAAGCACCAGGAGACCGCATTACAAAGAGTGAATTGCTCAAGAAAATCTAAACGATTCATAACTTCTATTAAACGACAATTAGCCAGTTCAGGTGCTCTAAAAATCTCAGAGCCCCACACTCACTGGCAGCCCACACAGGCCGGAAGAGCTCGTTACAAGAGTAGCCTGGATGAGTGACTGCTAGGCATTTTTTTCATGGTACACAGTGGAGCTGCTATACACTCATAGTTTTACGAGTTAACGTTTAGGGTGGTGGTTGGGATGCTGGTCAAGTTGGATACCTTGTCACTGATTGTCTCAGTGTTTCTCAGTGCTGTCATTCAAGTAAGTGGAGCATATTCCATCTCTCTACTGACTTGTGTCTTGTAGATGGTAAAAGCCTTTGGAATGTCAGAAGGTCCTAATTTGCGCATATACCCATAGTAATTATGTGGCTGGTCTAGTTTGAGCTTTTCAGTAATGGGGTCCCTGATGATTTTAATGGTAGGCAACCTGTAAGTTTTTGAGAATCTAGTTTGTTTTCTCAATTTCCCAATTCTGCTAAAGGGTCTTCAACCTGAAATATTAACTGTTAACACTTATATTTTTCTTTCAGAGCTGTCTGACCTGCTCAGTTTTTCCAGCATTTTTATGACCAATACTCCATCTTTGACTTTAACACCAGCTGAGCCCTGTCTTTTTAGAGAAACTCATGGAATTATCTCTCTTTGATAGTTTGCAAACTCCATTAACTCTCCCAACTATTAGTTTATCAATTGTTGCAAACCAATTATTTTGTTTCATTCTTTTTGTAAAATGCTTGGGCAATCTTTCCAAAGATTAGGCATAATTTATACTACAGTATATTAATGCCATCACCTTTAGTATATTGTCTGGGAAATATCAGAGAAAATTTGTTCCAATTGAAAAACCTTTGGCTCTCGTGTTTCATTTTAACATTTTAATATGTGGGTGAATTGCTTGGACTTGGTGCATGCCGACTGAGATTCCAGAAATACCCTGGAGGATCGGACAGTGAAGGATCTGGTGGTGATATCAGGCTGGCAATAGCCCTCACAGTGCTACACTGTTGAATGATATGTTTTATCCACCTCTTGCTCCACTGACCATTTTAAACTATTTATCTGATGATGGCACCTCAATTATTCTGGAACTTACTCTGCTCAAACTGTCAATTTTACTCAGGGGTCTTTAAACATCCAATGGCCGTTTACTTATATTTGTAGAACTTGTTTGGCAAAACAGGTGCATGGTCCTCTGGCAGTATTGGCAGTGTCCATATCTGCGGGCACTGAGGAACTGCAGTATTGCTCCATGAAGCTGGCTCACGTGAAGCCCTTTTGTTCACAGAAGGGTGAAAAATTGCAGAACTGATGGAAAATTTACAGAGGAGCAGGAGAACGTGTGGACAAAGACATTGCAAGCTCTTTCTGCTTGACTAAAGGAGGAACCATATTTCCTTTTACACTTATGTAAACTTTGATGTCTGATAATAACATCCTCTCCAGACACCCTTTCGGCATCTTCCAGCTGAATGAGATCACACCATCCAGGTTACCTTACTTATCTAGTCAATGACAGTGTATCACCAGCATTGAATTCCACACAGATCTACCTTTGGTTCTCTCTCTTCTCTTATCTGTTTGCCACCCTATCAAAAATCGCAGCATCATTTGTCATAGGTGCACTGATGATCCCAAGTGTAATCTCATTTCAACCCTAACTCCCACAAAAATATTCCAATATTGCTAAAATATCAGCCATCTGGTCTGACATGCCAGATTGGATGAACAGCAATTTCTGCCAGCTAAATTTTTAGGAGTCTTTGGCTCCTCGCATCAAACTCTGCTTTATTAGCCCTTGAATACTTTCTTCTTTGTGGCTGCCGTCCGCGGCACAATCATTATTCTGGATTACTTTTTCAGCACAAGTTTCAAAAGCCTACCTGCACCAATGATACGGCCGCCTCAGTGACATCATTTAACTCTGCCCTGCCTCAGCTCATCTGCTGTTGAAATGCTCGTGTTTGGTTATGTCACCTCCAGACATCTGTGTCCTACTCCACCTAAAGCAGAGTTTCCACAGGCCACTTTCTCACAAATGGATCAGTATTGTATTGAGGGCTGCATTAGTTAACCGTGCTTCAGCTTTAGAACTCTCATTCTTGTTTTTAATCCCTGTTTGGCTTGCTCCTTCCTGTAATCTGCTCTGCTCTGCTCTGTAACACTCCAAGATTCCTAAGTATCCCTAAACTTAATCACTCCACCTCCGCAATGGATCTTCAGTAGCTAAGATCCTGATTTCTGGAATTTCTTCCCTCTCCTCTCCACCCATCCTTCCTCCTTTAATACTTCCAACAAAACCTATCCCACTGAGTGTGCACTATTGCTCCCTCCCTGTTAGATTTTGATAGTGATCCAACAAATCACTTTCAGACATATTAACTATTAAGGGTATATGTGGTGTATTAGTGTTCAGTCATTAAACACTTCCCTTGTTATGCCAGGGAAATGTTAACACAACATCAGCAGATTCTGACCCAGGAGAAGATGAGAAGCAAGTTAAAAGAGAGGATGGGATGGAGATAGTCACAACTCAAGGGTGTGGAATTTAATAGAATAGGAGGGGAAATATGAATCATTAGACTCCTGTATCTCAGGGGAGTGGGATGGCTGGTGGTGTAGTGACATTAGCACTGGTCTTCAAGGCAGATGGTGCTGAGTTCAAACCCAGCCGGGTCCCAACCTGGGCAGCAGCAGCATCTGCGCAGACGAAAGGCCTGGTAATCTTGCCATGAAAACCCTATGGTCTGTGAGGTCACAGAGTCGGACTCGGCTTAACCACTGAACAACAACATCTCGGCAGAGAAGACCTAGTGCATTTCTCTATCAGCTGTTTTTTTTTTGCTGCGTATATATTCGATGACTACCTCTCACTCTCTTTGATGTATAGATGCCAGCTGCACTTAAACTGGAATCCAAATACTAAACATTTGTTCCTTTTGACTTCTCTCTTTCTCTGGCAGGAAACTCAGAGATTGCCATTTTTCAAAATTGCTGAAGAGTTTCCCTGATGGTGTCAGCAGTTAAGTGCACCGCCTAGTGTAGTGTGATGGAATGCAGACTGTCTGGACTCAATATGAAGAATTGCCTCCTGGGCAAGGCAGTGGAAGGCTGCCAGCACCCAAGGAACTATATTCCAGTCAGATCTACTGTTATCAGCATTGGCTGAGTTGACTGGGTATATTTCTGCAGATGCTACTGATTCAAAATATCACCCAAGTGGCCATCCTTCACATGGGCAGACAGTACCTGTCAACAGGTTGAACCATGGGGACGTCAGAGACATGTCCCATCCAAGTAAATGTTTTCTGTTAAGGGTCAATGAACTGTGAGCAGAGTTGAGAACACTGCTGGTAATTCTTCCCTGCATGGACAAAACTGGTACTATCACTCTATGCATCCAAGAGGTACCACCTCTAAGTAAATTCAAGGATGAAATGATTTTCCCATCTCACTGGGAGTAATTCCTAACTGGAATTATTTTTCTTTAGTTTGTAGGCCTCTGAACAAAAGCCAACTCCACCTCATGATGCACGTCTGACAGCTGCACCTCAATATTTAGATAGTGTGCAAGCACAGTCAACAGGTGGTATTGACTTTGAAAAGGTATTCGGCAGTCAAGCCCATACAGATTAATTTCACTGAGCTAAGTTCAGGTTGAGAAGATGCTTTAGGTAATGATGTGGATACCAATAAAAGATCTATCGAACATGCTGAGTTTTTTTTAAAACAAAGACCGCACCTTCATTTTGTAAATCTTTACCTCTCCTAACAGCATTTGCTTCCCATTTGATTCATACAATTGTTTTTTTGCAATAATCTTCAGTCCTGAGGAAGGGTCTTGGCCCGAAACATCAACTGTTCACTCTTATCCATAGGTGCTGCCTGACCTGTTGTGTTCGTCCGGCATTTTGTGTGTGTTGCTCGGGTTTCCGGCATCTGCAGGCTTTCTCATGTTTCTTCTCATCTTTAGTTGATCTGAACTCTTGTGCATATTGAATATTGTCTTATCCTTTCTAGAAAAGGCCTGCGTGACCGTTCACAAGTCAACTTTCTTGACGTATCCTTTGGTATTTGAAAGCTTTATTGTAGAGCAGTTTAAAAACCCCGTTTCCCAGGACAGGCAGTTTCAAAAATATGCATCGTCAAGTGAATAAACCTCATTTTCTTCACAACTTGGCATCCTATTGCAGTGTTCCTTTTGGTGTCATGAAGTACTGCAAACATACCTTTAAACTTTCTGAGAGATCAGTGATGGTCCCTTTACAGACAAGTTATCGTCCCATGCAGCAACAAGTAGTGATAAGCAGCCAGGTATTGTAATCACCCCACCCACTGATGAATCCTACTCCACACATTGCATTATTCTATTGGAATTCTTTGACATTTTCGGATCTTAGTTTGCATAGGCTGGTTTCCCTGGATCTGACAACTGCAAGGGCCACTCATTTCGAGGTCCCAGTATATGGAAGAAATTCTGATATTGGTGATACTTTAAGAGCTCTGCTGTTGATTGACCTGTTGGCTCTTTTGTCTGGGGTTTACATACTAAGTAACTCTCTGCACAAGGCATAGAAGGTTTTAAATTGGTAAATCGGTCTTTATTGTCACACGTACCAAGGTACAGTGAAAAGTTGTCTTGCACACCATTCATACAGATCGATTTATTACAACAGTTCTCTAAGGTAATACAAGGTAAATAAGTAAGAGTGCAGAATAAATTATTAAGAGTCAAAGAAAAGTACAGCAGAGAAACAGGCTCTTCAGCCCATCTAATCCATGCCAAAATCATTTAGACTGCTTACTCCCAAAGACCTGCACTGATAGAGTCTTAGTTAGGTACAGGGAAAGTGCACTGCAGGTAGATTGTGAAGTTAACAGTCCATTTTACCATACTGAAGAATCATTCAATAATTTTAAACAGCAAAGGTAGAATATGTCCTTGAGTGGTGCTATGTGCTTTCAGGCCTGTATCTTCCACCCAGTGAGAGGGGAGAGAAGATTTGGGGTCAAGACCAGCACCTTCATAAATGGTGAAGATGGGAAGAAATTAATTATTTAAATTAGAGGGGTCTGCACATTAAACATCAACAAGAATGGATCATACTGAGCCTGAGCATTAGATAATGTCGCACTTCAATTAACCACCTGGTGGTGCTGCAATGAATTTAATTATTTCTACTCCATTCTGGTTGACGTTCACAGGGAAATAAAAATGTTTTATTTTGATTTTCTCCTTTATATTTTCACAGGCCTCAGCACAGGCATAATTGAGGCTAGACTGTGTCTGAGGTTGATTTTATCTTAATACTTCCTTAGTGACCTAGTGTCAAACTGTGCTTGTGTTCCTGCAATGGATCTGTAAGTGTTCACCAATTCTGAGTAGCCAGCTCAATCAGCACAGTCTAAACATGCATGCCTTCCTGGTCTGAATGATTTCCACTGTGTGCAGTTGAATGATTGAGGAAGCCTTATAATTCTACGACACATTGCAGGCTGTTATGTATTGTTTTGCATTTAGACCATAAGACCATAACATATCGGAGAAAAATGAGGCCATTTGGCCCATTGAGTCTGCTCCACCTTTTCATCATGGCTGTTCCAATTTTCCTCTGAGACCCAGTCTCCTGCCTTGCTGACCAATCAAGACTCTATCAACCCCTGCCTTAAATATACATAAAGACTTGGCCTCCACGGCTGCCTGTAACAAAGAATTCCACAGATTCATCAGTCTCCGGCTAAAGAAATTCCTCCTCATCTCCATTCTAAAAGGACGGCTCTCTATTCTGAGGCTGTATACTCTGTTCTCTCCAACCATAGGAAACATCCTCTCTACATCCACTCTATCGAGGCCTTTCATCATATGAGAGGTCTCAATGGGGTCACCCCTCATTCTTCTGAATTCCAGCGAATACAGGCACGGAGCCATCAGATGCTCTTCATGACAGGCCATTCAATCCTGGAATCATTTTTGTGAACCTCCTTTGAACCCTCTCCAGTTTCAGCACATCCTTTCTAAGATAAGGAGCCCAAACCTGCTCACAATACTCCAAGTGAGGCCTCACCAGTGCCTTATAAATTCTCAACATTACATCCTTGCTTTTATATTCTAGTTAGTCCTCTTGAAATGAATGCTAACATTACATTTGTCTTCCTCACCACAGACTCAACCTGCAAATTAACCTTTAGGGAATCCTACACAAGGACTCCCAAATTCCTTTGCATTTTTTGTATTTTCTCTCCATTTAGAAAATAGTCAACTCTATCATTTCTTCTACTAAAGTGCATGACCATACACTTCCTGACACTATATTCTGCCATTTCTTTGCCCATCCTAAACTGTCTTAAGTCCTTCTGTAGCCTCTCTACTTCTTCAAAACTACCTGCCCCTCCAGCTATCTTCATATCGTCTGCAAACTGTGGTAAACCATATATATGTCGTAACGGGGTTAACTGTCTGAACACGCCCCTCTGCTGACTGCCCCCGTGCTCCTCCCACAGACCCCTGAATAAAGGTGATTTCACCCTGCTCCTCTCACCTCAGTCCGGGGGCAGACACTCACCATGGAAGTCGTATTGTACAGCGAATAAAAGTCTTTCAGTATTTACCCTACTTCAGTCTTTTGGAGTTATTGAGGGTGCTTCACAAACCATTCAACAAAGCCATCAATTCCATCATCCAAATCATTGTTATATAACATAAAAAGAATCGGTCCCAACATATACTCCTGTGGAACACCACTAGTTACCAGCAGCCAGCCAGAAAGGCTCTCTTTATTCCCACTCTTTGCCTCCTGCCAATCAGCCACTGCTTTATCCATGCTAAAATTTTCCCAATACCATGGGCTCGTAGCTTGTTAAGCAGCCTCATATCTGGCACCTTGTCAAAGGCCTTCTGAAAACCCAAGTACACAACACCAACCAATTCTCCTTTGTCTATCCTTTCCAGGTCAGTCTCCTGAGATCAATAAATCGCTGAAGCTCTTTAAGTATCGTTAATACATCTTTTTTTGATTAATTGCATTTTATTGACACTTTAGCAATGAAAAGGTAGGCCAGAATTTCCCTGATCAAATTATTATTAGGTAAAAACAAAACAAATAAAATATAAAGGGTTTTGAACATAAGCATAATTAGAAGGATTCTTGTATGTTTACAAATACTATGTATATATTTAAAAAAATGAAAGATTAGTTTCTTTGTTGTCACGTGTACACCAAAACATACAGTGAAATTTATTGTTTGCGTCCCATAAGTGACTAACACAGCCCGAGGTTGTGCTGCATGCAGCCTGCACGTTTCGCCAAGCTTCCAGTGCCAACATAACATGCCCACTCTTACTAACCCGCACATCTTCAGAATGCCAGGAAACCGGAGCCCCCAAAGGAAACCCAAATGGTCATGGGGAGAATGTACAAACTCCTTAAACAGCAGCGGAAATGAACCCATCGTTGGTGCTGTAATAGCCTTTTACTAACCACAGCACCACCTTTCCTCCCTTATTCAACTAGACTATTAGAAGAGAACAAGGTCTGAGATGCATTTGATGGCATCACATGAGATCTGTGGTTAAAGCACAAAGTAGTAAAGTTGTTCTTTGAATTAGGAAGTCATAGACACAAGAGGCTGTCTAATTTACCATGTAAGAAGGGACTGCAACTCATTTTTCCAATCCTGATAAAGGTCAAAACTTCTCAGCCTTATGCTGGAGGTCAACTCCTGGTACTTCTTCAAAGTTCAAAGTACACTTATTATCAAAGTATGTATACATTATACAACCTTGACATCTGTCTATCAGCACCCACGAAACAAAGAGATCCCGAAGGAATATATATAAAAATAAAAAAAAACTGTCTTAACACCCAATGTGCAGAGAATAAAAACCACATCAGGCCCATAAAATATAAAATAACCCATAAAACACTTCGAACACTCAATTTACAATGAAAAAAAAATTATGGCACAGTAACCATAAGCAAATAGTGTTTCTGTACTGAAGTCTGAAGTCTGCAAGAGAATCCATAGTTCAGCAGAGCTGAGTAAATGTCGTGGAGCAGTGATCTGAACTGGCCCATACCTCGCTTCAGGCCAAAGCCCTGGACCTTTTCAATCTGGCCCGGCGCTTAAATCTCTGTCTGAAGAATTGGTTGTGCGGCTTCAAGCAGCGATCTGACTGGCTCGCCCCTCATCTCAGGCCTCAACACCCTGACATTTTCAATCTGGCCTGGCACTTAAAATCTCCATCGCAACATCAGGTTCTGTCACTTGGATACGCTGGGCTTTGCCGCCTCGATTCAGCCTGTGAATCTCCAGCCAAACATTATGTTCAGTCACGTGTGTTGATGCATTCTGGGGCCTGGGCCGTATGGCTTCAATTCAGCCTGAGCCTGACCTTTTCACGCTCTTCCACACTCTCAGCGATGGGTCTGCCACCTCACCTCAGTTCTGCCATATCGAATTGCCTCCAAGTCCAAAGGATTAGTTACTGACTATTACTTGTGACAATCGTTTGACAGACAATGTGCGGTTAACAAAGTATTTAGTTGCTATCCTTGTTTTGTTAGCCTCCAGCCAGAAGTCACTGAGATTTACTCGTGCCATCTTAAACTGGAAGATAATTCTGGTGCTGGTCCTTATGCAAGACATTGGTTGTTCCAGAGGATTACCATTATGTAAGGCATTAGTTGTTCCACAGGGTTACCAATATGTAAGGCATTAGTTGTTCCACAGGGTTACCAATATGTAAGGCATTGGTTGTTCCAGCCAATTATGTAACACCCTATTTTCACTTTCCACTATTTCCTTATATTTGTGCTGTTCATTGAAATGTATAGACCCATCCAAATACTGATCCTACATATCAGAATTCTCCAGTCATATGTAATATATACCAGAGCACCCTTGGGAAATTGGTGCGCATTGTAACTATCAAATATACTGTGACTCAATGACCAAACCCCAGTGTCATGGTCATTGCGTTCTATCCATGATGGTTTTCTTCCTCAGTGCATTCATTGGACAGTAAGCCATGTAGTTTGATATGGAACACAACTCAAAGTTGCTGGTGAACTTCAGATAAAAACGCCACCAGGCATGAACTCAGATAAAACTGCGTTCACCAGCAACTTTGAGTTGTGTTGCTTGAATTTCCAGCATCTGCAGAATTCCTCGTGTTTGATACGTGTTGTTGGCAGGAACTTTGGGACTTCTGAAGCAGACCCTCCACTAAGCTAAAAATGTAAGGGAAGAAAATTCAAGTGGGGGTAGGGAATTCAAAATAAAAAATGATGATGTTCGGTGGGGTGCCAGATAGAAACTGTTTCAGGAAAAATATTATGAGGAATACGTGGGCAATTGCTAATACTTCCTTCTCCTATGAATGTCATTGCCAGAGGCATTGGAGCAAGATCTGAGAGTTGTGCTGCACCATTCCCTACTCTGGCACATGGACCACGATGGTTGGGGTGGCACGGTAAGTGTAACGCCACTGCAGTGCCAACGACCCAGGTTCAATTCCACCTGTCCTGCTCTGGTTAAGAATGTAAGGGAAGAAAATTCTACATGAAATCAATGTTCTCCCCATGACCGTATGGGTTTCCTCCAGGATCTCCCGGTTCCTCCCCCATTTCAAAGACGTAAGGGTTTGTAGGTTAATCAGTCACACGGGTGTAATTGGGTGCTGTGAGCTCAATGGACCAGAAGTGTCTGTTACTGTGCTGTGTATCTGAATAAATAATTTAAAAAATCTAATTACTTGTGTATAACTAATAAAGTATTCTTAAAGCAGTCACTAGTTTTAATTCAGGAAATGTGGTCCCCAAGCTGCTCATTGCAAACTCCTGTGGTTAGGAGGCGTTTTTTTTACATGAGCTATTTGCATCCTTTATATTAGGCTGCAGAAAGATTTGCACTAACATTCCGAGGCCTCAGAAATGGAACTCAGCCACGGCTAACACCCGCTGCCACCTATTTGCAGGAGCTAGCAACCAAGAGTGAATTTGGTTGAATAATAAGGAAATTAACTAAGAACATGATGGAAGCTCAAATGGCAAATCTCCCTGTATAAATTAACAATCTCACTCTCATCTTTAAAACAACATTTCACAGAATTTCTCAGTAAAAATGTTTTATTTAGCAAAATAAATAAGCAGACATTACAAAAAAACAAAGTGGTGGGGGGGGGGGAGGAGAGGGGGACTTATTCGCTGCTACAGTCCTGAAATTGAAAATATTACAATGCTAACTTGTCCTGTTCCTATACATTAACACGACTTTACCAAAAATGGATTCTTGAGACTATGTGAAAAACTTGCCCGTGTCAAAACAAAAAATCACATCTATAAATAAGAACTGACAAGTTTTTGGCAACACTGGAAGCTTTACAACAAAGTCCCTTATCAAAGTGGTAAGGTGGCACACTTATTGCACGTGTCAGTTGGCTCCAACACATTGGAATCTAACATCTTACATTGATATTAAAATGATACTCCCAACAAGGTGGGGAATGTGCGACATCTTTTTGGGATTTCTTGTGCTGCACCTGTTAGGCTGTTAATTTTAGGATTTCAGATGGCCGTGTGCCTCAATGCAACACTTGCATCCTCAGTGATGTAGAAGTGAGCACTGTTTCCCAGAGTAAGCTGCATCTCTTATGATTCTGCTTTTATTTATTACTTCCGTTTTCTTCACCAGTTGATCACGGTCTATCAGAGCTCTGTTGTTTCCCTCTGCCATTCTCCTTTCCCAGTTCACTGGTATTCATGCTCCTAAACCTTTAAGCTGTCCTTCAGGTCACTGAACACAGCAAAGGAACAGAGGAATCTTTGTAACAATTGAAGATGTGCCCATTTGCCAACCTTTTGAAGATAATTAACAAGAGTCCTTCCTCTTGACTCCTTGATCTTGAATCTTCTCTGCTCTCCTTTCCTTTCAATATATTTTTATCTCAGTTCCGCTTGTTTTTCCCAGTAGTATCCAAGGAACATTGGTCTTTTTGGAAACCAGTCTCCAAGCTTTTTAAATGATAGCCTTCTGTCCTCCGATATTACTTGGTATAGGCTAGTGCTATGATGCCTTTGTGTCCTACAGGTTCCTTGGGAGTTACTTACACACGTACCTCTCCGCGGTCCTTTCACACTTTTTGCAGGTTACGTAGCAGCACCAGTGATATTTACAATTGCACCTCTCAATAACCGTCTCTGTGTATGCATTGTATCCCCGACCACAGCACATTAGGTTACAGCTGTCACTGCCCACGGACGTTTTGTTGCACTGTCTGCACATAAAGTAAATTAAAGTTGATCAGTTAAAGGACCACGTTAAACTTACACGTGATTGAATCTGTAACTTGCTTTTAAACAGAATAATAGAACTGTCAAGAGCTTTAGAACATACTGTGGAGCACGTGCGTGAACCGTTCCTTACAAAGTCCATCACTGGAGAGAATCCAGTTCATTTCAATTAATGAGGAACTGCTATTAGCCTCAGTAGATCTTTATTGATATGGGAATGGGAAATAGTTCCGGTGTTCATAGTCAGAAAGTACTAACTATAGAAAGATAGGGCCAATTTCAGCTCTGATATCTCAATGGTCCATTAATCCACATTTAGCAAATCCTAAAGCCGTATCAGAAGATATCCAAATAGTATATACCTCCCTTCCCCTGCCCCCACTGCTTTCCCCGCCAGTTTCTCTTTACAATCCATGAGTTTGTCAACATTATACACTGGAACTTGCGCTGGAAATCATCCTATTGATCCTTACCATTTAAACACAAGAGAAACGCTAATCAGACAAAGATGGAGATGGCATGTGAGGAACTGTATCTCAGTTGGAAAGGAATAAAGCCATCTCATCTGGAATAAAACAAAGCACGCAAAACAAGCTCCAGAGCTGCACTGGTCCTTACCTCTCCTGAGTGCCGTAAGAACCTTGCTTTTCGTTTGCCGTACAGTAGTCAGGTGAGCCCACCAGGTAAATCAGCTCGGTCTCCCTCACTGGCCTAATGTCCAGCTCTTTCGGCACCAGCTGCTTCTTGGTACCAACGTGGCGGTGGATCACTCTGGTAGCTGCCAGGTACTTGGTTTTCAGGTCCATTGCAATTTTGTGCAATTCCTGTAGTCCCTTCCAGCAAGTTTTTACAGAACATGAACCAGAAACACCGTGGCACTTGCACTTAGTCTCCAGTGAATCAATCACCACCTGTTAGGAGAGAATACATGTCAGCAAAGTAAACAAATCTCTTCTGGGTGGAATAAGTAAAGATGCTGCCACCCAGTCCAGTCCTTACAATGAGCACTATGCAACCCTATTTAATCTTGCAAGGTAGAGTTTCCTATACGTTATGAAACATATCCATCTACACCATAAATGCAATAATATTCATCAATGCTCCAACATTCCCCAAATATTTCCCGTAATTCTTTGGCCCCAATGGAAGAAGCACCATTGTCCTCTGTGTAATATCAGAATATCAAGTGGTCACTAATGTACTGTAAATTGTGAAGTCTGTTGCTTTGTGGCAAAACAAGTTACAATAAATAAGAAGTACTTCAAAAGCAGAATACCCTGATTCAGGGAGGCTTATTTTCTACCAGTGCAAGTAACCAGCCAGCTTGAAAACCATCACGATAATAAATATCCAGCCAGTTTAGATGAAGATAGTTTGCCTATCACATTTCATCAAAAACCTGTCCATATCGTACAGATCTCTCCCAGATGTACTGTGTCCTTCCACTGTGAGCTCCTCCATGTTTCAACTCACCCAGCTGCCACTGCACATTCAGAGGCTCCAAACAGCCTTCACATTCCATTCACATCCCACAAGGTCAACAGTAAAATCCCACAATCCCTTCACCTTCATACATCAGCAATCTGCTTTGAATGCCCTCATAAAACCTGTAACTAGTGACCCCTCCCCAAGATATGCATTCATCTGTTAAGCAATTTATAACATTCCCACCTACATTAACTGTGCAGTAATGAATGCAAGTTGTCATTTGTGTTATTCAGATCATACTGTGTGTGACTGGAACAACCTTGATCTTATGCAGACTCAATTATCTATTCAGCAAGACCAGTATTTTTTTGCTTCTCCTTAACCGCCTCTGAGAAAGTACTGGTGAGCTGCTCTCTTGAAGTGCTGTAGTCCTTCTGGTAAAGATGCTGCCAGAGTTGTTAGGTAGGGGAATTCTGACATTCGGAGGCAGCAACAATGAAGAACTATTTGTCCAAGTCAGGATGGTGTGAGACTTGGAGGGGGCCCTGCAGGCAGTAATGTTCCCATGCCCCTGCTGCCCTTATCCTTCTTAGTGACTGAAGTTTGGAAGTGTGGACAAGTAACTGCAAAGCGTTTTATAGACATACATTACAGCAGCCACTGTGCAATTATTGGAATGAGTGCTCAGGGGTGGTGGCTGGGAGGCAAATCAAGCAGGCTGTTTTGTTTTGGATGGTGTTGAGCTGGATGGATGCTGTACGTATCTGGGTGAGCGAAGTGCGCTCCATCACATTCCAGAACTGAGCTTTGTACATGTACGGTGGAAAGAACCTGCTCTTGTAGCCATGATATTCGTGCACACTGGTGGTGGGGAACTCAGCTACAGTAATGCCATGGAGTGTGGATGTGGTTCGACTCTCTTGGTTTAGTTATTTATTATCCACCACTTTTGTCATTCGTCAACCTGAATGTTAGACCATAAGGCAAAGGAGCAGAAGTAGGCCACTCAGCCCATCGAGTCTGCTCCACCATTTTATCATGAACTGATCCATTCTCCTATTTAGTCCCACTCCCCTGCCTTCTCACCATAACCTTTGATACCCTGGCTACTCAGATACCTATCAATCTCTGCCTTAAATACACCCAATGACTTGGCCTCCACTGCTGCCCGTGGCAACAAATTCCATAGATTCACCACCCTCTGACTAAAAAATTTCTTCGCATTTCTGTTCTGAAAGGGCGCCCTTCAATCCTTAAGTCATGCCCTCTCGTACTAGACTCCCCCATCATGGGAAACAACTTTGCCACATCCACTCTGTCCATGCCTTTCAACATTCGAAATGTTTCTATGAGGTCTCCCCTCATTCTTCTAAACTCCAAGGAATATAGTCCAAGAGCGGACAAACGTTCCTCATATGTTAACCCTCTCATTCCCGGAATCATTCTAGTGAATCTTCTCTGCACCCTCTCCAACGTCAGCACATCCTTTCTTAAATAAAGAGACCAAAACTGCCCACAGTACTCCAAGTGAGGTCTCACCAGCGCCTTATAGAGCCTCAACATCACATCCCTGCTCCTATACTCTATTCCTCTAGAAATGAATGCCAACATTGCATTCACCTTCTTCACTACTGACTCAGCCTGGAGGTTAACCTTAAGGGTATCCTGTACGAGGACTCCCAAGTCCCTTTGCATCTCAGAACTTTGAATTCTTTCCCCATTTAAATAATAGTCTGCCCCTTTATTTTTTCTGCCAAAGTGCATAACCATACACTTTCCAACATTGTACTTCATTTGCCACTTCTCTGCCCATTCTTCCAATCTATCCAAGTCTCTCTGCAGACTCTGTTTCCTCAGCACTACCGGCCCCTCCACCTATCTTCGTATCGTCAGCAAACTTAGCCACAAAGCCATCTATTCCATAATCCAAATCGTTGATGTACAATGTAAAAAGAAGCGTCCCCTGTGGAACACCCTGGCAGCCAACCAGAATAGGATCCTTTTATTCCCACTCTGTTTCCTGCCAATCAGCCAACGCTCTATCCATGTATGTAACTTTCCCATAATTCCATGGGCTCTTATCTTGTTAAGTAGCCTCATGTGTGGCACCTTGCCAAAGGCCTTCTGAAAATCCAAATATACAACATCCACTGCATCTCCCTTGTCTAGCCTACTGGTAATTTCCTCAAAAAATTGTAATAGGTTTGTCTGGCAGGATTTTCCTTTAAGGAATCCATGCTGAGTTCTGCCTATCTTGTCATATGCCTCCAGGTACTCTGTAACCTCATCCTTGACAATCGACTCCAACAACTTCCCAACCACTGATGTCAAGCTATCAGGTCTATAATTTCCCTTTTGCTTCTTTGCCCCCTTCTTAAATAGCGGAGTGACATTTGCAATCTTCCAGTCCTCCGGAACCATGCCAGAATCTATTGACTTTTGAAAGATTATCGCTAATACCTCCGCAATCTCCACAGCTACTTCCTTCAGAACACGAAGGTGCATTCCATCTGGTCCAGGAGATTTATAACCTTTAGCCTATTCAGCTTCCTGAGTACTTTCTCTGTCGTAACTGTGACCGTGCACATTGCTCTTCCCTGCCACCCTTGAGTGTCCGGTATACTGCTGATGTCTTCCTCAGTGAAGACTGATGCAAAATACTCGTTCAGTTCCTCTGCCATCTCCTTATCTCCCATTACAATTTCTCCAGCATCATTTTCTATCGGTCCTATATCTACTCTCACCTGTCTTTTACTCTTTATATACTTGAAAAAGCTTTTAGTATCCTCTTTGATATTATTTGCTAGCTCTTAATGACCTTCTTGGTTTCCTTTTGCAAGGAATCTTCCCAATCCTCTGTCTTCCCACTAATTTTTGCTTCCTTGTATGCCCTCTCCTTTGCTTTAACTTTGGCTTTGACTTCTCTTGTCAACCATGGTTGCATCCTTTTTCCCCTCAAAAATTTCTTCTTTTTTGGAATATACCTGTCTTGCACATTCCTCATTTCTTGCATAAACTCCAGCCACTGCTGCTCTGCTGTCCAAGTCTTGTTCCATGAAGACTGAGCAATTGTGAGTGGAATTGAATATTATGTGATTATTAGTGAACATCCTCACTTTGATAGGATGGAGGTTGTTGATGTAGATAGATGGGCCCAGGACACAGTACTGAGGGATTCCTACAGTGATCTGGGGCTGGGATGATTTGGTCTCCAATGAGAACAACCATCTTCTGGTTTGAGGTCTGACAATAACCACTGGAGTGTTTAGTCCTTGATGCCTATTCACTTGATGCAGATTGATACTATTGTGAAACTGAGTGAAGTAACACTTGTTTATATTGGCCCGGGACACAGATGTCATGAATAGTTAGCGGACAGTGAAACCGTCGATTTGCCAATTTACCTGTCTGCCAACTTCATTGTTGTGCATGTTCATTAACCTGTTTGCCTGAGTTCCAGACCTACTTCCCTTCATCGGTGCATCGGCAAAAAACGAGCCGAGCTGCAGCCCGTAGCGGAGGTTGTCTCCACAGCCGCCCCACCTGAAGTCAGGCCCCGGCACCTCTGCTGGGACTGGGCCGCAGGAGCAGGAGGGCAACTCTCCAGAGGCACAGAACTGAGCGATGGAGTGGCTGAGTGCAGCAGAGGAGAGGGCATACACAAAGGACGATTCCCTTGTTCCTGCAAAAGATCAAAAGGAAAAGTAAAGGAGATATGAATACCTCAAAACATTCAAGCTGCTGCCTATCATCAGATGCATTTCAAGTAGCTACCTTTAAGCTTTAGAAATATTTGCCCGACAAATAAGAAATTTAATGCATCTTATTTTAAGCTAATGCAGAGTAATTAATAAATATGCAAATAGCTGAGGAGCTGTTTTTAGGTTGTTTTACTCTTTGTTTATATTTTTTATATCGTAAATTTCTCAACTATCCTAGTCCGGAGTTTCCCTGCCTGGGGCCCACAGACCCCTTGTTTAATGGTATTGGCCCATGGCATAAAAATTGTTGGGGATCTCCACGATGCAGAGAAATTTCTTTAGCCAAAGGGTGGTGAATCTGTGGAATTTGTTGCCACATACAGCTGTGGAGGCCAGGTCATTGGGTGTATTTAAGGCAGAAATTGTTAGGTTCTTGACTGGACATGGCATCAAAGGTTACGGGGAGAAGGCCGGGAACTGGGGTTGAGGAGGAAAAAAAAGGATCAGCCATGATTGAATGGCGGAGCAGACTTAATGGGCCAGATGGCCTAATTCTGCTCCTATGTCTTAACTGTAACCTCCGTCCTGGATGTTTTAGATCCATGGATATATCATGGAAAAAGTATATCTCCCTTGAATTCATGCTTTTTTGAATATAGAAAATCAATAGCACACAACGCTTTGTAGTCATTTTCAACTCAAACCCAAACTTAAAATGAAGGACATACCTAGGTGAGAGATGTATCACCAGAAACCACTAATAATAATCAGCATAGAAAGGATAAGTTTTTCAAAAGTTTGTAATATTTAATTTGGTTATAAATATTTTGGCTCCAAAGAAAGTTTGATAAAGGAAAACTTAAAACTGATTGGTGTCATCTATTATTGGTGTTTGCTAACTCGTGGTTAATTTTCACGTTAATCGAAGGATTTGATTTTTCAGTTTTGCTTGTGCTGCTTATTTCTCATTACGATTTCCAATTGCTTCATATTTATTTAATCTGAAGTGTGGCTGTTTAGTCCACAATCTTTTGGCCAATATCTGATGCTCAAAGTAGTTCTTTAGGAGTATTATCATATACACCAGACGCTGGCCAATATCTACTGTGATCTTGAGAAATGGCTGCCTTACCTTACAGGTGGTCAGAGGGATGGTTTCAGCAGGTCAGATTATTTGTGAAAATTAATTTGAAATAGCTTATTTTTATTGCCTATCAGAAGTTCTGACCCAAAACATACCTCTGGTGCAAAACCTGAGAGTATAATTCTAGTTGATGCTCCAGTCCTACAGTCACTACTGGGCATCCCATTGAAGATTCATTGATATTAAAGAGTACATAGTATGACTGACCTATCAAGGTCTTCAGGAATCCCGACAAACTTATTGTGTCAACTGGGGTGGGGGCAGGGGCTGAAACTACAACCAAAAATAAATGGTTTAAAGCTTTAGGATATCCAACAATTTCAATAAAGAGGAAGAGATATTATTGTAAAATTCTTATAAACAAGGATTTAAGATAAAGTCCCCCAAAAGTATGCCTATTTGGATTCACTGATAGAATTGCATAAATGATTGTGCAGTGAAAAGGCACAGGACATTGAAGAAACAGGATAAACATTAAATGTAACAGAGATTCAACTGCTATTAGTAATTGACTCCAGGAAATCTGTTTTTTTTTGTAGTTTTATGGTAAGTCCCTTACCACAGAAGCTCAGATCATTGAAACTTTACAAGGCTATGGTTAATTGGTTGGTAATAGGATTGGAATTCAGTAAGTGTAGAAACAGAAAACCTACAGCACAATACAGGCCCTTCAGCCCACAATGCTGTGCTGAACACATACTTACTTTAGACTTCTCTAACTTCTGCTAATGCCCCACCTCCTCCTCGTACCCCATCCGTTATTTATATACACACATTCTTTCTCTCACTCTCCCTTTTCTCCCTCTGTCCCTCTGACTATACCCCTTGCCCATCCTCTGGGCTTTCTCCCCCCCTCCCCCTTTTCCTTCTCCCTGGGCCTCCTGTCCCATGATCCTCATACCCCTTTTGCCAATCACCTGTCCAGCTCTCCTCCTATCTTCTCCTATCATTTTGGATCTCCCCCTCCCCCTTTTATAACTCTTACTAGCTCTTTCTTCAGTTAGTCCTGACAAAGGGTCTCGGCCTGAAACGTCAACTGCACCTCTTCCTAGAGATGCTGCCTGGCCTGCTGCGTTCACCAGCAACTTTGATGTGTGTTACTTACTTTAGAAATTACCTAGGGTTACCCATAGCCTCTAAGCTTCATGTGCCTATCCAAGAATCTCTTAAAAGACCTTATTATATGTAGTAATTGTTTGTGATTCATTTGATGTTACCAACAGCTTCTTCAAATTGTATATATAAATAAGAAATTTCAATTTATAAATCACATATCATTCAAAAAATTATTCCAATTGCTCCAATGGCGAAGTGTGACGCTAATTTGTAGAATTTTATCTTGTTAAGTGTAAATTGAGATAAAAGTAATCTCCATTCAAATTAAAGCCTTTTACTTCTTTTCAGGATCTGGGTGTCATCAAGAAGGTCCATCCCTTGTCTATATCCTATCCTTGAGACGGTGGTGGTGAGAAGCTTTAAACTGCTAGTCCTTCTGCTGAAAGTAATTCCAGCCAGCAGTTCCAACAAAAATGAAGAAGGAGCAGTATATTTCCAAGATACAGTGGAGAGTGACTGGTGTGGAATTATGTGCAGTAGATGTGTTCCAATGCACCTGGACCATTGTCCCAAGTGGTAGGAAATGCTTTGTGAGATTAGCCTAAGTGAGCTACTAGAGATAGTGGATACCAGTGGTGGAGGGAATGTTTAGGTTGTATACGAAGTATGGTTCAGGTTTGCCCTGAATGCTGCTGAGCTTCTTGCCTGTTGCTGAATCTAACAAGTAGAGAGTATCCTGTCATGCTCCTGATTTGTGTCTTGTATATGGTGGTAGAGTTTTGGGAAATCAAAAGCTGTGTCAATCACCACAGGAGACATCTCGCATGTTTTAATGACCACAATATCCATGCGAATAATTTAATTTTTTTTAAATCACCAAATTCTTAACAGGATAGGTGTGGGCAATGACTTGGAAAAAGTAGAAGATGTGTGAAAACATTTGTTGAATAGTTTTAAGGCGCCTTCGTATAAACACATTATGTTTAATGGCTGAATGGCTCATGGAATCTTTAACACAGGATTCTAAGGCAACTCCAATGCTAATAGTCTTTAGGCTAAAGGAGAAAATAGTATAACCATTGACATGAAAAGAAAGAACTGCATTTGTTTACACATTTGACTGCCTGGGGTTGTGTCAACATATAAAGGCCAGAAAGAATTGTTTTGAAATGCAATCACTGAAATGTAAAAAGCTAAATTTGCACACAGCAAGCTCCCACAAGTACACTTTCATTGCACAGATAATCTATTTTAGTGATTTTTTTTCTTGTGATGATGATTTTATGCTGTTGTATTATTGCAAAATTATGCGACAGATCCCCAGAGACCAATACTTTTGTCAAAGATAATGCCACAGAATCTTTAACACAAGAAATTCTGCAGATGCTAGAAAACTAGAGCAACCCCACACAGTGCTGATGACGGGTCTTGGCCCAAAACATCAGCTCTATTCCTTTCCATAGATGCGGCCTGACCTGCTGAGTTAATCAGCATTTTGTGTGCTGCCATGAAGTATTTTACTGCGTGCTGCTGAAAGCAAGCCATGTGGTCATCTAGAAAGTGACAATGAACTGGATTTCAAATGTAATTGAATCCACAACCTTATAACATTGAAGGTTCAGTGAGCCATATGGGCACATTGAAGTCTTTTAAAGTGAGGACGTTAATTTGAAGTGAATTAATTCAGTGGATTGGGGACTATTCCATAGTGACCATCAAAAACTGCTGCATTTATGGGGGAAATTACATATTTCAGAAATTCGAGAATGATAATGTTCACAAAGCCTTCTTTAGGACGAATCAAATTTAATCTTAGGACACATGCCTGCGTTTTGATTTTAATAAAACCTGACCAAATGTCTGATCTTTGATACTCTCTTTTCAAATGCTGTGTACAGGCACAGTTCAGCATGTTCCCAATTCACTTGTGCATGACAGACCATGCACTCTTTGTTTTAAATGGTCAGCCTTATCCAGGGCACTGCATAAAAGGAAGTCACCCTTTTGTTTTACTTAGAAACATCCATTCAATGGCAGACAATACCCTGAAAGACATTACTCAGGGAAATATCATGAAGCCATTCAGTGTGATTCTATCTGAAGCAACACTGGATAGGATATTGGCAACCTATACTTGGGAAAGAGCATACCGTTGTAAAGTTCATCTAAATCTAAACAGAGGTCACCAATTAGCATTTATTTGCACCCTGCTGCACCCGCCATTCAGCTGTCTACCAGGCTTGAACATGAAAGGACAAATGGGCATCTGTACTCCATTCAAAACTTTGCGGTCCTTCATCCTATAGTCAGCCCATTTGCCAGTTGATGTTCTCCTCAGTGGTTGACATTGCATTCTGTTTCTCCAACTTCACAATCAAAGTTACTCATTTTTTGAAAATCTGTCATATTCACATACCATGCAAATTCATCAATCCTCCTGAAACCCCCTCATAACTCCCAGTTCTCAGACGTTGGCCTCCCTGTTTCCCTCACTGCATGATTAGACCCTCCTAATATCCCCACCTTGGCAACTGGAGAATTTTATTTCAAGTCAGCCAATAAATTTATAATAAGTATTCTGATAATGGGTGAATTGTTCTGATAAACTGTCATTACAAATATTTGAGAGTCTAAGAGATTCCAAATCGGTTGACACTCAGCTGCCCCCTCAGTTCAGCAACAAGTAGGTTCACTAATAAATATTACAGTCATTAATAAACAGAATTCAAGGATGTCCCTTTAGAACAGAGATTAGGAGGAATTTCTTTAGCCAGAGGGTGGTGGATTGGGAATTTGTTGCCAAAGACAGCTGTGGAGTCCAAGTCATTGGGTATTGAGGTTGATAGATTGTTGATTAGTCAGAGTGTCAAAGGTTATTGGGCGAAGGCAAAGGTTATTGAGAGGGGTAATAAATCAGCTTTGATCAAATGGTGGAACTGACTCGATGGGCTGAATGGCCTGATTCTCTTGAAGCCTCTCCAGCCGTTTCTGTCCTTGTAACCAAGCTCCTGTTCATACCTCTAGTTGAGGCAAATCCACACTATCCTATGAATGAGATGTTGAGGGCTAGGCAAGTGGATCATCAATTTCCATCGCTCACCGAACACCGCCAGGATAGGGAATAGTTCTTTGCTGATGGTCAGGGCTTACTGATTACTGTGGCCTCTACTACAACACTGATTACACGTCCAGGGCGACTCTCCTTGAAGCTATTCGGAAACAGCTCGAGAGAGATTCTGCAAGTGTTGGAACACTGTCTCTCGCCAATGGTGACAGTGCACAGCACATGTCAAATAACCCATCTTCGTGTCAACATCTGAGATAGGTGACTTAACCTCGTTCACATTTTATTTGGTACTATACCATGCCGGTGAAATCCATCTGGCCATTTACAAGAAAAAATAAATGCGCTTTACCTCGGCTTAAATCCGGATTGAAGTGGGGCGCTAATTGTATGGAGGAACAGTTCCATCTCATGTCTGCCATGGTGCTTTGGCACACCAGCCTTGTCTGTTTTGCCGCGAAGACGATGCTGTGCATGAGCTCCAGGTTCCTCCGGCAGAGCTGCAGCTGATCGGGAACCAAACCTGCCACCAGTTTACAATGTTGGGTCTGGTTCCAGGTTAGAGCCGTACCGCTCACCGCGACGCCTCTGTTAATAAAGACGGTCAGGTTTAAGTTTGTGCCTGACATCTCATCCATCGTCAGCTTCACAGGCACGTTGAGGAAACAGCAGAAACTAGTAACACAGCTAATTAAACCCTCAACTGAGCAGATTTCAAAGCGACTGAAAACTTAGTAATATACTAATGTGAACAGAAGAGATTCTGCAGATGCCGGAAATTCAGAGTAACAAACACACGGAATGCCGGAGGATTCGGCAGGTCGGGCAGCATCAATGGAGAGGAATAAAATTCGTAATAAACGCCCTCTCCATATGCCTAACCTGCTGAGTTCCTCCAGCATCTTGCGCGGAATTGACTAAAGTTGTAACCTTGCATTTTTTTTGAAAACACACACACACAGAGTGCTGGAGGAACTCGATTCAGGCGGCATCTGGAAATGAATAAATGGAATTGCATTTCGAAGATTTTTATTTGCACATAATAAACGACTGCTATTCGTGTAATTGACCAAAATATTTAAAAAAAATTTTTAATTTATCTCTTCATGGCATGCAAAGCGGTGCCCGGCGAGATAGGCAGAGAGCGTTGTTACCGTACTTACAGCCACTGGATTGCACCGCACAGCCGCCAGTGGAGCAGCGCCAGGAGAACGCAGCCAATCCGATGCTCCATGTGCAGTCCCTCCGAAAAACCGGTCGGATAACCACCGCCGGCGCTCCACTGCCAAGCTCGCCCGCCCGCCCGTGCCAGGACCTGAAATAGTATATAGAAAAGTTTGTCAATAAACTGAGGCGCCGCTTTAATCTTGAGCAGGGTTGAAAAACCTCGCAGTGGTTAACCTTTCTCGTCCTGGAGCGATTGAATCAAATTGTCCAAAATCAAAAGACGATGCGAGGTGAGCAGAAATCCTTCCGACGGAGGCAGATCGCCCCCCTTGACTGATGTTATCCTTGAAGTAAACGACAGTGCGCTTTAAATCCCAGAATGGATGATTTTCTTCTGTCTCGGGCTGTGTTAGCGTTTTCACCCTGTCCAGCTCCTGCGCCTAACTTCGTTCGGATTGATGCGGATTTGCAAAAGTGTGATCGGAAACCATCCAGCACGACGCAGATCTCTGTTGAAGTTTGCAACTAGTCCGCAATCACCCGCTTTATATCTGAGCGTGACGCGGCAGTCGCCCATTCCCAGCCAACGATGTGGATTTCAGGTGTAATGAATGGAGCTGCCGGCAGCTGCCCGACATCACATCAAAGGCTGGAGGGAGAGACAGATTCCTATTCATTTTAATCTCGGACTGGGCAAATACACAACCCCGTCCCCCGGGTCTGCTCCAGGGTACTTCCCAAGAAATTTTTCATTGTTTTGGAGGAATTGGGACAGTCTTTGAAATTCACTTATTCCCCATCAGGAATAAAATATCACCCCCTTCTCAGCCCAACCTCAAAGGCTGTCACTGTATCATAGACCGCCCCTCCCCAAGTCATCAGGTAAACGAATTAAACAATATCTGCGTGCGCTTTTTTTTATATACAAAAAAGTGGCGCTCCAAAAGTAAAAAAAGAATTAATTCTAAGGCCACATTCGTCCAATGTGTCGCTGATTCCTTAATAGTTTGAAAGACGCACGATGAAAATTAAATGTAGTCCCAAATACCGGGGTTTAGTCAAACGGGATGTTAAAAGCTCTGAACAATGTGCGGACTCCTGTGCTGCGAACAGAACCAAGTTTAACCTCATTTGTTATGGGACACAGGACTGTTTTAGAACAAGACCAAGTTTGAATGAAGTTGAGATATTTTTTATCTAAAAAGTTTTGACTCGTGGGTTAATTTTATTTATTTATAGAGTACAATGTTCCCACAGATTTGTTCATTCCACGATAATTACTTGGTCAGATGAAGTCCAGATATCATAGCGTGTGTTCAATGTTCAATATTCATCGCGTATAGCACCCATTTACAATCAGGCGAAAAGTGATTTATTGCTTATCCCGGGACCAAACTGCGATCAATGGAATTAGTAAATCACCTTCTAATAGTAACAATCGCCAACCTTTATATTTTTATAAAAAGCACGCTCTGCGATAGAGCGATTAAAGCGACAAAACCGATTTATTTGGTCTGTCCCGACACTTATCCGGACACAGGTGACCTATGACAATTTTATTCTCAAGAAACCTTTTGCTGGCTTGCCTTATTTCAAGTTTACGGCTCTGCTCTCGTTTCACTGATGGGTAATCCTGAGCAAAATGCCAAGGCCTGCCTGCATTAACGACTAAAATACGAAAAAAGCTAATTGATTTAATTTCACATTGGGGGCCCCTCGGCACAATGTAGAGCGAAGAGTTTACAAAGGTAGAATGTAGTGACTGTTTAGATCTGAACTACCTTTGAAATGTCTTTGAAATGAAAGTGGGCAAACACAAAATTAGCATGAGAATGGGACAGAGATGAAACAAACAGCGGCGGGGCTATCAGTAAAAGAGCGAGGAGGCATACCTGCATCTACGATGTATTTACAATCCTTGAGTTGGTTCTTTGAGATTAACTGTGGGCAGAAAGACATCCCGAGAAAGTAAATTTGCAAAGAACTCCATATAAATAAGTTGGCTGTCTTAACAATAACTAACTTAAAAAAGAGAAATATAATTATATTTAACCCTCGTCATTCTTGTATTTGTTTTGACAATAGTGCAAGGTAATTAACATGCGAGTGAAATTTTAATACCAGTCTGAAAAAAACACAATTAATAATTGACATGTGACACTTCTCGTGTTGGCTACTAGGATGTAATGGTGTCCAGCTGGCTGAAAGGTATTTCACACCTTTTACAAAGCAGGCTTGGTAAAGTAATGGTTTGTACTTCTCTGATACTGTTCATTTCTTCCAAAACTGCTGTGTTTCAAATCAAGCTCATAACATTTGCAAGTATATAATGCATTCTTATATCGCCATTTTCTGTGCAAACTAAATCATTGCTTTTACTTAAATTCTCCTCTATATCCCATATGAATTTTTAAAGATATATCATTCACCCCTCCCCCCTCACTAAGAATCTGGATGATCGTCCACCTCACACCATTTTCCTGCCCTTTACCCTTACCCGTGACGCTCTCAATAGCAATGAGTTGTAGGGAAAGGGTGAATAGCTCATGGCTTTGTTCACTGCTGTGCAGGAGAGTGAGGGGAGATCTTGTAGAGATATACAAAATTATGAGGGGTATGGATAGGGTGAATGCTTTCCCACCCTCCTCAGGCAGGGTGAGACCAGAACTAGAGGTCAGAGGTTTAGGGTGAAAGGTGAAATATTTAAGGGGAATCTGAGGGAGAACTATGTAGTAAAATTGAGTGGGAAGTTGGATGATTGGGAAGATTTTAAAATCCAACAAAAGGCAACTAAAAACATTACAATAAGGGAAAAGATGAAATAATTAAGTTTGCTGATGACACAACGATTGTAGGCCATATCTTGGGTAATGATGAGTTTGAGTACAGAGAGGAAATTAAGAACCTGGTGGCATGGTGCGAAGACAATAACCTATTCCTCAACGTCAGCAAGACGAAGGAATTGGTTGTTGACTTCAGATGGAGTAGCGGACTGCACAACCCAATTTACATCGGTGGTGCACAAGTGGAACAGGTCAAAAGCTTTAAGTTCCTTGGGGTCAATATCACAAATGACCTGACTTGGTCCAACCAAGCAGAGTTCACTGCCAAGAAGGCCCAACAGCGCCTTTACTTCCTGAGAAAACTAAAGAAATTTGGCCTGTCCCCTAAAACCCTCACTAATTTTTATAGATGCACCGTAGAAAGCATTCTTCTAGGATGCATCACAACCTGGTATGGATGTTGTCCTGTCCAAGACCAAAAGAAGCTGCAGAAGATCATGAACACAGCGCAGCACATCACACAAACCAATCTTCCGTCCTTGGACTCACTTTACACCGCCCGCTGTTGGAGCAGTGCTGCCAGGATAATCAAGGACACGACCCACCCAGCCAACACACTTTTCGTCCCTCTTCCCTCTGGGAGAAGGCTCAGGAGCTTGAAGACTCGTGCGGCCAGATTTGGGAACAGCTTCTTTCCAACTGCGATAAGACTGCTGAACGGATCCTGACCCAGATCTGGGCCGTACCCTGCAAATATCCAGACCTGCCTCTCATTTTTTTTTGCACTACCTTACTTTCCATTTTTCTATTTTCTATTTATTATTTATAATTTAAATTGTTAATATTTACTAATTTTTACTATATTTATTATTTTTAATATTTAATATTTATAATCCAGGGAGCGGGAAGTGCAGAATCAAATATTGCTGTAATGATTGTGCATTCTAGTATCAATTGTTTGGTGACAATAAAGTACAAGTACAAAATATGAGGGCAGACTATCCAATAATATAAAGCAGAATACTGTAAGATTGTTCAGTTATATAAAGAGTAAGCGGGAGGTGAGAGTTGATATTGAACCACTGGAAAATGATGCTGGTAAGGTAGTAATGGGGGGACAAAGAAACAGCAGATGAACTTAATGGGTACTTTGCATCAGTCTTCATAGTGGAAGATGCGAGCAATGTACCACAGGTCCGTGAGTGTCAGAGAACAGGAGTGAGTGTCATTGCTATTACAAAGGAAAAGGTGCCAGGTCTCCGACTCAAAGGCCTTAAGGTGGTTAAGTCATCTGGACCAGATGGACTACATTCCAAAGTCCTGAGAGAGGTTGCTGAAGACATACCAGATGCATTGTTCATGATCTTTCAAGAATCACTTGATTCTGGCACGGTCCCAGAGGAATGGAAGATTGCATATGTCACTCCACTCATTAAGAAGAGAGGAAGTCAGAAGAAAGGAAATTATAGGCCAGTTAGCCTAACCTCAGTGGTTGGGAAAGTGTTGAGTCTATTACTAAAAGTGAAGTTTCGAGGTACTTGGAGACTAATGCTAAAATGTCAAATTCAGCATGGTTTCTGTAAAGGGAAATCTTGCTAGATAACTCTGTTAGAGTTCTTGAGGAAGTAACAAGCAGGGTGGACAAAGGGGAGGCAGTAGATGTCATTTACTTAGATTTTCAGAAGGCGTTTGATAAGGTGACACACATGAGTCCGCTTAAGAAAATAAAATCCTGTGGTGTTACGGGAAAGATACTGGCACGGATAAAATCCTGTGGTGTTACAGGAAAGATACTGGCACGGATAAAATCCTGTGGTGTTACAGGAAAGATACTGGCACAGATAGCAGAATGGCTGACAGGCAGGAGGCAGTGGGTGGGAATAAAAAGGACCTTTTCGGGTTGGCTGCCCCTGACTAGTGGTGTTCCTTAGGGGTCAGTATTGGGAGTGCTTCTTTTCACATTGTTCGTCACTGACTTAGATAATGGAATTGATGGCTTTGTGGCAAAGTTTGTGGATGATATGAAGATAGGTGGAGGGGTAGGTAGTGCTGAGGAAGCAAAGTGATTGTAGCAGGACTTAGACAAATTGGAAGAATGGGCAAAAAAGTGGCAGATGGAATACGTGTTGGGAAATGTATGATGGTGCATTTTGGTAAAAGGAACGATAGTGCAGACTATTATCTAAATGGGGAGAAGGTTCAAACATCAGAGGTGCAGAAGGACTTAAGGAGTCCTCGTACAAAACTCCCAGAGAGTAAATTTGCAGGTTGAGTCTATGGTAAAGAAGGCAAATGCAATGTTGGCATTTATTTCAAGGGGAATAGAATATAAAAACAAGGAGATAATGCTGAGTCTTATAAGACACTGGTCAGGCCGCATTTGGAGTATTGTCAACAGCTTTGGGCCCCTTATCTCAGAAAGAATGCGTTGTCATTGGAGGGAGTCCAGAGGAGGTTCACAAGGATGATTCCAGGAATGAAGGGCTTAACAAATGAGGAGCGTTTGGCAGCTTTGGGCCTGTACTCACTGGAATTTAGAAGAATGCGTGGGATTCTCATTGAAACCTACCAAATGTTGAAAGGACTAGATAGGATGGATGTGGAGAGGATGTTTCCTGTGGTGAGGGTATCCAGAACTAGAGGGCACACCCCCAAAATTGAGGGGTGTCCCTTTAGAACAGAGGTAAGGAGGATTTTGTTTTAGTCTGAGAGTTGTAAATCTGTGGAATGTTCTGCCACAGACTGCAGTGGAGGCCAAGTCCATGCGTATATCGAAGGTGGAAGTTGATCATATGGTGAGAAGGAAGAGTATGGGGTTGAGTGGGATCTGGGTTCAGCCATGATAGAGTGGTGGAGCAGACTCGATGGGCTGAATGGCCTAATTCTGCTCCTATGTCTTATGCTCTTATAGAGGAGAACTTGAAAATTTGTCCATAAGTAGTGGAATCAGCTTGGTGTTGGGGTGAGTGAATTGCGTGAAGCTATTCCCCTCTGGTTCAAGGGCTTGATGTTTGAGGGATTATAACTGTTCCTGAACATAGTGGTGTGGGACCTGGGACTCCTGTACCTCCTTCCTGATGGCCTGCATTGCGAGGTTCTTGATAATGTATGCTAATTTTCTGCAACAACGCTGGTGTAGATGTGCTCAACAGTGGGGAGAGCTTTACCCATGATGGACTGGCTGTATCCACCACTTTTTGTCAGCTTTTCCATTCAAGTGCATTGGTGTTTCCATACCAGGCTGTAATGCAACTGGTCAGTATGCAGTCCATGCATCTACAGAAGTTTTAGGTGATATGCTGAATTGCAACGTAGAAGAGAAGTTTGGGTGGGTAATTGGATGAGAGCGGTATGGAGGGCTATAATCCGGGTGCAGATAAATGGGACTAGGCAGACCAGGCTAGCATGGACTAGATGGGATGAAGGGCCTGTTTCAGTGCTATAGTACTCTGTGACTCTATATCTTTTAATCTCCATTTGAATGATATTTGCAAACGGACCTCAACAGCTACCCAGAGAAGAGAATTCTAAATATTCACCACTTTTGAAGGAATTTCTTCTAATTTCAGTCCCAAATGCTTTTTGTTTTGTGACTATGACCCACTAAATTGATACTCTTTAGTCAGGGAAGCAAAGATGCAAAGTAAACCCTGTAAGAATTCTGAACATTGCAAAGAATTCATCTCTCATACTGCTAAACTCTAAGGAGCAAAGCCTTTGCCTGTTCAATTTCTGCACATGTGACGGAGCCACCCAAGGAATCAATCTGATGAATCTTTGCTACACTTCCTCTGAAGCAAGTGTATCCTTTTTTTTTATTTCAGGAGAGTAAAATTGAAAACAATACCCTGGGTGCTTGACGTTTTCCAGCATTTTCTTCTTGATAAGGTGACAGGGGTTTAAACTTTGGCCTCTCCCTATAGAACTTCTGCAAAAGCTGCATTGCAATCCATTGTGCTGAACTGTGGAATGTGCCTGTCAGCAACGACTGGCTGTGGAAAGCTCCCTGCTCCGGAAGGTTATCAATCTTCTGGCTGACCAGAGGACGTCTTTCATCCAGTTAATGATCCACCAGCGGATCCGGGGGTTTGGAAGCGAGCAGGAATGTGGCTAGAGGTGGGACTGGGGCTGGGGCGTGGCCAAGGGCAGGGGTTGGGGGGGGGTCACAAGCAATGTAGGACCAGGGGCTGGGAAGCAGCGAGGCTGCAGGAAGCAGAGAGTGTCCAGGATCGGTGACAGGGAGCAGAAATGTGGCCAGATCAAGGAGAGTGGATGGAAGTAGAGGCGAATTTGACCTGATTCAGGGGCAGAAGTGACACCAGGGGCAGATGCAAGCCCGGGAATGCAACCAAGAGCAGGGGCAAGAATGAGGCTGTAACCATGGCAGGTATTACCGGGTTCAGGAGCAGAGTGACACTGGGACCAGGGGCAGTGCGGTATTGGCCATGTTCAGGGACAAGTAAGTGGTTGTTGGCAGGGGGTGGTGTGGCCAGGTGCAGGGGCAAAAGAGTAGCTGTTGGCAGACCCATGGGCAGAGGTGGCACCAGGAGCAGGCAAGATTTCTGCGATATACCTGCATCTGTGAAAATGTAACTTAACTGTCCCATCCACTAGTCCAGCCCTTTGTTGAAAGAATGTTGGAGATGGCACTGGGTGTCCCACAGTCTAGAGGGGAAGAGGAGAACATGGATGGTTATGCTTTGGTAGAGGTGTACAGTGCAGAGAATGGATGGCCAGAGGGAAGGGGAGAGGGGTTTGAGTGAACCAACCAAACCAAGGGGCCAAGCAGCAGGGGTGGGAAGAGGGAGGTGGACTGGAGGGAAGGTAGCAGGAGTTCTGGTGGTGATTCAGAGACTGGAGTAATCGAAGGCAAAGCAGTTGAAGTGAGCAGCATGCAGGTGACAGGCACCCTGAGTGTGACACAACAGGCCAGCTCGAAGTAAAAGGTGGCATTGCATCTTCTTCTGAAAGGGAAATCAGCAAGAGGAAGCCATTTAGAATCAGAGTCCAGTTTAGTATCACTGACTATTGACGTGAAACTTGTTGTACGTCTTTGGAATGTGGGAGGAAACCAGAGCACCCGGTGGGAACAGAGAGAAGGTACAACCTCCTTACAGACAGTAATGGGACCTGAGCCCCTATCTGTGATTGCTGATGCTCTAAAGCATTGTGATCCCCACTTGTAGTTCTTAAATTTTGCAAGGAGGAACTTCTGGCACAACCTCATTTTCTATGCCTGCAAAGTGTTGGGCAAGCATGGAGACTCTGGACATGCTCTGATTGGAACCACCTGGAAGAAAATAGCCAAATTATGGGGATAACAGAGGGGGGTTCCTGTTGCTTGTTTATTATCTGTGGCTGAAGAACTATTCCACAAATTCCATTGTGGGCTCCATCTACCTACGGGCACTGTGGACGTAATCTTTTTTGCGTGCTAACTCCAGCCCAATGCAGGGAGTAGCATCAACCACTATGCTTGTTTTCTTTTTTTATCTTACAAAGCCTTTGATTCCATCAATTGAATGAATTTACAGAAAATTCAGATTCAGATGCAGAAATCTGCTTCTATCTTGCCATTGGATTCTGATGGCATGGATGCTGTGATACTAAGCAGTGGATCCGCAACAGAGCTAATCTTGGTGCAGAAAGATGTGAAACAAAGCAGTTTCAGCACCCCAATCCTTTTCTTGGTCTTTTTCACCACAATGTCAATCTCCTTTCCAACAAGCTTCCTACTAGAATGGAACTAACCTACAGGACAAAGGGGAAAATGTTGAATCTATCTCTCCTCCACTTCAGAATGAAGGTCATCCCCAAATCAGTCACTGAATGCAAATGACATTTGTGTTTGCACACATTGAGAAGCTGAGCTTCAAGTCATTGTCTGCATAATCATTGAAGATAATTTATTTCGCATAGCATCTGCAAAGCAAATGAATTCTGCTCACCTACCCCCACTATACAGCACCACACTGCAAACGTAAGGTACAACCAGGGCCTATAAAATATGAGTACTTCCCATTCCTTGGGAGAAATAACCCAGCAAAGACAGGCATCAATGATGAAACTCATTGTCGCATTCAAAGCACCAACACAGACGTTAACTGGCTGAGGGAAAAGATCAAATTGAGATCATGAACCTGCCCTCCCAGTGCAGCTCCCTCAAGGTGAATGCGCTGTGCATGAAGGATCTGAAATGGAGCCCCTTCTCACCACAAGATTGCTTGAAAGGTTTGGTAATGAGTAATTCTGATAATTCACTCTGATCATCTGCTGGAAGTCCATCAAAGAGTAGCATTTAAGTACATTTGGATCACTTGTCTTTTCCAAGGTGTCTCCCCATTTAAAGAACCATCAGCACAATGCCGTCCTGCTGAAAGAAATGTTCTGGGACAACATGGCTGGATTCATTCTTTGCAATACCATGTACTTAGTACATTGGGACACTTGGTGTTTGCATTCCCAGTCTGCACATAGCTTGATGCATCCGTGCACAAAAGCAGCTGTCAGGACGAGAGCAATTTGGGCATACATTTCCCAACGTTCACTGTGTGTTTGTGTACTGTGTGCCTTTGGATGTGGCCCGTTTCCAGTCTCCAGGGGCAATACTGCAAAAAGCTAGGCATCGCAGCTCTGAGAAAATTGGATACTGGCAATAAAAATCAGGACAAAGCAGGTCTTCAAATAGAATAATGCAGGCCATCTCTCCACAACACTGTGCGCTTCATCTCAGTGATGATCTGGATCACTGAGAAAGTTCACTGGTTCAGTCATGTACACCATGGGTATGTTCAGACAAAATAGCTAACTGTTCTAATTTGTCTTTAGACCTTATGTTTGCATTTGAAGATTGTGTCCATTAATGTGCAAAGTGTTTAAAAACATTATCTGGTGCATTTCAACCTTTGAGTTTCTTGCCAGGATCAAGACCAAGCTACAATTTTTGAAGAAGTGTGGTTTAGTGTGCCTCCTGATGGTGGTCCCATAGGCAATCGATTTGGTTGGGATGCAATTGTTTCCATTCCTCTAGCCTGAGTATTCTGCTGTGGGGAGGCAACATTATCACTGGTCAATGAGGCGGTCCTAATATATAAAACGTATCTCCTACAGCGCTGTCTAAATACACCACTGTGCAACTGTGTGTTGGCCTGACTAAACACCGATAGTCAGTATGTATGACCACTTCCCTACCTCACCACCCTCAACATGGGTACCTCCCAGGGCTGTGTGATGAGCCCACTGCTGTATACTCTGCTCGCCCATGGCTACCCGAATAATCAGGTTGTCACGTTGCAGATGACACGACAGCGGTGGGGCTCACCACCAACTGTGATGAGATGGCCTACAGAGAGGAGGTGGAAGAGCTCAAGGCTTGGTGCCAAGCGAACAACCTCTTCCTCAATGTCAACAAGGCAAAGGAGATGGTGATCGACTTCAGGAGAACTTGCACCACTCACACCCCTCTTTACCGGTGGCCACGCGGTGGAAACTGTGAGCCATTTTGAACTTCTGGCAGAACATGTCTCACACAACCTCTCGTGGTCCCAGAACACAATCAGAAAAGCTCACCAATGCCCTACTTTCTGAGGAGGCTGAAGAGAGCTGGACTATGCACATCTCTACTCACGCCATTCTGCAGATGCGCAGTAGAGAGCATCCAAACAAGCTGCATCACTGCGTGGTACAGAAGTTGCACTGCGGCGGACAGGAAAGTTCTACAACAGGTTGTCAAAACTGCCCGGTGCATCACCGGCACCAGCCTGTCTGCCATGGAAGTTGCTGGAAAAGGGCCTGTAACGTCATGAAGGATCCCACCCACCTTGCTCATGGTTCGTTTGTCTCACTCCCATCAGGGAGAAGGCTCTGTAGCATCTATGCCAGGACCACCAGACTCAAAATCAGTTATCTTCCCCAAGCAGCAAGCTTGATCAACACCTCCACCCCATAACTCATCCCTCCACATCCCCCAACTACCACCAGTTCATAATTTCCTGTCAAAGTTCAGGTTCAAAGTAAAATTTATTATCAGTGTACATACATGTCACCACATGCAACCGTGAGATTCTTTTTCTGCAGGCATACTTAGCAAATCTATAGAATAGTAACTGTAAACTGTAAACATCAGAAACTATTAAGTTGTGCAAATACAAAAAGTTCTATTCAAAAGGTTCAAACGAACATCTGAACAAGCCTGATGCATTTTGGAAACAAGTCCTGAGGACTGTTGAAGTTAAAATAGAACTTCTTGACCGCAATGAACAAAAGTATGGTGGAGAAAAAAGGGTGCAGAATTTCATGGAAAGAACACCTCTCCAACTGTTAAGCACGGGGGTGGATCGATCATGCTTTGGGCTTGTGTTGCAGCCAGTGGCACGGGGAACATTTCACTGGTAGAGGGAAGAATGAATTCAATTAAATACCAGCAAATT
Organism: Mobula birostris; assembly: GCF_030028105.1. Taxonomy (NCBI): domain Eukaryota; kingdom Metazoa; phylum Chordata; class Chondrichthyes; order Myliobatiformes; family Myliobatidae; genus Mobula; species Mobula birostris. The sequence continues at coordinate 122,117,716 of NC_092379.1, read as the reverse complement.
CTGGAAGCAAACATCACACTGTCTGTAAAAAAAGCTGAAGATGAAAAGAGGATGGCTTCCACAACAGGATAATGAACCTAAACACACCTCAAAATCCACAATGGACTACCTCAAGAGGTGCAAGCTGAAGGTTTTGCCATGGCCCTCACAGTCCTCGACCTAAACATCATCAAGAATCTGTGGATAGACCTCAAAAGAGCAATTCATGCAAGATGGCCCAAGAATCTCACAGAACTAGAAGTCTTTTGCAAGGAAGAATGGGTGAAAAGACCCCAAACAAGAATTGAAAGACTCTTAGCTGGCTACAAAAAGCATTTACAAGCTGTGATACTTGCCAAAGGGGGTGTTACTAAGTACTGCCATGCAGAGTGCCCAAACTTTTGCTTCGGGCCCTTTTCCTTTTTTTGTTATTTTGAAACTGTAAAAGATGACAATGAAAAAGTCTTCTTGCTTAAAATATTAAAGAAATGTGTCTTCTTTAACTTTATGCCTTTTGGAAATCAGTTCATCTTTTACTCACTTAGCTATTCACAGTAACAGAAAATTTGACCGGGGTGCCCAAACTTTTGCATGCCGCTGTATATAGCTAGGGTGCCTAAGACTCTTGCACAGTACTGTACTCTGATAATAAATTTACTTTGAACTTTGAACTTTGAACAATCAGTCAGTGAATTAAATATACATAAATAAACACAGAAAATGGTGGAAACTCTCAGCAGTGCAGCACTAATTAATTTAGGAGTGAGAACAGAGTTAACATTTCAGAATAATGACCTTTCATCAAAACTGAAAAAGTGAGAAATGGGATGTTTGAAGTTGCAGAGAAGTGGAGGGGTGGAGAGCTGGAGAAGGCAAAGGGACCACAGCACTGACTCTATCATAGACATCTACTTTGTGTGACTGCATTATTTTCTTTTCAGCCTTTCTCAGACTCTCTGAAACCTTTGAATGCAGTGGACAAACCGTTCTTCTCCATCACTACTTACTTACTGCCTGTTACAGCGCTGGTGTTTCGAACCGCAATGAAGTTCCTCCCTCTCGGCGGTGTTCAGGGCTTCCTTCGTCGTGCCAGTTCGCATCCTTTTGGTATTCACTACCGTCAGTCGTGCAAATCCTGGGTGGAGTCTTAGGAACACCGTCGCACTCAGATGTGGAAGGATTCTTCATTGTTGTTTCCACAACAATTTCGTTTTACCAGTCAGGGTTGTTAGCCTTGAGCTGAACCCCCAACCCTGGAGAAATGGTGGACCACTCTTAGTCTGGCCTTTACCCTTTGACCTGTTTGACATGAGTGACCCAACCAAAAGCCAAAGCATAGAATTTTGACTCTAGCTAACATAGCTCATTGAGGCATGCAAGACTGCAAAGCACAACAAGGTTGTGGTCTTCTCAGAGGCTGTCCACCATCACTTCAAGAAATATCCAGCTCAGTGGGATTGGGCTTGTTTGATTCTGCCCATGTCTATCTCATCATAACCAGATCAATGCCATCTACTTATGTTAAAGTCCTCAAAGATCTACCTTCTGTGGGAATCGACAACATTGTCAGCTCCAGTTTAGGTGCAGAAAGTGATCCAAATAAACAACTCATTTAACTCAGTTTACCTGTATCCTCAGTCTCACTCACTCACCACTGAGAATTTGATTGTTTATACCGGCTCTTGGTTCTACCAAGCTTGAAATTTATATTTCCCATCCCCGGCATGGACTCTACTGCCAGGAGGAAAGGAATGAACCAGAATCAGGTTTATTATCTCTGATGGTGGAGGGGAATAAGCTGTTCCTAATGCATTGGGTGTGCATCTTCAGGTTCCTGTTCTTCCTCCCTGATGGTGGTAATGGGAAGAAGACACTTTCTAGATGGTGCAGGCCTTTTATGATGGATATTGCGTTTTTGAGGCATCACCTTTTGAAGACATCAGTGGTGTGGAGGCTAGTATGCATGATGAAGCTGTCTGAGTGTACAACTTTTCTGGATCCTGTGTATTGGAGCCTCCATACCTGGCAGTAATGCAACCAGTCAGAATGTTCTCTATGGTACCTCTGTAGAAATTGGCTAGAGTCTTTGGTGACATACAAAATCTCCTCCTCATGAAATATAACCACTGGCGTGTCTTCTTCGTGACTGCATCAATAAGTTGGGCACAGGATATACTGGGACGAGGATTCACTGGGATTTTGCCTGGAATGAGGGCCTGTAAGGAGAGACAGAATAGACTGGGTTTATGCTTTTGATAGAACTTTGGAGGCTGAGTGCTGAACTTGCAGAGGTTTATAAAATTATGAGGGACAATGATAGAATTTATAGTCAATGTCTTTTTTCAGAGTATAGGAGCCTAGAACTAGGGGAGCTACAATTACAACATTTAATGGACATTTATATAGGTACTTGGATAGGAAAGACATGGAGGGATATAGGCTTAATATGGGTGAATGGAATTAGCGCAGACAGACATCATGGTCAAAGTAGATGAGCTGGGATGAAAGGGCCTGTTTCTATGACTTTTGAGACCCGAAGGAATACTTTTGTCCATTGTAAATGTTATCACTACTAAAAGAATGGGACAAAAATCAGAACGTTACATCATTGCTCTCAAGAAGATGTCAATAACCACTCAAGGGGGATTTGTCCATTACCTCTGATTTTCTTTACACCAAAGATCATGCAAGTGTAACAAATTTTTAAAAAAGATGAAATAATTCCTTAGCTGAACTTCAAATGGGTATTCATTCAGTTTTGGCTAATTTTAGTTACTCATGGGAGGGATATGAAAGTCATTGGCTAGGCCAGCATTTGTTTCCTATCACTGACAGGCCTTGAAATGTGCTGGTAGACTGTGTTCTTGAACATTTGCTGTACTGTGCTGGTAGTTTCCATTAATTCCATTAGAATGGGGATTCCAGCTTGTTGAGCCAACAATAGTGAAAATACAGTGATGTATTTCCAGTTTAGTATACTATGGGACTATGACAGAGGTTCCCAACCATCTTTATACCATACAGCCTGACCATTAACCAAGGGGTCCATGGACCCCAGGTTGGGAACCCCTGGACTAAGAGATGGTGGCAACCAAACTGCAATATTTAATTAAAAGTAAAAAAATCACCGTCAAATTAATATAAGCAAAGTCTGTTTTCTATCCTGCAACTCTTGATGATTTTACAAGGTAAATGCCATTGAAAATTTGATAACTGAACCAGATGTCCATGTATCTTGTGAAAGTTTAGAAAGTATACTTGACAGCAGATTCACCAAGTTGAATGCCAAGATCACAAACTGTCGGGTTTAGATGGGGGTGGGGAGCAGATAGCGCAGGTGGTGGTGGTGGAGGTGTGGGAATGGGTGTGTGGATGGAATCAAGAAAGTACAACCCACAGGGAAATGAAACTCATTTTGAAATTTCACAAGAAAGCATTATGGATGACAGAATGAATTAGTGTACCTTAAGCCTCAGACTTTTCTCAGAGGTGGCACCGTTAGGATAAACAACATTTTGTCCCATTAAGTTTATTTAAGAACTGTTTAAATTATGGCACATAAATAAAATCAGCTTCCACCAACATAACTAGAGATTATGAAAGACTTGATATCAATGTTACTGATAATAGTACTTGAGTCCTTTGTGCGTCTGAGTGACTGTTCCCTGCTATTTTAGCAGGTTAACATCATTGTTACAATATTGCACTGAGGAATACCACACAAACGCGTAAAGCATTCATGCCAACATAAATAGCAAGCTTCATGTGCTTTAATGTATTAAAAATAGAAAATGCTTAAAATGAAGAGGTTGATCAACATCAAAAAGAAGAAGAGATGTTAATGTCTGACAGGTTCCAAATGTACACCAACAACCATCAGCTATAAATCACCTCCTTCTCACTGAATCATTCCTCTCCCTCTCTTGGAAATTACTGGTACAACATTCATTCTGTGATGAGCAAAATTGACTGACGGCTACACATCTACTGCTGAGACTCATTGTTGCTGTTGTTGTCTTCATTTGCAACTGTTCTGCTCCACAGGGGACTGTCTTGTCTCCCTTTCTCTTCACCATTTACACCTTGGACTTCAACTACTGCACAGAGTGCCATCTTCAGAAGTTTTCTGATGACTCTGCCATAGTTGGATGCATCAGCAAGGGAGATGAGGCTGAGTACAGGGCTACGGTAGGAAACTTTGTCACATGGTGTGAGCAGAAATATCTGCAGCTTAATGTGAAAAAGACTAAGGAGCTGGTGGTGGACCTGAGGAGGGCTAAGGCACCGGTGACCCCTGTTTCCATCCAGGGGGTCAGTGTGGACAGGGTGGAGGATTACAAATACCTGGGGATACGAATTGACAATAAACTGGACTGGTCAAAGAATGCTGAGGCTGTCTACAAGAAGCGTCAGAGCCAGCTCTATTTCCTGAGGAGACTGAGGTCCTTTAACATCTGTCGGATGATGCTGAGGATGTTCTAGGAGTCTGTGGTGGCCAGTGCTATCATGTTTGCTGTTGTGTGCTGGGGCAGCAGGCTGAGGGTAGCAGACACCAACAGAATCAACAAACTCATTCGTAAGGCCAGTGATGTTGTGGGGATGGAACTGGACTCTGTCATGGTGATGTCTGAAAAGAGGATGCTGTCTAAGTTGCATGCCATCTTGGACAATGTCTCCCATCCACTACATAATGTACTGGTTGGGCACAGGAGTACATTCAGCCAGAGACTCATTCCGCTGAGATGCAACACTGAGCATCATAGGAAGTCATTCCTGCCTGTGGCCATCAAACTTTACAACTCCTCCCTTGGAGGGTCAGACACCCTGAGCCAACAGGCTGGTCCGGGACTTAATTCCTGGCATAATTTACATACTATTATTTAATTATTTATGGTTTTATATTGCTATACCTATACTTTATTCTTGGTTGGTGCAACTGTAACGAAACCTAATTTCCCTCAGGATCAATAAAGTATGACTATGACTGCTGCTCTCTTGACAAGTAACCATCTGGAGCTCTCTCACCAGAAGCAGTTTTCCAGCAATTCTCACTTTTCTTTTGCTCCACCCTTCATGGCAGTACCTTCAGTTGTCTAATCTCTAAACTCCCTCTTCCCTGAAACCTCTCCACTTCTGCTCCTTTCCTGAGCTTCCAAAATGCTATTCCAAAACATGACCTGTCAAGGTTAAATTTCCTTTGACATGACCTTTATTTTCATTCTGAGGTGCTTTGATTAACTTATTGACCACATGTTCCAATATCTCTCTTTTTGACTGGGTGCCACTTTTGATGATGTTACTACTGGGACAGCAGGGGTTTTGATTTAAAGTAATTGCTAGGAGGATTGGTAGAGAGTTGATGAGGTAAGGAACTTCATTTAAACAGAGATCGGAGGAGGTCTGAAAAGATGAGATGATATTGCTGACTGCATTTTGGTCAGGCCACATAGTTTTTTGTTTGTTGTTATTTACAATCTGACATGACCCATCAGGTTAAATTTCCATTGACACCACCTTTACTTTCATTCTGAGATACTTTACAGGAAGGATCAACAACAAGGATCAACTTTATTCGCCATATACATTTACAGTATTAGGAAATTGCTGCATGAGGTCTGTTGGCGTGACATGCAAAAGCAACAAAAATTATATAAAAATGAAGTCTGCATTCAGTACATCACATACCCAATCTGAGTGCAGAATGTGGTCAACCCTCTTTTGAATCATTATTGTTTCAACACTCTATCTCCTATCCTTCAAGCTCAATGGATAAAGCAGAGCTAATAGGAAACTGTTCAATCTTCCATCTCCTCCATTCCAGAACTGAGGTCCACCCCAACCTGTTATTGACATAAAGCACACAGGTAATTCTTGTATTTGTGCATACTCATAAACTGACCTCCATGTCATTGTTGATTTCTTTACTGATGTTTATGAGCAGATGATCTTACTCTAACTATGTAGACTGGATTCTCAACCAAACAGTCCCCATTGCACAAAACTGTCCCTGATTGTCAAGATCCACATGAGTCGCTGGAAAACATGAGTCATCTTCCTTGTCTCAGGAACCATCTCTCAGTTAAACCAGTCATCAATGTCAAAATTCACCAGTTCCCCAGTAAGCCAGCATGGTCATCAACCCTACATCGTCTCATGGTCTAAAGAGCACCAGGATATGCTCCTGTGTGTTTAGAATGCTGTCTCTGCAAGATTCTCCAGTTCTATTAGTTCTATAGGTAAACCAATGTCTCTGCCCTTCCTTGGGGTTCTCATTATGCACAATCTCTTCACCTCCCATGCACCAATACTTAAATTACTTCCACCATTCTGCAGTTTCTCTGCAATTGCCCCTGTTCCTCTCCAATCAGATCTCTTCAACGAAACACATCTCCTGCTGTCTTGACATTTTCTTCCCTCAGCTATCAATCACTAAAACTAGTATCCACACCTTTGTTGTCCTACAAATGAGCACTAATGTGTCCCCACAAGGAGCACAAATCTGAAGAAGAGTCTTGGCCCGAAATGCCAATGGTCTATTCATTTCTATTGATGCTGCCTGACCTGCTGAGTTCCCCCAGCAATTTGTGTGTGTTACTCTGGATTTCCAGTGTCTGCAGACTTTCTCATCTTTATAATTTAAAAGGAATGACCATAAGACCATAAGATATAGGAGAAGAATTAGGCCATTTGGCCTATCAAGTCTGCTCCACTATTCAATCATGCCTGATCCTTTTTTTCCTCTCCTCAACTCCATTTCCCGGCCTTCTCCCCATAACTTTTGATGCTGTGTCCAATCAAGAACCTATCAATCTCTGCCTTAAATGCACCTAACGACCTGGTATCCGCAGCTGCATGTGGTAATAAATTCCACAAATTCACCACCCTCTGACTCAAGAAATGTCTCCGCATCTCTGTTTTAAATGGATGCCAGAAAAAAGCAGCATCCATCATCAAAGACTCCTACCATCCAGGCCACGCTTCACCTCACTCACCACTACTCTGAAATTGCTTCAAAGATTTACAGACTCACTTTCAACGGCTCTTTACAACTCCTGTTATCAGTATTTTTTATTTGCAGTTTATCTTTTGCACATTGATTTTGTTTTGTCAGTCTTTGTTTTTGTATAATTTTTCTTAAATTCTATTGTATTTCTTTTTTTCCCTGTAAATAACTTTAACACTGAAATGATTCTACAACCTATGGACTTACTTTCAAGGACCCTACAACTGATGTTCTCAATATTACTTACTTATTATTTATGAATTATAACTATTAATTGGTATTTTATTGTATTTGCACAATTTGTGTTCTTTTGCATATTAGTTATTTGTCGGTCATTGTGTGTAAGTTTCATTAATTTTGTTGTATCTTTTGTTCTACTGCGAATGTCCACAAGAAAATTAATCTCAGAGAAGTATATGGTGACATATATGTACTTTGATAATAAATCTACTTTGAACTTTGATCAAGTGACCAATTTCCAACACCCTCTGCATTTCCTTGAATGTGCTCCCAGATCCAGCTCTTTTTTTCCCTCCAACACTGCCCTCAATTTGCTTAAAGTTAGCCTTGGGTTTGTCATTAGATTACTTGCACCAAAATTTCAAGTTGCACCACTCATCTCCTGTCTTGCATTACATTTTGCTCAACGTTCATGTCTGTTTATTTACATTGGTTCACCGGCCCAATTATTTTCTAACCCTTCCGTGATCTTTGCAAACTTCCTGCATCTTTATCTGATCCTACGTTCTAACCCCTGATGCATCCCTTTAGCATATTGTGCCACCATTTGAATCAGGACCTGCAGATGCTTTGACCCTGTCCTCTACAATTACACATCCAATCTTTTCAACAACATACCATTTCCCTCCCAAACACAAAAACATCTCAAATCCCGTCTTTTAGATCAATCATTCACCCACCTCCATCATGTCCTATGGCAGTTTGGCATTTGTCCCTTCAGCTATTTCTCAGATATTTTAAAAAGTTTATTTCTAAGTCTCACTGTAAAGCAAGGTCTGTGAAATTTAATGCACCGCATTGCTGGGTGCTTTTGAAGTTCTGAGAATCATTTTACTGTAAAATGTTGATGATTTGTTACTGATTGTTCAGGAATCCTTATGCTTCAAAGTTCAAGGTAAATTTGTTATCAAAGTATAGGTATGTCTCCATATACTACTGAGATTCATTTTCTTGCAGAAATTTACAGGAAAATAAAGAAATATAATAGATTTTCTGAAAAACTCTTAATAGCAGAGACCGACTACTGCTGTGCAAATCATGTAAATAATTCATAGAACATAGAACATGGAAGAGTACAGCACAGGAACAGGCCCTTCAGCCCACAGTGTTGTACTGAACCAATTAAATTAGTAACCAAAAGGCTAACTAATCTCTTCTGCCTACACAATGTCCGTATCCTTCCATTTTCTTCATGTTCCTATCTAAATATGTCTTAAAAGTCCCTAGTGTATCTGCTTCTACTACAACCCAAGCAGTGCATTCCAGGCACCCACTATTCTCTGTAAAAAAAAACTTGCCCTCATACCTCCTTTGAAATTACCCACTCTCACTGAGTTTTAGAGTCCTCGAAACTGAGTCTGCAGGTTGTGGAGCCAGCTCGGCATTAAGGTGAGTGAAGTTATTCACGCTGGTTCAGGAGCCTGTAGGGGAATAGCTGTACTTGGACCTGGTGGTGTGGGACCTAAGGCTCCCCTATCCCCTGCCTGATGGTAGAACCGAGAAGAGAGCACAGCGTGGATGATAGAGGTGCGTGATGATGGTTTGGCATTTGGCTCCCCACGTACCGATTCCCACACCCCCTTTAGTACTCGTCGCTTGGTCCCTGCTCTTCTGCATTTACAATCCCTTTGACATACTGGGACCCAGTTCCCACATTTCCTTTACAGGGCTCCAGTTTTCTACTCTCCCTTTGAACTCCCTGGGATCCTGTTCCCTGCATTTCTGTAAAACTTGCCTGATTCTGGTTTCCCACGGTGTCTTGAAACCTATCTGGTTCTCTTTCCCATGGCTCCCTTTAAACTTGCCAGGTTTGTTGAATAATTTATTATACTACTGCATAACATCTAAAAAAAAATAGGGAATTAAAATTGTGTGGGGTACTAATTGGAAAACCATCCAACAATCTGAAAAATCTGCCAAATCCAACATTAACGGAGTGTAGTGCTCTATGCTTCAAACCTGTTCAGGCTGCATCTCTAATCTCGTTATCTCTCAGAGGAATTTCAGAGAAGCCAGAGGTTTCTGTATTAACTTATTTGTTTAATTAGAGCTAAAGTGCGGGACTGCTCTTCCAGACCAACGAGCCACAACACCCAGCAACCCGCCTATTTAACACTAGCCTATTCACAGGGCAATTAACCTACTAACTGGTAGGTCTTTGGACTGTGGGAGGAAACTGGGGCACCTGGAGGAAACTCACTCAGTTCACGGGGAGAACATATAAACTCCTTACAGATGATGCTGGAAATGAATTCCGATCTCCAGAATGCCCTAAGCTGTGGTAGCATTGGGATAACTGCTGCACTACCATGGTGCCTAGATCTGAATTTGTTTTCCCCCCCATATTTCTTGAATATTAGCATGCTGTTTCTATTCGCAAACAAGAGGAATTCTGCAGATGCTGGAAATTCAAGCAACACACATCAAAGTTGCTGGTGAACGCAGCAGGCCAGGCAGCATCTCTAGGAAGAGGTATAGTCGATGTTTCGGGCCGAGACCCTTCGTCAGGACTAACTGAAAGAAGAGCTAGTAAGAGATTTGAAAGTGGGAGGGGGAGTGGGAGATCTGAAATGATAGGAGAAGACAGGAGGGGGAAGGGATGGAGCCAAGAGCTGGACAGGTGATTGGCAAAAGGGATATGAGCAGATCATGGGACAGGAGGTCCAGGGAGAAAGAAAAGGGGGAGGGGGGAACGCACTGTCCGCCAGAGAAAGCAGGATCTCCCAGTGGACACACATTTAATTCCACGTCCCATTCCCATTCTGATATGTCTATCCACGGCCTCCTCTACTGTAAAGATGAAGCCACACTCAGGTTGGAGGAACAACACCTTATATTCCATCTGGGTAGCCTCCAAACTGATGGCATGAACATTAACTTCTCAAACTTCTGCTAATGCCCCACTTCCCCCTCATACCCCATCTGTTATTTATTTATATACACACATTCTTTTTCTCTCTCTCCTTTTCCTCTCTCTATCCCTCTCACTATACCCCTTGCCCATCCTCTGGGCTTTTCCCCCCCCTTCCCCTTTTCCTTCTTCCTGGGCCTCCTGTCCCATGATCCTCTCATATCCCTTTTGCCAATCACCTGTCCAGCTCTTGGCTCCATCCCTCCCCCTCCTGTCTTCTCCTATCATTTTGGATCTCCCCCTCCCCTTCCCACTTTCAAATCTCTTACTAACTCTTCCTTCAGTTAGTCCTGACGAAGGGTCTCGGCCCAAAACGTCGACTGTACCTCTTCCTAGAGATGCTGCGTTCACCAGCAACTTTGATGCTGTTTCTATTCTTGTGTTGTATTGTTTATCTTTAAATTGGTTTCTTTTTGGTGGTAAACACAGGAAAGGGAGGTGACACAGAATTGTTTGAAAGGCACTGTGAGCAATCACACAGGAGTTGGTAGATTACCAGAAAATGTCTGTTGGCCTTGCCATCTCATGCTGGAAAAGTGACCTTGTCCACACAATGTACTCCAGTGGCTTCAGGCAGATATACTGCAGATAAAAGCATTTGATTTTTATTTTAAAAAGGTGATGTAGGGAGGTTATTTTGGTATAGTTCTCTGAGCAGCAGTCCAAATAGAGTCAAAATCTCACACATACTGTACATAGTGACTGTAATGTACTAAAACATTCCAAGGCATCCAAAAGTGGGATCACATACCAGTAGAAACAGGAATAGACTATTTTGTCCTTTGAGCTTCTTCTGCCCTTCAATAAAATCATGGGTATGGAAGGCGATGTTGCATCTGTGAGTGGATAGGATTAGGTAAAATCATCCCTAGTTATTCTGCTTAATCCCATTGATCTGTAGGAATGTCATGGATTGGATGGGCCGAATGTCCTGTTTCTGTGCTTTAATCATCAATGACTGTGTGATCTAACTCCATTCAACTGTTTCCTTCTCCTATTCCTTAATACCCCTGATTAACAAAATCGATCAGTAGCAGATTTGAACTTAATAATGGGCCCAAGAGCGTTACGGATTTCTATCACCCTCAATCAAACTGCTTCCTCAAATAATCTCTTAAAGGCCTGGCTCGAACTTTTAGACAATGTGCTCAAGTCCTGGATTCTGGCATCGGTGGAAGCAGTTTCTCTCAAGTTACCCATCGTTGTACAAGTACGTTTTTGTACAACTTCTGATTGCAGGACAATCTTTGCACCATTCTGCTGTTTTGCATTTGTCACTGTATTTACTGTTTGTTTACTATCAGCAGGTATGGTCCTCTCTCTGTGGGCTACATGCAAACAAGGAATGTCATTGTGAATACAATCTGGGAATACACCCCAGGCAAATGCAAGCAGGGTTGGTTTTTCCACTGAGGTTGGGTGAGACTAGAAAGAGGTCATGGGTTAAGGGTGAAAGGTGGAATACTTTAGGGGAACCTGAGGAGGAACTTCTTCACTGCGGTGTTGGTGAGAGAGTGGAATGAGCTGCTGGAGGACAAATTTGGATAAATATGTGAATGGGAGGTTTATAGAGGGCTATGTTCCATGTGCAGGTTGATAGGATTAGGCAGAATAACATTTCATCACGGATTAGATGGGGTGAAGGGTCTATTTCTGTCCTGTAGTGCTCTATAATTCTATATGACAATAAATTAATCTAATCCATCTTGAAAACATCTATTGAAAAACTTTTCATTCCACTGGTTTTGTATAACCCCTCCACATAATGTAGAGTCCATGTTTTAGATGCTGAACCAAAGACACTTTACAATTGGAGAGTTTTGAAGAGACATGTGGCAGGCTGAAACACTTTGCTTGGGATTCCACAGTGTGCGGTCAATGGTAGAATAGAAGTGGATGCAGAGTCAAAAGATTGGACAAACCATCCTGTGGTTTCACAGTCCAAAAATGTGCCAGAAATAAAGATAAAGATTTATTTGTCACATACGTATTGAAGCATCGAAATGCATAGTGAAATACTTTGCATCAAACCAAATCAGCGGTGTTTGTACTGGAGATTGCCTGCAAGAGTCACAAGCCTGCATGGCCAATGTAGCATGCACGCCCACAACTTACCCTAACCCTAAATGTGTATCTTTGGAGTGTGGCATGGAACTGGAGCACCCAGAGGAATGGGCAGTCATGGGGAAAATGCACAAACTGCTTACAGACAGCAGCAGATACTGAACCTGATCAGTGATCACTGGCGCTATAAAGCGACTGCGCTAACCACTACGCTATCATGCTGAGATACGTTTGCCTTCACAGAGTTAAAAACCACTGCACAGAAAATCAGAGATTCCGTGATTCTCTTTTGGATGCATGCTTAATGTAATGATTGAGTTTGGCAAGCCTGAAGAGTGAGATTACATATCTTATATAATCAGCCAGTATAACTAAAATAGACATTACTATAACATGTCTATAAAGAGGAGAGGGAGACCAGAGGTCCATGAGCCAGTCTTCATCAGACGATCAGAGGTGGAGAGGGTGAGCAACTTTAAATTCCTGGGTGTTACTATTTCAGAGGGTCTGTCCTGGACCCAGCACGTAAGTGCAATTCTGAAGAAAGTATAGCAGCACCTCTACTTCCTTAGGAGTCTGCGGAGATCAGACATGACATCAAATGCTTTGACAAACTTCTATAGATGTGTAGTAGAGAGTACATTGACTGGCTGCGTCATGGTCTGGTACGGAAACATCAACGCCTTTGAATGGAAAATCCTACAAAAGGTAGTGGATTCAGTCAACTACATCATATAACCATATAACAATTACAGCACGGAAACAGGCCATCTCGGCCCTTCTAGTCCATGCTGAACGCTTACTCTCACCTAGTCCCATCTACCTGCACACAGCCCATAACCCTCCATTCCTTTCCTGTCCATATACCTATCCAATTTTTTTTTTAATGACAAAATCAAACCGGCCTCTATCACTTCTACTGGAAGCTTGCTCCACACAGCTACCACTCGCTGAGTAAAGGGGTTCCCCCTCGTGTTACCCCTAAACTTTTGCCCTTTAACTCTCAACTCATGTCCTCCTGTTTGAATCTCCCCTACTCTCAATGGAAAAAGCCTATCCACGTCAACTCTATCTATCCCCTTCATAATTTTAAACACCTCTATCAAGTTCCCCCTGAACCTTCTACGCTCCAAAGAATAAAGACCTAACTTGTTCAACCTTTCTCTCTAATTTAGGTGCTGAAACCCAGGTAACATTCTAGTAAATCTCCTCTGTACTCTCTCTATTTTGTTGACGTCTTTCCTATAATTTGGTGACCAGAACTGCACACAATACTCCAAATTTGGTCTCACCAATGCCTTGTACAATTTCAACATTACATCCCCACTCCTATACTCAATGCTCTGATTTATAAAGGCCAGCATACCAAAAGCTTTCTTCACCACCCTATCCACATAAGATTCCATCTTCAGGGAACTATGCACCATTATTCCTAGATCACTCTGTTCTACTACATTCCTCAATGCCCTACCATTTACCATGTATGTCCTATTTTGATTAGTCCTACCAAAATGTAGCACCTCACACTTATCAGCATTTAACTCCATCTGCCATTTTTCAGCCCACTCTTCTAACTGGCGTAAATCTCTCTGCAAGCTTTGAAAACCTACTTCATTATCCACAACACCACCTATCTTAGTATCATCTGCATACTTACTAATCCAATTTATCACCCCATCATCCAGATCATTAATGTATATGACAAACAATATTGGACCCAGTACAGATCCCTGAGGCACACCACTAGTCACCGGCCTCCAACCTGACAAACAGTTATCCACCACTACTCTCTAGCATTTCCCATCCAGCCACTGTTGAATCCATTTTACTACTTCAATATTAATACCTGACGATTGAACCTTCCTCACTAACCTTCCATGTGGAACCTTGTCAAAGGCCTTACTGAAGTCCATATAGACAACATCCACCACTTTACTCTCGTCAATTTTCCTAGTAACCTCTTCAAAAAATTCAATAAGATTTGTGAAACATGACCTTCCATGCATAAATCCATGTTGACTGTTCCTAATCAGACCCTGTCTATCCAGATAATTATATATACCATCTCTAAGAATACTTTCCATTAATTTACCCACCACTGACATCAAACTCACAGGCCGATAATTGCTAGGTTTACTGTTAGAACCCTTCTTAAACAATGGAACCACATGAGCAATACGCCAATCCTCCGGCACTATCCCCGTTTCTAATGACATTTGAAATATTTCTGTCAGAGCCCCTGCTATTTCTACACTAACTTCCCTCAAGGTCCTAGAGAAATATCCTGTTAGGACCCGGAGACTTATCCACTTTTATACTCCTTAAAAGCACCAGTACTTCCTCTTCTTTAATCACCATAGTTTCCATAACTACCCTACTTGTTTCCCTTAACTTACACAATTCAATATCCTACTCCTTGGTGAATACCGAAGAAAAGAAATTGTTCAAAATCTCTCCCATCTCTTTTGGTTCCACACATAGCTGTCCACTCTGATTCTCCAAGGGACCAATTTTATTCCTCACTATCCTTTTAATATAACTGTATTTATTTTCACCTTACTTGCCAAAGCAACCTCATATCTTCTTTTAGCTTTTCTAATTTCTTTCTTAAGATTCCTTTTACATTCTTTATATTCCTCGAGCACCTCATTTACTCCAGGCTGCCTATATTTATTGTAGATCTCTCTCTTTTTCTGAACCAAGTTTCCAGTATCCCTTGAAAACCATGGCTCTCTCAAACTTTTAACTTTTCCTTTCAACCTAACAGGAACATAAAGATTCTGAACCCTCAAAATTTCACCTTTAAATGACCTCTGTTTCTCTATTACATCCTTCCCAAAAACACAAATTTTCCCAATCCACTCCTTCTAAATCCTTTCGCATCTCCTCAAAGTTAGCCTTTCTCCAATCAAAAATCTCAACCCTGGGTTCAGTCCTATCCTTCTCCATAATTATATTGAAACTAATGGCATTGTGATCACTGGACCCGAAGTGCTCCCCAACACATACCTCCATTACCTGACCTATCTCATTCCCTAACAGGAGATACAACACTGCCCCTTTGCACATTTCATGGGCGAAGCCCTCGCAGCCATTGAGCACATCTACATAAATTGCTGTTGTAGGAAAGCAGCATCCACCTTCAGAGATCGCCGCCACCCAGGTCGTGCTCTTTTATCTCTGCTGCCATCAGGTAGAAGGTACAAGAGCCTCAAGACTTGCACCATCAGATTCAAGAACAGTTTCTACCCCTCAACCATCAGGCTCTTGAATAAAAGGGGATAGCTACATTCATTTGCCCCATCATTGATTTGTTCCCACAACCAATCATCTCACTTTATGGGCTCTTTATCTCATTTTCACTTATTTATTTTTATTTATTTATATTTGCATTTGCACTGTTTGCAGTCTTCTGCACTCTGGTTGATCTTTCATTGGTCCTGTTATAGTTACTATTCTACAGATTTACTAAGTATGCCCACAGGAAAATGAATTTCAGGGCTGTATATGGTGATGTATAGAGTATGTACTTTAAGAATAAATTTTACTTCGAACTTTAAAGTTTAAAATACTTAAATTGATGCATAAACTTTTCTCGGGCTTCCAGCTGGGTCCAGGTATCAATTTTAACCAACATTTCAATGACAAATTCCATTATCTTCATCAGGGATGATGACAGAGTTTGAAGATGGCAGAGTCTGTCATGAAAACATTGAGTAAAATCGACACATGGACCCCGCTAGAAGCCCAAGAAGCATTTCTGCATCATAAATGATAGGAAAGCACTAGATCCTTCTATAGGAGGCATGAAATCTTATTTGGGAGCAACCTGACAGGGGCTGGCAAGACCACATCAATTAATGTCATCGGAGCAGATCATGTGGTGCTAAGGTTGAGGCCAGTGATTCTCAGTGAAATGTCTTCACCTGTCAGTTCCCCCAGCAAGAATCACTTGATCGAGATCAGCAGTGAACTTCTGCCTGATTTTCCTTGTCTTCTGCTGTTTGATACTCATATCAGTAAAATTATTTCAGATTAGCAAATGAGCATGAAGATATTAATTGAGGCATTAGAATGCGAGTTCCTCTTGCTTTGACAGAGGTCAGAATAGAGCAGAGCTAACTCAAAACTCAAAGTCAAAGTAAAATTTATTACCAAAGTATCTATACATTACCATATACTACCTTGAGATTCATTTTCTTGCAGGCATTGACAGGAAAATAAAGAAATACAGTGACAATAACTATACATAAACAAAGACTCACAAACAACCAATGTACAAAAGAAAACAAGTTGTGCAGATAAAAAGTGGATAATACTGAGAACATGAGTTGTAGAGTCCGTGAATGTGAGCCTGGACTGTGGAATTAGTTGAGAGTTGAGATGAGTGACTTCAGGACCCTGATGATGCCTGATAGGGTAATAACTATTCCTGAACTTGGTGGTGTGGGACCTAGGGCTCCTGTACTTCCTAAACTGAAACTGTAACTGTCAGCAACTGAAGGTGACTAAGACATCAGTGCTGGGGGTATGGCCTTGGAAAAGGCACTGACATTGGCTAGCTTATCCTCCCCGTGAGTTTGGAGGATCTTTTGTAGAGACAGTGTTGGTGAAGCCCCTCCAGTGCTCTAAGGAGCTTGAAGTAGGTGGCTTGCAGCCTGGTCGAACACCAGCTCAGAATCAGAATCAGGTTTAATATCACCAGCATATGTCATGTAATTTGTTGTTCTGCGGCAGCATTTACAATACAATGCATTTAAAAATTAGAAATTACTATAAGAAATTTATATAAAAAAAATTAAACAAGTGGTGGGAAAAGAGGGGTAGTGTTCATGGGTTGGTTCACTGTTCAGAAATCTGACGGCCCTGTCTGGTTTGGACTCCTGATCTACAAACAATTTTCTTCAGGTGATAAAAGACACTTATTTATTCGTTCATTTATTTATTTATTTATTTGGAGATACAGTCCAGAACAGGCCCTTCAGGCCCAATGAGCTACATCACCTAGCAACCCACTTCTTTAACTCAAGCCTAATTACAGGACAATTTACAAACACCAATTAACCTACTAACTGGTTTGTCTTTGGACTGGGGGAAAACTGGAGCTCTGAGGGTTACTATTGATGGTGAGAATGTGGATGTGGTGAGGACCTACAAGTACCTAGATGGCAGACTTGATTGGAGCACCAACACAGAGGCTGTGTACAAGAAGGACCAGAGTCGTCTCTACTTCCTGAGGAGACTGAGGTCCTTTGGAGTATGCAGGTCTCTCCTTCACATGCTCTACCAGTCTGTTGCCGCCAGTACAATCTTCTGTGCGGTGGTGTGCTGGGGCAATGGCATCAACATGGGTGATGCTAACAGGCTCAGTAAACTGATTAGAAAGGCGGCTCTGTTATTGGAGTCAAACTGGACACACTGGAGGCTGTGGTAGAACAAAGGACCCTACGGAAAATCCTGGCAAATCTGGACAATGTTTTTCACCTCTGCACGCCACCTTGGCTGAATTGAGGAGCAATTTTAATAATAAACTAAGACAACTGCGTCTCTGCAAAGAGTACTATATGAGGTCATTCTTACCCTCAGCCATTATGCTCTATAATGAGTCAATCTATAGCCGGGGAAGTGATGACCCCCTCTTGTTTGAGGTAACTTATTTTATAATTTTTCTTACTTCTCTTCTAATATTTGTATATCTGTGCCCTTGTAATGCTACTGTGACGCTGTAATTTCCTTTGGGATTAGTAGATTATCCATCTATCTGTCTAGAGGAAATCCATGCGGTTCATGGAGAAAACATACAAACCACCTTTCAGTTTGGTGCCAGAATTGAACTCTGAACTCTGAACTCCAGAACACCCTGAGGTGTAATGCTACCATGGCGCCCTGTGTTGGTTTACTGAATGGAATGGTGAGTTTCAACGTCCCTGGCTAACATTGTTAAGAGGGGAAGGCTGGTAGGTAATAATAGACATTGAGTATAAGGCCCATTCTCCTGCAGCTTCAGTGAATGAACCAACATTGGACTGAAGCTTGGCCTCGAAAAATGTGTACTAAAGTGTTGTTTGGAAACTATAAGTCAATGACTGAAGTTGGAGTGACCTTGGTTCCAAAGTGAGAGTGACTTAGATTAAAGTTTCTCATTTGTCCTGTAAGTTAGCTTCATTTCAGCAGGAAGTCTATTGGATTTTAAGCACTGTGTTGAGATTATGACATGTCTAGATGGTAAAATGTTATCTGTTAGACAGAAGAAATGATTCAAGGATGTTATTAAGTCTGCCCTATTGCCTGTAGAAATCCCTGGCCCGTGAACACTCAAAATGGAGGAAGAGCATTTGGGATGGCATTTAGAACTTCATAGTCATTCTTTGGGAACATACAAAAGCCCGGGATAAATAGCAGCATTAGTACATCACTTCCCAAACTACCCACTCACCTGCTCCATTAGGCAACTCCTTATTTACCCATGACAGAGTCTGCATGTATAGTCGCAGGTGAGTGTGGCCCCACAAAACCATCCAGAATCCATGGATAAACCATGAGATCCATGGTCTGTGATGTTTGGATCAATGGTATTCAGGTCTGGCTACCAAGTAAAATACAAGAGGTTCAGGTACGACCTCCGGAAAGCCATCTCAGTTGCAAAGTGACAATTCTGGACCAAATGTGAATCAATGAAGGATGCTCGACAGCAGGGCTTGAATGCTATCAACTCCTACAAGGTGAAACCAAGCAATGGGGTGACAACAAGGCTTCGTTCACAGGTGAACTCAGTGCCTTTTATGTTTGTTTCGACCGTCAAAACATGAAGGAACCTTCACGAACTCCCACAGCCTCCAATGACCCCGTGATTTCAGTCTCTGAGGCTGATGTGGGGGTATGCTTCAAGAGGGTGAACCCACAGAAAGCATCAGCCCAGATGGGTTGCCTGGCAGAGTATTAAAGACCGGTGCTGATCAAATAGCTAGAGTGTTCACTGATATCTTTAACCTCCTGCTTTGGCCGTCTAAGGTACCCACCTGCTTCAAGCAGGCTTCAATGATACCAATGCCTAAGAAGAACTCGATAACCTGTCTCAATAATTTCATCCAGTAGCATTTACACCTACTTTTATGGTGTTTTGACAGGTTGGTGATGAAACATATCAATCCCTACTTGAGAAGCAAGTTGGATCCGCTCCAATCTGCCTCCTGGCATAACAGGTCAAGAGCAGATGGCATTTCATTGGCTTTTTCTCTCAACCCTGGAATATCTGGGCCTTGTAGATGCATACATCAGGGTGCTCTTCATTGACAACAGATTAGCACTCAATACCATAGTCCCCTCAAAACTAATCATTAAGCTTCAAGAGCTTGGCATCAAAGCCTCCTTGTGCAGCTGGATCCCTGATATCCTCACTTGCAGCCCCCAGTCAGTTCAGATTGGCAAAAATATCTCCTTCACAATTTCCATCAGCACCACAAGGCTGTGCACTTCGCCACCCATCCTACTCGCTTTATACTTATGATTGTGAGGCCAAATATCGTTTCAATCCCATATTTAAGTTTGCTGACACCACCACTGTCATTGGCCAAATTAAAGGGTGGTGACAAATCAGCATTTAGGAGGAAGGTTGAAAATTTGGCTGAGTAGTATCATAGCAACAACCTCTCACTCAATGTCAGCAAAACCAAGGAGCTGATGATTGACTTCAGGAGGAAGAAACCGGAGGTCCTTGAGCCAGTCCTCATCAGGGGATCAGAGGTGGAGAGGGTCAGCAACTTTAAATTCCTCAGTGTTATCATTTCAGAGGATCTGTCCTGGGCCCAGCACGTAAGTGCCATAATGAAGAAAGCACGGCAGCACCTCTACTGTCTTAGGAAGTTTGCAAAGATTCAGCGTGTCATCTAAAACTTTGGCAAACTTTGATAGATGTGTGGTTGAGAGTATATTGACTGGTTCCATCACAGCTTGGTATGAAAACATCAATGCACTTGAATGGAAAAGCCTACAAAATGTAGTGGATTTGCCTTAGTCCATCACGGGTAAAGCCCTCACCACCACTCAGCACATCTACATGGTGTTTTGCCGCGGGAAAGTAGCATCCATCATCAAGGATCCCCACCATCCAGGCCTTGCTCTCTTCTTGCTGCTGCCATCAGGTAGAAGGTACAGGAGCCTCAGAACTCAGACGACAGGTTTAGCAACAGTTGTTACCCCTCAACCATCACGCTCTTGAACCAGAGGGGATAACCTCACTCAACTTCACTTGCCCCATCATTGAACTGTTCCCACAACCTATGAACTCATTTTCAAGGACTCTTCATCTCGTGTTCTTGATATTTATTGCTTCTTTATTATTATTATTATTATTATTTCTTTATTTTTGAATTTGAACAGCTTGTTGTCTTTTTCATGCTGGTTGTTTGTCCATCCAGGTGGTCTTTTGTTGATTCAATTGTGTTTCTTGTATTTACTGTGAATGCCTACATGAAAATAAATGTGGTGACATATATGCAAACACGAGGAAATCTGCAGATGCTGGGCATATGGTGACATATATGTATTTTGATAATAAATCTACTTTGGACTTTGTACTATGTTGGCTTCATTATCTATCTCTGAACTGAACTGACTGAACTGGAGTGGAAGCGAGAACCCCAATGGGCCTTTAGGGTAAAAATGGATAACCTCTTTTAGGATTTATGTCAAGGTATCTGTGAGTAAAGTTGATAAGTCATGCAGCAACAAAAGGCCCTTCGGCACACTGAATCTGTGCGGACCATAAAGCACCCAATTACACAAATCCCGTTTTATTCTCCCAGGTCCCGATCAACTTTCCCAAATAGCAGCGCTCACTCGCACACTTGTGGGAATTTACAGGGCCAGCTAACCTTTTACCCCACATGCCACGAGATGTGGGAGGAATGTGACATGCTTGGGGAAAAGCCAAGCAGTTACAAAGGGAACGTGCAAACTCCGTACAGATAGTACCGGAAGTCGTAACTGAAGCAGGGTCATTGCAGCTTCATTAGCAATGCTGCTATGGCAACCAATGAGTTCTGAATATTAGTGGATTTTTCAGTGAATATTAAATTGTGTGAAAAATTAATAGAATGCTAAATTGTACAGCCAAAGTAATGGAGCACCATGGAGAGGGGGCATGTGGGATGGAATCGGGCTTTATTTATACAGAATTGTGATCAGGTCATGTCTTACATAGAGTGGAGTTCCAGGCAATGATTTGTATGTCTTGGAACAGATTCAGACTGTCAGAAATCTGAGTAACTGGCAGATGTTGGAAAAACTTAGGCCGCTCTGCCTGTAATTACAAAACTGACTGGAGACTTAACTGAGGCACTACAATTTCCATTTCTATCGTGTTCCTTGCCTGCTGGGCAATATACAGACAAAGAAAAAAAATGATAATTTCAAGATTAACAGCCTGATGACATGATTGAAGAAAATGGTTTTGAAAATGAGAAGCTAAAATAAGGGTCAAAAAGAATAAAATAATATCATTGCAAAGCTTTAAGTTAGATTATCATATCATGACAAGAACATTGGCATTGCATCTATACTCGATCTGATCCATAATCTAATCTGTGTACATTCGCCTATTGTTGGTAACTTCATGCTTTTTACATTTAAACTCTATTGCCCCAATGTTGGAAATCAAAAGTAAAAATGGAAAATAATGGAAGCATTTAGCAGGACAGTCCACATCTGTAGAGAGAAAAAAAAGTAAGTTAACACTTCAGGTTGAGGGCAGAGACTTTTTGATTTGAAATATTGTTTCTCTTTTCACAGATGCTGCCTGATCTATTGAATGTTTCCAACATTTGTGTTTGCTCAATGAGTATTATAACTGTTGAAGATATTTAAGGTTATTAATGCATTTAAAAAGATATGTTTATATGTTTCCACTTCTGAGGTGAAATCAGAACTACAAACCATTATATATCACTAATACAGTGGATTCCACTTAACTGGAACATATCTGGACCAGTACATTTTAGCCCAATTAAGTGGCTGCCTGAATTAGCCAAAGTTGCATGGAAATAGTTAAAAGGTATGAAAAAGACAAACTACCATTTAACTGAGTAACAATTTATGTATTTAAATTAAATACAAAGCAAATTAGAACACTACCAATACCTCTACAGTACTATAAAACTGTATATTAGTTCCTAATAGTTATTGACTGAGGAATTCATGTGCCGTGTTCATTTGATTGACTGTAAATGAATAAAATCTGCGCAGACACCTAGTGCAGATAATGGACTACATTTATACAATTTTTTTAGACATTTGCATCCTCTAAATCTTCATTTTCATTGTAACAGTGAAGATGATCGTCGACACCTTCAAATTCTTCATAGTTTCTAACTTGTTGAAGTAGTAAAAATCATTTCATTTTCTCTCCCGCCCAGTTCTAGCATCTCTAAGCCACAGTGAGCAAAACAGTTCTGAATTGCCCTACTGGTTAATTCTTGCTAACTATCAGTTATAGAAACCACTGCTTTTTGAACACAAACACACACAACTAATGCTATTTAAAAACTGAATGCTCTAAGTACAATGGCCACACAAGTGCATGCAACTGATGCTGGTTAGAAACTTTGTGGCAACAGGCTCCTGCCCCAATTAAGTGGCATAGTCTCCCAAGTAACGAAGGGAAACCCGGCTATTTTCTCAGTCACCTCACCTCGACTCTGAACTGATCCACCACCTACAGACTTACTTTCAATTACTCTACGATTCATGTTTTCAGTATTGTTTATTGTTATCATATGCATAATTTGTCTTCTTTTGACCATTGGTTGTTTGTCAGTCTTTCTTTATGTATACCTACATTAATAATAAATTTGACTTTGATAATTTAATGTTGTCCGTAAGTTTGAAATTGCACAAAAATCACTTTTGTTTTACATTTACTATGCCGAGTTCTGTCTTGCAGCTTCGCCAGGCTGGTGCCTCGTCATTTTTAGACATGTCTGGTGTGTCCCTGGCACTTCAGGATATACTCAGTGCTGAGATGCAGTTTCTGCTGACAGGGGAGTTAGGTTGACATCAAGCCAGCAGCCTTTGGGTAGGAACAGCATCTGCAGAGTTCTACATTACGATTGTTATGGTAACCATAGCTCTACTGCCTTCTAATAAATGGCATCAACAATACTGATTGGAAAGAAAGATTATTAAAAGTGGAGAGAGTAAACCAGCTTTGCTATTGGACAGAATGAAGGTACGTCTAATTTTTGAATTTAATATTATGGTGGCTCATTCACATGTAGGGATGTTCATCAGTTAGATGTTCATGAACTAGGGTACAGTTGTAGAAATTGTAAAGTTTTAAGTTCCTAAGTGCCAACATAGCAGCAAATGTATCCTGTACTCAAAGCATTGATGCGGTCATGAAGAAGGCACATAAGCAACTCTGCTTTATTAGGGTTTGAGGAGATCTGATATGTCACCAAAGATTTTTGCAGATTCCTATAGGTGTATTAAATGAGGAATAGCATCCTGACTGGTTGCGTCAGTGCCTGGGATGAAGGGTCCGATGCACAGGCTCACAAGAGGCTGCTGGAGGTTGTAGGCTCGGCCAACTCCTTCGTGAGGCAACCGTCCCGGCCATCGAGGACGTCTTCAATAGGTGGTGCCGCAAGGAGGCAGCACACGTCACCAAGCGCCCTCAGCGTCCAGGACAAGCCCTTCATTACCACCATCAGAACAGGAGACTGAACACCCACACTTAACGATTCAGACTACCAGACTTCTGAACAGTCCATGAATCCATGAACACTATTTTCTGCATCATTTATTTATTTTGTATTTTATAGTCAATTTAAAATTCAAAGTAAATTTATTATCAAAGTACATATATGTCACCATATACAACCCTGAGTTTCATTTTCTTGTGGGCATACTCAATGAATCCATAATAGAATAATAACCATAGTAGATTCAATGAGAGACTGCATCAAATTGGGCATTCAACCAGTGTACAAAAGACACAAACTGCATTTTCTAAAAGAAAGAAATAGCAATAATAAATAAACAAACAATAAATATCGAGAACATGAGATGAAGAGTTCTTGAACGTGAGTTCATTGGTTGTGGGAACAGTTCAGTGATGGGGCAAGTGAAGTTATCCCCTTTGGTTCAAGAGCCAGATGGCTGAGGGGTAATAACTATTCCTGAGCCTGGTGGTGTGAGTCCTGAGGCTCCTGTACTTTTTTCCTGATGGCAGCAGTGAGAAGAGGGCATGTCCTGGGTGGTGGGGGTCTCTGATGATGGATGCTACTTTCCTGCTACAACTTTTTGTGTAGATGTGCTCAATAGTGGGGAGGGCTTTCCAGGTGATGGGTTGTGCCATATCCACTACTTTGCGAAGGCTATTTGAATTTTGCCAGGACCACTTGGCTTCAGACCTCATCACAGCCTTGAACCGCTGAGCTGACATGCCAGCTGTGAGTTCGAGGTGATGTTCCTTGACGTCAAAGCAACATTTGACCAAGGGTGGCATTAGGTAAAACTGAATTCAGTAGCCATCCAAATTGGAGTCAAACTCCAATGGTTGGAGGCAGGGCAAGCCTCACTCAAAGGAAGAGTGTGGTTATTGGCAGTCATAGGATCTCATTATAGGAGTTCTTCAGGACAGTAGCTTAGGGTCAACCAGCTTTTGTTTTCTATCATAAAGCTAATAAAATCCACCCGTCTGGCTCAGAGTCATAAAGGACTACAGATACTGCAAAGCAAATCGAGCTCGGGAAGAAACCCAAGCGGCAACTGTGGAAGGAAATGGATCGGAACATTTCAGGTGAAGAGCCTTTATCTGGACTCATCTAGGCTATTATGACAGCACCACCTCCCAAACTTGTGCTGTCAAGGACAAACTCTTTAGACCCACGGTACAGTAATGCTATCACCTGTATATCCTCCTCTGTTCTTCATGCTTGCTGGGTCTAAATCCCTGTGTTTCCTAAAGCGACATTGTGAAATCACCTTCACAACACGGATCAGTGTGGTTCCAAAAGAGCTATCAGGACCGACCTCAAACTAAATAAATAAATAGACATCTTGCATTCAGATTAGATTAATTTATTAATTACGTGCACATCGAAACATACAGTGAAATACGTCTTTTGCGTTAACAACCAGCACAATCTAAGGATGTACCATTACAACTTAAAATAGAAAAAAAGACATTAAAAAGGGCTTAAAAGTTCATAGATGATCGACATATCGTGAACATTCCACAGCATGACGCAAAACGGCGTAGCCTTCAGATCTTATCAGTCCACCGCGGCTTTGTTATACTTACTTTTCCTTGATTGATAAACAATAAGTTAATATTGCTATTATTTATAAATTTAGCCTGTAAAATTGGCTGGCAGAATGTTGTAAAATGAGCAAGATCTAGCCGTTAAGAACATGGAGCTCCCGTCGTCACATGCATATCCAGCCTCATATCATTAAGTTACTTTCTCTTCCCCAGAGATTCTCCGTGAGAGCGGAACGTGGACTTGAGTGGACGATCCCCAAGCTGCAGAACAATCGACAGCGGCAGTGAAGTAACATTCTACATAAAAACTACAACAAAACAATAATTTAAATCTCAGTAGCGATATCAAATGTAGCGGTTTATTTTGTAGTCGCTTAGGCTCGTTGGTCTAGGGGTATGATTCTCGCTTAGGGTGCGAGAGGTCCCGGGTTCAAATCCCGGACGAGCCCTGGTTTTTTTTGGAAAATTTAGTTTATTTTGAGAACTTTTTTTAAGAAAAAGGGCTCGTCCGGGATTTGAACCCGGGACCTCTCGGACCCAAACCGAGAATCATGCCCCTAGACCAACGAGCCACCGGAATTACAGCTGCGTAATGTTATAATTAGAGTTAAGACTTGGATCTGATATAAAATATTTGCTAGGATTAAGTTTATGTATCGCAGTAACGCAAAGCTTTGTATCTACATTTGCAGATCTCTCAAACAACAGGAAATTGCTCAATCACATAATCCGTCAGCAGGAGCGGCCACTTTCTGTGCTCACGTTCCATTGCAAAACACCGTTAAGACGAGAGTCGAAGGTAGAACATCAAAACTGATGTTCCGATACAACGAGATACCGTCGAAAAAATATCCTCATTCATATTTCAAAGGTCGCTGAAGTGCCACACGCAATCCATTCTACTGAAAACACAAAGCAGACTACAGATGCCGTAATCTGGAGCAAAAGAAAATACACAAATTGCT
The DNA here is from genome assembly GCF_030028105.1 of Mobula birostris. Lineage (NCBI taxonomy): Eukaryota > Metazoa > Chordata > Chondrichthyes > Myliobatiformes > Myliobatidae > Mobula > Mobula birostris. Next base: position 122,091,290 of record NC_092379.1, on the reverse strand, counting down.
GGACGAATTCAGCTTCTGTGGAGGCAAAGGGATAGTTAGTCCACGTTTCCATTGAGATCAGGGATATCATTTGTTTCTTCAACAGTCAGGTTTTAACTCTTTCCGATTCGGAGGTAGATATTAATTTTATTACATTTTAACATTGCAATTGAGTCTACCTCGTATTAAAGACAGTTTTTTTTTCAAAATACGTAAGGGTCAGAGCTATTTAACTAACTTCCGAGATACCATAGGAGCTGTATTTTTGCACCAACGCTTAATGCCTTCATCTCTAATCAGTTAATTCAATCTACCAACCAACCGTGGAACAATACTCAGAGGCAGACCCAAAATGTTCACGTTTTCTCTTTTTTCACAGATGTTGCCTGACCTGATTTTTACCAGTATGTTCTGTTTTTATTTCATGTTTCCAGCATCGGCACTATTCCTGATTTCCATTTTCACTCGTAATTCCACATTTCTGGCCCGTGGTTTGAGACGTAGCTGAAGGAGGATTTGAACCCTCCACAGCAATCAATTAGATATGGCAAAAACGAAGGCATTTAGCACTGGTGCCAGAAAATATGACATCCTTCAGAGAGAATGATATCTAGGTCCTGATTAAATCCCCTAGTCCTTCCCCCATTTGCACCTCTTCACTCCCTTGTTTAATTTGAGTGGCAGGAGAATGCGACTGGGAAAAAAATCCTTTATGTTACGTACCTTTCACTCATTTTACAAAATATAAGGACCACATAATCTTTCAAAGCTTAAGAAAATGACATTTTATCATAGAACATAGAACAGTACAGCACAATACAAGCCCTTCTGACCCTATAGTCTACTTAACCAAGATTGATCTAACTCTTCCTTCCCACATAGCCATCCATTTTTCTTTCATGCATGTGCCTATCTGAGAGACTATTAAGTGTCCCTTATGCATCTGCCTCTATCATTACCCTTGGTAGCACGTTCCATGCACCTACCACTCTTTGTGTAAAGAACGACCTCCAATATCCACCCTATATTTCCTCCCAACACCTTAAAGTTAGTTCCCCTTGTATTGGCAATTTCCCCCTGGGAAAACAAAAATTTGGCTGTGCACTCAATCCGTGCCTCTTTTCATCTTGATCACCTCAATCAAGTCACGCTCATCCTCCTCCTGTTGCTGTGTGAACGAAGTTACCGGAGAGAAGTTACTGGTAGATATGAAGCTGACTCACTATTTGACAAAATGAGACAGAGCAGGCATCACACTTTCAGAGGGAAAATAGCCTGCTTGACCTAACAATGCATGGCGTTTTATTAAAGAACAATTCAGGACAATTCCCTGTTTACAGTGCGTCCACAATGCTTCCTTTGAACTACACACAAACTTCACATCACCCAAATAATGAATTTAAATCAACATCGTCTGATTTTTCCGTTAACTGTGGTTTACAGTTCTTAAGGAATCCATTGTTCAGAGCTGCATTTAAAATTTAATCTACTGTCTATATTCATTTTTGAAGTTTGGTGGCTGAAGTCAGTTACTAAAGCTATTTACTAAATGTGCTAACCTCAAAAACGCCCTAACGTCTCCAAAAAGAAAAGTCCTAGAGAAGTTTTCAGTTCTACATCCTTTCCAAATTAGCTCTGTCCTTATTTTTCTGTGGTGATTGTTTCTGTGGGCATTCATCCTTCATCTTACAGATTCCAAATAAGTGACCCTTCTCTTCGTCACTTCTGTTTAGTCATAGTCGTAGTCATAGTCATACTTTATTGATCCCGAGGGAAATTGGTTTTCGTTACAGTTGCACCATAAATAATTAACTTCCTTACCACGTTGAAATAAAGACTAATTTCAGTTATTGTTTCTCAAAATCATGGAATTACCTACCTTCAAGATTCAAGATTGTTTATTGTCATTCTTGAGTTCATGAGTGTAAAGGACAACTCCAGATCTGGTGCAGCATATATAAAGCATACAATAAACATAAAAAACAGTAAAGAAACAAAAAACACACAATAAATACAAATGCAATCCTATAAAACTCAATGTACACATAACTGTTATATACATGGACAGATTGTATGTACATAAAGTGAAGCTTGTGATGTGCTTGGAGTGTGGTGGGATTGGTTAATGGGTAACGTATGTTGATCCATGTAACATTCTCCTTGAAATCTATAAACTTTCAAATGGTAACAAGAGGAAGACAGGCACATCCTCAAATGCTGGTAATCCAGAGTAAGACACACAAAATGCTGGAGGAACTCAACAGATCAGACAACGTCTACGGATGGGAATAAACAGTCCATATTTTGGGCTGAGACCTGGAACAGGAAGCGAGTCCAGATGAAAGGCCTGGGCCCAAAGCATTGTTTATTCTTTTCCATAGGTGCTGCCTGACCTGCATTTTGTGTCTTCCAGATTATATTGTCATTCTTTTAGATTATAACTTTTAAATTTGTTCTGACCTTGGCTTTATATAATTAAATGAATGTAGGTAACAAAAAGTTAACGGGTATTGTTGACTTATCAAAATATTGTTTTGAATTTTCTTGCTTCTGCCCTTCCCTACTTTGTTGGTACTCTCTAACAATACTGCAATCATTCATTAAATATGTCAATAAGTAAAGCCTCTACATCAGGGTGAGAGAAAAACTTGTAGCCAGTCAGGAGTCGAACATACAGAAATTTTGAGCCATCACCTCCTCAGTTTGAACAAATCTACTCGGAGTGCTGTCACAGGAAAGCGGCATGCATCGTCAAAGACCCCCACCATCCAGGTCATGCTTTCTTCTCGCTACTGCAATCAGGAAGAAGGTACAGGAGCCTCAGGACTCACACCGCCAGGTTCTGGAACAGTTATTACCCCTCAGCCATGAGGCTCTTGAACCAGTGGGGATAACTTCAATCGCCCCATCACTGAACTGTTCCCACAACGTATGGACTCACTTTCAAGGTTTCTTCATGTCATGTTCTCGGTGTTTATTGCTTAATTTATTTATTATTACTATTTATTTTTTTTCTTTTATATTTGCTCAGTTTGCTGTCTTTTGCACTCTGGTTATATTGTTGGGTGTGGTCTCTCCTTGATTCTATTAGGGTTACTGGCTTTGTTGGAGGTGCTTGCAAGAAAATGAATCTCGGGGATGTAAATGGTGGCATATATGTACTTTGATAATAAACTTACTTTGAATTTTGAAGCCAAGTCCCTGTGGGTGTCTGTGAACTGGCCTGGCCCACTTGATGAGTCATGTAACAACCCTGCTCCAGGTGTTAGTGTAAACAGTTCAAATCTCCTCAGAGGGGATCCCAGACATAACTATGCATACCTTTGAAGTAAGTGATACTTCAGCTTGTTTTCACCTCAGTGCCTAGGTTAATGATACATTCTGACATGTTTTGAAAGTGATTATTTCTCATTGTTAGATGACTGATAGTAAAGGTCAGTAAAAAAGGAGTGTAACAATGCAGCTCTCTCTTTATGCTACGTAAACAATTGCTAGTGCTTCTACTTAGATACTCCTTTTCTTTAAAGTGTCAAGAGTGACTTGCTTTCACTCCAGTTCAGTACCTTCTGAGCTGACTGATGAGAGCTATGGTGACTGGCAGGACTACCGCAGATAGGTCAGTAAGCGCCTGATGAGGCAAGTGGGAAGGCGAGGGTGTAGTTGTGGTTAGAGCGAGAGGAGACGTGCTCCTTCCAGCTGTTCTGAGCTGGCTCACCGAAGGGAATGGCAATTTTCATCTTCAGTGCCTGCCTTTGTGGAGAGGTAGCTCCTAAGCTTCATGTTTTTCAGGTCTTACTATCAACCGTTAGTGTCCATTAGCCAACCAACTCTGTATTGACCATGATGCCAACGTAAGCTCATCTCATCTGCCTGTACATGGTCTCTGCCCCTCCATCCCCTGCCTGTTCATGGGACTGTCTACATTTCTGAAGCTTTGCCCTTGTATTTGCTTCCACCTCTTCCTCTGGCAGTGCTGTCACTCTCTGTGTTCAAAAAAACTTGCCTTGCAAACCTCCTCAGCTTTGATTTGACTGCCTATAGAAATACTTCTCTAATTGCTTTAATATGTTATAAAGGCTATGATGCAAACCAAATTGTCTACCACCACTTTCAAATCTCTTACTAACTCTTCCTTCAGTTAGTCCTGACGAAGGGTCTCGGCCTGAAACGTCGACTGTACCTCTTCCTAGAGATGCTGCCTGGCCTGCTGCGTTCACCAGCAACTTTGATGTGTGTTGCTTGTCCACCACTACAGAACACCTCTGATTGGTATCAATGAAGCTGCTTCACAGCCCCAGTACTTCAAAGGTTCACACTGCAATGCTGTGCCTTCTCTCAAACAACCGTCCCGCTTCACTGATGCTAACCAACAGACCATTCAACCCAGCCAGTCTCCATTGTCATCCCCATCTCAAGCTGCAGGATGCGAATGACATTTACGTCTGCACTTGCAATATTTGGAAGGTAAGTTCCAACTCATTTCGACTCTGGCAAGGTGGCGCCAGCGATTAACGGACGTCCTCCAGACATTTCATGGGACAACTTCTCCCTCTTCTTCTAAGTATACTTCTACTACTAATCTGCACCTGATGGAAACCTGTAATTTACATTTTGATCATGTGCTTTTGGGCTGACTGAGCGATCTGGCGCTTTTGCTGTCTGCGAGGAAATTCGGCATGGTTGAGAGCGGGGTTGAAAACAGAGTATGCAGCCCTAACATCAGAAAACAAACCCATGATTGGCTCCATCACTCACAAATGTCATCGCTTAAGGTGTCAAGCAAGATTGCAATCAATGAGGATGAGGACAGAAGGCGAATGGATGCTCAGCACTGTCTGACAGCGTTTATAGACAATAGACAATTTGAGAGGGAGAAGGGAAGATCGGAAGTGTCAGTATTACAGTTGAACAAAGGGGACTATGGACACATGAGGGAGGAGCTGGCAAAAGTTGACTGGAAAGATACCCTAGCAGGGATGGCAGTGGAACAACAATGGCAGGTATTTCTGGGAATAATACAAAAGATGCAGTATCAGTTCATTCCAAAGAGGAAGAAAGATTCTAAGGGGAGTAAGGGGTGACCGTGGATGACAAGGGAAGTCAAGGACAGTATAAAAATAAAAGAGAGGAAGTATAACATAGCAAGGATGAGCGGGAAGCCAGACGATTGGGAGACTTTTAAGAAGCAACAGAAGATAACTAAAAAGGCAATACGGGGGGAAAAGATGAGGTACGAAGGTAAGCTAGCCAAGAATATAAAGGAGGATAGTAAAAGCTTCTTGAGGTATGTGAAGAGGAAAAAATTAGTTAAGATCAAAGTTGGGCCCTTGAAGACAGAAACGGGTGAGATTATTATGGGGAACAAGGAAATGGCAGACGAGCTGAACAGGTACTTTAGATCTGTCTTCACTAGGGAAGACACAAACAATCTCCCAGATGTAATAGTGGCCAGAGGACCTAGGGTAACAGAGGAACTGAAGAAAATTCACATCAGGCACAAAATGGTATTGGGTAAACTGATGGGACTGAAGGTTGATAAATCCCCAGGGCCTGATGGTCTGCATCCCAGGATACTTAAGGTGGTGGCTCTAGAAATCGTGGATGCATTGGTAATCATTTTCCAATGTTCTATAGATTCAGGATCAGTTCCTGTGGATTGGAGGGTAGCTAATGTTATCCCACTTTTTAAGAAAGGAGGGAGAGAGAAAACAGGCAATTATAGACCAGTTAGTTTGACATCAGTGGTGTGGAAGATGCTGAAATCCATTATAAAAGATGTAATAGCGGCATATTTGGATAACAGTGGCAGGATAGGTCCGAGTCAGCATGGATTTGCGAAGGGGAAATCATGCTTGACTAATCTTCTGGAATTTTTTGAGAATCTGACTATGAAAATGGACATGGGAAAGCCAGCGGATGTAGTGTACCTGGACTTTCAGAAAGCCTTTGATAAGGTCCCACATAGGAAGTTAGTGTGCAAAATTAGAGCAAATGGTATTGGGGGTAGGGTACTGACATGGATAGAAAAGTAGTTGGCAGACAGGAAACAAAGAGTAGGGATTAATGGGTCCTTTTCAGAATGGCAGGCAGTGACTAGTGGGGTACTGCAAGGCTCAGTGCTGGGACCGCAACTATTTACAATATACATTATTGATTTAGATGAAGGGCTTAAAAGTAACATTAGCAAATTTGCAGATGTCACAAAGCTGGGTGACAGTGTGAAGTGTGAGGAGGATGTTATGAGAATGCAGGGTGACTTGGACAGATTGGATGAGTGGGCATAGCAGATGCAGTTTAATGTGGATAAATGTGAGGTTATCCACTTTGGTGGCAAGAACAGGAAGGCAGATTACTATCTGAATGGTGTCAAGTTAGGAAAAGGGGAAGTACAACAAGATCTAGGTGTCCTTGTTCATCAGTCACTGAAAGTAAGCATGCAGGTACAGCAGGCAGTGAAGAAAGCTAATGGCATGCTGGCCTTCATAACATGGGGAGTTGAGTATAGGAGCAAAGAGGTCCTTCTGCAGTTGTACAGGGCCCTGGTGAGACCACACCTGGAGTATTGTGTACAGGTTTGGTCTCCAAATTTGAGGAAGGACATTCTAGCTATTGAGGGAGTGCAACATAGGTTCACGAGGTTAATTCCCGGGATGGAGGGACTGTCATATGTTGAAAGATTGGAGCGACTGGGATTGTATACACTGGAATTTAGAAGGATGAGAGGGGATCTGATCGAAACATATAAGATTATTAAGGGATTGGACATGCTAGAGGCAGGAAACATGTTCCCAATGTTGGGGGAGTCCAGAACCAGAGGCCACAGTTTCAGAATAACAGGTAGACAATTTAGAACGGAGTTGAGGAGAAACTTTTTTACACACAGGATTGTGGTTCTGTGGAATGCTCTGCCTCAGAAGGCAGTGGAGGCCAATTCTCTGGATTCTTACAAAAAAGAGTTAGATAAAGTTCTTAAAGATAGCAGAGTGAAGGGATATGGGGAGAAGGCAGGAAAAGGGTACTGATTGTGGACGATCAGCCATGATCACAGTGAATGGTGGTGCTGGCTTGAAGGGCTGAATGGCCTACTCCTGCACCTATTGTCTATTGTCTATTGTTACTATTTGCAGTACTATTTTGTGCAATTTTGATCAGGCCAACATGAACTTCCTCTGCGGCTTGCAGTCAACGAACGACACAACACTAAACAGAAATGAATTGAACTACGCTGAACATTCCTAGAGCATTTCAAGGACTCAGGTACTCCGCAGTTCGATGTTAAATATTCTGTGTGTTATTTGATCATTTTTTGCCATTTGTGCAATTTTTTTTTCACATGGGTGTTTGATGTTTTCTTTGAATGGGTTCCATGGTGTTCCTTAGTCTTGCGGCTGTCTGTGGGAAGAGGAATCTTAGGGTCGTATGCTGCATGCATACCTTGATAAGAAATGTACTTTGAATCTTTGAATCATTCATTGAGGCACAAGAAAAGATGGATCTTGCGTTCACTATTCACAAAAGGAATATCCTCTACCTGTTCATACACCAGAATTAGAATCAGATTTAATATCACGAGCATCTGTAATGAAATTTGTTAACTTTCCGGCAGCAGTACAATGAAATACACAATAAATAAATATAGAGAAAGAACTGAGTTATATTAAGTGTACATATGTTTATTAAATAGTTCAGTTAAAATAAGAAGTGCAAAATAACAGAAATAAGAATGTAATGAGGTCGTGTTCTAAATGTCCATTTAGAAATCGGATGACAGAGGGGAAGAAGCTGTTCTTGAATCACTGAGTGTGTGCCTTCAGGCCCCTGTACCTCCTTCCTGATGGTAACAGTGTGAAGAGGGTGTGGCCTGGGTGGTGGGGATCCTTAATGATGAACACCGTCTTCCTAAGGCATCACTCCTTGAAGATGTCTCGGATACTACGGAGACTAGTACGCATGATGGAGCAGACCCATTTTACAAGTTTCTCCGGCTTATTTCGATCTTGTGCAGTAGCCCCCTCCCCCCCACCCCATACCAGATGGTGATGCAGCCAGTCAGAATGCTCTCCACGGAACATTTGTAGAAGTTTTCAACTGTTTTAGTTGACAAACCAACATACATCATTCTCTGAGTATAACACATTAGTCTGACGGCATTTATGCCTCTATTGTTAAGATAGTACGTGGATTTCTACTTCAGCATCAGAATCAGGTATATTACCACTGACATATGTATTGGAATTCATTTTTTTTTGCTGCAGTACAGAATAATACATTAAAGTTGCTATAAGATACAATAAGAAATCTGATAAATAAACAGTGAACAAGAGAGCAAATAGTGAAGTAGTTCATGGACTGGTCAGAAATCTGATGGCGAAGGGGAACAAACTGTTTCCAAAGCATTGAGTGTATGCCTTCAGGCTCCTGTACCTCCTTCCTGATTGTAGTAATGAGAGGAGGTCATACCCCACGGGAAGGCGAATGTTGGTGGGTGTCCTTAATGATGGATGTCACCGTTCTGAGGCATTGCCTTTTGATGATGCCCTTGATGATAGAAAGACGTATAAACATGTTATCAGATGCATTAAATATAATACAGATGGCATAAACTTTATCTAAATTTACACATATACTGGCTGCACAGTATGCAAAAGATTAGGTCTGGAATTCCAGTTGCCACCTCAAACAACAGAGATTTACTTCCTTCTCCCCCTGCGCCATTGTTGTCCCTGCTTGTGTGAGTGATGGATTTCTTCAGGGATGTTCTCAGCATGCAGTGAGGATTGAGTTGGGGATCTTCCTGGTTTATGTGGCTCAGTTTCACAATGGAAGGCATTTCAAGTTTAGAAAAAAAAATCACCGGGGCATTGGTCTTCAAACCTGCTGTGCAACCGCGAATATTTTGTTCTGATGATTGATTCCAAGCAGACGTGTCAACCTGCTGTGTGAGCACTGCGCTTTCACAGGATGTCAGAAATGAGTCAGGACATCCGTACAAGCCAAGAAGAGGATGGGAGACTTACATACATGCTGCTCTTGAAAGCCTCTTTCACAAAAACAGTTTAATGTAGAAAAAGTAACAGCAACAAAGTGAGAACTCAGGACGTTGCCCCAGGAACGATGCACTCCTTGATGTAACCCGCAGTGGTGAAAGACTTCAAGGATGCCCGTGGACACTGCCTGCTTCTTCTCCAGGGACCCACAGGCAGGAACATGGTCACAGAAGGGAGCAAGCAGCCAGCTGAACAAACTCCGTGACTGCTCGTTGCCTGGGTTTGCAGGAATGTCAGATATTAGCCAGCTGAAAACACAATCTGATGAAGCCTGATGGGCTTTCGACTGAATTGAAATTAATTACTTTTGGTTTTGCTGCGCCATGTTAGTGGCGCAGGCTGGAGGGAAACCAGCCAGGGGTTTGCTGCTCATTATCTGGTGATCTTTGCTGGAATGTGTAGGTCTGTGGATATTCAATGAGGACAGGACTCAGGTCCAACGTGGTGCCTCCCACTCTTACAATCTGACAACCTCTATCATCAAAACTCACACTTGAACAAGGCTTCTTCAGATCACGTGCTGTCACGATTGTCTGAACCTTCCTTGTCATAGAATGCGCACAGTCTCGCCCACAGTCATACAAATGGCTGCTCTTTGCTTGCTGGCAGATTATCAGCTCGGTGAAAGGCACCCTTTGGTCTGCCTGGAAGTGGTTGGTCTGCCAGCACATCGAGATGTCCATGTAGGAATGCTGCTGACTGGCACATTTCAGGCTGCACAATTTCGTAATGAGGGACGCACTGGTGCAAGGTGCATTTGCCGCAAGGACTCGGTGGGGAAGGACCAGAGTGTAGGGTTCTCTTGCTACTGGAGAAGCAGGGGCCGGGTTGGGTGAGGAAACCCCTCAGTTATTGTATGTTATACCACACCAGTGGGCCACAAGATTCAAAGTACATTTATTATCAAAACCTGTTCAGCAAAAGACATCAAAACCCCAATGCGCAAAAAAAAAACAAGTTGTACAAATTCCAAAGAAAAGCACCAAACCACAAAGTTAACAAAAGAATCCAGGCATATTCAGTCCAGCTCAGTTCAGCTTCACCCAGCGCTGTGTCTTCGTTATTTGACAGGTTGTAGAGCCAACCCATCCCGATCAACACTGCACAATCTACTGTCGCGATGACACCACACTCAGGATGGAGGAACAACACCTTATATTCCGTCCGGGTAACCAGTAACCTGATGGCATGAGCATCGATTCTTTGAACTTCTGGTACTGTCTCCTTCCCCCTGCCCCTTCTCCATTCCCCACCTCTTTTCCCTCTCTAACCTAATCTCCTTGCATGCCCATCTCCTCCCCCTGGTGCTCCTCCCCCTTTTTTCTTTCTTCCATGGTCTTCTGTCCTTTCCTATCAGATTCCCCCTTCTCCAACCCTGGATCTCTTTCACCATTCAACTGCCCAGCTCTTTACCTCACTCCTCCGCCCGCCCCCACCCCCCCCCCCCGGTTTCACCAATCACCTTGTGTTTTTCCCTTCCCTCCCCGCACCTTCTTACTCTGATTCCTCATCATTTTTTCTCTCCAGTCCTGATGAAGGGTCTCGCCCCGAAACATCGACTGTCCTCTTTTCCGTAGATGCTGCCTGGCCTGCTGAGTTCCTCCAGCATTTTGTGTGTGTTGCTGGGACTTCCAGCATCTGCAGATTTCCTCTTGTTTGTGGAAGGAGTTAGGGACAGACACTGGCAGTAACTTTAATGTTTCGGATTGGAGGGAGGCATGGGCTTTCTGGACTCATTATCTGACTGATGTGGCTGGAACATACAGGTCTCGGATCCCTTGTTGCTGCCCAACTCCATTTGCACAATCTGATTACTGTCACAATGTAAACTCACACAGACAGTGCTCATATAAGTGAAACACTGCATCTTGATAGTTACTTCAAAGCCTCAAGGTTCAAAGTGCATTTATTATCAAAGCATGTATAACTTATACAACCTCGAGATTTGTTTGCTTACAAGCAGTCGCAAATCAAGGAACCCGGAAGAACCCAATTAAATAAATTTAGAACAATCCCCCAGTGCCCACAGAGAAAGTGAAAAAAAACACAAAGGAAATGGTATAAACAATAGAAACAAGCAACAATAGCAGCATTCTGAACCAAATTGAGTCCTGAGATTCAAATCCCCAGAGCTGCTCAGAGTTGGCCCATTGAGTCTACTCCGTCATTTGGTCATGGCTCATCGATTTCCCTCTTAACCCCTTTCTCATGATTCCCTTTCACACCTTGACTAGCAAGAAACTATCAACCTCCGCCTTAAATACACCAGATGATCTGGCCTCCAGAGCTGCCTGTGGCAACGATTTCCACAGAATCCCCTCCCTCTGGCTAAAGTAACTCCACCTCATCTCTGTACTAGACGCATGTCCCTCTATCCTGAGGCTGTGCCCTCTGGTCCTAGACTCCGCCACTATAGGAAACATCCTCTCCACATCTACTCCATCTAGGCCTTTCAACATTTGATAGGTTTCAGTTAGATTCCCCAACCATTATGCCCATTTACGTTAATCCCAATGCTACATTAATTCCCTATTCCCCCTGGTGATGGTTGAGCCTCTGTTGGTCAGGGTCAAACATGGATGTTACGTCCTGGCTGTCTAGGTATGCAAGCCTGGGCAGTACAATATGGACAGCAATATGTAACAAGCACCACCCCCCCCACATATCTGATGAATCCAAAGTTACGGCAGAGACCAATATAGTTTGGTGCCAGCAACATCGCAGAGTTGCCGATCAATGTTGAACTCACATAGGACTACCTTCAGAATTCCAGCTCCAGATTTCCCCCTCGGGGCTTACTTCCAAAGCCTTTCCCATGAGTGGGTATAGCCGCAATGCAATGGAGGTTTGAGATCAGAATTTTCCTTCTCCTAGATGAGCTGCCAACCACAGCTGACGAGCCCCACCTGCCCGAAGCGACTGGTTTTAAGGTGCCAGTAACCCGACTTTGCCCTGTCTCCTGTCACTCGAAATGGTTCCACCGGGCTTTGTAGCTAAACCACATGTGAAGGTCAAGAGCTGGACTTGAGTGTCAAAGGCTATTTGAGGCACATTGGGAGCATTTAATAGGTGATGGGAGCCGTTACCACCCCCAGCTATAACAACCTGAAGGAACCTATGCCCCTATGCTCTGTTGATTAAAATGCCCATCTGTTACTGTCCCTACATCCACCACTTCCTCTGGCAGCTCATCCCACATATCAACTACTCTTTGTGTGAAAAATGTACTCCTCAGATCTCTTTTAAACTCCCTCCTTCCCATTTAAACCTATGCACTCAAGTTTCAGACAACCATATTATGGGAAACACACTCTGGCTACCTGCACTAGCTATGCCTTTCATAATTTTATATATCTTTGTCAGGTCACTTTTCAGCATCCTTCACACCACAGAAAACAGACATAGCCTATCCAATCACTTTTGATTACTTGAGCTCCACAGTCGAGGCACTATCCTTGTAAAGCTTTCTTGCACCTTAATTTCTACAATAGGGGGAACCAGTCTCCTCCTGTCTCCAGTGTGGTGACTTCTATCTGGTGAACAATGTGTCCTGCTGAAGGCTCTCGGCTCAAATTGTCAATGGCTCATTTCTCTTCTCAGATGCTGCCTGACCTGCCCAACTATCAAAGGTTCAAAGATTCACTTATTGTCAAAGTATACAACTTTGAAACTCTTCTTCTCCAGATAGCCACAAAACCAAGAAAGAAAAGAACGGCAGCACGGTCATCAACCCCCAAATTCTCTTCCCCCACACAAAAAAAGAGAAAGATCAGGCAAAAAACACAGAATATAAAAAACTATAAGACTGAAAAAAAGTCCATTGTCCAAGTCCATGTTCAAAATGCAGAAAACCTGGATAACATTCTGCAGGCACAGCAATAGTCTCTCCCCTCTTTGGTGGCAGAACAATCCCACCAGCAATCAAAAGGCAGTCTTCCCTCTCCAATGGCAGAGCGATTCCACCAGCGATCAAAAGGCAGCCTTCCCCCTCTCTGGCAGCAGAGCAGTCACACCAGCGATCAAAAGGCAAACAGCTAGTGCTCACCCTCCACATTCACCTTCATGTTTCAATCTCTCTTGTCGCTTTAATCGATTCCTGTGACACACTCCCTGAGACAGCTTTCCTTATCATCTGGTCTCATATTCTGATCTATTCTGCACCTCAGATTGAGTCCAAGAGCCACAAGGTTATGTTGCAGCTCTATAAAACCCTCATTAGGTCACACTTGGAATATTGGGTATAGTTCTGCTCTGGTCACCTCATTATAGGAAGGACATAGAAGCTTTAGAAAGGTGCAAGGAGAGTTACCGGGACGCTGGCTGGATTGGAGAGCATGTCTTATGAAAATAGGTTGAATGAGTTAGAGCTTTTATCTTCAGAGTGAAGGAGGATGAGAGGTGACTTGATAGAGGTATAAAAGATGATTTAAAAAAAGGTATAAATTGTGTGGAAAGCCAGAGAATTTTTTTCCCAGGGTGGAAATGGCTAATATGAGGGGCCATAATTTTAAGATCATTGGAGGACAGTATAGGAGGGATATCAGAGATAAGCTTTTTACACAGAGTGGTGGGTGTGTGGAATGCTCTGCCAGAGTTTCATTAGGGACATTTCTTAGGCACATGGACAACATGAAATTGGAGATCTATGTGGGAAGGAAGGTTTAGATTTACCATAGAGTAGATTAAAATGCCGGAAAAGCACAGTGAGCTGAAGGATCTGTACTTTTATCTTCTACATTATATTGAGACAGTGACTTCTGGTTGCATGTACTTCAGTCACAGGAAGCATCATGCCTACATCCACCTGTCAAGTCCGTTTCCACGCGTTTCACGTGCATGTTAGTGCTCTGATCCCTCAGGCTCCCCAACATTTCCAACATATCCACTTCCCTTCTCGTCAAATCATCATTCGGGGAAAATATAGCTGTGAATATTTAACAGACCAAGCTACGTAACAGAGCGAAAAACAAAGTAAAAGTTTCAAGTCATTGCCTGCAGTATTTTCGTGTGCGACTACTGTAAAGCAAATAAAAAGAGTTAAGGCTATCAGCTCTGGAGGAAGTTCTTTATGGAAGGTAGTAACTCTCAGAAGTGGCGGTGTCTGCTACAACAGTATGTAAAATCATATTACATGATTAACAGGTTTTTAATGATTATATACACACAGGAGTGCAGGAATGGAGGGGAGTGTAGTGACAGATGAAAACCACATGTGGCTTGTAAGCACTGATGAATTTCCAATAGGCTCTGGGAACGGCTTTTTTTAGCTGCAAGTAAGAGTTTTTTGAAAGATTGGGGTTTGTGGAGGTTGATTGAGATGGGATCAAGAAGGAAAGTTTTAGAGCATACATGGGAAGGAAGATGGTATTTATGAATTGACATGTTCTCCACATGTCCTGAAATTTCTACTCCACTGAGTTAAATTAATCAGCACTATTTCCCCTGATCTCAACACACATTTTAAGCACAAATTGCACTCAACACAAATCAAGGTTGTAAGATTTCTTCATTAGTTTTGAAAATATTACATTAGGATGCAGTGTTGCATGGGGAATGACAAGATTTGTTGAAAGTCTGACATGGAAATCATATTAGACATAAAAAGCACATTTTACAGCAGGATGTACCTGGTCAAATTTACAATGTGATGCAAAATGACGATTATGTTACACTCTGCACAAAGTATAGTGTAAGTCACATTGCAGTGAAGTAAACAATGTTATAAGATTGAATAGAATTCAATAGAATTCTGTTTGCTGATTTTTCCCTCAATGAACACAATGGGTAGGACAGTAACATAGGAGACCATTCTGTACGTCAAGTGTGTGCTGCAGTGCTCTGTATTCATAGATCCACTTTACCAAGAGATACTTCTCCAATAGGGGTTTCAGCGGCTGATATGTTATATGGAAAGTTCCTTGGTCAAGCCATGTTCTTATATGATTTACTGAACACATTATAAACGTTTCCAGCAGCCAATATTGAATAGTGATCAGGAAAGGTGCATTCCTTCCTTTCGTAGGGCTTAGGTGCAAAGAATAACAATTGTTACTAAGGCCATTCAGACTTGACAACACTGAAATAACCGCAACAAACATAAAAAATGCTGGTGAACGCAGCAGGCCAGGCAGCATCTCTAGGCAGAGGTACAGTCGACGTTTCGGGCCGAGTCCCTTCGTCAGGACTAACTGAAAGAAGAGCTAGTAAGAAATTTGAAAGTGGGAGGGGGAGTGGGAGATCCGAAATGATAGGAGAAGACAGGAGGGGGAGGGATGGAGCCAAGAGCTGGACAGTTGATTGGCAAAAGGGATACGAGGCTGGAGAAGGGAGAGGATCATGGGACGGGAGGCCTAGGGAGAAAGAAAGGGAGAGGGGAGCCCAGAGGATGGCAAGGAGTTATAGTGAGAGGGACAGAGGGAGAAAAAAAGAGAGAGAAAAAAATAATAAATAAATAGATAGCTAGATAGACAAATAAATAAATAAATAAATAAATAAATAAGGGATGGGGTATGAAGGGGAGGTGGGCATTAATGGAAGTTAGAGAAGTCAATGTTCATGCCATCAGGTTGGAGGCTACCCAGACGGAATATAAGGTGTTGTTCCTCCAACCTGAGTGTGGCTTCATCTTGACAGTAGAGGAGGCCTTGGATAGACATATCAGAATGGGAATGGGACGTGGAATTAAAATATGTGGCCACTGGGAGATCCTGCTTTCTCTGGCGGACAGAGCATAGGTATTCAGCGAAATGATCTCCCAGTCTGCGTCGGGTCTCGCCAATATATAGAAGACTGCATCGGGAGCACTGGACACAGTATATCACCCTAGCCAACTCACAGGTGAAATGTCGCCTCACCTGGAAGGACTGTCTGGGGCCCTGAGTGGTGGTGAGGGAGGAAGTAAGTATATCCGATTGTGTTTGGCACAATCCAGAGCCATCATTAGTAAAGGCGCTGTGAGGTGAATTACTGCATGGTTATGTTCTGATGCTGAGGTCGCAGACATACATTTGACAGCCGTGAATATATTCAAACCTGAGCAATCAATTACCCAGGAGAACTTTCTGAAAGATCCCACTATAACAAAACTTTGTGGGATCATTTCTGATTTCCTCCCTTCCTCTCTTCCCTTTACTTCCAATTCTAATATCATACTCGTACAGATGGCCTGTAAATCTCGGCTGACAGAAGGCCGGAGTGTCAGCTCTGCCAAGATCCACAAGAGAGGAAGGTGGATTTGCAGGCAGCTCTCAATTATGATACTAATACTCTTGTTCCACGGCAATAAAACTTGGTGTTTTAGATGATTCAGGGCCTGGTGGGAATGTGGTAGAACTCCTTGGTCTGTGGATATGAAATCACTGAAGTCTTGCCTGACATATAGGGGAGGCATTGTCTTTCGAAGTCTGGAATAAGAGCCGCTGTATTTAATCCACAGCGTGTTTCAACTCACCAGACATGACCTAACCACAAACCACACTTAAATCTTTGAGGACTGCAGCTTGATAGTTTTCAATTGATTTTCCTTTCAGCATTCCCATCAGCTGTCCACTCTTGCACAGACAACCTGCGTGTCTAGCCACCATTTGCATCGCTCACCCCGGCCTCAGACACTCCATGCTCCTGGCCTAATGCTGCCTCATTCACCATTGTGGCTGCATGAAGCTTCACTCATCTCAAGATCCTCCACGTAATCAAAGGATGCGAATATTGGCAAGTACGTACTCTCAAGTTATCAGCAGCAGCTCCACACCATCTGGTGGGATCGTGCTGATAAAAGAAACCTTTGATCTGACTAGTTAGCTTAGTTTAATCTGACCCAGTGAAGAGCTTTTTTCACTTTGTATTACTTACTTGACACCACTGCATAGGAGAGCAGAGGAAGTTGCAGGGGGCCTTGAAAGAGATGTGCAAAACCAAGATGGTTTTAGAAAGAGTAATAAGAGAAAAGTTTCTAGTTCCCCGAAATGCAGAATTGAAGATTAGGGCAAAGTCATGCGAGGAAACCTCTTTATTTTAAAGTAGGCTGTGGTTATGATCAGAGCCTGAAGAAGGGTCTCGGCCTAAAACGTCGACTGTTTACTTTTTTCCACCGACGCTGCCTGGCCTGCTGAGCTCCTCCAGCATTTTGTGTGTGTTGTTTGGATTTCCAGCAGCTGCAGATTTTTTTTGAGTCAAAGACAAGTTTATTGTGAAAGTTCAAAGTAATTTTTTTAAATCAAAGTACATACTGTATATGTTACCATACAGCATATAACCCTGAGATTCATTTTCTTGCAGTACTTCACAGTAAGTGCAAGAAACACAATAGAATCAATGAAAGACCGCCCCCAACAGGACGGGCAAAAAAAATCAATGAGCAGAAGACAACAAACTGTGCAAATACAAAAGGAAAATAATAATAATAATAATAAATAAGCAATAAATATCAATTCTTTTTGTAGGCTTTACATTTAAGTGTTCCCATACCAGGCAGAGATGCAACCAGTCAATATACTCTCCACCACACATCCAGAGAACTCTGTCAGAGTTTTAGATGTCATGCTGAATCTTCACAAACTTCTAAGAAAGTGAAGGTGCTGCTGTGCTTTCGTCATAATGGCACTTATGCACTGGACCCAGGACAGATCCTCTGAAGTGATAGCACAGAGGAATTTCAAGTCGCCGACTCTTTCCACCTCTGATCGCCTGATGAGGACTGGCTCATGGGCCTCCGGCTTCCTCCTCCTGAAGTCAATAATCAGCTCCTTGGTCTTGCTGACATTGTGTAAGCGGCTGTTCTGACTCTACTCGGCCAGATTTTCAATCTGCTCATTCTTCACTTTCTTTGATTCAGCCAATGACAGTGCTGTCATCAGCAAATTTAAAATATGGCGTTGGAGCTATGCTTAGTCTCATTATCACCAGTGTAAAGCGAGTAGATCGGGGGTCTAAGCACAACTCCGTGCGGTGCACCTTTGCCGATGGAGATCGTTGAGGAGATGTTGTTGCCAATCTGAACTGACTAGGATCTGCAAGTGAGGTAATCGAGCATTCGATTGCGCAAGCAGGTACTTGAAGCTTATTGATTAGCATTGAGGGAATAAGCACAATTACATATACACACAGGTGCAATGAAAAAATAACTTGTGGTAACTTCATGGGTGCAAAGCACAGCTTTCACAAGAAAAACATAAATTAATCATAAATTGATCATAAGTTATGCACAACTTTCACAAGAAAACATAGCTAGAACAATAAAAATTAACGCCATTTTAGTGCAAAGTGGTCAAGGTGGACATGGTATTGCTAAATTGTCATTAGATTTTTGCCAGTTGGTTCAAGAACCAAATGGTCAAAGGAAAGTAACTGTTCTTAAACCTGATCATCTGGAACTTCAAGCTTCTGTATCTCCTGCCTAATGGTATCTGCGAAAAGATGGCATGGCCTGGATGATTGCATGAAGTTGATAATATTATATTATATGAATAAAATCATCAGACTCAGAATCAAATTTAATGTCACTGGCATATATCGCAAAACTTGTTAACTTTACAGCAGTACTACTGTACAATGAAATACATGATAGATAAAGAAATAGAGAAAAAACTGAGTTACAATAAGTATATATATGCTTATTAAATAGTTAAGTTAAATATGTAGTGCAAAATAACAGAAATAAAAAAGTAGTGAGGTAGTACTCATGGGTTCAATGTCCGTTTAGAAATCGGATGGCAGAGGGGGAGAAACTGTTCCTGAATCACTGATTGTGTGCCTTCAGGCTTCTGTACCTCCTTCCCGACAGTAACAGTGTGAAGGGGGAATATTCGGGGTGGTGGGGATCCTGAATGATGGACGCCACCCTCTAAAGCACCACTCCTCGAAGATGTCTTGGATACTATGGAGGCTGGTACCTATGATGGGGCTGACTCATCTTACAAATTCCTGCACATATTTTGATCTTGTGCAGTAGCACCACCCCCCTGCCAGACAGTGATGCAGCTAGTCAAAATGCTCTCCACAATATATTTGTAGAAGTTTTTGAGTGTTTTAATTGACAAACCAAATCTCCTCAAATTCCTAATGAAATATAGCCGCTTTCTTGCCTTCTTTATAGCTGCATCAATATGTTATGTCCAAGTTTGGTCCTCAAAGATACTGACACCCAGGAACTTGAAATTGCTCACTCTCTCCATTTGTGATCCCTCTATTTGTGTTTCCACATCTTAACCTTCCTGAAGTCTACAATCAATTCTTTGGTCTTACTGACGTTTAGTGCAAGGTAGTTGCCGCAACACCACTCAACTAACTGGTATATCTTGCTCCTGCATGCCCTCTGAAATTCTGCCAACAACAGTTGTATCATCAGCAAATTTATAAATAGCATTTGAGTTATGTCTAGCCACACAGTCATGGGTGAAGGGAGTAGAGCAATGGGCTAAGCGCACACCTATGTGGAACACCAGTGTTAATTCTCATCAAGGTGGAGATGTTATTTCCAATCTGGTTAAAAAGTCAAGGATCCAATTGCAGAAGGAGGTACGGAGGCCTAGGTTCTGTAGCTTATCAATCAGGACTGTGGGAATGATGGTGTTAAATACTGAGCTATGGTCAATGAACAGCATCCTGGCATAGGTGTTTATATTGTCCAGGTGATCTAGGGCCATGTGAAGACCCATTGAGATTGCGTCTGCTGTAAACCTATTGTAGCAATAGGCAAATTGCTGTGGGTCCAGGTCCTTGCTGAGGCAGGAGTTGATTTTAGCCATGACCAACCTCTCAAAGCATTTCATCACTGTAGATGTGAGTGCTACCGGGTGATAGTCATTGAGGGAGCTCACCCTACTCTTCTTGGACCCAGGTATAATTGTTGTCTGTTTGAAGCAGGTGAGAACTTCCAATTATAGCAGTGAGAGATTGAAAGTGTCTTTGAATATTTCTACCAGTTGATTGGCACAGGTTTTCAGGGCCTTACCAGGTTCACCCTCTTGAAAGACAGCCTGACATTGGCCTCCAAGATAGAGGTCACAGGGTCATCAGGGATGCTGCATTGACCCTCATAGCTATGGTTTTATTCTCCCTTTCAAAGTGAGCATAAAACACATCAAGCTCTTCTGGTAGTGAAGCATCTCTGCCATTCATGCTGCTGGGTTTCACTTTGTAGGAAGTAACGTCGTACAAGCCTTGCCAGTGCATCCAATGTCACCTCCCACCTTGCCCAGAATTGTTTCTTGGCTCTTGAAATAACCCTCTGCAAGTCATATCTGGTTTTCTTATACAGACCTGGATTGACAGACTTAAAGGTCACAGATCTAGCCCTCAGCAGACTACAAACCTCTTGGTTCATCCACAGCTTTTGGTTTGGGAATGTACAGTAAGTTTTCATAGGCGCACACTCATCCACACAGGTTTTAATGAAGTCGGTGACAACTGTGACGTACTCATCCAGATTTGAAATGGGTCCCTGAACACAATCCAGTCCACTGATTCAAAGCCGTCCTGTAAGAGCTCCTGTGCTTCCCTCGTCCATACCTTCTTGTCCTCACTACTGGTGCTGCTGACTTCAGTCTCTGCCTATACTCAGGGTATAGGAGTGCAGCCAGGTGATCAGACTTTCCAATGTGTGGACGCGGGTTAGCACAGTAGGCACTCTTGAATTTAGTGTAACAGTGGTCCAGTGTGTTATTTCCTCTGGTATTACAGGTGATTTGTTGATAATAATTATTTAGTGACTCTATCAAGCTGGCCTGGTTAAAATCCCCCAAAATGATGGGGAAGGCATCAGGATGTGCTGTTTCATGCCTGTTGAATCTACAAGTTATGTAAAGGAATGTGGGTTCCAAAGGAATTGCCCATGTATTTCAACTATGGGAGGCCATAGCATTGATGCCAACAACAGCCTTGTAATTTTTCTTTGCAACTTCCGGTATTTGCAGACTTTTGCTTTTGTGATGGGGTCCGTTAGAAATTCAAACATACATTGTAAAACCCCATTGTCCGTGTCTGTAGCCATTTTCCCCAAATTCTCTTTTTGGGATGGAGATTCACTCATACAAAAAATGGTGCTATGGAGCTGGAACTTGATTCACCTTCCCCAGTTAAATCAACATGCAAGTTTATCCGCAGTGAAATTTACATTGTCCATCTGAAAAACGACAAGTTTTTATTGACTCACAGGGCTGTCAGGCTTTTCTAATTCCATTACCACAGAAGCCATGTTAATTTGAGGGCCAACACTCAGATCGTATCTTTTGTTCTCACTTGGACCTCTTGTAATGCCAAAAATGAAAACTGAAGTGTGCTTGACTGCTCTGCCTCTGGATGTCAGGGTCATGGTCATTGTCCTAAATTCAGAATCATTCCAGGCTGCTGCTGCTGACCTTTGCCATGTCCCATAGTTCCTGCAGCCAGTTTCATGAGGGAAATCACCCAATCTCCATAGTCAAGACAAAGAACTTTCATCCACTGTCCCTATTTTGCATGGGTATTTCTCCAGATTGCAGACTTCCCTGAAGTGTAGTCATCTGTAGAAATTGGTGAGCTCCTCTCAGAACTAGCTGACCTAGCCCTGATGGGTTTCAGTGGCCCTTGCATAAAGGGCAGACCTCCTGAGATCAGTGGCCTTCCAAGTCTATCTGAACCCTTAGAAGTGCTCATCTATTCCTCGTCTCACCAGTCCAGCATCCGTTCATCAAATAGCAGCCTATCCAAGCGCTGGGGATATCAGTAACATAGTGGTTAATGTGACACAATTACAGCTCGGGGCTTCGGAGTTCAGAATTCAACTCTGGTGTCATCCGTACGGAGCCTTTACATCCAACCATAGAATGCCTGGGTTTTCCCCGGGCACTCTGATTTCCTCCCACCGTCCAAAGACGTACTGGGCAGGTTAATTGGTCATTGTAAATTATCCCTTGATTAAGTTAGGGTTAAATCGGGGTTGCCGGGGGTTACTAGGGTTATGCGACTTGAAGTATTGGAAGGACCTATTCCGTGCTGTATCAATAATTAAAGGAATACAGTTTGTGTTGTTGATTGCCTGTTTAAGAGCTGCTTTCCATTATCATGTCTGCTGTGCTGTCTGTTAAGAACTGGTAGCACATCAGTAAGGAAGCAGCACTGCAGCCAGCAATTGTTCCAGTCTGATGCTGAGGGGTGGAAGCAGAGAGTGACCGTGACCTTGGCCTCCATGGGGGAATGCAGTCGACCACAGTTGTGCTTGAAGTTGTGGGACGTCAGGTCTCAATGAGGGCAAGAATTGCCAGTGTAGATTTTTGCCATTTAAACAGCACGACCTCAGAGAAAAGGCAATTCTGCGAATCTCGTTGTTTTGTAAGTAAACGTAAACTGTTGCTTTTGAGTCACAAGAGATTCTGCAGATGCTGGACATGTTGAGCACGATACAAAACTGCTGGAGGAACTGAGCAGATCAGGCAGCAACTATGAAAGGAATGGAGGAGATATCGAATCTGAGCCCGAAAAGTTGACTCTTTATTTCTGTCTATTGATGCTACCTAACCTGCTAACTTCCTCCAGCAGCTTTTATATGTTGTTTTTGAGATCAGTAAGGCAGCCACCATCATCCCCTCGCCCAAGTTGGCAACAGTAACATGCCTTAATTATTACCATCCATTGGCACTGACCTCAATGACAATGAAGTGATTTCAGTGGCTGGTTATGGCTTGCATTAAATCCCATCTTCCTGCTACATTGGAGCCTTTCCAGTCCACTTTTTGCTCAAATTGGTCCACAGATTCCGTACTCCACTCCACTCTATTCCACCAGGAACATGATGCCTCATTCACCAGGATGCTGCTTATCGACTTCAGCTCAATGTCTAATACGATCATCTCTCAGAAGCTGGTGGGCAAACTGACCTCGTTGGATCTCAACACCTCTCTCTGTAACTGGACCTTGGACTTCTTGACAGAAAGACCACAGTCAGTGCATGTTGGCAGCAACGTCTCTAGCTCCATCACACTGAGCACTGGCACCCTGAGGTCTATATTCCCAACCCACTGCTGTTCATGTTGCCATTGCTAGATCCAGTTCAAACTGAATCGCCAAGTAAGCTGATGACACAATGGTAGCTGGCTTCATTAACAACAACAACAAGGCAATGTAGAATCATGCGAGCACAATTTGAGTCTCAACATGGACAAGACCAAAGAGATGATTGTGGACTTTAGGAAGATGCAGACTGACCACTCCTCACTGGACTCTCCTTCGTAGAGCGAGTTAGGAGCACCAAGTTTCTGGGAGTGCACATAATGGACAATCTCACTGATCCATCAACACCACCTCTTAGGTCAGGAAACCACAACAGCATCTCCACTTCCTGAGAAGATAGAGGCAAGCAAGTCTCCCAATCCTAACCAATTTTTCAAAAGTACCATTGAGAGTGCCCTGACTAGCTGCATCACTACCTGGTACGGGAATTGCAAGGCATCTGACCGCAAGTCCTTACAATGGACTGCGAGGACTGCTAGAGGGATCATCAGGGTCTCTCTTCCACCCATCAGAGATATTTATCAGGAGCACTGTGCACAAGGGGCACTTAGCATTTTCAATGGTCTCTCCCATCTGTCCAACAATCTCATTGACCTCCTACCATCAGGCAGGATGTACCATGGCATTAGGACAAAGACTATTAGGATGGGAAACAGCCACCAGACCTTAAAACTACTGAATTCCCTGTCACCACCTAGGTCTCATCACACATGAAGCACCAGTACTTATTGGTGTACTTATCATAACACCATTACGATAATTTATGTCATAAATGCATCTTATTATTTGTTAGTTTATTTGTGGTAGTATTATTTTATATGTTTTGTGTGTGTGTGTGTTATGTGTACTGTGTTGCACAGCTAGGTCTGGAGGAATGTTGTTTTGTTCGGTGGTACTTATGTATACGATCAAATGGCAGTAAACTTGAACTTGACCTTGGAAATCTGTCTGTAGTTGAACTTTGTATGATGTGTTGATATTAATGTCACCAGGGGAGTTTTCTGTTGGGGAAAACGTGCCAGGGAGAATGCAGATCCTGCTGAGAAACAAAGAAACAAATTTCCCGAAGGATAACGAGAGACAGAAATTCCGTAAAACTACTCCATGAATTAGCCCATTTTAATCAACACAACAACATTTTCCTGGAGCCGGGGGAATTGATTGTGTCAGTTGTAGGTTGGCTCCATGTGGGGAAACCCCCATGGGACTGTTCTGCAGTTGTAGTTGTTGCTCTTGCTCTGGCTCTCAGAAAGAGTGTTTGGATGACCACAAAACCAAATAACTCTGCGGTGCAACTTCTCGGCTTGTGCAATTGTTTGATTTGCTCCTGAGCAATGCCAGGGGACAATTTTACTGGCAAAAGACACTAAAGAAATAGAAGTCATTCCCCACCTTTGAACAATTACAGTGCTCATGCCCTTTGCTCCTGTGTTATGCTGTCTATTCAGTCTTGTCTCATCTAGGCAAAATATTACTTCTGTGTGTCATGGGGCACTCTAGAAGGGCTGGACCCAGATGTGGAGGAACGGCAGGATCCCCAGGAAGAGAAACAAGCGGTCAGACCAACAGAGAAATACCAACAGAGTCTTGGAGGAGCAACTGAGCAACACCAGGACACAATTCATTACCCCCAGTACAATGACCCCGCAAAGGCACTGAATGAGAGTCCTCTTTAAATAATCATAGAATACAGGAAGCATGAGACAGCCACAATTAACTTGGCAAGATTTAACCGAAAACTCTAGTAGTTGCAAGCCGCAAGGCTCATGACGTTGTGTCCTTTTCCTTTGTCCTATTGTAAATGGCCGCTAGAAAATTAATCTCAGGGTGAGATATGGTGACATATGAGGGGTGATTGATATGTTCGTGGCCGAAGGTAGACGGAGTCAATTTTAGAAAACCTAGCACATTGATTTTTCAACATAGTCCCCTCTTACATTTACACACACAGTCCAGCGGTCGTGGAGCATACGGATCCCTTCTTTGTAGAAGTCAGCGTTTTGGACCTCCAGAAAGTGGGTCCACTGCAGGGATGATTGATAAGTTTGTGGCCTAGGGTAGAAACATAGAAAACCTACAGCACAATGCAGGCCCTTCAGCCCACAAAGTTGTGCCAAACATGTCCCTACCTTAGAAATTACAAAGCTTACTTATAGCCCTCTATTTTCCTAAGCTCCATGTACCTATCCAAAAGTCTTTTAAAGACCCTATCGTATCCGCCTCCACCACAATTGCCGGCAGCCCATTCCATGCACTCACCACACTTTGAGTAAAAAACTTACCCCTAACAACTCCTCTGTACCTACTCCCCAGCACCGTAAACCTGTGTCCTCTTGTGGCAACCATTTCAGCCCTGGGATAGCCCTCTGACTATGCACACAATCAATGCCTCTCATCATCTTATACACCTCTATCAGGTCACCTCTCATCCTCCGTCACTCCAAGGAGAAAAGGCCGAGTTCACTCAATCTACCCTCATAAGGCATGCTCCCCAATCCAGGCAGCATCCTTGTAAATCTCCTCTGCACCCTTTCTATGGCTTCCACATCCTTCCTGTGGTGAGGCAACCAGAACTGAGCACAGTACTCCAAGTGAGGTCTGACCAGGATCCTATATAGCTGCAACATTACCTTCCGGCTCCTAAATTCAATTCCACGATTGATGAAGGGCAATACACCATACGCCTTCTTAACCACAGAGTCAACCTGCTCAGCAGCATTGAGTGTACTATGGACTCAGACCCCAAGATCCCTCTGATCCTTCACAATGTCTGGAGTCTTACCATTAACACTATATTCTGCCATCATATTTGACCTACCAAAATGAACCACTTCACACTTATCTGGGTTGAACTCCATCTGCCACTTCTCAGCCTAGTTTTGCATCCTATCAATGTCCTACTGTAACCTCTGACAGCCCTCCACACTATCCACAACACCCCCAACCTTTGTGTCATCAGCAAATTTACTAACCCATCCCTCCACTTCCTCATTCAGGTCTTTTATAAAAATCACGAAGAGGGGGGGTCCCAGTACAGATTCCTGAGGCACTCCACTGGTGACCAACCTCCATGCAGAATATGACCTGTCTACAACCACTCTTTGCCTTATGTGGGCAAGCCAGTTCTGGATCCACAAAGCAATGTCCCTTGGATCCCATGCCTCCTTATTTTCTCAATAAGCCTTGCATGGGGTACCCTATCAAATGCCTTGCTGAAATCCATATACACTACATCTACTGCTCTACCTTCATCAATGTGTTTAGTCACATCCTCAAAAAATTCAATCAGGCTCACAATGCACGACCTGCCTTTGACCTGCTGACTACTCCTAATCATATTATACCTCTCCAAATATTCATAAATCCTGCCTCTCAGGATCTTCTCCATCAACTTACCAACCACTGAAGTAAGACTCACTGGTCTATAATTTCCTGGGCTATCTCTACTCCCTCTCTTGAATAAAGGAACAACATCTGCAACCCTCCAATCCTCCAGAACCTCTCCCATCCCCATTGATGATGCAACGATCATTGCCAAAGGCCCAACAATCTCCTCCCTCGCCTCCCACAGTAGCCTGGGGTACACCTCATCCGGTCCCGGCGACTTATCCAACTTGATGCTTTCCAAAAGCTCCAGCACATCTTCTTTCTTAATATCTACATGCTCAAGCTTTTCAGTTTGCTGCAAGTCATCACTACAATCATCAAGATCCTTTTCCGTAGTGAATACTGAAGTAAAGTATTCGTTAAGTATGTCTGCTATTTCCTCCAGTTCCATACACACTTTCCCACTGTCACACTTGATTGGTCCTATTCTTTCACATCTTATCCTCTTGCTCTTCACATACTTGTAGAATGCCTTGGGGTTTTCCTTAATCCTGCCTGCCAAGGCCTTCTCATGGCCCCTTCTGTCTCTCCTAATTTCCTTCTTAAACTCCTTCCTATTAGCATTATAATCTTCTAGATCTCTAACATTACCTAGCTCTCTGAACCTTTTGTAAGCTTCTCTTTTCTTCTTGACTAGATTTATTACAGCCTTTGTACACCAAGGTTCCTGTACCCTACCATAAATTCCCTGTCTCGTTGGAACGTACCTGTGCAGAACTCCACATAAATATCCCCTGAACATTTGCCACATTTCTTCCGTACTTTTCCCTGAGAACATCTGTTTCCAATTTAATCTTCCAATTTCCTGTCTGATAGCCTCATAAATCCACTTACTCCAATTAAATGCTTTTCTAACTTGTCTGTTCCTATCTCTCTCCAACGCTATTGTAAAGGAGATAGAATTATGATCACTATCTCCAAAATGCTCTCCCACTGAGAGATCTGACACCTGACCGGGTTCATTTCCCAATACCAAATCAAGTACAGTCTCTCCTCTTGTAGGCTTATCTACATATTGTGTCAAGAAACCTTCCTGAACACACCTAACAAACTCCACCCCATCTAAAGAAGGAGAATGAGTTATACAGCTCTCGTTACCTGCACGTGCAGTTCAACTCTTTGAGTGATTATGCAGGAAGTTTGAAGTTAACAACTCACCTGCTTCTACCTTAGACCATGAACTTATCAATCACCCCTGCTATGGAGCACTTTCTGGAGGTCCAATATGCTGACTTCTACAAAGAAGGGATCCGTATGCTCCACAGTCGCTGGACTAAGTGTGCAAATGTAGGAGGGGACTATGTTGAAAAATAAATGTGCTAGGTTTTCTAAAATTGACTCCTTCTACCCCAGGCCACGAACTTATCAATCACCCCTCGTGTATGTACTTTGAACTACAGCACAGAAAGGAAAACATTTTGCATTGTGGAACTTCAATAATGTTTAAATTATCACCGTTAAAATTATATTTTTTCTATTTTTGCAGTGGTATTGGTTTCACTGAAGTTTTGACCATGAAAGCAACAGCACTTCTGTGTATTTATTTCACTTTGCGTGTTAGTTACGGGTTATAAGCTTTCGTAGAAACATATAGTAAATTGTGGAAATGATCCAGAAGCGTCCATAAAATTCCAATAGAAAAAAATAATAACATTCTGCCACTCAGAGTTGTCAGTTCCGTTGCTGGGAACTCTTGAGCAACAGAACTGCCGCAGCAGTTCAGCCCACTCTGATATCCACTTGCACAATTCCACATGTTTTCAGAGCTCAATTCTATTTCTCCAAATGGTGGTTAATGCAGGCAGAGTGTCGGCCACAGGCACGGTTGTGTTTTATTGCTGTGAGGGCAAGGAGTGGGGAGTTTTGGAGCCTTACAGGCCAGACGAGGGTGGGGTGAGAATCAAAACACTGGCATGGGGGTGGGGGAAGTTAGCACGGGGACACTTTGAAAGATGGGGTCAAAGGCAAACTCTTTGTCACATGCTCAAGTACACGTTCAAGTAATTAAACACTTGCAGCAGCGTCACAGGCCCATAAGCAGCATTGACAAGAGAAACATAAATTATATACAGTGTTTACAAGGAGAAAGCACATTTGAAACAAAAAGAAACAAAGTCTGCTTTGGTGCAAGGTGATCGACATGGGCATAGTGTTGCTAAGCTGTAGGGTGGGTTCTGCGAGAGATTTATGAGGCCAGAGGGCTTGTTGATATTCTAGAGACTTGAGTGAACAGCACATTGTGAGCCCACGGTGGAGGTGGGGAAATGGCAGAGTCTACTGAGGGAAGCAAAGTGGGGAAGAACCAGAGGCCAAATGACGGCACCCAAGAGAAGTCTCCCAGTTTAATGTCAGAGTGATGACTCTTGTATTGAGCAAGTGTGAACTTCCCAAGGAAAATATGTCTTATGTTTTCCCACAGTTATAGTCATAGGGACATAGAACACTACAGCATGTCTAGTCCACACCGAGCTATAATCTTGCCTAGTCCCATCAACCTGAACCATATCCCTCCATTCTCCTCCCATCAGTTCACCTAGCCAATTTTCTCTTAAACATTGAAATCAAACCCACATCCACCACTTCAACTGGCAGCACGTTTCACGCTCTCGCTTCTCCCTCAGGTTGCCATTAAACATTTCACCTTTCACCCTCAACCCATGACCTCTAGTTCTAGTCGCACCAACCTCAGTGCATCAGTTACCGCCTGAAACACTGAAGCTGAAAATGCCTGGTCAAACTTCCCAAATCGCATGTTACAACTTGGAAATGATCTGAAGTACAGCTTAACTCCAGGTTAAATCAATTTCCACTCCCATGGTGCTGAGAAATAATAGCATCATGCAATCCAGTTTCTGGGCAAACAAGTTTAATGCTTGCTCACCATCACAGGTGAGGAATCAAACAGTGAGCTCTCTTGTTTCTTCTTATGATCTGGTAACACAGCACGGGGCTAACACTTGAGGGAGCTCTCAAGTTAGTTTTGGCACCCTCTTGAAATGAGCCGTGCAGGGCTGGAAAGTTTCAGCTCTGATTCTCCAGTGAGCAGTTAGTTGTTGCCAGTTGGTAAAACAAAATTCCTGTTCCTGGCTAATGGGATATTAAGCAGGTTTCCTGTTCCCTTTGAGGCGGGCTTGTGTATGAATGCGTGTGTACAGTGTGTGGGTGTGAGAAAGAGAGAGAGAGAGAGAGAGAGAGAGATGGAAATAGGTAGAGAGAGCAGGGTCAAGATTGAACGTAGTGCTCTCCATGATTGATGGGTGAGCTCCAAATCACTGTCCTTTCGCCCATTCATTTGGACAGTCTTCCGAGCGACAATTGAACCCATGCTCCAGGAAGACTGGAAGTGAGGAAAAATAGTTGGAAAAATGGAGGACATCTGAAAGGGATGATGTCTCAGGAAAGCAACATTCATCATTATGGACTCCCACCTGGGCTATGGCCCTTTCTTGATGCTGTCAGCAGGCAGGAGGCACAGGAGCCCAAGGTTCAGCAACGTTTTCTTCCCACTGCCCGCCCTCAGGTTCTTGAATGAACCTGAAATACCTTAATTCTACCTTGGACATTTGCCTCCGCTCACATTAATGTTGTGCTATCTCTGTTTATTATGTTGTGTGACTGATGTTAATTTATGTTTACATTATCTGCAATGTATTGTGCTGCTGCTGCAAACACTCATTCTCATGGTATTTATGTTCTGGCAATCTATGCTTATGACAATAAACTTGAACTTGAAGTAAAATTCTAAGTACAAAGGGGAATTGTAGAGGCAACTCATGAAGCGTTTGATGTCTCTGTGCCTGTAATCAATGAGGTTCAGAAAGCTTGTGGGGGTGGGGGGCGGTTCTCACTGAAGACTACCGGGTATTGGAAGTCCTGGACAGAGTAGAGGTAGAGAGTCTAGTGTCAGACTAATGGGACGTCCCTTTAAAACTGAGATGAGGAGGAATTTCTTCAGTCGGAGGTGGGAGGGGGGTGGTGGAGAATCCGCAGAATTTGCTGCCACAGAAGGCTGTGGTGACCAAGTTGTTGGGTGTATTTATGGCAGAGTTTCTTTATTGGTAAGGAGGTTAATGGTTACAGGGAAAAGGGGGGGGAATGGGGTTGAAAAGGAAATCAGTTATGATTGAATGACGGAGCAGACTCAGTGACCCAAATGGCCTATTTCTCTTCCTGTATCTTATGGTTCTATGGATGATGAAGGGGGCAGACTTGATTTACACTCAAAAGATGTGCAGCATTGGTGGAGAGAGAAAGCTCTCTCTATGGCTAGGGCTGGGAGGCCCAACATATTTTCAACCTCACTGGTTCTGGGAAATGTATTATATTTTTTTTGATCTGGACAGGCCCAGACTGCATTTTTTATGTAGATATGAGGAACCCCACTGTTCCTAATGATCCCTTAAAATTCTTCCATTGTTCAACAGTGACCTTCATCTTTAAAGCAGAAAGGCTTGTGGATGCCTCACAGGAGATTTAAGCTCATAATCAGGCCTGGTATTTTGGTGCAATACTGAGGCATGGTTGTGATGTTTAACTGAGTCTCTGTCTACCCCACTGAGTCACCCATGTCACTTCTTTGAAGAAAAACAGGTAATTCTCCTTTAACTGAAAGCAAAATACTGTAGATGCTGGAAACCTGACATAAAACCAGAAGATGCCGGAGATATTCAACAGGGCAGGCAACATCTATGGGGATGGAAGCCGAGCTGCATTTAGAGCTAATGTACACCTGGTCTGAAACAACAACTCTATTTCTCTCTCCTCTGGGAGTTAATGACTACAAATCATTCCCTTGTGTTCTGGCCAGCATTTCCCATAGTGACTACCTATGCACTCCCAATGTCTATTTGTCACTGAGTACAGGATGGATGGATCTTTACAACATCGATATAATTAGTCGTGTTAATGATAGATATACAATACTGTACAAAAATCTTAGGGCATATATATTCTAGAACTAGAATATAAAAGCAAGGATGTACTGTTGAGGCCTTATAAAGCACTGGTGAGGCCTCACTTGCAGAACTGTGAGTAGTTTTTGGCCCCTTATCTAAGAAAGTATGTGCTGACAATTGGAGGGGGTTCAAAGGAAGTTTGCAAAACTGATTCCTGGGATTGAAAGGCTTGTCATATGAAGAGCATTTGATGGCTCTGGGTCTCTACTCTCTGGAATTCAGAAGAATGAGGGGTGACCTCATTGAAACCCATCGAATGTTGAAAGGCCTCAATAGAGTGAATGTGGAGAGAATGTTTCCAATAGTTGGGGGAGTCTAAGACTAGAGGACACAGCCTCAGAATAGAGGGACGTACTTTTAGAATGGTGATGAGGAGGAATTCCTTAAGCCAGTGAGTGGTGGAATTCTTTGCCAGAGGCAGCTGTGGAGGCCAAGTCTCTATGTATATTTAAGGCAGAGGTTGATAGATTCTTGATTAGTCAGGGCATGAAGGGAAACGGGGAGAAGACAGGAGACTGGGGCTGAGAAGGAGAATGGATCAGCCATGATGAAATGGCGGAACAGACAATGGGCCAAAATGGCTTAATTCTGCTCCTATATCTTATATGCAGTCAGGGTGCCTACAACCTTTGCACAGTACTGTATTTGTCAAGGTGGAGAGGAGAGAGAGCAGTAAATCCGGTGGGAGCAGGGGGTGTTGGGAATGGCAAAGGTGGAGTCCTGCAGGAGGGGTGTGGGACAGGCGGCAGAGAAGCGGAGCCAGGGTCAGAGGGTGACACAGGTGCAGTCTCACCCAGCCTTGAGACACCAGGCAAGGTCATTTGACTCCATACAATTGACTTATTGATTATTACAGAATGTCTCTGGTCTTTCCTGCTCCCTCCCCTCTCCCACTCTCAGTCTGCAAGACAGACCCATATCAGAATCAGGTTTATCATCACTCACAAATGTCATGAAATTTGTTTTTTTGTGTGTGGCAGCAGTACAGTGCAATACATAAAATTACCTCAGTACTGTTCAAAAGTCTTAGGCACCCTAGCTATATATGTATGCAGGAATATATATACAGTACTCTAATATACTGTATGTATCCATGTGTATGATATGTCCTTAGCAGCCAGATGCAAATTCCTGCACACTTGAGATGTCTGGAGGCACTAAGAGATGCTGTATAAAAAGCATTTCCAGCATCTGCAGATTTTCTCTTGATTTATTAAGACGAGTTCTTTCTTTCATTGTTGACTAGTGATTCATTATATCCCAAATCACAAGTACTTAGTCAAAAAAATGTCCTCAAATCCAGCTTGCAACCATGTTTGGGTCACGGTCTATCCAATTGCTACTGTTTCTTTAATACCTCTCTCTCTTAAAAGATGGCAATGAAAGATTATTTATAGACTTATACGATCCCTGTGTTGACTTGACTCATCAAAAGATCTACTTCCTCTTCCCATGTTCCAATTTTATTATTGCTGTGGTAGTCAGTTAAACTTGATAGTTGCTTTGATTAATTGGAACAGACAGGAGCTTTTAGTTTCTGTCACTGACCTGCTGAGTGTTTTCTTCAGGGCAAAAAAAAGCACACAGCGCAGAAAGTAAAGTAGAGGAGTTTTGCCTGTCTGTCTGCACAGTCACTGTGACCCATCTCTTGTGTGAAAAAGATGTGATATGATTACCCCTTAAGGGGTAAAAGCCAGTGTCAAGTCAGGCCCATGCATTTGGTGAGCTTGTTGTAACTCCAGTGAGACTATTAGCAGCAAACAGGGAAACTGAGGAAGGTGCAGGAGAAGGGGTTGGGTTGGCAGTGGTGTGGGAGAGGAGTGATGCACTTGGGGTATCCTAACCAGGACTTGAATACAAAGCCCCCTGTGTGGAAGTAGATAATAGTGTTTTACACCACCGTGGGGGCAAAATCCCTGGGATGGTTGGTAGTGGTCTTCGCATTCTGGTTGAAGAACATTGCAACTGTCCAGTTCTTGTTGAAGAACACTGCCTTCATCTAGCCATCTTAGGCAAATGACAGCAAGGAGCAGGGAGAAGGTGGAGTTCATAGTTACTTGAACACAGCAGAGGCCACATCATCTGTTATTGATTTGCTGGAGATATGTGGGTTCTTACGGGAAGAGAATGCATTTGAAGAATTAAAAACAAATATCAATCTCCTTTTATTAAGTGATGTAGAGTCTGTGCTTGGGCCTGAAGGTGGAGGGTTGTGACCGTAGGATGTTGGAACTAAGTTCCCAGTGCAGTTTGAGACTGTTTTACTTGCAAGGAGAGTCCATGGGAGGAGCTGTGGAGCTGGCATCTAAGACGCCAAAAGAGCCTTTCAGAGAGTGTCAGCTAAAACTGCCGCATAAGCTAAATAGATTGAATTTTGAGATGAAACTTTGGAATAGACAAGAAACTGAGTGTTGAGCAAGATGAACATTAAGGAAGCAATGTTGGAGAAACTGTTTGGAACCCCCCATTTTTTCTCATTTATATTAAAGAGCTGGGTTTTGAAACTGAAAGCAGAAATGCAAAATGCCAGGCCAGCGAAAGGGAATAGGTGAGTCTGAAAGGTCATTTCTGGACTGAGTGTTATTTAATTTACAAGCAAGCTCATCAGTGAAAAATGTTCTAGTGGGTAAATTCAAGATGCTGAGGACTGGAGGGAAAAGGGGTAACATATGTTCTTAATAAATTGTATCAAAACGCTTTGGAATCTAATTGAAAATGAACACTATGAAAATTAATTAGTGGATTTGGCAGTGAACATAACTCAAAGAAACTCTTCTGGTTGGTCATCTCCTCTGGTTTGAGAATGAGTAATCCTGCTCTGGTTTTGGGCTGGCTGTGGAGTCTTGAGTGCTTTCTGCAGACTTTGTTTCAGATGTAGGAGGTGGTACATGATGAGATGAGGAAATGGGAAGCTGTGGGTGTGATGTTGTTTGCATTTGGTTTCACATGCCTTACCATAGAGACTTGGTGATCAATACTTTCCTTTCTTCACACCCATTCTACACTTTGCAGGGTTTCCGGTGGATTGGTTAGGATGCTGTATTTTTTTAGGGACTGTGAGAACATCCTGCATTCCCTGTGTAGTTGTGGCAGGCTGTCTGTCACCTCAATGAATGTCAGGGAGAAGTGTTTTTTTCAAATCGGTGTCTTAGAAGACAATTCCGATTCCTAGGACACATCATGCGGAAAGATGAACTAGAAAAACTCATACTCTCTGGAAAGATTGAGGGGAGCAAACCTAGAGGAAGACGTCGGCTTATGTATATCAAAAGCATAGCCAGGTGGCTACACATTGAGGAAATGGAAGTCATCCGAAGAACGAAGGATAGATATATATGGAAAACCATGGTCACCAAAGTCCACATCGGATATGGTACCTGGACAGTCTTAGAAGTGACTTGCCGATGACATGAGTTGCCCAGCAAAAACAAGACGAAGACCTGAGATAAAACGCTGACATCAGCTGCCTGCTCTGTCAACAGGTCTGGAGCCAGGGTTGATGGAAGTTCTGTAGTGATCTCTAAAGTAGGCTGTCATGACTCTGGAATGAAAGAGGCCTACAGCAATCTTCCTTCCATTGTCAGGTCAGAAGCAGATGTGCTTGGTGATGAGGGTACCATGCGCAATTCCATTCAAAATCCACTCCTGTCCACCTGGACACCATTTAGGCATCGGAATCAGAATCAGGTTTATTATCACTGACGTACGTTACGAAATTTGTTGCTTTGCCACAGCAGTACAGTACAATGCACGATAAATTAATAGAGGTTACAACAAGACATATATAGAAATAAATAAAAAGAGCAAAAACAGTGAGGTAACGTTAACAGTCATGGACTGTTCAGAAATCTGATGATAGAGGAGAAGAAGCTTTTTATAAAACATTGAGTGTGTGTCTTCCGGTGCCTGTACCTCCTCCCTGATGGCAGTAATGAGAATAGAGCACATCCTGGATAGTGAGGGTCCTTAATGATGGATGTCACCTTCTTGAGGCATTCCCTTTTGGAGATGTCGTTGATGGTGGGAAGGCTAGTGCCCATGATGGAGATGGCTGAGTTTATAATATCTGCACTTTTACCAATCCTGTGCATTGGTGCCTCCTCACCAGATGGTGATGCAACCGGTCAGAACGTTCTGCACATTACATCAATATGTAATGCCCTGGTAAAGGTTTTACTGCTAATGTTGTAGGGTGGTTCATGTATCGGTCTTTCTGTAGAAGCAGTGTGTTCTGCTGGAAGTGTTTGGGTTACCGTTAAAGATAAAGGGTGCTTAGGAATGTGTGTGTCATCCGATCAGGAGAGTGGAACTGGGAGAAGGTTCTAGAGAACGCTGGGGTAGCAGTTTTTGCGACAAGCCCTGAGGTGGGTAAAGGTCTGTTTCAGCGGAAGATGGAGAGAGAAGGAGCTCGAAAGAACCGGCTGTAGGATTCAATCCGGTGGGAATGTGCAATCTGATGTAGCCCAAGAGGGGATCTTTTACCAGGGAGCGGTAAATAGGAGTTGGTGCAATGAGTACGCATCGGACAATGGCTTTTGAATATCTGAGCTCCACCTGTGCACATTTGACTGTTTAATTATAATGGGCCCTTTTTGTTTTTTTCTTTACTTTTTTTAATAACTCCTTGGTTAAATTAACGTTCATAAGTATACTCTCTTTACAATTGTATACAGTGTATGATCTGTTATCTCTTGCCGATGGGCAATTGCATGGGGCATTGAATCACACAGTATTCACACAAACTGGGGTTTGGGTGGGTGAGACACCCACAACCTCAAAGGCTTAGTGGGACCAAAGTCAGATACACCCCAGACGTGCGGAGCCTGGGAACGGTGGTTTTCCTGCCGTGGAGTCCAGTGGCCGTTAGCAAGGGCTAACGAGCTGCATACCTAGAGACGCCCAGTAAAAAGGGGCTTCAGATGGAATTATCGCGAGTCTTTGGTGACATACCACATTTCCTCAAACCCCCAATGAGGTACAGCCACTGGCGTGCCTTTTTCATGATTGCATCAATATATTGGGGCAGCTTAGAGTCTCTGAGATGTTGTCGGCCAGGAATTTGAAGCTGCTCACCCTTCCCACTGCTGACCACCACCCCCCCCCACCCAACCATGAGGACTGCTGTGTTCTTGCAACCTCCTCTTCCTGAAGACCATAGTCAATTTCTTGGTCTTGCTGATGTTAAGTGCAAAGCAAAGTTGTTGTTGCAGCTCCACTCATCCAGCTGATTTTCCTCTCTCATGTATGCTTCTTCATCACCATGTGAAATCCTACCAACTGTTGAGTCACTGGCGAATCTATAGGTGGTGTTTGAATAGGTAACACGGAGTGTGGCTTGACATAGATGGCATAGGATGATAAGTAGTTTAGTTCCCACATCATCAGGTTCAGGGACATTTGTTACTCTTCAACCATCAGGCTCCTGAACTGGTGTGGGTAACTTCACTCACCACAACTCTGACCTGATTCTACAACCTATGGGCTCGCTTTCAAGGACTTTTTACAACTCGTTTTCTCACCATTGTTCTTTCGCACACTTTATCTTCCTTTGCATGTTGGTTATATGTGAGTCTTTATGTATAATATTTTTGTAAATTCTATTGTAGTTCTTTATTTTCCTGTAAATGCCTGCAAAAACTAAATCGCAGTATGGTGTATATTAGCATACATAAACTTCGATAATAAGTTTACCTTGAACTTTGAAGTGGTATTTGAGATTCACATCAAGCACTTGCCAGTTAGTGACCAGCAAGAGGTCTAACCACCCATCCAGGATATTCCCCGGCTTTGTCATTGCTGAATCCCCAGCACTGAACATCAGTGAATTGTGAGATAGGGATAGAAAGTGATGGTTGTTTGAAGGGGTGGCGTTCGGTGTCTTTGCCTGAACGGATCAAAAGTGAGAAGGGAGATGGGAACCTATGCTATGTTGGTTAGGGTTATGGGGAGAGGAGAGTTAAAAGTTCAAAGTTCAAAGATCAAAGTAAATTTGTTATCAAAATATGTACATGTTACCACGTTGGGTTGTTGTTCGTCCATCGTTGACGTCGATGAGGACCTCGACACCATTATGATGGTGTCGAGACTAGCGCGTGATTTGGATTTAAGTGAGGGAGAGTTGCGGAGCGTCAGCCTCACTCTCTCTTCCCAATTCCCATCTGGATCCAGTGGCAAGACAGAGTCTAGACGGCTGGAGATGGGACTAGGCACAGTGGATGACCAGGATGTCTTCTGTGTCTTGTCCTGCTTTACACGTTCCACGACGCTTGCAGAGACCGCCTTCTTGACCGTTGGACCTTCCATAGGTCTCATCCGCTCAATCCGCCGGAGTCTGTCTTCACATGCTGGGATAGACAACTCCCTATCTCACCGAGGGTTTGAGACCCGTCAGCTACCCTCACCTGGTTTAGCCGGCTTGTCGAAGCCATTGCCCGGGGTGTGGCCGCTGTCGCATGCAAACATCTACGGGGAGCCACAGGTGAGAGCTGAGTGCCAGGTGGGGACCAAAGGTGGACTAACCGCCCTGAAAAGGACGCGACATGTTCCCCCACCAGAGGTGCTACCCCTCCCTGACACCCCATGTCACCATGTACTACCCTGAGATTCACTTTCTTACAGGCATTCACAATAGAATGAAGAAATGCAATAAAATCTATGAAAAACTACATACAAAGATTGACAATGAACCAATGTGCACAAGAATGAGCAAATAAATAAATAGATGCATAAATCAATAGATAGAAAAATAGAAACATACATAATACTGAAAGCGGGAGTTGTAGAGTTGAGGTTGAAAGTGAGTCTATTGGTTGTGGAATCAGTGCAGAGTTGAAATGAGTGAAGATATCCAGGTTGGTTCAGGAGCCTGATGGCTAACTGTTCTTGAACCTGGTGGCATGGGAACCAAGGCTCCTGCGCCTCCTTCCCAATGATAGCAGCGAGAAGAGAACGTGGCATAAAGGGTGTGTGTTCTTAATGTTGGATGCTGCTTTCTTGTGGGAGCACTCTTTGTAGGTATAGAGTTGCAGAAAGCACTTGCCTTTCGGGTTCTAATCCAACTCCTTTGCATCATGGTTCAAGGAGTAACCAATAATGATATCCCTATGATGCTACAGAAAGGATATCTGCACAAGAAATGACATCATACACTGCTTGACATGGACATTGCATCATGCTTGCAAAGCCAAGTCTCTCTAGGAAGTGGTGGTTTTTGAATTTTACTCCAAGTGAAATAAACAGTGTTACAAGATTCCATGAAGATTAATGGCTGAGAAAGGGGGAATGGAAATTTCTAGTAAAGTTGGACTATTTGAGCTCCTACCTCCTTGTCTATATTGTCATTTTGTGAAAGATTTGGAGACAATAAACTCCACAGGCTGAGATTGACATTACCAGACAATTACACACACAAACAGACTTTTGCATATTTCCTGCCGCAAGCCTTTGTTCTCCTGGGTGTTCTGCTGCAACCATGAAAAATAGACAGATTACGCGCAAGCTGTTTATCCTCAGGTGTCGGCAGTTTCAAAGGATGTCATGTATAACAAAGGAAAGTCAAGATTCTTTTATCTAAAGCTGTTTATAGTGGTGCTGCTTTAGTTTGGATCACAGCAGATGGGTGTCCATAAGCCAGCTTCCAGCATTTATACTCTCAACTAAATCTCCCTTTTTATAGATGGAATTGTTCCACTAGATTCCAGTCTAGATTTAGTGGCATAAACATGGGATATATGTATATCAGTCTCCTAGAATCAGTACTAACTAAATGCCAGCTTAAAGCAGGGACCCAGGAGAGCGCCGATCAAACAGAGAGCCATGACCATCTCCTGTCTGCAGCTGCTGCAGTTTAAGGGCTGTTGCCTGTTATATGCCAAAGAGTAGTGATTGATTGATGGGCTGCGTAGCTGGAATCTGGCTCTATATGTTTGTAGAATTAAATGAACACCCAGCAAGGTTTGCAGGATCTCTGACACCTTGAAGATTACATGCTTTCTATTTGAGATGCAGTTGGTATCATTGTCATACCCTGGGTGATCCTCCTTGAACATGAAAGAGACTAGGGACTGATCTCATTGACCCCTGGCGTGCATTAAGCAACTCCATGTGAACATGGAGACATGTGGCTCCGAACCTCATTGTGCGACCCGGCTTATTTTTATCTGGCTTTTTGCCTTCACTCTGCCTACACTGTGCTGTGGCTGTCACCCGTTATCCCTCGTGACTCTTTTCACAGATTTATGTCTTCTATGGGTCCTTACAGGTTCAGGAACAATTATTACACCACAACCATCAGGCTCCTGAACCAGCATGGTTAACTTCATTTACCTCAACTGTGATCTAATTCCGCAACCTTCAGACAATTGCAAGGGCTCTATAACTCATGTTTTTTCTCCAGTATTGTTTATTTGTTTGTTTGTTTATTTATTTATTGACAGGCAGTGCGG
Organism: Mobula birostris; assembly: GCF_030028105.1. Classification (NCBI taxonomy): domain Eukaryota; kingdom Metazoa; phylum Chordata; class Chondrichthyes; order Myliobatiformes; family Myliobatidae; genus Mobula; species Mobula birostris. Next base: position 122,051,492 of record NC_092379.1, on the reverse strand, counting down.
AGGAGGCCCTTCCAGCCCTTCGAGCCACGCTACCCAGCAATCACCCAATTTAATCTTCACCTAATCATAGGATTATTTACACAGACCAACTAACTTACCAACCAGTATGTCTTTGGAACATGGGAGGAAACTGGAGCACCCAGAGGAAACCCACATGGCCACAATCCTTACAGCAGGGGTGTCAAACTACAAGCCCACGGGCCGGAAGGGGTCCAATCCAGTCCACGGGATGATTTGGGGGAAAGAAAAGTACATTCACGACTATTTATTATGTATCTGTATGGCAGCCGCTCTCTCTCCCACCGCTGTCTGTGCCGCCTGCTGTGCCGGCTGCTTGTTGTGTGTACTTAGAAAACAGTAGGCGGCAGTTAACCACCCGCTGTGCGTAAGCACCTATCACCCTGCACTGAGGACCACTAGGGCCCCACTTACGTCGTCAGACACAGTATAAATGCACAGAGTACTCAGGTCAGTAACACCTGTAGCAAGGCTGAGACTGCTTGCTGCTGTGGTTCAAAATGCTTTCCAAGAAAAGAAAAGTTGACATCGAAGGTCGGATATTCAATGATAATTGGAAAGATCGTTTTTTCTTCTGTGAGGTCAATGGCAAACCTATGTGTCTGATATGCTCACAACAAGTGGCTGCGGCAAAAGAGTGCAATATCAAATGACACTATGAGACATGACAAGGAGAAAAATATGACAAGTACACAGGACGACTCAGAAGGCAAAAGATAAACGAGCTTGAAGCAGCTCTGAAAAAACAGCAATCAGTATTCACCAAAAGTCGAAAGACTCATGATAGAGCTGTCAAGGTCAGCTATATTATTGCCAACAACAACTTTCTTGTATCCTGCGACTGTAAGTTAATAGCAATCATAAAAATAATGCTTGCAAGGCAATCTTCTTAAGAAACGAAATTCGTAAAGTGAAACACTTCGTAGTTATAGCAGAGATGTGACACATGAGAGCAGGTTGAAAAAACGAAGGCAACGAAAGCTGTGGGAGCACGCGTGCGTGCGTTCGCACGCGCACAACTGATCCGGCCCGCATGAAGTTGCATTTTGCCCAATCCGGCCCATGACCTAAAATGAGTTTGACTCCCTTGCCTTACAGACAGCGGTGGAAAATGAACAGGGGTCACCGGTACTGTAAAGCGTTGTGCTAACCACTATGCTACCATGCTGCCTTTTATGTGAACAACTTTTATTCTTTTGCACATTGGTTGTTTGTCAGTCTTTGTTTATGTATAGATTTTTATAAATTCTTCTGTTTTTTTTAAATTTTCCTGTAAATGCATGCAAGAAAATGAGCCAATATAGTATATGGTTTCATAAGCGTACTTTGATAATAAATTTACTTTACGTGACTGAGTGATTGTGCATTCACTAGCCTGCAGACTCTCTGATTGCACATGCAGTCCTCATTACAGCCTTGACCAAGTGATAATTCTGTAGGTTAACAGCAACAGAGCTTTGTACAGCAGGAAGGTTTCAGATGTGAAATTTGAAATTCATAACATTAAGAACAAATGCAAATGTACCAACATAGCAATATCTGTAACACATCAGTGATATCTATAACCTTTGATAAAACCTTGCTAGCTTTGACAAAAAGAGAAGCCCATATCAGGAGAAATGTGATTTGTCAACATTAATAGGAATTTGTGTGGGAGTGGGTACTCAATTGTCCGTCACTGGAGGTCTACTCGCTGTTGAGGTTTCACCATATCTCATCAGATCTGACCAGGTAAATGCAGGTGGGCAGGGGTCCATTGGGTGGACTGGACCCAGCACCACTCAGCACATCATCTTCAGATGGGAGAGATAAAGTTTAATTGGGATCAGGTCAGGGTCTAGCTGTGCTGGCCAAGTGCCTTGCCTTACTACCATCGGGCAGGAGGAACAGAAGCCTTGGGTCTCACACCACCAGTTTCAGGACTGGTTCTCCGTATCCACAAGAAACACTGCCACAGAAAAGCAGCTCCAGCATCAAAGATCCTCACCACCCAGACCATGCTCTTTTCTCGTTGCTGCCATCAGGTAGAAAGTACAGGTCTCACAGCATCAGGTTGAAGAACAGTTACTACCCCTCAACTCTTGAACAAAAGGGGATAACTACACTCATTCTATTTCTGGTGTTCCCACAACGGATGGTCTCACGTTAAGGATTCTTTATCTTGTTATTTCATGCCCTTTCATTTCATGTTATTTCATACTTGTTATTTATCCATATTTACATTTGCACAGTTTGTTGTTCATTGATCCTGTTTACAGTTACTGTGCTATAGGTTTTCACACAGCTAAAAGAAGCTCTAGGTTGTATGTGGTGATATGTATGTACTCTGATAATAAATTTTACTTTGAACTTTGAACAGTTATTACCCTACAACCATCAGGCTCTTTGACTGGCGTGGACAACTTCAATCACCACTAATCTGAACTGATTCTATAACCTGCAGATCCACTTTCAAGGACTTATTACAACTCATATTCTCAATGTTACCTTTATTTGCACAGTTAGTCTTCTTTAGCACATTGATTGTAAGTCTTCGTTTACGTATGCTTTTTTTAAATTATATTCTATTTAATTTTTTTTTACCTGTAAATTCCTGCAGGGAAATGTAGTATACAGTAACACAAATTTACTGTGAATGCTTGAACTTTTGACTCTCAATAGCTTGATTACAACTGACAAACAACTTCCTGGCACTTGCAGTAGAAATAATCTAATATACTATTGGAAGTCTATTTAAGCAAGATCTTCAAAGTGAAAGGGAGTAAATTATCTGAACAGACGTACAAAATATAACTACTATCAGGGCATGGGATCACATTGAAATTCAGACTGATGAGCATTCGGTGGGAAATCATCCACCAGGAAACCCATGAATGAAGCAGTTTGAATTCTCCCTTTAAGTTCTTTCAGGCAAACAAAGCTGTTCTATTGGGTAGATATCTTAAGAGAAGGCACCTCTTTGAAGATTAGGCCTACGCTCGTGCACAGCAGTTGATTCAAGCCCACATTTATCAGTGGTGATCTCACTGAAGGAGCTTTGTTAAAATGACAAAAAATGGGGTTTTCTATAATTAGTGTAATTGCTTTCAAGTTTAACATGATCGAAGCTTTGTGCAGTGCAGACACTTCATTCATTTTGCACAAGCACCTGCAGTAGAGTAACGTCCCCATTTATTTGGGACCAATGGTGGTGCTACAGAATTGCAACTGGGTTAAATCGGTCAATTCTTCCGAGCGCAGATTTCCCATCACCATTAGATATTTATAGTACTCAGTGCAATTTGACACCTCTCGGAATAAAATGGAGGCATACAGTGAGTAGTATAAAGGCACAATAAATACATTAGAAATATTTTTGTGCAATACACAAAAGCAGTTTATCAAGCACCCAAGTGGGTTCTTTCCTTGACATCACCAGAATCAAGTTTATTATCACTGACGTCATTAAATTTGATGTCTTGCCACAGCAGTACAGAACAATACATTCAAAATGTACTATAAGTTACAAGAAGAAATATAATAAGTAAATAGTGTAAAAAGGAAGGTAGTGTTCATGGGTTCATGGGCTGTTCAGAGCTCTGATGGTGAAGGGGAAGAATCTGTTCCTAAAAGTATTGAGTATGTGGCTTCAGGCTCCTGTATCTCCTCCCTGATGGTAGTAATGAGAAGAAGCCATGTCCTGGGTGTCACCTTCTTGAAGCATTGCATTTTGAAGATGGCCTTGATGGTTTTGAAAATGACTGCATTAAAACCTATGTATGCCTACGAGAACTTACAGTACATCCCCAAATCAAAAGCCGTGGATGAACCAGGAGGTTCACAGTCTGCTGAGAGCTCGATCTGTGGCATTCAAGTCTGGCTGCACAGGTCTGCACAAGAAAACCAGGTATGACTTGCAGAGGCAAACAACAGGAATTCTGCAGATGCTGGAAATTCAAGCAACACACATCAAAGTTGCTGGTGAACGCAGCAGGCCAGGCAGCATCTGTAGGAAGAGGTGCAGTCAGGACGAAGGGTCTCGGCCTGAAACGTCGACTGCACCTCTTCCTACACATGCTGCCTGGCCTGCTGCGTTCACCAGCAACTTTGATGTGTGTTGCATAACTTGCAGAGGGCTATTTCAAGAGCTAAGGAACAACTCCGAGTGAGGCTGGAGGTGACATCAGATGTACATCACTCTGGCAGGGTTTGCAGGCCATTACTTCCTACAAAGTGAAGCCCAACATTGTGAAAGGCAGCGATGTTTCACTCCCAGATGAGCTCAATGATTCTTATGCTGGCTTCGAAAGGGAGAATAAAGCCACAGCTATGAAGATCCCTGCAACACCTGGTGACCCCGTGACCTTTGTCTTGGAGGCCGATGTCAGGCTGTCCTTCAAGAGGGTGAACTCTTGCAAGGTGACAATGGAGTTCCTGGTAGGGTCCTAAAAACCTGTGCCAACTAACTGGCGGGGGGGGGGGGTTCCAAGACATTTCCATCTCTCATTGCTACGGTTGGAAATTACCACCTGCTTCAAAAGGGCAACAATTATACCAGTGCCCAAGGAGAGCAGGATGAGATGTCTTAATGACTATTGACCAGTAACATTCATATCAACAGTGATGAAGTGCTTTGAGAGGCTGGTTATGGCTAGAATCAACTCCTGCCTTAGCAAGGACCTGGACCCACTGCAAATTACCTATCACCACAATAGGTCTATGGTGGACATGATCTCAATGGCTCTCCACATGGCCTTGGATCACCCGAATAATACAAATACCTATGTCAGGAAGCTGTTTATCGACTACAGTTCAGAGTTTAACACCATCATTCCTGCAATTCTGATCAAAATGCTGCAGAACCTGGGCCTCTGTACTTCCCTCTGCAACTGGATCCTCATCTTCCTAGCTGGAAGCCCACAATCTGTGCAGATTGGAAATAACATCTCCACCTCGCTGACAATCAACCTCAGGGAGGTGTGTTTAGCCCACTGCTCTATTCTCTCTGCACCCTTGCCTGTGTGACTTGGCGTAGCTCAAATGCCATCTGTACATTTGCTGATGATACAGCCATTGTCGGCAGAACTTCATTAGGTGACAAGAGGATGTACAGGAATAAGATATACCAGCCTGTTGAATGGTGACGCAGCAACAACCTTGCACTTACTGTCAGTAAGATCAAAGAGCTGATTTAGACTTCAGAAAGGGTAAGTCAAGGGAACACATACCAGTCTTCATAGAGGGATCAGCAGTGGAGAGAGTGAGCAGTTTCTAGTTCCTTGGTGTCAATATCTCTGGGGACCTAACCTGGACCCAACATATCAATGCAGCCAAAAAGGCAAGACAGCAGCTATATTTCATTAGGAGTTTGAAGAGATTTGGCTTCTCACCAAAAGCACTAGCAAATTTCTATAGGTGTAGCATGAATAGCATTCTAACTGGCTGCATCATCTTCTGTCTGGGGGGTGGGCAACTGTACAGGATTGAAGTAAGATGCAGAGAATTGTAAAATTAGTCAGCTCCATCATGGGCACTAGCCTCTGTAGTATCCAGGACATCTTCAAGGAGTGGTGCCTCAGAAAGATACTGTCCATCATTCAGGACCTCCATCACCCAGGAGATGTCCTCTTCTCATTGCTACCATGAGGAAGGAGGTACAGGAGCCTGAAGGGACACTTACTGTATACTTACTGTAACTCATAGGTTTTTTTCTCTCTAGTATTAGGTATTGCATTGTATTGCTGCCAGAAAATTAACAAATTTCAGGACATATGCCAGTGATATTAAACCTGATTCTGATTTTGATTCTGGGGGCAGGCTAGTAAACATGATGGAGTTGGCTAAACCCTCAGCAGGTTTTTCTGATCCCCTGCATTGGCACCTTCATAGCTGAGAGTGGTGGGTTCCTGGGATGACGGCAGAGGCAAATATGACTGAGGAATTCTAACAGCTCTTAGGTGGGCACATGGATGTGCAGAAGATGGAAGGAAATGCTCATTGTATAAGCAGAAAGGATTAGCTGAATTGGTAATTAATTAATTACCAATTTAATTAGTCCAGCACAACACTGGGGGCTGAAGAGCTTGTACCTGTGCTGTATTGTTTTATGTTTTATGTTCAATCAAATTGCTCTTGGGTTTCCATGCATGTGATATCCTTCCTCATGAGGGAGCTTGGTCAAGTCTATCAGAATACTGTGCATGATTGGGTACCACTAATTCAAAAGGGCATTTACATGCGTCGGACCACAAAATGACATGCGCCGTTCCTGCAGAAGCACAACTTCACCACAACACACGAAGGCCTGCTTCATCAAACCCTTATGTAGTTTTGCCTGACCTGATGTCTAAGGTGACGGACAATGCGGAATCAGAGGCATTTAGAGTTGGAGGCTTACAGAGTAAGTGAAGAACGACATCTTATACAAGTAGGAATTAGAGTTTCTAGGCAAGATTTTGCTTGACTATGAGCCAGTGTAGGACAGTTATACACAAGTGATGCATGAGTGGGCTTTGGTGCTAATCAGGAGATAGACAGCCAAGGTTTAGATGAGCTAGGAATCAGTCATTTTGTATTGTAAGAACCATGCCAGTCAACTTGAGAACAAACTGGAAAAATGGGCTGAAAACTGGCAGATGGAATTTAATGTAGACTAGTGTGAGGTGTTGCAATTTGGGACGACCAATCTTACTCAGTGAGCGGTAGGGCACAGAGGAGTGCGATAGAATAGAGGGATCTGGAAATACAGGTCCATAATTCTTTGAAAGTGGCATCACAGGTAGCTGGATTGCAAGGAAACGTTTTGGCACATGGTCGCCATTAATCGATGCATTGAGTACAGGAGTTGGGATGTTATATTGAAATTCTATAAGATGTTGGTGAGGCCTAATTTGAAGAATTGTGTCCAACTTTGGTCACCTACCTACACGAAAGATGTCAATAATATTGAAAGAGTGTAGAGAAAATGTACAAGGATGTTGCCAGGACTTGAGGACCTGAGTTATAGGGAAAGGTTGAATAGGTTAGAACATTATTCCCTAGAAAACAGAAGATTGAGAGGAGATTTGATAAGGTGTACAATATTACGAGAGATATAGATAGGGTAAATAAGCTTTTGCCATTGAGGTTAGATAAGACCAGAACTAGAGATCACAGGTTAAGGGTGAAAGGTGGAATGTTGAAGGGGAACATGAGGGGGAACTTCTGTCAGATGCTGGTGAGAGTGTGGAACAAGCTGCCAGAGCAAGTGGTGGATGTGGGTTAGATTTCAACACTTAAGAGAAATTTGGATGGGTATATTGATTGCAGGAGTATAGAGGGCTATAGTCCCCGTGCAGGTTGATGGAACTAGCAGATTAATAATTCGACACAGACTAATTGGGCTAATTGGTCTGTTTCTGCGCTGTGTTCAATGACTCTATGACACAGCAAATTCCCACAAATACCGAGGAGATCATGATCAGATTCTTTTCCTAGGTAGTATTTGACAGTTTTTACTAGGCAGTAGGGCACAGAAGTGTAGTGGTGATCGTAACATTTTATAGGCATCCATTAGTTTCGTGAGACCATAGATTTGCGCGTTGGAAGGTTTCCAGGGCACAGGCCTGGGCAAGGTTGTATGGAAGACCGGCAGTTGCCCATGCTGCAAGTCTCTCATCTCCACACTACCGATGTTGTCCAAGGGAAGGGCATTAGGACCCATACAACTTGGCACTGGTGTTGTTGCAGAGCAATGGGTGGTTAAGTGCCTTGCTCAAGGACACAACACGCTGCCTCAGCCAAGGCTCGAACTAGCGACCTTCAGATCACTAGACGAATGCCTTAACCACTTGGCCACATGCCAACATCGTAATATTTTACAGTGCAGCAACCAGAGGATTAGCGTTTTCTCACCACTGACTCTAAGAAGTTCATAAATTCTCCATGTGGCTGCGTGGATTTCCTCCCACATTCCAGAGGGGAACAGGTTAGGGTTAGTAACTTGAGGGTGCACTACGCTGGCACTGGAAGCACGGCGACACTTACAGGCTGCCCCCAGCACATCTTCAGGTTGTGTTGGTCATTTTAAAGGAAAGATTAGCTTTATTTGTCACACGTACATTGAACCATCGAAACATCCAAACATAACAGCAAAATGCGTCACCTACTTCATTGCTTGCTAATTGCTGGGGACAGCCCACAAGTGTCACCACGCTTCCGCCAGCAACATAGCATGCTCACAACTCACCGACCATAACCGTGCGTTTCTGAAATGTGGGAGGAAACCGGTGCACCTGGAAGAAACGCAGGTGGTCATGGGAGAACATACCAAGCCTTGCAATGGCAGGATTAGAGTGATACAAAATGAGGTGGATCAGAGGGCAAAGTTAGTTCTAGAGTTCATTGCATCAGCTCAAGTACTTAGAACTGACTGGAAATCTCACACCTGTTAGTAGATACATAACTGTGACACAAAGTCATCAGGTTCACTCCTCTAGCTTTCATCAGTCAGCAAGGTCTTGAGGAATCAATCTGTTTGATTGCAAGAGACTTCAGTCTGGGGCACAGGAGGTCTGACATGACTTGAATGCCCATTGCTGTCTGAGAGGTTTCAGGTCACAGGTCACAGGTCACAGGTGCACATCTTAAAAAACAGCAGTGAAGGAGAAAGATGTGAAACAAAATGCTTTGTTAAGTGCGGAAAGAGATTTCAAGATCCCAGATGGTGATGAGGACAAATACAAGAGTGAGATAAATCAGCTTTTTTCGAGTGGTGTGCGATAGCAACCTTACACTTAACACCAGCAAGACCAATGCACTGATTGCGGACTTCAGGAAGGGAGAGTCGTGAGAACACCAGCCCTCGTTGAGGGATTGGAGGCGGAAAGGCTGAATAGCTCCAAGTTTCCGGATGTCAACATCTCAGGGGACCTGTCCTGGGATTAATGCTTCGACGCAATCATGGAAGAAGGCACGTCAGTGACTCAACTTTGTCAGGAGCTTGAGGAGATTTTCTATGTCATTACAGAATCTGGACATTTTCTACAGAGATATGGTGGAGAGCAGTCTGACTGGTTGCATCACTGCCTGAAATGGAGGCTCCAATGCACAGGAGTGCATGAGGCTACAGGATGTTGGAGAGACAGCCAGTTCCATCCTGGATGCAACTCTTCCCACCATCAAGGATATCTCGAGATAGTGACACCCATTATTTAGGATCCTCACCACCTGGGACAGGGCCTCTCCTCTTCACTACCATCAGGGAAGAGGTATGGGAGCCTGAAGACACACACCCAATGATTTTGGAACAGCTTCTTTCCCTCTGCCATCAGATCTCTGAACATTCATGAACCTCTGAATACTACCCCTTTATTCCTCTTTTTGCACTATTAGTTGATCTTTGTAGCTTATAGCCCTTCAAGTCTTTGCACTGTATCGCTGCTGGAAAACATCAAACATGTCAGTGATGATAATTCTGATTCCTGCAACTTGATATACTTGCAATACTCAGAAAACATACAGGTTTCATTTAAAGTTAAAGAGAACTTTTGCTCTTCCACATCAGTAAGTGCCCCTTTACACTTTTATTGTTAATTGTGTGCCTATAAACTGTAGTTGAAGTGATCTACATTGAAGACCTGTTGCTCTACAGCCAGCAGAAATCTCTCGTTGGCTGATTATTATCCACGATTATATGACTCCTATGTTACTTTGCTTAATTTACTTCAGAATCAGAATCAGGTTTAATACCACCGGCATATATCATGATATTTGTTAACTTTATGACAGCAGTACAATGAAATATGTGATAAATAAATTTAGAGAAAAATGCTGAATTACATATGTGTCTATTAAATAGTTAAGTTAAAATAAGTAAGCAACAGGAATTCTGCAGATGCTGGAAATTCAAGCAACGCACATCAAAGCTGCTGTAGTCCTGACGAAGGGTCTCGGCCTGAAACGTCGACTGTACCTCTTCCTAGAGATGCTGCCTGGCCTGCTGCATTCACCAGCAACTTTGATGTGTGTTGCATAAGTTAAAATAAGCAGTGCCAAAAAAGCAGTTCAGTAATGTTCATGGGCTCAATGTCTATTCAGAAATTGGATGACAGAGGGAAGAAGCTGTTCATGAATCACTTCCATCCCAACTTGATATTTTAATAATCTTGGTCTTTACATTATTTCTGTTTTATCTTCAAAGGTAGTAACTTTATTTAAACTGTGACAGAAAACGGCAGCAAGTGTCATTCCATTTTCATTACTTGCTTGCACCATAATGAGCCTCATTCAATTGTCCAAGCCTTTGAATTAACCATTAACCTATTCTGTGTTTACCGCCAGTCCACTCAGAAGAATTCATCAGCAAATTTTTGCCCATTCTTTGAAGGCACTCATGCACGCAAGTCAAGATGGAGACGCAAGAGATGCTGGAAATCTTGAGCAACACACACAAAACGCTGGAGGAACTCAGCAAGTCAGGCAGCATCCATGGAGGGGAATGGTCAGTCAAAGTGGAGAAATGTTTGAGAAAGAAAGAAGAGCACAGGCTTTGCTCTGGGAGGAGCATGTCTGCGGAGACTTAAACTGTGCAAGGTAGAGCCTATAAATGGAGGTGTAAGTTTAATAGAACGGGTCTTTGGCTTTCTAAAATAACAATCTCCCAGTATTTAGACAGCTCTAGTGTTGACTGGTAGTACAAACCAGATTGCAGTGTTATACACAATAATAGCATTGAAAGATGGATCTGCATTTTACAAACTACTTTTCTTCATTGGCCTTATATTGATGGGAAGATTAATGCTCTGAAGCGTATGGCTCTGCAAGGATATTCACAGCAACTTTGGCATTTCAGACCTCACATTGTATGTTTCTGTTTCTTGTTTTAAAATTAAATATAAGCATTGACCCAAAATCAACTAGATTTTATTTATAGGAGAGAAGCTAAGTGCTTAATTTTTTTTAGTAATTAACTTTGCAAAAACATTTACTTACCACCCAATTTACAAGGAGTAAAAGCAGGCAAACACTTGAAATCCGTATGAAATCTAACTTACTGACAGAGTAACTAAGAATGAAATGTCAATGCACAAGTCAGGATAAATATCATCTGTGCAATCCCCTATATTCCACATAATCTTTATACCATAAGGACCCTTGCTATTCACGTCCCAGGGGAAAGGCTTTGATTTATTTCGAAGACCGCATTAATCAAGATGTGATTTTACAGAGAAGCCGAGACTATAAATATTATTGGCGGAACGAAAAATAAAATTCCTTGTTAGCTGTACGCGGAAAAGCAGAGTACCTTTGTCCCCTTTCTGTGCAAAGATCACCTCATCCATCATTCATTGGTGAAGTGAGCAATTCTGTGTCTTACTCTCTCCATCAACACTTTAATTTACACCCCGCAGCTGAATTGTACTGACCATTATGTATAGCCCTTAAGATGGTTAACAGCTGACTCAACACTATTACTGCCCTTTTTCGGATTGGCTGAGTTGTTGAACATTACAGGAGTCACTGGAGCTTCAAGAATGTGCTGCAAGTAAACTATTATGTTCCTGCAAATTGCCCTAGCTCTCCCCCTGGGCTATCATTGGGCTTGTATGGGGGAAGATGGATGCTCTGACCATACAAAGTGACAAGGAAGTTCCCAGGATACGGTGGAATTTGAAAGCTAGTGATCTGTACCAGGATGAATTTCTGCAGAATATTCACCAACATCCCACGTGACAAACGCAACATGCAAGCTCTTGAGTTTCTGACAGGTTAGATGACCCAAATGTGATCCCCAGGTTGCCTTCATTAATAGCATGTAAATTTCATTCACAAGGGTAGCAAATAGGAACAGAAACCATAGTTAATTTTAACATTCTGATGGCCTTCCATATGTAAAAACATTTGGGGCTAGTTTCACAGCTCTGATCTGTCATTTCAGTAAAAAAATTATACATTAAACAGGCCTGCAAACCTTATCATCACTCTAATGAGGAAAGGAACATTAGTGCTTTTTAAACCCTGGAGGTAACAGGGTGACACAGCTGACTGAGCCGCTGCTCACGGCCCCAGAGGCCTGGGTTTAATCCTGACCACCGGTGCTGTCTGTGTGGAGAGTGCAGGTTCTCTCCGCAGCCAAACACATTCCAGCCGGGAGCTCGGGTTGCCTCCCTCATGCAGGTTGATAAGCTAAATGGCCGATGTACCTTGCCCTTAATGTAGCAGGACCCGAGGATAGTTGAAGCAAATGTAGGAAAGACGAAAACTAAAGACATTCGTGTAAATAGGTGGTGCTGACTCAGCAGCCAAAGGGCTACTGTATGTAACAGAAACCTAACCTTCTGTGAGTCCACACTTATTTTCCTCACATTTGCGACTTTTTGAAGGATAACGGATCAATTTTATTTGTCATATACATTCACATTTATTCACAATTTGGTGCAGTGTGCTGGCACGACATGAAACAAAAACAATAACTTTGAACAGTTGTAAGTATATAGAATTATATATATATAAATGAACCGAGGCTAAAGTACAAATATGGAATACAATGTGTGTAAATACATAAATACCAGCATGTATTTACAATGTAAACAGCTTTATAAGAAGTGGTTTAAAGTGTTTACAGTGCAGTGACTGAGGTAATAGGCAGAGGGGATGAAGTCTAACTAGAGTGTTTGATCAGATTAACTGCCTGGGGGAAGAAACCTTTAAGAGGGCATGAATTATTTTGTTTTAATAGCCCTATAGCATTTTCCAGAAAGGAGCATTTGGAAGTGGCAGTTTGCAGGGTGGGTAGTGTCTGCAATGATTTTTCCTGCCCAATTCTCCGTCCTGGACACATACAAGCCCCGCAGCCGTGGCGGATATTTATGTTTTGTAACTCCAGGAATTAATTGAAAGAAAAACACGGGAGCCCAGGATAACTTGTCTAGTTAGTTTTTCCTTGAGTGAGGTACTCACATATTACATGGTGGCTCAATGACGTACACCATTCACGTACTTTTACATAAAGCTTGTAATGAATTATGTAAATAACAAAGACTACTTAAGCAAGCAATATATTTACAATATTACTCAAATATTACTGAAATATTAAATACACAACTCTCCTCCCTGTTTAGCTATAAACTCCAACTCAATTATAGAATGCATCTCAACTCACGTATGTAACATATTGCTCTTGTGGGATAATGTCATCCCTGATGGGGGGGGGGCGGTCACTCTACTTGGCAGGTGGGACTTGTGGCTGTGAAACAATCTCAGATTCTGGGGCCTCCTCTGTGGTGGTTGTAGGACTCAGCTCTGGGACTGCAGGAAGTGGTTTTGACAGTTCCATACACCTTTCGTCTCGAACAATTGACTCTGCTGTCCTCAGATGATCGATGTGTCATCTTCAGATGATAACAGACACAATCTCCACTGTCTAGGAGAGTGGTCCAGTTCTGTCCTTAATCTTTCCAAGTACCAACTTTTGAACACATCTCTAGTCCTTCACCAAGACTGCTTGTCCAGGAGTGAAACATCAAACCTCCTTGTTTGAGGAGCCCTCAATTTGTATCAACTGTTTGTCCTGCATATTGAGTTTGAGGAGATCCAAGTGTGAATGCCAGGGACAATCCAGGAACAGCATAGCCGGTGAGTTGTTGGTTGAGGAGTGTGCTGCATTGCAAAATGCAAGGACAAAATTGGCGAGCATCTGATTCAGTGTTAGTAATTGTGTTCTGCTGACATTGCTTGCTGTGCATTCTTTAGACTCTGGACTAAATTAATTTTCAGGAATGACAAACTGTTCCACAACAAATTGGTGTCCGTTGTCACTGATTAAATGTTCCGGGATACTAGTCCTAAGAAGAGACTTGTCAACACATCATCAGTGTGCGAGGCTGTAGCAGAGGCTATTGGAAACACTTCTGGCCACTTCATAGCTGCATCCACTACTACCAATAAATTTGGTCCAACAAAATCCACATGAATCCTCCGCCAGGGCAATGCAGGCCATTCGCAGGGATGCAGGGGTGCTTCTCTTGCCATCTTCTAGACATGTTGGCATTTCGAACTGTGCATGGGAAGCTGATTCATCTGCTGATCTATCCCAGGGAACCAAACAAAGCTTCGAGCCCATGCTTTTGATTTGACCATGCCTAGATAACCGGCATGTAGCTCCCCCAACACTTCAGCTCTCAGCTTGGATGATACAACAACTCTCAATCCCAACATAAAGCAACCTTCTTCAAGGGCAAGTTCATCCTGCTGTTGCTAAAAAATGGGGGAACTAGAATTTCTGCTACACATTCCAGCCATTCTGGGTTGCCATGTAGACCTGAGACATTGTGGGATCTTCTCTGGTTTCATCTCTGCTGTAATAAGGAGACTTCCGATTTACATTAGGGAGAATGCATCAAGAGGAGTGTCCTTTTTGTAAATTTTTCAGGTATTTCCATTTCCAAGGATAAACGGGACAGTAAGAACATAAGAAATAGGAGCAGGAGTAGGCCATCTGGCCCATCGAGCCTGCCCCGCCATTCAATAAGATCATGGCTGATCTGTCCGTAAACTCAGCTCCATCTACCTGCCCTTTCCCCATAACCCCTAATTCCCTTACTATGTAAAAACCTATCTAACTGTATCTTAAATATATTTAGTGAAGAAGCCTCAACTGCTTCCCTGGGCAGAGAATTCCACAGATTCACCACTCTCTGGGAAAAACAGTTTCTCCTCATCTCTGGGCTAAATCTTCTCCCCTGAGCATCCCATCAGCACTTCCATGATTAACTGTCCTCTCGAACTTCATCGTGTAATTGTGTCCTCCAAGAAACAAAGTCCATCTCTGCATTTGTGCTGTTGCACTTAGTGGGTTGAAGATGCAAGCTCAGGCAAGCTTCACTTGACGTTGAGGATCACAATGTGTCAATATAGTATCTGACACCACCATTCCCTTTTCTTTTTTGAAAGCCACCTCGCACAGCCTTGTCCATTGCCATTTCTTCCTGACATGTAGTATTCAGCTCAAGGGGTGGAGCACAGTAGTCAGATTTGGCAAGAACCTGTTATAGCAATTGATAAATCCCAAAAAAGACTGCATCTGTGACGTGTTCTTTGGCCTTGAGCTTTATTAGCACACCTGTGCTTCAAAGGTGCGAACCACAGTAGGTGGTGCTTGGTTTAAAGAATTCACACTTGTCAAATCATGTTCTGAGCCCACAATACTGTATTCTAATTTTTTTAACACTGACTTGAGGTTTTGGAGATGTTCCTTGTCATCCTTGCCAGTAACAATGATGTCTTCCAGGTAGCACAGTGCTAATGAGTCTAATTGAAAAATTATTTACTTGTTGAGCTAGAGTGTGGAATAGGCCCTTCCGGCCCTTTGAGCTGTGTCGCCCAGCAACCGCCCACCCCACCCCCCCCAATTTAACATTAGCCTAATCACAGGACAGCTTACAATGACCAATTGACCCTACCAACCAGTACATCTTTGGAATGTGGGAGGAAACCGGAATATCCAGAGAAAACCTGTGCTGTCAGGGGAAGAAGATACAAACTCCTTACAGACAGCAGTGGGAAATGAACCCAGGTTGTGCTAACTGCTACACTACCAGGCCGCCCCCTTGCAGCACTATCTTGGCACAGGTCCACACAATGTTGGAGGAACTCAGCAGGCCAGGCAGCATCTATGGAAAAGACCTTTCGGGCCGAGACCCTTTTACCTAGCAGGTGTTTCTTCTACAGAACTGACCACCTTGGCCACTGGGTTCAAGTGGTGCTCTAAATATGACCCTGTCTCTGCCCTGCTCAGTTGATCACAACCATTCCTTGACCTTTTAATAACTTCTTCATTGTGTCCTGTTTGTCAACATGATTTTCTTATTCAGATCCCGCTCCATTTTTCCCAAACACAGGGCATTTGTATACCTATTCGCACATACACAACTGGTTCTAAGCCATGCAACACCATTGAATGGGGGATCTCACTGAAACATTGAATGGATCAGAAAGAGTGGATGTGCAGAGGATGTTTCCAATAGTGGGGGAGTCTAGGACCAGAGAGCATCGACTCAGAATAGAAGGATGCCCTTTTAGAATAGAGATGAGGAGGAATTTCTTTAGCCAGAGGGTGGTGAATCTGTGAAATTCAGTGCCATAGACTGCTGTGGAGGCTATGTCATTGGGTATATTTAAAGAGGAGGTTAATAGGTCCTTGATTAGTATGGACATCAAAAGTTATGGGAGAAGGCAGAACAATGGGGTTGAGAGGAAAAATAAATCAGCTGTGAATGAATGGTGGGGCAGACTCGATCAGCTAAATGGCTTAATTCTATGTCTTATGGTCCTATGGTCTTACGGTAGGTGATACAAATATTATCCCAATATACAATGTAAAATGTACAAAATGTACACCAAGAGTATTTGATCATACGGTGCAATGGGTACAAACCCAAAACTATATCAGCTACGTAGCTACACAAACCATACTTTTTTTTTGCAGAATCTACACTCTGTGACCATCAATTAGGTACATGTGTACACATGCTTGCTGGTGCAAATACCTGATCAGCCCATCATATAGCAGTAACTCAATGCATAAAAGCATGCAGACATGATGAAGAGGTTCAGTTGTTGTTCAGACCAAACATCAGAATGAGGAAGAAATGTGATCTCAGTGACTTTGACCATGGAATGATTGACGGTGCCAGTCCATTTGGTTTGAGTGTCTCAGAAACTGCTGATCTGCTGGGATTTTCATGCACAGCAGTCTCAAGAGTTTACAGGGAA
Source organism: Mobula birostris (assembly GCF_030028105.1). NCBI lineage: Eukaryota > Metazoa > Chordata > Chondrichthyes > Myliobatiformes > Myliobatidae > Mobula > Mobula birostris. The sequence goes on along the minus strand of NC_092379.1, from coordinate 122,034,743 downwards.
TGGTTGGGAAAAATTAATCCAGTGAGAGGCAGAACTGTGGGAGAAACATGCCTTGTTAATGAAAGACGTGAGAGGAAAATGGTCAGACTGGTTCAAGCTAACCAGAAGACAACAGTAACTCAAATAAACACAGGTTACAACAGTGGTGTGCAAAAGAACATCTCCGAATGCACAACATGTCAAAACTTGAAGTGGATGGGCTGCAGCAGCAGAAAACAATGAACATACACTCAATAGATATTTTATTAGGTACAAGGGGTACCAAATAAAGTGGTCACTTTGTGTCTGTCTGCATTTACCATTGGTGCTATTAATCAGGGGAAGCAATGGCATTGATCACTTGCAGTAGAGCACAGGATGTTTAATTTGTTAGGAGAAGTGATTATAAGGCTGACACATTTTAAAATAATTCAGCTGATAATAATTAATTCATGAGAGGAAAAGAACTGCTGTGCAAAATATGACCTGCTTCTCATCACATCAGGTCAATTCTAGTTATAGGCTTGTGTTTGCGTGTGTAATTTTGTATTTCATATGCAGGTTTGTAGTTTAACTCTCCTTTGTGTGAACTGAAATCTTAATTCTGCATTTTCAGTGCCAGGAACATGAATTTTAATTGAAATAGCTTTTCGATTAAAAAAAACCTTCAAATGGCTTCATGGGAGCACAAACAGACAAGATTTGACACGAAGCAACGGTAAATATCAATATATATTCAAGATCAAGCATCGTTTAGTTATCACGTGTGCATCGACACATACAGTGACATGTGTCATTTGCATTTACGACGAACACACCCTAGCATGCGCTGGGGGCTGCCCACAAATTCAAGCAACGATGAATACTTGTTTTCAGTATTCAGTATTTTTTTGGAGGAGGTAGAAGAAATGAAGGGACAGAGGGAATAAGATATTCCAGAGCCAAGGATATCTACCTGCTGAACAGGGCCTACTTTGATTTGGATAAGCAGGGCAGCACTGTGAGGATCGTGTTTTTTGATTTCTCAAGTGCCTTCAATACCATACAGCCCTCATTGCTGGGGGAAAAGCTCCATTCAATGCAGATTAGCACTTTCATTGTATCCTGGATAATCGACTACCTGACCAGCAGACCACAGCTGGTGCGGTTTGAAAGCTGTGTGTCAGACATGACTATACCCACAGGGGACTGAATTGGCAGTCTTCCTGTTTACCCTGTGTACCTCAAACATTAGACACAACACTGAGTCATGTCATCTGCAGAAATCCTCTGATGACTCAGCAATGGTTGGGTGTGTAAGGGGAAGATGAATACAGAGGTGGAGGACTTTGTCAAATGGTGCAAGCTGAATCATCTACAGCTGAACATCAGTAAGACAAAGGAGATGGTGATGGGCTTTAGCAAGACTGAGCACGCATTGCTCCCTGTTACTATTGTTGGTGAGGACCTACAAATACCTGGTGGTGCACCTGCATGGCAGACCTGAGTGGAGCACCATCACAGAGGCTGTGTACAGGAAGGGCCAGAGTTACATCTGCTTCCTGAGGAGACTCAGGTCCTTTGGAGTATGCAGGCCTCTCCTTCACATGTTCTACCAGTCTGTTGTCACCAGTACAGTCTTCTGTGGGGTGGTGTGCTGGGGCAATGGCATCAACACAGGTGATGCCAACAGGCTCAATAAACTGATTAGAAAGGCTGGCTCTGTTATAGGAGTCAAACTGGACACACTGGAGGGTCCGGTAGAACAAAGACCCCTCCGGAAAATCCTTGCAATTCTGGACAATGTTTCTCATCCTCTGCATGCCACCTTGGTTGAACAGAGGAGCACTTTTAATAATAGACTAAGACAACTGCACTGCTCAAAAGAGCGTTATATGAGCTCATTCTTACCCTCAGCCATTAGGCTCGATAATGGGTCAACTTACAGCCGGGGAAGTGATGGCCCCCTTCTGTTAGACTGTTTGAGGTAACTTATTTTTTATTCTTTCTTACTTCACTTCTAATATTTGTATATCTGTGCACATGAAATGCTACCGTGACACTGTAATTTCCTTTGGTGTCAATGAAGTATCTATCTATCTATGTACCTGGAATGGTCTGTCAGGGGTAGGAACGGAAGCAGACACTGTAGTGGTGCTTAAAAGGTTGCCAGGTAGACATATGGATATGTGGGATATGGTTCATGTATAGACAGAGGAGATTGTGTTTAATTTGGTATTGTGTTGGGCCAACGGCCCTGTTCCCTTGCTCTACTCTTCTATGTTATATGATCTGTTTTGATTTTTATTTTGAGTTTTGGATGCTTGCCTTAAAGTCTAGAGTTAACAAAAGAATCCATGAGGGTTTCAGTGGTGAATCAGGCAATGCGTTTCACTGTTCAGGGGTGGACTTTAATAGATCTGTAAGATAAAAAAAACTACACGCATGTCAGAAATAGTCTTTCCTTGAACAAATCCCACTTTGGACAACTGGATTTTCCAGTACAGCTTATGATTTCCAAATGGTCATGTAAGCTCCCTGAAACTAGGCTCTTTGTTCAAATCCCCACGTAAAAAGCCAGAAGTGAAATATCTAATTGACAAGGATTGTTATAAATTCCTGATGGCTCAGGGATGTGTGCTTAGTCCACTGCTCTACTCCCCCTATGCTCATGACTGTGTGGGCAAGTGCAGCTCAGACACCATCTATAACAGGGATATGACACCACTGTTGTTGGTAGTACCTCAGATGGCAACAAGGAAGCGCACAGGAGTGAGATAGATTGGCCAGTTGAGCGGTTTCGTAACAGTAACCATGTACTCAGTGTCAGCGAAACCAAGGAATTGATTGTGGTCTTCAGAAAGAGGAAGTTCAGGAAACACACACCAGACCTCATTGAGAGCTCAGTGGAAGAAAGGGTGAGCAGCTTTACGTTTCTGAGAGTCAACAGCACTGAGGAATTGTCCTGGGCCCAACATGCAGATTCAACCAGATCTATCACGAGAACCCCCCTCCTCCATCAAGGACATCTTTAAGATGTGGTAACTCAAGAAGGCAGCATCCATCATTAAAGTCCCAACACCCACAATCACTGATTCAGCCTGTTCCCATCTGTCGACAGCTTTCTGAAATGGACCAAGAAGTGAACTCACAAACACTATTTAACCATTTATTTTCTTTTGCGCAATTTACTTACACTCAGTGGCCACTTTACGAGGTACCTCCTGTACCTAATAAAGTGGCCACTGTGCATAAACTCATGGTCTTCTGCTGCTGTAGCCCTCCATTTCAATGTTTGACGTGCTGTGTTCAGATATTCTGCACACCTCTGTTGTAAGGCATGGTTATTTGAGTTACTATCGCCTTCCTGTCACCTTGAGCCAGTCTGGTCATTCCCTTTATCCTCTCTCATTAACAAGGCATTTTTGCCCTTAGAACTGTTGCCCACCGGATGTTCTTTGTTTTCTCGCACCATTCTCTGTAATCTCTAGTACAGTGTGCATGAAAATCCCAGGAGATCAGCAGTTTCTGGAATACTCAGACCTCCTCGTATGACACCAACAATCACTCCATGGCCAACTTCACTTAGATCACATTACTTCCTTATTCTGATGTTAGGTCTGAACAACAACTGAACCTCTTGACCAGGTCTGCATGCTTTTATGCATTGGATTACTGCCACATTAGATGTTTTCATTCACGAGCAGGAGTACAGATTTACCTAATTAAGTGTCCACTGAGTGTATTTTATAATTTATGGTAATGTTTATGCCATTAAGCAACACATTTCACACCATAGTAGACAGCAGTAATAAATCTGACTCTGATTCAGACTCTGACAGATATCTGTGCCATCTTCCTGCCCGGTTTAGAATGCTGTTGGCTGAGACATATTGGATAGGTGGGGCCTAATTGATAAGGCAACTGGGATTCAGAAGACATCACACTTTTCTCTGAGTCAGAGTATTGTGGTCTCGAGGTTCAGGAATTTCCCAAAATTCTGCATTAACTACCATATTTGGTATGATTTTGGGTGCTGCCTGCAACATACAATCTACATCATCTCTCAGGTGGGAATAAGCTGTAACATTATGATGATCAGAATTGAGCAAGGGTGTTTTCCCTGGTATCTTAGACAATAGTTAACCTTCCTTCATTTTAGACTGTGGTTGAAATTGGACTCATTTAGTATTATGTTTTTAATATTCTGTCTTTTTGCCAATTGTATCTCATTACCATTTGCATGATTTGTTAGTTTTTCGTGGGGTTTGGGGTTTGATGTTTTTGTTGCAGTTTGCACAATTTTATTTTCACTGGGAGGAGGTTGATTTTCGTGTTGATTTGTTATTTTTTGCATGATGGTGGGTGCTGTTCGATGTTTTACTTTGAATAGCCTCCATTGTTTTTCTTTGTTTCGTGGCTGTCTGGAGAAGATGCATCTCAGAGATGTATACTACATACATACTTTGGTAATAAATGTACCTTTGGACCTTTGAACCTTTTGAGTCAAACTAATTTATTTAACTGTTATAACGAAGTGGAAGTCTGCTGTGTACAAGCTTCTGATATTACAATGGTCACTACATTTGATTGTGTTTTTTTCTCTTATGAAATGTGAAAGGTGATAAAAGGTGATCAACATGACACACTAACTCAAATGTTTTCAGAAGAGGAGGGAAATTTGCTCATTTGTTCAATCTCCAATCTTCGTTCACTCTTTTGGAGAGTGAACTCCCAGAGAGACAGAGTTAACACAGACAAACAGCGCGGAAGCAGAACTTGGAATACCCAATTCTAAGCGGTCGAGAGACAGTTAACGCGGGCAAACAGCATGGGAACAGAACTTAGAATACACAATTCTAAGCAGCCGAGAGACAGGGTTAGCATGGACCAACAGTGCAGGAACAGAACTTAGAATACACAATTCTAAGTGGCCGAGAACGTGAACAACCACACAGGCTGAATCAACGGTCTGGCAACGAGTGGATGCAAAGCCGGGGTTTTTATGCTGCAGGTTTAGATGAGAATCAAATGTGCCACAATCAAAGGGAATTAGGAGAATATGAGGAGCTAACGGTCAGAATTAATGGTCAGGACCATGACAATACCACCAGGCTCAAGGACAGCTACTATCCCACATTTACAGTGTATGACAATTGAACAGTTCTCCAGTATAATAAGATGGATTCTTGATCTCACAATCTACCTGGTAGTAACTTTACACCTTATTTTATACATGCACTGATCTTCCTCTGTAGCTTTATTCTCCATTTTGTAGTTCTTTCCCCCTGTACTGTATACCCATATACCGCTGATGTAATGAATCGGTCTGTATGAACAATACGCAAAACAAGTTTTTCATTGTATTTTGATACATGTAACAATAATAATAAACCAATGTCCTCTTATTTCACTGGCTATCAGGCTACTCCTGAGCTACAGTGCCTTGTAGAAGTATTCAGCCCAACCCTTAGTATACACAAATGAATATTTTACAACCAAGGATCATGATCAACTTAACTAAGGATTTTTATTTAGAGTCATAGAGTGGTAGAAAAGTACAGCACAGAAACAGACCCTTCGCCCATCCAGTTCATGCTGAGCTATTTAAACTGCCTACTCGCATTAACCTGCACAGGGACCGTAGCTCTCCATACCCCTACCATCCATGTACCTATCCAAACTTTCCTTAAGCCTCAAGGGCGCCCTTTCAAAACGCGGGAAAACAGAGATGCGGAGAAATTTCTTTAGCCAAAGGGTGGTGAATTTGTGGAACTTGTTGCCACTGGCAGCTGTGGAGGCCAGGTCGTTGGGTGTATTTAAGGCAGAGATTGATAGGTTCTTGATTGGACATGGCATCAAAGGTTACGGGGAGAAGGCCGGGAACTGGGGTTGAGGAAAAAAGGATCAGCCATTATTGAATGGTGGAGCAGACTCAATGGGCCAGATGCCCTAATTCTGCTCCTATGTCTTATGGTCTTATACGTTGAAAGCAAGCTCACATGCACCACTTGTGATGGCAGCTCGTTCCACACTCTCACAACAATTTTCTCAAGGAGATCAATTTTCTTCATTTAAAATTGCTCCATGGTTACTCTGGCAGTGTGCTTTGGGTTGTTGTGCAGCTGAAAGACGAATTACCTCCCCAGTTTAAGCTTTCTGGCAGAGGCTAGCAGGTTTTTAATCCAGGATCTCCCTGTACTTAGCAGCGTTCATCTTCCCACCATTCTGACCAGATTTCCAGTCCTGCTGCTGAAAAAGCATCCCCATAGCACGATGCTTCCTCTACCATGCTTTACAGTGTTACCCAGATGATGTACAGTATTAGATTTACACCACATGTACCGCTTAGTGCTTAGGCCAAGAAGTTCCACTTTAGTCTCACCCCACCACAAGGTCTTCTTCCACATCCTTACTGTACCTTCTCACTGATGTTTTCCAAAGTCTGTATGGGCAAGGATGTGCTTTTTTTCTTCAGCCAGGGCTTCTTCCTTGCCACTGTTCCATAAATACTCTTTTTATTCAAGGCTTAGAGAAGCCTCTCTTACATGTGCCATTCTTCTCCAGCAACTAAGTTTAGAGGGACAGCCTGACCTAGACAGTATGGCTGTGGTTTCATATTTTTCCAATTTTTCACAATGGACTGCACTGAGTTCCAAGGTATGTTCAATGCCTTTGAGATGGTCTTCTATTCTTCCCCAGATTTGTGCTTCTCTATTATCATTTTCTTGACTTGTCTTGAAAGCTCTTTTGTCTTCACTTTGGTTTGGTCTGTTAAAAATATACTATTGGACCTTACACAGAGAAGGGATATTTATTCTTATGAATTCAACGAAAGTAGATGATCCTCCAGTTTTCTAAATTTACAAATAGGGTGAGTTGGTATGGTGATATTCTCTGTTGTACCTGAGGTAATTACAAAGGGGATGAATACTTTTTCAGCCTCATAATTTTGGTTTTAATTTTTAGTAAATTTTTGACAGGTTTGGGAATTTTTATTTTGATTTGACATGATGCACAATGGTTAGCAGATTATCTGAAAAAATCTTACTTCAATGTATTTTAAATTTAGAAAATGAGACAGTGAAAGGTAAAAATAGTTGTGGGGGCTGAATACTTTTTCAAGGCACTCTGTTGGCATGCATTACACATTCCAACAAACTTTGGAGAAAGATGGAGAAATCTGGAGGTTCTCACATGTATCTGACAATTACAGAAGGAGTTATGAGTGCCAATAGATGTGAGTGACAGACACATTGAGAATAAACTTTTCCGTGCCCCTCAACAAAGAGGTAATCAGTTTAGACAAGAACTTTCTTGAGCATTTATCTGCCCATGGTGGCAGAAATTGATCTTACAGATATGGTATGTTCCTGATACTTCCCAGACACTTTCAAATGGTGCATAGCTAATAGAGCCTGGTGTGTGCAGCTTTGAAACTAATACATGTCTTCATGTTAGAGCCATGAAATCTACCCCAAGGCTACAGATAGGATAATTTACAAGTATTCTATATGGAACTAAAATTGCAAAATCAAAATCAAAGTAAATTTATTATCAGAGTACATATACTGTATGGCACCATATACTATCTTGAAACTCATTTACTTGCAGGTAATTAGAGGAAAATAAAGACATTCAATATATTTTATGAAAAACTCTACCTAATTAAACGGTGACAAACAACCTAAAAGAAAACAAATTGTGCAAAGAAAATGACCTGCATTATAAATGTTTCTATGAAACGAATGAGGCATCAAATTTCCTGCTCTGACTTTGCTCTTACATTCAGACTTTAGTGCTAGACAGGCCTTCGAAGTACATTATTGAACATCGTGGGTGATCTGAGGTTATAAAATGCCTGACTTTATAAAAGCTGTTCTTCCTTCTTTGTATTGTGTCTTCACATAAATTTACAGTATGTTACAAGTAAATGCAATCCTTTAAAGACAGAACTTGTTCCTTCCCTATCGCTTCCCTTGTAAAAGGAAATCATGCAATTCGGAATCTGCAAGCCAGAAATATCCACTACAAAGTGGAGCAAACAATAAAGCCTTGTATGGAGTCATTCGGATTCTGGCTTTGCTGTGGAGCAAAGAAATAACTTCAGATTCAAAAACGAGAGAAAATGTTATATTTGAATATAAAACAACACTGTGAATTTTTCTGAATGTGGAAACATATAATGAATCTATGCATATAAGCTATCCCACACATTTATTTATCTCGTGTTCATCTTGAGTTCTCAATATTTATTGTTTATTTATTTATTATTATTATTATTGTTATTATTATATTTTTCCCTCTCAGATCAAGCAGCTAAAACCTGAGGTACAGGCATAACCAAGCACATTCATGCTCAATTGCTAAGATCTTTCAGACTATTCTAGTGATGTTTAGTATTGCGGCTTTCTGTAGATTCACATAAATATTGCAGTATAGGCCTAATTGTTTAATGCTATTGTGTAACGACTTTCGGATGATACTGGTTGTAGATATTACTATTGGAACAATGTCAATGTTCCATAGTCTTTCAATTTCCTCTTTTAATTCAACATATTTCTGGTGTTTTTCACTTATTGATTTCTGTAGGTTATGTGTGTTTGAAATGGCAATATCTATTAAGTAAATTGTTCTTGCTTGTTTATCCTGTAATATTATATCCGGACAGTTATTATGGATTTACCTAACTGCAATAATACATTGACCAGAACATAACTTGTAGGACCCTAACTCTAAAACTGGGTGAGACTTGTATTTATAATAAGGTATGGTATCTTTTATGAGTTTTGTATTTTCAAGCAGGACTTTGGTGAATGATGTTTGCCACTTGATTGTGCCTGTGTAAGTAAACAGATTGAGTTAAAATGCTACAGGATCCTGTAATGTGTTGGAGTGTTTCTGGTTTCTCTTGGCATTTTCTGCATTTACGGTCTTCAATTTGTTGACCTTTATTATGTGTTTTTGATAATTGCCACAAGGAACCCCTCTGTTTCTAGGAAGAGGTCTCCAACTCTGAGTCAAGCATTCGATGCTTCCTTGTTGACATTTCATCTGCTCAGATCGTGTGGATGTCTTCCACGGAGGATCATGCTCTTCCATTTATTAACTTTTACATAGTAATAATAATAATAATTATTATTATTTTTGTATTTGCACAGTTTGTTGTCTTTTGCACGTTGATTGTGTGTCCGTTTTGTTGGGGGTGGTCTTTCATTGATTCGCTAGTGTTTTTGGTATTTACTGTAAATGCGTGCGAGAAAATTAATCCCAGGGTTGTATATGGTGACATAAATGTACTTCGATGAAACAATTTACTCTGAACTTTGAACTTTGAACTTTGCATCCATCACTTCTGCTGGCAGCTCATCCCACACTCACACCACTCTCTGAGTGAAGAAGTTCCCCGTTATGTTCCCCTTAAAGCTTTCAGCTTTCACACTTAAACAATGACCTCTAGCTCTCGTCTCACCAAACCTCAGTGGAAAAAGCCAGCTTGCATTTACCCTATCTATACCCCTTATAATTTTGTACACCTCTATCAAATCTCCTCTCAATCACCTACCTCTAAGGAATAAAGTCCTAGCCTATTCAATCTTTCCCTATAACTCAAGTCCTCAAGTCCTGGCAAAGTCCTTGTGAAATGTTCTCTGCACTCTTTCAATTTTGTTGACAGTTTTCCTGTAGGTAGGTGATCAAAACTGTACATAACATTTTAAATTAGGTCTCACCAATGTCTTGTTCAACTTCAACATAACATCCCAACTCCTGTACAGTACTCAGTACTTTGATTTAGGAAAGCCAATGTGCCAAAAGCTTTCTTTACAACCTTATCTACTTGTGATGCCACTTCGAAGGAATTATGAATCCGTATTCCCAGATCCCTCTGTTCTACACACTGCTCAGTGTCCTACCGCTTACAGTGTAAGTCTTACCCTAGATTGTCCTCCCAAAGTACAAACCCTCACACTAGCCTGCATTAAATTCCATCTGCCATTTTCACTCCAATTTTACAGCTGATCCAGATCCTGCTGCAAATTTGAGTGCCTTCCTCATTGTCTACTACACCGCCTATCTTGTTGTCATCCACAAATTTGCTGATCCAGTTTACTACATAATGATTCAGATTATTGATATAGATGATAAAGAACAACAAACCCAGCTCCAACTGCTGCAGCTACAGGCTCCAGTCAGACAGGCAACCATCTACTACCGCTCTCTGGTTTCTCCCACAAAGCCAATGTCTAGTCCAATTTACTACCTCACCTTGAATGCCAAATGATTGAACCTTCTTGACCAACCTTCCATGCGGGATATGGTCAAAGCCCTTGCTAAAGTCCATGTGGACAACGTGAACTGTCTTTTTTCATCAATTTTCCTGGTAACTTACTCAAAAATCGCTGTAAGATTGTTCAGACACAACCCACTGCACCAAAGCTATGTTGACTATCCCTAATCAATCCACATCAATCCAAATACTCATACCTGGTCTCTCAGAATACTTTCCAGTAACTTGCCCACTACTGATGTCAGGCTCTCCGGCCTATAATTATCTGGCTTATTTTGAGAGCCTTTCTGCACTGGACATTGGTAGTGTCATTCACTGCAAGTCCAGTTCACTGATTCATTGGCAAGTCCGATGGTAAGGGTGCTGTGTTGCCTTGGTTGTGGTGAGGACTAGGCCAAAGCCGCAGGCTTGCCTGCTACAGCTGCCCAGGAGAGGAGTCTCCGAGGTGGTACAGGGGAGCCTCTGTAGGGGGCATTGGAATCCATACCGGGTTGGCACCTGGCCACTCGCGTCAACACTGCCCTTCATTGTTCGCTCGGTGCTGCCCTCCAGTGGTTGCTTGGTGGAAGAACAAGCTGGACCAGGACAACAGTCATGCCACTCAGGGGCTATATTATTTTCACTTTTTTTTCTTTGTAACTGTATGTTTTACTGAAATCGTAAACATATGTTCTACGTGCTGTTAACGTGTGTTGTACCTCAGCCCGGGAGGAATGCCATTTTGTTTAGCTATATTCATGTATGGTTGAATGATAATTGATCTTGAACTTGAACTGAAACAACAGAGCAACATTAGCTATCCTCCAATCCTCTGACATCTCACCCGTGGCTAAGCACATTTTAAATATCCCTGTTTGAGTCCCTGAAACTACTATACTAGCCTCTCACAGGTTTCGAGGGAACACCTTGTCAGAACCTGTGGATTTATCCACGCTAATTTGCCTCAAGGCAGCAAACACCTTCTCCCCTATAATTTGTATATGGCCCATGATCTCACTGCTTTGACATTATGTATGTCTCCTGAAATACACAGGCAAAAAATCCATCTGAGATCTTCCTCTTCGCTTTTGGCTTCATGCATAGATGAACACTCTGATATTTCTGAGGACCAATTTTTGCTCCTTGCTATCGTTTTGCTCTTTAATAGATCTGTAGGAGCCCTTGAGAATCTCCTTCACCTTGTCTTTTTGAGCAACTTTGTCTTCATTTAGCCATCCCAATTTTCTTCTTAAGTGTTCTCTTGCATTTCTTATACTCCTCAAGTACCTCATTTGCTCCTTCCCGCCTGTACCTGCTATAAACCACCTTTTTTTAAAAAATACCTTCAATATCAGTTGAAAACCAAAGTTCCCTGAACCTGTTATCCTAATATTTATTCTGACAGGAACATACAAACTCTGCACTCTCAAAATGTTACTTTTGAAGGCTTTCCACTTACCAAGTACACCTTTACCAGAAAACCCCCTGTCATAATCCACACTTGCCAGATCTTTTATGATGCCATCAAAATTGGCCTTTCTCCAATTTAGAATTTCACCAACAGCCAGAACTATGCTTCTCCATAATTATCTGGAAATTAGTGGTATTATGATCACTAGATGCAAAGTGTTCCCCTACACAAACTTTTGTCACCTGCCCTCTCTCATGTCCTAATAAGACATCTAGTATCACACTCTCTCTGATTGGGACTTCTATGTACTGATTAAGGAAACTTTGCCGAACACATTTGACAAACTCTTTTCCATCCAGCCTTTTAACAGTATGGGAATCCCAGTCAATATGTGGAAAGTTAAAGTCACTTACTATCACAGCCTTATGTTTCTTGCAACAAACTGTGATCTCTCTACAAATTTGCTCTTCTAAGTCCTGCTACCTGTTGGGTGGTCTATAACATAATGGAATTAACATAGTCATCCCTTTCTTATTTGTCAGTTCCACCCATATCATCTCGCTAGTCGAGTTCTCCAGCCTGTTCCATGTGGCATTTTCCCTGACCAGTAACGTCACCCCTCCCACTCTATCACATCTAGAACAGAACTGGAGCATAGAGCTGCCAGTCCTGCCCCTCCTGCAACTAAGTCTCACTAATGGCTAGTTCCACGTGCTGACCCATGCCCTAAGCTCATCCCTCTTTTCTACAATACTCCTTGCATTTAAGTGTACATATCTCAGAATATTAGTCCAACATGCTCAACCTTTTGATTCTTGACTTTGCATGTAGTTTTAACATCATTCCCCACAAGAGTCCAGTGTTTGCTCTGGCACTTTGTTTCCCATGCCCTGCAACTCTAGTTTAAACTCTACTTTATGCTGTGTAATTTTGAGGGAGATCAAACACAGGCTTCAATTTGTCAGATTAAAACACAAATGCACTTTGACCCTCAGCACCAACCTTTCCCACTCACTCTGCTTTCCATGTTCATTATAATATTATCCACTTCACAGCCAATTTAAGTTTGGCTCTTAACCCTAGTAATCCTTGGCTTTGTCTTAGGGGAACCTCCATGTGACTCGCGTGGCTTGGGAGAAACACGGTTGCCTTCCATTTGCAATGGGGAAATGTGATCTTCACACAAGTGAGGCACTTTCTTCTGAACCAAATCATAAATCATTCGCCCTGGCTTCCTTCTAATAACTTGGCATACAACCAGCATGCTCTATTGAAGTGATTGCCGCATCCATTTATAAAACAAAAGATACTTGGACACAAAATTTGATCCACATAATGGTCTTTGTGTTTCTATGTATCAATCCTTTCAGAACACAATTCCACACTGAGACTACAAAAGATTGGAGGAGACTAGTTGGACCAAGAAATGTAACGCTGTGCCAGAAGGGTCACAGTTTTGACCCCCCGTGATGCAAAATCTAAAGTAAAGTGTTGTCAATCTGAAATAGAAACAGGAATTGCTGGAAAATATCCAGCAGGCCAGGCAGTATGTGTGAAAAGACAAACTGTGTTAATACTGTTAACTACACTGAGCAAACAATAGGAATCAGAATCAGGTTTATTATCACCAGCATGTGTTGTGAAATGCAATACACAATCTAGAAGAATAAATAAATTACAGTATATGTATATCAAATAGATTAAAAATCATGTAAAACAACAGAAATAATATATATTAAAAAATTGAGGTGGTGTCCAAGGGTTCAATGTCCATTTGGGAATCAGATGGCAGAGGGGAAGAAGCTGTTCCTGCATTACTGAGTGTGTGCCTTCAGGCTTCTGTACCTCCTACCTGATGGTAACAGTGAGAAAAGGTCATGCCCTGGGTGCTGGAGGTCTTTAATAATGGATGGTGCTTTTCTGAGACACCGCTCCCTGAAGATGTCCTGGGTACTTTGTAGGCTAGTACCCAAGATGGAGCTGACTAGATTTACAACCCTCTGCAGCTTCTTTCAGTCCTGTGCAGTAGCCCCTCCATACCAGACAGTGATGCAGCCTGTCAGAATGTTCTCCATGGTACATCTATAGAAGTTTTTGAGTGTATTTGTTGACATGCCAAATCTCTTCAAGCTCCAAATGAAGTATAGCCGCTGTCTTGCCTTCTTTATAGCTGCATCAATATGTTGGGACCAGGTTAGATCCTCAGAGATCTTGACACCCAGGAACTTGAGACTGCTCACCCTCTCCACTTCTTATCCCTCTATGAGAGTGAGTTACTTGTAACAATAAACTGGCCTGCATGCTATTACAATGACCCAGGTTCAGTTCCATTACTGTCTGTAAGGAGTTTGTACATGTACGTTCTCCCATGACCACGTGGCGTTTCCAGTTCCCTCTCACAGTCCAAAGACATAGCGGTTAGGAGGTTAGTTGGTCAGATGAGTGCAACTGGGCAGCACAGACTCGTAGGGACAGAAGGGCCATTCATTGTGATCTATCTCTAATAACTAAATATTTATGACTGTGTGGCTAAGCACAGTTCCAATGCCGTTTTCAGGTTTGCTGATGACATCATTGTCGTAAGCAGATGAATCAATATACAGGAGGGTGAGTGATACCGTAACAGCTATCACTTACTCAACGTCAGCAGGACCAAGGAGATGATTATAGACTTCAGGAGAAGGAAGCTATGCGTCCACAAGCGAGTCCTCATCGAGGACCAGAGGTGGAGAGGGTCAACAACTTCAGATTCCTCGGTGTTAGTATTTCGGAGGACCTGTGCTGGGCCCGGCACGTAAATGAAATTACAAAGAATGCACAGCAGCCCCTCTACCTCCTTGGAAGTTTGCAAAGCTTTGGCATGACACCTAAAACTTTGACAAACTTCTATAGATGTATAGTGGAGACTAAGTGGACCATGTGGTGTCACCCCTGTGCCAGGGAGGTCACGGTGTCGACCCCTGTGATGCAAAAAGCTATTACAGCCTGGTATGGAAACATCAGTGCTCTTGAACGGAAAATTCTACAAAAAGTAGTGGAGACAACCCAGTCCATCATGGGTAAAGCCCTCCCAACTATTGAGCGTATCTCCATGAAACACTGACACAGGAAAGCAGCATTCAGCATCAGGGCCCGTTGCTACCCAGGACTTGCTCTCTTCTCGCTGCTGCAATCAGGAAGAGGTACAAGAGCCTTAGGACTCACACCAGCAGGTTCAGGACCAACCATCAACCATCAGGCTCTTGAACCAGAGAACATAATTTCACTCAACTTCACCTGCCCCATCATTGAAATGTTCCCACAACCAATGGATTCACTTTCATGGTCTCTTCATCTCATGTTCTCGATAGTTATTCCTAATATATTTATTATTATTATTTCTTTATTTTTGTATTTGCACGCTGGTTGAATGCCCAAGTTGGTATGGTCTTTCATTGGTTCTGTTGTTTAGTATGCTAAGGATCTATTGAGTATGCCCACAAGAAAATGAATCTCAGGGTTGTAGATTGCGACATAAATGTGCTTTGGTAATAAGTTTACTTTGAACTTTTGCACTTTGAAATAAACATGGGTTAGTGAAGTTGGTATAAGTAGATGCATTGGAAGTGACTTCAAAGGCATTTTCAATCATTTATTTAGATCTTGGATATTACCGTTGGGCTTGGCTTTCCCTGGAGGACGTTAGTTGGACTCAGTCTGGACAGAAGCATAAGTACAATCAGTCTGAAAACTGTGGAAAGAACATTCAACTTCCATGAACAGGAAGCTGACTTTGTTGGTGTTAAAAAGAAACCTGACTTGATGGGGTGTGATAGTTTCTATTTGAGTCTTTTCCCGTCTTCCAGCAGTTTCGCTCTGCTTTCAGAGTTTGACTGATTCTCTGTCAGGCTGATGACAGTAACTGCTGAGGCATTAGACTACACTGGAAGGCTTTTGTCTCATGTTTCCTGACAACAAAAGCCACAACTAAAGGAGAATCACAGCTCAGTATCTGAAAGGAAATCTAAAAAATATTAAATGAAACCACATGTTGACTCCAAAGCTGCAACAGAGAATAATTTTGGAATAGCAGAACTGTCATGGGTGCTGTAATGGCCTTTTGCTGTGTATACTACCCCATTTGGAACCTGGGCCAACTGTTACATTTTTTCCCAGCCAGGTTACCAATGAGACCAATTACTATAATGTTTTCATCCCTTATAAACCATTATATATTTAAGACGTGAAGACTAGAACCCGTGGCTATTTGACCCAAAGAGCACTAATGATTTCAGCAAAGGGCAGCTCTTCCAAGTAATTCATTTGTAACTTAGTTTGGGAAGGGCTTTTACTTTGCAGAATCTTTTTAAATCATTCAAAATCAAATTTAACTTTTATTAGTGGCTAAAGTGAGATATATCGACAATAATTTCTTGTACTCACTGTTCCTTACCACTACATACACATCACCTGGCTTCAATTTATGTACATTCAATCGGTCTTTCTGTAAAAAAGTTACTTGTACATTGTGTTTGATAGGATTGCTTTCATATTTATATTTATTGTGTTTTTTAATGCTGCATTGGATCTGGAGTAACAATCATTTTGTTCTCCTTCACACTTGAGTACTGAAGAATGACAATAAACAACCTTGAATTGGTTTCTGCAACTACCACCTCTGAAGAGGACAAGAGCCAATTGTCCTGGGAACATCTAAGTTTTCCTCCAGATCATCTGGTTAACCTGAGTGCGAATATATATTGACATTCATATTATACCGCTGGGCCAAAATCCTGGCTTGTATTCTCTGAATGGGCAGCAACGTGACAATAAGACTGGATAATTTTGTAATAACAGAACTGTCGCGGGTGCTGTAATGGCCTATTGCTGTATCTCCTACTCCCAGCTGTAATTTAGGCCAACTATTACAATTTTTTTCCCAGCCATGTTACCAATGGGACCAATTGCTATGCCTGCATCCCCAATAAACCATTATATATTTAAGACATGAAGACAAGGATCATTGGTTATTTGACCCATAGAGCACTAGTGATTCAAGATCTTTTAACAAGGTCCCACACAGGAGATTAGTGTGCAAACTTAAAGCACACGGTATTGGGGGTATGGTATTGATGTGGATAGATAATTGGTTGGCAGACAGGAAGCAAAGAGCGGGAATAAACGGGACCTTTTCAGAACAGCAGGCAGTGACTAGTGGGGTACTGCAAGGCTCAGTGCTGGGACCCCAGTTGTTTACAATATATATAAATGATTTAGACGAGGGAATTAAATGCAGTATCTCCAAGTTTGCGGATGACACGAAGCTGGGCGGCAGTGTTAGCCGTGAGGAGGATGCTAAGAGGATGTAGGGTGACTTGGATAGGTTAGGTGAGTGGGCAAATTCATGGCAGGTGCAATTTAATGTGGATAAATGTGAGGTTATCCACTTTGGTGGCAAGAACAGGAAAACAGATTATTATCTGAATGGTGGCCGATTAGGAAAAGGGGAGGTGCAACAAGACCTGGGTATCATTATACACCAGTCATTGAAAGTGGGCATGCAGATACAGCAGGCAGTGAAAAAGGCGAATGGTATGCTGGCATTTATAGCGAGAGGATTCGAGTACAGGAGCAGGGAGGTTCTACTGCAGTTGTACAAGGCCTTGGTGAGACCACACCTGGAGTATTGTGTGCAGTTTTGGTCCCCTAATCTGAGGAAAGACATTCTTGCCATAGAGGGAGTACAAAGAAGGTTCACCAGATTGATTCCTGGGATGGCAGGACTTTCATATGATGAAAGACTGGATCGACTAGGCTTATACTCACTGGAATTTAGAAGATTGAGGGGGGATCTTATTGAAACGTATAAAATTCTAAAGGGATTGGACAGGCTAGATGTAGGAAGATTGTTCCCGATGTTGGGGAAGTCCAGAACGAGGGGTCACAGTTTGAGGATAAAGGGGAAGCCTTTTAGGACCGAGATGAGGAAAAACTTCTTCACACAGAGAGTGGTGAATCTGTGGAATTCTCTGCCACAGGAAACAGTTGAGGCCAGTTCATTGGCTATATTTAAGAGAGAGTTAGATATGGCCCTTGTGGCTAAAGGGATCAGGGGGTATGGAGAGAAGGCAGGTACAGGGTTCTGAGTTGGATGATCAGCCATGATCATACTGAATGGCGGTGCAGGCTTGAAGGGCCGAATGGCCTACTCCTGCACCTATTTTCTATGTTTCTATGTTTCCCTCACAATTTCAAAGTCCAAGTCGAGTTTATTGTCATATGCACAAGTACTGGTGCAATGTAAAACTTACTTGAAGGAGCATCGAAGGCACAGTGCATCAGATAAACAGCATTCGCAAGAAAAACATAAAAGCAGACATAAATCAAACATCGATAGATAGATAGATATACTTTATTGATCCCAAGGGAAATTTGGTTTTGTTACAGCCGCACCAACCAAGAATAGAGCGTAAATATAGTAATACAAAAAACCCCCAACAGTCAACAACAATATGCAAACTATGTCAGATGGAAAATAAGTCCAGGACCAGTCTATTGGCTCAGGGTGTCTGACCCTCCACGGGAAGAGCTGCGTGTTCGATGGCCACAGGCAGGAACGACCTCCCGTGCCGCCAAGTGTTGTATCACGGTGGAATGTGGCCAAAGTCCAACAGTAAAAAGTTCAATATCCAGTCTGCAAACACGTTCCTCGATCATAATATACCCCGGATTGCACCATCCGTTGTTAGCCAGATCAGTAAGCACCCAACTCCTTTACGCTTACCGCTCTCCGTGCGCTTCCGGTCAGTCGGAACGGTATTACCCACCGAACTCCTCTTTTCCAAAAGTCTCTGTTGTCGTCCTCTTTCCTCGGCTTTGTGATCCCCCTCTGTGTGTTTTCCTCCGGATTTCAGCAGGGGTGTCCACCGCTCTGTTCGCTAAGCCGGCCGGTATTTGCTGGTCCGTGAAATATACAATGCGACCCTGCTTCTGTCCCGCGTGTCAGGATGTAACCATTTCCAGCGCTAAAGGAAACCCAAATAAAACTCTCTTTACCAGCATGTTAGAGAGGGTGCAGCTTCGACGTGTTACCGTGAGGAAAAAAATACAAAAAATAATGTAAATTAAAAAGTAAGAAGAAGAAAGTAAGAATAGATCCAAACGGCTGTACCAGGCTGCATGCACGACTGGCGCATGCAGAACATAAACAATACAACATTCTTACAAGAAAGGACAAAATTATATCAAAGAAGTCCATTTGCAGAGCAAGCAACAAGATTGAAGCAGAACACACACAAAATGCTGGAGGAACTCAGAGGTCAGGCTGCAGTAATAGAGCAGAATGAAGAGCCAGCATTTTAGGCCGAGACCCTTCATCAGACTGGATAGGAAGGGGGAAGAAGCCAAAAGGTGCCCCCCGGCCTGCTTAGTTCATCTGGCATTGTGTGTGTTACTTTGGATTTCCACAATATGCAGAAACTCTTTGTTTAAGAGTCTAAACTCTGAGCTCCCCAGCTTCTCAAGGAAAATCCCCAAAAAGATGATATAACATATTGCTCACCCGTTGTACTTTTCTAGACCCAGGGTATTGCAAGGAGTTTTAGAATGGTTATGGAGCCAACATGTTTAGAGAACCCTCTAAAACTATTTTTAAACACGGAAAAAATTCAGAAATCAGAGGTTCAAAAAGGAATTAGATGTCCTCATGCAGGATTCCCTAAAGGTTAACTTGCAAGGCTGAGTCAGTGGTGAGGAAGACAAATGCAATGTTAGCATTCATTTTGAGAGGACTAGAATATAAAAGCAAGCAGGTATTGCTGAGGCTTTACAAGGCAATGGTCAGACCCCATGGAGTGAGCAGGTTTAGGCCTCTTATCTAATGTGTTGGCATTGGAGAGGGTTCAAAGGAAGTTTGAGAAAATTATCCGGGAATGACAGAATTAATCTGTGAGGTGCGTTTGATGGCTCTGGACCAGTACTCACTGGACTTCAGAAGAATGAGGAGGGAGCTCATTGAAATCTATTGAATACTGAAAGGCCTAAATAGAGTGCATATGGAGAGGATGTTTCCTATAGTGGGGCAGTCTCAGACCAGAGTACTTCAGAGTATAAGGGTCTTTTTAGAACAGAGATAAAGAGGATTTTTTTTTAAGCTAGAGGGTGATAAATCTGTGGTATACATTGCCATAGATGGCCAAGTCATTGGGTACATTGAAAGCGGAGGTTGATAAGTTCTTAATTAGTAAGGGTGTCAAAGGTTATGGGGAGAAATGGGGTTGAGAAGGATAATAAATCAGTCATAATGGAATATTGGAGCTGACTTGATGAGCTGAATGGCCAAATTCTGCTCCCCTGCCTTAGGGTTTTTTAGCAACATAACGACCTACCATGTAACTAATTTTTCTGATGATTTTCATATTTACACTCTCAAAAATTTCGTTTAAGCAAGTAATCAAGATGAAAATGTTTAGAGCAGGGTCTCCCAACCTGATGTTCACGGACCCCTCAGTTAATGGTAGGGGTCCATGGTATAAAAAGGGTTGGGAACCCTGGTTCAGAGTACATTTTGTGGAATGGATGCTGGATGTACTTACTCCAAAATTATATCCTTTACATGCTTATCCAACACTGCCACTGCTTCTCGTTCAGTTTTGTGAGTGTTTCTGTTCCTTACATGTTTTTTTTGGTGTGTGTTTTCCTAATTGCTGTCTAGACCTGAGGTGCTTGGTGGGTAATTTTATCAGAAATTAATTCCAGCTTTAAACTTACTATTTGGAAGTAAAAATTGAAGTAAAACACAGTGATATTTTAAGATCCATGCAACCACATCCAAAACTGCACTCTGGATACATATTACATTCTCTTCCCCTTCCCTCATTTCTGTCTCTTCTTGTCCTTTCTCTCCTTTAACCACGGCACTAATGTGTGATAAGGTAGCATTGCTGTTCGGAAATACTGTGCTGTGCAACAGTTGTAGGCGCACATATATAGCTAGGGTGCACAGTACTGTAGTAATTTTATTTATTGCACTCTACAGCTGCCACAGAAACAAATTTCATGACATATGTGAGTGATGATAAACCTGATTCTGATCTGGGTCTCTATTGTGAACTGAGAGTGGGAAGGGGGCAGGGGGAGGGGAATCCTGGCTGTGAATAGGGGAAGGGAGATGGGAGGGAGTGGGAAGCACCACAGGGACACTCTGTAATGATCAATAAACCAATTGTTTGGAATCAAATGATCTTTCCTGGTGTCTCAGGGCTGGGTGTGTCTGCACCTGCACCAACCCCACCCCTGGCGCTCCTCTGCCACCTGCCCCACACGCCTCCCACAGCATTCCACCCTTGCCATTTCCAGCATCCTTCGCTCCATTCAGGTTTACAAACTCGTTCTCTGCTCCATGTTGACAAATACAGTACTGTGCAAAAGTCTTAGGCAAACGCATATAGGTGCCAAAAACTTATTTCACAGTACTGTAGCTGTGAATAACTTCAAAAGCAGCCTTCAAAAGATAAAGTGATCTTTTAACAAAATATATTTTGATCTGCGTGTGACAGATAATTTGCGGGACTTTCAGGACAGAGCAACGAATAGGGCCATTCTGGTTGTTGTTTAAAAGAACCAGTATATGGCATAAACTTGGCATAAGATTTTGTGTATTTTCCTTCTCAAAAGCAATGGGTTTCCAAGAAATCTATTCATTTAGCTTTTGGGATGATACTGTTCTATCTGCTAAGGTATTTTATTTATTGTTATGACAGGTGTACAAAATTATGAAAGCCACAGAGAAGGCAGGCAGTAGGAAATCTTTCTCCGTAACAGCAGTTTCAAAAACTAGAACATATAGGTTTTGAGTGAGAGGTAGAAGGTTTAGAGAGGATGTGAAGAAGAACTCCACTCAGAGCGTGGCTGGAATCTGGAAATGCATTGCGTGAGAGGCCAGGAACTCCACTGAGCAAGTACCTAAACAAACACTTGGATTGTCAAGGCATGGAAGACTGCAAAGCAAATACAGCAGCCAGGGTTAGCATAGATGAGTGCTGGAGGTCAGCATTGGCAAGGTGGGTTGAAGGGCCTGTTTGTGAGCTGTCTAGCTGTGTGGCAATGACTCTGCATCAGGTAAACATGGAGTCGTGAATGGGTTGCGTAGGTGTCTACGCCCTGTCTGCCAGAGAAAGCAGGATCTCCCAGTGGCCACACATTTTAATTCCACGTCCCATTCCCATTCTGATATGTCTATCTACGGCCTCCTCTACTGTAAAGATGAAGCCACACTCAGGTTGGAGGAACAACACCTTATATTCCGTCTGGGTAGCCTCCAAACTGATGGCATGAACATTGACTTCTCTAACTTCCGCTAATGCCCCACCTCCCCCTCGTACCCCATCTGTTTTTTATTTATATACACACATTCTTTTTTTCTCTCTCTCTCCTTTTCCTCCCTCTGTCCCTCTCACTATACCCCCTGCCCATCCTCTGGGCTTTTTCCCCCCCTTCCCCTTTTCTTTCTCCCTGGGCCTCCTGTCCCATAATCCTCTCATATCCCTTTTGCCAATCACCTGTCCAGCTCTTGGCTCCATCCCTCCCCCTCCTGTCTTCTCCTATCATTTTGGATCTCCCCCTCCCCCTCCCACTTTCAAATCTCTTACTAACACTTCCTTCAGTTAGTCCTGACGAAGGGTCTCGGCCTGAAACGTCAACTGTACCTCTTCCTAGAGATGCTGTCTGGCCTGCTGCGTTCACCAGCAGCTCTGATGTGTGTTGATTGTATTGTGCTGTACTGTTTTATGTTCTATGTTCCATTAAAAATCTGCAGACATTTTCGGTAATTCAGAAAATGAATAGGTCAGCTTTATGGACTAGGAATAGCGTGTTCCTTCTCAGCTTTTCTGAGCCTTTTTAACAAAAAAGAACATGCAGAGATAGAGAGCAAATTTGACTTGGCCCATGATGCACTCACAGTAAAATATTACGGTATTTGACTGCACACTGGATTGTAGAACCACAGGCAACAGTTCTGTTCAATGTTTTACTGAGATAAGGCTGTACAACTTAGGGAAAATTATATTCAAGTCTGCTTTTGATCTTTTTCAGTATGTACACAGAAGAACCAGGAGGGGGAAGCAGAGGTACAGAACTACAGCCAGACTCCAGGCTGTCCTTTTTTCTTGCCTAATTCAGATCAGTTGTGTATCTTTACCAGTGGTTCTACTAACTCAGAACAGTTCCACCCCATCCCTGAGCTGCTTGAGATCTTCACTGGATAAATTCCCAGACATTTCTTCTCAAAGTTTTGATTTAATAGTCGGGTTAGTGTGGATCCTGAGTTGGGAGATCTATTTCAGGGAATGAAGCGCTAGCTCTTTTTTTCAGTTAAGCATGAGAATCTCGCAACCTTTGTAAACGTGCTTCCATTAATTTGAGAGTCTCATCCATAACTTTTCATAGGGTTTGAGGACTTGAGGACATGAATTACAGGGAAAGGTTGATTAGGTTTAAGACTTTTTCCCTGGAGCATGGAAAATAAGGGGAGATTTGAGAGAGGTATACAAAATTATGAAGGGTATATAGACATAATAAATATAAGCAGGGATTTTCATTTGAGGTCGGGTGAGACTTGAACTGGAGGTCAAAGCTGAAAGGTGACGGTGAAATACTTAAGGGCAAGCTGAGGGGAGCTCCTTCACTCACAGGGTGGTGCGAGTGTGGAATGGGTCCAGTGGGAGGGTGAACACTCAAATGCAACATTTAAGAGAGGTTTGGAAGAGCTCATGGATGGGAGGGGTGAGGTTTGGTGATACCAGGCAGATAACAGCTTGGCACAGACTAGATGGGCCAAATGGCCTGTTTCAGTGTGTAGTGCCCTAGGACTGTATGGCTCAATATATTGTATTTGGAATGTCTATGTTAGGCTGCTGTTTATTGATTACAGCTCAGAACTGAACACCATCATACCCTCAGTACAAGCAACAAGCTACAGAACCTGAGACTCTAACCTCCCTCCCCTAATGGATCCTTGACTTCCTCATTGGGAGACCACAGAGTGCAGATCGGAAGTAGCATCTCGTCCTCGCTGACTATCAGCACTGGTGTACCTCGGGGACGTGTGCTTAGCCCACTGCTCTGCTCTCTCTACCCTCATGACTGTGCGGCTTGGCACAGCTCAGATGCCATCTGTAGGTTTGATGCTGACGCTGGCGGAGTTCCAGATGGTGACGGGGAGATGCACAGGAGTGAAATAGATCAGCTGGCTGAGCGGTGTCGCAACAGCAACCTTGCGCTCAACGTCAGTAAGACCAAGGAAATGATTATGGACTTCAGGAAGGGGAATTTGAGGGAACACACACCAGTCCTCATCGAGGGATCAGCAGTGGAAAGGGTGAGCAGCTTTAAGTTCCTCTTGTCAGCATCTCTGAGAATCTATCCTGGGCCCAACATATTGATGCAATTACAAAGAAGGCACAGCAGCGACAATATTTCATTAGGAGTTTAAGGACTTTGGCATTTCTACAGATGTACCATGGAGATCATTCCAACTGGTTGCATCGCCATCTGGTACAGGGGTTGCTATTGCACAGGATTGGAAAAAGCCTCAGAAAGTTGCAAACTCAGACAGCTCCATCACTGGCACTAGCCTCCCCAGCAAAGGCTTGTTCAAAAGGTGATGCCTCTAAAAGGCAGCATCCATCATTAAGGACCCCCATCTCCCAGGACATGCCCTCTTCTCAGTGCTACCATCAAGCAGGAGGTGCAGGAGCCTGAAGACACACACTCAACACTTTAGGAACAGATTCTTCCCCTCTGCCATCAGACTTCTGAACGGACAATGAACCCATGTACACGACTTCACTAATTTTTCTGCTTTTTGCTCAACTTATTTAAGTTAATGTACAGTATTGATTATTATTATAATTATTATCACATATTGCATTGTACTGCTGCCGCAAAACAACGAATTTCATAACATATGCCGGTGATACTAAATTTGATTCTGGTTCGGGATTTGGAGTCTACAGTATCTGGTAGGTCACAACACTTTAAGTGCTTTGTTTGCGAGCAGTGCATTAGCAATAGTGAAGCAGTACCAAGGCAGAAAGTCCAATTTTCCACACAGACTGCGTGTCCTGGGCTAATTAGTTTGATATCCTAGCTGGTGTTAAAGTATTCAGAAGTAAAGATGTCACCTGAGCAATGCTTTGTTCAGCACTGCAGCTCCACAGGGAGGGGAGAATTTGATTTGTATGCATACTGAGTGTTGTGTCACTGTGACACAGTGAGAGCAGCTCACAGGGAATCACCATTGTAGTGGTAGTCTTGGTCTGAAATAAGTGAATTAGGAAGGACAGCTTTACTGTCTGGCGTGCCATCAGCAATGTACCACAAACAGCAGTGTAATAACAACAATATCTTTTTGTTCAAGCGTTTCTTGTTAATAGACCACAAATGTGAGCTCTGCTGTGCTTCTTCTGATAACACTGGCCAACAATTTTTTTGATGAGTTGCTTCCTCAGAATTTTGTTTTGTTTGTAATAGACTGCTTGAAGCTGAACACAAATATAATTTCAGACTATTTGCAACACTTAAGATTTAACTTTTATTGGATATAATGCATTTAATTGCATAACAGTGCTGATGCTTTGCAATGGTCCAACTAAGTTAAAGATGTTTTGTTAATGATTTTCATTTGTACTCAGTTTATAAGGCTTCTCACTTTAATATCCAACAATAATCAGCCAGCATTGATGAACTCCAGTTGCCCTGATACCGCTTCTCCATGACTGCAATGTCCTGGTGAAACCTTTGACCATGACCGTCACTGACAGTGCCAAGTGAAGAAGTCTAAATGGGAATGAAGAAAATTAATCTTTAGTGACATGTCGCACTTCATGGTTTTGTATGCTTGAATCTTGTTATCAACCAGCTGCATGTGCTCTGAAGTTGACAAGAAAATTTTCAACAACATCCTTGAATGCCTTCCATATGATTTTCTCTGGTCCCACTAGGAGTTTGTCAAATTGCCTGGCATTGATGACCTGTTTGATTTGTGGACCAACAAGAATGCCTCCCTCAATCTTGGCATTAGTTATTGTGACTTGAATTATGAATTGAAATAACAATTGTAGGCAATTTCAAAAAAATTGTGCGTGATAGGGAAATTTCATGGTGATTTTCATGATCAGCAGCCCAAAATCCATAAGACACCCAAAAGTATTCAGGAATCAAAACCTTTGTTGTCCAGTGTAATGTCATGGAATTGAAAGGACTGCCTCATCCAAAAATGATTGGTACCTTGTGAAACTAACCACAGCAGAAGTCTGCAAGTTGATGGGAAATCATTTTAGATGGGGGAAAAAAACAAGTTTATTACCACTTAAAAAGCAACTTGATCACCATTTAACTCATCTATTTCCAGTAACACATGAATATCCTTAGAGAGAGGATAACAGTAAACACTACCACAAATCTAACACAATTCCTTGAATTGTTACACAAATCTCAGTGGATTCATGTTTTACTCCTTTCTAGTTTAAAAAAAATGCATCGGGAAAGGTGACAAAGTTAAGACAGCTTTTGTGAAATCATGGTTTGTTGTTAAATCCGTGTCACGGAATATTGAGTCTGGCAGGAATAATTACACTCCAGTTTCTGCCTGAAGCGCTATCTAAACTTCCGTCCCATCGCTATGCTTTTGCTGAACATTACGGCAATTGATAGTAAGAGTTGTGAAGTTTTGAGCCTATGTACATCTTATTGCAGCTGTATTTAAAGCAGGGTTGGAAGGGCCCACTTGCAGATCAGCACAGTATCAGAACTAGTGTCAGAAGCAGTCAATTATAGGGTACCAAGTCCTCACCCATCGTCCTAACTGTCACAACTTGTGGCAGGAATGATAAACACTGACAACTATGTCTGATGATTTTTTTTCACCTTACACCCTCACTCATCCAAAAAATGTCAATGGCAAGCCAATTTGTTTGAAATAATCTTACGGAAAAGCGTATCCCCATTTAACATGGGTATGCAGAATGTCACATGCACAGCATAATTTGAGCAACATGCATAAAACGCTGGAGGAAATCAGCAAGTCCAAGAATATCTATGGAGAGAAATAAAAGTCGACATTTTGGGCTTGGATAGATGGAGTGTCTCAGTCCAAAATGTCAACTGTTCATTCTCCTCCATAGATGCTGCCTGAATTGCTGATTTCCTTCAGCATTTTGTGTGTCGCTCAAGATTTCCAGCATCTGCAGAATCTCTTGTGTCACAACATAGTCTGACCTGATCCTGTCTGAGTATCATGAAATGCAACACTTTTATCCACAGAATCAGCAGGGACTGATGTTATTTATTATGACCAATGAAGTTTGTTCTTTATAATCAGTTTCGATTCAATGTAAGTTTAATTGAGGTGAATTTTTCAAATATGGCAGCACATTAGTTAAATCCAAAAGTTCTAGGAAGTACTAAAGGTTGCCTTAGTAATTTAGTGAGTAATTGCCCAACATGGGGGTTCTGTTCTCACTTCAGGTGAGCATCAGTGTGAAGGGATGCTCTTAACGGCTCAGTGCTCTTGTACAACAGAGGAGAAATCAGCTTGACTTGTGCTACCACAGTGATCCCTGCTGGAAATATTGTGACTTTACATACCAATTTATATCAGAATTCTATTTAACCAACATCCTCCTCTACCTATGACTCTTGTATGGTTCTTGTGTATGTTAATTTATGCCAGTGTTCACCTTAGCGATATTGGCTGGAATGTAGTCCACTACACACACACACACACACACACACACACACACACACACACACACACACACACACACACACACACACACACACACCATAATTTGTTAATCTTAGCAGTGGATGCAAAGAGTTACATTTTGGAGTGAGTTTCAGTAGCCCTTGCTTGGTTGTCTTCCAAGATAAAAGTCTATATTGATGCATTGACCATGGGCAGTGGCATTGCCAATTTAATATTAGCAATTTAATATTGAGAAGGAAGTATGAATGGTGATCAGAAATGGCTAAATTATGTCTTCTTCACAGATGTCACCTTGTCGTGGTGGAGAGGCTTGTGCATTCCTGAGATCCCGCGAGCAATGTCATCTAGAGTTTGACCATCTGCTGCTTAGCTCCTGGTGGGGTCACCCATGACAGTAAGGTCAAGCGGGAGGTTCTAGCAAAGACTGATCGAACCAAGTCATCAACAGTGAAGCAGGAGGAGCACATCACAACGGGAGTGAAGGTGGAGAAAGGATCCCTGTCCTCTTGCATTCCACACCACTGGACTCTGACCTCAATCTGTCGGGGACGTGCGGTGGCTGCCTGTGCATCAGCCTCCCTACTCTAAACAAAGTCACACACAGGCACTGCACCCTGACATCCCGAATAAGTCACATGGCAATTAGCAAGTGGCAAAGGGGGCAGGATTGTTAATTCTGGACTCTTGCCCAGTCAGCACCAGAGAATATGGATCCTGGATCAGCCTTTGCAGCCACCTGAAAACCCAGTGATAGACAACCCCTTGGGAGAACATCATGCTCGATTGGAATGATTGCATGTGAAAGATATACTGATGCAGGTACACTACTAGGCATTACTTTTGGTAATAGAAACGTAGAAACATAGAAAATAGGTGCAGGAGTAGGCCATTCAGCCCTTCAAGCCTGCACTGCCATTCAGTATGATCATGGCTGATCATCCAACTCAGAACCCTGTACCAGCCTTCCCTCCATACCCCCTGATCCCCGTAGCCACAAGGGCCATATCTAACTCCCTCTTAAATATAGCCAATGAACTGGCTTCAACTGTTTCCTGTGGCAGAGAGTTCCACAGATTCACCACTCTCTGTGTGAAGAAGTTTTTCCTCATCTCGGTCCTAAAAGGCTTCCCCTTTATCCTCAAACTGTGAGCCCTCATTCTGGACTTCCCCAACATCGGGAACAATCTTCCTGCATCTAGTCTGTCCAATCCCTTTAGGATTTTATACATAGTCAAAGGTGATGAACTGTTCAGTTTGATCATTTCAAACAAGGCAGAAGCAGGGTGACTGGATCAGTCAAGATATTTTGGTTTAGTGAAAGGAAGACATAAAATATACTCAGGCATATTTGTCACCATTTATTGTTACTTTAATACCCAAGATTGAGAAGTTAGTTACCATATTCACTTAGCCACTCTTCCACTAGTTTCTGTACATTGGGCAAACTAAAGGAAAAGTGCTTGGTGACCTTATGTGTGGAGATGGCAGTTAATTGGTCTATGACATGTATGTTTACGGTTTCAAAAGCTGAAAATTGTAGGGTTTCTCCCAAAGAGGTATTTTTTCCACATTTATTGAATGCTGTGGAGTTTTAGTCAAGAATCTGTAGAAAGTACAGAAAGAGGCATTCAACCTGCTAAGTATGTACTTGCTCTTTGATAAAACAACCTAACAATGCTGTCTGATGCACTTTTTATGTCCCTTTATCTTGCTCAGCTTTAAATACTTCACCAACTTTCCCTAAAAAGAAGTCAAAATTTCTGTCTTAAACACATTACAAAATGAACCCATCTGCCTTCCAACAACTCTGTTTACATGGATTCTTTGTTAAAATCAGTGTATTAGAGCAAACATGAGCAATTTCACTAAATATAAATTCATTTTCTCTTCCCAAAATATTCATTCTTTTTGAAAGTGTCCATTTATATGGTAAAATTCACAGCAGAAGATGGATAATTTCAGTTACTTACAAGCTTTATATAATACCGGCATAACATCAACTTTACCATGAATGGTAAGCCCAGAATGTTTTGTGTTGGTTTCAGTCCCTCTATGTACAAAAGTGAGAGACCTTTCACTCTATAACCATTGTGGTGGCTGTGCTGTATTTCAAAAATCCCTCAGACCATGGTCTTGGATCATGGAATGTACAAGTTTACAGCATTAAAATATTCATTAAAATATTAATTTAAGTAATTAATTATTTAAAAAATCATGAAACTGAGCAATACGTCAAATTCTTTAAAGGAATAAAAGA
Organism: Mobula birostris; assembly: GCF_030028105.1. Lineage (NCBI taxonomy): Eukaryota > Metazoa > Chordata > Chondrichthyes > Myliobatiformes > Myliobatidae > Mobula > Mobula birostris. The sequence continues at coordinate 122,005,102 of NC_092379.1, read as the reverse complement.
TAATCTTTTAATTACAAATGGATAAATTGTCCAAATGTGAGTAGTGGAAACAAGTGTTTCTGATACACCCTATCCTCGTTATATGCGTCTTCAGACAATGCGGATTCGCAGTTATGCGAGGAACCTATTTCTACCGACGTCTCCTTATATGCGTCCAAACCTCACAGTTATGCGAGGAGCACTGCCTTCCCGACAATACAAGTCACGTGCACACACCTCACAGTCTCACTGTTGGGACGAGAAGCACAGCTTTCCCGCCAAAACAAGTCAGGTGTGCGTGCCTCACAATCTCACTCCCGCCAGTCTCGCATTGGTTTTGGCAAGGTATGAATGCGCGATTTTGCCCTCTTAAACTTTTGTTGGTCTTACCTATGGTGCAGAGATTTTGTGCTTGAAATATTTAACTATTCCTCCTAAGTGTCCGATGTCCTGGGCCATCAGCTGAGCAGCAGAGAACCGCTTTAACACTTGAAAAAAAGTTGGAAATTATAAACAGCGCGGCATCAGCTGTAGGTAACACAGCTCTGGGACACTACTGCCGGGAATGGAATCTTGCCTTTAAGGTTCTTTTGTTGCTTGACAATGCACCAGCCCATCCTAAACATTTGGACTGCACTCATCCTAACATAACAGTGCGTTTCCTGCCGCCTAACACAACATCGCTGATTTAACCATTCCATATAAACATATAACAATTACAGCACGGAAAGAGGCCATCTTGGCCCTTCTAGTCCATGCCGAACTCTTACTCTCACCTAGTCCCACCAACCTGCACTCAGCCCATAACCCTCCATTCCTTTCCTGTCCATATAGCTGTCCAATTTAACTTTGAATGACAACATCGAACCTCCCTCAACCACTTCTGCTGGAAGCTCGTTCCACACAGCTACCACGCCCTGAGTAAAGAAGCTCCCCCTCATATTACCCCTAAACTTTTGTCCTTTAACTCTCAACTCACGTCCTCTTGTTTGAATCTCCCCCACTCTCAATGGAAAAAGCCTATCCACGTCAACTCTATCTATCCCCCTCATAATTTTAAATACCTCTATCAAGTCCCCCCTCAACCTTCTACGTTCCAAAGAATAAAGATCCAACTTGTTCACTCGACCAAGGTATGATCCACATTCAAGGCGTACGTATTTTTTTTACGGCGAACTATCTCTCAGATGCTGCAAGCAACAGACGTTTTTGAAAATCCCGGGAGCTTACCAATGGTGAGGGAATGATGGAAGTCGGAACACTTGGCACAAATGGCGATGGACATGGACCCAAGTTTAGAAGGGAGTCAGCATTCCAGTTGTTCCCTGCTGTCAACCCTTCTTCCCTACAAGCAAATTTATGCTGGGAAACAAAATACTGCCAAGCAAACAACCCTCACCACTTTCTTCAAATCGGTGTCACCTCCTGCTGCCAGCAGTTCTAAAAGTTCTGTGAGTCTTCCGTCACCCCTTGCTGTGATATGATCCTGACGACCACAAGCATCCACCTTATCCATGCTGCCCAACACCACAACAACCATTCATCTCCCAGAGAGAACATACCTGCCACTGTTGGTGAGTACTGTACACCCTAGTATGTTAACTTTCTGTGATTTATTACATTGAATATGACCTTAAATTGATGAAATATAATACAAAATGTTGTCGTGTGGTACTGCCTTTGTGTCGTATTGGTATGAAAATGTGAATAAATTACAGATAAAACATATTTAGAAAGCCCTCTGGAAGGCATCCTTATTTTCTCCATTTAAATAATTATTCACATTATGTGATTTCACATTATGCATCGACTGTGAGGAACGTATCCCCCGCATATAACGAGGACAGGGTGTACTATGGTCGGGAGATTTTATTTTTACATAACACAATTAGCAAAGGGATATACAGTATGTTATATGCCATCCTACTATCAAGAACGTATATACAGAAAGGTATACAGAAAACAGCTAGCAACATCATGATGGATCCACTCACTCTGCTAGTGGATTATTGTCCCACTCCCGTCAGGGAGGAGACTACGTAGCAACCATGCCAAGACCACCAAACTCCAAACGAGTTACTTTCCCCAAGCACAAAGGCTGATCAACACCTCCACCTCCACTGCTTTATCACTTCTTGTCAGAGTCACCTTATGTAAGGCTGCTCCCGTGCCTACCATTACTTTATGGACATAAAATCTATCTACATATGTATCTAAGCTATCTTATGTATTTGTATTTATTGTGGTTTTTTAAATTATTTTGCTCTTTTTGTACTTTTTTGTGCTGCATCAGACTCAGAGTAACAACTCAGTTCTCCTTTAACTTGTGTAGTGGAAATGACATGAGCCAATCTTGAATTTCGAATGAGTGTGTTTTCTCTATGGCAACCAAACAAGAGAATTAAAACTGGGGAGGAAGAACAAAGTTACAAGCAGCCATTTCAGGGAACCATTACACTAGGTCATAGAAAGGTATCACTATAAAAGGATCTTTTAAAAATCTCTTGCATTATGCCTCCCCCTATTTAAGCATCACGTGCACCTATAAGATCTCTAATTGAAAAAAAAATTTCCCTGGGACTGATTGATTTATCTGTATCGAGAATGAATCAAAACTTTCATGACTTTTTCTTGTAAGAAAACAAAGAAGTTTTTTTAAAATCCCCAGTTCCAATGTTAGAGTACTGTATTGGCAAACAAAGGGAAGCTGATGAAAATTTTTCAATAAACTTATCAACAGGATTGTTAGAACTGGCAGGTTATCTGAAGACCTTTAATAGTCAATTGGATCCCCAAATAAAATCAGTGATTTTAGTGAACAGTATAGATCGAATTTCTTGTGGGTATTTTTCCCACCCCTTTATCCACTTAATTCTTCAAAAGCGATAATATGTGCTTAGCTATGGTTCAAGGAAATGACTCTTTTGTTTCCTATCTTTTCCTGCAACTGAGACCTCCAAGATAGGACCATCCTACTGACTCTTCTCCACAATGCTGACATCCATCGGACCAGAAGAGAAGTGTCTGGGCAGTAATAAATTGTATGCAAGGCATATTGTTGGCATTTGGTGTCTGGGTTACATATCATCAATCACCTTCGGTGAGATATTCTGGCTCACCCTGAAAATAAGAGAGTGTCAGAACTGAGCATTGACAAGGATTACAGGAGGTAGCAAAACCCATGAACACTACCTCACTATTCTGATCTCTTTTTGCACTACTTTTTAAAAAAATATTGTTTGTTGTAACTTGTAGTAGTTTTTAATGTATTGCATTGTACTGTTCACACAAAGCAATATCTCACATCATATCTAAGTGATAATAAACCGGATTTTGAACCTCTGGCGCACACACACACACACATACACATACGCACACACGCACATACAGCTAAACTAAAGAATCTGAAAGGTCTGTGCAGTTACTCTACTCCACTCCATATTGTGCTTCAAAACAGTATAACACAGTACTTTATACTTTATTGTCGCCAAACAATTGGTACTAAAACGTACAATCATCACAGCGATATTTGATTCTGCGCTTCGCACTCCCTGGATTACAAACATTAAATATTATAAATATTAAAAATAGTAAAAATTAGTAAGTATTAAAAATTTAAATTATAAATCATAAATAGAAAATAGAAAAATGGGAAGTAAGGTAGTGCAAAAAAACCGAGAGGCTTGTCTGGATATTTGGAGGGTATGGCCCAGATCCGGGTCAGGATCCGTTCAGCAGTCTTATCACAGTTGGAAAGAAGCTGTTCCCAAATCCGGCCATACGAGTCTTCAAGCTCCTGAACCTTCTCCCGGAGGGAAGAGGGACGAAAAGTGTGTTGGTTGGGTGGGTCGTGTCCTTGACTATCCTGGCAGCACTGCTCCGCCAGCGTGCAGTGTAAAGTGAGTTCAAGGACGGAAGATTGGTTTGTGTGAGGTGCTGCGCCGTGTTCACGATCTTCTGCAGCTTCTTTCCGTCTTGGACAGGACAACTTCCATACCAGGTTGTGATGCACCCTAGAAGAATGCTTTCTACAGAGCATCTATAAAAATTAGTGAGGTTTTTAGGGGACAGGCCAAATTTCTTTAGTTTTCTCAGGAAGTAAAGGTGCTGGTGGGCCTTCTTGGCAGTGAACTCTGCTTGGATGGACCAAGTCAGGTCATTTGTGATATTGACACCGAGGAACTTAAGGCTGTTCCATTTGCGCACCACCGATGTAAGTTGGGTCGTGCGGTCCGCTACTCCTTCTGAAGTCAACAGCCAATTCCCTCATCTTGCTGACATTGAGGGATAGGTTATTGTCTTTGCACCATGCCACCAGGTTCTTAATTTCCTCTCTGTACTCAAACTCATCATTACTCGAGATACGGCCTACAATTGTTGTGTCATCAGCGAACATATATTGAGTTTGATGGAAACTTGGCTACACAATCATGGGTGTACAGTGAGTACAGCAGGGGGCTGAGTACACAGCCTTGTGGGGCACCGGTGCTCAGAGTGATTGTAGAGGAGAGCTTGTCCCTTATTTTTACAGCCTGGGTCCTGTCTGTGATGAAGTTGAAGAGCCTGCTGCAGATCTGAGTGCTAAGGTCCAGGTTCTGGAGCTTCAGAATCAATTTATTTGGAATGATGGTATTAAAGGCAGAGCTATAGTCAATGAAAAGGAACCTTGCGTATGCGTCTTTATTCTCCAGGTGTTCTAAGGAAGAACGTAGGGCCAGAGAGATGGCATCTGCCATTGACCTGTTGCTCCGATGGGCGAATTGCAAAGCGTCGAGGTTGACTGGTAGGCTGTGGTTGATGAGTGCCATAACCAATCTCTCGAAGCACTTCATAGCAATTGATGTGAGAGCCACAGGTCGATAGTCTTTCAGGCATGCCACCTTGCTCTTCTTCAGCACTGGGATTATCGTTGCCTTCTTTAAACATGAGGGGATCTTAGACTGAAGCAAGGAGCAGTTGAAGATGTCAGCAAACACTCCAGCTAGCTCGCTTGCACAGGCCCAGAGAACCCGTCCTGGGACGCCATCTGAGCGTGTCGCCTTCCTTGGATTTATCTTCAGGAAGGCCCTTCTAACATCCTCCTCGGTGACGATGAATCTCGCTGCCACCAGGTCCGGTTCATCTGAAGGGAGCCAGATGCTCCTCTTCTGTTTGAATCTTGCGTAGAATACGTTAAGTTCATCAGGAAGAGAAGCGCCACAGTTATTGACATTCCCAGCCCTGTCTTTGCGCCCAGTGATCTCGTTTAGACCCTGCCATAGTCTACCGGCATCCCTCTGGTTAGGCTGGGCTTCCAACTTGGCTCGATATTGCCTCTTGGCACCCTTAATGGCTTTCCGGAGTTCACACCTGGATTCTGTGTAGCGACTGGTATCCCCGGACCTAAAAGCCGCAGCTCTAGCCTTTAAGAGGGACTTGACCTCATAATTCATCCAAGGTTTCCGGTTAGTGAATACCCGGATCGTCTTGCGAGACACAAAGTCCTCCGTGCACTTCCATATAAAGTCCGTGACAGCTGATGCATACTCATCGAGGTTAGCTGTCGAGTCCTTGAATACTAACCAGTCCACCGATTCAAAGCAGTCACGGAGGACCTCAACCATTTCCTCCGTCCAACGTGACACTACTTTTAACACCGTGACCTCCCGCTTCAGTTTCTATTTGTAAGCCGGGAGGAGGAGTACGGCCTGATGGTCCGATTTTCTGAAGTGAGGTCATGGGATGGAATGGTAGGCATCCTTGACTGCTGTGTAGCAGTGGTCAAGTATATTTGGGCCTCTAGTGGGGCAGGAGACATGTTGGTATAACAGTACAGACACTTTGGCCCAAAAAGCTGTGCTGACCTTTTAACCTCCTCCAAGATCAATCTAACTCTTCCCTTCTCCATAGCCGTCCATTTTTCTTTCATGCATGTGCCTATCTAAGAGTCTCTTAAATGTCCCTAATGCATGTGCCTCTATCTCCAGCCCTGGGCGAGGAATTCCATGCACTTACTTCACTGCAGAAAAAAAATCTTTACCTGTGTTCTGCATTATGATCCTTGTAAAGACATAAAAATGTAAAACCTAATGAGGGCAATTTAACACCTCAGTTCAGTATTACACAGTGAGAGGCAAACACTGCACAAAAAAACACAAATCGCCAAATTTAACGCAATTTATCATTTACCAAGGAAGGTCTGAACAACCATATCATTTCCTGTGTGATACAATGTACCAGAACCAGATGCATTGACAGAGAGAGAAAAAAAATTGAGACTCATAAATGATTATAATTGTCCCTTGTGCTGAAATAATATTCCTAGGCTCCTCTTTCATCCTTGAAGGCAGTTTATGTGGACATAGAACCTAATGACATCATCATGTGATGTAAATGCTACCTGTTTGGTCGCCTTTCTCTTCGTCTTTGATGAAGTATGGACCTTGGTGTCCTGTATTTTTATTTCAGATATGGTCTCGGACTCCTAATTCAAACCCAAAGTGTTCTGACTGATACAGAGGGACTTCTGCTTTTTTCAAGTCGAGGATGAAAGGGGAGTTTAAAAATATCACATCAACACAAGGGATATTTATTAAAGTGATATTTCAGGAAATGGCATATAATAACAAGAGGCCAGATCTGGAGCAAATTTGTTTTTCAAATAAACTTCGAAGCAGTTCAGAAAACACTTGTTTTGGTATCCATAGGAGATTTGACCTTTCCAAGTTGGGTTCGTGATATGAATTAGTTATGCTAGGCTTTTGGGTTGTGTTTGTGCTCAAAATAGCATAATTGTTTAGCTGATCTCAGTCAGAATTACAGTGTAGACATAATATTTTCTCTGTGTCTAGGCAAAGGAGGAAACAAATTCAGTCGAGTCCTGCTCCTGTTCTCTAGATTAGATTAGATTAGATTCAACTTTATTGCCATTGTGCCGAGCACAGATACAAAGCCAATGAAATGCATTCAGCATCTGACCAGAAATGCAAAGAATAGTGTTACTTACAAAATAACTGCGAATAAAAAAAAGTGCTACAGCACACAAATATAAAACTACTGAGACAGTACAATATGGATGCAATACTGCTTAGTTCTACACAGAATCGTTCAGAGTTCATAGATCAAAGTAACTTTATTATCAAAGTATATCTCAATGGTTCTTCACATGACTTTAGACCACCTGGAAAACACAAACACCTATGTTAGAATGCTGTTTATTGACTATAGCTCAGCATTTACTACTATCATTCCCACAATCCTGATTGAGAAGTTGCAGATCCTGGTCATCTGTACCTCCCTCTGCAACTGGATCCTCGACTTCCTAACTGGAAGACCACAATCTATGTGGATTGGTGATAATATCTCTTCCTCACCGACAATCAACACTGGTTCACCTCAGGGGTGTGTGCTTAGCCCACTGTTCTACTCTCTATATACCCATGACTGTGTGGCTAGGCATAGCTCAAATACCATCTATAAATCTGCTACTGATACAACCATTGTTGGTAGAATCTCAGGTGGTGACAAGAGGAGTGAGATATACCAACTAGTGGAGTGGTGTTGCAGCAACAACCTGGCACTCAACATCAGTAAGATGAAAGAGCTGATTGTGGACTTCAGGAAGGGTAAGATGAAGGAACACATACCAATCTTCATAGAGGGATCAAAAGTGGAGAGAGTGATCAGTTTCAAGTTCCTGGGTGTCAAGATCTCTGAGAATCTAACCTGACCCCAACATATCGATGCAGTTATAAGAAGGCAAGACAGCAGCTATACTTCATTAGGAGTTTGAAAAGATTTGGTATGTCAACGAATACACTCAAAAACTTCTATAGGTGTACCGTGGAGAGCATTCTGACAGGCTGCATCACTGTCTGGTATGGAGGGGCTACTGCACAGGACTGAAAGAAGCTGCAGGGGATTGTAAATTTAGTCGACTCCATCTTGGGTACTAGCCTACAAAGTACCCAGGACATCTTCAAGGAGCAGAGTTTCAGAAAGGCAGCGTCCATTATTAAAGGACCTCCAGCACCCAGATCATGCCCTTTTCTCACTGTTACCCTCAGGCAGGAGGTACAGAAGCCTGAAGATACACACCCAATGATTCAGGAACAGCTTCTTCCTCTCCGTCATCCGATTCCTGAAAGGACATGGAACCCGTGAACACTAGCTCACTTTTATAATATATATTACGTCAGTTTTTTGATGAATTTTAATCTACTCAAGATACATAACACAATAATTTATTTATTTATTTATTATTATTATTATTTTATTTTGTTTTTCTTTCTCCTATATTATGTATTGCATTGACCTGCTGCTGCTAAGTTAACAAATTTCACGACACATGCCAATGATAATAAACTTGATTCTGATTCTGATTCTAACATATATTAGGTCACCATATACAATCCTGAGATTCATTATTTTGCAGGCATACTCGGTAAATCCAATAACCCTAACAGAATCAGTGGAAGACCCCACCAACAGGGTGGTCAACTAGTGTGCAAAAGACAACAAACTCTGCAAATAAATAAAGAAAGATAAAGCTAAACAATAATAATAATAATAAATATCAAGAACATGGGATGAAGAATCCTTGAAAGTGAGCCCATAGATTGGGGGCTGAGCCATTTAGTTTGTATGCATGTGTGAGTACCTTTCACAACTGTGAGCTCAATGTCATAAGGTTTTCTCTAAAGTCGACTGTACCAGAACCAGATGCATCACAGAGTGGAATGAATTGAGAATCACAAAGGTTGTGGAAAATTTGTGCAGTGATGTGAGAAAGTGCGGTTGTAGTGCAAAGTGGTAACATTGTTGGAGAATGAGCCTTCTGGGATATTAAGGGAAAGTTAAGTGTTTTATGTGAAACCCATTGCAGCTGTGCGTGTACTTATCCTGAGCAGCACAGAAGTAAAAACAACTTAAATTTCTTACTAGCATGGTCATTTTGCAAATATAGCATCAGCCACTTCTTTATCAGTGCACCATCACACTAACTTATTATTACCTCTGCTGAGGGTTTTAAATAAAACAAGCATTTCTTTGTAAATTCTTCCCAGTCCATCATGGGTAAAGTCCTCCTCAGCACTGAGCGCATCTACACAAAGCGTTGACGCAGGAAAGCAGCACCTGTCACCAGGGCCCTGCGCCGCCTAGGTCATGCTCTCCTCACTTTGCTGCCATCAGGAAGCAGGTACAGGAGCCTCAGGACTCACACCACTAGGTTCAGGGACAGAGATTATCCCTCATGCATCAGGCTCTTGAACCAAATGGGAAAACTTCGCTCAACTTCCCTTGCCCCATCATTGAAATGTTCCCACAACCTATGGACTCACTTTCAAGGGCTCTTTTCGGTATTTATTATTTACTTTTTTATTATTATTAGTCCTTTCTTTTTGTAATGGCACACTTTGTTGTCTTTTGCACACTGATTGTACACCCAAGCTGGTGCAGTCTTTCATTGATTCTGTTATGGTTATTATTCTATAATTAGGGTTATTATTCGATAATAGACTTATTGTGTATGCCGGTAAGAAAATGCATCTCTGTTTTGTATCTGGTGGCATATACTGTATGTAGTTGGACAATAAATTTACTTTGAATTTTGAAAGTTGAGGATAGTGAAGTATCTGTGGAATTCTCTGTGAGGTGGATGATACCCTAATTATCATGTATATATGGCCACACCCAAATAGTACTTTGTGTTTTATAGGATTGCTTTATATTCATATTTATTGTTTCTTTCTGTTTTTGTTGTGTTCCTTATTCTTTTTTAAGCTGCATCAGATTTGGAATAACAATTATTTCATTTGCCTTTACACTCATACTGAAGAATGGCAATGAACAATCTCGAATCCTGAATGTGTATAACAAAAATTCGAACACAAGTTCTATTTCCCTCTCCACAGATACCACCTGACCTGCTGCCTATTCCCAGCATTTTCTGTTTCTTTATTTTTGCATTTCAAGCAAAATAGGCGGTTCTTTCTTGTCGCTGTTTCATAACTTCTTTTGTTCCCATAGAAGGAATACCTTGCATCTATTAAAGGGAAATTCCAACCATCTTCCATTTATATACAAATCTCTTTCAACATTTAGTTCCTACCAATGGAACAAATTTTCTATATCATTTCAGTAGCACAAAAAATGAAACCATCCAAACTATATAAATATAAATTAAGATTGTTTTAAATAAACAATAGTTTATTGTCAGCTAAGCAACTGATTTGCAGAAGGAATGGTCAATAACACTCTATTGCATAGATGTTACTTGCATTAATTTGATTTTACAATGGAACTTGGATTTTCCCTTAACCTCTTCATCAATGTAATTCCCTGTTTGGAATGCAAAACTGTAGCATAATTTTTTAAATGATTTTCTGGTGCTTCACACTCTACAAACATACATCACAAATTCAGGTCTTCAGAGGAAGCTGTTACTTATTTATTGAGATACACTGCGGAATAGGCCCTTCCAGCCACACTGTCCAACAAACCCCAGTTTATCCCTGGGCTAAGCACAGGACAATTGACCAATTAACCTACCAAGCAGTACATCTTTAGACTGTGGGAGGAAACTGGAGCACTTGGAAGAAACCCATGTGGTCTGTGGATCTGTGGAATGCTCTGCCTCAGAAGGCAGTGGAGGCCATTTCTCTGGATGCTTTCAAGAGTTAGATAGAGCTCTTAATGATAGCAGAGTGAAGGGATATTATGAGAAGGCAGGAAAAGGGTACTGATTGTGGATGATCAGCCATGATCACAGTGAATGGTGGTGCTGGCTCGAAGGGCTGAGTGGCCTACTCCTGCACCTATTGTCTATTGAGTGCACGGGGAGAAGGTACAAGCTCCTTACAGACAGGGGTGGGACTGGTGTAAGGTTGAGGATGCCAGATTCAGTTATTGGCCTGTCTTGTATTTGCTGATCTCAGCCATGGCTGCATTCATTTGGTTTTGGTGACCCTAATCAACTGAAGGGGTAAGCTAAGCCAATTAAGTCATTCTGTAACAAAACAAATTGTGCATATTAGATGAAAATGGGAACAGCTTGATGATAGCACCTTCCAGAGTTTACTAGACTTGACACATCTCACTTGCACGATAGTTATACATAAGGTAGCATCTGCTGAACTAGATTAGACACTCAAGTGTGAATTACACTTTGACTTAGTGGAGATGACAAAGGGGCAAAGTGTATCTAAGACATAGCAGGGGGCGGTGTGGTAGTGTAGTGGTTAGTGTAATGCTTTTATAGCACCAGCAATGTGGGTTCAACTCTGGCCACTGTCAGTAAGGAGTTTGTACGTTCTCCCCATGACCGCATGGATTTCCCCCCTTCCCCCCCCCCCCGGTACTCCACTTTCCTCTCAACTTCCAAAGAAGTTAGGGTGAGTACGTTAATTAGTCACATGGGTCTAATTGGAGTTGGGTGGGGTCATTGGGCTGGAAGGACTTGTTGCCATACTGATCCTCTAAATAATAACACTACAGAGTAGGGAAGAGGAGTCAGGCTTTATCTAGTCCAAAACTAAAGGGTACAGGTACACGATCAGAGGAGAGAGATTTAAGAGACCAGAGAGGTAACTTTCTGGAATGAATTGCCAGAGGAAGTAGTTGAGCCAGGTAAAAATGCAACATTTAAGAGGCATTTGAATAGGTATATGGAGGGGAGTTATGGTTATGGAGGATGCTGTGGTAGGCATGGACCAGTTGGACTGAAGGTCTGTGAGTTTAGGCCTCCCTGACCCTACCTCTGGAGAAGACAGGATCAGAAACTCACCTGGAGATTGAACAGGATGGCAATGTTGCAAACAGCTTGGTTCAGATGACTGTAGTGATCAGGTAGGAGGATGGAATTTGAGGCAAGGGTTGACAACAATGGTACAAATCTTCCAAAGTGGGACATTGGAGCTTGTTCCAATCTGAATGTCAGAAGAGCAATCTGACACCATGTATGGAAGGACAGGGGTGAATGGTGAGTAAGAAGACGTGGAGAAATTGCTCCTAAGTACTCAAAATGACATTTATTCTATCTTGCAACCACACTGTGTTAGTCAATTTTTTCCAGTGATTGAGATCTAATGGAAGACAAGCAAATGTGATACTACAAGTTTGTAGAAGACGCATAGTACTGTATTGGGTAGTATTTCAAAATATGATAAGTTGGAGCACAGGTAGGAGATAGAGAGCTTAGTACCATGATGTCATAACTTCAATCTTTCCTTCAAAGTCAGCAAAATTAAAAGGCTAGCTATTGATTTTGGGGTGGGGCGGGGGGGTGGATTACGTGCTACTGTTTACATCAATGGTGCAGAGGTGCAGTTTCCTAGAAGTGACATCACCAAGAGCCTGTCACGGTTCAAACATGGGAAGGTTTAAACTAATCTGGCAGCGGGATGGGAACTGGAGTGATAATGCTGTGGATGGGGCAGTTGCTATACAACCAGATGCAGTTATGCAGTGATACTGTGAGGAAGGACAGGCAGATGATAGGTCAAAACCACAGTCAATGAAATGATTTAAAGTGTAACAGGGGGCCAGAATCAAAAAGGGTGATGAATACAGGACTGAAGGCGTTGTACTTGAATGCACACGGTATACAGAGTAGGGAAGATGATCTTGTAGCACTGTTAGAGATAGGCAGGAACGATGTTGTGGGCATCTCTGAGTTGCGGGTGAAAGAAGATCATAGTTAGGAGATTAACATCCAAAGGTACACATTATATTGAAAGGGTAGGCAGGAAAGCTGAAGGGATAAAGTGGCTCTATAGGTAAAAAATGAAATCAAATCCTTCGAAAGAGGTGGCATAGGATCGGAAGATGTAGAATCTTTGTGGGTAGAGTTAAGAAGCTGCAAAAGGGTAAAAGACCATAATGGGAATTGTATACAGGCCTCCATACAGAAGCCAGGATGAGGTCTAAAAATTGCAATGGGAAATAGAAAAGACATGTAAAAAGAACAATGTTGCAATAGTCATAGAGGATTTCAACATGCAGGTAGACTGGGATAAGTAGGTTGGTGCTGGATTCCAAGAGAAAGAATTTGTAGAATTGTCATGAGATGGCTTTTTAGAGCAGCTTGTGGTTGAGTCCACTAGGGGAACAACAATTCTAGATTGGGTGTTATGTAATAAGACCATAAGATATAGGAGCAGAATTAGGCCATATGGCCCATCAAGCTGCTCCGTCATTTCATCATGGCTGATCCAATTTTCCTCTCAGTTCCAATCTCCTGCCTTCTTCTCATATTGCTTCATGCCTTGACCAATCAAGAATCTACTTCTGCCTTAAATATACATGAAGACTTGGCCTCCACAGCTGGCTGTGGCAAACAATTCCACAGATTCACCAGCCTCTGGCCAAAGAAATTCCTCCTCATCTCCATTCTAAAAGGGCACCCCTCTATTCTGAGGCTGTGTTCTCTGAGCTTAGACTTTCCCTTCATAGGAAACACCCTCTCCACATCTACTCTATTAAGGGCTTTCACCATTCAATAGGTTTCAATGAGGTAACCCCTCATTCTTGTAAATTCTGGTGAATACAGGCCCGAAATCATTAAACGATAATGACCCAGATTTCATTAGGGAGCTTAAGCTAAGGGAACCCTTGGGAGGCAGTGATAAAATTCACTCTGCAGTTTGAGAAGGAGAAGCTAAAAGCAGATGTATCTGCATTATAGTAGCCTAAAGAGAATTAGAGAGGCATGAGAAAAGAACTGGCCAAAGTTGTTTGGAAGGGGAAACTAGGAGGGATGATGGCAGAACAGCAATAGCTAGTGTTTCTGGGGGAAATCCAGAAAGCACCGGAAAGATACACCCAAAGATGCAGAAGTATTCTAAAGGGAGCGTGATGCAACTGTGGCTGATAAGGGAAGTCAACGACAACATATAAGCAAAAAGAGCAGGCGTATAATATAGCCTGGACCAGACAATACTCCTGGCAGAGTGCTCAGAGGATGTACAGACCAGCTGGCAAATGTTCTCACTGACATCTTCAACATCTCCCTGAGCAGCGCTATTGTTCCAACATGCTTTAAGGCCACCACCATCGTCCCCGTACTGAAGAAGTCTTCAGTGTCCTGTCTCAAGGACTACCGCCCCGTTGCTCTCACATCCATCATCATGAAATGTTTCGAGAGGCTCGTCATGAGGCACATAAAGACCCTGCTGCTCCCCTCACTGGACCCCTTGCAGTTCGTGTATCGTCCCAACCGCTCAACAGACGATGCCATCGCCACCACCCTCCACCTGGCCCTCACCCACCTGGACAAAAAAGACACATACATTCAAATGCTGTTCATAGACTTCAGTTCAGCATTCAACACAATCATTCCTTAGCACCTGATTGGAAAGCTGCACCAATTTTTATTCCTAAATTCTTTTTTGATACTGTTGATTCTAAAATTTTGTTATAGATATGGCAGAATAAAAATCCTAGACTAAGTAAAAAATACTTACAGAAGTCCAAAAAGGACGGTGTTTTGTTATTGCCGAATTTAAGATTTTATTACTGGGCAATTAATATTCAATATTTAATATTTTGGACACAAGGTTTGGATATAATTCCAAGTCCACAATGGGTAAACCTTGAATGTAATTCTGTACAAGGGTTTCCATTGGTTTCCATTTTAGGGACTTCGCTTCCCTTTGTTCTCTCTAAATTGAATAAACAAATGGTTAATCCAATAATTAAATACACATTACGAATATGGATTCAATTTCGTAATTTTTTTGGTTTGAACAAATTTATTTTATCAAGCCCTATTATATCTAATTCTTTTTCCAACCCTCTGTTATGGATCAAGGCTTTTTGATATGGAAAATGAAGGGTATAATATGTTTTTGTGATTTATTCTTGGACGACTGTTCATGTCTTTTGAACAGTTGTCTAATAAATATAATTTGCCCAGAGCCCATTTTTTTAGATATTTACGAATTAGAAACTTTTTAAATACTATGCTACCTACCTTTCCGACTTCATATCCAACTGATATCACGGAAAAAAAATTAGGTTTAAATCCCTATCAGAAGGGTTTAATAGCAACTATTTATGATATGATTATGAAAATACAGCCAGGTATATCTGATAAAATTAAGAATGAATGGGAAAGGGAACTTCAACTTCACTTACCTATAGAGAAATGGGAGAACATTTTTCAATTAGTTAACTTTTCCTCTATATGTGCCAAACATACATTGATATGATTTAAGGTGGTGTGTAGGGCCCACATGTCTAAAGATAAATTAGCTCGTTTTCACTCTCATGTAAGTCCTGTTTGTGACAGATGTCACTCTGAGGTGGCTTCTTTGACTCATGTTCTGGTCTTGCCCTCTTTTGAAAAAATTTTGGAAAGACATTTTTGATATTATCTCGACAGTTTTTGTGTATTGACTTACAACCTCATCCTATGACTGCAATTTTTGGTTTACCAATGATGGAACATAGTTATTTAACCTCTTCAGCTCATCGGATGATTGCATTTGTTACATTAATGGCTAGAAGATCCATTTTATTGAATTGGAAAGAGATCAATCCCCCTACTACATTTCAATACTTTTCCCAAATGATATCATGTTTAAATTTAGAAAAAAATCAGAAGTGTCATTTTTGATCCTTCAGTTAAATTTGAAGAGACTTGGAGGCCATTTATTCAACACTTTCATATGATGTAGCTTGACCTTTGCCAAATCCTTTTCATTAACCTAAAATATATGGACAGAGGAGCGGAGTTAACGACATTAATGATTGTATTCGATGTAATATAATAGCCCAGCTTTGTTTAGTTCTGATTTTGGTTCAGTTTAGTTTAGTTTGTTTTTTTTTATTTTGGGGTTTTTTTCCTTGATATTTTTTCACTTTTCTTTTTATCATGTTTAATTATATTAAGAGTTTGGGGGGTCTAATATACGTTTGTACTTGTATTATCTGTAGTTTTTACTTGCATATGTCAATTACCAATAATGTAATCCCAATCTCTTTGTATTAGTACTGTTGCCATGTTTATGAATTTGAAAATTAATAAAAAGATTAAAAAAGAAAGGAAAGCTGAGACTACTGGGCTTGAACTCCTCCCTCTGCAACTGGATCCTAGACTTCCTGACTGGGAGACCTCAGTCAGTCCGGATTGGAAGCAGCATCTCCAACACCATCACAATGAGCACAGGGGCCCCCCAGGGCTGTGTGCTCAGTCCACTGCTGTTCACTCTGCTGACCCACGACTGTGCTGCAACACACAGCTCGAACCACATCATCAAGTTCCCCAATGACACGACCGTGGTGAGTCTCATCAGCAAGAATGACGAGTCAGCATACAGAGATGAGGTGCAGTGTCTAACGGACTGGTGCAGAGCCAACAACCTGTCTCTGAATGCAAACAAAACAAAAGAGATGGTTGTTGACTTCAGGAGGACAGGGAGCAACCACTCTCCGCTGAACATTGACAACTCCTCCAAAGAGATTGTTAAGAGCACCAAATTTCTTGGTGTTCACCTGGCAGAGAATCTCACGAGGTCCCTCAACATCAGCTCCAAGTGTCGCTTCACCTGTGAGTCGGCTGGGGTGATATACTGAGTCCGCTGCTCCCGATGTGGCCTTCTATACATTGGTGAGACCCGATGCAGACTGGGAGATTGTTTCGCTGAACACCTACGCTCTGTCCGCCAGAGAAAGCAGGATCTCCCAGTGGCCACACATTTTAATTCCACGTCCCATTCCCATTCTGATATGTCTATCCACGGCCTCCTCTACTGTAAAGATGAAGCCACACTCAGGTTGGAGGAACAACACCTTATATTCCGTCTGGGTAGCCTCCAACCTGATGGCATGAACATTGACTTCTCTAACTTCCGCTAATGCCCCACCTCCTCCTCGTACCCCATCCGTTATTTATTTATATACACACATTCTTTCTCTCACTCTCCTTTTTCTCCCTCTGTCCCTCTCACTATACCCCCTGCCCATCCTCTGGGCTTTTTCCCCCCCTTCCCCTTGTCTTTCTTCCCGGACCTCCTGTCCCATGATCCTCTCATATCCCTTTTGCCAATCACCTGTCCAGCTCTTGGCTCCATCCCTCCCCCTCCTGTCTTCTCCTATCATTTCAGATCCCCCCCCCCCCACTTTCAAATCTCTTACTAGCTCTTCTTTCAGTTAGTCCTGACAAAGGGTCTCGGCCCGAAACATCGACTGTACCTTTTCCTAGAGATGCTGCCTGGCCTGCTGTGTTCACCAGCAACTTTTATGTGTGTTGCTTGAAATTCCAGCATCTGCAGATTTCCTCGTGTTTGCGCTAAGAAAAGATGTGCTGGCATTGGATAGGGTACAGAGGAGGTTCACGAGAATAATCCCAGGAATGAAAGGGTTAACATATAAGGAGTGTTTGATGATTCTGGGCCTGTACTCGCTGGAGTCTAGAAGAATGGGGGGGGGTGCAGAATCTCATTGAAACCTATCAAATATTGGAAGGTGTAGACAGAGTAGATGTGGAAAGCCACGAACAAGAGAAAATCTGCAGATGCTGGAAATCTGGAAGAACTCAGTCTGTGTGGATTGGTGATAATATCTCCTCCTCACTGACGATCAACACTGGTGCACCACAGGGGTGTGTGCTTAGCCCACTGCTCTACTCTCTCTATACCCATGGCTGTGTGGCTAGGTATAGCTCAAATACCATCTATAAATTTGCAGATGATACAACCATCGTTGGTCAAATCTCAAATGGAGACGAGAGTGTGCACAGGAATGAGATATGCCAAATAGTGGAGTGATGTCACAGCAACAATCTTGCACTCAATGTCAGCAGAGATTGTGGACTTCAGAAAGGGTAAGATGAGGGAACACAAACCAATCCTCATAGAGGGATCAGAAGTGGAGAGAGTGAGCAGTTTCAAGTTCCTGGGTGTCAAGATCTCTAAGGATCTAACCTGGTCCCAACATATTGATGCGGCTATAAAGAATGCAAGACAGTAGCTATATTTCATTAGGAGTTTGAAAAGATTTGGTTTGTCACCTAAAACACTCAAAAACTTCTGTAGATGCATCATGGAGAGAATTCTGACAGGCTGCATCACTATCTGGTATGGGAGGGGCAGGGGTTGCTGCACAGGACCAAAAGAAACTACGGAAAGTCTTAAAATTAGTCAGCTCCATCTTGGATACTAGCCTCCATAGTACCCAAGACATCTTCAAGGAGCAGTGCCTCAGAAAGGCAACATCCATTATTAAAGACCCCCATCACCCAGGACTTGCCCACTTCTCATTGTTGCTGTCAGGTAGGAGGTACAGAGGCCTGAAGGCACACACTCAGTGAATCAGGAACAGCTTCTTCCACTCCTCCGTCAGATTCCTAAATGGACATCGAACTATGAGCACTACTTCACTTTTTAAAAATTATTTCTGTTTCTGGACTATTTTTAATTTAACTATTTAATATATATATAATACTCACTGTAATTGATTTACTTATTTTTATCTACTTATTTTCTATATTATAATGTACTGCTTCCACTATGTTAAAAATTTCATGACATATGCTGGAGATATTAAATCTGATTCTGATACTGAAGGAGCTGTTACTGAAATTTTGAGTGTGTGTTTTCAGGCTCCTGTACCTCCTCCTTGATGGTAGCAATGAGAAGAGGGCATGTCCTGGGTGGTCCTTAACGATGAGTGAGGTATTGCTTTTTGAAGGCATCTTCAATGCTGAGTTTACAATTTTCTGCATCTTGTTCTGATCCTGTGCGGTGGCTCTCCCATACCAGACAGTGATAAAACCAATTAGAATGCTCTTCATGGTACATCTGTAGACATTTTCTACAGTCTTACCAAGTCTTCTCAAACTCCTAATGAAATTTCGCCACTGTCATGCCTACTTTCTAATTACAACAATATGTTGGACCCAGGATAGAACTTCAGAGATGCTGACACCCAGGAACTTGAAACTGCTCAGCCTTACCACTGCTGATCCCTTAGTGAGGACTGGGGAGCGTTCCCTCGACTTTCCCTTCATGAAGTCCACAATCAATTTCTTGGTTTACTGACATTGAGTACAAGGTTATTATTGCAATACTACTCAACCAGCTGATCTATCTCACTGCTGTACGCCTTCTCATCACCATCTGAAATGCAGCTAATAATAAGCAAGAGAAAATCTGCAGATGTTGGAAATCCAAGAAACACATACAAAATGCCCTCATTAATCAAAAAACTATCAACCTTCACCTTAAATACACCCAATTAACTGGCCTGCAT
Source organism: Mobula birostris (assembly GCF_030028105.1). Taxonomy (NCBI): domain Eukaryota; kingdom Metazoa; phylum Chordata; class Chondrichthyes; order Myliobatiformes; family Myliobatidae; genus Mobula; species Mobula birostris. The sequence continues at coordinate 121,985,893 of NC_092379.1, read as the reverse complement.
AGATGTCTGTGGCAATGAATTCCACAGATTCATCACCCTCCGATAAAAGAAATTCCTCCTCATCTCTGTTCTAGGTGGATACACCTCTATTCCAAGGTTGTGTCCTCTGGTCCTAAAATTCCCCAGTTTAGGAAACATCTTCTCCACCTCCAAGCAACACACACAAAATGCTGGAGGAACTCAGCAGGCCAGGCAGCAAGAGTAAACAGTCGACATTTAGATTATGAGAACACTCAGTCCTCTTTTATTGTCATTTAGAAATGCATACATGCATTAAGAAATGATACAATGTTTCTCCAGAGTGATATCACAAAAAACAGGACAAACCAAAGACTAACACTGACAGAACCACATAATTATAACATATAGTTACAGCAGTGCAAAGCAATACCATAATTTGATGAAGAACAAACCATGGGCACGGAAAATAAAGTCTGAAAAGTCCCTGACAGCGGCGACAAAAGGGAGAAACTCCCTGCCATAAACCTCCAGGCACTGTCAACTTGCCGATGCATTGGAAGCAGCCAACCACAGCCGACACTGAGTCCATCCGTCTGAAAACTTCGAGCTTCCGACCAGCCTCTCCGATACAGCCTCCCGAACGCCATCCTCTGCCGAGTGCCTTTGACCTCGCCCCAGTGGCTGAAACACACAAAGCCAAGGATTTCGGCGCCTTCTGCTCTGGAGATTCCGGTTACCGCACAGTAGCAGCAGCAGCGAAGCGGGCATTTCAGAAGTTTTCCAGATGTTCCTCCATACTCTCATGTCTGTCTCCATCAAAACAGGATTGTGCACCATCCCCTACTTGACAGATAACAGACATCACCACCGAAGTGGCCGCACGCGCTGTCGTCGCGCGGCCATCTTCTCCTCCTCCACGTTTAGGGCCAAGATCTTTAATCGGGACTGGAAAAAAAGATGAGAAGAAGGTGGGCAGAGGGAGGAAGAAGCACAAGGTGGTAGCTGATAGGTGAAACCAGGAGTGGGAGAGGGGTGTAGTAAAGAGCTGGGAATTTGATTGGTGAAAGAGCTAAAGGGCTGGAGAAGGGGGAATGTGATAGGAGAGAGTAGAAGACCATGGAAAACCGTAAGGGAGAGGAGCACTAAAACGAGGTGATGGGCAGGTAAGAAGATAAGGTGAGAGAGGGAAACGGGAATAAGGGAATGGGGAATAGTAATGGAGAAGGTGGGGGGGAGGTTGAATTACCTGAAGTTTGAGAAATCGATGTTCATGCCATCAGGCCTGCAAAATGGAACTGACTAGTTTTACAATTTTTTGTAGCTTCTTTCGATCCTGTACAGAGCCCCCCCACCACCACACCAGCCTGTCAGAATGCTCTGCACGGTACATCTTTAGAGGTGTTCAAGTGTTTAAGTGAGAAATCAAATCTCCTCAAACTCCTAATGAAATATAGCTGTTGTCTTGTCTTCTTTACAGCTGCATCAATATATTGGGACAAAGTTAGATCCTCAGAGATCTTGACACCCAGGACCTTGAAACTGCTCACTCTCTCCACTTCTGATCCCTCTATGAGAATTGGTATGTGGTCCTTCGTCTTGCCCTTCCTGAAGTCCGAAATCAGCTCTTTGGTTTTACTGATGTTGAGTGCCAGGTTGTTGCTGCGACACGACTCCACTAGCTGGTATATCTCTCTGTATTTCTCCTCCATCTGAGATTCTACCAACAATGGTTGTATCATCAGATGGTATTTGAGCTATGCCTAGCCATACAGTCATGTGTATATAGAGAGTAGAGCAGTGGGCTAAGCACACACCTCTGAGGTGCACCAGCGTTGATCGTCAGTGAGGAGGAGATGTTATCACCAATCCACACAGATTGTGGTCTTCCAGATCCAATTGCAGAGGGAGGTGCAGAGACCCAGGTTCTGTAACTTCTCAATCAGGATTGTGGGAATGATGGAATTAAATGCTGAGCTATAGTCGATGAACAGCATCCTGACATAGGTGTTTCTGTTGTCCAGATAGTCTAAAGCCGTGAGAAGAGGCATTGAGATTGCATCTGCTGTTGACCTATTGTGGTGATAGACAAATTGCAATGGGTCCAGGCAGGAGCTGATTCTAGTCATGGCCAACCTCTCAAAGCATGTCATCGCCATAGATATAAGGCAGCTGGTATAATTATTGCCCTTTTGAAGTAGGTGAGAACTTCCAGCTGTAGCAGTGAGAAGTTGAATATGTCCTTGAATGGGCTTGGCAGATGGTTGGCACAAATTTTCAGAGCCTTACCAGGTGCTCCAATGGGGCCTGCTGCCTTGCAAGGGTTCACCCTCCAGAAAGGCAGCCTGACATTGGCCTCCAAGACAGAGATCACAGGGTTACCAGGTGCAGCAGGGATCCTCACAACTGTGGTTATATTCTCCCTTTCTAAGCTGGCATAAAAGACACTGAGCTCATCTGGTAGTGAAGCAAAGCTGCCATTCTAGCTTTGATGCTCCTCCCACCAATAGATTTCTAAATAGACTGAACCCATGAACACGACCTCACTATATTTTTTTCTTTTTTTGCTTTCTTTTTGCCCTACATAAGTTAACTTTTTAAATATGTATTTCTTATAGTAATTTATAGTTTTTTTAAATTATGTATTGCAATGTGCTGCTGGCTCAAAACAACAAATTTCACGACATATTCCATTGATATTACATCTGATTCTGAATGGTCTGATCTGTATGAACAGTATACAAGACAAGCTTTCCACTGTATCTCGGTGCATCGTACGATAATGAACCAATTTCAATTCCTAAAATACATACATCTTAATTGTAAATTTAACTGAATATATTTTCACTACATATACACATCAAAACAGAAGAAACATCACAAACATACAGATGTAAAAGATGAGTTAGTCTGTGATCCAGTTGGCAGTATGACTGTATTGGTGCATCTTTTTTTTTAAACTCATCTTCTCCCCTTCACTTTCTCTTCCCTTAGATACACATGTGACAGTCTCCACTCTCGCTGCGAAATGGAGACACCTCTTTCTCCCTTATTAGGGACAGAGAGAGCCTGTGGTATGTTGAATATCGGGTGAAGGAGTAGCTTTTGGAGTACTGCAAGTCTGTGTCTTTACTATTGCTTTGCTGCATGCTTAAGTGCTTGGTGGTGGGTGCCGATGTTTTTTTTGCTTGTGGGGGAGGGGGGATCATTGATTGATGCCACTTACACACAGGACGGAGGGGAGCTGGGGGGACTTTAGGGTTCTAACATTTAACTGTCATTCATTCTTTAAGGGCACTCCTCTACTTTCGTGAGTGGTTGCATAGAAAAAGCATTTCAGGATGTATATTGTATACATTTCTCTGACATTTAACGTACTTTTGAAACCTTTGAAACTTAATTCCCTGGAGCTTAGCAGAATGAGGGTACAGTCGGTGGAGGTTTAGAAAGTTATGAGGGGTATCATAGAACCATAGAACACTACAGCATAGAAAAAACAGGCCATTCGGCCCTTCTAGTCTGTGCCAAAGCATTATTCTGCTAGTCCCAACAGTAGGGTAAACGCAAAGACTTTTCTACTGAGGTTGGGTAAGACTAGAACTGGAGGTCATCATTTATGGTGAAAGGTGAAAAGTTTAAGGGGAATATTTGGGGGGAGGATCTATTTTGCTCAGAAGGTGATGGGAGTGTGGAGCGAGCTGCCAGCGGAAGTGGTGGATGTGGATTCGATTTCAATATTTGGATAGCTACATGGATGGGTTGGGTATGAACGGCTAAGGCCCAGGTACAAGTCGATGGGACCAGGCAGAATAACTGTTCAGCATGGACTAGATGGGCCAAAGGGCCTGTTTCTGTGCTATCGTGCTATCATAGGCAAATTGGTAAAATGACTTATTATTATCACATGTGCCAAGCTACAGTGAAAAATTGTGTTTTGCCTGCAATCCGTACAGATCATTTTACTGCATCAGTGCTTTGAGGAAGCACAAGAGAAAGTAATAAAAGAATGTTTTCATTAAAAAGGAAGTGCAGTACATATGAACAATAAGATGCAAGGCCATGTCAAGGTAGAACATAGAGTCAACAGTCTATCTTATACAAAAGGTCTGTTCAATAATCTTATAACATATTGATGTAGCTACAAAGAAGACTTAACAGCAACTATATTTCATTAGGAGTTTGAGGAGAATTGTTATGTTACCGAGGACGCTCAAATTTCTACAAACTTTCTGTGGAGAGCGTTCTAATTGTCTGCATCACTGTCTGGTATGGGGTTGGGGGTGCGACGGAACAGGAACAATGTAAGCTGCAGAGAATTGTAAACTTAGTCAGCTCCATCACTGCCTCCCTAGTATCCAGGACATCTTCAAGAAGCTATGCTTCAAAAAGGCAGCATCCATCATTAAGGACCCCCATCACCCAGGTCATGCCTTGTTCCCATTGCTAGCATCAGCAATGAGGTACAGAAGCCTGAAGGCACGCACTCTATGATCCAGGAACAGCTTCTTCCCCTCTGCCATCCAATTTCTGAATGGACATTGAACCCATAAACACTACCTCACTATTTGTTTATTTTTATTTTTGCACTACATATTTAACTACTTAATATATATGTTGTAATTCACTGTTTTTTTCTATTATTGCATTTTACTGCTGCCACAAAAACAGCTAATTTCGCGACTTATGCCAGTGATATTAACCTGTTTCTGACTCGGAATCTGGACGCTGTCCCTAGAGCCTGGTGGCACTCTGTATCATAAGCACTTCTTTGATGTGGCACTTGACTTGAATACACGCAGAAAAACACGGTACTTTGTAGCACAAGCCTTGCAAGTACCTATCTAGTTCATAATTTTTTTCAATGCTTTCATTCCAATTGTTCTTAACAGGGTCAATCTTCTGATTGAAATGAGGAAGAAATATCACAAATTTGTCTATATTGGGTGTTAACATGTATGTTATCATAGGGTGGAGTTTTTTCACAAAAGGAACAGGGGATTTTATGTTTATATTTTGTAAAGATGGAACTTCCCATGGAATTTATAGATGTTTCCTCTGCAAGAAGAGTTCAATAGCACTTTCTTCATTCAACAAGAGGGGCTTTTCCAATCCATGTGGTTACTTCACATAAATGATTATCAATGTACTAGAGCTCACAAACGTGGAATTGACTATACTATAGGCGTGGTGCTACTGCAAGGAAATGTATGAGACATAGAGGAGACATTTGTATCCATTCAGAAATCTTTAATAATCAGAGAGGTGGAGTGCAAATTGTTAGAATGATCTTTTGTTAATTAAACTGCTTGGCAAGAATAAGTGGCCAGTCATTTAGCACTGAGACAATAAAATTTTCTTTTACTTAGAAGGTATAACCATATAACAATTACAGCACGGAAACAGGCCATCTTGGTCCTTCTAGTCCCTGCCAAACTCTTACTCTCACCTAGTCCCACCGACCTGCACTCAGCCCATAACCCTCCATTCCTTTCCTGTCCATATATCTATCCAATTTAACTTTAAACGACAACATTGAACCTGCCTCAACCACTTCTGCTGGAAGCTCGTTCCACACAGCTACTACTCTCTGAGTAAACAAGTTCCCCCTCATGTTACCCCTAAACTTTTGCCCTTTAACTCTCAACTCATGTCCTCTTTTTTGAATTTCCCCCACTCTCAGTGGAAAAAGCCTATCCATGTCAACTCTATCTATCTCCCTCATAATTTTAAATGCCTCTATCAAGCCCCCCTCAACCTTCTACGTTCCAAAGGATAAAGACCCAATTTGTTCCACCTTTCTGTGTAACTTAGGAGATGAAACCCAGGTAACATTCTAGTAAATCTTCTCTGTACCCTCTCAATTTTGTTGACGTCTTTCCTGTAATTCGGTGACCAGAACTGTACACAATACTCCAAATTTGGCCTTACCAATGCCTTGTACAATTTCAACATTACATCCCAACTCCTATACTCAATGCTCTGATTTATAAAGACCAGCAAACCAAAAGCTTTCTTCACCACCCTATCCACATGAGATTCCACCTTCAGGGAACTATGCACCGTTATTCCTAGATCCCTCTGTTCTACTGCATTCTTCAATGCCCTGCCATTTACCATGTATGTCCTATTTTGATTAGTCCTACCAAAATGTAACACTTCACATTTATCAGCATTAAACTCCATCTGCCATCTTGCAGCCCACTCTTCTAACTGGCATAAATCTCTCTGCAAGCTTTGAAAACCTACTTCATTATCCACAACTCCGCCTATCTTAGTATCATCTGCATACTTCCTGATCCAATTTACCACCCCATCATCCAGATCATTAATATATATGATAAACAACATTGGACCCAGTACAGATCCCTGAGGCACACCACTAGTCACTGGCCTCCAATCTAACAAACAGTTATCCACCACTACTCTCTGGCATCTCCCATCCAGCCACTGCTGAATCCATTTTACTACTTCAATATTAATACCCAACAATTCAACCTTCCTAACTAACCTTCCATGTGGAACCTTGTCAAAGGCAAGTCCATATAGACAACATCCACCACTTTACCCTCATCAACTTTCCTAGTAACCCCTTCAAAAAATTCAATAAGATTTATCAAACATGACTTTCCACGCACAAATCCATGTTGACTGTTCCTAATCAGACCCTGTCTATCCAGATAATTATATATACCATCTCTAAGAATACTCTCCATCAATTTACCTACCACTGATGTCAAACTCACAGGCCGATAATTGCTAGGTTTACTCTCAGAACCCTTTTTAAACAATGGAACAATGTGAGCAATACACCAATCCTCCAATACCATCCCCGTTTCTAATGACAATTAAAATACTTCTGTCAGAGCCCCTGCTATTTCCACATTAACTTCCCTCAAGGATCTAGGGAGTATCCTGTCAGGACCCGGAGACTTATCTACTTTTATATTCCTTAAAAGCACCAGTACTTCCTCTTCTTTAATCATCATAGTTTCCATAACTGTCCTACTTGTTTCCCTTACCTTACACAACTCAATATCCTTCTCCTTAGTGAATACCGAAGAAAAGAAATTGTTCAAAATCTCCCCCATCTCTTTTGGCTGCACACATAGCCATCCACTCTGATTCTCTAACGAACCAATTTTATCCCTCACTATCCTTTTGCTATTAATATAACTGTAGAAACCCTTTGGATTTATTTTCACCTTACTTGCCAAAGCAACCTCATATCTTCTTTTAGCTTTTCTAATTTCTTTCTTAAGATTCTTTTTACATTCTTTACATTCCTCAAGCACCTCATTTACTCCAAGCTGCCTATATTTATTATAGATCTCTCTCTTTTTCCAAACCAAGTTTCCAATATCCCTTGAAAACCATGGCTCTCTCAAACTTTTAACCTTTCCTTTCAACCTAACAGGAACATAAAGATTCTGTACCCTCAAAATTTCACCTTTAAATGACCTCCATTTCTCTATTACATCCTTCCCAAAAACACAAATTGTCCCAATCCACTCCTTCTAAATCCTTTCACATCTCCTCAAAGTTAGCCTTTCTCCAATCAAAAATCTCAACCCTGGGTCCAGTCCTATCCTTCTCCATAATTATATTGAAACTAATGATATTGTGATCACTGGACCCGAAGTGCTCCCCAACACATACCTCCGTCACCTGACCTATCTCATTCCCTAACAAGAGATCCAACACTGCCCCTTCTCTCATTGGTACCTCTATGTATTGCAGCAAAAAACTATCTTGCACACATTTTACAAACTCCAAACTAGCCAGCCCTTTTACAGAATGGGTTTCCCAGTCTATGTGTGGAAAATTAAAATCTCCCACAATCACAACCTTGTGCTTACTACAAATATCTGCTATCTCCTTACAAATTTGCTCCTCCAATTCTCGCTCCCCATTAGGTGGTCTATAATACACCCCTATAAGCGTTACTACACCTTTCCCATTCCTCAATTCCACCCAAATAGCCTCCCTAGATGAGTCCTCTAATCTATCCTGCCAAAGCACCACTGTTATATTTTCTCTGACAAGTAATGCAACACCTCCCCCTCTTGCCCCTCCGATTCTATCACACCTGAAGCAACAAAATCCAGGAATATTTAGTTGTCAATCACACCCCTCCTGTAACCATGTTTCACTAATAGCTACAACATCATATTTTCAGGTATCCATCCATGCACTAAGCTGATGCATCTTTCTTACAATGCTCCCAGCATTAAAATAGATGCGTTTAAGAAACTCTCCACCTCTTATTCTCTGTTTATCCCTGATGGTGCAAACAACTTTGTTATCTTTTTCTTCCTTCTCCCCTACATCTTCGGTCTGAGTGCTCCCGTTCTCTGTCCTCTGCTTATCCTCCCTCACACACTGTCTACTGGCTTTCTCTATTTGTGAACTAACCTCCTCTCTCCTCGTCTCTTCAATTTGATTCCCACCCCCCAACCATTCTAATTTAAAGTCTCCCGAGTAGCCTTCGCAAATCTCTCCACCAGGATATTGGGCCCTCTAGGATTCAATTGCAACCCGTCCTTTTTGTACAGGTCACACCAGCCCCAAAAGAGATCCCAATGATCCAGAAACTTGACTCCCTGCCTCCTGCTCCAATCCCTCAGCCACGCGTTTATCCTCCACCTCATTCCATTCTTACTCTCACTGTCGCATGGCACAGACAGTAATCCCGAGATTACTATCTTTGCGGTCCTTCTTCTCAACTCCCTTCCTAACTCCCAAATTCTCCTTTCAGGACCGCTTCCCTTTTCCTACCTATGTCATTGGTACCTATATGTACCACGACCTCCGGCTCCTCACAAGGTTCAAAGGTATTGAACCTTTGAAATTCTCCATCCCAAAATACTGTGACTTTTCATCCTTCAGTATTTCCAAAGGTGAAATTGATAGTTTTTTTTTCATCTATCGGAGAATGGAGATAGTCACAAAAAGTGGCATATTGACCAGCTGTTAAGGTTCAAGGGCCCACATGGTTACATTGCTTCCACTTATGATTTTCAACCAGTTTCTTCATCTCACCTCCTGCATTTCTCTGCCCACCCTGCACCATCTCACCTCAGCTCACCAAGGTTAACAGAGAACACTAATGAACCAAGGAGTTTTGAGTGCATCCCCTGGAGAAGATGTATCCATAGGAGTCACATGTCATTGGTTCAGTCGCAGCCACGTAGGTTTCGATACGTATGCTGATGATACTGAGCTTTTCATTCTCAACTAACTTGTTCTGTTTCATCCAACAGGCTGATGTGAAATCATGGATCATTGAACTTGGTCTCGCTCCTCATGGACATAACTGAAACAAATTGTTTTTGGCCTCACCAGAAACTTCACACCTTTACCTTCCAAGACTGGGTCTCCCCTAGGTGTTGGGTGAGGTTACACCCCACTGTGTGTAGGTCAATACCCAGTTCAACTCTTAAACAGAGCTTAAAATCTTGTATCTGCTAAAGCATCAACACTTCCACCACTGGAATATTCATACAGCCCTAATCCATATCATATGCTTCTCTTCAATAAACATTGCAATCGCTTGTTTAGTTATTTAGAGCTAATGCACAGTAACACGCCCCTCCAGCTCAATGAGCCTGCACCACCCATTATTCCCATGTGACCAATTAACCTATCAACGTCTAAGCCTTTGGAATGTGGAAAGTCACTGGAGCAGCCGGACAAAACCCATGCAGTCATGGAGAGGATTTACAAGCCAGAGGAGGGAATTGAACCTGGGTCACTGACACTGTAATAAAGTTACGCTAACTCTGTGCTACCCTTTTTTTTTAACTCACAACTTCCATCCTGCCCCAACACCATTTCATTCAGAACTTGAATTATCTGTACTTTGTTGAAGATTAAATTCCATTTTGTTTTCATTTTTTCTCCTGATCCTTATCATGCACTAACCTCCTGAATGATATCTAATCATGGCCAAATTAAAACACTTCTCACCCGGTAATGATTTTTTTAGCCTAACAGGGAACATCCCATTTTATTGTTTCCTAATTAGAGTTCTCAGTTCTTTTAAGATCTTTTAAGAACATAATGGAGGGCTTATCCACTATGTTGATATGGGTAGGACTCAAAACTAGGAAGGATGCAATCACTCTGATGGGATTGTATTATAGTCAACTGAAAGGAGAATATAGGGAGCTAGGAAGGGAGTTGAGAAAAAGGACCGCAAAGGTAGTAATCTCGGGATTACTGCCTGTGCCGCGCGACAGTGAGAGTAGGAATGCAATGAGGTGGAGGATAAATGCGTGGCTGAGGGATTGGAGCAGGGGGCAGGGATTCAAGTTTTTGGATCATTGGGACCTCTTTTGGCGCAGGCGTGACCTGTACAAAAAGGACGGATTGCACTTGAATCCTAGGGGGACCAATATCCTGGCAGGGAGATTAGCGGGGGCTGCTGAGGTGACTTTAAACTAGAATGGTTGGGGGGTGGGAATCAAATTAAAGAGGCTAGGCGTGAGGAGGTTAGTTCACTACAGGGGGATGGGAACCAGTGCAGAGAGGCAGAGGGGTGTAAAGTGAGGGTAGAAACAAAAAGTACTATGGAGAAAAGTAAAAGTGGCAGGCCGACAAATCCAGGGCAAGCATTAAAAAGGGCCACTTTTCAGCATAATTGTATAAGGGCTAAGAGAGTTGTAAAAGAGCGCCTGAAGGCTTTGTGTGTCAATGCAAGGAGCATTCGTAATAAGGTGGATGAATTGAAAGTGCAGATTGTTATTAATGATTATGATATAGTTGGGATCACAGAGACATGGCTCCAGGGTGACCAGGGATGGGAGCTCAACGTTCAGGGATATTCAATATGCAGGAGGGATAGACATGAAGGAAGGGGAGGTGGGGTGGCGTTGCTGGTTAAAGAAGAGATTAACGCAATAGAAAGGAAGGACATAAGCCGGGAAGATGTGGAATCGATATGGGTAGAGCTGCGTAACACTAAGGGGCAGAAGACGCTGGTGGGAGTTGTGTACAGGCCACCTAACAGTAGTAGTGAGGTCGGAGATGGTATTAAACAGGAAATTAGAAATGTGTGCAATAAAGGAACAGCAGTTATAATGGGTGACTTCAATCTACATGTAGATTGGGTGAACCAAATTGGTAAAGGTGCTGAGGAAGAGGATTTCTTGGAATGTATGCGGGATGGTTTTTTGAACCAACATGTCGAGGAACCGACTAGAGAGCAGGCTATTCTGGACTGGGTTTTGAGCAATGAGGAAGGGTTAATTAGCAATCTTGTCGTGAGAGGCCCCTTGGGCAAGAGTGACCATAATATGGTGGAATTCTTCATTAAGATGGAGAGTGACATAGTTAATTCAGAAACAAAGGTTCTGAACTTAAAGAGGGGTAACTTTGAAGGTATGAGACGTGAATTAGCTAAGATAGACTGGCAAATGACACTTAAAGGATTGACGGTGGATATGCAATGGCAAGCATTTAAAGGTTGCATGGATGAACTGCAACAAATGTTCATCCCAGTTTGGCAAAAGAATAAATCAAGGAAGGTAGTGCACCCGTGGCTGACAAGAGAAATTAGGGATAGTATCAATTCCAAAGAAGCAGCATACAAATTAGCCAGAGAAAGTGGCTCACCTGAGGACTGGGAGAAATTCAGAGTTCAGCAGAGGAGGACAAAGGGCTTAATTAGGAAGGGGAAAAAAGATTATGAGAGAAAACTGGCAGGCAACATAAAAATGGACTGTAAAAGCTTTTATAGATATGTAAAAAGGAAAAGACTGGTAAAGACAAATGTAGGTCCCCTGCAGACAGAAACAGGTGAATTGATTATGGGGAACAAGGACATGGCAGACCAATTGAATAATTACTTTGGTTCTGTCTTCACTAAGGAGGACATAAATAATCTTCCAGAAATAGTAGGGGACAGAGGGTCCAGTGAGATGGAGGAACTGAGCGAAATACATGTTAGTAGGGAAGTGGTGTTAAGTAAATTGAAGGGATTGAAGGCAGATAAATCCCCAGGGCCAGATGGTCTGCATCCCAGGGTGCTTAAGGAAGTAGCCCAAGAAATAGTGGATGCATTAGTGATAATTTTTCAAAACTCGTTAGATTCTGGACTAGTTCCTGAGGATTGGAGGGTGGCTAATGTAACTCCACTTTTTAAAAAAGGAGGGAGAGAGAAACCGGGGAATTATAGACCGGTTAGCCTAACGTCGGTGGTGGGGAAACTGCTGGAGTCAGTTATCAAGGATGTGATAACAGCACATTTGGAAAGCGGTGAAATGATCGGACAAAGTCAGCATGGATTTGTGAAAGGAAAATCATGTCTGACGAATCTCATAGAATTTTTTGAGGATGTAACTAGTAGAGTGGATAGGGGAGAACCAGTGGATGTGGTATATTTGGATTTTCAGAAGGCTTTTGACAAGGTCCCACACAGGAGATTAGTATGCAAACTTAAAGCACACGGTATTGGGGGTAAGGTATTGGTGTGGGTGGAGAGTTGGTTAGCAGACAGGAAGCAAAGAGTGGGAATAAACGGGACCTTTTCAGAATGGCAGGCGATGACTAGTGGGGTACCGCAAGGCTCAGTGCTGGGACCCCAGTTGTTTACAATAGATATTAATGACTTGGATGAGGGAATTAAATGCAGCATCTCCAAGTTTGCGGATGACACGAAGCTGGGTGGCAGTGTTAGCTGTGAGGAGGATGCTAAGAGGATGCAGGGTGACTTGGATAGGTTGGGTGAGTAGGCAAATTCATGGCAGATGCAATTTAATGTGGATAAATGTGAAGTTATCCACTTTGGTGGCAAAAATAGGAAAACAGATTATTATCTGAATGGTGGCCGATTAGGAAAAGGGGAGGTGCAACGTGACCTGGGTGTCATTATACACCAGTCATTGAAAGTGGGCATGCAGGTACAGCAGGCGGTGAAAAAGGCGAATGGTATGCTGGCATTTATAGCGAGAGGATTCGAGTACAGGAGCAGGGAGGTACTACTGCAGTTGTACAAGGCCTTGGTGAGACCACACCTGGAGTATTGTGTGCAGTTTTGGTCCCCTAATCTGAGGAAAGACATCCTTGCCATAGAGGGAGTACAAAGAAGGTTTACCAGATTGATTCCTGGGATGGCAGGACTTCCATATGAAGAAAGACTGGATAAACTGGGCTTGTACTCGTCGGAATTTAGAAGATTGAGGGGGGATCTGATTGAAACGTATAAGATCCTAAAGGGATTGGACAGGCTAGATGCAGGAAGATTGTTCCCGATGTTGGGGAAGTCCAGAACGAGGGGTCACAGTTTGAGGATAGAGGGGAAGCCTTTTAGGACCGAGATGAGGAAAAACTTCTTCACACAGAGAGTGGTGAATCTGTGGAATTCTCTGCCACAGGAAACAGTTGAGGCCAGTTCATTGGCTATATTTAAGAGGGAGTTAGATATGGCCCTTGTGGCTACGTGGGTCAGGGGGTATGGAGGGAAGGCTGGGGCGGTGTTCTGAGTTGGATGATCAGCCATGATCATAATAAATGGCGGTGCAGGCTTGAAGGGCCGAATGGCCTACTCCTGCACCTATTTTCTATGTTTCTATGTTTCTAACTCCTCAATAGTGTCTGAGACATTGAGGAACAGATATGCAGGCAGATTAAGAAGAGGTATAAAAAGGTTGTTGCCATGGGAGACTTCAACTTCCAATATAAACTTGGACTTTCTTAGTGAATGGGGATTAGATGGGGCAGAATTTCTTAAGTGCTTCCAAGTGGGTTTCTTAAAACAATATATACATAGTCCAACAAGAAGACGGGCTGTACTGGATCTGGAGTTGAGTAATGAGCCTGGTCATGTCACTAACTTTTATGTAGGTGAGCAGTTAGGTCAAAGTGACCACAACTCCTTCAGTTTCAATCACAAACAGGAGAAAATCTGCAGATGCTGGAAATCCGAGCAACACACACAAAATGATGGAGGAACTTAGCAGGCCAGGCAGCATCAATTTTCCACAGAATGCTGCCTGACCTGCTGGGTTCTTCCAGCATTTTGTGTGTGTTGCTCCTTAAGTTTCAAGATAGCTATAGATAAGGAATTTTAAATTGGAACGGGGCAAATTATGTGAGAAGAAGACAGGAACTACTGAGAGTTAATTGGGAACAATTGTTTTTAGGGCAAGTCCACACCTGACATGTGGAGGATGTTTCAAGACAAGTTGCACAGAGTACAGGACAGGTGTGTTCCTCTAAGAAGAAAGGACTAGGATGGCAAGGCATGTTGAGAGAGGTGATGAATTTAGTCAAGAAGATAAAGGAAAGATAAAAGAGGCTAGAATCAATCAGAGCTATTGAGCATTATAAAGAACCCAGAAAAGAACTCAAGAAGGGAATTAAGAAAGCCAGAAGAGGCCACGAAAACTCCTTGGCAAGGAGGATTAAAGAGAATCCCAAGACATTCTATACATACATCAAGGGCAAAAGGATAACTAGGGAGAGGGTAGAGCCACTCAAGGATAAATGGGGAACATTTGCTTGGACATGGATTATGTTGGTGTGTTCCTTAATTAATACTTTACAACAGTATTTATGAAGGAGAAGGATATGGAAGAGAGGGAGATTGGTGTCAGGCATATTAATATTTTAGGGCATTTCAAAATAAAGGAGGGGGTGGTGTTGCATCCCTTAAAGAGCATTGCGTGGATAGGTCACCGGGGCTTGATGGTGTATGCCACAAGTTATTGAGAGAAGTAAGAGATGAAATTGCTGAGGCCTTGACCAATATCTTTCTGTCCTCTTTAGCCACAGGTGAGGTCTCAGAGGACTGGTGAGTAGCTACTGTCATTCCATTATTGAAGAAGGGAATCAGGGATAATCCTGAAATCTATAGACTGGTGAGTCTCAGGAAAGTTACGGGAGGTAATTCTTAGGGATAAGATTTATGAGCATTTTGGAAACTATGGCCTAATTAGGGAGAGTCGGCATTGGTTTGTGCAGTGCAGATCATGTCTCACTAACTTGAATAAAGTGTTTTGACAAGGTGATGAGGGTGATTGATGGAGGTAAAGCTGTGGATGTTGTCCACGTGGATTTTAGTAAGGCATTTGACATGGTCACTCATAGGATGCTCATCCAGAACAGTAAGGTGCCCCTCAGGGCTGTGTACTAAGCCCCCTTCTTTATTCTCTGTATATCCACGACTGTGTCACCACCCACAGCTCCAACCTGCTAATTAAATTTGCTGACGACACTACACTGATTGGCCTAATTTCAAATAATAATGAGGCAGCCTACAGAGAGTAAGTCAACACCCTGACACAGTGGTGTCAAGAAAACAGGCATTCTCTCAAGGTCGCAAAAACAAAGGAGCTGGTTGTGGACTACAGGAGGAATGGAGACAGGCCAACCGCCATAGACATAAATGGATCTGGGTTTGAGAAGGTGAGCAGCTTTAAGTTCCTCGGTATAAACATCACTGAGGATCTCACGTGGTCTGTACATACCGGCTACGTGGTGAAAAAGGCACAACAGCACCTTTTTCACAGACAGTTGAAGAAGTTTGGTATGGCCCCCCAAATTCCTTCTATAGAGACACACCTGAGAGCATCCTGACTGGCTGCATCACTGCCTGGTATGGGAACTGTACTTCCCTCAATTGCAGGACTCTGCAGAGAGTGGTGCTGTCACGGTCCGGTCCGTTGACTCCTCATTTCAGTTAATTTCCTTTTCCCCGTGCTCCACTGGGCTCCTTGATTAGGGCACCTGATCCTCATTCGAACCAGCAGCATAAAACCTCCAGCTTACATCTACTCGGTGCTGATTCATCACCTCAGCAGTGCAGCTATGCTCATTTCGGGCCTACAAGAATGACTCGAGTCGAGAGCCTGTCATCCACTGTTCCTGGGTCGAGTTGAGAGCCTGTCGTCCAACTGAGTTTTGCCGGCCATTTGCCGCTTCACGTGCTACCCGGGGTCAAGATACAAATGCATTGTTGTTTGTTTTTGTTGTCTTGTGTCCGGCTGAGTATTGCTGGCCGTTTGCTGCTGCTCCGAGCCGCGATACGAATTGTCTGTCGTTATTTGGTTTGGTCGCTCGGTGTCCAAGTCCAAGTCCAGGTTCTGTGTTCCAGTAAAGTCCAAGTCCTGGCTCCGAGTCCACGTCAACGTTCAAGTCCATGTAGGAATCCTAACTCGCTCTCTGTGCCTATGTCCTGCACTTGGGTCCGCTCCCCAATGCTCCACTGTAACAGAATGGACCAGCCAAACACGGACCCAGCGGACAGACACTGTCTTACAAACTCTTGCTAACCAGAGTCCCCTCCTGCCAAACCCTTCCCACATATCCGGGCTGTCAGTAATCCGGGCAAGCCTGTTAGATCACCTGGAAGCTCCCATGGGGGGGGGGGGGGAGGGCGGGGTACTGTCATGGTCTGGTCCGTTGACTCCTCATTTCAGTTAATTTCCTTTTCCCCCTGTTCCACTGGGCTCTTTGGTTAGGGCACCTGATCCTCATTTGATCCGGCAGCATAAAAACTCTGGCTTTCATCTACTCGCTGCTGGTTCATCACCTCAGCAGTGTGACTGTGCTCGTTTCGGGCCGCCAAGAATGAGTTGAGTTGAGAGCCTGTTGGCTGCAGTGCCTGGGTTGAGTCGAGAGCCTGTCGTTCACAGTTCCTGGGTCGAGTCGAGAGCCTGTCGTTCACAGTTCCTGGGTCGAGTCGAGAGCCTGTTGTCTGCAGATCCTGGGTTGAGTCGAGAGCCTGTCGTCCGCAGTTCCTGGGTCGAGTCGAGAGCCTGTTGTCTGCAGATCCTGGGTCGAGTCGAGAGCCTGTCGTCCGCAGTTCCTGGGTCGAGTTGAAAGCCTGCCATCCAGCTGAGTTTTGCCGGTCATTTGCTGCTTCACGTGCTACCCGGAGTCGAGATACAAATGGACCGTTGTTTGTTTTTGTCATCTTGTGTCCGGCTGAGTATCGCTGGCTGTTTGCCGTTGCTCCGAGCCGCGATACGAATTGTCTGTCGTTGTTTGGTTTTGTTGCTCGGCATCCAATTCCAAGTCCAAACTTCATGTTCCAGTCACATCCAAGTCCAGGCTCCGAGTCCAAGTCAACATTCAAGTCAGTGTAGGAATCCTAACCAGCTCTCTGTGCCTGTGAACTGCACTTGGGTTCTCCTCAGCCGCTCAGTGTAACAGGTGCGGACAGCCCAGTGCATCTGTACGATTTGAACTTCCCACTATTCAGGACATTTACAAAGATAGGTGTGTAAAAATGGCCCGGAGGATTACTGGAGACCCGAGTCACCCCAACCACAAACTGTTCCAGCTGCTACCATCCGGGAAATGGTATCGCAGCATAAAAGCCAGGACCAACAGGCTCCGGGACAGCTTCTTCCACCAGGGCATCAGACTGATTAATTCATGCTGATGCAATTGTATTTCTATGTTATGTTGACTATCCTGTTGTACATAATAGTTATTATAAGTTACTATAATTGCACATTGCACATCTGAAAGGAGATGTAACATAAAGATTTTTATTCCTCATATATTTGAAGGATGTAAGTAAATAAAGTCAACTCAATTCAAGATGCATGGGATCTATGGTGAATTGGCCATTTGCATTCAGTGGCTTGCCTGTAGAAGACAAAGGGTAGTGGTTGAGGGGACTTATTCTAGCTGGAAGTCTGTGATTCCACAGGGATTTGTACTGGGACCTCTGATGTTTGTGATGTATATAAATAACCTGGATGAGAATGAAGTTGGGTGAGTCAGTGAGTTTGCAGATAATATGAAAATTGGTGGTGTTGTGGACAGCATAGACAATTGGCCAAGAATTCAGTGGGATACAGATCAGCTGCAGATATGGGTGAAGAAATGGCAGATGGGGATAAACCCAGCCCAATATTAAGCGTTGCACCTTGCTTGGTCAAATGTAAAGCGACAGTACACTGTTCAGAGCAGGACGCTTAACAGTGTTGATGATTGGAGGAATCTTGGGTCCAAGTTCGTAGCTCCTGGAAGCTGGCTACACTGGTCGATAGGGTGACTAATAAGGCATTTGGCATACTTGCCTTTGTTAGTCAAAGCACTGAGTTCAAAAGTCAGGATGTTATGTTGCAGTTTGCACTTAACCTCACCCTCAACATCAGTAACACCAAGGAGTTGATTATGGATTTCATGAAGGGGAAATTGAGCTAACACACACGACCCCTCATCGAGGGATCAGCAGTGGAAAAGGTGAGTAGTTTCAAATTCCTGCATGTCAACATCTCTGGGGATCTATCCTGGGCCCAACATATGGGATGCAATAACAAAGAAGGCACGACAGCAGATATATTTCATTAGGAGTTTGAGGAGAATTGGAATGTCATCAAGAGTCTAGAGAATTTCTCCAGATGTACCGTAGAGAGCACTCTGACTGGTTGCTTCACTGTCTGGTATGGAAACTTCAATATACGGGATCAAACGAGACCTCAAAGGGCTGTAGACTCCGCATCTTCACCATGGGCACTAGCCTCCCCAGCATTGAGGATTTCTTCAAAAGGCAATACCTTAAAAAGGCTGCATCCAACATTAAGGACCCCCAAAACCCAGGACATACCTTCTTCTCATCGCTCCCATTCAGGAGGAGATATAGCAGCCCGAAGGCACACACTCAAAGCTTCAGGAATAGCTTCTTCCTCTCGATCATCAGGTTTCTGAATGGGCAATGGACCCATTTACACTACCTCACTTTTTATTGCTCTCTTTTTGCACCACTTATTGAATTAAATTTTTAATATACTTAGTGTAATTTATAGCTTTTTGATTATTATGTATTGCGCTGTTCTGCTTCCGCCAAATAGCACATTTCACAACATATGCCAGTGATATTAAACCTGACTCTAGTTCTGATTCTGATTCTGAGCTTTATAAAACTCTCGTTAGACCGCATCTGGAGTGCTGCACGCAGTCTGGCCACCCCATCAATTGAAGGCTTTTGGAGCTTTGGGGAGGACGCGGAAAAGGTTTACTAGGATGCTGCCCGGATTAAAGGGCATGTGCTATAACAGGAGATTGGACAACCTTGTTTGTTTTTCTCCAGAGTGGCAGAAGCTGGGGGGAGATCTGATAGAGGTTTATAAGACTATGAAAGGCATAGATAGTGTGGACAGACAGTATTTTTTTCTCAGGGTTGAAATGTCTACTAGCAAGGGACAAGCATTGAAGGTGAGAGGGAATAAGTTCAAAGGAGATGTGGGGGGTAAGTTTTTTACAAAGAGAGTTGCGGGTGCCTGAAATGCACTGCCTGGGGTGCTGGTAGGGGACATACATTAGGAACCTTTAAGGGATGTTCAGATAGGCACCGGAATGTGAGGAAAATGGAAGGATATGGACATTGTAAGGCAGAAGGAATTAGATTAGTTGGCCATTTGATACCTAATTTATTTGGTTTGGCACAGCATTGTGGGCCGAAGGGCCTGTTCCTGTGTTGTACTGTTCTGTGTTCTGTGTTCTATGTTCTTTACCTATCAAATCTCTGTGGCTTTCTCCTGCTTGTGACCTCTCTGTGGCTGATGGTAACTAACTTCCTTCTCGAGCTCCACACTGGCGGAGCTTTCATTAGTTGTGCTGACTGCCAGGAATTCCCTTTCTCTCACCCTCCACTTTACTACATTGCAATTCAGTTTCAAAAGAATCCCCAACTATTGTTAAAATGAGCTTTGGCGGTTCTCCCCCAACCTCTTGCATCGAAGCGGACAATGGTGATTGCTTAAATTGCAAAGTTAATAATCATGAGGTGTGAATTACACACCAGCTATAGTTTTAAATTAATTAGTCTAGCTAAATAATCTAGATTACAAAAACAATCTCAATAATAGTAACTAATGAAAAATACACCTGGTCACAAATAACTTCCAGGTAAGGAGATCTTCCCTCTCCTTTGCTGCTGCTTATGCTTGGGTGGGGAAAGCTGGGGGGTGGGGGCTTTCAGGTTCTAACATTTAACTCTGATTCATTCTTTGGGGCACTCTTCTGTTTTCTGGATGGTTGCAAAGAAAAAGAATGTCAGGATGTATATTGTATACATTTGTCTGACATTAAACGTACCTTTGAAATCTTTGAAACCAATATATGACTCCAGACAGATTGGACTGTTATTAATTCTTAATGTCAGATTCATAATCGTTATCACAAACCCATTATAAAAATAGTTGCTTTGCAGCTGTAGCACAGTACAATACATAAAAATTACAATAGGTTACAATAAAAAAAATCCATAAAAAATAAACAAATAGTGCAAATAGAGAGAAAAAATAGTGAAGATAGTGTTCATGTTTCATGGGCTGTTTGGAAAGCTGATGGCAGGGGGGAGGAAGTTGCTAAAACTTTGAATGTGTGTCTGCAGGCTCCTGTATCTCCTCCCTGATGGCAGTAATGAGAAGAGGGCACGTCCCAGATAGTGAGAGTCTTTATGGATGGATGCCTCCTTCTTAAGACATCATCTTTTGAAGATGTCCTCAGTGATGGAGAGGCGTGTGTTTGTGATGGTTACGTCGAGAACTCTCTGCAGTTTTTGTGACCCTGTGCACTGGAACCTCCACACCAGGCTGTGATGCAACCAGACAGAACACTCTCCACTGTACATCTGCAGAAATTTACCAGAGTCCTTGGTGACATCCCTTCAGTGTGTCTGAAGGGGCCTAACAAGATATTCAGTTGGACTGAAAGTTTCCATTGCAGCAAATCATAAACACAAGAGATTCTGCAAATGCTGGAAATCTAGAGCAACACACACAAAATACTGGAGGAACTCAGCATGTCAGGCAGCACCTAGGGAGAGGAATAAACAGTCGATGTTTTAGGACGGAAACGTTGACAGTTTATTCCCCTCTGCAGGCGCTGCCTGACCTGCTGATTTCCTCCAGCATTCCGCGTATGATGCCTCTAGCTAAGCCACTTCAATACACTTACAATACCAGCATGTAGCCCACAATATGGAAAACCATCCAGGCATGTTCTGCCCTTAAAAGCAGGATACATGCAATCCAGCTAATTAATACTCAGGCAGTCTAATCGCAATTATCAGTAAAATGATGACAGACTTATCCATGGTAACGTTAAGCAGTAAATGCCCAGTGATGTGTCTTTTCCCAGGAACACTCAGCCCCTCATTTCTTAACTGGGATGTCACTGGGACTTGAGGACATGAGTTATAAGGAAAGGTTGAATAGGCAAGGACTTTTTTACCTGGAGCATAGGAGACTGAGGTCAGATTTGATAGAGGTATGCAAAACTATGAGGGGTATAGATAGGGTAAGTACAAGCAGGTTTTTCCACTGAGGTTGGGTGAGACTAGAACTAGAGGTCATAGGTTAAGGGAGAAAGGTGAAATATTTAAGGACAACCTGAGGGAGAACTTCTTCATTAGGTGAGTGGTATGAGCGTGGACATGACCTGTCAATGGAAGTGGTGAATGTGGGTTTGATTGCAGCATTTAAAGAAGTTTGGATGGGAGGGTTATGGAGAGCTGTGGTCCAGGTGCGGGTCAATGGGGTTAGACAGCATAATAGTTCTGCATGCACTAGATGGGCTGAAGGGCATTTTTCTCTGCTGCGGTCCTCCATGACTCCATGACTCTATAAGAAACTTGATCTGAATGCGGACGAAGGAGGTAAGGCGAGAACTTTCACTGCCCTTGAAATTTGAGCTCCCAGTGACTGGAGTCATAACCTGCACCAAGGAAGGTGGCTGTGGTTATGATGTCATCTCTAATGCAGAACATTGCTCTGGCAGTTCCTCAGGGCTGTGCACTAACTTTAACTCTTTCATCATGTTCTCCAGCACAGATCCAGTGACTCCATTCCAATCCTGATCTTAGGTGCTGCCTCTTTGGAAATGCCATATTCTTGGGGTGACAACATGCCCCCCCCCCCAACCCCGGTGCTCCTGTCTCCTCCCACAACCCAATGAAATGACAATAAGTTTAACTGGGATGGTAAGTTAGCTCTTATGTAGGTGGGTGGCAGGAGAATTGGAGGTAATTATTGGTCCAGATGAGAGAGAATAGACTGCAGGAAAGTAATTGGGGGCAATAGGACTAATGGCAACATTCTAAGATCTAGCAGAGACATAATGGGCTGAATGGACTTATAATGATAGATGAACATGTGAATGTCAAAAGTAGGCATTTTGCTGCTGATTGCTCCAATTCCATATGCAACTTCCTAGGAAATTAGGCAGTCCATATTAGCATATAGCTTAATGTACACAACATCCAGACATGGCTTAAAGTAAGAGGGAACGTTTGTGGCATGCAAACATCTCCAAATAAAGAGAGTCTAACTGCCCTCAACAGTTAAGGGATTTACCATTGTTGAGTCTTCAACACCTTGAGATCTTCACTGACCAAAAATTCAGCTGGACCAGTGATATCTACGAGACAACCACAAGACAAGCAATTCAGAAGCTGGGAATGCTGTGGCTAAATTGCTTGGGACCTAGCGAGGGTTAGCTACATGGATACACAATTAGCTTGGTGTAGGAAGCAGAGTGTGATGGTTGTTTTTCTCACTGCAGGACCACGGCTACTGGTGTGTCACAGGGACTGGTGCTCTGTCCATTGTTGTTCTTTATTTACTAAATAACTTGGATGAGAATGTACACGGCATGGTTAGTAAGTTTACTAAGATAGGTGTCATTGTAGCGAGAGAAGAAGGTTATCAAAAAAATTACAGGGAGATATTTTAGGTTGATAGGTAAGCAGGCAAAGGAATGACAAATGATGTTCAATTCAGGTAAGTCCAGGGTATTGCATTTTGGGAAAACAAACTAGGATAAGACTTTCACAGTGATCGGTAGGGCTCTGAGGAGTGTCATGGAACAAAGGAACCCAAGAGTGCAAGAACGTAGTTCTCTGAAAGTGGTGCCTCAAGTAGAGAGGATGGTGAAGAATGCATTCGACACACTGGTCTTCATCAGTCAGGATATTGGTTATAGGAGTTGGGGTCTTATACAATTGAACAAGACGTTGGTGAGGCTGGACCTGAAGTATTATGCACAGTTTTGATGAACCAGTTACAGGAAAGATGTCTTTAAACTGGAAAGGGAACAAAGAAGATCGTTGCGAATGTTGCCAGCACATTAGGGCCCGAGTTGTAGTGAGATGTTGGACAGGCTAGGATTTTATTCCTTTGAGCATAGGAGACTGAGGTATGACCTTATAGAGGTGTATGAAATCTTCAGGGGTGTACATAGAGTAAATGGTCACAGTCTTTTTCCCAGAGAAAGGGAATCGAAAGAGAACATAGGGTTAAGGTGGGAGAGGAATGATTTAAAAGGAACCTGAGGGACAACTTCTTCATATGTATATCAAATGAACTTCCAGAGGAAGTGGCTGCCATAGGTACATTAACAACATTCAAGAGATCAAAAACAATATGCTGCTGAATTCAGCAGGTCAAGCAGCAATTATCAAGGGGAAAGGAACTGTCAAAATTCCAGGTTGAAACCCTGCATCAGGACTGATCCCGTGCAAGCTTCATGAATGATGTAGAAGATCTTGTAAGTTATTGGATAAAAATCCATTCTAATTCATGCAACATAAATGAAGCAGGTGAATAATATTACGGTTAATTAATTATATCAACACACTCAAAAGTGGGATATTATTTAGTTAATTGAGTTCATGGCCATTTTCAGCAGAGCATTCCTTAAGTCAATCCCCCTCCCCTTATTTATCTGTGGTCTTTTAACAAATTCTTTTTCGTGCCAATCAAATCCATCTTTAATTTCTTTTCCCCATTACCTACACTAAGGGGTAGCTAATTAAACAACCAATATATTCTTTGGAAGGTGGCAGGAAACTAAGGCATCTGACAGAAAGCCTTGCAGTCAGAGGGTGAATGTACAATCTCCAAGCACACAGTACAAAGCCAGGATCTTTGGTCCCTGGAGGTAGGAGGCAGCAGCACTAACCGCTGTGACAGATTACCACAGTATAAGGTAATGCACCGCAATTGGGGAGCATTCTTCAGAAAGAGGAACCCAGTAAATCTCCCTTGATCATATGTCTTGCCTCAAGGACATTTTCAAGTGTGCTCAACACCTTTTAAACAAACCATCGATTGTCACTCTACTCTGTCTGGAGCCACGAAATCTACAAGTTATGAGCACCGGTCCCAGCTTTTTTGTAGACCTGCCATAAAGCTTGCTCTACAGAGAGCCAGTATGATGGACCAAATGGCCTTTCTCTGTGCTATACAGCTCCATGAGTTACAGTATTCACTTTTAGCTGGCGGTGAGAATGGGGGAATGAGGAGCAGAGAAAGAAAAGCAACACTAACCTCCTCCAATGGTTATCCAATGCTCCCCACAGAAAGCCAATGGGAGGACTAATAATAGAAACTTAGGGGGTGAATATACATGTTGTAAAAATCAAAGTAGAAGGATAAATGTACAAAAAGAGAAAAATGAGAAGGCAGACTACAACATAGGAATAGAGAAAAACTGCAATCGCATCAGGGGTTCTGGGAAAAGTACCCTTGAAGGAGAAGGAAGCTTGATTGGATTTTCCCTGGGTCACCTCGGTTTGCATCCCTCATGACATGGCAATGGACAGGAAGTGGAGGTTGATTGGACTGGCACATGCGGCCATCACCATGCTTGAACTGATAAAGGATTTGCTTTGCTGAGGTCATACAAACTGTACTGTCAAAGTCAAGGTAAGTTTATTTTCAAAGTGCGTACACTCCATGACCACTTTATCAGGTACAACTGTACACCTGCTCGTTAATGCAAATATCCAATCAGCCAATCAAGTGGCAGCAATTCAGCGCATAAAAGCATGTCGACATGGTCAAGCGGTTCAGTTGCTGTTCAGCCAAATTATCAGAATAGGGAAGAACAGGAAATTAACTTTGACCATGAAATGCGTATCGCAGAAACTGCTGATTTCCTGAGTATGGTGTGATAAACAAGAGACCCCCTATGAGTGACAGTTCTGTGGCTGAAAGCACCTTGTTAATGACAGATGTCGAAGGAGGATGACCAGACTGGTGTAAGCTGGCAGGAAGGTGACAGTAACTCAAACAATGGTGTGCAGAAGATCTTCTCTGAACATATATGTTGAACCCTGAAACGGATGGGCTACAGAGGCAGAAGACCACACAGCGTTCCTAAGGTGTACTAAATAATGTGACCAGTGAGTGTATTTATCACCATATACTACCTTGAGATTCTTTTTTTGCAGGCATTCACAGGAAAACAAAGAAACACAATAGGATCCATGAAAACCATACGTAAAGACTGACAAAAAAAAACAATGTGCAAAAGAAGACAAATTGTGCAAACAGAAAAATAAATAATACTGAGAACGTGAGTTTGTAGAGTCCTTGAAAGTGAACATGTAGGTTGAGGAATCAGTTCTGAGTTGAGGTGAGTGACGTTATCCATGCTGGTTCAGAAGCCTGATGGTTGTAGGGTAACAAATATTCCTGAAACCGGTGTTGTTGGACCTAAGGCTCCTGTCTCTTCCTCCCAATGGTAGTAGTGAGAAGAGAGCATCACCTGGATGGTGGGGGTCCTTGATGAAGGATATTGCTTTTTAGTGGCAGAGTTCCTTGTAATTGTGTTCGATGGTGATGAGGATTTTACCTGTGATGGACTGAGCTGTATCATCATGCTTCACTAAGCAAGAAGCAATTACACGAGAGCGCAAGTTTTTCCAGAAGTGTTGCTTCGTCAGAATTTTTTTTGGTCTATAATAGCCACTTGAAGCTGAACACAAGTATAATTTCAGTCTACTTGTTTAACGTCGGAATTTGAAATAACAAAAAATTATATTGAATATAATGCATTTAATTGCACAACAGTGCTGATGCTTTGCAATAGTTCAACTAAGCTAAAAATGTTTTGTTGACAATTTTCATTTGTACTTAGTGTCTGAGGCCTTTTCACTTAAGTATCCAACAATAATCAGCCAGCATTGACGGATTCCTGTTGCCCTGATACCATTTCTCCATGACCGCAATGTCCTGGTGAAACCTTTCACCATGCGCATCACTGACAGCACCAGGATTTGCAGGGAAGAAGTCTAAATGGGAATGCAGAAATTGAATCTTTAGTGACGTGTTGTACTTCATGGTTTTGTATGCTTGAAGCATGTCGTCAACCAGCTGTACGTAGTTTTGTGCTCTATAGTTGCGAAAAAAATTTCAACAACATCCTTGAATGCCTTCCATGTGATTTTCTCCAGTCCCACTAGAGGTTCTTTGAATTGCCCATCACTGATTACCTGTTTGATTTGTGGGCCAACAAAAATACCTTTCTAAATCTTGGCATCAGTTATTCTGGGAACCATCTGTTTCAAATATCGAAATCCTTCACGGAAAATTTTGTGCCTGGTGACAACAGATTCCATCCTTACAGTCTTGAACCCAGTAATTTTGCTTTTGCCTTTGACAAACCCAAACCTCTGACCAGTCCATTTACCTCAGAATGAATTATCAGATGAAGCTCACTCGACATAAAGGGGTCAAAATCTGTATCAGTATCAATGTCATTTTCCATTTCTGGCTCGTGCTTCATGGCACCTTTGTCTGCCTCCTCTAGACTCCGTGTCTCTGCTGGCTTTGGTACTGGAAGACTATCGTTATGCGGCACAGGTCTCATGGTTGAAGGGAGCTTGGGGTATTCAATGGATTTCTTGTTTTTAGTAGAGAAACCAGACACACTGGACAGAGAGAATTAGCAGTCTGTCACATGATCCTTCTGCTCTTGCCAGATCATCGGGACAGCGAACGGCATCGACTTCCAAGTACCTCTGAGCCAAGCTCTAAGATGGATGGTGCATGTTGCGCAACAAATGTGAGGAGCCCGGAATTTATCTTGGTCGCCAATTTTACATCCAAAGTAGAGTTCTTAAGCTTTCTTAATAAGAGGAGTCATGCTCTGTCTAGGGGATTTAAACGTATCCTCGCCACAAATATAACAGAAAGTATCATGGCTATTGCAACATTGACGAGACATTTTGCTATCACAAATACTCCTGAAAATACGATGACTTTATTATAATGAGCACATAGAGCATGCACATCAATGTGATCATAAACCGATACACATGTAAACGCAATGCGTAGAACATTGTGTGAGTGATGCTTTTATAGACCTTTCTAAAATTTGGCATGCCTGGACAAGACAGAAGTCGTTTCAGATAACATTATGGGCAACATTTAAATGGACTTGAATTATGAATTGCAATAACAACTATAGGTGATTTCAAAAACATGCTGCTTGAAAGGGAAATTTCATGGTGATTTTCATAATCAGCAGCCCAAAATCCATAAGATACACCTAAAAGTATTCAGGAAGCAAAACATTTGTTGTCCAGTGTTACCAAATAACTTGTTACACTGGACAACAAAGATTTTGCTTCCTGAATACTTTTAAACAAAGAGGCTCAGCTTAAAATATTCTTGTAGGAAAAATTTTCAGCTCTGAACCCTTTTTTCACATAAGTGAATATTACAACCAGGGATCTCAATCATCTACTACCACTCTCTGACTTTCTCCCACAAAGCCAATGTCTAATCCAATTTACTACCTCATCTTGAACACCAAGTGACTGAACTTTCTTGACCAACCTCCTGTGCGGGACTTTGTCAAATGCCTTGCTAAAATCCATCTAGACAACATCCACTGCCTTGCCTTCATCTACCTTCCTGGGAACTTCCTCGAAAAAGTTTTTAAGATTGGTTAGACATGACCTATCATGCACAAAGCCATGCTGACTATCCGTAATCATTCCCTGCCTATCCGAATACTCATATATCCAGCCCCTTAGAATACTTTGCAATAACTTCACCACTACTGATGTCATATTCACCGGCCTGTAATTTCCTGGTCTATTTTTAGAGCCTTTCTTAAACAGCGGAACACTAGATATCCTCCTCTATAGTGTACAGGGTCCGTGACCTCACTACTGCTTTGTCTCACTTCTATAGATTCTGTGTCTCTCTACTGAGTAAATACAGATGCAAAAAATTCAGTTAAGATCTCCCTCATCTCTTCTGATATTCCAGTGCAGCAATCTTGTCCCCTGCATTCCTTTTGTTTTTAATGTATCTGTAGAATCCCTTAGGATTCTCCTTCACCTTGTCTGTTTGGGCAACCTCATGCCTTCCTTTAGCCCTCCAGATTTCCTTATACTCCATAACCACCTTTTTTGTTCCTACCTCCGTATACCTGCTATGCACCTTCTTTTTGTTTCCTAAACAGCTTAAACTTTCTTCCTAGTTTAAGCTTTCCGGCAGAGGCTAGCAAGGATTTTTCCCCCAGGATCTCTCTGTATTTAGCAGTATTCATCTTCCCATCAATCCTGACCAGATTTCCAGTTCCTGCTGCTGAAAAGCATCCCCATAGCACGAAGCTCCCTCCACCATACTTTACAGTAGAGACGTTGTTACATGGCTGATGTTCAATATTAGATTTACACCACACATATGGCTTAGTATTGAGGCCAAAAAGTTCCACTTTAGTCTCATCTGTCCACAAAACCATCTTCCACATCCTTACAGTATCTTCTACAGTACATGACGCTTTGCAAAGTCTTGATGGGCAAGGACTTGCTTGTTTTTTTATCAGGGGCTTCCTCCTTGCCACTCTTTCATAAAATCTCTTTTTGTGCAAGGCCTCAGAGATTGTGGAGCCATGAACATCATCTCCAGTTGCAGTCACTGACTTCTGCAGCTCACTCAGAATGACTACTGGCATCGCAGTAGATTCTCTTATAAGTGACTAGGTTTAGAGGGACAGCTTGACCTAGGCAGTGCGGCAGTGGTTTCATATTTTTTCTCACCATTCGCTTATCTCCAAGGTATGTTCGGTGCCTTTGAGATGGTCTTGTATCCTTCCCCAGATCTGTGCTTCTCTATTATCATTCCCCTGACTTGCCTTGAGTGCTCTTTACTCTTCATTTTGGTTTGGTCTGTTAACCTACTATAGCTGTTTGACTTCACATGAAAAAGAGTATTCATTCAGGTGATCCTCCAGTTTTCTACGTAAACAAATTGGGTGAATCGGTAAGGTGTTACACAGTATTTCACCTAAGGAAAGTTAGTGTGGTGATTACAAAGGGGGTGAATACTTTTTCTGTCTCGCAATTTTCGATTTAATTTTTAGTAACTTGTTGGCAGGGGGTTTGGAATTTTTCTTCTGATTTAACATGATGCACAAATTCTTTAAATTATTATTTATTTATTGAAATACAGCACAGAATAGGCCCTTCTGGCCCTTTGAGCCATGCTGCCTAGCAATCCTCTGATTTAATCCTAGTCTAATCGTGGGACAATTTACAATGGCCAATTAACCTACTGACTAGTATAGCTTTGGACTGTGGGAGGAAACCGGGGCACTGCCGCGCAGTCACAGGGGAGAATATACAAACTCCTTAAAGGCATTGGCGGAATCGAACCTGAGGGGAGGGGAGGGGGGGAACGTCGACCCAGACCATGAGAGGCCTGCATCGGGCATTTTCATGCCTTACAAGGCGCAGATTGGAAGTCTGTGTGGGGCGCCACTCCTCGCACAGACACTAGAGCAATGTGTGGTTAAATGCCTTCCTCAAGGACACAAACAATCTGCCACCGCTGAGGCTCGAACTAGTGACCTTCAGATCACTAGATGAACGCCTTAACCACTTGGCCACGTGCCCAATCGAACCTGGGTTACTGGTATTGCCAGAAAATTAGAAAATGAGACAGCAAAATGTGAAAATAGTTGTGGGGGCTGAATATATTTTCAAGATATTGTACATTGACTGAAATATTCTATTACGTGGAACTTGTCGACATGTCGTTCATGTTATCCAAGTAAAGGAGCAATCTGATTGAGAATTGTCAATGTCAAAGGCAGTTAACATGTTTAGATAGGGATCAATTTCTTCCCATTAAAGCGTATTGAATAAAATCAATCTTAAAATATAAATAAGGCAATTAACAGTAAATAGCTGCTCCAAATAAATCTTGAAGAAGTCATAAGCCTGTCCACATTAGGGGATTGGATGTAGAGAGAGGGTCAATAACGTTAAATTCCTTGACATTATCATTCTCCCACATCTCAAAGATGTGCAGGTTCATCGGTTAATCGACTGTTGTAAATTGCTTCTAGTGTGTTGGAATCTGGGGCAAGTTGATGAGAATAAAGTAGGATTACTGTAATTGATGCTTGGTGGTTAACACAAACTTGATGGGCTGAAAGTCCTGTTTCAGTACCCTACAGGTCTATCATTACAGCAGAACAATATTAGGACAACGTTTTACCAATACTAATGAGTTTTGCTTATTTTGCAATTATTGACACATAATGGCATGTGTTGCCTTTCCAAACTAGAAATGACGTAAATAGGTTACCTGAAATTTTGGACACATAAGTACCTGTACAAAGCCTGTGAAATGGTCTGTAAAAATGAAACTAATTACCAGGCAGGAATACCTAAAATTCAAAAGGTCATTGCCAATTGGATCAATTGATACTGAAATAAATGTATCTCCTGAGGCAAATATGATGATATGCTTTCATAAGAAATAGGAGCAAGGGCAAGCCAAATGACCATCAAATACTTCATCTTCCTATGACTCAGCTAACCTTGACATAAATTCCACTCTTCTAATTCTTCCTCATAGTTGTAGTTTTCTTTTTAGTCACAGACTCCCATTGACAGATGCACTAAAGTTGCTTTATGTGGAAAATAACAAATGTGCTTTTCTAACTCTTATTCATCAACAATGATGAGATTGGAGAGAAGGAAAGAGATCACAAACTTCGTGTCAAGGTGTCACAACTACAACCTAGCCATAACGTCACCAAGACAAACGAGCTGGTTATTAAACAAAGAAACTTGGGGGCGGGGGAGGGGTGAGTGTGGTGAACATAAGACTGACCTCATTAATGGAACTGCTTAGAGATGGTCAACAGCTTTAAGTCCTTCTCCATCCATATCACAAACAACCTCATCTGGTCCCACCATACTGAAGCAGTAATCCAGAAAGTGCATTAGAACATGTTAAACACATGAGATCCTGCAGAAATCCAGAGTAAAATGCTGGAGGAATTCAGTAGGTCAGGGCTCTGATGAAGGGTCTCAGCCTGAAGTGTCGACTTTTTATTCCTTTCTACAGATGATGCCTGACCTGCTGAGTTCCTCCAGCATTTTGTGTGCATTAGTGAACGTACTTCCTTAGGTGTCTTGAGAAGATTTGGCTGTCTGTGAGGATTCTCTCAAAAATCTA
The DNA here is from genome assembly GCF_030028105.1 of Mobula birostris. Lineage (NCBI taxonomy): Eukaryota > Metazoa > Chordata > Chondrichthyes > Myliobatiformes > Myliobatidae > Mobula > Mobula birostris. The sequence goes on along the minus strand of NC_092379.1, from coordinate 121,954,706 downwards.
GAGTGCTGTATTGAATTGAATTGACTTTATTTCTTACATCCTTCACATACATGAGGAGTAAACATCTTTATGTTACATCTCTGTCTAAATGTGCAATGTGCAATTTATAGCAATTTGTAATAAATAGTATGTACAACAAGACAGTCAATATAACATAGAAATACAACTGTATTTGCATGAATTAATCAATCTGTTGGCCTGGTGGAAGAAGCTGTTCCAGAGCCTGTTGGTCCTGTCTTTTATGCTGTGGTATCATTTCCCAGATGGTAGCAGCTGGAATGGTTTGTGGTTGGGGTGATTCGGAACCGCAAAGATCCTTCAGGCCCTTTTTACGCACCTGTCTCTGTAAATGTCCTGAATAGTGGGAAGTTCACATCTACAGATGCGCTGGGCTGTCCGCACCACTCTCTGCAGAGTCCTGCGACTGATAGAAACTCACCTCAGATTGGTACAGCAACTGTAGTGCTCTGGACCAACAGAAACTACCCAGTCCATCACAGGCTCATCACTGTGTTCCATCCAGTCCACCTTCACGGTGTGTTGCTTCAGGAAGATTAATAGTATCATCAAGGATGCCTGCAACTCTGGCCATTCCCTTTCATCTCTTCTACCTCCTGGGAGAAGATAAAAGAACTTGAAAGCCTGGATGACCTGATTCAAGAAGAGCTTCTTCTCCACTGCTCTCAGACTATCGAAGCAACCACCTCTTTCACATACTCTTCCCAGTGGTGCTGCCACGTTCTCAGACTCTTAATTGAAACTCTCTCTTGGTTATTCCTGTTATCATCACTTTAGCATTTCTTTTTGCTCCATTTCAGATGGTCTTACTGTCTGTTTTGTAAATTACTTGCTGTTTAGTAATTGTCACTGTATCTGTAGCTGCATTATTATTTGCCATGTATACTCTTTACCCTCGTCTCTACCGATGGAGGTGTATGGTGTTACTTCCCTCCACTAGCCAGCAGGTAACCCTTAGGCAAGGTGTAGCACTCCCCACCCCTGATCAGGGTCACGTGAAGCCATGGGAGCAGGTGGCGGATGGTTGTTTGAGCATCTGGTGCATATCACAAGTCCTGGTTATTTGAGCACTGATGCCAGGCAGACAATCTCTGAAGAGTATTGATAATGGCTGGAGTCACCCGTCTTGTAAAGACACTGCCCAGAAGAGGGTATTGAAAACCACTTCTGTAGAAAAGGCTTACCACGAACAATTATGATCCTCCAAAAACCATGATCACCTACGCCATACAACATGGTGCTTACCCAGTCCCGATGAAGGGTCTTGGTCTGGAATATCAACTGTTTATTCCCCTCCAATTCTGACTTACTGAGTTCATCCAGCATTTTGTGTGATTTGCTCAAGATTCTCTATGTACCCTGTTAGCTTCATGTGATCAAGAAATTTCTTTGCTACCTAGTATATATAACAATAAACTAATCTGAATCTGATAATTTGCATGCTTGCTCCTGAGTCACAGTGATACTCCATCATTAGTCATGGGGAGCTTATGACATATTTCATTCCCTCTTGGCTGAAGAGCAAGTCGCTACTACCAATTTAGGAAACGATTACTGCCAATCACCAAAACATACTTCTTCTTACTTTCTAGAATTAGAACATATCTTCTTTTCAAGATTATGGATGTGCCGCATCACTCTTTGTAAGATATTGTTATATAATGTTTGGAAGTACGTACACTGGAGGAAATAGATAACCACAATTTCCTTACTGTTGTTGTTTAAAATTACCAAGAGGAATTTTTTTTGACTCATTGCGACATGTGGACAAATGATAACAAACTGTGGCAAAATGACCCCACCAACGCAATGCACTTCACAACGCTGGTCAAAAAGCAAGAGGAAATAGGAGTGCTTCACTGTTTCCCCTAGATTTTACTTTTGCAAGTAAACTGTCATTTAACATTGGTTAAGTCAGTTAAATTTAGGTGAAAAAATCTTCTTTTAGAATTTTTGGACTCTGATGGCCACTCTGTTCTATCTAGAGAAATGTTGAAGAGCATGTGAAAATATCAACCTGTATGCCGTTATGTCGAATGATGCTTGAAGTATCTATCCATCTAAAGAACCAAGTCATCATACATATTAAATAATAGAATCATTGCAGCACTGACTTGATGCAACAAGGTCAAAATCAAGTCAAAGTCCAAGTAAATTTATTATCAGAGTACATATATGTCACCATATACAACCTTGAGATTCATTTTCTTCTAGGCATTTACAGGAAAATAAAGCATTTATTTAAAATGAGACATAAACAAAGACTGACAAACAACTAATGTGCAAAAGAAAACGAATTGTGCAAATAAATATGTAAATAATATTGAGAACATGAGTTGTAGAGCCCTTGAAAGTGAAATAGTAGGTTGTGGAATCAGTTTAGTGTTGAGGTGAGTGAAGTTATCCACGCTGTATTAGGAACCTGATGGTTGTTGGGTTACAGCTGTTCCGAACCTGGTGGTGTAGGACCTAAGGAGCCTGTTCCTTCTGCCCAATGGTTGTAGTGAGAAGAAAGCATGGCCAGAAACAGCAAGTGAGCCACAATTCTGTCCCCCTCGTTCTGTTTCAAATCAATGACCATCTTTGTTCCCCACCTTTTTAGGTAGTAAATTCCAGATAAGGAAGACTTGCTGCTTAAAAAGTTGCTTTCTCATGTTAAGGTATTGGTCAGACCACATTGTTATAAGGTGTTGGCCAGACCACCTTTGCAGTTTTGGGCCAGCAGTGGAAAGACATCGGCACGTTTGGTTGCAACAGCTTCTACAAGGTCAACTAAAGGGTATTGTGTCTGTTTTAAATACAATTTTTTCGGATGGCTGGACCCTACTGGACATTAAGAACTTAAAGTACTGCCAGTCTACCCCATCAGCAAGTTGCTCGTTGGTGGAAACTGAAGGAGCTGTACTTGGTGCAGATGGTGCTGCTGCCACCTGTGGCATAGAGACATTGGAGCAGTTCAGCAGCAAGTGATCATCTTAGTTGCTTTCCTTGTGGTCGCAAGGCGCAAGGCCATGTTGGAAATTGTTAACGTGGAATGCTGCAAGTCCGATTCACTGACTTATTGGCGAACAGCAGGGGCGGACGGAGGGGGAGTTGCATGTCCTTGGTCGTAGCAAGGGGTAGGTCTCAAGTCATGGTGCCATCTGTTTACAGCCATCCAGGAGGGAGGGACTGGAGTGGAGTGCTGGGGATGGTGTGGTGTGACATCTGTGCTGAAGCTGGTTCTGCCCCCTCAGTGTTCACTCAGTAGAAGACACTGCAACAGTCATGGAGTCAGAGTTATTTGTGTGACTGTATTTTACTGATACACATCTTGTATGTGCTTGCTGTCTTATAGTCATAGTCATAATCATACTTTATTGATCACGGAGGAAATTGGTTTTCATTACAGTTGCACCATAAATAATAAATTGTAATAAAACCATAAATAGTTAAATAGTAATATGTAAATTATGCCAGGAAATAAGTCCAGGACCAGCCTACTGGCTCAGGTTGTCTGACCCTCCAAGGGAGGAGTTGTAAAGTTTGATGGCCACAGGCAGGAATGACTTCCTATGATGCTCTGTGTTGCATCTCGGTGGAATGAGTCTCTGGCTGAATGTACTCCTGTGCCCAACCAGTACATTATGTGGTGGATGGGAGACATTGACCAAGATGGCATGCAACTTGGACAGCATCCTCTTTTCAGACGCCACCATCAGAGAGTCCAGTTCCATCCCCACAACATCACTGGCCTTACGAATGAGTTTGTTGATTCTGTTGGTGTCTGCTACCCTCAGCCTGCTGCCCCAGCACACAACAGCAAACATGATAGCACTGGCCACCACAGACTCATAGAACATCCTCAGCATCATCCGGCAGGTGTTAAAGGACCTCAGTCTCCTCAGGAAATAGAGACGGCTCTGACCCTTCTTGTAGACAGCCTCAGTGTTCTTTGACCAGTGCAGTTTGTTGTCAATTCGTATCCCCAGGTATTTGTAATCCTCCACCATGTCCACACTGACCCCCTGGATGGAAACAGGGGTCACCAGTACCTTAGCTCTCCTCAGGTCTACCACCAGCTCTTTAGTCTTTTTCACATTAAGCTGCAGATAATTCTGCTCACACCATGTGACGAAGTTTCCTACCGTAGCCCTGTACTCAGCCTCATCTCCCTTGCTGATGCATCCAACTATGGCAGAGTCATCCGAAAACTTATATGTGCTATGTGTGACTGTTGGACTTTGGTCCCAGAGTAACACTGTTTCCTTTGGCTGTATTCATGTATGGTTAAATGACAATTAAACTTCAACTTGAAAGGGCGGCTAGTTTCAATTTCCTGCATATCAACATCTCTGAAGATCGATCCTAGCCCCAATATATGCATGCACTGACAAAGAAGGCATGCCAGCAGCTTTCATTAAGAGCCTGAAAACATTTGGTATGCCACCACAGACTGCAGCAAATCCTGTGGATGTACTGTGGAGAGCATTCTATCTGGTTGTCTCACCGTCTGCTACGAAAGGGCCAACGCACAAGATCGAAAGAGGTTTCAGGGGTTTGCAAACTCAGCCACCTGCATCGTGGGCAATGCTCCCTCTAAGGCTTGTGTGTGTGTACGCACACATCTTTTTCTACTAGCGCCCAAAGGAATTTAAACTGCGCACAAAAGGTTGTCACCCTCTACCTCGTCGGCATATTAAGTACATTTCACGATCCTACACAATCACATTTCCTTTTCCAAATTCTGATGCGGACGGTGCTGACAACGTGGAGTTTGTGATGATTTGCCTGCAGGTTTTGGAACTAGCTTATTTATACTGTTTTTTTATTGAAGGAATTATTCGGAGCGCACATGTTGTCACTGGGCAAAATAGCCCAAGACTTTGAAGCACATTGGTCGTTATAAATTAGATGGAACATCAATCATGGGCACTAACTGGGAATCCCGAGAATGAAAGAGTTAACGTATCAGGAGAGTTTGATAGTCCTGGGCCTGTACTCACTAGAGATTAGAAGAATGAAGGGAGAGTGTTCTCACTGAAACCTACTGAATTCTGAAAGGCCTGGGCATAGACATAGGGAGGATGTTTTCAATAGTGGGAGAGTTTAGGACTGGAGAGCACAGCCTCAGAACAGGATGACCCCTCAGAAATGAGATGAGGAGGAATCTCTTTCACCAGAGGTTGGTGAAACAGTGGAATCCATTGCCACTGCTGTGGAGGCCAAGTCATTCATTCTATTTAAAACGGAGTTTGATATGTTCTTGATTAGTAAGGGTGTTAAAGGTTATGGCGTGAAGGCAAGAGAATGGGGTTGAGAGGGAAAATAGGTCAGCCATGATCAAATGGCACAGCAGACTTGATAAGCTGAATGTCCTAACTCTGCTTTTAGTCTTATGATACAGTCCAATCAAGATGGAGCCGAAATGCAGTCTCTGTCAAGGTCGTGGCTCAGACCTGGTTATTTTTAAGGTTGGTAGGTATGGTTTTAGGGACAGAGAGGAAAGTTATGGGTCAGGTTAGGAACAGGGACGTGGGAGAATTAGGGGTCAGGTCGAAATCTAATCATCTGCTCTGAAAGTCAGTAACACAGATGTGGTAAGTTCTTGTCAGGCGTCGGGGCTGGCAGAGCAGCAAGGATGAGGGCTGATGCTCCTGTCCCCACCCTTCCCCCTCCAAATGGTCAGCCAGTTGTTGGCAGGTTCTGAGATTAGCTTTCTGTGTGGGCAGGAGAAACAAGGGCCAATGACTCTCTAAGTGCATGAATCGGCAAAACTGGAGTTCGGGGCCTGGTGCCAGGGTCCTGTCATCGGTGAGTCCGGAGTTTGAGATGTAGTGTTCAGGGTCCTGTCATCAGTGAGCCGGGGTTCAATGCCTAGCGTTCGGGGTCCTGTCCTCAGAGAGTCTAGAGTTCGAGCCCTAATGTTCAGGGTCCTGTCATCGGTGAGTCTGGTGTCTGAGGCCTAGTGTTCAGGGTCCTGTCATCGGTGAGTCCAGTACTCGAGGCCTAGTTTTCGGGGTCCTGTCATCGGTGAGTCTGGACTTCGAGGCCTAGTGTTCAGGGACCTCATTCATCATCAGCTGCAAGTCCTGGGGTCGATACTGAAAATCGAAGCCCAAAGGTCAATTGGAAGTCCAGAAGTCAGTGCCTGATGGTGGGAGACCTGACCCTGCAAAATCTCTCTGATTCCGCAGGGGAAGTCGAATGGCCAAGGTTCCGCAAGTCTGGTTCCAGTGGAGGCTGGAGGTCAAAGGCGGCCTGTCCTGGGGTTGGAGGACTCTGTATGTGTGTGGGTGAATGGGTGGGAGGGAGGAACAGGGCTTGCTTTGTTGTTGTTCTGCGATCTGTTTTGGTAGGTTCTGTGTTGTTCTGCTAAGCACTGTGTGCACTGCAATGTGTGGCAACACTTGTGAGCTGCCTACAGCACATCCTCGGTGTGTTAACACCAGTGACACATTTCACTGTGTGTTTTGATGATCATGTGATAAATAAAGCTGAGTCGGATTATATGGCCTTATGGGTTTTTTTTGCTTATCATCAAACTGAACACAACGATCAACAGTCACAAGCCACACACCCTAATGCCTTCCCGATCATTAGAGGGGATTTCAACCAGGTTAGCTAGAAGAAACCTTCACAAATTACCCACAACATGTCATCTGAGATAGCACACTCGATCACTGTCACACCACCATCAAGAATGCACCCACACTTTGGTGAGTCCAGTCATCCTGCTGTGCCTTTACTCCGGGCATAGGGGCAGAGATAATTTACAGTATATTTTTTGTATTGCACTGCACCACTGCCACAAAACAACAATTTTCATGATATTTGCCAGTAATGATCTCATGATCAGGTGCAAAGGGGTTTAAGAGTCCTCGTGCACAACTCCCAGAAGGTTTATTCACAGGTTGAGTCTATGGTAAAGAAGGCAAATGCACTGTTAGCATTTATTTCAAGGGGAATAGAATATAAAAACAAAGAGGTAATGCTGAAGCTTTATAAAACACTAATCAGATCACACTTGGAGTACTGTGAACAGTTTTGGCCCTTATCTCAGAAAGGATGTATTGTCATTGGAGAGAGTCCACAGGAGGTTCACAAGGATGATTCCGGGAATTATGGGGTTAACATATGAGGAGCATTTGGCAGCTTTGGGCCTGTACTCACTGGAATTTAGAAGAATCCGTGGGGATCTCATTGAAACCTACCGAATGTTGAAAGGACTAGATGGAGTGGATGTGGAGAGGATGTTTCCTCTGGTGGGGGTATCCAGAACTAGAGGATACAACCTCAAAATTGAGGGGTGACCTTTTAGAACAGAAGTAAGGAGGAATTTTTTTAGCCAAAGAGTGGTGAATCTGTCACAGACTGTGGGGGAGGCCAAGTCCATGGGTATAGTCAAAGCCAAAGTTGATCGTTTCCTGATCAGTCAGGGCACCAAAGGATATGGTGAGGAGGCAGGTATATGGGGTTGAGTGGGATCCAGGATCAGTCATGATGAAATGGCAGAGAGGATTTGATGGACTGAATGGCCTAATTCTGCTCCTATGAATTGTGGTCTTATGGTCTTATAATAAAACTGAATCTGATTTTGATTCTACTTCAGTGTAGTCGATGGCAAAGGGGTGGTTACAAGACTGCTTTGACTTGGCAGACTGGACTATATTCAGGGATTCATCTTCAGATCGGAATGAATATGCTACAGCTGTCAATGACTTGATCAAACTTGCATGGATGAGTGTGCGCCTTTGAGAAGATACCAAGTTTTCCCACACCAGAAGGACTAGATGAACCAGCAGATTTACAGTCGACTGAGATCTATGCTGAGACCAGCAAACCAGAAGTACAACTTATAGACGGTCACTGGAGCGTGAAATGGCACTTCTGTATGAAGTTAGAGATACAATTGGATGCGCGACAGCTTTGGCACGGTTTCCTACAAGGTGAAACCTAACAGCGTAAATGGCAGGGGTGCTTCTCTCCTCAGTCCGCTCAATGCTTTTTATGCACGCTTTGAAATGGAGATTGATGCTGCACCTACACGAAACTCCGCAGCGTCTGGCAACCCTCTGATCTCTATCTGGGAGGCCAATGTCAAACGGGCGAACCTACGCAAGGCATCAGCCCCAACTATGTACCTCGCCAGGTGCTGAAAATCTGTGTTGGCCAACTGGTTAGAGTGCGGTCCCCATGTGCTGCAAAGGGGCAGCAATCATACTGGTACCCAAGAGGAGCAGAGTGAACTGCCTCAGTGCCTATCGCTCAGCGGCAACTATGTCTACTGTAATGAAGTGCTTCACGTGGTTGAAGCAGATGCAACCTCACTGGCTTTTCATTCTGCTTTAGAGCACCTAGACAACAGCAAAATATTCATCAGGCTGCTGTTTATCAATTACAGCAGCATTCAATATCATCATCCTCTCGGTGTTAATCACCAAGCTACTAATTCTGGGTCTCTGTATCTCGCTCTGCAACTGGATCATTGAGTTCCTCACCAGCAGACCATAAGCAGTGCAGATTGGTGATAACATTTCCTCCTCGCTGATTGTCAACACTGCCGCACTTCAAGGGCGAGTGCTTAGTCCAATACTCTACTCTCTCTACGCTCATGACCATGTGGCTAAGCACAGCTCAAGTGCTACTTATAAATTCACAGATGACCACCCCTGTTGTTGGTGGAATATCAGGCGGCAATGAGGAAGCATGCACGAGTGAGGCAGATGGGCTGGTTAAGTAGTATCACAATAACACTCAGCATCAGCAAGACCAAGGAATTGATTGTGGCTATAGGATCTTCAAAATCTTCTGGGAAAGGCAGCATGCATAAGCCGGTACATCTGAAAGCCAGCTTCTGCACATAACTAGGAAAGTTAACAGACTGTTGGTGTATATTAGACCGAATGCAAAATCAGACCATAAGACTATAAGTCATAGGATCAAAATTAGACCATTCATCCCATTAAGTCTGCTCCACTATTCCATTCTCCTGCCTTCTCCCCATAACCTTTGATGCCCTCACTAATCAAGAACCTATCAACCTCCACTTTAACTATACCCAATATTGGCCTCCATGGCCATCACCACAATTCCACAGATTCACCTAAAGAAGTTCCTCCTCATCTCTGTTCTAAAGGGACATCTTTCTATTCTGAGACTGTCCTGTCAGGTCCTAGACTCCCCCACTATAGGAAATATCCTCTCCACATCCAATGTGACAGATCTTAAAGGCATTGGTGAGCCCATATTTGGAGTATATTGGTCACCTTATTTAACAAAGGTTGTTACTGAGTCAGAGCAGTTCCGTGAAGGCTTACCACACTGATAGCTGGAATGGGGCTGGTTATTATGAAGAATAACCATAATGAGATTATTCTCATGAAGAATGGTTGGATAGATTAGAATTGCACATGGTAGTGTTTTGTAGAGTGAGACACATACGATCTTCACTCGATGGATATGAAGAGTTTCCTCCTAAGAGAACCTAGAGCAGGGGTCAATCCTTAAATTTAACACATTGGACATTCAAAACAGGACTGAGACTTATTTTTCTCAAAGGGTGGTGGTGGGTACAAAAGCTACAAAATTTTTAAGACAGAGTAAATGGACTTTTGATAATCAAGTGGAAGAAAGGTTACCACAGGTAAGCAAGTTGATGAAAGGTTACCACATGCAAATGAAAGCATCGAATTCAGGTTACATTAAAAACAGGCAAAATCTTATCAAATGGCTGAAGTGCTTTGAGGCACAGTGCTAACTGTGGTCTGAGACAAGAAAGAAAGCTAATTTATGTCAGAGCTTACACACACACATAAAATAGCAATTAATCATTGGGTTCAAGAAATAGGGCAGTAGTGATGTGTGCAAGGGACAAAAGAAGGAGAGATGAGTGAAGCACGTTGCTGTAATGTGTGCTGGGATGGGGTGTAAAAACTTACCAACCTACTTGCATCCCAAACACCCGAGTATCAGCACGGCCTTCGGTAAATTGTGCTACTCCAAAAATGGTAGGTGCCATGATATCAGTCCTCCAATACAGTGGAGCAGATTGTTCTGACCTGTTCCTGCTCCATTAGTGGCTGATCGCCCTCTCTACAGCGTACCCTGCAAACCAAACCATTCACAGTCCTGTTTTGAAGCAATGACCTGCAGTACATTCAACACACATCAAAGTTGCTGGTAAACGCAGCAGGCCAGGCAGCAACTACTGGAAGAGTTTTAGTCGACGTATCAGGCCGAGACCCTTCGTCAGGACTAACTGAAGGAAGAGTTAGTTGACTGAAACTCTTCCAATAGATGCTGCCTGGCCTGCTGCGTTTACCAGCAACTTTGATGTGTGTTGCTTGAATTTCCAGCATCTGCAGAATTACTGTGTTACCTGCAGTACATTAATCATTTTTATTTATTCTTTGAGAAATAAAACAGAGGTAAAACAGTCTACAGACATAATTTAGTGTCATGATTTAAATATTTTTTTCTAGATGTAAGTGCTAATGTATAGTAATTCCAGTTGTTCTTTCCTGCAGATAGAAGTATACTTTCTAAACGGTCCTTGACAGATCAGAGTCGACAAAAGTGAATGATACCTTTCTGCAATTTTGTTTATTGTGCCTGCAGATTAGTCACAATTTTTTTCTGAAGTTCACGCTTTGATTTAGGTCAGGATCTTTTCAATAAGATGACCTTTATTTGCCTCAGATATGTAACTTGGCTCTGTAATGGGAGTGGAGAGTGCTGTGAACTGAGTATTGATGACAAAATGACAGCTGCCATGAAGAAGCATACCGACATGGTGGGCCTGGTGAGGAATTCAGAAAATAGCATAACCTCAAGATAATTTTTGGTGAATGCTGGATTAAAAATGAAGGGACTTCAAATTAAGTGAACTGTATTAAGAATTTCGAGTGCAGAGGTGACCCAGTGAACCGAGTTTTGTCAATGTAGCCAAAAGACATTTACTCTGGAATGCTGTAGTCTTGGTTTTTAGCATGCAAATAGTCCTACTACTTGAGATAACATTAACGGAGTTCCTGATTTCTGCTATGAAGCATGCTGTTAGATGTGGGAGAGTGTAGGGTGAGTAGGGTCAGATATGATGCTGATAATATACCACAACAGAATATAATGTGATCATAATCTCATGGAAATAGGTCCTTTGGCTCACCAAGTCCATGATAACCATCAAACACCTAGTCCTACCTTAACTCCTTTTTTCTTTCCACCTTCCCCTTTCCATTATCTCCCCCTTATCCCCAACTTCATTTCCAGAATCTACCATTTATCTACATAATTAGCCAATTAACCTACCAATTCACACGTCTTTGGTATGTGGAAATAAGCTGTTGCACTCATGGGAAACAGAGCCACCAGGCCTTACATTATAATATACACGGGAATGAAGAAAGCATAGACTAGTCTATCGTTCAACGTCTGTCAGTGCACCCAAATGAGCATGTCCATACACAAGCAGTGAATCTCAGTAGGCTAATTGACCATGTATGCTCTGCTGTGACAAACTTATTAAACCTGGTTTGTCCAGCTCAGTTCCACGTTTCATTGAATATTGCCTTCTGGAGATTGTGCCATCACAAGCTACTATCAATTACACCAGTGGCCATAAAGTACATAGATTATGGGCGAGTACTGAGCAAAAGTCTTAGGCACATATATATTGTAAGTTTTCACAAACAAAACTAAGTGAAGCGTTTTATATTTAAGAAAAGCCATAACACATTTTATTGACTTCCAAAACCTGAACACCAAAGTGCGCTAAAAATCCTTTATGTAGCTACCTCATCGTGTCAGACCAGACTCTTAAAGTGAAACCCCAACTCATTGTCGGTGGTTGTGAATTATGTACATTTTCACCGATTACGTTACCCTACTATATATCTAGGCTGCCTAAGACCTTTGCACCAGTACTGTATGAGAATTGGAAAAAGGAGCAAGAAAGAATGTGCTCTTTCTTGCTCCTGTTATTTAATTTGTCCTTTGAAAAAGTGGAATATTTTTCATTGTCTTCATTGGTAGAATGACTGCTCTAGTTGTGAGCTTCTCCTGGTGTCCAGAGCACTAATGTTTTAACTTTTATTTGTATTGTTGGTGATAACAGCAATGCAAGTTCATAAGAAATAATTTTGACCGATGAAAACAGTGATAAGCCAATAATGATCCATCATTAATTTTTATTTTTGTAGAAAGAACAAATAGAATATAAATGTGCTTATTAACACCTGTGCGGCTCAAACTAAGTTGTTCAGTTAAATATAATTGCATTTTCTATCAAAATACCTAATAAAATTTTTATTAATTTATATACAAACATTTTGATATATACACATAAAAATAGGACTCTCAATGAAAGATATGGTTGTCATTTTTAACCCATTTCAAGCTATGTGATAAGAGACACAAAACCTGAAATACAACATTTACTATCAACACTATGATATTTTGTTTGAATTTATCACAGTAATATGCTATTTCCTTATCAAATAAATTAAGAGTACAAGTAATTCAAATACAGTGCATAAAATGGTAAATAAAAGCAGTTGATGCGGGTGGAATTTATTTTTAAATGGCTGTTAAAATAATTTGTTAGAAGGATTCTTAAAGACTGATGCTACATCCTTAAATTTCACGCCAACAATTTTTATATATTTATTTCCTTCTTCTCTGAAGATGGCACTAGACTAAGTTTTAGTTCATTGCTGGCATGGTACTTTGGTACACCATTAATTTATATCTGCAGCTTGTTAAGAAGCCAATTCATCAGCACATATAGTTATTGTGGAAGCCAATCCTGATTTCACCCAAGGTTCATAACTGTCTACTTTCGAGAAATACCTACTGATAGGCAATTGGATTAAAGAAATGCTCATTTTAACACTTTCGCAATTCTGAAGCAAATTCGAATGACAGAGAGCCAAAATTGCCTTTGTGATATTGTGCCAAATGATCTTTTATTGTGGAAATCTCAATATGTATGCTTTCCCTATCCATAAGTAGTAAGCACGCTAATTATTTTTATCAGAAAGTCATAATATGATGTGTCACAACCACTGAATTTCTGAAAATTTCTGAATAAACCAATACTTTGTGATTAGTGAATTTGCTTTGTTTTATGTTTATGTTGTTGGTTACATCCAAAAGGAATTGTCAAGTATTAATACAACAGTGAAGCTAATTGTTTTCCAAAACTTAAAATAAGCAGGCTTTCTACTTCTTCATTGTTAAGAATCTGCATATTAAACAGCTAGATTTAGATAGTCTATATAACCTATTTAGAGGCTGAGGCAGATCATCAACCTTAAGAGTGTGCAAATACTATAAAATATCACAATTCCTCATTTTTCAATCAATGAAACAAAGTAGTTCTGGAAATATTTTGGAAATATGAAACAAGTTTCCAACTTTAAAATCGAATAGTACTGAACAACATATGACATATTCATCTCCTAAACAATACATTTAAAGAGCTTTCAAATATTGAAAACCATTAAGGTTCCTTGAAATCTTATATACACAAGTATATAAATCCTTAAAGCACTGGATAAGAAATGGTTCCAAGTCACTTCCACTTGAACCATTTGCTTTTTCTCATTATGTTAAGAAAATATATTTTAAGTGGAAAAATATTTTGCAATAATTTAATTCTGTTAATCTGTGAAAATGTAGACTCCTGAAAGTTAATATTTCTGCACAATTATTTGCATGAATAAACACATATTATTTCATTCAGTAGTGCTGTGGATAGTGTTTCCCTTTCAGATAAAAATATAGTTGAGTTTTTCCTGAGGTTTCCATTGTGGCAAAGGAAACTCAATAGGAAATGCTGAAAAACCATTAGTGAGAATTTAATAGTGAACTTCAAGAGTCCCAAGTTAATAATAATCCAGGCATTAACAATAGTTACTTAAACATTAACATGAACACTTTGAATATTCCATTTAAACTTGCACCAAATATTTCCTTGTGCCCCCTGTTCATCAGGGTATGTTTGATTTTGTTATATGAAAGTACTTAAGTACTTCTCTCAGACAGCTTACCTCAACCATGTTAGCATTGGAACTCAGTCTATAGAAGGAGAATCAGGAAGCATTTAGTAACACAAAGACCTGAAGATGAGAGCACTACACTGATATCAGTTCTTAGAGGAATTAGTGCCAGATCTGTAGGTAGAGGAGCAATCCCAATCAGGAGGTAGCTGGGTCAGAATGAAGATAAGGAGGAGTTTTGAAGTTAGAGTTGTCTGCTGGGGATGGTGTTTGATCTATGAGGACAGGTCAGCAGTCTGTTCTTCGGATTAGTGAGTAGCATCTGATCGGGTAGTGGGGGAGTAGTGGGATCACTACTGACAACAGGACAGTGAAGTACTTATGAAAGAAGGTTGTCAGGTTACTTAAGGGACCCACCTGAGATCAGTTTCCAGTGTACACTGCCTAGGCAGGTCTCTTTAACATAGTCACAAAGAAGACCTCACAAGCATTAAAAGACTATTTCTGCCTGAATGGGCTACAGATGGGATGTCCTTGTACACATCAAATCAAAACATCTCCAGTTGTCGAGGTGACAGATGGATGGAGTTCCCAGAAATAAAACTGAAGGCCTGGTGCAACTCCCAGTAATAAATAATAGATAATAATAATAATAATAACTTATTTTTGAGCACTTTTCATACAGATGATGTAGTTCAAAGTGCTTTACAATGAGGTAAAGTGCATACATGAAAAGACAAAAAGATGTTAGTTAAAAGCAAGTTTTGAGCTGGTGCTTAAAAGTGTTAACTGAGCCTGCATCCCCTATAATTTTAGTATTCAATTCCACAGTTTAGGAGCGTAGCTCAAAAAAGCTGACCTGACAATAATCTTTTGAGGGCCATTGTTCAAATTTAAGAGATCAGCAGGGAAGACCTGAAAGCTCGAGCAGGATTATAAAACCAAAGCAATTCTGTGAAGTACTCTGGTCCCAGACCATTGGGAGCTTAGAAACAAGTAAGAGAACTTTAAAATCAATTCAAAAAGGTCGAGGAAACCAATGCAGAGTGGTTGGGAATAAAGTCTTAACATTATCAAAGCATCATGCTTTTTGACACTGAATACAGTTCTGCGGCAAGACCCACAACTAATCTTTATTTGACATTGTATCCTCCAGTTGGTTTACTTCCCAGTTAAAGATGAAGTCTTCATTAGAGGTGCTGTTGGATTTTATGTACTGTTCTTGGCCTGGTTCAACAGTCCATCGCTCCATTTCAAGTTTCTATTTTAATGACACTTAGAGTTAGCCCTTCTTTCTGGCATTCACCGTTGATTTTTACCGGAGCTGTATCTGCCTCAGAACTCTCCCCCTCAGCAGGCAGACATAGCCGGCAGCATTCTCCCGTTATTAATGATATCACCGATCCAATCAGTAGTAGGCAAGCCAGTGCAGATATTATAACTAGAAATGGACTGGGTTTCTTGATGCTATTAATCGGACATTCCCCTTTGCGATTGCGAAATGAAATGACCATTGAAGAATCATTGCCACTTGGGTAAAAGCAATGAGTATTTCCCACATCAGGTATTTCAACCTTAGTACCATTCAGTAACTCCAACCAAGTCAATGCACAACAGTCGAAATCATTTCCACTCAAGTACAGAGTTTCAAGAGTTTGAGACAGATTTCTAATGACCTTATCCTGAAGAAGCTGAAAATTGTTCCCTCGAATATCGAGGCTTTTCAATGGGGCGCATCCAGTACCATAAGGTAAAATGTCTAACTGATTATTTGACAGATCCAGATCTCTGAGATGATTCAAACATGTCAAAGTTACCTTGGAGGTTTGGATCAAATTCCACCTTAAAGAAAGATATTTCAAAGAGTGTTCTAAACCTATCAGAGCCTGATCAGGCACTTCAAGGTTTTCATTTCTTGAAAGGTCCAGGTATACCAAAGGAGTTTTATAGAATGTGTACGGTGCCAGGTGGGTAATGTTATTTCCATCCAGCTTGAGGTACTTAAGGGAAGGGATTTCAGAAAAAGACACGCAGCTGGTTTTGATCCTGTGTGTCCCCGTGGTTATGTTCTTCAAATTACAAATTCTTAGATTGTTGTTGGCAAGATTTATTTTTTCTATTCTTGGCAAGACTTTAAAAAGTTGGGAGGGTAATAACTGAATGGAATTGTTTTGAAGGTACAAGTACTTTAAGGACTGGAGAAGGTTGAGGCTATCCACTTTGAGCGATATATTCGTAAGTTCATTGTCACTCAGATCCAGAGATAACAGCAAGTTTAATTCATCTCCATCTTCAATATTAAAATTCTGAAGACAGTTCCCACTTAGATTCAGTTGTTGAAGAGAGCTGAATTTATTCAGAAAGCCATGTGATATATCTATTAATGCATTGTTGCTTAAATCCAAAAATCTTACTTCAGACAAAGTTGAGTTTGCATTGTTGTTGAGTAGTTTACTTATTCCATTAATTTCTTCATATCTGTTTTTTATATCCCATTCAATTGAGTCATTCAATGATTCGGGTGTTACACTGATCAATAAATTGCCAGACAAGTTCAGATATTTAATCTGATGAAATTTTGGAAGAAGTGGAAAATGAAACAACCTGTTGTGACTCAGATCGAGCACTTGAATCTGATATTCTTCATCAGTTCTATTTGTTATGAAGAACTCAATACCATTTCTGCTCATGTTCAACACTTTAAGTTTAGAAAGATGAAAATCGGAAATGCAGGCAAGAGAATTCATGGCTAAATTCAGTTCAACCAAGTCTGCTAAACATTCAAAGGTCCCTGTTGATATTTCAGTAATATAATTTCCTTCAAGAGAGATATATTTTAAAGACTGCATCCCACAAAGCATATCAGCTGTCAGCTTCACCAGTACATTACCAGACAAATTTAATTCTTCCAGTGAAGATAGGTTTTTCAGCTGTTCAGCAATGGTGTCACTGTCCCAATAATTGTTTGATAGATGTAATACTTTTAGTTTCTTTAACAGGCGGAATGCTCCATTCCTTGATGAAAAGTTTCTGTTCAGCAGGTTATTTGACAAAATAAGTACTCTCAGTTTATGCAAATGTCCCAAAGAACCTGATGCAATGGTTTTCAGCTGGTTACAACAGACATCCAGGTATTGCAATGAACTGAGGTTTAGCAGTGATTCCTCTGTCAATGCTGTGATTGAGTTGTAAGATAAATCGAGCTTTTTAATTGTCAGCAGTGAGAGATCAGGCACTTTGGTCAGGTTTCGATATTGACAGGACACATCATGGTTTTTCTGCCAAATAAGATTTTAAGTAATAAATAATTTCTTCTATGCTTTTTTGAAACAGCTGATTAAGACAACAGTTTTTATTTAACACTGACATAATGAAAGCAGCTGATATTCTTCAGAGGTTATGCTAATTGATGGAAGTTAATACATGTTCTGCTGCTTCATAAATTTTAAAGAGGGAATGAATGAGTTACAGTCATCTTTTCCCCAAGCTTTAATTTCACCCCACAGGAATTGAACAGCAATAATTTCTTTAATTAAAATTTTGAAATTCAAGTGCTATCCTTCTTCAGAAACAAAATGCTTAAGTGATTAGAACAAAAGTTTTTATTACTTCTTAAAGGGTTCGCCAATATAGAAAAGGAAAGGCAGTTCAAAATTAAACACAGAGATCATGAATACAGAATTATTTTCTCTACTATTGTGTCAATGCCATGAACTATCTTTTTTTGGAGAGGATATCAGCTTTAAGATCCTTGAGTTATGTGCCATTAAACTTCAAACCAGACCATCCCAGGGAAAGGAGAGCAAAGCTCTTGGTCACCAACTGATAGATTCCAGAGCCACAATAAATTCTTATGTCTAGGATCAAGGTATTCCTACTTATTGTATGGGTTGTGAGAAACTGTTAAGTTCTACCCTGTATTGAGAGTCATTTAGACAACCGCACAAAGTGGCAGGGAATGGAAGATATACTGCCAGCTATGCTCAGGCAGATGGGATTAGTTTAATTTGGCATCATGGTTTTAATGAGCTCTTCAGCCCTGTGAGCGTTGGGCTCTGAGGATTTTACAGCACCTGAATTAGATAATTGTTGTTTAATGAGAGTCGTTAATTGTTTAGCATTCCTTGTGTATTTCTCCAGCGACTCACTCTTAGTAATGTGCTGTCTTGGTGCTTTCTGCTTAAGCTTGTTAAGTTTGTTTTGATAGGCTCGGGGATTTTGTGTTACTTGTATTATTTAAGCGGATGCCCAATTTGTGCTAATTGCGGGGTCCTAGTTTTGAGAATGTTACTTCTCGTGGTGTCACTCGGGCAAGCCACCAATGTTCTTTTGGAATTATTATTAATAAACCCTCGTCACCTTCTCTACATCAGAGTCTGTCTTTCCTCTGCACTAGGGTTCTGATATTGCCAGCGCACATCGTGACAATGGTTGACACAGTCATCATTCCTGTGCTATGCTATGCCATGTTCTGTTAGTTGGTATGAAGGTGCTTATGGCCATAAAAGATATGATTGTACTGTGGTCTTTTAAACTACAAACAAATCTGCCTTTTCATACCATTCTGCAATAAAAAACTATGAAATAGAAAGATCTGTATCTTAGACAGGTCACTTTGTTGAAGTGAATGTTTTCATGCCGTGAGATTTCAAATTGAATTCCATTTTATGGAAATTAGGCAGGTTATGAACAGAAAACAATTACTCAAGATAGAAGTAAAATATTAATAATACTACTAACCCAAGAATCCATGCAATAAATGGTGGCTCATATAGTTTACCCAAACTGGATGTCTACCTGCAATTTTCATGCAGGAAGGTACTTTTATGAGTTAACTCTTCCCAACATCTTTTATCTACACAGAGAAGGTAGATCAGAAGTTACACCTGCTAAAACAGAAATTTCTGCCACAAAACCAGAGCCTCAGAAATATTAATCTCCTAAGGCATTTTGCATCACTGACTATATGACATGCCATAAAATGACCAAATTTTCTGGATAATGTACTAATAATTAGCAAATTTGCATTCCTCCCACTATTGATTCAGTGAATAATTCCATCAAAAAAGGAGGTAATGAAATATATTCACAATACATTAAAACACCCAGTTTAGATTATGGAAAATTTGTTTTAATTAAGCATTTGAATTTTGGAAATTATTTTCCCCTTATTACAGCCCATTAAAATTACGAAAGCAAAATACATTTGACAAAGAGAAAAGGTGACTTCGAGCCATACCATCAGACAGACGCTGGACACGGCGTAGGTCTCATTGATGCCAGTTGTTAGAAGGCAGGACGCTGCCATAAACCACAGGAACAGCCAAAGGTTCATGTCTCCGCCCCGGACAACAAAAGAATGACATATCTGCACAGTGAGTTCAACTTATCCCTAGATCCAAGTGTATCGTAATCGCGGAAACTTGTCTGATGGAAGTTGTTGACGTACAACGTTAACGCCTGACCAAACGTGAGCGAAAGTATCTCAGAATAGAATGGTTCCAACAAGCCTTCACAGATCACAGACCTAATTTGGATGTTAATTTCCAAACAATTAAAGCAACTGCAAGACACAGAACAGATCAAAGGGACGATTTTGAACCCAGAAGAAACTAATCCACTAAATATCAACAGGAAATTATGGGCGATCGTTGGAAAGTCTAGTATTCAAATTCCTATCTATTATTCGAAGCATGTAACCCGTTATTTTTGGATATATATTGATTTTTACCTATATTTACACGTTTGAGCGTGAGTATACAAGATCGTGTGGCTGTTTTGCATTAGTGCGTATGTATGGGTCTTGCAGTTGATAATTGTGCATGTTGTGTATGTGTGTGCCTGTATTCACCAGTACTGTCACCAACGGATGGCACCTGAATAATGATCTATGCTTTTGTCTGCATGTTTGAGACTTCTTAATATACGCGCTTTTGTATGTGTGTGCGTGCGGAAGTATGTGTCGGCGTGTTTGTGTGTTGATACGTTTGTACATACGTCTGTGCGTTTTTATACGTGTTCTATTAGTGTGCTTATGTTTCTAAACGGTGGGTATTGTAGTCAAGATCCGATAACCCTTAATTAGCTTTGAGGTGCGGTGCCGGCCGATTGTTTTGAACCGTGGAGTTTATCTGCAGCGCTGTTGAAGAAGGGGTTCGAGGATTGCGACCCAATACGATTGATGCAACAACATGTAAGTGAGGACGGCGTAGAAATCAGAAAGGATAGTGTTTCCATGTACAATCTGTTTGGTGGCGATAGTCGGGCGTTTAGAGGGTGACTTGCAGGAAACTTGGCCATTTGCTGCTGTATATTTTGTTCATCGTATACAAGACTTTTTTTTAGTTGTACATCTGTGTCTAATGCATTTCCGTGCACATCTTTCTGTGTTTTTGTATGAATGCACATGCGTTTCTGTGCAAGATGAATACGTCTTTTATTTGCATACTAGCGTGCATATTTGTATTATTGTTTGTACGTGCTATCTGAATCTGTCACTTGGTTCTCTGAGTGTGTGTGTATTCACATCTGGGTGTTTTAAGTTTTGCATGTGGGTTTACAATAGTTCATATCTATGTGTGCATGTTGAGTGTGTGCTCTGTGTACAATTAAATGTTTTGCGTGCATGCATTTCAGTAAGATTGTCTGTTTGCCCCTCAGAGGCGTTCATATTAACAAGAGATTCTGCAGATGCTGGAAATCCAGATAAACACAAAAAGAGCTGGTCGAACCCACCAGGTCAGCCTGCATTTATGGAGTCGGCGTTTCGGACTGAGTCCGGATGATATTACACAAAAATCCAATTTATGTTCAATTCAGCTCAGTCTGGGCCGTTGGAAATTGCAGTTTTTTTTCCGTGACTGATTAATTTTTCCATCACATAAAATTTAAGCCATAGAGAATCTTCGGAGTAAGAGGAATTGAGTGTTATTCAAGCTGACCAACCACGTTTCATTGACCCGGTGGCGCAACATGAGCTAATACACCGCCCACTCACAGAGAAGCAGTTAGTGACGAATTGTTTCACAGCTATTTACTTCCTCTTCTTCACCTTACCAACATATCTTGTTTTACTTCAGGAAGTGTGGCTTGGAATCGGATCTACTTGCGCATGTTTTATGAGTTTACTGGCCCCCCGATCAGCTCTCGCCTCCAGGCGGCTTGAGGCCGCTCAGGTTCAGGCTGGTAACCTGGGAACAGCGCAGGTTCCCCCGCCCTGGCATAATCCGTCACCCCTGCCGCTATCCGTGAATCACTTCCTGCTGGCCTGTGGTTGCTATCATGTTGTCATGGTAAGGATCAACGTGATAATGACAGAGCTCGTCACAAGCTCAGAGTATGTCATTGTATACTCCCCTGAGATTCGTCAGCAGGCGCTCACAGTCAGCGCAAAGAGACACCATCGAATCAGTGAACGGAGAACCAATGTGCAAAAGACAACAAATTGTGTGAATACAAATTTAAATAAATAACTACTGAGTCCATGAATTGTCGTGTCCTTGAAAGTGAGTCCATAGGATGTGAAATCGGTCGTGTTGGGGTGAGTGGAGTTTTCCCCTCTGGTTCAAGAACCTGATGTTTGAGGGGTAATAACTGTCCCTGCACCTGGTGAGCCTCCTTCCTGATGGCAGCAGCGAGAGGAGAGCGTGGCCTAGATGGTGGGAGGGAGCTTCCCTGCGGCGGCGCTCCTCACAGATGCACTCAGTGGTGGGGAGGGCGTTACTTGTGAAGGAGCTCTTTTCGTGGAGCTGCCAATGTGAACCAGAACTGCACCTTGAGGACAAATAATCACAATACGGTCTCTAATTGATTTTTGCCCATTTTTATGGATTTTTCCAAAGGATTTTAGTGGGTACGCCAGTTTTTTAAACACTATATATGGTTTACGAAGTGAGAGCCATCTGTCGGGCTTATGTGGAACTGCAGGCTTGCCGCAAAAGAATTGCGCAGCTACCGGCATAAACTGTTGGAAGAACTCAGCAGGTCAGGCAGCGTCTAGAGTAGGGGTTCCCGACTTTTTATTATGACATGGACTATGGACAAGGTGTCCGTGGACCCCTAATTCTGGAGAGGAGTTTCCGGCGGACTCCTGTCATCGGGACTGGAAAGGAAGGGGCGAAAGCCGGAAGAAGAAGGTGGTGTAGGGGATGAAGTGAGAAGCGATGAAGTGAGGTGATAGACGGAAGATGAAAACAGCTGAAGAAGAAGGGATCTGATAGGAGAGGAAGGTGGACCATGGGAGAAAGGGAGGGAGGAATAGAACCAAGTGGGAGGTGGTAGGCAGGTGAGAAGAGAAGAGCCAGAATGTGGAATGGAAAAGTGGGGGGGGGGGGGGAGGAGGAGAAACTACCAGAAGATAGAAAAATTGATGCTCATATCATCAGATTGGAAGCTATACCCAGACAGAATTTGAGGTGTTGCTCCTCCAACCTGAGAGTGGCCTCATCATGGAAGTAGGGGAGGCCATGGACTGACTGTCACATCAGAATGGGAATGGGAAGTGGAATTAAAATATGTGGTCACCGGGAAAACCTGCCTTCTGTGGTGAATGGGGCAAAGGTGCTCAACTCTGTCGGGTCTCACTGACACATCGGAGGCTGCACCAGATACCGCAGACAACCACGACAGACACGCAAGTGAAGTTTTGCTTTACCTGGAAGGACTGTGCAGGTACTATTGGCTTTACAAGTGAAGCAGTTATCTAGTGAAGATGAATTCACCTCTATCTATCGCAAGGACTCACCAACTCGAAAGGTGTGGCCCTCTAACACTAACATCTCCTGTGTGACCCAATGAGCAGGAGATGGCCAACTCAGAGAACAAGTGCATCTCCTTCTGAAGCAACAATTGGAGTACCATTCTGAGGAATGTTTTGCCAGCAAGGATGAGCACACAAATTTCTGCAACTCTCCTGTGGGTATAGAATCCCAGCACATATGTCCTAACCCTGAAAACTAAAGATGTTACCATTGCAGACCTCTAATCTGACCCTGGGAACCCTCATGGATGACTTCAATGGATTAGAAAAGATGCAATCCACTGACAACATGTGAATTTCTCTGGTAAACAGATGGGTGACACCTGTTGTAACCAATATTTTGCTTCATTGGGAGCGAGATCAGTGGTATGGGCCATTATCCAACTTGCACAAACTGCGTTTTCCAAAATCTCCCGTTTTGAATTCACTATAGTCAAAAAAAAACTTCACATCTACTTAAACTTTCTTCCTCCAGGCTGTTAATCTGATCTACCATTCTAGTCAGCCCCCCCCCAACCTAACTATTGTCCCCAACACTGCATTCCACGTTAGCCACTCTAACCCACTGATTGCTGATTACGTTGTGAATGCATGCTGGTATTTATTCAGATAGATAGATGTTGATCCCAAAGGAAATTACAGTGTCACAGTAGCATTACAAGTGCACAGATACACAAATATACAAATATTAGAAGAGAAGTAAGAATAAAAAATAAGTTACCTCAAACATTCTAAAGGGAGGGGGTCATCAGTTTCTTGGCTATAGCGCCTAATGGCTGAGGGTAAGAATGACCTCATTTAGCACTCTTTGGAGCAGCACAGTTGTCTTAGTCTATTACTGAAAGTGCTCCCCTGTTCAGCCAAGATGGCATGCAGAGGGTGAGAAACATTGTCCAGATTTGCCAGGATTTTCTGTAGGGTCCTTTGTTCTACCACAGCCTCCAGTGTGTCCAGTTTGACTTCTATAACAGAGCCAGCCTTTCTAATTGGTTTATTGAACTTGTTGGCATCACCCATGTTGATGCCATTGCCCCAGCACACCACTGCATAGAAGACTGTACTGGCGACAACGGACTGGTAGAACACGTGAAAGAGATGCCTGCATACTCCAAAGGACCTGAGTCTCCTCAGGAAGCAGATGTGACTCTGACCCTTCTTGTACACTTCTGACCCTTCTGTGTTGGTGCTCCACTCAAGTCTGTCATCCAGATGCTCCCCCAGGTACTTGTAATCAATTATTCACATATTATTCCATATCCATCCTTTAACCTCTAATTTATGGGAAGCAGAGAGGGAGTTTGTAAATCTGGAAGGAGCACAGGATGTTGGGAATGGCGAGGGTGCAGTGCCGCGGGAGGGCTGTGAGACTGGTAGCGGAAAATGGGTACTGGGGCAGCTGTAGCGCAGGTGCAGACACACCCAGCCCTGAGACACCAGGTAAGGTCATTTGATTCCAAACAGTTGGTTTATTGATCATCACAGAATGTCTCTCTGGTGCTTCCCGTTCCTTCTCCTCTCTCTTCCCCATTTCCCAACCATGATTTCCCTCTTCCTGGCCCTTTGCTAATCTCAGTCCACAATGGAGAGCAATATCAGAATCAGGTTTATCGTCACTCACATTTGTCATGAAATTTGTTTTTGTTTTTGCAGCAGCAGTACAGTGCAATATATAAAATTACTACAGTACTGTGCCAAAGTCTTAGGCACCCTAGCTATATATATGTGCCTAAGACTTTTGCACTGTACTATATATAATTCTTTATTCTTTATCTTTGTTGAATGTTGTTGTTTTTGGTTGCATGTCACACCTGACCAACACCACAGCAAATTCGTAATACAAGTAAATGTATATAGAAAATAAAGTTGATCATAAATCTTAAATAAGCATAACAGTAAATGGCATTGGCACTATTTCAGAGAAAGACTACAGGAATGTCTACCTTCCTCACGCCATGACAAGTATTAGGCACTGGTAAAAACAAAACCACTTAGTTAGGTAGCAATTGTGAAATAAAAACATTCAATACATCCAGTTGAAAACTCTTCATCAGACCTGGGAAGATGAGAAAATTCATTAGTTTTAGTTTCAGAGAAGTGGGGTTAGGATGTAAATACAAAAGAGACATGACTGAGGTCAAGCTTCCCCAGATGATCTCAGTATTTGTTACTAGATTGTCAAGGACAGCTGGAGAGAGAGAAAACAAACAAGTGAACATTTTAGAGTTGTGAAATGCAAGCCAAAGGTATTGCTGAAACATGAAACCAAATCATGTTCAAAATCATGTCCTTGTGTTCTGAGGCAGTGCACTCTGGTCCTAGGCTCTCCCACTATTGGAACCTCTATCTTCATGCCTGCTCTATCAAGGCCGTTCAATATTTGATAGGTTTCATTTAGATTCCCCTCATTCTTCTAAGCTGCAACTACATTCATCCAGCAACTACAAGCCCAGAGCCATCAAACCCTCCTCATACATTAACTCTTTCACTCCCAGGGTCATTCTCATAAACCACCTCTAGACCCTCTCCAATGCTAACACATTCTTTCTCAGGTAAGAGGTCCAAAACTGCTCACAGTACTCCAAGTGTGATCTGACCAATGCCTTATAAACCTCAGTACATTATCTTTTGCTTTTATATTCTAGTTCTCTCAAAATGAATGCTAACTTGGCTTGAAGGGAAAGTTTGAATGAGCATATGAATATTAGTGCAAATAAAAGCACAACCAGAGACAAATCCATTCTTCTTGGAGCAAAGGAGAATGTCCATAAATGTCCATAAACTGCACTTCTTAACCCAGCAGTGGTTTGTAAATATTTATATTTACTAATCTTTAAAAAATTCGTTTTAGATCGTTCAATGTGCAACACAATCCAAGTAGCCAACATTGGCGGAATATTTTTCTGAAAGTCCCACTATATGAGCTCCCATCTCCAACCATCCAGACAGTCAATGTTCTTTTCCCCAATTTTCAATGTTTTTACAACCAATAAAATGAAAGGCAGAAATATTTTGGAATTTTCCCAGATTTTTCTTTTAAATTTGCTGCAGAAAAACCTGGGAGATTAATCTTTAATTCTTGAAGGATCAGCAAATGCTGAATTGCTCATCAAACATCTGGTTTAATGTACGGAGATATTTTCTGCTCACCAAAATAATTCCAGTAATTTATTTGCATATTAAATAGGGTATGAAATTAAAGCTTCATTGGTAAAAAGGGGAAAAAACACTATCAGACAATATCAATGCTATCAAAAACACTGCATATGCTTCTATGTGAGACGATTATTCATTTGCGACATACACCAGTAATATCAGTACTATCAAAAGAAACACTACATATGCTTTGATGTGAGAAAATTATTCAAAATAGTCTAGACCAAACTCAAGGAAAATTTGGTCAACCTTCCCAGTTAAATGAGAAGGAAAAAAATGTGATCTTTAATATAATATCAAACTGTTCCCTAACTGATTTCAGTGTAAAACAGGAAATTCCTTGCCTTTCAGATTCACTTCAGAAGGTCCTTTGGTTTCTGCTGTTCTCCAAAAATCTTGTTAGGTTCCATGTTCTCGTATTCATATTAGTTTCTTGTCATTTGCACCAGGACACATGAAAATCACAAAGTAAATTGTATACTGGGCAGTAATAAAAACAACAATAAACACAGGGAAAAAATACAAAACAACAAAAGGGTGCAAAGACAGGGGTGCAAAAAGAAATGTTAAAGTGACAATAGCAGGAATAACCAAGAGGGGTTGAATTAAGAGTCCGATTCTGAGAACGTGGCAGCACCACCGGGAAGGGTAGGTGAAAGAGGTGGTCGCATCGATAGGTTGTGAGCAGTGGGAAGAAGCTGTTCTCGAGTCTGGTTCCAAGATTTTTAAAGATATACAATTTCGTATGTGTGTATATATGGTTCTTACTGTAATTTATAGTTTTTGTTATTTATGTACTGCAATATACTGCTGCTGCCAGACAAGAAGTTTCAGGATATATGCCAGTGATATTAAACCTGATTCTCATTCTCATTCTACATCTTCTCCCAGAAGATAAATAAGAGCAAAGGGAATGACAGGGGTGTATGGGGTGGTGGGGGGGGGGGGGGGAGAGAACATCGTTGATAACACTATTAGCCTTCCTGACACAATGTTCCATGATGATGGACTGGATGGAAGGAAGTGACGATCCTGTGAGAAGTTGGGCAATGGTTCCTTCTCCTTGCAGGTTCTGTCCGGCCACAGCAGCGTAAGGAAGTGTACTTGGGTGGAAGGAATAAAGGCGTAGACCACGTTCTAAAAGGAGAGCAGATTCAGGAGTTGAAGGTGCAAAAGGACTTGGGAGTCGGAGTACACGTAGATGGGACTCGGCTGAAAACCAGTCAGTACAGACTAGATGGGCTGAAAGACCTGCTTCTGTGCTGTAGTGCTCAATGACTATATGACTGGGCTAGGCTAGAGACTCTGTCAAAACCAATCTTCATTATATAGTGGGTGCAACCATCCAGAAAATTATAAGCCCATAAGACATAGGAGCAGAATTAGGCCATTCAGCCCATTGAATCTGTTCTGCTATTTGATCATGGCTGATTTATTTTATCCCTAAAGCCCATTCTCCTGCTTTCTCCCTGTAACTTTTGACACCCTTCCTAATCAAAAAGCTATCACCCTCTGCTTTAAATATACCCAATGACTTGGCCTCCACAGCCATCTGTTGCAATAACTTTCTCAGCTTCATCACCCTCTGGCTAAAGAAGTTCCTCCTCATTTCTATTCTAAAGGGACGTCCTTGTATTCTGAGGCTGTGCCCTCCATTTCAATGCTCTCCCACTATTGGAAATATCCTCTCCACATCCACTCTAACCAAGACTTTCAAAGGGTAATATTACAAAAGGACAGTTGTTTGTAACTCCGATTTTATGCTTTTGAATTACCTCGCTACAAAACTGTCTAAGTTCCAAAATGCACCTTGGCCAGGGTTTTCTTCAATGGACTTACTGAACACTGTGAGTGTACACTCAGTGACCACTTTATTAGGTACCTCCTTTGCTTAATAAGGTGTATGTTTGTGGTCTTCTGCTGCTGTAGCCCATCCACTTTAAGGTTTGAAGTGTATTTTGAACTGTTGTAATGCATGGTTTTTTGAGTTGCCTTCCTCTCAGCTTACACCAGTCTGGCCATTCTCCTCTGACCTCTGTCCTTAACAAGGCGTTCTTGCCCACAGAACTGCCACCTACTGGATGTTTTTTTTGTTGTTATTCGCACCATTCTCTGTAAACTCTAGAGATTATTGTGTGCCAAAATCCGAGGAAATCAGCAGTTTCTGAGATCCAGATCTCCTCGTCTGGCACCAATCAGTCCACAGTCAAAATCATAGAAACACATAGAAAACCTACAGCACAATACAGGCCCTTTGGCCCACAATGCTGTGCCAAACATGTACTTATTTTAGAAATTACCTAGGGTTACCCATAGCCCTCTATTTTTCTAAGCTCCATGAGTCTCTTAAAAGACCCTATCGTATCCGCCTCCACCACCGTCGCTGGCAGCCCATTCCAGCACTCACCACTCTCTGCATAAAAAATTTACTCCTGACATCTCCTCTGTACCTACTTCCAAGCACCTTAAAACTGTGCCCTCTCGTGTTAGTCATTTCAGCTATGGGAAAAATCCTCTGACTATCCACACGATCAATGCCTCCCATCATCTTATACACCTCTATCAGGTCACCTCTTATCCTCCGTCACTCCAAGGAGAAAAGACCGAGTTCACTCAACCTATTTTCATAAGGCATGCTTCCCAATCCAGGCAACAACCTTGTAAATCTCCTTTGCACCCTTTCTATAGTTTCCACATCTTTCCTGTAATGAGGTGAACAGAACTGAGCACAGTACTCCAAGTGGGGTCTGACTAGGGTCCTGTATGGCTGTAACATTACCTCTCAGCTCTTAAACTCAGTCCCACGATCGATGAGGGCCAATGCACCCTATGCCTTCTTAACCACAGGGTCCACTTGCGCAGCAGCTTTGAGTGTCCTATGGACTCGGACCCCAAGATCCCTCTGATCCTCCACACTGCCAAGAGTCACACCATTAATACAATATTCTGCCATTATATTTGACCTCACACTGATCTGGGTTGAACTCCATCTGCCACTTCTCAGTCCAGTTTTGCATCCTATCAATGTCCCGCTGTAAACTCTGACAGCCCCCAACACCCCCAACCTTTGTGTCATCAGCAAACTTACTAACCCATCTCTCCACTTCTTCATCCAGGTCTTTTATAAAAATCACAAAGAGAAGGGGTCCCAGAACAGATCCCTGAGGCACACCACTGGTCACCAACCTCCAGCAGAATATGACCCATCTACAACCACTCTTTGCCTTCAGTGAGCAAGCCAGTTCTGGATCCACAAAGCAAGGTCCCCTTGGATCCCATGCCTCCTTACTTTCTCAATAATCCTTGCATGGTACCTTATCAAATGCCTTGCTGAAATTCATATACACTACATCTACTGCTCTACCTTCATCAATGTCTTTAGTCACATCCTCAAAAAATTCAATCAGGCTCATAAGGCACAACCTGCCTTTGACCTGCTGACTGTTCCTAATCATATTATGCCTCTCGAAATGTTCAATAATCCTGCCCCTCAGGAGCTTTTCCATCAACTTACCAACCACTGAAGTAAGACTCACTGATCTATAACTTCCTGGGCTATCTCTACTCCCTTTCTTGAATAATGGCTCAGCAATCTCCTCCCCCGCCTCCCACAGTAGCCTGGGGTACATCTCGTCCGGTCCCGGAGTCTTATCCAACTTGATGCTTTCCAAAAGCTCCAGCACATCCTCTTAATGCCTATATGCTCAAGCTTTTCAATCTGCTGCAAGTCATCCCTACAACTGCCAAGATCCTTTTCCGTAGTGAATACTGAAGCAAAGTATTCATTAAGTACCTCTGCTATCTCCTCCAGTTCCATACACACTTTTCCACTGTCACACTTGATTGGTCCTATTCTCTCACATCTTATCCTCTTGCTCTTCACATACTTGTAGAATGCCTTGGGGCTGTCTTTAATCCTGCTCGCCAAGGCCATCTCCTGGCCTGTTCTGGCGCTCCTAATTTCATTCTTAAGCACCTTCCTGCTAGCCTTATAATCTTCTAGATCTCTATCATTACCTAGTTTTTTGAACCTTTTATAAGCTTTTCTTCTTGACTAGATTTACAACAGCCTTTGTACACCACGGTTCCTGTACCCTACCATCCTTTCACTGTCTCATTGGAACGTTCCTCTTCAGAACACCATACAAATATCCCCTGAACATTTGCCACATTTCTGCTGTGCATTTCCCTGAGAACACCTGTTCCCAATTTATGCCTCCAAGTTCCTGCCTGATAGCTTCATATTTCCCCTTACTCCAATTAAACGCTTTTCTAACTTGTCTGTTCCTATCTCTCTCCAATGCTATTGTAAAAGAGATAGAATTATGATCACTATCTCCAAAATGCTCTCCCATTGAGAGATCTGACTCCTGACCAGGTTCATTTCCCAATACCACATCAAGTACAGTCTCTCCTCTTGGAGTCTTACTCACATATTGTGTCAGGAAACCTTCCTGAACACACCTAACAAACTCCACCCCATCTAAACCCCTTGCTCTAGGGAGATGCCAATTAATATTTGGGAAATTAAAACCTCCCACCAAGACAACCCTGTTATTATTACACCTTTCCAGAATCTGTCTCCCTATCTGCTCCTCGATGTCCTTTTACTATTGGGTGGTCTATACACCCAGTAGAGTTATTGACCCCTTCCTGTTTCTAACTTTCACCCACAGAAACTCAGTAAACAACCCCTCTATGACTTCCTCATTTTCTGCAGCTGTGACACTATCTCTGATCAGCAGTGCCATGCCCCCACCTCTTTTGCCTCCCTCCCTGACCTTTCTGAAACATCTAAAGCCTGGCACTCTAAGTAACTATTCCTGCACCTGAGCCATCCAAGTCTCTGTAATGGCCACAACATCTTAGCTCCAAGTGCTGTTCCACGCTCTAAGCTTATCTGCTTTGCTCATGATTCTTCTTGCGTTAAAATAGACACATCTGAAACCATTGGACTGAGCATATCCCTTCTCTATCACCTGTCTATCCTCCCTCTCGCACTGTCTCCAAACTTTCTCTATTTGTGAGCCAGCAGCCCCTTCCTCCATCTCTGCAGTTCAGTTCCCACCCCCCAGCAGTTCTAGTTGAAATTCTCTGCAATATCCTTAGCAAACCTCCCTGCCAGGATACTAGTCCCCCTGGGATTCAAGTGCAACCTGTTCTTTTTGTACAAGTCACGCCTGCCACAAAAGAGGTCCCAATGATCCAGAAATCTGAATACCTGCCCCCTGCTCCAATACGTCAGCCATGCATTTATCCTCCACCTCACTCTATTTCTATACTCACTGTCGCGTGGCACTGGCAGTAATCCCGAGATTACTACCTTTGAGGTCCTGCTTCTCAACTTCCTTCCTAACTCCCTGTAGTCTGTTTTCAGGACCTCCTCCCTTTTCCTACCTATATCATTGGTACCAATATGTACCGCGACCTCTGGCTGTTCACCTTCCCACTTCAGGATATCATGGACTCAGTCAGGAACATCCCAGACCCCTGGCACCGGGGAGGCAAACTACCATCCGTGTTTCTTTCCTGCATCAATAGAATCGCCTGTCTGACCCCTAACTATAGAGTCCCCTATCACTACTGCCATCCTCTGCCTTTCCCTACCCTTCTGAGCCACAGGGCCGGACTCTGTGCCAGAGGCACGGCCACTGTTGCTTCCCCCAGATGGGCCGTCCCCCACCAACAGTACTCAAACAGGAGTACTTATTGTTAAGGGGGACAGCCACAGGGGTACTCTCTAGTATCTGACTCTTGCCCTTCCCTCTCCTGACTGTTACCCACTTAACCGTCTCCTGAGTCTCCCGTGTGACCACTTGCCTATAGTTCCTCTCTATCACCTCCTCATTCTCCCTGACCAGACAAAGGTCATTGAGCTGCATCTCCAGTTCCCTAACCCGGTCCCTAAGGAGCTGCAGCTCGACGCACCTGGCACAGATGTGGCCACCTGGAAGGCTGGGAGTCTCCTGGACATGCCACATCTGACACCCAGTACAGAACACCAGTCTCACACACATACTTCCTGCCTGGATTCACGTAGGTCACATTTCTTCCCCATTCTAATGTTTGGTCTGAACAACAACTGAACCTCTTGACCATGCCTGCATGCTTTTATGCATTGAGTTGCTGCCACATGATCATCATCATAGCTTGTCACACCAGACAGGCAGCCACTCTAGTGTTGTTTGGTTGATGTTGAGCAGGTCAGTGTCAGCTAAATCAGGTGAGGGTGGGCAGTTCCACGGAACGTGTTCAATGTTCTGCACCCTTTCGCCACACTCGCAGGATTCGCTGGTCTTTAACCCCACTTCACCATATTGTCTCCCGTCCTACAAACACCCACTCTCACTCTGTTGCGAGTGCACCACTTCCGTCTGTCAAGCAGTGCCCCGTCTGGTAACATTTCTGTGGGGTCTTGCACTGTATTGTTTGGTGGGGTTCTGGCTTCTGTTTGTTGCCAGAGGTCAATCCTGTATGTTTGGGGGGATGTTCCGTGCGGTAGTTCCTCCACTGTAGAAAAGCTTTTCCTCGATTTTAGGCAATTGGAAACTGGCACATGATGATATAGTGGGTACCGTGGATCCGAGTTCTGTTTACCTTTTGCAATTTTTGTTGTATTGTGTCTTCGGATCTCTGGGGGAGCAATGCCTGCAAGTCTGTAAGTGATGTTAGTGGGTGTGGGGCACAGTGTGCCCGTGATTATTCGGCAGGTTTCGTTAAGCAACGGGTCTATTTTCTTCACGTGGGCTGATCTGCCCCACACAGGTGCACAGTATTCTGCAGGTGCATAGCAGAGTGCTAGGGCAGTTGATCTAAGTGTGTGAGCATTAGCTCCCCATTTCGTGCCTGCTAATTTTTTCAAGAGAGAATTGCGAGAGCCAACTTTCCCTTGGAGTTTTTGGATGTGGGTGGCAAATGAGAGCGTTCTATCCAGTGTCACACCCAGGTAAGTTGGAGTCGGATGGTGTTCGAGCTCCTTCCCACACCAGAAGATCTTGAGTTTCCAAGCTGCTTCTCAATTCCTCAGGTGGAATGCACACAATTGAGTTTTTGATGGATTTGGGTTCAGAGACCATTTTTCATAATACTGCTTGATTGCTTCGAGGACTGCTGTAAGTCGCACTTCAACTTCTTGGAAGGAGTTAGCTTGTGTTGCTATGCATAGGTGGTCTGCATAGATAAACCTGCGTGTATTAGAAAATGCTGGTTGGTCGTTTGTGTAGACATTAAATAGTAGAGGTGCCAGGACTGATCCCTGTGGTAGTTCGTTCTTTTGTGGATGCCACCTACCTTAATTCCATTCATTTCTACATAAAATCTGCGATTTTCTAGGAGGCTTCTTATTACTTTGACTGTGGTTTCATTTTTTAACATTTTAGATCATTTCAGTAGAAGGCCTCTGTGATTCATCGTGTCATAAGCTGCTGTTAAGTCAACAAATACTGCCCCAGTAATTTGTCGCATTTCAAAGCCATCCTCAATATACTGGGTTAAGTTCAGGACTTGACCACAGCAAGAGCTGCCTGGCCTGAACCCAGTTTGGTCTGGTGTTAGAAGATCTTTGACTAAGGGGGATATTCTTTTCAGTATGAGTCTCTCGTAGAGTTTATAGAGGGCGCAGAGCAAGGAAATCGGTCTGTAATTTTTAGGAATGGGGTCTTTATTGGGTTTTAGGAGAGCAAAAACCTTGGCTCTTCTCCACTTTTTAGGTATTTTTAATGATCTTAGGCAACAGTTAAAAAGGGACAGAAGCCAGCGGAGTGCTTTAGGTCCAAGATGTTTAAGGAATTCATTAAGAATCCTATCTATGCCTGCAGCTTTGTTGGATTTTAGCTGTGATACTTCATCCTTTAATTCTTCTAGGGTGAGAGGTGGGAAGTTGTTATTCCCGTTTGAGAGAGCTGACTCCATCTTCTGATGTTGCTTTTTCTTTTGCTTCCGATTAGCTGATTAGATACTTGCATAAACAATCAGGTGTACCTAATAAAGTGGCCACAGAGTGTCAATCAATATCTTGCAGTGCAGCCAACAGTACGTGGGTGTCCAGTTTCCCCTATATTTGCTCATTGTATGAACTGAAAACTGAAGGGGGAGATTCTAGATCTAAAACAGATTATTATTAATCATTGTCACTGCATGGGTTCACATGTTTGACTCTTGACTTTTATTGTGGCCCTGGAAAAAGAACATAAATAAGTTGTAACTTACTGATACAGAAATATCCTACTTCTTCCTTCAGTTCCTTATGGGGTAGATTAGGGAAGGTTTCTCCTTTTCCCTCCACTTGTTGGTGAGCCACAATATTAGAACTTGTTCAATGTTTACACTACGTGTGAGTCATTGTGCTGGAAATTTAACATACATAGAACATTTTCTTGGCGGGAAGACTTTGCTGCAGCCACATTTCTTTCTTAAGATTTCTATATATTTTCTTACCCAAACCAACTTCTGGGACATTCCACTAATTTTCCCTTTCCTCTGGGACTGTCACATGCATTGCCACATGACTACCCCCCCCCCCCCCACCAGATGGGCAGGGGAAAAGGTGTTGGCTGTCTACTCTTTCAATGTCTCCTATCATCTTTTACACTTCTGTCGTCACGTCGCATCCTCCTTCACTCCAAAGAGAAAATACTTCTCTCTTGGTGAGTTTTTTTTCCGCACTAAGATTTTGTCTTGCAGGGTTACTTCTTCACTGAGTGATATAATTTGTTTTGCATTTATTGTCTTTTATATGTGTGGTCCAAATCTAATTATCTGTGGCCATGCTGCTATCAGATTTTTCCAGTACCTCACCGTACTTGTGCATATCACATTGCTTTTAAATTGACCCATCCCGATTATTCCCCATTCCCAAATCTTCCATATTGCGTTTTTTTAAACACATTGATAGGTTGATAAGCAAGGGTGTCAAAGGTAACGGAGAGGGCAGGAGAATGGGGTTGAGAAGGAAAATAAATCAGCCGTGATTGAAAGGTGGAGCAGACTCGATGGGCCAAATGGCCTAATTCTGCCCCCTATGTCTTTATGCCCTTGTATCTCCTCAGAGACCAACATCCTTTCTGTCCTTTTAAACCTCAGGCTGCTGTTCTAGACCACATTTCAGAATCAGAATCTGGTTTAATATCACCGGCACATGTCGTGAAATGTGTTAACTTTACAGCAGCAGTACAATGAAATACATGATAAATAAACATAGAGAAAAAACTGAGTTATATTAAATATAAATTATATATAATGGTTAAGTTAAAATAAGTAATGCAAAAACAAAACAGAAATAAAAAAAGTAGTGAGGTAGTGTCCATGGGTTCAATGTCCATTCAGGAGTCGGATGACAGAGGGAAAGAAGCTGTTCCTGAACTGCTGAGTGTGTGCCTTCAGGCGGTAACAATGAGAAGAGGGCATGTCCTGTGTGGTGGGGATTCTCGTTGACAGATCTCTCCTGATTTCAAGGGTTACTAACCCACATGATTTCTACTCCCCTCAACAGAGCCACCGTCATCCTCCCTGCCATCTCGAATAAGATCAGAAGAGGTGAGCAATGTCCGTTGAGTCGGGCAGTATCTGTAAAAAGGCCTTTTAAGAAAAAATTCCAGCACTGAGCAATTCTGTTCACAGCTTTGTTATACAGAAGCGTAAAATTCTGCCTAGAAACTTGGCTAGCATTTTTTTTCCATTTCTCCCTGTCCTTTGGTAATTAGATTCTCAGAATTAGAGTAGTAATCTCATGCTTTGAAGCCAAGATATTGTTTCACGTGAGGCCCGGAGATGTTTAGGAAACTTTTGGCAAATAGTTTGCAGTGGTGAGCAATGGTTTGCAGTGTGGTTCCGCGTCTGGTTTTCTCGTCCACTTTCTCTTGCGTGGGTGGTTTTGATTTTCCAGTGGTAGAGGAGGTCGCCACTTCTCTCCTGATGATAATCAGTTGTTTCTTTATATATGGATAGGATCAGAAAGAGGGAGGCGATGAAGGTTCACGGTACATAGAGTAATTTCGTTGTCCAGAAGTGACTGAGTTTCTTCACGGCTGCGAAACTCTAATATTCTGCAAAAAATATTGAGGCTGATGTGTATCCCATTAATTAAAATATCGAAGTGAACATTTATCAGCCCAAACGCTTGCAGTTATGTGAGCCAGGAATTGGGGTTATAACATTTCTTGCTATTCATTAATGTATTAATTAATGTAACTCAGCCTGGCATGGCAACTTTTGTGCTCTGGACCGACAGAACCTGCAGATAGTGGTAGACTTTGGAGAGGAATAAACAGTTGGCATTTCAGGCTGTGACCCTTCATCAAGGCTCATGAAGGGTCTCAGCCCGAAACGTCGACTGCTTACTCCTCACCATAGGTGTTGCCTGACCTGTGGTTTTCCTCCAGCATCTTTATGAGAGTGTTAAACACTGCCCAGACCGTCACAGGCTCATCACTTCCTTCCATCCAAACCACCTTTACAGTATGTTGCTTCAGGAAGGCTAACAAGGATGCCTGCAATCCTGGCCGTTCCCTTTTCTCTCTTCTACCTTCTAGGAGAAGATACAGAAGATTGAAAACCTGACAACCAGACTGAAGAACCCACAGCAGTCAGACTTCCGAGCCTGCCTGCTCTTTGACATTCCCTTCCTGGTGGTGCTGCCTCCTTCTTGCACCCTTAATTCTACCCCTTCTGCTATTGGCACTTTAGCATTTCTTTGTGAGACGACTGTAATTTGCACTCCTAAACCTTCCACCATTCTGTTGCTTTGCACACATCACTATATTTATTTTTGTGTTTATGATCACCACTTGCTACGTGAGCTTCACATGAGTTAGGAATTTCATTGCATCATGGTAGATATGGCAAGAACTGATCCAAATCTAAATTAATTGATAACCTTGGGAGAATTAGCTTAGCTATTTCAATTTAACATGGCAGCTTGAACATCGAGTGCCCCTCTTAAACTTACCTTCTCTTTACCCCCGCATCACATTGAACAAAGTTACCTTTTACAGGCAATAACTGCAGAGGGTCATAAATTTAGTTGGCTCCATCTTGGGTACTAGCGTACAAAGTACCCAGGACATCTTCAAGGAGCAGTGTCTCAGAAAGGCAGCGTCCATTATAAGGACCTCCAGCACCCAGGGCATGCCCTTTTCTCACTGTTACCATCAGGTAGGAGGTACAGAAGCCTGAAGGCACACACTCAGCGATTCAGGAACAGCTTTCTCCCCTCTGTCATCCAATTCCTAAATGAACATTGAACCCGTGAACAATACCTCACTTCTTAAATATATAATATTTCTGGTTTTGCACAATTTTTAATCTATTCAATATACATATACTGTATAAGATTTATTTATTTATTTTCTTCTATATTATGTATTGCGTTGAACTGCTGCTAAATTAACAAATTTCATGACATATGCCAGTGACAGTAAACCTGATTCTGATTCTGATTCAGTAATTAGAATCAATGTTACTTCGAACTGTGCTAATCCTTTACCCACTTGTACCCTGCGGAATTCTGTCTGGATCTGGTACGTCCTGGTGATGGAGGAGAGGAGGTAGGAGAATTGTTGCTTGCCTGACCCTTTGAGCAGCACTGGTTAATGGGAGTGCAGGGTCAGTGACTTTGCCCTACAATGTTGAGGCTTACTGCAGCTTGACTCGTCATCTTTATTCACACCACTAGGTGGAGACTGTTAGCGAAGGTGGCGAAATGAACAACAGCCATAATCTTTCAACCAGTATCCCAGTCACAAACATCTTAATGCCTATGCTCTGTCCTATCGATGATACAGACCTGCCACCGGTGATAGCTGCAGCAGCTTAAGTTACATAACATCCTAAAATACTTGACATAATGAAGCAAAACTTCACCACAAGTCCGCTACAAAGTTATAAGGACAAAGGACCAAATGTGTGGTTAAAGAGTAATACCTTATAAGAGAAAAATAGGTAAGGTAACAGAAAAGTCTATTGAGGGAATTCCTTGTCACAAAATTTAGGGCCAAAAGTGGCAGGCAAAATATAAGCAAGGATGTAATATTGAGACTATCAAGCACTGGTGAGGCCTCACTTGGAATGTTGTGACAGTTTGATGCCCCTTATCTTAGAAAAGATCTGCTGACACTGGAAATGATTTCAGGATTGAATGGCTTGTTGTATGAAGAACGTCTGATGGCTCTGTGCCTCTGTTTACTGGAATTCAGAAGAATGAGGGGTGATCTCATTGAAACCTATCTGCTGGTGAAAGGCCTCGATAGTGTGGATGTGGGGAGGATGTTTCCTATGGTGGGCTAGTCTCGGACCAGAGGACGCAGCCTCAGAGTAGAGGGACGTCTTTTCGGTACAGAAATGAGGAGGAATTTCTTTAGCCAGTGAGCCAGTCTGTGGAATTCGTTGCTACAGGCAGCTGTGGAGACCAAGTCTTTATGCATATTTAAAGCAGAGGTTGATAGATTCTTGATTGGTCAGTGCATGAAAGGATACAGGGAGAAGGCAGGAGATTGGAGCTGAGAGGAAAATTGGATCAGCCATGATGAATTGGTGGAGTAGACTTGATGGGCCAAATGGCCTAATTCTGCTCCTATACCTTATGGTCTCATGGTCTAAGATTCAGGTATGACACGAGTCTATAATTAGGAGAGTACAAAAACAAGTAGAATTCAACTCCTCACTAATGTAAACATTAAGTAGGTAAGTACCAAGTAAATGAGAATAGAAAAATAATAGCAGCTGAGTCGACTGTGATTGATCCTGCTCCAACAACCTTTTCCTTCAGAAATGGAATGGATGAGCTCTGGAATAAATAAATAAGTTTGCTCCTTATGTGAGCCTCGATAAGGCCATTAATGAGTAATACAGATGGATTCTTCTCTGCATGGTCAAGTTCAAGAGTGAAGCTTTTTTTAATGTCAGGTTTTGTCACAAGACTGTCACAAATTGTTACAGAGGCGGCACGGTAGCAAAGGGGCTAGCACAACACTTTACGGTACAGGCGACCCAGGTTCAATTCCCGCCGCTCTTGCCGTGACTGTGTGAGCTTCCTCCAGGTGCTCCAGTTTTCCCACACAGCCCAAAGCCCTACTGTTAGTTGGTCCCATGACTAGGCCAGGATTAAAGTGGGGTATTGCTGGGCTTGAAGGGCCAGAAGGGCCTATTCTGCACTGGATTTAATAAATAAAATGCTTTATGAAGTTTGCCTGACCCGGTCCTTCATGTTCATATATAGCTGCTCCAGAGTGCCAATCTCACTGGTCATTGGTACCCAGGGCTTCTAGCAGGACACTGAGGAAGCTCTGTTGTTGAAATATCCCTGGCACACTTTAAGGTCCAGCTAAGCACTGCCATCAGCTCCACAGGTTATGAAAGTTGTAGGTGAATTGTTAACAGGTTTTAGATGTCTTTGACACTTAAATTACTAAAATTGAGCTAGTTAAAGTTAATAGGTAGTGGACAAAAATAACAAAAATAAAGCCAACCTTAAACACCTAAAACCACTTAAATAATTTTTCATTCTACCTAATAACTTACAACTGTTGCTGATTGTGAGATCAGGCCTACAGGGATCTGAGAGAAAAGGAATCCCAGTTTAATGCTCGGGAATCCTCCGGAGACTGGGCTTTTCTGCTAGATTCAATGGGGAGTCCAGTGGCAGAATACGGTGACAGATACAGACAGGCCTTCTGTAATTGGCAACGTAAATGGACATTTGGGACTCATTTTCATTTAAACAACTAAATGCCAGCAGCTCGCTTTGGAGCCATAAGCAGCAGAGAGAGTGAGTTCTGGCCCAATGCAACGTAAGTAGCCATCCCACCTCTCCCGGAAGTTCCGGGAGGCTCCCTGATACCCACAAATTATATACAATGTCCCGGAAATCAATTTTTTTGAGAGCAAGCGAGCGAGAGAGTGCAAGAGGCGAGAGAGAGAGAGCGAGAGCGTGCCATGGCAGAGTGTTGCAAAAAAAAGAAAATATAAAACGTACGTCACCCCAGACTACACTAAAGTGTACCCCTGCCTAATAAGGGTCAAAAATAATGACAGTGTTGCTCACTGCACTGTTTGCAACAGTGACTTTTCTATTGCCCATGTTGGGTTAAGACTGTAAAAGATGTGTTGAAGTGAGTTTAACAGGTGTCATTCATTCATTAGCATAGCTAATGTTATTTAAACTAGCTGGCTAGCTACTAAGGAGCTACTCTATTGCAGCCATCCCACCTCCCCCAGAAGTTCTGGGTGTTTCTCGCAAATTGATGATGGTACCTCCCTGAAATGAGTTTTTGCAGGGTGGGATGTCTGCATAAGATTTCAAAGTGGTTGTTATAAGTAGCATAAATTCTACATTGTGTTAAAGATTGGTTAATCCAAACAAAATCCTTAAATTGAGAATTTGTTCCAAAATCAATGTTTATATTAGCTTTATTTAGAATACATCACACTCAATCTATTTAGAAACTAATGTAAACTTTCCTGTAAATTCCAGAGTTTAAATTAATTTAAAACTTGATTGCAAAGTAGTCATGAGTGAAATAGGGTGATTTACTAATTGCTCAAACCATGATTTGATAAGGCTCCAGGTAATAAGCTTTCTTTTTCTCTTTCTTCAGTAGATCGCAATACACAAATCCCTGGACAACAAGGACAAAAACATACCCAATGTCACCCTCCCCCAGATGACCACCTTGGTGTGTGGCTGCATCAGGCACTGTGTGGAACCCAAAGAGTCTTGGCTGGCACCAGGGCAGGAATGGATTCTCAATATTCCTGGATTTCAGTGCTTTAAATGGAATGGGGGAAGAGGGGAGGAGGGGTGGCATTACTGGTCAGGGATACCATTACAGCTACAGAAAGGGTGGGTAATGTAGTAGGATCCTCTTTTGAGTCAATATGGGTAGAAGTCAGGAACAGGAAGGGAGCAGTTACTCTACTGGGGGTATTCTATAGGCCCCCTGGTAGCAGCAGAGATACTGAGGAGCAGATTGGGAGGCAGATTTTGGAAAGATGCAAAAATAACAGGGTTGTTATCATGGGTGACTTTTAACTTCCCTAATATTGATTGGCACCTGATTAGTTCCAATGGTTTAGACGGGACAGAGTTTGTTAAGTGTGTCCAGGACGGACTCCTGTCACAGTATGTTGACTAGGGGAATGCCATACTAGATCTAGTACTAGGTAATGAACCGGGTCAGGTTACAGATCTCTCAGTGGGTGAGCATCTGGGGGACAGTGACCACTGCTCCCTGGCCTTTAACATTATCATAGAAAAGGGTAGAATCAGAGAGGACAGGAAAATTTTTCATTGGGGAAGGGCAAATTATGAGGCTATAAGGCTAGAACTTGCGGGTATGAATTGGGATGATGTTTTTGCAGGGAAATGTACTATGGACATGTGGTCGATGTTTAGGGATCTCTTGCAGGATGCTAGGGATAAAGTTGTCCCGGTGAGGAAGATAAAAAATGGTAGGGTGAAGGAACCATGGCTGACAAGTGAGGTGGAAAATCTAGTCAGTTGGAAGAAGGCAGCATACATGAGGTTTAGGAAGCAAGGATCAGACGGGTCTATTGAGGAATATAGGGTAGCAAGAAGGGAGCTTAAGAAGGGGCTGAGGAGAGCAAGAAGGGGGCATGAGAAGGCCTTGGCGAGTAGGGTAAAGGAAAACCCCAAGGCATTCTTCAATTATGTGAAGAACAAAAGGATGACAGGAGTGAAGATAGGACCGATTAGAGATAAAGGTGGGAAGATGTGCCTGGAGGCTGTGGAAGTGAGCGAGGTCCTCAATGAATACTTCTCTTCGGTATTCACCAATGAGAGGGAACTTGATGACAGTGAGGACAACATGAGTCAGGTTGATGTTCTGGAGCATGTTGATATTAAGGGAGAGGAGGTGTTGGAGTTGTTAAAATATATTAGGACCGATAAGTCCCCGGGGCCTGACGGAATATTCCCCAGGCTGCTCCATGAGGTGAGGGAGGAGATTGCTGAGCCTCTGGCTAGGATCTTTATGTCCTCGTTGTCCATGGGAATGGTACTGGAGGATTGGAGGGAGGTAAATGTTGTCCCCTTGTTCAAAAAAGGTAGCAGGAATAGTCTGGGTAATTATAGACCAGTGAGCCTTACGTCTGTGGTGGGAAAGCTGTTGGAAAAGATTCTTAGAGATAGGACCTGTGGGCATTTAGAGAATCATGGTCTGATCAGGGACAGTCAGCATGGCTTTGTGAAAGGCAGATCGTGTCTACCAAGCCTGATAGAGTTCCTTGAGGAGGTGACCAGGCATATAGATGAGGGTAGTGCAGTGGATGTGATCTATATGGATTTTAGTAAGGCATTTGACAAGGTTCCACATGGTAGGCTTATTCAGAGAGTCAGAGGCATGGGATCCAGGGAAGTTTGGCCAGATGGATTCAGAATTGGCTTGCCTGCAAAAAGCAGAGGGTCGTGGTGGAGGGAGTACATTCGGATTGGAGGGTTGTGACTAGTGGTGTCCCACAAGGATCAGTTCTGGGACCTCCACTTTTCATGATTTTTATTAACGATCTGGGTGGCGGGGTAGAAGAGTGGGTTGGCAAGTTTTCAGACGACCCAAAGGTTGGTGGTGTTGTGGATAGTGTAGAGGATTGTCAAAGATTGCGGAGAGACATTGATAGGATGCAGAAGTGGGCTGAGAAGTGGCAGATGGAGTTCAACCCGGAAGTGTGAGGTGGTATACTTTGGAATGACAAACTCCAAGGCAGAGTACAAAGTAAATGGCAGGATACTTGGTAGTGTGGAGGAGTAGAAGGATCTGGGGCTACATGTCCACAGATCCCTGAAAGTTGCCTCACAGGCAGATAGGGTAGTTAAGAAAGCTTATGGAGTGTTAGCTTTCATAAGTCGAGGGATAGAGTTTAAGAGTCGCGGGGTAATGATGCAGCTCTGTAAAACTCTGGTTAGGCCACACTTGGAGTACTGTGTCCAGTTCTGGTCGCCTCACTATAGGAAGGATGTGGAAGCATTGGAAAGCGTACAGAGGAGATTTACCAGGATGCTGCCTGGTTTAGAGAGTATGCATTATGATCAGAGATTAAGGGAGCTAGGGCTTTACTCTCTGGAGAGAAGGAGGATGAGAGGAGACATGACAGAGGTGTACAAGTGTAAGGGGTTTCTTCTTTTATGTTACTGCGAAGGCTAACAAAATGGCTTCTTTGTTATGTTAGTACTAAAATGGCTTTTCTGTAATAATAACTGCGATGTAAGGAGTTCTCTCTCTCTCTCTCTCTGCTTGTTTGGGTTATATTATTGATAAGGGAGGGAACGAACCAATTGGGATAGATGTTATTCTTTCTTGTGTGTCTGTAAGCTATTGTGTTTCGCGGGCTTTGACGCAGAAGGCGCAGTGGGGACAGAGAGAGGAGATGTGATGCTGTGACCCTGAGCAGGAGTCCGAGGCCCAGGGTCTTCGGTGAGGAGAGGAGATGAATACAAACTCATGTGGAGCATCTGGTCGACCACCGTGATTGGTCCCAGGCGGCGGGTCGAGGAGGTCAGAGCGGATCGAATGGTGGAAAGAAGACTCCGTTAATTGAGCTCCAACTGTTGTGCACGAAGTGGTTGAACCTTGATAAGTTTGGTGCCTTTTATATTGTATCTCTATTAATTACATAGTTCCAGTAAGATCTATAAAGTGTAATCATTTAATCGCATATGTTGTATTGTCTGTTATTTGACGGGGTGGGGTACATCACACAGCATCCACACAAACTTGATTACCCAGTTTGGCGGGGCCAAAGGCTGCTCGCCCTAGACGAAAGCGAGCTGAGCAAGCCTGAGGCTTACCAGGGGGCTACACAAGATATTAAGAGGAGTAGATAAGAATAGACAGCACCTCTTCCCCAGGGCACCACTGCTCAATACAAGAGGACATGGCTTTAAGGTAAGGGGTGGGAAGTTCAAGGAGGATATTAGAGGAAGGTTTTTTACTCAGAGAGTGGTTGGTGCGTGGAATGCACTGCCTGAGTCAGATACACTAGTGAAGTTTAAGAGACTACTAGACAGGTATATGGTGGAATTTAAGGTGGGGGGTTATATGGGAGGCAGGGTTTAAGGGACGGCACAACATTGGGGGGCCGAAGGGCCTGTACTGTGCTGTGCTATTCTATGTTCTATGCTCAAATACGTGTGCACCAAGTGCCAAGGTTCTATTTATCCCCAGTGTTGCAAAGGGTGGGTCTGGCTCCATTGTCGCGCAATGTCCCAGTCAGCTGAGTTCCCTGGTTGGGAGAGGCTGCGGGCCCACACGTACACCTGCTACATATACTTCCAGTTCTTGGTCCTCAATGGTGACTGATCTCTGCTTCAGTTTCTCAATGTGTGGAAGCTCAGCTCTCGGCAGACGTGGTCCATAGACATCGGCCTATACCACTATGCCATTGACTCTATGTGATATACTCTTTCCAGTGGGAGTTTCCTCAAGTCTGTTGATATTGTCCCATGCAAGATTGGGGAAGACATGAGGCTTGATGGAGGCTGGAAGTACAGCTCTCTGGTTGGAGGCTGTTGCTAGCTTTTGGAGACACAGAGCAGTGTCATTCTCTTAAAGTTGGGAGTAAGACACCCCATGCCCAAGCCTGTTCAGTGTTTGGATGAGCTCAGTGTTACCCGTCCGTGTTTTTACTGCATAAGGAAGCAGAAGGTGCTTTGGTGATTTATGTTGACCACATGTCAGAGC
Organism: Mobula birostris; assembly: GCF_030028105.1. Classification (NCBI taxonomy): domain Eukaryota; kingdom Metazoa; phylum Chordata; class Chondrichthyes; order Myliobatiformes; family Myliobatidae; genus Mobula; species Mobula birostris. The sequence continues at coordinate 121,910,109 of NC_092379.1, read as the reverse complement.
TACCACCACTGCGATGCTATCACATATTTTCTAGCACTAGGGTATACCTTGCCAAAAATCACTATAAGAATTATTCCCCGCAGATAGTACCGGTGGTCCAAATCTGGGGTCCTGGCTCACGGACTACTTCACCAACCTCTCAACTGCCCTCCAAGAGAAGGTGTCACATAAACAAAGCACACAGAGGAGCTGCTGGATATCGGAAGTTGGAGTCAGTATGCTGAGGCAGGTAACGGTGATAATCAGAGCTTGCTCAATCTTCCCCAATGTGTTCTTGGTCCACAGTGAACTAAGATGCAGAACAGTAAGTAGGAAAGACAGAGAGATCTACGAAAATACCATCTGGTCCTACTCAGACTGTGCACCTGTGCACCATTGTACACACATGATCAAATATCCAGTACTATGCAGTGTTGTCACATCTATTTAAACACTGGGCAGACCTGGCTAGAAAAAAAAACAAATCCCTTACTTTCTAGTCCAGGTGACTCCACACAGCGGTGAGGTCACGGACAGTATACAGATTACAGAGGAGGAGGTGTTCACTGTCCTGAGGTAAGCTAGGCTGGAGAAATCCCCAGGGCCTGGCAAGGTGTCCTCTTGGACACTGTGAGAGGCTAGTGCAGAAATTGCAGGGGCCCTAGCAGAGGTACTTAAAATGTCCTTAGCAACAGGTGAGGTGCCAGAGGATTGGAAAAAAGCTAATGTTATTCTGTTGTTTTCAGAAAAGCTCTAAAAATAAACCAGGAAATTATAGGCTGGTGAGCCTGATTTTAGTAATGGGTAAATTATTGGAAAGTGTTCCAAGGGACTGAATATATAAGTATTTGTATAGACAAGGACTGATTAGAGATAGTCAACATGGCGTTTTGCTTGCTAGATCATGTCTAACCAATCTTATAGAGTTTTTTGAGAAATTTATCAGGAAAGTTGATGAGGGTCAGACAGTGGATGTTGTCTTCATGGACCTTAGCAAGGTATTTGACAAGGTCCTGTAATTTGGAGTATTATGTGCAGTTCTGGTCATCTACCTACAGGAAAGATATCAATAAGATTGAAAGAATGCAGAGAAAACTTACAAGGATTTTACCAACACCAGAGGACCTGAGTTATAGTGAAAGGTTGAATTGGTTAGGACCTTTTTCTCTAGAGTGTAGGAGAATGAGGGGAGATTTGATTGAGGTATCCAAAATTATGAGGGGTATAGATACAATAAATGCAAGCAGGCTTTTTCCACTGATGTTGGGTAAGGCTAGAATTAGAGGTCATTGATTAAGCGTCAAAGGTGAAATGTTTAAGGGGAACATAGTGGGGGGGGGGAATCTTCTTCAATCAGAGGATGGTGAGAATGTGGAACGAGCTGCCAGCCGAAGTTTTGTATTCGGGTTCCATTTCAATATTTAAGAGAAGGTGGATAGGGACGTGGATGGGAGCAGTATGGTAGGCTATAGCCCAGGTGCAGGTTGATGGAACTAAGCAGATTAATAGTCTGGCATGGACTAGATGGGCTGAAGGGCCTGTTCCTGTCTGTAGTGTTCTATGACACCCCAGGTCTTTTATGTTGGTCCTTCGGCACCCACTTATCTTCCAGTCCAGGTGACGCCACACCGAACCAACTAGATGTAGATACTTCTGTCAGAAGCATGGTAAGCACTGCAGGTAAGGCTGAAACAGTGTGGGTTCAAGTCCCTCTTCCCCAGCATACTATCAACTAACATCCTGGGCGTGGGGAACAACGTTGACGTACTAAGAGCGAGACTGATCTACCAAAGAGAACTGAGGGACTGCTGAGTGCTAAGTCTTGTCGAAACGTGGCTCACGCTCACTCCACCCGACTGCGTTATACAACCTGAAGGCTCCTCAATTCATTGGATGGGCCCTACAGCTCTTGATTATATCAAAGGTGCGGATGTTGAGAAGGTTGAGAGCTTCAACTTCCTAGGGGTGAAGATCACCGATAGCTTGTCTTAGTCCAACTGTATAGACGGCTAAGTGCCTCCTATTCCTCAGGAAGCTAAAGAAATTTGGCAAGTCCTCTTTGACCCTTTCCATTTTTATTGATGCACCATAGGAAGCATCCTGTCTGGATGCATCACGGATTGTTATGGCAGCTACTCTGCCCATAATCACAAGGATCTGCAGAGAGTTGTGGGCACAGTTCAGCATATCACTGAGACCAGCCTCTTCTCCATGTGCTCTATGTACAGCTCTTGCCACCCCAGTAAAGCAGAGAGCATAATCAAAGACCCCACCCACCCTGGTCGTGCTCTGCTCTCCCTCCTCCCATGGGGAAGAAGATACAAAAGTCTGAAAGCATGTATCACCAGGCTCAAGAACAGCTTCTGTCCTACTGTTACAAGACTATTGAATGACACCCTCGTACACTAAGATGGTCTCTTGAAGTCAGTTTTCCTGACTAGGACCTTGCACCTTATTGACAATCTGCAGTGCATTTTCTTTGTAACTCTTAACACTTAACTCTGCGCTCTGTTACTTTTGTACTACTTCAATAAAGTGCTGAATTGATGTATATGAACAGTATGCAAGACAAGCTTTTAACTGTACCTTGGTACACATGACAACAATAAACCAAGTTAGCAGTATCACAAACATAACTAAAACTATCAGCAAATCTTCAAAAGAAATTTAGGAGAGGAATAACCATTGTTATTTATCTAGATTATAAAGACACGCAGTCCTCTTTTATTGTCATTTAGTAATGCATACATTAAGAAATGATACAATATTTCCTCCAGTGTGATATCGGAAAACACAGGACAGACCAAGACTGAAAAAACTAACAACTATCATTGAAAAAGCAAAATGACAAATTTCTTAAATAATACAACTGCCTCCTTTTACTGCTGTGTGGCAATTCTTGAACACAACAATTCAAGAACATTTCTCACATAAGTGATATGAAGAGTATGAAGTTAGCAGTCAGAAAAAAAACTTTGGTTTTAAACTTTATTGGAATACATTGTTTAAAATCAGTGAGATGATGTTTAAGAAGTTCACACATTAATTTACAATATTATTATTCACATTTTCTTACAGCATTTTCAGTGCAGACACACAGGATGTGACAGTACATTGTTCAATATACATTTGACAGGAAAGGAAAAGAAACATTCCGAAAAGAGAATGAAATTATTTTCGAACTTTAGCCCCAAAAGTAGTGTGATTAATTTCATTGGAACATGACTGGGAAAAGTTTAGAGCAGGGGTTCCCAGACTTTTTTTTATGCCATGGACCAATACCATTAATCAAGGGGTCTGAGGGCTCCAGGTTGGGAACCCCTAGTTTAGAGGAACTGGGTCAAATGCGGGAAAATGGGACCAGCTTAGATGGACATCTTGGTCAGCATGGATAAATTGAGCCAAGAGCCCATTTCGTGCTGTATTACTCAATGACTCTACACTCTATCACTTTGACATGCAATCCTGAATCAAACTTGCTCTTCACTATCACTGACATTGATAATTCCACTCTCCCCAGACTTTTGAACTACATTCCAACCATATTATATTCTACCCCCTTAAATGATGCCTCAACGATATATATTACTTTTTGCTTAAGTCAAACAGTCACTACGTGACTTTGCAAATTTCCTCATGATTGAAAGTGATTTTAGGAAGTTAGGAAGTGATTTTTAAAATTAATTCATGTTATTTATAATTCACATTTAAGAAATATTACTTCCAGAAATTCTATGCAGTTAACATCAAAACATGTTGAAGAACTAAGGTTTTGGGAATGATCTTTGCTGCTTGACTGTGATCCTTTTCCTTATACTTTGCTGGATAAAGCAAGGAGAACTGCTTGGTACTACATTAAGCATCTTCATTACTCCTGTACAATTATCTGGTTTTAGATGCCTGAGTAATATTCTTTACAACATTTAATATTAAGTCTTACTGGGTATAACCTACAATGCTACCTATAACTACTTTTCAATGTAAATAACAGTTAGCTTTCCTCTTAATAACACACAACAATAGCAATCGGAGGAAGTTGTCCTTCAGTATAAAAGAAGATTACAGGCAAACTTAAACAATTTTCCATTGTGTGTGTATCATTCAATGTACTTTAGGGACTGGTGCTCAACAAGGATTATAATTCTATTTTCCAGTGTTACTGACAGCTCAGGGTACAATGCAAAGGTCTTAGTAAAACAACACACCATTTGAGTCATACTAGTTGATGTTTAGAAAACTTTCTAACAAGTAAAACTTGGTCCTGCAGACTGTTGGAAGCCTTAGGTCTTCTGAAGATTACATATTCAGACTGAAGATGTCTCTCTTATAATACTGGATGCCTTTCCTTAATCAGTGAGATCAAATGTATTATTCTAGCAATATGTAGCAGGTAATTTTTTATGGTTATTGTTTCTATGGAAATGTGTTTTTAACTTTCCTCCAAGATTACTTTTAATGATCTAGTCCTTAATGGTTTATCCACAGCAATGACGCTAACACAATTAAGAATAACCTTCTCCAATGTCCTTTTTAATCAGCTGATGGGCTCACAGTAAGAGGATGAGGATTAGGGTTAGCATCTGTGAAGCTTTCTCTGTTCTCCTTTGGGAGCGGTGCTGCTCTACGTTGGTGTGTTTATCTATTTCATAACTGCAAGAAAGGACAAGAAGAGTTAAACTATAGTCTATTACCATTAGTTCAATCAAGCGCTTAATTTTAAGCATTATAAGAGCTTGTAGATTCTGGAATCTGGAACAACATACGAGATGCTAGAGGAACTCAGTGGGTGCAGCAACATCAATGCAAGGAAACAGACCGGCAAAGTTTCAGCTCCAGATCCTTCACCTGGACGTTTAGTTGAAGGGTCTCAACCAGAAACATCAACTGTCTGCCTCCCTCCATAAAGGCCTGTGGAGTTCCTCCTGAATCTGTCGTGTTCTAAGTTTTCATCCTCAGAATATCCTCCAGATTGATTACTGTCTTCCAGTTTGCCAGCATTCACATAATTAATAGCAATAGGAGAAAATAGATGACAGTTTTTTAAAATAACCACAGGAGGCTCCAAATCGCTGTCAACATTCACTGTCAACATATGGAGAACAAAGTAAGAGAGTTGAGTACAGCAAGATTAACGGTAACATTATTAACAAGGACATCTGTTCAAGCATTTTGGAGAGAGGTTAAACACTGGGCAAGACAATATTCTTGGAATGATTCAACGGATCACTTACATCCACCTGGGAAAGATCCAAACAAATCGAGTGAATATTTGATCAGGAAGATGATACCAGTGACTAGGCAACACTGCTCCACAGTACCAGCTGGGATTATGTTTTCAAGTGGGGTCTGAAACATTCATAACCAAAGCAAAACTTAGTGGAACCAAAGGATAAGCAAGTATTGAGATTGAAAATGGACCTTTCTGTTTCATGGGGAGATGGCATTACAATGGGGTTGAGAAGCATAATAAATCATCATGAGACGCAGGGCAGACTCAATGGGCTGAATAGCCTAATTCTGCTCCTGTGTCTTATGGTCTTATGTCTAATATTGAGGATTAGCTTTGTGGACAGATATTATACAACCAATGACTCTGTCTGATCTAAAAATAAATGTTCCATTGAAGCTGAATCTTCCCTGAAGTTGTCAGTGGACCCCTCACACATAATAAAACCAGAATTTTTTTGGCATACTCAGGCAGTATCTAAGGAAAGAGAATGGGATTTACCATTTTACATCAAAGGCCCTTCAGCAGAACAGGACAAGAAGAAAGCAAATTGGAGAGAGAGTGAGAGAGAGGGATAGATAAGGTACGGGGAAGATTGTTGATATTGTGAAGCCAGGGTTGCTAGGGAGGTAAGGCATAGACGTAGTCATCTGGTTGACAGATTTTATCAGTGCCTTCATCCTGCTATGTTAACTCTGTTTCTCCTTCCTCACAGATGCTGTCTGACCTGCTGAATGTTTCCAATATTTTCCGATTTTGCTTCAGTTTTCTAACATCCACAGATTTTATAATTTCCTTTACACACAACGCCTGCTTCACCCTCTGTCATACAGACATTGTTATAATAGAACCAAGGCTGGGTTTCTCTGCTCAGGATTCTTGAATTGATCCTGACTAGGCTCAAATAGGGATGGACAATAAATGCTATAATTGGCTCTGATTTCAGCATTCCAAAACTGCATACGAACATAAGCCATTGATAAGGGAATCTGAACTCTTCAACCCTAAAACAATTTACCTGTTTAAATCCACCTAACAATCTCAACCAAATGTAAGCAATGAAAATGGATGGGATAGCTCTTCTGTCAGAAGATTTATACGGGAAAATACACAAAACGTAGAAGCTTATGCATTTGTAGAAATAAATTACCTGGGCAGTCTTTTTTTGCAGTTTTAATGCTTTCATTTTTTTGTATCTTGCCATTTCTTCCATCTGCAGACCGTGAGTACTTTGCCTAAATAAAAGCATGTTTAGTCGAGGTGAGTTGTTGCTGGTCCTGAAGTTATTGTGCAATTTCTAGTACAGGTGGACGCCAAGTGGCCCACCATGTCCACTTGGAACAGAACAGTTCCTTCCTTCTTCACTGTCATCCACTCAGTTATATCTTAATATCATCTGAAAGTAACTCTGTAATGTTCACATAATTAAGTTCAAATCTTTGATATACATCACAAAACGCAAGTGGGACAGCATGAATTCTGAGGAACCCCCATTCAAACAGCCTACCAGTCAACAGAAACACCAACTCGGAGCCAACTAGGGATTCAACTCACTACTCTTCTTTGCATCATAGATACACAGAAAAACTATAGAAGCACAACACAGGCCCTTCGGCCCACAATGCTGTACCGAACATGTACTTACTTTAGAAATTACCTAGGGTTACCCATAGCCCTCTATTTTTCTAAGCTCCATGCACCTATCTGGGAGTCTCTTAAAAAAACCCTATCGTATCCGCCTCCACCACTCGCCAGCAGCCCATTCCACATGCTCACCACTCTCTGAGTAAAAAACTTGCCCCTGACATCTCCTCTATACCTACTCCCCAGCACCTTGGAACTGTGCCCTCTCGTGTTAGCCATTTCAGCCCTGGGAAAAAGCCTCTGACTATCCACACAATCAATGCCTCACATCGTCTTATACGTTTGTACATCTCTATTAGGCCACCTCTCATCCTCTATTGCTCCAAGAAGAAAAGGCCGAGTTCACTCAATCTATTCTCATAAGGCATGCTCCCCAATCCAGGCAACATCCTTGTAAATCTCCTCTGCACCCTTTCTATAGTTTCCACATCCTTCCTGTAGTGAGTTGACCAGAACTGAGCACAGTACTCCAAGTAGGGTCTGACCAGGGTCCTGTATGGCTGTAACATTACCTCTCAGCTCCTAAACTGAATCCCATGGTTGATGAAGGCCAATGCACCGTGCCTTCTTAACCATAGAGTCAACCTGCGCAGCAGCTTTGAGCGTCCTATGGACTCGGACCCCAAGATCCCTCTGATCCTCCACACCACCATCAATAGTATATTATGCTATCATATTTGACCTACCAAAATGAACCATCTTACACTCATCCAGGTTGAACTCCATCTGCCACTTCTCAACCCAGTTTTGCATCCTATCAATGTCCCACTGTAACCTCTGACAGCCCTCCACGCTATCCACAACACCCCCAACCATTGTGTCATCAGCAAATTTACTAACCCTCCACTTCCTCATCCAGGTCATTTATAAAAATCACAAAGAGTAGGGGTCCCAGAACAGATCCCTGAGGCACACCACTGGTTACCGACCTCCATGCAGAATATGACCTATCTACAACCACTCTTTACCTTCTGTGAGCAAGCCAGTTCTGGATCCACAAAGCAATGTCCCCTTGGATCCCATGCCTCCTTACTTTCTCAATAAGCCTTGCATGGGGTACCTTATCAAATGCCTTGCTGAAATCCATATACACTACATCTACTGCTCTATCTTCATCAATGTGTTTAGTCACATCCTCAAAAAATTCAATCAGGCTCATAAGGCATGACCTGCCTTTGACAAAGCCATCCTGACTATAATTTTATGATTTTATTTCCTTAATTAGCCTGTCACACATGACTTTGTTAAAATATTTATAAAGTGCATCAGAATCAGGTTTAAAATCACGCGATATGTTGTGAAATATGTTGTTTTGTGGCAACAGTACGTTACAGTACATAATAAAAAAACTATAAATATGTAGTGCAAAAAGAGGGCAAAGGAAAGAGAAAATAGTGACACACACAAAAAGCTGGAGGAACTCAGCAGGCCAGGCAGCATCTATGGAAAAGAGTAAACAGTTGACGTTTCGGGCTGAAACCCTTCGTGGTGAAGGGTCCCATTCCAAAATGTTGACTGTTTACTCTTCTCAATAGATGCTGCCTGGCCTGCTGCGTTCCTCCAGCATTTTGTGGGTATTGCTTGGATTTCCAGCGTCTGCAGATTTTCTCTTGTTCCTGGAAAAAAAAGTGAGGTAGCATACATGGGTTTATTGTCCATTCAGAAATCGTATGGCGGAGGAGAAGAAACTGATCCTAAAATATCAAATAGGCTACCTTCATCAACTCTCGTTGTTGCCAGACACAATTTTCCTATATAAGTCCTTGACCATGCATCTTTAAACAATCACTTAAAGGGCATTTCAGATTTTTTCCAGTTATTCACCTGCTACTAGATCTTTAATTAATCAGTCTATTCCCTTTTCACTTTTTAAATAATGGGGCCACATCATTAACCTTCCCCCCCTTTGACAACATGATGGTATTTAAAGAGGAGCTAAAAAATGGTGATCGGAACCTACAATATTCCTTACATTACTCTTGTTAAGGTACCGCCATGTAGACTTGACATTGTTACTTTACTTACCCGGGCTTCAGTTCTGGAGGCTTTGGCAAAGGCTTGGTAAAACCAACTTTCCCCACCAGCCAGTAGGTCTCATCAAAGTCTGTACCCTTTCAGCAAAGGACATTGACACAGTATCAGTTACATTTTCAGCACCATTGAATCCAAAGTGAGGGAATCTTATCAGGAAACAGCAGAAATGAGCTGGTGCATACCTTCAGTTCAGCATTGTCTCTTGGCTCCACGTTATAACCTTCATCCAGGCTTATAAGAATTTTAACAGTTGTGTGATTGACATGTATGCGATAGGCTACAAAATAATTGAAAGGTGTGTAACCTTTTTTGATGTCATTTCATTTCAATTAACTTACATCACCATGACCACCCCATTCCCCTCAGTACCCCTCTAGTGGAACTACATTCAATCAGCAAACAGAAAGCAAGACCATGTCTTGTTTAATTTTTTTATTTTCTCTCTCATGAAGACCGTATTGTGCCTGATGGCTTGTTTTCTGTTGTTCATGGGTGAACTATTTACTGTTATAAGGGTAGACAAATAGTTAAGGCATCACCAGCAATCCTCACCAAGTATCCTCTCTCCAGCGGAAGGCATTGGATAGCAGTTGATGATAATTCCCAACATTAACTGAATTAAACCACATGACAGAATCAAAAGACTGACCACTGAAACAGGGTGTACTGGAGTGTGAGCCTAGAGGGTTCTTACAGCTTAGTCATGTACTGGCTCTCACTGAGTCAAAGATGAGTCTACATGCTGTTCAAACAAGTTATCATTACTGAAGGCAGATGTGACCTTCTGACAATCTCAAGATTCTCCCCTCATCGGCACTTTCTGAAACCTGAAAAGTAATTGCCAACCTAGAAGCCAAAGCAGGTTCTACATTCTAGTATTCTATAAATGCCCATTCTCAAACAAGTGATACGATATAAACTACACAAGAAATCAGAGACTTCTTGTCATACTAATTAGTCAACTGAAGTGGGTCACTCACGTTGCCCTGTAGATTCCATACGAGAGGCTGTAGTGACAGTATCTCCAAAAAGACAATAGCGTGGCATAGTCAGACCCACAACTCCGGCAACTGATGGTCCTACAAAAGTCAACATATTTTCATATCTGCAGCAGAAACAGTGAAGGTGAAATTTCTTCTTTGAAAGTGAATAGGCAATAGCAAGATCTTGAGACTACACTGCGACTTCTCCCAATGTTCTGTATCTGGTATATTTAAGACAGAGGTTGGTAGATTTTTGATTGAGCAGGTCAGGAAGGATTACATGGAGAAGATAGGAGATTGGGGTGAAGAAAATTGGATCAGCCATGATGAAATGGCGGAGCAGACGTGATGGGCCAAATGGCCTAATTCTGCTCCTATATCAAAAAAAAATGTGATAGGTGAAGCCAGGTAGGTGGGAAAGGTAAAGGGATGGAGAAGAAGGAATTTGATAGAAAAGCAGAGTGGATCATTGGAGAAAGGGAAGAAGGAGGGGCTCCAGGGGGAAGTGATAGGCAAGTGAGGAGGTGAGAGGCTAAAGATGAGAATGGAAGAAGAGGGAAGAACCAAAAAGAAGGAAAAATCAATGGTCATGCCATTAGGTTGGAGGCTATCTAGACACAATATGAGAAGTTTATCCTGAGAGTGGCCTCATCAAGGCAGAATAGTAGGCCATGGAGTGATACACTAGAATGGGAATGGGATAGAAATTAAAATCATTGGCCTCCGGGAAATTCCGCTTCTGGCGGATGGAGTGGCAGTGCCCGGCAAAGCAGTCACCCGATTTACATCAAGTCTCACCAATGTGGAACAAGCGGCGTTGGGAGCACCGGATACAATAGATGGCCCCAACAGATTCACAGGTGAAGTGTTACCTAATCTAGAAGGACTGTTTGGGGTTCTGAATGGAGGCGAGGGAGGAGGTGACTGGGCAGGTGTAGTACTTCAGTTGCTTGCAGGGGTATATGGCTAGGAGGGAGATTGGTGGGGAGAGACGAATGGACAAAGGAATCACAGGGGGAGCAATCTCTGTGGAATGGTAGGTGAGGACAAGAGGAACTCTGTCCCTGGGGTAAATATGGATGTCTAGGATATGGAGGAGATGAGAATGAGGGCAATGTCAATGGTGGTGGAAAATAAACCCATTTTCCACTCATTTTCCTGTAACCCATTCTCTGTCACTCACTCACATGCAAAATGCTATCACATGCTCATCATGCAGGGAATTTATTGTTGGTGTCCTGACCGATGTTTACCCTTCATTACCCATCTGGTCACTGTCACATTTGCCAGTTAACTGTTCTCAGATTGGCTGCTGGAGTTATTCACCATATAAGGGACATGAAGCCTGATATAAAATTACGAGATAGTTTAAAAAAAATTTCAATTTTACGTTGTCACTTTTGATTATGCTGCATATCAGGGACAATTTGACAAGGCGTAGGGCCTCACTAGCAGACGACATAGGCTGGGACATCAGAGCAATGATATTAGGGTTCTGTATCTCCATCTGTATGTCTCGAGTCTGGCAAGGTTATCCCCAGCATTTCATCCCAAAACTATAAGCCTTCCTCTTGACCAGTCATTCTTGCCATATTTTTATTATTTTTTTGCTATTTTGCTGTTTGTCCCATTCTCATCAGGGAAGAGACTATGCAGCATCCACACCAAAATCACTAGTTTCAAAAATAGTTACTTCCCGCAAGACATCGGGCTAATCAAACGCCTCCACCTATTAACCCCCCCCACCACCACTATATATACATCAGCCACTCCTCTCCTCTCCTCCCTCAGCACCCTTCATCTCCCCCCATGCACTACCACCTTACCTACATGAGGCTGAGTACAGGGCTACGGTCGGAAACTTTGTCACATGGTGCGAGCAGAATTATCTGCAGCTTAATATGAAAAAGACTAAGGAGCTGGTGGTAGACCTGAGGAGAGCTAAGGTACCGGTGACCCCTGTTTCCATCCAGGGGGTCAGTGTGGCCATGGTGGAGGATTACAAATACCTGGGGATATGAATTGACAATAAACTGGACTGGTCAAAGATTACTGAGGCTGTCTACAAGAAGGGACAGAGCCGTCTCTATTTCCTGAGGAGACTGAGGTCCTTTAACATCTGCCGGACGATGCTGAGGATGTTCTACGAGTCTGTGGTGGCCAATGCTATCATGTTTGCTGTTGTGTGCTGGGGCAGCAGGCTGAGGGTAGCAGACACCAACAGAATCAACAAACTCATTCGTAAGGCCAGTGATGTTGTGGGGATGGAACTGGACTCTCTCACGGTGGTGTCTGAAAAGAGGATGCTGTCCAAGCTGCATGCCATCTTGGTCAATGTCTCCCATCCACTACATAATGTACTGGTTGGGCACAGGAGTACATTCAGCCAGAGACTCATCCCACCGAGATGCAACACAGAGAGTCATAGGGAGTCATTCCTGCCTGTGGCCATCAAACTTTACAACTCCTCCCTTGGACGGTCAGACACTCTGAGCCAATAGGCTGGTCCTGGACTTATTTCATAATTTACTGGCATAATTTACATATTACTATTTAACTATTTATGGTTCTATTACTATTTATTATTTATAGTGCAACTGTAACGAAAACCAATTTCCCCTGGGATCAATAAAGTATGACTATGACTACTATGACTACTATACCTACACTGACACAGTCACTGACCTACCCTGTTTTCATTTGCCCTGCAGCTACCTAAAAGAATTCCCCTTGCCAAGAGTCAGTCTGTCACTTCGTCGTTTCCTGCTAGTCACTTTATGTTTAGATACTCCTGTGCTAGAGCCCAAGAGGAAAAGGGTGAGCTGCCTCAACAACTATCACCCAGTGGCACTCAGATCTAATGTGATGAAGTGCTTTGTGAGATTGGTCATGACCAGAATCAACAGCTGCCTAAGCAAGGAACTGAACCCTCTGCAATTTGTCTATCGCCACAATCGGCCTACAGCAAATGCAATCTCAGTGGCTTTCCACTTGGCCTTGCCTCACCTGGACAGCAGCAATACCTATATCAGACTGCTGTTCATTGACTATAGCTCAGCATTCAGCACAATCATACTCTCAGTTATAACCAGCAAGCTCCAAAACCTGAGTCTCCGTACCACCCTCGGCAACTAGATCCGTGACTTCCTCACCCAGAACACACTGTCTGTGCAGATCGGAAATAACCTTACTGACAATCAGCACTGGTGCACATTAAGGATGTCTATTTAGTCCACTGCTCTACTCTCTCTACACCCATGATTACGTGGCTAGGCACAACCCAAACGGTATCTATACATTTGCCGATGACACAACCATTGTTGGCAGAATTGCAAATGGTGACAAGGAGGCGTACAGAAGTGAGATAGATCAGTTGGTTCAGTGGTGTCGTAGCAGCAACCTTGCACTCAATGTCAGTAAGACCAACAAATTGATTGTGGACTTCAGGAAGGGGAAGTCAAGGTAACACACATCAGTCCTCATCAAGGGATCAGCAGTAGAAAGGATGAGCAGTTTCAAGTTCCTGGGTGTCAACATCTTTAGGGATCTATCCTGGGCCCAACATATTGATGCAATTACAACGAAGACATGACAGCAGCTATATTTCATTAGGATTTTGAGGAGAACTGCTATGTCACCAAAGACACACAGATTTCTGCAGACGTACTGTGGAGAGTGTTCCGACTGGTTGCATCACCATCTGGTATCGGAAAAAAGCTGCAGGAAGTTGAAAGCCTGCCAGCTCCATCATGGGCACTAGCCTCCTGAGCATCCAGGACACCTTCAAAAGCCAATGCCTCAAAAAGGCAGCATCCATCATTAAGGAGCCCCATCACCCAGGACATGCCCTCTTCTCATTGCTACCATCAAGGAGGAGGTACAGGATCCTGAAGACACACACTCAATATCTCAGGAACAGCTTCTTTCCCTCTGCCATCAGGTCTCTGAATGAACAATGAACTCACTAACGCTACCTGAGTATCTTATTTCTATCTTTTTGCACCACTTATTTAATTTAATTTTCTTTTTTATATATACTTCTTATTGTAATTTATAGTTTATATTATGTATGGCATTGGACTGCTGCTGCAAAACAACAAATTTTGTGACATATGCCAGTGATAATAAACCTGATTCCGACTTCATGTACATACAGTTGGTCTATGTATCTAAGTTAATCTTACATAATACAGCCAACTGGTTTATCGTACATTGAGGTTTACAGAAATGCTTTTATATTTATATTACTGTGTTCTTTATACTTTGTTTTTGTTACACTGCATCAGATCCAGAGTAACAATCACTTTCTTCTCCTTTACACTTGTGCCCTGAGGAATGATAATAAGCAATCTTGATCTTCCAACTGATATGAACTGATTCCCACTGCATGCAAAAATGGATGTGCAGCATCTACATTAACACTATGCAGTATTTGCATCAGGTCCTTCCCCAGTCACGATGTGACCCTACAGTGGAGGCTTACCGGAGTGCAGCCCTATCCTTATTCTGACTGGCACATCTGGCATATGCCTCATTTTAAAGGTGCCCACTGAGCTCAGGATATCCAGAGACATATTTGCAATCTCAGCTGCATGTCTGTTCCCGTTCCGCTTTGGAAGGCCAGAGGCAACCATGTAAGCATCCCCAATTGTTTCCACCTGCGGAGAAAACACAAAGATTTTAGCATTTTCCATATTCGTTGCTGAAATCTTCCTAACTTGTCCTTTACAATCTGGAAGCATTATCAACATTGAACAGGTGTTTGGTTAGTCTCCCAACACCTTCATCCAACTTCGCTTAATTTCCCATGTTGATGGAAGCCTGTTTCCTGATCCCTAACTTTGCTGAAACTTCTCCAAAAAAGGCCGTCAGTCAAAGCATGGGTGATTTTCCTTCCCTTTGGAATATTTTGGTTGATGCCTGGCTAATATATAACAAAAAATTCAGTCTACCACTGTTGGCTCTTTGGAAGAGGGCAATAAATGTCTTGGATAGAAAATCTGCTTGTTGAATTCATCTGCTTCTGAGAATGGGGTTACCTTTATCCCTTCTATCTGGGAGGAGTTATTCTATTATTGATTAGATGAAGCATAGGAAAAAAAATAAAACTTAATAATGCAGAGAGATGAGATTACACGTAAGTTTAAACTCTCTATTTGTGATGTAACCAATGTTATCTGGAGTTATTCACCTTTCTTTAAAAATTGTTAATACTTTCTATCTTATATAACTTCCTTTGATTGGGAGAGATGCGTTCAGAGAAAATAGGAATTTACTTCTATTGTATATTAATCTGAAATAGCCAGATTTCAAATAGAGAAGGGTCGCACTTCATCATTTATAAAGTGGAGAGCCATACATTATAATAATAAAGCAAAGCCTTTGGTAGCAATGGAAACTGGTTTAAATGTGTTTATGTAAAAAACCTCTCCGACAGAGGAATGTTAACTGTAGTGCTCCAGTGAATATACTGGAGCTTAACCCTTTGTTGTGGGTTTGCTAAACACAATGGTGATACATTTAAAGAAGGCAAAAGATCACTATTGCTTTGATCGTTGTAAGTGTCAAGGCCAAAGGGAGAATGTAAAATTGATTCATTACGTAGACTCCCTAAGATAAACCAAGAATTTGGAGTATTAGTTTAAGGAAATGTCACAGAATTGAAGGGTCTTTTCATCTACAAACGTTTGTACATTAAGGTTAGGAGTAGATTGGAACAGAGTAGTTCAAGTTTATGGTTGTTAATTGTATTGTTATGGTTGTTAACAGTAGAGATCAAGGTATATTTTGGTAAAAGAGATAAAATCAGAGGCAGTTGTGTCTTTCAGCTGAACACTAATACTATATCTTTTGGCAATGAGTTCACTTCATTGTTGTGCCTTTATGATGGTATGTAACAATAAGTGTGCATCACACTCTCAATATCTTCTTACTTTATATTTCTCTTATTTATGTGTGCACAACACATTAAATTTGCCTGACCTCCTTGCAGAGGACTAGATTTATGCAATAGAATTGAGCATAGTCTGTTTTTTATTAAGATTTAGTACACAGGTTAGAATATTAAATATGACATAGCTTTGTCATGGGCATCTGTAACACACCATCCTTAAGGAAGGTGGCAGACATGAATCAATCCAAGATGTACTTTCATAGTCAGGCAGAGAAAACTGGTAAATTAAGTAAACCTTTACAGCTCGTGGCTCTAAGCAAATCTACATTAGGGAGTCTTCACTTCTGGTGTGACAACACCTATTAGAAACATAGAAACATAGAAATCTGCTGCACATTACAGGCCCTTCGGCCCACAATGTTGTGCCGACCATGTAACCTACTCTAGAAACTGCCTAGAATTTCCCTACCGCATAGCCCTCTATTTTACTAAGCTCCATGTACCC
The DNA here is from genome assembly GCF_030028105.1 of Mobula birostris. NCBI lineage: Eukaryota > Metazoa > Chordata > Chondrichthyes > Myliobatiformes > Myliobatidae > Mobula > Mobula birostris. The sequence goes on along the minus strand of NC_092379.1, from coordinate 121,893,844 downwards.
ATCTCACAGTCTCTTAAAAGACCCTATTGTATTCTTGTTAGAGATTCATAAAACTTTTCTTCCCATTAATTTATAAATTCATAATCTTGAGAACCCCTCCATTCCTGTCACCTGGTGCAAAACTGCACAGCACATTGAATAATGCTGGTAACAACAGAGAAATTGACAGTATGAATGCAACCACTGAAGGCTTGTCCACTGCCAACGAAACAATCATATTAATTGATAATGGCCGTTTCCATTTACTTGCCTTGTAGACGTCGTGATTTTCTAACACTGCATCAAAAAGGGTATAGAGGTCATTTAATAGGTCGACCACTTCGATGGGCTCACTCATCGCTGATATTGTAGTAAAACCTACGATGTCGCTGAAATAGAGAGTCACCTGGTCAAAGTACTCAGGCTCAACAGTACAGCCAGTCTTCAGGGACTCCGAAACTGACCTAAAATTGAAGTACCATCTTGTCATAAATCTTCCAAAAATACAAAGCAGTGACAAATTTTGAACACTCTTGATCGTTGGTATGTTACTGACTTACCACACTGGGAACCCGGATGTGAGAAACACAAGAGGTTCTACTGGAAATCAACAGCAGCATACAAAAAATGCTGGAGAAACTGGGCAGGTAAAGCAGCATCTATGGAGAGAAGTAAAGAGTGGACGTTTTCAGCTGAGGATTCAATAGTCACCAGTCTCCAGTCTCCATGAAGCGTCTCAGCCCAAAGCATCCACTTTCTGTTCCTTTCCACAGATGCTGCCTGACTGCTCAGTTCCTCCAGCATTTTGCTTGTGTTACTCTGGATTTACTAGGATTGGTCATGCTATGGATTTCTTATGCTTGCAAAAAAAAAAAGCCCTTAATAATTTAAGATAGTGCATTTGAAGATTATTGGCTTCCTCTGACAAATTTCATAACAGCATTATAAGCAAACAACAAGGCCCCAGTGGGGGAATAAAACAAAGCACATCTTGGCTCCCTGTAGCACCATAAATAACCTTATGTCAGCGGATACAGCATTATATTGATGGGCTTTTAAAAATACACATAGAAAAGGTGAATACAAAAGCAGGAGTTTGTATACTAACTTATGCTTATCTGGGTGAACTTTGATGTTCACCAATGCAATACGACCCAAATTTAGGCACCAAATAATAGTACCAACCTTCCCCAGAATATAGTGATCTGCAGAGTGACACTTCCTATATTTTATAGACAATAGACAATAGATAATAGGTGCAGAAGTAGATCATTCGGCCCTTCGAGCCTTCACCACCATTCTGAGATCATGGCTGATCATCTACTATCAATACCCGGTTCCTGCCTTGTCCCCATAACCCTTGATTCCCCTATCCATAAGATACCTATCTAGCTCCTTCTTAAAAGCATCCAGAGAATTGGCCTCCACTGCCTTCTGAGGCAGCGCGTTCCACACCTCCACAACTCTCTGGGAGAAGAAGTTCCTCCTCAACTCTGTCCTAAATGAGCTATCCCTTATTCTTAAACCATGCCCTCTGGTACTGGACTCTCCCAGCATCTGGAACATATTTCCTGTCTCTATCTTGTCCAATCCCTTAATAATCTTATATGTCTCAATCAGATCCCCCCTCAATCTCCTTAATTCCAGCGTGTACAAGCCCAGTCTCTCTAACCTCTCTGCGTAAGACAGTCCGGACATCCCAGGAATTTTCTCCCAGCTGTGCCCATAAGTTCCACAGTCAGGGGCATCCTGCACTACTCCAGTGTGTATCCTGGTATGTCCTACCTGCTGTGTGGGTTTGTGGGTGTCACGGCAGTGAAAATTAACCCAGTTAATCAATCATGACGGGCAAAGCACCCACTACTATTCTGGGATTTAGCCAGCAACCTTCAGCAGGATTTACAAAGCGAGAACCTTGGATAATTTTTCCCCCCCACCCCCCCACCTTAGTTAGGTATACTAAAAATGATGTATGGCGCCCAATCTAAGGCGGGTTTGGTAAATGAAAATCGGGCATCATTTTCTGTAGTGAAATCCTGAACTATTTCTAGAAGTTTTAAAAGGAAAATGGGAAGGATGAAATAAGTTCCATCAATATTTTCAACGAACGCTTAGCGGTTTGAAAGGAAGCATGGCGAAAGGCGATACTCACGGAGGCAACATCTGCGTCAGAAGCTTCTCTGTCTTCTGCTTCTCTATTTCTAGTTCCTCAGTTCGCTCTGTTATCAAATCTTCCAAATTACTGGAATACTGTTCAAGCATTCTCAGCATAGAGTCAATGATGTTGGTCTTTCTACCTTTGTTAATGTTATTGAACTGCAGAAGCAAAAGAATGAGATGCATACCGATAGATTATTCACTCAGAAGTCACCCAAAGAGATCAGCATCTAAAAGCCGAGGAAGAGAAGGGGACAGGGTTTCTGCAACTGAAGGCAGTCTAAGCCAGATCTCGCGGCAAGGGAAATTATTACAATCTTACGATATCAAAGATTTCATCAACGGATGGTCTTTTTTCCGGTAATTCATTCCAACACTGTTTCATTAGCTGAATGCATTCCATGGGAGCCTGATCCGAGGTAATAATGGGCCTGAGCAAAGGAGGAGGCTTTTTTATATTCTGGATAATTCCTGTAGAATGGAATTAATGTAATTTAACTAAGTTTTATTGATTTTTTTTTGTTTGTGTTTTCTTCTCAAGTCGTTGACTGCCAGACAAAGAAAAGCAAAAAAATACAAATATTGAGACCATGTTAAAAGAACAGGAGACCCCAAACAGATCCTTTAACATCTACAAAGGGAAAAGACCAGGTTAAAATTCAGGTATATTTCAGTCAGAACTGCAAGATAATAAGGTAATTTGGAAAATAGGAAATATAGCTTCTTCTTGGTCTAAAATGTTAATTGGGTAATTCCAAATCGTACATTTTTAAATAACACATTGCAGATTTCCAAATTGTCCAATGTGCGGTTAATTAAGCCCCTTTTCAAATATTGTAGGAAGCTACAAAGATCACAATGATAAAATTTTAAATTACAAAAATACTAGCAATGCAATCACTCACAGCCCCTGTTTAAAGTCACAGGAGATGCTGAAATCTGGAGCAACAGACATTCTGCTGGTGGAACACGATGGGTTGAGGAGCATCTGAGGAGGGAAAGGAATTGATAACCTTTTGAGTCAAAAGCCAACATCAGGGCGGGGGGTGGGGAGACAGCCAGGATGAAGAGGAGAGGTGGTGAATGATGAGATAGGGACCAGAGATGACTGGCAGTCTGAGCGGGGAATGGGGATTGTTTAAATACTCCCCCCACTGACTGTGGTGGGGAATTCACAGACTCTTTGTGCTTTTCTCCTACATACCATTACTGGAGTGTAGTCAGTGAAAATATTCTCAGTATTCCCAATATTCTTGTAATATTTTACATCTGTTCATGGATTAGGGAACAAATGAGGAAAATCATTTTAAGGAGCAGTCCAATGCTTCATTGAGTTTGTGAAAACAATCAGTAATAAAAATGGGAAATGAATAACTCATTGAGAGAAATCAGCTTGGAGGGCTATGGTGAAAGATTGGGGCAGTAGGAATGATGGTCTTCCAAGAGCCATCAGAGTCATGATGGGCTGAAAGGTCACCTTCTGTGTTGTATTTTATATCTTATGGTATTGATTCTGATTTTATAATTCAACCAAAGATAAATTTGCCTAGCATTCAGGTTCCTCAGGTCCATTACCTTGAATGTCTGAAGTGTCACCTCTCTGTCTGCAGATGCTGCCTGACCAGTTGCATATTTCCAGCATTTTCTGTTTTAATCCTCCCTTACCCAAAGTTATCAAGGCCTGTTAAATATAACTGATAAAAGATTACGAGCATGTAACTCAAAAGGGACCAAGGATTGAGACAAGCCCTTGCAAATCACATTTCTATTCTAGACAATGCACTTAATATTTAAGCCCTGGGGGTTGGGTTTGCAGGTGGTGATCTTTGCATCAAATCACACATAGGAAATACTTACCCTCTGCAGACATTTCAAACATGCAAAATGGTGGGCCTCGTACAACCACCTCCTGCATTATTATAGAGAAACTATAAATATCACCTTTAAAGGTGCCATTCATTAAAGGGTTGGGTTTTCGTAATATCTCAGGAGCAGTCCAAAAATATTCTGAAACAAGACAAAAGTCTATTATTCGGGAAGTACAATCAAGACATCAAGTGTACTGTAGATTTAAACAAATCAAAAGAGGCTTAAATGTTAGTCGATACTGCTCTGATCATCTAAGTTACAAGGCTTTTTCTTCTTGGATAAAAGAAGACTGTGATTTCTACTGAAAATATAAAGGCAGGAGAACTAGGTGAAACCAAATAACATTGTGAAGAAGAATTAGGTACGGTCTATTATTATTTATGATTATGCTATCATTCATTTCTTTCACCGAGTTCATATTTTGCAGTGTTACTTATCTTCTTCAATTTATCCTATTTCTGGTCAAGATGGTGCCAACAAATAACACTTCGTCGGGCGAAATCTTCCAGATGGTCCGCAGCACTGTTTATTTCACTTCTTCTACGTCTTTATTTTATTTTAAATATGTTTCAGGTACTGTTAGAGTTTTGCAATTTACAGATTGAAGATCGATTGAGTGATCAGGTGCTTTGCTGTCACTGAGAAAATTCCAGGAGGTGAGCATCCTGGAGGAGATGAAGCTTAGAGATGGGGTGTGAGCCCATGATCGACTCCATTTCTCAATGATGAAAGCGTCGATGAAGATTGAAACATCAAGGCGAATGCGGAAGGCGAGCAACTGTTCAGCGCTGACTGCCTGCATCTCACTCACTTCTGCCGGAGAAGGTGTCTGCGTGTGTCAGTCTCTGGGAAGGCCTCTGTATTCATACGGTCTCTCTCCCCCTCAATGCTGTTGGAGGATGTTACCGAAGTTCTGTGATTTATGGATCGAACAGCGGACTGTGGATAAATTGGAGTCTGTCAGGTTTTATGTTTTTATATTCTGTGTTTTCGCCCATTCTCTTTTGTTGCCATTTGCTCAACTTGTTTTTTTTTTCGTGTGGGAACGGTTGATCTTTGTTTTGTCATTTGCGTGATTTTTTTGTGTGTGGTGGGGGGTGGTGGTTTGATGTTTTTCTTTGAGCGGCTTTCATGGTTTTTCTTTGTTTCATGGGTGTCTGGAGAAGACGAATCTCAGAGTTGTATACTACATTCATACTTTGATAAAAAGTGTACCTTTGAACCTTTAAACTTTTGAAAAAGTAGTGGATACAGCCCAGTCCATCACGAGTAAAGCCCTACCCATCACTGAGCACATATACATGGAGCGTTGTTACAGAAAAGCAGAATCCATCATCAGGGACCCCCACCATCCAGGACATGCTCCCTTCTTACTGCTGCCATCAGGAAGAAGATACGGGAGCCTCAGGACCTCAGGTTCAGTGATAGTTGTTACCCCTCAGCCATCAGGCCCCTGAACCAGAGGGGATAACTTCACTCAGCTTCACTTGCCCCATCACTGAACTGTTCCCAGAGCGTTATGGACTCACTTTCAAGGATTCTTCATCTCATATTCTCAATATTTATTTATTTATTTATTTATTTTTAATTCTTTTGTATTTACAGTTTCTTGACTTTTGTACACTGGTTGCTCACCCTGTTGGTGCAGTTTTTCATGTTATGGTTATTGGATTTATTGAGTATGCCTGCAAGAAAATGAATCTCATGGTTGTACATGTTGACATATGTACATTCATAATAAATTTACTTTGAGCTTTATTAGAGTGAAATCAATGATTTTACCAACAGTACAAGTTTAAAATGAAGACAATACTGTTGTAAGAGGTACATTGGAGAGAGCAACAGTTGTGGTAAATGGAGCAATGTGGGAGCATACAGAATTTGGACAAGAATAGTGATGGCAATTCTCTCATCATCTTGACTTCCTAAAATAGGGATTCTCATATATGAATAATAGCTCCTTGGTTAAGCCATTGAATCATTCCCAGAATATACAAAGCATCTTTACAGTTATTTCAGAAATCAAATCGAAGGAAATCAATTGATTACGTAATAATGCATGTCAAATCGAAAACAGAAAAATACAACACTATTCTGCACTGAACTTCATACTCAAGGTCAGTGACCCATTCATGGTTGGTACAAAGTTGATGAGCTGTGTTTGAAGAGCAGCCAACCATTCAGCCTAGTATGCTAGTTACAAATCTACAGGTAAGGTAGGAGGCCAGTTTCACCAATGCCAAACCTTGGCTTACCCATGAGAATGAGAAGGACAGTGGTTGTCTTCAAAACTGCCAACCATTAGTTAGCACAATCCAGTCCAGTGCATTTGCCTAACGGCCTTTATTCAACAGAGGTATTAACCTATTTAAGATGAGTGCTAAAATAGTGAAAGATAGAATGTGTATAACATGGAGTCATTGGTGGATATAGCACAGAAACACTACACGTCCAAATTCCTAGAGGCATAACTCATTGGATAGGTTGCTTACGGAGGAAAGCCTACCAAGGTGAAAAACTGGGAAGCATGCTGTGAGAAATATTTGCCTGCTTTACCTTCTGCTGGAGGCTCCATCAATGGAATGTTCTGGGTTACTGCCACTTCAACATAGCCATAGTCCGTCACTTTAAGCACAAAGCGGCCATCCACCACACAGTTGCGTGACTTTAAGTTTCCATGTATGTAATCTCGATGGTGCAAGTACCTCATACCCTATGGTATGAAAAATGATAACACTGTTTAACTGCAAGTTTAACCATTTTGCAAACTGAGTAAGAATTAGAGCTTTCTTGCTCCTCAGCATGTTGTGTTCTAAAGTGTATGGCATCATACAAATGAGTGCTTTGTTAAGTTTGTTTGGTGAGCAATGGTTGTTATGTTGAACTGTATCTGAATGTGATGACATTGCCCAAGACATTCAACTTCTAAAAACTTTGTTTTGGTACTAATTTGTATCGTGTATATAAAGTCATTTTACAAACCACAAATACCAACTTGCACTGATCTCTAGTTTGTTTCCTATCCCCCCCTCGTGACCTCTGAGCTCATCTCTACTATTAGTCCTAACTCCTCTTCTCTCTTCCCTCAAGTTTACTTCATACTGACTATTCAACAACTTTCATTTTAACTAATATGGTTGACAGCACACTCACCTCAAAACAGAAGGGAAATTTTAAATTCCCAACCTACACATCTCACATTTGTTCAGTTTATATTGAAGTTGTGTGGTAGATTTCTGACCATGTAAAATTGAAGCTGGACATTGGGAAATTTCAAAGAGAATTCATGAATTATACTGAATTATTTTAGTTTTCATATGTGGTAATGTCATAATACTCTTGGACAAAGTAAGAATTATCACTTTCCATGAGTAATTTTTACTTTTAATATGCATTTAGTGTGGCACGATGATGTAGCAGTTAGTGCAGCACTTTACAGCACCAGTGATCGGGAGATCAGGGCTCAAAGTCCACCACTGTAGTAAGGAGTTTGAATGATCTCCCTGTGACCATATTGTTCTCCTATGCATGCCCCGGTTTTCTCCCAAATTCTAAAAGACATGGGTTAGTGTTAGTAAGTTGAGGACATACTATGTTGATGCATGGCACCACTTGCGGGCTGCCCTTAGCACACCTTCAGGCTGTGTTGGTCATTGACACCAGCGAAGCATTTAGACCATAAGACATATGAGCAGAATTAGACCATTTGACCCATTGAGTCCGCTTTGCCATTCCATTATGACTGACTTATTTTCCCTCTCAACCCCATTCTCCTCCCTTCTCCCTTTAACCTCCGACACCCTGACTAATCAAGAACCTATCAATCTCCACTTTAAACATACCCAACAACTTGGCCTCCAAAGTTGTCTGTGGCAATTAATTCCACAGATTTACCACCCTCTGGCAAAAGAAATTTGACCTCATCTCTGTTCTAAAGGGATGTCCTTGTATGAAGCTAATCCAATTTAATCCAAGCAACACACACACAATATGCTGGAGGAACTCAGCAGGCCAGGCAGCATCTATGGAAAAAAGTATAGTTGATATTTCGGGCCGAGACCCTTTGGCAGGATTGGAGAAAAAGAAGATGAGGAGTAGATGAGGTAAAGAGCTGAGATGAGGAGGAGGGATGAGGTAAAGAGCTGGGAAGTTGAATGCTGAACACCAGAAGTGGGATCTCCTTGCCGCCACACATTTTAATTCCACTTCCCATTCCCATTCCCATTCCGATATGTCTATCCATGGCCTCCCCTACTGTCATGATGAGGCCACACTCAGGCTGGAGGAACAACACGTTATATTCCATCTGGGTAGCTCCAACCTGATGGTATGAACATCAATTTCTCCAACTTCTGGTAAACCTCCACTCTCTCCTTCACCAGTCCCCATCCCTTTTCGCTCTCTCACCTGAAATCCTTGCCTGCCCATAGCCTTTCTCTGGTGCTTCTGCCCCCTTTTCTGTCATGGCCTTCTATCCTCACCTTTCAGACTCCCCTTTCTCCAGCCCTATATCTCTTCCATTAACCAACTTCCCAGCTCTTTACTTCATTCCTCCCCCTCCAGGTTTCACCTATCACCTTGTGTTTCTCTCTCCCCTCCCCCACCTTTTAAATCTACTCCTCATCTTTTTTTTCTCCAGTCCTGCTGAAGGGACCCAGCCCGATACATCAACTGTACTTTCTTCCATAGATGCTGCCCGGTCTGCTGAGTTCCTCCAGTATAATTTGTGTGTGTTGCTTGGATTTCCAACATCTGAAGATTTTCTCTTGTTCCTAATTTAATCTAACATTTATTTATCCATCAGTCAATATTACAAAAATTGTTTATCTTGTCATTATAATGTATAAATTAGTTTGTGGGGAGCTTGCTGTATGCAAATTGATAACAATACTTCTTACATTACAATATTTTATTGACTGTAAATCTCTTTCAAAGTCCAGCTGTTGTTACTGGCTCTGTATCTCCTCTACACCAAGAAGAAAGAGACTATTCATTTATCATCCACCTTGATCAGATCCAGCAGGAGTGACGATTTGAACATCCAGTCCAATTTGACATCTTCGTTTCTCAGTAGGTCGAGCAGGCTCCCACGAGTGCAGAACTCTGTCACGATAGCAAGCAACCCACAGTCATGGAAGAAGCCAAGGAAAAGGTTTATGTTTTCATGTCGTAAATCTTTCATCTAAGGCAATAAAAATCTCTCTGTCAGTATATCAACAGCAAAGATAGATTACAAGAAATAAAATTTAAATGAAATAGTCTTTGCAGTGTATGCTGTTAAACATAAACTTGCCAAATGAGAATGCTGGCTGGATATGTATGAATCGTCGCTGTAGCTCATGAAAACTAGTTTCACCACAAAAAAAAAAGAGAAACAAGCATATTCTTTAGTCCATCGTTGTTGGCTGTGCTTATTGAAACCCTATTCCTGATCTGCCCATCAACTCTCAACAGATTGAAATGTAATGCAGCTATTGACGGTGCTTTCTAAGGATTTTCTATTGTACAATGGTCTCATCAGCTGACTTTCGTGTTGTCTTTCTTCCGTGTATGGATGACCCTCACTTCCACATCAGTGAGCTGAAACAAGGTGGGGAATTATCAGTTCTGGAAATTGCTGGACTGGCATATGTCATATAGGTCAAAGTGTTTTTTGTTGATTGCATTCAATGTTGTCTACTTAACTTTGCTATTAATTTGAGTCAAGTAATTTAGTTAAGGTATCATAATGAGTTCTCAACTATCTTCCTGTAAACATTTGTCAAGTCTGTCATTTAGAACCTCTTGATCGAGTGACATAAATTGTCCTGCTATGAATGGGATTTCATTTCTATTTAAACAAAGTATGCCAAATATTTTTCAATAACAGGACTCCTAAATTTAGTCAGGAAGAAAAAGGAAACAAATGGAATAAGGAAGCTATACTCAGACAGGCTCCTTGTGGCCCTTGGCAGGAAAGTGCCCGAGCAGGTGGTTAAGAAGGCCAAAAGGGATAATCCAGGTAACCATAGACCAGTGAGCCCCACCTCAGTGGTACTGGAGAGAAAACGGAAGGGTAGGATTTGCTGTATATACAGTTGGAAATGCATGTCCTGCTTAGTCAGCATGGCTTTGTGTGAGGCAGCTCATGCCTTGTAAACTTGATTGGGTTTTTTGAGGAGGGGCCTTTAGCATTGTAAAAGATCCCTCCCATCCGTCCAGCACCACGGTAGTGTAGCGGTAAGTGCGACAGTATTACAGCTCAGGGCATTCCAGAGTTTGGAGTTCAATTCCGGTACGGCTCTTTAAGGAGTCTCTGTAATCCTCCCCGTGGGTTTCCCCCAGGTGTTCCGGTTTCCTCCCACAGTCCAATGACATACTGGTCATTTAAAATTGTCCCATAAGTAGGTTAGGGTGAATCGGGGTGGTGGGTTTGTGGGGGGTTGTGGCCCAAATGGCTGGAAGGGCCTCCTCTGAGCTGTGTCACTGAACAAAATAAACAAACAATCTCTCTGATCCTCTACCATCGGGCAGAAGGTACCATAGCATTAGGACAAAAACAGCTTCTTCCTCAGGCCATCTGACCACTGATCTCCCTGCCACCACCCAGGCCTCCTCACGTATGAAGCACCAGTAGCATTATACTGTTTTTTTTAACTTGTGCTGTGAATGCACTTTATTAGTTGTTAGTTTATTTTGTGGTGATATTACGTCTTGTATTATGTCTGTGAGATACAGGTACTGTGTTTGTATGTTGGTCTGGAGGAACTTTGTTTCATTTGACGATATACATGTATACGGTTGAATGACAATGAGCTTTGTTACATACCTCGTGGGTATCTTGTGACTGTCTTATCACCAAGATGTAATTGAGTATCTTGTGAGCATGATGTAACTGTCTTGTGATGGTGGGGTGACTTAATTTTCTTGCCAGTGTGAGGGCATATGATGTAATTTCCCCGCCAGTGTGAGGTCATGTGATGGCATGTTCCCAACAGGTATATAAAGGGAAACCCCTGTTGTCACAGAGTTCATTCGTCAGTTAATTCCTTAGTTACTTTGTTATGCTGCGTATTTGTCTCATGACGCAGTTTCGTTTTAAAGTGGAGTTTTTACTTTCTATTGTAAAGTACAAAAATGTTGTGCAGGCAGTTTCGCCAATTGTTGCCAGTTTTTGTTTGTTGCATCTTTGATTTACCTTTACAGTCAAGTATTGGAGAGTGCACACGTTACTAAAGTACGGGAACCCGAAGGATTGAGAAAAGTTGGTGTCCTTTGGCGGTTTTATAAAGGATCGACCTTATTGAATCTTCATTCAGGAATAGTGGCCTGCATCAGAGATAACCCCTGCAAGATCAGGAAGGTTTGTGCAGTGTTCACCCTCCAGGAAAAAGGTCAGTTCCTTTAAGCCGTTTTAATCCCTTTGTCATAAATTCTTTGGACAAGGCATCTCTCAGCTGGGATCAGCAGTAACGTCACATCTTTGAAGAAATCAGTTTTCAGGGAAGTCTCTCCCTACTGACTGTGTAAATCACTTGGACTTTTGAATTTACCACTTTAAGACTGTGTTCGAATTTACCACTTTAAGAACTGTTTCTGAGTTTGGCTGTTTGTTAAGTTGCCATATAGCAGTTAATTTCTGGTTAAGTTAGTCGTTTGTTTACTTTTCACTAGTGTTGAGCAGGGTTTAATAAATGTTTATGTTTGTTTATAAAACCTGACTCAATTCTAAATTCATTGTTGCTGATGACATAACAGCTTGAACTTGAAAGGAGCTTGATGAGAGTAAGGCAGTGATTGGCAACTACATGGTCTTTAGCAAGGCATTTAATATGGTTTCTTACGGTAGGTTGATTCAGAAAATAAAGATGCATGGTATCTAGGATGAATTGCAAATTTGGTTTGGAACTGGCTTGCTCATGGAAGATAAAGAATAGGGGCGGAAGTTTGTTATTCTGGCTAGAGGTCTGTGACTAGTGGTATTCTGTAGGATTGGTGCTGTTGCTTATGATTTATGTCAATGATTAGAATGAAAATTTACTGTAGATTAACAGGTTTGCAGAAGACAGCAAGATTAGTGGAGTTGTTGACAATGTAAAGGACTATCAAAGAACTATAAAACTAATATTCTCAGGATTATTTATTTCTCTAATTATCTGTCTATTTATTTATTTGCTCAATTTATTTTCCTCTTGACAGTCTTTGTTTGTGTATAGATTTTCTCAAATTCTATTGAATTTCTTTATTTTCCCGTAAATGCCTGGAAGTGAATGAATCTCAGGGTAAGATATGGTGATGTACTGCATATGTATTTTGATAATAAATTTGAGATTTGACTTTGCAAATAATTGCACAACTTAAAATAACTTCCGGTCTTAAACTTACCATTTCAAACACAGCTTTTGTGCTTGATTTTATATCACCAAATTCTTCGCAAGGGAACTTCTTCAGCCAAACCCAGTCACCCTGGAAAGATTAAACTGCCTGGGTTAGGATGCATGCTTTTCCATTCAGGGTGGGTGTATTTAGAACAATAATTGCATTTAGCAAAAAAGATACGCTAAAATGATATTATAATTGAGAAAACCTTTCATGTCCATTTACTTGTAATGTGATAACCCGACATATGTTGTTTTCATGTTGGCAGATCTGACAGGGCTTGGCAGATTTCTGCATTTATGTACCTGCTGATTCTCACTTGATGTTTTTTTTTTCATGGGAACTTAAAACTATGTAGCTCTTGTATACCTTTTACATTGTGAACGTAATGGCTTTTACATGTTGACATTTACAAAGCTAAGTAATTTCATCAGCAATCCCTCTTCAGTGGACATTAATGTTATGTGTGTATGTTTGCTGCTCTAGATTAATGGTACAGTGTATAGCTGTGCACACTCCTGCTTCTAATCCTCAAACAGTGCTGCCTAAAGCATTCTCCATGTGCCTCTCTGAGATGGGGCCACAGTCTCAATAATCATAATAAAAACAGAAAATGCTGGAAATACTCAGCTAGTCAGTATGAGAACAGAAAACAAAGTAATTTTTCAGGTCAAAGTACCTTTGTTGGAACTGTGAGGAGCCAAAGTGCTGAAGTAGGGTCTCAGCCCAAAACGTCGACTGCTTATTCATTTCCATAGATGGTGCCTGACCTGCTGAGTTCCCCCAGCATTTTGTGTGTGCTGTTCTGGATTTCCAGCATCTGTACAATTTTTCATGTTTATCAAAGAAGTTTGTTACATTACAGGGAGAGTGGGGGAGAAGAAATGTCTCTGAGAGGATAAAACTCAGTTGACCATGGGGATAAGCCGTAAAGAAGATTATTTTGCAAAGGAATGAATGGGAACAGTTAGAAAGGGTGAATGTAGACAAAAGGAGCCCAGACAAAAGATCGTAGGAGTTGTGAAATGCAGGGCAGGAGGACATGCCAAGTTGGTCAGAGGTTAAAAAAAGGGAGAAAAAAAACAAACAAGCTGAGCCAACATCGATTAATAGCCAAAGTCAATAATGAATGCAGATGCATAGTTAAAAGTTTCTTGTAGAAATTTTGTGGAGATGGAGCTTCAATAGCAATTTTGCAGATACCAGTAATTTTTTATTATAGAGTATTAAAACTGTGTATATTATAATTGGAATGCCACACATGTAGAAATTATATACAGATTACCTCATAAACTGCTACATTTGAGTTTTCATAGGTGGCAGGTGTCAGGCTTCTGATTGAGTAAGATCGTATGAGAGACCTTCTGCTCCGTGACTCATAACAACTTTGTGCTCCTTCGCTGAGTTGACTGTCTTCAGTGCTGACTTTCTTAAAATGAGGCATGAGACAGAATGGACGATCAGGGAGGATACTGATTTTATTCGAGATACAATTTACAAATTGGTAAGCTATAATATAAAGAAATATAATCAGTAATCGAACTGATTGGCATTCCAACCACAAACCTTTTTACTGAACTGCGGATTTATAAATGTCACGTCATCAAGTGTCAGTAGAATCTTATCGGGTCCTTTCAATAATTTTATTTGAATTATTTGCCGCCTGAAAATACAAAGAAAAACAGAAATCAGATCCAAAATGAGTGTAAAGTTACAACCAGCAAAACAGTCATACCCTTCAGCTCTGACACCTCCATGCTGTCTCAGTTTTTAATTGTACACAACCCTGTTGTAAACTGAAGACAAAATAGACTGAAGACTCCAGTATCTGGAATAATAGAGAAAAGAACAGAATGCTGGAAGAATTGAGCAGGTCAGGCAGCATCTATGGTGTGAGTGAGTGCTTCTGTATAATAGCATCTATCCTACTGCTTCATACTGCTATACACTGGTTATCTTTCCTATTTCCTCTCAGACCTAATCAGAGTCCTGACCTGCAACATTGACTGAAACTTCTTGCCTCCGTAAATGCTGCTTCACACACGTAGCTCTTCCAGCGTTCTGCTTCTTGTTGTAACCTGCTGTCGTGGTGCCAGCATCGCTCGGTGCCAACTCTGCCCACATTGCCTCTATGTCAATATTTTGCTGGATCGAGTTCCAGTCCAGAGACACAAGCACACAATTCAGGCTGGTATTTTGGCACAGAGCAGACACAGTGCTACACAATCAGACGTGCTGTCATTTGGACGTTGGGCCGAGGTCTGGGTTGTCCTCGCAAGTACATACGAATATTCCGATGGTCTTTTTCAACAAAGAGTTGTATCCTGACAATTTGCCCAGTACTTATTTCTCAATTACCATTAAAACCAATGGTTAGTCATAACTCTACATATTTTACATTTTTCAATTATGTTTCATTGTTAATTCCAAACTTGTGACACTTTTTTCATTTCATTAACATTGTTGTATTTCATTATTGGTTTCATTCTGTTGCATTTTCAACATCACCGGTTTATTGTTGGTTATTCTATGTAAGGACATAAGATATTAGAATAGAGAAGTCAGGACATGTTTCAGAGTTGGCGCAGCATTGCACAGGGTTGGGTTATAAAGTCAATTTCCAAAAAGTGCTGTTGGAGCAGCACACTACATCCAGATAAAGCTGGCGCTGATTTGGAGTTTGATTTGAATGTTTGGACCACGTCCTGTGTCTTCTGTACAAAATAACTTGCCCCCAAGACTGAGCCAAATAGGCAGTCAGCCCTTCACATGGGACATTGATTCCAATGACAGTGCTGCAGCAGTCTCTTTCTTTACTGAAGCAGCAGCTGAGTCCTGTGGTTTAAAAAGACACAAATTCAAATAAGCTTACAAAGATCCATCCTGCTCCTCACACCTGCAGATTAGTATTGGGATCGACACAGACTACAACCTACTTAAGTGGGAACTCCAGAATTCATTCTGGGGACCAGAGTGTTGGATCAGAGGATGGGGCGGTTGGTGTACAGGTAGACAGCATGTCTGTGAGGAGGGATTGGCAGATGATAGGGCTGAAAGAATTGGCTAATATTGACCAATATTAGTGGGTAATGGGTAGTTGCTCCATATGTCACTACTACAGGGCGTGACGACCCTGCCTTACACGAGTCCCGGGCTCAGCTGGCTCCGGCTGACAGTACCTGGTATGGGCCCCTATCCAGGTTACGGATCCAACTGCCTTGTGGGTATCTTCGGGAGAGGAGAAGGCTTAGGAGTAAACCCTACACAAATCCGGAGTGGAGCCCCTAAGGCGGTTGGATGACGTATCACGTCACCTCCCGGCAGCTCCTGCAGCCAAGCTGGTGCCAAATGTACTGCTTCGCATTCCTTTGGACCACATCCGCGAGGCCAAGAGGGGGATCTTGATGTCTGGGCAGCCCAGGATCTCGATATTCATCGCCCAGGTCTGTGCTCCGGAAAACTGGGCACATCCATTGTCGACTTAGACAGACGGAGCCATTAATTGACCAATATGAAGGTTATTGGAGGAAAATACAGGTGAGATGTCAGAAGAAAGTTTTTATTACACACCAAGAGTGGTGAGCGTATGGAATGCCCTGCCAGAGGTGGTGTTAGAGGCAGATACATTAAGGACAATTAAGAAACTCTTAGATAGATGAAGGTCATGTGGGAAGGAAGGGTTAGATTGATCTTAGACTAGGTTAAAATGTTGGCACAGCATCGTGGTCTGAAAGGGCCTATACCATGCTCTAATGTTCTATGTTCTAATTTTAACAAGTTTCTGCCTGACAGGTAGGGTTCAAATCTCTCAATCTTGTTAATTTACATTCATATGATGGCAACAGCACATTTGAGTGAGGACTAGTGAATAATTTTTAACCAGTGGACCATAAATTTCATTAAACTTTCATATTAAGGATAATTTGCCAATAACTGTACCTTATAAAACAAACAAGACCTGCACCAAAAAGCACGGCGAACGTAATCAACAGTGGCACCGTGATAGCAAAGAATGGATCAATTCCTAAAAATAAAAATATGGAAATGTAAATCAAATGATATAACAATAAAATTAAAGTGATATAAAAGTTTTCTGGTGATGAATACTGGAAATATATGTTGATTTATTTTAACATAATCTTATTCCATTATCCTACAAGTGGATGGCTTAAAACACTGTTTCTAACCTGTGATTGGATAAAATAGCTTTTCTCAATTCATTATAATCTGTGTGAATCGAAGTTCCAAAGTAAAGGTGATCATTGTCTATTTCCCCATCAGATTTGTCTTTATCAAATAGGTAGACTTTGGGACAGAGATGATCAGAAGCCCCTGACAGGAGATGAGCTTGGTCCCCAACCCTCCAATCCATCTAGGTTTTAATCATCTACAGCAGGGGTTCCCAGTCTGGTGTCCACGGACCCCCTTGCTTAATCGTATTGGTCCATGGCTTTAAAAAAGGTTGGGAAACCCTTGATCTACAGAAACACTAATGAAATGCATATGTGCACTAGGTCTTATATTGCAACAGAGGCAATGGAAGCCTAACTATGCCTAGCAAATTTATTCAAGTTCCTTGTCAGCCAAAACAGATTGGGGAGAACCCCCAAAAATAATATGTGGATTTTCAAAAGGAATTAAGCAACACGTCACACAAAATTTCACAAGAGCTCATAGAGTTGGAAATAATATATTTGCATGACTAAAGGATAGAGATAATGGGTTATAAGAGGGACATTTTCAAGATGCTAATCTGTAACTAGTTGGCACCACAGTGACCAGTACTTAAAGTTTGAAAAGTCACGTTATTATTTAAATGTAAAAAGATTGTAGCATGCCGCTGTGCAGAGGGACTTGGGAGTGCTTGTGCATAAATCATAAAAAGTTGGTTTGCGGGAGCAACAAGTTATCATGAGGCAATTGGAATGTAGGGCTTCATTGTTCGAGGGATAGGACTTAAGAGCAAGGAAGTTATGCTGCAACTGCACAGAGTACTTGTGAGGCTGCATTTGGAATTCTGCATTTGGTCTGCTTACTTAAGAAAGGATATACCGGCTTTGGAGATGGTGCGGAGATTTGGCAGGCCAATTCCTGCGATAGCCTATGAGGAGAGACTGAGTCACTGGAATTCAGAAGAATGAAAGGGGAACAGATTTAGAAACATATAAGATTATGAAAGAAGTAGATAAGATAGACAGGGAAGTTGTTTCTACTGATAGGTGAAACTAGAACTAGGGGACATAGCCTCAAGATTCAGGGAATAGATTTAGGATGGAGATGAGGCGGAACTGTTTTTCTCAGAAAATAGTGAATTTGTGGAACCTACTGTATAGGGAAGTAGTAGAGGATAGTTCACTAAATATATTTAAGACACAGTTAAATAGATTTTTGCATAGCAGGGGAATTAAGGGTTACGGGGAAAAGGTAGGGAGATGGCGGTTAGTCCATGGCCAGATCTACCAAGACCTTGTCGAATGGCGGAGCAGGTTCGATGGGCAAGATGGCCTATTCCTGTCCTATTTCTTACGTTCTTTTGAATTGTAACCAAAAGTGCATAGTATGTAGAAACAGATGGGAGGCAAGCTATATGGAGGATGTGAACAGTTTACAGAGATGTTTTCATAGGTTAAGTGAGTGGATGAAAATTTGACAAATGGAATAATGTAAAATGTGAAGTTGCTGACCTTGGAAGGCGACAGATTATTATTTAACTGGAGGGTTGCAGCACGAATGGATTTGGGAGTTGTAAACATGAAACACAAAGCTAGCATAGTGATGTTAAAGGTAATCAGGAGGACTAATGAAAGGCTGGTTTTCATTTGAAGGAGGCTGGTGTATAAAGATAGGACAGTCTTACTATTAATTTATAAGCACAATTGAGACCATATTTAATGTACTGTTTTGGTTTTTGTTGCCTTACTTAAGGAAGGTACATTTAGAGGCAGTTCAGAGAAAGTTCACAATGATAATCCTGGGTGTGGAGGGAATATCTTAATGGAGAAAGGTTGAACAGGTTGGATTTGTACTACTGGAGTTTAGAAGAATGAGAGGCAACCTTTTGAAACAAATAAAATACTTAGAAGATTTAAAGATGTAAATGCTGGAGGATGTTTACCTCATGAGAAAGCTTAGGATCAGAAGATACAATGTGAGAATAGGGAGGCATTGATAAATACTCAGACAAGAAAGAACTTCTTGTCACAAGGATGTCTTTGGAGGTTTTTCAGATTAGCCTTATTTGTCACATGTACATTGAAACATCGAAACATACAGTGAAATGCATCGTTTGCATCAACAACCAACACAGTCGAGGGTTGAGCCTTCAAGTGTCATTGGTAGCATGCCCACAACTTAATTAACACTTACCACCCCATCCATATTTGGAATGTGCAGGAAAACTGGAGCATCCGGAGGAACCCATGTGGTCACAAGAAGAACGAACAAACTCTTTCCAGACAGTGGCAGGAATTGAATGCTGATCTCCCAGCTGCTGCGGTAAGCTGTTATACTAATCACTTGACTACCTCGCCACCCTTTCTGGGGCAAGGATACCCTAAGAAGCCATGGCAGCTGAATCTTTAAGCAATAAATACTGAGATAGATGCATATCAGGAATCAAAGATCGTAAGGAGAGGCAGAGAGTGGATTAAGGAAAGTTCGTCCGGCCGAGATACTGAATGACAGAGCAGGTTCGAAGGACCAAATGGTGTACTCTTGTTCCTATTTCTTATGATCTCAAGGTTTTATAGAACCTAAAAGCAACAAACCTTAAGATGAATTTTGGAAGATCTTAATTGTATTTGATGCTTTAACATTCACTTGTGCTTGTCCAAAACCATAATCTAAATGTTGATGGGTATTATATTCATATAAAGGGGCACATAGTTGGGATGTGATCTTTCTAGTCTGCTTCACTTGGAAACTGTTACAAGGATGTGCAGAGTGAGATTTGGAGACCTCAAACACTATAAGAATTTTAAAACCATAGGCAAAAAACAAAATTATTTTCATTCCATTATCATGTGTGACGCCAAGCAGAGTTACCGGACAATGATGTTAATGAGAGAGGTAATGGAAGACAATGAAGAAACATTCAAAATGCTGATGAGAGAGAAGGAAGAGATTAACGAGAAAGAAACACAATTCAGATATTGACAGACCGGTTGCTTTGAACCTGAACTGTTTGAAGTTTGATGGACAGGTGATACCCCAGCGGGGGGATAAAAGGAGCAGATTTGCTAAGGCACGGGACATGCCACGAGACTCTGGGAAGAGCAGTGTGCCCCCACAAGTTGGTGGAAGTTTGGAGCTCTGGTTCGCGGGAACCGACCAGAGGCTCACAGGGCGTAAAGGTACGATCGGTGGGAACCTGGGGTGTGTGTCCACCCTGGCCTGGGTGCCGGGTTCACCGTGGAAGAACGATCGTATCCGGAACGGAGGGGTCACAGTCGATGACCACAGCGGGATAGAAGACATCAAAGGGTCTGCCCGAAACCAACTGCGAAGACATCCAAAAGGTCTGCCCGAAACCAAATTGCATCTCCCACTCTCTCTCTCTCTCTCCCCAACAGTACAACAACAGCGATTACTGCGAACTGCACTAAACTGAACTGAACTCTGCGTCACTTAAGACTGATCATTTTACCCCCAGACTGCGATAGAGCTTGGTTGATTCCTATTACCTTAGTTCTGTGTATATGTGTGCATTATCATTGCTAACCTGTTACATTTATATCCTTACGATTAGTGTACTGTATTATTTATTTCTTTAATAAAACTTTATTAGTTCCTAGTAATCCAGACTCCAACGAGCGTTCCATTTCTGCTGGTTTGGCAACCCAGTTACGGAGTACGTAACACCATCAAAAAAATAAAGGCCTACCATAATAATTCTAGTCTGCTCCTTAAAACAGATGATAACTCTGGAAGCTTTAGAATTAAAATTTGAAATATATTGTATGTATAAAACATCTGTGAAATTTTAGATTTGTCATTGTTGATGGAAGATAAATTCTGAACTGAAATTAAAGAATCGGATGAATATGTCCTCTCACCTGCTGTACAGATTTTCCCATGGGTGAACCAGCATGCTGCATCTGTTTTTGGGAGGACTCCATTGGGAAAGTGAATTACTTTCCCTGTTAACTGTAGTATATCCGTTTCCATATCTACAAGGTAAGTGTGATGCAGTTCATCTCCTTCACCATCAGTGTCCAGGATTACATAATCAGCAAAGCTTTCTCCGTTTTCATTGGTCCAGATTCTTTGGTTAAAGCCTTCAAACCTGATGTTTTTGGAAAACTTTGCTATGTTGCTGCCGGAGATCCAAGCTCCGTGCTTTTTATTGTTGTGCATAGCTTTGGCAAGAAAGTAGATTGCATTGTAGATTGTTCCAAACAGAGGTGACACCTGGTGAGCAAGAATAAACTGCTTGAAAGACGTTCCTATTTTCAAATCCTCTGTTAGTAGTGGGATGCAATTAAATGATGATAAGTTTGCATTCCCAATTTCCATTGAGAATGTGGCCACAGGGATTTATAAAGGTTAGAAATATGGATTGAACACATCATTGTACAACTCATATTCTGAGTTCTTTTTATTTATTATTCTGTTTGCACAGATTGTCTTCTTTTGAACTTTGGCTGTGTACGGGGTCTTTCTTATTTTTATGTTAAATTTTAAATGGCTTCTTTGTTATGTTATACTGGGGAATGCTGAGAAAGTCTCTAGCTAGACAGTTGCTTGGGTTAATACAGACAGCAGGGTGCTATTAACCAATGGGTGGTCATGTATCGTTTTGTTTTCGGATACCATGCTGTATCATATGACTGGGGACGGGGTTTTTGGCGGGGAGTCAGAGGAGAGACGGGGAGTCGGGGGAGAGACGAGGAGTCGGAAGAGAGACGAGGAGGACGGCGGACAGGGGTTTTTGGCAGGGAGTCGGAGGAGAGACGGGGAGTCGGAGGAGAGACGAGGAGGACGGCGGACGTGCGGAGAGGCTCCGGTCGATCACTTCGGGTGGTCCCGAGCCGTGAGTCGACAGGATCCAGGTGGTCGTCAGGAATCGATTGAGCTCCAACGGTTGCGTGTGAAGAACTTGGACTTTGATAAGTCTGGCGCCTTTTTTTCATTACTTCCTTTTCTGTATCGAATTTATATTAATGTCATAGAATTAGTAATATCTATAAAGTGTACTTGGTAAAACGTACTGGGTGTGCTGGCTGATGATCGATGTTTGGGATTGATTCGGGCAGCAACCGACTCAGTGGGAAGCATTCAGGCAGGTGCTGGGTGGGATTTCCCCTAGACATATACGAGCCAATATAACTGAGCATTACAGCTGTATGTCAGTCTTTGTATATGTGGAGGGTTTCATCAATATTGTATTTCTACGTTCTACTGTGAAAGCATTCAAGAAAATGAATCTCAAGGTAGTATATTAGTGACACATTTACATACTTTGAAAATAAATTTACTTTGAACTCTGAACTTTGAAAATAATTCATGAATTATATGTACATGCCAGGATGCAGTTATATCATATAGAAATATGGAATTTATAACATAGAAGAAGACCACAGGTTCAAAAAGAGCTATTCAGAATTTCAAACTAATCTTTCTTCTCAGTTCTCAGTCTACCGCACATAAAATATGCACTCAGGCTCTCTTAAGTATGAATCACACACAAAATGCTGGAGGAACTCAGCAGGTTAGGCAGCTTCTATGGAAATGAATAAACAGTCGACCTTTAGGGTTGAGACCCTTCAGCAGGACTGGAAAGGACGGGGGAAGACACCAGAATGAAAAGGTAAGGGGAGGGAAAGGAAGATAGCTAGAAGGTGATAGGTGAAGCCAGGTTGATTGGAAAAATAAAGGGCTGGAGAAGAAGAATGCCCAGAGTTTTTATTTCCGCTGTACTTTCAGGTAAGTGGTCCTAAAACTGCTCCTTGAATGAATGCAACTTGCTTTAAATTAGTACTTTTAGTTCCTAACTCTCTGCTATGGGAAATTTCTGGTTTATCATGCATTCCAATTTGATGCACCCTTATTAAATCTTCCGTTAGTATCCTCTGTTATGAAGAAAATAACCCAGTTGAGCCAATCACTCTTCATAGTTAACCACTTTCAGCCTGAGCAACTTCTTCATAGTTCCTCTAAACCATATCCTGATGCCAACACATCTTGGACTGTGGTGAGCAGAACTGTAGAAACAAACTAGCAATGGCTAAATAGATACTTAAGTAGATCTATAAGTACTCATTGATCTCACGACATATGTTTTGTCCAATATAAGAAAATACACTGTACGTCTTCTTAATTTGAAGTACATCTTATTTGCTGATCTGTGCATCTATTCTCCAAGTTTGTTTTTCCTTTGACTTGGCTGCTTCCATAGCCACATTCTTCTCTAGTTTAGAGTTTATTCTTCCAGGAGTTCCTCCAGCATTTTGTGTGTTTTGCTCTAGATTTAATTTGCCATTTTTCTGGATCCCTTCCTCACCATCTGCTACATAACTTAATTTTTTTATCATCAGCAAATTTCATGGTCCAGGACTGATTCCAATTAAGATCATAAGGCAGAAGTAGAATTTGGTCATTCAGCCCATCACTCAGCCTGCTCCCCATTTCATCACTGTTGGCTTACAATCCCCCTCAACCCCATTCTCCTGCCTTGTCCCCGTAACCTTTGAAACTATTACTAATATGCTTTCAATACACCCAATGAATTGGCCTTCACAGCCATCCATGGCAATGAATTTTACAGATTCACCACCCTCTGGCTAAAGAATCATCCATAAATACATTGAACAATCATTGACAAATACTTCAAAAAGCAAACAACCTAGCACTGAGCCCTGCAGGACCCCTCTGCAAACAACCTTTCAGTTGTTTGAACCAGTGCCCATTAATACTCTTTGCTTCCTGCGAATGACTCGGACTTAGACCCAATGTGGGTGTGATGCGTCAGTGTGCAGTATGGCACCTCTTCAAACCTAGTTTAGATTTTCCACTAATTTGACCATGTTGTATGTACTGCTTTCGTTCTCAAAAACCACAAAGATAACTTTCCTGCAATAAACCCATAGTATCATTAATGAAGCAACACACATCAAAGTTGCTGGTGAACACAGCAGGCCAAGCAGCATCTGTAGGAAGAGGTGCAGTCGACGTTTCAGGCCGAGACCCTGAAACGTCGACTGCACCTCTTCCTACAGATGCTGCTTGGCCTGCTGTGTTCACCAGCAACTTTGATGTGTGTTGCTTGAATTTCCAGCATCTGCAGAATTCCTGTTGTTTGCGTATCATTAATGAATCCCTGTCTTTCAAAATGAAAAGTTCCCTCAGATATTTTTCTCTATTAGTTTACCCACCATTAATGTTGGGTTGACCAACCTATTACTGTGTCATTTTTTAATTGTGGTAGAATGTGATAACTTTTTCTCTGCACATTCTTGGTTTTAACGTTCAGGTCACAGATGATCAAACAGAATGATACGACTGTACAAAGGAAATACGATTTAACAGTTAAATGAAGCAGACATTGTCGTTTTTGAGTCCAGAAATGTAGTAATTTCAGATGTAGTTCTAAAGGATGTCTCAACTTTCAACTCAGGAAGCAAAGCAAATTCCTCCAAATATTTAATTTTCATTGTCAGTAAGAAAGCAGGATTGACTTCAGGGTTTTGAATCAGTAGGAATGATTAAATAATTTTCTGAAATGTGTGGTTCCACTAAACCATGAAAAAACGTTTGGGCAAGGCACCTGAATTAGTTAAACCCCCATCACACTTCATGGTCATCAGTAAAACAGGGGAGATGGCTATAAAATTTAAAGAAATATAAAACTTGAATTTCAACAGTACCTGTTCAGGGTTCAAGTGAGTTGAAATTTCCTGCTTTTTCACACGTTCCTGAAATGCCTGATGAAATGACATTCTTGTAGAATCCATCGTGATGGTCAGCACTGAGTCATAAGCCTTCTGCAGCTTGGAGTTATTCACCAGCACTGGGTAGGGAGTCCTTTCGTACGGGAGGCTGTATAGAAGAGTATCGTATGGTACAAAGATATAACTGCCATCGGTCATCTGCATGTCATGGGCAACTTCCAAAATCTGTTCCTGAACCCTGCCTCCAATGAGAACTGAATGCATGCACATGATGATCACTGAAAACACACAGAAAAATAGTATTATGAAAGTATTATCATAGGTTAAAGATTTGTTATTTATTTTATTGTCACAAAAGGTATTTTATCTTTCAAACACCACATATTTATTACTCAAATTTGATCATCTTATACAGTTCTATGCAATGCTTGGTTCACTCTCAATATAAGACTGATATAGTTAGCCAATTGCATCCAACTTTCCTCGTATTGTGAAAGGCTGAATGTCCAGGGTAGAAACACTTCTAAAACTATCAAGAATATGTTGTCACCTGTGGCTTAGTTAGATCACTCTTTGCTTCAAATAAAACAGTTCCAGTTTAATTCTGACTCAGAGACATGAGTGCATAAATTGCTAGGCAAGTACTCTGGTAAAGTATTAATGCAGAGTTGTCTATTAAGTGACCAGCATTCCATTAAATGTGCTTTCTCAGGTAGCTGCAAAGGATGCCATAGGACTGATTTATGGAAAAGTAGAGAAGGTTTCTTTGATAACTCGATGATACTTATGTCTCAATCAAATTTTCTAGAACTGTTTATGTGATTATCTTACACTACTTGCATCCATAAACCAGTAACTGAATTTCCTACAATACATAACCTTTTCACTGGTTGTGCTAAAGTGATGCATTGAAAAGTGGCAATAGAAATGCTTAATTTCCTTTTGAGAAAGGAGAATTAGGGAAGCTCTCCTCAGTGTGTACCCACACCTCAAGGACTGCAGCAATTGAAGAAGGCTGCTCACCACCACCTTCCCATGGGCAACCAGGAATAGGAATTAAAGGTTGGCTCAGCCTGCGAAGCCCACATTGTTGGGATGAATATAAAAAAGGGATGTTTCAAAGCATGAATTATTGCATCTTGCTACCAAACCAAATACATTGGGGGTCTGCGATAGAATGTATTGAAGCAGAAGTTGGGAGAATTTTTTAAGTATAATTCAGTGAAAATGCACAAAGAATCAGAGCTTCTAGGAGGGTTTATAGGAAGCAAAAAGAGAAAAAGTGGAAGAAAAGAGAATAAGTTTTAGCTTTATCACTACTTTACTGGGTGATGGCCAGTTCAGGTAGAAAATGATGAGACTTGTTCATTTAATTACAAGGGAACTGTTGATGCCTTGCAATAGGCCAGTGCCACAATCGTTGTTACTACCAAACAACCAGCTAGCACTAAAAATTAGCTCTGCAGGCATGACGTTTCAGACCTTTGGGATTAATCATTACTGAATTTTTTAAGTGGCTGATTTTATTTTATTTTTCTGTCTTTTTAAAATCTCTCACTTCCTTTTTCAATTCTACTTTCATTTCACTGTGTATGATATTAACAAGATCTGGAACAAAAACACAAAGAGGGAACTTTCTTTCATTGATTGAGGTATCAAGTATGAGATTAGGGAGTTTCTGTTAGTTAAAAATAAATAAACAGCATCAGCTGAAGTTATGTGTACTGTTCCGTTCACCACAATATGGGAAGGATGTGATTCCCAAGAGGAAGTATAAAGAAGTTTTATGAAGTTGTATGAAGATGATGCCACAACTGGAGAATTTTAGGTCTGGGGAAAGTTTAGTCAGACTGGACACTTTTTCTTTTGAAGGCTGAGAGGAGATTTCCATCCTGGCTGTGGTCTCTTTTTGCTGCTGCCATTGGGACGAAGGTCCCACACCACCAGGTTCAGGAACTGTCATTACCCTTCAACCATCAGGCCTTTGAACCAGCATGGGTAACTTCACTCACCTTGACCCTGAACTGATAACCTTTGTACTCACTCTCAATGATTCTACAACTTATGTTATCATTATTTATTTATTTTTGTGTTGGTACAGTTTGTCTTCTTTTGCACATTGATTGCTTGTCAGTCTTTGTATATAATTTTTTCATTATTCTTTGTTCTACTGTGAATGCCTGCAAGAAAATGACTCTCAGGGTAGCTTCTGGTGACATTATGTACTTTGATAAAAATTGACTTTGAACTTTGAATAGTGAGATTTAGTTTAAAAGAAAAGATAGAAAGTAACTATTCACATTGGGGTGGCAGGGTAACGTAGTGGTTTGAACAACACTTCGTAGTATCAGCGACACTGGTTCATTTCTCACTGCTGTCTGTAAGGAGTTTGTACTTTCTACACGTGACCGCATGGGTTTCCTCCTGGTGCCCTGGTTTCCTCCCACAGTCTTGGTCAGTAGGTTAATTGGTCATTGTGAATTGTCCTGTGATTAGGCTAGGCATATCGGGGGTTGCTGGGTGGTGTGTCTTGATGGGACAGAATGGCCTGTTTCATACTGTGCCTCAATAAATCAATAAGTACATAATAGATAAATACTTAACCAGGGGGCTGTAGTACGGAGTTAAGGAGTGGGATAATACTGGCTAACGCTTCTTTTGTCAGCATATATACTTTGAGCTGAGTTCCATGATTCTGTGTTACATTTCTTGATTTAACCTTTTCTGGTGAAAGAGGTGGTTTCCACCTTATTCAGTCATACAGTTCTTTCTCTATACTCTGGTGCATTCTACGTATGGGATACGGGTGTCACGGTAGCGTAGCGGTTAACGCGATGCTATTACAGCTTGGGGCGCCAGAGTTCTGAGTCCAATCCCGGCATTCTCTGTAAGGAGCTTGTACGTTCTCCCCATGGAATGCATGGGCTCCCTCGTTTCCTCCGGGTGCTCCGGTGTCCCTCCACAGACCAAACATGTACCTGTTAGCGGGTTAATTGTTCATTGCAATTTGTCCCGTGATTAGGCTCGGGTTAAATCGGGGTTGGCGGTCAGCACTACTCAAAGGGCCAGAAGGGCCTGCCCCACACTGTATCACTAAGTTAATGAATTAATTAAATTGATGGTGTGTGTCACACACAGGCTGATCTGCATTGATTGTCCATCTATCATTTCCCCCTGAGAAGACTTTGAACGTCACAATGTGAGCTTGGAAGAACAATAAAATGGAAGTGATACGAATTGTTTCATTCTTCAAGGAGAGAGCTTAACTTTATTTATCGCATGTACATCGGAACATAGAGTGAGGTGCGCCATTTGCATCAAATCAAATTAGCGTGGGTTGTGCTGGGCACCATACTTCCAGAGCCAACATACCATACCCACTAGCCACTAACCCTAACCTGTGTGTCTTTAGGATGTGGGTGGAATCTGGAGCACCTGGAGGAAACCTCGCAATCACGGAGAGAGCATACAAACTCTTTATAGACAGCTGTGGAAAGAGAACCCCAGTCTTACAGCTGGCACGGTAAGGCATTACGCTGACCTGTGCCACCTCATCCAGCAACCAGGAAAAGGTACATTGAAGAACTGAGCAGTGCTGTAAATTTGCACAATCCTTCGCTGTCAGGGATCAGCGCTGTCCTAATCAGTAGAGTACGCATTGTAAACCTACACTGACTAGTTCAACTGCAGACAAAAATCCATACGTACTGCGAAGTTTGTCAAGAGATTTTATTTTCTCCA
Source organism: Mobula birostris (assembly GCF_030028105.1). Taxonomy (NCBI): domain Eukaryota; kingdom Metazoa; phylum Chordata; class Chondrichthyes; order Myliobatiformes; family Myliobatidae; genus Mobula; species Mobula birostris. Next base: position 121,865,852 of record NC_092379.1, on the reverse strand, counting down.
GAGCTTTTCTGATCGCTGCCGGTTCTTTGGCCACTGGCAACACAATTCGCACAGGCAAGCCTTGTTTCCTGAGAGCACTAGCCAGGTTCACAGCGGTATTCACCCAGATGTCTTCAGCTGATGAGACGATGGCCACATGTGCCCACCTGAAGTATTTCATCACCTTGAAGAGAACGTGTGCTGGAGATGGCAAAGTTCGCACAAACGTTGGGTAATTTATGGCATCATCCAATTCGTAATTAACACAAGCCCATGAAAATATAATCCTATTCCAGTTTTTCCCCAGAAGGGAAGCTGCATCACAGTAGCCTGGATTCACTGGGCCAATGAATCCAGATGCCATATATGAATAGTCAACAAAAGTAACTAATGCTTTGGAGGTTTGACAGTCTTCATTTAATATCACATAATCTAAGTGGTTGCCGAGACTTAAGGAAGAATCTTTGTTGATTTGATCAACAGCCAATTGAGCAGCAACATCTGGAAGAGCTTTGGCAAAAATAGGGTCACATGCCCAGGGCCCAATGACCCCCACCTTGTATGTCAAACAGTGCACAGAACAAGGAAAGGTTAGTGCAAACAGAACGGTCCAATAAAATTGAAATGGGGGCAAAGTATAGGATGCAAACTTTTGGAGCTTTTCCTTGTTAATCCAAAAGGGGTGGCTTGATAACTTCAACGTGACACTATAGAGGTAGGAGGAACACTGAAACATGGTTATCTTACAGCAGTCCAGACTACCAATAGGAAGATGCATTCAAAGCTTAGTCCAAACTCTTTCAGAAATACTTGCACTTAGTCCAAATTCTTTTAGAAATACTTGCAGTGTCCTGCAAAAGAAAAATAGACACAGGTTTTATTCTAAACACAAGAGATTCTGCAAATGCTGGAAATCTAGAGCAACACGCACAAAATGCTGGAGGAACTCAGCAGGTCAGACAGCATCTATGGAGAAGAATACACAGTCGACATTTTGGGCCATGACCCTTCATCAGGACTGGAGAGAAAGGGGGAGGAAGCCAGAATAAGAAGGTGGGGAAGGGGAGCTGGCAGTTGATAGGTGAAGCCAGGTGAGGGGGTAGGTGGAGGGGGCACTAAAATAAAGCTGGGTGCTGATAGGTGAGAAAGGAAAGAGGTTGAAGAATAAGAAATCTGATAGGAGAGGTCAGTGGACCATGGGAGAAAGGGAAGGAGGAGAGGCACCAGAGAAGATGATGGACAGGTTAGGACAAGAAAAGAAGTTAGAGTGCAGCCAGAATGGAGAAAGTTAAAAGGGAGAAGAGGAAGGAAGAGAAGTTACCAAAAGTTAGAGAAATCGATGGTGTAACTACAAAACATTAAACTAATTCAAAGGAAGACATGGGAATGTGGGTCTAGGTTCATGTTTACTTTAAGCGAGGTGCGTGCATAATCACATGGTAGTGTGATGACATATGCAATTCACATATTTTTACATATAACCTGCGATGAATTACTTAAATGCATAAGAATGCTTAATCAAATAATATACATACAAGATTATTCAGATATTACTGAAATGTTAAATACACAACAGTGTTCATGCCATCAGATTGGAGGCTACCAACTTGAGGTAGCTTATTCTTCCCATGAACATTCATTCATTTTCATTTATCCTTGAATATACATTTTGACATTACAATGTCATTGCTCTTCTCTGTTTAAATACACTTCCCGACATGTCTTCACTAAATCTTACCTCTTCGCTCTGCTCAAATCAGTGACTTGATCCAGGCAGCTAAATCACTGATGAAGAGGCACACTGGAGGGAGTACATTGTGGCAACTTTGCTCATTTATAATGAAGAAAACGTCTTTGTTTAAGTACTGTGATTGCCGTTTTTGGCTTATACAGCACTGTGCAAAAAGTCTTAGGCACATACATATAGCTAGGGAGCCTAAGACTATAGCAATTTAATGTATTGCACTGTACTGCCGCTGCAAAAGAAGACAAATTTCATGACCTACGTGAATCAGGATCGGAATCAGAATCAGGTTTTTTATCACCGGCACGCGACATGAAATTTGTTAACTTAGCAGCAGCAGTTCAGTGCAATACATAATCTAGCAGAGAGAGAGAAAAAAATAAAATACAACATAATAAATAAACAAGTATATCAATTACGTATATTGGATAGATTTTTTAAAAATGTACAAAAACAGAACTACTGTATATTTAAAAAAGTGAGGTAGTGTCCAAAGCTTCAATGTCCATTTAGGAATCAGATGGCAGAGGAGAAGAAGCTGGTCCTGAATCGCTGAGTGTGTGCCTTCAGGCTTCTGTATCTCCTACCTGATGGTAACAGTGAGAAAAGGGCATGCCCTGGGCACTGGAGGTCCTTAATAATGGACACTGCCTTTCTGAAACATGATAAACGTGATTCTGAAATAGGTCTCTATTGTGGACTGAAAGTGGGAAGGGGGCAGGGAGAAGGGAATCATTATTTAGAGCGGGAAGCATCAGAGAGACATCCTGTAATGATCGATAAACCAATTATTTGGAATTAAGTGGCCTTTCCTGGTATCTTAGGGCTGGGTGTGTCTACAACCACACCAGCCCCCACACCTGGCACTTCTTCTCTGCCATCTGTCCCACATCCCTCCTGTGGCGCTCCACCCTCACCTTTCCCAACATCCTTTGCTCCCACTGGATTTACAATCCCACTGTCCACTCCACGTTGACAAATGCAGTACTGTGCAAAAGTCTTAGGCACCCTAGCTAAATAAATATGCCTAAGCTTTTTAATGGAAGTAGAAATAGGAACCCAGCTTTCATTGAAACACCTTTTCAATTCATTTTTTAACATCTCAAAACTAATATGATCCATACTTCCTTCTCTTTATGTTCCCCTTCTAACCATTTAGGCTCTTAAAATTCTAATTCAAGCGTCACCCAATGACCGTTTCTTCAATTTATCTCTGTCTGTTTCCTACATTTTTTGACTTTTCTCCTGCACATGATTACACTCCAAAATTTATTACTCAAGCTCAGTGCAAAGTATTGCATTGGTACCACAAATGATTCTCTTGCAACCTTTGATCATTTCTATTCATTCAATTGGATTAGTAAACTTAAATTTGGTTAAAATCGATGAAGTTATAAAGATAGTCTCCAATACAAGGAAATGGCAAAACTAAATCTATGTAAAGATCTGTGCAAAATCCATGTGCCAGATTATCCACATATTTTGCAGCTGGATACACCAATTATGCTGTCCAACTGACATTGCGAAAACACTGTACACTGAAGATGCCTTGCACACTGTATAACTGAATACACAGAGGAAACGATCTGCAGCAAAATGAAAACGCCGAAACTTAAAAGTGGCAGGCTGAAATTAAATATCAAATTGAAACATTGTCATTCTGTTTATTTATATTCTAATTGTAATTCCAACTAAACTAAAACCCATATCCACAATTAACTGCACAGCCTCTTGTAACAATAACAAAGCTGGATTAATCAACCAATTCAATAATCTACAACATATTTCTTTTTGTTATTTATTAATATTGTTTTCAGTGGCTTTTAAAATATTGAATATTTCTTTTTGTTATTTATTAATATTGTTTTCAGTGGCTTTTAAAATATTGAATATAAAATCAAACTTACCTATTCTAAGGCGATGAAGTGAGTCTGCTGTTTCTCCTCATTCTCAGTTTAACAAGGTCTAACACCTCAGATGATGATCTGATTAAATTCTATTACATTAGATTTCCTAACACCTTGAGCCATTCAACAATACTAAAATAGATTCCTCATTTGTGTTATCTTTCTTATACCTATCTAAAACATATATCCATAAAATGCAATCGCAAAGAGAAAAGGAAACCTCATTAGTTATCACAGATGGCAGTTTCTGTTCTGAATATAAATTAGCAAATACTTTACATGAATGTGTACCAAAGCTGTGTAAGTCAATGACCTTAAGATTAAGTTCAGTTGCATAGCAATGCTAAGTCTCTGAGCAAGACAACAGGATAAATATAATTAATAAACATGATGGATCAGTGAATTTACTCCAGGTAATTAAAGGCGCTGCATCAACTCTTAGATCACAGTAAACACGAGGAATTCTTCAGATGATGGAAAGCCTTGACGAAGGGTCTCGGCCCGAAACCTCGACTGTACCTCTTCCTAGAGATGCTGCCTGGCCTGCTGCGTTCACCAGCAACTTTGATGTGTGTTTCTCAGATCACAGTTGCAGCTTGTGTCCACTAGATGGGTCTATCAAATAAGTTTCCTAAATCTATTTCCATCATGAGTGTCCAAATAACTATTAACCGTGTCAAATGCCACAGCTGTTGTTTTATAAAACAGCCATCCAGATTTTCAACTTGCAGAATAATTGCTAAGGACACCAAAAATGTAAAACCAAATGCCATTCAGCATTGGATCCTTGCCAGGTCCATGCAGAACAATCCTATCAGTCCTTATTTCTCCTCCAGCAATCACTCTCCTTCTACATGCCCATTAAATAGATACTACTACCACCTTACCTATACCAGGAGTAATTTAATAAAGCTAATGAAACTTGTCATTGTATCTTGAGATATAGGGGTAGATACCAGAGCAACAGGATGGGATCACAGGGAGGAAGAAGTTCAAGCTCTACACAGAACGCACTGGAGTTCAGAAAATATCCCAAGTTGTTGGAGCCATGAGACACCGACTGTTGCACCATTGTGCCACTAGTGTATGCAAATGTACCCTTGGCAGCTAAAAGTGTTGTGTGGCACGGCTTGTTACCTTGTTGGACTGGATACCTCTGTTCGTTGATTTTAACGAAGGATATTCTGTACATAGAATTCTCTACCGATGCTCCTTGCACTTTGCAATCAACAACACTTAACAACAAAGATGGAATATTATTACATGAGCGAGTAGCAGGGCGTAATTCAGTACAAAGGAAATTCGAGAGAGGAATTCACTAAACAGAGTTGTGCTAATGGCAGGCAATGGACATGGTGAGCTGAAGAAATATAAGTTGCCTCAACCAAATACAGTGCAAGTGGGAAAAAGTTGCCAAAGTTCTAGGCAGAGGGAATTGTGGCCTGATATGACCATAAAGTTAAAATTGTTACTCATGATAAGGCCAGAGATGTATGTTGATAATGTAGTGTATTTAATATTTCAGTAATATTGTAAATATATTGTTTGAGTAAACATTCTCTGTTTGTTTACATAATTCATTATGGGTTATATGTACAAGTACGTGAATGGCATACGTCATTATGCCACCACATCATATGTGTGAGCCTCACTAAAGAAAAGACTAATTATACAAGTATTCTGGGCTTCCATGTTTTTTCTTTTGATTAGTTTCTAAATTATAAAACATAATAGTGGTGATGAAGTAGGTTTGAAATGAATCTGAGACAACTACCTACATGTTGAAGTGCAGCACATTTTGTTCTTTGGAAGGGACAGACAGAGAGAGGGAGCGAGGGAGAGAGGGAGGGAGGGAGGGAGGGAGGGAGGGAGAGAGGGAGGGAGGGAGGCATAGAGGGAGGGAGGGAGGGAGGGAGAGAGGGAGGGAGGCATAGAGGGAGGGAGGGAGAGAGGGAGAGAGGAAGGGAGGGAGGGAGAGAGGGAGGGAGGCATAGAGGGAGGGAGGGAGAGAGGGAGAGAGGAAGGGAGGGAGGCATAGAGGGAGGGAGGGAGAGAGGGGAGAGGGAGAGAGGGAGAGTGGGAGAGGGGGAGAGAGAGGAAGAGAGAGAGAGAGAGAGAGAGAGAGAGAGAGAGACATTTGAGTTTTTTAAAAAAAGCACAGCACGTGTTTTTTTGCCGGGGAGAAAGATGAATTTAAAAAAGGGCAGAAAATGAATGAAATTCACAGCCTCATAAGCAATAAGTCCAGGATGATAATGATAATAAGAATATAAGCAGAAATAGCTGGCTACATTGGAAAAATAAATACGTTTGATTGCAGAACAGATAACTGGTTGAGCAATATTTTGAAGCAAATGAAGTAGCCAATGAAAAGCAAGTGTCTGTTTTTCTGCAAGTAATAGATGGAAAAGCATAAAGCTTGCTTAGATATTTGACTTCTCCAACTAAACTACCTGGAATGAGCTTTGCAAATATCATGAAAGTAATGCAGAAATATATAGAATCAAAACCATTGTTGATTGCAGAATACTTTAGGTTTCATAAGCTTACATGGCTGAAATGAAGAAATTGCCCGAGCCTTTTCAGTTCAGTAATGGGTTTAAGGATGCACTGAGAGATCATTTGGTCCGTGGAATCTTACAGCAAGTCATTCAAAAATGGCTTCTAAATGAAGCAGATTTTAAAAAAGCAGTTGAAATTACTGAATCAATGGAAGCATTAGCCAGAAACACAAATAGGTTGCTGCCAGTAATGTAAGTGAGCGTGGACAAAATTGCAACATCTAAACAGAAAACCGCCTGGCTGAACAAATTGTGTTACCACTGTGGCAGAGGCTCACATACAGCAGACCAATGCAATTTTAAAGGTGAAATCTGCAGAAAATGCAACAAAGTAGGACACGTACAAACAGAACGCTAGACAGACAAAATAAAAGGACTGCACAGGGAAGAGAAAAAGATAAGAAGTCAAGTTGCAGTTTCAAAAAGAGCACGAATCTGCATGCTGTCGATGAAAAATCTGATAATGATGAGAGTGACACAGAACTGAGTAATCTTGAGATATACCATGAGAAAACTAACGAGAGACGAGCAATGTGACTTATACCAGAAGTGAATGGTAAAGAAATTAAAATGAAATTGCACACTGGCTCAGCTGTTTCAGTTATTTCACAAAATGAGTTTGAATGGCATTTCAAAGATTCTGAACTGAAGCCTGCTGATATCCAACTAAGAACTCATACCGGAGACAAGAAAGCTCCAGTGGGAATGACATTCATAACGGTGAAATACAACAACCAACAAGCCACATTGGACTTGTATGTGGTTGAAACAGGAGGGCCCGCATTGTGGCCCATGATTGGCTGAGCCAACTACAACTTGATTGGAGATGCAGCCACATTTTTTGCATGTCATATCCCCTGAAAGAGAGTCCATTGAAAGTGAATTATGAAAGGCACTGGATAATGTCACAGCAGTGTTCAAGGATGGCACTGGAAGACCCAAAAATATCAAAGGTAAAACAGTGTTAAATGAAAATGCCACATCCAAGTTTTACAAAGCCTGTTCAGTTCCTTATACCATCCATGATAACGTGGTCAATGAGCTGGATCGCATGGAGGCTGAGGGAATTCTTACCAAGGTTGAGTGGAGCCCATGGGCAACGACAGTGGTCCCAATAGCCAAGAAGAATGGATCTGTCAGGATCTGTGGTGATGTTAAGGTTACCATCAACCCAGAACTGAAATTAGATCAACACCCTCTGCCCAGGATAGAAGATACCTTTGCAAACCTTTTTGGAGGGAAACATGCAGCAAAGTGGGCTTAGCTAACACCTACCTACAGACAGAGAAGGAAGAAGACTCCAGCATGTTTCTCACCATAAACACTGACAAAGTGATTTATCGCAATAATAGGCTTGTTTTTAGTAGAATCTGCACCTGCACTCTGGCAGAAAACTATGGAACAGGTCCTGCAAGGCTGTCCAGGCACTCAGTGTTTACCTGGATGACATCACTGTTACCAATGAGGATGACAAGGAACATCTCCAGAATCTCAAGGCAGTGTTATAAAGGTTAGAAATTTATGGGTTCAGAGCACGATGCAACAAATGTGAATTCTTTAAACCAAACATCACTTAGTGTGGTCGCACCATTGATGCACAAATATTTACAGAAGTGTGCAGAGAAAATCTCAGCAGTGTGGATGCCCCAAGGCCAAATGACGTGTCACAGTTGTCATCCTTTTTATGATTTACCAATTATTTTAACAGGTTGAAAGGTAAAAGTAAATTTGTTATTAATGTACATATATGTCATCATATACAACCCTGGGATTCATTTTCTTGCAGGCATACTCAGTAAATCCAAGAACCATAGTAGAATTAATGAAAGACTGCTGGACAAACAACCAATGTGTAAAAGACAACAAACTGCAAATGCAAACTAGAAAAACTTTAGATTATGAAGACACGCAGTCCCCTTTTATTGTCATTTAGTAATGCATGCATTAGGAAATGATACATTATTTCCGCCGGTGTGATATCACAAAAACACAGGACAAACCAAGACTGAAAAAACTGACAAAACCACATAATTATACATATAGTTACAACAGTGCTCAATACCATAACTTAATGAAGAAAGTCCGTGAGCACAGTAAAGTTCAAAGTTTCTCAAATGTCCCACATCTCACGCAGACGGGAGAGGGAAGAAAGACTCTCCCTGCCATGCTGACCACAATCCGACTCTGAGTCATCCGAAAACTTCGAGCTCTGATCAGCTCTCCGACTCCGAGTACTGAGCGCCATCTCTGTCCGAGCGATTCGACCTCTTTCTCGGTTGCCAAAAGCAGGCAAGGCCGGGGATTTTGAGGCTTACCCTCTGAAAGATTCCCGACCACACAGTAACGACAGCAGTGGACGTGCGTTTCAGAAATTTCTCCAAATGTTCCTCTGTGCTTTCACGTCCGTCTCCATCAAATCAGAAATTGTCCACGGTCCCTATTTAACAGATACGATATGATTTTTCACCGGAGAGCTGCGCACACGCGGTGCGCTGCCATCTTTTCCTCCCGCCTTTAATAATAATAATACTTAATAATATTAATAATAATAAATAAGTAAGAAATAAATATCGAGAACATGGAAGAAGAGTCCTTGAAAGTGAGTCTATTGATTTTGGGAACAGTTTAGTTCAGTAGCCTGGCAAACCTGGTTACTGTGCTCCACCCTTTGAACTTATTACAACAGATCGGGAAGAAATGCCAATGGACAAAGCAGTGTGAGGTGGCTTTCCAAAACACAAGGGAAATGGTGACACCAAGCACTCTACTCATATATTATGATCCACAGCATCCAGCGAAGCTTGTCTGTGATGTTTCACCTTAAGGCATAGGTGCAGTCATGTTCCACGGTACGTGTGATAGAAATGAATGGCTCATAGCCTGTGCATCACATTCCCTTACCGCTCCAGAGAAAAATTAGGCACAAATTGACAGAGAGGCCTTGAGTCTGGTTAGGTTTCGGGTGTAAAATGTTTCAGTCAGTATGGGACAGAGTTTACCCTCATTACTGGTGATCAACCACTGGTGTCCGTTTTCAATCCATTGAAGGGAGTTCCACTAACAGCAGTGGCAGGAATTCAGAGACGGGCCCTCTTTCTTGGAGGACACAATTACGAGATTGAATCCAAGAGGACGACTACCCTTAGAAATGCTGATGGATTGTCCCATTAGAAAAACACTCCACTTGACTCATTCTCCCTAATCTAAATCAAGTAATAGTAAAGAGGATAGCAAAAGTTCCTTCAGATGCATAAAGTGTAAAAGAGAAGCGAGAGTGCATATCAGACTGCTGGAAAATGATGCTGGAGAGGTAGTAATGGGGAAAGAGAAATGGTGGACGAACTTAATGTATTCTGCATCAGACTTCACTTTGGAAGACACGAGCGATATAATGGAAGTTCCAGGTGTCGGGGGTCATGAAGTGTGTGAAGCTACCATTACTAGAAAGAAGATTCTTAGGAATTGAAAGGTCTGAAGGTAGATAAGTCACCTGGACCAGATGCTCTACACCCCAGGTTTCTGAAAGGGGTAGCTGAAGAGATTGTGGAGGCATTAGTAATGATATTTCAAGAATCACTAGATTCTGGAATGGTTCTGGAAAACTGGGAAATTGCAAATGTCACTCCATTCTTCAAGGAGAGAGAGGGAAGAAAGGAAACTATAGGCCAGTTAGTCTGACCTCAGTAGTTGGGAAGATGTTGGACTTGATTGTTAAGGATGAGGTCTCAGGGTACTTGAAGCCACACGATAAAATAGGCTGCAGTCATCGTGCTTGCCTCAAGGGAAAATCTTGCCTGACAAATCTGTCAGAATTCTTTGAAGAAACAACAAGCAGTTTAAACAAAGGAGAATCAGTTGATGTTGTGTACTTGGATTTTCAGAAGGCTTTTGACAGGGTGCCACAAAAGAGGCTGCTTTACAGGCTACAATTCCATGGTATGACAGGAAAGGTGCTAGCATGGATAAAGCAGTGACTGACTGGCGGGAGGCAAAGGGTAGGAATAAAGGGAGCCTTTTCTGGTTGGCTGCCGGTGACTAGCGGTGTTCCACAGGGGTCCAGGTTGGGATCAATTCTTGTTAAGTTAAATGTCAATGATTTAGATGATGGAATTGGTAGCTTTGTTGCAAAGATTGGGGCTGAGAGGAAATTTGGATCAGCCATATTGAAATGTTGGAGCAGACTCGATGGGCCAAATTCTGCTCCCATGTCTTCAGGGAAACCTGAAAAGACCCTGCACTGGCTCAGGTTTATATGGCAACCCAAAATGGCTGCAATGTGAAGCAGAAGTTCCAGCTCCCCCATCATTACCAACACCAGGATGAAATTGTGCTTGAAGGGGATTGCCTTATACGCAGATTGCGTGATGTTGTACCATCCAAGCTGAGAGCTAAGGTGTTGGAGTAGCTAAATGACAGTCATCTAGGCATGGTCAAAATGAAAGCATTGGCTCGAAGCTTGGAATGGATTAGCAGATTGAGCAGCTTGCCATGAACTGTTTGAGAAGCCAACACATCCAGAAGATGCCAAGAAAAGAGACTCTCCATCCCTGGGAATGGCCAGCATTGCCTGGCAGAGGATTCATGTGGATTTTGCTGGACCATTCCTGAGTATGTCAGGAAGACGGGCCGAAGGACGACCTGCTAGGGGAATACCTCAGACAGCAGGCAGGGGACATGGAAATGGAAGTGGGTGAAGCCGAGCCAGAGGACCAGAGGCCATGGCAGGCCAAGTGACTGCACAGGATGTACCATCGCCAGATATCAGAGGTGGCTGACGTAAGAAAGTCCTACCAATGGCTGGAAATGGCAGAGCTGAGGGACAGCACAGAGGCACTGCTCGTGACAGCACAGGAACAATAAAAGCAGGGGTCTGTCACACCGGACAAGACCCAAGGTGCAGACTGTGCAAGGAATCCACTGAATCCATCGAGCACATAGTAACAGGCTGCAAGATGCAGGCAGGGACAGCACACGCTGAAAGACAAAACCAAGTTGCAGGAATTGTGTACAGGAACATCTGCGCTGAGTATGGGTTGAAACACCCGAGAAGATAGTGGAGATTGACAGAGCTAAGATCCTGTGGAACTTCCAAATACAGATTGATAAGCAGGTACTGGCCAACCAATCAGAAATAGTACTACTGGACAAGGAACAGAAGAAAGCAATAGTAATAAATGTGGCAATCCCGAATGACAGTAACATCAGGAAGAAGGAGTATGAGAAGCCGGAGAAACTCCAGGGTTTGAAAGAGCAGATAGAAAGGATGTAGAAGGTTAAAGCCAGAGTAACCCTGGTGGTGACAGGAGCACTTGGAGCTGTGACACCTGGACTGGTAGAGTGGCTCCAACAAATCCTAGGAACAACATCTGAGATCTTGGCCCTGAAGAGCGCACTACTAGGAACGGCAAGGACACTGTGCCGAACCCCTCGAGCTCCCAGGCCTCTGATACAGGACCCGAGATTGAGGAGAAAAATATACATACACACCACCCATAAGGGATGAGAAAAATACTTTAAAATATATATCTATATAGATGACTAGAGACCAACGCATTACATGTTTGAGTTGAATTGCATTCTATATTGAGTTGGAGTTTATAGCTAAAAAATGTAGTGTATTTAATGTTCCAGTAATATTTGAGTAATATTGTACCTTGAGGTGAAAGGAGGCTTAAACAATTAAACATGGGGTCTTCTTGGAGGAAAAAGAACTGGCTTTCTGTTAGATAGTATGGAGATCGAGAACAGGCAGTGCGATATAGGGCCAGGAGCTGTGGTGTAGCCACGTAGCAGTGAATGAAACATACAATTCCCAGAATAGTATATGAGTGGGTAATTCAACAAACAATTCCATGGAAGATATTACAGTATTCTTCAAGAATCATAGATTTGCAGTTCCAATGTCTGCCAGTAAATGCTAATATATCTATTTTCCCACTGGGTTAATGTACAATCAGTCAAATTTATATTCAGTGGCCAATGAGTTCCCTGCAGTATCCAGTGACCCTGTGATCTCTGTCTCAGAGCCCGAAGTCAGAGCATCTTTCAAGAGGGTAAACCCTTTCAAAGCATCAGGCCCTGATGGTGTTCCTGGTAGGGCACTGTGCCAACCAACTGGCCAAAGTGTTCAAGGACATCTTCAATCTTTCACTGCTGCAACTAAAAGTTCCCACCTGCTTCAGAAGGGCAACAATCATACTAGTGCCCAAGATCAGCGGGGCGAGCTGCCTCATTGACTATCACCTAGTTGTACTCGCATCTACCTTGGTGAAGTGCTTTAAGATCATGGACAGAATCAACTCGTGCCTAAGCAAGGACCTCAATCCTCTGCAATTTGCCTATTGCCAAATGAAGTCTACAGCAGATGTAAACTCACTGGCTCTCCACTTAGTCTTGAATCACCTGGACAACAGCAATACCTACGTCAGACTGCTGCTTATTGATTACAGCTCAGCATTCAAAACCATCATACAAATCAGCAACCTCCAAAATCTGGGCCTCCGTACTTCGCTCTGCAAATGGGTCCTTGACTTCTCATCGGGAGACCACAGTCAGTGTCAGTTGGAAAGAATATCTCCTCCTCACTGACAATCAACACCGGAGCTCCACAAGGATGCGTTCTTAGTCCACTACTCTACTCTCTCTACACCCACAACAGTGTGGCTAAGCACGGCTCATACACCGTCCATACATTTGCTGATGACACACCTTTTGTTGGCAAAATTTCAGTTGGCGATGAGGAGATGTACAGGAGCAGGATAGCTGTTGACACTCAACTCCTGTTGAGTGGCGACATGACGATAACCTTGCACTCAAAGTCAGGAAGACCAATGAACTGAATGTGGGATTCAGGAAGGGGAAGTTGAGGAAACACACACCAGTCCTCGTCGAGAGATCAGCTGTGGAAAAAGTGAGCAGTTTCCAAGTTCCTAAGTGCCAACATCTCTGAAGATCTATCCTGGACCCAACATATGGATACAATTACAAAGAAGGCACAACAGCAGCTATATTCATTAGCGTTTAAGGACACTTGGTTTGTCACCAAAGACGCTCACAAATTTCTACAGATATACCATGGAGAGCATCCTAACTGGTTGCATCTCATCTGGGGTCGGGGGGCGGGGGGCACTGCACAGGACTGGCAAAAGCTGCAGGAAGTTGCAAACTCTGCCATCTCCACCATCGGCACTAGCCTCCCCAGCATCGAGGAGATCTTCAAAAGGCAATATCTCAAAAAGGTGGCCCCTCCATCATTGAGGATCTCCATCACCCAGGACATGCCCTCTTCTCATTGCTACTATCAAGGAGGAGCTAGAAGCCTAAATACACACACACACTACACTTTACGGACAGCTTCCTCCCCTCTGCCATCAGTTTCCCAAATGGGCAAGGAACCCATGTGCACTACCTCACAACTTTTTTTTATTTTTGCTCTCTTTTTCTACTAAATTAATTTTATATATATATGTATTTGTTTTTCTTTTTGTAACTTATAGTTTATTATTATTATGTACAAACAACAAATTATGCTTAATTCTGATTCTGAGATTATGATAAAAAGTAAACTCTGAAAATATAAAAAAAACTCATGAATTTCATATCATCTAAGCTGATTTATTGCAAACTAAACTACTGAGTAAGTTATTTATGTATGATCAAAGTTGAAAGCCGAAGTCGAGTTTATTGTCATGTGCACCGTCTCATACTTGCCCAGGCGCAATGAAAAACGTACCTGCACCAGCATAATAGGCACTTAAGTATCATATTAGCGGCATTCATACAGAAGACATAAACTAAACATAAACTAAGCACAATTTGAGCAATAAAAGACACAATTGGAACAAAAAAGTCAATTTTAGTGCAAGGTGATGAAAGTGTTCATAGTATTGTTAAACTGCAGCAATTAGGGTTGTGCTAGGGTTGGGCTGTTTCCATCCAGGGGGTCAGTGTGGACGTGGTGGAGGATTACAAATACCTGGAAATACGAATTGACAATAAACTGGACTGGTCAAAGAACACTGAGGCTGTCTACAAGAAGGGTCAGAGCCGCCTCTATTTCCTAAGGAGACTGAGGTCCTTTAACATCTGTCAGGCGATGCTGAGGATGCTTTACGAGTCTGTGGTGGCCAGTGCGAGCATGTTTGCTGTTGTGTGCTGTGGCAGCAGGCTGAAGGTAGCAGACACCAACAGAATCAACAAACTCATTCGTAAGGCCAGTGATGTTGTGGGGATGGAACTGGACTCTCTGACGGTGGTGTCTGAAAAGAGGATGCTGTCCAAGTTGCATGCCATCTTGGTCAATGTCTCACATCCACTACATAATGTACTGGTTGGGCACAGGAGTACATTCAGCCAGAGACTCATTCCACCGAGATGCAACACAGAGTGTCATAGGAAGTCATTCCTGCCTGTGGCCATCAAACTTTACAACTCCTCCCTTGGACGGTCAGACACCCTGAGCCAATAGGCTGGTTCTGGACTTATTTCCTGGCATAATTTACATATTACTATTTAATTATTTATGGTTTTATTACTATTTAATTATTTATGGTGCAACTGTAACGAAAACCAATTTCCCCTGGGATCAATAAAGTATGACTATGACAATGATTATGACTATGATTAGCGGCATTCATACGAAAGACATAAACTAAACATAAACTATGCACAATTTGAGAAATAAAAGACACAATTGGAACAAAAAAGTCAATTTTAGTGCAAGGCAATGGAAGTGTTCATAGTATTGTTAAACTGCAGCAATTAGGGTTGCGCTAGTTGGTTCAAGAAACAAATGGCTGGAAGGCCTCAGGTCCCACACCACCAGGTTCAGGAACAGTTATCACCCTACAACAATCAGGCTCCTGAACCAGCGTGGATAACTTCACTCACCTCAACTCTGAACTGATTCCACAACCTCTGGACTCACTCTCAAGGGCTCTGCAACTCATGTTCTCAATATTTTTTTTTATTTGCACAATTTGCCTTCCTTTGCACATTGGTTATCAATCTTTGTTAATGTGTAGTTTTTTTGGAAATTCAATTGTATTTCTTTACTTCTGGCTTTTGCTCAATGGGAGGGGTGAGAACAGAGGAAGTCTGGGTAGGTGGCGTCTTTGATTATGTTGTCTGCTTTCCTGGGATGCGCGGAGCTGTGTCCACAACCCTCTACAGCTTCTTACAGTCTTGGACAGAGCAGTTCGAGATCCAAGATTCAAGATTGTTTAATGTCATTTCCAGTACACAAGTGTAAAGGAGAACAAAATTATTGTTACTCTGGATCTGATGCAGCACAAAAAACATAATTAAGATAAAGAACACAAAAAAAGATAAAGATAGTCTCTATACATAGGTTGATTATATGTCCTTAATTCAAAGTACATGTATTATTGAAGTATGTTTACATTATACAACCTTGAGATTTGTCTTCTAATAGGCAGCCACAAAACAAGGAAGCCCAAAAGAATCCATTAAAAAAAGACTATCGAGCACCCAACGTGCAGAGAGAGAAAAAAACAGATCATGCGAACAATAACTGCAAGCAAATAGCTTTCTGAACCTTAGTCTACAAAGAGAGTCTGGGACCCATAGTTCAGCGCAGGGCTGAGCAAACGTTGCAGAGCAGCGAGCTGAACTGGCCTGTCCCTGGTCTTGGGCCCTGACACCCTGAACCTTTCTATCTGACCCGACACCTAAATCGAAGCCCAAGCATCAGGTTCAGTCACCGGGATACATGCTGGAGTCTGGATCCTGCCACCTTAGTTTGGCCTGTACCTTTCCAATTTGGTACAGCGCCTAAATCGATGCCCAAACATCGAGTTCAGTTGCCTCGATTGGCTTTGGGGCCTGGACCCCACGGCCTCGATTCGGCCTGCACCTAACCTTTCCGATTTGGCACAGCGCTCAAATCGATTGAAACTCAGGCCTTCCTCACTCTCAGCGATGGGCCTGCTGCCTCACCTTTCGTTGGTTCTGCCACGCCGGATTGCCTCGAAGTCCAGAGGGAAGTTACAAACTATTACTTGTGATGATTGATTGCCAGAAAAAAATGTGACTAACAAAGTATTTAGTTGTTTTCCTTATTTAGTTAGCCATTAGCCAGAAGTCACTAAGATTCACCACTAGCCTTACTGCTTAGTGAAAGTAACTGTTTTTGAGCCTGGTGGTCCTGGCGTGGATGCTATGTAGCCTCCTCCCTGATGGGGTTGGAACAAATAGTCCATGAGCAGGGCGGGTGATGCAATTTCAAGCTGTTAAGCATTCAGACTGAGTCTCTCTGTGGTGCATTTATAAAAACTGTGAAGGGTCAAAGGCGATATGCCAAGTTTCTTTAGCTCACTCAGGAAGTAGAGCTGTTGTGCTTTCTTGGCTGCGGCTTCTATGTGGTCGGACCAGGACAGCTATTGATGATGTTCACTCGTTCGTAGGAACTTGAAATTCTCAACTCTCTCAACGTCGGCAACACTGGTGTAAGTAGGACAGTGTGAACCACTGCTGCCCCCCTCCTTTCCTGAAGTCAATGATAGACACTCAGATAAGAAGAAAGGAATTTCAGTTGTGACCAAATGCTTGGCTAAAATGGTAAAACAGCATGCTTCTGTGAGGCTCCCTAAACAAGATGAATGGCTTAGCAAAAAGAGAGTTAAAAGAGAGTCAAGCGATGGACGTCTAGAATATAGCATTTGATTGTTGAAGGGGCAGATGTTGGTCGTGGAACAAACACTAGAATTAGAGTGTGGAAACAGTTACGATAAGACGGTTGCAAGCCACAGAGATGCAGAGGGACTGGAGTTTATGTAATTTCTAAGTATTGGGAGAGCTGAGAACCAGTACGGGCTAACATAACTAGGAATGAGTCACGGCGCTGTTTGGATTTTGAAACAGAAGTTGCTGGAACGCTCGGCAAGTATGGAAGTGTCTGTGATAAGGTAAACAGTGCTAACGCTTCAGGTCACAGACTCTTTTGTCAGAACTGACCCAGGATCACATCTGGAGGAAACAGCATGAATATACTGTATATTAATAGCTGGGAATTATTGAAGCTCAAATATAATACTGCACCATAGACCACAGCAAAATTAAATTGTACTTTAGAGAACTTGAACATCTCCATTATTGTCAAGACAATGCACATTGCTACAGTCTTTCTTCCCAGGATAGTGAAAGCTCAAATTAGAAGGAAATTTTTTAAAGGGATCTGAAGGGAAGGTTTTTCACACAGAGGCTGGTGGGTCAATGGAATGAGCTGACAGAAGAACTGATAGAGGCACGTATTTACAACATGTAAAAGACATTTGAGCTGGTAGATAGGTACGAAAGGTTTAGAAGGAATGTGGGCCGATTGGACTAACTTTTGTAGGCACCTTGGTTGGCATGATCAAGTGGGGTAGAAGGGAAAGGCTATTTTGGCCTTTGAAATTCTCTGGTGAATGGTCAATAACGACAGGGTTTGTGAAATGGCATGTGTTTAAATATTTAATATATTAAGCAGCCAGAATAATCAAAGACACCTTCCACCCTAGACATTCTCATTTCTTCCCTCTTCTATTGAGCAGAAGACACTAAAGTCTGGAGGCCTGTATCAGCAGCAGCTTCTATCCCACTGTCATAAGACCAGCAAACGAACCCCTTTAACAATAAAGTGTATTGTTGACCTTACAATTAACCTTGTCAGAACCTTGCATCTTGCCGAAAGACCTTTGGCCGTGTGCCCAGAGACCCGAGATCTTTGGGCACAGAGTTCGGAAAAAGCGATGCAATGGACTTTTAACATCATAAACCAGCGAGATGTTTGTTATGTCTCCCCTCTCACTGTGAAACGGAGACACCTCCTTCTCCCTTATTAGGGAGAGAGAGAGAGCCTGTGGTATGTCGAATACTGGGTGAGCACGTAGCCTTTGGATTACCACAAGTCTGTGCCTTTGTTGTTGCTTTTGCTGCTCAGTGGCAGTGCTGATACCTTTTTTTGCCGGTGGGGGGAGGGGGGGGTCGTTGCTTGCTGCCGCTTACGCACGGGAGGGAGGGGGATTTCGGGGTTTAAACATCTAACTACATTCATTCTTTGGGGCACTCCTCTGTTTTCGTGGATGGTTGCGAAGAAAAATCCATTCCAGGATGTATATTGTATACATTTCTCTGACATTAAATGTACCTTTGACACCTTTGAAACCTTATTGTCTGCCTGCATGGCTGAAACATTATCTTATGCGTTCCTAAATCACTTTACCACCTCACTATACTCAGCTCCTCAGGGAGGTGGTGAGGAACTGGAGCTGCAGCTCGATGACCTTCGGCTCATATGAGAGGCTAGATAGGAGTTACAGGGAGGTAGTCTGAGTTTCAGAAGGCAAATAACAGGGTGGCTGTCAGGAGAGAAAGGGGAATACACAGCCAGTACAGAGTACCCCTGTGGCCGCTCCCCTCAATAATAGATATGCTCTGGATACTCTTGAGGGGGATGACCTACCGCGGGGAGCTGCAGTGACCGGGTCTCTGGCTCCCAGTCTGGAGCTGCGGCTCAGAAGAGAAGAGAAGTTGGAAGAACTGCAGCAGTGACAGGAGATTCTATAGTTAGAGGAACAGCGAGACCCTGATGGTATGTTGCTTCTCAGGTGCCGGGGTCAGGGTCGTCTCAGGTCAGGTCCATGGCATTCTGAAGTGGGAGGGCGAGCAGTCAGAAGACCTGGTCTATATTGGCACCAATGACGTAGGTAAGAAAGGTGAGGAGGTCCTGAAGCGAGATTTTAGGGCCCAGGTGGAAAGCTGTAAACCAGGACCTCCATTGTGGTAACCTCTGGATTGCTTACTGTCTCACGCAGCAGTGAGGGTAAGATTAGGGGCATTTGGTAGATAAATACATGGCTATGGAACTGATGCAAGGGGCAGTGGTTCAGATTTCTGGATCATTGAGACCCCTTCTGCAGGGGTGGGTTACACCCAAACCCAACGGGACCAATATCCTCGTGGGCAGGTTTGCTGGAGATGTTCAGGAGGGTTTAAACTAATTCGGCTGAGAATGGGGTATTTGGTTTACTAACAGAGGCAGCGTTCAGTGAGACTGCTAGCAAGGACAGGCTGATGATAGGACAAAACAGCAGTCAACAAGATGATTTGTAATGTAAAAGGGGGGCAAAATCAAAAAGGGTGAGAAATACAGTACTGAAAATGCCATATAGTGCAGTCGTCTTAGTCTATAACTGAAAGTGCTCCTCTGTTCAGCCAAGGTGCCATACAGAGGGTGAGAAACATTGTCCAGAATTGCCAGGATTTTCCAGAGGGTCCTTTATTCCTCCACCACCTCCAGTGAGTCCAGTTTGACTCCTGTAACAGAGCCAGCCTTTCTAATCAGTTTATTGAGCCTGTTGGCATCACCCGTGTTGATGCCATTGCCCCAGCACACCACCACATGGAAACTTGTACTGGCGACAACAGACTAGTGGAACATATGAAGGAGAGGCCTGCATACTCCAAAGAAACTCAGTCTCTTCAAGAAGTAGAAGCAACTCTGGCCCTTCTTGTACACAGCCTCTGTGTTGGTGCCCCACTCAAGTCTGTCATTCAGGTGAATCCCCAGGTACTTGTAGGTCCTCACCACATCCATGCCCTCACCATCAAAAGTAACAGGGCACAGTGCAGGCTTGGTCTTCCTAAAGTCCATCACCATCTCCTTTATCTTACTGATGTTGAGCTGCAGATAGGGTTGCCAACTTTCTCACTCCCAAATAAGGGACAAAAGTAGCAGTCAAATACGGGACACTTGTGTTTACCCCGAGAAAGACTACCATGACCATGAAGCCTTGCGTGGGCACCTGTGTGACGTGCGCATGCATGTACATGCCAATATTTTTTTCTATAAATCGGTTTTGGCTTAATCTTCCTGATTCTGATACACTGTGCATACATTATTTCTACTTTATATAGGCTGTGTATTTATCACATCATTCCTGCTTTTACTATATGTTAGTGTTATTTTAGGTTTTATGTGTTATTGGTATGATTTGGCAGGTTATTTTTTGGGTCTGGGAACGCTCACAAAATTTTCCCATATAAATTAATGGTAATTGCTTCTGCGCTTTACGCCATTTCGGCTTATGAATGGTTTCATAGGAACGCTGTACCTTTGGATAGCGGGGGAAATACGGGACAAGGGCGGTCCCATATGGGACAAACAAATTTAGCACAATATGCGGGATGTCCCGGCTAATATGGGACAGTTGGCAACCCTAGCTGCAGATGATTCAGCTTGTGCCATTCGACAAGGTCCTTCACCAGGGCCCTATATTCATCCTCCTGTCCTCCCTTTATACACCCACCTGTTGCTGAGTCATCAGAAAATTTCTGCAGATGACATGGCTCAGTATTGGCCAGAAGGAACTACGGCTTGAAAATCAGTGAATTCGAATGAATCAAGGACATTGGAAGCAGATGAAACAATTGTCTTTGTTCCTGCCATGTGCTTGGAGATGGAGGCTACCACTTTGTGGAACTGTTTTGCGTCCTCCATTTCGTGTGTTTGTTGCTTGACTCAATCAGTGTTTTAAAGAAGACACAATGATGCCTCGGGTAATCTGCTGAACTAGGGATCATTTCCAAATAAGAAGTTATTTGTGAGGTGTTCTTTGGTTGGATATAACACACAGGTTTGTGTCTGGTCCGTGTGATTCAAACTGACTGAGAACAAAGAGCCATTAATTACTGATTGCCACTTGCTGGGAAGAGGGCAATAAATGGATGCTGGCTTGAAGCAGAGCCAATAAAAAGGTGCTACATCTCAGGCACATGACCTACAGCCAATGACACTGGAATGCAATATTTGAATTGGTAAGAGATGGATATAAAAGCAGGTGCATCGTCTGCTGGAGGTGGTAACTCTGTGGGAGACCAGTATCATGGATGTGAGGTGCCCCACAGACACATGGAGATTTGAAACAGGATGATGAGGAACATGTGGCCAGCAGCAGAAACTTCTTTTTAACTGCTATCTTTTCTGTTCTTTGACAGTTCATGGAAGTCCGGGAAAACTTAGCAGGTGTGCACATAGTTCACATGTTCTTCTGTTGAGACAATAAAGGTACTTGTTGGTCAATATAGATTCTCTGTAACTCATTGATCATTATTACAGGGAGTGATTCTTGTAACATCAGTGTTGTACCTAAAGTTCGAGGTATACAGGGTAAACAGTAAGGGAGCCAATACGGTCCCCTTTGGGGTCCCAGTGCTGCCCATAGTTATGTCTGACACACAGCTCTGAAGCCGCACATACTGTGCTCTGCCAGTCAGGTATTCCATTATACAGGATACAATGGAAGTGCCATCCTGCATTGAATGGAGCTTTCCCCCCAGCAATGAGGGCTGTATGGTATTGAAAGCACTTGATAAATCAAAAAACATGATCCTGCTTATCCAAATGGGAGTAGGCTCTGTTCAGCAGGCAGATGACAGCATCAGCGACTCCAGTGTGCTCCTGGTAGGCAAACTGCGGGGGATCGAGGCCTGACCTGACCAGAGGTCGGAGGTGAGCCAGGACCAGCCTCTCTAGGGTCTTTATGATGTGTGAGGTCAGAGCCACTGGATGGTAGTCATTCAAGACTTTGGTTGGCCTTCCTTGGGTACTGTGACCACACGATGTTTTCCCAGTTGGGACCCTTTCCGGGCTGAGACTCAGACTGAGAAAGAGCGAGAGAACTCCACACAGCTGTTCAGTACACTCCTTCAGGACTTTGGGGGTCACACCATCCGGCCCCAGTGCTTTGCCGTGTCGGAGTTTCCCCAGAGCCCTTCTCGCCTGCTCAGTAGTGAAAGTGAGTCCATGATGACTGGGGGGTTGGTGGAAGGTGAGGTCTGGGGGTGGGGGGTGAAGATCAGGACGATAGCAGTTGGTTTGTGGAGGTGTGGATGTGCCAAGGAGGGGATGCTGACAGTGCTAGCCCGTGTTGTGCACCCACTTGTTGATCTGGAGGGGGGTGGGGAGAGGGAGGAAGGGAAGGGTTGATGCTGAGGGAGCATTGCACTTTTTTAAAATTTTGGATGCCTTGCTGCACTTCAACAGGTAGGTGATCAGCTCAGGTTTGTTTTAATACTTACCTGTTGCCACTGTTATGTTTTGCAACATCAAGACATACGGTGCCTTAAAAAAGAATTCAGCCCTCAACCCTTTGCTTTCATAAATGAGCAATACAACCAGGGATATTGATCAATTTAACTGAGAACTTTTATTTGGAAACACGTGCTCCATTTTTTTCACAGTAGAGCCCAAAAAAAAACAGGGAAAATTGTAAAGCATGACAAACTAAAAATTCAAAACCAGAAATGTTAGCAGTTCAAAAGTATTCACCCCCTTTGCTCACTTCTTAGTTGAACCACCTCTCGCAGCTATTACAGTCAGTAGTCTTTTTGGATAAGTCTCAATAAACTTTGCACAATATGATGGAGCAAGATTTGCTCATTCCTTCTTGCAAATTTGCTCAAGCTGTGCCACGTTGGTTGGGGAGAGGCAGCAAGCAGCAATCTTGAGGTATTGCCAGAGATGTTCAATTGGGTTAAGGACAGGACTCCGATTGAACCACTTAAAAACATAAATTTTCTTCATTTAAAGCCACTCAGTGGTTGCTCTGGCAGTTGGTTTTGGGCCATTGTCCTGTTGATGTACTTCCTCCCCAGTCTAAGCTTTCTGGCAGAGGCTAGCAGGTTTTATCCAGGACGTCTCTGTATTTAGCAGCATTCATCTGGTCAGTCCTGCTTTCTGACCAGATGGAGGAAGCACAGCAGCTACTGACAAAGGTGGAAATTGAGTGCAATAAAGTTGGACTTCACCTAAACGCTAAAAAGACAGAGTACATGGTGTTTAACTACGATGAAGGTACTCTCAAGACTGTAGAGAATGATACCATCAAGAAAGTTTTTGACTGCAAGTACCTCGGGCCAAGAATGATGAGTTCAGAGAAGAACATAAAGATACGGAAGGCGCTGGCGTGGAGGGCTATGAACGACATGAAAGAAATCTGGAAGTCGAACCTGACCACAGGGCTTAATAAGAGGATTTTCATAGCAGTCATAGAGTCCATTCTCACATACGGATGTGAGACGTGGACACTCACCAAGACGATGCGAAAGTCACTAGATGGTTGCTGTACATGAATGCTCCGGATGGCTCTTGACGTGTGTTGGCAACAGCACATGATGAACGTCGAGCTCTATAACAACCTACCGATGCTCTCCACTAAAATCGAGATGAGAAGACTGCAACTAACAGGGCACTGTCTATGCCACCCCGACCTACCTGCCAGCCTAGTCATCATATGGGAGCCCAAGCACGAAAGGATGATCCCTGGGCGCCCTCCCAAGACTATGGTCAACACGCTCCTAGAAGACAGCAGCACGGCTAATGTATATGAACTAAACACACTGATGAAGGAGGGGGAGAAGTGGAGAGTCCGTCATCATACCCGATGCCGGCCCCCTAGGCCTGAGTCGACATAGTAGTAGTAGCATCTGGTCATCAATCCTGACCACATTTCCAGTCCATGCTGCTGAAAACCATCCTCATAGTGTGATGCTACCTCCAGCACACTTTACAGTAAAGATGTGTTACCTGGCTGATGTGCAGTATTAGATTAACGCCACACCACTTAGTGTTGAGGCCAAAAAGTTCCACTTTAGTCTCATCCGACCACAAGACCTTCTTCCGCATCTTTACAATATCTTCTAAGTGAGGCTTTGCAAAGTCTTTACGATCAAGGATATGCTTTTCTTTAAGAGGTATGTATCTAGTACTGCGCATCAGCCAGGTAGCACCATCCCTAACGAGCTATAAGCTAACAGTTATAAGTTTATGCACATTTGAATCTTCAGATGGCTTTTGATATGATAACATACAAAATATCATAAAATGAAATTGCAGGCATTTGAGAAATAGTTTGAAGGTTGTCTAACACACAGAAAGCAAAGGGTAGCATTAGACAGGTACTGTAAATTTTGGATTGGGAGGCTGCTATTATTGCGGGGCTACTGTGGTGGGTCCCAGCTATCCACAGATTATTCGGATTTGAATGTGAGAATTAAGGATAATATTTCCAACTTTGTTGTTATTAAAAGGATGGGTGGCAACATGGGCTGCAAGCATTGCTATAAAGTGACCTAAGGGTTTACAGACACCTGAATGGATGAGGAGATACATGGCAGATAAGATATGAAGTGGAAAAATTTGAGATCCTTCATTTTTGTTTGGAAGATGAAAGTGCGGTGTATGTTTAAATGGTAAATTACTGAAAAGGGATGGGAATCAGAAGTATCCCTGTGTCTTTGTACATTAATCCTGAGAGATAACACACAGGTGCAGCAAGTAATTAAAATGCAAAGGATTTGATTATAATAGATGTTTTTCTCCTATTTTATAGGGCGTTAGTGAGACCACATCTGGAATATGGTTACTTGCCTGGTCTGCTTATCTAAGGAAGATATACTTGCATTTGAGGGAATGCAGTGAGTGTTCACCAGACTGATTCTTTGGATAGCAAGTTTGTTGTACAAGGATGATTAAACAGGCAGGGTCTTTTAAGTTTGGAGGTGTGAGAAAAGTTCTCCTTTTTTTTAATGAAGTTTTTCGAGTATCTGGAACGAGATTTCACTGGCTCGACATCAAAGGTTGGCCATTAAGTACAGAAACAAGACGGCATATCTTTAACACAAAATAATCTGCAGATGCTAGAGTGAAAGCAACACTCACAACACGCTGAAGGAACTCGGCAGGTCGGGCAGCATCCGTGGAAACGATGAATCAACGTTTCGGGCCGGAACCCTTCGTCAGGACCGTCGGCATTTCTTTAGCCGAGAGATAGGGCATCTATGGGTCTCCCTGCCCAAGGGTTTGTTTAAATGTCAGTATCAAGATTGATGGATTTTAAGTGGATTAGTGTTAGAGGATGGTGATAAAGCCAAGAAGTCAGCTGTGATCTTAATGAATGTCAAAAGGAACCAAGAGGAATCAAATGGCCTATCTTGCATCTGTATTCAAACTAGCACCATAAGTATGCAGGCATTTGAAGCCTTCATTTGATTACTTCAGGCAAATCTGTAATTTGTGGATGTTGAATTTATCAACATATGCTGTTAATGGGCATGCTAAAGCCCTCCCACAAACTAAATCAAAAAGGTAATTGCCTATCACCGTCTGGTCAGGTCGGAACGGGAGTTCGGAGCCAGGGTTTCCGGAACGGTTTACCAGCGCTGCACAGCGGAAGTGTTGGTGTTGTTGCTGGCGGCGGGTTAAAGTGTCGTGCGGACGGGGCGAGCGGCTGATGGCCGGTTCCCTGGTGAGAGCACAGAGGGTTGTGGCTGGGCTTCCGCCCGGGGAGGGCTAAACACCGGGAGTGAACCCGGTGCCGACGGGCCGCGAGCCTTGCTGAGGCCCTTGCCTCGGTCCCACGAGCGGGGCTGTGTTTCATCGTTCAGGTGGACGGAGGAGGGTGGGCAAGGTGGCGCGGCGAGTAAAGCTGAGAATCGGGTTCGATCTCTAACCACCTCGGGCATTTTCTCTCTTTGACCACATTGGCTTCCTCCGGGTCCATGTTTCCACATCCCCACTGTAAATAGTGAGCGATTAGAAAGTGCGACAGTGGGGCAGGGAAACCTAGTTGGGGAATGAGGAATTGTTTGTTAATTTTAATATCCAGAGTGCACCTGGTCAACCTGTACTTCACCATTATCATCAGGTGCCATGCCCAGTTTGAGCTTTGACTGCCATGGCCCACACACTCCTGTTTCGGGTCAAGTGGATCAATTCATTGGTATTCATTTCCAGTTCTCTGGCTGCTGTCTCCATCATCATTTGTCTTGCTTTCTTCCCTTCAATCTTTCCCATAATTACCGTGCATTCTAACTCCTCTTTCCTAATCACATGTCCAATGAAGTCACGTTGCATTTTCATGACCTTATACTGTACATTATTTCTTTTTGTGCTTGCTCTGTTCATGACATCCACATTAGATATTCATTTCGTCCATGATATTCCTTGCATCCTCCTCAAAAACCACATCTCTGCTTCAATTCATTTCCTCATGTCCAACATTCTGAGCCGTATAACATAACTGGATAAACATAACATTTCAGTGCTCTGAGGCGGGCTGTCATCCCTAGTTTAGTGTTGGTCAGTATACTGTTCATTCTCGTAAAGGTGTCTTTTGCCATCCCTATTCTTCTTTTGATGTCCATGTCGCACCTGCCCTCTGAAGTCACCCAGCTTCCTAAGTAGCAAAAGTTCTGTAGTTGTTTTATGTCTTCCCTGTTTATTCTCAGCCTGCAGATAGGATTCTCCTTTTTGGATATCACCGTACATTCTGGCTTTTTGCAATTGATAGACCAATTTTTGCACTTTTTTCAACAATTATATCAATTAAGTTTTGTAGTTCTTCCTCCATACTTGCAATTAACACAGTGTCATCTGCATATCTGAATAGATGGAGAAGTGAGTCCATTTATGAAAATCAAGAGAGGCGTTAGACAAGGGTGTGTTTTCTCCCCTGATTTGTTTAATGTGTACAGTAAAACCTGTACTCCACAAACTGCAATAGATTTGGAATTGGTTTATTACTGTCACATGTACCGAGGTATAGTGAAAAACCTGTCTTGCATACTGCGCTGCAGAAATGTATAAATCATTATACAATGCACGGAGGTAGTCTAAAGTGCAACTGCTACTGAGAAAGTGCATTATAGACAATAAGGTGCAAGATCATAATGAGGTAGATTGTGAGGTCAAGAGTGCATTTTCGTTGTACTGAGGAATCATTCAATAGTCTTATAACAGCAGGATAAAAGATGTCCTTGAGCCTGGTGAAATATGCTTTCAGGCTTTTGTCTTTCGCCGGTGGGAGAGGAATGAATACCTGCTTTATTGAGGCAGCAAGAAGTGTAGATGGAGTCTGTGATGTGCTGAGCTGTGTTCACAGCTGTAGCTTTTTTTTGTGTGCTCACATGCAGAGCAGTTACCATACTAAGTCATGATACATCAGGATAGGATGCCTTCTATGGTGCATTGATTTTAAAAAAATGATAAGGGTCAATGGAAGCATACCAGATTTCTTTAATCTCCTGAGGAAGTAGCGGCGTTGGTGAGCTTTCTTGGCCAAGGTGTATGTGGTTTCACCAGGACAGATATTAGTGATGTTCACTCCTAGGAACTTGAAGCTTTCGATCACAGCACCAGTGATGAAGACAGGAGCCACGTGCACTGCCCCATAACTTAAGTCAATGACCAACCTGCTTTGCTGAGCTTCAGGAAAGAGTTGTCATGACACCATGTTGGTAGGCTCTCAACCTCCTTCCTTGGCGTATTCTGATTCATCGTTATTTGAGATGCGGCTCACTACGTCGCAGTGGTGTCATCTGCAAACCTGTTGTTGGAGTTAGAGCAGAATTTGTGGAGTAGAGGGCTGATGATGCATCAATGTTTACAATGATCATGGTGGTTGCTGCCTATCCTTACTGATTGTGGTCAGGAAGTTAACATTCTAGTTGCAGAGGAAGGTGTGGACTCGCAGGTCTCAGAATTTAGTGATGGTTTGCTTTGAATTATGGTATTGAAAGCAGGATCGTAGCCGACAGGCAACAGTCTCAGCGTAGGTGTCCAGTTGCTTTACTGTCTAGATCAGGGGTTCCCAACTTTTCTTTATGCCATGGATTTCTACCATTAACTGACGTGGATCCCAGGTTGGGAGCCCCTGGGTAGTAGACGCTTTAGAGACGAGTGTTGAGCCAGGGAAATGGTATCTGATTTTGGAGTAGAGGAAATGCAGTGAGTTGAGGCGGTCTGGGATGCTGGAGATAATGCATACCATGGCCAGACTCAATACATTCATCCTGTCTATGTCCCTCATGATTTTATACACCTCTATAAGATCACCTCCAGCCTCCTATGCTCTAAGGAATAAAGTGCTGACCTGTCCAGCCTCCCACTTAACCTAGTCCCTCCAATCCTGGCAACATCCTTGTAAGTCTTTCCTATGCTCCCTCTGGTTTAATAACATCTTTCCTGTAAGCAGGGCAAGCAAAATACGGGGCATCTGTTTATCCTCACCCACATCCTGTGCAACCACACCATGCGCACCCACTTCTGTGCTCAATACCTTGACCTATGAAGGCCAGCATGCCACCAGTTTTTCTAGCAGATTGTTCTTGCTCCAAGTTCCAGCATCAGTATTCCTTGGGTCCCTAGGTATTAATTTAATGTATCATCTCTGATAGTGCAGCCCTGCCTCAGTTTTACATTGATATTTTCACCTAGATTTTGTGTTTAAGTCTCCAAAGGGTACTCGAGGGCAAAGCTTTATCGAAAAAACAAATTGAACTTATTGAAAACTAAATACTGGAAATCTCCCAGATGCTGCCAAGCTAAAATAGAAACAGAATATTTTGGAAATTCACACCAGGTCAGACCACATCTGCGGGCGGGGGGGGGGGGGGGGATAACAATATATCAGGTTGAAGACGCTGTCAGAACTGAATTTACTGGTAAAGTTGTGAATTTGAGACTTCTACAAGTCTTATATCAATGTGCAACTGCTTTCTTATAAATTATATTAAGCAGTAATTTCTAATTTTAAGGATTTCAAGACTCTTGCAGACCAGGCATGCAGAGCAGCAGACAAATTTGTCAACATTTATTATGAAACAATGGACAAAAGAAGAAGAGTAAGTGTCATTCATAGCTGCACATAGTTTTCTTCACTATCACTTCTTGATTATGCAATGTTGAATTCTCCCAGATCAAGGGGGGAGAGACCAAAAAACCTGTGGAAAAAGATAGATGTGAAGGGTACAAATGGCTCCAATGCTTGAATTCTTCATTTATGTTGAATAAGTAGTTTTAATATTTTCCCAGTTATTATTGGCATCATGAGCTATTTTCCATTATTTTAATTTCTAGTTTCCATAACAAATTTGATCTAAATTGGTAAGGACTGTAATATTAGTCTGTATTTCAAAGACGTACTTTGCTGTCAGCTACTTTAATATTCTGAACCTTTTGCACTGAGTTACCCAGTCAAGTCACCAGCAATGTATTCCATTATGTACCTTTGGACAGTAGTCTATACACAATATGTACCTTGTCAAAGCAACATGCTTAAGCAAAACATGTTGTTGGGATTATAAAATATATTAGCAAATCCCTGAGATTCACCTGTAAAAACAATTAAGCCTTTTCTGTCCTGGTGAGGGCTCTTGGCCCGAAACGACAATGTTTATTCCCCTCCGTAGATGCTGTTGACTTGAGTTCCTCCAGCATTTTGTGTGTGTTACAAAACCTTTTTCTCTTTCAAGTATGGTCCTTGGGTGACCTCTTGAAGGCAGCAAAGGCCAGCAAACCAAATTGCGGCAGAAGTCTGAAATTATCATGAGGCAAGGAAGTTCGGGAGATAAGTGAGACTGCATCTCTGATTATAGGAGGGCAGCAATGCCAGGGCAAAGAAGACATTTTGAGTGTAGTCCTTTCCATTTAAAAGGGAACTTGTCAATAAAACTGTTTGCTTTGTTATTAAATAATTTTACTAGCTCAGGCAAATTTTCAACATTGAGCAATTTTGGGGAATATATGCCAGTATAAAGTTTCTAGCACAAACAAAATTCCTGTTGTAGTTGTATATTTCCACCCCACTTTATTCAGAGTACTAAAAGACAAGTGGGTGCTAGAATGCTTTGCTATAGATTAAGCCTGCTTTCAACTATATGTTCTAAATTGTGCAAAAGAACTTCCAGGTCAGGGTGTTCATCGTTCATATTGTACATTAAAATCAAATACTTTAATGGCTGAAAATGGGCTTCAAAGGACATTTTTTATTATTTGGTACACTGCACACTTTTCGAGTCCTATCACTGAAATGTTCAGTTTAATTTTAATTCATTTGCACTAGCTCTCAGTTGCTAATAAAGTTTGAGAAACTGGGGTCGCTTAAGATAAAAGTCTGAAGTGCAACACTTTAATAATGTGCAATGCACACAATGTGCTGGAGGAGCTCAGCAGGCCAGGCAGCATCTTTGGATGGGAATAAACAATCGTGTTGCAGACTGAGACCCTCCATCAGGATCCTCGAAGGGCTTCGGCCCAAACCGTGACTGTTTATCCCTATCTACAGATGCTGCCTGATCTGCTGAGCTTCTTTAGCACGTTGTGTGTATTTCTCTAGATTTCCAGTGTCTGCAGTCCCTCTTGTGTCTGACCTGAATGTATTATTATTGAGCAAAATGGCTATGCATTATGTTTTCAGCTCTTCCATTTTGTTATTTTAAACTCATTTTATTCTTTTACATAGGGGTTAACCAAATTGTATCTGGATACTGCAACCTTAGTGTGGAATGGCAACACAATTTCAGGCCATCAAGCACTTACTGAATTTTTTGAAATGTTGCCCTCTAGTGACTTCCAAGTAAACATGCTGGACTGTCAGCCAGTTCACGGTAGGCTTCATTCATACTTGTATTTTATATTTCTAATTGTCTGTGTGTTTCTTGTCTTTCAGTGGGTCTGAGTACTTTACTAACTTCGATTACTTGTTTGTTAGGAATCTGAACTTGATGAAATAGAACAATCTCAGCAAATCAAAGTGATTCCATGAATTGTCTATGAAACGAGATGGTTTCCACTTGTTAAACATTTCTCCCTTTAATCGAACAAGTCATTGGCACAAATAATTTTATCAATAATCTTGTTATTACTTAATTTATTTTCAGGCTTGCTTACGATTTACCTTTTATAAACATCTGCTTGCTATACCAGGACTACTACAGACTGCAGCAGTCTTCCAAAATATTGTTGGCAAAATATGGACTTGGTTAAAGAAATATTGCAATCAATTTAAAATGTCTGAGTCATTCTATCATGTTTTGTGCAAGGGAGCAATAGTTGTCCTCGCTGGGACCTTCATTTTTATAATTTTACAAATGACAAAACATTATTTTTTGTTAAATTTTAAGCTGGTGACAAAGAATGAAAGAATATTTACCCCTGCTCTGCTTTATCTGAATTTTTCTTCTCCATACTTGCAAAACTGCCAGCATTTACCTAAACAAATAATAGCAACTTCAAGATTTCGGTATGAACATGAAAGCCTCAAGTTGTGTTAAGCTGGACATGTGTCAAATACACCTAGATGCTGGACACCCCCAGGAATCTAGAGCAGTGGTCCCCAACCACCGGGCCGCAAAGCATGTGCTACCGGGCCGCAAGGAAACGATATGAGTCAGCTGCATCTTTCCTCATTCCCTGTCACGCACTGTTGAACTTGAACATAGGGTTGCCAACTGTCCCGTGTTGACATCCCGTATATTGGGCTAAATTGGTTTGTCCCATACGGGACCGCCCTTGTCCCATATTTCCCCCGCTAAGGTAGAGCGTTTCTATGAAACTTTTCATGCCGAAATGGCATAAAGCGAAGAAGCAATTACCATTAATTTATATGCGAAAAAGTTTTAAGCGTTCCCAGACCCAAAAAATAACCTACCAAATCATACCAAATAACACATAAAACCTAAAATAACACTAACATATAGTAAAAGCAGGAATGATATGATACATACACAGCCCGTGTAAAGTAGAAATAATGTATGTACCGTATAGTCAGGAAGATTAAGCCAAAACCGACTTGTGGGGGAAAAAATCAGCACGTACGTGCATGCGCACGTCACACATGCACACACAGGTATCTGCGCAAGGCTTCATGGTCATGGTAGTCTTTCCTGGGGTAAACACAAGTGCCTGGGATTTGACTGCCACTTTTGTCCCTTATTTGGGAGTGAGAAAGTTGGCAACCCTAACTGTAAAAGAAATGTTGAGGTGAGTTTAACCTTACTTGTACACCCCCCCCCCCCACCCCAACTATTTTCTTGGCCTCAGCAGTTTCCCACCAGAATGTCCAAACCCTTTTCATAGGTCAGCAGTGGGTGTGAGCTGTGTAAGGCGTGGAATGGCGGGTGGATTTTGTTCATCTTGTTTTGCACTGTGCTTGTCTAATGCTACAGAAATGATCACACTTGTTTTGAAGCCATTTCTGTTCAAGTTCACATGTCTATCTTGATGTCTTGAGTTTATTGACTAGTTTTCAAAGGGAGGTTCTCAGGAATTCTCTGCCCCTGAGAATGAGGAAGGCTGGAGCATTGGGGGATATTTATAGGGAAAGTAGTTAGAGTTTTGAGAAGTCAGGGGATTGAAGACTATGGGATCCAGTGCCAAAGGGGTGATAGGCCCCGGCTCCGGTCAGCCAAGATTATACTGAGTGGCAGAGCAAGCTAAAATGATCTCCTGCTCGTATCATGTTCATGCCACATTAAAATAGAAGATACATTTCTTACTGGGAAGTAAATTAGGGTAATTTAAGAAACTCTTAGATAGACACGTGGATGATAGAAAAATAGCCATATATGAGGGAAGGGTTAGAGCAGGTTAAGGTCGGTATAACATCATGGGCTGAAGAGCCTGTACTGTGCTGTAATGTTCTATAAATGGAAAGTGTAGCAACTCTAGTCACTATTTATATTATGCGTTATTTTGAATTCTACCTGGTACTTTATATTCCATCCATATACAGTATTGGGAAATTGTATGTTAGGGCACTATGTCTTGTTAGCTTCTGCTTGCTCCATTATTAGATATGTTACTGAAAGTATTTTGGGATTTATTCATTTTCTCATGAAGTTGTTGATCTTCTTATTCCCAAATAGAGCTTGCTACTCAGGGGCAGACCACCGTACTTGTAGTCACCTGTGGCACAGTGAAATTTGATGGAAACAAACAGCGATACTTCAATCAAAACTTCTTACTTACTGCACAAGATACAGTGTGGAAAATCGCAAGTGATTGCTTCCGCTTTCAGGACTGGGCCAATTAACTCGCTGCTTTAACGGAAGGAGACTGTTGCATTTCACTATTTTGGATTTAATTCTGGAAACAAATAGTGGAAAAGTTGAAAGAGTAAACAACATAGGAGGGGAAACAAAGATCCTTTATTTGGGAAAGTAAAATGCCTCCACATCTATACTGATATTCAGGGTTTGAGTTTGGTTTATAATAGACACTTTGAAGTCTGTATGGTCTGGTTTTAATTTGAAATCTGTCATTTTGTATTCATGTTTTCAATTGCATATTGTGCTTTATAAATGGATTTCAATAAACAGTTTAGTTAAACCATTTTTGTGTGGTTTCTGTATTGCATTTTCTTATAGTTAGAGCAATTTCCACTCTTGCCCCTCCCCCCACCCCATCTCCTCTGACAGAAGGATAGGAACAAAACATTCAGCATCTTGAACCTTGTTTTCATATGATTCAATCTCCTAATCTCAATGGACATTTTGTGTGTGTGTGCCGGCTTAGAAAGGGAGTGTTGATACCCCTTGAATTCAAAGCACAGAATTAAAGTTCAAAGTTAAACTTCAAACCTTCGAAGTTCAAAGTGCATTTATTATGAAAGTACCATTTACTACCCCTGGTGTTTAGGGCAGCAAAGAAAGTCGTCCATCTCTGGCTGTGTTCTGGGCTTCCTTGATCATGTAAGTAGGTCGGTTTTCATTTCTGTCAGTCATGCAAGTTCCAGGTAGAGATTCAGGAATACCATTGCACTCCAATGTAGAAGGATTCTTCATTGGTGTTTCTGTAACAATGTAGTTTTACCAGTCTGGGTTGTTAGCCCTAAGCTGAACCCCTAAATCTGGACCAGTGGACCACTGTTTGTCTGGCCTCTACCCGTTGATCTGTTTGGCATGGGTGATCCTACCAAGAGCCAAAGCATAAAGCCCTGACTGGCCAACATAGCCCTCTGGGTTATTAAGGAATGCAAGCCTACAAACCACTTCACTATTCTCTTTTTGCTCTACTTACTTTTATTATAGTTATTTTATCTGATAATAATTTTTAAGTATCGCACTATACTGGTGCCACAAAACCACAAAATACACAGCATACAGTATATCAGTGATTATAAACCCGATTCTGATTCTAGGGGACCAAACAATAGTTTTAATAACAGTTGAATATAAGCTGCCCTTGAGTCTAGTCTAGTGGTACATGCTTTCAAGTTTTTATTCTGCTCTATGGGAAAAGGGAGAAAGTGGGTGAGGAACACTGCTCTGGTAGAATTTGGGAATTGTTCTGAAATGGGAGAAATACGTATGATCAAATAACAAAAGTGAAAATATGGAAAATAACTCATCACTTAAAAACAACAACATACAAAATAAACAAGGTTTAATTTGGTGATAGTTATTTTTGGATGGTTTCATTTTATTCCGTTATGCCACTCTGTTGATCTCGCTCTAATCTAGAAACCACAGAACAGTTTGTTGTATTAGGTGGCTGCAAAATGATCTCTTCCTGTAAGATGATGGCGCACCCAGATGCAGTGGCTACTCCAGGTCCAATCAAAGGAGTATTCTTTCATCCTGTTTTTTCTTTTCATGGTCACAAGTCACTGCATAATACTGCAGGACCATCCCATCAGCGAGGTGCTCGGTAGACATGGAGTTTGGCCTATTGAGTACCATTGTGTTGTTGCCTGGACGTGTTGAGTAACGTTGTGCTGAGATGGTGCACGATCCAATAAAAGGTATGAGTAATGGTGCTGGATGTATTTATTGGCATCACAGGACCCTGTTAGACATTGGTAAGGTAGAATACTGCATGTACTGTTCATTGGTTCATTGGTGAGACCGATGATGGGGGTTGGGGGAGCTGCATAGCCTTGGTCGTGGCAAGGACTAAGCCCTCGCTGCGTGCTGGGAGAGGAGGAAAACACAGAAGCAGTGTGGGAGAGCCTCTGCTGGAATCCATACTGGATTGGAGGCCAGCCCCTCCCATCAGTGCTGCCCTCCAGTGTTTGCTCGGTGGAAGAACAAACTGGACCAGGACTACTTACCGTAAATTTCCAGTTGTGCCACTTTGGCTATAATATTATTTTTTCTCTTTGTGACTATTTTCTGAAATCATAACCACATGTGCAATGTGCTATTGTTAATGTGTTTCTTACTTTAGCCCTGGAAGAACACTGTTTATTTAGCTATATTCATGTATGGCTGAATGATAACTAAACCTGAACATGAACGTTATCTCATTTTATCGCATAGCTATATTGTGCCTGGTACTTAACGCTGCACTAATATGCTTCAACTACATTCAGTGGCTGTTGTTGTTTGTCCATCGTTGACGTCGAAGACGACCTCAACACCATAATGATGGTGTCGAGACTAGCGCGTGATTTGGATTTAAGTGAGGGAGAGTTGTGCAGCGTCAACCTCACTCTCTCTTCCCAATTCCCATCTGGATCCAGTGGCAAGACAGAGTCTAGACGGCTGGAGATGGGACTAGGTGCAGTGGATGACCAGGACGCCTTCTGTGTCTTGTCCTGCTCTACACGTTCCACAACGCTTGCAGAGACCGCCTTCTTGACCGTTGGACCTTCCGCTGGTCTCGTCCGCTCAATCCGCCTGAGTCTGTCTTCACATGCAGTGGCTACTTTATTAGGAACCTCCCATACATAACAAAGTGGCCACTGGGTGTATGTTTGTGGTCTTCTGCTGCTGTAGCCCATCCACTTCAAGGTTTGATGTGCTGTGCATTGAGATGTTCTTCTGCACACCACTATTGTAGCACATGGTTACTTGAGTTACTGTCTCCTTCCTGTCAGCCTGAACCAGTCTGGCTATTTTCCTCTGCCCACTCTCATTAACAAGGCATTTTTTATCCACAGAACTGCTGCTCACTGGATTTTTTTTTTTGTTTCTTGCTCTATTCTGTATAAAATCTAGAGACTGTTGAGATTGAAAATCCCAGAATACCAGCAGCTTCTGAAATACTCATTACACCCTGTCTGACATCAACAATCATTGCACAGTCAAAGTCACTTAGATCACATTTCTTCCCTTTTTTGATCTGAAGAACAATGAACCTTTTGACGATGTCTGCCTGCTTTTATGCATTAAGTTGCTGCCACATGATTGGCTGATGAGATGTTTGTAATGACAAGTAGTCGTACCTAATAAAGTGGCCAGCGAGCATGTATGATCATACACTAGTTCTGTACCCAGATGGATTCTGAGTAGTTACATAGGACGTGTGAATTGTTTGCCCTGTTATAGTAATGACTGCTAAAATGATGACTTCAAAAATCATTTTACTTGAAGGTTGCTGGAGAGAGGAGGGTAAACTGATGCTGCCAAGGACAATTGGTGACATTGTCAAAAGGCACTGTTTATACAAAAGCATTGAGAACAAGGTTGCTAAGGCAGCCAAACTGTTTGGACTGGCAAAATTCCAAATTTCATCAAAATACTTGAAACCATATTGTTGTTTCTAACAATAAAAACTATTCTTTGGGGAGCAGATATGCCTCGAGTTCTCTGAGGTTGCATTCACCGCTGACTCTTAAAGGAAATAAACAATGGACGCATGTAAGATTGCAGATGCTGACACCTGGAACCAAAAAAAAACACACTGCTGGAGTTAGTTAGCATCACTGCAGGCAGAACGATGGTCAACTTTTCTGGTTCAGTCTCTCATCAGGATGACCCAGAGCAACAGCTATCCCTCTGCCTTCACAGGTGCTGCCTGACCCATTGCTTTCCTCCAGTAGTTAGTTTTTTTATTCAAGAGATGATGGGCAACGTGCCAGTGATGAGTAAACGGAGAGTTACACATCCATGAGATGCGTTAAACTTGTTTCTTTTCCTGTAAGGTAGACTTTCAATCACTATAACCATGTATTTAAGTATTAAAATTCTTGCACTCTACTTGCTCCTTGTTTTATTCCCGTATCATTATTTTATCACAGCTAGAACATTACTGTATTTTCTTGCTATGTGCTAATGATATGGCTGCATAGCTCATTGGTGTGGAGGCTTTAAATTCTTTGCGAAACTTGCCTATTCCCTGCATCATTGTTTGAACTGTGGCCAGCTGTTACTTTGAGCTCCCACTCAGCCTTATTGTTTCCTGGGAATCTACAAAACTTAACGGCTTCCAGGTGAATTCTGAGTCGAGGGCATTTTGCCATTTTCACTATTTGACTTTACAAAACAGAAATGGCTCCAAGGCAGAGATGGCCCATACATTTGGAGAGCGGGAGGGGGGGGTTTCAGAATCATTTTTGTAACAACCTTTGCAATCTTTTCCCAAGCCTTCATATTTTTCCTAAAGAGCAGTACCCAGATCCGAACACATTCTCCGCTTACCCTTTTAAGTGTAACTTACCTTTCTGTACATTCTTTGAACAATACGTAATGTTTATTTTAGCATTTTCTTCCTTTTCAACGTGTTTAGCTCAAAAGATCAAGGCCAATATTTTTCTTCCCTCATCTGTTAAAAACATTGTGTACTAAGCTTAGCAAGACATTATTCTGAATGGACATTGAACCCATGAACACTTACTCAGTATTTTTCCCTATTTTTGCACTGTTTATTTAATTTTTTTGTATATACTTGTAATTCGTAGTTTTTATTACAAAGTACTGCTGCAGCAAAACAACAAATTGTTTGACATATGCCCGTGATATTAAACCTGATTCAGATTCTTTAGATGTTTAAACAAAAGTAAAGGTGAACGGTAATTTATTTGAAATGTTAGGTCTCATTCTTCTTTCTGCATTGCAACTGCCTGATCTGCTAAGTATTTGCTGCAGATTTCTTTTATTTAAAAGTTCCAGTGTCAGGCCTTACCCATAAGGTGTTATTTTTTTAAAAATAGATATATTTGGGAATTCTCCCAATCTGGCTGAGTTGAAAGAAATACAGCGTAATCTAAATAAGGCTGATGGTGGCAGAGGAGTGCAACTTCCTTCATGCGTCATGGTTTATATATATGACCTAGGAAACATGGTCATATCAGGTAGTTGCATATGCTAGAGAAAGGAGTTTATGCAGTAGAATGGGAGTGGCTGGACGTGTTTAAGAGGAAAATGGAAAATATACCACATGAAAGCAATAAATGTTAGGCTGATTGATATCTGTTCAACTATACGCTTAACCTCGTACTTTTTTTTTGGCTTTAAATATGTTCCTTTAACTTCTTTAAGAACTTCTTTTATTAAACCTTTTCATTTGGAGAGGGGAAGCGTGGTTTTAAGCATCACAGAATTTTGTAACAGGAATCCCAGTAAAGTAGCCAAAGCCATTATTTACCAGCCAAAGAACCAAAGAAACACTGAGATTCGTCTTCCCCACAGACAGCCACAAAACAAAGAAAACTGTAGAACCTGTTCAAAGAAAATCAGCAACACCCCCTCCCGTAAAAAAACAAAGCAAATCACGCAGCTCGCAACAGAAAATATGAGCAAAAAGATACAAAGTGTAAGATACAAAATCAAAGGAGTCCAAGCATAATTCAGCTCAGCCCAGCGTTCGTTATCTGCAGGCTGCCCCAATTCAAAGTCACCCAAAGTAACCACAAAAAAGGTGTGACCAGAAACCAGTAACACATCATAACGTGAACTAGTGAGTCCAATCCACACACCGCATCAATTAAGCCTTGCCCAAGAACTCCAGCACCATCTTCCGACAGCATCAAGAGAGGGAGAGACCATTTGAACGCAGGCGAGTGACAGAGAGAGAGAGACCGTCACACACAGCCACCTTCCACCAGCAGCAACAAGCAAGAGGCTGGTAGACGGCGCTGAAAACTCTCCCACCTTCCAACACTCACCCCAACGTATTCAATCTTCCACCGCACTTTAATCAGCAAGATGTGGAGTCAATCATAGGCTAGTGGCCCGTCTCCAGGCTTCTTGGCCTTGAGACCACATCAACATCGTTCCAATTATATAAATCATTTTCTATGTGTGAGTCTGTACAAAGTGAGTCATGAATTAATCTGAATACTACTGCCATTTTCATTAGATACGACTGCTATATTGGTAGTTTCTCAAGGTGAGATAGCTGGAGCTACTGCTTGAATTGTTCTGTTTTTACAAAGGTTACAATAGTCCATTGATCTACAAACTCGACAGATCCAATTCAGCACCAGCTGTTAGTTGCTAGATTGATAAATATTATGTCAAAACGTTGATCCTGGCATTTAAGGATTAACCTTTTAGTTTTTCACAAGATGCATTTAATTTTACGACATTTTTGTCCAAAAAGAATTGCGTACTGCGTGGTATGGAAACTGCACTGTGGCAAACAGGAAGACTTTACAATGGGTAGTCAAAACTGCCCAATGCATCACCGGCGCCCGCCTACCTGCCGTCATATACTGAAAGGTGCCCCAAAAATCCAGCAATATCACGAAGGATCCCACCCTGCTCATGGACTGTCTGCCCCACTCCCATCAGGGAGGAGGCTACATAGCATCCGCGTCAAGGCCATCAGACTCAAAACAATTACTATCTCTAAGCAATAAGGCTGATCAACACCTCCACACACTAATCTAGCCAACCACATCCCCAATCACCACTACTTTATCATTTCCTGTCAGAGACACTCCTGTGCCTAACATTGCTTTATGTAAGTACTATCAGTAGAAGCTCAGGTCAGGTCACTGGTCTGAGTGCTACTGGTACCACGTAACCCAGTACTACCTGTCGGATGGTCGGGTGGTCGGCAACTAAACCAGCTCCCTCACCGGGCTTGCCCGGTGAGGAGGGTGGCTAGACACCCTGCAGGACGAAAAACAAGACCCGTCAAAGGGCGGATGAACCCTCTCGTAGGGTCAACGGCCATCTAGCAAACACGCGCCATGAAGGCAGAAAGGACATCCCTTGCATCGAAGCTTGGTCTGAACATTCACTGCAACAGAACTTCCTCCAACCGTCTTCGACCCCGCCATGCCGCTGGATCTGGGAGGGGATGTCGAGAGGGTGGTCTGGACCTGTGCAACCCCCTACTCACCTAAAATCCACTCATGCACACGCTGTTCCTTTCTGGGGAGTGGGGTATAAACCCCACTAACTGACTGAAAGGAACCATCATCATCCTATGGGATAGATAGCCAGAGAGGGAGATCAGTATACGCTATCTTAAGTATTTCTATTTATTGTGTTTTTTATTATTATGTTCTTTATCTTACTGTTTTTTTTGTGCTGTGCTGGATCCAGAGGAACATGATTTCATTCTCCTTTATGTGTACTAGAAATAACATTAAACAATCTTGCATCTAGAAATACTCAGAATTTTCATACAGATCAAAGTCCTTGAACAAATAAAAAATATAAACACAGAAGGAAAGAAATATAAAATGATACACGCTTCTAAAAGAAAACTGAAAGCAGCAGAATAAATTCTGTAAAGCAACACAAATATTCCAAGTCATATATGTCTTTCATGGTTTGTCAATTATATTATCTGAAATTATAAGGGAAGCAAATACATTTGTGTTATAAATAATAAATGAGATACATTTGTGTTACAATAGAAGTGCATTCATTCCAAAGGATGGTATTCTAGTGGGTTTCTTCAAAAATCCCCAATGATTTCTATTTTTTACAATCTTTGAAATGAAATTTAACCTCAGTACAGGATTCAGCTTCCGTTAGTTCCCTAATTGGAACCTGTTTATATGTACTCCTATAATGTTTACAGTGATCTTCTTCCAGTTCTCAAACAATTAAATATTGACTGACACCTTATTATGGTTTTGCCTGGGAACGAAATCCCTTTGGCTATTGAAAATTTAATGTTATCTGGTACTGTAGGTGTAAAGTCAATGAATTATTAAGGGTACATTTTCTGCTAAATTTAAAACTTGAAGGTTTAAACATTCCATATAATTGCTTTTGTAATGTGATAGCCTTCAAAGATTTTTGCTTTCAAAATACATTGCTGATATTTCTGAAAATGTCTAGAAAATGACTGTACTGAATGTACAACTGTAGGGAAAGATAATTCTGAGAGTTTAGCAAAGAGGTATTATTTCAAGATCACACTTGTCAGAAATTTAATGAGATATTGTAGGTTACACTTTCATCATGTTAAGATTCTTATTTCCAATAATAACCTTAATAGTTGTAATCAATTGATTGCATTTTCTGTTGATTGGATTTTGGAATGTTAACGCTTGTGACTTTTTTTGTTATTGTATTAAGATATGGGACTCTGTTGCTTATTACAACTCTGGTCAACCCAACAAAAAGCTGTAGTATCAGCTTTCAAACTGCTTTGATATTGAATGCTTGTTTCTCAGCAGTGATCTTCTTTGAGACTCCTTTAATTAATTTAAGAGATTTAGTGTCAAATTACAGAAACAAAATAGGGGTGTATAGGGTGTCCAGGGAGGGGTAGCACCTCTGTTGACGGAGCTTGTGTCAATTCTGGGTCAGCACACTCACCTTTGGTCTCCACTGGATACCCAGCTCTCACCTGTGGCTCCAAGAAGCTGTTTGCATGTGACAGCAGCCACATCCCGGTACACTGCTTCGACAGGTGAGGGTAGTCAGTGGCCTCATACCCCGGTGAGATAGGGACATGCCTATCCTAGCATGTGAAGTTGGCTCTGGCAGATGGGTGGATGAGATCGGGTGGCAATTCTAGTATGCTAAATGGAGAGAAGAAGTTGGCCATCTACTGCTACCAAGGTTGTCCCCAGTTTGTGATGACTAGTTCATACCACTGGACCCAGAGCTCCGAGGTCGAGCGGGTGCAACTGCCCAGTGGAACGGCTTTTCCGCTCTAAAAACTCTCCCACACAGGTCTCCTGTCATTGTTGGATGTGACAGACAATGAACACAGAAAATAGCTTCAGTCATGCTCCTTAAACTTAACCTACAAAACATTGTGCACCACGTCAAATCAAAAGAATAATTCCTAAAACTGTCAATAATTTACTAAGAATGAAAAACCAAAATTAAGAGGCAGAAAAAGTTATTAATCCCCTTTGTAATTACCATGCTAACCTTACTCAGATGCAATACTGTATATTACCATTCCAACTCATCCCATTGGTTTATTTAGAAAATTGGACGATCACCTGAATAAATACCCCCTCTCTCTGTAAGATCAAACCGTATGGCAGGTCTTCAACTGACCAAACCAAAATGAAGTCAAAAGAACATTCAAGACAAGTCAGGGAAATGATAATAGAGAAACACAAATCTGGGAATGGGTACAAGACCATCTCAAAGGTACTGAACATACCTCAGAGCTCAGTGCAGTCCATCGTGAAAAAGTGGAAAAAATATGAAACCACAGCCACACTGGCTAGGTCAGGCCATCCCTCTAAACTTAGTCACTGGAGAAGAATGACACTTGTAAGAGAGGCTACCGTGATGCCAATAGTCACTCTGACTGAGCTGCAGAAGTCAGTGACTGCAACTGGAGATGAAATTCATAGCTCCACAATCTCTAAGGCCTTACACAAAAAGGGGTATTTATGGAAGAGTGGCAAGGAAGAAGTCCTGGCTTAAAAAAAGGATATCCCTGCCCGTAAAGACTTTGCAAAGTGTCACTTGGAAGATACTGTAAAGATGTGGAAGAAGGACTTGCGGTCGGAGGAGACTAAAGTGGAATTTTTTGGCCTCAACACTAAGTGACGTGGCATAAATGTAATACTGTGTATCAGCCAGGTAACACCATTCCTACTGTAAAATGTAGTGGAGGTAGCATCATGCTATGGGGATGCTTTTCAGCAGTAGAGATGGGAAGTCTGGTGAGGATTGATAGGAAGATGAATGATGCTATAAAGAAAGAGATCATTGATAAAAACAAACCTGCTAGCGTCTGCTGGAAAGCTTAAAATGGGGATCAAGTCCATCCAGCAGAACAACAGCCCAAAGCACACTGACAGAGCAACCAAATGAAGAAAATTGATGTCCTTGACTGACCCAGTCAGCGTCCTGACCTTAGCCTAATCGAACATCTCTGGCAAGACCTCAAGGTTGCTGTCCAACTAACCTGGCACAGCTTGAGCAATTTTGCAAGGAGGAAACAGCGAATCGTGCTCCATCACTTTGTGCAAAGCTAATAGAGACTTATCCAGAAAAACTACAGACTATACTAGCTGTGTTTGCTCGGAAAATCCAACAGAAGGTAGTGGATTCGGACAACTACATCACAGGTAAGGCCCTCCCAACCACTGAGCCCATCTTCATGAAACACTGTCATAGGAAAGCAGCTTTCATCATCAAAGATCCTCACCACCCCAGACCATGCTGTTTTCTCACTGCTGCCATCAGGTAGAAGATACAAGAGTCTCAGGACTCACACCACCAGGTTCCAGAACAGTTACTACCTCTCAACCAACAGGCTCTTGAACAAAAGAGGATAACTATTCTCACCTATTGAGATGTTCCCACAACAAATGATCTCACTTTAAGAACTCTTTATCTTCTTGTTATTTATTGTTATTAATTTATATTTGCATTTGCACATTTTTGTCTTCTATGCTCTACTTGATTTTCCATTCATCCTGTTTTCAGGCACCATTCTATAGATTTGCTGAGTATGCTCACAGGAAAAAGAACCTTTGGGCTGTGT
Source organism: Mobula birostris (assembly GCF_030028105.1). Lineage (NCBI taxonomy): Eukaryota > Metazoa > Chordata > Chondrichthyes > Myliobatiformes > Myliobatidae > Mobula > Mobula birostris. Next base: position 121,822,229 of record NC_092379.1, on the reverse strand, counting down.
GTGGTGATATGTAAACTCTGATAAAAAAAAGTTACTTAGAACTTTCAACTTTGAAAGGTGTTTCAACTAAGTACTCAGCAAAGGGGGATGAGTACTTTTGAACTGCTGTCATGACAGGTTTTGAAATATTAGTTTTTCATGCTTTACAATTTTCCCTGTTTTTTGGACTCTATTGTGGAAAAAAAGGAGCATGTGATTCACAAATAAAAATTCTCAGTTAAATTGATCAAAATCCTTGGTTGTAATATTTATATATGTGAACAAAGCTGGCTGCATCATTAAATTGAATTGACTTTGTTACTTACATCCTTCATATATACGAGGAGTTAAAACATTTACGTTATGTCTCCATCTGGTATGGAGTAGCACAATGAAATAAGTTGCAGAAACATGTATCACTAGTCAGCTGTATCGTGGGTACCAGCCTCCATTGTATCCAAGACATCCTCAAGGAGCGGTGCCTTAGGAAGGTGGCGTCCATGGTTAAGGACCTCCAGCACCCAGGGCATGCCCTTTTCTCACTGTTACCATCAGGTAGGAGGTACAGAAGCCTGAAGGCACACACTCAGCGATTCAGGAACAGCTTCTTCCCCTCTGCCATCTGATTCCTAAATGGATATTAAATCTTTGGAGACTACCTCACTTTTTTTAATATACAGTATTTCTGTTTTTGCATGTTTTTAAAAATCTATTCAATATACGTACAACATAATTGATTTACTTATTTATTATTATGTTTTTATTTTATTTATTATTATTGTTATTATTTTTTTTCTCTGCTAGATTATGTATTGCATTGAACTGCTGCTGCTAAGTTAACAAATTTCACATCACATGCCAGTGATAATAAACCTGATTCTGATTCTGAAATAGTTTAGATTTCATTTTGTTTCCTCGTTACCTGTTTTTTTATGATCTCCCACTACAAAAGCCGAAGTATATTTACACTGTTTCTATTTGCCGATGATTGTGAGAGTAAAAAAGTTCATATTTCCAGGACAGTGACCTTTCCTGCCCTGCCCTACTGAGCTTCCCATGGTTCCATATGACCCTAACTGGTTGTGCGTTGTAGTAACACACATAAAGGTTGTTGGTAAACGCAGCAGGCCAGGCAGCATCTCTAGGAAGAGGTACAGTCGAGGTTTTGGGCCGAGACCCTTCATCAGGACTAACTGAAAGAAGAGATAGTAAGAGATTTGAAAGTGCGAGGGATTCGAACACAGGACCATCCATCTTGAAGTGCAGTGCTGTGCCACTACACCACTAGCTTCTGTACTTCCTCTCTAATGGTAGTAATGGGAAGAGGACATGTCCTGAATGATGTGGTCCATATTGATGATGCCACCTTCTTGAGACACCAACTTTTGAAGATGTCCTCTGTGGTGGGGAGGCTTCAGCCTGTGATTGAGCTAGCTGAGCCTACAGCCCTCTGTAGCCTCTCTCAACTCTGCGCATTGGAGCTAGGCTATGATGCAATAAATTTCTTTCAGCTTGAATTTCTTAACACATGGTTTCACATCCAGAAAATTGTGATGGATCATTTTCTGGAAACGTAGGATTTCAGCAAAGTTGCTCAACCTCAAAGTTACTGCACAGGTTGATTATTATTAGATTATGAGGACACACAGTCCTCTTTTATTGAAATTTAGTAATGCATGCATTAAGAAATGATACAATACTCCTCCAGTGTGATATCACAGAAACACAGGACAGACCAAGACTGAAAAACTAACAAAAACCACATAATTATAACATATAGTAACAACAGTGCAACAATACCATAACTTGACGAAGAACAGGCCATGGCACAGTAAAAAAGTTCAAGGTCTCTCGAAAGTCCCACATCTCACGCGGATGGGAGAAGGAAGAAAACTCTCCCTGCCATGCTCGACCGCAGTCCGACTCTGAGTCGTCCGAAAACTTCGAGCTCCGATGAGCCCTCCGACACCGAGTACCGAGCACCATCTCTATCCGAACGCTTCGACCTCAGCCTCGGTTGCCAGCAGCAGGCAAGGCCGGCGACTTTGGGGCCTTCGCTCTGGAGATTCTCAATCGCACAGTAGCAGCGGCAGCGAACCGAGCATTTCAGAAATTTCTCCAGACGTTCCTCTGCTTCTCACGTCTGTCTCCATCAAATCAGAATTGTACATGGCATCCTACTTACAAATACAATATCATTTCACCGGAGAGCTGCGCGCATCGTGCTGCCATCTTCTCCTCCCGCCAATCATCCTGATAGGGTGATTAAGACACATGGTGTGTTGGCCTTCATTAGAGGGTTCAAAGGATATGCATGGAAGTGATTCTGAGATTGGAAGGCTTATCGTATGAGGAGTGTTTGATGGCTCTGGGCCTGTACTCACAAGAATTCAGAAGAATGAGGGGGAATCGCATTGAAACCGATGGAATATTGAAAGAGGGGATGTTTCCAATGGAGGGAGAGTGTAAGACCAGAGGACACAGCTGCAGAATAGAGGGATGTCCATTTAGAATGGAGATGAGGGGGTTCCTGCTGAAGGGTCTCGGCCTGAAACGTCAACTGTACTTTAGTTCCTTAGCTACTGCCTGGCCTACTGAGTTCCTCCAGTATTTTGTGTGTATTGTGGAGATGAGGAGGAATTTCTTTAGCCTGACTGTAGTGAATCTACGGAATTCATTGCCACAGGCAGCTATGGAGGCCAAATCATTGGGTATATTTAAGGTAGAGTTTGATATGTTCTTGATTAGTCAGGGTATGAAGGGATATGGGGAGAAGGCAGAACAATGGGACCAAGAGGGAAATGCATCAGTCATGATGAAATAGTGGAGCAAACTCAATGGGCCAATTGGCCTAATTCTGTTCCTGTACCTTATGGTCTTATAGTGTATTGAGTTCAAGAGCTGTATGGTAATCTTGCAGCTCTGTAACACTCTGGTTTAAAAGGTACATTTAACGTCAGAGAAATGTATACAATATACATCCTGAAATGCTTTTTCTTCGCAAACATCCATGAAAACAGAGTGCCCCTAAAGAATGAACAACAGTTAAATGTTAGAACCCCAAAGTCCTCCCCCAGCTCCCCTCCCTCCTGCGTGTAAGCGGCAGCAAGCAACAATCCCCCCTCCTCCCACCAGCAAAAAAAAAGCATTGCACTCGCCACCAAGCACCCAGGCGTGATTTGGCTTCCACAGCTGCCTGTGGCAATGAATTCCACAGATTCACCACTGTCAGGCTAAAGAGATTCCTCCTCATTGGAAACATCCTCTCTTTATACATTGGATAGGTTTCAGTGAGATTGCCCCATCGAAGGTCGGTGGTCGGTGTCACGGCAGGAGACCCGTGTGTCATTGGGCGAGCTGGAATATCTACAGCTGTGTGCGTAGACACTCGAGATCTTTGGGCACAGAGCTTGAAAAAAGCGACGCCATGGACTTTTAACATTGTAAACCAGTGAGTTGTTTGTTATGTCTCCCTGCTCGCAGAGAAAACAGAGACACCTCTTTCTCCCTTATTAGGGAGAGAGAGAGAGAGAGAGAGCCTGTGGTATGTCAAATGCCAGTGAGCAATGTAGTCTTTGGGGTAACTGCAAGTCTGGGTCTTTACTGTTGCATCACTACACCCCTCTTTACACTGGTGGCACAGCAGTGGAAACCGCGAGCAGCTTCAAACTCCTGGGACTGCTCATCTTGCAGAACGTCTCATGCTCTCACAACACATCCTACACAATCAGGAAAGCTCACCAACACCTCTACTTTCTGAGGAGGCTGAAGAGAGCTGGACTGTGCACATCTCTACTCACGTCATTCTACCATATGCATCCTAACATGCTGTCTGACTACATGATACGGAAGCTTCACTGTGGTGGACAGGGAGGCTCTATGACAGGTAGCCAAAATTGCCCAGCGCATCACTGTCTACCCATCACCGAGGACATATTATCAGAAAGACACTGGTAAAAGGCCAGAAACACGAGGAACTTACCCGGATCATGGACTGTTTGTCCACCTGCCAGCAGGGAGGAGGCTATGTAATTTCCACGCCAGGACCACGAACAGTTATTTTCCCCTAGCAGTAAGATTGATCAAAACCTCCAGCCATGAACCCACTCCTCCACACCTCCAATCACCACTACTTTACCATTTCCTGATAGAATCATCTTATGTACAGACGCACACGTGCCTAGTGTCATTCTGTGGACATGCAATCAATTTATATATATATATATATATATATATAAGCTATCTTACTTATTTATATTTATTGTGTTTTTTATTATTGTTTTCTTTATTTTACAGTGTTTTTTTTGTTCTGCATCTGACCCGGAGTTACAATTATTTTGTTCCCCTTAGAATTGAAAATACACGTGGACTAAGATGTTAACTGTCCTGTGCTATCACCAGTGGGATCATCAGTTGATCTGCCACCTGTCTTCAGGAGTTTCGGCCCACTTATGATCAAGACTCCCTCGAGCTGGTGGGCCAGCAGTGCTAAAGAACCACCTCCCACTGGTGAGCTTAAAAACTTGGCATCTGCCTTTATCAGAGTTGTTGGTCACTTCCATCCAACAGATAGTCTGCTCTTCAGGTGTCTATGCAACTACTGAAGGGTTTGCAAAAGATGTATACACTGTCTGACTATCTGCCCCTCTGGACGTACTTGGTCCACACCCATGCTGATCCTTTCTCTGCTGCCTCAGCTACAGCCCTGCTGGTTGACTTGATCTCTCTTCTAGTGAAGCCAAGGTCACGCAGCCACTTCTGGAAAGTGAACGCAATAACCCCACGGCAGCCTACCTCGAATGGATAGCATGAGACCTTCCACCCCCTGTCTCTGCACTCTGATCTTAATTCTGCATACTTGGTTAACTTGGCTCATGGGCTTCATCAATGTTGTCTTCCCAGGGGACTGTGAGTTCACCAATAATCACTTCCCTACTGATGTCAGACCATACGATACCATACACTTGGAAATGGACATTAAACAATCTTGAATCTTGAAGGGTTGGCACAACATTGTGGGCCAAAAGGCCTGTACTATGTTCTATGATGTAATTGGTCCAGATGAAAACAAGATGGAGGTCAGAGCTGAAAGTGAATGGTGGAGAAGGGAGAGGTGGTTGGTGCTGGCAGGGTTTGTATCTGGCTCTTGATTTAATTTGAAGCTGAGCGCCAACAACGATTCAACCTAATCCAAGAGCCCTCTAATAGTAGGCTCTCAAATCAAGAGTATGCCAGGGCTCTGAGCTGCTTGGTCTTCAGCATTTCTCCATTACAAAGAGAACGACAAATAGAGAAAATGCACTGTTCATAGGCAGAGCTCAGCTGATAAATTACAAGCCGATGAATCTGGTTTTTACTGCGTTTCATTTATTCACACTGTTTTACATTTGAGTCATTTTCTTTTTTTTTATTCAAAAGACACCAACTGACAAGAAGCTCTTTGTTTCAAACAGGATTTCTTTGTTAAGTATAGATGTACATCATGCATGGGTCTGTCATGGCACATTTAAATAAGGAAAATTTTTAAATATGAGTCATTTATTATCTAACAGCTTAACAAATCACTTCTTCTTTAGCAATTTGAGGCTCAAGGACACTTATTAGACATAAGGCATAGAAGCAAAATTAGGCTATTCAGCCTATCGAGGCTGAAGAGGGCAGTGTGAGATATACAGACTCTGCCACAGCAAAGACAGAGCATAGAAATCTAAAGCACATTAAAGGCCCACAATGTTGTTGCCAACCATGCCTAGAATTTCCCTACTGCATAACCCTCTATTTTTCTGAGCTCCATGTACCTATCTGAGTGTCTCTTAAAAGACTCTTTTCTATCTGCCTCTACCACCATAGCTTGCAGTGCATTCCACGCACCCAGCACATTCTGTGTGAAAAACTAAACTCTGACATCCCTCATGTACCTTCTTCCAAGCACCTTAAAACTATGCTCCCTTGTGTTAGCATTTCACCCCGAATAAGTTGCTGGCTATCCACACAGTCAATGCCTCTCATCATCTTATATACCTCTATCAGGTCACCTCTCATCCTCCGTCGCTCCAAGGAGAAAAGGCCAAGTACGCTCACCCTATTCTCATAAGGCATGCTCCCCAATCCAGGTGACAGCCTTGTAAATCTCCTCTGCACTCTCTCTATAGTATCCACATCCTTGTTGTAGTGAGGTGACCATAACTGAACACGGTACCCCAAGTGGGGTCTTATATACAGTAGCTATAACATTACCTCATGGCTCTTGAGCTCAAAATGCTGTACTTCTTCAATCATTTATGCTGGGTTTCGCTGAACTTCCAATGAATTTGCCTATGTTTATCATTGGCCTCTTGAATGCTCTTTCTACATTTTGAACTAACATGATCCAGGGATTTCTTCATGTCAGTGGAAATCCAATACCTTTTCCAAGGAAGCTTGGATGATGTTTTTGAACTGTTTTCCCCATCTACCTGGTAATCTCTTGGGATAAAGGTTTGGGAGTCTGGCAATGGGTGAATGTGAATGACATGGCTTAGCCATTGAAGCCAGTAATTAGGGCCTCAGTGCTGAGGATCTTAGTTTGAGAGATGTTGACATTAGTTTACCTTTCCTGTCATGTCGGCTATGCCTAGGGGGTGCTTGCACATGCTCACTGTGACTATATAGGTTTCTTCCCCTATCCCAAAAACATGTGGTCAATAGGTTCATTGACCAGTGTAAATTGCCCATAGTGTGTAGATTAATAGTAGAATCTGAGAGTAGTTTTTGGAAACATTGGAAGAATAAAATGGGTCTGAGGAGGATTAGTGTAAAAATGGGCATTTGATGGTGAAGAGCCCATTGATTGAAGAACTGCTTTCATGCTATACCTCTGTAAGAATGTGACTAAATTATTGGACTTCACAATGGATAGTGTCTTCTCATAGGCTTTGTTGCTTTTGTTAGCATACCTCAGTGAGAAAAAATCCTCTCGACATACTGAGTGCAACAAAACCATGTTTAACAAGCATTTGATGCATAAATTATTTGAGGTTTAATTTATATTAATGACAAAGCTTTCTCTGCAATTTTATTGCTTTTCTCATAAAATTACAGCTTTCTCACAACAGTCTTTTAAAAATTGGTTGCCAAACTTGAGTACCTGAGTTACAGGGAAATGACTTTATACCCTGGAGCGTAGGAGAACGAGGGGAGATTCGACAGATGCATACAAAATTGTGAGGGGTATAGATAAGGGAAATGCAAGCAGGCTTTTTCCACCGAGGTTGGGTGAGACTAGAAATAGAGGACGTGGGTTAAGGGTGAAAGGTGAAATGTTTAAGGGGAATGTGAGGGGGAATTTCTTCACTTAGAGGGTGGTGAGTGTGTGGAGTGTGTGGAGCATGTGGAAGTAGTGGATACGGGTTCAATTTCAACACCGGAGAAATTTGGATAGGTACATGGACGGGAGGGGTATGGAGGTTTACAGTTCAGGTGCAGGTTGATGGGACTTGACAGATAGATAGTTTGGCGTGGGTTAAGTGGGCCATACGGCCTGTTTTGATGTTTTAGCGTTCCATGACTCTATGACTCCAAGGAAAACAGCCTAACTCATGTCCTGAAGCACTCCCACAGCCCTGGTGGACCCCCTTTGCACCCTGTCCAGTGCTATTACATCCTCCAGATATTACAGCAACCAGAACTGTACGCACTAGTAATCCAGCTGTAGCCTAACTAATGCCTTATAAAATTGAATTAATTGAGTCGAAGAATCATACCGCACACTTACCACTATGAGTGATTTACAGTGGTGAATTAATCTACCACTCATACAAGATGTGAAAACTCCGCACAGACAACACCAGAGATTTGGATTGAGCTTGGCTTGCTGGAGATGTGAAGTGAAAATTCTTCTAACCTTGCCACCATAAGCTGCACCAATATCTTGCAGTTCAAATATTCTGCCCTCTCTAATGAAGCAAGTATCTCATATAGCTTTATAACCACCCCATCTACTTCCCTGTATGTACATAACTCTAAACTGATTCCACAACCTACATAAAAAATGCTGGTGACCACAGCAGGCCAGGCTGCATCTATTGGAAGAGGTACAGTTGACGTTTCGGGCCAAGACCCTTCGTCAGGACTAACTGAAAGAAGAGCTAGTAAGAGATTTGAAAGTGGGAGGGGGAGGGGGAGATCCGAAATGATAGGAGAAGACAGGAGGGGGAGGGATGGAGCTAAGAGCTGGAAAATTGTTTGGCAAAAGGGATACAAGGCTGGAGAAGGGAGGGGATCATGGGATGGGAAGCCCAGGGAGAAAGAAAGTGTTTGCCACAACCTATATACTCTACAGACAACCTACACAACTTACACAGTTTCAAGGACTTAACAACTCAAGTTTTCAAATATACAGTCCTGTGCAAAAGTCTTAGGCACATGTAAAAAAATCTGCAGAGCAAAGATGTTTTCAAAAATAATGAAATGGGAAGTTTCTAACTATCAAAAAATTACTATTAAGATCAGTAAACAGTAAAAAACTAAATCAAACCTATATTTGGTGTGACCACCTTTGCCTTCAAAACTGCATCAAAATTCTTGGGTACACCACCATGCCGTTTTATAAGAAAATCAGCTGGCAGGTTCTTCCAAGCATCTTGGAGAACTTGCCATAGTCTTTCTGTAGACTTCGCCTGTCTCGCTTGCTCTTGTCTCTCCAGGTTATCCCAGACAGCCTTGATGACGTCGGGATCAGGGCTCTGAGAAGGCCATACCATCTAAAACCATATAAAAAATCTAGGATGGTTTAAACTTTTGCACAGTACTGTATATGCATATCTATATGTTTTTAAAAATCATGATATATGCAAAACTTGCCTTCTTTTGCACATTGGTTACTTCTCAGTCTTGCTTAGGTATTGGTTTTCATAAATTCTGTCGTATTTGTTTTCCTGTAAATGCCTGCAAGTAAAAATTTATCTCAAGGTAGCGTGTGGTAACATATACAGTACATACTTTGATAAAATATTGACTTTGACTTGGACTGCCACCTTCGGGGATCCTCACATCTGGAAGAAACATACATGGTCACAGGGAGAATGTGTAAACAGCACCAGAGATCACAAGGGAACTGTATTGGCGGAGCCAATAGACAGTGTACTAACTGTGGTGACACTGTGCTCTTCTTCCATCACAAATTGGATTTGAGAGGTTTAGGAGAAAGCACAAGTTGTGTTTTAGGTGAGAATCACGGCTGTCAACATGTTTGAGGAAAGGTATAATTAGCTCTACTTCCTTAGTTGTGTCACACATTTAAAATAGCACTTCCACACAGAATGATAGGAGCTATTCATAAACCAAAGTCTATTTCTGTTCCTGAATTACACTTAGCATGTGGTTAAATGACAATCCTTTGAAAAGATGTTTGTCAAGATGAGAAAACAAGATCTACTGTAGGAACTTTTGAAATGAGAAATATCTGTAGATGCTCAAAATATGTCTGTGGAGAGAGAAACAGGATTAGCATTTCAGGTCCACGACATTTCATCTGCTAGTAGCATTTCTCTCTCTGAGCTGATGACTATATCCAGCATTTTCTGCTCTTACCTTATTCTTGAAACTAGAGAAATGACATTAGGTCGTTTGATCATCCAACCAGGCGAGGCTGAAGAGGGACCTGCTAAGGTGGACAAAATTATAAGGAGGCAATAAAGTCACACCTCTACGAGGCCCACAACCTTGTCGTGGTTTGGAGGCTTGCGTGCCTCAATGACCTGGAGAGCTACACTGGCTGAAGTCAGGGCTTTATGCTTTGGCTCTTGGTAGGGTCACCTATGCCAAACAGGTTAAAGGGTAAAGGCCATACAAAGAGCTGTCCACCGGTCCTCCAGGTTCAGGGTTTCAGCTGAGGGCTAACAACCCTGACTGGTAAAACAAAATTGTTACGGAAACAGCAATGAAGAATCCTTCTACATCTGAGGGGCCAAGGACGGACTAAGATGGAGAGCCTTCATTACTGCCCTAAGCTCCAGCGGTATACTGGGCAGTAATAAAGTCACAGGGTCACAGAGGAACAACTTCGACCCAACGAATCCATGCCGACCACAGTGCCCGCCGAGCTAATTACATTTCCCTGCATTCAGCCCATGTCTCTCTATGCCCTGTCCCTGCATATATCTATTCAAGTGCTTCTTAAATGATACTAACGTACCTGCCTCAGCTACTTTCTTTGGCAGCTCGTTCTATGTACTCAGTATCCTGTGTGATGAAAAAATGTCACTCAGGTCCCGTTTAAATCTTTCCCCTCTCTCCCTATCATGGGGAATGGACTACAATCATCCATCTTATCTACACCTCCCATGATTTTAAACACTTCGATAAAGTCACCCTTCATTCTCCTGTGTTTGTTGGTCAGCATGGACATTTTGGGCCAAAGGAACTGCTTCTTTGTATTACGAGGATCTCAAGTTTCTCCCCACATCCAGAACAAATGTTGATTGTGTTGGGAGAACTGGTGGGATCAGGTGGGGGGGGGGCGGGGGGTGGAAATGGTGTTAATAGGAATGCATGTGAGAATAGGCAGCAAGCAAATAAATTGGTTGATGGGATTATTATAAGAGCTGGCAGAGATTCTATAGGCAATTTGGATTGCTTACAGAGACACAAAAGACTTTTAGTTGCAGATTCCAACATCTGCAAAGTGCTGAATGGACTTAGTGGGCTAGGCAGTGTCCGCAATAGGAAATGCACTTGACGTTTTGTGTTAAAATCCTTCATTTGGCCTGCCCTTGAGGAGATTTATCTTTAGCTGCCTCATTGAACTAGGAGGCTGGAAACCTTTGAGCTTTCTGCAGGTGCCAATGTTAAACTTTTCCAGCCACCCAGAAGTGCCAATGTTAAACTTTTCCGGCCACCCAGAAGTGCCAGTGTTAAACTCTTCCAGGCACCCAGAGAGTACTCTATGAGACTCTTGAAATAAAAGATAGTGGAAGGACATTGGTGTTAATGTGGCTAATTTACTACAGTTTTTTGTCCTTAGAGGTACTCAAGATGTTGATGGTGGAGGTGACAATGCCAACTTTTGAAATTATGAGAACTTGAGAAAATATTACTGGGACAAGGACTTCAGGTATTTATGAACCTGCACACCAGGTTCAAATACAACTAATTCCCTTTAATCAATTTCATCTTATGCCAATTTGCAGAACCTGAATTGCCACTATAATTTAGCAACACCATGCCCATTCTGGTTACTTTGCACTAAAAATGATCTTCTTTTCTGTTCTAATTGTTTTCGTTCCATGCAAAAAATGCGTAATTTGTTTGTTTTTCTTGTGAATGCTGATATGACACTGTATGCCTATGATGGTGCTGCAGTAAATTTTTTTTATTGCCCTTGTAATTGTGTATACGATAATAAACTCCATTCTAACTTTTAATTACTCTCACAGTAAAATTTCATGAAAATGCCACTTTACTGAATAGGATTGCAAATTGCATACCAAAGCATGTTCAACAGCAAATGCTTGGCACTAAATTGGGGGTTCCCAGCCTGGGGTTCACAGACCCCTCAGTTAATGGTAGGGAGACAATGGCATAAAAAAGGCTGGGACTCCCTGCATCTCTATTGAGTGTATGCCTCAATCTTTATTTGTGTTAAAATACTAAAATTTGTGATGTTTACATCTATTGGTACACTTTCTGAGAATATTTCCATTCAGTCAGTTTGTTACAATTCTCTTCAAATTCTGTACAATTAAATAAGGCTCTGGGAATTTCTGACAGATCAGCTTGGGTAATGTTCGAAGGCAGCCACTGTTGTAGTAGTGTATCCCAATATTGTCTTATCAGAAGAAAATCAATACAAAGATGATGATTATATTGACTCTGGTAGATTACTTTACTGCCACGTGGTTTGGAGGTGCACACACTTTATTCAAGGTATTTAACAAAGTGTAATTAAAACATTAAAACACAGTTGGTTGTAAGATCTTTCTTGATTGTGCAAGCAATAAAAACTCATTGCTACTGATTTTTGGCAGCTAAACCTTTTGTTTGAGAGTAGGTTCCAAGATAGCCAAATATAATTACCCCCAACCTATTAAATACACAACTAGAGCGGTGGGGAATTGAAGCCATCAGATAGCAGCTCAGCTTTGGCATGGACTTGTTCAACAGACAAGATTCAAACTAATTCTGTTCTATTCCACTTGGATGGAAACCAATGAGGGGTCAGGTTTGGTGGAACTTGGTCTGTATAGTTCATAGTGTAAATGTAATAACTTTATATTCCTGGGCGTTATCATTTCAGAGGATCTGTCCTGGGACGAGCATGCAAGGGCCATTTCAAAGAAGGCAGAACAGTGCCACTACTTAGAAGTTTACACAGATTCCGCAGGTAATCTAAAACTTGTATAGAGGCACAGTTGAGATTATCCTGACTGGTTGCATCGCAGCCTGATATGGAAACAACAGTGACCAAGAATGGAAAATCCTTGAAAAAGTGATGGATACAGCCCCGTGTATCACAGGAAAAGCCCTCCCCATCATTGAGCACATCTACAAGAAGCGCTGCCACAAGAAAGCCGCATCCGTCATTAAGGACCCCTCAGCATCCAGGCTATGCTGTCTTCTTGCTCCTGCCATCGAGAATGAGGTACAGGAGCCTCGGGTCCCACACCACCAGTTTCAAGAACAGTTATTGCCCTTCAACCATCAGATTCCTGAACTAACGCAAATAACCTCACTCACCTCAACACTGTGCTGATCACTGAATACAACCTATGGACTCACTTTCTAGGGCTCTACAACTCATGTCTTAGTATAACTTGTTTGTTTATTTGTATAATTTTGCACATTGGCTGCATGTCAGTCTTTGTGCATAGTTTTTCAGTGATTTTATTGTATTTCTTTGTTCTACCATGAATGCCTGCAAGAAAATGAATCTCAGGGTAGTGTATGGTGACATATATGTATTTCGATAATAAATTTACTTTGAAAGTTGAACATCAAGATTACAAAGATCAGGTCACTAGAACTATCTCGCCGTACATTCAGTCAATATTTATGTTAATTATTGACTATTTGGACTACCAATGAGATGAGAATAATAGTCACATTTATCGATTTAAACAATAGCACAGTCAATCATTAGCACAAAAGCAATAGGTTATTGTAACCCAAATGCATTTTTACAACTATTTCTGATGAAATGCCACACCTATTTTATTTAACACTTAAAAACTAAGAGCAACATTTTTATACATAAACATGCAGGACTTCATTTATTCCCTCAGTTATAAGACAATTCTATATTTCTTACAGAAACATCTGCATGATGCTAAGCTCGGGCACATCATCAGTGATGTTACCTGGGGTCGTCAGGCGTTTTGGGTCTTTCAACATCATACACCCTCGCCCAGGCGACCCGACCAAGGTTGATCAGACCCCGGCCTGTGCCCCAGCAGCAGCCCACGGATCTGCCCTTTTTATCCAGAGCCATCTTGATGCTTTCTCTGCTGCATCTGTGGTGGTAGAAATGGCTCTCCTTCTCTCCCCTGTGGTTCCAAGTGCAGTGTATACTTTGCAGAGCGACTGGCCTGCAAAGCCACAACACCCGGCCTCCACGGGCCAACACTTTGCTCTCCAGCCTCTTCTTTGACAGTTGTTCTTCAGATCTTCATACTTGGCTCTTCTCCATTCGTAGGCCTCCTCCATGCATTCTTCCCATGGCACGGTAAGCTCAAGCATAAGAACGTGCTTCGATGAGTCGGACCACAACACAATGTCGGGCCGCAATTAACTGCAGCTGTTTTCCCAGGTCTGCTTTCAGCTTCCAGTCCTACTGCCACAGTTATGATCACTGTTGTCATTATCTGCAGCCTCCTCTCCACACCACCTTTGGCCACTGTTTCCAACTCCAGATCTACATCCTCATCAAATCTTTGTCTGGCAGGCTTTGGGCCATCTGATCCGCACGGTCTGAGATGTGATGTTGGGATACACAGCTTGCACCACGCGGAGGCTGTGGGTTCTGTGGGGTGCTTCCTGACCCTGCTCCTCCTCTGTCTCAATCTGCGCATTGTGGTGCTCTCTGTTGCTCTTTACACTTCATCCTTGACCAGTGGATTTTCAAGCCTCTCCGGTTCTTACAAATTTTACCACAGACACACTGTATACTGTACTCGTTGTCGTGTGTCCATTGCACTGGGCCGGTAGCCTTCTGCACCACCCCCTTTCTCAGGCTTCCCTGGGAGTATCTTTCCATTCTATACATAATTCATTCTATACATTTCCATAATGTATACATTATGACCCAATTATTAAATAGTGTAGATGCACAGTCTGATCATATCACACATGAGAATCATTCACCAAAAAATCAGTACTAGATTAACAATGACCAAAACTTGTTCGTAACTGCAAGGCATATGAAGACAGCAGCAGATGCAGAGTCTACAACAATAACTTAGCAGCAATTAAAGATTCAAAATAAAAAGATCTTCCATGAATAACTCACACAAAGTAGTAGAATGTAGATATAATTTGAAAGAGCCAGGCTTACATGCAAGTGCTCACAAAATCAGAAATGCAACAGGCTTTTTCTTAAAATTATAGATCAATTATTTTGTACTTGTAAATCTTACACTTGTTCAAATGCTGTATTGCTAAATTAGGAAAGGCATTGAGGCTGCAGTAGACTGTAAGCAGGGCTGCATGCATCTGTCTGTGTGCAGATAAATATGAGTTCTTCAACTGTGTGTGTATGTGTGTGTGTGGGGGGGTGGGGGGGGAAGGGAGAAAGAAAGGGGCTTCTTTTACCATTGTTGGTTTCTTGCTATTGTGGTTCCTCGTGTTGTTCTGCAGAAAATTGTGGACATGCTATGTTGGCACCAGAAAGAGTGGCTTCATTTGAAGGCTGCCCCAGCACTTCCCAAGGTTGTGTCGGTTGTTAATGCAAACATGCTTCGATATACAAATGAATCCGAGTTAAACAGATGAGGGCAAGGTTTTTCAACGTAATGAGAAAATCATCAAATTATATTGACCAATGCAAAAACAAAGCACCAAACATGTAGACCAGGAGGACTTACTTAAAAATCTGTATCAACATCTTGCAACCAACATCAGATGTTTTAGCAATACACAAGCCCAGTAAAATGTAGCACTCACATCAAAGTTGCTGGTGAACGCAGCAGGCCAGGCAGCATCTCTAGGAAGAGGTACAGTCGACGTTTCGGACCGAGACCCTTCATCAGGACTAACTGAAGGAAGAGTTAGTAAGAGATTTGAAAGTTGGAGGGGGAGGAGGAGATCCAAAATGATAGGAGAAGACAGGAGGGGGAGGGATGGAGCCAAGAGCTGGACAGGTGATTGGCGAAAGGGATACGAGAGGATCATGGGACAGGAGATCCGGGGAGAAAGACAAGGGGGGGGGAACCCAGAGGATGGGCAAGGGGTATAGTCAGAGGGACAGAGGGAGAAAAAGGAGAGTGAGAGAAAGAATGTGTGTATAAAAATAAATAACAGATGGGGTACGAGGGGGGGGTGGGGCATTAACGGAAGTTAGAGAAGTCGATGTTCATGCCATCAGGTTGGAGACTACCCAGACGGAATATAAGGTGTTGTTCCTCCAACCTGAGTGTGGCTTCATCTTTACAGTAGAGGAGGCCGTGGATAGACATGTCAGAATGGGAATGGGAAGTGGAATTAAAATGTGTGGCCACTGGGAGATCCTGCTTTCTCTGGCGGACAGAGCGTAGGTGTTCAGCAAAGCGGTCTCCCAGTCTGCATCGGGTCTCACCAATATATAGAAGGCCACATCGGGAGCACCGGACGCAGTATATCACCCCAGCCGACTCACAGGTGAAGTGTCGCCTCACCTGGAGGGACTGTTTGGGGCCCTGAATGGTGGTGAGGGAGGAAGTGTAAGGGGATGTGTAGCACTTGTTCCGCTTACAAGGATAAGTGCCAGGAGGAAGATCAGTGGGGAGGGATGGGGGGGACGAACGGACAAGGGAGTCGCGTAGGGAGCGATCCCTGCAGAAAGCGGGGGGTGGGGGAGGGAAAGATGTGCTTAGTGGTGGGATCCCATTGGAGGTGGCGGAAGTTACGGAGAATAATATGTTGGACCCGGAGGCTGGTAGGGTGGTAGGTGAGGACCAGGGAAACCCTATTCCTAGTGGGGTGACGGGAGAATGGAGTGAGAGCAGACGTACGTGAAATGGGGGAGATGCATTGAGAGCAGAGTTGATAGTGGAGGAAGGGAAGCCCCTTTCTTTAAAACACCTATGCTCTGTCTGCCAGAGAAAGCAGGATTTCCCAGTGGCCACACATTTTAATTCCACTTCCCATTCCCGTTCTGACATGTCTATCCACGGCCTCCTCTACTGTAAAGATGAAGCCACACTCAGGTTGGAGGAACAACACCTTATATTCCGTCTGGGTAGCCTCCAACCTGATGGCATGAATATTGACTTCTCTAACTTCCGCTAATGCCCCACCTCCCCCTCGTACCCCATCTGTTATTTATTTTTATACACATTCTTTCTCTCACTCTCCTTTTTCTCCCTCTGTCCCTCTGACTATACCCCTTGCCCATC
The DNA here is from genome assembly GCF_030028105.1 of Mobula birostris. Lineage (NCBI taxonomy): Eukaryota > Metazoa > Chordata > Chondrichthyes > Myliobatiformes > Myliobatidae > Mobula > Mobula birostris. Next base: position 121,805,685 of record NC_092379.1, on the reverse strand, counting down.
CTCTGGGTTCCCCCCCCCCCCCGTCTTTCTTCCCGGACCTCCTGTCCCATGATCCTCTCGTATCCCTTTTGCCAATCACCTGTCCAGCTCTTGGCTCCATCCCTCCCCCTCCTGTCTTCTCCTATCATTTTGGATCTCCCTCTCCCCCTCCCCTCTCACTTTCAAATCTCTTACTAACTATTCCTTCAGTTAGTCCTGACGAAGGGTCTCGGCCCGAAACGTCGACTGTACCTCTTCCTAGAGATGCTGCCTGGCCTGCTGCATTCACCAGCAACTTTGATGTGTGTTGCTTGAATTTCCAGCATCTGCAGAATTCCTGTTGTTTGCGTTTTTAAAATGTAGCACTGTTCCTTTTAAATCAATTTCCTCCTTTTCCGAAGTCACGCGCACTACAACTCCATGCAAGGCATGGAGTTATCCAAAGGTGTGAAATTATCCATTAATTTCCATTTGATTGTTAGCTTAAAAAAAAAAGGAAGCCTTACTAAAACAAGAAAACATGTTGGGGTTTCTTATTAACTGCACTAAATTTAAGGTGTTTCCCTCCCCCTCTCCATTTATATAAAATACCTCTGCCACAATGATGAGGCTGCACTGTAGATTCTTTTTAATCTGCGTCCTTTGGGGTGGGTCTTGGTACTGTTGAGATAGTGTGGTTTAACCTTTTTTTGCCCAGAATTGCAAGTCATCGTGTGGTTAGCAGTATATGCCAATTAAGAATGGACAATACATACTTTTATATCTGGACTATCAGTATCCCAGGAACTGAAATCAAAATTCCATTCCAATCTCAAATTCACACATTCTTACAACCAGATGCAATACCTGTGGGTTATTTAACCTCTTGCCAGCTCAGTGTACAGACCTTTAGGCTCATGTTATTGTGCCAACCTTTTAACCTACATTAGCCAATCTAACCCTTCTGTCCCACATTTCTCCCCATTTTTGTGCCAATCCCAGAGGCTCTTAAATATTCCTCATGTATCTGCCTCTACCACTAGTTCTGGCAACACATTTCATACACCTATCTCTGTGTGAAAAAGAAATTACCTCTGACCACCCCTCAGACTTTCTTTCAATCACCTTAGAAGTATTCCCCTATTATAAGCAATTTCCACCCTGGGGAAAAGTCTCTGCCTGTCCATACAGTCTATTCCTCTTATCTTGTACACCTCTATCAAGTCATCTGTCATCCTCCTCACCCAGTTGAAAAGCCCTAGCTAACTCAACCTTCTTGACAAGGCATGCTCTAGTCTATAATCTAGGCAGCATCCTAGTAAATCTTCTCTGCACCCTCTCTTAGAGATTCCCACCCTTCCTATAATGAGGCGACCAGAACTGAACTACATTACCTCAGGGCTCTTAAACTCAATCCCCAATTGATGAAGGTCAGTACTCCATACACCTTATTAACCGCACTTAACAGCTTGCATTGCAACTTTGAGGGATCAATGGACTTTATTTATTTTGAGATGCAGTGCAGAACAGACCCCTCACGCTTTCAGCAACTCACTGATTTAACCCCAACCTAACAATGGAAAAATTTACAATGAGCAATTAACCTACTAAGTAATATGCCTTTGAGCAGTGGGAGGAAACTAGAACACCCAGAGGAAACCCAAGCATTCACAGGGAGCACGTACAGACTCCTTACAGAGGATATAGGAACCAAACTCCGGTGCCCCCAAGCCTCTCATGCTAACGGAGATCCCTCTTTTCCTCCACATATTAAGAATCTTACCATTAAATTTGTATTCTACCTTCAAGTTTGACCTTCCAAAGTCTGTCACTTCACATTTTTCCTGGGTTGAACTCCATCTGCTACTTCTCCACCCAGCTCTGTATCCTATCAACAGGGTATGTCCCATTGTACCCAACAACCTTCTATACTACCCACACCACCACCAACCATTGTGTCATCTGCAAACTTACTAACCCACCCTTCCACTTCCTTATCCAAGTCATTTACAAAAAAAAACAGCAGGGAATCCCAGAACAGATCACTGCAGAACACCAACCTCCTGGCAGTGATCATTCATCCAAAGGACTTGCTTAATTTAAAGAAAAATACAACCTCGTTCTGTCTTGGAGAGAGATACCTTTAATACAGGCCTATTCTGCAGCAAGAATGGCAACTCATTCTATAATGAGTGTTTCAAGCATAAACTTGGTATAAAATGAAAACAGTAACTCCCAGCAATTGTGCCAAGAAACTGGTTTTATTTACACAGATCCATGGGGTGGAGAAGGTTCAACCTTAAATTGGACAGAAACATTTCAACAACTGGTAGCATTTGGGTGTAATACAAAAGAGAAATGGACATCAGCAATCAAAATGTTTGATCATAATAAATAGAGATTCATATGATATTTTACAAAACTTCAGCACGCAGTAAGATAGCAATAGAGTGAGTTTTATAGCATGCTAAAGCATGACTACTTCACTGGTAAAATTGCTCAAACAAACAGTGATGAAACATTTCCACAGGCAAGATTTTGGCCTTAAATATATTACAAATGGAGTAAAGGTTACCTCTGAATCATCAAATCCATTTTAACATTTCTTATGACATAGGAGGGCATTCAACTCAGAGTTTAACCCATGAATTTACTTCCCTGTAACAAGTTTTCTTTTAGAAACCATCCATTCCCCTCCAATTCTACCACCAATCTACACTGGGAGTGTTTGCCAGAGCCAATTAACCTACGAATCAGAGCATCTCTGGGATGCAGTGGTGCACAGGGAACTTGCCAACTCCACATAGGCAGCGCACAAGGTCAGGTCTGAACCTGGGTTGTGGCTGCAAGTGGGCAGTACCAGCTGCTTGACCATAGCGCTTGCTGTTCCCGTTGATTAGATTTCACTGCAAACACCAGAAGCCCCTCTGCAACTTGTTATTTTTCCAAGAGGCTGTGGCCCAAAACCGTCAAACCCCATTGTCTTATTTCAATTCAATCAGTTGTTTTCTGCAGGAGTTTCTTCCAAGCAGCACAAATCTCTTCCTCACAATCCCTCCCAATCCTGGTGGACTTGGAAAAACATGGGAACAGGGGCAATAAGTTGGAGATCGAGTGAGTTCCATAATAGTTATAGAAAAGGGATGCTATATAAATAAAGGACATTCTTTCTAAATAGGTCTCCCAAAAAAAATGCAGTCTGAAAGAAGCTGAAGAATGGAATAGCTCCATTAAATATCAGTGATGAAAGTGCTGATGCAATGCAAAGATAACTTCAAGTACAGTCTAGAAATGGAGTCGGCAGTCTCCTGTTAATTTGAAATCACCGCCTGCATCATCTGTACCAACAATCTGCTGTGGGTTTTTTTTGTTTTTAGAAACAGATAATGTAACAGTAGCATTTCATCCCATCAAATATTTGGGAATTATCCACTGGAAAATGGTATTTTATGGTCTAAAAGCCAACCAGGAGAAGATTTTTCTTTCCTCTCTGGAAACATTAAGACCAACCATAACTCATAGGAACAGAATATGGTGACTTTCCAGTGAATTGATGTTTCAATACTATCAAATAGCTTCATAGATCACAGCCTATTTGAGGACATCACTCAACCTGATATCATCTTTGGCTTCTTGACTCTTTGCCAGAGGTGGTGATGAAGGCCGAGGTATGGTGTTATTGTTCTGGCAACACACCCTCAGGATCAACCATCAATATAACCACTGGGGAAACTGTCACAGCTGAGACCGCAGCTGCCCTTGCCTGGAACAGCACTTGCAGCAGGGATCATTGAACAACATTCAAAAACCGACGACTTATTTTGCTTCTCAACCCAAAGATTCTCATGTAATGTAACAGCCAATTTGAAAACGAAACACAAGGAGCAGTTTAAAACCAGAAACCTCAAAACGTTCACTACAACATCACAATGAACTGTCTACCTCATCCTCCCATTTACAGACATTAAATAAAGCACTATTCACATGTACAGCAGTTTACAGTAAATGATTCACCACAAATACTTTTGAAGTAGACTGTATATAAAGGATGTTTAGAATGCAGTTCTAAAGAATTGTCTTTCAGAAAGATACACCCTCAAATACTTTATTTTTTAACCTGGAAATATATTAAAAAAAATTAAAGTCCTGTTGATTATGCTAGTCCCTGACCGGTTTTATTCCAATGTGCGATTATTAACATTTATATTTCATTAAATGTTTTACATCTACTACTCACTATAATATTCTTAAAAGTGGGGGGGGGGGGGCTGTTAAGTGTTACATTCACTGATGAACAAACTGATATTCAATGGACAAAGTTTATGGTGGACTCAATTGGAATTAGTGGCTAAAAAGCTTATAAATGCAACTCACCAATGTGGCCCATTAAATGGAAGCCAAATACATTTTTGACATGAATTGTCTCTGGAATAGCCTCAATGAAAACCTGCTGCTAATGAACTAGCTTTAACACAAACAGAGAATTATATACAAGAGTCTCAACCACAAAATCATGTACTGGCAGTAGTCTTTCAGAAATGCCGTGCAAAGTCAGAAAGCAGAGAGAATGTTTGTAAAACACATGTCTTATGGAACTGATAAAACCCATTTTGCATTCAGGCTTTTCCTCTTTTCCATAACCTTCTTTACAAATCTATCACAGGAAAATCACTGGCAGTTGTGCTCAATTGTCATTCCCCAGAATTAACAAACACAGAGTATCTTTGGCTACTGAACCAATGCAGTGCTCCTGCGAATGACATGTGATTAGTTCACATTTACTTGGACCAAGAGAGGACTAGGAATCCTCAATACTAGGTCCCACATGGACGGGAACAAATGGGGCAAGGTTCACAGCACAGTAGGGCTTTGGGGAAGTTCCAGCTGCCAAATCAAGTCGCTAAGAAGCCAGTCAGATACAACAGTGAAGATTCATTTTCACAAGTGTCACTTTCATATTATTAGAGATAATTGAGCCATATAATGAAATGGGTTAACTACCGGGGGGGGGGGGGGGCTTTCCTCTCTTCTCCTTAAGTAGTGGGCTCGCTCTTGGATAATGCTCCAAGCATGTCATCTGCTGACCTGTGTACTGCTTGTAGCATCTTTGAGTGGGAACTGAGGTTGGGAGAGTAGGCTATGTGAGGCGGAAGCAGGTTATGTGCAAAAGGACACGGACAGACACACACACACAAAACTAGTGTATATGCAGTTTTCTCTGTCCACCAGCTCCCAACTAATATTTTCTAATAATTCATCACTAAGTGAATTGGTACAAAACATTTATAAAAATTTGTTTTTTTTTTAAATAAAACAGGCTTTGCAGCAATTCATTTTGTGGTGAATTGGTGCAAAGTACATTTATAAAACAAACAATTGTGGTTCAAGTAACATTTCCTGAACAAAGTTTGGACTTTAGGCAATGCACTGAACTCAGGGATTGCTCAGCACCATGTTCGTTGGAATGTCACTTGTGTATTCAACATACTATGTCCCAGAACGGTCATACCATGCTTTCTGAAGGCCAGAAGGATTCTTCTGATGCAAAAGGACAGGAAGATATCACAGCAGTTGAAGAACAATCTGACAGATGAAGTGGGAGGTCGGTGATTGCAGGATTATAAACTACTTAACCAGAATAATCATAAAGACACTATTTGCCAATAAATATATCTGGGTCCCCGGTTTTTTTTATATAAAAGTGAAATCTGCCTCTGATCAAGGCATTAAACAAAGTAGACTGCTATGAATAGCAACAACAATGTTTTTGGGATTTTTTTCCTGTAACGTTTAATACAAATACAAAATAGTTATAGTGCAAACGTCGCATCAAAAAAAAACTGCGGTGACATTACCTGACTAGGGGATTTGAAGATCAAGGTGAGTGGAAGTATCCTTTTTTTTCTTTTAAGAGGTCTTGTTTTAACAAAGAATGATTGCTTACACCAATGATAAACTCAATCCTTGCCTCTACCCCTTGTACATACCAATATAACCAGTGGTCCTTATTTAATGACAAAAGTGGGGTAAAAAAGTTCAAAAAGCCAACATGCAAAAGGACAATGGTCACTAGCAGAAGGCAGGTAGATGGTACAATCTTACATATAAATTTGATTCTTCTCAGGTAAGACTGAGTACATTGGAGAATAACCATGAAGTAGAACATTCTTCTTTTGGTTCATTAATTCATGTTTAAAGTGAGTCACTCATTCACGGACTTTTAATTTATAGGTACACTATGTCGCAGGCACCAGGAAAATATCATCCAGGGGTTTGAAGGGTCTATTTCCCTCCGTACATCCTCTCAATGTCATTGAGGTAGTGGTTCTTCAGTTCCTTCCGCTTGAGCTTGAAGGCATCTGTTACCAGCCCCGTTTCTGGTGTCCATGGCTCTGGGCTCAAACGCACCTTGATGGGGACTTCAAACTTCTGCAGTTTACCTGTCGCCAGAGTGCACAAAATCAGCAACATCAACTTGTGTGTTCTTTCCACTGGGCACCTACCCTTGGGGTTTCCTAATTTCCTCCCTGTAACTAGCAATGGCAAGCTTGTACTTGAAGCAAGGGCAGTCGGACAACGGATCACATTTCTCTTAACCGCCTTGAAATAACTTATGAACAACTGGGAACATCAGCAACTGTGTTCATGTCCTCCCTTTCTTGCTATAGGGCAAATAAAACAAAAACCTCACACCATCTTAAACGTTTCTTCCTTCAGGAAGTTAATCTAACCAACCAATCTAGTTAGTGTCCCTCCCCCCCATCGATTAGATCAGTCACTGCACTGCACAACAAGGCACTTTAGACCACTGCACTGTTTGCACTGTAAATACTTGCTGGTATTTATGTATTTTTGCATATTTTATTCTACATCCAAACTTTAACTTCTAGCTTTTTTTTAAAAAACATAATTCTTTATAATTGCTGAAGTTTTTTTTGCATGTCGCGCCAACACACCACAAGAAATTCCTAATACATTCGAGTGTAAGTAGCAAATAAAATTGATCCTTGCTTGCTATTTTTTTGGCATGGCTCTAACCTGCAATCCCGATGCTCCAAAAGGCCACAAAGTGGACACCTTAATCTTGATCCAGTTGATATCCCAACTATTGGTTTTTAACAATTTTTTCAACAACAACACTATAAAATAGTCAGTTTCAAATTAAAAACTGACCTAATATCTTCAGCACTCTCGAGCTCTTAAGGGGCCCCACTGTTCCTGAAAACATCCTATTGTGCCCATAGAGACCATATGTTCCTTCTCCAGGGGCACCAAGGCAAGGATGTAACCCTGGAAGAGGAGCTGGCAATTGACTGGGGCAGAGCACCCAATTGCCCATCACTTGGACCCATGGATAGCCAACTTGGCCAGGCCCAGGAGCAAACTGAACAGAAGCTCCCTCAAGTGACCCAAACCACTCCGCATTGGGTGACTGTAGATCAGGAACATGGGGGTTAAAGTACAACCAGAACTTGAGGAGCAACCCCTTCACTATCTTAATTACTTTGCAGACAATGGCACTAAACTAAAGCTAGAAGGTCATGTTGGTGTTGCCTGTTATATCTTAAGCGCTACAGCTGATGACCAAACAAGTGGAACAAATATTTCTGCATGTTTGGAGTTGCTTAATACAATACATAGACTGAATATTCTAATTAAAAAGCACTGGACAACAATAGTCAGCACTGGAGCTTCTACACTGAATGTGAGCCCAGCGACCTCGGTACTCACTGGACGCTGATGCCTCTTTAATCTCCCGTAGCACCTCCGCCTCCATCTTGCTGTCGTTGCAAATTTCCTCCCAGGTTCCCTGAATTTGCTTCTGCTCAGCGAGAGCAGTCAGCTTCTTCTGATTGGGCACCACAAAACTGATCACATAGGACTGCTCACTGTAAAGGAAGAACGAATGTGGTTTGAAGTTCACCGATAAGGTTAGAAACCAGAATCCCTACTCTGCACACTTAACACTTTCCCCCGCTTTATGCTCTCCAAGAGTGGTGGGTGGCTGAAACAGTGCAAGGGGGAGGTGTTGGAAGTAGATAGGATTGCAATAGTTAACAGCACTTGGACACAAACAGGCAGGGACTAGAGCAGGGGCTCCCAACCTGGGATCCACAGACCTTTTGGTTAATGACAAGGCTCCATCACATAAAGGCTGGAAACCCTGGAATAGAGAGAGACGAGGACCATGTTCAGGCAGATAGAATTAGCTCAGACTGGCATAGTGGTAGATACATCTATAGTGGGCCTAAGGTCCTGTTCCAGAGCTGTACTCTTCTACATCCTCATGTAGTCACTGAGAGGTTTAGCAACTTCCCAACATTTCCACCAACTAGTAAGAACATGACATCCTGCACCCTGAGATCGTTAAACATTTCTTCCAGTAACCAGTAACAGGAATTCATCTGCTTTGAATCACCACTTGCAGGCTTCCGTTAACATTACAAAAAATAGGCACCCAGGTGTAAAAACTACCTCCTGTTTGATGATATAGGTGGTGGTAGCTCAAAACAACTCGAACGTGTCACCAGCCATTCTAACTACCTGCATCGTCATTGATGTAGAGAGGGTGGAAATGACCAGATGGTCTTCTGCACCTTACTTAGACCCCCATACATAACCAGCAATCAGGCAAGCCACTCCAACACAAACTCTGTAGCATGTCGTTACTACCCACAATCTTTTAAGATCTTTACAAAAACTGTAAAATCGACATTACGTGTAAAGAGTTAAAGCATCTTTGTTAATGAAATCAAACCAAAAGACATTAGCTCTGTATCCATATTTCAGAGGGTCGCGCAAGTGTGGAACAAGCTGCCAGTGCAAGTGGTGCATGTGAGTGCAATATCAACGCTTAAGAGAAATTTGGATAGGTACACGGATGGTAGGGGTACAGTATGGAGGGCTACGGTCTCGGTGCAGGTCAATGGGTAAAGGCATTTTAAATGGTTTGGCATGACTAGACGCGCTGAAGGGCATTTTCTATGCTGTACTTTTCTATTCTATGACTCTATAGGTCAAACAACATTTTCATGTTTTTTTAGCACAAGGGTTCAATCTGCTTCTCTTTTCACAAATACCCTCTCACTCGAGATATTTTCTGATTTTATTTCAGATTTCCAGCATCCAGTTTTAAAATTTTCACAAGATGTAGGCAGTACATTACACTCCTGTGGTTTATGGGGACGATAAGGCTGGAAGTTGCTGAAAACCACTGGTATTTTCCAATTAATGTGCCATAGATTTCTAGACTCCAGCACAAATATAGAAATTCTCAACAACTGTGCCTTGAACTACCTTGGTATCAAATCCTGGAATTCCCTCCTTAAATGTCCATCGTGTCCAGCACTTACAGGCCGCACATAGTTGTCCAACTTGGAATCCAGGTCTACTGTGCCTCACAGCACTGAAGAACTGGTTTTGAGTCTGGTGTCTGGTGCTGTCTGTGTGGAGTTTGCAAGCTTTCCCTGTGACTGTGTGATATTCCTCCGGGTGCTCTAGCCTCCTCCTTGTGCAGGTTGGCAAATTAACTGACCACTTTAAATTGTTCCTTGGGTGAGTGGTAGAACGTTGGGTGGTTGGGGGGGGGGAAAAGGGTTGATGGGAATGTTGAGAAAAACGATGTTAGACGAAGGATTAGTGTAGTTTTGTGGTTGCTGGTCAGTATGGACTCAGTCAGTTTGCATGCTTTTTCTCCCTGTGACTTCTTTGAGCCAGGCACTAATTCGCTTTGCTGAAATTGTCTGCTGTCTTGATGTTCAATTGTTTGATGATTATCCTACGAAACAGTTTCGCTTCCTCCTTGATCACTTTCTCCAAATGTCTATTCCATTAAATAAACAGCTTTCCTTTGGAATCCAAGTACATGTCAACTCCCACAGCTTAAGCAATGTTGATAACTTATTTCTCTCTCCATATCCAGAACCATAAGCAATCCATACCTCCTTTCCATTTAAAATCTGCCATTATCTTTCCTTCATTGCACCACCACCTCCCAGTAATATTTGCAATGCTGCTCCAAGACCACCTCTGTGCCACGCTAAGGCCATCGTCAGGGTGGAGGAGCAACACCTTGTATTCCATCTGGGTCGCCTCCAACCCGAAGGCAGGAGTATCGATTTGTGCTTCCAGTAAAAAAAATTCCCTCTCCTCTTCTATTCTCACTCTGGCCTCTTACCTCTTCTGTTTATCATCTCCCCCTTGGTCCCCTTCCTCCTTCCCTTTCTCCTACAGTCTACTCTCCTTTCCTATCAGATTCCTTCCTCTTTGGCCCTTTACCTTTCCCACGCACCTGGGTTCACCCATCACCTTCCAGCTATCCTCCTACCCCAGCCCCCCACCTCGTCCTGAAGAATGGTCTCAGCTCAAAACGTCATTTCCATAAGCATTGCTTTAGATTTCCAGCATCTCCAGAATTTCTTGTGTTTTTCTTTTGCATTTTTACTGGAATTAATTTCCAGACTATCCCCTGGTTAGTCTGGGAGGACCTGGAGGCTTTGGAAGGGGCTTAGAAGAGATTTGCTAAGATATTTCCTGGATTGGCAAATACATTATGTTCCCCAAGCACTGGAGGCTGAGAGGTGTCCTGATGGAGATATACAAAATTATGCGAGGGGGAGATGGGGGTGATAATCAGAATCATTTCCCCCGGGAATGGAAATGTCAAACACTAGAGGGGATAGCATTAAAGGTGAAAGGGGAGACAAGTTGCATACTTATTTTTATACAGAGTGGTAGGCATCTGGAATGTGATTCCAGCGAGATAAGAGAGCAACATTCAAAAGACTATAAGACATAGGGACAGAATTAGGCCATTCGGACCATCGAGTCTGTTCTGCCTGATCACGGCTGATTCATTTTCCCTCTCAACCCCACCCTCTTGCCTTTTCCCCATAACTTTGACGTCCTTAGTAGTTAAGTACCTAATAGCTTCAGCTTTAAATACACCCAGTGACTTGGCCTCTACAGCCGCCTGTGGTAATGAATTCCACAGATTCACCAGCTTCTGGCTGAAGAAATTCCTTGTCCCTGCTGTTCTAAGGGAGGGGGGCTTCTATTCTGAGGCTGTGTCCTCTCAACCTATTCTCTCCCACTATCGAAACATCCTCTCTACCCCAACTTCTAGATCTTTCAATATTCGGCAGGTTTCAATGAGATCCCCTCCCATCCCATTCTTTTAAACTCCAGTGAATACAGGCCCAGAGTGTGCAAACACTCCTCCTACATTAACCCTTTCATTCCTGGGATCATTCTTGTCAATCTACTCTGGACCCTGTCCAATGCCAGCATATCCTTTCTTAGAAATGGAGTTCAAATCTGCTCACAAGATGAATGAATGACGTATTTAATATTTTACAGATTAATATTATATAATTAACTTACTGATTCTACTTGCCATGAACCAATTGCCTAAAGTACAAAAACTTTATGGAAAAACTGTAGCCAACTACTGAATGAAAACAAAGCTTCCAATATTGTTACAGCAGATTATAATTCATATAGTTACTGGACTGTGACAGAAATCTGACCTACCTGTTTGCATATGCACATATATTATCAATGAGTGAGCAGCTTTTCAGGGCAGACTCAACTTTGCCCAAAGACACATATTCTCCAGCTTGTAGCTTTACTAAGTCTTTCTTTCGATCTAAAAAATAAACAGTTACATTATCGTAGAATTAGTTTAAGTTATGAAAGGTTACACCATGACAGATAAACACAACAGAAGTGGTAAGGGGATATGCACACAGTTATGTCTTGCAGGCTATCAAATGATATCAGAACATGAGCAAGCCCCAGACAACAAACTACCTGAGCCTTAGGATGTTTACAGCCTTCGAAAGGAATCTCTTCTAATACTTCATTACACTCATGCCATCATTTTCCGGGTGAGACATCACACCGCAGCTCTGTCTACTCCTTCAGGTAGATACATTTTAAAACATCCATTCACACCACTGTAAATTAGGGCAGCAGAGATTTGCCCAGTGTCCTGGCTGTCATTTATCCTCAAACAGACCTCAGGAGGAGACAATTGTCTGGTTTCAACCGGATTGGAGTTTGCTGTGTGCTAATCATGACTTCATGTCTCTGCAGTCTCTGACTCGTGGGTACTTGCACTTCATCATTTATCTGCACTTTTCAGCGTCTTTATTCTGCATTATTATTGTTTTACCTTATTTAGAGATACAGTGCAGAACAGGACCCTCACCCAGTGAACCAGCAACCCACCTACTTAACCCCAGCCTAATCACAGGACAATTTACAATGACTAACTGGTACAGCTTTGGACTGTGGGAGGAATCTGGAGCACCCAGAGGAAACCTGCGCAGTCACTGACAGAACACAGAAGCTCCTTATAGACAATGCTGGAACTGAACTCTAAACTACAAAGCCCTGAGATTGTCATGGTAACCATTACAATATCATGGTACCCTGTTCTAGCTCATGTGATGATTTCATCTATATAAACTGTATGTAAGACAGGTTTTTCCACTGCATCTTGGAAAATAAGACCATAAGATATAGGAGCAGAATTAGTCCATCGAGTCCACTCTGCCATTTCAACATGGCTGATCCAATTTTCCTCTCAGCTCCAACCTCCTGCCTTCTCCCCGTGTCCCTTCATGCCCTGACCAATCAAATATGGCAATAATAAATCACAATTAGCACATACCAATGTCACTGGTGACAAATTACTTTGAGATGTCGGTCATGACAGAATTAAAACCCAACAAAACCACTAATTGGAATACATCAGGGACAAAAAGTCTTTGTTGTTGCCGCCATGTGGTGGAAGGAACAGAGGCCACCGTTTTGTGAACTTTTTCCTGAACTGGTTCTTGCTCAGGGAAGGTTCGGTCAGAGCAAATGAAAGTGAACATAAAGCCCCTACCGATCATCTGCCGCAGACTTATGGAAGACAGTTTGTGTCTGAGATGACGTCACCCAAGCCCAGGGTCTGTCTTGAGCTGGCTGTAAAATGACCTGACTCAAGCAGAAGCAAGGGAATAAGATCAGAGGCAAGTCCTTAGTTGGGAGAAGAGCAATCAGGTAATACCTCATTGGATCAGAGCCAACGGAAAGTGGACAGCAGGCTAGCCAGATACAGAACCAACAGGAAAACATTACAGTGAATAATAATGGGCAATTGTTGGTGCAGAACAGTGAGAACTCTGGAGACTAAAGATCTCAAGGAAGACCTCCATGAGTGGGGGAAGGAGAAACAGGATGAATTGTTTGGCCAACTGTGGATCCCCCATTTTGCTGTGACATTGGAGTTGGAATCTGGGTGAAGACTGGTACAAAAAGACCAATAACATTCAGGAACCTAAATCATTGACCCAGAGTCGATTATAACAAACTTTCTAGTTTACATGGTCATTTACAATAAAATTTGAGTTTTTATTTAGTTAAAATTTGCCTGATCATCACTTGACTCAGACATGGGTCAACAGTGACATTGTACACTCAGTGATAGGCTTTTTTCAAAAAAATATAAATCTCTAGTAATATAGGCACATGATATGCATTCCATATTGTATGCGAAAATCCAAAAAATATTCCTGCTAAAATCATGATTTCTTTTCTCTGGAAGTTGGTGACTTTGGGCTCCACTAAGTCCTCCTCAGGAACATTGAACATTAGAGGCCATTTGGCCCACAATGTTGTACTGACCTTTTAACCTACATCAAGATCAATCTAACCCTTCCCCTCCACATCAGCTTTCCTTTTTCAATCAACCATGTGCATATCTAAGAGTCTCTTAAATGCTCCTAATGTATCTCTCTACCATCACCCCTGGCTGTGCATTCCATGCACCCACCACTGTGTGTAAAAAAAAAACTACCTCTGACACACCCCCTATACTTTCCTCCAATCACCTCAAAATTATGCCCCTCATATTAGCCATTTCCACCTTGGAAAAAGGTCTCCAGCTGATCAGTGCCCCTTATCATTTTGTCAAGCTCTATCAAGTCCCTTCTCAACCTCCTTTGCTCAAACAGAAAAGTCCCAGCTCACTCAACCTATCCTCATAAGGCATGCTCTCCAATCCAGGCAGCATCCTGGTAAAGGTAATTTAGATAAAAGCACAGCCCAGGGATAGAATGGAGAAGATACAATGATCTCACACAGGTTGTGTGTTCACCCAGAGACCACATTATTGGTCAGCCAGGCGATGTTACCAATCTGAAACCCTGCCGGTCTGGGTGTTTTGGTTTTACACACCACGGACTAATCAGGGTAAACAAAACAACAGATGTATTCAGAGCAAAGAATGCTGCTGCATTCAATCTTAATCTCTTCTTTCTGAAAACGCAATCCCAGTTCACTCCTTCCGATAATCCCTTCCTATCCTTGCCCAATATCTGCTACTAATTAATTCAAGTCCGGTGACTCGACAAGTGTACGAAAACACAGCATGGTTTGTAGCTCAGTGCTGCTGAGGGTGGAGACTTCAGTGAGCGAGGTCAGGGCAACGGCAAGTGGAGCCGTTGTAACTTGACATTGGCATTGGATATAAAGTGGGGAAAGAATTGCTGGCAGAAGGCAGGAAAATGGCTAGTGAGCATCTGATTTCTACTCTTATCTATAAAAGTGATGCACGAGAGGGCAGCTCAGCCAAGTGGAATGTGAATCCTGTACCTGTGGAAGTACTGGATGCTCCCAGTGAATTGGAGAGGAACATATACTTAAATGTTTCCAGCTTAAGCACTGGGATTTGGAGATGGAGCTGTGGTGCCAGGTTGAAGACCCTGCTGATAGCACTTCAGGGATATGATCATACTGCAGCTTAAAAGTATGAAGAGGGAATGGTCTACCACCAAGCAACCTGGGAGAGGATAAAGCTGATAGCCCACGAGTTCTCCAGAGTCCCTTTCACAATCAGATTTTCACATCTGAACCCTGATGACTGTGGTGCCTCAGGGGAATGCAGCCAGACTTAGGATAGCAGCACCACAATTGACATGACAGCACCCAACAGGAATAAGAAAAGTGAGATAGAAATGATAGAAGATTCAATAACTAAGGAGATGCAAAGATGTACTTGTGTATATAGATGTGACTCTAGGATGTGTCTTCCTAATGCAAGAGTTCAGGGTGTCACTAAACGGAAGGTAGGGAGAGGCAAAGATTGAACCAAACATAGGTAGAAGAAAGGAGGAGCAAACTTTTGTTTTGGGAATTGGCAAAGAGCTTTAAAAAAAAAGGAGAGGATGTATTCTGGCATAGACAAGACAGATTTCTAGATCAGCCATTTTTGATCTATTACTGTGCAATAAGAAAGGGTTAATTGATAATGTTTTTTGTAAGGGAGTCCAGAGGAAGCAACAACTATAATAGAATTTAACACATTACATTTGAAATTGGCGTAGTTCAATCTGAAGCTAGTGTTTTCAACCAAAACAAAGGAAATTATGAAGACATGAGGGCGCAGCTTGGCTCTGGTAGATTGGAAATCCTCATTCAAATAACACAGGTAAGGTAATGGCTAACAGTTAAGAAATAACACATGATTTGCAATAAATATGCAAGTCCTTTCTGAAAATCTGTTTGAATGAAGTCACAATAACAACCTATCACTCAACGTCAGCAAAGCCAAAGAGCTGATTATTGACTGAAGTAAGAAAAAACTGAGGTCCATGAACCAACCCTCATTAGGGGATCAGAGCTGGAGAGGGTCATTAACTTTAAATTCTTGGCATTGTTGTATCAGAGGATCTGTCCTGGGACCAGCGTATCATGCCTCCTTTGTGATAGCACTTACAATGCCTCTATTGTCTGAGAAGTTTGCATAGACTTGGCACATCAACTAAAACTTTGACAAACTTCTATAGATGCACAGTGGGGAGTATCCTGATTGGTTGCATCATGGCCTGGCATGGAAACAACAATGCCTGTAAGAAAATGAATCTCATGGTAGTGTTTGGAGGTGTACTGGACATGTACTTTGAATTTTAATCCACGAAAAGGACCAAATATGGATTACAGGAGAAATTATTAAATCAAAGGAAAAGATTTATAAAGTTACACACATCAAAGTTGCTGGTGAACGCAGCAGGCCAGGCAGCATCTCTAGGAAGAGGTACGGTCGACGTTTCGGGCCGAGACCCTTCGTCAGGACTAACTGAAGTAAGAGCTAGTAAGAGATTTGAAGGTGGGAGGAGAAGGGGGAGATCCAAAATGACAGAAGAAGACAGGAGGGGGAGGGATGGAGCCAAGAGCTAGACAGGTGATCCCCTCCTGTCTTCTCCTATCATTTTGGATCTCCCCCTCCTCCTCCCACCTTCAAATCTCTTACTAGCACTTCCTTCAGTTAGTCTTGACGAAGGGTCTCGGCCCGAAACGTCGACCGTACCTCTTCCTAGAGTTGCTGCCTGGCCTGCTGCGTTCACCAGCAACTTTGATGTGTGTTGCTTGAATTTCCAGCATCTGCAGAATTCCTCGTGTTTAAGACTTACAAAGTTGCTGTGAGCCTGATGGTTCAGAGCCCTTTTAAAAAAAATTCAAGGGATCACTCCGGAATTGATAAAGAAAGGAGAAACAGACATGCGAGCAAGCTAATGAGATATTAAAACAAAAGTTACCCAGGGTATATGTGGATTGTTTACTGATAATTTATAATGGATAATAAGAAATCAGAAGACAAATTTTAAAAATACATAATGTCTATCTTCACAGAAGACCCATAAAACTGAAGGCCCAGAGTGCAGAGAAAATAAAAGAAAATGAAAAAGAGACTGAAAAATGACAAGTCCCTTCCAGGAGGCAAGTGCTTAAGGAACAGCTTTTCTCTTCCAGGAACCCTTAAAGCAGATAATGAATGACGAATTGCAGAATAATGGACAGGTCATTCAGGACTGAAATAAGAAAATTCTTCATTCAATGTGTCTTTGGAACTCTTGACAGCACATGACTGATTTACTGATGATATTCTAAACGGAGACTGAAGGAATCTAGAGCAGAGTGTAGGAAAATGGTGGAGAAAGACAAGTCATTTTGAATGATAAGCTGGGTCAAGAGGTCCTGATGCTCTTCTCCTGCTCCAGTTTCCTGGGTTCTTACCAATGATCTGTAGACAACCGTCCGGGTGGAATTCGCCAACATCCCCCGTGCAAAACCAACGCTGACCATTGCTGTCCTCAAAAAAGTCATCATTGGACACATTTCCTTTGAAGTACCCCACTGCCACGTTCGGCCCGCCAATCAGAATTTCTCCTCTTGGATTTGGCTGGTCATGATTGGTATATCCTCCTATAGTTGAACAACAAACAACTGTTATGCAGCAGAAAGTCAGAGAATGCAAATAAGCTTTTTAGCTCATCAAATCTGCAGCAACCCATTCCACACTGATCAGTTTATTCTCCCAGAAACCCAACTCCTCCAGATTCTAATGACTTTCCTACACTCTAGGGGCAATCTACTGTGGCCAGTTAACCTCCCTGCCTTTGGGAGGTAAGAGGAAACTGGAGTCAGCGGAAGAAATTGATTCAACCACAGGGAAAATGGGCAAATGCCACAAGGGGAGTTTTTGGAGGTCAGGACCGAATCTAGGTCACTAGAGCTGCGAGATAGCAGCACTACTAGATATACAACCAAGCTTATTCTGAACATTTCAGGAAGAACATTTTAAAAGAATGCAACACAAACATTTTCATTTCTTTTTTTAAATCGTCCAGCTGGATTTCTACAAATTAACTGAAAAATCAAAAGCAGCCCACTTTGTTCCTGACATGAACTCATGAATCACTTGGAAAGTCATAATCACATTCTAGGCAGGAACAGTAATGCTGACTGCCACTGCTCAGAATGACTCATTTTCATCCTGGGTTAGCTTGTTGAGCTCAGCCTGTTGGTGGAAGGAAACAGAGGCCTCAAAGACCATGACATTGGAGCAGAATTTGGCCATTCAGCCCACTGAGACTGCTCCGCCATTCTATAATGGCTGATTTACTACCCCTCTCAACCCCATTCTCCTTCCTTCTCCCCGTAACCTTTGAAGTCCTTACTAATCAAGAACCTATTAACCAGTGTTTTAAATATACCCAATGACTTGGCCTCCACAGCCATCCGTGGCGATGAATTCTACAGATTCATCACCCCTTGGCTAAAGAAACTCCTCCTCATCTCTATTCTAAATGGATGTCCTTCTATTGAGGCTGTTCCCTCTGGTCCTAGACTTCCTCACTATAAGAAATATCTCCACATTCACTCCACCTAGGCTTTTCAATATTTCATTGGTTTCAATTGGATCCACCCCCCCGCCCCCCCTCTTCTAAACTCCAGCGAGTATAGGACCAGAGCCATCAAACGCTCCTCATATGTTAACCCTTCATTCCTGGAATCATCCTCGTGAACCTCCTCTGGAGGCTCTCCAATGCCAGCGCCAGCACTTTGGGTCCAAAACTGCTCACGATACTACAAGTGAAATCTAAAGCAGTCACAATACACCAAAGCCCACAGAGATGGAGGATAAAGAGAATTTATTAATCACCCACTAGAAAAAGAGAACACGAAATTTTGTGAGGAGAAACTTTGTCACTGCACCCTGACGGGATTGAACAGTTACAGAATTATACATCCAGGAGACCATTCAGGCAATTTTGCCAATGACAGGCCGCACCACTCTACTAACTATGTGGCTAAACACAGCTCAAATACCACTTACAAATGACACTACAGTGATTGATAAAATCTGAGATGTCAACTAGGCGGGCAAGACCAAGGGATTTCAGGTAGTCAAAACCAAGAGAACACATACCAGGAGAACTCAATGAGGGGCCAGCAGTGGAAAGAGGGAGCAGCTACCAATGTCTTGGAGCTCTGTCTTGCGTGCAACACGGCGACTCAAATCACAAAAAGAAAGGCATGCCAGAAGTTCCACTTCATTAGGAGTTTGAAGAGATTTGGTATGTCAGGCAAGACTCTGGCAAATTTCTACAGATGTCTGGCGGAGGGCATTGGTACAGAGGCCTCAATGCACAGGACTGCAAGAGGCTATGGAGTGTAGACTCAGCCCACTCCATCATGGCACAACCTTCCCCTCTTTGGAGGGCATCGAGGAGCAGAAGCCTAGAGAAGGCAGCATCCATCAGTAAGGACCCTCACTGTCCGGACATACTCTCTTCTCATTGCTACTATCAGAAAGGCGGTTCAGGAGCCTGAAGACCCACACTCAATGATTCAGGAACAGCTCCTTGCCCTCCGCCATCAGACTTCTGAATGGTCAATGAACCCTACCTTATTATTCCTTTTTTATTTTGCACTATTTTGTTTCAATAGGTACATTCAATGTCAGAGACATGTATACAATATACATCCTGAAATGCCTTTTCCTCACAACCATCCACGAAAACAGGAGTGCCCCCAAAGAATAAATGACAGTTAAATGTTAGAACCCCAGAGACACCCCCCCCCACAGCTCCCCTCCCTCCCACGCGCAAGCAGCAGCAAAGCAATGATCCCCCCTCCCCCATCAGCAAAAAAAAGCATCAACACCCACCACCGAGCACCCCAAACGTGCAGCAAAGCAACAGCAAAGACAAAGACTTGCAGTACCCCAAAGACTACTCATTCACCCAGTACCCGACATATCACAGGCTCCCTCTCTCCCTATAAGGGAGAAAGAGGTGTCTCCATTTTGTAATTTGTCCTTGCAATATACCACTGTTTCAAAACAACTTGAGTCATGTAAAACAGTGATAATAAACTTTAATCTGATTGTAGAGACAATGCTTTATAATTTCCTCACAGCCCTGGTGACAATCACAGGGACTGTGATTGACTTGGGCCCCCAGACAGACTTCGAGAAGAGAAAGGGGGAGGGGAGGGAAAGAAAAGTAGTGACTTTGTTTTAACACAAAAAAAACACTGACTGACTGCTAAATTTGAATTGTGCATCATGCAAACAGGCTCTTCAGCCATCAAGTTCAGACCAATCATCAAACACCCATTCAGACTAATTCACCTCACTGGCACGCTGCAGGCAATGCAGCAGGGTCAATTAAGCTGCTAACTCACGCTTTCGGGGAGCAGGAGCGAAACCCACAATAGTGCAAAATGTATAGAGCAATGGATGTCAGGATTGAGGCCAGGGCAGTGGAGGCCGTCAGCACTCACCCTGCAGTGGAGCTCCCGGGCTGCCTGTCACTGGTAGAGTATTTTCCATATTGTTCCTTTCACAATCTCTACATTTGACAATGAAAAGTACCATGAGTAGCAACAAGAATGGGGTTTTAATTCTTGTCACCATGGTACTTGTACCTATTGTAGACGATACAGCCATTCCCTGAAGCTGTGCAAGCTTCTTGGAAGAGTAACCCAATAACTCCCAGCCCCTATACTGTCAAATCACACGGATGCAGGTCTTATAAAAGTACCTTCTTCCCAGTCGCGAAGCTTGATTTCGCAGCAGATAAGTGGAGCTCCAACTCTGCCCGTGCTGTAGTCCGATACTGAAATTGCAGAGAGCATGGTTAGGTTTTGGATTCCTTTCAGCAATGAAACATTCCAGAAGCTCTTTACAGAGCCAGTGGTGCAGACAAACTATGTTCCTTTGTGTACTTGCTGAAACCTGCGATCGTGTCAATCCGCTCACTGGAGCAATCTGATGTTTGGTGTCAATTCTGCATTCCACATTGTTAAAGAGAAGAAGCATCTCTAACTGATGTCATCAGTGACACATTTGGTCAACTTTAGACATGTTTCTCCACTTCACTGGAAGGAGTGAAGACCCCCCAAGCAGCAATTCACAGCAGTGTACAGGTAGCTTCCTTGTAAATCTTGTCAATTATGACAATTTTGATTTTAAATTTATACTTGTGAAAAAAAGAATTTTTAAAAAGCAACAAAATACTGAGAATATGCTGATTTTCAGAGGTCACCTGTGTCCTGTCATTCCATAGGTCGAAAAAATGGACAAAGGAAAACAGATAGACAAACTCAGTTTTTGGAAAGTTCAGTGGAAATTACAAAGTCAGAAAATCCATGTTAATTTTATTATAATTGCGGTTTCCAAATCTTAATCATTCTGGATGTTCAGAACACCAAAACATCAAAGCATCTAATCAAATTACTTATGCAGAGTGGGACCAGGATGGGAATTGATCAAATTCCCTGTCCCTGATTCCTTCAGATTTAGATATTGAAAGCCAAAAGTGGAAACCTGAGGGAAGAAGGGGAAATCTTTGGGCTTCACAGAATTGTTTAGCAGCAGTGAACAATGTTTGGATATCCACGCACACATTTGGCAATAATCTTAAGACATAAATCTTCCCATTAGTTTCCCAAACACATGTCATCTTGACCCAGGTTAAACTATGAACTAAGCCACATGAAACAAGCATAAACAACCATCATTTTCCTCAATGACTCTAGCACCTGCATGCAATTTAGTGTAGAGAATAGGATTTCATACATATATGCAAACACACAAAAGAAAAATTTGCTGTTCACATTAAAATACAGCACCAATAATTAATAATTCTCCTCCAGCTCCATTTTGTAGCCTGTAGTATATTCAAGTCTCTCCAGTTAATTTCCTTTTATCACTACTCTTGCTTTCCCATGAGACATTACCACACTCCAAGCAGCACTCTTGCTAGCTCAGTCACTCACCTTCAGTGATGGTACCAGCCCCACACGTTTCTGTCAAGCCATAGCCTTGACCTACTGGACAGCAGAAACACACATTCATAAACCTCTGTGTCTGTGGGGAAAGAGGTGCACCTCCAGACAGCATCATTCGAACATTTCCTCCCAATAGTGCCTTCACTTTTTTAAATAATAACCTATTATAAAACACACACAAAAAAAAATGCTCTTTAAGGTGGGTCTCACAAGATGCTCGAGATTGCAAATACCCCAAAGCACTGGAAATGATAGAGATCTGCATGACAAACTCTCCCTCCCCACCCCCAATTTAAAGACTGGCTTTATTTGTCACATGTATTTTGAAGCATTGAAACATACAGTGAAAAACATTATTTGCGCCAATGACCAACATGGTCTGAGAACTGTGGTGGCCTCACAGGTGGCATAACACTTCCAGTGCCAACACAGCATGCCTCAACTCACTAACCCCAACATACGCCTGTGGAAAAACCATGACTGGTGATGCTATAAAGCAATTGTGCTAGCCGCTATTTTACTGTGCTACCCCTGTCAAATAAAACACCTACAACACTTTATGAAGTTCCCCAAACTACGTTTGGGAAGTTGGTGATGCGCAGATTTGGAACAGTGGGCAAACAACATTTTAGTATGTTCACCTGACCCGATACCATCTTACTAAAGTTTTGAACTTTATCAAACTCTCTCTGCATCTTGAAATCCATTCCTATTTCCCCATTATCCTTGCTCAGCGACCTACAGTGGTTGTCTACCTAGTGGCAGCTCAGTTTAAAAAAAAACAAACCTGGCCCCTCTTCTAAGTCACTCTGAAACCTCTTCTAGCTTTATTACTTACCCTCAGGGACTTCAGTTCCTGTCGCTTGCTCAGGCCCAGTCTTTTTATCATTCTACCACTGGAGATGCCCAAATTTCCTCCCAAAACGGTCCTTTACCGAATGCAGTATTGGGATTCCATCCTCTAGCCTATATCCACTATTTGCATCTGTATTGCATCAAAACATGCAAGATATTTATCTGAATAATATAGTCATAGAGCACTGTCCAGCAGCAACAGGCCCTTCGGCTCATGTATTCTGTGCCGAATTATTATTCATCTTAATCCCATTGACCTGCACCCGGATCACAGCCCTCCATACACCTTTTATTCATGTTCTTACCCAAATTTTTCTTAAATGCTGCAATAGAACCCAATCCACCACTCCACTGGCAGCTCGTTCCACACTCTCACCACCGAGTGAAGAAGTTTCCCCCTGTATGTTCCTCTTAAACATTTCACCTTTAACCCAGTCCTGACGAAGGGTCTCGGCCTGAAACATCGACTGTACCTCTTCCTAGAGATGCTGCCTGGCCTGCTGCGTTCACCAGCAACTTTGATGTGTGTTGCTTGAATTTCCAGCATCTGCAGCATTCCTGTTGTTTGCGTCCCTAGTTCAAGTCTCGCCCGACCTCGGGGGGGTGGGGGGGGGGTGGAGAAATGCCCACTAGCATTTACCCTATCTATACCCATGTTTTTTTTAAAAACAATATCTGCATACATCGATCTTCACAAATACAATGATGTTTAAAAGCAGTCATTCATTGTAGCTGCATTGAGACTTATTTCTATTGGACTATTTTGGTTTACCCTCAAAAGTACATCACCGTGGAGACCCAAGGTGGGATGACACTAACAGAAGGGCCTCAGTATGAATGGACAGTCCTAGAGTATCACTGAAAGAAGCAGTTATTTCCTTGTAAGAAATAAACATGGGAGACAAGAGATACTAAGGGACACAACTCAAATGTTTTCACCTCCAAACAAAGATTAAGGAAAGGCTACACTCGTGAAGAAAGTGAAAGATTTCTCAAAGGTAGGCAATCTACCATTGGAGACAAGCTTAAAGTTACTATCAGGGTAAAGTGCATTTAGTTGTTGAAGGAAGATACAGCTTGGTTCTTTTAAGGCTGGACACGGAGAATGTGCATTTTATGTCCTGGTCAAATGCCAGACTGCCTTAGTCTGCCCAGAATAGCATTTCTCTGCAACACAAATCACTTGCTTGCCAACAAAAGTTGGCAGAATCAGAAACTTGCCTGTGGGCAGGAAAGGAGCAACACAGGCTGAACTGGCCTGATATGAGCCCAACTCCAAGCCCTTCCCATCTGACAAAGGGTCTGGTCTCTGTAGGTGTGGAATCTCTTTATGCACCAAGTGGAAAGATCCTTGTCCCTACCCTGGCTGGTGCAAGTCCAGAGGCTAAATGCTTTGCCATTTGGCAAGTATCTGTGTTCACATCAAAAACTTAGCACCAGTAGAACTGCGGCAAGAAGTGAGTGAAGTCCACTTGTATCTCACTACAGCAACTACGTTAAAAATACTTCCCCAAAATAAAACTGGTTTTTGTGTCAATACAGAACAATTTAGATTTAGATCCAGTTTCAGTGAAATCTTTTAGGTAATATTGAGTTTTCTTACAGGTTGCAAAGAGGTGCATCGTAACCCCTTTTGATCTGTTCCAGCTTGTAATCATAACAGAGTTTGAACATGGTTCTCTGCAAGTAGTTCATTTCCTGCACCTTGCTCATGAGGTTCTTATAAATTCGGTCCATAATTTCCTGAAAAGACAAAGGCAGCCAGTTTACCATGGGAAAATGTTCAAAGAAATAATGTACCTCCCCTTCTCCCATCACCAGCCATATCCTATAATAGTGAATCAATACCCCCATGTTTGTTAGCAAAACTTCAATGTGGAATTACATGTTAGAAAATACTGACATTTAGCAAAATAGCCTCCATCAGATTATGATTCTGTCTGCCAAAATGGCAATTCTACTTAAAAGTAAGTGAAGGTTCCTTCAGAATCCATGTACCTCTCTCCCCACGAGTTTTGGGATTCTGGTGATAAATACAGTGTTTTACTAGAAATTATACCCCAGGCTAGAACACTTAAGCTCTTGTTAACATTCAGACACTCACTGGGACTGCTGCCATCAGTGTTGGCTTCAGGACTGTACAATCCCCTTTACTGCCCTTTTTGATCCGGGTTGACTGTGAAACAATAGAGAACAAAATTCAGAAGTGTTGCCACTTTTTTTATTCTACTTTTTCCATTCAACTACTGAACAATTTGTTGTCGTCTGGAAAGTAAATTTAGCAACATACAAGCTCAGCAAGAGTGCAGAGCAAGTGAACTGGGAATGTGAAGTGTAACCTCCCATTATAAAAGCAAGCCATTTCCACTTCTTTTAAGTTTGCGAAACCAAATAGCTTATTCCCCTTCTAAATTCCCAAAGTAGAGATATACAAAATTTATAAAAATGCTTTGACAGGAAGTTAATTCTAAAGAGTTGTGGATAACCTCCGTGCTAAAAGGCATATTACTGTAAAGGCCCAAAACAGCGACTGTACTCAGTTCCTCCAACATTTTGTGTGTGTTGCTCTAGATTTCCAGCATCTGCAGATTTTCTTGTTTGATATTACTGTAAAGTCCAAAATGTTGCTCACCTGGTCGGACAACGTTTGGGGGGATGAGTAACCGATTCGACAGCCATAAGCAACACAGGAGATTTCTGCAGTGAGTTCCAGCACATGAGCCAATGGCAGATATCCAATGTACGTATCTTTGGGTCTAGAAATATATTTTAGCATTTTTAGTAAAAACTGCAAAGGACTGATGCTGAAACACTCATTCAGTCCTGAGGTTAGTTTTAGTCATGAGGATTTATACAACAAAATTCATGATACTTGGTATATTTTAGAAATTTTGATTCCAAAATTTCAGAGCTTTTTTCTTTGATAAAACCATTTCTAAAATATAACCATAGTTTCTAAACAACTCAATGAAAGTATAAAAACTGGGTACATACCATAAAATAGTCATGGCACAAGTTTAAAATAGAATTCTACAACCACAATAGGTAGACTGCAAGGGCCAGGACTGAAAGATTGAGTTGTAAATGGTGAGAACATTCTAATCTTAAATTTCTAGGCCCCAGACAACTGGCTCCTCGTCATTCAAATTTTCCACCTCTGATCCCATCACATACTTCCCCTTGAGTTCTCGCTGGATCTCTGAACTCCATTTCAGCTTTAGCTTAAATCTTCTTTTGGCTAACTTCTCCCAGCTCCTTTAAAAAGTCATCAAGTACAGACAGCAATTACGTTTCTCTCCACAGATGCTGCCTGCTCTACTGAGCTTTTCCAGAGTTTTCAAAGCTTGCTTTTTTTTTTTTTATAAAAAAAAGCCTAGTATTTCAGTGTTTATAGTAAGATAGTGGTACTTACAACCTATGAATGCCCCAAACTCCGAAATTTTGTAATTAAACAAAAAGCCTCACAAGACCATAAGACATAGGAGCAGAAATAGGCCATTTAGCCCATTGGATCTGCTCTGCCATTCCATCATGGCTGATTTATTACCCCTCTCCAGCCTTCTCTCTGTAACTAATCAAGAACTTAACAACGCAACACACAGAAAATACTGGAGGAACTCAGCAGGCCAGACAGCATCTGTGCAGAAGTGTAAACTGTTGACGTTTCTGGCCGAGACCCTTCATCAATCCTGATGAGGGGTTTCGACCAGAAATGTCCACCGTACTCTTTTCTATAGATGCTGCCTGGCCTGCTGAGTTCTTCCAGTATTTTGTGCCTGTTGCTTGGATTTCCAGCATCTGTAGACTTTCTCTTGTTTGTGAAGAACATATCAAACTCTGCTTTAACTATATCCCATTACCTGGCCTCCACAGCTGTCTGTAGCAATGATTTTCACACACTCACTAACCTCTGGCTAAAGAAATTCCTTCTCATCTTTATTCTAAATGGACCTCCCTCTATTCTGAGACTGTGCCCTCTGGTCCTAGACTCGCCAACTATAAGAATCATCCTCTCCACATCCAGTCTATCAGGCCTTATTTCAATATTTGATAGATTTCAATGAGATTTCCCACTTCATTCTTCTAAATGAAGATCATATAACTCTGGCCTACAAAGTCAATTTTGACAAATGACAGTTTACCCAGTGAGATCATTAGTTCTTAGATCAACTAGCAGCATTATCTGTCAAAACCAGGTAAAGCTGCAGAAGTATAACTACTTACCCCAGCTCAGGTATCCTTTGACACTGGCCTGTCATTCCCGCTATTAAGTTACTGTGCAACATCATCACTCCCTTCGGTCGACCCGTAGATCCACTCGTATACATGACAACTGCTAGGTCTGATGGGGCAGGCTGGGAAGGTGTTGTGTCCACTGTGCAGGAAAACAATTGTTAATCAGCGTTGGGCAACTTATCAATACAGAATATCTTCCACATCAGTTGCAGTTCTCATTTTTAAATTTGTACATTGATTATTGTTTTTAATGTGCAATTATGGGCAGTGCAACTTAACAAGCAATGGAAAAGACTTTGTAATAACGTCAGAATGATCAAGACATCTGGGGGAAGGATTTTTCCCCCCAGAAGACCATCCATGTGATCCAAGAAACAGTGGTTATTACAGACCTCTAATGTCACGCACAGAATTTGGTGATATTTTGTGTTTTGATCCAAAGCTCACTGCCACAGATCACTGCTGGGAAGAATTATGGCTCAAGTTATTTTGTGACTGTTAATTTAAAATGAGAGCAGATAGGGATAGGGATTTAGAATACTGCAGGATCAGAACGAAGTGAAACTATTGGGTAAGACAGTATTATAGAGTCAAGGAATCAGGAGTTATATAGCATGGAAATTAGTCCCTTCAACCCATCTCATCCTCACTGACCAAAGTGCCTTCCTAAGCATGGAAGTTGCATCCCAGCTGTGTAGATATGCAAGCCTGGGCAGTACGACATGGACGAGCAAGCTGTTGCCCATGTAGCAAGCTCTTCCTCTCCATGCATCTGATGAACCCAAAGGAACGGCAGAGACTGATAGAGTTTAGTACCAGCAGCGTCACAGGAGTTGCCAGCCAGTGTTGAACTCAGTGTAGACTTCCTTACAGACTCCACCTCCGGATTCCCCCCCCCCCCTCAGGATTTCTGCCTGAAGTTGCGTCTATACCCTCCTAAACCTCTCCCACTCATGTGCCAAACCCAAATATCTTGTTCATTTGTTTTGGAAAAGGATTCAAGTTCTGGAAACAGTATGTATGAGAAGTTTTTGGTGGCATGTCATAACTAGGCAAGGATGCTGAGATTAAGTGCTTTGGGATGAGTCACTAGGCTGCACTTCAATGAGCTCTGCACTTCCAGTTACAGCCTACAGAAGCCACATTTAGTTGCACATTCTGGAGAAACTTTATTGTTCACCTTCAATCTTTTATGGTAAAACTAGTCACTCAGTTCAACATGTCAAGGCCAGTGTTTCACAACCAGAACCTCCCCCTCCCATGCCTTTTCATATAACCCCAACACCAAATCCTACTTCTTTCTTTCTCATAGACCAACTCATTTTCTCCCTTAAATGCATCTAAGTAAATCACTTCAATGACTCCAGTTTGTTATATTTTTTCATATGTGGGCATTGTGGCAAGAATGACGTTTATGGGCCATCTCCAAGTGCCTTTCAATCGAGTGGTTTGTTATGCCAATTCAGGAAGCGGTTAAGAATTGATTTTTGAAGTTGAACGTAAACCTGACCAGGAAAAGGGCAACCAAATTCCTTTGTCAGAAGGTCAGTCCTAATGAAGGGTCTCGGCCCGGAACGTCAACTTTTTATTCCTTTCCATAGATGCTGCCTGACCTACTTCAGCAATTTATGTGCGTTGCTCTGGATTTCCAGCATCCGTAGAATTTTGTGTGTATGATAATCGGTTTCTTCTTCAATAAGCAGTTCAGTTACTGCTAAGATCCAAGTGTGTTTTTTAAAAATAAAAACTGATTATTAAATTAACCAAATTTAAATTAAGTAATAAACATGGTGGAAGCTAGTTCCACAATCCAAACCACTGCTGAGGTCAAAAAGTATTTTTCAGAATCCTCTATGGAACTTTTTTTTTGGCTAATTCTCACATTTAAACAGAACATACAGAATTAAAACTTGTCAGTCATGGTCAGGAATGAACTTTGTCCCAGAAAAGAATGGCAGAGCAGGAAAAGGGTTACTGCTACTTGGCCACATAAGCAGTGCCCAATAGAGACAAGATATGGTACAACTACCCTGAAATTCAATACTGACCACTCATCTGTGCTTAAGGGCCCTTCCTAGGAGTTGGAAAAGATTTAGACAAGCATCTGAAAGTTCAAATCTGCTGAGGTGAGAAAGATATTACAGAATGCACACTACGTGCTCTATTCATGACCTATTATGAAAGTATTACTCATCTTTAATAAAATGCCTTTTAATACGACTTATACTGCTTAAAGTTTTGATTAACTTGCTGAATATTCTGTTCTCCAGGACAAGGGCGAAATAGAAGCAACGTTAATTTGCTGGAATGCAGATATTCTTAGAATAGTTTAAAAGGGCACCACAGTGGCATAGCTTGTAGGGCTGATACTTCACAACTCCACAGAACAGGACGTCACCAGCAATGGGTAAGGTCCTAGAGGATCAGAGTGTAGCAAATGTTATGCCTTTGTTCAAAAAAAAAAAAGGGGGAAAAAGGGAATAATCCAGGTAATTATAGGCCCCAGTGAGCCTCATGGCAGTCATAGGGAAGCAATTTTTTTTTTTTTTTTTTTTTTTTTTAAAAAGAGGGTGGCAAAGGAGGTTGACTAGGGTAAGGCAGTGGAAGTTATCTACATGGACCTTGGTAAGGCATTTGTAAGGTCCCTCAATGTAGGCTGATTCAGAAGATAAATATGCATTGCAAGTTTAGGTTCAGAACCGACTTGCCCATAGAAGACAGAGTTAAGGATGGAAGGTTGTTATCCTGGGGGGAGGTCCCATGATCAGCAGTATTCCACAAGGATCAGTGCTGGGACCTCTGTTGCTTGTGATATACATCTCAATAATTTGGATAAAAATGTAGATGGTTTAATTAGCAAGTCTGGTGGAGTTGTGGACAGTGTAAAGGACTATCACTGAATGCAGTGGGAAATAGATCAGTTACAGATGTGGGCAGAGAAGTTGCAGATGCAGTTTAATCTGGGCAAGTGTGAAGAGGTTAGGTGAAGTTTGAGACGTTTTAAATAGTTGCATGAACATGAAGGCAATAGTGCGATATGAATTGATTTACAGGAGGAAGACAGAATATAAATTGACACCAAGATAGGTTCAGCATCCTGGGTCAAATTGCCGGTCGGTCCAGGGCAGTACTCCTCTATGTCTACATCTGATATACTTTCAAAGTATTTTGAAATAGAGGCAAGTGGAAATTTCTTCTCACTGAGGATGATGAATCTCAAATTCTAGTTCCAGAGTTGTAGAGGCCAATGAGCTAGATGTACTGGGGGGGGGGGTCTGACAACAAGGAATTGAAGCTATGGTTAATGAGGCGTAATTATCTTGAAAGGTGGGTCAATCCAGAGACCAGGTAACCTGCCCCTGATCCTATTTGCTCCTGTCCTTGTGTCCCATTGACTAGAGTTCAGTCATGACCTTTGGTGCCATCTCTGAAGTTTGCATGTTCTGCCAATATCAGAATAGGTTCCCTCTGGCTCATATGAGGATGTAACTAGTAGAGTGGATAGGGGAGAACCAGTGGATGTGGTTTATTTGGATTTTCAAAAGGCTTTTGACAAGTTCCCACACAGGAGATTAGTGAGCAAACTTAAAGCACACGGTATTGGGGGTAAAGTATTGATGTGGATGGAGAATTGGTTAGCAGACAGGAAGCAAAGAGTGGGAATAAACAGGACCTTTTCAGAATGGCAGGCGGTGACTAGTGGGGTACTGCAAGGCTCAGTGCTGGGACCCCAGTTGTTTACAATATATATTAATGACTTGGATGAGGGAATTAAATGCAGCATCTCCAAGTTTGCGGATGACACGAAGCTGGGTGGCAGTGTTAGCTGTGAGGAGGATGCTAAGAGGACGCAGAGTGACTTGGATAGGTTGGGTGAGTGGGCAAATTCATGGCAGATGCAATTTAATGTGGATAAATGTGAAGTTATCCACTTTGGTGGCAAAAATAGGAAAACAGATTATTATCTGAATGGTGGCCGATTAGGAAAAGGGGAGGTGCAACGAGACCTGGGTATCATTATACACCAGTCATTGAAAGTGGGCATGCAGGTACAGCAGGCGGTGAAAAAGGCGAATGGTATGCTGGCATTTATAGCGAGAGGATTCGAGTACAGGAGCAGGGAGGTACTACTGCAGTTGTACAAGGCCTTGGTGAGACCACACCTGGAGTATTGTGTGCAGTTTTGGTCCCCTAATCTGAGGAAAGACATCCTTGCCATAGAGGGAGTACAGAGAAGGTTCACCAGATTGATTCCTGGGATGGCAGGACTTTCATATGAAGAAAGACTGGGTGAACTAGGCTTATACTCGTTGGAATTTAGAAGATTGAGGGGGGATCTGATTGAAACGTATAAAATCCTAAAGGGATTGGACAGGCTAGATGTAGGAAGATTGTTCCCGATGTTGGGGAAGTCCAGAACAAGGGGTCACAGTTTGAGGATAAAGGGGAAGCCTTTTAGGACCGAGATGAGGAAAAACTTCTTCACACAGAGAGTGGTGAGTCTGTGGAATTCTCTGCCACAGGAAACAGTTGAGGCCAGTTCATTGGCTATATTTTAGAGGGAGTTAGATATGGCCCTTGTGGCTACGGGGATCAGGGGGTATGGAGGGAAGGCTGGGGTGGGGTTCTGAGTTGGATGATCAGCCATGATCATAATAAATGGCGGTGCAGGCTCAAAGGGCCGAATGGCCTACTCCTGCACCTATTTTCTATGTTTCTATATAAAAATGTAGGGTAGGTGCATTGGCCATTGCAAATTTCCCCTGGTGTGTAGGTGAGGGGGAGAATCAACAAGGTTTACAGAAAACAAAAGCGCCTTGGATTGGTGTAATCATGTGCTTGATGATCAGTACAGATTTAGTGAACCTAAAGGCT
The DNA here is from genome assembly GCF_030028105.1 of Mobula birostris. Lineage (NCBI taxonomy): Eukaryota > Metazoa > Chordata > Chondrichthyes > Myliobatiformes > Myliobatidae > Mobula > Mobula birostris. The sequence goes on along the minus strand of NC_092379.1, from coordinate 121,774,131 downwards.
TATTTCTGACTTTGACTCCCTCCTCAAGCATTTGCCTATAGCGAGCAAGCAGTAGCAACGGTCACTTCCAAAACATGCCGTCAAGCAACAAGTTGTAAGTAAGTCCTTCTGCACATACATATCTCTGGCTTGGCTCCAAGCTCTTCCACAGAAGTCATACTGTGAATCTGAAGGGTCTCTGGGTATCCTGAAGTACTTATGGTCTTTTTGTCCACATAAATGATATGCTTCAGATTCTGAATTTTTGGTAGTACATTCTGTCAAAAGAGAAATTTGAAAACATAAAAAAGATTGATGATATGCTGGATTATATAATTTTTATAGTTAGTTATGAAGGTAAATTTCTTATGACTGAAGATCACAGATGTTTACTGCCTCAAAAGTCATCTGACCATTTGTGCCCTGTGCCAGTCCTTTACTCAAGCAATCCAAAACTAATTTCCTTGACCTGTTCTTTCCACTCAGCCTTGCAGTTTGTTTCACCTCAAACACTGATCCAACTATTCCCACACTAAATGCCTTGTGCATTTGACAAAATACTACTCAGTCCCGGCAATCTCTTTTTAACTCGTTCCTCATTAGGGAATTGAGCAGATGGCCTTGCATCATCCTTCCCAAAGAAAAACTTTTTCCATCAGAACAGTTTATAACTTTTAATACCTTCTTATAAATTGTGTATTCTCATTTCCAGCATCTTATTCTAATTAGAGATTCCACCCAATTTTATGCCATTATTTACAAAATCTTAAACTTCTTTATTATGAGAACTATTTGAGCTTCTCAATTTTGTTTCCCACACTTTACATACTCTTTCAATTATGTATATACTCAATCCAGTTCTCCTCTTCTGCACCATTATTACACTCTGTGTTTGTAGATTTTGCTCCGGAGTTCCAGCACCCATGGTATTTTGATCCATGATTAGTCAGATTGTTTTTCTGAACCATACAGCTCATCATTCACATAAGACTTTTGATGCTCAATTTGTAAACCAGGAATATTGGGGAAAAAAATAACAACTTCTTTCTGTAATCTTTTATTCCCGCATAAATAGGGATAGAACCAATGCCTTTTCTTCTATTAACTTCAAGCCTTTCAGTTGTTCCTGCAAAACATTTCTGTTTCCAGAATTAGTTGTAAAACCTTACGCAACATATTTCATTAACAGCAGCATTGTACCTGCATTGTCTTAATTTAGATTCCCCTTTCCTGTACACAATCTTATCTGCCTCATTTCATTTTCCAAACGATTGTTTGATTACATTATATTCATGTCTGGTTTCCATTCGGTCATACTCATCTTAATGCCATTTCAAACAAATTGTACATGATACAATTCTGACAAAGTACAGAAAAGCTAAAGAAAAACACCTCAATCTTTTGAGATCTTTTTGCATCAAGTGTATTAATTATTTAGTAATAATCTTAGTTAGTAATACTAAGAATTTTTGGTTTATTAATACTAAACATTTAGTAACAAATCAGAGACAAACAAGAGAAAAATCTGCAGATGCTGGAAATCCAAGCAGCACACATAAAATGCTGGAGGAACTCAGCAGGCCAGGCAGCATCTATGGAAAACAGTACTGTACAGTCGCCTTTTCAGGCCGAAACCCTTCAGCAGGACTGAAGAAAAAAAGATGAGGAGTAGATTTAAAAGCTGAGAGGGAGAAACATAAGATGATAGTTGAAACCGTGAAGGGGCAGGGTGAAGAGCTGGGAAGTTGATTGGTGAAAGAGATACTGGGCTGGAGAAGAGGGAGTCTGATAGGAGTCAGAAGGCCATGGAAGAAAGAAAAGGGGGAGGAGCACCAGAGGGAGGTGATGGGCAGACAAGGAGATAAGTTGAGAGCGGGAAAAGGGGATGGGAAATTGTGTGTGGGGGGAGGCTAGGTGGAGGTCAGTATGTCATTACTACAGCACCTTCCGTTCCCCGCCCCCCCCCCCCCGTCTTCGGGTATGATGGTGAGGTTAGGATTAGTGCGGAGGGAGTGGAGAGCAGAGCGTTCGGAAGGAGTGCAGTTGGAATTGGAGGAGCGTTGAATTTGAGCCGCTTGATGTCCCGTCGGCAGTTAGCAAAAAAAAAAGATCCAGAGCAGGCAGAAGAACAGGGTGGGGTGTCCAGGAAAAGGAGTTGGGGGGGGGGGGTGGGGGTTGAAGACAGGGGAAGGGGTCAGTGGTGCAGGGTGCAGAGTCCTTGCCAAAGAAATAGACTTGGAGACAGAGGAAGAAAAGCTCAGCGTTGTGGTGGGTGGGTGCAGAACTCGCTGGACTGTGGATGCAGGGAGACAAAGGAGAAGTTCCTACTGAGGACAGAATGTTTTGCCTCAGAGAGGGTTAGGTCAGAGGGAGTAGTGAAGATCAGCCATTGATGAGAGCTGGGACCAAAAGGGGGGGGGGGGGGGAGTGGGTTGGTAGTGTCTGAGGAGAAGGGAGGTTTGGGGTGTTGAGGGATGGTGGGGGTGAGAGGAATATAGTTTCCGACGACCCAAGAGCTGGTGGTGGGACCTGGGAGAGACAGGATTGCAGAGTGGTGGTGGGGAAAGGGGTGATGGAGATTGCAGAAGTATGTGAAGACCTGTCTGAGAGAGAGACAGGATTGTAGAGAACAAATACTTAGTAATAATAATTTTAACATAGAACTGTATAGCACAGCAAAAGCCCTGTAGCCCATGTTGTGGTGACCTGTTAATCTACTCCACAATCAATCTAACCCTTCCCTCACATATAGCTCTCTATTCTTCCTCTTATCCTTATGCCTATCTAAGAGTTTCTTAAGTGTTCCTAATGTATTTGCCTCCACCATCACCCCTTTCTATGCACCCACTGCCGTCAAAAAACTTAACCTCTAACATTCCCCCCCCCCCCCCCGCAAAAGGCCTGTTTCTGTGCTGTAGTTTTTCTATGGTTTTCTATATACTTTCCTCCAACCAGCTTAAAATTATGCACGGTTGTATAGGCCATTTCCATCCTTCGAAAAGTTTCTAGCTGTCCACTTGATCTACGCCTCTCACCTTCCACACTGTCAAGTCACTCTCAACACCCTTGGCCCTAGCCTGCAGACTGATTATTATTAATATAACTAATTTATCTATATTTAAGATGGTAAGAACAAGTTCAAGAAAGACAGTCACTAAATTATTTAGTAACAGTCTTTCTTGAACTTATTCTTACCTTCTTTTCAACATGGCCAGTCTTGGCAGAAATATTTTAAAAATATTGTCATATACAGTGGCAATGCAGGAATTGAAATCTTCTCACAACTTAAGTAATTTGAGATTGCTTATAACCTCAACGCCATTTACTCTCGTGTTCTCCTTGTGGCATTCAGTGGATGCTCTGGTGTCCACCCACATCCCAAAGCTAGTTTGACTGATAGAAATTATCGTTAATTAGAAATTAATGATAGTAAGACTATTTAGGTAATTTCTAAATTATCATTAATGGAGGTCACAGGAGGTTGAATTGGAGATGAGCCATGAACTGGCATGAGTGAAAGAGGGGTTTATAGGGACATAGATTGAGATATGGGAGGGGAGGAAACTATACAAGGGATCCAGTACTGATTCAATGAGCCAAATAGCCTTAAATGTTTAAGGAAATATGATAACTGGTATTACACTGTAAGCTATCAGAATTTCATGTCACTGTGACTCAACAGAAATTGGCAATTACTTTAAACTAATTAATTTATATAGAGTCATAGAACACGACAACATAAAACAGGCCCTTCGATGCCAAACAATTAATCTGCCTAATCCCATCAACCTACACCTGGACCATAGCCCTCCAGATCCTTTCCATCTATGTACCTACCCAAATTACTTTCAAATGTTGAAATCGAACTCACGATTTCAAGTTGAATTCCATTTTTACTAGTCAAATTGAAACATTGGGACACATCAAATGCATTGATAAAAGCTAAGTGGATCACACATTGAAGGATCAAAACATTAAGTTTTTATTCACTCTACAAACTTTATAACTGGCGCTTGCATAATATAACATTCTTTTGCACATGCTGCAGCATGACTTTTACAACATTCAGAAAAATTTCACCCTTAAATTATAAGCATTTATAAAACTCAAGAGCATATTCAAAAGACGCCTCATATGGGAGACATTGCCCAAGGATAGATCATACAAAAAAGCAAAACACTGCTTCATCATTTCATAATGGATTGTAATAAGTTAGTTGCAACTCATCTGTGTAAGAGGCAATGGGATGTGTAAAAATTTTTTTTACAAAACCATAACACAGAAGGAATATTAGGCCATTCAGCCTATTGAGCCTGCTGTGCCATTCCATTATGGCTGATTTGTTATCCCTCTCAACCCCACTCTCCACATAACCTTTAACACCCTTACTAATCAAGAACCTGTCAACCTCCACTTTAAATATACCCAAAAACTTGGCCTCCTCAGCTGCCTGTGATTTTGAATTCCACAGATTTACCACACCCTGGCTCAGGAAAGTCCTCCTCATCTCTGTTCTAAACGGATGTTCCCCTATCAAGTTTCACTTTAAATATATCCAAAGACATGGACTGCACTGACCTCTGTGGTAATGAATTCCACCGATTCTCTGCCCACTGGCTAAAGGAATTTCCCCTCATCTCTTTTCTAAGGGGACATCCTTCTATTCTGAGGTTGTGTCCTCTGGTCCTAGATTTCCCCACTCTATGAAACATCCTCCCCACATCTACTCTAGCTAGGCCTTTCAATATTTGATAGGTTTCAATGAGATCCCTCTTCATTCTCCTAAACTCCAGTGAGTAGAGACTTAGACCAGTTAACCATTCAAATGTAAACCTTTCATTTCTGGGAACATCTTCAGCTTTCAGTATTCTATAGGTTTAACACTCACCTTCAACTTTGAGTCAAGGAGTTCCGCACTTGTGATAAGATGAGTTACATCAGATTCATTTAGTCCATAAGCTACAGCATCTTCTCCAAGGGTAGCATAAATCGTCACAACTAGGTCAAAGCAAAATAACTCTAATTGAAATCTATGCAAAATACATAGCAAACATAGGAATCAATTTCAATATTAACATTTCACATACAATAAAGGCAAAAATAAATCTCTTGATGGTAGCCTTAAGAGCTAAACTCAATGTGGCATTGGTTGATTGGCATCTCGGTGCAGAACATATGACATCATCAAAAAGTGCCACCCTTCATATGAGATAGGAGGCCAAGGGACTCTCCCCCTTCCAATACACATCCAGAGTAGAAGGCAAATTTGAACTCTGTTTCTCCCTCTGACGCTGCTCAATCTGCTAAGTATGGCCAGTTCTTATTATTAGGTCTTTGGATGTGTTACCTTCGACAACTTGAGTCACTTTCTTTCAAATTTGCAGGGTTCTAACTCCACTATATTAAGATGTCAGTGCGGCAGTGAGGTCACTCTATTGGAGATCCTGTCTTTCAGATAAGATATTAAAGCAGGGGTCTCTTCCAAAATAGACACAGTTATACTGTCTTAAAAGCAGACGGGTGGTCTTTTTGGCTAATGCTAATCATCAGGTCAAAAAAGATCAAAAAGGTCAGGAAACACATTGTGACTGGAAGACATCCACAGCTAAGGCTTAATGGGAAGTACTGGATGCATTTAACAGCGGTGTGTCCTAGCTACTCTGTGTTAATCATCAGTACACTTGCAGTGGTTTTGAAAAAATATTTAGTGTGTGGGAAGAGCCGGGAAAGTAGCTGCTGGGAAGAGGAGACTGGAAAGATCTGAAATTAACTCTGGAATATCAACCATCCTTGACTGACATCATTGTGTGGAAACATTAAAAGTTACACCCTTCGAAACGGAGCACAGATGCAAGTCATTATCAGGAATCCCACTCAAATATGACATACTTGGAAAATACACATGCGGGGTTTGATTTTCACCCATAGATTACTCAGCAATGCGAGACACAAACTATCCGTTTCTTTCCATCTCGCCAGGAAATACGAGCTTTCCTGAGTGACTTGTTTGGCAATTGTTGGGGCTCTGAAAGTAACTGTTTAGCTTCTGATCTAGTTAGAAACTATAGATGGTACGAATTGAGGGAAATAAAAAACTTGATGGAAAAAGCCAGTGATAAAGCAGTTGGCTCTTTTACCCAGAATGGTAATGGACCGTCGTATCTTTCTACTCCTTTCATTAATACTTTTCTCCCAACTTTAAACAACTGAATAGGTGACCCAGTTTAAGAGTGGGAAGTTAACGTGGAACTGTAGCGCACTGCAATCTAACGTCACAGAAAGACAGACAAACTGTGTTTCACAGTTTATTGAGCAATTCCCCTCTGTGCTTTGTTCTTCTTATATACAAGAAATGGTTTGACAAATATCTAATCGACAATCACCGGAAAAAATTACATTACTTTATGGTTGTCACATTGCTGCGGGCGGGGGGGGGGGGGGGGTGGTAATGTTGCAGTGTTTTCCAAGTTAAAGTGACAAGATATGAAGCTGTTCATTTTCTGTAAACCATTTCAAGATATCGGAGAGGCTCTGAAGGCATAGAAGCTCCTTCAAGTCACTGCAAGTTTGTTAAATCATATCCAAGCCTCTTTTCAAAACTTCAACCCATGCAGGTAAAAGAGGTTGCGGTGTTGTGTGGGCTGAAGGTTTATCTTTTAAGGAGTTAAAGATTCATGTTAAAGTTTGACCCTTTTGTCCTCTCTGAAGTGGATTTGAAATCAGCGCCAATCCCAACCCACAGCACAGAAGACGTGTAAATGGAACCAGGGGTAACAATCTCTTGCAAGGGAATTTCAGTCTGTGCCTGTGACTTTTCACGCAGTCTAGAGAGACAGCGAGCTTCGAATCCACGCAGTCCTTGGAGTCGCTTGCTGCCGGTGGCCGGAGTTGGAGACGTCGTAAGCGGTGTGCGAGGAAGCCGAAGCGAAGCCAGCGGACAGGAGTCCAGGCCAGGAAAAAAGCAAGCCCTAGCCGGCTGGCTGTCCCGTCCATTCTGCTCTCCAATGGACATCAAATTGGACTTCATCCGACTCCAACGAATTACTCGGCGGGAGTACAGAAACTGACGGAATCCCGGATGCCACCATTCAGCTGTTTATTTATGTAACAGTTTTCCCCCAAGCCATCGAACTACAAACCTACTGCCCTCTGCTTTATTGTAATGCCTGCACTGTACTGTGTACTTTATGCAGTCCTGGGTAGGCCTGTAGTCTAGTGTAGTTTTTGTGTTATTTCACGTGGTTCAGTGTAGTTTTTGTATTGTTTCATATAGCACAATGGTCCTGAAGTACGTTGTCTCATTTTTACTGTGTGCTGTAACAGCAGTTATGGTCAAAATGACAGTAAAAAGTGACTTGACTTGACTTGAAAAGGTGATGCCTCAAGGCAGCAGCATCCATCTTTAAGGACATCCATTACTCAGGCCAAATCCTCTTCTCATCACTGCCATCAGGAAGGAGGTACAAAAGCCTGAAGAGCTGCTCAATGTTTTAGGAACAGCTTCTTCCCCTTTGCTGTTAGATTTCTGAACACTACCTATTTATCATTTATATTTCCTATTTAACTTATTACAAAACTGGGTGGCACAGTAGCGTGGTGGTTAGCACAACACTTCATAGTACTGGCTACCTGGGTTCAACACTCCACCACTGTCTGTAAGGAGTTTGTACGTTCTCCCTGTGACTGTGTGGGTTTCCTCTGGGTGCTCCAGTTTCCTCCCACAGTCCACAGCTTGTAAATTAATTGGTCCTATATTTTGGCTCAGATTAAATCTGGGGTTTACTGGGAGGCATCGCTCGAAGGGCCTATTCCGCATTGTATCTCAATAAATAAAAATCATCTCCGGTGGTCTGTGGGGATGAATCCACAGTGAGATTTGACAGCTAGAAAGGCTGTACTGCAACGCTCCGTGGAGAGCGAAGGGCATGACAAGGCACAGAAGACGTCATGGTCATCTACTGCAGTCAAGGAAGATCCCGGTTAGTGACGCTTCTTCATACCACTGGACCTGGACTTCTGACGTCGAGAGAGTGGAAATGCCCCAGTGCAACAGCTTTGCACTTTAAAAACTCTCCTGCACAGGTTTCCTGTCATCATCAGACATGATGGACAACCACCAACTGTAACTTGCAGTAATTTTTTTTTTTAAAATGTACTGCAGCCACAAAACAACAAACTTCATGACATATGTCAGTGATACTAGACCCAATTCTGACATTAATAGAATTCACTGAACAGCGACATAGCATATCCCAATTAGTTCAGTTACCAGAGTAAATCCCAATGAGCTGCTCCTCTTTCAATTTGCATTGAGCCCATCAAATACTTACGTGGAAAATTATACTTGAAGCAAGCTTGAGCTGCAATCATCCATTCAGCCCTGGTTTCACAGAAGATGCCAATCATATCCTTTGCCTTCAGTCCCAATGCAGCGAGACCACTGCCAAAGGCATCTACATGGTGACTGACTTCCTCGTAGGTTAGCCATTTATATTCCCCAAGAATTAGCTGCAGGGAATTCATAACAAATGAGCTATCAATAACAAAGCAAAAGGTACCGGGAGACAGATACATTCACAATCACGAGGAAATCTGCAGATGCTGGGAATTCAAGCAACACACACAAAACGCTGGTGGAACGCAGCAGGCCAGGCAGCACCTATAGGAAGAGGTACAGGCGACGTTTTCGGCAGAGACCCTTCATCAGGACTAACTGAAAGAAGAGCTAGTAAGAGATCTGAAAGTGGGAGGGGGAGCGGGAGATCCAAAATGATAGGAGAAGACAGGAGAGGGAGGGATGGAGCTAAGAGCTGGAAAGTTGATTTGCAAAAGGGATACAAGGCTGGAGAAGGGAAAGGATCATGGGACGGGAGGCCGAGGGAGAAAGAAAGGGGGAGGGGAGCACCAGAGGAAGATATAGTGAGAGGGACAGTGGGAGAAAAAGAGAGAAAGAAAGGAAAAAAAAACTTCATTAACTTTGCCTCCAACTTTCACCCTGCCCTCAAACTTACCTGGTCCATTTCCGACACCTCCCTCCCCTTTCTTGATCTTTCTATCTCTATCTCTGGAGACAGCTTATCTACTGATGTCTACTATAAGCCTACAGACTCTCACAGCTACCTGGACTATTCCTCCTTCCACCCTAACTCTTGCAAAAATGCCATACCCTTCTCGCAATTCCTCCATCTCCGCCGCATCTGCTCTCAGGATGAGGCTTTTTATTCTAGGACGAAGGAGATGTCTTCTTTTTTAAAGAAAAGGGGCTTCCCTTCCTCCACCATCAACTCTGCTCTCAAATGCATCTCTCCAATTTCACGCACATCTGCTCTCACCCCATCTTCCCGCCACTCCACTAGGGATAGGGTTCCCCTTGTCCTCACCTACCACCCCACCAGCCTCTGGGTCCAACATATTATTCTCTGTAACTTCCGTCATCTCCAAAGGGATCCCACCACCAAGCACATCTTTTCCTCCTACCCTCTCTGCTTTCCGCAGGGATCGCTCCCTATGCCACTCCCTTGTCCATTCGCACCCCCCCATCCCTCCCCACCGATCTCCCTCCTGGCACTTATCCTTGTAAGCGGAACAAGTGCTACACATGCCCTTACACTTCCTCCCTCACCTCCACTCAGGGCCCCAGACAGTCCTTCCAGGTGATGCGACACTTCACCTGTCAGTCGGCTGGTTTGATATACTGCATCCAGTGCTCCCGGTGCGGCCTTCTATGTATTGCCAAGACCCGACGCAGACTGGGAGACCGCTTTGCTGAACACCTACGCTCTGTCCGCCAGAGAAAGCAGGATCTCCCAGTGGCCACACATTTTAATTCCACATCCCATTCCCATTCTGGTATATCTATCTACGGCCTCCTCTACTGTCAAGATGAAGCCACACACAGGTTGGAGGAATAACACCTTATATTCCGTCTGGGTAGCCTCCAACCTGATGGCATGAACATTGACTTCTCAAACTTCCGTTAATGCCCCGCCTCCCTTTCGTACTCCATCTGTTATTTATTTTTTCCCCTTTCTTTCTCTCTCTTTTTTCTCCCTCTGTTCCTCTCACTATATCCTCCTCTGGTGCTCCCCCCGACTTTTCTTTCTCCCTAGGCCTCCTGTCCCATAATCCTCTCATATCCCTTTTGCCAATCACCTGTCCAGCTCTTGGTTCCATCCCTCCCCCTCCTGTCTTCTCCTATCATTTCGGATCTCCCCCTCCCCCTCCAACTTTCAAATCTCTTACTAGCTCTTCTTTCAGTTAGTCCTGACAAAGGGTCTCGGCCCGAAACGTTGACTGTACCTCTTCCTAGAGATGCTGCCTGGCCTGCTGCATTCCACTAGCAATGTGTGTGTGTTGGCAGATACATTCAACAACTTATTGAGTGACATTTCGCAAAAGCAACCTCATCGCAGAATCCAACCCTGGAAGTAGCATATACTAAACTTGGCCAAGTGAGTGAACAAGCCCTGAGAAATTTACAGGGTGGCACGGTAGCACTGCAGCTAGCACAATTGCTTTACAGTGCCAGTGATTACCAACTGGGGTTCGATTGCCGATGCTGACTGTAAGGAGCTTGTACATTATCCCCATGGGCTTCCTCTGCACGCTCTTGCTTCCTCCCACGTCCCAAAGACACACAGGACAGGGTTACCGAGTTCTGGCCATGTAATGTTGGTGCCAGAAACACTTGCAGGCTGCCCTCAGCACAATCCTCAGACTGTGTTGGTCATTGACACAAAATAACACAGTTCACTGTGTGTTTTAAATGTCTCATTGTATATGTGAAAAGTAAGGCTAATCTTTACATCTCATTTTTTTTTAAAGCTATTGAGGCTTACGTATGATGAAGGGTAGGATAATGATAGGCATCTAGTGCATTCCACAACTTCTCCCAACACATGCCATACCTTGTGTAAACATCAGCAGGATCAATTCGATCAATTCACTGAATTGGACTGCATGACAGTGGAGTGGAGGTGGGGAAAATCTTAATTTCTATGGTTTAAGAGTTTGAGGGGGAAAGGGGAACGTGTGGAAAGAGATGCCAGAAGGAATACAAAATACTTGGCAACAATTGGCAAATGGAATAATTTTAAATGTTTCTTGATGCCAAAAGGCAACTTGCATTTTGCTCTGTGGAGGAGCTAGAATGAGCATGAAGCTGAAAAAAAAACCAAAAGACTCAAACTCCTTAAAGGGGAAGAAAAGACATCCAGTGTCTGCTTGCTCAGGAGAGGTGGAAAAGGACATTGGTTTTACTTTGACCCTTGCACGAAAATAGAGTTTAGGTCAACATGAATAAACCTGCATGCTCAGGCAAAAACTACTGCTTGTGGCCTCCTCACCTATCGTTCACTATCTGGTCCAATAGCATCGTTCCCTATCTGGTCCAATAACATCGTTCACTATCTGCAGACCTTGACAGTGAAGCTGGAGGAAACTCAGTAGGTCAGAAATATACAGTCAAACTTTCAGGTCAAGAACAGATCAGCTGCTCATTTTCCTCTTTAGATACCACCTGACTTGCTAATTTCCACCAGCATTTGGCATGTTGTTCCAGATTCCAGCATCTGCTGTTAATTACATCCCCGGGTTAGGAAGTAGTTGCTCTGAAACTCCTGATCCTTTGCACAAGCTTTAATCTAGTCTAGTTGCACAGGGACAAAGTATCGTTGCAACCAAAACTCCTCCCCTTTCTGCTCTAATGTTGCTTGTACAATTTGTAAATTAATATCATCACGAGTTTCTTACCTTCTTAAACACTTTGCCGTTGGTCTGAACTTCGTTTTCTTCACTCAACATCTCCCGCGTACCCAAACAATTGTTCTTCTGGAACTTCTTTACAGCTGCTTCAAAGAGTTTGTCCAGTGTATCCAGCCCAGGGAAGTCCACTCTGGCAAGGGAGTCGAAGTGGTCGGCAGAGCGGAATGGACTGCCGGGTTTTTCAGATATGGGCTTTGCCTTGATTCGTTTTGCCATGGCCTTTTTATTCTTTGCATCAGAGAGGAAATACCATGGGACAAAGGTGAGCACTGTGTATAACCACATCAGCAAGTAGACAGGAAGCAAGAAAATGTGGGGCACCTCTTGTTTAAGGTTCATGATGGATTTGTTTCTCCTCCAAGTTTTAGGAATCCCAGAGGCAAGAAGCTTTCTAGAATCCACTGAATGTCTCTCAATGTCAACTGACTACGCTTCTCGGCTCAGCTTCCAGAAGTTGCAGAAGTGCAGTACAACTAAAGCAATGCTGGAGTGTGACGTGATCAGGAAAGAGAAAAGACGCTAAAGTGAAAGCTACACCACCGTTTTATAAGCCAGGAGCAGGCACTGGTCAGTTCACAATAAATGGAGCGCAGGAGAAAGAGAAATTGGACAAGTTAGTACCATAGTTAACATACTAACTAATACAGACATTTAGCAGTGAGAAGATTAAAGTGGTATGATGCAGTGAATTCGGAGGCATGTGCAGGAAGGATTAGCAGGGGCAAAAGCCCTTTAAATTGAGGATACATGTTTCTGCACGTATCCATATAACATATCTCTTTAACATCCCCATTCAGAAGCAGATTCCCATACATGCCCCCAATGAATGTGAATCCATCAGTTCAGAAACTTGTGCTGATGGAGTCCAGTTAGACATCGAGTCACCAAGTGGGCCACACAGAATGCAGTTTAAAACATGAAGCTCTTACTTCCCATGTTAACTTGCAAAAGCGCACAGACACACACATTAAAAAAATATCACTTTAAATGCACATCAGACTTGCAGACTGTGGCTTTCCCTTTTAAAATCAGTTCAGCAGCTTGCTCGCCATGTTTTCTGTACTGCTTTGACAAAATAAAGTCAAAGGGAAATAGTTTAAGATCTAGACTGCATACTGTATGTCTGGAGCTTTTAAAAAACAGCTTAACATTCACTGTGACCCTGTTACAGTAATACAACTAGAGATGAGCTAGTATATACTAAACCACTGGCAATTTTGGCTTCTTCCAGCCCAAAGGAAAAGTAAACACAAAGCAGGGAACAAAAAATATTTAAGTATACCAGTAAAGTGTTATTTCTCCTTATACATGACCATAATCCAGTCAGAAACACAATGAAACAGCATTCCTTAAAATCACTATGCAATTTGAAGAACATTCATACAAGAAACTTCATTAATAGAGTTTCAGAGAGAAAAAAAAATACCTGGGCTAAAATGACAGACCACAGCACCATTGATCACATCCACCTCTAGTTATACAGCAGCTGCATCAAAAATATCAAGGTGCCTCACAATACGCATATGAAAAAAGTTGTCTAAATTCTGGACTTTGGGTTCTGAACAATTCTAGCATATAGTTCAAATAAAGCAACACAATTCTCACAGGCTGTAAAATAATTGCACAGGTTATGGCTGAGTTGGTGCAACAGCAAATCACTTCTACTCCTTGTTGCTTAGCATTTAAAATACATTATCAACATTATTTAACAAAATTGCATCTTGATTTCCAGATGAAGATCCTCCAGGGTCATTGTACAAACAGCTAATGGTCTCTCTGTAAAGGAGCTATGCTGGTGAACAGATTATTAGAAGCACATTTCTATGTGGTGTTCAAGTACTTACAAGGGATCCTACTTTGGTAATTCTTCAGGTCGTTTGGCAGTTCCTGTATTTTTGGATTGGTTTAAACCTGCCAAAAAAACAGAAGCAAAACAAATAGTTCATATTAGCAAGTCCAGATACTCTTTGTTACTTACACTCCTTGATCGCAACTAAAAATCTACGACTCAGTGCAATTAGTTGATCTTGGAGTTTAATGGTTGTGGGTTAAAAATCCTACAGAGAACACCATGAATTCTGTCAATTATTGTTGACAGTACCCTCAACTATCTCAAGATTCTGAGCATTTCATATTTCTAAAACCTCACATTTTTCACTCAGTAATTTTATACAATTATTCTGCTTCCAACATCTCTGCTGCTTTTTATGTAATCCTGCTCTTTTCCCATCTCTTCCTGCACAGAACTATTCTCAGGGTTACCCAGCCTCTCCATTCAACTAATAATCCGATAACCCCTCTGGATTTTCTAGGAACTACAGCAAGATGTCATCACCAGACACAATCTCTTCTTCTCTATCTCAACAATTCATAAAGGGACCACTCCCTTTATAATGCTTTGGTTAAAAATTCCATCTTCACCAATACATGCTCCCTTTATAGTTCCTCACTACCCAAGTGAGAAAGGCAGCGTCCATTATTAAGGACCTCCAGCACCCAGGGCATGCCCTTTTCTCACTGTTACCATCAGGTAGGAGGAGGTACAGAAGCCCAAAGGCACACACTCAGCGATTCAGGAACAGCTTCTTCCTCTCTGCCATCCGATTCTTAAATAGAAATTGAATCTTTGGACATGACCTCACCTTTTTTTTAAATATACAGTATTTCTGTTTTTGCACATTAAAAAAAATCTATTGAATATACATAATTGATTACCTGCTTATTAGTTTTATTTATTTATTGTTATTATTTTTTCCTCTCTGCTAGATTATGTATTGCACTGAACTGCTGCTAAGTTAACAAATTTCACATCACATGCTGGTGATAATAAACCTGATTCTGAAGGCAATACAATATCATTTCATCCAATTCAGTGTACTGCACAGAACAGTATCCCTTTAAACTGGGGATGAAAACTAAATAACCCTAACCCCAATGCCTGCAAAGGTGGCCCAGAATTATCAAGCACCCATCTATTTCATTCCCATGACACTCTGACCTCTGAATTTGGCTTTCCAAAGCTCAACACAAGTTCAGTGAACAGTCTCCTCTGACTGGGTGCAATGCAACCTCTAGACTCAAAACAGATAATGAACAATTTCAGCTTTTGCAATTCAAACTTCTAAAGCTCCACATTTCTCTTTTTGTAATTTTATATAATCATTTTGCTTTCCCCATTTAAAACTTGCTTCCTTATTTATCCCAACTCCAATCCATTTTACCTTTGGTCAGCACTCCATTCCTCCTACCATACACCTTCGCACTCCATTCTGTCCAGCCTCACCATTAAAGTTGGCTTCCCTGCTACCACATAAACACACTGACAATAGCTCATCAGCCCGAAACACAAACCATCTAATCTCGACTACTTCCAGCACTTCCTGTTTTTAATGGCACATGATCAAAGCCAGTTCCTCACTGTCAAAGGTTGACCTAATTAGAAACCAAGGCCTCATTTCCCCTTGAGGACATCTAGTATTCCCTGACACAATTTAGAGCATTGGAGACATTTTTTTATCTTAACACGTCCGTCATTAACATAATACATCAGCATGGTCCTCCACCATTGAGGTGCCTTTCTATGCACCAATTAGCTATAAATTCTCAACGTTACAACCATAATTGCGCCTCAGGGAAAAGGCATTTCATTGGCTAAGAAAGATGGCATGAAATTCAGAATCCTATAAAGTATTATATAAATGCCAAGTATTTCCTTTCAGCACCCTGCATGATTAACTTGATTTAAAATACTTAAACTTTTGCCAATATATCATGCCTACAAGTCCCACCAATTTGCAGAGTACACACTTATTGCAGGAACAGGACACACTCAGCTTATACCCCAAACAGGTTTACCTAATATCGTCACAAACCATACCAAACCTCTGTAAATAGTAACTCAGTCAAAAGACAAATTCAAAGTAAATTGTTATCAAAACATATGCATGTCACCATATACTACCTTGAGATTCATTTTCTTGCAGGCATTCACAGTAGAACAAAGAAATACAATAGAATTAGTGAAAAACGACACACCAACAAAGACTGACAAACAACCAATTTGCAAAAGGAGACATCTGTGCAAATAGAAGGATAATGATAAGTAAATGAATACTGAGAACACGAGTTTGAAGCATCTTTGAAAGAGGGTCCATGGGTTGTGGAATCAGTTCAGTGGTGAATGAAGTTAACTTCGCTGGTTCAGGAGCTTGATGGTTGAAGGGTTACAACTATACCTGAACCTGGCAGTGTGGATTCCAAGGTTCCCGTACCTCCTTCTGGATGGCAACAGTGAGAAGAGAATGTGGCTTGGATGGCAGAGGTCCCTGTTTTGTTGTGGATGTGCTCAACAGTAGGGAGGGTTTTTCCTTCGATGGACTGGGCTACATAGATTTTTACAAAGTGCAACTCCCTTTGAAAGCACAAACATCAACTAGAAAACATACTGAAGCATATATTGGAGTTGATGCTGTGCCACGTCATCTGGCACACTGTCTTTTATGAACATAGAACATAGAACATAGAATAGTACAGCACAGTACAGGCCCTTCGGCCCACAATGTTGTGCCGACCCTCAAACCCTGCCTCCCATATAACCCCCCACCTTAAACTCCTCCATATACCTGTCTAGTAGTCTCTTAAACTTCACTAGTGTATCTGCCTCCACCACTGACTCAGGCAGTGCATTCCATACACCAACCACTCTCTGAGTAAAAAACCTTCCTCTAATATCCCCCTTCAACTTCCCACCCCTTACTTTAAAGCATGTCCTCTTGTATTGAGCAGTGGTGCCCTGGGGAAGAGGCGCTGGCTGTCCACTCTATCTGTTCCTCTTAATATCTTGTACACCTCTATCATGTCTCCTCGCAGCCTCCTTCTCTCCAAAGAGTAAAGCCCTAGCTCCCTTAATCTCTGATCATAATGCATACTCTCTAAACCAGGCAGCATCCTGGTAAATCTCCTCTGTACCCTTTCCAATGCTTCCACATCCTTCCTATAGTGAGGTGACCAGAACTGGACACAGTACTCCAAGTGTGGCCTAACCAGATTTTTATAGAGCTGTGTGGCGACCCACTTTCTAGCACCCACAAACCGACTCACAAAACAGCGCGCGCAGGCAGAAGGCCAGCCCCAAAAAGGGAGCCAGGCCATCTTCACCAGCAGGGGGAAAATCCCACGCGCGGAAAGGGTCTGGGAATATGCATTCCCCACAGCAGTCCCGCCCCAGGGAGGGCGGGAACGGGAAGGCTTTAGAGCAGGCCACGAAGTTTGAATAAATCTCTTTATCGCAACTGCAACTCACCGACTCGATGTGGTTATTCTAGCGCCGTGTGTAGCACACCGCTACAGCTGCATCATTACATTGCGACTCTTAAACTCTATCCCTCGACTTATGAAAGCTAACACCTCATAAGCTTTCTTAACTACCCTATCCATCTGTGAGGCAACTTTCAGGGATCTGTGGACATGTACCCCCGATCCCTCTGCTCCTCCACACTACCAAGTATCCTGCCATTTACTTTGTACTCTGCCTTGGAGTTTGTCCTTCCAAAGTGTACCACCTCACACTTCTCGGAGTTGAACTCCATCTGCCACTTCTCAGCCCACTTCTGCATCCTATCAATGTCTCTCTGCAATCTTTGACAATCCTCTACATGAACTACAACACCACCAATCTTTGTGTCGTCTGCAAACTTGCCAACCCACCCTGAAGCTGCACAAGTTCAGACAGTGTAGATAAAAGATGCATGTTTCACATACCAGTGAGCTGGCGAGGGCAATGTTATGCTATTTTCCTGATAGCTCTGCCATTCTCTGCTGCTTTATCAGCTATGCCAACATCCATAGTCAAAAGGGGCACAGACAGGCAGCAAGGACAATTATATTCCCCAATAAGCAGATCTCATTACCATCTAGATACCCCTCCCAATCACATAATGGCTTAAAAATAGTCTACAAACCCTTCACATCACACACCACCCAATCCATATCCTTTTTTAGTATACTGCAAAGAGAGTTTTAACAGGCTCAATCGTTTTTTTACTGAATTTCTTCATCTCCCAATAGCCCAGGGAATCAGGTAGTACGCAAGAAATTACAAATATTACAGCTGTTGCGGTGTACTTGTCCAAACCAAGCTGAACACTTGTACAGTTTACAGCATATAGAGAGGGAAGGATTTGTCTAAAATGAAGCGGGGGGGGGTGGGGGAGAAATGTTCATTTGAGAAGCGTGGTGAGGCTTCTGAAAAGCGAGAGAGGAAGGAACTGTCAACATCACTTACGAAATACCCAGATGAGCCACAACGTCCAAGGCCATAGATCTCAGAACAGCCCAGATAAAGACCATTTCTGCCCAGCATAAATCCCAATGGGCCAAATGGTTCAGCAGGCTTCTGCTATTCTATCTCGCGTGTTACGACTGCTGAAGTCATCAACTTCAACAAAAAGAGTATTTCTATCTTGGCTGGGGCCAAGAGGCATCTTGAACAGTTGTTTATCCAACATACAGCTTTTGCAATGTTTATATTTGAATTCTGTAGGAGTAGATTAATGCAGGACGAGTTCAAATATTTTGAAACCTGTTTAGAAATCGGTTCATATGAAATAAATACACATGGGTGGGGGAAAAGAGGAAATTCAGCCAAGGTAGCTGAACTAATAAAACAGGAATTACATGCTCTCACGCTTAAATAGTTTCCACTAACATGACATGTTGGACGACGGAGTTTGAAAAGCTGATGTGATGCGCAGAATGGGAAGACAAAGAACAAGACTTCATTGGGTTGCCTGTGACTGAAGGAGGAATTGCTTAACACTTTCATCGTGTGGCAGGACGTTTATTATTGGCGTGAATGAAATGAGATTTATTAATGGATTAAAACAAGAAAGCTGCACTTCAATTCCTCCTCCTCAGCCCAATATTGCCGCATTATACTTTGCCGAGGTTTACAGCAAAGAGCACTCTGACCGGCAGCATCACAACAATGGTATGCTGCCTACAAATGTGCTGCCTACTGTAATTCTGTGAAGGGTTGTAAACTCAGCCAGTTCCATCATAGGGACATCCCTTCCCCAACCGAGGGGATCTTCAAGAGGCAGCATCTGTTGTTAAGGTTCCTTACCATCCCAGAGGTGCCCTCATCTCAGTGTTATCATCGGAAAGGAGGTCCACGAGCCTGAAGACCCATACTCAATGTTTAGGAACAGCTTCTTCCCCTCCACCAGATTTCTGAACAATCCATGAACCCAGAAACATTACAACATTACTTGTTTTTTTTGCACTTATTTTTGTAGTAATTATACATATATAAAAAATAAATGAGTTCCACTGCACAGCTGCCACCAAACAAATTTCACAACGTACACCAGTGATACAGACCTGAAGATAGAAGATAGGTTGACTGGCAAGAGGCAAAGAATGGGAATAAAGAGATCCCCCCCCCGCCAGTTGGCTGTCGATGACTAGTGGTGTTCTTCAGCATCAGGACCAATTCTTTTCACATTATATCTCACCAAAATGGATGACGGAATTGATAACTTTGCAGACAATGCGACAATAGGTAGAGGGGCAGATAGTGTTGAGGAAGTAGGAAGTCTACAGAAGGACTCAGACAGATTAGGAGAGTGGGCAAAGAAGTGGCAGCTGGAATATAGGGTCGCGAAGTGCCTGGTCATGTACTTTGGTGAAAGGAATAAAGGTGCAAACTATTTAAAAAAAACAGGGAGAAAATTCAAAAATCAGAGGTGCAAAGGGACTTGAGAATCACTGTGTAAAAAACCCTAAAGGTTACCTTGCAAGTTGAGTCAGTGGTAAGGAAGACAAATGCAATGTTAGCATTCCTTTTGAGAGGACTGGTATACAAAAGCGAAGATGTAACGTTGAGGTGTTACGGTATTGCAGAGACCGCGTTTGGAGTATTGTGAGTAGTTTTGGGCCTCTTATCCAAGAAAAGATGTGCTGACTTTAGAGACAGTCCAGAGGAGGTTCTCAAGAATGAAAGGGTTAACATATGGAGGAGCATTTGACGGCCTCTGGGCCTATACCCACTGGAGTTTAGAAGAATGGGGGGGCGGGGGAGAGAATATCTCATTGACACCTATTTAATCTTAAAAGGTATGGATAGAGTAGATGTGGAGAGGATGTTTCCTATAGAGGGAGTCTGGGATCACAGGGTACAACCTCAGAATAGAAATCGTGATGAGGAGGAATTCCTTTAGCCAAAAGGAAATTCTAAATTCTCTACTTTATTAATAACATTTTCTGTTAAAAACTATGATAAGCAATCAGCACAACGAAGAGGTGAGCGAAGACAAGGCTGACTCGAGGGCCGAGGTGTGTGGGTGTGAGACGGATATGGAGAGAGGTCGAGGTGTGTTCAAGGAGAAGTTGTCGGAGCGAGGTCTGATCGATCTAAGCACTGGGCTGATTTGGAAAGATCGGGTACGGGCCAGAACGTGGCATCAGGGCCCAAGCACACCGCCATCTATCGATGTGGTGGGGCTCGGGTCTTACAGCGAAGAACAACCCAGTATTTGGACAATTTAAACACTGGGCTGGGTGGATTGAAAAGGCACGGTGTCAAGGCCAGAAGCAAGGGTTGGGCCGGTTCTGCTTGCTGCACCACAATGTCTGCTCCACTTTTTGCTGCACTAAGGCCGAGGCTGTGGGCCTGCTCCGGCCTTCATGTCTGCATGCTCTGCTATGTGATGAACTGGGGCTGCAGGTCTATTCCAGACTTCATGTCTGTAAGCTCTGCTATGCGAAGAACTGAGGCTGAGGCTTTGGGCCTGCTCCGGCCTTCACGTCTATGGGCTCACCTTCATTCTGAATGCTACTGCGTGCTATTATTGTTTGCACAATTTGTGTTTCTTTCCACTCTCTCTGCACATTGGGTGTTTGTTGATTTGTTTTTCTAAATGGTTCTTTTGGGATTCTCGTTTTGTGGCTGCCTGCGAGGAGACAAATCTCAAGGCTGTATAATGTATACGTACTTTGATAATAAATGCACTTTGAATCTGGGGAATTCTTTGCCACAGATGGCTGCGTAGGCAAAGTCATTAGGCATATTTAACATGGAGGTTGATAGGTTCTGGATTAGTCGGGGCGCCAAAGGTTACAGGGAGAAGGCAGGTTAATGGGGCTGAGAGAAATAATAAATCAGCCATGATGGAATGGCAGAGCAGACCTGATGGGCTGAATGGCCTAATTCCATACCTTTGTCTTACGGTTGTGATTGAGTCAATTGTACAAAAATAAACCCACAGTATTGGATTAATGGTTCACTCATTGAGTATCGGAAAGCCAATCTGTGGTTACGATCTTTTAATTGCATTTCCCATGACACCTCACCCCGCTACAACCTCCTCCCTGGTGTGATGTTGGGGTAAACCTGAAACCAACACGTTTTCATCAAAATATAGTTACCACAGCAGGCAGGATCTCCTGCAAAGTGGAATCCGTGCTCCCGGGATATCAGGAGACCTCAACATTTGGGAGATCAGTCAATATGGATCAGTAACAACGTCTCGCTGACAAATCGACACAGGCGCACCTCAAGGATGTGTGCTTAGCCCACTGTGCCATTCTCTCTACGCCCAGGACTGCGGGGTTAAGCACAATTCAAGTGACATGTGCAAATTTGCAGCTGACACGTGTTGCTGATGTTGAAGATGAGGCAATACGGGAGAGATCAGCCGATGAGTAGTGTTGGAACAACAGCTTCTCACCCAACATCAGCAAGGGCAAGGAATTGATTGTGGGGTTCAGGAAGGGGGAACGTCAGAACACACACCAGTCCTCGCTGAGGGGTCAGTGGTGGAAAAGGTGAGCAGCTTCAAGCCCCTGGATGCCAACATCTCAAAAGGATCCATCCTGGGCTTAACACATTGATGCAATCATGAAGAAGGAATGACAGCAGCTCTACTTCATTTGGAGTTGGTATAGATATATCACCAAGGACTCCTACAAATTTCTACAGTCTACAGCGGACAGCATTCTGTGTGCTTTCATCATGGAGGCAAGGGGCTACAGAGTGTTATAGACTCAGCCACTTACTCCACAGGCACAACGTCCCCCACCATTCAGGGAGTTTTTACAAGGTGGTGTCTCGAGGCAGTTGCATCCATCACCAAGGATCTTCATCATCCAGGACACGCCCTCTTCTCTTTAGTACCATCAAGGAGGAGGCCCACAGTCAACAAGTTTAAGAACAATTTCTTCCTTTCGGTTGCCGGCCAGGTGGTGTAGTGGCATCTGCACCAGACTTCGAGGCGAGTGGTCCTGGGTTCGAATCCGGCCGGCTCCTTGCATGCTGTCCATCTCTGCTGGGTTGAGCGTCGAGTTAGCCTCGTTAAAAAAAAAAGACAAAAATGCAAAAGAAACAGCAAGGTTGCTGACCGATGCGCCACAAGGTGCGGAGAAGAAGAAGAAGAACAACAACAACCATCTCAGCTATCAGGTTTCTGAGCATTCCACTGACACCACCTCACATTTCCCCTCTATTTGAACCAATTATCTTGTAACTTATGGTAATGTCATGACTTGCACTGCACTGCTGACACAAAAACAAATTTTATGCCATGTCAGTGATTATATATCTGATCTGATAGCCTTCTAATCAAAAGATCGCATTAGATGCTTGAAACGTTTGCCTGCTCTCATCAGAAGGGCAGCAAGTTCTACCATTGCTTCCAAGTTAAACTATCAGGATTTACTTACGGATGCAAGGCACAGGTTAGTGACAGCACAGACAAGAGATTTAGAACTAATTCATCATGGAAATGGCTTCCAATAAGGTTGCACAGAGCTCGAGGAAAAAGGCGAGGCTCTCAAATAATGTGCAGCACACCCACATATTTACAGTTAAGTTGATAGAATCACATTTGGTTTGTTTTTCTCAGAAGTAGGCCACTCTCCCCTCCGCAAAAAAATGTAAACCCAATTTTCACACAGAGCTCAAAATGACCTCACTTGCCTCTATGGAGCTGTGACATGGGGTTCATGTCACAAAGACATTCACAATGTCCACTCAGTAGGCACACAAACATAATGAGAAAATATACTGTTATGTTATGATTCACTTCTAATCATAGGTCGTTGAGGCTAATTGTTTCTGTCTTCACAGTTATTGCCTGATCTTAATATTTCTAGCACTTTGTTATTTCAGATATCCAGCATATGAACATTTTGCTTCAAGATCATGTTTTATTCATATCTTGATTACATTGCTGAATATCAGATCTACCAAGAGTACCCGGTTACTTCCTGGCCTCAACTTTATTTTTTAAGCCTGTACATTATCCATTTTCCTTCTTGTCTGGCTCTCTCATTCTGTTTATCTCAGTCTGTGCTTCCTCATCAACAAATGTGCAATGAGTTTACAATATGTTGCATTAGACTATCCAGAATAAATCAGAACACACTTCTTCAGTGGTTGTTGCCAAGTTGCTGATGAGCCATCGCCTTCACACACTGCACCTTGTGTGAAAAAAAATCGCCCGACAGCACTTTGCCACTGTGCTGTCCTCATCATTACTCCTTAGCATTCACAAGGCCCCCAAGCCATGCACCGCCCACAAATTTTAAAATTCAAGGTTGCAGCACCTCCCCCAAGCAACACTAGTGCAAGTTGCACCAATGCAACCGCATGGCAATTGTTCTGCTGCACTCCCGACTCGTGCCTGGGGTACGGCAGTAGTGGTGGACACAACCCAGTCCTTCACAGGGAAAGCCCTCCCTGTCACCAAGCACATTTCCATGGAACACTGCCAGAAGAAAGCCCCACCATCTTCTCATTATCACTACTAGGTATGAGGTACAAAAGCCTTAGGCCACAAGATACAGGAGCAGGATTAGAACGCAAACAACAGGAATTCTGCAGATTCTGGAAATTAAAGCAACACACATCAAAGTTGCTGGTGAATGCAGCAGGCCAGGCAGCATCTCTAGGAAGAGGTACAGTCGGCGTTTCAGGCCGAGACCCTTCGTCAGGATAATAGGGAGTGGTACTCCAAACTCTATATTTTTTAAAAAATGGAAATAGGGCTACAGTATTTTCCTTTTGTACTGCAGTTCCAAATCTGATGGGCAACCTTTTTAATAATGCATGAAGATCATCAGTTCTGTTTACACCGCATGTAAGTTTTCGACATGCACTCTGTCCTATCTGTTTTAAGGTTAAAAGAGGTCAGTATAGGTTTATGTTGAAATCCATTTGACCTTGCACTCACTCTCTCGGTTAACAGTCAAATGCAACACTATGCTGTCAACCACAGATTGTGGAAACTTTTTTTTTTGAGTCATTGTCCCTTTCACTGGCTGGTGAACTTAGGACAACTTGCACATTATTTCCAAAACTTAGCACATCTATTTTATAATAACCCTTACTGTCAGTGCCCTCCCTGATCAGTGTACTAGAGCTCTGTTGCAAGTGAGTTTATTAAAACCCTTCAGGCAAGCAAATTGCATACAGCTCCAAATACACCTTCTGACATGGTCTAACAAGCCACTCAGTTCAGGAAAAGACATTCCAATTCAGTACTAATTGACTTTTTGTCAAGACCAGGCCTGCCTACACCCATCACTCAGCATCTAGTCCAGGCCAGGAAGCAAGCTGCCCACATCAGATCTTCCATGCCCAATTCAACGCTCGCTGAATATGAATGCGGGAACATAGTCTGAAGAGCTCATGTCCAATAAAATGCACACAGACACACAGAAAGGAAAGAAGCTGCCAACTGAAGGATTGTGGACTATGACATACTTATATTGATACTGATTTCCTTTTAACACATTTACCTACCCACTGGTGAAAGATCTTACACCTGGAACATCAAATTTGTTTCTTCCTACCTGCTGAGCATTTATAACTCTTTAGATAGTCAATATCTATAGTTTTGATTTCTACACTCAGTAGAAAGATGCACCTGCTCATTAACGCAAATATATAATCAGCCAATAAAAACATGCAGACAGGGTCAGGTGCTCAGAATGGGACAGAAATGTGATCCAAGTGAAATTGACTGTGGAATGATTGTTGGTGCCAGATGAGATGGTTTGAGTATCTCAGAAACTGCTGATCTCCTGGGATTTTTCACACACAGTCTCTAGAGTTTACAGAGAATGGTGTGAAAAATAAAAAGAACATCATGTTCTGCCAGCAAACATGCCTTAGTAAAGGTCAGGGAACGGCAAGACTGGTTCAAGCTGACAGGAAGGCGACAGTAAATCAAATAACCACGTGCTACAACAGTAGTGTGCAGAACAGCATCTCTGTCCACACATGCCAAACCTTGAAGTGGATGGGCTACAGCAGCAGAAGACCATGAACGTACACTCAGTGGCAACTTCATTACGTACAGAAGGTACCAGAATAAAGTGCGACTGACTGTATTTACCCGACAACACTGGCTCTAAAATACAAGACAAGATATACAAATGGATCACAAATCTACTGTAAAGTTCAACTGAATTGCTTCAACCCAAGAAAAACAAATTTACTTCTTTTCAAATGAAGTGGTTCAAGTTTATTCAACAGCACTCCACGATGTCCCAGAGTAATTCACAGTTTAAATTTTAGAGCAAATAGCTCCATTAGAAAAATAAATCAGAAGCTAAACTATTCCCCTTACCAGCAGGATACACTGAGCAACTCTTGGATTCACAGCCAATGTTTTCAACCAGCTGCAAGGGTCTGGAATGCAGCGTGTGGAGACAGAACTGATCGTTTTATAAGCAGTGTGCTTGCTACACCCTCAGAACTAGCTCACTATCCTCAGTACTAGGTGAAAGGGGAGAACACTTGGGCAGGAAGTGATTCAGAAATCCAACTGGGACACTATGTCACGGCAGAAGTTGTTACAAAAAGGGAAAACTGAAATCAACATTAAAAATCACGTTAAGGCAGATCCAATGAATGATCTCAAACCAACTGAGTCACATGGATTACAAGTGCACAAGGTTTTATGTAGGATAAACATTTAGCTTGACCTTAGCCTGGCAAAGAATTGTTTCTTTCTCAACAGACTTTGCTGTGGGTTACACAACTCTGCAGAGAGACAGCTTCCAAAAATCAAGACCCCAGAGACACATAAATATGTGCATAACTCATACGCTGATACTCGCTCGTCATACTCCTTTTAAACTCAGATAGAATGACCAATTAGAGTAAAGGCCAGATCTGTGGCACATTCCAGGTCCTTCGAGAAGGTGAATGTGAACTGCCTCCTCGGGTGGCGTTAGCCAAGTGTGGCTACTGAAGCATCGGGCAGGGAAGGATAGTTTTAAGAGCCCTGTTAGGCCCCAGTCAGAATGGATTGGCAACATCTTCTCCATAGTCACCATCAGTACGGTGCACCACAGAGCTCTACCCACTCCAGTCTTATGATTGTACGGCTGAGAACAGCTCAGTTAAATTTCCTGACGACATCACCATCGTTGGCGAAATCAAAAGTAGTGATGAAAGTACCGGAATGAGACTGAAAGTATGGTTGAGTGGTGTTGCAACAACCTCTCGCGCAGTGTCAGCAAAACTAAATACAGTGGTTGATTACTGACCATAGGAGGAAGTCAGGAGACCCATGAACCAGCCCTCACCAGGGGGGAAATGGAGGTGGAGAGGGCTAGCAGCACCCAACTGTCATCACAAAGGTGGCCATTCAGCATCTCTATTTTTCTAGAAGTTTGCCCCGGTTCGATGTGTCACCCAGAAAAAAAACACTGACGAACTTCTATGGATGAGCAGTGGAGAGTAAACTGACTGGTCTCATTGTGGAATCACCAATGCCCAGGAACAGAAAATGGTGGGGACAGCCCAGTCCATCACAGGCAAAGCCTTCCCCACCACTGAGTACATATCTGTGGAGTGCTGCCACAAGAAAGCAGCATCCGCCATCAAAGACCACCTCCCCGTCACCATCCACCCTACGCTCTCTTCCTGTTACTACCAGGAGGTCAGCAAGTTCAGGACCAGTTATTATCCTACAACCACCAGGCTCCTGAACCGGGATGGATAACTTCACTCACCACTACTCTGAACTGATTCTACAAACCACAGACACCCTACAACTCGTCATCAGCCTTACTTCTATTTCCATTTACATAGTTTGTCTCCTTTTGCATGTTGGTGTGTACTACTTTATGCACAATTTTTGTAACATTTTGTTGTAATTCCGCCCCCCCCCCATAAACACCTACAAGAAAACGAATCCCAAGATAGTACATACAGTACATGGTAACATATATGTACTTTGATCATAATTCACTTTGAACTTCCAGATGTTATGAAGGAATAATAATATAAACAAAGCTAAGCTGCACTGGGGTATAAAATTAAATCCAGACTTGATTATGGGGACAAACCAAGGTCCATTCCCCAATCCCCAGCCCCACCCTCCCCTACCAACCAAGAGCTCTGCAGAAAAAGGATTGAAAAAAGGCAACATACTGTTCATCCACTGATATTGATCAGTGTGATAATACCAAGCATGTCACCGACAAATGCTGAGCAAGGCCCGAAGCAACCCAAACAGTGGTGGGATCTATCAGGCTCATGACAGGCAGCCAGATTCTCCTTCCTTGTAACAGAGAATCACGGAAATATGCAGCACAGACACAGATGCTTTTGGCCCACCTTGTCCAGACTGACCATTATGCCTATGTATGCTTTTGCCATTTGCATTAGAATGCTGTACTAGAAGAAACTGAATTGTAATCTCGACTAAAGAACATATATAATTTATAGTCCATTAGGCCAGCATCTCCTCAGTCAAGTACGCCTTTTAAATTGTGCAATTGTACTTGCAAAAACCAATGTCCTTTAACAGTAAGTCCTACAAAAAACAATAAAAGTAGTGGATATGGCCCTGTCCTTCACGGGTAAAGCCCCCCCCCCACCAATGAGCACATCTACTTGGAGCGTTGTCACAGGACAGCCGTGTCATCAGGGACCCCCACCGCCTCGGACATGCTCTCTTCTCGCTGCTGCCATCAGGAAGGTACATGAGCCTCAAGTCCACGATCATGGACAGTTATTATCCCTCAGCCAAAGGGCTTTTGAACCGGTGGGGATAACTTCACCTGCCCCAGCACTGAAACGTTCCCACAACCTACGAACTCACTTTCAAGGACTCTTCAGCCCAGCTTCTCGATATTTATTCCTTATTTAGTATTGTTTCCTTTTTCCATTTACACAGTTTGTCATCTTTTACACATGGGATGAATGCCCAAGTTGGTGTGGTCTTTCATATTATGGTTACTGGATTTATTGAATATGGCCGCAAGAAAATGAATCTCAGGGTTGTATACATGTATTTTTGATAATAAATTTTACTTTGAAATATCTGAGACAAGTTCTACAGCCGGCAGAGAAAAGCAGGAATAACTGCCTCCAGAAAAGCAATTAAAGAACAGCAGAACCCATCAACTCAGTTCCTAAGTTGGCCAGGCATCTGGAGTAGCCTGCCGTGCAGTAGCCGGGTCCTCCTTTGTGTAGGCTGGGAAGCCTCAACCGTCAGCTTCACTCCAGGCCAAGCATGCCGGAACAAGTCAGGAAGGGCTCAATGGGGCACCTACGAGGTAAGAACTTCATAGAGTGAGAAGAGCTCAACAAGATTGGGCGGATAAAGGATTTTAAACTGCTGCCAGCTCATGGTATAGAGATGCTAATCCACTATCATGACTTACTATCAAAACCCCTCAGTTAAAACTGGCCCCCCCCATATGTTGGTCAGTTATTCACTGTGTGGGGGGGGGGAAATGGTGAAAAGAGGCAAGAAAGGAATATAATTGAAAAAAAAATGATGGCTGAGCATAAATGCTGAAATGAATATTAGGTGAATCGGCCACTTTTACTTTAGGGGTTGATTTTATAGCGATGAAGAAACTGGAAGTAGTCAAAATAAAACATGGTTAGCAGGGGAACAACCATATGCTCAAAAAGGGAGCAAATCAGCAATAGATCACACGAGACCATCTTTACATTATAATCACAGGAGAAAAGAGCATACTGATACGCATCTCCACAATTACTTTGAAATGTTTTAATAATACATTTCTCATGGTAACCAAGGTTAATTTTATGACTTGAGTCATATTCAAGTCTTAATACAAGAACATAAAAACATAGGAATTCCACAGATTCACTGGTCTCTGGGAAAAGCAGTTTCCTCCTCCTCTTGATCCGAAAGTCATTCTCCTAGTTCTAGTCTTACTCATCAGTGCAAAGAGTGTTTCTGCTCCTGTCTTATTTGTTTCTTTCATAATTGCATACATTTCTGTAAGATTACTTCTGAATTGCAAAGAATATAGCCCCAGGCAACTCAATTTCTCATCATAAACTAACCTTTCCACCTCCAGAATCTATTTGATGAAGCTGCGCTCTACCCCCTCCAAAGGCAGTACATTTTTCCTAAAGTAAAGAAACCAGAACTGCATGCAATTGCAAATCCAGGTACAATCCCTGTACAGTTGCAGCATTACCTCTGTTTTTAAATCCAAACCCCCTAGCTGTGAAGGCCAACATCTCATTTGCCTTCTTGATAAGCTGTTGCATTGCAAAACAAACTTTTGCTCCCAAGTTTGTCTGCATAGCAGCGTGTTGCAATCTTTCACCATTTAAAAATAATAACCTGATTTTCTATTTTTCCTTCCAAAGTGGATGACTTCACATTTACAGTTGCTGTTCATCTGCCAGGCCTTTACCCACTCACTAAACCTATCTATATGCCTCTGCAAACTCTCCGTATCCTTTGTGCAATTTGCTTTTCCATTCAATTTAGGGTCATCAGCAAATATAGATGCGCTACTCTTGGTCCCCTCTTCAAAGTCATTAATGTTCCTTTTCTCCCCCCCCCCATCCAGTGTAACAAAATACTTCTCCCAAGTATGGGAGCTCAAGCTTCACAGACTGAGATGGAGTCTGCTGCTGAACCATAGACAAGACTACAAGCAATGAGGTCCCTATACAGCTCAAAGGTGAGCAGGGCAATGTAAAAGCAAACCTAAAAGCAAGATGTTTTAGGAATAAAACTGTGCCAAACAAGCTTTCCAATGAATGAGTACAAACAGACAAGTAGCAGTAAGAACCTTAGAGACTTAACATGCTATGTCATGCATGGCCACAAACAGGGAGGCTGTAGCAAGTTAATATACAGTAGGAGGAAGAGGCAAGAAAACCACACAAAGATCTTGTTATACTTGTTTACATCAACCGTGCTCAGTAATGGTTCACAGTCAGGCAATTATTGAAGTCCTGTAGTTAAATGTCAGAATATCATTCACCAAGGAAGAGCAAAAAAAAAGGGAGACATTTTAAGACTTCAGTTACAGCTGAACCTGAATGTACACACTAAGAATTAAAGTCGAAATCTTGAACAATATAAAATACTGCAGAGGTTTGATCGAGTGAAAATACAAAGCTGGGGATCAACAACAGAAATTTGCAATGAAGGAATTGGATGTGGGATGGTGGCCACTGTCAATACCAACACATTACATTTTAAAAAAGCTCCTGTGTACTGTACAGGCAAGATAAAAAACAAGGTGAAATTTGTGAAAATATCTTTAAAAGAGAAGTCAGGGAATGTGGAAAGCACAAGAGAGGAGATCTTATAGAAATGTATAAAATTATCAAAGGGATAGGGTAGTTAGAGGGAGGAAAGTTGTTTCCACTGGTAGGTGAGACTCGAACTAGGGGACATGGCCTCAAGATTTGGGAGAGTAGATTTAGGATGGAGATGAAGAGAAACTGCTTTTCCCCAGAGGATGGTGAATCTGTGGAATTCTCTGCCCAATGAAGCAGTGGAGGCTACCTCGGTAAATATATTTAAGACAAGGTTGGCTAGATTTTTGCATAGTAGGAGAATTAAGGGTTATGGGGAAAAGGCAGGTAGCTGGAAAGGAGTCCATGACCATTGAATGGTGGAGCAGGCTCGACAGGCCAGAGGGCCTCCTCCTGCTCCTATTTCTAATGTTCTTATAAGATTTAGATGGCCAACTATTAATTCCCAAGAAGTTTGAAACCACCCACGACAGTGCAGCCTGCTTGACCGGTACTTCAAATCATCCTGAACTTTCACTACCTGTCAATGTACGAAATATCTTTACTGTCATTGCATAGTACAATTTGTCATGTACCAATACAGCGAAAATGAGTTTGCAACTCTCGTACTCAATGCTATAAAACAAATAAACAATAAATAAAATCAAGTAACCAGCCAGTACCAGCAATATCCAGCGGTACAAAAGCACAACTCAGATGCATGATAGCCATAAAACTAGTATTAAAGTAGCAATATAACAAATTTATGGATGATGCTTGATCGATTGGTTCAGAGCAATTATAGCTCTGGGGAAAAAGCTATTTTTCAGTCTAGAAGTGTGGGCTTAGACAATCTTATAACATTTGCCAGATGGAAGAAGTTCAAACAGATGATTGCATGGGTGTGTACTGTCCTTACAGATGTTTGTAGCTTTCTTTAGGCAGCGAGAGCTGTAGGTGTCCTCCAGCACTGGGTGCTGTGTCCCAATGATCTTCTGTGCGCTAGAGACGACCCACTGAAGTGCTTTCCTATCAGCTGCTGTACAGCTGAGATACCACACAGAGATGCAGCATGTTAAGATGCTCTCTATGGTGCAGCGGTAAATGGTCACCAGCACCTGTTCAGGTAGACCAGCTTTTTTCAGCGTCCTGAGGAAAAACAAGCGTTGCTGTGCTTTCTTAACTATTGTGGTGTTAGTGGACCATGTAAGGTCTTCTGAGATGTGTATTCCCCGAAACCTGAAAATTGAGTACCTTTGGCAAAATACACAACAATTACACACTCAAGCACCACCTCTACTACCAAGGATGAAGAAGGCAAGGGAAGGGGGGGGGGGAACACCAGGGCCACCTTGAAGTTGCACACCTAGAATTATTTCACCAGTCCTGTATTTTTACTGGGAGATCACTGTCCAACAGCACTGTGGGAGCATCTTCTCCAGAAGTTTTGTGGTTGAAAAGGGCAGCTCACCACCACCTTTCTCAAGGGCAAGTCAGAAATGGCAATGAACACTGGCTTTGCTGGCAATGCACACTTCCCAGAAATCTTTGTTAATTATCAGGTGAATCAGACACATTTACTTTACTTCACTACCCATTCCAAAATAAATTTCATGCCCCAAAACTCAAAAGGCAAGTTGGAATTCTGACCACATCTCTCCCCTCAACAGCAAAACTCAATAAGCCATGCATCTTATTTCTAGGATCGTGGACACAGTTTAAAAGCAATTCATTAATTGTTAGAGTATCCATCTCAGCAGCTGAAGGCAAAGGCAGGAATTTTGGAGAAAGGGATGACTGTTTACCTGATCAATAAGGACTGATTGTTTACTGATTACCTTCAGCTCAAAGAAACTTTTCCTTTCAGAGTTGCATAGGAAGCCCTGCACTTTGTTTTGATGCAAATGTACACCCAAGAACCCTCATTCCTATTGGTAAATCTGTTCAGTTTAAAGACAAGCTAGCAACCATTCTTCTTCAAATTATAAGTACTTACTTTACAATCCTCAAGCATTGTAAAGGAATATAATATGGGATTAATAAATGCATTGCCATTACAAAACATATTGCCAATACAAAATTTACTTGCAGCCAGCTCCCTTTTGGGTATGGGCCTTGTTAACCTTGCTCTGGGCTTACAGTCATACTAAACTCGCAACTATGTTGATTCCCAGAACACGAAGTAATCATGTAAACAGTCACCAATACAGAGGATTGGGTTGTCTCCTTTCCTAGTGCAGGGAATGGACTCTGCACTGCCGTCAGCAAGATTCAGCTGAAACCTGGAGAGATTCTGTTTAAACTTTAAACAGACATGTCCCAGTACACTATGCTGAAATGGGGAAAACGGATCTCCGGCAAAATACCGGAGAAGATTGCAGTCTCGAGCTAAAATAACTTAGCCTGAGGTGGCACTGTTTTGCTGATAATAAGGGTTCATTATCATTTTCTCTACAAGATGTGACACTAGCCTCTCCACCTCCCAACCAAGAGACACAGCATGGACAAAGTCTCTGGCCCACCAAGTCTACATGGACCAACAGCCACCTGTTTACACTAATTCTACATTAATACTTTAGCTTTTACAATGTTTCTACTTTCAGGTGCTTGATTCCTTAACCTTTTCCTCAGTACAAGAACAAACTCTGTCCAAATCCAGGACATCAGATTCTGCATCCACTCTACAACTGGATCCTAGACTTCCCTCATTAACAGACTGCATCAGCAAGGACAGACAGCCACACCTCTGCCACCATTATCCTTGACACCGAAACTATCCTAATCCCATTGCTTTACCCTCTCCACACTCACGACTGTGTAGCCGGATTCTGCTTTAACTCATCTACAGAGTCCGCAGATGGCACCACGGTAGTGGACTGGATTTCAATAAATCGACAAGACAAGACATAAAGCCTTGTGGCATTGTGTCAAAATAACAATCTTTCCCTCGATGTCAGCAAAACAGAAGAGCTGATTGTTGATTTCAAGAAGTGGGACAGAATATATACCCACGTGTTTATCAATGGTGGTGAGGTGAACGCACATCGTTTATCAGTGTGAACATTACCAATAACTTGCCCTTGCCCAATCCCATACACAGTCAAGAAAGCACACCGGCACCTTTATTTCTTTCGAAGCTTAAGGAAGTATAATGTCCCCATTGACCCTCACCAACTCCTGTACCCCCGAACACAAGAAGTTGAAGAGTCGCGAATGCAGCCCAACCCATCACACAAACCAGCTTCCTTTCCATTGACTGTCTACATTCTTTGCTGCCTCAAAAAAAAAAGCAGCCAGATTAATCAAGGCCCCCTCCCACTCTGGTCATCTTCTCTTCTTCTCCATTCCCCTCCCCATTGTGCAAAAGATACAAAAGCTTGAGAAGAGGTATTATCTGGCTCAGGGACAGCATCAATCCCACTGTTTAAGAGTCTTGAACAGCCCTCTTGTAACAGCAAGGTTATCTCTTGATCTCCCAGTTGACCTCATCATAGTCCTTGCATCTTAGTTGACTATCTGCATTGCTCTCTATGTAACCACATTTTGCATTTTGTTATTGGCTGTCTTCTGTACTACCTCAATGCATACATGTATGGAATGCTTCATCTGAATGTCATGCAAACAGAAGCTTCTCACTGTATCTCACTACATGTGATAATAATGGACCAGTTATGAGTGAATATTGACACCTGCATATTCAATTCTGTAACCAAAGAAAATAAAATCATTTATCCATTAACTTCTCAAACTAACTTCAATTCTCACATCATTGATGCCAGGCAGATCTAGAACAAATAATGGTGACAAGAATTCATTGGGAGCCAGTAGAGTTTACCAGGAATTTTTTCTCATAGTCAAACCACAGCCATAAAAATGGGGCAGACTTCAAGCTTGGACTCGAAGCTCGTGACCAATACATGAAGTTTCCAAGAGATATACAGCAGATATAATAAATAGAAGTAGGTGTAAAATTGGGTAGAATCACAGAAAAACATTTGGAAAAGTAGCATTTAAGAACATAAGACAACTGAGGAATTTGTGAACATGTATTTTTAATTTGGGCAACATCACACTTTATTTATCAATTCTAATACAAGCCTTGGCTGTAAACCTGACTTGAGAATGAATTAAAATAAAAGCAGGAACTTGCCACTCCGCAATAACTTCTTGAATTTGTTGGAACATTTATCATTAAATATTGTAACTTGTGGCCAAGTTTAGAAATAGGAGGGGGTGAAAAAAAAAGGAAATAGATTATGTAGTTCAAAGCATAGCAGTTAGCTCGACACTATTACAGCTGGGGCATCACAGTTCAATTGCGATGTTGTCTATGAGGAGTTTGAGTGTGACTGCGTAGGTTTCACCTGGGTGCTCTGGTTTCCTGCCACAGTCCAAAAGACATATTGGTCATTGTAGGGTTAAATATAGGTGGGTTGCAGGGCGACACCACTCACTGGGCAGAAGGGCCTGTTTTGCACTGTATCTTTAAATAACAGATAGATCCTTCACAAGCTGCAATAAATTAAAAGAAAACTCAGTCAGTACCACTTTTGAATTTGTTAGTTAGAAATTGTAAAATGCAGGAAAATGCCACAATCTGCTTCATAGAGAAACAGCTGGGGGGGGGGGGGGAAGAGCACCAATCCACCAATGTAGCATTAATAAAGTAGAAAGACAACAGCTTGGTTAGTGTTAGCTGTGTTTCAGATGGAAATGCTCATTTCAAACCCTCTTCAAAGAGTTGAGCCTTGTTTGGTTATTGAGTTATCAGCGATGCAGCCTCACAGATAAAATTTTAAACGTGGGACTTTGTGCTCTAAATCACAACAAGAGATATTCTAGCACTTTTCCCCCAAGAGTGCTGCATATTTGTCCCTCACCTGATTAAAATACTTACTCAGCCATTATTCCCAGGACCCTGACATTCCCAATGGGCGCAGAGCATCATGGTTAAGTTTGCAACCGCAGAGGTCTGGATTATTTTCCTGGAGACTTGAGTTTGAATTCTGCTAGGGGTGCCAGTCACTTTTGTTGAAATAATTAAACATAATCCTGAATATTTTGTAGCAACTGAACATAGAACCAGCAGACTGCTATGAAAACTCATAGTTAAGTTTTTAAAACTTTGTTTTAACCACAAGTCCTTAACTATAAAGGACTTATAGTTAAGTCCTTTAAGGAAATCTACCAACCTTAACAAGAGTAGCATTCAGGTGACTCCAGCCTACAGCCATGTGGGTGATTCTGAAACAACCCAGTGAGCTACTAAGTTCAAAGGACATTTAGGGATAGACAGTAAATGCCAATTACCATCACGAAAAGAATAATTTTAAAAAATATTTTCCTGTTTTCCACATCAAAGTAGCAAAATGTGCACTAGGATACACTTTATTGATTTAAGCTTTTCCTTTTATTTAAAAAAAATGTCAAGAGCGTAGCTGTGCCTTAAGAATCTGTTTTGGATTAAACTTTGATAGACCGAGTACTATTGTGAAACTATTTTACATATAGACCGAGTACTATTGTGAAACTATTTTACACAATACTTCGACTAAACCTCCACAGGCCTAGAAGGTAAAAGATTCCAAAGCACCACTATGCTTGTGGTGAAGAAATTTCTTCTCCTTTCTATCCTAAATGGTTGCTTTCTTATCCTCTTAAAGAAACCCAATTCTAGTCACACGGCCAGACAAAACATAAACTCCACATCTAACGTACCAGCTCTGAAAGAATTTTGCGTATTTAAATGAAATCGCTAATTGTAGATAAACACAGACACAGACTACCCAATTTCTCCACATACGGTTAACCCACCATCCCAGCAATCAATTTGGTCAACTTCTGGCTGCATTCTCTCCAGTTAAGTGTATCTTTCCTTTGGCAAACCCACAGGTAATGCAGCAGGATATTTCTATCGTTGCATTCAAATTCACTAGCAATGAAGGCCAACATCATTTTGATCTTCTCAATTGCTTGCCTCACCAGCATATCAACTTTTGAGTGATGAAAAGCACAATGTTCACCATTTTAGCAAGAATGTTGTTTTCTAAAGAAAAGCTCCAAGAAATAAAATAAAATCAAATAAAGGGCAAATAGGGGTTTGGCCATCAACTGCAAGACGACTGAATGCATGGTTGTCACAGAGGAGAAAGAAATTCAGAAACGTGAACTGAAAGTGAGCAACAACACAAACAAACATGGGAGCATGATAACATCTGATGGTTGAACAGATGTGGAATTTAGAAAGATTGCAATTGCTAAATTCATACTCCAGTGTTTAAGCAAGATAGTAAAGAATTCTATGGGTACGAAACTCAAGTGTTGAGGTGGTACCTTCATTCCACACCAACAAATGGAAGCAAATGTTGGACAATATCAAACTAAAATGAGGGAAGACTCGAGGCAGCGGAAATGTGGCTTCTGAGAAGAATGACGAAAAATATCAAGGGTGGACAGAGTAACAATGAAGTGTTGCAAAAACTGGAATAAGAAGAGAGCTGATATCATCAATCAGGAAAATTTCTGGGATATGTACTGAGGAAAGAAGCTCAAACATGAGAAAAAAACTGAAGGAAGAAAAAAAATCACGGTTGACAGTGCATGGTTTTCATGAGTTATGTCAAGGGATGGACAGGCTAAAGTCAGAATCAGGTTTATTATCACCAGCATGTGCCGTAAAATTTGTTAACTTAGCAGCTGCAGTTCAATGCAATACATAATCTAGCAGAGAGAAAAAAACATAATAAATAAAGTAAATCAATTACATATATTGAATAATTATTAAAAAATGTGCAAAAACAGAAATACTGTATATTAGAAAAAGTGAGGTGGTGTCCAAAGCTTCAAAGTCCATTCAGGAATCAGATCACCGAGGAGAAGAAGCTGTTTAAAGAGTTTATTAGAACTTTTCAGATTAAAGACAGATGGAAGACCATGATTGCCCATGTCATATGACACAGCACATGCGCCGGTCGTGCGTGCAGCCTGGTACAGCCGTTCCGATCTATTCTTACTTTCTTCTTGTTATTTTTTGTATTTTTTTTCCTCACGGTAACACGTCGAAGCTGCACCCTCTCTAACATGCTGGTAGAGAAAGTTTTATTTGGGTTTCCTTTAGCGCTGGAAATGGTTACATCCCGACAGGCGGGACAGAAGCAAGGTCGCATTGTGTATTCCAGGGACCAGCAAATACCGGCCGGCTTAGCGAACAGAGCGGTGGACACCCCTGCTGAAATCCGGAGGAAAACACACAGAGGGGGATCACAAAGCCGAGGAAAGAGGACTGGGTCAAGACAACAGAGATTTTTGGAGAACAGGAGTTTGGTGGGTAATACCGTTCCAGCTGACCAGAAGTGCACTGAGAGCGGTAAGCGTAAAGGAGTTGGGTCTTACTGTTCTAGCTAACAACGGATGGTGCAACCCGGGGTATATTACGATCGAGGAACATGTTTGCAGACTGGATATTGAACTTTTCACTGTTGGACTTTGGCCACATTCCACCGTGATACAACACTTGGCGGCACGGGAGGTTGTTCCTGCCTGTGGCCATCAAACATGCAGCTCCTCCCGTGGAGGGTCAGACACCCTGAGCCAATAGACTGGTCCTGGACTTATTTTCCATCTGGCATAGTTTGTATTTTGGTGTTTGATTGTTGGGGTTTTTTGTATTGCTATATTTACGCTCTTCTTGGTTGGTGCGGCTGTAACGAAACCAAATTTCCCTCAGGATTAATAAAGTATATCTATCTATCTATATGATGATGCTGTTTATTACCAGATATCCAAACTCTTCCATTTAATAGTTAAATAGCTGGATTCAGTGGCAGAGCAAACTCAGAGTCAACAGTTCCACCACCTGATAAAAACTTACTTCAACAAGTACTAATGGGAAAGGAAGACCAGTTCTCCACAACACCATCCTGAATTATGAAAGGTATTGAAATGAATTTACTTTATTACTTTCATCCTTCATATCCATGAGTAAAATCTTTGTTACGTCTTCATCTAAATATGCAATTTATAGTAATTTATAATAAATAGTATACAACATAGAAATACAGTTGTGTCAGCATGAATTAATCAGTCCGTTAGCCTAGTGGAAGAAGCTGTCCCAGAGCCTGTTACTCCTGGCTTTTATGCTGCAGTACCTTTTCCTGGATGGTAGCAGCTGGAACAGTTTGTGGTTGGGGAGCCTTAGGTCCCCAATGATCCTTCGGGCCCTTTTTACACACCTGTCTTTGTAACTGTCCTGAATAGTGGGAAGTTCACAACTACAGATGCGCTGGGCTGTCCGCACCACTCTCTGCAGAGTCCTGCGATTAAGTGAGGTACAGTTCCCATACCAGGCAGTGATGCAGCCTGTCAGGATGCTCTCATTGTGTCCCTGTAGAAAGTTCTTAGGATTTGGGGGCCTCAACAGGATAGCAACCCTCTTCCCTCAATCCCTCTCCCTACTAGCTCCTATTCTCTAAACATAATCAAGAGAAAAATCTGCAGATACTGGAAATCCAAGCTACACACAAAATGCTGGAGGGACTCAGTAGGCCAGGCAGCATCTATGGAAAAGAGTACAGTTGACGTTTTGGGCCGAGACTCTTCAGCAGGACTGGAAAAAAAAAGATGAGTAGACTGAAAAGGTAGGGGGATGGGAGGGAGAAACACAAGATGATAGGTGAAACTGGGAAGGGGATGGATGAAGTAAAGAGCTAGGAAGGGCTGGAGAAGGGGTTAGTCTGATAGGAGAGGACAGAAGGCCATGGAAGAAAGATGGGGGGGGGGGAGGAGCACTAGAGAGAAGCGATGGGTAGGCAAGGGGGGGGGGAAAGGAGATGGGGAATGGTGAAGGGCCTTTTAAATCTACTCATCATTTTTTCTCCAGTCCTGCTGAAGGGCCTTGGCCTGAAACGCCAATTGTACTCTTTTCCTGGCCTGCTAAGTTCCTTCAGCATTTTGCGTGTGTTACCTATTCTCTAAATAGTTGCTGGCCACGTAGTATAGTCAATGACCATGCTTTAATTTTACTTCTGAAGAAATGTCATTAACTAGAAACATGAATTGTTTCTCTCATAATAGATGTAGCCTCACCTGCTAAGCATTACCAGTATCCAGTTTTGATTTCAGATATCCAGCTGATCCAGTCTTCTGCTTTCCATCCATTTTTACCCCAAAACATGCAAAAAAGTTACTATTCTTGCTAGATGTTAAATCAAATTACTCTCCATGGTCTCAATTCCACCATTTTTACCTCTAGTACCAAGGAAGCACAGTGCATTACAATAGTCTCTAATTCCCCAGTGAGCACAGTACTGGATTTTTAAATTATGGAACACTTATTCCCAGTCCTTTCATTAAAGATACCGAAAAAGTACACTAAGATGTTTACATTGGTACAACCACATTACGGGAGATGAAATTTTGAGTACATTTGATAAAATAGGATATAATAAACAAAATATCTTATTCCAAAGTTTAGACTTCATGTAAGGCAATGCGAGAGAATAGGTTAGGGCTCACTTCTATTGCTAACATCATATTGGCCACGTGCCCAATTTGTGCATCTGATGTGCTTGCTTTCTTTTGTTAACCTAGTCAGTGACCCTGCTAGTAATCTTCAAGAGTTAAATAGTTTGAAATCGGCCTTACCAAGTGTTTAAGCCCCAGATCAATGCTGCTTAACGCAACGTACATCTGACAACAATTAGAGTTGATTTTGATTAGTGTTTCGGGCCTTCCTGCCTGATTATAGAGATTTCAAAAACTTTGTAAACTAGCAGCAAGTCTACAGCAGTGTCACGGAGTCCCGGGCATGGGAAAGCACTAGATGCACACTGCAGCCTGAACACCACGTTTTTACTGCTCAACATATCACCGGGAAAAGATCATCCGAAATTTTTGGAGACACACTTGCATTAGCTGCTGCATTATAAAACAGAGCAACAAGGTCTTTCAAAGTCTTTAAGACCTAATCATTTAGAATTATTTTTATTTTAAAACTCTTTTTGCAGGCAATTAAGAGTTAAGTCCACTGGTGGGTGAGGAGTCACATATATGGCAGACATGGCAAGGAGAGCAGATATCCTTCGATGAAAGACTTCAAACCAGATGTAGGGAAAAAAAAATCTCTCACAAATATATCCCTCATGGTTTCAGAACCAAAAACAGAAATAACATTTCATAACATTAAATGACCGTTTCCATCATTTTCCTTTCCCAGGACCAAGCTAATTTTGGACTTTTGCATGGTTAAACCCCACTCACTAGTTGAAGACCATAAAAGTTACAGTATTCTGACTTAGAATGCACAGATGTCTGCTACGCAGTGGATACTATCCTGCAGTAATGATGCATGATGCAGTCACATTTTAAACTTAGAAATTTTTCCTCTATGGCAGAGTGAATATGAAAAGAAAACCACAATACAATCTTTGGTTGGTGTGGGGGAAGAGAAAATAGAAAGTGGAGAAAATTCAGATCTAAAAATCACGATTCAAAATCATTCTTCACGTAATTATATAAGATGAAAAATAGCCCACAGCTTCATGCAGTACGATCCGTTGATTAAGTACACATGCAACTGATTAATGCTGGAGTGAAAAATAGCAAAGATAGGAGGACAAAAGATGGCCAAATCATTCAACACTTCTCCTGAAAGTATGACGTCACAGAGAAAGCGGCTGGCAGAGTTTGACAAAGGACACGTGGCATGTAATATGATCTTGCTGCAGTGCAAGATGTGGAACTAAAAGAGTAAATTCAAAGCAGGAATAAGAATTAAACTTGGAGGTTATCAGCCACCTTGGAGAGCATGCAGGCATGTTGACAGGCTGCATCACTGTCTGGTATGGGGAGCGGGGGGTGGGAGGGGCTACTGCACTGGACCAAAAGAAGCTACAGAGAGTAGTAAAATTAGACAGCTTCACCTTGGGTACTAGCCTCCATGGTATCCAAGACAAATTCAAAGAGCGGTGCCTCAGAAAGGCAGCGTCCATTGTTAAGACCCCCGTCCCCCCCAACCCCCATCACCCGGGACATGCTCTCTTCTCATTGTTACCATCAGGAAGGAGGTACAGAAACTACCCAGCGATTCAGAAACAGCTTCTTCCCCTCTGCCATCTAATTCCTAAATGGACATTGAACCCATGAACACTACCTCACTTTTTTTATATATATTATTTTTTTGCACTATTTTTATTATATACACACATACTGTAATTGATTTACTTATTTTTTCTTTCTATATTATCATGTATTGCATTGAACTGCTGCTGCTGCCGCCAAGTTAATAAATTTCAGGACACATACCGGATTCTAAAGGTGACAATTCAAAGGTTTGTTACAATCAGCCACACCTGACAGATTACCCAGCTGGCAAGGTCTGCATTCTATTATTTAATTTGAGATATTAAATATTGTGGTAAATATATATATATATATAGTAACTGGGTTGACTGCCTGGAC
Source organism: Mobula birostris (assembly GCF_030028105.1). NCBI lineage: Eukaryota > Metazoa > Chordata > Chondrichthyes > Myliobatiformes > Myliobatidae > Mobula > Mobula birostris. The sequence continues at coordinate 121,732,394 of NC_092379.1, read as the reverse complement.
ACGCCCCTCTGCTGACTGCCCCTGTGGCCTTGCCCCTCCCTCTCAGTCCGGGGGCAGACACTCACCATGGAGGTCGTATTGTACAGCGAATAAAATTGAAGCACCTTCAATAACTCCAAAAGACTGAGGTTGGGTAAAATACTGAAAGGTTTTTATTCGCTGCACAATACAGCCTCCATGGTGAGTGTCTGCCCCCGGACTGAGGGGGAGGGGCAAGACGAAACACCTTTATACAGGATTCTGTGGGAGGAGCCACAGGGGCAGTCAGCAGAGGGGTGCGTCCAGTCAACCCAGGTACAACATATATATGGTTTACCACATTTATACTGCGATACATTTGATATATCACCAAAGACTTTGGCGAATTCCTAAAGGTGTACTGTGGAGAGCATTCTGACTGGTTACCTCACCATTCTGGTATGGAAGGTGGGGGGCACTGCACAGGATTAAAAAAAAAAGCTGCAGGAAATTGCAAACTCAGCCTTCCCCACCCAACCCCTGGCATCAAGGACATCTTTTGAAGTGGCCTCGAAAAGGTGGCATCCATCATTAAGCACCTCCAACATCTAGTACATGCCCTCTTCTCAGTGTTACCATTAGGGAGGTGGTACAGGAGCCTGAGAACACACACTCAATGCTTTAGGAACGGCCTCTTCTCCTCCACTGTTAGATTTCTGAAGGAATAATGAACCAACCTATCAACATTACCTCATGATTTTTGCCCAACGCCAGCCCCCAGGCCTGAGTCGACATAGTAGTAGTTTGCACTACTTATTGAATATTGTATTCTAATTTGTCTATTTTTTATTTTATAAATGACCTAGATGAAGTGGAGGGATGGGTTAGTAAATTTGCTGATGACACAACGGTTGGGGGTGTTGTGGGTAGTGTGGAGGGCTGTCAAGAGTTTACAACAGGACTTTGATAGGATGCAAAACTGGGCTGTGATCTGAGTTGAAATCCAAGTGTGAGGTGGTTCATTTTGGAAGGTCAAGTATGATGGCAGAATATAGTATTAATGGTAAGACTCTTGGCAGTGTGGAGGATCAGAGGGATCTTGGGGTCCAAGTCCAAACAACACTTAAAGCTGCTGCACAGATTGACTCTGTGGTTAAGAAAGAATACAGTGCATTGGCCTTCATCAATCACGGGATTGAGTTTAGGAGCCGAGAGATAATGTTGCAGCTATATAGGACCCTGGTCAGACCCCACTTGGAGTACTGTGCTCAGTTTTGATCGCCTCACTATAGGAAGGACATGGAAACCACAGAAAGGGTGCAGAGGAGATTTACAAGGATGTTGCCTGGATTGGAGAGCATGCCTTATGAGAATAGGTTGAGTGATCTCGGCCTTTTTACCTTGGAGAGACGGAGGATGAGAGGTGACCTGATAGAGGTGTATAAGATGAGAGGCATTGATCGTGTGGATAGTCAAAGGCTTTTTCCTCCAGGGCTGAAATGGCTAGCATGAGAAGGCACAGTTCTAAAGTGCTTGGAAGTAGATACAGAGTTGTTTTTTTTTTAAAAAAAAACGCAGAGAGTGGTGAGTGAGTGGAATGGGCTGCCGGCGGCAGTGGTGGAGGCGGATACGATAGGGTCTTTTAAGAGACTCCTGGACAGGTACATGGAGCTCAGAAAAAGAAAGGGATATGGGTAACCCTAGGTAATTTCTAAGGTAAGGACATGTTCGACACAGCTTTGTGGGCCAAAGGGCCTGTATTGTGCTGTAGGTTTTCTATGTTTCTGTGCATTGCTCTGTACTGCTGCCGCACAACAACAAATTTCACATGTCAGTGACGTTAAACCTGCTTCTGAAGGACTGCATCACCTTCCCTTTATAATGAGACAGGAGGTGACACCTCTGCTGCCAATAATATATTGTATATACATAAAATAAAAACACAGTACAGGGTGTATATATATACTTTGACAGGGAGGGGTGGGGGTAAAAGAAGGATGCAAAAACGTTTCTGGACAAAGAAAGATGCACTGAGTTTCTCTCCTCACCGGTAATTATAAGTTATTGCTGCAGGACACCTTGGATCAGTTATTAAGATAGGGGCCTGAAACCAGGGCCATTCATGGCTCAGCTGACGACAGTGAACGGAGCTGTATTTTTCATCACTAATCTGCCTAATTCTGGTCGACAGCTGGCTCCTGGTTGCCAGGCTCCGGCTCAGTATTTCACTTCCCTGCTTTAGGTTAAGGCTGCTCCCTCCCCTTGCCTGGGCAGCCAATGCACAGGCAGCTCACCGCTCACCCCACACCAAACGACTCTCACCATCCCCAAGGCAGCCAGTGCCAGCAGGTGCACTCTTTCCACTTGCTAATAATATCAAGCCTCCAACAAATTCAATGCACAATAGTTGCAGTGAGCATTTCCAGCCTCCTTCAATATTTTTATTGATGAGACAAGCTCTGTTAAGTGATTTAGCGGCATCTTTTTTTTAAAAAACACTTTGTCCCCGATTCCTGTATCCATAAGACATAGGATCATTTGATCATGGCAGATTTATTTTTCCTGTCACCCCCTCTCCTGCCTTCTCCCCTCAATTTTGATACCCTTTGTAATAAAAAACCTTCAGCTTCCGGGAATACAAATACCACCATACCAGACATGCCCAAGCATCGACCCTGATGAAGATGGCAGAGTTTGTCATCAAAATGCCACTTATAATCAATACCTGTTCCCAGCTGGAAGCCCAAGATGAGCTTATTTATCATATATGCCAGGAAAGCACTAGATCCTTTTTCTATCAACCTCCACTTTAAATATAGTGAATAACTTGGTCTCCACAGCTATCCATAGCAATGAATTCCAAAGATTCACCACCCTCTGGCCAAAGAAATTCCTCCTCATCTCTGTTCTACAGGGACATCCTCCCGGCCTGAGGCTGAGCCCTCTGGTCCTAAGCTCTGCCACTATTGGAAATATCCTCTCCACATCCACTATCTAAGCCTTCCAGTATTCAGTAGATTTCAAACAAATCCCCTTTCATTCTTCTCAACTTCAGTGACCACAGGTCCAGAGCTTTTCAATATTCATTCTCTGTGAACTATCTTTTGTCACAAATTGTTCAGACTGTCCTCCTCAGCAAAAAAAAACCATTTCTGTTGCACAAAATGTTGCACCAGGTTAAGAGAGAACTTATTTTTTTTAAAAAAAAAAGGAAGGAAAATAGTGGGAATAAACCAGGGACACAAGAGGCCGTAGATGCTGGAATCCGCAGCAAGCCCTGACGTAGGGTTTGGACACAAAACATCGACCATTCCTTTGCCTCCACAGATGCTGCTAGACCTGCTGAGTTCCTTCTTGTGCTAGGAATAAACACACTTTTAGTATGACCGCCTCAACTAAATGCAGTGCCAGAAGATATTGCCTCCTCCCATTCACAATCTATAATAATATAGACCATTACATTATTCTATGCCATGGGGTGACATGGTAGTGTAGTGGTTAGCACAACACTTTACATTACAGGAGACCCGGGTTCAATTCCCGCCACTGCCTGCAAGGAGCTTGTGACCGCGTGGGTTTCATCCAGATGCGCCTGTCCAAAGATGTACCAGTTGGTAGGTTATTTGTCATTGCAAATTGTCCTATTATTAGTCTAGGATTAAGTTGGTAGCTTGCTAGACAGTGTGGTTTGAGGGCCGGAAGGGCCTATTCTGTGCTGCTTCTCAATAAAATTAGTTAATTATTTGCAAAGATCAAAGCAGGAAGTGGTCTGGTGATTATTGACTGGAAAAACAAGCTTCTGTTAATGAAATGGGCACGGTGGCAAATGGAGAAAACTGGGGAAATAGGGGAAGCTATTCAATTTGACAGCAAGGGAAAAGCAGAAGTATTTTTTTTAAAAAAATGAAAAACCACACTACTTCTGCACATTATAGCAACCCTTTCAGGGATTGAGTTTATCAGTACAAATCTCATGGGCATGAACTGTACCAGGCACCAGTATCAAAGGTGGGCATTGCCCCTTGGAGAGCCACAGATAAGCTGAAGAAGGTCAGTGCAGACTTGTGGAGGAAGGACAAACCTTCAATGAGTTTCTGTGCAGTTGGCAACAAGGAGGGCGAAACATTTTAGAAAGCTTATTTGCATTTTGGCAAGGCTTTTGACAGCACACCGTGCAACAGCTTGATCAGGAGCAGTGGATTCCAAGGAATGGTGCAATTCAGATCACAGTTTTGCAGAAAGCCAAGAGTATGGTCAAGGGAAATTTTGGGTACTGGGCATAGGGTGCTAGGCTCCTTGCTTTTTACAGTGTGGAGAACTGGATAAATACCGGGTGATAAACATGCTGGGATTAGCACTGTGGTGTAGGGTGGGAACACAAGGGGTTCTTGTGCTGCAGGCAGATGTTGGTAAGTTGGTTAGGGGCAGTATGTGACAGAGAGCTCGGTCCAGAGGGCCACAATGTGATGCATCTGGAGGTGGGAAGCAGTCAAGCAAGGCTAGGAGGTAGGCAATGGATTGTGTGAAAGAGTAATGGGATCGTGGAAACATGCCCAAAGATTGATGAAGGTTGCAGGGCAAGTAAGATGTGTGGGAAGGTATACAGGGTACTTGCCTTATATTGGCCGAGGCCCAGGAGATCACACTGAAGCACGGTGGGACATTTGGTGTACGGGTACAGTTCTAGTCACTGCATCGTATGAAGGACAAGGGAGGCTGCAGAGGAGAATGACCGAGGTTTGTAGCACGTAAGAGAGCCAGACTGGGCATTTGCTGGTGGTCAGTATCAAATGGGTGGAAAAGCCAGTGCTCGGGCTGGGCTGATGGTGGGGCTGGAGGGAAGGAGAGGTAAAAATTGGGGATCTGAAGTTGGAAAGGGTGGGGGTGGAGGCAGAAGGGCTTTAAAGGGCACGTGAAAAGGCTTCAGGGTTGTGCAGCAAGAGCTGGGTAGGGAGCAGGATTTACCTAACTCACAGATCTGATTTTGCCAAGTAAGGAAATAGTGGGCCAAATAGACTCCTCCTGTGTCAAGAATATCGCTGACTCTCTGAGCTTAAAAGAATCATGATGCTGAAAGGGCTAGATACAAATGCAAATTAGCTGTCTTCATTGCCTGGTTTGTTAAAAGAACTAGGAGACATACAAGCACAAATATAGAACCTCATAGCCCCATGTGGGAAATACAACATACTTAGTTATGAGAGGCTAAGATAGAAAATACTCTCATGTTCCTTGACAAGTTTGAAAAATGTAGTTACCATCAGGGAGATAAGGAACACTTGGCTATTTTAAGATCATTCAATAAAAACCAACCAGGCTGAAAATAAATATCAAAAACTGGCTGGAGACAATGTAAGAGGTGAAGATTTGAAGAACAGGTTAACTAGAATCTCTGATCAAGCCAGAGCATCAACATTTCCCCTACGTAGACTGAGAGGAAGGCAGCATAGGAAAAGCCCTTGTCCACACCATTAAGCCTTGCCCATTAAGCTTCGTCCTATTTACCTGCATTGGCCCTCCTATACTCCATTCAAAGGACTTTTGAATGTGGCTCTTGTACCTGCCTCACTCTTTGCAAATCATTCCGTAAATGCACCGCTCTCCATGTGAAGCTGCTATTCCTCAGGTCACCATTAAACCTTTCACTTCTCCATTGATTCTGTAATTGCTATTATTCTAGAGATTTATTAAGTACACCCACAAGAAAATGAAACTCTGGGTTGTATATGGTGATATACATGTACTTTGATAATAAAATTTACTCTGGACTTTAAACCTATGCCCTCTACTTTTCATTTCCGCGTCCCTGGTAAAAAGGTTGTGTGCATCCACCCCATGCACGCCCCTCATGGTTTTATACACCTCTACAAGGTCACCCCACAATCTCCCACACTCCAAGGAATAAAGTCCCAACCTGCTCAGCCTCATTAACTGAGGTCCTTGAATCCTGAAAGTTTCTCTGTGCTTCCCCCCAATTTCAAGAATACATCAGGGAACAACCATCAGATTAAGCTGCTTGGATTTCCAGATTTTCTTGTAGGAGATAGGTGGAATAGGTTAAAGGCTGATAAAGGAATCAATTGTGAAGGACAAGTGGACCTTGGAAGAAAGGGAAGGAGGAGGGGAACCAGAGGGAGGTGATGGGGGTGGGGGGGGGGGGGAGGGTGGAATAACCAGAATGCAGAGTAGAGAAAGAGGAAGATTACCAGAAGGTGGTTAAAAAAATAAATTGATGTTCATGTCATCATGCTATAAACGAGTAATATTTCATGTCGTGTTGTAAACCAGAGATTCCCAATGATTTTTAAATGCCAGGACTCATTGTAAATACAGATTATGTTTTATATGTAAACAGCTGAAATGGAAAAAAGCAAAAAGCAAGTCACCACGCCCTCCACCCTCTTCCCACCCCACCTTTGGTTATCAACTTCAGTAGCATTCACTGTGGTGATTAACATGTCCATTAACAGGAAAAAAAATCTAGAATATTTCCATGTTCCCCCTCTCCCAAAACTCATAGCATTTTGGGCTTCTTTTATCCAAACATTTCCAGCTTTGGCTTTTCCCCCACCAGAGTTTACCTTGGGCAATTGTTGTTCATTTCTCTTCATTCCCACCCAAGCTTTCACTGAAAGTGCTTTTCTGTACTTTTTAAAAAATTGAAGTACAATATGGACAATGGTATAAAAAAAATGGCAAAGGTGAAATTTCTCTTCTAACTTGTTTGCAGGTCTACGCATCACAAATTAAGCTAATTGATTGATACATTTCTAGTCAAGGCCAGAAAGTTCTGGAAACACTCAGGCAGCATCTGCGGGAAGAGAAAAAGTGTTAGCATTCAGCTCAGTACACTTTGCCCAACATCCTCAATTTTTTGATTTTCAATTTCAAATCAAAAATCATTTTATGGTTGGAACACTTGAAAATGATTCAAAAATACCAGACGATAATAATATACAAAGCTGGAGAAAGAAAATATTACGTCCAAATTGTAGACACGTAGACTAACTTCCCAACTGCCCAAGCACCATGGGAAATCTGGACACTGCCAGAAGCTTGTCTTGAGGCACATGGAAAGCCATTTGAGATGAATCACACTTTCAACAGCAGTGCAGATTAAAATAAAACAGATGATTTGGTTTGCAAGTCATTTTTCATTTCTCGCCATCTTGGACAGCTGCTCAAAATGAAGATGTGGACATTCAGGATTGGGAGGAAAAATTTCTTTACTCCGGTTTCTGGATGCTATTGGAATAAAAGGATATTGGATAGGATGGCAGATGATCATGAGGCAGAGGATCAGCCATACCATAATCAAACTGTCTTGAGGGATCATACAAACCAATCTTGTTTCAATATTAAATCCTTGAAATACAAATGTCAGTCTCCCTTTTGATGTAGTAGAAAAGCAATCCTTGCAGGATTAATACTTCAAGAAAGCATCCATGTGGCTTGGAGGTGGTGCTGGGTAATCACGTATGCTTTTGAGTTTCACCTTACAGCACATCCTTTCCCGTGAATTGGTGGCTACGTAGAACTGCTTTTGAAAGCCAATTTGAAGTGATAGATAACTTGCAGATCTCAGAACACATTGAAAATAGTCTTTCAAAATCCATGAGGGAAAATTAAAGATATGCAAACCCAAGAACCTTACTCCTATAAATCTGCTCTCACGAAATAACTGGAATTATTTTAATGTCATGAAATATTGCAGCAGCAATATCTAAGCAGACAACCAAAATCTATCTATCTATCAGTGTCAGCATTTCTCTGACCACAGCCACAATCTTGAGAGAATGAGAATATTTGTGAACAGTGATGGACAATGCATACTTTTAGGATGAATAACACAAAATGACTTTTCCAGCTGCTTCAATACATCATAGCATCTTTATTGATGCGCACCGTCTCAAATCAAATTATTCCAACTGCTTGCATTTGCATTAGTGCATTTGCATCATCTTTCACAATATCTGCAAGCCACATTACAAAACGAAATATGCAAACGGTACAATTTGTATTGGTTTACTACTGTCACTTGCGTGGAGATAACTACTGCTACATCGACTCAGGCCTAGGGGGCCGGCGTCGGGCATTGCGGAGATACAGTAAAAAATAATTGTTGAGCATCCCATCCAGACACATCGTGCCGTACATAATTACACTGAGGAAGGAGAAAGAAAACAGAATGCAGAATGGTGCTGCAGTTACAGGCAGACACACAAGGTGGACTGGGAGATGGAGAGTTTGTCTTTTGCCATTTGAGAGGTCCATTCCAGAGGGATAGTGACTGTCCAAATGTGTTAGTTTGTGCTCTTGGGCTTTTATATAAAGCTATCATTCTAGATTATATCACTTTACAAATGGCACGCAGAAGACAAAAGGGCACTATAATTTTAAAACTTATTACCAAATATCTAAAAATTAACCACTGTGTGAATATTCCATTTGTGCATTACATAATCTGAAAACCTGTGGGTCTAAATTGCTTTCTCACTAACATTTAAAAATAAACACTTTAAAAGCATAATAATTGCAAGTCTTGTTGGACACCTTGCCCCTCAAGATCACCATCTCCAAACCAAATGTAATAGCAACAAATTCATCCAATTTTAACTGAGGTGCTCTATAAGTTGCTCTACCACATCACATTCCACTTCATTTTCACACTAGTGAAAAATGTGAAATACCATTCATAAGTTGCTGCACAATCTGCGATCTGTATCTCAAAACAAAAACTGGCTGCTGTCATCGCTGACTGACACGCAACCAATGACCACTAATAACCCCAGTCTCTAGAGAGGCTGGCTGCAAAGATGTCAAGTCGATGCTTGCTTTTATATATACACACACACACACACACACACACACACTTTATTCATGATCCCCACGTAGTGCAAAGGTCTGGATTAATGGCATTGTGCAGGCAACAAAGAATATGTTTCAGTGCGCCTTTAAAAGGAGGAGACTATCAAATGGTTTAACAGCTTGTTTAAGATAGCAGCCAATTGCAAACCAACTGCAGAAGTACAAGCAATCCTTGTGTGCTGTTCATCGCCTTATAATTTATACATTAACAGCTTTAAAAAGAAGATTAGCAACAGAGTGTAATGTGAGAAGTGTATAGAGGCGGTAATACTTCATTAATGAGAAGCAAGCTACTTTTTAAAACAAAGCACTATTCTTGGCATAAAAAAAATGGTTAATATCTTCATGAAAGTGAGATAAAGCACAAAAGGAACAAGATTGAACAAAGCTTTTCCAAATATGAAATGTGAGCAGATGAAACACAGGTGTAACATGGAAATATTAAACTGTGATATGTAGAAAACAGTTTCAACTTGAGCAATTTTAATATGCCTGATCAGACCAGTAACTTTATTCACTTCTTTTCTTCCTCCTGTCACAAGTGGTAACTTTCAGGAGCCACACCAGATAATTAATCTCTTGAAACAGACAGACACAGTTCTTGACTCATCTATTCAAATATGGGGAACATCACACATTTTCATGTCCTTACCTGCTCTAAGGTTGAAAACAGACTTTCTCCCTCCTTCCCCCAATCTAGTCCAACAGCAGCTCCTTCACGACTGACCAAACTCAAAGTAGGCAAAGGGTTTACTTTATTGTCACCAAACAATTGATACTAGAGGGTACAATCATCACAGCGATATTTGATTCTGCACTTCTCACTCCCTGGAGTACAAATCGATGGTAAATAGTAAAAATTTAAATTATAAATCATAAATAGAAAATAGAAAAGGGGGAAAGTAAGGTAGTGCAAAAAACCGAGAGGCAGGTCCGGATATTTGGAGACCTGCCTTTCACTAATTCACCCACACTACCACAAAGTGCTTGCTTTGCATAAAATCATCACACAAAAAGGTAATGGAATTTGATATCTAGGAGTAAATAAGATTACTGAATTAAGCAAAAACAATCAAGAACCCAAGTGCAGAATTACAACAACTAGCACAAATTAAGCAACCAGATGTGCCAGGGGAAAAGTAAACCTGGTTCAGGGCACTGTGTGATCCTAATTCTGTGGGACTTTCAGCAGGCAGACCACTCACCAGGGCTTATTGGGAACTAATGCCATCTTTGCAGGACAATTTCTCAAGGGAACAGACACACAACATATCTGAAAATAACACTTTTGTAGAGATGTTGTACAGTGTCTAGAGACCAAGGAATGGACAAGGCAATGTAAAGAGCCATATTAAATGCTATGGTTGGGTTGGATTACCCTGCAGTCATAGAAACAGTAGCATCTAAAACACTCTCCATTGAAATCTCTTTGACACCACCCTCCAAGTCTTTTTTACCATTGTCAAAATCAAATCTCCATGAAAGACATTTTTTCAGGAATTAATTGGGTCAGTCCAGCCCCAGAGACGTGGTTTGAACTAGATCGCACTGCTTTGAACCCATCCATCAGCTGTTATAAACCCAGCAAAAACCCTGCGCAAAATATTTGCTATCAGCCTGCTTCACAAGCAGCACAACGAGATAGCCACAAAAGCAGAAAACGCTGGAGATACTCATTAGGTCAAACGGGATTAGGAAAGAGCCAGAGACAAAATGAATACACACAGTACAGGCCCTTCGGCCCACAATGCTGTGCCAACCCTTTAACCAACTCCAAGATCTAATATTCCTCTCCCATAACAGCATTCCATTTTTCTTTCATCCATGTCCCTATCCAAGAGTCTATTAAATGCCCCTAATGTATCTGCCTCTACCATCACCCCTGGCAGTGTGTTCCCACAAACTCACCATTCTGAGTTTTAAAAAAAAACACACCTCTGGCATTGCCCCTGCACTGCCCTCCAAGCAAGTTAAAATTATGCCTTCTCATCCTGGAAAAGGCATCTCTGGCTATCCACTTGATCTATGCCTTTTATCATCATCTCCCCATCTAAAAATTCACCTCTCATCCTTCTCTCCAAAAGGGGAAAACCCTAGCTCACTCAAGCCATCCTCAGAAGACAAGTTCTCCAACCCAGGCAGCATCATGGAGGGCAGTGGAGATCATTAAAAAGGAACTTGTCCAAAATATCCAAATGGGACACTTATCAGCACCGTTGCTAATCCAGCAGCTCAGACTTGAGAATTGGCGGGCGCTACTCCCTTGGGTGACTGATTCCACATTGTTCAATGCAAGGGCGGCCTCGAGTTCCTCTGCAGCACCAGCAAAACAAAATGTCCTCTCCTGCCCAGGGGATCTTGCTGTGCACAACCAGACTTCCGTTTCAACAATCTCACTTCAGAAACACGGTAAAGCACTTTGAGGCGCTATGAAGGAGGCCACAAAAAGCCCTGAATTTAAAAGAAAAAAGACAAGTTCATTTATATTCACTAAGTAAAACAAGGCGATCAACAGGGTGGGCGGCACGGTAGCGTAGCGGCTAGCACAACGCTTTACAGTACCGGGGACCCGGGTTCAATTCCCGCAGCTGCCTGTAAGGAGTTTGTACATTCTCCCCGTGACCTCATGGGTTTCCTCCCACAGTTCAAAGACATACCAGTCTGTTGGTTAATTGGTCATTGGAAATTGTCCTGTGATTAGGCTAGAATTAGATTGAGGGATTGCTGGGCGGCGTGGCTCGAAGGGCTGGAAGGGCCTATTCCAAAGGGTGCTCCATCTCAATAAGTAATTAAAGATCAATAGTCACCAACAATGAGCTGGCAAAATGCTGACAGCAGACAAGTAGAAGAGTGGTCAAAAAAAAAATCAATGCTGTACTCACATTGTCACACTGCACAGCATTTTCCTCAAAATGTGATTGTTCAGCTCAGAATGGCTGAATGCAATCTACTACAATTAAGAAACATGCCGCGATCTCAAGTGGCTGCAATACGATGCTCGAGCTGCTCTTTCAGTGAGCAGACACAAGATGTCTGTGGGAAGAAAGCTGCCTAGAAGTAACAGCAATCCGTCAAGGTCTGGGTAGGGCCACACGCCCTGCATTGCTATTTGCTGCCACGGGGATGATGGAAAACAAAGGCAGGGTTTCAGGTATGGAGCTGGTATGCGAAAACAAGTCCATCAATCCTGACAAATAGTGAAGTCTGCAGCTAATCACCTGGTGAGAAGATATTTATGATAAATCAGTTCTGTTACCGGGTCATCACCTGGACACATTAACTCCACTTAAGGCCAGAAGACATGGGAGCAGGATTAGTCCATTCAGCCCATTAAGTCTTAATCCCATTCTCCTGCCTTCTCTCCAACATTTGACAATCAAGTACCTATTAAACTCTGCTTTAAATATACCCAATGACTTGGCCTCACCAGCCATCTATAGCAATGGATTCCACAGATTCACCACTCTCTGGCTAAAAAACATCATCCTCTTTTCTGTTCTAAAGGGACGTACTTCTGTTCTGAGTTTGTGCCTTCTCGTTCTAGAATGGCCCACTATGGGAAACATCCTGTCCACACCCACTCTATCTAGGCCTCTCAATGTTTCATAGGTTTTAAATGAGATCATCCCCCCTCATTCTTCCATACTCCAGTGAGTACAGGGCCCAGAGCCTTCAAATGTTTTTCACATGTTAATACTTACATTTCCAGGATAATTCTTGTAAAAATTTCTCTGGACCCTCTCCAATGCCAGCACATCCTTTCTTAGATATGGGACCCAAAACTGCACACAATACTCCATATGTGGTCTGACCAATGTATTATAAAATTCAGCACGGATACTTACCACAAATGCTGCCTGACCCATTGAACAAGTAGTTATAATTTTAAATACTGACATGCTCAGTGGAGTTTTCCCCTACTACCTAGAGATTCCAGAATTTGGATTTGTACTGCCAGTTAAAGGCTCATTGATTCAGCAGTGGTGCAGGCAACGCAGCCACCTCACAGTTCCAACAACCCAAGTTCAATTCCATCCTCTGGTGCTGTGTGTGGAGCTTGCATACTTTTCACGTGAGCACATGGGTTCTCCAGGGTACTCTCGTTCTCCACCGCCCCCCCACCGTCCCAAAGACAGCCGAGGGTCAGTAAATTAATTGGTCTCCAAATTATCTCTAGACTAGATGGTGGCAGAATTAGAGGGATGTTTTGGGCACATGTGAGAAAAATGGGTTATAGCGAAATTTGTGAGAATGCTCTAGACCTGGGGTTCCAAACCTGGGGTCCACAGATCCCCTGCTTAATGTATTGGTCCACGGCATGAAAAGGTTAGGAACCCCTGCTCTCAAGCCAGCACAGATTCAATGGGCTGAAAGATTTCCTTTCATGTCATGAAGAAATGTGAGAAATACATTCTGAGATTAAAATGTGGGGATTGTAATATAGACATTTCTTTATTCAGGAGGCTGAAGATGCCTAGTCATTACTACATTCAATGCCCAGATTGTTCGAGTTTTGGATACCCAATGAAATCAAAGAATACAATGGAAGAATAGAGAAGGTATAAGATTAGCCATGTTTTTAACTAAATGGCAGGTTTGGTCAATATCAGAATACTAACAAACATCATGAAATTTGTCATTTTGTGGCAGCATTACTACGCAAAATAAAAATTACTGCAAGTTACAAAAATAAACAACACAAAAGATTAATTTATGAAAAGTAGCTTCGTGAACTGTTTAGATGGCAGAGGGAAAGAAGCTGTTCCCAAAATATTCAGTGTGGGTCTTCAGGTTCCTGTACTGTACCTCCTTCCTCAATGCAGTAATGTAAAGATGGCAAGTCCCAGGTGGCAAGGGTCTTTGATGATAAATGTCACCTCCTTGAGGAAACACCTCTTGAAGATTTTCTAAGTTGGAAAATCTTGAGAGACAGACAACTTACTAGGTTACACACAAGGAAATCACTTCAAGTTCTCCCCAGATTTAACTATTCATGAATAGGGCCATTTCATCTGCAAACCTTAAGTGAACCCTATTGACTGGAACTACCATTTTGTTATTTATGTTTTATGATAACTACTTGATATTGACAATCACCATTTCTCAGGAGAAGTGGGTTTTTATTTATTTATTTTAAAGAAGATAGGAAAGAGCTGAAACAAAGATATGTTGGTTTACTGGATTCACAATAAATGCCATAATCAGCAGTGTGGCACATGGACGTAGCCAATTAGCTCCGTGCTACAATTTAAAAACTGATTAAAGTAGTTTATGCTAAAACTAACTCAATGTTTTCAGGGTAGCTCCAGCCAATTTTTTTTTAGATATGTTCCAGGAAAAGGGTTGCAAACAATCTGCTCCCAAGTCCTGCTGTGCCAAGGAACTAACGGAGCTCTGGCTCCCAGATCCTCGTCTTTGTTTCTTTTTATAGAGGTGTTCTGCTTTTAGTTGGTCTCTGCTTTGAGGCACTTTCTCTTATTCTGGCTCAGAAACTGTACCGAGTTCACCTGAGCACAGTAATGCTGCGGCAAGTTAGTTTAGTTTTCATTGCACTCGTGCATACATTTATTTGTGAATACAACAATAAACTTGACTTTGACCCTTATACCATTAACATTGCTGAGCAGAGTAGAATTCACTCAAAAGACAATAGTATTTGGCAAAAACATGCAAGTGATTGCCGCACCTACATTTTCACCAGATATAACCCAATACATTTCCTATAAAGCTCCAAAAGCAGACATACAGAAGACTCTACTTAACTCAGACCATTGCAGTAACTACACCTTAAACTCTGTAGTTCAGGCATACATTTAAAAGGTACATTTTGGCTTGAATGGAAAACCTTTCATCCGTAGTGAGAGACCAACTAACCAGCTTCTACCAGCCTTGAACAACCCAACTCGAGATTCAGTATCAGCTGTCCTTGATACTATAACTTTGGCAAGCAACAACTCAAGAACATGTCGCATTGTAAATCTATTGGCTTACATTTGGATTATATTGTGAATGCCAAAATTTTACTTTAACATTTAAATTTAAGAGCTGCTCTCAAAACGCAATTTGCTACAGAGCCACTCTTGACTCGTCAAGCTAGTTAATGGCCGGATTATATTAAGATTAGCTTTATTTGTCAGGTGCACATAGAAGCCTATAGCAGAATGTATCTTTTCTTGTGGCAATAACCAACACAGTCTGAGGATTGAGCTAGGGGGCAGCCTGCAAGTGCTGCCACGCTTCCAGTGCCAACACAGGATGCCCACAACTCACTACATTCTTTGGGACGTGGAAGGAAACCAGGTCAGAAGGAACACTGACAGACAGTGGTGGGAATCGAAACCAGATCGGTGATCGCTGGCACTGTAAAGCAATTGAACCAACTGTTACACTATCATGCACTGGTCTGGCATGCTTGTGATGACATGAAACCAGGTAACATTGAATGGTAATTTCATGAGCTCCGATCTCTGCTCACTTTGCAGGAATTGTCAAGTGTTAGTAGGAAACGCAAACCTTCCTTAAAGACAGCACATCTGTCAGCCAAGTCCTGCTTAAGAAGTCACAACTATGCAAGTCAGAAGAAGGAAGAAGGGGAAGACAGCAAGAAAGTACAAGCTGCTTTCCAGAAAAGATTGCTAAGAGTAACAGAGCTAGTCATCTAGTAGTAGTATAAATGGGTGGATGGCATGCAAGGGAAGAGGAAAATTTTGACAGGCCAACACTTGAATCACACATAAACAAATACATGCTGCACCTCGTGAAGCTTCGCAATATTAAAGTACACAAGTTGTTTACAAAGTCAATATGCCAGTTTCATTAAATTAAAAGGCATGCACTTGCCCAATCATCAGTCATCATAAATGAGTCACCTCAAGTCAGATCGTTGAACTGGGTTCCTATGAAAATACTGGTGTCTTTGCCAACTGAGGCAAAGTTCAAGCTGTTCAAAAAGAATTGAGTTAGGCTAGAAAAACCAAGACAAATGGCTAAAATTCCTGTCTCAGGTATATCAAAATGGTCAGAAAAACAAAAAGTCCACAAATTAAAAGACTAAATGGCCAAAAGGCAAGTGCTAGAAGATGCATTTTCTATCATACTATATGACTTACGGATATTAGATGCTTAGAAACAGATTATTCCAATCAGTCAGCAACTGTTGAATCTGAAGTCAAGACCGTCAAAATTTCCTCAAGTTCTGTGAATCATGCATTTATAATTACATTGGTTGCTGTGGTAATTACAGTTGCCAACAAATTACAATTACAACCACACCTTTTACTATAAATATTACTTTAAAGTAATTTGCGCTACAAGAGTATATTGCAGGAAACCCAAAGATGGCATAGGAAATACTGGCAATATGAAGCAATTGAATTGGACACTGACAAAATTCTGTGACAAGTGTAGCATGTAGTTTTAGAACAAGTTTTATTAAGTATTCTTTAGAATCCTTCTAACTTATCAATGGTGAAGAGAATCAGCTGTCTTTCTCCATCCTTTTATTCTTTAGTCCCAGTCATGAATGTTGGCAGCTTACATCTTAACCAGGGAACTTGAAGGGAGTCCTAGAACCAGCACATCAATGCCATTACAAAAAAAAAGTCACAACAGTGCCTCGACTTTCTTAGAAGTCTGCGCAGATTTGACAAACCTCTACAGATGCACTGGAGAGTATCCAAACTGGAAACAACAAGGTCCAAGAATGGAAAAGCCTACAAAAAAAAAAGTAGCGGATATAGCACTGTCCTTCACAGGAAAAGCCCTCACCATCACTGAGCACATCCACAAGGAGCTCTGCCACAGGAAAGCAGCATCCATCATCAAGGACCCCTCAGCATCCAGGCCGTGCCCTTTCTCACTGCTGCCATAGGGAATGAGGTATAGAAGTCTTTGGTCCCACACCATCAGGTTCAGGAACAGTTGCTACTATTCAACCAGCAGGCTCTTGAACCGGCATGGATAACATCATTCAACACTGAACTGATTCCACAATCTATGGACTCACTTACAAGGTCTCTGCAGCTTATGTTCTCAGTATTATTTAATTATTATCATTACTATATTTGCACGGATTGTCTTTGTTTGCACCTTAGCTGCTTGTTAGTCCGTGGTGTTTAGTTTTTCATTGATTCTATTTTATTTCTTTGTTCTACTGTGAATGCCAGCAAAAAGATGAATCTCAAGGTAACATACACGTACTTTGATAGTAAGTTTATTTTGAACTGCGAAAAATCTAGGCAATGATGAGTCTATTGCCTTCTGTGCTAAAGCTTAGATTTAATCTTTCATCTGTAGCCCCATGTTCTACCCATCCCACCATTTCTGGAACCAAGCTAACAACTCACATCAGGGCTTTCAGAATTTTCCATACTGCTTTCATTTCACAAGTTTCCAACATTTTCTTCATAGTAGGCAATAAGTTAAACTCTGAAGAGTCTCAAATTCCTGGTGACTACCATTACCTATGTATTGAAGTGGGACAGCACGTTATGCTCATCACTAGGAAAGCCCAGCAGAAATTGTTCTTCCTACACCAGCTTAGGAAACTTAATATCTCAGGGTGTATCCTGGTGCATTCTTACTCAGCCGTTATTGTGACAGTGTTGTGACCTCCTTTATCACCGTTTGGTTTCCCGCCACTTCTGCCTATCCAAGCCCAGGTTCAGTAAGTGGTCCACTTAGCAAAGATGACTGGCTATCAGCTACTGACGTTAAAAAGACCTGTTCATCACCAGAATGAAGAGCTAAGAAATTACTGCTGACTCCATCCACCCTAGCAATCACCTATTCACCAAACTGCCATCAGGGAGGCGCTAGAAGTCTATCACCACCAGAATTACACATCATCCCTGAAGCTTCTTCCTTGTAGCTATCCAACTTCTCAACAAACACACTCCCAACACCCTAAATGTCCCTGCACAACATCCACTAAATGGCCATTCCTCTTCTCCTTGTTCTGTTCACATTTATTTTAAGTTTGATTATTGACATTTGTGAATGTGACCATTCTGCTAATTGTTGACTGCTCATGGCTGTTTGCATTATTGCCTTGTAAGTAGATGGTTGCTCGTTGTGTTGTCTGTTATGGTATGCTTGGCACCGAAACACAATCAATTCTGGTTTGTTTCACATATTGGCAATAAAGTGATTTTGATTCTCATGAACAAAAGAAAGTCTGCAGTTACTCGAAATCCTGATGACCAGCCTCGGCCAGAAACGTCAATTGTACCCTTTTCCATAGATACTGCCTGGCCTGCTGAGTTCCTCCAGCACTTTGTGTGTGTTACTCTGATTCTCATTCTGAGATTAAGACATAGGAAATTTAGGGACTGTGAGGTGGATAAATTTTATCACATGGAGAATGGCAGTTCTTTGGAATTCTGTACTTCAGAAGGATGCAGTCATGGGGTTGATGTAAAAACAAGCTGAGCATTTTGGAGATTCAGGCAATCAAGGGACATATGGCTAGTGCAGGAAAATAGCATTGAGGTTGAACATCAGCTACAGTTTTCATGAATGGCACAGCAGTTCAAAAGGGCCAAATATTTTAATCCTAACACTTCTTTCTTGACTGCATGTCAGAAAGAATAGTCAGAAGGCAAAACGTATGTATTTCATTATCAATAATGGTCAAAAATCTATACCAAACCACAGAGTAAAATGAGAAGTACGAGTCCTTGTTTGAATATCATTCAGTCCAAATGCTTCATAATTCAATAAGTAATTTGGATCGTGAACTAACTTGGATAAGAAAGAAACACACTTTGGAAGATCACACTTGAACCTGTTGGTATACAAGGTTAAATAGCAGATTCTCAGCAGGGTGAAGGAACGGTGAGATCTTGAGGTCCAACTCCATAAATCCCTCTAAAATACCATACAAATTGAGGTCCAACTCCACAAATCCCTCAAAAAGAATACCATGCATGTTGCAAAATGTAAAGAGTAGACAGCCGGTACCCATTTCATCGGGCAGCAATGGCCAAAACCAGAGGACATCTGTTTCAGGCAAGTGGAGTAAAGTTTAGGGGAGATGTCCAGAGGTAGACATGCTTTTTTTAAGAAAAATCACAATACGTAGTCAATGCCTGGATTGCATTCTTCAGGATAATGGTAGAGGCTGATACCACAAGAGGATGCAAGAAAAGGATAGAGGGTTGTGGGCTATTTGGGAGGAAAGGGTGAGATTGATCGTGGAGTAGGTTTATATAGGTCAGCACGACATCATAGTGTGACCTACATAAACGTACTCCCCGATAATCTCGTCATTTTCTAGGCTCTAAATTGCAAATTTTGGCGGGAAAAATTTGGGCAGGATTAAACTGGGGCAACTATTCTGGAAAGATACCATCCCTACAATGGGTAAAACAAAGCAGAATAGTCTCCTCTGCGACAAGATTCTCTGATTCTAATGGATAATGTTCATTTTGTTAAATTTTGACACAGCCATCACTTTTACTAAGTGAAAAAAAGAATTTGCCTTTTAAAACAGCTTTATACACAATTAGAAACAACAATCATACACAGATCATAATCCCAACAAAAACATTAAGGAAAATTTTAAACGTATTTTGACCGATTGACTGGGAAAAACCACAATCACTAAGCCTTTTTGAGTCAAAAGTTACTTTTAGAAGCCTTTAACCGCGAAATCTGCAAGACACGGGAAACGATGACCAGTTCTCAAAATATCAAATGAGCTCATCAGCCCCTGACTCAGTGGTAAAGCAGCGTCTTGAAAAGGCTAAAGATAGACTTTTTAAGAGCTAGATTTCAAGTTTTAACTGCCTATTCCCAAAAAAAAAGGTTGCATTGCTTACTTCTAATCACCACTTGCACAGTAGGGGAGCCGGTGACTGGCTCTTCCACTTTAGGACATTGCTGAGATTATGTTACTTGGGGGCAGTGTAACAGTGGTTCTGCTTTAGAACGTGGCTCGGATTAGCTCACTCCACCGCCGTTCACGATGTGAGTATCTGCAGCCACAGATTAGTGAAAGCGGCTTCCAGAGCCGGAGTGAGCATGTCCACCCAGATCAAGCTCAAATAAAGCAGATTTGCCAAATGTGTATCAGATTTCTCCTTAAACTTGACCGGCTTTCCATCACTGTGAACATCAACAGACACCTCACATGGGGCGTTCGTGCGTACGTTGCTCTAAACGCACCGAAGCAGCTCCTTCCACCTGATATCTCCTCTCAACTTGCACCACGCTATTAAGATGAATATATATTTACATTACTTGCAATAGGGAGACAGCCAAAGTCCGTGCACCCACACCAGGCCCCCTTAACTTGCCTCTCTTCACTGCACACGCCACCGAGTCCGAGACTGCAACGACCAGCCACGAAGTGTCAATGCCCGCTAGTAACCCCCAACCTCTAAAGGGGGGAAGCCCGGAAACACGGGGCCACGTCATCTGATTCGATTCTCGGTGGCCAATGGGAGCGCCGTGGCATTTAACCCCGCCCACTCCTTTCCCCCGACCCGTCCCTCTCCGGAACCGCAGTCCCGGCTTCTGTCAGCGATGCAGATTGTGTGAGCGATACCCGAACTGCTCATGCTAATTTTGCAGAAGTAATTTGTATGACCGTTCTTCAGAATTAAGCACAGGCCATGTACAGTATTTCAATGGGTTTTGTGATCTGGCATCTCCAATTCGAGTTTTCCAGGTGTGTGCTTCCTACATTTCAAACACCTGTTCTTTTCATTGGTTGCATCTCTCAATTTAGAGCTAAGTAAATATTTAAATAGATTTGCACATTCAGCTTTGGGAAGGTGTTCGAGAGGACAATACACTCTGTTCATCAGCTACTGACTTCCTGCCAACTGTCTGACGTTAAAGGAGAAAAGGGGCTGTTCTAAAAATCAAAATGCCGTCGTCCACGTTCGTAACATTAGCCACTTCAAAAGCGGCCTCAGCTTTTAGCTGCGGAAACTTCCATCCGCCCCATTTTAAACCCTCGCAAACGATTACAATGCTCACCTCCCCAATGTCCCATCTGTCACTCTCCATAACGTTGAGCTCGCCCAAACATCTGTTCAATGCGTCTTCGCACATGTCATTTGTACATTGTCACTTGTTCGTTGACCTACATTGGATCCTAGTACCGTAATGAAAAATTCTCATTGCTTTTCAAGCACTCGGTGGGCTCACCTGCATGCCTCCGTAACCCTTGTAGCTTTACAAAACTCCGAGATTGTAACAAAGATCGAGAATGTAATATATTGGACATGTAGCCATTAATTTTACATAGGTTGGTCAACCCTCTCTATACTGTTACATTTTATTGCTGAAAGGACTAGAGCTAATTTCTTATCTGCAATTGGGTACGTAGAAACTAATTGCTTTCTTACCTCATCTGTCATTTAAAAGGTATTTTATTAGTCAACTATTCTCCTGTATCTTATAAAGTCAGTTCATAGTCATAGTCATACTTTATTGATCCCGGGGGGAAATTGGTTTTCGTTACAGTTGCACCATAAATAATAAATAGTAATAAAACCATAAATAGTTAAATAGTAATATGTAAATTATGCCAGGAAATAAGTCCAGGACCAGCCTATTGGCTCAGGGTGTCTGACCCTCCAAGGGAGGAGTTGTAAAGTTTGATGACCACAGGCAGGAATGACTGTTAACTTTATTGTCACTTGCACAAATACTTATGTGCACAGGTGCAATGAAAAATCTAGATGCAGCAGTATCATGGGCATATATTATCAGAAATGCCACATTCACAAGTAAAATACAAATCAAAAACATAAATTATTAACAATATTTATGAGAAAGAATACAGAACAAAAGCAAAGCAAAGTCTGCTTTGGTGCAAAGTGATCAAAATTGCGATCAGGTTTTTGCCGGTTGGTTTAAGAACCAAGTGGTTGAAAGGAAGTAGCTGGTCTTGAATGTGGTGGTGTGGGACTTCAGGTTTCTGTACTTTTCGCTTGATGGTAACTGCAAAAGATGGCATGGCCCAGACGGCGGGGATCTTTGATAACAGACGTTGCCTCCTTGAGGCAATAACTCATGGGTACATTTCTCCTCTCCTGTAGATACTGCTGATCGTGGGGAGGGATGTGCCCATGAGCTATTGGGCAGAGTCCATTATTCTTGGCGTTATGTTCCTGTGCATTCAAATTGCCATACCAGAACATGATGCAACCAGTCAGGAAACTTCCAACAGTACACTTATAGAAGTTTGTTAGAGTGCTTGGTGACGAGCCAAACCTCCTTAATCTCTTAAGAAAGTAAAGATGTTGGCACACTGTTCCCTACAGTTGTATCTATGCGTTGGGGCCAGAACAGGGCATTTGATATGTTAATACCCACCGCTGATTCCCCAATGTGGACTGGCACTCTTTCTGAAGTCAACAATCAGCTCTTTAGTTTAGCCGACGTTGAGCGAGAGATTGCTTTTGTGGCACCACTCAGCCAGTGTACTATTTCTCTTCGGTAAACTGACTCAGCACCACCCTGCGATTCATCCAGCACCAGTAGTGTCGTCAGCGAAACTGAAGCTGGCACTGGAGCTGTGCTGAGCCACGTAGTCACTGTACGTATAGCGAGTAGAGATGGAGGACAAGGCGCACCTGTGTTGATTACCAGCAAGGAGGAAATGTTGTTCCAGATCCTCACTGATTGAGGACTGTGATGAGGAAATTGAGTGTCCAGTTGCAGAGGCCCAGGTCTTGAAGCTTGCTGATGAACTTGGATGGGATGATTGTGCTGTATGCTGAGCTGTACTTGATAAACAGCAGGCTGACATATGAGTCAAACAGTATTGAGATGTAGTGTCAGATAAAACTCTGAAATTTAGAAGTTGGGCCTGAACTTGAATGCCAAATGCCTGATGGCATTACAGTACTTCCAATTAAAGTAATGAGCTATTAAGATAATAGTAGGCCCAGAGCTACTGATGTATCTCTTTTGGAACTCTCAAAACTGTTGCCCTCTCGTTCCAGACACCCCTCCCCTGACAAAGAAGATCCTATTTATGCCATTTATAATTTTATAAACCCCTATAAGATCACCCCTCAGCCTCCTATGTTCCAGTGAGTAGAAACCCAACCTATCCTGTCTCTTGTTATACGTAGAGGCCCGCCATTCCGGGCAACATCCTGGTGAAACTTTTCTGCACGCTTTCTATTGCTGCCACATTCCGTCTGTTGTGTAGCAACCAGAACTGTACACGTCCTCCTTTGCTTTGTATGGCTGCAGATCAACGACCCAGCTGCGACATAGTGCAAAGCGCAACAAGGAGCACAACTCCAAATGCTAAGAATCTGAAGCAAAAACAGAAAGAAAACCCATCACTCTGTCCGCCACAAAAGACAGGATAGCTCAGCAGCTGCCCATTTCAATTCGACTTCACATTCCAATTCTGATTTCAGCATGTCCGTCTACGGTCTCCTCTACTGCCACAATGAGGCCACACTCGAGCAACTTGTGATGATATGTCAGCGCTCAAAAAAAATTTTGGATTTCAGAGGTTTTCAGATTGTGGAATTTCGGATAAGGGATACTCAGTATCTATACCCGGCAATCTTAATAATGGATTTATCTTCAAATTATGATGAGATAGAAAGAAAGATTGGTATTAATTAACCAATACATTTTCCTAGAATGTACCTTATACAACAAGGTCATCCACTAGCTCAATTGTTCCTCCAACTATGAGTTTGCCATTGACCTTAAACTGAGATATGCTGCAGGAATCCAAAATAATAACAGCATTCGTTAATCTGTGAAGGCTATGCTATAACTAGAAATTACTGTGAGCTGCTGTGGAAAATATCATCTTAACCCTGTAGCGTTCAACTAAAGAGAAACAGGAAGACAAAGCTTTTTTTTTCTCATATCTCCACAATCGAGGAAGTGATTCAAAGTTCAAAGTAAATGCTATTATCAAAGTGCGGATATGTCACCATATACAAATCTGAGGTTCAGTTTCCTCAGGGATTTTCTCCTCATCATTCATTTTGAATAAGCTTGGACTAAATTGTTGGTAATTACAAATAGCAATACTTAAAATAAAGTTACTTAAAAATGCTTGTTAATAATTACGTGTGGATTAGGTGACTAAGCTGCAAATGATTGTCGACTGCATAATTCCCCAGAGTTGCCCAGCATGTATTTCAGTCTCACTTTCCAGGACTGCACATTCACGGTCCCCGTTCCTCTGCAATACACAAGTAAAGCCTTGTGCCAGAAATTTCCTGATGTAACTTGGAAATGGATAGCTTGCATTTTACACAAAAAGAAATGAAGTCTCATAATACTAAAAAAAAAACTCAATGCAGTTGAGTTTCTACAAAGTAATCTAGTGATAACAATATTGTTATTTATGGAGCCTTGCTGTGAACAAATTAGTTTCTTATACTACAAAGGGACTGTAGTTCATGAAGTACCTCATTGGCAAGAAAGGGTTGAAGGATACCAGGAAAAACAAAGTTATATCCTTTCTTTCACATAAGACAGTACAGATGACTTATCTCCCCTTAGAGGAGGGGCTCCCAACCAGGGATCTATGGAGCCCTTACTCCATGGCATAAAAATGCATGGGAACCCCTGCCTTAGAGTTATGGGGTGATGGCATCCTTGAAGGACAAAGGATAGGGGTACTGGAGTGACCTCTCCAGAGCCTGAGCCTGGGTGGAAGGTGTGGAGTTCCTGTGATGCCCAGTCGTCAAGATCGCCCTCTTGGCTTCACCAGTGTGGTCCAAAGGAAAGCGAAGCAATACGTTTGGCACCAGCTTGGCTGCAGGAGTTGCCGGAAAGATGTTCAGTGGCGTCCAGCCACCTTAGGGGCTCCTCTCCATATTTTCTGACTGGATTTACTCCTGAAGCCTTTGTCTCTCCTGTGTGTCATCAGCAAAGAGGCATTACTTGAGGCTTGCTGTTGGAGAGGCTATGTATCGGCAGGAAGAGACTTACGCATTCAGCTCTCCTTTTCGTGGTGCTAGAGCGACAAGCTCTCCCCACTACACTACCAGACGAGATGCGTCACAACAACCAATTGACACATGGAGTATAGCACGGAAAAAGGCCCTCGAGCCCATACTTGCCCATACTAACCAAGATGCATATTCAAGCTAATGTCATTTCCCAGCACTGACTTATTTCAGCCCGAAATGTTGACTGTACTCCTTTCCATAGATGCTGCCTGGCCTGCTGAGTTCCTCTAGCATTTTGTGTGTGTTACCAATCTTGCGAAGTGCATTAAGTTTAAAGGCATAGAATTTGCTTCGATGTTTGACTGCTCCAACCAAACCAGCAGAATGAGTTTTACTGATATTGTCAAAGTAATACAGACACATTTAGAACTAAAACCATTGTTAATTGCAGAACACTTTAGGTTTCATAAACCAAATCAAAAAGAAGGGGAATCCATTTCAGTGTATGTGGCTGAAATGAAGCAATTGTCTGAGCATTGTCAGTTCGGTAATGGGCTTAATGATGCACTGAGAGGACGTTTTGTTTGTGGTCTCTTACAAGAAAACTTTCAAAAATGGGTCCTAACTGAAGCACAGCTCACACTTAAAAGAGCAGTTGAAATCGCTGTTTCAATGGAAAACACAGAGACACAATTGAGTCTCTGTGCAGTCAGAAATGAAGGAGCGTGAACAAAATTGCAGCATCTTGGTCAACCTGGGCAAACAAATTGTGTTACCGTTGTGACATTTGTTCACATATATCAGACCAATGTAGATTTAAAGGCGAAACTTGTAGAAAGTGCAACATAGTAGGTCACATACAAAGAGCATGTTAGACAGACAACAATAAATGGATTGCACAGAGAAGAGAAAAAATAAAAAGTCAAGTTTCAGTTTGAAAAAGAGCACCAGTGTGCATGCCATTGATGAAAAATCTGATTATGATAACAGTGATGCAGGACTGAGTTGCCTTGAGATTTACAATATGAAAACTAACAATAGACACGCAATATGGCTTACACCAGCAGTGAATGACAAATTAGTTAAACTGGAATTGGACACTGGTTTAGTTGTTTCAGTCATTCCACAAAAAGAGTTTGAAAAGCATTTCAAAAACACCAAACTGAAGCCTAGATATTCCTAGATATCCAACTAGGAATTTATACTGGAGAAAAGATAACTCCTGTGGGAATGACATGTGTAGCAGTAAAATACAACAATTAACAAACCACATTGAGCTTATATTTGATAAAAACGGGAGGTCTAGCATTGTGGGGAAATGTTTCGCTGAGGCAGCTACAACTTGTTTGTTTCTATTTTCTGTGCATAATCCCGAGTTCTGTTTGTTTTTATGGCCATTGTGGGTATTTTCAAGTTCAAGTTTAATTATCATTCAACCATAGATGAATATCCATGAATAGAACCAAATGAAACATTATTCCTCCGGGGCATAGGTGCAAAACACAGTCATACACAGCACAAGGCACATGTACCACATATAAATTTGCAAGTTTATTGATGTGTGTGCAAACACTAACTCTATTCCTCTACTCCATTTAAATCATAGACAACCTACAACACAGAAGCCTAGAACTGTATAGCACAAGAACAGGCCGTTTAGTCAATGATGCTGTACCAAACTAATTAAGCCAAGCCAGCGATATTGAAGCCCTTCTGACCATAAATGGTCCATATCCCTCCATATTCATCTGCCTATCTACGAGCTTCTTTCACATCTACCTTTTTCACCATCCCTGGTAGTGTATTCCAGTCTCTATGTGGGAAAAAACAGCCTCGCACATCTCCATTGAACACTTCCACCTCTAGCCTTAAATGCATGCTCTCTAGAATTAGACAGTTTGACCCTGGGCTGGACAATTATATGCCTATTTGCTCCATCAAATACCTACTGGTTGAAAGGGAGTTGCCCCACCTAATCCAACCATCCAATACTAGGTCACAACTCTTCAGATACAAATCTAGGTATAGGCAGTACAATATACTTATCTGGATTCTGTTAGCATTCTGTTCCTGAGAACTATCTGTAAGTCAAGTTCCTATAAGTCAGAAAAGTTACTTTTCTTTAGCAATCTGTTCTTATCAATCTATGTAGAGAAGAGAAGAGAGAAATTGCCTTTCATCTCATGAGAGAGCATAGGCCATCAACTTTTTGCTGTTGATATTTCTGCGGCAGGCAATTTCTTTTTTACGAGGTAAAGTTGCTAGCTCGATGCTCAACCCAGCGGGGATGGAAAGCGTGCGCGGGAGCCGGCTGGATT
The DNA here is from genome assembly GCF_030028105.1 of Mobula birostris. Classification (NCBI taxonomy): domain Eukaryota; kingdom Metazoa; phylum Chordata; class Chondrichthyes; order Myliobatiformes; family Myliobatidae; genus Mobula; species Mobula birostris. Next base: position 121,705,357 of record NC_092379.1, on the reverse strand, counting down.
CAAACTCGGGAGCCTTCGCTCCAAGGTCCGGCGTTGATGCCACTACGCCACCAGCCGGCTATATCGATCTATATACATGTGCTATAATCTTTTCATTCTCTGAATAATTACTCTAGCACTATCCATAATTAAAATATTGGCATATATACTATCTCCTGTTACTAATACCATGAAATAATATCATATTATTATTGTTTTTATTATCAGTAGCTTGAAAATGCCTTGAAATGTATGGGAGAATTTGTGTAAGGTCAGAGTTCAGGTCACACAGTAGGTAACCTGTGCTGTTTGAGCGTGATGGAGGCTTTTACTATTTGTCGGGCAGTGTGTTTCAAACCCATAGCACCCTGTAGATCAGGGGTTCCCAACCTGGGCTCCATGAACCCCTCGGTTAATAGCAGAAAAAAGTTTGGGAAACCTTGATCTAGATTGAAATCAGTGTCTTCTGGTTTTTGACCTCACTGCAAAGGGAAATTTACTTTAATTAGACTATAGACTAGTCAAGCTCCTCCTATTCATTTTTCTTAAGTTCTACTCCTGTTTGGATTAAGAGGAGCTGCATACAGTTACAGCATTTCCTCTTTGTCCTTCTGTGGGTCCTTGTCAAAAGCCTCATTAAAATCCATGATGCTCTGCTCACAATGACCTTTTTTATAAAAAAATTACCCCCACAACAAATTGATCAAATTGGTTAATAATGACCTTTCCATAACAACTGTTACCATTTTAAATGTTCTACTTTCTCAGTCTTACTTTTAAAAAGAATTACATGCTAGTTGGTTGAGAGTTAACTGAAGGAAGATTAACTTCCTAGTAAGAGGAGGTGCTGCAACTTTTGAAGACTATTAGGAAGATAAGTCCCCGGTGCTGGACAGGATGAGACCATAAGACATAGGAGCAGAATTAGGCCATTCTGCCCATCAAATCTGCTCTGCCATTCCATCATGGCTTTTTTTATTATTCCTCTGAAACCCTTTCTCTGCTGTCTCCCCATAACCTTTGACACTCTTACTAATCAAGAACCTAGAAACTGCACTTTAAATATACTCTATGATTTGGCTTTCGCAGCCATCTGTGGCAATGAAATGCACAGATTCACCACCATCTGGCTAAAGAAATCCTTTTCTGAGGCAGTGCCCTCTGGTCCTAGACTTCCCCACTATAGGAAACATCCTCTCAATATCCACTCTACTTACACTTTTCAGTATTTGATAAGATTCAATGAGAACTCCCCTCATTCTTCTGAACTCCAGCAAGTACAGGCCCAGAGCAATCAAACAGTCCTCATACATTAACCCTTTGATTCCTGGGATTATTCTTGTGAACCTTCTCTGGACTCTCCAATTCCAGCACATACTTTCTAAGATATAGTGAGATAACTGCTCACCATATTCCAAGTGTGGTCTGACCAATGCTATTTAAAGCCTCAACATTATATCCTTACTTTTATAATCTAGTCCTCTTGAAATGAATGCTGCATTGCATTTGCTTTCCTTACCATCAACTCAACCTGCATGTTAACCTTTAGGGAATCCTGCACAAGGACTTCCAAGCCCCTTTACACCTTTGATTTCTGAATTTGTTCCCTGTTTAGAAAATTGCCTTTATTTATTCTACCAAAGAGTATGACCGTAGACTTTCTTACATTGCATTCCACCTGCCGACTTCTTGACCCATTCTCCGAATCTGTTTAAATCCTTCTGGCGTCTCCTTTCCTCCTTAACACTACCTATCCCCTCCACCTATCTTTGCATCAACCGCAAATTTGGCTATAAAATCATCAATTCCATCAATCAAATCATTGATACATAATATAAAAAGAATCCGTCCCAACACCGACCCCTGCGGAACACCACTAGTCACTGGCAGCCAACCGGAAAAGGCCCACTTTGTTCCCATTCTTTGTCTCCTGACAGTCATCCAATTTTCTATCCATGTTGGTTTCTTTCCTGTCGCCAGAGTAACACGCAAAAACTGCTGGAGAAACTCAGCAAGTTAGGCAGCATCTATGGTGTAAAACAAACAGCCGCCATTTTGGGCCAAGGCTTTTCATCAGGACTGAAAAGGAAGGGGACAGAAGCCTGAATAAGAAGGTAGGGGGACAGGGAGGTGTACAAGATGGCAGGTGATAGGTTAGACTAAGTGAGGGGGAAGGTGGATAGGTGGGGAAGGAGGATGAAGTAAGAAGTTTAGAGGTGAGGCTAGTGGCAACCTGTAGCAAAAAACAAGATGCTAGGGAATTCAGAGGGTCAGACAGCATATGTGGAGGGAAATGGACAGTTGATGTTTCGATTCAAGACCCTTCATCTGGACTATGTTTTTAACCAATTACATATTCAGACATCCCACCTCTCCCGGAAGTTCCAGGAGTCTCCTGCATATTAATAGTTGCTCCCTGATGCCCGCAAATTATATACAATATCCCGCAAATCAATTTTTTTGAGAGCATGAGAGCAACCGCGAGAGAGAGAGAGAGCAAGCGTGACCACGCGAGAGAGAGAGCGAGCGCAAGAGCAACCACGAGAGGAGAGAGAGAGAAAGAGCGCGCCATGGCAGAGTGTTCCAAAAAAAGAAAATATAAAACATACTTCACCCCAGACTACACTAAAGTGTACCTTTCCTAATAGGGGTCAAAAATAATGACAGTGTTGCTCACTGCACTGTTTGCAACAGTGACTTTTCTATTGCCCATGGTGGGTTAAGATAGTAAAAGACATGTTGAGGTGAGTTTAACAGGTGTCATTCATTCATTAGCACAGCTAACATTATTTAAACTAGCTGGCTAGCTGCAAAGGAGCTACTCTATTGCAGACATCCCACCTCTCCCAGAAGTTCTGGGAGTCTCCCGCAAGTTGATGGTGCTACCTCCCTGAAATGAGTTTTTGCAGGGTGAGGTGTCTGAATTATTGGAAATCTATGCCTGACAATCCTATGCAACCGCAAGATATTAACCAAATGTTCTCAAGCAGTCATAGCGTGGGATAGAAATAAAATTAATTCTGAAGTAAATGGCTATTTTCTGCATTAAATAATCACAAAACGTTAAAAAACACAAGGATATTCCATCATCAATCATCATCTCAATTATCTAGTTTACCTTTGATAAATGGAGGTGACTTTTTCACTCAGGAATATGTAATGTTCCTTTAAAGGAAAGTATGCTTACAACATACTCTAGAGGAAAAGAACTCTGAGAATAAATCCTAACCTAACTCTGAGAATTAGTATATTACATGAATGTCTGCTGATTTAATTGATTCCATCCATCTCAAATAATCTGAATGTAATGTTTTTCTCACTTTTAAAAGCTGAACCAATAACCCCTAATCCTTAGGGTCTATTCTGATAACAAAGTGTTCTTAGAAGTATGTTTCCGCTCGAACAGCAATCTTCAGAGCCCCTTAAATTTCACTCGGTACTAAATATGGACACACTACTTTGACATCTATGTACCAAAGCTGTAGTACACTTTGCTTTATATTCATTCATCCCAGTAGTATACCTCAATTTTTCATATAATTACCTCTTGTAACTGCACATTTTTAATAATTTGTCAAATGTTATCTCAGGATCACCCTTTACAACCTTGAACAAGGCCCTTCTATAGTAAGAGTATTATTCGAACATTCCCTTTGAAAAGATTTACTTCAAGAATAGGGTGTTTTGTGGAAACGTTCTTTAACATGTGCAAAATTGACAACCTTGTACACATGACTTCAACAGCTGTTTCTCCAGCTACTCTTAACCCGTAAAAATCTGATCTTTTCCACTTTAGTGACGGCTTGCCATCAGTTCTGGTCATTTCCTCTCAAAACTTAGTCAACATAAAGAAACAGAATCTCCATTCGAAATGCAAATGATAAACTCCTTAAAATAATATTAATTTATATTCCATGTCACGTCTTCCATCAATTCCTCCAGACTGATAAATTAGCAACTTGTTAATTTTTCCACTCTGAACACTTCCTTTGGGAATCATTGGAGTCAAATCTTCATTTTACTTATCATTTAGAATCAGCACAGATTTAATATGGAAGGCCAAGTTGAAGAGCATGTGCTGAATATGTGCTTAAGTCAGCCACTGGTTCTGTGATACCACACACTCAGCAATTTTGCATCACATTAGCCTCATTAGGGGTCTATGCTGCAACAAACTTGGATATAATGGAGGAGATACTTTAACATCAGCAAAGAAAATGGAATTTTATTCAGATTAAGTGCAAAGTGTTACATTTTGGAACAACAAATCAAGGTAGGACTTTTACATTGAACGAAAAGATTCTGGCTACTGTTGTAGAACTGAGGGACCTTGGTGTATGTGACCAGAAGTTCTCTTAAAGTGGAGTCAGCGGTATATGTGGCTGTAAAGAAGACAGTTTACATGTCGTGGCATTGCACGTAAACGTTGGGAGGTTTTATTACGATTGTCCAAGATGTTGGTGAGGCTACGTTTTGACTATTGTGTTCAGTTTTGGTAACTGTCATAGAAAGAATGTGATTAGTCATAGTCATAGTCATACTTCATTGATCCCGGGGGAAATTGATTAAACTGGAAGGTGGCTATGTTTTGCAACTTCAAACCATCAAATGGATTCCAGGGAAGACATAAGAGTCCAAAGGGTGAGTCTAACTTCGTGTTTACTTTAAGTGAGGTGCGCATGTATCACCTGGTAGTGTGATGACATATGCAATTCACATTTTTGCATATAACCATAATGAATGATTTAAACTGCAAAGAATGCTTAATCAAACAATATATTTACAAGATTACTCAAATACTAATGAAATATTAAATACACAACACTCCTCACAGCTTAGCTATAAACTCCAACTCAAAAGAGAATATATCTCAATTAGACACACAATATACTATATAATACAATTACCATATACAGACATCCACAGCATAGTAAATTTTCAATTGTCCCATTCAGGCTTAAAGACTTAATCACTGTGGAGGCTTTCTTCCTCTTCTGGAATAACGTGTTTCCTAACAAGGGGCATCACTGTGCTTAGAACACAGAACATAGAATAGTACAGCGCAGTACAGGCCCTTCAGCCCACAATGTTATGCCGACCCTTAAACCCTGCCTCCCATATAACCCCCCACCTTAAGTTCCTCCATATACCTGTCTAGCAGTCTCTTAAATTTCGCTAGTGTATCTGCCTCCACCACTGACTCAGGCAGTACATTCCACGCACCAACCACTCTCTGAGTAAAAAAGCTTCCTCTAATATTCCCCTTGAACATCCCACCCCTTACCTTAAAGCCATGTCCTCTTGTACTGAGCAGTGGTGCCCTGGGGAAGAGGCGCTGGCCATCCACTCTATCTATTCCTCTTAATATCTTGTATACCTCTATCATGTCTCCTCTCATCCTCCTTCTCTCCAGAGAGTAAAGCCCTAGCTCCCTTAATCTCTGATCATAATGCATACTCTCTAAACCAGGCAGCATCCTGGTAAATCTCCTCTGTACCCTTTCCAATGCTTCCACATCCTTCCTATAGTGAGGCAACCAGAACTGGACACAGTACTCCCAATATGGTCTAACCAGAGTTTTATAGAGCTCCATCTTACCCCGCGACTCTTAAACTCTATCCCTCGACTTATGAAAGCTAACCCTACATAAGCTTTCTTAACTACCCTATCTATCTGTGAGGCAACTTTCAGGGATCTGTGGACATGTACCCCCACATCCCTCTGCTCCTCCACACTACCAAGTATCCGGCCATTTACTTTGTACTCTGCCTTGGAGTTTGTCCTTCCGAAGGGTACCACCTCACACTTCTCCAGGTTGAACTCCATCTGCCACTTCTCAGCCCACTTCTGCATCCTATCAATGTCTCTCTGCAATCTTCGACAATCCTCTACACTATCCACCACACCACCAACTTTTGCGTCGTCTGCAAACTTGCCAACCCACCTTTCTACCCCCACATCCAGGTCGTTAATAAATATCAGGAAAAGCAGAGGTCCCAGAACCGACCCTTGTGGGACACCACTAGTCACAACCCTCCAATCCAAATGTACTCCCTCCACCACGACCCTCTGCTTTCTGCAGGCGAGTCAATTCTGAATCCACCTGGCCAAACTTTCCTGGATCCCATGCCTTCCGACTTACTGAATAAGCCTACCGTATGGAACCTTGTCAAATGCCTTACTAAAATCCATGTAGATTGCATCCACTGCACTACCCTCATCTAGATGCCTGGTCACCTCCTCAAAGAACTCTATCAGGCTTGTTAGACACGATGTGCCCTTCACAAAGCCATACTGACTGTCCCTGATCAGACCATGGTTCTCTAAATATCCATAGATCCTATCTCTAAGAATCTTTTCCAACAGCTTTCATAGTCAGAGTCATAGTCATAGTCATAGTCATACTTTATTGATCCCGGGGGAAATTGGTTTTCATTACAGTTGCACCATAAATAATTAAATAGTAATAAAACCATAAATAGTTAAATAGTAATGTGTAAATTATGCCAGGAAATAAGTCCAGGACCAGCCTATTGGCTCAGGGTGTCTGACCCTCCAAGGGAGAAGTTGTAAAGTTTGATGTCCACAGGCAGGAATGACTTCCTATGACACTCAGTGTTGCATCTCGGTGGAATGAGTCTCTGGATGAATGTACTCCTGTGCCCAACCAGTACATTATGTAGTGGATGGGAGACATTGTCCAAGATGGCATGCAACTTGGACAGCATCCTCTTTTCAGACACCACCGTCAGAGAGTCCAGTTCCATCCCCACAACAGCACTGGCCTTACGAATGAGTTTGTTGATTCTGTTGGTGTCTGCTACCCTCAGCCTGCTGCCCCAGCACACAACAGCAAACATGATAGCACTGGCCACCACAGACTCATAGAACATCCTCAGCATCGTCCGGCAGATATTGAAGGACCTCAGTCTCCTCAGGAAATACAGACGGCTCTGACCCTTCTTGTAGACAGCCTCCACAGACATAAGGCTCACTGGTCTATAATTACTCAGACTATCCCTACTACCTTTTTTGAACAAGGGGACAACATTTGCCTCCCTCCAACCCTCTGGTACCATTCCCGTGGACAAAGAGGACATGAAGATCCTAGCCAGAGGCTCAGCAATCTCTTCCCTCGCCTCGTTGAGCAGCCTGGGGAATATTCCATCAGGCCCCGGGGACTTACCTGTCCTAATGTATTTTAACAACTCCAATACCTCCTCTCCCTTAATATCAACATGCTTGGCGGGTGAGCCTTGTGTCTGTGAAAGCAAACCCAAGTTCTGAGACTGCAGGCCATGGTTCTAATAGCTCTGGGCACCTTTTGTTATGTTATGACTGCACTGCCCCTGAGAAACGCTGTCTCATTCTGCCCTGCAGAGCTGATGTACGGTTAGAATGACAATGAAGTTTTTTGAATCTTTGAATCTTTGAATCTTGAATCTTTCTTTTCCTTTCTCGGCTTCTAGCTGGTGCATCTTGATCTTGAGACGTTCAACTCATATAAAGACTTGCTGATGTCACATTTGGAATATTGCGTAGTTCAGTAGATGTTTGCATCCAGCTTTTTGGATGTTGCTGGGTAGTTCAATGTCCATTGTCCATCATTAATTGCTCCTGAACTGGAATAAGGAATGCAGACACAGAGCTGTTTGACTCATGTGGGTAGATATGTTAATCTTAGCCAGAGCTGTTGGCTTTTGAAGTACCTTCAAAATTAGTTTATTGAGGGAAAGCTGACTGGAAAAAGAACTTACAATTGTTCCAATAAAAATATAATCACTTTCTAGTATTGTTGGATTTCAAGAGACATGTGTAAATAAGAGGGAAACGCCGAGTTAATTTAGCTGGAAGAAATTAAAGTTGCTTAAATTAAACATTTTTTTGAATTTCTGATATTTCCTAAGGTAGTTTTGATTCTTCTCATGACCCTTATCTCAATGTAAAGGCTGGAAAAAAATCTCACTCTATAAGTATAGCTGCTCAATCATTACAGTCCTTTCATTGCAGTGCTGGCTGCCCCTGGGTGGTGCATTGTGCTGGTCTATATCAATACAAAGGAGATTGCGGCAGTATTTATTTATTGTGGCCGACTCAAATTTACATTTGGGAGACAAGTTCCCAGGTCATTTTGTAGTAAGAACCGTTACCTCATGTTTCCATGCTCATTTCCACTTGTTTAGGGGGTGACCCACACTGAGGTGTAGTTCTGTGTGGTCCCAGATGTTCTGAGCAGGAAGCTATTCTGAATTTGCAAGGCTGTTGATTTTCACAGCCACATCGAATGTTGATTCAAGTTAAGCTCGCTGAGTACAAAATAGAAGCAGGTACCTGGCTGCTTAAGGTAATTGAGGTCATAGCCACCCAAGCAGGCAATGCTGTGAAAGTACAGACTGGGGATTGACGTGGAGACTTTCCTGTTTGTGTTGTTCATTGCCAAACTAAAGTGATGCAATAACAAACAGAAAATAATTGTCCCTGTGGGGTTACTCACAGTCAAAGGAAAATAAATATCTCTTTTAGTGTAATTGTATCCTCCCCAACCTATAATTCTCCCTTGGCTAGCCAGGTCTGACTTTTTCTTCTCACTCTCTGTATGTTTGTTTCCTCCGTGCTATCTCTGCATCTTTTTCGCCGGGCTCAAATTTTCCCAGATCTACTGTCTGCTTGGAAAGCATGTAAACATAAATCAATATAACTTCCTGCAGGTTAGTCACAGTTGCCATGGCAATGGCTGCTACTGTTGGTAATTCTTTTTCCCAAATGGACCTGCCACTAATGCATTGCAAACAAAAAAAAAGGCTGTTTTGCAGCACCCCTCCCTAATCTCCTCCCCATATAGTTAGATATTAAGATAATAATAATAATAATTAACATTCTTTCTTATGTTACCAGATGTACTTTTTATTAATTTTGTCAAACTCAGTTAATGGCAAACTCCTTACGTAGGGAGGATGATGTTTAAAGTTTAACGCAGATTTGGTGTTCACATTGAATCTACAATCCTTGACTTGGTGGTGACTGCTAATTGACCATAGTTGACACCTCTGAGTCGGTAACTTTGAAAATGAGGTTGACAGACTTCCATCAATCAAAGATTCAAGATTGTTTATTGTTATAGTGTAAAGGTGAACAAAATGATTGTTACTCTGGATCCGATGCTGCATAATAAGCACAATCAGCATAAAGAACACAATAAATATACTGTAAATACATAAGATTTTTCCAGGATTTCTCCTTGTTGTAGTGAGTAGGCCTGTGTGCCTCAATCACCCAGAGAGCTACTGACTGTTGGCTGGAATCAGGGCTTTATGACTTGGCTCCTGGTAATAGGGCCTCTGCCCCTTCCCTCTTCAGTCCTGATGAAGGGTTCTGGCCTGAAACGTTGACTGATCGTTTCCACGGATGCGCCCCGACCTGCTGAGTTCCTCCAGCGTGTTGTGTGTTCCTTTCACCCATAAGTCAAAGGTAAAGGGACAGACAAAGAGTAGTCCACTGGTTCTCCAGGTTCAGGGGTTCATCTCAGGGCTAACAATCCTGACTGGTAAAACAAAATTGTTACGGAAACAGTGTTGAAGAATCCTTCTACATCTGAGTGCGACTGTATTCCTGAGTCTCCACCCAGAACTTGTCTGACTGACAGTAGTGGAAACCGAGAGGAAGCTGCTGACATGATGAAGGAAGCTCTGAACACCACCAGAGATGGAGGACCTTCATTGCTGCCAGCGGCGTAACAGGCAGTAAGTACGAGGGGTGATTAATAGGTTCGTGGCCTAAGGTAGGCGGAGTCAATTTTAGAAAACCTAGGCACAATTATTTTTCCTACATTTACGCACTTAGTCCAGTGGTTGTGGAGCATACGGATCCCTTCTTTGTAGAAGTCAGCATCTTGGACCTCCAGAAAGTGGTCCACAGCAGGGGTGATTGATAAGTTTGTGGCCTAAAGTAGAAGGAGATGAATTATTAACTTCAAACTTTCTGCATTTTCACTCAAAGAGTTGAACTGCACGTGCATGTAATGAGAGCTGTAGAACTCATCTCCTTCTACCTTAAGCTACGAACTTATCAATTACCCCTGCTGTGGACCACCTGGAGGTCCAAGACATTCTCGTTACATACATGTGCAGTTCAACTCTTTGAGTGATAATGCAGAAAGTTTGAAGTTAATAACTCATCTCCTTCTACCTTAGGCCACGAACTTATCAATCACCCCTGCTGTGGACCACTTCTACAAAGAAGGGATCCGTATGCTCCACGACCGCTGGACTAAGTGTATACATGTAGGAGAGGACTATGTTGAAAAGTAAATGTGCTCAGTTTTCTAAAATTGACTCCTTCTACCTTAGGCCACAAACTTATCAATCACCCCTTGTACATAAGATTAGCTTATATATATTGATTGTATGTACATAAAGTGATGCTAGGTACAGGTGTGTCTAAACACAAAGTGGCTCTAACAGGATAAGGATGAAGCAGTGGTGGTGGGGTGTACTCCTGACGGCTTCAGGGAATGCAGTGGATGCTAAATGCTAAAGTGACGATGACAGAATAACTGAGAACAATAGCATTAAAATTCTGTGAAAGTGGAAGCTCCAAAGGAAGGGGATGTGAAAGTTGTGTTTGGTTCAGAAGTCTGACTGCAGTGGAAAAGAAGCTGTTCCTGAGTATTGTTGTTCCTGGTTTCAGGGTTCCAGAAGGAAAGAGAGAAAAGGGAACGCTAGGGTGCCATGCATCCGTGGCGATACTGTTGGACTCCCTGAAGGAACACACTGTGAAGATGGAACGTGGTGACGAGCCTGTGATGGACTGCAGGTTCTAATGATCCAGAGCAGAGCAGTTGTCACACCAGGCTAAGGTGCAACCCATCAGGATACTTCCTGCAGAGCATCTGTAGAAGTTCAGGTGAAACCTTGTAGACAAGTTGATGCCAAAGAAATCACTTACACTGATGCACTTTCTTCATCACTGCATTAGTATGGGAACTCCAGCTGAGGTTTCCGTTCTGCAGAGGTTATAGTATTATCAAAGTTGTTGGTAATATGGATGTCCAAGAAGGTGATGCTATCAACTATCTCTGTAGTAACTGTGTTAATGAGGACAGGGTTGTGTTTTCAGATCAACAACCATCTGCTTTGTCTTGCTGACGTCAAGGCCTAGGTTGTTGTTCTGATACCATGACGTACCGCTCGCAATCTCTTTCTTGTATTCCATCTGATAAGGTCACTGTTCAACGAGAATCTGACTGTACTTGCTGAAACTAAATGGACTTCACCTGCTCCTATGTTCCAAAAGGTAATAACCATACGATGAGTTTTTACTTCGCGGAATTCTCCCACTGTAGCAGAGATGGCAGGGAGGGAATGCTGTCCAACTTTTCAAAATTATTATGATTATTATACAGCATGTAGTGCTGCATTATTTTTTCTGTGGTAAAAGGTCCTCGATGTGAAGATAACGGAGAGAGATTATGGGGCTTTTTTTTTTACAACGACCTGGCTGGTGGCGTAGTGGCATCAGCATCGACTTTGGGATGAAAGGTCCCGAGTTCGAATCCAGCTGGCTCCCCTGAACGCTTTCCATCCATGCTGGGTTATGAGCTGGTGATCTCTTTGGAAACTCACCCGGCAGAAGGCAATGGCAAACCACTGCTGAAACTTGCCTCGTACGCGGTTCCCCACTACGTCAGAGAGGCGTGGAGGGAAATCGTCTGCTAACTGGAGAAACTCCGGATGCGACGTATCTTTCCTTTCCTTTTTTACAAAGGGAGCATGGCAGGTTTTGCTGTAGGCAGCAAATGACAGAGACCTAACTTGAATCTTTCAAAGAAAAATGCTTCAATTTGGAAAATATGTATGGCTTTAGGGAAGAGAAAATTGCAGAAGTTCATCCTGAATCCCAGAAATATGGATACAAAATTATAACATGCGAGCTGGGCTTTATGACAATCAAGATTAACACAGATAGGGGATTTAAGCAGGAGAATCTTGCAGGAAAAGCAGGTAGGAATAAAATGTAACGACACTTCTGCTATAATGCGATAGTTACATTCCTGTGAGACCACAAGTTATAGAAAGCCATGTTAGAGCAGACCAGGCTGTTGTAGCCTTCGAAACACTGATTTAGAGTGGTTTTCCCAATTAAAATATAATTAACGAGGCCAATGTTATACTAATCCATCAATCTCATTATAATAAATTTGCATTATGGAAACATGCGTTACAGCAGAACTAACTAGTTGTATTAAAAGGGGATTAAGACCTTGTGGTTTATGCAACTGAAGACCAGGATGGGGTGAAGGAGACAGGAAAAGCGCATGAGGTCAGGAATGGAGGGAAATAGAATTATTGGTGGGCTGTAAAACTGGAGGAGGTAGGGAAGGAGAAGGCCATGGATTCATGGACATTTGGAGCAACTTTTCTGATGGCTGATATCTACTCAGAGTTCCTGTTTCTCAGACAAGCGAATCACTCCGAGCTCCACATTGATTCAAGATTGTCTACTGTTATTCTTTAGTACACAGGTGTAAGGAGAACAAAATGATTGTTATTCCCGATCTGATGCAGCAAAAAAATACACAACAAACCTAAAGACACAATAAAACAGCCCAATATATATAAATAAGCATTTGGTTTATATGCATAGAGGAATCGTATGCCCATATAGTGACACTGGGAACAGGAATGAAGTAGATAAGGTAACTCTGATAGGAAATGAGTGGGTAATGGGTGGTGGTGTTGATTAGCTTGATGGCTCGGGGGAAGTAAATGTTGTTGAGTCTTGTGGTCCTGATTTGGATGTTGCATAGCCTTTTTCTTGATGGGAGTGGGACAAGCAATCTACGTGCATGTGGGTGGGATCCTCTATATACGTCTTTATATACATTTTCCTATTATACACTCATATTATATAATTTATTATTTTATTTATTGAGATACAGCGCGGAGTAGGCCCTCCCGGCCCTTTTCGAGCTGCACCGCCCAGCAATCCCCGATCTATCTCAAGCCTTATCACTCGACAATTAACCTACCAACCGGTACATCTTTGGACTGTGGGAGGAAACCAGAGCATCAGGAGGAAACCCATGCAGTCACGGGGAGAACGTACAAACTCCTTACAGACAGTGGCGGGAATTGATACTGAAAACCGGGTATTGATACGGGGTCACTGGTACTGAAAAGCATTGTGCTAACCACTGCACTACCATGATGCCCCTTATTATAATAATACTATATATATATATGTGTGTGTTTGTGTGTGTGTGTGTGTGTGTGTGTGTGTGTGTGTGTGTGTGTGTGTGTGTGTAAAATACTGGTTTATATGTCCTTAAATTTTATTAAACATCCTTCTGTATGCTCTCTTCAATTTATAATTTCCTGCCTCGGGAGATTCTCTTTACAAGACTTCTCCAAGTTTGAGCCTAGTTGAATACTAATAGTCTGTTCTCCTTGGAAGGGTAATCACCTGTCCTATTTGAACTGGGAACTGGTATTTAGTTTTCAACTCAGTCTTAGGAACACGGGTTACACCAGGAATTCTTTTTGGAGCCATTTGCTCTGCCTGCAGAACTATATCCCCTGGTGTCCTAGGCAATATTTTCCTCACAAGCAACGTTGCTAAAACAAGAAGTATTTTGTTTCCTGTGCATGTGGCCCTGATTTCCTGATGTTGTGAAATATTCTGTGTAAATGGATTTGTTGCTCTTCATGAAAAAAGGAAGGTGAGATTTGTTTGTGCTGGTGAAATCATAGAAATGGAACATTTTACGGAATGTATTGAAAGTAGTTTTTGTGCTGCCTTTACGGAGTTTTTGAATGCCACATTAAATGTAACTCCAGGGCGCATCGAAGGGTTCAGGACATACAGTAAGTTAACACACTAAGGAGCTGGAGGAATTCGGCAGGTCACGCATTGTCCAGCCTCTGTCCGGGCAGTCGATGTCCATTGAAAAAGTTTTCCTTCTCACTTCAATGGCAGATCTGTGAGATCCTCTCTCACTGTTCCCCCTTCGTGATCTCTGTTCCCCTCCATCTCTTTGACCACCTACCCACCAGTCAGATGAAGGGCCTTGACCCGAAACATTGACTGTTCTTTCTTGTAAGTAGATGCTGCTCATAAGTTAACTCTTTATTGAGGACTAGTAACTAACTGTCATGCCTACTTATGCCATATAATATATTTGTATGTCATTTACATAAAACAAAGCAACAAAGGCATGTGGCCAAGTGGTTAAGGCGTTCGTCTAGTGATCTGAAGGTCGCTAGTTCGAGCCTCAGCTGTATCAGCATGTTTGTGTTCTTGAGCAAGGCATTTAAACACACATTGCTCCAGTGTCTGTGCGAGGAGGGGCGCCCACACAGACTTCCAATCTGTGCCTTGTAAGGCATGAAAATGCCCGACGCAGGCCTCTCATGGTCTGAGTCGATATTCCCTCCCCTATATAAAACTATATCACATTTTTTTTGTCTGAACCAAGGACATGAATTGAATTGACTTTACTACTTACATCCTTCATATACATGAGGAGTAAAAATCTTTACGTTACATCTCCATCTAAATGTGCAGTTTATACTAATTTACAATAAATAGTATGTACAACAATATTACATAGAAATATAGTTGTGTCAGCGTGAATTAATCAGTCTGTTAGCCTGGTGGAAGAAGCTGTCCCGGAACCTGATGGTCCTGACTTTTATGCTGCGGTACCGCTTCCCGGATGGTAACAGTTGGAACAGTTTGTGGTTGAGGTGACTCAGGTCCCCAATGATCCTTTGGGCCCTTTTTACACACCTGTCTTTGTAAATGTCCTGAATAGTGGGAAGTTCACATCTACAGATGCGCCGGGCTGTCCACACCATTTTCTGCAGAGTCCTGCGATTGAGGGAAGTACAGTTCCCATACCAGGCAGTGATACAGCCAGTCAAGATGCTCTCAACTGTGCTCCTGTAGAAAGTGCTTAGGATGTTAGGGCCCATACCAAACCTCTTGAAACGTCTGAGGTGAAAGAGGAGCTGCTGTGCCTTTTTCACCACACGGCCGGTTTGTACAGACCACACGAGGTCCTCGGTGATGTTTATGCTGAGGAACTTAAAGTTGTTCACCCTCTCAACCCCAGATCCATCGATGTCAATAGGAGTTAGCTTGTCTCCATTCCTCCTGTAGTCCACAACCAGCTCCTTTGTTTTTGTGACATTGAGGGAGAGGTTGTTTTCTTAACACCACTGTGTCAGGGTGATGTCTTCTTCTCTGTAGGTTGCCTCGTTATTATTTGAGATTAGGCCAATCAGTGTAGTGTCATCAGCAAATTTAATTAGCAGATTGGAGCTGTGGGCAACACAGTCATGGATATACAGAGAGTAAAGGAGGGGGCTTAGGACTCAGCCCTGAGGGGCTACTGTGTTATATATGAAAATATATAAAGGGGAGAAGGAGAGGTTCTGATATTCCACCGTACACAAGACCAGAGATGTCATGTTTGGTAAAATGGACCTTTCCAACGTGATCTGCTGCCATTAGGAAAGATCCCAGAGGTGTGATGAGAGTGTGAACTCTGTCTGGTTGGGTGAGAGAGAGGATTTGTATTAGGAAGGATAATAGGCAATGCTCACCTCTCAGGTGCGCACATGCACGCACACGTATCTTTTTCTACTCGCTCGCAAAGGAATTTAAACTGCACCCGAAAGGTTCTTACCCTCTGCCTCATTGGCATATTAAGTATATTTCATGATTGTACACAATCACATTTCCTTTTCCGGTCTCTGATGCAGATAGTGTTGATAGTGTGGAGTTCGTGATGATTTGTTTGCAGATTTTAGAACTGGCTTATTTATACTTTTTATTGAAGAAATTATTCAGTGAGCACATGTCATTGCCACTGGGCAAAAAAATTGTGCAGTACAAGATTTTTGCGCACACTGGTCATTACAAATGAGAGGGAACATTGATAATAAGGTAGTTTGTTCAGGAGATATTTGAGGGTTCAGGACAGACAGGTGATGGGCGAGTTCCAAGCAGATGATTGGGGGAGAAGTCCAGCTGGGTGGAAGATGGGAAGCAAGGTGGAAAATTGCTGGCAGTTGCTTGTGGAATGGGGTCATTTAGGTACAAGTGGTGAGGGCAAGTCTGTGCAAGGCTTCTGGGCTTTTGGGATTGAGGTTGGGTAAATGGAGTTAAAGTTCAGGGAAATTGTGCATTTATGCATGTGTTTTGTTGGAGGGAACAGGTAATCCTTATTGATCAACACTGAGGCAGGCCAGAACCCTTTGGCTGACGCAAGCTTCAATGTCCTTGCTGGCTTTGTGTGCATGATAGGATTCTGCACGAGCTGACATCAATTTTCTTCCATGACCTATAACTCCAGAAAATTAGAATGATCATTTGAGAACAGCTGAAACTTATCGGAAGTCAGCAATAAAAAATTATAGTTATCTTTATTTATATCCTGACTATCATCTTTGTTCCTCGCCATTTTTTATTGTTTAGCAGAGGGGAGGAATTTTGATTTTTTTCCCCACAGTTTTTGCCTTACCATATGTTTCTTTAATAGTTTTTCCCAACACAAGCACAAAAAGTATCTTCTAGTATTTGCCCAATAAACATTCCAAATTTGACTTTATTCACTTTAGGACATTATTTTCTCTTGTGTAGAAGACAGGAGCCCACAGGAGTTTATATTAACAGTCCTACATAGATCTTCCTGATTTCCTGCTCATTTATATCAAATGATGTTAAGTTGATCAACTATCACCTGATTTTGTCCCATGATGAGAATTAATGAGGACAACAAACTATCCTGACCCAGGCGATATGAGACCCAGGTGATATTCCAGCCTTTATATACATGCCTCCATAAATTAACAGTTGGCCAATAAGCAGGTGAAGATTGTCACAAGCAAGTGCAGACTGCCACCAGCCAGAGGCACTGATTGGTCAAGGGAAAGGGACTACGTTTACATAAGTTGCAGAGTGAGACATTGTCAAGGGTCATTGGATGCTGAGATTTGGCAAATTCTGTAACAAATTGATGTTCCATAGTCTGTTGAAAGAAAACTAGGATATTTGACATTAAGTTAGATTTGTTAATAGATTCATAATTAGAATAGGGGCTGCAATTTGAAAGAAAGTGAGGAAGTTTTGCTAAGGACATACAGAGTAGGCCTTCAGAATTGAGAAAAAAAAAAGGAGATTTATTGTGGTAGGTTACTGGGTGCTGTTGAATGGAGCTCCTAACAGCAAATCATGATATACATGCAGATATTGATGGGATTGGCTGTGGGTTGTTATTCTATGACAAATCATTTACCCTTTTTTATATTGCCAAAAATTAAGTGTTTGAATACAATATTGCTTATTTTCTTTCAAATGTGTATATAATTAGGTGGAATAAACAGAAGAGATGATTTGGAGCCAAGTAAGCTTCTGCTTTCTAAATATCAAGCTGGGTCATGTCCATGAGTATTTTCTGAAGCTCTAAGTGCTCAGTATAAATATTATTAACCAAGTCATGTTAATGGAAATATTTACTTAGAAATATTAACCAAGAAAACATTCCTTCAACTTGTGGAGGGGTTGCAGAGAGTTTAAAAAAACTTGACTGGAAACGGGGATACTGTGGTGGAAAGGCAAAGTCAAAAATCTACAGGAGATCTCAGGATAGACTGTGAGGAATATTTTTTTTATTAAGTGCAAACGTGAACAATAGCCAGATCAGAAATGCTGATCAAGTCAACTAGCTCCCAAAGAGAACTCTGATAGGCCAATCAGATGGTTCACTGCTGCTCAGCGATAGAACACAAAACAGGCACGAGGGTCGCTAGCCCCTGTACCCCAGAAACACACCTGAGCTGAGCAGTGCGGCGGAGGTATGTGCTATGCGTGACCTGATCTGAGAGCATCATGTTGACTCATAACAGATCGTGTTCACGGTGGAACAGCTTAGTCAAGGATGAGGAGATCAGCACAGATGGACAAACTATACCTCCAGTACCCCAGAGAATGCTGCTTTTGACTAGATTAAATGCTTATAATTGGGAGCTGAGAAAGACATAGATAAGGACCCCTCAGATGATAATGTGAAGCTCTTCTACAGCAGAGGGAGGTAAACATTCCTACATTCATATACAATACTTCCCAGTGCTTTGCACAAAACTAAAATAGTTAAGCAATCATTTCTTATGTTAATGAATGATGAGGAAGGAATAACTCTTATCTGAGATACAAGAAGTACAAATACTTCTTGGAATACAGCTAATCTTTTAATGCGGTACTGTTGGAGCCCAGAAGTCCTTTGTCAAAACACTTGATTTTATCCTGTAGCATGTTCATGTGCTGGCAGCAATTTGTTCCATTTAATAATGGCTATATTCTTTGGAATGTGTTTGTGCATTTCAATGTTCAGTGTCATAGCAAATTACAATAGCTGATTACTTTCCAGAATCTGGTTGAAATACGCTGGAGTAAATAATCAGCATGAATTGTCGAACAGATTTGATGAATAATGATTTAGAGGAAATATAAAAGCTCCATTTTGTGCCGTAGCTCATCAATCCCAGGATTTGGAAAAAAAATCCTCTGGGAAGTCTACATGATAACATTTCCCATAATTTCCAGCAACCTCTTAGATATTTACTTATTCTTATAACTGGGCACTGGTGTTTAGCTTGGTAATTCTCCAGAAAGGATATGGAAAAGTATGGGGATCATTGGTGCATTTCCATTAATTACTAAGGACAAAGGATCAGGAAATTTCAAGTTTAAGGGCTGGAATTTAGGTTTGCCAGCTGTTGGAGAGGAGCATTTACTTTCATAGCCTCAGTTCTACATATTCTTATTTATATCACACACACACACACACACACACACACACAGTGGCATGCAAAAGTTTGGGCACCCCTGGTCAAAATTTCTGTTACTGTGAATAGCTAAGCGAGTACAAGATGAACTGATTTCCAAAAGGCATAAAGTTAAAGATGACACACTACTTTAATATTTTAAGCAAGAAAATTTATTTATTTCCATCTTTTACAGTTTCAAAATAACAAAAAAGGAAAAGGGCCCAAAGCAAAAGTTTGGGCACCCTGCATGGTCAGTTCTTAGTAACACCCCCTTTGGCAAGTATTCCAGCTTGGGAATGCTTTCTGTAGCCAGCTAAGAGTCTTTCAATCGCAAGCAACAGGAATTCTGCAGATGCTGGAAATTCAAGCAACACACATCAAAGTTGCTGGTGAACGCAGCAGGCCAGGCAGCATCTCTAGGAAGAGGTACAGTCGACGTTTCAGGCCGAGACCCTTCATCAGGACTAACTGAAGGAAGAGTTAGTAAGAGATTTGAAAGTGGGAGGGGGAGGGGGAGGGGGAGATCCAAAATGATAGGAGAAGACGGGAGGGGGAGGGATGGAGCCAAGAGCTGGACAGGTGATTGGCAAAGGGGATATGAGAGGATCATGGGACAGGAGACCCAGGGAGAAAGACGGGGGGGGGGACCCAGAGGATGGGAAGGGGTATAGTCAGAGGGACAGAGGGAGAAAAAGGAGAGTGAGAGAAAGAATGTGTGTATAAAAATAAATAACGGATGGGGTACGAGGGGGAGGTGGGGCATTAGCGGAAGTTAGAGAAGTCAATATTCATGTCATCAGGTTGGAGGCTACCCAGACGGAATATAAGGTGTTGTTCCTTCAACCTGAGTGTGGCTTTATCTTTACGGTAGAGGAGGCCGTGGATAGACATATCAGAATGGGAATGGGACGTGGAATTAAAATGTGTGGCCACTGGGAGATCCTGCCTTCTCTGGCAGACAGAGCGTAGGTATTCAGCAAAAAGATCTCCCAGTCTGCGTCGGGTCTCACCAATATATAGAAGGCCACATCGGGAGCACCGGACGCAGTATATCACCCCAGCCGACTGACAGGTGAAATGTCGCCTCACCTGGAAGGACTGTCTGGGGCCCTGAATGGTGGTAAGGGAGGAAGTGTAAGGGCATGTGTCGCACTTGTTCCGCTTACAAGGATAAGTGCCAGGAGGGAGATCAGTGGGGAGGGATGGGGGGGACGAATGGACAAGGGAGTCGCGTAGGGAGTGATCCCTGTGGAAAGCAGAGGAGGGGGGGAGGGAAAGATGTGCTTAGTGGTGGGATCCCGTTGGAGGTGGCGGAAGTTACGGAGAATAATATGTTGGACCCGGAGGCTGGTGGGGTGGTAGGTGAGGACCAGGGGAACCCTATTCCTAGTGGGGTGGCGGGAGGATGGAGTGAGAGCAGATGTGCAGATGAAGACAGGAGGGTATGGAACTGAGAGGGGTGTATCTGGGACGCCAGGTAGCACCGTTGAGCCCTCTGGAGACATCGTGGGCTTATCAACGAAACGTCAAAGAAAGATGGTGCCCACCTGATGACCCCGATGAGGTACCTACCCCCCTTGTCACCACTCAAAGCCCACCGCCAACATCGGGAGTGCCGACTTATCATAGGGATTGAAACATCAAGTCCCATTAGCTCTACTCTACTATAGTTGGCAGATCTATGTGATTTTTGGGACACATGGCCTATTGAGTGGTTTGTGCTCTAGTCGCCTGCTTTCTGATTTAGAAAAGGATCCAATGTGCCATTTCATTGGGCACGCCCTCAGCTCTCAGCAGGAGGACTGGTGGCTGGCCTCAGTGTTATTCACAAAGTCTATTCCCACAAGGGCAGCTGCAAGGGAATCTGAGACATCCACCCTGTTCTAGGCAGCCTCAGCAATTCACTGTAATCACCCTCCTGACTCTTTCCTGACTCCTCCTCGGACATCTTTTTGTATAGCTCCATGTACCTGTCCAGGAGACTCTTAAAAGACCCTATCGTATTCGCCTCCACCGCCGTCGCTGGCAGCCCATTCCACGCACTCACCACTCTCTGCGTTTTAAAAAAAAATTACCCCTGACATCTCCTCTGTACCTACTTCCAAGCACCTTAAAACTGTCCTCTCGTGCTAGCCATTTTGGCCCTGGGAAAAAGCCTCTGACTATCCACACGATCAATGCCTCTCATTATCTTATACACCTCTATCAGGTCACCTCTCATCCTCCACTGCTCCAAGGAGAAAAGGCCGAGTTCACTCAACCTGTTCTCATAAGGCATGCTCCCCAATCCAGGCAACATCCTTGTAAATCTCCTCTGCACCCTTTCTATAGTTTCCACATCCTTCCTGTAGTGAGGCGAGCACAGTACTCCAAGTGCGGTCTGACCAGGGTCCTATATAGCTGCAACATTACCCCTCGGCTCTTAAACTCAATCCCACGGTTGATGATACATTTGACTGTTGTGTATTAGAGCATCAGCTTCAGCTCCTGATAATACACTACAACATTTTTAAACTAGTTTTCAACCTGAATCAATCAAGTATTCTTGAGGTGCCATCTGTTGTATAGAAAAATGGCACCTAGTTTTCACACCTCAAACTCACATAATCAGCAAGTACCATTCTGGCTTGGATATTGCAGTTGATGCACCAGCAATTATGTATGGTTTTACAAACATTTCCCCCCCAAACTACTAAAGTTAACATTAACCACCCCTGATATATTTTGAGAATGCTTTTGGTGTTGGACTGCTCATGAACTCTGTTGGAACATGAACTTTTAGAGATTACGAGCACCTAGGTTGGGGAGATCAGTCAAGCGTCTAGTGTCAGGTTCAACTTAGAATATTTCATTCATCTGAATGGGAAGAAATTACTTCAGAAGAACTAAATCAGTCTAATTAATCATCATATTTTGAGTAGCTTGGGTTTATATAAAGTTGTTCTTTGTTTCCAAGTCAATTTTAAATTTCTAACTTTCTAAAAGTAGGTGATATAATTTTCATCATTCAAGTATTTTTAATACAATTAATAGACACATTGACTATTTCTAAACATAGAACAGTACATTACAGCACAGGCCCTTCAGCCCACATGTTGTGCCGACCTGTAAACCTGCTCCAAATTCAGAAACAATTACGTATCATACCTCCAGGTTCAGTACCAGTTATTACCCCTCAACCATCAGGCTCTTGAACAAAAGGGGATAACTTCACTTGCCCCATTATTGGAATGTTCCCACAACCCATGGACTCACTTTCAAGGGTTATTCATCTCATGTTCTTGATATTTATTGCTTGTTTATTTATTATTACCATTTCTTTCTTTTTGTCTTTGCACAGTTTGTTGTCTTTTGCACACTGGTTGGACACCCAAGTTGGAGCGGTCTTTCATTGATTCTATAATACTTATTATTCTTTTATGGATTTATTGTGTATGCCCACAAGAAAATGAATCTCTGGGTTGTAGATGGTAACATATATATACTTTGATAATAAATTTACTTTGAACTTTGAAGACTTCTAAGAATCCAGCTATGAATTTCTGAAATGCTTAGAAGCATCCACATTGGTCAGATATTTTGATACGTGTCAAAGTCTGAGGATGCAACTTAGCTGGCTGCCAAAGAAATTTTATTTTAGGGTTTCAGTGAGTGAGACTTACTCTATCCCTTCCCGGGCATTTCGTTTAGTGATTGAACCAATTTATGTCATGCTGGGCCTCACTTTGAGAATCATGTCACATTGGGATCACAAGTCAACTCTGAGTGATCTGTGCAAGTTGAGTCTGGTCTTTCTCTATAAGTGTACCATTGACCTAGACTCAAAATTCAGGCCAGAGCTTTACTGAATTAGTGGTTAGTCCTCTCTCTTTGAGTCAGAACATTATGGTTTGAAAACAGAAACACTCAACAAATTTGGCAGTATTTGTAAGAACGGAATCAAGATAAACATTTAAAATTGAAGACTTTTCATTAGAATTGGGAAAGAGAAAAATGAGTAGGTTTTATGCTGCAGAGATGAAGGCGGGGTGATGGTGGTGAAGTGGGTGGAAGTGGATTTAGCTTTTAGAAATGATCAGGACAAAGATGATGACAGTAAAGCCAGACCACATAGATGAATGTAGGGAATTAGATAGACATTTCTTTACTTCTTTTTTTTGTTTTATGGCAGTTGGCAACCAGTTTTCAGTGCATTACCGCCACCTGCTAGACTTCTTGTGTTTCAACCAAATATGTCCTGGAGTTCTCTACTTTAGACAGTCTAGTTCAGCCTGCAGTTCTCTATTAGCATCACTCTGTAGTTGCAATTCCTCGTGAATGCTTAATACGCTCATTAGATAATGCCACAAACTGCTATTCTTCCCTAATTTTGTCATGTTTTCGTGTGGTTGCATTACTTCAATTACATTGATTTCATCTACATCACTTGTAAGACTCAAATTTTCTTGTTAAAGAATAGTAATTATCGCACGTTATACTTTTATAATTGCTGTTTTTCCAAGTCTATCTGCTTTTTCAGGTTTTCCTTTTCTTGGATCATAGTCTGCAGTTGTTCACTGAGACCTCGGAGTTCCTCTTCATTTGCTTCCATGTTTTCATTTTATAATCTGAATGTAGATAATTCACTTTGCAACAAATTCCTTTTCCTTTTGTATCCTTGTAATAATTTCCTCCATTTTCCAACTCACTGTTGTTCTTGTCGGGTACTTCTATTTGTTGTTGGAGTTCTGCACATTTACCCTGGGCTTCAACCATAAAATCTGAGGATTTTCCTTAAATTCTGAAATATTTCTTAAATTCTTGACCATTTGCGATAAATATACTGCCATTAAGATTCCATCTCCCCTGCCTGTGAACTGTTGGATCCTCCATTCAGCGTTTGCCATAGTTGGATGCATCAGCAAGGGAGATGAGGCTGAGTACAGGGCTACGGTAGGAAACTTTGTCACATGGTGTGAGCAGAATTATCTGCAGCTTAATGTGAAAAAGACTAAGGAGCTGGTGGTAGACCTGAGGAGAGCTAAGGTACCGGTAACCCCTGTTTCCATCCAGGGGGTCAGTGTGGACATGGTGGAGGATTACAAATACCTGGAAATACGAATTGACAATAAACTGGACTGGTCAAAGAACACTGAGGCTGTCTACAAGAAGGGTCAGAGCCGTCTCTATCTCCTGAGGAGACTGAGGTCCTTTAACATCTGCCGGACGAGGCTGAGGATGTTCTACGAGTCTGTGGTGGCCAGTGCTATCATGTTTGCTGTTGTGTGCTGGGGCAGCAGGCTGAGGGTAGCAGGCACCAACAGAATCAACAAACTCATTCGTAAGGCCAGTGATGTTGTGGGGATGGAACTGGACTCTCTCACGGTGGTGTCTGAATGCTGTCTAAGTTGCATGCCATCTTGGTCAATGTCTCCCATCCACTACATAATGTACTGGGTGGGCACAGGAGTACATTCAGCCAAAGACTCATTCCGCCGAGATGCAGCACAGAGCGTCATAGGAAGTCATTCCTTCCTGTGGCCATCAAACTTTACAACTCCTCCCTTGGAGGGTCAGACACCTTGAGCCAATAGGCTGGTCCTGGACTTATTTCATAATTTACTGGCATAATTTACATATTACTATTTAACTATTTATGGTTCTATTACTATTTATTATTTATGGTGCAACTGTAACGAAAACCAATTTCCCCCGGGATCAATAAAGTATGACTATGACTATGAATATGACTATTCTTTGACTTCTTCCCACTTAATCCCTTTAATACCAAGATACTTTTCTGCAGACTTGACAATAATTTTAATTTTCTCAGTTCTTTTGCTTGTTTGCTCTGAACAATTAATTGCATCCACCATAAAAAGCATGAAATCCTTTCTACTCATTAATAGTGTATCCTTATTTTTCATATTACAGCTCCCACAATTCTCCAGTTTATTATTCCCTGTATTTGTTTGCTTGACAGCATTTTTTCCATCAAATTCTTTCACTGCCTCTGCATAACAGATTCCTTGAGTTACTTTTACATATTGTATCTCAGCCGCCTTCTTGCTATAAATTCACCCTCGATAAGCTGCGCTGTGTTCCTCGCCACAATTGCAGCATTTCGGCCTAGCTCCCATTTCATATTTCCCATATTCATGTTCTCCAGCGCATCTCCCACATCTTTGTTTTCCTCTGTAGACCGCCACAATGTGTCCGAATTTCTGAGATTTATAGCATCTTAAAGGCGGTGGTATATATATTCTAACCGCATAACACATATACCCTAAGTAAACGTTAGTTGGCAATCTCTCTTCATCAAAGTTAATCATTACCGATAAACTATCACACTTTTTCCCATTTCTTGTAACTTTCAAACGTTTGGCCCCAATAATTTTTGCTCCTTTTATGTTCTGTTTAATCTCATCCATAGTAACTTTTGCTGGTAGTCCCGAAATAACTCCTCTGGTCCACTTTCTATTGTTGGGTATTGAGCAATGTACTTCTTTGCCGTTTATTTTACATAACCTTATCACTTTACCTTGCTGAGCACTATCCCAACAAATCACAGATAGCGATCCATTTGGTAAAATCTTTGCTCCTTTAATCTTGCCTATAATTTTGTTGAGCATCTTCGTCAAACGAATCGGGTTCCAATCACCAAAAGACGCCCCGTCCTCACTTAGTTTTATAATTGCTTTAATCTCATCCTCTTTCCATTGTTTTGCTGTCCTGTTTTGCTCATCTGCCGACTCCTCAGAGTTTGATATCCTATAGCTCTGCTTTCTTTTCTCCCTGTTTCCGTTCTGTTCCTCTTTCCCGCCGACCTCCATCTCTAGTTCACTTCCACTCTCGCCAAAAACTTCCTTCAACACCTTGGCTCTTTCCTTGATGTTCTCTCTCTCCGCCATTTTCCAGTCACAACTCGACTCCTGGATCAGCCTGTCTCTCCAAACCCCATTTCTTTATCCCTGTTAAATTTGCGAATAGTCAAGTCAAGTTTATTCCCATTTAACTATATACATGTATATAACGTATAGAAATGAGACAACGTTTCTTTGAAGCAGCACAGTAGTACACATAACACACATAGCACACGGTAACTTAAGGATAAAATCTACAGATGAATCATGCATAAATGACAAACTGATGTGCATCAATTTTAAATAATGAAAGTTACAGAACAGATTAACCAGAGACATTTTGAATACAATGCAGCAGGGAGTTCAGAAGCCTAATGGCCTGGGGGAAGAAACTGTTTCTCATTCTGACTGTTCTTGTGTTTATGCAGCGTAGTTTCCTGCCTGATGGTAAAAAGTCAAAAAGGAGGCTGGATGGTTAATAATACTAAGGGTCCTGTGTACGCAAATCTCCTGATAAATGGCCCTGATGCATGGTAGGGAGACCCCACACTGTTCTCACAGTCCTTTGTAGGGACTTTGGGTCCAATGCTCGAGTGCTCCCACACCAAATGGAGATGCAACTTGTCAGGATGCTCTCAATGGTGCTTCTGTAAAATGCAGTTAAGATGGGGGGTGGGAGCCATGCTTGGATGTCTTCAGGGATGTCTGACTTGCCTAGCAGGACATTCAGTACTATTTAACAATATCCATAGTGGACAGCTAGTGGCAGAAATGGCCCAACAGAGAAAACAAGTTACCTCAAGGTGGCTAAAAAATTAACACTGATGTGCTTAGATGGAAGATATTTGTTTCTCAGGCTTGCATTGAGCCTCGTTGAATAGTGCAGAAGGCCAAAAGTTGGCCAGAGACCAGAAGGCCATGAGGTATAAGAGCAGAATTAGGCCATTCAGCCCATCGAGTCTGCTCCACCATTCAATCATAGCTGATTTATTTTCGCTCTTAACACCGTTGTCCTGCCTTTACCCATACATTCTTACTAATTATGTACTTATCAGAATCAGGTTTAATATCACTGGCATATGTCATGAAATTTGTGACAGCAGTACAGTGCAATACATAATAAAAATACTATAAATTATATCATAAATTAAATTAGCACAAAAAGAGAGAGTGGAAAAATAGGGAGATAGTGTAAATTCAGAAATCCGATGGCAGAGGGGAAGAAGCTGTTCCTAAAGTGTTGAGTGTGTGTCTTCACGCTCTTGTGCCTCTTCCTTGATGGCAGCAATGAGAAGAAGATGTCCTGGTTGATGGGGTTCCTTAATGATGGATGCCAACTTTTTGAGGCATTGCCTTTTGAGGATGTCATCAATGCTGGGGAGGCTAATGGAGCTGGCTGATTTTGGAATTTTCTGCAGTGGGCTTCTTTTCTGATCCTGTGCAATGGTCACTCCATTCCAGATGGTGATGCAACCAGTTAGAATGCTCTCCACATACATTTGCCAGTCTTTGGTGATATACTGAATCTCCTCAAACCCCAAATGAAGTAGCTGTCATGCCTTTTTTGTAATTGCATTAACATGTTGAGTCTAGGATAGATCTTCAGAGATGTTGACACCCAGGAACTTGAAACTGCTCTCTTTTTCCACTTCTGGTGACGACTGGTGTGGGTTCCCTTGACTTCCCCTTCCTGAAATCCACAGTCAGTTCCTTAATCTTACCGACATTGAGTACAAGGCTGTTATTGGTGACACCACTCAGCCTAGCTGATCTATCGTACTCCTCATCACCATCTGAAATTCTGCCAACAATACTTGAGTCATTGGCAATGATGCAATGACTTGGTCTCCACAGCTGTCCGTGGCAATAAATTCCACAGTTTCACCATCTGCTGGCTAAAAGAAAATCCTCCTCATAACTTTTGTAAAGGGATGTTATTCTATTCTGAGGCAGTGTTCTCTGCTCCTAGAGTCTCCCACTATTGGACACATCACCTTGACTTCCACTTTATCCAGGCCTTTCAGTATTCCGTAGGTTTCAATGAGATTTCCCCGCATTCTTCTGAACTCCATCAAATGCTCCTCATACATTAAGTTTCATTCCTGAGATTATTCTTGTGAACCTCGGCCGGACCCTCTCCAATGAGCACATCCTTTGTTAGATTTGGACTCAGAATCAGAATCAGGTTTAATATCACTGGCAAATGTCGTGAAATTTGTTAACTTAGCGGCAGCTGTACAATGAAAT
Source organism: Mobula birostris (assembly GCF_030028105.1). Classification (NCBI taxonomy): domain Eukaryota; kingdom Metazoa; phylum Chordata; class Chondrichthyes; order Myliobatiformes; family Myliobatidae; genus Mobula; species Mobula birostris. The sequence continues at coordinate 121,677,459 of NC_092379.1, read as the reverse complement.
AGATTATAAACATCGAGAAAAAAATCAATGAATGACAGTAAGTATATACACTGCCTATAGAAAGCATTCACACCACCCCCCCCCAGAAGTTTTCATGTTTTATTGTTTTACAGCATTGAATCACAGTGGATTTGATTTGTCTTTTTTGACACTGATCAACAGAAAAGACCTTTCTGTCAAATTTCGTGTCAAAATTAATTTCTACAAATTGGTTTAAATTTATTACAATTATGAAACACAAAATAATTGATTGCGTAAGTATTCACACCCTTTCAGTATTTAGCAGATGCACCTTTGGCAGAAATTACAGCCTTGAGTCTGTGTGGATAGCTGTCTAATAGTTTGCACAACTGCAGTTATTTCCAGTTCTTCTTTACAAAATTGCTCAAGCTCTGTCAGATTGCATGGGGATTGTGACTGAACAGCCCTTTTCAAGTTCAGCCACAAATTCTCAATTTGATTGAGGACTGGACTCTGACTTGGCCACTCCAGGACATAAACTTTCTTGTTTTTAAGCCATTCCTGTGTAGCTTTGGCTTTATGCCTAGGGTCACATCAAGTTCTTGGAGCGCTTCCACATAAGCTGCCTCCAGCGCATCCTGGGAATTACCTGGCGTGAGCGGGTGCCTCACACTGAAATACTTGGAAAGACCAACTGCAGGAGTGTTGAGGCCATGATCACCCAGCATCAGCTGCAGTGGCTGGGGCACGTGATAAGGATGCCCCCATGTCGGCTACCCCGCAGAGTGTTATACGGCCAGCTACATCATGGTCGACGCTCAGCTGGAGGGCCAAAGAAGCGCTGCAAGGATCAGATGAAGAATGCTTTAAGGAAGTGCAAGATCAGACCCGAGGACCTGGAGGATGTTGCTGCTGACCGTACCACTTGGTGACAGCTGCATAGGGATGGGGTTAGTATTCTGGAGATGGAAAGAACAACCAGAAGACAGCAGAAGAGAGCCAGGAGAAATGCGGCCATGGTTGCCACCACTACCACTTATACATGTCCCACCTGCAATAGAGCTTGTGGGTCCAGGATAGGACTGTATAGTCATCAAAGATCTCACCGTTAAAGGAGTGGACGTCGTTATTGGATTTCGATGGACAACCAAAGAGAGAGAGAAGATGCTTAGGGTCATTGTCTTGCTGAAAAACAAATCCTCTCCCAAGTTGCAGTTCTCTTGCAGACGGCATCAGAATTTCCCTGTATTTTGCTGTATTCATTTTACCCTGTACCTTCACAAGCTTTCCAGGGCCTGCTGCAGTGAAGCATCCCACAGCATGATGCAGCCACAACCATGCTTCACAGTAGGGATGGTGTGTTTTTGATGATGTGCTGTGTTTGGCTTACATCAAACATAGCATTTAGTCTGATGGCCAAAAAGCTCAATTTTGGTTTCATCAGACCATAGAACCTTCTTCCAGTTGATTTCAGGCTCTCCCACATGCCTCCTGGCCAACTCTAGCCGAGATTACATGTGAGTTTTTTCAATATTGGCTTTCTCTTTCTCACTCTTCTATAAAGCTGCAACTGGTGAAGCACTGGGACAATAGTTGTTGTATGCTCAGTCTCTCCCATCTGCTCACAGGTCTCCAAAAACAGATCTCCATTTAACTAATTATGTGACTTCTAAAACTGACTGGCTGCACCAGTGATGATTTGCTGTGTCATTTTAAAGGGGGTAAATATGTATGCAATCGATTATTTTGAGTTTTATATTCGTAATTAATTTAGATCTCTTTGTAGAGATCAGTTTTCACTTTGACATGTAAGTCTTTTTCTGCTGATCAGTGTCAAAAAAGCCGATTTAAATATATTGTGATTTAATGTTGTAAAACAACAATAAAACATGAAAACTTCCTGGGGGGGGAGGGTGAATATTTTTTTAAAGGCACTGTACATGCATATTAAATAGTTAAACTAAAAATAATGCAAATACAGGAATAATTAAAAAAGTGAGGTAGTGTTCATGGACTCGAGGTCCATTTAAAAATCGTACAGCAGAGGAGGTGAAGCTGTTTCTCAATTGCTGAGTGTGTATCTTCAGACTTCTGTAGCTCCTTCCTGACAGTAACAAAAAGGAGAGGGCATGTCCTGGGTGATGGGAACTCTAAATGCCCAGAGAAAGTGGAATGGTGATTTTAAGTGGCATAGGCAGCAGAAAACTCCAAACCCTGAACTTGACTGCTCTACCGAGCAATCACCTAACCAGTGTCTGCTGTCTCCAGTGATGAGGAGAGCACATTGTGAACATCCACTGCAGCTATGTTTTCAAAACCCATTCGAGCAAAGAACAAAGTCAGATAAACATTCTAATGCAAAGTAGACGGAATAGGGTTGCAGCTGGAGGTGATTCATGAGCATTAATATTTAATATTTCACAAAGAATGGTGCAATGCAGATAATATCATGTGAGTTGTAAGTTGGCGCATTGGCCGTCCACATACTGTAATCAGTCCTTTCATGAATTATCAAAGGAATGCATGATAAGGAAGTTAAGCTAATTCTTCAAACACTGAGTACTTTCTTCTTCAATATGTTCACACACTGCTGATTATGATGACAACGTTCAGTTGGATTATGTCTTAGGATCTTTAAATATGTTTACAATTTATGGTCATCGTTGTGCCTGTGCACAACTACACATCAATTAAGTAAAAGCTCGCATGTGCGAGATGGCTTTCACTGGTGTATTTGTATTCACATTGCACTGAGAGAGAGAGAGAGACCAATGCACATGCATAGACAACAGATCCATATGGAGTTCTAAAGGGAGGGGGGTGGTCATTGCTCTAAAAGAAATAGATCCATACATTACACTTCCTCCCCCTTTCTAGTAATGAAACATAAAACTGTATATGTACAAGGCATTAAATTTCCTTTTCACAACCCATATCCCAAATAAACATGGTTTCACAATAACAGTCCATAACTAACTTCATAGTTCTAAAGGTTCAGTCTTTTGGGTGGCACTATGTTTCTTTCAGGATAGCTCCTTTGGACCTCTCGTATGGCATCAGGTTTGGCAGGTATCTTGTTAACGATAATGTTCTCATTGTGCCGCTGGACCTGTGAAGCGCCATCAGGTTTGGTGGGTGTCTTGTCTAAGACCATGTTCTTGGTTTCCCGCGTCATGTTGCTGTCAGTGACATCATCACCAAGAGGCAAGTCCAATCACTGTAGTGTGTCGGTCTGGTTGGATGTGGTCGACTCAGGTGTGTCCTTCAGCTGAGCATCCAGTATCTGGTCCATGTGACATCTCCATGTCTGATCTCCAAAATCCACTGTGTATATCAGTGGTCCAGTCCTTGTAGCTATCCTATTGGGTGTCCATTTGTCTTCTCGGTAATCACACACTAGGACTTTCTGTCCAATCTCAAGGCTCTTTGCTGCTCACTTGGCAACTGGCTTGACTGTTTATTCTGCGCTTTCCTCCGTAGATCCGGTTTCAAGAGGTCCATGTGAGATCTCAGATTCCTGCTCATGAACAGCATTGCAGGTGCTTGATTTATTGTCGCATGAACAGAGTTCTGATACACAAAGAGGAAGTTGTCCACCTTGTGCTGTAGAGAAATGTCCTCCTTGTTCATCGCTTTACTAGACTTCTTGAGGGTTTGGATAAACCTTTCAGTTAACCCATTCGTTGCTGGGTGATGAGGAGCTGACTTGAAATGTCTGATGCCATTTTCCTTCATGAACAGTCAGAATTCTTCTGACATGTATTATGGTCCATTGTCACTTACAATTTGTTCTGGTAAGCCATTTCTGGCAAAGATGGTCCTCAGAGTGGAGACAGTGGTTGACTTCATTGGTGTAACCTCTGGCCATTTTAAATAAGCATCGATAGCAATCAGAAATGTGCAGTTTTTGCCATGGTGATGCCAGTCACTCCCACGGATGCAATATTGCTTATGGCAGTGCATTTTGAACTTCTTGGTATCTCAAACAGCGTTTGGCCAAGCTTTCAATCTGTTTATCTATTCCTGGCCACTGCACATAGTTCCGGTGAGCCTCTTCATTTTGACTGTACCCAGGTTTCCTTCATGCAGATTCTCTAACATTCTGCTGCACAGTTTAGAGGGAAACACAACACGAGATCCACACATCAGCGTTCTTTGATAGACTGACAGTTGGTCTCATCTCGCTGAGAACTCTGGAAACATAGGGCTACCATGAGCTGGCCATCCTTGCATGGTGATGTCATAGACTTTTGACAATATCAGGTCATTCCTTGTTTCTCTTTGTATTTCAGAATTTGTTACTGGCAACTGGTCCACCAATGCAGTGTGGAACATATCTGCTGGGTCACAGTGTGAAGACTTTTCTTCTTCAGTTGCCAGCAGTGGAAGACGTAACAAGCCATCAGCATTGCTGTGTTGTTTGGTGCCCTTGAACTCTATGTCATAAGAGTGGGCTCCTAGGAAATTGTGCCCAACGTTGTAACCGGGTAGCAGTCATCACTGGAATTCTCTTCCTGGGATTGAAAATAGACACGAGGGACTGGTGATGTGTCACTAGTGTAAATTTTTCTCCATAGAGGTAACGTAGGTGGAACTTCTTTACTCCCCATACTGGACTTAGGGCTTCTTCAGTCGATCTGTGCGTAGTTGCGTTCTGAACTCGTCAGTGATCTTGAAGCAAAAGCATTTGGGCACTCAGACCCATCTTTCACAGTGTGTGACAAAATGGCTCCAATGCCATAAGGGGGCATATTGCATGCCAGTCTGATGGGCAGAGATCGGTCATAATGGGTTATCAGTTCATCGGATGTTATTTGTCTCTGTTTCCTTGAAAGCTCTTTCTCATTGCTCTGACCATTCCCACTTTGCTCACGTCTATAGCAATGCATTCAATGGTCCACCACACATCAAACAGCTGAGTAAGATAATAATTTATCTTATAAAAATATTCACAATGGAATTCTCCAGATATCTTTCCCAACTTTCCCTTAAAGTGAAGAGTCAATAAAACAAAAACAGTTCAAGTTGTTATATTGCAAATGATGAGTGTCTCCAGGACCCTACACAACAAGAAAGATGTGCTTTCATTGGAGAGGGAATTAAACTTAAAGGGTCTAAAATTATGAGTGGCTTAAAGAGAATGAATAGGCACAACTTAATGATCTTGTCAGAGGGGTCAAAAACCAGGGACCATAGATTTGAAATAATTGGAGAAGTATTAGAGAAAAATGAAGACAATTTATTTTCGCTGGAAAATTTCTAGGGAGCTGAATCTCACTGCTTGAAAGGGTGTTGAAAGCCCAACCTTATTGTGTTCAAAGCACTCTTGAAGAGCTGTAACCAAGGCCACAGATAATGTGGAAAGGTAGGTTTCATCACAATGGGCTGATTAACCTCCTTTGTGCCAGGTGTTTCAATGAAATGCTCAAATGTTTACCCAAATTTTTCTTTTATGCTACGTGAACAGATCTCCTGTATTTGCTGGTGACTTCTACTTTACTACTCCTGGCACAAACTCTATTCATATTACAATGAGCTATTTGCCACAAAATATTGGTGTGCTATGTGAGCATTGATAGTTTCACACTGCAGCAGTAAAACACCTTGCAAGTTTTGGTTCAGATATATCCCGAGACCAGAGAACATTTAGAAATTAGCACAGAAATGTTGAAAGGGAAATTTCCAGGTGCAGTGAAAACAGTTATGAGCATTCATTAACCCAGATTTCATCAGTTTGCATGAAAAAATAGTTGATTCTGTGGGATGAATGAGGAAGATGTTAGGTTGAATCGGAGGTCCAGAAGTCGCGGCCCACTAGGTGGAGGCGAGTGTTTGGTTTGCTGTTGTTGTTCTGTTGCTCGTTGTGTTCTGTGTTCTGTCGAGTATTATGGGCATCGTGGATTTCTCCTTCTGGTGGCATGAATATCGATATCTGCTTCTGGCAAACAAATTTAACCACTCCCCTCCTCCTCTATTCTCCCCTCAGACTTTTTACCTCTTCTCACCGGCCTATTACTCCTCCCTGGGTCCCCTCCACCTTCCCTTTCTCCCATGGTCCACTCTCCTCTCCTATCAGTTTCCTTCTTCTCCAGCCATTGACCTTTCCTCCCCACCTGGTTTCATGCATCATCTTCCATCTAGGCTCCTTCTCCCACCCCCGCCCCGCCATTTTTATTTTGGTATCTCCTCCTTCATTCTTAATCCTGAAGAAGTCGACTATCTATTCATTTCCTTCATTTCCATAGGTGCTGCCTGACCTGCTGAGTTGCTCCAGTACTGTGTGTGTGTGTGTGTGTGTGTGTGTGTGTGTGTTGCTTTAGATTTCCAGCTTCTGCAGACTTTCTCATGTTTTGGCACCAGAATGTGAGGCATTACTTGCAGGTTGCCCCAGCACAACCTCGGGTGTGTTGGTTGTGAATGCAAACAATGCTTTTCACCATATGTTTTGATGCATGCATAAAATATAAACGTGAATCTTGAAAGGCTCGTTGCATTTTGGCCTAGTGAAAGGTGAATGAAAGTAATTAAACTGGCCAAGCACAAAAACAAAATAGATCAGCAAGACATCTGCAACTTGTTATAATTGGAGCTTTCCACTTGGAGGGAATGCGCGCTTAGAAAATCAGTACTTAAATTATTTAAAGAAAGTTGCCAGTTGGTCAACACCTGCTTTCAATATGCTTTTTATCTTGTTCCCTCAGAGCTCTTAGATAGTTAAGTGACCATTGAATACCACCTTGTGCAGCCCTCTCTGTTTTTATTAAATTCCTAAATCTGTTGTTAATCATCTGTATATTCTTCAGTGAGACTTTTAATTAGCAACAGCAGTTATCCTGGCTTTTTCCAGCAGAAATGATTTGATTGCAATCAGTGATCTGCATTAGGGCTTCAGGGAGAGAAGATGATACAGAGCACTATTTATTAGACGTTAAGAGCACACGACATATGAACAAAATTAGGCCATTCAGTCTACCATTCCACCTACTCTGCCACTCCATCATGGCTGATTTATTATCCTTCTCAACCCATTCTCCTGCTTTCCCCCTGTAACATCTGATGCTTTTACTTATCAGGAACCTATCAACCTGCATTTTAAATATACCCAGTCACTTGGCCTCCACAGTGTCTCTGACAATGAATCCCACAGATTCACCATTCTATCACTATAGGAATTCCTCTTCATCTTCTATCTCTCATAGAAGGAATGTCCTTGTATTCTGAGGCTGTGCCTTCTGCTCCTGGACTCCCCGACTATAGGAAACATCCCCTCTATGCCCACTCTATCTAGGCCTTTCCATATTCACCCTCATCATTCCCCCTCATTCTTCTAAACTCAAGCAAGTACAGGCCCAGAGCCATCAAATGCTGTTCATATTTTAACTTCCATTGCCGGGACCATTCTCGTGAACCTCCTCTCCAATGACTGCACATCCTTTCTTAGATAAATGGCCCAAGACTGCACACAATACTCCAAGTGCGGTCTGACCAATGCCTTTTAAAGCCTCAGCTTAACCTTTGATTTTATATTCTAGTCCTCTCGAAAAGAATGTCATCATTGCATAGAAACATAGAAAACCTACAGCACAATACAGGCCCTTTGGCCCACAAAGCTGTGCCGAACATGTACTTTAGAAATTACCTAGGGTTACCCATAGCCCTCTATTTTTCTAAGCTCCATGTACCTAATCAGGAGTCTCTTAAAAGACCCTATTGTATCCGCCTCCACCACCGTCACCAGCAGCCCATTCCACACACTCACCACTCTCTGCGTAAAAAAAACCCAACTTACCCTGACATCTCCTCTGTACCTACTTCCAAGCACCTTAAAACTGTGCCCTCTTGTGTTAGCCATTTCAGCCCTGGGAAAAAGCCTCTGACTATCCACACAATCAATGCCTTTCATCATCTTATACACTTAATTGCATTTGCCTTGCTCACCACTGCCTTCACCTGCAAACTAACCTTAAAGGAATCCTGTACGAAGACTCCCAAGACACTTTGCACTTCTAATTTCTGAATTTTCTCTCTGTTTAGAAAATAATGTATGCCTTTATTCTTTGTATCAAAGATCATGACTATACACTTCCTGACATGGTATTCCATTGCATATCCTTTGCCCATTCTCCTCATCTGTCTAAGTCCTTCTGCTGACTCTCTGTTTCCTCAACACCACCTTTCCTTCCACCTATCTTAATATCATCAGCAAACTTGTCTAAAAAGCTATCCATTCTGTCATCTAAATCATTGACATTTAACAGGAAAAGAAATGGGCCCTAGACCAACCCCTGTGGAACACCACTAGTCTCCAGCAGCCAATCAGAAAAGGCCCCCTTTATTCCCACTCTTTGGCTTCTGCCAATCAGCCAGTCTTCTATCCATGCTAGTATCTTTCCTGTAATATCATGAGCACTTACTTGTAAAGCAGCCTCTTGTATAGCATCTTGTCAAAGGGCTTCTGAGATTTCTAAGGATACTACATCCACTGATTCTCTTTTGTCTATCCTACATGTTATTTCCTCAAAGAATTCCAACAGATTTGTCAGTCAAGACTTTCCCTTAAGGAAACCATGCTGACCTCTGCCTATATTATCATGTACCTCCAAAAACCCTGAAACTTCACTGTTAATACTGGACTCCAACATCTTGCCAGCCACTGAAGTCAGGCTAACTTAAGTCTATACTGGCCTTTCTGTCTTTTGTCTCCCAACCATTCTTAAAAAGTGGACTGACATTTGCAGTTTTCCAATCTTCCAGAATCTAATGGTTCTTGAAAGACCGCTGGTAATGCTTCCACAAGCTCTTTAGCTACCTCTTTTAGAATCCTGATCTTTAGTTCATCTGGTCCAAGTGACCTTTCAGCTTCCCATGTACCTTCTCCTTAATAACAGCAACCACTCTCACTAAAGACCGCTGGCATTCTGGTATTATAAGATTATACTTGTAGATATGGGACTGAGCTAAGCTATCAGGTGTACATGGATTCTCATCACATGCAGAGTGTAGGATTAATCAGGTTGTGGCCATCAAGGTATCCATTGCAGAAGCAGATCTAAAGAGTAGCATTGTCCTACCTGAAATAATAATACTCATTGGTTCAACAGGGCTATCACAGGGGAGCCATTCTGAGGTCTGCCATTGAAGAGCCGTGGCCTGACATTATTCAGATTCAAAATGTATTCAGCTGGTAGTTATTGCATTAACCAGTTGACCTGTTTTGGTTAAAACAAGTCAGTGAAGTATTCTGCTACATCACTGAATCAATCCAGAACAATTGATTCCAAGCAACTCAGAGTGATAAATCACAAACAAGAAAAAACCTGCAAATGCTGGAAATCCAAGCAACACACACAAAATGCTGGAGGAGCTCAGCAGGTCAGGCAGCATCTATGGAAAAGAGTAAACAGTGAGAGAGGGAAATAGGAATGGGAAATGGTGAAGGGAGAGGGGCATTACCGGAAAAAGCAGGATCTCCTGGTGGTCACCTATTTTAATTCCACTTCCCATTACCATTCCAACATGTCAGTCCACGGCCTCCTCTACTGCCGCGATGAGGCCACACTCAGGCTCGAGGAGCAGCACCTTGTATTCCGTCTGGGTAGCCTCTAGCCTGATAGCATGAACATCGATTTCTCGAACTTTCAGTAATGCCCCTCCTCTTCACCATTCTCCATTCCCATTTCCCTCTCTCACCTGCCCATCACCTTCTGGTGCTCCTCCCCCTTTCCTTTCCTCCATGGCCTTCTGCCCTCTCCAATCAAATTCCCCCTTCCCCAGCCCTTTATCTTTCTCACCAATCGACTTACCAGCTCTTTATTTCACTGCCCCCCACCACCTCCCAGTTTCACTTACTCCGACTACCTTGTATTTCTTCCTCCCCTCCCCCCACTTTCTTGCTCTGACTACTTATCTTTTTTTCCTCCAGTCCTTATGAAGGGGCTCGACCCAAAATATTGTCTGTTTACTCTTTTCCATAGATGCCGCCTGGCCTGCCGAGTTCCTCCAGCATTTTGTCAGTGTGATAAGTGATATTTATTTTTTAAAATCTGGCTTCTTTCATTCTCACAGAAAGGTTTTTATTCCCTCGCCTGGAAATACTGACAGTCAGATTCTATACTGTAGTGGCAATGTACTTGGTGGGTCAATGGACTCATAATTCACCTGCTTTGTTGAAACACCAATGTTGTACATCAAGATTTATGGAGCAAAGAAGGAAACAAAGGGTTTATTGAAAAGCAAAGTTGTATTCATAACATTTAGAGCATTGTGCCAACCTGTTAGATGGGTATCCGCCCTATGCCTGATCATATTTGCAATGGGCTAGAACCGAACAGCTGCTGGCTGTTCAAGATCTAATCCAGGGATTTAAGAAGTGACAACAACTAGAATTTTTATTCTCTGATGATCCACCTTTACCTGAAATAAGAGGGTACAATACTTTAACTAATGTCTGACACAACAACCTCCCATACCCTGTCTCTCTTTCTGTCATGTTTGACCCCACATTTCGTAGATTCTTTGATGGTTAATCCAACAATCCAGAGACTAGCAGCTTCTGCAGCTCACCTTTATGGTAAATCTGTCAAAGTCTTCTGTTCACTGAGCAGATCACTCTCTCCTGATGAGAATGTCTCCATGCCATGAAGCCATCCTGTTAAGGCCATAATCATCAGATTTCCCTTTGATCTCTGAATAAAGTTTTGGCTACGCAACAGCTCTTGTGTCTTTTCATGCTCTCAATCCTGCATGATACTTCACCAGTGTGTAGGAACTCATCTCACATGTAATTCATCTATGTCTATCTTGTGTCAGTCTTGCATTGCCTTGGTGCGATTTTAGTAGATCGCTGCTTTGCAATTTGATTCCACACCAGGTAAGAAAATCCATCAGGTGAATCTACATATCTGACTTTACTCATCCATTCTCTCTCCATTATCACATCATTGTTAATGAATGAACTAACCTGTTCATTGTCATGAAGGAACTCCCATTCTGTTGGATCATTGACTGCTGTCACCCCAAGGAGACTTCATGGAAATTATCATTTTTCTTAAGAGTTTATGAATGGCCAGTAACAATCAAAGGTTCAAAAAGATTCAAAGTAAATTTATTGTCAAAATACATATACAAGAAAGGACCTTGTACTTTCCCGGTGTTAATGACGAATAAACTCTTCTTGGGCTTCCAGCCGGGTACAGATATCAATTCTAACTGACGTTTCGATGATAAAATACGTATATGTCACCATATACGACCCTGAGATTCATTTCCTTTCAGGCATTCACAGTAAATGCAAAGAAACACAACAGAATCAATGAAAAACTGCACGCAAGGATGGACCAAAGAACCATTGTGCAAAATACAACAAATTGTACAAATACAAAGAAGAAAGAAAAAAAGCAGAATAATAAATAAATAAATACATACATACATATTGAGAAATAAGCTGTACAGCCCAAGAAAGTGAGTCCATAGGTTGTAGAATCGTTTCACTGTTGGGACGAGCAAAGTTTTCCCCTCAGATTCAAGAATTTAAGCATTCATATTTCCAGAAGCACTGGGGAATGAACGTAGACCTGTTGGAGTGAATATTGTTATTTTTCAGTGAACTTAAGAGTCGTGTGAACAGCCAAGCCATAGGGTGTATGGAAGAAATCATTTAGTTAAACTTCATTAAATATGTGTCGGCCTTTCTTGTTTCTTTTTCAGCTCGCTGTTCTTTAGAAGATCATTACAGAGACCCATGGGTCTTCACAGCATGTTGGGTCTTAAATTTAGTCTGCTTGTGCATGCTATATATGGCCAACAACGTTGCATTTACCATACAGTTGTCAGGACCCTTTTCTTTGGATACTATCATATTTCCTATAGGCTTGGCTACAAATCCATGATTGAAGTTACAGGTACTGTAGTTTTGAAAAGCTAAATATGGGGCTCTTTACTGTCAGGAATATTGAATGTCTGAATTCGATTTCTTGCAATGCTGTGCTTTTTTTTTGTGCCTGGAATGAAAACGATTTTGTATCTAGTGACAGAGATGTTGTTTTCAATGAAAACATTTATTTCTCCTTTTAACTGACATCATTGATTTGCATAAAGAATTTGATGCTTAGGCATGGACAGCTGAAGACAAGGCTGCTAATTTTATCAGGGAAGAACAACAGACCAGAATTCAAATTGATATCCACACTCCTGGAATAGCTTCTTCCCCAACATCATCCGATTGCTGAATGGTCCAAGAACCCATGAACACTACCTCATAATTTCTTTTTTGCACTATTTATTTAGTTTTCCAACTTTGTAACTTAGCTTTTTTTGGCTTGTACTGTACTACTGCCGCAAAACAACAAATTTCATGTCATATAAGACAATGATAATAAACGTGATTCTGATTCTAAAATAAGAATATTGAGCTAAGTCCCAATATAAATAAGGCTTGTTTGGGTTTGAACATTAGCAGTAAATGTTTGGATGAGTTCAAATTGATTGATAGTCAATATGTAGTGCAGCCAAAAGAGTATTGAGAAATTTGAGACTGGTGCTAACATGGCTGAGGATTTCAACCTAATGTTACATTCTTCATTCCTTTCATACCATGAGTTGAGACCAGGTTTCCATGTTTTGCATCTCAACCAACTCAAAAGGAAAACCATGGTGTTTGATGTAACTAAAACTAGAGAAAGATGCAAAATTCCCCTTCTCCCAATAAAACCTTGGGTAAAGACTTTTTTTCCTGAACTTGGAACCGTTACCCAGACTAAGAAGAAAACTTTTCAAGCTCTGTCACAGAGTGCCTTTGATTGTATGAGGAGATTAATAATATCATAACAGACACACAATCATTCTGGCTTTCTAATGAAATTCAAAGTTCAGAATTCAAAATTGGCAAATGTAATGAGTAATCTGGTGAAAGTGAGTTCAAATCCCAATGTGGTTGTTTGAATAATTGAATAAGTTTTGTTTATAAAATCTGGAAATGCAAAGCTGATATTAATAAAGGTGACCACAATGCTGCCAGATATGGAGAGTTATTTCCTTAAATGTTTAAGTAAAGGAAACCTGTTTTTCCTGATTTGGCCCAGATGTGACACAAGTCTCTTACTAGAATTATTGTCTTGACGTCATCCATTATAATGAAAAGTCATCCTCCTGAAACATTAACTGTATATTTCCACAGACCCAGTGTCACCTGTGAATATTTCTTACTTTTAAAAAAATGCAGATTTTTGCTTTGTGATTAAATTTCAACTTCCTGCTAAAGAGGCCTGATCCATCACCTTGTTATTTCGGACTCTAAAGGAAAGAACTACTGTACCACCATCTTCTCAAAAGCAATGAGGAAGGAGCAATAAATACTGAACATGCAAGAGACACCCACATCCTAAGCATTTTGTATTTTTAAAGAGGAAATGTGTGTTTCCTCATTATCTCCAAGAATAAATCGCCTTTTGCAAGTTCTGCATGATCACCATGCATAACACATGGAATGTATTCCTATACTCTACAAGTTATATTTTGGCAATACATCTTAGATTATACTTAACAACAAGATGTGGTTACTGCTGTTGACAGCATCCTTTATTTTCTTTGTTAATGTAGTAATAAAGGCATTTAATATTTTAATTTAGAGATACAATATGGTAACAGGCCCTTCCGGCCCAACAAGCCTATGCTGCCCTAATACACCCATGTGGCCAATTAAACTATTAACCCGTACATCTTTGAAATGTGAGAGGAAACTGAAGCACTGGAGGAAACCCAACAATCATTGGGAGAACGTACAGACTCCTTATAGACAGCGGCAGAATTGAACCAAGTTCACTGAAGCTGTAAGAATGAAAGGACTTAACTTAAGGAGTTATATGTTTCATCACCAACCTCTCAAAATAGTGGACGTAAGTGCTACTGGATGATCATTATTGATGCAAGTTAGCACATTCTTCTCAGGCAGCTCTATAATTGAAGGCTGTTTGAAGCAGTCTACCTCAGACTACCTCAGGAGTGAAAAGTCAAAGGTATCGGTGAACACAGGGGTGTAGTGCTCAGCCAGGTATGCCATTTGGACTGGATGCTTTCTGTGGGTTCACCCTCCTGAACGATGCTCTCACGTTGGTCTCAGAGATGGAAATCATAGGGTCATCAGGGACTGTGGGAGTTTGTGACGGTTCCTCCATACTTTGACATTCAAAGCAAGAAAAGAAGGCATTGAGCACATCTGGATGAGCTTGATTCAACTTTGTAAGGAGGTGATAGAATTCAAGCCCTGTCACAGCCTTCGAGCATCCTTCGGTGGTGCAAGTTTAGTCTGGAAATGCCACTTCGCCCATGAGCTGGCTCTCCAGAGATTGTAGCCAGACTTGTAACTTACTTGGTCACCAGACCTTGAAAGCCACTGTCAGCAGATTGCAGATCTCATGGGCCATGTAGCATTTCTAACTGGGGGAGACTGAATTATTTTGTGGTGACGCACTCATCTGTAACTATTTTTATAACCTCCATGACAACCACGGTATTTTCATTCAAATCCTCGGAGTCCTTGAGCTCAGCCCAGTCCACTGACTCAAAGCAATCCCAAAGCCGCACCTCTGCCTTCCGTGACCATGTCTTTGTTACCCTAATTATAAAGAGCCTTTCTCTTTAGCCTCTGCCTGTATGCAGCTGGAGAAGGATAGAGAAGTGATCAGTTTTCCCGAAATACAGTTTGTGCATGGAACAGTAGGCATTCCTTTTCGTAGTAGAGCAGTGGCCTAGCATGTTGGGACATCTGGTGCAACAGCTTATATGCTGTTGGTAACAGGGCAAAGATTTCTTCAAATAAACCTGATTGTAGTCCCCAACTATGATCTGAAATGCATCAGGGTGCACCGTCTCTTGTTTGATGATGGTAGCCCGCAGAATCTCAAGAGCCTGATTACAGTCGGCCGATGATGGTATGCAAACTGCAGTTGGGATCACAGGGGAGAATTTTCTTGGTAAATAGAATGGTCAGTACTTAATTGTTAGGTGTTCTGTGTTGGGGGAACATGAGTACGATGAAACTGCCACATTGGAGCACCACAGAGCGTTTATCATGAAACACACACCTCCACTTTTTGCCTTTACCAAATCAGCAGACAGGTCCATCCTGAGTATTGAGAAGCCTTTGGGCCGAATCGCCAAATCTGGTGCGTTTGGAGTGAGCCACGTCTTGGTAAAACACAGACTACAACAATTCCTCATTTCCCTCCAAAACATCAAACTTGCCCTGAGGTCTTCAAGAGAAAATCTGCAGATGCTGGAAATCCAAGCAACATACACTAAATACTAGAGGAACTCAGTAGGCCAGGTAGCATCTACGGAAAAAGGTACAGTTGATGTTTCAGGCGGAGACACTTTGACAGGCCTGCTGAGTTCCTCCAGCATTTTGTGTGTGTTCCTTAGGTCCTCACTCTTGTTCTCCAGCGACTGCACATTTGCTAACAAGATACTGGGTAGAAGTGATCGCATTCCTCTGTGTTTCAGCTTGGCTTGGAGTCCCCCCTCCTGCCTCATTTCTACTGATTAGCCCAATAAACTACTGGTTTTTCCTTATGTGCTGATCCATTCCTAGCTGCAGAGATCGCCGCACCTGCTTCTGCTTGTTTCAGCTGTATATCCAGTAATTCTACTCTCTCTCTCTCTCTAAGACGTTGTTTGCCAAAACCAAGTCCATGTAAATTCTGTTTGTAGAGGGAGGAATACATTCAATATTTACAAGTGTTTCTTCTGAACAACAAATACTTTTAATGGGTGTGCCACAGCACTGATAATCAGCTTCCCAACTTTTTTCTACCTTTATATTACATTATAGATTATAAAGTGCAGTGCATTATGAATTGAGAAATTCCAGAGAAACATTTTGGTCGACAGGACACTCCTGTGTGATTTGATTTCACTGTTGGGTTAAAAACAGTATTTTGGCTGGTTAGAGGTTTGGCTATGTCTTCCTCACTGCAGTCAGGCTGTCTTCAATGCCCCTAGCCTTTACCATGTTCGGTGATAATTAACCTTTTATTGACACCATGTGGAATGCATATCTCTTGCACAAAGAAGCTTGAAAGGTTTGTTCCAAACTGTAAAAGGCCTAATATATATTAGCATGATTGTAACGTGTTAAATAAGGCTTCAGGTTATCACCTAACTGGTTACAGGCATAATCTAATTTGAAGTGTTCTAACAATTTTCTTGCATTCTAATTTCTGTGCTTGCAATTACATATTCATCTTGCAAGATCTTGGGTCTGTTTTGCCTCTCCTTTTTAATTAATAGCTGTTTTTCAAGCTGCCTCCTTCTGTTTAGGCAGTCCCCTGGGACCAAGGATGACACGTTTCTACTCAAGTATAGTGATCTTAAAAAGATGGATGAGGTCAATGTGGAAACTTCAGACTCTCCCACAGATGGGGCAGGGAGATGGGCACTTTATGAGGTGGTGTACTTTTTCTGCTGTTTACTTCGGGCTTCTGTGTGCTCTGAATGAATAAATGACTGAATGATGTCAAGGTTCACAATATTATTTTAAATCCTCCTCCATTTTGAGCATTCTTGGGCAAGCTATTCCAAAGGGTCAGCAAGTTTATCAGGAAGATTTTGAGTACATTCTCTAGCCACCTGGTAATTACTTCCTGTGACATAGTTTGGACTATAGTGTAATTATACACTAATTATAATATATAATTACCTTCTGAGTACTACTGTTCAATGTAGAAGAAGCAAATAGAACCTGATCATAGCAATTCACATGACTCTTGACAGGGGATTGATGATGGTTTATTACCGTTGCACGTACTAAGATACATTGAAAAGCTTTTGTTTGCATGGCATCCAGGCAGATTGTTTTGAACCTAAATTCATTGATTAGATTAGATTAGATTATGAGGACACGTAGTCCTCTCTTATTGTCATTTAGTAATGCATGCATTAAGAAATGAGACAATGTTCCTCTGGTGTGATATCACAGAAACACAGGACAGACCAAGACTGAAAATCTGACAAAAACCACATAATTATAACATATAGTTACAACAGTGCAACAATACCATAACTTGATGAAGAACAGGCCATGGGCACAGTAAAAAAGTTCAAAGTCTCTCGAAAGTCCCACATCTCACGCAGATGGGAGAAGGAAGAAAGCTCTCCCTGCCATGCCCGACCACAGTCCGACTCTGAGTCATCTGAAAACTTCGAGCTCTGATCAGCCCTCCGACACCGAGTACTGAGCACTATTTCTGCCAGAGACTTCGACCTCAGCCTCGGTCGCCAGCAGCAGGCAAAGCTGGGGATTTTGGGGCCTTCCCTCCGGAGATTCTCGATCGCACAGTAGCAGCAGCAGTGAACCGGGCATTTCAGAAATTTCTCCAGATGTTCCTCTGCTTCTCACATCTGTCTCCATCAAATCAGACTTACAAATATGATATCATTTACAAATGCATCCTACTTACAAATACGATATCATTTCACCGGAGAGCTGCACGCACTGCGTCGCGCCGCCGTCGTCTCCTCCCACATATAAAGAACAGTTTGGAGAATCGAGGTAATATAAAGAACAGATTGGAGAATTTACAGAAAATGTGCAGTGGCGTTGGACCAATAAAGTGCAAGGGCCAGGACGAGGTAGACTTAGAGATCAAGAATTTATCTTTATTGTATAAATGTTCTGCTCAAGAGTCTTATAACAGCAGATAGAAAAGGTCTATGAGCCTGGTGGTTTGTGTTCTCAAATTTTTGTGATATCCCCTCCCCCACCCCCACTCCCCAATGGCAGAGGGAAGAAGGGAGAAATACCAGGATGGGAGGGGGTCCTTGATAATATTGAGTGCTTTCCCGAGGAAGCTGGAAGTGCAGACAGAATCAATGGAGAGAAGGCTGGCTTTTGTCATAAACACAATGTACTGACAGAGATCAAGTGCTGATGAAAAGTACTCAACATAACTTAGGACAAATCAAAATGTTACAGATATTGATAAACTTAAAGAAAAATGCTCTGTTTGTTTCAGTTTTTTATTGCCAGATAATGTGCAGGGAAAGGAAGTTAAAATAGATGGTGAAGGGATGTATGAATAACTAAAGGTCAAGTGGAGGAAATTAAAAAGTGGAACAATTATATGAAATTATAAACTAAGATTAAATTTATTTGTCACATCTATATTGAAACATCGAAACATTTAGTGCAGTGCATCATCTTATGTCAACAACCCATACAGTTCTGATGATTGTGCTGGGGTAGCCCACAAGCGCTGTTCCATCTAAGTTGCACGTATGTGTGGCTGTGCAGTAACTGAAATGCTCCTACATGCATAACCTGTTTTGCCATGCATCTAGAACTTTCTTTTATATTATGTTTCTATAATTTGAAAATTATGCAAATTATAGGGTACTTCACAATTATATTAACACAGATTTCAAAGTATATTTTTGAAATCTGTGTTAATAATTGTGAAGTACCCTGTAATTAATTGTATATTAAAGAATGTAATCCATAAATCTCCTAAATAATAAATGTACCACAGCCTTTACTTTGAAACATTTTACAGCTTCAACATATTTACATTGACAGTGTTTCAAATTACAACATTGTTACACATTCTAACAAAAAACACAGAATAAAAGTCGGTAGCTCATTGTTCATAAACCGCCAGCCTGCTGAATGCCAATGCCATCTAGTCAAAACATTTTACTTTTGTCATTGTGCCTCAGTTGTTTTGTCAACCTGATACTGTTTACTTGTTTTGTGAGTTGTGGTTTGTGTTTGTTTATGTGCATATTACAAAACAGCTCTCACCTGTGGCTCCCCGTAGCTGTTTGCATGCGACAGTGGCCACACCCTGGGCAACGGCTTCGACAAGCCGGCTAAACCAGGTGAGGGTAGCCGACGGGTCTCAAACCCTCGGTGAGATAGGGAGTTGTCTATCCCAGCATGTGAAGACAGACTCCGGCGGATTGAGTGGACGAGACCAATGGAAGGTCCAACGGTCAAGAAGGTGGTCTCTGCAAGCATCGTGGAACGTGTAGAGCAGGACAAGACACAGAAGACGTTCTGGTCATCCACTGCACCTAGTCCCATCTCCAGCCGTCTAGACTCTGTCTTGCCACTGGATCCAGATGGGAATTGGGAAGAGAGAGTGAGGCTGACGCTGCGCAACTCTCCCTCACTTAAATCCAAATCACGCGCTAGTCTCGACACCATCATTATGGTGTCGAGGTCCTCATCGACGTCAACGATGGACGAACAACAACATTACAAAACAAAATATTTAAAGTGTTGCATAGTTTTCATGTCATGTAAAAATTTCCTGCTCAGAGCAATGGTTGGTCTGCGCAGCTGTAAAAAAAAATAGAGTAAAATTATCATCATGCACTTGGTACCAATATGCTGGATTCCAGGAGGGGGAATTTCTAGAGTGCTATGAGATGGTTTTTTTAGAGCAGCTCATGGTTGAGCTCACTAGAGCATCAGCTATTCTGGATTGGGTGTTGTGCAAAGAACTAGAATTGATTAGAGACCTTAAGGTAAAAGAACCATTAGGGGAAAGTAATCATAATATGATTGAATTCACTCTGACATTTGAGAAGAAGCAGCTAAAGTCAGATGTATCAGTATTACAGTGGGATAAAGGGAGATACAGAGGCACGAGAGAAGAATTAGCCAGAGTTGATTGGAAAAGGACACTGGCAGGGATGATGGCAGGGCATCAATGGCTGGAATTTCTGGAAGCAATTTGGAAGGCACAGGATATATACATCCCAAAGAAGACAAAATATTCTAAAGAAAAGATGACGCAACCGTGGCTAACTTCAACCACTTTAGAGAATTCAAAGCCAACATAAAAGACAAAGAGAGGGCATATAATGGAGCAAAAATTAGTGGGAAGTTAGAAGATTGGGAAGCTTTTAAAAACCAACAGAAGGCAACTAAAAAAGTCATTAAGGAGGTAAAAATGGAATATGTAAGTAAGCTAGCCAATAATATTAAAGAGGATACCAGAAGTTCTTTCAGGTACCTAAAGTGTAAAAGAGAGGCAAAAGTGCATATCAGACCAATGGAAAACAATGCTGAAGAGGTAGTAATGGGGGACAAGGAAATGGACTGAATAAGTATTTTGCATCAATCTTCTTTGTGGAAGACACTAGAAGCAGGTTTCACTGGCCATGAAGTGTGTGACGTTACCATACCTAGAGAGAAGGTTCTTAAGAAACTGAAAGGTCTAAAGGTAAATAAGTCACACACATCAAAGTTGCTGGTGAACGCAGCAGGCCAGGCAGCATCTGTAGGAAGAGGTGCAGTCCTGACGAAGGGTCTCGGCCTGAAACATCCACTGCACCTCTTCCTACAGATGCTGCCTGGCCTGCTGCGTTCACCAGCAACTTTGATGTGTGTTGCTTGAATTTCCAGCACCTGCAGAATTCCTCTTGTTTGAAGGTAAATAAGTCAACAGGATCAGATGATGTAGGATCAGAGTTCTGAAAGAGGTGGCTGAGGTGATTGTGGAGGCATTAGTAATGACCTTTCAAGAATCACTAGATTCTAGAATGGTTCTGGAAGACTGGAAAATTGCAAATGTCACCCCACTCTTCAAGAAGGGAGAGAGGCAGAAGAAAGGAAACTATAGGCCAGTTAGTCTGACCTCAGTGATTGGGAAGATATTGGTGTTGATTATTAAGGATAAGGTCTCAGGGTACTGGAAGGCTCATGATAAAATAGACCATAGTCAGCATGGTTTCCTCAAGGAAAGATCTTGCCTGACAAATCTGTTGGAATTCTTTGGAGAAATAACAAGCAGGATAGACAAAGGAGAATTGGTTGAAGTTGTGTATTTTGATTTTTCAAAAGGCCTTTGAAAAGGTGCTACACATGAGGTTGCATACCAAGCTACGAGCCCTTGGTATTACAGGAAAGATCCAATCATGGATAAAGTAGTGGCTGATTGGTAAGAGGCAAAGAGAGGGAAAAAGGGAACCTTTTCTGGTTGGCTGCCGGTGACTAGTGATGTTACACACAGGTCTATGTTGGGACTGATTCTTTTTACGTTATATATCAACGATTTGGATGATGGAATTGATGGCTTTCTTGCAAAGTTTGCAGATGATAGGAAGATAGGTGGATGGGCAGGTAGTTTAGAGGAAGTAGATAGGCTACAGAAGGACTTAGACAGATTAGGAGAATGGGCACAGAAGTAGTAGATGGAATAGTGTTGGGAAGTGTATGGTCATGCACTTTGGTAGAAGGAATGAAACGATTGATTATTTTCCAAATGGAGAGTTAATACAAAAATCTGAGGCGCAAAAGGACATGGGAGCCCTTGTGCAGGATTCTCTGAAGGTTGATTTGCAGGTTGAGTCTGTGGTGAAGAAGGGTGTTATGCTGAGATTTTATAAAGCACTGGTGAGGCCTCATTTGGAGTATTGTGAGCAGGTTTAGGCCCCTTATCTTAGAAAGGATATGTAGAAACTAGGGAGGGTTTAAAGGCGGTTCACAAAAATGATTTCAGGATTAAACAGCTTTTGATATGAAGAGTGTTTCATGGCTCTGGGCCTGTATTCACCAGAATTCAGAAGAATGGCCTCATTGAAACCTATCAAATGGTGAAAGGCCCTCATAGAGAGTGGATGTGGAGAGGATGTTTCCTACGGTGGGAGTGTCTAAGACCAGAGGACACAGCCTCAGAATAGAGGGGCGTTCTTTTAGAATGGAGATGGGGAGGAATCTCTTTAGCAAGAGAGTGGTGAATCTGTGTAGTTCTTTGCCACAGGCAGCTGTGGAGGCCAAGTCTTTATGTATATTTAAGGCAGAGGTTGATAGATTCTTGATTGGTCAAGGCATGAAGGGATACGGGGAGGGGATTGGTGGAAGGCAGCAGATTAGAGCTGAGATTAAAATGGATCAGCCATGATGAAATGGTGGGGCAGACTGGATGGGCCAAATGGCCTAATTCTGCTCCTAGATCTTATGGTTTTATGGAAAGAATGTGGGAAATGGAGTGAACACAGCTGGAGGGAGAAATTGGTGAGATAAAAGATTGGAAGCACTTACTTGAAAGATGGTGGCAACAGAACAAATATGACAGAGACAGAGAAATTAAAAGAATGAAATCACAATGGAAGGAGGTAACTATAGGATTCTGTGTTTGTAATGGTCACTGGCCCATTTCTTGAAATGGAGCTAAAAAAAATTAAAGGAGGGGAAACAGATTTGGGGTGTGCCCTGAGACAATGCAATCTGGGGAGAAAATGTCAGTAAAGGCAATGAAATTTTCTAACTCAGTGCAAGAGCTGGATGTGCAGTCATAACACAGCAGGAACGGAGGAGATGAGTGGAATGATTTGCATATTTCAGAAAGAAAACGATGTACCTGCGGACAGTAGGTGTTTCCATAGCTACAAGTTCATAGGTTGGAACTAAAGGAGAATTTGCTAGATATGAAAACAAATGCAGCCGAGTATTTGCATATGGGGATGGGTGTGAGTGCAAGTTTGTGTGTGTGTGTGTGTGTATATATGTGTGTGCCTGCATTTTTCATCAGAAACTTCCACTTTTTGAGAAACTTTACCAATTCAGTACTTCCGAAATTTGTAGTGATTACTTGGAAACAAAGCAAAACCACTGAGTACGGGAGCTAGTACTGTATGGCACACGTCCAGAATAACTAAGTTCCAAGACGAACGATCTTATAGTGATATTATAAATAAGCTAAATAATGAAATTAAGGGTGAACAAAAAAAATTAACCCTGGCTCATCCTCTCTCAATTAGACTAAACTGAATTAACCAAGATAAAGCAAGAATACATAACCATATTTATTTGCTTCTACCACACCCCAACCCTCATGACAAATTACCATAACAAACACGTAACACAAAATACAATACAGTCAGACAGAAAATAGACACATGGCTCCTACATAATTATTTGCTTGCCTATCTCAACCCCATGAATTCCTAATGTTCAGCTGCTTCATCGTTCCTAAGGTGAATTGGCCTTCATTTGAATTTTGCCTGTTGAAGAAGAGTTTATTTAAGAATTTTAAAAAATATTCAGATGATGGAAATGTAAAATAAAAACCGAAAATGCAGGAAATGCACTGTAGGCTGGCAAGAGAAATAGAGTTGATATTTTAGATAGAAGGTCCTCTATCAGAAATGGGAATGAGATAAAGAAGCTTGTGAAGTTGCAGGAAGGATGGGTAAGGCTGGCTTGACCATGAAGATAAGCTGTAAAGGAGTTTATCTTGGTGGTTGGTGAATGGGAGCAGCTGGCGAGTGACAACAGAGAGAAAAGAATGTAGAAGTTACAGAATGTAAATTGCGAAGACATGCCCCGCAGGCCAGGCTGGTCACGTCCTTCAATTTCAGTGGAAAATAAAGGCAGGATAACAAACAATCTGAGCCAGTATCACAGGTTAATCGCTGGCACAGACAGGGAAATCCAGTTACTTGATTAAAACCAGTTATACTGTAGTATTCAATGCTAAGGCCAGCTAGTTTACTTTAGTACTAGGCACGTGCCCATTGCCATTGCTTTTTGTCCTTGCCGCTCTGACTTAGAAAGTTTATAGGTATGGTTTTGGTGACAGAGAGGCGGTTGGGGGGTAGTGGTCAGGTTAGGGTTTAGAGACAGGGATGAGAGGGAGTTAGAGGTCGGGCTGGAGTCTAGGCCTCCACTCTGCACTCCATGTTTGATGACTAGCAATGTGGATGTAGGATAGATAGATATTTTATTGATCCCAAAGGAAATTACAGTGTCACAGTAGTATTACAAATGCACAGATATACAAATATTAGAAAAGAAGTAACAAAGAATAAAAAAATAAGTTACCTCAATCTGTCTAACGGGGTGGGGGGGGGGGGCGGTCATCACTTCCCTGGCTATAGGTTGGCTTATAGAGCTTAATGGCCGAGGGTAAGAATGACCTCATATAGCGCTCTTTATGAAGGACATCCGTGGTCAAATGTCGCGCTGGCAGATCAGCAAAGTTAAGGTCTAGTGGCTCCCCACCTATCCCGCCTCCCCACGCCAGTGAGTCGTTGGTGGGCCCTAGGATTGGAGTTTCATGCGGGCAGGAGGCACGGGGGCTGGTGGCCCCGAGGTATGTGAGTCGGTGAGACTGGAGTTAGAGGCCTGTAGCTCGGGGCCCTTACCCAGGATCCTCATTCATCGTCCTGGGTTGTCACTGAACATAGAAACCAAAGGTCACTCGAAAGTCCAGATGTCAAGGTATAAAGGCCAAAGCCTGTGTCTGCAAGTCTCTGCGAGTCCTTGTGATTCTGTGTCCGTTGGAGGCTGGAGGCCCAGGGGTGGTCTGTCCTGAGGTAGGGGTGTGTGTGTGTGTGTGTGTGTGTGTGTGTGTGTGTGTGTGTGTGTGTGTGTGTGTGTGTGTGTGTGTGTGTGTGTGTGTGTGTGTGTGTCTCTGTGTGTGTGTGTGAGAGAGACTGACTGAGACAGGGAATTAAGGAGATTGCTTTCTGCTATTTTGTTCCTTTTGCCATCGTTGTTGTCACTTGTGTGTGCTACAAGCATTATGGGTATGCTATGTTGGCATCGAAATGTATGGCGATGTCAGCACAAACAATGCATGTCATTGTACGCTTTGATGTACATATTTGATAAATAAATGAGTGAATCAGAATCTAAATCTTAGTGAGGACATGGTTTCATTTCACTAATGGTGATCTATTGACATGAAAGTCATTGGTATTAGTGTTATCTTTGAAAAATATAAATTGGATTCTAGATAACTGCTTAAAATAGAAAGGTTGTTGGGTTGCATAAGCCTCAGGTAATGTATTAGACATTCGATCAGAAGATATTGGATAATTAGGTTTGATAATTATTAGGCTTCGTATTATGGGGGGGGGGAATCCAGCAGAGGTGGGACAAAATAGAGATGTTATGACTGTGTAATCATGCATGAATTATAGACTCAGTGGGTTTAGATGGACTGTATGACTATTCCGCACTTCTTTATACTGTATCTATGCTTTATCTATGTGCTAACTTGCAGCTGCACCTTATGCTACACTGCAGACTAGTGGTTGCTTCAGGAGAATGTACAGCATTAATTCTTCATCAAATATATCTTCCACAATAGGTCTACAGTGCATGCAATCTCACTAGCTCTCCTGTCAGCCATGGAGCACCGCAACAACAGCAATACCTACACCTTCTTCTTCTTCTTCTTGTGACCTGGTGGACTCGTCGGGGCTCCGTCATGACAAGCTTTGCACCAGTTTGGTGTGCTCATCATGCGGCGTGTCTTGGGCATCTGAAACCTGGCGGAGCCCATCCCTCTCCAGGTTTGAGCACAGACGATTTCCCCCAACTAGGTGGCTCGCCTTGGTCGTGAACACGTGGCCGTTATAGTTCATCTGAGAACCTTCCCGCCCCGGCCGGTAACTTCATCATGGAAGCCTTTCGCCTGGTGGTGCCGTGTTAACACCAACCCCTCACGTGGTTTAGCCCGCTAGCTGAAGCGGTTTACCGGGGTATGGCGCTTGGTGCCAACACCTACACCAGCTGCTGCTTATTCATTACAACTCAGAGTTCAACACCATCATCCCCTCAGTACTAATCAGCAAGCTTCAAAACATGGGCCTCTGGACCTCCCTCTGCACCAGGATTCCTGCCTTCCTCATCAGAAGAGCATAGCCAGGATAGATCAGTAATAACATCTCCTCCTCATTGACAACCATCACAGGCACATTTCAGGATGTGTGCTTAGCCTATTGCTCTACTCACTCTACATTGATGCCCTCTTCTCATTACTACCATCAGATAGGAGGTACAGGAGCCTGAAGACACAAACTCAACATTTTAGGAACAGCTTCTTCCCTTCCACCATCAGAGTTCTGAATGGTCTATGAACCCATGAACGCTACCTCACCACTTGCTCTCTTCGTACATTATTTATTCATTTGTTATATTTCTTATTGTAACTTACAGTATTTTTATGTGTATTTTTACAGTATTTTTATGTACTGCTGCCTCAAATCAACAAATTTCAGGACATACGTCAGTGATAACAACTCTGATTGTGATTCCTTCCTGTTGACATCTGTAACACATAGACGAGAGTCAGACTGAGTCATTAAGAACAAAATAACTTGTGACAGTTCTCTGCAACTGTGCTTCATTGCTACAAGGTGGAAGATGTAGCAGTGGAGAGATTTCTTTAGCTGACAATGACTCAGCGTTGAGACCTACTTCCCTGGTCCCTTCCATCTCTTAACACCACTTCTTGCACGCTGTAAAAACTGCCTCTTTAACTCAGTCTTTAGGTCGATTGTAACATCATCTTATGAGACTTGCAAAATATCTGAGAACAGTTTGCTTAGATCCTGTTCTGTGATCCCATGCTGATCAGCTGGCGGGGGTGTTTCAGACAATCTTAAGCACACTCTACTTCAGTCTGAGGTCTCAACTTGCTTTAAGAAGACCACTATCATCCTGGAACCTAAGAAAAACAAGGACATGCCTTAATGACTTAATATTGCTTAATATTTTACTGATATAAGTGAGTCTGAGTTAAGAGTCTTGATGAAGAAAGCTTAATTTTTCCTGGAGAAAGAATAACTACAACTTATTAAACAAATATCTATGATGTATATTAAGAGATCATTTGGATAATAATGCAATTCCAGCACAGAACAGCATTGTTGATCATTTGGATACTAATACAATTCCTGCACAGAATAGCATTGTTGCACGAACAGTATAACAATAGGCATCCATCTTACCTAGAGGAAAGACATCTGAAATGTGTTTAAAATGCAGTGTTATGAATTGGGGATGAGGATGATGTTATAAACTAAGAATGTGTGATTATAGAGATGGTCATAATAAGGAGGAACGTGAGGAGCGGAGTTAACGACATTATTGAACGTGTCTGATACAAGCTGTTGGTCTAGCCCTGTTTTGCCTTTTTTTGGGGTTTTTTTCTCTTTTTCTTTTGAGGTTTTTTCTGTTTATATATTTTTTTTCTTTTTATTTCTTTGTTAATGTTTATTCTCATTGTGAGTTTGGAATTCTTTTATTTCTATGTTACTTAAAATTCATTTTATATATGCTGATGAACATTTTTCCATTCTCTTTGTACCAACTTTGTTGTTGAGTTTATAATTTTGAAAAATTAATAAAAAGATTTAAAAAGAAAGAATAAGGGGGAACAAGGTTGTATTGCACAGAAACAGGCCTTTGGCTCAGCTTATTTATGCTGATCAAGCTGGTTTCCTTACCTTGTCCTGTTTAGCCCATATCTCTCTCAACCTTTCTTATCCATATACTTGTCTAAATATCTTTTAAACATTGTGTAACTGTACCCAGCTCTTCCACTTCCTCCGGCAGCTCATTCCATGTACCCACCCTTTGAGTGAAAAACTTAACCCTCAGATCCACTGTAAATCTTTCTCCTTTGAGCTTAAAACTATGGCTTCTAGTTTTAACCTTATCCTAGGAAAATATTGTGACCATTCACCTTATCATCGTTAAAGTCGAATCTGAATAAAACTGATGGGAGGAGAAGATGGCGGCGCGACGCAGCGCACGGCCGCTCCGAAATGATATCGTATTTGTTAAGTAGGGGCCGTGCACAATCCAGATTTGATGGAGACAGACATGAGAAGCACTGAGGAACATCTGGAGAAACTTCTGAAATGCCTGCTTCGCAGCTGCTGCTACTGTGTGATCGAGAATCTCCGGAGAAGGCCCCGAATCCTCGGCTTTGCCTATTGCCTGTTGCTGGGGCCGGGGTTGAAGCGCTCGGCAGAGACGGTGCTCGGTGCTCGGTGTCGGAGGGCTGGTTGGAGGCTCGAAGTTTTCGGATGGACTCAAAAGTCAGCTGTGGTCGGGTGCTTCCAGGGCGCTGCATTGGCAAGTTTGCGGCGCTGGAGGTTCATGGCAGGGAGAGTTTTTTTTCTTCCTTCTACTGTCTGCGTGAGATGATGGGAGTTTCAAGAGACTTTCAAACTTTTTTTTATCGTGCCCAGGGTCTGTTCTTTATCAAATTACAGTATTGCTTTGCACTGTTGTAACTATATGTTATAATTATGTGGTTTTTGTCAGTTTTTCTGTCTTGATTTGTCTTGTGTTTCTGCGATATCATTCTGGAAGAACATTGTATCATTTCTTAATGCACGCATTACTAAATGACAATAAAAAAAGGACTGTGTGTCCTCATAATCTAAAAAAAAACTCGGGAGACCAGCTTCTTATAGTTACAACAGTTTATCGAGCACCCTCC
Organism: Mobula birostris; assembly: GCF_030028105.1. NCBI lineage: Eukaryota > Metazoa > Chordata > Chondrichthyes > Myliobatiformes > Myliobatidae > Mobula > Mobula birostris. The sequence continues at coordinate 121,649,254 of NC_092379.1, read as the reverse complement.
TGCAGGAGTTTGAGACCCAGTTGTCAAAGGTAAGTACTGCCACCATTTGACAAGTGGGCCCGCTCCCTCAGGTTACAGCCATATATTTATACATAGTAAGCCCCATACATTATTGTTGCAAGATGTTATTTGAACTGGTACGCCCACCAAGTCTGTTGGTGGAAACCTAGTTACAGATAAGAGAGTCTGTTAGATCAAGGCTTAATTACAGATGGATATGTTGTCCAGTTCTTATCAGTTATCCTCTTTGCTAGGCCCTGACTTAATTGCAGATGGATGTTCCTTCCTGTCCTTAATGGTGAGCCCTCCTCTCCCTACTCAAGTGAGGGTATAATGTACAAACTCTCAATGTCTCCCCGCAAGCCGAGGAGAACTGGTACAAGCCTGTTTTTTAGCTGACTACTTCAGTTCAAAAATTCCTATTCAGTCCCAATTATTCTTTTAGCCAGAGGTTACATAGGTTCAGAATGATTTTTTTATATCCTCAATTCCTCATCATAACCATCATGATTTTATATACCTCTATAAGGTCACTTCCCCCCCCCGGCCACCAATGCTCTAGCTAAAAGGGAAAAGATAATGGGCCTTTGCCTGTTCCTATGTCTCATAGTTCAAAGTACATTTATTATCAAAGTAAGCATACATTGTACAACCTTGAGATTCATCTCCTCACAGGAGTAAGCATACATTGTACAACCTTGAGATTCATCTCCTCAAGTCAGCAAAAGGAATCCAGAATGCAAGTGAGTCCACAGACATGAACAAATATGCACAGCACATTCACACGGGAATCGGGACAGTTTGCTTTCCATTTGTAACTCCTCTGAGAAACCAAGGTGTTCGAGTTATGGAAATATAGAATCTTTAAAATAAAATTCAGATAAACAGGAAGAATATTTTTAAAAAATTAATAAAATCATTTCATGTTTTTTTCTCTCTGCATGTGGCAAAGAGCTATTTGAGGAAATGATTTTATCATAGCAGAGCTCAGCTCTCAGCAAAAGATAATAAAACTGAAGGAAACACATTGTTCAGAGATGAGTGATATAAAGCTATTTTGATTGATACCAAGATATGCAAAGGAACATTAACCGATATGCCATTCCCTACGTACTGTACTTATTCCTTTCTTGAGGTTGCTACTTTTACTAACAAATGATGTTTGAGCCTTAATATGCAAAGTGTTTGCCTTTTCATTTGCGTTCACTTTCTTTAGTTCTGTATATTATACAACAGACTATAGTTCAAACTAACGCACACAAAATGCCGGAGGAAATCAGCAGGTCAGGCAGCATCTATGGAAGAGAGTAAACAGTTGACGTTTCAGGCTGACACCCTTCATCGGGACTCTGAAGAATTGTTCAAACTGCCCGTCATTCTAATATATTGAGGACTTGGGACTTAAGCTACAATTATTTCCCAATTCTATTGTGTATTGAACAAATCATAAGATGTAAAATCATTAAGTGGATAGAAAGATTTTCTGGCTGAGGTAACTCTTACACTAACAACCTTCTGATAATAATGATCTTGACATTTCATCCAGGGCATCCTTCATTATGTCGGGACCTACAATGAAAATAGGGATGGTACTTTATTTAATTGAAACAACTAGGTGCAGGTCATCCTCAGCCCTTCCAATACTTTAATCCTAAGGTGACTTTTACCAGATGGGCATTGACCTACATCAGAACCCAGACATATCAACAGATTTAATAGGGAAATTTTCAATGCTTTTGTCTGAGGTCCAAAGGTTTAAAAAGTTTAAGTGTTCATTTATTATCAAAGTATACAACTCTGAAATTCTTCTTTGCCAGATAGCCTCGAAACCAAGAAAGAAAAGAATGCAGCACAATCATCAGCCCCCAAATCCCTCCTCCCTACCCAAAAAATGGAACAAACACATCAACCCCGAAGCCCTCTCCACCGCACACAAAAAATTTAGAAAAATCAGGCAGAAAATACAGAATATAAAAAGCTATAAGTCTGAAAAAAAAGTCCACAGTCCAAGTCCATATCCAAAACACAGAAAACCTGGGGAACATTCTCCAGACACAGAGGCAGGCCTTTCTCTCCCCCAGCGATCAAAAGGCAGTCTCCCTCTCTGTAGCAGAGTGATCCCACCAGCGATCAAAAGGTAAACAGCCAGCGCTCACCTTCTGCATTCACCTCAATTTTTCAGTTGCCCTCGTCGCTTTAATCAGCGAACGATGGAAACTTTAATTGGCAAAATGAAGTTGAACATCGGCTCACAGCCTTCTCACCACAATGTTCTCACATGCTGCCTCTGCTGCCCAGAATCCTCTCGGAGACTGCAAAGCACTGGAACACCCAAACAATCTGCAGACTCTCAATAAGGGTCAGATTCTCAATGACATTTTAGGGACAGGACTTTGTGCAAGATCCTGGTTTTCCATTTTCCTCCCAGCTTCTGCAATGAGTGAATCCCAACTTTTGTTGATTAATTTTGCCCATCTTCTTCTGAAACCTTTATTTATTGCTTTACTACTTCCACACTTGACAATTTCCACGGTTTCCTCACTGGCATTGCAACCACCGCCCTTTGTAAAGTTCAGTTCTAACTTCATCCACCCAAATACTACTTTGCATACTCTCGCTAATCTGGTGCTGCTGTCGCGTTGCCTGGCACAGATGCCTGTTACCTCATTCCTCAAGTTTAAAACAAGTTGAAGTTGTATCATAGCCTTGCCTTGTGCTAACTCTGGAACATTATCCAGCCCTCCAAGTAAAGGAAAACCTTTGGTCCATCAACACTGACCTTTCACCCTGCAGGCACGGTCGCGTAGCGGTTAGCATAGTTGTTTTACATCGCCAGCTGTAAGATGAGAGTTCAGTTCCTGCTGCTGTCTGTAAGGAGTTTGTACACTCACCCTGTGACTGTGTGGGTTTCCACCGGCTGCTCCTGTTTCCTCTCACTTCCCAAAGACGAATGGTTTAGTAAGTTGCGGGCTGCCCAGCACAATACTGACCGATTTGATATGAGGCCAACTATTGCATTTCACTGTAAGTTTCAATTTCCTGTTAAAAATAAAGCTAATCTTTAAATCCTGGTCTTTTTGGCATGACACTTCTACATTCTCTCCCTAAACTTATTCGCCACCTTCTTTTCGGAACTTCTTATTATCCATCAATTAGACCAATCCATTTGTAAGTCTCTTGATATATATTAGCTCATGATTTTATTGCTGGGTTTCTCAGCAGGACCATCATTTTGCTGCAAAACTGGAAGTTACTGGTGCTTGATCACTTTACAGTAAATCACTTTGTACTAAAATGGATTTCTTTTTGTTCTAATTGTGCCCTTTATTGCAAAAATTGAGTATAGAGTCATAGAGTACTACAGCACAGAAACAGGCCCTTTAACCAATCTGGTCCATGCTGACCCGGTTTTCTGCCTAGTTCCATCTACTTGCACCCAAACCATAGCCCTCCATTCCCCTCTCATCCACGTACCTATCCAAGCTTCTCTTAAATGTTACAACTGAACCCACACCTAGCGCCTTTGTTAGCAATGTGTTATACACACACACACACACACACACACCCTTCAGAGTGAAGAAGTTCCCTCTCAGATTCCCCTTAAATATTTCACCTTTCAACCAAAACCAATGACCTCTAGTTCTAGTCTCACCCAACCGGACGGGAAAAAGCCCATATGCATTCCCCTTTCATAATTGTCTGTATAATTTATGTCTAATTAGTATTTGTTCTTGTGAATGCTGCAAGTCAATTTCTTACTGAACCTGTGCATACATGTATTTGTGTACATATTCCATACCTGTATCTTAACCTCAAAATTTACTTTTATATAGTTCTTTATTCTTTCCAATTGTTGAATGGTGTTGGTTTTTTTTGTATGCTGTGCTCCAACCATTGTACCACAACAGATTCCAAATATACGTTAATATATATATGAATTAGTTGATCTTTGATCCTCTATATGACAATAAACTCAGCTTTGTTACTATTTATATAGTCATACTATAGCAGTAAGTCTGTTCAACACCTTTATCCACTGTGGCCCCCAACTTAATCATTTTATTATCTCCCATCAGTCACCTTATGCACTGCCCCGCGTCACTTTATGGACTTAGAATCAATCTATGTATAGAAGCTATCTTATGTATTTATATTTATTGTGTTTTCAGAATCAGGTTAAATAACACTGGCAAATGTCGTGAAATTTGTTAACATTGTGGCAGCAGTACAATGCAATACATGATAAATATATTTCAAAAACCGAATTACAGTAATAATAAATATGTATCTTAAATAGTTAAGTTAAAATAAGTAATGCAAAAACCAGAAATAAATTTTAAAAAGTAGTGAGGTAGTGTTCATGGGTTCAATGCCCATTCAGAAATTGGTTGCCAGAGGGGAAGAAGCTGTTCCTGAATCGCTGAGGGCGTGTCTTCAGCTTCTTATTACTGTCTTTTTCACTATTTGTTCTTTATCTTTTTTGGATCTTTTATTTCTGCTTTATCGGATCCAGAGTAACAATTATTTTGTTCTCCTTTATGCTTGTATACAGGAAAAGACATTAAGCAATCTTGAGTCTTGACCATGAATAATTTAACGTGAGTTTCCTCACCTCAGCCACCGGGTGGCATTGCTTTTGCAGAAAAGTGGCAAGAGATGGTTGGATTGAAACCCTTTATCAAATGTTTTTGCACCATTTGTTCACCAACATTCACTTGCCAAAATTTAAGCACAGTTCCTTTTGCTGTGGATATAAGAGAGACAATATCAGGATGAAGGAGCAGTTAAGTCCAGGCAATGGTGGCTGTATATTTTTACTTAATATCTTTAACTTTCTTCCCTGACTTCACCTTTTACAGATATTCTTCTTCTCACACGTATGATTACCTCAACTCTTCATTCCTTGTGTGTGTTTATTAATAAGATCACATTGGAGAAATAAATAAATACTTTTCCCTTTCCCCGCCATCCATATTCTCTTAGATTTTTATCCTAGAGATCCACATTCTTTTGGAAACATGGATTTTCTAGTCGGGATACCTAACCAGTTCACCAGTCGAGAAGCTTCCCGTGATTTTCCAAATATCTTCAGTTTTTCACTCCCTACTTTTTTAACTGACACCTCCAATTGTGCCTCCAGTGTTGCCAATCTCTTTCCCTGAAAAGCAATCACCATATCCCATTACCACCCTTTTAGCTAACATTCCTTCCATTTTCCAGAGAAAATCATCCCAAATACCAACCTCTCAAACCTCTGCTGGTCCCTTCCCCCTCCCCCTCCCACTTTCAAATCTCTTACTAACTCTTCCTTCAGTTAGTCCTGACGAAGGGTCTCGGCCTGAAACGTCGACTGTACCTCTTCCTAGAGATGCTGCCTGGCCTGCTGCGTTCACCAGCAACTTTGATGTGTGTTGCTGGTCCCTTCTTAGCCGGATCTTGATTTGGAACTATAACTATGATCACTTGTCATTCCTGGGTCTAAATCCTGAACCTTCCTATCCAAGAGCATTGTGGAGCACCTTCACCAAAGGACAGCTGCATTCAGAAAACTCCTCAACTCCATTGATTCAGGTTGGGCAGTTACTGTTGGCCTTGGTAGCATTACTCAGATTTGGGAATATGATTGCTCAGTGTGAACAAATACCAACACATTAATTCAAATGGAGAGGTGAGATTGAATCTGGAACCTGGGACTGTGAAGCAGCAACATTATCTGTCCCATCAGAAAGCCACTCTCGTCTAAAGAGATAGAGAACTAAATATTTGCATCAGAAAATGGGTGAAGCAATGAGTGATTATGTTGTTCAATAAAAGGCCTATCAAAACAAGTCTGGAGGGCTTTTCAGCTAAGCACTGACAAACAGATATATGTGTTTTCTAAAATACAAAAGAACGCATTAGGCACAAAGGAACCTGTATTTGATTGGCTGCCTTGATGAAATTCTGTATTGTGTGTAAATATATCTGCCTGTTCCTATCCTGTTTCTTAACCTAAGATTTACACTATGCAGTTAAAGTCGTAGGGTGGATAAAGGCCCTTCAGCTCAACTGGTCAATGCCAACTAAGATTCTCATTTCAGTTGGTCCCATTTTCTTGCTGATGTAATGAACTCTTCAGGCCCGTATGGGGCACTGGAGAACATTGAGTGCCAAGATTTTTACAGTACCTGAGCTGGTTAATTGTTGTTCAATAAAAGTCGTTAATTGTTTTGAGTTCCCTATGTCTTTCTTGAGCAACTCGCTCTTTGTAAAGTAGTCTCCTAGTGCTTCCTGTTAAACTTGTTAAGATTATTTTGATAGGCTTGTGGATTCCGTGCTACTGGTATTATTTAAACATACAGCCAATTGGCACTAATCCTCGGGTCCTAGTTTTGAGACTGTTATGTCTTGTGGTGTCGCTCAGCCAAGGCGTCGATGTTCTGTTGAGATTCTTATAACTAAATTCCGGTCGCCATCCCTACATTTGAGTCTGTCTTTCCTTCACACTTGTGTTCTGATATTGCCAACGATCATCATGACAGCATATTGCTCTAAACCTTTCCTATCCATGTGCCAGTCCAAGTACCTTATCAATATTGATAATGTACCTGCCTCAACTATTTAAATGTGTTCTACAGATACGGAATTAGATATAATTCCGCCTTGAAATAGTGTCTTTCATCCTGTCATGTCTCTGCTGACATTATTGCCCAGCTACACTGATCCCCTTTGTCTGTATTAGGACAGGACTCTCACACACCTTGCCTATTGAAGTGTCTGTCTAAATACCTCTTAAACATTGTGATTACATACGATTCCACCACCTCATCTGGCAGTGCATTCCAGTTACCAACTACACTCTGAATTAAAAACTTAATCCCCAGATTCCCTTTAATACTCACTCCTCTCACCTTAAACTATGTCATCTTGTTTTTGATACTGCTACCATGGAAGAAAAATATTTTTGCTATCTACCCAATGTATAGTGCTTATAATAAATTCTTCTATCAGGTCAAGTAAATGGGCATCATTCTGGCAAAAGGGATATAATTTAGAATAATGTACAATTGCCCATTTTGGCAGGCAGAATGAAAAAGGCTTATTGTCTGAATGGTGAGAAACTGTAGCGTTCTGAGATGTAGAGAGTCCTCAGGCTGTTTTGGTTGTGACTGGAAGAGATACATTTCATTGTATGTTTTGATGTGCACGTGGTAAACATAATCGGATCAGAGTCTGAATCTGAGAGCCCTACTGCATGATTCACAAATGGATTGCATGCAGATACTGGTGAGTAATTTGAAAATCTATGTCTTATTGCAAGAGGAATTGAATACAACATTGAATACTTGATATTACAGTTATACCGGGTGTTGGTAAAACTTCATATGGGGTTCTATCCACAAAATTGGTCTCCTTCTTTATGGGAGGAAGTTAATGCATTAGAAGTGATTCCGAGGAACAGCACTAAACTAATGCCTGGAGTGGGTGGGTTATCCAATGAGGAAGGGTCGGATTGACTAAATTTGTAACTACTTAGAAGAGGAAAAGGAGTTGATGAAAAACAAATATGATCCTGAAGGGTCTTGATGTGGAAAGAATGTTCTTTCTAGGACTATCTAGATTTATTTGAAGATACAGTGTGGAACAGCAACACAGCAACCCACTTATTCAAACTAACCTAACCATATGACAATATACAATGATCAATTAACCTACTAACTAGAACGTCTTTGGACTGTGGGAGGAAACCAGAGCATCTGGAGGAAACCCACATGGTTCAGAGGGAGAACATATAAACTCCTTACAAACGGCACCAGAATTAAGCACCAAACTCTGAAATTCTCCAAAATTAATAGCATCCCACAGTGTGAAGAAGGGGTCATTGTTTAAGAATATGGGTCACCCATTTATGGTAGTGAGGAGGCAACATTTATTCTCTCAGAGTGTCAAGTACCCTGTGACGGGAATAAAGAAACCAGCAGAAATAGAAACCACTGTGGAGTCTAGTATTGCTAATAACTAATAATATTTATTAATAACTATGCAATACAGTAAACTAAGTGAAGATAAATCAGGTTAGCAAGAATTATATATATAAGTAAGTAAAGCAGTAAGTGTGGTAAAATATGTATGAAAACCAAGCTTCTTTAAGTCTAGGGGTAAAAAGATACAGTCTTACGATGTTGAGCAAAGTTCAGTTCAGTTCAGTTCGTGGTATGTAGTTGAATGGCCATAGAGAGAGAGAATGATTTGAGTCTTCAGGTGAGCTGTCGCTGTCGATTTCCCCGTCGTCCTCCAAAATCCTTCACAACTCACCGACTGTGACTTTAACAACAAAGGGGACCGTACTTCGGTGTGGTTGAGCTGTCTACCCAGGCCAGGGTCAGACACATGGACAACTCCCCACCAGTCGTGCCTTTGAATTTTCACTGGCAGAGCACTTGGATCAATCCGCCTGATCGATCCTCCAAAACCCACTTTCTCTGCGGCACAACAATGCTCATTCAGTGTCCCGATCATGTGTCTGAGGTCCGTATCATCTGACCTCCTATTTATTTCCCTGTGCTGAGCATCACCTGTCATTCAAAGAGTCCCTCCTTCCTTTGTCTGTAAAGGATTGCGAGCAGGCAACAAGTCCTTGGAAGTAACATCAATAATGTCCTGTTGGTCACCAGAGCAACCTTCGAGCTGCTCAGTTTTTATCTCCAAGGTAAAACTCCAAAGTTACCTCCCGTGACAGTCCAAACGTCAATCTTCGTCTCTCTCTCTTTTCCAAACAAACCATCAATGATAAATGACTCACTCTGTCTCTCTTCAAACAGTTAATAGGGGCACTCCTGGATCCCCTCACACTCCCCTTCCTCAGGGAAAAAAATTGTCGAAGATGTTTTTTTTTGTCTAAGTATACATCACAGAGTTTTAAACAGTACAGGAAAAACATCAAGTGACAAAGCAAAAATGGTTACAGTTTCCAACTTAACATCGGGATAAGCAGTCAGCTATGATGTTATCAGTACCTTTTACATGTTTGATTACCAAATCAAATTCCTGCAATATTAGACTCCAATTTAACAACCTCCTATTTTTATCCTTCATTTTACTTAAAAACACCAGCAGATTGTGATCTGTGTAAATCACAAGAGGTCTTTGAGCAGGACAAGTATAAACCTCAAAATGTTGTAAGGCCAGAATAAGTGCCAATAACTCTTTCTCAACGGTCAAATAATTTTTCTGGTTCACATTAAATTTCTTTGAGAAATAAGCTACTGGGTGTTCAATATCATCCACACCCTTCTGTAACAGTACTGCCCCAGCAGCTTCGTCACTAGCGTCTGTGGCAATCGAGAATGGTTTTGAGAAATCCAGTGCTTTGAGCACAGGATGATAACACAGGGTGGTTTTCAAACTTTTAAATGCCTCCTGGCAAAGGTCATTCCATGCAAACCTTTCACTCTTCCCTAGGAGCTTTGTTAGGGGGACAGCGATGTCAGCAAAGTTCTTACGAAATTTTCTATAGTACCCAACCATCCCTAAAATCCTTCTTAAAGCTTTCCTGCTAGTTGGAACAGGAACTTCAGCAATCGCTTGAACCTTGGCCTATACAGGAGCCAGTTGGCCTTGGCCCACCACATAACCCAGATATGGGACTGTGGCATGGCCAAATTCACTTTTAGCAAGGCTCACCGTAAGATTGGCCCTAGAAAGTCAGTCAAACAGTTTCTCTACCGCTGCAATATGTCCTTCTCATGTGTCACTTCAGACCACTAGGTCATCAATATAGGCCTCTGTGTTTTCTAACCCTCTAATCACCGAATTTATCATTCTTTGAAATGTCCCTGGTGCATTTTTCATCCCGAAGGGCAAAACATTGTATTCATATAAACGCTGAGATCTCTCTGTCCCTGTCAGTCAATGGAACACACCAGTATCCTTTCAACAGATCAATCTTCGTGAGGTACTTAGCCTTTCAACACAGTCACCCACTCTGGGGATCGGATAAGCATCCATCTTGGATATGGCATTAATTTTCTGGTAGTTGGTACAGAATCTCATGCTACCGTCCGGTTTAGGCACAAAGACGCATGGTGACACCCAGTCTGAGGTAGGTGGCCTAACAATGCTGGTTGCTAGCATGTACCCGATCTCTTTTTCAATTTCTTTATTTTTCTCGAAGTTCATTCTGTAAGGATGCTGTTTACTGGGCTGGGCTGGATTTATAATGACATCATGCACCGCCCCGGTGCAATTCTTGATGTGTCAGGAAATAAATCTTTGTGCTTCCTAGTTAGTTCCTGCAATTGCTCTCTTTGTGCAGGCCCCAGATGACAAACCTTATCAGTAAGGTCCTTTAAGATAAGGGAATTCGTAAGTCTCGTGGACACAATACTCAGTTTAGTGAAATGATTTTTTTCCTCATTATCAAATTCCTCAGCCTCCCTTGTTTTCGTGGTCATACCTACTGGTACCGCCTCAGAATCATGATATGGTTTCAACATATTAACGTGCACCCCAGCTGTGTAGCCTTCCTCCTGTCAGGAGTTTCAATAACATAATTCAAAGAATCAATTTTCTTCATTATGTGGTAGGGCCCATGGAAATTTGCTTGGAGGGGGTTGGTCACAAGAGGGAACAGCACCAGTACTTTGTTTCCCACTTCAAATACCTGCTCCCTTGCTCTCTTATCAAACCAATGTTTCATTTTAATTTGGGAGTGCTGCAGATTCTTCCTGGCAAGGTCACAGGCCTTGTTAAGCCTTTCTCGGAATTTTAAAATATAGTCTAACACGCTGACACACACTTCTGGGTTAGACCATTGCTCCCTGAGCAGGGTCAAAGGTCCTTTGGGCCTCTGGCTGAAAATGAGCTCGAACGGGCTGAACCCCAGGGACTCTTGAATAGTGTCCCTCACAGCAAAAGGTAGTAAGTGTATCCCCTCATCCCAGTCCTTGTCATTCTCATGGCAGTAGGTCTTAATCATGGTTTTTAAAGTGGAATGAAACCTCTTCAGAGCCCCTTGAGGCTCCGGGTGGTAGGCAGATGATACAATCTGTTGAGCTCCCAGCTCAGACACTACTTGCTGGAACATTTTTGGAGTGAAGTTGCTACCCTAGTCAGACTGAATTTCTTTAGGTAAACCTACCAGTGCGAAAAACTTGCTGAGTGCTTTTACCACAGTCTTGGCCTGGATGTTTCTGAGAGGCACAGCTTCCGGGAACCTAGATGCAGCGCACATTATTGTTAACAAATACTGATGACCAGCTGCAGTCTTTGGCAAAGGACCTACACAGTCCACTATGACCCTGGAAAAAGGTTCACCAAGAGCAGGTATTGGCCAAAGTGGTGCTTTTGGAATGGCCTGGTTAGGTTTTCCCACCACCTGACATGTATGACATCCTCTGCAGTAATTGACAATATCTCTCCTCACGTTAGGCCAATAAAACTCCCTCATGATCCTGTGCACTGTCTTTTTCACTCCAAAATGTTCCCCTAAAGGCTTCTTATGGGCCAGGTTTAAAATTTCAACCCTATAAACCTTTGGAACCACCACCTAGTGCACAATAGCCCAATCCTCACTCGCAGGCATGGTGGCTGGTCTCCACTTCCTCATCAACACCCCATCTTTAAGATAATACCCCACTATATTTTTCTGAATTTCCTCCTCAGAGAGAGCTGTCTCTTTTAAAGTCACAATTTCCAGATCTTTATTTTGCTCCTCTATAAACTTCTTCCTTGACAAGGACAGGTCTTTCCTCTCCTTCTTGCTCTCCTCAGCCTTAATACCCCCTAAATCCTGTTGGTATAGGGACGGTAGGAAAGTCTCAGACAAATCAATATTAGCAGCAGCAGCCTTTCTGAACATGCTTCGTGTCACTGCACATGCATGATACAGATCAGCATCTATGGGCGGGTCCTCAGTAGCAGCAGGCTTACTTGTGAGCTGAACTGCTGGGTAAACATCCCCACCTGCAAGGTCATTACCGAGTAAGACATCAACATGGTCTATCGGTAGCTCAGATTGGATCACTATTATGACTGGTTTCGATACCAAGTCACATTTCAAGATTATCTTATGCAAAGGCATGGCCTCTGTTCCCTTTCCAATGCCCTTAATGATGTTTACTTCCCCAATCTCTGTCTCAGCACCGAATTCCAAAACATTCTTTAATATCAGTGACTGGAAAGCTCCTGTATCTCTCCAGATTCTTACTGCGACTGGGTTTGACCCCTCCTTCACAGACATAAACCCTTCTGAAATAACTCTTTCGAGTCCCTCCTGAACACGGTTCGAGCCCCCCCCCCCACCCCACTTCTTCGGTGGTATTTTAGCCATCTGAATGCAGCCAGTTGGGGGTTTTCTCTTTCTCCTTTCCTTTTCCCCTTTTCATAGCAAAACAATTTGACGCCACGTGGCCAGGTTTTCCACAAGAGTAACACTTAAAACTGGGAAATTTTCCCTCCAATTGTTTCCCTTCCTCCTTACTTTTATCACTAATCCCCGATTTACTCTCTGGTTTAGCCAGTGGATTATCTCTACTCCCTTGTGGGTTACTCTTAGTGGGGGAAAACTTAACTTTATGAGTTAGGGCATATTCATCTGCTAACTTAGCAGATTCTGACAGTGTGGTCGCCCCTTTTCCATCTAAGTGCGTCCTTATCTCAGCCGAGACGCAGTTTTTTAAACTCTTCAATCAATATTAACTCTTTCAAGTTGCCAATATTCTCATTCGCCTCTTTTGAAGCACACCACCGATCAAAGTATACCCGTTTCTCATGGGCAAACTCCACATATGTTTGGTTCCAGGACTTTCTCAAACCTCGAAACCTTTGTCTATACGCCTCCGGGACTAACTCATAAGCCTTAAACACAGCATCTTTCACTTTATCATAATCCTTTGTGTCTTCGAGAGACAGGGCTGCATATGCTTGCTGAGCCTTCCCCTTAACCACACTCTGTAATAACACCGCCCACTGCCCCCGTGGCCACTCACGATTACGGGCCACTTTCTCGAAATGTAGGAAATACCTATCAATTTCTGCTTCATCGAATGGAGGCACCAACCTAATTTCTCGACTGACACTAATCACCTCCTCACGGTTCACCACCTGAGTGTTCTGTTGCCATCTCTCCCTTTCAAACGCTATCTGTTTCTCTTCCTCTTCTCTCTGTTTCTGTGCCTCCTCTCTCTAATTTCAATCTCTCTAACTTTAACTGTTCCAGGTGTACCTCGACCTCCTCTTTCACTACAGGAAATCTCCCTAACTCCCCCTCTTCAAATATCTGTATAGAGACATAATATTCAGCTATTTTCCTTTGAATTTCTGCTTTTGTCATACCTCTCTTTACCTCAACATTCACTTCTTGAGCAATATTCCGCAACTCATTTCTTCTAGCCTTCTTCAAGGACACGGGGTCTGGCGATTCCAGACATCCTGCAACATCCATTTCTGCTGTTTTTTCACACAACCAAATCAAAAGTCCAAATCAAAAGGGGTTTTCCCCAAACAATTCAAACCAGCCTCCTGACCATTTTGTTCATATCCCGGATGAGCCCCCAGTTTTGTCACGTACCCCATGACAGGAATAAAGAAGCCAGCAGAAATAGAAACCACTTTGGAGTCTAGTATTGCTAATAACTAATAATATTTATTAATAACTATGCAATACAGTAAACTAAGTGAAGATAAATCAAACAGCTTAGCAAGAATTATATATATAAGTAAGTAAAGCAGTAAGTGTGGAAAAATATGTATGAAAACCAAGCTTCTTTAAGTTTAGGGGTAAAAAAATACAGTCTTACGATGTTGATCAAAGTTCAGTTCAGTTCAGTTCGTGGTATATAGTTGAATGGCGGTAGAGGGAGAGTGAGTTGAGTCTTCAGGTGAGCTGTCACTGTCGATTTCCCCGTCGTCCTCCAAAATCCTTCACAACTCACCGACTGTGACTTTAACAACAAGAGGGACCGTACTTCGGTGTGGTTGAGCTGTCTACCCAGGCCAGGGTCAGACACATGGACAACTCCCCACCGGTCTTGCCTTTGAATTTTCACTGGCAGAGCACTTGGATCAATCCGCCTGATCAATCCTCCAAAACCCACTTTCTCTGTGGGCACAACAATGCTCACTCAGTGTCCCGGTCATGTGTCTGAGGTCCGTATCATCTGACCTACTATTTATTTCCCTGTGCTGAGCATCACCTGTCATTCAAAGAGTCCATCCTTCCTTTGTCTGTAAAGGAATGCGAGCAGGCAACAAGTCCTTGGAAGTAACATCAATAATGTCCTGTTGGTCACCAGAGCAACCTTCGAGCTGCTCAGTTATTATCTGCAAAGTAAAACTCCAAAGTTACCTCCCGTGACAGTCCAAACGTAAATCTTCGTCTCTCTCTCTTTTCCAAACAAACCATCAATGACAAATGACTCACTCTGTCTCTCTTCAAACAGTTAATAGGGGCACTCCTGGATCCCCTCACAAGAGGAATATGAATCTTTGAAATTCTCTTCCTCAAATTGCAGTCAAAGTCTGAACATTTTAAAGGTAGAGGTAGATAGATAATTGTTAAGCAAAGGGTTGAATGTATACTGTAGGTAGATGGGAGGGAATACCATCATATTTAATTACAGAGCTGACTTGATAAGTTGAGTGGTCTACTCCTGTTTCTAATTTGTAGGTAAGTATATTCATCCTAAGGTGGCAGGGTGGAGATATGTCTCTGCCAAAGGACGTCCTTCCCTCCACCAGCCTGCAGGTCACCCTTGAGCAAGGTGTAGGTTCAATAGGTCCAACAGCACCTACTTAGTCCCCCCACCCCCACTCGGAATCATGTAAAGCCATAGGAGCAGGTGGTCCTTTGAACTGCTAGTACATATCACAAGTCCTGCTTATGCAACCACTGATGCCAGGCAGATCATCTCTGAGGAGTGTTGATATTGGCTGAGGTATCCCATCTTGTAAAGACACTGCCTAGAAGAAAGCAATAGCAAAACACTTCTGTAGAAGAATTTGCCGAGAACAATCGCGGTCATGGAAAGACCATGATCGTCCATGTCATATGATACAGCACATAACAAACTAACAAATATTCATTCTAATCCCACTTTCTAGTAATTGATCCATGGCCCTTCAGGACATGGTTCTCCATTACAACTCCAGGCAAAGTTGAATTGTGGTGACGGTTCTGCCTTCACCACAGTGCCAGGCAGTGAGTTCCAGGCTCTAATCTCCCTCTGAGAAAATGCTTACCCTTGTCCTGCATCTGATCCTTTACCAATTATTTTTAATCTATCCCCTCTTGCTTCTGTCGCCCATGCTAAGAAAAATAAACTCCTCATAATTTTACATGCCTCCCTCAGCTTGTTGTGTTCCAAAGAACACAAGTCCAGCCCATTTCAAGACTGTTTCATAGCTAAAGTCTTCCAGTACTGTGATATCATAGAACAGTACATCAAAAGAACAAGCCCTTCAATCCATGAGGTCTGCGTGAACATAATACTGAATTAAACTAGATCTCTTCAGCCTGTACATGATCCATATCCCTCAGTTCCCTGCATAAACATGTGTCTAACAGCCTACTGTATGCATATCTTTGTGAATCTCCTCTGCGCTGTCTTCAGTGAATTGTATGGATTACCCAAAATATGGGCCATTGGAAATGATGGGAGATTTCAGGTCAGCATATTGTGTTTCAATGCGTAAAAACTCATGGATCATTCAGATAGTTATTAGTGGCTTCCAGTAAATATCCCTGCTGAAAGATGGCACTTTCACCATCCACTGGTGCATAAAAAGACAATGTAGTACAAGACTGGGGCCTAACACCGCACATCCAGACTCAGAAACCAGACAAGAAGGTAATGCTTCAAAAAGACGGCATTTATCGTTAAGGATCCCTGTCACCTAAGACATGCACTCTTCTTATTACTACCATCAGGTAAGAGATACAGACAATGAACCAACCCATGAATACTATCTCACTATTGTTACTCTCATTTTGCATTACTTAATTTATTTATTTTTTGATCTATATTTGTGATGGTAATTTATAGTATTTTATGGTTTGCACTGTACTGTTGCCAGAAAGCAACAAAGTTCATGACATACTGTTTGTTAGTGATGTTAGTCTGAATGCTCAATACCGTTCTTATCTTCCCCACTACTTTTTAATGGTTGGGCTTGTTTCAAATTCTGCAGGGCCAAACAAGGAAATATTGCAATGGAGAGTGAATAAGTCATAACATCATGCTTGAAAATTAATATTTGGAATGAACAAACGATTTAAATGCTATTTTTTTACTCTCTGTATACCCTAGGGCATAGATCCAGAGGACCAGTTTTTTGTCCCAAGGGCCATTCCATGAGCTTGATTTGGCACTGGCCATCAACTTGCTGTTAATCTTTGGTGTGCTTTGAGCCCATTGCATCAACACATGACTGGCCACACCTCAAACATGACCTCATTCAATGCTGAAACAGGCTCAGAGAATTACATGGCCTAGTTTGTCTCCTCGGTTCCTGTGACCCGTTAACAGAATATTCCGGATTTGACTGACCTATACAGAGACCGGTGGAAAGGGAGCCATGACTGGATTTAGTGCCATAGGGATGAAGAAGTAAAAGTCACAATCTAGGGAACTGATTGATCACCTGGCATGAAGGTGCAGTAACTTCGAAGCAATACAACTCTGGGGGCTATAAGTCAGAGCACATGAATAATTATAGCTTGAGTGAGATACAGGAGAATTACCAGTGTCCAGGGACTACTCCTACTAGCTGCCACATTTTGAGGATAGAAGCATATTATTCCTTCATATCATAAGCTCCATGAAAATGGTATTCAGTGCAAGGCAACGTTACTTACAGTAAGCATGTGACATTTAATGATTACGACTTGCGTCAGACAGAAACCATGGTTCTATAGTTATGAGTTGGAATGTGGCAGTCTTTTATATTATGAAATTTATTGCCAACTGCACAATTTCTCATCCTTTACCAACTTTCTATCCAAAAACAGCAATTTTTTTGGATAGGTTTCAAAGGGGCATGAATGGTTTAACCCTGTAATAATTGACTTAAGTGCATAAGTGAAGATGATCTTGTATATAAATGCAAACTGAAGTGATCTTGCAAACTGAAGTGTCATTTGATCTTTACTCATTTCTGGTGTATAGATCGGCCAACCGATATTATTCTGTGTTGTGGGGAACTGATAAACAATGTGATCTAACGGAACTCATTTTAGCTCAAGCAACAAACAATCTGCTGGAGGAACTCAGTAGGTCGAGCAGCGTCTGTGGAGACAAAAGGAGTTTGTACGTCCTCCCCACGGAACATGTGAGTTTCCTCAGGGATCCAGTTTCCTCCCACAGTCCAAAGGCATTTGGTTAGTAGGCTAATTGGTCATTGTAAATTGTCCTGTGATTAGGCTAGGGTTACATCAGTGGGGTGCTGGTGGTGCGGCTCAAAAGGCTGTAAGGACCTGTCCACACTGTATATTAAATAAATTAACAAATTAATGAACAGGTGTACAGGAGTACTAATAAAGTGGCCATTGAGAGTATACCTAAGTGACAAATTAATCTTGTGGCCCGAGAACAATTGTGTATTCCTTCTGATTTTTTTCTATGTCTTTGAATCCGCATATCTGAGCAATAGTGGGAGTGCAGAGAGTGAAACCGTAGGGCTATGTTCCTTGTTCTGTGTGCAGATTCTTGCAAGGGTAGACTTTTTTTTCTATATTGCAAGTGACAGGCAATGAACTGAAGTTGAACTCTGACTGTGAGAAAGACAAGAACATTAATCTTTCCTCCATCTCCTCTTCCCCAGCACCACTGATTTACTGATAGTGTTCTGTGGAACTGTAGGCACTGGTCCACTCATTGGCTGAGGCACAGTCTAAAACACTGGTTCCCAAAGTGGGTGATTTGGCCTTGGGGACTGTGAGAGTTTCCAACAGGGTGATAACGATCAAGGGGGCGGGGGGCTGGGGGGTTGCTCAGTAGGGCAGCTGAGGGTTTACAGGCTTAATTTATGAAATAAATTACTTATTATAAGCATTTGATCCTCAATGCCTCATAACTGACTACAATGATCATGTGTTCACATTGCTCGAAACGTGTTATAGCTGTTGAAGAGCAATGTAACACTTCTATATTTTGAGTATTCTGGGAAATCTGGACTGAAGAAATCAAGTTATTTCTAGGCTTGCTCTGCATGTTATTGCCGTACACTACCGCAGTACAGTGTTAGCTGGTTCGATTCCCATACGCTAATCACGGAGTGACACAATTCCTGTGAGTTAGGGTATGGCATTCAATGGGGTAACGTTCAGAATCTGCACTTTTGAATGGTCTTGACTGCACTTCTCCAGGCCTTGGCCCCCAACTGAGATATTGTGGTTCCACTTTATGTGCCTTCAGGCAGAGAGTCAGATTTTGCCTGAGCTATAATGATAGCACAATTTCCTGTTTATTGATTGCAGCACTCGAAGTTGAACTTAAATAACAGGCAATTGACTGTGATCTTTAATCCACAATGAAAATGGCAGAAGCACACCAAACAAAACAGAAGTGTAGACAGTATATTGAAGAGTATTTGAAATACAGTATCAATTTATATCAGCACCAAGCAACGAACAGCTGCCAATGTGTCTGTTGTGTGAAAAAGATTTTTTTCAAATGAAGCAATGAAACCATCCTGGCTCCTTGAACATTTGAAGGGAACAACCTATGATAAAGCAAACAGGAGCTTGGATTATTTTCAGTCACTTTGTGAAAACTTTAAGAAAAGAAAAGCACATCAAAACATGCTTGCCATCACTTCACAACAAAGCAGTGATGGTTTGTGTGCTTCAGACAATATTCCATGGCTCATTGCTAAATCTGGAAAGCCCCATGCAATTGGAGAACAACCAGTTCTGCTAGCAGGAAGAGAGGTTTTGTGTAGTTTTGTATAAGTCACCAGACCAAATAATTAAAGTGATTCTGCTCATGATAGAGAACCGATTGAAAATGATGCTGGAGAAATTATAATGGGTAACAAAGAGATGGGAGAGGAACTAAATGAGTATTTTGCATCAGTCTTCACAGTGGAAGACATTAGCAACAGACCTGATAGTCAGAGGTCTCAGGGAATAGAATTAGGTACGGTCAAGATTACTAGAAAGTGCTTGGGAAGCTAAATGGACTAAGAATAGATAAATCTCCTGGACCGGATGAGGTGCACCCATGGGTTCTGAAGGAGGTAACTTTGGAGATTGTGGAGGCATTCTTCCAGGAATCAATAGACTCTGGCATGGCTCTGGAGGACTCGAAGGTCGCAAATGTAGTTCCGCTGTTTAAGAAAGGAGGGAGGAAGCAAGAAGAAAATTACAGACCTATTAGTCTGACATTGGTAGTTGGAAAGTTATTGGAGTTGATCTTCAAGGACGAGGTTATGAAATACCTCGAGGTGCATGACAAGATAGGCCCAAGCCAGCATGGTTTCATGAAGGGAAGATCCTGCCTCACCAACCTATTGGAATTTTTTGAGGTAATCTCAAATAAGATTGACAAGGAAGAGGCTGTGGATGTTGTGTATTTGGATTTTCAAAAGGCCTTCGATAAGGTGCAGCATAAGAGGCTGCTTAATAAGATGAGAGCTCATGGAATTACAGGAAAGATATTGGGATGGGTGGAGCATTGGCTGATAGGCCGAAAGCAAAGGGTGGGAATAAAGGGACCCTATTCTGATTGGTTACCAGTTACTAGTGGTGTTCCGCAGGGGTCGGTGTTGGGGCCGCTTCATTTTACAATGTATCTCGATGATTTGGATTATGGATTAAATGGTTTTCTGGTTAAATTTGTGGATGACACCAAGATAGGTGGAGGAGCAGGAAGTGTTGAAGAAACCGAAAGGTTGCAGAGAGACTTGGTCAGTTTAGGAGAGTGGGCAAAGAAATGGCAGACGAGATACAATGTTGAGAAATGTACGGTTGTACATTTTAGAAGAAGAAATAATCGGGCAGATTATTATTTAGATGGGGAGAAAATTCAAAATTCGGACTTGGGGGTCCTCATGCAGGATACCCTAAAGGTTAACCGCCAGGTTGGATGGGCAGTAAGGAGAACGAATACTAAGTTGGCATTCATTTCAAGAGGAATAGTGTATAAGAGTAAGGAGGCATTGATGAGGCTCTATGGGGCACTGGTGAGACCTCGTTTGGAATACTGTGTGCAAGTTTTAGGCCCCCTATCTTAGAAGGGATGTACTGATGTTGGAGAGAGTTCAGAGAAGATTTACGAGGATGATTCCTGGGATGCAGGGGCTAACATATGAGGAGCGTTTGTCGGCTCTTGGACTGCACTCATTAGAGTATAGAAGAATGAGAGGGGATCTCATAAAAATATTTTGAATGTTGAAAGGGTTGGACAGAGTAGATGTGGAAAGTCTGTTTCCCTTGGTGGGTGAGCCCAGGTCAAGAGGCCACAGTCTTAGAATTAGAGAGTACCCATTTAAAACAGAGCTGAGGAGAAATTTTTTTAGCCAGAGGGTCATGGCTTTATGGAATTCGTTGCCACATACAGCTGTGGAGGCCCGATCATTGAGGGTGTTTACGGAGGAGATTGATAGGTATCTAATTAGTCAGGGTATCAAGGGATATATGGAAAAAGCATGAAATTGGAACCAGAGGGGAGAATAGTTTAGCTCATGGTGGAGTGGCAGAGCAGACTTGATGGGCCGAATGGCCTACTTCTGCTCCTTTGTCTTGTCTTGTGATGACAACTCTGTTCAAAAATGAATAGATGAAATACCTGAGATTGTGGAAGACATATCGTGTAACATACTAGGATAACAGAATTTGCCCTGCAGTTGGATGAGTGGACTTTGCCAGGCAATAAATCTTTGCTTCTTAGTTATGCTTGGTTCTTAAAAAATGAAAACATGGTTCAACAGTACATATCAAAGTACATATATATCACCATATACAACCCAGAGGTTCATTTTCTTGCAGGGATACTCAATAAATCTATAATAGAATAATAACCATAATATAATCAATGAATGATCGCACTGACTTGGGTGTTCAACCAATATGCAAAAGATGACAAACTGTGCAAATACAAAAAGAAAGAAATAATAATAATAAATAAATAAGGAATAAACATTGAGAATATGAGATGAAGTGTCCTTGAAAGTGCATCCTCCTCTTGAAAGTCAATAATTAGCTCCTTGGTCTTGCTGACATTGGGTAAGAGGTTGGTGTTGTGGCACCACTCAGCGAGATTTTCAACCTCCCTCCTACATGCTGATTCATCACCACATTTGATTCAGCCTACGACAGTGGTGTTATCAGCAAACTTGAATATGGCATTGGAGCTGTGCCTAGCCACACAGTCATGAGCGTAAATCAAGTAGAGGAGGGGACTAAGCACACAGCCTTATGGTGCACCTGTGCTGATAGAGATCATGAAGGAGATGTTGTTGCCAATCCAAACTGACTGAGGTCTACAAGTTAGGAAATTGAGGATCCAATTGCACAGAAAGGTATTGAGGCCAAGGTCTCGAAGTCTATTGATTAGTTTTGAGGGAATGATGGTATTGAGTGTTGAGCTGTAGTCAATAAAGAGCACCTTGATGTATGTATCTTTGCTGTCCAGATGTTCCAGGGTTCAGTGAAGAGTCAATGTGATGGCATCTGCTGTGGACCTGTTGCTCTGGTAGACCAATTAGAATGGATCTAAGTCGCTTCTCAGGCAGGAATTTATATGTTTCATCACCAAACTCTCAGAACACTTCATCACTGTGGAAGTAAGTGCTACTGGATTATAGTCATTGAGGCAGGTTACCCCTTTGGGCTGAATGCTTTATGTGGGTTCACCTTCCTGAAGGCTGTTTGCACATCGACTTCAGAGACTGAAATCACAGGACCATTGGGGGCCGTGGGAGTTTGTGATGGTTCCTCCATGTTTTGATGGTAGAAGTGAGCATAGAGGGCACTGAGCTCATCTGGAAGCTACGTTGCTCAATTTAACTTCATAAGAGGTGATAGCATTCAAGCCCCACCACAACTGCTGAGCATCACTCATTGATTCAAGTTTAGATTGGAATTGCCACCTCACTCGTGAGATTGCTTTCCGGAGATTGTACCCGGATCTCTTTTAACCTTCTCGGTCACCAGACCTGAATGCTTCTGATTCAGCCCTCAGCAGATTGCAGATCTCATCATTCATCCAGGGCTTCTGGTTAGGGAAGATCGAATGATTTTGAGGGGACACACTCATCTACAACTGTTTTAATACAGTCTGTGACAACCGTGATGTATTCATTCAGATCCACAGATGAGTCCTTGAACATGGACCCAGACCACTGACTTGAAACAATCCCGTAGCCGCCCCTCTGCCTGCTGTGACTACCTCCTTGTTGTCCTAATCTCTGGAGCTTTGTTCTTTAGCTTCTGCCTGTTGTCAGGTAGGAGAACAACAGCCAAGAGATCAGATTTACTGAAATGCGGTCTGGGCATGGAATGGTAGACATTCCTTATCTTAGTAGAATAGTGGTCTAGTGTATTGGGACCTCTGGTGGTAGAGGTCATATGCTGATGGCAATTGGGCAGGGTTGTCTTCAAACAGGGTTGTCCCTGCCTATGATTTGAAATGCGTAAGAGTGAGCTGTTACTTGTCTGGAGAAAGCATCATGCAGTTTCTCAAGCACATGATTATAGTCAGCTGCTTGTAGTGAGTAAACTATGGTTAGGATTATGGAGGAAAATTCTCTATGTAAATAGAATGGATGGCATTTGATTATTAGGTGTTTAAGGTTGGGGAACACAAGTTCAACAAAACCGGCACATCACAGTGCCACCAAGAGCTTATCATGAAACACATACCTCCAGCTTTTGCCTTTTCCGAATTAGCAGTTCAGTCCATTCTGTGAATCGTGAAGCCCTTGGGTCTGATCGCTGTATCTGGTGTGCTGGAAGTAAGCCATGTTTCATTCAAACATAAAGGGTAACAATTTCTCATTTCCCTCCAATACAGATATCTTGCCCTCAGGTCCTCAATTTTGTTGTCCGGCGACTGCATATTTGCTAACAAGATGCTGGGTAGAGGTGACCTCTTCTTTCTGCATTTCAGCCTGGCTTGGAACCCACCCCCATCCCTGCTCCCGATGTCTTAATTCTGGCCATGGCGATAAACCTGCATCCACTTAAAGGTGCTGTACCTGTTTGCTTGAGAGTTAAGTCCACTGAGTCCTTCAAAAGATGGTGAAATCTGTTGATTATTAGGTTGATTTAAAGTACATTGTTTAAATGGAAATTATGTGCTGCAAATTGCAGTGAGAATAATTCAGAAGAGGTATATTTTTAAGTATTCTATGTAGCCTGCAGAACTTTGCTGGTGTTCACAGTCAGCATCTGCACCATGTGTGTGTGTGTGTGTGTGTGTGTGTGTGTGTGTGTGTGTGTGTGTATTCAATGGGACTAGAAACAGATATGAAGGGGGAAGAATACATTTTGGGTTGTTGAGCAATTTTTCCAAGAGAAGGACATTCCACTCACCAACATTGTTGCTGATGCAACAGATGGGACACCATCAATGACAGAATGCCACTGTGGGGTTATTACTTACTTGAAAAAAGCTGTACCTAACATATTTACCATTCACTGTGTAAACCACAGACAACATCTTGAAGCAAAGGAGCTAAGTTATTACACTGTGATCACAGCAGTAAATAAAATCTAGACCCATGCTCTTAATTCTCAACAATTTTCAGAGCTTTGTATTGAGAATGATCAACAGTCTAAATGCTTTCTGCTGCACATAGAAATCAGAGGGCTCTCAAAAGGAAAGTGCCTGAGATGCTTTTATGCACTTTTTGAAACTGATAAAGTTCTTTTAGGACCCAACTGCTTCATTTAGTAATTAACTCAAGAATATTAGGCATGGCATTAGTTATTTGCCAGAATTATTTGCAAAGTTTAATGAAACCATTCTTCAATTGTAAGAATATGATGTGAATCTCAACAAAGTCAAATCAATCATCTCCGTACTTCTGTCCATTTAAGTGCAACATCAGCTGACGCCACATTATCCAATCTTTGTGCCTCTCTGAATTGGAAGAGAAAGAAAGAAAGCCAAATGATGATCTTCACATGTCTCTGCCCACCTGGGTGAGCTGCATAAAGACATGTCAGAGAGATTTCATTCTAAATTCCAGATTGGGTAATAAATCCATTCCTGAACACTTGTAATGGGGAATTAACAGGAAGCATGGAGGAAGTACTGATCTCACTAAAAAGTGAGTTTGAACTGAAGCCGAGGATCAAAAAATCATATCCAGACTTTTGGCTGTAGAAAGAAATCTCTGAACACCATCTTGCACTGTGGAAAAAAGTCAAGATGTTCTTTATAGCCTTTCCAGCACCATATTTAGTGCAGTGCAATTTCAGTGCAGTCGTCCAATTTGTTTCAAAGCAACAGAACAGACAGCAAGTTACTGAACGTGGGGATCCGAGATTCCTCCTGAGTGACATTCAGTCTGATGTTGAGAAGCTGATATCACTGCACCAAGCCCAAAAACTCTCATTTAAAGGTGAAAAAGCAATGAAGCAGTGAATAATTGGACTACTAATGTTCGATCTAAAATTTTGACAAACATTGATTTTTACTATAATTAAATAAATATTTTTATTTACAGTGTTAAGTAGATTTGAATAGTTTTTGCAATTATTTGTCACTGCTTTGAATTTGCAGTTCCTATATTCTTTCATTGCACATCATAAATCAAAACTCTATAGCTTTTATGAAATGGTTAGAAAGGGAGATGGAGGCGCTGTGGTTGTGGTCTTAGAGCCAAGGGGGTAGTAAATCAAAAAGTTTGAGAACCACTGGTCTATAACAATCAGAGCAACAATAAAAAAGGCATGCTGTGCTGCCTTATCAAGTTTCTAAGTCCATTGTCTTTTGACTGCTGATGGCTTGAGATAGCATGGATCTTCATTTGATTGTTGATATTGGGTAAGTTGCAAAAATATAAATTGCAAGCATTTTCAGAAATGTATTTCAATCCCACCCCAAACCCTGAGAAGTCTCCAATTTATAAGAGTCAGGAGTCTTCAGGTTTACATAGCTGCCTTTTTATAGTATTGGTCTGTCTAGCACTGAGCTAGATACTGATCCTCAGATTACTGGATGTTTTTGGTCTATGTATAGCCATACCTCTCACTGTTCTTGCTTAACTCATACTTTATATTATTTCTTACAAAATAGAATGTGGTAATTCAGCCCATTGTGTTGGCTTGCAGAATAATCCTATCAATCCTATTCCACTACTTCTTTCCCTGTAACCCATTTTCTCTCACATGATCATCAACTCACCTCTAATCCTTCCATGACTAGGGGTAATCTACCAATCCACATACATGTCTTCGAAATATGGGAGGAAGCTGAAGAAAACCCACATGGTCATGGGAAAACATACAAATTCCTCACAGATAGAACCAAAGGTCAAGATTGACCCGAGGTTACTGGAGGCATCAGCACTAGATGAAGGGTCCTTAAGCAAAATGTCAACTGTCCATTTCCCTCCACAGATGCTGCCTGACCCACTGAAATCCTCCAACGCTTCATGTATTGCACCTTGTTTGTGTGACATTATTCAAGCACGAATCACTAATTATTTTCAACTTCAATTTGAGGACCATACTTCATGGATTCTTATGAGCATTTCCACTCCGTCCACCACAAGCAGAACTGCAAGGTGGACAAACATTATAACTCCAATTCCCATTCCCATTCTGACATGCTGATCCTCTTTTGCCAAGATAAGATCCACTCTCGGGATGGAGGAGCAACACCTTATATTCTGCCTGGGTAGCCTCCAACCTGATGGCATGAATATTGATTTCTCCCTTTGGTTAAAAAAAATTCTTCCTTCCTTCCACTATTCCCCACTGACCTTTTCCCTCTTCTCACCTGCCTATCACTTCCCCCAAGATCCCCTCCTCCTTCCCTTTCTTCTGTGGCCCACTGTCCTCTCCTATCAGATTCCTTCTTTTCCAGCCTTTGACCTTTCCCACCCACCTGGCTTCACCTATCGCCTTCCAGCTAGTGTCCTTCCCCTCCCCCAACATTTTTATTCTGGCATCATCCCCCCTTCCTTCTCAGTCCTGAAGAAGAGTCTCAGCCCGAAACGGCAATTGTTTATTCATGTCCACAGAGGCTGCCGAGTTCCTGCGGTATTTTATGTGGATTGCTTTATATTTCTGATGATTGGAACGGGCATTCATTCTGTAAAGCTAGCTTCATAATGAGAATGAGAGCAGAATATTACTAAAGGCGCCTCCTTTGCTTGCGTCTTCAGAAACAGCTCTACTTCTATCTCTAATATCTCTATTTTTTCCTTTCATGGTTCTTTTGAAGACCCTGACCTGGAGTTACACACTGACTTTGGTTCTTTGCAGGAATGGGACCTGCTCTCGGGGTCTCATGACTGGCTGCTATTCGATATACCAAGGACTCAGCCTAGAAGGCTAGCTTGCCTTCAGGCTTTCGGGATTTTGTGGCTCTGGAGGCAGGCGGAATCGAGGTCGGTGCTGCCATCTGTTGTGTCGTGGCAGTACACGGAAGATTGAAAGTAGCAGGCTGGCTGCTGGCTGTGTGCCCAGAGACCCGAGTTTTTTTGGGTACAGAGCTCAGAAAAAGCGATGCAACAGGCTTTTAACATTGTAAATCAGCAAGTTGTCTGTTATGTCTCCCCTCTCGCTGTGAAATGGGGGCACCCCTTTTTCCCTTATTAAGGAGAGAGGGAACCTGTGGTATGTTGAATTACTGGGTAAACGAGTAGTACTTTATACTTTATACTTTATTGTCGCCAAACAATTGATCCTAGAACGTACAATCATCACAGCGATATTTTAATTCTGCGCTTCCAGCTCCCTGGATTACAAATCGATAGTAAATATTAAAAATTTACATTATAAATCATAAATAGAAAATAGAAAAATGGGAAGTAAGGTAGTGCAAAAAAAAAACCGAGAGGCAGGTCTGGATATTTGGAGGGTACGGCCCAGATCCGGGTCAGGATCCGTTCAGCAGTCTTATCACAGTTGGAAAGAAGCTGTTCCCAAATCTGGTCGTACGAGTCTTCAAGCTCCTGAGCCTTCTCCCGGAGGGAAGAGGGATGAAAAGTGTATTGGCTGGGTGGGTCGTGTCCTTGATCATCCTGGCAGCACTGCTCCAACAGCGTGTGGTGTAAAGTGAGTCCAAGGACGGAAGATTGGTTTTTGTGATGTGCTGTGCCATGTTCATGATCTTCTGCAGCTTCTTCCGGTCTTGGACAGGAAACTTCCATACCAGGTTGTGATGCACCCTAGAAGAATGCTTTCTATGGTGCATCTATAAAAATTAGTGAGGGTTTTAGGGGACAGGCCAAATTTCTTTAGTTTTCTCAGGAAGTAAAGGTGCTGGTGGGCCTTCTTGGCAGTGGACTCTGCTTGGTTGGACCAAGTCAGGTCATTTGTGATATTTGGGGTACTGCAACTCTGTGTCTTAATCGATGCTTTGCTGCGCGCTTGAGTGCTCGGTGAGGGGCACCGATGCTTTTTTCGCTGGTGGGGGTGGTTGCTTTGCTGCTGCTTATGCGTGGGAGGGAGGAGCTGGGGGGTGCTTTTGGGTTCTAACATTTAACCGTCATTCATTCTTTGGGACACTCCTCTGTTTTCATGGATATTTGCGAAGAAAAAGAATTTCAGGATGTATATTGTATACATTTCTCTGACATTAAATGTACCTTTGAAGCCTTTGAAAGTTTGAAAGGCTTAGCATACAAGTCTGAGCATTAGCTAATGCATGGTAACTGCATGGATGGACTGTTCCAATCATTATGGACATTCTGGAGTCATTTCCTGCATCGTTATTCCTTTCTGCATTTTGTGGCGCACCGAGCGGCAACCTTGCCATTGCTTTAGCACCTTGTCTGGTTTTTACGAGGCCGAGTGGCTAGCTCGATGCTCAAACCAGCACAGATGGAAAGTGTGCAAGGAGCCAGCCAGATTCGAACTTCGGACCACTTGCCTCAAAGTCCAGTGCTGATGCCCCTACACAACTGGCGGGCATAATACATCATTATGGGTCTTCTTGTTACCATGTTGTAACCACACACGGTATTTCCCCTGTAGCATTATGATGTACTTATAGTTCATTAGTTATTTTTTTCTGCTCTCTGGAACAGAAGTACATATCCAAAGATATTGGTTAACTCATTTGCAATTCAAATATTCTACAACAATGATCTGTTTTGAGAGTTGCTTTTCTCTTTTATTTTAAATTTGCAATGAATGTAACCAGCACTTTGAACAACATGGGGATAAGATGATTACACATGAGCTGATTTGTAGCTCACATTTAACTAAACTCTGCAAATTTCTCTATTGTAGTAAAGGAGATTTCAAAATGGACATCTGGAAAATTATACACTTTTCCTTCTCTACTGCTCCCCCTGCCTCACACCTCTGTCCCCCTTCATTCTCCGCTAATGCCTGGACTCTATTCCTTCCTGGTTTCACTCAGCCAAAGGCCTCTCACTATTCAGCTGCCAAACAATCTGAGCAGAATTGAGACCACCTGAAGTGCAGGTTGCTTGCCAGGAGATCCCAAGCTCTCCATAACACAACAAGGGAACATGTTTGATGTCTGGGAAGAGTGATATAGCCATTGGCATGGTAATCTGAGGATAAACCCTCCTAACCTGAAGACCTGTGTGTGCCCTCCGTCAGTCGTGGTCGACCATTGGTACTGTGCCACTGGTAGTCACTGGTTTGTCGAGCAGCATCGACTGTGGCTATTAAGGCTGATCCTGGAACGGCAGGCTCTGCCACAGTTGCTGCATGTGTAGGGCGTCATGCAATTGTCCGCTGTCCGCTGTGCTCTCCATTTAGCTCTCCGCTCCTCAAACTGACTCAGGATCACTCATTCGCCTTGCTCTAGGTGTTGCTGAAGAGTACCTCGCCATTTGTTGTGGTCATCTGCTGTATCCTCCCAGCACTCTGCGTTGATCTTTAAGGCTTTCATGTCGCGCTTGCAGAGGTCCTTGAAGCGAAGCTGGGGTCTACCAACGTTCCTCTTGCCTGTTGCTAGTTCTTCATAGAGGATGTTCTTTGGCAGTCTACCATCCTTCATACGACGGACGTGGCCCAGCCAGCGCAGTCTGCGTTGTCTTAACAGTGTGAACATTGTGGGAAGTCCAGCGTGGGAGAGGACCTCAGAGTTTGGGACTTTGTCTCTCCAGGTGATGCTGAGGATGCGGCAAAGGCTGTGCAGGTGAAAACTATTGAGTTTCCTCTCCTGCTTGGAGTAGATGGTCAAAGTCTCGTTCCAAGAACAGTTATTGATAAGCTTTAGTACCCGTAACTTGGGTAACTGATTGGACAATCCAGCTCATTGTTAATTCAAGCCCGTGCCAATTAGAGGGTCAACTGCAAATGCTAGAGAAGGCCCAGAAAATTCCAGGGTGGCGCAGTGGGGGCAAAGCTATATTAAGTGGATTCTGCCTTGTGCTACTTTGCTGACCTGGAGAATACTCATCATCTGCAGAGCTTAATTTGAAACATCTTCGTTAATTAATGTGTATTGACTTTTGTAACCCACCACAAGTTCTAAAATCTCATTGTGCATAACATAATCTGTGAAGTATTTTTAACACAATGTGGAGATAATATCAAGAGTTAGAACAAGGAGTTCACTGCATATTCCATGATATGCAGTGCCTTAGTACAATGTTTTCTCAGAATGATTATCAAGCAACAATTTACCTTAAGCCATAGAGGATATATCAAAAACACAAGAGATTGCAGATGCTGAAATCCAGAGCAAAACACAGAAGATGCTGGAGGAACTCAGCAGGTCAGACAGCACCTATGGAGAGGAATAGAGAGCCAATGTTTTGGTCTGAGACCCTTCATCAGGATTCATCATATCAAATCTGTTTGCCAAAAGGTAGGTACAAAGAAACATCTTAAAAGTGGAAACACGAGAAAATCTGCAGATGCTGGGAATCCAAGCAACACACACAAAATGCTGGTGAACGCAGCAGGCCAGGCAGCATCTATAGGAAGAAGTACAGTCGACATTTCAGGCCGAGACCCTTCGTCAGGACTAACTGAAAGAAGAGATAGTGGGAGATTTGAAAGTGGGAGGGGGAGGGGGAGATCCAAAATGATAGGAAAAGACAGGAGGGGGAGGGATGGAGCTAAGAGCAGGAAAGTTGATTGGCAAAAGGGATACAAGGCTGGAGAAGGGAGAGGATCATGGGACGGGAGGCCTGGGGAGAAAGAAAAGGGGAGGGGAGCCCAAAGTAAGATGGAGAGCAGGCAAGGAGTGATTGTGAGAGGGACAGAGAGAGAAGAAAAAAAAAGGTGGGGGAAATAAAAATAAATAAGGGATAAGAAGGGGAGGTGGGGCATTAATGGAAATTAGAGAAATCAATGTTCTTGCCATCAGGTTAGAGGCTACCCAGACGGAATATAAGGTGTTATTCCTCCAACCTGAATGTGGCTTCATCTTGACAGTAGAAGAGGCCGTGGATAGACATGTCAGAATGGGAATGGGATGTGGAATTAAAATGGGAGTCTTGACAGTAGAGGAGGCCATGGATTGACATATCAGAAAGGGAATGGGATGTGGAGTTAAAATGGGTGTTTTGACAGTAGAGGAGGCCATGGATTGATATCCTTCCAGGTGAGACAGTCCTTCCAGGTGAGGTGACACTTTACCTGTGAGTCGGCTGGTGTGATATCCTCATCCGGTGCTCCTGGTGTGGCCTCCTATATATTGGTGAGACCCAACGCAGACTGGGAGACCGTTTCACTGAACACCTACGCTCTGTCCGCCAGAGAAAGCAGGATCTCCCAGTGGCCACCCATTTTAATTCCACGTCCCATTCCCATTCTGATATGTCTATCCACGGCCTCCTCTACTGTCAAGATGAAGCCACACTCAGGTTGGAGGAACAACACTTTATATTCCGTCTGGGTAGCCTCCAACCTGATGGCATGAACATTGAATTCTCTAATTTCTGTTAATGCCCCTCCTCCCCTTCTTACCCCATCCCTTATTTATTTTTATTCCCCCACCTTTTTTTTCTTTCTTCTCTCTCTGTCCCTCTCACAATCACTTCTTGCCTGCTCTCCATCTTACTCTGGGCTTCCCTCCCCCTTTCTTTCTCCCTGGGCCTCCTGTCCCATGATCCTCTCATATCCCTTTTGCCAATCACCTGTCCAGCTCTTGGCTCTATCCCTCCGCCTCCTGTCTTCTCCTATCATTTTGGATCTCCCCCTCCCCCTCCCACTTTCAAATCTCTTACTATCTCTTCTTTCAGTTAGTCCTGACGCAGGGTCTCGGACCGAAATGTTGACTGTACCTCTTCCTCGAGATGCTGCCTGGCCTGCTGCATTCACCAGCATTTTGTGTGTTTCTTAAAAGTGGAAAGTTGACAGCCAGAGATGTTTAGGGAGGGAATGCAAATTTAAGTGTCTTGGCAATTGAAGCCCCAAAAGTCAAAGCTGGAAAGATTAAATCCTGGAATGATCAAAATGATAGAATTGTTAAACACAAGAGATTCTGCAGATGCTGGAAATCCTGAGCCACTTCAGTTCGAACCCCATCCAGAGGAGGCTGAAGAGCATTTTGTGACTGTGATAGATGCTGCTTTGAGTGGGTCAGGAAGTGTTTCCTGTGGCAAGGAAGATGCAATGCCAGATAAGAAGCCTTGCTGCGATATTACAGGGTTTTAGTGAAACCACAACTTCTGTACTGGTTACAACCTCCCTTATTGACAGAAGGATGGACTTATCGAGGAGGTAATCTAGTGAAGGATCTCTGGGTACATGAAGTTCTTTTTTAAACTGCAGATACTGGAAATCTGGAGTAAAGGTGGAAATGCTGGGAATACTCAGCAGGTCTGGTCACATCTCTGGGAAGAGAAAGAGAGCTAATGCTTCAGTTCAAAAAACCCTATATCAGAGTTCTGCCTTCACTGGATCTCAAATTCATTCTCAAGCTAAAGGAAGCAACTTTACCAACGTTGTGTTGACTGTGGAAGGTGAAGTTGAAACTGATCTCAGAGCTGATCAGAAGGGTGCAGATTTGAAACAAGCCATGAATGCAAACACAGTGGCAAATACTGCCCAGGTATCCAATTCCCTTATGGGGGCCTGTAATCATTATTGCAAACTTCATATGATTCCAGTTCAGGTGAAGTCTAAGAAGAGTAATAAGATGGTACTTTCCTGGATCAAGGAAGTACCACAGTGCTCTGCAGAGACAACCTCAACCTGACAGGAAAAGGAACACAGGCTCTCTTACACACCATGTTGTGAGTAGCCACTTCACAATGCAGAAGAAGGCTATAGTTTTGCCCTTGTAGTGTGAATTTTACTTGCCACTTACAGTATCTTATCTATCCTGAGCAGTGCCCTTAAGTTAATGGCTGTAAGCAATATCAATCGATATGCAAAAAGGAACTGAACATAGAGCATTCAACACAGTATAGGCCCTTTGGCCCATAATGTTGTACCAACCTTTTAACCTACTCTGAGATCAATCTAACCCTACTCTCCTACATAACCCTCCATTTTTCTATCATCCAAGTGTGTATCTGGTAGTTGTCCATCATGTCCAAAGATGACAGGAAACCTCATCACACACCAGGATCTCCTTTGTTGCAGTGGATGACCATTATGTCTTCTGTGCCTTGTCAAGTCCTTCACTCTCCATGGAGTATTGCAGTACCACATTCCTGGCTGGCCGTTGGATCTCTCTGTAGATCTCATCCGCCCAGTCCGCCAGAGCTGACTTCAGATGCTAGCACAGGCATGTCCCTATCTCACCGGGGTCTGCGGCCGCCGGCTACCCTCGCTTGTTTAGCTTGCCTGTCGAATTGGTGTACCAGGGTGTGGCCGCTGTCGCATGCAAACAGCTACTTGGAGCCGCAGGTGAGAGCTGAGTGTGTGTTTGGGACCAAAGGTGAGTGAGCTGCCCTGGAATGGACACAACAAGCCCCTTCACAGATGTGCTGCCCCTCTCTGGATACTCCATACACCCAGGGCCGGATTTAGTGGGGCCTGGGCCCCCAGACTGGAGGCCCTGATGGGCCCCTGCTGACACCGTAAAACGCTGCTGTACCAAGCAAAAAAAGGCGAAAACAAGAGCAAAGGACGTACTGGTCTAAATATCAAAGCTGTGGACCAAGACAATGGTTTAGTACAATACGTAGGCTATAAACTAACAGGCCTTAAGAGGGAGGACAGAAAGTAATGCAGATTCTTAGTTTGAAGGATAGCATCTAAAGCACTCAAAAATTGACCTAGGCTTAGTTGGCTTAGTAAAGTTATGAGGGAGATGAAGTATGAGGTACCCAATCGTAAATCTTTACTTAGCTATTGCTGCATATACCATAGGCCTCATTTCTCAAACAATGCCAAAGCATTTTTATCTAGGTATTTTCTCAACCGTGTGTTCTGAGAAAGTAAAATGGAAATGAGAGTCAAAAAGGCCAAGAGAGATGGCACTGTGGCAAACTAGGAAACTTGACAATACTCCAAAAATCTCTTTGAAAAATGAGATCTAGCACATACTAACCTATTGCTGTGCTGTGTGGCTTGCAGAGTAAAGACCACTTATTACTTACTAGGTTTGTAAACAGTCAACTATTAGCCTATTGCCACAAAAACAGGAACAGCACTAACAGACAAGCCTAGATATTTACAAAGTCAGATGCTCGTTTTTCAAAATTAAAGCCTAGTTCTTCTGGATTTCTTCGCAGCAAAGTCCTTGATCAGATCACTAAAATCCAGTTTCCGAACAAGATCACTTTCAAGTGACATCAGAGTAAGATGACTCAGCCAGTCCTGTCCCATTGTGGATCTGAACCTATGTAGTTGCCATTATCAGGACTACAAAATATGTCACTGGAGCCTCGGATAGCCAGTCCCCTCTCGACCAGAAACTTCACAACCACCAACACTCTTCTCAATACGCCGGTCCAGTAGACACACTCTGACTCGAACTGTTCTTGCAGTTCTGTATCTATTCTTCCGCTGTCAGGCGTTAGTGTAACGTAGGTCAGTATCGTTTTCCTGTGGTGTTGGCTATTTCCATGCTCTCCTATGCACTCAGCGGCATGTTTCCAGTCGCTAAAGCCAGTTTTGATGACGGACTGACAGTTCTCACTGAAGATGTGACAAAACAAACCACACAGCCGGTGGAAGGGGAGTATAAGAGCAATTGCCTTGTATTCACCATTTATGAGCTTGTGTTTGAAGTGAAATTTGGAGAAAAAACCTCTCTGCTGTTTGTATACTCGTTCCAAAGCTTTGATATCCACATCCTTATTCTGGCAAGACTCCGGCCCTTTCTTAGCCCAGTATGCTCGGACTGAATCATCTATCGTTTCCTTTCCCCAGCGAGCAGGATCAGTGCTGTAAGGATCCTCAGTAGCGGTAACGTTAACATTAATGGCAGCCCGACTTGTTTGTTCGGAGGCCTCTGTGGTCGGGAATCCCACAGTCATGCTTTCTGCCTCTTCAACGTTAGCTGCTGACTGTGGCAAGGACGGTGGTCCCGTGCTAGCGCTAGTGCGAGCTGTTGAACAAGTCTCCATTTGTCCACCGGTCTCAGACTGTGACAAGAGGGATGATACTGCTGCATCATCGAGAACAGGTCTAAAAAATTCTGTCAATTTCAATGTTTTTTTTAACGCTTCTTTCTCACGGTCCTCTTTCTCTTGATTCTTTTTTCTTTTCTGTGCTCCACTCTCATTTTTTTTTGTCTGCCATGATGATAGCTACCTATTTTGGGCCCCTCTGCAGCTTGGGCCCCTGGGCTGCAGCCCAGCCTAGCCCTGCCTAAAGTCCAGCCCTGCATACACCCCGAGTGTGTCTATCTAAGAGTTTTTTAAATGCCCTTATGTACCTGCCTCTACCACCACTCCTGGCTGTGCAAAGAACTTGCACAGATACAAGAACCGAATCTTCCTGTGCAGTGGGAGAACGGAAAGAATACTAAATAATCATTTTATTTTATATCCTCTTCTTTTCACTTTCTTTATGTTATTAGCACTCTTACTTGTTCATGAATTGCCTATTAAACAAGTTCATTGAAGCCCAGTGGAAGTTTGAGAATGTTATCTTGTTTGGC
The DNA here is from genome assembly GCF_030028105.1 of Mobula birostris. Classification (NCBI taxonomy): domain Eukaryota; kingdom Metazoa; phylum Chordata; class Chondrichthyes; order Myliobatiformes; family Myliobatidae; genus Mobula; species Mobula birostris. Next base: position 121,614,107 of record NC_092379.1, on the reverse strand, counting down.
TAGTTCTAACCCATTAGCTTTAATAATGGCATTTATATGCTTGTTTTAACTTCAGCCACAGTTTCTGGCAGGAGAGGCCTACAGAGAAAGGAATGAATTAGTTCCTCTGGGGTGCAGAGGGGCTGTTCTCAGTCAGCACAGCAAGTTGGTGCACCACTTTACAACCACTGTACAACTTACACCCATCAGGCTCCTGAACCGATGTCAATAACTTCATTCACCTCAACACTGAAGTGATTCCACAACCTACAGACTCACGTTCAAGGACTCTACAACTCATGTTCTCAGGATGATATATACACAGTTGATTCTAGTTAATTGCACCATCAGTTAATTGGGGCAGCCGCTTATTTGGGGCAACTCTTAAAGCAAAAAAATTGACCAGAAAATAGATTTCGAGGATGCAATTGGCAAAGGCATTGTATGAAGGCAGTCCATTATCTGAACTAGATGTCTAGGTGTTCCTCAGGTGTCAGTAATGGCACGCTACTTTTCACATTGTTTGCAAATACTCTAGGTAGTGGGATTGATGGCTTTGTGGCAAAGTTTGTGGATGATACAAAGATAGGTGGAGGGGTAGGTGGTGCTGAGGAAGCAACGTGATGCAACAGGACTTAGACAAATTGGAAGAAGGGGCAAAAAAGTGGTAGATGGAATACAGTGATAGGATATGTATGATAATGTATTTTGGTAAAAGGAACAATAGTGCAGACTATTATCTAAATGGGGAGAAGGTTCAAACATCAGAGGTGCAAAGGGACTTAGGAGACCTTCTGCAAGACTCCCAGAAGTTTACTTTACAGTTTGAATCTGTGGTTTAAAAATCTGGGGATGAAGGGGTTAACATATGAGGGGTGTTTGGCAGCTTTAGGCCTGTACTCACTGGAATTCAGAAGGATGCAAGGGGATCTTATTGAAACCCTCCAAATGTTGAAAAGACTAGATAAGGTGGATGTGGAGAGGATGTATACTATGGTGGGCATATCCAGAACTAGAGGATGCAGCCTCAAAATTGAGGGGTGACCCTTTAGAACAGAAGTAAGGAGGAATTTTTTTAGCCAGCGAGTAGTAAATCTGTGGAATGCTCTGCCACAGACTGCGGTGGAGGCCAAGTCCGTGCGTATATTTAGGGCAGAAATTAATGGTTTCCTGATTGGTCAGGGCATCAAGATGTATGGTGAGAAGGCAGGTGTATGTGGTTGAGTGGGATCCGGGAACAGCCAGGATGGAATGGCAGAGCAGATTCGATGGGTTGAATGGCCTAATTCTGCTCCTGTGTCTTATGGTCTGCACTGGTTTTGTTCATTTACAGTCAACCAAAGGGGCACAGCAGTGTATTCCAGATTACTTCATTTGTCGATGACCATTAGAAACTATAAACACATACAAAATGCTGGAGGAACTCAGCAGGCCCGACAGCATCTATGGAAGAGAGTGCAGTTGAAGTTTCGAGCTGAGGCCCTTCTGCAGGACTGGAGAAAAAAAGATGTGGTGTAGATTTAAAAGGTGGGGGGGGGAGTGAGAAACACAAGGTGATAGGTGAAACCGGGAGAGGGAGAGATGAAGAGCTGGGAAGTTCATACAGGGCTAGAGAAGGGGGAGTCTGATATGAGAGGACAGAAGGGGGGAGGAGCACCAGAGGGAGGTGATGGGCAGGCAAGGAGATAAGGTGAGAGAGGGAAAAGGGGATGGGAAATGGTGAAGTGGGGGGTGGGGGCCATTACCAGAAGAAACTGATACATAGTTTTATAGTACTGTATGGGTTGTATTTCAATTTGTTCTGTATTTCATTTAAATACATAATTTGCTACTCAGTTAAACAGTAGTTACCCTTTTTGTACCTTTCAAACTACGTATTTCTATGAAACTTTAGCTAACTGGGGCAATCGCTTAATTGGGCCAAAATGAACTGGTCCTGATATGTCCCAATTAACTGCAAGTGTGAGTGTGTGTGTGTGTGTGTGTGTGTGTGTGTGTACGTCCTAACGAAGGGTCCCGGCCTGAAACATCGACTGTACCTCTTCCTAGAGATGCCGCCTGGCCTGCTGCGTTCACCAGCAACTCTGATGCGTGTTGCTGGTGTTGTCTGTGTACGTACACAATGTCTTCTTTTGCACAGTAGTTATAAGTCTTCCTTTATATACACTGCAGCTTTTTTTCCACAGACGCTACTGAATTTTTTCATTGTTTCTGAGAATGCCTGCAAGAAAATGAATCTCATGGTAGTATATGATAGCATGTACGTCCTTCAATAATAAATTAACTTTGACACTTCCTACACTTTTCACGAACTTCCATTTTCATTCTAGTGTTGTTGCATCCTCATTACAAGTTTTCCAGTTTTGCATTTCAGAGCAATATTACTGTCTTCATCCCCCACTGGCTACACATTCTCTCTTTGTCGTCCAGCTCAGCTCTGATTCAGGAGACTTTAAGATCATCACCAGCCCCTAGACACTCGAACACATAATGCTGACTAATATCTTATTAACAGTTCTGGGGGTGGGGAGGGCTGTTAAAAGTATTAGATTTCGGATGAGACTTCATTTCATTTCAAGTGATGGTATAAGACCCCGTTGCACTATCTGACGAACAGAATTCTCCCCGGTACCCCCGGCTAGTATTTCGCCAGGTGACAAGATCTAAGCAGATGCAGCGAAAAAACAAATCTACTGTTTGGAAACCTGCTCCCTGCGTTTCCAGATCTCGAACCGCGGAACATCTTGTGGGGAAGAAGTGTTAGATAAAGTTCCTGCTGACACATTCGGCTTTCTCAAATAAAAAATCAGTGAATAAGGCTAGCTATTTAACCTTACACGGCTACGATGCACTTTGCAAAACGCCGAACATCTTCATCAGTGTACGTGTGCGTGTGCCCAGTCCCTTCTTCATACTTCCCCTTTTCTGTATTCCCTGCAGTCGTAATTCAAAGATAAGCACCCTACATGTCTACTCGCCTGTCCTTTCCAGGGTGCTGACTGACCTGTTGAATCTCCCCAGCATTTTACAAGATCCTTGCGCTGTGTTTATCCGGGACTTTTGATGGATTACTACACGTTTTCCCTCTTACCTGAAACGTTTCCCTGTGATAAATCGCGCATATATATTAAAGATAAACGAAAACAATGGAATAGGTTCCAGACCGTTTGCTTCCTCTATATAAATTTCCACAAAATTATATGCAATTTCAGAAAAAAATCCCTGGAGGAGTCCTCCCTCCCCGTGTAACAATCCAGGGTGGAAACGGACTAATCTTCTTTAATCAGAAAAATTGGAAAATTGATTTAAACAAAATCAGACGATGAAATTTAATTATCCGGCCTAGGTAAAATATATTTACAACAGCTTTGAACCTTAGAATCCATACCCGAAATTAGATAATAGGTGGAATAAAGATTCTGAAGGGTGTGGGTGGCTGAGTATTCGGCAAATAGAAACAGGTCCAGGTTCTGGTGAAGTGAGTCGTTCGGTTATATTTGGTCCGAGAGGAAATGAGCACATTTGACGAAAGAAACTCATCACAGGGTCTTCTGATACGCCCGCTTCGCCTTTCCCTCTTTGTAACATACTGCAAGTTTAAAAATAAAGCATAAACAGTATCTCCCCACACAGACAGGCGACACTTCTCTCCAGTAATATGCAAGATTTTATTGCCTTCTCTTCCACGGCCTCTTCGGGCTAGCGGAGGGGACCGAGCAAATGAACCCTTTGGGGGGGGGGGGGAAGCATTCGCGACGGAGTTGCCCTTTTAAACGTTGGAGGCTGAGGACCATCTGTCAACGTCTAAAGTGGGTGGGAAACGAGTCTGTTTCAGCCAATCCTCTTTCGGATCAGTTTAGCCGCTAGTGTTTTCTGTGCCGCGAAATTGCTCCTGCAAGTTTCTGATGAAGCAGCCAGTGCATACTGTGGCTAGGCGGGATGCTTTTACACTCACTACACACGCGTGTACAGGGAGGGTAAACAAGCAGGAGAAGTAGACAGAGGGGAGGAAGCGCTTTGAAATACCTCATCAATTCGGGATTTCAAACGCAGCAGCGGATTAGTCCACACCGTGGACCTGAGAGGAGAAAGGCCTTTCTGCAAAGTTCATGTTTCTACGGCGAAACGTTGTCGTGTAGCCTGAGCGCAGCCTTGTGCCTCTGAATAAGGAGGGCAGAGGATCATGTCTCGGTACAACGTGTGCACCTTGCTGGACTGGGCTTACGGGGGCGTGGACCCCCAGTTCGAGGGGAACGGGGGAGCGGAGTGCGCCGCTTTTCTGCCCCTGAGGCAGCGCTGGGTGGAGAGTATTGTCTTCGTGACTATCTCCCTGCTGGAGATGGCTGTGGCCATTCGCAAGATCAGGCGGCAGGAGCTGAGTGTAGAATTCCAGCAGAAAAACGACAGCCTGGGCAAGAACCTGCTCTTGGTCGCCCTGTGCCTGACCTTTGGCGTTGAAGTCGGTTTTAAATTCGCCACCAAGACCTTAATTTATCTGCTGAATCCGTGTCATGTTGTCACCATGTTACAGGTAGGTCACCTGCAGCGATTAGATAGATACTTTATTGACCCCAGAAGAAACTACAGTGTCACAGTAGCACTAAAAGTGCACAGATAGGAGTAGAAAGAATATAAAATAAGTTACCCCGAACAGTTTAACAGGAGGGGATCATAACTTCCCGGGCTATAGATTGACTCATAATAGAGCCTAATGGCTGAGGGTAAGAATGGACTCATTTAGCGCTCTTTCAGCAGCGCAGTTGTCTTGGTCTGTTACTAAGAGTGTTCTCTGTTGCAGAGGGTGAGAAATATTGTCCAGAATTGTCAGGATTTTCTATAGAATCCTTTGTTCTACCACAGTTTCCAGTGTGTCCAGTTTGCTTCCTATAACAGAGCCAGCCTTTCTAAACAGTTTGTCCAGCCTGTTGGCATCACCTGTGTTGATGCCATTGCCCCAGCACACCACTGCATAGAAGATTGTACTGGCAATAACAGACTGGTAGAACATGTGAAGGAGAGGCCTGCAAACTCTGAAGGACCTCAGTCTCTTTAGGAAGTAGAGGAGACTCCGGCCCTTCTTGTACATAGACTCTCTGTTGGTGTTCCACTTAAGTCATCTTCCAGGTGCATCCCCAGGTACTTGTAGATCCTCACCACGGCCACGTCCTCACCATCAGTAGTAATGGGGAGCAATGAAGGCTTAGTCTTCCTAAAGTCGGTCACTATCTTCTTTGTCTCACTGATGTTCAGCAGTAGATGATTCATCTTGCACCATTTGGCAAAGTCCTCCAACAGGGCCCTGTATTCTTCTTTTTATCCTCTCTTTATACATCCAACTCTTGCTGAGTCATCAGAGAATTTCGGCAGATGACATGACTCAGTGTTGTATCTAAAATCCGAAGTATACAGGGCAAACAGGAAGGGAGCCAATACAGTCCCCTGTGGGGACACAGTGCTGCTTAAAGCCATGTCTGACACACAGCTCTGAAGCCGCACAAACCTGAAGACTGTGCATGTGGATTCAGTGGAAGTTAAAATGTGACGACAGAACTACAATGGTCCCATAAATGCAACTTAAATTTGTTAAATGTAATTGAATAGAATAGATTTTGCATTCAAAGTAGGGGACTCTTTACACTCTTAAGTTGGGCCTCTAGAAAGGAAAGTGAAAAGAGCGATGTAATAGAAACGAGAGGAATTGCAGGGAATAGTTAGCAGGTCATGAAGCATCTGTGGAAGCAGAAAGTGAGTTAATGTTTCAGGTAGAAAACTCTTTGTCAGAACTGGGAAAGATTAGCTTTAAATTGCAGGGTGGATAGAACGCCCTGATGGGGTGCATCTCTGTAAGCAATATGACCGTTACAAGTTGCACCTATACTTCTTCCCTGCCCAACATCCAGTGACCCAAAGAAACCTTCCCAGTGAAGCCAATGTCCACTTGCACTTCTCCAGACCCAGTGTGCTGCAATTTGTGCTCCTCTACACAGAAGGAGCCAGGAAAGACTGAATGACTGCTTTGCAGAGAATGTGCCTTTACTCCAAAATGGGAGGGGGGGGGGTCCCAAACATTTTTTATGCCGATAGACCCCTACCATTAACCAAGGGGTTTGTGGAGCCCGGGTTGGGAACACCTGGTCTAAACCTTCAACTTTTTGTTGCCAGCCATTTTAACTCTATCTAGTTCCAACTCTGTCCTGTCCGTGACCTGGCTTCACTTTATAACAGAACCCAGTATAACATTGCGCAAAATGCTGGAGGAACTCAGCAGGTCAGGCAGCATCTACAGAGAGGAATAGAGCTAATGTTTCAGCCTGAGACCCTTCATCAGGACCGGAAAGAGGGAAGAAGCCAGAATAAGAAAGTTGGGGGGTGGGGGGGAACTGGCAGGTATAGTAAAGCAAGGTCAGGGGAAGGTGGGTGGGGAGGGGAGAAATGAAATGCGAAGCTGGGTGGTGATAGGTGCAGGAGGTGATAGGCGGACTGAAGAAAAGTGAATATGGGAGTGGACCGTGGGAGAAAGGGAGGGAGGAGGGTACCAGAAGAAGGTGATAGGCAGGTGCGAAGAAAAGGGCTGATGGAAGAGCCCGAATGAGGAATGGGAAAAGAGAGGAGGAGGAGTGGGGAGAAATAGGAGAAATCAGTGTTCATGCTGTCATGTGGAGGCTATCTGGATGGAACATGAGGTGTTGCTCCTCCAACCTGAGAGTGGCTTTGTTGTGACAGTGGAGGAAGCCATGGATCAGAAAGGTTTTGGGCTGAGGAATTAAAATGATTGGCCACCAGAAAGTCCTGTCTGCTGAAGATGGAATGAATGTGCTGAACTCAGTGTAAGTTTGACAGCATAACAGATGAAGGGACTTGACCCAAAACACCAACAGTCAACCCAGATGCAACATTGACGGTCCATTTTCCTCTGCAGTTTCTGCCTACCCTGTTTGATGTCTCCATGATTTTCTGCTTTTATTTTAGGTTGCCAGCATCTGCAACTTCAGATTTTTCTTTTATCATTCATAAATGCACGTCTGCCTTTCTGTTTTTTTAAAAAAATAGAAATCCACTAAAAATTAGATCTTGAGGCCGAAAGATAGTTGAAGTTCAGGGGCCAGTGTGCCTGTTTTTCATGTTAGTGCAGGATGAGTCTGTCAATTGATTTTAAATAAGTTTTTTCAACAGCCTTGGATGTCCCCCTGTGCTTTACAGACAACAGTGATTTGAATAAGTTTAGACTTCAGGTCAATTCACATTTTAACTCCATCTACCTGCCTTGTTCCCGTAACTATTACTTAAATTCTATTCAACACAGTTTTAAAATGTTTAATTGAACACGTGCTTAAAAACTCCTCCGCTGAGAGTTTTCCAGAATTGCTCTTTAGCTGCCATCACTTATGTCAGTTTAACACCTGATTGTAAGGTTATTCCTTTCTAGCTATTCCTCAGTAAAAAAACATCTTCTGTCTTTACCCTGTTAGCACCTTCAAGCTTGTTCTCTCAGTTTTCATTAGAGAAGGGGATACAAGCTTACTCAATTTCCTGGCTTCTTACATTAACTCTTTTGGACTTGTATCATATGTCAAACCTGCTCACCTTAGAGGATGATATTCTCCCTGTACAGACCTAGCTCTGTACGCCTTGAGTATAACTTGCATTCTTTTACATTGTAGCCGTTGAGAAAGGGGTCAATGTTCTCAGCTCCATCACTTGTTTTGTACACATCCATATGTCTCTAACATTTAGTGCTCTGCAGTCACATAAAGGCAAGATTGGGTGAGGACAATAGATTTTATGTCCATGGACGCCATTTGTAAGACTACTTAAAGTCCATAATTATTTAACTACTTGCATTTCCCTTGGTAGGATTTAAATTCATGCCTCAAGTCCAAATATTGTCTGATAGCCTAGCAACTTAACCACTCTACGAGACTACTATAGAGTTATTAACATGGAATATAAATATTTGCTAACGACCTTACATGGCACAATATTCCTTGCTGTTGCATCAATGCATCCTGTTTGACCAGAATTAGAGCTGCAAATTAGATCTCTAAAGCTTCGCTTAACCAGAGGTTCATATCTGTTATCAGTGTTGAAATGTGGTGCTTGACCGGAATTTCATTTCTGAGTGTTGAAATGTGGCAGCAATTTACAGAGCAAATGATCTCTTCATTTTTTGGCAGAGGAACGAACAGTGGCTGGGATTTCTCTGCTTTTCAAAGTGGTGCTATAAAATTGTATTTGTTAATTTGAAAGGGCCGATTAGAGTCTCCGTTTAATGTTTTAATGCCAATGTGTTCACTATTTGAATTGTTCACAACTGAACACCCTTAGGTTCTAATCATGATAAAAATAAGCATTGCAATAGCAATTTATTTGTTGATGATATTTAAGTTCCCAAACACCTAGTCTAGAGAAGTGAAGGAGGAAGAAGTGTCCTCCTGTTAGGTGACGGAAGATGAAGTGTACATGGCCATTAATGGGCCTAAATAATAATGAGGACTTTGAAATTATTGTGTGAGGGAAGGATTGTATTCAGTGATGGTATAGGTAATGACAGGGTACATTGTAGTATGAGATCAGTGGGGCTGGTCTGGATGACAGAGATTCTGGTTGATGTAATTCGGCAATTGGTAAAGAGAGCACAATGAAATAAAGAACTTGAAGTGCTAAGTGGGGGATATCTTGGCAAGGTGAACCAGTTAATACTTCAGGTCAGAAATAGAACATAGAATAGTACAGCACAATACAGGCCCTTCAGCCCACAATGTTGTGCTGACCCTCAAACCCTGCCTCCCATATAACCCCCCACCTTAAATTCCTCCATATACCTGTCTAGTAGTCTCTTAAATTTCACTAGTGTATCTGCCTCCACCACTGACTCAGGCAGTGCATTCCATGTACCAACCACTCTCTGAGTAAAAAACCTTCCTCTAATATCCCCCTTGAACTTCCCACCCCTTACCTTAAAGCCATGTCCTCTTGTATTGAGCAGTGGTGCCCTGGGGAAGAGGCGCTGGCCATCCACTCTATCTGTTCCTCTTAATATCTTGTATACCTCTATCATGTCTCCTCTCATCCTCCTTCTCACCAGAAAGTAAAGCCTTAGCTCTCTTAATCTCTGGTCATAATGCATACTCTCTAAACCAGGCAGCATCCTGGTAAATCTCCTCTGTACCCTTTCCAATGCTTCCACATCCTTCCTATAGTGAGGCGACCAGAACTGGGTACAGTACTCCAAGTGTGGCCTAACCGGCGTTTTATAGAGCTGCATCATTACATCGTGACTCTTAAACTCTATCCCTCGACTTATGAAAGCTAACACCCCATAAGCTTTCTTAACTACCCTATCTACCTGTGAGGCAACTTTCAGGGATCTGTGGACGTGTACCCCCAGAACCCTCTGCTCCTCCACACTACCAAGTACCCTGCTATTTACTTTGTACTCTGCCTTGGAGTTTGTCCTTCCAAAGTATACCACCTCACACTTCTCCAGGTTGAACTCCATCTGCCACTTCTCAGCCCACTTCTGCATCCTATCAATGTCTCTCTGCAATCTTCGACAATCCTCTACACTATCCACAACACCACCAACCTATGTGTCGTCTGCAAACTTGCCAACCCACCCTTCTACCCCCACATCCAGGTCGTTAATAAAAATCACGAAAAGTAGAAGTCCCAGAACCGATCCTTGTGGGACACCACTAGTCACAACCCTCCAATCCGAAAGTACTCCCTCCACCACGACCCTCTGCTTTCTGCAGGCGAGCGAATTCTGAATCCACCTGTCCAAACTTCCCTGGGTCCCATGCCTCTGACTTTCTGAATAAGCCTACCGGGTGGAACTTTGTCAGATGTCTTACTAAAATCCATATAGATCACATCCACTGCACTACCCTCATCTATATGCCTGGTCACCTCCCCAAAGAACTCTATCAGGCTTGTTAGACAAGATCTGCCCTTCACAAAGCCATGCTGACTGTCCCTGTTCAGACCATGATTCTCTGAATGCCCATAGATCGTATCTCTAAGAATCTTTTCCAACTGCTTTCCCACCACAGACGTAAGGCTCACTGGTCTATAATGACCTGGACTATCCCTACTCCCTTTTTTGAACAAGGGGACAACATTTGCCTCCTTCCAATCCTCCGGTACCATTCCCGTGGACAATGAGGACATAAAGGTCCTAGCCAGAGGCTCAGCAATCTCTTCCCTCGCCTCGTGGAGCAGCCTGGGGAATATTCTGTCAGGCCCTGGGGACTTATCTGTCCTAATGTATTTTAACAACTCCAACATCTCCACTCCCTTAATATCAACATGCTCCAGAACATCAACCTCACTCATATTGTCCTCGCCGTCATCAAGTTCCCTCTCGTTGGTGAATACCGAAGAGAAGTATTCATTGAGGACCTTGCTCATTTCCACAAATGCTTTGGAGGAAAACGCCATTACTCTGCCTGAATTAATCCAGGAACTCTGCTTGCACTTTCAAGAAGTTCCTCTTTTTAACTGGAGGTTTTCAGCATGTGCAATAGTTCTTTGCACTGTTCCCTCTAAGCAGCATGGGTGTACAGCTTCACTGTGACTGAAATATTCCCATGCACGTAGCCTTTGTTGCATCACAGCAAGAATTTTCTTTTATATAATAATATAATTTTAAAATTATGTTAATGTAATTGTGAAATACCCTGCAATCAGTTGTGGTAATGAATATAATCCATAGATTTTCTAAATAACATACCACAACCTTTAATTTGAGACGTTTTAGAGCTTCAATGTATTTACATTGTCAGTGTTTCAAGTTACAACACTGTTACAAATTGTAACAATATACACAGAATGGAAGTCTGTAGCTCATTGTTAATAAATCCCTGGCCTGCTGAACTCTGATGCTGTAACCTGCATATTACAAAAAAAAACATTTAAACTGCTGTGCTTAAAAATCCTGCTTGGAGCAATGGTTAGTCCGCGCAGCTGTAAAACAAAAATAGAGGGAATGTTGGTTCGTTATCACCTCCAAGATCAAGTTTGGAAGAGGGTTTAATTGATTGAAAGACTATTGGTGGATGAAAATAAATATAATGGTTGGAAAATGGTATTTGCAGCTCTAAAAATGGTCAAACAGATGCATTTGATGTAATAGTCAGTTGCTGGAAGTAATATTGTGTCACATATGTTAACATATGTTTATATTCCGTGTTAATAACTATAGTAGTAGTTTAGTAAAGTGATTAAGTTACTGGACAATATTCTGGACTTGGGAAATGAATTTGAATGCCACCATGGGAAACTTGAGCAATTAAATAAGTGGAGTTTAAGTAGTCTCATTAATGATAATCATAGGTATAAAATCTCCTGCCCTCACCCAATCTTGCAACCTTGACTGACTCTCAGTATGAGGATGGTCAATAAAATTTTGCTTTGCCAACACTGGCTACATCTTGTGAATAAATATATAAATAAAGTGACGGCAGGTGCGACACAGTATCAAATACAGAATAGCAATGGCGAAAGAAACTTTCTAAAAAATGAAGACCATATTAACAGACAAAGATGAGCATGTACACTAAAAACAGAATACTGCAGTGCTACATTTAATCTATCCTGACTTATGGAAGTGAATGCTGGACCATTTCCCCAGTAATGGAAAAGAGACTAGAAGCAGCGGAATTATGGTTCTACAGGAGAATGTTAAAAATATCATGGACCACACACACACACACACACACACACACACACACACACACACACACACACACACACACACACACACACACACACACACACACACACACATCAAATGAAGAAGTTCTCAGAAGAGCCCAAGCAGTTCGATCACTCATACCAACAATAAGAGAAAGACAACTCAGATTCCTAGGACACATCATGCAGAAAGATGAACTAGAAAAACTCATACTCTCTGGAAAGATCGAGGGGAGCAAAACTAGAGGAAGACCTCGGCTTATGTACATCAAAAGCATAGCCAGGTGGCTACACATCGAGGAAATGGAAGCCATCCAAAGAGCGAGGGATAGATCAGTAAAAATGAAACAACGTTCCTCCAGATCCCTGGTGCTACATGAAACAACACAAAACTACACTAGGCTATGTGAGACAGCACAAGGCTACACTAATGTGGAACTTATGTGTAATAAGTTCCCAGCTATCATCTTTCATTTCCTTTCATAAAAATATCCCGCTTGGTAGTAGAAACTACTATTAACATTTTATTTTGAGGCTTGTCCTGTTTTTGTTAACACAAGCTTCATGTCAACCTGTATTGTATAGTTCAAGCAATGAGGAAGGCAATCAGATGGAAGTTCAGCTTGTTGCAAAATGGTTGTGACCTCAGAATAAGGAAGTTTTGCTGCAGCTGTGTGGAGGGAAGTAGGTGTGAGCACACCAGGAGAACTGTCTACTCCTTTGTTCTCCTTGCCTAAGAAACGATGTGTTAGTCTGGACGGAATGTACTGGATGTTCACTGGAGTGATTCAGTGGTTCAGAATAGAACTTCACCCAATGTGAGGTTTGGTTTCTTGGGTTCAGGTTGGGCATGTCCAGATTGAATTTAACTTTGTACCTGATCATATCGCTACGAAGAAGAGTGAGTCAAGTGTTCAGATACAAATTAAAACTTGACCTAGCCATGGCCAATGTGAACCTGCGTAAGCCAGAGGACTAGTACTTCAAGACCATGACGTAGGAGCAGAATTAGGCCAGTCGGCCCATCATGTATTTTCTACCATTCAATCATAGCTGATTTATTTTTCCTCTCAATGCCATTCTCCAGCCTTTTTTCCATAACCTTACTAATTAAGTACCTATCAACCTCTGCTTTAAATATGTCCAATGATTTGGCCCCCACAACTGTCTCTGGTAATTAATTCCATAAATTCATACCCTCTGACTATAGAAAATCTTCCTTACCTCTGTTCTTAAGGGACATCATTTTATTCTGAGGGTATCCCCTCTGTTCCTAGACTGTCCCACTATTGAAAACATCATCCGCTGCAAATCTGCTCTATCTAGGCCTTTTCAGTATTCAGTAAGATTCAATGAGAACTCCACTCATTCTTCTACTGCAGCAAGTACAGTCCCTGAGCCAACAAACATCACTGATTCACAGAGTCATAGAAGAGTATAGCACAGAAATGGGTCCTTCGGCCCATCTAGTCCATGTTGAAACATTTAAGTTGCTTACTCCCATCGACCTAAACCAGGACCATAGCCTTCCATATCCCTGCCGTCCATGTACTTATCCAAACTTCTCTTAAACATTGAAATTGAGTTCACATGGACCAATTGTGCTGACAGCTCGTTCCTTACACTCATGACCCTCTGAGTGAGGAAGTTTCCCTCATGTTCTTCTTAAACTTTTCACCTTCCACCCTTAACCCATGACCTCTGGTTATAATCCCTGCCAACCTCAGTGGAAAAAGCCTGCTTGCATTTATCCTTCTTATACCCCTCATAATTTTATATGCTTATATCAAATCTCCTCTTAGTCTCCTATGTTCAAGGAAATTGAGTCTATTCAATCTTTCCATATAACTCAGGTCCTCCAGACCTGGCAACATCCTTGTAAATTTTCCCTGTGCTCTTCCAACCTTATTTACATCTTTCTTGTAGGAAGGTGACCAGAAATGCACACAATACTTCAAATTAGGCCTCACCAACATCTCATACAACTTCAACATAACATCCCATCTCCTGCACTCAGTACTTTGATTTATGAAGGGGAATGTGCCAAAGGCTTTCTTTACGATCGTATCTATCTGTGACACCACTTTCAATGAATTATGGACCTGTATTCCCAGATCCCTTTGTTCTAACCCACTCCTCAGTTCCCTACTGTTCATTGTGTATGACCTACCCTGGTTGGTCCTGCTGAAATACGAAACCTTGCACATGTCTGCATTGAATTCCATCTGCTATTTTTAGCCCATTTTTCCAGCAGGTCCAGATCCTACTGCAAGCTCTGATAGTCTTCCTCACTGTCCACTGCACCCCCAATCTTGGTGTCATCTGAAAATTTGCTGATCCAGTTAACCACATTATCATCCAGATCCTTGACATAGATGGCAAACAACAATGGGTGACGCAGAAATAACCGATTCCTGCGGCACTCCACTAGTCATCAGCGTCCAGTCAGAGAGGCAACCATCTATTACCACTCTCTGGCTTCTCCCACAAAGCCAATATCTAATCCAATTTACTATCTTTGCTTGAAAACCAAGCGACTGAACCTTCTTCACCAGCCTCCCTTGCGCTACCTTGTTAAATGCCTTGCTAAAGTCGGTGTAGACAACATCCACTGCCTTGCCTTCATCCTGGTAACTTCCCTGAAAAACTTTATAAGGTTGGTGATCATGACCTACCACGCACAAAGCCATGGCGATTGTCCTTAATTAGTGCATGACTATCCAAATACTTGTATATCTGGTCCCTTTGAGCACCTTTCAATAACATTACCACTACCGATGTCAGACTCACCGGCCTATAACTTCCCGGAACAACATTAGCTATCCTCCAATCCTCTGGTTCCTCACCTGTCACTAAGGATGATTTAAGTATCTCTGCTACGGCCCCTGCAATTTCTGCACTTGCCTCCCGTAGAGTCTGACGGAACACCTCGTCAGGCCTTGGGGATTTATCCACCATAATTTGCCTCAGTACAGTAAGCACCTCCTCCTCCAATCTTTATAGGTCCATGAAGTTGATGTCACTTTGCCTCACTTCTATTGAACCTGTATCTTTCTCCTGGGTAAATACAGATGCAAAAAAACTCATTGAAGATCTGCCCCATCTCTTTTGACCACACGTGTAATGCCCTGGTTCATATTTTCACTGTTATACGGTATGTATTTCATTGTGGCAGTTCTGTAAGAGCAGCGTGTTTTCAGCTTGCTTGGGTTATTGTTGAAGATGAGAGATGAGGAGAAATGTGTGCCATCCAATTAGGATGGTGGAATTAAGGGGAGGCTTCTCTGGTGAAGGACACTAAAGGTGGGCTTAGGGCGGGAGATGAAGAGAGAAGATGCTGGGGAGAACCGGTCGTAGCATATGATCCGGTGGGAGACCCGTTTGTTTGAGCTGGATTGCGAGCGACCTTCGGAAGGTGGTGTGGGTGTTCACGCAGACCAAGAGCCCAGTGCATGAGCGACAGAGAAGTTTAAGCTGAGCTTCAACTTGTGCACATTTGACTGTTTAATTAGAATGGGCCCTTTTTGTTGTTCTTTACTAACCCTTTAGTTAAGATTCATAACTATAATTACTTTAATCGTATACAGTGTACTGTTGGTTATTTTGTGACACTAATTTGTAACAGGGTATCAAATTACACAGCGCCCACACAAACCTGTGTTTGTGGTGGGATCGAGCCGTCTTAGTCTCACAAGTTTGGTGGGACTTGAGAGTGTCTTCCCTAGACTTGCACAGCCAAGGAAACCAGGGTGTTTCACATGGATTACCATTCTGATCTTCCAGAGGATCAATTTTGTACCTTGCAATCATTTTGCTCTTAACACATCTAGAATCCCCAGGGACTCTCCTTCACCTTGCCTGTAAGGGCAACTTCATGCCTTCATTTAGCTCTCCTGATTTATTTGTTAACCCTTTGACTCCCAGGACCATTCTCTGCAATGCCAGCACATACTTTTTTAAAAATATGGGCCCCAAAACAAGTCAGAAAACGTGATCTGATCAAGGCATTATAAAGCCTCAGCATTTTCTTCTTGAGCAACCAAACCTGGATGCATTTGCAGGATTTTGTGCCTGCTTACTGATACTGAATCAGACTTGATAACCATTCTTGAAAAGGCCTCTGAGCCTAGGTAAAGTACCTTTCTCACCACACAAAGGGTGGGCATCGTTGCTTGATCAGGCCACTGAGGAAGACGCCAGAAGGAAAAAATGGAGAAGAGGCGTTAGGAGGGTAGCTGAAAGGTCATAGGTTCAACCAGGTGGATAGGAAAGGTAAAGTGCTGGAGATGAAGGAATCTGATAGGAGAGGAATGGACCGTAGGAGAAATGAAAGGAAGAGGGGACCCAGGGGAGGTGGTAGGCAGGTGAAAAGAAATATAAGGTTAGAGTGGGGAATAGAAAACAAGGGGAGGGGAAGGAATATTTTTACCGAAAGGAGAAATTGATATTCATGCCATCAGGTTGGAGGCTACCCGTATGGAATATAAGGTGTTTCTGGTCCACCCTGACAGTGGCCCCATGTTGGCACAAGAGGAGGCCATGGACTGACATGTTGGAAAGGGAATTGGAATTAAAATGTTTGGACATTGGGTATTTCTGCTTTTGGTGGATGGGTGGAGTTGCTGTACGAAGTGATTCCCCCAATTTACGATGGGTCTCACCAATGCAGAGGAGGCTGCATTGGGAGCACTGGACACAATAGATGACACCAGTAGATTCACAGTCAATGTATTGCTTCATCTGGAAGGACTGTTTGGGACTCTGAATGGAGGTGAGGGAGGAAGTGGATGGGCACTTTGGCTGCTTACAGAGATAAGTGCCAGGAAGGACATTAAATTTGAGGTGTTCACCGTGCAGTGCCAGACATAACAATTACAATGTCACAAAAACAATAGTGCAAAATGTGAATCAATGGTTCATGAACCATTCAGAAATCTGATGGCAGAGGGGAAGGAGTGGTCGTAAAATGTTGAGTACAGATCTTCAGGCTCTTGTTCCACCTGCTCAAAAGTGGTAACATGAAGAGGGCGTTTCCCAGATGGTGCGGGTCTTTAATGATGGTTGCTGCCTCTTGAAGATGTCCTTGATGGTGGGGAGGGTTGTGCCCATGATGGAAAGCTGGAAGAGCCTCCATACCAGGCTGTGTATTGCTCTCCTCCATGCATGCACAGAAATTTGATTAGAAATATAGAAACTCTATGGAGTCTTTGACGTACCAAATCTCTTCAAGCAATCGACCAGAGCTGCTGGGATGCTGCCTTCATGGTTGCATCAGTGTGTTGGGCCGAGGATAGATTCTGTCAGATGCTGATGTCCAGGAACCTGAAGCTGCTCACCATGTCCACCGCTGACCCCTCAAAGAGGACTGGTGTGGGTTCTCCTGACTTCCCCTTCCTGAAGCCTGACTGGACTGTAAGATGAAAATGCGCTGCCCTGGAAAGGCCCAGAGGTCAGGCACATCTGTGCAGAGAGGAGCAGAATTAATGTTTCTAATCAGTGACTGTCCACATATGACCTAAACCTGTCTAAGTCAGCAGAACCTGGGCAGGACCTATCCTGATGCTGACATGTATACTGTAGTCAGAATTCAGCTTTGGTAGGCAGACTCCAACTAGGTTTGTGTTCCAAGGTTCAGAGGGAATAGAGCAATTGCATCAAAACCTCCAGCTGGAAAATGTTAACTTAAGAGTTGGTTTTGGGATAAAATGGTAGTCTTTTAGGACTGCGGTGAGAAGTTATTTCTTCAGGAGGGTTGAGGAGTGAGTTTGACATCAGTGGTGGGTAAATTGATGGAAAGTATTCTTAGAGATGGTATATATAATTATCTGGATAGACAGGGTCTGATTAGGAACAGTCAACATGGATTTGTGCATGGAAGGTCATGTTTGACAAATCTTATTGAATTTTTTGAAGTGGTTACTAGGAAAATTGACGAGGGTAAAGTGGTGGATGTTGTCTATATGGGCTTCAGTAAGGCCTTTGACAAGGTTCCACAGGGAATGTTGGTTAGGAAGGTTCAATCGTTAGGTATTAATATTGAAGTAGTAAAATGGATTCAGCAGTGGCTGGATGGGAGACGCCAGAGAGTGGTGGTGGATAACTGTTTGTCAGATTGGAGGCCGGTGACCCGTGGTGTGCCTCAGGGATCTGTGCTGGGTCCAATGTTTTCTGTCATATACATTAATGATCTGGGGTGATAAGTTGGATGAGTAAGTATACAGATGATACTAAGGTAGGTGGAGTGGTGGAAAATGAAGTAGGTTTTCAAAGCTTGCAGAGAGATTTACGCCAGTTAGAAGAGCGGGCTGAAAGATGGCAGTTGGAGTTTAATGCTGATAAATGTGAGGTGCTACATTTTGGTAGGACTAACCAAAATAGGATATACATGGTAAATAGTAGGGCATTGAAGAATACAGTAGAACAGAAGGATCTAGGAATAATGGTGCATAGTTCCCTGAAGGTGGAATCTCATGTGGCTAGGGTGGTGAAGAAAGCTTTTGGTATGCTGGCCTTTATAAATCAGAGCATTGAGAATAGGAGTTGAGATGTAATGTCGAAATTGTACAAGGCATTGGTGAGGCCAAATTTGAAGTATTGTGTACAGTTTTGGTCACCGAATTATAGGAAAGATGTCAACAAAATAGAGAGAGTACAGGGAAGATTTACTAGAATGTTACCTGGGTTTCATCACCTAAGTTACAGAGAAAGGTTGAACAAGTTGGGTCTTTATTCTTTGGAGCGTAGAAGGTTGAGGGGGGATAGAGGTATTTAAAATTGAGGGGGATAGATAGAGTTGACATGGATAGGCTTTTTCCGTTGAGAGTGGGGGAGATTCAAACAAGAGGACATGAGTTGAGAGTTAAAGGACAAAAGTTTAGGGGTAACATGAGGGGGAACTTCTTTACTCAGAGAGTGGTAGCTGTGTGGAACGAGCTTGCAGCAGAAGTGGTTGAGGCAGGTTCGATGTTGTCACTTAAAGTTAAATTGGACAGCTATATGGACAGGAAAAGAATGGAGGGTTATGGGCTGAGTGCAGCTCGATGGGACTAGGTAAGAATAAGAGTTCGGCACAGACTAGAAGGGCCGAGATGGCCTGTTTCCGTGCTGTAATTGTTATATGGTTACCTCAAAGGCCTTTGAATTTGATATAGGCGTTGATCATATTACTTACTAAGCTATGAGCAGGTTTGAGAAGTTTTATGGTCTCTTCATCTGTTCTTCTGAATCTGTACAGCTGAATATTAACCCAAGCAGTGCCATAATAATCAGATTTACATGGTGTGCACTATGCTAGCTTTTGTGCTGAAGGCTGCCATAGTTCACAGTTCATAGTAAATTTATTATTAAAGTACATACATGTCATCATATACAAATCATGATTCATTTTATTGGCATACTCAATAAATCCGTAATAGAAAGTAACCATAACAGAATCAAAGAAAGACTACATCAACTTGGGCATTCAACTTGTGTGCAAATACAAAATAAATAAATTAATAATAAATACGCAATAAATATCGAGAACAGAGATTATGGCTTCAAGGAAATGTTGGTCCATCTAAATGAGAAAACAGTGCTTGTTTATGGACATATTCATCAGGGTTGTTACACTGGAGACTTTACACTAGCCCTCTTTCTCTCCCCCCCCACCTCCACCAATACAGCAAATAAATATAATTTGAGGGAATCTACCATAATCCTTTAAAATTCTGAGGGAAATTTCACTCACTGCCAATAGAGGAGACATGATCCATGTGTTTCAAGGGATGGGGGGGGCCTGTTATACTTAAAATATATATATAATTAAAAATTTAAAATTATCCTGATAAAGAATCTCCATCTAAAACATAAACTGTTTATTCCCCTCCATAAATGCTACTGACCTGCTGAGTTCCTCCAGCATTTTGTGTGTTGCTCTGGATTTCTAGCAACTGCAAAATCTCTTGTGTTTTAAATTGAAATTTGCACAAAATATTTGATTTTTCTGAAGCTTTTCATATTTTCAAGAATGAAGTATACACCTGTTAACAAAACAAAATGTCAGACATTCAAGATCAAATTGATTTTAAAATATTGCTGTGAAATTGCCAGTGTACACTAAAATCTGACGGTATGTTGATTCTGTTTGGCCAAATTGGGTCCTGAGCTGAGTTTACCGCCAAATAATGATTGATGTGTAGTACGCGGGAAAAACCTGGTATCAGGACTGTCTGCTCTGCTTGATATACAGCAAGTGTAATGATCCCAGCTGTTGGGTTGGCTGTGGTGCACTTTCCCTACAGAATAAGACAATGGAAGGAACATCAGGATTTTTAATTTCTATCCTGTTAGGAGAATCTGGTAAATCGAAAATGAAGCTTGCCCCGAGAAATGGTTTTGATGTTTGTTTTACCTGGTCTGATTCCTGGCCTTACTTCCCTGTAAATGTCACAGCCTGGGTCATCCATTATTAAATATGTGCATTAATAAATACATTATTTATAGTGTATGTAGAATTCCTTTTTATTTCCAGCCCTCCTTGATAGTTATTGAAGTGAGCATTCTTCTCCAATAAATATTAATGATCATGGTGGCATGGTGGCTATTTTTAAAAAATTACAAAGAAGGATTAGCTTTATTTATTCCATTGAAAGAGGCAGTGAAATGAATTGTTTTGCATCAATGACCAACACAGTTTGACATGTGCAGGGGCAGCCCGCAAGTGTTGCCTTGCTACCGGTGCCAACATAGTATGCTCACAGCTTGCCTACCAAAACCTTATAGGCTTTTGGAATATGGGAGAAAACAGAAGCACAGAGAGGAAACGTGCGCAGTCAAGGGGCGAACACAAGCCAATATGATATCGATGCAAGTCGTTGTTCCCCCCTCTCCACGCAGATGATGAATCCAAAGGACCGGCAGAGACCAGTTTGGCACCAGCGGCATTGCAGGAGTTAACAGGCAGCGTTGAAATCGATGTAGGACTGCCTTCTGGACTCCAGATTTTTCCTCCAGACTTACTCCCAGAGCCTTCCCCCCCCCCCCCGAGTGGGAATAGCCGAAAGGCAGTGGCGGTTTGAGGTCAGAGTTTTCCTTCTCCTGAATGAGCTGGCAACCACAGCTTATGGCTGATGAGCTCTATCTGCCTGAAGCAATTGGTTTTAAGGCACCAGTAACTTGTCTTTGCCAATTTTCCTGTCAATAGAAACGGTTCTGTTGGGCTTCGTAGCTAAGCCACACGTGAAAGCCAGGAGCTGGACTTAGGTGTAAGAGGCTATTTGAGACTCACACCACTGGGAGCATTCAATAGGTGGTGGGAGCTGTTCCTCACTACCCCCCTCAACCCCAGCTATAACAACATCAAGGAACCAGAGAACTGATAGAGATTTACAAATGATGTGAGACCTGGAGTAGCAAACTGGTATCTTTTTCCTGGGTTGAGATGTCTAATACTGGAGGAGATGCATTTAAAGTGACTATTGTCTTTTTACACAGCGTCGTAGACACCTAGAATGCATTGTTAAGATGGTGATGGAGTCATTGAAGAGACCCTTTTTGGCACATGAGTATGTAGAGAATGGAAGGATATGGGCCACGTGCAGGCAGAAGGGATTATTCTGATTAGGTATCATTGACTTATTTAGGTGAACACAACATTGTGAGCTGGAGAACCTGTTCCTGTACTGTACTGTTTGAGGTCCTGTGGTGGATTTAATTCCAAATTTGTCCTTGCCCGACATCCACATGCAGAATGACTCAGATGTGGCGGTTTGATTGTGTAGGTCTGAAATGTATCCACATCCCCAGTGTGGCTCTTCTAAAGCAGATTATGCCACACAGACTCAGTGATTGAGGTCAGTTCATTTTATACGGATCAGGGATTAAACTTTAGTGTTCTCAGTCTCTGATCTCTAGGCTGTCCACAGTTTGAGTGCTTCAGAATAAATACAGTGCATTCTGTTTAAATGGGCTGTCAGTTCATCAGGACAGCCTCTTATTTGGGACAACTCTTAAAGAATAAAAACTAATTGAGAAAGTCTCTGGGTTTCCCATCATTTATTTGGAACACTATGCCACTTAATTAGGACAAAAGACTGTTGCTGAACAGTTTCTATTTAGCGTCATTCACAGCAGATCGTGTGGCCGTTAGACAATACAGAATGCTTAGAGTGAACAGTTTTTAAATGGCATCAGTTGTGTGTGTTTGTGTTCAAAAAGCAGTGATTGCTATCACTGATTGTTGGCAAGAAATAAGCAGTAAGACAATTCTGAACTGTGGTTTCAAGCATTGGAGTTGCCAGAAATGGCCATGAGTGAACTGAAATGATTTCACCAGTTAAACAAGTTAGAAACTGCAAAGAATTTGAAGGTATCGACAATCATCTTGAATATTACAATGAAGGTTTGGAGGATGCAATTGTCAAAAGCATTATATAAAGGCAGTCTATTATTTGCAGTAGGTGGCTGAACTGATTTTGTTCATTTACAGTCAATCTAAAGAACACTATATGAATTCCTAGTCAGTAACTATTAGGAACAAATACGCAGTTTTATAGTACTGTAGTAGTATTGATGGTGTTCTAATTTGTTCTGAATTTCATTTAAATACATAACTTGTTACTCAGTTAAATGGTAGTTTGTCTTTTTTTATACCTTTCTAACTATTTCCAAGAAACTTCAGCTAATTTGGGCAGCCACTTAATTGGGCCAAAGTGTATTGAACCGATTTGTTTCAATTAACCAGAATTCAATACATATATTAAAAATGCTTGCAAATATTACTATTTTTATATTAATGTATAAAACAAAGCAGTTTTAAGTCAATATTAGGACCAGACACAAAATGACTTAGCATTCATTTATGTAAAAATATAGATAGGAAAAGTAATTCTTAATAATTATGGTTTGTTCTGTACATGTACATTAGTTGCATTCTCTTGGATATTGACTTCTTCGTTGTAAGGCTTGATCTTTCCCATGTAGTACCACAATATATAGTTATTTCCAACAAGTAAGGAGGCAATGTTTCCCTTGAGCAGGTGGGAAGGAGCCTTCGTTCTTGATGGAGGAGGTTCTGGATTAATGAGTATCTTCCACTTTAAGGCAGTTTGAAGACAACAAATGATTGAGTGGCCAGTGGGGATTACCAGCAGCAATAACAATGAAGGCTAACACACACCAAGTGTCAGGCAGCATCTATAGAGAGAGAAGAATAATGAGCTGATATTTCAGGCTGACACCCACACAAAATGCTGAAGGAACTCAGCAGGTCAGGCAGAATCCATGGAGAGAAATAAACAGCTGATGATGAAAGATCTCAGCCTGGAACATCTGCAGTCTATTTCTCTCCATAGGTACTGCCTGGCCTACTGAGTTCCTCTGGCATTTTGTGTGTGTTAACTTTAGATTTCCAGCATTTGCAGAATCACTTGTGTTAACAATTGAGGCAACCAGACAACGTAGGTTTGCAAAGATTACTTGCAGGTACAGATACCAATGGTGGCTGTTAGGTGTGGGTGTAAACAAGGAAGTTGCGTTGTGCATTGCAACATCCATTAATAACACTAACACCTTAAATTGCATTGTTTACATTTACTGGTGAAGGAGTAAAGAGATGTAAGACCATTGCATTTTAGGAGTTCTTACAAAGATATAAAGCATCTAAAAATGGGTTATAATGGGTTGGTTTAGTTATAATATTCAGATGTTAGCTTAGGATTTCCAACACTATGAAGCAATCTTCCTTTAAGAAGTTTGAGACGGAAGTGATAAAGCGGAGCGAAATGTGCACTAGTGAAGCTTCTCTTAAAAATTCATGAAAAGTCTCTTTTCTGGGAGATTTGTTAAGTCTGTAACTTTTGGAAGCATTTGTGACATTGCCAGTCAGGTAAACATTTGCTGCTGAAACATACTAAGTCATGACAATTTACAATGACCAGTTGGCCTACTAACTGGCACATCTTTGGACGGTGAGAGAAAAACTGGAACACTCAGTGGAAACTTGCATGCAGTTGAAGAACATACAAACTTTCTTACAGCGGATGCCGGATTTGAACTCTGAACTCTGACACCTCAATCTGTAATAGCGTTGTGCTAACCGCTATACTACTGCCGTGTCTTTAAAAGTTTGTGGAGAATGCCCAGGTGTGATTCAAGGTGTAAAATTTGGATGCTTCATTTCCCTAAAAATTCCCAAATGTGTTGGAACATGAACTGATAAGCCTTTCTATTGCAGTGAGCTTTCACATACCACGGTGTTTTCATTTGTCATATGTACAGGACATATGGGTACACATGATAGAGATCTGATGGGAATGGTTAATTCCAGCCTATTTGTTCTGTCTACTCTTCATGTGGAAGCATGCAGTCAATTTGTATCAGCTTATCTCATCTCACCCGTGAGATTTTCTAATGGGGGAATTTGCCTAACTGCTCCAAGCCCTGCTTTAATTCTGAATCTCTGTCATTTTCCATCATTTTTCAAATTAACACACTTTAGAAAAGCTATAGCAACACCCACAAAATGCTGGAGGAACTCAGCAGGGCAGGCAGCATCTATGGAGAAGAATAAGCATTTGAAGGTTTTGGGCTGAGACCCTTCATCAGGACTGGAAAGGAATGGTGAAGAAGTGAGCACAAGAAGGTGGGGGCAGGGGAAGGAGTACAGGCTGGCAGGTGACGGGTGAAACCAGGTGAGAGGCAAGGTGAGTGGGTGGGGGAGGGGGCAATGAAGATTTCAATCATATCTGGACATGTCTCCCTTCCCCCTTCTCTCTCTTTCTATTTCCTGTTCTAGCTCACCCCTTCTCTTTTCCTCAACTTCTCATCACCTGCTCCTCCTCCTTTCCTTTCTCCCATGGTCCTCTGTCTTCTCTTGTCAGACTCCTTCATCCCTTTACCTCTTCCACCTATCGCCTCCCAGCTTCTTGCTTCAACCCCCCACCTACCCACCTACCCAGCTCACCTGGTCCCACTTCTACTGCCTCCCAACCCGCCAACTTTTTTATTCTGGCCTCTATAATGGTTTTCTCAATTGTTCTACATTGTGACATGTTACCTATGCTTTTGTGTGCTGCTTTGATGACCATCTAAAATTTTGAATTTGGGTTGAAAATACTGGGTGTGAAGGCCAATACTTTACAATGTACTGTGCTCATAAACAAGAGTACAAAAGGGAGATGTAATGAATGCTCTGAAATATAATGTGTGTTTTACAGAAATATTTGAGACATTAAATAAATAGTTTGTTTTCCCTTAAGTGGGCAGTTGACAGCTGGCTTATCAATATGTAATAGCAGTACTGATTGTTCTTTTAAAGCTAGAGAACAGATGTTATCTCAAGCTACTTTTTATGCAGAATGAAGCGGTGCAAAACAATGAGCGATCCATAGCAACACAGAGAAAACGCTGGAGGAACTCAGCAGGCCAGGCAGCATCTATGGAGAAGAGTAAACAGTTGACATTTCAGGTGGAGACCCTTCTTCAGTACTGAGACGGAAGAGGGAAGATGCCTGAATTAAAAGGAGTGGGGAGGGGAAGGAGGCCAGCTGGAAGGTGGTAGTGGAAGCCAGGTGGGTGGGAAAGGTCAAGGGCTGGAGAAGAAAGCATCTGCTGGGAGAAGATAGTGGACAGGGAAGGAGGAGGCGGACCCACCTTTTTATTCAGGCATCTCCGTCCTTCACAGCAATGAGGAAGGCTCCTCGCCTGAAACGTTGACTGTTCACTCTTCTCCATAGATGCTGCCTGGCCTGCTGAGATCCTCCAGCATTTTGTGGGTGTTGCTTTGGATTTCCAGTATTTCCAGATTATCTCATGTTTGCAATGAGTGATCCTGTTTTTAATTACTTGTAGCGTGAACCCATCATTAAAACTACTCTAGTCAAATAGCACCAGAGCTATCGAGCTGAGGTTATAACTTCAGCATGGAAATTCCACATGCAAGCTGGCAGTTCTGTTCAGAATGACCAGGTTTACCCATGTTGCTCTGCAGATAATTGTTGGTGCTAACTAAATTTGGGAGTCTGGAATGTCCACTCTCACAGCAGGTAGGGAGAGTGAACTTCCACAACTTTCTCAGCTGCTGTCCCACAGAAAAATTGGGTTGTGTTGCAGGAAATCCTCTAGTCTGATGTCTTATCAAAGCATTTATAAACCAATATTTTACACGTGTTCTCTTGTTATATGTAACAATTAAGAGGGTTTTGATTGGGGCAGCTGCTCTTAAAAACCCCAGTACTCTGGGGATGCCAGTGGTTCTGGGATATTACTGCATGAATGTTCATGTGTCCATTGGGCAAAGACCTGAACTCGCCATACAGCAGAATAGGGAGTTAAAAAATCAAACAGTATCAAGAAATAGCAGAAATTAAAAAGCTATGATTCTTGCTAGATTATAATCCTTTCAATTTAATGTAACTTTTATCAAAAAAATTAAGGAATTTATATAGGAATTGGAAATCTATATATCAGATATTGTGAAGTAGTCTATTTCATTTTCAGGATTTAAAGATAACATTTAAATGGTGAATAAACTCTTCCCGGGCTTCCAACCAGGTACAGATATCAATTATAACCAACGTTTCAATGACAATCTCTGCCATTTTCATTGGGGATGATGCCTAGGCACGTCTAGTCCAGTGGTATATATACCCTTGACGTCCATCCCTGATTGGTTAGTCCTTATCCAGTCAGGTTTCTGCTGTCCCACCTGAAGAAATACCGGGTTAATACCATCCACAAACCCATAAAGAAGCTCAAATTGCAACCTGTGCAGGTTAAGGCTGACCTGGGACTCAGGACGGCTGGCGTTTACAGGATTCCCTCTGAATACAGAGCAGCTTATATCAGCCAGGCAGAGTGTACGGTGGAAACCCGCGTCAAGGAGCACGGGAGGTACATCCATTTGGGTTACCCAGAGAAATAGGTGCACTCGCAATGGCCATAGGATTGACTTTGACAGCACCAAACCGCTGTGCCACGCCAATCGGTTTTGAGGCTGTCTAGTGAAGGAAACCACTGAAATAAAACTAAAGAGAAAGAGCTGTCACAAAGACAAAGGTCTCACTCTAAATAAGAACTGGAATTTGATTGTAAACAAAGTGGGACAGCAGAAACCTGATTGGATGAGGACTAACCAATCAAGAGGGATGCACAACAGGGGTATAAATACTACTGGACTAGACATGCCTAAGCATCATTGCAGATGAAGGTGGCAGAATTTGTCATCAAAACATCAGTTTCGATTGATACTCGTACCCAGCTGGAAGCCCAAGAAGAGTTTATTCGTCATATATGCCGGTATAGCATTGCATCCTTTTTCAACATTTAAGTGGGTTTTAACTCCTTTGCTGAACAATGATTATAATTCACCTTTTGAAATTTTTTTTTGGGGGGGGTGGAATTTCCTCACTATATTTAATGAAACTGTAAAGTATCCTTTGACTGGTGGATGAAGACAGAATTTTTGATCAGATTCAGAGGGTAGTATGGCAGCGTAGTGGTCAGCGTTTTACTATTACAGCGTCAGGAATCGGTGATCAAGGTTCAGTCTCTCCACTGTCTGTAAGGAGTTAGTATGTTCTCCCCACAATCCATTGGGTTATTACTGGGTGTTCCGATTTCCTTCTACTTTCCAGAGAGGTACCGCTTGAGATTAGTGAGTTGTGGGCGTGCTGTGTTGGCACCAGAAGCATGGTGACTATTGCGGGTTGCTCAGCTCAATCCTTGCAGATTTAACTTTGTACAAACGACACATTTCACTGTAATTTTTGATATTTTGATATACATGTGACAATAAAGCTAATCTTTATCTTTAAAGTAGTCTGAGTTTGTGCAGCCAATCTGGTGTTTGAAATGTGTGAGTTAAGGTTGTGTTGTATGGACACTGTACTTCAGATGTTATTGAACTGGATTTCTACACAACAGATGAAAATGTGTCACAAGGTGTTGCAGTCAGATGGGTTAGAGTGCCAGTGGCTTGGGTCTAGATCAGTTTGGGAAGCAGCTGGATGGGTGGTGGGTTTGATTGTCCAGGGTGAAGCTGAAGTGGGGAGAATGGGTTCAGCAACAGTTTTCAACAGGATCTGTGGAAATGGCGTGGGGCTGGCATTGGCTGATTGATGCTGACCTCAGGGTTGGCCAAAGATACAGTAGATGTCATTGCGATGGGGAGGTGGAATGGAGATGGACTTGAATTGCAAAAGGTTGGTTTGCAGATGCAACAGGTTATTAAAAAGGCATATGGGATGTTGACTTCATTGCTAGAGGAATTGAATTTAAGAGCAGGCACGTTATGCTGGTGAGGCTGCACCTGGAGTACTGTGTAAGTTCTTGTCTCCTTACTTGAGAAAATACGTAGTGTCACAAGCACGAAGTCTGCAGGTGCTGGAAATCCAAAGCAACGCACACAAAATGCTGCAGGAGATCAACAGGTCTGACAAATCTATGGAAAAGAGTAAGCAGTCGATGTTTCGGGCTGAGACGACTAGGCCCAAAATGTTGACTGTGTGCACTTTTCCATTGATGCTGCCTGGCCTGCTGAGTTCCTCCAGCATTTTGTGTGTGTGTGTGTCGCTGAGAAATGATGTACTGGTTTTGGAGGTGGCACAGAGGAGATTCAACAGGTTAATTCCTGAGATGAGGGTTTAGCAATATGAGAGATTGAATTGCCTGGGATGATACCTGCCGAAATTCAGAAGAATGACCGGGGGTCTTGTAGAAAAATATAAAATTATAAAAATGATACATAAAATAGAGGCAGGGAAGTTGTTTTCACTGAAGGGTGAAAACTGGGGGACAAAGCCCCAAAATTCAGGAGAGTAGATTTAAGATGGAGTTGAGGGAGAACTGCTATTCCCAGTGTAGTGAATCTGTGGGATTCTTTGCTCAAAGAAGCAGTAGATGCTACCTCATTAAAAATATTTGAGACAGTTAGATAGATTTATATATAATAGGGAAAATAAGGGTTGTGGGGGGTGGGGTAAGTCAAGCAAGTGGGGCTGAGTCAGCTGGGCCAGATCATCCATGATTTTATTGAGTGGTGGAGCAGGCTGGATGGGCCAGACGGCCTATTTCTTATTTATGTTATGATACCATAGATGGTTAACCTGTTACGTTATACTTGAGGCTCTGTGGGAGAACGTTGTTGGAAATAAAGAAGATATAGTGCAACACCGTCCTATACTGATCTCTGGCCATTTGAGAAACAGCAGAATTTATCTCCCGTGGGCTAAATGAAACACACATGCACTTGATCTAACTAACAGCCGCTTATTCGTTTCAACAGTTAAGTAGCCCTGTTCAGTATTGCAAATATTCAGAAACTGTACAAAGGCAAGTATCAGTTATCAAATTTCATGAATGAAATATTCTGACCACATTTCATTAGAGCTTGCCCCTTGACTGAGTTACCAGGTACTTTATATGGGATGTGCTCGTTGCTGCTTCAAGTATTCCGAGGGAAGTTAGAACATATCAAGTTCTTGCACTCCTTGTCCACTTCACTGATTAAAGTCTTTTTTAAAAAAAAAATGCATTCATGTTGATACCCCGGATGGTGAAACCCGGGAAGGATCTTTGCCCAAGTACCCCCATCCCCCACTCCAGCTTGTGTTTCTGTGGCTTACTTGCTGTTTCACCCACCCAAGAGAAAGGCCAGGAAATGTGGTTATTAGCAGCTTGCAGCTCTCAGTACCGCTGTGTTCCGTGACATTGTACTGAATAGTGTGAATTCTATGTCTTAGACCAGCTGATTGAAGAGGCAAGTATTAAAGAGGGCTGGGGAGGGGAGCAGCTTTGTTGCTTGAAAGGGTTTGAGTGGTTGTGTGCTGAGGTGTGTGGAGAGGGAAAACATTTTTACAGAGCAGGAATTGAAAGGGTAAATTGTCTGTATAGAAGAGGGTAGGTTTGGAAAAGGAGATTTGTCTCTGAAACAACTTGTTTTTTTGAATCAACAGGATTGTCTCCAAGTTGTGATGAGACGTGTTAAAACATCTCTAAGTGAAATAGGAGGGGAGAGTGCTTCAGTCAAATGGAAGAACTTGAAGACAAGCAGTGTGATGAATTGTGGGAGATTGCACTCTTTAACTCAGTCCTTCATGAAAGTATTTTTGAAGTGTAGTTGATTTGAAGGGATGGTGTCTCCACCAATCTGGAGGCTGGAAGAGCAGAGGTTCTTGGTTTGGGGGATTTTGTTGGAGGGAGTTTCTGCACTTGGACGCAGTGTTGAGGGAAAATTGAGTGCTACGTATAATATATGGATCTATTTCTTTTAGAGCAATGACCTACGCCCTGAGCGCTACATATTGATCCATTGTCTGTGCGTGCACTGTTGTCTACACATGCACATTGTTCGTTCTGTCTCTCTCTGTCTCTCACATCAGTTAAAACCATCTCCCACGTGAGTGCTTTTATTTAATCGATATGTAGTTGTGCCCAGACACAACAAATTGCCGACAAGTACAAACATAAATGTCAGAGGATATCACCAACTGCACTGACATTTACGGGACAAAGCAGCAGGTGTCAAGCAGCATGAGAAGGCCATCAGAGATGCTAACAAAGGTGTGAGTACAGTGCATAGTAACAGTGAAAGACGCACTGAATTTAAAGTGAAAATTAGGTTCACTCTCCTCTCCTAATCAGATTCCTTCTCCTTCAGCCTTTGACCTTTCTCATCCACCCCGCTTCACCCATCACCTTCCAGCTGGCCTCCTTCCCCTCCCCCAACCGTTTTATTCTGGCATCTTCCCCCTTCCTTCTCAGTTCTGAAGAAGGGCCAGAAACAGCAACTGTTTATTCATTTCCATGGATGCTGCCTGAATTACTGAGTTCCTCTAGCATTGTCTGTTCCTTTGAATTTCCAACATCTTCAGGCTTTCTTGTGTTTACATGAGGAAGACTGTTCATGATCAAGTTGAAATTATGCATAATGCAAAGGAAATATTTCTGTGCAGACTGCCTCCCCCTCCCCCTTCCACTTCCTCCTTTTCCTGTACCCTGCTCTACTTCCCTCATCTGGTTACAGCAGACCACAGGCATCCTCAAATCCTGAGGCCTACTTGGGCAAGGATTGTAGAATTCCTATGAAGAATAAAAAGATTGCATCAGAACAAAGAAACAAAATCATAAAAGTTTCAGGAACATCCTTTCTACAGAGTCAACAGCAAGGTTTTGCTAATACCTCCCAGCTCCAAAAGGACCATATTGCCACATGTGAACATTTATGCATCTGACTTTGAAGCTGGGAGTTGTTTCTGTTACAATCTCCCGAGAGAAACCCAAGCACCAGCTTTTGTCTGAGGACGAAGTAGGAAAATGTCTCCCTCAGAAAAACTTGAGTTCAAGTCAAAGTCCAATTTATTGTCACAAGTACATGCACGCAGAGGTTCAATCAGTACAAAAATGGAACACCACAGGCAGGTAGCATCGCATGAGCAGAGTTCACAAGAAAAACATAAACTGTTTTTAAAAAAAAAGACCAAAAAAAAAATCCATTTAATGTATAGTGATTATAGTGCTGCTAAGTTGTAGTGATTAGGGTTTTGCCATCGGGTTCAAGAACCGAATGGTTCAAGGGAAATAGTTTTCTTGAAACTGGTGGTGTGAGGCTTCAGGCTTCTGTACCTCCTCCCTGATGGCAGCTACAGACGGTGAAAAGATTGTTCCCACCAAGCCTTTCTCCATTTCCTCTTCCCTCTCCTAAACTTTGCCCTACACTGTATGACGTCGGTTCAGATTCTGGTTGAGTGCAGTGCCTGCTAGGACGCCTGGTTATGCACGTGCCCAGGTCAGTTCCTATAGGAGGTTTAAATGACCATTGGAAGAACCAGAAACTTGCAGAATTCTAGAAACAGCTAGAAAAAATACCATCTAGTAACTAGATTGCAAGTTTAAACAGTTCTGCGTGGAAGTATATTTCTCGCTGCTGAATGGCTGTTTAGCTGGGACACCCTAGGAGGGGGATTTTGCTGGAGGGTGCAACTGCAAACTTTAAGTACTTGTGTTGATATGGTCTCTGCAGACCACCAGGGGACATGAGGCTTCTGTGCTCTAACCTCTGAGCTTTAACACAATTAATGGATTTGTGGCTAAATTTGCTGATGATACAAAGATAGGTGGAGGAGCGGGTAGTGTTGAGGAAACAGAGAGCCTGCAGAGAGACTTAGATAGTTTAGGGGAATGGGCAAAGAAGTGACAAATGAAATACATTGTTGATAAACGTATGGTCATGCACTTTGGTGGATGAAATAAATAGGTGGTCTATTATTTAGATGGGGAGAGAATTCAAAATGCAGAGATGCAAAGGGACTTGGGATCTAAACGTTAACCTCCAGGTTGAGTCGGTTCTGAAGAAGGCAAATGCAATGTTGGCATTCATTTCTAGAGGTATAGAATATAAGAGCAGGGATGTGATGTTGAGGCTCTAAAAGGCACTCATGAGACCACACTTTATTGTGTGTAGTATTGGGCTCCTTATTGTAGAAAAGATATACTGACATTGGAGAGGGTTCAGAGAAGATTCAAAGTGGACAGTGGACCATAGGAAAAAGGGAAGGGGAAGAAAGTGGTAGGTAGGTGAGAAGAGGTAAAACGGTGGGGAGCGGGGGGGGGGGGAAGGAGAGAGATAGGTTTACCAGAAGGAGAAATCTATGTTCATGGCATCAGGTTGGAGGCTACCCAGACGGAATATAAGGTGTGGCTCCTCCTGGCACAAGACGAGGTTGTGAACCAACATGTCAGAACAGGAATGTGAATCAGTATTAAAATGTTTGGTCACCGGGAAGTTCCGCTTTTGGCAGATGGAGTGGAGGTCTCGATGAAGCAATACCCCAATTTATGACAGGTCTCACCAATGTAGACGAAGCCACGTCAGGAGCACTGGACACAATAGACGACCGCAGTAGATTCACAGGTGGAGTGTTGCCTCATCTGGAAGGACTGCCTGTCATTCTTGCATCTTCCTTGGCACCATTAGCCCTGAATAACAGCCAATACAAAATATTCCAAACAAAAATAATTAAATCTTTATTGCATATAAAATGTAAACATTGCTGCAGTGCTTGCCTCCTGTATTTGCCCCCTCCTGTCTCAGGGCTGAGATATTATCCATAAAATCATAAGAAATCGGAGCAGGAGTAAGCTACTTGGCCCTTTAGCTGCTCTGCCATTCAGTAAGATCATGACTGATCTGGCAGTGGACCTATCTGCCCTTTCGCCACAGAACTGCTATGCAAAAATCTATCTAACTGTCCTTAAAAATATTTAATGAAATATATTTAATTAAATAATTAAACTTCTGCTTTAAGATGATATCAAACGCATGTGACAGCACACTGCTAGTTCAAAGGCAAGTCATTCAGTTAAAAACATTACCAATAACACCTTTTTGCAGTAAATTGTGGTAAACTATCACCACAAACAATGAAGAGATGAGCAGAGACGAAGCGAATTCGGGAGATGAGCCATGTAGGTACGTTGCAAAATTGACAGAGATGGAGTGAGCCATTCGGAGAGGAGAGGTCGAGGCAGAGGAGTTCTGATGCTTGGACAACTGGCTCGGGCGCGAGGTTAGATGGCTGTGGTCGCCAAGCCGATTTGGAGACATCGAGAGCGGCTTCGGGGTGGGCAGTGAAATCTAAGCCCAAAGCGAGGTGCTGGGTAATGTGTTCTAGGCCTGGATCCTTTCGCTGTAGCGGTGCCCAGGTCCTAGTGCGAGGTGTTATGATATGCTGTTCAGACAATTTAGACGCCAGCCCAGGTAGACTGGAAAGGCAGGATGTCAGGATTGGAGGTGAGAGCTGATTTTGCTCACTGTCCCGCGATGTTCACCCCTTTCTCCAAGGTGCTGAGGCTGTGAAGACTGACCCTGGCTGCTGTGCTCTTTGCCCACTAATATAATGGACTGATACTGAGGCTTCGTGTTTTCGTTGCTTTCTCTGCACATTGGGTGTTGGTCTTTCATTTTTTTTAAAATCGGGTTCTTTTGGGTTTCTTGAGTTGTGGCTGCCTGTAAGGTTGTATAATTTATGCATTCTTTCATAATAAGTGTACTTTGAAATCTTAATGAGGTAGTCTCTACTGCTTCCCTGGGCAGAGAAATTCACAGATTCATCAGCTACTACGCTGTGTTGGATGCATTGGCGTGTATGGTGGAAAGGAGGGAAAATCTCCATTCAAAACCCTGTGCCAAGCTGCAATTATTCATTGAATGTCAAGAATTATTCCGCTGCTTGGTAGACTCTCCATTGTATTTCATTCTTTGGTGAATCCCCAAAAACCTTGGTTTGTAGCCTAGCTGACGATGTCACCATCTGAAACCTTTACAGACCTCTCTATTTGAGTTTTCCCAGACTTCTCCTCTAAATTACTCGGTGATAAACTAATAGTTCTGTGTGTGAAATTGAGTGGCTGCACCATTGTCGCAATTATTTTGCTGGCCAGGTTGTTTTTCATAGATATCTGTTGTAACAACCATATGTCTTGTCATTTTGTAATGTAAAAGAGGGGAAGTACAATTCTGCGCTGCGTCAGTTTATGGATTAGAAGATAAAGTGGGGCCCTGAGAAGGTGATTTGAGAGCCAAGAACAGTGATGCTTTTCCTCATCTCATTGGGCTTGAAAGTGAGAGTGAATTTCTAGCATGTTGTACCTTGGGGTAGTTTAGTTTGAATGGTTATGTTTGCGCAGACACTGATATGGAGGTGTGAGGCTTGTGGCAATGACAGAAGTTCCCTTGAACATCTCCTCCCAAAACACACCCAGTGCCGGTGTGGAAAATTCTGTTAGCCTGAAGTAGAGCAATTTTGCACAGATTTCTGACTGTTCTCGTGACCACGGGGGGACAGCAATTGTTGAGCAAAGCTCCACAGCAATGATGTCTGATAATATTGCAAAATAATTTTTACGACAGTGTTAATAGCCCTTAGACAAATCTCACAACCAGTAAAACGATGGAAGTATTTTAAAGCCAATGTTTAGAATCTGAAGCTGAGCTAGTACACTGTAATTTTACCCTGGTGATGCTATTCAATATTTCAGATTTAAAAAAAAATGATCTCAATGGTCCAATCGTTCCATTTAATATCAGAGAATACATACAACCTGAAATTCTCACTATCCACAAATGTCCTCAAAACAGAAGAAACCCCCCAAAAATGAATGACAAAAAACATGTGTATGCACTCCAAAGCCTCATGCTCCCCTCCCATGCAATGCCAATCAACTGTTTTAATCAGCTGATTTCATATTTAGCTTTCTCGCCAGACCTGCAGAAAGATGCATTTATCTCCAAAAGAAAGTAACAATTGAAGTGGTCTGGCAGATGCAGTGACCTTCACACAAAATATGCAAATTCACATATTACCGTGCCCTGGGGAAGCAAGGGAAAGGCTTCATGAATCCCCTTTCATTCACACAATTCAGCAGAGATCTGGATCACTCTGAAATCACACCCCTCCCCTGCATAGAATATACTTTTTAGGACTGGATTGGAATGATTGTCATGGTTATCTTAGGGATGTGGAGTTGTGAGCAGAATAACTCTTATCTAATTGATAAACACAAAATACTGGAGGAACTCAGCAGGTTAGGCAGCAGCTATGGGGGGGAAAAGTATAGTTGCTGGTACCCCATCCTCCTGCCACCCTACCAGGACAAGGTTCTCCTTTTCTTCACCTACCACCCCACCAGCCTCCACATCCGGAACATAATTCAACGAAACTTCCACCACCTCCAACGGGATCCCACCACCAAGTATATAATTCCCTCCCCCCCCCTTTGTGTTTTCCATAGGGATGGCTCCCTACGCGACTCCCTTGCCCATTTGTCCCTCCCCACTGATCTCCTTCCTGGCACATCCCTGCAAGCAGAACAAGTGCCCCTACATCTCCTCTCTCACTACCACTCAGGGCCCTAAACAGTCCTTCCAGGTGAGGTGACACTTCACATGTGAGCCTGTTGGGGTCACTTACTGTGTTTGGTGCTCTCAGTGTGGCCTCCTGTACATTGGTGAGACCCGGCATAGACTGGGAGACTGCTTTGCCGAGCATCTATGCTCCATCTGCCGGAACAAGCAGGATCTCCCAGTGGCCACCCATTTTAATTCCACTTCCCATTCCCATTCCGGTATGTCCATCCATGGCTTCCTTCACTGTCATGATGAGGCCACACATGAGTTGGAGGAACAACACCTTGTATTTCGTCTGGGTAGCCTCCATTCTCATGGCATGAACATCGATTTCTCAGTCTTCGGGTAATGCCCCCCAACCCCCTTCACTATTTCCCATCCTCTCTTCCGTCTCTCACCTCATCTCCTTGCCCCCCCATCGCCTCCCTCTGGTGCTTCTCCCCCCTTTTCTTTCTTCCATGGCCTTTCGTCTATCTCACCAACTAACTTCGCAGCTCTTTGCTTCATCCCGGTTTCACCTATCACCTTGTATTTCTCTCTCCTCTCCCCCTACCTTTTAAATCTACTCCTCAGTTTTTTTCTCCAGTCCTGCTGAAGGGTTTTGGCTCGAATCGTCGACTGTACTTTTCCATCGATGCTGCCTGGCCTGCTGAGTTCCTCCAGCATTTTGTGTGTGTTGCTCGGATTTCCAGCTTCTGCAGATTTTCTCATTTGTTTCTTGTCTAATTGAGCAGTGGAGCAGGCTTGTGGACTGGGGGCTGAGTACCTCATCATTCACATGAGACGACACGTTGTTACTTAAAGCAGTTGACACCAAGAATGCTAATCATTCCAACACTATAAAAGGGGCCCTTGATGGCCAGTTCCTATACAACAAGAGGATGGAAGGTGTAGAATTTACCCAATTTGTACCTCACTCACTTGCTTTGGAGGCTCCCAGGTATTGAATACAGTAAAGATGATGCACTATTGTAACCTAGGAAATTAAGCCAAGCTAGAATTCCTCAGAGGCAAGGTAGAAGCCTATTTAATTAATGTGTGCTTCAACAAAAGCATCAAATGTTTTTGTTTGATTTGGGCTTGAACTAATTACAACATGTGGTACCTGAGCTGCTAAAATCCTTGGCAGCGGCAATATTTACCCCTGAGGAAAGTTGTGTTTATAGGGACAAGAAATATTCTTTCTATAATTAATAAGTTATGCTTCCCTGACGTTATGGTGAAGAAGGCATTTGGCATGCTTCAACACAAGAGATTCGGTAGATTAGATTATGAGAACACTCAGTCCTCTTTTTATTGTCATTTAGAAATGTATGCATGCATTAAGAAATGACACAATCACAGAAAACAGGACTAACACTGACAGAACCCCATAATTATTTAGTTACAGCAGTGCAAAGCAATACCATAATCTGATGAAAAACAAACCATGGGCATGGTAAATAAAGTCTCAAAAGTCCCCGAGTCGATCGACTCCCGAGTCCCAGATAGCAGCGGCAAAAGGGAGAAACTCCCTGCCATAAACCTCCAGGCACCGTCAACTTGTCGATGCCTTGGAAGCAGTTGACCCCAACCGACCCTGAGTCCATCCGTCCGAAAACTTCGAGCTTCCGACTGGCCTCTCCGATACAGCCTCCTGAGCGCCATCCTCTGCCAAGCACCTTCGACCTCACCCCGGCCGCTGAAGCACGCAAAGCCGAGGATTTCGGGGCCTTCTGCTCTGGAGATTCCGGTTACCACACAGCGGCAGCGAAGCGGGCATTTCAGAAGTTTTCCAGATATTCCGCCGTACTCTCATGTCCGTCTCCATCAAATCAGAATTGTGCACGGTCCCCTATTTGACAGATAACAGACATCACCACTGAAGTGGCTGCACGAGCTGCCGTCACACCACCATCTTCTCCTCCTCCTAGATGCCAGAAATCCAGAGTAACGTGCACAAAGTGCTGGAAGAATTCAGTAGGTCAGGCAGCATCTACAGAGAAGAATAAATGGTCAGCGTTTTGGTTCGAGACCCTTTATCAAGACTGGAAGGGAAGGGGAAAGGAGCCGGAGTAAGAAGGTGAGGAAGGGGAAGGAGTACAGGCTAGAAGGTGATGGGTGAAGCCAGATGAATGGGGGAAGATGTGTGGGTCGGGGAGATTGGATGAAGTGAGAAGCTGGGAACTGGATTCAGCATACTTGTCTTCAGACAGAGTATTGAGTTCATGAATTGGGAAGTCATATTACAACTGTGCAAGTTGTTGGTGAGACCAAATTTGGAGCATTTTCTGTAGTTTTTGTCACCTTCCTAAGGGAAGGATGCTATTAAAGTTTAAAGTAAAGTTTATTATCAGAGCACATGCAGTACATGTCACCACATATAATCCTGCGATCCTTTTTCCTGTGGGCATACTTAGCAAATCTACAGAACAGTAACTGTAAGCATGATAAATGAACAGCAAACTGTGCAAATGCAAATATAAATAAATAGCAGTAAGTAATGAGCATGAAATAACAAGATAAAGAATCCTTAAAGTGAGACCATCGGTTGTGGGAACGGATTGAATGTAGTTATTCCATTTTGTTCAAGAGCCTGATGGTTAAGGGGTAGTGACTGGTTTTGAACCTGATGGTGCAAGTCCTGAGGCACCTGTACCTTCTACTTGACGGCAGCAATGAGAAAAGAGCATGGCCCAGTTGGTGAGGATCTTTGATGAGGGAAACTTCTTTTCTACAACAACGTTTCATGTAGATATGCCCACTGGTTGGGAGGGCTTTACCTGTGATGTACAGGGCTGAATTCTCTACCTTATTGTAGGATTTTCTGCTCAAAGGCATTGGTGTTCCCATACCAGGCCGTAATGCAGCCAGTCAGCGCACTTTGTGCCAGACATCTATAGAAGTTTGTCAAGGTTTTTGATAACAGGCCGAATCTCCACAGACTCCTGAGGAAGAGAAGGTGCTGTCGTGCTTTCTTTGCAATTACATTTATATGCTGTGTCCAGGACAGTTCCTCTGAGATAGTGGCACACAAGAATTTGAAGTTACTGACCTCTCCCCCTTTGATCCTGCCTCATGGACTCTGGTTTCCTTCTCCTGAAGTCTGCAATCAGTTCCTTGGTCCTGTTGACATTGAGTGAGAGGTTGTTGTCATTACACCACTCAGCCAAATTTTCAGTCTTCCTCCTGTTTGCTGATTCATCATCACATTTGATACGGCCCACAATTAGCAAATTCAATACCCCCTTGTGCAATTGGATTCTGGATTTCTTCGCTTGTAGACTCCAGTCAGTTCAGATTGGCAAGAAAATCTCCTCCATAATCTCCATCAGCACAGGAACACCGCGGGGATGTGTGCCTCGCCCCCTGCTGTACTCATTTCACACTGATGACTGTGTGGCTAAGTACAGATCCAACACCGCACACAAGTTTGCTGATGACACCACTGTTGTGGGCCGCATCAGCAGTTGTGTTCTCTTGTTTCACTCACTGGTCACCCTTTTGTATATCTCAATGTTCCTGGGCAGTCCTCTGAGGCAGACGTTGTGGGTCAGCTCGCTCACAGACTGATCAAGTTCAGTAATGATGGAGCGTGACCTCCGCCCTATTTGTTGGCAGAGACTAAAACCAAAATCTCTGCCTATTTTCTTGGGTGAATATAAAAATAAATTACTTCACTTAGTGCGCATGCGCCGGTCGTGCATGCAGCCAGGTACAGCCGTTCCAATCAGTATCCTTACTTTTTTCTTCTTACTTTTTAACTTATGTTATTTTTTGAATTTTTTTTCACGGTAACACGTCGAAGCTGCACCCTCTCTAACATGCTGTAAGAGAGAGTTTTATTTGGGTTTTTAGCGCTGGAAATAGTTACATCTCGACACGCGGGACAGAAGCATAGTCGCATTGTTCATTCCAGGGACCAGCTGCTTGCGCTAATGCCGGCCGGTTTAGTGAGCAGAGCGGCAGACACCCCCACTGAAATCTGGAGGAAAACACACAGAGGATGCAGAGGGAGATCAAAAAGTGGAGGAAAGAGGACCGGGTCGAGACAATGGAGACTTATGGAGAAGAGGAGTTCGGTGGGTAATAAAATGGATGAGTTCACGGCGCTAGCCAGGCGTCAGAGAACATTTCGAGAGTGCAGTGTTATGTGTTTCACTGGAACGGGGCTGCACGAGGACATACCCGATCAAAACTTCTCCATGGACGGCTTCCAGACCGTTCCGGCTGACCGGAAGTGCACTGAGAGCGGTAAGCGTAAAGGAGTTGGGTGCTTACCGTTCTGGTTAACAACAGATGGTGCAATCCGGGTCATATTACGATCGAGGAACGTGTTTGTAGACCGGATATTGAACTTTTTACTGTTGGACTTCGGCCACATTCCACCGAGATACAACACTGGGCGGCACGGGAGGTCGTTCCTGCCTGTAGCCATCGAACTTGCAGCTCCTCCCGTGGAGGGTCAGACACCCTGAACCAGTAGACTGGTCCTGGACTTATTTTCCATCTGGCATAGTTGGCATTTTGTTGTTTGATTGTTTGTGGTTTTTGTATTGCTATACTTATGCTCTATTCTTGGTTGGTGTGGCTGTAACGAAACCCAATTTCCCTCAGGATCAATAAGGTATATCTATCTATCTATCATTCTAGTTAATACTTAGCATTCAATGATTATTACTAAAACAGATTGAGACAGAAAAACTGCAGAGACTAGAAATCCTGGAAGATGCTGGAAGTAGGTCTGGTACCTTCAGTGGGGAGGGAGACACAATCTGTACTCTGGATCAAAGACCCTTCATCGAGCCACCTTATTATCTCTTCGGTGTTGGTGGATCTTTCAGAGTGCAGGTTCACTACTGTGATTTCCCACATTACAAGATCAACCAGATTTCCAAAATTCATTTGCTGTGAAGTGCTTTAGGATATTTTGAAATGGCTGTGATTGGTCCCAAATAAAAGCAGTTGTGTCTACCTCTTTGCCTGCTTATGAGTAAAGCCATCTGCGTTCACTTTGTGATTGTCAGTGGAAGAAAATGAAACTCTGCAACTTCCACCATCTTCAAATGGATCCTCCCTCCCAACAAATCTTTATCTCTCTCCCCTCCCCCTCCCCACTTTCTGCAGGGATTGCTCCCTCTGTGATTCCTTTGTCCATTTGTCCTTCCCTCTGGGCACTTATCCCTGCAGGCGGCCAAAGTACTACACTTGCCCATTCACCACCTCCCTCGCTTCCGTTCAGGGCTGCAAACAGTCTTTCCAGATGAGAGAACACTTCACCTGCGAATCTACTGGGGTCTCTATTGTGTCAGGTGCTCCCGATGTGGCCTCCTCTACATTGGTGAGACCATTCGTAAATTGGGGGACCGCTTCATTAAGCACCTTCACTCCATCCATCAAAATTGAAATCCTGGTGACCAAACATTTTAATTCCGATTCCCAATCCGGTTTTTAAGAAATGCCACCCCCCCCCCCCGACTCCTCTATTCCCCACTCTCTCTTCTTCTCTTTATCTCTTCTCACCAGTCTATCACCTCCCTTGGGGTCCCCTGTTCCTTTCCTTTCTCAGATTCTTTCCTCTCTACCCCTTTGCCTTTCCCGGCAACCATCGTCAGGGACCTCTGTTATCCAGGACATGCCTCTTCACACTGCTGCCATCAGGAAGCAGGTATAGGAGCCTCAGGACTCACCACCAGGTTCAGGAACAGTTATTACCCCTCAACATCATGCTCTTGAACCAGTGGGGATAACTTCACTTGCCCCATCATTGAAATGTTCCCACAATCTACGGACTCACTTTCAAGGACTCTTCATCTCTACTTATTGCTTATTTATTTATTATTATTATTTCTTTCTTTTTGTATTCGCACAGTTTGTTGTCTTTTGCAAAATGAATGCTCAAGTTGGTGTAGTCTTTCATTGATTCGATTACGCTAATTATTATTAGGATTTATTGAGCATGCCTGCAGAAAATGATTCTGTGTTGTATATAGTGACATTTGCAGAATGTACTTTAATAACAAATTTGCCTTGAACTTTGAACACTTAAGTGAGGAAGCATTTTAACTATGTGGACATGAAGTGTAGTGCTCTGCCCCTCTTTTCTGAATTGAATTGACTTTATGACTTACGCATGAGGAGTGAAAATCTTTACATCGCATCTCCATCTAAATATGCAATGTGTAATTTATAGTAATTTGTAATAAATAGTATGTACAACAGAACAGTCAATGTAACATAGAAATACAGTTATATCAGTGTAAATTAATCAGTCTGATGGCCTGGTGGAAGAAGCTGTCCCGGAGCCTGCTGGTCCTGGCTTTTATGCTGCGATACAGTTTCCTGGATGGTAGCAGTTGGAACAGTTTGTGGTTGGGGTGACTTGGGTCCCCAGTGATCCTTCAGTCCCTTTTTACACACCTGTCTTTGCAAATGTCCTGAATAGTGGGAAGTTCATAGCTACAGATGCGCTGGGCTGTCCGCACCACTTTCTGCAGAGTCCTGCATTTGGGTGAAGTACAGTTCCCATACCAGGCTATGATGCTACTAGTCAGGATGCTTTCAATTGTGCCCCTGTAGAAAGTTCTTAGAACGTGGGGGCCCATACCAAACTTCTTCAACTGTCTGAGGTGAAAGAGGCGCTGTTGTGGCTTTTTCACCACACAGCTGGTATGTACCAGCCACGTGAGATCCTCAGTGATGTTTATGCTGAGGAACTTTAAGCTGTTCACCCTCTCAACCCCAGATCCATTGATTTCAATAGGGGTTAGCCCGTCTCCATTCCTCCTGTAGTCCACAACCAGCTCCGTCGTTTTTGCGACATTGAGGGAGAGGCTATTTTCTTGACGCCACTGTGTCAGGGTGATGACTTCTTCTCTGTAGGCTGCCTCATTATTATTTGAGATTAGGCCAATCAACGTAGTAATGTCAGTGAATTTAATTAGCAGATTAGAGCTGTGGGTGGCGACACAGTCATGGGTATACTGAGAGTAAAAGAGGGGGCTTAGGACACAGCCCTGAGGGTCACGTGTTGTGTCTGAGTGCATACTGTTTTAGATGCCCTATGCCTAATTACCAAATGACTGACTTCATTGTGTTGTGTGAGGAGAATTTATGACTCAACCCATACTGAGGATTGTAGAACAAGTGCTGTAACAGGGCTGCTCCTTCCTCCTCCTTATTTTGGTTTTGAATTAGCGTGCTGAATCCAGTGACCATTGACACAGATGTCACTATTTGCTTTTACTTTCCTGGAACTGTTTTGCTGACCTGTTCCTCATGGAACAGCGGAAACAGGACGTAAAAACGTTTCCTGGAAAGTGAATGCAAGCAGGGACATCTGTGTCACTTGTCCATTCCATTATCCTTACCCTGTGACAATTATTAGAGCAGCATTAGATTCCCATCGTGCCTGATGAGTTTTTTTTGTTTGTGTCGGGCGACAGGACTCCAGGGACATGGAGTTAACAGCATGGAACCATCGTGGAAGAGTGCAGCTTTTGTGACATCGTGTTTGTGACATCCTGGTGTGTCTTAGCAGTGGAGTCATGGTGACGCATCTGGCATTGCAGTTTACTTGCATACAGAAATCTGATTTATAGGCTCATGGTCTGTTTTTGGACATGTAGATTGCGAGGGAAATATTGGACAGGGCATTGGGGCTAATATTACTATTTAACTATTTATGGTTTTATTACTATTTAATTATTTATGGTGCAACTGTAATGAAAACCAATTTCCTCCCAGGATCAATAAAGTATGACTATGACAAGGAGGTGCTAGAAGAAGGCTTGGTGTAAAGTTACACCTGAAGTACACTATCCCAACAGTGCAGAATTTGCTTTGACCTGGCGCACACTGTCTAACCCCTCCCCAGTTTGCTGTGTCCGCCATCCACCCACCCGGCCCACGGCACAAATCTTTCCTTGATTCTTCAGATGGCTTCAAGTA
The DNA here is from genome assembly GCF_030028105.1 of Mobula birostris. Lineage (NCBI taxonomy): Eukaryota > Metazoa > Chordata > Chondrichthyes > Myliobatiformes > Myliobatidae > Mobula > Mobula birostris. The sequence continues at coordinate 121,570,621 of NC_092379.1, read as the reverse complement.
CCTTTGCACAACCATACAAAGCATGTCATGAACAGGCAGAACATCAGTGGAAATGGTTAATCAATGCTCGACGATGCTCACTTCTTCACTCATGTTACACATAAATAACAAACTAAAATGCATTGATATTAAATATTGTAAGGTATGGAACAGATTAACCAGTGACACTTTGAATACAATGCGGCCAGGAGTTCAGGAGACTAATAGCCTGGGGAGAGAAACTATTTCTCATCCTGACTATTCTTGGCTTTATGCATCGTAGACTCCTGCCTAATGTTAGAATGTCAAAGAGGATGCTGGATGGATGGGTGGGATCCTTAATAAAACCAAGGGCCTTGCATACGCAGTGTTCCTGATAAATATCCCCGCATTAGGGAGACTCCCATGACCCTCTCAGCTGTTCTCACAGTCCCTTGTAGGGACTTCAGTTTCTGATGCTCGACTGCTCCCATACCAGATGGAGATATAACTTAAACAACAGGAATTCTGCAGATGCTGGAAATTCAAGCAACACACATCAAAGTTGCTGGTGAACGCAGCAGGCCAGGCAGCATCTCTAGGAAGAGGTGCAGTCAACGTTTCAGGCCGAGACCCTTCGTCAGGACTAACTGAAGGAAGAGTGAGTAAGGGGTTTGAAAGTTGGAGGGGGAGGGGGAGATCCAAAATGATAGGAGAAGGCAGGAGGGAGAGGGATAGAGCCAAGAGCTGGACAGGTGATAGGCAAAAGGGGATACGAGAGGATCATGGGACAGGAGGTCCGGGAAGAAAGACAAGGTGGGGGGGACCCAGAGGATGGGCAAGAGGTATATTCAGAGGGACAGAGGGAGAAAAAGGAGAGTGAGAGAAAGAATGTGTGCATAAAAATAAATAACAGATGGGGGAGGTGGGGCCTTAGCGGAAGTTAGAGAAGTCGATGTTCATGCCATCAGGTTGGAGGCTACCCAGACGGAATATAAGGTGTTGTTCCTCCAACCTGAGTGTGGCTTCATCTTTACAGTAGAGGAGGCCGTGGGTAGACATGTCAGAACGCTCTGTCCGCCAGAGAAGGCAGGATCTCCCAGTGGCCACACATTTTAATTCCACATCCCATTCCCATTCTGATATGTCTATCCACGGCCTCCTCTACTGTAAAGATGAAACCACACTCAGGTTGGAGGAACAACACCTTCTATTCCGTCTGGGTAGCCTCCAACCTGATGGCATGAACATCGACTTCTCTAACTTCCGCTAGGCCCCACCTCCCCCTCGTACCCCATCTGTTACTTATTTTTATGCACACATTCTTTCTCTCACTCTCCTTTTTCTCCCTCTGTCCCTCTGAATATACCTCTTGCCCATCCTCTGGGTCCCCCCCCCCTTGTCTTTCTCCCCGGACCTCCTGTCCCATGATCCTCTCGTATCCCCTTTTGCCAATCACCTGTCCAGCTCTTGGCTCCATCCCTCCCCCTCCTGTCTTCTCCCATCATTTTGGATCTCCCCCGGCCCCTCCAACTTTCAAATCCCTTACTCACTCTTCCTTCAGTTAGTCCTGACGAACGGTCTCGGCCTGAAACGTCGACTGCACCTCTTCCTACAGATGCTGCCTGGCCTGCTGCGTTCACCAGCAACTTTGATGTGTGTTGCCTGGAGATATAACTTGTCAGGATGCTCTCAATAGTGTAGTTAAGGTGGGGAGTGGGAGCTGTGCTTGCCTCAATCTTCTTGGGTAGTGATGGCGCTTCTATGCTGCCTTGTTCAGGGAGGTGATATTGAGGGACCAGGTGGGGTCATCCGTGATGTGGACTCCCAGGAACTTGGTGCACTTAACTCTCTCTCTGGAGTAGCCGTGTATTTGCAGAGGGGGATGTTTTGCCTGCACTTTCCTGAAGCCCACAATGACCTCCTTTGTCTTCATGTTCAGGCTTAGGTTGTTCTTCTCACACCAATCCACCTGCTCCTCCACTTCCTCTCTATACTCCATCTCATCATCATTCTTGATAAGGCCACCACTGCTGTGTCATCCGCAACGTTGATGACAGTTTGAGCTGGATCCTGTGACGCAGTCGTGCGTCAGCAGTGTGAAGAACAGCAGGCTGAGCACACAGCCCTGGGGAGTGCCAGTGCTCATCGCAATGGGACAAGAGGCATTGCTGCCCACGCAGATTGTCTGCGGCCTTACTGTTAAATCCAGTATCCAGTTGCAGAGGGAGGTGTTAAGACCCAGTGAGGACTGTTTCCCCACCAATTTCTGGGGTATGATGGTGTTTGGTACCAAACAGAAGTCTATAAACAGCAGCCTGGCATATGAGACCCCATTTTCCAGGTGGAATGGGACAGGACAGAGTGGAGGGCAGAGGCTATGGCAAGGCCAATGGATCGATATAAGCAAACTGGAAAGGGTCCAATATAGTCGGGAGAAAGGCTTTATTGTGCTCCATAACCAACTGCTCAAAGCATTTCATTATGGTAGATGTGAATGCCACCGATCGATAGTCATTTAGGCAGGTTACTGTCGTCTTCTTTGGCACTATAATGATGGATGCCACCTTGAAAACTGAGCGGACAATGTATTGTTCCAGAGAGATGTTCAATTTATCTGTTAGCACCTCTGTCAGCTGGGCTGCAGTGTTTCAGAACCTGACCTGGTATATTATTGGGCCCCACAGCTTTGCATGGGTTGACTCGGGCCAGGATCTTCCTCATCTCATCCTCAACCAGACAGGGTGCCTGCTCCCCTGGGGGGAGGTGTGCCTTCCTCGCCAGCACTTTGTTCTGCGCATCAAACTGGGCGGAGTGGGCATTCAGCCTCTCAGGGAGTGAAGCATCCTGGTCACTGACATGCAGGGTAGACTTGTAGTCTATAATCCTCTGAATTCCCCGCTACATGCGTCTCGAGTCTCTGGTATCGCAGAAGTGACTGTAAATTCTCTGAGAATGTCCCCATTTCACCTTCCTGATGGAGCGGGAAAGCACAGTTCTTGCTTCCCTGAGAGCCATCACATCCCCCGATCTAAAAGCAGCGTCATGATCCCTCAGCCTGGTACAGACCTCTGCAGTAGGCCGTGGTTTCTGGTTTGCCCTCACCTGGATGTGTTTAGTGATGGTAACATCCTCGGTGCACTTCTCTATGTAGCTGGTCACAGAATCCACATATTCCTCCATGTTAACATCCCATCCAGCTGACATCTATGGATATAATTTACCGTTTTAAAGATTCAAGGACCAAATATTTACAATCCACTAACGTCAACTTGAAACGTCAACCCTTTCTCCACAGATACTGTCTGAGCTGCTGAGTATTTTCAGCAACATAAGCACAAGATTCTGCAGATGCTGGAAATCCAGGGCAACAAGCACAAGATGCTGGAAAAACTCAGCAGATCAGGCAGCGTCTATAGAGGGGAATAAGCAGTCAACGTTTTGGGCTAAGACCCTTCTTTTAGCATTCTGTTTATTTTTCAATTTCTTGTCTTTGTAATTGTTTCACTTTTGATCAAATATTTTAGTTGGATGTTATGAAATTGAAGTGAAATAGGACATAAATGGGTCCATGTGGACCAGGTCATACTTGGGTTTGATTCTTTGCGCAGGTCATTGCATATGGCTGTGCATAAGAGGAGGCTAATCTGAAACGTGCTAATAAATACATGTTCAGTGGATAGGATAGAGTGGTCAATGGGGAATGAGATCTGTGGGTTGGTCAAGATGGATTGAAGCAGAATATTGGTTGGGAGGTGGGGTTGGTTGACATCACTGTGGAGATCAGTGGTCAGAAGTAGATGGGAGCTCAGCAGTTTTTGGGCTGATGATATTGAGGTTGTGTAAATTGTGGGTGGGGAATGATCAGAGAGCCAGATATTAGCACAGATAAGTATGTTATTTAGCAAGGGCTGACCTTGGGTGGTTTCTCAGTGCCGGATATCATGAGCTAAGATCCAGTTGGGCTGGTTCCATTTAAGTGCTGCTGAAGCAGGTCTTGAACATTGCAAAAGTCTATTTCTGTATGAGGGATCCTGGTATCTGTCTTGGGCTGTTGGTCATCACTGTGTGTGTATATATAGGCTATTCATTGTTAGAAAATGAGCATAGAAATCCTGGAAGGAAAATCTCAGTCTGTTTTTTTTTTTCATTTAAAGAAATGGCTAACTAAAACCTGATAGTGTCCTCCAGTTTCCGTGGATAATCACTGAAGCCCTCCACCAAACTAAACTCTTTTCCTCAATAATATTTTAGTGTAGGTGGGAATCTTGTCTGCCAGTAGATTTCCAGACTGATCCCTCCATGACTTTGCAGTGAAAGGATACCTGGCTGTGGTAGTGGGTCTGGATAAGCATATCGCGAAGAGTTGGAGGGAAGCAGAAATCACAACGAGGAAGGGTTTCACTGAACTCCTGTCGAGGGGAAGATATGACTGCCTGATATATTCTCCAATTTCCACCAACACCCACTCTCTTTCTCATAGCACAATACTTTTTGCCTCTCAGGTGAAAAAATAGTGGTTGTACTACTGCCAGCTTAGACTTCTGCATTTGGAGCTCATGGTGTAGTCTCCTTTGCAGACTGGGTGATCTTTTTGCAGAATACTGCCATCATTCTGCAGGGATGATCCTGACCTTCCAGTCTTCCAGTTATCTGTTGCTTTAATTCTCCATTCTACCTTGGGCCTCCTTAACCTGTTCCAAAAAAAGCCCAAAATAAACTTGAGCAATGACATTATCTTCTGAGTTGACATATTAGAGATCTCAGAACTTAATATTCTTGTCCCCATTTTCAGATAACCCGTCTTTTCAGTTTATATATAAATTGGCCATCTCTGAGGAAAAGTTGTCAGCCTGTAAGGTTAACTCAGTTTCTTTTTCCTAATCTGACAGGCTGTGTCTTTTCTGAATTTATTCTATTTTTAGATGTATTGTTTCGTATCTTGAGACTTCAAAGTTTTGTTTTCCTCTTCTGCTTTCAAAAGTCTCCTCCAGAGATCAGATGTGATTACCTAACCTTCACCACCATCTCACCTTTTTGTGTTCATTCGTCTTGATCTTCGCCCTTTCATAGAAACATAGAAACATAGAAAATAGGTGCAGGAGTAGGCCATTCGGCCCTTCGAGCCTGCACCGCCATTTATTATGATCATGGCTGATCATCCAACTCAGAACCCCACCCCAGCCTTCCCTCCATACCCCCTGACCCCCGTAGCCACAAGGGCCATATCTAACACCCTCTTAAATATAGCCAATGAACTGGCCTCAACTGTTTCCTGTGGCAGAGAATTCCATAGATTCACCACTCTCTGTGTGAAGAAGTTTTTCCTAATCTCAGTCCTAAAAGCCTTCCCCTCTATCCTCAAACTGTGGCCCCTCGTTCTGGACTTCCCCAACATCGGGGTCAATCTTCCTGCATCTAACCTGTCCAATCCCTTTAGGATCTTATACGTTTCAATCAGATCCCCCCTCAATCTTCTAAATTCCAACGAGTACAAGCCCAGTTCATCCAGTCTTTCTTCATATGAAAGTCCTGCCATCCCAGGAATCAATCTGGTGAACCTTCTTTGTACTCCCTCTATGGCAAGGATGTCTTTCCTCAGATTAGGGGACCAAAACTGCACACAATACTCCAGGTGTGGTCTCACCAAGGCCTTGTACAACTGCAGTAGTACCTCCCTCCTCCTGTACTCGAATCCTCTCGCTATAAGTGCCAGAATACCATTCGCCTTTTTCACCGCCTGCTGTACCTGCATGCCCACTTTCAATGACTGGTGTATAATGACACCCAGGTCTTGTTGCACCTCCCCTTTTCCTAATCGGCCACCATTCAGATAATAATCTGTTTTCCTATTTTTGCCACCAAAGTGGATAACTTCACATTTATCCACATTAAATTGCATCTGCCATCAATTTGCCCACTCACCCAACCTATCCAAGTCGCCCTGCATCCTCTTAGCATCCTCCTCACAGCTAACACTGCCACCCAGCTTCGTGTCATCCGCAAACTTGGAGATGCTGCATTTAATTCCCTCGTCTAAGTCATTAATATATATTGTAAACAACTGGGGTCCCAGCATGGAAGCCCCTTTCATGGACGTTTCTTCTGTCCTCTCCATTCCCTGCCCGCCTCACTGCCATTTGTTTAATTTTTAACTTCAATTCTGTTAAAAGCTTATTGACCTGATACGTTAACTATTTCTCTCTGTTGGACAATCAACATCTGTACTAAGTATATATAGATATTCCTGTTTTTTGTTTTGGATTTTCAGAACTGCAAGTTTTCATTTCAGAACTAGTTTAATAAAATCATGATTCAGCAATCCTCTTTTCCTTTTCTGAGACTTTTCTGATGGCTTAATTAGTTGACACTTTCAACATCTGTAAGTCTTTTGGCTGTTCTGTTGTTGGCTGGAGTGGCAGATGATTGGTGGAAAGTCAGAAGTTTGTGTTCTCTGGTTGGGAGTCTAATCCTGATTCCAGTTATTGAGGGATTGCTGGAGGGAAAGGAGCAGTGACTTTGAATTATGAGTGTATTTTTTAAAAAAGTATTTAATTCCAAAGAGTTTGAAATGTTTCCTTCCATCTATTTTTGAAGAACTTGTTGGCATGTGGATAGGACAGCAGAAAAGCGGGAGGATAGAACTAAAGATCATATTTGCTTAGGGAAGCCTCTTCTGCTGGTTGCGACATTATTGCCTGCTCTTTGTGCTTAGACTTCCTATTTCTTTCAACAACTTGCTGCGTAGTTGCCTGGCAACACAATCAGCTGGAATGGGAAATATTTTGTTTTCTGTTTTCTAAATTTCCTAGCTTATTAGAAATATTGAATGCAATAGAACTTGAGTTATTCCTGTGACATCCCGAACGTATACATCTTCTTCTGTTCTTTCTGCACTTGGTCTGTCTCTGAAAGGCATAATTTCTTATGAAAGAGGGGAAGATTGGATCTGATTCTCAAATCCCTAATAGCTGAATATTCTTCTGAGTCTTGTTACTCAGCCTCTTGTATAATCATTGCTACGGGGGAATGATGGGAAGGGTCAGGGGAGGAGGATTTGGAACAGGGAAATCCCTTCCAGGAGGTTGTCTATCCTATTGGAAAGCAGTTTCTGAAATGTGCAGGGCCCATAGTAATCTAATCTCTACCAACTAAATATTTATCATTAGTAACAACACAAATTTCATTTTGTAAGTTAAATTATAGTAATATTCTACCTCAGTAAAATCGGGTATTGCAGTACTCCTTTACACTTTTAATTTAGCTGGACATGTAGATGGTTGTGTCTCTGAGTGGAAGCCTGTGATTAGTGATATATGGCAGTGATCGGTGCTGGGTCCGTTGTTGTTTGTCATCTATATCAACAATCTGGATGATATTGTGGTAAACTGCATCAGCAGATTTGTGGATGACACCAAGATTTGGGGCGTAGTGGTCATTAAGGAAGGATACCAAAGCTTGGCATGGGATCTGTACCAGCTGGAAACATGGGCTGAAAATTGGCAAATGGAAATTAATGCAGACACGTGTGAGATGGTGCACTTTAGGAGGACCTGGGACTGTGAGTGGTAGGGCACTGTGACGTGTGATAGAACAGAGGAATCTGGGATTACAGCTTGGTAGGGTCATAAAGAGAGCTTTTGGCATATGGTTGAAGCTGTAAGATGTTGGTGAGGCTTAATTTGGAGTACTGTGTGCAGTTCTGGTCACTTACATTACGTACAGGAATGATAAATCATTAAGATTGAAAGCGTGCAGAGCAAATTTACAAGAATGGTGCTGGGACTTGAAGACCTGAGTTATAGGGGAAGGTTGAATAGGTTTGGACTTTATTCTCCAGAACATAGGAGAATGAGAGGAGTTCGACAGAGGTATACCCAATTATGAGGGGTGTGGATAGGGTAAATGCACATAGGTTTTTTCCACTGAGGCTGGATGAGACTAGAACTAGAGGTCTTGGTTTAAGTGTGAAAAGTGAAATGTTTTAAGAGGAACATGGGGGGAGCCTCTCTACTCAGAGGGTGATGAGCGTGGAACAAGCTGCCAGTTGAAGTTGTGGATGTGAGTTTCATTTCAACATTCAAAGAGAAATTTGGATAGATACATGGATGGGAAGGGTTGGAGAACTATGGTATGGGTGCAGGTCGATGGGACTAGGCAGAATAATAGTTTGGTTTGGTCGAGGGGCCTGTTGCTGTGCTGTAGTGTTCTATGATGATATGTCATAGTTCATTGGAGAGAAGGAGGATGAGAGGAGACATGATAGAGATGTACAAGATACTGTATTAAGAGGAATAGATAGTGGATAGCCAGCGCCTCTTCCCCAGGGCACCACTACTCAATACAAGAGGACAACGCTTTAAGGTAAGGGGTGGGAATTTCAAGGGGGATATTAGAGGAAGGTTTTTTACTCGGAGAGTGGTTGGTGCGTGGAATGCACTGCCTGAGTCGGTGGTGGAGGAAAATACACTAGTGAAGTTTAAGAGACTACTAGACAGGTATATGGAGGAATTTAAGGTGGGGGCTTATATGGGAGGCAGGGTTTGAGGGTCGGCACAACATTGTGGGCCGAAGGGCCTGTACTGTGCTGTACTATTCTATGTTCTATACTGTAGTGTTCTATGATATGCCATATCTCATACTGTAGACTTATGTGATGGATCAACACACTCAAACATTGGCAATGTGAAAGCCATTATCTTCAGCTCCAAATCCTTGTTGCACATTCATTTTCTCTCGTGACATTATCTCTAATTGACCCAGGTTATTAATAAGCTTGACATTTTATTTCAGTCCAGGCTGTTTAAGGCTCCTGCATAATAATGGCAGTAGGAAGTTGCATACTGTATTTCAAGATTAGATTGCACCCATCATGATAATAATAAAATGCATAGACCAGCAAACAAGGTGGAAAAATTGAGGATGCAAAGTTTAAGTTACACAAGTTAAAAAAAGTACTAGTGTAAATACCAAGAATGGGCTGTTGCAGAGAATTAACGAAGTCTGAAGTAGATTGACAGCAGTCATCCTCTGTGATGATTTACAAGAAGCTGAATATGTTCAGAAAGTGATTAAAATCTGTCCGTATTCGGGATGTTGACAGCCCCATATTTAAATGGGGATATTGACTGCCCTGTGTGGTACTAATATAGGTGCTTTTGTCCAGTATAATAGTCACAAACCAGACATCTGATCTGTGAAGAAAAGAGCCGTGAGTTGGTGTGGAGCTGATGACTTTGGGACAACCCTTGACCATTGAGACGCCCAGCAGACACAGTGACCACGACAATACCATTAACAGCAATGACACTAGAGTTATATTAGCCTTGTTTTCAGGGGGCAGAGCGAGGCCTTCCCCCTGAAAAACTGACCGATAGATAAGCTGTGCTCCTGACCTTCAGGCTATCATTACTGTATAATCCTGCTGTTCGCCTGGTGCTGCAAGAGGGAGGGAGGAGAGGGACAGGGATAGCAGAGGTCAGAGCTACCCATTTCATTTTTGAAATATGTTGTTGATGACCCTGGTCACTCATGCCAGCAAGGCTGGCACAGTATTCAGGAGACTGATTTGCTGTGTTAAATCAGTGCTAAAAATTTTGTATATCAGAACATTGAGTGAAATGTGTCATGTTGTGTCAACTGCCCGAGGATTGTGCTAAGGCACAGTTGGCACCAACGTAGCATGAGCCCAGCTCACTAACCCCAACCCGTACATCTCCGGAAGGTGGGGGGAAACCGGAGCACCCGTTGGAAACCCACACAGTCACGGGTGGGACGTGCAAGCTCCTTATAGCAGTGGAATTACACTCCAACTGGAGATTGCTGGAGCTGTAAAGCTATTGTGCTAACTGTGCCGCCCCCTTAGCCACTGTTACAAGGACATGGAAACAAGTCAGAGTCTCCAACTCCTGGCAGGCACTGCACTGGTTGGAAGAGGATGAAGTAAATAATATTCAAACTTTTCCAATAGCCGCTCTAGCCTTTGTATCTTTCCCACTAGTTTGTGACAGGGATCGGGTCACAGAACCTCTAAAGTTAGAATTGGCTCGTTCAAGGTGTGCTGTCTAGATTCACTTTGCACAGGATCTGCAGAATTAATGTCAATCCCCTAGGAACTGTTTGAATAAAATTATTTCCATCGAGGAGTATAAAAGGATTGCTATAATGAATACACGTTGAAGTTTTAAGAATCGCAGGAACACTAATCACTTTGTTTCAATTACAGATCTTCCTCCTTGCATGTCCTCCCTGTAGAATTGCCCTAATTGTTTTCAGGTAAGAAACGTGCTTTACAAATTCATTTCGAGCTCTTGCAGCCCTGAGTACAGTTTCAGGTGTGAAATGTGACACACGCAGATAAATCTGGAATTAGTAGAGGTAAAATTTTGAAGATATTCAAACATAGCAGAGCCGAATCAACCAACAAATAATCGGTGCCATTCAAAATATTGTGAACACTCCTGATCAAGTTGCAGCAATGTGAACTCTTGCTTGTGTTCATATGAACATTGTTGCTTGTTTGGAAATCAGCTGGAGACTTCTTCTGTAGGGAATTGGAATGTCTGCTTCTGTAGTTATGATAACTCATTCTATGCCTCTGACTGTAGAAACATGCTGTAAATTTTTAAAGGAGGAATTTCTTGTGAAATCTAAATTGATGAATGAGATTGCCTTTTATTTTGACTTTAACTTGCCATTTGTTAACCCTAACTTTCTTCTAGCCTGAGTGTTGTGTGATAGTTTGTTCAGCATGACCTACGCGCATTGCTTGTATCTAGTTTCAGGATAGGCTACAGTGCTGAAATCCCTGTTACTGAATGCAAGTGTTGGATCAGACTATTAAATTGTTAATTTCTTTGCAGCTTAATGATTAATTACCTGCTTGTACTTCATATAACTGCTTGTATGCATGTAGCTGTTCAGTATGTTTCCTAGTGGCCACAGTATGTACGTAAACACGAGGAATTCTGCAGATGCTGGAAATTCAAGCAACACACATAAAAGTTGCTGGTGAACGCAGCAGGCCAGGCAGCATCTCTAGGAAGAGGTACAGTCGACGTTTCAGGCCGAGACCCTTCGTCAGGACTAACTGAAGGAAGAGTGAGTAAGGGATTTGAAAGTTGGAGGGGGAGGGGGAGATCCAAAGTGATAGGAGAAGACAGGAGGGGGAGGGATGGAACCAAGAGCTGGACAGGTGATAGGCAAAAGGGATACGAGAGGATCATGGGACAGGAGGTCCGGGAAGAAAGACAAGGGGGGGGGGACCCAGAGGATGGGCAAGGGGTATAGTCAGAGGGACAGAGGGAGAAAAAGGAGAGGGAGAGAAAGAATGAATGTGTGTACCGTTATTTATATATATACACACGTTCTTTCTCTATCTCTCTCTCTCTCCTCTTTGATCCTTCTTGTAGACAGCCTCAGTGTTGTTTGACCAGTCCAGTTTATTGTCAATTCGTATCCCCAGGTATTTGTAATCCTCCACCATGTCCACACTGGCCTCATTAGCTATCTTAGGATTGACACCATAATTAAATAGACAGTGTTCTTTCCACATGACCATCTTAATTACTTTCAAGTCAAAGTGGCTCCTTCTGTGAAGATAGTTAGTTACATTCATTGAAGCCAAATTTTACTCGGTACCTTCCATAGCCTGTGATCAAAGGTTTTATTGAATGTAGCAATTCTTACACCTTTGTGTTTCAACAAAATTATTTCCACGTAGTAAACCCTGGTCGAATTCAGAGCCATATCCTGGAGTGTGCTTTTGCATTCACCCTGACGGCCTACCACCATTTTCAATCAGATGCAACAAGAATTAATAAATTATGAATAATTTTCTGCAAACCTAGATTGTCAAAAACTGACACATATTTATGCCATAGTCGATTATCATAAATGTTACCAAATTTATTAGACGTAGACATAGACATACTTTATTGATCCCAAGGGAAATTGAGTTTCGTTGCAGCTACACCAATCAAGAATAGAGTATAAACATAGCAATACAAAAACCACAACCAATCAAACAACAATATGCAAACTATGCCAGGTGGAAATAAATCCAGGACCCGCCTATTGGCTCAGGGTGTCTGACCCTCCACGGGCTCCACGGGATTAATCAAGGTGCATTGAATTTATACTTACTTTATTGTCGCCAAACAATTGGTACTAGAACATACAATCATCACAGCGATATTTGATTCTGTGCTTCACACTCCCAGGATTACAAATATTAAATAGTAAAGATATTAAAAATAGTAAAAATTAGTAAATATTAAAAATTTAAATTATAAATCATAAATAGAAAATAGAAAAATGGAACGTAAGGTAGTGCAAAAAAACCGAGAGGTAGGTCCGGATATTTGGAGGGTATGGCCCAGGTCCGGGTCAACTTAAAACTGGATCAACTTTTGTATGGATTATTTGTATATAGTCATGTCCATAAGTTATGCAGTCAAGTGACGTGACATCATCACGTATCTTTATGACGTAAGTAGTACACCTAGGCACTTCTTTGTAGCTAGAGTTGGAATAATTATCATTATCAAGAGGTTCTGCGTCGTCTGGGTGGCATGATGGCACGGCAGATTGTGTAACACTATTACAGTACCAGCACCTGGTTAAAGTTCCCTCTGCTGTCTGTCAGGTGATTGTACGTTTTCCCTGTGACTACGTGGGCTCCCTCCAGGAGCTTCAGTTTCCTCCCACACTCCAACCACATATAGGTTAGTTGGACAGAAGGGTGTAATTGTGCAGCGTGTGTTCGGTCAGAAGTGTCAGATACTGTGCTGTATCGCTAACTAATAAATAAATATTATCCGGAGGAGAAGATGGCGACGCGACGCAGCTCGCAGCGGCCACTCCGGTGAATGATACCTGTTATCTGTTAAGTAGGGTGCCGTGCACAATCCTGATTTGATTGAGACAGACGTGAGATAACGGAGGAACATCTGATGAAACTTCTGAAATGCCTGTTTCGCTGCCGCTGCTACTGTGTGATCCAGAATCTCCGGAGGGGAAGGCCCCGAGTCCTCGGCTTTGCTTGTTGCTCAGCGGCCGGGGCGGGGTTGAAGCGCTCGGCAGAGATGGTGCTCGTTGCTTGGTGTCTGAGGGCTGGCCGGAGGCTCAAAGTTTTCAGACGGACTCAGAGTCGGCTGCGGTCGGGTGCTTCCAATGCATCGGCAAGTTTGTGGCGCTTGGAGGTTCATGGCGGGGAGAGTTTCTCCCTTCTACCATCTTTGTGAGATGATGAGGCTATCGGGACTTGAGACTTTGTTTTTACCGTGCCCATGGTCTGCTCTTTATCAAATTACAGTATTGCTTTGCACTGTTGTAACTATACGTTATAATTATGTGGTTTTGTCAGTTTTAGTCTTGGTTTGTCCTGTGTTTCTGTGATATCTTTCTGGAGGAACATTGTATCATTTTTTAATGCATGCATTTCTAAATGACAATAAGTGAGGACTGAGTGTCCTCATAATCTAAAAAACTACCATAGATTTACCAGAATTCTAGCAGTGTGCAAATGCACCTTTGCAGTTTGTCTTGGGAACTGAAAATATTTTTAAAAAGAAAAGCAAATTCGTACTTTTTTTAAAAAAATGATACATTTACCTTGTGGACTGTAGCTGTCGTGTCTCTGAAGGTTCAGCCTCCCTGATCACATCCTAGTACGTGCACATGTGTGGGTGAGATCAAAGGCTGACATTGAAAATTCCAAGCAGTGGCGTGTGTTTGTTAGACTTGGCACTCGACTTTAATGTCTCAGTAATTACTTATAAAGTCGAATGAAGGAAAGGCAGGCTGTGTGGTTTACAAACAGTGGCGAAAGATTAGAACAGTGCTTCACTGGCAGAGGGGAAAGGAAATGGCTGCTGAAGCCCAAGCAGTAATAAACAAGAGATCCTGCAGATGCAGAAATCCAGAGTAATAATGCTGGAGGAACTCAGCAGGTCAGGCAGCATCTATGGAGAGAAATAAATCAATGACATTCTGGGCCAAGACCCTTCATCAGGGCTGGAAAGGATGGGGGAAGAAGCTAGAATAAGGCCGGGGAGGAGAAGGGGTATGAGGTGGAAGGGGACAGGTGAAGACAGGTGAGGGGGTAGGTTTATGGGTGGGGGATGAACTGAAGCTCAAACAGGAGAATGATAGAGGGTGTGGACCACTCACGTTTTCTGTGGAAAGCTGCAAATGTTTCTTGTGGCCTATAATGTTGTTGATATGGAAATTACATGATTTCAGCACAAGCTCCAGTGAGGGACTGGCTGGAGGGTATTTAGTTACATATATTAGCTCTGAGGTACGGTACTGCACTACGCTACTCTACAGAAAGCTGCCAGTAGCCCATTTGTAGGAGTCATCATAAGGCTGGAAGAACTCTTCAAAGCACTGTTGTTTGAATCCATAGGCAGCTGTAAATTCAGACCAAAAACTAGGGGGATAAACTGACTGGTTACAATATTGCACTTAACAAGGATTCAGAGGTTTTTTTTAAGAGTTTATGGATTTGCACACCTGGGGACCAGTGTGTGAATCTTGCATTTATTCGGCATTTAGAATTGTCATTTGCATAGATGTGGCAGCCAAGAATGCCAGGGGATTTCCATCGTTACTCAGCCACAAATGCTGTAGTAGATTACAAAGTAGAACTGCCACAGCTCTGGCGCAGATAAGAACGGTATTATGTGTCTGCAATTGGCTTAGTCACTGTTGTGGATGTACCCATGGTTATTCCCCAGAACTCATGCTGTTAGGAGCACTTGTATTCTTTAAAATAATAGTATTTAAAAGAACAATTAGTATCTCTTGAAAGTCACCAGTAAAGTCACATTTATTGCAGCATGTTTCAACTGAGACTCTTTTGTTATCGGAAAGTTACTGGAGTTATGAGGGACGAGATCTACCATCACCTGGTTGGCAAAGGCCTGATCAGGAATGGTCAACATGGTTTTGTGCATGGGAGGCCATGTCTCATGAATCTTCTAGAGTTTTTTTTTTGAAGAGGTGACAGAGGGTAACAGATGATGGTGGAACAATGGATTTTGTCTCTGACTGGGACCTGCGTGGCAGGGTGATCTGGAAGATTAGGTCAAGTAGGATTTAGGGAGAGGTTGCGAGATGGATGCGGAATTGGCTTGATGATAGGAAGCAGAGGATGATGGTTGAAGGGCAGTTCTCCGACTGGAAGCCTGTGACTGGTGGGTCAGTGATGAGACCTCAGTTATTCATTATTTATGTAAATAATGTCAGTATGAATGTCCTTGGCACTATTAACAAGTTTGCTGATGACACTAAATTTGGGAGTCTCATTGATGGTGAAGCAGGTTGGAATGAATTATAAAAAGTTCATAATCTGTTAAGGAGATGGGCCGAGGAACACAAATGGATTTCCCTTTGGATCAGTGTATGGTGTATTTTGGACAGTCAAACCAGGATAGAACTATACATCGAATGGCAAGATATCAACAAGTGTTATGGAACAGAGAGACCTTGGTGTAGAATTGCACAGTTCGCTGAAAGTGGCTGTACAAGTAAGAGGGTGTTGAAGAAGGCGTTTAGCATGCTAACCTTCATCAGTCAGGGCATCAAATTTAAGATTGGGTATATTATTCTGCAAGTCACTGGTGAAGCTGCACTTGGAGTATAGTGTACAGTTTGGGTCAGCCTGTTATAAGAAAAAGGCATTACCAAGCTGGTGAGGGTGCAGAAGAGGTTTACAAGGGCTGCCTGAGGCAAAGGGCTTGAATTATAGGGAGAGGTTAGTCATGCTGGATATTTATTCTCCGGTGTGTGCAAGAGGATGAGGGGTCAACTGCTTAGAAGTTTATACATTCAGTGGCCACTTTATTAGGTACCTCCTGTTCCCAACATTTATTGCTTTTTTTATTATTTTTTCCTCCTTTGGTATTGTCACAGTTTGTTGCGTTTAGCACACTGGTTGTTTGTCCATCCTGCTGAATGCGGTCTTTCATTGTGTTTCTTGGATTTACTGTGTATGCCTGCAAGAGAACGAATCTTGGGGTTGTATAAGGTGACATACATATACTTTGAACTTGAACTGAGTGTATGTTCGTGGCCTTCTGCTGCAGCCTATCCACTTCAAGATTCGATGTGTTGTGCAGTCAGAGATGCTCTTTCAGCACACCACGGTGGTAAGGTGACTGTCGCCTTCCTGTCAGCGTAAACCAGTCTCCCCATTCTCCTATGACCTCTTTCATTAACAGAGAACAGCAAAGCATTGATGCAGAATAAATTTACAAGGACGTTGCTAGTATTTGAGGACCTGACTTACAGGGAAAGGTTGAATCGGTTAAGACTTTGTTCCCTGAAGCATAAGAGAATGATGGGAGACTCGATGGAGGTATACAAAATTATGAGGGGTATAGATAATGTACATGCAAGCAGGCTTTTTCCACTGAGGTTCAGTGAGACTAGAGATCATAGGTTAAAGGTAAAAGGTGCAATATTTAAGGTAACCTGAGGGGGATCTTCTTCACTCAGAGGATGGTGCAAATGTGGTGTGAGGTGCCAGCGGAAGTGGTGAGCGCAGATTTGATTATAACATTTAAGAGAAGTTTGGATAAATACATGGATGGGAGAGGTATGGAGGGGAATGGGCCCAGGTGCGAGTCGATGGGACTAGGCAGAATAATAGTTTGGCATGGACTAGATGGGCTGAAGGGCTGATTTTTGTGTTGTAGTGCTTTATGACTGTCAGGCAGGAGGGAGAGAACTGGCACCTTATTTCATCTTCCCCTGATTTGAATCAAAAGAAAACAAAATTGAGTTGGAGTATTAGACATGAAAAACTACGGATAAAGACAGGTTTTCACTTTGGGGTTTTTTTTTCTGTCCCAGACAGCTTCTCAGTTTTACTCATATATTTGATATGATTTATGAGCATATTGGTCCTACCATTATATATAGCTACTAAGCTGCTGACCTTGTACTCAGCAGCTGTGGAACTGGTATTTGAGGTGCTTTGGTTGTAAATGACTTCATTTTACCCTTATAAATATTTATTAAGGGAAATGATCCTAATCGTTTCTGATAAATTGTAAAAGAGGCAATTATATGAGCAATAACCCCCAACTACTATCTGCAGGGCATAATCCTTTCTTCTCTCAAGCTCACCTTGTCCTTGAATGCCGAATTTGAGTTTAGTCAAAGATGGAACCAGATTAGAAGGAATGTCCTTGGGGATATTGTCCAACATTTGCCTCCATATGTTAGTGTGGAATAATATCAACGTGTGGACAAAATCAAAGCAAGATAAGGGAAGACGTAGCTGTAGAAATGTGGCTTTTGAGAAGAATGATAAAAATATTGTGGAAGGACAGAGTAACAAATGAGGAAGTGCTACAAAAAGCCGGAATAACAAGAGGGCTGATATCATCAATCGGGAAATGGCAGCTGGAGTTTCTGGGACCTGTACTGACGAAAGAGAAGCTCAAGCATCTTGCAGTGATGAGATGGAAGAAAAAGTTACGGTTGACAGTGCATGACATTCATGAGTTACATGAAGGGATGGACAGGCAAAAGTTTTGAAGAGCTTATTAGAACTTCTCAGATTAAAGACAGACAGAAGGCCATGATTACCTTACACGACACGATGCATAATGATGTACTTCGTAATGAATTTATAATTAGATGTTTTTGGCATTTTCTACTCATTTCCTTTGCTACGTTTGGGCTGTGGATTGTGTGAGTCACTTACTCAAGTTCCTCTTGCCCAGAGCTTTGCAGAGTGGGATTTGGAGCTCTGGTTTGTCGGACTTTCTTGATGTTTTGCATCACTTTTGTTGGATTCTGATGCTGGGTTTTTTTGGAAGTCAAGAACGAGGCATAAAGCTTATTGTTCATGATCATTTTATTACATATTAGAAGAGCAAAGAAGAAAAACAAGTGTCAAGAGAACAAAGAAAAGGAAAAAATAGCCTTGGTTGTCTCAGACTAGAGATAACAAAAAATTTCAGTGATAACAATAACCTATAAAACAGCCAGATTCAAGTGTTATGATAACTGCCACAGAAAATTAAGGAGCAGCTAGTAAAATACGGAAGCAACTGTACTCTAATTACTGGAAATTTCACTGAAGAACTACATTTATCTTAGTGATTACGTAAAAATGCAAGCACGCATACTAAAGTTAAAGTACAAGAAAAATAACCATTCTATACTCCAATCCAACACTTCAGAAGAGCTGATCAGTAGAAATGATAGAAACGTAGCTAATAAACTCAGTTGAGTTATGAGATTTCTGTAGTTATATCTGTAGTTGGGAGAAGGCTATTTCCCTGCTGCCTTGTACCTAGCTGAACAGAATTGCATACGTTTTTGGAGAAGTTGTCATTTTAAAGTTCTAATTATTTTTCTAAAGGTCTGAACTGTAAAAGTGAGCACACAGGGTTGATTGTTAATGTTGTAGGGCATGTTTATTTCTAATGTGACCTTCCATCATTAATGCTTTGCCCATGCATTGACAGCAGAACAACTCTAAATAGAAAATCCATATATAACTAATTCATGCTGCCAACGTTGTCTGAGATGCCTTTGCATGCACTCAGTGGCCATTTTATTAGGTATCTCCTCTACCTAATAAAGTGGACACTGAGTGTATGTTTGTGGCTTTCTGCTGATGTAGCCCATCCACTTCATGGTTCAACGTGTTGTGCATTCAGAGATACTCTTATGCAAGCCACAGTGGCAATGCAACCCACAAAAAAGTTCTGGAGGAACTCAGCAGGCCAGGTGTGCAAAAGAGCAAACAATTGACGTTTCGGGCCGAGACCCTGCGTCAGGACTGGAGAAAAAAAAGATGAGATGTCAGAGTAAGAAGGTGGGGAGAGGGGAGGAAGAAATACAAGGTAGTAGGTGATAGGCGAAACTGGGAAGGGGAGGGGTGATTAAAGAGCTGGGAAGTCAATTGGTTAATGAGATACAGGCCTGGAGGAGGGGGTTTCTGATAGGAGAGGGCACAAGGCCATGGAAGAAAGGGAAGGGGAAGGAGCACCAGAGGAAGGTGATGGCAAGTAAGGAGAGAAGGTGAGAGATGGGAATGGGGAGTGGTGAAGGAGAGGGAGAGGCCCATTACCAGAAGTTCAAGAAATCATGCCATGTTCATGCCATCAGGCCTCCTGTCCTTTCCTATCAGATTCCCCCTTCTCCAGCCCTTTATCTCTTTCACCAATCAACTTCCCAGCTCTGTACTTCATCCCTCACCTATCGCCTACAACCTTGTATTTTTTTCCTCCCCTCCACCAGCTTCTTACTCTGACTTCTCATCTTTTTTCTCCAGTCCTCATGAAGGGCCTCGGCCTAAAACATCAGCTGTTTACACTTTTCCGTAGATGCTTTCTGGCCTGATGAGATCCTCCAGCATTTTTGTGTGAGTTGCTTGGATTTACAGCATCTGCAGATTTTCTCTTGTTTGTGACAGTTACAATGCGTGGTTATTTGAGTTACTGTCAGCTTGAACCACTCTGGCCGTTTATCTTGGACCTTTCTCATTAACAAGGCATTTTCACCCACAGGGCTGCTGCTCACTACATTTTTTTTTGTTTTTCACACCATTCTCTGTAAGTTCTAGAGACTGTTGTGCTTAAAAATCCTAGGAGATCAGCAGTTTCTTAGATACTGAAACCACCCTGTCTGGCACCAACAATCATTCCACAGTCAAAATCACTCAAATCACTTCCCTTCCCCACTCTGGTGTTTGGTCTGAACCGCTTGACCATGTCAGCATGCTTTTATGCATTGAGTTGCAGCCATGTGACTGGCTGATTAGATGTTTGCATTAATGAGCAGGTGTACTGATTAAAGTGGCCTCTGAATGTATATTTATACCAGCTTTTTAATAGGTGGGGAAATGGATGGAGTTGAGAACGTGCCCCTTGTAATGTCTAAGAACCTTTGTCCGTCTGACTTTGACCGACAATGCTAAGACAGGTTATTTGGCTTTCCTGAATAATGATGTAGTTGTTGTACTTGGGTGCTACTAAATGAAACCCTACTCAAGCTGGAACTGGTGCTGTCATAAAGTCTGTGATGTCGTGATTTCCGCAAGGAAAGCAAATGCAGCAAATTTGGAGGTTGCTATGAAGAAGAATTAGCCTTAATTTTCTGGAGCATTGGACATGCAAAAACCTGTTAACTACAATTAGATTTTTTTTTGCTAGTTGCTAAAAGAATGTGCTGATTACATTGCAAAAAGGGGGATTCCTGACATTTGGGTAAATGTGAACAGGGTAAGCACCTTTTAATAAATTAGATTGTGGGGCAATAATATGTAACACCCGCAAGGCTGGAAAGAAAGTGGTATGAATTCAGTTTCAGGTCTCGGCTCAAAACGGCGACTGTTCACTCTCTTCCATAGATGCTACCTGGCCCGCAGAGTTCCTCCAGCATTGTGTGTGTGTGTGTGTGTGTGTCTGTCTGTCTGTCTGTCTGTCTTTGGATTTCCAACAAGTACAAATTTTCTGGTGTCAGTGAATGTCGACCAGCCAGAGACCTGGACTGTTGATCTGGTGATGATTTTGAATCCAACCAAGAAATAGTATAGCTGTATGGGTGTGAGTGGGGTGGGAATGCGGTAACAATTAGGGATAAGAAATAAATGCTGGCTTTAGCGATGACATCCTCATCCCATGAGCAAGCTTTTTATGAAATGTGAGTAGCAGCTAATCAAGAGTGTTGCGCGATGAAAGTGGAATTGCAGATTTAAATACATTTTCACTTCTCCATCAAACTGGTCTCTGACTCGAACAGACTTGCTACTGGAGCAGGTTTACTTTAATGTTTGGTTTAGCAGCACCTAGTACAATAACTGCATAATTTAACTGGTAATAATAATTCTGCAAATATTTGGGGAGCAGAGACTTCCTTGTGCAGGCCTTTGGGAGACTGTGCATCTTATTATGTTCTTGCCTAGTCTTCTTAACTCTCAGTCCTGGGTCTAGCATTCAGCTTGACTGAGGGCCTGCCTATAAGTTGCTAAAAAGAAATTTACTTTGAATAGTTTTTGCCAAATTCTGTATGAGTGGTGATTCTCTACCCATAATGCATGTTCATATGTACAAAGGAAGTAAGTTGATTACAAGTCAAGGGCGGAACTACTGAGAGAAATGAGGAAGAGCGAGCTCAAATACTGTACAAATAAAGGGGATGGAAAATGGTGAAGGAGTGGGAAGCATTACTGGAAGTTTGAGAAATCGATGTTCATGCCATCAGGTTGGAGGATACCCAAACGGAATATGAGGTGTTGTTCCTCCAACTTAAGTGTTGCCTCAGTGGAAGAAGCCATGGATAGACATATCGTAATGGGAAGTGGAATTAAAATGGGTAGCTGAATTACACTTCTGGTGCAGAAGGCAGGTAAAACACCATATTAATGAACTAGTATTGCAGAAATGCGAAGGGATTTCAGAGTCCTTGTACAGGATACCCTTAAGGTTAACCTCCAGGTTGAGTCGGTGGTGAAGAAGGCGAATGCAATGTTGGCATTCATTTCTAGAGGCACAGAATATAAGAGCAGGGATGTGATCTTGAGGCTCTATAAGGCACTCATGAGACCATGCTTGGAGTATTGTGTATTGGAGTATTCCATAATCAACTCTGCTCTTAAACGCATCTCCCCCATTTCACGTACATCTGCTCTCACTCCATCCTCCCGCCACCCCACTAGGAATAGGGTTCCCCTGGTCCTCACCTACCACCCCACCAGCCTTCGGGTCCAACATATTATTCTCCGTAACTTCCGCCACCTCCAACGGGATCCCACCACTAAGCACATCTTTCCCTCCCCCCCTTCTCTCTGCATTCCCCAGGGATCGCTCCCTACACAACTCCCTTGTCCATTCGTCCCCCCCATCTCTCCCCACTGATCTCCCTCCTGGCACTTATCCGTGTAAGCGGAACAAGTGCTACACATGCCCTTACACTTCCTCCCTCACCACCATTCAGGGCCCCAAACAGTCCTTCCAGGTGAGGCAACACTTCACCTGTGAGTCAGCTGGGGTGATACACTGCGTCCGGTGCTCCCGATGTGGCCTTTTATATATTGGCGAGACCCGACGCAGACTGGGAGACTGCTTTGCTGAACACCTACGCTCTGTCTGCCAGAGAAAGCAGGATCTCCCAGTGGCCACACATTTTAATTCCACATCCCATTCCCATTCTGACATGTCTATCCACGGCCTCCTCTACTGTAAAGATGAAGCCACACTCAGGTTGGAGGAACAACACCTTATATTCCGTCTGGGTAGCCTCCAACCTGATGGCATGAACATCAACTTCTCTAACTTCCACTAATGCCCCACCTCCCCCTCGTACCCCATCTGTTACTTATTTTTATGCACACATTCTTTCTTTCACTCTCCTTTTTCTCCCTCTGTCCCTCTGAATGTACCCCTTGCCCATCCTCTGGGTTCCCCTCCCCCCCTTGTCTTTCTTCCCGGACCTCCTGTCCCATGATCCTCTCGTATCCCTTTTGCCTATCGCCTGTCCAGCTCTTGGCTCTATCCCTCCCCCTCCTGTCTTCTCCTATCATTTTGGTTCTCCCCCTCCCCCTCCAACTTTCAAATCCCTTACTCACTCTTCCTTCAGTTAGTCCTGACGAAGGGTCTCGGCCTGAAACGTCGACTGCACCTGTTCCTACAGATGTTGCCTGGCCTGCTGCGTTCACCAGCAACTTTTATGTGTGTTGCTTGGAGTATTGTGTGTAGTTTTGGGCTCCTTATTTTAGAAAGGATATACTGTCGTCAGAGTAGGTTCAGAGAAGATTCACGAGAATGATTCCAGGAATGAAACGGTTACTGTATGAGGAACGTCTGGCAGGTCTTGGGCTATATTCCCTGGAGTTCAGGAGAATGAGGGGGGGATCTCATAGAAAAATTCCAAATGTTAAAAGACCTGAACAGATCAGATATGGCACAGTTACTTCCCATGGTGGGGTTGTCTAGGACAAGAGGGCATGACTTCAGGATTAAAAGACGTCCATTTAGAACTAAGATGCAGAGAAATTAATTTAGTCAGAGGGTGTTAAATCTATGAAAATTTGTTGACACAAGCGACGGTGGAGGCCAAGTCATTGGGTGCATTTAAGGTAGAGATAGATAGGTTCTTGATTAGCCAGGGCAACAAAGGGTATGGGATCAGGGGAGTGGGAGAATTGGATCAGCTCATGATTGAATGGCGGGGCAGACTTGATGGGCCGAATGGCCTACTTCTGCTCCAATATCTTAAGGTCTAAAACTCAGTAGTGCTAGACTTAATCACACTTTTTCAATTTAGCAGAATAATTACTATAAATTAGGTTGGTACTTGACAAAAAATATAACCATTTGTTTTCTGTTCATCACTCTTGGCAGGTTGCAAATGCACATGTTAAATGGAGCATTACTGGCATTGCTGTTTCCTGTTGTTAATACCAGGCTGGTGAGTACTTTCTTCTGCATGTCTGCCGCACTCATAACTGTCTGAACCTTCTGGTCTTTGTTCAAATCACTGATACTCTTTAGCAATGGGGGTGTGACTGATCATTTAAAGTAAGTAAAATCTCATACCACAGGCATTTTGTAAAGCACAGGTACAGGTTATACATTCAGTGGCCACTTTATTAGATTACAAATATCTAATCAGCCCATCATATGGCAGCAACTCAGTGCATAAAAGCACGCAGTCATGATCAAGAAGTTCAGCTGTTCTTCAGATTAAACAGCAGCATGGGGAAGAAAGGTGAACAAAGTGACTTTGACAATGGAGTGATGGTTGGTGCTAGATTAGGCAGTTTGAGTATCTCAGAAACTGCTGATCAAGGATATTCACACACACCAGTCTCTAGAATTTATAGAGAATGGGGCAAAAAAACAAAAAAATTGTCCAGTGAGAAGCAGTTCTGTGGGTGAAAAGTCCTTGATAATGGGAGAGGTTGGAGGAGAATGGCATGGCTGGTTCAAGCTGACAGTA
This sequence comes from Mobula birostris, assembly GCF_030028105.1. Taxonomy (NCBI): domain Eukaryota; kingdom Metazoa; phylum Chordata; class Chondrichthyes; order Myliobatiformes; family Myliobatidae; genus Mobula; species Mobula birostris. The sequence continues at coordinate 121,546,696 of NC_092379.1, read as the reverse complement.
ATTCAAATAACCACATGTTGAAGCAGAACATCTCTGAATGTAAGCACATCGAACCTTGAAGTGGATGGGCTACAACAGAAGAAGACCACACTGGGTTCCTCTCTTGAACCTAGTAAAGTGCCACTGAGTGCATATAGTCCATACAGTATATGGTACTTGAGGACATTGTCAGTTATCCTCATGTTTTTCACTAAAGTAATAGCTATTGAAAATCTTTAGTTAATATCCCCCAGTTGAAAGTCTGGTCAGTCTGGTATTTGTGATTTTTGTTTTGATGGAAATGGAATTTTAGGAAAGACACTGGCATTTCTTGGCCTACCATTCTTTCAGAAATGCCATGAATTCAGCATATTATTAGCAATGGGTTATCATCTTACTGAATAAAATAAATTATAGCCTTGTTGATTTACATTGATTATGAACTCGTTTTTTGATATGGGGGCTTGTTCTGCAGTCTTCTGATTTAGAGTTATATGGGATCAAAGGAATCACGATAAACGTAAATCTCAAAGCTTTCAATTCAATTATCAAGTATCATTCAATTGCATGTATTTTGAGTATTAGTCATTGACATGTATTTCAAACAGTGCTCATTTGTGGCTGGGAAGGATCTTCTCCAAAATATTTAAAGCACTGACTGTCTGAAGATCCCAATTGTCTTTCAGAGTGCAGTCACTGTCATGTTCTTAACCAGGAATGATGTCATTGTGTTCACAATGAAAGCCTGTGGCTGTTGACTGAGTGACCACAAAGCAGCACATTATGGTGGCGTTGAATGTTCACTATAAGAGATGTACTGTCACTGTAATGTTGCAGATCCTATTAATACACTTAAGGGACAGAGTTGAAACTACCCTACACAACTGCTAAAACAAGCCTGTGTAATTCTTTTCTCCTCTAACCCAGTACTAACCCCTAACTCGCATCGATCGCAGTTGCTAAGATTTAAGTAAGCACCTGGTGCTGCAGAAATTTGAGGCTTGAAAGAATTCCTTGTGCAAGTACCTAATGCCCTTTGCAACACACACACAAAATGCTGGACTCAGCAGGCCAGGAAAGGATGTGCTGACCTTGGAGAGGGTTCAAAGGAGACCCCATGGGGCAGGTTTTTCCTCACAGAGGGTAGAGGCTGTGTAGAATGAGCTGCCAGAGGAAGTTATGGAAGTGGGCATAATTAGATTCAAAAGACATTCAGATGGGTATGTGAATAGAAAAGGTTTAGGCCAGGGTTTCCCAACTTTGTTAAGGCATAGGCCAATACCATTAAGCAAGGGGACAATGGACCCCAGGTTGGGAACTGCTGGTTTAGAGGGATATGAACCAAACACAGTCAAAAGGGACGAGCTCAGGTAAGTAACTTGCTCTGTTTGGATGAGTTGGCCTCTTTCGTGCTGTATCACTCTATCACAAGGGGCAGATAGTGCTCAGCGTATGAGAAGTCATGGTCATGGAAAAGTAGAGTACAGAAACAGGCCATTCAGCCCATCTCCAATGCACCAGCAGAGCAATGTCAGCCAGTATTTGCAGAATTTATGATTTAGGTTATTAATAAACAATTCCACAGTGACTTATAATATGTTGTATACAAATGATTGAAGTAAGGAACCAGGTTTGCACATGCCTTTATAGATGCATTAGTCACACCGAATCTGGTAATCTACCTCTCAGGTTTTGCAGGAATTGGCTGGAAGTTCACTGGGATCTGCTTATGCTTTGTTCCCAGGAAGAGAATAAAATCCTAACTGACTTCATTTTGTTAAATTTCTAAGCTGCTAACTTTTCAGACTTGGTATTTAACCCTCTCACTGCTGGTCAGTTTTCTTGCATCAGTTTCTTGATCTGATGGGTTAACCGGCTTGTTCAGTGGCGGTCACGACTTCCTCAGTGGCTCTACTTCATGAGGAGTTGGAGGAGGAGGAAAGACTCGAGCAAATCTGTACAGATGTACTGTGAAGAGCGTTCTCACTGGTCGCTTCACTGCCTGATATTGAGGCTCCGATGTACAGGATCAAGAGAAGCTACTCCAGGTTGTGACTCAGCCTGCTCCATCATGGGCACAAGCTATCCCAACATTGCAGACATGTTCAAAAAGTGCTTCTGAAAGAAGGTGGCACTGATCATTAAGGACCCTCATCTTCCGGGCATGCCCTCATCTTATTGCTACCAGCAGGGACGAAGAGACACACTCAATATTTAACGAACAGCTTTGCCATCAGATTTCTGAATGGTTCATGAACACTACCTCACTATTCCTCTTTTACACTATTTATTTATTTTATTTCTTATTTTACTTAAGTCTATCAACCCTACTGACAGCAGCTAGCTGGAGTCCTCTGTCCTGGATCAGTCTGTCAAGTTGTCCACAGATGTAGCCCATCTTAAACCCTTGCACTCTCAGGGAAAAGGTCTTTGGAGCTTCTGTTGCCATTTCTGTGCTCTGGGTCTTTACGGGATGGGGCTGCTGGCCCCATGACCAACCCTCTTCCTTTCGTAACTGGGTTTGGGACTATCCATGGCGGAATTTTTTCTTATTTTAACTGGGTAGGAATTTTTTTTAATCTTGCATTGTACTGCTACCAAAAAAAAAACGAAATGTCAACACATATGTTAGTGATAATAAACATATGCAGATTCTAATTGTGATTTTGATCTGCAAGAGAGAAAGAAGCTTTCATTTGGATTTGACTGTGTACTTGTGGTCAAGAATTGAATCGAGAGCAGGAGGCCAGTTATTTGGCACGGCTGATAAAATTGTCTCTCACCCTTGGTGGAAGTGACACTTTGTTTTTTCTAGCTTTGGCGTTTACCCCTTGACATTGCAGCTTGTTTGCAGTCATGTTGCCCTGACACAAAGAGCAGCATAATAAATCATTCACAGTACCGTATCTAAGCTGTGGATTTGTGAAGTGCAGGATGTTTTACTGCAGCTCTCTCTTCCCCCTCGTGCCCTCACCCCCACCACCACCACCCTTCCCAACACACAGCCACACTATGACACGCCAGTGCTCAGCTGAACCAATATGTGACGCATTCAACTGTGTCCCCAGCACTGCTCAGTGCTGAGATGTGGTCTTTAGAAAATGAAAGAGAACCGAATATGGCAGAGTTTGATATCTCCCTTCCCATAACACAGAGAAATAGGCAGGTTGATGGCCACTGCTGAAATGTACTGTGTGACCGCTGGTCGCTGGAGCATGAGTGGTGTTTGGAAAACTCTGCTTTTTGAGCCCCCTGTAGAGAGATCAGCAGTTTTGATACTTTGATGCCTGCATTTCCACAGTTTCAGGTTGCTGATGGTTCGGTGTTGTGGAATAAGCCAAACCTATACTAGGCTGCTAATGCGCCATAGTCTCAGTGCTAAAACACTGACCCTCATGGGCAGAGCAATAGATTGGTGTCCAAGTGTTGCTGCAAGCATGGTCATGAACCTATAATTGGAACTGAACATTGTACAAGTATCAGTACACATCCCCACTTCTGACCTTTGGACGGAAAGAAGGATCGTCGATGAAGCAGCTGAAGTTGGTCTGGTCCAGGATGTTGCTTCGGTGAACTCCTGCAATGGACTAGGGTGATTGACCTTGAACAGTAACAGCCATGTCCCTGTGCATGTGGTATGACTCCAACTGTTAGTTTTCTCCCCTTTGGTGTATATTGGCTTCTGTTTCATCCAAGTTCCATGATGCCATGGTTGTTCAAATGCTGACTTTTAAGATTAGCTTTATCACATGTACATCGAAACATACAGTGAAATGTGTTATTTCCATCTACAACCGACATAGCCTGAAGATGTGCTGGGAGCGGCCTGCAAGTGTCACCATGCCTCCTGCAAAAACATAGCATGCCCAGAACTTACTCACGTGTCTTTGGAATGTGGGAGGAAGACAGAGCACCCAGAGGAGGCCCTCGCAGTCTGAAGGAGAACATACAAGGTCCTTGCGGGAATTGAACCCCTGATCTTCCAGTCACTGGTGTTATAAAGTGTTACGCTGACCACTGTGCTTCTGTGCTGCCTTGATGTTAAGGACAGTCATTCTCTGCTGGAAGTTGGCCCTTGGATCCAGGCTGGGGTGAGATCTGTAACTAAATGGTCCCAGTGCCGGTGAAACCACAAGCTGGGCACTTTGGTCTCGTTTCTTTCACTGGGAAATTTTCTGAGCTGGTTTGGTGAAAGTTGCATGTAAGACTGGAAGGGGAATTATGTGCAGCGGGAATGGAGAAATGTCAGCGAGGTGATTCATACAGTGGGCACAGCTGAATGTTCACAGTGTTGTGCTGTGGTTACACAACTCATCGAGAAATCTGGAAAGCTGAGCGTACAAACCGGAGACACTGCTAAATGATCTCTCGGTAAAAATCCTGCTAACTCCCCAGTACCCTTCAGGGGAGAAATCTGGCCTTTATGTGACTACAGATATAGAATGCTGGTTACTGCTCTGTTAGGATGGATTTCTACACCATTCACTTACAGAACATAGAACAGTACAACATAATACAAGCTCTTCAGCCTACAATGTTGTAACTCACCCTACAACCAATTTAACCCTTCCCTCCAACATAGCGCTCCATTTTTCTATGACCTACAACATACCATCCGGCTGTCTCTTGCAATCTTCTGTCTGTTCCTCTATCAGCACTGCATTCCTCTTCTCAACAACGCCTCCCCACTTCCCTTCTGAGCCGCAGAACCCAGACTCGGTGCCACAGACCCAGTCACTGCAGTCTCCCCCCCCCCCCCCCCCACCCGGTAGGTTGCTTCCCCACCAAAAGTATCCAAGGCAGTATACTTATTACTGAATTGACTTTATTTCTTACATCCTTCACATGCGTGAGGAGTAAAAACCTTTACGTTCCGTCTCCGTCTAAGTGTGCAATGTGCAATCATAGTAATTTATAATAATTTATAATAAATAGAACAGTCAATGTAACATAGAAATACACTCAAATCTGCATGAGTTAATCAGTCTTATAGTCTGGTGGAAGAAGCATGAGTAAATCTGCATGAGTTAATCAGTCTTATAGTCTGGTGGAAGAAGTTATAGTCAGCTGTCCCAGAGCCTGTTGGTCCTGGCTTTTATGCTGTGGTACCGTTTCCTGGATGGAATAGATTGTGGTTAGGGTGACTTGTGTCCCGAATGATTCTACAGGCCCTTTTTTCAGACCTGTCTTTGCAAATGGCCTGGATCATGGGAAGGTCACAACTACAGATGTGCTGGGCTGTTCGAACCACTCTCTGCAGAGTCCTGCAATTAAGGGAGGTACAGTTCCCATACCAGACAGTGATGCAGCCAGTAAGGATGCTCTCAATTGTGCCCCTGTAAAAAGTTCTTGGGATTTGGGGGCCCACACCAAACTTCCTCAACCATCTGAGGTGAAAGAGGCACTGTAGTGCCTTTTTCATCACACAGCTGGTGTGTACAGACCACGTGAGGTCCTCGGTGATGTGGATCCCAAGGGACTTAAAGCTGTTTACCCTCTCAGCCCCAGATCCACTGATGTCAATAGGGGTTAGCCCAACTCCATTCCTCCTGTAATCCACAACCAGCTCCTTTGCTTTTGTGACATTGAGGGAGAGGTTGTTTTCTTGACACCACTGTATCAGGGTGATGGCTTCTTCCCTGTGGGCCACCTCGTTATTGTTTGAGATTAGGCCAATCTATGTACTGTCGGCAAATTTAAAATTAGCAGATTGGAGCTGTGGGTGGCGACACAGTTATGGGTATACAGGGAGTAATGGAGGGGACTTAGGACACAGCCCTGAGAGTCTCCTGTGTTGAGGGTCAGAGAGGCAGAGATGAGGGAGCCGACTCTCACCACCTGCTGGTGACCTGACAGGAAGTCCGGGATCCCGCTGCACCAGGCAGGGTGAAGGCCGAGTTTCTGAGCTTCTTGTCGAGCCTGGATGGAATTATGGTGTTGAATGCTGAGCTGTAGTCAAAGAACATCATTCTCACATAAGCATCCTTCTTCTCCAGATGTATAAGGATGGTGTATGGAGCTGTGGCTATTGCATTGTATGTCGAACGGTTGTGTCGGTAGACGAACAGTAGGGGGTCCAGTTTGGGTGGTTGCATTCTGCACCCAAACTGAGAGAAATGGCCACAGGGATACTCTCCATTGAATGTCTATTTCAGTAATAGGATAGCAAAAATATTTTTCAGACCTGTAAAGAGTGAAAGAGAGGTGAAAGAGGATATTGGACTGCTGGAAAAATGATGCTGGAGAGGTAGAAATGGGGGACAAATGGCGGACAAACTTAATGTATTTTGTATCAGCCCTCACTGTGAAAGACACGAGTAATATGCTAGAGATTGGAGAGTGTCGGGGGCAGAAGTGAGTGTAGTTGATATCACTAAGGAGAATGTGCTTCGGAAGCTGAAAGGTCTAAAGGTAGATGTGTCACTTGGACCAGATAGACAATACCCCATGGTTCTGAAAGGGGTAGCTGAAGAGATTGTTGATGCACTAGTAATGATCACTCAGGAATAATTATGTTCTGGAATGGGTGCGGAGGACAAGAAACTGCAAATGTCACTCCACTCTTTAAGAAGTGAGGGAGGCTGAAGAAAGGAAAATATAGGCCAGTTAGCTTTACTTCAATGGTTGGGAAGATGTTGGAGTACATTATTTAGGATGATATTTCAGGGTACTTGGGAGTGAATGATAAAATAGGCCGTAGTCAGCATGTTTCCTTCAGGGAAAATTGTGCCTGACAAATCTTTTGGAATTCTTTGAGGAACTAACAGACACAATAGACAGAGGAGAGTCAGTGGATGTTGTTTACTTGGATTTTCATAAGACCTTTGCCAAGGTGCCACACATGAGGCTGCTTAACTAGGTTAAGAGCCCATGGTATTACTGGGAAGATACCAGCATAGGTAGAATATTGGCAGACTGGCAAAAGGCAAGAAGTGGGAATAAAGGGGGCCTTTTCTGGTTGGTTGCTGGTTACTAGTGAAGTTCTGCAGGAGTTGGTGTTGGGGACCACCTCTTTTCACATTATACTGTATGTCAGTGATTTGAATGATGGAATTGATGGCTTTGTGGCCAAGATCGGGGACGATACGAAGATAAGCGGAGGGACAGGCAGTGTTGAGGAAGCAGTGTGTCTGCAGAAGGATTTAGACTATTGGGAAAATGGGCAAAGAAGTGGCAGATAGAAGATAGTGTAGGGAAATGTATGGTCGCGCACTTTCATAGAAAGAATAAAGATGTATACTATTTTCTAAACGGAGAGACAATTGAAAAGTCAGGTGCAAAGGGTCATCATGCAGGATTCGCTGATGGTTAAATTGTAGGTTGAGTTGGTGACGACTTGGATATAAAAACAACAATGTAATACTGAGGCTTTATAAGGCATTGGTCAGACCATACTTGTGAGCAATTTTGGCCCCCTTATTTTAAAAAAAATGTACAGGCATTGGAGAAGGTCCAAAGGACGGTTCATGAGAATGATTCCAGGAATGAAAGTGTTAACATATGAGGGGCGTTTGTGACTCTGAGCCTGTACTCACTGGAGTTTGGAAGAATGAGGGAGGGGAGGATCTCTTGGAAACGTATCAAATATTGAAAGGCCTAGACAGAGTGGATATTTCCTCTAGTGGGGGAGTCTAGCACCGGAGGGCACAGCCTCAGAATAGAGGAATGCCCATTTAGAACAGAGATGAAGGGCAATTTCTATAGTCAGAGGGTAGTGAATCTGTTGAACTCATTGCCACACATATTTCTGGAGGCCTCTTCATTGGGTATATTGAAATTGGAGGTTGATAATGATTAGTAAGGGTGTCAGAGGTTATGGGGAGAAGGCAGGAGAATGGGGTTGAGAGGGATAGTAAATCAGCCATGATGGAATGGCGGAGTGGATTCAATGGGCTGAATGACCTAATTCTGCTCCTAAGTTTTATGGTCTTGTGTGCTTATCTCAGAGTTTCTTAAATGCCCATAATGTAGCTGCCTTTACCATCAACCCGGTACCCTTTTTGTAAAACAAAAAACTTGCCTCTGACCTCTTTACTTCCCTCCAATCACCTTAAAATTATGCCCCCACATATTAGCCACTTTTGCACTGGTAAAATGTCTCCAGCTATCCACTCGATCTATGCCTCTTATTATCTTGTACACCTCAATCAAGTCACCTCTCATCTTCCTTTACTCCAGAGAGAAAAGCCCTACCTCTTCCTAAGACATGCTCTCTAGTTCAGGCAGCATCCTGATAAATCTCCTCCAAACCCTGGCCAGAGTTTCCACTTGTATTAAAGGTGTTACATTAACACAGATGCCTTGCAGCTGTTTAAGAAGCTGGCATGCCTCCACATTCCTAGGGGAAGGAACGCTGGCTTTGCCAGCAAACTCAACTCCTGACAGTGAATGAAAACAAGCTGTGCCATTTTCACTGCCTGTGTCTCTTCGTTGCAGTAACTTGTGGTTTTAGTTTTTTGTAGCTACATTCATTGCTGGGCTTCTCCTTCACTCAGTGCCCATCTTCCATGTGGGTAGGATTGTGCTGGAAGCATTGGCATTGCCAGAATCTCTAGCTGGGCTAAATTAGAATGCAAGCCATCCCCTATAAGTCATCCTGGGACACAGGAGACTGCAGGTGCCAGAATCGGTCCAGAAGAAGAATCTGCACCTGAAACATCAGCTCTCTGACCAACGGATTTCCTGCAGCACCTTGCTTGTTGCCCCACCAAGGCAACTACTAAATTGCTCTGGAATTAAAATGTTCAGAGCTGTTTTAGCTGCTACATTTCACAATGTGCTGCTTTAAACTGGCTTCTCACAAGTTGTGCTCAAATAGCCATATGGCCATTTTAGACTAAGTGATTTAGTACTAAATGATTGGGTTTTTCAACACATTCTGCTTGAAGTTCCAATGTGGATGCCACTTAGTGGCACTTTATTGGGTACATCTTTTTGTTAATGGAGATATCTAATCAGCCAATCATGTGACAGCAATTCTATGCATAAAAGCATGCAGCTATGGTGACGAGGTTCAGTTGTTGTTCAGACCAAACAACAGAATGGGGAAGTAACTTTGACTGTGGAGTGGTTGTTGGTGCCAGATGGGGTGGTTTGAGTATCTTAGAAATTGCTGATCTCTTTAGGATTTTCACACACAACGGTCTCCAGTGTTTACAGAGAACAGCATGGGGAAAAAGAAACATCAGTTAAGGGTCAGTTCAATGGGCGAAAAAGCCTTGTTGAGGTGAGAAGAGAATGGCCAGGCTGGTTCAAGCTAACCAGAAGATGACAGTAAGTCAAATAACTACCTGTTACAACAGTGGTGTGCAGAAGAGCATCTCTGAGTGCATAACATGTTGAATGTTGAAGTGGATGGGCTAAAGCAGCAGGAGTATACATACACTCAGGGCCATTTTATTAGGCATAGGAGGTATTGTACTAGTGTATTTTGAGTCCATATCCTGATGAGGGTTGCCCTCTGCAGAATTCAAGCCATTCGTAGACAACTTCGTCAAAATTTCAGAGATTTGACATTTTCAAATGCAGTCCAGTTTTTCAAACAGTCTCATTCTGCATAATTCTGGTTGGAAAATCTGGGTTTAAATTTTCATTTAATGTGTATATCTATCTTGTTCTGCATTTCTCTTTCAGTTCAATGGCAATTGTGCAATTGATTTAGTAAAAAATGAAAACCAAAATAGCTGGTCCATTCATTGGTGCTGTTCAGGTGACTCCCATGAAATCTGTGCATGGGAGTGGAAGAAATAAATCACAATGTGTTTTTCCCAACTTGTGTTTCTTGATGCACGCTTAGAAGCCATGACATGGAATAAAATTTGCTGTCACAAAAATAGTGTGGGGGTAGAAAAGTAAACACAACATCAGAAAAGTTATCTTGCTTTCTTGATGGAAATCACGATACAGTCTGGTTTCTAGGAGCGCAGCCCCTCCCATAACGGGGGCACTGGGTCAGCTGTGTGAAACGTTACTGTTGGTTGTTCTCATATTATAAAAACATTGTGCGTGATGAAGAAGGATAAAGTCCTTTATTACATTGGAAAGGAGGAAACTCCTATTTCCTGTTCAAGAAAGTTTCAGCAAGCCTCATTTACTTTTGTATAGACATTGCGTACATGGTTTTTATTGCGCCTGCCCCTCTTGCACCATATACTTTGTGCAACACAGAAGAAAGCCACTCAGTTCAAGTTTAATTGTCATTTAACCATATACATGAACACAGCCAAATGAAACAGCGTTCCCCTGGGACCATGGTTCAAAACACAGTACACAGCACATATGGAACTTATAGTTTTTGTTTATTTATTTATTGCGATACAGTAGAGTAGAGCTACTAGGACTTGATGTTTCTATCCCTATGGGAAGTCGGCACGCTCGATGTTGGCAGTGGGCTTGGAGTGGTGACAAGGAGGGAGGGTAGGTACGTCATCGGGATCATCAGGTGGGCACCCTCCTTCTTTGACGTTTCGTTGATAAGCCCACGACGTCTCCAGAGGGCTCAACGGTGCTACCTGGTGTCCCAGATACACCCCCCTCAGTTCCATACCCTCCTGTCTTCATCTTGCAGCCCAGTTGTTGTCTTTCCTTTTAATCCAAATCCTATTGCTGCTTTCTTCTGCTGAGTTTGACAAGGACTTGATTGCTTGTTGGAGGGAGTGACCCCTCAACCCATCTTCTTCAATGGACTGGTCGTAGATGTAGCAATGAATCCCCTGCATCCCACTTCTACAGGGAAAATCTTGGTCTTCCAGCCATTCTGGGCAGCTTCAGTTGCCAGTTCAGAGTACTTGGTCTTTTTCCTCTCATGAGCTTCTTCGACACCATCTTCCCATGGTACTGTCAGTTCCACATCATATGCCAGCTTGGCTGTTGTGGACCACAGGACCACGTCTGGCTGGAGTGTTGTAGCCGCAATGTCTGGGGGGAACACAAGCTTTTTATCCAGGTCCACGTCCATTTTCCAATCCCGAGCAACCTGCAGAATGCTTGCCTCATTTGATGTTATATGGTGCTCTTGAGGCTGGCCTGCTGGTACAAATCTTGTGATGTGAACATTTCCTGCCGATGTTTGTGGGAGAGCATTTGTGGTGATTCGCACAGAGTAGACCCTTTGAGCCACCCTATCCAGAAACCCCTGATTTAATCCCAGCCTAATTATGAGACAATTTACCATGACCGATTAACCTACCAACTGCTAAGTGTTTGGACTGTGGGCTGAAACAGGAGCACCTGGAGGAAACCCACACGGTCACAGGCAGAACACACACACTCCTTACAGACAGCAGTGGGAATTGAACCTGGGTTGCTGGTACTGTGAAGTGTTGTGCTAACCACTATGCTACCGTTTCCCCCCCCCTTCTATTCTACTTCATTATTAAAATTATTCTAGCAGAAAATCATTAGAGTTTCAAAGAAAAATTATGTAGCTTTAGTCCCTGAGTGTCATGGCCTCTAGATTGCTGGTTCAAAATACGTTTATTATCAAAGTATGTGTACTATATGCAACCTTGAGATTTGTCTCCTTACAGCAGCCACAACATACGGAGACCCAATAGAATCCATTGAAAAAGACTGTCAAACCCCCGACGTGCAAAATAAAGAACAAATCATGCAAACAATAAAAACTAAGCAAATAGCATTCAGGACTGAAGTTTACAAGCGTGAGTTTACAGCCACGACGCCAGTCGCAGCCAATCCAGGAGCCCACTAGTTGCAGACCACAGCCTCAGTTCAGCACAGAGAGGAGTGTACCTCGCTGAGCAGTGAGCTGAGCCCCAGCCCGCCCCTTGCCGCCAGCCCAACACTCTGGCCTTCTCGATCTGGCCTGGCATTAAATTGGCCAAATCGCAGCTCATTTCCTTGTTCTCGAACCCGAGCCCCGATGCTTTTGATATGCTCTCAGGCCTGGGATGTTGGGCAATCCCATCAGTTTTTCCACAAAGCCTGGCTAATTTCATTGGAGCCCTGCAACTCAATTCACTCATATGTCCATCAACTACCCCTTTTATTTCTGCTATCTGTCCCTAGGTGGTTGTTTGTAGCAGGTAATTAACCAAGCCAGCACATCTTAGGGATATGAGAGGAAAGGCCAAGTCACCCAGGGGAAAAGCCCCTGATGTGTGGTCGCAAGGGGATTGCAGAATTTCCACACAGACAGTACCTAAGATCAGGTTGGGGCTCGCAGTTCTGAGGCAGCAGGCTAGATCCCACGCCGCTGTGCTGTAGTGTCTGTTTACAGATGATTTGAAATGTCACCGTGCCCTCTGCTGCATTGTGGTCGGAGCCAGAGCTTGAGGCCCCTTTAGGGTGAAAGCACCAGTAGATGTCAGCTCATCTGTTCTCCCTCCCTTTGTCAGTTCCTTTCCTCTGAGTGAAATTAACCCCTCCGAGGTGTTGGTGCCCATCAGTTCCCGAGTTTGAAAAGCCGACCCCTGTGTTTAGATTCAGTCCTGCCATAGAAACCTGACCTGACTGCTGCCCGATGGCCACTTGGCATTTGATTCACCGCGAGAAGGATCGGGGCCAGAACAGCAGAGGCCAGCCCCTCCACGTGGCCTTGCTGAGAGCAGCTCAGTCTGAGCAAGGGACTGCTGAACAGGAAGCGGTCTTTCTCTTAAGTTTAAATACTTGAATGAGCCCTAGTTTTCCCAGGGCTTTACCCACCCCTGCTTCATTGAAACTGATAGCTGAAGGGGACAGCGCAGTAGCGTAGCAGTCAGTGTAACACTTTACAGTGCCGGCGATCAGGGTTCAATTCCCACCGCTGTCTGTAAGGAGTTGGTACGTTCTCCCCGTTTCCTCTGACTGCTCTGGTTTCCTCCCACATTCCAAATACCTGTGGGTTAGTAAGTTGCGCAGGAAGCAAGGCAGCACTTTCGAGCTGCCTACCGAGCATTCTTGGACTATGTCGGTCATTGAAGCAGATGACGCATTTCACTGTATGTTTCAATGTACGTGTGACATATAAAGCTTATCTTTCAATCTTTAGCTAATGCTGCAGCACAAGTTCCATTTGCATTAAAAAAAACTTCCTTTAACTCGAGCACTGACTGATGGAGGAGCTTTCAAACTGCTCATTGAGGCTGATTAAAGATGAGTTTTTTTTTGCCACATGCACATTGAAACATGGAAGCATAAATGAAATGTGTCGTTTCATGCCTTGGACCCTTTCCAATTCACTTATCACTCAAATCGATCCACTGATGATGCCTCCACTCTGTCCTGTCCCACCTAGAAAATGGGGTCTCATATGCCAGGCTGCTGTTCATAGACTTCACTTCGGCCTTTTAAGGCATCCATTAGTCTTGCGAGACCATGGATCTGCACCTGGAAAGTCTCCTCTCTCCAGGGTACAGGCTGGGCAAGGTTGTATGAAAGACCAGCAGTTGCCCATGCTGCAAGTCTCCCCTCTCCACGAGACCAATGTTGTCCAAGGGAAGGGCATTAGGACCCATACAGCTTGGCATCAGTGTCGTCGCAGAGCAATGTGTGATTAAGTGCCTTGCTCAAGGACACAACACGTTGCCTCGGCTGGGGCTCGAACTCACGACCTTCAGGTCGCTAGTCCAATGCCTTAACCACTTGGCCACATGCACACCATCATAATGCAGGAGCTGGTGGGGAAACTGTCCTCGTTGGGTGTCAACACCTCCCTCTGCAGCTGGATCCTGGACTTGGTAACAGAAAGGCCACAGTCAGTCGGTGTGGGCAGCAAAACCGCGGGGAGCACAGGCGCTCTCAGGGCTTTGCGCTCAGCCTGCTGCTATCCACACTGCTGACACATGGCTCTGTTGCAATATTCAGCTCAAACCGTGCCATCAAGTTTGCGGATGGCACAGCAGTGGTTGGCCTCATCAATGACGATGATGAGTCGGAGTACAGAGAGGAAGTGGAGCAGCAGGTGGACTGGTGTGAGAAAAGCCACCTAAGTTTGAACATGGAGAAGGCCAAGGAAATGATTGTGGACTTTAGGAAGGTGCAGATGAACCATCCCCCTCTGTGCATACGTGTCTCCTCCAGAGACAGAGTTATGTGCTCCTGGGGGCTCACATCACAGACGACCTCACCTGGTCCCTCAATATCACCTCCCTGAATAAGAAGGCATAGACAGCAGTGCCTCCACTTCCTGAGAAGATTGAGGCAAGTGAGGTCCTCCCTCGCCCCGTCCCCCTATCTAACTGAATTTTACAGGAGCACCATTGAGAATGTCCTGACAAGTTGCATCTCCATCTGGTAAGGGAGAAGTCGAGCATTGGACCAGAAGTCCCTACAAAGGACTGCGAGATTGATGGAGAAGTTCATAGGGATCTCCCTACCATCCATCAGGGATATTTTCTGCGTACATAGGGCCCTTAGTATTATCCAGGATCCCACCCATCCATCCAGCATCCTCTTTGACATTTTACCATCAGGCAGGAGACTCCGATGCATAAAAACAAGAACGGTCAGGATGGGAAACAACTCAGGCCATTAAGCTTCTGAGCTCCCTGCCACATCACAGTTGAAGTGTCACCAGATTATTTGTACTATAGCCTATAATATTTAATTTATGCAAATTATGTACTTTGTTTATCCATGTGTAATTCATTTGTAGATTTAATATTTAATAGTTATTGTGTTATATGTGTGTTATGTCTACTACTCTGCTCTACACCCTGGTCTGGAGAAACATTGTCTTGTTTGACGATATATGTGAATATAGTGAAATGATAATAAACTTGATGATATGTGCTGGGGACAGCACATAAATATTGCCATGCTTCTGGTGCCAACATAACATGCCTACGACTTTCTCACCTTAACCCATGTGTCTTTGAAATGTGAGAGGAAATAGGTATAGTTGGGGACCTGAGTTATAGGGAAAGGTTCAATCGATTAGGACTTTATTCCCTGGAGCATAAGAGAATGAGAGGAGATTTGATTGAGGTATACAAAATTATGAGGGGTATAGATGGGGTAAATGCAAGCAAGCTTTTTCCACTGAGGTTGGATGAGACTACAACTAGAGTTCATGGAGTAGGAGTGAAAGGTGAAATGTTTAAGGGGAACATGATGGGGAACTTCTTCGCTCAGAGGGTGGTGAGAGTATGGAATAAGCTGCCAGTGCAAGTGGGGGATTTGGGTTTGATTTCAATATTTAAGAGAAATTTGGATTGGTAAATGGATGTGAGGGAATGAAGGGCTATGGTCTGGGTGCAGGTCGATGGGACCAGGCATGTTAATAGTTCAGCATGGACTAGAAGGGGCTGAAGGGCCTGCGTCTGTGCTGTACTGTTCTATTACTCTATGACCCACAGAGGAAAACCACATGGTCACGGGGAGAATGTACAAGCTCCTTACAGACAGTCGTTCAAGGTTCAAAGGTCAAATTTAATGTCAGAGAAATGTATACAATATACATCCTGAAATGCTTTTTCTTCACAAACATCCACAAAAACAGAAGTGCCCCAAAGAATGTACGGCAGTTAAACATGAGAACCCAAAAGTCCCCCCTCCTGCACGTAAGCAGCAGCGAGCAACGATCCCTCCCTCCCCCTCCAGCAAAAAAAAGCGCATCGGTACCATCATCGAGCCCAAGCGTGCGCTAAGCAGTAGCAAAAACACAGACCAAAATTACCCCAAAGGCTTCACATTTCATCTGAAATTTGACAAACCACAGGTTCTCTCTCTCCCTGGCAAAGGAGAAGGAGGTGTCCCCCATTTTCACAGCGAGCGGGAGACATAACAACAACCCACTGGTTTACGATGTTAAAAGTCCGTTTCGTCACTTTTTTTTGAGTTCTGTGTCCAAAAATCGCAAAGACCTCAGGTCTTTGGGCCTACAGCGAAAGATTTTCTAGCCTCCCCGACAACACACGAGTCTCCTGCTGTGACACCAACCCTCGATCCGCCCGTCTCCAGAGCCCCGAGATCTTAGGCTTCCGAACACGATTGAGACTCTCAGGCCAAACCCTTGGCATGTCGAATAACGGCCTGTCGTGGAACCCCAAGATCAGGTCCCATTCCCGCAAACAACGGAAACCTCCAGTTTCAAAAGAATCCTAAAATGGAACAATAGAGATATTAAAGGTGGAAATAGAGCTGTTTCCGAAGATGCAAGGAAAGGAGTCACCGTTAGGCGCCATTGTCTCCTAAAGTGGGAATTAACCCCAATCACAGTCTGTGCACAGATTAATGGGTAACCTCAGTTGTCTCAGAAAGGAAGATTATCCAGCTCATGATGGAAACTTTTATTGGTTTCCTATGTGCAAAGCACTGTTGTTGCTATCTGTCTGTGGCATCCAGTCAGAGCTAATATTAAGGAGTCAGGTTTGGATGTATCTGAGGGAGGAGATTGCTATTTGTTGAGCTTGAGATGTTGTGAATTGGAATTGGTTCATTATTGTTACAAGTACGGAGGACAGTCGAAAGCTTGTCATGCATGCTGTTCGTACAGAATCATATCATTACACAGTGCATTGAGGCAGAACAAGGTAAAATAATAACAATGCAGAATAAAGTGTAACAGCTACAGAGCAAGTGCTGTGCAGATAAACAATAAGGTGCAAGATCATAACAAGGTAGATTGTTCAGTCTGAGTCCAATTTACCACACCAGATGTGTGTCATCAGAATTATCATTGGGTAGCTGCCTCCCCCCACCCCCCACCCCCTGGTCCATTTCAATATCCATGAATGTACTTTATACATTTTGCAAATGCACAAAACATTCTGTACAGTCTGTGGCACATTGTGGTGCCATTTATTATCAAGATTAAGTTTACATCTGCATGATTGTTCTTCCTTTTATGTACATTTCCATGAAGTTAAGTGACATGCTAGGTAGGTTATCATCTTGGACACTTTGTGGCACCTCAGTGGAAGATGAGCTGGACTCGGACAACACCCCATGCACCATCAGTCTATAGGCCATGCCACTGCGGGACTTGGGCTTTAATTTTTTTGTGTGACTGTATATCTTCTCACAGTCGTAGCTATATGTGCTGTGTGCTGTTGGTCCTGTGTCCTTCACCTTGGTCCCAGAAGAACTCTGTTTAGTTCAGCTGTATTTATATATGGTTGAATGACAACTAGCCCTGAAGTGTTGGTGCATCCTCAAGCACGTGTCCTGGTTCTTGGGCGGGCAGGAGGTGCCTCTGGCAGGGGAGGAGTATGTCTGTCTGGAAGCGGGACGTCCGGTTAAGTGGGAGTGTGCTGTAACAACTGTTCCTTGTAAAAAGGCTTGTGCAGAAAAATGCCTTTTATTCAAATTTCAAAGTAAACTTATTATCAATGTGTGCTTATGTCACCAGGTAATACCCCGAGATTCATTTTCTTGCAGGCATTTATGGGAAAAACAAAGAACGGAATTTTATGAAAAACTGTAATAAGCAAAGACTGACAAACACCAACGTACAAAAGAACACAGAATGTGCAACTAAAAATAACACTGAAAAGATGAGTTGTAAAGAGTCCTTGATAGTGCATTTGTCGGTCTCAGAATCAGTTCGGAGAAGTGGTGATTAAAGTTACCCACGCTGGGTCTGGGTCAGAAGCCTGATGGTTGTAGCCTGACTGTTTCTGAACCTGGTGGTGTTCAGACCTAAGGGGTGTCTGTACCTTCTGTCTAATGGCGGTAGCAAGAAGAGGGCATGGCCTGGATGATGAGGGATGCTGCCAGCGCTCTGTGTAGATGTACTCAGTGATGGGGAGGTTTTGCCTGTGATGGACTGGAGTGTATCTGCCACTTCCTGTAGATTTGGTCAGTTAGGATGGAATATCTGCAAAGCCTTTATTTACAGCTGGAATCCCGGAGACACAGGACATGGACACATGCAGCTCCTTGAGAAATATCCATTGGCCGAGAAGGTCTGGGCAGGAGTGTGGTGTCGGGGTTCACGCCAAAGCAGCTGTGTAACACATGGCTCTCTGTTCTACAGATTGTACCCAGTGCCACACACAGGAAGCACCCCACGATCGGTAAATCAGCAGCTTGGACAAACTTGCGGCCTTCTGTGTCGGGAGCTGAGCATGACAACAAGAGAAATTGTTTCTCCAAAAAAAATCTTACTCATAGCAATTACAAATATGTAACATGGTACAGAATGCAAGGGATGTGATTCCATTTGTTGAAAAGGTTGGTGTTGTATCAGTGTGACGTTAATGTTGGCCTTGCTTTACACATTGCTTTAATGAAGCAGCTTCATGAGTTGGACGCCGCCTTTAAAAGCAAGCACTGTGATAGGATCTTGCTAATCTAACGGTTGAAGTGTTAGATTAAGAAGAACATTGTTGTTTGACAAGTCTTTTCTATTTTTTCCTGTCCAGCTTCCTTTTGAGATGGAGATCTACTATATCCAGCATGTCATACTTTATATTGTTCCAATTTATCTGCTCCAGAAAGGGGGTAAGCTAGTGCAACTTTTTATTGACCTACCATTTTGCCATTTATTTCTCCTTTATGTAATTGATATAATACACACTTTACTGTTCAATAGATCAATTTAATACCAGAGAATGTGTACAGTGTACAGCCTGAAATTCTTACTCTTCACAGACCTCCAGGAAACAGAAAAAAAAAATAAAGAAAGTATGACAGAAAAGTCAGAACTCCAAAATCCCCCCTTCCCCCTCACGCACAGGCAGCAGCCAAAGCATTGATCCTTCCCCCGCCCCCCCCCCATACAAGCAGTAGCAAAGCCCCCAAAGAGACCATGATCCAGAGTCCATCAGAAAAACTCCCAACACTTCAGAATCTCAGACAGGCTTCTCCGAGCCGCTCCCCCCCCCACCCCGGCTCGAGGACCGACAGGCTCTCACTCATCATCGAGAGAGAGGGGTGGGGGGATCTCTTGAGTGCAGGGGCCTTCTTGCAACAGCAGTGCACACCGCCTCCCGTCTCGATGTTTCAGTCTCCTGCAACGCTACAGTTGGCGACGTGGGTGAGGAACCGGATCATCCTCGAGGACGCTCCCCGAAGGCGCACATCTTCCAGAGGGCATCTGGAAATATCGAAACGCCAGGCCACACAGTGAGAATGAGAGTGCGCCACTGGTGGAGAACCGTAGTTTGAGCTGCAGCTGTAGATCAGTGACTGCAACAGGACCCCAGCCACCTTGAAAAGGAAAGAGCGACATAAGAAAAGAAGAATAAGCTGTTTTGCAGATGAACTAGAAGAAGTCGCCTGGGTCTGCAAAAATCTCTGGTGCCATCCGACTCTGACTGTAGATTGATGAGAGTGAATGCATCGTCTGACATGGAAATACAACACTCATCCTGCGGCGATTAAAAAAAACATGCCTGAATAATCTTGAGCAATCAGGTGATAAGACAAATCAAAGCAGCTTCAGTTTTTGAAAACAAAAGGTGTGGAATAAGAGCAAAATGCTAGAAGTACTCAGCAGGCCAGGCAGCATAAATGGGGATAGATAGGCTGAGTTGGTGTTATAGATCAGTGAACTTGCACCAGACTGTTCAAACAGGGAAGGCTGGTTATCTGAAATTGTTGAATTCGATATTGAGTCCCAAGGTCTGAAAGATCCCAGGCAACATGTGGGATATTGTTGCTTGAAGTTATTTTGAAGCAGATGTGAGAGGCCACAGTAAGAGACAGACGGGATGGAAAATAATATTGACCAGCGATTAGAATTTAAGCTTGCTCTTGCACATAGGCGTTCTGCAAAGCAGTCACCTATATGGTGTTTAGCTTCTTCAACATGACGGAAACTGTGTCATGAGCACTGAAGCTCATGAGCTTGCTGCCCTGCGAGATTTACTCGTCTGTGCGCTGAACTGAGGCTGTGGCCTGCCACTAACGGACTACCTGATTGGCTGCAGTGATGACTGGCTTCGTGGCTGTGGACTCACTTCCATGAATTTCAGTCGTTTGTTTGCACAAGTTGTTTTTTTACCCCCGCACATTGGGTGTTTGATGATCTTGTTTTTTAATTGGTTCTTTGTTTCTTTGTTTTGTGGTTGTCTGTAAGGAGACAAATCTCAAGGTTGTATAGCGTATACATACTTAGATAATAAATGTACTTTGAATGCAGCAACAAGAGGAAGAATTGCACGTGAGTTGTTGCTTCATTTGAAAGGATTTCATGGGTTGCTGGACGGTGTGATGGGGGGGGTGGGGGTGAGGTACTAGGGTATGATTGGTCTCTCCTGCTGTTGTTTGGAAAAGTGTCATGAACAGGGGAATGGTTGGAGATAGAAGAGCAAACCAGGGATTCATGAGGAGGATGGTCCATTTGTGATACAGAAAGGGAAGATGATGTGTCAAGAAGTGGAATCTTCTTGAAGGAGATAGAGAATTACAGAGTATGGAGTCTGGTAGGATGGAAAGTGATGATAATGGGAGTTCTAGAATCAGTAGGATGGTGTGGAAAATGAAATGCAGTTGAAATCCCAGTCACCTATGAAAGAAAGCCAAGGACAAGGAGAGAGGAATCTATCTCTAAGGCTCTGATGTGGGAAGTCTGATCATTGGAACAGACATGATGGGGGCAGGGAGACGAGGAGTATGGAATGGAATATTTGACACGATTCAGATACATGGCACTGCATGTGTATCATGCTTTCATGACATTAAGTGTCTGAGTTCTTAATATCATGAAAGCTCTTAAGGAAGAGCAACTGTTTAGAGCCAGGACAAAGAGACTCCAACGTTAGTTAGCAAGTAAACTTGGATATCAGAGGAGATCATTTGTGGATCATTGGTGAAGTGGTTTGGAAATGGACTTTGAATTTTGAATTGTGGGGAAATATAATCTTTCCTAGAAACTGTCAGTGATCGCTGACTGGTGGTTAGCTGGAGCCATCTCCTGGTGATTTGCAGTCACTGACGTGAACATATGACTTTAATTATTTTCCAGGCTGAAGAAGCTATATTAATTTACTTATATTTATTTCAAGATACAGCTCAGTATCAGGCCCTTACGGCTCAGCGACGTCGATTACACTCATGTGACCAATTAACCTACTAGCCTTATGCCTTTGGAACGTGGGAAGAAACCAGAGCACCCGGAGGAAACCCACACAGTCACAGGGAGAACATACAAACTCCTTACAGACAGCGGTGGGAAACAAGCCCTGATAGAGGACACTGTAATAGTGTTATGCTTACTGCTACACATTTTTATTGTTTAACATCGTTGCCATGAGAAGAACTGGAAGTAGACGAACAAACTTCCAAGGAAAGGTGTAATTTAACAACCAATTAAGTTTGAATCAAAGCTGCCAAAGACTGATAACAGGCAGGTTTTGTTAACAAAGTCTAAAGGGACATCCCTTTAGAACAAAAGTGAGAAGTTCCTCTAACCAGAGAGTGGTGAACCTGTTGAATTCATTGCCACAGACAGCTGTGGAGGCAAAGTCACTGGGTATATTTAAAGCAGAGATGGATAGGTTCTTGATTAGTCAGGGCATCAAAGGTTACAGGGGAGAAGGCTGGAGAATGGGATTGAAAGGGATAATACATCAACTATGAAGGGATAGTGGAGCAGTGTTGATGGGCTAAAGAGCCTGATTCTACTGCTATGTTTTATGGTCTAAAGCACTGTTACACTGGAAAACTTCTCTGGTGAGGAGTTGCGTATAGCACTGCAAAGAGAAAGAGGGCAGTCACTCATCATTTAGCAGGATACGGATATAGGCCAGCTTTTATGGAAAGGATGGAGTGAGGGGAGTCCAGTGAGATTGGAAGAATGTTCCCAGCACTGATGTTCCCAAGTTACACCTTGAAAATGACTACATGTTCAGGGGTGGCTAGACTGACACAACACTCTTTCCAGACATTTGCTTTGGGTCAGACACAAAAATGATTAGCTGCAAACCCAGACTAATCCCTTGTGTTATAAAGAACCATGATGAGAAACTGAGACACAAGAGACCGCAGATTCTGGAGAATGAAGCAAGGAACAAACTGAAGGAACTCAGCAAGTCGGGCACATTGCACTGGGGGAAATTGACAACATACTTTCAGCACAAGACCCTTCATCTGGACATCTGTGGAGGGAAATGGGGAGTCAGTGTTTTGGGCCAGGACCCTTTAGCTAGATTTGATAAGGAGTTTTGACCTAAAATATTGACTGTCCACTCCCCTCCACAGATGCTGCCCAACCCGCTGAGTTCCTCTAGCAGTTTGTTTTTTGAGCAACTTCAAGAGTAATTGGATTGACTAGAATGGTGACGTAGCGCGCCAAGGTTTAAAAAGAGAAAATTTCAACGATTCTTGTTTCAGTCGAAGCAAGCAGCTGAAGAAGAGAGTGGAAGAATTCGGGTAGAAAAAGTCATTTTTTTTTCTTAAACACTGCTCTGGGAGAAGGGTCTGCACTGCGCAGGCGCGTGATGTAGCGTGCCAAGGTTTAAAAAGCAGACCACCATATACAGCGGTCATCATTGTAGTGGCCATCGTCGGAGTGGACTGAGTCAGAGTGGGACGGCTTTGGCTCAACAGGCTTCAGCGAGAACAGGCAGAGGCCAAGGTAGATTCCGGTAAGTTTTTTTGTTCAGGTTGTTTAGTGCAGTGAGAATGCCAGGCAGGATGTTGGAATACTCCTCTTGCAGGATGTGGGAAGTCAGGGAGCCCTCCGGTGTCCCTGACAACGACACCTGCAAGAAGTGCATCCAGCTGCAGCTCCTAACAAACCGCGTTAGGGAACTGGAGCAGGAGCTGGATGACCTGTGGATCATTCGGGAGAATGAGGAGATTATATATCGTAGCTACCGGGAGGTAGTTACGCCAAAGGAGCAGAGGACGGGAAATTGGGTCACTGTCAGGCGAGGGAAGAGGAAAGGGCAGGCAGAGCAGGGTTCCCCTGTGGCCATTCCCCTCAACAACAAGTATACAGCATTGGATACTGTTGGTGGGGGGATGACTTACCTGGGACAAGCTGCAGTAGCCGGATCTCTGGCACTGAGTCTGGCTCTGCAGTGCAGAAGGGAGGGGGGAAAAGAGGAGAGCGGTAGTGATAGGGGATTTGATAGTTAGGGGTGCCGATAGGAGGTTCTGTGGTAGTGACAGAGAACCCAGGATGGGTTGTTGTCTCCCGGGTGCCAGGGTCAAGGATGTCTCTGATCGATTGCATGACATTCTGAAGTGGGAGGGTGATCAGCCAGATGTCGTGGTGCACATCGGTACCAATGACATAGCAAGGAAGAGTGAGGCGGTCCTGGAGAATGAGTATAGAGAGCTTGGTAGGAAGTTGAAAAGCAGGGGTGGTAATCTCAGGATTGCTACCTGTGCTACATGCCAGTGAGGGTAGGAATAGGATGCTCTGGAGGATGAACAAGTGGCTGAGGAACTGGTGTAGGGAGCAGAGTTTCAGATTTCAGGATAATTGGGACCTCTTCTGGGACAGGTGGGACCTGTACAAGAGAGACGGGTTACACTTGAACTACAGGGAGACCAATATCCTTTCAGGGAGGTTTGTTAATGCTATTGGGGAGGCTTTAATCTACATTTGCAGGGGGATGGGAACCAGAGTGCCAGAGCTGACAGTGTGGCTGGGGTGAAAATAAATGATGTTAAAAGTTCAAGCAAATCCGCTAATAGAAAGGTTGTGAGTTGTGGTAAAAATCTTCTGAGGTGTATATATTTCAATGCTAGAAGTATTGCAGGGAAGGCGGATGAGTTAAGGGCATGGATTGACACGTGGAATTATGATGTTATAGCAATTAGTGAAACTTGGCTACAGGAGGGGCAGGACTGGCAGCTTAATATTCCAGGGTTCCGATGTTTCAGATGGGATCGAGGCAGAGGAATGAAAGGTGGGGGAGTAGCATTGCTTGTTAGGGAAAATATTACAGCAGTGCTCAGGCCAGACAGATTAGGGGGCTTGTCTACTGAGTCCTTATGGGTGGAGCTGAGAAACAGGAAAGGTATGGCCACATTAGTGGGATTGTATTACAGACCACCCAATAGTCAACGAGAATTGAAAGAGCAAATCTACAGAGAGATAGCAGGCAACTGCAGGAATCATAAAGTTGTGGTGGTAGGGGATTTTAATTTTCCATATATTGATTGGGTCTCCCATACTGTTAGGGGTCTAGATGGTTTAGAGTTTGTAAAATGTGTTCAGGAAAGTTTTCTAAATCAATATATAGAGGGACCAACTAGAGGGGATGCAATATTGGATCTCCTGTTAGGAAACAAATTAGGACAAGTGATAGAAGTCTGTGTAAGGGAGCACTTTGGTTCCACTGATCATAACACCATTAGTTTCAACTTGATCATGGACAAGGATAGGTCTGGTCCTAGGGTTGAGGTTCTTAACTGGAAGAAGGCCAAATTTGAAGAAATGAGAAAGGATCTAAAAAGCGTGGATTGGAACAGGTTGTTCTCTGGCAAGGATGTGATCGGTAGGTTGGAAGCCTTCAAAGGAGAAATTTTGAGAGTGCAGAATTTGTATGTTCCTGTCAGGATTAAAGGCAAAGTGAATAGGAATAAGGAACCTTGGTTTTCAAGGGATATTGCAACTCTGATAAAGAAGAAGAGGGAGTTGTACGACACGTATAGGAAGCAGGGAGTAAATAAGGTGCTTGAGGAGTATAAGAAGTGCAAGAAAATACTTAAGAAAGAAATCAGGAGGGCTAAAAGAAGACATGAGGTTGCCTTGGCAGTCAAAGTGAAGGATAATCCAAAGAGCTTTTACAGGTATATTAAGAGCAAAAGGATTGTAAGGGATAAAATTGGTCCTCTTGAAGATCAGAGTGGTCGGCCATGTGCGGAACCAAAGGAAATGGGGGAGATCTTAAATAGGTTTTTTGTGTCTGTATTTACTAAGGAAACTGGCATGAAGTCTATGGAATTAAGGGAAACAAGTAGTGAGATCATGGAAACTGTACAGATTGAAAAGGAGGAGGCCCTAGCTGTCTTGAGGAAAATCAAAGTGGATAAATCCCCAGGACCTGACAGGGTGTTCCCTCGGACCTTGAAGGAGACTAGTGTTGAAATTGCAGGGGCCCTGGCAGAAATATTTAAAATGTCGCTGTCTACAGGTGAGGTGCTGGAGGATTGGAGAGTGGCTCATGTTGTTCCGTTGTTTAAAAAAGGATCGAAAAGTAATCCGGGAAATTATAGGCCAGTAAATTTAACATCGGTAGTAGGTAAGTTATTGGAGGGAGTACTAAGAGACAGAATCTACAAGCATTTGGATAGACAGGGACTTATTAGGGAGAGTCAACATGGCTTTCTGCGTGGTAGGTCATGTTTGACCAATCTATTGGAGTTTTTCGAGGAGGTTACCAGGAAAGTGGATGAAGGGAAGGCAGTGGATATTGTCTACATGGACTTCAGTAAGGCCTTTGACAGGGTCCCGCATGGGAGGTTAGTTGGGAAAATTCAGTCGCTAGGTATACATGGAGAGGTGGTAAATTGGATTAGACATTGGCTCAATGGAAGAAGCCAATGAGTGGTAGTAGAGAATTGCTTCTCCGAGTGGAGGCCTGTGACTAGTGGTGTGCCACAGGGATCAGTGCTGGGTCCATTGTTATTTGTCATCTATATCAATGATCTGGATGATAATGTGGTAAATTGGATCAGCAAATTTGCTGATGATACAAAGATTGGAGGTGTAGTAGACAGTGAGGAAGGTTTTCAGAGCCTGCAGAGGGACTTGGACCAGCTGGAAAAATGTGCTGAAAAATGGCAGATGGAGTTTAATACTGACAAGTGTGAGGTATTGCACGTTGGAAGGACAACCCAAGGTAGAACGTACAGGGTTAATGGTAAGGCACTGAGGAGTGCAGTGGAACAGAGGGATCTGGGAATACAGATACAAAATTCCCTAAAAGTGGCGTCACAGGTAGATAGGGTTGTAAAGAGAGCTTTTGGTACATTGGCCTTTATTAATCAAAGTGTTGAGTATAAGAGCTGGAATGTTATGATGAGGTTGTATAAGGCATTGGTGAGGCCGAATCTGGAGTATTGTGTTCAGTTTTGGTCACCAAATTACAGGAAGGATATAAATAAGGTTGAAAGACTGCAGAGAAGGTTTACAAGGATGTTGCCGGGACTTGAGAAACTCAGTTATAGAGAAAGGTTGAATAGGTTAGGACTTTATTCCCTGAAGCGTAGAAGAATGAGGGGAGATTTGATAGAGGTATATAAAATTATGATGGGTATAGATAGAGTGAATGCAAGCAGGCTTTTTCCACTGAGGCAAGGGGAGAAAAAAAACAGAGGACATGGGTTAAGGATGGGGGGGGGAGTTTAAAGGGAACATTAGGGGGGGGCTTCTTCACACAGAGAGTGGTGGGAGTATGGAATGAGCTGCCAGACGAGGTGGTAAATGTGGGGTTTTTTTAACATTTAAGAATAAATTGGACAGATACATGGATGGGAGGTGTATGGAGGGATATGGTCTGTGTGCAGGTGGGTGGGACTAGGCAGAAAATGGTTCGGCACCGCCAAGAAGGGCCAAAAGGCCTGTTTCTGTGCTGTAGTTTCTATGGTTCTATGGTGCTGAGACCTTTCGATGAGCTTTTGGAAAAGAATGTGAAATGGATGTGGACAATGATGCAATGGAGCTTAAGTGAAAAATGCAAGAAAGGATTGGCAAAGTGGGGTCTTGTTGTTCGTTATGGAACAACACGTGAGTTGAAGTTGGTATGTGATGTGTCAAGTTATGGTGATGTTACAGTGATCAGCGTGTGAGATGGCGGATGGACTAGAGGAATGCATTGCTGTTGCTTCTGTTTTCTCAAAGAGCGACTGAGACTGTGCGAAAATTGAGAAGGAAGAGAATTAAATGGTGATTACTGCAGTCAGTTTTTATGTGATTAGGGGTGTGCCAAGTGGGGTCATTGTGGTTTAACAAACAAATAAAGTAAGCACATAAAGTGGAACACACATAAAAGTTGCTGGTGAACGCAGCAGGCCAGGCAGCATCTCTAGGAAGAGGTACAGTTGACATTTCGGGCCGAGACCCTTCGTCAGGACTAACTGAAAGAAGAGCTGGTAAGAGATTTGAAAGTGGGAGGGGGAGGGGGAGATCCGAAATGATAGGAGAAGACAGGAGGGGGAGGGAGGGATAAAGTGGAACTTTTTCTAATGGGATCCTGGTTGTAACACACAAGAAAAGAAGTTTGGTTGAATTTTATCTTGAACACCGTAGTGTTAATATCAAAATGAAAACAGTTCTCACTGAGACCAATTGAGACCTAGATAGAGTGGACTTAGAGGGGATGTTTCCTCTAGTGGGGGAGTCTAGGACCAAAAGACCACTCTCAGGATACAATAATGCCCCTTCAGAATAGATGAGGGATATCTCTTTCGCCAGAGAGTGGTGAATTTGTGGACTTGGCTGTGGAGGCCAAGTTGGTTGTTGGGATCTTGATTAGTAAGGACGTCAAAGGTTACTGGGAGGAAGCAGGAATTGAGAGGGATAATAAATTCCATGATGGAATGGTGGAGCAGACCTGATGGGCTGAATAGCCTTATGATCTACAAACCAATGTGTGATGTTTTGTTTACTGGCCTCCATTTGGACAGTGACATTGAAGCAGTGAGAAGTAAACATGCTAAAATTGTAGGAAATGACCATAAAAGTTATTTTACAGTCAATGTTATATCCCACATTGGCAAGTCCCGCTGCAGTGGCCTTAAAGCTGCAAAAATAGGAACCTTCCAATATGACTACACATTGGAGTGTAGATGGATCAAAGAAAACACTATTGTAGATGTGCTCTTGCAGCTACCACAAGAAAACCCTGTTCGCAGCTGATATGTGACCTCTGTTTAAATAATGTTGATGAGGGTTTCTACGAACTGCCAACTTTTCTGAGAAAGAGTCTATATAGACTTCTGTGAGGAGGAGAACTGGCACACATTAATAGTCAGACAGAGTGGATTGAGTTGAATGGAACCTGTTGAGTCATAGTGACATTGAGCAGATGGGCAGAAGTTTTCAGCAAAATGATTGCTTGCTACTCTACTCCCAAGGAATTTGAGTTGTCACAGTGGGGGGGGGGCAGGGGTAAACATGACATGGTTTTATGGAACCAAGAGATATATGGTTGAAATTGGTGACAAAATCGTAAAAGGTTCATGTAGCTTAAGTGATCCCTGGTGGATATGAACCAAATCTGGATTTTGAGCTGTTCATGCATGATGCTGTGCCGGAGTTGGATTCAATGCAGAGCTTGGGAGGTGAGGCTCAGAATGGAAACAAGGCTGATGAGTCCAATTTCAAATCTAGAACCAAGCCGCCAAAAGTGAATT
This sequence comes from Mobula birostris, assembly GCF_030028105.1. Lineage (NCBI taxonomy): Eukaryota > Metazoa > Chordata > Chondrichthyes > Myliobatiformes > Myliobatidae > Mobula > Mobula birostris. The sequence goes on along the minus strand of NC_092379.1, from coordinate 121,518,517 downwards.
CACTATCAAAACCTGTAAAGAGGTCAAGGAAAAGGTTCAAACCCACAATTATGGTTTTTCAATAATGTAACAATTAAAAATGATTTTGTCTGATCTATACTTATGAAAGAATAAAAGAAGAGTGAGACATTGGGGTCTGCAGTGTCTCTTTGCACTGATGTGCTCTTAACTGTGTCTTTGTGTTTGTCCTATGATTCTGTTTGTACAGCCAAGTTGTGTATGGTTGGTTTGCTGCAATGCAACAATGTTAAAGTCGATGTGTAAGTACATTAGTGTACTGTCTCACTAATCAATTCTTTTCTGAGTTGAAGATGTTACAAGAACCATCCACTCTTCTGGTTTGGCAAGAATGCCAAAGCATCTCACAGATCCATAGTAATTAATTTACAGGGATGTTGCCAGGATTTGAGGACCTGAGTTCTAGGGAAAGGTTGAATAGCTTGGGACTTTATTCACTGGAGTGATAGGAAAATGAGAGGAGATCTTACAGAAGTATACAAAATTGTGAGGGATATGGATGGGATAAATAGATGCTGGCTTTTTTTTCCATCAGGCTGAGAGAGACTAGAACTAAGAGGACATGGGTTTAGGGTGAAAGATGAAATATTTAAGGGGAACCTGAAGGGGAAATTCATTCAGAGGATGGTGGGAGTATAAAAAGAGCTGCCAGCAAAGATGATGGATGTGGGTTCAATTGCAGCATTTAGAAGTTCGGATAGATATATAGATTAGAAGGCTATGGTGCAAGAGTGGATAGATGGGACAAGGCAGAAAATCAGGTTGGTATGGACTAGATGGGCCAAGGGGCCTGTTTCTGTACTCTGACTCTAACAAGTTTGCCAATAATGCAGATACTGTCTCTTTAAAGAGAAATATTCAATAGAAAATAGAAAATTAAAAACAATAGTTGGATGACATATGGTAGAAGGTTGTAATTTAATCGACATTCTTGCTAATATTATTTAATCGCAGTGGAACCTTCCTGTGGGAGGCAGTACTCTATGTGTATGTGTGTAGATAACTATGCCCTGCCAAACAAGTTGTTTAGGTTCTTTTAAAAGAACTTGTCATCAGCACCAATTTGCTTGAAAGATTTTACAGGTTCATTTTAATTATGGTTCTTTCAACATTTTCTTTTCCTGGCTTTTGTTTTGAATAAGGAAGGAATATTTTTGGAATGTACTAATGACCTAGTCATGGAAAGTACTAGGACTAATAGTATGAAGAAACAAATTTGACAACAGTTAATTAAGCTGGGCTAGCACTAAGATCATTATTCTATCTGTCTGTTAAATCGGTGCTTCCACAACCCTATTCTATTTTTCCTGGTGATAATGTTATAAAAGCTTTTTAAAGAGTATTGAAACTAAAGACAGAATAAAAGTCGGTACTGTCTTCATTTAGATGATTATTTATGTCAATTCTCTTTAAGACCATAAGACATAGGAGCAGAATTAGGCCATTGACTCTGCTCTGCCATTCCATCAGGGCCAATTAATTATTCCTCTCAACCCCATTCTCCTGCCTCCCCCCCCCCCCCCCATAGCCTTTGACACTCTTACTAATCACGAACCTATCAAATTCTGCTTTAAACGTACCAATGACGTGGCCTCCACAGCCGTCTGTGATGATGAATTCCATAGAATCAGCACCCTCTGGCTAAAGAAATTCCTCTTTATCTCTGTTCAAAAGGGATATCCTTGTACTGTGAGATTGTGCCTTCCCATCCTAGACTCTCCCACTATGGGAAACATCCTCTCCATATCTACTCTGTCTAGGTCTTTAAACTTTGATACATTTCAATGAAATATCCCCTCCTTAAACTTTTGAGGTGTTTGACCTTGTATGTTCAAGGTCAGGGAGTAAGATCCAGTGCTTCAGCAGCTATGCGTACCATTCTCTGCTTTGTTCCAGTTTTCATGTAAGCTGATGTTTAACAGTCAGATAAATGGGGTAAGACCCTAGTACAGCATACAGCTACATCCACAAATGCACCATGGCAAGCGTGGACCATTTCCTATTCTTGGGACTCACCGCTTGGTAATTGAGACATTGAGGATGAAATTCACCCATTGCACCCCATCAGTTGGATGACAGTTTCAAGCCACATGGCTGCTCATCTCTCCCTGGCAAGGCACCAGATGGTGTTGGGAAACTCAAGGCAGTTCACTGGGAGGAGCACACCACCTCATAAACTTCCCAGTTGCCGACCACCTGGCCCATTTGCAGAAGTGTCTGCAGTTCCCACAGTGGCCTTGTTTAGTCACTTAAAAGAGTTCCAGAAAGCACCGATTAGTAAGGGTTAGTAAATTGTGGGGATGCTGGGTTAGCATCTGAAGCATGGTGACACTTGTGGGCTGCTGCTAGCAGATATTCAGCTTGTGTTGGTCATTGATGCAAAATGATGAATTTGACTATGTTTAGATGTGCGTACGTGACATGCAGAGCAGACTAGATGGGCCAAATGGCCTATTTCAGCGCCTGTGTCTTAAGGACAAATAAAGGTATTCTAATTTAAACTAATACACTTTCACATTTAGAATTTAGTCACAATAATGCCCACCATTTATTTGGTACCTTTCACCAATTAAGCCAGGAGAGGGAGCAGTTACTTTGGAAGAGTCAGACTCCTGAACCCTTAATTTGCTGTTATGTTTTGTACAATTACTAGTTCATTGGGAAGGGTTTATCTTAACTTGACACTTTTCTGTAACTTGGAAATATAAATTGTTTTGGTGCTGAATTGTACATGTTAGCTTCTGTCCTAATATAACTTAATACTTTCTGTAATAAGCATTTGAGTTAACAGTTGCAATGATCTTTTCGGACTGGTGAGGGCAGTGTGGGAACTGCAGACTTCTGTGCGGGTGGGACTGGAAGTCCCCGACAGACAAGTTGGGTGGGTAATCGATGAGACAGTACAGTCCCTTCACTATTTATTCAGGACCTCTGTGTGCTTCTGATGAATGTACTCCAGCTTCACAATGCCATGCCAAATGCCCCTCCACTTGGAATAGGAGTGGGCAGTGGGGATCTGGCATTTCTTCCTGGAGCCTTTCAGCCTGTCCTTGAACTGTATCCTCTCTTTGCCAAGTAATCTCTTTCTGTGCCAAAGCTCCTTGGGAATTTGAACGGTTTGCCCTATCGTGTGGAGCTGACTAAGTGTAACAAGTCTGAATGGTGGAGATGTTGATCTGAGGGAGGACATTGTTATTAGTTCAGTTATCCTTCCAGTGAATATGGAGATGGTGTAGCACAGAGGTTAGCATAACGCTATTACTGCACCAGTGACCTCGGTTCAAATCCACCATTGTCTGTAAGGAGTTTGTACGTTCTGCCTGTGACGTGCGGCTTGTCTCCAAGTGCTCCATTTTCCTCCCACTTTCCAAAGATATATGGATTAGAAGGTTAATTGGTCACATAAATGTAATTAGTGTAGGATCGTTGGGCCTGAGAGACCAGTTACAGTGCTGCATTTCTAAATAAAGTATCTTGCCAATGCCCTGCTGGGTCTTCAATTGCTTCAAGTCCCAGAAGCATTTGGGAGGGCAGGGATCACTGCTGCCTGGTTGAGCATAATTCTTGTGCCAAATGTAAGGTCCTGATGCTCAGATGCCCTTTTCCTCAAACGATCAAAGGTGCATATCCTCTTCACTGTCTGCCTCTGCTGAGCAGTGAATTCTGAAAGAAGAGAACTGGCTCCTATTCCCAGGTGTGACTGTAAATCTTTGTTGTCAGAAGGCACTGTGGTGTAACTGAAGCAGGTTGGTAGAGGGGTGTCCTGTTGTGAATATTCAGTGTAAGGCAGGTCTTATCATGCTTCAGTGGATGAGTTGATGATGGTTTGGAATTAGGCCTCATACTGTGTACAAATACAAGTATTGTCTCCATACTGTAATTAAGCCCCTAAAGTTAGAATGACTTTAGTTTTCAAGTATAGCTGAACCATTTCCTTTCAGATTAGCTCCACTCCTCCTGGAAGTTGGTTGGAGATGTGACACTGGGGAGATTGTGGTGCAAGGAAACCTGCAAGTACTGGCTGGAGCTTTGTTTTTCACTGGTCTACACAGTGATTGGTTCTATTATAGACCCTTTTGGCCAGGAACACATATTGCAGGATTTGAGGGAAAATTCCTCTAGGCAGTTGAATTTGGGGTGAGCCTTCCATATTCCTGTTTGATCAATGGAATCAAAGGCTTTAGAGAGGTTGATAAAGGCCAAGTGTAGTGGTGGGAGCCAGATGAGGGTGACCCTGGTGATGACTTTTCCCATGACAGACAGCAGAATCCCTTGCCAATTGTGTCATTTCTTGAATGTGGCCGAGGTTGTGGTTTCATGACTGAAGCTCTTAATAAAATAAGAACTATTGAGATTTTAGAACTTCCGTAGCAATACTCTTTGCTCGCAAGTCCTTATGATGTTTTAGTTTTGATATGGCCTTTTTGTCTTTTGCAGTATAAATGTATGTAATTACATTCCATGCAATGTATCATTAAAATTTATGTCTGCATTTGCCTTAGTCTGTGACAAGCACATCCCACAAACAGATGGCAGTGATCAGTTGTGCATGCAAGCATTTTGAAAGTCACTGTGTCATTCTTGAAGCAAAATGAATGTAAGTGTAAATTTTGGATTAGAACATAGAACAGTACAGGCCATTTGACCCACAATGTTGTGCCAACGTTTTAACCTGCTCCAAGATGAACCTAACCCTTTTTTTCCCTATTATCCATGTGCCTATCTAAGAGTCTCTTAAATGCCCCTAATGTATCTGCCTCCGCCACCACTCCTGGCAGTGTGTTCCACACACCCACCTCTCTCTGTGTATTAAAAAAAAACTACCCTTCACATCCCCCTTTACTTCCCTCCGATCACCTTTTGTGTTTATTTATCGTCAGTTGTCTGTAGCTTTCCCTGCATGGGGTATACTAGGTTGAAAATAGTTCTTTTCCCACCTTAATGGCCTTCTGGAATGTTTATGGCCAGAATAATGTGCATGAATAGGCAGTATAATGCAGTGGGTATTTTGTTCAAAGAATTAAGAATGTTCTGAATTGCCTGACTAAAACCTTTCTCTTGTGCAAGTTCCAAAAACCTCATCTGCATCATTTCAAATTAAACCTTCACTACCTCTGTCAGCCCCTCTGCATGAACTCTGCAGGCCATTCTCGCTTCCCTTCTATATCGGAATTTATTACTCGAATTTCCACAATTTCTTGATTCTGAGTTTAGGGAGGTCATCCTGGGGTTAAGCACCTCAAACAATTAAAACATTGGGGAACAGAAGAACCTCTGCATGAATTGAGGGCAGGAGATGTTGCTTGTTTGAATGTTTAAGGGGAAAGCACAGGGTAGATGTCTTCATTAAGGAATGTCTGCATTTTACTTATTATTGAAGACAAGCTTTGAGTCAGTGTCAAAACAACCTCTGTGCAAGTTACATCACGTACACAGTATGTTTATGAGAATGCCCTTTTACACTTTGTATTTCCAAACACATGCCCTCCCTATTGATCTCCCTCTTGGCAAGTGCCCCTGTAAGGGAGACGAGTGTTACACCTGTCCTACACCTCCACAATAAAGCCAACTCAGGTTGGAGGAGCAACTCCTCTTATTCTGTCTGTGTAGCCTGCAACCTGATGGCGTGAACATTGATTTTTCTAACCTCCTGTAATCAAAAACCCCACACCTCCCTCCTTCGCTCTTTCCATTCTCCATTCTGGTTACTCTTCCACCGCTTCTTACTTCATCCCCCTCCCCCACCCACCTACTAACCATCCCCTCACACTCACCTATCATCTTCCAGCTTGTACTCCTTCTCCTATTATCCCCACTAACTTATTCTGGCTTCTGTCACTTTCCAGTCCTGAAGAAGGGTGTCAGCACGATGCATCGACTGTATATTTCCATCCATAGATGCTGCCTGACCTGAGTTTCTCCCGCATTTTGTGTCCCTTGCTCAATGTTATGTCTCTGCACAGCTTACATATTGATTAAATAAAAGCACACACTCAGTAGATGGCTTTAACTGGTGTATTAACATTGCAGCGAGAGAGAGAGAACAATGCGCATGCGTAGACAACAGATCAATACATAGTGCTAAGCTGGGGGCGGTTATTGCTCTAAAAGAAATAGATCCATATGTTACACTTCCTCCCCCTTTAGATTAATACAATATAGAACTGTATATGTACAAAACATTCAATTTCCCTTTCATAAACCCATATTCCAAATAAATATGCTTTCACAATAACAGTCCACAAGTACCTTCACAGTTCTAAAGATTCAGTCCTTTGGGTGGTACTCTGTTTCTTTCAGGATAGCGCCTCTGAACCTGTGGAATGGCGTCAGATTTTGTAGGTGTCTTGTCTAAGACAATGTTCTCGTTTTCCAGTGTCACGTTGCTGTCAGTGACATCATCACTGAGAGGTATGTCTGGTGACTGTAATGTGCCCGTCGTGTTAGATGCAGTCGCCTCAGGTGTGTTCTTCGCTTGAGCATCCAGCATCTGGTCCACATGACGTCTCCATGTCTAATCTCCAACATCCACTGTGTATATCAGTGGTCCAGTTCCTGTTGCTGTCCTACTGGGTGTCCACTTGTCTTCTTGGTAATCACGCTTCAGGACTTCCTGTCCGATCTCAAAGCTCCTTGCTGTTTCACTTGGCAACTGGCTGAACTGTTTATTCTGCACTTCCCTCTGGAGGTCTGGTTTCAGGAGGTCTGTGTGAGATCTCAGATTACTGCTCATGAACGTCACTGCAGGTGTTTGATTTGTCATTGCATGAACAGAGTTTTGATACACAAAAAGGAAGTTGTTTACCTTGTGCTGTAGAGGAAATGTCCTCCTTGTCCATCACATTAATGGACTTCTTGGAGGTTTCGATAAACCTTTCAGTTAACCCATTTGTTGCTGGGTGGTGAGGAGCTGACTTGAAATATCTGATGCCATTTTCCTTCATGAACAGTCAGAATTCTTCTGATGTGTATTGTGGTCTGTTGTTACTCACAGCTTGTTCTGGTGAGCCGTTTCTGGTGAAGATAATCCTCAGAGTGGAGGCAGTCTTTGCTGAGGTGGTTGTCCTTGTTGGTGTGACCTCCAGCCACTTTGAAGGAACATCCAGAATCATGGAGTCCATGAGTGGCCTAGCAAAGTCAATATGAACTCTTCACCATGGTGAGGACAGCCACTCCCATGGGTATAACCGTACCTGTAGGAGCACATTTTGAACTTTTTGACATCCAAGTAGCTTTTGGCCTAGTTTTCGATCTGTTTATCTATTCCCTTCTCAAACAACTTCTGATTAGCATTAAGCAGCTGTGACAGCCTCTGGTTAGTTGCTACCGGTTGGGCTTGCAGTTGCCTGTTGATGCCAAACTGAGAGCTTTGAATGAGTGCCCGTTTAGTTGAACTTTTCTCAACCATTCACATCCAAAAAGTGTTGGCCCTCCACTTTTTAATACATAAACCTCCAACTGCTGTGTTTGGCCTCCATAAGTCACATTTACTTTCAGTTTGCCTTTGGGAGACACTTTTTCACCTGTGTAGTTCTTTATCATCTCTGAGGCCTTTTCTAGTGGTATCTTAGAAAACAGTCTGTTGTAGTCGGCCTCTGGAATTATGGACAAAGTTGACCCTGTATCCAGCTCCATTTTCAGTTTTCCACCAGACACATCTATTGTGACCAAAATGATTTTGTGATCTGCTTCTGCTAACCTATGCAGATCAAGGCATGACGGTTCACCTTTGTCAGACTTTGTTGTCTGATTCTATTTTACATTCAATAACTTTACGCATTTGCTTAGTTTTGTGTTTGAGGGTTTTCACTCAGTTGTGCTTTTTGTTTGGCTTGCACATTCTGTGTGACCTTGTCTGTGACACTTTCTGCAGACTGTTTCTTTGAACTATCAGTTGTTTGCATCATGAGAGGATTAGCCACATAAATAGCATCTTTGGCTTTTTGCAGCATTCAGACACATTTTGTGCATTTCACATTCTAGCCTTTCCTGTAGTTCTGCTGCATCCTTTGCTTCAGTCTCTACTGATACGGTAATGGTCAATGCCTGTTCTAAGGTTAAGTCTCTATCTGCCAGTAGCCTCTTTTCAGTGCTTTGACTATGCATGCCACAAACAAGCCTGTCCCTTAATGCATCAGAAAGTCCATCTCGAAAGTCACAGTATTGGGAAAGTTTGCGCAGTTTTGCAAAGTATTCGGAAAGGCTTTGATCTTTTGACTGGCTCCTTTTCTAAACTCTAAATCTCACAGCTGGTTTAGGGCTCAAGAGACTTTGTAAAATTGTAACAATTTCCTCAACCATCTTGCTTGCTGGTTTTGCAGGGGTTACTAAGTTGAGTAAGAGACTGTACATTCCTTGGCCCATTAAAGCTAAAAAGCATAGGGGCTTTCTTCTTCTCCTCCACATCGTTCGTGTTACAATACAGTTCCATCCTCTCAATATACTACTCCCAGCCTTCATTAGCACTATCAAATTTGTCCTTCTCTAATTGAAGCCTTCACCACATTATTTTCACTTTAAATTCAGCGCTTCTTTCACTGTTACTATGCACTGTCCTCACGCGTTTGTTAGTGTCCCTGATGGCCTTCTTGTGCTGTTTACCTCTCAGTGTTTTGTCCCATAATCGTGCCGTAATTGTCGGTGCAGTTCGTGGTATTTTCTGACGTTCAGGTTCGTACTCGTCAATTTGTTGTGTCTGTGCACAAGTACATATTGATTAAATAAAAACACAAGCAGGAGATGGTTTTAACTGGTGTAATCACATTGCAATGAGAGAGCGAAAACAATGCACATGCACAGACAACAGATCAATACGTAGTGCTAAGGGAAGGATCATTGCTCTGAAAGAAATAGAGCCATACCTTATACTCGAGATTTCCAGCATCTGTAGAGCCTCTTGTATTTAAAATCTTATGTCTTTTCATATTCTCTGGAAGTTGCCGTTGTAATGCATTCCATTCCATGAATCTGTGGGACTCATTGTTGGTAGCTTTGTTCTATCCTTCTAGTTAATAACCCCATAAATTCATAAGAAATGCAAGAAAGAAATTACATGGTGCCTTACCAGCTTTTACATTACCTGTATCTATCGACTTTGCAGCCAATTTTATGCCACGTGAGCTTCCCCCTGCCCCTTGTCTTTTCATCCTGTCTAATAGAGCCTAGTTTCCATCTTTCCCATATGTCTTTATGGCTTCCCTGAATGTATTTCTGCTTTTCACTGTGCATATAACCATGAGATTGCTACACTCAATGGCCACTTTATTAGGTACCCCCTGCACGTGGAGTAGTGTAGCGGGGAGTCTGTTACAGCTCGGGGAGTTCTGGAGTTTGGAGACAATTCCAGCGCCATCTGTACTTTCTCACCTTGAGCGCATGACTTTGCTCTGAGTGTTCCAATTTCCTCTCACACTTCAAAGATATACTGATTAGTAGATTAATTGGTTATTGAAAATTGTTCTGTGATTAGTGCTGAATAGGTGGATTACTGGGTGGCGCGGCTCATTGGGCCGGGAAAGCCTGTTCCGTATTGTACTATGCAAAAGTCTTAGACCTGTGTGGGGAAAAAAAATTCATTTTCGTGAGTCCTGACGAAGGGTCTCGGCCTGAAACGTCGACTGTACCTCTTCCTAGAGATGCTGCCTGGCCTGCTGCGTTCACCAGCAACTTTGATGTGTGTTGCTTGAATTTCCAGCATCTGCAGAATTCCTGTTGTTTTCATTTTCGTGAAGATGCTTTCAAAAATAGTGAAATGAAAAGTTTCTATAGTGTTTTTTTTATATTTCAAGATTAGAAAATGGTAAAAAAAAAACTAAATCACATCAATATTTGGTGTGAACATCCTTTGTCTTTAAAACTGCATGAATTCTCTTAGGTGCACTGTCACACAATTTTATAAGAAAATTGGCTGGCAAGTTATTCCACGCATCTTTGAGGACTCTCCACAGTTCTTCTGCAGACCTTGGCTGTCACACTTGGTTCTGTCTCTCCAGATAATCCAAGACAGCCTCAGTGATGTTGAAATCGGGCTCTTTGGAGGCCATTCCATCTCTTGCAACCACCTTGTTCTTCTTTTCAATGACGGTAGTTCTTTATGACCTTGGCCAGTTGTTTGGTGTCATTGTCCTGTTGCATAATGAAGTTGGGACCAATCAGATGTCTCCCTGAAACTATTGCATGATGGATGAGAATCTGCTTGTATTTCTTAGCATTGAGGATTCCATTAATTCTGCCCAGATCACCAACTCCATTTGCGAAAGTGCAGCCCCAAACATGCTGGGAACCTCCTCTGTGCTTCATATAGTGCTCTTCTAGAAACTGCCTCCTGTTTGAGCCAAAAATTTCGAATTTTGACTTGGCAGTCCAGAGCATTTGCTGCCATTGTTCAGCACCCCAGTCCTTGTGTTCCTGTGTGTAGGTGAGACTCTTGGCTTTGTTTCCACTTCAGAGGAATGGATTTTTGGCAGCAACTCTTCCATGAAGACCACTTCTGACAAGACTTCTCTGGACTGTAGATAGGTGTACTTTGGTTCCAGTGGTTTCTGTGAATTCAGAGCTGATAGCAGTGATGGACTTCTTCTGATTTAGAAGGGACGTCAGTTTGATGTATCTCTTCACTGCTGCACTCAGCTTCCGTGGCTGACCATGTGTTTCTAGTCCTCAATCTTGCTCATTTCTTAGTGCTTTTTCAGAAATGCTTGGACAGTATATCTTGAAACTCTTGTCTGCCACAAAATTTCTACTTGGGAGAAACCCTGCTAATGCAGAATGACCATCTTGTGTCTTGTTGCTATGCTCACTCTTGCCATGGTGGATGATTTTGAAGGTTAAACTATCACATCTGCCACAGTGTGGTTGTCCTTCACACAGTTTGATTCCTTCTACACCTATTTCTCTATCAGTTAATCAGTTTAGTTCATTCAACTCATTATGTCATTGATCATTAGCACCTGTTTGTGATCTTTGTTTAATCAAGCACTGGGCTATATACCTACTAAGTAATAAAATTTTTATGTGAATTGAATTAACTTTATAGCTTACATCATACATGAGGAGTAAAAATCTTTACGTTACATTTCCATCTAAATGTGCAATTAATATTGATTTGTAATAAATAGTATATACAATAGGACAGTCAATATAACATAGAAATACAATTGTACAATTGTGTTGTAATTGTGCAGACTGCATGACCCAATTTACATCGGTGGTGCGCAAGTGGAGCAGGTCAAAAGCTTTAAGTTCCTTGGGGTCAATATCACAAATGACCTGACTTGGTCCAAGCAAGCAGCGTCCACTGCCAAGAAGGCCCACCAGCACCTCTACTTCCTGAGAAAACTAAAGAAATTTGGCCTGTCCCCTAAAACCCTCACTAATTTTTATAGATGCACTGTAGAAAGCATTCTTCTAGGGTGTATCACAACCTGGTATGAAAGTTGTCCTGTCCAAGACCGAAAGAAGCTGCAGAAGATTGTGAACACGGCGCAGCATATCACACAGACCAATCTTCTGTCCTGGGACTCACTTTACACCGCATGCTGTTGGAGCAGTGCTGCCAGGATAATCAAAGACACGACCCACCCAGCCAACACACTTTTCGTCTCTCTTCCCTCCGGAAGAAGGCTCAGGAGCTTGAAGGCTCGTATGGCCAGATTTGGGAACAGCTTCTTTCCAACTGTGATAAGACTGCTGAACGGATCCTGACCCGGATCTGGGCTGTACCCTCCAAATATCCGGACCTGCCTCTCGGTTTTTTTTTTGCACTACCTTACTTTCCCTTTTTCTATTTTCTATTTATGATTTATAATTTAAATTTTTAATATTTACTGTCGATTTGTAATCCAGGGAGCGGGAAGCGCAGAATCAAATATCGCTGTGATGATTGTAGGTTCTAGTATCAATTGTTTGGCGACAATAAAGTATAAAGTATCAGCGTGAATTAGTCTGATGGCCTGGTGGAAGGAGCTGTCTGTTGGCCCTGGCCTTTATGCTGCTTTACCGTTTCCCGGATGGTAGCAGCTGGAACAGTTTGTGGTTGGGGTGACTTGGGTTCCTAATGATCCTTCGGGCCCTTTTTACACACCTATCTCTGTAAATGTGCTGAATAATGGGAAGTTCACAATTACAGATGTGCTGGGCAGGCCGCACCCCTTTTTGCAGAGTCCTGCGATTGAGGGATGTACAGCTCCCATACCAAGCAGTGTTGCAGCCAGTCAGGATGGTCTCAATTGTGCCCCTGTAGAAAGTCCTTAGAATTTTGGGACCCATACCAAACTTCAACCATCTGAGATGAAAGAGGTCTGATTTGAATCGTGGTCTATTAATATGTTACTATCTTTAATGAAATACAAGAATTTCTCTAACATTTAATTTTTTGGCAATTGAATGTTTGGAAGTCTAAAATGTGCTGTTTTCTCAGTCAGTCAGTCAGTGGGTTCCGTCCCGAATCTGGGGTTGGCGGCTATGCACCAACATCTTCTTCGATCTTGCGACAGCGCCGAGTACAGCCTCTCCTCCAGTTTGTTCTTGCTGGCCGCCTTGGCACCGCCCGCCGCCCCCACTGTTTTCTACTGACACACTAATGCAAAAGACGAAAAAAATTAAACATCTAAAACCAAATTTGTATTTTTAAAAAATCTCAGGTGTCTAATTTTTGCACTGTACTGTACCTCTAAATACTAATATAATAAACCATCAGTTTCTGAGATACTCAAACAACCCTGTCTGTCACCAGCAATCATTGCCTGGTCAGAGCCACTTAGTTCACATTTCTTCCCTATTCTGATGTTTGGTGTGAACAACAACTAAGCTTCTTGACTGTGTCTGCATAGGTTTGTGCATTGAGTCACTGCCACATGATTGGCAGATTATATATTTGCATTAACGAGCTGGTGTAGAGTTGTACTGTACCCAATAAAGTAGCCACTGACTGCTGGTATATTAACATGAGATTTCTTTGTGATTGTTTCTTGTAGAAATTGTTATATTGTAATTACATTCTCTTGCCAGAGATGGCAGCAATGCACCATCATATCCGCTCATGCGATTTAATCTCCTCATCTACTCTATAAATGCCAGACTTCTTATTTGACTAGAAATGATATATAATTAATGTACGGTATTTATAATGATTAAAAGTAATTTCAGAATGTGCACTGAAATAAATTAATATGCTTGACCAAGTATTCCTGCTCCACAAACTGTACTTTTGGATGTCTGTATTGGTATTGGCTTAGTATTATCACATGTACCAAGATAATGTGAAAGGCTTGTCTTACATAATGTTTATACAGATCAAAACATTACACAGTGCATTGAGCTAGGATAAAGTAAAACAATAACAATGCAGAATAAAGTGCAGAGGTTACAGACAAAGTGCAAGATTATAATGAGGTAGATAGTGAGATTGAGTGTTCATCTTATCATACAAGATATCCATTCAAGAGTCCGATAAGAGTGGGATAGAAATTGTCCTTGAGCTGGCAATAAATGCTTTCAGGTTTTTGTATCTTTTAAGCGATGAGAGAAGGGAGAAGGTCTGGGATGCGTAGTGTCTTTGATTTTGATGGCTGCTTCATGGAGCAGGGGGCTAGTTCCTGTGATGTGCTCAATTTGACTGTTTCAAGGCCACAGCAGTTTGACCAATAATGTCTGAAAATTCACATATTAAGCAACCTTTATTGAATAAAGAATTTGCCAGAACTGAAGGAACTGAGTTAAAGCTAGCTGGTGGTGTAGTGGTGTCAGCACTGGGCTTCGAGGCGAATGGTCCTGAGTTTGAATCTGCCTGACGCCTTGCACGCTTTCCACGCATGCTGGGTTGAGCATCGAGCTAGCAACTCGGCCTTGTAAAAAAAAAACAGTCAAGTGCTACGGAAATGGCAAAAATGCTGCCTGATGCGCCACAAGGCACGAAGAAAAGAAAAAAAAAGTCACGGGGAATGGTTGAATAGGTTACGACTTTATTCGCTGAAGAATGAGGGCAGATCATACGGAGGTGTCCAAAATCATGAGCGGTATATCTAGAGTGATTGCTTGCAGATTTTTTCCCCCTCCGGTTGAGTGAAAGAAGAACTAGAGGTCGTAGGTTAAGGGTGAAAGGTGAAATAATTAAGGGAATCTGGCTAGGAGCTGCTTTACTCAGAAGGTGATGTGAGTTGAATTAGCTGCCAGTAAAGGTGGTTGATGTGGTTTCAATCGTGAAATTTAAGAGAAGTTTGGATAGGTACATGGATGAGGGAGGTATGGAGGGCTATGGTCCTGGTACATGTAGATGAGACCAATCTGGCACAGTTTAATAGGCTGAGACCAGATTCTGTGCTGTAATGCTCTATAACTCCAAATTCAGTGTCTGTAAAAATTTCCAAAACATAATATGATTGTGGACAATCTGCATTTACATTGTGCAAGAACACTGAATATTATACCTGCATTTATTTATATTTTGGTATCAGTGCTCAATCTTGGTGTAAGTGGTGATGTTCACTCCGTGTTTAATACTCTATTGCCAGTTTTCATACAAGATACAGTACCCTTCAACTCTTCTTGAGAAAGGCAAGGTCAGAAATTCTGATCGCTGAGTCTAAATAAAGTTGGCAAAAGCTGCTTCAGCAGTATCTGTTTGCAAAGTTTAACCCAATTGTGAACAAATCCAAAAATAAGTCTGGTATGCGCATTGTCCAATGGTGCATTATACGTATATGCTGACTTTGAAAACTATTGAAACTGACCAATGCAATGAATAAGCTGACACAGTCCCTGAAAAGCTGATGGTGCCAGGGTGGGTTTGCATGTGAAAACTATAAGACCATAAGATATAAGAGCAGAATTAGGCCATTTTGCCCATCAAGCCTGCTCTGCCATTCTCCTTCATGCCCCGACAAATCAACAATCTATCTGCCTTAAATATACAAAAAGACTCAGCATCCACTGCTGCCTTTGGCAACGAATCCCTGAGGTGTACACCATCTGATCCAGGTGACTTATCTACCTTCAGACCTTTCAGGTTCCCAAGAGCCTTCTCTCTAGTTATGGTAACTTCACACACACATCATGACTCCTGATACCTGGAACTTCCACCATACTGACAGTGTCTTCCACAGTGAAGACTGATGCAAAATACTTATTTATTTCATCCGCCATTTCCTTCTCCCTCCATTAGTACCTCTCTAGCATCGCTTTCCAGTGGTCCGATATCCGCTCTTGCCTATATTTTATACTTTATGTATCTAAAGAAACTTTTGGTATCCTCTTTAATATTATTGACTAGCTTACTTTTGTATTCCATCTTAATGATTTTTTAGTTGCCTTCTGTTGGTTTTTCAAAGCTTCCCAATCCTCTGACTTCCCACTAATGTTTGCAGTATTATATATCATCTTTTTGGCTTTTATGTTGGCTTTGACTTCTCTTGTTAGCCACGGTTGTGTCATCTTGCCTTTAGAATACTTCTTCCTCTTTGGGATGCCTATATCCCGTGCCTTCTGAATTGCCTCCAGAAATTCCAGCCATTGCTGCTCTGCCATCATCTCTGCCTGTGTTCTTTTCCAATCGGTTCTGGCCAATTCCTCTCTCATGCCTCTGTAATTCCCACTTTAATACTGATACATCTGACTTTAGCTTCTCCTTCTCAGATTTCAGGGTGGATTCAATTATATTATGATCACTTTCCTCTAAGGGTTCTTTTACCTTTAAGCTCTCTAATCAGTTCTGGTTCATTGCAGAACACCCAATCCAGGATAGCTGATCCCCTAGTGGGCTCTCAACCATGAGCTGCTCTACAAAGCTATCTCATGGGCACTCTAGAAATACCCCTTTCTGGAATCCTGCACCAACCTGATTTTCCCAATCTACCTCCATATTGAAATCTCCCTTGGCTATTGTAACCTTGTCCTTTTGGTGTGAATTTTCTGTCTCCCATCATAATTTCTAAAGCACATCCTTACTACTGTTTGAGGGTCTGTATACAACTCCCATCTGGGTCTTTTTACTCTTGCAGTTCCTTAGGTCTATCCATAATGATTCAACACTTTCTGACACTGTGACATTCTTTTCTCATGATTTGATTTCACTTAATACTAATTGAGGAATGCCACTCACACTGCCTTCCTGCCTGTCCTTTCAATACAGTGTGTATCCTTGGACATTAAGCTCCCAGCAATAATCTTCTTTTAGATGTGTTTCGTAATGCCTACAACATCACACCTGCCAATCTGCAACTGTATTGCAAGTTCATTTACCTTACTCCGTATACTGTGCACATTCAGATATAACACCTTCAGTCTTGTCTTCACCCTTTTTTGATTCTGTCCACCTTTTATGTCCTGTTGACTACAATGTCGCCCTTTCAAATAGCCTCTCCTCTCTACACATTAACTCTGTAAACCAGCCACTTCATCTTCAGCACTATCATCTGCCTTTCCTATGCTTGCATTATTTAAATATAGGCAGCTCAGGACACTGGTCACACCATGCTCAATATTTTGATTCATAACTTTGCCTGAGTCTTGCCAACATCTGCCTCCACAACCTCTTGACTAACTGTTCTGGCGCTCTGGTTCCCATTCCCCTGCCACGCTAGTTTGAACCCCATCTTGCGGCATTAACAAACCTTCCTGCTAGGATATTAGTCACCCTCCAGTTCAGGTGCAAACTGTTCCTTCTGTACAGGTCCCACCTTCCCTGGAAAAGAGACCAATGATCCAAAAATTTTACGCCCTCTCTCCTACACCAACACCTTAACCACGTATTAAACTGTATAAGCTTCCTAGTTCTGTCCTCACTAGCACATGGCACGGGTAGCAATCCTAAGATCAAAACCCTGGAGGTCCTGCCCTTTAACTTAGCACCTAACTCCATGAATTCCCTATGCAGAACCTCGTCACTCATCCTACCCATGTCATTGGTACCTGCATGGACCATGGCTTCCGGGTGTTCACCCTCCCACTTAAGAATGCTGAAGACTGGATCCAAGATATTCCGGACCCTGGCACCCAGGAGGCAACATACCATCCGAGAATCTTGTTCTCACCCACAATAACTCCTGTCCATTCCCCTGACTAACGAATCCCCCGTCACCACAGCGTACCTCTTCTACCACCTTCCCTTCTGAGTCACAGAGCCAGACTCAGTGCCAGAGACTGTGACTTTCCTTTGTTAGGCCAACTCGTCCCCTCCCCCCCCCCCCACCCCCACAGTGTCCAAAGTGTCCTGTTGATGAGAGGGGATGGGCATAGGGGTACTCTGCACTGGCTCCTTAACCTCTTTCCCCTTCCTGACTGTCACCCAGTTTCCTGGGTCCTGTATCTTGGGTTTAATTACCTGTGTCCTATCTATCACCCCTTCAGCTTCCCAAATGATTGGGAGTTTATCCAGCTCCAGCTCCAGCTCCATAATGCGGATTGTTAGAAGCTGCAGCTGGATGCACTCCTCGTAGTTATAGTCGTCGGGGTCACTGGAGGTCTCCCTGCCTTCCCACAGCCTGCAAGAGAAGCATTCAACTATCCTGCCTGGCACCTCTAATGTCCTAGCTGAGCAGATATAAAGGAGAGAAAACATAGTTAACAGACTTTGGCAATTGCCAGACAAATCTTACAAAATTGTTTTTGCTTGAAAGGTAAAAATGATATGTAATCTAAATGTTGAAGATTAAAATTATGGTCATATGAACATTATTGCACAAAGATTTAGATACAAGAGTAGGTGACTTTAAGTCCAATTATATAGAGCCTTAGCGAGACCACTCCTGGATATTGTTAATAAGCCTGGTCTCTCTACCTAAGGGATAGTGTATTTGTGAGGGAGGAACTGCAGCAAAGCTTGGTTCCTGGGATAATCAGTTGTCATATGAGGAGAGATTATGTAGATAGGCCTGGAGCTTAGATACATGTAAGGAGAACTGCAAATGTCACTCCATTCTTCAAGAAGGGAGAGGGGCAGAAGAAAGGAAACTATGAGCCTGTTGGTCTGGCTTCAGTGGTTGGAAAGATGTTGGAGTCAATTATTAAGGATGAGGTCGAAACGTGATGATTTGCTTGAAAACTTGACTTGCCGAGTTCCTTAAGCCAGCCATTTTTTTCCCTTTTGCAAGAACTAAGCAGGCATTTCTTGTCCACGCTTCCTATCCACCACCCTCTTCCTCCATTTGAGTGTACCACTGTGATATTCCTCATGCTGCCTGCGTCATTGATGCTAACTTTTCTCTGTTGACACCCTGTTTCTTTCATCCAGTTCTTATCCCCCTATCTCCCCTCACCTCTATTTAAATTCAGATTCAGCTACTTCCCTTATTGTTACCCATTTTCCATATCGCTTCCCCGTATTAAGCCAAGTGCTTTGAAAACTCTCATCCGAAACAAAATACAGAATCTGGGGCCATTGTAGTACTGGTGTTTCTCAGAGTTCATTGTGCAAAAGTTGCCTTTTATGCTTCCTACATTACAATAGAGTTGACGCAGCAAAAACACCTCACTGGTCATGAGCACATGAGATTCTGCAGGTACTCAGAATCTCGAGGAACCCACACAAAGTGCTGGAGGAGCTCAGCACGTCAGGCAGCATCTGTAGAGAGGAATAAATAGTCGATGTTTCAGGTGAAGCCTCTTCATCAGGTTGGGAGAGGAAGGGGGAAGAAACCAGAAAAAGGAGGTGGGGGAAGGCGGAGGATTACATTTGAGACTTTTGGGATCATTGCATTTATACGGGATTGTAAAAGATGATGTATAAATGTAACTTTTAATCCTGTGTCTCTGCATCACATAATCCTACTAAGCCACCAAACCACTACTTCTCTGTGGTCAAATCAGGAACATGTTAAGTCATACCCCATGTGGTCACTTTATTAGGTACATCTGTACACCTCTTTAATGTTATTCAGCCAATCGTGTCAGCAACTCAATGCATAAAAGCATGCAGACATGGTCAAGAGGTTGAGTTCTTCTTTGATCCAGGGTACACGTAACAACACACGATAAATTATGAAGGTGAGGATAAAATTTACAGATGGATCATACATAAATAACAAATTAAGGTGCATTAATATTAAATATTGTAAGGTTAACCAGTGACACTTTGAATACGATGTGGCCAGGATTTCAGAAGCCTAATGGCTTGGAGGAAGAAAATATTTCTCATCCTGACCGTTCTTGTTTTAATGCATCGTAGTCTCCTGCCTGATGACAGAAAGTTAAAGAGGATGCTGGATGGATGGGTGGGATCTTTAATAATACTAAGGGCCCTACGTACACAGCGCTCCTGATAAATGTCCCCGATGGATGGTCAGGAGACACCTATGATCCTCTCAACTGTTCTCACAGTTCATTGTAGGGCCTTCAGGTCCGAAGCTGGACTGCTCCCATATCAGATGAAGATGCAGCTTGTCAGGATGCTCTCAATGGTTGAGGTGGGTGGTGATGGAATCCTTGCTTCAATCTTCTCAGGAAGTGGAGGTGCTGCTGCGCCGCCTTGTTCAGGGAGGTGATATTAAGGGAGCAGGTGAGGTGTCTGTGATGTGAACTCCCAAGATATCTACAGAGGAGCCGTGTATTCGCGAGGGGGTTGGCTTGTCTGAACCTTCCTGAAGTCCACAATGATTTCCACGGTCTTCCCCATGTTCAGGCTCAGGTTGTTTTCTCGCACTAATCCACCAGCCACTCCACTTCCTCTCTATACTCCATCTCATCATCGTTGTTGATGAGGCCAGCCATTGTTGTGTCATCCGCAAACTTGATGACACGGTTTGAGCTGGATCCTGCGACACAGTCGTGCGTCAGCGGTGTGAACGCCAACCAGCTGAGCAATCAGCCTTGGGGAGCGTCAGTGCTCAGCGTAATGGGACAAGAGACGCTGCTGCCGACATGGACTGACTGTGGCCTTACTGTTACGAAGAGGCTAACAGGCTTTCATCCAGGATCTCTCAGTATTTAGCAGCATTCATCTTCCCATCCAGTCCCTACTGCCAGAAATCATCCCCATAGCACGATGCTCCCTCCACCATACTTTACAGAAGAGATGGTGTTACCTGGCTGATGTGCAGTATTAGATTTACGCTACACATACCACTTAGTATTGAGGCCAAAAAGTCCACTTTAGTCTGATCTGACCACAAGACCTTCTTCCATATCTTCTAGGTGATGTTTTGCAAAGTTTTTACAGGCAAGGATATGCTTTTGTTTTAGCCAGTGCTTCTTCCTTGCCACTCTTCTACAAATACCCTTTTTGTGCAAGGCCTTAGAGATTGTGGAGCCATGAACATTACCTCCAGTTACAGCCACTGACTTCTGCATCTTACTCAGAGAAACTTGGTGTCACAGTAGCTTCTCTTACAAGTGCCATTCTTCTCCGGTGACTACGTTTAGAGGGGCAGCCTGACCTAGGCAGTGTGGCTGTGGTTTCATATTTTTTCTACTTTTTCCTGATGGACTGCATTGAGCTCTGAGGTATGTTTAGTGCCTTTGAGATGGTCTTGTACCCATCCCTAGATTTGTGCTTCTGGATGATCATTTCTCTGACTTGTCTTGAATGCTCTTTTGGCTTCATTTTGGTTTGGTCTGTTGAAATTCTACCTTACTGTTGGACCATATAAAGACGGGGTGTTTATTCTTACGCATGCATATAAAACAAGTGATCTTCCAATTTTCTACATCAACAAGTTGGGTAAGTTGGTAAGGCAATATACAGTAATGCACCTGATAAATGTTAGATAATGTGAAGGTAAAATCAAAGGGTTTCTACAAGTATATTAAGAGTAAAAGGATATTAAAGGACAAAATAGGTCCCTTAGAAGATCAAAGTGGTCATCTATGTGTGGAGCCTCACGAGATGGGGGAGATCTTAAACAATTTTTTTGCATCAGTATTTACTCAGGAGACTGGCATAGCATATATGGGAGGAGGGGAAACAAGCAGTAGTGTCATGGAACATATAGAGATTAAAGAGGAAGAGGTGCTTGCTGCCTTACAGCGAATAAAGGTAGATAAATCCCCCAGGCCTGACATGATATTTCCTCGGACCTTGAGAGAGACTAGTGTAGAAATTGCAGGGGCCCTGGCCGAAATATTTAAAATGTCCTTAGCCACGGGTATTGTGCCGGAGGATTGGAGGGTAGCTCATGTTGTTCCTTTGTTTAAAAAAGGCTCCAAAAATAAACCAGGTAATTACAGGCCGGTGAGCCTGACATCAGTGGTAGATAAGTTATTGGAAGGTGTTCTGAGAGATCGGATATACAAGTATTTGGACAGCCAATGGCTGATTAAGGATAGTCAGCATGGCTTTGTGTGTGGTAGATTGTGTTTAACAAATCTTGTAGAGTTTTTTGAGGAGGTTACCAAGAAAGTAGACGAAGAAAAGGCTGTAGATGTTGTCTACATGGACCTTAGTAAGGCCTTTGACAAGGTCCCGCATGGGAAGTTAGTTCAGAAGGTTCAGACACTGGGTATCCATGGAGAGGTTGTAAACTGGATTCGAAATTGGCTGTGTGGGAGAAGACAGAGAGTGGTAGTGGATAATTGCTTCTCAGACTGGAGGCCTGTGACTAGTGGTGTGCCTCAGGGATCTGTGCTGGGACCATTGTTGTTTGTTGTCTATATCAATTATCTAGATAATAATGTAAATTGGATCAGCAAGTTTGCTGATGACACTAAGATTGGAGGGGTTGTGGACAGCAAGAAAGGTTTTCGATGCTTGCAGAGGGATCTGGACCAACTGGAAAAATGGGCCAGAAAATGGCAGATGGAATTTAATGCAGACAAGTATGAAGTGTTGTATTTTGGAAGGACAAATCAAGGTAGGACATACACAGTAAATGGTAGGGCACTGAGGAGTGCGGAGGAACGAAGAGATCTGGGAGTTCAGATACATAATTCCCTGAAAGTGGTGTCACAGGTAGACAGGGTTGTAAAGAAGGCTTTTGGCATCCTGGCATTCATAAATCAAAGTATTGATTATAGGAGTTGGGATGTTATAGGGAGGTTGTTTAAGACATTGGTGAGGCCAAATTTGGAGTATTGTGTACAGTTCTGGTCACCTAACTATAGGAAGGATGTCAATAAGATTGAAAGAGTACTGAGAAGATTTACTAGGATGTTGCCGGGTCTTCAGGAGTTGAGTTATAGGGAAAGGTTGAACAGGTTAAGACTTTATTCCTTGGAGCGTAGAAGTATGAGGGGAGATTTGATAGAGGTTTACAAAATTATGAGGGTTATAGACAGAGTAAATGGGAATAGGCTCTTTCCACTTAGATTAGGAGAGATAAATACAAGAGGATATGGTTTTAGGGTGAAAGGGGAAAGGTTTAGGGGGAACATTAGGGGGAACTTCACTCAGAGAGTGGTGGGAGTGTGGAACAAGCTGCCACCTGACGTGGTAAATGCATGCTCACTCTAGATGCATGGATGAGAGAGGTCTGGAGGGTTATGGACTGGATGCAGGTCAATGAGACTAGCGGAATAATATTCCGGCCCAGACTAGAAGGGCCGAATGGCCTGTTTTCTGTGCTGTAGTGCTCTATGGTTCTATAGTAATTACAAAGAGGATAAATACCTTTTCAGCCTCAGAATTTTGGTTTTTAATTTTTAATGAATTGTTGACAGGCTTTGGAGAATTTTTCTTTTGATTTGACATGCTGCATGATGTTTTGTAGATTAACTCAAGAAAATCCCACCAGTATATTTTAAATTTAGAAAATGAAGCAGTAAAATGTGAAAATAGTTGTGGGGGTTGAATCCTTTTCCAAGGCACTGGATTTCTTGTCATTTATAAGTATATTTTATGTATCGCACTGTACTGCTGCCAGAAAACAACGAACTTCACAACATATGTCAGTGATCTAAAACCCTGATTCTGATTCTGTTTATCGGCACCTAGAGCAAAACAGGCAAAGTCTAGGCAGGTGCACCCAGTCTGTAGCTCCTCCTGCCTAATATGATCTGGCTCACAATTCCTGGGTGACAATAAAGAGCAGCCTGGAATGATAGATCATCCACTCTTTTCAACTGCTACCGTACTCATCGTAAGAGAGAGGCGAGTTGAAATGCAATATAATATTGCTTTAGTTTAAGAATTTTTGACATAGATTCAGTTCTTTTGAAGTATCTTTAACTAGATTTGAAACACACCGAGTGATGTTAGGGCTATTTAATTCATTCAGTCAATCTACATTGATATATCCCATTACACACTGAACAGGTATGTGGATGGGAAAGGTTTAGAGCAGCCATTCCCAACATTTATTTTATGTCATGGACCCCTGACATTAACTGAGGGGTCTATGGACCCCAGGTTAGGAACCCCTGTTGTAGAGGGTCATGAGTCAAATATAGGCAACTGAGACTGGCTCAGAAAAGCAACTTGATTGGCAAGGACATATTGGGCTGAATGGCCTGTTTCCATTCTGAGAGTTACAAAAATAATTCCAGGATTTGACAACTTGCCATATGAAGTGTATTTGATGGCTCTGGGCCTGTATTCGTTAGAATTCAGAAGAATAAGAGATGACCTAATTGAAACTTATCAAATGGTGAAAGGCCTTGATAGAGTGGATGTGGAGAGGATGTTTCCTATGGTGAGAGAGTCTAAGACCAGAGGACACAGCCTCAGAAAAGAGGGGTTCCCTTTTAGAACAGAAATGAAGAATTTCTTTGGCCAGACAGTAGTCATTGCCACAGGCAGCTGTGGAGGCCAAGTTATTGACTTTTCATCAACGTAGCTAGGTTAGGACATCCATGACGTAACTTGTATTTAATCGAACCTCACACTTTATTGTCTCTGCATAAACAACAACGTGGTTATGTTGATTCCAGGTCAACAATTTAGAACATGAATTCCACTGTTCCCTCTGTACCAATACTCACTCAGGCAACTTGTCCAATTTATATACTGGAAAAGGGGATCTCCATTGGCCAGATGATTGACCTTTTCTTTGCCAAGCCCCTGGTATGGGGGTTCTTCCTTGCGATGGTGGGTCTCTAGAGAGAGTTACCTCTGACAGCACAATCAAAGTGTCCACTTTTATACTCATTCCTTACCAATTCAAATCTCCATTTTATTGGCTCTGCTCCAGGCTAACATCCATTTATTGCCCCCTCCCTAGCAAGTGACAATTGGCAATACAGTATATGGTTCTTTGTTCCCTTCAGTAACCAAATGGCCTAATTCTGTTCCTATATCTTATGGTATATCTCTGAAATCTTGTAAAGACCTACTGATGCAATCTGAGAGAAATTAGGATTGGTAATGTATCCGAGTGTCAAAATCAGCATGGTGAATTTAGTGTTCAGATACAAGAGATTCTGCAGATGCTGGAAATCTTGGGGAAAAAAACAAAATGCTGGAGAAACTCAGCAGATTAAGTAGCGTCTATGGAGGTAAATAAACAGTCAATATTTTAGGCCAAGACCTCTTGGTGTTGGCTGCAGAACACTGACTTCAGTGAAACTGGTAATCCATTGGGAGTGGGTAAAAAGGAAATCTATCAAAATTCTTATAGAATGAAAATAGAAATTGATTCAAATGTTTATTTTCTGCTGGCAGATGCAGATAAAGCCACTGTACAAATCCAGCAAGGACCTCTCTGCATTGATTGGTATGTGTAGTTCCCTGGAATGTAGGGAAAGCTGGTGTTGCTACAGCCTTGAGCGGATGATTCTTAGCTTTAATCTTAAAATGATTATCTGGCGTGAATTCTATAAACCAATACTTTTCTCATCAAATCTTCCATCCCTTATGTATAACAGAATAACAATGTCAGATGATTTGTTTCACATTGAGGAACTCTTGACTCTGTTAGGACAGTAATCCAGATCTTGAAAATGGAGTGAATAACAAAAAAAATAAGGCATCTGCATACTTAAATACTTTGTTTAACTGGGTACCTCAAAACTGGAATCTCGATGTCTCTCTCAGTCATTTATAACAGAGCAGTCCGTTTGAATGATGAATCTGCCATTAAGTTTACATTCCCACCCTGTATCATTGGTACACAGCATTATCTATAGGATGCCCTGTATAAATCTGTACAATTTAGTTGGTGATATTTCTTAGTTTTACAATAGTTACTGCACAAAAATAGCTATAAGGTGGCTACCAAGCGAAAATTGGTACAGATATAGATAATCCTAATCAAAATTGTGAAGTTACTACAACCTTGAAGAATATTTTGACTTCTCGTGTGACTCCTAGGAAGTGATGATGTTGTGTTTAATATAATTTTTCTCACAATGTATGGAGTTTGTAAAGATAACCTTTATTCATAAAAAATTCAAATGTGTAAAATGACAATATTTTCACCACATCACATTTCAATTACTTAGCATGAGATCAATTATCATTGACATGCAACATTTAAGCAGGGAGTTTTAACACCATTTCTATTGTCTGGAGGGTGGGGGAGTTACTGTCATTCTTCCCCAACCCCCCCGGACTGCACCTAGATTCAGTCTGTCTCTCAGCAGGTAGTTCACAACACAGGGTGTGCAGTGCAATCATTATGGGTCTTTCCTTGCATTTGTTGTGATATCAAATAAATGCAGTGGATTCCAGTTAATTGGAACATCAGTTAATCAGGGCAGCTGCTTATTTGGGACAAATCTTAAAGAACAAAATCTAATTGAGAAAATAGCCAGGATTCCCTTTGTTTATTTGGGACACTATGTCGCTTAATTGAGCCAGAAGACTGTTGCTGAACAGTTTCTAACTAGTGTCAGATGTGTGCACTTCATTGTGGTCATTAGACACTGCATCACGCTTCGAGCAAACAGTTTTTAAATGGTGTTATTTGTGTGTGTTTTTTTGTCACTGATAGTTGGCAAGTAATAAGCAGTAAGACATTTCTGAACCGTTTTGCTTACTGCAGTTTCAAGCATTCATGCTTGGAAATGCCAGAGCTGGTCGGGAGTGAAAATGAAGTTATTACAATACTTCAACAAGAACTACAAAGAATTTGAAGGTATCAATGATCATCTAGAATATTACAATGAAGAGTCAGAGGATGCAATCATCAAAAGCATTGTATGAAAGCAGGTCCTTATCTGTACTAGGTGTCTGTGCTAATTTTGTTCATTTACAGTCAGTCGAAAGAATATGGCAGGATACACTGGATGAATTCCTCCATCGATAACTATTGGAAGTTAATACAGAGTTCTACAGTATTGTAATAGTATCGATAGTGTTCTAATTTGTTCCATATTTCAATTAAATACATAATTGTTACTCAGTTAAACAGTAGTTTGTCCTTTTTTATGTACTTTTTTAACAATTTCCATGAAACTTTGGCTTTCTAGCAACCGCTTATTGGTCCCGATGTGTCCCAATTAACCGGAACCCTCTGTACATTGTATTTACATTGGGTGAATGTGGCTCATGTTTCATGTACCCAGGAAGTATTTGAGTCTGTTAGGCAAAACCCAGCCTCACAGTGTTCAGTGGCTGCAAAGTCCGAGAGTGTGGTCTTTCCCCACAGAACCTTTGTAGTGGCTGCACTGAGTTTCAGTGCATTACTAGGCAGGCATCCCTGCACTTTGAAATGTGCCAGTCAGCAACATCCACGTACGGACAGATCCTTACACTGGATGTCCAAACTTCCAGCAGACCTGAGTGCATTTTTCACCAAATTGATGACCTGCAGTTGATGTTGGTCTCAATATGTGTCCTTGGATGCACGGGTACACCATTACACCAGTGTACTTATCCTAGTGTGAAATGAACACAAAGAATGCCTTTGGACAAGCAATCCCTTTTATGGTAAGAGGAGAGATGATGGGCAGTGAATAACTGACAATCTGAGGAGGCACCTTGATGAAATGATTGGCCTTTAAATAAAATGTTTTTGTTTCAGGTGTGTACCAGCCTGAACCATTGGGGGATTTCTGGTGGGCCCTTCTTGCTACTGGACTTCTGTTCTTCTACCATTTCACCTTTTTGCAGATCCTCGGATTGGTGAGTAGAACAAAAGAAAGTGGTCTAGTCCACAACAAGATGTATGGTTTCAGCACAACTTATTCCTGCATTGTCACCTATGAAATTCCACTAGGGCCCAACTAAAACACAGAATTCGTCTAGACACAAGAGGTATGTCAGATACTGGCAATCTTGAACAACACACATAAATTCTGGAGGAATTCAGTAAGTCAGCCAACTTCTATGGAGGGGAGTAAATAGTCGATGTTTTGGATTGGGACCCTGGGTCTGGGTCCAGCATTTTGTGTGAGTTCATATAGGTTTGGATTACATTTCCTTCCTTCCTAGTCTCCTTCAAAGATCAAAGACTGAGGAATTATTAACAAAATAATAAAATGCTGGGAGCCATGCAGCAGGTCCAGCTGTGCCATTGAGGGGACAAACACAGCCAACAGTGCTGAATGAGGATCCTTCGTCAGAACTAGAAAAGTGAGAAACCGAGCTTGTTGAGCTGCAGAGAGAGAGAGTGGGAAAGAGTGCAGAGAACAGAGGGTATACCTGTGATAGGGTGCAGATCAAAGCTGCCAAGCTGACCTTCAAATGATCAGCAGGAGAGAGAAAGGAAAATAGAATCAGAATCTGGTTTATTATCACTGGCATGTGTTGTGAAATTTGTTAACTTAGCAGCAGCAGTTCAATGCAATACATAATCTAGAAGAAAAAAATGAAAATAATAAGTAAATCGATTACAGTATACATATATTGAATAGATTAAAATCGTGCAAAAAACAGAAATAATATATGTATATTTAAAAAGTGAGGTATTGTTCACGGGTTCAATGTCCATTTAGGAATTGGATAGCAGAGGAGAAGAAGCTGTTCCTGAATCACTGAGTGTATGCCTTCAGGCTTCTGTACCTCCTGCCTGATGGTAACAGGGAGAAAAGGGCATGCCCTGGGTGCTGAAGGTCCTTAACATTGGATGCTGCCTTTCTGAGACACTGCTCCTTGAAGATGTCCTGGGGACTTTGTAGGCTAGTACCCAAGATGGAGACAACTAAATTCACAACCCCCTGCAGCTTCTTTGGGTCCGGTGCAGGAGCCGCCCCCCCCCCCCCCCAATACCAGACAGTGATGCAGCCTGTCAGAAAGCTCTCCACGGTACATCTATGGAGCAAGTTGAAATGAAGGTACATTCACATCTATGGAGAGGAGCAAAGGAGGGTTAACTGAACTGTTTAGACCAGGCGTTACCAACCTGGGGTCCACAGACCTTTTGCTTAATGGTATTGGTCCATATCATTAAAGATGTTGTGAACCTCTGGCTTAGACCATAAAACATAGGAGTAGAATGAGGCCATTCAGCCCATCGAGTCTACTCTGCCATTCCATCATTATTCTGAAGGCACCCAGGTGCAAGCATATATCTGTTGAACACATACACCATTGAGTGCAGTTTTGATCACTCTTTTGCAGGAAAGATGTTATTAAACTCGAAAGAATGCAGAAAAGATTTACCAGGATGTTGCCTGAACTTGGGGGCCTGAATTACAAGGAGCGGTTATGTAGACTAGCAATTTGTTTCCTGGAGCATGGGAGAGTGAGGGACCTGACAGAGGTATATGAGGTCATGAGAGGCAAAGAAGGGTGAAAGTACATAGTAGTTTTTCCCCAGGAAAGGGGTGGGGAAAAAAAAACGAATGACATACTGTAGGATTAAGATTAGCGGCAAGCACAGCTTTTTCAAGTAAAGGGCGGCGTATATTTGAAATGAGCGGCTAGAAGTCATGGTTGAGACAGGCATATTAAAGATTAATTACACGTAAATCAAAACGTGCCGTGAAATATGTTGTTTGCGTCAATGACCAACATAGTCCGAATACGTGCCCACTAGTGTTACCATGCTTCCAGTGCCAATACAGCCTGCTCACGACTTACTAACTTTAACCCGTACATCTTTGGAATGTGGGTGGAAACCGGAGACCTAGAGGAAACCCATACTGTCACGGGGAGAATATACAAGCTCCTTACAGACAGAAATTGAACCCTGATCGCTGGTGCTATAAAGCATTACACCAACTGCTACATTACTGTCCTGCCACATTATGGGCAATATTTAAAAGCCATCTAGGTGAGTGCAGAGGGGCCCCCTTGGTTAATGATGGGGGTCCGTGGCATATAAAAGATTGGGGAACCCATGGTGTAGGGGGTTATTGGCCAGACTCCCGCAGTTAGAACGAGGTCACCCCATTGCTATGGATAAGTTGGCCTGAAGGGGCCAGTGTAGATACTGTGTGACTCAATAACTCTATGACCTTTGCTTTATCTGTTCTCCCAATTATACATTCTAGTTGTATCTATGATCAGTTTCTGTACACTGTATTAAAGATCCTACAGTTAATCAATTGTCTCACCATCATGCTCAATTGCTTGATCTCATATTATCGAAATTTAAATTGGGAGCTGCTTTGATAGGTGCCCCACCTTTCACATATAACAGTGTAATTTGAGAGTGAACGTACAGCAAAACGTTGCCTGGGATCAGTGCCTTTTGATGAAATGTTCCAAAATAATCCTGTCATGTCAAAAGCAAATGGTGTTGTTCGTGCTGAAACAATTTGAGGTTTGTGGTTGTCCTCACTAGTTCATTCTCTGTTTCATACGTGGGGATTTTCTCCATGCTGTGGTATCATAGACAGGCCCAGTCCAACGACTGAGTATCAGTTTCTTTCTCTCAGATGCAGCTTGTCATGTAATGTTAGAAGCTCTTTGGCAGTTTAGGGGACCATGGTTGTTGATCAAAGCTTGACTCTGAGAAATATCAGGCCATTTAATCAGAGGGCATCAAAACCAAGTCCAAGGCATTTTCTGATTAGTTGCCAGATGGCATTAAGATCAAGATGTAGATGGTTTTATTACTTTGTTCTTCCCTGCTGCAGAATATTGCCGGTTTTTTTTTCCGTATTTCTGTCCAAATTTCTTGTCTGGAAAATTAAAATCCATAGTCTTAAAATAACTGTCCTTGAGGATTTAGCTGAATTTATGCACTTGTTGTCCGTTGCCCTCCCAGCAGCAATATATTATTTGATTAATCATTCTGCAATCACTGCAGTGGAGTCACCACTGTGTCGATCTGCAGCCAGAAATTAGCTCAGAAATAATTTACTACGAAGAAGGATAGGTTTTCAGCACAACTGATAATTCCCCAGGGTAGTTTCCACTTACAAGAAGGTCAGGCTGAACCAAGCTTTCTTGGACTGCACACGCTATAGTGATAAATGGAGTCAGCTTGAGCAGGTGTTTCATGCCATGGAGCTATACCATTAACCAAAGGGTCTGTGGGCCCCAGGTTGGGAACCCCTGCTAGAAAGGTCTACTCACAAATCAGGAGGCATTGGGGCTGGGGGGTGGGGGAGAAGGGAGTGGGAGGCCAAGAGGAATAATTATGATGAAGGGTGATACAGTATGTGAATTCTGATTGTGAAATGGGACAGAAGGAAAGCAGTTAAGGAAAAGATGGGACAACGATAGAAGGAGGTGAAAGGGATCCTGAGATAAAATAAAGAAATTGAGCACGATATTGTTTATTCTACATGTTCTGAACCTTGCTAATAGGATACCAGCTTCATAACTCGTTTTTCCTCAAAATACACGAGGGGTGCACACAGTACCAAGTACTTGGCACAGTGGATTGCATTGCCAACCTGTTGCTTCAGCAGCTTGGAATGATCATGATCCTGAGTGCTGTCCGAGTCGGGTGTGCACATTCTCCCTGTGCCTGGTTGGGTATCCTCTGGTATCCTCCCTTACCCTGTTACGTACCCCATAACTGGGTTGCCAAACCAGCAGAAATGGACCACTAGTTGGAGTCTGGATTACTAGAAACTAATAAAGTTTTATTAAAGAAATAAGTAATACAGTACTCTAATTGTAAGGATATAAATGCAACAGGTTAGCAATGATAAAACACACATGTACACAGAACTAGGGTAATAGGAATCAACCAAGCTCTATCGCAGTCTAGGGGTAAAATGATCAGTCTTAAGTGACGCAGAGTTCAGTTCAGCTTAGTGCAGTTCGCAGTAATCGCTGTTGTGCCGTTGGGAAGGGAGAGAGAGAGAGAGAGAGAGAGATGCAAATTTGATTCAGGCAGACCTTTGATGTTCTTCGCAGTTGGTTTCGGGCGGACCCTTTTATGTCTTCTATCCTGCTGTGGTCACCGACTGTGACCCCTCCGTTCCGGATACGACTGTTCTTCCGCGGTGAACCTGGCACCCAGGCGAGGGCGGACACACACACCAGGTTCCCACTGATCGTACCTTTGCACCCTGTGCGTCTATGGTTGGTTCCTGCAAACCAGACCTCCAAACTCCCACCAACTTGTGGGGGCACACTGCTCTTCCAGGGTCTCGTAATCTCGTGGTGTCATGCCTTAGCGAACCTGTTCTTTTTATCCCCCTGCTGGGGTATCGCCTGTACATCAAACCTCAAACAGTTCAGGTTCAAAGCAACCGGTCTGTCAATATTCTGAATTGTGTTTCTTTTCCATTATCTCTCTCTCGTCTCTCATTAACATTTTGAACGTTTCTCCATTGTCTCCCTTATCTCTCTCATTAGCATCAATCGTCTGATAACTTGGTTTGTCGTCACAACCACAAAGACTGGGGTGGCACGGTAGTGTAGTGGTTAGCACAACGCTTTACAGTGCAGGTGACCCTAGTTCAGTTCCCGCCGCTGCCTGTAAGGAATTTGATCATTCCCGTGTGGGTTTCCTCCGGGTACCGCCATTTCCTCCCTTAGTCCAAAAACATACTGGTTGGTCTTTAACTGGCCATTGTAAGATGTCCTGTTATTAGGCTCAGATTAAATCGGGGAATTGCTGGCTGACGTGGCTTGAAGGGCCTACATCTTCAAGAAATATAAAATGAAATCTCTTATTAAATAGAGAAGTTTTGATTAGATAGTAAACAATAAATTTCATGACACATGTCTGTGATAATATATTTGATTTGGAATTCTGAGCATGAAGAGGGCACTGTTTCTAGGCTGAAGGGAGATTTTCACTGATAATTAAACTCTAATTCATTTCGACCTATTTAGATGTCACACTCACACAAGAACCTGAAAAGATGCTTAAAATATTGGCCGCTTGCCAGACGTTACAACCGTGTGTAAAATTCCTCTCTACTTATAAGCAAAGTTACAGAAGATAAATGTGTCTTTCTGCATACTTAAATAAGATCTCTTAGTCCTTGCTAATTAATTCTTTGCATGCAGGTGTTTATAAAGTTCCTGTATGGAATACTGCTCACAGTATTTCCTCTCCCTGATGTCCGTGTAGACCTACTGTTAGACTTTTGTGTTCAGCAGTTTAAGCCAGATAATAATGTCAGGTATAATTGTACTACTGTAGTGCCTCTTTTTTTATTTGTGAATCAGGTATTGAATCATTTTATGTTCCATGGTAAAACTAGGCTGTCCACAGTTGCACACAGGGGAGCTTTAGGCTTGATGTAGTTTAGAGTTGTCTACTAGCTTCTCCAGAGATCAAATCCTTTACAATGGGATTTACCAGATAGTTGAAACTTTTGTGAAGAAAGTTCAGCTCTCCAGTCTCATCATAAAATATAACAAGGCCTTTTTAGCTGTGTCTAAGATCAATCTAACCCTTTCCTAATACATAGCCCTCCATTTTTTTTTCTATGATCCATGTGCTTATCAAAGAGTTTCTTAAACATTCCTAATGTATCTGCTTCTACTGCCACCCTTGGTAGGACATTGTATTAGCCACTTTCCACTTTGGGAAAAATCTGCAGCTAGCAACTCAATCTATACCTCTTATCATCTTGTACACTTCTTCATCCTCTTCTCTCTCTCTTCTCTCATCCTCCTTTGCTTGAAAGAGAAAAACCCAAACTTGCTCCATAAGGCATGAAATTCACTGGACTGAAATTGCAATGGGTGTTAAGTTCAAAGTAACGTCATATACTACCTTGATATTCATTTTCTTGGAGTCATTTATGGAAAAAAAAGGAAACACAACAATATTTACTGAAATCTATACATAAACAGGCAAAGTTTGATTGAACACCCCCCCCCATACACAGAAGAAAGTGAAAATACTGAGAACATGAGTTGTAAAGAATCCCTAAAAGTGAGTCTGAGGGTGATAGAATCAATTCAGAGAGGTGGTGAGGGAAGTTATCTACACCAGTTCCTGACCCTGGTGGTCTAGAACTTAAAGCTACTCTACCCGCTGCACAATGGAAGCGGTGCGAAGAGGACATGGCCTGGACAGTGGTGGTGTTTGGTGACGGATGCTGCTTTCTTGTGGCATTGCTCCACGTAAGTGTAGTCGGAGGTGGAGAGGGTTTTGCCTGTGATGAACTGGGCTTTCTGTGGCCTTTTCCATTCCTGAGCATAAGTGTTTCCATACTGGGCTGTAATGCAATCAGCAAGCATACTCTCCATCATGCATCCATAGATATCTGTCAAAAGTGCTTCCGAAACCGAGCACGAGTAATGTTCTTACACCCCCATCCCCCATCCTTTTGACCCAAAGGCACACATGATTTCTACTCAGAATCCCCTGCTATCTGTAAGGAGTTTGTACATACTCCCTGTGACTGTGTGGGTTTCCTCTGGGTGCTCTGGTTTACTCCCACAGTCAGTTGGTGGGTTAATTGGTTGTTGTGAATTGACCTGTGATTCGGCTGGGGTTAAAACATGGCTTGCTGGGCAGCTTGACTTGAAGGGCTGGAAGGGCCCACTCTACAACGTATCTCAATAAATAAACCAATAAAAAGCTGCTTGGGGAAACTTCCTTCAATCTATTTCCTGTAGACACTGTTCACACGCTCACAGCATTCGCTCGGTGCATCAACAATTTCCAGGGTTGGATTTTTAGATTTCATCTGTGCTTTCTACTACATTTCCCTAAGTCAGTTTCATGGAATTCAGTTAACTGAATTTTGGAGCTATTTTGTACACTTAATATATGCCACCAAGAATGATGACCAGAAGGTATCCAGCTCACACAACAGAGCATCCTGTTGTTTTGTACACAGTCCCATTGTATGTGTAGTCTAAATGTTATGTGTGTTAACACCTGAAATGACAGTGGTGACTCAGGAAACACTGTAGAACAACAGAGGGGCCTTGGTGAATGAGACCAAGGACCTCTGGTGGTTATGGTGCAGGTGGTGAAGAAAGCATGTGGGATTCTTGCCTTCATTATCTGAAGGTAAATATCACACCCTACTTACCTTTAGCTAACAGGGAGACTGTGTTACAACAACAGTTATCTGAGGTAGTGTGAACCATTCTGTTGCCACAGAGGTAACAGGAAGGATGTAATTATACTGGAAAGGGCAGAGATGGGATTCACCACAATATTCCCTGGGATGGTGCACCTCAGTTATGAGGAGAGACTAGATTTGCTAAAGACCAGAGGAGGTTGCTGGGCAACCTGGTAAAAACAAATGAAACTTGGAGGAACTTAGACAGGATAGCCTAGATATCTTAAAACCAGAAGGCGTAAGTTTGAGGTAGAGGGTAAGAAGTTTCGGAGGGGATCTGAAGGGCATTTTTCCTCCACCCAGAGACTGAGTGGAACGAGAAACCTGTGGAAGCAGATACTCTCAAAGCATCTTGACAGGAACGTAAATCGCCAAGGCCTATAAGACTGTGGACCAAGTACTGGTAAATGTGATCAGTATTGATGAACGATTGGTGTTTGGCATGGACAAGGTGGATCGAAGGCCTGGTTCTGTGCTATGTGACTTCTGACATTATGACTATGATTCAGATTTGGCTTCAACTTACTAAACGAATGAGGCAATTGAATGATAGCTTAGACATTTAGAACACTAACATTTTATTTTTCAGTTTCTTTGTCATGAAAGGAAGTAGCTGAGAACACAGTAGAAGCTATAACCGTAATTTAAAGAACTTTGGAAGATTGGAAAACTAAAGCTGCAGGGGGATGGGAACCGAAACATCAGAACAGGTTGTGGAGACAGATGTTGTTAAGTCAGGAATCAAAAGGTTGAGCATGGCGGGACTTGTGTTCTGAACTGCATGTATTTCAAGCAAGCAGTATTGTAAGAAAGACGGATGAGCTTAGGGCAGGGATCAGCACGTGGAATTGTTCCATTGTAGCTGTTAGTGAGTCATGGTTGTAGGAGGAGCTGAATGACAGCTCAATATTCCAAGGTTCCATTGTTTTAGACATAGTGCAGGAGGGATAAAAGGGAGGGGGGAAAATGTCACAGCAGTGCTCAGGCAGGTCAGACTGGAGAGCTCATCTAGTGAAGATTTATGGGTAGAGAGGTATGACCATGTTAATGGAACCATATTATAAACCATCCAATTAGTCCTCAGGAGTTAGAGAAACAAATTTGTAGAGAGATCATAGACTGAAAAAAGATCTAGACATGCCCAGACATCACCCCTGTAGAAGATGGCAGAGTTTGTCATCAAAATGACAGTTATAATCGATACCTGGCCCGGCTTGAAGCCCGAGAACAACTTATTAGATCATAGACTGTTATAAGAAACGTAAGATTGTGATGGTAGGTGATTTCAGTTTCCCACGTATTGAGTGGGACTCCCTGTAGAAAGAGGAGCTGGATGGGAAAGAGTCTGTCAAATATGGAATGTGTTCAGGAAAGTTTCCTTAATAAGAGCATAGAGGTCCCAACTAGATCTCCTATTAGGGAATGAAACAGGGCAGGTGACAGAGGTTTGTGTAGGGGACCACATTGCATCTAGGAATCATAATGCCATTAGTTTCAAAGTAATTATGGAAAAGGGTAGGTCTGGTCCCCAGGTTGAGATTCTGAATTGGAGAAAGGCCAAGTTTGATGATATCAGAAAGGATCTGGTAACTATTGATACAGGCTGTTTTCTGGCAAAAGTGTACTTAGTAAGTAGGAGGCCTTCAAAAGTGAAGTTTTGAGAGTATAGAATTTGTATGTTCCTGTCAGAATAAAAGGCAAGGATAAGTGGTTTAGCGAACCTTGGATTTCAAGAGCTTTTGAGGCCCCAGCTAAGAAAAAGAGGGAGGTGCATAGCAAGGTTAAGGGTGAAAGGTGAAATGTTTGAGGGGAATATGAGGAAGAACTTTACTCAGAAGGTGGTGAGAGTGTAGAACAAGCTGCTAGTACAGGTTATGGAAGTCGGTTTGATTTTTGGATTGAAAAAATCAAAGAGAAATTTGGATAGGTACATGGACAGGAGGGGTAGGGAGGGCTGTGGTCTAGGTGTGGGTTAATGGCACTAGGCAGATTAATTGTTTGGCAAGGACTAGATGGGCTGAAGGGCCTATTTCTGTGTTGTGTTCTATGACTCTATGGAAAAAGTCACATGGACTTCTGCTACTTAACCAAGTGTGAGAGGGAGACCCAGTTAGCCACAGAGGTGAATTGTAAGCGTATAGATTACAGAGAGAGATCAGTTTCTTGGCTTGCATCTCTCCTTCATCATATCAGGTGCTGGAAGGGAAAATATAGAATATCTTCTATATTTCCTGAGATGATTTTTGAATATTTGGTGGTATAATTTATAAATCATATTACCTTGTTTTATCAATTTCCTTGAATATTTACTAAGCTTGTCATGGTTCACACAGTACAGTACTGTACAGGTTGGAGCTTTTTATCTGCTTGTGTTTAGCACATTCCTTATTTATATGCTAAATAGAATATGGTTGCATCCTGCCTTTTAATCCAATGATGTGAAAAATCTTAGCAAGTTTCAAATAACAGCTGCCTGAAATATAAATTCTGCCTGCACTTTTTAATTTGTGTTACACTCTATTTCATCTGCCAGGGACATCGTAACAGATCTTGTACAGAATCAAATTACTTTCAAGTTACTGGTATATAGTATCCATTTTTCACAGAACAAGTTCTTTGGTGATACCCAGTTAATAGTGGTGTTGTTCAAGGGAATTCTAATAGCCAGGTTATAACCCTTTCTCAGAGGGTCTTTAAATCCGGCTATGGTCAATGACTAATGTCTCACCTGAAGCATGTCTCCAGTTACAACAGTGATTTCTATCGAGATTTATAGTGAACTCTGAAACCAGCTATAAAAAGTAAGTTTAAACAAATCATGAACACAAAAGATTCTGCAGGTGCTGGAAAGCTTGAGCAATGCACACAAAGTGCTGGGGGATCTCAGCCAATCAGGCAGCTTTGATGGAGGGGAATAAACAGTTGACATTTCGGGCCAAGACACATCACCAGCACGGGAAATAAAGGGGGGATAAAAGCCAGACTAAGAAGGTAGGGGGAGGGGAAGGAGTACAAACTCCGGGGTCAGAAACCAGAATAGGATAGGACCTCCAGTGTAGTAATTTCTGGATTGCTACATGTGCCACACACCAGTGAGGGTACATATAGGATGATTTGGCAGATGAATGCGTGGCTGAGGAACTGGTGCAGGGGGCAAGATTTCAGATTTCTGGATCATTGGGATCTCTTCTGGGGAAGGTATGACCAATATAAAAAGGACGGGTTACACTTGAACCTGAGGAGGACCAATATCCTTGTGAGCTGGTTTGCTGGAGCTGTTGGGGTGAGTTTAAACTAATATTATAGGGAGATGGGAAACTGAGTGGTAGGGCTGTGGATGGGGAAGTTGGTGTACAAGTAGATGCAGTGTGACTATGAGAAAGGATAGGCAGATGATAGGGCAAAATTTCAGTCAGTGGGATGAGTTGAAGTGTAACATGGGAGCAAAATCAAAAAGGGTGATGAATACAGGACTGGAGGTTTTGTATTTGAATGGATGTATAATAGGGAATGAGTTAGATGATCTTGTAGCACAGTGAGAGACTGGCAAGTATGACATTGTGAGCATCACTGGGTCATGGGAGCTTAACATCCAAGGATGCACATTGTATTGAAAGGACAGGCAGGTAGGCAGAGGGGGTGGAGTGGCTTTGATGTTTTAAAAAATGAAATGAAAGAAAGAAATGACATAGGATTGGAAGGTGTCGAATGCTTATGTGGAGAGTTAAGAAACTGCAAGGGTAAAACGACCCTGATGGGAGTTATACAGGCCTCCAAACGATAGCCAGAAAGAAGGGTACAATTTACAATGTCAGTTAGAAAACGCATGTAAAAAGGCCAATGTTATGATAGTTATAGGGAATTTCAATATGCAGACAGATTTGGAAAATCAAGCTGGTGCTGGATCCCAAGAGATGAAGTTTGTAGAATGCTTACAAGATTGTTCTTTAGAGCAGTTTGTGGTTGGACCCACTAGGAGAAAGACAGTTCTGGATTGGGTGATTAGGAAGCTTAAGGTAAAGGAGCCCTTAGGAGGCAGTGACCATAATCTGTTAGGATTCACCCTGCGGTTTGAGGGGGAGAAGCTAAGTTAGATGTATCAGTATTACAGTGGAGTAAAGGGAATTACAGAGGCATGGGAAAGCAACTGGCCAAAGTTGACTGGAGAAGGACACCAGCAGGGATAATGGCAGAACAGCAATGGCTGGAGTTTCTGGGGGTAATTCAGGAGGAACAAGATAGACACATCAGAGGGGAATAAGAATCTTAAAGGGAGGATGCAACCGTGGCTGACAAGGGAAGTCAAAGACAGCATAAAAGCAAAAGAGAGGGAAATAATACAGCAAAAATTAGCGTGAGGATTGGGAAGCTTTTAAAAATCAACAGAAGGCAACTAGAAAAGCCTTAAGGAGACACTAGTAGGATGCCAGAAATTCAAGAGTATCAGCAGGCAGAAGTGAGTGTCGTATTACAAAGCAGAAGGTGCTTGGGAAACTGAAGGGTCTGAAAGTAGATGGAGTCACCTGGGCCAGATGGACTACACCCCAGGGTACTGAAAGGGGTAGCTGAAGAGATTGCAGAGCCATTAGTAATGACCTTTAAAGAATCTCTAGATTCTGGAATAGTTCAAGAGAATTGGAAAACTCCGTATGTCACTTAACTCGTTAAAACAGGAGGGAGGCAGAATGCAGGAAATTATAAGTCAGTTAGCCTAACTTCAGTGGTTGAAAAGATGTTGGACTCTATTATTAAGACCTTAAGACCATAAGGTATAGGAGCAGAAGCAGTCCATTCGGCCCATCAAGTCTGCTGTGCCATTCAATCATAGGCTGATCCAATTCTTCCAGTCATCCTCACTCTCCTGCCTTCTCCCCATACCCTTTGATGCCCTGGATAATCAACAACCTATCTATCTCTGCCTTAAATACACCCAATGACTTGGCCTCCACAGCTGCTCATGGTAACAACTTCCACAGGTTTACCATCCTCTGAATAAAGTAATTTCTCTTCATCTCTGTTCTAAATGGACATTCTTCAATCCTGAAATTGTTCCCTCTTGTCCTAGACTCCGCTACCATGGGAAATAACTTTGCCATATCTAATCTTTTTAGGTCTCTTAACATTTGGAATGTTTCAATGATATCCCCCCCTCATTCTCCTGAACTCCAGGGAATACAGCCTAAGAGCTGCCAGATGTTTCCCATATGATAACCCTTTCATTCCTGGAATCATTCTCGTGAATCTTCTCTGAACCCTCTTTAATGTCAGTGTATCCTTTCTAAAATAAGGAGCCCAAAATTGCACACAATACTCCAAGTGTGGTCTCAAGAGTGCCTTTTAGAGCCTTAACATCATATCCCTGCTGTTCTATTCTATACCTCTAGAAATGAATGTCAACATCGCATTCGCCTTCTTCACCACCGACTCAACCTGGAGGTTAACCTTTAGAGTATCCTGCACAAGGACTCCCAAGTCCCTTTGCATCTCTGCATTTTGAGTTTTCTCCTCATCTAAATAATAGTCTGCTCGTTTATTTCTTCCACCAAAGTGCATGACAATACATTTTCCAAAATTGTATTTCATTTGCCACTTTGCCCATTCCCCTAAACTATCTAAGTCTCTCTGCAGGCTCTCTATTTCCTCAACACTATCTGCTCCTCCACCTATCATTGTATCATCGGCAAATTTAGCCACAAATCCATTAATCCCATAATCCAAATCATTGACATACATCTTAAAAAACGGCGGTCCCAACACCGAACCCTGTGGAGCTCCACTGGTAACCGGCAGCCAGCCAGAATAGGATCCCTTTATTCCCATTCTTTGTTTTCTGCCAAATAGTCAATGCTCCACCCATGCTAGTAACTGTAATTCTATGGGCTCTTATCTTGCTAGCCAGCCTCATGTGCGGCACCTTATCAAAGGCCTTCTGGAAATCCAAGTACACCACATCTACTGCATCTACTTTGTCTACTCTGCTTGTAATTTTCTCAAAAAGTTGCAGTAGGTTTGTCGGGCAGGATTTTCCTTTCAAGAAATCATGCTGGGTTTGGCCTACCTTGTGATGTGCCTCCAGGTACTCCGTAATCTCATCCTTAACAATCAATTCCAACAACTTCCCAACCACTGATGTCAGGCTAACAGGTCTATAGTTTCCTTTCTGCTGCCTCCCACCCTTCTTAAATAGCAGAGTAACATTTGCAATTTCCCAGCCATCCAGTACAATGCCAGAATCTATTGATTCTTGAAAGACCATTGTTAATGCCTCCGCAATCTCTCCAGCTACTTCCTTCAGAACCCGACAGTGCATTCCATCAGGTCCAGGAGATTTATCCACCCTCAGACCATTATGCTTTCTGAGCACGTTCTCAGTCCTAATTTTCACTGCGCATACTTCACTTCCCTGACACTCTTGAATGTCCAATATACTGCAGATGTCTTCCACTATGAAGACTGATGCAAAATACGCATTCAGTTCCTCTGCCATCTCTGCATCTCTCATTACAGTATCTCCAGCATCATTTTCTATTGGTCCTATATTTACCCTCAATGCTCTTTGACCCTTTATATACTTAAAAAAGCTTTTAGTATCTTCTTTGCTATTAGTCACCAGCTCCTTTCATAATTCTTCTTTTCCATCCTAATGACCTTCTTAGTTCCCTTCTGAAAGTTGTTAAAAGCTTCCCACTAGCTTCGGCTTTCTTGTAAGCCCTCTCTTTTGCTTTTACTTTGGCTCTGGCTTCACTTGTCAGCCACGGTAGTGTCCTTCTTCCATTCAAAAATTTCTTCTTATTTGGAATATATCTGTCTTGCACTTCCCTCATTTTTCACAGAAACTCCAGCCATTGCTCCTCTGCTATCCTTCCTGCTAGTGTCTCTTTCCAGTCAACCTTGGCCAGTTCCCCTCTCATGCCATTGTTATTTCCTTTATTCCACTGAAACACCGACACATTGGAATTTAGTTTCTCCTCCTCAAATTTCAAAGTTCTAAAAAGCCATCCCTTAGAGATTCTACAAATTCTCTCTCTTGAGGTCTAGTACTGGCCTGGTTTTCCCAATCCACTTTCCTGTTAAAACCCCCAACAATTATCATGACATTGCCCTTCTGACATGCCTTTTCTATCTCCTGCTGTAATTTGTAATCCACATCCTGACTGCTGTTTGGAAGCTTGTATACAACTGTCATTAGGGTCCTTTTACACTTGCCATTTCTTAACTCAACCCATAGAGACTCTACCCCTTCCGATCTAATGTCATCCCTTTCTACTGATTTAATATTATTTCTTATACACAGGGCCACACCACCCCCTCTGCCTACTAACCTTTCTTTCCATTCAGCTCCCAATGGCAGCCATTTTTAGCCAAGTTTCAGAGATGGCCACAACGTCATACTTGCCAATCTGTAGCTAAATTTCAAGATTTTATTTCTTGTACTGCATGCATTCAAATATAACGCTTTCAGTCCAGTATTTGTTGCTTTCCGTTTTAACTGCACCACACCTCTTTTCCCATTGGCTGTGACTATGCCTCATCTCCTGCCTGTTCTTTCTATAATCTCTGTTGCACACTATCTTTGACTTATTTCTGTTTTCCCCTTCCTCTTCCCCATCACTCTGGTTCCCACCCCCCTGCCAAATTAGTTTGAACCCTCCCTAACAGCTCTACTAAACCTGCTTGCTAGGATATTTGTGTTCAGGTGTAACCCAGCCTTTTTGTACAGGTCATACCTCTCCCAGAAGAGGCCCCAATGAACCAGGAACCTGAAGCCATGCCCCTTACACCAGTCTCTCAGCCACACATTAATATGCCTGATCATACTGTTCTTGCACTCGTTAGCACGTGGCACAGGCAGCAATCCTGAGATTACTACCCTGGCGGTCCTGCTTTTCAGCTTCCTACCCAATTCCCTGAATTCTCTCTTCAGGACCTCCTCCCTTTTTCTACCAATGTCATTGGTACCAACATGTACCAAGACTTCTGGCTGTTCACCCTCTCCTTTCAGAATACTCTGCACCCGATCCGAGACATCCTGTACCCTGGCATCTGGGAGGCAACACACCATGCGGGTCTCTCTATCAGGCTGACAGAACCCCGTCTGTTCCTCTCACTAGGGAATACCCTATGACTACCGCATTCCTCATCTTCTTCTCTCCCTTCTGCAGCACAGAACCAGGCTCAGTGCCAGAGACCCGATTGCCGTGGCCGTCCTCTGACAGGTCACCCCTCAACAGCATCCAAAATGAGATGACGATTGCTAAGCGGGACGGCCACAGGGGTGCTCTCTGCTATCTGAGCTCTTCCCATCCCTTCCCTGACAGTCATATCGTTCCTTAGAGAAGGGATCTAAAACAGCTCACAGTACTCCGTGTGGTATTAAGGATGAGATTTCGGGGTACTTGGATACACTTGATAAAATAGGCAAAAGTCAGAATGGTTTCCTTAAAGGAAATCTTGCCTAACAAATCTGTTGGAGTTCTTTGAT
This sequence comes from Mobula birostris, assembly GCF_030028105.1. NCBI lineage: Eukaryota > Metazoa > Chordata > Chondrichthyes > Myliobatiformes > Myliobatidae > Mobula > Mobula birostris. The sequence continues at coordinate 121,475,832 of NC_092379.1, read as the reverse complement.
GAAATAATACTGGTCAGTGTCAGAACCACTTGTTTTCATGTTAATCTGTATGTTACTAATTTGGATGATGGAATTGGTGGCTTTGTGGCCAAGTTTGCTGATGATACAAAGGTAGATCAAGGGACAGGTAGTGCTATGGAAGCTGGGAGTCTGTAGAAGGATTTAGACAGATCGGGAGAATTGGAAAGTAAGTGGCAGATGGAATATAGTGTTGGAAAATGTATGATCATGCACTTTGGTAGAAGGAATAAACAGGGAGAAAATTAAAAAATCAGGGGTGCAAAAGGACTTTGGAATCTTTGGGCAAGACTCCCTAAGGGTTAATTTGTAGGTTGAGTCAGTGGTAGGGAAGACTAATGTCAGTATTAATTTCCGGCGGACTAGAATATAAAAGCTGAGGCTTTATAAGGCTTTGGTCAGACCACCCAGAGTACTGTGAGCTGTTTTGGGTCCCTTCTCTAAGGCAAGATGTGCTGGCATTGGAGAGGGTCCGGAGGAGGTTCACGAAAATGATTCCGGGGATGGAAGGGTATGAGGAGCATTGGATGCTTTTGAGCCTGTACTCAGTTTAAAAGAATGGTGGGGGGGGAGGCATTTCTCATTGAACCCTATCAAGTATTGATAAGCCTAGATAGAGTGGATGAGCAGAGGATTTTTTTTCTATAGTGGTGGAGTCCAGGACCAGAGGGCACAGCCTCAGAATAGAAGGCTGTCCATTTAGAACTGAGTTGAGGAAGATCTTATTTCACCAGAGGTTGGTGAATCGGTGGAATTCATTGTCACATAATGTGGAGGACAAGTCACTGGGTTTATTTAAAGTGGATGTTGATGAGTTCTTGATTAGTAAGGGCACCAAAGGTTACGGGGCGAAGGCAGGAAAATGAGATTAAATGGGAGAATAAATCAGTCATGATGGAATGGCAGAGCAGACTCTATGGGGTGAATGGCCTAATTCTGTTCCTATATCTTCAGGTCCTACGGTCTAAGATGGTGGATCATGTACTTTTTACACTCTGTGTAAAGAAGTTACCTTGCAGGTCTCTGTAAAATTGCCTCCCTATTATCTTGTAGCTATGCTGTTTAGTTTTTAACTTCCCAACCCTGGAGAAATGAATGATGAAGGCCAGCATGCTGAAGACGCTCTTCAGCATCCTGCCTGCTTGCACAGATGCTTTCAGTTTGCTGTGCACTTGTACTCCCTGGTCGCTCCATTTCACAACACTTGTCAATGTCCTGTCATTGACATCCTCAGCCCATCTCTCAAACTTATCAAGATCAATTTGTAATTCATTGTATCCTTCACTATCAACAAGATCCCCTAATTCAGTACCATCAGCATGCTTGCCATATGCATTCGTATCCAAATGATTTATATAAATAATGAATAAAAGGCCCCAACACTGACTACTGGGGCTTCCCACTCAGCACAGGCCTCCAGTTGGAGAATGGACCCTCAACCATCATCTTCTGCTTCCTATCATCGAGCGAGTTCTGAATCTACTCACCTCCCTTGTATCCCATGTGATCTAATCTTCCAGATCAGCTGCCATGGACTTTGTCAAAGGTCGTGATAAAGTCTATTTGGATAACAGACACTGCCCTATCTGCATCTCACTCCTTAGTTACCTCTTCAAAAGACATCAAGTGATTCCTCAGACATGTCCTCCCACTTGTAAAACCATGCTGACTATTCCGGGTCAGACCTTGACTAGCCAAGTGGTGGTAGATCTTGTCCCTCAGAATTACCTCCAATAACTGCAACTGAAGGTAGGCTCACCATGTGTAGTTCTCTGGCCTGTCCTTCCCACCCTCTATGAACAGTGGAACAACATTAACCACCCTCCAGTCTTCTGGAACTTCACCAGTGGTGAACAAAGAAGCAAATATCTCGAGAAAGGCCGCTGTGATTTTCCTTCCCTGCAGCATAGGTGCTGCTATCTGAAGATGAGGTTTAACTGAAGCTTCGACTGCGCTCCATGGTATTTGTAGAAGGTTCTCCATGGTGATGATACATCGGAGAAACAAACTTCAGCCCACTGGTTCACTCATCAACCAACTGCACCCATTTACACTAATTCTGTTCTTTCCCACTCAAGTTTTACCACTTTTCCACACATTGGGGATAATTTCTAGTGGCCAGTTAACCTGTTTAATAATTTGAAGAAAAGCAAGGAAGGTGTACCGACAGTCTTAGCAAATAGACCTTTGTAGATGGTTGGTCATTATCACACCACCTCATTGTTACTTGCTCTGTACAAATTGGCTGCTTTGTTTTGCTTCATTGCAAAAGTGAGTACACATGAAGTTCTTTATTAACTCAAAGTATCTTCCAGAGTTAAGAGTAAATATTCTGTCACTATAGCTGTTCTAGGACCACGTGTATATTTATAGGACACGCACCCACTGATCTATTGCTGTATGCAGCAAGTTAAACATAGTGGGTTTGGAAATATACGGTACTGTACAAAAGTTTTTGCCACATATATATGGCTAGGGTTCCTAAGACTTTTGAACAGTACAGTACTGTATTAGTCAACGTGGAACGGAGAAAAGTTTGTAAATCTGGCAGGAGCAAAGCATGCTGGGAATGGTGAGGGTGGAGCATCATGGGAGGGGTGTGGGACAGGTGGCAGAGGAGTACCAGGGGTGGGAGTCGCGTGAGTGTAGACACACCCAGCCCTGAGACACCAGGTAAAAGTCATTTGATTGGTTTTTTGGTCATTACAGAATGTCTCTGGTGCATCCCACTCCCCACCCTCTCCCTTCCCCTTTTCCCAACCACAATTCCTGTCTCCCCACCCCCCTCCCACTCTCAGTCCACAATAGAACCGTATCAAAATCAGATTTACCATCACACACATATGTCATGAAATTTGTGTGTTTTTTGCAGCATTACAGCGTAATACATAAAATTACTATAGTACTAAGCAAAAGTCTTGGGTACCTAGATGCATATACACCTAAGGCTTTGGTGCAGTACTGTGTTTGCGTACGTGATGCGTATCTGCAAACCCTAATCAGGGATTTCATTTTTAATGTCGCAATGAAAGTGAAACTTAGGTTTATTTAACACTTTGACTGGCTCTTCGCAGTGAGTCATTGTAAATTAGTAGGGTTTTTATATTTTCCAAAGCCTCTAAACATTAACTGGAGCAAAAGTGAAGGTAAAGAAATTGAAAAGCAGGCTAGAGACTGGAGCTATTTTTAGTTGCGTGGATGCATGACCATGTAGCATGGGTATGGGATTGCTCATTTGAGAGACAGTGTTCAGCAGAAAGGGCAATTATTGTTGTAAGCTGTTATGTTAATAACATGGTGTGTTGCAGCTGTCATTCTCCAAAGGGAGCTCCGACTTCAAGTGGATATTAATTATCTCTGTAGAGGAGGATGAGTATTGCAAGGCCAGTTAATTCCATTTTAGCCCTTCAAATGTGGGATGGAATGTAGAATAATTCATTTCCAGTTTCATGGCAGGGTGGCCTTTTGCGGGAAAGAACTAAGTCTGGCCAATGCACTACAGTCAAAAATATAATTAGAAAGTCAGAAGGAGTTCTCACAAGGAGCAGACACCGATTATACAGCATATATGTGGGAACTTTCTTTAAAAAGTCTTCCGGCATTCCACTGAGATGTGGTAACCCTTTTCTTTGTCAATCATGAGTCTTGCAACGAAAAAAAATTAATTTTTTTAAGGAAAGAGCTACATAGATTCCTGATAAGCAACTAGAGTGAAGGTTACCAGTGGGAGATTGAAATGTGAAGTTCAGATGTAGTCAGATCAGCTGTAATCTTATTAAGTGAAGGGGCTAGGCTCAAGGAGTCAAGTGGCCTACACCTCCTATTTCCACAGAAAGAAATCTGGCAGACCTACTAGTGGAACTATCTCTTCGCCACCTTGCCAATCCAGGAGCAAAAAGGGATGGACAATCAATGTAACATTGACAGAGATGCTGACTTCCCATGAAAACAAACTAAATACAATCTCAAGATCTGTGAAATTGAATACAAATATCACTAATGTTCTTTTGATCTATGAAGAATCAGTAGAACATTAGTTTTATTCAATAGTTTTGCTCCTTTTTATTAGAGTGTTGGCGCATGGCCAAGTGGTTAAGGCTTCAGTCTAGTGATCTGAAGGTCACTAGTTCGAGCTTCAGCTGAGGCAGTGTGTTGTGTCCTTGAGCAAGGAAATTATCCACACATTGCTCTGCGACGACACTGGTGCCAAGCTGTAAAGGCCCTAGTACCCTTCCCTTGGACAACATCGGTGATGTGGTGAGGGGAGACTTGTAGCATGGGCAACTGCTGGTCTTCCATACAACCTTACCCAGGCCTGCGCCCTGGAAAACCTTCCAAGGCGCAAATTCATGGTCTCACAAGACTAACGAATGCCTATTTATTAAAGAGAATATATAGCAGCTTTCCAGTAAACTTTACAGCCACACTTTGCAATTAGAATCAGATTTATTATCTCTGCCATATGTCATAAAATTTATGGTTTTGTGACAGCAGTACAGCATAAGACTTAAAAATGACTATAAGTTACACAGAGTCTGGCCCTGTGGCTCAGAAGGGTAGGGAAAGGAAGAGGAAGGCAGTAGTGATAGGGGACTCTATAGTTAGGGGGTCAGACAGGCGATTCTGTGGATGCAGGAAAGAAACTTGGATGGTAGTTTGCCTCCCAGATGTCAGGTCTAGGATGTTTCAGATCGCGTCCAAGATATCCTGCCGTGGGAGGGAGAACGGCCAGACATCGTGGTACATATTGGTACCAATGACATAGGCAGGAAAACGGAAGAGGTCCTGAAAAAAAGAGTCCTGGGAGTTAGGAAGGAAGTTGAGAAGCAGGACGGCAAAGGGTTTACTGCCTGTGCCACGAGACAGTGAGAATAGGAATAGAATGAGGTGGAGGATAAATGCGTGGCTGGGGATTGGAGCAGGGGGCAGGTGTTTCAGATTTCTGGATCATTGGGACCTCTTTTGGGGCAGATGTGACCTGTACAAAAAGGATGGATTGCACTTGAATCCCAGGGGGACCAATATCCTGGCGGGGAGGTTTGCTAAGGCTACTGGGGAGAGTTTAAAATAGAATTGTTGGGGGGTGGGAACTGAACTGAAGAGACTGGGGAAGAGGAGGTTGGCTCACAAATATAGAAAGCTTGTAGGCAGTGTGTGAGGGAGGATAGGCTGGTGATAGAGAAGGGACACGCTCAGACCGATGTTTGAGATGTGTCTATTTTAATGCAAGGAGTGTTGTGAACAAAGCGGATGAGCTTAGAGTGTGGATCAATACTTGGAGATATGATGTGGTGGCCATTACAGAGACTTGGATGGCTCAGGGACAGGAATGGTTACTTCAAGTGCCGAGTTTTAGATATTTCAGAAAGGACAGGGAGGGAGGGAGGCAAAAGAGGTTGCACTGTTGATCAGAGATAGTGTCACGGCTGCAGAAAAGGTGGACGCCATAGAGGGATTGTCTACGGAGTCTCTGTGGGTGGAGGTTAGGAACAGGAAAGGGTTAGTAACTTTACTGGGTGTTTTTTTTATAGGCCGCCCAATATTAACAGGGATATCGAGGAGCAGATAGGGAAACGGATCCTGGAAAGGTGTAATAATAACAGAGTTGTCGTGATGGGAGATTTTAATTTCCTAAATATCGATTGGCATCTCCCTAGAGCAAGGGGTTTAGATGGGGTGGAGTTTGTTAGGTGTGTTCTGGAAGGTTTCTTGACACAATATGTAGATAAGCCTACAAGAGAAGAGGCTGTACTTGATCTGGTGTTGGGAAATGAACCTGGTCAGGTGTCAGATCTCTCAGTGGGAGAGCATTTTGGAGATGGTGGTCATAATTTTATCTCCTTTACAATAGCATTGGAGAGAGATAGGAATAGACAAGTTAGAAAAGCATTTAATTGGAGTAAGGGGAGTTATGTGGCTAACAGGCAGGAAATTGGAACCTTAAATTGGAAACAAGATGTTCTCAAGGAGAAGTACGGAAGAAATGTGGCAAATGTTCAGGGGATATTTGTGTGGAGTTCTGCATAGGTACGTTCTAATGAGACAGGGAAGTTATGGTAGGGTACAGGAACCGTGGTGTACAAAGGCTGTAATAATCTAGTCAAGAAGAAAGGAAAAGCTTACAAAAGGTTCAGAGAGCTAGGTAATGTTAGAGATATAGAAGATTATAAGGCTAATAGGAAGGAGCTTAAAAAGGGGCCATGAGAAGGCCTTGGCGGACAGGATTAAAGAAAACTCCAAGGCATTTTACAAGTATGTGAAGAGCAAGAGGATAAGACGTGAAAGAATAGGACCTCTCAAGTGTGACGGTGGGGAAGTGTGTATGGAACTGGAGGAAATAGCAGGGGTACTTAATGAATACTTTACTACAGTATTCACTATGGAAAAGGATCTTGGTGATTGTAGTGCTGACTTGCAGCAGACTGAAAAGCTTGAGCAGGTAGATATTAAGAAAGAGGATGTGCTGGAGCTTTTGGAAAGCATCAAGTTGAATAAGTCACCGGGACTGGATGAGATGTACCCCAGGCTACTCTGGGAGGCAAGGGAGGAGATTGTTGAGCCTCTGGCGATGATCTTTGCATCATCAATGGGGACGGGAGAGGTTCTGGAGGATTGGAGGGTTGCGGATATTGTTCCTTTATTCAAGAAAGGGAGTAGAGATAGCCCAGGAAATTATAGACCAGTGAGTCTTACCTCAGTGGTTGGTAAGTTGATGGAGGCAATCCTGAGAGGCAGGCTTTATGAACATTTGGAGAGGTATAATATGATTAGGCGTAGTCAGCATGGCTTTGTCAAAGGCAGGTCGTGCCTTACGAACCTGATTGAATTTTTTGAGGATGTGATTAAACACATTGATGAAGAAAGAGCAGTAGATGTAGTGTATATGGATTTCAGCAAGGCATTTGATAAGGTACCCCATGCAAGGCTAATTGAGAAAGTAAGGAGGCATGGGATCCAAGGGGTCATTGCTTTGTGGATCCTGAACTGGCTTGCCCACAGAAGGCAAAGACTGGTTGTAGACAGGTCATATTCTGCATGGGGTTCGATCACTAGTGGGGTGCCTCAGGGATCTGTTCTGGGACCCTTATTGTTCGTGATTTTTATAAATGACCTGGTTGAGGAAGTGGAGGGATGGGTTAGTAAGTTTTCTGATGACACAAAGGTTGGAGGTGTTGTGGATAGTGTGGAGGGCTGTTAGAGGTTACAGCGGGACATTGATAGGATGCAAAACTGGGCTGGGAAGTGGCAGATGGAGTTCAACCCAGATAAGTGTGAAGTAGTTCATTTTGGTAGGTCAAATATGATGGCAGAGTATAGTATCAATGGTAAGACTGTTGGCAGTGTGGAGGATCAGAGGAATCTCGGGGTCCGAGTCCATAGGACACTCAAAGCAGCTGCGCAGGTTGACTGTGTGGTTAAGAAGGTGTATAGTGTATTGGCCTTCATCAATCGTGGAATTGAATTTAGGAGCTGAGAGGTAATGTTGCAGCTATATAGGACCCTGGTCAGGCCCCACCTGGAGTACTGTGCTCAGTTCTGGTCGCCTCACTACAGGAAAGATGTGGAAACCATAGAAAGGGTGCAGAGGAGATTTACAAGGAGGTTGCCTGGATTGGGGAGCATGCCTTATGAGAATAGGTTGAGTGAACTCGGTCTTTTCTCCTTGGAGTGATGGAGGGTGAAAGGTGACCTGATAGAGGTGTATAAGATGATGAGGCATTGATCATGTGGATAGTCGGAGGCTTTTTCCCAGTGCTGAAATGGTTACCACAAGAGGACACAGGTTTAAGGTGCTGGGGAGTAGGTACAGAGGAGATGTCAGGGGTAAGTTTTTTCACTCAGAGAGTGGTGAGTGCATGGAATGGGCTGCCGGCAACGGTGGTGGAGGCGGATACAATACGGTCTTTTAAGAGACTTTTGGATAGGTACATGGAGCTTAGAAAAATAGAGGGTTATAGGTAAGCCTAGTAATTGCTAAGGTAGGGACGTGTTCGGCACAACTTTGTGGGCCGATGGGCCTGTATTGTGCTGTAGGTTTTCTATGTTTCTAATATAAATAGTGCAAAATTTGTACAATGAGATAGTAATTATGGGTTTTTGGATGGTTCCAAAATCTGCTGGTGGAAGGGAAGGAGCTGTAACTAGACCTGTGTGGGTGCTCAGGCTCGTGTGCCTCCACCCCAGTGGTAGCAATGTGAAGAGGTAATACCCCAGGATAGTGAGGGTTTTTAATGCCTTCTTGAAGAGCCAGTGGTGGGGAGGTTTATGCCCATGATGGAACTGGCTGTGTCTGCAACCCTCTGCTGCCTTTTCCAGTCTTGTGCATTGGAGATTCCATACTATGCTGTGATACAACCAGTCACGATGCACTCCAGCATACATCTGTAAACGTTTGCTGGAGTCTTTTGTGACATATCAAATCTTCTCAAATTCGTAAGGAAATAGAGGAAATGATTGCATGGATGTGTTGGGCCCAGGATAAATCCTTTGAGATGTGGACATCCAGTGATATACTCATGGAATAGACTCTTTTCTTGGCTTCATTTGGTGAATATTTGTCAGGACTCTCCTGATCCTTTTTGGAAGAGGGTAACCTGAGTATGCAAACTTGACTTTTAGTTTCAGATCTAGACAGTTGCATCTCAAGCAGTACCAGCTCATCAGTCCTGCACTGACATGTTAGCTTCAGTTGTTGTGTTCTGTTCTCACAGCTTGAAACCACAATCTTCTGATTAGTGTCAGAGTGCTTCCCATCAAGGCAGGGAAAACAGTGAAGAGAATGTTTCCCCAACATCAGATGTTTGAGCTTCAGGAAATAAATAGCTCTTGAAATAAAAGCCACATCCAGTGCCATGTGCTAGCAAGAGCAGGACTATGTATCTATCAGTAGGTGGCCGGAGTGATGGTGTTAGGGAAGGGATTCTGACTCCTGGGATATTGGGACCACTGAGGAAGGTGGACAAACGGGTGGTCCTTGGGCTATGTTGGGAGAGATGGGCTGCTTCCTAGTCTGTTAAGAGGTTTTAAACTAGAATAGCAAGGGGGAGTTCTTACTAAGCTTGTTTTTACTAATTAACTTGGTTGGAAAAATACCTATATATATACTAGTCTGTAGCTAATTAATGTACTAGTGCAACTTTTGTGATGTCAGCCAAAAGCGTTTCAATTTTCTGAAGCATGTATGTTACAATTTTTGGAAGCCTTATGTGATGTGGGAAGTCACAAGGGTTCAGGCTGGAGTTTCAACCTGTTGAACAAATAGGTACATCGAGTTATATTGGTGCTGTTGGAGACGTAGTTCCAGGGCGACTGACAATGGGAACTCAACGTCCTGGAGTATTCAGTATTTGAGAAGGAAAATGAACAAAGAAAAAGAGATGAGATGGTGTTTGTAAAAGAGGAGATGAATGTGACGGTGAAGGCAGACATTAGCTCAGAGGATCGGTATCAGGAATTTATGTAGATGGAGCTTAGAAACACCATTGGGCTAAAACCTTGGGGGCTCCCCTAATAGTTTTAATGCTGTTTGGAGAATCAAGAACATGGAACCTTCCTCCCCTAGAATTGCTCTGGTGTAGAAAACAAATTTAGCATTAATTATTGAACTTACTTGTATCTGTGCTGCCTGTTTAAAAATTGTGAAGCAGCTGATTTTTGAATTCTCTGCCACTCTCGACGATAGTTGTCACACTCTCTCTGCAGTCTTCTCTCCCTAGTCGGGTTCAGATTCGTATACCTGTCGAAGTGTAGAATGAAATGTGTCAACACAACCCACTCCTGACAGCGTTCCTTCGGGGCGCTACAGTGGCGTAGCAGTTAGCACAATGGCATCAGAATTTGCAGTTCAATTCCGGCATCTTCTGTAAGAAAGTTTGTATGGCATTCCCCTGTGTGCGTGGGTTTCCTCTGGGTGCTCTGCTTTCCACCCACTGTCCAAAGATGTGCCAGTTAGTTGGTTAATTGGTCATTGTAAGTTGTCTTCTGGGGAGGCTAGGGTTAAGTCAGTGGGTTGCTGGGCAGCACGGCTTGATGGGCCAGAAGGGCCCGTTCTGCACTGTGCCTTGAAATAAAAAAAATAGATAAGTCGAAGGATGTGTGGGGGGCAGCCCATCTACCCTCTCTCCCACTTCCTAATACTTCCTCCTCTCCCTACTCAGCAATGTCTCACCCTTCCTTTTCAAAAGAATCTTTTTTTTTCCTGCTTTGTGGGATAATGGATTACACTTGCTACTTCTCGTCTGTAGACCAGAATTTATACCACCAAGGACACCATGTCCCAGCTATAAAATAAACAATCTCAAGTTGGCAGGGCCGTAAAAAAGCAAGGCATTAGAAGTGTTTTTTTTAAAAAAAGGTCACTTGTATTTTTGTCATAGAGGAAAATGTCTTTAAATAGAAGCTATACTTACTGGGTTGGCTGCTTCTGTTAATGTTCCAGTCAAGACTGATGACTCCAAATAACTGTTGCAGGCGTAAATCCACTACTGTGTGTTAATACCTGTTTAAAGATGTAAAATAAAATCCTGCTCCACAAACAAATAATGCTGTCAATAAAATGGCCCATAGTGCCTTGAGGACCGTTTAATGGCAAAGTGTAAGTTTTGACTATTTTGTTGTATATTTTAAGGTCACGGAGGTTAACCTGAACAACATGCTCTGTCCTGCGATATCCGACCCCTTCTACAGCTCCTGGTATCGGATCTGGGCATCGGGACATCAAACGGTGATGACAGTGACGCACGGAAAACTGGTCACTCTCCTGTTCTACATCGCTGCTCCTGCTCGCAAGTATCTGGTGGATGTGGTCAAGCTGCCAATCAAGAAATTTGTTTGAATCAATGCAGCAAATGCTCTCCAGAAATGTACATCTCTTAGGCAAATGTTAGAAACTGGAAAAGAGAAGATTCTAAAAGGGGGATTTTTTAAAAATATTTTGTTGACTGCAGTCAATGACTCAGGAGCTTTAAGGGAGCTTTATCTGAAATAGTTTTATACTTTTGTAATGCATAATGAAAGTGGCTGTGCACAGAGATTTAAAATTTCAGATTAAATGAGCAAGTTCAAAAAGGGAAGTTGTCATTCAAAACAAGTTTCAGAGACAGATAGAGGGAAAATACTGGGCCAGATACTTTGCTCTTTTCCCATTGCCATTCATTACCTCAGTCGCGAGTGTTGTATCTAGAACATCCCCACCCAAATATCTTTGCTTGTACATTTGAAAAAGATGGATCACGTACTTGTGTCTGACTCGTAAACAACATTGATGAAAAATTGATTCTGTTTATTTATATTAACTTTTTATCCATGCAGTTAAATGAATGAAGCTTGTTTACTCAAATAGAACTGAGAATACTGCAAGATCACAGAGTTCAAATGTGGAAGGTGGTGGCATTTGCAATCAACTTGCATGAACTCTCCTAATTCTTCCATCACTGATTAATTTTGTTTCCAACTGATGTGTTGTATTGATCATATTCCTGCACCGACAACCTGCTTCCTGGCCTTAAAGGATGTGTGATGGCTGTTACTGTAAGGAATTAGTTTGTTCCGCTCTGCTTGCCATCCCGGGAGATGTCCCAACAAAAAAAAAGACTTGGCCAGGAGCATGTGCAAGTTGAGTACATGCTGCCCATTTGAAAACCTAATGCACTGTCTCTCAGCACCCAGTTTTACTTGCCTGTTGCTGAACTTACATAAATACTTATATTGTGAGGAAAGACGATGGCTCCGCCTCGCATTGCCACATGCTGTTACCCAGATGATTCTTTGGAGAGAAATGCGTTAAGATGGGTTGTGCTATTTTACATGTATGAAAACAATGTTTTAGATGCATTTGCTGCATTTAATTCCTCCTAAAAATTGAAATTTCATCCATTTTTGTTTAATAATGATGGTCACTTGTGCTTTGATGTGTTGCTTAAGTTATCAAAAATTTGATGTACCTGTTAAAATGGTTTATACGTGGTCAGACAAGTAAACCTTGGTCTGCAGCTCAGCAAGCATATTCCAAAATCATGTTGATTTCCCACTGCATTAACAGGAAAACATCTTTCAAATTTAAAATAGCTGTCATATGTAATCTAAAGGTTCTTAATGTTTTATTGATACAGTGAAATGTCATTTAGACCTTGTTTTATATTTTTATGGTACATGCAATGAGAAGACTGAAAGAAATGAGGCTGAGTTATAATCAGTGTTTGACTCATTTCTTATTCATCTGACTGGCTATCTGCTGCAAATAGTATCAGTCTTCATTGCAAGGAAGGCATCTGTGCAAATTTCTAAGGGGTTTTATTTTGTATTCCTGAAAAATCCCATTTCTAGAATTTTGCTGATGCTCAAATTGAATAAGCACAATGGTTTTTTAAAAAAGAAGCCTCATTTTCAATGTGGGGAAATATCTTGCAGTGATAATTTATTTCAGTGATGTGGATAACTTGAAGAAGCATAAGTACAAGCTAACCAGCATCTTATTCCCCTCCATTTCACCTGTACAACATAATTCCTCATGAAAGCAATTTAAAATTTCTTACTATAATCAAAAGTTAACATGACTTATCTCAATACACAGGAAAAAAAAAGTTTGAGTTGGAATCCTTTTGGTGGGAAGTACATTGATATTTTTAAATTGTGCTTATTATTAAATTCTCCCTTACTGATTTGTTTCTTTTACTATGTTGGAGCTTTTTTTTTGTGATTGGGCTTGTAAATTGTATTGAAATTGCCACTAAATCACTGTGTTGCTATTCCCTCCTTTTCCCACTACGTGATTCTGGCAGTCTATCACAAGAATGTTTCGATAGTTAGTTAACGCTGCTTCTCTAGGAATGCAGTGGAAAGCATTTTAGAATCTGAGACGGTGCCTTTCCTCTTCTCCAGGTGGGATTTCAGCTCACTGGAATTAGCAAAAAAGCAACTTTCCCAAAACGAGTTGTGTTAGGCCCACTCCATCATTCAGGGACTTTAATCTTCTGACACTGGTTTGTTGATGGTCAACTGTCTTCAAAAGACAGTGGTTTAGTGGGTGAAGGCTTCATTCACTTTTCATGTTTTCTGCACATAAAGCAATTCTGCATCTGATACATAGTTTGTGCTATTTCCACCCTGTTAACAATGACACAATGCAACTGGCAGCCTCAAGCCCATAAGAGGAAATTCTAGAGGTGATTCATCACTGTGCTATATGTACTGTAAAGATGAGCGAACAGATTAGGCCAAGGTGCCCTCTTCAGTTAAAGTGGCTTCCTCACCCTCAGAGGGCTGTTAGTTCTTGAAGTAAAAATGCTTGTTAATTGTAAAGTGGTCCTTCAGAAGGGAAGGATGGTGGGTAGGGGGGGGGGAATAAGCCATTAAGTTTCAACATTGCCATGTAATTTTCCTACAATGAGAAAATATTAAGTATAAGTGGAATCAGCCTTAGGTTCCTTGAGCCTTTGCCATCATTCTATGAAGTTATGGCAAGCCCACCTCCTCAAGTTCACTTCCCAGCCTGGTCACCATATTGGTTATGATGTCCTTGATGTAGAAAATTATTTTGAATATCAGCTCAGTGACTAAACATGGTTAACCCTCTAGAATCACAAAAATTAATAACTCTCTGTGTTTGGAAATTTTTACCTCTCCTCAATTCCAAATGGCCTAATCTGAGATTGTCTCCTAAATAGCAAAGCCTGAGACTGTCTCCTAAATATGCAATTCCGCAGATTGAGTTTTGTCCCTTTGTTTCCCTCAGAGTCATTGACATCGCCTGTAAACTCCTTATTCACATCACTCCTCATACAACAATCCCTATCTCAGGAAAATGGGATTTAAATATCAGAAATATACACTCTAGAACCTGTGCTCTACTAACTGTATTTTTTAAATAGTTAACCCAGATTCAGGATTTTTAAGAAAAAAAATTGTATCAATGTAATACTATTTGAAACTATTAATTGCAAACTAAGGCATTAGTTGGAAATTGAGTTTTGAGAAGTCAAAAACCATGTGTGAATTTTGCAATGCCTAAATGACTGGTAGAGAATGGATGACATTTTACATTTCAATGGATTTGTGCCTTTGGGGTACATTTTATAAAATGGCTTCTTCTACACTGCTTTTTTTATAGCCCCACGGGGAAGTTCAAACTGAAGATGTTCCAAATCCACAGTGTGATCTCTCTGTAATATTAAAGGCACAACAGAAGCTGGAAACTTGTGCAAAGGCCTTATGGCTGACACAACTAAATCCACAAAATAAGGATGCCTGTGTTGAGATGATATTTCGGGGGTTGGGGTGAGAAAGAGGACTTAACCCTAGAAGCTGTAAAAAAAAACCTAAGTTTTGCTTCCTCCCCCCCATATTTTGATAAGATACTTTTCAAAGTTGCTGAATAGCTTCAAGATTATGTGGCCTTCTTAAATATATCTGTAAACCTTTTAGAAGTACTGATATGCCAACTCAGGGAGACAAGGAACTGCTTGGAATCATCTAGTCAGTAAAACTGAAAACTAGATGAATGTCTTAGAGGTATTTATTTCCAGGACTTTCCCTTTTACTGCTTTTAGCTAGGGAATATCAAGGGCCAGAAAAAAAATGTGTGATGATGACAATGCTATATTTTAATATTTCAAACAGATGTTTTCAGTTGTCTTGTTATTCTGAAATTTCACTGGCATCCAATACTTGTGGCTTTGGTCAGGTGTGTACCTCAACTAGAATGTTTTTTAATGAAAATTTTAAAATAGAATATTGATACTTACAGACTTATAGGGAAAAAGGAAGTTTGTAGCTACTTTTGGAGAATGTCGCATATTGTAAGTGAGATTTACCACTTGTGTAGTTTTTAAATAAAGAATCACTTCAAGCTGCTGCTTTTACAATTATGTCTGCATAGTGAAATTTATGTTATTATTGGAAGCATTTTATCACAAGCCACATATTTCTAAACATAGTTTGCTTTCTATGTTTATAGAAAATTGGTTATTAAAAGTTTTGCATTTTCATAACTGCCTTGTTAGTTGTGCCATCAATCTCAAGCCATAAATCAGTGTTTTAATAACAAATGTTACAGATTGTAGTATTTTTCACATCATTTGGTATTATACAGAATCTACAATTTTGTCTGCAAACTTATACACATCATGGGGAAGATGATCTAACATTTGGCATTTCTACTACCTCTGTACAGCATTTTTTTTGAAATACACTATTCCAATCTTGCAATTAATTCCACTAAGGAAAATGTGTACTTGGTACAGGAAAATTGAGGATTGTTTTTAGTTAACTTCTAGAGAAGATCAAGAACTTACTCTGATCAAAAATATTTTAATTTACAAGTGTTGCATGTTATTCTAATTAATTATTTCCATCCATTGTGGTTCCCCATTTTTCAATTTGATGTCTTCCTGCAACATACGTAACACCAATGTGGCACTAATCAAGTCACGGCCTGTAGGGTCGGTGCCTCAGCAGCTGAGGGTGTGGCTCTCAGAGAAAATCAGGGCTGCTCTGAAGCCACAACTAGAGGAGTGAAGAAATCCTGAGGAATTTGCAGCTGGTTAGAAAAATAGGGAGGAGGGCAAGGCTACAGAGGGATTTTGCAATCACAATGGGAAATTTTGAGATGCTTGTTTTGGTGTTATGCAGCTCAACATAATTTGGACCTCAGACAGGTTTCGAATGTTCACGGTAGTACAGCGTAACGTGATTACAGTGGCAGTGATCCAGGTTTAGTTCTGCCACTTTCTGTAAGGACTTCGTACATTCTCCCCGTTACCCAACGGGTTTCCTCCCACATTCCAAAGACATGCAGGCCAGTAGGTTAAGTGATGACAAGGGTGTAATTGGGCAGCACAGGCTGGTTGGGCCGCAAAGGCCTGTTAGTGTGCTGTATCTCTAAATAAAAGTTATGGAGGATGAAGGGTGTGAAGCTAGATAGCTGGGCAAGAGCTAGTTGAGTTTATAAGTTTAAGAGCATAAAAGGGTGGTGGTTTTGACAAACTGAAGCAGAAGAGATCCGGAGTTACCTTCAGATCAAATCAGGACATTGTTTACAGCAGCTTGGTTATCCTTACTGAGACAAGCAATTTTACACAGTTAAGTGACAATAGAGATGGTGTGAAGTTGGAAATGGCTCAGGGTGAAGGTAGAGGTTCAGATTTGTTTTATTTATCACATGTACATTGAAACATGCCGCAAAGTGCGCCATTTTGCATGAACAACCAACACAACCCAAGGTTGTGCTGGGGGCAACACACAAGTGTTACCATGTATTCTGGTGCCAACATGGCATGCCCACGATGCTCGGCAGAACAATACAGAACACAACAGCCAACAAAACAAGCCCCTTTCCTCTCTCCCTCCCTCCGTCCCACCCACCACCCACATACATACAATCCTCCAACCCTCAGGACAGGAAGTCTCTGGCCTCCAGCCTCCAGGTGGGATGCAAGGTTGGGAAAGAGTTTTCCACCCCTTTCCTTGGCCACTCTCAGAGAGTCATAAAGTCGGGAATAGAGTTTGTAATGGGAAATGAAAACTATGTCTTCAGTCTTCCCACATTTAATTAGACTACAATTTTACTTATCCAGTACTGGACAGGGAGGTGACTAAGCTGCAAGCAGGAGATTGAGAGCTGTGGTGTAAAGAGTCTGGCTGCACGAGTGTACACATGACCTGATCTTGTGTTCGTAGTTTCCGTTGCCTGACTGAAAAATTAAAGCAGCTTCCAACTGAGTGTGAGAGGAGAAGACAGTCACTGCGAAACATGATCACTCTTACCCAACCAGTCACAGACGGAGCATCTCCCTCCCATCTCAGAGCGTGTTGGAGGGTGATGTGGTATTAGCAGAAACCCAACCTGCCAGTTTTAGCCTTGAAACGTAGTGTCGAGATCAGGTATGCTCAAGAGAAAAGCTGTGGATGGTGGGAAGAGCAAAGTGAGGTCATGGAGAAGGGTGCCAGGGGCAGAGCTGATAGGAAACTAGCAACACCATCCACATGCCAGCAGGAGGTTGGTGGGCACAAGACAGGAGCAGATGGTGAATCAAGCTTTAAATTTAGTACAGATCAAAGGGAAATGAGAAAAGCATATTTCTGAGGAAATCTGAATAATATCCATGGTTAGAGAAAGCGATTCAGCAGAAATGGCCAAACATGTGATTTGCGGAGCCCCTCACACTTGAAGCAAAGGTAAAGTAGGTGTGAGTGTGCAGGAAAAGGCCTGTGAAGAGAAACTGGAAGCAATCTTTACATTTAAGTTCGAAGAAATGAGGAACACAAATTCTTTATGACACAATCAAACCTGGCACAACTGAGGATGTATGGTGTTGGTAGCCAGAGTCCTTGGAGAGTGGCGAACAGGGAGTGTAATCCTTGGGGTAGGGCAGGAGAGGGAGATTTGTAATTGGGGATGGATGCCGAGGACATGAATAAGCAGACCATTTAACTGGTGAAATGATATACTGATGCAACATGCATACCTGTTAGAAACTGAAAAATTGCCAGTATCAGGGATTGATCTGGTGTGGGTTACTGCTGACTCATAATCACTGTACTGCTCATAATTACTGCCAGAAACCTTGCAGCTCAGCTCTTACAGTGGATCTGACAACTTTATTGCTAAAAGATTGCAAAGATTTAATCACAATTCTAACAGTTTTCCTTCCTTCCTTTTGGACTGAATAGTTAACTCTGTGACTTCAGTAACCTGCCTTTCTCTCTGTCAGAAATAGCCACTTCTGCTGCCAAGTCATCCATATGTGAAATTGGCTCAGTTTTTGCTCTCCATATGCACAGCCTGACTTGCTGGGCAGATCTTGTACGTTGCAATTTTTTTTTCATTCCATTTGTCTGTTATTAGTCTCTAATTACTGCCACTAATCCACTGACCACAGCTTATTGCCGTAGCAATCCTTGCCTCACTTTACTTTTTCTTATTTACTTTCCTTCACCCCAACCCTCACAAAGAATTCAAATTCCATTCTTTTGCTTCCTATTTCCACCTTGCTGTTACTTTCAAAGTTGATTTCCTACTATTCCCTTCCTTTTCTAGATTACCTCCATTTTCAGGGACAAGTTACAGACTTGCACAATGGCTTGTGTCAGAACTCTATTCCATTCCTCCAGCTACATCTTTTTCATTCATTTGTTCTAGTAGATTTTCCTCAAGGGTGCTTGAGGTTTTCTTTCTTCCTGAACAGTGGCTCGCATGTCCCCAACCAAGTTGGCATAAACCTCGGGATCTCGTCTGTTTCCTGCACCATGTCTCACCTCCTCCCGGACAGAGCAAGGATTGAAGGCCCTTACCCTCCACCCACTAGCCTCTGCATTCAACCTTTTCCACCATCTTCAGCAAGGTTCTCTCACTTGCCACCTCTTACCCTCCCTGCATGTTAAAGGGATCATTCCTTTTGTTTCGTTGGTGGTCACCATTGTTTGTGCCTCCATGGTAGGCCAGTTGGCTTTGCTCCGAATTAACAGCATGCGTACATCCACGTCTGCATATTCATCATTCAGATCCACAATATATGCCATGTGTCCTGATTAAAACAGCCCATTTTGCTCCTGCGGCTTCATTTTAAACAGAAAATGGCATATGTTGTGCCCTAAGCAAGTCGCGAAATTAGTTTTGCTTTCTGGGTCCCCACAAATCAAGTGCCTTTGTATTGGCACATTCCCATGGAACCAGAGGACATACAACACCTATCCTTTTGCCTCTTCTCTTTCCATCTTCCAGGAATCCAAATGGTCAACTGAAGCAGCGATTCATGTGTACTTTCAGTACCCTGCACTGCTGTCAGTCTTCAAAATGTGGTCTCATCCACACTGGAGAAACCAAATGCTGATCGGGTTAACAAGTTGCTAATCAAATAAGGTTTATTCCAAACTTGAGGAACAGCATCTCATCCTCCATTTCAAATGCTTTGCCACTTGTCAGACTTTATTTTCAATTCTATGATAACTGTGGAAACTTATGGTAACCTGCATACGAACTGGCCGTTTTCTCCAAATTGTCCGGCTGTGGTATTGGCACAGGCTTTCCATTCTCCATTAGCCCAACCCGACCTGCTGGGCATGTCCTGTGCCCTCACATTCCACAACGGTTAGCACTCCTTTGTATTATTACAATAACTACAAAAATTAATCAATTGACCATTACTGTCAGCATGGCAACACTGGTCTCAGCCCATTACATTTCCTCCCCTCCAACCAAACTAAAACTTGGGAACAAAGAATGCAGATACTGGATACTGGAGCAAAATATAAACTGCTGGAGGAATTCAGTGGGTCAGGCAGCATCTGTGGGTGGGTGGGAATGTGGACAGTCAATGTTTCAGGTCGAGACCTTTCATCTGAACTGAAAGATTGCCAGCATACTTGATAAAGGAGAGGGGCAGAGCAAGAGCTAGCAAGTGATAGGTGGATCCAGGGGCACTGTGGCAATTGGCAGGTGCTCGTACTTGGTTCTGATGAACTGGGATGTCAGCTCTTGTTTCTCTTTCCACTGTTACTATCCGATCTGGTTAATTTTCCCAGCACTTACTTTCAATCTCACCTGTTCCTTCCAATTTCCATCCCATTCACCCCCCCATGTGATCATTTATTTCCTTCTGGTTGCATCTCTAGATATATAACTAAACTTCTCGTCACCCTTTCACTGTGTGACTGTTGGTCTCCGTTCTATCACAGGTCAATTCTCTTTATCTTTATTTCGAGATACAGCCTAGTATAAGCCCTTTGAGTAGCTCTGCCCAGCAACCACAGACAACCTCCGATTTGACCCTAATGTAATCATGGCACAATTTACAGTGACCAATTCACCTACTAACCGGGACGTCTTTGGACTGTGGGAGGAAACTGGAGCACCCGGAGAAAACCCACACATTCCATGGGAGGACGTACAGACTCCGTAGAGAAGATGCTGGGTTTGAACTCCAAACTCCGATGCCCCAAGCTGTGATAGGTAGATACTCCCTTTGTTTTCCCACCCCACCCCCTCCACCCACCAACTTCAATTGTATAATTTCTAACCAAAACATTAACTTTTCTCTTCATGGGTCTTGTCTGATGTGTGCTTTAGTTTCCTTTTTGGAAAGACAATTAGTACAAAGGGTTAACACAGAACAGTACAGGCCCTTTGGCAAATGATGTGCTGCCAACTATCATAAACCTTCTCCACAATCAATCTAACCCTTCCCTCCTACACAACCCAGAACACTCCCTTTTTCTTACATCCATCTGTCTATTTGAATCTTGTAAATGTTCCTATTGAATCAGCCTCTACATCCACCCCCAGCAGTGTGTTCCAAGCATTCACTGCAGGTTATAGTCAAAAAAACTTCCTCAGCTAACATATTTCCTCCACTCACCTTAAACGGATGTCCTCTGGTATTAGCCATTAATAAGGGCATCCGTTAGTCTTGCGAGACCATGGATCTGCGCCTGGAAAGTCTTCATTCTCCAGGGCGCAGGCCTGGGCAAGGTTGTATGGAAGACCAGCAGTTGCCTGTGCTGCAAGATTCCCCTCTCCACGACACCAATGTTGTCCAAGGGAAGGACATTAGGACCCATACAGCTTGGCACCAGTGTCGTCACAGAGCACTGTGTGATTAAGTTCCTTGCTCAAGGACACAACACGCTGCCTCAGCTGGGGTTCAAACTTACAACCTTCAGATCGCTAGTCGAATGCCTTAACCACTTGGCCACGTGCCCACGGGTATTAGCCATTATCACCCTAGGAAAAAGTTGATGGTTGTCCGTGATATCTCTGCCTCTTATAATTGTATGCAGCTCTGTCATATCACCTCCGATCCGCCATCTCCCCAAAGAGAAAAACCCTAGCTTGCTCAACCTATTCTCTCAAGACATTCCACGTGCCTCAGTTCCAGAGGAGACGTTGGACTCCCTAGCCGGTGAGTGCACAAATAGCGAGCGGGGCAGTCAGAGTACTGTGTGCATCACAGTTCCCAAGGAGACATTGGATTGTGTATAATCAGGCACTTGACAAGGGCCAACAAAAAGAAGTCTG
This sequence comes from Mobula birostris, assembly GCF_030028105.1. NCBI lineage: Eukaryota > Metazoa > Chordata > Chondrichthyes > Myliobatiformes > Myliobatidae > Mobula > Mobula birostris. Next base: position 121,454,804 of record NC_092379.1, on the reverse strand, counting down.
GTTTAAGCAGAGCAGCCCAGTGTTAGACTTTGGCTCATAGAAGCCCAGAAGAGGCAAAAGATGTAGGTAGATTTTTTTTTCATTTAATTTCTTTCTCGCTCTCTTGTTCCACTGTTAGAGCAGTGGAGATGCCGGGCAAGGTAGTGGAATATTCCCCTCACAGGATGTGGGAAGGCAGGGAGACCTCCACCGTCCCTGACAATTTCACATGCAAGGGATGCATCCAGCTGCAGCTCCTTTCAGACCATGTTATGGAATTGGAGCTGGAACTGGATGAACTCCGGATCATTTGGGAGTTGGAGGTTAATCGACAGGACATACAGGGAGGTACTTACACCCTAGGTGCAGGACACAGTAACTGGGTGACGATGGGGGGGGCGGGGGGGGGAAGGGGATAGGTAGCCAGTGCAGAGTACCACTGTGGCTGTTTCCTCAAGCCACAATAGGCAGGTTTCTGGCACTGAGTCCAGCCCTCTGTGGAGGTGGGGGGGAAGGGAAGAAGAGGAATGCAGTAGTGATAAAGGATTCAGTGGAGTCCATATTTAGAGGAGCAGACAGCAGATTCTATGGCCATGAAAGAGACACCCAGATGGTATGTTCCCTCCCAGGTACAGTACCAGGGTCGGAGATGTCACTGATTGGATCCACAGCATTCTAACGAGTGAGCAGCCCGAAGTCATGGTGCATAATGGTACCAATGATACATGTAGGAAAAGGGAGGAGGTTCTGAAGAGAGAGTATTAGGTAGAAAGCTGACAAGTAGGATCTCCTAGGTAGTCATCTCTGGATCACTGCCTGTACCATGTGCCAGTGGGGGTAAGGATAGGATGATTTGGCAGATGAGCACATGCCTGAGGAATTGGTGCAAGGTGCAGGGCTTCAGATTTCTGGATCATTGGGATCTCTTCTGGGCAAAGCATGACCTGTACAAATAGGATGGGTTACACCTGAATCCGCAGAGGACCAATATCCTCGCGGGTAGGTTTGTTAGAGCTGTCGGGGAGGGTTTCTACTAACTGGGTAGGAGGATGGGAAACAAAGTGATGGGGCTGAGGATGGGGAAGCTGGTGTACAAGTAGATGCAGCACGTGAGGAAGGACGGACAGATGATAGGGCAAAATTGCAGTCAGTAAGATGAGCTGAAGTGTAACATGGGAGCAAAATCGAAAAGGGTGATAAATACAGGACTGAAGATGTTATATTTAAATACATGTAGTAGACAGAATTAGGTGTTCTTGTAGTGCATTTAGAGATTGGCATGTGTGACATAGTGGGAATCATTGAATCATGGCTGAAAGAAAATCATAGTTAGGAGCTTAATATCCAAGGATACACATTGTATTGAACGGACAGGCAGGTAGGCAGAGGGAAGGGAACGGCTCTGTTGCTTAAGAATTGAAATTAAACCCTTAGAAAGAGGTAACATAGGACCGGAATGTGTAGAATGCTTGTGGATAGAATTATAAAAACTGCAAGGGTAAAAAGACCCTGATGGGAGTCATATACGAGCTTCAAAACAGTAGGTAGGAGGTGGAGAACAAATGAGATAGAAAAGGCATGTAAAAAGGCCAAATTACGGAAGTCATAGGGGATTTCAATATGCAGATGATTTGGGAAAATCAGTTTGATGCTGAATCCCAAGAGTTAGAATTTGTAGAATATCTATAAGGTGACTTTAGAGGAAAAGCAATTCTGGATTGGGTGTTAATGTAATGAACCAGATTTGATTAGGTTAAGGACACCTTGGGAGGCGGTGATCAAAATATGATACAATTCCCTCTGCAGTTTGAGAGGGAGAAGCTAAAGTCAGATGTATCCATATTACAGAGGAATAAAGGGAATTACAAAGAGGAGCTGGCCAAATTTGATTTGGAAAGGGACACTAGCAGAGCCACTTCACCGAGGAGGCTCTAGTTTCTGGGAATAGTTCACAAGTTGCAGGACAGGTATGTCCCACAGAAGTTGTTGTTCTCAAATGGCTAGGCTAGGCAACCGTAGCTGACAAGGGAAGGTAAGGACTGCATAAAAGCCAAGGAAAGAGCATGTAAGGTAGCAAAAGTGAGTGGCAAGTTAGATGATTGTAAAGTTTTTAAAATCCAGCAAAAGGCAACTAAAAAAAGCTATACAAAAGGGAAAAGATGAAATATGAGGGCAAACTAGCCAATAATATAAAGTGAGATACTAGAAGTTTTTTCAGGTATATAAGGAATGAAAGGGAGGTGAGAGTTGATATTGGATCACTGAAAAATGCTGCTGGTGAGATAGTAATGGGGGACAAAGGAATGGCTGGTGAGCTTAATAAATAACACACACAAAATACTGGAGGAACTCAGCAGGCCAGCCAGCACCTATAGAAAAAATTACAGTCAACATTTTGGGCTGAAACCCTTCAGCAGGACTGGAGAAAAAAACGCTATGGAGTAGATTTAAAAAGTGGGGGCATGGGGGAGAGAGGGCCACTAGGTGATAAGTGAATCCTGGAGGGGGTGGGATGAAGTAAAGAGCTGGGAAGTTGATTAGTGAGATGCGGTGAGAGAGGAAAAAGATGCTGCCTGGCCTGCTGAGTTCCTCCAGCATTTTGTGTGTGTTGCCCAGATTGCCAGCATCTGCAGATTTTCTCTTGTTTGAACTTAATAAGTACTTTGTTTCAGTCTTCACTGTAGAAGAGACTAGCTGTATGCCGGAGGTCTATAAGTGTCAGAGAGCAGGAGTGAGTGCCATTGCTATTACAAACTGAAATGCCTTAAGGTGGATAAGTCACCTGGACCAGATGGACTACGTCGCAGAGTTCTGAAAGAGGTTGCTGAAGAGATAATGGTTGCATTGGTCATGATCTTTCAAGAGTCACTTGATTCTGGCATGGTTCTAGAGAAATGGAAAATTGCAAATGTCACTCCACTCTTTAAGAAGGGAGGAAGACAAAAGAGAGGAAATTATAGGCCAGTTAGCCCAACCTCAGTGGTTGGGAAAGTGTTGGACTCCATTATTAAGGGCAAGGTTTTGGGGTACTTGGAAACCTATGATAAAATAAGTCAAAGTTAGCATGGTTTCTGTAAAGGGAAATCTTGCCTGACAAATCTGTTAGGATTCTTCGGGGAAGTAACAAGCAGAGTGGACAAAAGAAAGGCAGTGGATGTCATTTACTAAGATTTTCATAAGGCATTTGATAAAGTGTCTCACAGGAGGCTGCTTAAAAAGATAACATCCTGCATTGTTAAAGGGAATATACTGGTATGGACTGAAGAATAGCTGACAGGCAGGAGGCAGTGAGTGGAAATAAAAGGAGCCTTTTCTGGTTGGCTGTTGTTGACTAGTGGTGTTCCTCAGGGGTCAGTATTGGGACCACTACTTTTCACATTGTTTGTCAATGATTTAGATAGTGGAATTGATGGCCTTGTGGCAAAGTTTGTGGATGATACGAAGATAGGTGGGGGGGGAGGTAGTACTGAGGAAGCAATGTGATTGCAGCAGGAATTAGATAAACTGGAAGAATGGGCAATAAAGTGGTAGATGGAGTACAGTGTTGGGAGATGTATGGTAATGCATTTTGGTGAAAGGAACAATAGTGTGGACTATTATCTAAATGGAGAGAAAATTCAAACCTCATAGGTGCGAAGGGACTTAGGAGTTGTCATGCAAGACTCCCAGGATAATTCACAGGTTGAGTCTGTGGTAAAGAAGGCAAATGCAATGTTGGCATTTATTTCAAAGGGAATAGAAGATAAAAGCAAGGAAATAATGCTTAGCATTTATAAGACACTAGTCAGGCTATACCTAGAGTATTGTCAACGGTTTAGGGCCCCATATCTCAGAAAGGATGTGTTGTCATTGGACAGACTCCAGAAGAGGTTCACGAGGATGATTCTGGGAATGAAGGGATTAACATATGAGGAGCATTTGACAACTTTGGGTCTGTACTTTCCGGAACTTAGAAGAATGCCTAGGAATCTCATTGAAACTTACCGAATGTTGAAAGGACTAGATATGGTGGATGTAGAGAGGATGTTCCCTCTGGTAGGGGTAACCAGAACAAGACAGCACAGCCTCAAAATTGAGGGGCGACCTTTTAGAACAGACAGAGTAATTTTTTTTTATCCAGAGAGTGGTGAATCTGTGGAATGCTCTGCCACAGACTGCAGTGGAGGCCAGGTCCGCGAATGTATTTAACGCAGAAGTTGATAGATTTCTGATTGGTCCGGACATCAAGGGACATGGTGAGAGGGCAGGTGTATGGGGTTGAATGGGATCTGGGATCAGCCATGATGAAATGGTGGTGTGGACTTGATGGGCCATCTGGCCTAATTCTGCTCCTACATCTTATGATTTATACAGGATGGCAGAATATAGCATTAATGGTAAGACTATTGGCAGTGTGGAGGATCAGAGCGACCTTGGGGTCCGAGTCCATAGGACACTCAAAGCTGCTGCGCAGGTTGACTCTGTGGTTTAGAAAGCATACAGTACATTGGCCTTCATCAATCGTGGGATTGATGAAGAGGTAATGTTGCAGCTTTATAGGACCCTGGTCAGACCCCACTCGGAGTACTGTGCTCAGTTCTGGTCGCCTCACTATAGGAAGGATGTGGAAAGCATAGAAAGGATGCCGAGGAGATTTACAAGGATGCTGCCTGGATTGGAGAGCATGCCTTATGAGAATAGGTTGAGTTCAGCCTTTTCTCCTTGGAGTGACAGAGGATGAGAGGTGACCTGATAGAGGTGTATAAGATGATGAGAGGCATTGATCATGTGGATAGTCAGAGGCTTTTTCCCAGGGCTGAAATGGCTAGCACGAGAGGGCACCGTTTTAAGGTGTTTGGAAGTAGGTACAGAGGAGATGTCAGGGGTAAGTTTTATACACAGAGAGTGGTGAGTGAGTGGAATGGGCTGCCGGCGACAGTGGTGGAGGCGGATACGATAAGGTCTTTTAAGAGACTCCTGGACAGGTACCTGGAGCTTAGAAAAATAGAGGGCTATGGGTAACCCTAGGTAATTTCTAAGGCAAGGACATATTCGGTGCAGCTTTGTGGGCTGAAGGGCCTGTATTGTGCTGTAGGTTTTCTATGTTTCTATCCATAATTTAATTTTTTAAATATTATATATACAGTGCAGAATAGGCCCTTCTGGCCCTTCAAGCTACACTGCCCAGCAATTCCCGAGTTAACCCTAGCCTATTCACAGGACAATTTACAATTACCAATTAACCTAATAACTGGTATGTCTTCGGATTGTGGGAGGAAATTGGATCACCTGGAGAAAACACACATAATTCAGCTAATTAGGGAAAGTGAGGAGGTGATTGATAATACCTATAGAGAGATAGTGGACAGTCCCCCTCAGAAATCGATATATTATCTTAGATACTGCTGGAGAGATTGACCTGACAGAGGAAGACCACAGCGAACGGGACTCTGGCACTCTGCCTAGTGCCGTGATCAAGAGAGCAAGGAGAAATGCAGTAGTTATAGGGGACTCCATAGCGAGGGGAACAGACAAGAGATTCTGCGGGCTGGACAAGGATACCCGGATGGTGTGTTGTTTCCCTGGTGCCAGGGTACCGGATGTTTCAGATCAGGTCCAGAGTATTCTGAGGAGAGAGGGCAAGCAGCCAGAAGTCTTGGTACATGTTGGTACCAATGACATAGACAGAAAAAGAGAGGAGGTTCTGAAGAAAGATTACTGGGGGCTAGGAAGAAAATTGAAAAGCCAAACCTCCAGAGTAATAATCTCAGGATTACTGCCTGAGCAACATGCTAATGAAGGTGAGAATAGCAGAATTAAGCAGATGAATGTGTGGCTAAATAACTCGTGCAGGGGGCAGGGCTTCAAATTCTTGGGTCATTGGGATCTATTTTGGGGGAGGCATGACTTGTACAAAAATGATGGGTTACACCTGAACTCAAAGGGTACTAATATCCTGGCGGGATTGTTTAATATAGATGTTAGGGAGGGTTTAAACTAAGTTGGCGGGGGAAGGAAACCAGGGTGTTAGGGTCCAGGAAGAGGAAAATAGAAATAAGTCAAAGATACTGTGCAGCAAAGATGGCAAGAAGGACAGGCAGGTGAATGGGCAGGATAATTTGCTGTGGATAGAAATATAGCAAAATCAGTAACAGATACTGACCTAAATGTACTGTACTTAAATGCACGCAGCATTAGAAATAAAGTGGATGACCTTGTTGTACAGCTACAGGTTAGAAGATATGATATTGTGGCCATCACTGAGTCATGGCTAAATGATGGATGTGATTGGGATCTGAATGTCCAAGGATACACAGTGTATAGGAAAGATAGGAAGGTAGGTAAAGGGGGTGGCGTGGCCCTGATGGTAAGTAACGATATCAAATCACTAGAAAGAAGGGACATAGGATCAGAAGAGGTAGAATCCTTATGGGTAGAATTAAGAAATAGCAAGGGTAAAAAGACACTAATAGCAGTTATATACAGGCCTCCAAACAGTAGCCGGGATGTGGACTACAAGTTACAGCTGGAAATAGAAAAAGCGTGCCAGAAGGAAAATGTCAAGATAATTATGGGGGATTTTAATATGAAAGTGGATTGGGAAAGTCGGGAAGGTAATGGATCTCAGGAGAGGGAGTTTGTAGAATGTCTACAGGATGGCTTTTTGGAGCAGCTTGTCCAGAAGCCCACCAGGGGACCGGCTGTTTTGGATTGGGTGCTGTGTAATGAACCTCACGCGATTAGGGAGCTGGAGGTAAAGGAACCTTTTGGAAGTTGTGATCATAATATGATTGAGTTCAGTTTCAAATTTGAAAAGGAGAAGCTGATATCAGGTGTATCGATATTTCAGTGGAACAAAGGAAATTACAGTGGTATGAGAGAGAAACTGGCCCAAGTCGATTGGAAAAGTAAGCTAGGTGGAGGGATGGTAGAGCAGAATTGGATGAAATTCCTACAAGAAATAAGGAAAGTGCAGGAAAAATATATTCCAAGAAAAAAGAAAATCATGATTGGAAAAATGGCACAAATGTGGCTAACGAGAGAGGTTAAGGCTAAAATAAAAGCAAAAGAGACGGCATATAAGGAAGCAAAAATTAGTGGGAAAACTGCGGACTGGACCACTTTTAAAAACTTACAGAAGGAAACTAAGAAAGTCATTAGGAAAGAAAAGATGAATTATGAATGGAATTTGGCAATTAACATAAAAAGGATACTAAGAGTTTTTAAAAAATATATGAAGAGTAAAAGAGTGACACAGGTAGATATAAGACCAATTGAAAATGATGCTGAAGAAATTATAATGGGTAACAAAGAGATGGCAGAGGAACTGAATGAGTATTTTGCATCGGTCTTCACAGTGGAAGACATTAGCAACATACCTGATAGCCAGAGGTCTCAGGGAATAGAATTAGGTACAGTCAAGATTACGAGAGAGAAAGTGCTTGGGAAGGTAAGTGGAATAAGAATAGATAAGTCTCCCGGACCGGATGAGGTACACCCACAGTTTCTGAAGGAGGTGGCTTTGGAGATTGTGGAGGCATTGGAAATGAAATTCCAGGAATCAATAGACTCTGGCATGGTTCTGGAGGACTGGAAGATTGCAAATATAGTTCCGCTGTTTAAGAAAGGAGGGAGGCAGCAAAAAGACCTATTAGTCTGACATCGGTAGTTGGAAAGTTATTGGAGTCGATCCTCAAGAATGAGGTTATGAAATACCTTGAGGTGCATGACAAGATAGGCCAAAGCCAGCATAGTTTCATGAAGGGAAGATTCTGCCTCACCAACCTATTGGAATTTTTTGAGGTAATCTCAATTAAGATTGACAAGGGAGAGGCTGTGGATGTTGTGTATTTGGATTTTCAAAAGGCCTTCGATAAGGTGCAGCATAAGAGGCTGCTTAATAAGATGACAGCTCATGGAATTACAGGAAAGATATTGAAATGGGTGGAGCATTGGCTGATAGGCCGAAAGCAAAGGGTGGCAATAAAGGGATCCTATTCTGATTGGTTGCCGGTTACTAGTGGTGTTCCACAGGGGTCGGTATTGGGGCCGCTTCTTTTTACAATGTATCTCGATGATTTAGATTATGGATTAAATGGTTTTGTGGCTAAGTTTGCGGATGACACCAAGATAGGTGGAGGAGCAGGAAGTGTTGAAGAAACAGAAAGGTTGCAGAGAGACTTGGTCAGTTTAGGAGAGTGGGCAAAGAAATGGCAGACGAGATACAATGTTGAGAAATGTACCACAGATTATTATTTAGATGGGGAGAAAATTCAAAAACCGGAAGTGCAAAGGAACTTGGGGGGTCCTTGTGCAGGATACCCTAAAGGTTAATCACCAGGTTGGATCAGCAGTAAGGAAAGCTATGTTGGCATTCATTTCAAGAGGAATAGTGTGTAAGAGTAAGGTGTTGATGAGGCTCTATGGGGCACTGGTGAGACCTCATTTGGAATACTGTGTGCTGTTTTGGGCCCCCTATCTTAGAAGGGATGTACTGATGTTGGAGAGAGTTCAGAGAAGATTTATGAGGATGATTCCTGGAATGCAGGGCCTTAGAGTATAGAAGAATGAGAGGGGATCTCATGGAAACATTTTGAATGTTGAAAGGGTTGGACAGAGTAGATGTGGGAAGTCTGTTTCCCTTGGTGGGCGAGTCCAGGACAAGAAGCCACAGTCTTAGAATTAGAGAGTACCCATTTAAAACAGAGATGAGAAGTATTTTTTTTTAGCCAGAGGGTCGTGGATTTATGGAATTCATTGCCACATACAGCCGTGGAGGCCTGATCATTGAGGGTGTTTAAGGAGGAGATTGATAGGTATCTAATTAGTCAGGGTATCAAGGGATATGGGGAAAAAGCCAGAAATTGGAACTAGATGGGAGAATAGCTTAGCTCATGGAGTGGCAGAGCAGACTTGATGGGCTGAATGGCCTACTTCTGCTCCTTTGTCTTGTGATACTCCATGGGGAGAACATACAATCACCTTACAGGTAACGCTGGAAATGAATTCTGAACTCCGATGTCCCGAGCTGTAATCCGTTAGTCTTGCGAGACTTGAAAGTCTTCACTCTCCAGGACGCAGGCCTGGGCAAGGTTGTATGGAAGACCGGCAGTTGCCCATGCTGCAAGTCTCTCCTCTCCACGACACCAATGTTGTCCAAGGGAAGGGCATTAGGACCCATACAGTTTGGCACCAGTGTCGTCGCAGAGCACTGTGTGGTTAAGTGCCTTGCTCAAGGACACAACACGTTCCCTTGGCTGGGGCTTGAACTCACGACCTTCAGGTCACTAGTCCAATGCCTTAACCACTTGGCCACGTACCCACTCCCTGTTTCCATCAGGAGACAAATTATCCAACTGACATCTTCTACAAACTAATAGCATCAGAGCAACCGCTACATTACCATAGCGCCCGATAATATAAAAGACAACACCAAAATTTTTTTTCATATACTGTATATAAAAAGTAAAAGAGAAGTAAGAGTGGATATCGGACCACTGGAAAATGACACCGGAAAGATAGTAATGGGAGACAAATAAATGGCAGAGAAACTTGATCAGTATTTTGCAATTCTTCACTGTGGAATTTACTAGCAGTATGCTAGAGATTGGAGTGTCAGGGGGCAGAAGTGAGTGTAGTTACTGTTACTAAAGAGAAGATGCTTGGGAAGCTGAAAGGTCTGAAGGTAGATGAATGACCTGGACCGGATGGACTACACCCCATGGTTCTGAAAGGAGTAGCTGAAGAGACTGTGGAGCCGTTGGTAATGATCTTTCAGAAACCACTAGATTCTGCAATGCTTTTGGAGGACTGGAAAACTGCAAAGGTCACTCCACTCTTTAATAAGGGAGAGAGGCAGACAAAAGGAAATTTTAGGCCAGTTAGCCTGACTTCAAAGGTTAGAAAGATGTTAGAGTCCATTATTAAGGATGAAGTTTCAGAGTACTTGGAGGCACATAATAAACCAGTTAGCATGGTTCCTTTATGGGAATATCTTGCCTGACAAATCTGTTGGAAGTCCTTGAGGAAAAAACAAGCAGGATAGACAAATGTAAGTCAGTGGATGTTGTATACTGAGTTTTTCTGAAGGCCTTTGACAAGGTGCCTCATATGAGACTGCTTAACAAAAGTCCATGGTATCATAGGAAAGATACTACCATGGATAGATTAGCTAACTGGAAGGAGGTGAAAAAAAAGGAAAAAAAGGTGGGGGGGGGGCCTTTTCTGGTTGGCAGCCGTGTTCCACAAGTGTCAGTGCTTCTTTTAATGTTACGTCAATGATTTAGATTCCCATTTTTTGCAAACTTGAAGGGTAGCCAAGGGCAATCACATAGGTCCCAGCTATGCTTGCCTATTCATCAGCTATATAGAACAATCTATGTTCGAAGCCTTCCCCGATTATACTCCTGAACTCATTGGTGTTGCTTCATGCACACATGCTGAGCTCATCAATGTTATCAATTTTGGCTCTAACTTCCACCCTACCCTTAAGTTCACTTGGTCCATCTCTGACACCTCCATTCAGGGCCCCAAATAGTCCTTGCAGGTGAGGCAACACTTCACCTGCAGATGTGCTGGGTTAATATATTGTGTCCGGTGTTCCCACTGCAGCCTCTGTATTGGTGAGACCCGTCATAAATTGGGGGACAGCTTTGTTGAGCACTTCTGCATCACTGGCTGCAAGCAGGACTTCCCAGTGTCAAACATTTTAATTCCCATTCCTATTCCAACATGGTAAAGGAGCAACACCTTATATTCTGCCTGGATACCCTTCAACCTGATAGTATGAATATCGATTTCTCCTTCCGGTGAAGAAGTTTCCCAACCCCCTCTGACCTCTCACTTCTTCAGACTTGCCTATTACTTCCCCTGGGCCCCCTCCTCTTTCCCTTTCTCCTATTGTCCATGCTCTTTTGTCAGAAGTTCCAGACGATAAATATTCTGGTAGTTTAACCTCAACATTCAGTGGTATTTTCATTGAAATTCTCCGCCATCAGAGGCTCTGTTACATTCAGCCAGGAGAACTCCCTTCCACATATCAAAAAGCCCTGAGCACCGAATACAACAAAGACTCCATGTTCAGGCAGCAAACACCAGAGCCGCAGGTTAAATTCATGCCCGAACTAGCTGCACCTCTTGGAAACCTGTATGGCAGAGCTTTTAAAGTGAAGGAGCCACTGCACTGGTTTGTCATGAGCAAAACTGTATGTCTTTTTTAGAAGCAGGACATACCTGGGCAATCTTCCATACTATTGTGTGCTTACTGGTGTTTAACTACCGGCTAAGTAACTGGGGAAGACTACAGCTGTGACACGGAGATCAGAGGCTAGGTCTTTTATAGCAAGTGAGCCTCATTCTGACATCCATCATCTATAAGACACATCCACTTTCATTGATCAGTGCAACTCCAAAAACTAGTGACTCCATACCCACTTAACCAGCATTTCATTCACCACCCTAAACAGTCATTTCCACACAGTGTACACCATCTACAAAAAGTATTGCACTTGTTCACCTGGACATCTCTTGTAGCATCTCAAAGTCACCGAGGAAGGCATGGGTTTCAGGCACAAAGAAATCCACCTGCAGCTTTCTGTCAAAATAGATATAATTTGGACTGGGAAATGTACCTTTACAAAGAAAGTACGGCAGCACCTCTACATTCTCATAGGTTTTTTGAAGATTCAGCATGCCACCTAAAACTTTGATGAACTTCTATAGATGGGTGGTTAGAGTATTTTGACTAGTTGCATCATGGTCTGGTATGGAAACAACAATGCCCTTGAACAGAAAAAGCCTACAAAAAGAGGTGGATACAGCCCAGTCCATCACGGTTAAAGCTCCCCATCCCCTACCATTGAGCACATCTATGTGGAATGCTGTCGCAGGAAAGCAGCATCCATTGTTCCCCCACCATTCAAACCATGCTCTCATCTCGATGCTGCCACCAGGAAGGAGATACAGGAGCCTCAGGACCCACACAAACAGGCTCAGGAACAGTTCTTACCCCTCAGCCATCAGGACCTTGAAGCAGAGAGGATAACTTCTCTCACCCCACCACTGAACAGGTCCTACAACTTATGGACTCACTTTCAGGGACACTTCATCTCGTTATCAATATTTAGTACTTATAAATAAATAATAATAAATATTTGCAGAGTTTGTTGTCTTTTGCACTCCGGTTGTTTATCCATCATGTTGGGTGTGGTCTTCCATTGATTGTAATTTGTTTCTTGTCTTTATTGTGAATGCCCACAAGAAAATCAATCTCAGGGTTGTATATGGTGATGTATATGTAGTTTGATAATAAATTTACTTAGAACTTAGAATATAAATCTTGGATTTAATGTCAAAAATAGAATCAGTAAAACATTATACACGAAAAGTGACAAACAACCAATGCTCATTTGGCTTACTTTGCAAATTAGCTGTTTGTCAGTCTGTGTTTGTGTGTAGTATTTCACTGATTCGATTGTATTTCTCTGTGCTACTGTGAATACCTGCAAGAAAATCAATCTCAAGATAGCAGACAGTGATATTATTAATAAATTTACTTTGAACTTTGAAGCTCCCACCCCAAGAACAGCAGAAGGACTGCTCTGATTCAGGATAGTGATTCAACATCTTTTCAGGGGGTTCTTTCTGGTGATACACAGGTCCTGAAAAAGATGAATAACTGAAGCTTCATCTCAAACAAAAATAGAAAATGCACAGAATACTCAGATCAGCCAGCATATAGAGAGAGAGAGAGAGAGAGAGAGAGAGAGAGAATGATTCAATCAATGACCTTTCATCAGAACAGATGAAAGTTCAATGGAAGCACATTGATCTGAAGTATTAACCATTTCTCTTCGTCAGTGCTGCCTGACAAGAGTTCTTCCTGCTGCACTTCAGGTTTCCAGAATCTACATTCTCCCCCCCCCACCCCCAAGTGAAATCTACATCAAAATAGATAACAAAATTAAAAAAATCATTTGCACAACTATGACCTTTCTGTAAATCATTGTGTTTTTTTTTACTTACTTCAAAAAGGGCAGCACTCTGATGTGATCTAAATTAGCTTTGTTATACTTCTGGTTTTGACGTACTCAGGATTACTGGGGATCCAGATGGTACTTAGAAAGTTTTCAGGGGATATGCATCACAGACAGCTAACATAGCTTCAATGACAATTCATTTCAAAATATTCTGCACTCAAAGACAGTTGATGAACTAAATTCTACACCATTGTAAATTACGAGCAGCACAAACTGTGAATGTATTTTGAAGCCATTGGTGGGTTACCGAGGAGAAATATGTATAATTAACAAAATTTCAATACAGTCATTCATTACAACACTTGTATGTGCTTTTATTGGCATTTTTATTGATAAAAAACAGTGTGGGGAAAATGCCCCACATATTTCACTAAATATCCTTATTGATTCACCCTCCCTCCTCAAATAATCTTCAGCTTAGAAAAATTCACTGTAGATTTCTGTAGATTCTGGAATTCAGTTTGTTCTGATTGTAGGTGGTTTCCCTTCACAGAGCATTGGCAAACAGTCTCCCTTGACTGGAAGTCCATTCGATCCACTAGTACTGTTCATACTTTATGAAGTGGTATCTCTCCCAACTTGAGTGGAAATAATTTCAGTGCCTGTTACCTCCACCGTCACCCATTGCATAACATTTAAAAATAAATTCCATTCAGTCAAAAAATTGCATTTCTAACCATCTAAACCCACAATATTGTGAGATTTTTCTTGAATCTGTCCAAAACTAGTATAGTATACATTCGGCACGTGAAACACTCATTTCATTCTGTGTACCAATGAGACCAATTACTTATTAATATTTTATTGGGTTTAAAATGTAAATGGTTTAAAATGTAACAATAGTGTTAAAACTACTACATTGTTCCACAATCCATGTCTCACAGACCCACTGATCATTTTGTAATAAAGACCCCCCCCACACTGACTTACAACCATACTATAAATGCCCATTTCAACAATCATAACACTAATAGTAATTGTAAAATTTTAAATGTGGAAGAGGATCTAGTCATAATGAAAGGGAGTTCTTCACATATACTGTGGTGCCATTATTCAACAATTACTAACAATGAAAACATTTTTGGGTACAAGCTACACCAGGTAGTTGTTATCCCAGCATCACTGTATCATCAGTAGGTAAATCAGTCTGCTGGTGACAGTGTTAACTCATTTTGTTTTAACATATAAAAAAAACACTAAAATAACTTAGAAACTAGATCCAAAAATTCAGAAAAGAATTGACTTCAATGTACAAAAACTGTCATACGTGTTAGAAAAGTTTGATACAACTCTCTCGCTCTCTCAGTGCGATTAACAACCAGTGTAGTTACTGGGTCCAGAGTAAAATTAAGAAACAAGAGTTCAAACAACAATGGCAAAAATAATTAAACACATCTTTGTATAAAGATTTCCTGCTGGTCTCTAAGATACAGATTAAAGAAACCCTTAGGTCTGAGAGGCACACAAGTGGGCTTCTTCGATACAGCCACCACATGGCAAAGTTACCAGTCATCAATGTTCAACAGTGCTCAGTGAGAATCTTCAAATTAAACTTAATTGAATCAATACTACTAGCAAAACCAGTTACAAATTGTACAAAAATAAAAAAACAAATTATTAAAATCTCCTGCAGTACCTTGAAGGACTGGAAAGCAGGTTTAATTCACAGCAGCATTAGATCATGGCTGGAGGCATCTTTGGTTCAGTCTGAACGACAACACGATGTAACCTCTACTGCACAACAGTATATAAAAAGTGAACATGTTTAAGAGGTGGCATTTAATGTAACAGCCCCATAAAAATATTAAATATCTAATGCTTCGATTTATTCATTTTCTCAAAGGAAAAAATTGACCAGCATGAACATACTGTCATGCTCCTATAGCTACACACGACAAGATATGTCCCATTCCACCATGCCATGCAGGGAAGTATTGCTGACCTCGTCCTTGCAAGGCTGCAGGATTTTATATATTTGTTTTCATCATTATTACACTGGTAATAAAGTTTTGTATAATATCTGCATATATCAAGATTATTCCGATATGAACTCGGAGTCAGCATGACCAGTCACGTGACCTATTCAGAGTCGTATAGCACCATTTTTTCTCCCCCCCCCCCCCCCCAAAAACTAGTAGAGAGCTCAGGGAAAGGATGAGCATGCCGAGATGATAGACATGATGTTTATAGAAATTCAGTAAACTAAGTTCCACTTGGCAGCCAAAAAGATTGTTCAGTTTTGTGCTATTTGTGTCAAAATTAAGGCAACACAAGTGAAATTTAAACAATTGCTTTTGGTGTTACTGTGGATGCACAACCCTTAAAATTCTTTCATTGTGACTAATGGAAGGAGTCAACGAAAACGGCAACTTAACATACTGAGCCCTCTTTCACAGCATAAAGACAAAACTTCATTCACTGTCTGAAAGCCCTACCATTCAATGCCTGAAACTTTATTTAAATTGCCCACTGGCATATTCAAAAGCAGAACTCATGGTTTATTCCAACAGTTATCAAAGGTGAAATTAGATGAAGACAGTTTTGACAAAAGAGTCCTTGAAACTTAGCTGATCTTCATCAATACAGCCAAATCTTAAAAAATCTTCAGAAGAATGCCATATTGACTTTAAGGCTCAAATATATAATTCTGAGTACAAGGATCTTTAAAAAAAAGTCATATTAAAGGCTAAAAATTTAAAGACTTGTTAAGAATTCTTACAGCTGTAGTCCTCAAATTTGATTTGTTTCAATAATGCTTTAACGAAAATCTCAAAGAAAAATTGAGTAGTTAATCGAATCTTTCAGGGCAAGAGAAATATGTCCTTTGGTACCAGTAATAGTCCTGCTTATGCCAGATCTAAACATTTAATTTAGGTAGTTGTCTGCACCCTTTTTCCCTGAAGAGATACAAATTTTTATTTTCTTAAAAGGAGAGCAGACAAACATAAGGCTTAGCAAAGTAATACTGTGTTGTTAAATTTTATACATGTAATCTGTTCAAAACTGCCTATATTTTGAGAAAAGGAATTGAAAATAACTCATATTTATCTGTCCAAAAGCTGGAAATCCAAAGTAAGAATGCAGAAAATGGAAAGTATTACAAACATTTCCTACTTTTATTTTGCATCTGGAAATATTGGGTTCTTCAAAAAGTTCACCTTAGTCAGAAAATTTGAAATAACTTAATAAATTCTCTTAATATAAACCTCTAACACTGACCATAAGTGCCTGAGCAAAATATTGTGTTTACAAAATGTGTTGGCAGCCTCAGGTTGCATAAAATACTGTGCATTTTAATGCTTCCCTGAGTTATAGCACCATGACAGCCCAGTCACTTGTCTTAATTCTTTTCTTCGTATAATTGCTAATGTACACACTGACTAATGCAATCACTGTTCAGAATGTAGAGAATAGGAAAATGTTAGTCAATTATCTATAATTAAACTCAACGCAAACCATGTTTGTTTTACTCAAAGACTACATGTACTAGAACCAAAGAATTGTCACAGCCTGGCTAATTATTGGAAAAGGCTAAATCAATGTTTATGCTTTCCTAGAAGCAAATTCAAAAAAATCTGTTTTCTCTGGCGATTCAGTCAGAAACAGAGTGGTAAAATTGTGTTTTAAAGGAGAAAGCTTACTACTATGCTGCACTGCCGAGCCACAATGAACAAAGAATGATATAGAGTTAAGAAGTTTAGTGATATTTTAGATGTGTCCATCTAGGTTTGTTGAGTAAAAGAGAACTCCAAAATTCAATTATATTTAATTGAAGCTATTCAAAACAACAAAATAGGAGTTATTCCAAAGGGAGCACCTCATGTATGGATAAATGGTCTCTGGTGGTGGTAAACTTATTCAATAAAAAACATCTACCACATGATATTTTACCCTCATTCTTCGAGGAGAAATAAAACAGCAAGAGAATGGAGACCCAAAAAACAAGAATGCTTTCACAGTGTTACGATAGTAATGCATAATCACACTTTTTAAACCATAAATCAAATTTCAATTCAGAATTCCTTTTGAAAGGAAAAATTCAGATAATTCTGCAGCAGCATGATGATATATTAAAAATGGTTACCTTTTCCCCTCGAGGGAAAATACAACTGACGAATATTTATATTCAAAAGTAGGTGAACGTGAAGCATCTTATGATTATGTGCTATCTGGCAAATATACTTAATAGATATTCAACCATGGATAGCTCCGAGGAATAGTTTTTATCATGAGCCCTCTGCATATACATAAGTATAATATGATATTTCAGGAATTCAATTTAGCCCTTTCCTATTTAGCTAGGGAGAAAATAATCTGATCACTGGTGTTAAATACTGGCCTCCAGTTGTACTCAGTGTACACATTTGGCTTTGTTGACTGTAACAGAATCAAAGTGCAAAGCTGAGCACAAGCAGCTGATGCTCTCACATACACTCAGGATTAACCAGCATGTTTCGTAATTGCAATTTAAAGGCTGCATTTTAAACATGAAAGAGAAGTTTAAAAATTTATACTAAAATGATTAGTTTAAGGAATTTGATGCAAATCAAAAGCAGTAATGTTATAATGATTTTTAAACTCATTTAGAGCATCTGAATCAACCTTAAAGAAAACTAAAGAGTTTTATCTGCTCAATGAAGAAATGTAATTGAGCAAAGAGATAACCCTGAAAATTCTTGTTCCTGGAATCTGGAGCACAAAACAAACTCAACTCTCCTTCCATTTATCCACAGATTAAAGAAAATTTGGGAATGCAAAAAGCAAAAGTGACAATTTCATTGGAATTTTTTAAAAAACTGTGCTGAATAAAAATATAATGTTTCACCCGTTGCCAAATTGACATCAACGAAACAGCTGTATGTCACTATGGCAACGGAAACTATCATCATAAAATGGTACAGTAATAGAGATAGCTAGACCAGGAAGGGGAAGGGTCCCCGGGGAAGAGGTCTGCTGAAAGATCAAGTGACTGGTCATGCAAGTCATTGTCAGGAATAATGGTTGTACGATGGTAGAGGGTGTGCAATGCCATTCTGGTAGTGGTGGTGCTGGCGGTGAGCTAGATACTCTGAGTAACTCAGTGTCATCTTTTCACTATGGTATCTGCAAAAAAAAAAAGAAAAAATTTTGTTAGAAGATTTGAAAAGAGTCAAGAAAGAATCTTAACTGCTAATATGGTGAACATCTTCAATAAACATCGCTTAGTAGCAGGATCCCCATTAATTTCCCCAAATTATTGAAAATATACTATGGATTCTTTCTAAGTGACTCCAATAAAGTTTGTTACTAAAGCACAAAAACAGGCAAGAAATAAAATACACAGATACTTACCTCAAATACTTTACATGAAGACAGCAATCCCAGGTTTGTATTCCCCTCATTACTTATTCATTCCCTGTATGATATCCAGTTGCACACAATGAAGTATGATGCCTTTTTCTATACCTTTAGCACTTTACTGAGCCAATCATTTTTGCTCACAATCCATCTGGTTGGTTGGGGTTGGGGTGGGAATAATTGAACAAAATCTAGCCAATTCAACTTTGTAATTCTGAGTGAATGATTAACATGGTGATTAGTTTTTGAAAGATCAAAATGAGACTTAAGGTTCAGGCGATAGCATTTGTAAATGAGAAAGAACCTTGCTGCCAATATTTATCTATATACCTACATCAAGTAACAGATTACCGAGTCATTTATCAATATTATCTGTAGGACTTGCGCAAACTATGACTGCCATTTTGTTCAAACAACTTTGCCTGCACTAAGAGTAATTCACTGAGGTGCCCAGAGGAACTTTGCAGGCATGAAGAATACAATTTAAATGCAAGTTTTGCAGGTGAATGGCTGAAGTTAAATGGTGAAGCTGAAATTTAATCCAAAAATTTGGATTAGGTTCAGAAATGTCAAATCCCTCACTCACATTTATGTCTAGTGAACTTAGATTACAATAATTATCCTATGTAAACATTTAACACAGCAAAATGAAACAATATTAAAATCCCACTAAAATTACAGAGGACCAGGACCAGTGTGATTTCAGCATAAAGTCATGTATAATGCTGGTACCATGTTGCAGCTGGAAGGAATTATTTTCACAGTAATTACCGAAGCAGGAAATAAGAGTAAAGAATGATTAAATAACACAAACAGATCTACATTTATAGATGTATGCTTGATACAGTTCAGTTTCCAATGACGGAATTTGTTTTGTTTCAGTCGCAAGCTGACAATTCCAAAGCAAACCATCTTGTTTTACAAATAGTTCATTTTGTTTTGTTTTATACTTTGAAGCATCACTCAACAGCAGATAGAGATGACAACAGCATTTGTACATTATTCCAGGCAATTTTCTCAACCATTAATTTGCTTGATTTCATTCAGCATGAGCAAAGGTATGTTGCAAAGTCTTGCCTTTCTTTATATTACAAAATTAAGACCTCTGTCATGTTGGGAAACTACTTGTCTCAAGGCTTGGAGATTATATGCATTTCATTTGGCTCTTAGCGTATGCAAAGGCCTGGGGACTTCACAATAGGCTTTCTGGCTATTGTCTACAGGTAATTCAACAAACTAAACCAGTACCATACTATCCTTGCAATTACAACAGATTTAATCATGCACTTGCCTTACTGTTGGCTACACTTAAATGACAACTTTTGCCAAACCTGCAAAGAGCATACCACATTGCTGTTACAAAGACCGATCAGTGGGAACAAAGTGCGAAGCTAAGGAACAACCTTCTTACTTAGGCATTCCTTGAGTTCATAAATAACTTGCTTCCAGTCCAGTTCAATAAATTAAGTCAGACCAGGACTTGCAAATTTTGGCAATGGGTTGGGCTGAATCATGCAGGTCAGTACTGGACATTGAATCATTTCCCACCAGTCCTGAAAGTTGATTCTACTCTATTGGGAACCCTGCCATAGGTACAGCAATATGGAAAAAAAGATTGGAGATGATGCTTGGAAAATGAAGCTGCCTTTTTGGACCTCATTGGTTAGAATCAAGGCCTGCATGGCATCATGATACAAACTTAAGGTCAAGAATTTCTGCTGGCAGCCATATTTGAGAAGGATGGCCCAACTGATTGAGCCAAAGGCATCAAGGAGGTCAAGAAAGGGTATGTATTATGGTACAAATTCACACATAACCTGACTACTCCCAGCAAAAAATGAGCCATTGCACCTGACAATGTCCGACTGGACATGCACCATAATTACGATTCATGAAAATACTAGGAATCTGAATTTATTTGATGAGAATGGCTAGAATATGTAGGATTTTATAAACTGCAACTGTAAAGCATTTCAGCATTAGAAGCTCCACTATATCTCAAGGAAAAATGAACATCTACACAAGTACCTGAAGGGAAAGGTCCAATAGAATATCTGTAATCTATAGGAACATTGAAATACAACAGCACAATACAGGCCCTTCAGCCCACAAAGTTGTGCCAAACATGTCCCTACCTTAGAAATTACTAGGCTTACCCATAGCCCTCTATTTTTCTAAGCTCCATATACCTATCTAAATGTCTCTTAAAAGACCCTATCATATCCACCTCCACCACAATTGCTGGCAGCCCATTCCACGCACTTACCACCTGAGTAAAAAACTTATCCCTGACATCTCCTCTGTACCTACTCCCTAGCACCTTAAACCTGAATGCTCTTGTGGCAACTATTTCAGCTCTGGGAAAAAGCCTCTGACTATCCACACGATCAATGTCTCTCATCATCTTATACACCTCCATCAGGTCACCTCTCATCCTCTGTCGCTCCAAGGAGAAAAGGCTGAGTTCACTCAACCTATTCTCATAAGGCATGCTCCCCAATCCAGGCAACATCCTTGTAAATCTCTCTGCACCCTTTCTATGGCTTCCACATCCTTCCTGTAGTGAGGCAACCAGAACTGAGCACAGTACTCCAAGTGGGGTCTGACCATGGTCCTATATAGCTGCAACATTACCTCTCGGCTTCTAAACACAATTCCACGATTGATGAAGGCCAATACACCGTACGCCCTCCCAACCACAGAGTCAACCTACGCAGCTGCTTTGAGTGTCCTATGGACTTGTACTCCAAGATCCCTCTGATCCTCCACACTGCCAAGAGTGTTACCATTAATACTATATTCTGCCATCATATTTGACCTCCCAAAATGAACCACTTCACACTTATCTGGGCTGAACTCCATCTGCCACTTCCCAGCCCAGTTTTGCATCCTATCAATGTCCCGCTGTAACCTCTGACAGCCCTCCACACTAACCACAACACCTCCAACCTTTGTGTCATGAGCAAACTTACTAACCCATCCCTCCACTTTCTCATCCAGGTCATTTATAAAAATCACGAAGAGTAAGGGTCCCAGAACAGATCCCTGAGGCACACCACTGGTCACTGACTTCCATGCAGAATATGACCCGTCCACAACCACTCTTTGTCTACTGTGGGTAAGCCAGTTCTGGATCCACAAAGCAATGTCCCCTTGGATCCCATGCCTCTTTATTTTCTCAATTAGCCTTGCATGGGGTACCTTATCAAATGCCTTGCTGAAATCCACATACACTACATCTACTGCTCTTCCTTCATCAATCTGTTGAGTCACATCCTCAAAAAATTCAATCAGGCTCGTAAGACACGACCTGCCCTTGACAAAGAAATGCTGACTACGCCAAATCATATTATACCTCTCCAAATGTTCATAAATCCTGCCTCTCAGGATCTCCTCCATCAACTTACCAACCACTGAGGTAAGACTCACTGGTCTATAATTTCCTGGGCTATCTCTACTCCCCCTCTTGAATAAAGGAACAACATTCGCAACCCTCCAACCCTCCAGAACCTCTTCCGTCCCCATTGATGATGCAAAGATCGTCGCCAGAGGCCCAGCAATCTCCTCCCTCGCTCTCACAGTAGCCTGGGGTACATCTCATCTGGTCCCGGTGACTTACCCAACTTGATGCTTTCCAAAAGCTCCAGCACATCCTCTTATTTAATATCTACATGCTCAAGCTTTTCAGTCTGCTGAAAGTCATAGAACGGATGGTGGGTGAAGCCAGCAGGAGATCCAGCAACTTGATGACAATCATGATGTGCAGATTCTTCAACCTCTCACTGCTGCGGGCGGAAGTTCCCACTTGCTTCAAAAAGGCAACAATTATACCAGTGCCTGAGAAGAATAATGTGGGCTCCTTAATGATTATCGCCTGGTAGCACTCACATCGACAGTGATGAAATATTTTGAAACGTTGGTCATGACTAGATTGAACTCCTGCTTCAGCAAGGACCTGGACCCACCGCAATTTGCCTATCGCCACAATAGGTCAATGGCAGACACAATCTCAATGGCTCTCCACACGGCTTTACACCACCCGGACAACACAAACACCAACGTCAAGATGCTGTTCATCGACTATAGCTCAGCATTTAATACCATCATTCCCATAATCCTGATTGAGAAGCGGCAGAACCTGGGCCTCTGTACCTCCCTCTACAATTGGATCCTCGACTTCCTAACCAGAAGACCACAATCTGTGCGGATTGGTGGTAACATATCCTCTTCACTGACGATCAACACTGGCACACCTCAGGGGTGTGTGCTTAGCCCATTACTCTACTCTCTACATACCTGTGGCTAGGTATAGCTCAAATATCATCTATAAATTTGCTGCTGATACAACCATTGTTGGTAGAATCTCAGGTGGAGACGAAAGGGCGTACAGGAGTGAGGTATGCCAACTAGTGGAGTGGTAAAACTAAGGAAAACATACCAATCCCCAGAGGGATCAGAAGTGGAGAGAGTGAGCAGCTTCAAGTTCCTGGGTGTCAAGATCTCAGAGGATCTAACTTAGTCCCAACATATCGATGTAGTTATAAAGAAGGCAAGACAGCGGCTATACTTTATTAGGAGTTTGAAGAGATTTGGCATGTCAACAAATACACTCAAAAATTTCTATAGTTGTACCGTGGAGAGCATTCTGACAGGCTGCATCACTCTCTGGTATGGGGGGAGGGGCTACTGCACAGGACCGAAAGAAGCTGCAGTGGGTTGTAAACCTAGTCAGCTCCATCTTGGGTACTAGCCTACAAAGTTCCCAGGACATCTTTAGCAAGCGGTGTCTCAGAAAGGCAGCGTCCATTATTAAGGACCTCCAGCACCCAGGGCATGCCCTTTTCTCACTGTTACCCTCAGGTAGGAGGTACAGAAGCAATTCAGGAACAGCTTCTTCACCTCTGCCATCTGATTCCTAAATGAACATTGAATCTTTGGACACTACCTCACTTTTTAAAAAAATATACAGTCTTTCTGTTTTTGCACTTTTTAAAATCTATTCAATATACATAATTGATTTATTAGTATTAATTTTTATTTTATTTTTTCTCTCTGCTAGATTATGTAGTATTGCGTTGAACTGCTGCTGCTAAGTTAACAGTCACATGCCGGTGGTAATAAACCTGATTCTGATCTGATTCAATACTATCAAGGCCATCTGTGGCCCAAATAAGCAACTGACAACCAAGAACAGAAGTTGGCAGAGCCTGACGTCATGATTCACTGAAAGAAATACTTCGAAGAACTCCTGAATCGTGCCTGATGCATGATGAAAACTATGTGGCAAACTATCTTATCCAGACTTCCCACCATTCCTGACTGATTAGTTGTCGAAAGACCATATGAACCCAAAGACAAAGAAAAACATTATGAATAGATGGTGTCCCTGCAGAAGTACTAAGCTTGGCTGTGAGGTATTCAATCACTAATTCAATTTAATTTCCCACATCTTCAATGAAATAAGACGTAACTATAGAGGGCTCTCCCTGCTGTTTGCTACAAGTCATCATTAATTCCCACCTCAATCTTTTCATCCCAGTGGTTAAAGAGTTGCACGCAGAACTGCAACATAGATTCTATTTTCATCACAATACAACTCAATGAAAAGTGTACAGAGCAGTATCAACCACTCTGTGGCTAAAGAATGGCAGGAAAACCTCCGCGTTTAAGATTGTAAGACGCAAGAGCAGAATTAAGCCATTTGACCCATTGAGTCTGCTCAGCCATTCAATCATGGCCAACCCTGTTCTTCCTTCCTCAGCCCCGATCCTTGGCCTTCTCTCTGTAACCTTTGATGCTGTGTTCAATCAAGGACCTGTCAATCTTTGCCTTAAATACACCCAACGACCTCACCTCCACAGCTGCCTGTGGCAACAAATTCCACAAATAGTGACTAAATAGTGTAAAATACTATTCTATAAATTAATAGATTTGTTCTCTGTGTAGGAACCATTAATGAAGATAGTTAACATTTGAAGTATGTTTTGCTCTATCAGTCACATCTGCAGCACACTGCTTTCAAGAGTAGCAAAAGTTAGTTGAACACGATGCATTGTCTGCATATGCATTTATTTACCGAAAAGGTACTGATACAAATGAAAAATGATTTGGAGAAACACCCTATGAATTTCATCAACATATATTCTCATTAAATCATCAAAACCCAGGAATGAAAGGGTTACCATATGAGGAATGTCTGGCAGCTCTTGGGCTGTATTCCCTAGAGTTCAGGAGAATGAGGTGGGAATCTCATAGAAACATTCCCAACGTTAAAAGGCCTGAACAGATTAGAGTTCAGGAGAATGAGGGGGGAATCTCATAGAAACATTCCCAATGTTAAAAGGCCTGAACAGATTAGATATAGCAAAGTTATTTCCCATGGTAGGGGAGTCTAGCAGAAGAGGGCTCGTCTTCAGGATTGAAGGACATCCTTTTAGAACAGAGATGCGGAGAAATTCCGTTAGTCAGAGGGTGGCAAATCTGTGGAATTTGTTGCCTTGAGAGGCTGTGGAGGCCAAGTCATTGGGTGTATTTAAGGCAGAGATAGATAGGTTCTTGATTAGCCAGGACATCAAAGGGAATGGGGAGAAGGCTGGGGAGTGGAGATGACTGGAAGAATTGGATCAGCCCAATAGTGAATGGTGGAGCAGACTCAACGGGCTGGATGGACTGCTTCTGCTCCGATATCTTATGGTCTTATTAAAATAACACTGTCAATGCCTAAAAGTTCTTGTAGGAGTCGCATAACACAGAAATGGGTCACCTCAGTCCAGCTCTCCTATGCTGACTAATGCCCATCTATGCTAATCCCATGTCAGCAATAGGCCTGTATCACTATGTCTAAGCACCTATTCGTATGCCTGTAAAATGCCGTGAGTGTATTTGCCTCTACCACCACACCTTGCGCAGCTCTTACAAGATAAACAGATGTGTGAATAACTTACCTCTTCCCTCCCCTCCCCCCCCAGGTCCCCTTTAAATTTCTCCCATCTCACCTTAAACTTCTGCTCTCTAATTCAACTTCTTACTTGGAGGGTTGGGGGGGGGGGGAAGAAGACCATCCTGTCTGTGCCCCTCAATTTTATAAAGCTTTATTAAGGAGGAGGAGAAGATGGCAGTATGATGCAGCACGCACGGCCTCTCCGGTGATGAATATCTGTAATCTGTCAAGTAGGAGGCCATGCACAATTCTGATTTGATGGAGACAGGCGTGAGAGCACAGAGGAACATCTGGTGAAACTTCTGAAATGCCTGCTTCGCTGCCGCTGCTACTGTGTGATCCGAAATCTCCGGAGGGGAAGGCCCCGGATCATAGGCTTTGCCTGTTGCTTGGCGGCCGGGGCGGGGTCGAAGCGCTCAGCAGAGACAGTGCTCGGTGTTGGAGGCTCAAAGTTTTCGGACGGACTCAGAGTCGGACTGTGGTCGGGTGTTTCCAGGATGCCGCCTCGGCAAGTTTGTAGCGCTGGAAGTTCATGGCAGGGAGAGCTTCTTCCTTCTACAGTCTGCATGAGATGTTGGGGCTACTGGGACTTTGAGACTTTTTTTTACCGTGCCCATGGTCTGCTCTTATCAAATTACGGTATTGCTTTGCACTGTTGTAACTATATGTTATAATTATGTGGTTTTTGTCAGTTTTGGTCTTGGTCTGTCTTGTGTTTCTGTGATATCATACTTGAGGAACATTGTATGATTTTTTTAATGCATGCATTTCTAAATGACAATAAACAAGGACTGAGTGTCCTCATAATCTAGTAAAATCTAGTAATCTAGTAAGGTCACCCTCTTAGCCTCCTATGCTCCAGTGAGAATAAGCCCAGCCTATTCAAACTCTCCTTACACAAATCTAGCCCTCCATTCTAGGCAACATTCTGGTGAATCTCTTCTGCCCTCTGCCTATTGCTGTTATATGCTATACTATAAGTTGTGGTACAGTGACCTTCCAGTGTTTGTAGTCATATTAGTTTGTAATTAATACTGGTAGAAATTAAGAGCAATTCATCTGAGTGCACCATATAAGCAGGACACAAACTAAATCATACAAACAAATTTGTCACTGGGACTGTTTATCCATTTGTGGAGGATATCAACAGGTGAACTTATTACAGATTTATAAAATCAAGGGAGGTATAGACATGATGGATTGTTACAGACTTTCTCCCGGGGTAGGAGAATCCAAAACAAGGGACCATAGGTCTAAGATGAGGTGGAAAACATTTAAAGGGGATCTGAGAGGCAAGTTTTTTCTCCATACAGAGGGTGCTGAATATGTTGAATGATCTGTTAGATGAAGTGCTAGAGGTGAGCACAATTACAATATTTAAAAGAAATTTGGACAGATGTATGTATAGGAAAGATTTTGTGGAATGTGGGCCAGACACAGGCATATTGGACAAATAAAAACCATAAAGAACAATCTCAGACAGACAGCTTTGTCAACCCAGATTAGTTGAGCTAAAGCATCTGTTTCTGTGCTGTCTATGACTAACATAAAAATCCATCAGGCACATAGCTGGAGGCATGTGAAAGCCCAGTGACTACCTTAAACTTGAACCACCCTTCGAACAATGCTTAGTCACTGCATACATTTTCATATACATCATCTACCATGGTAGGAAAACCTTCCAAGGCTCAAAACAAAACTTATAATGGAGTTTTAGTGGAACCAAGACTTAACTACAGAGAAATAGAGAATAATGTCTTAAAACCAACACTGCTGTGTGATCATACTCTCGAATTAAAATATCCCAATTCCAGAAGCAGGATTGGATCAGGAATGCTATTCCTGCGCTAATATCAGAAATATTGGACAGTTTTACCATGTGTGTGCATGAATTAGAAAAGGAAGAAATGGGAAGTTTAAGAAAAGGAAAGCCTGTTTTCCTCCCCATCTTGGACCAAAAATGAACCACATCCAATCTTAAGACATCTATTCTTTTATTCCTAATTCCCTTCACTACATTAATTTTCCTGTTCCTAACCCATGTAAAGCCTCTAAACAAAACAACTTCAGTTTCCAAACAGGCAGATCCATTTCCATCTGAAAACAGCAGTAGCAGAAACCTTGATGTTAGGCACTAAAATTAAGGCAATGATGGAAACAGCAGCATTCACCATTTTTAATATACAGATTAATCAAGAAAGCAGTTCTTTGCTTTGGGGACCGTAATGTCAGACAGCCAAGAAAGATCCAGTTCTTCTTACACTGTTTTGTCCCATAACAAGTTCTCAATTCATGTGAGTATATAAGCCCCAACTCCTGCATGGGGACTTACAGGAATCTAAATTCTTCACATTTACTGGTTAGAAACATAGAAAAACCTACAGCACAATACAGGCTCTTCGGCCCACAAAGCTGTGCCAAACATGTCCTTACCTGAGAAATTACCTAGGGTTACCCATAGCCCTCTATTTTTCTAAGCTCCATGTACCTATCCAGGAGACGCTTAAAAGACCCTATCATATCTGCCTCCACCACCGTCACCAGCAGCCCATTCCACGCACACACCACTCTGCGTAAAAAATTTACCCCGATATTTCCTCTGTACCTACTTCCAAGCACCTTAAAACTGTGCCCTCTTGTGCTAGCCATTTCAGCCCTGGGAAAAAGCCTCTGCCTCTCATCATCTTATACACCTCTATCAGGTCACCTCTTATCCTCCGTCGTTCCAAGGAAAAAAGGCCAAGTTCACTCAACCACATAAGGCATGCTCCTCAATCCAGGCAGCATCCTTGTAAATCTCCGCGGCACCCTTTCTATGGTTTCCACATCCTTCCTATAGTGAGGCGACCAGAACTGAGCACAGTACTCCGAGTGGGGTCTGACCAGGGTCCTATACAGCTGCAACATTACCTCTCAGCTCCTAAACTCAATCCCACGATTGATGAATGCCAATGCACCGTATGCTTTCTTAACCACAGAGTCAACCTGCGCAGCAGCCTTGAGTGTCCTATGGACTCAGACCCCAAGATCCCTGATCCTCCACACTGCCAAGAGTCTTACCTATAACACAATATTCTGCCATCATATTTGACCTACCAAAATGAACCACCTTACACTTATCGGGGTTGAACACCATCTGCCACTTCTCAGCCCAGTTTTGCATCCTATCAATGTCCACAGCTATTAAGGGTTAGCCCTCATCTATTCTACTGGTCATATTCCCAAAGAATTCTAGAAAATTAATCATGCACACCCTCCCAACTCAAATCCATGCCAACTCTGCTTATATCTTTATACTTTCCAAAGGCATATGTCACAAAACAGAATAATACGTAAGTACCAACTTTCTTGACTCCTCACACTATATCAGCCTCACAAAATACTTGTTACTCCTTCCCAACTTCTGTAGCTTTGTAGTTTAATATAGAATTTATTTTATCATTGTATGGTCCACTAATTACCACATAACAACAAAACATCTGTGATAGGCTACCATTGCATTTCTGAATTAATATGGTTGTTTTATACTGACAATGGATAGATCCTATATTTTTCACCTGGTGTCTATACCCTTTCTTTCTAGAAATCTAATTCATTCAAAAACTTAATTAAGGCACAGTCCAAAAGCAGATTCAAAAGCAAGGATTTTCACCCCTTCAATAGAGTAAAAATTCAAAATATTGAAATGTGCTTTCCAAGGAGCTGTCACTGTGGCCAGTCTACTAATACAATATCAACGATTCAGAGTGCATTTATTATTAAAGAATGTATAAATTATACAACCTTGAGATTTGTTTGCTTACAGGTAGACACAAAGAAAGAAACCCAAAGGAACCCAATTAAAGAAAAAATAATAAAAAAGGCCAACATCCGACCGAGCATAGCTAAACTTCAATGTAGTGAAATGTCTCAGGATGATTCACAAGAAAATATTCAGAAGGAATTTAACACTGATCAGAAATCTCAGTTTTTTTTTTAAGGTGGATTACATAAAGACAATTTCATCTACAGCAGCACCTCACAAACAAACCAAGTGAAACAAAATATTTACCAAGATGTTCTTTGTAAAATGGTATTTGGTGGAGTAAAATTATATCCTGAGCATCTCCTTTGGAGAACCATTAGCATTGAAAATTCCCAAAGAATGAAAACTAACTAGCAAATGAGCCATATTGTACTGAATAAGGGTTACCACATTTAAATGGCCCAGAAGCATAAAGCCAACAATAACTTAGAATGGAGAGGCACGGTTCAGATGGCAAGTAGGTTTCATGCACACAGGGTCATTGCCCTATATTCCAGAATGTATGTAAGTTGGGCCAAACACTACAAAGTTTTAAAAGCTTTTAAAATTAATATTGATTGTGGAAATTAAATATTAAGTAGTTCAAGTGTATTAAAGTGTTAAAAATAATTAAAGCCATTAAAGTGTTTTCTATTTTTCCACTACTTATTTTATATACATACATATATATAAACGTAATTGTAGTGTGTGTGTGTGTGTGTACACACACACACACACACACACTACAATTACGTTTTTCTCTATTATGTATTGCACTGTACTGCTGCAGCAAAATCAACAAATTTAACAGCATATGCCAAAGATATTAAACCTGATTCTGAGAAAATAACTTGTTTTCATCACCAGAGGCAGAGAATACCCTATGAAATGAAATAGGGGTTTTGATTCTACATAAGGTTTGGTGCAGGACCATCAGGCAATTCCTCCAGCACAATGGATCCCAGCAAGATTAGGCTTTGACACACTCTAGTGATGGAATGTACTGACAGGTGCAGGAGCATCCATCACCCAGCAAGTCAAGAATTACAGTAGGCCTGGACAAGCACAGGATGTGCTTTCCTTCAAATGGCCTAATGCCAACAGTTTCTTTTGGAACTCACAGGCAGAAGGTGGGATAAGGACCATCGACAAAGATACAGGCAGCAAGTCAAATTATTGAAAGGCAGGAAATCACTCATTGCTGTGGTCACAAGCTCCCACCTGCTTCAAAAGGGCAACAATTACACCGGCACCCAAGAAAGACAATGTCAGTTGCCTTAAAGATCATCGTTCAGTAGCACTCACATCTACGGTGATGAATTGCTGTGAGAGGTTGGTCGTGGCCAGAGGCGACACCTGTCTCAGGAAGGACCTGGGCCCACTGCAACTTGTCTATCGCCACAGTAGGTCTACAGCAGACAGGGCCTTAATGGCCTTGGAACACCTGGACAATACATATATATCAGGATGCTGCTTATTGGCAATAGCTCAGCATTTAACACCAACATTCTTACAGTCCTGATCTAAAAGCTACACAACCTAGGCATCTGTACCTCCCTCTGCAACTGGATCCTCGACTTTCAATCTGTGCAGATTGGAAATAACATCTCCACCTTGCTGACAATCAACACTGGTACACCACAGAGACGTGTGTTTAGCCCACTGCTCCTACTCTCTCTACACCGATGACTATGTGCCTAGACATAGCTCAAATGCCATCTATAAATTTGCTGATGATACAACCACTATTGGCAGAATTTCAGATGGTGATGAAAGGGCATAAAGGAGTGAGATATGCCAGTTAGTTGAGTGCTGTCGTGGCAACAACCTTGTACTTATAAGCAAGACCAAAGAGCTGATTGTGGACTTCATTGAGGAATCTAAACTGGACAGTGTGAGCAATTTCAAATTCCTGGGTGTCAATATCTCTGAGGACCTAACCTGGACCTAACATATTGATACAGCTATAAAGAAGGCAAGACAGTAGCTATATTTCATTTGAAATGAGGAGATTGGTTTGTCAACTAAAATACTCGAAAGCTTCAACAATGGACTGTGGAAGAGCATTCTCGCTGGCGACACCACTGGCTGGTATAGGGGAGGCTACTGCACAAGATCGAAGAAACTTCAAAAATTAGTCACCTCCCTCATGGACCCCCACCACCCCCAGGACATGCCCTCTTCTCATTGTTGCCACTGGGAAGGAGGTACAGAAGCCTGAAGGCACACACTCAGTAATTCAGGAACAGCATCTTCTCCTCTGCCATCCAATTTCTAAATGGACATTGAACCCATGAATACTACCTCACTACTTTTTATTTCTGCTTATGCACTTCTTATTTTAACTATTACATACACACACATACACTAACTGTAATAGGTTTTTCTCTATACTTATCATGTATTTCATTGTACTGCTGCTGTAAAGTTAACACATTTGACGACATATGCCAGTGATATTAAACCTGATTCTGATTCTGAAAGGAGATAAAACTCAACTGCCTTGACCAATGATAAATCTCCATTATTCATTTTTAAAAATTGGTTAATGAAAATTTACACATGATTCAGCATTAAATGGTGATGTTAGAAGAGAGCAAAGAGAATTAATAAACAAAGGACTCATCCCATATGGAAACTTCATTCAGACCAAATGAAAATTTACATCTGGGATGCCGGAAATACGCTGGAACACTCATAAGGTAAGACTTTCTGCTGTTACCTTTTTCAAAATTAATCCAATGTTAACTGAAAATGCACTACAGAAAAGGTGCTGACAAAAATGAAAATAAAGACAGCTTGTATGTTTATGCAAACTGAAACTCTGCAGGAAAATATAACATTAATTATCCATTGCAAGTCTTAGACTGAGAAATCAGAGTGTTTTAAAACACAAATGAAGGCACAAAACATAGAAACCATACTTGAGAAGAAGCCAAGGATTTACTGCTATGTCAACAAGAAACTAAAGTTCATACATCTTCAAGGTCACTTCATTTATTGCATAGCTCATTATAATTACTGTGGGCATTTCACAGTTTCAGTCTTTTGATTATTGCATTCTAAACATCAACTTAGAACTGACCTGAAACTTTAATTCTATTTATTTCCACATACACTGATTAACCAAAGTATTTCCAAAATTTCTCACAGTGTGGATTTTATTTAGCGGAACATGTAAGCACAATTGTGAAGCTTTTTTGGTTAGGAGCAACCTCTTCAAGAACACTCCAAGACATTGACTTTGATGTTGGGAAGCCAGGAGCATATAGAGCATCAGATGAAAATATTTCAGATGATGAGTGCAGCAAAGGAGCTTTAATCAGTTAGACAACAGGGTATAAGGTATCAGTATTAATCCAAAGTTAGTATCAATGCAACCCCAACCTAGTGACCAAAGTATTGTAATGTTCTTTAGAGTAAACGAGACATTCTTTGAATTGCATGGTGAGAATTCATCTTTAATCATATTTGAAAACTACTTTATACATTTAAAAGCAGCTCAGTCAGGGATTGTGGCAGATGGAGTAAATTCCTAATAACTGAAAGAACATTTAGCTGCCACCAAGCAAACATACAAAACACTTGTTAAAATATCAATTTGAAAGAGAATTTGAATTAAATACATTTTATATCTACATTTCAAGCTTTAGTGTTTGCATTGTATTTTTGGGTAATAAATGAATCAATTGTTTCAATTGTAATCTTATTTGAAAGGGGTGTTCATGAGGCTGTGGATTTTACTTATCTATCTATTTATTGAGATAAAGTGTGGAACAGGCCCTTCAGCACTCGAGCCACGCCGCCCAGCCATCCACAATTTAACCATAGCTTAATCACAGGACAATTCACAATGACCAATTAACCTACCAACCAGTACATCTTTGGACTGTGGGAGGAAACCGAAGCACCCGGGGGAAACCCATACTGTCACAGGGAGAATGCATAAACTCCTTACAGGCAGGGGTGCAGTGCTAGCCAGAGCGCGTCCGGCACCTCTTTAAGAAAAAAGCCGAAATAAACAACCAGAGTGATTTGAGTATCTCAGAAACTGCAGATCTCCTGGGATTTTTACGCACAACAGACTCTGGAGTTTACAAGGAATGGTGCCAAAAACAAAAAAAAAATCCAGCGAGTGGATTTAACAAGATGTTTTCATTCACAGAACAGCCACTCGCTGTTCATATGTTCACATTTATTTGTTTGATTATTGTCCTTTGCACATGTGATTGTTCTGCTAATTGTTGATTGCCCATGGCTATTTGCACTATTGTTGGTTACTATTGTGTTGTCTGTTATGGTTTTGTCCTTTCTTTTATGTTTGGCACCAAATCACAATCAATTCTGGCATAGAAACAGAAAATAGGTGGAGTAGGCCATTCGGCCCTTCGAGCCTGCACCGCCATTCAGTACGATCATGGCTGATCATCCAACTCAGAACCCTATACCTGCCTTCTCTCCATGTTTCACATACTGGCAAAAAAGTGATTCTGATTCTTGCCTACCTGATATAACATCAGCATTGAGCTACAGCTATCTTAAAAATATATGAAGACTCAGTTTCCACCACCAATCGAGGAATAGGATTCCAAATACTTGCAAGTCAAAGAAAATACTTTTCATTTGATTTACGAGGTGAATCTTTTATTTTTGAGATGAAACCTTAGTTCTAGGTTCTCCCAAGAGGGCATATCCTCTCCACATCTACCTCATAAACACCTCTTATGTTTCAATAAAAAGCCTCTTGAACTCTCAAACCCGAGCCTAGCCTATCTAACCATTCAAAATAAGACAACATACCAGTTATCAGTCTAATGACAGAACAGCTTCACTGCACAGCTACCAATGGCTTTATATCATTCCTTAAATAAGTACATTTCTATACACGGTTTTCCAGTATGATCTCACCACTGTCCTACATAAGTTCAACAGATTTTGCCATTTTTGAATTCAATTCCCCTTGCGATAAATGCTAATATGGTTAGCTTTCCTAATTACTTGATGCATTTGTATATATTAACCTTTTGCAAAATCATGTGCCAGACAATCCAGATCCCTCTGCATCTCATAGTTTTGCCACCTCTCACTATTTGGTCATTGGTTTTCCATTTTTCTCCCAAAATGAAGAATATCACACTTTCCACATTATATCTCACTTGTCAAATCTTCATCCATTCAGATCACATGACCCAATGTAACAGAAATTGCATGGAAGAAAACGTACTCGTTGTTTTTACATTTATTTAACAGAAGAAAATAAAGTTGCCTTAGTAGTATTATTGTTATAGCATGATTGAATTCCTAGACATTGAAATGTGAGGAATGTCTCAGGTTTTACATAGAATCCTCATGTCTCCATAATACGTAAATAACAAAAAAAGTCTAATCTAGAAGTACATTTTAACCACATATTATTAGAATAGAGGAATTGTGAAAGCAGATTTGAATGCTGTTTCAACAGAATACACTATTTTTCAGTTTGGAAGAAAAGCATTGGTGAGAGATGGCAGAACTGAGATATAGATCATATGAAACAGAGCAATAGTTGATAAGTTTATAGTAGAAATATTATGCAATTTAGTAAACTATCAAATTTGATCTGCATAGTTAAAATCAGGTGCATCTAAATGAAGATGTACATTTACCTGGTCAGTTTAATGGTCTTCCTGAAGTCATTAGAAATGGGAGCTTTGTAGCCACCCTTCCGTAACAAGGAATCTATGGTTTGAATATGGTCCCAGCCTGCAATAAAATACACGAAAGAGTTATTAGTATACCAGGACAAAATGTTACCTTTGAATGCATTTATTTTTCTTTAAATTAGGTATAGGAGCATCAGGTCACAGGTTGCAACCCAATCACATTCTTAAGTACAATAGTTTGGTTAAATGCAAACTATTAAGGAACTACTAAGGAATAATTATTTTAAACTTGGGAAAGAGGGAAATCTGTGTTAGAGTGTACATAAAGTGCAACATTGACCTTGCTCCTTCGCAACCTCCGGCAGGTATGTGGCGGTGCGTTTTGATCCTTTTTCATTGATGAATTCTATTCTAATGCCATGTACACCCACCTGGAAGAAATCGGCAGCTTTATTAGAATATGAGGTATGTAAATATTAAACTGAGAATTTAGTACTTAATCTTCCCCATGGTACTATTCCTTTTCTCTCAGGTGACTATATAGCTTCACTTGAAAAATCATAGCCCAATCTCAACCAAAGGAAAGGAGATTCAAAAATTAATTGAAGGCAAGATAAACCCTGATAGAAAAAACGCAGTAACAATTTGAAGAAATATCCCAAAGAGTGAGAAAAATCAGGGAATTAAAATAGTGCAGAAAGCAGAAGAGCCATGGTTGGTCAAACAGTGATAACTGAATTAAGCAGCATTAATACTTTATTACAACCACAAGCCGATCGAATGGAGATGAAAATAGAGCAACAAACTTCACTTAGCAACTAAGAGTAACACCTGTTCACAATTAATGGGAAGTTAATGCTAGTTAACTTGTAGACTATAACTTTTATAACTCCAGTGTTGGTTTCTGGTCTTGTCAAATTTTCTAATGGACACTACTTGGGGCGGGGGGGGGAGAATTTCAGACAGAAATTGGCTTCTTTATGTGTTTAAAAAATATATGTATTTCAAAATATGGAAACATCTTGTCAAACAGAATTAATAACTGGTAAGATATATTAGGAAAATTATGCCAAAGAAGACTACCATAAATCTTTAATGGCTTGGATCCAGACATCACACAAAGCTCAATTCTTTTTGCTTACAATTCACTTGAACCTCAAAAGGGTATGATAGAATTTTATTCACTTTTTCTAATGGTGCTCAGAGAGATTACTTCATTTGAATGCAAGCAGAATGAGATTGTTATTTTATTTCAAATTAAAATAAGCAGGATTACAATAAACTGTTAAAGATCTGATTATATTTACGTAGCACTGTGAATGTTATAAAGTCTTTCAGTTCTTTAAACAGAGCAGCAATGGGTACTGCACAAGTAGATGAAAGGAGGACAAAAAGATTAGTTGGAACATGTTGGGACGAAGGGCTGCCTTCTGTACAATTTCAAGGTAATGTGTGTGAGCTGAGGCAGGGGCTGATAAACAGGAATTTCAGGGAATACGCAGCAGGTTAAGAATTGTCTATGGAGAAAGAAAGAAAAGGTGAAAGGTCATCATTAGTGACCATAAATGTGGTAAAAGAGCATCAGGAAATTCAAAAAACACAGCAAGATAAAAGATTTAATTAGAATTCCAAGTGTATAAAAGCCTATAAGTGAGGAGGGTAGAATTAGATACAATCACTACATTTAAGAAACATTTAGATCAACAGCGAAGCGTACAATTATCAAATAAGGATATCTGTGAAGACGTAATTAATGTAGGTGAGCAAAAAGGTCAGTGGGGACATATTGGGACGAAGGGTCGCTTTCATTGCAATACAAATCTATGGTATGTAGTGATGTCATAGTGGGATTTGAAGGAGTGAAAATGTAATAGACTACAGCTCTTGGACAGACATTGCTTTGAGACCCAGGGTTAAGAAGACAAAAGCACTATACAAGTTTTTAAAGTTGTTGTAAGGATGGTGACAAAGGAAGATGGCCAGATGTGGGACAGGGTGCAGGATTCTGTAGCGAGCTACAGTTGTTGCTTTTTTATTGTAGACTCCATTTCAACAGAATGACTTGCCATTTTGTTTGCCATCTACAAGAAGTTATCAATTTACTATCAAGTGTTGTCCTCTACTTTCTTCAGCAGTTTTCCAATGAACGTAGGTTTAATTGGTATTTTGTTTGTCTAAAAATGAAACGATCCTCTGTATTAAGTTCCAAACAAGAGAAAATCTGCAGATGCTGGAAATCAAAGCAAGGCTCTTCCTCAGCCCAAAACACTGACTGTTTATTCTTTTCCATAGATGCTGCCAGGCCTGCTGAGTTCCTCCAGCATTTTGTGTGTATTGGTCTGTACTAAACTGTATCTATCAAAATGGCATAATTCTCAACCTAACATAGTTTAATTTGATAGGATTGATTTTGCATTTGGTACCACTCTAGGTGTGTCCACTAACCCTCAGCATTTGTGTTTCTAGTTGCTCAAAACTTTAGTAGTACTGATCAAACATCTTTTACTGCACTCCATATTCAATCAGGAGCATCATTTCCAGGCAAGGGACAATTTATAACAAAGGAAAACATCTCAAGGTAATGTGTGAGAGCTAGGGCAGGGGTTGATAAATAATTACTAATATTGAGCCACAATGAATTAGGTCAGATGAGAAATAGTTAAACCAGGCTAGAAGGAATCATTTGGAAGAGGGAACAGAGAGGTAGAAGATAAAGATGGAATTCCCAAGTCTACAGATTTGACAGATGTAGGGATGATTGCCAAAGCAGAATGATTAAAGAATAATTAGTAGGAGAAAATCAGAGCAGAATAAAATAAATAAATAAATAAATATAGATAGAAGGGTTTCAAGAGTGGAGAAAACTACGAAGAAACAGCTCAGCAACACCGATGAATCGGATTTGTTTCAAGTTAGGGTATGGCCAGAGTTTTGAATGATTGCAATTTGAGGTGAAGTAGAACGGGAGACCAGAGAACAGAGAGCATTAAAATAGTCACATCAAGATACTAGGCCAAGTCGCATTAGCAGTAGAATTAAAGGAAATGACAATGTTTGAACATTCTTAACTAAATGCTGAACTTGTATAGACCCACTAAGTCTGAGACGTGGTGAGTGACTGATGTGGGTGTTTTGGCCACTCCATTCCACTTCTGGATGCCATGTAGTACAGGATCAGATTTTCTAATCACCTTATAATCATTCTCAACCTTCAGATAAGGAAAAATGCTATTTTAAAAAAAAATATTGTGTTTTAATTCTTTTGATTTTTTTCCCCCCCCTAAATTTCCAAGCCCATTGCTGCAGCATTGAAGATGTCTGGAATCTGACACAAGGTCTTCATTGCTTTGGCAGGGGGCAAAGCTCTGACACCACCATTCAAAGTCCTGGGTTTTATCAGCACACTAACCAAGGCCTAAATGCTGCTGAGACCCCACACATTGCCAAACACCTCTGATTGTCCAGCTCCATTTCTGCTCTGCATCCAACCTAGCTAAGTGCAGGCTGGCAAGGACTCTCAGCCAAATCCAACTCAGTATCGCTCATGTCACAGATGAAGGCTTCAGCGAGAGATAAATCAAGGAAAGGACAGAACTGAGATGATTTTACCAATGACAGTCCAATAGTTCAGTTGATCGTCTTGTAGGCCAATATTGTACTCAGGTTGTTAATGATTGAGTTGAGTTTTTGGATGCTTCCGATGAAGAGGTATGCAGGTAATCGCTCGGGAACAATTCGCATTAAGGACCGAAGACAATTTTGGACTTTCCAACATTCAGTTGTGACCACATATATCAAACAAGCAATCAGACATTTTAAAGACAGTAGTGGGGTCAAGAGAAGAAACTGAGGGGATCAAATGGGTGGCACCAATGTTTGTGTGAAAAATAACACAATGATTTGATGCCACCAAGCGACATTAAATAGATGAGGAGAAAACATGATGGCTTCTTTAGGATCTATATTTGGCCAAGTTAATATAGCTAACACAGAAGTCATTGCTGACAATTCTTTGGCTATAACTGGATTGATCAGAATCAAACCAGGTATCATTTGGAATAAGGACTGTGGGTCAATCATGTTAAAAGATGCAGACACATTAAGAAGGTTGAGGAGAAATATATTACCTGTATTGACAATCACATCTGATGTCATTAGTGACTTTGATCAGAGCCATCACAGTACTGTGGCAGGGTTGGATATCTGAATGGAGAGATTCAAAGAAGGAATCCTAGCTAAGGTGGGCAAAAATTTAACAGATTACAACATATTTAAGGACTTTTGAAAAGGAAGGTTGCATATGGATATATTAATTTGAAAGGAAGGTATCAAACCCTATTCCTTTGAGAACAGTTTGGGCATTTTCCTATATTAAAACTACTACCAAACCCAATTCCTATCGTACATGAGGTTTGCTAATTATTACTACTTACATAATACTGTGACTTGATCATGTGTTACTAATTATCAAATTAGAGCGAGGCAAGTCCAGAGTGAAACCAGGTAGGAGATTCTCCACTACCTAGATCAAAATTTTCAAGAGAAAGATTTGATAAAGTTGTTAGATAAGGAATAGACATGGAGGGAAAAAGTAGCCTGAAAAGGTGGAAGTAGATTTTAGCTATGATCCACTAAAAAGGTGGAGAAGTCACATACTGCAGGCTGGCTTCCTCCAGTATCTATAGCATCCTATTCAATCTTATGATTTTTTTTGAGCCCAACATGCCAAGCTTCAATTGCAAAAGAGGCTACTTGAGAGCGAGGCAATGCAACGAGTCTGTAAAAAAAAAAAAATAATCTGATGCACTCTGGAGCATTCCATTACTGCTTGCCAAGCAAAACACTCTAGAGAACTTAGTGAAATTCTGTGTAATGCATACAAGAAGAAAGACACATGATATGTTAAACATTCAAAATGAAACTCTCCCACCATGTAACATGACCAGACCCTTATTCTCCCACCATCCCTCACCCTGCCCAGGTGGGCTACAGTGGCTTCAATTTGCCAAATCCTCCAAATTTTCCATTTTGCCCGTCAAGTGAAACAATGATTGAAATTGCTGCCACAACCTCAGGAGAATGCAATTCTAAATTAACAAGACTGCAAATTGTTCAAAAGAGACAGATTTTACAGGAAATATTTAATAAAAGTTACTTACCTCCCAATCTAAGTAATCCCCAACATCTTCAAAATTGGTAAGAAGAGACACCGAACAAAAAAGTCGTGGTAACTCTTCCCTCGTCATTGGGGGAAAGCGACTGTCTTTAAGGGCACTGCAAGAAAGAGAAAGTACTTTTTGAAACCATTACAACTTCACATATGCTTTAGCCACAAGATAAAATACAAGCAGTATAGTGTAATTAACTTGAACCTTCAACTCTGTCAGTGAGCTAAGCTTCTGTAGCGTATACAAGTGGACTAAATCAGAAAACAGACATTTGAACTCTGGAAAAGTGTGAGGCGTTACTTTTCTGCCCTCTGCATTCTGTCTATATCCTGTTGTAACCTTTGATCACCCACAATACCACCAACCTGCAAACTTAATTACCCATGCTTCTACTTTCTCAACCAATTCACTTATCAAAATCACAAAGATCAGGAGTCCGAGAACAGATCCTTGCAGAACACCACTAATCATCAATCAGGCAGAATACTCTTCATCTACGCCTCCTCAGTGCAAGTCAATTACAAATGCACACTGCCAAGTCCCCATGGATCCCATGACTCATGACTTTTTAGACAAGCCTACCATAGGGAAACCTTTTTAAACACTTAAAAAAAAAGTTCCAGCCCATTCTCTTCGACAGTTCCAGCATACTAAAAATCCATATACACATCCACCACCCTAGCTACATCAATTTGTTTTGTTATTTTCTCAAAAAAAAACTCTAGTAGGCCCATGAGACACGGCCTGTCTCTCTCCGAGCAATGCTATCCCTAATACAACTATGCTTCTCCAAGTGCTCACAAATCCCATCACTAACAATCATCTCCAATAATTTTCCTACCACCGAGTAAGACTCACTGGTCTCTTACTCTCAGGATTTTATGTATTAACCTTTCTTGAACAACATTTGCATCCTCCAATTCTCTGGTGCCATTTTGTGGCCGGGAAGGGCACAATGTCAAACAGACGCCCCAGCAATCTCTTTCCTTGCTTCTCGAAGTAACCTGGAGAAGACTTCATCTAGCCCTGGTGACTTAACTATCATAATGTTT
Source organism: Mobula birostris (assembly GCF_030028105.1). Lineage (NCBI taxonomy): Eukaryota > Metazoa > Chordata > Chondrichthyes > Myliobatiformes > Myliobatidae > Mobula > Mobula birostris. The sequence continues at coordinate 121,413,886 of NC_092379.1, read as the reverse complement.
TACAGAAAGTCCAACATTGCTTCTTTTCTTAACCTCCAGTACATTAGCCAACTTCACATTCGCCAAACTCCCCTCTCTGGTGAACACTGAAGCAAAGAATTCATTATGGACCCCCACTACCTCTTCTGCTTCTATGCACATTTTCCCCTTTATCCATGTATGGTCTTACTCTCACTTTAGACATCCTCATTTTTCACAGATGTGTAGAATCCCTAGGGGATTTCCTTAATCTTACTCACCAAAGTCTTCCCGTGTCCCTTTCTAGTTCTCCTAAGCCCCTATTAAGTTCCTTCTTGGCTACCTTATAATTCACAAGAGCCCTGTCTAATTTTTGCCTTCTAAACCTTAGGTCATAGAACATAATTGCCCCACCAATCTCTTCCCTTGCTTCTTGAAATAACCTGGAATATACCTCATAGTGACTTATCTATTAGAGTGAATATGCTCTGCAGCTGCTCTTGGACTTTTGCATCCTTCCTAAAATGACACGACCAGAATTAGATCCAAGTACCTAGTTATGGTATGCATAATCAATGTTTCATAAAATTTCAAGAATCACCCAACTTTTGCACTATATGCCTTTGATTATGTCCTTCCTGCAAATCATACATATTGGTATACATTTACACATTATGCCTTTGAACAGAAAAGACTACAAAAAACAGTGGATACAGCCAAGTTGATCATGGTTAAAGCCCTCCCCATCATTGAGCACATTTACAAGGAGTGATGTCACAGGAAAGCAGCATCCCTCATCAGAGAATGGGCAAAGAAGTGGCAGAAGGAATAATGTCAGGAAGTGTATGGTCATGCACTTTGGTATAAGAAATAAAATGGTAGACTCTTTTCTAAATAGAGAGAAAATACAAAAAACTGAGGCGCAATGGGGCCTGGGAGTCCTTGTGCAGGATTCCCTAAAGGTTAATTTGCAGGTTGAGTATGTGGTGAGGAAGGCAAATGCGATGTTAGCATTCATCTTCAAGAGACAAAAATACAAAAACAAGGATATAATGTTGAGACTTTCTAAAGCACTTATGAGAGCTCACTTGGAGTATTGTGAACAGTCTTAGGCCCCTTATATTAGAAAGAACATGCTGAAGCTGGAGAGGGTTCAAAGCTGGTTCATGAAAATGATTTCAGGATTGAACAGCTTATTATATGAAGAGCATTTGATAGGTCTAGGCCTGTATTCATTAGAATTCAAAAGAATGAGGGGTGATTTAATTAAAACTTTATCAAATGGTGAAAGGCCTTGATTGAGTGGATGTGGAGAAGATTTTTTTTATGTTGGGAGAGTCGAAGACCAGAGAACACAGCCTCAGAATAGAATGGTGTCCTTTTAGAACAGAGATGAGGAATTTCTTTAGCCAGGGAGTGGTGAATCTGTGGAATTCGTTGCCACAGGCAGCTATGGAGGCCAAGTCTTTTATGTATACTTAAGGCAGAGGTTAGTAAGATTTTTGATTGGTCAGGGCATGAAGGGATACAGCAGGACGGCAGGAGATTGGGGCTGAGAGGAAAAATGGATCAGCCATGATGAAGTATCAGAGCAGACCCAATGGGTCAAATGGCCTAATTCTGCTCTGATGTCTTAATAGTCTCATCAAGGATCCTCACCAGGCTATGCTCTCTTCTCACTGCTGCCAACAGGATGGAGGGACAGGAGCCTCAAGACTCACACCAGAAGATTCAGGAACAGTTATTACCTCTCAACCATCAGGTTCTTGAAACAAAGGGGATATCTTCACTCATCCCAACAGCATACTGTTTGCACAACCTCTTCATCTCATGTTCTAGATCTCAAGATCAAGAACTCATCTCATATTCTAGACACTTATTGCTTATCATTATTTGATTTTTTTTTTATTTTGCAGTTTGCTGTCTTTTGCACATTGGTTGTCTGTACATCTTGTGAGCTGTTTTTCCAATGATTCTATTATGGTTCTTGGATTTAATGTGAGAAAATGAATCTCGGGGCAGTATATGGTGACATGGATGTAGATAATAAATTTATACTTTGAACTTTGTAATATGCAAAATAATTCAAATTCAATGTGTAGTAGCTAACATGAACACAGTTAAGTGGCAGTATAGGTGTGTAATCCCTGGAGAGATTTCATTGACTAAAAATGTACATCAAAAATAATCCATCATAAGGGACAGAATATTGCTGTGGCAACTACATTTTTATTACTCTCTTGCCTGGCAAAATGTCAGAGGTGATGGATAATTGTGTAAAATTGCCAGTGTAGAGTGCCAACGGGAATGTACAGCCATTTGACTTTTAGTTCCTGATCTGGAAGTCGTGATTTGTACATGACAGAATGAATTTGTATCAACTAAGTTCCATGTTAAAAAAAAAATCAATAATTTGACTGAAATGGGAAGATAACCTAATACGTTTCCATGTTTTAATAAAAATTAGAGAATGGACATGTATTGATTTTTTTTTAAAACTACAGCATTATATATGACAAGAAATACTGATTGCACAATGCTGAATGATGGAACAATAATTTAATGTGTTTCAAACACTGGTCCACAGGTGCTTAGATAAGCTGAAGACCAGTAGATTTCACGTGACAGGCCATCAATGTGTCTCTGTTTGAAGGCTTTGTCGCAGGATGGAAATGGAAAAGCCTTGCTTCACAAATCTTCAAAAAAAAAGGCTTTCAGGCTGCATGTAATTTTGCTGTTCAGCTGAAAATTCTACTTCATTAAATTTCTAATACCATACTGGTGATATTTTTGCAGTGGGCTGGCTGAAACACTTTGAAGTGTTAACCATTTTAGATTTACTTTGAACTTGTAAAAAGTATTTTTTTTGTCAGGAATACACAATTCACCACCTTTCCTGATCTGCTAGGATTCATCTGAGTGTCATAATTAATTAAGTCTAAATGTATCAAACAGTTAAAGATCAAGAAAAAAATGACCCTCTGATATTCAAAGTTGTGTAGGTTGATGTGTTTACTTTTTTAGCCATCCAGTACAAATATTCTTTCCCAAATAGCTAACATTCTTGAAGGTAACTTATTCTACATTTTGCTATCATTGCTAATTAGAGAGGCTATTTCCAAAAACCCCACCACACTATGATTCATCCCCTTTTAATCTAATGTGAAGACTCTGAATGTAACAGTTACACAATAACCATTGGGATCAGGTATCAACATATCAGCTTTATCATTTGGAAGGACAAGCACAGATTACATGAAAAGCTCAATAATTTCAAATTTCTGGTTGAAAGCTTCCCTCCTCTCTCTTCTCCCCCCACCCCCACCCACTCCCCAAATAGCTAACATTCTTCAAGGTATCTCCATAAAAGTATTGCTCAATAATCCTTTAATAAATCTGTACAATGCAGAGCTTATTTGCAAGTTATGAATAACCATACCCTGGATCCTACAAAACCTGCTCTGCTATAGTGCCTCCCACTTGCCAAAATGTCAAGGCATCCATTTAAGACACAGTATTATCCATGTCAGAATTAACACAGTTGGGAGGAGAAAGTTCTTTGCTCCCAGGAGATTTCATTTATTTGAAGCATAGAACATAATGAGCCATAGTTTTAATATAAGCTTCTCAATAACTAGGAAGAACCTAGTCATCTGGTGCAGCAGCTCAGGGCTGCTGTGCTTGATGCAGGCGTGGCCCTTCCTCCACTCAGAATCACCTGAGTCATATTCCAATTCACCTGGAGATCCAAGATGGAGTGAGTCAGATGAGTCACAATGCACAAGTCCCCAGACAAAGGGCCAAAAACATACTCAATGTAGCCTTCATCCTCATGCCCACCTTCAGGTGTGGCTACATCAGGCTGTGTGGAACCTAAATATGCAGGTATCAAGTGATACTATGAGCAGAGCTTCTACCTGTCCCAGTGTGGCAAAGCCTGGGACTGTCCCTGTTGCCATGCAATGCCCCAGTCAACTGTACATTGCTGTAGTACCCACTTTTGTAGAAAAGTTCTTCCAGACCAACACCTTTAAGCACAAATCAATCAGAGAGTCGTAAGCATAGAATGTCATGCAGACAGTACAAATGGACTCGATGGATATAGAGGAATGGCTTCCTGAGGCATTCTGCCAGATGCTCATCGCCAGATCTCACCAACAAGCACCAAGACTGAGGGATGCATTGAAGCTTAATGCAGGGGCTCAGTGAGGTAAGTTTCTACGGCTACTGGACAAGGAGATTGGGTTGTGTGAGGAATTCCCTCAATTACTGTGGTAGTGTACCACTCCAGGGCACCACGTGACTGGCAATAGTCCCATTGCTTTAAACAATGTAATCTAAGACTAAACATTCTGCCTATGACTGCAAGAATGAAATGGCTTTACACAGTTTAATCTTGCAAATTATTTTTATTAGGATTAAAGTTTATTTTGGTTAAGAAAAATAAGCATGATCAGAGAATCCTAATGAAGAGGACTATGGGGCTTTATATACAAAGCATATGCCCAAATGTAAAGCAGCCCAGTAATCTAAGGATTCTGATTTTATTGACCTCAGTGAAAAATGTTAATAAAAATTCTTAAGAATATTAAATAGGTGCAGCAGTATAGTGGTTAAAAAGAAAACTGCCACAACATTCAAAAAGATCATATATTAGGTCTCGTTCTGCGTTGGGTCCTCATGGCCACCAATTCCCTAGTTTATCCTGCATTTTCCTTCAATATTTCCAATGATTCCATCTCCATAATCGTCTGGGGTAGAAAATTCCAAAGATTCACCACCCCATGATCATCCCTTCTGGTTGTTCTTCTAGTGGAAGTAGCTCAACACCAACCACACCATGTCCCCACTGCAATCTTACCTAATTCAATAAGCTGAGGAGAGCAATTCATTTATTTATCCACTCATGACACTACAATCTTCTCATTCCAGGTAATGGATGCTTTGTAACAACTATGCCAGGATGTACTTTACTATCAAACTTTTATACTAAAGATAGAAAATACAAAAAAAAAGGGTTGGGCTATTCTGCCCCTCGCACTTATTTGACTATTAAGATCAAGGCTGATCATCTACCTCAAAACCATTCTTCAAAATCATCCTTTTGTTCATAAAAACCTTGATTCCTCTAATATCAAGACAACTATGAATCTCAAGTTTTGAATGCAGTGACTGCATTTTCACAATCTTCTAGAGAATTTCAATACCTCTCTAAGTTCTCAGTGAAGAAGTTTATCCTCCTTCTAGTCTGAAGTGACTTATTCCCCATGTTGAGATGCCAGTTCTAAACTCCTTAGCCAGAGTAAGGCCTGTCACGCCCCCTACAATGTTTAAATTAGATCACTGCTCTTAAATAGGAGTCCTAGCTTACCCAATTATCTCTTGATATAACTTGTCTTCCCAAGAACCTGTTTAGTGAGTCTCTGTTAAATCAGTATTTCCAATAACTAGAGCATCTGTGGCTGTTTTTGTAAATTGTGCTTTGCTAACAGATAATCATTTTAAGCCTTGAAAAATTCATTAAAGTTCAGATCACTGAAGGAGGCCAGATTGACATGCATCTTACCAGGTTAGAAATAATTTGAATTTATTTTATTGTCATGTGGAAATGACTTGGAATCATTCACTGTTTTATTTAATTTCACCTTCACAAACATAATGAGAAAATTAAGCATACAGCAGCTGGTCCAATGCTGTATTGACAAAATTCAATTGTCTGGATAATACAAAATTTGTGCAACCAATGTTTAAAAAAAATGTTCACAATTAAGCACGGAGAACTTTTCAAAAACACTACGAGGAGAGTTTTTAAAAACATAACTTCAGTCTAATTAAATTTTTGCTCAGAGTTGACTAAAATATTGAGGCAGAAAATGAAAAAGTCACGTTTCAGTCCAATTTACTGCCCATCTTTTCTTGAATTTGGTTTTCAAAGTAAGACATAAAGTTGGAAAATAAGTTTTAACTTTGTCTTAAAAAAAACAGCCAGCATCAAGTCATTAAGAATTTCATTCAATGCTTAAGATTCCTATGCACTGTACCATTACGTTCTTGTGTCTTCTCCGCATAAGGATGCACATGGCATGTCAATCCTTAAAACTCAAAGTTAATACCTAAGTTGTCTTAATTTTAAGACTTCACTTGCCAAATACATTTCAAAATTCTAGCTCCAATTCCCGAGGTAGGTTTAGTATGAAAAGGAAAAAGTGGCATGTTCATGAGCTTCACTCAAACGTTGAACAAGCAATTACAGCTGCACTCAAAGATATTAACCAAATTCAACCAATCGTCTTTTGGTAAAGGAATAACTTAGTCACAAGAAATGGAAAAAAATGACCAGAACATGTTTATTGACATGTACGGGTTTAATTTCCTGCAACAATTGATACCTATCCAACCGTTACAAGGTATCATTCAATACAATTGTGAAATGGCTAGCAATTTTTTATTACAAATACATACATAACAGTAAACTATGCTACTTGTATTACAGATAATTGTTTTAATCTGACACTTTATGACTACTCATTGCACGAGGTAAAATAGAATCTTTTCAGCTCCAGACTTTGTAGGTAATGTTTCGTAAATCAACACGTGCATAAGAGTACTTAAATAGCTCTCACATGAAACCCTTCACACAAGGAATTGTGTAGGAGGAAAAAAAAGAGGAAGATCTGGAGCTGCTGACATCTTACAAAATCACAAACACGAGGAAATCTTACAAAATCATTCTGCTTGTATATTCAGTGCATGGGTGCAGAGTGACAGCTATGATATGCTGAAGGTTCCTGTCATTCCCTTCAACTAATATGGATTTAACAATTTACCAACTTATTTTACCCCATTACAATTGCACCAATATTTTACGTCATGGCATGTTATGCAGCCAATTTTTAAAAAAATCAGTTTTCCCTGCACTTTACCTACAATGAAGAGCATCACTTAAAAGCAGATCCAAACATTCCTCTTCCTGCCTTCTCCACATCACTCCATCTCATTAAGAACAAGAAATGAATTACATAATCACAAAATTTGAGTGATTTTCTATCACATTTGTAAATACTTACATTGCAAAAATGCACCACTTGTGTTCAAGCTTGTCAGGGGACATCAGAAATGAAACAGGACAACATAATTGAACATGCATTTTTAGATGGTAGACACTGCCTCCAAAACAACATTTTTTTGCCATTTGCATAAGACAAGCAAGAAGTCTAAAACAGGGAATTGAGGCAGTCTACATAATACTTAAAATAAAGACAGCACAAACTTTCTCCAGGCTTTGCTTTTGAAACTTAAGCTTACTTTTTGAACTCTGGAAGGAGCTTCAGTTTAAAAAAAATCAAACCCAGCTTTGCTGTTGGCCAGCACAATAGATTAGCAGAATTGCAGGCTGAAATTTGAACTATAAATGGAGCAGAGTATATAAGTCAGTAATTGGAGACTTGTAGTCATCAAGCTGACTCTCAAGAGACAGCAGTCCAATGACTGTTTCTTTCTCCTAAATCTTAAAGACAAAAATCAGGCACCACACAGCACTTCTCATGAAGTACTAAAAATGAAGAGGCATTTCCTATTTACTCATGAAATTACAATACAAATACATAAAATGCAATGGAACCCTCAAAACTCTCGCTCTAATTCACTCAGATTTCTGAAAAATAATCAAAGTATACAAGCAGATGGGCTGCAAAAATAATCAATTTCAGCTCCAGAACGCTTTTTGGCAAATGACTGCAGATTCTTCTGGAATGGGAAGGATAGAGGAAAAAAATTCTATTGTGTTGAATTTAAAAGCCAGTTAAGTTTCATTATCCATATGGGCACTTTTAGATCTTTCACTGATTCTTTAAAAAAAAAAGGAAAATTTGGAGAAAATCAAAAATCTTACAACATTAGCTGATCTTGCAATTACACTCATTATCTTGACTCTTCTATACATGTTCTTCCATTTATTTCTTCCTTGTGCTCTTCATTATGGTTATATCAAGCAAAACTTGTAAAGTTGACTCCAGTCCTGATGAAGGATCTCAGCCTAAAATGTCAACCGTTTATTCTTTTCCATAGATGCTGCCTGGCCAGCTGAGTTCCTCCAGCATTTTGGATTTCCAGCATCTGCAGATTTTCACCATGTTTAGGGATAACAGTGAAGTGCAAATTGACAATTGAACTTTGAGGAAGGAGCACATTTATGCATGCTATTTTTCACATATGGAAACATTATCACGCAAGGCAGCTTATGCAGCAGCCAGAGCACTGAATGCAATGTTTTCTCACTCATCCTATAGACTGTAACATCAAACATTTGGACGCAAAAACACACCAAAACTTCAAACAAAGGGAGTGAACATAATTAAGGCATATGACATTAAAGGAAAGACAGGAATTATGAGCAGTGCTGTAGGAAAACCAGCAAGCAGCAATATACACAAGAGATTACACACACAAAATGCTGGAGGAACTCAGCAAGTGAGGTAGCATCTATGGAGGAAAACAAATAGTTGACAACTGTTTACTCCCTCCATATATGCCATCTGACTTGCTAAATTCCTCTAGCATTGTGTTGCTCAATGGCACCCACTATTTTCGGGTGTTTTCTACAAGTATAGATTAATCAGCATTGCTTCTGCTCACTATAATCAGAAAAGGAATTATCTGCAAAAGGTCAATACAAATAATTTTGCACAATATTACATTTCACTCAATAGTCTGACAATATTTTCCTACAGTCAAGCATACCATAGCTAATTATCATCTGCACATCAAATTAGGTCAGCTAATTATCCAAGTTAAAATATATCAGGTAGTTGGCTTCCGCAGAATGGGCCCTAAATATTGGATTATTTAAAATTAGTCATTTTCCATGTGGTCCAATTAAGACCATTAAAGGAGCAGTAAACACAAAATACTCTGCAGATGCTGGGGTCAAAGCAACATTCAACACGCTGGAGGAACTCAGCAGGTCGGGCCGCATGCGTGGAAACGATCAGTCAACATTTCAGCTGGAACTCTTTGTCAGGACTGACACACATTCAGGGCGGATGCTGACTCAGTCCTGACAAAAGGTTCCGGCCCGAAACATTGACTGATTGTTTCCACGGATGCTGCCTAACCTGCTGAGTTCCTCCAGCGTGTTGAGTGATTAAGGGAGCAGAATTAGGCCATTTGGTCCATCAAGTCTGCTCCAGCACTCAATCATGGCTGATTTATTCTCTCTCAACCCTATTCTGCTTTTTCCCATAACCATTGACACCCTTACTAATTAACCTATCAACATCTGCTTTAAATACACCCAACAACTTGGCCTCCACAGCTGACTGTGCCAATGATTTTCACAGATTCACCATTCTCTGGCTAAAGAAATTCCTCCTTATTACTGTTCTAAAGGGACATCCTTTTATCCTGAGTTTGTGCCTCCTGATCCTAGCCTCTCTCACTACTAGAAACATCCTTTCCACAACCTCTCTATCCAGTAGATTTCAATGTCCCACAAATTCAAACCCACTTCTCCCACACTAATCTTTAACTAATGACATCAGCTTAGTGAAACTAGTTATTTTAGAGATGGTAATGAATAAATGTGTGGTGGCTCTTCTCCATCTAAAGATTTTAAAAAGTTAACAGAAGAACTAGTTTCATCACTAAACTGCTACAGTGCACACCTGAACTGGAGAAGCTCACTTTTAAAGTCAAACAACAGGAATTCTGCAGATGCTGGAAATTCAAGCAACACACATCAAAGTTGCTGGTGAACGCAACAGGCCAGGCAGCATCTCTAGGAAGAGGTACAGTCGACGTTTCAGGCCGAGACCCTTCGTCAGTCCCGACGAAGGGTCTCGGCCTGAAACGTCGACTGTACCTCTTCCTAGAGATGCTGCCTGGCCCGCTGCGTTCACCAGCAACTTTGATGTGTGTCACTTTTAAAGTGGTTGGTTATGCGTTCAGTCAGCATGACACTGCAAATATTCAAAATCATTACTCAAAATGTATTAGTGAAAACTGCTTTGTTGCAGTACTACAGCATGAAAGTACACTTCATTCTGCAACATTGCATATTGGTGTAACACACGCAAAATGCTGGAGGAGCTCATCAGGCCAGGCAGCATCCATGGAAAAATGTACAGTTGACGTTTCAGACTAAAACCCTTTGCCGGTCCTGCCGAAGAGTTTTGGCCCGAAACATCAACTGTACTTTTTTCATAAATGCTGCCTGGCCTGCTGAGTTCCTCCAGCATTTTGTGTGTGTTGCTCAAATTTCCAGCATTTGTAGATTTTCTCTTGTGATTTGACTGCACGTTGGTGGCTTGCACTACGTTCTACTAATACGTATACTATGTGAACCAAAGAGCAATAATAATAATATTTAAAAATATACAATTTGCAATAATTTTATATCTGTCCAAAGCATATATTCTAACTGATGGCAAAGTTCCCGTGCTGTTCCAATTACGTTCAAGTTCAAGCTTTGTCATTCACCTGTAACGTATACCACCAAATGAAACAATATCCCTCCAGATCAAGGTACACCACACAGTACATATACCTCACACACAGAAGTATTATTACCACAAATCAATTAACAAACAAGGTGCATATACAAGTTTAAAAAATAAACAGCATAACACCACTGGCACTTCATCCGTAATGAGACCTGGGTGGTGACAGGGAGTTCAGTCATCTGACAGCTTGGGGGAAGAAGTCGATTCCCAGTTCTTGTCCTAATACTATGATACCTCCTGCCTGATGGTGGTGGGGTGGAAGAGAGGGTCCAAATAGATTGTTGGACAGATGGTGTTGTGCATATAATATTTCAATAATATACATTGATTAAGCATTCTTGTTCATTTAAATAATTATGGGTTTATATATAAACATGCATTAATTGCCCAGGGAATTATAGGAAAGATATTGAAATGGGTGGAGCATTGGCTGACAGGCAGAAAGCGAAGGGTGGGAATAAAGGGATCCTATTCTGATTGGTTGCCGGTTACTAGTGGTGTTCCACAGGGGTTGGTGTTGGGGCCGCTTCTTTTTACGATGTATATCGATGATTTGGATTATGGATTAAATGGTTTTGGTGCCAAGTTTGCGGATGACACCAAGATAGGTGGAGGAGCAGGAAATGTTGAAGAAACGGAAAGGTTGCAGAGAGACTTAGTCAGTTTAGGAGAGTGGGCAAAGAAATGGCAGATGAGATACAACGTTGACAAATGTACGGATGTACATTTCGGAAGAAGAAATAATCGGGCAGATTATTATTTAGATGGGGAGAAAATTCAAAAATCGGAAGTGCAAAGGGACTTGGGGGTCCTCGTGCAGGATACCCTAAAGGTTAACCACCAAGTTGGATTGGCGGTAAGGAAAGCGAATGCTATGTTGGCATTCATTTCAAGAGGAATAGTGTACAAAGAGTAAGGAGGTGTTGATGAGGCTCTATGGGGCATTAGTGAGACCTCATTTGGAATAGTGTGTGCAGTTTTGGGCCTCCTATCTTGGAAAGGATATACTGATGTTGGAGAGAGTTCAGAGAAGATTTATGAGGATGATTCCTGGAATGCAGGGGCTAACATATGAGGAGCGTCTGTCGGCTCTTGGATTGTATTCATTAGAGTATAGAAGAATGAGAGGGGATCTCATAGAAACGTTTCGAATGTTGAAAAGGTTGGACAGAGTAGATGTGGAAAGGTTGTTTTCCTTAGTGGGTGAGTCCAGAACAAGAGGCCATAGTCTTAGAATTAGAGGGTACCCAGTTAAAACAGATGAGGAGAAATTTTTTTTAGCCAGAGGGTCGTGGATTTGTGGAATTCGTTGCCACATACAGCTGCGGAGGCCCGATCATTGAGGGTGTTTGAGGAGGAGATTGACAGGTATCTAATTAGTCAGAGTATCAAGGGATATGGGGAAAAAGGCTGAAATTGGAACTAGATGGGTGAATAGTTTAGCTCATGGGGGAGCTGCGGAGCAGACTTGATGGGCTGAATGGCCTACTTCTGTTCCTTTGTCTTGTGAATTCCACATGTCATCACACTACCATGTGATATGCTCACGCCTTGCTTAAAGATGAAGTTATAAACATAACCTGGTATTCAATAACTTTTACCTCTTTCAATGATTCTACTATGAAGCTGCATGCGATTAGAACCTGTGATTCACATTTTGATGGTGAGAGTTTGGCCAGATTGACTGGTCTGGCACTTTGCTGTCTCCGAGGAAGTTCAATGAGATTTGGAGCAGAGACCTGGGAGCCTGGAGACACGGCGCGAGCCCATGAAGAACTCAAATGCTAGTCTCTGATTGAGGAATCAAGCAAGGCTAAAATCAACAAGGATGAGAGTGGTGGAAAGGCAGGTGCATGGCATAATTTGCCTTAGTTTGACCGGTCTTCTCCCTCTCGCTAGCTGCTTTTGGAGAAAAGTGCAAGGTTCTTGGGATTCACATTGCAAGGATTGATTGGCAAGGCTATGGACTCGTTTTGTAGGACTTTGAGGTTCATGTTGTATGTGTTTCTACATTCTGGTTACTTTTCTATTTTCCTGTTTTTAAGCTGCTTGTTTGGGGCAATCAAACAGCTCTTCAGCAAAGTATGGCTCTGTGGCCTGCAGAGGGCTAGCGCTATACCTCAAAACTGAACTAAAATCTGAATTCCATAGGACTCCTGGTTTGAAATTTGATATTCCATGCGCTGTTCGCTCAATTTTTGTCATTTGCACAATTGGTTTTTCATGCCTTGGGTGTTTGATATTTTCTTGAATGTGTTCCACTGTGTTTCTTTGTTTTGCGGCTGCCTGCGGGAGGGCAAATCTCAGAGTTGTATTCCGTATACATAGTTTGATAATAGATGTACTTTGAATCTTTGAAGTGAGCAAGAGATGAAAAAACCAGTTAAATTAAAAGCAGATTTCCTGTCACTTGCATGACATTATAACTTAATGGGAACAAAATGGTAGTTCAAAATAGATATTCCTTCTGCTCATGAGCTCTGATGGTACTAGTTTCATTTTCAAAGGACTGAGTATTTTCATCATCAAAGAATGGTAAATGCTATGCATGGAAATTAGGGCTATGCTAAATGCAAGAGAACAGCGGTCCCCAACCACCGGGCCGCGAGGAAACGATGTGATTTGGTGATAGGAGTCAGCTGCACCTTTCCTCATTCCCCGTCACAGCCACTGTTGAGCTATTACGCATGTGAGGTCATTACCTGCTGCCATCCATTTCAGCGTGGGAAGAAGATCAACTCCTCGGGCCTGCAGATGACGGCGAGCTGAAAAGTGTGTTTGACGTAACACCTCTGCCAGCATTATGGATCAAAGTCAAAGCTAAATATCCTGAGATAGCCACGGAAGCACTGAAAACGTTGCTTCCATTTCCAACGTATCTCTGCAATGAATGCAACGAAAACTAAATTGCGGAATAGACTGGACATTAGGAAACCCGTTCCAGTATCGCTGTCTCTCGTCACCCTTCGATAGGACCGTCTTGTTGCAGGAAAACAATCCCAGAGCTCCCACTGATTCAGCGATATTGGTGTGTTGCAATGATTTTATATGTTCATACGGGGAAAATATGCGCGGTGTGTTTAATATCCAAACATTACTTAAAATGTTATGATGCTATTGACTTATATAACCATATAACAATTACAGCACGGAAACAGGCCATCTCTGCCCTTCCAGTCCGTGCTGAACGCTACTCTCACCTAGTCCCACCGACCTGCACTCAGCCTACAACCCTCCATTCCTTTCCTGTCCATATACCTATCCAATTTTTCTTTAAATGATAATATCGAACCTGCCTCTACCACTTCTACTGGGAATTCGTTCAACATTTACTTCGTTCCCCTGTCCTCCCCTTTTAATTGACTTATCACTATATTCATGCGAGGAAAATATGCGCTGTGTGTTTAATATTAAATTCGTTAGATAAACCCTTTTAGAAACGAAATTGAGTGTATTAGCTAATTATCATCTGTATTCCGGTCATGATTAACATCCCCCCCCCGAACAGAAACGCCAAAAACGGCAAGGGAAAAAATCGTACACGCATGCGCACTGGTGACCGCGCAAAGCTTCATGGTCATTGTAGTTTTCTCGGGGAAACTCAGCGTATTTGACTGCTACTCTTGTTCGTTGACAACCCTTAACCCCCCCCTCGGTCGGCCGGTCCGCAAGAATATTGACAATATGAAACCGGACCGCAGTGCGAGAAAGGTTGGAGACCCCTGCAAGAGAAGACACATGGCATTTCAATGACATTTTCAAAAATTATATTTTAGCTGCAATGAACATGGAATTACTTTGGTGTGAAGCAAGTGGCAGGTGAGTTAATGTTAAATGATCAAAAAGGCACAAAAAGAGAGGCTTTAAGAGATTGTGTGTTCTACGAAGACAATTGCTGGATGATGCAATGACTTCCCCATCCCCCTCTATACATGTCTTTACCTTAGTTGTAATTGCAGAGTTTTATGACAAATGATCAAAAACCAATCAAATCAAAGAGCTTTGGATTGATGTTAATGGTAGTGGTAGGCTACTGGGTGCATGAGAATGATGGTGTACAAAGAGAAAAGCACCACATTTACATTCAAGATACCAAAAGATAATATACAAATCATAAACTGACATTTATTCATCACCTATGTTTTAAGGTGTAAACATAGTCTCTCTAGTTCTTGCATGTCTTGACCACAATGCACAACCCACATGATGAACCACAGCAACTTTCAACTTGAACACACCTCCATCCATCACTTAGAGCAAAGGAACAACAAGATGGAAATAATTTCCATACCATGAACATAACCGAATGGTTGTTGTTCCTTTCCACACCTTGCGGCAAATTGGGCAGCAACCTTGCTGTTTCTTTAACATTCAATGCTTAACCTAGCAAGGAGCCAGCTGGATTTCAACCCAAGACCACTCGCCTCAAAGTCCAGTGCAAATGCCACTACACCACCAGCTAGCCAACTGAATGATTACAGTCCTGAAAATTCCTATCATTGTTGGTCTTCCATCATCACAATGATTCCAGAACGTGGCCCCACCATCACATTCAGGACAACTAGGAATATGAATCTAATCAAAACAAAAGGATAGAAATCACACAGCAATTCAACAACAGAAGCTAACTTGGTTTTTCTACTTGTGAGAATTGGCCAGTTCTGTGGGTTATCCATCTGTAACATTAATATGGATTTTAATCTCAGCACTGATATTGCCCAATTTGCTGGATACTTCCCATAGCTCTAACCTGCATTTGCAGTTTTTATTAGTTCCTTTGATTTCATTCTGATTTGATTGCACTCACAACCCAACCAAATAATTCTTCAATAGCTTATCACCATGGCAACCATGGCCTCACTCTTCAGCAGAAATTAGAACACAAGAGACAGTTTGAAGTGATTCCATGTCAAAAATGACTTTCATTACAGTTGAAGAACATTTAAGGAATTTCATGAGTTATGAAGAAGTTCCCTGAGGAAACAAAACTTTTTAAGAAAGGGCGTAAACATTTTCTAGGATGTAGGCATGTTGCTATTATAGCTTGGGGTGTCAGTATTTGGAGTTCATTTCTGGTGCTGTGTGAGAGGAGTTTGGTCTTTAAGTTGTTCTGTGATTGGCCTAGAGTTAAATTGGGGATTGCTGGGCAGCGCATGTTGAAGAGCTGAAATCTCAATAAATAAATAAATAAATAAAATCATTGCCATTCAGAAAATCCTTTGGAGGACACACTCTGAGCCATTACATTCCTGCTGATGAAGGTGCTTCCACATTGTGGTTTGCTTGCACTTTCCAGGATTTAGGCCTTGTGGCAAAAATGAAGAATTGCATACTTCCAAATGAATGTGGAGCTAGAGTGCGATGGTAATGGAAAGATAACATGGCCTTGCTCCTCCGTGATGTCTGTGATTCCAGATTAGAGATGTGCTTACAGGACTAGTTTTGTTGGTAGCTGTAGTGTATTTTGTACTTGACACACTGCAGCCATGGTGTGCAGGTAGGGTGTGAATGCATAAGGCAGTAGATGGATGCCCATCAAGTGAGTTGCTTTGAGAGTTTCAGTCACCTAGGCAACTATATTCTGTATTCCTGAATTGTACATTGCAGATATAGAAAAAGCATTATACTACTCGGAATCGACTCATCAGAAATCCCCAGCTTCTAACTCACTCCTATAGTTGCAGGATTGTTAACCTCCTGGATGATGGGGGCTTGAACAAAAGTACTGTTAGAGTCGCTCTCACTGGAGGATGGCCATTACTGGTACTTCTGTGGTGATACATGTATTTGTTGTCACTACTTTTCCACATTCAACTAATCTGAAATTATGGTAAAGGCAGTAAAAGGTGAACAGAGTTGGAGGAAAGCAATGTCCCTTGTAGAGGTAAGGTTAATGGCAGCAACATGGAAGAATGGACAAGCCACCTTAAGATTGGAATGAAAATTTCAAAACCAAGCTGTCTTAGGACTGCAGCTCTATAAGAGGTCGGTACACACAGATGTGACCACTGGGAAGGGCTTGCATATATAAGCAATCGCTTTTGCAGAACAAGCTCTTATAAAATAGTAGAAATGAGAAAATCTGCAGATGCTGGAAATTCAAGCAACACACAAAGTGCTGGTGGAACGCAGCAGGCCAGGAAGAAATACAGTTGACATTTTGGGTCAAGACCCTTCGTCAGGACTAACGGAAAAAAGAGATAGTAAGAGATTTGAAAGTGCGAGGGGGAGAGGGAGACCCAAAATGATAGGAGAAGACAGGAGGAGAAGGGATAGTTCTTATAAAATTGTTCTCTATTTACAAAAATAGCTTACTAGCCATTAGACAAAACATGTTCAAAATAAAAAAAATCTTTCCTAGTCAGCAATGGAACCGAATTTTGGAAAAGATGTAGAGTGTGTAGTCACTATTACAATAGAGTTCAGACTAGAGGCAAGGATGAATGTTCAGACAAATGTAATTTTAAAGTGACCTTGTCTAATTAGGAAACCGAATGTCATAGGTTAATCAATACACATTTTAAAATCAAAATTATAAAATACATTTCCCAATGGCAGAGTATTCAAGTGAAGCCTGACCAAAGCACCTGTGTTGATTATTTCTATCAAGATATTCAACTATGATTCTGGGTCCCTTTCATTTAGTCATTTCATCAGCTCATGTCCATATTTCTTCCCAATGTGAAAATCTTCATTAGCCTGCATTAAGATTTCACTAATCACTAAACAAAATATTACACAATTCCAGAGTAGCCTCCTCCAAATACACATATCCTACACATCGAATTATGTTTACAATGAGCTTTTAAATCCACACTATTTATACTGAGAAATAATAACTAGCATCTGGATCAAACCAAGATTCAGTTGGTACAAAAAGACCACATATCTAGAATCTTAAGCAAATCTAGAAGCAAAGAACAAACTGCAGTGCTAGAAACAAAAGATATACAAATCAGAATGTCTGTGTGTCCTGTGCATAGCTCAGTAATGAAACAACCTAGGAACTTGAAATTTTGCATAGGTTTTTCCATTAGGATGCACACTACACTTAGTTTTTCTAAACCACCCATAAGAGGCCTTCCATGGCAACAAAGTTGGGGGGGGGGGAATCTAATTTTAATTTCCCCATTGGAATGCAGAGATTTTTTCATGTCTGGGGTACTAAATACAGGATGGACCTGATCAGGTATTTTTGAGTTACCTGAACCACAAAGAGAAACTGAAAATTTCTGTAGATCAACTATGATTTAAAATAATCAGATGACTTCACACAAAAAAAACCATACTTGAGATACCACAGAAATACATTAGCTACGATTACAGAGACCATTTACAATGATCAAGAAATGAGTTTTCATATGGATATCTTTGGTGGAATAGAAAAACCTTTCCTTATCAATCTACTATTAGCTAAAGTTTGCTGAGAAAGCATGATTATCCTGGTTGTGATGTCATTAGGCACTGCTTCATAACTTAACAAGGAGCAAAAGTTCCCTTTAAATTCAATGCATGTGGAGACTCCAACATGTAGCATTAATTGGGAACTGCAACAGAAAATAATTCTAAAAGGTTAAGCTTATTGTCTGGGATAAAAGCACAATGGCTAACTAACAAAATGGCCATTGAAGCATTTTATCTTAGACAATAATAAATTAATGGGAGGAGTCACTTCAGTGCTAGCTGGAGACTTGTGCCAAACACTACCACAAGATGCTATAGCCTTACTAAAGCATATACTTGGGAAAATGTTAAATGTTTACACTTGAAAACCAATGTGTGATTTTCTTTGACAGGTAATCCATCTACACGAGCTTGCTTCAAACCTACTCAAATTGGAAATGGGAAAATTACACAAAGACTCAATGGTAAAAATTTCGATTTAAAAAAAACTTGGGCTGATTTGTTATATTTCTCCCTGATCTACTACAAGTTATTTTCCCAAACATCACTCAACACCATTTGAATTACCAATGGTTACATGAAAAAGCAATTTTAACATCAGAAATGGTAGTATAGGTTAGCAGTAAAGACCTTCATGCAGAGTTTCCCCATATAACCTTTACAATACAAATCTATTGACAGAGTGGCAGAAAACTGTGCATTTTCTTATAGAACTTTTAAACTTTTACTACCTGGTGCACTGTCACACCATCTTGAACTGAAAGTAGCTTCAATCATGTCACTCACAAATTTGGATGCACCATTGCAATGCATCTGATTTAAATTACATAATGACCATCAATGCTGTTGGGGAGAATGTTCTCATCCCTCAGATACCAATTAGCCCATCTAATATACCTTTTCAATGCAAACATCAGTTCTCTATTCAACTTAGCTTTACAAAGAGCATTAACAAGGCACAATGTCAAACCAATAAAGATTGTTGATCTTACTCTCAAGACAGTGCTCTTCAAGTGAATTTAAATACTGTGCATCAGTATTTAAGAAAACATTATTTTTGTACACCTATTTTCAACATGTTTTGAGGGTTAAACAGTATAATTTTAACACAATTATATTATATGGAATAATTATACACAAGTTAGATTTTATTTCATTTACAAGGAATGCTGTAAAGCCCAACTGGATGGTGATAAATGCAAACATGATTACCAGCATCCTCTGACATCCTACCATCAGGCAGGAGACTGTGAAGCATAAGGATAGGCACAGTCAGATTGGGAAACAGCTTCTTCCCTCGGGCTTCTGAACTGCTGCACTGCATTTGAAGTGTCACCGGATAATTTGTACTGTACCCTACCATACTTAATTTCTTCTCCTTATCAATGCGTAATTCCATTGTAGATTTAATTCTTACTTTCCTAAGTATTGTGTGTTACGTGTACTACCGTGCTTTACACCCTGGTCCAGAAAAAAGTTGTCTCTTGGCAGTATACGTGTATATAGTTAAACAACAATAACACAAGCAATATTAAGCATAGTAGCTAGTCAGAAATAAACAAGTGCTGGAGATACTGTGGTCAGGCAGGTGCTGAGGGAGAAACAGCTAATATTTAGGGTTGTTAAACTGCTTTTTAGGAAGGGAGAGAGCAATAAGGATAAAGGAAGGGACAAGAGACAAACTAAGAACAGTGAGTTCAGACCATAGCTAATGCTGGAAACTTGAAATAAGAGAGTGGTGGATGTAATAAGCAGATTTTTAGCATTTGTATGAGAACTGATGTTATAGGTGGATGACCTGTCAATCAGAACTGCCTGGTACCAATACAAACAAGAAAGTGTACTGAAGTTGTTGAAATCAATGTGTAGTTCTCAGGGCTATAAAGTACAGGTCCCCCCCCCCCCATCCGAAGGTACAGCATTCCTATGAAACGGTTTGTAAGCCGGAATGTCGTAAAGCGAAGAAGCAATTACCATTTATTGATATGGGAAAAATTTGTGTGTGTTCGCAGACCCAAAAATAACCTACCATGTCAAATAACACAAAAAACCTAAAATAACGAATCTAAAATAACACTAACATATAGTAAAAGCAGGAATGATATGATGAATACACAGCCTATGTAAAGTAGAAATACTTTTCCACAATCATTGCTGCACTGTTCTCCGTAGTGAAAATCTCACGCAAGCTCTGTTGGCAGAAACACAGCACAAGTGCTCTCCAGTAACCTTTAAGCTATGAAGCTGCCAAATCATACCAAATAACACCTAAAAATACACAGCCAATAAAAAGTAGAAATAATGTATGTACAGTGTAGTATCACTTACCGGGATTGGGACAGCGCCGAGCACACTGATAATGGTGTGTTAGGCTGAGTCGTTGGAGGGTGGAGTGGTGCAGTGGCCCCCACCCTTCGGGCCGCCAACCGATACCGATTCGCAAAGAATGCAGTGGTACAGTAGCCAGAATGCACTCAGCACATCTTTAAGAAAAAAAGTTGAAACAAATAACTAATTAATTAGGTGCCGCCCAGCACGTAAATGTGGGCCCAGATCAGAGGCGACGCAATTAGCAATCGCCTCTGATCTGGGCCGACATTTACGCGCCAGGCGGCACCTAATCAATTAGCTTGTTTGTTTCGGCTCTTTTCTTAAAGATGTGCTGGGTGCATCCTGGCTACCACTTCATTCTCTGCGAATCAGTATCTGTCCACAGCCCGAGGGTTGGGGTGGTGGGACACTGGGATGTCATCTGTTTCTGTCAGGGCAGGCAGGTCATCTTCTTCTATGTCTGCCTGCCTCGATGTCGAAGGTTGAGGTTCGTCGTCTGCTGTGGCTGATGTGGAAGGCTTGCTTGACTGCTTAGCATCGCGCATTTTTAGATGATACAGTTCTTTGTAAGCACTCAAACCATCCTGCAAATATGCCCTAAACCAACATACCCATTCAAAATTAAAGTCGTACTTTATCATTGCAGCGAAAATCTCACGCAGCTGCTTCACGTTCAGTTCCTGAACGACTTCACTTTTGGTCTGTTCGCTACTGCATTCGGTTTTGATTGTTATCCTTTCCTCTTCCAATTGCATCAGCTCTTCATCTATCAGTTCTTGGTCATGGGATGCCAAAACCTCTTCAACATCATCTTCGTCAATTTCCACAAGCCAAACTCATGTTGTCCTTACTTCGTTCACCATGATCGAAACCCTTAATTATGTCTAGTTTTATGCTAAGTGTAACACCCTTACGAGCTCTTTCAGGCTTTTCCAATACATTAGAACACATCTTGCCAACGGCTGCTCACAGGCACGTGCTTAAGTAATGCCGGCGAGAATGCAGTTCCAAATCCAGGGGAGGAGCGGCTGCTCCGGGCACGCGCTGTTTTTTTTTTTTCGCGTGCTGCCTTTTTTCATAACAGTGAAAACACCTTCTGTTAGCGAAAACAGGTAACTAATGTAGGTTTTTCGTAACAGTGAGGTTTCGTAAAGCAAACGTTCAAAAAGCGGGGGACACCTGTATACAGATGCAAGATAAGGTGTTGCTGCTCAAGTTAACATTGGCTTCCTACATAATTTCAACAAAACCCAAGAGAGATCAGAATGGGAGTGGAACTGAGAATTAATGTCAGTGAGGCAACTTCATTCTGCAGACTGGCATGGGTGACTGCTTTGCAAGACATCCTGTCTTGCTTGGTTTCTCCAATGTAGAGAAGACCAAATAAGAGCATCAAATGTAGGAAGCTAAACTGAAAGTGCAAGATAATTGCTTCTTCTCCTGGAAGGTCTGTTTGGTTTTATTGGAAGGCCTCGAGCTGAAATGTTAATAGTGTTTCCCATTCTACAGACAATGTTCACCCTGAGTATTTTCATATTTTCTGTTCTTACAAGCCCAAGCAGCACATGTACACTATGGTAATAACAGCAGAGGAAAATTCATATAGTTCAGTCTCCAATTGGAATCACCAATGATTCGGCATTTGGCTCACTAGGCTCCATTTCCTAGCTCTCTTTAAATTCAACAGTACTATATCTAGCATTGCCTTTAAACACCAAGACCCTGCTTCCTGAATACTCTTCAATTACACCGGGCCCCATTTCACAAAGCTCTTTTAAGTACATCATGCTCATTGTAAAATTTGTTAGATTATATTCAAAAGATAAGAGAATTAAAGAGTAACACCCAACATTACAAGTCTGGAAATCTGCTGGTACATAAAAATGTCCCAAGAGACTGAATTATCAGTTTTATTGTGTTTCGCTCAATGGAAATTAAAAAAAGGGTTGTCCACAATATTATCTCTTTTCTACAACAAAACATAATACCACGTGAGCAGATAAGATTAAAAGCAATCACATTGTTAACATATTGGCACCAACAATATACCTGCTAAAACACACAGAAATAAATTCTATCAATTATCTACACCTACTATTCAGTTTAAACTACTTGGATAATATACTTACTGGTTAAATAAACAGAAGCTACTTGACACAGCAAGATACTGAATCAGCCCAACAGTATCAAGTTGGATCAAGGCTACAAGATCTTAACATAGCTTCTATAAGCAGATGACTTCATAAAGTTACAGGATAAGTAAATGAAAAAAATCTTTCACTTTGTCATGATGCACCATTTGTGGCTGATGTAAATTTCCATTTTTACCATGAGTTTGGATATTTTGCCAGAACTAAAAATGCAGCAGAATTCCAGAATTTAATAGTTTTGTGAGTCTCTGTCCACAGCTCTGTCAATTACCCAAGAGCAAAGATACATAAAGTGCAGTTTTTACATAAAAATACTAAATATATGGCTACATCAATTTATTTGGAGGGGTCCCAATGATTTATAATTTACACTCAAAGCAGTACCATACTAGCTGAATGCCTTCTGTTTCAATTTTCTGAATGGACATGCACAAATACGTGCAAAAGTCAGTATGCAATTCATTCATTTGTTTCAGAGTTTGACCATTGGACAAATTGACTGTAAAATACCAATTGATTGTTTTCGACTTTGAAAGAAACTGCACAGTCAAGGCAGTATGTACCAGAATACTTTTCCCAATCCTGTTTTGCTCATATAGAGAATATAGTTCTTCAAAATCTGCTACAACCAAGTAAAAACAGGAGCCTTCCAGGCTTACTCAGTTTATGAACAATTTAACTTTAATATTCTACCAGAAAAAAGTAGTTTTTTTTTTATTTACTGCAGGTGGCAACAATGCAAATGGCATTCCAATTATCAGTTCACAATTCTTCTTAACTCAAGCAATATTAAAGCTTTTGACATAAAAAAAACCTGGATAAAAGGAGTTTCTTCATTCTTCAAAATAAAAAAGTACTCTGAAATAAAAGGACTTACTGGCAACTAAACTTTACAATCACAGCTCTAAAAGCCAGTTAATTATTATTATTTTTTTTAAAAACACTGCTGCTGCCTGAAGCCAACTACCCAAGGCATAGCCAAATCGACTTCACTGTCATCCCAGGTGAAATTTCACAGCAATCAGTTAAATGGACACAGGAGCCAGATTCAAACTGGAAAAAAAATACAGTTAGACCACTGTGAAAGGTAGTGTCAGTGGCCAAGATAAGAAATGCATTTGCTTTATTAGCAAAGGTCATTTTATAACCAGCTTTCAACTTCCAAATGGCTGCCATTAGAATTTGAATCAATTAATTTTGCTACGGAAGAAACATTTATTTATTTCACCTGCATAACTGGAGGATAACAAAAAAAGGTTGACATACAAGCAACCAAAGGCCAGCTGATTTCAAAAAACATCTGCATTCCCATTATAAAAGCTATTTGTAATTTATAGTATAGAATTTTATTATTTTTGATAAACTTCCACAAATATTTCTGGTACCTAAACATTTCAAATAACATTCTTCCATTTGACATATTTGTGACTCAACAAGAGAAATTCTGTTAAAATAATGTCTGTACTTGTAAGGATTGCAACTAAAACTTAGTTTTCTTTTATGCACAATTCCAGCTATCAATGTTCCAGAATACATAGTCATGTGAATTCATCTAATATTATTTTGTAACTATCCATCAAAATATGTAAGAACCCATTCCTGATAGAAATATGGGCCCGGTCAAATCAGAAGAGAATGAAGAGGAACATTGCTATTAAGAGAATATGCACATGTTTTAAACTTTGCTGGACTTATAAGCCAAATAAAACATTTTTTAAAATGAAAATGAGGCTAATTTAACCCGAATTTGATGAAATTCTACTTCACCGATTTGGACTCCATCACGCAAAAGGTATTCTGAATTTGTAAATATTCACCTTTTGTACATGGGTGCCCCAAGTAAGTCCAGCATTTAGTTATAAATTTAGTAGTAAATTTAGTCATAGTCTATTGATCCCGGGGGAAATTGGTTTTTGTTAGTTGCACCATAAATAATAAATAGTAATAGAAATAGTAATAGTCATAGAAATAATAAATAGTAATAGAAAATAGTAATAAATAGTTAAATAATATGTAACTTATGCCAGTAAATTATGAAATGAGTCCAGGACCAGCCTATCGGCTCAGGGTGTCTGACCCTCCAAGGGAGGAGTTGTAAAGTTTGATGGCCACAGGCAGGAATGACTTCCTATGACACTCTGTGCTGCATCTCAGAGGAATGAGTCTTGTGGCTGAATGTACTCCTGTGCCCACCCAGTACATTATTTCAATGATTCTGCAATTTTGAAAAAGTACAAATACACTGACACTGGAATTCAATCTTCTTCCTCAATTTTGCACCCTTGATAGATACTTACTGACCTCTGGTGTGAAGGATTTAACTCATTAAGTATTTAAAACAAATATCTAGAGTTCTTAAACTACTCAATCAGCATATTCCTTAATTAAGGCAAGGCCTATTCTGTCAATCACTATATATTAATGATGCAAACCACTTTTAAGTCTACTTTAAAAAATTCAGTAATATCAATTTTCTTCTCCACATTACTTAACATTGTCATAAAAAACAGCTGTTTTGCTAACAATGGGCTGAAATGTACTGCTTATAGCCAGTTACTCCAAAGGAAATTGTGCAGTCATTCAGCTATTCCCAGATAGTACCTAGAACCTGTTGCAAGTCCAGGAAATCATGAATAAAAGATGTCATCTGGAAGTGAAATCTGGCTTTGGACTCCCTGAAGTCCAGCCACAATGAAGAAGGCTGATCACATGGAATTTCCCAGCATTATGCAAAGGAAACTTGCCTTTTCCCACTCCATGAGTCAGAACTTACACAGCACCAAAGACTATTCTTTGCATACTAGAAGCATTTCAAATCTAAAAAATGCCCCTGCCTTTTAGTAGCTACTTGGGCATACTACAGTTAGAACCTCAGCAGTACATTTGCCCGAGGCCCAACTACAGTGAGATAGGCTCTCCATCCACTTCAGTTAAATGCACTGAATCCTGCAGGTAGTGGGCTGAATCTAGCTCAGTTTGACCCAGTTTCCTTGATAAATATAAGCTTCTAAAGGAAACAAGTTAACAATATTAAAAGCTCTGACTTCCTGTTTTTTTTCTCTTCTTCCCTCCACCCCACCCCAAGATTGGTGTGGTAACAAACTACACCTTGAAGCAGTTAATATTTATAAAGCAAATACTAGTGGAATTCTGCAGGGACTCATGGGCAGATTCAGCAAGCTTTTTGATTTTTTTCTGCTTTTAGAAATATTCTTGGAATTCACCATAAGTCTTGGAAGTTTTGTTGATATTTTTAGTGATATACTCAAAGATAGAACTCTTCTGCTAATAAATCATCAAGCTGATCAATTAGCTTCTTTTCCAAATAGAAAGCTTTGGATATGTGTCTTTTCATTATGGGTGAAGCTGCCTTCCGAAGGTAGTTAGCATTATGCACTTAAAAAAAAAACCAAGGTAGACAACAGCTCCTCAACATTAAGTACTACAATTTCCAGCACTGAGCCTACCAAAGATCTCCAAAAGAAAACTGAAGTCACTGGCAAAAAAACCCCACTGTTTTCATATAACTATACTCAAAATACCAGACCACTAGAGGTCATTTAATTAACGTCATGATTACAGGCCATTTCCAGGTAATGAATGGGTTCTAGCTTTAAAGACATCGTCAGTTTTATTTTGTCTGTAGCTCAGAAAATAAACAAAGAAATCTCAATATGGTAACATACTGTACATTTACAAAGAAGAAAGCACAAAACACTGATAAACAGCTAAAAGTTTGGTGGGGGGAGTAGAAGGAGAAAGGCCCAGAAAGACAAAACTTTCATGAGAATAAACAGAGGAGATTTGAACTGAATGATCGTCGGAGCACATTAGGGGTGTCAGTAAGACAGATGTTCTTAATGCAGGACACCCTGTCTTTAGTACACAAGTATTTCCCACACCACCTAAATGATTAGTTATTAACTTCCTTCCTTGATACATAGACAGAAAATACTGTTTAAACCAATGTACTGATGTGAGCATGCTTGAAAACAGAAAGAATAAATGAACTCTGCATAACTCACCTGGTAAGAGTGTACTCCCTGAGTCCTGAATGCAAGTTCATGGCAGAAAATGTACCTATGCATCCTCGCAACCGCTTATCACGGCCAATCTTCCACGTCACGAATAATGGGCTGGAAAATAAAGTGAGGGCATAAGTACCAGGGCATGAAGTGCTATCTGAACAAATTTTATCTTAAGAAATAAGTCTATTTACCTTTCAGCTCAATATTAGAATAAAACTTTGAAGCAGCAATGGATAATGACTTTTCTTTTTGATAAAGCATTTACAATACACAATTAAAATTCAAAATTATGGGTGCAAATTATGTAATTCAGATACATTACCGCATTTTAAGAAAGGAAGTAAAAAGAACAGGATTTATTTAAAATTTAGAAGTTTAACGTCTTTAGATAAAAGCAGACCATAAAGTACTATTAATGATGGGCATACATAACAGCTAATGCTAGGCAGCTTAAGCCAGAGATACAGATGTGAAACATTATGTCCAGCACAAAAGAAATTCATACAATCATATTAAAGTGAAAGGAATATGTCTGGCTGCAATCACAAACGTTAGCAGTTTATATTACTCTTTGGCATTGATGTGCAGTGATTCTCATCAACTCAATAGAACAGAATCATTGCAATTTGCTGCATTTGGCTCAGTCTCTGCATCTACTTTAAATGCCTTTATCATCGTGAGAGATTCCATCCTTTTACATTTTAAACACATTGTTTCTGTGCTGTAATTGCGTCACCTCTGATCTGGGCTGACATTTACGTGCCAGGCAGCACCTAATTAATTAGCTTGTTTATTTCGGCTTTGATGTGCTGCATTCTTCACGGATCGGTATCGGTCAGCGACCCAGAGGGTGGGGGCCATTGCACCAACCCAACCTCCGATGACTCAGCCTAACACACCATCATCAGTGTGCTTGGCGCTGTCTCCTGATTCCCGTAAGTGATACTACACTGTACATACATTATTTCTACTTTATATCGGCTGTGTATTTTTACGTGTTATTTGGTATGATTTGGCAGCTTCATAGCTTAAAGGTTACTGGAGAGCGCTTGCGCCATGTTTTTGCCGAGAGCGCTTGCGTGAGATTTTCGCTACGGAGAACAGTGCAGGCAATGATTGTAGAGAAGTATTTCTACTTTATATAGGCTGTGTATTTATCATATAGTAAAAGCTGGAATGATATGTTACGGTTATTTTAGGTTTTATGTGTTATTTGGCATGATTTGGTAGGTTATTTTTGGGACTGCAAACACAAATTTTTCCCATATAAAGGGTAATTGCTTCTTCGCGTTACGACCTTCCGGCTTACGAACCATTTCATAGGAATGCTCTACCTTCGGATGGTGGGGGAAACCTGTATATTATTTTAGTCAATTCTTGCTCCACTAACAATAAATACCCAACAAATAGATACTACTACATTTGTGAAGCGTTCAAATAGGCAAGGCATAGAAGGATACAATTCTAATAAGAGCACGTGGGACTGTTGTGAATGAGCAACAATAGTTGGCAACTGTGACACTACAAAAATCTCCAAGACACTGTACAAATGCACAAATTCTGAAATCTAGCGTGTCTGATAATTTAAAGTTTTGTTGATTTATGTACTTTGACGCAAATGATGTTGTTCCACCACAGCTAGCTTCTCACTAGAAATACTTGGAATTGTCTTTGACATTACCAATCTCAACATTGAGCTAGAAAACTAAGACAATAAAAAGTGGGAGGTGGCCATTCAGCCCCTCAAGCTAGCTCCAATATTTTACAGGATTACAACTAATCAAGTCCACATGCTGTCCCTTGTGCATATGTACATTGATTTGCTTACTGATACAGACATACTGTATCGCTTTCAGCCTCAAACAAACCAAAAGTCTATCTCTATAGCTCTCTGAGATAAGGAGCTCCAAAAACTCAGTCCCAAAAGATGTTATCCTTTACACTCTTCGATGGGCACTCCTTGTTCTGAAACCACATCCTCTGCTTCCGGACTCCCTCAAAGGCAGTTACTTCTCCCAAACATTTATCATGTTCAGTCCCCTAGGAATCAATAAGATCACTTCTCATTATCCCCATGATCCCAACCTGTTTGACCTTTTTGTCACTTCATTCATTCTAGGTTCTGGCTTTAAAGCAGCTCCAATGGAAAATTTTCCCTTGGTTAGAGAGCCAAAAAAATTGTTCAGAATGCTTGGAATGTCATCTCACTACTAGTGACTCTCTTAATTCATCTGAGAGAGCTTGGCCAATAATTACATCAGAGAAGCACATTTCCACTAACATACTCAGAATATTCATTCACTGCTAAAACACAACTTTTGCTAAGACATGGATGCGATACAAAGGTTGGCTGCTAGTACATTTTATAACTTTGTCACACTTTGCTCACATTCAGGTCATGCCAGGTCTCCCACAGCATTTACATTCCCCCACTTATACACCATTAACGTATTCTGACATATGACAATTAACACTCCTCTAACACTTCTGCCACTCATTTACCTACACCAGGGATAATTTACAGTACTCAGTTAATCATCACATTTTTGCTGGTGTCAAAGGAAATCTTTGGATAGAAAATTTTTGTACTTATCCAAAAATTTCTCTTAAATGTCTTGTATCCACCACTTGTGCTGGCAGTTTGTTCCACACTCTCATCACCCTTTGAGAGAAGTTCCTCATGTTTCCCTTAAACATTTCACTTTTCACCCTAACCCATGACCTCTAGTTCTAGTCTTACCTAAACTCACTAGAAAAAGCATGTTAGCATTTACGCAATCTATACTCCTCATGATTCTGTATAACTCTATTAAATCTCCCCTCAATTTTCTCTGTTCCAAGGAATAAAGTACTAACCTATTCAACCTTTCCATATAACTAGGGTCCTGAAGTCCTGGCAACATTCTTATAGGATTTTCTCTGCTTTCAATCTTACTTATATCTTTCCTGTAGGTAGGTGACCAAAACTGCACACAATATTCCAAATTAGGTCTCACCGTTAACATCTCAACTCCTGTAGTCAATACATTGATTTATGAAGGCCAATGTGTCAAAAGACTTTTTTTTTAAAAAAAATAAAAGTCTATCTACCTGTGGCACCACTTTCAAGGAAATATGGATCTGTATTCCCAGATCTCTGTTCTACTGCACTGCTCAGTGCCCTTCTGCTCAACATGTAAAACACTCACCTGGTTGATCCTCCCAAAGTTTAACGCCTTACACTTGTCTTCAGTAAATTCTATCTACTGTGGTGACCCACTTTCTACACAGGCGAAGCGGCTCACAAAATGGCGTGCGCGTCAGCAGAGAGGCAAGCCCCAAAATGGCACTGGGCCGCCTTCACCAGCAAGGGGAGAAAGCCCGAGCGCGGGAAGAGACTTTTGTAATGCACCCCTGACATCATTTCTGCCCAGAGGGCGGGAACGGAACTGCGGAAAAGCCAGTGCCATGAAGTTTGAATAAACTAGTCTCGAGTGCAACTTACAGACTGCGTGTCGGTATTTCTAGCTCTGTATGTAGCACATCGCTACATTGGTGACCCCGATGGTCCAAACGGGATTTGGACCAAAGATGATCAACTCTTCATCTGTTTACGCAGTTTCACAAAAACTGCCAACTTTCTGGACGCTGCGACCACGCGTGTGGTTTGACCAAGCAGAAGCCCAATTCCAGATTCGGTAGATATCTTCTGATTCCATGCGTTACTTTTACGTGGTGAGCTCCCTTGACCAGGAGACAACCGCACGGGTTGGGGATTTCATACAGTCACCCCCAGAAGGCGGCAAATATGCAGCATTCAAAGCGCTGCTCATAGGGACCTTTGGCCTCTCACAGCGTGAGCGAGGTGCCTGCGTGCTGCACCTGGACGGTTTGGGAGACAGGCCGCCGTCAGCACTAATGAATGTGATGCTGGCTCTGGTTGAAGGACACAAGCCCTGCCTCATGTTTGCTCTAGGAACGCCTGCTCAACTGCCCGAGGACATACATCTGCTGCTGGCCGACGCAGATTTCAGTGACCCCCGGAAGGCGGCAGCCCGGGCAAACGTGCTGTGGAAAGCCAAGAGGGAGAGCGGGGCGTCCGTCAGACAGATTACCAAGCCACACGCCCAACAGCACAGAAGCCCGCCATTGTCGCCCGCCCTGCAAGTTCCCGGAAAACGGCAGGGCCAGACGCCGCTAATGGCTACGGCGGCTGGCCACCAGGACAGCCTCTTGTACATCTGGGACAAACAGTTGGGACGCCGCTTCTTGGTTGACACCAGAGCAGAAATCAGCGTCTTAACCCCGACAGGGTACAACACCCACAACAGGGAGCCGGGACCCACCCCGAGGGTCGCAAACGGCAGCACGATACAGCACAGTGCAGCTGCAGTTCGGCGCCAGCCGGTTCACGTGGTACTTCAAACTGGCCACTGTGGCCCAACCACTCCTGGCGGCGGACATCTTGCGAGCTCACAGCCTGCTGGTCGACTTGCAAGGGAAAAGACTGGTCCATGCCAAGACTTTCCAGGTGTTCTCCCTGGGTGAAGCCAAGTTACTGGCCCCACACCTGGACTCCATCATGCTGTCTGACAACGAATTCACCAGAATCCTGGAGGACTTTCCATCAGTTCTGGCACCGTAGTTCACGGCGGTCATGCCCAGACACAGAGTACAGCACCACATTCCGACCCAGGGACCACCCCTCCATGCCCGCGCACGAAGGCTCCCCCCGGACAAGCTCCGCCTGGCGAAGGAGGAGTTCAAGAGGATGGAGGAATTGGGGATCGTACGGTGGTCCGACAGCCCAGGGGCCTCCCCCCTGCACATGGTGCCCAAAGCAGCCGGGGGGCTGGAGACCATGCGGCAACTACCGCAGACTGAACAAGGTTACAACTCCAGACCGCTACCCCGTGCCACACATACAGGACTTTGCAGACATCCCCAAAACAGCAGTCATCACCCCGTTCGGCCTGTTCGAATTCCTCCGAATGCCATTCGGCCTGAAGAATGCAGCACAGACATTCCAGCTGCTAATGGATGCGGTGGGACGCGACCTGGACTTTGCATTCATCTATTTGGACGACATCCTCATAGCCAGCAGTAGTTGTCAGGAGCATCTGTCCCACCTCCACCAGCTCTACTCCCGCCTGAGTGATTTTGGCCTCACGATCAACCCCGCCAAATGCCAGTTCGAACTCGATACCATCGACTTCCTGGGCCACAGGATTACCAAAGACTGGGCACCACCTCTGCCCACCAAGGGGGTAGATGCGATCCGCCACTTCACCCGGCCCAACACAGTCAAAGACCCGCAGGAGTTTGTTGGTATGGTGAACTTCTACCACTGCTTCCTCCCCTCAGCAGTCCGTATCATGCACCCTTTGTTCACCCTGATGTTGTATAAAGGCAAGGACATTACTTGGGACGAAGAGACCACAGCCGCTTTCGTTAAAGTCAATGAAGTCTTGGCAGATGCCGCGATGCTGGTGCACCCCAGAACGGATGTTCCAACCACCCTCACAGTGGACACATCCAACACAACAGTTGGTGGGGTGCTGGAGCAAATCATCGAGGGGCACTGGCAACCCCTGGCGTTCTTCATCAGGCACCTACGGCCATCCAAACTCAAATACACTGCCTTCGACCGGGAGCTGTTGGCACTATATCTGGCAATCCGGCATTTCAGGTACTTCTTAGAAGGTAGGCGATTCACCGCGTTCACGGACCACAAACCGTTGACCTTCGCATTCACGAAGGTATCCGATCCCTGGTCGACCCACCAGCAGCGACATCTGTCTTACATCTCCGAGTACATGACGGACATCCGGCATGTCTTGGGAAAGGATAACGTCGTGGTGGACACACTCTCCAGACCAGCTATCCAGGCCCTGTCCCAGGGGGTAGACTATGCAGCACTAGCGGAGGCGCAGCAGGCAGACAACGAGATGCCCAGATACAGGACTGCAGTCTCGGGTTTGCAGCTGCAAGACTTCCTTGTAGGCCCAGGTGAGAGGACCCTCCCGTGTGACGTGGCTACCGGCCAACCTCGCCCCATCGTCCCGGCAGCCTGGTGGCGGCGAGTTTTCAACTCTATACATGGCTTGGCGCACCCATCTATGGGGACAACCGTCCGGATGGTCTTCAGCAAGTTCGTGTGGCATGGACTTCGCAAACAGGTCAGCAAATGGGCCAAAACGTGCATGCAGTGTCAAACAGCCAAGGTGCAGTGGCACACCAAAGCCCCGTCGCAGCAGTTCGAACCCAACCGCCGGAGGTTCGACCACATTCATGTGGATATTGTGGGGCCCCTGCCAGGGTCACGAGGAGCGTGGTACCTCCTAACTATGATAGACCAGTTCACGAGATGGCCAGAGGCGGTCCTGCTCACCAACACCACCGCCGATTCCTGCGCCCGAGCGCTGATTGCAACCTGGGTAGCACGCTTCGGGATACCAGCCCACATTACCTCCGACAGAGGCGCCCAGTTCACCTCCAGCCTGTGGTTGGCTGTGGCCAGCCTGTTGAGAACACAATTACACCACACAACTGCCTACCACCCACAGTCAAATGGACTAGTGGAGCGCTTCCACCGTCACTTAAAGTCAGCTCTCATGGCCCGCTTGGAAGGGCCTAACTGGGTGGACGAGCTTCCCTGGGTCCTGCTTGGAATCCGCACAGCGTCCAAAGAGGATCTGTACACCTCGTTGGCCGAGCTGGTGTACGGCACACCCCTGGTCATCCCAGGAGAGTTCATACCAGCCCCAAGGGGGCAAGAGGAAGAACCCGCAGTAGTCCTGGACAGACTATGCAAAAGGCTCAGCAATCTGGCCCCTGTACTGACTTCACAGCACAGACAGATCCCAACCTGCGTACCCAAAGACCTGCAGAATTGTAAGTTTGTATTTGTACGAAGGGGCGCACACCGGGCACCGCTACAGTGGCCATACGAGGGGCTGTTCAAGGTGATCAGGAACAATGGGTCCATGTATGTTCTGGACATTTGGGGGGGGGGGGGGGAAGAAAGAGGAGGTTTTCACAGTGAACCAACTCAAACCGGCCCATGTGGACTTGGCGCAGCCGGTCGAGGTTCAGGCCACCATGGCACAGAGGCAAATCGCCCAAACAGAGACTGATCCACATTGGGGGGTGCATCACCAGTTCTGGGGGGGTTATGTGGCGACCCACTTTCTACGCAGGCGAACCAGCTCACAAAATGGCACGCGCGTTGGCAGAGAGGCCAGCCCCAAAATGGTGCTGGGCCGCCTTCTTCACCAGCAAGGGGAGAAAGCCCGAGCACGGGAAGAGACTTTTGTAATGCACCTCTGACATCATTTCTGCCCGGAGAGGGCGGGAACGGAACTGTGTAAAAGCCAGTACCGCGAAGATTGAATAAACTAGTCTCGAGTGATAAATAAACAAACAAACAAACAAATCTCCCAGATGTAATAGTGGCCAGAGGACCTAGGGTAACAGAGGAACTGAAGGACATTCGCATCAGGCAGAAAATGGTATTGGGTAAACTGATGGGACTGAAGGCTGATAAATCCCCAGGGCCTGATGGTCTGCATCCCAGGGTACGTAAGGTGGTGGCTCTAGAAATCGTGGATGCATTGGTAATCATTTTCCAATGTTCTATAGATTCAGGATCAGTTCCTGCGGATTGGAGGGTAGCTAATGCTATCCCACTTTTTAAGAAAGGAGGGAGAGAGAAAACAGGCAATTATAGACCAGTCAGCGCAAAATAATCTGCAGATGCTGGGGCAATTATAGACCAGTCAGCGCAAAATAATCTGGGGTCAAAGCAACACTCACAACACGCTGGAGGAACTCAGCAGGTCGGGCAGCATCCGTGGAAAAGATCGGTGACGTTTTGGAACCCTTCGTCAGCACTGTAGGGGGAAGGGGCAGAGGCCCTATAAAGAAGGTGGGGGGAGGGTGGGAAGGCATCTGGTAGGTTCCAGGTGAAAAACCAGTAAGGGGAAAGATAAAAGGGTGGGGGAGGGGAAGCAGGGAGGTGATAGGCAGGAAAGGGGAAGGAATAGGGAAAACACAATGGGTAGTAGAAGGAGGTGGAACCATGAGGGAGGTGATAGGCAGCTGGGGGAGGGGGCAGAGTGACATAGGGATAGGGAGGGAATTACCGGAAGCTGGAGAATTCTATGTTCATACCAAGGGGCTGGAGACTACCTACACGGTATATGAGGTGTTGCTCCTCCAACCTGAGTTTAGCCCCATCATGGCAGTAGAGGAGGCCATGTATGGACATATCTGAATGGGAGTGGGAAGCAGAATCAGACTGACGTCAGTGGTGGGGAAGATGCTGGAATCAATTATAAAAGATGAAATAGTGGCATATTTGGATAGCAGTGGGAGGATAGGACAGAGTCAGCATGGATTTACGAAGGGGAAATCATGCTCGACTAATCTTCTGGAATTTTTTGAGAATGTAACTATGAAAATGGACATGGGAAAGCCAGTGGATGTAGTGTACCTGGACTTTCAGAAAGCCTTTGATAAGGTCCCACATAGGAGTTTAGTGTGCAAAATTAGAGCAAATAGTATTGGGGGTAGGGTACTGACATGGATAGAAAATTGGTTGGCAGACAGGAAACAAAGAGTGGGGATTAATGTGTCCTTTTCAGAATGGCAGGCAGTTACTAGTGGGGTACCGCAAGGCTTGGTGCTGGGACCGCAGCTATTTACAATATACATTAATGATTTAGATGAATGGATTAAAAGTAACCTTAGCAAATTTGCAGATGACACAAAGCTGGGTGGCAGTGTGAAATGTGAGAAGGATGTTATGAGAATGCAGGGTGACTTGGACAGGTTGGGTGAGTGGGCAGATGCAGTTTAATGTGGATAAATGTGAGGTTATCTACTTTGGTGGCAAGAACAGGAAGGCAGATTACTATCTGAATGGTGTCAAGTTAGGAAAAGGGGAAGTACAACGAGATCTAGGTGTCCTTGTTCATCAGTCACTGAAAGTAAGCATGCAGGTACAGCAGGCAGTGAAGAAAGCTAATGGCCTATTGGCCTTCATAACATGGGGAGTTGAGTATAGGAGCAAAGAGGTCCTTCTGCAGTTGTACAGGGCCCTGGTGAGACCACACCTGGAATATTGTGTACAGGTTTGGTCTCCAAATTTGAGGAAGGACATTCTAGCTATTGAGGGAGTGCAGCGTAGGTTCACGAGGTTAATTCCTGGGATGGCGGGACTGTCATATGTTGAAAGGTTGGAGCAACTGGGATTGTATACACTGGAGTTTAGAAGGATGAGAGGGGATTTGATTGAAAGATAAGATTATTAAGGGATTGGACACGCTAGAGGGAGGAAACATGTTCCCGATGTTGGGGGAGTCCAGAACCAGAGGCCACAGTTTAAGAATAAGGGGTAGACAATTTAGAACGGAGTAGAGGAAAAACTTTTTCACACAGAGGGTTGTGGTTCTGTGGAATACTCTGCCTCAGAAGGCAGTGGAGGCCAATTCTCTGGATTCTTTCAAGAAAGAATAGATAGAGCTCTTAAAGATAGCGGAGTGAAGGGATATTGTGAGAAGGCAGGAAAAGGATACTGATTGTGGATGATCAGCCATGATCACGATGAATGGTGGTGCTGGCTCGAAGGGCTGAATGGCCTACTCCTGCACCTATTGTCTATTGAGTGCAACTTACAGACTGCGTGTCATTATCAAAGATGTGATAACAGCACATTTGAAAAGCGGTGAAATCATCGGACAAAGTCAGCATGGATTTGTGAAGGGAAAATCATGTCTGACGAATCTCATTGAATTTTTTTGAGGATGTAACTAGTAGAGTGGATAGGGGAGAACCAGTGGATGTGGTATATTTGGATTTTCAAAAGGCTTTTGACAAGGTCCCACACAGGAGATTAGTGTGCAAACTTAAAGCACATGGTATTGGGGGTAAGGTATTGATGTGGATGGAGAATTGGTTAGCAGACAGGAAGCAAAGAGTGGGAATAAATGGGACCTTTTCAGAATGGCAGGCGGTGACTAGTGGGGTACCGCAAGGCTCAGTGCTGGAACCCCAGTTGTTTACAATATATATTAATGACTTGGATGAGGGAATTAAATGCAGCATCTCCAAGTTTGCGGATGACACGAAGCTGGGTGGCAGTGTTAGCTGTGAAGAGGATGCTAAGAGGATGCAGAGTGACTTGGATAGGTTGGGTGAGTGGGCAAATTCATGGCAGATGCAATTTAATGTGGATAAATGTGAAGTTATCCACTTTGGCGGCAAAAATAGGAAAACAGATTATTATCTGAATGGTGGCCGATTAGGAAAAGGGGAGGTGCAACGAGACCTGGGTGTCATTATACACCAGTCATTGAAAGTGGGCATGCAGGTACAGCAGGCGGTGAAAAAGGCGAATGGTATGCTGGCATTTATAGCGAGAGGATTCGAGTACAGGAGCAGGGAGGTACTACTGCAGTTGTACAAGGCCTTGGTGAGACCAAACCTGGAGTATTGTGTGCAGTTTTGGTCCCCTAATCTGAGGAAAGACATTCTTGCCATAGAGGGAGTACAAAGAAGGTTCACCAGATTGATTCCTAGGATGGCAGGACTTTCATATGAAGAAAGACTGGATGAACTGGGCTTGTACTCGTTGGAATTTAGAAGATTGAGGGGGGATCTGATTGAAACGTATAAAATTCTAAAGGGATTGGACAGGCTAGATGCAGGAAGATTGTTCCCGATGTTGGGGAAGTCCAGAACAAGGGGTCACAGTTTGAGGATAAAGGGGAAGCCTTTTAGGACCGAGATTAGGAAAAACTTCTTCACACAGAGAGTGGTGAATCTGT
Organism: Mobula birostris; assembly: GCF_030028105.1. Classification (NCBI taxonomy): domain Eukaryota; kingdom Metazoa; phylum Chordata; class Chondrichthyes; order Myliobatiformes; family Myliobatidae; genus Mobula; species Mobula birostris. The sequence continues at coordinate 121,376,708 of NC_092379.1, read as the reverse complement.
GGAATTCTCTGCCACAGGAAACAGTTGAGGCCAGTTCATTGGCTATATTTAAGAGGGAGTTAGATATGGCCCTTGTGGCTATGGGGATCAGGGAATATGGAGGGAAGGCTGGGGCAGGGTTCTGAGTTGGATGATCAGCCATGATCATAATAAATGGCGGTGCAGGCTTGAAGGGCCAAATGGCCTACTCCTGCACCTATTTTCTATGTTTCTATGTTATTGGTAGCTGTGTGTGTAGCACATCGCCACACTACCATTTTTCAGCCCATTTTTCCCTCTAGTCCTGATCCCACTGCAAGTTTTAATTGTCTTCCTCTACACCCCCAAACTTGGTGTCATCTGCAAAATTGCTGATCCAGTTTACCGCATTATCATCCAGATCACTGGCACAGTTGACAAACAACAATGGGCCCAATCAACAACAGAATTTTGATACTATAATCAATATATTATTACACCCAGTTCAATGCTCAAATATTTCTTTAAGTTTTTAAAGAATGAGATTTAATTTGATTTAATTTAATTTGAAAGGAAACTTAACCGGGAGGAAGTAAAACTAGTTCTGAACTAGTTGTCAAATCCAGTGTATGCATCAAAACAGCAAAATATGCTGCACCCCAGAACTTGTAGAAGCTATTTGTTTCATTTGGTAACACTAAAAATATATAAAAAATAAACTTGAACTATCGAACCAAGGCTGAATAAATCTTAACAAAGTAACCAATCTCTGGGAAATTTTATCTCGATATCATAATATGATCTGTGCAGAATTGCAATTTAGGAAATTCCTCAATGAGTAAGTCACCTCCAAGTAATGAATGTGGCAGTATGAGAAACTCAACTTTATGAGGAAGTAGTCATTTTCAGCCAATTTAGAATTTAATATGGAGTTCGCATAACTACCTGACTAACAAAGAAACCACATAATTAATTTTGCTGCCTTGATGATGATCATCAAAACTTAGAAGTCTGAATAGAAAGTTACCATATTTCTGATGTGGGTGCTAGATTCCCAGAACCCAATATATTCTCTACCTAGGGTGACAAGGTAGTGTATTGATTAATACAATGGTTTTACACTGCCAGTAATCATCAATTGGGGTTCAATTCTCACTGTACAGTCCTTGCAGACAGCATTCTCCCCGTGACTGCATGGGTTTCTTACCAAACGCCAAAAACGTCCTGGTTAGAGTGAGTTGTGAGCATGCTATTTTGGTGCTGTAAGCATAGTGACACTTACCCCAGCACAATCCTCGGACTGTGATGGTCGTTGACGCAGAAAATATTTCACTGTACACGTGACAAGTTAATCTTTAATCTTTCTCTTTGACCACGCCTACTCCCGATCGGTTTTTTCCTTCCTGCCTTAATTGCCAAAATATGAATTTATTTGAATATATTTTCCATTCACCTTTAGTCAGCTACTTGACTGGCAATTCCAAGAGCAAACAGAATTTTAGTGAAGCAACACACACAAAATCCTGGAGGAACTCAGCAGGCCAGGCAGCATCTATGGGAGAGAGTACAGCCGATGTTTCAGGCCGAGACCCTTCATTTCTAGCTTCTGCAGATTTTCTCATTTATAATCATTGTTTTGCACCATCAGCACATGACATCATGTAGCATTATGCCCAAAGCTAAACATATGACACACTGGAGATTTCCAATTTTGCTATAATGCAATATGGTGTGGCATAGTAACGTGAAGTGAGTAGAGAAAGCAGAGGGGAAAATGTGAATGCAACAACAAAAAAATAATCCAATTAATTTATCCATATCCCAAAGTAATGAATTGTGACCACCATGCTTCACTTCTTTCACAATAATTCAATTTCTCAACTCCTATTTGGCCAATAAATCAGCAGGTGCACATCTCAAGAGAAATTTAAATACCATTTATTACAATCCTATTTTATTATTTCGTTGTCTTACTTTCAAAAAGGGCTAGCTTAATCCATGGATTTCTAGCCATCTTTATATCCAAAGCCAGCTTGGATTTATTCAGCTAACTCCTGCTGTCTCAGAAGCCAGGATCCAAGGACTGAGAGTGTGATTATATTAATTAAATCCTGCCTGCCCGCCGATGCCAAAATTAACGCTCAGGCGGCATTAATTTAGTTAATTTATGGCTGCCTGCCTTCTTCAAACTCCTGATTTAATTCACTGTTACTTTTAGAGCAAAAATACAAATGAATCACAAAATATTTTACATTAAAATGACAAGAAAGTTTATAAACACAAGAAATTCTGCAGATGCTGAAAATCCAGAGCAATAAACACATTGCTGGAGGAACTCTGCTCCTCCCTTCAGGCCCCCTTCCCCACCCACCCACCTACCTCCCCCTCACCTAACAAAAAGTAATTTTGTACTCCTTCCACTCCCCCACCTAATTCTGGCTTTCCCCCGGCCCCCTCCTTTTCAGTCCTGATGAAGGACCTCGGCCTGAAGTATGACTGATAATTCCTCGCCATAGATGGTGTCTGAGCTACTGAGTTCCTCCAGCTTTTGGTGTGTGTTGCTCAAGAAAATTTGTTAAAGTGCATGCATACATTTCTGGGCACCTGTAGGCTACCTTCACTCCAGCTGACCGAGTGTCAGGCTTTGGAAGCAGAGATTACAAATGACTAATAGTAAGAACAATAAGATCCCTGAAAAATGGCAAGAGTCCAGGTTCGGATGTAATAGGTAATGAGTAATTTTTTTTTTAAAAAAAAAAGTAGTTTAGTGACTTATTAGCACCTTATATGGCAAGGATGTACAGAAAGTCATCTGAAACTGGCAGGTTACCCCAAACCCTGAACGAGGCCATTATCATGCTTATTCTGAAGGAGGACAAAGACACAGAGGAGGTAGGATCTTAGGGGCCAACGCTGGCAAGGAGACTCAGTCAGCAGATAAATAAATTGGTACACTCAGATCAAACTGGGTTTATCCCTAAAAGGAATTCTTTCCATAACATCAGGCACCTTCTTAATACAAGGCATTTCCCAAGACATCCTAAGGAAGACCTTATAATATTAAGTTTAGATGCTGAGAAAGCATTTGATCAAGTGGAATGGCAATACCTCTATGAGGTTTTGAAAAAATTTGGAATGGGAGACAAATTTATAACTTGGATTAAGCTACTGAACAGTAACCCTAGTGCTAAAATACTAACTAATCAGATCCTCTCGGAACCATTCAGATTGCACAGGGCCACAAGACAGGGCTGTGCATTAAGTCCCTTATTGTTTGCATTGACCCTGGAACCACTGACGGAGACTATACGTTCTCACCCCAAAATCTATGGGTACAATACAGAATATACTATCAACCAGATTTCCCTTTATGCCGACAATGTTCTGTTGTTTGTAATGAAACCATATATTACTATTCCAATTTTGCTGGAAATAGTCCACTTATTTGGCACTTTCTCAGGGTATAAGATTAATTGGGGTAAAAAGTGATTTATTCCTGGTCTGAGTAGAAGAACAGGAGGGCCTTAAACAATTTCCATTCAAAATAAACCTTGCGGAGTTTACTTACCTTGGAATTGCAATAACCAAAAATTATAGTTCTCTATTTGAAGCAAATTTTACCCCTCTAATTGAAAAGACTAAAAAGAAAATAGAATTTTGGAAGACACTCCTAATTTCTTTAGTGGATAGAGTACATGCAGTCAAAATGATCTTCCTTCCCCAACTGCTCTATTTCAGAACCTGCCCCTTTATCTTACCAAAACCTTTTTTTAAAGGATTAGATTCGATTATTCTACCTTTCACATGGAATTATAAAGCCCATCAAATTAGGAAAGAGCATCTCTGCAAGAATAAGACTAGTGGGGGGCTAGCACTACCCAACTTTATTTTTTATTACTGGGCTGCTAATGTCAGCCATATAGCATACTGGACAGATGATACAGTTGTACTTCCCGGATGGTTGGAGATGGAGCGTGACGATTGCCTACCATATTCCATAGGGGCAATCATTATGTCCCCTATTCGGTTAAATAAAGCCTGTTATAAAGGCAATCCCATTATCCACAGCACTATACAGATGTGGAGACAAATGGGGAAGCATTTGAAACTCAGAACACTATCTTTTCTTGTACCTATATCAGCGAACCCCTCTTTTATCCCCTTATGTATAGAAAGGGCCTTTGATGCATGGCGAGAATTAGGGATATGCAGCATTGGAGACATACATACAAGGGATTTTTGTGTCATTTCAGCAGCTCCAGGACAAATTCAGATTGCAAAAGGGTCATTTTTTCCAGGTATCTCCAGCAAAGACTCTATATAAGATCACATCTTTCTGTTTTGAGATGGCCGAACCTGATAAATTAGATAATCATTTAAGATCATGTTTAGGAAGAGAACACATCATTGCCTGTCTGTATCATGCCATGCAAAACAACTGCCATACAACAATGGATAATATTAAAAAAGAGTGGGAATAGGAGTTGGGTACAGAGATAGAGGAGGTTATATGGAATGAGGCTTTGGAGTATGTTAACTCCTGTTCCATCAATGCCAGGCATTGTTTAATACAATTTAAAATCCTACATAGACTACATTACTCAAAAGTAAGGATTCATAAAATATTCCCAGAGGTGTCCCCAATGTGTGAGAAATGCAAGTCCTCAGAGGCAAATTTGTTACATAGTTATGCTTTATGTCCCAGGATACAAGAGTATTGGAAGCAAATTACTTGAGATCCTATCGAAGGTACTAAAGGTTCAGATAGTACCAGACCCCATTTTAATAATTTTTGGAACTTCTGCGAGGTCAAATAAATTCCAGGCTAGCCAGCGACAACTCCTGACCTATGGCATACTTAATGGAAAGAAACTCATACTGATGTTCTAGAAAAAGGAGGAAACGCCATCACTCAGACAATAGCTGGCTGCATTAATGGATACTCTGCATCTAGAGAGGATAAGATATGTTATCAAGGACAAACTCAAGGAATTTGAAAAAACTTGGCAACCATTACTGTTGTATTTAGAAGAGACTGACAGCTGAACTAAGTGTGGGGGGCAGTAGGACCTAACCAGCACATAGGGGAGGGGTGAGGGGAGGGTAGGGCTGGGAAGGGGAAAGGGGACAGGGGTGGTAGGGTTTCCTTTTAGTCATACTTTATTGATCCAGAGGGAAATTGGTTTTCGTTACAGTTGCACCAAGAATAGAGTATAATTATAACAATATTTTTGCTTGTTTACTATACATATATTCATTTGATTTTCATTATGTTGTTATAAGAAAGAAAAAAAATTGTACTTTAGGATATTGTCTGTTGTGGTTAAGCTGATGTTGCTTCACAATAAAAACAAATTTTCTTGGTTTCAAATGTTAAAGCAAAGTAGTAAAAGTTACACAAGGAGGGCTCGAATTGAGAAGTGTGCATGAATTAATGCATGCATTACCTTTAGAAATAAAATGCACTTCAATAGTGAGGCAAAAGTGAACCTAAAATTGTTTGTCAATCTCTATCATTTGATGAAGTGAAAAGGGGAGTCTTTAAGTGAAAGAATTGCAGGAGTGCAAGAGCAGGGTTCAGTTTTTTGTCATGCTTATGTATAATAGTTCTCATTTATAATCAAATATAAGAGCATAAGAAATAGGAGCAGGAGTAGGCCATCCGGCCCATCGAGCCTGCCCCGCATTTCAATAAGATTATGGCTAATCTGTCCGTAACTCAGCTCCATCTATCTGCCTTTTCCCCATAACCCTTAACTCCCCTATTTCGTAAAAAAATTAAAAATATTTGAAAAGTTAACAAGCAGAACTTAATATCAGGCAATTTGCTGCAATATAGGAGAAAAACCTCAATGATGCAATGCACATACAGGTGCACATTCCTTTATCTGAAATTCTGAAATCCAAGAAGCTCTGAAAACCAAAGTTTTTTTTCTACAACAGCTGACATCACTCAGTTGTGATGTGGCAGCACTAGCAGAGGCCACCCGCCAGACGTCAGTTGTGGCTCAGCACTCATACTGGTTACACGTGAATTTGCTGTTTGCTGATATTTTGTGTTCACTGTTGACATTGTGTTTAATTTCATTGTGAAAATGTCAAAAAGAGCCACAGATACCCCTATGGGTAACAATGAGAAGAAGAGAAGGAAGCATCTATCATTATCTATAACGCAGAAAGTGGAGTTATTGCAGAAGCTTGATTGTGGTGTGTCTGTGCAGCATCTTACTGAAGAAAATACAGTCGGAACTACCACTGTATATGATTTAAATAAACAAAGACAAGTTACTGAAGTTTTATAGTGACAGTGACATTCTACATTTATTCCAATAAGTCATTTACCTTGTGTTTGATTCGGTTCGTTTGAGGCTGTATATTTTTATGTTTTATTGAATGTTTTTGTTGGAAACAAAATTTCTTCTTATCATTATTCCCTAAACAATACAGTATAACAATCATTTACATAGCATTTACATTGTATTAGGTATTATAAGTAATCTAAAGATGATTTAAAGTATACAGGAGGATGTGCGTAGTTTGGTGCGCTGCTTGGTCCTAAAGTCCACTGCACAGACAGGTTAAATAAGGGACTTGAGCATATGTGTTTTTTGGTATGGGGGGGGGGGGGGAGAGAAGAGTCATCTGAAATCCAAAAAATTCTGAATTCTGAAATGCAACTGGCCCCAAGGATTTAGGATAAAGGACTGTGGACCTGTATCATATCTGACACGATTGGAAAAGGAGAATGAAGGTGACAAATTAATGTTAAACTGGGGACTACCAAAGATGCTACAATTTGCCACAGAAGAGCCAGGTAATTTTAGTTGATGGAGTATCAAGATTTTTAAAAATATGTTGGTTTTCTCCACAGTTCAGGACTAGAACAGATTCTGAACCTCATTAGTAACAATAAAAGCTGAAGCAAAATTTTGCAAAGGCTCAAGTTTGACAGGAAATAGCATTTACAAGAATCAATGTTCCACTGTCCCCATGCCATGGTGGAGAGATCATAAGTGCTAATAATCCCCAGAACCAGTGATGGTGGGTACACCTGCTCCTACTAAGTTCAACCATACTCAGTCAGACCAAGGAGGAACAGACACACCGGTCAACAGATTAGCTGTGGGTCAAAAAGGTTGTCCGCACTGGAAATTGAAAGTGTTATGGAAACATCAGCTGAGAATTGCAATGGTGAAAGCCAAACAAAACCCACAGCAACCAAGAGTAATTGTTCAACACCAGAATAAAATACAATGTTTGAAATGGGAAATTTGGTTAAGTGACAAAGACTAAGCACTGCAAGCCAACAGAGAGCCAAGAAGCGAGTGGAAGCACCAACTGAAAAATTGGAAAACCACTGAAAGTGTCTTGCCAGAATACACAGATGTTCATGTTTTGTCACTGTCCAAAGTGTAAGTAAGCAGTGGGTTACTAATGTGGGTTCATCCTTTGTATGATCGGGATTAAAATTGGTTCAAAATACCATTATTTTAAATGCATCATTTTCTTTTCAGAATTTCATACTATAACAAGCTAATAAGTGGACTTTAGTTTCCCTTTTCAAATTTACATTAGGTAATACATTAAATTTTCAAATTGTACCCATTTCAAATCAATATTGCCACTTCTACTTCACCTTGCTCTGAAAATTCACAGAAGATAAAATTTCAAAAGCAATCTGAGTATCATTATGCACAATGTGACTACAATGTATCAGAATAGTTTTATTTAAGGCTTTGCTCTATGAACAATAATATTACTAGTTTTATATTAGTTTTACTTTATCCTAATGGTAAAAAAGGGATCCTCATTTCAAAATAGGAATGATCTACAATCATAAATCTTTACTTACTTCCCTCATGCAACAGATTGTGTAGAATTAGAGGAGTATTACATTACTGGAGGGCAGCAGTCAGTACTAATCAACAAGCCTCAAAACTTGGGCCTCTGTACTTCCCTCTGCAACTGGATCTTTGGCTTCTTTATTGGGAGACCACAGTCGGTATGGAATGGTAATGACATCTCCTCACTGACTACCAATATAGGGATGCCTCAAGGATGCATTCTGAGCCCACTGCTTTACTCTCCTACACTCATGACCATACGGCTAGACACAGCTCAAATGGCAGCTATGAATTCACTGGCAGAATCACAGATGGTAATAAGGAGGTGCACAGGAAAGATTGATTCATTGGTTGACTAGTGTTCTAACAAGTACCTCACACTCAACATCAGCAAAACTAAAGAATTGACTATGGACCACAGGAAGGGGAAGGCAGAACACACCAGTCCTCATTGAGGTGTTAGTGATGAAAAGTTCATGGGTATCAACATTTCGGACAATCTCTATCCTGGCATCAGCACATTGATCAAATCACAAAGAACATACGTCAGTGTCTTTACTTCATTAGTTTGAAATTTGGTATGTCACCAATGTACAGTGTAGTGGAGAGCATTCTGACTGGTTGTATCAGTCTGGTATGGAGCCTTCAAGGCTGCAGATCAAGGACCTCTCCACCATTGAGTAGCCTAGCAGTTAGTGTGACGCTATTACAGCTTGGAATCAAGTTCGGAGTTCAATTCTAGCAACCTCTGTAAGGAGTCTGTACATCCTCCCAGTAGGTGCATGAGGTTTCTTTCTAGAGTCCAAAGATGTGCCGGTCAGTGGGTTAATTGGTCATTGTAAATTGTTCCATGTTTGGGCTCTGGTTAAATCAGAGGTCACTGTGTGGCACGACTCAAGGGCTGAATGGTTGCATTCAGCTTCTTCGTTGTGTTACGTCCATAAGGGATAAGGTACGGGAGACTAAAGACCCACACACTTCTTCCCCTTAGCCATCAGATTTTTGAACTGACCATAAACACCATCACATTATAAATCTTTTGCACTATTTTGTAACCTACAGTACTTGTCTTGCACCGTACTGCTGACTGAAAAATGACACATTTGACAACAGATGCTAGTGACAATAAACCTGATTCTGGTTGAGGCAGGTACAATAGTATCAATTAAGAAGCAGTTTGATATATACACAGGGATGGCGGGGTTGCTTAGAAGGACATGGGCCAAGTGTTGGAAATTGGGACTAGCTGGTGGACATTGTGGTTGGCATGTACTGGTAGGGCCAAAGGCCTGCCTGTGCTGTACTACACTTGTCTAATTAAAAAGACATTTTATTTTATCTTCTCGGTACTTTTTTTTTAAAAAAAACTCAGTGTCCCAGGACACATTTAAACAACTCTGTTCTTTATACTGATTCTGTGTTCTCAGCTGCAACACCAGCAACAAAACAGAAGTTCAGGAACAATTGCATCTGGCCTCCAGCTCATCTCAGACCAGTACCAAGCCAGGAAATGCCAGGCAGCAAGGAGATGACCAGCAACTCCTCATGGAACTGCTGGCTCAAGACAAATAAGATTTGTCCTTATTATTCCACTAGGAAAAAGTACAAATACATACGATATTACTATGGCAAAATGCCTGTTTTACTGTATACATTTGGAATCACAAGATTAGTACCTCTTAATGTTCATTTCAGCTTCATCTGTCAGGATGCCATCCTAGTTACCTCCACAATTGCTCTCCCCAGAAGCTTCATATACATTACTGCTCAAATGATTTTTCAGTTTAGCAGGCATAGGCAATAATAAATAATACCTTGCAGTTACTTTGTCAAATATCTTACTATGAGGCATGTTTTGCAATCACTATAAAATTACACACAGGTGCTGTTAAGACAAAGGCAGGACTAGAGACAATGAGAATATCCTCCACAACTTCCTACAAAACACATCTTTACCTCTTCCCCCTCTCTCTGCTTTCCACAGGGTCACTCCCTCAGTGATTCCCTTGTCCAAACATCCCTCCCCACTAACCTCCGTCCTGGCACTTATCCCTGCAACTGCACATTCACCTCCTCCCTCACCTCTATTCCAGCCCTGCCCTTCCAGATGAGGCAACACTTATGCGAATCTGCTGGGGTCACCTAATGCAGCTGGTGCTCTCGATGGGCCTCACCAATGTACAGGAGGCCACATCGGGAACTCGGGTCCACTTAGTTGAGCGCCTCGGTTCCTTCTGCCTAAAGGAAAACTTTACGGTGGCCAAACATTTTAATTCCAATTCCCATTCCGACATGTCAGTCCATGGCCTCCTCTTATGTCAAGACGAGGCCACCCTCACAGTGGAGAAGCAACACCTTATGCTCCGTCTGGGTAGCCTCCAACCCAATGGCATGAATATTGATTTCTCCTTCCCGTAAAAAAGCTTTTCCCTCCCCCCCCTTCCCCACTTTAGCCTCTTCTCACCTGCCCATCGCCTGCCCCTGCTGCCCTTCCTTCTCTTTCTTCTAACCTATCAGATTCTTTCCTCCAGTCCTTTACCTTTCCTATCCATCTAACTCCACCCATCACCTTCTAGCTATCCTCCTTCCCTTCCCCCTGCCTTTTTATTCTGGCATCTTCCCCCTTTCCTTCCAGTCTTGAAGAAAGGTCTCAGCCCAAAACATTGGCTGTTTGTTCATTTCCATAGATGCTACCTGACCTGCTGAGTTTCTCTAGCATTTTGTGTGTGTTGCTTTAGATTTCCAGCATTTGCAGAATTTATGTTTATATTAGAATATCTGTCCACAAACTATCAGTTTTGGCAATTCAGATATATCTTTGTAGTCATTTTAGTCAATGTTATTTATTTAGCATCTAATTTCATTCTGCTGCAAGTTTCTTATTCTTTTAACACAAAAATCCACTCACATAAAAAAATGTCTAAATATTTGATCTCACAAATATTGGAAGCAGGAGGCAGCAATTCGTGCCGCTCTGGAACAAATTCTCAACTTTACCAAGTTTGACCGATCCCTCCATTTCAAATCACTTTGAGTGGGGTGACAGCAAAAACATTGACTACTTTAATAGCATTATTGGAGCATCTTTTCCACTTGTTCTACAATATTTCACATCAAAATATATATATTTAAAAAAAATAAAATACACACACACACTGAAGTGTAGGGCAATGGATTTAATACTGGAAAGTGGAGTTAGATTTGGCATTTCTTCAATTGGTACAGACATGCTATATCAAAGTAGTATTTGTACCTCTACCTCACTTGAGCAGAATGTTTTGTGCTTCTACAACAGTTTGGTACCACTCTACCAATAGATCCTTCTCATAGATTCCATCTGAAGTTCCTCAAATGTTATACACTTCAATCAAATCTCTCCTCTGACCCCTCCATTCCAAAGGAAATAACTCTTAATTTATCTTACAGTTCAGACATCCTTTCTCAAATCCCTACACTAATTTCAGAGAAATCAACTTTCCTATCTGGTGATGATCAGAATTAAATACTGAAATCAAACCAACGTCAGCTGGATTTGTATGCAGTTCTAGAACAACCTCCCTTTCTTAGAAACATAGAAAACCTGCAGCACAATACAAGCCCTTACGGCCTACAAAGCTGTGCCGAACATGTTCTGACCTTAGAAATTACCTAGGGTTACCCATAGCTCTCTATTTTTATGAGCTCCATGTATGTGTCCAGGAGTCTCTTAAAAAGACCCTTTCTTGATTAATAAATGAAAACATTCCTTGTGTCCAGTCAAACCACCTTATTAGCCTGTGCTGCTTTAAGGGTCCGTGGATATCTATCCATAACCTTATAATCGAAAAATACACATGAAGAACAATTGAGAAATGCTGGGATTATCCAAGAGTTTTATCTCAAGTTGGATTTATTTGACAACAAAAGTGAAGCCTCCCTCAACACGCAAAAGAATGATGAAACACCTGAATGCTGAACAGAGAGTCACAGAATCCTAAAAACGCATAAACATATATTTGGTCCATCATGTCCATGCTGGACAGTGTCATTAAATCACCATAATTCAGGTTTTCAGAGCAACAACTATGGAGTAATAAAGTTAGAATCAAAATGTAGTTATTCTGCAAGAGAATAAAAAAAGACTAAAGTCAGTAAACAATTCCATATAACAAGGTCAAAAAATATTTATCATTTGTTGAAGGTAGTCAGAGAAGAGGCTTTCAAACATTAGCATGACTGGTTCAGAATAACCCCTGTTTCCATCCAGGGGGTCAGTGTGGACATGGTGGAGGATTAAAAATACCTGGGGGATACGAATTGACAATAAACTGCACTGGTCAAAGAACACTGAGGCTGTCTACAAGAAGGGTCAGAGCCATCTCTATTTCCTGAGGAGACTGAGGTTCTTTAACATCTGCCGGACGATGCTAAGGATGCTCTACGAGTCTGTGGTGGCCAGTGCTATCATGTTTGCTGTTGTGTGCTGGGGCAGCAGGCTGAGGGTAGCAGACACCAACAGAACCAACAAACTCATTCGTAAGGCCAGTGATGCTGTGGGGATGCAACTGGACTCTCTCCCGGTGGTGTCTGAAAAGAGGATGCTGTCTAATTTGCATGCCATCTTGGTCAATGTCTCCCATCCACTACATAATGTACTGGGTGGGCACAGGAGTACATTCTGCCAGAGACTCATTCCACCGAGATGTAGCACAGAACGTCATAGGAAGTCATTCCTGCCTGTGGCCATCAAACTTTACAACCCCTCCCTTGGAGAGTCAGACACTGAGCCAATAGGCTGGTCCTGGACTTATTTCATAATTTACATATTACTATTTAACTATTTATGGTTTTATTACTATTTATTATTTATGGTGCAACTGTAACGAAAACCAATTTCCCCTGGGATCAATAAAGTATGACTATGACTACTATAAGTTATATGCACATATCAATCTGTGTTTGATGGACAATTCTCACTTCTGACCACACAATGACTAACTCCTGGCTAAACTGATATATAACAAAGTGGTTTACTGTACACACAAAATTTATTCATGAAAATGAATTCAACATTTCATTGACTACAGATTCTTAGAGAACAAATTAATTTTGCTTCATCAACAGTTTTCACCCATTTGAAATAGTGAGGGTAACCAACCAGTATATGTAGAAATAATTTTCTGTAATGGAGCAAATAAAATAATTCTGCTACATTGTGCACAGTAGGAACTAGCAAGCAGCTTGAAATTCTCAGTAAATTTTATTAATCTACAAAGGTCAAGCAGCTTCCCAGTTTCTTGTAATAGGAACAGAATAGCATGTATGCTATTCATTTTGTCCAATAGGAGGCTCTGATTACCTCAGTTTAATACCTGACATAATTACTTCAAAGTGTTGCTTTAATGTTGCAATCAAGGAACCTTCAAATAACCTTCCTGCAAAGAGAGTTCCTAGAAGATGAAAACCAAATTTGATTCGGCCATTTCCCCAAAATACTCTAAGAATTAGAAATAATTATCTGAATACTCTAGAAGAATTGTTGAATCGAATGTTGCAAAATTCAAATAAAATGTAGCCTGTCAACAAAATTGTAGGAATCCCACAAATGCCACGATGTGGTTTAGATTCTATAATTATGGTCAAGCAGGAAAAATGTATCATCTTATCTATCCCAATTGGCCATTTCCTTGGACTTCAATTGAATTTGCTCAATGCAATATTATTAATCATATCCTAGCATATTATGCATATCCAGACTGCGCAAATCTAATCCTCCGATCTATATATGGATCAACATAATCTCAAAATGACTATGTATTCTGCAAAGAAAACATGAAATTCACAATTTCAACTAAGCTAGCATAAAAAACATTTAAGTAATTGTGGAAACGAACTAAACGTCATTACTTTGAGCTGATCTTTCAAAATGAAAGTCAAGGAAGCACCAAGTAAAATAAAAACTGTTTCTGTGCCAAGTGATTTATACAGGTGAATCCAGCCTTCAACCAAAAGGTAGCTAGTCAGCGGACTAAAATGCCAGCAAAAATAGGCCAAAAAAAAAAGTGGAAGATGATAAAAGAATTGGACTTAATCATAATTAATCCCCAATACATAATCACCTACATCCTTGAATTTTCAAGGAAGCGACTAGGGTGTGGCTACACCAGTCATCATCTTCAAAGATTCCACAGACGCATCACACTTCACTTTACTGGAAGCAAAAAATAATTCCTATTTAAAAGACAGACAGCAAAAGACTTAAAATTATAGATTGCAAACCTGGCATCAGTTAGGGAGAAATGCTGAAATCTGTGAAAATTATATTAACGGGGCATTTAAAATAAACGGATGGGACATTGGCAATTATATAACAGTATTTTTGGCAGTAAATAGCAGCATAGATGGGGGCAAATCAGAGTACATGAAATATTTGATCTACAAAAGAGCTTCAGATAAAATAGATTAAGCAGGAAGATCATTGAAGGTGGTAATAGAGGATTTCTCCCCAAATATACAGGAGGCTGGCAAGAATATTGTGTAAAAGGTCTGGATCTACACAGCTGAAGGATTGGAGTAGTGTAATAAAGAAATCAGATTGATTTCTGAGCTGGCTGATTGCATAGAGAATAAGTTGACTGAACTCCTAATCTTACAAGTACAAACTTCTTGCAGACATTGAAGGGCCTGTTGCAGGAATAATCGTCTCCATGGTTGGGGTGTCTGAAACCAGGGATCCATCTCAAAATAAGCACCTGGTCATTCAGGTTAAGTCTTTATCCAGCAAGTAGAGTAGCTTTAGCATACTCTACTCGAGAGGACAATAGTAGTAGACTCTCAAAGTATTTTAAAAACAGATTGATGTTCCTTTTTAAATACCTAGGGAATCAGAGAACCAGGAGTTGGTGCAAGAAAGTACCATTGAGACAAGAGTTCAGATATGATCTAATTGAACAACAGGGCAAGAATAAAAGCCTCATCCTGCTTCTAATGTTTGAGTATTCATGATTTTTTTATTTTCAAAACACTCAATTAAAAAAATACATTATATTCTGAATTTATAGCAATGAACTGTTTCAATTTGGTAAACTTTTAAGACACTAGAGCAGAATTTGGCTGTTTGGGCCCCCGAGTCTGCTCCATTATGGCTGATTTATTTTCCCTCAAAACCCCATCCTCCTGCTTTCCTCCTATAATTTTTGACACCCATACTAATCAAGAAGCTACTTTATCAACCTCTGCGTTAAATATACCCAATGACTTGGCCTCCACAGTCATCTGTGGCAAAGAATTCCACAAATTCACCACTTCTGACCAACCTGGGATGCACTGACTCCTTGGTTAATGGTTGGGTTTCACGGCATAAAAGATTGGGAACACCTGGTTTAAAGCAATTACTCATCTCTTTTCCAGAGGGATGTCCTTGTATTCAGAAGCTGTGTCCTCTGGTCCTAGAACCCCCACCCCTTCCCAGCTATAGGAAATATGCTCCTCACATCCACTCTCTCTACGCTTTTCAATAGGCTTCAATGAGAATACCCCCCCCCCCCCCCCGATTCTTTTGAACTCCAGTGAGTACAGGCCCATAGCCACCACCAGCCTGGGCAAGATTTTCATCACTAGTAATTTGAAGTTAAAAATTCAATACACAGAAGTTCTAATGTAATATATGTACATATACTTTCCAGGACTGTGCAATTATCCTAATTTCAGCTCTAGTGAAAGTTTTCCAACTTTCAGATGAAACTAAAATTTGTCATAGCTCCTCAACTTCGCTTAATTTTCAATTCAGATTTTACTCCAAGTGCACAATTCTACCTGTATAGTAGTTAAAATGGACTTTGTAATTCAAAAGTTCCTAATACAATAAGAACCTACCAATGCTAAAAATCTAAAATATAAACAGAAAATATTGGAAAATTCTATGACATTTAAAGAAAGGAACATTTTAAGTCACAAATTATTCCCTGAAAAATATGGCTCAGCTCAAAGAGCTTATTTAAAAAACCTTTTTTTTTTACTTTTAGAATTAAAGCAGCTTCTAAAAAGAGCAAGATATTTTTGATGAAAATACAATGAACAGTGGATTGCTTTCCAGAAGTTATGCAGATGAAGTTAATTTTAGTTCAGACTTTATGCTCAATTAACAGAATTGGCGCCTTGTTTTTACACTGATAGTTTGAAGGGAGGTCAAATATTGTTTTTGTGCTCATTCAAACCCCCAGTTTCTCTAGGCAGCCTTCACAAATAAAACTGATCACTGAAAATCCAAATGTTGTAATGTAAACTGCTGATTATGCTGCTTAGAGCAGCAGTAACTTGCATGCCTAATCAGCAGCTGTTCAGAAATCAATTTACTACCCTGCCTAAAACAAAGGCTCAACTTTTAAATCCCTCATTCTTTTTCTTATGTAGGCCACTATTAAAGATTACTACAGCTTTAAGGAAAAGCGGATTATAGGCAGTATCATAACCACAAGCAGATCACTTTACTCCATGAAGCTAGAATACAGACAACCTCAAATATACAACTTCACACTTATCTAAATCATATCCATTCTCTACCTTTTCCAACCAGGTGAAATGGATAAACTTTCTGCATTCTATGCAGTGCTTTCCTTTGAGTCAAACAACAAGTTTTGCATGATCTGCAAATGCCTTGATCCTTCCCCATCCCCATCCAAACCAATTCTGAACAAAATGCATGGGACCTGGTTCTAACAACTCTTTACTTTCCACTAGAGCCAATTTAACACTTTCCTTTGGAATTTGCTGACATTTTATTGACCAGTAGGGCATGTGGAACCTTGTCAAACCTTGCTAAATGTTAAATTAGAAAGACTATTCAACTCAAGCACACAGCTGACCAACTGCAACCTCAATTCCTCATTCCTACTTATCCTGAGTAATTTTCATTCCCTTGTAATCACAGATCTATATACCTTGTAATAAAAATGTTTGAAGACTTTGCTTCTGCCCCCTATAAAGGTTCCAAAGACTCATGATCCTCTTAAAATTGCATATCCTGTTTTAAATGGGCAATACTTTTGTTTAAAAATGTGTTTCCACAGTCTAAATTCTCCCCCCCAACAAGAGATATCCTCTCTACTTCAAATGCAGCAATGAACCCTAACAAAAAAAATAATTGTTAACCAGGTACTTCTTTAATAATTCTATGCTGTCCATAATCAACAGCTTCCATCACTTTATGATTAGGTGGCAATTAGCTAGATTGGGTTTGTTTTACTTTTTGTGAACAGGAAATAACTGGGCAATTTCCAACATCATTGGGTAGATGCAAGTGCCTAGCTTGAGGCGCAGCTGGTTCTGCAGGTTTACAGAAATAAAGCTGATGTGATTTGCTCCCACAGCCTTTGCTGTAGCCAGTGCACTCAGCATTCCTTCATAACACATTGTGCAAGTTTAATTGTCTGAAACTGGCTTTCTGTGTTGCTAAGTTCTTGAAGCTTTCCTGTTACCCAATTATTCACCATCATTCACAAAAATACATGATAGAAGCACAGAGATTCAACTCGATCCATTGATTGTCCACAATTGCACACTGTGTAACATAGAAGTAGCCCTGCCTAGCAGCTTCACTGATGCAATCCTGGCAAGCCCTTCAGCACTCATTGAAGGACTGATCCACCAGCTTGATGGTAATAGTACAGCAAGGAAAATGCCAGGCCACATTTTTGGTGCTGCAGGTAGACCACAACATTTCATGGATGCCCAGCTGAGCTAGCACATCTATCCTGAGACTTTCACATTACATTTGTGGCACCTAAAACTGAAAGAGTCATCTGTGATAGGACAGGACTACATCCACAAGGACTATACTGTGGTTATTCTTTTCCATTTCAAACAAATGTGTTAATAGTTCTCCAGCATCACAACTATATCCTAAGAGAAATGGAGAATGACAATGCCTGTTATTTTCCATATGAGCTCAATACACATTTCATCCATCTATTCATGCTAAAATATCAAGTTTAATTGTTATTCAACATACACGTGCATAGGCCAAACGAAACTGTGTTCTTCTGCGGCCCAGGTGCAAAACAGTTCCAAAAGTCACAATAGCAAAAAAAAGCCCAAGTCCCCGAGTATCATGGCCTGCAGATTGATGGCGCATGGTTGTCTTCTTGGAGCCAAGTTTCTGCACGAACAGCCAACAGCTGTCCTCATCCCGCACTAGTGCAACCACAGCCGAACACTATCCAAGTTGTCTTCCACCAAGCGAACACTTGGTAAGCCCTCAACCAAGCCAGAATCCAGCAGCACACAGCCACCTCTGGCATCTGCTTCACTCGGAGACCCAAGTACGACGGACTACCAAAGCCACAGTTGGTCTCGCCAATGAACCAGTGAATTGGACTTGCAGTATTCTGCATTATCAATGTCCAACGGGATCTTGCAATCACAACAAAAACATCCAAGACAATCACCCATACCATCTGTTGGATCACGCACTGCCTCTGACCCTTCTTCCCTCAATGGCTGAAGCAGGTGTTAAAATGGTGTGCAACAAATTCAACTCCAGTTATCGAGCGACTTATTCAAGGGGTAAGCCTACAATAGCTGTTCTTCTTATCCAGCAGTGTCTTGTAAGAAAGACAAAAGAAAAAATAATCACACCTTTGTCTGGACCCAGGTAGGCCAATGCATCTGAGCATGCTGCCACCTTACTGGAAATCCAAAATGCCAAAGCCTTCAGGTTTCCCCTCTTGCAATGTTCATTCCAAATACTTTACCTTCTTCATCAAACATGTGCACAGTAATGTCCTCAATTGTTAATAAGATGCAAAGCATTCATTACAAGCCCCCATGTGAAAAGCATTGCTGGGTTTTGGCAATTTTTACCTCTCATTTTTGAACAGATGTTGGATCACACTTTGTCTCTCAACAAATTAATGTAAGACTGGGAAATAACTTGTTGAAAGAATTAAGCAACAATTCTGACATACTGAACTAAAGGGTGATCCACAGTTCTTCAAAAAAGAAGAACAAAACAGTCAAGAGTTAATACACAAATCATTCCCCAAAAAGCCCTCAAACTTCACTGGAACATTAAAAAGAATGATAGAGATATATCTCATGAACAACTCCGATTAAAAAAAACTTGCTCACCTAAAAAGGTAGTCAGCAAGCTATAAAAGTTAGTATAATTGTGATTCAATTATTAAACATTAACTTGAAATTATTTGATTCAAGATGTAATCTAGCAGGCATGCTCCAAAAATCAAGTTAGCAATTTAACAAATATATAGATTTAGTATTGTTACAAAGCTTTATTCTTAAGAAATAGTAATATTTTCCCTGCTTTGCATTTATAAGTTTGGTATTTGTCCAAATTCAATTCTCCATTCGCAAACTGGTTCTAAGAAAATAACCAGGAGTTTAAAAAGAAATTAAAATTTAGCACCTGCTCGTCATTTTGGGCACTTCAAGTCGCATTACATAAGGCACTTGCATGGGCCATGCTTACAGTCAACAATTTTTAAAATAGAGTGTTGCGTGTGCTTGCATTCAAAACAGTAATTTGTGTTACTGGTAGTTGGTGAGGAATAAGTAGTAGACAATTCAGAACTGTTTTGCTCACTGCAGTTTCAAGCATTCAGCTTTGAGATGCCAGAAATGGCCAGGAGTGAAAATGAAATTTCACCACTTCAGCAAGTTATGAACTACAAACAGGTTACATCACTGATGTGTCCCAGCGCATCCTATAATGTATCTTAGCATCATGAAGGTAATGACAATCTTGAATGCTACAGTGAAAATGAAGATTTGAAGGATGCAATCATCGAAAGTATTGTATGAAGTCAGTCAATTAACAGAATTAGGTGTCCGTGCTGATTTTGTTCATTTACAGTCAAAAGTACATGGCAGTGCACACTGGATGAATTCTTCCATTGATAACTATTAAAAACTAATAGTTTTATAGTATGGTATTGGTAATGCTCTAATTTTCTCTATTTCATTTAAATACATAATGTTACTCAGTTATATAGTAGTTTGTCTTTTAAAAAAATACCATTTTAACTATTTTCACGAGACTTGCACTTATAGGGGCCCATGATATATTGGTCCCAATGTATCCCAATTAATTGGAATCCACTGTAAAGTTTTTTTTTTAAAAATAACAAGCTCAATCTTAATCACTGAAAACTTGCCACTGATGATTTAGTTTGGTAGGAATGCTAATTCCATAATACAAGATTTAAAAACTAAGAAAAACTCTTTGCAGGCAAAGAATTAATCTAACACACACCTTCTGGTTTGTATTTATGCACTGTCGTACAGTACAGAGAATTTCAACTCAATTTATCACTTCGCTAATATAGATTCCAGATTCTTGGCATGCACTGTGCCAAAATGGCACAGTGATCATCAGTTCCAATGAAAAAAAACACACACATAAATCTGTTTAGTATGGAGTTTGTATGCCACACACATCAGAATCCAGGCCTTTTGCTATTTTTTCCCCCCTCAAAGTGTCCCAAAATTCATGGCACAGATAAACAGAATTTTTCCACAATATAGATTAATCTAAAGCAAAACGCAACAGATTTTTGGATAACAATGCATTAACTAGAATAACTAACGGCAGCATTAATAAACACCCCATGGTGGTTATCCAGAGTAAACTTACCGTAAATCACCCAATTCTGCCAGTTAGCATTTACATAACTTCATTGGTATTATCCACTATATTTGGTCATTATATTCAAGAAAACTATTCAAGTAATCTTCTATATTTATAAAAGCACCAAACTCAATCAGCTGAGGATAGCTATGTGTCTCATGTTTGTGATAAACAAGTATAGCTCTGAGGACACATGCAATGTTTTCAATGGTAAGCTTAAAACCAGCATTTGACAAAATTATACTTCATTTGCAGACATGTCAGAAAACAAAAGATCAGGGAAGCACTTAGATTTGGTCTGTTGAAATTAAGCCAAAAATGCCTTTCCATTAAAGAAAAGGTCTGTTTCCTTACGCCAATTTGGTTATGACGATTTTTTCACTAACCCCAAAATCTGGATTACATGCTGTAGAACTATTGAATACAAATTGTCATCTCAGGTTCTTGCTCAGTCATGCTTGTATTTATAAGGCAATCACATGAAATCAGCAAAAGCAACTTGCACGAGTTTGAATTTCACATAGAGCCTAATGCAAATCTATTGTGATCTTCTCCATTACTTTCTTTAAAAGTGTTTAAAACTGGTCTTTGGTTTCTACTAATTGTGTCCACTTGGAGTTCTGAAATGCTATTAATAATTCTTAACAAATCCAAAATAAGCATTAATAGATATTTTTTTTAATCTTTGTTCATAAAACTGACAGGCATAACAAAGATTCTGCAGTTTTAAGTTTTCGCTGCTTTAAAAGCTGGTTAATGAAAAAGCTAGCTAAGAGGTTAGATGCCTAAAATTTGAGCTAATTTATGCCATCCGTTGGCCTGTCAAATGCGTTATACTATTATATATATATATATATATATATATATATATATAAAAAGTGGGAAGGGGCTTGTTCTGCTGTTCATAAACACAAGAGATTCTGCAGATGCTGGAAATATAGAAAATACTGGAGGAGCTCAGCAAGTTAGGCAGCATCCACCGAAATGAATAAACAGTCAACGTTTCAGGCCGAGACCCTACTTTGTGTGTGTTGTTTGCTTTGCTGTTGCTGCTGCTGCTTGTGTTATTCTTGTGCTGAATATTGTGGGCATGCTATACTGGCACCAGAATCTGTGGCGACAATTGCAGGCTGCCCCTAGCGCACCCTTGGGTGTGTTGGTTGATAGCACAAATGATACAGTTCACTGGATGTTTCAATATACATGTGATAAATATGAACTCTGACACCATTACTATTAAGATATTATTGCAATTTCCCATTTTCCCTCTGACAAATTACTGTCTATATCCATCTTATCACTACAATCAATTCTTTTTTTCTAAGGTGATAGTGGGGAAATGAAAAACTACTTCAGTTAAAACAAATTTGAACTACAATTCTACATATTTCAGTATCATGTTAAAAAAATCCCTCAACTCACAAACACAACGGAGATATATGCCCCTTTGGTCCAATACACAAAATGTAAGCTTTAGAAAGCAAATGTAACTATTTTGACAAGTACACTGAGCTATCATCTGTAGGTCTAACAGTTTATACTTTTCTGCACATCTTGGTTATTAGGCAGAGCAAATTATTCCCATTCAAATGTCCATTCATACTCATTTTGATCATAGCCAAAATGCAAAAAAAATTTGCCAGGAACCATACAAAAGCGTTTTGGAATTTATTTAAAATTGAGAACATTTCTTGATGCATTTTAGAAAGGTAAGATGGTCAAGTAATTAATTCCACATTACAGGGGTTCCCAGGTTGAGTTACAGAAATAAGACTTTACACAAATTCTCCAATACTTCAAGCTAATAACAACAATAATAATAAACCCCCATAGTATTTTAATGATTGGATAGTCACTAAAGTATATACATTTTCTCCAATAGTTTTAATATGGTGATAATTCACTAAAATAAAATTATAGCAAGCGTATGGAAAGCAGTAGGATGGAGTAGCTGGAGAAAACAGGCATTTCTGGGATCTTATGGAAAAATTGATTCTGTACAATTCTCAGGATCGAAACTCTTCCACCACTCCAGGATTGCCTATATTCAAAGATAGCTTATCATAAACATTTTAGATCAACATGTCTAGATCACCAGCTTTTAAAGCAGTGAAAACTTAAAATTATGCAGAATCTTTGTTATACCTATCAGTTTTATCAACAAAAGATTTTTAGAAATCCTTTAATTCCTGTTGTGGATTTGTGTAGAATTTTTAATAGCATTTCAGAACTCTTCAAGGGGACACAATTAGTAGAAACTAAACGCCATTAATGAGATTTGTGGCAAGGCGAGATTTAAACATCTTTTAAAGAAAGGAATGGAGAAGATCACAACAGATTTACATTAGACGTTTTAAGAAACAGACCTTTTGGCCCTTCTTGGCTGTGCCGAACCATTTTTCTGCCTAGTCCCACTGATCTGCACCTGGACCATATCCCTCCATACACCTCTCATCCATGTACCTGTCCAAGTTTTTCTTAAATGTTAAAAGTGAGCCTGCATTTACCACTTCATCTGGCAGCTCATTCCACACTCCCATCACTCTCTGTATGAAGAATCTCCCCCTAATGTTCCCTTTAAACTTTTCCCCCTTCACCCTTAACCCATGTCCTCTGTTTTTTCCCTCCCCCAGCCTCAGTGGAAAAAGCCTGCTTGCATTCACTCTATTTATACCCATCATAATTTTATATACCTCTATCAAATCTCCCCTCATTCTTCTACGCTCCAGGGAATAAAGTCCTAACCTATTCAACCTTTCTCTGTAACTCAGTTTCTCAAGTCCTGGCAATGTCCTTGTAAACCTTCTCTGCACTCTTTCAAACGTATTAATATC
The DNA here is from genome assembly GCF_030028105.1 of Mobula birostris. Classification (NCBI taxonomy): domain Eukaryota; kingdom Metazoa; phylum Chordata; class Chondrichthyes; order Myliobatiformes; family Myliobatidae; genus Mobula; species Mobula birostris. Next base: position 121,353,450 of record NC_092379.1, on the reverse strand, counting down.
CTTCCTGTAATTTGGTGACCAATATGAAATTCAAAATCATGCAAGTTGCTTTTGCTGATTTCATATGATTGCCTTATAAATACAAGCATGACTAAGCAAGAACCTGAGATGACAATTTGTATACACATTGCTATTCAATAGTTCTACAGCATATAATCCAGATTTTGGGGTTAGCGAAAAATTCATAACAATCAAATTGGTGTATGGAAACGGACCACCTCTTTCATGGCAATAATAGTCAAACATCCAATGATTTAATTCCAATGTGTATTTTAATAGTTAAACAACTTCAGATTTAAACAACTTCTTTTAGTTATTAGGGCTGCAACTCTCAGTATACTTCTAATGATTTGTGAAAATCTACATCACCACCTCAAGTAAATAAGCACTTCAGAATTTCAAGATTTGGTTGCAATTATGAACCTCATTTGCAGTTGTCTAATCACAGTCCAAAGCTTACGAATTAAGGGATATTTTCTTGTAAATAATCAAAACCGTCAATTCCTATTATAGTCAACTCTTGAAACAAGCTTGCAAAAGTTTTCCACCTATACAGTGATACCTTTTCCAGTGGTTAATTAAAATATCTATCATGAAGGCTCACAAGGTGAGACAAGTTTAGCACGTTTCAATATAACCTATTACTCTGGGAAGATTACTGTTCAATTCAACCGAGCTAGATAGAATATAAAAACTAAATACTGTACCATATATTGGAATTAGGAGAAATATGACTACAATGCAAAGCAGAATCCACAAGCTATTTCAAAAGGTAACTAGATGGTTGCTAAAAACAAAACAGGTTGGAGCATTGGTCCTTTGGCAAAGACAGTCTAGGGAATTAATAATGGAAAACAGGGAGATGACAGATGTTTTATTCAGGTTAAGACCATGGAAAATACTAAAAAGTAAGAGTAACAGGTGAAAAATAGTTGCAAATCAGGAATTAGAAGTTGTTAAAGTTATGGTAACCAGAGAGGAGGTATAGAACATATTGTTGGAGCCAGGTTCCAAATCTGCAGGTGTGGTAGTTGAAACAATGGAAAAAATAAAACCAAAGTCACTACATCAGGTAAGGTTTAAATCAGGGGTTCCCAATCTTTTTGATGCCATGGACCAATACCATTAAGCAAGGGGTCCATGGACCCCAAGTTGGGAACCCCTGGTTTAAATAAAAATACTGCATTTGCTCTCCTTCTTTCTACACTCACCTCCACAGCTAAAGAGACAAAGCAGGAATTAGTGCTGGCATCTCAACCTTCCCACACTTACATAGAGTCACTAAATTTACTGATTACATGAATATATAGGTCAAAATCAAATCTACTAGGCAGGCACAAGGGTGCAAAGAGGCTACAAAAGGGATATGGTAGTTAAAATACATAAACAAAGAAAAAAGGATTGTGATACGGCAAGTGTGAAATTGACCACCCGGCAGAGAAAAATACAAAGGAAGAATATCATCTAAATGGTGGGAGACTGCACAGCGATTTGCGTGAAAAATTAAACCTCATTGAAAACTGAGGACTTGCTGTATAGAACATTAAGTTGACTATTTTTATTCTGATACTTCTGTGGATTTGGCAAGGCCAGAAAGCCCATCTTTGATAGAATTTAATAGAGGACTTCTCTAAGATCATTCACCATCCACCACTATCGCCTCATCATTAAGGCATTAAGATTATAGGAGCAGAATTAGGCCAGTCAACTCATCGAGTCTGCTCCGCTATTCCATCATGGCTGATTTATAATTCCTCTCAACTTCATTCTTCTGCACTCTCCCCATAATCTTTGACATCTTGACTAACCAAGAACCTATCAACCTCCACTTTAAATATACCCAGTGCATTGTCCTCCATGGCTGTCTGAGGCATTGAATTCCACAGATTCATCTCCCTGTGGCTAAGGAAATTCCTCTTCATGTTCTAAAGTAACATCTTTTTATTCTGAGTGTGCCCCCTCTGGTTCAAGACTCTCAGATATAGGAAGCATACTCTCCAGACAGCTTCAACCCCCCCCCCCATCTTTCTAAACTTTAGCAAATACAAGCTCAGTGCAAACATTATACATTAACCCTTTCATCTCCAGAATGACTGCAAATCTCTGTACCCTTTCCAAAACCTGCACATCTTCCTTAGATATGGGGCTCCAAACTGCTGATGATACTCCAAATGTGGTCTGACCAACACCTTAAAGCCTCAGCATTACATCCTTGCTTTTATATTCTCAAAATGAATGCTAATATTGCACTTGCATTCCTTATTATTGACTCAACCTGCAAGTTAACTTTTAGGAAATCTTATACCCGGATTTGCAAGTTTCTGTGCAGCTCCAACTTCTGAACTCTCACCCCATTTAGAAAATAGATTGTGCCATTATTCCTCTTACCAAAGTGCATAAGCATATACTTACCTACTCTATATTCCATTAGAAAATTTTTGGTTCATTCTCCCAACCTGTCCAAATCCTGCAGACTCCCTGCTTCCTTAATACTACTTGCAGCTCCATCCAACTTTGTGTCATCTCCATGAAGCCAATTCTGTCACCCAGATCATTAGCACAATGTGCAAAGTAGCAGACCCAAAACCAAACCTGCAGAATATCAATCGACACTGAGTCATTGTGGAGTCAACTTCTTTCACCCCAGGATTATGATCCTTTCCTGAGCACACATCCTACTAATAATATGCTGCCCAATTCAAAACACCTAACACCTCAAGGAACAGCCATTTCCCATTAATGTCAAACCACTCAAGCAATTATGTAAAACACTACTGACCAACAGACCCAATGGTGGTCAACAATCGCCGACAGTTGATTCTCAAACTGATATCTCTAATTGTGTGCCTGATTAAAGACCTTCTACACATTACCCCTCCCACCAGGCAAGGTGGCAGGTGTATGGGGTTGAGTGGGATCCAGGATCAGCCATGATGGAATGGCGAAGCAGACTTGATAGGCTGAATGGCCTAATTCTGCTATGTCTTATAGTCTTACCCCTCTCTCCCAGCAATATGGAAACCTTTTCAGGAAGCAGACAAATTCTAGACTGGGGCGTTCTACCTGCTCCATATTGAACTCCCGAGTTGCTGACTAAAAGATTAGTTTTAATTCTAACATCAAAACATACAGTGAAATATGTCATTTGCCTCAACACCCAACACTGTCAGAGATGTGCTGGGGGAAGCCTGCAAGTGTTGCCATACTTCCAGCACCAGCATAGCATGCCCACACCTTACTAACACATACATCTTGATAATGTGGGAGGAAACCAGAGCACCTGAAGGAAGCCCATGTGGTGACAGGTGAATGGACAAATTCCTTACAGACAGTGCCAAGAACTGAACCATGGTTTTCTGATCATTGGTGCTAGAAACCACTACACTAACCACCATGCTAATGTTCATCCCTCAGTGCATCTTATAGATAGCAGATACTGAACTCTCAATGCACCAATAATTTGCCCTGGAACATACTGAGAATGTGCTAATACACCTGCATTTTTTCTAGTCAAGTGGCGATCAAGGCATCAAGCTCATGATATATGCCTTGAAGTTCTACACAATCAAAGGAATGACTGATGTGTGGAGTATCCTAGATGTTGATAACAGGACAATTTACAAAGCTGACAATATCACAGAATGTTATGGAAAAGAGCCCCCACTGCTCAAAGTTTAAAAAAAAACTGTAATACTGAAAATCAAATAAAACAATGTGCTAGAAACACCCAACAGGTCAGACAGCACCTATATAAAAGGAAAAACAATGCTGCCAGAAATTAGTTGCCTTATACTTGTTTGGCACATAAACCAAATCTGAATGCTATGCAGGTTTAACTGCAGATGGGCATGGATAGTAAAATATTGGAGGCATAGCAAATGAAACTATTCACTGTGACAAAACACCCCAGTTCTAATGTTACATATAGGTTTGTCTTATTCAAATACAACACCACATATTCTGAATTGAACTCCACCAGCCATTCCTCAGCCCATTGGCTCATTTCATCAAGATCTCAATGTAATTAGCTAATCACTTTTTAAACTGTCCATTGTACCACCAAATTCAGTGTCATCCACAACTGTACCAACCAGGCCATCTACATTCACTTCCAAATATTGCATTTGACAAATTCTCATAAACTTTTAGACAATTTGAAGCTGGGTGGTCTTCACACCCCATCCCAAAACATCATTGCACTTTCTCAACCAATGGTCTGTTCCACTTTTCAGAAAGTCGGGTTCTATTCCAAAATAGTTTAAAACAAGATATTCTGCATCCTGTTTTAACATATTTTAAACATTTTTCTTTTACTTCCTTGTTGTAATTTTTAGAGTATCCTTGTTATTATTTCACCGCTTAATGGAACACCTATCCCTAGTTCATCCAAACAGTGGATCCAGTACTGATTCCATTAAGATATAGGAGCAGAATTAGGCCATTCAGCCCATCAAATCAGCACTGACATTCCAGTATAGCTGATTTACTATCCCTCTCAACCCTATTCTCCAGCCTTATCCTCATAACCTTTGACACCTTAGCCTCCACTTTAAATATGTGGCACAGTACTAACACAGACTTCCAGTCTGAAAACACAGCAATAATCTTGCCTCCTGCTGTAAAATCAATTTTGTTCAAAGACAAAAAGTGAGATTTTATCTGCTCCACTTCAGAATTGCATTGCAGCTTTTATTTTCTTATAGGTAAAAATAGTTTTTAAAACCAAAATCATTTCAATATTAGTCCACTTCCTTTCACATGCAATTCCTCGTAATTGGATATGTAGCTGTACTATTCCAGTTATTCTACTCACAACCCACACTTTGAAAGGTTATTTCCACCAGATCATGCCTTAACTCTACAGAAGTTTTATCCAATCTTTTATTGCTCCAAGTTTACATACTACATTTCTGACATGTTCTTCTAATACTGCAAATTCATGCTGCTGAACATAATCTGTGACTTTTTTCCAATACTGAGTCCATCAAAAATAAAACAGTCTCCCCTCCAGGGACCATCTATACTTCATTAACTTGGTATAACAACCAAAATAACTAGAGACCCCTTCCACAGTAGCCATTCTTCACCCCACCCCCCAACCCCTACTACCAGGCAGAAGATACAACAGCCATTATGTACAATCAAACTCAAGAACAGCTTCTATCCTGCTGCAAGAGACTATTGCATGGACCTCTTGTACAATAAGATGAACTCTTTGCCTATCAACTAACCTTGTACATTATCTATCTGCACTTCCTTAGTAGTTGCATTATATTCTGTTATTGCTTTTCTCGTCTAATCTCAAGGTACAGATGTAATAAAATCATCTTTATAGATGGCATGCAAAGTTTTCCCTGCCCCTCAATAATAGAACTGGTTTTATTATCATGATCTGTTTGCAATTATTAATTATATACTTTATCCATACCTTTACAGGATTTTGATATGTTTGGCATACAGTATATGCCAATTCTATACATGCACAAGGAAAATATACACCTCACTAGAAAGCAGTAGCACCCATTCAAGATCAAAACAAGCATTCCTCCTACAGTCACCTTCTTGGCCTTGAACTATAAGCAGCAAAAAGTTTTAAACTGTACAGCCATAACTGATCCTGGACCAGACACTCTCTACCATGTACCCAAGTTTCAATAACACTGAAAATTAAAGCTCACTTTTTAAAGAATCTGCTCAAAATATAATGCTGACTCAAACTTACCTGGAAAGGAAGTTCCATGTCACAAAGTATGCATCACAAACCTTAAAATTTGGTTACAGTTTCCTGCTTATGAAACCCAAGTTTATGTGGGGGTCTATAAACACTCAGCTCAACTTATAGTGAGCATTAGAAGCAATTTATAATTAAAAGAGTAAGGAATTGACATTAGGATCACATCTCCAGAGCAAATTGTGCACTGGGCAAAAAGCAAAATTTAAAGAAACTGAAATAATTTAGTCCTTAAGGAATTTCAATTCATGTTTAATTCTGACCATGAGTAAAATTGGCACTCTTAGAACAAGATCAACTATTTCATGAAGAGCAATTTAACAATTAAACATAAGAAGTAAGAACATAAGGTGTAAGCCATCTGGTCTGTGGGGTCTGTAGAGCCTGCTCCGCCATGGACTCATCTCCACCTACCTGTCTTTTCCCCATAATCCTCAATTCCCCCACTATGCAAAAATCTATCCAACCTCGTCTTAAATACGTTTACTGAGGTAGCCTCCACTGCTTCATTGGGCAGAGAATTCTACATAAGTGTAGTTTAACACTTTATTCATAAAAAACACCCGAGTAACTGATCTTCAGCTCCAGCATATGACACTTATCATTGAGAGAGAGAAAAATCACATATCCTTCCCGAACATCAAATGAATGCCAAGTCATTCACTTTTACACATTAGGGTACTTTATCAACACAACTGTGAACTTCACGATAGGCAGGAAAAGCAAACAGTTTGTAAATACTGTTCATTTTACTTCTTCCATACCATTAAAATATAACCTATTCGATAATAACAATCTGCATTTCAAACATCGAGATCATTTCAGAGCAATAGGACATTGCGTCCTTAGCACAAAGCAACTGTCTTAAACTCAGTTGTGGCTTGTTCAGTAGATCTCAAAATATCATTACGAAATCTAAACATCTGTCAAAATTGCGCTCATTTACTCTTGTAAGTGTAATCAGACAACCCGATTTCAACAACAGGGCAATTTAAAAAAAATCGTAGATCAACACAAATATTTGCGATTTCTTAAAAAAACAGCATAATCAATATTCCATTCTAAAAATTCCTAGAACATAACTTGGCTTACGAAGACCGATCAATGAAAGATAACACGTCGCTGGAGTTCAATAAAGTAACTAAAACCCACACTGGTCAATTTTAACTACTTTTGCAATTTTTCTTTATTTACCGAAACCAGATTTGTAACAATGACAAAAGCTAAAACTGTAAGTCTGTAAAGTGATATTACTCAACGGGAATAGACACCATAATACAGAATGGTTTCGGAGTTTCCTTGGGGAAAGCAACTAAACAAAAAGAAAAATCACTGGCCGGACAACTGTGGATCTCACTTCACTCCGCAAAGCTTCCATTTGGAAAGCAATTAGGAATGAAAAATATCTGCATTTTAAATACTGATGAAAGTCACTTGGTAACATCCCCTTCTGGAAGACTCGGACTAAAATCTCCCACAAGTTAATTTGTATGGATACAAAAAAAGTGCCCCGTCAAAATTAAACTCGAGGTTATAGATTAAAAAGTTGCAAGGACGTTCAGAATCGAATGGCAAGTTTTGACGAACTTGGGCAAAAATGCACGGATTCTGCGAGCTGCTTCCTTTGTTTGTGAAGTTCACATACACAAAAAAACCCTCATGAAAATAAGAATGAATCGCGTTACTTAACTACTTGTTACCGATCAACCACAGGGAACAAATCAGAGCTCCGCTGAATTTATTGTTAAATTAATGCAAATACCGAGAGCCGAAAGACAATGCAGCCTTGATTGGGAGCAGCTCCGGAGCCATGCGCCGGCAGTGCCAGGAGTTTGGGTACTTACTATGGGTCGTTGGTGAATCGTGGGCTCCGGGGCGGCTGATATCCGTACAGATGGCAATACAGGACGTCGAAGCAGAAGCAGCACATCTCCGAGTTGACCACCATGCTCCTGCCGCCGGGGCAGCCGCTGAAGCCGTTGGAGCGGGTCACTTCCTTGCAGTGGTTCTCGTTGGAGTTGTTGGACGAGGTGGAAGAGGACGAGCAACTCGACAGTTTCTGCTTCTTCACTCCACAGCACCCCGCCGCCATCTTGGAATCCGCCGGCGCTTCCGCGAAGCCTCGCTTTCTACCCATACTCCTCCGAGGTTACGGCGGGGGAGGGGGGAGCGGGAGCGGGAGCGGGAGGTGGGAAGCGCTTCGAGATCCTGGAAGGGGAAAGGGAAATAAAGAGAGCATCAGTGGATCCACTCGGCGCGAGCGGTGGTTAGACAGGTCCTGACAGGACGTACACTCGCATCTGATAGGCCCGGCACTTGCACCGCTCTCATTGCTGTGGCAACAGGGGGGGCTTAGGCCCAGCCCACGGAGGGCGAATAGCCAGGGAATCGCCGACCCTGCGGTCTTTCTGTGAGTGACCTAGTGGTGTTTATTTCCCTATCTCCAATACTTGTAAATAGATAAAAAGAGCTTTTGTTTAAAAACAGCAGAAAAATTACAAACCGCAAACCTGTCTGCCACCAAAGACTGGTACCTTCATCGAGCTATCAGACTCAGACCTGGAGTGCGATGCAGCCAGGTGATTGTTACACGAGGCCCGAGCAAAGTGGTAACAGTGAACTTCCGTCGGGACAAAAGACACTAAATTTGCCGGTGCTGTAATCTACTTTAACAGCGGTTCAGCTAAAATAGGACCAGTGATTCCCTCGAACACGAAATCATGGGTCAAATGGAAAAAAAAACACTAATATTGTGCAGGCGATAAAGTTTTGGTAGAGGAAGAAAAGCTGTCATGCTCTCAAGAGCTGTAGGGCTGGCAGGTTTCAATAAAATATCGAGTAGTTGAGGTTTAAATAGATTAAAAAGTATTGATTAATTTGTCTTTAGGGATTTGACTCCCCCTCATGCATATGTACAAAAACATTCACAAAACTTGAAAATCTGTTAAAATACTGTGTGCTGTTTTCACATTTCAGAAACCAGAACTGTGTTACTCTCATTAGGTTTGCAGGGAACTGACTAAAGAGCACGTGCCAGGGGAGAGTTACCAAAGTAAATCTAATTCACATTTATTACCACTCAGTTGCTGAAATGTAAGTCGAAGGAATAATGACAACAGGAGAAAAAGAAAGTGTCTTGGCAGATTAAAACATTTGTAAGTCAATAAAGTAAGGCAAAATAGGTCAGACGCAACAAACAGTAATTTCCACTTATTTTGATACAAGGCCAGATGCTAGCCAAAACATGAACAACTTGGATTCAGCAAATAATGATAAAATAACTTTCTTCAAACATATACTATTCACAGTAATCCAGTATGATGTCATGAGAACATCTAAGGGACTTTTAAAAGTTCTTACACAAATATTTTATAGGTTTGCAAAGAGAAATAATTATTACTATATAGGCAACATGTTTATAAAAAATAAGACAATGCATAAAAGTTATTCACAATCTTACTCACACTGAGGATGAAAAAAACCACCCTGAGTCAACTGGCAGTGTAAATAGTATCAAGTGACATTGAAGTGCCTTTTCAGAGGAGAGTTGACAGAAGACATTGGAGCAGAATTAGGCCATTCATCTGATTGAGTCAGTGCCACCTTTCCATCACAGCTGATTTATTATCCCTCCCAATTCCATTCTCCTGCCTTCTCCCTGTAACCATTGACACCCTTAGTAATCAAGAACTTATCAACCTCCACTTTAAATGTACCAAATGACTTGGCCTCCACAGCCATCTGTGGCAATGAATTTCTCAGATTCACCCCCACGTGCTGGCTAAAGAAATTGCTCTTCATCTATGTTCCACAGGAATGTCCTTGTGTTCTGAGACTGTGCCCTGGAGTCCTGCACTGGAGGAAACATTCTGTCCAGGCCTTTCAAGACTTGTTAGGTTTCAATGAAATTCCACACCCCCACTTCTTCTAAACTCCAGTGAGTACAGATCCAGAGCCATCAAGTACTCTTCATACATTAACCCTTTCATTCCCAGGATAATTGAGATGCATGGTAATATACTAGGAAGCAGGACATTGTTTCTTTTAGAAGCTAAGGGTCTTATTAAGCCTCTTTCAGGTAGATGGAGCTCGTTAGCCTGGGAAGGCAGTCCATCTAAGAGGGAAAACTCTGATTTCAAACCTCCGCTGCCTTGCGGCCATACCCACTCATGGGAAAGGCTTTGAGAGTTAACCCCGAGGACAAATCCGGAGCTGGAGTTCCTAAGGCAGTCCGACGTTGTCTTCAACCTCGTTCTGGCAACTCCTGCGACGACACTGGTGCCAAGCTGTATCGGCCCTTGCCCTTCCCTTGAACAACATCGGTGTCGTGGAGAGGGGAGACTTGCTGCCAGTATTCCACACAACCTTGCCCAGGCCTGCGCCCTGGACAGGTGCAAATCCATGGTCTCGCGAGACTAACGGATGCCACCATATTAAGCCTCTTGTTTTTTTCCCCCTAAAGATGGTATATTCTTCTGATGCAGAGGAATTAGTGCAAGTTGTTCCAATAAGCATAACTTAAGCATATGTTTTACTTTTTTCAATTACTGTGATAGGAAAATCAGGAGTTTAATTATCTGTGGTCAGAAATGATGAAGAAAATCTATATTTCAAAGTTTTATATAAATATTTCATTATAGAACTTACTAGTATTTACAGGACACTAATTTTAAGGAAAATTAATTCCACTGACCTAATAAAGAGAAAGTGGGAATTCTTTTACGGAAGGTTTATACTAGTAATGAAAAGTATCAGTGTAAAGATATTTAAATAGGAGGTGAAAACAGAAACGAGATAAAGTAGTAATCGTATATACTCACACAAGATGAGAGCGGAACCAACTGTATAAACTGGGAATGACTAGAACTAGAGATTGAGGGTGTAATAAAAAGAAGGCAAAAACAATCTTAAAATTTTCAATCACAACTAAAATATAATTTTAGGTAAAATGTAGGTGAAATAGGACTTACTTGCTGATGAATGCAGCATGGTTAAAGCTGTTACTTTTATCCATACACCATCAGTTAAGATATGAACTTACAACACAAAGTAGAACATTTGAATGAATCATAATGGGGTTTCTAATTGTAATTTCCAAGGTAGTTAAATGTGTATTATCCAATTGTTCCTTTCTCAAGGAGAACCATTCTGTTTCAATTTTAGGAACATTGTGTGATTAGCTGTAGCACATTGCAGTGGTATCATATATAAAAATAAATCACCCTGTTAAATGCTAATAATAAATTGTTTAAAATATCTGAGAAATTCTACTATATTGAAAGAATGTTTTATCTCTACATCCTGCTTAGTTTGATTTCAATTAAGAATAAGAACATGCTTCAAAGACTCTAACAATGTTTTTGCCAGTTTTGATGTTAATATCTCATTTTAATTTATTCCTATAAAATAACTAAATAAGGGAATCATCCTTTCTAATCTACTACAGATCCAGCGGTTTGTTCATTTTCCCTCCTAGAGAACTGGTCAAGACTGATAAGGAAAGGAATCCTAAACCTGACAACTTTCCAGCCCAACAATTCTGTGCCACCCAATAATACAGCACAGTAACAGGCCCTTCCAGCCCAGTGAGCCCATGCCACCCAATTACACCAGTGTGACCAATTAACTTATTAACCCGTACATCCTGGGAATGTGGGCATGGGGAGAATGTACAAACTCCTTACAGACAGCAGCAGAGCTGAACCCAGGTACTGGCTTTGTAATACCATTATGCTAACTGCTATTCTAATTTGTCTCCATAATCTCAACTTGATTGATACAAAGGGCATCAGAGCACAATTTAAATCAATTAAGGTGTTCTTTCTAACCACTTAATTTTGAATAGTTAACTGTATGTTTCAGAAACTTAAGGTAATACCTTCTTTCACACACTCAGCGAGTCCAAAACTGCTTAATAGTTAATGAAGGGATTTTGAAATATAGTTACTTTCCTACTGCATTGCAAGCTACATCAAGCATCAACAAGGTAATGACTAGGTAATCTGTTTCGTGATCCCATGACAGAGGGAAGCCAATAGGCAGACTGAAGCTACTGTATAACTAGCTCAGGGGTTCCCAACCTTTTTTATGCCATGGACCCCTAACATTAACTGAGGAGTCCATGGACCCCAGATTTGGAACTCCTAGCTCCTAGTCTAGCTCTTTCCACACATTCAAGAGATGGCAATTCGTATTTGCAAAGATGTAAAAAAAAAAATGATCTGACTTACTAATGGCCTTTAGGAAGAAAAATTTTCCATCTTTCTTCCGTGTGTCAGGGTTTTGTGTTGTGATCGATTGGTCTAGAACACTGCTACCACAAGTTACGGCTTTTCTCTTTGGAGTGAAAGGCGATGAGAGGTGATTTAGAAGTGTATAAGATAATAAGAGCTATAGATATAGTGTACAGCCAGTGCATTTTTTCCCAGCGCAGCAATATTTAATAGAAGAGGACATATCTTTAAGGTAATTGTAGGAAAGTATAGGGGGAATGTCAGGGCTAGGTTTTAGTTTTACACATTAAGCATGGTAAGTGCATGGGACATTATCAGGAGTGGTGGTAGAGGCAGATGCATTAGGGGCATTTAAAAGACTCTTAGAAAAGCACATACATGAACAAAAATGGAGAGTTATGTGGGAAGGAAGGTTAATTTAATCTTGGATTAGACTAAGGTTGGCACAACATTGTGGACCAAAGGGCCTATACGGTTCTGTGTTCTAAGAGCAAAAATAGACAAGCTACCTAGCAACAACCTCAGAAATAGATATGATGAATAAGGCACTCCCAATCTTTTAAACCATGTAAAATCCTTATATGGACATGTGTGTTAAAATTGGAAGAGCAGTCTCAAGGAATGACCCAGCTACCAGCCTAATACATGCATCTTCACAGATTCAATATCCCAGACTCCACTGTAATCATCTCTATCACACTGGTGGTCTTACTAAATGCAGGGCATTTTGGGCCCAGAACTTGTAACATGGAGTATTATCATAGGAAATCAGCATCCATCATCAAGGATCCACACCACCAGGTTCAGGAACAGTCATCAACCATCAGGCTCTTAAACCAAATTGGATAGCATCACTCAACTTCACTTGTCCCATCACTGAACTGTTCCCACAACCTATGGACTCACTTTCATCTCATGTTCTCAGAATTTATTGCTTTTCTCCCGTCCCTCATTTATATTTGCAGTGTTTGTTGTCCATTGCACATTGGTTGTTTGTGCTGTTGGGTGTGGGCTTTCATTGATTCTCTTGTGTTTCTTAGATTTACTTTGTATGCCCACAAGAAAACAAATCTCAGGGTTGCATATATGTACCTTGATAATAAATTTACTTTGAACTTCATAGACTTGCTCCAAACATGTATTTAAGAAAGCAAAAAACAAACTGATAGAGTATCTCAACGGGTTAAGCAGCATTCACAAGGGCAAAGAGATGGTCAGTGTTTCAGGTCAAGACTCTGTAGTCTCCAAGTATCGCTAGGCACAAAAAATGGCTTTTTACATTTTTACAGGCAGCATTTTACTGAGAATTGAGGAGCACCAGAAAAAAAATAACTCAAAGGGACTACTGAGAATACTCCATTCATTGGAGTTGCAATTGTCAAAACAATTTTGTTGTTTGAAATCAATTAGCCACAAAAACAAAAAACACAGGAGCATTATAAAATGCCCAAACACATTTGCAAGCTCTTCAGTAATGGTCTTGCCCCACCACAAAGTCTTAAGTGGGAGCATTTGCAAATCATCTCCGCGTGTATTGCAATCAGTTTATTATGGTCACAAGCTGTATCGACGCTTGCCCTTCCCTTGGACTATATCAGTGATGTGGAGAGGGGGAACCCGCTGCATGGGCAACAGCCGGTTCTTCAAATCTTCCCACTCAGGCTTGCGCCCTGGAGAGGGCCTCCAGCATTGCTACTCAGCATTGACATACTTAGGTACAGTGAAAAGCATGTTTTGCATTCTCCATACAGGAAAATTCATTATAGTGTATTGAAGTTGTACAACATAAAACAATAACAGAATGGAGAATAAAGTGTTACAGCTACTGAGAAAGTGCAGTGCAGGTAGATAAAAAGGTACAAGATCATTATGAGATATATTGAGAGGTCAAGTGTCCATCTTATCATACTAGGGAACCATTCAGTAGTCTTAAAAACAGCGGGGGAGAAGCTGTCCTTGAGCCTGGCGGTACATGCTTTATGACTTGAATACTTCTGGTCTGTGGGGGGGGACTGAAAAGATAATACCTGGGGTGGCTGAGCTGCGAGAAGTTCCATTCGCAGTGCTTCAAACAATAACTGAAAAACTGTGTTCACATACTTTCCATATGGACAACAGGCCTAAACAAAATTCGTATTTGTCCCAGTAAGTGACATTTGAGAAACATAAATGCAAATAGGTTTAAAAAACTTCCTTTGATAATCAATGACACTGCCATTACTAAATTTCCTACTGTTAACACCCTAATGATCACTGGCTGTGTAAGAGCTGTTCAGTAGTGACAGATTAATCTCCTGACCCCCAACCTTTTTGTAGGCAAACCAATAGACATTCCCCAGTATTTTACTTATGTATGCACGGGTTGGTTTCTCCCTGGACCATTAATTTATAAGGTAGAAATACGATGGCAAGCTTTTACATTCTTGAATGAATGCAACTCCAGCAGCACTTAGGAAATTCATCACTTTGCGGGGACAAGACAGCCTCCTAGATTAGATGGTGACAAGTCACCACAAACATTCACTTCTCTCCATCACCAGGAGACCTGATTGCACTGTGAATCATCTACAAGATGCATTACAGCAATTCACCAAGGGTTCTTCAATATCATCTTGTAAACTCATGCATTGTCCAGATGTGATCATACAGAGCCATCCATTGGGTGTTGCTGGGTGAAGATGCTAGCCTCCTACCACAAAGCATTACATCTCACAGAGTACATTGTATCGGAAGATCACCCATTGCCATCTTCTTTTGAGTTTATTATTTAGAGATATAGCTAGAAGTAGGCCCTTCGAGCCACAATGCCCAGCAACCCCCAATTTAACCCTAACCTAGTCCTGAGACAATTTACAATGATCAATTAACCTACTAACCGATACATCTCTGGACTATGGGAGGAAACCGGAGCACTCAGAAAAATACACGCATTGTACATTACAGAGCATTCCGCTGTGGAACAATCTGTGACACCCTGAAATGTAAAAGTATCATGCTAACTGCTATGCTGTCATGGCACCCAAAGGTCAATGACTGCTGTTTAGGACTGTTGATGAATTTTCCTGTGTAAGCATGACAAAACCTTTTTAGTAATTTCCATTTTAAGTTGCAAGTCACAGATGGCCTCAAGTAGCTTTTTGCAATATCTCATGACAATGGTTCTATTTAAATATTAGAAGAGCAAAACAGTAGCACAAGTTCAATTTGTTTTTGAACTACAGCCATTGATCTTAGAATTCAAAATAAAACAAAAAGGTCAAAAATACTCAAGACTATCACAAAATGTTTTTACTTAGTATACTTCTGGGTCAGAGAAACTGTCATTGGAAGTCAGTGGAAACACTAAATATTTTCATGTAAACTGGCAGGAAAACTGCTGTGTGTCAGAGTGGACTTTGTGGATACCTTTAAGAGACAAGAAGTAAACATTTCATTTTTTTTGACTTAATCACCAAACTAGTTGTTCAAATGGCTAGGATGTACTGAATGTCAACACAGAAAGAAAATTCCAATAAAAAAGAAAATTCAACACAGTTATTGCATAACAGAAATAATAAAACAATGAACTTTGTTTGCAATTCTTTAAACCACTCTAAGTAAACCAATATATCTGTGTTATTTCTAAAGACATTCTATTTGCATTTAAAAATAATGTGGTTAAAATTAAGATTATGCATTTCACAATACATGAATTGACATCTAAAAACACAAGCAATTAAAGAACAAAGCACGGAAGAGTAGATTTTCATTGAACTGATTTCTGAGAAGCTTGTTATGACACACATCAACTCCAGCCTCTCCTGACTTCCTGATCAACAGGCCACAAACAGTAAAGATAGGCAGTAATTCACATTTGGCTAAATTTGAGCAAAAAAGGATTTGAGCAAAAATTTGACAAATCCTCTTTTGCTCAAATTTAGCCAAGTGTGAATTTAAATTTCAAGTCAAGGACACTTGCCACAAGCTGGTGGAATCCTACTCAAATATGTAAACATACTAAGTGACATAATACACATTACTAACCAGAAAAACTTTATCTTTTTATGGCAAACAAAATACAGGTTTATGCATACTTTTGTTTCCTTATAATCCAGGAAGAACAGGAATGTTACTCCATCCATATAACTGAATGCTGGCTCTTGCTAAAGTACTTGAGGCAAATGACTCACTGCTAATGATTGATCATTTAGTTGTGCTATTTGATTTAATCCAATGATCCCAAATTTGGCCATAATGCCTGTTAACCCCCCTCCCCTCCCCCTCCCCCTCCCCCTTGTGCTGGCTCTCCACAGTTCTGTCTTGTCCAGATTGAAAATCAGGGTCAAGGTCATTAGAATAAGGGATATTTAAATGGTAAATAAGCAAGTACTATAATGTAATTTAAATGTTAAGAGGAAGAATATGAAATGATAATCGAGTAAATGTAGATATATAAGCTTCCAATAGATTGATCTAGTTAGCATGATGTTGGCAAGGGCAAAATAGAAATGCTGTATTTTATTTAGTTTAATGAATAAGCTCCACAACCATCTCTCACCTGTAAAGAGAAAATATAAAACTTAACATAAGTTGGACACTAATGTTATTATCTTGCATATTTGCCAAAACCTACAGTGTATATATATATATATATACTTATTTATATATGTCTAATGAAATTGGATCATGCATAACCATGTTTTATGCACTACATAACCAATTTGAAGGAAAAATTTGAAATTAATTGTAAAAAAGTCAGAGAATATACAAATTTTTGTTTGGGTTTACCATGCGCCTGATTTATTACCATGGCCACGGACATGCACAAAAGGATTTGACAGCATGCAACGTTTATCTGTCCTCCATTATTTGGAAATTTTAGTAGTTCATATACAGTAGTATGCAAAAGTTTGGGCACCACGGTCAAAATTTCTGTTACTGTGAATAGTTAAGTGAGTAGAAGTTGAACTGATCTCCAAGTCAAAAGTTAAAGATGAAACATTCTTTTCAACATTTTAAGCAAGATTAGTGCATTATTTTTGTTTAGCACAATTTTAGAGTGAAAAAAGGAAAGGAGCACCATGCAAAAGTTTGGACACCCCGAGAGATTTGAGCTCTCAGATAACTTTTACTAAGGTCTCAGACCTTCATTAGCTTGTTAGGGTAATGGCTTGTTCACAATCATCGTTAGGAAAGGCAAATTTCAAAGCTTTATAAATACCCTGACTCCTCAAACCTTCTCCCAACAATCAGCAGCCATGGGCTCCTCTAAGCAGCTGCCTAGCACTCTGAAAATTAAAATAATTGATGTCCACAAAGCAGGAAAAGGCTGTAAAAAGATAGCAAAGCATTTTCAGGTAGCCATTTCCTCAGTTTGTAATGTAATTAAGAAATGGCAGTTAACAGGAATGGTGGAGGTCAAGTTGAGGTCTGGAAGATCAAGAAAACTTTCCATGAAAACTGCTTGTAGGATTGCTAGAAAGGCAAATCAAAACCTCTGTTTGACTGCAAAAGACCTTCAGAAGGATTTAGCAGACTCTGGAGTGGTGGTGTACTGTTCTACTGTGCAGCGACACCTGCACAAATATGACCTTCATGGAAGAGTCAGGGTTATCAGAAGAAAACCTTTCCTGAGTCCTCACCACAAAAATCAGCACCAGAAGTTTATAAAGGAACATCTAAACAAGCCTGATGCATTTTGCAAACAAGTCCTGTGGACTGATGAAGTTAAATAGAACTTTTGGCTGCAATGAGCAAAGGTGTGTTTGGAGAGAAAAAAGGGTGCAGAATTTCATGAAAAGAACACCTCTCCAACTGTTAAGCATAGGGGTGGATTGATCATGCTTGGGGCTTGTGTTGCAGCCAGTAGCACGGGGAACATTTCACTGGTAGAGGGAAGGATGAATTCAATTAAATACCAGCAAATTCTGGAAGCAAACATCACACCGTCTGTAAGAAAGCTGAAGATGAAAAGAGGATGGCTTCTACAACAGGATAATGATCCTAAACACACCTCAAAATCCACAATGGACTACTTCCAAGAGGCGCAAGCTGAAAGTTTTGCCATGGCCCTCACAGTCCCCTGACCTAAACATCATTGAAAATCTGTGGATAGACCTCAAAAGAGCAGTGCATGCAAGACAGCCCAAGAATCTCACAGAACTAGAGGCCTTTTGCGAGGAAGAGTGGGCGAAAATCCCCCAAACAAGAATTGGAAGACTCTTAGCTGGCTACAGAAAGCGTTTACAAGCTGTGATAGTTGCCAAAGGGGGTGTTACTAAGTACTGACCATTCAGGGTGCCCAAACTTTTGCTTCGGGCCCTTTTCCTTTTTTGTTATTTTGAAACTGTAAAAGATGGAAATAAAAAAGTAATCTTGCTTAAAATATTAAAGAAATATGTCATCTTTAACTTTATATCTTTTGGAAATCAGGTCATCTTTTACTCGCTTAGCTATTCACAGTAACAGAAATTTTGACCGGGGTGCCCAAACATTTGCATACCACTGTATGTTTGGCACTTTGCAAAGGTTCTTTTTACAGAAGCAGATGCCTGTTGTCCCAATGAAAACTGCTTTATAGGACTTTAATGGCTGGAGATCTTTCAGTTCTTGCAAGAGGAGCACACCACTGCCCTGGAATCAATTCTCACTATCTAGATAGGAACTAATGAAGAATGAAAGAGAAAGCTCAACTTAGCTTCTACCTCTTTTGCTGAAGTCTCTTGAGCCAAAGCCTCAGCCCCTACTCTAACTCCAACACGGTTGCTCCACCTGAACCTAATTTGTTTATATTGGCCCTGCCAGGTGCCTAATAGTACAACAAACTGAAGCTTTGCAGATAGTTTTGACAGGTCCCACTTGTATTTTAAATCAGGAGTTAGTCACCACAAGTAATGGTATCCACAATCTTACTGTCTGCAGTTAAGTGTCTATCTAAATGCTTTTTAACAATATCTGATTCCATTACCTCCTCTGGCTGCATGATTCAGATATCAACCGCTCTGTGTGTAAAAAAAAAACACATACTTCTAAGAACCCTTTAATTCTTCTACCACTCACCTTGTTTTTGATACCCACCACTATGGGAAAACATTTTGACTAACCTAGTTCTGGTTCTCATAATTTGATACACTTCTGAGGCCACAGTTCAATCTTTTTCACTCCAGGGCTAATATAACCTCAGCCTATTCAATCTCTGACCTTAACTAATGTCCTCAAACCTAGGCAACCCCCTCTGCAGTCTTTCCAGTGCAATCACATCCTTCCAATAACCTGGCATGTAGAAGTACATACATACAATACAGCACCAGTGTCTGTCAAACTGTGTTGTAATATTTTGATTATTATTTTCCCTGAAGGAAACTGTGCCATATGCCTTCTTCACTAAACTATCCACTCTCAGGGCATTGTAGACTTGGACCCCAACATCTCGGTTCATCAGCATTTAAAGGAGATTTAGGATATAAGTTTAGTTTTTAAATAGAGAGTAGCAGATACCTGAAGTGTACTCCTAGGGAAAGTGGTGGATTCAGACAACAGCAATATTTAATAGGCATTTGGACAGACACCTGAAAGGTGGGAATGGAGGGTTATAGACCAGATGCAAGAAGATGGGATTACTTGGGCCAAAGACTCATTCCTTATTGTTACTGTTCTATGATAAAAAGAGTGTTTAAGATCTACCATGTTGCTTCAAACCAAATTGTATAGCCATCCTCTTACGTCACTTATACTAAATTACTTAAGGATGATTCATTCCAGTTGTGTTTCTGGAATAACATGAAACAACAGGAAATAATCATTACCATGCTTTACTCAAAAATATTTTTAGTTGCATAACACTGCAAAGGATTATGCAATTCATAATCATTTCCAAATTAGCATGGAAAAAATCTTTCCATTATGTTAAAATGATGCGGGTAAAACATATCCAACCATCACTGTGGTAGTATTTATTACAGACATAAAACAGTCTTTTGGGTGTCAGTTGAGATGGTTTATAAAATTTGCCATTCTTACAACTTTCATTAGACATATACAGTATTTGCATGTATCATAACAGCACACTATTCTGCTGCCAAAGACCATTTCAAGTTTTCAACTCTGTTTACTTAGAAAAGTATCTAGTAAAGTTGATGTTTATATAAAAATCTCTAGGTCTGATGGCTTTTTAAAAAGAGATTTACCTTTAAATATAGTGTCTGGCTTTGTCGTATGTGCATTAAAAAATTAAACGCATCTTCCTGGGTCTGAAAGGTATTTATTCTCAGGGGAATAGCTGTAAAGCAATAGAATAACTAATTAGAATCTTGGGCATCTTATACTTTGAGTGCTAGGCACGAACTTCCAATATGCCATAATATACCTTTCACCACTAACTTTCCTAAAATTCATACTCCTGAACAAATAAAGAAAAATAGTTGATCAATTACTTACGTAAAACTTTAGTTATATACTACCATGCTGCCCCATTGAAATACAGCCAAACATAAACAATTAAAATAATGTTTCCACTCTTGTCCTAACATGTGCCTGTCCATGGGGTACTGATTGGTCACTAAAGGTTTCAAATGTATAAAGCTATGGAAGAGAGTCAACCAGACAGCGTGACCAACCCGTAAGCAGACCCACAACACGCTGGAGGAACTCAGCAGGTCGGGCAGCATCCGTGGAAACGATCAGTCAACGTTTTGGCCCGAAACGTTGACTGATCGTTTCCACGGATGCTGCCCGACCTGCTGAGTTCCTCCAGCGTGTTGTGAGTGTTGCTTTGACCCCAGCATCTGCAGATTATTTTGTGTTTACTATAAGCAGGCCCAATCTGGACTTGTAAACTGGTGGTCTTAGAGTACATTAACTAAGCAATGAATATCTCATGAAATCAATTAATTGAAAATCAGAGTATCTAATTATAGCTATCAGTGAATAATTATCAAAAAATATAATTTTTGTGAATTATTCAGAATATTCTGGTGTTTATTTTGTATTTTTAACAAGAACAAGAACAATTGAGTTTGTTGCCTGGATGTTTAGGACTGTTATTTTTGTTGTGTCCATTTGGCTACATATCAAAGCATTTCCATAAGGTCTTCGTTTTAACCTGCATTGCCTATACCAGAGTGCAAATGACCTCATTTATCCTGAGTCCTTTCGGTAGCTTTTCCTGCTGCACTTAGTGCTCATCTTTCTTCAGGCCTGTCCAGAGTTATTTCTGTCTCATTGCAAGATATTTCCACTTGAATTCTTTCTCATCTATTTTCTCTTCCATTATCATCTTAGTTGACTTGCTAGCTAAATTAACAATTAAGTGACTGACCACTGTTTCAGCGTAACAGCTGGAAAATATTGTATAAAGTACCAAGGTGCTACCCTTATCTTCAATCACCCAAACTGACTGTTTCTGCATTCATACTTCTCACTCTTTTTGTCTAGCCTGTCTCATTTGAACCCTGCTTTTTTCCAATAATGGGAATGTCTCAGGAGTAGGGAGTTGAGATGCGCGGGTAGAATGTTCCTTATTGATCAATGAAATGAATTAGGATAGTCCAAATCTCCCAAGTTACTTCCAGGCTGCTTTTAGAGTATATTATCAGTGTCAAATCAGGAATTCCCCCATAGATTGTTGTGTCATAAGAAATCTTTGTCTTTACGTAAGCAAACTAAAACAATGGTTAAGCAGGAATAATTTTTACAGTTAGTACATCCTTTGGTTTAACATTAGAATGCATAATAAATGATAACCGAATTCACTGTTACCAGTCATCCCGTATTGTTTGCATGCTTTAACTTCTCACCTGGTGACAATCTCGCCTGGTCCAGGAACATCACTGGGATTGTGAAACGGGCCCAGCAGAGATTGCACTTTCTGAGGAAGCTTAAACAGGCATCACTCCCCACTAACATCTTAACTACATTCTACAGAGGAGTGGTTGAGAGTGTGCTGACCTTTTGCATCACAGCCTGGTACTCCAGCTGCAGTGCTGTCGACAAAAAAGCCTTGCAGAGGGTGGTTAGGGGAGCAGAGAAGGTTATTGGGGTCTCCCTACCTTCTGTCCAAGACCTCTTTCAGAGTCGATGCCTCCAGAAGACACGGTACATCATTAAAGACCCCTCACACCCTCTCCATGAACTGCTTGTTCTTCTGCCATCAGGCACGTTACAGGAGCATCAAAACTAAAACCACAAGGCTACTAAACAGCTTCCTCCCACAGGCAGTCAGACTGCTAAATAGCTGCTCCACCTGATTCTGCTTTGGACACTTTTAACTTGTACTGGACACTTATAGCTTGATTTTAACTGACATGTGGCTGTTGTGTTTTACTATTTATTGTTATGTTTATTATTTAGTGTTGCGTTTGTTATGTTATGATTGCACTGTTCCTGGGAAACGCTGTTTCATTCTGCCCTGCAGAGCTGATGTACGGTTAGAATAACAATAAAGTTTTTTGAATCTTTGATTCTTGAATCTTATGTGGAAGTCACCTAAATAATGGAACATGTTACAGCTCCTCAGTAATGGAAAAGGTTATTTCCCCCTCATTTTAAGAGGAATTATAAATAAAATTACTATTCGTATAGGATATCTAACTGGTTGGTTACGAGATAATAATACTTACAGAATGTTAGTCACCTTTCACATTCACCATCTTTGTTTATGTCATTTTGAAAAGGCTAAAGAAAAGGCATAGTGCTTTTATTGAACACTATTCTAATAAGTCAACTACTACTTTTCATGGTTGTGAATAAGTTTGTTACCTGTTTAGGTATGGATCTTTTCTGTACTTTAAGGGTGGCTCTTCAACAAAACCATCACTATTCAGTTGTAAGACTATTATCCCAACACATACTAAGGCCACACCAAAAACCTTCTGTTTACTTTTAGAGCAACAAATTTTCCAATTTTATTTTCCTTTTTCAGGGGTGAGGTTACAATGAACAGAGATAATGTTGGTTGTTATTGTTTCTTTTAAGCAACACTCACTTCTATTCCTGGAGATGAGCAGTTCCTATGGAGTGAAATATATGTGGTTACTTTATTCTAATTAAACAAGATGAGAAACTTTCAGTTACAGTCTGCTCTTTCAGAGAAGTGTTAAGGAATGTTATAGATCCAACATTAAAATAAGTTGTGTCATACAGAATGATTTCATAAATATTGGACAATTTTTGATGGACCTTGGTTAAAAAGTCAAATGGATCATTAACACATTAACATGCTTCTTCTTCATTTTTCAATGTTCACACGTTCTATGAAGTTTATTGTTGCAAATCCTCTTGTAAAACCTGAGTAAATCATCAATACTTGCACTGTACTCTTTGTTCCTGAATTGTGCGTTGTTGCTGCCCTTAAATTTAGTTTTCTCTGAGCAATTTATTTTTGATTATTATTTTTCTATTATGGAGTAAAGAATCAATTGAGATGAGAATCATTTTCACTATTTTAAATTGCTTTTAACTAGAAGGCTTGTTACAATTTCTGCCTTTATAAACCTTAGTCTAAGTCTATTAAAGATTCCAAAGGTTCTCTCTGACTCTTATAACATTAACTCTTTGTTCAAATTTTTTTGGGTAACATATATTTCAATGGTATTTGTATACATGGACATCTCAGAAGGAAATAGTGACAAACCACTTGAAACTTTTGTAAGTCTCTTGGGAAGGTGTCAAGAGTGAGGTGGATGGAGTGTTCCTGTTGGTCAATGAGATGAGTTAGGATCGTCCAAATGAGTCAAATTGTCTGCATTCTTCTTACAATGTTTCATGTATAGTTTCCTTTTTATTTCTCATGCTTTAATCCCCTTTGTTCAAATTGTATGAAGGATATTGAGCACCAATGCACCACCCCACTTTTATATAGGTACTTTAACATTAAAAGACACAGAATCAGGGATGGTCTTATAGACTTGATGAGCTCAGACTCCACATGAGGAGAAGGTTCATATTTGAGAAAAATATGGTTTCAAAGTTAGGGCAGAGCCCAAACTTAAGTTGGGTGTGCAATGAAAAGAAAGGAACTCTACAGAAGACACTTGACAGATAGCTTCAATTTTACTTTCAAAGAAAGCCACAAGCTTTTTGCACTTATTTTGAGAGATAAACACAGTGTAAAGTTATCAATTAGTTGCCTAAAAACTTCTAGTAAGAAGAAACTAATTTTGGTAGTATGTTTTCTGAAATAAAAGGTTTTAAAAACAATTATTTCAAAGTTCATTCATTCATTTTCTATTTTCTTTGTATTTGCATTTTAAGAACATAATTGAAAGATGTTTCTTGACATACAGTATATTCCAAGTTCTTCCTTATTTTGAGCTGAGAAGTTATAGAACACTGCGGTTCCAATCATTTCCCTTGAAGATACTGCCACTATTTTGGAAACATAGTTTGCACATACTTTTACATGTATGATTATTTATTACTTAAACTATATTAATAGATCAAGAATTTATTCTTAAATTCTTTACCCAGTGGCAGTCCATCCACATCCTCAAATAATTATTCCCTCTGCCACTGACATTCCATGATTGCATTGTAAGCCATTGACAAAATGCAATGTATTACTTGCCTAGTCCACTCCAGCAGTATCTTCCAAATGCAGTATCTCTATAAGAAGGATGCAAAAGAGCAAATATATGAAAATCTCCACCTGCGGATTCTCCTCCAGATCAGCGATAATGCTTACTTGAGAAAAGATCACTGTTCCATCATTGCCACTAGGTTTAAGTCTTGATTCATCATCCGTGGATGTGCGTTCACCAAAAAGGCTGCTGCAATTCGAGAATGTGGTTCCCCACCACATTCTCCAGGGCAATTCGAATAGGTCATATCAGTGATAGCCAGATCCCAAGTAAGAAATGTTTAAAAAATTACATATTGAATCTGAAACAGAATTTTTAAAAGTATTGGTTCAATAACTGAGCACATTTTATTAGCTTCCCTCTTTAACAGATGTAATTTAGGAGAAGCCAACTATAAGAAAAGTAAAACTGAAGTATGCTTTACCTATTTATGACAGTCCTGAAATGGCACTTTTTGGATACTTCCCAAATTGTGTCAAAATTGAGATCTTTTTCATATTTCTAAGAGATTACTGTTGAGAATAGAGAAGTGGGTAAGGAAATGGCAAACTTATCAGGGGTTGGACTTCAAGTGAATGACCAAATATTTGAATTGTTTTAATTCTATTTCAAATTTTCTGTGTAATTCAATTAGTGGGAAAGTTTTGAAAAATACTTTCTATATTTATTCTTTTACTTTTAAAAGTTATTGTTGTTTTAACCTATACCATTACAGGCAGTTGCATAATTAAACAAATATGTATATATTTTTCTCTGAACTTCGCAATTAATTTATGCTTTTATGCATATTTCACTCACTTTAGGACGGGAGTTAGAACATAAAATTTAAACACAAAAGCTGAAAGGATCATATAATTAGAACTAAGAGAAGAGTAGCACACAAACAGGGAAATAAAATCACATGAATGGCAAGTCAGAAGAAATAATTATCACAGGCAGAATTCAGTGTACAGTATATACGAGTTACAGTATGTAATAAACTCTAGGTTTTGAGCTCTTAAGTACCAAATCATTCACATAAATTATTACCTCTTCCATGCATCAGCAAGTGATTCAAAACAGTTAAATCACTCCATCTGATTAGTTAACAAATTCTTTTAACTGTCAACAGGAGATGTTTCTGCTTTCTTGTAGGCTCAAAAACATTACTTCTTCAGCAGCAGTTTATGGTTTTATAGGCTTTTTTACATAACAAAGATATTTTGTGCAGATTGTTGGGTGGTGGGGGTGGGATGGAAGGATGAAGATGAGCAGAACAAATTGCTGTGGTGTCTGAAAATAGAGCTAGAGGAGCAGGCTCAAAGAAACCTTTGAAGGCAGAGAGAAGCAATAAGCCAGAAGCCTTATTCTGTTGATAAATAAAATATGGTTTGTTTTCACCACCCCCTAAATTGAACATCATGCTTGTAGCTTAGGCAATGATTTCTTCCTCTCTAAAGTCTATTCCTGAGCTACTTGATAACTGACTGTAGAGAATCACCAAATTTTTAAACAAACCGACAGTTCTGACTTGAATTTTTTCAACTGGCAGCTATCGTGATGTCATCAATGGAAACATTCTAACCCTACCGAAATAGTCAAGTGCAAGATATAGGAGCAGAATTGGGTCATTCAACCCATCAAGTCTGCTATGCCCTTTAATCATTGTTGATGTTTTATCAACCTCATTCTCCTGTAACCCTTAACCCCTCTTACCAATCAAAAACCTATTAATCTCTACCTAAAATACACCCTAATGACTTGGCCGCCTGCATGCCAAGAAAACTCAGATTCAGCACCCCTTGGCTGAATAAGTTCCTCCAAATCTCAGTTTTAAAAATAATGTCTCTTTATCCTGATGGTGTGTCTCCATAAGTGACGTTGGACATACAGTTGTTTTTAGTTTGCCCCTCGGGAGCTAGGACAACGGCTCCTTCTAGTTTTGTGGGATCTATGGTGATTGACAAGGACAATATGGTAAACACAAACACATTACTTGGCAATAGGTGCTTGATGAGGTATGTGGGGAGGTATTTTGTGATGCGTGTACTGTTTTCGGCATTTGCAGAGTGCTTCTGAGATATGGACTTATTCTCAATATCATCTGGAATGCTCCTCCAATTTAAGCATCCTGGCCAAGGAATTCCCAAGAACTGATAAGGTTGTTGCTTTTTCCAAGGAGGTTTTAGGCACATCTTTGAACCTTTTAGTGTGTCCACCTGCTTAGAACATTGGTTCTTTTGGGACTTTGGTGTGATCTGCCCAACAGCTCTAATTGAGCATAATTAGGATTTCAGTGGTGAGGAGGTTGGCCTGGAAGAGGTCACTCACTCCTTTTTCTAGTGAATTTGGAGAAGTTTCCTGAGATGGCATTGGTCATATCTTTATAATGCGTTTATATATTTACAGTAGCTAGTCCAGGTCTCAGAACAGACAAGAAGTAGTTGGTTATATTAAACATGTAGTGAGTGTTCAATCAAAATATTGAATATTAATATGAACCTTTGTAGACCAAAACTACAGGATTTCACATTGTTACATGATAAGAAAAACGGCTGTTCAACGTTAATTTGCTACAAATAAGAGCTCTTCAATCAGTTAAAATTTATCCAAAGTAAAAGTACAATTTGCCAAAAATAGTGAAAGAATATTAAATAATATTGGTCTTAAATTGGATACTTGAAAACAGGTAATTGGAACACAATGTCGATTTAATCTACATTTGTCCATACAGTATTCACATTACAGCCTTATTAACAGGATTTCAGTGAAAATAATGCAGTAGCCATACAGTTTTTGCTTTTGTTCATATTCACAGGGCTCATTTTCTAGATTGTCAAGCATCAGTTCAAGGCAGCTAATGCTATTCAAAGCCATTTTACTCCTATTAAAGGAGAAAGTAATTCATTGTGTAACCAATGGTTGAATTCATTCAAGGCTGTGGGATCTTTATGCAAGGAGTAAAATTGAGGGCAGTCACCCCAGTTTCCCATATCACTTTGCAGGCCTCAGCTGCTGAGGTGAATAGAAGTGCAGAGGATCTTTTCCCACAGATTACCATCTCAATAAACACACTGACAAGCAGCAATAGGAGGGGTAACAATTGAGGTTAATGTAAGGACTCATTCCAAGGACATAAGTAAACAGTTGCTAGAATATATTGACCTTACATATGTAGCAAGATTAATAAACACATTATCAAACTCTACTTCTCTCTAAATGCACCACAAGCTTCACACATTGTTTCGAGTAAGATACTCCCTTGTTTATCAATGACTCAGCATTCAGGTGCCCCGGAAAATTATTAAACGTTTAATATCACACCTACATCTCACAGCTTGCAAACACTGACAAGATATTTATTCATGGGAGGCTCATCTCCTATGGCTGTTAGATTGTTTGATGCAACTTAGTTTTTGTTCTTTCTTACTACTTTGCTAATATTTGTATATCTGTGCACTAGTAATGCTACGGTGACACTGTAATTTCCTTTGGGATCAATAAAGTATTCATCTATTATTGAAAATGTAAGTGACTTCTTATGAGGCCCTATGTTGTTTGGGGTCGACTATGGATGTTGGATCCTAGCTGTCTATGTGACATGCAAGTCAGGGCAGTACAATATGGACAGCAAGCTGTTGCCCATGCAGCAGGCTCCTCCTCTCCATGCAGCTGATGAATGCAAAGCAATGACAGAGACCAATACAGTTTGGCACAAGCAGCATCGCAGGAGTTGACAGTGCTGAACTCAACATAGGACTGCCTTAGGGACTCCAGCCCCAAATTTTTCCCCTCGGGTTTACTCCCAAAGCCTTCTCCATGAGTTGGTATAGCCACAAGGCAGAGGTTTGAGATCAGTTTTCCTAGATGAACTGATAACCGCAGCTGACAATCCCCATCTGCCCAAAGTGACTGGTTTTAAAGTGCCAGTAACCTACCTTTGCCCTTCTTCTCTCAGTAGTAATGGTTCCACCTGGCTTAGTAGCTAAACCAGATGGGAAAGCCAGGAGCTGGACCTAGTTGTCAAAGGATATTTGATATGCACACCATTGGGAGCATTTAATAAGTAGTGGGAGCTTATCTCCACTACCACTCCCAACAATCTTAAGGAACTGAGTGACTCATTAACAGTCCTCATTGCTGAATTCAACTAACTTGCTTCTCTGTCTGTATCAGAGCTCATTATTTCTGCTGTAAATGATGTATCTGTAATACTGGCTTACATTTTGTTGCTCCATTAGCACGATCTGATTTGTTGGTCACATCCTAAAATTGATGGGAATTTGGGGAGAATAAAAAGAAGTGGGATTAGTGTAGGATGATTGAAGATGGGTGTTCGATTGCTGGTGCGATTTGGTAGCTTGAAGAGCCTGTCTCGGTGCTGTACAGTCCTATGACTCCAAAGCCATGTCCAATGTTATTAGGGAAGCTCAAACAACTCTTTATCCTAACTTCCCACCTCCCATGTATCCCATAATTCCTTTTGGTTTACATCTAGAAATAGTGCCTCTCCTCCCACCCTACCTACCCCAACTGCAACTCCTTCAATCTTCATTTAGCCAAGAATTCACATCTTGATAGTCATGGGCAGCAGATTCAAATTCAAAATCCAAGTTAATATATGTCACCATATATTAACTTGAGATTCATTTTCCTTCGGTACTTACAGAAAAATACAACAGAATTTATGAAAATAACTATACAATAAAGTCTTAAAAAACAAAAGAAGACAATTGTGCAAATAAAAATAATACTGAGAACATGAATACACAGAAATTTCTTTGGCCAGAGGGTCGTGAATTTGTGGAATTTGTTGCCATGGGCAGCTGTAGAGGCCAGGCAATTGGGTGTATTTAAAGCAGATCTTGATTGGCCATAGCATCAAAGGTTGCAGAGAGGGGGCCAGGGAGTGGGGCTAAGGAAAGGAAGAAGGGATCGGCCATGGTTGGGTGGCGGAGCCGGCTCAATGGACCAAGTGGCCTGGTTCTGCTCCTATGTCTTATGACTGGTGGAGACCTTGAAAGTGAGTCTGTAGGTTGAGGAATCAGTTCAGAGTTGAGGTGAGTGAAGCTATCCATACTGGTTCAGGAACCTGATGGTTGTAGCATAATTACTTGTTCCTGAATTTGGGGTTGTGGAATGCAAGGCTCCTGTACCTCCTGCCCGATGGTATAAGTGAGAAGATGGCATGGCCTGGATGGATGTTGCTTTCTTGTGGGAATGCTCCTTGTAAATGTGCTCAATGGTGGGGAGGGAATTGCCTGAGGTGGACTGGGCTGCATTCACCCCTTTCTGTAGACTTTTTCATTCCCGAGCATTGGTGCTCCCATACCTGGCTGTGATGCAACCAGTCAGGAAGCTCTCCGCAGTGCATCCATAGCAGTTTGTTGACGTTAAGATGACATGCCAAATCTACTCAAACTCGTAAGAAATTGGAGGCACTGCCATGCCCTCGTTGTGTTGGTCTTAGGACAGATCCGTTGACTAACCAGAGAGCAATGAAAAGAAAAAGCATTTTGTTTCTGATACCTACAGGGGTACTAAGATCTCACGGATATGAGTACTGTACTTTAAAGTGAGAGCAAGAAGAAAATTTAGTAGTACTAGTTCTGCTATAAGAGAGCTAGAAGAAGATTTCAATGAGGCAAGCCAGTAAAGAAGGGTGACAAGGATTGCACAGTGAAATGATTGGTGAAAGCATGTGTGAAACATTAAGGAATGTGTTAAAGTCCAATGTAGACTTGTTCAGAACTTTCTATCCATTTCCTTCCAATATCAGTGAACAAGGTGGGTGTTAGCTCTACTTCAGTATCAATACAAGCAGAAACCTCCAGTGTCCTAATACTGGAGTGGAAGGTCAGATATGAGCCATGTGTACTGTCATTGTGGTTCTGGATAAAATTGTTCACAGAAGTTTTGAGGAAGCTACAGTACACTTAACATTCCTCTGACAGAATATTATGAATACTGAGTCGTTATTCTGGAGGAAGACCACTCTATTGAGCACAAATAGAGTGACAGAAAGAGTCATACAGACTTTTAGACCACCATGTCTATGCAAACATTTTGTACATACTGTATCTATAATCATCCTATTTACCAGCAGATATACTTTAGCCTTCTTTTCTTTCTAGATTTAGATACTTAAGGTTCTGAGAGTACTTGCCCTCGCCATTCCCTCAGGGAACATCTTTTGCTAGTTTTAAACACCTCTACTGTTGGGGGTGGAGAGGGAAGGATTTCCTACCATCTACCCTATCTATGCTCATCATAATTTTGTGTCTTTTAAAGTTCTCTTCTTTAAGGAAAACAAACTCAGCCTATCCAGTCTCCTCATAACTAAAGCCCAAAACCCTAGGCAATAGGCTGTCCTCTCCTCTGCAGCCTCTTAAGTGCAATTCTGTTTTTCCTATCATGAAGTTACCAGAAATGTTCCATCTGTAGCCTGCTTTATTAAGTTGGGTCATAACATCTGGTCTTATATTCTATGCCCTAATTAGTAACCCATATACTTTCTTAATCACCATCTCCACTTGAGCTACTTTCAGGGGTGTTTGGACTTGTATACCAAATTCCTACTGTTTCTCAATATTACATAATTCCCAACCATTCATTAAATATGTTCTGCTCTTAATTGTAAACCCAAGGAGCATAATTTTGCACTTATCAGGATTAAATTCCATCTGCCATTGCTCTGGACATCTTACCGATCAATTAGTAGGCCAAGTCTACCTTTATTATCATGACCGATTTTCACATGAGTTATGAAGTTATTGATTATACATACCTCCTATATCCATATCCAAAACATTAATATATATAACTAACAACGAGGATCCGGACATTGATCACTGTGGTACTCTGTTGATCATAGGTTTACAATATTGGTCCACTGATAATGCCATAGCCTTTGTACCATTCTATCTCACCTGGAACGTGGTGGCTCGTACACCAGGCTGCCGTTTATTCCACTTCAGCTCGGGGTTCAATATGATTATCTCAGAAGCTGGTGGATAAACTGTCCTTGTTGGGTCACAACACCTCTTTCTGGGATTGGATCTTGGACTTCTTGGCAGGAACCCTGCTTCTCTTATTAGTCTCTGATTTGTCTGCATATCTGCTTCTCTCTTTCCTGCTGAGTTTTAGGAAGCCTGTAGCAGACACTCAGCAAAGTGACTCCACCCCTCCCCCACCTTTAGTTTCTCTTTACACATATGGCCCCATTGGAAGAGTTTGAGTGTATCCTTCCACATTACTGCAGTAATTAAGTGCTTATTCAATATTTCAATACCACCTCATCTTTTCCATCCACTTATCATATCTAAAATGTTGAGTTGCCAGTACTTCTTTCAACCATGTTTCTGTGATACCAACAGATTTGTCACATCTCTAGATGAGTGTTTTTCGGTTTCTTTGCAATGGCAATCAAAGAGGGGGGAAAAGACTTCTCTTTCAATTGTTCAACTGCCAGGAATGATTGTAAATAGATGAAAGATTTTGCAAGTCAGAGATCGAGTTTCTCACTGCAGAAGACATGGTCTCTGCACACAATCTCATATTCAGCAATTTAAATTTATTTAGAGAGACAGTGTGGTAACTGGTCCTTCCAGATCAATGAGCCCGTGCCACCCAATCACATCATTATTACCAATTAACCATACATCTTTGGAATTTGAGAGGAAACCAGACCCACCAGTGGAAACCCATGTGGTCACAGAGAGAACATACCAACTGTTTACAGACAGCAATGAGAATTGAACCCGGTTTGCTGACGGTGTAATAGTGTTACACTAACCACTACATTGCCCTGTCACCCCATGGAAGTGTATTTTCAGTTAGTGATAATTCTTAGATCATTGCTCTTGGAGGAATACTATTGAAAATAAAAGGAAAATGGTGAAACTTTTCCTATTGTTGATGATAGTTATAGCCCAATGAAAAAAAAACATTGCAAGTTATCATTTCCAAATGACAGCAACATTTTTCTGGATTTCATTTGGACTGCTTCTGTGTTTTATCCATCTTTCAGAGTAGTGGTGTCCTTAGCTGAACTGCAGGGAAATTAACTGCATTCTGACAGTATGTCCGTAGAGGGCCTCCCTTCATCATTGCCAGTGGCATTCTTTAACTTGCTCTGCTGTTGCTATTTATTGCTGCTGCACATTGGAGAAAGTGTATGTCCCCAAAGTAGCCAGATTGTCGAGGAAACAGCAGGTGTTAGCGAAGTTAGACTGCAGAGTATTGAGAAATCAGACGTTATGGACTTCCTGTAGTTGCAGGGAACAATATTTTGGAACCATGCAGCAAGTGCCTAATTGAACCTGGTGCACATCTTCAGCTCTGAAGATGATTATTCAGTTGGCATTTCAGACTGTGTGTATGTCCACTAGCAAAAAAAGTTGTTAATGATCAGTAACATGCATTGAGGTAACTTGCATGACTCATTCATTCTTTGGCTGTGCACTTTGTTCTGCATGTACTCAGTCTTGACAGTCATGAAAGCTGTTGGGGGAAAAGGACAATCTTCATCCCATTTATTGTTTGTTTCTGTTAAATTATGTGTCAAATAAGAATTGCTGAAATGCAGGATTTTCTGTTGACTGTTTGTCAACAGTGTAAAGGCTAGTTTGCTGATAGGTGTTCATAAATAAACAAATCTCATTAAAACCAGAATTCTGATATTAAATCACAGCACACAAAGTTCTGGAGATGCTGGAAAACTTGAGCAAAATGCACAGAATGCTGGAAGAACTCAGCAGGTCAGACAGCATCTATGGAGGGAAATGAACAGTCAGCTGGTCCCATATTAAAAACTCAATTTATATGGTTTCTGAGTCAATAAACCTTAAAAATTGGCATGGTAGATTTTTTAAAGAAATACATGCAACAAATATGGCAATAGTTGATGGAAATCTTGAACTGTGATAACTTCAACTGCAGTTTTAAATTGTAGGTGTCAAGGTCCACTGTCTGAATCCAAGGCCCATTTTACAGAGGGACGTTTGAGAATAACATCATGTAAAATTTTAACCTGGGGCCTGCCTGGTGGAGTAATAGGTTAAACGAGGACATGCAAAGAAAGCTTTTTTTTTAAATGTTCAAAATTCCTATGCAGCCAGATAGCTGATGAGTCATTAAAATTGATTGAAAACACAAATCTTGTTGCTTCCAAAAAGGGGCTCACTGATTGCTATTTCAAAATATTGCATTTTATTCGCTGGAACTTCAGTTTGGAAAAGCAATTATTAGTCCATGATACAAATGTTTCACAACCAAAATTAAAGCTATGATACTTCCAGTTAATTACACAACCTTTCTTCTCTTTAATGCATCCAAATACACTGATTGGACTGCCATGTTCTGTAAAGTGTACTTCCTCAGAATAGGTAGATGTAGTTGAAAGCTCTCAACTATGATGGTTCTTTTTGTTTTGACTACCTTATCAGGGAGGAACCATCACACACCCCCATGTCTCCTGATGATCCTTTGCTGTCAGTATCTGAAGATGATGTGCAGGCTGCCTTCAAGAGAGTGAATGCAAGGAAAGAATCTGGTCTGGATAGAGTACCTGGCTGAATACTGAAAACCTGGGCTGACCAACTGGTTGATGTGTTAGTGGATATCTTCAACCTCTCACTCCAGTACCCCTCTGCTTCAAGCAGGCCTCAGTCATTTCGGTACCCAAGAAGAGTGTGGTAACCTCCCTCAATGACTATCACCCAGTGGCTTTTACGAGTACATCCACCGTGATGAAATGTTTTGAGAGGCTGATGTTGAAGCATATCAGCTCCTGTCTCAGTGGCGACGTGAATCCACTGCAATTTGCCTACCAAAGCAACAGGTCTACAGTGATGCCATCTCAAGATCAGAAGTAGAAAGGGTCAGCAACTTTAAATTCCTGGGTGTCACTATCCCAGAAGACCTGTTCTGGACCCATCATATAAATATATTTGCAAAGAAAGCATGGCATGTCATCAAAAACTCTGGCAAACTTCTATAGAAGTGTGGTGTAAAGTGTGCTGACTGGCTGCATTGTGGCCTGGTATGAGAACATCAGTGCCTTTGAGTGGAAAGTCCTACAGAAGGTAATGAGTTGGCCCAGTACATCACCGATAAAGCCTTTCCAACCATTGAGCACATCTACATGAAACATTGCTGTAGAGAAGCATCATCCATCATCAAAGATCCTTAAGCAACACACATCAAAGTTGCTGGTGAACGCAGCAGGCCAGGCAGCATCTGTAGGAAGAGGTGCAGTTGACGTTTCAGGCCGAGACCCTTCGTCAGGACTAACTGAAGGAAGAGTGAGTAAGGGACCCTCCCGCTCCAACTTTCAAATCCCTTACTCACTCTTCCTTCAGTTAGTCCTGACAAAGGGTCTCGGCCTGAAACGTCGACTGCACCTCTTCCTACATATGCTGCCTGGCCTGCTGCGTTCACCAGCAACTTTGATGTGTGTTGCTTGAATTTCCAGCATCTGCAGAATTCCTGTTGTTTGCAATCAAAGATCCTCACCTAGATTATGCTTTTTTTTTGCTGCTGTAATCAGGTAGGAGATACAGGTGCCTCAGGACTTACACCACTGGGTTACTACCCCTCAACCATCAGGCTCTTGAACAAAAGTTGGGGTGGGGGGGGGGGAGGCATTACTAGAAGTTTGAAAAATCAGTGTTCATGCCATCAGGTTGGAGGCTACCCAAACGAAAGACAAGGCATTATTCCTCCAACTTAACTCTGGCCTTATCCCGACAATGGAGGAGGCCATGGATAGATACATCAGAATGGGAATGGGAAGTGGATGGCCACTGGGAGATCCGGCTTGTTCTGGCGGATGGAGTGTAGATGCCCAGCAAATTGGTCTCCCAATCTACGTCGGGTCTCACGATATACAAGAGGCCACATTGGGAGCACAGAACACAGTGTATGACCCCAATAGACTCACAGGTGAACTGTTGCCTCACCTGGAAGGACTGTTTGGGGCCTTGAATGGTAGTGAGGGAGGAGGTGTCGGGGCAAGTGTAGCACTTGTTCTGCTTGCAAGGATAAGTGCCAAGAGGGAGCTCCTTGGGGAGGGACAAATGGACTAGGGAGTCAGGTAATAAATTTTATTTTGAACTATATTATTTCTGGATAAAAATTACTACTCAGAAATGTTTCGCTAAATTATTTCAGAAGTCAATCCAATTAATCATTTTACTGCTAATGTAAATACTCTTTGAAATACTACAATTTTGTATAATGAAGAGTTACTGAGAAAATATTTTTAAAATGTGAGTACTGCTTAAATGCTGAAAAGATAGATGCAGTGGAAATCCAAATAGTCTTGGGAGCCATATGCATAGATTATCAAAATGTTCTGGACAATTGCAGAAAATATTAAACTTTAAAAGTATAACTGGAGGACTTGATTATAAGCAGGTGAGTACATTACAGCCATGTACTAAGCCTGAGTACTGTCAACATTTATTTGCACCCCTTCATAGAAACATACAAACTCTTTTAAAGAGTGAGGCATCGATGTACTAAAATGTCACCGAGGCTATAAGACTGAAGTCTAAAGCAGCTGCAGAAACTTGAATCATGTTCACTGTAGTGTGGAAGACAAAGATGTAATATGACTGTAATTTTCTTTCTTCCTTTATTAATCTTTTTATTGATTTAAAAAGAGCATATATACAAGGAGAAATATATATATATATATCAATAACAATACAAACAGAAAATGAAATGGACATTATCAAAATCATACATAGTATTAAGCTAATATCTAGTATATAATAACAAAGAAAACAGCTAATTCTCCTTTTATCAATTCATAGAGAGGAAAAAAAACTTTAAATTTTTTACAATGAGAAGGAAAAAACCCCACTACACTATATGAAAAAAGGAAAAAGAAGGGACTGGGCAATCCATTCTGAGGATATGACCAAAAAAAAAAGGGAAGACTTCTGATCAAATCAAAAACTTTGGAAAAACTAAAACGAAAAAAAATTTGGAAAAGTAATAAATCAAATCAAATGAAAATATTGAATAAAAGATCGCCAGATTTGCTCAAATTTAAAGGATGTATCAAATGTCCGACTTCTTATTTTCTCTAAACTTAAACAGAACATAATTGAGGAAAGCCAATAAAAGACAGGAGATGGATTAGAATCCTTCCACTTCAATAAAATGGCTGTCCTAGCCAATAAAGTTGAAAAGGCTATCATACGTTGAGCAGAAATAGGAATATTCCCTGCTTTAGATGGGATAATCCCAAAGACTGCCGTAAGTAAATTAGGTTGTAGGTCCAGATCCAAGATTTTTGATGTTTTAAAAACATCTCTCCAAAAATTATCTAGCTTTATGCAAGACCAAAACACAAGTTAAAGTGGCCACCTCAATGTTACATCTGTCACAAATAGGATTGATGTTGGAAACTGTAATTTTCAAGATATGAACAGAAACAAATAGATAAAGTAAAATTGGTTTTTGATTGAGTAGTCCACGTTGGTTAGTTAGTTAAGCTCATCACCCCTACTGCAGCATAGGCTGCCAACAACAGGCTCAGCAGAGGCCTCTGTCCTCAGCCCTCGGCCAGACTTTCAAGTTGCCCCAGATGTAGCCCATCTTCTTGGTGTCAGCTTCAATGTCGTGTCGCCAGATTGTCTTTGGCTGGCCTCTCTTATGCTTTCCCTGGGCATTCTATGTTAGCGCTTGCCGTTTGATGTTGATACTTCCTTATGCAGCATGTGTCCTATCCAACCCATCTTTTACTTAATCCTTCTTCTGCCGCTAGCTGGTGTTTTCTTTGCCAATAGATTGGTGCTGCTGATGACTTCTGGCCAGCGGATCTGAAAGGTTTTCCTCAGACAGCTTTTATTAAAGGTCTATACTTTCCTAATAATAGATTTAATTTTTCTCCAAATCTTTGCTCCATACAGAAGAACTGATTTTGGAATTGAGCAGCCTGATCTGAGTGCACTGTGATTGCTCCTTAAAACCGGATGAAGGCTGTCCTAGCTTTGCTGATCCTAGGGTGATCTGAGACTAGGCTATAAAAATTGAAGCCGGATGCTCAAGTGAAATTAAACTTTCCTGCACACAGAAGGCATTTGTAATAATCAGAACAGTTTTGCTAACAAAATTTGTATTTGCTTATTTATTTTAAATCCAATATGGACATATTTTAATGTTGAGCACAAATATATTAAGAATATGGGGAGCTGACTGGTGTTATGCCACAGATCACATTGAATGGCAGGACAGATTAGAGAAGCTAAAATGTTTGGTCCTTTTCTTATGTTCCTACTGGAAAAGTGGCCTGGGTGTGGAAAACCAAGGTAATATAATATACTTTAATATAAAAGAACAAATGTTCTTAAAAGTTTGGGCAAGGCCATTTTTGCATGGGGCACTCTGCCCTTGATTGGTGAATACATGATAATGGGCCTCATTATTATCATGTAAAGGATCTGCTGAAAAAAAAAGGCAAATCTTTTCTAATGTGACTCTTATTAGGCCTCTCAATTCTTCAAGTGAGCAGCATATGGAAATAGACTCAATACAACAGTAAAACTAAATACCACAATATGAATTTAAAGACATAAATCTTTGTTTCACTCTCTCAAGGTACAAACTTGTTTGTGAATTGTCACTTAATGCCACCCAGCTTCAAATTTCAAGTACGTCTTTAGAAAAGCTTATAAATAAAATCTCAGTTCAATGTAATTTATGTGAATTCTTAGATTCGGTGATCTTGACATTGCTTGCAAAGCCAAAATGCTGATCTAAAGAACTGCAAAGTTTGGAAGGGCAGTATAAACTCATTAGGCATCCCAGCAAGCAGTTGCCAATATTGGAAAGCCATTGCACTGCTGGATTGTTTTTTCTTTAAAAGTATGCTGGTAGCAAGATTATCCAGAGTGTTAGGTACATCACATAAGAACATAAGAAATATGAGCAGACCATCTGACCTGTCGAGAGTACTCCACCATTCATGGCTGATCTGGCCATGGACTCATCTCCACCTACCTGCCTTTTCCCCGTCACCCTTAATTCCCCTACTATGCAAAAATCTATCCAACCTTGTCTTAAATGTACAGTGGCATGCAAATTTCAAAGCTTTATAAATACCCTGACTCCTCAGACCTTGTCCCAACAATCAGCAGCCATGGGCTCCTCTAAGCAGCTGCTGAGCACTCTGAAAATTAAAATAAATGATACCCACAAAGCAGGAGAAGGCTGTAAGAAGATAGCAAAGCATTTTCAGGTAGCCGTTTCCTCAGTTCGTAATGTAATTAAGAACTGGCAGTTAACAGGAACAGTGGAGGTCAAGCTGAGGTCTGGAAGACCAAGAAAACTTTCTGAGAGAACTGCTCATAGGATTGCTAGAAAGGCAAATCAAAACCCCCATTTGCAAAAGACCTTCAGGAAGATTTAGCAGACTCTGGAGTGGTGGTGCACTGTTCTACTGTGCAGCGACACCTGCACAAATATGACCTTCATGGAAGAGTCATCGAAAGAGAACCTTTCCTGCATCCTCACCACAAAATTCAGTGTCAGAAGTTTGCAAAGGAACATCTAAACAAGCCTGATGCATTTTGCAAACAAGTCCTGTGGACTGATGAAGTTAAAATAGAACTTTTTGGCCGCAATGAGCAAAGATATGTTTGGAGAAAAAAGGGTGCAGAATTTCATGAAAAGAACACCTGTCCAACTGTTAAGCACACGGGTGGATCAATCATGCTTTGGGCGTGTGTTACAGCCAGTGGCACGGGGAACATTTCACTGATAGAGGGCAGAATGAATTCAATTAAATACCAGGAAATTCTGGAAGCAAACATCACACCATCTGTAAAAAAGCTGAAGATGAAAAGAGGATGGCTGTGGGTAGACCTCAAAAGAGCAGTGCATGCAAGACAGCCCAGGAATCTCACAGAACTAGAAGCCTTTTGCAAGGTAGAACGGGCGAAAATCCCCCAAACAAGAATTGAAAGACTTTTAGCTGGCTACAGAAAGCGTCTACAAGCTGTGATACTTGCCAAAGGGGGTGTTTCTAAGTATTGACCATGCAGGGTGCCCAAACTTTTGCTTCGGGCCCTTTTCCTTTTTTGTTATTTTGAAACTGTAAAAGATGGAAATAAAAAAGTAATCTTGCTTAAAAGATTAAAGAAATGTGTCATCTTTAACTTTATGCCTTTTGGAAATAGGTCATCTTTTACTCACTTAGCTATTCACAGTAACAGAAATTTTGACCAGGGTTGCCCAAACTTTTGCATGCCACTGTATTTACTGAGGTAGTCTCCACTGCTTCATTGGGAAGAGAATTCCTCAGATTCACCACCCTCTGGAAAAAGCAGTTCCTCCTTATTTCCATCCTAAATCTACTCCCCCAAATCTTGAGGCCATGGCCCCTAGTTCTAGTCTCAGCTATCAGTGGAAACAACTTTCCTGCCTCTATCTTATCTATCTCTTCCATAATTTTATATGTTTCTGTAAGATCTCCTCTCATTCTTTTGAATTTCAGTGAGTACAGTCCGAGGCAGGTCAATCTCTCTTAATAGTCTAACCCCCTCATCTCTGGAATCAACCTGGTGAACCTCCTCTGCACTGCCTCCAAAGTCAGTATATCCTTCCTCAAGTACTAATTCAGGCAACAACTAAGGGAAGTTGCTCATAGATTTTCCTAATGGAAAGGGTTCAACCTGCAAAGTTAAATCTACTTTTCCCAGAGGCTGCTTAATTCATTGTGTATTAGTATTTTCTGCTTTTCATATCACCAATGAATGATACGTTTTACTGTTGTATATTTAAAAAATTCCATTCTTCATTGAAGATCCACTTGGACAAAGTGGGAAGTTATTATTTACATTAAAATGTAATAATCTCAACTGCAAAGCACAAATTGTGTAACTGATGGTTTGCTTCTAGTCCAATCTTCAGTCCCTTACTCCCTTAAGAAATTCAAATATATTGTAAAATTTTCTATATCAACAAATGCAGCAGTAAGTGACAAAGTAGTTACTGTATATGAACCTACAACACAAACCAGCTGCATCAGATAAACAGAAAGGAATGAAACTGAAAAAAAAACATGTAGCAACACTAAAGAGGCCAGGATTTCTTGCTTTAGAATTGTATTTGGTGTCAGCCAACAGTGCCTTATAGTTGTTATACCATGCTAGATGTTCCATATAATCTGGTGTAGAGGCCTGAGGCCTTACTCATATTGCCATAGTCATACCCCAAGGAAAATTAACCAGCACCACCTGGGAGCTAATGCATAAACTGCATAAATGTAATGAAAGCTGTGGTTAATTTTAGAGTTAGGTACCTCCCATGTATATGCATACAGCACCTGAGCAATGCTGCTGTTAGAGTTAATTAGGTTAAACTCAGACATCCCACCCTGCAAAAACTTGTTTCAGGGAGGTAGCACCATCAATTTGCAGGAGACTTCTGGGAGAGGTGGGATGTCTGCAATAGAGTAGCTCCTTAGCAGCTAGCCAGCTAGAGTAAATAATGTTAGCTATGCTAATGAATGAATGACATCTGATAAACTGACCTCAACATGTCTTTTACAGTCTTAACCCACAATGGGCAATAGAAAAGTCACTGTTGCAAACACTGCAGCGAGCAAAACTTTTTGACCCCTATTAGGCAAGGGTACACTTTAGTGTAGTCTGGGGTGACGTACGTTCTATATTTTTTTCGGAACTCTCTGCCACTCTGACTTTTTTTGGAACTCTCTCGCTCTTTCGCTCGTGGTCACTCTCACTCGCGTTTGCTTTCTCGCTCTCTCTCGTCGCTCTCTCGCGCTTTCTTGCTCTCTCGCGGTTGCTCTCACTCGCGCTCGCTTTTGCTCTCTCTCGCCCTTGCTTTCTTGCTCTCTCGCGCTTGCTTTCTTGCTCTTGCGCTCGCTCTCTCACTCTCTCTCGCGCGTTCTCTCACGCTTGCTCTCAAAAAAATCAATTTCCGGGACATTGTATATAATTTGCAGGCATCAGGGAGCCACTATTAATTTGCGGGAGACTCCTGGAACTTCCAGGAGAGGTGGGATGTCTGTAAACTTGCATTTCTTCGATGATCCTGAACTTATTTGGAGCAACCAGCGGTTTTGAATGTCTACATACCCATGATCAGTTTTTCCTCTGGCACTGATCCTCCTCCCCTCCTCCTTGAAATTCTACTGACTTAACTCATTCATACATACTGAGACTGCCCAAAAGTGATTTAAAATGAAGTAAGCACTGATCATTTTGGTGTATGATCAACAGAAAATCCCCCATGGTTGCTGAGAGTAGTCATAATCTGGAAAGCACGGCCTGAAAGTATGGTGAGTGCAGATTCATCAACAGCTTATGAAATAGATTTATATTTGATGGTAAAAACTGTGAAGGCTGCAGGGGAAGATTAGTGGGGTTAGTCTGACTGGATTGTTGTACACAGAGCTGGGAAAAAATCCTTCAGTTTAATGCTCTTCTCTGCATTATCTGTAATAATTCCAGGATTGGTATTATTTTATTACTGTCACATGTACCCAGAAACAGTGAACAGCTCTTGTGTGCCGTCCAGATAGATCATGTCATACATCATTACATGAAGTAGCAAAAAGGAAATAGAATGCACAATAGAGTGTTGCATTTACAGATAAAGTGCAAAGTAGGGGACAAAGTGCAGGGGCATGATGAAGTAGATCAGAAGATCAAGAGTTTAAGAGGTCACATTTTAGCATGTGAGAGATCTGTATGCCAGAAGCAGCGTCCATCGTCAAGGATCCCCATTATCCAGCCCATGCTCCCTTCTTGCTACTACCATCTGATAGGAGGTACACCCCAGGTTCAGGAATAGTTATTACCCTACAACCAATCTCCTGAACCACCATGGATAGCTTCACTCACCTCAACGCTGAACTGTCACCATATCCTAGAGACTCACTTTACAACTCATATGCTCCGTATAAATCTATTTTCGTTTTTCTGCATGATTTGTCTTCCTTTGCACATTGTTTGTCAGCCTTTGTTATGTATAGGTTTTCAAGAATTCTATTGAATTTATTTTCCTGTAAATGTCTGCAAAGAAATGATTACATACATGTACTTTGGTAATAAATTTCCTTTGAACTTTGTTCATAAATCTGCTAACAATGGGATAGCAGCTGTTTTTGAGTCCAGTAGTACTGTATGTGCTCTCTAGCTTTTGTATCTTCAGCCCAACAGGAGAGGGGAGAGAGAGGAGGGCCGGATAAGAAGGGTACTTAATTATGTTAGTTGCTTTCCTGATGTGTAATTCTATAATTCTGTGCTATTATTTTCTAGCATCATGGCGTCAGATTCATGTTACTAAAACCTACATATGTTACAAGGTTTAGTATGTTAAAAGAACAAATAATTTCATGTATTTTACCTGATAAATTTAATGGCAGAATGACAGCATTAGAAATAATCTTGCACGGTACATGTGATATTCGTTAGAATTTGCTGACTGATTCTTGAAAATGTATAGATCAAGAGTTCCCAACCTGGGATCCACGGACCCTGGTTAATGGTAGGGGGCCATGGCATAAAAAAGTTTGGGAATCCCCTGGTCTAGATGATATGACATCTGTTGTATGTTGTTAGCCAAAGTAAAGCAATCTTATCCAAACACTATATTATACAGTATAATGCAGTTTTACAGATGCCGTCTCCGGTTTGGATGTTTTTAACCAGTTCTGGTTGATGTAAAGACAGTGAAAAAGATACAAAAAACAAGAACAATCAAGAAAGATTGAATGGGCTGAGTTTAATGGCTTGATATTTGATCCAGATGAAAGAAAACCTGTGGATGACCTGATAGAAGTGCAGAGGTTTTGAAAGGTATTGACGCTATAGATCTATAGCCATAAATATAAAGTTATAAATAAATCCATCAATGGATTCAAGATTTTTTTTAAACCTAGAAAGTATTTGAATGAGGTACTTGTTTCAAAAAGGAGCTGTTAAGACGACTAAAATAGATCTGTTTTAGACGTGGCAACTGCCCTGCCTGTGACTGCAAGAAACTGTAGAGGGTTATGGACACAGCTCGGCACATCACAGAGTCACCCTCCTCTGCATAGACTCGGTCTATACTTCATGTTGCCTCAGTAAAGCAGCCAACATAATCAACAAACCCACCCACCCCAGACATGGACTTCTCTCCCCTCCCATTAGGCTACAGAGGCAAAATCCTGAAAGCACACACTATAAGATTCAAGGCAGCTTCTAACCAGCTGTAAGACTATTGATCAGTACCCTAGTACAATAAGATGGTCTCAAACTCGAAAGCTACCTCATTATGGCCTTGCACCTTATTGTCAACTTGCACTTCACTTTCTCTGTAACAGTAATACATTATTCTGCATTGTGTTATTGTTTTGTCCTACAAAGTTGTTCACTGTACCTTGGTACATGCAAGAACAATTAACCAAATTACAAACGTTAAATAACTGTATGACGGATAATAAAATAGCAGAATATACTGGTAGGCTGGGCTGCAGAAGGCTTATGATGAACATAAATGTTGACACAAATCCTGATGGGTAGGCAGTCTCGTATGCTATAGGCATAATGTAAAACCATAATGTGTAAATCTCGGAAAATAAAGTATTACTATCCAATCCATGAGAATACCGTTATTTCAAGTGACAGACGTTAAAATGGTTTGCCTAATTTTTGCTATGAAATCAGCGAAGGATCAGAAAGGATCTGGCAAGCGTGGATTGGGACAGGATGTTTTCTGGCAAAGGTATACTTGGTAAGTGGGAGGCCTTCTAAAGAGAAGTTAAGAATAGAAAATAAGGAAAGTTAGGAATAGGAAGGGGCCAATAACTCTACTGGGTGTTTTTTTATAGACCACCCAATAGTAACAGAGACATGGAGGAGCAGCTAGGGAGACAGATTCTGGAAAGGAGTAATAATAACAGGGTTGTTATGGTTGGAGATTTTAATTTCCCAAATATTGATTGGCATCTCCCTAGAGTGAGGGATGGGGTGGAGTTTGTTAAGTGTCTCAGGAAGGTTTCTTGACACAATATGTAGATAAAC
Source organism: Mobula birostris (assembly GCF_030028105.1). NCBI lineage: Eukaryota > Metazoa > Chordata > Chondrichthyes > Myliobatiformes > Myliobatidae > Mobula > Mobula birostris. Next base: position 121,308,905 of record NC_092379.1, on the reverse strand, counting down.
CTACAAGAGGAGAGGCTGTACTTGATCTGGTATTGGGAAATGAACCTGGTCAGGTGTCAAGTCTTTCAGTGGGAGAGCATTTGGAAGATAGTGATCATAATTTTATCTTCTTTACCATAGAATTGGAGAGGGATAGGAACAGACAAGTTAGGGAAATGTTTAATTGGAGTAAGGGGAAATATGAGGCTATCAGGCAGAAACTTGGAAGCATAAATTGGAAACAGATGTTCTCAGGGGAACATACAGAAGAAATGTGGCAAATGTTCAGGGGTATTTGTGTGGGATTCTGCATAGGTACATTCCAATGAGACAGGGAAAGGATGGTAGGGTACAGGAACCGTGGTGAACAAAGGCTGTTGTAAATCTAGTAAAGAAAAGAAAAGCTTATGAAAGGTTCAAAAAACTAGGTAATGATAGAGATCTAGAAGATTATAAGGCTAGCAGGAAGGAGCTTAAGAATGAAATTAGGAGAGCCAGAAGGGGCCATGAGAAGGCCTTGGCAGACAGGATTAAGGAAAACCCCAAGGTATTCTACAGGTATGTGAAGAGCTAGAGGATAAGACGTTAGAGAATAGGACCAATCAAGTGTGACAGTGGAAAAGCGTGTAGGGAACCAGAGGAGATAACAGAGGTACTTAATGAATACTTTGCTTCAGTATTCACTATGGAAAAGGATCTTGGCAATTGTAGGAATGACTTACAGCAAACTGAAAAGCTTGAGCATGTAGATACAAAGGAAGAGGATGTACTGGAGCTTTTGGAAAGCATCAAGTTGGATAAGTCACCAGGACCGGATGAGATGTACCCCAGGCTACTTTGGGAGGTGAGGGAGGAGATTGCTGAGCCTCTGGCGATGATCTTTGCATCATCAATGAGGATGGGAGAGGTTCTGGAGGATTGGAGGGTTGTGGATGTTGTTCCCTTATTCAAGAAAGGGAGTAGAGATAGCCCAGGAAATTATAGACCAGTGAGTCTTACTTCAGTGGTTGGTAAGTTGATGGAGAAGATCCTGAGAGGCAGGATTTATGAACATTTGGAGAGGCATAATATGATTAGGAATAGTCAGCATGGCTTTGTCAAAGGCAGGTTGTTCCTTATGAGCCTGATTGAATTTTTTGAGGATGTGACTAAACACATTGATGAAGGTAGAGTTGTAGATTTATATGGATTTCAGTAAGGCATTTGACAAGGTACCCCATGCAAGACTTATTGAGAAAGTAAGAAGGCATGGGATCCAAGCGGACTTTGCTTTGTGGATCCAGAACTGGCTTGGTCCACAAAAGGCAAAGTGTGGTTGTAGACGGGTCATATTCTGCATGGAGGTCGGTGATCAGTGGAGTGCCTCAGGGATCTGTTCTGGGCCCTATTCTTTGTGATTTTTATAAATGATCTGGATGAGGAAGTGGAGGGATGGGTTAGTAAATTTGCTGATAACACAAAGGTTGGGGGTGTTGTGGATAGTGTGGAGCACTGTCAAAGGTCACAGCGGGACATTGGTAGGATGCAAAACTGGGCTGAGAAGTGGCAGATGGAGTTCAACCCAGATAAGTGTGAGGTTGTTCATTTTGGTAGGTCAAATATGATGGCAGAATGTAGCATTAATGGCAAGACTCTTGGCTGTATGGAGGATCAGAGGGATCTTTGGGTCCAAGTCCATAGTTAACTCAAAACTGCTGCACAGGTTGACTCTGTGGTTAAGAAGGCATACGGTGCATTAGCCTTCATCAATTGTGGGATTCAGTTTAGGAGCCAAGGGGTAATGTTGCAGCTATATAGAACTCTGGTCAGACCCCTCTTGGAGTACTGTGCTCAGTTCTGGTCGCCTCACTACAGGAAGGATTTGGAAACTACAGAAAGGGTGCAGAGGAGATTTACAAGGATGTTGCCTGGATTGGGAAACATGCCTTATGAGAATAGGTTGAGTGAACTCAGCCTTTTGTCTTTGGAGTGACGGAGGATGAGAGGTGACCTGATAGAGGTGTGTAAGACAATGAGAGGCATTGATTGTGTGGATACTCAAAGCCGTTTTCCCAAGGCTGAAATGGCTATCACAGGAGGGCACAGCTTTAAGGTACAGAGGAGATGTCAGGGGTAAGTTTTGTTTTATATACACAGAGAGTGGTGAGTGCGTGGAATAGGCTGCCAGTGGCAGAAACGATAGGGTCTTTTAAGAGACTCCTGGATAGGTACATGGAACTTAGAAAAATAGGGGGCTAACGCTAGGTAATTTTTAAGGTAAGGACATGTTCAGCACAGCTGAAGGCCTGTATTGTGCTGTAGGTTTTCTATGTTTCTAAAGCTTGTATGTGCCTGTGAGAATAAAAGGAAAGGATATCAGGTTTAGGGAACTTTGGTTTTTGAGAGATATTGAGGCCCTCGTTAAGAAAAAAAATGGAGGTGCATAGAAGGTAGGAACAAATGAGGTACTTGTGGAGTACAAAAAATATAGGAGAACACTTAAGATTGAAATCAGGAGGGCTAAAAGGAGGCATGAGGTTGCTCTGGCAGACACAGTGAAGGAGAATATTATGGGCTTCTACAGATATGTTAAGAGCAAACAGATTGCAAGGGACAGAATTGGTCCTCTAGAAGATCAGAATGGTAATCTATGTGTGGAGCCAAAAAAGATGGGGGATATCTTAAATAGTATTTTTGCACCTGTGTTTTTTGCATTTACTCGGGAGATAGATACAGAGTCTATAGAAGTCAGGCAAAGCAGCAGTGAGATGATGGGCCTCATACAGATTACGTAGGTGGAGGTGTTTGCTATCTTGAGACAAATTTGGGTGGACAAATCCCTAGGGCCTAACAAGGTGTTCCTTTGGACCCTGTGGGATTCAAGTGCAGAAAATGTAAGGGCACTAGCAGAGATATTTAAATCATCCTTAGCAACAGGTGAGGTACTGGAGGATTGGAGGATAGCTAATATTGTTCTGCTATTTATGAAAGTCTCTAAGAATAAACCTGGAAATTATAGGACAATGAGCCTGACATCACTAGTGAGAAAATTATTGGAAGGTAGTCTAAGGGACTGGATACATGAGTCTTTGGATAGACAGGGAATGATTAGGCATGGCTTTGTGCATGGTATGTTGTATCTAACCAGTCTTATAGAGTTTTCCAAGGAAGTTACGAGGAAAGTTGATGAAGGCAAGGCTATGGATGCTGTCTACCTGGACTGCATTTAACAAGGTCCCACATGGGAGAATGGTCAAGAAAGTTCAGTTGCTTGGCATTCAAAATGAGATAGTAAATTCAATTAGACATTTGCTTTGTGGGAGAAGCCAGAGAGTGGTAGTAGGGGGCTGCCTCTCTGACTGGAAGCCTGTGACTAGTGGAGTGCAGCAGGGGCCAGTGCTGGGGCTGTTGTTGTTTGTGATCTATATCTACAATCTGGATGATAATGATCAGCAAGTTTGTGGATGACATCCAAGATTGAGGATGTTGTAGACAGTGAGGAAGACTATCAAAGTTTGCAGTGGGATTTGACCCAGCTTGAAAAATGGCAGAAGGAATTTAATGCAGACAAGTGTGAGGTGTTGCACTTTGAGAGGACCAACCAGGGTAGGTCTCACACAGTGAGCAGTAGGACTTAGAGGAATGTGGTAGAACAAAGGGATCTGGGAATACAGGTCCATAACTCATTGAAAGTGATATCAGAGATAGATAGGATTGTGAAGAAAGCTTATGGCACATTGGCCGTCTTAAGTATTGAGCAGAGGAGTTGGAATGTTATGTTGTAATTGTGAGGCCTAATTTGGAGCATTGTGTGCAGTTTTGGTCTCTTATTCAAGTAAGAGATAAATAAGACTGAAAGAGTACACAAAAAGTTTACTAGGATGTTGCTGGGATTAGAGGACCTGAGTTATAAGGGAAGGTTGAACCGGTTAGAACTTTATTCCATAGAACATAAAAGATTGAGGGGAGATTTGATAAAGGTATACAAAATTATGAGGGGTATAAATAGGGTAAATGCAAGCAAGTTTTTTCCACTGAGTTTGAGTGAGATTACAACTGGAGATCATGGGTTAAGGGTGAAAGGTGAAATGTTTAAGGGGAACAAGAGGGGAAACTTTTTCACTCCGAGGATCGTGAGAGTGTGGAATAAGCTGCCAGTACAAGTAGTGGATGTGATTTTGATTTCAAAATTTAAAAGAAGTTTGGATAGTACATGGATTGAGGGCTATGGTCTGGGTGCAGGTCAATGGGACTAGGCAGTTTAAATGGTTTGGCATAGACTAGATGAGCTGAAGGGCTTGTTTCTGTGCTGTATTTTTCTATAACTCTATATTCTCCATCTCTTAAGGGCTAGTCCAGCAAGTATCTAAGAGGTATTTTTATTTGCTTTATTTTATTTTACCTGGTCACCATGGTAGTGTAGCGGTTAGTGCAATGCTATTGCATTTTAGGTGTTGGAGTTCAGAGTTCAGTCCCAATGTCCTCTGAAAGGAGGTTGTACGTCCTCCCCATGCATTTCCTCCGGGTGCTCTATTTCCACCCCCCCCCCCCCCCCAATACAGTCCAAAGACATACTGGTTAGTAGGTTAATAGGTCATTGCAAATTGTCTGGACAGCCTCCCTTCAACCCGCTTTGTCAAGGCCTAGGGCAGGGACAGATGCAAACTGGACCAGGGACAGGTGCGAGCAGCTGTCAAGGAAGTGCGCACCACCAGGATGATGGGAATAGAGCAGCAAATTTGGACAAGGTGGGAGGGTTGCGCTGAAGTGGATGATCTCCTGGTCCAACATCAGGCAGGCAGAACCCTAACGCATCAAACTCATGATCCAGGCTGTATTCAGCACCCTGCCTCATCCTACAAACCTTTTTGTTTGGGGCAAAACCGAGGCACCATCATGACTGAGGGACCCTGGAACACTTCCCCAGCAGCTGCTGATAAGCCCTGGAAGAAGGCTGCTACTGCTGGTGTCATTATCAGGTGCTGAAGGCAGAGGCAGAAAATATCTCCTCAGCCATTAACAACAGTCAGCACCTCCACCAACTCAGTAGGCTTTTGTCAAAGCTGGAGACTAACCACAGCCTCAACTCAGATCACCAACAGGCTTGCTCACCATGGTGTCTGACTGGCAACTGAAAATTGATCTTGGCAAGCAATTAAAGTTCCCCGACTTCATCGCATCAACATCCTTGAGGCCGGACACGGTCATTCTGTCATAATCCATAAGCAGGTGATCATGGTAGTACTGACAGCGCCTTGGGATGACCAGATTGTGGAGGTGTTCGAGGGCAAGAAGGCCAAATACTAGGAGCTAGTAGAGCAGTGCCAGAGACAAGGGTGGAAGGCAGGTTGTGAGCCTTCAGCAGTCAGGTGTAGAGGTTTTGCTGGATGCTTGCTCTGCAGAAGCTACTATCTACTTGGCATTATTGGGCAGCAAAGAGAAGAGCCGTCAGGGCCGTGACAGAGGCTGTTGAGCATGCCTCCAGCTGACAATGCATAAATAGATGTGAACCATGGACCAAGGCTGCTGGGACACAAGCTAGAGCCTGATCAACCCTGGCTGAGTCACCTGGCCAAGGCTGTCTGATGTTGAAAGACCTGAAACATAGAACATAGAACAGTACAGCACAGTACGGGCCCTTCAGCCCACAATGTTGTGCCGACCCTCAAACCCTGCCTCCTATATAAGCCCCCACCTTAAATTCCTCCATATACCTGTCTAGTAGTCTCTTAAACTTCACTAGTGTATCTTCCTCTACCACTGACTCAGACAGTGCATTCCATGCACCAACCACTCTCTGAGTAAAAAACCTTCCTCTAATATCCCCCTTGAACTTCCTACCCCTTACCTTAAAGCCATGTCCTCTTGTATTGAGCAGTGGTGCCCTGGGGAAGAGGCGCTGGCTATCCACTCTATCTATTCCTCTTATTATCTTGTACACCTCTATCATGTCTCCTCTCATCCTCCTTCTCTCCAAATAGTAAAACCCTAGCTCCCTTAATCTCTGATCATAATGCACACTCTCTAAACCAGGCAGCATCCTGGTAAATCTCCTCCGTACCCTTTCCAATGCTTCCACATTCTTCCTATAGTGAGGCAACCAGAACTGGACACAGTACTCCAAGTGAGGCCTAACCAGAGTTTTATAGAGCTGCATCTTTACATCGCGACTCTTAAACTCTATCCCTCGACTTATGAAAGCTAACACCCCATAAGCTTTCTTAACTACCCTATCCACCTGTGAGGCAACTTTCAGGGATCTGTGGATGTGTACCCCCAGATCCCTCTGCTCCTCCACACTACCAAGTATCCTGCCATTTACTTTGTACTCTGCCTTGGAGTTTGTCCTTCCAAAGTGTACCACCTCACACTTCTCCGGGTTGAACTCCATCTGCCACTTCTCAGCCCACTTCTGCATCCTATCAATGTCTCTCTGCAATCTTTGACAATCCTCTACACTATCTACAACACCACCAACCTTTGTGTTGTCTGCAAACTTGCCAACCCACCCTTCTACCCCCACATCCAGGTCGCTAATAAAAATCACGAAAAGTAGGGGTCCCAGAACAGATCCTTGTGGGACACCACTAGTCACAATCCTCCAATCTGAATGTACTCCCTCCACCAAGACCCTCTGCCTTCTGCAGGCAAGCCAATTCTGTATCCACCTGGCCAAACTTCCCTGGATCCCATGCCTTCTGACTTTCTGAATAAGCCTACTGTGTGGAACCTTGTCAAATGCCTTACTAAAATCCATATAGATCACATGCACTGCACTACCCTCATCTATATGCCTGGTCACCTCCTCAAAGAACTCTTATCAGGCTTGTTAGACACGATCTGCCCTTCACAAAGCCATGCTGACTGTCCCTGATCAGACCATGATTCTCTAAATGTCCAATGACGCCAGGTTACGTCACTGATGATGTGTCCCAATGTATCCTAGGATATATCTCTGCATCATTGTCCCGTGATTAGGCTAGGGTTACATTGGTGTTTGCTGATGGTACTGTAAGGGTCGATTCCATGCTTTATCTCAAAATAAAAAAAACGTTTCCAAGGGATTTTAATAAAGATAAAGATAATAAATATACTTTGAATCTTTGAGATAAAAGTATCTGAGAGTCCAAACTATTCAAATTCTATTTTCCTTCTTGGCTGAAAAATGATTCTGGGAAAAAGTGACACTTGAGTAAATTACTTGCTAACTTGAAGAGTTCATTTAAAATTATAAATATTTCAGTCAGGCTTTTATGTTATTTCAACTGAGATCATAAACTGCACAAGATATTATCACTTGGTTGTATGAGAAGAGGACCAAGAATTAGGATAGCATGACAGAACCTGCATCAAAAAAAAATTGAATCTATTAATTCTTCATGGAAGTGTGTTTTGCACTGCTCACATTAAATACCTGTTCACTCAATCATAATGCATTGTTTTGTCCTGCAGAAAGAGATATGTTCAGGCAGGAGAGTGCAGAGTGTAGGGTAGTGCTGAAAGTAGATATGCCTATAGAAAATAATCGAGGAGCATGAGGGATGATTAATGGAAACAAATTGCAAAGTCTGTGAAGTGTGGAAGAAGTTGGAAAGAACTTTTGATATATTATCTAAAGAACAGGATAGCCGTGAACAGCATAATAGTGATGTACTTTCCTGTACTGCATTGTTAGAATCAACATCCTAATTCTAATTGTCTGTCAACTTGCATTCAAAAGCCTCAACTTTATAAATTAAAAGTACAAAATTACGCTGCTTATTTGGATTCTCAAGAATAATCTGTCCCTTCGAAGAAAACAGAATGCTGGTTCTCTCAAAAGAAAACACTTGGCTGAAAAAGAGAAAATACAGAATTTGGTGCAAATATTTTGCTGAGTTGCCAATGAAATGTATACTCATTCATCACTTTATTACAAGGTGCCTCTTATACCCAATAATATGGACAATGAGCGTATGTTTGTGGTCTTCTGTTGTAGCCCATCCATTTCAAGGTTCAATGTGGTGTGCATTCAGAGATGTTCTGTACACCACTGCTGTTATAGGTGGTTAATTGAGTTATTGTCACATTTCTGTTAGCTTGAACCATTCTGGCCATTCTCCACTGACCTCTCTCATTAACCATTAACAAGGCGTTTTCAGCCACAGAAATACCACTCACTGCATGTTTTTTTATTGTTTCTTGCACCATACTGTGTAAACTCTAGAGACTGTTGTGCATGAAAATCTTAGGAGATCAGCAGTTTCTGAGATACTCTAACCACCCCATGTGGCATCAATAATCATTCCACAGTCAAAGTCATGGTCACATATGTTCCCCATTTTTATGTTTTATCCGGACAACAACTAAACCTCTTGATTATGCTTTTATGCATTGAGTTGCTGCCACATGCATAGGAGTCAAAGAATACCACAGGACAACCACTGCCTTGCCTACATCAACTTTCCTGGTAACTTCCTCGAAAACATCTATTACATTGATTAGGCATGATCTACCACACCCAAAGCCATGTTGACTATCTCCATTCAACCTCTGTTAATTGAAGTACATATATATCTGGTCCCTTAGAATACCTTACAATAACCTTTCCACTACTGATGTCAGGTTCACTGGCCAATAATTTCCAAGCTTATTCTTAGAGCCTTTCTTAGACAACAGAATATCATTAGCGATCCTCCAGTCCTGTGGCAACTCACACATGGCTCAGTATGTTTTAATTATCTTTGCTGTCGTCCCTGCAATTTCTGCACGAGTCTGCCATGGGGTCTGAGCAAACACCTTGTCTAAATTAGCTGATTAGCTATTTTGCATTAACAAGCAAGTGCACATGTGTATCTAATAAAGTGGTCACTGAGTGCACAATATTGCACAAGAATACTTTATACATATGGAATTACATTCCTAGTATCTTTGGACAACTAATGTGTCTCCTGCAGAAATCATGAAATTGGTTGAAAATGCGTTTGGAAAGGTGTTAGGGTGGTTTGTACTCAGGAAAATGTTCAAAGTAATTTAATTTTCAAAGGATATACATGTCATTATAATACCCTGAGATTCATTTTCATGTGGGCAATCACAGTTAACACAAGAAACACAATAGAATTAATGAAATGCCACACTCAACAGGAGGATAACAACCAAAGTGCAAAAAAACAATCTGAAATGATACAAAAAGAGAGGAAAATAATAATAATAATGATCTGTGCAGACAAGATGTTGGCAAGGAAGTGTTGAAAACATGGCTCAGAGTTGGAGACCTCTTCCCAGAAACCTTGTGGGTATCTTGTGGTAATATAGGACCAGATGGCTAACACAAAAAATATCAAAAGTATATAATAAAAGACCAACAAATTGAAGACAATAAATGCAGCAGGTGCCAAGAGAAACCAGAAACAATCTAACACATTAGAGGATCCTGCAGCAGTTTAGTTCAATCTGATTACTTACACAAACACAGTCAAGTCACAAACATCATTCACCAAAATCTTGCTTTAAAATACACAGTCAAGAGACACCATACCTTACTATGAATACAAGCCTGATCCAGTTTTAGTCAGAGTCCTACAAATTATATTACAACCTATTCATTATTAGATCAGATAATATATGATAACCATCCAGGTATGATATTATAGGATAAACAAGTAACAACTTAATTTTTATATATATATATAAACCATTCCTAACACACACAACATACAGAATAAGTGAAAAACACCAAAAAAAAAATCTGAGTTAAAAGAGGAAGTTGGAAGACTATGGAACATGAACAAGGTATACATTGTCCCAATGATAATATCAACAACTGGTATTATCCCAAAGTCACTACACATAGCATTAAATAATTAGGCCTATGCAGCAATATTTATGTAAACCTTCAGAAAGCCACAATACTAAACATTACTAGAAAAGTCCAAAAGTTCCTAGCTATTGAGAAATGAGTGTGCTTGTCTATGCCAAGTTGGCTATTATATTTAATGAGCATTAAATATCGAGAAACTGAGATGAAGAGTCCTTCAAAGTGCATCTATGGGTTGTGGGAACAGTCAGTGATGGAGCAAGTGAAGTTATCCCCTCTGGTTCAAGAATTTGATAGTTGGGGAATAATAACTGTTCCTGAAACTGGTGGTGCAGGTCCTGAGGCTCCTGTACCTTCTTCCTGATGGCAGCAGCGAGAAGAGAGAAAGACCTGGATGGTGAGGGTCCTTGATGATGATTGCTGCTTTCCTGTGACAGTGCTCCATGTAGATGTGGTCAGTGATGGGGAGGGCTTTAGCTGTGATGGACTGAGCCATGTCCATTACTTTTTATAAGCTTTTCCAAACCAGGCTGTAATGGATATGGCCCAGACAATATACTCTCCACTACACTATGAAAGTTTATTGAAGTTTTATATATAATAAGACCATTAGATACAGGAACAGAATTAGACCATTTGGCCCATTGTGTCTGCTTTGCCATTTCATCGTGGCTGATCCATATTTTCTCTCAGCCCCAATCTCCTGTCTTTCCCCCATATCGCTTCATGCTCTGACCAATCAAGAATCTATCAACCTGTCTTAAATATATATATATAAAAAGACTTGGCCTCCACAGTTGCCTGTGGCAGCAAGGTCCACAGATTCACCACTCTGGCTAAAAAAATTACTCCTCTGTTCTAAAAGGATACCCCTCTATTCTGAGCCTGTGTCCTCTGGCCTTAGACTCTCCCACCACAGGAAACATCCTCTCCATATCCACTCTATCAAGACATCTCACCATTTGATAGGTTCTGCTGTATCTTCACAAATTTCTAAGAAAGTAGAGGCGCTGCCTGCTTTCTTTGGGCTTTACTGGGACTTAATTGCCAATTTACTTTATGACCACAATCAAGGAGGGAGAGGGGGAGTGCGAGCGGCTCTCTAGGTTTGAAAGAGAGATGGACTTAACCATGAGTTGGATAAATGCCAGGATGGAAGCAGATGGCACACTCGGGAGCTCAGTGGCCCCTTTTGTGTGCAAGAATTTCCACTCAATCAAGCAGAGTAAATTTCATGTCCACCAAAACAGATCACTATGAAGTATAACACATCATATTCAAATCTGTTTGCATCAGCGATTCATTTTTGATGTCTTAACAGCAATGGAAGTGGACCTGCAAAGCAGTAAGAGAGGGATTATTATGTGTCAGCTGGGGTCCCCCTGCTGATTATCAGTATATCAGTTGCTGGTAACCACTGGATTGGGGGAAGTGTTACTTGGCTTGTGCTGGGGCAATGATTTTGCAGAATACCTATAAAAAGCGGCTACATGAGAGTTCATGATTACAGACAGCACGGGGAGCTGAGGATATGGGATGCTGAGCAAGGACATATCCTGTTCATTCTTTTCCTCTTGCTCCTAAGCTTTACGGGTCGGCTTCCTGCTCTTCCTCTGAAACCAGCTGCTACCTTCAGTTGAACCAGAAGTCCTTTCTCTGATGTGGGCAAAAGAACCTCATTTTTAGAAGACTCATGGCATTTTTATTGCATCTTAGTACTTGTGTCTCATTTTACCAGTATTTGGCTGCGGTGTTAAGACTGCCAGTTGGTGGTAGGTATGTGAAGTAGATGGCAAGACCTTATATCCAGCATCTATTTCTACATACTTTGTGCTGGCCACCAAAAAAAAAAAAACGTGGTCCCTGAGACGCTGAAGCCATTGTGCTTCCCAGAAGTATGGCAGGAATGCAAAGAAATTTCTTTGATGATCCACAACCATCTGCACATTTAATTAGACCTTTTCCAGCTAATGTAAAAGGTCCAGGTTCTAAATAGGAGTCCTACTGAGCACAAGAGTGACCCAATGGGTGTCCAGACTCATGGGAGGCTAGCAAAGTCATCAAGTTCCGCAACCTGTTTCTCTGCAAATTCAGCTGTTGGGTGGGTATCCTTTATGATGCAGCACTGAGCAGCAAATTGGAAGAGATTTGCTGCGTGTCACTTAGGTTCCCCCGGAGAGGAAGTTGAGAATCACCATGTCCTTGACCTCAGGGAGAGACCTTAGGCATGGGATCATGGCTGAATATCATCCTGCAACTTCTTACATATCTCAGTGAGGCAGACTTGGAAAACCTGAGCCTCAGTGGGATTTTTAAAAAATTATTTTAATATATAGCACAGTAACAGGCTCTTCCAACCCAATTAGTCCACGCCCAGTTACACCCATGTGACCAATTAACTTACTAACCCATACTTTGGGAGAATGTTAACATTTCTTACAGACAGCAGCAGGAATGCAGATTATGTATAGAAGTACCTAGCTGAAGACCAAGATGTTGTGGGGACAGAAAATTTCTGTTAAAGTTGTTGACGTTTCACAACATCTTTATTCTGGCGATAGGGAAGGGGGCATGGAAGTCGTCAACCTGTTTGGTAGGAGGGTGGTTTTGGCCAGAACATTGGCAGTATATTGGGGAGAGGGGAGAACTTTGGGGGACAGGCCTAATGTCAGATGGGGTTGGGGCATGAGAGTTGAGGTAGGGTCAAAAGTTCAGAGGTACAGGAGAAACATAGGACATGAACCATGGACTTGGAAGAGTCATGGTGCAGGCTGGAGCTTGGTATATCCACAGTATTCAATGGAGGTGTTGGGGAGGCATCATGATGGAGATGATGGGGAATCCAGATAGATAATGAACTCAGGGGAGTGGGAATGAGATAAGGACCACTGATAGGATGTGGGTGTAGGAAGTGAGAGGGGAGCTCAACAATTAAGCTAAGTTGCCTATGGTCTAGTAACAAGGTTTCTAAATCCCATTTCTTGAACCCCCATGATATCATCCTCCCCTGTAGCTACAGCCTCATCTAACCATCACAGATCTCTACATCCCTCAAATTTGACCTCTCACTAATCATAGCTTCCTTTGCTGCAACAATGGATGACTTAAGTCATCCAGGTCTCTCACTTTATCTACCTTTTCCTCTATTATTTAAAATCCACTATATTTACCAAGTCCTTTTTCCTATTGTCTTCTTTGCTGCAATAAAATTGCTTAACTGCAAAGAAAAATCTATTTTACAGGCTAAAAATCAATTTTACTGATATATTTTGACATATCTGTAGGTGCCTTGAAATAGTTTACCTAGTCAATTTGCTAAAATACTGCATATTCATCATGTTTTAGATTTGACTCTCATCATCCCAAGCCCTGGCCTGCTATTTCACTATCTTCCACATTGCTGCTTTCTTCCGCCACTGATCTCTGCTAGGGCTCTGAACTATCTCCTTTCTTTTTAATTTGCTCCCTCAACTCCCAACCTTTCCACCACCACAACCCTCCTCCATTTCTCTGCACAATTGTAATTCCAGTTCTCTGTATGATCACACCCATTGATACCACAGACTGTTACCTTGCTTCAGCTCCTGGTGTAGCTCCTGCTCCCACAGCTACTTTTTAATGAGTGCAAACCATGTGTAAGTAAAATACAATAATTAGATTTGTCAGCCAAAATGTCGGCAAGATTCATCTCCCCTAACTCCAGCCTTATTTTCTTCTATTGGCCCCTAATGCTTTTCTGACCAAACTCCACCCAACTTGGCCCTCTCCTCCCATTACCAACCATTATTAAATATAGCATTTTTATACTAATAAGTATCCTAGAGTTGATAACCTGTCTAAAATGTCTAAATAGTCTTTTCATCAGTTAGAAATTTAGAAAATATGTACTATAGAACCTAAACAGGCTCTTTAACCTCTTCATACAGGCCTCCTCCAATGTGGTCTATTGAATTTGGTTCCCACAATGTAGTTTCGTCTATGTAGGGGAAACCAAGCATATATTAGAGCACCATTTTGAGTAGCACTCATATCTTGTCAGAGTGGCTATCTTGAGCTTACAGTTGTATGCCATTGCACCTCCCCTTCCCATTTCCACACTGATCTGCCTGTTCTTGGTTACTGCAATGCCACAGTGAGGCCAACTGTAAATTAGAACTGAAGTAGATTTATTATTGTCATGTATACCGAGATAAAGTGAAAAACTTGCCTTGTATACCTTCACATAGATTAGATCATTTCACAGTGCATTGAAGTAGAACAAGGTAAAACAATTACAATGTAGAATTAAGTGTAACAGCTACAGAGAAAGTGCAGTGCAGGTAAACAATAAGGTGAAAGATCACAATGAGATGGATTGTGAGATAAAGAATCCAACTTAATGCATTAGCGAACTATTTAATAGTCTTATAGCAGGGGGCTAGAAGCTGTCCTTCAGCTGGTGGTATGAAATGGCTAACACGAGGGAACATAGTTTTAAAGTGCTTGTAAGTAGATTCAAGGGGGATGTCAGAGACAAGGTTTTTCACGTAGAGAGTGGTGGGTGCGTGGAATGCACTGCCAGTGAAGGTGGTAGAGACGAATTCAATAGGGTTTTTTAAGAGACTCTTAGATAGGTACGTGGAATAGAGGGTTATATGGTAGGGAAATTCTAGGCAGCTTCTAGAGTATGTTACATGGTAGGCACAATATTGTGGGTCGAAGGGCCTGTAATGTGCTGTAGATTTTCTATGTTTCTATGTGCTTTTGAGTTTTTGTATCTTCTGCCCAATGAAAGATGGCAAAGAGAGAATGTCTAGGGTGGGAGGGTTACTTGATTGTGCTGGCTTCTTTATTGAGGCAGCAAAGAGTATAGTCAGAGTATATGGAAGGGAGGCTGGTTTCTGTGAAGTGCTGAGCTGTGTCCACAGTTCCTTGTGTTCACATGCAGAGCATCTGTCTTACCAAGCTGTTGTGTATCCAGATAGGATGCTTTCAATGATGCATTGATAAAAATTGGTAAGGGTTAATGGGGTCATGCCAAATTTTTTTAGCCTGCTAAAGAAGTAGCGGTGTTGGTGAGCTACATTTCATATTCCACCTGAGCAGTCTACAACCCAACTGTATGAAGTGATTTTTCCAAATTCAGGTTGCCCTCTGTACTCTTTTTCCACTCCCACCAGTCTGCCCAGGTTTTCTCTCTGTTTGTTCACACTTTCCACTCTTCTCACATTGTTACCAAGACTTGTTACCCTCCTCATCTGGTTCCATCTGCCCAGTACTCCCATACCTTTCCACCTGACATTCCATTCACTTGGCTCACCTTTCCTATCATCTCCCCACCCCGCAAATAGTTACAACTGCCTATCAACCCTTTGTTATTTAGTTCCACTTACAACCTATCAGCCTCTATCTGTACTCTTACCCTCCCCTGCCCCATCTGGTCCCATCTACCTCATCTTCAATCTCATCCCCCACCCTTTATCTGTTTCCATGATTACCTACAAAATTACATCAACACTCCACCCTCCTGGCTCCATCTGCTCATCATCCACTGTACCCCTCCATCACACACCATCCCCCCACCTCACCCCTAGTTCTACTTTCCAGCCTTTGCCTTGCCCCTTCCTCTCACTTCTACACCATTGTCTGTAGCCATTGTCCCTTGACACTTAGGCCTGACACAGGATCTAGAGCTTTTACTAGTGCCATTGGAAACATTGACCGTCCTTTTGCCTCCACGCATTGTTGCTTGAACATCTGAGCTCTTCCAGCAGTTTGTTTTGTGCTACTTGATCTATTTAGACAATTTCTTTTGTGTATTATCTAATCAATCACAAACATTATCCAAACATCCTGTCTTTTGAGAAATATTTCTGCAAAATTTAAGCCTATTTTGATTCAAAGATAAACCAACTTGAACTCCAGAATATTTAATTTTCCTTCATTATTCATCCTTGGCTGTTTATTTTCATTATTACTTGTGTCTACATTTCATGCAGCTCTGAAATCATCATATTCTGTGGAACATTCAGGCATTGCTGTCTTTGACTTACAGGTTAAACTTTTATGTTTTTAACAATTAATCACCTGCTTCTCTTCTGAAAAGATGCTCAATCACTACAATATAATTTTATATGATACAAACCAGTCAAATTACAATTTAGCAGGACTGGGAGAAATGTCCTTGCAGAGAGCTTTTTCTAGTGCCATTGGAAAGCTTTCAAGGAACCCTGCTGGGGCTTGGGAACCTGACAAAAATTTTGGACAGATAGAATCAAATTTGGATGTGTAATGCTGAGATGAAGTAATGAGTTCGAAAGCAGAGGAAACAGCTGGAATAAAAGAAATGAAAAAAAAATTCTTGGTAACACACACAAAATACTGGATAAATTCAGCAGGTCAGGCAGCATTTATGGAGAGGAATGATCAGTTGACATTTCAGGCTGAAATCCTTCATTAGGACTGGAAAGGAAGAAGCCAGAATAAGAAAATGGCCAAGGAGCCTTGGAAATAAATGAAATGAGACCAGGGTAACACAGTATCATGCCATTACTGAAACATAACAAAAGGGCAAGAATAACCACTTACATTCCTGGTTCAGGGTCTTTTGATGCAATGCTGAAGGAGGGGTGCACAAGTAGAAAAGTGATCTACCCTTTTCAGGATGGCATCCAGTTAGTTAGGCTAAGACATAAGAGTCAGTTGTTGCATAAAGAAGGAAATCTTAACTTCTATCCCAGCAGCATTGTTGTTCAGGCGGAATATAGAAAATACAGTTTTATCCAGATTGGATCAGAGGTGCCATGAGTGGAAATAGGATACAAGTAGGCACAAATCACTTGCGAGCTTTCTTCTTACTTCTGCTAACATTGTCATTAGGAATGGCCATATAAATTAAGAAAAAAGGACAGCTCAATGGAGGATAATTAAGACATGAACAATAGTAAGTATATTGCATACAAATCTGTTTGCTCAAAATATATATTTGTTAGGATCAAACATAATTTTATGCAAATGTTAGAGAACTTTGAAGATATTCTCAAGATGCCTTTATGTAAATGAATTCACAAAAGGATTTCACTGCTAATATTGGCAACACATGAGAAATGTAACCAATTTGAATTCAGGAGAGCTGCATTTGGCTAGAGGGTGTTGTAGATCTGATACCAGTCACTATAGCTAGCCTGACATCATTACATGTTTTACTGTTTATGCTTTGGACCACTGGGGACACGAGAACATAGGAAATAGAAGTAGGAGGAGGGTAAATGGGTCTCAGAGGCTGCTCCATCTTTCAATAAGATTATGCCTGATCTGATTCTTGCACTCAATTTCATTTTAATGCCTGATCTCCATAAACTTCAACTCTCTGTATAACAAAAGAATACATTAATTTTACGGAGTGTAGAATTAAATTTCATGTTTTGAACAGTTTTAAATTCTAGCTCAAGTACATTAAGGTCAAAGTAGCATAAAATGAAATCTGATACCACGGCCAAAAAGATCATCAACACTATCAGGGACATGGAGAACACCCATGGTGGAACACATTAACAACTATTTTGGTTGTGAGTCTGCTGCCGAAAATTCAACTGTACCCTCAGATGCTACTAGTTGTGTATTCCAATGTGGGTAAACTATAAGCTGCACCATTGTAAACCAAGACAAGGAAATTAGTCCAGTACCAAACTGGGTTGAAGGTGGGGAGTATGACGGGAGAGAAGGTTGGCAGGTAGTGGTTGAGCCATCGTCTGGTATGCTGGTGAAGATGCTACTCTGGATGATCAGGGCCTGGGGTAGGAAGATATCATAGGGTTACAGAGTATATAGGATTGAGTTGGGAGAATCAATGTGTTTGAGGGTGTCCCTTCGGAGATTTAGAGCATGGGGGTAGCATATCAGAATTCAAGATTTTAAAGGTTGGGTATGCATTTGGGTTTACTTAGGGTTTGAGAGTTGGTTGCCAATAGGATATGAGCCTGTGATGAGAAAAGACACAGTGAAGTGATGGAGATAAAAATGTGGAGAACAGGTAAATAAGACGTACTTAACTCAAATTTCCAGGGCCAGGTTGTGTTATTTATAAATATCTGCTTTGATCATGCTGTTCCACTGGTAATAATACTAGTGAATTATTTTAGTAACAATAGTTCCCAATGCCAGAGGTGAGTGATTTCCTGAAGCAGGTGCTGGTCATCGTTAGATATGACACAATTTAAACTGGAAATCTATCTAATCACATTCTCAACTAGTAAAACAATTTTGAATATGCTTATGTGTATTGCTCTGGATTTCCAGCATTTGCAGTATCTCATGTCTTTCAGTATGTTTAATTTTGATAGAAACGGAACTACACAATCTGAAATTTGTAGGCAAATGGCTTACAATTCATTCAGATGTGTTTTTCATATCATTTTACTCAAACAATAATAAAACACCAAGTAAAATTAATGCTGATATTTTATAAATACATTTTAAAATTCAGTTTGTGTTTCAGATATGGTTTAGTCTTATTGTTCCATCCAAAAGGATAATGTTAGTGAAATAAACATTTTATTTTACATGCGGTGCTTTCAGATGATTCTGAATGAAGCTTTAGAGTACCGTCCAATTTCAATATTCATATCCATCGAGTAGAATCTTAGCTGTACAATAGAGAAACAGAGCTTTTGGCCTAAATTGTCTATGCTGGCCACTATATCTAAATTAGTCCCATTTACCAGCATTTGGTCTGTAGCCTTATATGCTTTGATGATTCAAATGTTTGCCGAGATGCTTTATAACTCTTATGAGAGTACCTGTCTCCACCATCTTCTCAGACACTGTGTTCCAGATTCCAACCACTCTGTGTGTGAAAATCCTCTCTCAGATCCCCTCTAAACCGCCTACCTCTCATCTTAAATCTACACCGTGTTGTTTTAGTTATTGCATTGACAGAAAATCATCCTTATGTATTAACCTCTTAATTTGGTATGCCTTAAATAGATAATCTCTCAGCCTCTTCTGCCTCAAGGAAAACAAAGCCAGCTTATCTCATCTTCCCTTGTAATCAAAATGCTCCAATCCAGGTAACATCCTTGTGAATCTCCTCTGCACCCTTTCGAAAACAATCACATCCTTCCTATACATTTTTAAAAATAATTGTGCTCAGTACTTATTGCTTTGCAGTCCATGAGGCATAGTCTGTAGTTATTTTAAACTTGACAACTTGTAGGATTTTAAAATTAAACATCTGAAATTATGAGTAAAGGCAACAACTCTACTGTTTCTCCAGCAGGACAATCTGTTCAGTTATACTGCAAGTGAAAGCTTCAGGAGCATAGTTGCCATTTCTGTTGGTGTGGAATAATAGCTACAAAATACAGCTGCCATTTCATATACTCTGGAGGAGCAGATTTGGTAATGAAAAGTAGGTCTAGGACACAACATTATTCCTTCTCACCTTGTGAAGGCATATTAAATTGTTTTCAATGTGGACTATCATCCATTTCCCAAGTAATTAAAGGGTCTCTGGTACTATGTGAAAAACAGATTATGGAAACAACCAATCCAAATAATATTAATTTCCTCTCATGTTCAAATGATGATTTTTTTTATGTCATCCATGCTGGAAATAAAATAATAAAATAGCTATCAACAAATGTTAAACTGTGATTTGGAAGTTCCTCACCTTTATCAGAAATGTTTGTATATTCTTAGCACTAGAAAGAGAGTATTTTATAAATTAGCTTTATATTAAGCACAAGAACAAGGACTAATTTAAGGGTATACTAGAAAGCCACTCAAGGACATAAATTTTCTTCATTTGAAGCCACTCCATAGTTGCTCAGGCAGTATGCTTTGGGTCATTGTCCTGCTGAAAGATGAACTTCCTCCCCAGTTTAAACTTTCTGGCAGAGGCTTAACAGGTTATTATTCAGAATCTCTCTGTATTTAGTAGCATTCATCTTCCCATGAATCCTGACCAGATTTCCAGTCCTCGCTGCTGAAAAGCATCCCTAGAGTATGATGCTACCTCCACCATACTTTACAGTAGGGTGGCATAACCTGGCTGATGCACAGTGTTAGATTTATGCCACACATCTTGTTTAAAAAAAAAAGCAGGTCCTTGCAATAACACTTTGCGAAATGTCACTTAGAAGATACCGTAAAAATATGGAAGAAGGTCTTGTAGTCAGATGGGACTAAAGTGGAACCTCAACACTCATCAGTACATATAGGGCAAATCTAATACTGTGCATCAGCCAGGTTACAGCATCCCTACTGTAAAATATGCTGAAAAGAACATCATGCTATGGGGATACTTTTCAACAACAGGGACTAGAAATCTGATCAGGATTAATGGGAAGATAAATGCCGCTAAATACAGAGAGATCCTGGATAAAAACCTGCCAGGAGGACAACGACCCAAAGCACACTGCCAGATCAGCGTGGAGTGACTACAACTGAAGAAAATTGATGTCCTTGCATGCCCTAGTCAGAGACCTATCCATAGCTGAATCGAACATCTCTGGCAAAACCTCTTCATTGCCGCTGCCCAACTAACCTGGCATAGCTTGAGCAATTTTGCAAGGAGAAGTAGGCAAATCTTGCTCCATCACTTTGTGCAAAGCTCCAGAGACTTATGCAAAAAGACTACTGGCTCTAATAGCTGCACGAGGTGCTTCCAAGAAGTACTGAGCAAAAAGGGATGAATACTTTTGAACTGTTGACATTTCAGGTTTTGAATTTTTAGTTTTTCATGCTTTACAATTTTCCCTGTTTTTTGGGGGGGGGGGCTCTACTGTGAAAAAAGGAGCATGTGATTCACAAATAAAAATTCTCAGGTAAATTAATCAAAATACCTACCTGTAGTACTCATATATGTGAACAAAGGGTTGGGGACTGAATACTTTTTCAAGGCACTGTACTTTGCATTTATCTTATCTTACATACACCAAAGCCATCAACAGATTAGTTATTTAAGATCAGCTCCTGTTGATATGTTCAGAATTATCCTGCAACTATACAAGTGATCACTGTAACTGTTTATTTTCTAGGTATTATTGTTTGGAGAAATATTGTTTTGATGAGGACTCGTCTCCAATCTTCAAATCACAGGGCAGTTTGCATTCTGCAAGCAATATATGGCTTTTATATTCAAAAGATAACAAGGAAGCAACACCTAAATTAATACTCAGAAATACTGCAATATTTAAACCTGTTTCATCTTAATAGCTTTTTAAGAAAATTAAATCCACAAACCAGGCTGCACAATTTTCAGAACTGAGCTCTCAGAGAAGCAGAAAATTCAATACTTCTACTGCTGAGCAAATGTTTGGTCCAACAGGTAAGTTTTAAGGATCAATATAGAAAGGAGGAACTACTGAGTCGATTTAAGTTGGATTTTCAATGCTTAGAACCCAGGCAACTAAAGGCATGGTTCAAATGGTGAGCAATTTTTAAAAGGTTGCAAAAAGTTTATATTTGAAAGAGCAGAATTTGGAAATCTAAAGCAAGAGGGCATAGATCTGTGGTAAGATTTAAAAGGGACATAAGGGGTAATATTTTCCACACAGAAAGCATTGGCTATATAGAATGAGCTGCCATAGGAAGATGGGTACATTTGCAATGTTTAAAATACATTTAGATAGTTATAGACAGATAGGAAAGTTCTAGAGGGATATGGACCACAGGAAGGAAAATAGAACTAGCTCAGATTGACATCTTGATCAGCATGGACAATTTGGGTTCAAATGCCTATTTCTGCAAGTCTGTATATAATCTCAAACATAGGCATTTTTTATAGATGAAGAAAAATTATCAACATGACTTTAGGAACACAAAGATTTTGGTAGACCATGGCTTTAAGGAAGATGCCATGATGAAAACCATGAATTGCCATGAGGGCCTTGGTGTTTTTGAAAATATTGTACTTTGAAATCAATGCAGCAGTGAGCACAGGTGTGATGGGTGACAGAGACTAGGATGAATAGTGGAGCTTTGAATGGGATCAACGTTGAGAAATGTTCAAGTTAGAAGGTCACCCAGGGAAGATTTGACTGAATGATTTGAGGTAGTGTCATAGATGTTACAGTGGTGAACTCAGGTAGACTAGGTGATGGAATGAAGGTATGATTAGAAGTTTAAGTCAGGTCAAATCTGCATGGTCAGGGTTTTTGGTGTTGCTTACTCACTTGTGACCCCTGCTGGAAAGTGACTCTTGTGGATTTTGGTGAATGCTATGAGGTCTTCCACTGGTGAGGAGGTTACCCAGTACTCATCCTGTAGACTTGTAAATAAAGAACAGTCACTTGTGCACATTACCAAACATGGAGTGAAACCCAATGGATTTCCATTTTAATAGAGAGGAATACAAAGAAACATAGTTAATCGAATTATATGCATAGATGTGGTTAGTGATCTCACGTGAGAATTCAAATGCGAAAGGTGATTGGTTAAATCTAATACGCTTTGTCTTACTGAGCTAACCTGTACCAGGATACTGATTGGAGTTATAGATGAAAGAAAAACTGGTAATAGTTTTCAATCTTGATGACTGTACATTGATTCTATTGGAACTTCTCCGTATGGAGAGGACTGAGGAAATGGTTATGAGTGATTTTACAGCCCATATCGCGTTTCAATGCAACAGTACATTGTGTGTGTGTGTGTGTGTGTGTGTGTGTGTGTGTGTGTGTGTGTGTGTGTGTGTGTGTGTGTGTGTGTGTGTGTGTGTGTGTGTGTGTGTGTGTGTGTGTGTGTGTGTGTGAGAGTGAACTGGTCAAACCTTATAGATGTTCAGTCCCTTTCAAAGTCAAAAGAATAAATTAGGGGAACAAAAAAAATCAGTGAACGTCGCGATATGCAGCCTTTCATTTCTTAATCACAGAAAGGCGAGCTGGTTTAAGAGCTGGCCATATTTTCAGCAAAATGGCAAACAAAAAAAAGGAAGAAATGAAGCGGCTCCGATTTTCAGCCATTAAACCAAGGGAGGGAGAAAGAGGAGCGGATAGTGACAACGAGACCAGCCTGTCACTGGATGTTAATGGATACGAGAGCGCCTTAGCCCCAACAGGAGATGAATGATTTGGCGATGAAATACTGTCTCATGGGGTCAACGGTAGATATAATCTGCCCACACTATCACACCAAATCCAGGTCGATGAAAAAAAGAGCAAAACTGTACATCATAACTAAAATCAAGCGATCGAGCTGAACACATACAGACATATTTATAGTTTTTGATTTAAATGAACGTCAGGGCGATGTATGGACCGTGACTTACCGTGCTAGGCTAACAGTGACAGCGGGAGAGAAAGCCGATGGATCCAGACACTTAAAGTACGAGGGTCGGTTCCAAAGGAGGAAAGTAATCCGGCGTGATTAAAACACGGCGACCAAGTAGAGATAGCTGAGTCACCAACAGCTCAATCTTTTAACATTCTCGCTGCGTTAGCGTCTGCATCTGCAGCACCAAAATGCTCCCAAAATAGCGCACCCTCCAAATTGCTTGCTAGTGACGACTAGAGAAATCCGAGAAGGTCTTTAATATATACATCGTGCCTCGAAGCGATAGGGTCCTTCAGACTTACGGCGAGCCGATACCTATCATTAAAGAAACAGGGGTAAATGCTGGCGTAAAAGCGTGCAAATACCTAAATACGAATGATATGCCAGCATCCTTAAAGTGGCATGCGTTTTTTTAAAATAAACCCATCTAGTGGCTCACGCAGTGTATCTCGAGAGAGATTTGAAGATACGTTTTTGTTTTTTTTTAAGACATTAATAACTTTGGATGATTATTTTATTGATGAGTGGTTAATGTCTGCA
The DNA here is from genome assembly GCF_030028105.1 of Mobula birostris. Lineage (NCBI taxonomy): Eukaryota > Metazoa > Chordata > Chondrichthyes > Myliobatiformes > Myliobatidae > Mobula > Mobula birostris. The sequence goes on along the minus strand of NC_092379.1, from coordinate 121,285,357 downwards.
AAGTATTTTGACCATCGCAACAAACCACTGGTTTAGTTTTCAATTGTGCTGCCTAGAATGCTTAACGATAATCTTCGCCATAAACAGCTTTTTTTGTTAGATGTATAAACAGCTTTATCACTAGGAGGGTCCCTTTAAATAACTAAAGCCCATGCGATCAAATCCTCAATGTATACCTTACAAACATTTTCTGGATAAGTCCTGTAATATTTCAAGCATCAATGAATTTGTACCCACACCGCAGAATGAAACTGCAAATGAAGAAGAGAACTGAATAAAAGTCCCAATAAGAGTGATCAATATGAGGCTATCAGGCGGGAACTTGGAAGCTTAAATTGGGAACATATGTTCTCAGGGAAATGTATGGAAGAAACATGGCAAATGTTCAGGAATATTTGCGTGGAGTTCTGCATAGGTACGTTCCAATGAGACAGGGGAAGGATGGTAGGGTACAGGAGCGGTGGTGTACAAAGGCTGTTGTAAATCTAGTCAAGAAGAAAAGAAGAGCTTATGAAAGGTTCAAAAAACTAGGTAATGATAGAGATCCAGAAGATTATAAGGTTAGCAGGAAGGACCTTAAGAATGAAATTAGGAGAGCCAGAAGGGACCATAAGAAGGCCTTGGTGGACAGGATTAAAGAAAACCCCATGGCAATCTACAAATATGTGAAGAGCAAGAGGATAAGATCTGAGACAGTGTCAATCAATTGTGACAGTGGAAAAGTGTATGGAACCAGAGGAGATAGCAGAGATATTAATGAGTACTTTGCTTCAGTATTCACTACAGAAAAGGATCTTGGCAATTGTAGGGATGACTTACAGCGGACTGAAAAGCTTAAACATGTAGATATTAAGAAAGAGGATGTGCTGGAGCTTTTGGAAAGCATCAAGTTGAATAAGTCACCAGGACCGGACAGGATATACCCCAGGCTACTGTGGGAGGCAAGGGTGAAGATTGCTGAGCCTCTGGTGATGATCTTTGCATCTTCATAAGGACAGGAGAGGTTCTGGAGGATTGGAGGGTTGCAGATGTTGCTCCCTTATTCAAGAAAGGGAGTAGAGATAGCCCAGGAAATTATAGACCAGTAAGTCTTACTTCAGTGGTTGGTAAGTTGAACACTTGGAGAGGTATAATATGATTAGGAATAGTCAGCATGGCTTTGTCAAGGGCAGGTTGTGCCTTACGAGCCTGATTGAATTTTTTGAGGATGTGACTATACACATTGATGAAGGTGAAGCAGTAGATGTAGTGTATATGGATTTCAGCAAGGCATTTGACAAGGTACCCCATGCAAGGCTTATTGAGAAAGTAAGGAGGCATGGGATCCAAGGGGACATTGTTTTGTGGATCCAGAACTGGCTTGTCCACAAGAAGGCAAAGAGTGATTGTAGATGGATCATATTCTGCATGGAGGTCAGTGACCAGTGGTGTGCCTCAGGGATCTGTTCTGGGACCCCTACTCTTTGTGATTTTTATAAATGACCTGGAGGAGGAAGTGGAGGGATGGGTTAGTAAGTTTGCTGATGACACAAAGGTTGGGTGTGTTGTGGATAGTGTAGAGGGTTGTCAGAGGTTACAGTGGGACATTTGTATGCAAAACTGGGCTGAGAAGTGGCAGATGGAGTTCAACCCAGATAAGTGAGGTGGTTCATTTTGGTAGGTCAAATATGATGGCAGAATATAGTATTAATAGTAAGACTCTTGGCAGTGTGGAGGATCAGAGGGATCTTGGGGTCCGAGTCCATAGGACACTCAAAGCTGCTGAGCAGGTTGACTCTGTGGTTAAGAAAGCATACGGTGCATTAGCCTTCGTCAATCGTGGGATTGAGTTCATAGTCATAGTCATACTTTATTGATCTTGGGGGAAATTGGTTAAAGAGCCGAGAGGTAATGTTGCAGCTATATAGGACCCTGGTCAGACCCCACTTGGAGTACTGTGCTCAATTCTGGTCACCTCACTACAGGAAGGATTTGGAAACCATAGAAAGGGTGCAGAGGAGATTTACAAGGATGTTGCTTGGACTGGGGAACATGCCTTATGAGAATAGGTTGAGTGAACTCGGCCTTTTTTCCTTGGAGTGCAGGAGGATGAGAGGTGACCTGATAGAGGTGTATAAGATGATGAAAGGCATTGATCATGTGGACAGTCAGAGACTTTTTCCCAGGGCTGAAATGGCTAGCATGAGAAGGCACAGTTTTAAGGTGCTTGGAACTAGGTACAGAGGAGATGTCAGGGGCAATTTTTTTTTACAGAGAGTAGTGAGTGCATGGAATGGGCTGCTGGTGATGGTGGTTAAGGCGGATACAATAGGGTCTTTTAAGAGACTTCTGGACAGGTACATGGAGCTCAGAGAAATAGAGGGCTATGGGTAACCCTTGGTAATTTCTAAGGTAAGGACATGTTGGCACAACTTTGTGAGCCAAAGGGCCTGTATTATGCTGTAGGTTTTCTATGTTTCTATGTTTCTAATTGATCCTGTTTCTTCACCTCCAACAAGATGCTTTTAATTTTGAGATGACAAACAGTCTTGGAAATAAATGACATATATCGCCTGATATAACTATAACATTAATGAGGAGAATTGATTCTACTGCCGTAACCTGCGATTTTCATCTTTAGTAAAGGGATTTGAATGCAGCTATAAAACTAGCTGACTCACTAGTATTTTGTCTATATGTACAGTCTTGAATGTATTGTCACTGCCAAGGCCCAACTTCTCCCTTCCTACTTGTCTTTCAGAAGGTGATGAAGAGATGCCCTCTTGTACATTTTCAGTTCCTGTGGTGAGGATTCTCCTACAACGCTACTAGGTAGGGAGTGCTAGGATTTTGATCCAATGATATTGAAGGAATGGTGATACACTTGCAAAACAGGATGGTGTGATTTGGAGGAAATTTTGAAAATGGCGATATTCCCGGCACCAGGGAGATTACAGGTTTTGGAAGATCCTTTAAAATGTATTCATTTAATTGCTGAACCTCTTCAGTACACAGTCAAGGCACAGTGTGTTGGTGATGGAAGTGGATATGGTTGGGCTGAGTTGTTCTCTGATCTTGGTAATTCATTTGCAAGTGTTCCATCACCATACGAGGAGACTTCATCAAGTGTATATGCTTCAGGTACTGGATGAATTCAGATGAGTTGCTTTGACCTGAAAGGTGCCAAGTGTCTGGAATGCTGTGGAGCTGCATTCATTTGCTATTTGGAGAGTATTTGGTCACACAACTAGAGGGTCAGAAGATGACTCATTTGCCACAGATTGGTGGGTTGTGCTTTTGTAGTACAATGTCTTTCTATGAGCTGTCCAGATATGAGGGGGTTGGTGGGAGATTTGAATAGAATTTTTAAAAATGATAATAGTTATTGCCTGGCAACTGAGCAACATAAATGATATTTGGCACTTGTGAAACCTGGCTTGAATATCTTGAGGTCTAGCCGCATGTGGTCTTAATGTTGTGTCATCCAAGGAGGTGTGATTGGAACAGAATATTATGCAATCAACAGTAAGTGCACCTAACCTAGCCTTTAAATGAAGAGAATATAATGCAAGAGGAAACTAGAGGATTGTTGAAAATTCTACTGTTTCAAAGAATTCCTTTGAAGATGTTCTGGGACTATGATGAATAACCTTAATCAGGTGTAGCAATTTTGTTTATACCTGGCAGGACACATGTCCAGACTTCCCTCTGATTTTTGCTGAATTTTACTCAGACTCCATGGTAGCATATTCAGTCGGGCGCCACTTTGATATTGATGGCAGTTACTCACATCTTACCTCATGAATTCAACTCTTTTGTCCTTATTTGGGGAAAAGCTATGCTCAGGTATTGAATCAATGAAAAATCTACACTGAGGATCAGTGAGCAGGTCATTGGGGAATAAGTGTCACCTGATAGCATTTTCAATTACATCCTTCTTCACGATGTTGGCAAATGGGAGTAAGCAGGTTGTAAACTCATATGTTGGGCTTTGCTCACATTAAGGCTGTGATGTTCTTGAAGCCTGTTTTTCTCGTGGGCTGCTTTATTGATGACTGCCATTCTCATATGGATGTGGGAGTATTTCAGAACAGAGCCTAATCAGTAGTTGTGGTAACTTGGCCACTCGTGTTATTTAATATGCATTGTTTGGGGTGTGTTTGGTCCTAATATCCTCTTCTACATTTCTCACTGAACCATGGTTGGTCCCAAGTTGTAATGGTAGTTATGAGAGGCCTCGATCATGTGAATAGTCAGAGGCTTTTTCTCAGGGCTGAAATGGCTAGCATGAGGGGGCACAGTTTTAAAGTGTTTGGAAGCAGGTGCAGAGGAGGTGTCAGGGGTGAGTTTTTTATACAGTGAGAGCTGAGTGCGTAGAGTGGGTTGTTGGCAATGGTGGTGGAGGCGGATACAATAGGGTCTTTTAAGAGAGACTCCTGGATAGGTACATGGAGCTTAAAAAAGTAGAGGGCTATGGGTAACCCTAGGTAATTTCTAAAGTAAGTACATGTTTGGCACAGCATTGTGGGCTGAAAAGCCTGTATTGTGCTGTAGGTTTTCTATATCTCTATGTAATCAAAGTCAAAGTAAATTTGTTATCGAAGTATGTATGTGTCATCATATACTACCTTGAGATTCATTTTCTTGCATGTATTTGCAGGAAAATAAAGAAATACAATAGAATTTATGAAAAATTATAACAAAGATTGACAAGCAATCAATATACAAAAGGCAACAAATTGTGCAAATAAGAAAAGACGTATAGCAATAGTACTGAGAACATGAGTTGTAGAGTCCGTGAGAGTGAGTCCATAGGTTGTGGAATCCCTTTAGGGTTGAAGTGTGTGAAGTTATCCACATCAGTTCAGGAACTTAAAGGCTTTAGAGTAATAACTGTTCCTGAACCTGGTTGTGGGACCTAAGGCTCCTGTATCTCCTTCCCAATGGCAGTAGTGAGAAGAGAGCATGGCCTGTGTGATGACAGAGTGAGAAATACGTCAGGACTTAATGAATTGTATCATAGCATCTAATTCTACAGCTGCTGAAGGACCACAGAGCTGTAATAAGATGGCTATTTCTAAGCAGCTATATTTGCTCTGTATTGACCTCATTTTGCATAAAGGTAATGCCATGGAATTTGATACTCTGTACTCACAATATGAAGAACATTATCGCCACAAAATACTTTATAGTTATTTATTCTACTGCAGTGTCACAGGTTAAGCATTTTTAGATTATTAAAAGTGACAGAGATATTGGTGAGGACATTTTGCAAGGACCTGTGGTACAGATTTGATGGAATTTGTAAGTACTACGTGGCCATTAATGATACTATATTTTATGAAAGTATAATTTGTTTATCATCTGTTCAGTGCAGCTAAATGCTTTTATGTTTAGATTAATTTTACTTGATATTTTTAATTAGATATTAACTAAAGGCCTGTGGTAAACATAGTCATTTGGGAGTGAATGTTAGGCTGATATATTTAAAAATTTTGACTATTAACCTATGAAAATGGCCATGATCAAAAAGAACAGGAGATTAAAGACTGGAATGTTGACTGTTTATTCCTTTCCATAGATGCTGCCTAACCTGCTGAGTTCCTCCAGCATTTTGTGTTCATTGCTCTGTATTTCCAGCATCTGCAGGATCTCTTGTGCTGTAACCTTTTCTTCCAACAAGATAATTACTTTCATGTTTTGGAATCTAATGGAAAGCAATACCATTTAGACAAAACTAACAATAGATCAAAAGGACTGCACACCTCAGCTAAGCAACTATTTCAAGTTATTTTCACATATTGGTGATTCTTGGAGTTTATAGGACTGGTATCAGAACTTTGAGTTTTTTTAACTTGACTTTATGTTAGTGAAATACTTTTCCTAGTGATTCAGTTATTCTCTATCTCCCTCTCAACTGATACATACCAAGAGAACACTAAAGCATGTTGCATATCTGAGCAGCAGTATCAAACATTAACAGTGTATACAGTAAATATATGAAAATAGATGTCTTTCTTTTTTTGTATTTCAAACACTCAATATTATTTGTTCAAGATTGGACTCATAAGCCACTTGAGAGCCCATAAGTAGATCAACAGAACGAAGACTATCATCCTGGACCTCGAGGGATAGCCACGACGACAACGAATATTTGTTCACAAGTTACATCAGTAAATCTGTTTAGATATAAAATTGATCACAAAATATTACCTTGCATGGGTTAATGTCAATATAAGTAACCTCTGTTTAAACATGGGTATGCAAGATGCTTGGACAAGTTATTCAAATATGTTAGATAATACTACAATGCTGCAGAATTCATTGCTTTGATGTTCTGAAATTCGTTTCTGTTTTATTGATTTTTTTTCTTTTTCTTTGCAAAAGCTAGTACAATTTGTGCCCTTTTCGGGACAAATGGTATTCAGGCATCCGCCTCCAGTCAATACTGAAGTGATGCTCCGTTTTTAGCTGAGACATCTAGATGGAAAGAAGACATGAGGCCGATGTTCGGATTGATTTTTTAAAAAAGCATCCATGTTTAAAGTACAAAACTTTATAAAGTTTGTATTTAAAATGAAAACACAAGTCGTGTTCTGTCTCAAATTTGTCGTTTGCTTCCCATACTGGTCAAAGATTTGTGGTTGAAAACCACACCTTAACACGGGGACGTGGTTACTGGAGGTTTACGACAGCTTTAAACTCAGGCGTTTTCTCAGTATTTTAAATACGTACCGTTGTAACCAGTATTCTTTCGAAGTATCAACCAAACTATGTCAGCACGCAAGGAGTTGCATGATTTAGTTTAAAATCTAAATCTAATCCCAATCCTTCCAGTTTTTATTTATATTGATACTTCAATGGCAAGGAGAATGTAATCACATTGTTTGGATATTGTATGCAATTTGGAATCATATTTACATAATGACTTTGAACGGTCAATACCACAAATGCATTTATGATATTATTGGTCGATCTTAATTTCATGCCATTGATTTCTTTTGACTCGTCTATCAAAATAGCTTAAGTTTCAGGCAAATATAGCGGATCTAGAAAATTTAGTGCGCTACTTTTGGTACTAGTTCTTCCTCTGCTCTTACTCGGTGGGCCTAGACGGGTTATTTTACTCAGTACTGATCAATGAGAGTCGGGGATCGATGAGTGTGATGACGTTAGGAACAGCGAGTGAATCGACGAGAAATGATTATTGGCCTTGTTCATGAACTAGCCCTTCTACAACTAGTGCGGCTGTCCTACAAGCCTTCACCAATAAAGCATTTTTTTCCCCATTGTAGGCATGTTCGGAGAGTAATTTCAAAAACAAACCCATCACAATGTAACAGGTCCTTTCTCGTACTCTAAGACAACTTTGAACCTTATTAAAAGACAGTGAGTAGCCTGTACCAATCAATGGTTTCTTATATACAGTATTGGCAGTTTTCTTTCTAAACCACGACTTCAGGACGCTTCAAAGCGTCACCGAATTTACCGGCAGGGAAGATTCATTTTCAAGGGTGATCGCTATCGTAGCAGAAATATTTAACTGTGCACATTGTGTCATCTTTCACTGCAAGGTGTGCACCTGAAAATCGCCGGCTGCGAATATAATACAAACTGTTCTGCGCGCGAAGAAGAAGAAAAGGTTCATAATATACATCCAGCCCATCATCCGAGGAATGATAACAATTCGAATCTCCTCAATAAATGCTAACGCAACTGCTGTGCATTTACACAGAAGGAACGGCGACGCCTCGACTTTCTTAGAAGTTTGCGTAGAACCGGTACGTCATCTAATACTTCGACAAACTTATAGAGTTACACGGTAGAAATTATCCTGAGTTTGTATCACGGTCTTTATTGGAAACACCAGTGACAAATAACAACCCAGTCCACCCCGGATAAAGTCCTTCCCACCACTGAGCACATCTGCAAGGACTGCTGCCGCAAGAAAGCAGCATCCATCACCAAGGACTCCCACCATACATTTTCCTTTTTTCACTGCTGCTATTTGGAATGAGGTACACCTCCAGTTACAAAATAGTCAACCCTTTCATATCCTATTCAACCCTATCATAAACAAGGCAGCTGAACTTGGTGCATGGATCAATATGTGGAACTATGAAGTTGTGGCTATTAGAGACTTTGATGTCTTCGGGTTAGGAATAGCTGCTGAGTGTGCTGAGCTTTAGATGTTTCAGAAAGGACAGGGATGGAGGCAAAAGAGGTGGAGGAGTGGCATTGCTAATCAGGGATAGTATCATGACTGCAGAAAAGGAGGAAGTCATCGAGGGATTGTCTACTGAGTCATTGTGGATGGAACAAGAAGCAAGAAAGGTGCAATAACTCTACGGGCTATTTTTATAGATCCCGCCCCAGTAGTAACAGAGACATCGAGGAGCAGATAGGGAGGAATGGTGCAATAATAATAGGGTTGCTGTGATGGGTGATTTTCACTTTTCCTAATATTGACTGGCATCTCCTTAGAGCAAGGGGTTTGGATGGGGTGGAGTTTGTTAGGTGTGTTCAGGAAAGTTTCCTGATGCAATATGTAGATAAGCCAACTAGAGGAGAGGCTGTACTTGATCTGATATTGGGAAATTAACCTGGTTAAGTGTCTGATCTCTCGGTGAGAGAGCATTTTTGAGGTAGTGATCACAACACTATCTCTTTTACCATAATGTTGGAGAAGGATAGGAGCAGACAATTTGGGAAAACATTTAATTGGGGTAGGGAGAAATATGATGCTGTTAGGCAGGAACTTGGAAACATAAATTGGAAGCAGATGTTCTCTGGAAAATGCACAGAAGAAATGTGGCAAATGTTCAGGGAACATTTGCTTGGTGTTCTGCTTAGGTATGTTCCATTGAGCAGAGAGAGGGTGGTAGGGTAAAGGAACTATGTTGTACAAACGATGTAGAAAATCTAGTTAAGAAGAAAAGAAAAGCTTACAAAAGGTTCAAGAACCTAGATACTGTTGCAGCTCTAGAAAATTACAAGGCTGCCAGGAAGGAGCTTAAGAATGAACAACACACATCAAAGTTGCTGGTGAACGCAGCAGGCCAGGCAGCATCTCTAGGAAGAGGTACAGTCGACGTTTCGGGCCGAGACCCTTCGTCAGGACTAACTGAAAGAAGAGCTAGTAAGAGATTTGAAAGTGGGAGGGGGAGGGGGAGATCCGAAATGATAGGAGAAGACAGGAGGGGGAGGGATGGAGCCAAGAGCTGGACAGTTGATAGGCAAGAGGGATATGAGAGGATCATGGGACAGGAGGCCCAGGGAGAAAGAAAAAGGGGGAGGGGGGAACCCAGAGGAAGGGCAAGGGGTATAGTGAAAGGGACAGAGGGAGAAAAAGGAGAGAGAGAAAAATAATGTGTGTATATAAATAAATAACGGATGGGGTACGAGGGGGAGGTGGGGCATTAGCGGAAGTTTGAGAAGTCAATGTTCATGCCATCAGGTTGGAGGCTACCCAGACGGAATATAAGGTGTTGTTCCTCCAACCTGAGTATGGCTTCATCTTTACAGTAGAGGAGACCGTGGATAGACATATCAGAATGGGAATGGGACGTGGAATTAAAATCTGTGGCCACTGGGAGATCCTGCTTTCTCTAGCGGACAGAGCATAGGTGTTCAGCGAAACGGTCTCCCAGTCTGCGTCGGGTATCGCCAATATATAGAAGGCCACATCGGGAGCACCGGACGCAGTATATCACCCCAGCCAAATCACATGTGAAGTGTCGCCTCACCTGGAAGGACTGTCTGGGGCCCTGAATGGTGGTAAGGGAAGAAGTGTAAGGGCATGTGTAGCACTTGTTCCGCTTACAAGGATAAGTGCCAGGAGGGAAAACGGTGGGGAGGGATGGGGGGGGGGACGTATGGACAAGGGAGTCGCGTAGGGAGCGATCCCTGCGGAAAGCGGCGGGGGGGGGGGGAGCGGAAAGATGTGCTTAGTGGTGGGATCTCGTTGGAGGTGGCGGAAGTTACGGAGAATAATATGTTGGACCCGGAGACTGGTGGGGTGGTAGGTGAGGACAAGGGGAACACTATTCCTAGTGGGGTGGCGGGAGGATGGGGCGAGAGCAGATGTGCGTGAAATCGGGGAGATGCGTTTGAGAGCTGAGTTGATGGTGGAGGAAGGGAAGCCCCTTTCTTTAAAAAAGGAGGACATCTCCCTCGTCCTGGAATGAAAAGCCCCATCCTAAGAGCAGATGCGGCGGAGACAGAGGAATTGCCAGAAGGGGATAGCATTTTTGCAAGAGACAGGGTGAGAAGAGGAATAGTCCAGATAGCTGTGAGAGTCAGTAGGCTTATAGTAGACATCAGTAGATAAGCTGTCTCCAGAGATAGAGACAGAAAGATCTAGAAAGGGGAGGGTGGTGTCGGAAATGGACCAGGGAAACTTGAGGGCAGGGTGAAAGTTGGAGGCAAAGTTAATGAAGTCAACGAGCTCAGCATGCGTGCGGGAAGCAGCGCCAATGCAGTCGTCGATGTAGCGAAGGAAAAGTGGGGGACAGATACCAGAATAGGCACAAAGCCAACAAAAAGGCAGGCATAGCTAGGACCCATACGGGTGCCCATAGCTACACCTTTAGTTTGGAGGAAGTGGGAGGAGCCAAAGAAGAAATTATTAAGAGTAAGGACTAATTCCGCTAAACGGAGCAGAGTGGTGGTAGAGGGGATCTGGTTAGGTCTGGAATCCAAAAAGAAGCGGAGAGCTTTGAGACCTTCCTAATGGGGGATGGAAGTATATAGGGACTGGACATCCATGGTGAAAATAAAGTGGTGGGGGCCAGGGAACTTAAGAGCGTGAGAAGTGTCACGAACATAGGTAGGAAGGGATTGAACAAGGGGGGATAAAACCGTGTCGAGGTATGCAGAAATGAGTTCGGTGGGGCAGGAGCAAGCTGAGACAATAGGTCTGCCAGGACAGGCAGGTTTGTGGATCTTGGGTAGGAGGTAGAAACGGGAAGTGCGGGGTGTGGGAACTATAAGGTTGGTAGCAGTGGATGGGAGATCCCCTGAACGGATAAGAATGAAATTAGGAGAGCCAGAAGGGGCCAAGAGAAGGCCTTGGCCAACAGGATTAAGGAAAACTCCAAGGCATTCTACAAGTATGTGAAGAGCAAGAGGATGAGACTTGTGAGAATAGGACCAATCAGGAGCAATAGTGGAAACGTGTGCATGGAGTCGGTGGATGTAGTGAAGATACTTAATGAATACTTTGCTTCTATATTCACCAGTGAAAAGGACCTTGGGAATTGCGGGGATGACTTACAGTGGACTGAAATGCTTGAGAGTATAGACATTAAGAAAGAGGATGTGCTGGAGTTTTTGAAAGGTATTAAGTTAGATAAGTCACTGGGACCGGGTGAGATATACCCCAGGCTACTATGGGAAGTGAAGGAGGAGATTGCTGAGCTTCTGGCGTTGATCTTTGCATCTTCAATAAGGGTGGGGAGATGTACTAGAGGATTGGAGGGTTGCAAATGCTTTTCTCTCGTTCAAAAAAATGTGAGTAGAGATAACCCAGGAAATTATAGACTGGTGAGTCTTAGTTCAGTGGTGGCAAGTTGTTGAGAAGATCCTGAGATGCACGATTTATAAGCATTTGGGGAGACATTATCTGATTAGGGATAGTCAACATGGATCTGTCAAAGGCAGGTTGTGCCTTACAAGCCTGATTAAATTCTTTGATAATGTAACAAAACACATTGATGCAGGTAGAGCAATGGATGGAATGTATATGGATTTCAGTAAGGCATTTGATAAGATTCCCTATGCAAGGCTCATTCAGAAAAAAGGAGGCATAGGATCTAAGGAGACCTTGCTTCGTGGATCCAGAATTGGCTTGCTCACAGAAGGCAAAGGGTGATTGTAGATGGTTCATATTCTAGATGGAGAATGGTAAAATGATGTTCTGCAGGGATCTGTTTTAGGACCCCTCCTCTTTGTAATTTTTATATATGACCTGGATGAGGAAGTAGAAGGGTGGGTTAGTAAGTTTGCTGATGATACAAAAGTTGAGGGTGTTGTGGATAGTCTGGAGGGTTGTCAGAAGTTACAGTGGGACATTGATATGATGCAAAACTGGACTGAGGAGTGGCAGATGGAGTTCAATCCAGGTAAGTATGAGTAAATTCATTTTGGTAGTTCAAATTTGAAGACAGAATATAATATTAATGGTATGACTTAGCAGTGTGGAGGATCAGTGTGTTCTTGGGGTCTGTGTCCAAAGAACATGCAAAGCTGCTGCGCAGGGTGACAGTGTTGTTAAGAAGGCGTATGGTGTGTTGGCCTTCATCAACTGTAGGACTGAGTTCAAGAGCCGTGCGGTAATGTTACAGCTATATAAGACCTTGGTCAGACCCCACTTGGAGTACTGTGTTCAGTCCTGGTTGCCTCACTACGGGAAGGATGTGGATACTGTAGAGAGAGTGCAGAGGAGATTTACAAGGATGTTGTCTGGTTTGGAGAGCATGCGTTATGAGAATAGATTGAATGAACTTGGCCTTTTATCCTTGGAACGATGGAGGATGAGAGGTGACCTGATAGAGTTGTATAAGATGATGAGAAGCATTGATCTTGTGGAGAGCCAGAGGCTTTTTCCCAGGGCTGAAATGGCTAACAGAAGAAGGCATAGTTTTAAGGGGCTTGGAAGTAGGTACAAGGGGAATGCCAGAAGTAAGTTTTTACACAGATACTGGTGGGTGCGTGGAATGCACTGTTGGCAATGGTGGTGGAGGCAGATACAATGGGGACTTTTAAGTGACTCTTAGATAGGTACACGAAGCTTAGAAAAATAGACGGCTATGTGGTAGGGAAATTCTAGGCAGTTTCAAGAGTAGGTTACATGGTCGGCACAACATTGTGGGCCAAAGGGCCTGCAATGTGCTGTAGATTTCTATATTCTATGTTTTATGTTCACTTGCCTCTAAGGGTTCTTTTTTCTTAAGCTTTTTAATCAATTACACAATGCCCAAACCAGAATAGCTGATCTCCTAGTGGGCTCAACCACGAGCTGCTCTAAAAAACCATCTTGTAGGCACTCTAGAAGTTCCCCCTCCTGTAATCCAGCACCAATCTGATTTTCTCAATCTACCTGCACTTTGAAGTCCCCCATGATTATTGTAACATTGTCCCTTTGGCATGCACTTTCTGTCTCCCATTGTTATTTATAGGCAACATCCTTAACTACTTTTTCGGGGTCTGTATACAACTCCCTTCAGGGTCTTTTTATCCTTGCAGTTCCTGAGCTCTGTCCACAATGATCGACCTTATGACCCTATGTCACCACTTTTTAATGATTTGATTTCATTTTTTACCAACAGAGCAACACCACCCCCTCTACTTTCATGCCTATCCTTTTGGTACAATGCGTATCCTTGGACATTAAGCACCCAGCTATAATATTTCAGCCTTGATTCTGTGACGCTTTCAACATCATACCTGTCAATTTGCAACTGTGCTGCAAGTTCATCTACCTTATTCTGTCCACTGCGTTCATTCAGATACAACACCTTCAGTCCTGTATTCACCCTTTTAGATTTTGTCACACCAATTGATTCCTAACTTTGACTGAGGTCTTACCAACATCTGCCTCCACAACTTCTCCACTAACTGTTTTGGCACTCTGGTTCCTATCCCCCTGCATCTCAGGTTTAAATCCCACCATACAGCATTAACAAACCTTCCTGCTAGGATATTAGTTCCCCTCCAATTCAGTTGCAAACTGTCCCTTCTCTATAGGTCCCACCTTTCCTGGAAGAGAGACCAATGATCTAAAAATCTTATGCCCTCCCTCCTACACCAACTCCTTAGCCATGTATTAAACTGAATAACCTTCATAGTTCTAACCTCACTAGCACGTTGCACAGGTAGCAATCCTGAGATCACAACCCTGGAGGTCTTGCCCTTTAACTTAGCACCTAACTCCCTGAACTCCCTATGCAGAACCTTGTCACTCGTCCTACACATGTTACTGGTACCTACATGGACCACAACTTCTGGCTGTTCACCTTCCCACTTAAGAATGCTGAAGTTATCCCGAACCCTGACACCTGGGTTGCATACAATAGTTTGAAGTAAAATTAATTATTGGAGTACATGTATGTCACCAAATTACAACCCTGAAATTCTTTTTCTGCTAGCATACTTAGCAAATCTATGAAACAGTAACTATAAACTGGATCTGTAAACTGTAAACTGTGAAAATAGCAATAGCAAACAAATAGTAATAAAAAAAACAAGCATGAAATAACGACATAATAGAGTCTTTAAATGAGTGTAGTTATCCTCTCTTGTTCAAGAGCCTGATGGTTGAGGGGTAGTAACTGTTCTTGAACCTGGTGTTGTGAGCCCTGAGCCACTTGTACCTTCTACCTGATGGCAGCAGCAAGTAAAGAGCATGGCCTGGGTGGTGAGGATCTCTGATGATGGATGCTGCTTTTCTAAGGCAACGTTTCATGTAGATGTGCTCAAATGTTGGGAAAGTTTTACCCGTGATGTACTAGGCTGGATCCTCTACCTTTTGTAGGATTTTTCACTCAAAGGTGTTGGTGTTCCCATACTAGTCTGTAATGCAGCTGGTCGGCACACTTTCCACTACACATCTGCAGAAGTTTGCTGAGGTTTCTGATGACATGCTGAATCTCTGCAGACTCCTGAGGAAGTAGAGGTGCTGTCATGTGATAGTGGTGAATGCATGCTGTGCATTACAGCACATATCCAAATGTCCTTGCTGATATCCCCCATTGGTACAAGGCCAGATGTACTGTTGATATCTGCCATTAAATCAAGGCAGAAAACTCAGAGCTGGGTGTTCTATTACAACTATCCTTTTACTCAAGCTGCAATCCTGTCAGCCATGATTTCTTTGCAAATAAATGTTGTCTCTTCATAAAAGCTTTCAAAACATATAAAGAGATTAACAAATGAATGATGCATTTTAGGAAGTCAAGAAAGGTGAGTAAGAAACACCAGGGGTCAAAGTTCAGACTTTCCAAAAGTCCAGCACTGGTGGTTAGGGTACTGTCATTCTTACTCTGTGTCAGTGATAGTAAACCTGATTCTGATTCTGAGGGCATTATGTTGCAGCTTTATAAAACACTGGGCAGGCTTCACTCACAGTATTGCCACACTGTAGGGAGAATGTGATTACACTGGGGAGACTGCAGAGGTGATTCATCAGGAAGTTGCCTGGATTGGAGGACTTTAATTATGAGGAGAGATTAGATGGGCAGGGCTTGATTTCTCTGCAGCAAAGGAGGCTGAGCAGAGACCTGATAGAAGTATATATTGTAAGTTATGAGAGGCATCACATTTTCAAACTTCTTTTTCTTATGGTAAAGGTATTAAACAAGAGAATATAGTTGTCAAGTGATTTAAAAGGGATTTTAGAGTAATTTACACAGAGTGGTTGATATCTGGAATGCACTGTCAGAAGAGGTGATGGAATCTGATGCAGTTGCTATGTTTAAGAGGCATTTAGGCAGATCCCCGAATAGCCAAGGCATAGAAGGATGTGGTTCTAATACAGGTAGATGGGATTAGTGCAGATGGTTATAAAGTTTGGGAATGGATATGGTGGGCCACAGGACCTGTTTCTGTGTTGTACCTGAAGCACCTGAAATATAGCCCAAACCAAATGCACCATTGTCACTGTGACAATAAATTATTAAATGAGTTGCCATGCTGTTTGGGTTCAACTGAATGATTAATCACTGTATAGAGGACCTTTATAATCTCAGTTGTAACCTGCAGCTATAACAGTCAAAAATTATTGCAATTCTTTGACACCCATCCTAATGAAATACTTTGATTTCTCAATGCTCAATCACAAGCATTTATGTGAAGGTTGATGTCATTTCCCTGGCAGTTCTCCAGATGTCTGTGAATTTCATCTTCTTTAGCTCCTAGGTTTAATCGACCTGAGAGGCTGCATTCATTTGCTCTTTTACATTTTCCCATTTTGCTTGATGTGATAGCTAACAGTAGGGTGCTTTTTGACTCCACTGTTACAATTCCAAAAGCAAGACTTCTAGACCATCAATGTGTGTTTCTTAATACTTTTGCAGATTTATGTAAAATTATGCATATCTATTTACAATAAAAGAGGTCAGCAAAATACTCAGTTAAGCCAAAGGTTCCTTGTAAAGGCAAGCAGCATTCACTCAAGGCAGATTGCATTACCCAATGACTTCCAACATCTCCACTTAAACCTCCATTTCCCTTTGTATGCATATTTGAGCAGAGATAACATTTGCAAACTTAGGAAGAATTCCAGCATTAATAGAATAGCAATTTTAAAGTTGCCTTCTTGCTTCTTAAAACTGTTCATAAATGGAAAAATATTCCTTAACTTTCCACTGAAAATACATTGAATATAAAAGATATTTAGCAAATAGATTGTGTTTTCTTTCAGCTCACTACTTGTTAGCAATTCTGAAGAATTTAACTCTTTGTTCCCGTAGTTCCATATTGTTCCCGTAACTTGCCTGTCACTAAACAGTATTGTGTTAAAAAAAAGTCTATAACTAAGCTTTGTTGGTATTTGTTCACAAGTATTTAGAAGGATGTAATGGAATATTAATATCCATAGTAAATAGAGTAGAATGGTGTGGATCTGTTGATCTGTGGCGATACTCGCTTCCTCTGTATCAATATGTTGTAGATCTGATGGTGTTCCAACCACATAACTCTGCAGTGGAAGATAGGATTGTTTGATTGTTATGCAGTCTAGGTTACTTTACTAACACTGTTAAGGGAAGGAAACCAGCTGACCTTAGTAAGTCTGGTGTACACTCAGAGGCCACTTTATTAGGTACAGCTCTACACTTACGTGTTAGGACTTAGACAAATTGGAAGAATGTGCAAAAAAGTGGCAGATGGAATACGGTGTAGGAAACTGTATGATGATGCATTTTGGTAAAAGGAACAATAGTACAGACTATTAACTAAATGGGGAGAAAATTCCAACATCAGAGGTGCAAAGTGATTTAAGAGTCCTCGTGCACGACTCCCAGAAGCTTAATTCACAGGTTGAGTCTGTGGTCAAGAAGGCAAGTGCAAAGCTGGCATTTATTTCAAGAGGAATGCAATATAAAAGCAAGAAGATAATGTTGAAGCTTTATAAAACACAAGTCAGGCCAGACTTGGAGTACAGTATTGTCAACCATTTTGGGCTCCTTATCTCAGAAAGGATGTGTTGCCATTGGAGAGAGTCCAGAGGAGGTTCACAAGGATGATTCCGGGAATGAAGGGGTTGTCATATGAAGAATGTTTGGCAGCTTTGGGCCTGTACTCACTGGAATTTATAAGAATACATAGGGTTCCGATTGAAGTCTGCCAAATGTTGAAAGGAGTAGATAAGGTGGATGTGGAGAGGATGTTCCCCCTGCTGGGGGCTAGCCGTAGCTAAAGGGCATAGCCAAAAAATTGATGGGTGACCTTTTAGAACAGAAGTAAGGAGGAATTTTCTTAGCTAAACAGTGGTGAATCTGTGGAATGCTATGCCACAGACTGCAGTGGAGACCAAGTCTATGGGTATATTTAAATCAGAAGTTGATAGCCCCATCCTCCTGTCACCACAACAGGGACAGAGTTCCCCTTGCCCTCACCTACCACCCTACCAGCCTCCGGATCCAGCACATTATCCTCTACAACTTCCGCCACCTTCAACAGGACCCCACCACTAAGCACATCTTTCCCTCTCTAACCTTCTCCGCTTTCTGCAGGGATTGTTACCTCCGCGACTCCCTGGTCTACATGTCCCTCCCCACTGATCTCCCACCCGGCACTTATCCCTGCAAGCGTAAGTGCTACACCTGTCGCTATACCTCCTCTTTCACCACCATTCAGGGCCCCAAACAGTCCTTCCAGGTGAGGCAACACTTTACTTGTGAGTCTGTTGGGGTCATCTATTGCATCCGGTATTCCCAGTGCAGCCTCCTCTACATCAGTGAGACCCGACGCCGATTAGGAGACCGCTTCGTCGAGCACCACCGCTCCGTCCGCCACATCAGACAGGATCTCCCAGTTGCCACCCACTTCAACCCTGCTTCACATTCCCACTTGGATATGTCCATACATGGCTTCCTCTACTGCCATGATGAGGCCAAACTCAGGTTGGAGGAGCAACACCTCATATACCGTCTGGGTAGTCTCCAGCCCCCTTGGCATGAACATTGAATTCTCCAACTTCCGGTAATACCCTCCCTCTCCTTTCCCCCACCCCAGTTTCACTCTGCCCCCTCCTCCAGCTGCCTATCACCTCCCTCATGGTTCCGCCTCCTTCTACTACCCATTGTGTTTTCCCCTATTCCTTCTTCACCTTTCCTGCCTATCCCCTCCCTGCTTCCCCTCCCCCACCCCTTTGTCTTTCCCCTTACTGGTTTTTCACCTGGAACCTACCAGCCTTCTCCTTCCCACCTTCCCCCGCCCCCACCACCTTCTTTATAGGGCCCCTGCCCCCTCCCTCTTCAGTCCTGTAAAGCATTCAGTTCTGGGGGAAGACAATGTATTTTGGCCTTGCCAATGATTCTCACACGCTGAGATTAATATTACAAGCTCATTTAGTTATTCACACATGGCACTTTTATCACAACAGAGAAATTAGAAGTGAATATTTTTACTTTACACCCTCACTAAAATCACTAAGGCTGAATTCTTGCACATATTTGTATTAAAAAGTACGATTAAAACCAAGGCATTTTCGGTGGATGAAGGATGATTAAATGAAATGCTCAGGCAGTAATACCTTTCTTGAGGAAATTTTCTTTCAGCTGAAGTGGTAGCTCTTAAATGCTATCATCAGGGAAATGATTAGTTATCTAAAAATAAGTTCATTTTGTTGTTTGCATTCATTAAGTGTCTGCAATTTTAGAAGGCCCATTAGTGCAATTATATTAAAGCCTGTGAGCATGCATATTAATATTAGCAATGCAAAACCTGTTAGGTGGAGAAAGTTAAGTATCTGACTGTTATCACTGAAGCATGCAAAAAGGAGTTTTGATAGTTTCTTAACTACTATGAAGTATTTTGACAGAACTATCTGGGGAAAGACTTTCTTGTTTGATCAGTGATCCATGAACAGAGTGAAGACAAATTGCAGATAGTTGTAAACTTCTATAGTTGTACAGTGGAGAGCATTCTGACAGGCTGCATCACTGTCTGGTATGGAGAGGCTACTGCACAGGACCAAAAGAAGCTGCAGAGGGTTGTAAATCTAGTCAGCTCCATCTTGGGCACTAGCCTACAAAGTACCCAGGACATCTTTATGGAGTGGTGTCTCAGTAAGGCAGCATCCATTATTAAAAACCTCCATTACCCAGGGCATGCCCTTTTCTCACTGTTACCATCAGGGAGGAGATACAGAAGCCTGAAGGCACACACTCAGCGATTCAGGAACAGCTTCTTCCCCTCTGCCATCCGATTCCTAAATGGACTTCAAAGCTTTGGACACTACCTCACTTTTTTAATATTTCTGTATTTGCACATTTTAAAATAATCTATTCAATATACATAATTGATTTACTTGTTTACTTATTATTATGTTTTATTATTTTTTTTCTCCTTCTCTGCTAGATTATGTATTGCATTGAACTGCTGCTGCTAAGTTAACAAATTTCACGTCACATGCTGGTGATAATAAACCTGATTCTGATTCTGGTACCTTTTAAGGTACAAAAAAACTCTAAATAAGCATTGATATAGGACATCCGGTTGAGAAAGTGAGGGTGAGGGGGCATTGTTTTAGACTGCTGCATGAAAACCTGAAAGGCATGTGGTACAACTCAAGATCCCTATGACACAATACCTGATAGGAATGCAGGATTGCAGAACTGCACTGAGTTAATTGTATTGAGCTGATATTATACAGGTTCATGACCAAGCACTGACCATGGTGCTTAAAGTGAGCTTGGTTCTTGATGGTGCCTATGGTGAGCCGAACAGATATTAGTCATTTCAAAAGTTTGCATGTAATTTCTGATTAACTTCTTTTTAAAAAAACATACGCACTCCAATGGCCATAAGTTTACAAGGTATAACACAATCAGTGATTTTTTTCATATTTTTAACAGCACTAAAACTTCTTGAGACAAGTTTATCCCGCAGGGGAACAGACTCCTGGATCAGTTTGAACTGGTTAAGAGACCAGAGATAACAAAGGGACTAATGAGAGTTTTAACAGCAGCTAGGCTGACAGGGTGGAGCAGGACTATGCTATAGAGGTAGATAAACAGAGTCTTCTGTGCTGTCTAAAGCTGAACTTGGAATCAGATATCACACTGAGGTTATGAACAGATCACTTCAGTTTCGGACAAGAGAGATAGAGAGAGAGAAGAGAGAGATAGAGGGGAAGAGGGTGAGAGAAAGAGATTTGGAGAGAGGGAGAGACAGAGCAAAACTATAATTCAAAAATGTGTTGTGATTTGGCAAAGCAATTTCTTTAATCTTCTTAATTTTCCGTTTGAAGAGATTTCAGCACATTAATTATTGGATGTTGTAAGAACAGGTGAATGGTTTAGACAGGTGAATGGGGTGGGAGAAATGTTAGTGGTGTAGAATTGACTTTCAAATAACATTTATGTTTAAACATCAGTGAATGTAATTGTTTTATTTATCATATTTTAGGAAATGAATATGCAATCATGGAAAAGAATCTGACCACAGCTTCAGGATTTTTGAAAACCAAAATTAAATATGCCACATCTATTAGTTCAAGAAAACTATATTAAGCCTTACCTCAGTGTCTATTTGTTTTCTGTTATGCCTGAATTCCAATCTGATTTCATTGTTATTATGATAACTGTGACAGTGAACTTCAGATGTTCAGCTGCAGTTCTACTCTTATTGAAATGGATTTTAATTGTACTGAGCTGCACAGTGTTCAGCTGAAACTGTGACTAATCAATTGTTGAGCTCTCATCATCGATATCCTTGAGATCACTATTGACTGTCACAAACTGGCTAAGTCAAAAGCATACAGAAGTCACATGCCAGAGGCTGAGTAACCACAATGAGTGAATCACCTTTTACTTGCTCAAAGCTTTAGCACCCACCTACAATTGAATAGACAATAGGAAATAAGTTCAGGAGTAGGCCATTCATCCCTTGGAGCCAGCTCCGCCATTCACTGTGATCATGGCTGATCATCCACTATCAGTATCCAGTTCCTGCCTTATCCCCATAACCTTTGATTCCGCTATCTTTAAGAGCTCTATCCATCTCTTTCTTGAAAACATCCAGAGACTTGGCCTCTACTGCCTTCTGGGGCAGAGCATTCCACATATCCACCACTCTCTGGGTGAAAAAGTTTTTCCTCAACTCTGTTCTAAATGGCCTACCCCTTCATGCTTCCTGCCTCCAGCATGTCCATTCCCTTAATAATCTTATATGTTTCAATCAGATCCCCTCTTATCCTTCTAAATTCCAGTGTACACGAGCCCACTCGCTCCAATCTTTCAACATACGACAATCCCGCCATTCCGGGAATTAACCTCGTGAACCTATGCTGCACTCCCTCAATAGCAAGAATGTCCTTCCTCAAATTTGGAGACCAAAACTGCACACAATACTCCAGGTGTAGTCTCACCAGAGCCCTGTACAGCTGCAGAAGGACCTCTTTGCTCCTATACTCAATTCCCCTTGTTATGAAGGCCAGCATGCCATTAGCTTTCTTCACTGCCTGCTGTACCTGCATGCTTGCTTTTAGTGACTGATGTACAAGAACACCTAGATCTCGTTGTACTTCCCCTTTTCCTAACTTGACTCCATTTAGATAATAATCTGCCTTCCTGTTCTTACCACCAAAGTGGATAACCTCACATTTATCCACATTAAACAGAATCTGCCATGCATCTGCCCACTCACCCAGCCTGTCCAAATCACTCTGCATTCTCATAACATCCTCCTCACATTTCACACTGCCACCCAGCTTTGTGTCATCTGCAAATTTGCTAAGGTTACTTTTAATCCCTTCATCTAAATCATTAATGTATATTGTAAACAGCTGCAGTCCCAGCACTGAACCCTGCGGTACCCCACTGGTCACCGCCTGCCATTCCGAAAGGGACCTGTTAATCGCTACTCTTTGTTTCCTGTCAGCCAGCCAATTTTCAACCCATGTCAGTACTCTGCCCCCAATACCATGTGCCCTAATTTTGCCCACTAATCTCCTATGTGGGACTTTATCAAAGGCTTTCTGAAAGTCCAGGTACACTACATCCACTGGCTCTCCCTTGTCCATTTTCATAGTTACATCCTCAAAAAATTCCAGAAGATTAGTCAAGCACGATTTCCCCTTTGTAAATCCTTGCTGACTCAGACCTATCCTGTTACTGCCATCCAAATGTGTCGTAATATCATCTTTTATAATTGACTCCAGCATCTTTCCCACCACTGACATCAGGCTAACTGGTCTATAATTCCCTGTGTTCTCTCTCCCTCCTTTCTTGAAAAGTGGGACAACATTAGTCACCCTCCAATCCACAGGAACTGATCCTGAATCTATAGAACATTGGAAAATGATTACAGTACCAATGCATCCACGATTTCTAAAGCCACCTCCTTAAGTACCCTGAGATGCAGACCATCAGGTCCTGTGAACTTATCAGCCTTCAGACCCAACAGTCTATCCAACACCATTTCCTGCCTAATATAAATTTCCTTCAGTACATCCATTACCCTAGGTCCTTTGGCCACTATTATATCTGGGAGATTGTTTGTGCCTTCCCTAGTGAAGACAGATCCAAAGTACCTGTTCAACTCGTCTGCCATTTCCTTGTTCCCCATAATAAATTCACCCTTTTCTGTCTTCAAGGGCCCAATTTTGGTCTTAACTAATTTTTTCTTTTTCACATACCTAAAGAAGTTTTTACTCTCCTCCTTTAAATTCCTGGCTAGTTTACCTTCGTACCTCATTTTTTCTCCGCGTATTACCTTTTTAGTTATCTTCTGATGCTCTTTAAATGTTTTCCAATCCTCCAGCTTCCTACTCATCTTTGCTATGTTATACTTCTCTTTATCTTTATACTGCCCTTTACTTCCCTTGTCAGCCACGGCCTCCCCTTACTCCCCTTAGGATCTTTCTTGCTCTTTGGAATGAACTGATCCTGCACCTTCTGCATTATTCCCAGAAACACCTGCCATTGTTGTTCCACTGTCATCCCTGCTAGGGTATTGTTCCATTGAACATTGGCCAGCTCCTCCCTCATAGCTCCACAGTTCCGTTCAACTGTAACACTGACACTTCCGATTTTCCCTTCTCCCTCTCAATTTGTAGATTAAAACTTGTCATATTATGGTCACTACCTCCTAATGCCTCCTTTACCTCGAGGTCCCTGATCAAATCCGGTTCATTACACAACACTAAATCTAGAATTGCGTTCTCTCTGGTAGGCTCCAGTACAAGCTGTTCTAAGAATCCATCTCGGAGGCATTTCACAAACTCCCTTTCTTGGGGTCCAGTACCAACCTGATTCTTCCAGTCTACCTGCATATTGAAATCCCCCATAACAACTGTAGCATTACCTTTGCTACATGCCAATTTTAACTCTTGTTTCAACTTACACCCTACATCCAGACTACTGTTTGGGGGCCTGTAGATAACCCCCATTAGGGTCTTTCTACCCTTAGAATTTCTCGGTCTATCTATACTGGCTCTACGTCTCCTGATTCTATGTCCCCCCTCGCAAGGGACTGAATATCATTCCTCACCAGCAAAGCCACCCCATCCCCTCTGCCCATCAGTCTGTCCTTTCGATAGGACGTCTACCCTTGAATATTCATTTCCCAGGCCCTGTCCACTTGAAGCCATGTCTCTGTCATTCCCACAACATCATACTTGCCAGTTTCCAACTGTGCCTCAAGCTCATCCACTTTATTTCTTATACTCCATGCATTCATATATAATACTTTTAATTCATTACTCACCTCACCTCCCGTATCAATTCCTATTTCACTTGACCATACTGTACGATCCCTTCTTGAGCTTTCTGCTGCGTTGATTCTGTTGTCTTTCTTAACTTTTCTTATTCTCACTTTCCCTTTAACTCCATCCTTATATTTCCAGTTTGTCCCCTCCCCCCGGCAACTTAGTTTAAACACACCCGTGTTGCAGAGGCAAACCTGCCTGCCAGAATGCTGGTCCCCCGCCTATTAAGGTGCAACCCATCTCTTTTGTACAATTCATCCTTACCACAAAACATACCTCAGTGGTCCAAGAATGTAAACCCTTGCTTCCTGCACCAGTTCCTCAGCCACACATTCAGATCCATTATCTCCCTGTTCCTGTCCTCTCCAGCACAAGGAACTAGAAGCAAACCTGAGATAACCACCCTGGGAGTCCTGCTTTTCAGCCTTCTTCCGAGTTCTCTGAATTCACTCTGTAGAATGTCTTTCCTCTTCTTCCCCACGTCATTTGTGCCGACATGCACCACCACTTCCGGATGGTCACCTTCTCCCTTGAGGACTCCCTGCACCCTGTCCGTGACGTCCTAGATCCTGGCACCAGGGAGGCAGCACACCATCCTTAAATCTCGCCTGTTGCCGCAGAAACCCCTTTCTGTACCTCTCACTATGTAGTCCCCTACTACCACGGCTCTGCCTGACACCTGTCTCCTCAGCTTTGCTTCAGAGCCAATTTTCGACTCGCAGACCTGACCGCCTCTCAGGCTGGCAGTGTCTTCTGTCCCGACAGCTTCCAAGAGGATGAACCTGTTTATGAGAGGTACCTCCCCCGGGGTCTCTGGTGCTTCAAGCATCCTTTCCTTCCTCATTGTCGCCCCCCTTCTCTCTTCTGGTATCCTCGGTGTAACGACCTCGCTGTAGGTCCTGTCCAGAAAACTCTCGTTCTCCTGGATGAACCTGAGGTCATCCAGTTGCTTCTCCAGTGCTGTAACATGGTCCTTCAGAAGCTGAATCTGGACACATTTTCCACAGTTGTAGGAGCCAGAGGCACCATCAGTGTCCCTGACCTCCCACATCATGCACACAGCACACTGAATCAGAATTGAATTGAATTGACTTTATTACTTACATCCTTCATATACATGAGGAGTAAAAATCTTTATGTTATGTCTCTGTCTAAATGTGCAATTATAGTAATTTATAATAAATATAATGTACAACAGGATGGTTAATATGACATGGGAATACAGTTGCGTCAGCATGAATTAATCAGTCTGATGGCCTGATGGAAGAAGCTGTTCCGGAGCCTGTTGGTCCTGGCTTTTATGCTGTGATACCGTTTCCCGGATGGTAGCGGCTGGAACAGTTTGTGGTTGGGGTGACTCAGGTCTCCAATTTAGAAGTGTGATAGAATAATTTCACCTCCCTAGATGACTGCATCCCTAACAACACACAAAAAGTTTAGTTTCAAACTGAGCTAAACACCTCACGTGATTTCTGATTCAGCCGTCATAGTAAATATTCTCTCACTCCACCACCAATGCACCAATACTGCAGCATTTAAATCTTATAAAATGAATCCAACTAATCAACAGATACATCGGCTGCACTCCCAAATCCATGAACTCGTCAATCAAGCTGAGATGGGCAGCAGGTTTAAGGGGAAACACCCCTTACAGCCATCTGCAGTTTCCTGACTTGACATTCCTTTGTTATTGGTCCAAATCTTGGATCTTGCTATCCAATTGCTGTGTGAATGAATACAGCAGTTTAAAAAAGCTGTTCTCTTTGATTGTATTCTCAAGGTTAATTAGCAGTGTGCAGTGTACATTCCAAAAAATGTGTTTAAAAACTTGGAACCAGAAGAAAAACAGTTGATTTTTCAATTTACAATGCATTTGTGAGAACCTCGAATAATAATCTTAGGCTGTCTACTTTCTCTTCCATACATTCTGTAAATACTTCAAATAAATTGTTCAATAAATTACAATTGCTTTCGTAAAGTATATAAAAGCATCCCCTTTAATTACTCCCATAAACTTTACTCCAGTGGAAATCAATTCACTCGTGCATATAATGGAGTCGATATCTCAGCTCAGAGTAGCAGTTAACAAGCTTTTACTGGATTCACCTTAAAATCAAATCATATTGAACCAGGATGAACAACAAGAATTCCAAAGCAGTTGTATGTACACTTGTGGAGTTAACTGTGTTGGGTACGGTTGGGTTGAGTTGTTCTTCAATCTTGGCAATCTGCTTGCAAATGTTTCATCATCATACGAGGAAACACCATCAATGCACTGTTAATTTGCGGTGTGTCCTTGAAAGGCGTGGCCTTTATATACTTATCCATCAGCTGATTGGTTGTCATTATGGAAAACTCAATTATGATGTAGGGAGGGGATCTCGTTGCCTATAGGTTGCGTGACAAATTCTATACCTTGTGGTCTTAGATTTTGCCCTCATTGGCTTATAAATAGGATTGATGTCTATGTGTCTGTCTACAGAATATGTTGGATATCTTTTGGTGACCTCAGTGGCCACTTTATTAGGTTCACCAGTACACCTGCATATAAATGCAAGTATTTAATCAGCCAATCATTTGGCAACAACCCAATTCATTAAAACATGCAGACATCATCAAGCGGTTCCATTCTTGTTCGCAACAAACATCGGAATGGGGAGGAAATGTGATCTAAGTGACTTTGACCATGGAATGATTATTGGTGCCAAATGAAGTAGTTTGAGTATTTCAGAAACTTCTGATCTCCCGGGATTTTCTTCTAAACAGTCTCTAGGGTTTACAGAGAACCCTAGGGGCAATAAACAATAAACATCCAGCGAGTGGCTGTTCTGGGGGCAAAAATGCCTTCTTAATAGATGAGGTCAGAGGAGAATGGCCAGACTGGTTCAATCTGACAAGAAGGTGACAGTAACTCAAATAACTACAGATTACAAAAGTGGTGTGCAGAAGAGTGTCTCTGAATGCACAACATGTCAAACCTTGAAGTGGATGGGTCACAGCAGCAGAAGACCATGAGCATACACTCTGTTGCCTCTTTATTAGGTACAAGAGGTACTGAATAAAATAGCCTCTGAGTGCATATGGCATGAAGAACCTTTCAAAGTTAAGCAGAGAAAGCAGATTAATTAACGTGCACTGCACATTTGATGCAGATGTTTTGTAGTTCAACACCCTCTCTTAACCTTGCATGGCTTAACATATTTAACAGCGGGCGGGGGGGCTCCTGCCAGTGTTGGCCAGAAAGATAATCAGCAATTTAGAAATTATTTAATGAGGGGAACAAAGATTGCATTGAAAAACAGAACAGAATTTAAGATCGCAAACACAAGGAGATCTGCAGATGCTGGAAATTCAGGCAACACACATAAAAAATGCTGGTGAACGCAGCAGGCCAGGGAGCATCTCTAGGAAGAGGTACAGTCGATGTTTCGGGCTGAGACCCTTCGTCAGGACTAACTGAAAGAAGAGATAGTAAGAGATTTGAGAGGGGGAGGGGGAGATCTGAATTATAGGAGAAGACAGGAGGGGGAGGGAAGGAGCTAAGAGCTGGAAAGTTGATTGGCAAAAGGGATACGAAGGGAGAAGGGAGAAGATCATGGGACAGGAGGTCTTCCTATAGATGCTACCCGGCCTGGTGCATTCACCAGCATTTTTTATGTGTGTTGACAGAATTTAAGATGTTGGTAGCACTTGCACATGGGTCTATTGGCAGCAGATGTAATGGGATAGAATGCATAATGGTGGAAACACATTTTCTTACTTTCCTCATTTAGGGAAGGATGCTTATGGATTGAAAGCAGTTCTGAAAAGGCTTACAATCCAAATAACTGGACTTTTTTTTTCCTGAGGAGAAGCTGAATAGATTAGGCATGCAGAGCTAGACCTTAGATGAGTGAGAAGGAACATATATTTGAAATATTCAAAGTCAAAGTTCAAAGTAAATTTATTATCAAAGTACATATGTTATCACCATATACAACCCTGGGTTTAATTTTCTTGCAGGCATGCTCAGTAAGTCCAATAACCATAATAGAATCAAAGAAAGATTGAACCAACTGAACATTCAACCAATCTGCAAAAGACTACACACTGTGCAAATGCAAAAAGAAATAAATAATATAAATAAATAAATAAACAATGAATAGCGCGAGCATGAGATGAAGAGTCCTTGAAAGTGAATCCATTGGTTGTGGAAACATTTCCATGGTGGGGCAAGTGACATTGAGTGAAGTTATCTCCTTTGGTTCAAGAGCCTGATGGTTGAAGCGTAATAACTGTTCCTGAACCTGGTAGTGTGACTCCTGAGGCTCCTGTACCTTCTTCCTAATGGAAGCGGCGAGAGGAGAGCATGTCTTGGTTGGGGATAGGGGCCCCTGATGCTGGATGCTTCTTTCCTGAGACAGTGATCCATATAGATCATGAAGGATTGTGACAGGGTGCACTGGGGACAATAGTTCCATTTGTAGGATAACCTAGAATCACAGGTCACTGTTTGGAAGGAGTCACCCACTAAAGGTTAGATTAGATTAGATTATGAGGACACTCAGTCCTCATTTATTGTCATTTAGAAATGCATGCATTAAAAAATGATACAATGTTTCTCCAGAATGATATCACAAGAACACAGCACAAACCAAGACTAAAACTGACAAAACCAGATAATTATAATATATAGTTACAACAGTGCAAAGCAATACCGTAATTTGATAAAGAGCGGACCATGGGCACAGTAAAAAATAGTCTCAAAGTCCCGATAGACTCATCATCTCACACAGGTGGCAGAAGGGAGGAACTCTCCCTACCATGAATCTCCAAGCGCCGCCAACCTGCTGATGCAGCACCATTGGAAGCATCCGACCGCAGCGGACTCTGAGTCCGTCCAAAAACTTCGAGCCTCCGACCAGCCCCTCCGACACAGCCTCTCCGAGTACCATCTCTGCCGAGCCCTTTGACCCCGCCCCGGCTGCCGAGTAACAAGCAAAGCCGAGGACTTGGGGCCTTCTCCTCCGGAGATTCTGGACCAGACAGTAGCAGCAGCAGTGAAGCAGGCATTTCAGAAGTTTCACCAGATGTTCCTCCGTACTCTCACGTCCATCTCCATCAAATCAGGATTGTTCACGGCACCCTACTTGACAAATAACAGATATCACCACTGGAGTGGCCGCCGCGAGCTGCGTCACGCCGCCATCTTCTCCTCCCGCATTTATTTATTGGACAATTGTTTTTTTTTCTCAGAGGTAGTGAGACTTTGGAATTCTCTCCTTTTGAGGCTATGGAAACAAATCATTTGAATATTTTTGGGTAGATAAATTTTTGGAAAGTGAGGAGGTTAAAGATTATCTGAGGTAGGAAGGAATATGCAATTGAGGTTACAGTCAGATCAGCCATGATCTTACTAAATGGGAAAGCAGAACATAGGGACTGAGTGGCCTATTTCTGTTCCTAATATGTATGTTAAGGAGCATGAAAATAAAAAAACTTCATGAATATTGAATTTTGATTGTTGATCACTTTGTATTAATACTTACAGCAGAAAATAGCATCCTGGATGTGATGCTTATCAATAAGACCATAGGACATAAAAGTAAATTAGGTCATTTAGCTCAGCAAGTCTGTTCTGCCATTCAATCACGGCTGCTAAATTTTCCCTCTCAACCCCATTCTCCTGCCTTCTCTCTGCAGCCTTTGATGCCCTTACTAATCAAGTACCTATTAACCTCCACTTTAATTATACGCAATAACTTGGCCTCTGTTGCCATCTGTGGCAATGAATTCCAGAGATTCACACCCTCTGTTCCTGCCTTCACACTGCATTAGAAGAGGATGTATCCAATCCTCTTGCCACGCAGTGTGAAGGCAGGAGCAAAGCATCAGGAACAGAATCGGCTAATGATATTTCTCCTCATCTTGTTCTATAGGGATGTCCCTGTATACTGAGTCTGTGCCTTCTGGTCCTAGACTCCCCGACTATAATAAACATCTTCTACACATCCATCTATCTCAGCCTCTCTATATGTGATAGCTTTCAATTTAGATTCCTTTCCTCCCTCATCTTTATAAACTCCGGTGAGCACAGGCTCAGAGCCAGAGACATCAAATGTTCCTCATACGTTAACCCTTTCATTCCTGGAATCATTCTCGTAAACCTCCTCTAAACACTCCAGTTTCAGCACACGCATTATTAGGTTATGGGATCCAGATCTGTTCACAAAACTAAGTGTGGTCTGACCAATGTCTTATGAAGCCTCAGCATTTCATCCATCCTTGCTTTTATATCCTAGACCACTTGAAATGAATGCTGATACTACATTTACCTTCATTACCACCGATGCAAACTGCAAGTTAACCTTTAGGATAAAAATCCCAACATTCTGTGTTGGTGCCACAATTGTACAGAACCTGTTTGAATTACTTAGATTATGAATAGAAAGCTTTGTATATAAGTTTGGGCTGATGTAAGCTGTGTAAATGACCATGACATACTAATGGGTTGAACAAATAGACTTCAATGTGGCAGATGTGAAGTTATTGAATCTGACCAAGAATACAAGCAGAAAGATGCCTGCGGTGTCTTTACAATTCATTAAGATTGTGGCCAATCCTCTATCTAAATTCTTTAAAGGGGTCTACAAAGGACTGAATAGCATGATGAAATCAAGAAAGAATGGATGTCTTAGAAGACTTATGAATCCATGAATATTAATCTTTAAGTACAAAAATATCCCAAATGTCAATGGAATATTGACCATTGTAACTTGTAGTCTGTAATAAAGGAGATAGTGGTGATAATTTGGATAATTTGGTCCCAAAAAGCTTAAGTTAGATCATACCTGAAGGGTATATTGGCCTGAAAGGGAATGCAGAGTAGGTTTATGAAGCAAATCCTATGATCACTGATTAAACAGTAAGCAGTGATGGGAGCCATGTAGAGGGCTACAGTCTATTTATGGGTCACTGGGATTAGGCAGAATAACAGGTTGGCATAAATTAGGTGTGTGGAAGGATCTGTCTCTGTGCAATGGAACTCTATGATTCTGAACAGGACAATGACTGATTACCAGAAGCTTTGAAAGTGGCAATGAAACTCTTGTGTCTCGTGTTACTGTGAGAAGCTGGAGTTATTTGTTAACATCTCACATTTTCTGTCTGCTATTGCATAAGGGAAATCACCAATGTTCTTGATTTAAAACTGCTAACAAACCAGAGGGAGCAGGAAGCTTTGTTGGGATTTCATGCTTCCCTTTGTGTCATCTCTGTCTAATAATAGATCTAGATGGGGATCTGCTCCCTTGGTGCTCATTGGTGCATAATGACAGGCAGTAAGAATTGCAAGCCAGTGCCCGGTATCCTGGCAGCGGTCACATTGCCTTCATTCTGCAGCAGTCTCTTATCCCCATTACACTCGAGCCACCAGGCAAAGCAGTGAGGTAACCATTGACAACATGGCTGAGGACTAGGTGCACAGTACAATACAGCTTGCAAACAATGTAGTCCATGTTCCCATTCTAAGTAAGCTCAACAGAGCACTAGCATGTGCAACACCTTGGACTAATGTGCATAAGCTTTAGTACATATACAGGCAGACCTCATCAACAGCCCTCTACTAATACCTTAAAAATGGCCGCTAAGTCATATTGGAAGAGTGAAAGGCGGAATACATAAATGGAATCCTGTCATATTGCCTGCAGGGGTCAACCAACTGGATAACCATACCCTTAGTTTAGTTTAGAAGGATGAGGGAAGATCTCATTGAAACCTAACGAATATTGATAGGCCTAGATAGAGTGGGCATAGAGAGGATGTTTTCTTTAGTGGGGAGTCGTGGACCAGAGAGCACAGCTTCAGAACACAAGGACATCCCTTTAGAACTGAAATGAGGAGGAATTTCTTTCACCAAATGAGGGTGAATCAGTGGCAGCTGTGGAAATCAAGCCATTGGGTATATTCAAACCGAAGTTGATAGGTTCTTGATTAATCAGCACGTCAGAGGTTGCGGAGAGAAGGCGGGAAAGTGGGGTTGAAAGGGTTAATAAATCAGCTAAGGTGGAATCGTGGAGCAGACTTGATAGGCGAAATAGCCTAATTCTGCTCCTATATCTTATCGTTTTATGGTCTACGAATTCCATGTAGTGGTACAGTCTTGGCTGTAGTCTAGACGGGAAGTTCTGAAAATGGCTGGGTATAACATGGGAAGATGAGTAGCTCTGAGACCAAAGACCTGCTCTGCATGGCAGCAGTCATGGTTGTGTGGCTGGTATGCCAAAGGAAAGACAGTAGTGGTGTTACAGGAGTGAGAGAACCAATGTTACCTTTCTGAGGAAGTAACGCGGGTTTAAACTCCAAGATGCTACTGCCATTTATGAAAGGTGGCACTCAATATTCCTTCCAGTGTACAGCAGGCCAACATGGTGGATGCTGTGGCATGTGTGAGCCCCTCTGGTCTGTGTGATCCACAGCCATAATGGCACCACCATCATTAAGAGGTGGGCTAACTTTAAATAACCTTATTCTTTGAAAGCTGTCTTTATGTGGGGTTCCTGCTCATATGCCTATCCAGTCAGTAACATATTTATCCCCGGCTGAATGCTGAAGCCTTTCTGAGTTGGTGCAAAGCCTGTGTACAATGAACAGGTATGTGCTAATCACTGGCAAATGTAGCCTCTGTTATCTTTGGTTATCCTTGAAGGTTAAGACAGTGAATATTAGTGCACAATACTTAAACCGTGCTCCAACAAATATTGTTCTTGGTGTTATTCTTCAGATGTTTGTGGTGTGCTCCCTGAATTCTTGTACTTTTTACATAACCAGTAAATGTTCCCCCTTTATAAATTACCTTGCTGAAAGTGCACTCTGTGGCCACTTTATTAGGTACACCTGAGCATTAATGCAAATATCTAATCAACCAATCATGAGGCAGCAGCTCAATGCAGACATGGTCAAGACATTCAGTTGTTGATCAGACCAAACATCAGAATGGGTAAGCAATGTGATCCAAGTGACTTTGACAGTGGAATGATTGTTGGTGCTGGACGGGCTGGTTTTGAGTATCTCAGAAACTGTTGATCTCCTGAGATTTTCATACACAACATTCTCTAGAGTTTACAGAGAATGGTGCAAAACACAAAAAAAATCCAGTGAGTGGCAGTTCTGTGGGCGAAAAAGCCTTGTTATTGAGAAAGGTCAGACGAGAATGGCCAGACTAGTTCAGGCTGACACGAAGGTGACAGTAACTCAATAACCACAGAAGAGCACCTCTGAATGCACAACACGTCAAACCTTGAAGTGGATGGGCTACAGCAGCAGAAGACCTCACCGGATTCCACACACATACCTAATAAAGTGGCCACTGAGCGTAGTGCTCAAATTTATAATAAACTTAGACGTAGCTAAATTCAATAAATTTTAAAATATTATTATTAACTTGTCAGAGTGCTCTCATAGCAATTCAAAATGAGCCACTGAGTTAAAAGAATTCTGCCTTTCAGTGAGATTACTATTCAAATACATGCATATAAAATGAATGGAACTGTCTGCTTACAGTACCTGGATTTTATAGAACCCAGTGGTTATTTGTGCATTCACATAAGTACTGCCACGCCACACATGAATAATGTATCAATTCTTAAGGGATTGCTTACATTTATTTTACCAAGCTTGAAGGGCACGTCACAGTTCGCAAAAGGAATGAGGCCATAAAAGCAGTTCCAATAACTTTTTATTATAATATTAGAATAACATTTCCTTGTTTTCAAGCCAGATTCAATTTAGTCTTCGGACTCCTCTAGCAACACATCTACCTTGTACTTGATGCTCTTCCCTCTCAACAGGAGATAGATGCTAACTGGGAAAACATGCCATTTGACAAGAAACGTCGAGGTCATTGCACTGTATTCTAATGTATTGTATTCCTGAGACGAGGTTTGCCGCTTAATAAGTAAGAATGTGAACACGTTTTATTACGGACTATAGAAACCTTCTGAGGATGATGAAGTGAAGGACTGGTGCTATCAAGTAATTGCTTTTTCATCTCCCGTCCAGTCATTTCCCCAAGTGTTTACTGGTCTTGCCCAGGTTTGGTTAAACCTAAAATTTTTGTCAAATTTCACTAAACTTAAGTATGCCAGTATTTCTCAAACCACTGGCTATTTCTACATTATTATTGATAATAATTTCTAGGCACTGAAATAACAAACTGACATGGCCACTTCTTCATATACAAGTTAATATGAGTCTTAAATCTTTTTCATGCATACTTGTTTCTCTCTTCCACTCAACACAAGTACTGTAGTAAGATTGGCAGCTAGCTCAAGTGCAGATTCAGTCAATATGTTCTTTTATCCTCTGTGTCATTAATTTGAGAGCTTTATCTGTTAAAGATCCCCTTCCAGCTGTTAATGTAAAGCAAACATGAATAAAATTCTTACCTTTGTCTTACAGCTGAATTTCTAATGGCTTCACTTTGGTTATTTTTGTATTTATAGGTGGAAATGACGTGAACCAGAGAATCTGTTGCTCTAGCAACATTTGTTTATATTCTCATCGTAGTTTCAGTGCATAGTTTAATTGTAACAAAGCCAACCCACTGTATTTTGGCTCAATGCAAGAAAACAAATTAAGTCAGCTTTGTTCTACATTCGTTACCCACGGCCCCATTATCCACTATGCAATCAGTTTATTTTGCAGATAAACAAGAGCCACATTATGAAGCTTCCATTCTTCTACCATCTGCAGTTCAGTTTCCGCACCTGATGATTTTTAGGTCTTTGCTGCCCAACCATCTGGTGTTTATGAAATGCAGTTGTTTTAAGTGGCCTGCATTGTTTATTAAAGACATAAGACTATAATATGATTCCTAGAAATAAAAAATCCAATTTAATTAAACAAGATAACAATATTGAGATAAATTGAATTGCTATTTCCTTTCCTGTAATTTGAGGTTTAGATTATTTATTTTATTAGTCTTTATACTTTTCCATACAATAATTTAAAAATGAGTTGTTTTGAAGCAGGATGCTGCTTAGCAGACACTAACAGATGGGCGATGTCCGTTAAAATACAGGTTATTATGATATTTTAATTCTGTTTCCTCAGATAGTATTCTACTCTTAAAATATTTTTGTCCACTTTATCCAATAATCTAGGTCATGCCCAAAATGATCT
The DNA here is from genome assembly GCF_030028105.1 of Mobula birostris. Classification (NCBI taxonomy): domain Eukaryota; kingdom Metazoa; phylum Chordata; class Chondrichthyes; order Myliobatiformes; family Myliobatidae; genus Mobula; species Mobula birostris. The sequence goes on along the minus strand of NC_092379.1, from coordinate 121,250,286 downwards.
GGAGGCACACTAAGACAGTACTGGCAGGACCATGCCAAATTTGTCTGCCTGACTCATTGGTTTATTACCTACAGAGGACTGTAAGAACCTGCAATAACTCTGAGGCCTAAAGTGAGGTGGTTTGGAGGGAGACAAACCATGAGGTTCTTAAGGGTTCTTAAATGTAGGGTGGGATGGAGCAATGCCACCAGCAGCTCTTTAAAGACCATTGGTCATCCTAATAATTTACCAAATGCAGTGTAAAACAGCTTCTGCCTTGGACTCTGTAAGTGAGATACCTATTGGTGCCTCATGTCAATAGTGTGATTCCTGTCCTAGGCAACTGCCAATACCATACAATTTAGAGCTATGCTTCAAGTCAGGAGGTTAGTCCTTAAAATAGATTCTTCAAATTGTTATCTACATGGAAATGTGTATAGTATAATCAGAATTTTGAGGCTAAGCTATGAACAATGTTCAGTAAGTTGTACTTTTATTTACAAATAATGAATTTTTTTAGCATAAATGGACACTGAATTTTCTGTATATGCAAAATTCTGAGTGGGTGATCTGAGGGTGGGATTTTCTTCTTTCTGGCATCATCTAAGCTGTTGACAAATAGCCTGCATTTAATAGGCCCAATGATACAGTTTATTAATTAAGTGGGAGCTCACAATTTTTCTATAGTTAATGAAAGGCTGCAGCATCTTAAGAAAATATTTGACAATTATAAGAATTGGAGAGTGAACTTATAGGTAGGTAGGTGGCCTCCAGTATATTTATGATATCTGCGCTATGACCATTAGGGAATTATCTGATAAACAGAAAACATTAAAGCTTGATTAAAACAAATATTGTCCATGGATGATGTTACAGGCTTCAGTTATTAAGATTAGAAAAAAGCCTAATATTTGACTTCACATGAATAAAAGGAAATAAGAAATCCAATTTCAAGCTGTTGGGCAAAAAATGCATTATCAGGAGTAATTGAGTTTAGGGAACTGCATTTTCAATTTAGCTGGGCAAAAGATTGAAGGTATTGATCAATTATCTTTTGGGCTTCATTACTGAGTATCCTTTAAAATAATTGAAAGTATTGTACAGATTATACATCCAAAGACAGCAGGAAAATGATAAAATGACCATTTTTATGGTTGTTGACTTCAGAAGGGCACGGAGCGACCACTCTCTGCTGAACATTGATGACTCCTCCGTAGAGATCGTTAAGAGCACCAAATTTCTCACCTGGTCCCTCAACACCAGCTCCATAGCAAAGAAAGCCCAGCAGCGTCTCTACTTTCTGTGAAGACTGAGAAAAGTCCATCTCCCACCCCCCATCCTCACCACATTCTACAGAGGTTGTTTTGAGAGCATCCTGAGCAGCTGCATCACGGCCTGGTTTGGAAATTGTACCATCTTGGATCGCAAGACCCTGCAGCTGAGAAGATCATCGGGGTCGCTCTTCCCACCATCACAGACACTTACACCACACACTACATCTGCAAAGCAAACAGCATTATGAAGGATCCCACACACCCCTCATATAAACTCTTCTCCCTCCTGCCATCTGGAAAAAGGCACCGAAGCATTCGGGCTCTCACGACCAGACTATGTAACAGTTTCTTCCCCCAAGCCATCAGACTCCTCAATACCCAGAGCCTGGCTTGAAACCGACCTACTATACCCTCTACTGTGCCTACTGTCTTGTTTATTATTTATTATTATTTATTGTAGTGCCTGCACTGTTTTGTGCACTTTATGCAGTACTGGATAAGCCTGTTGTCTAGTGTAATTTTTGAGTTTTTTCTTACGTAGTTCAGTGTAGTTTTTGTATTGTTTCATGTAGCACCATGGTCCTGGAAAACGTTGCCTCATTTTTACTATGTTCTGTACCAGCAGTTACGGCTGAAATGACAACACATGCAACTTTGCACATTCAGTTCTATATTTCATTACCTCTTGCATGACAATATGGTGTGTAATTGTATTGGATGAGACATACATACTGTAGCTATAGGGCCTGAGGCATATAATACTTGTCAGTATTGCACTGACCACTGCTGAGACCATGGAGGGTCATGTTATTATTGCATGTAAGGGAGTTTCTTTTTTTATGTCACTGCGTAGTCTAATTAAAATGACTTCTTTGTTATGTTATAATTAAAAGGGCTTCTTTGTTATGTTAACTGCTGAGAAAGTCCTTCCCGCTAGTAGTTTGTTTTGGATTATCTATTGATAAGAGGACGAATGAACCAATTGCGATAGTTATTATGGTTTTGGTGTGTCTGTAAGATATTGTATGCGTGGGGTTTTGGGGGAGAAGGCGGGAGAGAGAGAGAGACAGAGGATGGACCAGGTGCTGTGGGTCCGCTAATGGGGTCGGACCCCGAGCGAGGAGAGGAGACAGAGACGGACTCGTGTGAGGTGTCTGGTCGACCACCATTGTTGGTCCCAGGAGGCCAGTCGAGGCGGTCCGAGGGGTCGCAGGGTGAAGAAGAATGGTCCTGAGCTCCAACTGTTTGTGCACGAAGAGATTGAACTTTGATAAGTGTGGCGCCTTTTATTTTCCTTTTATATTTTATTCTCTATTAATTATATAGTTCCAGTAATATCTATAAACTGTAAATCATTTAATTGTATCTGGTGTATTGTTTGTTATTTGGGCGGGGTAGCGTACATCACACATCATCCACACAAACTGATTCCCCAGTTTGGCGGGGCCGAGGGCTGTTTCCCTAGACGACAGTGAGCTGAGCAACCCTGAGGGTGGCCAGGGGGACTACATAACAAAGAAGCCCTTTTAATTATAACATAACAAAGAAGCCATTTTAATTAGACTACGCAATGACATAAAAAAAGAAACCCCCTTACATGTGTCTAATTGTCCTTTCCACCTGAAACTTGACCTCATTCCACATTCCTTTCTGATTTACAAGCTACAGGTGATGAAATAATGATCCTCCTAATTCAACATATTATTCTCCGTAACTTCCGCCACCTCTAACGGGATCCCACCACTAAGCACATCTTTCCCTCCCCCCCTCCTCTGCTTTCCGCAGGGATCGCTCCCTACGCAACTCCCTTGTCCATTCGTCCCCCCCATCCCTCCCCACTGATCTCCCTCCTGGCACTTATCCGTGTAAGCGGAGCAAGTGCTACACATGCCCTTACACTTCCTCCCTTACCACCATTCAGGGCCCCAAACAGTCCTTCCAAGTGAGGCGACACTTCACCTGTGAGTCGGCTGGGGTGATATACTGCGTCCGGTGCTCCCGATGTGGCCTTCTATATATTGGCGAGACCCGACGCAGACTGGGAGACCTTTTTGCTGAACACCTATGCTCTGTCCGCCAGAGAAAGCAGGATCTCCCAGTGGCCACACATTTTAATTCCACATCCCATTCCCATTCTGACATGTCTATCCACGGCCTCCTCTACTGTAAAGATGAAGCCACACTCAGGTTGGAGGAACAACACTTTATATTCCGTCTGGGTAGCCTCGAACCTGATGGCATGAACATCGACTTCTCTAACTTCCGCTAAGGCCCCATCTGCCCCTCGTACCCCATCTGTTATTTATTTTTATACACACATTCTTTCTCTCACTCTCCTTTTTCTCCCTCTGTCCCTCTGACTATACCCCTTGCCCATCCTCTGGGTCCCCCCCCCCCCCCGTCTTTCTTCCCGGACCTCCTGTCCCATGATCCTCTCGTATCCCCTTTGCCAATCACCTGTCCAGCTCTTGGCTCCATCCCTCCCCCTCCTGTCTTCTCCTATCATTTTGGATCTCCCCCTCCCCCTCCCACTTTCAAATCTCTTACTAACTCTTCCTTCAGTTAGTCCTGACGAAGGGTCTCGGCCTGAAACGTCAACTGTACCTCTTCCTACAGATGCTGCCTGGCCTGCTGCATTCACCAGCAACTTTGATGTGTGTTGCTTGAATTTCCAGCATCTGCAGAATTCCTGTTGTTTGCGCTCCTAATTCACTTCTTATTTTCCCTCACCACATCCCTACCCCAGCATCTCACTCCTTTCAAATAACCAAGAATGTTAAATCTAGCATGGTGTTGCGGGGAATGCAGGAAGAGAATGAAGACACTTGGTTTAACACATTGTCATCAGTTCTGGTATTAATGCTGCATTGCGGAAGCTGTATGTGAGGGGTCACTAATCTGCTACTGAGTAATGTTGCATATGAATTCTGCTTCAGGTGAGTGGTTTCTTGGGGCTGGCTGGAGGCTCATATGCATGTGTAATGAAATAATTGGTCCACTGGGAGAATTTCCAGCATGTGATGTTAAGCAGGACTCCATCACCAATGTTATTCTTTGTTTTATGCAGTGTTTGGAGTTCAACCCCGAAAACGGTAACTCCATTAGGAGATCTAATCACAAGGTAATGATACCCATCATCGCAGTTTACAAAGCAACTCAAGGAGAACCTATTCAACATCTGCGTTTTGTAGTGGCATCTCAGACCCAAGTCCTCCAAACTCAGATTTGGGTTGGAAGGTTGATTGGTGTTCGTAAACTGCCACTAGTGAGTGGGGCAGGTGAGGGAAATGTGGGGTTAGCATACGATGAGGATGAATGAGTGATTGATGGTCGATGTGGACTTGGCGGGCCATGCTGCATTCTCAATGATTCTATGCTGCCACCTTTGCTGAGAATGACATTGTTTAAAGGAATTTTTGAGGCTTGGTCACTTCAGAAATTGCTGCAGTCAGCTGTCTCTGTCAAATTTCCACAATTGTCGACATTCTTCCCCAGAAGAGTGGCAGTAGTTCCAATGAGAATGAACCTGTAATTCTGATGAACCAACTCTGCCCCACTGCTGTTGTCTTTCCTATTTATCTTGACAGACTGGACTGCTGCCACATGTGTCAAAAGCTAGAAAGAGAGACGAGATCAGGCATTTTTTATTTGCAAAAGAAAATAAGCAGTTAGGATTCAGATTTGAGAAATGATGGAAATGTTTGCTCTAGCAAACTAGATATCAGTTACTTGATAAATAAAATTAAGGACAGCACTGTGACAGATGTTGTTAACATCTGGATGGAGTCAGAGCCAAAGTAGAAGGTTTTGACTATAATAGGCAAAGCAATGCTGGCTGCACAGTTAATGGTTTTATTCATTGTCCAAAGCAACACGCATAAAATGCTGGAGGAACTCAGCAGGCCAGGCAGCATCCATGGAAAAGAATTAAACTGTCGATGTTTTGGGTGAGACCCTTCTTCAGGACAGGAAAGAAATATGAGGTCAGAATGAGAAGGTGGGGGGGGAGGAAGAAGTACAAGGCGACAGGCGATAGATGAAACCCGGAGGGGCGGGGAGGGGTGAAGTAAAGAGCTGGAAAGTCGATTGTTGAAAGAGATCAACGGCTGGAGGAGGGGGAATCTGATAGGAGAGGACAGAAGACCATGGAAGAAGGGGAAGAGGAGGAGCACCAGAAGGAGGTGATGGGTAAGGGGATAAGGTGTGAAAGGGAAACTGGAGTGGTGAAGTGGGGGGTGTACAATTACAGAAAGTCAAGAAATTGATGTTCATGCCATCAGGGTGGAGGCTATCCAGATGGAATATATAAGGAAACTTTGTATCTGTATGTATGTTCTGCATTTATGTTTATTTTTATTTCTTACATCGAAGAGAGTAAAAATCTTTATGTTGCGTCTCCATCGCTATGTACAAGCAATAAAAAGGGGAAATGTGGGAGGATTTTGCCCAAACACTATGATTGTATACAGAATTATTTTGTGTACAGTCAGATGCACAGTCAGATCAATGTGTATTGATAAATCTACTGGCCTGGTGAAAGAGGCTGTCCTGGAGCCTGTTGGACCTGGCCTTAGTGCTGCAGTACTGCTTGCCAGATGGTAGCAGCTAAAGCAGTTTGTGGTTGAGGTGACTGGAGTCCCTGATGATCCTCCAGGCCCCTTTTATGCACCTGCTGCTGTAAGTGTTTTGAACAGAGGGAAGTTCACATCCACAGATGCACTGGGCTGTCCACACCACCCTCTGCAGTGCCCTGCGATTGAGGGAAGTGCAGTTTCCATACCAGGCGGTGATGCAGCCAGTCAGGACCCGATGGTGCCCCTGTAGAAAGTCCTGAGGGTTTGGGGACTCATGCTCAACTTCTTTAGCTGCCTGAGGTGAAAGAGGTGCTGTTGTGCTTTTTTAACCACACAGATGGTATGTACAGTTCAGGTGAGATCTTCAGTGATGTGTATACCGAGGAACTTGAAATTACTCATCCTCTCAGCTACCGTCCTGTTGCTCCTCCAACCCAAGTATGGCCTTATCGTGGCAGTAGAGGAGGCCGTGGACTGACATGCTGGAATGGGTTGGGAAGCAGAACTGAAATGGGTGGCTACCAGGAGATCCAATTTTTTTTTGCCTGACGAAGCGCAGATGCTCGGTGAAGTACTCTCTTAATCTACATCGGGTCTCACTGATATTCAGGAAGCATACAGAACTTCTATCCGGCTGTTATAAGACTATTGGATGGTTCCCTAGTATGATAAGATAAACGGTTGGCCTCACCTCGTTATCATCTTGTACCTTATTGTTACCTGCACTGTACTTTCTCTGTAGCTGTTATATTTCCCTCTGCATTCTTTTATTGTTTTATCTTGTATTACCTCAGAATCAGGTTTATAGTCACTGACACATGTCATGAAATTTGTTGTTTTGCAGCTGCAGTACAGTGCAATACATGAAAAATTACTATGTTACAATATCTGACGACATTGGGTCTTCTGGCTCCTGTACCTCCTTCCTGAAGGTAGCGATAAGAAGAGGGCATACCCAGGGTGGTGGGGTCCTCAATGATAGATGCTGCTTTTTCGAGGTATTGCCTTTTGAACATTTCCTTGATAGTGTGGAGGCTAGTGCCCGCGATGGACCTGGCTGAGTTTCCAGCCCTCTGCAGCTTTGTCCAATCCTGGTACTTCCACACCCGATGGTGACGCAACGCTGAAGAAGCTGACACCCAGGAGTCTGGAGCTCTTCACCCTTTCCATTGATGACCCCTTGTTGAGGACTGGTGGGTGTTCTCCAATTTCCCCTTCTTCAAGCCTACAATCAATTCCTTGGTCTTACTGACTCTGAGTGCAAGGTTGTTGTTGTGACACCACTTAACCAGCTGATCTTTCTCACTCTTGTACACCTCTTCCTCACCATCTGAGATTCTGTCAACAACAGCTGTATCATCAGCAAATTTAGAGATGGCATTTGAACCGTGCCTATCCCCAGTCACGGGTGTATAATGACTGTGTACAGTCAATGCCTAGTGTACATAATTTGATCTGTATGAACAATATGCAAGAAGAACTTCTCACTAAATCTCAGTACAATTCCAATGCAACCAACTAAATGGAAGTAAATCATTACTGATATCAGCTTTGTATTCCAGAATGTTTAACTATTTCCCTGCACTACAGAACAAGAGTGAGAGGGGGAGGTAGGGATAGAATTGCTCTACTAGGATCTGGCTTTGACTTGATGGGCTGAATGGACTCCTTTTTAGCCATTGCTGTGCATGGTTCCAACTAAATTTAAATTCCCTATGGAAGGTGAATTCAAGTTTGTTACTCGTCATTCCAGGCATAAATTACTACTCTGGTAACCTGACCATTGTGCAGTTGCATTTAGACGCTGCCCTTTCCAAACAAAAGGACATTAATCTGTCATTGTTTCATTACAAAGTATTTGAGCTGTTCCACAAAAAAAATAGGAAAGTCATTGGGGTTTGAAAATCTCATGCTGCCCTACTCTTTGCTCCTCTCCCTCTTATTAGAGTTGGAACCTTAACAACCACCATTCCTGCTCCTTAAACCCAACAAAAACTTGCTGAATGTGCAGCAACACACTATAAAATGTTAGATGAACTCAGCATGGAGGAAAATGAACAGTCAACATCTCCAGCCAAGATCCTTCGTCAGGACTGAGTGTGCAGCAGACAACTTCACGTTTTGTTGTTAAATATGTATGTAGTTGCCTGCTACATAGTTTAGAGGGCTAAGGGCCAAATACAGGCAAATAGGACTAGCTAAGGTAGGCAACTTAATCAGCACGGATGAGTTGCGCTGAAGTTGCCTGTTTCAATACTATATGGCTCTATGATTCATGACATCTGGGAATAATTCATCAGTCATGTAGAATTGGAGTGATAGGAAACTATCTTGGTGGGAATAGTGTTTCTGGAATAGAAATGAACTTATTATGGGCATTATGAACCCTATCTTCCATCCCTCAAAATGCCCTTCACCCTTTGCAACTGTGAACCTCAGCTACCTCTGATCTTTGCACCAAACTATGAGCTCTGAATACAAATATGTCTGTTGTCTGGCATTTGGTATGCTTTTCCACCAATTATGTATAAGAAAATCGTTCTTTTGTATACCATGCTGGAAACCATGAGATGCCCATCTCCACCATTCTGGATTTGGGGATTTGAAACCAATTCCCTTTTGATTGGCCCAGGGAAACAGAGGCCATCACCCGTCCCTTCAGAACGGCATTCAAGTACCTCTTAGGATCAGCTGATCCAGTGATGTGGGTCAAACAGTCTGTACTGTGCTGTACTGTTCTGTGTTCTTGTTAAAATTCTCTCATATCACTAATTCTTAAAAGCAACACCCAAACTAAATAAGAGTCTTATTCCAAATTGATCTGTCTTGTTAACTCAAGGTTTCAATCTCTTTCATATGTACCACATAGCAGCACCTCCCAGTTATCAACCCTTTCCTAAAAAAAAATGGGGAAAAAAAAGAAAATAAATGGAGGATTCCACTTTAATTTGTTCCCCTTTAATTTTATGAGATCATTTTGCAGGTCAGTGAAGTAGTTCCCCTAGGATAGCAGGCAGATCTATTATTTCTAAGCCTCTCACATTACTGGTATCAAGCCATCTGTGAAGAGATTAATGGGAAAAGATAGTTGATGAATTCCTTTTGTTTTATTTGCCTTCGACTTCTGCCCAAGGGGATAAACTTCACCTGTATTACGAGAGAGAAATCAGCTTGTGAACATTAGAATGATGTAAATGCAGAAACTTTTCATATGAAAAATCTTTCACCTCTAGAAATAGGTGAGTTGAGATTAGTCAATGCTTGCAAGTAAATCAATTTCAAATGAAGATAAGCTTTCCCTGGCTGTGTAACAGGAATAATCCCCTGTGGGTACGATACTTGAAAAATTAATCCAGACATTTTCCAGTAGGGAAAGGTTCAAATATCAGGGATCCAACCAACCTTCCTCCCCCACCGCTCTGCTTTCTGCAGGAGTCACTCCCTCCCCACTGATCCCCCACCCTGTAAGTGGCCAAAGTGCTACACCTACCCATTCACCTCCACTCAGGGCCCCAAACTGGTTTTCCAGGTGAGGGAACAATTCACCTGTGAATCTGCTGGGGTCACCTATTGTATCTGGTGCTCCCAATGCAGCCTCCTCTGCATTGGTGAGACCTGTCGCAAATTTTGGGGGCGGCTTTATTGAGCACCTCCAAAAGCGCCAAAGTCGGAACATCTTAATTCTGATTCCCATTCCTGTTCCAATATGTTGGTCCATGGCCTCCTCCTGTGCGAAGAGGAGGCCACCCTCAGGGTGGAGGAGCAATACCTTATATTCTGAGTAACTTCCAACCTGATGGCATGGATATCAATTTCTTCTATCTTGCATTTGGAAGATAGAAGAAATGGAAAAAACATTCTCTGCCTCTCCCCTCCTTTTCTATTCCCCACTCTGGCTTATTACTTCTCAGTTGCTTATCACCTTCCCCTGGGTCCCTTCCTACTTCCCTTTTTCTTATGGCCCACTCCCCTCCCCTATCAGATTCCTTCCTTTCTAGCCCTTTACTTTTCCTACCCACCAGGCTTCACCTTTCACCTTCCAGCTGTCCTCCTTCCTCTCCCTCCACCTTTTTATTCTGGTGTCTTCTCCCTTCCTTTCCAGTCATGAAGAAGGGGGTGGGCCTGAAACATTGACTGTTTATTCATTTCCATAGATGCTGCCAGACCTGATGAGTTCCTCCAGCATTTTGTGTGTGATGCTTAGGATGCACAGATTAATTATTAGAAATTTTGGTTAAACAGCAATGTGTGATAAGTTAGTAGGAGATGAGATTTTAAAAAAACTGCTGAAACACACAAAAAATGCTGGAGGAAATCAACAGGTCAGCCAGGATCTATGGAGGGAAGTAACCAGCTGTTATTTTGGGGTGAGTCCCTTGCAATGGTAAAATACATTTAAGACAGACCAGAACACCCTTGATTGGCCTCTTGCAAGCTGCTGCATCCAAGCATGCCACCGGATTGTGATGAGTGTTGAGAGGGTGTCATAAGGGGGTTGCTGGGAGCGGACCCAAATGCAAGATAGACACTGAAGTACTAGGAACAGGACTTGACTAGAGAGCTGGGACAAGAACACAGACTTGGGCTAGGACATTGGCGAGGCAAGTGGGACCAGGACAAGGAAATGGGAACTAGGAACCTGGCTTGGACTCTGAGCCAGAGACTGGACAAGGACCCATGGCTTGGGTACTTCAAGGCAAGGACATGACGAGGCTTGGGTTCTTCGAGGTGAGGACATGGTGAGGCTTCGGTTCTTCGAGGCTAGGACATGGCGAGGCGGGTTCAGACTCCAAGCCAGAGACTGGACAAGGACCCAACACCTGGGTCTTGACTCAGGCTCAGACTCCGGAACTAGGCGAAGACATGACATGGTCTTGGGAGACAGGACTAGGCGAGGCTACAGGACAGAATGAGAAGCTCCTGGGCAAGACGAGCGAACTCCAGCACAGGACGAGGGAACTCCAGCACAGGACAAAGCACATGGACAGGATGAGAACACGAAGCCTTGACTTGATACTCAGGAACAGCCGAGCCTTGGATTTGGGATGACAGGAACCTCTGAACCTTGGATTTGGGATGACAGGAATGCAGAACACAGAGCCTTGATCTAGGGGAGGACAGGAACACAGAGCCTTGGTCTAGAGCATGGGAACACAGAGCCTTGGACTTGAGAGACAGGAACACAGGGACATGGAACACAGAGCCAGGACCTCTCCTTGGGAACAGGACTTGGGGCCAGGGCTCCACACAGAATACTGAACATGACGAGACGGTTCTCAACATGAGGTAGCGGAAAACGGCTGGACCTACCTAGCGAAGGTGTGGACAGGGACAGTTCCAACTCAACAATAGACAGTTCCTTATCTTGACACAGCAGGGCTCTGGTCTCGCTGCGGTGGTAGAACTTGACAAGGCTCCAGACACAGGTTGCAGGGCAAGGCTCCAGAAGGAAGCGGAAGGGAACGGAACAGTCCAGCCTCAGGGTAACGGCAAAGACGGCCTGGCTTACCCAACGGAGGCAACAACAGGAAGGGACAGATCCAACCACAGGGTAACGGCAAAGGTGGCTTGACTTACCCCATAGAGGCGAGGACAGGATACTGACAAGACGAACCAGCCCCACACTTGAACCCAGGGCCACTTACATTCCCAGCCCCAAGACGAGCATCAGGTGCCTATGATTAAGCCCAACTGAAACAAGGTTCAGCCAGAAGAACCGGAGTCTGGAGTCCACGGACCAGACTGTGAACCGGAACACAGACTTTACGGACCGGACCATGACAGTACCCCCCCCCCCCCCCCACCTTTGGGAACTTCTGGGCAAACGAACAGGTTCTCCGGGACTAAGGACGACCCGGGCAAGTGGGGGGGGGGGGATACAATCAGGACGGAACCCAGGATGATGAGAGTTAGATGACAGTATCTGTGTTGCTGGGTCCATGTATTGCTGGTTCGTTCTGTCATGGGGGGGGGCGCTGGGAGCGGACCCAAATGCAAGAAACAGACACTGAAGTACTAGGAACAGCACTTGACTAGAGAGCTGGGACAAAAACACAGACTTGGGCTAGGACATTGGCTGGGCAATTGGGACCAGGACAAGGAACTAGGAACTAGGAACCTGGGCTTGGACTCTTGAGCCGGAGACTGGACAAGGACCCAGAACCGTAGTCTTGACTCAGGCTCAGATCCCGGAACTAGGCGAGGACATGATGTGGCTACGGGACTGTACATGGCTTGGGTACTTCATGGCAAGGACATGACGAGGCTTGCGTTTGGACTCCGATCCAGAGATCAGATAAGGACCCAGAACTTGACTCAGGCTCGGGCTCCGGAATTAGGCAAAGACATGACATGGTCTTGGGAGACAGGACTAGGTGAGGCTACAAGACAGAACTAGAGACTCCTGGGCAAGTCGAGGGAACTCCAGTACAGGACAAGGGAACTCTAGCACAGGACAAAGCACATAGACAGGACGAGAACACGAAGCCTTGACTTGGGACTCAGGAACAGCATAGCTTTGGACTTGGGACGACAGGAATGCAGAACAGAGCCTTGGTCTTGGGGAGGACAGGAACACAGAGCCTTGGTCTAGAGCACGGGAACACAGAGCCTTGGAATTGAGAGACAGGAACACGGGGACATGGAACACAGAGCCAGGACCCTTCCTTGGGAACAGGACATAGGGCCAAGACTCTACACAGAATGCTGAACACGACGAGACGGTTCCCAACACAAGGTAGTGGCAAATGGCTGGACCTACCTAGCAAAAGTGTGGACACAGAGACAGTTCCAACTCAACAATAGACAGTTCCTTATCTTGACACAGCAAGGCTCCGGTCTCACTCCGGTGCTAGAACTAGATACAGGTTGTACGGCAAGGCTCCAGACACAGGTTGCGGGGAAAGGGGAAAGGGGAAAGGGGAAAGGGGAAAGAACAGTCCAGCCTCAGGGTAACAGCAAAGACAACCTGGCTTACCCAACAGAGGCAAGGACAGGAAGGGACAGATCCAACCGCAGGGTAACGGTAAAGATGGCCTGACTTAACCCACAGAAGTGAGGACAGGACAAACCAGTCCCAACACACAAACCCAGAGCTATTTATATTCCCAGCCCCAAGACGAGCATCAGGTGCCTATGATTAAGCCCAACTGAAACAAGGGACAGCCGGAAGACCCGGAGTCCGGAGTCCACGGACCAGACTGTGAACCGGAACGCGGACATTACGGACCGGACCATGACAGAAGGAAGATGGGTGAGTGAGGGAGGGGGATGATGTAAGAAGCTGGGAGGGGATAGGAGGGAGAGGTATGGCTAGTCTAAAGTGAAAGTAGAAATTGCTGGAAAAGTTTTGCAGGTCATAGCAGCAGAAACAATTAACGTTTCAGATCTAGTCCACAATCTGTTTCTCTTTCTATGGATGCTGACCCGCTGGGTTTGCCAATATTTTCTGTTTATTATTGATTGGTTGTTGAGGTTAAGTAACAGAGCCAAGTCCTGGGGTGATGGAGATCATTGGGTTGGAGTTGGCAGTTGAGTCATTTAGGGGCTTCAAACCTGCCTGAACTGTACAAGCTAACTGAAGGTCCCTCCCAGTGCCTTGCAATGAAAGCTCTGTGGAATGCTGACCAATTTCCACTGCAACGATCCATTTGATGTGCACCTTTCATTGACAACTACGTGAGACATTAAAGCTCATTTCCCACTGGAAGGTGACGGGTCAAGTTTCTGAAGTGATAGCAAACATCCCAGAAATTATTGGGATTGCTTTTCATTTTCTTCAAAGTGAGAAATGGAGACACAAGAGACTGCAGATGCTGGAATTCAGAGCAAGAAAAAACAAACTACTGGAAGAATTCAGTGGGTCAGGCAATATCTGTGGAAGCAAAGGGATGGTTGATGTTTTGGGTTAAGCCCCTACGTCAGAACTGGGAGTGTAGAGCAGGGGTTCCCAATCTGGTGTCCATGGACCCCTCGGTTAAAGGTAGAATACGTGGCATAAAAAAGGTTGGGAACTGCTGATGTAGATGAAAGATAGCCCATATATAAAAATGAGAGGGAGGGGTGAGGCAGAGGCTGGCCCATGATAAGTGGAACCAGACTGAGGCATGGGGCAGGGTGAAATAATGGGCAGATGGAGTCAGATGGGAGAGTGGAGATGGAGAATAGGGAAAGAGGCTGGTAGGGTATAGGGAGAACCAGGTAAGGGAGAGATGATGTACCAGGTGGGGAAGGAGATTGGGAAGGTGAACCAAGGGAGAAGAAACCCAGATGGATAGGTATGTGGGTGATGAGTAGATGGAGCCAGGCAGTGGAAAGGAATGTGTCTGGGTAATGGGATAAAGATAAAGATTGACTTTATTTATCATGTGTTGTTGCGTGAATGAAGTCACTGGACAGAAGTACTGGTAGATATGAAGCAGCCTCTTTATTCAACAAAACAAGATACAGCAGGCATCATATGGAGACACGTTTGGTCAAAAGGTCTGGCTGGTCCACGCTACCTGATATTTTATGTGCTTAACATCAAAGGACAATTCCATATTTACATTGCATTCACAATTTTTTCTTGGAAACTACACACAAACTTTACATCACACCACAGATATCTAAATGAATTTTAATTAGCAATGTCTGGTCTGTGACTCACGGTTTTTAGGAACCTATTGTTCAGAGCAGTATTTTAAATTAAATCTTCAATGCAAATTGAAATCTGAAGGCTAGTAGCTGAAGTCAGTTACATTAATTGTGCCACATGTGCTAACCCCAAAAATTGTTCTAACAGTCCCTCCTCTTGGTCTTCTCGGACAAAACTAAAATTGTACCAGGAAAGGCCAACCTTAAGGAGGATCTACTCAAATAGAGCCGCAAAATGATTCTGAGCTACCTTGGAATTTCCCACAATTACTTTAAGTGCATCTACAACTGCCCTATCGTCCCTAATGGCTACCTACAAAATGCTAAGCAGAGAGATTGTTCCATAAATTTGAACAACAGTCTTTAGAAATGCAGTTTCATTAATTTCATATTCCTGTTGACTCTTCCCCTGCTGGCCAATTGCAGCGTAATCACATTCCTCAACTTCACCCCTTCGTTCCCTAGTTGCTAAAACTCTCTCTTTCCAGGGGCACCAGCAAGGTAAGTGCATCAGGCTCACAGGCTCTCTCATCAATGTACAGGAAGGAGTTGGAGTGGTCTCTATTTGAATGACTGCAAGGACCTCTCCCAGGTGGCACCCCCTTCTGAACTGTCCGGTTGATCACTGGCCCGACTGCTGAAAGGGACCAGCTCATTTGTATTCATTCCCCATTCAGTCTGGGGGTGACTACCTTCAGATGCCGTGAGGAATCTGTCTGCCATGCTATCGAAGTTGTGAAATCTGCTGTCTCCGCTTTAACTTAAATCCCTTCCCATCTATTTTCCCCAATATCTTTCTATTCTATGCTATTCAACTAATCATCTACCTTCAACAACCAGCCTTCAATACAGAGTATCATCACCATCACACTTTAGCATGTTATTCACAGGTTTCTGTCATGCTCTTGGTGTCTTCTGCCTTCGTGTTTGTTGTGGGTCTGTTTCCATCAACTGTGGCTGGCTGGTATTCATCTATTAGGTTCTCTGTAATTACACGGTTATTGGGTACACTTGATCCCCTGCTCTGTCTGGGCGGGGGGAGCACAAGAAGGTGAGTCATACGGTTTAATCTGAGGCCAATGTTTTCACTGGCTGCCTCGCCGAGTATGCACAAAGACACAAGCGTTACTTGTTAAAAGTACCATCTGGGAGCAAATGCTGCCAGCAATCTTGATTGTTCGGTTCATCCTTTCTACCATTCCTGAATTCTGAGGGTGGTTGGGTACGTGGAACCATTGTTGAATCCCTAACAGTTGGCACATTTCCTTCATCGCTTTCCCTGTGAAACGTCCTCCCTGATCCGGGTCCACCTGACCTGGGGTTCCTCACCTTGGGAGGATTTCCTGAACGAGAATCCGTGCAGCAGTGCTGGCGGTGCAGTCTCTTGTTGGGAAAGCCTCTACCCACCGGGTGAAGTCCTCTATAATTGCTAAACAGTGGCTTTTGTCCCTGCTTTTTGCAGGGACTCTGTGGTCCATCTGGATATTTTCCCAGGGTCCCCTAGACCGTGGCTGGCTTGCCAGCTGTAGCTTTCTGCCCTTACCAGGGTTATGCTGGGCACAAAAGATGCAACAGTGGCAGAATTTCTCAACATCCCCGACCATCCCTGACCACCACCAGTCCTGCGGGAGGGTTGTGATCATGCTCTGCCTTCCCTGACGCATTACCCCATGATTTAACTTCAGTCATGTCTGCCTAATACATGGTGCTGCCACGATTCCTTCCTCCCTGTGTGTCCAGCTCCCTGTGTGCCCCTCTTTGCTCCCTTTCTCCTTACACTGAAACATCGAATGTACAGCGGAATACAGTTCAGAAATGTGCTGGGGCAGCCTGCAAGTGTCGCCATGCTGCCGGCACCAACATAGCATGCCTAGATTCTAACGTGTACACCTTTAGAACTTGGGGGGAAACTGGAGCAGAATCAGGTTTAAATTGCTGGCCTATGTCATGAAATTTGTTGTATATTGCAATACATTATAATTACAGAACTATAAATTACAATAAGAAGCATCGAAGAAAATAATTACATAAGCATTGCAAGAAGTTCACAATGAGTTCCTTGGTCTTGCTGATGTTGAGCTCAAGGTTGTTGTTGTGACTCCACTTAACCCGCTGATCTATCTCGCTCCTGTATGCCTCCTCTTCACCGTCTGAATTTCTGTCAATAGCTGTGTCATCAGCAAATTTATAGAGGCATTTGAGCTGTGCCCAGTCACACAGTCTTGGGTGTAGAGAGAGTAGAGCAGTGGGCTAAGCACACATCCTTGATGTGTGCCAGTGTTGATTGTCAGTGAGGAGGAGATGTTATTTCCAAATGCATAGAGGTCCAAATTTCCAGATGTGCTGAGGTCTAGGTTTTGGAGCTTGTTGATTGGAACTGAGGGTATGATTGTGTTGAAAGCTGAGCTGTAATCAATGAACAGCAGCCTGACCTAGGTATTACAATTGTCCAGGTGCTCCAAGGCGGAGTGGAAAGCCGCTGAGATAGCATCCACTGTAGACCTATTGTGGTGATGGGCAAATTGCAGCAAGTCCATGTCCTTGCTTAGGCAAGAGTAGACTCTAGCTGTGACCAACCTCTCAAAGGACTTCTTCACAGTAGATGTCAGTGCCACTGGGTGATAGTCATTGAGGTATCTCACTCTGCTCTTCTTGGGCACTGGTATGATTATCACCCTTTTGAAGCAGGTGGGAACCTCCATCTGCAGCAGTGAGAGATTGAAGATGTCCTTGAACATTCTCGCCAGTTGGTTGCACAGGTTTTCAGAGCCTACCAACTACATCTTCAGGGCCTGACACCTTGCAAGGTTTCACCTTCTTGAGAGATGTTCTGATGTCAGCCTCCAAGACAGAGATCACAGGGTCACCAGGTGCTGCAGGTGTGCTATTTTGTCCCCTCTTTCAAAGCGTGCATGAAAGACTTTGAGTTCATCTGAGAGTGATCATCATAGCTGTTCACAATGTTAGGCCTTGCTTTGTAGAAAGTAATGGCCCGCAAACCTTGCCAGAGCTGACGGGCATCCAATTCCATCTCTAACCTCAATCAGAATTGTTTTTTTCACTCTTAAAATAGGCTTCTGTCGTTTGTACCTGGGCTCCTTCTGTAGTTATGGATCACTGGTCTTGAATGTCACAGCTATGGCCCTCAGCAGACTACAGATTTCCTGGTTCATCCACGGCTTTGGGTTTGAGTATGTCCAATATGTTCTCGAAGGCACACATTCATCCACATGAGGTTAATGACAACTGTGGCATATCCATGCAGATTTGAAGAATCCCTGAATATTGTCCAGTCCACTAACACAAAGCTCTCCACCATCTTCCTTGACCATACATTTTTAGCCCTCACCACTGGTGCTGTGGTCTTTAGTCTCTGGCTATATGCCAGCTGCAGAAGTACAGTCAGGTGATCAGTCTTTCCGAAGTGTGGGTGGGATGGCACAGTAAGTGTTCTTGATGGTGGTATAACATGGCTGCTCTGGTTCCAGGTGATATGTTGGTGGTAGTTGTTCAGAGGCTTCTTCAAGCTGGCCGGGTTGAAATCCCCCGCGATGATGATAAGGAAGGTATCAGCAGTTTTCATACCTGATGATTACAATGCTCTGCTCCACCAGTGCCTGCCTGATGTTGGCCTGTGATTAAATGTACAGCACAATGGTGAGAAACTCCATCAGCAAATTAATAGGATGACATTTGACCCCCTAGATGTTCCAGGTTGGGTAAGCTGGACTGAGACAGAACCACCATATCATTAACACGATGAATTAATCATAAATCATACCCCACCTCATCTACCTTCAAAGTTCTGAGCTGTCCTGCCTTTGCAGAGAATGGTGAAGCCATCATGCTGTAGTGCTGCATCCAAAATGGCAGGGTATACCCACGCTTCTGTGAAGCAAAGAACACAGCAGTCCCTGATGGCCCTCTGGAACAGCATACTTGCTAGAGGTTTTCAATTTTATTTTCCAAAGACCGTACTTTCGCCAGCAGTGTAGTTGGACAGGGGACTAAAGCATCTGCATTTCGGTCATAACTGTAGACTTGTGTGCCTTCCCCACTTTCGTTTTCTTAAAGGGGAATTGCATTCACGACCTGAGTCTGCAGTCTGCAATCCTTTGATTTTGAGCATCGATAGTTTTTTTTAAAACGCCTTAAAATGATGTTCCTTATTGAAGTATCCATGACTGTGACTGTAGATTTCAGCTGTCGTAGTCCTAAACGGGATTATGTAATGATTCCCATTGGAGCAGCATGCAAAGAGTTGCCAGTTAATAGCGCCATCTTTAGAAGCACATGGGGAGAATGTACAAACTGCTTACAGACAGTGGCAGAATTGCACCCAGGTTGCTGGCGCTGTTAAAGCATTCCGCTAACTGCTATGTGGAAGGAGGAGAGATGGAGCTTCCCTACCACTGACTTGAGGCTCACTGGTCTATAATTTCCTGAATTAACCCTATTTTCTTTCTTCAATAATAGAACAGCTTTAGCTATTTTCTAGTCCTCTGGGACCTCACCTGTGGCTAAAGGTGACATGAAAACCCTGGAAATAAGAATTTTAAAAATATAGTACAAAAAGTCAGTAAAAATCAATGGGAGAAGCTGTATGCACTGTGATTAGTGGGAATCAATCAGGGACACAAGGAGTAGGAAAATCCAATGTTCCAGGTGAGGTAGATTCATGTTGCTCCTCCTCCAATCTGCTCCACAGCATCTGGTGCTCATGATGTGGCCTCCTCTACATGAGCACAACCGAGGATGCAATAGGCCACCATTTAACAAAACACCCACACTCAGTCTGAAAAAAACAGACTGTCCAAGTCTGTCAAAAAACTTCCAAGTGCATGTCATTCCAACTCCCCTTCCCATTCCCACTGGAACCTTTTTGCTGTTGGCCTTTTCCATTGCCACAGTGAAGCTCAACACAAACTAGAGAATCATCACCTCATAGTACACTCAGGTAACCAACATCCCAGTGGCAAGAACACAGAAAGTTTCCATTCAGGTAATGCACCTTTGTTCCTTTTCTACTTTCACTAGTGCACATGGGTTTTCTCTCCTTTTGTTCGCCTTTTTCCATCCCTTAGTTCTTTAACCTGACTCATCCCCCTCCTCCATGTGGTTTCAACTGCCCATCGCACATGTACCTCTCAACCTTAATTTCTTCTCCCTAGCTTCACCTTTCCTAATTGCTCTACCTCCTCACACCCCACCCCCTCATCAATCACTTACTAGCCTCTGGTGCATTCTTCTTCTCATTTCCACCTCTATACTATCGGCCCTCAACACTGGCCATCCCTTTGCGTCTATGGATGCTGCTTAACCCATTCAAGTTCTTCCAGATGTTTGTTTATTAGTGCAAGATAATATGTTAATGCTTAACCTTCTCCCTTATATTAGGCAATTATAACAGGCAACAGTTTTACACTACTTATTTAATCATCGCAGTAGAAAATCCCAGCAACGTTGCTGAATTTCTAAACTAAAGGCCTGAATTAAAAATGAGACAACTGGAATTGGTGAAATCTCATCTTTCACGATTTCAATTCCACTCAATTACATACAGTTGCAACACTCCCCATAATTTCTCTTCCATTTTAGTAAAATTAAAAGGCTAAAAATAATATAGAGAACATCCATCCCAGGGCCCAAGGCCCTTTATATAATTTATGTACCCTTTATAGGCCATTTTTATAGATCAATTAAATTGTCCCACAAGGATGGAAAGGAGCCCATTATTTCCATACCTCTGACAACATTGGCATCAAGCCATCTGTGAGAAATTTGATCAATTCTTTTATTCTCGACTATAAGACCATTAGACATAGGAGCTGAATTAGGCCATGTGGCCCATCAAGTCTTCTCCAACAGGCAGCTCCAATCTCCTGCATTCTCCTCATATCCCTTCATGCCCTGACCAATCAAGAATCTAGCAACCTCTGCCTTAAATATACCCAATGACTATTCTGTTCTCCTCTAGCTCCTGCCGAAGAGGAATCATTTCCCCTGTATTTCCACTTCAGGAAATTAGCAGTGTATAAAATGATGCCACCTGGCTGGCATCTTTCATTGAATTGCCTTCAGGCGTGGAAGCCCAAGTTAAATTTCAGGAGTAATGACAAATGATGTGGAAATAGTCGTTATTACATTTCATTCTATCAGGTGCCCAGAAGCATTCCCCCAATATATTTTCCTCCAATTTTTAAAGAAGTTCTTAGCTTTGCCTTTGAAATCACATTTCCAACATGAGTAATGCCAGCAACTTTAATTGCCTTGGATTTTGCAGCAATGATGATTGGGAAATAGCGGACAGTATGCTGGCATAATTTATGGTTATGTCCATATTTACGATAAATAATGCAAACCTGGAATGGCAGGGTAGCATAGTGGTTAGCACAACACTGGATGGAAGATCATGGTTCACTTCTCGCTGTAGTCTGTAAGGAATTCGTACGTTATCCCCATGACCGCATGGGTATTCTCCATGTGCTCTGATTTCTTTCTACATTAGGGTTAGTGAGTTGTGATTTTGCTATGTTGGCACTGGAAGCCGGGTCCAACACAGTCCTCGATGATTTGACATAAACAGCACTTTTCTCGTGGTATGTCTCGATGTACACGTTACAAATAAATCTAATCTTTATCTTCAACTCTTATATTGAACATAGAAATCTCAGAACTACTTCAAGTATCCCAGAGCACCTCTGTAGGCTGTAGTATTGAGCTGTCAAATATTGAAATTAACTTTAAGATTATTAAGTTTGCAGTAACCTGGGCAGATTGTTTGTTTATTAACAAATAACTCTTGCCTTGATTTTGCACCAGATTTGAGGACATTCAAGAAAACTTTAATGGAAGAAATTGGTTGCAAAGACTCAGATTACCGATTTTAAAGTAGTTCCTTAATTTAAAGGACAGTTAACGTTTCTAACTTAACAAGGTTGATGTTAATGAAGCTTTTTCAAGTATTTCTACAAATTTCCAAAGACATTTAAATACTGCAATTTCTTCATTCATAGGCAACAAAAGGTGGTAAACACAAAATAATCTGCAGATGCTGGGGTCAAAGCAACACTCACAACACGCTGGAGGAACTCAGCAGGTCAGGCAGCATCTGTGGAAACGATCAGTCAACGTTTCAGGCCGGAACCCTTTGTCAGGACTGAAGAGGGAAGGGGCAGAGGCCCTATAAAGAAGGTGAGGGGAGGGTGGGAAGGAGAAGGCTGATAGGTTCCAGGTGAAAAACCAGTAAGGGGAAGGATAAAGGGGTGGAGGAGGGGAAGAAGGGAGATGATAGGCAGGAAAGATGAAGAAGGAATAGGGGAAAGCACAATGGGTAGTAGAAGGAGACGGAACCATGAGGGAGGTGATAGGCAGCTGGGGGAGGGGGCAGAGTGAAATAGGGATAGGTGAAGGGAGGGGGAGGGAGTTACTGGAAGTTGAAGAATTCTTCGTTCATACCAAGGGGCTGGAGACTACCTAGACGGTATATGAGGTGTTGCTCCTCCAACCCGAGTTTAGCCTCATCATGGCAGTAGAGGAGGCCTTGTATGGGCATATCCAAATGGGAATGGGAAGCAGAGTTGAAGTGGGTGGCAACCGGGAGATCCTGTCTGTTGTGGCGGACGGAGTGGAGGTGCTCGAGGAAGCAGTCCCCCAATCTGCGCGGTAGAGGAGATGTAGAGGAGGCCGCACCGGATGCAATAAATGACCCCAACAGACTCACAAGTGAAGTGTTGCCTCACCTGGAAGGACTGTATGGGGCCCTGAATGGTGGCAAGAGAGGAGGTGTAGCGACAGGTGTAGCACTTACGCTTACAGGGATAAGAACCGGGTGGGAGATCTGTGGGGAGGGACGTGTGGATCAGGGAGTCGCGGAGGGAACAATCCCTGCAGAAAGCGGAGCGGGGTGGAGAGGGAAAGATGTGCTTAGTGGTAGGGTCCTATTGAAGGTGGCGGAAGTTGTGGAGGATAATGTGCTGGATTCGGACGCTGGTGGGGTGGTAGGTGAGGACAAGGGGAACTCTGTCCCTGTTGTGGTGGCGAATTCTCCAACTTCCGGTAATTCCCTCCCCCTCCCTTCCCCTATCCCTATTTCACTCTGCCCCCTCCCCCAGCTATCTATCACCTCCCTCATGGTTCCGCCTCCTTCTACTACCCATTGTGCTTTCCCCTATTCCTTCTTCACCTTTCCTGCCTATCACCTCCCTGCTTCCCTCCCCCACCCCTTTATCTTTCCCCTTACTGGTTTTTCACCTGGAACCTACCAGCCTTCTCCTTCCCACCCTCCCCTCACCTTCTTTGTAGGGCCTGTGCCCCTTCCCTCTTCAGTCCTGACGAAGGGTTCCGGCCCGAAACGTCGACTCATTGTTTCCACGGATGCTGCCTGACCTGCTGAGTTCCTCCAGCGTGTTGTGAGTGCAGCGAAAGGTGGTATCATCTGCAAACTTGTAGATGGAGTTAGAGCAGAATCTAGCCAGGCAGTGGGCTCAATGCATCTTTGTGGCTCCCCAGTGTTGAGGAAGTGTTGTGGCCTACCCTTACTGATTGTGGCCTGTTGGTCAGGATGTCAAGGATCCAGTTGTAAATGGAGCTGTTGTACTCCAGGTCTAGGAGTTCGGAGATGAATTTGCTTAGAATGATAGTATTGATGGCAGAGTTGCAGTCAATCGTCTAATGTGGGTGGCCTTTACTGTCCAGATGCTGCAGAGTCAAAAAGATGGCATCTGCCATTGACCTGTTTCGGCTGTAGGTAAATTGAAGTGGGTCGAGGTCGTCTGGGAGGCTGGAGTTTATGAGATTACATAAAATAATGACATTGGAAAGGATGGATCAGAGCTGCAGGAATTCTCTACTTTAATAATGCTTCTCAGTTGGATTTCTTTTAGGTCTATTGAATTTTCGTGCCCTTTTTTGGACAGTATTACATGAAACTTCTCCACAGAAGGGGGCAGCATTGCACTATCTAATAACACTGAACCAGAGTAGATTTATTCCTACTGAGGCTGTGAGATACTGAGTGTGAAATTTGAGAGTAGATCACAACTACTGTACTGCTCCAAGAATAAGTTGTGCAGAAGCTCCCTAAATTTAGATTTAAACATTTCACACTGTTCACAGGATACTTAAATCATAGTAAAACTAAAATTAGAGACATTTCGTAATTTTTAAAGCAAAAAATAAAATGTACTTCCAAAACTATTATCAGTTATGGTCAGGAATATCATGAAGTTCAAATTCAAGTTTATTGACTTTCAACCTTACCAATGTATACAGCTAAATGAGACATTGTACCTCTGGGGCCAGGGTGCAAATCACAGTACATATACTCACACACAGCACTTATAGTTACGATCTGGTGCATACAGTCACAAAATAATATTAGCACAAGTCCTTGAGTGGCATGATTGACAGGTTGACGTAAAGGGCGAGGTGCATGTTTATGTAAGACAGTATAATGTTACTGGCACTATTATAATTAAATCAATCATTTGGTGCTGAATGGATGGCGGCATCACCATCTAACATGAGGGGGCACTGCACAGAATCGAAGTAAGCTGCCTATAGTTGTCAGCTCCATCGCGGGCACTAGCTTCCTCAGCATCCAGGACATCTTCAAGGAGCGATGCCTCAAAAAGGCAGCGTCCATCATGAAGGAACCCCTTCATCCAGGACATGCCCTCTTCTCATTTCTACCATCAGGAAGGAGGAACAGGAACCAAAAATAACACACTCAATAATTTGCGAATAGCTTCTTCCCCTCTGCCATCAGATCTCTGAATGGACATTGAACCCATAAACACCGCCTCACTACTTTATATTTCTCTTTTCCAGGATTGAAAGGCCTGTCATATGAAGAGCGTTTGATGACTCTGGGCCTGTACTCATTGGAATTCAGAAAAATGAGTGGTGACCTAATTGAACCCTATTGAATGTTGAAAGGTCTCAATGTGGAGAGGATGTTTTCTATGGTGGGAGAGTCTAAGACCAGAGGACACAGCCTCAGGATATAGGGTTGTCCTTTTAGAAAGGAGGAATTTCATCAGTCACAGTGATGAATCTGTGGAATTTGTTGCCATGTGCAGCTGTGGAGGCCACGTCTTTATGAATATTTAAGGCAGAGTTGACAGCTTCTTGATTGGTCAGCAGACATCCCACCCTGCAAAAACTCATTTCAGGGAGGTAGCACCATCAATTTGCGGGAGACTCCGAGAACTTCTGGGAGGGGTGGGATATCTGCAATAGAGTAGCTCCTTAGCAGCTAGCCAGCTAGTTTAAATAATGTTAGCTATGCTAATGAACGAATGACAACTGATAAACTCACCTCAACATGTCTTTTACAGTCTTAACCCATCATGGGCAATAGAAAAGTCACTGTTGCAAACAGTGCAGCGAGCAACACTGTTATTGTTGACCCCTATTAGGCAGGGGTACACTTTAGTGTAGTCTGGGGTGACGTACGTTTTATATTTTCTTTTTTTGGAACACTCTGCCACTCTGACTTTTCTTGGAACTCTCTTGCTCTTGTTCTTGCTCTCACTCTCTCTCTCGCGCTTGCTTTCTCGCTCTTGCTCTCACTCTCTCTCTCTCTTGCGCATGCGCTCTCACGCTCTCTCTCGTGGTCGCTGTCACTCGCGCGCATTCTCTCAAAACAATTGATTTCCGTGATATTGTATATAATTTGCGGGCATCAGGGAGCCACTATTAATATGCGGGAGACTCCCGGAACTTCCGGGAGAGGTAGGATTTCTGGGTCAGGGCATGAAGGGATGTGGGGAGAAGGCAGGTGATTGGGGCTGAGAGGGAATATTGATTAGCCACGATGAAATGTCAAATGGCGGAGCAGACTGGATGGACCAAATAGCCTAATTCTTCTCCTGTAGCTTATGGTCTTATATATGTATTTACTGTAATTTACAGTTTTTTATTATTATGTATTGAAATGTACTGCTGCTGCATATCAACAAATTTCATGACATATGTCACTGATATTAAACCTGATTTTGATTCTGAATGTTTTAAACAAAATAAAGACTAGCTTTTATACAAAATCTGCATGTAGTGAGCTCTGTCAAAGGGTCTCTGACCTGTAGCATTGACAATACTTTAATTTCCACAGCTGTGGCCTGAGCTGCAGCGTATTTCCACCATTTTCTGTTTTTGTTTGTGCGCCCACATCACCATTAACAGTAACCTGTGACTAAGGGCTTAACTGGAGCTTAATCTGCCTACAAAGTCAAGGTGGCTCTGTAATGAGTGGCTCAGTTTCTGATCGCTTGAAGCCTCTTCATCCTCTGAATCTCTGCCTGCCCAAAACATGATCTGGCTTTTTCTATAATTTGCCTCAGTAAATGCTTTGTATTTTGTTGCATCTTATTTCCTCCAATCTGTCACCTTTGAGACATGACTGAAAATCCAAAGAAACTATCAGGTAACCTATTATGCATTTCACTGGAGACCTGTTAACTTTGACAATTTTCTTGTTCATGAGTTTAAAAACAAATAGGTTTGCAGAGTGCATTAATCTCGACTCATGCATATGGACAGCAACAAGCCTCTCTACCTCAGTGTGCACAGAAGTATCAGAACTCAGGAAGGGGATTATTTTAAGAGTTTATAATTATAGTTTTGTTATAGAAATAAGGATCAGAGGAAATTGTTTCACTGTTTGCATTGTACATTCCAGCAAGTTGAAGCTTTCCTCCATTTTTGGGAGCTTTATACCACATCTGGACTGTTGCTTATTTGACCAAGGAATGCCTGATGCCGACAGTTGTCAAAGTAAAAAAAAAGCTTTCATGTCTCTGCAGTGTCATTCCCTATTCTGGTCAGCCCAGGCTAGTCAGAATGCAGAATCAAATATTTCTGTTGGTGTTTCCCATTAATTCATTTCAACAGTTCCACAAATTCTTCAAGCAATAATCAACAGTTGGAGATTGCTGGCTTCATCCATTATGTTTGCAATTTATTAAACATTAACAGAAATCTTTCCTGGGGAACAGTTGTCTGCATGTTTTTTCAGCTTCTTGTGTGCTTTGGACTGGCAGCAGTTTGTAACTTATACGTCTCATCCCATGAGACTTGGTAGTAGCTTCTTCCTGCCAGTACTGGAAAGGTAGAAATAAGCTCCAAAGTGGACATAGTCAGAATTTTAATACCCAAACCAGATGCAAAATAGCATTTGTACTGTAAATGCGAACCCTGAATATTGTTTCTTCAAATTCTGCTAAATGCTTGAAAGGACTGTTCCAATTTTCAAATTAAGTTCGGCTCCAGTAATCAAATATTCTCAGTAATTCTTGGCAGTGATGCTGGTCATCAAGGCTCACTTGCTGCATGCCAATCTCTCATTTGGATGCTGACAGATTGACAGATGTACACCATCAAAAGCTGTGCCTTAACAATTGATAGCAAGTTTCTAGAAAAGACAAAATAAGGAGATACTCCCATTAATTAAGCTCTGCTAGGTAACTTACTCCTCATTAGCAGTGTGAAAGCCTTTGGACTTTTATAATTGGTTCTGTTTGAAGTGTCATGGTTTAATCATGTCCATCATCACATTGCTATTTGTTCTGTTAAGGCAGAACAAATGCCTTCACCAAACAACCACTTACGGACACTGCAAAAATAAAGTGAGAATCAATGGGCAAAACTCCATTATTTTAATGAATTGGGTGTTATTTCCTTTTGATTGCACTGAATGGGATTCTATGTACTTAATGCCATAAACAAAATTTGTAACGTGCCAGAATGCTTGCCCCTGGATGTTACTCTTTGTGTTATCCTTACAATTGCAAGTCATTGTTGATCATCTTGCACTTCCATTTTCCAAGAGATGAATTTGGTTTTGGCCGTTAACGCAAAACAGCCAATAGTGAATTGGCAGACCTTTATCTGCCCTACCCAGTTTTTTTTTCACTGTTGGCTATGGCCCATCTCATTCTATTGATAAAAACTAATTTTACCTCCAAGTTTTCTTGGCAGGCAATTTATCTTTTGCCGCATTTTTTTGCCGTATAATCAGCTCCATTGTTATTGAAATAATAATGTATTTGTACACTATTAAAATACAGGAGTGTTATACTGCAAATGATTGCTGATGGGAGAGATGGTAACACATGTTATTCAAGAACAAGTTAATATCCATCTTATAAAGAATGCAGTGTGAAAAGATTGGTGTACAGTATTCATGTTATATGTTGAAGAATGTAAGCATCCTGGTTTTCTGGATCCTGGAACTGGAGAGTGGCTATCCGTCCTGAGATAGTGAGTAAATATTCAGTGACACTACTTTGCAATGAAAGGGTTAGCATATACACCATCAGTATAATGTTCCTTTGTATAATTGCAATAAAATGCATGAGTCTTTTTCTCAAGTAGAAAAAGCTGTCCGTGTTCTGATCTTACGGTATATATGAGATCAGACTCAGAATCAAGTTTATTATCACTGACCTATATCGTGAAATTTGTTTTTTTTTGCAGTGCAATACATTATAAATCACATTAAGAAATATATATAAAAATTAAATTAAATTAAATTTAAGCCAATGCAACTTTGAAAAGAAGAATACAAGGCATTTTGACTCATTCAGCTAAACATTGCTATTTATTTTCTACCCTGGAAATGTGTTGCTGGAAAATTCAGTGCAAACTATTTAAGATTAAATTTTGTCTCTCAATTTTATCACTCCTGTTTTAAGTTGGATTTCTATGAGCAAATTATTCAATAATTATTTTTAAAAAGCTGACCTGCAAAATGACTGAACAAACTGTTCTCCAGTTTGTTGACAAACATAACTCCTCTCACAGTGACTAAAGTGTATTGCAGCTGATTGTGTGAAGGTTTGGGAGTAGCAGCAGATCGGTTATTTATTTTCAATTAACCTATTCATTCCTACATCCTCTGTAATTTGATCACATAAAACTTAGCACTATATAGTATTTTCCCACACTACTGCTTGGCTAGCAAGGATATAATTGCTTAGTTAATTTTTCTGTATCTCGTGAACAGAGGTGTGACATTGGCTGCTATCTACTCTTCTGACTAAATCTGCACATTTGAGACAAATTAGCTCCCTGCATTGGCTTCTAGCAATTGTACTGCATTCTTTTGTGGATGTCTTGATTCTGTTCGAAGTTTGTCATTAGTTATTTTCCTGAAAGCAAAAAAAAAATTTCCATAATTAGACAAAAATGATAATGTCTATCACCCTGTGGTTGAACAGTTTTTAAAATAAAACTCAACTGCAAAATCTCCATCCTACTATTACATAAGAGTAAATGATTTTATTTGCAATAGGTGAACTCCTACTTTAACCAGTAACTATTAAACATTTAGATTAGACCGTAAGGCATAGGAGCAGAATTAGTTCATTCAGCCTATTGAATCTGCTCTGCCATTCCATCTTGGCTGATTTAATATCCCTATCAGCCCCATTCTCTTACCTTCTCCCCATAACTTTTGACACTCTTACTAATCAAGAACTTATCAACATCCGCTTTGAATATACCCAAATGCCTTGGTCTCCACAGCCATCTGTGGCAATAAATTCCACAGATACACTACTGTCTGGCTAAAGAAATATCTTCTTATCTCTGTTCCAAAGGGATGTCCTTCTGTTCTGAAGCTATGCTGTCTGGTGTTAGACTCCCTCTCTGTAGGAAATATCCTCTTCACATCCACTCTATCCAGGCCTTTCAATATTGATTAGGTTTCAAAAAGGTCCTTCTTCTAAACTCCAGCAAGTAAGGCCTAGAGCCATCAAACACTCCTCATACGTTAACCTTTTCATTCCTGGGACCCTCTTCTGTGCTAGTACATCCTTTCTTAGATAAGGAGCTCAAAACTGCTCAAAATACTCCAGTGCAGTTTGACAAATGCCTATAAAGCCTCAGCATAACATCTTTGCTTTTATATTCTAGTTTTCTCAAAATGAATGCTAATTAGGCCACATTT
The DNA here is from genome assembly GCF_030028105.1 of Mobula birostris. Classification (NCBI taxonomy): domain Eukaryota; kingdom Metazoa; phylum Chordata; class Chondrichthyes; order Myliobatiformes; family Myliobatidae; genus Mobula; species Mobula birostris. The sequence goes on along the minus strand of NC_092379.1, from coordinate 121,220,872 downwards.
ATAGTACCATTCACAATTATATTGCAGAGGAGATTTGCTGAGGGAGAAAGGATTTATTAAGAGCATATTGACTAGACAGTTTGGAATGAAGAACGTTCTGGGAAAATTTAATCAATGTGTTCTAAAGGTCTTGATGAGGTGAAGGATGAGTTTTCCTGTAACAGAGGTCAACAGCCAAGAGACATAGAATTAAGGAAATTATTGGAATCACTTTTGGGGATTTGGGGAAAAAGTTTTCACCCAAAGAATGGTAGAGTTCCGATAAGCTGGCTGAGACAGTAATCCTTATTATATTTAACCAATATCTTCATAAGCACAAGATCTGCCATACCCCAGAGGGATTTGGACTGAGGATGGTGAAGTGGAATTAACCCAGGAAGTGCATTTTACTCTCAAAATGGGGATCTTGTGGAGAAAAGATTGTGCTTTCAGTGTCTATAATTCTGAGGCCTGGTACATTGCCAAAAGGGATAAGAATCCTGGATTTTCCTTTCTTTCAATGGTCACAGGCAGAACGGGGACATTGTTATCCTGCCAGATTCCTCATTTGGTGTGCAACACGGAAGTGGACTGATAGGGAATCTGACTCCTGTTTGATTTACCGCTGCTGGTAGTGAAATGCAGCCTGGAGTAGCCTTTAATAGCTTGCAGCCCATGAAGAGCAACACCACCTTTCTGCAAGAAAGCCCGAACCAGCAGCAGCCTTGGGGCATCAGAAGCTGGCCGAGCTCCCAGGATCTCCACAAATCTGAACCATTTTCACAACAAACGGGCAGTGGTAACAACTAGAGGAGTTCTGAAGATGTTCAACACGTTGGACATCGCATAGGGGAGGGAAACCAAGGAGATCATGGGCATTTCAACCATCATGCTTTAAGTTTTGGCAACTTTTGAGCAGAATAAAGATAGAAGTATCTAGTGCATACAACGGTTTATCCCGTGCTAAACCTCAGAATCAGAATTCAATTTATTATCACTGACATATGTTATGAAATTTCTTGTTTTGTAACAGCAGTACGGTGCAATACATAAATAATACTAGAAGTTACAATCCAAAATATAAAAATACATAAGTAGACCAAAACAGTTAGGTAGTGTTCATGGGATCATGGACCATTCAGAACTCTGATGACAGAGGGGGAGAAGATATACCTCCAATGTTGAGTATGTGTCTTCAGGCTCCTGTACCTCCGCCCTGATGGTAGTAATGAGAAGAGGGCATGTCCTGGATAGTGAGGGCCTTTAATGATGGATGTCACCCTCATGTGGCACCGACTTTTGAAAATGTCCTCGATGGTGAGGGGGCTAGTGCCCCAGATGTAGCTGGCAGAGTTTACAACCCTCCACAGCTTTTTCTTTTGATTCTGTTTACTGGAGCCTCTATACCAGGCTGTGATGCAACCAGTCAGAATGCTCTCCTTCATACATCTGTAGAAATGTGTTGGAAAACTGAGGGAAAACCCAGTGGTAGATTATACACCCCTAGGTTTTCTCTTCTATGCTATTGTGACCTGTCAAAGAGAGACTTAAAAGCTGATGGTATTGATGAAAATCTGCCCAGGAGTTCCACAGTTTACAAAAATATTAAGACAGGCCTTTGCTAAGTCATGTAACTTTGGTTAGTGGGCAAAGGACATTTCTGCTTTTCAGACATTCTATATGTCATGAATGGGGCTGTTGGCCAGGTTATTGCAGGAAGACACTTATATCGAACAGGATAGGACTGAATTTGGCTGGAATGTCCGGTGGTTACATTGACTGCCGTGAAGTCTCACCTGGGGTTTGATGTGAGCACAGAGGGAGGGGGTTGGAGTGGTGGGGTGCAGGAAAGCAGCTGTGGCCATAAATACAGGAAGCCAATGCTTCAGGAGAGGATGTTTAAGAAGCAAAGGAAAGGTTTGTGGACTGAAATGTTCACTCCATTTTCCTTCTCATGGCTACTATCTAATTTGCTAAGTTTTTCCAGCATTTTCTGAGTTGATTTATTCATAAAAAGCAGAATTTTGGAAGAAACTAATTTTGATTTATGTGGTTGTTAATTCTTTCAAAAACGTGAGCATTTGGTTAAATAATCAACTGATTTTAATTAAAATGACCATCAAAATACAGTTTACTTCAGTCTAAAATAAATCTTCCTTCACTTGTGTTTCTATGAAATGATACCTACCCCATCTGTATTGGAAATATATTGAGTTTTCCTACATTTGATTAGGTGAGTATAAATTTTGTGACCTAACTTTGGACCGGTACTGCACCACAAAGTGGGGCAGATTCTACTACAGTTGAAGAATGTTTAACTTCCTAAATCCAGGCTTTCCTCTTTGCTGAGGCAAATTAAATTATTTGTCCCCAAGCAATGAATTGGCAGCTTTCCATTTGACTGAAGCAAATTCCTGCCCCATTCCCTGCACAATAGCCTTCAATTTTCTAGGCCATAAATTCTAGAAATTGGAAATTCTGCAGAAGGGCCAATGTCCTGCTGTTTTCATTTTGACGCTGAGCACAGCAAAAAACAGAAGATATTGGAAATTCTAGACTCTACAGTGAATTTGAAATGTAATCTTGGAAAGAATAAATGCTGATTTGAAATATTAAAATTAAAACTAAGGTTGCCATATCACGACCCTGTTTTTTGTTTCTGTTGGAGACACAAAGGCTACAGATGCTGGAATCCGGAGCAAAAGGAAATCTCTGGAGGAGGTCAGTGAGTCAAGCAGTGTCTTAGGGGTGGGGGTGGGAGAAGAACGCAAGAACATTTCAAGTTGAATCATTGCATCGGTTCTAAGATTATTTGTCGCTCTTTGTTCTGTTAGTTTGGAAGGATTAAGCTATGGATCCTGGAAGTGAAAAAAACATTCTCAGTCATGGAACCGCATACCTTCTATTGCCTTTCACTCGGCCAGTCAGCAGGTGCAGATTTCAGCTGACGCTAAATAAAAGCCAAGAAAGCCAATTAATTTATAGGCTCACATCTTTTAAAGTATTTACTCAGAGGAATTGGCTCTTAGTTTAATGAAAGCTGTGGTAAAATTTTGACTTGAAGTGCAAGTACTTTAGAATGGAGGAAGATGAGAGTTTATGGGCACTTGGAAAGTTCCTACAACACTCGGAGCAAGAAGATGAAAGAGGAATTAATATAGTTTGGGTTGTCACGCACATCTCAGTTGGAAAGCCAACACGTAGGTGCAGCAAATACTGTAATATAAGGGTTGATGATATGTTGGGCTTTATTAAGAGTTTTGAGGTGAGGTCTCTCATTGCAGTTATAAAGGGACTTGATGCGATCGCACCTGAACTATTGCTTATGACATGATCTAAAGTGCAGAGAAGATTCGCTAGACTGTGTCCAGGGATGAAGCATAGGGGAGTGCAGTGAAGATTCACTGGACTGTGTCCAGGGATGGTGTGCAGGGGTGTGAAATGAAGATTCACTAGACTGTGTCCAGGGATAGTATACAGGGGAATGCAGTGAAGATTCACTGGACTGCACCCAGGGATGGTGGGTTTGCAACTTGAAGAACATTTTAGTGGACTAGGCCTGTATGAAAGTTCAAAGTTGATTTATTATTAAAGTACATAGATATACCATACACAACCCTCAGTATCATTTTCTTGTGGGTATACTCAATAAATCCATAGAATAATAACCATAACTGAATCAATGAAAGTCCACCTAACTTGGGTATTCAGTTGGAGTGCAGAAAACAACAAACTGTGCAGATACAAAAAGAAAGAAATAATAATAATAATAATAATGAATAAGCAGTAAATATCAAGAACATGTGATGAAGAGTCCTTGAAAGTGAGTCCACAGGCCATGGAGACACTCCAATAATGGGGAAAGTGAAGTCGAGTGAAGCTATCTCCTTTGGTTCAAGAGCCTGATGTTGAAGGGTAGAATCTGTTCCTTAACCTGGTCATGTGAATCCTGAATTTAGTATTTTCTAGAACTTAGTAAACAAAAAGATCTTCACTGAAGCTTGCAAAATTGTTGCAAGGATTGACAGGTCGAATGCAGGAACAATGCTTCCCCTCTCTAAGGAGACTAGGTCCCAGTTTCAGAATGGGAGTAGGTTATTTGAAATACTGTATTGCACAATATTGGTAGCTCGGGTTGGCTATTTGGAACTTTGGTTGATCGCCGAGCTTAGCAAAATGTTTGCAGACATTTTGGTTCCAGTCGAGAAACCATCACCAGTGTGCAGTTAAGGGTGTTGTCTCTTCAGAATGCAGGTTTATACACTCCTCCGGAGTCCGAATGGATTTTGATTAGATGGCGTGATCTGATTGGATGGTTCAAATCACTGTGAACAGTTTAGCAGTAGAAGATTCTGACTGGCTAGCTTCGAGGGAGGTCCATGGGAAGTGCTGGCTTCACTGTTCAGATCCCAAGATTACTGGCGATTCATGAATTGTTGACGTCGTTGTTTTTCTTTTCTTTGTAAGGGTTCATATACCAGATCTATGTTGCTGTGTTTGATGATGGATCCTTCTGTAGAAACCCAAGCTTTGAGGAATTCTCGTTCTTTTCTTGTTCTTGCTTGAGTCAAGACTCTGGCTGTCATCCAGCTGAAATGGTGTCCCTTATCTGTGCACTGATGATGGCTTCTCAATTGGAGCTGACACATCTGCAAACATTTTGCCAGGCTTGGTGATCAACCAAACCTCCAGGAGTAGACTATTTAAGAGGAGATGAGGAGAAACTTGGTTTGCAATGAGTGGTAAATATTTACAGTTCTCTCTCCTCAAGGGCTGTGTGCACTCAGCAACTGAATAAACTCAAAGCAAAGATTTCTGGATATTAAAGGAAGCAAGGGATTTGAGGATGCTGCAGGAAAATAGTGCTGTGATAGATCAGTCATGATCTTGATGAATGTTGGAGCAGGGTCTGATTGGGACTGACTATCCTACTCTTTTGTTATGTTCTTATATGCTACATTGTGTTTCTCTTCTCAGGCAAGACAACACTGGTTCAAAATTCAGGCCTGTTAGTGCTGAATTTTGATTTGGATTGGCCCTATTCTCATTACAATGATCAGGGAGGATGTACAGAATCCTGAAGATCCACACTCAATGTTTTAGGAACAGTTTCTTCCCCATTGCCACCAAATTTCTAAATGGTCTATGAACCCATGGACCCTACCTTCCTACTTCTCTTTGGTACTATTTATGTATTTTTAAATAGTAATTTATAGTAATTTATTATACCTACACTGTACTGCTGCTACAAAACAACACATTTCATGATTTATGTCAGTGATATTAAACCCGATTCTGTTTCTGATTTGGACAATAAACCCCATTCTGATTTTGGTTTTCAGATGCTAAGCTGACGTGATGCCCTCCCAGTTGAATAGACAAGAAATGTCCAATGGTACAATTTTGAAGAAGTAGAACAACAGAGTTCTCACTAGTGTCCTGGTCAATAATTATTCCCCAGTCAATGTTGCAAACAGCTTATCCTGTTATTTGTCTTCCCTTTATTATTTTCCTTGAAATGCCTTGGTTTGTTGATTAGATGGTGGAAGAAGCCATGGAGGTTTGAATCTTAGAACCGAGGATGTTGCAGTGTAGTACAGGCCCCACAATTATGCTGACTTTTTGACCTACTCCGATGGAACAATGTGACCAAGGGCCACATCCTTCAGGTGGTTCACAAAACTACTTCTTTCATGTCTTTTACAACTTCTTTCTCTTTCAAATGCAGTTCTGCTACTTTTGGAGGCTGTGATTTACAAATTGATGGCGTGTTTTTGGGCTGATTGAGCGATCTGGTGCTTTGCTCTCTTCGAGGGGTGTTGGTGCAGTTTTGAGCAAAGTGTGCAGCCTGGAGACGGGGTGTGAGCCAACAATCAATGCCATTTCTCGCTGATATGAATGAATAAAGTGTTGAGGAAGATTGAAACCATCAAGGATGAGAGCGGAAGGCAAGCAGGTGTTCAGTGCCGTTTCCCTGTGGGTGACCGATCTCTCTCTCTCTCTCTCTCTCTCCCCCTCTTGCTCACTGCTTCTGGAGGAAAGTGTTTGCATGTGATGGTCTCTCATCTACTGTTCCTGGTGGAAGGTGCCTGCATTTGAATGGTCTCTCTCTCACTCGATGCTCCTGGAGCATGGTGCCAGAGTCCTGGGCCCTGTGCAAGGTTTAATCAATGTGGTTTGTGGATTGAGCTCTGTAGTTCACATTATGATGTGTTTCTGGTTTCTGGTCAGTCCTATTTTGTTGCTATTTTGTGTGTTTTTGGTCGAGGTGGACTGGCTCTGCGGCCTAGAGTTAATGAACAATACCGTGCTATATTGAACTGAACTGAGGTGAACTGAATGTACCGGGAGTGCTTCAATGATTTGTGGCTTGGTGTTTTATACTCTGTGTGTTTTTTTGCTCTTTTTTTGCCATTTGCACAGCTTGTTTGTTTTTTTGCACGTTGGGGGTTTGATGTTTCATCTTGAATGGGTTTCCGGTTTCTTTTTTTTTGTTTTGAGGCTGTCTGCAGGAAGATGAATCTCTGGGCTGTATACTGCACACATACTTTAATAAGAGATATTCTTTCAATCTTTGAATCTCTAAGATCCTTCCAATCCTTCCCTCTGACATAACCCTCCATATTTTTTATCAACCCTGTGCCTATCTAAGGGTTTCTTAAAAGCCTAATGTATCTGCTTCTACCAACACCTCTGGCAGGGTGTTCCAAGCACCCACCTCTCTTGGTGTAAAGAACTTACCTCTGGCATCCCCTCAGTACTTTCCTGCAATCACTTTAAAATTATGCCCCCTTGTATTAGCCATTTCCACCCTGGGAGAAGTTCTCTGGCTAACCATTCTGTCTTTGCCACTTATCATCTTGTACATCCCTATCACGTCACCTCTCATCCTCCTTCACTCCAAAGAGAAATGCCCTGGCTTACTCAAACTTTCCTTTTAGACACTCTGTCTAATTCAAATGGCACCTTGGTAAATCTCCTCTGCACCTCTCTAAAGCTTCCACATCCTTCCTATAATGAGAGACCAGAAATGAACACAAAAATTCAAGAGTGGGTCTTACCAGGGTTTCCTAGAGCTTTAAATTCCCTTGAGGCTCTTGAAATGTGAAATAGAAACACAGAAAACCTGCAGCACAGTACAGGTCCTTTGGCCCACAATGCTGTGCTGAAATTACCTAGGATTACCCATAGTCCTCTATTTTTCTAAGCTCCATGTACCTATCCAAGAGTCTCTTAAAAGACCCTATTGTATCTACCTGCACCATGTTGAATACTGAGTGAACAAGTAGTCTTTGGAGTACTGCAAGTCTGTGTCTTTGCTGTTGCTTTGCCCTTGCTTGAGTGCTTGGTGGCGGGTACCGATGCTTTTTTTTTGCTGGTGGGGGTAGGGGGATCATTGTTTGCTGCCGCTTACGCGTGGGAGGGAGGAGAGATGGGGGGACTTTGGGGTTCTAATATTCAACTGTCATTCATTCTTTGGGGCACTCCTCTGTTTTTCGTGGATGGTTGTGAAGAAAAAGCATTTCAGGATGTATATTGTATACATTTCTCTGAGATGAAATGTACCTTTGAAACCTTAGAAAAAGACTGAGTGCCTTCACCCAATCCAATCCCTTCATGATTTTAAGTTCACCTTGCAGGCTTCTAAATTCCAAGGGAAAACGTCCTAGCCTGTCTAACCTCGCTCTATAACTAAGTCACTCGAGTCCTGGCAGCATGCTTATAAATCTTTTCCGCACTCTTTCCAGTTCAGTTTAACAACATCTTTCCTATGGAAGGCAATCAAGTTTGACACAATTCTCCAAGTGTAGCCTCACTAGTATCCTGTACAGCCACACAATAACCTCCCAACTTTATACTCAGTGCCCTGACTAATGAAGGCCAGCACACTAAAAGCCTTCTTCACCACCCTGTCTACCTGTGCCTTCACTTTTAGGGAAAAGTGCATTTGTACTCCCAGATCACTCTGCTCAGCAACACTTCTCAGGACCCTACCTTGATTTGACTTTCCAAAATGCAACACCTCCCAAGTATCTGAATTACGAGGGGTGATTGATAAGTTCGTGACCTAAGGCAGACGGAATCAATTTTAGAAAACCTAGCACATCTATTTTTCAACATAGTCCCCTCCTACATTTACACACTTAGTCCAGTGGTCGTGGAGCATACAGATCTTGGACCTCCAGAAAGCGCCCACAGCAGGGGTGATTGATAAGTTCGTGGCCCAAGGTAGAAGGAGATGAGTTATACAGCTCTCGTTACGTGCACATGCAGTTCAGTATCAAGGAGATGTTATTAGCTTCAAACTTCCTGCATAATCACTCGAAGAGTTGAACTGCATGTGCATGTAATGAGGTAGATAAAGGAGGAAGAATGATGCTCTACTGCTTAGCTGAGTGTAGACTTTCAGCCATTTTAAGAAGCTGCCTATCGTCCTTCACAGATGCATTAACGAGGGCTATGTGAAATTGACCAAGCATTTGCTTCATGAAGAGTTCTTTAAAAATAAAACAGGGATGGTGATTTCCCATGAGAGACAGTAAGAGGTCCATTAGCTCGGATGGCCTAGCATCATCTAGGCCAGGCAGGGAGAGCAACTGTTTGGCGCGTTCAGACTCCGATAGTAGTCTCACCGCTCTTGCAGATGCGGAGTTGCTGAGCGACGCTACCATGTCGAAATATTTACTGCTGATGGCAGTGATTTCTTGCACACGTAAACTGGGCCTCAGTTTGTATGAACCAAGCAATGGCATTTTACTCCTGGAGCATCAGAGCCACCAACATAGGTTTTCACAAATAAAATGGCTGGAGGCACTTTATGTTTAAGAAAAACCATAACAACTAATTTATTGTTCTCCAAATACTGAACACAAAAAGCATGCTAACAGAACTTCACATAATACGTCATCACGTCAGAGCAGCCTCTTACAGTGAACCCCAACTCAATGTCGGTGGTTGTGAATTATGCACGTTTCCATCAGTTATATTGCCCTACCATGTTAAGAGATGTGTTTGTGAATACTCACGATTTTAGTACTCTGATACTAATTATGAGTACTGATACTTTGTAGAAGTTCATCAAATATAATCTCATCTTTCCTCACCAAACATGTTAGTTCAGTTACAAACATCCTTTTCTGGAGCCATTATTTAAATACTTATTTGATATGATGTTTCATATGTTCAAAAATATATAGAATAACAGATGGTGTGGGGTTTTACCGCAAATGCATTTGTGACCTCAAGCTGAAGTTAAGCCAGCGATGTACTTGTCTGAGCTGAACGTGCAATTCTGTTTCCACATTCCCTCTACTTCATCTGTTCACCATCTGTTTTTTTTGTAATTTATATACAGTTTGCTCTTTCCCTTTGGAGACAACCTGAGCTGCATTTGTCCATGTTTTATGGCCAAAGAGAATATCGGGCGGCACGATAGCATGGGTTTTCCCAGGTGCCCTGGCATCGTCCCACATCCCAAAAACGGACTGGTCGATTGGTCATCATAACTTGTCCCGTGACTAGTCTGGCATTAAAAACTGTGGGGTTGCTGGGCAGCACGGCTCAGAAGGCCAGAAGGGCTTGCTTTGTGCCGTATCTCAACAAACAAATAAATAAATTTACTAGCTAATTAAAGAGTTCTGAGCTGGCAGAAGGATCGAGGTGCGATGACCCTCTGGGTTCACAAATCGGTGAGACTGGAGTTCTAGGCCTAGTGTTCCATAATTGGCAAGTCCTGTGTCAAGGCCTGAGAGTTGAACTGGGAGTCTGGAAGTCGAAGCCTGTTGGCTGGAGAGCCGGGTCTGCGAGTCTACTGGGGTGGTTGAATCTGAGTCCAAATTCTGGCCTGCTGGAAGCAGGTGGCCAAAAAATGAGGTTGAGGCAGATAATATATCACCCATGATGGAATGGTGGAGCAAACCCAATGGGCCAAATGGTATAATTCAGCTTCTATGTCTTATGCTGTTATGTTTTTATGGAATATGGACCATCATGGGGTTAGGGTTCAGCATATATGCATGGGTGGGAGAGAGGAACGGGGGCTTGTTTTGCTGTTGTTCTTTTGTCGCTCGTTGTGATCTGTCTTGTTCTGCCGAGCATTTTGGTATGCTATGCTGGCGTCGGAATTTGTTGCGACACTTGCCTGCTGCCCCCAACACAGCCTTAGGTGTGTTGGTTGTTAATGATACTGATGCATTTCACTGAATGTTTCAATATACACATGATAAATAAACTTGAATCACGAATCTAAAGAAGGCAAACGGAATACGAGAGGCAGCATTAAAAGAACAGAGTGGAAGAAAATTCACATAGACCATACATATCAGCATGAGCCACTTGGACTGAATGGCCTTGTCCTAATCAATAAATCTATTTTGAATGATCAGATTTGCATTGGGTCAAGTATTCATTTTTAATACCTACTCAGGATGAATAAAAGATTATTTCACGATGGTCAACATTGATTAAAACAAGTCTATAATTTACTGGAGAGGGGATATACCCTGGTGTAAGAATCTGCAGAATTGGTTTCAGAATCAGGTTTATTATCACTGTCTTACATGGCATGAATTATTACTAGTTGGTCATCCAAAAGGTGAATTGGACAGAATCTCCTCGGGTGGGAGGAGAAGATGGCGGCACGACGCAGTGCGCGCAGCTCTCCGGTGAAATGATATCGTATTTGTAAGTAGGATGCCGTGCACAATTCTAATTTGATGGAGACAGATGTGAGAAGCAGAGGAACATCTGGAGAAATTTCTGAAATGCCCGGTTCGCTGCCGCTGCTACTGTGCGATTGAGAATCTCCGGAGGGAAGGCCCCAAAATCCCTGGCTTTGCCTGCTGCTGGCGACCAAGGCTGAGGTCGAAGTATTCGGCAGAGATGGTCCTCGGTACTCGGTGTCAAAGGGCTGATCAGAGCTGGAAGTTTGTGGACGACGCAAAGTCGGACTGTGGTCAGGCATGGCAGGGAGAGTTTTCTTCCTTCTACCATCTGCATGAGATGTGGGACTTTCAAGAGACTTTGAACTTTTTTTACTGTGCCATGGGCTGTTCTTCATCAAGTTATGGTATTGTTGCACTGTTGTAACTATATGTTATAATTATGTGGTTTTTATTAGTTTTTCAGTCTTGGTCTGTCCTGTGTTTCTGTGATATCACACCGGAGGAATATTGTATCATTTCTTAATGCATGCATTACTAAATGACAATAAAAGAGGACTGCGTGTCCTCATAATCTAATCATTTCCATTTAGGGAAAAATTTCCTCTCTGAATTAGGAGTGACTAAATTAAAAATGCTATTTTTATGGATATGCTCATCAGTTCATCCTCTTCCTGTAAAACTACTTACCATTAATCTTTTAACATAAATAACTTCGCATCAAAATTGCATTTCTAATAGAAGTTATAGTACTGCTCTGGACATCATTACCTCAGGAATGATGTAATTAAAATATCTACGCTCTGATTGACACAAGGTTTAAATTGGAGTTATTCTGGAAAATCATAATCAAATTCCTAGGAAGCACAAAATGTCATATGTTGATATTATTTGCTGTCTACCGCTTGGCAGACTTGCTCAAACACGTCATATAATTGGAAAGTGTGGAAAATTAAAGTCACTTTCTGATGCAGTGAAAAATGTATTCCTTTGAGCCAGATTGTTGTGGTAGGAAGCTTTATTCCTCTTCAAAAACCTCCTTTATTTACAAGAGCTGCTGCTCTATGTTTGGTGCCAAAAAGTGGAAATAATTCGTAAACATTACAGTGATACTTCATTATTACCGCATCCACTCCAATTTATTTAAAATTGTTTCCTTATTTCTAATTCTCCCTCTCTCTCTCTCTCTCTGGCTATCCATCCCATAGGATGATGATGGTTCCTTTCAGTCAGTTAGTGGGGTTTAGGTTTCTTCACTCCTCAGAAAGGAACAGCGTGTGCGTGAGTGGATTTTAGGTGAGTAGGGGGTTGCACAGGTCCAAACCCACCCTCTCGACATCCCCTCCCGGATCCAGCGGCATGGCGGGGTCCAAGACGGCTGGGGGAAGTTCTGTTGCAGTGAATGGCCAGACCAAGCTTCGATGCAAGGGATGCCCCTTCCGCACTTCACGGCATGTGTTTGCTAGATGGCCATTGACCCTACGAGAGGGTTCATCCGCCCTTTGTCAGGTCTTGTTTTTTGTCCTGCAGGGTGTCTAACCACCTTCCTCACCAAGCCTGGTAGGGGAGCCGGTTTAGTCGCCGACCACCCGACCATGCAACAGGTAGTACTGGGGTATTTCTAATTACTAGATCATTGACTGACATATTGCAGGAGTATTTAAGATGTGTTTCATGCAATTGATTGAATATGTGCAATGGGTGTACAATAGGAGTACTATTATACAGGAGTATTGAGTGCATTTCTGGTCACCTACCTACAGGAAAGATATCAGTCAGATTGAAAGAGTGCAGAGAAAACTTACAAGGATGTTGCCAGGACTTGAGGACCTGAATTGTAGGGAAAGGGTGAATAGGTTAGGATTTGAATCCCTGGAGTGTAGAAAAATGAAGTAAGATTTAATAAAGGTATGCAAAATTATGAAGGGTATAGACAGAGTAAATCCAGGCAGGCTTTTTTCCACTGAGGTTAGGTGAGACTAGAACTAGAGGTCATGGGCTAAAAGCAGAAGATGAAATGTCGAAGGGGAACATGAGGGGGAGCTTCTTCACTCAGAGGGTGGTGAGAGTGTGGAATGAGCTGCCAGTGGACGTGGTGGATGTGGGTTCGATTTCAACGCTTAAGTGAAATTTGGGTAGGTTCATGGATGGGAGAGGTATGGAGGCATTTGGTCAGGATGCAGGTCATTGGGACTGGGCAGATTAATAGTTCAGCAAAGACTAGATGGGCCAAAGGGCCTGTTTCTGTGTTTTATTGTTCTATGACTCTATAGGAATTGAAGTACTGTATATTGGTTGCATTATCAGACTGGTGCTAAGAGAACTAGACCATTGATCTGGAGATATGAGTTCAAATCCCACCAACACAGCAAAAAGAAATTTAAATTCTGGTAATTGAATAGGTCTGTAATTAAAAAATGCAGCATCAGAAATGGTGATTATTAACTATTAAGTTCCATCGGTTCACTGATGTTATTCGGGGAAGCAAGTCTATTCTTCTTATGTAGCCTGGACTGTACGTGACCCATACCTATCATTGAGTGAGTACCAATCACCCATAACTGATAGTGACTTCCACATTAATTAATTGATTAAAGAATAAATTTCTAAGTTGCAAAAAGAGAACAAGTCTGAAGTGTCCAAAGTTTATGAACCTGGTTATAAAACCCTGCCGATTCTGATTACTTAAAGCAAAGTGTGAAAATATTAATTCAATTATTGTTTGTTCATGAGGAGTGGACAGTTGGTTTTAAATCAACTTGCTTACCTGGAGCGGTGCGATTGTGAGTTAAGACAGCAGAAGTGTGGAGATCCACATCAAGTTCCAGATGTGTTCCCGCTCCACCTTCTTACTTGATTGCAAGATGGACAGGAAGGATAGCATGTCCAAATGAGTTAAAAGCTAACTTGCAATGTTTTGGTTTGATGGCGCCATTGATATTGGCACAGGCATTCAGTTTCAGCAGAAATCACACAAAGCCTGCAAAGTGCAAAAATTCAAGAGCTCATTCTGCTGGAGACAGCTCAGTGGAACGCGTTAGTAAGTATCTTGTTTTTATGTTCAGTTCTTGTAGGTCAAGAGACAAGAGTTCTCTTTTATTCCCCAAAAGATGTTTTTGATATTATTTAGCAATTCTCTTGTGATTTATGTTTCAAATTATCCTTAAAGATATCTTGAAGTTTCACCACAGACTTGAAATTTAAACTCAATGCCAAATTGTAAGTTTGAATTTTGTGAAGAGAAATTCCAGGAACATCTCTTAGAGTACCACTTAAACCTTCCGAGATGTCTGCTTTATTGTAAATCAATGTGATCATCAAAAACATGCACTACAACTTTGTTTTTCTAAACATTTTATAATTATATTCAATCCCCTTCAAAGAGTTTCAAAAACTCTGATTCTGTTGTAAAAGATTTTGGAAAGGTTCTTTTTTCACTTCAGCTGTGATTTTAATAGAAAAAAAGGAAATGTATGTTTGCAGTGAAGATTTTAGTGCAGGCGAAATGGACAGAACCACCAGGAAATGAGGCTGAACTGAAAACAAACAAGAAAGTCTATTAGATGGCTGGGTATAAAGGTGCGGTAAGTTCTTTGTGGGCTGAAGAATAAGTAATTTAGATCCCAAGAGCTCGAAGTAACTTAAATCCTTTACAGATTTTGCCTCCATTCAAAACTGCACAGGGACCTATTATTGAACCGTAAGAGTCATGGAATCATACAGCGTCTTCTCCGAGGATCAATACCTTGTCGTGGTGGAGAGGCTTGTGGGATCCTGAGATGCTAAGAGTGGTCCATCAGTTTAGCCATCTGATGCGTAGCTCCTGCTAGAGCACCCATGGTGGTAACGTCAAGAAGAAGATTCCAGATAAGGAGCAATCCAACCAAATCCTCAAGGGTGCAGCTGGGGGAAGATGACACATCACAAAGGCAAGGCTGAGGAAGGCTGCCACAGTGAAGGACCCCAATCGTTTTGTATTCCATGCCACTGGACCTTGATGCTGATCTGTCAAGGATTGTGAAGTGACTGTCAGTGTATCACATTAAATAAACTCACACACAGGCATTTTCCATTAAGGGAAATCCACCCCAATGTCCTGGATTTGTGGAATGTGTGGGTCCCGAATTGGTCACTACAGCCACCTGAGGGCCAGCTGATAGACAGCATCTTTGGAGAACAGCATACTCAACTCAAGTGAATGCACTGCTACTACAGCACGGAAACATACAAGATGGAAGCAAGCCATTCAGTCCATCTCTTTACATGGACGAGCAGGCAATCTTCTATCTATCAGACAAATCTCCCAGTCCCTTTCTCAGCGGCTCAGGTGAGAGGAGTGTATATTGTTGTCAGAGCCCTCCTGAAGTCAGGAGAGAGAATAAAAGGAGCAAATTCGAGCAAGGCTAGTCTTTTTGGACTGTGCAGGCATGGAAAGCATCAGTGTCAGAGGCCAACCAAAGCTAGGAATGTGAGTATAAAAAGAACAGTTTCAGGTAAATCCAGTCTTTTTTCAGCTGCTCAGCTGAGAGGAATGTTTATCGGTTTCAAGGCCCTATGGAAGTCATAAAGAGAGGACAAAAGGAGACAATTTAGGCAAGGCCGGTATTTTTAGACTGCGCAGGTACAGAAAATGTCAGCATCAAAGGCCTAACCTCAGCCACAAATAAAAGGAGTGCAGGGTCAATCACAGTGGCCTTTGTTGGAGTGTGCCAGTGATAGGGTGTGAAAGTTTTGGCTTAACAGGCGTCGGCATGATCAGGCAGAGGCACAATTAAGAAGAGGCAAGCCTTTCTCTTTTTTGGTATAGAGTAGTCAAGATGGAAAGTTCCTCCTGTCAGATGTCAGAATTTGAGATACCTGACAGCTTCCCTGATGACTACATTTGTGAGAAGTGCACCCAACTTCAGACCCTGACTAACTGGGTCAAGGAGTTGGATGTACTCAGGTTCTTTTGGAAGGCTGAAAATACTATAGATGAGACTTTTGAAGAGATGGTCACACCCACAGTGCAGGCTCTAGAGAGGGTGGGAGCACTCAAGGATAAACATGTCAACATTTGCTTGGATGCAGAGAATGTGAGAGAGGTACTTAACGAGTACTTTGCTTCAGTATTTACCAAGGAAA
Source organism: Mobula birostris (assembly GCF_030028105.1). Lineage (NCBI taxonomy): Eukaryota > Metazoa > Chordata > Chondrichthyes > Myliobatiformes > Myliobatidae > Mobula > Mobula birostris. Next base: position 121,205,108 of record NC_092379.1, on the reverse strand, counting down.
ATGATATGAAAGAGTAGGAGATCAGTGCTGAGTGTATAAGTACATTAATGTATTTAGAGGTCAAGGAGGAGCAAGTGTTGGGCCTCCTAAGGAGTATTAAGCTGGATAAGATCCCACAGCCTGATAGCATTGATCCCAGATTATTGAAGAAGACAAGTGTTGAGATTGCTGGGCCTTGACTTGTATCTTTGTATCCTCTCTAGCCACAGGCGAGGTCCCGGAGGGCTAGTGAGAGGCTAATGTTGCACTTTCATTTAAGAGGGGAACAAGGGAAAATCCTGAGAACTATAGACCAGCAAGTCTCACACCAGGTGTAAGAGAATTGCTGGAGAAAATTCTTAGGGATAGGATATATGAGGATTTGGAAGCCCATGGCCTAATTAGGGAGAACCAGCATGGCTTTGTGCGTGGCAGGTCGTGCCTTACCAACTTAAAGTTTTTTGACAAGGTGACAGGACAGATTGATGAGGGTAGGGCAGTGGATGTTGCCGACATGGACTTTAGTAAGGCGTTTGACAGAGTCGCTCATGGAAGGCGAATCCAGAAGATTAAGATACATGGGATCTGTGGCAAATTGGCTGTTTGGATTCAGAACTGGCTTACACGTAGAAGACAGAGGGTAGTGGGTGAAAGGACTTATTTGAGCTGGCGGTCTGTTATTAGTGGTGTTCTGCAGGAATCTGTGCTGGGGCCTCTGCTGTTTGTAATGTTTATAAATGACCTGGATGAAAATGTAGATGGGTGGCTTAGTAAATTTGCTGATGATACCAAGATTGGTGGAGTTATGGTTAATGCAGAAGACTGGCAAAGAATGCAGCACAATATTGGCCAATTGCATATATAGGCAGAGAAATGGCAAATGCAGTTTAACCCAGGTAGATGTGAGGTGTTGCACCTCAGCAGAGCAAATGCAAGGAGACAGTACACTGTTAAAGGCAAGGTCCTTAACAGTGTTGAGCACAGAGATCTTGGGATCCAAGTTCATAGCTCCTTGAAAATGGCTACACAGGTCAATAAGATGTTTAAGAAGGTTTATGGAATGCTTGCTTTTATTAGTTGAGGCACTGAATTCAAAAGTTAGGAGGTTATGTTGCAACTTTATAAAACTTTGGTTCAGCCACATCTAGAATATTACAGTTCTGGTAGCCCCACTGTAGAAGTATGTTGAGGCTTTGGAGAGGGTGCAGAAGAGGTTTACCAGGATGCTGCCTGATTTAGAGGGTGTGTGCTGTCATGAGAGGCTGGGCAAACTATGGTTATTTTCCCTGGAAAATTAGAGGCAGAGGGGAGATCTAATGGAGGTTTAAAAGATTATGGGAGACATACTGCTTTGCGAGGGGGATGGGACCCAGAGCGATAGGGCAGTGAAAGAAGTGCATGGAGTAAAGCCAGATCTAACATACAGAGAGGCTTTGAGGAAAGACAAGCAGAATAAACGGTGTAAAGACAGTAAGGTAGAAGGGCTGAAATGTGTGTACCTCAATGCAAGAAGCATCAGGAACAAAGGTGATGAACTGAGAGCTTGGATACATACATGGAATTATGATGTAGTGCCCATTACAGAGACTTGGCTGGCACCAGGGCTGGAATGGATTCTCAATATTCCTGGATTTCAGTGCTTTAAAATGAATAGAGAAGGTGGAAAAAGGGGAGGAGGAGTGGTATTACTGGTCAGGGATACTATTACAGCTACAGAAAGGGTGGGTAATGTAGCAGGATCCTCTTTTGAGTCAATATGGGTGGAAGTCAGGAACAGGAAGGGAGCAATTACTCTACTGGGGGTATTCTATAGGCCCCCTGGTAGCAGCAGAGGTACAGAGGAGCAGATTGAGAGGCAGATTTTGGAAAGGTGCGAAAATAACAGGGTTGTTATCATGGGTGACTTTAACTTCCCTAATATTGATTGGCACCTGATTAGTTCCAAGGGTTTAGATGGGGCAGAGTTTATTAAGTGTGTCCAGGATGGATTCCTGTCACAGTATGTGGACAGGCCGACCAGGAGGAATGCCATACTAGGTCTAGTACTAGGTAATGAACCGGGTCAGGTCACAGATCTCTCAGTGGGTGAGCATCTGGGGGACAGTGACCACCACTCCCTGGCCTTTATAATTATCATGGAAAAGGATAGAATCAAAAAGGACAGGAAAATTTTTAATTGGGGAAAGGCAAATTATGAGGCTATAAGGCTAGAACTTGCGGGTGTGAACTGAGATGATGTTTTTGCAGGGAAGTGTACTATGGACATGTGGTCGATGTTTAGAGATCTCTTGCAGGATGTTAGGGATAAATTTGTCCCGGTGAGGAAGATAAAGAATGGTAGGGTGAAGGAACCATGGGTGACAAGTGAGGTGGAAAATCTAGTCAGGTGGAAGAAGGCAGCATACATGAGGTTTAGGAAGCAAGGATCAGATGGGTCTATTGAGGAATATAGGGAAGCAAAAAAGGAGCTTAAGAAGGGGCTGAGAAGAGCAAGAAGGGGGCATGAGAAGGCCTTGGCGAGTAGGGTAAAGGAAAACCCCAAGGCATTCTTCAATTATGTGAAGAAAAAAAGGATGACGGGAGTGAAGGTAGGACCGATTAGAGATAAAGGTGGGAAGATGTGCCTGGAGGCTGTGGAAGTGAGCGAGGTCCTCAATGAATACTTCTCTTCGGTATTCACCAATGAGAGGGAACTTGATGATGGTGAGGACAATATGAGTGAGGTTGATGTTCTGGAGCATGTTGATATTAAGGGAGAGGAGGTGTTGGAGTTGTTAAAATACATTAGGACAGGTAAGTCCCCAGGGCCTGACGGAATATTCCCCAGGCTGCTCCACGAGGCGAGAGAAAAGATCGCTGAGCCTCTGGCTAGGATCTTTATGTCCTTGTTGTCCACGGGAATGGTACCGGAGGATTGGAGGGAGGCGAATGTTGTCCCCTTGTTCAGAAAAGGTAGTAGGGATAGTCCGGGTAATTATAGACCAGTGAGTGTTACGCCTGTGGTGGGAAAGCTGTTGGAAAAGATTCTTAGAGATAGGATCTATAGGCATTTAGAGAATCATGGTCTGATCAGGGACAGTCAGCATGGCTTTGTGAAAGGCAGATCGTGTCTAACAAGCCTGATAGAGTTCTTTGAGGAGGTGACCAGGCATATAGATGAGGGTAGTGCAGTGGATGTGACCTATATGGATTTTAGTAATGCATTTGACAAGGTTCCACATGGTAGGCTTATTCAGAAAGTCAGAAGGCATGGGATCCAGGGAAGTTTGGCCAGGTGGATTCAGAATTGGCTTGCCTGCAGAAGGCAGAGGGTCTTGGTGGAGGGAGTACATTCAGATTGGAGGATTGTGACTAGTGGTGTCCCACAAGGATCTGTTCTGGGACCTCTACTTTTCGTGATTTTTATTAGCGACCTGGATGTGGGGGTAGAAGGGTGGGTTGGCAAGTTTGCAGACGACACAAAGGTTGGTGGTGTTGTAGATAGTGTAGAGGATTGTCAAAGATTGCAGAGAGACATTGATAGGATGCAGAAGTGGGCTGAGAAGTGGCAGATGGAGTTCAACCCGGAGAAGTGTGAGGTGGTACACTTTGGAAGGACAAACTCCAAGGCAGAGTACAAAGTAAATGGCAGGATACTTGGTAGTGTGGAGAAGCAGAGTACATGTCCACAGATCCCTGAAAGTTGCCTCACAGGTGGATAGGGTAGTTAAGAAAGCTTATGGGGTGTTAGCTTTCATAAGTCAAGGGATAGAGTTTAAGAGTCGCGATGTAATGATGCAGCTCTATAAAACTCTGGTTAGGCCACACCTGGAGTACTGTGGCCAGTTCTGGTCATCTCACTATAGGAAGGATGTGGAAGCATTGGAAAGGGTACAGAGGAGATTTATCAGGATGCTGCATGGTTTAGAGAGTATGCATTATGATCAGCGATTAAGGGAGCTAGGGCTTTACTCTCTGGAGAGAAGGAGGATGAGAGGAGACATGATAGAGGTATACAAGATATTAAGAGGAATAGATAGAGTGAATAGCCAGCACCTCTTCCCCAGGGCACCACTGCTCAATACAAGAGGACATGGCTTTAAGGTAAGGGGTGGGAAGTTCAAGGGGGATATTAGAGGAAGGTTTTTTACTCAGAGAGTGGTTGGTGTGTGGAATGCAGTGCCTGAGTCAGTGGTGGAGGCAGATACACTAGTGAAGGTTAAGGGACTACTAGACAGGTATATGGAGGAATCTAAGGTGGGGGCTTATATGGAAGGCAGGGTTTGAGGGTCAGCACAACATTGTGGGCCGAAGAGCCTGTACTGTGCCGTACTATTCTATGTTCTATGTTCATAGATAGAGAGGATGGAATATCTGTTTCCCAAGGATGAAATGTCTAAGAGGGCATGCATTGAAGGTGAGAGGGGGTAGGTTCAAGGGGTTATAAGGTGAGATGGGGTAGGTTCAAGGGGTTATAAGGGGTAAGGTTTTTTACTCAGAGAGTGTTGGATGCCTAGAATGCACTGCCTGGTATGATGGTAGAGGGAAATAGATTAGAGACTTTTAAGAGATATTTGGATAGGCACATGAATGTAAGGAAGATGGAGGGATATGAACATTGTAGGTAGGAGAGATTTATGTTTAGGTGCTTTGATTTGCTTTCTAAGCTGATTCGGCACAAAATTGTGTGCCAAATGGCCTGTCCTTGTGCTGTACTCTTCTACATTTTATAGACTTGGTTCATCGTCTTCTGTGCCTGAGGGATTCAAACGCTCGCCTGGGCACTTAAATGCTTTCAGTGACCCAGCCTCGTCGACTCTCACAGACGGACGTTCCAGGAACATACTGCTCTCTGGATTAAGAAGGGTTCCCTGTTTTTGCCTATTTCATTTAAAACTCATTTTGTAATATGTGAATTCAACACATTTGTCTTTGTGAATAAAAAATGGTTGCAGACTTTATCCATTTTCCTTTGCTGTTTTACAGTAGATTTGACTGTAATGAGGAACAGTTGTACAGCACGAGTTGCAATGATTTAAAATCTGGCACTCTTTAACGATAATTTTGACAGTGTTTCATTATAAGCTCATTTTATATAGGAATTTTCCCTTTCTAACCAGTATCTGGAAAAAAGAATAGTTAGGCAATTGTTTTTAGAAAAGAGTTTGAAAAAGATAAACAGAAGTTGACTTTTTGAACTTAACTATACAGTATTGCATCTTTTAAAATTAAAGTATTCATTTTTAATTGTTAGACTTCACAAAGACTAGTAAAGGAACAGTATTTCTTGATAAAAAATGTTTGATGAAAAATGTTTTAATGGACCAATGAGAGTAAAAAATTACTATAATAAGACAAAACATTCCGCAAGTAATGAAAGTAAAAATGTGACAATCATTGGGAAATCTTGCAGAAAATCCAGAAAGTTTTAAAAGCGTCTTCTTCTTTACTGTGGCATTCCCTCTGCCATAGTTGACTCTCACTACTCCTTACTACTTGTCTGCTCTCACCTCCTCTCCTCTCAGCCAGAACAAAACTAGGGTTTCCCTTGTCCTCACCTTCCACCCCTGTAGCCTTCATGTTCAAGTGAACATCCTCCATAACTTCTGCCATTTCCGGTAGGATAGTCAATCTAGCAAACTGCCCATCCCACATTCCTACCCATGCCCTCATGTGGAAGAAACCACTCCTTCTGTGATTCAGTGGTCCCTCTTTCATCTCCATCAACCACTCCTCACTGGGATGGTCCCAAAAATGTGAGGGAGATATAACACCCGGCCTTTTACCTTGTACTTTCTCACCATCTAAGCAGTCCTTCCACGCAAAGCAGTAATTCACTGGCACTTCTTCCAACTGGTGCTCAGAATGTGTACTCCTTATTGCAGAAACCAAAACAGATTAGGTGACTGCTTTGCCAAACACCTCCATCCAGTCCTCACACAGGGCACTGATCTCCCTGTATGCCGTCATTTTAATTCTACATTCAACACCCACTGTGGCCTATCTATCCTTAGCCTCTGAAATTGCTTGAGCAATGTCAAGGAAAAGCTTAAGGAACAGCACGTTGTAGCTCTTGAGCTTTAATATTGAGTTGAACAAATTCAAATAAATGTTTTTATTTCACAAATATAGTTGTACCCTGTTTCACTGTGTTATGTTTTAATTTGTACCTGAACCATTTTGTTCCATCTGATTGATTTCTGAATAATTGTTGACTTGAAAACTTTGCTCTGCATCCTGTGATTGATACAGTCTCTTATCTCTCCATTCCTCCTGCTCTCTACAACTTAAAACCCTCTTGTCTTCTCACTTTTCCAGGTGTGATGAAGGGTGCCACAGTAGCATTGTGGTTAGCACAACACTATTACAACTCAGGGTGTCAGAGTTCAGATTTCAATTCTGGCTTCCTCTGTAAGGAGTCTGTACATCCTCCCTGTGGAATGTGTGGGTTTACCCCGAGTGCTTCAGTTTCCTCCTATAGCCCAAAGATGTACCAGGTAGGTTAATTGGTCATTGTAAATCATCCCATGATTAGGTTAGCGTTAAATTGGCATTGTCAGGGGTTGGCGTGCCTCGAAGGTCTGGAAGTGTTTTGTCGCTAAATAAAAATAAATAATTTTCCTCTGATTGATTTTTAAGTAATTGTTGACTTCAAAATTTTGCATCCTATGACTGACACTCTGCATTCATTCTGCTCTCTAAAACTTAAAACCCTCTTGTCTTCTCACTTTTCCGGGTGTGATGAAGGGTCCGTGATCCAAGACATCAAGTCTGTTTCCCTCCCCAGTGATGCTGCCTGACCTGCTGAACACTTCCAGGTTTGTCTGTTATTTGTTAGGGAACTTTGATGCTGTCCATGGGAAAGCATGCACATTGTGTAGCAGATCAAAAACTATGTAATGTGTAATAAATGTAGACAAACAAAGATATTTGAAGGGCCACATTAAAATATGATTTTGTTTTACTTTCAAATAAGATAATCTGAAATCAACAGATGCTTTTAAAATCTAGTGAATATGGAGGATGTGCTAATCCCATAAACTGAGGAGACCATGAATTGTGAGTAGTCACAAAGTGTATATAACAGGATGTAGGCAAGAAGGAAGTGAGGAAAATTTAGGAAACATTGGTGAACTGAGATTTACTGCTGTGCCTTCTTGAGAAGCAGAAAAGAAATAAGACATCAGACATAGGAACAGAATTAGGCTCTTTCAGCGGTCCCCAATCACCGGGCTACAAAGCATGTGTTACCAGGCTGTGAGGAAACGATATGAGTCAGCTGCATCTTTCCTCATTCCCTGTCACGCACAGTTCAACTTGAACATAGGGTTGCCAACTGTCCCGTATTTGCCGGGACATCCCGTATACTGGGCTAAATTGGTTTGTCTCATACGGGACCGCCCTTGTCCCGTATTTCCCCCGCTAAGGTAGAGCGTTCCTATGAAACCTTCTGTGCCGAAATGGCGTGAAGCGAAGAAGCAATTACCATTAGTTTATATGGGAAAAAATTTTGAGCATTCCCAGACCCAATAAATAACCTACCAAATCACACATAAAACCTAAAATAACACTAACATATAGTAAAAGCAGGAATGATGTGATAAATACACAGCCTATATAAAGTAGAAATAATGTTTATACAGTATAGTCGGGAAGATGAAGGCAAAAGCGGTTTGTGGAGGAAAAAATCGGCACGTACGCACATGCGCACATCATATGCGCACGTCACGCATGTGCACACATGTGCCTGTGCAAGCTTTATGGTCATGGTAGTCTTTCGTGGGGTGAAGTGTCCCGGGATTTGACTGCTACTTTTGTCCCTTATTTTGGAGTGAGAAAGTTGGCAACCCTAACTGTAAAAGACGTGTTGAGGTGAGTTTAACCCTACTTGAATACCCCACTACTGGTCGGCCAGTCGGCAAGAATATTGTCAATATTAAGCCGGTCCGTGGTGCAAAAAAGGTTGGGGACCCCTGGGCTATTTGGCACATTGAGTCTGCTCTGGCAGTGAATGTTAGACTGCAGAAATAAAGAAAATGGAATGTGGCCTTTTTTTGTGTGGGTGATGGCAAATGAAAGCGAGGAGTCATAAGATTACAAATGCTCTGGTCAGAGCTCATTTGGAGTATCATGTGCACTGAGTTTGGAGTCATTGCAGCATAGTATCATTAGATTGATACTTCGGATGAGGTGGTTGTCTGAAGTCTACACTCACTTTAGGAGAATGACAGCCAGTCTCACTGAGGAATAAAGCATTCTGAGAGGGACTGATGAAAGATTCTTTCCTTTAGCTCATGTGTCTACAGGTAGAGGGCAGAAGGGGCTCAAGTATTTACAATAGGGGCGAGAAAAGAAAAGTACTTATGCAGTGGGTAGTGAATATTCAGAATTATCTACATGATAGGAACTTGATCCTCAGTCATTGAGTAAAATCAAAAATGAGAACAAGTGCATTAATTCAAATATTGAATTGGATGGGAAATGGAATTGAGGCAGAAGAGCTTCAAAGATCTTATTGACATGTTCAAGGAAGCATTTGGCCTAATCCTGTTTTGGTTTCTTTTGTTCTTATATGGTGATTGACTGTAGGAGCAGAATTAAGTTTGGCCCATCGTGCCTGCTCTGCCATTCAATCATGCCTGATCCTTTTTTCCCCTCCTAAGCCCCACCTCCCGGCCTTCTCCCCATAACCTTTGATGCCATATCCTATCAAGAACCTATCAAGCTCTGCTTTAAATACACCCAATGACCTGGACTCCACAGCTGTTTGCGGTAATAAATTCCACAAATTCACCACCCTCTAGCTAAAGAAATTTCTCCTCATCTCTGTTTTAAATGGACGTCCCTCCATCCTGAGGCTGTGCCCTCTTCTCCTAGAGTCCCCCAAAAATAAAAAAAAATTTAAAAAAGAGTCCCCCACCATGGGAAACATCCTTTCCACACCGACTCTGTCTAGGCCTTTCAACATTCGGAAGTTTTCAATGAGATCTTCCCCCCACCCCCATCCTTCTGAATTCCAGCAAGTACGAACACACAGCTATAAATGTTCCTCGTATGATAACCCTTTCATTCCCGGAATCATCTTTGTGAACCTCCTCTGAACCCTCTCCAATGCCAGCACATCTTTTCTTAGATGAGGAGCCAAAACTGTTAGCAATACTCAAGCTGAAGCCTCACCAGTGCCTTATAAAACCTCAGAATCACATACCTGCTTTTGTATTCTAGACCTTTTGAAATGAATGCTAACATTACATTTGCCTTCCTCACCACCGACTCAACCTGCAAATTAACCTTTAGGGTGTTTCGCACCAAGACTCCCAAGTCCCTTTGCATCTCAGATTTTTGGATTTTCTCCATTTAGAAAATAGTCTGCACATTTATTTCTTCTATCAATGTGCATGACCATGCATTTTCCAACATTGTATTTCATTTGCCACTTTTTTCCCATTCTCCTAATCTGTCTAAGTCCTTCTGCAACCTACCTGTTTCCTCAACATTAGCTGCCCCTCCACCAATCTTTGTATCGTCTGCAAACGAGGCAACAAAGCCATCTATTCCATCATCTTGCTTTTTAAATCTTTTTATTAATTTTCCAAAGTTATAAACAAAATAACAATGTTGATACAAAGGGACAGGAATAATCTTATCGTTAATAAGCATATACAAAAAATTTTCAAATAATACAAGTATAATAGACTTCCAAACTCATGATGTAATTAATCATAGAGAAAAAAGAAATAAAAAAATACAAAGAAACACCCCAAAAAGAAACAAAAAAAATAGAACTAAATACTAAACCCAAAAAAGCAAACAGAACAAAACAAGGCTGGACCAATATTTTAAATCGAACATGTTCAATAATGTTGTCAACTCCGCTCCTCTGTTCACATATTGTAAGTTAATAAGGAGGATTCAGAAAGGTCAAATTACATCATATGAAAATGTTGAATAAATGGTTTCCAAGTCTCTTCAAATTTAACCGAAGGATCAAAAATGTCACTTCTAATTTTTTCTAAATTTAAAACATAATATTGTTTGGGAAAACCATTGAAATGTAATAGAAGGATTGGTCTCCTTCCAGTTCAATACAATGGATCTTCTGGCCATTAAAGTAACAAATGCAATCATCTGACAGGCTCTATTCCACCATCTAAATCTTTGATATACAGCATCAAAGGAAGCAGTCCCAACACTGAACCCCGTGGAACACAGGGGCAACTGGCAGCCAACCAGAAAAGCATCCTTTTATTTCCACTTACTGCCTCCTACCAATCAGCCAATGCTCTAACCATGCTAGTAACTTTCTTGTAATATCATGGGCTCTTAACTTGGTAAGCAGCCTCATGTGTGGCACCATGTCAAAGGCCATCTGAAAGTCCAAATATACAGCATCCACTGCGTCCCCTTTATCTATCCTACTTGTAATCTCCTCAGAGTATTCCAACAGGTTTGTCAGTCAAAATTTTCCCTTAAGGAAACCATGATGACTTAATCCTATCTTCTCCTGTGTCACCAAGTACTGCATAACCTCATCCTTAACAATTAACTCCAATATCTTCCCAACCACTGAGGTCAGAGTAACTGGTTTATGATATCCTTTCTGCTGCCTTCCTCCTTTTTTATATAGTGGAATGACATTTGCAATTTTCCAGAACTCTGGCACCATGCCACAGTCCAATGATTTTTGAAAGCTTATTACTAGTGCTGCCACAATCTCTACCGCTACCTTTTTTAGAACCCTAGGGTGCAGTTCAACTTGTCCGGTTGACTTATGTACCTTTAGATGTTTCAGCTATTTGAGCACCTTCTCCCTTGTAATAGTAACTGCATTCACTTCTCTTCCTTCACACACTACAACATCTGGCACACTGCTAGTGTCTTCCACAGTGAAGACTGATGCAAAATACTCAGTTAGTTCATCTGCCATCTCCTCTTCCCCAGCTATTATTTCTCTGGCCTCATTTTCTATCCGTCCTATATCCACTCTCGTCTCTCTTTTATTTTTTTACATACTTGAAAAAGCTTTTACTATCCTCTTTGATATTGTTTGCTAGCTTGTTTTCATATTTCATCTTTTACCTCCTAATGATTCTTTTAGTTGCTCTCTGTAGGGTTTTAAAAGCTTCCCAATCCTCTGTCTTCCCACTAATGTTTGCTATGTTATTTGCCCTCTCTCTTGCTTTTACCATAGAAACCATAGAAAAACTACAGCACAGAAACAGGCCTTTTGGCCCTCCTTGGCTGTGCCAAACCATTTTCTGCCTAGTCCCACTGACCTGCACACGGACCATATCCCTCCATACACCTCCCATCCATGCATCTGTCCAATTTATTCTTAAATGTTAAAAGTGAGCCCGCATTTACCACTTCATCTGGCAGCTCATTCTACACTTCCACCACTCTCTGTGTGAAGAAGCCCCCCACTAATGTTCTCTTTAAACTTTTCCCCCTTCACCCTTAACCCATGTCCTCTGGTTTTTTCCTCCCCTTGCCTCAGTGGAAAAAGCCTGCTTGCATTCACTCTATCCATACCCATCATAATTTTATATACCTCTGTCAAATCTCCCTTCATTCTTCTACGCTCCAGGGAATAAAGTCCTAACCTATTCAACCTTTCTGTGTAACTCAGTTTCTCAAGTCCCGGCAACATCCTTGTGAACCTTCTCTGCACTCTTTCAACCTTATTAATATCCTTCCTGTAATTTGGTGACCAAAACTGAACACAATACTCCAGATTCGGCCTCATCAATGCCTTATACGACCTCATCATAACATTCCAGCTCTTATACTCAATACTTCGACTAATAAAGGCCAATGTACCAAAAGCTCTCTTTACGACCCTATCTACCTGTGCCGCCGCGGAATTTTGTATCTGTATTCCCAGATCCCTCTGTTCTACTGCACTCCTCAGTACCTTACCATTAACCCTGTATGTTCTGCCTTGGTTTGTCCTTCCAAAGTGCAATACCTCACACTTGTCTGTATTTAACTCCATCTGCCATTTTTCAGCACATTTTTCCAGGTGGTCCAAATCCCTCTGCAAGCTTTGAAAACCTTCCTCACTGTCCACTACACCTCCAAACTTTGTATCATCAGCAAACTTGCTGATCCAGTTTACCACATTATCATCCAGATCATTGATATAGATGACAAATAACAATGGACCCAGCACTGATCCCTGTGGCACACCACTTGTCACAGGCCTTCACTCTGAGAAGCAATTCTCTACTACCACTCTTTGGCTTCTTCCATTGAGCCAATGTCTAATTCAATTTACTACCTCTCCATGTATACCTAGCGACTGAATTTTCTTAACTAACCTCCCATGCGGGACCTTGTCAAAGGCCTTACTGAAGTCCATGTAGACAATATCCACTGCCTTCCCTTCATCCACTTTCCTGGTAACCTCCTCGAAAAACTCCAATAGATTGGTCAAACATGACCTACCACGCACAAAGCCATGTTGACGCTCCCTAATAAGTCCCTGTCTATCCAAATGCTTGTAGATTCTGTATCTTAGTACTCCCTCCAATAACTTACCCACTACCGACGTCAAATTTACTGGCCTATAATTTCCCGGATTACTTTTCGATCCTTTTTTAAACAACGGAACACCATGAGCCATTTTCCAATCCTCAATTTACATTAGCTTTGACTTCCCTTGTCAGCCACGGTTGTACTACTTTGCCATTTGAGTATTGGGTAGAAAGTGGAATTGGGGAGGTAGATCAGTCATGACCACGTTGTGAAATGGACTCAAGGATTGAACTAGTTAACTCCTTTTCCTATTTCCTGTATTCCTGTATTCCGTAATGGTGCCATGTTCAGACTCCCTTTTTTACCATTCAGGTATTGCTTAACGTTACTACATTACTCTGAGTCTGGTTGTCTTTTTCTTTAACAGGCCAACTTATTCACTTATTTCTCTTTTTAGGTGTTACATCCATTCTGAGGGGTACTTTTTTTCTTTATGATATTCTTAATTGTAGAAAGTGTGATGGGATTGACATGAGTAAACAAGGTGCTGGAGAAATAGAGCTTGAGGGTGGGTGGGCAGAGAGGTAACAGGTAGCAACTTATTTCCTATTCAATAATTGCCAACCATCCCGTTAAAGAACCTGCATCTGCTTTGACCAGAGAGCAGATGCTTGCCAGAAATCCCTTGCTGGACATGAATGAATAGTTAACTCTGAACTTCTCAGCAGGTTTGGAATGATCTAAAAAAGGTGATCATATGGGGACACTGGTACTGTTTGTGCTTCAACGGTTGCTGAATGTGATTTTAAAGAGAATTTCAAGCCATGATACTTTCAAAAAAGGATCTTGTGCTTTCCCAGCATCTATGACAAATAAACTCTTCTCAGGCTTCCAGCTGGGTACAGGTATTGATTATACCCGACTTTTCGATGACAGACTCTGCCATCTTCTTCAAGGATGATGCCTGGGCATGTCTAGACTGGTGGTATTTAGGAGACTCAAAGCTGCTGTGCAGGTTGACAGTGTTGTTAAGAAGGCATATGGTGTGTTGGCATTCATCAACCGTGGGATTGAGTTCAAGAGCCGTGAGGTAATGTTACAGCTATATAAGACCTTGGTCAGACCCCACTTGGAGTACTGTGTTCAATTCTGGTCACCTCTCTGCAGGAAGGATGTTGATACTATTGAGAGAGTGCAGAGGAAATTTACAAGGAGGTTGCCTGGATTGGAGGGTGTACCTTATGAGAATAGGTTGAGTGAACTTGGCCTTATCTCCTTGGTGTGATGGAAGATGAGAAGTGACCAGATAGAGATATATAAAATGAGGGGCATTGATCGTGTGGATAGCCAGAAGCTTTTTTGCAAGGCTGAAATGGCTAACACAAGGGGGCATAGTTTTAAGGTGCTTAGAAATAGGTACCGAGGGGATATCAGGGGTAAGGTTTTCACACAGAGAGTGGTAGGTGTGTGGAATGCACTGCCGGTGGCGGTGGTGGTAGCGGATACAATAGGGTCTTTCAAGAGCCTCTTAGATAGGTACATGCCATAGTTTTGTGCCATTGAAGCCAATCCTATGGCCATTGCAAATGCAGTGTTCTGCTCCTGCCGACTTCTCTGGGTAACCCAAACGGATACACCTCCTGTGCTCCTTGATGCGGGTTTCCACTGTGCAACCTGTTTGTTCGATATATACTGCTCTGCATTCACAGGGAATCCTTTAACCGCCAGCCAGCTTGAGCCCAGGTCATCTTTGACCTGCATAAACTGTAACTTGAGCTTCCTTACAGGTTTGTGGATGATATTAATCCGGTATTTCTTAGGATCCTGAAGATCTTTCCAGTAACAGTGGAAATATAGGGAAGACAGGCGGTAGTGACTAGTTCCTCCTCATTGTTAGGTTTCCTGGATTTTCTGTCAGCCCTTTTACGGGCCCGATTGATTTCCTTCTCCTTGCAGGCATTCTGTAGGAATGTCATGCATAATTGTCTTATTTCCTCGGGGAGACTCTCTGGGTCCGAAATAGTTTTCACACGATTAATCGAAGTACAAACAACTGATCTACATTGGGAGGCATGATGGTGGCTGTTATTGTTGAGGTATAAGTCCTTGTGAGTCGGAGCAGTGCTGCCAGGATAATCAAGGACACGACCCACCCAGCCAACACACTTTTCGTCCCCCTTCCCTCTGGGAGAAGGTTCAGGAGCTTGAAGACTCGTATGGCCAGATTTGGGAACAGCTTCTTTCCAACTGTGATAAGACTGCTGAACGGATCCTGACCTGGATCTGGGCCGTACCCTCCAAATATCTGGGCCTGCCTCTCGGTTTTTTTGCACTACCTTACTTTCCATTTTTCTATTTTCTATTTATGATTTATAATTTAAATTTTTAACATTTACTATCGATTTGTAATCCAGGGAGCGGGAAGCGCAGAATCAAATACTGCTATGATGATTGTACGTTCTAGTATCAATTATTTGGCGACAATAAAGTATAAAGTATAAGTATAAAAGTATTCCTGCATGTTTGAGAGTTAAGCTGCTGAGTCCTTCAGTAGATTGTGAAATTGTTGGTTGATTATGATGGTTCAAAAGTACGTTGCTTAAAGGGAAACTACAGACTGCAGATTGCAGTGAGAGTAATTCAGCAGAAATATGTATATTTAGAAGTTTTGTAAGCAGCCTGCAACACATCGCCATGATTTACTGGCCAGTTATTCAGCTGGTTCTTTGCATAGATCTGATGTCATTTGAAGCCTAACTGTTTTGAACATTTTTACATCTCCCTTGTGTACGGCAAGTTTCCACTCAGTGATGTTTCAACCACTCCATATGTCTACGGCTTCCCTACAGTCACCATTATGTCAAAAGAATTTTGGTTCTTGTGTGGTCACTCCGGGGATGTCAGAAGTAACAAAAGTGGTATTTGTTGTTACTTGTCACCAAGATATGAAGAAAAGCTCTTGTTTGCTTGCTACCCACACAGACCACTCCATATGTAAATATACGGAGGTAGTACAGAAGGAAAAATAAAACAACACAAAATATGGTGTTGTAGTTCCAAAGGAAGTGCCGTACAGATAAATAGTAAAGTGTAATGGTCATAACGATCATAAATAGTAAGGTGTAATGGTCATAACGATCATAAATAGTAAGGTGTAATGGTCATAATGATCATAAATAGTAAAGTGTAATGATCATAAAGAGTTCATCTTTATCATATAAGAGGTCTTTTCGAGAGTCTTATAACAGCGAGACAGAAGCTATCTCTGTGCCTGGTGGTATCTGTTCTCAGCCTGAACTCAAACTGAACTACAGAGGACAGGGAGGAGGTCTGGCCCCTGCACACATAGCACACAGGCCCACCAGTGTGTGGACACGTCCTGGTGCTCGCAAACCAGCTCCCCAGCTAAGGGTAAACAGCTCCCTGCCTTGTGGGCAGCCTCGGGAGAGACGAAGGCTATGGGAGTAAACCCAGACAGCAAATCCAGAGTGGAGCCCCTCAGGCGGCTGGACGTCATTGAACATCCTTCCGGCAGCTCCTGCAGCCAAGCTGGTGCCAAAACGTATTGTTTCATAAGCTTTCCTTTGCACTACACTGGTGAGGTCGAGAGGGGGATTTTGACAACTGGACATCTCAGGATCTCCATACCTCCCACCCAGGCTTGTGATGATGGTCATTATCACCCATTGTCCTTTGAAACAGACAGATACCAACCAACCAACCTGTTCTTAATCTCTTGTATCTTCTGCCTAATGTGTGGGAGGACAAAAGAGAATGAGTGAGATAGGAGGGTCTTCATTCCTGAGGCAGCAGGAACTGTAGATATAATCAATGGAGGGCAGAGAAGGGGGCACCTTTGATTCCAGAGTCGGTTATTAAATGCCCATTGAGTAGAATGATTGCTAGAATGGAAGATTAGATTGTGTAAAATGAATACATTATATGTGCTGTCTGCAAATACAAATTATCTTGCACAGTGTGTACCTGTTGGAGCCAAGTCCTTACGGTAAATGCAGGAGGTGTTCTTTCCAGGTGAAGCATGCTGAGCAACATGGGAACTATCCGTCGCCACCTAGACTGTCATTCCTGTAATTCCAGCAGCTGGAGCTGCTCACGGGTGTCCAGAAGGGAATCTGATGCAACTGTTAACTCCCTGGAACATGGTGTCAGACATCTGTTCAATGACGCTGACTGGACAAGTGTACTGCGCTGGAAAAATCCCAAGACAAAAGGGAAATAAGAGCCTGATAATCTTTGCACTTACTCAGAGTACTAGAAATTTAAAAAAAATGCTGGTTGCAGTCACCAGGTAAAGTAGCCTCTGTGATGTAAGAAACATGGTTAACATTCGTGGTCAGTAACCATAGCTTTGTGATCTTGTCTGGTATTGGTTCTGTCACAGTCATTCACGTTTATTTATTTAGAAATGCAGCATGATTATAAGCTCTTTTGGTCCAATGAGTCCACACCACCCAATTATGCTTCTTAGAAGATTAAATTCTTCAAGGTCATTGCTCTTGTAAAAGCTGAGGGTATCTTCTGCAAAGCTTAAGGGGTTAATGGCAGCTGACGTTCCTGGCAGCTGTCATCATTGTGTCCCTTCAAATATGACAGGTTTAAACAATGTCTAACACTCCAAGTCTGGGGAGCAGAGATAATGCCAAAATCTGCTTGAATACCTGAACAAAACAAACCAACCCAAATAATCCTTGGATATCCAGGTTCCTTTGATGATTTAGTAAACAAAGTGTGAAATTGTTTCAATCAGCTTTATAAATTCATTTGGAAGATATCAGCATTACAACATAACCAGATTTGCTGCCTTGCCTAATTATCTCTTAGTAGGTGGTGGTGAGCTGATACTAGAACTGTACTAGTCCTTCTGATCAAGAGAGCTCCTCTAAGATAACACTCTGATATGTTGGAATTTGATTTGCATCTTATCTTCCCCTGTAGCTGGCTGCAGTGCTGATCAAAGTCAAAGAAAATTTATTATTGAAGTAGCAACAGTAAATGTCACCATATACTACCTTGAGATTCATTTTTTGCAGGCATTTACAGAAATATAAATACATTAGAATTTATGAAGGATTATACAGAAACAAAAACAGACAAGCAGCCAAGGTGCAAAGAAAGACAAAGTGTGCAAATATGGAATAAATAATACTGAGAGCTTGAGTTGTAGAATCCTTGAAAGTGAGTCCATAGGTTGTAGACTTAGTTCAGCATTGTGATGAGTGATATTATCCACACTGGTTCAGGAGACTGATGGTTGTAGGGTAACAACTGTTCCTGAACCTGGTGGGCTAGGATCTCAGGCTCCCGTACCTTCCACCTGATGATAGTAGTGAGAAGAGAGCTTGGCTTGATTGATGGGTGTCCTTGATAATGAATGCTGCTTTCTTGTGGCAGTCCTTGTAAATGTGGGGAAGGCTTTGCTTATGATGAATTGGGCCGTATCTACCACTTTGCATATATGGAGCCAACAGGCCTCAAATGAGAGCCTAAGAGCATAGCTTTCGGACACTGCAGTAGAGGACAGGAGCCTGGGCTTCATATCAGGGCATCAGGAAAATATTTATTTTTCTAGTTTTTACTATTTTTAATATTTAATATTTGTAATCCAGGGAGCGGGAAGCGCAGAATCAAATATCGCTGTGATGATTGTACGTTCTAGTATCAATTGTTTGGTGACAATAAAGTATAATGTATATAAAGTATAAAGTATCATCATTGATAAGTATTCTGATGAAGTTTTGCTTATAAACTTATAGTCTTTTTGGGCTTCCAGCCGGGTAGAAGTATTGATTTTAACTCTGCCATGGCAGAGTTTGTCCTCGAAACATTGGTTAAAATCGATATCTGTACCCAGCTGAAAGCCCAAGAAGAGTTTATTCGTCCTGTACACTGGGAAAGCACTAGATCCTTTTGCTTAATTTGCATTTGATGGATTGGATAACTTTATTCTGAATTTTACAATAGAAATTTAATTCAGAATCAGAATTAGCTTTATTATTCCTGGCGTGAAGTTTGCCGTTTTGCAGCAGCAGTAAAGTACATGAAAGATTACTGTACATTACGAGAAGAAATAGAAAAATAAGTAAATAGTGCACAAAGAGAGCAAAATAACAATGTAGTGTTCATGGGTTCATGGACTGTTCAGAAATCTGATGGTGGAGGGGAAGAATTTGCTCCTAAGTGTGTATGTTCAGGTTCCTGTGCCTTACGTAACCCTTAATGATGTATACAGTGCAGGCTGTCAAAGAGCAGGGAAGCCGTTCTTCCTGGTCCTCAGCAATGAACTGAAAGGGCATGTTGCCAAATGATGCTCAAAATGAGCAAATTATAGCCATCATCTAAATCTCAATAATTATATTGACGCCGGAAACAGCTCAAGGCAATCTGTTACCTTTTAGAAATGTGTGCTATAAAATTTATTGGGTGGTTTTATTCAGATTTTGTTTCACTTTCTGCTGTCAGTGGCACTTGATTTGATTGCTCAAACCTGGTGTGTTTTGTGTCAATGATACCTGATACCACACTGAAGAAATAACCAGCAGAGGCTACTCTCAGATTTATGGAGAAATAATTTGTATTTGATTAGTTGGAAATTATAAGGCAAACATATATGATTTTGGTTAGTCTTGGTGAATTGATATTCTGATGCAACGCTCACAGAATATCAATTCTGAAAATTTTATTGTTCAAATTTCTGCACGTATTGAGTTTTGACTTTGGTAAAAAAGAACTATCATTTGTGTAATCTTGCACCTTTAAATTAAAAAGTGACTGGCAAATGAGATTTTCATTTCAACACATTGTTCTTAATCTTTTGGATTAAGATTTGAATGATTACATATTCTAGCTCTTTCAACTGCAGGCAATAGTCAAAATTAATCTTAACCTAGTTATTCTAAAATTAATCATTCTAAATGTCAGTAAGGCATTTGGTCAGTTATTGTAGGGGAATAATAAAGCTGTGGGGCCAATGAATGTTGCATTCCAAGGTCTAGCTCTTGGGAATTCAATTGCTTCATTTGCTACTGTTCAGCCTGACATGAGGAAATATCAGTGCAGAGCTCCTGAAGGAAATTAGGTCAGTATGAGGGAGCTGAATCAGGTCTAAGACCAGTGAGGTGGGATGAGAGGGGCACGTATTGTAAGTAATAATGGCTGTTGGGGAGGGTCAGGAAGTGGGGGGAGGGGCAGGGAAAAGGATAATGGCTGGAGAATGTCAATGATGGGCACCATGATCTCTATCATGCACTGGGGCTTAGAGTTTGTTCGTGGAGAGTGACAATTGTTGAGTTCTTGGACGCAACTTTAGTCAATTTTTGGGTTAGTGCATTGAGTGTTTGGGGAGTTGTCAAGTTGGGTTGGGTTGCAGATAGATGGGCAGGGTTTGCTAATTTTGGGAAAGATTGTGTCTGAAGGAGAGACAGTAATTGAAGTAAAGGTCATTTACCTAAAAGTTTCCAGCAAGGACAAGGAATCTGCTGGGGGTGGAGGGGTGTGGTTTGACTGAAGTTTGTTTTTATTTAGAGACACAACATGGTATCAGGCCCTTCTGGCCCAACAAGCCCACATGACCCAATTCCACCCATGCGACCAATTAGCCTACAGACCTGTACATCTTTGGACTGTGTGAGGAAACTGGATCATCTGAAGGAAATGCACTTGGTCACAGGGAGACTGTACAAGCTCCTTACAGGCAACCGTGGGAACTGAACCCGGGGTACTGGAGCAGTAACACACCAACTGCCTTGCTACTGTGCCACACAGAAATAGTCTTCAAGGATGCTGTGAGAGTCTGCTTTTGCGTGAATAACCCACAGATACTGTTTCACTTCACTGATGGCCACTGTATTGTCGGTGTCCAGGCGCTGAGCACCCAGACTTTATGATCAATGACTGAAATTTATTTTTCACTGAAATGGAATTGCATAGCATACAAGAACATTATGGCAGATAATTCTGTAACAATGCATTTATCAGCATCTGCAGATTACTTGATCTTCTAAGCACTTATGCTTCACATTGTGATGGCATTTGTGAGGTGAAATAGGTCAATGACAGAAGTGTAAATCAAGCCAACAGTGAACCCAGAGTAGTTTCACAATGTGTATTCAAAACTCAAGCTAAATTTATTATCAAGGTACATATAGATCACTATATACAAGCCTGAGATTCACTTTCTTGCAGACATACTCAGTAAATCCAGAAAAGAATAATCCTGTAATAGAATCAATGAAAGACCACACAAATTTGGGCATCATTCAGTTTACAGAAGACAACAAACTGTGATAATAGAAAAAGAAAGAAATAATAATAAATAAATAAATATCAAGAAGATGAGATAAAGGGTCCCTGAAAGTGAGCCTATAGATAGCGGGAACATTTCAGTGATGGGGCAAGTGAAGTTGAGTGAAGTTATCCTATTTGGTTCAAGAGCCTGATGGTTGAGGGTTACAACCTGTTTGAAAGGGAGAACACAACTACAGCTGTGAAGATCCCTGTTGTACCTGATGACCCTGTGATCTCTGTCTCAGAGGCCGATGTCAGGCTGTCTTTAAAGAGAGTGAACCCTCGCAAGGCAGAAGGTCCCGATGGAGTACCTGGTAAGGCTCTGAAAACCTGTGCCAACCAACTAGTGGGAGTATTCAAGGACATTTTCAACCTCTCACTGCTACAGACAGAAGTTCCCACTTGCTTCAAAAAGGCAACAATTATACCAGTGCCTAAGAAGAATAATGTGGGCTGCCTTTATGACTGTCACCCGGTAGCACTCACATCTACAATGATGAAATGCTTTGAGAGGTTGGTCATGACTAGACTGAACTCCTGCCTCAGCCAGGACCTGGACCCATTGCAATTTGCCTATCATCACAATTGGTCAATGGCAGACGCAATCTCAATGGCTCTCCACACGGCTTGAGACCACCTGGACAACACGAACACCTATGTCAGGATGCTGTTCATCAACTATAGGTCAACATTTAATACCATCATTCCCACAATCCTGATTGAGAAGTTGCAGAACCTGGTCTAACACCAACCAAAATCACTTTTTATAAACTGAATAATGGGCTTAGAGCAGCGATTGAGGTGTAGGAGAGTTCTGTGGATAAAAAGGCCAGTTTTAACACTGCTGACCTGTCCAAAACATGTGAGGAGGATTAGAATAGCCCATGTGATCAGTTCTGCTGCATTTCTGTCCCAAACGTTGTTTAGATGAGGATACCTTGGAGTAAAAGACATTCATGTTTCTTTAACTAGGTTAATTAATGAATTAACTGAAGCTGAATGACTTCACAAGAATCTGAGCTAGACGGCAGTAATATGCACAGAACGGAAGTGGCTCAAAGTGAGACTGATTTACTTTGAGTTGGCTCACAGGGGAAGAGGCAGAAGACTCACAGAGCCCATATAGATAGGAAAATAAGTTTAAAATCTTCCATGCCCGATTCTTCAGAAACGTCTATACGTCTTGGTTCCGCTCCCACCCACATGATTACTGGCTCTAAATTAAAATCAGGTCTATAATGGGACACTCCAGAGAGGAAATGTATAGATTAATGATTATTTAATATTACTTAACTGATGTTTCAGAATAGCAGCATTTAAATAATTGAAAAAATATCCAAAGCATTATTTTTCATTTATAATAAAGATCTTGCTTATAGTACACATACTTCCGGTGCCATGAGTTACTGTATTTTCACTTCTACAAAACCGTTTCTGAAATTTTATACATGTATCAATTAATCGCAATCATAGCCATTTTTCATGAGCTTTTTTGACTGCTTCTCTACAGAATTTAGATAATGATTTCAAGGAATGTGGATGAGTGGCCACACATTTTAATTCCACATCCCATTCCCATTCCAATATGTCAATCCACGGCCTCCTCTACTGTCGAGATGAAGCCACACTCAGGTTGGAGGAACAACACCTTATGTTTCATCTGGGTAGCCTCCAACCTAATGGCATGAACATTGATTTCTCTAGCTTCCGTTAATGCCCATCTTCCCCTTCTGACCCCATCCCTAATTATTATTTTTTTTTCCATTCCTCTCTTTCCCTCTCACAATAACTGCTTGCCTGTTCTCCATCTTCCTCTGGTGCTCCCCTCCCCCTTCCTTTCTTCCAAGGTCTTCCGTCCTATGATACTCCCCCTTCTCCAGCCTTGTATCCCTTTTGCCAATCAACTTCCCAGCTCTTGGCTTCATCCCTCCCCCTCCTGTCTTCTCTTATCATTTCGGGTCACCCCTCCCCCTCCCACTTTCAAATCTCTTACTAACTCTTCCTTCAGTTAGTCCTGACGAAGGGTCTTGGCCCGAAACATTGACTGTACCTCTTCCTAGAGATGCTGTCTGGCCTGCTGCATTCCACCAGCATTTTGTGTCTGTCGCTTGAATTTCCAGCATCTGCAGATTTCCTCATGTTTGAGTACTCAATTTATTGCTGTTTTCTTTAAAGGAGTGTGTGATCATGCATATTTTTGTTGTACAATGAAAAAGAAACAGAGACATAGACAGAGCAAAATGTTGCTTTAACACAACAAGATGTAAAATCTATTAAGCAGGAAAAGACTAAGAGAAGGAGAGAATGCAGGAAAGATGAATTTGAAATTGTTCTCTAGGTCCAGCAAGCAGTTCATTGAAGTTGGGTGGTATTTCAGCTTCATCGTTTTTATATTATAACATGAACAGTGGTTGACCTGCAAATGAATCTCCCTTTGTAGACAGCTCTTAGGCACCAATATTATCAGCTTTTATTGTCTTGTCGGGCACTAGGCAGCATTTACACAATTTTCAATTTAAATGGCACTTGTTGGCGGGGGGCTTGTAATTACATCAAAACACTGATTTTGATGAAGTTATGTTATTTTAAGCTTCTTTAAATTTATCTGTTTCAAAACGTTTGTTTGAAGTACATCTGGGTGACGATGTGTCAGGAATATAGTGGAAAGCCCCAGTCCCTCTTTTAAACAGCTGCTTGCCCTTTTCCTGCTAGCTAGTGTTAAAATTAGTTTACCAATGTTAGTACAGATACTGTATTAAGCTTTTATAAACAAACATTATGCGGTGAGCATAATATTACTGGTTGAAACAATCCTAAAATTATGATTGGTGCAAGAAGGGACAGTAAAAGAAATAGTAAGTTAACTTTGTCATACAGGATGCCACATACAAAAACTCGCTCGGCAGAATCTCCCAGTGATTATCCATTTTAATTCTGCTTCCCATTCTCATTCTGACATGTCAATCCATGGCCTCCTCTACTGCCATGATGAGGCCTCCCTCAGGTTATTGGGGCGGGGGGAGCAACACTTCATATTCTGTCCGGGTTCCCCAACCTGACGGCATGGACATTGATTTCTATAACTCCAGTAATTTCTCCCCCCTCTACCTTCTTCTTTTCCATTCCCATTCTGGCTCCCCTCTTACCCCTGTCTTTCTCCTCAACTGCATTAACCTCCCTCTGGTGACCCTCCTCCTTCCATTCCTCTCATGATCCACCTTGCTCTTCTATCAGATTCCTTCTGCTTCAGCCCTTCTTTTCCACCTATCACCTCCCAGCTCCTCACTTCACCTGCCCTCCCCCACACTCACCTATCACCTAACACAGGGGTCCCCAACCACCGGGCCGCAAAGCATGCGCTACCGGGCCGCGAGGAAACGATATGATTTGGCGATATGAGTCAGCTGCATAGTCATAGTCATAGTCATACTTTATTAATCCTGGGGGAAATTGGTTTTCGTTACAGTTGCTCCATAAATAATAAATAGTAATAGAACCATAAATAGTTAAATAGTAATATGTAAATTATGAAATAAGTCCAGGACCAGCCTATTGGCTCAGGGTGTCTGACCCTCCAAGGGAGGAGTTGTAAAGTTTGATGACCACAGGCAGGAATGACTTCCTATGATGCTCTGTGCTGCATCTCGGTGGAATGAGTCTCTGGCTGAATGTACTCCTGTGCCCAACCAGTACATTATGTAGTGGATGGGAGACATTGACCAAGATGGCATGCAACTTAGACAGCATCCTCTTTTCAGACACCACCGTGAAAGAGTCCAGTTCCATCCCCACAACATCACTGGCCTTACGAATGAGTTTGTTGATTCTGTTGGTGTCTGCCACCCTCAGCCTGCTGCCCCAGCACACAACAGCGAACATGATAGCAGTGGCCACCACAGGCTCGTAGAACATCCTCAGCATCATCCGGCAGATGTTAAAGGACCTCAGTCTCCTCAGGAAATAGAGACGGCTCTGGCCCTTCTTGTAGGCAGCCTCAGTGTTCTTTGACCAGTGTTCTTTGGCATCTTTCCTCATTCCCTGACACGCCCACTGTTGAGCTTGAATGCATGTGAGGTCATTACCCGCGCATCATCCATGTCAGCGCGGGAAGGAGATCAACTCCTCGAGCTTGCAAATGACGGCGGGCTGAAAAAGTATGTTTGACATAACATCTGTACCGGCATTCCGGATCAAAGTCAAGGCTAAATATCCTGAGACAGCCACGAAAGCACTGAAAACGTTGCTTCCATTTCCAACATATCTCTGCAATGAATCCAACGAAAACTAAATTGCGGAATAGACTGGACATAAGGAACCCCCTTCAAGTATCGCTGACTCCCATCACCCCTCGATAGGACTGCCTTGTTGCAGGGAACAAGTATTCAGCCCAGGGCTCCCACCGATTCAGCGATATTGGTGTGTTGCAATGATTTTAAATGTTCATACGGAGAAAATATGTGCTGTGTGTTTAATATCCAAACGTTACTTAATATGTTATGATGCTATTGACTTATAAGTGACTTAACAATTACAGCACGGAAACAGGCCATCTTTGCCCTTCTAGACCGTGCCGAACGCTTAGTCTCACCTAGTCCCACCGATTTGCACTCAGCCCATAACCCTCCATTCCTTTCCTGTCCATATACCTATCGATGTTTTCTTTAAATGATAATATCTTACCTGCCTCTACCACTTCTACTGGAAGTTCGTTCAACACTTACTTCAAGCTCCGCTGTCCTCCCCTGATAATTGACTTATCACTATATTCATGCAAGGAAAATATGTGCTGTGTGTTTAATGTTAAATTCATTAGAGAAACCCTGTAGACACGAAATTGAGTGTATTAGCCACTTATCACCTATATTCCGGTTGGGATTAACACCCCCGCCCCCCGAACAGAATCGCCAAAAACCATTCGTAGAAAAAAATTGGCACGTACACGCATGCGCAACTCACACATGCACACTGGTGCCTGCGCAAGGCTTCGTGGTCATTGTAGTTTTTTTTTCTCTGGGTAATCCCAACGTATTTCATTGCTACTCTTGTCCGTTGGCAACCCTTCCCCCCCCCCCACCCCCGGGTCGGCTGGTCCGCAAGAACATTGTCAATATTAAACCGGTCCGCAGTGCAAAAAAGGTCGGGGACCCCTGACCTAACAGACTATACTCCTTCCCCAAGCCCCACCTTCTGAAGCTGGCTTCTTCCCACTCCCTTTCCAGTCCTGATGAAGGGTCTCGGCCTAAAATATTGACTGTTTATTCCCTCCATAGATGCTGCCTGACCTGCTGAGTTCCTCTAGCATTTTGTGTGTGTTGCTCTGCATATCCAGCATCAGCAGAATCGCTTATGTTTATGTAGTATTTCTCATAGTGTAAATATATATCTGGAGTAAATTTAAGAACTGTTTTGAATTATGCAGAATGACTTATTCATTGTGCTAGTGGATATTTCATATACTGTCTTCAATAGATGATATTTCATTCATAACTCTCTGTTTATTTGCTTACACAAGTGGCATTGAACTTGGGATATCGTTGAATGAGGGACTAGCAGGACAGTGATGTAGTGTGATGCAAATAGGTTTTCTAAGTAGACTCATTACAATGGTAATGACTACATCATATACACTGGGGAGCTCAGAAGATTCAAACAGACTCATTCATTTGTCCCAGATTTAAAACAAATGAAAATGTTCCTGAATATAGATAATAATGGCCAGCTGCCAAAGATTCTCCAGCTAGCTTACACCGGCAGATGTAGTTTGCAGAGAGCAGTTCAAATGAGGTAACTCTAGAAAACTGTACTTCAATGGCTTCCAGGGACTGTGACAAACAGTCATGCAGGATATACTCTCAAAGATATAAAGAGCATACAGAAACCATTTATTAAGGTACATGGATCTGACCGCTTATTGTAAGGACTGTATTTCACTTCTAGTTAAGAAGTGACACTGACGGTGAGTCATGATGTCATGGAAATACTAGGACAGAAGGTGTCAATTACAGAAACGAAAGGAAAGCATCCTTGAAAATGGAAACAAACTGAGAGTTGATCAGAAGACTAGATCGGGGAAGTACTCCAGAGGTAAGTGTTCCTGTTCCCACCCAGTCCACGTCTGGGTATCCTTAGTCGAGGGAAGAGCTTTGTCAAAATCTTGGCAATTTTTAGAACCATGGGCTTATTCACAGACCTCTAAAGTCGACAGTTCAGAGGAAGGATCTGTAATCTGTTTAAACAGCACACCTTAACCAGTTTACAGGTTTTGGGAAAACTTGGAAGGCACAATGGTTAGCGGGCCAATAACAGCAACAATGATTACCGATTAGGGTTTCTTTCCTGCCACTACCTGTAAGGAGTCTGTACATTCTCCCTGTGATCCTGTGAGTTTCCTCTGGGTGCTCCGATTTCTTCCCACGTTCCAAAGACAAACCATTAGGGTTAGGGTTGATAAGTCGTGGGCATGCTAAGTTGGCCCTGGAAGTGTGGCAGCATTTGCGAGCTGCCCCCTACACAACCCCTGCTGATTCAATTTGACGCAAGTTAATCATTTCATTGTATGTTTTGACATTTTCATGTAGGTGAATTAGCAAAGTAAGTACCGTCAGAGAAGTTGGGTCTGCTCAAGTTCTGATGAAAATCTCAGTGGCTGAAAGACTCTTGTATGTACAGAATGGATGAATGGCCTGAATCAAGAACACGTTGAGCTGAATGCTTTACAAGAGGACTGCACAACAATGTGAAAAGCTCCAAAGTGCTGAAGATTCTCTGAAGTGTATTGATACAACCCTTTGATGAATGGACAGAGTGACAGAACACACTTGAACTAGTCATTACTGACTCTGAAAAGGAAATCCAAGATGACTTCCTCACCTTAATTTCATATGTGTAAATATAGTTCCTATTGTATTTACTTACTATTTTAAAGTTCAATGTAAATGTATTATCAAAGTACATATATGTCACCATATACAACCCTGAGATTGATTTTCTTGTGGACATACTCAATAAATCCAATAGCCATAATGGAATCAATGAAAGATCACACCAACTGGGTGTACGTGCAGTGTGCAAAAGACAACAAACGAAAAGAAAGAAGAAATAATAATAAACAAATAAGTATTAAATATCAAGAACATGAGATGAACAATCCTTGCGAGTGAGTCCATAGGTTGTTGGAACAATTCTGTGGTGGGCAAGTGAAGTTATCCCATTTGGTTCAAGAGCCTGATGGTTGAAGGGTAATAACTGTTCCTGAACCTAGTGGTGTGAGTCCTGAAACTCCTGGACCTTCTTCCTGATGGCAGCAGTGAGAAGAGAGCATGTCCTGGGTGGTGGGGGTCCCTGATGATGAATGCTGCTCCTGCAACAACATTTCGTTACAATGTTCTTGGGGAGGGGGACTTTACCCATGAAGTACTGGGCCGTATCTAATACTTTTTGTGGGATAGTCTGTTCAAGGGTGTTAGTGTTTCTCAATCAGGCTGTGGTGCAGTAAGTCAGTATACTCTCCAGCACACATCTATGGAAGTTTGTCAAAGTTTTAGATGTTATGCTGAATCTTCACAAATTCCTAAGGAAGCAGAGGCACAGTCATGCTTTCTTCATAAATGCACTTACGCGCTTGTCCCGGGAGAGGTCATAACACCGAGGAATTAAAAGTTGTTGACTCTCTGCACTACTGATCTCCCGATGAGGACCTCTGGTTTATAGGAAAATCACTGCAGGGTACCTAAAGAATGAGTTTGTATCACATGATATAAAACTCAATACACTGTGGTACCTATATGTTGCTCCCAGTTGCAAGTTACAGATATCAGCAAAATATCTTGTGCTTATTCCTCTGTTCATTTGATTATGCAAAGAGTAATATGAAGAAACACGCGGAAACAGATTTTCAGATTTATTTATTTAAGACATGTACATTGAAACATAGTGAAATGTGTTGTTTGTGTGAACAACCAATACACCCAAGGATGTGCTGGGGGCAGACCACAAGTATCACCATGCATTCTGGCACCAACATAGCGTGCCTACCATGCTCAGCAGAACAACACAAGCAGCAGCAACGACAGAACAAAACAAGACACCAACAGCAAGACAGATGTCGTTCCCACACACCCACAGACAGGTCTCCAACCCCAGGGCAGGCTGCCTCTGGGCCTCCAGTACTTAGCCCCAGACTCTTAGACTTGCAGACATCGGGCTTCCAACCTCCAGTCCTTGGCCTAGATCTTCAGGCCTCTACCTCTTGACTCACTGACCTCAGTCTTCGACCTTCACTCTCAGGCTTTCTACCTCCGGACTTCAAAGTTTGGCTTTGCATTTTGCGTTCTTCAACCACTGGCTATCGCCGATCACAGATTTGACCCTCGGGCCTCAACCCCAGGAGATGTTACATTGGTTGAATGTTTTTAAAATTCTTTCGTGGGATAAGTATCACTGGCAAGATCAGCATTTGTTGACCACTTCTGATTTCTGTTAGAGGGTGGTGACTGGTTGCAGTCCTTTTGGTGAAAGTACTTTCACAATGCTTTGAGCATGAGTGCCATGAGTGCCATTGAAGCATTGGCAATACACTTCTAAGTCAGTCTACATGCACCTTGGTGAGGGATTAGCAGGCAGTGGTGACTCCACATGCTTCAGTTCTTATCCTAGGTGGTCAAGTTCATTGTTTTGTACTTCATCCTTTTATGGAAGTTAGCCAGTTAACATTTCTTGTTATGCTTCATCTCACTGAGTGTTAACTTAGTCTGGGTTAGGAGGTTGAAAAGGTGTACATATAAAAGAAATTAGTGTTCTATGAAGAGCCGTGTCAAAAAGTTATATTTGTTGTGCAAATAAGACAGAAAAGTAAGATCTCAACTGATTAATGAACATCTAAAGCTTTTAAATCCAAGAGACCCCAAATGTTTACATCTCTTCTGTACAACTTTAAAACAATTAGTGAATATTATATACAAACAAGAGAAAATCTGCAGATGCTGGAAATCCAAGCAACACACACAAAAGGCTGGAGGAACTCGGCAGACCTGGCAACATCTATGGAAAAAAGTACAGTCAATGTTTCGGGCGGAGATCCTAAAGAGGTTGAAATCTTCCCTTGGACTAGTCCTGCCGAAGGGTCTTGGCCCGAAATGCTGACTGTACTTTTTTCCATAGATGCTGCCTGGCCTGCTGATTTTCTCCAGCACTTTGTGTTTGTTGAGTGAATATTTTAGATTTCTTTTATGGTTTTTTATTTGCATATAGTTACTACAGAGGGTGACAGGGTGGAGATACATCTCTACCAAAGGAGATGTAAGGCACTTCTTCCTCTGCTAGCCTGCAGGTCACCCCTGGGCAAGGTGAGCACCTGCTTAGCCTCCTGATCACAGTCACATGAAATCCATGAGCAGGTGGTGGACGGTCGTATGAGTAGCTGGTTCATATCACAGGTCATGGTTATGCGACCACTGACGTCAGGCAGACTCTGATAATGACTGGGGTCACCCATCTTGTAAAAACACTGCCCAGAAGAAGGCAGACTTCTTCTGTAGACAAACAACTTCTGCAGAAAAATTTACCAAAAGCAATCATGGTCATGGAAAGACCATGATCGCCTACACCGTGCGACATAGCACATAACGAATAAACGATAGTTAATGCAGATCCATGTCATTAAAGAATTAATTTGTAGCTTAATAGACTGTGTTTAGTTTCTGTATTTTCCATGGAATATGGAGACTAGTGAAGGCACAAAACTGGCTTGCTACACTGGCTTCAACAAGCTATTAGCTGGAACTCCCTTCTGGTTGATTGCCATCTATGCTCTTTGATTTTACAGTTGAGGCACTTTGCACAATACGATCAAAAGAAGTTGTATAATTAATGAAGTACTTCATCTGAAGTAGAGATAGAACTAGGAAATCAACACTGATGTTTGTTCAGAAACATTTTAGCTTTCAAAGCTTGGATTGTTCCTTCAGATCAATCTGTTTATAATACAAGTGAGACAGTATCTAGAACTACAGTTCATGCTTGTAAAACATTGTAAATAGATTCTAGTCTGTAGCCAATGGCCATTGTAATTCATTTTTTTTAGTGCACTGAATTTATTTCAGCTACTTTAATGGTTGTAAAGTAATATGCACGTATCTTCATAGGTCAAACTCAGAAAAGATGGCACTAGAGAGTGGTCTGACTTCACTTTGATGTAAATAATGTCTTGACAAATGCAGATCCAGTTGCATTTCAACTTGCTGCCAGTTGGAAGAGTGGTATGTCACTGAATCTTTCTGCTTTGTAAACAAAGTTCAATATTAGAAAGAAACATAAAATGATGGACATACTCACCCAGTCATATAGCATTTGTGAAACAGTTTTAATATCTTAGGAAGCCAACCTTCTGAAACCAAACTTAATCCCACATCAACTCACACTGGCTGTGAATCAACAGGAGTTCATTTGAAGCCTTCAGAGCTTTTCTGGAAAATGGTAGTTGATCCTGGTGACCAATGGCAGTAACAAAAGATAATCGAGAATGCTGGAGGTGCTTTAGACAGGCAGCAATGGTTGACACGGATGTGTACTGACATCCCCTACTGGGTGTGCAGACATTTCCTACTTCAGGCAGGGTAAAAGTTTCACCTTATCAAGCTCATGGCTGAGTGATTTCCCTTTCATCTGCCTCACCCTTATTGATCAGTCCTGGCAAGCCGATTTGGTCAATCCCTTTGTTGAAACACTTGAACATTACAAAGTAGCTCTCAGCGATTTCACCCACTATGCCAGTGATGGTAGAAACAGGATGATTCATCAGATTATTGTGAAGCTGAGAAGCTGGTGCAGGGGGCAGGGCTTCAGGTTCATGGATCATTGGGATCTCTTCTGGGGATGGTATGACCTGTACAAAAGTGACGGGTTGCACCTGAACCCGGAGGGAATTAATATTCTCATGGGCAGGTTTGTTAGAGCTGTTGGGGAGGGTCTAAACTAAATTGGCAGGGGGTGGGAACTGGAGTGAAGGGACTCAGGATAGGACGAACAGTAAAAAAGCAAAGATTGCGTGCATCAGACTGTCAGGAAGGACAGACAGACGATAGGCCATAATTTCAGCCGGCAGGGTGAGTATCAGTGCATTAGGGATGCAGAATCAAAAAGGGTAGCAAATACAGTACTCAAAATATCATATCTCAATGCAAGCGGTATAAGAAATAAGGTAGATGATCTTGTTGCACTATGACAGATTGTCAGGTATGATGTTGTGGCCATCACTGAATCGTGGCTGAAGGATGGTTGTAGTTGAGAGCTGAATGTCCAGGGTTACATGTTGTATCAGAGGGATAGGAAGGTAGGCAGAGGGGGTGGTGTGGCTTTGCAGGTAAGGATGGCATCAAATCATTAGAAATATGTGACATAGGATCGGAAGATATTGATTCCTTGTGAGTGGGTAAAAGGACGCAAATGGCATTTATATACAGGCCTCCCAACAGTAGCTGGGATGTGGACCACAGATTACAACGGGAAATAGAAAAGGCATGTCAATATAGCAATGCTATGATAGTCACGGGAGATTTCAACATGCAGGTCAATTGGGAAAATCAGGTTGGTAATGGATCTCAAGGGAGTGAGTTTGCTGAATGCCTACAAGAGGGGTTTTTAGAGCAGTTTGTCATTGAGCCCACTAGAGGATCAGCTATACTGGATTGGGTGTTATGTAAGGAACTGGAGGTGATTATGGAGCTCAAAGTAAAAGAACCCTTAGAAGGCAGAGATCACAATATGATTGAGTTCAACTTGAAATTTGATATGGAGAAAGTAAAGTCTGACTTATCAATATTTCAATGAAGTAAAGGAAATTATAGTGGTATGAGAGAGGAGTTGGCCATAGTAAATTGGAAGGAAATGCTGGCAGGGACGACAGCAGAGCAGCAATGGCATGAGCTTCTGGGAAAAATGAGGAAGGTGTATTCCAAAAATGGAGAAATACTCAAATGGCAAATAGTACAACTAAAGCTGACAATAGAAGTCAAAGCTAATGTACGAGCAAAAGAGAGGGCATACAACAAAACAAATATTAGCAGGAATTTAGAGGACTGGGAAGCTTTTAAAAACCAACAGAGAGTAACTACAAGAATCATAAAGAAGGAAAAGATGAAATATGAAAGCAAGCTAGCAAACAGTATCAAAGTGGATAGTAAAAGCTTTTTCAAGTATGTAAAAAATAAAAGACGGGTAAGAGTGGGTATAGGACCACCAGAAAATGAGGCTGGAGAAATAATAACTGGGGACAAGGATGAACTAAATAAGTATTTTGTATCAGTCTTCACTGTGGAGGACACTAGCAATGTGCCAGATGCTAAAGGCTGTGAGGGAAGAGAAGTGAGTGCAATTACTATGACAAGCAAAAAGGTGCTCAAAAAGCTGAACTGCACCCTATGGTTCTGAAAGAGGTAACGGTAGAGATTGTGAAGGCATTATTAACCATCTTTCAAAAATCATTGGACTCTGGCATGGTGCCAGAGGACTGAAAAATTGCAAATGTCATTCCACACTTTAAGAAAGGAGGAAGGCAGCAGAGAGGAAATTATAGACCAGTTAGCCTGACCTCAGTGGTTGGGAAGATGTTGGAGTCACTTGTTAAGGATGAGGTTACGGAGTACTTGGTGACACAGGACAAGATAGGACAAAATCAGCATGGTTTCCTTAAGGGAAAACTTGCCTGATGAACCTTTTGGAATTCTTTGAGCAGATTACAGTTAGGATAGATAAAGGGGATGCTGTGGATGTTGTATATTTGGATTTTCAAAAGGCCTTTGACAAGGTGCCACACATGAGGCTGCTTACCAAGTTAAGAGCCCATGGTATTACAGGAAAGTTACTAACATGGTTAGAGCATTGGCTGATTTGTAGGAGGCAGCGAGTGGGAATGAAAGGATCCTTTTCTGGTTGGCTGCCAGTGACTAGTGGTGTTGTGCAGGGATCAATGTTGGGACCAATTCTTTTTACGCTGTATATCAATGATTTAGATGATGGAATAGATGCTTTGTTACCACATTTACTGATGATACAAAGATTTGTGGAGGGGCAGGTAACGTTGAGGAAACAGGTAGGCTGCAGAATGGACTTAGGCAGTTGGGAGAAGGGGCAAGAAAGCGGCAAATGAAATACCATGTTGGAAAATGCATGGTCATGTACTTTGGAAGAAATGAAAGGGTTGACCATTTTCTAAATGGGGAGAAAATCTAAAAGTCTGAGATGCAAAGGGACTTGGGAGTCCTTGTGCAGAACACCCTAAAGATTAAATAGCAGATAGAGTTGGTGGTGAGGAAGGCAAATGCAATGTTAGCATTCATTGCAAGAAGTCTAGAATACAAGAACAGGGATGTGATGCTAAGGCTTTATAAGGCACTGGTGAGGCCTCACATTGAGTATTGTGAATAGTTTTGGACCCCTCAGCTAAGAAAAGATGTGCTGGCATTGGAGTGTGTTCAGAGGAAGTTCACAAGGATGATTCTGGGAATGAAAGGGTTATCATATGAGGAACATTTGATGGCTCTGGGTCTATATTCGCTGGAATGTAGAAGGACAAGGTGGGGATCTCTTTGAAGCTTTTTGAATGTTGAAAGGCTTAGACATAGTAGATGTGGAAAGGATGTTTTCCATGGTGGGGGAGCCTAAGACAAGAGGGCACAGCCTCAGGATAGAGGGGCGTCCATTTGGGAAATCGTTACTTCCTTGAAACAAACAGATATCACTTGCTGAATGTGTTAATTATTCAATTCAATTCAATTCCCTTTTTAATTGTCATTCAACCATACATGAATACCCATGAATATAGTCAAGCAAGACAGCGTTACTCTGCAGCCAAAGTACAAACACAGTACCAACAGTCACACAACACAAAGCATACATAGCACGTACAAGATAGCAGGCACATGTAAGATATCAGTAACATACAGCCACACAAAAAAAGTCCAGACCCTGAGTCCATGAATGATATGGAAATCTGCGGTTGACTACAATACATCTTTTCTCCTGCTGTGCGAACACTGGGGTGCTGGGTGGCAACACTAACCCCTGCCTGGATGCTGCAGCACATCACCCCCCATGGAGCACACCAGCTTTGCTGCTTCTGTCCTGGGCAGCTGTAACCAGGCAACACAGTGGCCTGGGGCCCAGTCCTCGCGATGCAGCTCCCTTGGATCAGACCCTGTTGTCCACCAATAAATCAGTGAATCGGACTTGCAGCATTCCACATTAACGATGTCCAATACGGTCTTGCAATCACACAGAAAGCGACCAAGACAGTCACTCGCTGTTCGACTACATGCCTCCTTCGAGCACTGACTCCTTCAAAGCCTCTCTGAAACAAGCAGCAGCACAACCTGCACCAATTCTCTCCACCAACGTTTCTCCACCAACGAGCAACTCGTTGATGGGGCAGACCTGCAGTACTTTGAGTTCTTAACATCTAGCGGGATCTTGCGATCATAAAAATTACGTTGAAAACGGTCTTTGTTGACCCTGTAGAAGCCGCTGCAATCAAATGTGCTGACATTTTGTGGTTGACTAAAGGTCCTGCTCAGTGGAAATGTCATTGCCTTTCACTATTCCTCGTCAATTACTTACTCACTAGTGAGGTTCAGGGAGTTAGATTGATCCTGAGGCCAATCCTTATCATTAGCACGTAATCAATAACAGCAGCACAAAAGACAGCTGCTTTGGCACTCAAAGTAACAAGTGACAGTAAACAAAACTGGTGCATTTGGATGTCTTCTGGTATTACATTGATAAATTGAGAAAGGTTGTCCAGGCGTAGTGTGCAGTGTACATACAATTTTTCTGTGTAGCAGTGGTTTATTGAGTTCTGCATGCCCCGTCCTCAAGTATCTTCCAGTCAGTCTGTGCTTGTATAATAAATGTAAATTGTTGCCGCAGTGTGTCACTTAGATTATGTATTTATTTAGTTTATTAGAGATACAGCACTGTAACAGGCCCTTCTGGTCCAACGAGTTCGCACCACCTAATTGCAAACAAGTGACCAATTAACCTACTAACCAGTATGTCTTTGGAATATGGGAGGAAACTAGAGCACCTGGAGGAAACCCACATGGTCACAGGAGAATGTACAAATTCCTTACAGGCATACATAAAGATTGATCAGGGTTGCTGGCATTACACTAATCACTCAACCAGGGAACAATCTAGAAAAGACCCCTTGATCCAAATGGAAAACACAAGTTAGGGAAACCTCTTCTCATCCTACACTTGCAAGCTTCTTCATACTTCATAACTTCAGATTCTCTCAGTTTCTTGGGGAAATTAGGCAAATTGATGCCGAGGTGGCAAGGAGAAGGACTTTGATATTATCAACGTGCTAATATACAGCACCAACCTTTACCTGTTCCAAAGGCATATACGTTTTGCCATCCTTGCAACTGTACTTCCATCTCCATACTCCCAGCATGCTCTTGCTTGCTGTGTATTAGTTATCCCCACCACGTGAGAGTAGTTAAATGCACAGAATGATGTACTGTCATGGGCCCTAAGGGCCTCTGCGGTGAGCCGTAGAGCCTTGGGCTTCTAGGTTTCTCGAGCACCTGTATTTATTAATTGTTGTCTTCACTAGAGTCATTAAGCCCTTCCGCTTTCTGTTTAATCTTGTCAAGTTAATTGTGACTCGCATGGGTTTTCCATATTCTGTGATTATTTAAAGTGAACTCCTGATCCACTTTATCTCACATTGCGGCGTCCTTGTGTTAAGAATGATTTGTTTTGTGGTGTTGCTCGTTTGTGCCACTGCTGTTCCATTGGATTTCCCACGTATAACTGCTTGATTCCATCTCTACATGAGAGTCTGCCATTTCTCTGCACCTGGGTTCAATTGCTGCCAACATGAACTGTGACATGCCACAGGCATCCTAGGGATGTAGGGTATTAAGATGACAGCTTAGGAGCAGTAGGAGGATTTTGAAGTCAATATCATGTTACTTGCAACATAGCCATATAGCAGCCTAGTTTATTAGTAGATCAATTTGAAAAATTATTTCTTCCTGGCAACAAAATTTTACTTTATAAGTTCTTTAGGTCCTACCCAGTGTAAACACATACATTTCCTCTTGAAAACACCCACCTGTGCCTTCTTCTGCAAACACATTATGAAAAGGCTAATCAATGCTTTCTTAAGTAAAACTATAAACAGATTATTTTATCTTGCTTTGTTCTATTGTTGTTAATAATTTGGGGAATTCTAAAAGTTTTGAAAAGCACCACTTACTTACATTCACTCACCAATTCTTTATACTTTCACTGATTCTGGAAATCTGAGTATGAAATTGGAGACAAGCATCCTCCTTTTACACTTCCTGAACCACTTCTCATGAACTCTCACCCTTTTAGAGGATGCTTCCCTTTATCTCATCAAAATAGACCCAAAAGTCACTTCCTCAGGTCAATGCCCTTTGTGTTGATTCTTTGTCAACATAACTCCCAGAAGTGTAATTCCAGGCACAGGAGATGACATTTTATAGCAATTTGGAAATCCATCTTTAAAATGAATTTACTGTGATTTCTTGCATGCAATGCTAGGATACTCTGCCAAGCTTCAGTCTGGGATAGAGGATTCTAATATTACCCTGACTTGACCACTACTTGATGGGATGGAATGCTGTTTTGTACCTCTCCTAATTTTACAGTTAACTAAAATGAACATTTGGCAGACTATACCTGAGGTTAGGTGAAAGTTGATCCTTGCTGTCTATCCTTCACATTCTGGACTGCTCTGTGCCTGGTTTGTGGTAAATCACCAGCTGCACTGCAAATAATATTAGTGACTGCTCAGTAAATTCATAGCAAAGAATCTCATCAAACTAGCCCTAAGTTTGTCCACGTCTCCCTACATTTTCTGAATAAAGCTCTGCAAAGTTTCTTTGTTTCATAGAATTCCAAATGTCATAATGTATACGGAGATGAGGTCTCTTTCATCTGGCACTATCCAGTTATCCGTTGAGACTATTTGTGAAACATGTGTTTGTTATCACTAATATAAAGAATCCGTTTGCATTTAAGAATCATAATACCTCCTCACTCATCTAAATTGCCTTGGGTTGAAATATGTCCAAGATTGCACATGTTAACACAAAGTATAGCAATATATACTTGTATGTGTAACTTTGTTTCCAAAATATAGTTCTATGGCACTAATAGAACTAGATTTCAGAAATGAAGAACAATGCATACAATAGCTACATCTTGCAAACATGACTGAGGTATATTTCTGCCTCTTTATCTCTTAGGTTCTAAATTTAGCACCCATGATACCAGACATCACTATTGGAACCAATCATAAATACGAGAAAGTTTGCAGATGCTGGAAATCCAAAGCAACACACACACGATGCTGGAGGAACTTAGCAGGCTAGACAGCATCTATGGAAAAGAATGAACAGTCAATGTTTCAG
Organism: Mobula birostris; assembly: GCF_030028105.1. Classification (NCBI taxonomy): domain Eukaryota; kingdom Metazoa; phylum Chordata; class Chondrichthyes; order Myliobatiformes; family Myliobatidae; genus Mobula; species Mobula birostris. Next base: position 121,166,928 of record NC_092379.1, on the reverse strand, counting down.
GCGACGACCCTTCTTCAGGACTGAGAAAGAAGGCGGAAGATGCCAGAATAAAAAGGTGGGGGCAGAGGAACGAGGTTAGCTGGAAGGTGATAGGTGAAGCCAGGTGTGTGGGGAAAGGTAAAGGGGTGGAGAAGAAAGAATTTGATTGGAGGACCATAGGAGAAAGGGAAGGAAGAGGGGATCCAGGGGGAAATTATAGGCAGGTGAGAAGAAATAAAAGGTAACAGTGGATAATAGAAGAAAAGGGGTGGAACGTGTTTACTGGAAAGAGAAATTAATATTCAAGTCATCAGGTTGGAGGGTAGCCAGATAGAATATAAGGTGTTGCTCCTCCACCCTTGAGCTGGCTCATCTTGGCACAAGATGAGAAAATGGAATAATACATCAGAATGGGAATGGAGATTGGAATTATTATGTCTGGCCACTAGGAATTCTCGCTTGTGGCGGATGGTGTGGAGGTGCTCAATGAAGTGGTCCTCAAATTTACGACGGGTCTCCCCAATATAGAGGAGAGGGGTATCTAATACTGATTCTGTAATTTCGGCAGCTAAATGGGAATGGACTCCATCATTAAAACAGTGAGAGACACTACACCCTCATGTACCTTTCTGGTGGAGCCCTGACCAGTTTCAGCTGGGCTCGTTGTCGGAAGAACCTCACAGCTGAATCTGAAGGCGAAGTAGCAAAGTAGATTGCAAATAGCCCTGGTTTGAAAAGTTTATCTTCATGCATCTTCTGGAGTCTTCTCTTAAGACATGCCAATTAGGGTGAAATTAGTCAGACTTTGCACAGTGCAAGCTTCGATGAATTCAAACAGATCAGTCACAGTTTGTAGTACTGTCGTCATTTGCCCGTTTTATGCCTGTATGGATGCAGAAACATTGAAAGACTCCAGTGACTCTGGCATTTCACATGTGCTGTTACTGATGCATTATTTATATCAATAACTGAGACAAGAATATTAAAACCATATTGAGAGCATTGTGCTGTAAAACATTTTACCTCATAGGACACAATATGCAGACTCTATTTCAAAGCATGCCTGTTATAAGACAGAGCTGTGCCAAAACTCTCTTCAGAATGGAAATGCAGTCCATAAGATGGCAACAAATGAAGGGTTTTCAAGGAATTATAACATTGGTTTTCTAAATACTTTTTCAAAAGCGTTTATATGTTTATGGAAGAACTGGGGAAGGATATCATGCCTTCTCAGCTATTCCCTTTTAATCACTGCTTTTGCTTTTGTCAGATTGTTTTAAAGACATATTGTAAGTCAACATTTTCACTCATCACCAACTCGTTTGGAAATACACAGCTGTCCATTGCATGCTGTAGTTAGTCTTCTATGGGTGTGACGACACATTGGAGGGCCTCTGTTACTACCACGTTTTAATTGTAGTCACAAAGATCTGGTCCACAAAGAGACCTTGATGCATGAATATCTGCACCCTGGGCAACTGATGTTCAACCTCAAGAGTTCAAAAGCTTTGAAATTCTTCCTGATTGACTCTATTAGGATTTTTACACTTAATGTCATTGGTTTCAGATGAATTCTTGCTACATTTTCTAAGATTTTCTCAGTGGGCCCCATCACTGAAAGTAAAGGGTAAATGTACAAAGGTAATTAGGTATATACATTAATAAAATAGACTGACTTTGAGCAGACTAAAAAGCTTGTACCCCTTCCAGAATGTGGCCATGACCCTTTTGGATTGTAAACAACACATTTGCAAGCTAAACAACTTCACAATGGCTCAGTAAAATTTCTTTCATTGTACTTTAACATTTAATTTATTTAAATGAATTTCTCCAAAAAAAATATTTTAATTGCTTATATACATTCTTGGGTATAATATGTTTCAGATTGAAAAATATAAATTCATCTGTAATTCTCTAGAGATTTGCATTTATCTTTTTTAATATGTGTCACTTTCCATTGAAAATAAATGTAGTTGGATTGAACATTGATTTGAACAAGTCATATCATTGAGAAGAAGTTTTATTAATTAACATTCCAGAATAAGATGGTCATTATATCTTGCAATATAAACTTGGGGTGGCATAGTTTGTCCATCGTCAGTGTTGATGAGGACCTCGACACCATTATGATGGTGTCGAGACTAGCGTGTAATTTGGATTTAAGTGAGGGAGAGTTGCACAGCGTCAGCCTCACTCTCTCTTCCCAATTCCCATCTGGATCCAGTGGCAAGACAGAGTCGAGATGGCTGGAGATGGGACTAGGTGCAGTGGATGACCAGGACGTCTTCTGTGTCTTGTCCTGCTCTACACGTTCCACGACGCTTGCAGAGACCGCCTTCTTGACCGTTGGACCTTCCATTGGTCTCGTCCACTCAATCCGTCGGAGTCTGTCTTCACATGCTGGGATAGACAACTCCCTATCTTACCAAGGGTTTGAGACCCATCGGCTACCCTCCCCTGGTTTAGCTGGCTTGTCAAAGCCGTTGCCCGGGATGTGGCTGCTGTCATATGCAAACAGCTACAGGGAGCCACAGGTGAGAGCTGAGTGCCAGGTGGGGACCAAAGGTGGACTAACCGCCCTGAAAAGCATAGTAGCGTGGTGGTTAGTACAACACTCTACAGTACTGGTGACCCGGGTTCAATACCTGCTACTGCCTGTAAGGAGTTTGTACATTCTCACCATGACCACGTGGGTTTCCTCCAGGTGCTCTGGTTTCCTCCCACATTCCATTGATGTACCGGTTGTTAGGTTAAATTGTCCTGTGATTAGGCTAGGATTAAACTGGGGGATTGCTGGGTAGAGTGGCTTGATGGGCTGGAAGGACCAACTCTGCACTATATGTCAATAAATAAATAAAATATCTTAAAAAGCCAGGACTGGCTTTTTGAAACTGTAAATGAAAATATTTTACAATTTGTTTCAAAATTACTTGCAGTACAACAGGAAATCCAGTGATGTTCTGTATCTGGTTATATTTCCCAATTCGCTAATTTTCGCAGGAAGACAAGCATATAAAGCAAAATATTTTATATATTGCTAGAATGGAGAACAGAGGAAACTATGTCCGTACGTAAAATATATAGTGCAATACAGGAAACTTGTAAAACAGTATTTTTTTTTCAATAAATTATTTTCTTCCTCCCAGGTGGCATAACTACAATTCTGGTGTAATGCCACATGTTCTTGTAAAGGAACAAAAGAAAGATAGTGGGGGTTTTTTTTATCAGATAATTCAAATAGAACACTCATAATGAATGCAATTAAGTTCAATGTGGTAGCAATCACAAAAGATGTAAATGCATCGGTAAAATCCAGACAGAAGAGTCTACCCATGCATTACAAACACCACTACATGTACTGTACAATTTTAAAGGGTTTGGCATGATTGTTAAAAGTAAGATTCGTGATTTCCCAAGTGTGTAACATCCCTGTAACGTACTTACAGTCATCAATCATCTTTGGATTATAGAATTTATATTGAGAGACAATGGGCTGTGTATGCACTTTATTAAGACCAATGCCTTATTCCCCGGTGGAAAATGGCAACCAAGATGAGAGTGCACTCTTTTGGCAATAAGACCATTAGTTGCAATTTTGGTAAAAGAGTTTTCACGTGCCTGGTTAATGAATGGCAGCAGCGTATAGTCTAGTCAGATTATGTGGTAGTCAGTGGGTAATAGCCAGTGCTACCATTTTCAAAGCCACATTCCTGTCTGCACTATGTCTCAACCTTGCACATCTGAATTGTGTTAAGTGAAATGAAGTATCCTCTGCCAGTGCTTTTAAAAGGGTCATGAACTATTTAGAACTAGCTGCTAGCCTTTATTTTTGACTTAGAGTTAATTATATCTATTTTTGCAGCTTCTCAAAACTTCCCTAAAGCTTGAATGGTCTAAAAAGAGTGCTTGGCTTAATCCTTTTAGTATCATGGCCAGGAAGCCCATCCTTATTAAAAGACTGGTAGCCACGGACAGTATTGATGGAAGCCAGACAGTGGGCAGGCTTTGGACATTAATGTAAGCAGCCTAATATCAGCTTTGTCCAGTAGAATACTGGTTTGCTCTAAAGATAGATGTTGTAAGCTTTAAGCACATATTGGGAAATCAGACCCTCTCCTGAATGGGATTTGCTGTTGACTCATTGAGTTTAAGATTCAAACTAAGGGATTCTGAGAGTGGAGACTGCAGGGAAGGAGGGGCCTCATTTTAAAAAGAAATGTTTCATCATTTATGAATGATTGCCATAAGTTACAAGGCCAGCATTTATTACTGATTTCCCATTACCTGTGATAAGTTAGTATTGAATCTCTTCAGAATCAGAATTAGGTTTTAATGTCATTGACCTATGTCAGTGGAATTTGTTGTTTTGCAGCAGAATTACAGCACAAAACTTTAAAAAAAGCTATAACATACAATAAGAAAGAGATAAAAAATTAAATTAAATAAGCAGTGCAAAAATAGAACAAAAGTAGTAAGGTAGTGTTCATAGGTTGGTTCATTGTCCATTCGGAAATCTGATAGTGGAGAGGTAGAAGCTGTCTGAAACCTTTGAGTGTGTGTCTTCACATTCCTGTATCTCCTCCCTGATGATAGTAATGAGAAGAGGACATGTCCTGGGTGATGGGGATCCCTAATGACGCATCACAACAACCATTCTGACACTTGTCTCCACGGTACATTTGCTAGAGTCTTTGATGACATACTAAGTCTCATGAAACCCCCAATGAAATACAGTATAGACACTGGCACACCTTCTTTGTAATTGCATCATTACGTTGGGCTTGGGATAGATCTTCAGAGATGTTGACACCCAGAAAATTGAGGTTGCTCACCCTATCTGCTCTTGACCTCTTGATGAGGGCTGGTGTATGCTTCCTCAACTTCCTCTTCCGGAAGTCCACAATCAATTCCTTGGTCTTACTGATGTTGAGTGCAAGACTGAAGACTGTTGTTGCAACAGCACTCAGCCAGCTGATCTGTCTCACTGCTCATTAGACCCCTCTTTAGAATCTCCTTAGAGCTATGTGGAGAGTTTCATTTGCATTATTTACAAGAAGAGAGTTTTATTACTGAATCAGCAGCTATGAAGTCATGTCAAACTAGATCTAAGTAAGGGTGATATGTGGGCAGAGAGAGAACATGGAGATGATGGTTCCAATTTATTTGTTAGCTTTATCTGTTAAGTTATTTAAAGATCAGAGGTTTGGGGGATGCTGCCGAATAAGCTTTGACCAGACGCCACAGTGCAGCAGGTATATCAAACAGCCATTGTATGTTGATGCAGGAGGAAACAACGGTTTCAGACGGTGAATGGGATGCCGTCAAGCAGGCTTCTTTGTTCAATATTGGAACAAATTTTAAAAATATTATTGAAGCAGGACAGAGGCAGGGAAATGTACTCTTGACTTGTATCTTCAGGAGTGTGAAAAGGTTTCAGAAGAGGAATCACTCCCTGAAGGATACCCATCCTTTGGCCTCTTCTTGGAGCCATAAAATGCTGTGGTTAGTGGAATAAAATTTTCACTCCATAGTGGCTCCCAAGATGTTGATGATGGGAAAATCAGTGATGGTAGTACCATAAGCCCATAAGATATAGGAGCAGAATTACAGAATTAGGAATTTGGTCCATTGAGTCTGCTCCACCATTTCATCATGGCTGATCCAATTTTCCTTTCAGACTGAATCTCCTGCCTTCTCCATGTGTCCCTTCATGCCCTTGACCAATCAAGAAACTATCAACTTCTGCCTTCAATATACATTAAAACCTGGCCCCCACAGCTGCTTGTGGTGAAGAATTCCACAGATTCATCATTCTCTGGCGAAAGTAGTACCTCCTCGTCTCCATTTTAAAAGGACGACCCTCTATTCTGAGACTGTGTCCTCTGGTCTTAGACTCTCCCACCATAGGAAACATCCTTTCCATATCCACTCTATCAAGGCCTTTAGGTTTCAGTGAGGTTACCCCTCATTCTTCTGAATCCCAGTGAATAATTGCCCGGAGCCATCAAATGCTTCTCATATGACAAGCCATTCAATCCTGGAATCATTTTAGTGAACCTCCTTTGAACCCTCTCCAGTTTCAGCACATCCTTTCCAAGATAAGAGGCTCACAAATGCTCCAAGTGGGGCCTTGCCAGAGCTTTATAAAGTCCCAACATGACATCTTTGCTTTTATATTCTAGTTCCCTTGAGATGAATGCGAACATTGTATTTGCCTTTTACTTTCCTCACCACAGACTCATACCAATGGATTGCAAAGGGTAGATTCAGTGTGTGTCCCGGAGGTGGTCATGGCTTGGAACTTGTAACTTGTAAGACACAGATGTATCTGGCATAGCAGATAAAACTTAAGTCTAGGATTTAGGGCAATTGAGTCCAAATAAAAATTAAGTAATACGTTACACCTTTCAAACCCAGGATCCAATAGAACTTAAAACTCTGTAGCCATTTTCTTTTATGCTCAGTGGTGACTCTAGCGGAAAGGAACTGCTCCATCATAAAAAGGGAGCTCAAACAGGCTTTTTTTTGTTTCAGACATGTTAGCAATTGAATTGCATTGCTGTTACTTTTAATAACTTTCTTCCCTGTTCCTATTGAAGTCAATAGTTGTACAGTTATAACCGCGATCTATCGAATATTGGAAGGCCTAGATAGACTGGACGTGGAGAGGATGTTTCCTGTAGTGAAGGAGTCTAGGACCAGAGCCTCAGAATACAAGAACATCCCCTTACAACAGAGATGATGAGGAATTCCTTTAGCCAGAGGGTGGTGGTGAATTTGTGGAATTCATTACCACAGATGGTTATGGAGGCCAAGTTGCTGGGTATATTTAAAGAAGATTTTGATAGGTCTTTTATTAGTAAGGGCACCAAATGTAATGGGGACAAGGCAGGATGTGGTTGAGAGGGATAATAAATCAGCTATGATGTAATGGCAGAGCAGAGCGGATGGGTCAAATGCCCTAGTTCTACTCCAATGCTCTCTGGTCTTATGGTCATTTGCTGCTTTGATACTAAGTCATTTTCATCTCACCTGGAATTCAATGCCATTGTCTGTGGGTAGAATGGAACTGAAATAAATGATCCTGGGAGCACAAACCAAACAGACTCACTGTCTTTTGGAAGAATAACTTCCAGGTGCTGTCTGACAAAGTGGGCTCACCAGCAAGGGAGCAGCAACAGATGGGGTGCTTCTTAGCTGATAACTCCCCTCGTAGCTATAGCAACCTTCTTCCGAAATTTCAGGCAGTGGGCACTTGAGAAGCACCGTCACTGGTGCAGATCACCTCTCTCAGTGAACAGCTAACTACGAAGAGTGGTTTCAGCATGAAACATCAACTATCTATTCATTTCCATAGATGCTGCCTGACCTGCTGAGTTCCTCCAGTGTTTTGTAGGTGTTGCTTCAGATTTCTAGCATTTGCAGACTTTCTCATGTCCTTGATTAGCTGAATACTGTACGTCTCTATGATTTTACTCTAAACCCACCAAAAGTACGTGGCTTTTAATTTATTGACAGAATAACATGTAATTCACAGAGATCCAAAAGAGGTTGTTAATCAGGCAAATTAGTAAACATTTTTCTAAAAAAAGTATTTTATATATAGTAAGTATTTCTAGTGTTAAAAGTTATTAAGAAGACACTTTGTGCTCGTGTCAACTTACCTTATTTAAAAGTTATGCTTAGAAAGGAATGCAGTGAGAGAATTGAAAGGGAAATGGTTTGGTATTTTGGAATTGCAAGCCTATATCAGAACTGTTTTTGAATTCGGAGTGCCTTTATGTGGGAGCAACTGCCATGAGAAACATGGATGCAGATGGAAATTATTTCTTCAACTGGCAACTGCCCCAATGTGAAATGGGAGCTCTAGAAAAGTTTTTGTTTCACTTATGTTAGCTATTGAAATGCATTATTGTCACTTTTAATAACATTTTCCAGATGATTCATTGTATGTTAACATATTCTTGGCTATTCCAATACTACAAAGTGAGTACTTAAAGTACAATCCTATCATTTTATTTCCAGTTCTTACATGTGTGTTCTGCAAAGAAAAAAAATGGCACCGACTGCAGGCTGAATGGCAGCCAGTGACAAACTATCACCAAATAGTTGAGCAGAGTTCTGGGAAGTTTTGATCATTTACAATCACTCATCACCCTTGATACACAACAGCCTGGTTTCTGTCCCATCGCACAGACTTAAAGAGTCATGTCTCTGATCTTTAGCTTGGCCATTCTAGCACATTAAATATTAATACCCAACAAGTGCTGAAGTGCAATTTGGAGATTATTTAACTTCACTGGTGCCTCAGTGGGTGTTCAGCACATTTTGAAATGGGAAATCTCAAGCTAACAGAAGCAAAAATCTACTCCCAAAGTTTAGTTTAGATCTAGACATTGCATATGTATGGAGATAGTTAATCAGACTATTAACAGAGAACATAAGTTAAGGTTTCTGATAATAATCCTTCTATTTCCATCGATTACTTGACTACAAATAGACTGCCAGGAGGCAGTTTGATGTGAGGTAAAGAAGTTGGCAGATGGATTATATTGTGAGAAAATATCAGGTTATCCACTGAGGAAGAAAGAACTAAAAAAAGCCAACTATTACAGTATTTTTAGGTGGAGTGAGATTGGAAAATGTTGCAGTGTGAAGGGATCTGTGGATCCTGGTACATGAAATACCAAATGTTAGCGAGCAGGTACAGCATGTGATTAGGAACGCCAATAAAATGGCCTTTGTTGCAAGAGGCATGGAGTATAAAGGTAGAAATGTTCTGATGTAACTTTACAAGCCAGCTGTGAGAATGCACGCATCGTACTGTCGTACCTGTAGAACACTTCACGTTCCATCTGGATAACCTTCAACCTGATGCCATGAACGTTGATTTCTTTAACTGGGGAGAGAGTGTGAAAGGGATGTTAAGATTAATGGTTATTGAATGGAGGAGCAAGTCCAGGGATCCAACTGGCATAGTAATGTTCCTGCTTCTTAAAATTTGCTCTTGGTACTTGTATCTAGCTTTTTATTCAGTACCGTTCTCAGCACAAAGTAGCTTCCTTTTTCCTAAATTATGTATCATTATGTGTTTTTTTTATCTATACCCATTAAGGTATTAATTGTGCTAAGAATTATTGCTTATTAATATAATACACTGCCAGCTTTGCTGTGATTTTGACCGACTGTTTTGTTACTGGAAGCTGCTTGAATGTGGTTTTATCCTTTAACTTATCCGTATTGCAATGCTTATGATGAGACAGGACTTTCTGCAGCTTCAAAATTTCAAAATTATAGTTGTAAAGAAATTAGAAAAGGAACAATCTCTTAATATACAAACACAAGAAAATCTGCAGATGTGGAAATCCAAGGCAACGCACACAAAATGCTGGAAGAACTCAGCAGGTCAGGCAGCATCCATGGAAAGGAATAAACAGTTGACATTTTGACCTTTCACCAGTCTTGGCCCAAAATGTTGGCTGCTATTCCTCCCCATAGATGCTGCCTGACCTGCTGAGTTCTTCCAGCCTTTTGTGTTAGTTGCCCCCAATCTCTTACTATAAGCTATATGTCTGAGATAAAGGGATAGTTTAGCAAAGAAAATATGTATGAAGATTGAAGAGGAATACAGGCTTGTTAATTAATTAATTAATGGATGCAAATTCCTTTACCCTAAGTAAACCTAGACTAGACTGTGGAGCAATGAAATTGTGCTGCTCTTGATATATTTGCTTCAAATTTCTTTGTGCACTATTTTACTAGAGCCAATTAACATGATAAAATGCTTCATGTTACTGCCTCAAACTGCAAGGGAGGAATTCCATGTGAACATGTCAAGAATATATATACCAGTATTGCACAGTGCAATTTCCTGCTAGAAGGACTTCCTGATTATTTGAAAAACAAAATATTGATGGAGCTTTGTACATTAGAATAAATGTTCTGCTTGCATGCCCTGAGGTGAGCATCAGTGGAAGAAGGCTGCATTTTACGTAGGGCAGTTCTCCCTCTATTAGTCCTAGCAAACGATTCCAAGATTAAAAGTTTGTAACAGAGAAAGTCTGTGTTTTGTGTAGCTCCTTTTCTCTATTAGGTGATTCACAGAGGCATAACCAGGGAAAATTTAGTGCAGAGATACATCAGATGATAATAGGGTAGGTAATCAAGAACGAGGTCAAAATTGTAGATTTTAAGTACTGGCGTAAAATAGGAGGGAAAGGTAAAAGCAGAAAAAAAGATAAGGAAGGAATTTCAGAACACAAGAAATGTACAATTGGAGGCATGCAGCTAAAGGATAAGAGAGTGTATAACTTCATTCACCTCTACTCTGAACTGACTCTATGATCTGCAGACTCACCTTCAAGGACTCTTTACAACTCATGTTCTCAGTATTGTTTTTATTTGTACAGTTTTTCTTTGTTTGCTTGTCTACAGTTTTTCGTAAAATTCCATCGAGTTTCTTTTTAACCTAAAAATGTCTGCAAGTAAATTGATCTGGAAGATACTTTGATTGTATATTTATTACATTGTATATTTATATTTATTGTATATTTGATTGTATATTATTGATCCCCGGGATCAATAAAGTATGACTATGACTACTATAACTATTTACTTTCAACTTTGAGATAAAAAATGGAATTGTCTAAAGGAGGAGAGCAGATATCTTGAAGGAATGTGTTATTAAAAGAAATGTATTGCCCATTTTCTCCAAGTCCATTGGTGGGACAAGTGATTCAATTTCAGCGCCCTGTGCCAGGCTTTGATTGCACACGACCAACTCTGAAAGGCAGAGCACATTATCTGACTGCCAAAGCAAGCACTGTTCCCTTAGGTCTGTCCTGATATGGAACAAAACTGTCCCTGCCATCAGCACCATCTGAGCTGTCATTAAAGTGGTATTGGTGATAAGCTCCTGGTAACAATATAATTTCACACAATATAATTATGAAATTATATAGCGTGGTATGGTCAATGTAGGCTGGCTGGTGATATAGTGGCATCAGTACTGGACTTCAATATGGATGGTCGTGAGTTCGAATCCGGCCAGTATCTGCGTGGAAAAACGGGCTGGCCATCTACCTCTGTACCCTGTCCATGGACAACTATACTATCAACAGGGTTGCCGTGAGTTGACAATGACTTGATGGCACTCAACAGCGACATGTTGAATATCTGACATATAACTCGGTGTCCAGAAGTGCTTTTACTCAAGCAGTGCATCCAATGATATTTGAGACAGGAATAGATAATAGATTATCAGTTGATCAGCTTTGCAGCACATATAACACCTTAGAACACCCGACGTTGCCGCACAGCATTACAAATACCTGCAACATCAAATCTTCAACAGAGTAACATTACAGGTAACTTGTGTTCTTAGTGTCATTTATCTTTCGTTTGCACAATTTGTCTTCTTTTGCACATTGGTTGTTTGTCAGTCTTTGTGTATCAACACCACGAGAAAGCCTGGAGACACTGGAAATCCAGAGCAACACTCCCAAAATGCTGGAGGAACTCAGAAGGCCAGGCAGCATCTATGGAAAAGAGTAAATAGTCAAAGTTTTGGGCTGAGACCCTTCTTCCCCCACTCCTCTATTCCCCACTCTGATCTTTCACTTCATCTCACCTGCCTGTTACTTCTGCCTGGATCCCTACTTCCCTTCCTTTTTTCTATTGTCCACTCTCCTCTCCTATCAGATTCTTTCTTCTCCAGCCCTTGACCTTTCCCACCCACCTGGTTTTACCTATCACCTTCCAGCTACGAGAATATCTGCAGTTACTAGAAAACCAAAGCAACACACACAAAATTCTGGAGGATCTCAGCAAGTCAGGCTGCATCTTTGAACCTGAAATGTCAGCTGTTTACTCTTTTCCACAAATGTTGCCTGGCCTGTTGAGTTGCTCCAACATTTTGTATGTGGTGCTTTGTTTATATACAGTTTTTTTTTGTGTAAATTCTATTGTATTTCATTGTTTTCCTGTGAATGCCTGCAAGAAAATGAATCTCAAGGTTGTGTCTGGTGATACATAAGTACATTGATTACAAATCTACTTTGACTCTGGAATTTCCAGAATCTGAGTTGTCCTGATGGTTTTTCCATGGTAGGGGTTAGAATTCAGTTTAACAAATATTAACTGATAAAAAAGTTATCTGGTAACATTATGAAATTATAGCAGAGATGTTTAAGGAAGTTCACAGAGGTGCTTAAGTATTATTCTTATTCCAGAATGAATTTCATTTGAAATTATAAAAGAGAACTGTTTGACTGTTTGTGACATTGTTTTGAATGAAATGGAGGGTTAGGACATATTTTATTACTCAGAGGAATGGGTCATTAAAAACCCACGTTTTCACCACTGAGTCATTTCTTTTACTATGTGCTAAAAATATCATTCTTATTGATAGATTCTTACAACAGAGCAGAATTTCTTTTGCAAGATCAGCTCTGTCATCATTGGAAACTTGAGGTGTAAAATTTTCAATATTACATAGCTTAAAAGTTAAGATGAGCCAAGTAAAGCCTTAGGTTGAAGCGGAGTGTCTGTGTTACTGGACTAATAATCCAGAAACTTGCATTGATACTCAATGACACAGGTTCAAAGACTACCATAACAATGAAAAAATTAATTTCAGGTAAATAAGTCTAAAATAATAAAAAAAAAACTAGCATTAAAAGTTATGACTAAGGAGTTACTGGTTTTGCATTGAAAATCTACTTGATTTAGGAATGTCCTTGATTCAAGGAAATCTGCCTTCTTTTTCCCTGTCAGTTTTATATGTGACACCAGCTCCTCAGCAATCTGGTTGACTCTTATGACCTAATTCAGTTCCAATGTCTTTTAGGCTTATGGTCTTATAACTGTTGTGTGATATGACCTGGCTAGCTACTCAGTTCAAGGGTAATTAATTGAAAGCAATAAATGTTCACCTTGCCAGAAATAAGAATTCAGTTCTGCCTGTTTTCAGAAAGCAGTGCCTACGTGTCTTTCATGTGGTGTGTGTGTGTGTCATGATGTTTTGGTGCAGGTAGTAATCCTTGTGATGGGGTGTGTGATGGGGTTTCCCATGGCTTACCCTTCCCACCTCCCATTTGTACATTCCTCAGCTTAGCAATGAGGTCCACAACATAGAAAGAAACACAGAGTCATTGACCAGATTTCCTGGTACCTATGGTTTAAGAAAGCAACAACAAAACTAATACAGAGTGTGTTGGATGGTGGCGGAACATCTGGTGAAGAGCTAAGCGGTCACATCCTCGCAACTTCTGCACCAAGCCCAGTTTCCCAGCACTCACATTAGTCCAGTCTAAAGTTCCCTTGGCGAGAATTAGCTGCAGCTTCATTTCAACCTCATTGTATCTTGAAATAGAGCTCAGCTTAACTTTCCATCTGTTCACTTGGCCCAGCTGGATGGAACAAGGCATTTCATTTGTTTCTTTTTTCTTATTTTGCAGAGTTTAATGTAGACAACTGTGATTTGTTAGCATATTCTGGCATGCTTAAATATATAACGGTTTGACAATTTTCCATATTTGGGGAATTTATTTTCTTTCTCCTTGCAGTATACTTGTGTCACAGCTAAAATGACTGAATTCTAATTCCTCATAAAAAGCAGCTATAAACTTCACATTTGTAATGCTTTACCAGAACAGAGACTGCTGAATAAAAAGGGTACATGTAAAGGAGATTATTCAGTATGGATTTTAAAATACTCAAGGGAAGTCATTGAGATGGCAGATGATGTACCTTTAATGACGGAGATTGGTTTTGAAATACTCCAGTATCAGTGGTTCAAGGAATATGGATGAAAAGCATCATGCCACAAGAGCCTGATGCCTTGTACGCTGCACTATGCTCCTGTCTTTGCTGTGCTTGTGACCAAGGACAGAATTGTTTACAGTCCTACATTAGAATGGAGCTACATTTAGATCCCCATCTATTGCAAAACTAATGACAGCCAACTAAGACCACAAGAAAGAAGCATCATGAAAGTAGCATCCTATATCAAGGACTCCCACCATCCAGGCCATGCTCTCTTCTCGCTGTTGACATTGGGAAGGAGGTACAGGAGCCTTAGGTCCCACCCACACCATCAGGTTCAAGAACAGTTGTTACCCTTCAGTCATCAGGCTCTTGAACCAGTGTGGATAACTTCACTTACCTCAACACTAATCTGATTCCACAACCTACAGACTCACTTTCAAAGACTCGTGTTCTCAGTATTATTTAATTTATTTAGTATTTATTGATATAATTTGTCTTTTGCACATTGGTTGTTTGTCAGTCTTTGTTTCTGTGTAGATTTTCATTGATTCTGTTGTACTTCTTTGTTCTACTGCAAAAGCCTGCAAGAAAATGAATCTCAGAGTAGTATACTGTGACATGTAATGTATTTTGATGGTTTTCTTCGAACGTTGAACTTAAGAATGCCTACTAGATGCCTCCTTCCTGTTTGGAGACAGTCTTTATTCAAGGGAGCAACATTGCTGTTTACTGTGGGGAAAACCTGCCCACCACCTCGCCCGCCTCCACCACCTCCCACTTCCCAAACAAGAGATGAAGACATATTTGACTCATCTCAACAGATAAATCAAATAGATAGTTCTTTCAAGAAGTGGATTAAAAGAGCAAGAGGAGATGGAAAGGTTTAGGGAGAAATTTCCAGGACTTAGGATCTTTTTATCTGTCATTGCTCATTAATGGTGAAGATGGCGGCACAACGCAGCGCGCGCGGCCGTTCCGAATGATATCTATATGTGTTAACTAGGGGGCCATGCACAATCCTGATTTGATGGAGGCAGACGTGAGAAGCACAGGGGAACACCTGGAGAAACTTCTGAAATGCCCGCTTCGTTGCTGCTGCTACTGTGCGATCGAGAATCTCTGGAGGCGGAGGCCCCAAATCTTCGGCTTTGCCTATTGCCTGTTGCCGGGGTTGAAGCGCTCAGCAGACATGGTGCTCGGTGTCGGAAAGCTGGTCGGAGGCTCGGAGTTTTCGGACGGACTCGGAGTCGGACTGTGGTCAGATGCTTTCAGGATGCTGCATCGGAAAGTTTGCGGCGCTGAACGTTCACCGTCTGCGTGAGATGATGGGACTTTCGAGAGACTTTGAGATTTTTTACCATGCCATGGTCTGTTCTTTATCAAATTATGGTATTGCTTTGCACTGTTGTAACTGTATGTTATAATTATGTGGTTTTTGTCAGTTTTTCAGTTGGTTTGTCATGTGTTTCTGTGATATCATTCTGGAAAAACATTGTATCATTTCTTAATGCATGCATTACTAAATGACAATAAAAGAGGACTGTGTGTCCTCATAATCTAATCTAATCTAATCATTTGTGGTCTTTAGAAAATAATAAGCAAAACCCAGAAAGATATCAGTTTCTGTAATAATTAGAGGAATATGGAACAAAGAAGTTGGAGAGCTCATCTAATAAAATCTTGCTCCTATTCATACAGTCCCTCACACACAAGTATTCATTTCAACATTTCTGCTAGGCACATTGAGTTCTTGCCCAGCAAAGTTAATGTTGCAAATGTGTTTTATTGCAAGTGTTGTTCAATGCCCTTACCATCCAGAACATGCCTTGTTCTCTAACAAGGAGGAGGTACAAGAGCCTGAAGACACAGACTCAATGTTTTAGGAACAACTTCTTCCACTCCTCTGTCTGATTTCTGAACGGACCATGAACCCCTGAGCACTACCTTACTTTTTGTTCTCTTTATGCAGATATATTTCTTTTTGTTACATAGTATTTTTATATATTGTACTCTGCAGCTGCTGCAAAACAACACATTTCACAACATCTATCAGTGAAAATGAACCTGATTCTGATTCTATTTCTAATGAAATATACTTTGTAACTACTTATTGGTACTCACGGAGAGAAGGGACTGCAGCATAGTCTAAATGGAATGCCTCAGACACTGTTGCATATCCCATGTACAAGGCATCGCTGTGTTGAGTCTCTTTGAGCTAATCAGGTCAGGCTCAATTAATTACTGTTCTTCCAATTTACCCTGCTAAGGAATCCAAGCTTGCAGATATACTTGCTGAAGAGACAGGCACATGCACTTCACAGCTAAAGATCAGTCAGTGAAGAGAAAAACAAGAGGTGCTGGAATCTGGAGCAAAAAAAAACACAAATGGCTGGGGAACTCATGGCTCACCAAACCCATGCCAATCATCAATACCATCCCCACACTAATCTCACTTTTATTCTCCCTACAACCCCATCAGTGTTCCCCACATTAAACCTTCTCCTACACGCTAGGAACAGTTGAAAGTAGTCAATTAGTTCACCAATCCTCATAGCTTTGTGATGTGAATGGAAACCAGATCAGCTGGAGGAAATCTACATGGTCACAGAGAGAATGTGCAAACCTCACATACCCGGGACTGGATGCCAGGACTGAACCAGGGTCACTGGAGCTGTGACAGAGCAGCACGACCAACTGCACCAATGTGTCCTCGTGTTCAAGTGTGCCTGATGTTTTTTCCATCGTAGGTGGGGGAAGCGGGGGATTTCTACTCCCTGTTTAATAACACACTGAGGTTACTTGATGCTAGACAAGACAGGCACAACTGGGTGAACATTATACTAACTGAAATTTGCATTGACCCTACTAAAAGAAGTGAAACCTAATTAGATGATCTATAGAAATGCTTGGGTCTATAGAAACCTTTGGTCTACATTTAAAGAATAACATCTTTTCCACAAGCAGATTTTTACAATTTGATGTCATCTTTAGCTGGAGTAACTGGTAGGCACTGAGAGAAAATAGCAGTGTGACTATAATTGGGAAGTTCAAAGTTAATCTATTATGTATGTGTCACCATATGCTACCTGAGGTCCATTTTCTTGCAGGCATTCCCTGTAGAATAAAGAAATACTGCACCCAAATGAAGACTGACTAACAACCAATGTGCCAAAGGAGACAATCTGTGCAAATACAGAGAAAAAAAATCGAATAAATAAATAAGCGAATAATCCTGAGAATGAGTTGTAAAATTATTGAAAGTGGGCCTATATGTTTTAATATGAAGTAGGCAAACTTTCTAGAGTAAGTTTTGAAAGAGGCCTCTGATGTAATTTCTAAAGAGATCTCTGATGTCCAAGGCAGGTTGATCTCAAAGTTTTTGTTAGTAGAGGATCATGAAATTTTGATCCCAATCCTGGCTTTCCATTGTGGTCTCATGAAAGTATCATGCTAATTGTCTGTTGTGGGCACGTGGCCAAGTGGTTAAGGCATTGGACTAGCGACCTGAAGGTCATGAGTTCAAGCCCCAGCCGAGGCAACGTGTTGTGTCCTTGAGCAAGGCACTTAACCACACATTGCTCTGCGACGACGCTGGTGCCAAGCTGTATGGGTCCTAATGCCCTTCCCTTGGACAACATTGGTGTCGTGGAGAGGGGAGACTTGCAGCATGGGCAACTGCTGGTCTTCCATACAACCTTGCCCAGGCCTGCGCCCTGGAGAGTGAAGACTTTCCAGGAACAGATCAATGGTCTCGCAAGACTAAAAGATGCCTTTATTTTTATTTTCTTTATTTTTAATTGTCTGTTAATGAGAATCCTTTCAGTGCCAGATAATTGGGTAACCAGAATATCAGAAATGCCTCCCTATTAATGTTAACCAGGTAGGCTAAGATTGCAGGGATGTGTGTCTGTGTTTTCATTCATGAGCCATTGTACTAGAATCCCTGCAGCTGTCAATCATAGAGATATTTCTGAATCAGAGAGAGCTGTCAGAGAACTTTCTGTACTTAACACCACAAATGTGCACTGATATTAATGTGATTAAAAGAGATGAAAACTTATTGTAAAAAATTAAAAGAATGATTATATTCAAATATCTATAATTAATCATGATCTCTTAGCTGAAGTTATTGCAGAAAACATTACATTGTTTTCCTAAGATGCTTCAGCTTCCGTCATGAGCAAACATACTTTGGTACTGAACTCAAAAGCATGCATTTCACCCAGACACTCAATTAAGCGACTGAGGACGACATGTTCCTATTAACAAAAGGAAATTAATTTTGTATCTCGATTTCATTCTTGACAGTATACTATTTTATGTATCTTAGACTAAGAAGTAAGTGATTTTTAATGAGAAACCACCTGGAGGATCTGCCCACGAACACAAGAAAATTTGCAGATGCTGGAAGTCCGAACAACGCACACAAAATGCTGGAGGAACTCAGAAGGGTCTCGGGCTGAAAAGTTGTCTGTTTACTCTTTCCCATAGATGTTGCCTCGCCTGCTGAGTTGCTCCAGCATTTTGTGTGTGTGGAAGGATCTGCCCTCTCGTTTATTAAATACAGACTATGGGTTCTTGGAACTCTTAAATTACATATGCGCTGCTCGGGGATATTCGTTATTTCTCCTTTGCATTCCTTTATCTTAACTGACAGTCCTTCCTTTAATAGCTAAAATTAAATAGCTAATACTTTGTGATCCAGAATAGTTTACGTATCCCCGTGGAAAAAAAAGAGGTTAGTAGAATTCTGCAACTGCTCTGAATTAGAAAAGGACAAAAAGTTATGTTTCAAAACAACATATAGTAGGCACGATTTGAAAAAAACCTTGTGGTATTTTTTTCAGTTAACCACTTTTCTAGCCTGTGAAGAACAAAAAGGAAGCCACCAGAATAATTAAAATAAATTGTTGTTTTTTAAATTGAATTTCTCAGTTGCATTTCTAGATTTCAGATTGACAAACGATTCATATTTTTATCAATGGCTTTGCACGTGCTGTGTTCAAATATTTTCATCCGGCATTAATCTCGCTGGTAACTCGTGAATGGGTATGATTGATAGGAGTATGATGTGGTTTCATCTTTGGGGGTGCTTCATTGTGGACGGCACTGGGCCACACTCTCCTATGACACACACTTGCAGTAGTTTTGTTTCAAGCTAAAGTAAAATTAAAAATAAAGGGGTTGAAAAAATATTTCTTCATTATTAACACAGAATAAAGTATGGCAGTGAATGAAGAATGAACAGTCTTTCAGAGAATAGGAGAGGAAAACTAAAAGCAAAGTTTTCCATGTAGTTAGTTCCTAATGGTACCTGTGATGAACATACCATGGAGGCCAATTAATACTTACAGAGAAGGAAAAGTTAGTTTGACAGAAAGTCATTACGTCCCCAATATAGCAGTGTATCATGTTAACACAGAACTACCAGCTAGCAATAAAAATTTTATTATAATTACACAATATATTAAGTTAAGGTATAAACTTTTAAGAGAAGTTCCTTTCTTTTTCTTATTTCTTCCTTTATTTGATAGTCATGCTTTTCCGATGCATTATAATTTGAGCAGGCCTTTGTTGCTGTTTTGATTGAAAAGTTTCGGCGTTAATGGACCGGAGTATGAAAAAGAACTAAAAAGAGATAAAGTTAAATAAGCAGTTCTAGTACAGAGCAGACAAAAGTTTCCATCTGTAAACTATTATTCTGAGTGAAGTCTAAGGAAAAACAACTTACTTTCTATCAAGTAACAATTGTATTCAAAGAACAATCAAAACCAAACTAAAGGGAAAAATAACAATGGGAAAATAACCGCCCAAAGCAGGAACTACTCAGAATTGCAAAGATAGAACCCACTTTAGTCTTATGCCAATATAGTAAGCTTCAACATCTTGCTATAGAGCTCTAAAAACGCTCTTACAAGATTTTGAAATGTATTAAGCTTTGAAAAGTTTAAGGCTGACCTTTTTAAATAGAGTGCGGCTCTATTAAAAAGTCAACAAATCAGTTACATTCTCCTTTACATTTAAAAATACGATGCCATCTTATTTCTCAGCAAAACTCATCAATGTGTGTGGTTTACCTGGGCTGTCAGCTCTGAAGTAACGTTTCTCCAATGTAACAAAATTAATAGAATTCATCTGTGAAAACAGCAAATGCATGAGCATGTAAAAATTTTGTGCAAGTTTTAATAAGGGTAACGCTGGGTTTCAGAGGGTGGGAATGGTGCACGAGTCTGGGAAATGGGACCTGGGGAACAATAAATACTAAAATGTTTTTTATATGGTTGAGCTGTTTCAAATGAATCATAGAGGCACAAAAATACCTTTCATTTACAATTTGCATTAGCTGAGTGGGGAGCACAGTGGATAGTTTTAATGTGTGCTTCAAAAACTGCTGGGAGACAGGTCCCTATAAAAGTTGATCCACGATCACCACTGGCTAACAAATTTACAGAATTAACTAATCCTCTGAGATGGAGCACTTGAAATGTTCTGAGTTTGGTGAGGAGCAAACCCTCTTTTAGTTTCATAAGCTCTGCTCAAAGTGAGAAAGGAGGCAGTAGCAGCCTGTGAAAAAAATTTATGCTGAACAACTGAGTTTTTTCTTTTCCCCCCTCATTGCTTTAGCTTTCCAGAATTAAATAGCTTTAATACTCTCAACAAGTGCCCTCTGTCCATCAAGCTCTTCAGTGTTATGCTTTGTGAGTTCCTCTGAAACCTCCTGGGTTGATAAGTTTGCAAATAAGTACAAAAGTTAATTCAGAGGGACTTGGCAATGTGTCTGACTGAGCAAACAAGGGCATAAACTATGAAAAATGTTCACCACCAAGAAATACTGTGGAAGACGGATGCACCACTCCAAGTTATTAGATGGGAATTGTATTCATTTATTGGGAAATAACCATGAGTCTGATTAACCAAATTGTTTCAGTAATTTATTTTGTGTTATTTTCAAACATATTAAACGTCTTTAAATTTTGTAACCTTTCAGTGCACTCAGCCTACCTGTATTGGAGAAACACCAGGCTTCCTGTCAGCAAATTATTAGTCTGGTTCGAGCTCTAGTTTCCTGTGTCCAATGTTTCAAGTTGTTGTGTGGTATGGTTATTAAACAGTGAAATGTGATCTCTGGAAGATGTTTGTTCATTCTTTGCGCTGGGGAATAATTTTGTGAGTGGTTCGAGCTGAGAGCTAAGGATGCACCTGAGCAGAATGCAAGTCTTGAAAGTCTGCAGGAAGTGGACCAAATTGAAACTTGTTCTAACGCATGAAAGTAAGTCTTTAGAGAAGGCAGCTTTAATTAAAAAGCCTGGTGCCTGGTCCACAACGGAAGGGCAAAACATGTTCCTTCACCACCCCCGCCCCCCCCCCCCCAAACTTTATTTTAAGACACAGTGAGGTCTAATTTCAGATAGACTAGCTGGAGAGCAGGCGAAATTGAATGATAGTTCAGCTCACTGCCATTGCTGGGCAGTTATTTGGCAAATATTTATGTGGGAAAGCCAAATTTCCCTAAACCACACGTCCAGCAATTGAGCGGGTGGAAGAGGTTGGGTTGGGGAGTGGAGGGGAAGGAGAGTGCAAAGGAGTCAAGGTAAGCAGTGGATTTATTTTATCAGTGTCCCTGTCCAGTGCTATGCTTAGTCATCCTGTAAAAGTCAGACTATAGGGCAACTTGATCTACTTTCTCCCAGAATTTGCAGGGATGGAAGGACTTGATGTGCAAATTTATATTGATTAATAATTTGATGCAGAAAATGTGTCAGAATGAGTCTAGTTAAATTTTAAGGTGATATCTAGATTTTCTGTCATGAAATAAAATTACATGTTTCAATATCTAGGAATACCTTCAACTCTGAATGTTCTGTGCCATTGTACAGATGCTGAGCAGACCACATAAGACCATCAGACCATCAGACCATGAGACATAAGAGCATAACTGGCCAATTCAGCCCATTGAGTTTATCCATCATTCCATCATGGCTAACTTATTACCTCTTTCAATCGCATTTTCCTGCCTTCTCGCTGAAATCTTTGATGTGTTAATTAATCAAGAACCTATCAGTTTCCACCTTAAGTATACCCAATAACTTGGCCTGCACAGCCGTCTGTGGAAGTGAATTCCACAGACTCACGACCTTCTGGCTAAATAAACTTTTCCTCATCTCTGTTCTAAATGGACATCTCTCAATTCTGAGGCTATGCCCTCTGGTCCTAGATTGTACAGTATGGCCAAGTGAAATAGGAATTGATATGGGAGGTGAGGGGAGTAATGAATTAAAAGTACTATATATGAATTGATATGGGAGGTGAGGGGAGTAATGAATTAAAAGTACTATATATGAATTGATATGGGAGGTGAGGGGAGTAATGAATTAAAAGTATTATATATGAATGCACGGAGTATAAGAAATAAAGTGGATGAGCTTGAGGCACAGTTGGAAATTGGTAAGTCTGATGTTGTGGGAATAACAGAGGCATGGCTTCAAGTGGACGGGGCCTGGGAAATGAATATTCAAGGGTATACATCCTATCGAAAGGACAGACTGATAGGCAGAGGGGGTGAGGTGGCTTTGTTGGTGAGGAATGATATTCAGTCTCTTGCGAGGGGGGACATAGAATCAGGAGACGTAGAGTCAGTATGGATAGAACTGAGAAATTCTAAGTGTAGAAAGACCCTAATGGCAGTTATCTACAGGCCCCCAAACAGTAGTCTGGATGTAGGGTGTAAGTTGAATCAAGAGTTAAAATTGGCATGTCGCAAAGGTAATGCTACAGTTGTTATGGGGGATTTCAACATGCAGGTAGACTGGAAGAATCAGGTTGGTACTGGACCCCAAGAAAGGGAGTTTGTGGAATGCCTCCGAGATGGATTCTTAGAACAGCTTGTACTGGAGCCTACCAGAGAGAAGGCAATTCTTGATTTAGTGTTGTGCAATGAACCGGATTTGATCAGGGACCTCGAGATAAAGGAGCCATTAGGAGGTAGTGACCATAATGTGATAAGTTTTAATCTACAATTTGAGAGGGAGAAGGGAAACTCGGAAGTGTCAGTATTACAGTTGAACAAAGGGAACTATGGTGCTATGAGGGAGGAGCTGGCCAATGTTCAATGGAACAATACCCTAGCAGGGATGACAGTGGAACAGCAATGGCAAGTGTTTCTGGGAATAATGCGGAAGGTGCAGGATCAGTTCATTCCAAAGAGGAAGAAAGATCCTAAGGGGAGTAAGGGGAGGCCATGACTGACAACGGAAGTAATGGACAGTATCAAAATAAAAGAGAAGAAGAATAACATAGCAAAGACGAGTGGGAAGCCGGAGGATTGGGAAACTTTTAAAGAGCAACAGAAGGTAACTAAAAAGGCAATACACGGAGAAAAAATGAGGTAGAAAGGTAAACTAGCCAAGAATATAAAGGAGGGTAGTAAAAGCTTCTTTAGGTATGTGAAAAGGAAAAAAATAGTTAAGACCAAAATTGGGCCCTTGAATTCAGAAACGGGTGAATTTATTATGGGGAACAAGGAAATGGCAGACGAGTTGAACAGGTACTTTGGATCTGTCTTCACTAGGGAAGACACAAACAATCTCCCAGATATAATAGTGGCTAAAGGACCTAGGGTAATGGATGAACTGAAGGAAATTTATATTAGGCAGGAAATGGTGTTGGATAGACTGTTGGGTCTCAAGGCTGATAAGTCCCCAGGACCTGATGGTCTGCATCCCAGGGTACTTAAGGAGGTGGCTTTAGAAATCGTGGACGCATTGGTAATCATTTTCCAATGTTCTATAGATTCAGGATCAGTTCCTGTGGATTGGAGGGTGGCTAATGTTGTCCCTCTCTTCAAGAAGGGAGGAAGAGAGAAAACAGGGAATTATAGACCGGTTAGCCTGACATCGGTGGTGGGAAAGATGCTGGAGTCAATTATAAAAGATGAAATTACGACACATTTGGATAGCAGTAACAGGATTGGTCCGAGTTAGCATGGATTTACGAGGGGGAAATCGTGCTTGACTAATCTTCTGGAATTTTTTGAGGATGTAACTATGAAAATGGACAAGGGAGAGCCAGTCGATGTAGTGTACGTGGACTTTCAGAAAGCCTTTGATAAAGTCCCACTGTGTGCAGTTTTGGTCTCCAAATTTGAGGAAGAACATTCTTGCTATTGAGGGAGTGCAGCGTAGGTTCACAAGGTTAATTCCCAGGATAGTGGGACTGTCATATGTCGAAAGATTGGAGCGACTGGGCTTGTATACTCTGGAATTTAGAAGGCTGAGAGGGGATCTTATTGAAACATATAAGATTATTAAGGGATTGGACATGCTGGAGGCAGGAAGCATGTTCCCACTGATGGGTGAGTCCAGAACCAGAGGCCACAGTTTAAGAATAAGGGGTAGGCCATTTAAAAAGGAGTTGAGGAAAAATTTTTTCACCCAGAGAGTGGTGGATATATGGAATGCTCTGCCCTGGAAGGCTGTGGGGGCCAAGTCTCTGGATGCTTTCAAGAAAGAGATGGATAGAGCTCTTAAAGATAGCGGAATCAAAGGTTATGGGGATAAGGCAGGAACTGGATACTGATTATGGATGATCAGCCATGGTCACAGTGAATGGCGGTGCTGGCTCGAAGGGCTGAATGGCCTACTCCTGCACCTATTGTCTATTCCCCCCACTATAGGAATCATCCTCTCTACTCTGCTGTTATGTCTTTTGGTCATCAAAGGAAAAGGGTATTTGAAGACTAAGGCCTCAAACCCAACACAAATTGTCTACTGGGAGCCAACAATCTTTACCCTGTCCATATAACTCACCCGAACCACCTACAGGCAAAGAGATACGGAAATATCCTCTAAATTCACTGGCACAATAAGTAAGCTGACGTCAGCATCCTGCTCCAGGCTAACAGCCCCAAAGCAGACACTCTAATTACAGTCGTCTGGCTCTGTTGGGTAGGCCATGATGCTTGCACACCTCCATCAGAACTTTACCTCAGCTTTCTCAGAGGAAGAGATCACAGTCAGAGATTCAAGAATGTGCTCAAAGTTTTCCTGAAGAAACAATACGTCTCCTCTGGTTCCTGGAATTTTCTAGTCCATGACTGTTCACAGTGGAGAAGCAACATTCGGAAGGCACTGACTCATTGTTTTGGAACCATGCAGAGCGCGGCACAACTGGCAGAAAGAGCACATCATCTCACCCTGTCATCTCCTGCTTAAAAGATGGGAGAGTCTATGGGTCTCATATTGACCACATCAGGCCCGTGGAGTTGCATGACATAGAAAGATGCACCCTCCCACACCCACATGCCGATATCATGCTTACCTACACTAATCCCACTTGCCTACATTAATTTCATATGTTGTATCTCCATGCCTTGCTTGTCCTGCGCAGATACTTCTTAAATGACAGCACTGTTCCTGGCTCCAACCTCTGGCGGCCCATTCCAAATATTTGCTACTCTTTGTGTGACCCTCAGACTCTCTTTAAAGTTCCTTGCTCTCACTTTAACTATACACCCTCTGGTTCAAGATACCTCTACTGTGCCAGAGAGACACTGGCTACGCAAGCTTTCAACTGTATGTCCCTCATTATTGTATATACCTCTATCATGTCACTTCATAGCCTCCTTTCACTCCAGGGAAATCAGCCTCAGCTTATCCAATCTCTCTTGGTAACTCAAGCTCGCCAACCCAGGCAATTTCCTTGCGAATCGTTTCTGCACTCTCTCCAACTCAATCACATCCTTCTTATAGTAACTACGCACAATACTCCAATGCAGTCCAAACAACAACTGGAATAGCTGTAACATGACATCCCAAATCTTGTACTCACTACCTCGACAGATGAATGCAGGCAGGCCATATGCATTCCTCACCATCCTGTCTACCTGTGTTCTGTTTCCAGGGAATTACGTACTTGTACCGCATGGTATCTCTATTCAGCAGCACTCACTTGGGGTCCACTATTCACAGTGTATCTCTTGCTCCAATTTAATGTCCCAAAGTGCAGCCCCTGAATTCCACCTGTCATCCCTTTGCCCACTTTCCCAGTTGATCTATGTCCCATTGTAACCCTAGACAACTTTCTTCACTGTCCATTATACCATCAGTTTTGGCATCATTTCCAAACTTACATTGGAAATCATGTACCTACATTGTAAACCAAGTAATTAAAATATGGAGTTGGAGTGAAAACAACTCCATCCTTGACTACCTAAGTAAGAAGCAGCGGGGTTGAATTATCCACTGAGGGAGATCGATTGCCAAGATGGCCACCTATAGTTCTGGTAACATACACAAGTCATAGATAAAGATAAGCAACAGCCTCATTTCTACATATAACAGTCATGATGTTGGGCTCCCTGGCCAAACTCTGTGCAGCAAGCCTCTGGTGTACTGTGCTCACAATAACACCCACAACACCCTAAACTTAGCAGGGCGGGCAGCATCTGTGGGAACGAACAGTCAACATTTTGGGCCGAGACACTCAGGGGTCTCGTGTTGCTTTGACCCCAGCATCTGTCTGAATCTACTAAGCAAGTGGAGCTGCTGGAGCTGACAGTCCCATGGGAAGATAGCTTGGAGGAGGCCTTTGAAAGGAAGCTCTCCAAGTACGCAGGACTGGTCAGCAACTGTCAGCAGGCTGGATGGAGAGCGAGGTGTCTCCCAGTGGAGGTCGGTTGTAGGGGATTCATAGCCCGTTCTTTAGTTAGGGCCTTCAGCATTTTGGGCATCGAGGGAGAGAGGAAGAGGAGACCCATCCGCAGTACCACCGATGCGGCAGTGAGGGCCTCAAGATGGCTGTGGCTCAAAAGAGGGGAGCCATGGAGTCATAAGTAGCTAGCCATCTGGACACAAGCTGGGGTCTGATCAGCCCCGGCTGGGTCACCTGGAGGAGGTTGTATGATGTTGAAAGACCCGAAACACCCGATAATTCCAGGAACATCACTGAAGATGTGTCTAGAAGCATCAATAGATGGATGTACACAGTGTGTTTACTGTGCTCACAATGTTCCCAGTCAGTGTTGGGAGTGGACTAGCTTTCAAACCACTGGATTTACTAATCTTTGCAATTAGTGTTTGCTTTGGACATGTGTATAGAATAAACAAACATGGTAAAACCAGAAAAATATCGAGAGGTAAGTGCCTGTTACCTAAAGCAGTTTTCTGCATGACTTTTCTTCAAGCTCTACCACCCAAATCTTTGGCCTGCATAAATCAGTCACAGATGGTTCTAGCCTCATAGTATAGAAAGGTCTCATTCTCCTTTAAATAACATTTCAGGTAGGTTTCTCCAAAGATGAATAAGTCATTTTCAAATATATATAATCTAACTAGAGATTGTTTAGAAAGTTGAATATGCAATTTAACTTCCAGGAGGAGATATTACATTCTCCTTAATATCTAATTATTATTATTTAATAACTATTAATGTTAAAGGTCAAAGTTCAAAGTAAATTAATTATCATATATATGTAATCCTATAATGTCTTGAGATTCATTTTCTTGCAGGCATTCACAGTTGAGCAAAGAAATACTGCACTTAGAATCACTGAAGAGCTACACACAAACAAATACTGACAAACAACCAATATGCAATAGAAGCCAAACTATGCAAATACCAAAAAATGATAAGTAAATAACTAAATAAATAATTCTGAGAACATGAGTTGTAGAGCCCTTGAAAGCGAGTCCGTGGGCTGTGGACTAAACTCAGAGTTGAGGTGAGTGATGTTAACCATGTTGGATTAGAAGTCTGATGTCTGAAGAGTAATAAATGTTCCTGAACCTGCTGGTGTGGGGTCCAAGGCTCCTGCACCTCCTGACCGATGGCAACAGCGAGAAGAAAGAATTGAATCCACTTTGATACATTAGCAGAGGTTTGTTGGATTATTAAAGCATCTGTGCTGTACCATTTGCACCTAACTCCTTCCTGCTGCTATTCAGGGGACCGTGTTACAGATACAAGAGACTGCAGACGCTCAAATCTGGAGCAACAATCTGCGAGAAAAACTTTCTGGGTTGAACCGCAGCTGAAGGAAGAAAGAATTAACAATGTTTTGGGTTGCAACCCTGCACTGAGCAGTGTTAAATGTTTAAGCAAGGACCTCTGTTCCAAATAGTACAGCACCAAGCTGCATAATAGATTCCGTCAGTAAACTGGGTGGTAGAGGAAGCTACACACGGACATTAACTTGAATTTCTCCAGGTCATCAAATCTAACTAACTCTGCCATAGACAGTCCCAAGCCCTGCTGCAAAAGGGGGAGGGTTGGGCATGGGGCTAGCAAACATATCCCATAAAAATCCAGAGCTACAGAAGCTCTAAAGACCTCATCCCTGGAAGAGGATGGATAGACCACGATGGGCTACACCTGGGGTCATCCTGAAAGACAGACCCAAAACAGAGGACACTGGAGAGCTACTGTCAGTGGCCTATGCTCCCATAGGGGTGACTGGGCTTAACTAACTAACTCAAGTCCCGCTACAAACAGGTTTGCCTTATTCCAAACTACTGAGTCAAGGTTTATTTCTTTGCAGCCTCTTACAACTTCTGAGCCCTCCTGCAAGTGAATTTTTCTTGCAACATATTTTTGGCAGTTGATGGAAGGAAGAATAGAATTAAAAGCAGCTGAATCAACAACGACGTGTAATCAAGAGAAACTGGACCTTGAAACTACAAAGTAATGTGAACAAATATTGCTCATCATCACCAAGTTAATAATAGCTTCAAATCTTTTTGAGTCTAGGCGCCATTCCAAAATGTGGAAAGTTGGATTATAGGTTTTCTATGGATTTTCTGCATCAAATGGATAAAATATCTCCAAAAAGGCCAATGACTACATCAAATGCCTCATAAACAACAGGAGCCAACGTAAGTGAAAGATTGGCTTTATAATCATAATGCTATTCTGATAGTAAATCAAGGAGTTCAAGAGCATAGGAAAGGTTTCCATTCTTTGAACATCTGGCTTGCAATGAACTTACAAGAGAATCGTGTAGATCTGTGCAAGCTTTCTTGGGAGATACCATGGAGTTGCAAAGTTTTCTATTAGGATAAACTAATGGAGACACAAGAGACTGAATTTGCTGGAATTTGAAGCAGACCGCAATCTGTTAGAAGAACTGCACAGGTGGGAGCACCGATGATGCTCAACCTGTTGAGACCTTCCAGCAGATTGTTTGTTGCTTCAGTGTGCCTGTGTGTACACAAGGATTACATGTTAATTTACTAGGGACTGTGTTACAAAACCATAAACTTCTTCAGAACTTTAGAAGCCATGGAAGTACACATGCCATTGCGAAGAATTATAAAGCACCATTCTGCATCACTGCTAGCACTTGTAATTGCATCCGTGATGGACACATTGAATTCTCCAGTAGAAAGGATGATCCCTTGAATAGAGAGATTTCAAAATACAGATCAATAATTCCTTGAAAGCCAAGTCATAGGTCACAAAGATCGAAAATAAAACTTTTGGCATATTGGCCTTCAAAAATCAAAATATTGAATATTTTGAAAATATCAAAATATTGAATATTGATGTTATGTTGAAGTTGTATAAATATTAGTGAGGGCTAATCTGGACTATTGTGTGCAGTTTTGGTCACCTACCTACAGGAAAGATGTAAGTAAGATTGACCGAGGGCAGGTAAAATTTAGAAGGATGTTTCCAGGAATTGAAGACCTGAATTATAGGGAAATGTCAAATAGGGTAGGACCTTCCCTAGAGTTTAGGAGAATAAGGGGAAATTTGATAGAGGTATACAAAATTATGAGGAGTATAGGTAGGATAAATGCAAGCAGGCATAGAGATTGAGTGAGACTAGAACTAGAGGTCTTGGGTTAAGGGTGAAAGGTGAAAGGTTAAGGGTGGTGAGAGTGTGGAAAGAGGTGCCTGCGGAAGTAATGAATGTGGGTTTGATTTCAACACTTAGGAGAAATTTAGACAGGTGGTATACATGGATGGGAAGGTATGAAGGACTATGGTCTGGTTCCAAGTCAATGGAATAAGCAAATTAATAGTTTGGCATGGACTAAATGGACAGAACTAGTGAGTAGTGAGTAGTGAGTAGTGTTTTATGACTCCATGACGCTAAGACTGTGAGATGGTGCAGGCCATCAGCATAGTGTTGGAGACCAACAGGAAAAAAAAACCCTGAATCTCCATGCTTCCAGTGAACTAAGTCTTGTCATCTCTAATATTGACCCTCTTTCATTCATTTACTGAGACAATACACATTGCAGATTCCTCAAAGCAGCACACAAAAAATGCTGGAGGAACTCAGCAGGTCAGGCAGCCCCTATGGAAATGAATAAACAGTCGTCATTTTGGGTTGAGACCCTTCTTTAGGGCTTGGGTGTCATGGAGAAGGGTCTTGGCCTGAAATGTCGACTGTTTATTCACTTCTATAGAAGCTGCTTGACCTGTTGAGTTCCTCTAGCATTCTGTGTGCGTTGCTTTGGATTTCCAGTATCTGCAGAATTCTTGATGTGCAGATTTTTCAGTCATCCATCTATATTACCTGATAGTACCTAGCTTTTAGCTAAATGAACCAGTTTCTGCTGAAATATGTAAGTTTATGTCAGACCACCAGATTCTACTCAGTTCTGTGTCTCTTCATATGCAATGTTCTTTATTTTAATTTTCCAGTTCTGTGCTGGTCTGAGGGTCAGCTTTAGAGGAGGAAGACTGTTGATGTTGTAGAGATTAGCTTTATTTGTTTCATGCACAGTACATCGAAACACACAGTGAAATGTATCACTTGCTTTAATAACTAGCACAGTCTAGATAGGTGCTGGGGGCAACCCATACTTTGGCCATGATAGTCTCAACTTTTTCAAGGGCACAGCGTTGAATAAGGTTCTACTGAAGATGCAGATCCTCTATTTTCCTGAGAGAGCATAGCCGGTTCAGCTCCCACACAACCTGTTCCACTGGGAGTGCAGGACTGTTCTCCAAATAAGAGCAGGTGTAAACAATTTTGTGATCAGATCGAAGTCCCGTCTATTAGCTTCCCAGTTTTTCCATGTTGCTAGGCAGCCATCTAGGCTGGAAGAAATTTTGGAGACCAGATTTCCAGTTAGAGGAAAATGTTGTCATCACTAGCAACAAGGGATCCAATAGTGTAGATTCTTCTGCTATTCCCACAAAGGAGATTGAACAGTTTATGATGGACTGCAAATAAGTTATGTCTTGAGTCAAAGTGCTAAACATCCCTTCCCTGCTCTCAGCCTGTGAGGTGTGGTGGACTATGGTATGGGTGCAGGTCAATGGGACTAGGCAAGTTAGTAGTTTGGCATGAACTCGATGGGCCAAAGGGCCTGTTTCTGTCCTGTAGTGTTCTATGACTCAATGACTCTAAGAGTGTAAGATGGTATAGGCCATCAGCTTGGTGTCAGAGACCATGTCATAACCTGTAGCTTCTTGACAGAGTATCTATTGTTGCCATCATTCGCTGGTGCACTTCCTGAATCATGTCACAAATTGAGACATCAATGTTTTTCTTTTAATTTATTTTCCAGAATTCTTGGTTGCAGTTTCACCCTTTGGTAGCACTTCTGCCATTGCTGCCACCCTTTCTAACCCAGCTGCCCTGACTTGTGTGATGACCATCATCTGCTCTGTCGGTCTCAGGATCATACTTTTTGCTTGATGCATTCTGTAGAAACATTGCGGAGTGCTGGTTTCTCTTCAAAAACAATATCTTTCAGTGGGTCATTCTACTGAAAGAAGAATGGAACAATGAACAGTTCAAAGTTTAAATAAAATATTATCGAAGTACGTAAATGTCACGATATACTATCCTGATATTCGTTTTCTTGCTGGCATTCACAGTAGAACAAAGAATGACAATAGAACCAATGAAATACTACACGCAAACAAAGACAAACAACCAATGTGCAAAAAAGTCAAACTGATCAAATAAAAGAAAACTAATAATAATAGTAATAATAATAATAATAATAATAATAAATACGTCAATAAATAATATTGAGAACATGAGCTTGCAGAGTCCTTGTAAAGGAACTAATAGGTTATGGAATCAGTTCAGTCTTGGGGTGAGTAAAGTGATCCACACTGGCTTGGGAGCCTGAAGTCTGAAGGGTAATAACTGTTTCTGAACCCGGTGGTGTGGGTCCTAAAGCTTCTCCTCCTTTCCAATGGCAGCAGCAAGAAGTGAGCATGGTCTGAATGGTGGGAGTTCAGAGGTGTGGGGAAAGATATTAACCTTGGGTGAGTCTATAAAACTGGCAATAAATGGAAGTTCTGTGTTTTTCGAGACGATATTCCAATAGTTGCATAATTCTTGCTATACACAGGGTTGGAATGAAGCTTGGCATCCAGAACCAGCACTCATACAAATATTTTGTTAAGAAACTCATAGTACTGAATATTCCTTTAATTTGTTTTTACAAGCTGTTGATACCAAATTGTCAATTTTTGCTAATTAATTCAAACTGTTGGTTAAAGGAAACACATTCTTGATAGCTTGATGGAAGAAACCTGCAAATTTTCACTCTGAAGTGAGGTTCTGGAATGAGTTCTGATCCATGTAATTCAAGGAACTGAATTCCAAAGTTACATTTTTTTTCTTAAATGCCTCTGTTAATGTGGTTTGAATTAGTCAATGTGGATTGAGATGAATGCAATATTTCTCTGTTTTGAAAAAAGTCATAAATTGTTGAAAATAGTTGTTCTGGAGTTGCTGAGAATAAGGGTAGATTTAAAAGAGGTATTCAGAACCATGAAGGTTTTTGACATAATAAGTGGGAACAATTGTTTTTTAAGAACCGCAATTTGGATGCACTTGACTGGCTTTATGTTGGGAAGTCTATCCCTGCAAAATTAGTGCAACACACACAAAATGCTGGAGGAGCTCAGCAGGCCAGACAGCGTCTGTGGAAAAGAGTAAGCAGTCGACGTTTTGGGCCAAAACCCTTCAAAATTGCAAAATTTTGACTTTGACTTTGATCTGCCAGAGATAATAAAACTGATTCTGGCTGATAGTCAATAGTCATTGCAAAGAGTTTCACAGCCAATGGAGAACTTTGGGGACATTGCATTAATATGGCAGCCATTCAGCACACAGGAGGCAGAAGGAACGGCAGTGGGATAGTGACCAGCATTAACAGCATGGTTGAGGCATAAACTGTCTTAAAACAAAAAATGCTGAATTTTTACATGCACCTTAGAGGATAGATAGACCCTCAGTTTAAAGATTGGCACCATGCTCAGCGGAGACATTGTGGGCTGAATGGCCTGTTCTGTGCTGTACCATGTTCTACATTCTGTTCTATAGACAGAAAAAAGCACAATCCTTTTAATTCACTAAGTGCCAAACTAGTGATGCTTGGTTGAAAACATTCCAACTATTCCTTCCTATACCGCAGAACACAGAATGAAGAATAGTACAGCACAGGAGCAGGCCCCTCAGCCCATATTGTCTGTGCTGACCATGATGCCAATGAAAAAACATCCCATCTGCCTGCACATGGGCTCTATCCTCTCTCTCCCCACCCCCCCACCACTCCCTGCCTGCTCATGTGCCTGTCTGAAATCCTCTTAAACGTTGTTCTCATATCTATTTCCATCACTTTACCCCAGAAATGTGTTCTAGATACTCACCGCTCTCTGTGTAAAAATCCTGCCTCATAAATCTCCCTCATCTTATAGCCACTGGAGTTCTGTTCAGTGTGTGACTTGGAGTTGGTGGATAGAATTTGGTAAAAGTGAGATGGGTGGGGAAAGACTATATAGACTTAAGGACAGGATTTTAAAGAGTGTGTAGAAACTGAGAGACCTGAAGTTTTAGTGGCACATGCCTTTATTTGGTATTTTGGGCTTTATGAATGCAAGTGCACAAGTAGGAATTTCATTTGCATGACTGAATTATTTTTCTCAATGGAAACAGACATAATGATTGCCAGTATGGAGAAGGTCACATGCTTTAATCTGCTGTTACCATTGTGTATTCATAACTCAATCAGGCTTTCATTGTAGATTTTGTTCCACAATGATGAGATCTGAAGAATTCATCCTGTTTGGAGCAGAGAATCCAACACTGTAAGTTCTGCATAATTTATTTACTTACTGTCTCTTCTTCTAATGGCTCACTCTCTTTCACACCACTGAACCTTTCATACCTATAGCACTGTGTCTCACTTCCCACTAGGCTCATCATCATTAATTCTGCTGCAATGCTCCCAATGCCCTGATCTCTTGGCCTGATTCCCCAATCCACATTACCCATTCTGACTCTGCACTTACCCAAGACCCAGACTCACAAATGTCATCTGTTATGGTGAAGAAACTACCTTAACTTTGGGTAACATTAATTTTGGCATTCAGGCAAGGAATCCTAGTTCCTTATCCTCATTACTTCCCTTTATTCCCCGTTAAAGGGTGCCTGTTTGTAAACATATTTAAAGTCGGCCTCAAGTCAGTTTGGAGAGAAATAGTCTTTCCACAACTACTGTCAGACTTGGACTTGAGGATGTTTTTTGAGTAAGGGAACTGGAATTCCTCAACAGCAAGAATTTGAGATCTGATAACAGATCTTATTGTAGTTTATAGAATTGGATGATAATGAGAGAATATGGTTCCAGCTGATTCAAATCATATTCAGGCTCCTTCATAAAGGAAGAAGCCTCAACTTGATCATACGAAGAAAATAGATTACGAGCAGCAGTGGACCACTCATCACTTGTAATCTCAATGACACATTCCTATTTACCTGCAGTATCAGAATCAGAATCAGGTTTAATATCACTGGCTCATGTTGTGAAATTTGTTGTTTTGCAACAGCATTACAGTCCAATACATAATTTTAAAACTTTAAATTACAATAAGATACAAGGGGTGATTGATAAGTTCGTGTCCTAAGGTAGAAAGAGTTGAGTTATACAGCTCTTGTCACATGCACATACAGTTCAACTCTTTGAGTGATTATGGAGAAAGTTTGAAGTTAATAACTCATCAGTTAATAACTCATCAGGGGTGATTGATAAGTTCGTGGCCACGGTAGAAGGAGATGAATTATTAACTTCAAACTTTCTGCATAATCACTCAAAGAGTTGAACTGCATGTGCACTTAATGAGAGCTGTTTAACTCATCTCCTTCAACCTTAGGCCACGAATTTATCAATCGTGTGTGTGTGTGTGTGTGTGTGTGTGTGTGTGTATATATATATAAACAGTAAATTAAGTAATCAGTGCAAAAAGCGAGGAAAAATAGTGAGGGGGTGTACATGCGTTCATTGTCTATTCAGAAATCTAATGGTGGACGGGAAGAAGCTGTTCCTAAAATGGTGAGCGTGTGACTTGGGAATGAGAAGAGGGCATATCCTGGACGATGGGGGTCCTTAATTTTGGATTTTGTTTTTGAGGCATTGCCCTTGAAGATAACCTCGATACTGGGGAGGCTAGTGCTTAGGAAGGAGCTGGCTGAGTTTGCAACTTTCTGCAGCTTTTTCCAGTCCTGTGCAGTAGCCCCTCCATACCAAACCTGAAGCAGCCAGTTAGAATGCTCTCCACTGTACACCTGCTCGAAATTTCCAATTGTTTTGGTGACGTACTAAATCTACTCGAACTCCTAATTAAATATAGCTGTTCTAGTGTCTTTGTAATTGCATCAGTATTTTGGGCCCAGGATAGACCTTCTGAGATGTTTCAGGAACTTGAAACTGCTTACCCTTTCCTATTGTTGATCCCTCGAAGAAGGCTGGTGTGTATTCCCTCGATCTCCTCTTCCTGAAGTCCATGATCAATTCCTTGACCTTACTGATGTTGAGTGCAAGGTTTCTATTGTGGCACTACTCAAGCAGCGGATCTACCTCACTCCTGCTCACCTCATCACTACCTGAAATTGTGCCAACAACAGTCATGTCATCAGCAAATTTATAGATGACGTCTGAGCTGGGCCTAGCAACACAGTTGTGAGCATATAGAGATTTGAACAGCGGGCTTTGTTCATTGTCAGCGAGGAGGAGATGTTATTTCAGACCTGCACTGACTGTAGACCTGTTGTGGCAAGAGGTATTTAGCTGCAGGTCCAAGTTCTTGCTTTGGCAAGAGTTGATTCTGGCCATGACCGACCTGTCAAAGCACTTCATCATAATACATGTGAGTGCAACTGGGTGATAGTCATTGAGGCAGATCACCCTGTTCTTCTTGGACAGGCACCCTTTTGAAGCAGGTGGGAGCCTCTGACTGTAGCAGTGAGAGATTGAAGATGTCCTTGAGCACTCCTGCCATTAGGTTGGCACAGTAACCTTTCCGTGTCCTTTTTGAGGCCCTCCGTTGGTTGTAGTCGACCATGAATATTGTGTCAGGACAGTACTATATGGAGAGCAAGCTGCTGCCCATGCACCAGGTTCCCCCTCGCGACGCAACTGATGACTCCAAAGGAACAGTAGAGACAATACCAGTGGTGTTGCAGGAGTTGCCAATCAGTGTTGAACTCAACGTAGGACTGCCTATGGGACTCCAGCTCTGGATTTTTCCTTGGGGTTTGCTCTCAAGGCCTTCCCCATGAGTGGGTATAGCTGCAAGGCAGTGAAGGTTTGAGATAGAAGCTTACCTTCTCTTGGAGAAGCTGTCAGCCATGGCTAAAGTGACTGGTTTTAAGGTGCCAGTAATCCACCTTTGCCCCTTTTCCTGTCAGTAGAAACAGTTCCACCAGGCTTAGTAGCTAAGCCACATGTGAAGGCTAAGAGTTGGACTTGGTTATCAGAGACTATTTTAGGCAGACGCCATTGAGAGCATTTACTAGGACATGGGAGTTTATCCCCACTACCTCCTCTGGCTATATCAACCTTAAGGAAGCTCTATACCTTTAAAAATATTCAGACTCTATATCCGCTCCTCTTAAGGAAGAGAGTTTAAAAGATTCACAGCCTTCTGAGAGAGATAAAAAGTACCTCTTCCCAGTCTTAAATAGATGACCCCTTACTGTTAAATGGTGAATCTCAGCTCTAGGTTCTCCCAGAAAGGGAAGCATTGTTCCTACATCGAACTTGTCAGGATCTCATATATTTCAGTCAAGTTGTCACTCACATTCCTAAACGCTGTGGAAACTAATTTACCCAGTTCTCCTCATCCCAGGAGTTAATCTGGCAAAGCTTCTCTTAAATGCTTCTAATACAATTAACATCTTACTAAAGTAGACACCACTGCAGTACACAGTATTCTTGATGTCATCTTAGCAACACCCCATCTAATTTACGATGCAATTCCTCCAGCAATATGCAATCAGATTATGTTAACTTTCTTAATTATTTGCTGTATTGGCAAACCAGTCTTTAGTGAATCACACACTAGGACCCCCAGACCCCTTTGCATGTCAAATGATAATGTTTCTTCCATAATTTCTTTTGCGAAAATGAATGATTTCACATTTCCCACATTTTACTCTATTTGCCAGATCTTTATCCACTCACTTATTTTCGTAGCCCTCCATACACCCTCTTCACAATTTATTCATCCCATGCCAATTTTTATCAATGCACCACAGAAAGCATATTATTTGGACGCATAGCGGTTTGTTATGGCAACTGATCTGTGTGTGACCACAAGGAAGTACAGAGAGCTGTGGACATAGCTAAGCGCATCATGGAAATCAGTTCAACCATTTTCTCTTCTCCCCCCTCGCATCGGGAAGAAGATACAAAAACCTTGAAAACACGTACCACCGGGATCAAGGACAGCTTCTATCTCACTATTATCAGTCTCTTCAACAGACTTCCCATACGAGAAGATGGACTCTTGACCTCACAATCTACCTCATAGTGATCTTGCTCTTTATTATTTATCTGCACTGCACTTCATCTGTATCCTTTGCACTTGAATTTGCATTGTTTTACCTTTTTCTACCTCAATGTATTGTGAAATAATTTGATCCGTATGAACAGTACGCAAGACAAACCTTTCATTTTATCTTGTTTTATGTGACAATAATACAGATTACAGTAAGATGGTGGTGCACTTGGTCTCGTGGCCAACAATTGGTGCAAATGTTTGTCTTAGACCAAGGGTTTCCGTACTAGGGTCCATGGACTCCTTGCTTAATGGTATTTGTCCATGGCATAAAAAAGATTGAAAGTCCCTGTTTTGGACACTTTTCTTGTGATCGCAAGATCTTGTTGAACTTTGGTAATACAAAATACTGCAGATCTGGGTCATTGGTCCATTGGGGAGACCAACGGAGGGAGAACTGCGTGGCTTCAGTTGTTGCGCAGAGCAGGCCCCCTCATGCTTTGGTATCACCTTTTACAGCCACCCAGGGGAGGATCACTGGAGGTGGTGTGGGAGAGAACAGAAGCACGGTGGCGTGCTGGAATCTGTACTAGTTTGGGGACTAGCCCCTCTGTCAGTACTGCTTTCCAGTGTTCACTCCCAGGAAAACAAGCTGGTTTGCCTTTGTCTGCAGCTGACGCAGCACGAGATGAGGGACTGCTACATGCTTGTTCTTGCGGAAACGTGGCTCCACAACAACATCCCATGGACCATCAATCTTCAGACCATTTCACTCAGGGACTTGTACTAATATCATTTTGTGAATGTATGTGCTGTGTGCTGAGTGTCACGACTGTGTTTTTGTGCTGAGTGTCACTGTACTGTGTTTTCACCTTGGACCCAGAGGAACAGTGTTTCATTTACCTGTATACATGTGTATGGTTGAATAACAATTGAGCTCAAAATTGAACCAGTGCCAATACCAAAACCAAAAGTGTCAGTAATTTACTATTAAAAAAGGAATAACAAATATCTGTGTTGTCCATTAACTAAAATGGGCCACACAATACCAGTTATGTAGTTAACTTATGGGTTTGTATATTATTTCAATGCTCTTAATTCTGTTACAAATATCAAAATATTAAATTGAAGCTTTTTGATAGACAGCACCAGTGACCTGGGTTCAATTGCTGTCACTTTCTGCATGGAGTTTGTATGTTCTCCATGTGACAGCATGGGTTTCCTCTGGGTACACAGATTTCCTTCCAAAGCCATACGGGTTAGTAGGTTAGTTGGTCATTTGGGTATACTGTAACAGGGCGGTTGGGCTCGTTGGTCTGGAAGGTCCTGTTACCATGTTGTATCTCTCAATAAAATAAGAAACAATAATAAATAAATAAGCCATAACTTTAATGACACACTGCCATTACTGACCTAACCCCCAATCTCTCTTTTCTGCAACTTCCTAACATACGTTTGGTGGATGAATATCACATGTACCAATAATTTCTAGAAATTAGAAATCCAGTGAAAATACATTTCATATGTATGTTAGAATGGGATAAACACAGGATATATTATGAATCATACAAAATGGAGCACTTTATCCCTGACTTTGGAAGAGGTTAATACCATTATCAAGAAAATAACCTAAACAATATTAAACATACACTGCTCCTCGATCACCCAGCAGGGTTGAGCTGCTCGCGCTTGCTTCAGTTCTTATCAATTGCTTTGCAGGCAAAGGATCACCTACTGTGTGCTTCTTTTTCCAGGATCACACTGTTACTTTTAACTCCAAGTTCTCTATTCCTCAAGCACCAGCTATTTCTTAATTGTTATCATTCAAACGTACGTCAGATTCCACATGAAGCTCTTTCACTTCTCCTTCCCAACAGTTCTGCAAAGTACCTCTGTTACTGTCACTTCAGAATGTCTTTTTGAATTACTTCAGATTACACTACAATCTTTGCACCATTCTGCTGTCATTGCTACATTTACGTATATTATTATAACATTTTATGTAACTATTCTATTTTTATATTATTATTGCCATGTAAACTGTTTACTTTTTAAGCTTCATGGGGGAATTTCATTCAAACCTGGTGTATAATGAACATAAACTAATTTGAACTTGAAACTTAATCTCACTCAGACCTATCTATCTCATCTCATTAACTTCTCATCTGGCTCTGGTTTATCACAACACTGGACAAGCAGAAATTTTCTCCAGTTACGGAAAAGATGGAAGCTTTTCTTCAGCACCCTGGTTTTCACTGAAGCTGAACTGGACTGTTGTTTTTAATTTTACTTTATTGAGGTACAGCATGGAATGGGCACCACTGGCCCTTTGAGACACAGCGCTCCAGCAACCTCTGACAACCCCAACGTAACCCTCACCTAATCACGGGACCATTTAAAATGACCAATCAACCTTCTAACTGGTATGTCCCTGGATAGTGGGAGGAAACCGTAGCACCCAGGGGAAATCTACGCATTCCACGGGGAGGAAGTACAGAGGACGCCAGAATTGAACTCAGAACTCCGACACCCGAGCTGTAATAGTGTCCCGCTAACTGCTACGCTGCCTTGGTGTTTGTCTGTGTTTATCCTAGGTTGACCTTTTGATTATGTGCTTCATACTCCAGGAGTTCCTATTTTTATTCTCGTACAATCATTTAACCTCACTCTTCCTTGCTGCATCTAATTACCCCTGGACTAGTCATTTTAGCTTCCCGCTTTATTCTGCATAATATTGCACTCATGTAGAGCTCTGCCGTCTAAGATTAAAGGTATTTAGCAAAAGGGAGGAAATACGTACTCAAGTCCTATCTCCCTAAAGATTATTCATAGAGATATAATATGAATTACTGGACACACAGGCTCTCATTGTCCATGAGGACCGATATAGGGTTTCAGCTCCTGTCCCTGCACACCTCAGCTTACTTGAAGTCTTAGTCACTCATTGGACACATAGCTATTGATCAGCTTAGCCTTCTGATTCAAGAAAACTTCGTTTCAATATTCTTTTTTTTTCAAATTCCTCCTTAGTCCTAAAAACCTGCTGCATCTCCACTGACCTCCATTTCTGGCATCTTGCAAATTACCAATAAGCACTCTGTGGCCACTTTAGTACGTATCTCCTGTAACTAATAATGTGGCCACTGAGTGTATGTTCATGGTCTTCTGCTGCTGTAATGGATCCACTGCAAGGTTTGACATGTTGTGTGTTTAGAGATGTTCT
Source organism: Mobula birostris (assembly GCF_030028105.1). Taxonomy (NCBI): domain Eukaryota; kingdom Metazoa; phylum Chordata; class Chondrichthyes; order Myliobatiformes; family Myliobatidae; genus Mobula; species Mobula birostris. The sequence continues at coordinate 121,126,208 of NC_092379.1, read as the reverse complement.
TCCAGCATGTGGTTGCTTGAGTTCCTGTCAGCTTGAATCAGTCTGGTTGTTCTCCTCTGACCTCACTCGTTAACAAGGCGCTTGTGCCCACAGAACTCTCACTCGCTGATGTTTTCTGGTTTTCGCACCATTCTCTGTAAAGTCTAGAGTAGGGGTTCCCAACCTGGGGTCTACAGACTTCTCAGTTAATGGTGCAGCTCCGTGGCACAGAAAAGGTTGGGAACCCCTGCTTCAGAGACTGTTATTCATGAAAATCAGTATCAGCATTGGGTTTAATATCACTGGCATATGTTGTGAAATTTGCTCCCAGGAGATCAGCAGTCTCTGAGATACTCAAACCACCCAGTCTGGCACCGGCAATCATTCTATGGTCATAGTCACTTAGATCACATTTCTTCCCTATTGTGATGTTTGGTCGGAACAACAACAGAACCTTTTGACCATGGCTTTATGCTTTTATGCATTAAGTTGCAGCCACATGATTGGCTGATTAGATATTTGCATTAACGAGCAGGAGTGCAGGTGTACCTAATAAAGTGGCCACTGAGTGTCAGTGATCCAGCGTTGTTAGATTTGTTTCAGGCCCTGTAATTTCCTCTTTAAACCCCTGTTCCTTTATACCTGATCTAGATACACTAATTTTTTGCCGAGTCGTCGGCCTCTGGATTGAGTTGCACTTGTTAAAAGTTTTTGGAGATTGGCTGGCGTTATGAGCGATGCAATTTGAAGTTGTGGTGATGTAGAGAAAGGGTTAAACTTCATGAACGTTTGGATTTTAGTTTTCAATTTTCAAGGTGCATGAAGTGATGGCCTTTATTGATTGGTATGAGTAACACAGCTGAAATTAATTTGAGTTTGTTTTTATAGATAGCATTTAGTTTTATGGGGGCCAGCACTTTATATATCACTTCTACAAGATATTTGTTTTTTAATGATCTTTTTCTCCTGTCTTGCTGTCAAGGATTATGAGGTTGTCCTTATTAATTTGAGAGTTCAAAGACCAAGTAAAATAACCACATGTTTTATCTCTAGCTCATTTTATGCTCAGACAGTTTTCACTAATTAATAACATAAGTCATAGTTCTGTTCTAACTCATTCAATAAGTGCCATGTTGTGAAGAACTTTACGGTGGGAAGTATCTATTCCCTGCACCAGAAACTTGGTTGTAACTCTTCCAGCTCCTGCCCACGTTAGGGACTGATGGATCCCAAACTAAATCTGCCGAACTGTTGAAGCTAGCAAGAACACGTGCATGAAGTTGCTAGGGTCTTACATCACAAGTCAGGTCAACAGTACAGTATTCAAGACTTCATTGCAATTTTAGCTCTGGACAGTATAGTGGATTTCTAGCTAGGTGAAGACACGATTAGGATGAAATGAGGGCCTCAAAACTATCTACTTAACAGGTTTTTTGTTTAAATTTTCACTGTGGACCCAGAAGAAGCAGAAGTTCAAAGAAAGCAGCAGGGATATTAGTTAGTGTTGCAGCACAGCATTACCTGAAATTTATTTTAATTCGGGTTGTTAGATTGTTATCAGGGTTCATACAGTATATGAACATAGGCTGGGCTAAAACGACATTAGGTAGACCATATGACATAGGAGCAGAATTAGGATATTTGGCCCGAGTCTGCTCCGCCGTTCAATCATGGCTGATCCTTTTTTCCCCTCCTCAGCCCCGCTCCCCGGCCTTCTCCCCGTCACCACTGATGCCGTGTCCAATCAAGAACCTACCAGGCTCTGCCTTAAATACACCCAATGACCTGGCCTCCACAGCTGCCTGTGGTAATAAATTCCACAAATTCACCACCCTCTGGATGCAGAAATTTCTCCGCATCTCTGTTTTAAATGGATATCCTTCTACCCTGAGGCTGTGCCCTCTTGTCCCAGACTCCCCCACCATAGAAAACATCCTTTCCACATCTGGCCTGTCTAGATCTTTCAACATTTGAAAGGTTTCAGTGAGATTTCCCTTCATCCTTCTAAATTCTAACGAGTACGGATCCAGAGCCATCAAACATTCCTCGTGTGATAACCCTTTCATTCCTGGAATCATCCTTGTGAACCTCCTCTGGACCCTCTCCAATGCCAGCACATCCTTTCTTAGATGAGGAGCCCAAAAATGTTCACAATACACAAGATGAGGCCTCACCAGTACCTTACAAAGCCTCAGCATCACATCCCTGCTCTTGTATTCTAAATGTCTTGAAACGAATGCTAACATTGCATTTGCCTTCCACACCACCAACTCTGGCCTACAAGTTAACCTTTGGGTTGTTCTGCACAAGGACCTCTAAGTCCCTATGTAGGTAGAGGTAATATTTCTCTAATGATTCATTAGACTGACCCATACTCAGTATCAATTGACTCCAGACTTCATCACATCATGATCCAAACACAGACCAAAGAGCTGAATTCGGGAAATGTATTTGATCATGTATGGTACTGAGATGCCCTGGTAACACAGAAGTCCACGGGCATCAGAGAGAGAATATCACAATGCCATGAGTCATACCTGGAACAAAGCCACTTGTCTCTCCCTGCTGATGTCCCTCCTGACACTTACCCCTGGAAGCAGGACAGGTGCTACACCTGCACCTACAAGTCCTTCTTCACCACCATTCAGGGTCCCAAACAGTCCTTCAAGGTGAGGCAACACTTCACCTGCAAGTCTGTTGGGGTCATCTACTATATCTGGTTATCTTGGTGTGGCCTCCTCCACATTGGTGAGACCCAAGGGAGATTGGGGGACCTCTTTGTCAAGCACCTTTGCTCTGTCTGCCAGAAATATGGAATTTCCCAGTGGCCACCCATTTCCAATTGACATGTTGGTCCATGGCCTCTTCTAATGCCATTATGAAGTTGGAAGAGCAAAACCTCTTATTCCATCTGGGCAGCTTCCAACCTGATAGCATGAACGTCAATTTCTCTAACTTCTAGTAATGTCTGTTTTTTTTTCATTTTCCATTCTGGTTTCCCTCTGACTTCTCTTCTTCTTACCTAGCTACCACCTCCCTCTGTTGGCACTCCTCCTTCCCTTTCTTTCATGGTCCACTGCCATCTCCTATCAGATTCCTTCTTCTTCAGCCCTTTACCTCATCCACCTATCATCTCCCAGCTTCTTACATCGTCCCAACTTCACCACCCACCTATCTTCCACCTCACCTGGTTTCACCAATCACATGCCTACTTGTTCTCCTTCCCCTCCCCCCCAGCCCCCAACTTTTATTCTGGCTTCAGCCATCTGCCTTTCCAGTCCTGTTGAAGGGTTTCAGCTGAAATATTGACTGTTTATTCCACGCCATAGATGCTACCTGACCTGCCGAGTTCCTTCAGAATTTTGTGTGTGTTGCTCAAGATTTTCAGCGGCTGCAGAATCGTGTGTGAAGATGATATTTCCCCATGTTCATGAATACACCACAGAGATAGCTACAGGCACTGTGCCAAGCCCAACCACTGTGAACTTTCTTCTATTGTAAGATCAGCAGTGGGATATTTACTAATGATTGCACAATGCTCAATTCTATCCATAAATCCTTAGCAAACCAGTGGCATAGTGGTTAGCATAATGCTATTACAGTGCCAGTGAAGGGTTCAACACCATTGCTGTCTGTAAGGAGTTTGTACATTCTCCTCATGACTGCATGGGTTTCCCCCGGGTGCTCCGGTTTCCTCCCACATTCCAAAGACATACAGGTTAGGAGGTTACTTGGCCAATTGGTGTAATTGTGCAGTGTGAGTTTGTTGGGCAGAAGGGCCAGTTATTGTGTTTTATCTCTAAATAAAGTCAAGTCAAGTCACTCTTTATTGTCATTTTGACTATAACTGCTGGTACAATACACAGTAAAAACGGACAACGTTTTCAGGACCATGGTGCTATACGAACCAGTTTAATTTTTAACAAAATTAAAAAATAAAAATGAACATGTCTGTGTACGGTTACTCCTAGACAACACCCAGACATGGTCTGTTAATAGGCCATTTCAGAATTGTGCGGTGAGAAGTGCTGGACAGTAACAAGAGAGAGTCTGACCACTGTGGTAGTATCATCACCAAATTCATCATCCTTGAGTCACCTTTGATTGGAAGCATAGCAGGAGCAGCCACATGGCTACAAGAGAAGGTGAAGAGCATGGGTATCCTGTGGTAAGCATCTCACTTCCTGACATTGGGAATTCTTCCCACCATCCACTAGGTACAAGCCAGGATCCTGATGGAATGCAGTGGATTTCGGTTAATTGGGGCACATCGGGACCAATACGTTTTGACACCATTATTCAAAATTTCATGGAAATAGTTAAAAAAGACAAACAACTGTAATCAAATTATATATTTAAATGAAATACAGAACAAATTAGAACACTACCAATACTACTACAGTACTATAAAATAGTGTATTAGTTCATAATGCTTACCGACCATTACAGTGAAACTTTAGCTTTTTGGAGCAGTCGCTTAATTGTGCTAAAATGTACTGGTCCCGATATGTCCCCATTAACTGGAATCCACTGTATTTGTACATTTGTTCAATAAGTGAGCTGGATTATTCTCAAGCCAAGGCCTCATAATAAATAACCACTAGGAGCAGCCATGTTTTTCCACTTTTTTCCAATAATGAATCCCTAAATGAGGAGTGTGTGATAGTCCAGTGGTAAGTCCATGTTGCTTTCCCTTGGCACTGTGATTTGCAATGGTATACATCCTCATCATTGCACGTATACAATGCGTCGTCGTTCAGTCGTTAAGTTGAGTCCGATTATTTGTGACCAAAGGGTCCATAGGGTTTTCATGGCAAGATTGCCAGGCCTTTCGTCCGCGCAGATGCTGCTGCTGCCCAGGTTGGGACCCGGCTGGGTCTGAACTCAGCACCATCTGCCTTGAAGACCAGTGCTGATGTCACTACACCACCAGCCGGCCCAATAGACAATGTAGATTCCATCAAAATGGTCACAGGCAAACACTATGAAAATTCAGGTTTGGTGCTACAAGCCATAAAAAACCTGCCAAGGATATGTCACTCAGCTCCTTCCACAATCCAAAACGAGAATGATCTTGGACCCCATTTCTGTTGCGTGTGTCTAGTACCTTCGCAAATGCACTAAGGTGCAGTATTCATACATCAGCCATATTCAATATGAACACAGCTTGTCAACACCTCTAGATAAATTGCAGGGCTAATATCAACACTACTCCTTGGAAAAATCAATCAGTTTTGATTCTGCAGTTATGACTTTGATATTTTCACCCCTGCAACATTTCTCTGGATTTTGCAAATAGAAAGTTATTTATATTGTAAACGTGAAGCAGAAACTTCCCAATAGACAAGACGCTAAGTGTCACATGTGGATGTCAAGATTACTGGGAGAAAATGATTTGCATTTAAATAGCTTTAGTGTCAATTAAAAGCTTTTGCATTAACTTTGTACAATGTCAGCACACAGTAGCAAATTCTCACACTACCACAAATAGCAATGTGGTAATGACCGTGTTATCCATTTTATTAGTAATGGGATGAAAAACAAATATTGTCCGAATACAAAAATGAATTTTTACCCTACAGAAAGGACAAAACTTTTACTTAATGCCTAATCTTAAAGATAGGAACTTCAGAAAATGCAGCCACCCGAAGGTGTATCGGCCTTGGTGTTTGCACCAACGTGACTAAACAGAAGCATGGATGTCCCCACTCAGAAGCATGTGAGAAACCTCTTGAACCTTAGCTCGTGCATCAAACATAATGAATTTAATATATTATAGTTAGAGATTTAACTATGGCTATGGACACATTTTTTAAAAATACTGAAAACTAACATCAGAATCAGATTCAGAATCTGATTTAATGTCACTGGAATTGGTTGTGAAATCTGTTAACCTTATGTCAGCAGTATAATATAAAACATGATAATATAGAAAAACTAAATTACAGTATGAATATATATGTTAAATAGTTAAATTAAACAAACTGTGCAAGAAATAGAAATAAAAAGTAGTGCGGTAGTGTTCACGGGTTCAATGTCTATTTAGAAACCGATGGCAGAGGGGAAGAAGCTGTTCCTGAATCACTGAGTGTGTGTCTTCAGGCTTTTGTACCTCCTTCCTGATGGTAACAGTGAGAAGAGGGCATGTCCTGGGTGGTGGTTGTCTTAATAATAGTAATAGGCATCCGTTAGTCTCAGTAGACCATGGATTTGCGCCTTGGAAGGTTTCCAGGGCGCAGGCCTGGGCAAGGTTGTATGGAAGACCGGCAGTTGCCCATGCTGCAAGCCTCCCCTCTCCACGCCACCGATGTTGTCCAAGGGAAGGGCACTAGGGCCGATACAGCTTGGCACCGGTGTCGTCACAGAGCAAGGTGTGGTTAAGTGCCTTGCTCAAGGACACAACGCACTGCCTCTGCTGAGGCTCGAACTAGTGACCTTCAGATCACTAGACGAACGCCTTAAACACTTTGCCACGTGCCAACACAAATAATAATAGGCACTGCCTTTTTAAGACATTGCTCCTTGAAGAATTCCTGGATACTATGGAGGGTAGTGCCCATGATGGAGCTGACTAAGTTTGCAACTCTCTGCAGCTACTTCAATTCTGAGCAGTGTTACTCCCCTCTCCATAGGAGATGGTGATGCAACCAGTTAGAAAACTTTCCACGGTACATCTGTAGAAATTTGGGAGTGTTCTCAGTGACATACCAAATCTCCTCAATTTCCTAATGAAATATACCTGCCATCTTGCCTTCTTTATAGCTACATCGATATGTTGCATCCAGGGTAGGCCCTCAGAGATATTGACACACAGCAACTTGAAATTGCTCACTCTCTCCATTTCTGATCCCTCTATGAGGACTGGTGTGTGTTTCTTTGTCTTACCATTTTTGAAGTCCACAATCAGTTCTTCGGTCTTACTGATGTTGCGTGTAATGTTGTCTCGGCCCAAAATATCAACTGTACTTTTTTTCATAGATGCTGCCTGGCCTGCTGAGTTCCTCCAGCATTTTGTGTATGTTGCTTCTCCACAGTAGGTAGATATATTGATAAGTATAGCTCAGACAATACCTGTGTCATCCCTGCTCTGAAATGACAAAAGTCTCTTCATATTATTGATAAATATAGCATCCTTAGGAATGATTTCAGATCTACAATTTCACCAGAATTCTCTGAGGATAGTTCCAAGTTATCCTGTACCTTGTTGAAGCCACCAGGATTACTTAGTTGAATGCAGCTTTCAAAAATTGCTATATTTGTGGCATTTTCTATTAATTATTTTTACTTATGAAGTGGCTTCTCACAAAAAAAGTTAATTCCATATCTCTATTTTATTGAACATATACATTAGAAAACAAAGGAAATGGTTTGTCTTTGTTTTGGAACATCCAAGAATATGGTTGAGCCAAATTGAAACCTAAAATTCAAAATTAGTTATGAATCAGTCAGCTCAACATTGGTTGTCTGATGTTTTATAAGCAAGTAGGAGTGTTTAGTTTGGGTTGTATTCAAATTGGACAGGAGGTCCAATGGCTGGTGGATGGAATCCATGATAGAAAGCAGGTTATTTTGGTGGAATGACATGAAGGTCTTCTGCTCCTTCTTCCTATTGTGAATAGACAGCTGTCTTGCCCCTTATCCCACCTTATTTAATCCTGGAAATGAGGCAGGGGCTTGTTTTAAGATATTTATATCTCACCAAAAATCAATGAATCCATTGTTATGGGATTAAAATTTAAAATAAACCCCAAAATGTTTGATGTTGATTTTGGTGCATATGAAGTGTGGTTTAATGACTTTAGATTAGATTATGAAGACACGCAGTCCTCTTTTATTTTCATTTAGTAATGCATGCATTAAGAAATGATACAATATTTCCTCCGGTGTGATACCACAAAACATAGGACAGACCAAGACTGAAAAAATTAACAAAACCACATAATTATAACATATAATTACAGCAGTGCAGCAATACCATAACTTGATGAAGAAGTCCATGAGCACAGTAAAAACTTCAAAGTCTCTCAAATGTCCCACATCTCACGCAGAGGGGAGAAGGAAGAAAAACTCTCCCTGCCATGCCCGACCACAGTCCGACTCTGAGTCATCCGAAAACTTCGAGCCTCTGATCAGCCCTCCGACACTGAGTACCGAGCGCCATCTCTGTCCGAACGATTCGACCTCAATGTCGGTTGTCAACAGCAGGCAAAGCTGGGGATTTTGAGGCCTTCCCTCCGGAAGATTCCTGACTGTGCAGTAACAACAGCAGCGAACTGGCGTTTCAGAAATTTCTCCAGATGTTTCTCTGTGCTTTCACGTCTGTCTCCATCAAATCAGAATTGTCCACGGCCCCTATTTAACGGATACGATATCATTTTTCACCAGAGGGCTGCGCACACGCGGCACACTGCTCTCTCTCCTCCGGCCTTCAGAAGTATAAATAGTGGAATATTAATAAATATTAACATAGATACCAGAAAGAACAACTGGATCAGGAGTATCACGGTGATGAAGGAAGAAGTTGAAGCAGTATTAAAAGCCCCACCAATGAACAAAGCACCTGGCAATGATATAATTCCAATTGAAATACTGCACCAATCAGATGCAGCTGTGGCAATACTGATGACACTCTGTCAGCTGATCTGGAAACAATGTCATGGCCAAGTGAATGGAGGAAGTCAGTGTATTCACAAGGTGATCCGACAGAACGTGAAAATTATCATGCACTCACCCTCATTCCTCATGCCAACAGGTTTTGCTAAACATCACCCAGAAAAGGCTCCAACCTTATTTAGAACTTCCTGAAGTGCAAGCAGGTTTCAGAAAAGAAAGGGAAATAAGAGACATCGCTGCAGATGTGAGATGGATTCTCAAGAAGACAAAAGAATACCAGAAGGACATCTATATGTGCTTTATTGACTACAGCAAGGCCTTCGACTGTGTTGATTGTGACAAACTATGGATCACATTAAGGCACATGGCTGTACCGGAACATTTGGTCATCCTTATGTGCAATCTTTACATCAATCAAGAAGCAGCAGTTTGAATGGAACAAGGTGAAGCAGAATGGTTCAGCATCTGTAAAGGGGTATGACAAGGCTGTATTCTCTCCCACTGCCTGTTTCATTTGTACACCAAACAAACCTTCAGAGAAGCAGGAGTATATGAGGAGGACCAAAGGGTGAGAATTGGTGGCAGAATCATTAATAACCTTCATTATGCTGAAGACACAACAATACTGGCTGAAAACAAAGAAGACCTGAAGCAACTGCTACCAACATCAAGGAACATAACCTCAAGATGGGTCTGCACCTTAACCTGAAAAGGACTAAGATTACGACTACTGGCTGCACAACCAACTTTAATCTCAATGGAGAAGAAATTGAAGCGGTTGACAGCTTTGACTTACTTGGATCAATGATTAACACCAAAGCAGTAAGCAATCAAGAAATCCAATGAAGAATAAACCTTGGTAGAGCAGCCATGAAGAATTTAGAGAAGATCCTCAGGAACAGGGATCTATCTCTATGTACAAAGATTTGACCTGTGCAGGTGATGGTGTTCTCAAAGACATTGTATGGATGTGGAAGTTGGATGGTGAAGAAGGAGGATAGGAAGCGTATCGGTGCCTTTGAACTGCGGTGCTGAAGAAAAATACTACACATCTTGTGGACCTCTGTCAGAATAAATGAATTAGTCCTCAAAGAAATCAAATCAAGTCTTCCTCTGAAGGCTCAAATGGTAAGTCTCCATCTATTGTACTTTGGGCACATCATGCAAAGAAACAGCACCCTAGAAAAGGATATCATGTTCAACAAGATGGAAGGATGAAGGAAGATAGGAAGACCTCAAATCAGATGGATGGACACAATAGGGACAGCTATGAACGCAGTGTTATCAACAATGAGCCAATTTTGCGAGGATCGAAACTCATTTAGAGCAAATATCCATAAGGTTGCCATGAGTTGACAAAAACTCGATGGCACTTAACAACAACAATTGATAGTGGCCTGCAAATTCCTTTGCCGGATGGTCATTGCAGCAACCTGCTGGCAATCACCTTGGCTGTGGGCCTGCTGCTGTAAGTTCCAACTGTGTCCAAGTTCAAGGCATCAGTATGTTCCTGAAGCCACATTAGAAAGGAATACAGGTGGGGATGGCTGGTGCATGGTGGTAGAGAGAGACCAAACAATCATTGCATTGATTGAGATTTGAGGTCTGGGGCAAGTATAGTGATTAGGTATGGGGCTGGGTTGGGTGTGTCAAGTGTTCCAGTCTAGAAAGTACTCAGATTAGGGGTGGAGAGAAAAAAGAACTAGAGGAGATTAGAGAGGGTTACTATAATGATGTGGTGTTGGCAGACTAACAGATGGGTTAGCATTTGTAAAAGACTGGGTTGATCAAGGGTTTAGAGAGGAGATTATGGGAGGGGGTGGTGTTGGAAGAGATAAAAGATAAATATAGAATTTATTTTAGACAATCCCAGCCGTTGCTCTGTCGTAAAGCATAGCACCTGATACTTGAAAGCCAATATACTCTAATATTCTCTGCAACGCTTGAAAGCAAAACGTAGTGACTCAATGATATGAAAATTACAACACATACTGGAAGGCATCCAGTAAAACTTCAGGATGGGTTTCATTCTGTGGTATATTTATTTTATATTGTGAAATAAGCAATACTTTCCAATTTAATTCTGAGGTGAGAATTTTGAAAATCCATCAAAACAAGCAGTTACACTCTAGAGAATTTTCCAATCAGAATGCAAGAACAAATCCAGCAAAGCAGGTGCCCAATAGTTTTCTTTGAATTGCTCAGACATAAACACCATTGTTTGCTAAATGAGTTTCTGATTATATTTCTCATCATCCTGATATCCACAGTTAGTGATTTTATATTTTTGTAGCTGAATTTTATTAGCTTATATATCCCCAATTTATATTTAGTGCATACTAGACAATCGGGTGACCCGTTGGGGCACCCTTTGAGAGAAGGGTAGTGCAGTCTGATGTGACCAGAACGAACATTATATTTCCCTGAATGCTATTGCTATCGCTTTGCTTTGGAAATTAAAGGACAAAAACTAGTTTATTATAAGAAGAAAGACGCATAGCAAGACAAATATAGCTCCTCCTCGTTTAAGGAAGGACACTTTTGATGACAACATTTCTAGTTGATCTGCCACCCTTCTAATGTTTTCATTTCATTTTCCCTGGCTTAAAGCCATATACAACTGACCATGCTGGAACACTGGTTTCTCCAGATAAATCAACACAGTCTCCATGGTTTGGCCTTGCTCCTTATGTATAGTCAAAGCAAAGCATGACTGTGTCGGGAACTGGCTCCACTGAAGACGGACATCTTCCTCATTTGATAAACTGAGAGTAATTCTTGGGATCATGGCAATGTCATTTTTGAATGCACCAATGTTTATCTTTGCTGCAATGAGATCGTTGTGCAGTTCTTCCACCATCATTCACGTTCCATTGCAAAGCCTTGGTGGATCCAAGTTCCTCACTGAAATGATGGGAGATCCCCTCTTCAATTCCAGTTTATGTGCTGGAAATCCAGAGAGTTTGACCGAATCAAGGAATTCTGTTGGAAAATGAGTGGCATTAGCTCCTTCACTTATGGCATTGAAGGAACAGTATTCTTTCGTGATTCCAGGGAAGCGTCTAATGCATGTGAAGTTCATTTTTCGCATCATTTCATTGAGAGGAACCAAGATAGAGTTCCTTAAGAACAGCTCTGCAAGATTGTCAAATGTCAGGTAGATGAAATTAATACATTCTTCCATAGTTTTTGCTGGCAGAATCATATCTTCAGGTAATTCGATTTGATTGTTTTCATTTTTCTCAATTTTGTCTTCTCCAACATCCAATAAGAACTCAGAATATCATCCTTCTCCCTCACTCAGTCTCATGTTTCTCTTCAATTGAAACTTGATGAAGCTTCTCCAGAAGTAGAATTTTTTTTTATGCATGAATTTTGCACATCAGCATCTTTTCCTCATTTCATAACTGCTAGAAGCTGACGGAAATCACCACAGCAAATGGTTAAAATACCCCCGAAGGCTTCATTCTTCCCTCAAACATCACAAAGAGTCCAGTCCGCGGCTTTGAAACTCTCCCTCCTAATCATGGGGCACTCATCCCAGACAATAAACCTTGCATTTTGGAGTAAATTTGCAGTATTGGTGTTTTATTGCTCTTACAAAGGGCATCTTCATTGACATTGAGGGGTATCTTGAATCTTGAATGTGCTGTCCTACCACCAGGCATCAATGTTGCTGCAATACCGGATGATGCTACAGCAACAGCAGCACCCCCTAACTTTAGCGAGGGTCAAGTTGATAATAAATGTCTTGCCCGTTCGTCCTGGTGCATCAATGAAAATCATTGAAGAGAGATTCCTCTCCAAGCAGTCGCACACATATTCATATACTTCTCTTTGCTCATTATTCAATAGGGGCTCCTTCTGTGAAACAAATTCCTGCTGTTCATCTCTGTTGTATTGCAGTTCCCGCAAAAATTCCAGATTGAGTAATTGTACTGTTTCTTGGTGTTGGCAAGTTATATTCTTCAAGTGTTTTGCCCAAGTTCTCAAGCTTCTCTTGGAGATACAGAAGAGCTTGTTCGTGATGCCTCTCATCGATCGTGATATTAGGATCATCGATAGTTCTCCTCTCCATTGGGAAAGAAACTTCAGACTTTGCATTCTTGAACCAGTTCCATAATTGCTGTGGATTGTTGATTTCAGTGTTTGTTAGCAAGACGACAAACAAATCTCTCATTGCTCTGGGCATTCTTGTTCTCTCTGCCTCTTCCATAGTTTGCTGCCAATAATCATCAACTTGCAACAATCCTGTCTCTCTGCAGACGTCTTTGAATGATGGAAGGATATCACCATCATGTGTTTTCAATGATTTGAAAGATACTGGCCCCTTTATGTGATGAAGAAGAAGTCTCAAATAGCAGAGGTCACCACTTCGTGGAGAAACGGTATACACTCGTCCCAGAACATTTGCTTCCGAAATCCCGGAGTTCTCCTCCACTCTCTTCCCCATTCTCCTTCTTTCCGATCTCTTATTAGTCCAAGTGTAGAATCTGGGAATAGGGTGTTTTGAAGTACTTCATTACAATAAGATTTAAATATATCTTACTGATGGGCTGCATTTTGATCTGTCCCAATCCTGCACATGCTGATGGTGATCAGCAGAATGTGACTGCTCGAAATAGAGGTGCCCTGCCCTTTTGCTGCGGTTGGTGTCGCTGCTGTGTGCATTGTGAGGTGCTGGTGCGTCGTGGTGTCGCGTCGTGGTTTCCATGAAAGGTGGAATCGGCTTGGGTTGTGGAAAGCAGGGCCTGTTGATTGACAAGTGAGCAATTTTATACGAATATATAACCCTGAACTTCGCATGCATTCTATATGTTAGCACACTTTAAGTCGATTTAGTCAAAAAAAGTGTCGCTGTAATGCACCATTTGATCTAATTGGAGATCACAAACAGACAAACAGAGCATGAGAATTTTAGTAGTATTTAGATAGATTAACTCCCGTTTGCACTTCTTTTATTTTCCATTTTGTCTCACTATACCAACCGGCTCTATGCTTAGCTGCACTGCCAAACGAAAGCCATTTTTGACTGGTATTGAACAAGAAGGGAAATTAACCATTTAAAAATCTGTGCACTGTGAATGTGACCTGACTAACTGAAAAGATCATCTGAACGCTTGGATTTGGCGTTAAAGATAAAGATAACTGTATCTGGATGTGGCCTCCTCTACATTGGTGAGACTTGATGTAGGTTGAGGGACCACTTGTCGTGCATCTTAGCTCCGTCCACAAAAAGCAGGACTTTCTGGTGGCCAACCATTTCAGTTCCAATCCCCATTCTCATTCCAACATGTTAGTCAACTTCTTCCTTTTCTGCTGCGATGAGGCCACTCTCATGTTGGAGGAGTTTTTATTCCGTTTTATTCCGTTTAGGTAGCCTTCAACCTGACTGCATGAACATCAATTTCTCCGACTTCTATTAATTTTCTCCTTCCCCCTTCCCTCTTCTTTATTAGCCCTCTTCTTACCTCTTCTCCTCACCTGCCTATCACCTCCCCCTGGTGACCCTCCTCCATTCCTTTCTCCTATGGTCCAATCTCCTGCAGAACCTCTTGTGTTGAAGATAAAGATTATCTTTATTTGTGTCCAGTACATCAAAACATAAACTGAAATGCATTGTTTGTGTCAAATTAAATCGGTGAGGATTGTGCTGGGTAGCCTTCAAATATCAACTCACTTCTGGTGCCTACAAAGCAGATCTAGATTTGAAACAGTACACTTCACTCCACTGATGCTGCCTGATCTGTTGAGTTCCTCCAGCTCCTTTGTGAGCTGCTCCATATTTCCAGTATCTGCAGTTTCTCATGTTTTCTGCTTTAAAATTCATTATTTTCACATTAGGAATGTACAGGTATATAATAGGATTATTCCACACATGTGAGCTCAATAAATTGGCCAAGTATGTAGGGGGTGTGGTTTCAAAGTTTGCAGATAATGCAAAACTTGGAAACGTGAGTAAGAGTTTGGAGGTAGGACAGGTAATTTTCTTTGCAGATACAGTATAGGTTTTTAACGCATTGAACTATAGGGGATTTATATTGGAGAAAGATTGAGGGGAGGCCATATGAATTCATGGATAATTTTTAAAGAATTTGCAGACACCATTATACACTCACTGGCCACTTTATTCGGTGTCTTCTGTACCTAATAAAATGGCCACTAAGTGTATGCTTGTGTATACTTCAAGGTGCAACATGTTGCACTCCTGCACACCTCACTTGTAATGTGTAGTTACTTAAGTTACTGTCATCTTCCTGTCAGCTTGAACCAGTCCCCTACTTCTCCTCTGACCTCTCTCATTAACAAGACATTTTCGCCCACAGAACTGCTTCACACTGGATATTTTTGTCTTGCTTTTTCTTTTTCACACCATTCTCTGTAAACTTGTAAGACTTGAAAATCCCAGGAGGTCAGCAGTTCCTGAGATACTCAAACCACCCTGCCTGGCACGCACAATTATTTCACAGTCAAAGTTGCTTAGATCATATTTCTTCCCGTTTCTGACGTTTGGTTAGAAAGCAACCGAACTTCTTGACCATGTCTGCATGCTTCTATGCATTCAATTGCCACCCCTTGATTGGCTGATTAGATATTTGCATATATGACAGGTGTACAGATGTACTTAATAAAGTCACCACTGAAAATATGTTCAATTTTTGAAAGGAGTGGGGCAAGTTGATAAAACAATCAAATGGGATCTTTAACTTTATAAGCACTGGCACAGAGAACATAGTAAATTGAAAACCTTAAAACCTTTCACATCTTATCTGTGGTATTGTATCTAATTTTGACCATCATGCATCAGGATTAGGGTTAGGTTAGGGAATGGCTCAGAGAACATCAAAGAGAATTTACCAGAGTGTTACAATGGATGAGATTAAATAACCTTGGATCATTCTCCTTCAACCAGAAGGAGTTAAGGGAAAGAATAAGTGGGATGTTCAAAACTGTAAGAGGTTTTGGGCAGCAGAGAGGTGCTGCCTTTGTTGCTGCCTGTCCTGCAGCCTGGGTTCAATCCTGAGTTTGGATGCCGTCTCTGTGGACTTCCTGCGGCTGCGTCAGCTTTCCCCTCACTACATTGGTTTCCTCCTACATCCCCTGAGGGCGAATTATCTCATTGCTCCTAATGTAGGTGTGTGACAGGAGAATTGGATTGGGAGTGGAACAGTTGTTGGGCATATGAGACAGAATGGCTATAGAAAAATGAGTGGTGTAATGGGACTAATCTAAGCACCAGCTGAACCTCAGTGGGCCAAATGGCCTCCCTCTCTGTTGTGAAAGAGCATGAGGATAACTAAAAAAACAATTTAACTGGCAGGTGACCAGACATAACTTGCCAGAAAAACAAGTAAAACAAAAAATTTTAAATTATTCAGTGGGTTATTACAATCTAGAGTCTACTGCCTGAAGGAGTCAAGGAAGTTGATTTGGTAATAACTTCCAACATAGAATAGGTTAAAGAAACACATCCAGATCTGTGCTGACAGAGAGAATTAAGTCGATCATGAAAACTTTTTCAGCAGAATCGAGGCATGGGAGAACAAATGACATCTCCAGGTGCTATGAAGGACAGTGAAAACAACATTAGAACATCTCAGCTTATGTCATATGACCTTAATATGCCCATGCCTTAAATTTTGGAAGTAAGATTTTTTAAAGAACAAAATGATAAATATTGTTATCTGTTTTGAGCAAACTGTTCCCATGAATTAATTTTATATACAACTGTTGCAGGGAAAAAGAAAGGACAATCTTGGTTAATTGAGATTTTTTGTAAAGGGAAAGGGGTATTGTGCTTTAATGGTGGAGTAATAAACTGACTCAGCTCCAGAATTAAAAAGATTGATGTTTGCTTAAAATTTAAAATGCAAAATAAATAACTTTCAATGCAAGCAAAACACACAAAATGCTGGTGAACGCAGCAGGCCAGACAGCATCCATAGAAAGAAGCACAGTCGATGTTTCGGGCCGAGTCCCTTCGTCAGGACTAACTGAAAGAAGAGATAGTGAGAGATTTGAAAGTGGGAGGGGGAGGGGAAGATCCAAAATGATAGGAGAAGACAAGAGGGGGAGGGATGGAGCTAAGAGCTGGAAAGTTGATTTGCAAAAGGGATACAAGGCTGGAGAAGGGAGAGGATCATGGGACAGGAGACCCTAGAGAGAAAGAAAGGGGGAGGGGAGCACCAGAGGAAGATGGAGAGCAGGCAAGGAGTTATTCTGAGAGGGACAGAAAGAGAAAAAAAGGAAAAAATAATGAATAAATAAATAAGAGATGGGGTGTGAAGGGAAGGAGGGGCATTAATGGAAGTTAGAGAAGTCAATGCTCATGCTATCAGGTTGGAGGCTACCCAAACGGAATATAAGGTGTTGTTCCTCCAACCTGAGTGTGGCTTCATCTTGACAGTAGAGGAGACCGTGGATAGACATATCAGAATAGGAATGGGACGTGGAATTAAAATGTGTGGCTACTGGGAGATCCTGCTTTCTCTGGCAGACAGAGCGTAAGTGTTCAGTGAAACGGTCTCCCAGTCTGCGTCAGGTCTCGCCAATACATAGAAGGTTGCACCGGGAGCACCAGATGCAGTATATCACACCAGCCGACTCACAGGTGAAGTGTAAGGGCATGTGTACCACTTGTTCTGCTTCCAAAGATAAGTGCCGGGAGGTAGATCGATGGGAAGGGATGGGGGGAACGAATGGACAAGTCCTCCAACCTGATGGCATGAAAATTGACTTCTCTTACTTCCGTTAATGCCCCTCCTCGCCTTCTTACCCCATCCCTTATTTATTTATTTATTTATTTACTCCTTTTTTTTTCTCTCTGTCCCTCTCACAATAACTCCTTGCCTGCTCTCCATCTTCCTCTGGTGCTCCCCTCCCCCTTTCTTTCTCCCTAGGCCTCCCATCCCACGATCCTCTCCCTTCTCCAGCCTTGCATCCCTTTTGCCAATCAACTTTCTAGCTCTTAGCTTCTACCCTCCCCCTCCTGTCTTCTCCTATCATTTCGGATCTCCCCCTCCTCCTCCCACTTTCAAATCTCTTACTAGCTCTTCTTTCAGTTAGTCCTGACAAAGGGTCTTGGCCCCAAACATCGACTGTGCTTCTTCCTATGGATGCTGCATTCCACCAGCATTTTGTGTGTGTGTTGTGTGTGTGTTGCTTGAATTTCCAGCATCTGCAGATTTCCTCGTGTTTGAACTTTCAACACAAAATAGCCAAGTTTCCCTGTGTATTTTCAGAATCAGTAACATAATTCTGCATCAGCCCTATGTTAGAGTAGTACTCCACAAGCAGAGAACCTTTAGTTACACTTCAGATTTTTAATTTAGTTTTTGCATCATCATTTTAGAATCCATCTTCCTAATTGTCTCTTCATCTTTCTACCATGCATTGTTAACTATATTCAATAATTTGCATTACAGTCACATAACATAGTCATCACCAGTTCGGCCTGCATTTCTTGCCAATGCCTAATTGGTTCTGAATTAAGATATTTGTAGGGCCTATTTCCATAGCACTATAGTCCATCGTATTGCCATGTGTCCAGACCTGCACATGGGCTAGATTTGCTCTCTGATGGGCATTTGCAGAAATACAATGCTTCATAGTAACCATTCTTGATATAATAAACACGAGAAAGTCTGCAGATACTGGAAATCCAAAATGTCAACTGTTTATTCATTTCCATAGATGCTGCCTGACCCACTGAGTTCCTCCATCATTTTGTGGGTGATTCTTGATAGGTTTTTTAAAAATTAGATTAGATTAGATTATGAGGACACACAGTCCTCTTTTATTGTCATTTAGTAATGCATGCATTAAGAAATGATACAATGTTTTTCCAGAATGATATCATGGAAACACATGACAAACCCACTTAAAAATGAACAAAAACCACATAATTATAACGTGTAGTTACAACAGTGCAAAGCAATACCGTAATTTGATAAGAACAGACCATGGCACGGTAAAAATCTCAAAGTCTCTCAAAAGACTTTGTGTCTTTACTTGAATTTAACTTTCCATCTGTCATGATAAAATTTAATGAGTTCTATAAATTTAAGAGTAGAACTGATTTCAATCAATCCAAGGAGAATCTAACCTTATAAATATTCATATAATGAACGTTTCTTTCTTAGGCATGACTAATTAATCTTTTGCTTCATCGTCTCAAATTCAGAGGAAAGATATGAATGTTCAATGAGCATAATCCATTTCTAAGGAAAGAAATTAACAAATTCACAGCTTTAATCTTAGTATTGTTGGATTCCTGCTCATCGGATGGGATGAATTCAAATCTTTTCTTTGTGTGATACAAATATGCTACAGAGTGTAACACACACAAAATGCTGGAGGAACTCAGCAGGTCAGGCAGCATCTATGAAATGAATAAACAATCAACGTTTCGGTTCAAGATCCTTCCTCAGGACTGGAAAGGAAAGGGGAAGACATCAGAGTGAAAAGGTTGGGGGGGGGAGGGAAAGGAGGACAGCTAGAGGGTGAAAGGTGAACCCAGGTGGGTGGGAAAGGTAAAGGGCTGGAGAAAGAAGGAATCTGATAGGAGAGAAGAGTAGACCATCAGAGAAAGAGAAGGAGGAGAGGACTTAGGGGGAACTATAGACAGGTAAGAAGAAGTGAAAGGTCAGAGTGAGAAATAGGGGAGGTGGGGGGGGGAATTTGGAAGGACAAATGGATATTCATACCATCAGGTTGAAGAGTACCCAGATGGAATATAAAGTGCTGCTCCTCCACTGTGAGGATGGTCTCTTCTTGCCACAAGAGGAGGCCATGGACTGACAGATTGGAATGGGAATGGGAATCGGGATTGGCCACTGGGAAGTTCTGCTTTTGGCGAATGGAGCAGAGGCGTTCGATGAAGCGTTCACCCAATTTACGACGGTTCTCGCCAATGTAGAAGAGGCTAAACTAGACACAATAAGTGATGCCATAGATTCGCAGGTGAGCAGTTGCCTCACTTGGAAGGACCGTTTGGGGCCCTGAAGGAAGGTAAATGGGCAGGTGTAGCAATTAGGCTGGTGGACGGGGTAAGTGCTGGGAAGGAGGTTAGTGGGGAGGGATGTAAGGACAAGGAAATTACAGAGACAGTGATCCTTGCAGAAAGTGAAGATGGTGGGGAAAGTGAAGATAGGTTCAGTGGTAAGATCCCATTGGAGATGGTGGAAGTTACAGAGAATGACGTGTTGGGTGTGGGGAATTAAGGGATGGTTGGTAAGGACAAGAGGAACTCTATTACTGTTAAGGCAGTGGGAAGATAGAGAGAGCACAGATGTTCAGGAAAAGAAGCAGATGCAGGTGAGGACAACATTGAATTGACTTTATTTCTTACATCCTTCACATACATGAGGAGTAAAAATCTTTTGCGTTATGCCTCCGACTAAATGTGCAATGTGCAATCATAGTAATTTATAATAATATATAATAAATAGAACAGTCAATGTAACATAGAAATACACTCAAATCAGCGTGAGTTAATTAATCTAATGACCTGGTGGAAGAAGCTGTCCCGGAGCCTGTTAGTCTTAGCTCTTATGCTGTGGTACCGCTTCCCAGATGGTAGCAGCTGGAATAGATTGTGGTTGGGGTGACTTGGGTCCCCAGTGATCCTGCAGGCCCTTCTTACACACCTGTCCTTGTATCATGGGAAGTTCACAACTGCAGATGCGCTGGGCTATCCGCACCACTCTCTGCCGAGTCCTGCGATTGAGGGAGGATCAATAGTGGAGGAAGGAAAACTCTGTTCTTTGAAGGGGAGGACATCGCTGATGTCTTGGAAAGGAAAGCCACATCCTGGGAACAAATGTGGCAGAGGTGAAGGAACTGAGAAAAGGGAGTGACATTTTTACAGGAGATAGGGTGGGAAGAGGGATAGTTAAGATAACTTCGGGAATGGATAGGTTGTTAAAAGCTGTCGGCTGACAATTGAGTGTAACAATGCTTTACAGTTTCATGCCCCAGCTAATAACAAACCTTCTGGGGTCAACAAAGCCTCTTCAGTAGTTGTCATGCTTTACTTGAGGTTGCATGTAGTGGGATTCATACGTAGGCTGGCGATTCATAGTTATCTACAGAAAGAATCCATAAAACTCTCAATCCCCATGTCAACTCTTCAAAAGAACCATCTATTTAATCTCACTTCTTTTTTCCTTTCAACTGATAAATAGACTTACAAACTTATCCTTTGCAAATAAATATTTTATCAATAAAAGCTGCTATTGAATCTGCTTTCAACACCTTTGGAACACTACATGCTAATAGTCTGCAGCTTCGAATACATTTATCCTCGTTTGTCCTGTAGTTATTTGGAAGATGAAGTATTACTATTAGTGGGTGTTAAATTCAAAGAAGTCCAATTTCATTTTGGCAGATATGTATTATATGGTTTAAAAATTTTCACTGACAGGAAAGTTTTGCTTCTGATTTAAGACTCCACATCATTCACTTTCTCCGGAATGTAGATACACTCTGGAATGCAGGTCCATGTTGAAAAATCTTATTCCTTTACTGATGGCAGTTCTAAGTGCTTATCTCCACTCCTTCTTCCAGGCTCCTCAAGCCTGATGCCTGTAGCAGCTGGTGAAGTTGGGGAAAGGCACGTACTTCACCCTAAAGCTGTAAAAATCGGGACTCAGTGAACTCAGCCCAGGCATTGGAACGCAGTGTTAGGACAACTTCCAACAGCCATAGAGCTTCACTCAGGTCTCAGTGCAAACATATCTTGTTTTTTTAATTTCTTAACAGTCATATTTATTTATTTAGAGATACAGTGTGGGACAGGTCCTTCCCACCCAACGAGCTACACCACCCAGCAACCCCCCTATTTAACATTACCCTAATCACAATCAAATTTACAATGACCAAGTAGCCTACTAACCAGCACGTCTTTGGACTGTGGGAAGGAACCGGAGCCCCCGGAGGAAACTGTACAAACTCCTTACAGATGGCGCTGGAATTGAACCCCGAACTCTGGAAAGCCACGAGCTTTAATAGCGTCGCACTAACTGCTACACGACATGGCAGCCCCTTTATTGAGCACATCTCACACAGGAGATGTAACCACAAATCACTACCATTTATTATTTTGGTGCCAGTTCCTATTCATGAAATGAGTTTTATATTTAGATCTTTAAGGGATTAATCTTTCATACAGCATATATTCATTTCAAACAACAATGAACGTTAATGGTCATATCCCGAGTGCTTTGCACTGGAGGCAAACTGACCAATGATATATTCTTCCCACATGTCTTTAATGTACCTCAGTATGGTCAAACACAAAACTTCACCAGTGGGATCACCTCTAGTTCTTTTTACAAGTAACAGATGTTAAATGAAAGCAGGCATTACATCAGAGTGAAGTACCTAAGGAGAAAGCATGTCACTTGTAAAATAACGGTTTGCTGATAGATTTGACTTTATAAGGCTCTGTAGGACAAGTTTCCATGCATCAAATGAAGCAAGGTTTTACATAAGGTAGGTTAATTGTGAAGAACTGGTGTTACAGGATACTAATAAAATGGCCCTTGTTTCTACCACAGGGAATTATGTAACTCAATATCCAATCTGAAACCAAAGCACATAAATGTCTCCATGTTGATTTTTGATTAACTTTTGGGTAAAAAGAAATGAAATGTCTTAATGTTTTCTTCGAGTCAGCTGTTGTGTATTTCACACTGTTCAGGTCATAAAATGTCACTTAAAATTTGAAGCCTTCCCTTGACACCCATTACAGCACACTAAAGGCTAAATGAAACTTTACGTGGTCAGGTCGACAGGAAACCAAATCGGTCCATGAGCTTTCCTCCCATGAGTCTGCTCACATTCAGTTACGAAGTGACAAAAACAAAATCCAGTATCACTTCCTCACTCTGACTGCACAGATGGAACACTTCAATAATTTATACCCTGTGGTCATCCGATAATGTATTTACTATAGTATCCAAATTAAGGAAATTAACATTTCATCTGAAAGTACTTATTGATCATTTTGTGAAAGGTTAAAGCATGCATCCAAATAACCAGTCAGAATTTTATTTCAAATCAGTTTAATATCAAAACTTTAATGAATTTATCTGCCCTCTACATTGTTTAAGCAAAATTGCCCATTTATATCATAAAATGAACAAATTGTGACAAATACAAAAAAGAGACTTTTATAAACACTGAGATTTGTTGTTGGTTTCCTCTAGAACTACAAAGTATGCTCATTTGGAACTTGCATTCTGTTTTACATTGTGGGCAATTTTCTTTTCCAGGCTCAATTGCTCTGATATCGAAAGAGCCCTTGCATGAATCCAGCACATAATCTGCCATGGGTCATTAAGTGACAAACAAAATTGTCAGGCAATATCCATTTTCAGCTTGTCCACATCCATTCCCACTTTATAAGACCATTTTGGGATAGATAATAAGTTCTGGCCCAACTTCATTTTGAAAATTAGTAATAGTATCATTCAATCGTTGCTTTCGTCCCCTCACCTGCATCCACCTGTCACCTACCAGATGTTGCTCCATTCTTCCCTCCACCTTTTTATACTGGCTACCTTCTCTTTGCTTCCAGTCCAACTGAACAGTCTGGGGCAGATATGTCAAATGTCTATTCCCTCCATAAAAGCTCCCTGACCCATTGAGTTCCTCTAGCACAGAGGTTCCCAACCTTTTTTTATACCATTGACCAACACTATTAAGCAAGGGATCCGTGGACCTCAGGTTGGGAACCCTTGTTCTAGCACCTTTGTGTATTGCTCCTTTAAAAATTATGTAGGCTTAAATGAGATGAGCTCATTCTTTAAGCTTCAACAAGTATAGATGTAGTCCATCAATCTCGCCAGATGCGCAATCCACCCAGGAATCACTCTTGTCACCAACACCAGCCTCTAATGCAAGCACAAATTTCCTTGAAAATCATTCAACTTTATGATTGAGGATACTTAATAGGATTTTCCTCTGATTGCTATTCAGTAGGATTGTCTATTGCTAAACTTCCACAACCTAGATTCAATTCCTTGGGCACAGTGGGGATGAGGATCATTGATGGTCTCTGAAATGTGCATGATAGTTTACCAGTGGCATTTCTGTCATGAACAGAGAGATTACTACTGCAGCACCAAAGGAGGCTAGAAAAGATCTAACAAGGTAGAAAAAGACTGAACATTAGATGCGTTGTCCCACTGAATGTGCTGAGCATGGTTAGGGCTTCTGCAGATAAATACTTGAACTAACGCTGAGGATGAAGAAGCCAGAATTACATTTTCCCTTCCACAGAGGTTCTCCAAGACACCAATATCACTTCCTTGAACTCCTTTACAAATATCCTCTGAAAAAAAATTGTGAGAAATCCTCAGGCCTTTGATGTTTTCTGACTTCCTGACAGGGTCACAATGGAGAATTCCTCCTGTGAAGTTTCAAATACATTTCATTTTAAAGGTTCAATTAGTTCTCAGCTCCTACAGCATTGGTAACAATTTCTACACAACCTAAAGCCAATTGCACAGAGAAATATTAATAGAGTGAAGAATATAAAACTTTATAGGATTTATATTCCCTGCTGCTTACACTAAAATTATAAAAAATGCTTTACACTTCTGACCATTGATTTAAGCCATTTAGTCCCTGTAAACTTTCAAGGATTTTATGATCTAACGGGAACTAGCTATGCCTTATTTCATGGGTCATTTGGTTGCAGCATGGGATTATTAATCTTCCTCAACGCCTCCTGAGATACATGGATTATTTCTGCAGAAGCAGATAAAGCTTAGCAATTTAATGAAGTGCTTGAAATATTGAAGTGTTCTGGATGAGTGAATGGTAACTTTGCTTTCTCTAGTTGGGAAGTTAGTATTCTGCCGGTGTCCACTACTTCTCACATTATGGGTTAATGATCTGAATGATGGGATGGTGGGCTTTGTGACCAACTTTGATGATGATACAAAGATAGTATTGAGGAAGTGGACAGTCTGCAGATCAGGAGAATGCACAAAGAAGCTGCAGATGGAATACAGTGTAGGGAATGTATGGTCAAGGACTTTGGTGGAAGGAATAAAGGCATAGACTATTTTCCAAACAGAGAGTGAATTCAGAAATTGGAGGTGCAAAGGGACTTGGGTGTCCTAGTGCAAGATTCCCAAAAAGTTAACTTGCTGTTGAGTCTGCAGTAAGGAAGGCAAATACAATGTTGGCATTCATTTTGAGAGGACTAGAATATAAAAGCAAGGATATAATACTTTTTATAAGGCATTAGCCAGACCACATTTGGAGTATTCTGAGTAGTTTTGTGCCCCATACCTAAAAAAGGATGTGATGGCATTGGAGAATATCCAGCGGAGGTTAACAAGATTGATCCTGGCATTGCATGGGTTAACTAACATATGAGGAGAGCTTGATGGCTCTGGGCCCATACTCTCTGGAGTTTAGAAGAATGATGGGGAATCACACTGAAACCTACCAAATATTGGACAGCCCAGACAGAGTGGACACAAAGAGAATATTTCCTGTAGTGAGGGAGTCTAGGACCAGAGGGCACAGCCTCAGAATGCAAGGACATCCCCTTAGAACAGAGATGAGGAGGAATTTCTTCATCAAGTGGATGATGTATCTGTAGAATTCACGGCCACAGATGGCTAAGTCATTGGATATATTTAGAGTGGAGGCTGATAGGTCCTTGATTAGCAAAGGCATGGTTATGGGGAGAAGGTTGGGAAATGAGGTTGAGGGGGAAAATAAATCTGTCATGATCAAATGGCAGAGCAGACTTGATGGGCCAAATGGCCTACATCTTATAATCTTATTAATGGGTTTTCAATCTTATACTGCTATAACATAATGAAGGAAGAAGACGGGAGAAATTGCTTGGTAAAGACCATTGTCGGAGCGTGCTGTTCTCCAGCATTCTAATGATTCTGGTCATAGAACCAGAGCCTCCCACCTTCATTACTGGGGATGGAAATGTGAATCTGGTGCAGCTGTTACCCTTGCAGGGTAGTTATCATCATGCGTACTTTACTGTTCAGAATAATGATTTTAAATAACATTAAATACTGCCTCATCACTTTGCAGATCAATAAACATGTGGAGTAGCCAACAGAAGACATTCCTAACAAAAGCATCACAAGGGACTTATTCCTAATTCCCTAAGATTACAGTGGGCATATCCCAGCCACTCTGGTAAATAGGGAACACTGACTAGGAAAGTAATGAGCCTCAAAGTGAGTTGGCCAGCAAGCTTCCCATAATGACAAAGGTGCATGAGATAGAAGAGAATCCTTTGAACCCAACAGCTGTGATAACAGATGAAGGCTGAAGCAAAAGAGGGGCTCTCATCTCCTGGGTGTCAAGGTCACAAAGTATCTGCATCTGTGCCAACTCCCCTGCTTCCTTAAACCATGGGCAATTTCTTACTATTGAAATAGCATTGTCCAAACCACTCAAACCCTATGGAGACAGACCAGTGTGACTGAAACAGCCAAATGTTCAGGTGATGTTGAAGTTTGGAATTCAAATAGGTAGCCAGGATTGGAGATCAAATCCTCCACTGAGGATTAAGATGTTATCAACTTCAACTGGTTTGTAAGATAGAGGATAGGGACACTGAAAGGTTAGAAGGTATATTGGAGGATTAGATAGGAGATCAGTAGGGAAGATCAAAGTAAGGTATAGACATCTTGACTAGAGCCTATCTAGCGTTGTTTATGAAGACAAGATAGAGCATTGATTGTGGCTCCAAGGATGACTTGGCCTAATTCCCCATTCAAGTGCTCTTAGGGAAATCACAACAGGTGTACGAGGCATAAACTTTATGGATCGCCACAATAGATATGTGGCCAGCTCTAGATCTTTACAAACTGCCAATAAGCTCCTGTCCAGGAAGAAGACAAATAATTTTATTCACATTATGATTTTCTTCTTGTAATAAAAGCTTGCCCACTGCCTGACATTTCTCCATCCAGATATAGGAAGTCAATTGGTTGCCTGTACTTTGGTAGAAATTTTCCATTATATCCCCCCACCATAGTGTTTTTTTATATAATGTTACATCCAGCAGTCATTACACTATGAGGACAAAAATGACACAGACTGAGGTTCTGTCTCTGCTTCAGTACCCTGCCTCAACCATTGGGCTCAGCTTGGTCTCTTTCATTCTTTGAAATGATAGTTTCAGCACCACCCGTCCTAAAGCTACACTGAATGCAATTCCTGAACTTTGATCAAAATCATTAAGGAAGTGATTTTCCCAATCCATTTTACATAAAATCTTCATAGGAAATTGAGAGAATAATGTTTGCATTCTTAATTTTGTAGTCAAGTCAGTCCCAGTTTGCAGAAGGGAATAGTTAGCTAGGTAATATAATGTATTTCAATTTGAATGAATCTTCTTTTAGACTATTATTTTGAGAAACAGCACGGTAACAAGCCCATCCGGCCCAACAAGCCTGCGCCACCCTATTGCACCCATGTGACCAATTAACATACTAACCCATACTTCTTTGGAATATGAGAGGAAAGCAGAGCACCCAGAGGAAACGCACGCAGTCATGGGTACAAACTTCTTAAAGGCAGTGGGGGGTTTGAACCGTGGTTGTCGTAATAGCATTACGCTAACCACTCTGCTACCATACCACACAAAGAGCAGGGAGTCAAGCAGGAAGCATATATTAAAAAGTTTCCCCATATTAAGATTTATAAGCTGCCTATAAATGTACAGCAGACTATAGTCAAGACATCTGAATGATTGAACAATATGACAATTCTTGCCATGGATGATTATAATAGTTTGGCACCCCCAATGTTTTACACTGAGCTGAGATTTACCCTGTAAGCTGGATTCATATGTCAGCCTATTACTCAAGGGTAAAGATCATTAACTATCAAGTGGCAAATTTTGCCAATATTTTTGAGCTTGTCTCTGAGTGCCCAGGTTGAGAACTGCCATAATACATAGATTTTATTCAGTCTGACAAGCTTAAGGCCCATTTACAAGTCTAACACATTCGATGAACCACACAGCAGGATTTCTGTGGCAGAACTGAAACCAGGGCCCCGCTGCGAAACAGCCGACCATTAGCATATTATTCAGTGTCCAATGACCATCACACACAGATTACAACTCATTCTGACTAAATAAGTAAAAGTGATTTATTCAGCATCCTTTTACCTTGTGAAATGGAGAAATTTCAGCTTGTTAATGCAGCAGCTGTTCTTAGGCTTCATTTGAGAGGAACAGTTTTAAAGCAAATCTCACAGATTGAAAATCCTTAATGATTGGATCTTTCCTCAGTATTAGAACATTTCAGGAAACCCAGCCAGCCCAAACTTTCACTGAACAGAGCCTCTTTGTTCACATTATCAGGCACAATAATTAAATCATATTCTGGATCTTAGCGAACACATAATTAAATTTCTTGTATGTTATTGTGCCGATCAGACTGGAAGGCACGCATTTGTTTTCGGACCAGAGCCATCACTATCTAATATCACTGGATCACTCAGAGTTTAAATTGATAAATAAATTTGTTTTCATACTGGGGCATCTCACGCAATTCTTTATAATTCCCTTTTGAGCACACCGAATTTTTGTGAGTATTACATTTATCAGCAAGGGAAAAGGGAATATTTTGTCTTTTTAAAAGAATGTGAAAATGGTAACAATCCTCAATGAACCAACTCATAACTTCTTAAAGTAGCATCTTCGTAAACCGGAGGTCATAGCTCAATGGCCAATGGCCAAAGCCTGGGAGGCCTGGGAGGCCTGTCCTGGAGTTGAAATGTGGGGTGGCTTAATTTGTTGTTGTTGTTTTGTTGTTTGTTGTGTTTTGTGTTGTTCTGCCGAACATTGTGGGAACACTATGCTGGTGTTGGAATGTGTGGCGTCACTTGTGCACTGCCCCCAGCACATCTTTAGATACGTTGGCTGTTAATGCAAACAATACATTTCACTGCATATTTCGGTGTACATGTGATAGATAAATCTGAATCTGAATCTTAAAATTCTGACAGCCCTTCTTGCTCTTTGAACTGTGCCAACTCAGCAACCCCAGACAACCCCCATTTAACCCTAACCTAACCAATACAATAACCGATTAACCTACCCGGTACAGCTTTAGACTATGGGAGGAAATAAGAGACCTGAGGAAAATACATGCATTCCACAGGGAATGGTACCAGTGTGAAAGTTTACCTCTCTCCTGAATCCAGCTGAGAAAATTTTTGTCTTGATCTACGTGAAATGTTGCAAGTAGAAAGAATGAAATCATCTTGTGATAGAAGGAAAGGATTTAAGTATTATACCATAGAC
Organism: Mobula birostris; assembly: GCF_030028105.1. NCBI lineage: Eukaryota > Metazoa > Chordata > Chondrichthyes > Myliobatiformes > Myliobatidae > Mobula > Mobula birostris. The sequence continues at coordinate 121,097,305 of NC_092379.1, read as the reverse complement.
TTAGTGGTTAATGGAATGCGTAGTGCAATGAACTGAGATTCCTCTCCCCAAAGGTTATGAATAAAAGATATTAGCCAAGGCCAAAATCTGAAATCTAATGGATTGTGTATTGTTTTTAAGTCCAAAACAAGCCTTTTGCCTACATTACCATGTCCAGTTGAGAAAAACTTGAACAAAGATGAGAGAAATATCTTTGGCTTTAAACCATGGAGTATTAGATGAAGAAAATGTTCCTTTGCAAGAATCTCCTATTAAGTAACATCTGACAAAATTCCAAGAAGCAATGAAGATATTCAGGCAAGCTCACACCATATCTCTGATAAGGCTGAATTCGGATTAAACTCCAGATGCGCTGTAATTTCTCACTGGGGCTGCCTCAAAGAAAGTGAATGTCATGGAAAATATTCTTTTTTTCATGGGATCTGTTGTGTTTCTTTGTTTCGTGACTGTCTGCAAGAGGACAAATCTTAAGGTTGTATATAGTATACATACTTTAAAAATAAATGTACTTGGAATTTTGAACTTTGAGAATAGGTTTAGGTCAGGACATCCAGTAATGTACTCCATACATCTTCCTTCCTCCTTTATTAGGGGTTCTTCTAAGTGCAAGCTAGGGGTGGGAATGTTCAGCTATTTCTATTATTTTAATGATGGGACTGAGATGTGACACCCAAGTCATACCAGCTTTTAGCAGAAAGGAAGCTACAACTGGCTAAATCACTGGCACTTTTTCATGAATACACTGGTACCACCAAGCATGCCCCACACCTTGACATTTATCTCGGAACGTGTGTTGTAATGTTATGAAAATGTATAAGTTCGTAAGCTTATACTGTTAAACGTCTGCCAGATATGAAGCCACTCTTTGGGAAGATGTCTAATTGTTGGCTGGATACACTTTCTAGCAATGTTAATATAATCAGCAATAATGATATCTCTTAAAGCCAAATAAAGCAATTTTATTTACTTCACATTTAACACTATCTGACGTGTTGTAACATAACAGCTCTGGGTTCAGTCAATTTATTTTATTCTTTTGCACTTTTGGCATTTATTTCTACATCTGTGTTATTTAATTTTGTTATTATGTAGAGAGAGCCCTGGGGAATATATTGGCATTGATGGCTGTATGAACAATATAAATCCATCAGCCAGCAGGGAGTGTAAGCAAGAGATGACAATAAATTGAATCCACAGTATGGTAAATACCACCTTATTTTTTATCAGACCAAGCCCAAGATTACATGGAAAATAAAGCTGAACATCTTCAAAGCCATTCTAGATTTCACTTGATGTCTGTTTTTAATTGCTTGTCTTTTTGTTAAAAGCATTTAAAAGTGTCTCTTGGAAAAGCTTAAATGTGTATATAAAATTTAAAAGTGGTCTCGTTATTTACTTTCATTCTCCCGTAGAGTACATTACTTATCTCTATGCAGTAACAGGTCTGTGACTGAGAGCATTATGGAATCACAGAATGGTTCAGCATGGAAAGAAGGCATTTGACCATTCAGGTGTGTACTGGTTCAATGTCAGAGTAATCCTTCTCAGCCACTCCCCCATCCCGACTGTCTTCTTTCCTTCTTTTCTTTCAGATGCTCCCTTTTCAGCACTACAATTTAATCTGCTTTCTCTCCTTCTCATGATGGTGCACCCCGGGGTCATAATAATTTGCTGCTTAAAAATCTTTGTCTTCAGACTAATTTTTGTTTTGTTTTGCATCTTCGTTTTGTGTCCCTTACTCCTTGGTCGCTCTGCATATTGGAACAGCTTCTCTCCTTTGCACAGTCCCTCTTATGCATCGTGATGCTAAACAGCTCCATCGGATCCACCACAACCTCCATCTATAAATTTGACGATGACACTCCTGTTGTTGGTAAAATCTCGGATGACGATGAGGAGGTGTGCGGGACTGAGATAGATTTGCTGCTTGAGTGGTGTCACACTCAACATCCGCACAACTAAGGAAATGATTGTGGACTTCAGGAAGGGGATATCCTTGAGGGGTCAGCGGAGGAAGGGTAAGCAGGTCAAGTTCCTGGCCATCAATATCTCATAAGATCTACCCTGGGCCCTACACATTGATGCAATAACAAAGAAGACACAGCAACAGCTTTATTTGATTAGGGGGTTGTGGAGATTTAGGACTCCATCATGGGATTGCAAAAGAATGCAGAGAGTTGTAGATTCAGACAGTTCCATCATGGACACACTGAGGATGCCTTTAAGAATTGTTGCCTCAAGAAGGCGGCATTCATTATTAAAGACCCTCACAATCCTGGACATTCCCCTTTCTCGTTATGCCACTGGGGAGGAGGTACAGGATCCTAAAAATCCACAGTCATTGACTCAGAAGTAGCTTCTTCCCCTTTGCCATCAGATTTCTGAATAGCCCATGAATACTACTTCGTTATTCATTTTTGTTTTCACTATTCCTCTATTTTGTGATTTATAGTAATTTCGACATCTTTGCACTGTACTGCTGCAAAACAACAAAATATGTCAGTGGTTATAAACCTGATTTAGATTCTGGTCCTGAACCTTTTGCAATTTTCCCTGTGCCAAGTAGAACAAACATGGCTTCTTCACTCTGTCTAAATAAATAAAGTTCCTCTTCGCTGGAATCAGTTTGACAATCTGATTTGTGCCCTTTACTTCTTTCCTGAAGTTTGGCACTCAAAGCTTAACACAATAAATCAGTGTTCAAACCAGTGTTTTATGAAGATTTATCATAAATTCCTTGCTTTTGTGCTTTTTGAATCTTTTGAAAGCCCAGAATTCTTTTGTATTTTTAATCATTTTTCTCAACCTCTTCGATTTCATTGAATGAACTTTGCACTTGTACCCCCAGATCTCTCTGTTGAGTTCCTCCTTCGGAATTGCTTCCTCTCATTTATACTCCCTCTTCTTATTCCTATCAAAATGTAACACTTTGCATTTTGTTCTGTTAAAGGTTCTTTTGAACTATTGTAGGTAGTGTGCCAAACTTGATTCCATGTTGTGCAAGACAACGTTGTGAAGAAAAAACAGACTGCATAGAAATCTGGTATACAAGCCTCACTGACATATACGGTATACCCGGTGGCCACTTTGTTAGGTACCTCCTGTAACTAATAAAGTGACTACTGAGTGTATGTTTGTGATCTTCTGCTGCTGTAGCCTATCCACTTCAAGGTTCGAGATGCATTTCTGCACACCACTGCTGAACCACTGTTATCTGAGTTCCTGTCCTCTCTCATTAACAAAGTGCTTTTGCCCACAGCACTACTGCTCAGGGGATTTTCTTGTTTCTCCTGCCATTCCCTGTAAACTTGGAGGCTGTTGTGCGTCAAAATCTCAGGAGAGTAGCAGTTTCTGAGATAGTCAAGCTATCTCGTCTGACACCAACAATCATTCCACGGTCAAAGTTACAGATCACATTTTTTCCCCATTCTGATGTTTGGTCTGAGCAACAACCGGACCTCTTGACCAGGTCTGCATGCTTTTATGCATTCAGTTGCTGCCACATATTTGCTGATTAGATATTTACATCAACGAGCAAGTGTACAGGTGTACCTAATAAAGTGTCTATTGTTTGTAAGTTCCATCATTGAAAAAAATATATAAAACTATGGCTCTATTTTCCTCTATCTTATTATTCAGACAGTGCAAACAATCTTATTATTCAATTCCAGTCTGCGCAAACCGGTTTTTAAGTGTGAAAAATGTGGTATGTGCAATTTGTTATGTCTGTACAACTACATGTCAAAGAAATGTAGGCATGCACTTGGAGGTGATGTTAACACGTATATTCACTCTGCAGAGAGAGCAACAAATCAACGTGCATGGGTAAGTTATCAGTCAATAATTAGTGCTAAGAGAAGTCATTGCACTAAAAGAAATAGATCCATAAATTACATTTCTTCCCCTTTTAGATTAATGTAACATAAAACTGTATATGTAACAAAACATTCAATTTCCATTTAACAAACCATATTCAAATAACCATGCTTTCACAATAACAGTCACTATATAACTTCACTATGCTAAAGATTCAGTCTTTTGGGCAGTGCTCTGTTTCTTTCAGGATAGCGCCTTTGAACCTGCGAAGTGACATCAGGTTTGGTTGGTGTCTTGTCACGGGCCAACAACTTTCTCTGTTGCTGGTGTCACGTTGCTGTTAGTGACGTGATCACCACTGAGAGGAAAGTCTGGTGACTGTAATGTGTCTGTCTTGTTGGATGTAGTCAACTCAGGTGTTTTCTTTGGCTGAGCATACAGTATCTGGTGTCTCCATTATGTGATAATAAATCAAACGCCTGCAATGCTGTTCATGAGCAGAGATCTGAGATCTTGCAATGTATGATCTGTAACCTCCACTATGCATATCAGTGGTCCAGTTCTTGTAGCTATCCTCCCGGGTGTCCACTCGTCTTCTCGATAATCACGCGCTAGAACTTCTTGTCCAACCTCAAAGTTCCTTGCTGATTTACTTGGCAACTGGCTGAATTGTTTATTCTGAACATAGATCTGGTTTCAGGACTGTGTACGATCTCAGACTCCTGCCCATGAACAGCATTGCAGGTGCTTGATTTGTCATTGCAGGAACAGAGTTCCGATACACAAAAAGGAAGTTGTTCTCCTTGCGCTATAGAGAAATGTTCGCCTTCTCCATTGCTTTACTGGACTTCTTGAAGGTTTGGATAAACCTTTCAGCTATCTCATTCATTTCTAGGAGCTGAGGAGCAGACTTGAAGTGTTTAACGCCATTTTTCTCAATGAATAGTCTGAATTCTTCTGACGTATATCGTGGTCTGTTGTCACTCACAATTTAAGCCATTTCTATAAAAGATGGTCCTCAGAGCAGAAACAGTCTTTTCTGATGTGGTTGAATTCATTGCTTTGAATGAGCACACACAGCAATCAGAAACACAGAGTTCATGAATGGCCCAGCAAAGTCAATATGTACTCTTTGCCATTGTGAAGCTAGCCACTCCCACGGGTGTAATGGTGCCTGTGGGGGTGCATTTTGAACTTTGTGGCATCCTGAACAGCTCTTGGTTAAGTCTTCAATCTGTCTATCTATTCCTGGCAACCACACGCAACTCCAGGCGAGATGCTTCTTCATGGACTGTACCCAGATGTCTTTCATGCAGATTTTCTAACACTCTGTTGCGCAGTTTAAAGGGAAGCACAACACGAGATCCACACATCAGCATTCTTTGGCATAGAGACAGTTGGTTCATCTTGCTGAGAACTCCAGAGACAAAGGATTCCCAAGAGTTGGCCATCCTTGCATGGTGATTTCATAGACTTTTGACAATGTTGGGTCATTCCTTGTTTCTCTTTGTATTTCAGAATTTGTTACTGGCAATTGGTCCACCAATGCCATGTGTAACACCTCTGCTGGATAACAGAATGAAAACTTTTCTTCTTCAGTTGCCAACAGCGGAAGATGTGACAAAGGGCCACTCGGTCAATCTGTGCATAGCTGCATTCTGCATTTATCAGTGATCTTGAAGCAAATGCAATCGGATGTTCAGATTCACCTTTCATAGTGGGGTTGAGTCAGGAACGTTCACGCCGTGACCCTGTTAATCCGAAAGGAGACCAATCCTGACATTATGGGCCAGACCAAGTGATCCAGTGGGTGGTAAAAGGATAAATTGGTGGCCCACTGGAAATCATGAAAATCGTTAGTCGCAACGTCGAAGGTTTCAGCCACAGTAAAGCAGAAATCCTGGCAAACTTAAAACCGGACATCTTGTGCATATAAGAAACTCATTGGCTGAACAACCAATCCTATGTGCCAGGAATGCACTTGGCTATTGACACCCCTAGCCAAACTTATGGAAGTGCAATCTTTGTTAAAGATAAATCTATAGTAATGAGCACAGCAAATGTCCAAGCTGGCTCAATGGAACTTCTGAAAGTTGAAACAAAACACGTAAGTATCATATCAAACCCCCTAATGAACCATTCATGTGGCCACCTAACCTAGATCTCCAGGACAAAATGTACCACATTATTGGTGACTTTAATAGCCATAGCACCAACTGGGGATACGAAGATGATGATGCAAATGGAGAAGAAGTTGTATCGTGGGCTCTAAACAACAGCCTTGAGCTACTATACGAGTCAAAGGACACCCCTACCTTCACAAGTGCCAGATGGAGAAAAGGATACAACCCAGACCTTGCCTTCGTTACCTCAGCAAGCTCTAAGCTCTTCACACGAACAGTCCTCCAATATATACCCAAATCCCAACACTGTCCAGTCCAGGTAGAATCCCTTCCAGTTCTGAGACCTGTACCATCAAAGTTCGTACCGAGATTTAACCTGAGAAAAGTGAATTGGACATCTTTCGCAGAATCCCTTGATCAACTTATCGACACCATACCACCAGAACCTGATCATTATGATGAATTTGTCTGACTAATCTGGAAAGTAGCACAGAAGAACATACCTAGAGGCTGCAGAACCAAATATATTCAGGGATTGACTAGTGATATCAAGCAAAGTTATGATGAGTATGTCAACTTATATGATCAAGACCCATTTGGTCAAGACACAATTGAAATGGGAGAGTCAGTTCTGTCCCTACTGAGCCAAGAGAGACAACGGCATTGGCAGGAACTGATAGAAAACACAGACATGACCAAGAATAGTAAGGAGGCATGGGCAGCTATTCAGAAACTCAACTCAGACAACAGACCACCATAGAGAATTGCTGCCGTAACACCCAATCAGGTTGCCCACCAATGAATACTAAATGGTCGACCAAATAACAAGGAACAGAGGCAAAAGAAAAAGCAACATCAGGAGATGGAGTCAGCTCTCTCAACTGGGAATAACAACTTCACACTTCTCACCCCAGAAGAATTAAAGGATGAAGTATCACAGCTAAAATCCAACAAAGCTGCTGGCATAAATGGGATTCTTAATGAATTCCTTAAACATCTTGAACCTAAAACACTCCACTGGCTTCTACTCCTTTTTAACTGTTCCCTAAGATCATTAAAAATACTTAAAAAGTGGAGAAGAGCCAAAGTTGTTGCTCTCCTAAAACCCAATAAAGACCCCAACACTCCTAAAAATTACAGACCGATTTCCTTGCTCTGCACCCTCTATAAACTCTACAAGAGACTCACACTGAAAAGAATATCCCATTTGGTCGAAGATCTTCTAACACCAGGCCAAGCCGGGTTCAGGCCAGGCCGCTCTTGCTGCGGTCAAGTCCTGAACTTAACCCAGTATATTGGGGATGGCTTTGAAATGCGACAAATTAAACGGACAGTATTCATTGACTTAACAGCAGCATACGACATTGTGAATCACAGAGGCCTGCTACTGAAATTACCTAAAATGTTAAAGAACGAAACCATAGTCAAAGTAATAAGAAGCCTTCTAGAAAATTGCAGATTTTATGTAGAAATGAATAGAATTAGAAGTAGGTGACGTCCACAAAAGAATGGCCTACCACAGGGATCAGTCCTGGCACCTCTACTATTTAATGTTTACACAAACGACCAGCCAACCTTTCCTAACACACGCAGGTTTATCTATGCAGAAGACTTATGCATAGCAACACAAGCTAACTCCTTCCAAGAAGTTGAAGTACGACTTATAGCAGTCCTCAAAGCAACGAAGCAGTATTATGAAAAATGGTCTCTGAACACAAATCCATCAAAACCTCAAGTGCGTGCATTCCACCTGAGGAATCAAGAAGCAGCTCGGAAACTCAAGATCTTCTGCTGTGGGAAGGAGCTCGAACACCATTTGACTCCAATTTACCTGGGCGTGACACTGGATAGGATGCTGTCATTACCCACCCACTTCCAAACACTCCGAGGGAAAGTTGGCTCTTGCAATTCTCTCTTGAAAAAATTAGCAGGCACGAAATGGGGAGCTAATGCTCACACACTTAGATCAACTGCCCCAGTACACTGCTATGCACCTGCAGAATACTGTGCACCTGTGTGGGGCAGATCAGCCCACGCGAATAAAATAGACCCGTTGCTTAATGAAGTCTGCCGAATAATCACAGGCACACTGTGCCCCACACCTCACTAACATCACTTACAGACTTGCAGGCATTGCTCCCCCAGAGATCCGAAGATACATTACAACAAAGATTGAAAAAGTTAAACAGAACTCAGATCCACGGCACCCACTACATCATCATGTGCCAGTTTCCAACCACCTAAAATCAAGGAAAAGCTTTTCTACAGTGGAGGAACTACCGCACGGAACATCCCCCCCAAACATGCAGGATTGACCTTTGGTAACAAACTGAAGACAGAACCCCACCAAACAATACAGTGCAAGACCCCACAGAAATGTTGCCAGACGGGGCACTGCTTGACAGACGGAAGTGGTGCACTCTCAACAGAGCGAGAGCGGGAGTTTGTAGGACGGGAGATGATAATGGTGAAGTGGGGTTTAAAGACCAGTGAATCCTGTGGGTGTGGCGAAAGGGTGCAGAACATTGAATATGTTATGCACAACAGGAAGTTAGAAATGTGTGCAATAAAGGAACAGCAGTTATAATGGATGACTTCAATCTACATGTAGATTGGGTGAACCAAATTGGTAAGGGTGCTGAGGAAGAGGATTTCTTGGAATGTATGCGGGATGGTTTTTTGAACCAACATGTCGAGGAACCAACTAGACAGCAGGCTATTCTAGACTGGTTTTGAGCAATGAGGAAGGGTTAATTAGCAATCTTGTCATGAGAGGCCCCTTGGGTAAGAGTGACCATAATATGGTGGAATTCTTCATTAAGATGGAGAGTGACATACTTAGTTCAGAAACAAAGGTTCTGAACTTAAAGAGGGGTAACTTTGAAGGTATGAGACGTGAATTAGCTAAGATAGACTGGCAAATGACACTTAAAGGATTGACGGTGGATATGCAATGGCAAGCATTTAAAGATTGCATGGATGAACTACAACAATTGTTCATCCCAGTTTGGCAAAAGAATAAATCAAGGAAGGTAGTGCACCCGTGGCTGACAAGAGAAATTAGGGATAGTATCAATTCCAAAGAAGAAGCATACAAATTAGCCAGAAAAAGTGGCTCCCCTGAGGACTGGGAGAAATTCAGAGTTCAGCAGAGGAGGACAAAGGGCTTAATTAGGAAGGGGAAAAAAGATTATGAGAGAAAACTGGCAGGGAACATAAAAACTGACTGTAAAAGCTTTTATAGATTAGTAAAAAGGAAAAGACTGGTAAAGACAAATGTAGGTCCCCTACAGACAGAAACAGGTGAATTTATTATGAGGAGCAAGGACATGGCAGACCAATTGAATAATTACTTTGGTTCTGTCTTCACTAAGGAGGACATAAATAATCTTCCAGAAATAGTAGGGGACAGAGGGTCCAGTGAGATGGAGGAACTGAGCGAAATACATGTTAGTAGGGAAGTGGTGTTAGGTAAATTGAAGGGATTAAAGGCAGATAAATCCCCAGGGCCAGATGGTCTGCATCCCAGAGTGCTTAAGGAAGTAGCCCAAGAAATAGTGGATGCATTAGTGATAATTTTTCAAAATTCGTTAGATTCTGGACTAGTTCCTGAGGATTATGTAACCCCACTTTTTAAAAAAGGAGGGAGAGAGAAACCGGGGAATTATAGACCGGTTAGCCTAACGTCAGTGGTGGGGAAACTGCTGGAGTCAGTTATCAAAGATGTGATAACAGCACATTTGGAAAGCGGTGAAATCATTGGACAAAGTCAGCATGGATTTATGAAAGGAAAATCATGTCTGACGAATCTCATAGAATTTTTTGAGGATGTAACTAGTAGAGTGGATAGGGGAGAACCAGTGGATGTGGTATATTTGGATTTTCAAAAGGCTTCTGACAAGGTCCCACACAGGAGATTAGTGTGCAAACTTAAAGCACACGGTATTAGGGGTAAGGTATTGATGTGGATAGAGAATTGGTTAGCAGACAGGAAACAAAGAGTGGGAATAAACGGGACCTTTTCAGAATGGCAGGCGGTGACTAGTGGGGTACCGCAAGGCTCAGTGCTGGGACCCCAGTTGTTTACAATATATATTAATGACTTGGATGAGGGAATTAAATGCAGCATCTCCAAGTTTGCGGATGACACGAAGCTGGGCGGCAGTGTTAGCTGTGAGGAGGATGCTAAGAGGATGCAGGGTGACTTGGATAGTTTGGGTGAGTGGGCAAATTCATTTCAGATGCAATTTAATGTGGATAAATGTGAAGTTATCCACTTTGGTGGCAAAAATAGGAAAACAGATTATTATCTGAATGGTGGCCAATTAGGAAAAGGGGAGGTGCAACAAGACCTGGGTGTCTTTATACACCAGTCTTTGAAAGTGGGCATGCAGGTACAACAGGTGGTGAAAAAGGCGAATGGTATGCTAGCATTTATAGCAAGAGGATTCGAGTACAGGAGCAGGGAGGTACTACTGCAGTTGTACAAGGCCTTGGTAAGACCACACCTGGAGTATTGTGTGCAGTTTTGGTCCCCTAATCTGAGGAAAGACATTCTTGCCATAGAGGGAGTACAAAGAAGGTTCACCAGATTGATTCCTGGGATGGCAGGACTTTCATATGAAGAAAGACTGGATGAACTGGGCTTGTACTCGTTGGAATTTAGAAGATTGAGGGGGGATCTGATTGAAACGTATAAAATCCTAAAGGGATTGGACAGGCTAGATGCAGGAAGATTGTTCCCGATGTTGGGGAAGTCCAGAATGAGGGGTCACAGTTTGGGGTAAGTGGGAAGCCTTTTAGGACCGAGATTAGGAAGAACTTCTTCACACAGAGTGGTGAATCTGTGGAATTCTCTGCCACAGGAAACAGTTGAGGCCAGTTCATTGGCTATATTTAAGAGGGAGTTAGATATGGCCCTTGTGTCTACGGGGATCAGGGGGTATGGAGGGAAGGCTGGTGCAGGGTTCTGAGTTGGATGATCAGCCATGATCATAATAAATGGCGGTGCAGGCTTGAAGGGCCGAATGGCCTACTCCTGCACCTATTTTCTATGTTTCTATGTAAGTGCCCACTCTCACCTGACTTAGCTGACACTGACCTGCTCAGCATCAACCAAACAACACTACAGTGGCTGGCTGTCTGGTGTGACAAGCTATGATGATGACCTTTCATAGTGCGTGACAAATGGGACGGAATGCCGTAAGGGGACGCATTGCACATCATTCTGGTCGGCAGAGATCGGTCATAATGGGTCATCAGTTCATCTGATGGTTATTCGTCTCTTTGCTTCCTTGAAAGCTCTTTCACATCGTTCTGACCATTCCCACCTTGCTCCTGTCTGTAACAGTGTATTCAATGGGTGCAGCATTGTAGCAAAATTTGAGAGAAACCAGTGGGTGTAGTTTTCAAAGCCCAAGTGTGACCTGAGTTGTGACACATTTTCCAGTTTGGGTGCCTGTAGCACTGCTTCAGTCTTCTCTTGTGACATATGTAAGCCCTGCTTGTCAATATATGTACACAATATGCAATTTCATTCTTGAAAAACTCAGATTTATCTCTCTTTGCGCGCAGACCAAATTCTCTCAGTCTGGTAAGCACCTTACCAAGGTTCTGGAGGTGCTCTTCATCATTCTTGCCAATCACAATGACATCATCAAGGTAACATTGTGTTCCTGGGATATGTTGGAACACTTGTTCCATTGCTCTTTGTCAAATTGCTGGAGTTGATGCTATGCCAAAGACGAGACATTTATACTGGAACAGACCCTTGTGAGTGTTAATTGTGAGGAACTTCCTGCTTGACTCCTCAATCTCCATTTGCAGATAGGCTTGTGACAAGTCAATCTTTGAAAACCTCTCCCTGTCTGCCAAAGATGCAAAAATGTCTTCTATTCATGGCAGGGGATACTGCACCGTACACAGCACAGGGCTGAACTCACTTTCAAGTCCCTGCATATGCAAACAGCTCCAGCCCTCCTTTTCTTGATCACTGGGACAATGGGCAGGCCTAATTGTGTCACTCAGCCTTGGAGAGAATTCCAGACACCTCAAAGCTCTAAAGTTCCACACCCACTTTAGGACATAGTTCATAAGGCACTGGATGTACTTTGTTGAATCTTGGTGTTGCTGTTTCAGCTAGTTAAGTTATGGCCTTCATGCCTTTGAGTTTACCATACACCTTCTCATTAGCATTAAGCAGCTGTGATATTCTTTGGTTTGGGCTGCAGTTGCCTGTTGATGACACATTGAGAGCTTTGATTGTGGGCCAGTCTAGTAGCATTTAACTCAACCATTGACATTCAAAAAGTGCCGGCCCTCCACTTTTCAACACGTAAAGCTCCAAATGCTGTGTTTGCCCTCCATACGTCGCATTCACTTTCAGTTTGTCTTTGGGAGACACTTTTTGCCCTTTGTAGGTCTTTAGTATCAGTGAGGTCTTTTCTAATGGTAGCTTAGAAAACAGTCTGTTGTAGTCAGCCTATGAAATTATGGTCAAAGCTGACCCTGTATCCAGCTGAATTTTCAGTTTTGCACCAGACACATCTATTGTGTTCCATAGGATTTTGCGATCTGCTTCAGTAATTCGATACAATTCTAGGCATGACTGCTCACCTTTGTCAGACTCTGTGTTGTCTGATTTAGTTTCACATTCAGTCACTTTATACATTTATTTAGCTTTGTGTTTGAAACATTTTACTCTGTGTGGCTTTTCTCTTTGATTATGCCTTTTATCTGATTTGCACACTTTCTCTATGTGGCCTTCTGCAAACTTTCTGCAGTTTTTTTTCTTTGAACCAACAGTTATTTGCATCATGGAAGGATTTGAAATATTTATAACATTTTTGGCTTTTTGCAACATTTAAGGACATTTTGTGCATTTCACATTCTAAACTCTTTGTCTGTAGTACTCTGTACCCTTTGCTGCAGTCTCCAACAATATTACAATAGTCAGTGCCTGTTCTAAGAGTAGGTCTCTTTCTGTCAGTAGCCTCTTTTGAAAGCTTTGACTATACGTGTCCATGCCACATACAAGCCTGTCATATAATGCATCAGAAAGCTCATCTCTAAATTCACAGTATTGGGAAAGTTTATGCAGTTCTGCATTGTATTCAGAAATGTTTTCATACTTTGACTGGTTCCTTTTGTGAAATCTATTATGAGCAGTTTAGGGCTCAAGTGATTTTGCAAAATGGCAACAATTTCATCAAACGTCTTGCTTGCTGGCTTTTCAGGATTTACTAAGTTGCATAAGGGACTGTACGTTCTAGCACCCATTAAGCTAAGAAGTGTGGAGACTTTCTTTTACTTCATCCATGTTGTTAACATTACAATGCAGTTCAACCCTCTCAGCATATGATTCCCAGTCCTCATTAGCTCTATCAAGTTCATCATGTTGTTTTCACTTTAGCTTTGCTAGTTGTGCATCTCTCACTGTGTACTGAGCACTGTTACTCACATCATTTTCTGTGACCAACTTCTCCCTACAGGTTCACTCTTTCCTCTCACTGTCTCGCTCCCTTCCTCCGAATGCTGTCATCTCGTAACTGTTGGTGAATTTGGTGATATCCACCGACATTCAGGCTTGTACTTGTCACAAATTTGTTGTGTCTGTACAATAAATAAAGGCATGCACTCAGAAACAAAGTTAACAGTCTATTCATTTTGCAGAGAGAGCTATAAATCAATGTGCATATGTAAGCTGTAAGTCAATAATTAATGCTAAGGGAAGTCATTGCGCTGAAAAAAAATAGATCCATACAGCACAATTTATCTGCCATGTTTTCCTGCACAGAACAATTTCTTCAGCCATTATATGCTTGATATAAGAATGCTACCAGATAAATTGATGCTCAAAATATGTGCCTAATGAATATCCATAAATATTACATATAATGCTGGAAATACTGAGCAAGTTAGACAGAATTAATTTATTATTTAGAGATACGGCACAGTAACAGGCTCTTCCAGCATAATTATACCCATGTCACCAATTATCCTACTAACCCATGGAACGTGGAAGGAAAATCGAGTACGTGAGGAAACCCGCATGGTCACGAAGAGAACATACAGATTCCTTTCAGACAGCAACAGGTATTGCACCCAGGCCACAGGCGCTGTCATTGCGTTCTGCTATCCGCTATGATACCGTGCTACCCCGTCTGTGAGATATGAAGTAGAATTAGTGTTTCAAAATGAAGACAGTTCACCAATGTTTGAAAAGTGAATGTCAAATTTCATAGCCTCAAGGTTCAGGGGAGTAGATTTAGAATGGAGATGAGGAGGAACTACTTTTCCCAGAGAGTAAAGAATCTGTGGAATTCTCTGTCCAACGATGCAGTGAGGGCTACCTCAGTAAATATATTTAAGAGAAGGTTGGATAGTTTTTTGCACAGTAGGGGAATTAAGGGTTATGGGGAAAAGGCAGGTAGGTGGAGATGAGTCCATGTCCAGATCAGCCATGATCTTATTGAATGGCAGAGCAGGCTCGACGGGCCAGATGGCCGACTCCTGCTCCTATTTCTTATGTTCTACGTTGCGGAGAGGATGGGGAGCGATCACTAAAACAAACGGAATATCTCTGTTGTGTCTGCTGAGTTCATTCTGATGTCTCAGAACCGTCTGGTAAATTAACTAATGAAGGCATTTAGAGAGACAGAAAGCATAAAGACATGATTAGTCTGTGAAAGCAGGTTAGAGTTGCGGCTCAAATATGAAACCAAAAAGAGGTCATTGGAAATACCCAGCAGATCAGAAAGCATCCATAAAAGGAGAGCATTTACAGACCAAAGCATCATCAGGCAATTTGCTGCCATAGTCAGTGTCTAGAAAGCTCATGCTGCAGATCAGGTACAGGACAATTCTGCCTAACAAGTCTCCAAGTTCTGGAAGGTTGCATCCCGGTTCATGGAGTTAAAAAGTTCTGAAGAAAGCAGGGCTGGCGGGGGTGAGGTGGGGGACAATCTTACATTTCTGCTTTAATATGGGAATGGATCTGGTGTTCTGGAGAATTACAAGTGTTATATCCCTGTTCAATAAAGGATAGAGTGAAATAAACCTGGTAAATGCAATCCAACCAGGTCATCTTTATCCATAGGAAAATCACTCAATTATAAGAACTAAGAATGGGCTAATAAGAGGCAGACAGCCCTGACTTGTAAAGAACATTTGATCAGCATAATCAAGTTTTTTGGTGAAACAATGGACTAACCTGTTGAAGGTGATGCTGTTGATGTTAATGTTGGCTAGAATTTCATTTCCATCTGGTAGCATTGCGCAAACTTTATATTCTGTCCGCACATTGTACAGTATTTGGCCATTAACATTTAATGTTCCTGGTAGCTATTAGATAGAGTGGCACAGACAGACCTTCATAAAAGAGGAGGCCAATTGATACTTTTAAATTTACTTGGATAATGTACTCTTGATGTGTTTGGCAGATGGATGTCCCACAGAGCTGGATTCTTAATGGCAGATTCAATGGTGGGACTACTGAAACTGTTGATTTGACTTTGGCTAGAAGTACCTATCTTCACATTGATTATGATGGAATTGAATAACACCCTCTGAAAGCATTGGCCCTCATAAGGTGGCTGACTGTCGATGTTCAGGCAACATTTCATGATGTTCATACTGTGAAAATTCAACCAACCCTACATCAACACACATACTTGGGCGGGAGGAGAAGATGGCGGTGCGACGCAGCGCACAGTGTCTGTAATCTGTCAAGTAGGGTGCCGTGCACAATCCTGATTTGATGGAGACAGACGTGAGAGCATGGAGGAATATCTGGTGAAACTTCTGAAATGCCTGCTTCGCTGCCGCTGCAACCTTGTGATCCAGAATCTCCAGAGGGGAAGGCCTTGAATCCTTGGCTTTGCTTGTTGCTCGGGGGCCGGGGCGGGGTCGAAGCACTTGGCAGAGGATGGCGCTCGGTGTCGGAGGGCTGGTCGGAGGCTCGAAGTTTTCGGACGGACTCCGAGTCCACTGCGGTCGGGTGCTTCCAATGGTGTGGCATCGGCAAGCTTGCAGCGCTTGGAGGTTCATGGCGGGGAGAGTTTCTCCCTTCTACCGTCTGCGTGAGGTGATGGGGTTATAGGAATTTTGAGACTTTTTTTTACTGTGCCCATGGTCTGCTCGTTATCAAATTTTGTTAATGCTTTGCACTGTTGTAACTATATGTTATAATTATGTGGTTTTGTCAGTTTAAGTCTTGGTTTGTCTTGTATTTCTGTGATATTCTGGAGGAACATTGTATCATTTTTTAATGCATGCATTTCTAAATGACAATAAATGAGGACTGAGTGTCCTCATAATCTAATCTAATCTACTTTATGTAAATGACACCTGGTTTTGGATTTGAAATTGGGTCAGAATGGTGTCCTATCAACTGGAGAATGCCCTCAGCAACTTGCCACTGATGAACATAAAGCAGAATCCAATGAAGAACAATGGTTAATTTTTGTTATGGGCTCACTTTTGCTTCCAAAACTCTTGTGCACCAATGTTTCTTCAAATTCTTCAAGACTCTTAAGTGTTCTTTTTATAGTTCTTTTGCATCTGATGCAAGCAAATTGAATTTACCAGGAAATGGTCACTGTGGACATCTGTGTTAGTAGAATCTATCCCTGCCTGCATTATTTAATGCAGCAGCTATGTATTTGTCAGCTTGACCTTTGTCACACTCTAAACCAACTTGCTAAGCTCAGCCTCTTCTGAAATTTGTTCCTTTGATGCCAGGAAATTAACTCCAGAAAATGAATAGAAGACCATTCCCGTGGACTTTGGGTTATACGTAATCTCTCTGTGATCAATAACAGGTAATTAAAATTTGAATTTTTCTAACATTGCATCATACACCTGAAATGAGCAGGTATTCCTTGCAACAGTGCCTCAGTACTACAATAATGGTGAAAACTGTGCTGCTTCATATCATTAAAATGTAATCTGCTTTCCACCACTGTATTGAGGCAGACATTATCAACATGTACCATCTCCTTTGAACAGAAGTGAAAGGAAACCAGGGGTAGCCAATCCCCTGAAGTCAGTGGAAATGGGTAGAAAGACTCATCGTAAGGTAGTCATTGAGTCATACAGTAGTACAACATGGAATTAGGTTCTTTGACACAATTTGTCCATGCTGACAAAAGTGCCCACCTAACTTAGGCAACCCACACAAAATTCTGGGGGAACTCAGTAGGCCAGGCAGCATCTATGGAAAAGAATCTAAGCAATGTTTCGGGCCGAGACCTTTCATTAGGACTGGAAAAAAAGATGGGGAGTCAGAGTCATAAATTGGGGGGGGAGGGGGGAATAACCACACGGTGATAGGTGAAACTAGGGAGGGGTGAAGAAAAGAACTAGGAAGTAGATTGGTGAAAGAGCTACAGGGCTGGAGAAGGGGGAATCTGATAGGAGAAGATAGAAGGCCATGGAAGAAAGAAGAGGGGGAGGAACACCAGTGGGAGAGAGGCTGGTAAGGAGATAAGGTGAGGGGGTAATGATGAAGGGAGGTGGGGTGCATTACCAGAAGTTTGAGAAATCGATGTTCATGTCCTCAGGTTGGAGGCTACCCAGATAGAATATAAGGTATTGCTCCTCCAACCTGAGTGTGGCCCCATTGCGACAGTAGACGAGGCCATGGACTGATTTGTTGGAATGAGAATGGGAAGTGGAATTAAAATGGGTGGCCACTGGGAGATTCCTCTTTTTCTGGTAGACGGAGTGCAGCTGCTCGGTGAAGCAGTCTCCCAAACTGCATTAGGTCTCACCGATATACAGGAGGCCACACCGGGAGCACTGGACACAGTAGGTGACCCCTACAGATTCACAGGTGAAGTGTAACCTCACCTGGAAGGACTGTTTGAGGCCCTGACTGGTAGTGAGTGAGGAGGTGTAGGGGTAGGTGTAGCACTTGTTCTGCTTGCAAGGATAACTGTCAGGAGTGAGATCAGAGGGGAGGGACGAATGGACAAGGGAATAGCGTAGGGAGCGATCCCTGCAGAAAGCAGAAGCTGGGGGGGGAGGGAAAGATGTGCTTGGTGGTGGAATCCTGCTAGAGATAGCGGAGTTACAGAGAATTATATATACAGTATTGCCTTTTAGACAATTACGGAAAGACATTGGGAGAACAGTGAAAATCTTCTGTCTAGCTCATCTGAGGCTGGTTGGAATAAGCCCCCGCCCCCAGCAGAAATCAAGAAAGTAGTATGGGTGACAGGAGTGGGCAGGGGAGCAGGTTGGGAGGAAATGGGAAGGAAGAAGCAGACTCAACAGAACAATTGTAGGCTGTATCTCGGCTAATGATGAGTTTGAGTACAGAGAGGAAATTAAGAACCTGGTGTCATGGTGCAAAGACAATAACCTATCCCTCAACATCAGCAAGACTTCAGAAGGAGTAGTGGACCACTCGACCCCACTTACATCGGTGGTGCGCAAGTGGAACAGGTCAAAAGCTTTAAGTTCCTCGGGGTCAATATCACAAATGACCTGACTTGGTCCAACCAAGCAGAGTTCACTACCAAGAAGACCCACCATAGCCTTTACTTCCTGAGAAAACTAAAGAAATTTGGCCTGTCCTCTAAAACCCTCACTAATTTTTATAGATGCACCGTAGAAAGCATTCTTCTAGGGTGCATCACAACCTGGGATGGAAATTGTCCTGTCCAAGGCCGAAAGAAGCTGCAGAAGATCGTGAACACAGCGCAGCACATCACACAAACCAATCTTCCGTCTGTGGACTCACTTTACACCGCATGCTGTCGGAGCAGTGCTGCCAGGATAATCAAGGACATAGCCCACCCAGCCAACAGACTTTTCATCCCTCTTCCCTCCAGGAGAAGGTTCAGAAGCTTGAAGACTTGTACGGCCAGATTTGGGAACAGCTTCTTTCCAACTGTGATAAGACTGCTGAACGGATCCTGACCCGGATCTGGGCCGTACCCTCCAAATGTACAGACCTGCCTCTCGGTTTTTTTATTTCGCATTACCTTACTTTCCATTTTTCTATTTTGTATTTATGATTTATAATTTACATTTTTATTATTTACTAATTTTTAATATTTTTAATATTTAATATTTGTAATCCAGGGAGTGGGAAGTGCAGAATCAAATATCGCTGTGATGATTGTATGTTCTAGTACCAATTGTTTGGCGACAATAAAGTATGAAGTATAAGTATAATGGCCTATTTCTATATCTGATGGTTTTATGGTATTATAAAGAATCAGAGAAAGGAAAGGAGTGGTTGAAGAAAGTTTAAAGAAGGGAGAATGGGAATGAGGGAAGGAGCAAAGGAGAGATGGAAAGAAGAAAATGAATGATGGAAGGAATGAAAAGAGAAGGCAAGGAAGGGAAGAAGGACTAAGAGTGGGGAAGCAGGGAAGGAGGAAAGAAGTAAAGGGGAGGGAAGAGGAAAGGAAGCCCCGTGAAAAAAGGATGACCATGTCAATGGGATTACATTATAGACCAACCAACAGTCTGCAGGATTTAGAGGAGCAACTTTGTAGAGAGATCACAGACTGCTGCAAGAAACATAAGGTTGTAATAGTTGGTGATATTAATTTTCCACATATTGACTGGGAATCCCACACTGTAAAAGGGCTGGATAGGAAAGAGTCTGTCAAATGTGTTCAGGAAAGTTTCATTAATCAGTACATAGAAGTCCCAATCAGAGAGAGTGATACTAGATTCCCTATTAGGGAATGGGACAGGGCAGATGACAAACATTTGTGTAGGGGATCACTTTGCATCTCGTGATCATAATGCCATTAGTTTCCAAGTAATTATGGAAAAGGCTAGGTCTGGACCTTGAGTTGAGATTCTAAATTGGAGAAAGGCCAATTTTGACGGTATCAGAAAGGATCTGGCAAGTGTAGGTTAGATTAGGGAATTTTCTGGCAAAGGTATACTTGGTAAGTGGGAGGCCTTCAAAAGTGAGATTTTGAGTGTACAGAGATTGTATGTTCTTCTCAGAATAAAAGCCAAGGGTAACAGATTTTAGGAAACCTTGGTTTCTGAAAGATATTCAGGCCTTGGTTAAGAAAATGAAGGAGGTGCATAGCAGGTATAGGCAGGTAGGAACAAAATGAGGTACAGTACTTGAGGGGCATAAGAAATGCAAGAGAATACTTAAGAAGGAGATTGGGAAGGCCAGAAGAAGGCACGAGGTTGCTCTAGCAGCCAAGATGAAGGAGAATTCTAAGGGCTTCTATTGATATATTAAGAGCAAAAGGATAACAAGGGACAAAATTAGTCTTCTGGAAGATCACAATGGTAATCTATGCATGACTCTTTGCATTTGGGTCATAAAGAAAGTTTTGGAACATTGGCCATAAATCAAAGTATTGAGTACAGGTGTTGGGGTGTTGCATTGAAATCTTATAAGACTTTGGTGAGGCCTAATTTGGAGTATCGTGTGCAGGTTTAGTTACCTACCTACAGGAAAGATGTAAATAAGATTGAAAGAGTACAGAGAAAATTTACGAGGATGTTGCCAGGACATGAGGACCTGAGTTATATGGAAAAGTTGAATAGGTTAGGTCTTTGTTCCCTGGAACATAAAAGAATGAGGGGAGATTTAACAGAGGTGTAGAAAATTTTCCACTGAGGTTAGGTGAGAATACAAATAGGTGTCATAGGTTAAGGGTGAAAGGTGAAATGTTTAAGGGGAACATGAGGGGGAACTTCTTCACTCAGAGGGTTGTGAGAGTGTGGAACGAGCTGCCAAATCAAGTGGTAGATACAGGTTCAATTTCAACACTTAAGAGAAATGTGGATAGGTACATGGATCAGAGGGGTATAGCGGGCTATGGTCAGGGTGAAGGTTGATGGGAATAGGTAGATTAATGGTTCGTCACAGACTAGATGGGCTGAAGGGCCTGTTTTTGTGTTATATTCTATAACTATGAAGCAGTGAGAGGGAAAATGATGAAAGGAAAGAAGAAAGGGAAAACATGGGAAAACAGAAGGGAGGAAAAGTAAGGCAATGTGGTGGGGCTGACACAGAGAAATGAGAGAAAGAATAAAAGGTTGAAAGTTAGATGTGTAAATAGATGTATGAATACTTTGTCTGTCTATTCCATCTGGGTGAGTGGAAGAGGTGAGGGGAAGCAGGGTTTCAATTCAATATCTTACCTTAAAGGTATCACCTCCAACAATGCAGCCAAGATTCAGCCTAAAGTTTTGTCCTTAAGCTTTAGGTGAAGCTTCTGACCCTGAAGCAGAGTGACTATAAGAAAACACAAATCCTCATTGAAATGCTTAATTTGTTCTAAAAGATAATTATGTTTGAATATACTTTTGATGGCTCTTGGGAATGAATATGATGTATCTTGATAAAGGCAAAATACCCCTTAGTCTGTGGCTTTTCAAAGTTAGGAGGGGTTTGGATGGTTCATGCCCCAGGAGAATGGTATAGCCAGAAATGAAAGCAAATTTCTACAGCTGCTGCAGATGAAAAATCATTTTTGGGACCTTAGTTGCCCATTCTAAATTGGCTAATTTAAATTTGGACAGCAATGAAATACCAACTCCAATGGATAGGCCATGCCATCCAGATGCCTAACTTCAGGTTGACAACATCTCCCCCACAATCACCATCAGCACAGGTGCACCACAAGACTGTGTGCTCTACTCACTTTACACTTATGACTGTGTGGCTAAGCACAGCTCCAATGGCATATTCATGTTTCCTGATGGCACCACGGTTGGTGACCGAATAAAAGGGAGTGATGAATCAGCATATTGGAGGGAGATTAAAAATCTGGCTGAGTGGTGCCACAACATCAACCTCTTACTCAATACTTTATACTTTATTGTCGCCAAACAATTGATACTAGAGCGTACAATCATCACAGCGATATTTGATTCTGCTCTTCGTGCTCCCTGGAGTACAAATCGATAGTAAATATTAAAAATTTAAATTATAAGTCATAAATAGAAAATAGAAAAGGGAAAGTAAGGTAGTGCAAAAAAACCGAGAGGCAGGTCCGGATATTTGGAGGGTACGGCCCAGATCCAGGTCAGGATCCGTTCAGCAGTCTTATCACAGTTGGAAAGAAGCTGTTCCCAAATCTGGCTGTATGAGTCTTCAAGCTCCTGAGCCTTCTCCCGGAGGGAAGAGGGATGAAAAGTGTGTTGGCTGGTTGGGTCGTGTCCTTGATTATCCTGGCAGCACTGCTCCGACAGCGTGCGGTGTAAAGTGAGTCCACGGACGGAAGATTGGTTTGTGTGATGTGCTGCGCCGTGTTCACGATCTTCTGCAGCTTCTTCCGGTCTTGGACAGGACAACTTCCATACCAGGTTGTGATGCACCCTAGAAGAATGCTTTCTACTGTGCATCTATAAAAATTAGTTAGGGTTTCAGGGACAGGCCAAATTTCCTTAGCTTCCTCAGGAAGTAAAGGCGCTGGTGGGCCTTCTTGGCAGTGGACTCTGCTTGGTTGGACCAAGTCAGGTCATTTGTGATATTGACACCGAGGAACTTAAATCTTTTGACCTGTTCCACTTGCGCACCACCGATGTAAATTGGGTCACGCGGTTCGCTACTGCTTCTGAAGTCAACGACCAATTCCTTCATCTTGCTAACATTGAGGGATAGGTTATAGTCTTTGCACCATGCCACCAGGTTCTTAATTTCCTCTCTGTACTCAAACCCATCATTACCTGAGATACGGCCTACAATGTCAGCAAGGTCAAGGAGCTGATTATTTACTTCAGGAGGAGGAAACCAGAAGTTTATGAGCCAGTCTTCACTGGAGGATCTGAGGTGGAGAGGTGCTCAGCAACTTTAAGTTTATCGTTTCAGAGGACCTGTCCTAGACCCAGCAGGTACAGGAAGTGCAATTATGAAGAAAGCACAGCAGTGCTCTTCTTCCTTAAGGGTTTGTGAAGATTTGCCATGACATCTAAAACTTCAACAAATTTCTATACATGTGTGGTGGAATGCAAATTGACTGGCTGCTTCATGGCCTGTAATGGAAACACCAATGCCCTTGAACAGAAAATCCTACAAAAGTAGCAGATTCCACCCAGTCCATTGTGGACAAAGCCCTCCCCACCATTGAGCACATCTACATGGAGTGTTGTCACAGGAAAGCAGCATCCATCATCAGGGACCCCCCACCACTCAGGTCATGCTCTCTTCTCACTGATACCTCCAGGAAGAAGTTATAGGAGCCTTAGGACTCATACCACCAGGATCAGGAACAGTTATTACCCCTCAGCCATGAGGCTCCTGCATCAATGGGGATAACTTCACTCAACTTCACTTGTGGCATCATTGAAATGTTCCCACAATCTATAGTCTCATTTTCAAGGATTCTTTATATCATAGTCTCAATATTTGTTGCTTATTTATTATTATTATTATTTCTTTATTTTTGTATTTGCACAGTTTGTTGTCTTTTGCACACTGGTTGAATGCCAAAGTTGGCGAGGTCTTTCATTATTTCATTATGGTTATTGCTCTATTATGGATTTATTGAGCATGCCCACAAAAATGACTCTTAGGATTGTACATAGTGACATATATGTACTTCGATAATAAATTTACTTTGAACTTTGGACATTAACTCCCGTCTCTACAAACAGATACTTTGCTCCCAGTTGAAGGAAGATCAGCGAACTCATGGTGGGCAAAGGAAACACTTGGAACATAACACCAAAGTCAGCCTGGAGAAAATCAGCATGACATCTAAAAACTGGGAAGACATTGCACTCAATAGATACACCTGGAGGAAATCTGTTCTAGAGGTATCCGTACTACCTGAAAATGATCTCTGCTGTGCTTCAGAACAGCGGCAGCTGCGAAAGGAGCAACTTAAAAACTAAAAGACCCAACCACTAACGACAGCCAGCACTTATCCTTACCCACACTGCATCAGAATATGTTGATCCTGGATCAGCCTCTACTCAGCTATCTGAGTACCCACCAATAGACTATCCCTTAGGAGAACATCATATTGGATTCGAGTGATCATACTAGAAATACGGCTATTACAATTGCCATTGGTATCTCTGGGCACAGAAGCAAAAAGTCATACTGTATTGTGACCCTTGCTAAAACCTGTAGGGATTTAGACAGTTTGGAGATTATCAGTTAAAACACCTATGTTGAAAAACTCCACCCATTCTGCTTGTCCAACAGTGCATGTGAACAATTGGCACCAGGTTGAGACATGAAAGAGCTGTGTTTTGCCTAAATATTTCTTCTCCACTATGAAGGATCAAATCCAGGAGGAAAAGGAATAAACAAGTGGAAGGATCTAGAGAGAACTCTGCCACTGCTTTGAAGTCTGCAACCAAATAATGAAGGTGTTGGTTAAATGATGGGATGCGACCTGAATTCTCAGCTATTTTCAAACAATAATCTGCACTTCTCATTAGAAGTGACTGGTATGGGAAGTATTCTTAATGGACGGGGTAGGGCAGTCTTCAGTACTGGAAAATTCTTTTTTTAATCATATTGAAACAGACAAAAGCCAATTTTGTCACTTACCACCACCGTTAGCTCAATTTTGAATTCTACCTCACAATTTCGCTGAAGTAAATGCAGTCCAGATTGAAAGTGCTTCACAAGTCAATCATTTGCCAAATCTGAAAGATGAGCTAATAGTATGAGCCCCCTCCAAAAAAAATTACCTTCTAAAAGATCAGTGATGTGACACATTAACTTTGTTTCTCTTTCTAAAGAAGTTGTCTGAGCTACTGGGTATTACAATGATTTATTGCTTTATTGCAGATTATTAGCCATATTTTAATTTTGCATGGCCCTGTATGGATAGTACTTTTATGAATTGGCATGTTCTCATCAGCATTCCTGACTCCAGAGATGTACATAATATTAACTATGCTAATTAATAAATTATACTTGGCAATCCTACCCAAATTCCATTTACCCTGCTCCATCTGTCTGTAAATTTGAGACTAATAAATAATGCCAGTCCTGATGAAGGGTCTTGGCCTGAAATGCCAACTGTTCATTGATTTCCATAGATGCTGCCTGACCAACTGAGCTCCGCCAGCATTGTGTGTGTGTTGCTGTTTTTTGGTGTTCTTCCCTTCAAAATAAAATAGTTTTATGCTTATATTTATATTTTTTTCTTATATTTTATACTTATATTTTTTTCTTATATTTTATACTTATATTTTTTTCTTAGGCATCCGTTAGTCTTGCGAGACCATGGATCTGCGCCTGGAAAGTCTTCACTCTCCAGGGCGCAGGCCTGGGCAAGGTTGTATGGAAGACGAGCAGTTGCCCATGCTGCAAGTCTCCCCTCTCCATGACACCAATGTTGTCTGAGGGAAGGGCATTAGGATCCATACAGCTTGGCACCAGTGTCGTCACAGAGCAATGTGTGATTAAGTGCCTTGCTCAAGGACACAACACGTTGCCTCGGCTGGGGCTCGAACTCACGACCTTCAGGTCACCAGTCCAATGCCTTAACCACTTGGCCACATGCCCACATTTTTTCTTATCATATGCACAAACTGTTGGAGATGTGTCTCTCATAGATCCTTAGATAATGCACTTCAGATTCCGATCATTCTTCTGATGAAAAACACTTTTCCTCAGATCTTCTCTAAACCTTCAATCTCTTGCATTAAACACATTCCCTCAGGATTTATGCATCGTTGTTGTTGGTAGTAGTTTCCTTTCCTACTAGCCACCCAATATGTGTTACTTGTAATCTTGCAGACATCTATCTGTTACCCTACCTCCCACCCTACAGCCTCCTCTCTTCAAGGAAAACAAAGCTAACCTATCCAGTATGTCCTAACTGAAATGTGCCACCAGGTCTGAATCTCCTCTGCATCTTCTCCAGTGCGATTACATCCTTCCAATAGTCCGGCAACAGGAACTGTACACTGTAAGCCATCTGCAGCCTTAACCAATGTGTAATATAGTAAATTGAGCTAAATCCTCCTTGTGCTTATATTCTATACCCTGACGAGTGATGGTAAGTATACAATGTGCCTTCTTCACCAACTTACCGACCTATTGCTGCCAATTTCAGAAATCATAGAACATAGAACTTCATTGCACAGTACAGGTCCTTCGGTCAATGGTATTGTACTGACCTTTTAACCTACTCCAAGATTAATCTCACCCTTCCCTCCCACATAGCCCTCCATTTTCCTTTCATCTATGTGTCGGTCTAAGTCTCTTAAATATCCTAAATTCACCTGCTCCTATCACCTTCCCTGGCAGTATATTCCACGCACCCACCACTTACTGTAAAAGAAACACCTCTGACATCTTCCCTATACTTATTAGGGTAGCTTAATCACCTTAAAATTATATCCTCTCTCAATAGCCATTTCCCCCCTGGTCTAAAGGTGCTGGATGCCCACTCTGATCATATCCTTGGAAATGAATCCTTGAACTTAAACACTGAAGTCTCCAAGTTCCCTAGTGCAGGTCCTCCCTAGCTTACAAATACCCAACTTATTTACAGTCCATACAAGTGAATGAGCATTTGGGAGACTGGCAGATGGATTTGCCCACTGCTGCAGAGTTCCAGATATGCTCTGCTATGTAGAAAATGGGCTCAGGGCCACATTTCTGACTTGAAAATTGCTTGTGATATTAATCCTCCCATCTACTTATTTAAGCATTGTTCTACTTATTTAACCAATTGATCAATAACATCCTGTAGCCTAAACTAATTCCCTCACTTATTTTCACGTCATCTAAGAACTTACTACTGTATATTTTTTGCATTCACATCCAAATTTAAAACAACTGCTGGCCTCAACTTTTGCCTCCACAAATTCAATTTTGGATCCAATTTACTAACTTGCCCTGAATCCTGTTTTGAAGCAGACCCTTGTCAAAGGCTATTGGAAATCTCTGTAGACTATATCAATTGTTACCTCTTCGGAAAATTCAATCAAATTAGTCTCAGGATCTCCTTCTTGCAAAGCCATGCTGATTATATTTGTTTAATTCCTGCCTTCCAAGTGAAGATTAAAATTATCCTTCAGATTCTTTTCAATGATGTCACTCAAGGATATTAGGGTTACAGGCTTGCTATTATACGACTTATTCTTTGCTGTCTTTGTTGAATATAGTTACCACATTTGATGTTCTCCTGTCAGCTAGCAGCTGAATTGTAGCCAAGGAATATTTAAAATTCAATATCAGATCCACAGCAATCTCCGCTCATTGTCTCCCCTGGCAGTTTCAGATCCCAGGCCCTGGGAACTTCTCCACTTTTATGCCTAGTACAACATCAAATGCCTTCCTCTTTTATTACAATGATTAAAAAAAATCTAGGTGCTGGGAATTAATTAGTTTGCTGAGAGAAGCAGTATGGACCAGGTCCTTCAGGACCAATGAGCCTCAGTGCCCAGCAACCCACCTATTTTAACACTGGCCTAATCCCAGGACAATTTTCAATGGCCAATTAACCTACTAACCAGCACGTCTTTGAACTGTGGGAGGAAAGGAGAGCACCGGGATAAAGCACATGCAGTTCATAAGGAGAACTCCTCACAGACGGCACTGGAACTGAACTCCGTTCCGATGCTCTGAGCTGTAATAGTGTTGCACTAACCACTATATTACCGAATCTGAAATAAAAATAGAAAAATTCTGGAAATACGCATCAGGATTGGCAGCATCTGCAGAAAGAAAAATGGATTTCACATTTCAAGTCAAAGACGCTTCAATCAGTCCTTTTAATTGTGACTATTTTTGGGAATTTCATTGCCCCCTCCCTGAATTCTCCGACTGCAATGTGCTATTTGCATACATATATATGCTAGTCTTGCTGTTGGAACACAACAACTTTCAATACAACATGTAGCCATGCAAGTTTTACTTTTATTATATCACAGACCTTTTAGTTTCTATCTCATTGCCTTGAGTTACTCCGGTAGTTTTGGGAATTCATGAAACACTGTGTGGCTCCTTTAATAAATCCTTAGAATATGACTAACTGAAACTGAATCTTGTGTGTCAGACTCATTCAACATTTGGAATTAATTGTGTGATTATAAATTCCTATGTGAAGCATTGTTAGAAATCCTGCCCTAAGCATGATACATTATGAGGATATTACAACTATTGTGATTGTTTTAAGACAAATGATGCAATCAGATTTTAAATCAATTGTGATTTTGAATGCCTACCAAAGGAAGCAATAACATTGTGCATTTATTAATTGGTTACAGAAATCATATATATTTACTCATATGCAACAAATATTTCATTATTTTGCAAAATACCCAGATGATGTAGGATATCATTGGCTTCCGGAGTTCTTGTGGTGAATTTACCTTTTTACTGCTGTTGATTATAAAGCTCAGGGATTTTGATGAAGCAAGAGAGAAATGTACACTATGCTTCAAAGTCAGGAAGGTGTGTGTGGTGTCATTTGTGTCCACTCTCTGCCATTCACTTTGTAGATAATGCTTGGGAGGTGTTGCTGAAGAAGCTTTAGTAGAATTGTGCACATAGTGTTGAGAGTGAATGTGTAAGGTAGTGGACGGTTTGCTGACCAAGCAGTCTGCTTTGTTCTGGATGGAGTATATTTAAAGCAGTATTCACTCAGGGAGTCTAAAGAATTCAAGTGTACTGCAGGTTTGAGTTTTGTGATCATCTTAGGGAACACCAAAATGATTTGGTTGCTACAGATTGTACAGTTTCTGACAAATACCTTTCGAAAATCAGGCTTCTGAAGTAGCATGGATAACCTCACTCACCCACTGTGAATGCTGAATCGATTCCAGTTATGTCAGAGAATGATGGTTAAATGTGAGTATAATAGATAAATTCACAATATTTTAAATAAAAAAAAGCAACTCAGTTGTTCAGGATTTCCTTACAGAACTTCCCAATTATTTTCTGTCAACTGGACATTAAAAACCTGTTACTCTCCTGCAGATTTTCTAATCAGGGAAACCTGTGTAGTTATCTTCTGACTGTATAACTCTGAATTGATTTCACAACCTGTTGACTCACTTTCAAGAACTCTACAACTGATGGTCTCATTATCTGTTTATTTATTCGTTCATCCATCCAACCATCCAATTATTTATTTATATATTTATTTACTCTGCACCGTTGCCTGCTTTTGCACATTGGTTGTTTGTCAGTCTTCCCAATTGTATTTCTTTGTTTCAGCATAGTGGTTAGCGTGACTCCATTACAGCTTGGAGTATTCGATCTCAATTCTGGCACCGTCTGTAAGGAATATGTACGTTCTCTCCATGATTGTGTGGGTTTCCTCCTGGTGCTCTGGTTTCCTCCCACAGTCCAAAGACACACTTGTTAGTAGGTTAATTGGTCATTGTAAATCTTTGAGTGGTTAGACTAGGATTACGTAGGCGGGTTGGTGGCCAAAGGGGCTCACTGGGTTGAAAGGGCCTGTTGCACTCTGTACTTCTAAATAAAACAATATAAATAAAAGGAACTTCAAGGTGGAATTTGCTGACATACTGTATCCATACTTCGATAATAAATTAACTTAGAACTTTTTGAACTTTATCTGCAGTAGCCACAGTACTTGTGTGACTTGTCAATTTAATTTTCTGGTATTGAAGATGAGGCATCACCATTTCAAGAATAAAATTCTTATTGTTACTGCGGGAAAGGTGAATACAGATTCAGTTCAAATTGTGAATTGTGATCAATAAAGAATAACAGTTTGTGTTAGAAATAGAAAATATAAAACAATAAGTATAGTAAAAGTTGGAAATATCTCGGCGGATAAAATCATGGTCTAGTTGCTAGCACGAGATATGTCTGAGCAAGGACTTGGTTGCTTAGTAATGCTTGATAAAATGTGTTGTAAGCTGTTTTGATACTTGATCTTAACACTTGAAAAGCAAGTAACATTGGGGGTTAATTAAACCCAGGGGCTTTAACCCTCATGCAGCTGCAGAAACATGCTTTATCTCAAAAAACAAGCATATTTACACATTTTTTAGAAAAACAACATTGGTTCTCTCAGTGTTTTAGGTAACAAACATAATGGTCCTATGTGTATATATGCTCCATGTTGAGAAAACAAATTAAGCTGTCTGGTATGATATCTCCACTGTGTTGCACAGGCGGTGTAACAGTAGGAGACAGCCATCTGCTGGGAAGTGCCTATGCAGTATGATAGTCTTTCTTTTAGGACAGCTTTGGCACAGGGAAGTATCTAGTCATATAGTCTGTGGATAAAAAATCAAGGGAGTTGTGGCATAACTGCCACCATTCTTCGTTTATACAGAAAAACAAGTTAAAAAGTATTGGATACTTCATAATTGCCTTCTGCATTGCAAACTTTCTCCAGCAACCAAAACATCAGTTCAACAGCATATTTGTCTGAGGATCCAGTTTTGTTGTGTTCTTTACACATACTGTGAGTTACTAAGAACAAACCATATTCTGGAAGAATTAAAACTAGAATGTTTATTTACAACAGCAAACAGCAAGCATGTCTTTAACATACAGTTTCTAGATCATTCTGTCACTTCTGTGCATGCTCCCGACTCTGTCCAATCACGTTCTTACATGTGACACGTGATATCACCACATCTTCCTTTTGCTGAAGTAGAAAGGAAATAAAACACGTAAATGCAGTGTTTGAAAATGAACGCAGGGAGTTTTATTTAGATGTGCTTTGTGAAAACAAACAAAGTAAGACTGACTGGACTATTCCATTGCAAAAGAAAAACAATTAGCAACATTGATCAGAAAAATACATAATTTAACATGTCTCCATCAGTCTCTCTGGGGGTTTACGAACATGAGTAGACCTTCTAAGTGGTTCACGCAGTTCTTGTGTTTTGTTGTTATTTCCTTGTTTCGTCTGGTCTGCATCAGTTAACTGAAACTCTGAAGTTGGCTCTTTCTTAAGGTCTTTGAGAAGAAATCGCAATTCATTCATTAACTGTGTAATCTCTTTTTTATGCTGAGACTTCATCATTTCAATAAAACTTACCAATTCCTTCACTTGTGCTTTCACTTCTTCAAATGGATCTTGATTCTTGTCACTCTCTGGCTTCAGATCCGTATTGTACTGTATCGGCAAGTTTGACCTCTGTCCACGGTATACTGACTCTGTATCACTGTTCAGGACTAATTCTCTTTTTACCAAATTCAGTCTCTCACAGGCAGATAAACCCAGTATTGACTGTACATTCTTCGGCACCACCACAAATGAAAGTGTGTGTACAATATTTTTGTGTGATACTTTTGCCACACATGTTCCTTTAACTGGAATGTCTGCACCTGAATACCCAGTCACTTTTATATTTGTCTGTTGTAACTTTGGTCTTGGCTTTAATGCATTAAACTCAGATTCTGCAAGAACGCTTACTTGTGCTCCAGTATCCAGTTTAAACAGAATATTGTTTTGATTCACTTGCAATGGAATAGTCCAGTCAGTCTTACTTTGTTTGTTTTCACAAAGCACATCTAAATAAAACTCTTTGCATTCATTTTCAAACACTGCATTTACGTGTTTTATTTCCTTTCTACTCAGCAACAGCGTGAAAAATGATTACTCTTGCCACAGTTGTTTCACATTTTACGATATGCTGGACACTTCTTAGGTTGGTGCTCCCACCCACAGCAATCACAAAGTTTTTTTCTTTCGGATGACATCTTGATCTCTGTCAGTTCCATTGCCGTTTTATTATCTTTTCTAATATGTTCGCGCACAGCGTGTACGTTACAGTTCTCAATAAAAAGCTCTTTAGCCTGTAATGTCACAGTCTCGGAAGCTTTGCAGAGTGCCACAGCTTTTTCCAAATTCAAACCTTGCTCTAACAGTCTTTCTCTCGGACCATTATCCAGAATGCTGCAAACAATTCTGTCTTTAATGAGAGAGTCTGTAAGCTCTGCAAGCTCACATCTTTTACTGTGGTTTCTCAGCTCCGTAACAAATTGGTCAATCGTTTGACCAGGCCTCTGCCAACATTTGAAAAATTTATAGTGGTCATATGTCACATTTTGCTTCGGTATACAAAATGCGTCAAATTTGTCAATTATCGCCTTTAGATTCAAATTATCTCCATTTTCAAAAGTAAAATGGTTATATACCTCAATTGCGTCATCCCCTATTACGTGGCGTAGGATTGCTGCTTTCATTTTTTCTGTTTTATTTTCCGCTCCGATCACTGATAAATAAATTTCAAAACGTTGTTTAAATCTTTTCCGGTTTTCAGCTACATTTCCAGTCAGCTGAAGTGTTGATGGGGGTTTCAAAACTTCCATTTTTAAAGCCGTTAGCAAACAACGAAAAAGTTTGCACTCTTTTTTTCGATTATCTTCGCTTCTTCCGTGTTAGCGAATCGAATTATTCTTTTAGACTGACTTCTGACACCATGTTGTGTTCTTTACACGTACCGTGGGTTACTAAGAACAAACCTTATTCTGGAAGAATTAAAACTAGAACATTTGTTCACAACAGCAAACAGCAAGCACATCTTTAACACACAGTTTCTAGATCATTCTATCATTTCTGCGCATGCTCCTGACTCTGTCCACTCACGTTCTTACACGTGACACGTGATATCACCACAAGTTCCATGCCCAAACTGACCAAAACTTAGAACGTTGGCCCAATAGGCAGCAAGCGTCTGTTACTTATTTTTATACACACATTCTTTCTCTCACTCTCCTTTTTCTCCCTCTGTCCCTCTGAATATACCCCTTGCCCATCCTCTGGGTCCCCCCCGCCCTTGTCTTTCTTCCCGGACCTCCTGTCGCATGATCCTCTCGTATCCCCTTTGCCTATCACCTGTCCGGCTCTTAGCTCCATCCCTCCCCCTCCTGTCTTCTCCTATCATTTTGGATCTCCCCCTCCCCCTCCAACTTTCAAATCCCTTACTCACTCTTCCTTCAGTTAGTCCTGACGAAGGGTCTCGGCCTGAAAAGTCGACTGCACCTCTTCCTACAGATGCTGCCTGGCCTGCTGCGTTCACCAGCAACTTTTATGTGTGTTGCATGCAATTTAATGTTGGTTACCCTCTGTCCATTGTAAGCACTTTTATTGCACTTTCTAGAGCCTTGCTCCGTTGACTCTGAGGTGTTGCACCGTACACATGGACATACTTAACAGCCATTCAATGCTCGAGGTTCTGACCTGCCTCTCACAACGGTATGAATAATAAACAGATACTTTCCCTCAAACACATGCAACGCTTTATTATGGAAGGTGCTGGAACTTTATTATCTAATTAGAGGGCTCTGTTTAAGCACAGAATTTTTCACACCTTGTGTCATATGTGGTCTTCAGCACCTGCCCCTTCCATTCTGTCTGCACCTACCCTGTTTATACTCCCTGCGTCTCCAGACTGAAACAAAAAGCCTTAACCCCTTAATTCCTTAACAGAGAATTACTTGTAAATCAGTTATTGTTTAAAGTAAAGCAAAAATTATTTTAAAGAACCCGAATATATTAATACACAATATATAACCTTTACCATAGCTCCTATGGGTCAAACACACTTAGATTTTAAGCTTATCCTTTTGGCCTTGTTGATTTCAATTTTGTAGTTACTTTTGTGGATTCATGTTGACTGGAACCTGAGCTAATTTAGGGATTAAAATGCAGCAACTATTTTAGTTATGTCAGAGAATGATGGTTAAATATAAGTACAATAGATAAATTCTGAATATTTCAAATAAAAGAACAACTTGATTGTTTGGGGTTTGCTAAAAGAATACAAAATTATTTTCTGCCTACTGGACATTAGGTAATGCAAAAACCTGTTACTAGCCTACCGATTCTCTTAATCAGGGAAAATGGTGTAGTTATTTCTAACTGCATTTGCAAGCACTTTGTTATCTAAGTTAAAATAATTTTGAGCTTTATCATAAACAACTTGAAGTTATTTGGTGCACTACATCCAACACTTGTTGTTTCCCTTGGTACTCGTAATCTTGATGTGCAAATGTTGTTTTATTGCCGGGCTATCTGAACTGGAATGAGAAATATGTTTTCCTTTGGTAACCAGTTAACTTTTGCAAAGTTCAAAGTAAATTTATTATCAAAGTACATAAATGTTGCCATATACAACCCTGAGGTCCACTTTCTTGCAGGCGTGCATAATAAATCCATAGTAGAATAAGAACCATACTCAAATCAATGAAAAAACATTTCTCTTTTGTTCAACCAGCGTGCAAGAGACAACAAACTATGCAAATATAAAAAAACAGAAATACTAAAAATAAATAATTAAGCAATAAATAATGAGAACATAAGATGAAGAGACCTTGAAAGGGAGTCCATAGGTTGTGGGAACATTTCAGTGATAGGGTAAGTGAAGTTAAGTGAAGTTGGTTCAAGAGCCTAATGGTTGAGGGGTAACCTGGGGGTGCGAGTCCTGACGCTCCTGTACCTTCTTCCTGATGGTAGCAGCAAGAAGAGGGCATGGCCTGAGTGATGTGAGTCATTGGTGATGGTTGCTTTTTTATTGCAACTGCGTTCCATGTAGATGTGCTCAGTGGTGGGGAGGATTTTACCCGTGATGGACAGGGCCGCATCTACTACTTTTTGTAGGATACTCCAGATGCAACAAACTACAGGGAATTGCCTGAAGTATAGCCCAAGTCAAGATGGTGCCAGCATAGTCCTCTTCCAGTCAATGGAAAGTAGTGAGAATTGATTACTGACAGCTCTCCATGAATGCCTAAATGTATGAAATTTAGATAAAGGAAAACACTTTATAGCAGAGGTTTTGAGGCTATGCTATGTGCTTTGAGAGTTTATGATTGAAGTAGAGGTCTGGTAAACCTTTAAGAGTATATTCAAATTGTTGTTGAAAGGAAGTGGGATAGAGAGGGTAGGGAGGAGAGCAGAATCATAAATTTATGGCATATTTTTCATTGGAGAATTCATCACCTAATTAACTAACTGTCTGAACAGCATTTCTGCCCATGTGATAATTTCTATGCAACTCCTACCAACATACATTTTTTAAACAAAGTACACCTCCTAATGATCTTATCATGGTTCAGAGTCTGTCGTATGACTCCTATTATATTTTCCTTCTTATAATAAATTGTTCAAATGCAAATTCCCATATATTTGCTAAGAAGGTTCTTGACATAATTTTGAGAGGTCTGATGGATGAACAGTTAGGAAACTGCAGGCTTGTTAAAAGACACTCAGCATGAACTCAGGAAAGGGAGGTCATGTTTAACAAGCTTACTGGAGTTTTTCACAAATATTACTTACATAGTGGATGGGTAAATGTAATTGATGTTACATATTTGGATTTTCAGAATGCCTTTGATGGGGTTCCACACGACTAAGGTGAGGAATTATCTAATACGGTGCTGACTGAGAAATTGGATTAGAAAACAGAAAGCAGGAGATGGTGCTAATGGAAACTATGCAAGCAGAAAGAGATCAGAAGTGCTCTAAAAGCTAGCTTTGTGGCTCTCGTGATTAAGAAGGTCAGCATGAATAATATCCTTAAGTTTGCAAAGGAAACCAAATTGAAAGCAGAGGAACTAATAGAAACAACAGGACCAGAAAAATGAGAGAAAATAAAAATAATGAGGAACATTTAAATTGGATTGTGCATGATTTTGTTGTTGAGTTCTGTGATTAAATACCTATGAGAACACAACCACAAGTTCAAGGAGCACACTTCACTGAATCAGGATAAACAGATCAGAGAGCTGGATTCATGAGGTGCCAACTTGTCACAGGATAGATTTTGAAAGTTTTGGGGGAGAGGTGGGTGGTCTTTCATTGGATATTTAAGTACCTTATTACAGTTTCAAATTCAAGCCAATTTGGTTTTGTGCCAAAATTTGTAAAGTTTTTTTTTCATTTTAAACAGTAGCCTGTCTTTTCTCTTTACAGCTGACGATGGAGATGGCCTGATACAGGTTGCCAAAACTCCCTTTTTGTTTTTTTCTGTTTTCAGTTCTACAGTCTTTTGTACATCCTTGATCATGTTTTTCATCTGATAATGGTGTTTGTCTATGTATATGGCATGATTGGGAATTTCTTTATCATGTTCCAGTCATGAATCTAAACTTTGTTTTTGATCAGTTTATATTTGTTGTAGTTTCTTTGGCTGGAATTTAGTGCTTTATATTTAATTGCAAAATGAGTGATCTTTCTTCAGTCCTACTTATCATCCTTTTACTGACTTCGACCTTGATGAGGCCAGGTGACAACTCTCACACACTTCCTCATACTTACCCCTTGAAGAGGACCCCAATCTGGATTATCAGAAAACTTTCTCTGACACCATCACTGACCTTATCAGCTCTGGAGAACTCACATCCACTGCCATCAAACTCATAGTTACCTCACCCTGCACTGTTTCTTCTAACTCCTACCCAAGATCCACAAACCTGACTGTCTGGATAAGCCTCTTGTCTCTGCCTGCTCCTGCCCCACTGAACTTGTGTCCTCATAACTCGACTCCATTCTCTCTCCCTTGGTCAGTCCCTTGACATCTGTGACACTTCTCATGCTCTCAATCTTTTCACTACTTCTCAATTCCCTGGCCCTGACCGCCCCATTTTCACAATGGGTGTCCAGTCCCTGTGCACTTCTATCTCCCATCAAGAAGACCTTAAAGCTCTTCACTTCCTTCTCAATAAAAGTCCCAACCAGTTCCCACCCACCATGAACATTGATTTCTCCTTCCAGTGAAAAAAATGTCTTCCCCGTTGTGTCTGTATGATTACACATCAAATATATAAAGGCATGCACTCGGAGGTGAAGTTAACTTGCATATTCACTGTGCAGACTGAGCTACAAATCAATAAACACTGGGTAAATTATCAGTCAATAATTAACATAAGGGGAGTCACTGCACTAAAAAATAGATCCATACACTACACCTCCTTCCCCTTTAGATTAATGTAACATAAAACTGTATATGCCCCAAAACATTCAATTTTCCTTTAACAAACTATGTTCAAATAAACATGCTTTCACAATAACAGTGTTATTGTGAAATGGATTGACTTTTCTGTTTTTTTAAACAACTGTCCATAACTAACTTCACTATACTAATGATCTGGTCTTTTGGGTGGTGCTCTGTTTCTTTCAGGATAGCACCTTTGGACCTGTGGAGTGACATCTGGCCTGGCAGGTGTCTTGTCAAAGTCATCTTTCTCTGTCACAGGTGGCACATTGCTGTTCATGACATGATCATTACTGAGAAGTAAGTCCGGTGGTTGCAATATGTCCACTTTGTTGGATGCAGACAGCCCAGGTGTGTTCTTTGGCTGAGCATCCAGTATCTGGACCACATGACATCTCCATGTATTATCTCTAACATCCATTGGTCCTGTTCTTGTAGCTATCCTTCCGGGTGTCCGCTGTCTTCCTGGTAATCATGTGCTAGGGCTTCCCCTCCCACCTCACAGCTCCTTGCTGCTTCACTTGACAACTGGCTGAACTGTTTATTCTGCACTTCCCTCTGTAGATCTGATTTCAGGAGGTCTATGTGTGATCTCACATTCCTGCTTATGAACAGCATTGCAGGCGTTTGATTTGTCATCGCAGGAATAGTGTTCCAATACACAAAAAAATAAGTTGTCCACCTTGTACTGAAGAGAAATGTCCTCCTTGTCCATTGCTTTATGGACTTCTTGATGGTTTAGACAATCCTTTCAGCTGTCTCATTTGTTGCTGGATGGAGAGGAGCTGACTTGAAATGTTTGATGCCATTTTTCTACATGAATAATCCGGGTTCTTATGATGTGTATTATGATGTGGACATCATAATTGTGGACATGTCTTATGATGCAGCTCTTACGGTGTCAGAGAGCTGGTCAGAGGCTCGAAGTTTTCGGACGGACTCAGAGTCGGACTGTGGTCGGGTGCTTCCAGGATGCTGCATCGGCATGTTTGTGGCGCTGGAAGCTCATGGTAGGGAGAGTTTTCTTCCTTCAACCATCTGCGTGAGATGATGGGACTTTCGAGAGACTTTGAGAATTTTTTTTTACTGTGCCCATGGTCTGTTCCTCATCAAATTACGGTATTGCTTTGCACTGTTGCAACTATATGTTATAATTATGTGGTTTTTGTCAGTTGTTTTTTTAGTCTTGGTTTGTCTTGTGTTTCTGTGATATCATTCCGGAGGAACAAATTGTATCATTTCTTAATGCATGCATTACTAAATGACAATAAAAGAGGACCGCGTGTCCTCATAATCAGAATCATGTGTATTGTGGTCCATTGTTACACATAATTTGTTCAGGTAAGCCATTTCTGGAGAAGATAGTCCTCAGGGTGGAGACGGTCTTTCCTGAGGTGGTTGACTTCATTGGTATGACCTCCGGCCACTTTGAATGATCATCCACAGCAATCAGAAACATGGAGTCCATGAATGGCCCAGCAAAGTCAACATGCGCTCTGCCGTGATGAAGACAGCTTCTCCCATGGGTGCCTGTGGGGATGCATTTTGAACTTTGCGGCACCCCAAACAGCTTTGGTTTCGTCTTCAATCTGTCTATCTATTCCCAGCCACCACAGGTAACTTCAGACAAGGTTCTTCACCTTGACTGTACCCAGATGTCCTTTATGCAGATTTTCTAACACTCTGGTGCGCAGTTTAGAGGGATCCACAACACGAGATCCACACATCAACGTTCTTTAACATACAGACAATTGATATCATCTCGCTGAGAACTCTGGAAATATAGGACTACCATGAGCTGGCCATCCTTGCATGGTGTTGTCATAGACTTTTGGGTCTATGTTGGGTCATTCCTTGTTTCTCTTTGCATTTCAGAATTTGCTACCGGCAACTGCTCCACCGATGCTATGTGGAACACATCTGCTGGGTCTCAGCATGAAGACTTTTCTTCTTCAGTTGCCAACAATGGAAGATGTGACAAGCCATCAGCATTGCTGTGTTGTTTGGTACCCTTGAAATCTATGTCATAAGAGTGGGCTCCTAGGAACAGTGACCACCGTTGCAACTGGGGTAGCAGTCATCACTGGGATTGAAAATGAACACAAGGGGCTGGTGGTCAGTCACTAGAGTAAACCTTTGCCCATGGAGGTAGTAGTGGAACTCCTTTGTTACCCATGTGCTCATCAGTAACCTTGAAGCAAATATAATTCAACATTCAGGTCCACCTTTCACAGTGTGTGACAAAACGGCTCCAATGCCATAAGGGACGCATTGCTTGCCGTTCTGATGGGCAGAGATGGGTCATAATGGGTGAGCAGTTCATCTAGTGTTATCAGTCTCTTTGTTTCCTTGAATGTTCTATCACATCTTTCTGACGACTCCCACTTAGCTCCTGTCTGAAACAGCGCATTCAATGGATGCAGCACTCTAGCAAAATCTGGGAGAAACCAGTGGTAGTAGTTTACAAGGCCCAAGAATGACCTGAGTTGTGACATATTTTTCAATTTGGGTGTCTGAAGCATTGCTTCATTCTTCTCTTGTGACTTATGTAAGCCATGCTTGTCAATGACATGTCCACAATATGAGATTTCATTCTTGAAGAACTTACATTTCTCTCTCTTTGTGTGCAGACTATACTAACTCAGCCTGGTAAGCAATTTACCAAGGTTCTGGAGGTGCTGTTCATCATTCTTGCCAATCACAGTGGTGTCATTGTGATATCTTGGAGCTTGCTCCATTGCTCTTTGTCAAATTTCTGGAGCTGATACGACACCAAAGACGAGACAATTATACTGGAGCTGTCTCTTGTGAGTGTTGATTGTGAGGAACTTCCTTCCTGACTCCTCGATCTCCATTTGCAGAAAGGCTTGTGACAAGTCAATCTTTGAAAACCTCTTCGCACCTGCCAAAGATGCAAAAGTGTCTTCTATTCATAGCAGGGGATACTGCATGGTACACAGCACAGGGTTGAAGTCACTTTGAAGTCCCTGCATATGCAAACAGCTCCAGCCTTCCCTTTCTTGATCACCAGAACAATGGGCAATTGCTTCACTCAACCTTGGAGAGAATTCCAGACACCTCCTAGCTCTGGAGTTCAGCATCCACTTTAGGACATTGTACTTTATGAACTGATTTATGGAATCTTGGTGTTGCTGATTCATTCAGTTCAATTCTGGCTTTCTTGTCTTTGAGTTTACCAATATCCTTCTCAAATACCTCATTTGCATTAAGCAGTTGTGACAGTCTCTAGTTAGTGTTACTGTTTGGGTGGGCTGCAGTTGCCTGTTGGTGGCACATTGAGAGCTTTGATTGTATGCCAATCTAGTTGGATTTTTCTCTACATTTCACATCTGAAAAGTGCTAGCCTTCCACTTTTCAACACATAAAGCTTTAATGCTGTGTTTGGCCTCTGTACATCCCATTCACTTTCAGTTTGCCTTTGGGAGACATGTTTTCACCTGTGTAGGTCTTTAGTATCATTGAGATCTTTTCTATACTAGCTTAGAAAACGATCTGTTGTAGTCAGCTTCTGAAATTATGGACAAAGCTGACCCTATATCCAAATCCATTTTCAGTTTTATACCAGACACGTCCGTTGTGATCCAGATGATTTTGTGATCTGCTTCAGTAATGCTTTGCAGTTCTATGCATGGCAGCTCACCTTTCTCAGACTTGGTGTTGTCTGATTCAGTCACATTCATGCATGTGTTTAGTTTTGTGTTTGAAATTTTCACTTGGTGTGGTTTTTCTCTTTGATTACACCTTTTGTCTCACTTGCATACTCTCCATGTGGCCTTGTCTGTGACATTTTCTGATGTAATTTGCATCATGGGAGGATTTGTCACATTGATAGCATTTTTGGCTTTTTGCACAATTCAGGAACATTTTGTGCATTTCACATTCTAAACTCTTTTTTCTGTGGGTCTGATGCATCCTTTGCTGCGGTCTCCTTTAATATTGCAATGGTCAATGCCTGGTCTAAGGTTAGGTCTCTTTCTGATAATAGCCTCTTTGGATTGCTTTGACAATGCATGCCACATATAAGCCTGTCCCTTAATACATCAGAAAGTCCATCTCCAAAGTCATAGTTTTAGGAAGGTTTGCACAGTTCTGCAATGTATTCAGAAATGCTTTCATCCTTTGACTGGTTCCTTTTGTGAAATCTATATCTTTTTAGCTGTTACTGGCAGTTTAGGGCTCAAGTGATTTTGTAAAATTTCAACAATTTTGTTGAATGTCTTGCTTGCTGGCTTTTCAGGAGTTGCTAAGTTGTGTAAGAGATGTACATTTTAGCAGCCATTAAGCTAAGAATTGTGGAGACTTTCTTTTTCTCATCCATGTCGTTAGCATAACAAAACAGTTGAACCCTCTCGATATAGGATTCCCAGTACTCGTTACTACTATCAAGTTCACCGACTTTCCCAAATAAGGCCAGTGTCACGTTCTTTCCACTTTAGCTTTGCTAGCTGTGCATCTCTCACTGTGTGCCGTGCACTGTTACTTACACATCCCTGTGCTAGCATCTGTGACTGCCTTTTCCGTACAGATTCACTCTTTCCTCTCGCTGTCTCTCTCCCTTCTTCCGAGTTCTGTTGTCTCATAACTGTCAGTGCAGTTGGTGATATTCACTGACACTTAGGTTCGTACTCATGAAATAAAGACATGCACTCGGAGGTGAAGTTAACCTGTATGTTCACTTTGCAGAGAGAGCAACATATCAATGCGCATGTATAAGTTATCAGTCAATAAATAATGCTAAGGGGAGTCATTGCGCTAAAAGAAATAGATCTGTACACTATACTCCCCTCTCCCCCATCTTCGATTCTTCACTCAGGTCTCTTTCCTCTTCTTGCCTGTCTATCACCTCCCTCTGTGTCCCCTCCTCCTTCCCTTTCTCCTATGGTCCACTCTCCTCTCCTATCAGATTCCTTCCTCATCAGTCCTTTAGCTTTTCTTCCCACCTGGCTTCACCTATCACCTTCCAGCTATCCTCCTTCTCTTCTCCCCACCTTTTTATTCTGGTATCTTCCTCCTTCCTTTCCAGTCCTGAAGAGGGGTCTCGGCCCGAAATGTCGACTGTTTAATCATTTCCATGGATTCTGCCTGACCTGCTGAGTTCTTCAAGCATTTTATGTGTGATGCTTTAGATTTCCAGCATCTGCAGACTTTCTCGTTTTTACCCTTTCCCATTTTTTCTTCACTTGGCAAATTGTTTCTGTTTTCTTTTATCAATGCTGTAATGTTTTCAAAGGAGGAAGATTTTCAGTGGCACATGGTAGTCAGCCAACCTTCTTCTAGAACTCTTTTCAGACTGAGGCACTTGTACCTGGCCACATCGTCATCTACAGTCCATCTAGTTACAGTTCACCCTGAACCGTACCTCCACCAAAGTGCTGCAACACCAAGAAGTTTCTCTGTATCAGATCCTTTTAAGTCACCACAATGTATGTCAGAACAGTGAGTCTTCTTTCCACAGACATCTCAAGTGAGACATTTTGTTTCAAGATCAAGGCTATCTGCATTCCCTAAAGAAGTGTTATAGCGGTTAATGCAACAATTTTTTTCTAGAAAATGCTGAATTCTAAAGATGGGAGTCATGCGAATCCAAACTATTAACAATAACGCATGACTATAATAAGAAATCCACCCTCCCAGGAGCTAAACTAGAGCTACAGAATATGGTTTTATAGAGAATATACTGCACAAAATACCTCAAACCATTTTCATTGATCTAATTCTTCACCATCTTCCTCCTTCAGTGTTCTTAATCCAAATCAATTAAATTAATTCTCTGTTTCCTTCTCCCTAATATTTACCTGGAATCCCTTTAAATACATCTACGCTCCCTGTGGTAGTTTGATGCTTTCATTAGACTCCTTTTTATATTTCTTATTTAATTTCTTCCATTAACCTCAGTTGACAGACTGTTTATTTGTCTCTCCCAGTGGAAGGTCAGTAAATCAAATCCTTTCATATTAGCTCAGCCACCATCTGAATCATACAAATGGCAATATCTTAACTAAACAACACTGGACCATTAGCTGGTTTGTTGTTCTGTAACAGCTTTTTCCCCTCTGCCACCTGATTCCCAAATGGACATTGAACCCGTGAACACGACCTTACTTTTTTAATATATATTGTTTCTGTGTTTTGCAGAATTTTTAATCTATTCAATAAACGTATACTGTTATTGATTGATTTATTTATTATAATTATTATTATTATTTTTTCTTCTTCTTCTATGTTATGTATTGCATTGAACTGCAGCTGCTAAACTAGCAAATTACATGACACATGCCGGTGATAATAAACCTGATTCTGATGGATACATCCTGGAGCTTAGGAGGATTCTGCCATTTATATGTATGTGTATTGGGCTCCTGAATTTATTAAAATTATGTGAGCTTGTTCATATGTCAGGCTGTCCATATGTCGGGTATTCATATTGTAGATGAACATATTTATCTGTTGCTGCACATTTTGTGGAATAGCAGGAAAGGTGCTGAAACTAGCAATGACAGCAGACAACTGGTTCTGTTTCTGGAATAATAAAGAATAGAGCAAGAAAGTAAAAAATCAGATCCATTTCTCAACGTTGATCAAAAAGCTCAGACTTTAAAAAGATAAAGAGAAACACATTTTGTTCAAACAACCCCAGGCAATAAGGGATGTAGCATCAAGAATTTTCTTGAGTAAAAGTTATTGCTTCTGGTCACCGTCAATTTAATAACAGATATCTGAGGTAAATTTGTACTCCCAGCATGGAGTTGTGCCTGCTGGAGATGAATATCAGGAAATCACCACATGCTCTGCTCAGTCTTCCCTCCATTAATTGAGTGAACAAAAATCCAAGGGAGCAGTCCACAATTTCTTGACATACACTCGTGGTGGCCAGGACTCCATGCCAGCATGGAGCCTTCATAAACCATGCCCTTTGCATTCCATTTGGTAAGCACTTTATATTATTTTATAATTAAACAGAGCTAACTGCCCATTCTCACATTACTGCAAGATCCGGAAATAAATGGAAATGCGAAGAATTTAATCTACTTATAGTAAGACTTGTTAACATTAGTTGACAGACTGGAGATTAGCAGCTGCTATATATTAAGATTCAGAAAATCTGTTTGGGAAAAACTCTTAAACCCTGAGTGTTATTTTCCTCAGCATCTCCATCAGCTTCTTGTAG
Organism: Mobula birostris; assembly: GCF_030028105.1. Classification (NCBI taxonomy): domain Eukaryota; kingdom Metazoa; phylum Chordata; class Chondrichthyes; order Myliobatiformes; family Myliobatidae; genus Mobula; species Mobula birostris. The sequence continues at coordinate 121,053,337 of NC_092379.1, read as the reverse complement.
TTGATAGTCTCAGAGTAGTAACGTATTTAAATTAAAACTACTTCAAACAAGCAGCAGCGAAGAGGTTTTTTTCCCCCTTAAAGTCCCATACTTCCTACCACATCATTTATATTGAAGGTCAAATACATTGCGTTAAATCAGTGACTGAACTTAAAAACTCAATCCTTGTTATGAAACCTTGGAGCTTTTGGGTCTCAGACAGCTGAGGAAATAGCCCTTCAGCCCTTCGATTCTGTGTTGATGATTAATCACCCAATGATACTAATCCTATTTTTTAATTGTCCCGACGTTCCCTTTGACTTTCCTCCCTCCCAGATTCTGGAATTTATGGACACACTGGGGGGGGGGGGGGCGGGCGGTGGGAATAGAATTTACACTTGTCAAATAACCTACCAATTTGCATGTCTTTGGGATGTGGGAGGAAATCAGAGCTCCCAAAAAAAAACTCAAGGAGTCACCGGGAGAATGTGCAAACTTTACACGTGCAGCCCGGAGATTATTACTGAAATCAGACGTCAGGTGAAATGAGAAATAATTCTTTTAGCCATGCCACAACTCTCAATTCACTTTTGAACCTTGCTTTAAGAAGAACAAGCAAAGTTTTCGGAAAGGAAGGTGGGCGGAAGATACAAGTGATATCAGGATGCAATAAGTGGTATCATCCTAATGTCCACTGAAAAATAATTTTGAAAAAAATTTACCAAGATGCTTTTCTAAAAGTGGCAAAGTTCCTTTTGAGAGCTGACTTTATATTTGTATTAATTAAACTGTGAGTAACAGTCAACAAAGGTGAACATTGATATTAATCTCACAAAACAGACCAAGAGGTTTCCAGGCTGATGTTTCATATCACTTTGAAGATATAAGACCATAAGACATAGGAGCAGAATGAGGCCATCCAGCCCATCGAGTCTGCTCCACCATTCAATCATGGCTAATCCTTTTTTTTCCCTCTTCCTCAACTCCAGTTCCCGGCCTTCTCCCCGTAACCATTGATGCCATGTCCAAACAAGAACCTATCAATCTCTGCCTTAAATACACGCAACGATCTGGCCTCCACAGCTGCCTGTGGCAACAAATTCCACAAGTTCACCACCCTTTAGCTAAAGAAATTTCTCTGCATCTCTGTTTTGAAAGGGTGCCTGCATATCCTGAGGCTGTGCCCTCTTGTCCTAGACTCTCCCACCATGGGAAACACCCTTTACACAACTACTCTGTCTAGGCCTTTCAACATTTGAAAGGTTTCAATGAGATCCCCCTCTCATCCTTCTAAGTTCCAGCAACTACTGACCCAGAGCCATCAAATGTTCCTCATATGACAACCCCTTCATTTCTGGAATCATTCTTGTGAACCTCCTCTGGACCCTCTCCAATGCTAGCACATCTTTTTTATCTTTTCTTTTCTAAGATTATCTTTTCTAACTGTTCACAATACTCAAGGTGAGGCCTCACCAGTGCTTTATAAAGCCTCAGCATCACATCCTTCCTCTTGTATCCTAGACACCTTGAAATGAATGCTAAAATTGCAGTTACCTTCCTCACCACCGACTCAACCTGCAAGTTAACCTCAGGGTGTTCTGCCCAAGGACTCCCAAGTCCCTGTGCATCTCAGATTCCTGTATTTTCAAGAAAATATAATCAGCCAATGCTCTAACCATGTTAGTAACTTTCCTGTAATACAATGGGCTCTTAACTTGGTAAGCAGTCTCATGTGTGGCACCTTGTCAAAGGCCGTCAGAAAGTTCAAATATACCCTTTGAACTTTTTCTCTTTCTTCTTTATCCACATAACCTTAGAAGCCATTTGTTTCTCCTTCAATGACTGAGTGGATGAGTGACATATAGAGCCTCACAACTCATTGTCTAATGACGTACTGACCAGGTGAGGTACATACACACCCTCACAACTCTGTCTAACAAAGTACTGACCAGGTGAGGTACGTACACAGCCTCACAACTCTGTCTAAAGACGTACTGACCAGACGAGGTACATACACAGCCTCACAACCCTGTCTAATGAAATTCCTCCTAATTCATCTTGAAGTTCCAAGAAGTTACTCAAGACCATCAGTAGTGCTTATCTATCTCTCATGCCCCACGACAATGTAAAGCATATGCATTTTATCAACTGAAATCCCCAAAGAAAGCCCAAGTTCTTTATCTTTTTTGATATTTTCTTAAACCAGCTAATATAACATTGGAACTTCATTAAACCTCTCTCAAAGTAGAATTGTCATTTATGATCTAATCTTAGAGTTCCTTCTGTGATCTGGGGCTCTTTGCTTCACTGGCTGATTAAACTCAGGTGTTTTTAACTTTACCATGTCTCATCATCAAAGCTATACATATCCCATCGATGGCTATCAACATATTAAACGTCCAGCTCTGCAAAAACATACTAGCTGTGAACTATTTCCTATTTATAACATGTTTCTGTATGTACTGTGCTTGAATGTTACAGGAATAGTTCTGGATTCAAAGAAAATAACAGCTATGTTACAGATACTTAACATGTAAAAGTGTGCATTCTTTTCTTACTCAAGTTATGATATTAATAAAATTGAAAAGTCAAATGTTGAAAATATACATTTGTTTATCATAGAAAGATGTCATATCTACGCTTCACCCCACAGTTTAGTTAGTCTAAAACCCAGACATATCAGCTGTATACAAGTGTGAGAATAAAATGCAATGAATTGACAAAAGAGCTAATCACATTAGAACAGCATCAGCAGGGGATCTGACACTTCCGTAAAAGGGGTTTATTTAACAAAGGGAGAGAGGAAAATGGCAGGGAAAGTCTGCAAGCTTGTCCTGAGATCTGTGTACTGTGCCTTATTCTACCACTCACCTACACACCAGAGACAATCTATTGTGACTGAGTAATTTGCCAACTCGCACGTTGTTGGGATTTGAGTGTAAACTAGAACACCAGGGTCTACAGAGGTCAGGATTAGAGGTGTGAATCACTGTCATTGTGAGGCAGCAGTACTACTGTCTGTGATACTGTGCCACACTTTTATTTAAAAATATAATCAAATATAATAGCTGAAATGGCACGGCTATGGATGCTGATCAAAGCGGGAAAAAAGGTTAGCTTTATTTGTCCCATGTACATTGAAATTTAGAGTGAAACGCATCATTTGTGTCCAGTCAAAGCAGTGGGAATTGTGCGTCACAGCCCGCAAACGTCGTCACATTTCCAGCAGGCCCACAACTCACTAACCCTAACCCGTACGTCTTTGGAACGTGGGGCAAACTGGAGCACGCAGTCGTGGGAGAACGTACAAACTCCTTTCAGAAAGTGGCAGGAATCGATCCCCGATCTTACAGCTGGAGCTGTAAAGGCTTGTGCTGCACTCTCTGCTACTCTCTGCTATTACAGTTAAAAAAAACATAAACTGCGATGACCTGTGATCCAAAGTAAAATTACTCTGCAAAGGCATTTCATATTAATTTATCTTCCCTTCAAAATGTCCTTTTGGCATTTTTAAACAAGAAGCTGATCAAAGTTACATGTTCCCAACGGCTCTAGCTGCAGCCAGAGGTTTGGTCTTCATCACTCATTTGAGAGCAGCAGCAGTCTGAAATAATTTCAGAGAATCAGGATTTTGTTAAACTATTAATGTGAGATGTTCTTACATCTCAGTATACTGAAGGCCTGTGGTATAAACACTGTCTGCTGTGGAGGAAGATAACTTTTCATTATTGAACTTTTTCCCTACAAAGAAAACAACCTCAAAGACCCAGCTTTGTCTGGACCATTCCAGCCAAATAATGATAATATTCAGTGTTTAACTCTGAGAAACGTTTGCTTCTTATTCCAATCAGTAACTGTCAGGCGTTGCATAAGACAAACATTTTGACTTAACGTACAAATGATATTAATTGCAGTGCAAAGCCTCATCTCTCAATAGGAAAAAGATGGAAATACACAAAATGCAAAGCTGGACGGATAAGTAAAACAAAACTCTTAACTATTTTTAAGAAGATAGAACATAGAAAACCCACAGCACAGTACAGGCCCTTCGTCCCACAAAGCTGTTCTGAACATGTCCTTACCTTAGAACTACCTAGGCTTACCCATGGCCCTCTATTTGTCTAATCTCCATGTATCCCTCCAGGAGTCCCTTAAAAGACCCTATCATTTCTGCCTCCACCACCGCCACTGGCAGCCCATTCCACGCGCTCACCACTCTCTGAGTAAAAAACTTACCCCTGACATCTCCTCTGTACTTACTTCCAAGCACCTTACAACTATACCTTCTTGTGCTAGCCATATCAGCCCTGGGAAAAAGCCCCTGACTATCCACACGATCAATGCCTCTCATTATCTTGTACACCCCTATCAGGTCACCTCTTATCCTCTGTCACTCCAAAGAGAAAAGGCCGAGTTCACTCAACCTATTCTCATAAGGCATGCTCTCCAATCCAGGCAACATCCTTGTAAACAACAGGAATTCTGCAGATGCTGGAAATTCTTGTAAATCTCCTCCGCACCCAAGTCCTTCCTGCAGTGAGGTGACCAGAATTGAGCACAGTACTCCAAGTGGGGTCTGACCAGGGTCCTATATAGCTGCAACATTACCCCTTAGCCCTTAAACTCAATCCCACGATTGATGAAGGCCAATGCACCGTATGCATTCTTAACCACAGACACAACCTGCGTAGCAGCTTCGAGTGTCCAATGGACTCAGACCCCAAGATCCCTCTGATCCTCCACACTGCCAAGAGTCTTACCATCAATACTATATTCTGTCATATATTTGACCTACCAAAATGAACCACCTCACACTTATCATGGTTGAACTCCATCTGCCACTTCTCAGCCCAGTTTTGCATCCTATCAATGTCCCGCTGTAACCTTTGACGGGCCTCCACACTATCCACAACACCCCCAACCTTCATCAGCAAATTTACTAATCCATCCCTCCACTCTCTCATCCCGGTAATTTATAAAAAGCACAAAGAGTAAGGGTCCCAGAACAGATCCCTGAGGCACACCACTAGTCACTGGCCTCCATGCAGAATATGACCCATCTACAACCACTCTTTGCCTTCTGTGGGCAAGCCAATTCTGGATCCACAAAGCAATGTCCCCTTGGATCCCGTGTCTCCTTACTTCTCAGTAAGCCTTGCATAGGGTACCTTCTCAAATGCCTTGCTAAAATCTATATACATTACATCTACTACTCTACCTTCATCAATGTGCTTAGTCACATCCTCAAAAAATTCAATCAGGCTTGTAAGGCACGACCTGCCTTTGACAAAGCTATGCTGACTATTCCTAATCATATAATGCCTCTCCAAATGTTCATAAATCCTACCCCTCCGGATCTTCTCCATCAACTTAACAACCACTGAAGTAAGACTCACTGGTCTATAATTTCCTGGGCTATCTCTACTCCCTTTCTTGAATAAGGGAACAACATCCGCAACCCTCCAATCCTCCGGAACCTCCCCTGTCCTCATCGATGATACAAAGATCATCACCAGAGGCTCAGCAATCTCCTCCCTCACTTCCCACTGTAGCCTAGGGTACATCCCGTCCAGTCCTGGAGACTTATCCAACTTGATGCTTTCCAAAAGCTGCAGCACATCCTCTTCCTTAATATCTACATGCTCAAACTTTTCAGTCTGCTGCAAGTCATCGCTACATTCGCCAAGATCCTTTTCTGTAGTGAATACTGAAGTAAAGTATTCATTAAGTACCTCTGCTATCACCTTCAGTTCTATTTTTAGATCCATACATTTAGTTGTAGGCATAAGAAAAAAGAAGCAATAAAATTAAAGTGCTATAAAGTAACTTTTGATGATGGGTGAAGTTCCTTGGGATACCTGCATGGGAATGTAAACAACCTTGGGGTCATAGAGTCATAGAAAAGTACAGCACTGAAACAGGCCCTTTGGCCCATCTAGTCTGTGCCAAACCATTTAAACTGTCTCCTCCCATCGATCAAGACAATAGCCCTAAATACCCCTACCAAGAATGTAATAGGAAAGTACAGCACAGAAACAGGTATCTTCCTTCAGGTGAACTTTTACCCTTTTGTAACAAAGCATGTAAGCTTGATTTTTTATACGTCATATTGTTTTAAAAAGCTGTTTTGTTGCAATTTCAAAACCACAGAGTTCCTCTGTTGCCTCCTGTTTAACTTCTCTTTTCATTCCCATCAGCTCCCTCCAGATTCTACCGTTCACTTGGGCACAGTTAACCTGCAGATCAGCACGTATTAGGGATGTGGAGGAAACCAACCCATGCAGTCACAGGAGGAACATAAAGAATTGATATAGACAGCACCAGACGTCAGTATTGAACCTTGGTCACTGCAGCTGTGACGCTATACCATTTGCATTGCTGCGCTTTAATGTTTCAAAACCTTTAGAGTCAAAACAAATACTATTGGGTGACCATGGAATCACGGAAAACTTACGAAACAGAGAGAAGCTATTCAGCCTGCCCTGTCCATGCTGTGCTAGCAAGAGGCGTGAAGTTCCAAGGTGAGGAACAGTGTTTCACTCTTGCTGCCCAGCTTAGGGCTTGGGTAATCATGTTTAGATCTAGCTGCCTCTGTGATGAAGCTGCTGTTGCTTTTAATGCAGAAGTTGCCCCATGAAGAGCTGCCGCTGTCTGTGAGGAGTTTGTACGTTCTCCCCGTGACCACATGGGTTTCCTCCAGGCTCTCTGGTTTCCTCCCATGGTCCAAAGATGTACTGGTTGGTAGGTTAATTGGGCATTGTAAATTGTCCTGTGATTAGGCTCGGGTTAAATCAGGGTGTTTGGGTGTTACAGCCTAAAGGGCCAGGAGGACCTATTCCACACTCAATAAATAAGTAGCTAAATAAAATGAAGATCTGCTGAAGGCACTTGCAGTCTTAACAGGTAGGTGTGCAGTTCATTGCTGCTCCCAATTATTTTCCATTAAAAGGAAATCCATAATATTGCTTAACTCAAATAGTTGTTGACCTGGAGATTTACAGGTGTTCTTTCTGAGAGGATCCTAATACTGACTCCAGAATACAAACATATAAAAAGATCTCCTATACCCATGCAAAAAGTCTAATACTTTATTTGATGGGCCAAATAGCCTATTTCTGCTCCCATGTCTTAAGATCTGCTTGAGGTTTAGACACTGATGTTTCTGTATATAGCAAAAGGAAGAACAGCTCATCTCCGGTGTAGTGAACATGGCTTCCTGCCCTTCATGTTGGAGAGTTAAAAGGCCAGTCAGTGCCTGAAAAATAAGCATTTATAGTGCTAAATTCTTTGGCCATTATATCTTATGTTGGATGCTTTTACTTTTCCCGTTCTGCCAGAATGCAATCAGGATAAATGGCCTAAAAATTCCTTTGCAAACCTTGCTTGTGACTTTGACAGAGCTGAAAGCATCAAAAGCCAATGTGCTTTATTTATCCAAATGATCTTAGTCATGACAACTACTGTTGCATTCAATGTTGGTATCAGGGCCAAGCACAATGGAAGCTCACTAAATTTGCATTGGAAGCTGAATAATATCATCAGACCATGACTTTGGGAATTAGTTATTGCCCTCACCTGCTTACGGCAATTGCCTGACATGCCACTAGAACTGCATTGGTTAAAATAGTGAACGGAATGATATGGCATTAGTATGAACAAAGATGAACGCTGTGTTACTGCCACACATCCACCGTTTTCATGTGGTAGGGGTGTGGGGAAGGACTTACAGTAGGTTAAGACTGGAGTTTAGATGTTTGAAATTATGGATTATACAGATGAAGGCAAACTCTTTCATTTTATATAGTGATCAATTAATAAGTTACCACTCGTGATCGGAAATCTTATTTGTTTATATTCCTATTTGAAGTATTGGATAAGGCATGATCTTATTGTAAACAGAATGGAGCATGATTTTATGGAATCGTGAAGCATCCTCTGGAATTAACATAGCTAGGTGTCAGTTATCCTTCTTGCGTTCTTTACAGCAGCTTAACCTTGCTCCCTTATTCCCATTAGCACAAACCACTCTACCTGTGAAATACTGTAGCTCTGGTGAAATAACTTTAAAAAATGATTGACTGGTTCAAGTAAAATTCAAACAAGAGGGTTTTCCTCTGTTTTTTGTGTATCAGGATCAAAAGTATCAAACTTCATAAACATTTATGATTTGGTTCTGTTTAGTTGAGTACAATTATTATATTTATACTATAAAGGATTTGAACCTAATAATACCAATTATTATACTGTCATTCTGCTGTGAAATGGTGCATTCAACCAAATCATTTAGGCAAACTAAGAAGTAAATTCTTTAACCTCCGGTCCTGATTGTGAATGGATAGGAATATATAATTGTTATGAAAAATAATCATCCTTTAATGCAAGCAATAATATGATGAACATGGTTTCATATTTTTTCTTTATCTAAATATAAGATGAGGTCAAATTAAGTCAAATATAAAATAAGCTACAGACCTCTGGAGTATTTAATTTCATATTGTAATTGGATTGGAAAAAATAACAAGATATTGAGAAACTTGAGTTGATAAAATTGCTTGCGTTCTTTAAGGAGAAAGATCATCTGCAAATGAAAGTAGTTCTTTTATATGGCACATTTACTAATCAAAATCACCATAATGTTCTTCATAAGAACATGATCAGATAAAACAAAAAATGATGTTAAATCATGTGAGGAATAAGGAGATGATTGCCAGAAGTGTTGTAATTGAGGTAGATTTTAAGGACGTCTTGAAGAATGAAAAGGGGGTGTATAAGTATCCTGGGAGGAAATCCCAAAGCTGATACACGGCGACATAGCTGGCAATAGCAGAGCTGGCACTGAGATTAGCAAGAGTTCAGAAATGAAGGACTGCAGATATCTCGATAATGGTTTTCGGGCTTGAGAAGATATGGAGTTATGGAGGAAAGTGACTGAAGAGAGCTTTGTAAAGAAGAATAAGAGTTTTCTTAACTCATGGTCACCTTAAATGCCATTGTGTTTTTATATTAACTGTTCAACAAAATTGACTAATAAATTCTTACATTGCTAATCCTGAGGTTTTGTATGGATAGTGCCAGCAAGTTCAGGACTAATTGTTTAACAGGTTATTATTTAGGGTTAGGACAGGTAGCAAAGTTTTTGATGACTACAAATTTCCAGCCAGGAGTATTTTGGAATAATCAAAACACTAGAGATAATGAAGTTGAGGATTTCAGCAGCAAACAAGCTGAGGCAAAGTACACCATGGGGTCAAATCTGAAACCAAAGCTGTGAAATATTTGGATTAGCTTCATGCAATTGCCAGGGAAATGGAACTGCTAATCAGGGAACCATAAGTTAGTATAGGATAAGTTAGATGAAGGCTTTAGTGAACCCAGTATTTCATTGGATGACATGTCTGCTCAACACTAGATAAAAGTTCACAAAACTATTTCAAAACAAATATTTATGTGTTCTGAAGAAGTGGCTTGGCCCAAAGCGTTGACTGTATATTCATTTCCATACATGCTGCGTGACCTGCTGAGTTCCTCCATAATTTTATGACCAAAGGTTATAGGAGCTAAATTAGGACATTTGGACCATCGAGTCTGCTCCACCATTTGCCTTGCCTAATCAAAAATCTATCAACTTCTGCTTCAAATATACCCAATGGTGTGGCCTCTACAGCCACCTATGGCAACAAACTCCCACTCTCTGGCTAAAGAAATTCCTCCTCATCTCCATTCTAAAAGGATGCCCGCTATTCAAGGCTGTGTTCTTTGGTCTTATATTCTCCCATCATAGGAAACATCCACTCCACATCCACTCAATTAAGGCCTTTCAGTATTCGATAGGTTTCAATAAGATCACCCCTCATTCTTCTGAATTCCAGTGAGCACAGGCCCAAAGCCATCAAACGCTTCCCATATGACATACCTTTCAATCTCAGAATCATTTTTGTGAACCTCCTTTGAACCCTCTCCAATACCAACACATCCTTAGAAAAGGGGCTCAAAACTATTCACAATAGAGGCTTCAACAGAGCTTTATAAAGCCTCAACATTACAGCCCTGCTTTTATATTCTAGTTCTCTCAAAATAAATGCTAACATTGCATTTGCCTTCCTCACCACAGACTCAACCTGAAAATTAGTCTTTAGAGAATTTGCCCAAGGACTCTCAAGTCCTCTTGCACCTCAGAGTTTTGAATTTTCTTTCCACTTAGAAAATAGCCTGTGCTTTTACTTCTTCTACCAAAGTGTATGACCATTAACTTCCCGACATTATATTCCATCTGTCATTTTTTGCCCATTCTCCTAATCTGTCTAAATCCTTCAGCAACTTCTTTACTTCCTCAAATCTAACTGCCCTTCCACCTATCTTCATATTGTCTGTAATCTTTGCCATAAAATTATCAATTCAATCATCCAAGTCCCAACACAGACCCCTGTGGAAAACCACTAGTCACTGGATGACAAGCAGAAAAGGCTCCATTTATTCCCATTCTTCACCTCCTGCCAATCAGCCAATGCTCTATCCACAATAGTATCTTTCCTGTAATACCATGGGTTCTTAACTTGTTAAGCAGCTTCATGTGTGGCGCTTTCTCAAAGCCCTTCTGAAAATCCAAGTACACAACATTTTGTGTGTATTGCTTTGGATTTCCAGCATCTGCAGATTTTGTTGTGTTTAAACTTTTATGATATTTATTTTAACAACATTCAAACTCTGGTCTTAAATATGAAAGTCCTAGCAGGATGAACAGGTTGCTTTTGGAACCATGGTATACCATAATTTCTGCTCATCCAACCACATCAATGCTAATCCCTCTTGTTCTGGCAAGCAGCAAATGCCTCTATTTGGGAGCTTGCCCATTTGGGTATTGGGAACGTGTGGAGATTTAGCATTTCAATGTTTTGCAAAATTCCAATTATCTTTAGAAGATTTTGTGCCAAAGCTGGGGCCTCTGTCATTGTCCTTCATCTCCCTCATGTGAAATGGGAGGATTGGATTGCCATTGATGCTGCCAAAAATTTCGGTTAATGGTTCCTCTCCCATTGAGCACAAATGAAGCAGTGTTCTTGGGGAAACGGAAACTTTAATGCCTAAAATAGAAAATTCTGCACATTGTACAGACAACAACACACAACTAGGGTATCTGAATTTGCAATGACATAGACTGTGAATATGTCTGAATAATTACAGCATAATCCATCAAGCAGAGAGACCTTTACCTTGAAAGAAGTTTATTATCATAATTTTATTGAAATTGAAATCAATGAGTATCCAAAACAAGGCTTTTTTTTTATAGCAGATTGTTCCAATTAGCTAGATTAGATCAACTTTAAATATTAGTATTGTAATATACAAGGCCAAAAGTCTATTACTGCCAAAAGCTTATTCCAAAAAAAAATCCAGTTGGCTTAAAAGGTGGAAGACTTTTCTTGAAAAGTTTAATACTGGGTGTCTGGCTCCTTGTGTTGTGGTGTGTGTTTCTGTTTATTTTTTAAATCATTAATTATCTACCGCTCAGATAGCCAAGATTTGTTTCTAGTTTGAGTGATTAAATTCAGCCGCATGGATTTAATCAGAAGACGCAATAGAGTTCTGTATCTTGTTTTGAGTCTTGAGTTTAGATTGTCCATAATATTGCCTTCTGCAATTTGACCTGCATATAGATAAGCTTGTCATTTAGTTTCCTTTCCAGATTAACATCAAAGCATTAACTTTTTAATCAGTGTTGACTTATCCTAGATTTTGATTTTATTGTACATCATAGAGCAAAAAAAAAACTAGCAATAAAATTTTTAATTCTACAACTTTCAGCTGTCTTTAAACTAAGACAGATATGGTCAGTTTAGGTTGTTCTGTTGCACCTACCATGGGTTTACTAAAGGAAGTTTTATGTAAGTAGCAAGCCTAACAATTCTGGAGATGGTTCTCTGACAAAACAAGAAGCACTGTAAATTATATTTTTATTGGGTTGTAATGTTCCTATGTTATGTGTGCCTGTCAGTCATTCCTTCATAGAACGATATTATGTTCTAGGAGCAGTGGCTTTGTTAACTCCATTTGTTGTCTCCTGTGGAGAAAGTGTCTGTATTTCAAATAGAACAGTGACAACATAAAAACTTGGCATTGCTTCTAAACTGTAAATTCAGGTGCAAAGCTCCATGAGTTGTGAGTATTCTTCTTTTATAACCTTCTATTCTCACCATCCATTGCAGTTACTTTCTCAGGAGACACCCAGCTAGAGTATGAATGTCTTTATTCACTCCAAATCCATCTTTATCTGTAGCTCCGTGACTTCAAAGGATACCAATGAATCATGGAATAAATGCAACCTAAATAAACACAAATGAAAGTAAAACTATAAGATCGAGGTCTTATATTGATATTGATTAGGAACAAGTATTCTTTATCTCTTTTATCCTCCAAGGCAATGCCCATTTCAGCCTTTGTACAACTGCAGATGACGTTCAAGAACCAGAAAGAGATCTCTCATCAATTCCTAACATGTCAATCCTTGTTGGTGAAGAATGAAGAAACTACATATAAGTATAGGTAATGTTTCAGTTTACTGTCTGAGAAAGAAACATCTTAATTGGAATTTACTATTTTCATATGAGTGATTATGTAAGTTCTCTGTAATTCCTTTGATTTGTTAAAATTAATATATTTATGTCGGTGAAATTTTTTCTACCCAAAGAATAGCTTGGAACAGTGAAAGGAGGACGACGCCTTCACTCTGCAGCTAAAACAGAGGAGCACAAAGCAGATCCAGAAAATAACAGCTGAACCACTCTTACAGCCACTGAGAGAATTAAAGTTCTCACCAACTTAAAATTAATTTACATGTACCTACCACCCCCATGCATTAACAGTGGAAGAATGGGTCCTCCGCAGATTTGATTTGTGTGATACTTTATCTCCCTCTTTTTCTCAGGTGGTTCCTTGAGATTGGGAATGATTTGATAATTCCTTCACCCCTCCTCACTACAATGATCACCTTCTGCATCACCCCAATCCTCTCGTCCTTATACTGGCTCTCTTCCCTCTTCACTCTCATTCATGATGCTGGGTCTTGAGATGAAACATTGACCATTTCTTTACCTTCACAGGAGCTGATCAGCCAAATGAGTTCCTCCAGCAGTTTGATTTTATGCTCCAGTTTCCAGCATCCGTAGCCTCTTCTGTGTCTCCATGACCACAGCACAGAAACAGGCCCTGCACCCCAATTTAGCCCTGACAACTGAGATGCCTATCTAAGCAAGTGTTTAGTTCATGCCCTCTGAACCAAGGGTTCCTGACCCGGGGTCCATGGACCCCTCGGTTAATGATAGGCGCTCACAGCATAAACAAGGCTGCTCTAAATGTATCTATATTCCCTATCCTAATGCATTTTAAATGTTATTATTGTACCTCAACCATTTTCGCTGGAAGCTTGTTCCTTGTATACTTACACCACCTTGATAATTTATTGGATCTTATTCAGTTTGTGTGTTATGTCCTACGTACATAAACAAAACTATGCTATTTAGACACAATCCATATAAAGTGGTCATTCAATGCAGTCTAACTATTGAAACCCCAAGGATGTTGCCTGGATTGGAGGACATTAGTTATGGGGAGAGATTGGATGGGCTGGGCTTATTTTCCCTGGAATAAAGAAGGAGGCTGAGAGGGGACCTCAAAGATCAAAGTTCAAATTTCAAAGTAAATGTATGATGTGACTATATACAACCCTGAGATTCATTTCTTTCATTAATGAAAGAAATAATGAAAATAGATAAATAAGCAATAAATATTGATAAGCTGAGATAAAGAGTCCTTGCAAGTGAATCCATAGGTTGCGGGAACATTTCAATAAAGGGCTAAGTAAAGTTGAGTGAAGTTATCTCCTTTGATTCAAAAGCCTGATGGTTGAGGGGTAATAAGTGTTCCTGAACCTGGGGTGTGAGTCCTGAGGCTCCTGCTCCTTCTTCCTGATGGCAGCAGTGGAAAGAGAGCATGGCCTAGGTGGTGGAATATAAAATTAGGAATGGCAATGGAAGGGTAGGTAGTCAGATTCTTTTACAAACAGACAGGGCCTAGGTTTAATGTGAGCAGAAGGAGTTTTAAAGGGGACCTGAGAGGAAAGTTTTTATATAAAGAGTGATTGATATTTGGAATGAATTGCCAGAAGAGGTGGTGGACTCAGATACAATTACTGCATTTAAGCGACACTAAGACAGACACTTGAATAGGCAATTTCAGCAAGGTATTTTGACAAGCACCGCCACTCCTTTCGGCACAAGCAGAACTTCCCAATGGCCAAACATTTGAATTCCGATTCCAATTCCCATTCCCATTCCGTTAAGTCGTTCCATGGCCAGAAATATTGATCTCTCCTAATTCCCCCCCCCGCCACTTCCTCTTCCCCAATCTGAAATTCTACCTCTTCTCATCTCTTTGTTACTTCCCCTTGGGCCCCCACTTCCTTCCTGTTCTCCTATGGTCCACTCTCCTCTTCTATCAGATTCCTTCTACATTCCAGCCCTGACCTTTCCCACCCACCTAGCTTCGCCTATCACCTTTGAGCTAACCTCCTTCTCCTCCCACCTCCACCATCATTTTATTCTGGCATGTTCCCCCTTCCTTCTCAGTCCTGAAAAAGGGTCTCGGCCTGAAGCATCAACTGTTTATTTATTTCCAGACACTGCCTGACCTGCTAGTTCCTCCAGCATTGTTTGTGTGTGTGTGTGTGTGTTGCTCCACGCAAGATACTAACAGAATGCTGGAAAGTGGAACTAGTGTAGATAGGCAGAAAGCTTGGCATGGAGATGGTGAGTTGAGGTCTCATATCTCTGCCACATGACTCCATGCCAATGCATGCCAATAATGCTTTATGGTACAATGCAGGATTACAATGGCTAACAATGTGTGCTCTGTTGGCTTGGTTAAGGTAAAGAGTCAGTCATTGTTAAGTACAGCACAAAAACAGGCCCTCCGGCCCATCTATCTATGCCTAAACCATTGAAGCCGCCTACTCTCAATGACCTCCACCAGGACCATAGCCCGCCATACCCCTATGTACCTATCCAAACTTCTCTTAACTGTTTAAATCAAGGTCACATGCACCACTTGTGCTGGCAGCTCATTCCACACTCTCACGACCCTCTGAATGAGAATGTTTTTCCTCATATTCCTCCTAAACTTTTCACCCTTAACCCATGACCTCTGGTTGTCATCCCATCCAACCTCAGTGGAAAAAGTCTGCTTGCATTTACCCACTCTATACCCCTCATAGCTTTATATACCTCTATCAAATCTCCTTTCAGTCTTCTACCTTCTAAAGAATACAGTCCTAACCTATTCAATCTCTCCTTATAATTCAGGTCCTCCAGATCCAGCAACATCCCTGTAAATTTACTCTGCACTCTTTCAACCTTGTTTACATCTTTCCTGTAGGTAGGTGACCAAAACTGCGCACAAATACTCCAAATTAGGCCTCACCAACGTCTTATACAACTTCAACATAACATCCCATCTTCTGTACTCAATACATTGATTTCTGAAGGCCAATATGCCAGCTTCCCTTATGACCCTATCTACGTGTGACACCACTTTCAATGAATTATGGACCTGTACTCCCAGATCCCTTTGTTCTACCACATTCCTCAGTGCCCTATGCTTCACTGCATAAGACCTATGCTGGTTGGTCCGACCAAGGTGCAAATTACACTTGTCCACATTAAATTCCATCTTCCATTTTTCAGCCCATTTTTCCAGCTGATGCAGATCCCTCTGCAAACCATGATACAGTTCCTCACTGTCCACTACAACCCCAGTTTTGGTGTCATCCACAAATTTGCTGATCCAATTAATCACATTATCATCCAGTCCATTGATACAGATGACAAACAACAAAGATCCCTGAGGCACACCACTAGTGACAGACCTGCAGTCAGAGAGGCAACCATCTACTACCACTCTCTGGTTTCTCCCAAAAAACCAATGTCTAATCCAATTCTCTACCTCATGCTGAATGCTGAGCAACTGAACCTATTTGACCAGCCTCCCATGTAGGACCCTGTCAAATGCCTTTCTAAGGTCCATATAGACAATATTCACTGTCTTACCCTCATCCACTTTCCTGGCAACTTCCTCAAAAATCTATACAGGGTTGGTCAGACATGACCTACCATGCACAAAGCCATACTAACTATCCTTGGTCAGTCCATGTCTATCTAAATACTTATACATCTGGTCCCTTAGATTGCCTTTCAATAACTTTCCCACAACTGCTGTCAGACTTACTGGCCTATAATTTCCTGGTTTATGTCTAGAGCCTTTTTTAAACAGTGGAACAACATGGGCTATCCTCCAATCCTCTGGTACCTCTCTTATCGCTAAGAATGTTTTAACTATCTCCGCTATAGCCCTGGCAAGTTCTGCACTTGCCTCTGGTAGGGTCCGAGGTAACACCTTATCAGGCCCTAGGGGTTTATCCACTCTGATTTGCCCCAGAGTAGCAAACACCTCCTCCTCTGTAATCAGGGTCCATGTAGTTGATGCCGCTTTGCCTCACTTCTACAGACTTTGTACCCATCTCCCGAGTAAATACAGATGCAAAGGATGAATTTAAGATCTCTCCTATCTGTTTTGGTTCCACACATGGATTACCATTCTAATCTTCCAGAGGACCAATGTTGTCCTTAGCAATCCTTTTGCTACTAACATACCTGTAGAATCCCTTAGGATTCTCCTTCACCTTGTCTGCAAGGACAACTTCATGCCTTCTTTTTGCCTTCCTGATTTCTTTCTTAAATGTCCTTTTGCATTTCTTGTACTCCATAAGCACCTTATTTGCTCTTATTTGCCTATACCTGCTATACACCTCCTTTTTTCTCTTAACCAGCACCTCAATACCTCCTGAAAACCAAGGTTCCTTATACTTGCTACCTGTACCTTTTATTCTGACAGGCACATACAAGCTTTGTACTCTCAAAATTTTGTTTTTAAAGACCTCCAACTTTCCAAGTACAATTTTGCCAGAAAACAGACTGTCCCAATCCACACTTGCCAGATCATTTCTGATACCATCAAAATTAGTCCTTCTCCAATTTAGAATTTCAACCCATGGACTAGACGTATCTCCTTGCATATTTACTTTGAAACTAATAGCATTGTGGTCACTGGATGCAAAGTGTTCCTCTACACAAACTTTGGTCATCTGCCTAGTCTCATTCCCTCATGGCAGATCAAGTATCGCAAACCCTGTCATTGGGGCTTCTATGTACTGACGAAAGAAACTTTCCTGACCACATTTGACAAACTCTATCCCATCTAGTCCTTTTACAGTATGGGATTCCCAGTCAATATGTGGAAAGTTAAAATCACCAACTATAACAACCTTATGTTTCTTGCAGCAGTTAGTGATCTCTTCACAAATTTGCTCCTCTAAATCCCTAGGATCATTGGGTGGTCTGTAATACAGCCCCATTGACGTGGTCATTCCCTTCTTATTTCTCAGTTTCACCTATAAGGTCTCATTAGTCAAGTTCTCCAGTGTGTCCTGACAGGGCGCTGACACGATATTTTTCCTGACTGGTATTGCTACCCTTCCTACTTTAATCCCTTCAATTCTGTCACGTCTAAAACAACAGAACCTTGGAATATTGAGCTTCCAGTCCCATCCTTCCTGCAATCAAGTCTCACTATTGGCTACAATGTCATAATTCCATGTGTTGATCTATGCCCTAAGCTCATCTGCCTTTCCTACAATACTCCTTGCATTGAAATATAGCAAGCTCAGGACACTAGTCACACATGCTCAACCTTTTGATTCCTAACTTTGTCTGTGTCTTACCAACATCTGCCTCTCCAACCTCTCGACTAACTGTTCTGGCACTCTGGTTCCCATTTCCCTGCAACTCTAGTTTAAACCCAACTATGCAGCATTAACAAACCTTCCCACTATGATATTAGTCACCTTCCAGTTCAGGTGCAAAATGGCTCTTCTGTACAGACTTCACCTTCCCTGGAAGAGAGACCAATGTTCCAAAAGTCTTATGCCCTCCCTCCTACACCAACTCCTTAGCCACGTATTAAACTGAATAACCTTCCTAGTTGTAGCCTCACTAGCATGTGGCATGGGTAGCAATCCTGAGATCACAGCCCTAGAGATTCTGCCCTTTAACTCTCTGAACTCCCTATGCAGAACCTGGTTCCTTGTCCAACCCATGTCATTGGACCACGACCTATGGCTGTTTGCCCTCCCACTTAAGAATGCTGAGGATTTGATCCGGGATGTCCTGGGATCTGGCACCTGAGAGGCAACATGCCACCTGGGAATCTCATTCTCACCCACAGAACCTCCTTTCTGTTCCACTAACTAAGGAATCCCTATCACCACAGTCCGTGCAAGGTTCCCTTGTGGCCAGTCCCCTCAGGAACAAGAATACTTCTTTGGATACTACTGAAGCGGATGACCCATTGGGTCATGGCAGCAGCAGCAGCCAGGCCAGTGGCAATGTGCCTGGCTCTGAGGCTCAGCAAGGAAAGGTAAAGTCAGGCGGTGAGGTAGATAGATCGATACTTCATTGATCCCAAAGGGAATTACAGTGACACAGTAGCATTACAAGTGCACAGATATACAAATATTGGAAGAGAAGTAAGAAAGAATTTTTTAAAAAAGTTACCTCAAACAGTCTAACAGGAGAAGGTCATCACTTGCCCGGCTATAGGTTGACTTATTATAGAGCCTAATGGCCGAGGGTAAGAATGACCTCGTATAGTGCTCTTTGGAGCAGCACGATTGTCTTAGTCTATTACCGAAAGTGCTTCTCTGTTCAGCCAAGGTGGCAGGCAGAGGGTGAGGAACATTGTCCAGAATTGCCAAGATTTTTCGTAGGGTCCTTTGTTCTAGCACGGACTCCAGTGTGACCAGTTTCACTCCAGCCTTTCTAATCAGTTTATTGAGCCTGTTGGCATCACCCATGTTGATGTCATTGCCCCAGCACGCGACTACATTAAAGATTGTACTGGCGGTAACAGACTGGTAGAACATGTGAAGGAGAGGCCTGCATACTCCAAAGGACCTCAATCTCCTCAGGAAATTAAAGTGGCTCTGGCCCTTCTTGTACACTGCCTCTGTGTTGGTGCTCCACTCAAAGTCTGTCATCCAGGTACTTGTAGGTCCTCACCACATTCACGTCCTCACCATCAATAGTAACAGGGAACAATGTAGGCTTAGTCTTCCTAAAGTCCATCACCACCTCCTTTGCATTACTAATGTTGAGCTACAGATGATTCAGCTTGCACCATTTGACAATGGCGATAGGGGACCCGATAGTTAGAGGAACAGACAGGAGATTGTGTGGCCACAAAAGAGACACCAAGATGGTTTGATGCTTCCAGGTTGTCAGGATCCAGGATGTCTCAGAATATCTAGAATATTCTCGAGGCAGAGGGCAAACAGCCAGAAGTCATGGTGCATATTGGCTTGCCCACGGAAGGCAAAGGGTGGTTGTCGATGGTTCGTATTCTGCGTGGAGGTCGGTAACCAGTGGTGTTCTGCAGGGATCTGTTCTGGGACCCCTTCTCTTGGTGACTTTTTTATAAATGACCTGGATGAAGAAGTAAAAGGGTGGGTTAGTAAGTTTCCTGATGACACAAAGGTTGGGGGTGTTGTGGATGGTCAGGAGGTTTGTCAAAGGTTACAGTGGGACATTGCTAGGATGCAGAACTGGGCTGAGAAATGGCAGATGGACTTCAACCCAGATAAGTGTGAAGTGGTTCATTTTGGAAGTTCGAAAAGGGCTGTAGATTTCTATGTTCTATGTTCTATGTTCATATTGGCATCAATGACATAGGAAGAAAAGGGAAAGAGATTACAGTGAGTAGAGGGAGTTAGGAAAGAGGCTGAAGGGAAGGACTTCCAATGTAGTACTCTCCAGATTACTTCCGATGCCATGGGCTAGGACAGGTAGGAATGGGAGGATAGCACAGATGAATGAGTTACTGGGGAGATGGTACAGGGTTCAGGATTTCAATTTCTCAGATCATTGGAACCTTTTCTGGGGAAGGGGTGACTTGTACAAAAGGGACTGGTTGCACCTGAACTGAAGGGGAACCAATATCCTGGTCAGGAGGTTTGCTAACACTACTCAGGAGAGTTTAAACTAGTTTTGCAGGAAGCTGAGAACTGAAGTCCCAGGTCAGTAAGGGAAGGATCAGACAGGAAGGAAGAGATCAGAGAAAGTTACTGAAAGGCAAAATCAAAATAACAGGTATGATGGGATGGATAGTTTGGTGTGTAGGATTATGATGGGTAAAGGTGATGAACTTAGAGCATGGATCAGTATATGGAACTAGGATGTAGTGGCTATTACAGAGACCTGATTGAGAGATGGGAAGAAATCAGTGATTAATGTACCAGGTTTTCAAAGCTGTAGAAAAATAAGTAATGGAGGTAAAAGATTGAGTGGGGGGAGTTGCTTTACTAATCAGGGACAATATCACAGCTACACTTAGGAGAAGCAGAATGGAAGGTTAAGACACTGAGTCCTTTTGGGTAGAAGGTAAGAACAGGAAGGGGGCAATCACACTATTGGGATTGTACTGAAGACCACCCCCCCCCCCCAATAGCCACTGGGACATTGAGGCTCAGATATCTAATCAAGTTAAGAAAATATGTTCAAATAATAAGGTTGTTGACATGGGGAACTTCAACTTCCCTAATAGAAACCGGGATCTTCTTAGTGCAAGGAGTTTAGAGGGGCAGAATTTGTTAAGTGTATCCAAGAGGGTTTCTGAAATCAATACGTGGATGATCCAATTAGAAGAGGGGCTGTACTGGACCTGGATGAGGGTAAGGAGCCCGGCCAGGTGATTGACCTCTCAGTGGGTGAACAGTTGGGGAACAGTGACCACAACTCCTTAACTCAAAGGATATCCATAGATAAGGATAGGTAAGGTCCTTGTGGGAGAGTCTTAAATTGGAGTAGGGCAAATTACGAGGACGATAGGCAGGAACTAAGTTCAAATATCAATTACACGAAGTACAAGAAAAGTATGTTCCTGACAGAAGGAAGGACAGGTTTGGAAAGAAACCTTGGATGTCCAGAGAGGTGATGAACTTAGTCAAGAAGAAGAAGTAAAATTATGTAACGCTTCAGAAGTTAGGATCAAACTGAGAACATGAGGAATATAAAGAAGCCAGAAAAAAACTAAAGAGGGGAATTGGGAAAGCCAGGAGGGGCCTTGAAAAGTCCTTGGCAAGTCAGAATAAGGTGAATCCCAAGGCGTTCTATACATACATCAGGAGCAGAGGATGACTAAGGAGAGGGTGGGGCCACTCAAGGATAAAGAGGGGAACATTCACTTGGATGTGGAGAATGTGAGCGAGGTCCTTAATGAGTATTTAACTTCAGTATTTACCAAGGAAAAGAACACGGAAGACCAGGAGATCAGTGTTGTGGGTATAAATATGTTAAGACATTTAGAGTTCAAGTGTTGGGTCTCCCAATGAGTATTAATGTAGATAAGTTCCCAGAGCCTGATGGGATTTATCCCAGGTTATTGAGGAAAGCAAGAGATGACATTGTTGGGGCCTTGACCAGTATCTCCATGCCCTCCCTAGGCATAGGTGAGGTCCCAGTGGACTAGTGAGTGGCTAATGTTGTACCTCTATTTAAGAAGGAAACAAGGGAAAATCCTGGGAACTATAGACTCCTGAGTCTCACTTAAGTTGTTGGGAAATTATTGGAGAAAATTCTTAGGGATAGGATATATGAGAATTTGGAAACCCATGCCTAATTAGGGAGAGCCAGCCTGTCTTTGTGCAGGACTAGTCGTGTCTTACCAGCTTGAGTGAATCTTTTGACAAGGTGACGAGAGTGACTGATGAAGGTAGAGAAGTGAATGCATGGATTTTAGTAAGGCATTGTACAAAGTTTGGAGGCTAATTGAGAAGATTAGGATACATGGGGTCCATGGCGAAAAGGCCATTTGAATTCAGAACTGGTTTGCACATAGAAGACAGAGGGTAGTGGTCAAAGGGACTTACTCGAGTTGGAGGTCTGTAATTAGTAGTGTTCTCTGTGCTGGGACCTCTGCTGTTTGTAATGTATATAAATGACCTGGATGAAAATGTAGATGGGTGGGTTAGTATATTTGCAGATGATACCACGATTGGTGGAGCTGTGGATAGGGTAGAAGACTGACAAAGAATACAGTTGTGATATAGATCAGTTGCAGATATGGGCAGAGAAATGGCAGATGGAGTTCAACCCAGATAGATGTGAGGTGTTGCATCTTGGTAAGGCAAATGCAAGGAGACATATGATATTAAGGGCATGACCCTTAACAATGTTGCTGAGTAGAGAGATCTTGTGGTCCAAGTTCATAGCTCCTTGAAAGTGGCTAAATAGGGTTGTTAAGAAGGTTTATGGAATGCTTACTTTTATTAGTCGAGGCATTGAGTTCAATAGTCAAGAGGTTATGTTGCAACTTTATAAAACTCTGGTTAAACCAGATCTGGAGTATTGAATATAGTTCTGGCTACCCTATTATAGAAAGGATGTGGAGGCTTTGGAGAGGGTGCAGAGGAGGTTTACCAGGATGCTACCTGGTTTACAGGGCATGAGGTATCACGAGTGGCTGAACAAATTTGGGTTGTTTTCTCTGGAGCGACAAAGACTGAGTGGAGATCTGATAGAGGTTTATAAGATTATGAGAGGCACAGACAGAGTAGACTGGGAGTATCTCTTTTCCCAAGGTAGAAATGTCTAATACCAGAGGGCGTGTATTGAAGGTGAGAGGGGATAGGTTCAAAGGGGATGTGAGGGGTAGGTTTTTTAACTCAGAGAGAGGTGAATACATGGAATGCACTGCCTAGTATGGTGGTAGAGGCAAGTACATTAGAGGATTTTAAGAGATGCCTAAATAGGCACATGAATTTGAGGAAGATGGAACAATATGGACTTTGAGCAGGTAGGAGGAATTAATTTTTATTCATTTAAAATTTACATTTTAACTGGTTCAGCACAACATTGTGGGCCAAAGGGCTTGTTCCTCAGCTGTACTGTTCCATGTTCTAAGTGCTATGAAAGTCAATTAACCTATGAAAGTTAATTAACTTGAGAACCTGACTTTGTTCTTTTCCACACCATTCCAGCCAGATCTGCTGAGCCTTTCTTCCATTTTCTGTTCCAATTTCAGGCTTCTAGCGCACACAATATTTTGTGTTTTCCTTTGGTTATGGCAGGATTCTACCAGAAACATAATTTGAGCCAACTGTTTATTTTGTGTTTAGCACAGAGCTTCATGCATTGTATAACAGGATTAGAGCAAGCTGTTTGTGAATTTGCACCTTGCTCATTTTATTTATAAATCGTGCATCCATTGATCAGATTACTCTATTCTGTTAAGGCTTTTCTTTCCTTTTGATTTTGGATTTTACTTTTCATATCTTGATGGCCAGGCAACTTCTGAGAGAAAAGACCAAAAAGGAAAACCATTGATGCATTTCTTTGAAAGAAGAAAGAAAAAGAATTCTAATGCTAACTGGAGTTTCAGCTGAGATTGGGCAAGAAACATTCTCTCTTTACTGCCTATTTATCTTCACTAGCCAACCACAGCTAATCTGCCTTTTTAAGACCAGCTGTAGCTTTCAAGCTGTGCAGTTGTATGAGGCATTCGTAATGGGGATTGTAGAGTCTTTATGTTATTTTTATGCAGTGTTGCTGCATTAAGTACACTGCATGTATTTTCTCTTTTAAGACTGCATATATTTCTGAGCATGACAAGTATTTTGGGAATGGCAGTGAAGAAAGCAGCCATTGTTTACATTATGTTCGCAGTCCAACAGTCTATGTAATCGCAGTTCTAAGGGTGAATTCAGGTCGAGTTATTGAAACCTTGCAGAGACTCTGGGCTGGGAACTACAATGAGCCGAAATCAAAAGGAATATGCTGAGATGGCTCGAGTAGAGTTTTGGTGAATACAAAATTATCCCTGTAAGTTATTCCCCATAAGAAGAGAAGTTACCCTAGGCAGGTGTAGTCCCTGATTACTTCTTTCATATGACAAGAAGAACTGCACACTGTACTGCCTGCCCCTTCCACAGTCTGATGTCCTGTGAAAGTCACAAATTCATAAGGTCTTGGCTAATCTTGGATGGGTGTTGTTTTGATCATAATTTGCATAGTTTGAGTGGCACGGCTGATCGAAAGTTAAACAAAGTTTCAGTAAAATTTTCCATTTGCAATCCTGGATTCCCAATGTGCCCATTTTATTCAGGAAGTCACATTCCTTGAGAGTGAAGTTGTGAAATTCCATGACTAATGGAGCTAGGTATTTTTTTTACCCTGGTATAATTATTGAGATTGGACAGCTCAGAAGAATTGCCCTACCCTAGCAAAGTTTTACAAAGGAATGGCAAATGAAATCAGGGTACTAAAGGCAGGAGATAGGTTGGAATGACTGACACTGTTTATTGGTTCTGGGTTCAACTTCCCCCAGAATATTTTCGGAGATCTTCACAAAACTTTAGAATATTCTTCTTCTTGAATCTGAGGGCTCTGGAATTCCAACTGCATTATATTTAGAACTCAACTGATTTAAATTAAAGCTTCAGCTAAATCTGAGTATTTTCGTGATATTGTAACATCCTCTGACCTTTCCAGGGGAATAACAAGATGTTTTGGAAATTGGAGAGAAAAGCCTCAATGGAAAAGCATCAACAAAGTTGCTTGGCTTTTCCATTTCTCTCTGCATTGCTCACTCTCCTATCCTGTAACAAAGCAAACATCAGTTACCAAGTATGTTTGTCCTCTTGTACTTATAAACAAGCTTTTATACTTCTGTATTAAGTGTAATTCTTTCAAAACCCCAGCAGATGGCAACCCCTTTGCTGCAGCTTTAAGCACCAGCACATTGTGGTCCGTGATTCCCAACATTTTCCCAGATAATTATACAGATGAATTGCAGCTCTTAGGACCCAATGGCTTGTGAGTAATTAATATCAGCCAGGCTCCATTCATAAGTGCCTGCCATTAAACTTGCAAAATTGTTTTACAGTGTCAGCAATCTCTGATTGGGGTTTGATTCCCACCGCATTCCATAAGGAACTTGTCCATTTTCCATGCGGCCGCATGGATTTCCTCTGAGCGTTCCTGTTTCCTCCCAAATTCTGAAAGGTGTATGCATTAGGGTAAATTGTGGGTTTGTTATATTGGAAGTGTGGTGATGCCCCAACAAGTCACAAAAAAATGGTGCGTTTCACTGTTTGTTTCGATGTACATGTGACAAATAAAGCTAATCTTTCTTTGGCCAAAGCACCCACCCTGGTACTTCATTCGAAGCCTGGTTAGGAACTGACTGAAGTTTTAACTCAGGCCCAGTCTTGAATGCCTTGAGGGGAACATATGGGGAACAGGACCTAGAATCAGAAGCAATCAATTAAAAAGCAACTTTCAGCATACTAAGAATGGCTCAACTGTTGGTGCCACTGCCTTACAAGTTTTGAGAACCATGTTTGATGCTAACTTTGTGTTCTGGCTTTGTGGAGTTTGCACCTTCTCCTTACATGGGTTTCCTCCAGGTGCTCCAGCTTCCTCTCAGTACTGACAACTACTATTTGCTCCTAGTGAATGTAAAGAGGGAGAGAGGTTGATGGGGAATATGTGAGAATATAGAATAAAGATAAAGATTAGCTTTATTTGTCACATGTACATCAAGACATCAAAACATACCACGAAATACATTGCTTTCATCAAATCAAATCAGCGAAGATTGAGCTGGGGACAGCCCACAAGTGTTGTCATGCTTTTGTGCCAACATAGCATGCCCACAACTTACCAACCTCAACTGTACGTCTTTAGAATATGGACAGAAACTGTGACCTCAAGGGATTGTGCTGTCATGCTACTGCTCTGCCCACGGTATTTAGGATATGGGGTTAAAAGACAGGATTTAAGACAAGGTTGGATAGATCTTAGTTTAGTAGGGGAATTAAAGGTTATGGGGAAAAGGCAGGTAGGTGGAGATGAGTCCATGGTCAGATCAGCCATGATCTCATTGAATGGTGGAGCAGACTTGACAGGCCAGATGGCTGACTCCTGCTCCTATTTTTTATGTTCTTATGTTCTTAAAAGATTCTATTTCCAAGCACCATTGCTCCAATAACTTAGATGTTAGCTTTGAGATACGTTGGGAAGAATAGGAATAAGAGTGGGAGAGGTGAGTGTGCTCCTAGTGGAGATAGCTGTGGTTTGCATCTTAGATGGCAAACTTCAAAAAATGGTGAATCTTTTAAATTCTCTACCACAGAAACGTGTCGAGGCTCAGTCATTGTGTTCATTCTTATCAAAAGTCAACAGATTTCTGGACATTGCGGAAATCCAGCAATATTGGGATAGTGCTGGAAAACTGTGCTGAAGGTCAAGCGTGCTCTTGATGACTGGCTGGGCAGGTTGAAAGGGCCAAATGGGCTATACCTTCTCCTCAGCAGGAACCTGCTTGAATGGAGCACACATCCCGTGTTTATTGGGTCAGTTTGGAGATGACAATGAGCAGGAGTTGGACACGTGTGCCCCACTTCACTTACCCAACTGATGGTGGTACAATGGAATAGCAATGTTGTACCCCTATATCCCTGTAGAACTAGGTTTAGTCCTGATTTCTGATACTGTTGATGTGGAGTTTGCAGGAATCATGCTTAACCATGAACCAGTTCATACCACACTCATTTGATTGTACTGGGATGAAAGATTAATTATACAAAAAGGAAATTAAGCTCTCCAGGCCTGGGTGCCTTGAGCTTCGAAAAGGAAGAGTTAATTTCATTGAAAAGTACAATGCCTTAAGCAACATGACAACATAAATGCAAAGATGTTTTTCCTAAGAGTGAGCTGTCTACAAATTGAGGTGACAGACTCTAAATAGGTACATGTAATCATTGTACTACCTGTCATTAATTTTGACCCTGCATTCAAAGAGAGGTCTGCTGACCCTGGAGAGGGTCCAGAGAAGATTCAAGTGAATGATCCCAGGAATAAAACTCTTAACATATGAGGAGTGTTGATGTCTCTGTGCCTGTATTCAATAGAGCTCAAAAGGATGATGTGGTGGAAGGGGATCTCTTTGAAATCTTCTGAATGCCTGGAAATGAAGTAGATGTTGCCATTAATAAAAGAGTCTAGGATCTGAAGGCACAGCCTCAGCATAGAGGGATGTCCCTTTAAAACTGAGATGAGGAGTGAATTTGTTAGAATTTATTGCCACAGGGGGCTGTGGAGAATAAGTCATTGGCTGTATTTAAGGGGATGTTGATAGGTTTACGATTGGTATGGGAGTTAAAGGTTAGAGGAGCATACGGTTGAAATCAAATTCAGCTTTGATGGGCCAAATGGCCTAATTCTGCTCCTAAATTTTATGGTCTCATTGTCTTGCCAGATGTTTAATCAGCCTTGCATTCTTGCTTAGGGTCTTCACTGGTCTCATGAGCAGAGTTCAGGAAGACAATGAATGCCTGGTTAAATCTAAAAGTACATTGAAAACTTATTCCATTCCAACAATTTGCATACTTGGATTGCCAACAAAGCTCTCCCAATGGCTTACATTGTAAACAGTCGAATGTGTCTGGGTTAAATATGGAGGTTGGCAGCTTGGAGTCAACTTTCAGATCTGATTACATTTTATAAAACACTAATCTCTCAACCCCATCAATCCTGCATGGCACCACATTAAAGCAGCCCCATTGAAACTGAAGTTTTAACTGCAAACTCTGGAGAAGTGGTTTAGACATTTAAGGATCCTGGCCATGGAACAGTTGGCCAGTGGGAGACAGAAGAACACAAGGGAAAAAATCAGAAGATCTCAGTACTTTTGTTCAATGTTCATATCTGACCAATATGACATTACCTTTTCATTCATCTCAATTATAATTTTCTGCTTGCAGTGTGAAAATTGACTGAATTGTTTACATACATCAGTGAAAGTTATTTCAAAATGAGTTTATTATAGTGAATTCAGGGAATATACAAGAAACAACACAAATAATCATGTTTCTTCACTAACAGTAATCATTTGTCTTACCCTCTTTATTTATTCAGACTGGTCTGCTTTACATTTTAAGCATTTTCTGTTTTCCAACTAAGAGTGAAATTAGACATATTGCTCTCAGTGGATAGAAATTTTTTCACTTGCATGAATTATGTGGAGATATTTTCAGCAGATACTTTACTTTCTGGTAACCAACTACAAATTGTTACTTGACATCTTGCTCTGATTGAGCCAGAAACATTAATCATTCAATCTGAATATTACCATATATGCACTCTGTCATGTGCTTAGCAGAGCAGCATTCAACTTGACACCTCACCACAAGCAAAATTAAACAGATGATACTCTCAGTGAAATTTGGCCCTTTGACAATATTATATACAAATGAATAAATAATATTTTCATGGGAGGAATTCAAACTGAGTTTCATGGTCTGGTTGCATTTACTATTATGAACTAGAATATGATCTGTGCTAAATGAGCAGATCTACATTAGGGCAACATCAAGAGTGCTACAGTGGGCTTTTGTACTCTGTGCCAAGAAAGAAAAATATATTTATGCTTTCTGCTCAGGAAAACTTTCTGGAATCCTATATGTGAACTTCGGGTAAGGACAGGATAAGAGCTGAACAATGCCAATAATTCACCAACACACATTATCTAGGCATTCTGAAGAAGAATGACCATTTGGGTAATATCCCAGAACCACAGTTGTCCTAATGGATCAATACAATAATGTGGAGGTGCATTTTCAGATATTTGGGCTTAAGTTTCCATAGGAATGATAAGACAGGCAATGCTCCCTGTACACTTAAAATGGGCAGTTTGCAGTCTCCAACCTCATTATAAAAGACATTGTTGAAAACTGAAGCATGGTGTAGCACTTTCTGGAAAGATACAAAAGGCTTGGTTCAATTGCTTGATGGTACACCTGCCAAGAATCCAGTTTTCTCTGTTTTCTGGCATACTGCGTATTGTGAAAATTGTTGTATAGTTTGTAGGACTCTGCCTGTGAGGAGGTAAAGGTCAAATGTTATCTTGCGTGTGACAATAATGGACCAATTCCCAATCCAAATTCCAATGCATGAATTGGCATCAATATATAATATTGAGAAATGTACTTGAAATTTCAATAAAAGCTGGATTTCATGAATTTGGTCCATTTGTTGCAATCTACTTCTTGTGCTCGTGGCAGCTTTATATCATGAAGCAATTCCCATTGTCTAATCAAAAATGGAATAATTAAAGTGCAAGACCCTAAAAAAGTTCTTTTCCAAAAGTTTGTCATGACATTAAGCCAGAAATTCTTTAAAACAATGCTATGTCTTTACTGTGTTATGCAAAGAAATATAGTCTGAAACTCAAGTGTCCAGTATGATCATATCCTTTGCCTAACCATTTACTTAAGAGTCACCATGCAAGTAGCTTATTAATGTATAGAGGCTGCCGGGCATTCATAGTGGCATTAAGTGGTGGACAATGTGTAATCTCATATGATTTGTAGTTAATAACTGGAACATGTTGCCAGTTTAAGTGATGGAGCTAGACATAATCATCACGTTTAAGAAGCATTTCGACAGACACTTAAATAGGCAAGGCATAGAAGGATACAATACTAATGCAGGCAAACTTGATGGTGTCAGCGGGCATAACGGTTGGCATGGATGTAAAATGGGCTGAAGGGCCTGTTTCTCTGCTGTATAACTCTATGGTTACCTACCTATGTAAAGTTCATTTTCTTATACAAGGTCTTCATATATGCAAGTGATATGGGTCACTCACATTGAATCGGTGCCCAATTGAAATGCTGAGGCTTTTCAATCTCATCTAGTTCACTACCTTGAAGTTAAAAGTTTCGATCATGCGGCCTGTAGGTTCTCCGCATCCTCTCCATCATAACTATTCTTCATCCCTTAACCTCGCTATGGGTGACACTAAATTGACTGGGAAAGCAAGTTGCGGAGAGGATGCAGAGAACTTGCAGAGACGTATAGATAGATTATGAGTGGGCAAGGGTTGGGCAGATGGCATACAACATTGTTAAGTGCGGGGTCACGTGGATGGAAAACAAGAAGATCAGATTAATATTTAAATGGTAAGAGACTGCAGCATGCTGTTGAGCAGGAGGACTTGGGACTGCTTCTGCATGTATTGCAAAAAGTTGGCTTGCAGGTGCAAAGGGTTATCAGGAAGGCAAATGGAATATTGGCCTCCATTGCTCAAGGGATTGAATTTAAGAACTGGGAAGTTACGTTGTAAATGTATAGGGCACTAGTGAGGCCGCACCTGGGGTGCTGCATGCAGTTCAGATCTTCTTATTTGAGGAACGATATACTATCTTTGGAGGTGATGAGAGGAGGTTCACTGAGTTGATTCCAGAGATGAGGGAGTTAGCATTTGAAGAGACATTGATTCAATTGGGATTATACTTGCTGGAATTAAAAAAGAATAAGAACATATGGAAAGATATAAAATTAACATAAGATAGAGACAGGAAAGTTGAGACTAGAACTAGGGGACATATCCTCAAAAAATGGGAAAATAGATTTGGGACAGAGATGAGGAGAAACTGCTTTCCCAGAGAGTAGTGAATCTGTGGAATTCTCTGCCCACGGAAGCAGTAGAAGCTACCTCATCAAATATATTTAAGAAACACACACACAACGCTGGAGGAACTCAGCAGGCCAGGCAGCATCTTCCTGCTGAAGGATCTCGGCCCAAAATGGCGACTGTGCTCTTTTCCATAGATGCTACCTGACCTGCTGAGTTCCTCCAGCATCTTGTGTGTGTTGCTTGGATGTCCAGCATCTACAGATTTTCTCCTGTTTGGAAATATATTTAAGATACAGTTAGACAGATTTTTGGAAAGTAGGGGAGTTAAAGGCTATGGGGAAAATAGAGGTAGGTGGAACTGGGTCCACAGCCAGATCTGCCATGACCTGATTGAGTAGTGGAGCCAGCTGAATGGCCAGATGCCTACCCCAGCTCCTATTTCTTATAACTTATATCCTATCATTGATCTGCGACATAAACCACGAGGCCTATTTCTATCACATCGGGATCCTTGGCTCACGCCTGAAAGAATTTGTTTCCAGTGACCCCCAATACCTTATCACACTTCCCTTTTAACTTATGAATACGTTTTTGATCTAGAGATCTTTGTAGGCTAAACTATTTGTTTCCTCCATGGTGTAAGACTTATCTTAACCCAATGAATCTTTCATTGTGTTTTGCTTAGCCTGAGTATGTATAGCATTGAAACCCTTAGGAATAAAAATAAGAATTGGTAGTTGTACATTCATTCATGTTTTTTCCACTTAATTTAACTACAATTCAATAGGGTCTGTAATAAATACTGTAAGTTCCATCATCTTCTGATGAAAAATGTAATGTATGACTTGCAGCATATTTTCCAATTGATGCCAATCATTCCAGTGGTGAAAATGGATCCACTTCCATTATTTTTCTCTAATGGATAACAAAAGCACTAAAAATGGTGAGTTATGCTTGCCACTATTTTCACGTTCTCATCTTGTATTTCCATCAAGTGAAATTCTGCATACCAAGCACCTGAGCAATCACATCGTCCAGTTCACCGATGACACAACTGTGGTAAGGCTCTGCACCAAAAATAATGACTTGCAGCATATTTTTCAATCCTATAGAGAGGAGGTGGAAGTGCTCAAGGCCTGGTGCCAGGCAAGTAACCTATTCCTTAACGTCAACAAGACAAAGTAAATAATTATCATCTTGCGGAGAATTTGCACCACTCACTCCCTTTACTTCGACAGTACAACAGACACTGCAAGCAGTTTCAAACTCCTGGGAGCACACATCACACACAACCCCTCACAGTCCCAGAACACAATCAAGAAAACCCGCTAACACCTCTACTGACTTTATAACAATTAAAGCTATGCAAATTATAAAAGTGGAAGATTAAGAAAATCATACAGACCCACTAGAAAAAACACACACATAAACTATTCAGCTAGCATAATTAAATCAAATTAAAAGTTCCACTTCTTTCTCCCAACAGACAATTTCTTCCATGAATTTTCATACAGCCATTGATAGATAGATAGATATACTTTATTGATCCTGAGGGAAATTTGGTTTCGTTACAGCCGCACCAACCAAGAATAGAGCATAAATATAGCAATATAAAAACCACAAACAATCAAACAACAAAATACAAACTATGCCAGATGGAAAATAAGTTCAGGACCATTGCACTTGTAGTAAGTGTTTTGGGGTACAAGACTTGCAGTAAGTGGGTATATTTCCCTGTCTGAGAAATGGGAAATCTGGGTAAGTCCTGCAGCAATGGTCTTTATGAGCGTTAACAGCCCAGGAGTGAAATGCAGAGTGAAGATTCCCCTGCTACTCAAGGTCAGGAACAGCTCAGTTATAGACTTATCTGCCAGAAGATTGGGGCAGAGCGTGGCAAATGATCTGCTTCTGAACATATAATTAAAATAGTGGGTTCAGAAAGATGAAATTATCTCTATTTTACCAGACAGAGTTTGTTGTAGACATACTGTAGACAAGGTTAATGAGGTAGATTCCCTACCGTTGTGATTTACAAAAGGGCTTTGAAAAGTCACTATATGGTTGCTCCATGAAAGAAGGTATGGAGGCACCAATACACAGGATAGGAAAAGACGCAGAGTGTTGTAGTCTCCATCATGGCCACTTGCCTCTCCACCATTGAGGAATTCTTCAATAGGTGGTGCCTCAGGAAGATTGCATCCACCATTAAGGACCCTCACCTTTCAGGACATGGCCATTTCTTACTGATGCCATCAGGGAGGAGAGGAGGTACAGGAGCCAGACGTCACACACTCATTGCTTTAGGAACAGCTTCTCCTCTTCCACCACCAGATTTCTGACAGGCGATGAACCCATGAACAATATCTCACTTTTTTCCTCTCTTTTTGCACTGCTGATTTATTTTTTATACACCCAGAGGCTACTTTAATAGATACCGACTCTACTTACTAAAGTGGCCACTGAGTATATGTTTGTGGTCTTCTGCAGCTGTAGTCCATCAACTTCATGGTTCGATAGGTTGTGCATTCATAGATGCTCTTCTGCACACCATTGTTGTACCTCAAGGTTATTTAAGCTACTGCCGCCTTCCTGTCAGATTATACCTGTTGGGTCATTCTTCTCCGAACTCTCTCATTAACAAGATCCTTGTGCTCACAGAACTGCTGCTCACTGGAAGTTTGTTGTTTCTCACAGCATTCTCTGTAAGATCTAGAGACTTTTGTTATGAAGATCTCAGGCGATCAGCAGCTTCTGAGATACTCAACTGCCCTGTATGACACCAACATTCATTCCACTGATGAAGTGACTTGGATCACATTTCTCCCCCATTCTGATGTTTGGTCTGAACAAGAACTGAACCTCTTGACCATATCTGCATGCTTTTATGCATTGAGTTGCTGCCACATGATTGGCTGACTAGATGTTTGCATTAATGAGCAGGGTGTACAGGTAGATATTTCTGAGTGTGAATACAGCTGAGAGTATATTTCTTACTGTAACTTATAGTAACTTTTTATGCATAGCACTGCATGGCGGTCAATAAACAACAAATTTACCAACATACATCAGTGATAATAAACCTGATTCTGATTTTCATTCTGACGGTAGGACATATGGGATTTTTGGTTCACATAGTTTTGCAGATTGTATCAAATTAGGAGAATGATCTGGAATAATGTAATCTAACACCTGAAGGAATTAGAAATGTTTCCACATTTACACTATTTCCACATTTAAGCAATCACTACACAATTAAGTGGCTAATTAATTTAACATAACTAATTGTCAGGTGGTGGTGCACTTTGGTCGGAAAAAAAAATGAAATTTCACCTCCTTTGAAGCTTCATTAAAAGCAAGTAAGCAGAGCAATCAATAATATGAATCATGCACTGAAATTCATTTCTGAAATTATTCAATTCAAGAATTACACTAAACCTATGCAGCATCTTTAGACACAAAAAGCAAGACGATTTATAGGAATGTGATCAAAGGTGTGAACTCTCAAGAAAGATTGGGCTGTTTGGGCTAATTTCTTTCGGCAAGGAGTGGACTTAGAGACAATGAGATGTAGAATTCTTCAAAACTATAAATGGGATTAAAAGAGATGGAGAAAAAATGTTTCCAACTGTGTCTGAGTCCAAAACTGGAGCCATAAGTACAAAAACCTACCAATAAAATCAATAGGGAAAATGAGGGATTTCCACCTGTATCTGGAGCTAGAAGAATTCGCTAGAATGTGATTGAAGCATCAAAAGTCAGCCCACCAAAAAGCATGAAATTTGTAGAGGGTTTGGAAAGATATGCCATAGTAATAGATTATGAAATGTAAGAGATCTTGATTATTCAAAATTAGCTGGGATGAGCACATTGTTTTTATGTATCACACATGAAAGTTGCTGGTGAACGCAGCAGGCCAGGCAGCATCTGTAGGAAGAGGTGCAGTCGACGTTTCAGGGCGAGACTAACTGAAGGAAGAGTGAGTAAGGGATTTGAAAGTTGGAGGGGGAGGGGGAGATCCAAAATGATAGGAGAAGACAGGAAGGGGAGGGATGTCCTCCCCCTCTTGTCTTCTCCTATCATTTTGGATCTCCCCCTCCCCCTCCAACTTTCAAATCCCTTACTCAATCTTCCTTCAGATAGTCCTGACGAAGGGTCTCGGCCTGAAATGTCGACTGCACCTCTTCCTACAGATGCTGCCTGGCCTGCTGCGTTCACCAGCAACTTTGATGTGTGTTGCTTGAATTTCCAGCATCTTCAGAATTCCTGTTGTTTTTGTTTTTATGTATTTGGGTTTTTCTTTTGTCCATATGTCACAACTCCAACAGAGAAGATTGAATTCCAATCAATGAAGAAAACCAATGACTGAAAGAAGGGAAACATCTGGAAACCTTCAATCATAATCGTATAGCAAAAGAAAAACTCGAACACAGTAGTAATCAAATGGAAAAAAGAATCTGACAGCAAAATATATTGGGATCTTTCCAGATTAAATGGAATAAAAAGCTTGCCAAAGACAATAGTAGATCAATCTAGAGAAATATTTACACGGATCGTAAGAGTACTAATCAAATACAATCCTGCACAAAAGAAAAAAGATGTTTCAAGCATTTAGGATCTATGAATATGGAGAAGCAGATTAAATTTGAATGTCAAAGTCATCAGGGCCTTACAAGGAAAATGTTATACAATGAATCCAAGCAAATTTAAATGCCAGACAGAAAAATAACAAAAATTCTTTCAAAAAAAAAGAAAATGATAACTGAAGGGACTGATAAAGTGCCAGCTTAAAATTAAAATTTTGACATGCATTTGATTTGTTTTAAAATACAGTGGATTCCAGTTAATTGGACACATTAGGACCAGTACATTTTGGTCCAATTAAGCAGCTGTCCAATTAGCTGAAGTTTGATGGAAATAGTTAAAAAGGTATATAAAAAAAGACAAGCAGCCCACACAAAATGCTGGAGGAACTCAGCAGGCCAGGCAGTATCTATGGAAAAGAGTACAGTCGACATTTCAGACTGGGTTCCTCCAGCATTTTGTGTGTGCTGCTTGTCTTTTCTTGGCCTGAAACATCGACTGTACCCTTTCCAATAGATGCTACCTGGTCTGCTGAGTTCCTCCAATAGTTTGTGTGTGTGGCTTGGATTTCCAGCATCTACAAATTTTTTTCGTATTTGCAAAAAAGACAAACTGAGTAGCAAATTATGTATGCAAATGAAATAAAAGCAAATTAGAACAAAATAGTACTACAGAACTCTCAAACTATATAGTAGTTCCCTGATTGTTATCGACAGCGTACACTGCTGTATTCTTTTGATTGACTGTAAATAAACAAGTGCAGCACAGGCACCTCGTGCAGACAATGGACTGCCTTCATACATGCCATCCAACAATTGCATCCTCCAAATCTTCATTTTCATTGTAACATTCAAGATGATTGTCAATACCTTCAAATTCTTTGTAGTTTCTAACTGGAATCGACTGTGTGTTAGTATTCTAGGCTCTCCTCTTTCCCTATCTCAGGTTTCCCCATCTTGCACTCATTGTGACTAAGTGCAGTAGGGATGGATGATGAGGACAAAGTGCAGTGAAACCTGACAGGTTCATGCACAACCATGCTGCCAATCACTATTCCATTCCTGTGTCTATCTTCATTGCCCTTCGGTTCTGCAATACTGAAGCATTAGAAGACCCCTGTCTTCACAGCTGTGAAGAGCCAGAGGGAACAGTGAGCAAATGGACATTCCCAAAAGTTAGAAAATAAACAGTAGAGTTTACAAATTTCAATACTACTAATGTGAAGAAAGACTTTCCCAAAGTTCTTTCATGGAAGCAGGTCATCAGCATGAGTAGTCAGTGATGGCTGTTCCTGTCATTTCTTCCTGTCAAGTCTCACTGTGGCAAGTCCTGGCAGAAATCAGAGCACGTAAGCATAGGAACAAAGTCCAGTTTTGTATGTACTACTATGTGGGAATTGTGTATGAGAGCAGATTTTACCAGGGTAAATCATACTAACTGACTATTTTTGGCTGAAGTTGTGCTCATTAGGAATCTACACATTTACATGTAGGATTGAACTCACAATCCTCCTCAGAGCTTCCTGCCTCCACCCACTCCTACACTCTCTCAGTGGCTTCATCCTGAACCTAAAATTGGGAAAATACAGTGTCCCTAAGTTTAACTATAAATGAGTTTTCAAATAGGTCTAATCATCAAGGTCACATTTCGAGTACTGTGTGCAATTCTCATCACTCTGCTATAGAAAGGGTGTAATTAAACTGGAGACAAGGCCAGAAAGATTAACGAAGAAGTTATTGGGACTGGAAGGCTTGGGTTTTAAGACGAGGCCCGACAGGCTATGAATTTTTTTTCCTGGAGAATAGGAGACAGAGGAATGGCTTTACATAAGTTTATACAATCATAAAGGGTATCGGTAAGGTTAATATCCAAAGTTTTGTCCTTAGGGTAGGGGAGTCCAAAACTAAAGGCATGGGTTTAAAGTGAGAGAGGAAAGATATGTAAGGGCTATGAGGGGTAACTGTCCCACATAGAGGGTGGTGAGTGTATGGAACAATTTGCAGGAGGAGATGGTAAAAGTGAGCACAATTACGACATTAAAAAGCATTTGGGCAGTTACACAGACAGGAAAGCTTTAAAGGGATGTGGGGTAAATGCAGGCAACGAGGACGCGCTCAGCCAGGTAACTGGTCAACATGGTGCTGTTAGGTGGAGGGACCTCTTTCTGTGTTGTAAAGCTCTGCGATCTGTGACGCAAGAGCAAATTTTCAGCTCCATGCTCAGCCTCCCCCCTCCCCCCGCCCGCCAAGAAGATTCCACTGCTGTGGTTGTGACAGATAATCTCGAAAAATTTTGTCGATCACCCCTTTGGCCCAGCCTGGTGTCATTTCCGTCACAGAAGAGATACAAAACAAACTCTTTGGAGCAGAAGGCAGTTTATGCCAGAAATGCCGTCTTTTGACATGCAGTGTAAACAGAGCGAGAGAAAATCAAAACACTGAGCTCTCCCTTCCAAATGTGGGCAATTGGCAGCTCAGGAGTTAGAGATATTTTCACTTGCAATGAGAAGGTTAAAGAATGATGTCATGGAGCTCTTCAAGACTAGGAAGAATTATGATGATGTAATTACTTATGGATCGTTTCCAGTGGCTGGGTTGATACATTAATGAGGGGCAACAAATGTAAAATAATCACGAAGAAGTTAAAGGAGAGGTGGGAGGCATTTGTTAAATAAGTGAGTGGAATGTGGATCAGCGCACGGCAACGAGTGGTTGAATCAGACTCTATTAATTCTTTTATAAGAGAATTATATGTTTTAAAAAGAGGAATATTAAACAGAAGTGGGCAGTAGACTGAGATTGGACTGGGAGGCTGAGCTTTGAAAAAAACCAAGGCTGACTTGTTCAGCCAAAGGGTCTGTTTCTGTGCTGTAAAATTCTATGATTCAGTGCTGTAGTGAATGAGAGGCTTGTATTCCATTGCAATAGTGAATAAGACGTTTGTTTTATACTGCTGCGCTGAATGACAGACCTATGTCAAATTGCTATAGTTAATGAGAAACCTCAGTCTGCTGCAGCAACTCAAAAGCTTTCCTGGCCCAGCTATATTTAGTATTTGTGGTAGAAAATAAAGATTTTGCTTCACAATGTGATGTAAGAAGCCACACATTATGTTGTCTCTGTAGAATTCTCCTAATCCACTGGCATCTTAAGCAAACCAAAGTTGTCAACCTCTCCCAGGTCAAAACCCTCAGCATCTGGTTCTAATTACACTCAGAGAGTTCTGATGGGCAGGTTGTGCCTTCTCCATTCCTGGCAGCAGAGCCTTGAAAACAGGTACTCACCTTCGAGCTCCATCACACCAAAAGATTCCTTAGAGAACAGGTGAAGTTTTCTGGGGAATGTTCTCAAAGCCGCCATGAAATAAGTGCCTTGTTGAAATCCCTGATTGCTCATTCGAGAGAAGGAGCATTCGAGATGGCACAGAGAAACTTCATCAGGAGTGTGGAGAGCAAAGTAAAAAGCAGTGGAAGAAGCACACCATTGCCCAGCTTATCCTCCTACAGGCGCTGGCAAACAATCTCTCTGCTGCCCACCTCACACTGGAACATGTATCATTTGCGTCAACAACCGATACAGTCCGCGGATGTGCTGAGGCCAGACGGCGAGTGTTGCCAAGCTTCCAAACCAACGTAGCATACACGCTCGCAACTTACTAACCCTACCCCATACACCTGTGGAATGTAGGAGGAAATGGAACAGCTGAAGAAAACCCACATAAGCACAAGGAAAATGTACAAACAGACAGCGGTAGGAATTGAACCTGGATCACAATCGTGATAGCTGGCACTGTAAAGTGTTATGCCAGCTGCAGATCAAAGAAGTGACGTGTCTATGTTGCTTTGGATCTTGGAGAACAGATCGTGTTCAGAAATTCATTTGAAATTAGGGAAGAATATGAAAAGGTTCGAAGAGAGGGAGCCAATGTGTAGGAGAGTCAGGTAAAATCACGTAGGGTAAGCAGCTGGAACGGGTGAGGGTTGAGAAAGGTTAGTGATTAGGTAGGTGGCCAGGGATGGCTGAGACTGGAGCCTAACCAGGTGGATGGTGGTTAGTGATGAGAGGTCAGAGCATCAGGGGGAGTTTAGATTCTGGAGAGGAGCTGTGGGTGTGTGGGGAGATTGGAAGGCTAGACGGAGTTTGGAGGATCTGAGAAAACTTATAGGAGGAGGTGAGGCCTTTGAAGGATTGGAGAATCAAAACAAGATATTTTTAAAGGGTCAGCAGTAAGATCAATGGATGTGGCTGTCATCAATGTAAAAGCTAATCAAGAGATTGGGGAGGAGGTAGGTGAGTGATTGGTGTGCCGCTGTTACCAAGAGGAAAGGAATAGGACTGAAGAATGAAAGGTGAGTGCCTGACTTAGTTAGGTTGCAGAAAGGCATTTTGCTGTTAAAGCCATGTTATTTGCAAATTGCAATGTGACAATCTCTCAGGACATTATAAGACCATAAGACATAGGAGAAGGATTAGGACATTAGCCCATTGAGTCAGCTCCACCATTCCATCATGGCTGATCCTGGATTCCACTTAACCCCAAGGATATGGCCTTCTCGCCATATCTTTCGATGCCCTGACCGATCAGGAAATTATCAACCTCTGCCTTAAATATACCCACGGAGTTGGCTTCCACCACAGTCTGTGGCAGAGCATTCCACAGATTTACTACCCTCTAGCTAAAAAAAAATTCCTCCTTAACTCTGTTCTAAAGGGTCACCCCTCAATAATGCCCTCTAGTTCTGGATATCCTCACCATAGGACACATCCTCTCCACATCCACCCTATCTACTCCTTTCAACATTCAGTAGGTTTCAATGAGATCCCTCTACATTCTTCTAAATTCCAGTGAGTACAGGTTCAAAGCTGCCAAATGCTCCTCCTATGTAAGCTCCTTCATTCCCAGAATCATCCTCGTGAACTTCCTCTGGACTCTCTCCAATGGCAACACATCCTTTATGAGACATGGAGCCCAAAACTCTTGATAACACTCCAAATGTGCCCTGACTAGTGTCTTAGAAAGGCTCGGCATTAATTCCTCTCTTTTATGTTCTATTCCCATTGAAATAAATGCCAACATTGCATTTGCCTTCTTTACCACAGACTCAACCTGTGAATTAACCTGGGAGTCCTGCATGAAGACTCCTAAGTCCCTCTGCACTTTTGATGTTTGAATTATACTTTATACTTTATTGTCACCAAACAATTGATACTAGAATGTACAATCATCAAAGTGATATTTGATTCGGGGCTTCCTGCTCCCTGGATTACAAATTGATAGTAAATATTAAAAATTTAAATTATAAATCATAAATTGAAAATATAAAAATGGAAAGTAAGGTAATGCAAAAAGAACGAGATGCAGATGGGGATATTTGGAGGGTACGGCCCAGATCCAGGTCAGGATCCATTCAGCAGTCTTATCACTGTTGGAAAGAAGCTGTTCCCAAATCTGGCCGTATGAGTCTTCAAGCTCCTGAACCTTCTCCCGGAGAGAAGAGGGACAAAAAGTGTGTTGGCTATGTGGGTAGTGTCCTTGATTACCCCGGTAGCACTGCTCCCACAGCGTGCGGTGTAAAGTGAGTCGACGGACAGAAGATTGGTTTGTGTCATGTGCTGCGCTGTGTTCACGATCTTCTGCAGCTTCTTTCAGATTTGGACAACAGGACAACTTCCATACCAGGTTGTGATGCACCCTAGAAGAATGCTTTCTATGGTGCATCTATAAAAATTAGTGAGGGTTTTAGGGGACAGGCCAAATTTCTTTAGTTTTCTCAGGAAGTAAAGGCACTGGTGGGCCTTCTTGGCAGTGGACTCTGCTTGGTTGGACCAAATCAGGTCATTTTCTCCCCATTTTGATAATAGTCCACACTATTGTTCCTTTCACCAAATGCATTACCATATATTTCCCAACACTGTATTCTATCTGCCACTTTATTGCCCATTCTTCCAGTTTATCTAGTTCCTGCTGCAATCGCATTGCTTCCTCAGCACTACCTACCCCTCCACCTATCTTCGTATCATCCACAAACTTTGCCACAAAGCCATCAATTCCACTATCTGAATCATTGACAAACAATGTGAAAAGTAGCCGTCACAGTACCGACCCGAGGAACACCACTAGTTACAGGCAGCCAACCAGAAAAGGCCCGCTTTATTCCCACTTGCTGCTCCAGCCCGTTAGCCATTCTGCTGCCCGTTCTAGTATCTTTCCTGTAACCCCATAGGATTTTATCTTGTTAAGCAGCCTCATGTGTGGCACCTTATCAAATGCCTTCCGAAAATCCAAGTAAGTGACATCCACTGCCTCTCCTTTGTCCAGCCTGCTTGTTACTTCCTCAAAGAATTCTAACAGATTTGTCAGGCAAGATTTCCCATTATAGAAACCATGCTGATTTTGACTTATTTTATCATTAGTCTCCAAGAACCCCAAAACCTCATCCTTAGTAATAAATTCCAATATTTTCCCAGCCACTGAGGTTAGGCTAACAGGCAATAATTTCCTTTGTTTTCCCTTCCTCACTTCATAATGAGTGGAGTGACATTTGCAATCTTCCAGTCCTCTGGGACCATGCCAAAATCAAGTGATTCTTGAAAGGTCATGACCAATGTATCCATTATCTCTTCAGCAACTTCTCTCAGGACTCTGGGATGTAGTCCATCTGGCCCAGGTGACTTATCCACCTTAAGACCTTTGAGTTTGCCTAGCACTTTTTCCTTTGTAATAGCAATGGCACTCACTTCTGCTCCCTGACAGTCCCGGATCTCTGGCACACTGCTAGTGTCTCCCACAGTGAAGGCAGATGCAAAGTACCCATTAAGTTCATCTGCCATTTCTTTGTCCCCCATTACTACCTCACCAGCATCATTCTCCAGTGGTCCAATATCAACTGTCACCTCTCTTTTATTCTTCATATAACTGAAAAACCTTTTAGTATCCTGAATTATTTTATTGGCTAGTCTGCCCTTATATTTCATCTTTTCCCTTCTTATAGATTTTTTAGTTGCCCTTTGTTGGATTTTAAAAGCATCCCAATCATCCAAATTCCCACTCACTTTTGTAACCTTATATACCCTTCCCTTGGCTTTTATGCAGTCCTTTCCTTTGTCAGCCACGGTTGCCTACCCCTGCCATTTGAGAACTTCTTCCTCTGTGAGACAAATCTATCCTGTGCCTTGTGAACTATTCCCAAAAACTTTAGCCATCTTTGCTCTTCCGTTATCACTGCCAATATCCTCCTCCAGTCCACTGGGCAAGCTCCTCTCTCATGCCTCTGTAATTCCATTGCGATACTGATACATCTGGCTTGTGCTTCTCCCTCTCAAATTGCAGTATGAATTCAATCATATTATGATCACTGTCTCCTAAGGGTTCCTTTATGTTAAGCTCCCTAATAAGATCTGGGTTATTACCTAACACCCACTCCAAGATAGCCTTTCCCCATGTATGCTCAAGCACAAGCTTTCTAAAAAGCCAACTTATAAGCATTCATCAAATTTCCCCTCTTACAATTCCACACCAGCCTGATTTTCCCAATACCCTTGCATATTGAAGTCTTCCATTACAATTGTATCATTACTCTTATTACACAGGTTTTCCAGCTCCCTTTGTAATCTCAACCCCACAGCCTATAGGTTGCCTATGAAAAGTATTCACCCCTCCCACCCCCAGAAGTTTTCATGTTTTATTGTTTTACAACATTGAATCAGAATGGAATTAATTTGGCTTTTTTGACACTGATCAAGAGAGAAAAACTCTTTTGAGTCAAAGTGAAAACAGATCTCTACGAAGTGATCTATGTTAATTACAATTATAAAACAAAATATTTGATTGCATAAGTATTATTCCCCCCTCCCCCCCTTTAATGTGACACACCAAATCATCACTGGTGCAGCCAATTGGTTTTCGAAGTCACATAATTAGTTAAATGGAAATCACTGTGTGCAGTCAAGATGTTTCAACTAACTGCAGTAAAAAATACACCTGTATCTGGAAGGTCCAACCACTGGTGAGATAGTATCCTGGCAAAAACTACACCATAAAGACAAAAGAACACACAAAGCAACTCTGCAAAAAGTTTATTGAAAAGCACAAGTCTGGACATAGATACAAGTCACAGAATATCCCTTGGAGTACAGTTAAGTCGATCATCAAGAAATGGAAAGAATATGGCACAGCTGTAAGTCTGCCTAGAGCAGGCCGTCCTCAAAAACTGAGTGACCGTGCAAGAAGCGGACTAGTGAGAGAGGCCATCAAGAGGCCTATGCCAACTCTAGAGGAGTTACAAGCTTCAGTAACTGAGATGGGAGAGACTGCGCACACAACAGCTGTTGCCCGGGTGCTTCACCAGTTGCGGATTTATGGGAGAGTGGCAAAGGAAAAGCCACTGTTTAAAAACATCACTTGAACTCTCAGCTAGAGTTTGCCAGAAGACATGTGGGAGTCTCTAAAGTCAGCTGGAAGAAAGTTCTCTGGTCTGATGAAACCAAAATTGAGCTTTTTGGCCATCAAACTAAATGCTATATTTGGCGTAAGCCAAACATTGCACATCATCAGAACACACCATCCCTGCTTTGAAGCAGGTGGTGGCTACACCATGCTGTGAGGATGCTTCTCTGCAGCAGGCCCTGGAAGGCTTGTGAAGGTAGAGGGTAAATTGAATGCAGCAAGATACAGGGAAATCCTGGAGGAAAACCTGATGCAGTCTGCAAAGGAACTGAGGCTTGGTAGAAGGTCTATTTTCCAACAAGACAATGAACAAAGCTACAAAGGCATAGCTTAAAAACAACAAAGTCAATGTCCAGGAGTGACCAAGTCCAGACCTCAGTCCAAATGAGAACTCATGGCTGGACTTGAAAAGGGCTGTTCACTCACAATTCTCATGCAATCTGACAGAGCTTAAGCAGCATGGTAAAGAAGAATGAGAAAAAATTGCAGTGTCCGGATGTGCAAAGCTGATAGAGACCTATCCACACAGACGCAGGGCTGTAATTGCTGCTAAAGGTGCATCTACTAAACACTGACTTGAAGGGGGTGAATACTTATGCAATCAATTATTTTGTGTTTCATATTTGTAATTAAATTAGATCATTTTGTAGAGATCTGTTTTCACTTTGACACAAAAGAGTCTTTTTCTGTTGATCAGTGTCAAAAAAAAAGCCAAATTAAATCCACTGTGATTCAATGTGTAAAACAATAAAACATGAAAACTTCCAAGGAGGGTGAATACCTTTTTATAGGCACAGTATATGATTCTCATTGTGGCATTTTTATCCTTGCAGTTTCTTAACTTCATCCACAGAGATTCAACATTCTCTGACCCTATATCACCTCTTTCTAAAAATGTAATTCCATCTCTTCCCAACAGAGCCACACCACCGACTATGCCTTCCTGCCTGTCCTTTTGATATAAAGTACATCCATTGATGTTAAGCTCCCAACTATGGCCTTCTTGTAGCCATGACTCAGTGGTGCCTGCATCATACCGACCAATCTCTAATTGCGCCACGAGTTCGCCCACCTTATTCTGAATGCTACATGTATTTAAATACAACAGCTTCAGTCCTGCACTCTTCACCCTTTTGAATTTTGTCTCTGAGGTTCAATTTAACTCTTTGCTCTGTTTGCATTTATACCCAATCATTGGCTTGTCCTTCCTTACATTCATGTTACATCCATCATCTCCTTGCAAACCTGCTGGCTCATCCTCAGCTCTATCATCCTGGTTCCCATCGCCCTGCCATATTAGCTTAAACCACTCCCAACAGCTCTATTTTGGATCGATCTACCCCACAAAATTACAAAAGGAACAGTACTGG
Organism: Mobula birostris; assembly: GCF_030028105.1. NCBI lineage: Eukaryota > Metazoa > Chordata > Chondrichthyes > Myliobatiformes > Myliobatidae > Mobula > Mobula birostris. The sequence goes on along the minus strand of NC_092379.1, from coordinate 121,008,383 downwards.
GCATATGGTTAGACGTTCCCTCCTAATGAGATGATTTTACCAGATGTGGAAGTGTGACTCATACAATGCACAGTGAAATTTCTTCCATGAGACAAAATGATGTTGATACAAGTGTAATCATTTTTGACTCCCGTGTGGCACTGAGACAAGTAGCCCACATCACCTAACCTGTTGGAAAGTATGCTTAAAAGATGCTTCATCTCTGCAGAATCCCAAGAAGTCCAACAGTTATTTCTCTCAGAGAAAGTAGCTTCTCTCTTTTTCAGATATGATGAAGAATTTCAGATCCAAAAAGTCAACTGGTTGTCTTTCCACAGATGCTGCCTGCCCTGCTGAGATTTTCCAGCATTTTTTGTACTTCCCTCAGGCTGTGAGACATCTGAACACCCTGCTACCACCCAGTACACATTAATTATGACATGTTCTATATATAGAGAGTCATAGAAAAGTACAGAAGCAGAAACAGGCCCTTCATCCCATCTAGTCTGTGCTAATCCATTTAAACTGCCTACTCCCATCAACCTGCACCAGGATCATAGCCCTCCATACCCTATCACCCATGTACCTATCCAAACTTCTTTTAAGTGTTGAAATCGAGCTCTCGTACACCACTTGTGCTGGCAGCTTGTTCCACACTCTCACAACCCTCTCAGTGAAGTATTTTCTCCTCATGTTCCCCTTAGACTTTTCACCTTTTATCCTTAACCCTTGATCTCTGGTTGTAGTCCCATTCAACCTCTGTGAAAAAAACCTGCTTGCATTTACCCTATCTATACTCTTCATAACTTTGTATACCTCTATCAAATCTCCTCTCAATCTTCTACATTCCTAACTTATCCAGTCTTTCCTTATAACTCAGATCCTTCAGATCCACAACATCCTTTTAAATTTTCTCTGCACTCTTTCAATCTTATTTACATCTTTCCTGTAGGTAGGTGACCAAAACTGCACACGAAACTCCAAATTAGGACCCCCAAAGTTATATACAACTTCAACGTAACATCCCGTCTATACTCAATACTTTGATCTATAAAGGCCAATGTGCCAAAAGGTTTCTTTACAACCCTGTCTACTAGTGACGCCACTTTCAATTAATAATGGACCTGTATTCCCAAATCCCTTTGTTCTACCACAGTCCTCACTGCCCTACTGTTCACTGTGTAAGACCTACCCTGGTTGGTCCTACCAAAATGCAACACCTCGCACTTGTCTGTATTAAATTCCATCTGCCATTTTCACCCCTTTTTTTCCAGCTGATGCGGATCCCACTGCAAGCCATGATAGCCTTCCTCACTATCCACTACACCCCCAAACTCGTTGTCATCTGCACATTTGCTGATCCAATTGACCACATTATCATCCAGATCGTTGATAAAGATGGCAAACAACAACAGACCAGCATCAACCCTTGCGGCACTCCACTAGTCACAGGCCTCCAGTCAGAGAGGCAGTCATCTACTATTTCTCTCAGGTCATCATCATCATCATCATCAGGTGCCACGCCCAGTTTGAGCTTTGACTGCCATGGCCCACACACTCCTGCTTCAGGTCAAGTGGATCAATTCATTGGCATTCATTTCCAATCTCTGCCTGCTGTCTCCATCATCATTTGTCTTTGTCTACCTCTTGCTTTCTTCCCTTCAATCTTTCCCATAAATACCGTGCATTCTAACTCCTCTTTCCTAATCCCGTCTAATGAAGTTGCATTGCCTTTTCATGATCTCATGCATTATTTCTCTTTTTGTCTTTGCTCTGTTCATGACATCCTCGTTAGATATTCGTTTCGTCCATGATATTCTTTGCATCCTCCTCAAAAAGCACATCTCTGCTGCTACAATTCATTTCCTCATGTTACTAGATATTGTCCAACATTCTCAGCCATATAACATAACTGCATAAACGCAACATTTCAGTACTCTGAGGCAGGTTGTCATGCCTAGTTTAGTGTTGGTCAGTATACTCTTCATTCTTGTAAAGGTGTCTTTTGCCATCCCTATTCTCCTTTTGATGTCCAAGTTGCACCTGCCATCTGATGTCACCCAGTTTCCTAAGTAGCAAAAGTTCTGTACTTGTTTTATATCTTCCCCGTTTATTCTCAGCCTGCAGATAGGATTCTCCTTCTTTTTAGGTATCACCATACATTCTGTCTTTTTGCAATTGATAGATAGACCCATTTTTGCACTTTCTTCAACAATTATATCAATTAAGTTTTGTAGTTCTTCCTCCATACTTGCAATTAACACCGTGTCATCAGCATATCTGAAATTATTGATGTTTTCACCACCAACTTTGATTCTCAAGAAGTCTTTTTTTTGTAATATTGTTTCACTGTACACATTAAATAAATCAGGGGAGAAAACACACCCTTGTGTAACGCCTCTCTTGATACATACTCCCAGGTATGTATCATATATGCACTTTCTGTCAACTTGTACATCTACAGAATGTTCTTTCTTTTTTATTATCTGTGAATATTATTGTATTAATACTGTTTTTTGTGCCGTATGTGCATATGTACTGTATTTTGCACCTTGGTCTCTGAAGGAACGTTGTTTCGTTTAGCTGTATACATGTGCACGATTGAATGACAATAAACTTAAACTTGAATTTGTTTCTGGTGTCCAGATGTTCTGAGGCCAGACTTACCACCACAGAATCTAGATTGACTTTCAATAGTGGCATAGAAGCTTTGGAAAGTCCTGTGTGTGGCCCACAGGTAGAAGGTGAGAAGAAACTTCATCCCCACTGAACCATACTAGAAACTTTGGCTTGTTGTTGGTTGGTGAGTCCTGTTGGGATTTAATACCTTTCTCCTAGATGTTGAGCCATAATGGTACCCCTCTGTGAGTTCATGAAATTCCAATTCACACTTCAGGTAAAGCATTGGATCCAGTCTGGTCAAAGGCACAGGGTAAGTTTAGGGGAGATTTGATGGATTAAAATTGGTTTAATCAGGGACGGAAGAGAAGAAGTATTCCATTAATGATTAGTGAACACAAATTAAAAGTGAGATGTAAAAAGTTTTTTTCTTACTCAGAGTAGTTATCGCATGTAGGGATGCTGGAAATAGAAACATCCCCAAGGAAATCATTTGAAGGACAATGGAGAACAAGTGGGAACAATGAGGTTGCTGTAGCAGAGGAGATAAATCATGGGCCGAGTGATCTCCTTCTTTATTTTAGCTGTTCTATGTCTCTATGGCATTTCCATAAGGACTATATTCAGAGCTGCTTCTTACAACGGCCCTTTGAAGCCAAGCCAACGACTTTGAAATCTTTTTCCAGGTTGGCATGCGCATGTCAGTGTAGGAAACAAAAAGCCTCCAACGTACTGCAATATGGGAGGTCTCCAGTGAATAAAAGGTTTGCTCTGCACAACGGCAATTTGTCCCTCATTGCCAGAGTGAGCGACAAGCCTTCACAGCAGAGAAGAGACGGTCCTCAGAGTGGACTGAAAACTGCTAACGGCTGAATCTACCAAGTACCATACGTGTGATAAATCCCTCCAGTTATCAGCCAGGTTGCCAGGTGTGTTTTTTTGCAGCCAGCAGAAAAGTAATAAAATTTTCTGTGCCAAGGACTAAAAGGTCTTTCCCTTGGCCAAGTCATAAAAGTGGTATTAGAGGAGATATCACCCTCACAGCATCAAGGTTAGCATCTCTCAGATCAGAAAGAACAAAGGAAGGATTCATGGCTAAAATTAACAGCTTAGTCAAAAGCAGCTTTTGTTTAAGTTCTGCTTACAGCCTGAAATCAGAGGGCAGTTGTTTAAGGCCTTTCAATACTTAATTTTGGTGGTCGACAATTCATTAATTTTTATCTTCCAGTGTTAGGACTTTGGCTGCTTTGCATAATCTGTTGAGTGGCAATTAAATAAAAGATGTAGACAGTTGCACACATTTGGCAAATGAACACGGTCTTGATTAACGGTGGACTTGCAGTATTTGCTTCTTTCAATTTGCCGCCTGAGTGATGTTCCTAAGCAATTCCTGATAGACTGTGGCTAAGTACTGTCTGTACCCTGATTTATAATCATGTCATTCCAAGTATGGCAACCTAAATCTGATTTAAATTTGAAATCAAGCCATTTTACTACAAGGACCATTTTCCTGAAACAATGCTGCAGTAAGAATTCCTTGGTTGCTATGGAGCCAGTTGTGACTGATGTTACTCCAACAGATGAACTAGAAACCAGCCATTAAGCAAGTATGGGGGGGTGCAGGAAAGGATGTCTGCTCGGTAACTTGAGATTACTGCACTTCTCTCCTCTCATTTTTTCATGCTTAATGGATCAAAAATGACACGTGATGTTGCAACAGAATGAACAGCAGATATTTCTGAAATGTTCCTGCTGTCTCACTGACCACCCGTATATAAAAAATATTCGGGGAAGATTAGAACATCTACTAGAATCAGTGGATTCTAGTTTTCATGGTACTTGTGAAAACTAATTATTGAATGCTGTCTCCCAGTTAACCCACTGTCTGTCTGTATCTTGTTTTACGGCGGTTGGCATCCAAATTAACCCACTATATGATGTTAATGATTTAGACTATGCCTATTGGAAACTAATTAAGTTTCAAAGAAGGACCAATTAATAGACTCCTTGCTGACAATCAAGACAAGCACACCTCAAGGATGTGTGCTTTGCCCACTGCTTTACTCTCTCTATACTCATGAATATATGGCTCGGCACAGTTCAAAGGCCATCTATAAATTTCGCTGATGACAGGACTGTTGTGGGCAGAGTTCCACAGGCAACAAGCAGGCATACAGGAGATAGTTTGCCTTGATGTCAGGAAGATCAAAGAAATGATTGTGGACCACAGGAAAGGGAAGCTGGGAGAACGCACATAGTCCACATTGAGTGGTAGAAGGGGTGAGCAGCTTCAAAATCCAGGGCATCAGCATCTCAGAGGATCTGTCCTGGGCCCATTACTTTGATGTAAGTTCAAAGAAGGAAAGCCAGTGGCTGTACTTCACTGGGAGTTTGAGGAGATTTGGTAAGTCACCAAAGAATGGAGCATAGAATTGTTTTTATTGCTGATCACCCCTGAGGATGTCATGAACTATGGCTATCTATTGCTGAAAGTGTTCTGATGTACTTCCAAGGCCCAAATCTTTGCTTATGAAAACAATTGCTCTGAGAACAATTAGCACTTGCAATCAAAATATCCCAAAAATATTATTTTGAAGTATGTTGAACTGGCTGGATGCATGCATCTCATGATTAATTGTTACCTTTTTGAAGCATCTGCTGACTACACTCAGTGGCCATTTTATCAGCTGCCTCCTGTATCTAATTAAGTGGCCACTGAGTGTATGTTCATGGTCTTCTGCTGCTGTAGCCCATCCACTTCAAGGTTTGACATGTTGTGTGTTTAGAGATGCTCTTCTGCACACCACTGTTATAATGTGTGATTATTTGAGTTTTCAATTTACTATTGTCTTCCTATCAGCTTGAACCGGTAACCAGTCTGGCCATTCTCCTTTGACCTCTCTCATTAACAAGGCATTTTCACCCACAGATCTGCCATTCACTGGATATTACTTTGTTTATTGCACCTTTCTCTTTAAACTTTAGAGATCCTTATGCATGAAAATCCTAGGAGATCCCAGGAGTTTCTGAAATACTCAAACCACCTCATATGGCACCAGCAATCATTCCACAGTCAAAGTCACCCAGATAACATTTTTTCCCCATTCTGTTGTCTGGTCTGAACGACAAATGAATCTCTTGACTATGTCTGCATGCTTTTATGCATTGAGTTGCTGTCACATGATTGGCTGATTAAATTTTTGCATTATTGAGCAATAAAGTGACTACTGAGTATATGTAAACATATGCAGCTGAACTCCTGGTAAAGTAGACTTTTTAGAATACCATAAAGACTTAGGGCTTCAGTCTTTGAAAGGTTTTCAAAGGTGCATCTTCCCACCTTCCCACAACTATAGCAGAAAAACGCCAGCTAAGGAAACAAACAGATCCTTGTGTTTTGTGACTGGAGACCTGCTATGCAACAGTATTATCACTGTCCCAGTTGTGACCTAACAGGGTTTAACCTGAATTATGAACCTACATGCGGCCTTGTCAATCAAAGTCTAAAGAATTGGGGGCCACTTTACATGTGTATCTCCTAGAAAACAGCTGGTGAATTGTCTATGCCAGAACTAAGGTAAGTTTGTTTCTTCACTCAGAGGGTGGTGAGTGTGTGAAATGAGCTGCCAGCACACATGGTGATATGATTTCAATCTCGATGTTTTTGAGAAATTTGGATAGAAACCATAGAAACTACAGCACAGAAACAGGCCTTTTGGCCCTTCTTGGCTGTACCGAACCATTTTCTGCCTAGTCCCACTGACCTGCACACGGACCATATCCCTCCATACACCTCCCATCCATGTATCTGTCCAATTTATTCTTAAATATTAAAAAAGAACCCGCATTTACCACCTCATCTGGCAGCTCATTCCATACTCCCCCCACTCTCTGTGTGAAGAAGCCCCCCCTAATGTTCCCTTTAAAATTTTCCCCCCTCACCCTAAACCCATGTCCTCTGGTTTTTTTCTCCCCTTGCCTCAGTGGAAAAAGCCTGCTTGCATTCACTCTATCTATACCCATCATAATTTTATATACCTCTATCAAATCTCCCCTCATTCTTCTATGCTCCAGGGAATAAAGTCCCAACCTATTCAACCTTTCTCTGTAACTGAGTTTCTCAAGTCCCGGCAACATCCTTGTAAACCTTCTCTGCACTCTTTCAACCTTATTTATATCCTTCCTGTAATTTGGTGACCAAAACTGAACACAATACTCCAGATTTGGCCTCACCAATGCCTTATACAACCACATCATAACATTCCAGCTCTTATACTCAATACTTTGATTAATAAAGGCCAATGTACCAAAAGCTCTCTTTACGACCCCATCTACCTGTGACGCCACTTTTAGGGAATTTTGTATCTGTATTCCCAGATCCCTCTGTTCCACTGCACTCCTCAGTGCCTTACCATTAACCCTGTATGTTCTACATTGGTTTGTCCTTCCAACGTGCAATACCTCATACTTGTCAGTATTAAACTCCATCTGCCATGTTTTAGCCCATTTTTCCAGCTGGTCCAAGTCCCTCTGCAGGCTCTGAAAACCTTCCTCACTGTCTACTACACCTCCAATCTTTGTATCATCAGCAAACTTGCTGATCCAATTTACCACATTATCATCCAGACCATTGATATAGATGACAAATAACAATGGACCCAGCACTGATCCCTGTGGCACACCACTAGTCACAGGCCTCCACTCAGAGAAGCAATTCTCTACCACCACTCTCTGGCTTCTTCCATCGAGCCAATGTCTAATCCAATTTACCACCTCTCCATGTATACCTAGTGACTGAATTTTCCTAACTGACCTCCCATGCGGGACCTTGTCAAAGGCCTTACTGAAGTCCATGTAGACAATATCCACTGCCTTCCCTTCATCCACTTTCCTGGTAACCTCCTCGAAAAACTCCAATAGATTGGTCAGACATGACCTACCACGCACAAAGCCATGTTGACTCATGAGTACATGAGTGGGAAGGGTATGGAGGTCTATGGTTTGGGTGCAAGTTGATGGGTCTAGACAGCTTAAATGGTTCGATACAGACTAAATGGGGCAGAGGGCCTGTTCCTGTGCTGTAGTTTTCTATGGCTCTATGACTCTAAACTTTAAATGAGAAATAAAATGGAGCATGCTGTGAATGGGGTACAAAAACAAAATGGTGGAGACAATGGGCACATCAGGCAGTATCTCAGGAGAGAGGAACAGAGTTAATATTTCAGGTCAACGACAATCAGAACCAGAAAAAAAAAGTGAAAGCAGGCTTGTTTGAAATTGCAGAGAAGGGGAGGAGCAGAGAGAACAAAAGGAAAAATGGACAACAGTTGCTTTTACTGTCATTTAGTTAATTGTGGTTGCTTTGTCCAGAGGAGTGTAAGTAGAGCATAAGTGCAATCTAAAATATATTTATTTTCTTATTACCTCTATTCTGATGAAGGGCCTTTGACTTTAGATGTTAACCCTATTTCTCTCTCCACCAATGCTGAGGATCTCCTGCATTTCTGATTTTAGAACATAGCACAGATTTCCAGAATGTGCTGTATTTGCTTTTCATTTATTGTAAAATGGCAAGTAATTTTGATTAAAATTGCTTCCTTCATTTTGTAAGGAAGCAATTACAGATTGTCAAGTCAAATAGGCAATTCAAAGAGTTAGATGTTTTTCTTTGGGCTCCATGTTTTTTGGCTGTCTGTGGGATAACAAATCTCAGGGTTGGATACTGCATACATACTTTGAAAATATATGTACTTTGAATCTTTGAAGATTTTGCATGTAGTTTTATTGATATGTTATTTACATAAAAATGAATAATTAAATTAAACTCTGTTCATGATCAGTTTCAAAACTGAAGAAGATACTTAATTTGGGGTAGTCCAGAATATAATGTCACAAGGGCAATTAAAATATTGGTTTTGAATCAATAGATCAATTTATGATGAGTGTATTGCAACTCTAGAGAAATTAAGGGAGAAAACTTAAGAAAGGTAACTGCCAAAATACTTACTACTCTATTTGCAAATATTAACTCAATGTTAGCTGCTAATGCTACTAAAATTATATGCACAACTCTATCCTTCAATGATTAAATACCATCATAGAGAAGAGTTAATATGGACAAGAAAAAGTATGTTAGGAATGTGTCCACCATTCTGCATTACCACATCTGAGAAAGAAATTATCAAGCTTGAGTATATTCAGGTCTTTGATGTGCTGCATTATGAGATTTTATACTTCTGAAATTCAAATACAAAAACTGACCATCACTATGAATTGGCTTCCATTTCACTCATTGTTATATATCAAGTCCTGGCAACAGTTTAAAGTCAACCATTGAAGTAACAATTTTTTTGGCTGCTCCATTGCCATTTTCTTTGTTTTATTAACAATACATAGCTGTGGTTTTAACTATTTGAATTTAAAATGTTTTCTACTTTATTCAATCAAATATTTAATGGTGCCCAGCTGTTAGCACCCATTGGAATCTCAAATAACATTCTCACTATGTAAAATTGAAGTTGAAACTCTAAGTGCCAATATCCTTAAAATTCGTCTGCAACTTTTTCTAGCATCAAAACAATGCTACAAATTTGGGGAATTCAATTGCACCCAGTTTTAAACAGTATTAATGTTCACCCTTGTGTAACCACTATGGTTCAGGTATTAGGGATTGAATTTTCCACATTAGTAGCAGAATCAGACCAAATTTATTATCAATCACTGATACGTCAAGAAATGTGTTGCTTTGTGGAAACAATACAGGGCAAGATATAAAAATTACTGCAAGCAACAATGAATAAATAAATCCTGCAAAGGAGGAATATCGAGGTAGTGTTTGTGGGTTCATGAAACATTCTGAAATTCCGTGGCTGAGTGGAAGAGCTGTCTGTAAAACACTGATTGTGGCTTTTGTCCCAGGATGGAAATGGCTAGTATGAGGGGCCACAATTTTAAGGTGATTTGAAAGTATGGGGGTGATGTCAGAGTTAAGTTTTTTTTTACACAGAGGGTGTCAGGTGTGTGGAACATGTTGCCGGGTAACGATAGTTACATTAGGGACATTTAAGAGACTCTTAGATAGGCTCATGGATGCAAAAAAATGGAAGGCTATGTGGGAGGGAAGGGTTAGATTGATCTTCGAGTAGGTTAAAAGGTCAGCACAACAATATAGGTTGTAGGGTATGTACTGTGTTGTAATGTCATATGTTCTACGTTCTAGAACTTTGTGAGAGCCTGTGAGATTGCGTCGGCTTCCCCCGTGGCTCCCAACTCAATGAATTACTTGTGAAGGGTCATACCATAATATACGTAGCATTCTTTCTGACACTGGGGTGTATTGGCAAGAAAGAGGTTCAATCTATAATGGTCTGAGGGGGTGGCAGAACAATCTGATATTTGCTTCTGAAGATCAGTGGGCCAGGAGGAAATCTCCTTGTGCAATGGCCACAAAAGTGGATGTTAAGTGGCTGTCTAAAAGGACAACATATTGTCTATGAACCCTTTCAGTTTTGAGAGCCCTGCAAGGCTGCAACTTCCCCTTCCACTTCTGAATGCAAAAGTAACTTTCATAAATCTAAGCCAGTAAGATGGACATCTCCACTGCATCGATATGTTGCAAAGTATCAAGTGTGGTTTAACTCAGCAGAGGCATCCTGAGACAAGATTTCTGAGGGTGAGTGTCACTGCCTGTGATTTTGAGGACAGCAGAGGCATCTGTGCTTATCTGCTGAACAAACCTCCAGTAACCTTTCCCCCATAATCTTTTTCAATAATTAGAAATTAATACAATAATGATAGAGGATTGCTGCAAGAGACCACCAGGCAATCCCGTGATATACACTAATTACAAAGGCTTCTATTAATTCTGAATGTAACACAGTAAAAATAAATTATGGACTTTTACATCAGAAAGTGTGGAATTGTGTTACTTAAATGGAGTCAGTGCTCATGTTAGCAAAATGTAGAGCTGTCTATTCCAACGCAAGAGTGATGGAATGAGAAAAAGTAAGGAAGAAGGGAGATGAAAAAAATGGGACTAGATGAAGGAATGGCAAGTGAAGTAATGAGAGAGAAATGTGAAGAAAGAGAATGAGGGATAGAGAAAGAGGAATAGCAAGAGGGAATGGAAAAGAATAAAGCAGAGAAGTAACTGGATGACGTGAAGAGAGGATAAGACAACAGAAGTGAAAAAATGTAAGAGAAGGGTGAAATCTGAGAAGGAATGTGGAAAAGTACATGTGGAGTGTGGATGAGTGGTATAGGAAGTGTGAGTCATAGAAGGAATGTGAGATAGAAACTAAGGAAGAGGAAGAATGCTACTAATTTGGTTCTGTTTATAGATCTACTTGGGATCACCATTGACAGTAGCCCAGTTGACTGCTTCTCATGGAAACCAATCCAATTTGCCCACAGGTGAAGAACAATGAAACTTCTTTGTATATTCAATCAGATCACTGTTTCTTTCAATCTATTCAAAGGTAAAATGTTTTAAATTCAACCAACAGGAAAGATGGTGGGGAAAACTGTATGCAAAATTGACATTTGATGCAGCCAGTAACACTTATTATAACATGAAATTTAATATGACACATACAAAATGCTGGTGGAACTCAGCAGGGCCGACCTGAACCCCAACCCTTATGCTGAGTCAGGTGAAAGCGTGGGGTGGGGGGGGGTGGAAGCTATCTGCGGACAGCCTGGGTTTCAGCAGGACCCTGCAAGGGATGAAGAGGAGTTCGAGTTGCAGGAGGGCACGATTGATAAACCAGGGAGGGCCTCGCCAGGTAGACCAGAAGTATCCCCAGTAGTGTCGGAACCTGAAGAAGCAGATGAGGGGTATGGAGGTCTCAAGGAATCAGGAGACCACTGGATAGGCTGGCCTATGTAGCACCAGTGGAACAGAATGTGGTACCTACCGCTTTGGGGAGCTCTGTCACTGCCTTTTACACCTGGGTTGGACTTTCTGCTTTGCATAAAGGGTTGGCAAATTATCTCAAAGTCATGAGGATATGACTAAATTTGGTGTGGAGGTGGAGAGTGTAATATGCTGTAAGGTTTCACAGCTAATGTGATGGTTTTCTGTGGCAGTAGTGTTTAGGTTATGGTTCGAGATAATGGGGCCTTGGAATGTGTACCGTCCAATGAAGGGAGTGTTTTTTCTTGTTGTGTGTCTGAGAACAAGGTGATCTGGGTCTTTTGAAGAGAGAAGACTTGAGTAAGGAGAGGTCGTAGACTGCAGAATGGAGTGGATTTGGAGTGGGGCCAGGAGTCGACGAACCCCGGGGGAAATCTACGGAGGATCAGTGGAAGGGAAACCGTGAGCTCCAACTTGTGCCCATTAGACTGTTTCATTAAAATGGGCCCTTTTCTTTTTGTTTTACTTTACTAACCCTTTAGTCAAATTAAGAATTATAAAGCTAAATTGTTTAATTACATATGGTGTACTGTTTGTTATTTCGTGGTACTTGATTTGTAACAGGGGAACAGATCACACAGCATCCACACAAACAAAAGGTTTTGCACCTTAGATTTCACATGTTTGGCGGGGCCAGAGACTGTCCCTAGACCTTTTCAGAATGGCAGGCGGTGACTAGCGGGGTACCGCAAGGCTCAGTGCTGGGACCCCAGTTGTTTACAATATATATTAATGACTTGGATGAGGGAATTAAATGCAGTATCTCCAAGTTTGCGGATGACACGAAGCTGGGTGGCAGTGTTAGCTGTGAGGAGGATGCTAAGAGGATGCAGGGTGACTTGGATAGGTTGGGTGAGTGGGCAAATTCATGGCAGATGCAATTTAATGTGGATAAATGTGAAGTTATCCACTTTGGTGGCAAAAATAGGAAAACAGATTATTATCTGAATGGTGGCCGATTAGGAAAAGGGGAGGTGCAACGAGACCTGGGTGTCATTATACACCAGTCATTGAAAGTGGGCATGCAGGTACAGCAGGCGGTGAAAAAGGCGAATGGTATGCTGGCATTTATAGCGAGAGGATTTGAGTACAGGAGCAGGGAGGTACTACTGCGGTTGTACAAGGCCTTGGTGAGACCACACCTGGAGTATTGTGTGTAGTTTTGGTCCCCTAATCTGAGGAAAGACATCCTTGCCATAGAGGGAGTACAGAGAAGGTTCACCAGATTGATTCCTGGGATGGCAGGACTTTCATATGAAGAAAGACTGGATGAACTGGGCTTGTACTCGTTGGAATTTAGAAGATTGAGGGGGGATCTGATTGAAACGTATAAGATCCTAAAGGGATTGGACAGGCTAGATGCAGGAAGATTGTTCCCGATGTTGGGGAAGTCCAGAACGAGGGGTCACAGTTTGAGGATAGAGGGGAAGCCTTTTAGGACTGAGATTAGGAAAAACTTCTTCACACAGAGAGTGGTGAATCTGTGGAATTCTCTGCCACAGGAAACAGTTGAGGCCAGTTCATTGGCTATATTTAAGAGGGAGTTAGATATGGCCCTTGTGGCTACGAGGGTCAGGGGGTATGGAGGGAAGGCTGGGGCGGTGTTCTGAGTTGGATGATCAGCCATGATCATAATAAATGGCGGTGCAGGCTCGAAGGGCCGAATGGCCTACTCCTGCACCTATTTTCTATGTTTCTATGTTTCTATGTTTCATGCTGCTGGCCAGACCTGAGGATTACACCTCTATCAAGTCATCCCTCATTCTCCGTCACTCCAAAGAGATCGGCTCGAACTCACTCAGCCTAGTCTTATAAGGCACCCTCTCTAGTCCAGGCATCATCCTGGCAAGACTCCTCTGCATACCCTCTAAAGCTTCTATATCCTTCTTATAATGCGGCAACTTAAAACGAATATAATACCCCATGTGCTTAGCCAGAGTTTTATAGAACTATAACATTAGCTCATGACTCTTAAACCCAATCCCTCCCCCCCCCACCCCCGTTAATAAAGGCTAACACACCATTGCCTTCCAGACCTTCCTATCAACTTGCATGGCAACTTTGAGGGATCTGTGGACATGGACCCCAGGATCCTTCTGTTCTTCCACACTGATGGAATCTTCCCATATCTCTGCACAGAATTATTTTGGAAGTACTATAGGAAACCCAGGAGAATGATGACCATTGATCCAAAATGATTCTTTCTTCCTTCCAAGCAAAACATCTGTAAACCACATGTGGATAAGTGAATTATAGTTTGAAGTATTAGGCAAAGAATTCCCTTGACAGTCCTGTCCTGAACCCCATATTCAGGCTTAACTACAAATGTTTTTATGATAGGTTCCTTGGGAATCATAAAATCGGTTCTGCCTTGAAGGTGAATCTGTATTTTATCATTGCCATCTGTAGCCAAAGCTCTGATTACATGCAGCAATAGGACTTTCAGTGCATTTGTTGAGAAAATTCACGCCAATAATAGGCTAACTTCAAAAATGTGCTTGAGTGCAACTAATCAAGAACCATTGACTGGAATGAAAACACCATGTCAATACATGCTCTTCAATGAATCAGAATCGGGTTTAATATCACTGGCGTATGTCATGATATTTATTGTTATGCAGTAGCAGTACATTGCAATATATAATAATAACTGTAAATTGTAGTAAGTATATATATTAAAAAAGTTAAATAAAATACTAGTGCCAAAAAAGAAAAACCAAATAGTGAGATAGTGTTCATAGGTTGAATGTCCATTCAGAAATCTGATGGCAATGATTTGAACAACTAACCAGTTCTAAGTATTCTGTTGACTCCCCGGCCAAAATAGAAACGGATCAACCTTTTGCACTCCATTCTAGTAAGCCTCCACTGCTCATAACCAGCCTTAGATTAGAGAAGTTGCATAGAAGTGAACTTGACTAGTGAAATATGACACAATATGAGTGAGAGAATGGGCTCCAAGATTTTCAGGTGCTTGTACAAGAAGTTGTGGTGAGGAGGATGGAAAGGATGAGGGACATTGGGTTATGAAGTATGTAATACAGTTAGGGAAACAATGAAGACTGTAGATACTGCAATCTGGAGCAAAACAAAATCTGCTGAGGGATCTCAATGAGTCAGACAGCATCTGTTGAAAGAAATGCACAGGCAGTATTTCAGGGTGGTGTTTCTCACTTACAGCTTGCCAGTCACTCAACAATGATAACAACATCATCTAGAAACATTATGCAATGTCCGTTCATACACTTTCTTTTCCAAAGCAATGTATAGCGCAACTGACGGCCATAAATAACTTTGCCATTAACATTTTGCTCATTTGTTCTTAACACTAGTTAATTTAACTAATAAGCCTTAAAGAGTCATTTACATCTCCCATAACCCAACTTTATTTTTCAATCGCAAAATGCTGGAGGAACTCAGCAGGCCAACAGCATCTATGGAAAATAGTAAAGAAATTTTCTCTTGTTTATTTTTCACTGATGCCTTTATCATTTCTTACACCCAATCCTGCATCTCTTTTTATTTAATCTCTTTTACCTTCCACCCTTTTCCTGACCTTTCATCTTTCATCTTGATCCCCATTTCCTTTCCCTGTCTCTATGAACTTGTTCTGTGCATAATTTTTCCTAATTCTTATTGAAAGTGCTTTGACCTGAAACATTAATTTTGCTTCTTTGTCCATTTCTTATTAACTTACAGCCTGTTACACAACTGAAACTTAGGGCAGCAGTGAATGTTCTGCATCTTCACTGCAATTTTGTTTGACCAATCAGGGTTGTTAGTCCTGAGC
The DNA here is from genome assembly GCF_030028105.1 of Mobula birostris. NCBI lineage: Eukaryota > Metazoa > Chordata > Chondrichthyes > Myliobatiformes > Myliobatidae > Mobula > Mobula birostris. The sequence continues at coordinate 120,993,081 of NC_092379.1, read as the reverse complement.
TGAACCCCTGAACCTGGAGGACCGGTGGACAACTCTTAGTTTGGCCTTTACCCTTTGACCTGCTTGGCATGAGTGACCCTACCAAGAATCAAAGCACAAGGCCCTGACTCCTGCCAACACAGATCTCTGGATCATTGAGACTCTACAACCTCTTAGAGGTTCTTCGTCCATGAATACTATCTTAATGGAGCAACAAACAAAATTCTGGAGGAATTCAGCAGGCCAGGCAGCATCTATGGGGGAAAAAAGTACAGTCAATGTTCGGAGACCCTTTGGCAGGATATCTTTTTGGAGATTATTTACAGCATTTTTTCTTCATTTCAGATTTCTAACAGCCGCTGCATTTTCTGTTTGGTTGCTGCTCATAAAGCAGTACAAAATACACTGAACGTTTTGTTTGCTGGGGCAGGGAGAAGATGTGTGCTTACAGGATCAACAAAAAAATGTCTGTTGCGCCAGAATCCAGCAGTCTCCTGTGTCTCCACTTTACTACTCCACTCTGAAGTCTCCATGATGTGCCAATTTTGAAGAGGTTTTCATCCTTTCTCCACTGGGAATTCTTGACCGCTCCGTTTCTGTGGTTCCTCTGGCTCTTCGACCACATTCCTACTGTGCTTCACTGCTGCTCCACTCTGTCCCGATGCAGGGTTTCCACCTGAAATGTCGATGGTTCCTTTCTCTCAACAGATGCTGCTCAACCAGCTGAGTTCTTCCATCACGCTGTTTCCTCCACATCTGGAGTATCTTGTCTCTACTTTTTACTCTGGCTTTCGAGACCCCAATTTATGATTTGTAACTCCCTCATTAATGTTGCCCTGTACCTCCAGCTGATGCAAATCTAATATTCAAAACTAGAAGTTCTTCATTCGTTTCTTCAACTAGACAGTTGCAGTGGACTTCGCCCACGTGGGACATGCAAAAGTGGCCCAGATCCCCAGGTGACTAGGTCCACTGCAACAAGAATGAATGGGTGTCCTATTTTCACCACACGCCTGCCCACTGGACAACTCAGGTTAAAATCATCTGTATTCTGTTTTAAATTCAATTGGTAGCATAAACAAGTTACAATTACATAACATGAGAAAGTCTGCAGATGCTGGAAATCCAAAGCACACACACAAAATGCTGGAGGAACTCAGCAGGTCAGGTAGCATCTATGGAAATGAATAAACAGTTGATGATTCGGGCCGAGAATCAATCAATGGGGAGTTAGCAAAAGGCAGCATGTACCATACCTCCATTTCCTCATCCTCCGAGTCAGTAACCCACTCAGGGGTGGGGGCCAGTCTAGCCTCTCCTGCTGTTCGTCCTTCAGTTGCCCGCATCACCGCAGAGTCCTTTTACTAGGTGTAGGCTCCAGGTCGGGCTCTGGGTCAACTTGCACCTCTTGTCCCAGAGGCAGAAGGTAGTTCCGATGGAGAATCTTGACAGGCCCATTCCCGTCCTCTGGTTTCACCCGGAAAACTGGTACATTTGACATCTGACTCTCCAAACATAGGGCGTAGCTGCCCAGTGGTCAGCCAACTTATGCTTCCCAGGTAGCCCCAAATTCCTTATGAGGACTCCGTCTCCCGGCAGGAGTTGGGAGAACCTCACCTTTTGATCATACCTCCTCTTATTTCCTTGATTCTGCTTGGCAGCCGCGATCTCAGCTAATTCATAAGCCCTTTTCAGCTTCAAACATAGAACATGGAATAGTACAGCACAGTACAGGCCCTTCAGCCCACAATGTTGTGCCGACCCTCAAACCCTGCCTCCCATATAAGCCCCCACCTTAGATTCCTCCATATACCTGAATAGTAGTCTCTTAAACTTCACTAGTGTATCTGCCTCCACCACTGATTCAGGCAGTGCATTCCACGCACCAACCACTCTCTGAGTAAAAAACCTTCCTCTAATATCCCCCTTGAACTTCCCACCCCTTACTTTAAAGCCATGTCCACTTGTATTGAGCAGTGGTGCCCTGGGGAAGAGGCGCTGGCTATCCACTCTATCTATTCCTCTTATTATCTTGTACACCTCTATCATGTCTCCTCTCATCCTCCTTCTCTCCAAAGAGTAAAGCCCTAGCTTCCTTAATCTCTGATCATAATGCATACTCTCTAAACCAGGCAGCATCCTGGTAAATCTCCTCTGTACCCTTTCCAATGCTTCCACATCCTTCCTATAGTGAGGTGACCAGAACTGGACACAATACTCCAAGTGTGGCCTAACCAGACTTTTATAGAGCTGCATCATTACATCGCGACTCTTAAACCCTATCCCTCGATTTATGAAAGCTAACACCCCATAAGTTTTCTTAACTACCCTATCCACCTGTGAGGCAACTTTCAGGGATCTGTGGACATGTACCCCGAGATCCCTCTGCTCCTCCACACTACCAAGTATCCTTCCTTCTCATATCAGACACATACTTCAGTTAAGTCTTCAATGGTAGGTCTTCCTCATCAGTCCCAAGACAAAAGTCAATGGGAAACCTTGCCTTGCACCCAAACAACAGAAAATATGGCAAGTACCCGGTAGCTTCATTTCGTGTACAGTTGTAGCTGTGGACCAGATGTCTAATATGTTGACTCCACTTGCTCTTTTAGCTGATCTCCAAGGTTCTGAGCATGTCTAGCAGGGTCCGGTCAAACCTCTTGAGCTGGGGATTACCCTGTGGGTGATACGAAGTAGTCCTCAACTTCTTGACTCCGAGCATGCTCAGTTACTCATGGATGAGCCTACTCTCGAAATCCTGTCCCTGGTCACTATGTATCTGCCTGGGAAGGCCATAATAAATGAAATACTTCTCCCATAACACTTCGGCCGCCGTGGACACTCTCTGGTCCTTGGTAGGGAAAGCCTGCGCATATCTGGTGTAGTGATTCGTGATGACTAGGACATTTGCCGTGTTGCTGGCATCGGGTTCTATTGGCAGGAAAGCCTTACACACCAGGTCCAGTGGCCCTGCACTCTGCAAGTGAGATAAGGGAGCTGCCTGATTAGGCAGCATCCTCCACCGTATGCATCCAATGCACGCCGCAGTATTCTTCCACTCCGGCTTCATTCAGGGCCAGTGAAACTCATTTCTGAGCAATCCATCGGTCTTTTTAACCCCCCAAATGTCCAGAATCATCATGAGGTGACTTCAACACCGTCCTCCGATAGTTCTCAGGCAGAACCAGCTGGGAACGCCGAGGTCGGTCCGGAGGCGATGTGACCCGGTATAGGATCTGTTTCCTCAACTCCAATCTGGGCCATTCTCTCAGTAATGGAGGCACCGCAGCGTATTTCATCTTCTCCACTTGGGCCATGTCTCCCTTTTCAACCGCTGACCAAATGGAACCGATGCCCGGGTCATCTCGCTGAGCAGCTGCCACTTCCCCAGAACTCAATTCCAGCAACTGGTTTGTTTTCAGAGTAGTCAGGTTACAGTAAACTTGTGGAATGGCGTCATCAGAAGCTCCCAATTGATCTACCGCTTGATCCTGCCCTTGCATCCCCTCTGCCTTCACCATGATGGCAAACTGGCTCATGGCTTTCACCCCCGAGGCAGGAACGCTCTCTTGCTCTTCATCCCTGACCAGTCCTTCGTGCGCACGTTGAGACAAAGCATCAGCATCTATGTTCCTGCTTCCCGGCGGTACTTCAGGCTGAAATCATAGGCAGACAACGCCGCCAACCACCAATCACCTGTGACATCCAATTTTGCCAAGGTCAGTATATAAGTTAAGGGATTGTTGTCCGTCCTCACCTCAAACTAACAACTGAGATGTCTGCTCTGTCCAGGTCTCATACTCCTCTTCCACCTGGGGGATGGGCCTCATTCCAGAGAACACTCTTATCTTCCTATAACTAGGACCCTCTGCCTCTGCACTGGGCCATTTATTCGCCAGAGAGGTACGAGCTGACACTAACTCAGAACCCTCACTCATCTCGGGGGAACAGGGACTAACGAGACTTTCCAAATCCGACCAGTCCTTCCCCCTCACTCCTCAGAAACAAGAGAACCCTGTCTTTGAAGTCTCCGCCCCCACCTATGGGAGACTCGACTTGTGATTTGGCCCGCTTCGCTACACTCTCCTCCTCCCGGAAAGTACGGACAGCCCATGCCCCTCCCTCACCTGGGGGCCCAATCGTACCAGGCAGTTCCACTGCCGTTACGTCAGCACTAGTCTGAACTAAAACAAAGTCTGTGCCCGCCATTTTATCAAGCCTCTGCCCCACAATTGTAACTTTGCCGACAGCTTTAACAGTACTTAAAAGTCAAATTAACAATCCATCTGGAGGACAAATATCTAGCCCACTCAACACACACGTATTTGTTACTGGTAACCCTGTGGATGCATGTCACCGCTCAACTCTGACAGCATCCATATCAGTACAGACTTAAACACACAACCCACTGGTTCAAAGCTCAGGGCAATCACACAACATCCAACATAAATCAATCCCGGAACAATACCCCCACAATTGTAACCCTCAGGTTCGGCTGGCGGTGTTAGTCCAGGGAAGACAGTCTCCAGCCCCACCGAACATGTGAAATCTGAGGTATAAAACCTCTTGTTTGTGTGGATGCTGTGTGATCTGTTCCTCCATTACAAATCAGTACCACGAAATAACAGATAGTACACTATATGCAATTAAATGATTTAGCTTTATAATTCTTAATTTGACTAAAGGGTTAGTAAATAAAAACAAAAAGAAAAGGGTCCATTTCAATGAAACAGTCTAATGTGCACAAGTTGGAGCTCATGGTTTCCCCTTCGTCTGCTCCTCCATCGATTTCCACCAGGCTTCATTGACTCCCGGCCCCACTCCAAGCCCTCTCCATCCTGCAGTCTATCACCTCCCCTCTCTTGCATGTTCTCTCTTCATCTCTCGCTGAACAAAAGACCCAGATCACCTCGTTCTCGGGCACACAACAAGAAAAAGCACTCCCCTCATTGGACGGTGCACATTCCAAAGCCCCGTTATCTCGAACCATAACCCAAACACTACTGCCACAGAAAACCATCACATTAGCAGTGAAACCCTTCCCAGTGTGTTACAGAGCTATGCAAGATGGTAGAAGACATAGATTGAGTAGTCAGCCAGAGACTTGTTCCCAGGGTGGAAGTGGCTATTATGAGGGGGCATAACTCTAAGTTGATGGGAGGAGGAAAGTACAGGGGGGGGACTGTCAGAGGTAGTTTTGCTTTACACAGAGAGCAGTAGATGTGTGGAATGTGCTGCCAGGAGAGGTAGTAGAAACAGATACATTTGGGATATTTAAGAGGCTCTTAGTGAACATGAGTGAAAGGAAAATGGAGGGCTATGGAGAAGGGACGGCTTGGATTAATCTTACAGTCGACTAAAGGGTTGGCACAGCATTGTGGGCAAAAGGACTCCTATCTGTGATGAGTTATATTATCTAAATGAAGTGACCTCAATGAAATCCTCATGGTGATTCCTCAACAAAGCAGTATGAAGAATGAGCAAAAGCTCATTAAGACTTTCTATCTCTTGGCTCTCCATGTCCCAGCAAGCCTAAGTGTGCTCGAAGAATTACAAGGAAATAAGCAAAGAAACAAGCTTTCAGGTAAACAACCCATGCTGGTACTTCCCTCACATTTCAATTACTCTCACAACGTGAGCTCCTGTTCCTGTACTCAGCCAGCACCACAGCAGCTAGTGCTGCTGCATCATAGGTCCTGTTCCTCGGGTTCGATCTTGACTCTGGAGCTGTCCATGTTCTTCCTGTGATTCTGTGGGTTTCTTCTGGGTGCTCCCATTTCATCTCACATCCCTAGCATATGCTGGTCAGTGGGCTAGTTTGCTGTATTGCCCTCAATATAGGTGGCAGCTGGAGAACAGGGACAGTTCATGGGTATGTCAGGAAGAGTAAGTTGCAAAAGGTTTTTGTTTGATTGCTCTGACAGCTCACAGAGATTTGATGGGAAGAATTTTCTTTCTACATTGTAAGATGAGACTTAAATAAATCATTAGCTGCAACTATTGTTTGTCAATTTGTCAGTCTCTGCCTATCTATAGTTTTTTTTGTTAATTCTATTGTATTTCTTTATTTTCCTGGAAGAAAATGAATCTCAAAGTAAATATACGGTAACTTTCAGCATATAGTCAGTCACTTTATTAGATACCTACTGTACCTAATAAATAGGCCAGCGTGTCTTTTTGTCGTCTTCTGCTGCTGTAGACCATCCATTTCAAGGTTCGACATGTTGTATTTTCATGTGGTTACTTGAGTTACTGTCCCCTTCCTGTCAGCTTCAAGCATTCTGGCCATTCTCCCCGTCTTCTCTCATTGACAAAGTCTTTTTGCCCATTGAATTGCCACTCACTGGGTGTTTTTTTTTCCCTGAAGCATTCTCTGTAAACTCTAGAGATTCTGATCTCTGGAGAAATCCCAGGAGATTGGCAGTTTCAGAGGTATTCAAAGCTCCCTGTCTGGCACCAGAATTCATTCTACAGTCAAAGTCAGTTAGATGATATTTCTTCCACAGTCTGATATTTGGTCTGAACAACTGAACTGCTTCACCACATCTGCATGTTTTCTTGTGTTGAGTTGCAGCCACAGGATTGGCTGATTAGATATTTGCATTAACAAACAGGTGTCTGTGTACCTAATAAAGTGGCTACTGTATGCACTTCGCATAATACATTTTACTTTGATTACTTTGACCCTGAAAAAGACTTTTGCTCCAAAAACCTGCATTTTGACTTAATATTTGATGGGGAAAAAAAAAGTTAAACTCAGTGATTACTCACACCTATTTTTTTCCTGAAAACCATTTCTCATTTCCACATATTTCTTCCTGACTCACTCTGGGACTAATGGTAAATTATTTGATTAGTGACTGGCATTAGCAACTTTGGAATTCACTACATAGATCAGAATTTTAATGCTAAGGCCAATAAAATCATCTTGAGTCAACGTCAAAGATCCTGGCTTCTTTGCCATTCATGACTTAAGACATTTTATATTTTAAAAATGTTCAAGTTACATAATTAAATTTCCAAGAATAACAACAGTTAAGCTTTTTGAATTGCACAGTTTACAAATGTCATGTAATCATTTGAGAAGATGAGAAAGAACAAATTGATTGAAAATTTTAATTAAAAATCTGTCTCTTCAGTGTTAGTCATTCAAACTTCTGTCTTAACTTGAGAGTTATTGTCTAAATGTGTAGCACTTTGAAAATATTTTAAAAATGAAGGTGATTAGACAATTACAGTTTTTATGACAAATCAAAGGCACACAGATCTCGCAATCAAAGCTTCATTTTTTAAATGAGAAATTGCTACTAAAACTCACTGCAAACAAGAGCCAGAGCAAGCTGAGAAACCATAATCTAAACACTTGCACAGTGATATGATTTTCTAAGCAGGCAGCTTAGATATTGGGGCACCAGAGAGGTGCCCTGGCAGAGCAACACACACAAAATGCTGGAGGAACTCAGCAGGTCAGGCAGCATCCACGGAAGGGAATAAACAGTCAACGTTTTGGGCTGATGCCCTTCATCAGGGCTGGAAAGGAATGCGGAAGAAGCCCCAATAAGAAGGTGGGCGGAGGGGAAGGTCCACAAGATGGCAGGTAATAGGTTTGAGGGGGAGAGGAGATGAACTGCAGCTACTTTAGAGATCCAGCAACCCAGAACCTATCCTGACTTCTGGTTGCTGCAGTGTGGAGCATGTCTGTTCTCTTTGTGACCACATGGATTTCTCCTTGGAGATCAGGTTGCTTCCCACATAGCTAATGCAATAAGTAGCCACTGTAACATGTCCCTAGCATGGAGGTAAGTGGTAGAATCTAGGGAGAAGCTGATGGAAGTCAGGAGACAATGTAATAGAATTAGTGTAAGATTACTGTGTATGGGTGCTCAATGATCACCAGGCTCCCAGTGGGCCTGTTTCCGTACCGTATGCCTCTATGTTGCTGAGGTAAAAATTGGTAAGATGTTAAATCACGCAGCAAAAAGATAAGCCCACTAAAGATTAAATAAATTAGTAGGAGTTTCAAATTGAATTCGCAGATTTTGTTTACTTAAGCAAAGTATGACGGGAAATGAATTTTTGCCTGGGGTGATGGGATCAGAAGCCCCTCAACACATTTATGAAGTAGAAACACAAGAGACTGCCGATGCTGGAACCTTGAACAACAAACAACTCATCAGATCGGGCAGGATCTATGGAGAGTTAGTGTTTGGGGTCCAGATCCTCCCTTCGGACCAGATGATGGGTCTCGACCTGAAAACAGCAATACCTTTCCCTCCACAGATGCTGCCCGACCTGCTAAGTTCCTTCAGCACTTTGCTATGTTTCAGAAGTACCTGGCTCAACAGTTGGCATGATGTAAGCTATAAGATTAAGGACTAACATCTGAGCAGATGTCATGGTTGTTGTTGTTCCTTTCTGTGCCTTGTGGTTTATGGAGCAACAACCTTGCTGTTTCTTTAGCATTTTTGTCTGTTTTTTTTACAAGGCCGAGTTGCTAACATGATCCTCGACTCAGCATGGATGGAAAGCATGCAAGGATCTGGCTGGAATTGAACCACTCACTCGAAGTTCAGTGTGGATACCACTACACCACCGGCCAACAAGGCATCACGGTTGCAAAGAGGTTAGCACAGCGCTTTGTAGTGCGCCAACTGTAAGTTCAGGGTTTTACAAGGAGCTTCTAAGGTTTGGGAAAATTTGATAAGTTGTTCAGAGAGAGAGAGAGAGAGAAAGGGGGCAATATTGGATATGTTGATGTGGAGAGTGAAGATGGAGAACCAACCAGTTATGGCACCGATTAAGCAGTATCAGGAGGGATCAGATCACTGGAGAACGTACTACATTTCCATGGAGGAAAAGAGAGGTACACAAGCAGCAAGCATTCCACACGGGAGCAAGCGTGCCCTTTAGTTGCCGCATTTCAAAAGGAAGCTGGACAGACATCATGAAAGATGGAAAATAAAATGGAGAATGCCAACGATACACATTAAGTAAGGCAGCGTCCGTAGAGAAAGAAACAAAGCTAACATTTCAGGTTGATGACCGTTCACTAGCTCCTTGATCTCAAGCAATATTTTTTTCCCTCTTTCTGCAGATGATGCGAGAACAGTTAAACACTTTCTGCTTTCCTTTCAGATTTTTAGCAGCTGCAACATTTTGCTTTGGGACAGTGGGATCTGGAATGAGGAAAGAATTAGAGTTGTACAGCCTCATCAAGTTATTTAAAATGAGAAATACACCTCCTGCAGCAGGCAGCAAATCTATAACACCAGTCTGCTAATTCCTCAAGTGTGAAGGCTGTACAGAAATTGGGTATTCGTGTGCTGAGGAGAACCTGTATCGAAAGGCTCTATTTCCATCCCCACTCTCACCAGGCTCCCAATTAACATCAGGGCATATTTTGTCACAGCTGCCCCACTGAATTTATAACAGGTAACTAGTTAGGCCGCCTCCGAAATTCAAATGCGGTATGTTGTAGATTTGGCCCAGCAACCAGTACAACTTTTCTTTACAGAGCCTCTAACATAACAAAACATCCCAACTCACTTAAAATAACTATTAGTAATCAAAAGTGAAGGAAAACGATGCTGAAGCACAGATAGGGGTATTAGAAGTGATGACCAAAGACTTAGTGAAAGGAATAGGCTTTAAGAAACATTGTAGTGAAGATCAGAGAGACGCTGCTACCCTCACTGTGCGTGTGGACACAGCTATGCAGTGAGCTAAACAACCTCTCAAAAATCATCTGAGATGCAAGCATTCTTTCAGGGCTCTTAATGATTTTTTTTTTTGTGAAAAGATATTGCTGATTCCAGGGCAAATAGATGAAGATGAATGTCTTCCAACCATGTGCTTCAAATCAGAATTTAAAAAATACCCATGTAGGAAATGGTATAAAAACAGCTTATGGGCAGGAAGTGATGTTCATGCAAAATGAACTGTGCTTCTAGAGGCTAGAACAGGGATGGAGAAGGACACTTAGGGAACATCATTATTTTTTACAACTCAAAGAATTAATAAATCTTAACAACTTGATGAAATTTGTGAAATTTGTATTTGTGTATAATAAAAAACTAAATAATAGTTGCAAGAGCAGCATGCTGTGAGTTCATATATAACCAGAATAGATTTGGTACTACGACTTGCGACTGACTTACTTAGAAATTGCGAAGAGAAACGTTTCTCCGAGAGCTCAGAAAAATACAGACCTGAAAACTCAAAAGTTAAAAATATTTAAAATTAAAACAAACACTAAAAAGTTCAACTGCAGGAGATAGTCTTCAATGTATCTTTTGTTAGGGACAAAATTTGCTGCATTAGAAACTGTTCTGAAGCAGACCAACATCTTCAAAAAAGTTTTATCCATCATTCCCTTATGTATATTTTGGAAAACAACACAGAAAAGAAGGGGAGTTCCTTACAAAGAATTGTGAGCCTGTGGTGGAAACGCCGCTTGCAAGTTTCTGTCCAAGTCACATATCAGACTGGCTCCTGGAAGCCAACTTTCTCAAGACAAGGTGCAAATGTTTTTTAAGCTGTGTCCTGCGTCAGTTACTTGACTATTTCCCTTCCTCATAAAGGTCAGCAGAAGAACACAGATGACTGAGCAACTTTCAAAATCATATGCAATCCCTCACATAAATAAAGCAGCTGTTCATGAATGTATAAGTTGCACAATGTTCGGGCATGGGCTGATATGTGGAAGGTACAGATATTCAAATATCAGCCTTTTTTAAAGAAAAAAGCAATGTTCCTTGTTGCTAAAATTCTGAGAAACCTTTAAGTTCTTTGGCTGAAAAAGCAGATTGGTGGCTGAATATCCTAACTACCTAATTTATGTAAGTCTTTCCATCATTATGTCAGAAAATGCAGAAGAGGCTTGGCCCAAAAGCAGAGCCGTGGAGACCATTTTAGCAGTAAACAATGCTTTATTAATAAAGTGCAAAATAACAAGCCGCAAGGGGCCATAAAACAAGAGTGAACAGATACTTCACATGATAAAGCAACAAGGTAATTGAAGGCTAGGAACAACCGGCTGAGGCTGACTGGTTCAATGGGTGAACAGAGGACTGTGGATGGGAGTTAGGTTTAAACAGGCTGCAGGCAATGTTGGAGATGAGTGGCAGGTAACTTATGTTAGTAGGGAGGAGCCAGGGAGGTGCCTGCCTGTGTAGGCCTGACAATCTAGGTGTTAAGTGTGTTGAAATACCCTTCATTTGACAAAATAACTTTAATTCCAACAACACTCAAAAAGCTTGCCACGAACCTTGCCAGTACAGCCTACTTGATAATCAATACTTTAATCATTTACCCTCTTCATGCTTGGTACACTATGGATGCTATACATAATATCAAAATGCTTCCCATCAGCTTGTCGAGGTTTCTTCAACCTCACCTTTCATATTTGCAACCTCCATCGTCCTGGAGGAGAACAGGAGGTACATCAGGCTGACTCCACCTGCAAGTCCTCTTTCAAGTGACTCAAAAGTTCAAAGTACATTGATAATAAATGTACTGTGTGTATACTGCATACAACCTTGAGATTCGCCTTCTTGAAAGCAGCCACAAGGCAAACAAACACAAAAGAACCCATTAGAAAACCCACACAACTAAGACTCAAACACCTAGTGTGCAAAAAAAAAAAGAAAACTAGTGCAAACAGTAAGAAGGGAAAGGAATAACACACAGAACATGAACTGCAGAGTCCCCGAAAGTGAGCCCACAGCACGGGGCCCGTTCAGTGCTGAGGTGAGTGCAGATTGTTTCAGGCCACAGCTGCAGAATCAGTTCAGTACTGAAGTGAGTAAACCTCACGGAGTGGTGAGCTGAACACTGGCTCATCCCTCACCTTGACCAAATCATGCAAATGGTCAAAAACAAAAGCACATGGAACATGAACCGCAGAGTCCCCCAAAGTGAGTCCGCAGCTGCCGAGGCCATTCAGCGCTGAGGTGAGTGAAACCCGTCCGGGAGCCCGAAGGCTGCAGGGCAACAGCTGCTCACAAACCTTGAGGCGTGGGACCCAAAACTCCTGCACCGCCTGCCTGTCGGCAGCAGCGAGAAGGGATGGAGACTGGCCAGACGCAGGCAGACAGCGCTGAATGCCTGCTCGTTTTCTCTTCTTGTCCTCAACAATTTTAATCCTGCTCATTGCTTTAATTGACGCGGAGTAATGGTGTCGACCACAAGTTTGTCTTCCACCATTATGCCTCAACGCACTGTCCACCCAGCGATCGCCGCCCCAGAAGTACCTGTATTCTTGGGCGTCCAGTTTCCCAAAATCCCCAGGAGACTGCAAAAGCACTAGATCATTTATTCAGTTCAAACAAACATGATTAAAAGGGAAATTACAGGCTGAAGACTGCATTGATCTCAGTCCAGAAGAAGATATGTATCTACTAGATAGATAGATAAATATACTTTATTAATCTCGAGGGAAATTTGGTTTCGTTACAGCCGCACCAACCAAGAATAGAGCGTAAATATAGCAATACAAAAAACCCCAACAATCAAACACCAAAATGCAAACTATGCCAGATGGAAAATAAGTCCAGGACCAGTTCTATTGGCTCAGGGTGTCTGACCCTCCACGGGAGGAGCTGCACGTTTGATGGCCACAGGCAGGAACAACCTCCTGTGCCGCCAAGTGTTGTATCACGGTGGAATGTGGCCAAAGTCCAACAGTAAAAAGTTCAATATCCAGTCTGCAAACACGTTCCTCGATCGTAATATACCCCGGGTTGCACCATCCGTTGTTAGGCAGATCAGTAAGCACTCAACTCCTTTACGCTTACCACTCTCAGTGCACTTCCGGTCAGCCGGAATGGTATTACTCACCAAACTCCTCTTCTCCAAAAGTCTCTGTTGTCTCGACCCAGTCCTCTTTCCTCAGCTTTGTGATCCCCCTCTGTGTGTTTTCCTCCAGATTTCAGCAGGGGTGTCCACCGCTCTGTTCGCTAAGCCAGCTGATCTTTGCTGGTCTGTGGAATACTTAGTCTGAAAAATGTCATTGGTTGCTGGTGCCATCTTGCCTTTTCAAAGTAAATTTATCATCAAATTATATATATGTCACCATATACTACCTTGAGATTCATTTTCTTGCAGGCATTTGCAAAAAAATAAAAACTACAATAGAATTTATGAAAAACTAAAAATAATAAAGACTGACAAACAACCAATGTGCAAAAGATAACAAATCTTGCAAATAATAAAAAAGGAAAATAGATATACTGAGCTGTAGAATCTTTGAATGTGAGCCCATAGGTTGTGGAGTAACATAAAAATTGCTGGTGAATGCAGCTGGCCAGGCAGCATCTATAGCAAGAGGTACAGTCAACGTTTCGGGCCGAGACCCTTTGTCAGGACTAACTGAAAGAAGAGTTAGTAAGAGATTTGAAAGTGGGAGGGAGAGGGGGAGATCCAAAATGATAGGAGAAGACAGGAAGGGGAGGGATGAATCTAAGAGCTGGAAAGTTGATTGGCAAAGGGATATGAGAGGATCATGGGACGGGAGGCCTGGGGAGAAAGAAAGGGGGGGGGACCCAGGGGACGTGCAGGGAGGGACAGAGGGAGAAAAAGAGAGAGAGAAAAATATATAATTAATAAAGAAAGAAAGAAAGAAAGGAAGGAAGGAAGGATGGGGTGTGAAGGGGAGGTCAGGCATTAATGGAAGTTAGAGAAGTCAGTGTTCATACCATCAGGTTGGAGGCTACCCAAACGGAATATAAGGTGTTGTTTCTCCAACCTGAGTGTGGCTTCATCTTGACAGTAGAGGAGGCCGTGGATAGACATATCAGAATGGGAATGGGATGTGGAATTAAAATGTGTGGTCACTGGGAGATCCTGCTTTCTCTGGCAGAGCATAGGTGTTCAGTGAAACGGTCTCCCAGCCTGTGTCGAGTCTCACCAATATATAGAAGGCCGCATCGGGAGCACCGGACGCAGTATATCACCCCAGCTGACTGATAGGTGAAGTGTCGCCTCAACTGGGAGGACTGTCTGGGGCCCTGAATGGTGGTAAGGGAGGAAATGTAAGGGCATGTGTAGCACTTGTTCCGCTTACACGGATAAGTGCCAGGAGGGAGATTAGTGGGAAGGGATGGGGGGGACGAATGGACAAGGGAGTCGCGTAGGGAGCAATCCCTGTGGAAAGCGGGGGTGGGGGAGGAAAGATGTGCTTAGTGGTGGGATCCCGTTTGAGGTGGCGGAAGTTACGGAGAATTATATGTTGGACCCGGAGGCTGGTGGGGTGGTAGGTGAGGACAAGGGGAACCCTATTCCTAGTGGGGTGGCGGGAGGATGGGGTGAGAGCAGATGTGCGTGAAATGGGAGAGATGTGTTTGAGAGCAGGGTTGATAGTGGAGGAAGGGAAGCCCCTTTCCTTAAAAAAGGAGGTCATCTCCTCCGTCCATCCCTTCCCACCGCTCTCCCTCCCTGGACTATTCTTCTTCTCGCCTTGTCTCTTGCAAAAATTCCATCCCCTTCTCGCAATTCCTCCGTCTCCACCACATCTGCTCTCAGGATGAGGCTTTTCATTCCAGGACGAAGGAACCCCTGTATAAAGGTGATTTCACCCTGCTCCTCCTCCTCAGTCCAGGGGCAGACACTCAGCATGCTGGAAGTCACATTTTACTGCGAATAAAATCCTTTCAGTATTTGCCCTATTTCAGTCTTTTGGAGTAATTGCAGGTGCATCACTGGGACTAAATCCTGACACTCCCTACCTATCTAAAATCACTGTGAGTACCTTCATATCACAAACTGTTGTCGACCATTTTTGCAAGACAAACTAGGTATTGATAATGAATGCAGGGCTTTATCTTGAAGATTCTCCCACTTAAATCCTAACCTGAACCACTTCAGCAAACCACCTGCTTTTTCAACTGGCAGGCCGATGTTAGAGATGTCTTTGTCACTTGCCTTTGCATTAGGCCAGTCAAATCCAATAAGACCCATCATGGTGGGTGCCTGGAATGCACTCCTAGAGGTGGTGGTAGAGACAGATACATTAGGGATTTTTCATGTATGTTTAGATAGGCATATGAGTGGGCACGTGGCCAAGTGGTTAAGGCATTCGACTAGCGATCTGAAGGTCGTGAGTTCGAGCCCCAGCTGAGGCAACATGTTGTATCCTTGAGCAAGGCACTTAACCACACATTGCTCTGTGGCGACACTGGTGCCAAGCTGTATGGGTCCTAATGCCCTTCTCTTGGACAACATCGGTGTCGTGGAGAGGGGAGACTTGTAGCATAGGCAATTGCTGTTCTTCCATACAACCTTGCCCAGGCCTGTGCCCTGGAGAGTGAAAACTAACGGATGCCTTTACTTTATGAATGTGAGGCAAATAGAAGCACATGGACATTGTCGAGACAAAATGGATCAGTTTAGTCGGCCATTTAATTGGTTTGGCAAAGGGCCTGTTCCTACGCTGTACTGCTCTATGATTTATTTTCTAGGCGTATGATGACATATTCTTCACTTTCCCGGAGCAGCACCCCAGCAGTACAACCAACCTGACTGGTGTTCTATCCTCTCTGATGCCACATGGCTCCAGTGTGTGCCCCCTACACAAGACACTGCAACAATTTACCAAGACCTCCCAAACTGAAAAATACTTTTCTGTTTTGCACAATATATGCAGTTTCCCAAAGGCAAGGGATTCCAGCTTTATTTTATAAATTAGTCTGTCCCAGCAACATGGAAAATGAACTCTGCAAAGCTGGTGCCTTTCTTGGATAAAATAGCAGATTTAAAATAGATTTAAGTTTAATGATGCAGACAGGACTAGCATCATTGCATATTAATAAATGAGAGCAGTATTTATAGACCATTTATGTATTCAGTAATCGTAATATAATGCCCTCTGAGTCTTTTAATGACACAATAAAACAGTCCCATCGGGTAGCTTGTATTTCAGATTCAATGAATCATAAAAGTATTTTGGGAAGTATGTTCAGCTCATAACATATTATATAAACAAACAAGACGTCTGCAAGGGGTGTGTGTTATTGAACTGATATTTGCATAGTGGCCATATTTGGTCACTGGAGATTTGACCTATAAAGTGTACTTTTATTCCTCTTCTTATTACCATTTCTCACTCATTCCAGCCAATTTTCGGCTTTATGCCTAGCTATTTACCATAAATTCTTCAATTTAGTTGAGAATTGCTCTGTTGAAATGAAATCCCTCCTGGCTAAAACATAACCTAGAGAAGGCAGCGATCGAGTGTACGGGTTAGCGTAACACCATTACAGCGACAGTGACTGGGTTTACTTCCACCGCTGTCTGTTAGTTTGTACGCTCTCCCTGTGACCAAGTGGGTTTGTTCTGAGTGCTTTGGACCCCTCCCATATTCCAAAGGTGTACGGGTTAGTAAATTAATTGATCCCATGAGTGCAATTGGGCAAGTTGTACTGTAAGGGACTGTTAGCATATTGTATCTCTCAGTAAAATATTCAGCTTTATCACTTTGCTATGGTGTTGTAAGCATGATTTGCTTTATGATGTATTAAGGGTTTGACGTTCAATGGAATTAACATTATGGTCTAAATGTACTACCCACTTGTTTCGGCTTTTCTCCCCCTTGGTTTTTGGGTTAATCATTTTATTAAATCATCTTTGCAAAGCTACCAACACAATATATTGCAGTGATTCATGGTGGATTAACCCTGCACGTTTGGTATTGGTACAGGACTATTAACAATGCTGAATTTGCAGAGTAATGGGAGACTGTTTGGATTTGACACTCACATATGATTTTACATTGTAGTACATAATGATTATTATGCACTAAACCACCCAGACCTAACTTGAATTAGAAGAGAGTAGTGGAACTGTCTTTTGCAGATTCTTATCATTAAAATATTATCCATGGTGCTAGGCTATTTGATTAGGAATATCTATACGGGATAGTTCAATAGGCAAAAGTGAGGCAATGTAAACAAGATACCAGAACTCACTTCTATAATGGGTCTTTCCTCTGGTATCTTTCCGAATTAGAGGGCAGTCCACAGAACAAAGTAATTTTAATACGAATCAGATCAAATCTGAAGACCAAACATTACTGTGATGATAAAGTGGGTCCTTTTTGCTGAGGGCAGTCATGAATTTTAATACTTGCTGGTTGATATTTTTGTCTGATCTGATTGAGATATATGCTTTGAGAATATGAACATTTGGAAGGTCTTCATGTATTGTAGAAACTTGATTTTAGATGACAAGTAATACTGGATTTTTAGCAGTATTCCATAACCTTTAGCTCGACTGGATTATGATTATCACACAAACCATAAATGGTCACTTAAGTCGGTATGAACAAGCATGGCGTTCTTCAATTACATGCCTGAAATGAGATAAATAGGTTGCAGCAGTATTTATAAATTTTATTAAATTCAATTTTAAGTAGCACTTCATAGCAGATTCCCCATTTATTTATTTATTTAGCAATACAGGGCAGCGTAGGACCTTCCAGCCCTTTGAACCACCCTGCCCCAGCAACTCCTGACAACCCCTATTCATCCTAATCTAATCATAGGACAACTTACAATGGCCAGTTAACCTAACCAGTTCATCTTTGGACTGCGTTGGAGACCAGAGCACCCATGGAAAATCCATGCATTCCACAAGGAAGCACAGAGACTCCTTACAGACGGCACCAGAACCGAACTCTAAACTCCGGTGCCCAGAGCTGTAATAGTGTTGCACTGACTGCTCTGCCACTGTGGCATTTGAGTTTCCTCCATGCTCTGGAATTATCAATATGGAAAGGAATGTTAGGGAGAGATTCGTTAATCTGAGTATCCTGAAACTCCAAATGTCATCCCAAAGCATGTGAACAAATGTGAGGTGACTCCTTCCAGACACCATTTTTAATGAGCCAGGTGTATGGGAGCACAACTGCTGCGTCACTTGACAAGCTGTCCAGGCACCTGGGTGATCAGTTCAAACTCTTACATTCAGATCTCCCCAAGGCGGATGGATAGTTGAAATTAAAGTTCTACAAAATTAGAATGAAACATTCAGATCAACAATCATGATCATGAAAACACAAGGAAATCTGCAGATGCTGGAAATTCAAACAACACACATCAAAGTTGCTGGTGAACGCAGCAGGCCAGGCTGCCTGGCCTGCTGCATTCACCAGCAACTTTGATGTGTGTTGCATGATCATGAAAATACTGGATTGTCTCAACAATCCATTTAATTCACTAATGTGCTTTAAGGAAACAAATTCTCCCTCCTTACTATTTGTAACTAGAATACAGTATGATGTCCATATGAATGGACATAAAGAAAACTCAAATTTACAAATTGTATTGGGGTCCATCTCTTAAACTCAATACACTTTTTTTCCAACATTGCTAGTCTATACTAAGGAATCATTAACACTAATGGTTAGTTCCGGGATGTATGTCTGATGCCAACAAGTGTTTGGTGCTGTCTGGCTTGCATACTCTTACCTGGAAATAGACCTTTCTGACTCCAAAGACTCTACCAAACCAATTCCTGCCAGATGAGAATGCTTTAGAAAATGATCCTCTTGAAACTCACCATGTCCGGGAGAATGAGTAGGCACTGTGACAGCTTAGTCGTTAGCGGGATGCTGTTACAGCTCAAGGCGCGGAGTTCGGACTTTAATTCTAACATCACCTGTAAGGAGTTTATACATTCCTCCCCGTGAAATTGTGGGTTTCCTCCAGTTGCTCTGGTTTCCTCCCAATCCAGAGACGTACTCACTAATGTTTATAGCTGCACCGTAGAAAGCATTCTTCTAGGGTGCATCACAACCTGGTGTGGAATTTGTCCTGTCCAAGACCGAAAGAAGCTGCAGAAGATCGTGAACACGGCCCAGCACATCACGCAAACCAACCTTCCGTCCTTGGACTCACTTTACACCGCACGCTGTCGGAGCAGTGCTGCCAGGATAATCAAGGACACGACCCACCCAGCCTACACACTTTTCGTCCCTCTTCCCTCCGGGAGAAGGCTCAGGAGCTTGAAGACTCATACAGCCAAATTTGGGAACAGCTTCTTTCCAACTGTGGTAAGACTGCTGAACGGATCCTGACCCGGATCTAGGCCGTACCCTCCAAATATCCGGACCTGCCTCTCGGTTTTTTTGCACTACCTTACTTTCCATTTTCTATTTTCTATTTATGATTTAATATGTACTATTGATTTGTACTCCAGGGAGCGGGAAGTGCAGAATCAAATACCGCTGTGATGATTGTACGTTCTAGTATCAATTGTTTGGTGACAATAAAGTATAAAGTATAGTAGGTGAATTGTTCATTGTAGTTTGTCCTGTGACTTGACTAGTGTTAATAGGTGGGTTACTGAGGGTGCAGCTCATTGAGTCAGGAGGCCCTGTTCCTCACTGTATCTCTAAATAAATAATAAGCAGAGTATTTGCAGAGCAGGTGAAGCTGCCAGGAGAAGGAGGAAGAATACTATAGCTTTCACCAGGGTCCTAGGGTGTTCTTTGAAAATTTTTCCTGTGTAATCCTCAGTGATAATTAATGTCTGGACCTCTGTGCATCCATCAGGATATCCTGATTGAAATCTACCTCAGGAATAAATTTACAGGGTGAACACAGTTTTTTGGTAGGGTTAGCAGATCTCTTGAGGACACTCCTCCACGTGGCCTTGCAAGTACTGAATGTTCGCTTGTCCCAAAAATGGAAACATATGAAATTCCATTCTCTTAATGTTCAGAGGGTTATGCCAGTGCCTGCCCG
This sequence comes from Mobula birostris, assembly GCF_030028105.1. Lineage (NCBI taxonomy): Eukaryota > Metazoa > Chordata > Chondrichthyes > Myliobatiformes > Myliobatidae > Mobula > Mobula birostris. Next base: position 120,973,363 of record NC_092379.1, on the reverse strand, counting down.
GTATTCACGCATGGCTTTGTTCTGTGACAGTTGCCTCCACACCAACATAAGGAAGTATGGCTGCTGAATGACCAAGGTAAAAACACAATAAATAGCATAAAGTCAGGAAAGTCTGCAGATGTTGGAACTCCAAAGCAACACACACAAAATGTTGGGGGAACACAGCAGGTCAGGCAGCATCTATGGAAAAGAATAAACAGTGGACGAAGGAGGCCGGGAACCGGGGGAGTAGTAATAATGATTTTTCCTCCCAGTAAACAAATCCCCCCCTCCTCTATTCCCCACTCTGACCCGTTACTTCTTCTCACCCTCCTATTACTTCCCCCTATGTCCCCTCCTCCTTCCCTTTCTTCTATTGTCCACTCTCCTCTTCTATCAGATTCTTTCTTCTACAGCCCGTGACCTTTCCTACCCACCTGGCTTCACCTATCAGCTAGCCTTGTTCCTTTACCCCCAACCCCATCTTTTTATTCTGGCATCTTCCCCCTTCTTTCTCAGTCCTGAAGAAGGGTCTTGGCCTTAAACATCCACTGTTTATTCTTTTCCATATATGCTGCTGAGTTCCTCCAGCGTGTTTCAATAAATATCATGGCACTTAAGAGGCAGTGCATAGATTGTTGGTATAGTGAAGCTATGCTTTCAAGGCTTGGACCATTTTGAAGGGACTCTGCATTTCTTAGCAGAGTGTGTCTGCTTCAGTATTGCAGGATCTTACCCAAGGCTGCTATCTTTCTCAGCTTTAATAAAGGGGAGGGAAAAGAAAGGCTGAGAAATGGAATAGGCCTGAGAGCCTCTTTGTGCTGAGGTTAACCATGAACAACACATCTGAGTGTGCTAATCGTAAAAACAACTCAAATTCCCATCCAATATGTCTCAAAATAAGTTGGTAGCCATTCAGGTCAGAGATGAGAAGGAATTTCTTCAACCATTAAGATGTGACACTTTGGATTTCTCTACTCAAGAGAGTGTGGAGGCTCATTCACTGAGAATTGTGTATTCAAGAAAGAAATAGATGTGTTTAAAATATGAACCTACTAAGAGATATTGGGCTGGTGTAGGAAAATGCCTCCAAGCTAATCAATCATGATCTATTTAATGGAGGAGAGGGAAGAGAGTGAAACGCCCACTCCTGCTTCTAAATGGATCTGGGAATCGTTAATTAGTACACCATCTATCATCTATCACCAATTAACATTGAAAGGGCTTGTTGAGCCATTTCAGAGGACAATTAAAGATGGACCATATCCTAGGGTTTGGGTGTCATATTTTGGCCAGACTAAGTAAGTAGACTGATTTCACTCCCAGAGTCATTAACTAACTAAAGTAGTGTTTATGATAATCTGGTATTTTCATATTCACCATTACTGATATTTCATCCAATTGTTTGAATGTAGTTTCCCCAATTGCCTTGGGATCGCTTAAGCTTATGTCTCCAGATCTATAGCCCAGTCTCTGTATATTGGTCCAGTATTTAACCATCTTGCTGCAGTGCCTTACGTTTGTGTTCTCAGTAACCACCTTTCAGTTTTTTATGCAAAAGTTTGAAACTGCACTGATGAGACTGAGGAGTCATCAATTATGAAAGACGTTGACAGTAGTTACAAGCAGAGGCCATTTGTGGAGGAGGGGAAAACCACAGAGAGCCCACTGAAAAGTCATAGAAGGAATTCAGAAATGCCCTGTCCAAACATAGTTGAGTTTGGGGAACCCACTACCTCAAGGAATGTTTGTGGTGAATAGTTTATATATAGTTGAGGGCAGGCTGAGTAAACATTTCAAAGTGAAAGAAGTATGTGGATAGAGGAAGAGGAGGGAAGAAGGAAGGAGTGGAGCATAAACACCAGCATAATCTAATTGGGGAAGATGATCCCATCTGTAGTTTATGTTCTATGCAAACTGATGTAACCCTACTGTGGCAATATTAAGTTGTTGATCCCTTAACCTGGGAAATTAGCTTGAAAATATTTGTGAGTATACACAACTCTTAGCTGCTCTGTTTCAAATCATCAATATTTCCAAGCTAATCTTATAGGTATGCTTTCCCTTCCCCGGCATAAATGCTGAAACATGTATGGTGCAGAAAATTTTATGATGGGATTGTAAAATGATACACTTAACCGTGATTTAACATTTGCAATGCAGTTTTATGGTTAGTTTAATAACGGGAAAAGTGTATTGAGTTAAAGAGAAGACTCCTAATTGCAGTGCAGTTTATCATTAGTTCAGTTTCCTTGCATGCTAATATGTTTTTGTTCGTTTCATCAATCTATAGTTAGATTTTTAGGGAAATTTGAAAACTAACTTAATTTTCCTCCATCAGCTTCCACTGAATGAATTTCTCCATTTCTTACTTTTCTCATTGAATTAGTCATATTACACTTCCCTGTATTGAATTGTATTCTACATGGTACATGGGAAGATGGGACCAGCTTAGCTGGGCACCTCGGTCAGCATAGATGACGTGGGCAAAAGGAGCTAATTTCCGTGCTGTATCACACTGAATCTGTTGTTCTACTATACATCTTCTCTGCTGGTAAATTGTCCATGTTTTCCTGAAAACTCATTCAGTGTAGGAAGAAGTTGTTGCTGGGTGTTTGATATAGCACAAAATAGGCCTTTCTGGCCCTTTGAGCCACGATGCCAGCAACCCTCCGATTCAACCCCAACACAACCATGGGACAATTTACAATGACCAATTAACCTACAAACCAGTACACCGCTGGGTTGTGGGAAGAAACCAGAGCATCTAGAGAAAATCCACGCATTCCATGGGAAGGACATACAAACCCCTTACAGAGGATGCTGGGATTGAACTCTGAACGCCGATGCCCCAGCTCTAATAGGTTTATCTAGACACTGCTTTTTTTTTTCCAAAATATGATGGCTTATTATTCCTTTTTCCCAGGTGCACACCATCTGTAATTACCAAGACCAAAACAGATCCAGTTAAAGTTCACAGTTTTAATGCTTCTCCGATCAAATCTGCTGCCAGGAACCACCATTTGAATGAGATTATCAGCAAGTGCAGATGACAGGGTTTGCTGTCAAACAGCCAACTTTCTGTTCTTATCACTACATTTCTCTATTGTGCACTTTAGAACTTTTGAAGCAAGCTATCCGTGAGGCATATAAACAATGGTTCACTACTAGCATAATTTTTATTGGAAAATTGCAATTAAGTGCTACACATATTTATCAAATTAAAAAAAAATAATTATTCAAAAGTTTAACTTATAAGCATTGCATAAACTTAGGGTGTTCTTGAACTAAATTAAGACAACTAATGAAGTTATACAGCACCTCCTTTCCGCATTTTGCCCTGAAGTGTCATTTATGATAGTCTTTGCCAATGAGATAATAGCTAAGCCATCTCCTCTTATTAACTACTTGAGTATTAAGCACCATTTAAAATAGGATGTGCCAAGTCCTTTTAGTACAACCACATTTGGACAGTTAGTTTCATTGCCACGTCTACTCTGAATCTTTCTCAACTAACAAAATAGTCTGAATACATGACAATTTTAAGGTTTTAGACTTCCCTATTTTGGAAAAAAAAGACTGTGACCATTCCCCTTATCTATGCCCATCATGATTTTGCATATTTCTGTAAGGTCTCCTGTGCTTATTGTAAAAATAAGAACCAGGTTTATTATCACTGACATCTGCTGTGAAATGGGTGGAGGAGCAACACCTCATATTCCGTCTGGGTAGCTTCCAACCGGATGGCATGTACATTGGTTTATCTAACTTCCAGTAATTTTCCCCCTCCCTCCATTCCCCACTCTGGCCCCCTCTTACCTCTTCTCTTTGACTCACCTGCCTATCACCTCCCTCAATGTCCCTGCTCCTTTCTTTCTCGCATGGTCCACTCTCCTCTCCTATCAGACTCCTTTTTCCTCAGCTCTTTACCTTTTCTACCTATTTCACTTCAACAATCCTCCCTCATCCTCCTGGCTTCACCTATCACTTTCTAGCTTGAACTCCTTCCCCTCCCCCCACCTTCTTATTCTGGCTTCTTTCCAGTCCTGATAAAGGGTCACACTCCAAAATGTCAACCGTTCACTCCTTTCCATACTTCTCTTATAATTTAAACCTTGCTCAAGTCTGATCTGCTGTGTTCCTCCAGCAGCTTGTATGTGTCATGAAATGTATGGTTTTGTGGCAACAGTACAGTGCACAAAATAAAAGATTACTACAAGTTACAATAAAAAATAAATAATGCAAAAGAGGAAATGTGGGAAAGTGTTCATCAGTTCATAAGCAATTCAGAAATCTGATGGCAGAGGGGAACATTGAGTGTGAGTCTTCAGGTTATCCAGCCTCTTCTTAGAACTCAAATCTTGTTCAAGTCTTCACTAAAGTCCTCCAATGCTGGCATACAGTGGATGCATTTGCACTGTTCTGCAATAATTCTGTGTCAATGTTCTGTGTTTTTCCAAGTATTTTTCCCCAAAGTGTAAAGTACTTGCCAATTCTTCAACAGAATAGATCAATTGTCAAGAAGTAGAAATGCTAACGGCATTGCAACTTAATTCCTGTAGTCAAATCAATATCAGACTGAATCAGGAGCATGTCTCTCTTTGGATAGAATATTACATTGAGAGATCTCAGGAGAATAAGCATGATTTTTTTTTCCCAATTAGAAGCCACATTTTTGAGGAATTGAATGAATGAACGGAATTTATTTCGTTCAGTACAAACATAGCATAATTTTTGCAGATTTTCGCAAACATAACAAACATCATTTTCAACGATGATTTCATAGGACAAAATTACAACAAAAAAACATAGATATTCTTTAAAACAGACTGAAAGGGTGTAGGCTGAAGCTACAGCTTATTACGCCTACCCCTCTTACAACATATTTGGCATCAATCATCACATCAAAACAAAAAAATTCATAATCTTTTAACACAAAATCCAATTTCAAGTATTATTTATTTACATTACTCCCATTTATTTTAAACCATGTACTTTATATTTGTTCATTAAATTATTTTTAAGGAATTTTTTTAAACTTGTTAAGTATGGTGCATGTTTTTAAATTCTCACTACTACTGTTCCATAGATTCACCCCTCTGACTGAAGTACAATGATTTTTTACATTTGTTCTTATCCTTTGTTTTTGAAATATATATGTTCCTCTCAATCATGTTGACTTTCTCTCATTTTAAACAACCTTTGGATACTTTGTGGTAGCTGTCCATTTTTTACTTTATACATAATTTGTATTACAGGTTTTCTCCGCCATCCGAAGGTAGACCGTTCCTATGAAATGGTTCATAAGCTGAAATGTCATAAAGCCAAGAAGCAATTACCATTTATTTATATGGGAAAATTTTGTGAGCGTTCGCAGACCCAAAAATAACCTACCAAATCATGCCAAATAACACATAAAACCTAAAGTAACAGTAACATGTAGTAAAAGCAGAAATGATAAGATAAATACACAGCCTATATAAAGTAGAAGTACTTTTCCACAATCATTACTGCGCTGTTCTCCGTAGCGAAAATCGCACGCAATCGCCGTCAGCAGAAAATCTCATGCAAGCACTCTCAGCAGAAACACTCTCCCCAGTAACCTTTAAGCTATGAAGCTGCCAAATCATACCAAATAACACGTAAAAATACACAGCCTATATAAAGTAGAAATAATGTATATACAGTGTAGTATCACTTACCGGAATCGGGACAGCGCCGAGCACACTGATGATGGTGTGTTAGGCTGAGTCGTCGCAGGTTGGGGTGGTGCAGTGGCCCCCACCCTCCGGGCCATGAACCAATACCGATCTGTGAAGCATGCAGGGGTACAGCATAAGACATAGGAGCTGACCATAAGACATAAATCACAAAATAATTGATTGCGCAAGTATTCATTCCCTTCAAGTCAGTATTTAGTAGATGTACCTTTAGCAGCAATTACAGCCTTGAGTCTGTGTGGCTAGGTCTCTATCAGCTATGCACATCTGGACACTGCAATGTCTCCCCATTCTTCTTTACAAAACTGCTCAAGCTCTGTCAGATTGCATGGGGATCGTGAGTAGACAGCCCCCTCAAATCCAGCCACAAATTCTTAATTGGATTGAGGTCTGAACTCTGACTTGGCCACTCCAGGACATTAACTTTGTTGTTTTTTTTAAGACATTCCTGTGTAGCTTGGTCATTATGCATGGGGTCATTGTCTTGCTGGAAAACAGATCTCCTCCTAAGTCGCAGTTCTTTTGCAGACTGCATCAGGATTTCCCTGTATTTTACTGTATTCATTTTACCCTCTACCTTCACAAGCCTTCCAGGACCTGCTGCAGTGAAGCATCCCCACAGCATGATGCAGCGACCAGTGTGCTTCATGGTAGAAATAGTGTGTTTTTGATGATGTGCAGTGTTTAGTTTACGTCAAATAGAAGATTTAGTCTGATGGCCAAAAAGCTCAACTTCAAAGTCTCCCACGTGCCACATGGCAAACTCTCACCAAGATTTCATGTGAGTTTTTTGTCCCCCAACAGTGGCTTTCCCTTTACGGCTGTCCCATAAAGCTGCGACTGGTGAAGAACCCGGGCAACAGTTGTTGTATGCTCAGTCTCTGCCATCTCAGCCACTGAAGCTTGTTACTCCTTCAGGGTTGTTATAGGCCTCTTGGTGGCCTCCCTCACTAGTCACCTTCTTGCACAACCTCTCAGGTTTTGAGGACGGCCTGCTCTAGGCAGATTTACAGCTGCGCCATATTTTTTCCGTTTCCTGATGAGTGACTTAACTGTACTCCGAAGGATATTCAGTGACTTGGAAATTTTCTTGTATCCATCTCCTGACTTGTGCTTTTCAATAAGCTTTCCACAGATTTGCTTGGAGTATTCTTTTGTCTTCATAGTGTAGTTTTTTTTCCCCCAGGATACTGACGCACCAGCTGTTGGACCTTCCAGATACAGGTGTATTTTTACTACAATCAATTGAAACACCGTGACTGCACACAAGTGATTTCCATTTAACTAATTATGTGACTTATAAAACCAATTGGCTGCACCAGTGATTTGGTGTGTCATATTAAAAGGGGTGAATACTTGTGTGATCAATTATTTTGTGTTTTATATTTGTAACTAATTTAGATCACTTTGTAGGGATCTAGAAACATTGAAAATCTGCAGCACAATACAGGTCCTTTGGCCCACAATGTTGTGCCGAAAATGTACTTACTTTAGAAATTACCTCGGGTTACCCACAGCCCTCTATTTTTCTAAGCTCCATGTACGTATCTAAGAGTCTCTTAAAAGACCCGATTGTACCCACCTCCACCACTGTTGTTGGCAGCCCATTCCATGCACTCACCACTAAAAAAAATTACCCCTGACATCTCCTCTGTACCTACTTCCAAGCATCTTAAAACTGTACCCTCTCGTGTTAGCTATTTCAGCCCTGGGAAAAAGCCTCTGACTGTCCACACGATCAATGGCTCTCATCATCTTATCTGTTTTCACTTTGACATGAAAGAGTCTTTTTTCTGTCGATCAGTGTCAAAAAAAGCCAAATTAAATCCACTGTGATTCAATGTTGTAAAACAATAAAATATGAAAACTTCCAAGGGGGAAAGTACTTTTTACAGGTACTATAAGAGTTTATTAAATGTCCATAATTTTCAGAATGTAATGTTGAATCACTATGTTTCCTGTTTCACTGAGAGAAGAAAACGATTCTGTTCAAATAGACTAATTGCCAATTTAACATCTCAACACTAATCAGAAGGAAGTTGCAAGTTAAGTTGAATAAATATGAATTGGCCCACTTTTGTAGGAACAAAAGCAGAATATTACTTAACTGGTGATAGATCAGGAAATGTTGATAATCTGGTTGCTCTTTTATACCAATGATCAAAAGTAAGCATACAAGTACAGCAAACAATTAAGAATGCAGAGTTTGTTGGGCTTTATTGGCAAGAGGTTCTGATAAAAGACCAAGGATATCTTCCGATACTTATATAGAGACTTGGTGAAACTACATGAAGTATTGTGAGCATTCTGCTCTCTTTACCTAGGAAAGGATATATTTATCAAAGAGGTTATGTAAAAAAGTATTTTATATGAAGACAAACTGGACTGACTAAACCTTTATTTGCTAGAGGTCAGAAGAACAAGAGATCATTAATGCAGTACTTTGACAGGACTGAATTTAGGGAGTATACTTACCCCATCAGGGGTTCAGTGGGAATCAGGAACCACGGGCCATAGCCTTAATATATGGGGTAAGATGCAACAATGAGCGATAGGTCAATAGCCAAAGGTTCGACAAGTGCAGATAATAAAAGGCTCCACTAAGTAATCAGCAAACTTAAGCAAAAGCACGCTATCACTGCAAAGCTGAATGTGAGAAGAGAGAACAACCTTACGTTCTTACCACATTTCTCTAGGATCCTGCCTTTCGAGGTACACTGGTGCCAGATGTATGGGTAAGTGGTCCTCATGAACTATAGAGATCAACCTCAGCCTACAATCATTCTAAATTAGCCAAAATTTCAACCGCCTTTCAGTGCTTAAGGATACCTAAGCTAAATTTATTGTTGTTATCATCCATTACTAATGCACATTCACCTGACCACAATTACGCAGAAAGTGTGGTAGGAGGCAAGGACTGTGAATTGTTTGTCCCCTGCAATAACTTAAGTTTCTGAAGTAAACAACTATTCGGCATAGAACAAGAGAGATTCAAGAAAGTAGGATGCTTTGTCCCCTGGAACTTTATTCAATGACATCTTAATCTAGTCAAACAATAAAGGGTTGAATTTTCTTGAAATCTTCCTTATCCACTGCTCTTTAAGCTAGATGCCAAAGTAACTGACTTGGAGTGCTTTTATTTTATTATTATTATTTAGCAGCTTATTAGGAGATATTCAAAGCCACACCTTTTAGGGAAATGTATGGTTTTTATAGACTGTCATTTTCCTGACAACAAGCCCAGAGCCGGGAATAAGCCAAGGCTTTAATCACAGGCAGCAGAATTGTCCTGTTTTCTATGGCACAAAGTATGAGAACATCTTTGCATTTTCTGCCAGTATATAGCTTTTCATAACAAATTGGTAAAAAGTCTAAAACTAATTTCTAGAATTATTACTTTAAAATATACAAAGTTAATAGGGATAATAAATACCATTCTGTAATGTCTTATGTTAGAAACAGTTTCAAATTAAACTAAATTTTATCAGATTTAACTTGTTTTGCAGCAATTCACTGAAATTATTGCCCTGATACCACCAACTTTAAATTAATGCATGCAGTTTAAATAAAGAACTGAAATAACTTTCAGAGGTAACACTCGAGTCATTAACTTGTTTTCACAGAAGCAAGCTGTGGGTCCGCTGCCAGGGATATGTCTTTGACTCTTTGGTGATGTCATCACTTATGGTGGAAGAGCCAGACATTTTCAAGGTCAGGTTGTGCTTCGAGCTGAGTCAAAATGTTGGCTTCAGTCTCTGGGGCAAAATGTTTTTTGAACCATGTTGATCTGGAATGCACCAACTCTCCTTTAATATACACAAACAAAATTGCTCAGCTGAAACCTTGATGAGTATACTTAACTGTGTATTCTATCATATTGATTGGTTCACACCTTTTCCTTCTAGAGCAATGTAAATTATTGGAAAGATTATCAGACAAATAAACTTTCTTCCAGGTTCTAACTTCTTTAATGCTCCAGCTACCTTTATACCAATTGAATAGCTGGCCAATCCAATACATTTTATGTGCACTTAAAATTCTTTGGTGTCAACACATGACTGTTCTATTTTAATGTTGTGCTAGGGGCTGAACCCTGCCCACAGCTTCTTAGAAATGAGAATGCTATGTTTAAGATCATTACATTGGCCAATGAATAAAAGCATAATGGAGCTATGATTTCAATAACTACATCATTTTTGGGGCATTACAAAGTCCCTTAAATGTCCAAACTGTTGTATTTGTAAAGGGAATAGTGTATGTGCATTTGTGCATGTCCAAAGAACAAGCTAGTCCCCAGTCATGATGTTAAGTCTGCAGCTATTTTGAGGCCAATAACTTTATTGTCCTGCCTACAACATGCCTTAAACTCATGGCATTGAACAAAAGCATGAACCACATTGTTTAAAGAGATCAGCTGCCATTTACAGGTCAGTTGCTGGACAATTTTTCCTGGCTGCTGCTACATATTTGCAAGCTTTTTGACTGTTTTCTACAATTGGTTGAAGTGCCATTTTTCTGTAGGAAATGGTGTGCCAGGTGCAGAATGACTTTGTTAGCAAATTAAATTCTTCAAAAAAAAAAGAATAGTTGCTCTCAGGCCTGTTGGCCCTTCATCTCAGATGAAGTGTGACTGGGAGGATAAGCAAGAGCTGCACAGAACGGAACAACCTGCTAGCAGAGGAACAAGGTGAAGGGGAAGTGGAAGGTCATAATCATAGCAGGTGTTTAGAGGGCCAGTCTATTAGGGAAGGAATAGATGAATGCTCCTAAGTCCCTTTCTAAACTAGCATCAGGAGTAACACACACAAAAGAATGGAGGAACCAGCAAATCAGGAAGCGTCTATGGAGGGAAATAATCAACTTTTCGGGCTGAGACTCTTCATCTGAACTGGAAAGGAAGGGGCAGAAGGCAGGGTGGGAGGGGGGAAGGAATACAAGCCTGCAGGTTATGTGAGACCAGGTGAGGGGGAAGGTGAGTGGGTGAGGGTGGAGGAGATGAAGTAAGAAGATGGGAGGTGATATGTGGATGAGGAAAAGGCTGATGAAGAAGGAAATTATTTATTTTATTTAGAGATATAGCACCGAACAAGCACTTTGAGCTGCACTGCCCTGTGACCCTTATATGTAACCCTAGCTTAATCACAGGACAATTTACAATAAACAATTAACCTACTAACCAATAAGTGTTTGGACTGTGGGAGGAAACCAGAACACCCAGAGGAAAGCCACGCACACACGGCAAGAACGTACAGACTTTCTTTCAAAGAACAGCAGAAGTGAACTCCAGTCTCCAACACCCCAAGCTGAATAGTGTCACGCTAACTATCTAATAGGAAATGCTAGTGGATCATGGAAGAAAGGGAAGGAGAATGAAATGAGAGGGAGGTCATGAGCAGGGGAGAGGTGAAAGGGTAACCAGAATGGGGAATGGAAAAAAAGAGAGGGGGGTGTTGGAAATTACCAGAAGTTAGAGAAATCAATGTTCATGCCATCAGATTGAAGACTACGCAAGCTGAATTTATTTATTTTTATTTATTTAGCGATACAGCATGAAATAGGCCCTTCTGACCCTTCAAACTGCGCCACCCAGCCATCCCCTGATTTAATCCTGACTTAATCACAGGACAATATACAATAACCAATTAACCTACCAACCTGTACTCCTTTGGACTGTGAGAGAAAACCCGGGTGGTCACAGGGAGAACATACAAATTCCTTACCGGCAGCAGCAGAACATGAGGTGTTGTTCCTCCAGCCTGAGTTTGGGCTCATCATGGCAGTAGAGGAGGCCATGTACAGACACGTCAGAAGAGCTGACCTACTTCATTGAAAGAGCTGACCTACTTCATCAGCCACAGAGGTGCTTCAGAAGCTAGTCACCCGTTTGATATTGGAAAAGGTGGACTCTAACGGTTATGCTCAGCAAAAGCTGGTCTTCTTGACACTGAGTGGAGCTTTTGGGCAGTTTTACAGTGCACCAAATGTTATAGCCCGTCCACCCTTCCACCTTCTTCTGTAGTCGGTCAAAGTCATCACCTGTGTCTTCTGCCGCAGGAGTAGTGTTCACTCTGGTATGTTGACACTCACCCTTTCTTTCTGTCCTTGCCAGAGTTCCAGAATAGATGCTCGATGACTTGTACTTTGTCCAGTGTCAATATTTGAGCTGTTGGCTGCAAGTGTGAAATTGATTCATCATGTATTCTAAACTGTCTGGTGGGTGTTTCTTCTTGCATATCTGAAGGGAGAAGGAGACAAGGATGGAATTGTGGATAGGATGAAGAAAGAGGAAGTGAAATAATTATGCTTTACAAGATTCAGTGTCAGGAGAAATCGTGGAATGAAGGAAAAGGGAGAAGACAGTTCATTTATAATCAGTTGCTTCAGCCTTGTCTGTGGCCAGGAACTCAATTATGATCGTTACGCAGCTGTCACCAACATCTCATCCATGGGCAGCCAGAATATGCACGCCCATTTACCCCTTCCTTTTAGTTGCTGCTCTCTCATTCCGTATTATACCAAAGAAACAATCTGGAGTATTAGAAGTGAAGGTTCTGTTGGTTTTTTTTGAAACTGCAAAAAGAGCTTCTCAATGGACCACATCATGATGAACCTGTCTCCAATACTGCTGATGCACCCTGGACTCAAGATTCAATCATAATCCTAAGGCAAAATGCAGCCACATTTGGCCTGCCCAATGCTATCTAAAGTGTTGATCTGCTCAGTTCACAACTTTAACTAATTCAATTCCTCTTCAATTCAATTCACTTTATTTTCCATGAGGAACTTCATTTGTGCAGTGGTAAGGACAACGTCACAGAATTTAAGATACACAACAGCACACGATATATGGTTAAATACAACATAAAATACTCACAATAAATAATAAATACTAAAAATTAATGCATGTAATTTAAAATACAAATACACATAATAAAACTGTTTTTACTCTCAAAGGTGCTATGCATACTATATATTCAAAATTGGGTGTTGAGAAGGCGAATGGGGGAAGGCACAAAACTGGATAAGGCTCTTCTGGTGCTGATGGGCAGGGATCTGTAGCGGCGTCTAGATGGCATGAGAGTGTAATATGTGTGAAGTGTATGTGTCATGTCCTCTACCATTTGTTGAGCCTTCTTTATTGTCCATCTCTTAAGGATGCTGCTGAGTGATTGGCCAATGATTTTACGACTTATTCTGACAATTCTGTTGAGTGGGGTGAGGTTGATAGTGCTCATTACTGCAAACCATGCCGTGGTGTTGTAGGTTAATATTGATTCAACGAAGCAATTTTAATATACCTGGAGAAACGATGGCTGGGCCTGAAGTTTCCGCATCTTCCTAAGGAAAAATAGTCGTTGTTGGCACTTGGAGAGTATCAACCCACCACTGGCCTTAAAGGCGATTTTTTTTTCTATAGTTGTGCTGAGGTACTTGTATTCTCCAACACGCTCTATTGGCTGGCCGCTTATTTGCAGGGTTGGGACAATGTACTGTTGTTTTCTAAGGTCCACCACCATTTCCTTAGTTTTACTGGGGTTCAGGTCCAGATAGTTGTTTGTGCACCATCTAGCAAATTTATTGATTTCCTCGTTGATGTAGTCATCAGGGTTGGTAGTGTCAATGGTGACTGTGTCACCTGAGTACTCGATGTACTGCATGCCTGGGTGTGAGCTTCTGCCATCGTCTGCGTACAGCGTGAACAAGACTGGTGAAATAACCAGGCTCTGTGGTGCTCCAGTTGATGTTTGCCCATATAACTACTATATCTCACTTTTTGATATCTGTCCGTCAGGGAGGAGAGGTTGAGGAGTATGAGGTGGGATTTTACATTAATTTGCTGGAGTTTGTGTCCCATAAGATGGGGTCGCATGGTGTTAAGTGCACTGGAGAAATTCACAAACAACATACTAACAAATGATCCCGGCCTCTCCAGGTATGTGTAGGTATGATACAGGAATTGGGCATATGATGGCGGTTTTCCAAATGGTTGCTATGGAATGCTCAGACAGAGAGCAGCTGAAGAGATGACAGAAAACTACTGACAGTTGTCTATAGCAGAGCTTCAGTAGCCGCCCACTGATGTTGTCTGGACCTGGTGCTTTACTGAGTACTCTCTCCACCTCTCCCAGATGAAACTCTGTATTGATGCTGCTTGTGGTGGTCAGCTCCTCCATCTCCAGTGTGAAGACGTACTGATCAAACCTGCAGTCAGAGCTGTTCAGTCCTTCTGCAAGCTCTACACATTCCTCCCGACTTAGGTAAGATGAAGACTGGTGATTACGGAGGCTGGCCATTCTTTTGACACCTTTCCAGGCATCTCTAGCTTTGCCCTCTTGGAAGAGCTTTTCTACTTTCTCTTTATAGACCCTTTTAGCTTATTTTATTTCTTTGTTTAGCCTCGCCTGAATAAGTTTAGCCTCAGTTCTGTTGATGGGCGCTGTGGTGACTGAGGCCCTGCCCCTGCCAAGCTCTTCATTTTGCCCTTATTATCAGAGTCTCAAAAGAACCCAGTCATTCAGACAACCACAACATCCTTGTCCACACCAAAACCCAAGCAGCACCTTTTATTCTCTAAAGCAAAAAGGCACATGCTTGGGCAATGGCTACGATTGGGCAAAGTAGTCCAGGGGCATGCATTTCACATGGACAAATACTTTCTGGTACAGGATTCTGTTCAGATGAGCAATGGGGAAACTAGTATTCCAGCTCCCCAGAAGGAAGCTTCCATATCAGTGGTTCAGTGGTTGGACGATTGGGGAGCATACATCAAATGGGACACATATCAAAATGCTTGGGGCATTGCCCAATCCATCTAGCATAACGCAAGAGATGTCAAGCAGCATAGAAGAATGAGGAAAAAACAAAACAAATAAAAAACAGTGTCAAATGCAAGAGATTCTCCAGATTCTGGAAATCCAAACAGAAAATACTGGAGGAATTCAGCAGGTCTGGCAACTTCTATGGAGAGGTAAAAAACAGTTTACAAGTTTTCAAATCCCGAGACACAGTGAAGGATGAAGGAAGTTTTAGGTGCTTGGAGGTCTCGGGCATTATCTCAGCAGCTCTGGTTGATCTCAGTTGGCAAAAGACTGCATTTTACTCCTTGCTATCATCCTTTAGCAATGAGATTGATTACTGCTGGGTTAATGTGAGTAATCTTGCAGCTGTGTGAAAGCTGACCTGTGTCACAGAGTTTTAACACTGCTGGTCCATGTAATTTCTTCCAAGCCTTTTGCAGATTTCTTTGTCCCACTCAGAGAAAGCATGAACTATTCGGCCATGCTTGGCCAAGGCCATTAGTCAGAGAGCAGAGAGTTAAATATAAATGATAATTTCATGGAGATGAAGAAATCAAGATATTCTGAATGGTCAGTGAACTTTGAGGGGATTATGATCTGACATTCACTGCCTTCAAGAGCAGTACAAACAACAGTGAGTCACAAATTATAAAAAGAGAATGGGATAGATACTGGAAGAAAATTAATTGAGTGGAGTGGGGAGGGGGCAAAGGTGAAAGGGCCAGGGGATGGGACAAACTCTGCTTGATGCTCACTAGGTGCTTGGTTGTTATTGCAAACTAGCTGTAGGTTTCAGTATTAGTAAGAGTAAAGGGTTTTGGAAGTGAAAGATGCAGAAGTTAAGCTGTTTAAGGTGACAGTGAACTTGACTATAGATCTGTTGTAGAAGTTTGCTAAATCACTGTCACCAGTGCGAGACGAAAAGATGCTCTTGTAAAAGACATTGCTCTTTAGAGAGAGAGTGTAGATCTAGATTTATTTATTGCATATGTACATTGAAACATACTGTGAAGTGTGTCATTTGTTTAACAACCAGCAGAACCTAAGGATGTGCTGGGGGCAGCCCACAAGTGTCACCACACATTCCAGCACCAACATAGTACCCACGATGCTCAGCAGAACAACGGGCAACCAAGATACAGCAAGTGACAACAACAAAACAAGCTCCTTTCTAACCTCCACCCCCATCCACACACACCAATGGGCCTCCATCCCCAAGTAGGGACATCTCCAGGTCTCTGGCCTCCAAACTGTGGTCCCAGATTTGCAGAATCAGGCTTCCAATCCTGAGACACGGTGACCTCCGACCCCAGGACTGTGATCCCATGAAGGCTGTTTGGAAGGCAAGGTTTGTGCTTCCTCTCCTTTCCTGGATCTAAGTTCATAATTATTCAGCAACCTCAGCAGAGGCAGGCTAGACAAAGGGGTGCTAAGTTCAGAATGCCAGTGGGTCTTGCAGATGAGTCAGCATCGAGAGCCTTTGCTGCACAATGCAGAAGACAATGTTAAAAATGAATGTGGCTCTTTAACACATCCCAGTGAATAAAGCACTTGAAAATATTTTTCCATGTAGCTGGCCAGCTGGTCTTCCAAAAGGAAAAATGTGACCCAATACACCTACATGAGCGTTGTGTGGCAATTGATAATGCTTCATGTCAGACGACTGATGTCACTGATGCAGAAAATAACTGGAAATATCAGGCTAATTTTCCCCTTCCACTGAACTCTCGGAAATTAAATGTTTTTTTTAATAAATTTCTCTGAAAGTTGTTAATTCTTGGTTCTATAGCACTGAAAAACAGTCTCTCACTATCCAATTTTTGAACTGGGAATGCTATCGGCTGAACTAAACTGGCAAGAAAACTGAAATTTTTCTGGAACGTCTGTTGAAGTTTGACAAAAAGTTCTCTTTCCTGAAGGAATCAATAACTTCAATTTTTGGACAAGATTGTGCTCAGTCCAGCCGCTGCCTAGGTTCAGCCCCCACATGTTTCTCCCACAGCTACATCCACATTCACAGCTCCGTGGGATCTGACGACCTGGAGAACCAGATGTTGCCATCAGATGCCTCTACAGCTATTTTCAAATGAACCTGATAGCTAGAGATACAGTGAATTCCAGTTAATTGAGCCATCATTTATCGGGGCAGCCGTTTATTTGAGATAACCCTTAAAGAACAAGATCTAATAGAGAAAATAGCCAAGATACCCTTTGTTAATTCGGGGCGCTATGCCTCTTGACTATTGCTAACTAATATCAGTTGCATGCTCTTGGGTGGCCACTAGACATTACACTGTGCTCAGAGTGAGCGGTTTGTAAATAGCTTCAGTTGTGTGTGATAGTATTATGTTATTCATTTGGGCCAACAGACGCCAAATGAGAAAGCAGTGAAATTTAACACTACTTTGCACAGGAAGGCTATTAAGGCAATCCATTAGCTGCACTAGGTGTCTGTGCTGATTTTGTTCATTTACAGTCAATCAAAAGAACACGGCAACGTACACTGGAGGAATTCCTCCATCGATAACTATTAGAAACTAATACACTGTTATATAGCACTGTAATAGTATTGTTAGTGTTCAAATTTGTTCTGTATTTCATTCAAATACATAATGTGTTACTCAGTTAAACAGTAGTGGGTCTTTTATATACTTTTTAAAATCTATTTTCCTGAAACTTTGACTAATTGGGACAGCTGTTTAATTGGGCCAAAATATATAAGGCCATAAGGCATAGGAGCAGAATTAGGCCATCTGGCCCATCGAGTCTGCTCGGTCATGTCGGTCCCAATATGTCCCAATTACCAGATCATGTAGACATTCATCTTTAAGAAAATAAAAACATACTGTACTTTAAAAGTTAAATGGCACTTAATGGCACCCACTGTTTTAGTCTAGATCAACTGTATGGTTCAGTTGGTTCAGTGAGTTCTGAGGTGTATATATTTCAATGCTAGGAGTATTGCGGGGAAGGCGGATGAGTTGAGGGCGTGGATTGACACGTGGAATTATGATGTTGTAGCAATTAGTGAAACTTGGCTACAGGAGGGGCAGGACTGGCAGCTTAATATTCCAGGGTTCCGATGTTCCAGATGTGATCAAGGCAGAGGTGGGGGAGTAGCATTGCTTGTTAGGGAAAATATTACAGCAGTGCTCAGGCAGGACAGATTAGAGGGCTTGTCTACTGAGTCCTTATGGGTAGAGCTGAGAAACAGGAAAGGTATGGCCACATTAGTGGGATTGTATTACAGACCACCCAATAGTCAACGAGACTTGGAAGAGCAAATCTGCGGAGAGCTAGCAGGCAACTGCAGGAAACATAAAGTTGTGGTGGTAGGGGATTTTAATTTTCCATACATTGATTGGGACTCCCATACTGTTAGAGCCCTAGATGGTTTAGAGTTTGTAAAATGTGTTCAGGAAAGTTTTCTAAATCAGTATATAGAGGGACTAACTAGAGGGGATGCAATATTGGATCTCCTGTTAGGAAACGAATTAGGGCAAGTGACAGAAGTCTGTGTAGGGGAGCACTTTGGTTCCAGTGATCATAACACCATTAGTTTCAATTTGATCATGGACAAGGATAGATCTGGTCCTAGGGTTGAGGTTCTGAACTGGAAGAAGGCCAAATTTGAAGAAATGAGAAAGGATCTAAAAAGCGTGGATTGGGACAGATTGTTCCCTGGCAAAGATGTGATTGGTAGGTGGGAAGCCTTCAAAGGGGAAATTTTGAGAGTGCAGAGTTTGTATGTTCCTGTCAGGATTAAAGGCAAATTGAATAGGAATAAGGAACCTTGGTTCTCAAGGGATATTGCAACTCTGATAAAGAAGAAGAGGGAGTTGTATGAAATGTATAGGAAACAGGGGGTAAATCAGGTGCTTGAGGAGTATAAGAAGTGCAAGAAAATACTTAAGAAAGAAATCAGGAGGGCAAAAAGAAGACATGAGGTTGCCTTGGCAGTCAAAGTGAAGGATAATCCAAAGAACTTTTACAAGTATATTAAGAGCAAAAGGATTGTAAGGGATAAAATTGGTCCTCTTGAAGATCAGAGTGGTTGGCTTTGTGCGGAACCAAAGGAAATGGGGGAGATCTTAAATAGGTTTTTTGCGTCTGTATTTACTAAGGAAGCTGGCATGATATCTATGGAATTGAGGGAATCAAGTAGTGAGACCATGGAAACTGTACAGATTGAAAAGGTGGAGGTGCTTGCTGTCTTGAGGAAAATTAAAGTGGATAAATCCCCGGGACCTGACAGAGCGTTCCCTCGGACCTTGAAGGAAACTAGTGTTGAAATTGCAGGGGCCCTGGCAGAAATATTTAAAATGTCGCTGTCTACAGGTGAAGTGCCGGAGGATTGGAGAGTGGCTCATGTTGTTCCGTTGTTTAAAAAAGGATCGAAAAGTAATCCGGGAAATTATAGGCCGGTGAGTTTAACGTCAGTAGTAGGTAAGTTATTGGAGGGAGTACTAAGAGAAGGAATCTACAAGCATTTGGATAGACAGGGGCTTATTAGGGAGAGTCAACATGGCTTTGTGCGTGGTAGGTCATGTTTGACCAATCTGTTGGAGTTTTTCGAGGAGGTTACCAGGAAAGTGGATGAAGGGAAGGCAGTGGATATTGTCTACATCGACTTCAGTAAGGCCTTTGACAAGGTCCCGCATGGGAGGTTAGTTCAGAAAATTCAGTCACTAGGTATACATGGAGAGGTGGTAAATTGGATTAGACATTGGCTCGATGGAAGAAGCCAGAGAGTGGTGGTAGAGAATTGCTTCTCTGAGTGGAGGCCTGTGACTGGTGGTGTGCCACAGGGATCAGTGCTGGGTCCATTGTTATTTGTCATCTATATCAATGATCTGGATGATAATATGGTAAATTGGATCAGCAAGTTTGCTGATGATACAAAGATTGGAGGTGTAGTAGACAGTGAGGAAGGTTTTCAGAGCCTGCAGAGGGACTTGGACCAGCTGGAAAAATGGGCTGAAAAATGGCAGATGGAGTTTAATACTGACAAGTGTGAGGTATTGCACGTTGGAAGGACAAACCAACATAGAACATACAGGGTTAATGGTAAGGCACTGAGGAGTGCAGTGGAACAGAGGGATCTGGGAATACAGATACAAAATTCCCTAAAAGTGGCGTCACAGGTAGATAGGGTCGGAAAGAGAGCTTTTGGTACATCGGCCTTTATAAATCGAAGTATTGAGTATAAGAGCTGGAATGTTATGATGAGGTTGTATAAGGCATTGGTGAGGCCGAATCTGGAGTATTGTGTTCAGTTTTGGTCACCAAATTACAGGAAGGATATTAATAAGGTTGAAAGAGTGCAGAGAAGGTTTACAAGGATGTTGCCGGGACTTGAGAAACTGAGTTACAGAGAAAGGTTGAATAGGTTAGGACTTTATTCCCTGGAGCGTAGAAGAATGAGGGGAGATTTGATAGAGGTATATAAAATTACGATGGGTATAGATAGAGTGAATGCAAGCAGGCTTTTTCCACTGAGGCAAGGGGAGAAAAAAAACCAGAGGACATGGGTTAAGGGTGAGGGGGGAAAAGTTTAAAAGGAACATTAAGGGGGGCTTCTTCACACAGAGAGTGGTGGGAGTATGGAATGAGCTGCCAGACAAGGTGGTAAATGCGGGTTCTTTTTTAACATTTAAGAATAAATTGGAGAGATACATGGATGGGAGGTGTATGGAGGGATATGGTCCGTGTGCAGGTCAGTGGGACTAGGCAGAAAATGGTTCGGCACAGCCAAGAAGGGCCAAAAGGCCTGTTTCTGTGCTGTAGTTTCTATGGTTATGGTTCTATGGTGAGTCTACAAACTGAATGTGAAGTTATGGAATTCACGGATGAACTGACTCATGGGAGGACACTCCAATAAATATTCTATGGAACCACCAGCCAGAAGCAGGTATACATCAGTCCATTAAAAATCGGAAGGAACTAAGTAGTTAACACTTCAAACTGGGAATAACTTCTTCATTCTACTGAACCTTGACATACATTAGAACACTGCACACAAAATGTTCTCTGCTTGATCTGAGATAAGCCAATTCATATCAGCAGATGTAGGTCAATAACCAAGGCCTATGAATCCAAGTGCAAATGCACACTTTGGCTTGTATTAAATACGTGGCAATGCAGGCTCAAGAGGCTAGGACTGCAATAACAATTGCTAGTGCTGGAGCCTACTGGCTACCAGACAGAAACAGCAGCCAGAAGGCATCCAATACTGATCTCTCCTCAATCACAGGAGGAAATTTTGCCCATATTATCTTCAAGAAAAAATGTTGGCTAAGACTTTGAATTTGTTTGCTGCTATGATATAAATCAAGTCCAGTATAATAAGTATAATGCCTTTGCTATGATAAAAATAAAATTACTGCTTTTTCAAATATGGAAAAATTTGTCTTTATGAGGTGTCTTGTTTTGATGGGGAAGAATGGTTTATTTACATCATATTGGCTTGGAGAGTTCTAGAATTGATTTTTCTATTGCCATTTATTTTACATGGTGATTCACAGCTTTGCTTTTAAAGCCTCACAGCATCTCAGGAAGAGGACTAGTATTGACAACATGATCAGTCGACTGAAGAGGCTAATAGAATTAAGATGCCAAAGGACTCAAGCAGATAATAATAAGAAGAATAACTTTATTTATAGAGCACTGTTCATGCAGATGACGTAGTTCTAAGTGCTTTACGGAGGGATAAAATTACAAACATGAAAATAAAATAAAAGTTAAACATGAAAATAAAAGACAAAATGATGTTAGTTAAAAGCAAGGTATTAATAGGTTTTGAGCTGGTGTTTAAAGTGTCAACTGAATCTGCATCCCTTATAGTTTTATGTATTGATTTCCATAGTTTAAGAGTGTAGTTCAAATAGCTGACCTGCCAATTATCTTTCAGCGAGGTTGTTTAAATTTAAGAGATCGACGGAAGAAGACCTGAGAACTTGAGCAGGATTATAAAACAAAAATGGTTCTGTGATGTAGTCTAGTCCCAGACCATTAAGAACTATAGATACAAGTAAGAGATCTTTAAAATCGATTCTAAACGATACTGGAAGTCAATGCAGAGGAGCTGGTATGGAATGTTCCCTCATTCTGGTTTTGGTTAAAAGTCCAGCAGCGGCATTCTGAATGAGTTGGTGTTTGTCAATAGATTGCTTTGACAGACAATGTGGGGAGTGTTTGGTGTTCTCTCCATCTTGTGTGTCCCTGAATCAGTCTTAAGGTTGCAATTCTCCTCAAGCAAGCCTCCCCCCTCCCCCCACCCCACAATTTTAGCATTCATGGACAGGATAGGCTCTATAATTTCTCTTATTTCTGCTTTCTTATCTTGAATGATCGCCCTGTGTCTTTGTAACCAAAGTGAAGATACATGGAAATGAGAAAACTAAAACATGCAAATAATGTAACTCTGAAGTAAAAGCAGGAAATTCTGGAGATATTCAGCAGCTCAGGTAGTATCTGTGGAAAAAAACTAATTGAATTTATGATTCAGACTAAGGTTCAGTTCTGATTACATCATAGATTGGACATTAACTTTTTTTCTCCACGGATGCTCCACAACAGCTAAATATTTCCATTAGTTTCTAACCTTAGTACGGAACTGTAGTTAAATACTGTATCATGATTTCCTTTTGCCATCTCAGCACCAGCTCCCTCTACAGCTTCATTATAAGAACATAAGAGGCAGGTCTAGGTCACCCAACTACTCCACCATTCAATGTGATTATGGCCAACCTGTCACTTCTACTTAGTCCTTCATTCCCGATTGTCTTTGTACTTCCTCTTTAAATGATTTAGCATCCAGGCAGCATACAACATTGTGTGGTTCACAGAGATTGTCGAAGGCCACCAGTCATCTTGCAGGGTCTGCATTTTTGTCCGGTCCATTACTGGTAAGGCCCTCCTCACCACTGTGTGCTGTCACAGGAAAGCAGCATCCATCATCAGGGACCCCCACAACCCTCTTCTCACTGCTGGCATCAGGAAGAAGGTGCAGGAGCCTAAGGACTCACACCACCAGGATTAGCAACAGTTATTACCTATCAATTATCATGCTCTTGAACCAAAGCAGATAACCTCATTCAGCTTCACTTTCCCCATCACTGAAATGTTCCCACAACCTATAGAGTCAATTTCAGGAACTCTTCCTCTCGTGTTCTCAATAGCTATTATTTCTTCTTTCCTTTTGTATCTGCACAATTTGTCGTGCCTTGCACACTGGTTGTCCATCCCGTTGGTGCAGTCTTTCATTGATTCGTTTATGGTTATGGGATTTCCTGTGTACGCCCACAAGAAAATGAACCTCTTGGTTGTATCTGGTGACGTATATGTACTTTTACTTTTGACTTTGATTTGCAAAACTATTCTGCCTCTCAGTTACCATATCTGAATACGCATGCCTCTGAAACCCGACTTTTAAAAGGAAGACGATTTAAGAACAGCATATTGATACAATCACTTGCTAATGTCTGCTGCTGAGTTTGATACAGTTAGCTGAAGAAAGTAAGCTACAACTTGGAGATGTGGTAAGGAATGTACAAACCCTTTGAAAACAACTGACACATTGTAAAGAAAATAACATTAGGAGACAAGGTTATCCCAGCTTCCACAGGGTAAAAAAATCTCACTAAATTAAAAACAGGAGGTCAGCGTATGGGAAATCACATGGGAAAAACTGTATTCCAACATTCAATTGTGCAGAATGTCACAGCATTCCTTAGTAATCCTTGAAAAACACGTAGGCAATACCTGATGAAGTCAGTGTACCATTAACTGTTGTTAACTGGCCGGTAAATGTTATGCATTTACTATGTCAGTAATATTGCAAATATATTGTTTGATCAAGCATTCTTTGTTGTTTAAATGACTCATTCTGGTTATATGTACGAAGTAAGTAAATGGCATACGTCATTACACCACCACACGATATGTGTGCACCCCGCTTAAAGTAAAAACAAACTAAGACAAGTTTTCCTGGGTTCCTATCTTTTTGCTTTCAATTAGTTTAAAGTTTTGGAATTACAAAACATAACATTAATGTACAGTGCTGTCCCTTTTATATCATCCGCAGGTACTGTTAACGTGCATTAAATAGAGTATTCAAGGCTCTACTGGACATAAAGATAGTCACACAAACAACTTGTATTTGGTAATTATACGTGCTCACACACATTTTATCACAGTGTATTCAGTAATAACAATAAGGGCTTAAGTACCTTGTGGCTTAACGCAAAATTTCAGTACAAAATACAGCAGCCAACTTTGCTATAAAATGGTTTTTGTCACAAACAAGAGAAGATCTGCAGATGCTGGAAATCCAAGACACACACACACACTGCTGGAGGAACTCAGCAGGCCAGGCAAAGAGTATAGTCGACGTTTCGGGCCGAGACCCTTCATCGGGACTGGAGAAAAAAGGATGAGGAGTCAGAGTAAGAAGGTGGGGGGAGGGAAGGAAGAAACACAAGGTGATTAGTGAAACTGGGAAGCGGGGGGGGAAGTAAAGAGCTGGGAAGTTGATTGGTGAAGGAGATAAAGGGCTGGAAAAGGGGGAATCTGATAGGAGAGGACAGAAGGCGATGGAAGAAAGAAAAGGGGGAGGAGCACCAGAGGGAGGTGATGGGCAGGTAAGGAGATAAGGTAAGAGAGGGAAATGAGAATGAGGAATGGTGAATGTGGAGGGGTGGGGGAGGAATCGATGCTCATGCCATCAGGTTGGAGACTACCCAGAATATAAGGTGCTGCTCCTCCAACCTGAGTGTTGCCTCATCGCGATAGTAATGGAGGCTATGGACTGACATGTTGGAATAGGAATGGGAAGTGGAATTAAAATGGGTGACCACCGGGAGATCCCGTTTTTTCTGGCAGATGGGACATAGGTGCTCGGCGAAGCAGTCTCCCGATCTGTGTCGGGTCTCACTGATATACAGGAGGCCTTGCTGGGAGCATCAGATACAGTAGATAACCCCAACAGACTCATAAGCGAAGTGACACCTCACCTGGAAGGACTGTTTGGGGCCTTGAATGGTAGTGAGGGAGGAGGTGTAGGGACAGGTGTAGCATTTGTTCCTCTTGCAAAGATAAGAGCCGGGGGGTGGGGGGGGGGGAATGAATGGACAAGGGAATTGTGTAGGGAGGGATCCCTGTGGAAAGCAGAAAGTGGGGGGAGGGGAAGATATGGTTGGTGGTGGGATCCCATTTTTATGTTGCTTTTTCCAACAAGAAAATAGAGCAATGAAAATAAAATTTGTAAATAATGGAATCAAGGTCAATTATTAAGAAACAAGGATGTTGTGACTGTTATTTAAAGATGATTACAAACTCAGACAGGCAAGTATAACTTGCTTATCTACTAAAGGGCCATAAGAAATCTATAATGATTTTGCCCTTGGCACTGGCTAGGCTATAATAAGAACAACTGGCCTTAGCATTCTCTGGAATGGGATTTCCAAGGAAGGTTAGAAATCCAGCCTGAGAGCTTAAGGTGCAGGATTTACGTTTTTGTAATAAAATCCCCTCTGAGCATATGGCCTCGCTAATGGACTTGTTTTCAGATTGACTGGCGACAAAAGAGGCTGCAGCTCAGGATCAGGTAGTGATTGGAAGAAGGGCTGGGTATTTGATTTGTTAGGAAAGTTAGTAGTGTGACTGTGGTGGGGGTAGGGAGAGGAGTTAAAAAACAACAGAATCCTGGTTATTGATCAGCGTTTGCAGGATGATGTTTCTGGAGGGTGTCACGATGGCACTAATAGGAACTAAGAGGTGTTGTGGGGACTGGTGCAAAACTATCATTTTTCCACCTAGCCCACAGGCTGTGCCAGAAAAACATTCACCTGATTGCTTCCTTTTGTTGAAGGATACTCTCTACATCCAGGAGAACTGACCAATCACCTTTCAGAGAGGAAAAAATAAATCTAAAGCTCACTCCCCCATTACAACATTCCCGTGAGCAACCCACAGCTTTAGGAGGGGATTGTTTGGTTGATCCCTGCGCAAAAGCAAAAGTGGATGGGTGAAAGCCAGTTTGACTTCTCACTTCAGACCCAAAGGCACAACATTTTGGGGATGTGTTATTATGGGTTTATACTTTGGCATGAAGTTCATGATAAACTCCACTGAATCTTTCAAGTGCAGTAGTTACATCTGTAGTTTTAGATATCCCGTGCAAGTGTGCTTCATTTCCCCCTTGCCTAGGCAGTAGCTGGCATTACAATGACAGAATTGTGGTCCCTGGAGATCCTAGCAGGCTCCTATCTGGTATATTATTTCAGGCAAGCAGCCACGTCTATATAAGCTGCAGAAAGAAATTCAGGATTTTTATGCTTCCCCAGGAACCTGTCTTGGGTATTCAGCATTTGATTGTAAACATCCTAGTCCCATTCATAACTCTATCTGAAGGCACTATGATTTCTCCCCACAAGTCCTAGTAAGTTGGAATCTCTGACTCTGAGGATGTCAATACTTGCCAGCTGTCCTTCACCATTGAATGTGCACCTGAATTCCACTGGTTAGTTGGATGTGCTTAATTATTTGTATTTAGTTAATTATTTCAACTATTAAATTGTGTTTTAGTTGTCTTAACTAGTTCTTGTTTATTTGTTTACTTCCGTTTTAGTAGTGTTTAACTATTGCTAAAAGACATTCAGGAGTATTGAAAATATTTGACAGATTTGATAGATGGCACAGACGGGCCAGGACTTTACAGAGTTTCATCAGCAGGACTTGTACTACTGATGAAACTGTGTCCAAGGCACTGCTATTCCATCAGTCCTACCGAGTACATTAGTCAGATCCAGCAAGATTCGCTTTCTGGGGCTGAAGAAGGCAGGTTTTGGGCAATAGAGAGCACAGATGATAGAGGTGAGAAAGAGGCTCTTTTCAGGAACCTCAAGAGCATTAAATGCTTAGACTCATAAATTCCCTGCTTTCCGTGTTTCCTAATGACATGCAAAATCAGGAGTCTGGAGGGCAAGGTCTAGTGTTCAGTGGCTTACGTGTGCTGTTATGGATGCCGAGGATGGATCGAGGCCCGAAGGTCGAATCAGAAGTCCAGAAGTTGAGCCCCACTGGCCAGAACACAATCTGTGAATCTCTGCACGTCCTCTGGCAAAGTCAAACCCTGGTGTCAGCAGGCCTGAGTCCACGCCAGCTGGAGGCTGGAGACTTGTGCTGGTGTTAAAAGGCTGTGTGTGTGAGGCTGGGGAGGGGAACAAGGCTTGTTTTCACTGCTGTCCGTTGCTTGTTGTGTCCTGTGTTGTTCTGCTGAGCACTTTGGTCATGCTATGTTGGTGCCGGAATATGTGGTGATATTGCGGGCTGCCCCCAGCACATCCTTGGGCATGTTGCTTGTTAACACGGACGACACACTTCACTGCATGGTTCAATATACGCAAGATAAATTAACTTGAACCTTGAGGTCTCTGTTGGCACATAGAACAAACCCAATCCCCCACTAATTGTTCTTGCAACCAGTTATAATGAGTTCTTCAGGCCAGGGTGAGGAGCCAGAAAGCGTTGCACTCCAGGATTTTTGGTTAATTGTTGTTAAGAGAGAGTCGTTAATCATTTAGATTTCTTTGTGTTTTTTTTCCAGCGACTCCCTCTTTGCAATGCAGTCTCCTGGTGCTTTCTGTTTAAACTTGCTAGGTTTATTTTGATAGGCTTGGGGATTCCATGATTCTTGTATTACTGAAGCGGGTGCCTGATTAGTACTAACTGTGGGGTTCTAGTTTTGAAAATGTTATGTCTCACCATGTCACTCAGCTGGGCCACTGATGTTCTGTTGGAATTCTTATGAATAAACCTTGGTTGCCGTCTCTACATTGGAGTCTGTCTCTTTGCACATTGTGACACCCATTCTCTCCATTTTCCCGTCTGTTAAATCTACTCTCAAGCACAGTCTAGGGGCAATTAACAATAGTCAGTTAGCCCACCAATGCACAAAGCTTTGGAATTTGAGAAGAAGCTAGGTACCCAAAATGTACAGGGAGAAAGTATGTACTCCACATAGACGGCACCAGAAGTTAGGATTGAACCCACTGTAGATCAGTAATTTAAAGAGGCAGCCATTAACTTGGCTATTCCACTCTGCCATGATAAATTCTCTAGTGAGATGTTCACAACCTGGTATGGAAGTTGTCCTGTCCAAGACCGAAAGAAGCTGCAGAAGATCGCAGCACATCACACAAACCAATCTTCCGTCACTCTACACCGCACGCTGTTGGAGCAGTGCTGCCAGGATAATCAAGGACACGACCCCCCCAGCCAACAGACTTTTCATCCCTCTTCCCTCCAGGAGAAGGCTCAGGAGCTTGAAGACTCGTACGGCTAGATTTGGGAACAGCTCCTTTCCAACTGTGATAAGACTGCTGAACGGATCCTGACCCGGATCTGGGCCGTACCCTCCAAATATCCAGACCTGTCTCTCAGTTTTTTTGCACTACCTTACTTCCCATTTTTCTATTTTCTATGTATGATTTATAATTTAAATTTTTAATATTTACTAATTTTAACTATTTTTAATATCTTTAATATTTAATATTTGTAATCCAGGGAGTGTGAAGCACAGAATCAAATATCACTGTGATGATTGTACGTTCTAGTGCCAATTGTTTGGCGACAATAAAGTATAACATATAAGATATTCAGTTTTGCTGATGTTAAGGCTGATTTTGTTAACAACACTCATTTCATTGATAATATTGTCTTTATAAATTAACATCTACTCATGCGTTGTCTTTTTTTATCAAACTTGAGTTTCACATTTAATGTCATTGAGACGTGTGGTGCAATAACTTCCCTGAGCTGCTGTGGCCACTGTGACAAGGAGCTCCAGGATTTAGACCTAGTTGTGATGAAGGACTAGTAACGACCCAGAAGGAAACTTGCAAGTGATTGCTTTCATATGAGCCAACTTCCTTCCTCCGTCCAGTTGTATAAGACGTTGGTGAGGTTTAATTCAGAGTATTGTGTGCTGTTCTGATCATCCACCTACAGAAAAGATATCGATGAGATTGAAAGAGTACAGAAAAAATTTACGGGGATGTTGCCAAATTTTGAGGACCTGAGTTACAGGGAAAGCTTGAAAAGGTTCGGACTGGAGCGTAGGAGAATGAGAGGAGACTTGATAGAGCTATACAAAATTGTGAGTGGTATGGAAAGGGTGAATGCAAGCAGGATTTTTCCACTGAAGTTGGGCGAGGTAAGAACTAGAATGTTTGCATTTTCTTAAATCTTACATCCGTCCCACAATGTGAGGAAGTAAAAATCTTCATGTCGTGACTCTGTTGCAATGTACAAACGTAAATTTACAAGTCTAATGGCTTGTAGAAAGAAGCGGTCCCATAGCCTGTTGGTCCTGGCTTTAATGCTGTGGTACCATTTGCCAGATGGAAGCAGCTGAAACAGTTTATGTTTGGGGTGACTGGTGTCCCTGATGACCTTCCAGGCCTTCTTTAAGCACCTGCTGCTGTAAATGTCCTCAATGGAAAGACATTGGGCTATGGGTTAAGGATAAAAGGAGAAATGTTTAAGGGGAACATGAGGGGGAACCTTTTCACTCAGAGTGTGGTAAAGGTGTAGAGTGACAGCCAATAGAAATGTTGGTTGCAGGTTTGATTTCAATATGTAAGAGAAATTTGGATAAATACATTGATTGGAGGGGTATGGAGAGCTAAGGTCTAGGTGCAGATTGATGGGACTAGGCAGAATAATAGTTCAGCATGGACTAGGTGGGCTGTAGGACCTGTTTCTATGCTGTGGTCCTCTTTGACTCTACTGTATGTTTGAGAAATGCAATCAGAGGAGTCTGGAAGAGATTACCACAGTTCATTTTGTTAATAATATGAACTACATTGGTATTGGTTTATTATTGTCACATGTACCAAGATATGACTAAAAGCTTGCCTTGCACGCTGTTAATAGAGTTGAAATCATTACACAGTGTGGTAAAACAATTCACAAATGCAGAATAAATATGTATGGAAAAAATGGCTGTATTCTTTGGAATGGTGATTGCTAAGAAGTTAATCCTGCAAATGTGGAAAATGTACGTAGGCACAGAGTCCAATCTGTGGCTGAGAGAACTGGCAAATACTTTACATTTGGAGAGACTGAGACTATGTAATGAGGACAGAGGGGACATCTTTGAAAGGATATGGGGCCCTGTATTGGACTTCCCCACGGGGTGAGGACTGAGGTTTTCTGGTGCGGTGAACCTCTGCTGTGTATGTTTACTTTTGCCTTTATATTTTTCTCCCTTTTGCTGCTCAATATTTAATTTGATTTGGTTAAGGTTGTGGTTTTTGTGGATGTGCTGTAAATTAAAAAAAACAAATGCAGAATAAAGTGTAAAAACTACCGAAAAATTTCAGTGAAGATAAATGAGAAAGTGCAGCAGCACGCTAGCATAGAGGTTATCACAACGGTTTACAGTACAGGCAATCAGGGTTCAATTCCAGCCACTCTCAGTAAAGAGTTGGTACATTCTTCCCGTGATCACATGAGTTTCCTCCGGTTGCTCCTGTTTCCTCCCACAGTCCAAAGACATACCTTAGGTTAATTGGTCATTGTAAATCGCCCCGTCATTAGACTAGGGTTAAATCCAGTGCTTTAGGGGCTCCACTCTGGATTTGCAATCTGGGCTTACTCCCGTAGCCTTCGTCTCTCCTGAGGCTGCCCACAAGGCATTGGGGCTATTTACTCATAGCTGGAGATCTGGTTCACGAGCACCAGGGCTTGTCCACACACCGTACTACCTGTACAGGGGCCAGACCTCCTCCCCATCCTCTGTAGTTCAGCCTGAGTCCAAAAGGAGCTCAGTTTCCATGTGTCGCACTACATGAAGCTTGCTGTTGGAGGGGCTATGTACTGGCAGGGAGAGCCTTACACATTCAGCTCTCCCTTTCGCAAGACTGCCAACGGCGGAAGCTGAACGTGAGAGAAACAAGCACTACCCACTACAGTACCACACTAGACGCATCACAACAACTATTTTGACACCTGTATTACAAAAAAAGTAAATAACCAGGTAGATTGTGAGGCCAGGAATCTATCTTATCATACAAGATGTCCACTCAAAAGTCTAATAAGAGTGAGACTGAAACTTCTTTGAAACTAGTGTGTGCGCTTTCAGGCCTTTATATCTTCTGCCAACAGGAAAGGGGAGAAGAGAGAATGTCCGAAGTAGGTGAAATCTTTGGCTATGCCAACTGTTTACCGAGGCAGCAAGAAGCATAAACGTAGTCAATGGCTGGTTTCTGTGATATGTTGAACTGTGCCCACAGCTCTTTGCAGTGTCTTGTGGTCACGTGCAGAGCAGCTGCCATACCAAGCCCTTATGCATCCAGACAGAACGCTTTCTACAGTGCATTGATACAAAATGATAAGAGTCAATGGGGACATGCTGGATTTCTTTAACCCCCTGAGGAATTAGAGGCGTTGGTGAGCTTTCTTGGCCGTGACATCAAAGTTAATGGTCCAGGACAGGTGATTGGTGATGTTCACACCTAAGAACTTCAAGCTTTCAACCCTCTCAACCTCGACACCTTTGATGTAGGCATAAGCAGGTGCACCGCCCCCCTTTCTGAAGTCAACACTTTGTTTGCATTGAGGGAAAGGTTGTTGTCATGACAGTATGCTGTTAAGCTATCGCCTTCAAGTATTCGGAACTCATTTGTAGCATTGAGTATTATGGAGGGCTTGTCATTCAAACTTGTATATTAAAATTCTCATCTTAGATTTGAATTTTCAGGTGGACTCCCCCGACCTCCCCCACCAGTTTCCGTGGCTGCGTAAGTTGAGGGAGTACACACTCTGGTTCCGTCAAACCCAAGAGATTGAGATGACTTTCCCACCCGAAACCCCAGTTTGTGTGGACACTGTATAATTTGCTACCCTGTTACAACTCAGTGCCAAGAAATAACAGACAGCACACTACAAACGAGTAAAGGAATTATATTTATGAATCTTAACTTAACCAAAGGGTTAGTAAAGAAAAGAAAAAGAGATCACAAAGAGCCCATTATAATTAAACAGTCAAATGTGCACGAGTTGGAGCTCAGCTCTTCTAAAAGTCATACATATTCACTGGATCAGTGAATCGGCAGACCCCGGCACCTTATTCAATCGAATCACGGTCCCCCACCAGGTTGAATCCTATGACTGGTTCTCTCCAGCGTCTCCTCTCTTCCTCTCCTGCTGAGCAAAGGACCCAGCTCGATTCCAAAGCATCCGTTATCTCTAACTGTAACCTAAACATTGCTTCTACAGAAAGTGAAACCTTTCCCGGGGTGTTACATTGAGATGCTGTTGAGAAAATGAAGAGTATTGCATCAAATTCTGTATTTGCATCTATAGATTTTTTTTGCGGGGGAGGGGTCAACTGAGCCTCTTGCTGCAGGAGCTTTGGTTCTGCCCTTGCAGTTGCTCTATTAAGTGACTGCTCTAATTATGCTTTAGATCAACACTGCTCCTCCGGACTTTAATCAAAGATGATTTAACAATGATAATACTGTTGAAATGGAGTGGGTACGTGGCCAAGTGGTTAAGGCATTGGACTAGTGACCTGAAGGTCGTGAGTTCGAGCCCCAGCCGAGGCAACGTGTCGTGTCCTTGAGCAAGGCACTTAATCACACATTGCTCGGTAATGACACTGGTGCCAAGCTGTATGGGTCCTAATGCCCTTCCCTTGGACAACATCGGTGGCGTGGAGAGGGGAGACTTGCAGCATGGGCAACTGCCGGTCTTCCATACAACCTTGCCCAGGCCTGTGCCCTGGAGAGTGAAGACTTTCCAGGCGCAGATCCATGGTCTCGCAAGACTAACGGATGCCTTTGATGTTGATGAAATGGAGGGAAGCTGGATGCTGGAGCTGGTTATTGTCAGTATTTGAGTAGCATTAATGTAACGTGCCATTTATAATCCTAAAACTAAATGTTGCATGCATGCAGGAATTGTTTAGTTGCCTAATGAATTGTAGATTAAAGAAAACACTGTGCAGTTATTACAAAACCATGTCATTTTCAGTGGCAGAGAGAAAGTCATCGTTGAAACAGTTGAACATTCAGTCTTAGGAACTGCCGAGGACTCCTGCATTCTCCTTCTTCTAGCTGAGATGTTAATTCCAACTCTCGTTGTGATCATTCTTCATGTTGGTAAATGAACCAATGAAAACTTCCCCTGGCTTCTCACTCAATTCAATTTTGCTACAGTTTCTTTAAAGATCTGGTCAAATGCCACCTTGTTCTCAAAGCTACTCACTCTCATTCCAATTCTAGAATTTAGTCCTTGATCATGTTTGGATTAAGACTGAACTGAGCACTGGAAATCAGTTGTACTGACAAAGCACAAACTAAGCAATGGTGAGCAGGCTACTGGTGAGTGAGTACACTTTGACACCACTGTCAGTGGCACATTCCATCACCCTGCTGACAACTGAGAGTGCTGGGACAGCAAAGTATTAATTTGGATTTGTTGGAATTTTGCTAAACTGAATTTTCCATGTTGAGGAGTTTCTGCCAATATTATAGCAGCAGTAAAACAGTGTGACTCATAATGTGGCTTGCCCTGGATCAAGCTTTCAGAATCAAAATAAGGTTTATTATCCCTGGCATACGCCGTGAAATTTGTTGTTTTGCGGCAGCACGGTAACGAAGTTTCAATGCAAACATTTCTAGAAGCACTACGTTCAGTCATTTCTAGGTCTCTTGGGTGAATCAAGTCGGTTGGAAGACTGCTTTCCTTCAGGCTGGTGAACTCTGGAGACGGCTGGGATGGAGTGTTGACTCTGAATGAAGACAGTTGGAAATCTTACTGCCTTTTGTTTTGTAACAAGCCTGGACATGGGCAGAGATGTTCATGGAGCTTCCTCATTCTACTCACAGTCGGATGTGGCAGAACACCAGAGCTTTGATCTGAACTTTTTGCTATAGTTAGTAAATATCTGGGTGGCCGGATGGAGATACGTCCATGCCAAAGAAGGTGTAAAGCGCTCCTTCCCTTCACTAGCTTGCAGGTCACCCTCGGTCAAGGTGAAGCATCTGCTTAGCTCCTCAGTTAAGGTCACGGGAAGCCATGGGAGCAGGTGGTGGATGGTCGTATGAGCAGTTGGTGCATATAACAAGTCCTGGTTCTGACTCCAGGCAGAAAATCTCTTAAGAGTATTGATAATAGCTGGGGGCCCCAGCTTGTAAAGTCACTGTCCAGAAGAAGGCAATGGCAAACCAATTCTGTAGAAAACTTTGCCAGGAACAATCATTGTCCAGACCACAATCGCCCACATCGTACAACACGGCACATAATGAACGAGTGAAATATCAGGCCATTCAACACCCAGAGTTGTGCAGCCAGCTTCTTGGACTTATCGCAATCCTAAATATTGAAACCACGCTCCAATTTATGATATGAGAACAAAAATGACACGGCAACACTTGTCGGCTGCCCAGCACGATCCTCCCTGATTTGATTTGACACAAACAACGTATTTCACTGTATGTTTCAATGTACCTGTGACAAATAAGGCTAAATTTTCATCAAAATAATTGTAAGACAAATGTCATCCTAAATTATTTCTCTCCATTTTTTTTATATACAATGAAGAATAGCACAGCGGTAAAGCTCGGAGTTGCTGCTTCACAATACTAGACACCCAGGTTCAATCTGGGCCTGGGGTGCTGTCTCTGTGGGGTTTACAAATTTTCTTTTTGACTATGTAGAGTCCCTCCATGCTATATTTTTCTCCCACATTGTTGATAGTTTAATTAGCCGCTGTCAATTGCCCCTAGCATTTAGCTAAGTGGTTAAAACTGGCGCGGGGGGCAGGTGGTGGGAGAGGTTGAGAGAATGTGGTAAGAATAAAAATTGGGATTAGTATGAATGTAAGTGGGTGGTTAATAGTTGGTCTTGACTGGTTGAACTGAAGAGCATGTTTCCAGACTGAACTTCTAGAAGACTCCTCCAAGAGGACCACAACCTTGTCATGGTTTGTAGGCCTGCGTGCCTCAATGACTCTGAGAGCTACTAACTGTTGGCTGGAGTCAGGGCTTTATGACTTGGCTTCTGATAGGGTCCCCATGCCAAACAGCTCAAAGGGTATAGGACAGACAAAGAGTGGTCCATTGGTCCACCAGGTTCGGGGGTTCAGTTCAAGGCTAACAATCTTGAGTGATAAAACAAAACTGTTATGGAAACAGTGAAGAAGAATCCCTCTATATCTGAATGCAACGGTATTCCTGAGTCTCCACCCGGGACTTGCATGACTGACAGTAGTGAAAACCGAGAGGAAGCTACTGACCTGGTGAAGGAGTCCTTGAACACTGCCAGAGATGGAGGATCTTCATTACTGCCCTAAATGCCAGTGGAATAACAGGCAGCAAGTATTTCTATAAGACTGTATGGCTCTAGAAACGCCAGGGAGGGTCATGCTATTGATGGTTCTGGGAACATTTAGATAACTAAAGAACCAAACTTTATAAGACTGGTTATATTTTATTAGTTTCAAAAAAAAAAGAAGCATGAAACAATGTCAGTACATAAATAAAGTACAAATGCCTTCAAGGTTAGTGTCAACGTATTTTGCAGGCTTATTTGATAAGGAAAGAAACTTTACATAAAATCAAGTTATGCATTACATGTGATGGATAGTAATGTACATACATTGGTAGGTAGGCTAATTGTACTCTAAGAATTAAGATCACATAAGTAATTTCAATAGTGTTTTATAATACAAATAAATACATGCTCGGCCCACCCTCCTTTCTCTTTTCATCTCCAAAAGCACTTTTTCTTTCTGTAAAGAAAGAATGTACAAAGATTTCACTTTCGTAACTTTTTCCTGTGATACGCATTTTCATTTTCAGGGTGCTCTTGCTTTCAACAGAGCCACACTGCAGTCCAGCTACAGGCCAGGAACAGAATTGTTTCATCTAACATTGCATCTCCTCACCTTCTTCCACCCCTATTTCTCCCTACTTCAGCAGTGTGCCTTCTCTGACTTGTTCAGTTGTAAAACCTTCAGCAAGTCCTCTAACTCCGCTTTACATCCCTCGTTCATACATTGCTCACTGATTTGCTCTTCACCCTCCTTGAAAATTTTCCATCGACCTAAGAAGGTAGAAAATTTAAGACATCAATGTGCTTTACTTTTCTGCAACTCCCATTAAGCAGATAGTTGACAGTGAGAGAACTGAATAAAAGTGGTTAAATGGCATTATAAAGCAATGGAGCAAAATTTAAGATTTTTTTAACCCAATGACTTTACACAGTCTATAGCACAGAAAGAGTCTTTTTACCTGATTGCCCCTCATCATTGTTTAAGATGCACACAAGTTTATTTCCGGCAGACCTCTCTACATAATCTCCCAATCCTTCGTCCCTCACATGTTTACCTCTATAATACTACTTGTATCTTACCTCAAAGTGTCCCATACTCTCAACTCCCTGAATAAAAGAGTTTCACCTGAATTCTTTGCAACACACATCAAAGTTGCTGGTGAACGCAGCAGGCCAGGCAGCATCTCTAGGAAGCAGTAAGGTCGACGTTTTGGGCCTAGACCCTTCGTCAGGTCTCGGCCTGAAACGTCGACTGTACCTGTTCCTAGAGATGCTGCCTGGCCTGCTGCGTTCACCAGCAACTTTGATGTGTGTTGCTTGAATTTCCAGCATATGCAGATTTTCTCATATTTGCATATGAATTCTTTATTGGAATTCAGTAAGAAAACAAGTTGTGCTCTTGGCTGCAAATTTTGATGAAATTGGCAAAATCTTTTCCCTGAATTCTCTGTATCTATCTCTAACAATGATGGTGGGAGGAGAAGATGGCAGCGCGACGCAGCGCACCCGACCTCTACAGTGATGAATATCTGTAATTTGTCAAGTAGGATGCCGTGCACAATTCTGATTTGATGGAGGCAGACGTGAGAGCACGGAGGAACATCTGCTGAAACTTCTGAAATGCCCGCTTTGCTGCCGCCGCTACTGTGTGATCCGAAATCTCCGGAGGGGAAGGTCCCGAATCCTCAGCTTTGCCTGTTGCTTGGTGGCCGGGGCAGGGTCGAAGCGCTCGGCAGAGATGGTGCTCGGTGCTCGGTGTCAGAGGGTTGGTCGGAGGTTCGAAGTTTTCAGACGGACTCAGAGTCGGATTGTGGTCGGATGCTTCGAGGATGCTGCATCGGCAAGTTTGCAGCGCTGGAAGCTCATGGCAGGCAGAGTTTCTCCCTTCTACCGTCTGCGTGAGATGTTGGGGCTATCGGGACTTTGAGACTTTTGTTTACCGTGCCCATGGTCTGCTCTTATCAAATTACGGTATTGCTTTGCACTGTTGTAACTATATGTTATAATTATGTGGTTTTTGTCAGTTTTAGTCTTGGTTTGTCCTGTGTTTCTGTGATATCACACTGGAGGAACATTGTATCATTTCTTAATGCATGCATTTCTAAATGACAATAAACGAGGACTGAGTGTCCCCATAATCTAATCTAATCTAATCTATCTATTTGGGAAAGTGAAGAAATATTTTATGTTAACCAGGCTGAGGGCAGTTCCAACAAAATTGAATAAACTCACTCTCATCCGAGAATTAAAACTTAGCTTGATCATCATGCCATTGATCACAAACATTCATGAGTCATAGAGAGTGGAAACCCAGCAATTTCTTGACATAGCTGTGGCAGTGGGAGAGAACCACAATGATAATTCATTAAAGCAAGTACATCCCAACATTTTGATAGCCTTTCCAATTGAGCATGACAGCCGAAAAGAGCACACATTTTGTGCACAAATTTCTAGGCTTACTAGAGACAGACAATAGCAATGGCATCCCCTGCTAGTCAAGAAGTTGTTATTTTTATAAAGCTGTACTATGTCAAACAGTATGTTCGCACTTGGTTTATTCCATTGCTATGGTGTTTTGAAAGCTTTGAGATGTTATACTTACTCTGAGTAGTCCGTGTGAAAAATTTGAAAAATCCAAGATTAACCTGTTTCTCAAAGTCTCTCCTTGGTATTTTCTCCATGCTTATGTGGTGTACAACACCTGTGGTGGAAAATAATGAACACCATCATTTTCAGATAATATACAAACTCATACTGTGAAATAAAATATCTTTTTTTAACAGTACCTTCAACAGTGGGGCTAAACTCACCAAGTATCAATTATAAAATGTACCATTCATAATTTATGTTCTTCCTTTCTTCCTAGGCAATATATCTTGTATTGATTTTTATTTAGTTAGAATACAGCACAGTCACCGCCTTTCCGGCCCAACAAGCCCACATCACCCAATTACACCCATGTGACCAATTAACCAACTAACTCGTCGGTCTCTGGAATGTGCGAGGAAACCAGAGCTCTTGGACGAACCCATGCAGTCACAAGAAGAACATACAAACTCCTTACAGAGAGCAGCAGGATTGAATCCGGGTCTCTGCCACTGCAATAGCATTACGCTAACCGCTACACTACTGTGCTGCCCCCTACAATGGTGAAAACATCACAATAATCCTCTGGCATCAGGACCCTTGGATTAGAAATATTGTTTCATCAGTCACAACACACTGGAGGAACTCAGCACGTCGAGCAGCATCCGTGGAAACGATCAGTCAACGTTTCGGGCTGGAACCCTTCGTCAGGACTGAAGAGGGAAGGGGCAGAGGCCCTCTAAAAAAGGTGGGGGGGAGGGTGGGAAGGAGAAGGCTGGTAGGTTCCAGGTGAAAAACCAGTAAGGGGAAAGATAAAGGGATGGGGGAGGGGAAGCAGCGGGGTGATAGGCAGGAAAGGTGAAGAAGGAATAGGGGAAAACACAATGGGTAGTAGAAGGAGATGGAACCATGAGAGAGGTGATAGGCAGCTGGGGGAGGGGGCAGAGTGAAATAGGGATAAAGGAAGGGAGGGGGAGAGAATTACCGGAAGTTGGAGAATTCTATGTTCATACCAAGGGGCTGGAGACTACCTAGACAGTATATGAGGTGTTGCTCCTCCAACCTGAGTTTAGCCTCATGATGGCAGTAGAGGAGGCCATGTATGGACATATCTGAATGGGAATGGGAAGCAGAGTTGAAGTGGGTGGCAACCGGGAGATCCTGTCTGTTGTGGTGGACGGAGCGGAGGTGCTCGATGAAGCAGTCCCCCAATCTGCGTCGGGTTTCACCGATGTAGAGGAGGCCGCACTGGGAGCACCGGATGCAATAGATGACCCCAACATCTGCAGAGTATTTTGTGTTTATTGTTTCATCAGGATACATGGGAGCGACGCAACACTCCCATGGCCAAAAAGCTCCTGTATTTCTGTATTTTCACAGAACCAAGTATCCACATAAACCAAACACACACACACACACACACACACCAATTTTTGATCAATGGTTCAACATTGCTTCTTTTTATTATTTTCATTATTAAAAGTCCATCAATTCAGAGGAGCTCAATTAAATTGGTAATTATTTTCTTTGTGATTCTGTTTAATCTCTTTATCATGAAGATCAGTAGGTGAGAAACTGCTTCCACTTAGGTGTTCTGCAGTCAGTTCCTTTAGACAGCAACAAAATCGCAGCCAGTTAACCTTCTTTCTGCTTTATCGTCCCTAACAGCAGGGCAATGCTGCAGTCTGGGCCGCCACCTTTTTGAAATCCCAGTACAACCAACCTAGTTGCTTTGGAAGCAGTGGGCACAACCGCCCTATTGTGCAGTTCTGTGGTGCACCGTGCCAGCTGGTGCTTTTGGTCACTAGCATTTCCCATCATTTACTAAAAGAAGTACATTGTACGGCTCCAGCCAGCTCCCAGAAGTTCTGCATACTGCATTAAAAGCTTATGCCCATAATCCCCTGTTCCATTTTAAACTATTTGGAAACTACTTAGAAACTGTACAGAATTAAATAATCTCGATGCAGTCCTATCCCAATGAGGTATAAATCTATTTTAAGGATGCGTGCCGCAGTTTGCTTCTGTGTAGCTACTAACATTCAGCTGACAACATATAAAGAGGGTGGTACCATGAAAATTGATATCTTTACTGCATGTCACCATCTTTCACTACCAGGGTTTTACAAGACTGTAAAACAAATTTATGTGCACTGAAGCATTTAGTTTCAAACCGACTTTGTTTGCAGAGATGCTGTTCTGGAGGTCATTAAACATAATTTGAGAGCATATTTGTGGCACTGCATTGACATCTCCGACTGTCCCGGTCAGCTGCTTCAAACTGACTGGCTGCAAATACTAGAGCACAGTATCTTTATATCACCACATAGCATCTTTGGAATGGAAGAGTTCCATACACTTCCTTACTTTAAACACGTAAGCTAACAAAGACATTTAATCATGCAGGAATCAAACTGTCGTGTTAAAGTAGTACAGCAAGTTTCTAGCTAGTATGAATGCTTTTCAATGTACCTCCTATACCTAATAACGTGGCCACCAAGTGTATGTTCATGGTCTTCTGCTTCTGTGGCCAATCCACTTCAGGGTTCAATGTGTTGTGTGTTCAGCATTGCTCTTCTGCATACCACTGTTGCAATGCATGGCTGTTTGAGTTACTGTCGCCTTCCTGTCAGCTTGGGGCAGCCTTGCAATTCTCCTCTGACCTCTCTCATTAACAAAGCATTTTCCCCCACAGAACTGCTGCTCACGGAATGCTTTTGTTTTGTTTTTCATGCCCTTCACTGCAAATTCTAGACTGTTGTGCGTGAAAATCCCAGGAGACCAGCATTTTCTGAGATAATCATAATACCCCGTCTGCTACCAACCGTTCCACGGTCAAAGTCACTTAGATCACATTTCTTCCCCCATTCTGATATTTGGTCTGAACAACAACTGAACCTCTTGACAATGTCTGCATGCTTTTATGTATTGCTTTTATGCCACATGATTGGTTGATTAGATACTTGCATTGAAAAGCAGGTGCACAGGTGTACTTAATAAAGTGGCCACTCAGTGTATCTCTTCACATTTGCTCAAATATGGCAGACTTCAGCATGGTGAGGGTTAAAAAGTTCCCAGGGAATTCATTGGGCGTGAAAATGAGCCAAAATCATTTTCCAGATTTATTGATGGGTAATGGCCAATGCTGGCAAAGCCGCCATTTACTCCCCATTTCTTATTCCCTATGAAATGAATGTCTTAATTGGTCAGTTTGCTTTCAATTGCTTTGGTATGGTTCTGGAGTTACATCAAGGCCAAGGTAGGTAATGATAGCATATTTCCTCACCTGAAGGGCATTAATAGGACAGATGGATTAGATCGAACACAATATCTTCTCCCTCCTGATCCTGACACTTCCCTGGGACCTGTCATCCCTTCAGGTGAAGCAGTGATTCATGTGTCCTATGTTACATTTCATACTCATGATATGGTCTCTTCCACAGTGGAGACACCAAACACCGATTGAAAGGCATTGACTGATTGAATACTTCTCTTCAATGTACAGAACTTCGTATTGCCTTTCACTGTAATCTACCACCATGTTCCCATACCTGACCTCTGTCTCTGAGCTCACACACAGTACCAATAAAGCCCAGTGTAATCCCAAGGATCAGTACCAGATCTTTTGACTGGGCACATTACAACCTACATTGAACTAGCCATTCCAATTTATTTCAGAACTGATAATTTGTATTGAAGTTTTATCAACCCATACCACGAGTTCTGCTTTTCTCTCGCCGCAGCTGGTAATTTCTAGCATTCCTTTTTTACTTCAGATTTACAACAACTGCAGTATTTTATTTCTTAAAGATCTTACATTGCCTTTTAGTCTCTCTCCTCTATCCTCATTTATCAAATCCTGATTAATGAATCCTTTCTGAGCAGGCACCAGCATCATAGCATCTCCTGGTCTACACACGATCCCTTGTTCTCGTTGCACCTTCTGCTTCACAACAACTTGAGATATGCCTGCTTTTCTAACATGTAGTTTCTCACTCTACTGGAAAGTTAACTCTGTTTCCCACTCTCCAGATGCTGCCTGACTAGCATTTTCCTATTTTCCATCGCTCGGTCACTGTCTTGGCAACTTTCTTCAGACTTATTTGATGGAAGTTTAATTCACTAGCTGCCCTGATGGGATTTGCACTCAGGTATCTGAAGAACTGGGTGCTAGAGGGTAACAGAGAAATACAGCACATGGCGCTGCTGCCTCATAGCTCAGCCCTAGTGGTCTGTGTGGAAATTGCAAATTCTCCTTGTGGACATGTGGGATCCCCCGGGTGCTCTGGTTCCCTTCCACATCCTGGAGATGTGCTGGTTGGTAGGTTAATTGGCTGCTGTAGTAAATCATCCTTGGTGCTGTTGAATGTAGGAACATCAAGGAGAGTTAATGCCCATGTGAGTGAGAAGAGGTTACAGGGAAACAAGTGGAAAATGAGACTAATGGGATTGGTTTGAGAGCCAGCATGAACTCAATGGGCCAAATAGTCTCCATTTTACTGATATGACATATAAAATGAAAGATGACATTGATATATCAGCTGAAAAGGAATAGGAAATTTACTTTATTCTGTTTCATTTAGAGATACAGTGTGGTAACAGACTCCTTGGGTCCAAAGAGCTTGCGCAGTCCAATTACACCCAAGTGACCCATACGTCTTTGGAATGCCAAAGGAAACCAGAGCACCTGAAAACCCACAACTTCATGGGGAGACTGTACAAACTCCTAACAGGCTGTGGCAGATTGAACCCTGATCTTACAGGTGGCGTGTAATAACATTATGCTGCCCACTATGATACACATTCTAGAAGCCTCTCTGGAATCCCCTCGTCTCATCCTTGTAAGCCTTCTATTTCCTGCTACAAGTCACATGGAAAATAGATCATATGAAGCCATTACCAGTTGAATTTCTCATAAAGATATTCAAACAGTTGGTGAATTGTCCGTTACATTTAAGTAACATACAGTTGTTCACAAACACCTTAGCCAAATACATTTAAACTCAGTTTTTCACAATTCCTGACATTTAATCCTAGAAAATATTCCCTGTCTTAAGTCAGTTAGGATCACTACTTCATTTAAGAATGTGAAATGTCAGAATAATAGTAGAGAGAATGATTTATTTCAGTTTTTATTTCTTTCATCACTTTCCCAGTGGGTCAGAAGTTTACATACACTTTGTTAGTATTTGGTACCATTGCCTTTGAATTATTTAACTTGGGTCAAACGTTTTGGGTAGCCTTCCACAAGCTTCTCACAGTAAGTTGCTGGAATTTTGTTCCATTCCTCCAGACAGAACTGGTGTAACTGAGTCAGGTTTGTAGGCCTCCTTGCTCACACATGCTTTTTCAGTTCTGCCCACAAATTTTCTATCGGATTGAGGTCAGGGCTTTGTGATGGCCACTCCAATACCTTGACTTTGTGGCCCTTAAGCAATTTGGCCACAACTTTGGAGGTATGCTTGGAGGCATTGTCCATTTGGAAGACCCATTTGCAACCGAGCTTTAACTTCCTGGCTGATGTCTTGAGATGTCGCTTTGATATATTTCCTTCCTCATGATGCCATCTATTTTGTGAAGTGCACCAGTCCCTCCTGCAGCAAAGCACCCCCACAACATGATGCTGCCACCCCCATGCTTCATGGTTGGGATGGTGTTCTTCGGCTTGCAAACCTCACCCTTTTTCCTCCAAACATAACAATGGTCATTACGGCCAAACAGTTCAATTTTTGTTTCATCAGACCAGAGGACATTTCTCCAGAAAGTAAGATCTTTGTCCCCATGTGCATTTGCAAACTGTAGTCTGGCTTTTTAATGGCGGTTTTGGTGCAGTGGCTTCTTCGTTGCTGAGCAGCCTTTCAGGTAATGTCGATATAGGACTCGTTTTACTGTGGATATAGATACTTGTCTACCTGTTTCCTCCAGCATCTTCACAAGGTCCTTTGCTGTTGTTCTGGGATTGATTTGTACTTTCTGCGCCAAAGTACGTTCATCTCTAGCAGACAGAATGTGTCTCCTTCCTGAGTGGTATGACGGCTGTATGGTCCCATGGTGTTTATACTTGTGTACTATTGTTTGTACAGATGAACGTGGTACCTTCAGGCATTTGGAAATTGCTCCCAAGGATGAATCAGACTTGACATCATTTTCTGACTTCAATCTGATAGAATATTTGTGGGCAGAACTGAAAAAGTGTGTGCGAGCAAGGAGGCCTACAAACCTGACTCGGTTACACCAGTTCTGTCTGGAGGAATGGAACAAAATTCCAGCAACTTACTGTGAGAGGCTTGTGGAAGGCTACCTAAAACGTTTGACACAAGTTAAACAATTTAAAGGCAATGCTACCAAATACTAACAAAGTGTATGTAAACTTCTGACCCACTGGGAAAGTGATGAAAGAATAAAAGCTGAAATAAATCATTCTCTCTACTATTATGCTGACATTTCACATTCTTAAAATGAAGTAGTGATCCTAACTGACCTAAGACAGGGAATGTTTTCTAGGATTAAATGCCAGGAATTGTGAAAAACTGAGTTTAAATGTATTTGGCTACGGTGTATGTAAACTTCTGACTTCAACTGTATTTCACAAAGGATTAATATTCAAACATAATTTCCATTTTTGCTATTCTAGCAGATAAGGAACTTTTTTATAATCCCCAATACTTACATGGTTATTTAGGTGCTATAATTTTCTGATTTTTTTCCATTGATCATATTCTGTGTTATGACATATCTTCTGATTTTAGTGGAAGTTTCTCTTTAATTTGTCAAAATTAAGCAATTAATCAGAAATTTAGCAGAAAATTAAAATTTAATAAAATGAACCATTGCAGACACTGGAAATCTAAAATGAAGACTTAGTATTCATTCCTAACTTTCATAGCCACTGCAAGATCCCCTTTGCATCCTTGAACATTTATGTGGGATTCTGACTTAGAAGCATTTGATTATAATCCTGTGGATGGCAGCTTTGCACAATTGACTCCTCAGTCAATTAAATTGAAGATGTTGCTGTTAATTTTATTATCTGTAGGCTTGAAATTTGTGGTCCAACATGTGGTTATTAGTACAAATAACACACTGGTTGTTTGTCAGTCCTTGTTACTTATAGGCTTTCATAAATTCTATTGTATTTCTTTATTTTCTTGTAAATGCCAGCAAGAAAACAAATTGCAGGGTAGTGCAGTCTATGGTGACATAAATGTACTTTAATAATAAATTTACTTTGAATTTCCAGAATAACTGTTCCACTGGTTAATTATTTTTTCTCTTTTGCATTCTCAGAACATTGGGCTTCAAAATGCTATCCTTTAACTTATTTTCCTCAAACTGAGTCAGTACTGCTACAAGAATAAATATTATATTATTATCCAAGATACTGTCATGATTGTTCTCAAATACTCTTGTTACAGTTCCACAATATCATTAGCTATTAATTGATTATCTTCTCAATGATCCATACTCCTTCCCATTTGTTTTT
This sequence comes from Mobula birostris, assembly GCF_030028105.1. Classification (NCBI taxonomy): domain Eukaryota; kingdom Metazoa; phylum Chordata; class Chondrichthyes; order Myliobatiformes; family Myliobatidae; genus Mobula; species Mobula birostris. Next base: position 120,928,454 of record NC_092379.1, on the reverse strand, counting down.
ACTCTTCACACCAAACATCTAAGCTGAATTACTCTTGATTGCAGTCAATGCTGTCCATTTTTCTTCAGATCACATATTCTGTGCTCACAACATCCTAAAGATGATCTGGCTGGTCGGTTAATTTCCTACTACCTTGATCACCTTACCCCAAGAATCAATGTTTATTTAAGTTCTATCCTAACAGAATTAGAAATTATCTTCTAATTCTAACGGACATTTTCTTTTTATTTCAACCAAGTATTTGCCTATTCTTATCATTGATAATTCCAGGTTAACCCTTTCTTTTGCATCAATAGTTTTATCCGTATATTCACAAGGAGATTTTGCATTCTTCCATTTCTAATGATGCTTTAGGCAAGCTTACTTTCATATTTCTGTTTTTTTCTCATTACCTATTATTGCATCTACTTCCACATTTGAGGATGTGTTTTTAGGATCATAATCCTATATAAGTGCATAATAGAAAAAAGATATCACCTGATTCCAACCTCCCCCCCCCCCAACCTTTACCATCACAACCTCTCTTGCCCTTATTTATTTCACAATACTTCCAATATCTCAACGTCTCACTTACATCAGGGAAGAATATGGAATATTGGCAATGTAGCCATACTGGGCATCCGATAGAAAACCCATACCATTTCAGGTTCAGATATCTTTCCAGCAGCCTCGAGGCTCCAGACTACTCATGTGGCTTTTATAGGAGAGGTAGCAGGTACTGTAATGATGAAGCAAGGACACCAAGAGAGAATAATATCATGGGACTTCCAAATAATTAATGAATCTCAACATTTTGTAGATGTATAAACTAGACTGGAGGCCAGTGAACTAGTAAACCATAATCTGAGTAGGAACCCCAGTTACAATTTTTCACAGTTCTATCATTCTCTCTATGTTATTGAGACATAACTTTAAGAAACTGCTCTCAATTTGGGATATTTATAGACTTTTGGAGGAAGGGCTGAGTGCAGGGATTGAAGAAGTACCTCCTTTGCCTCCATAGAATTCCCCCATCTGTCTGCATACCTCACTAAGATCCACTATCTCACAATAGGTTTTATCTATCAGCGGGCTGCAAGTTGTGGCTGCAAGTGAAGCAAAGGGGCAACAGAGCGTTTGTTTGCTATCAACAACTCTCTGGAAAAAAATACTATTGAATCCTGAAAATAATCTGGGATTCATGGGTGCTGTGGTGGAGAGAGATATCACTGGATATGTTCAGCATCTGATGATGTCGTTTGGCAGATTAACAACATTATTTTCCATGGGACCATAAGACCATAAGACATAGAAGCAGAATAAGGCCATTTGGCCTATTGAGTCTGATCTGCCATTCCATGGCTTATATATTTTCCCTCTCAACCACTTTCACCAGCCTTCTCACTGTAACTTTTGACACCCTTACTAATCAAGAACCTATCATCCTCTGCTTTAAATATACCCAATGACCTGGCCTCTATAGCCATCTGTGGCAATGAATTCCAACCGATTCACCATCTTCTGGCTAAAGAAGATCCTCCTCATCTGTTCTAAAGGGACATCCTTCTATTCTGACGCAGTGCCCTCTGATCCTAGACTCCCCCATGATAGGAAACATCCTCTTCACGTCCACTCTATCTGGACCTTTTCTTTCTGTATTGTGTCAGATTACATGGAATCAAATTTCATTCTCTACTACTGGCAGGAGATGGGAAAAAGAGCAAGAAGAAGATGCAAAGCAACTATGACACAAAAAATTGTTCTTCTCAAAGATAACTTTCAATCCCAATCACTCGTGGACACAAATGGAATATGAATGTGCAAAGCTTCAGTCTTTGGTTGGCATGTGCATTGCTCCCCTCCCCAACTCAGTTGAAGTCATTGGGACTAAACATGTGAAAGTCAGTACAACCAGCACTCAGTACTTGCAAACAGGTTTGGCAAGTACACAGCTGAATCTTCTGCTAAATTGGAAATAAAATGCTTAAATCCTGTTGTGTGTGAGAACACATTGCTCTGAATTATTCAATTGAGGCCAGAAGTCAGAAGCTCGTCTTTGTAGTGCATACTTCAAGCTGCACTGTGGAAAGTTTTGTGCTGGCACACAATGCACATGTAAGATAACTCAACACCAATAATTTACACTCTTTAAAAATAAGTAAGGCATTATCCACACAGAAGAAATTCATCAATCTGACATTAATCCTGAATCATGTCAAGTTAAACAACATCTGGAAAAAAAATGACAGATTTGAATTTTCTCCATGTTGCTTCTCAGAAAGATGACAATAGATACATAGATAAATAAGCTGATTGACTGGCATCAAACTCACCCCTTACTGGAGTCCAGACATGGACCTCTACATCTGGGAGTTCATCAGCCATTATAGCAATTTTCTTGCTGCGCTTTTGTGAATCGCTTTCTTGTGTGAAGAGTGACTCATAAACAAGAACGGTCTCTTCACTGCATTCCACTTCCTTAGTGTCCTCATGAGAAAACCCCAATACCTCTGGGACTGCAGAAACAAAACTGAGAGGTGAGCTCTTAGCATAAACTTTTTCTTTATTTAGTAGCCACATTAACCTTGGTGTTATTTCGATGATGTTACCATCTTTACTAAATGATATTATCGAGGTTGCTGGCTGCTCATTTGGCACCATTTCCACCAGACTAGGAATATTTGTTTAAAGGTGTTTCATTTAGTCTCTGTCTCCTTCAGTTAAGGATGGAAAAAGAGTTTAGGATTCCCTCTTTCAATGAACATCTGGTAAATTTGTTGAAGAGTATTCATGTAAGGCCATTAAAGTAAGAACAGGGATTCAGTTTTGGTGTCATCATTAGGCATTGCCTACTCTTTCCCTCGTTTCATTCTTATGAGAGCAGTGGATGCAGGAGAGAAACTGCAGTTCATGCAGCCAGATCACAGCATCTGTCAATCTGCAGGGTAACAAAAACAACCAGCACAAAAATAGTGATGAAGGCTTTCAGCCCAAAATGTGGACTATTTATTCCTCTCCATAGATTCTGTCTGACCTGCTGATTTCCTCCAGCTTTTTGTGTGTGTTACACTAAAAGTATTTTGTATAACTGAGTTGGCGACTACAGTTAAATTATCCATTGTAATTCAGAGTTAGGACACTGGAAAAAGCTACTCAAACAATTAAAGCTGCTGTTTTTGGACTTGTATACTCTTCTCATTTGGCCATACATAGAAGCACATAGACTCAACCAGCACAGCCTGGTCTTGTTGGCATTCCCCAGCACTGAAGTGGGGACAATAGACAATAGACAATAGGTGCAGGAGTAGGCCATTCGGCCCCGCAAGCCAGCACTGCCATTCACTGTGATCATGGCTGATCATCCACTATCAGTATCCAGTTCCTACCTTATCCCCATAACCTTTGATTCCGCTATCTTTAAGAGCTCTATCCATCTCTTTCTTGAAAGCATCCAGAGACTTGGCCTCCACAGCCTTCTGAGGCAGAGCACTCCATATATCCACCACTCTCTGGGTGAAAAAGTTTTTCCTCAACTCCGTTCTAAATGGCCTACCCCTAATTCTTAAACTGTGGCCTCTGGTTCTGGACTCACCCATCAGCGGGAACATGCTTCCTGCCTCCAGTGTGTCCAATCCCTTAATAATCTTATACGTTTCAGTAAGATCCCCTCTCAGCCTTCTAAATTCCAGAGTATACAAGCCCAGTCGCTCCAATCTTTCGACATATGACAGTCCCGCCATCCCAGGAATTAACCTTGTGAACCTACGTTGCACTCCCTCAAATTTGGAGACCAAAATTGCACACAGTACTCCAGGTGTGGTCTCACCAAGGCACTGGGGAGTCTGGCTGTCCAGTGTCTCATCAGCTATTCTCCCTTGTGGGAGAAGCAATCTGAATTTCAGCCACTCTACATAAACAGAAAAGGGTAAGCAAAACAAAATAAACACAAGAAAGTCAGAAGATAATAGAAATCGAAAGCAACACACACAGAATGTTGGAGCAGGTCAGGCAGCATCGATGGAGATAAATAAACAGTTGACGTTTTGGGCCAAGACCAGATCTTCAGAACTGGGAAGGAAGCTGGAAGACACCAGAATAGAAAAGGTGGGGGGAGGGGAAGGAGGATAGCTAGAAAGTCATAGGTGAAGCCAGGTGAGTAGGAAAGGTAAAGGGTTGGAGAATGAAACAGGGGGAGGTGATAGGCAGCTGAGAAGAGGAAAGGGGCCAGAGTGGGGAATAGAGGAAGAAGGGAGGGGGAAGTAATTATTTTTATATCGGAAGGAGAAATCAATATATTCATGCTATCAGGTTGGGGGGGGGGTGGTGGGAACCCAGATGGAATATAAGCTGTTGCTCGTCCAGCCTGAGGGTGGCCTCAACTTGCCACAAGAGGAGGTTCATGGACCAACATGTCAGAATGGGAATGAGAATTGGAATTAACATGTTTGGCCACCGGGAAGTTCCACTTTTAGAGGATGGAGCGGAGGTGCTCAATGAAGGAGCCTCCCGATTTACGACAGGTCTCGCCGATGCGTAGGAGGCCACATCAGGAGCACCAAATGCAATAGACGACCCCAGCAGATTCACAGGTGAAGTGTTGACTGTTTGGGGCCCTAAATGGAGATGAGGGAGGAGGTGAATGGTCAGGTCTAGCACATAGGCCACCTGCACTGAGAAGTGAATGGAGGGAGAACAAAATCAGGGTTTTTTTGGTACTTACTATTTTATTCTACTGTTTTTAATTATTTCTTAGTCTTTAGACTGATTTACTTTTTTAAACACTTTCTGTTATTAAGTTATTGGGAACAACCCTAATATCCTTTAAATGTTTCTTAATGTCATAGACAAATTGTACTGAAGCCTTCATAGCCTTCACAGAGTTGCTTCCTGTCAAGATATTTTATGGTCAAGGCTTCAGTGGAACATCGTCTGTTCTATTCACTGCTGTATCCTCAGTGAACTCCTTACAGGAGCACAGGATCAGCTTGATTTGCCCTGCACATCCTGAGGAGGGGCAGACATGGGCTGAATTCAGCATTGTACAGCCCATTGTATACCACTACAAGAATCTCCGTTCTGGCCTCGAAAGTTAGCGTTCAACTGAGCCAAATTTCATGAAATTGAATAGATTTTACCTGGACAAATTTTGCAACATTTCCCATTGACTTTCTGTGGATATTTACACGGATATGGATTTGGACAATGGATCTTCTTGCACTCCTGTTTGGTTATGTTACACGTACACAACACACATTCCACTGGTCCAAAGGGGCGCAGAATTGGATGCCATGACTCTCCATGTGAGTAGGTCTTTCCATTCGAGACACACACTGAAAGCACAAGAACAGTTCAGTCCATGGTAACTGAAGAAGATTCTATACTTGATCCTATCCTTCTCTACAGAGTTTTTGGAACCCTTGAAAATTACTGATTAACCTAAAGGTTCAAGGAGAGACCAATCAAATCTTAGTAACAAAGCACTGTCATTACTTAACATTTTATTCTCCCTAAGACATCACATTACCAATTAGTAGGAAGGTAATACACACTAAAATGCTTTAGTAAATAGGATCAGAACAGAGAGAGAAATTGGCCAGTCAGACCTATTTCCTACTAGTGAATGGTCTGGTTGTCACAGAGAAACTTGCATGCTGAATTTAATAAGGCTGATCCCAAACACAAAGATAACCGGCTGGAAGTGAAATTGTTAACCAATTGGCAAAATGCATTACCTCGGCTGTGCCTGTACTTGTTGTTGATTACTATTTGCACAATGGTGCCAGATCCCTGCTGGTGGTCAGTTAATATTCTGTGGTGATTCCTGGAGCTGGACGTTCTGGGCAAATTGGCATCAGAACTTCCGAAATTTCCCCGAGAATGTCTCTGTTTCAGTAAAGGTAAAATGCCATTAGTTCAAAGATCTGACAACAAATTATTTGCCCTGAATTTAAGCATCATTCCTTCCCCATATCATCGCTGGTCCCCCAGAACTCTATATTTTTTCTGAATTGATTTATGAAGTGCTTGTAGTATCTGACATCTGCCGCTTGTGTGCTCCTAAATTTTAGACTTCCAATCACCTTTAATTACATCAGTTTGGACTAAGATTTGGTCTGTTGTGGGCTTGCTAAAATTAGATTAGATTAGATTATGAGGACACACAGTCCTCTTTTATTGTCATTTAGTAATGCATGCATTAAGAAATGATACAATGTTTTTCCAGAATGATATCATGGAAACACATGACAAAACGACTTAAAAACTAACAAAAACCACATAATTATAACATATAGTTACAACAGTGCAAAGCAATACCATAATTTAATAAGAACAGACCATGGCACGGTAAAAGTCTCAAAGTCTCTCCAAAGTCCCATCTCACGCAGACGGTAAACCTCCAGCGCCGCCAACTTGCCGATGCAACATACTGGAAGCATCCGACCACAGTTCGATTTTGAGTCCGTCCGAAAACTCTGAGCCTCCAACCAGCTCTCCGACACTGATGCACCGAGCACCATCTCTGCCGAACGCTTCGACCCCAGCCCCGGCAACAGGCAATAGGCAAGACCGAGGATTTGGGGCCTTCGCCTCCAGAGATTCTCGATCGCACAGTAGCAGCGGCAGCGAAGCAGGCATTTCAGAAGTTTCTCCAGGTGTTCCTCCGTGCTTCTCAGGGCTGCCTCCATCAAATCCGGATTGTGCACAGCCCCCTAGTTAACACATACGATATCATTCGGAACAGCCGCGCGCACTGCGATCATGGTTCACATGCTTTCATGTAGCAGAGAAATTTGAGGACAGTCATAGACTTTTGAGAGATCAAGAAAGATTGTACTGTAGTCATTGTTACCCCTTGCATTTCTTTTGGTGTTATCTTATGGTGAAGATCATCTTGATTATGCCATTGGATGGATGCAATCGTATGGTGATTTGTGGAACTTGTCTTTGGCTATTGAGAAGACACAGCTGAGTGGAACCTGAAGGTGACTTTGCCTGTAACAGGCAGCAGGGGGGACCACCCACTCTATCATGTTTGTTTCCATTCTTGAAAATGAAAATTCCAAGTCCAAAGGAATGTTGTGTCCAAAACATTGGTGAACTAATAGAGCAGCAGTGACCATTATTGCATCCGGTGCTCCCGGTGCGGCCTCCTCTACATCGGTGAAACCCGAAGCACATTGGGGGACTGCTTCGTTGAGCACCTCCGCTCCGTCTGCCACAACAGACAGGATCTCCCAGTAGCCACCCACTTCAACTCTGCTTCCCACTCCCATTCAGATATGTCCATACATGGCCTCCTCTACTGCCATGATGAGGCTAAACTCAGGTTGGAGGAGCAACACCTCGTATACTGTCTAGGTAGTCTCCAGCCCCCTGGTATGAACATAGAATTCTCCAACTTCCAGTAATTCCCTCCCCCTCCCTTCCTCAAGCCCTATGTCACTCTGCCCCCTCCCCCAGCTGCCTATCAGCTCCCTCATGGTTCCACCTCCTCTACTACCCATTGTGCATTCCCCTATTCCTTCTTCACCTTTCCTGCCTATCCCCTCCCTGCTTCCCCTCCCCCACCCCTTTAACTTTCCCCTTACTGGTTTTTCACCCAGAACCTACCAGCCTTCTCCTTCCCACCCTCCCCCCACCTTCTTTGTAGGGCCTCTGCCCCTTCCCTCTTCAGTCCTGACGAAGGGTTCCAGCCCGAAACGTTGACTGATTGTTTCCACGGATGCTGTCCGACCTGCTGAGTTCCTCCAGCGTGTTGTGAGTGTTGCTTTGACCCCAGCATCTGCAGATTATTTTGTGTTGACCATTACATGTCTAATTGATTTTTGAGGGTATATTGAACATTGGATTAATAGACACAGGATGAGTTTGAAAAAAATAGGCTGTGATGAGAACAAGAGATCAAAATGTTTGTCTCATAGTTGCTCTGTGCTTGTGAAATTTGTATTTATTGGGGTGCCTTTCCCGTTTTCATTGGACTTCAACCAAGGCCCAGAAAACGCATTCATTGCCTATGACCAAGGGGTGGTTTCACAAGTGAGAGGGAACTTGAAGTTCCCCCGACAACAGCAACAATGATGTGGTGAGTAAGAATCGTGAGCCCTGAAATCTTTGTGAATTGCTATGTAGTATTTTATGTGGTTTATTTGTGCTTACTATTTAAATTAGGCTTAAGTTATTTTGTTGTGCCTGTACGTTTATTACCACATCTGGACACTCGAATAGTTTGGGTCTAATCAATTCAGCCCATTACAGTTACCAAGAATTCCAGAGATATAGAAAGAAACAGTAAGGGAAACAGGTCATTTGGCCCACTCAGTATGTACTGGTGTAAAAACAGTCATTATAAAGCTTCAGCCTCATTGTTCCTGAGTTGCTTCTCAACTGATATATGGACTTTTCTTGATAGGCTACTGCAGTCTTGATATTCTGCTGGATGGATTGGTGTTAAGGACAGAATCCTGCTTCGAAGAGTTTCTCAAATTGCTCCATTCAATAGTCACTGATCTCTTCTTCCTCCTTAATAAGTTCTCTGCCATTCTCGACTTCCAGCCAGCCAAGTTTTAGGTGTTTGGACCTTAGGTGGCCAACAACCCTTAAGAAGCTGCATGTTTCATGGTTATCACCAAGCTGTGATAGTAGAGATCTGTCTTCAGAGCCATTGAGACCTTCAAGGTAGTATTTCTCATCATAACGTTTCTTGTTACTGCAACAGAGGCCTAAAGCAAGTGCTGAACCTTCAAATCTACTGCAAGTGGCTGCACGGTATCCAAACCAATATTGGATTGGATTTCAATAGACAACAGACAACAGACAATAGGTGCAGGAGTAGGCCATTCGGCCCTTCGAGCCAGCACCGCCATTCACTGTGATCATGGCTGATCATCCACTATCAGTATCCATTTCCTGCCTTATCCCCATAACCTTTGAGTCCGCTATCTTTAAGAGCTCCATCCATCTCTTTCTTGAAAGCATCCAGAGACTTGGCCTCCACAGCCTTCTGGGGCAGAGCATTCCATATATCCACCACTCTCTGGGTGAAAAAGTTTTTCCTCAACTCCATTCTAAATGGCCTATCTTAAACTGGGGCCTCTGGTTCTGGACTCACCCATCAGCGGGAACATGCTTCCTGCCTCCAGCGTGTCCAATCCCTTAATAATCTTATATGTTTCAATAAGATCCCCTCCCAACCTTCTAAATTCCAGTGTATACAAGCCCAGTTGCTCCAATCTTTCGACATTTGACAGTCCCGCCATCCCGGGAATTCACCTTGTGAACCTACGCTGCACTCCCTCAATAGCAAGAATGTCCTTCCTCAAATTTGGAGACCAAAACTGCACACAGTACTCCAGGTGTGGTCTCACCAGGGCCCTGTACAGCTGCAGAGGGACCTCTTTGCTCTTATATTCAATTCCCCTTGTTATGAAGGCCAGCATGCCATTAGCTTTCTTCACTGCCTGCTGTACTTGCATGCTTGCTTTCAGTGACTGATGTACAAGAACACCTAGATCTCGTTGTACTTCCCTTTTTCCTAACTTGACTCCATTTACATAATAATCTGCCTTCCTGTTCTTACCACCAAAGTGGATAACCTCACATTTATCCACATTAAACTGCATCTGCCATACATCTGCCCACTCACCCAGCCTGTCCAAGTCACCCTGCATTCTCATAACATCCTCTGCACATTTCACAATGCCACCCAGCTTTGTGTCATCGGCAAATTTGCTAATGTTATTTTTAATTCCCTCATCTAAATCATTAATGTATATTGTAAACAGCTGCGGTCCCAGCACTGAACCCTGCGGTACCCCACTGGTCACCGCCTGCCATTCTGAAAGGGACCCGTTAATCGTTACTCCTTGTTTTCTGTCAGCCAGCCAATCTTCAGTCCATGTCAGTACTCTGCCCCCAATACCATGTGCCCTAATTTTGCCCACTAATCTCCTATGTGGGACTTTATCAAAGGCTTTCTGAAAGTCCAGGTACACTACATCCACTAACTCTCCCTTGTCCATTTTCATAGTTACATCCTCAAAAAATTTCAGAAAATTAGTCAAGCACGATTTCCCCCTCGTAAATCCATGCTGACTCAGACCGATCCTGTTACTGCTATCCAGATGTGTCATAATTTCATCTTTTATAATTAACTCCAGCATCTTTCCCACCACCGACATCAGGCTAACCGGTCTATAATTCCCTGTTTTCTCTCTTCCTCCCTTCTTGAAGAGAGGGACAACATTAGCCACCCTCCAATCCACAGGAACTGATCCTGAATCTATAGAACATTGGAAAATGATTACCAATGTGTCCACGATTTCTTTTTTTTTTAATTATATTTTTATTTGGATAAGGAATTCACAAGTATCATGTACTTTTTTCACACGTATAACCTTTTCTATTTTTTTATATGTATAAAACTGTAATTATTTATACATTCTTAAGTACACATTGAGATGATATAAGAGGAAATTAGACACTTAAATAGATAACTATGTACAGTGGTAATTCTAATCTATTAGGCTAAGTAATGGCATTAGTTGTTAAGAAAAATAGTAATAATAGTTTCCATATATCTCTTCTGGACCATTTCTACTGGTCCAAAATGTTGTATGTAAGCCTATGTAACAACCATTGTAGGTGTTTATATCCTAACTTGTTCCTGCTTGCTCCTGCCCCCAGACATAATTATCCAATCCCTATGTACTTATTTACTTAATTTTATCATTTTTTATCCCTTTCCCAAATCTTTTCCTTTACTTGTATTAATTCTCTATTTTCCAAAAGAAAACGAAAAACAGTAAACATTCAGACTAGGGGTGCTTACGTTAGCAATATTACTGTGTTGATGAGAACAGCAGTATAAATCATTAGGAGAGTCATCTAAAGTCTGCTCGCATTGGGGTTATATATTCAATCCATTTATTCCAGATTTGATAAAATTTTTCTTTTTGAATTCTCAGGGAGTAAGTCAACTTTTCCATTTTAAATATTTCCAAGATAATTTCGTGCCAATCTTCTAATGTAGGTGGTATTGGATTTAGCCACTTTCTAGTGATTGATTTCTTACTTGCCGTTAAGAGGGCCTGCAGCAACTTTATATCTTCCTTCTGTTCAAGAAACAATACATGCCCCAAAAAGAGCATCTCAAAGTTCAGAGGTATCTGGGACCTAAGTACCTTAACTAATGTTCTATGAATACCTTCCCAATATATACTTAATTTAGGGCAATCCCAGAAAATATGAAAATGATTTGCCTCCTTGGAGCTGCACCTTCTCCAACACGTCACGTTTGTATCCTTATATTTTTCCTGATATGGGGTCTTGAAGTATCTTATAATATTTTTCCAACAATGTTCTCTCCAAGTGTGTCCACAATTTCTAAAGCCACCACCTTAAGTACCCTGGGATGCAGACCATCAGGTCCCGGGGACTTATCAGCCTTCAGACCCAACACCATTTCCTGCCTAAAATAAATTTCCTTCAGCTCATCCATTACCCTAGGTCCTTTGGCCAGTATTATATCTGGGAGATTGTTTGTGTCTTCCCTAGTGACGACAGATCCAAAGTACCTGTTCAACTCGTCTGCCATTTCCTCGTAATAAGTTCACCCGTTTCTGTCTTCAAGGGCCCAACTTTAGTCTTAACTATTTTTTCCCTTTTCACATACCTAAAGAAGCTTTTACTATCCTCCTTTATATTCTTGGCTAGTTTACCTTCGTACCTCATTTTTTCTCCGCGTATTGCCTTTTTTGCCTATTTCCTCCTTGTAATTTTGAAAGCAAGATTTTGGTCAGCAAGGATGACTACAATTGTAGTCATTGTACATCCAGTAAACTGTACCAAAGTAGCCTAATTTTGACTCCCCATCAAAAGATTGTGCACTTTGTGCTTCAGATAACATCACTCTTTCCACCAGTCATTTATTGTCAAAATGTAGGTATTACTGACAAGGTCAGTATTTGTCAATTGTCCTCAGTTTAATACAACATGCTGATTTGCATATCAATTAATATTTTAAAAAATGATCACACAACGTCTGAAACTGGGATTACATTTAGGTGAGACCCGATAGAGTCAGCAGTCTAGAAATTCAACAGAAACAACATTCACAGTAGCAAATAAAGTGCACGATTTTGATTGCAATTAATTTCTAGGCAACACACTGACTGTCTATTTCCCTCTATAGATGCTACCTGATCTGCTGAGTTCCTCCAGTATTTTGTGCGTCTTGCTCAAGACTTCCAGCATCTGCAGAAACTCTTTAATTTAGAGACAAATCAGTTGCTATTTTAAGGGGTTTTTTTGCATATATCCAAGAGCCATTTTCACGGACACTTTCTTACATTTTTCTTCACAAATTCTTAATTGGGATTTGAACTTCCATTTTCTTTAGACAAGTTCCGACCTCAGGATTGCTAACTTGGTTTAAAAAAAAATCGCTTGCCAGAGAATCTTTTGAGACACTCTAAGGTGTTTAAGTACAAGTTCTTCCTTTATTTACCTAGATAATGTTATTTAGAATATATAGTAAATACAGAAATAAGGCATGTTGTCTCACTAGTACTCCCTGGAGTTTATTCTTCATCAAACTATCAGCATTACTTGTCACTCCATTTAATGTTTTCTGTCTTGAATGCATCTAAACAATTTACACTGTGACACAGTAGGTTCTACAAAGAACTTCTAAGTTCCCTATTTGACTTCTTATTGACCATTTCAGCCTTCTCATACAAAATATTCTTATGTTGTGGCTGGAGTTTTCCCCTTTTAGCTCTAAACTATTCAAATAAAAGTGATTGTTTTGCAAAATCTGGAACTTAGAATGTTTAAATTATTTTCAATAAGCTTTGTTCATTTTTGTAAACAAGTTTTGCTTGTGATTTTGCTAGGGTGTTAAACCAGAAACCGTACATGTGCGCACAGTATTGCTCAGGAAAGATTTCAACATAATCTTTGTTTACACTGTGTTCTGCCAAGATATTCCCAGTTTAGTAAAAAAAAAAAGCTGACCTGACTTTTAACAGTTACTGCTTTGAGCGGCATGCATGGTACTTCTAAATTTGGTGCATTAGCAACTCTGGCCTGAATGTTCAGATCCTGCCTGCCTCCATTTCTTTTTCGATGTTGTTTATTCTATTGAATAATTTCACTTTAGAATTGAATATGTCAACCTCTTGAGAATGGAATTCAAAATAAATTTGCAAACCTATCCAAAGACTCAAAGGCAATTAAACATGAAATGATAGAAGCAACAAATAATCTGCTCAAGGAACTCAGCATGTTGAGCAGTATCTGTGAGAGGAAAGAGACTCCAATGTGGGGTTTTGACCCAAAACATTGACAATTTCTTTCCCATTACAGATGCTGCACATGCCATGAGTTTCTCTAGTCTAGCAGGTTGTTTATGCTCCAGGTTCCAGCATCCGAACTCCCTTGTGTCTTCATGAAATGACAGAAGCTGAATCACTGTATGATCATTTGGAAAACTTCCATTATAATTAAATATGAAAAGAAAAAAAATGTGCTTTCTACATAACATCTCCCTTTCTTCTAATCACACCACCAATGTCACAAAGTGCTTCATGTGTACCCTCCTTCCCTGCACTAACTCACCAACAAATGATCTCCATTAAACAGGGTTGGAAATTATATTCCTACAGCATCCTCACAAAGTTAACAGTATTCCAACATTGCCCATGCATCTTACAGTTCTGGCTATACAGATGGAAAGTAGATATGGATGTGGTCTCCCTTCTTCTCTTCTTCCTGTCTCTGTGGCTGCTGCTGACAGTGGCTGTCGAAATGTGAGCCTATAGTATATGTAATGGGGGACTTCAATATGCAAGGGGATTGGGAAAATCAGGTTAGTGTTGGATCGCAAGAGAGAGAATTTGTTGAATACCTACGAGATGGCTTTTTAGAGCTGCTTGTGTTTGAGCCTAGATGGGGAAAACTTAGATTGGGTGTTGTGTAATAACCCAGATCTTATTAGGGAGCTTAATGAACCCTTGGAAGCAGTGATCATAATATGACTGAATTTGTACCGCAATTTGAGAAGAAGAAGCATAAGACAGATGTATCAGTATTGCAATGGAGTTACAGAGGCATGAGAGAGGAGCTTGCCCAGGTTGAGTCTGGGGTAAAGAAGGCAAATGTAACGTTGGCATTCATTTCAAGGGGAATAGAATATAAAAACAAGGAGATAACATTAAGGCTTTATAAGACACTAGTCTGGCCGCACTTGGAGTATTGTCAACAGTTTTAAGCCCCATATCTCAGAAAGGATGTTGTTGCCATTGAAGAGAGTCCAGAGCAGGTTTACAAGGATGATCCCTGGAATGAAGGGGTTAACATATAAAGAGCGTTTGGCAGCTTTGGGCCTCTACTCATTGGAATTTAGAAGAATGTGGGGTTGGTTGGGGGGGGGGGGTGGATGCATCTCCTTGAAACCTCCCAAATGTTGAAAGAACTAGATAAGGCGGATGTGGAGAGGATGTTTCCTATGGTGAGAGTACCCAGAACTGGAGGGCACAGCCTCAAATTGAGGAGCGACCTTTTAGAACACAGGTAAGGAGAAATTATTTTAGCCAGAGAATAGTGAATCTGTGGAATGCTCTGCCACAGATTACAGTGGAGGTTAGGTCCATATTTAAGGCGGAAGTTGATAGTTTCCTGATCGGTCAGGGCATCGAAGAATATGGTGAGAAGGCAGGTGCTTGGGGTTGAGTGGGATCCGGGATCAGCCATGATGGAATGGTGGAACACACTCGATGGGCTGAATGGCCTAATTCTGCTCCTATGTCTTATGATCTTTTGTTGACTTGGTAGAATGCCACCAGCCATAATTAATCTGAAGAGCATCAGAGGAGTTTACCAAAAACACTTCCAGGTCTATTCAAACAACAGAATGTAGCAGACTAACTCCTTTATGCTTTCTGAGGCAAGGTTCCAAGATGAGTTGGCCATGTCATTAGCAGATAGCTGTTGTCACCAAGCAGACATTCCCAGGTCTAGTGTAGTAGTCTAACCATTGAGAGCACAGTGGATTAGTGAGAATCATATAGCAGTGACTGTATCCTAGGTATTTGACATTGTTGCAGAGTTTAATAAATCTGAAATCCTTTCTGGTTGGTGTGAATATCCAGTTCAAACTGGTACCCTCAGAGCAATTGAGGGCAATCTGTAGTGCACCAGCACATGAAGATACAGCAGTGTTTGTGAATCACAGGCTGGAGTGTACAGATATCTTGTCAAAATATTTTTCTCACTTTTTGGTTCTCATTCAGATGTTGTGTGTTGTTCTGTGTCTCCTCAGGATCCCCAGTTTATCTTCTGCCATTGAGTCTTCTTGCCTCCACTTTCCATATGTTCCAACATATTTAGAATGCTATGATCATGGCTTTGTTGTCACAAAGTCCAATATACAAATTCCCTCCTGCCATTTTCCTTCCCAATTTGTTCATTTTACATCACTTTTTATACTTTTATAGATGTGCCCCAATCTTTTTCAATCCGCTTCACGTTACCAGTACCCTCCTCTCATCTGACATCTTGCTCACACTTACCACTGCAGGTAACTCCTTTTCCAGCCGTTTTCCCTTACCCTGTGATTCTGTCGCTGCCTGCATAGCTTTAAAAAGTCTGACAAGTTTCACATTGGCTCCAGTAAACAACTTCTGTGGTTTTGTCTTTCTTCTACTTGCTCAGAACCTATGTCACTTTTACTGACTGTAAAGTACCTTACTTCGATGTTATGCATATTGAGAGTGCTACAAAAATATAAGTTTAATATGGTACATGATGCCTGCAATCAGATTATCCATGAGTTGATGGAGCAACTGGTCAAGGACAACTATAAATTATTGTTAAATTTTCCACAATTGTAATAATTAATGTTCATCAGTATTTTCAGTTTTATTAACATATGAATAAGTAAACATTGAAAAAAGTAGTCCAGTGAATTTTGGAAAATAACAATAATAAAACACAAGGAGCTCAATCTTGGGTTAGTGAATCATGATTGTGTTAAATGCCAGTAGACCAGGCCTCGAAATACTAGCCCAGTAAGTGACGATTCAATTAAATGGTTGCATTTAATTGAATGCATTGAATAGCATTTATAATAACCCTATTTAAATTAACTCAATAAAGTTTCCATCTTGATCCTTTTCTCATTTTACCTCTTCTCATTTAAGAATACTAACTACATTGACAAATGCAAGCTGCTCTTGGTTGTATTACCCACATCTGTTGTTGGACTATAAATGCTAAAAGCGCCTCTATTCTGTTTCTCTTCTCAATGTGCTCACACACACACACACACACACACACACACACATACACAAAGTTTATGAATTACCATGACCCAGGGTTGAACATTTCCTTCTCCAAAATTATGTTAATCCCTGCGATTGAAACACCCAAAATCCAATCCTTTAACAATTAACTTAATCATTAAATTATGTGTGAGCTTTCCACCCAATGTCCAGGTAAAATAATGATCTTTTTTTATATTAAAAGGAGTAATCCCCAGTTTCCTGGATAATATTTATCGCTTCTTCATTAACACAGATTATCTGGTCATTATCACATTGCAGTTTCTGGATGTAAACTGATTTCTGTCTTTCCTACATAACAACAGTCAACGATTTGCAAAGTACTTTTGAAAATGGAAGATGCCATATACTATAAACACAATCCTTTCTTTTTATGTACATACCGCTTCTCTATTGGATGGTGGCCGAAATATTTCTGCATCTGTTGTGTCCCAGGACTCTCCTTCTCCTGTTATTGAAAACAGATTTTCAGAAACAGGAAACAAACTGTTGTATATGGAAGAGTACTTGACAAACATTCTTGAGAAATGAAATAAGTTCTGCTTTACACTCATCATAATAATTTCAAGCCGAAACAATAAATTATGGAGTGTTTGCTGGGGTTATCCCTGTGTCTGAGATTATAGTCCACAGTTTTACCTAGTTTGGGTAGAAATGCAAATTGTACTGGCTTGAAAGATCTTGGATTCCAAAGTGGGATGAACTTTAGTCTCCAGTGCCACAGTCAGTATGGCAAAACTGCCCTGGAATTTTTGCAACCCACCTCTCCCATCTCTTCACGTACTCCAAACCCACACCTTCCAGCTATGTGTTGTGTGCATAATTTAATGGATTTTGAAATTAAGAAATATTTTTAAAATCATCAAAATTGGAATCAATTTTTTTAGATGTTAGATTTTTCTTAAAAAATAAAAAAAACGAATAGGGCATGAGGGCCTTAAATTTTTGAAATAATAATTTTATTATTAAACCACAGCAGTGTTTCCATCATAGTCATTGCAAAGTTGGTGAAGTCGCTATTCCTTTAAAGATGTGAAATGAATTAAGGCTAAACTCATGTCAGATTTGGTGGGCGGGTGCATGAACAATTCAAGCTGCTCAACATTTGCTACTAATATAAATTCTCGGTCAGAGAATTTACATCAACGTTAGGGGTTGCTCATCTGAGAATGTTGGAGGTAATGCATTTATCTTTGTACTGGCAAGTTAGAGGTTGTAATACAGAAAATCTGATACATTTCATACCTGAAGTAAAATTAGGTAAAGGTTTTCTTAATTATTAAGATCTATTCTAAAAATATACACAAAGATGTTGTAATTACCTCTGCAAACTTGACAACAAGAGTCAGAGACGGATATTGGAAATGGACAAGTCAGCTTTGGACATGTCCTCAAGCCACAGTATACATTTCCTTCCTTCAGAGAGAAAAAAATAAAAATTTCTAGGTCACATGAACATTCTTGTATTGCTTTGAGAAATTCACAAATCCTCTAGAACACTATCTGTCATTGTCACAAGAAAAAAAGTCAGACTTCAGCGTGTCAGATTTTTATATTTAAATGTGAACAGTTTTATGTTGGATTCATAAAGGTTCAGTATTTTAACTTCCACAAAGAATCAGATAACATGCACACATGATCCCTATAACACAGAGAAATAAAACAGTGGGCTTAACTGTACATGTTCAAAATTGCCAAATGTGATCCTCTAATGCCAATAAAACCAACATAAACACAGTTTTACTTATTCCCTTAGTGAGCAGTCATGTACAACGATAAGCCAAGGCATTACACCACACAGTGGCAGGAATGCATATCTCCTAGTCATCAAATTCCTTAGAAAGAGTGGAACTTCTAGTCCATATAAAAAGGGCAAAATTTATATGCACATTCTGTTTGAATTCAAATGAGTAAACGGTAATTTATCACAGATACCTTTTAGATACAAAATAAGACTACTGTACTAGATAAGCTCCAACAAAAGAGAATGTCGTTGACTTCAGGAGGACACAGAGCGACCACTCTCCGCTGAACATCGACGACTCTTCCATAGAGATCGTCAAGAGCACCAAATTTCTTGGTGTTCACCTGGTGGAGAATCTCACCTGGTCTCTCAACACCAGCTCCATAGCAAAGAAAGCCCAGCAGCATCTCTACTTTCTGCGAAGGTTGAGAAAAGTCCATCTCCCGTCCCCCATCCTCACCACATTCTACAGAGGTTGTACTGAGAGCATCCTGAGCAGCTGCATCACGGCCTGGCTCGGAAATTGTACCATCTCGGATCACAAGACCCTGCAGTAGATAGTGAGGTCAGCTGACAAGATCATCAGGGTCTCTCTTCCCGCCATCACAGACATTTACACCACACGCTGCATCCGCAAAGCAAACAGCATTATGAAGGACCCCATGCACCCTTCATACAAACTGTTCTCCTTCCTGCCATCTGGAAAAAGGCACCGAAGCTTTCAGGCTCTCACGACCGGACTGTGTAACAGTTTCTTTCCCCAAGCCATCAGACTCCTCAATACCCAGAGCCTGGCTTGACACCAACCTATTATACCCTCTACTGTGCCTATTGTCTTGTTTATTATTTATTGTAGTGCCTGCACTGTTTTGTGCACTTTATGCAGTCCTGGATAGGTCTGTAGTCTAGTCTAGTTTTTGTGTTTTTTCTTACGTAGCTCAGTGTAGTTTTTGTATTTTTCATGTAGCACCATGGTCCTGGAAAACGTTGTCTTATTTTTACTATGTTCTGTACCAGCAGTTATGGTTGAAATGACAATAAAAAGTGACTTGACTTGATCTTTAATTAGAGTTTAGCTGCCATTGGAAGGGCATGCTAAACAAGAATAATTTTTTCGTGTGGTGAGGGAGTATTGCATGGTAACCCCTTACATTTAAGCACTCGCCCCAGTACTGCTTACAGGAATGCATCAATAGTCTGTTAAGAATGTCAGCCTCACTGAAGCAGTGATAGATAATGTAGAGAGTAGTATTAAAAATTCTCTTAATGAGAATGTTATAAAATAAAATAGAAATATGACAATTTCAAATGTAATGTTCTATCATTGAATGATATTTATTGAAACATTGAATGTCCTCATTTCATAACTATGTATTTTAAATTACGTTGTTAAATGAGTTGATCATTGACCTTACAAAGGTGGGTGGTGCAGACACTCCCATTTACATCAATGGTGCTGAGGTGGAGAAGATTGAGGGCTGCAAGTTCCTTGGAATGATTATCATCATTAGCGTGTCTTGGTCCAACCAGATTGATGTCACCTCCTAAAAAGCTCACCAGCACCCCTACTTCCTCCGGAGAAATTTGGCATGTCCCCTTTGACCCTTACCAATTGTTATCAATGTGCCAGAGAAAGCATCCTATCTGGGTGCAAAATGACTTGGTACGGCAACCTCTCTGCCCGTGACTGCAAGAAACTGCGGAGAGTTATGAACACAGCTCAGCACATCACGGAAAGCTGCCTCCCCTCCATGAACCCTGTCTATGCTTCTTGCTGCATCAGTAAAGCAGGCAGCATAATTAAAGATAATTAAAGATTCTCACAGCTCCCCTGTCCCATCAGACAGAACAACTAAAGCCTAAAGGTACATGCCACTGGAGTCAAGGACAGCTTCTATCTCATTGTTATAAGACAATGAGATTGTCCAGGACAATAAGATGGACCTTGACCTTAGAAACTACCTCAATATGACCTTGCACCTTAATAGACATGCCATTTGGGGAGGATTCTGATTTAGAGGCAATCAATCATAATTCCACACATGTAGATTCTAATCCTCCACTTTCCACATTGCTGCCAGGTAGCAGGATTAAATCAATGCTATAAAATCATTAAATAAAACCAAGTAATGCAACAACTCAAGTAAAAGATTCTACCCAAAGTTAACTCTGCAATAGATTTCAAATCTTTCCTTTATGCTGAGAAAAATTCACAGTCATTTACTGCTTGAGAAGGTAGAAAGCCAGTCATATAATCCACTGAATACTTTCAGCCAAATGAAACTCCAGCAAATAGATTTCTCAATAGTTGTATATCTTGAGCGCCATCAATACTCTGTTTGTCTTAAGCTTTCATATAAAGCGCAAAAACAAAATTTCAGCAATTTATTGTAATTATGGATTGTGAAATGGGCCCAGCAGAGATTGCACTTTCTGAGGAAGCTTAAACAAGCATCACTCCCCACTAACATCTTAACTACATTCTACAGAGGCGTGGTTGAGAGTGTGCTGATCTTTAGCATCACAACCTGGTACTCCAGCTGCAGTGCTATCGACAAAAAAGCCTTGCAGAGGGTGGTTAGGGGAGCAGAGAAGGTTATTGGGGTCTCCCTACCTTCTGTCCAAGAGCTCTTTCAGAGTCAATGCCTCCAGAAGACACGGTACATCATTAAAGACCCCTCACACCCTCTCCATGAACTGTTTGTTCTTCTGCCATCAGGCAAACATTACAGGAGCATCAAAACTAAAACCACAAGGCTACTAAACAGCTTCCTCCCACAGGCAGTCAGAATGCTAAATAGCTGCTCTACCTGACTCTGCTTTGGACACTTTTAACTTCCACTGGACACTTACACTTATAACTGATTTTAACTGACATGTGGCTGTTGTGTTTTACTATTTATTGTTGTGTTTATTATTTAGTGTTGCGTTTTGTTATGTTATGATTGCACTGCTCCTGGGAAACGCTGTCTCATTCTGTCCTGCAGAGCTGATGTACGGTTAGAATGATAATAAAGTTTTTTGAATCTTTGAATCTACAATGCCAATGGTTGATGGGTCAACTTTGTAATATTTTACTATGTAACTTAATATATACAAGTTGCTTATTTAGATGCTACTATGTAAGTTTTTTTTTCTGTTCCCTTCTTATTAAATACTCATCACATTGGCATGGCTATTCATCCAGGATGGCCGGGTGGACATATGTCTCTACCAAGGGAAGCGTAAGGTGCACCTTCCCTCTGCTAGCCCTTGGGCAAAGTGTAGCACCTGCTTAGCCCCCTTCCTGCACACCCCCCCCACTCCTATCAGGGTCATGTGAAGCCATGGGAGCAGATGATGGATGGTCGTATGAGCAGCTGGTGCATATCATGCGTCCAGGTTACGTGACGACTGACGCTAGGCAGACAACCTCTGAAAGGAAATTGATAACGGCTGGGTATACCCAACTGTAAAGGCACTGCCCAGAAAAAGGCAATGGCAAATCACTTCGTTGTAGAAAAATTTGCCAAGAACAATCATAGTCAAGATTATGATCGCCCACATCATGTGACAGCACATAACGAATGAATGAATACATCCAGAAATGAGAAACAAGTATCATTCAATAGAAGTACTAGAATTTTAACATAAAAGGAAGACTGGGACAATCATCACCAGTGGTCATTTGCTGGTATGTAGCCCTTTCATGATTATTCACCTTCTCTTCCGTATCTGAAACTGTTACAGACACACACTCAGCAGCCACTTTATTAGGTACACCTGTGGTTGGCATCCGTCTGTCTCGAAGGACGATGGGTGATGATCATCATCATCACAAGCCTGGGCCGAAGGTATGGAGATCCTGAGATGCCCAGTCATCAAGGTTCCCCTCTCGGCCTCACCAGTGTAGTCCAAAGGAAAGCTTATGAAGCAATACATTTGGTACCAGCTCGGATGCAGGAGCTGCTGGAAGGATGTTCAATGATGTCCAACTGCCTTAGGGGCTCCACTTCAGATCTGCTGTCTGTGTTTACTCTCATACCCTTCATCTCTCCCAAGGCTGCCTACAAGCATTGGGGATATTTACTCATAGCTGGGGATCTGGTTCTCGAGCACCAAGGCGTGTCCACACACTGGTGGGCACTGCGTGTTATGTGTGCAGGGGCTAGACCTCCTTCCCATCCTCTGTAGTTCAGTCTGAGTCCGAAAGGAATTCAGTTTCCACGTGTCGCCAGTGAGGAGGTACCGCACGAGGCTTGCTGTTGGAGAGGCTATTTACTGGCAGGGAGAGACTTGCACATTCAGCTCTCCTTTTTGCAAGACTGCTAGCCAGCGGTGGAGGCTGAAAGAGAGAGTGACAAGCAATATCCACTACATTACCGCACTAGATGCATCACAACAACCTGTACACCAGCTTGTTATTGCATATATCTAATCAGCCAATCATGTGTCAGCAACTCAATGCATAAAAGCATGTAGACATGGTCAAGAGGTTCAGTTGTTCTGACTAAACATCAGAATGGGGCAGAAAGGTGACCATGGAATGATAACTGATGTAGTTATAAAGAAGGCAAGACAGTGGCTAAACTTCATTGGGAGCGTGAAGAGATTTGGCATGTCAACAAATACACTCAAAAACTTCTACAGTTGTACCATGGACAGCATTCTGACAGGCTGCATCACTGTCTGGTGTGGAGGGGCTACTGCACAGGACCAAAAGAAGCTGCAGAGGGTTGTAAATCTAGTCAGCTCCATCGTGGGTACTAGCCTACAAAGTACCCAGGACATCTTCAGGGAGTGGTGTCTCAGAAAGGCAGCATCCATTATTAAAGACCTCCAGCACCCAGGGCATGCCCTTTTCTCACTGTTACTATCAGGTAGGAGGTACAGAAGCCTGAAGGCACAGACTCAGTGATTCAGGAACAGCTTCTTCCCCTCTGCCATCCAATTCCTAAATGGACATTGAATCTTTGGACACTACCTCACTTTTTTTTTAGTATACAGTATTGCTGTTTTTGCACATTTTTAAAAATCAATTCAATATACATAATTGATTTACTTGTATATTTATCACTATTTTTAAATTGTATTTATTTTTTTTCTCTGCTAGGTTATGTATTGCATTGAACTGCTGCTGCTAAGTTAACAAATTTCACATCACGTGCCAATGATAGTAAACCTGATTCTGATGGGGTGGTTTGAGTATCTCAGGAATGCTGACCTTCCTGGATTCTCACACATAACAGTCTCTAGAGTTTACAGAGAATGGTGCAAAGAAAACTAAACCGACCAGTGAGCAGAAATTCTGTGGGCAAGAACACCTGGTCAATGAGAGAAGTTCGAGGGGAACAGCCATGACAGGAGGGTGACAGTAGCTGAAACAAGCATGCGTTACAACAGTGGTATGCAGAAGAGCATTTCTGAATGCACAAGATGCCAAACCTTGAAGTGGTTCTACTACAGCAGCAGAAGACCACGAACATACATCACTTAGTCTCCACTTTATTATGCACAATAGGTACCTAACAAAGTGGCCACCAAGTGAAAGTTAAGTTTATTCACACCATCTTATCTATCCATTCTAAAATGAAAATATGATCTTACTGATGACTTATGAGATGGATGTATTTATCCCTGCAGACACAGAGGACCTTGGATTAGATTATGGTCTGTTAAATTAGTTGATCTTAGGACAGTTCAGGTACTACAATTGTCTCTAGCAAGCACGGGATCAGGGAATCAAAATCAATTGAATCTCATTTCCGTTACCTTGAACATTATTAAGAGAGTGACCTGCTTCTGAAATTGTTCAATGGTGTTGGCTAAGGAGGTTGTCGAGGTGGCAAAGAAACCTGAGCTGAACTATTAATTTTTGTTTTGTCCCTAAAATGTGAAATTGGTGATGGTTATTTTGTGTGCTCTGACCTCTTCCCACCTCCTAAGTAAGGCTCTGGGGAGATTAAATAGCCAAATGAGTGATACTGAGAGGTAGTTTTTCCACAGGGATTTTCTGCTATGATTACACTCACTGCTGCTGTTGGAAGGAGAAAGTTCATAGTTTTGACGTTCAAGTTGAAACAATCCACTTGTATATCAGAGCCTCAATTTAGATGGTATTTTCAATGCAGGTTGCGCATAACATTATAAAAACTGAAATGTGACTCACTGTAGTTTCTCAGTTCAAAACTTATAAGTAGACTTTGCAAACTAGCAAGTTTGACTTCTTTTTGAATGAATCCACAGGTCATTTTTTCTATTTAATAATCGATTTAATAAGAGACCTATTATCTATTGAAGATGTCTTATTAAGCAGATCTATTTAATAATGAGTTATTATCAAATTAATTACGTTAGTTAATAGATAATAATAGCAAACTTAGCTGCCTAAGTCAGTAGCTTAAGCAATTTTCCACTCCTGGAACTGACATGACTTTGATTCTTTATTAGTCAAGGAGCCATTGAACTTGAGAAGCAAAAGTGAAACCCCATTGGCCAGGCAAATATTGACAAGCCATTTCAAGATCCCACAAAGTGAATCACTCACCAACATACTGGAGTAGCAAGTAATTTTATTACCTATGGCTAGAAGAAACAAGGTATGAGCTCTTAAAAGTATGGGAATTACCCAAGTTTAAAAAACCAATCACTAAGTACAAGGTTTGTGCATAAACAATTGTCTTTGAACTCCATCAGAGAACTGCTTGTACCAATGGTACCATATCCCAGAGCAAGCCAGTGGCATCAAAAGAAGGTGGCAGACGATTGGTAACCAGAAAGGACCTGTCTCTAATGGCTGGAGAATGTTTCTTAATCTACCTTCCATAGGCCCCATGCATAGGTGTAATTTCAAATGCCTACTGATGGGAACAAATGTTAACTTCTATTTGAATGCCTGCAGAAAGTTGGTATTACTTCATTTTCGCGCTGTTTATTGAACAATGTTATTCCCTCTGAGGATACACTGGTCCCCAAATCAGGATGGACTGTCATCAAGTTTGTTTACACGCACAGGAACCCTCTGCTCTTTCAGTGAAACCTTTAAACACTTTTGCCTAAAGACCGACTTCCATTTTGTGTTTTTAAATAGTTGATTTGACCCGGGCTTAAGAGAGGTGCAGCTTGCTGTAGAGGATATTCTCAGTGGTGTATAACAACATGCACCCAGCCAACAAGAACATGTTCCAATCTGTGTGTTTTTTAAGCATAAGCTTTAGGTTTTTTTTAAGCCACATCTCTTTTTATTGTCTGGGGAGTGTTACAACACAGCCAAATTATGAATTTCGATCAATACAACAAAAATGTTAAACGTTACAAACTAGAGAAAATCTGCAGATGCTGGAAATCCAAGCAAAACACACAAACTGCTGGAGGAACTCAGCAGGCCAGGCAGTATCTATAGAAAAGAGCACAGTCGACGTTTCGGGCCGAAACCCTCCAGCAGGACTGGAGAGAACGATGAGAGGTTAAGATCGAGAAGGTCACTTTATTCCTGCTGTTCGATTTATTTCTCTACACAGCTTCCAGTGATTGTTTTTAATCACTTGTCCATATACGAACATTTAACATACGCCTTCATTATCCTCTGTGCAAAAAATAATTATGGGGGAACGGGAGAATAAAAATGGAGAAAGTGCTGGATTGCGTCCTCCATAATAGCCTGGCTGACGTGAAATGTTTCTATTAATTTGGCGCCATCCATTTGGCATCTCGACGCAACAGCGAGTGAAAAAACAATCTGACAAATAAATTTCCACAAGCAGACGTGTATTTCTGGCACCGTGTCTTGAGAAGAGCGCTGGGACCTACGAGCCGACCTACAAGGAACAGTTCAGCCTGCGAGTGTGATCTGCCCATTCAGCACTTCGTATGAGGTCCTTTATATGATTTTATTTCATCACCCCCCACGCCCAACATCATAGAGCCCCCACATCCCGATGGTTCAAGCTACACTGACCTAACGAACAGAACCAGCATTGTCTGAAGTTAAGCTGCACTAGAGGGTCACGGTGTCCTGTCGTCTAAAAGAAATTACAGCCATTTTTGTGATGATCGATGGGGGGACCGTCACTTACCGAGCAACTACATTGTGCACACTGGTTAGGATGCCGCGACAAAAACAGCCCCTCGGCCACGAACATCTCCCCATGCTGATAGGTGGTGCCGTTATATTCACAGGATTTGCCGGTGATTTTAGCGGCCGCCGGGTTATGATGCTCATCTGCGTTGGGGAGAGGGGAGAAATTCCGTTAAGAAACACGCGTATAAAGCGAATGGAGTAAATACTCAGGGATGAAGGCTGGGTTGGTGACGTTCAACATGTCGCTGACTTTACAGAAAGTGCACCTGTGCAGTGCACTGGATGTGCATATTAGAAATGCGAGGTTTGCACAGCACACCGCGATCTTAGAACCTTGCGGTTCAATTCAAAGTTCAAATTAAATTTTATTATCGAAGTACGTACATGTCACCACATACAACTCTGAGATTTTTTTTTCCGCTGTGGGCGTACTCAGCAAGTCAATGGAATACCAACTATAACAGATCAACCAGAGTGCAGAAGACAACAAACTGTGCAAATCCAAATATAAATAAATAGCAATAAATAACGAGAACATGATATAACAAGATAATGAGTACTTAAAGTGGTTGTGACGGCACCTCAGTGGATGGGCAAATGCGTGCAGTTATCCCCTTCTATTCAAGAGCCTGATGTTTGTGGGGTAGTAACTGTTCTTGGGCCTGGTGGTGCGGGTCCTGGTGGCTTCAATCACAATGTGGTCACTGTTGTAATATTAGACCTACTTTAATTTTGTGTGTGGTTGCTGAGTGGTTACTTATGCTGCAGTTCGAGATCCCCCTCACATTGTGTAACTTTACTCAGAGCTAATCACACCGCGTCTTAGATAGTGTTTCCCGTATCTGTTTTGGCCGACTGTTACCCTGACAAGCTTAACTGAAACTTGGAGATATGTATAAAGAAATGCCGCACGCAAAAGTCTCTCACGGTGGTGTCTGAAAAGACGATGCTGTCTAAGTTGCATGCCATCTTGGTCAATGTCTCCCATCCACTACATAATGTACTGGGTGGGCACAGGAGTACATTCAGCCAGAGACTCATCCCACCGAGATGCAGCACTGAGCATCACGGGAAGTCATTCCTGCCTGTGGCCATCAAACTTTACAACTCCTCCCTTGGAGGGTCAGACACCAATAGGCTGGTCCTGGATTTATTTCATAATTTCCTGGCATAATTTACATATTAACTATTTATGGTTCTATTACTATTTATTATTTATGGACCAACTGTAACGAAAACCAATTTCCCCCGGGATTAATAAAGTATGACTATGACTCTGGAGGTACTGGGTGTGCTGGGAGGCGCTGCTATAAAGAGGACTTGCAACACTTAGACTGTACGCATCGTATGTTGTGTTCTGCTGTCGCGAATGCCTGGTACACAGGAGGTCGGGATCAATGTAGGTGCGAATACATTGTCTCGGGTCACTGTACCTTTATAATTTTTAAGCTTCAGTAGAGATGTTTTATTATTATATAATAACAAAAGTTACGATCCTTCAGGGACTGAGCGTCAATGTGTTTCCAATCAGGCGAGTCCAGCGACTCCAACACGATTGACGTGTGACGTGCAGTCAGCTAGAGACCGGTGCCAGACATCCATACAGCCGTGCAAGGTATCGCCTTCAACAGCAACCGAACTGGGAGATCAAGAATACACATCCATTCTACACCCCCAATAAAAAAAGCGCCCGCTATAACTCAATTCGCTTTGTGGCAGGTTTACTAGCTTTGCAGAATAATTTAAAAGGAGATTGAATAAATACCGCATAAGGCTGAGTTCAAATCTTACATTGTAGAGCCATACCGCATGGAAACGGGCTCCTTGGCCTAGTTCATCCATGTCAGTGCCCTTTGCCTGTTTATGGCCTATATCCCAACATTTTCCAAATGTCTTTTAAACATTGTATACCCACCTCTACCACTTCTTCTGGTAGTAGCTACCATCTTCTGTGTTAAATATTTGTCCCTCAAGTTCCTTTTAAATCTTACCCTCTAACCCATGCTCTCAAATTTTAGATTCCCTCTACCATGGGGTAAAAGACTGACCATTCATCTTATCTATGCCCCTCATGATGTTATAAGCCTCTATAAAGTCAATTTGCAGCCTCCTATACTCCAGGGAAAGCAGTCCCAGCCTATCCGATCTCTCCTCACAACTCTAAAATTGTCCTGTCCCTGCAACCTCCTTTCATTTTTATTTATTAACCATTCGCTGAAAGGTCTGGAATCAAATGAATTCAAGCAGGCCTGAAGAAGGGTCTCAGCCTGAAATGTCGACACTTTATTCCCTTCCATAGATGCTGCCTTACCTGCTGAGTTCCTCCAGCATTTTGTGGGGTGCTTAAGATTCAAGTTTGTTTATTGTCATTCTTCAGTACGTGAGTGTAAAGGAGAATGAAATAATTACCCTGGATTCAATGCAGTATTAAAAAACACAATGAAAAGACAATAAAAATATAAATATACACCCAATCCTTTAAAACAGAATGTATAAGCACATGTTATGTACATAGACTGATTCTATGTGTTTATGTATCTATGTATTTCAAGTAATACAGTACAGATGGAATCCTGACGAAGGGTCTCGGCCTGAAACATCGACTGTACCTCTTCCTAGAGATGCTGCCTGGCCTGCTGCGTTCACCAGCAACTTTGATGTGTGTTGACAGAAGGAATCTATTTGACCCAGTCTCACCTCTCTTGCTCTTTGCAAACCTAGTCCACAACTCAGCAAGCACTACACTGTCATCATTGTCCTGTAATGTCTTTCGCTTTCAATTGTTGAAAGAACTGTCTTTCGAGTGTTACTGTTTAATGTTTGGATACAATAGGGTCTTTTAAGAGCCTCTTAGATAGGTACATGGAGCTTAGAAAAATGGAGGGCTATGCACTAGGGATCTAGACAGTCTCTAGAGTAGGTTACATGGTCTGCACAACATTGTGGGCTGAAGGGCCTGTAATGTGCTGTAAATTTCTATGTTCTATGTACTGTTGAATCTGCATTTTAAACTTTCTTCCAGAATGTGCTTCCATTGACAAGAAGTTTGGAATGAGAACTCAACACCCAGCTGACTCTATGCCAAGTACTTAGCATGTGCAATCTTAAAGCAATCTTTTTGTTCCTCAATTATTATTGTTTTTGAGGTACTTTAAGACCTATGTTACGTTGACCAGCCTTGAACTTGCTACCATTTTGCCTTTTTTTTGAAAAAGGCTAAAATTTATAACCCTGCTGTCTTCAAAGGATTGGAAGATTGTGATTGGTTCTCTACTACTTTCATCCTTACTCCAGCAGTAAAATGGGATATCTTTCCATTGCATTGGATGAAATTTCCATTTTGAGTGCTTAAGTTCCCCATTCTGGTTCTCCACCTACCCCTTCTCCTCACCTGCCTATCACATCCCTCTAGTGCCCCTCCTCCTTCCCTTTCTCTCATGGTCCACTTTCCTCTCCTCTCTCAGATCCTTTCTTCTTCAGGCCTTTACATCGTGCGCCTGTCACCTCACAGCCTCTCACTTTATCCCTCCTCCCGAAACTATCCACCTCCCCCCTCACCTGGTTTCACATGCCATCTTCCAACTTGTACTCCCCCACCCCGTTGCCCCGCCTTCTTATTCTGGTTTCGTCCCCCTTCCTTTCCAGTCCTGATGAAATGTCTTGGCCTAACCTGCTAAGTTCTCCCAGCATTTTGTGTTTGCTACTCTGATAGTATCGTATGGTTTTTATCCTATCCACTATTGTTACAGTGACAGCATTGTCTTCTGTTGTGAATGCTGCAGGAACATTTCATGTCATTCTCTAACTGGTGCATCCTTTCTTATATTGCAAACATCTTTTGACACCCTTTGATGTTAATTGATGACTTATTTTCCTACCACTATGCTTCCCTGCCATCTCAATGTTACTTATTTTCAGATCCCCTTTGCTCTATTCTTTCATGTAGTTTTTCCACTATATGGTTCACTTTAAGGCTCCCTAATTTCTGTTTTATTTTCATCTTTGTATCATTACTCACACATGTAGATCATTCCTGTGGGAAAAAGTTTACTGTCAGTTTCCTGTCTGATTCCACTCATTGTTCAATACCATTTTGATACCAGTATTTGATTCTAATCCAATGGAGATCGATTTTTGCTGCTTACCCACAGAAATCGATTTAAATAAATCTGATGATATTGAGCTTCCTGCTGGAAACTGCTTCACTTACTTCATTCTTCTCTAAAATTAGATTCCATTTGCTTCATTTTTGGGCTTCAATTCAATGAAGGAGGTTTGCATGAACTTGGTTCAGCAATAATAATTCCCTTCCCATCCTGTGACTTGGTTATTTATGCTATGCAGTTTTGCAATAGGATAATATTTCAATCTGCATGTAACTGTACTATACCAGTAGATTTTCTCTTTTATCTCTTTGTACCTATTTAAGTGCTAGCCCATGGTACATATACACTGTATTGCCTCTCCAACTGTTTATTTATCTGAAAGGCATGTTATTTGACCTTTGAAGCAGAGCACCCTTTCACATTGTTACAATAGATTGTTTGATGAAAATTTCCAAAAGCTTTTTCTGTTTTCCTTCAACAACGCCTCTACCATGATTTTCCCCTACGCTGTTGCCCCACAAGGCTGTGCAAAGCTGTGTCGACAGCCCCCTTGCTCTACTCCTTGTACACTCATGTGTGGCTAGATTCTGTTCCATCTCCGTCCGCAAGCTTGCAGATGGTGTCACCCTAGTGGGCCGTATCCGAGTCAGAGTACAGGAAGGAGACAGGAAGCCTGGTGACATGGTGCCACGAGATCAAGCTTTCCCTCCCTGTCATTTTAAAAAAAAAAGCTAGTTGTTGACTTCATGCTGCACATGTATCTGTTTACAACAATGAAAGAAAGGGTTGAGAGCTTCAAGTTACCAGATGTGGACATCACCAGCAGCCTGTCTTGGTTCAACCACATTGATGCCACAGCCAGGAAAGCTCAGCAGCACAGCTACTTGCTCATGAGACAAGAGAAATTGGATATGTCCCTTTCCCTCAGCAATTTTTATCGACGCACCATAGAAACCATCCTATCCAGATGCATCACAACTTGGTATAGCAACTGCTCTGCCTGTGAATGCAAGAAACCGCAGAGAGTCGTGGCCACAGGTCAGCACAACACAGAAACTGGACCCACCCCCCCATGAAACTTTGGCTACACTTCTTTCTGCCTCAGTAAAGCAGTCAGCATAATCAAAAACATCACACACTGCAGACATTCTCTCTTCTCCCCTCTCCCACAGGGCAGAAGAAACAAAACCCTGAACACATCAGGCTCAAAGACAGCTTCTACCCCACTGTTATGACTAATCAACTATTCCCTAGTACAATAAAATGGACTCTTGACCGCACTATTTACCTCGTTATCACGTTGCACCTTATATCTAGCTGCACCGCACTTTCTCTGTAACTGTTACACTTCAGTTTACACTCTGTTAGTGTTTTACCTTGTGCTATCTCAATGTGCTGCTGTAATGAATTCATCTGTATGCAAGACCCAGGTTTGTCACTGAGCATCCGTGATGGTGGTTGGCATCCGTCAGTATCAATGGACAACGGGTGATAATGATCATCGTCTCACGTCTGGGCGGTATGGAGATCCTGAGATGCCCTGTCATCAAGATGCCCCTCTAGTCCAAAGGAAAGCTATGAGCAATACGCTCGGCATTAACTTGGCTGCAGGAGCTGCCAAAAGGATGTTCAATGACGTCTAGTCACCTTAGGGACTCCACTCCAGACTTCTTGTCTGGGTTTACTCCCG
Source organism: Mobula birostris (assembly GCF_030028105.1). Lineage (NCBI taxonomy): Eukaryota > Metazoa > Chordata > Chondrichthyes > Myliobatiformes > Myliobatidae > Mobula > Mobula birostris. The sequence continues at coordinate 120,896,536 of NC_092379.1, read as the reverse complement.
TAGCCTTCGTCTCTCCAGAGGCTGCCCACAAGACAGTGGGGCTATTTACCCACACCTGGGGGTCTGATTCACAAGCACCAGGACACGTCCACACACCGGTGGGCCTGCGTGCAGGGGCCAGACCTTCTCCCCCGCCCTTTGTAGTTCAGCCTGAGTCCGAAATGAGCTCGGTTTCCATGTGTCGCCAGCGAGGAGGCACCTCAAGGTTTGCGATGTACTGGCATACACATTCAGCTCTCCTTTTTGCAAAACCTCTAGCCAGCTGCAGAAGCTGAAAGTGAGAGCGGCAAGCACTACCCTCTACACTACCACCCTAGCCGCAGCCCAGCAACCATCTTGAACATGAGTTCAGGGGACAATAATCAAGCAATCTAATTTTCTCTAACTTGCTTCAATACCTTGAAGCTGAGAACGATAAATAATGCAGGAACATCCCATGTTATTCTCTAGCTGGTACATCCTTTCCTTGACTATTCACTCATGTTACAAACATTTTTGACTCCCTTTTATGTTACCTCGTGACATATTTCTGGGCTCCTTGCTGTGAGTTATGTTCCGATACCCTCTGCTCTCTGCCTTTCTAGTTTTTTTCATTATATAATATAATGAATCAAGTTCCTTCTTCCTGCACCCACCTCCCTACCTGTGTTTTAAGATAGTCAGTTCCATGGAACTTCATAGGGGTTTGTAGTAGCAGTTCATATACCGTGTATACTATCATTATTCTAGTTAAACACATACTCAGCAAAGCCACTAAAGCTTCCTTGCACTTTCCCTCATTTTAGTCCCTTTCTACAATTTTCTTTAGTGCTAGTAATCTTCCTTATATTTGTGCATCTCATCCTCTGACCTACCCCACTCCCACTCATTAATTTAAATCCTCTAAAATAGTCAAGCAAGATGTAAAAACCTTGATCTTAGCTCTGCTCTGTTAAAAAGTACCTATTTTATATTTTTAGTACATTCTCCCATTAGAAATAACAGCTCTGTAAATCTTGTTCCACTGTGCGGGGGCTACTAGAAGCCTGCCACGGACCTGTAACCAGTAAGAACTTCTCCATTGCCATTCTCTTGAGGCAATTTTTGCTTCCCAAACCCTTGGTCTCTCCACCTTCAGACAGGCAGTCTTCCCCTCTACTTCTTCTTCATAGAGCCATTCTCTTTCACTTAATCCTTTTGCCAATCCAGAGAAACTTCTTACCCTTCCAGTCATCCTCAAACAAATTGACACCTCACATTCCAACTAAGAGGCACACCATCCTTTCACCTCTGTAGTTCCTTATACATAATCAGTCCTTCGTGAAAATTCTCCCGACCCCAGATGTTTGTGAATAAAATGCTTATCTCAATTATTCTGAATTAGTTTATGAAAATCTGAATTGACCCTCACAAACTATTGCAGAGAACATACTAGGTTGCTTTGTCAATAAGATAAACATAATGGCGAATGGCAGTAATTTTCTAGTTAAGATCTTCAGGTAGTGGATTTTCACATATGCCTATCTAAACCATAGCTCACATCAGTAAGACCCATTGCAGATGAGGTAACTAGTTTGCCAAATACCCATGCTCCATCTGTAATGGACATCTAATGCTTCCCACCTTAGTTCCTCTTCCCATTCCTACAACAATATCTCTGTCCTCGGCTTCTTCCACTTCCAGACTGAAGGCAAATGCAAACTAAAGGAATAGCAAGCACAGCAAGCTCTGCATCCTTTGTGGTTGCTTCACCCTATCACCTCCCAGTGTCTGCCACAATTTTTACTCTTCCCGCCTCCAATCATTTCTCCTCACCTGAATACACGTGTCACCAGCCAGCTCTTGCCCCACCCCTTCCCCTCACCTCTAGATTGGCTAGATACCCTATATCTTTTTGGCCAGATGAGTTGTCTCAACATGAAAGCTCAACTGTCCATTTCCCTCCACAGATGCTGCCTGACCTGCTGAGTTCTTCCAACAGTTTGTTCTTTTAGCTGCAGGTTCCAGCATCTCTTATATGTGTTCTCTTCTATCTCCATAACCATGTTTACCGATAATCTCATTCATTATGTGCTGTGTCTTATGATGTGGGCTATTATGGTCTTTCCATGACCATGGTGGTTCTTGGCAAATTTTTCTACAGAAGTGGTTTGCCATTGCCTTCTTCTGGGCAGTGTCTTTACAAGATGGGTGACCCCAGCCATTATCACTGCTCTTCAGAGTTTGTCTGCCTGGCATCAGTGTTCACATAGCCAGGGCTTATGATATGCACCAGCCGTTCATACGGCCATTCACCACCAGCTACCATGGCTGACCCTGATCGGGAGGCTAAGCAGGAGCTACACTTTGCCCTCGGGTGACCTAAGGAAGGAGCGCCTTACACCTCCCTTGGTAGAGATATATCTCCATCCCTCCTATCACTGATTGGGATAGGAGTTTTAAAAATCCTATTTTCTCTCAAGGGAATATATGATCTAAATTTCCAATATGCTTGTCCGATAGTTCACACTTTGTTCTCAAAGGATTGGCAATAATCCTGCTCTGAACAATGATGGCCACAAATTGCAAATAAAGAAAGGAAAAGTAAAGCTCAAAGTTTTTGTTGTAGCGGTAACAAAAACTAAGAGTCTGGATGAACTCAGCAAGTCAAGCACCATCAGAATGATGAAAGAGTTTTGATCTGAAATATTAACTGGGTTCTCTTTCCACCGATGCTGCTTCATTGGTTGAGTTCTTTGGCATTTCTCTTCCGTTTCATATTCCAGCATCTGCAGTTATATTTCTTATCTAAAGATAAATTTGTCATAGATGGTAACACAAAACTAACGTCATTGCATCATCTCTTATACAGTATACATTCTGTTTTAATTCTATTGATTGTCAGAAATATGATATGGAATCAGCAAAGGTATTTCCACCTGTTTTGCATCTCTGTCCAATTCCAGGACCTTTCCTAATACAATCATAGTATGGACTGTGGTCATATGCATGTTAGTCTAACATACACTCAGCGTCCAATTTATTAGTACTGCTTGATAATGCAAATATCTAATCAGCCAATCATATGACAGAAACTCAATGCATGCAGCTATGGTCAGGAGGTTCAGTTGGTGTCAGCCTAATCATTAGAAACATTAGAAATGTGATCTAAGTGACTTTGACTGTGTAATAGCTGTTGGTGCCAGACAGGGTGGTTTGAGTGTCTCAAAAATTGCTAATATCCAGGAATTTTCATGCACATCAGCCTCTAGAGTTCACAGAGAATGGTGCAAACACAAAAGACATCCAGAAAGTAGCAGTTTTTTTGTCGAGAAGTCCTTGTTAATGAGAGAGGTCAGAGGAGAATGGCCAGACTGGTTGAATCTGACAGGAAGGCGACAGTAACTCAACAAACTACGTGTCACAACAGTGTTTTGCAGAAGAGCATTCTGAATGTACAACACCTTGAACCTTGAAGTGGATGGGCTACAGCAGCAGAAGATGACAAACATACTCTCAGTGACCACTTATTAGCTACAGGAGCTGGCAGAGGTAGTCAGCAACCATATTTCCACCTATTTTGCATATCTCTCCAATTCTAGGACCTTCCTAATCCCTTCCCCGACACAATCCATAGTGTGGAACTGAGGTCATATGTACAGTAGTCTATCATACATCCTTTCCTGAACCAGCGCACCTTATATCTTTTAATGATCTTTGATTTCATGATTGCTCCCATTTAGTGTCTCATAGCCGCAGGTCAACGGAGGTAACACAGATTTCAAAATATTTTTCCTCAAAATTAGTTTAAGGAAATCTAAAAAAATACTTTATTGTGAAGTGTATAAGAAAATATGTTTTCACTTATGCTCCATAATATTAATAGCTGTTATTCTTAATTATAATTCACATGCATTTTATGTTAGCTTAATAGAAAAAGGGTAGAGGATTTTACTTTGTAATCCTCTGCTATTGTAGCAATAAATGCCACATTTCCTTAATAAAATAGTCCTGAAGGAACATACTGTATGTATGTATGTTCACTAACAAACCACCCCTTAAAAAGAGACTAATTGGCACTAAGTAATGGCACACTTAGTGCAGCCACATGGATGATGCTTGTGGTAGGTCATAGCAGACCGTGTTCCTGAGATTATGATTTTCCACTCCATACCACTACTAATTTCTGTATTAAATACACTTAAACCCTAAATCCAACAATCAGCAATCACTTGCATCAAGATACATGTAATCTGTTTTGCTGGAACATAAGACCATAAAATATAGGAGCAGAAGTAGGCCATTTGGCCCATCAAGTCTGCTCCGCCATTCAGTCATGGGCTGATCCAATTCTTCCAGTCATCCCCACTCCCCTGCCTTCTCCCCATACCCTTTGATGTTCTGGCTAATCAAGAACCTAGCTATCTCTGCCTTAAATGCACACAATGACTTGGCCTCCACAGCTGCTCGTGGCAACAAATTCCACAGGTTTACCACCCTCTGACTAAAGTAATTTCTCCGCATCTCTCTTCTAAATGGACATCCTTCAATCCTGAAGTCGTGCTCCCTTGTCCTAGACTCCCCTACCATGGGAAACAACTTTGCCATATCTAATCTGTTTAGGCCTCTTAATAATCGGGATGTTTCAATGGGATCCCCCCTCATTCTCCTGAACTCCACGGAATACAGCCCAAGAGCTGACATTCCTCATATGATAACCCTTTCATTCCTGGAATTATTCTCGTGAATCTTCTCCAAATCTTCTCCAATGTCAGTATATCCTTCCTAAAATAAGGAGCCCAAAACTGCACACAGTACTCCAAGTGTGGTCTCACAAGTGCCTTATAGAGCCTCAACATCACATCCCAGCTCTTATATACCTCTAGAAATGAATGTCAACATTGCATTTGCCTTCTTCACAACCGACTCAACTTGTAGGTTAACCTTTAGGGTATCCTGCACAAGGACTCCCAAGTCCCTTTGCATCTCTGCATTTTGAATTCTCTCCCCATCTAAATAATAGTCTGCCTATTTATTTCTTCCACCAAAGTGCATGACCATACATTTAACAACATTGAATTTCATTTGCCACTTCTTTGCCCATACCTCTAAACTATCTTAAGTATCTCTGCAGGCTGTCTGTTTCCTCAACACTACCTGCTCCTCCATCTATCATTGTATCATCGGCAAATTCTGCAACAAATCCATTAATTGCATAGTCCAAATCATTGACATATATTGTAAAAACCAGCAGTCCCAACACTGACCCCTGTGGAACTCCACTGGTAACCGGCAGCCAGCCAGAATAGGATCCCTTTATTCCCACTCTCTGTTTTCTGCCGATCAGCCAATGTTCCACCCATGCTAGTAACTTCCCTGTAATTCCACGGGCTCTTATCTTGCTAAGCAGCCTCATGTGTGGCACCTTGTCAAAGGCCTTCTGAAAATCCAAGTACAGAACATCTACTGCATCTCCTTTGCCTACCCTGCTTGTAATTTCCTCAAAAAATCACAGTAGGTTAGCCAGGCAGGATTTTCCTTTCAGGAAATCATGCTGGCTTTGGCCTATCTTGTCATGTGCCTCCAGGTACTCCGTAATCTCATCCCTAGCAATCGATTCCAACAACTTCCCAGCCACTGATGTCAGGCTAACAGGTCTATAGTTTCCTTTTTGCTGTCCCCCACCCTTCTTAAGTATCAGAGTAACATTTGCAATCCTCCAGTCATCTGGTACAATGCCAGAATCTATTGACTCTTGAAAGATCACTGTTAATGCCTCTGCAATCTCTCCAGCTACTTCCTTCAGAACCCAAGGGTGCATTCCATTAGGTCCAGGAGATTTATCCACCCGCAAACCATTAAGCTTCCGGAGCACCTTCTCAGTCATAATTTTAGATAAACTGAGTATTGAGTGATACAGGTTTTGAAATAATTTTGCGAAGTCTGAAACAAGGTAGCAAAAGCCCTTAATTGTTGCTCCAAAATGCTATAAACCTTGACATCTTAAAAAATATCTGGGCATTTCATACTTGTTAACTTTGTAATCATTTAGATTGTTCATAGGGAAGAGGGTTTACATTACTGTGTTAACTGAAAAATGAGTCCTGGTCCAACAACCTCTCCTATTGCACTCAAGCCATTTTATAACACACCACCTCCAAATTGGCCTGGAAAGTGTCAGGGGCAGGGTAATAATTATTCTTTCTTAAGAGTTTTTTAACATAAGATCCCAAATAAAAGGCAACTCCATCTATCTAGCTCACATGTATTTTTTTTGTCTTCACTTGACAGATTGTTATAAACACGTGTTCTGAAAAAAGTTAGTTCCTCCTTCTTATGAGCTGTTTTCTTTGATGTACAACATAGGTATAGTCTCTATAATAGAAAAATTGCATTAAAAATTCCTTACGTTCTAATTCTGATTCTCAATAATAATTTTCTTCTGATACAAATATTGAATACACTCTTTTTCTAGAAAAAGATTATGACTAAAAATCATATTTCAAAAGATTCTGGTATAACTGTCAAATTTGTTGTGACTTCATCAGTACTGAATGGGATATGCTTGCGCTGATTATGTTGGCAATGCTGGGTGCATTTTGAAACATATGGGAACTTCAAAGCCTTTGCCCTGGCAATCCCACATACTGAATTCATTGGGCAGTGAGGCTACGATGGTCCAACTCATTGAGAATTCATCAGATTGAAGACAAGTCAAGTTTTATATCCATTAATTTTTCTGAACAACTGGGGCTTCCAGAGCCAACTTTACTTAAAGTTTTATGGCATTGGTGGCAAGTGATCCACAAGTAGAGAGGGGAAGAACATTGATGCAGCATTGATCACAGTGTTTGTAGCTCCAATGTTGATGAGGGCTCTTTCCTAGTGGTTTAACTTGGAGAATTGAGATCCCTTCATTGATCAAAGTACATTGCTGACTTCTGGAAAAAAAATGCATCAGCGTTCTTGCTAAGAATGTAATTATGAGATTGTTTTAGAAGACATGTGTCCACTATTCTTTATCATTTCCATATGTTTTTCCAAAGAGAAGTGAAGAGTATCAGCCACCACTTCCTGTGGAAATTTCAAACACCATCAGCTGAGCAAAGTAACCCACCAATCACATTTTGAGCTCCCAATTGTCTCATTATGATCTACCCGATGGTACAGGAAATTGTTTAACTCAAATATCAGTAGGTCAGATATAAAATGGAAAACGCAGAATAGAATTATCTATCCAATTTGCCTCAAATCCAAATTTTAGGCAAGTAATGTTAACAGGATTAATGAATCATATCCCATTGCCCAATAACCAGCCAGTAACTATTACAAGAGACTGACGATTAACTGGGTTAGATGTTATGGTGATGACCTATATTTTCCCTTGAACATTTTTTGGGGTTTTACTTTTTTAGACGTTGTCAGGTAAACAATGAAACAGCATCACATCTTTTCCATAGGACCTCTTCAACCAATGTAACACAATGAGGATCACAAAGTCTCAGCCAAGGTCCGTAACATTTGCCATTATCAAATCGGGTAGAAAATGAAAAAAAGAGGGAAGCAAGGATAAAATTAAGTGTGATTAATGAAGTAGAAATAAAAGTTAAATTAGTTCAATAAATTGAAAGGAATTAAATAACATAGATTTCTAAACATTAGGAATTAACATATGAAAGTTAATTTTCAGTCCCACAGAACATTTTTTCATTAAAACTTAGTATGCCATTAAAAGGTCATTTTGATCTGAACAGATAACATCTAGCCTTAGGCTCTGCACTTACTCCATTTCTATGGTGGTAGTACAGGAACTTTACTAAGTGTATATGAATTAAAAATTAGATAGTGAAGTGCCATTTTCATGCAGCCCATAGAAGAAACTGTATCTTAGATAAAGGTTTCTGAATTTTCACATTTAATTCCTTGCTGAAATTACTGGAAATCATTGTCCAATTTGCACTTAAATAACAGTAGACACTGGCATATCTAAGTTATTTATAAATTCAAAGACAATTATGTGATGTGCTGGATTTGCACCTAACAACAGATATTCTAGTTAATTCTGGGAACCAAGAGACTGCCGATGCTCAAATCTGGAGCAAGTGGAGGGTCTTGACCTGAAATGTTGACTGTTCATTTCCCTCCACAACTGCCGCCTGACTAGCTGAGTTCCTCCAGCATTTTGTTTGTTGACATCATTTAAATTTGTTGAAATTGCTATGCAAAGAAGTGCTTTATGTTGAGTCATCTGATAAAGTTTGATCAGTGTAGCTGGTTTTCTATAACGGCAGGTCAGAAGGAAGCTTGATTCCTTAAAATCGCAGACACAAGGAAATCTGCAGATGCTAAATTCAAGCAACACACACAAAAAATGCTGGTGAACGCAGCAGGGCAGGCAGCATCTATAGGAAGAGATACAGTCAACGTTTCGGGCCAGGACCCTTTGTCAGGACTAACTGAAAGAAGAGATAGTAAGAGATTTGAAAGTGGGAGGGGGAGGGGGAGATCCGAAATGATTGGAGAAAGACCGGGGGGGGGGGGGGGAGGGATGGAGCTAAGAGCTAAGGATGAGTCTTTTCATTCCAGAACGAAGGAGATGTCTTCCTTTTTTAAAGAAAGAGGCTTCCCTTCCTCCACTATCAACTACGCTCTCAAACGCATCTCTCCCATTTCACGCACATCTGCTCTCACCCCATCCTTCCGCCACCCCACTAGGAATAATGTTCCCCTTGTCCTAACCTACCACCCCACCAGCCTCCGGGTCCAACATATAATTCTCCATAATCTCTGCCACCTCCAACGGGATCCCACCACCAAGCACATCTTTCCCACCCCCCCCCCCCCCGCCTTCCACAGGGATCTCTCCCTATGCAACTCCCTTGTCCATTTGTCCCCCTCATCCCTTCCCACCGATCTCCCTCCCGGCACTTATCCTTGTAAGTGGAACAAGTGCTACACATGCCCTTACACTTCCTCCTTCACCACCATTCAGGGCCCCAGACAGTCCTTCCAGGTGAGGCGACACTTCACCTGTGAGTCGGCTGGGGTGATATACTGCGTCCGGTGCTCCCGATGTGGCCTTCTATATATTGGCGATACCGACGCAGACTGGGAGACGGTTTCGCTGAACACCAGAGAAAGCAAGATCTCCCAGTGGCCACACATTTTAATTCCACGTCCCATTCCCATTCTGATATGTCTATCCACAGCCTCCTCTACTGTCAAGATGAAGCCACACTCAGGTTGGAGGAACAACACTTTACACTGTATTCCATCTGGGTAGCCTCTAACCTGATGGCATGAATATTGACTTTTCCATTAATGCCCCTCCTCCCCTTCACACCCCATCCCTTTTTTATTCATTTTATATATTTTTTTCTCCCTCTGTCCCTCTCACTATAACTCCTTGCCTGCTCTCCACCTTCCGGGCTTCCCTGTCTCCTTCTCTTTCTCCCTGGGCTTCCCATCCCATGATCCTCTCCCTTCTCCAGCTCCTAGATCCACCCCTCCCCTTCCTGTCTTCTCCGATGATTTCGGATCTCCCCCTCCCATTTTCAAATCTCTTACTATCTCTTCTTTTAGTTAGTCCCGATGAAGTGTCCCGGCCCGAAATGTCGACTGTTCCTCTTCCTATGGATGCTGCCTGGCCTGCGGCATTCACCAGCATTTTTTGTGTGTGTTGCTTGATTCCTTAATATGACTTCACAACCCATTGTTTTATGTATTTGCAAAAAAAGTACTAAATCCGGTTATGGTGATACCATAGTAAGTGTAAAATATTATTCATACAGGATTTTAATAAATATATTTAGGAGATAAAGCTTATTTCTTAAAACCTCATAGGAAGTTAAGACCAACTACAGCATCATCATCTTAAAATTCAACTCTGTTTCTCCACAGAAGCTGCCTGCTCTACCGTAATCCCTAAAAGTTATTACCCCTGAACCATCAGGCTCTTGAATCAAAGGAAATAACTTCACTCAACTTCACTTGCCCTATCATTGAAGTGTTCCCACAACCTATTGACATACTTTCAATGACTCCATCTCATGTTCTATATAGTTATTGCTTATTTATTTATTTAATCAATCATTCTTTCCTTTTGTGTTTGCAGAGTTTGTTGTATTTTGCATACTGGTTAAACACCCAACATGCTGTGGTCTTTCTTTGATTCTATCATGGATTTATTGAGTGTGCCCACAGGGAAGTGAATCTTAGGGTTCTATATGGTGACATACTGTATATGTACTTCAGTAATAAATTTACTCTGAGCTTTGAACTTTGAGTATTTTCACCATTTTCCATCTTTATTTCAAGTTTCCAGGCGTTTTTCTACCATTTTTAAACAGTGGAAAAGTAAGAGAGGTAAAATGATTCACGTGATGCCATTGTGAGTTATCAGATGGAGAACGATAGATTAGTTTTTCTGGAGGTACCTCTATAGCATGGAAGGTAGCTCATGTGTTACTCTGACCATTAAAGACTCTGTGAACCCATTATTCAGCTCACTGATTAAGACTGCTAATTATTAATACCAGATGATCCCAAGTTTGAACAGATCTGGGTAGTTCAGTTGCTAGGTGCCACTTTGAGTAGTTTGGATTAGAGTGAAGGTGAGGTATATGCTTTCGTCATACTCAAAGGCATCTAAAATCACTTCACTCAGAGGGGAGAAACAAGATTCAGACGTACGTCCGCCGCAATAAACTTCTGATACTGACCGTTTACTTCCTTTTTCCAATCTTCTAATTGCATAGCAGATTTGTACCGTCAGTCTTTTCAGAGAGAGAAAAAAAAATTGATGGGTTCTTCCAAACTGCTTTCTACATCATAACTCCGAGAGGGAGACGCTCCCTAATCATTTTCCCCGTTTTAAAAACTTTTTTTCTCTGCGCCTGCATGTGTTACTAAAGTTAACATTCCTTGTATAGTAAAAAAAATCTGCCTTCCTGACCTGGTGAGCAGTGAGGACAGCAATGCTGTGGGGCGGTCACGGGGTTGGAGCAGCGAACGTTCGGACACTTCACTCGGTTGCAGGTTACGCGCCCATTCTGGAAATAAGTCCACCAATTAGTTAAAATAGAAATTTAGCAATGACATTGACGATTCATCTACAATGTATTATCAGGAATCACAGCGAAAAAAAAACATTTCAGGTAAAATGTGTGCATTTATGGTATATAGGATCATTAAGGACACATTCTGTGTGTGTGTTTTAGTTACGTTGTCTTATCTTGCAGTCTGCATTTCTAGAACAACTTCCTTCGGCGCCGACTTCACAAGATCCCCAAAAACAACCTTTACAGGGAACCTCGTTCTTCAGTGCTAACCTCACCGCGCAGGTAGACTATCAAAGTTTTGGGAATTTAGGTTGCGGCGCGGCAGGAAATTAGTGCTGGCCGTTATGTAAGAAGCTTTGTGCTTGGTATACTGTATTGGAGATGGCCCTTTCAGTGGCCCGGTCTGAAAGTCCGAGCTGCTCAGTTCTTACTTAGCTAAATAGGATCATAATCTCTTTGGTTGGTGAGGTTTCAGCAAGTTACTTTTAACCAAACATTAGTTCAATTTGAACCTCCACTTTTTTTTCCTTATCAAAACGTAAATTATGGGGAAGAGGGAACCGCATGTAATAAGATACACAAAATACTAAAGGAACTCAGCAGGTCAGGCAGCATCTATGAAGATGAATAAACAGTCGACGTGTTGGGCTGAGACCCCTCTTCAGGACTAGAAAGGAAGGGGGAAGATGGCAGAATAAAGGGGTGGGGGGATGGGGAAGAAGGCTAGCTGGAAGGTGATGGGTGAAGCCGGGAGGGTGGGGAAGGTAAAGGGCTGGAGTGGAAGGAATCTGATAGGAGAGGAGAGTCGACCACAGGAGAAAGGGAAGGAGCAGGGGACCCAGAGGAAAGTGACCGGCAGGTAAGAAAGGTGAAAGGCCAGGGTGGGGAATGGAAGAGGAGAAGGGGAGGGAATCTTTTTACTGGAAGGAGAAATCGAGATTCATGCCATCAAATTGGAGGCTACCCAGACGAAATGGAAGGTGCTTCTCCTCCAGCCTGAGGGTGGCCAAATCTCGGCACAAGAAAAGGCCATGGACCGACATGTCCGAACGGGAATGGGAATCGGCATTAAAATGTTTGGCCAGCCGGAAGCTCCGCTTGAGGTCGATAAAGTGGAGGTGCTCTACGCCCCAATTTACGACGGGTCTCACCAATACAGAGGATACCGCAACGGGAGCACCGGACACAATAGACGACCCAGCAGATTCGCAGGTAAAGCGTTGCCTCACCTGCAAGGACTGTTTGGGGCTCTGATGGAGGTGAGGGAGGAGGTGAATGGGCAGGTGTAGCACCTAGGCCGCTTGCAGGGATAAGAGCCTGGAGGGATGACTGGAGAAGAGAATCGATCGCGGAGAGAACAATCTCTGCGGGGGTGTGGGGAGTAAAATATGTTTAGTGGTAGGATCCCTTCGGAGATGGCGGAAGTTGCGGAGGACCTGGTCGCTGTTGGGGGGTTAACGTTAAACTATGGCCTCGCTGTACAACTGAGCGCTCTACATATTACAGTCGTCTTTAAATTATTTTCTATGCCTTACACACATAGCGTCCCAAAACCCAAGATCTAAAAGCGGTGTAACTGTACCTCAGAGCAAAGGCAGTTTATGCAATAGACGAATCCATAGGGCTCCAGGTAGGGGTGCCAACTCTCTCCCATCCGGTACTTCTTGTCTTGGAACATGCAGAAAGTGTCAGACGCTGCTCAGGAAAGTTCAACAACACACAAGTTACAGTCCTACTTCACACCAACCATAAATAATCTGATTTATTGAAAGCTTCATTTTGTTAATTGCTAATCGAAACAAGGGGAAGCTTTTAGGAGTCGCGGTGACGAGTCTGAGATGCTTCTGGCGTGTCCAACCAGGAGCAGACGGATGTGATAACGTGATACACAGCAGCCTGGACACAGACATGAGCATCTTATAAGGCTCGGATGCGGCTATTTTCTAGGGGCTTTCCCGAGGCACTGAATCTAAAAACAACGTTCACCTTTATACCATTCAGAATTTCACCAATATATAACATAAAACGCGAGCACGTGGGGTCAGACTTTCATACTCTTGGCATACCCATAGGGGCATATACAGGGCTTGCACGGGCTCGTCTACCCCTGATATCGCTGCTACCCGACTCTATCTCTTCCTGGTTGAAAATCGGGGCTGGAGGCAGTTTTCTTTTGTAAGGATTAGCACCTCACCTGCGCATTCTGAATGAAGGTGAACGCCGGTTTCTTGTTTGAGGTCAATCCTTTCGGCTGGCAAATTAGAAAAACTGGAGACACAAAAGACTGCAGACGCAGGAATTTGGAGTAACAAAAAGCCAGGGGAACTCAGCGGGTCGGGCAGTATCTGTAGACGGAAATCGGCAGGTGTTGCGGGTCGAGACCTTTCACCCAGACTAGAAAGACGTTCGAACCGAAATGTCGACTGCCGATTTCCCCCCAGGCATGCTACCCGACTCACTGAGTTCCACCAGCTTTTTGTTTGTAGCTCCAGATTAGCAGAGCTATCAGAAACAAAATACATATTCTTTATATAAAACAGAGAGTGGGTTAATCTTGCTCTGTCCCTTTGTTATCATATGTACTGTTTTAACTACTGTAAAATAAAGGACCTGAAATTTCAAACTTTACATGAGGCTCCTGAGAATAGTTTTGGGTCCGACGCAGTGAACCTGCACGTGGACGTTGCGTCGGCATAAACCGCGGCTCTCAGGTTATCGTCCGAGTCCGCAGGAACGGAAGCATTATTTTATTTAGATCAAGGTAATAGCCTTCCGGCCCAGCGTGCCCACGCCACCCAATTATACCCATGTGACCAATTAACCTACTAACCCGTACGTCTTTAGGATGTGGAGGAAACCGGAGCACCCGGAGGAAAGCCACGCCGTCGTGGTATGACGAGTTGCAATCGGTAGAAGCAGCAAAAATCACTGCACCTTTTCTTATTAGATCGGGAGTGAACTGGAATGGGGGCCATTCATCCTTGTTCAAAACAACAGCATCGTTTACATTCAGGTCAAAGTTATCACAAACTGAGGCCTTATTTGGGTTTCGGGTCAATCTGAGCAAAACTGGGATTTAATCAAATTGGACAGAAACCATAAACAAAACGCATCCGTTCTCTCAGGAGCGAACACGCACCTGATATTTTCAGTGAGAGTTAAAACGGCGAAGTTTTACATTAACCTCACATCAATGACTGGGATTTGAAGGCATGATTAGTTGATGTGATGGTCGAGGTTTGACGCTGGCGACCATCACTCGAGCCAATGGTAAGGATAATCGATACTGGTTTCAGACTAGGACTGGTCCAACCTTTGAGTGTATCGGAGAGGGGAGGCGATACTGTAGTCTTGTAGTGCCAGACTAGAGAGACGCTTGTGCGGGGATTGGATTAGCAAGTGGGACAGTCCCGTGTAGGATTCCGGTGGAGTTCACGCATTGGGACTAAAGCCAGACCACACTGTGGTCTGTGTTGGGTTTAAGTTTAGGAATCAAATGAGCCTTGGCTTCATTTTGTTGTAGTGTCGGATGCCGCCGTTCCGGACTGTTCCAGTCGCCGAGCAGTCCCACATGCACTTTGTAAATCGTGCGAGCCCCTCTGCGGACGTTACCCGGCCCTGGAGACGCTCATGCAACTGTCGTATAGCGTCGATGTTGGAATAAAGCCCACTATAAGTTTGAAAGTGTCAGTACTCGGTAGTCAGAACTTACGTTTGCCCTGCTCCGATTTGCCCGCGTCCACTTTGAGAAACATGACAGCACAGTAAAGGACTAGCCTGAGCTGCTCTCTGCCCGCCAGCCTCCAGATCGCCTTCATCCTTCCAGCGATTGGGAAAGGTTCAATAGAACTCTTCTGCTAAAGGGGAGCTGTGTTTTCAAGGAAAAGGGAAAACGTCACCGAGTAAAAGCCGAGGTGCAGCCCCCTCCTTCCTCTTCTTTTAATTTGGTAGGAGTAACACCGAGACTGCGCACCAAACCCCACAGACATTCATCTCGTTCATTCCAAAGAGAGAGCTGCTTACTTTTAAACCCACACCGTGCAGCTCACTCGTCGCTCTGTGTACACCCGCCGCTTTTAAGGCTATTGAGCAACCGTTCTGCGTGGAAACATTTAAACATATAGTAAAGACCTGGCGTTATCAATTTTCCAAACATCCAAAACATTAGTCTGAATTCGAAACACTCGAGCTGTTTAGCTGAGTGAAGGGACAACTTCATCTCAGTTTGAACTACTGTTAGAGCAATTACTGCCCCAAGTTTCCAACTTCCTATCTCCAATTCTAAGTTATTCCATTACTTACACACTCCTGTGCTGACGGTCAGGTAGGACCTTTATATTGCTTATTATTCCTAAAGCGTGGAATTAAATAACGAGTGTGGACAACACACTTGCCATGGTCCTGTATCCCTGTCAGCACTGTTATTCTATTTACTGTCATTTCCACCTGTCCTTTTTCAGAAGAGACAAACTTATGTTTACTCTGATCTGTCCGGTCTAGTACGCTGAATTTCACAGGGCTCTGCTTGATATTTGTTTCATGGGTAGGGGCTTTCTCAGACTGAGTTACTGGAGATGACATTCCTGGAAATTCTTTTGCAAAGGCGGACAGGCTTGAAATAAAACATTTTCTAAACGATTGCAAGCTTCTGAATATTTGTTCGTGACGCAGTTATAAAGAACAAGACCTATGAGCTTATTATCACACTACTTTATAATAAACAGCCCCTCAATACAAAACACATTTTATACTTAAGCCACAGGATAACCGAGACGAGGGTTCGGTGTTCCCTGATTAAATTATACATCGATTTACTCAACTGGCGTCGCAGCGAATTATACTTCATATATGACATATTTTCCAATCATGTTAGTATATCTAAATTAATGATCTGCAGGCCAAATAACTCTATAAATATTAAGTTTATTATTAAGTACGTAATTATTTATCTTGCGGGATGTTTGGATGACTTACCGGGGGAATGTTATTTGTTTTCCCGCTGTTAGGGTCCACAGCGAGTTTATAAACCGCGACTATAAAATGTGAAAGGTTCTCGGGCGCGCAGGAGTACTGAGGGTTGCGGATTACCCAAGAGCTCCGCTGAGTTTGGACCAAATCGACGGTTCAGTTCCAGATACAGTCCGCGATTAATTTTGTAGTCTCTACTTCGGACTAATCACTGAGGGAAACCCCGCACCTCGGTTGAACAAGTTGTGTGTGTGAGACAGCAGGGGTCGAGAAAAATCAGCTCAGATCACCAAGCTTGTCTGACAAGCTGCCACTGATCCGATGCTTAAAACTTTTCTCACTACTCTCATTTGTCGCAAGTGTAATTTACGAGATTGAAAATCCTCAGGTAGCCTAACTCCTCTGCGCTGCAGAAGATAAAAGTAACTCAGCAGCGACCCTGCTGGTCTTTCTATCTCTCTCTCTCTCCCGCCCTTTTCACAGTCCAACAGGTCTGATAAACAAATGTACAACACAGTCGGAAGACAGCCACCTGGGGCGGATCAATCATTGGGGAACGGGTGGTTGAATTTAACCCCCTCCCTTTTCACACATGTGACCTGATGACAGGTCTTCCTCTGGACCAGAACTACCCCCGTAAGTCCAATTGAAGTAATACGCCCGGACGAGCCTATGGCCATACATAGCGAGGTGCAATACGTACTGCGTGACTGCTAATTTTACTTTTAATCCATATAGTAAACTAATACTTGTAATCAGAAATCGGTGCAATAGTGGTAGTTAAAATAATGCATTCAGCTGGAAACGCCACTGTTGGTGGAGTTTTCAACAGTTTATCTACGTCTGTTGCAAACCTCACCAATGACGAAAATTTATATAAAGTGCTCTAAAATATATTTAGTATATTTTAAATCAAATAATAAATTCTATTGTGTCGGAGAAAAGCATATCAGATGAGGGTTGGATTGAGTACCAGTATGTATCCACTACAATAAACAATAACCTTTAGTTTTCAACCATTTGCCTGCACTATGTGAACTCTTCGCAGTTTCCAAACTCCGGGCTGCGAAAATTATCTGACTTGGACTAAAGCCATTTATCCCGCGCATGAAAGAAAGCGATTGATTCTAAATGTGGCATGACGCAGCGAGGAATATTCAATGAGAAATGAAGGATTGGGGGAGACATTTAGTTGATGCACCACTAAACAACAAAATCCCGTTAAACGTGAGGAATTCCAATTTATTGTATCTCCATAAACAATTGGCGAAGTCTTCGACCCAAATAATTTGCATTCATTGCAATGAGATATTTCAAAAGAACAAAAAATCATTGTTAGTCTTACGTATCGTTTCTGCTGAAATCTCCAACTTAGGTATATGAACATTTTGCATTTGGGAAACAATGTTGGGTTATACTCTAAATGTGCATTAATGGAGATATTATTGAAACATGTAAAATTATGAACGGGATAGGCAAAATAGACACAGGAAAACTTTTCCACTGGTAAGTGAGACTAGAATTAGGGGACGTAGCCTCAAGAGTTGGTGGAATAGATTTAGGATGCCGATGAGGAGAAACTGTTTTCACAGAGAGCAGTGAATCTGTGGAATTCTCTGCCCAGGGTTGAAGTAGAGGCTACATCATTAAATATATTTAAGATAAACAACATAGAACTGTATAGTAGGTACAGGCCAGTTGGCCCATAATGCCTGCTCTAATATCAATATAACCCTTCTCTCCCATTTTCCCTTCATCCATGTGTCTGTCTAAAACTATCACACAGAGTGTGTGTGGTGGAGGGGGGGGGGGTCCTTGCACCCAGCACTCTTTGTGCAACAAAAACCTCTGACATTCTCCCTATCCTTCCCTGCAAATACCTTAAAGGAATTCTCTCCTATGCCCTGGGAAAGTCTCTGGCTGTCCACCCTACCTTTTCATCTTATCATTTTCCACACCTCTATTAAGTCACTTCTCACCCTCCTTTGCGATTAGATAGATGTTTGCATAGTTTGTGGAATTAATGTTTATGGTGAAAAGGCAAGTGGGTGGAACTGAGTCCATAGCCAGGTCAACCACGATCTTATTGAATGGTGAACAGGTTCAATGCACCAGATGGCCTACTTTTGCTCCTAGTTTTTATGTAAATATTTTTTGCCCCAATGACAATAAATCCTTTCCCCCTTTGGCCCTTATAGTTTCATTTTTGTGCACTGTGGCCTCTTAAATGAAAACAGTGAATTCATATCGTGCATGAGGTTGGTTAAGGCTACTCCAGTATTGTTAGATAAAGAAGCAAACTGAAAGTTGAGAGTTCTTATGACCAATATTTTTTTGTTTTAAAATGCACAGACTCAGCTACATATAGGTTGCTGTGCAATGTTCCATTTAGATAGACCTTAGTTGCGCAAAGTGGAAAGATTTCTGTGGAAGAATACCTTCGACCACATGTCCATCAGAATGTCTTGGAGAATGAATGGGAGAGATGCTGGATCCTGTGGCATTGATTGTCTGCAGACCATCAAGACACTTAGCAGAATGCCTCCACACCAGAACTCACAAAGCAGCTCCAAGATCTTGCTTAACTGGCAGTGAGAAGGCTCCTCCTGTCGATTCCTTCCCACACCGTCGAAGCCTCTCAGCATATTGCCCTTGAGGTGGATGAGCTGAAAATATAATGATTGCCTACTATTTCCTGCACTATGAGTTTGCAAAGAATGTTTGGAAAGTGGTGCAGAGGCCCATTCCACTTGACCCTGAGCAGTTGCATTTCCAAGATTCTGATTTACAGGCTATTCCCTAGGTATACTTACTGACATAATCATCAACTGCTGCTGAATGAACCCCATGTCTTTGAAGGGCTGACGTTGGTCTTTGTTGATTTTCTGGTGTAATAGATGTCTGCCAGTGAATTCTGCTAATGGACACATTCCAGTGTGCATGAACTCTGTGAGATACACTGAAACTTGGGACAGCCACCACAAAGGCTCTGTTGGGAAGGACCAGAGCCTAGGGTCTTGCTGCTAATGGACTCTGAAGTGATGGGTCTCTCAAATGCTTCATGACTGTGTTGTTCAAGGAGAAAATGTGAGTGGCATTGATGTATCGTACAGGAATGTACTGAATATAATATTATGAATGTAGAGGGAAACATGCCCCAATTATATTAGGGGGATGTCAGCACTGGTAGACTTTGTGCTCCTGCTGATCATGCTCTAGCAGAACTATCCACCTTCACTCTCCCCTCTCCCCACCTTACCCCATTAACCTCTCTTTTCTTTGCCTCCATCAATCATCCACCTGCCCCATTTTCCTAACTCTGCCTCTCCCCTCCTTTATCTGTCTCTGACCACCTGTCAGCCCTTCTTCCTCCTCCATCCGCCAATCACCTCAGGCTCCTGTATCGCCACTTCTGATCCAAATGCAAGGGTTTGACTTGAAACATCGGCAATTTCTTTCTCCCCCGCAGATGTTTCTTAACCCACTGAGTTCCTCCAACATATCCTGAATAAAATGTATTATTGGAAAAAGAAAATAGTTCATGAAGACCCAATATCCAGGTCCCTACCTAGCAAGAGAAAGTATCTTTGGGAGCTGGTGTAGAAGGAACTGCCTTGTAGCAGTACTTGGCACTCTACAGAATAACAGATGAGGAAATGGGTGTGACATGCTTAAACATTACAGGGCTGGAAGCAATTACACATATAGAGAAGTAGGACAGGGATGGGTGAGGATTTTAAAATTGAATTAATATGTACCCAGGAGCCCGTGGGTCAGCATCGGCAGTGGGTGAATGGGATGGAGGGAGTCGGGACAATGACAGCTGGGATAGCCCCAAGATTATGAAGAGTAGGTTGAAAGAAGCCAGCCAAGAGGGCATTGAAATAGTTAAATCAAGGAGCAATAAAAAGACGAATGAAGGAGATAACATGCTATGGAGCTGAAAATTGAAATTGAATGACCTGTATAAAATAACGGCTTTCTGGGAGAGATTGGAATGCAGGAACCTTAACAAGGGAAGAATGTCAGGACCAACAGAGCATATAGCATAAGATCTCCCCCAGTCCAAAGACATAGAAACATAGAAAATAGGTGCAGGAGTAGGCCATTCGGCCCTTCGAGCCTGCACCGCCATTCAGTATGATCACGGCTGATCATCCAACTCAGAACCCTGTACCAGCCTTCCCTCCATACCCCTGATCCCTTTAGCCATACCAATTACAAAAGACACCAAGAATACCAAAGACATACCAATTAGCATGTTAATTAGTTATTGTAAATTGTGGTTAGGCTAGTGTTTAATGGGTGGGATGCTGGGTGGTGTGTATCACTGGGCTGGAAGGGGATGTGCCACACTGTATCACTAAATAAACAAGAAGTATTCCGTTCTTAATGTCTGTGCCAAACGAAATGTTGCCGAATTAAACTAAATCTACATGATCCATATCCTTAATATTCATGTGTTTTTCTAACAGCCTCTTAAAGTGTCCTATCATATCATACCCTTGGCAACCCATTCCAGGAACCTACCATTCTCTTTGTAAAGAAACCTGGCCCATACATCTTTAACCTTTCTCCCTCTCACCTTAAGTCATATCATCTGGTACTTGACAAAGTTCAAAGTAAAATTTATTATCAGAGTACATACATGCAAACCTGAAATTCTATTTTTGTGGGCATATTTGGCTAATCGAAACAACAGTAGTGTAAACAGCATCAATGGAAAACAGTCTGTGTAAATGTAGATATAAATAAATAGCAATAAAAAACAAACATAAAATAACAAGATAAAAGAGCCCTTAAATGAGTAACATTTCTACACTGGGAAAAAGATTCTGACTGACTAACCTAGCTATACCTTTCATCATTTTATTAATTTCTATCAGGTCTCTCCTCCGCCTCCAGTGTTTGGAGAAGACAACCTAAGTTTATCCATCTCTCCTTATTGCTCATACTCTTTAATCCAAGCAGTAACCTGACCAATCTCTTCAGCATCCTGACAAATTGCTCCAGCATCCTGACGAGTCTCTTAAGCATCCTGACAAATCTCTTCTGCACCCTTTCTGAAGCCTCCACATCCTTCCTGTAATGGGCAAACAGAACTGCACACAACTCTTCTAGTGCAGCTGAAACAAAGTTTTAAATAACTGCCTTCCTGACTTGTACTCAGTACCACAACCAACAGAGGCAAGCATGCCACATGCCTCCTTTACCACCCTATCTATTTGCTGGTCCTTTTCAGGGAACTATGGACTTGGAGCCCAATAACCCTCTGTACATCAATACCTTTAAAGGCCCTGTCATTAACTCTTTATACTCAGTAGCCAATTTATTAGATACACGCACACCTGCTCGGTAACGCAAATATCCAATCAGCCGATCAGATGGCAGCAACTCAGTGCAGAAAAACATGCAGGCATGGGCAAGGGGTTCAGTTGTTGCTCAGACCAACCATCAGAATGGGAGAAGAAATATGATCTAAGTGATTTTGACTGTTGAGTGATTGTTGGTACCAGATGGGGCAATTGAGGTATCTCAAAAACTGCCGATCTCCTGGGATTTTCATATACAACAGTCTTTAGAGTTTACAGAGAATGTTGCGAAAACAAAAACAAAACATCCAATGAGCAGCAGTTCTGTGGGCGAAAACACATTGCTAATGAGAGAGGTCCAAGGTCAAAGGGAAATTAAAGGAAAACGTAGGAAAATTACTAACCAGTGAAGTTGGTGCAATTTGATGACTGAGACATAAGGTTTGTCAGAAAATAATTGAACTGTTAAAGATATGTACTTTCAAATGAAATGACCACTATTCCTTGAGCCATTGCTTTGAGTTCCAGGTTTCACTGTTGATTACGGGTACAAAGCATTGCTGTTTTTGTAAGCAGGAGAGTAGTAGAGCACCTCAGTGCCCGATTCTGACTTAATCTTAAAGCACGCAAGTCAAACAGCGTGACTTTCCCTCCTAAAGGACATCCGTTGGTGATTTGTATTTGTACCTGTGGAGTGTACTTTTAACCTGGAGCATAGTTACATTTTTAAAGAGCGTAGGTTTTCTGTGCAAATGTCTAGGTATTTTCTAATCTTGCATTTCAATCACTTAATGGGAGGAAGAAGTAGGTGCTTCTCCCTATCTCCTCAGAACAGCTTCATAGTCAGTGGTGCGCCAAATTAACAGACATGAAGAGTGGAGTTTAGTTCAGGCAGACTTCCGTGAATTTCATGGTCAGAAATACAACTCTGGTCTTCTGACTCCACATTGCTCTGTACAAATACATTGGTATTACTCCAGCTACCTCAAAAAAATAATACTTTTGAGTTGGAACAGAGTTTTGGAGGCATAATAATTATGTAACTTCATTAGTGTTACAGAGGTTTGGAATAAGGTCCCGAACCATGTGATTCAATAAATCCAAGGCAAATTTAAATTCAGTGAATAAAGTATGAATTTAGAGATCACTGTGAAACCATCAGAGTGTTAAGAGAATATGCAGTTTATGTATATTCAATGAAAGAAGGAACATTTCCATTCCTACCTAAAGTATTAAAATTGCAGCAATATGCCCTCTGAAATGACCTTATAAGTCATTCCAACTGCTAACGTTTATCAAAAGAGCTCAAAATCTGGAAAGATCACTAAGCATCAACCTAGGCAGAACATAACATGAAAAATGCATATCCTGTTCATTTAACATGATCAAGTCTTCCTGGGACTTTTGCTAAAATTGAGAAAACTAGTTTATTATGCACTTTAGAAAGTCCCTCTTGTATCTAATAAAGTGGCCACTGAGTGTATGCTCAAGGCCTTCTGCTGCTGTGGTGCATCCACTTCAAGATTTGAAAAGTGGGGCATTCAGAGATACTCTTCTGCACATCACTTTTGTAACACATGGTTATTTGAATTAGTTTCCTTCCTGTCAACTTGAACCAGTCTGGCTATTCTCCACTGACCTCCCTCGTTAACAAGGCATCTTTCCCCACAGAACTGCCACTCACTGGATTTTTTTTTATCGTTCATACCATTCTCTGTAAACTCTAGAGACTGTTGTGTATGAAAATCCCTACAGCTCAGCAGTTTCTGAGATACTCAAACCACCCTGTCTGGCACCATCAATTATTCCATGGTCAAGGTCACTTTGATCATATTTCTTCCCCATTCTGATGTTTGGTCTGAACAACAACTGAACCTCTTGATGTTGTCTACATGCTTCTATTTATTGAGTTGTTGCCACATGATTGGCTGATTAGATACTTGCATTAATGAGTAGGTGTACAGGTATACCTAGGAAGGTAGCCATTGAGTGTATGTCAGTTGAGGCTTGTGTCAAGAACAGAATTAAGTGTCTCATTTTTAAAATAATTTTGCCAATGACACCACTTATTTTCTGTCCCTAATTGTTGTTGAGAAGATTTTAATGACCTATTTTCTTGTACCACTGTAGTCTTCTGGGTGAAGGTCTCCCATAATGCTCTTGGGTATGAATTCCAAGATCTAGGCCCAGTGACAATGAAGAAACAGAAATGTATTTTACAAAGTTGTAGACAATAGACAATAGTCAATAGGTGCAGGAGTAGGCCATTCAGCCCTTCAAGCCAGCACCACCGTTCAATGTAATCATGGCTGATCATCTACAATCAGTACCCTTTTCCTGCCTTCTCCCCGTATCCCTTCACTCCACTATCTTTAAGAGCTCTATCTAACTCTTTTTTGAAAGAACCTAGAGAATTGGCCTCCACTGCCTTCTGAGGCAGAGCATTCCACAGAACCACAACCCTCTGTGTGAAAAAGTTTTTCCTCAACTCCGTTCTAAATTGTCTACCCCTTATTCTTAAACTGTGGCCTCTGGTTCTGGACTCCCCCAACATCGGGAACATGCTTCCTGCCTGTAGCGTGTCCAATCCCTTAATAATCTTATATGTTTCAATCCTATCCCCTCTCATCCTTCTAAATTCCAGTGTATACAACCCCAGTCGCTCCAATCTTTCAACATTTTCAGTTCAAGAAGGTGTATAGTTTGGAGAGAAATCTGCAATGTGGTGTTCCTGCTGCCCTTATCATTGACAGTGGAATCACAAGTTTAGGTGAGGAACCAAGTGCATTGTGTGGATCTCATACAGTTGACTGCTTTGTCCTAGATGGTGTTGAATTTCTTGAGAGCTGATGGAGCTCAACTGATGCAGGTGAATTGAGGATATTTGATTGTGTGTCTGACTTGGATCTCTTAGAGGACGAAAGAGATGGTGACCCACTTGCCTCTGGCTGCCTTATCTCTCATCTGTTTATTAATGCGAGGATTCCAACTGAATCTTTGGTCAGCAGTATCACCCAGGTTGCTGATTGTGGGGGTTCTATGAATGATAGTTCTTCTGAGTATCAAGGATAAGTCCATAGACTTTCTCTTAATGAAGGTAGTCATTGTCTAACAATTCCATGGCATTTATATTACTACCTATCAGATAATACCAGGACATTGCCTTGTTCTCACTTCACGCAGACATGGACTATATCATTTGCTGTAAAGTTGTCAATGGAATTGAATTGATACATTCATTTATACTTAAATAAATAAATACATTTCTTACTTGATTGAACATTGAACACTAAATGTCAGGTAATATCCCCATTTCTGCGGAGGGCTGTAAACTTGGCCAGCTCCAACACAAGCATTAGTCTCTCCACTATGAAGGATCTCTTCAAGAAGGACCCTCACCATCCAGGTCATGCCTTCTTCTCATTACTACCCTCAGGGAAGAGATACAGGAGCCTGAAGACACACTCTTGACATTTTAAGAACAGCTTCTTCCCCTGTGCCATCAGATTTCTGAAAGGACAATGAACCCATGAACACTGCCTCATTATTTTTGCTCTAATTTTGCACTACGTATTTATCTTACAATACATATACTTATTATAATTTACAGTATATTTTAGGTACTGCACTGTACCACAAAACAATAAATTTCACAGCATTTGTTAGTGATAATAAATCTGATTCTGAATTATGATGCTGAAGCTATCTGGGACCTGGACACTGCCTGGAGAAACTCCTACAATGATGTGGAATGTTTGACAGATGAACAACCACAACCATCTTACTTTATGCAAGGCATGATTGACTATTGAGCAGTTTTTCTGTGGCTTCCTGATGTTCTGTTTTGTTTAATGGTGCCTTGATGGCAAAGGCAGTCACTCTCACCTCTGGAATTCAACTCTTTTGTCCATGTTTTGACCAAAGTAACTAATTGGTGTATCGCCAGTCTACAGAATCTTAAATCATTTTACTGATGATTAAGAGATGATTGATGAGGCAGAAATTATCTAGGTTGGACTTGTCCTGCTTTTCGTGAACAATTATTCCACTGTAATATCAAAAGGCAAAAGATATCACTCCCACCTCCTCCACCCTTACCATTGCCAGACATCTGTGCAGCAGGTCCATATCATCTTCTGTTTTCTTACCCAAGTCAATGAGCATTAAGTTTCAGGCAGCTATTTTAGGGCAAGGAATATAGAGCTGAAATTAATCCTGCGCACAGCTGAAATTCGCGTCCTTGGAAGTGGTTGCTGGATAACGCTCTTAAAGACAGAATGGCAAGAGTCCATAGTGCCAACTATAAAATATCACTACTTAATTCTCAGTTGCATTACTGTGAAAATTGTACATACCTAGTTGTGTTTTTTCTTTGTGCTTTGCCAAATTTTGAACATTTTAGCTAATAGGTTTTTCTTCTTTTTGCTCACAGTACTCACAATCCAGCATCCAGTTGGAACCCTCCTGCCCATCGCTTTTCCCTCCTAAGCATTGAATTTAGTTTAGCCTCAGGCAGTGTGACTTTCATTTACTATATGGATGCATGTAGGTGCAATGATGCTTGCAAATGTCTAGTTAATGGATCACAGACTATGATGTGCTTCTGCCTCGCCCTGTACATGACACTAATGACATAGTTTATTCAGCCCATGCTTATGAGAGATTTTGGAACTTGTTTTTCTGAAAGATAGTCTTATATTATTTAAGATGCATTTGAGTGACACAGTGGTCCTGATCTTCATTGGTACATGTGATTGGGATATTATATACATAACAGAAACATAGTTGAGGGAGGAGCAGGACTGGGAGCTCATTCTTCTGTGGTACAGATGCTGCAAGCATAATCGAGGTGGAGGGGACAGAGGAGTGGGAGTTGTGTTTTTGATTAGGTAGAATAATATCCAGTGAGACTATATGGGTGAAACTTAGAAATAAGAAGGGAATTGTAATAGAGGCCCCCCAAATAGTCTATAGGAATTAGAGAACAAACATTTAGTGAAGTCACAAAGAGTTGTAAGTGTAATGGGACTGTAATAGTATGTAATTGCAGCTTCCCTCCTATTGGCTGTAGCAGAAAGGGATTGACTAGGTGGAATTTGTTAAATGTATCCAGAGATGTTTTCTCAAGCAATAGATAAACGACTTTACTAGAAAGGGGGACAACATTCGATTTCCTGTTGGGCAAAGGGGCAGGGCAGGTGATTCAAGTGACAGTGAGGCCAATGACAATATTTTTTATCAGTTCTGCAGTATCTATGGAAAAACAGAAGACTGGTCCACAATTTGGCGCAAGGCAAAATTTGAAGGCTCTAGAAAGGAACTTGCAACGGTTAAATTGGGAGAGTTTCTGTGAAGTTAAAGGGACATCTGGCAAGAGGAAGGCATTTAAAAGTGAGATAAGAAGAGCTCAGTTACAACATGTTCCTGCTAGAGTGAAGGGCAAAGTTGGCACGCCTAGGGAACTCTGGTTGACCGGGGAAAGGAGGAGGAATATGTCAGCTGTGGTCAAGCAAATCCCTTGAGGAGTAACAGAGGTATAGGAGCACTCATTAGAGGGAAATCAGGACACAAAGTAGATTTAGTAGATAGAGTAAAGGAGAATCTGATGAAATTCTAAGAATAAGCAAAAGGATTACGAGGAAGAGAATATGTCCCATTAAGCATCAATGTGGTTATTTATGTGCGGTCACAGGAGATGGATAAGATGTTAAATGAATATTTCTCACCTATATTTACCACAGAAGAGGTCACAGATGCTACAGAGATGACCAGTGACGTATGCTTCAGCATTTCAACTTTACAAAGGAAGAGTTTATTGAAATGATAAGGCATATTAAGATGGATAAATCCCTGTTTTGTATTGCCATGTACCCTTGTTTGTTTTCATGCCCCGTGTGCTCCTGTCCCCACTCCTGCTCTACTCCGGCCCCTGTATTACTGAGTACTCCACCTCTCACCTGTTTCTCATTATCACCTGTTTGCTGCCACTTCTGTCTCATTGTGCCCCAACTATCATCTGCCTCTCTGTTTATTGCTCAGTGTATTTCAGTCCTGTGTTTTCACCTGTTTGTTGCCAGATTGTGCCAATGAATTTTCCTGAGCCTCTCCAGCATTCGTATCTGTACTCTGTCTGTCTGAACATCAACTCTGCCTGTTTCCCGATTCTGGTTTTTGGATTTCTCTGGATGTTTTGACCTCTGCCTGAACTTTGACATCGACTTTGTTTGCACCTCGAGATTTGTTACTCAATTAATATCGCTGTGTGCACAGTACTGGGTCTGCGATTGGATCCCTGCTCCAGTGCCCTGACAGTACAATCTGGTCAGAATGGATCCAGCAGACCCCGGTCGTCTGAGAGATGCCCTGGAACAACAGGGGGTGATGCTGGAGAGACACCAGAACCAGCTGGACTGTGTTCAGGGCAGTGGAGTTGCTTTTGGCTAATATTGCCAATCTTGTGGCCCAGACTCAATCACTCCAGCTGTCCCAGAGCACCCATCAACACTCTGTAACTGCATCTTCCGCCCCACCCTCCACGTTCTTGCTCACTCTTCCCATCCAAGAGCCCTATCTGCCTCCTCCAGAAAAGTACTCAGGTGAGCCTGGTACCTGCCACTCTTTTCTTTCCCAGTGCACCCTCATGTTTGAATTGCAACCGACAACATTTCTGACTGATCGAACCAAGGTAGCCTACATCATCACCCAACTGTCCGGTCGGGTGAGAGAATGGGGAACAGCTGTCTGGGAGGCAGGGTCCCCTTTCTGCAGTAGTTTTCAGTTATTTTCTGAGGAGATGAGAAAAGTGTTTGATCGCTCCAAACATGGGAGAGGCTGCCCGTGAAATGCTGCACATGCATCGGGGCACAGATCTGCATCAGATTATGCCATTGGGTTCCGGACACTAGCCACCTCCAGCGGCTGGAACTCGAAGGCACAGTATGACACCTTCTTGCATAGCCTCTTCAAAGACATCAAAGATGAGCTGGTCACCCAGGACCTTCCTGCCACCCTTGAAGCACTGGTGGATTCGGCCATCTGTATTGATGTTCGCCTTCAGCAGCGCTGCAGAAGGAGGGGTTCCAGAGGGTCCTTGGGGGCACTGGGTGAGTTCCAAGCTCCTCCTCAGTCTCTATTGACCTGCTGTTTGCCTCCATCTACAATCCCCATTACAGAGCCTGAGGCTACGCACATTGACCGTACCCACCTGACGCTAACTGAAAGACAAAGAAGAATCAGCACCTATTCCTGTCTGTACTGTGGCCAACTAGACCACTTCATCTCCACCTGCCCAGTAAAAGCCAGGTGCTCACCAGTAGGACGAGGAGTACTGGTGAGCATGGTCCCTGTCCAGCCCTCCTCGACGCCACTCACTCTCATACCTGCTTCTCTGGAGTGGGGCGTCCAACGGTGAGTAGTCTCCGTCTTGGTCGATTCTGGTGCGGAGGGGTGTTTTATCGATTCCGGCTTGGCTGCTCATTGGGGTTTACCCACGTCTGCTCTCTGGTCACCATTGGTGTCTAACGCCTTGAATGGTCAGAGGCTGGCCAACATCACCCATGTCACAGTTCCGGTGAGTCTCAGTTTATCTGGCAACCATCATGAAC
The DNA here is from genome assembly GCF_030028105.1 of Mobula birostris. NCBI lineage: Eukaryota > Metazoa > Chordata > Chondrichthyes > Myliobatiformes > Myliobatidae > Mobula > Mobula birostris. The sequence continues at coordinate 120,867,634 of NC_092379.1, read as the reverse complement.
AGTTAACCCTTTATGTTATTGATTCTCCTCAAGTTCCCATTGTCCTGGGCCATTCCTGGTTAGTTAAACACAACCCCCACATTAACTGGCTCAGTTGCAAGATTGTAGGCTGGAGCCCATTCTGCCACTCCCACTGCCTCCTCCGTGCTCAGATCCCCCTGTCTCCAAGCCCAGATCCCCCCGAGGAAGCCATTTCCCTACCGCTTCATTGTCTATATGATTATGCCATTGACATCTTGCTTGGCACACCTCCCCCAAGGGGCCACCTGTATACCCTGTCCATACCTGAAACAGAAGCCATGAGTAAGTATATTCAAGAGTCTCTGGCTGCAGGCATCATCCGGCCATCTTCGTCCCCTGCTGGTGCTGGTTTTTCCCTTTGTTGAAAAGGAGGATGGCTCCTTGCGTCCATGCAATGATTACCAGGTACTGAATGAAGTCACTATTAAGAACCTTTACTCTCTTCCACTCATGACCTCAGCATTTGAACTACTGCAAGGAGCCTCAGTTTTCACCAAGCTTGATCTCTGTAACGCCTACCATCTTGTCTGCATCCGCGAAGAGGGTGAGTGGAAGACGGCCTTCAACACTGCCTCAGGCCATTACGAGTATCTGGTCATGTCACTCGGTCTCACCAATGCACCTGCCGTCTTCCAAGCCCTGGTAAATGACGTTCTCAGGGACATGCTGAACCAATTTGTTTTTGTGTATCTCAACGACATTTTTTTCTAAGTCCCTTGCTGAACACACAGGTCCCTTCTGCAGAGTTCTCCAGCGCCTTCTGGAGAACCAGCTCTTTCTGAAGGCTGAGAAATGTGAGTTTCATCACAATACCGTCTCTTCCTGAGGTATGTAAGTTCGGGTGATTCAATTCAGATGGACCAACAGAAGGTCAAGGTGGTGTCGAATGGCCCCAACCTTCAACTCGTCGGGAGTTGAAACACTTCTTGGGCTTTGCTAATTTCTATCACCGCTTCATCAGAAATTACAGTACACTGGCTGCACCACTCACTGCTCTTGCCTCATCGGCTGTCAGATTTTCCTGGTCCCCTGCTGCTGAAAAAGCATTTTGACCTGTAGGAACATTTCACCTTTGACCCCATCCTGATTCAACCCGACACCTACCGGCAGTTCATTATGGAGGTGGATGCGTCTGAGGCATTGGCTGGAGGGAGCCAAGGTGCCATTCTTAAGGCTGATTTATACTTGTGCATCAACTCGACGCCGTAACCTACGCAAGTGGCTTACGTGAGTTGGTGTGTCTGCGTCGCTCTGCGACTCAGGCACGTCGTGCATGCGCACACACCTGTCCAGGCAAGACTTCATGTTCATGGTAGTCTTTCTCGAGGTAAACAAGTTTAAAGCGAGCGTCTTTTTCCGTAAAATCGAAATGTGTCCTCCATAATTTCGGAGGTCTGTAAAGCTTTATGGAAAGCATTGCAGCCAGGGTTCCTTCCCTGCCCTTCAGTCGCCCAATGGGAAGCTATTGCAGCGTAGGAGGAAATGCGATGCTACCAGGTGGACCAATCACAGTTGTTGTAGTCTGAGTCCCTGCAACGTGTAGTTACATTTTGGGAGAGGTGCACGTCAGGCTACGGTGTAGGGATCCGCGTAGGGTTTGCTGTACCTACGGCATCGATTTGACGCAGAAGTTATTATCAGCCTTAAGTCTGCACTGATCACAAGAATCTGGAATATATCCGTACGGCCAAGCATCTCAACTCCTGTCCAGCTCGTTGGTCCCTGATTTTCTCAAGATTCAATTTTACTCTGTCCTTCAGCCCCAGTTCCAAGAATGGAAAACCTGATGCCCTCTCTGGAAGATTTCCCTCCTCTGAGACCCCTGAGGTACTCGTTGTCATCCTCCCTGCTCACTGGTTTGTGGGTGCAGCGCAATGGGGCATTGAAGCCATGGTGCAAGCTGCTCGACAGAGCGAGGCAGCCCCTAATCAATGCCCCACTAACCGTGTTTATGTTCCCAGCTCTGTCCGCTCACAGGTATTGCAGTGGGGTCATGCTTCCCGGTTATCCTGCCTCCCTAGAACCAAGCATACTCGGGCCGTCATCAGTCGGCAGCTCTGGTGGCCCTCCGTGGGAGATGACATCAGCAACTTTGTCTCGGTCTGCTCGGTCTGTGCTCAAGGCAAGAACTCTAACCGGTCACCTGCTGGTCTGTTACAACCCCTGTCTATCCCCGAGAGACCCTGGTCCCATATTGCCGTGGATTTTGTCACCGGTCTTCCCCCATCAGATGGTAATACCGCCATTCTCACAGTAGTTGATCGTTTCTCCAAGTCTGTACACTTCATTCCTTTACCTAAACTCCCCTTGGCCAAAGAAACTGCCAAATTACTAATACTGCATGTTTTTAAACTACATGGTTTACCTGTAGATGTTGTGTCAGACAGGGACTCTCAATTCACATCCAACTTCTGAATGGCATTCTGTAATCTTCTGGGGACCTCTGAGTCTGTCTTCTGGATTCCACCCACAGACCAGTGGCCAGACCTTGCAGGCCAGCCAACAGCTAGAGACAGTATTGCAGTGTCTGGTCTCCCAGAACCCCTCTGTGTGAAGTCAGCAGCTACCGTGGGCCGAGTACACTATAAACTCTCATCTGTCCTCATCGACTGGTCTGTCCCTCTTCGAGTGCTGCCTTGGCTACCAACCTCCACTGTTTCCTGCCCAGGAGGAGGAGGTTGACGTTCCATCTACCGAGGCATTCATCCGCTGTTGTCAGTGGACGTGGAGATGCACTCGCTCTGCCCTTCTCCGAGCCTCTGCTAGGATCAAACATCAAGCTGACCGCCATTGCTCCAAGGCCCCATGTTACCACCAGAGACAGTGTGTGTGGCTTTCAACCGAGACCTGCCCCTCAAGGTGGATTCCCACAAGCTCGCCCCCGCTTCATCTGCCCCTTTCCCATTGCTGAATTCATCAGCCCTGCTGCCGTCCGTCTCAAGCTCCCCTCCACTCTTCGCCACATTCATCCCACCTTCCATGTGTCCCGTGTCAAGCCTTTCATGAGCCACCCCCTGTGTCCTGTCCCCAAACCCCACCCCTCCCCTACGGCTCATCGATGGGTCAGAGGCCTTCACGGTGCGTCAGCTGCTGGACATTCGTCGCCGGGGCCGTGGCCTCCAGTACCTTGTGGACTGGGAGGGCTACAGTCCCGAGGAGAGGTGCTGGGGCCCCGCCCATAACATCCTGGACCCCTCTCATCAGGGACTTTCATCGCCAGCACCCAGCTCTACCTGCTGTGACGCCAGGAGGCGTCCACAGAAGGGAGTTGGGTACTGTCAGTACCTCCAGTTGAACCTTGTCTTTTTGGGTACTTACCCCTAGCCATCAGTCTGTGCTTTTGTATTGCCATGTGCACCTTTCCCCACTCCTGCTCTACTCCGGCCCCTATATTACTGAGTACTCCGTCTCTCATTTGTTTCTCATTATTACCTGTATTACTGCCACCTGTGTCTCATTGTGCTCCACCTATCATCTGCCTCTCTGTTTATGGCTTAGTGTATTTCAGTCCTGTGTTTTCACCTGTTTGTTACCAGATTCTGCCAGTGAATTTTCCCGAGCCTTTTCAGCATTCGTATCTGTACTCTGTCTGTCTGAATATCAACTCTGCCTGTTTCCAGATTCAGGTTTTTGGATTTCCCTGGATGTTTTGATCTCTGCCTGAACTTTGACACCGACTTTGTTTGCACCTTGAGATTTGTTACTCAATTAATATCACTGTGTGCACAGTACTGGGTCTGCGATTGGATCCTTGCTCCAGTGCCCTGACAGCAAATGGAAACAGCTCAGATAGTCAGCATAGACAAGTTGGGCTGAATGGCCAGCTTCCATCCTGTTTCATTCTACGACTCTATAACTTTGTATTATATTAGCGATCTGCCAAAGCATTGCTGTCAACAGCCTCTGATCTCCTTTTAAATGTTTCTGATGGTCCAAAGTATTAAGTAATTATCAGAATATAAGTTATTTAAAATAATACACTGATTTCAAAACATAAGGATTAAATAATCAAAACAGCGCTGCATCCGGAGACAAAGTAGAACACTTGCATCTAACCTCCAGCTGACTCCTGTGTTGCAATGTGGAAGTCAGGAATGAACTAATCTACATACAGTAATAGTCTATGGCAGTTCCTTTCAGAACCATGAACAAAATACCAATGCAATCTGGTCCAACTTCCCAGTTCAATGAACTTTAAATAAACCACTTACAAAGCAGCATCCTGAAGCTACTCACCTTCATAAGATGCCCCCAAAAGTTTTTTTTGTTTGGCTTAGGTTTGGACTAACCGAAGAGCAGAAAATTTATAAGCCAACATTCTTTGGAGCAGAGCATCTACCGACAAAGCCTGCCAATTGGATTTTTTTTTTGACATTTAGCTAGAAAAACTTTTGCAATGAAAATTGTTGCCAGTGCAAATTATTACTGGTGCTTTGAAGGCATCTGGGACCTGGTTCACTGATAGGACTAACGAAATATCACATTAATTCAAGGAATGAGGCAGCAGGAAGTTGAATGAATCAGTCAAATGAGATGCAGAGAAAGAAAATGCTGTACATATTGGACTAGGAGAGGGAAAAGACAGGAAAATAAAAGTAAGAAAAATGTAAACTTTTAAATGTTACAAGATCTACATGAGGAATTTGCTGCCCAAAGACGCAAGAGAGGACAGTTTGAATGCTTTCTTCCCTGGGCCTCTGTGAGTGGCACTGCAGTATCATAAATGTCATTTTCAAAAGTTCCTTATGCTGTTGAACACCAGAGCTGGCTTCCTGCAGGGAGCTAAATTTGTTTTAACAGTGCAAATACAGTAATTTAGTGAAACTTGGGGAAACTGATGGCAAGCTCGAAGGCTAATGGCAGAGCATCACAAGCTGTACAACAATTTGATGCAATTTACAACTCACAGCAAAGCTTTCCCTTGGATTATTGCTGGATGTTTTACACATTGATTAACAGCACATTTAATAAACTCAGTATTAATTTTCTACCTAATTATGACCCTAGGTTGATGGCTAGAATCTGCAATTACTTCATTCTATGTAATCATTAATTATTCTGAAATGAAACAATTTTAATTCAAGGTAGAACAGATTAATGATGTTTACAGTGCCAAATATCTTTTTATAGATACAAGGAAATGGGACAATTAAGGTTATGCTCTTAGAGATAGACACTGTATATTTATAATTGATAATGCATTCTGCCTTAAGTATAGATGTTCTGAGCTATAGCCTCCAAGGTAGGATCATTAGAATTTATTGTTGCTTCTTTATCATAGATAAAATCAAACTACTTCCCAGTAGAGGCAATTACATTTGGAATAAAGGTCCATATTGCTGACTTTCATGGAAAACTACTGGATGAATCAAAGCAAAACAATAAAGCAGAAAGAGATGGGAGCGAAGTTCAATGGTTAGTGAGGGCCAGTACAATCACTTCTTCAAAGCATTAAAAAGAGAATCCTGTTGAGTTGTTACCCTTTTGACAATAGACAATAGGTACAGAAGTAGACCATTCGGCCCTTCGAGCCTGCACCACCATTCTGAGATCATGGCTGATCATCTACTATCAATACCCAGTTCCTGCCTTGTCCCCATAACCCTTGATTCCCCTATCCATGAGATACCTATCTAGCTCCTTCTTGAAAGCATCCAGAGAATTGGCCTCCACTGCCTTCTGAGGCAGCGCGTTCCACACCTCCACAGCTCTCTGGGAGAAGAAGTTCCTCCTCAACTCTGTCCTAAATGACTTACCCCTTATTCTTAAACCATGCCCTCTGGTACTGGACTCTCCCAGCATCTGGAACATATTTCCTGCCTCTATCTTGTCCAATCCCTTAATAATCTTATATATCTCAATCAGATCCCCCCTCAATCTCCTTAATTCCAGCGTGTACAAGCCCAGTCTCTCTAACCTCTCTGCGTAAGACAGTCCGGACATCCCAGGAATTGACCTTGTGAACCTACGCTGCACCTCCTCCACAGCCAGGATGTCCTTCCTTAACCCTGGAGACCAAAACTGCACACAATACTCCAGGTGTGGTCTCACCAGGGCCCTGTACAAATGCAAAAGTATTTCCTTGCTTTTGTACTCAATTCCCTTTGTAATAAAGGCCAACATTCCATTAGCCTTCTTCACTGCCTGCTGCACTTGTTCATTCACCTTCAGAGACTGATGAACAAGTACTCCTAGATCTCTTTGTATTTCTCCCTTACCTAACTCCACACCATTCAGATAATAATCTGCCTTCCTGTTCTTGCTCCCAAAGTGAATAACCTCACACTTATTCACATTAAACGCCATCTGCCAAGTTTCTGCCCACTCACCCAGCTTATCCAAGTCACCTTGAATTCTCCTAACATCCTCATCACATGTCACACTGCCACCCAGCTTAGTATCATCAGCAAACTTGCTGATGTTATTCACAATGCCTTCCTCTAAATCATTGACGTAAATTGTAAACAGCTGTGGTCCCAATACCGAACCCTGTGGCACCCCACTAGTCACCACCTGCCATTCCAAGAAACACCCATTCACTGCTACTCTTTGCTTTCTATCTGCCAACCAGTTTTCTGTCCATGTCAATATCCTCCCCCCAATGCCATGAGCACTGATTTTACCCACCCATCTCCTATGTGGTACCTTATCGAATGCCTTCTGAAAGTCAAGGTACACCACATCCACTGGATCTCCCGCGTCTATCTTCCTGGTTACATCCTCAAAAAACTCCAATAGATTAGTCAAGCATGATTTGCCCTTGGTAAATCCATGCTGGCTCGGCCCAATCCTATCACTGCTATCAAGGTATGCCGCTATTTCATCTTTAATAATGGACTCTAGCATCTTCCCCACTACTGATGTTAGGCTAACAGGGTGATAGTTCTCTGTTTTCTCCCTCCCTCCTTTCTTAAAAAGTGGGATAACATTAGCCATTCGCCAATCCTCGGGAACTGATCCTGAATCTAAGGAACATTGGAAAATGATCACCAATGCATCCGCAATTTCCAAAGCCACCTCCTTTAGTACCCTAGGATGCAGACCATCTGGACCTGGGGATTTGTTAGCCTTCAGTCCCATCAGTCTACTCATCACCGTTTCCTTCCTAATGTCAATTTGTTTCAGTTCCTCTGTTACCCTATGTCCTTGGCCCATCCATACATCTGGGAGATTGCTTGTGTCTTCCCCAGTGAAGACAGATCCAAAGCACTTATTAAATTCGTCTGCCATTTCTCTGTTCCCCATAACAATTTCTCCCAATTCATTCTTCAAGGGCCCAACATTGTTCTTAACTATCTTCCTTCTCTTCACATACCTAAAAAAACTTTTGCTATCCTCCTCTATATTCCTAGCTAGCTTGCGTTCATACCTCTTTTTTTTCTCCGAATATTGCCTTTTTAGTTAAGTTCTGTTGCTCCTTAAAAATTTCCCAATCATCCATCTTCCCACTCACCTTAGCTCTGTTATACTTCTTTTTTAATGCTATGCTATCTCTGACTTCCTTTGTCAACCACTGTGGCCACTTTCCCCCCTTTGAATCCTTCCTTCTCCGGGGGATAAACTGATTTTGTACCTTGTGCATTGTTCTCAAGAATACCTGCCATTGCTGTTCCACTGTCTTTTCTGCTAGGATATCCGACCAGTCAACTTTGGCCAGCTCCTCCCTCATGGCTCCATAGTCTCCTTTGTTCAACTGCAATGCTGACACTTCTGATCTGCCCTTATCCCTCTCAACTTGCAGATAAAAACTTACCATATTATGGTCACTACCTCCTAATGGCTCCTTTACTTCAAGATCACTTATCAAATCCTGTTCGTTGCACAACACTAAATCCAGAATAGCCTTATCCCTGGTCGGCTCTCGTACAAGCTGCTTCAAAAATGCATCCCGTAGGCGCTCTACAAACTCCCTATCCTGGGGTCCAGTACCAACCTGATTTTCCCAGTTCACCTGCGTGTTGAAATCCCCCATAACTACTGCGACATTTCCTTTGCCACATGCCATTGTTAACTCCCTATTCAACTTGCACCCAATATCCATGCTACTGTTTGGGGGCCTGTAGATAACACCTATTAGGGTCTTTTTGCCCTCACTGTTCCTCAGTTCCATCCACACTGACTTTACTTCTCCTGGTTCTATGTCCCCCCTTGCAAGGGACTGAATCTCATTCCTCACCAACAGGGCCACCCCACCCCCTCTGCCCACCTTTCTGTCCCTTCGATAGCACGTATACCCTTGTACATTCAATTCCCAGGTCTGATCCCCCTGCAGCCAATTCTCCATTATCCCAACAACATCATAGTTACCCATTCACACCTGAGCTTCAAGCTCATCCGCCTTATTTCTGACACTTCGTGCATTCAGATATAGAATTTTTAACCCATTTCTCCCCTCTCTGTTTAAATCGCTACCTATTGTGCATAACCCAGCTCCCCGAACTCTCACCGGGCTATACGCCCCTTGAATTTTGTTGTCCTTCTTAAATTTACTTACTCTTTCTGCACATTTAACTCCATGCTCCGTCAGACCATCCCTCTGCACATGTATCCTCCTTATCACTCGTTCCGTCTCACCTTTCTCTACTTCACACTTAATATTCCGGAACCGTGTAGTCCCCACCTGTCCTTTATAGAAACATAGAAACATAGAAAATAGGTGCAGGAGTAGGCCATTCGGCCCTTCGGGCCTGCACCGCCATTTATTATGATCATGGCTGATCATCCAACTCAGAACCCCGCCCCAGCCTTCCCCCCACACCCCCTGATCCCCGTAGCCACAAGGGCCATATCTAACTCCCTCTTAAATATAGCCAATGAACTGGCCTCAACTGTTTCCTGTGGCAGAGAATTCCACAGATTCACCACTCTGTGTGAAGAAGTTTTTCCTAATCTCTGTCCTAAAAGGCTTCCCCTCTATCCTCAAACTGTGGCCCCTCATTCTGGGCTTCCCCAACATCGGGAACAATCTTCCTGCATCTAGCCTGTCCAATCCCTTTAGGATCTTATACGTTTCAATCAGATCCCCCCTCAATCTTCTAAATTCCAACGAGTACAAGCCCAGTTCATCCAGTCTTTCTTCATATGAAAGTCCTGCCATCCCAGGAATCAATCTGGTGAACTTTCTTTGTACTCCCTCTATGGCAAGGATGTCTTTCCTCAGATTAGGGGACCAAAACTGCACACAATACTCCAGGTGTGGTCTCACCAAGGCCTTGTACAACTGCAGTAGTACCTCCCTGCTCCTGTACTCGAATCTTCTCGCTATAAATGCCAGCATACCATTCGCCTTTTTCACCGCCTGCTGTACCTGCATGCCCACTTCCAATGACTGGTGTATAATGACACCCAGGTCTCGTTGCACCTCCCCTTTTCCTAATCGGCCACCATTCAGATAATAATCTATTTTCCTATTTTTGCCACCAAAGTGGATAACTTCACATTTATCCACATTAAATTGCATCTGCCATGAATTTGCCCACTCACCCAACCTATCCAAGTCACTCTGCATCCTCTTAGCATCCTCCTCACAGCTAACACTGCCACCCAGCCTCGTGTCATCCGCAAACTTGGAGATGCTGCATTTAATTCCCTCATCCAAGTCATTAATATATATTGTAAACAACTGGGGTCCCAGCACTGAGCCTTGCGGTACCCCACTAGTCACCGCCTGCCATTCTGAAAAGGTCCCGTTTATTCCCACTCTTTGCTTCCTGTCTGCTAACCAATTCTCCATCCACATCAATACCTTACCCCCAATACCATGTGCTTTAAGTTTGCACACTAATCTCCTGTGTGGGACCTTGTCAAAAGCCTTTTGAAAATCCAAATATACCACATCCACTGGTTCTCCCCTATCCACTCTACTAGTTACATCCTCAAAAAATTCTATGAGATTCGTCAGACATGATTTTCCTTTCACAAATCCATGTTGACTTTGTCCGATGATTTCACCGCTTTCCAAATATGCTGTTATCACATCTTTGATAACTGACTCCAGCAGTTTCCCCACCACCGACGTTAGGCTAACTGGTCTATAATTCCCCGGTTTCTCTCTCCCTCCTTTTTTAAAAAGTGGGGTTACATTAGCCACCGTCCAATCCTCAGGAACTAGTCCAGAATCTAACGAGTTTTGAAAAATTATCACTAATGCATCCACTATTTCTTGGGCTACTTCCTTAAGCACTCTGGGATGCAGACCATCTGGCCCTGGGGATTTATCTGCCTTCAATCCCTTCAATTTACCTAACACCACTTCCCTACTAACAAGTATTTCGCTCAGTTCCTCCATCTCACTGGACCCTCTGTCCCCTACTATTTCTGGAAGATTATTTATGTCCTCCTTAGTGAAGACAGAACCAAAGTAATTATTCAATTGGTCTGCCACGTCCTTGCTTCCCATAATCAATTCACCTGTTTCTGTCTGTAGGGGACCTACATTTGTCTTTACCAGTCTTTTCCTTTTTACATACCTATAAAAGCTTTTACAGTCAGTTTTTATGTTCTCTGCCAGTTTTCTCTCATAATCTTTTTTCCCCTTCCTAATTAAGCCCTTTGTCCTCCTCTGCTGAACTCTGAATTTCTCCCAGTCCTCAGGTGAGCCACTTTCTCTGGCTAATTTGTATGCTTCTTCTTTGGAATTGATACTATCCCTAATTTCTCTTGTCAGCCACGGGTGCACTACCTTCCTTGATTTATTCTTTTGCCAAACTGGGATGAACAATTGTTGTAGTTCATCCATGCAACCTTTAAATGCTTGCCATTGCATATCCACCGTCAATCCTTTAAGTGTCATTTGCCAGTCTATCTTAGCTAATTCACGTCTCATACCTTCAAAGTTACCCCTCTTTAAGTTCAGAACCTTTGTTTCTGAATTAAGTATGTCACTCTCCATCTTAATGAAGAATTCCACCATATTATGGTCACTCTTACCCAAGGGGCCTCTCACGACAAGATTGCTAATTAACCCTTCCTCATTGCTCAAAACCCAGTCCAGAATAGCCTGCTGTCTAGTTGGTTCCTCGACATGTTGGTTCAAAAAACCATCCCGCATACATTCCAAGAAATCCTCTTCCTCAGCACCTTTACCAATTTGGTTCACCCAATCTACATGTAGATTGAAGTCACCCATTATAACTGCCGTTCCTTTATTGCACACATTTCTAATTTCCTGTTTAATACCATCTCCGACCTCACTACTACTGTTAGGTGGCCTGTACACAACTCCCACCAGCGTCTTCTGCCCCTTAGTGTTACGCAGCTCTACCCATATCGATTCCACATCTTCCCGGCTTATGTCCTTCCTTTCTATTGCGTTAATCTCTTCTTTAACCAGCAACGCCACCCCACCTCCCCTTCCTTCATGTCTATCCCTCCTGAATATTGAATATCCTTGAACGTTGAGCTCCCATCCTTGGTCACCCTGGAGCCATGTCTCTGTGATCCCAACTATATCATAATCATTAATAACAATCTGCACTTTCAATTCATCCACCTTATTACGAATGCTCCTTGCATTGACACACAAAGCCTTCAGGCGCTCTTTTACAACTCTCTTAGCCCTTATACAATTATGTTGAAAAGTGGCCCTTTTTAATGCTTGCCCTGGATTTGTCGGCCTGCCATTTTTACTCTTCTCCTTAGTACTTTTTGCTTCTACCCTCACTTTACACCCCTCTGTCTCTCTGCACTGGTTCCCATCCCCCTGTTGTGAACTAACCTCCTCACACCTAGCCTCTTTAATTTAATTCCCACCCCCCAACCCTTCTAGTTTAAAGTCACCTCAGTAGCCCTCGCTAATCTCCCTGCCAGGATATTGGTCCCCCTAGGATTCAAGTGCAACCCGTCCTTTTTGTACAGGTCACGCCTGCGCCAAAAGAGGTCCCAATGATCCAAAAACTTGAATCCCTGCCCCCTGCTCCAATCCCTCAGCCACGCATTTATCCTCCACCTCATCGCATTCCTACTCTCACTGTCGCGTGGCACAGGCAGTAATCCCGAGATTACTACCTTTGCGGTCCTTTTTCTCAACTCCCTTCCTAGCTCCCTATATTCTCCTTTCAGGACCTCATCCCTTATTTATACTTCATCCCGCTATCCTCTCTCACATTCTGGATCCCTGCCCCCTGCAAATTTAGTTTAAACCCCCCCAAGCAGCACTAGCAAACTTTCCTGCAAGAATGTTAGTACCCCTCCAGTTCAGGTGTAAACCATCCCATCGGAACAGATCCCACCTTCCCTGGAACAAAGCCCAATTATCTAAAAACCTGAAGCCCTCCCTCCTGCACCATCCTCTCAGCCACGTATTGATCTGTATAATCCTTCTTTTCCTGGCCTCACTCGCACGTGGCACAGGTAGCAATCCTGAGATTGTTACCCTGGAGGTCCTGCCCTTCAGCTTCGCACCTAACTCCCTGAACTCACTACGCAGGACCCCCACGTTGTTGGTCCCTACATGGATTGATATCTGAAGGCATCTAATTGAGGCTCTGCTAACAGATGTAGGTGCCATCATTAAACAGCTGGAAAGAAGGAGCAACAGTGCAAATAATGTCTCAGTTGTATGCATCACATCACTTCCAATAACAGTTCTATGTGGGTGATATATCCGTCTTTTTTTCATCGCTGTGAACAATAGAAGTACAAGTAAAATATTCACTAAATCTGCGTGGTTAGATCCCACTGCTGAGTAGTACTTTGTGGCGTATAGTCCTTTTCTCTTTGAATCTTGATTGGTATGCACCAATAGGCGGGTCGTCTGCTGTCAAAGGAGTTTCAGCAAAATTCAAAGTTCAAAGTTCAAATTCAAGGAAGATCTCTATCCATGCCCTACTGTTTCAGTGTCGTCAAGACGAGATGGCCAAAATCATCATGAGGAAATGTTGGAGATGGATTGGGCACATGATGAGAAGAGAGGCTAACTCTATCATTCAGCCCTTGTGGCTACGGGGGTCAGGGGGTATGGAGGGAAGGCTGGGGCGGTGTTCTGAGTTGGATGATCAGCCATGATCATAATAAATGGCGGTGCAGGCTCGAAGGGCCGAATGGCCTACTCCTGCACCTATTTTCTATGTTTCTATGTTTCTCTGTTTCTATCAAGACAGCACTTCATTGGACCCCTGAAGGGTGCAAGAAATGCAGGAGACCAAAGACAACCTGGTACCTTACCGCAGAAGCAGTAATGAGGACTCTGAACCATGTATGTGGCACAAAAGATTAGGTGGACAAGGATAGACAGAAACGGAGGACCTTCACTGCTGCTCTAAACACCAGCGGCATAACAGGCAGTAAGTAAGTAAGGTTAAAAGTAAACTTATTATCAAAGTACATATATGCTACCATGTACAACACTGAGATTGATTTTCTTCCAGGTGTAGGGCTCTCAGTATACTAGGTGGACTGTTAACTGTTGATTGCTTATTACCAAAATGGCTTCCCGTACTGTTAACTGCTGAGCAAGGGGTTCCCTGTAACAGCAATGTTCAGATTATCCAATGTGATAATGGAAACTGTATTCATTTGTTAGCCAATGGAAGTCATGTTCTGTTATCTTGTATAGGTGTGCTGAGTTGAGGAGTGCGGGCTTTTCGGGAGGCGAGCAGAGAGGACGGACATGTGGGGAACGGACAGCGGTTCCAGGGCAGCGGACACCAAACCTCGGGGGTTCGGAGGGTGGCCGGAGTCTCAGAAGGACGTTGTGGATGGAATCGGAGGCGTGAGCTCCAACGTATTAAAACATCATGTGCACAAGACTGATAAGTTACTTATGTGGCGCCTTTTCTTTTAGTTGTTGCTACTAACCCATCACCAAAAATTTGCTATAAGTTATCATTCTTTACTCGCACTTTGTATATTGTTTCATATTTGTGTCGTGGCTGATCATTGGGCGACTCAAACCTTATCCGCACCAAAGCAATTGATCTGTTTGGCGGGATTGACAGCTATTCACCCTAGGCAATGGGGGGTCAGTGGGGCAAAGACCCTTACACAGGTATACTCAATACATCTATAATAGAATAATAACCATAATAAAATCAATCAAAGATCGCATCAACTTGGGTGTTCAACCATTGTGCACAAGACAACAAGCTGTGTACATGCCAAAAGAAAGAAGTAACATTAATAAATAAATAAACAGTAAATACTGAGAACACGAGATGAAGAGTCCTTGAAAGTGAGCCCATAGGGAACATTTCAATGATGGGGCAAGAGAAGTTGAGTGAAATTATCCCCTTTGGTCAAGAGCCTGATGGTTGAGGTGTAGTAACTGTATCCTGGACCTGTTAGTGCTTTCCTGCAACAACATTTGATGTGGAGATGCTCAGTGGTGGAAAAAGCTTATCCCATGATGGACTAAGCTGTATCCCCTACCTTTTGTAGAATTTTCTGTTCAAGGGCATTGGTGTTTCTAAACCAGGCTGTGATGCAACTAGTCAACATACACTCCACTACACATCTATAGAAGTTTGTCGAAGTTTTAGATGCCATGCCAAATCTTCGCAAACCCCTAAGGAAGTAGAGCTGCTGTCGTGCTTTCTTCATAATGGCATTTATATGCCGAGCCCAGGACAGGTCCTCTGAAATGATAACACCGAGGAATTTAAAGTTGCTGACCCTCTCTACCTCTGATCCTCCAATGAAGACTGGCTCATGGACCTCTGGTTTCCTCCTCCTGAAGTTGAACAGCATTGAAACACATCCTTCAGCTCCGAGTCATTTTGGTATTATTTTAACTTTTAGCATGCAGTGAATTTCCATGTGGGACTTGGCAGTGGGTGCTGGATGAAAAATTCCGAATAGTGGGTTGCCAGGAGTACGGCAACTAGTGAACTAAAATCAATGTGTAGTGTGCCTGTTGTGTGTGTGTGTGTGTGTGTGTGCGTGTGTATGTGTGTGTGCGTGTGTATGTGTGTGTGTGTGTGTGTGTGTGTGTGTGTGTGTGTGTGTGTGTATGTATCTTTGGCTGTTTTGCTGAATATATAAAGTTTGCTAATCGCAGGGGTGGCCAACCTTTTACATTCCATGGGTCAATATTTTCATGCATGAGTTCAGATGCGATTTTTTTCACACGTGAATTCTATATTAACATATTTTTACAAGAATTGAATGGGGGTACAAGAGTTGTATGGTGCATCTGAACTCGTGAGTGAAAAAAATTGACACATGGAATGTAAAAGGTTGGCCACCCCTGATAGATACTCACCTTTTTCATTAAATTCTAGTTATATCTGTCTCTAAACGGGTTACTTCAGGCTATGTGGCAATAGTTTGGAAAGATGTTGAAGAGAAATCATTTCGCCAAGTGTCTTTGAGCAATTTCAGGAATTTGAAACATACAAGGATACATTTGAAATCACCATAACAGAAGCGTTTATTTACAGTTTCATAAGTGTAGCTGATTCCACTTAAAGAATTCACTATCAAAAATAAATGGAGCACGCAAATGTCAGCGATCAAGAGGAGAGATGGATGATTGAATGAGCAACAAAATGAAATTGGGTTGCTAGTGATCTCACTCTCTAGTATTAAAGGAAGAGCAAGTTTTCAAACAACAACTGAAAGAGCTTTTGTCAACTTCTACAAACTTTTATGCAGAGATGCCATCAGTATGTTTTGTTTGTTTAGGCATCCATTAGTCTCGTGAGACCATGGACTTGCGCCTTGGAAGGTTTCCAGGGCGCAGTCCTGGTCAAGGTTGTATGGAAGACCGGCAGTTGCCCATGCTGCAAGTCTCCCCTCTCCACGCCACCGATGTTCTCCAAGGGAAGGGCATTAGGACCCATGCAGCTTGGCACCAGTGTCGTCGCAGAGCAATGTGTGGTTAAGTGCCTTCCTCAAGGACACATGCGCTGCCTCAGCCAAGGCTCGAACTAGCGACCTTCAAATCACTAGACGAACGCCTTAACCACTTGACCACGCGCCAACACAGGATATATCAGTGTGATATAGCAAGAAACTGCAATTGATTTAGAATAGTGTAGAATCACTGCTCAGATTCAGTGCTCATAGAATCCAACGAAAAGCAAAAACTACTTTCAAAAATAGAAATGAAATCCAAATTTGGAGAGGAAGTATCAATGAGGTGGAATAGAGAGATGATTTTTTAGAATGTACTGAAGTTCTCTGGATAGTTATGTGTCAGAATCAACAGGAAAATGGATGATGAATAATTGAACAGGATTGCTAATTAGACCGAAGTTAAAGGAGCTCCTTACAAATACGTTATGACTGAAGAATGCAAAGTATGTGTGGGTGCTCATTCTGTTGCACATAATCATTACTGTCCTGTTACTAAGAGTCATGGAAAAATGCTAAAAATCATTTCATCCTATTTATTACAGTCTGTTCAACTACATAAAACGTGCATTTTACAGAAAAATTTTACATTTCGCATTACTGTAAGGGTGAGGTGGGGCTGGTGGGATCTCATCTCAGCATCTCTTTTTTTCCATTCTGGTTAATTGGGACACAAAAGGACCAGTACATTTTGACTCAATTAAGCGGCTTCCCCAATTAACCAAAGTTTCATGGAAATAGCTAAAAGGTGAAAAAAGACAAACTACTGTTTAACTGTGTAACAATTTATGCATTTAAATGAGATACAGAACAAATTAGAACACTACTAATGCCTCTGCACTACTATAAAACGGTGTAAAGTTATCAATGAAGGAAGTCATCCGCTGTGTTCTTTTGATTGGCTGTTAGTTAACAAAATCAGCACAAACACCGAGTGCAGATAATGGACTGCCTTCATACAATGCTTTTGACGATTGCATCCTCCAAATCTTCATTTTCATTGTAACAGTCAAGATGATTGTTGACACCTTCATAATTTCTAACTTGCCAAAGTAGTGAAATCATTTTATTTTCACTTTCAAACACCTCTGGTATCTCCAAGCCTGAATGCTTGAAACTGCGGTGAGCAAAACGGTTCTGAATTCTTACTGCTTATTTCTTGCCACCTGTCAGTGACAAAAGTCACTGCTTTTTAAACATAAACACACACAACCTATGCTATTTAAAAAATAATCGTTCTAGGCATTGTGTAATGTCTAATGACCATACAAGTGCTTGTGACTGACACTATTTAGAAATTGTTTGGCAACAGTCTCCTGTCCCAATTAAGTGACATAGTGTCCCAAATAAACAAAGGGAATCCTGGCTATTTTCTCAATTTAGTTTTCATTCTTTAAGAGTTATCCCAAATCAATGGCCGGCCCGATTAACTGATGGCCAATTAACCAGAATCCACTTTATATGAAGAAACAGAAAGTCATATTGAAACATTGCTATTAGAATAAAGTTGGAAGGTTCAAATGGAATTACACTGGCTGAAAAAAGGCAAGGAGATATCAGCATCTATCAATCTGTATCCGTTCATTTCATTGCATTCAGTAGGTTAATTCAGAGCTACACACTGTTATAAAAACATTTTTGTGTGCCGTGACTTCTACCTGAACTACCCGTTAAATGGACTCATCAGAGGGTAGATGTTAGTACTTACAGGCAGGCTACATAGCTCAAAGGGCAGGTGTTGGCTGTTGCAAGAAAAGATGAGTAATTTTATGATATAGCTGATAATGCAAGAGAACAAGCAGTATGTTTTTCAGATGCTGCTTGGGAGGATGAAGACAAGGTGGACGATCTGCAGAGGGATAAACCACAAATTCAACAGGGGGGCATTCTGATAGAGGTATGCAAACTATGAAGAGGATCATAGATAGAGTAGATGGTAGGAAATGCTTTGCCATTGCACGTACATCTTGGGGATATAGGTTAAGAACTAAGAGTTTATGGTGGTATCTGAGTGAATCTCAGGGTTGTATATGGTGACATGTATGTCATTTGATAATAAGTTTACTTTGAACTTTGAGGAAGCATTCTTTTCACCCAGAATCCAGAATGCACTGGCAGAGGGGATAGTAGAGATGGATACTCCCACAACATTTCAGAAGTATCTAGATGAGCACTTGATTTGCCAAGGCATGGAATGTGATAGACCAAGTGTTGGTAAATGAGATTGATATACGGTAGATGGGTACTTGATGGTTGGCAAAGAGTCCTTTTTTGGTGCTGTATAACTCTGTAAGATCTGGCCAAGATCAGACAGAATGTTTCTTTGGAAAAAGCTTGGTGCAGGCATAAGCAAGTATTTTTGCATTCACTGCCTCAAATTAAACTGAAATGGAGAATCTGTGAAACTCTAGTGGCTTAAAATTGTGCATGAACTAAATCATAAATAGGTTTATAATGATGCCTACGTCACAATAACTTAGATTTTGAAGTCGGAGATGGCACCACTGCTTACCTCAATTAAACAATTTCACAAGTCGAGGGATTGAGTTCAAGGGTTCTAAGGTAATATTGCAGCTATATAAAACCCTGGTTAGACAACTCTTAGAAGAGTGCATTCAGTTCCGGTCACCTCATTATGGAAAGGATGTGGAAGCTTTAGAGAAGGTGCAGAGAAGATTCACCAGAAGAAAATGTCTTATGAGGATAGGTTGAGCAAGTTTGCACTTTTCTCTTTGGAATGGAGGATGAAATGTGACTTGATAGAGGTGTGCAAGATAAGAAGCATATATCAACTGGACAGCCAGAGACTTTTTCCCAGGGTGGAAATGGCCAATACGAGGGAGCATGATTTTAAGGTATTTGGAGAAATGTATCAGGGGAAAGTCAGAGGTAGGTGTTTTACATAAGCGGGTGATAGGGGCCAAGAATGTGCTGCCAGAGGCAATGGTAGAGTCAGATACATTAAGGGCATTTAAGAGAATCTTAATGATAGAAAATGGAGGGCGATGTGTGAGAGAAGGAGTAGACTTTAGAGTAGGTTAAAACATTGACACAACATCATGGAACACCAGAAGAACTGTACCATACTGTAAGATGGCAGTGCGCTCAGATGTAGCAGTCTCTCCACGGTCAACCAAGGTTTTTATTGTCTTTTTTAAACTACTTTTTTCTTATGATTGTAAGACAATGCTTGAGATTGAGACCTTTAAGTGCTGCAGGTTTACTCCATCAGTGAGTTGCTTGTTGGCGGAGGAGCTGGAAGGCCTGGACTTGGTGTGGTCCGTGTTGCTGCCTGCTACAGAAAGGCATCGGAGTCAGTGAGCGAAGGTGGGGCACGGCCTAACAGCGAGTGATTGTCTTGGATGTTTCTCTTATGGTCGTGAGACCCTGTTAGACTTTGGTAAGGTAAAATACTGCGTCTGGTTCACTGGTTTATTTTGCCAGTGACAGCAGGGGAGCTAGTCGTTGGATGCAGTGAGGACGAGGCCTCATTGCTTATTGCAGCAGTCCAGGAGGGTAGACGCCGGAAGTGGTGGCCTGGCGTCCATGCTGGATTGGGGGCTGCTCTCCAGTGTTTGCTCGGTGGAAAGCAAGCTGGATTGCATGCATGCATGTGTTCATACGTTTGCCTGCAAACTACTGAGACTTGCCTGTTCTTGCCAACCACACCCGTACACCATCAATTTACAGTACATGTCACTCAGGGACTTGGGCTAGACTCTGTATTTTTGTGTGACTGTATGTTTACTGCTATCTTATACTGTATGTGCTATATGTGCCTTGTGCTGTGTGTGACTGTTGGTATGGCGTTTTGCACCTTGGCCCCGGAGGAACATTGTTTTTTTTGCTGTATTCATGGATATTCATGTATGGTTGAATGATAATTAAACTTGAACTTCTATGATCTTTTATGTTTTTAAAGTGTAAATTTTCTCTTGTAACGAATTTTGCATCTTCTGCTGATTATCTGTGTCCCTTGGCAACAGGGCAAGCTGATTAGCTGGTCATGTTGAGGAATTTTCACAGATAATATAAAAGGAAGTTCTATCATATTCAGGAAATCTAATTCATTATACAGAAAGTATAGGCATGACATGCTGGAAATTAATGAAATACATTAATGTCAGAACAAGAGTTTTAAAGTGAATAATTTCATTACAAATGTTCAGTTTTTAAATTTTATTTTGACGCAAAAGTATTCCATACATTGAATTTTTTTCAGGGTTAGAGAGGTTGTTCTTCAGAAATTATGAGCTGTTAAGAAAATCAATAACTCCTAATTGAAAAATACTTGAATTTATCATTGCTCGTAGGAGTGTGAGTAATGTGTGAGGTAAATAATTGAATCTCACAACAAATGTAAATTATTCCATCTTGAAGACTGTAATGGCACAGACTTTCTTGTAATATCCCATGTGTTAACAGAATATTATATGAAAGCTTATGGCTTAATAGATTTAACTACATATACAGATACCAGAGATTGCTGTCAGTTTTATACATTAATAATGACAATTGTTGACAGCTTGGCCATTTTTCTATCATGACAGTCTTTTCCCGTCATTTAGGACAGTTCATAAAATCTATTTTTACCCAAGCAAAACATTTCCTTAAATATCCTGTTGCATGGTGATGAATGGTAGTCTTTTCACTTTTACTATTTATTAAAACTATTTCAAGAAATCCAGCTATTTTTAATGAAACACACCCCTATGAGGTAGAGATTCAGTTGAAGCTGTTCCATAGAAAGTATGCCTGCCTAGTATTTTCTAAATGTCAGCAATCTTTCAACACGATAGAGTCATACAGCTTGGAAAGGGAAGGGGCTTTTCTGCCCAATTGGTCCTTCCTATCTCAGCTAGTCCCATTTGTCTACGTTTGGCCCATATCTTTCTAAACCACATCCCTGTCCAAGTACCTTTTAAAACCTTTTAGTGAACCTGCCCCAACCACTTCCACTGGCAGCTCATTCCAAATACTGACTAGTCTTGATGAAAAGGTTTGCCATTCAGATTGTTATTAAATTTCCCCCCTCTCTGTACCAAGTTACCATGCACTGCATTCAACAATGGACACTTGCCTCAGTGTTTATGGAGACCGAGATTCACTACAGATTACCATTTCACTTTACAGCACAGCACCCCCTGAACAATTAAGGAGGAATTCTTCAATACCTTAACATAATTTTATTTATGTGCACTTATCATTCTAGCTGCCAATATACACTCAGTGGCCACTTTATTAGGTACCTCCTGTACATAATAAATTGGCCACTGAGGATATGTTCACGGACCTCTGATGCTGTAGCCCATCCACCTCAAGATTTGAAATGCTGTGGATTCGGAGATGCTCTCCTACACACCGCTGTTACAATGTGTTGTTATTTGAGTTACTGTCACCTTCCTGTCAGCATGAACCAGTCTGGCCATTCTCCTCTGACCTCTATTATTAACAAGACCTTTCCCCCCACAAAACTGCAACTCACTGGATGTCTTTGGTTTATCACACCATTCTCTGTAAGCTGTTGAAAATCCCAGGAGCTCAGCAGTTTCTGAGATACTCAAATTACCCCGTCTGGCACCAAAAATTATTTCACGGTCAACGTCACTTGATTAGATATTTACACTGACGAGCAGGTGTACAGATGTATCTAATAAAGTAGCCACTGTGTGTACGCACTTTGTTCCAAGATCCATGCAGGTGCAATGAACTGGGGTATTCAGGATAAGGTAATGGACATCCGATAACAAAAAGCAAGTTGGACTGAAACATCATCTTGTGAGGGTTGCCATGAGTATTTTGAATGTGTGAAAATTTTATGCAGAACAACTTAAGTTAATCCTTTATGTGTGTTGCTTGGGTTTCCAGCATCTGCTGCTTTTCTCTTGTAAGTTATAGTGATCCTTTGTTCTGGATGCTGCCTGGACTAGAGGGCATGTCTTATGGAAGATAGGCTGAGCAAGCTCGGGCATTATTAGTTGGAGTGAAAGAGGATGAGAGTGACTTGATAGATGATGTGAGGCACAGATCGAGTGTATAGCCAGAGACTGTTTCCCAGAGCAGATATGGCTAATATGAGGGGTCATCACTGTAAGGTGACTGGAGGAAATAGCAGGGGGTTGGGGATGTGTGGGGGGCAGTGATGGGGGATGGCAGAGGCATGTTCTTTACACAGAGAGCTGTGTGTATAGAACACGCTGCCAGGCATGATGGTAGAGTCATATACATTAGAGGCATTTAAACAAATCTTAGATGGGCACATGGATGATAGAAAAGTGGAGGGTTTAGAGTAGATTAAAAGGTCAGCACAGCATCGTGATCTGAAGGGCCTGTACTGTGTTGTAATTATGTTCCATGTTCTATGCTCAAACTTGACAAGAAATGGCTTTACTGAAAAATCATCTTGTCTCTGGCAGAACATGTGGAAAATTTGTACAGATATACAGTTTATCCTTCATAAAATAGCCTTAGCCCGTCATCAGATATGTTAGTAATACACTCGCATGGATGTTTATATGCCATATCCCTGATATTTATGGAAAATGATAACTTTTAAATGACTTTCATTGGTACATCAGTGGAGGAATAAATTACCACAGTATCAAAACAAATGCAGCATAAAACAGTTCTGTTTCCACCTTATATTGCTACTTTAAAGAATGTGGAACTGGAGGAGTTGAATTAACTCACTAAATCAACGTGGGGTTCTATCCATGTATGCTTGTGAGCATGCGTAAAGTTCCACTCACCGTTGTCCACATCTCATGTGATTTGAGAGGGAATCAATGTTTTAAAAATTGCTATTACAAAGCTGAAAAGGTTGAGCTTTGCTGTTTTGATCAGCGTTTCAAACATGTACTGGAGTTGTTTCTATAATATAATTTATGTGTCTTCATTTGCATCAGTCATCACAGCACTACCAGATCATTTATGTTTGCAGTTGCTTAAAAGACAGTCTCCTGGAGTCAAGTGCCTTATTGGAAAACCAATACCTCAGTTCAGCATGTTACTGAAGTGCAACATATAAAGATCTTGCAAATCAACGTCAAAGGCTGACTTTATAATTGATCTTTCTTCAAAGCCACCATTACAAAAAATTCTTACACAATAATTTACAATATAGAACTACTCATTTTAACTTTAGGTCATAGAGTGGACTGCTAGGAGATTTAACGACAATGTTTTGTCCAGACAACTTTTAATACTTTGCTATAAATAAGTTTATTGCTATAACAGCTTCGGTTTTAACAAGCAAGTTACTCTCTTCTTGGGTGCTTGTTTCAATCTCAGCTTCTCCCAGCTACCTTTTAAAACTGAAGCCACCTTAACAATCTATTTATAGCAAAGTAAAGTATTAAGTCTAGCCAAAATATTTTCTTGGGATCTCCTAGCAATCCTATATATGACCTAATAATTGTACTATTAGCACAGGTATACTGTTCATTAGAATATGCTCAGGCTAAATGGTCTCCAATGCCTGGTTTCCTTCAGGTACATTGATCTTCTCCCCGGCTGTGGATCACACTGTGTGCACTTACCCTTTCCCTCAATGGTCAGCAAAGCAAAAGAGTTGGTCATTGACTGCAGGAGGAGGGGGCGGTGCGCACATTCTTGTTTACATCAACAGTGCTGAGTCTGAAAGCTTACATTTTCTATAGCTTGTCCTAGTCCAATCATGTAGTGATGCTATAGCCAAGAAAGCACACCAGCACCTGTACTTCCTCAGGAGGCTAAAGAAATTTGGCCTGTGCCCTTTGACCCTCATCAGTTTTTATTGATGCACCATATCCAAATGCATAACAGCTTGGTATGGTAACTGCTCTGCCTGTGACTGCAAGAAACCACCGAGAGTTGTGAACACAGCTTAGCACATCATGGAAACCAGTGACACCGAGTCTCCTCAGTGGAATCTTTTTGCTGTCTTAGGCAACTGACAAAATCAAAGACCCCACCCACCCCGGACAATCTCCCTTCTCCCCCTTCCCGTTAGCGAATGATACAAAAGCATGAAAGATTACCGCTAGGCTTAAGGACAACTTCTGCCACGCAGTTATATGACTACCTAGTGCGATAAGATGGGTTCTTGACCTCGTAATGACCCTGCACTTTATTGTCCACCTGCATTGCACTTTCTCTGTAATGCCTAACGCTGCTGTGCACTGTGGTAATGAACTGATCTGCACGAGCTATATGTCAGACAAGTATTTCACTGTAGCTTCGTATATGTGACAGTAATAAACCAATTTACCAACTTCCTAACGTTATCCTTCAGTCCTGCAGTCTGCTTTCGCCATTGCTTGATGAGCTTCTTCAATGCAATCTTAGAATCAGCTCCATTATGGGCACCAGCCTTTCCAACATCGAGGATATCTTCAAAAGGTGATACCTCAAAAATTTGGCATCCATCATTAATGACCCCCAACACCATGGATTTGCTTTCTTCTTATTGCTACCATCAAAGTGGAGGGACAGGAGCCTGAAGACACACATTCAATGTTTTAGGAACAGCTTCTTCCATCAGATTTCTGACTGGACAATGAACCCATGAACACTACCTCACTATTTTTACTCTTTTTGCACTATATACTTTTTTAATTTTCATTTAATAACTTAGAGCATTCTGTATGTATTGTACTGTAATGCTGCTGCAAAACAACAAATTTCACGATATAGGTCGTTGTTATTAAACCAGATTCTGATTCTAATTCTAATTCAGACTTTTTTTTTGCCTTTAAAAATGCAGCAACCAGATTTGAGCTGATGAGAGATGGACTGCATTTTACAGTTAGTTTTGTAAGGACATAATTCAGTTAGAATAGATTTCTGGGAAGTCAATGGACACAGGAGGTCCCCTTTGAAAAGATTGTAACGTGCGCAAGTTAAATTTGTGAGAGAAGATTGGATGATATTCGGGTACATAATTCATTTGTGCAGATCTGTACTTATGAACAGAAACCATGTACTCCATGTCCTCTTGTGGTTATATTTGGTATTTACTGTGTCAACAGTCTTAAACATTTAATCATGTTGTATGCTTGGGATAAAATGTAATGCTGTCTGAGAGATGCATTTGAGGAAAATCTGAAAGATGTACCATGTCACAGTGCTTAATGATGCCTTCAATATTGGGGGAAAAAACAGATATAGGCAATCTGATGGAGATAATTAACATGCAAAGCCTGATAATGCATTAGCTAGGATTAGAATCCTAGTCCATGACAGAAACCTACACAGCCACCTATATGAAAAAGAAATTTATCTATTTGTTTACTAGTTAGTGAAATTAAATAAACAAATAAAAATGGGCATGCAGGTACAGCAGGCGGTGAAAAAGGCGAATGGTATGCTGGCATTCATAGCAAGAGGATTCGAGTACAGGAGCAGGGAGGTACTACTGCAGTTGTACAAGGCCTTGGTGAGACCACACCTGGAGTATTGTGTGCAATTTTGGTCCCCTAATCTGAGGAAAGACATTCTTGCCATAAAGGGAGTACAAAGAAGGTTCACCAGATTGATTCCTGGGATGGCAGGACTTTCATATGATGGAAGACTGGATCGACTAGGCTTATACTCGTTGGAATTTAGAAGATTGAGGGGGGATCTTATTGAAACGTATAAAATCCTAAAGGGATTGGACAGGCTAGGCGCAGGAAGATTGTTCCCGATGTTGGGGAAGTCCAGAATGAGGGGTCACAGTTTGAGGATAAAGAGGAAGCCTTTTAGGACAGAGATGAGGAAAAACTTCTTCACACAGATAGTGGAATTCTCTGACACAGGAAACAGTTGAGGCCAGTTCATTGGCTATATTTAAGAGGGAGTTAGGTATGGCCCTTGTGGCTAAAGGGATCAGGGGGTATGGAGAGAAGGCTGGTACAGGGTTCTGAGTTGGATGATCAGTCATGATCATACTGAATGGCGGTGCAGGCTCGAAGGGCCAAATGGCCTACTCCTGCACCTATTTTCTATGTTTCTATGTTTCTATTACTGATGCTGAAAACCTAATGCACAAAACAAAAATGCTGGATACAGTCAACAAGTCAGGTTCCATCCGTAGGAATAGAAATGGGGTCTACTTTCCAGATTGGAGATCCTTCACCAAAATTGCAAAGGAGGTGAGAAACTTGTGACGTTGCAGGGAGGGTGGTGGGGTGAATGTCTCTCACAGGATAAATCAGTGTGACCGTGGGGGTAAACTGTAAACAATGGTATCTGGTCAATGAGTGAATGAATGAAAGGAGTTAGAAATTGAGAAATAGGTAAAAGAACGTAGACAAAAAAAGTGAAGGAATTGCAAAATGCAGAGCAGGACAATATTATTAACTGGTCAGGCTAATCATCCTACACTTCCAGAGAGAAAGGAAGAAGCACTTTTTTTCCCAGTGAGAGAATAAACAGAGATTCATCTTCTATCTGGGCATGTTACAGACTTATTGATTCAATATTGAATTCTACAACTTCAGGTAATTTGATTTTTCAGTCTGCATCAGTCATCCATGTGTAATCTTAAACACGAGGAAGTCTGCAGATGCTGGAAATCCAAAGCAACACATACAATGTGTTCAAGGAACTCAGCAGGTCAGGCAGTATCTGTGGAAATAAATAAACAGTTGACAGGCTGAGACCCTTCATTAGGACTGAGAAG
The DNA here is from genome assembly GCF_030028105.1 of Mobula birostris. NCBI lineage: Eukaryota > Metazoa > Chordata > Chondrichthyes > Myliobatiformes > Myliobatidae > Mobula > Mobula birostris. Next base: position 120,841,179 of record NC_092379.1, on the reverse strand, counting down.
GAAGCGGGAAGATGGCAGAATAAAAAAGTGGGGGAGGGGAAGGAGGCCAGGTGGTGGGAAAGGTCAATGGCTGGAGAGGAAGGAATCTGATAGAAGAGGAGAGTGGACCATAGGAGAAATGGAAGGAGGAGGGGACCCGGGGGAAGTGATAGGCAGCTGGGAAGAAGTAAAGGGTCAGAGTGGGAAATAAAGGGGGAGGAGGGGATTTTGATCGCCAGAAGGAGAAATCGATATTCCTGCCATCAGGTTGCAGGATGCCCATATGGAAAATAAGGTGTTGCCCCTCCACCCTGAGGGTAGACTCATCTTGGCACAACAGGAGGCCATGGACTGACATATCGGAACGGGGATTAAAATGTTTGGAAGTAGCACTATTAAGGCGGTGGAAAAACGGGGTGAACGTGGATATACAGGAAATGGAGGAGATGTGGGTGAGGACACCATCGATAGTGGAGGGAGAAAATCCCCATTCTTTAAAGAAAGAGGACATCTCTGATGTCCTGGAACAGAAAGCCGCGTCCTGGGAACAGATGCAGAGATGGCCAAGAAACTGAGAAAAGAAAATAGCATTTTCACAGTACATTGGGTGGGAAGAGGTATAATCAAGGTAACCGTGGAAATAAGTAGATTTATAAAGGATGTTGGTTGAGAATTTGTCTCCAGAGATGGAGGCAGAGAGGTTGAGAAAGGGGAGGGAGGTGTACGAGATGGACCAAGTGAATTTAAGGGCAGGGTGGAAGTTAGAGGCAAAACATCTGCAATCTGTAATCAGCTTGTTTTTTGTTCAAGTAACATACACAAAATGTTGGAGGAACTCAGCAGACAAGGCAGCATCGTCTTTCTTGTCCCACAGACCTGGCCTGAGTTGTTGAGTATTTCCACCATTTTCTCCTTTTGCTTCACATAAGGTTCTGCAAATAGCGTCTGCTTCCTCACTTGGGTCTACACCCTTTGCATATGAATGCCAGCAGGCTAATTGTCCGTGGGATAACATGATGCATCCAATCTCTGTCCTTATGTGAACTTAAACAATCATGCGAAGTTAACATAACATCCACGCAGCTCCTGAAGAAGGGCTCATTATTCCTCGGGGAGGAGGAGGTACAGGAGCCTGAACACCGACACTTATTGTTTTTTGGGGACAGCTTCTTCCCTCACCATCAGATTTCTGAACAGTCCTGAACTCATGAACATTACCTCTCAGTAGGCTCCCTTTTTAGTTATTATTTTTCTTATTGTAACTAGTATTTTTAAAAATTTATTCTGCAGTCCTGCTGCCACAGAACAACACATTTCACAATAGATAGCATGCCAATGAAATTAAACCTCGTTCTGATTCTGATTCTGAGCTTCACAGCAGGGTCACTTGTTGACCAGAAGAGCAAGAGCCAGTGTTGCTTTTGACTCTTCCCAGCCTGTAGCACTGAGACTGATTGCCGTGGTCCTTGCCAAACCCTGACGAACTTAAGTCAGCACACTGGTTCCCTGCTGCCGATCGTTCCTTCTTGACTTTGTCATTTCTAGAGGTGTTCAGAAGAGCTGAGTGATAATTCACCCACCCCTTACAGAAACTCCTCTCCACTGGTGAGATTAAGAGTAACCATGGACTCAGTGGCCAAATGGCCCATTTCTGTGCTGGCTCTCCCCGTGACTTCCTGACTTTATACACTGATTCAGGATTTTAAAAAGAGCCATCATCAATTTCCATTGTTAATTTCCTTCCTATTTTGTAGAACATGAAACACTGTTGCAGCAAAGCAGCATCCATCATCAGAGACCTCACCACCCAGGACATGCTCTCTTCTCACTGCTGCCATCAGGAAGAAGGTACAGGAGCCTTAGAACTCGCACCACCACATTTAGGAACAGTGCCAACATCACCAACACTGTAAAGCAGACTGAGGAGTGGCTGAAGAAAACTGGACTCCCTGGTAAATTTAAGACATAGTTGTACCAACATGGTCTTCTGCCAAGGCTGCTCAGGCTTTTCATGGTGTACAAGTTTTTCTTCAGGGGGTTCTACGCTATACCAGGCCAGCTACAGCTCCCGTTGTCATTGGTAGTGGAGGAGTTCAAAGTGGCGAAGTATAGAGTTGTGTTAACACTGAGGGGCTCTGACGACAAGCTACTAAATCAAATAGGAATCACAACAAGATCAGGCTGAAATTGGGCCACCAACTCGGCGACAGACCAGGCAGTGAGCTCCCTGTAACTGAGAGACATCATCGGCAACCCACGCCTGGGATGGCAAGGCCTCGGCTCTGCACACTTCCAATGATGGGGGAGTGCAAGTTGCCCCTAGGACTCCGTTCAAACTGTAAGGTCTGTGCAAGTAAATAAGTAAACAAACAATTAATCAATTAATTAATTAATACTGAGAAGAGCTGCAGAGTCCTTGAACGTGAATCCATGGGTTGTGTTCAGTGGTCAGTTCAGTGTTGGGGCAAGTGTAGTTATCTACGTTGGTTCAGGAGCCTGATGATTGAAGGGTACTAACTCTTCCTGAACCTGGTATGCTGGGACCTAAGGCTCCTATACCTTCTTTCTGATGGCAGCAGTGAGAAGAGAGCATGGGGTTTCTTGATGATGGATGCTACTTTCCTGTGGCAGCACTGCTGGTACTGTAGATGTTCTCAATGGTGGGGAGCTTTTTTATTTTGACGTACTAGGCTGTATCCACCAATTTTTTTGGCTTTTCCATTCTTGGGCATTGATGTTTCCATACCAGTATGTGACACAACCGGTCAGGATACTCTCCACCGTGGATCTATAGAAGTTTGTCAAAGTTTTAGATGTCATGCCGATCTTAGCAAACTTCTAAGAAAGTAGAGGCGCTGCTATACCTTCTTTGAAATGGCACTTGCATGCTGGTCCCAGGAGAGATCTCCTGATATGGTAGCAGCAAGCAATTTAAGGTTACTGGCCCTCTCCACCTCTGATCCCCGAAAGAAGACAGGCTCATGGATCCTCGTCATCTTTTTCCTGTAGTCAATAATTAATTCTTTGCTTTCATGTGATCACCAGGTGGACAGAAACAATGAGTTAAGGATGTTTTTGGAATCTCCTTGAGAAAGTGTAACGTCCCCGTTGGCCCATGAGAATCCCTGGCTCATGACTGCTCAACATGAAAAAGAAATATTTGGAATGGCATTGAGAACCTCACTGGGAGCATAAGTAGGGAAGGAGTTCATCACTTTATAAACCACCACCCTCCTACCTGTCAGATCCTACCTGCTCCAACAGAACTGGAGTAGAAGTAGATAAGATTTGATATTAACTTGCTGCCAAAGAAGAATAATTACCTCGGTTCCTTTAAATTTCTTTGCAGAAAATACAGTTCCAGTATTTTCCACTTGGTGTCACAATAGTGCAGAATTTGCTCTTTTACCAATTCTGCCGCATAATCATTTCTCAGTCACTGTGACAGACAATAGCATCCTAGAAGGCTAAATTAACAGAGACAGGACTCTGCGTGAACCTTCTGGCAGTTATGGAGTCGTACAGCATGGAAACAGGCCTTCTCGCCCGACTTGTCCGTGCCGATTGAAATGCCTATCTATGCCAATCTGATTTTCTGGCATTTTTCCCAAGTTCTTCTATTCCTTTCATGCCCATGAACCTGACCAAATGTTGTGATTGTACCTGCTCCTACCTCCTCCTCTGGCAGTTTGTTCCATATACCTACCATCCTCTGTGAGGAAAAACTTCCCCCTCAGGTACCCCTTTAAATATTTCCCCTCCCAACTTAAACCTATAAAACTTGTGGAGAGGATCATGTTGCAGCTGAAGAAGACATTGGCAAGGCCATCCCTGGGGTATTGCAATATTGCATGCATTTTCGTGAAAATTCTGGATTTTGACAGGTTGTTTTTGGCAAAGGTGCTTGGTAAGTGGGAGGCCTTGAAAAATGAATTTTTGAGAGTGCAGGGTTTGTATGTTCTTGTCAGGATAAAAGGCAAGGATAACCCTGGTTTTTGAGAGATATTGAGGCTCTGGTTAAGAAGAAGAAGGAGGTGGTGCATAACAGCTACAAGCAGAAAGGAACAAATTAGGTACTTGATAAATATAAGAAATGCAGGAAAATGCTTCAGAAGCAAATCAGGAGGACTAAAAGAAGGCATGAGGTTGCTCTGGTAGTCAAGGTGATGGAGAATCCTAAGGACTTCTACAGATAATGAAGAGCAAATGGATAGCGAGGGACAACACTGGTCCTATTGAAGATCAGTGGTCCTATTCAGCTGTGCATGGAGCCAAAAGAGATAGGGGAGATCTCGGATGGATTCTTTGCATCTGTATTTACTTGGGAGATGGACACAGAGTCTATAGAACTGAGGCAAAGCAGCAGCAATGTTGTGGACACAATACAGATCACAGAGGCGGAGCTGTTTGTTGTCTTGAAGCAAATTAGGTGGATAAATACCCATGTCCTGACAAGATGTTCTCTTGGACCTTGTAGTCATAGTCATAGTCATATATTTATTAATCCCGGGGGAAATTGGTTTTCGTTACAGTTGCTCCATAAATAATAAATAGTAATAGAACCATAAATAGTTAAATAGTAATATGTAAATTATGCCAGTAAATTATGAAATAAGTCCAGGACCAGCCTATTGGCTCAGGATGTCTAACCCTCCAAGGGAGGAGTTGTAAAGTTTGATGGCCACAGGCAGGAATGACTTCCTATGACGCTCAGTGCTGCATCTCGGTGGAATGAGTCTCTGGCTGAATATAATCCTGTGCCCACCCAGTACATGACCAAGATGGCATGCAACTTAGACAGCATCCTCTTTTCAGACACCACCGTGAGAGAGTCCAGTTCCATCCCCACAACATCACTGGCCTTACGAATGAGTTTGTTGATTCTGTTGGTGTCTGCTACCCTCAGCCTGCTGCCCCAGCACACAACAGCAAACATGATAGCGCTGGCCACCACAGACTCGTAGAACATCCTCAGCATCGTCCAGCAGATGTTAAAGGACCTCAGTCTCCTCAGGAAATAGAGACGGCTCTGACCCTTCTTGTAGACAGCCTCAGTGTTCTTTGACTAGTCCAGTTTATTGTCAATTCGTATCCCCAGGTATTTGTAATCCTCCACCATGTCCACACTGACCCCCCGGATGGAAACAGGGGTCACTGGTACCTTAGCTCTCCTCAGGTCTACCACCAGCTCCTTAGTCTTTTTCACATTAAGCTGTGGATAATTCTGCTCACACCATGTGACAAAGTTTCCTACCGTAGCCCTGTACTCAGCCTCATCTCCCTTGCTGATGCATCCAACTATGGCAGAGTCATCAGAAAACTTCTGAAGATGACAAGACCCTGTGCAGTAGTTGAAGTCCGAGGTGTAAATGGTGAAGAGAAAGGGAGACAAGACAGTCCCCTGTGAAGCCCCAGTGCTGCTGATCACTCTGTCGGTCACACAGTGTTGCAAGCACAAGTACTGTGGTCTGCCAGTCAGGTAATCAAGAATCCATGATACCAGGGAAGCATCCACCTGCATCGCTGTCAGCTTCTCCCCCAGCAGAGCAGGGTGGATGGTGTTGAACGCACTGGAGAAGTCAAAAAAACATGACCCTCACAGTGCTCGCTGGCTTGTCCAGGTGGAAAACACGGTCAGCAGGAAGACGATGGCATCCTCAGCACCTAGTCGGGGCTGGTAGGCGAACTGGAGGCAATCTAAGTGTGGCCTGACTTTAGGCCGGAGCAGCTCCAGTACAAGAGAGACTAGTACAGAAATTATTGGGGTCCTAGCAGAGATATTTAAAACGTCTTTAGCGACGGGTAAAGTGCTGGAGGATTGGAGGATAGCTAATGTTGTTCCATTGTTTAAAAAAGATTCTAAAAATAGGCCAGGAAATTATAGACCAGTGAGCCTGACATCAGTAGTGGGTAAGTTATTGAAAGGGACTGGATATATAAGTATTTGGACAGACAGGGACTGAATATTGATATTTAACATGGCATTGTGTGTGGTAGGTTGTGACTGATCAATCTTGGAGAGATTTTTGAAGAAGTTACCAGGAAAATTGTTGAAGGCAAGACCAGATGTTGTTTACCTGGACTTTAACAAGGCCTTTGACAAAGTCCCACAAGTGAGACTGGTCAAGAAGGTTCAGTCACTTGGCATTCAGGATGAGGTTACTAATTGGATTGTAGAAGATATTTGTTTTCTAGGAGAAGCTAGAGAGTAAGTAATAGAAGATGGCTACCTCTCTGACTGGAGGCCTGCGACTAGTGGTGTGCTGCAGGGATCGGTGCTGGGTCCATTGTTGTTTGTCATCTGTATCAGTGATCTGAATGATAATGTAGTAAACTGGATCAGCAAATTTGCAGGTGGCGCTAAGATTGGGACCGTGGTGGATGGCGAGGAAGGCTATGGGTAGCTTCAGTAGGATCTGGAGCAGCTGGAAAAATGGGCTGAAAATTGGCTGATGGAAATTCATGCACACAAGTGTGAGGTTTTGCAACCTGGGAGGACAAACCAGGGTAGGACTTACACAGTGAGCAGTAGGGCACTGAGGAGTGTGGTAGAACAGAGGAATTTGGTAATACAGATCCATAATTCTTTGAAAGTGGCATCACAGGTAGATAATGTTGTAAGGAGAGCTTTTGGCATATTGGCCTACATAAATCAAAGTATTGAGTACAGAAGTTGGGATGTTATGTTGAAGTTGTATAAGACGTTGGTGAGGCCTGATGTGCAGTTTTGGTCACCTACCTATAGGAAAGATGTCATTAAAATTGAGTGCAGAGAAAAGGTATATGCACTTGAAGACCTGAGTAACTGGGAAAGAATGAATAGGTTGGGATTTTATTCATGGAGTGTAGAAGATTGAGAGGAGGTTTGATAGAAGTTTACATAATTATGAGTACTACAGATAAAGGAATGCAAGCAGACTTTTTCCACTGAGGTTGGCTGAGATTAGAACTGGAGGACATGGGCTAAGGGTGAAAGGTGAAATGTTTAAGGGGAAAATGAGGAGGAACTTCTTCACTCAAACGTGGTAAGAATGCAGAATGAGCTGCCAGTGGAGGTGGTGTATGCGAGTTCAATTTTAACACAGAAATTTGGATAGGTACACAGATGGGAAGGGCAAGGGTGCAGATCGATGGGACTAGGCAGATCAATACTTCGGTATGGACTAAGTGGGCCCGAGGACCTGCTTCTGTCCTATAGTGTTCCATGACTATGATGATCTGAATTTAGCTGCCTGTCAATGTTTCTCGGATGTTTTGTGTGCAGGGCTTGTTCTGTACCCGGCTATTGACTGCATTTGTTTTTGGATAAGGCACAATTCTGCACAAAGTCTTACGTTGTGGATCAGGTTGGCACCTACCTGGGAGATCCATATCATGTGTGCTTGGATGATTGTCGTAGGTCAACAGTGAGTCAGTGGGGCTTATCATCAGCAAGAAAATCTGGCTCAACGTCTCTTTGCGGTTTATTCCACAGAAACAAATCAAGCATTATCTCTGCATTCTAAAGCTAGAAACAAAAATTAAACGATCTGACATTTACAACAGAACCAAACTAAAAGTGTCAAAATTAAAACACATTCCTATGCATCCAAAAAAAAAAGGAGTATTGATAGCCAAGATGTTGTAATCTGCCATGAACAAACAACACATTCATTCATTACATTTACAATTGCCCACACACTTAGGGTAAATTGTGGAGTTTAAAAAGGCATTTCAATTTACTGTCGTCTAAGAGGAACTGTGTATCTTTTATACCAATCAGACTGAAGATCCTATCTGAGCCAGTTATAGTTTGAATGAAGAAGCATACATTGATTAATTTGTACACAAGGAACAGTTAAAAGCAAAAGAGGTATTAAAAAGGGCATTTTTATTGCTAATTTTTTATTGCAACACCAACAAATTACATTCAATACAACCAATTGCCAATTACATTTTGACTGTTTAACCCAGCCACCCCCTAACCTTCATCACCATCCCCCTCAGCCCTCTCTCCCCCCATCCCTCTCTCCTCCACCAACCAACTGAATAGTAGTGCATACACAGACAAAGCATTCCTATTTAACAAAAGATCTTTTAAGTTAGATATCAAATTTGTCCACATTGAGATTGTGTTCGATCATGCTTCATTTACTCTTGCTGATGAAAGTTCCAGGTAAGAAATGTCCAAAAAGCTCTGAAGCCAGTGAGTATTTGAAATATCATGGGGAGGTTTCCAACGCTGGACTACAATCTTCTTAGCTGCAGTCAGGCCTGCCAGCCAGACTTTGCGTGTTTTTTCTGTAAGGGGAAGGTGGGAGTCATCATTTAGATGTTTCTAATTTATCTGTGTTGCTCATCTTCCCCTGGATCCGTTGTTGTAAGTTGGTGGTGGAGCCTGAGTTACCCCCTTCCCAACCCCCTTCCCATCACCCCTCCCATTCAACCCTTTACCTTGTAACATCTGTGAGTGTCACTTCGCAATGTCAGATACTGAACACTAACATTAACGCCCCCCCTCTAGCACCAACAAATTAGAAAGGCAAAGCAGTTCTCATAGACAATCATATCAAAGAGACAAGAAAAAAGAGCCTGGACAAACCCGTTAACCTATATAATTAAAACTATTTCCATCTCAAATATAGTATAACACATAATCAAGACCCCAACAGAACTCTTGTGAGAAACTGTTGCTTTAATAGACCGTTGCTTAGCGATGGCGCCAGTGACGTCTTACCTGGCGCCCAGGAACGTAATCAAGTCTACTGGAGACATAACGTTCTAAAGTTATTCAGAACAAACTGCTGTTTTTCAGCTTCATTCTTGATGAGGTATATTGAGTATCACCTCAGAAAGTAAAAGATAAAAAGCAAATCTAAGCGTACTTATATCACCTTACCATGTTATCCTTGTACTAACAAGTTAACTGAGCCATTACCTTAAAATTCTGCAATACTCAGAAACAATTGGCCCCTTAATTAACTAAATACAAAAGTGCAACGATTGACTTTCTAATAAAAGAATAACCAGAAAACTTCACACCTAGGACATTAACTTAAAAAGGGCATTTTGATTATTTTTTAAAATATCTTATTCTATTAAAATTAGACCACACATTTGTAAAAGTTAATTTTCAGTGCCAGAAACATCGTTTGACTATGATTAAGATGGACCATATTGTTTCACTAATGAGATTAGTGATAGAAGTACCAAAGCTTAAAACTCTTCCCTCTTATTCAATCCAGACCAATATAGAGTAGCTTCTGGAAAAGTAGGATAACTCAGACAGCATTCTTCAGATTTTCAGATGTCACTGACAAATGTATGATGGATGACAACTGTTTTATATTGATAACAGCGAGTGTTGATAACATCACCAATAGACTGCTGCAGAATTATATTTACAGTCTCCTTCATGTCCTCCACCATCTCACTCCGTCTATTTATTCAATTTTAGGGCCACAAATAATGAAATAAGCTTCCTTTATTCCTGCTTTGACGTCACAAATGTCAACTGTTTTTTAAATTCAAAGGCATTGTTTTGGCGACAGACCTCTTGTCAAAACCTAATTTTCCTGTCTGCTAATCTCCCCTTGGTAATTTTATTTACTCAGATTTCCAATGCCCACAGCTTTCCTAATCAAGTATGAGGGGCGATTGATAAGTTCGTGGCTTAAGGTAGAACAAGTCGATTTTAGAAAACCTAGCACATTTATTTTTCCTACATTTACGGTCGTGGAGCATACGGATCCCTTCTTTGTAGAAGTCGGCGTCTTGGACTTCCAGAAGTGGTCCACAGCAGGGGTGATTGATAAGTTCATAGCCTAAAGTAGAAGGAGATGAGGAGAAACTTCAAACTTCCTGCATTTTCACTAAAAGAGTTGAACTGCACGTGCATGTAACAAAAGCTGTATCACTCATCTCCTTCTACTTTAGGCCACGAACTTATCAATCACTCCTATTGTGGACCACCTGGAGGTCCAAGACGTTCTCGTTACATGCACGTGCAGTTCAACCCTTTGAGTGATAATGCATAAAGTTTGAAGTTAATAACTCATCCCCTTCTACCTTAGGCCACGAACATATCAATCACCCCTTGTATAATCAGTGTGTTCCACCTATTAGTTTATTCCTGATCTTTTTTGAATACAAAGTTGTTGTGTTCATTGATAAACAGACTACTACTTGAGAAGAACAGGTTGTATTAGCTTCCTGAATGTGGCTGAAGTGTTATCTGCTTTATAGATTTTTGCCCACTCTGTGTCCCACTATCACATTCTATTCCGGCTTACTTCTTGCCAGCTTTCTCGGACTGAAAAAGGATCAATATGTCAGTGCACAGATTTTTTATAATTGGTTCTTCCACCATGAAGTTATTCTGATTAAACAAGTTCAAAGCTCAAAGCACATTTCTTATCAAAGAATGTATAAATTATACAACCTTGAGATTTGTTTGCTTACAGGTAGTCTCAAAGCAAGAAACTCAAAAGAACCCAATTAAAGAATAAACATAAAAATAAAAGACCAAAACCTGATGCAGAAGAAAAAGAAAAAAATACAAATCATGCAAACAATTTAAGTGAACAACAACAATCCAAACCAAAAATTGAGTTATCATATTAGCAGGCATGGAGCACAACAGCTGGGGCAGTTTTCATAGCCTCATCTCCATGGAGAGAGGAGTGACCATCGTGGAGAATGAGTGAAATCGGCTCCTGCACCAGGAAGTTAATGAATATTATTAATGACAAGGCAGTAGCCCGACTATGGTGGTTGGAATGGGGCAAGACTCTCTGGCATTTGTGGATATCACACCTTGGAATTGACAAGAATTTTGGAATTTCCATGCTTGCCAAAGTTAATATTAACATCCCAAATTTGTTGCCATTGCAAATTCACATGGTGCATTTTCCATTGTAATCAAGGTTCATCAAGGTTTGTAATGAAGGGGTTAACATATGAGGAGCGTTTGGCAGCTTTGGGTCTGTACTCACTGGAATACAGAAGAATGCAGGGGTATCTCATTGAAACCTACCAAATGTTGAAAGGACTAGATAAGGTGAATGTGGAGATGATGTTTCCTATGATGGGGGTATCCAGAACTAGAGGTCACAGCCTCAAAATTGAAGGGCGACATTTTAGAACAGAGGTAAGGAGGATTTTCTTTAGCCAGAGAGTAGTGAATCTGTGGAATGCTCTGCCACAGATCGCGGTGGAGGCCAAGTCTGTGGGTATATTTAAGGCAGAAGTTGATAATTTCCTGATCAGGCAGGGCATCAAAGGGTATAGTGAGAAGGCAGGTGTATGGGGTTGAGTGGGATCCGGGATCAGCCATGATGGAATGGAAGAGCAGACTCGATGGGCTGATTGGCCTAATTTTGCTCCTATGTCTTATGGTCTTATGGTCTAAAGTTAATTAATAATGTGAAATTTTCAGATGTCTACACATTAGTCTAATGGTAAATGCTCTGCCAAAGGTAAGCTAGTGTGGGGGACGACCTGGTGTTTGAACAATTTAAACGCCGGGCAAGATGGACTGAAAAGGCAAGTTGTTGGGACCAGAGGCAAGGGTTGGACGGGTTCTGCTCACTCCCCTCTCCTTGGCACTGAAGATTAAACTGTGTCCTGCTCCAGCTTCTCCGGGCTTCATGACTGCGAGCTCCACGATGATCTGTGTGATGAACTGAGGCTGAGGCCGTGGCCCTCCTCCAGGCTTCAGGGGTCCATGGACTCACTTTCTCTCTGAAAGCTGTTGCTTGCTTTCATTCTTTGCATGATTTGTTTTCTTCTCGCTCTGCTCATTGGGTGTTGGTCTTTTTTTTTAATTCGGTTCTTTTGGGTTTCTTGCTTTGTGGCTGCCTGTAAGCGGATGACTGTCAAGGTTGTATAATTGATGCCTACTTTGATAATAATTCACTTTGAACTTTGAACATTGTTGCAAGTGGTGGTCTAAGATAGAATTACATCTTAACAATCTTGCTGGCTCTTAAAAGTCCATGTGAATTGAAATTCCACCAATAGAAAACTTTTAAACATAATGGATTTTAAAGTAAACAAAATATTGTATTTTACTATTTTGGGAAATAGCATTATATGTTGATCAAAGTCAAAAAAGTTGTATACTTTGATAATAAAATGGACTTCTGATCAACAATTAATTACATGATTTTGAATGTTGGTATTTTGAAGGTTCAAAGGTACAACTTAATGTCAGAGAAATGTCCACAATATACATCCTGAAATGCTTTTTCTTCACAACCATCCACGAAATCAGAGGAGTGTTCCAAAGAATGAATGACAGTTGAATGTTAGAACCCCAAAGTCCCCCCCCCAGCTCCCCCCTCCCGCGTGTAAGCAGCAGCGAGCGACAATCCTCCCACCCCCACCGGCAAAATAACAGCATCAGCACTGCCACTGAGCACTCAAGCGTGAGAAAAGCAATAGCAAAGACACAGACTTGCAGTTACCCCAAAGACTTTGCATTTCACCTGGTATTCGACATACCTGCGGGTTTTCTCTCTCCCTAATAAAGGAGAAAGAGATGTCTCCATTTTCCCAGCAAGCAGGGAGACATAACAAACAATTCACTGCTTTACAATGTTAAAAGTCTGTTACGTCGCTTTTTTCGAGCTCTGTGCCTGAAGGTCGCAAAGATCCCGGGTCTCCAGGCACACATATTTCAACTCCCCCAGCAACACACAGGTCTCTTGTTTCATGGTGTCGTCACACTGTCATAGGTCCAGAGAGCCACAGAGCTAAATAGCACCAAAGCAGGCCATGGAGCCCAACTCAACACACACAAAATGCTGAAGGAACTCAGCAGGCCAGGCAGCATCTATGGAAAAGAGTACAGCTGATGCTTCAGGCCAAGACCCTTCAGCAGGACTGAAATGTTGACTGTACTCTTTTTCTTAGATGCTGCCTGGCCTGCTGAGTTCCTCCAGCATTTTGTGTGTGTTGCTTGGATTTCCAGCATCTGCAGATTTTTTCTTGTTTGTGCTTGGGCTGAACTCATCCATCCCAACCAAAGTGCCCAACTCATCTAGTTCCATTTGCCCATATTTGGTCAATATCCCTTTAAACTTGTACCTGCCAAAATGTCTTTCAAATGAAATAATTATATGTGTTTTTTCAGCTTGCTCCAGCAGCCTGTTCCATGTACATTCTGCATGAGGAAGTGGCCCTCAGATCCCTCTTAAATCTTTCCCCTTTCACGTTAAACCATGCCATGGGGAAAGACTGTGGCCATTCACTTTAACTATGCCCCTCATGAGTCTGCTTCGAGACAATATTAGTTTATTGTTGCAAATGAAAGATTTCTTCTCAAACTCAACTATCTAAACTTGGTAGGTGTGAAAATGGGTACACCTATTGTGTGACTCAGTGTTGAATCCCAGCATATTCTTCCATTACTACCTCCATTGCACCCACAGATGTCACCAGAAGTTCACTTAAATGCCTCTGACTGACAACGTGGGTGGATTTTATTTCTAGCGAATGAGAGACTGGTCAGCTGGGCAATAGTGTCACTGTTTGGCTCAGAGTGGGAATGGTGTGTTGGCCTCACCACCAGGATCAATAGTTTCTCAGAACTGTAGTTCATGAAGATCTGGGTTACATTTAAGAATGCATCTGATGAGTTGATGCCGGCCAGGGTGTGGGTCCTTCTGAGTTTGAGGAAGTCCAGGACAACTACTGTCTCAGAGACTTATAATGTGAGGCGAGACTAGATGTTACAGTGTCTTACAGACATAGTCATTATAGCAATGAAACAGACTCCTGGGCCCAACCTGTCCATGCCAACTAAGATGCCTATTTAAGCTAGACATTGCCCACATTCGATCCATATTTCTCTCGGCCAGGCGTTCCCAAACTGGTATCCATGGACCCCAAGTTTAATGATGTTGGTCCATGCATAAATAAGGTTGGGAGCCCCTGCTCTAGGCCTTTCTTTTCCATATACTTGTCCAAATATCTTTTAAATGTTGTTGAAGTTCTTGCCTCAATCACTTCTTATGGCAGCTCATTCCATTTACAGACTATCCTATGGATGAGAAGGTTCCTATTAAATCTCTTTCCTCTCACCTTAGACCTAGTTATACACAATTGTGAGCAGTATAGATAGGGTAAATGCAAGCACTGAGGTTGTGTGAGACTAGAATGAGAGGTCATGTGTTAAGGGTGAGAGGTGAAATATTTAAAGGGAACATAAAGGGGGATCTTTTTCACTGGGAGGCTGGTGAGAGTGTGGAACGAGCTGCTGGCAGAAGTGATGGGTGCAGGTTCAATATCAACATTTAAGAGAAATTTGGATAGATACGTGGATGGGAGGGGTATGAAGGATATTGGTCCAGTTGCAAGTCAATTGGACTAGGCAGATTAATAGCTCGCCCTAGACTAGATGGGCCAAAGGGCCTATTTCTTTGCTGTATTCTTCTATGACTCTCTAACCCTGCCCTCTGATTCTTGATACCCCAATCCTAGGAAAAAGACAGGGGATAAGACTTATCGTCCCTGGGAAAAAGATTGCATGGATTAGATTAGATTATGAAGACACGCAGTCCTCTTTTATTGTCATTTAGTAATGCATACATTAAGAAATGCTACAATATTTCCTCTGGTGTGATATCACAAAACACAGGACAGACCAAGACTGAAATAACTGACAAAGCCACATAATTATAACATATAGTTACAACAGTGCAACAATACCATAACTTGATGAACAAGTCCATGAGCACAATCAAAAATTTAAAGTCTCTCAAATGTCCCACATCTCACGCAGACGGGAGAAGGAAGAAAAACTCTCCCTGCTATGCCCGACCACAATCCGTCTCTGACTCATCCGAAAACTTCAAGCCTCCGAGTCAGCTCTCCGACACCGAGTACCGAGCGTCATCTTTGTCCGAACGATTCGACCTCAATCTCGGTCGCCAACAGCAGGCAAAGCCAGGGATTTTGAGGGCTTCCTTCCGGAAGATTCCCGACCGTGCAGTAATGACAGCAGCGAATGAGTGTTTCAGAAATTTCTCCAGATGTTCCTCTGTGCTTTGACGTCTGTCTCCATAAAATCAGAATTGTCCACGGCCCCTACCTAACGGATACGATATCATTTTTCACCAGAGGGCTGCGCACGCAGTGCTCTCTCTCCTCCCGCCTGATGCGTGCCATTGTGGGATGAGCAGTCTTTACAAAAAGAATTTGCCAATTTGTGTATACTTAATAGCACCATGCACCTGCTAACTACAATTTATCAACTGTCCTGATTCATTTGAGAAATTCCATCTTCTACCTGTCTTTTGTGTATGTTCCAGTTTTCATACCATGCTCTGTGAAATGTTTAAACCAGAGGCTAAAATAGTGTTTTTTCCTAATTTGTCGGGGAGTACTTTTTAATGTGACTGACTGGTCAATCACCTTGATGACATCACCTGGCAGAAACCAAGGGGCCATTCGAGCCAATGCCAGACACCATCGGGGAAAGGGGAAGTCCAGCTCTCCGTTGTGTCCAGGTATTGCTTATCAACTTCAAATACAAGCATCATTGTTTGCCAATGACCACAAAATCAAGGTCCTGGTGAGTAAGTAGCTCAATAATGATGTCAGTTAGCTTGCGACATTGGTCAGTGCAACTGCTGCCAAGTTGGCAGTGACCACTCCGACTACAGCATTCTTTTAACCCCAGCGAGCTGACCAGACATTCAGCTGCAGGGAGAAGGGACCATTTAAAGTAGTTACCTACAGCAAGGTGCAGAATGATTTCCACTGTCCACTGCAACAATTATACGAGTCCATCTACAAATTGAACAAATACAAATATCCACCATTGATTCTGCCCTCACCCACAGTTCCTCCATTTCCTGACATTCGCGCTCACCCCGTCTTCTGACCTCCTTTACTGTGATAGATTTTCTCTTCACCTAACCTAGCACCCCGTGAGCTTGCACACCCAACACGTCATTCTCTGAAGTTTCCGCCGTGTCCAAAGGGATCCTACGATCAGACACATCTTTATCCCCCTCCAACTCTCTGCTTTGTGCAAAGATCGCTCTCTCCATGATTTTCTTGTTCACTAGTCATTCCCCACCAATCTCCCTCCTGTCCCTTGTTCCTGCAAGCAGTCAAAGTGCTACACCTGGCCCATTCTCTCCGTTCATGCCCAAAACAGTCCTTCCTGCTGAGGCAACACTTCACCTGTGAGTCTCTTAGTGTCATCTACTGTATCTGGAGTCCCGATGCCGCCTTCTCTACATTGGTGAGACCCACCGTAGATTGGGGACCACTTTGTCAAGCACCTCATTTTCATTCGCCAAAAGTGGAATTTCCCTGGTGGCCAACCATTTTATTCCCATTCCCGTTCCAACATGTCGGTCCATGGCCTCCACTTGTGCCACAATGAGGCCACCCTCAGCAACAGCTCATATTCCGTCTGGATAACCTCCAACCTGATGGCATGGGTATCAATTTCTCCTTCTGGTAAAAAAATCTATTTCTTCTTCCTCCCCACTCTGGCTGTTCACCTTTTCTTACCTGCCCATCACTTCCCCCGGGTCCCCTCCTCCTTCTCTTTCTCCTATTTACTTTCCTCTCCTAGCAGATTCCTTCTTCTCTGGCCCTTTACCTTTCCTACCCATCTGGCTTCATCTATCTAGTTATCTAGCTATCCTCCTTAACCTCCCCACACCTTGTTTATTCTGGCATCTCTCCCCTTCCTTTCCAAACCTGAAGAAGGGTCTCGGTCGGAAATTTTGACTGTTCATTCATTTCCATGAATGCTACCTGACCTGCTTGCTGAGTTTCACCAGCATTTTGTATGTGTTGCTTTGGATTTCCAGCATCTGCTGAATTTCTTATGTTAATTATATGAGCGTTTGCTGCTGTCTGGACTCCCTTGCTGCCACTAAAGTCAAAAGTTGAGTTTAGAGACTTTATTTGAGATACAGTGCAGAAGAAGCCCTTCCAGCCCAACGAGACGCACTGCCCAGCAAACCATATATTTAACGTCAGCCTAATCACAGTACAATGACCAATTAACTTACTAACCAGTATGTTTTTTGACTGTGGGAGGAAACCAGAGGACTCGGAGGAAATCCATGCAGTTGTGGGGAGAACATACAAACTCCTTATAGATGATGTCAGAAATGAACTGCGAACTCTGACACCCCAAGCTGTAATACTTTATTACAGTACTTTATTCCTGCTACACCACGTTATTCTGACTTTAGGCTTCTGTGCTTCCAGAAAGGAATGCAATACATTCGCTTTGCTCTTGGAGTGCAGCTTGTTTGGGAGAACTAGCAGAGGGCAAACAGAGCACTTAAGGTCAGGTCCTCATGGGCTGTACTCCTGCTGAATCTCAGCAATGATCAATTCATGGCACATTTCTGTAACATTAGAGCAGGGCAGGGACCGCATTGCCAACAGTTGACAATACCAATGTTACTGTGAACCTTCGTTGTATTTACTGTGCAGTATGCAATGAAATGTTGCCACAATGTGTTCAGAAATAGCCATTGTATATGAGAAGGAAAATGGGAAGAGAGGAGGAAGGGGCAAGAGTGAAGAGGGTGAATAAATAGCCCACACACCCAATCCCTTGCTGACTGAATGGCTTGTAGAAAGAGCTCATTTGACCATAATGCTAAGGAACAGAACCTCAATTCCATCTTCCTCTGCTGTTGGCAATCACAGCTTCCAGAGTCACACACACACACAATGCTGGAGGAACACAAAAAGTCAGGCAGCATCAATAAGAAAGGAATAGTCAATGTTTTGGGCCGAGAACTTTAATCAGGATTTGGCCCAAAACACTGACTCTTTATTCATTACCATAGATGCTGCCCGACCTGCTGAGTTCCTCCAGCACTTTGTGTGTGTTACTCTGGATTTCCAGCAATTGCGGAATCTCTTGTGTTTATGAATCACAGCATCCATTTGCTCATTATGCTAGAACAAAAAATCAACACAAAATGAAAACTTCAACCCAAATGTCTAAACCAATTGGTAAAGAGCTTCAATCGATTACTCTTCTTTGAAAACTTCTTTTATCTTTCCTACTCCTCCTTGCTGTGGTCCCCCCCATTATGGACAAATGACAAACAAGAGAAAATCTGCAGATGCAGGAAATCTTAGCAACACACACAAAATGCCGGAGGAGCTCAGCAGGCCAGGCAGCATCTATGGAAAAGAGTAAACAGTCAACGTTTTGGACTGAGACCCTTCAGCAGGAGTACAAATGAGCTGCATTGACTTTCAGTGGAGGGTATTACAGATATCAACGCAGGACAACCTTGAGCAGCTCAGGCCTAAGGAAGTCCAGCTTTAGTCCCAAACTCCACCAGGAGATTTCTGCTTCTCTGAGATACCAGCTACAGAGCTGCATAGGGTTCACAAGTGTGCCAAAGGAGCTGCCCACACTTCCATGATGAAATGAATGTCCTTCCATTTATGTCAAGATTTGTGCTACGGACCGCTATAAAACATGATGGTACATCCAACTGTCTGCTACTTCCAGCATTACACTATGCTTCTCCATCAGTTTCTTCTGCAGAGACACGAGAGAGTGCAGCTGCTGGAATCTGGAGCAACAAACAAGTAGCTGGTATCTGAGGGAGGAAAGGAGTTGTTGCCAGTTTGGGTGCAAACCCTTTCAGATGAAACCCTGCATCAGGACATAGGCTGTTCCATATGAGTGCTCTGCAGTTTAGCTCCACAGTATGACCTTGCCTACTCGGAAGGGTTTCCAACACTATCCTTTTCCCCCTACCTTGGCAGCTGGTAACTCGGACCCAACAACTCACCACAGGTAGATCCCATTTTAAAGCTAATCTCTATCCAAAGTATCAGGTTTTAAGCTGGTGGCTGGGAATGTGCAAATGGATTATGGTCTGCTATTTAACAGGATTACTTAATCTTCTAGACAACCCTGATTACACATGGAAACCCCTCATTTAAACCCTTAGGTGTTTCTTTTCTATCAACGTACAGCTTCCCTGTTCATCATGCATGTAAATAACTGTTCCTTAAGCAACAGCCTCGATGCATTATTGATCTTTAAGTCTTGATGCAATCAGCATTCTGTCTACCGGGCGATTGAGGAATGGGATCTAATGCAGTGATTTGTGACTTCCCTAAGAATGAGATACCAGCAGAGCACTCTCACACTCGGCACCGGAAATGTCGTTAAGCATTGAGATGCTGAGTCTAAGGTGTGATGGCCTAACCATTCAGGCCGAGGCCCAATACATGGAGGTTTGCTGAACACTTTATAATCTATAGAGTGTGGAGGATTCTTGTTTCCCCAGATTTGTACAAGAGGGTCAAGTTCTGGAGACAAAGTGGGAACAGGGAATCTACCAGGAATAGGGAGGGAGCTGATAGAAAAATCTCCTTTGAGAGGCGTTGTTCACCATCTCAAAGCAGTATTAATATATGATGTGTATTCCATGATTTTGGTTGCATCAGTGGTCCACAATCTTATTCGTCCTTTCCTTTTCATCATTCATTCATGTAAAGTGAAAATTGCTTGTAATGGCATTTTAATTGCTCCAAACCATTGCAGTATACAATATGTACTGAGGGTACTTCTCCCGTGCTACCACATAGCAAGATTTCAACCTGACAGCCATGAAAGTACAGTGACACACACAAAATTCTAGAGGAACTCAACAATTCAGGCTGCATCTGTGGAGAGGAATATATAGTCATGGTTTCAAGTCCAGACTCTTCATCAGAATTGGCAAGGAAGGGGAAAGAAACCAGAATAATAAGGTGAGGCGATGAGTAGGAGTACACGCTGGCAGGAGATAGGTGAAACCAGATGAGATAGAAGGTGGGTGTTGGGGGAGGAAGGATGAGGTAAGAAGCTGGGGAGCGATAGGTAGAAGAGGTAAGGGGCTGAAGAAGAATGAATCTGATGGGAGGAGACAGTGGATCATATAAAAAGTGGGAAGAGGAGAGACAACAGAGAGAGGTGGTGGGCAGGTGAGGAGCAGAGAAGGGGTAGAGGGGAACCAGAATGGTGAGTGGAAAGAGAGAGAACGGGAGGGGGGAGATAGATTGCTGGAAGTTAGAAAAATATAACTTCATGCCACAAGGTTGGAGGGTACTCAGAGAGAATATGAGGTGTTGCTCCTCTAAACTGAGTGTGGCCTCATCGTGACAGTTACAGTGTATAATGATATTTTCCACGTTTAGGATGGTGTGTGTCTTGGAGTAGAACGTGAAGCTCCATGGTGTTTCCAATCACTACTGAAAACTATCATAAATTTGGGACATAGCAGGCTTGATCACTGTTGTAAAATGTGTGTTGGTGCTTTGGAGTGAGGTTAATTCTGGGGAGGGGGGACTAGTGCTTGGGAAGAATTGAACATCTGCAAGGCTACATGCAGTACCTCTGAAACCTATACTGCCCTTTCTGAGCCTGGCTGACAATTTACCTCAACTTGGTGGGGGGGGGGGTGCTTCTCTCCCTGTAATATGCTGTTTTACTATCTGGAAGAGAAGATATGTGGATTGCAAACTGAGTCTATTACTCTTTATGTAATAGGAATTGAATTGAATTGAATTGACTTTATTTCTTACATCCTTCATATACACGAGTAAAAATCTTTACATTGCATCTCCATCTAAATGTGCAATGTGCAATTTATAGTATTTTGTAATAAATAGTATGTACAACAGGACAGTCAATATAACATAGAAATACAATTGTATCAGCATGAATTAATCGATCTGATGGCCTGGTGGAAGAAGATGTCCCAGAGGCTGTTGGTTCTGGCTTTTATGCTATGGGACTGTTTCCTGGATGGTAGCAGCTGGAACAGTTTGAGGTTGGGGTGACTCAGGTTCCCAATGATCGATCAGGCCCTTTTTACACACCTGTCTTTGTAAATGTCCTGAATAGTGAGAAGTTCACAATTACAGATGCGCCGGGCTGTCCACACCACTCTCTGCAGAGTCCTGCAACTGAGGTAAATACAGTTCCCATACCAGGCAGTGATGCAGCCAGAGACGATGCTCTCAACCGTGTCCCTGTAGAAAGTCCTTAGGATTTGGGGGGCCATACCAAACTTCTCCAACCGTCTGAGGTGAAAGAGGCGCTGTTGTGCCTTTTTCATCACACAGCCAGTATGCACAGACCACACAACCACACACAACTATTTCAACAAGATACCTGGGCACTCCAGACTAATATTTATGATTCATGGGGTGTATGGGGCGTCAGGGAGGGGTAGCACCTCTGGTGGGGGAACATGTCGCGTCCTTCTCAGGGCGGTTTGTCCACCTTTGGTCCCCGCCTGTAACTCAGCTCTCACCTGTGGCTCCCTGTAGCTGTTTGCATGTGACAGCGGCCACAACCCGGGCAACGGCTTTGACAAGCCAGCTAAACCAGATGAGGGTAGCCGATGGGTCTCAAACCCTCGGTGAGATAGGGAGTTGCTTATCCCAGCATGTGAAGACAGACTCCGGCGGATTGAGCAGCCACCGATGGAAGGTCCAACGGTCAAGACGGCGGTCTCTGCAAGTGTCGTGGAATGTATAGAGCAGGACAAGACACAGAAGACGTCCTGGTCACCCACTGCGCCTAGTCCCATCTCCAGCCATCTAGACTCTTGTCTTGCCACTGGATCCAGATGGGAATTGGGAAGAGAGAGTGATGCTGATGTGCGCAACTCTCCCTCACTTAAATCCAAATCACGCCCTAGTGTCGACACCATAAGCCAGCTGGTGGCGCAGTGACTTCAGCACCGGACTCCGGGAGTGAAGGTTCCCGAGTTCGAATCTAGTCAAGCCACTCCTGGGCACGCTTTCCATCCATGCTGGGTTAAGTGTCGAGCTAGCAACTCGACCTCATAAAAAAAAGTACTAATGGTGTCGAGGTCTTCATTGATGATGATGGACGAACCTAAGATTCATAAGCACTGCTGCATCTTCATGTGCTGGAGCACTATAGATTATCCTTAATTGCTTTGAGGTCACAGCTATACAAGTGCTATAAAAGTATAAAAAGGGATATAAAATGAAAATGAACAAATTGAGAAGGAAAATGGCAGGAGAGTATTTGTATATTGGACTTTGTGACAACAAAGCCATAGATCATAGCATTCTTAATATGTTGGAACATATGGAAAATGGAGGCAAGAAGACTCAATGGCAGAAGATAAACTGGGAATCCTCAGGGGACACACAAGCACACACAAATATTTCAACAAGATATCTGTGCACTCCAGACTAATGCCTATGATTTGCAAACCCTGCTGCATCTTCATGTGCTGGAGCACTACAGATTACCCTCAATTGCTTTGAGGCTGCCAGTTTGAACTGGATATTCACACCAACCAGAAAGGGTTTTAGATAAATTAACTGCTGAAACAAGGTCAAAGCATTCTCTTGGTTGACTCCAAGTACCTAAGATACAGCCACTGCTATATGATTCTCACTAATCCACTATGCTGTCAATGGTTTGGACTACCACATTAGGCCGCGGGTATCTGCTTGGTGACAACAGCTATCTGCTAATGACATGGCCAAATCATCTTGGAACCTTACCTCAGAAGATGTATAATGGAGCTGGTCAGCTACATTCTATTGCTTGAACAGACCTGCAAGTGTTTCTGGTAAATTTGTCTGATGGTCTTCAGATTAGTTCTGGCTGGTGTCATTCTACCAACCCACATAAGACCATAAGACATAAGAACAGAATTAGGCCACTCAGCCCTTCAAGTCTGCTCCAACATTCCATCATGGCTGATCCCGGATCCCACTCAACCCCACACACCTGCCTTCTCGCTTTATCCTTTGATGCCCTGACTGAGCAGAAAACTACCAACTTAAATATACCCATGGACTTGAACTCCATCGCAGTCTGTGGCAGGGCATTCCACAGATTTACTACTCTCTGGCTAAAAAAAAATTCCTGCTTAACTCTGTTCTAAAAGGTTGCCTCTCAATTTTGAGGTTGTGCCCTCCAGTTCTGGATACCCTCAAGATAGGAAACATTCTCTCCGCATCCATCCTATCTAGTCCTTTCAACACTTAGTACGTTTCACTGAGATTCCTCCCTGCGTTCTTCTAAATTCCAGTGAGTACAGAACAAAAGCTGCCAAACCCTCCTCATATGTTAAACCCTTCATTTTCAGAATCATCCTCGTCAACCTGCTCTGGAGTCTCTCCAATGACAACACATCCTTTCTGAGATATGGGGCTTAAAACTATTGGCAACAAGTGCGGCCTGACTGGTGTCTTACAAAGGCTCAGCACTATCTCCCTGCTTTTATATTCTATTCCCCTGGAAATAAATGGCAACATTGCATCTGCCTTCTTTACTACAGACTCAACCTGTAAATTAACCTTCTGGGAGTCTTGCACAAGGACTCTTAAGCAGGAGGAGGAGGAGAAAATGGCGGTGCGACGCAGCGCGCGCGGCCTCTCCGGTGAATGATATCTGTAATCTGTCAAGTAGGGGACCGTGCACAATTCTGATTTGATGGATACAGACATGAGAGTACGGAGGAACATTTGGAGAAACTTCTGAAATGCCCGCTTCGCTGCCGCTGCTACTGTCTGGTAACCGGAATCTCCGGAGCAGAAGGCCCCGAATCCTCAGCTTTGCTTGTTTTTGCTTGTTAGGTCGAAGGCGCTCGGCAGAGGATGGTGCTGGGGAGGTTGTATTGGAGGGGCTGGTCGGAAGCTGGAAGTTTTCGGATGGACGGACTCGGTGTCGGCTGTGGTTGGGTGCTTCCAAGACATCGGCAGTTTTCGGTGCCTTGGAGGTTTATAGCAGGGAGTTTCTCCCTTTTGCCACCTGCTATCGGGGACTCGGGAGTTGATTGACTCGGGGCTTTGAGACTTCTTTTTTACTGTGCCCATGGTCTGCTCTTCATCAAATTATGGTATTGTTTTGCACTGCTGTAACTATATGTTATAATTATGTGGTTCTGCCAGTGTTAGTCTTTGGTTTGTCCTGTTTTCTGTGATATCACTCTGGAGGAACAATGTATCATTTCTTAATGCATGTATGCATTTCTAAATGACAATAAAAGAGAACTGAGTGTTCTCATGATCTAAGCTGCTTTGCACCTCTGATATTTGAACCTTCTCCCTATTTAGATAATAGTCGGCACTATTGTTCCTTTTACAAAAAGGCATTATCATACATTTCCCAACACTGTATTCCATCTGGCACTTCTTTTGCCCATTCTTCCAATTCGTCAAAGTCCTGCTGCAACCGCATTGCTTCCTCAGCATTACGGAGACTTTGTAAGAATGTAAGGAGAAAAAAGGCTGAGAGAAAAGTAGGATTAGTGTTAGCAGACTTGGTTGGTGAAGACGCAAACACTTGAAGATCTGCAGATGCTGGAAATTCAAGCAACACACACAAATGCTGGTGAACGCAGCAGGCCAGGCAGCATCTCTAGGAAGTGGTACAGTCGACGTTTCGGGCCGAGACCCTTCGTCAGGACTAACTGAAAGAAGAGATAGTAAGAGATTTGAAAGTGGGAGGGGGAGGGGGAGATCCGAAATGATAGGAGAAGACAGGAGGGGGAGGGTAGAAGCTAAGAGCTGGAAAGTTGATCGGCAAAAGGGATGCAAGGCTGGAGAAGGGGGAGGATCATGGGATGGGAGGCTGAGGGAGAAAGAAAGAGGGAGGGGAGCCCAGAGGAAGATGGAGAGCAGGCAAGGAGTGTTTGTGAGAGGGACAGAGAGAGAAAAAAGAGTGAGAAAGAAAGGGGGTGAATAATAAATACATAAATAAGGGATGGGGTAAGAAGGGGAGGAGGGGCAATAACAGAAGTTAGAGAAATCAATGTTCATGCCATCAGGTTGGAAGCTACCCAGACAGAATATAAGGTGTCATTCCCCCAACCTGAGTGTGGCTTCATCTTGACAGTAGAGGAGACCATGGATTGACATATCAGAATGGGAATGGGACGTGGAATTAAAATGTGTGGCCACTGGGAGATCCTGCTTTCTCTGGCGGACAGAGTGTAGGTGTTCAGTGAAACGGTCTCCCAGCCTGTGTCGGGTCTCGCCAATATATAAAAAGCCACATCGGGAGCACCGGACGCAGTATATCACCCCAGCCGACTCACAGGTGAAGTGTCGCCTCACCTGGAAGGACTGTCTGGGGCCCTGAATAGTGGTGAGGGAGGAAGTGTAAGGGCATGTGTAGCACTTGTTCCGCTTACACGGATAAATGCCAGGAGGGAGATCAGTGGGAAGGGATGGGGGGCCGAATGGACAAGGGAGTCGCGTAGGGAGCGATCCCTGCAGAAAGCAGAAAGGGGGGGTGAGGGAAAGATGAGCTTGGTGGTGGGATCCCGTTGGAGGTGGCGGAAGTTACGGAGAATTATATGTTGGACCTAGAGGCTGGTGGGGTGGTAGGTGAGGACAAAGGGAACCCTATCCCTAGTGGGGTGACGGGAGGATGGGGTGAGAGCAGATGTGCGTGAAATGGGAGAGATGCGTTTGAGAGCAGAGTTGATGGTGAAGGAAGGGAAGCCCCTTTCTTTAAAAAAGGAAGGCATCTCCTTTGTCCTGGAATGAAAAGCCTCATCCTGAGAGCAGATGCGGCGGAGATGGAGGAATTGGGAGGAGGGGATGACATTTTTGCAAGTGACAGGGTGGGAAGAGGAATAGTCCAGGTAGCTGTGAGAGTCTGTAGGCTTATAGTAAACATCAGTAGATAAGCTGTCTCCAAAGATAGAGACAGAAAGATCCAGAAAGGGGAGGGAGGTGTGGGAAATGGACGAGGTAAATTTGAGGACATGCCACACTCAGGTTGGAGGAACAACACCTTATATTCCATCTGGGTAGCCTCCAACCTGATGGCATGAGCATTGATTTCTCTAACTTCTGTTAATGTCCCTCCTCCCCTTCTTACCCTATTCTTTCTTTCTTTCTTTCTTTATTTATCTATCTATCTATCTATTTATTTATTGCCCCTTTTTTTCCTCTTTCTGTCCCTCTCGCAATCACTCCTTGCCTGCTCTCCATCTTCCTCTGGGCTCCCCTCCCCCTTTCTCTCTCCCTAGGCCTCCCGTCCCATGATCCTCCCCCTTCTCCAGCTCTGTATCCCTTTTGCCTATCAACTTTCCGGCTCTTAGCTTCATCCCTCCACCTCCTGTCTTCTCCTATCATTTCGGATCTCCCCCTCCCCCTCCCACTTTCACATCTCTTACTATCTCTTCTTTCAGTTAGTCCTGACGAAGGGTCTCGGCCTGAAACGTTGACTGTACCTCTTCCTATAGTTGCTGCCTGGCCTGCTGCGTTGCACCAGCATTTTGTGTGTGTTGCTTGGTTGGTGAAGAGCCTGTTTCTGTGCTATGAATTTTTGACTTATAGTTGAAGGATGTCTAGATTGTTCAGTGAAAGAATAAAGGTCCTGTTGCTGGGGATATTGGTAGAAGGAGATCCTCTCTACAAATAGGGAAAATGGAAGCCACGGAGAATCATTTAAGTGTTTCTCAGTGATTCCATGCTCTGCCACAGGAGAACTGGCTGTGGGATCATAGAGCCATCGCTACAATCTTCTGAGGTACAAAGATAAGGGCTATTTGCGTAATTCCATTCCCCTTAACATGAATAATGGCCTAATGAACAGAAATGAAGAGCACTAAAGGACTCTTGAGTTATAAAACACTTTTCCTTTAATATTTGAAGGAAACTTCCTGAGCATGTCATCAAACTTGCTGAGTGGTTTCATTAAGGGCTAAACATCAATGGTATCTTATTGCTTGTCCAGTTTGCCAAAGCTAAACCAAAGCTACCATTTCACCAGAAATTATGGGAAGTGAAAGGACTGAATGCTTTCAGTAGTAGGGATGATTAAAGAACAACTAAATGAAAATAAAAAACGTAGATTTTAAATGTTGGAAATCCAAAGTACAAACCAAAACATGGTGGCCAACAATTTTAATTCCTATTCCCAATCTAGCTTGTTGGTTATGGCCTCCTCTTTTGCCACTCTCAGGGTTGAAGAGCACCACCTCATATTCCGGCTGGGTATAAAAATCTGATGGCATAAAAATCTACTTTTTCTTCCCAGTAAACTTTTTCCCTCCCCCTTCCCTCTTCTTCTATTACCTGTTCTATCCTCTTATGTCTTCTCCTCACCTACCTATGACTTCCCCTGGTGCCCCTCCTTGCTCCCTTTCTCCCATGGTCTATTCTCCTCTCCTATCAGATTCCTTCTTCTCCAACCCTTTACCTTTCCCACCCACCTGACTTCACCTATTGCCTTCCAGCTAGTCTTCCTTCCCCTACCACCACACTTGTATTCTGGCATCTTCCCCCCTCCTTTCCAGTCCTGAAGAAGGGTCTCAGACCAAAACATGGACTTCTTATTGATTGCCATAGATGCTACCTGACCTGCTGAGTTCCTCCAGCATTTTGAGTGTGTTTCTCTGGATTTCCAGCATCTGCAGAATCTCATGTGCTTACAAACAGAACATGCTGGACACACACAGCAGGTTAGTTAAATTTAATTTAGATAAATTCTAACTAAGGATCTACAACCAGAAGCATTAACTCTATTTCCCTTTCCAGTGTTTTCAGCACTTTATTTTTTTATCAAATTTTGAAAGGTTATAATTACTGACACACCAGTTACAAATGACATCCTTGTCCAGATAGTTGAGCACAGGTTAAATGACCTCCCTCTTTAAAAGAAAACCTTCAGTCTTACGAGATCATCATTAAAACTCCAAATCATGATAGAAATAAAATATAGAAGAGAAAATTTTCAATTTTTAGATTAGAAATTATCTAAGAAAGAGAATATCTTTAAGGTATGCTTTGTTCAGAAAATACTTACATGCCAATGGAGTAAAAACTGGACAAGATTCAACTGGGCAGGTGTCCAGTAACAAGCTCCAGATTGCATGGCTTTTTCCAGCTCAGACACTACTTAGATTAAGGATTATCCTACAGATGCTTCAGTTACTATTTCTTGTGCTAAGGTTGCGCCCCAATATTGAGGCTATACATTTCATTCTTTCAACTAAGTCATATTATTCTCCAGTGACAAATGCATTTCAACACTTGCAAGTTGACCCCAATGACACCTTGCACCTTACAGTAGGCAGGACATTATCTGCTTCCTCGTTTCTGTAGTGAGTTTCGGATCTGAAAGAGTATTTCTACTCTACTAAGTTAGTTTGTGACCTGCTGATTTGTGTGTGAAGTTAACTGTGGCTTTCTGACTGTTCCACCTTTTTGGCTGTCACTACAGAAGATTGTTCATTTGCCCCAATGCCCATCACAGCTCCAGGCCAAGGGCTCCAAGCTCAGTCTAACCAAGGATGATTAAGGTAAACACCTGAAGCTCAGTCACAACAAATATGTGAGAGGCACTTGTTAAGACCCTGGTAAAGATAATTATGAGAAGATAGCACGAAGTATATGTCACAACACATAACCACCTTAAGTGGTGTTGGAGCAGTTAGTGATGTTGCCTCACAGCTTTGGGCACCTGCATTTGATTTCAAATTTATGTGTTGTGCAGAGACTGGGTTTTCTTTGGCTGTTCTGGTTTCCTCCTGCGTTTCAAAGCTGTTCCGGTAGGTTCAATGTCTTCTGTAAAGTATTCCTTATTGTAATTTCGCAGGAAACAGAATCAAAGCGTTGTTGATGGTATGGGAGATAAAGAGTATGCCACAGGAATATGGGGGCAAAAGGAGAGATAGAATGGGATTAAAGGGTTTACTCTCTTGGCAGACAGTATGGTCCTCTGATGGGCTGAATGGTTCAATTCTGTGTCATGGCAAGATACGATATAGTTAGGAATACTCCAGATTAATGTTAGAGTTACACAGAATTTTAAAAAAAACAGACCTTTCAGACTATCAAATCCGTGCTATGAACCACCCATTCATACGACATTAATCCCACTTTCTATTCTCCCAACGTTAACATAAATTCTTCCCAGATTTACACTGACCAATTAACCAATCAATCTGCAAATCTTTGGCCATGTTGGAGGAATAGAGAACCCCCAGAAAAAAAAACCTACATCATCACTGGGAGAACCTACAAATATTAGTCTTTTTCCCAGGGCTAGGAAATCAAAAAACTAAAGGACATAAGGTTTAGGGTGGGAGGGGGAAGGATAGAATAGGAATTTATGGGCCAATTCTTCAACCAGAGGATGGTCTGTTTACAGAATGAGCTGCCTTAGGCTGTGGGTGAGACAGGTACATTAACACCATTTGTAATGCATTTGGATAGGAAAATGTCAGAGAGATGTGGGTCTAATGTGGGCAGATGGGAATTTTGGTTGCCATGGACCAGATAGAAATGAAGGGACCTGCTTCTATGCTTTGCTCCCCTATGAGCACAAGGTCAAGGCTGAACCGGAATCTCTGGCACTGTGAGGCAGAAGCTATACTGGATATTCTGGTGTGACACCCACACGTCAGGGTCATTACCAGATAATCGAACTACTGCAATTTATCTTCATTTCCTTAGGGGAAGGGGAAGTAACCATTGGTGTTGGTCGTTGGCTGTTCTAACCACTGTCCACTAACGTCTACGACTATCAGCTGTAATACACAGTTGAATTATCTAATGGCTTTCACTGCCCCGAGTAGCCACTTGAAAAAGCGGCTGTTAAGTTAACAAGTTACTTTGAATTAGGAAGGGGAAGGGTTAAATATTTTTAAAAAAGATGCAGCTCCAGCAATGGACTCAAATAGCATCGTGGCAAATCCCCTGAAAGCCCTCGCCGTTACTTTATTCATGAAAGCAAATATCTGTAAATAAGCGAGTATGGGAAGCAAGGTTGACTAATAAAGATGAACAGTGTGGATTTATTTTGTCAAATGCAAATATGGAAACATGGTAGAGTTTGCGCCGAGCGGAGCAGAGGGTGCCGTGAATAATTTTGATAGGACTGACACACATTTGGAGGTTTTACTTCCGCTCTTTCCGCCATCCAGCAGGAACAATAAAAGAAACCAGCCTGTTAAAGAACGACTGAACGGACAGCAGGGATGAGGAGGAAGAGCTAGCCGGTAGATCGGAGTACCGACCCAGAGGTATTGTATTTAAATAAATTCCACCTCCCCCCTCTTTGAAAGAATTGCTGCGGGTCTCACTGCGGTAGACACACTCATACCGACAGCGCACTGAGTTTCGCACAGCAGCGGGCTGCCTGGCGCTAAGGCTCTCGGCTCTGCTCGCTGTCGGGAGGAGTCCCCGTGGTTCTTTCTTACAGATCTTGTATTTCTCTTATTTACCGCGTCGTTAATAGTGAGGCTTCTCCACCGTGGGGTATTTAGCGCCCCCCGAAAGCCTTCACGTTTACCCAAGTTGAATGCAAAAAAAAAAGTACACTGGCAAGCCTTGCAGGTATTAACTGTTTGCAGCAAAGCCGGAATCCTCTTCCTGAATTTGTCAGTTGAGCTATGTGGATTACACCTGCTGTTGTGTTGTGGGCAATGGTGCATAACCGTAAAAAAAGTCAGTTTTTGACCAGACATTCTCATCGCTGTGTTTGACGTGTAACCCACTGTTTAATATTTTAAGGAAGTATTTCTGTCGACGTGAATGGTCGGTTAAGCAATATGATGATTCAACATGCGACTCTAATGTTGCACCAAGCTATGCTATCTTTCTTTCTGCAATTCAGTATCGCTTCAGCTCTCGTCTGGTCGCGTTGTGAGTCCAGATCTTCCTGCCCGTTCCAGCTGTTTTCTATGTAAACAATTGTTCAGGGTTAAGGGTGCTGGGTTCTAAAATACCCTAATGGCCATAAGTTGCACTTCATCCAATTTTTGTGTGCTAGACCTTTACTATGAATAGCACTCGTAACTCACGAAGTTAGCCCAAGAATCATTAGAAACAGGGTTGGTTACACCCTGAAACAGACACAGTTCATGGCAAGTTCAGTTCAGTTGATTGCAGCTACCAACAGTTTGCAATGCGCCTTGCTCTGAAGTGTGTCACCTTTTGAAGGCGCTCTCCCTATGGCAACCATTCAACAGCAAAGCCTACTGTGGCTTTAATGGACGAAGAAGAGCTGTCAGATTTGCTCAGAAGGATGTAGAAGACATCAATGGACATGTAGATCCAGATAGGAGATACTGTGCATGAAGTGACCAGGTGTCCAGCCCAGGTCACTGCATCAGGAATCTGACTGGAGATGCCTTCGATCTTCTCCAGCCGGTGTATGAATCTATTTGAGTAAAGC
Source organism: Mobula birostris (assembly GCF_030028105.1). Classification (NCBI taxonomy): domain Eukaryota; kingdom Metazoa; phylum Chordata; class Chondrichthyes; order Myliobatiformes; family Myliobatidae; genus Mobula; species Mobula birostris. Next base: position 120,810,029 of record NC_092379.1, on the reverse strand, counting down.
AGAAAGAGACTTCATGTCTATACAAGGTAGAGTGGCTAAGATGGCCACTGCTAAGAACCGTTGTAGTGAGCTATTTCAGTAAATGTGTCAGGAATTAGTTTTCTGATGTGTAAGGAAGAATTGTTGTGTGCTTTTTTTCCAGCTTGCCAGCATTGGTGTTGGAATGTGTTGGGGGATCACATTGTCTGCATTGGGGACTATGATGTAGTAGGCTCCTTTTTTCAAAAAAATGGTCTTTCTGGATGGCCAGTCAATAGCTTCTTGCTATACTCAGGGAGAACATAGCAACAGGACCTTTGGCCCATGATGCCTGTGCCAACCATCATCCCAATTTAAGGAAATGTCTCCTTGTTCTGCTGCTCATTCTTACACCTATCGCAGCTCAGCCTCCGGTCCTGCCTGCCCTCCAACTCTGACCCTAGCTGTTGTGCTACATACAGTATGTAACAGTGCATTCTCTATACTAGATGGGTAGGCACTTCAGATAACTTCCGGATGGCCGCAGAGACAGGAATCTCATTTTGAAGACGATTAATTCTACAGTTGTACAAATTCTGGTGCTTGCAGGGCCCATGTGCTGGCGCTGTGTAGTGGTTTTACGACTGCTAGTGTGAGGTGCCAGGGAAGTTGAGGGGAGCCTTTATGCCCCAGGATCCAGGTCTTCAAATAGTTCTGGCTGTGGAAAATACCTAGAGGAGCACGAGTGAACACTTCTCAGGCTTCCAGCCAGGTACAGGTATCAATTTTTAACCAACGTTTTGATGACAAAACCTTGCCATCTTCATCAGGAATGAAGCCTGGATATGTCCAGTCTGGTGGCATTTATACCCTCATCCAATCAGGTTTCTGCTGAGCCACCTTGTTTACATTCAAATTCCAGTTCTTATTACAGCAAGACCTTTTTTTTTGTTAAAATTCTTTTCCTCTTGTTTTATTTCACCAGGTGGTCTCAAAAGCCATTGGTACAACACAGTCGTTTTGTGCTGTCAAAGTCAATATTATGGCCATTGTGAATGCAATGTTCTGCTACTGCTGATTTCTCTGGGTAACCCAAATGGATTCACCTCCAGTGCTCCTTGATGCGGGTTTCTATCGAGTGACCAGTCTGGCTGATTATACAGTGCCCTGCATTCACAGGGAATTCTGTAAATTCCAGCCGTCCTAAGTCCCAGGTCATCTGTGGAGGATCAGAGAGATCTTGGGGTCCATGTCCATAGGACACTCAAAGCTGCTACGCAGGTTGACTGTGTGGTTAAGACGGCATACGGTGCATTGGCCTTCATCAACAGTGGGATTGAGTTTAAGAGCTGAGAGGTAATGTTGCAGCTTTTCGGACCCTGGGCAGACCCCACTTGGAGTACTGTGCTCAGTTCTGGTCACCTCGCTACAGGAAGGATGTGGAAACCATAGAAAGGATGCAGAAGAGATCTACAAGGATGTTGCCTGGATTGGGGAGCATGCCTTATGAGAATAGGTTGAGTGAACTCGGCCTTTTCTCTTTGGAGTGATGGAGGATAGAGGTATCATTTCTCCTTGGAGTGATAGAGGTATTGTGTGGATAGTGAGAGGCTTTTTCCCAGGGCTGAAATGGCTAACATGAGAGGGCACAGTTTAAAGGTGCTTGGAAGTAGGTACAGAGAAGATGTCAGGAGCAAGTTTTTTTACGCAGAGAGTGGTGGGTGCATGGAATGAGCTGCTGGTGATGGTGTTGGAGGCGGATACAATAGGGTCTTTTAAGAGACTCCTGGATAGATACATGGAGCTTAGAAAAATAGAGGGCTGTGGGTAACACTAGGCAATTTCTAAAATAAGTACATGTTCGGCATGGCATCGTGGGCCGAAAGGCCTGTATTGTGCTGTAGGTTTTCTATGTTTCTATCTTTGACCTGCATAAACTATGATTTCAGCTCCCTTACGAGTTTGTGGATGGTATTAATCTGGTATTTCTTCAGGATCCTACAATCCTTCCAGAAACCATGCAAATATAGGGAAGACAGGCGGTAGTAACTGGTTCATCCTCATTGTTAGGTTTCCTAGTTTTTCTGTCAGCCCTTTTAAGGGTCCGATTGATTTCCTTCACCTTGTAGCCATTCTGTAGGAACGTTGTCCTCGTGGAGACGCTCCAGGTCCAAAATGGTTTTTGCATAGTTAATCAAAGTTGAAAGAACCTTCTACGTTGGGAAGTGTGATGGTGACTGTTATTCTTGAGGTATAAGTCTGTATGAATGGGTTTCTGATAAGACATCATGTCTGAGGCTACCGTCCAGTTTCCATCGTATTAGAATGTCCAGGAATGGGAGACAACCATTCTTTTACATCACCATCATGAATTGAATAGTTGGATGTATACTGTGCAGATGGTTGTGGAACTGGAGCACAGGAGGTATATCCATTTGAGATGCTGGAAGAAATCGGTAGTAGCAAAGCATTGCATTCGCAATAGCCATAGGATTGACTTTGGCACAAAACTACTGCGCTACGTCAGGTGAACCACCTGGTGAAGGAAGCTGTTGAAATAAAAAGATGAAGGTCTTGCTTTGAGTAAGAATTGGAATTCGATTGTAAACAAGATGGGACAGTGGAAACCTGATTGGATGAGGACTAACTAATCAGGAGGGAGGGATGATGGGGCATAAATACCATTGGACTAGACATGCCCAGGCATCGTCCCTGAGGAAGATGGCAGAGTTTGTCATCGAAACATCTGTTAAAATTGATTCTTGAGAAGAGTTTATTTGCCATATTCACTGGGAAATCACTGGATTCTTTTTCATGTAGAAGTGCATTTCCCTTGAATGAAAGCTTAAGTGTTAAAGTGAGAAGTCTTCTGAAAATCCAGTAGTATCTGCAAATTGGGGGAGTGAAACCTTTCTTGGAATGAATTAAACAGATGGCAAGAATGTCTTGGGAACCTTGGGTATCTTGAGTGTAGTCAATGACTTTATGATCTAACATGAAACCAACATTGTTGGCACATCACTACAGTATCCAACACTGACCATCTTGATCACTTTGCACTAAAATTGACACTTTTTGTTCTAATGGTATTGTTATTATACAAAGTTGTGTATAATTTTTTTTGAACTAGTGAATGCTGCTTATCTGATGCTATATGCCTGTGCTGCTGCTACAAGTCTACACAGGTGCAAAGAAAAACTTACATGTGCTTGTGTATATGAGAGTAAACTTGACTTTGACTTTGAAATCCTAGTGCCCAAGGTGACACCTGTTCCTCACTGATGTCAAAGTAGGGAAAATCAACTGTTGTGCTTCTAGTGCCTGGGTGTCCTCTCTGATGTAACAATGAACATTTGACCCGGAGACAGAAATCTGTCATGGTCTCTTATTAAGAACCTGTGGTGAAGAAGTTGAAAGTTGACCCTCTTAGAAAAAAGCAGTCCAGGGTCCAGAATGTGGACAGATGTCTTCTGACTGCTTTTCATTTGTGTTGATAGCTGGAAATTGGCCTTGAGCAGTTGTCTAACAGGGAAAGTATCTGCTTTGTTATTGTTATAATTGTATGAATGTGTCTGATTTCCAATAGTTGTAATTTCACGTAGAATTGATTATTGGGGCTGTTTAAATTAATTTATATACAATTTACATATAAATGAATGCTAACTAATTTCCTGTGCTGAGTTTTTTTTTGTTATGACAGTACTGAAGTCATGTTTCTCATTTCCTTCCTGGGCTTGTCAATGAAGCCCACTACCTGTTTTCTCTGAACCATCTCTCGTTTTGACTAGTGAAGTTCAGTTACATTTTGATGCTAGAATTCCTCATGCTATATAAAGTAACAGTTGGTTTCCTCACTTGGGTATGATCTGTCCATTGTCCATTGATCTATTTCTCTGACCTTCAACCTCCTGCTGTTCCCTCTCTGAAACCCTTGTTCGGTCTTGAATATCTTCACCAAATCTTAATCCTGAGGTTTCCTTTCCTGTCGTTGAACTGAAAAGGGCTTGTGAAATCGGCAATTCATATTGCTGTGATCGCAGCCTTGGAGCATGGTACCTCCTTGTGTTTTGCACTCCTTGGCATTGTTGCCCTATCTCGCTCATAGTGCCTTTTCTTCATTGCTCAATATAGTGGGATTAGGCTGGCCTGAGTTCAGTCTTCAGCATCATAACCATGTTACAAGCATCTCTACAGATATATCCTCTTCCCATCCTTCCTCCATCACCTGCAGGATCCCATCCGCTGACATCCTTCGCTTCAGCTATACACTGCTCTTGCCAATGTCATTCAGTGCTGAACCCTGCTCACGACTGAAATCCCAGACTGTGGTCCCTGCTTGCTCATGTCTGTGTGGGCTGAGCAAGTTGACCATCTGCACCCCAAAGCAGGTGTAAAAACCTCGGCAACCATGAGGTTGTTGTGGATATGGTACAGAGATTCCCACCTCTATGTTTCCCCCTCACTCGCTTGCCCCACCCAGATTAGTTCTAATTGACTTTGACAAGACACATAGATGAGGCTCAGAATCTTACCTTGTGTGAAAGCTGAAACACTTTAAAAGTTGGTAAATAACTCTGGCATTAAGAGACGTTTGAAATATGGTTATGTTGAAGTAAATATTTTAAGTATGGTTTCTTTTTTAAACAAATATTTAATTAACATAAAAATGTGAAGATTGGGAACAGGAATAGGCTATTTGGGCCTTTGAATCTGCTTTGAAATGATCCATTGGATTGTGGCTTATCGTTCTAATTCTACAGAGCAGTTGCCGTTTTCATCCAGATGGACTGTTTTCTCTGGTGTTGGGGAATTCTTGCAGGAAGATTTGTGATGGAGTGTAATGACTGATAAGCATTAGTCAGAGTTAATAAGCTTTGGACTTCCGTGTTTGACAGAGTCTGTGTGAAAATTTGACACCTGCTGAAATCTCTCTCCCTGACCTCTGCCGATTCCAATCTCATCCACTGATTCCAATTACAAAATTCACCTCAGAAAATGCTTTCCATATGGTTGCAGATGGTTTTGCCTCTTCATCCACTTATTCTGATTCACGATACAAGATTGCTTATAGTCATTCTTCATTAAAGGAGAATGAAATGATCTGGATGCAATGCAGCATAAAAGCCACAGTAAATATACATTCTGCTGTCCATGAGGGATTATAATTTCAGTAAATCCTTAGTGAAATAGTGGATGTTGAATCAGTCATTGCCACAAGCCTGAGGTCCTTGCCATTAATTTAATCTTACTAATTTGCTGTTGTCTCCAGGTAAATCGGATTATTTCCAGCTTCTGAATCCTACTCAAAGCTGAGTGAAACTCTGTGGTATGCCTGTCCATCACAAAGCCTTCCATCTTCACGCAGCACCCTGACTCAGCTTATTTGCCATTGAAGCTCTCAGCTATACTGTTGTCATCTCTAGTGTCAGCCAGTCTCTTTCCACTCTTTGTAAACTTCTGCTGAAGAAATCTTAGTTGTAATCCACATTGTTTCTCACGAAACACCTCAAGCTATGAAAGCTTTGTCCTTCTCCATTTTATGGCCATAGTTTTGTGGGCATCTTTCTTTTCCTTCACACCACTATTGGTGCTGCAGACTCCATATCTTCATCACCATCTTTATAGTCTGCTTAAAATTCATTTCTTTAAATGTGCTGCAAAGCAGTTTCTTTAATTTAGCTAATAATTCCTTCCCTTATGCCTGTGTGAAGCACATTAGAATGTTAAGTTAAAGGTCACTTACTGTGTGTGTGTGTGTTTGCATGTGTATTTCTGATGCAGATGTTGGAATAATAATTAATTTGATTGGATTTGATATTCAAATGAATCACATGAATTGCAGGAATGTGTTAACACCACTTGCAAAGTATTTGTTAGGTCAGTGACAGGAAGCTATGATCTTTATTTTTGGGATTGTGAGGTTAACCCCTTTGCGGGTTTCAAACCCCTGCCAGGAATCCCATGTCCAAAACGTACAAAAAGTTCCAATGAAAGTGAAAATGCTGGAAAGACTCAGCAGGTCAGGCAGCATCTGTTCGAGAAGAAACACAGATAATGTTTCAGCCTGAACTATTAACACTGTTCCACTTTCCACAGACGCTGCTTGATCTTTGTGTCTTCCTGGCATTTTCTCTTTTTATTCCAGATTTCCAGCCGCAGGTTTTTGGTTTTAATTTAACATGAAAGGCTGTGTTGGCCACTGAATGGAAAATCACGCTATCATTGAAGGCAGCAGTTGAAAACCCGTGAGCTGCTGGTGCAACGCATCAGCAAGTCAACAAGCATGGAAATCTGGAGATGTGTACTTCCAGTACACAGTGAGCTTGGTCACAGATGAGTGGAGACTTGATGAAGCTGCAGATGCCAGTTTGAAGCCCTCTGACTTAAAAGAGGAAAAACAAAATCATCTCCTCACTGATGCAGGAAATGATGAAGAACACTGACAATTGTACAGATTTGTCTCTGTGCACTCTTGATTAGAAGGATTGCATTGAGCAGCTTGAGGGTGGGTAGAGAATAAATTAAATCTGTTTCATAATTAAAGGAATTTAATTGGTATGCCTACCAAATAAATCATTGCAGGTCGTGACCTTTTGATAGAGTTTCTGTTGATAAATAAAATAGAGGCACTGTGCATGTTTATGATGTTGATATGTTCAGAAAATATCAAAGTTCAAAATAAATTTATTAAAGGACATGTATGTCACCATATACAGTAAGCAGCCGTCGATCCCGGGGGATCATGAGTTCGTGCCTCTGGTGGACTGTGTAGGGCGCAAGCCTGGGCGGGAGGATTTGAAGAACCGGCTGTTGCCCATGCAGTGGGCTCCCCTTCTCCATGTCACTGATGTAGTCCAAGGGAAGGGCAAGCGCCGATACAGCTTGGCACCAGTGTCGTCGCAGAGGCTGCCAGAGTGAAGTTGTAAACAACATCAAACTGCCTTTGGGACCCCGGCTCTGGATTTCTTTCTTGGAGTTTGCTCCTAAAGCCTTTCCCATAAGTGGGTATGGCCGCAAGGCAGCGGAGGTTTAAAATCAGAGTCTTCCTTCTCTTAGGTGGGCTGCCGTCCAAGGAAGACTAGCTCCACCTGCCCGAAGCAACTGGTTTTGAGGCACCAGCGCTCCACCTGTGCCCCTTCTGTTGTCAGTAGAAAAGGTTCCGCCGGGCCTAGTAGCTAAGCCACATGCGAAGGCCAAGAGTTGGACTTGGTTGTCAGAGGCTGTTAGAATGCATGCCATTTTATAGGTAGTGGGAGCTTATCCCCACTACCACCCCTAGCTATGACAACCTTAGGAACCATATACATGAAATTGTTACCAATGAATCAAGTGTCCCAATTTTGCAAAGAATGCAAAGACTACTTCAGTGAGAAATTGATGCAAACACTTCTGAACATAGGCTAATGATTATTTCAATGCATGTGTTTCACATCAAAATATATAGGACAGAATGGTTTCGGTTTGAAGTAGCTGTATCTTAACCATTTTATTTCAGTGCCTTCTATATACAACTCGCATAAAAGATTACAAATTTTTATTATTTCATAGTTCAGTTCACAAGAGCTGCTCATGGTGAAGTACCGGATGGCAGTAGCTAACTTTAATTATAGTAACTGTCTGATAGGATACAGTTCGTGGTTAAAACAGATCAATGTTTATATCTGCATAGATTGGAAACTTCTAGCCTAGTTACATAAGAATGTTTCTCGAAAGATCTCTCTGGTAGTTTCAGAGAAGCTACTTAGAAAAATCAACAGGAGACGGAGAGTGAAATGTTAATACTTTATGGGTCTTGTGCAGAAATTTGGGTTTCTTATCACTTAGGTATAGTTATTCTGTAAACAGTTAGATCTCAAAACTGTTGCGCATTGAATTAACACACATCAAAGTTGCTAGTGAACGCAGCAGGCCAGGCAGCATCTCTAGGAAGAGGTACAGTCGACGTTTCGGGCCGAGACCCTTCGCCAGGACCGAAACGTCGACTGTACCTCTTCCTAGAGATGCTGCCTGGCAGCAACTTTGATGTGTGTTGCTTGAATTTCCAGCATCTGCAGAATTCCTCGTGTTTGCACATTGAATTATACAGTTCTTTGGTCTTTTATAATCACAGAAGACTTGTGCTTTATTTAAAGATGCTATCACCTTTTCAGAAGGTTTTACTGAATGTCTTGAAACAATTGTTAATATTAATGTGAACTAAAAACTACAACCCCAAAATGTGTTTTGGTAGTTAGGCATCAAGTTTGCATTTTCTGAGCCCCTGTGTTTTGGCAGCTCCACCCAATATTGCTTTCTGCGGATTATTTTTATTTTTAATGAAATAGTACTTAACATCAGAGATTCACCAAAGCTAAAGAAAAGAAGAAAATATCAGTTTTTATATGGTGCAGACAGATCAATATTTCCTTAACTACAAGTAGTAGGAAATGGTTTTTCATAAATAGTTGCTGACAGGGATACCCTCCTAAACTGAAGTTCCTTCATACAGTGCGATTTTTTTTTTTTTTTTTTTTTTTTTTTGAAATCTAATTATATCCCTAGCACTGGTAGATCCCAGACATGGAAGATTTGGTCCTACATTGAGATATATTATTAAGACATATTATTTTTGGAATGTAGGCTACGACTGTATTTGGAACTGAATAGCAAGGCAAATTAGTTCAGTTTCTGTGGCTTAATAATTGATGTAACTGATGCTCTTGAATAATGCAAATTTATTTGATGATTGGATCAATATTTCTTCCTTCCTCTTCTCTGACATGGATGAATACACACAAACCACACCCCAGGTACATATAACCACGCTGTGTGAATGACATAAACTCCTGCTACTCTGGAGTTCAGATAAGGACTCGGAAGCAAATCTTGACTGCATCCTTTTTGAATCTACTTCCAATACACTGGCTCCCCACCCAGGAACGACATTTTATTATCCCTGCCGATAATTTTGCACACGCAAGCTGTTGGAATCTCCGTCTAATTAACTTGATTTTAACACCTTTTAGCAGTTTTATGCCATTCCTTCATTTGTCTACAAGAAGGGTCAGAGCCGTCTCTATTTCCTGAGGAGACTGAGGTCCTTTAACATCTGCCAGACGATGCTGAGGATGTTCTACGAATCTGTGGTGGCCAGTGCGATCATGTTTGCTGTTGTGTGCTGGGACTGCAGGCTGAGGGTAGCAGACACCAACAGAATCAATAAACTCATTTGTAAGGCCAGTGATGTTGTGGGGATGGAACTGGACTCTCTGACGGTGGTGTCTGAAAAGAGGATGCTGTCTAAGTTGCATGCCATCTTGGTCAATGTCTCCCATCCACTACATAATGTACTGGGTGGGCACAGGAGTACATTCAGCCAGAGACTCATTCCACCGAGATGCAGCACCGAGCATCATAGGAAGTCATTCCTGCCTGTGGCCATCAAACTTTACAACTCCTCCCTTGGAGGGTCAGACACCCTGAGCCAATAGGCTGGTCCTGGACTTATTTCCTGGCATAATTTACATATTACTATTTAATTATTTATGGTTTTATTACTATTTAATTATTTATGGTGTAACTGTAACGAAAACCAATTTCCCCCGGGATCAATAAAGTACGACTATGACTATGGTAACTGAAGAGTATAAAGGAAATTTTTAGGCTAATAATATGCAGCTCTCCATCAGTTGTGATTAATTTGCATAACTGGAGACTAGTTTCATGTTGCTTTCCAACGGTGTGAATGTAATCACAAGTGAATGCTATGTCAATTTTTCAGTCTTTCAAATTGGGGAAGGATATTCCATAACTCTGCTTCACCAACTGAAGCAGTTTTATGGAATTATTCAGCTTTGAATATTATTTAGCTCTCACTAGTTTAATTATCTGCTATTCCTTCCTGGCCATGGAAGTGTCTATTTGAAGAGGTCTACTTAAAATTATGCAGACTTCCTTCAAGGTTCCCTGTCAGTGTCATAGGAAAAATTTCCTAAGACTACATTTCAGCCTTTCTACTACTAATATAATTCCATTAAATTGATGGATAATTATTGAAATCTGCATTCCTTCAAGTAGTAAGATAATAGTTACAGCCTTTTGTTCAAACATTTGCCTTTTATAGATTACAGCAAGTTGAAATGCTTAATGATGTAAATTTGCAAGGAGCCAAGTGGAGTAACAATCGCAATAATTGTCATCTGTTTTCAGCGAATGCTTATCTTTGAAAGATAAATGATGTTGGAATGAAATGTATAAAGTTGAAGGTCAAATTCATAATGTTCTAAATAAGCAAGAGGTACTGGAGAAACTGTTGTCAGTTTGAGATTAAAACAAAGGAGAATTTCGTTGGAAATATTCACGGTAGTGTGGTTAGCGTGGTGCTGTTACAGCCAGAGTTCAGAGATCAGCTCTGATGTCCTCTATAAGGAGTATGTATGTCCTCCCCCTGAACATAGGGGTTTCTTCCATCTGCTCCGGTTTTTTCCCACCATTCAAAGACATACCGATGAGTAGATTAATTGGTCATGTAAATTGTCCCGTGATTAGGCTGGGGTGAAATCGGGGGGGGGGGGGGCGAAGGGCAGTTGCTGGTGGTGTGGTTTGAGGGGCTGGAAAGGCTGTGTCCAAAAAAAATCTTTTTCCTACATTGAGTGTGTGGATCTATGTGATCAGAAATTTCTTTTCTGTTCTCAGGGTGAGGCTGTTCATTCTAGAACAAAGGAGATGTCCTCCTTTTTCAAAGGAAGAGGCTTCCCTTCCTCCACCGTCAACGCTGCCCTCAACCGCATTGCTTCCACTTTACGCACGTCTGCTCTTACCCCATCCTCCCGCCACCCTACCACGGATAGGGTCCCTCTTGTCCTCACCTGCCACCCCCACAGCCTCTGCATCCAGGACATAATTCTCTGAAACGTCCACCAACTCCAACGGGATCCCACCACCAAACACATCTTTCTCTCTTCCCACCCCCCCCCCCACTTTCTGCTTTCCACAGGGATCGCTCCCTTGCCCATTTATCCTCACTGATCTCCCCCCTGGCATTTATCCTTTCAAACAGAACAAGTGCTACACCTGCCCCTACACCTCCACCCTACTACCACCCAGGGCCCCAAACAGTCCTTCCAGGTGAGGCGATACTTCACCTGTGAGGCTGTTGGGGTGACGTACTGTGTTTGATGCTCCCAGTGTGGCCTCCTGTGTATCCATGAGACCTGACGTAGATTGGGAGACTGCTTCGCTGAGCATCTGTGCCCCGTCCACCAGAACAAGTGGGATCTCCCAGTGGCCACCCATTTTAATTCCACTTCCCATTCCCTCTCTCACCTTATCTCCTTACCTCCCTCTGGTGCTCCTGCCCCCCTTTATTTCCATGGCCTTCCATCAGTCAACGTCCCAGCTCCTTACTTCATCCTTCCCCTTCCAAGTTTCACCTATCACCTTGCGTTTCTCTCTCCCCTCCTCCCCACGTTTTAAATCTACTCAGCTTTTTTTCCTCTAGTCCTGCCGAAGGGTTTCGGCTCGAAACGTCAACTGTGCTCTTTTCTTAGATGCTGCCCGACCTGCTGAGTTCTTCCAGCATTTTGTGTGTGTGTGTGTTGCTCGGAATTCCAACATCTGCAGACTTTCTCTTGTTAACTGTTAATTCTTCCATGCTACTTAAGTATGTGGGTTTGTTTTATTTACAGGGAAGAAGTTCAGTAATGAAAATTACCTTCCTCCACAGCACAATGTTTTCTATTGCAGGCCTGCAGTGTACTGAGATATAGGAACCCTTCAGTGTTCCAACATGCTCTGAAATTATTTCAAGCTGCTGCTCCTCTTAAGCGAGTAATGAGGACCAAACCTCTGGCTGCAGCTGACTCTGTGGGAACGTGTAACTTGGATCAGTTTACAATGCTTGGTGTTGGAAAATGCCAAAAGATCATTTTGAGCAGGAAGTTAAATTAACGTGAAATGCCTGTGCAGTGCAATTTTGCTTTGGGTGCGAGGAAGTTGGCATTTGCAAACGTGACCTGTTAGCTATGTTACTTGGTTTTTATTTTTAAGTGAAAGTGTTGCTCCAGTGACCTGGGTTGAGTGCTGGACTTCTGTCTGCGTGGTGTTTGTATGTTCTCCATGTGACCACAGGAGCATTCTCACCCAATGTTCCGGTTCTCTCCCACAGCTGATGGATGTGTGGGTCCGTAAGTTACTCAGCCCCTATAGATTGACCCTTGTGTGTAGGTTATTGGTAGAATATGGCAGGAGTTGATCGGAATATGTGTAGAACGGATTACAGAGAAAATTAGTGAAGAAATGGGATTGCTTTGGGGGCTAGTGCAGACTCAAAGGGCTGAATGGTCCCCACTGTCACAGAAAAATATATTAAAAATTTATGTTTACCTACAGTGGTGCTAGAAAGTTTGTGAACTCTAGAATATTTCTGTGTAAATATGTCTTAAAATATGATCATTACCTGTGATCTTCAGGTAAGTCCTATACTAGATAAAGAGAATCCAGTTAAATATCACTAAAAGTGTTATACTTGTTCATTTATTTATTGAGAAAAATGAGCCTATATTACCTGTAGTTGTTGGAAGAAGAATGTGAACCTTTGCTTTCAGTAACTGCTGGGACTCCCTTGTACAACAATAACTTCAAACAAATGGTTCGTGTAACTCTTGACCAGCTCTGCACATTGGCTTGGGGGAATTTTAGGGCATTCTTCCTTACAAAACTGCTTCAAGTCTGGGATGTTGGTGGGCTTCCTTGTATGAAATGCTTGCTTCAGGTCCTTCCACAACATTTACATAGGACTAAGCTCGGGACTTTGACTTGGCCATTTCAAAACATGAATTTTCTTCTTTTTGAACCGTTCCGTTGATAACTCTTGTCTTTCGGATCATTGTCTAGTTGCATTATCTAACTTCTATTAAGCTTTAGGTGACAGATTTCTACCCTGGCAGTCTTCTGTAAAATGTCTTGATACAATTTTGAATTCATTGTTCCTTTAATGATTGCAAGCAGCCCCAAACCATGATGCGCCTTCCACCATGCTTCACAATTGGGATGAGGTTTTGGTGTTGGTGTGCAGTGCCCTTTATCCTCCAAACATAGCAGTGTGCATTTCTGCCAAAAAGTTCAACTTTTGTCTTATCTGTTCACAGACCATTGAGAGGCGTTTTAAAACATCCAAGTGGTCTTTTGCAAACTTGAGGCGTGCAGCAATGTTTTTGATTTGGAGAGCAGTCGTTTCCTCTGTGGTGTCCTTCCATGAAATCGTTCTTGTTCAGTGTTTTTCTTACAGAGGTACATGAACAAAGACTTTAAGTTCTAGAGATTTTTTGCAGATCTTCTGCTGTTACCCATGGGTTCTTTTTCACCTCTGTCAGCATTGCACATTGTGTACTTGGTGTGATCTTTGCAGGATGTCCACTCCTATGGAGGGTAGCAACAATACTGAGTTTCCTCCATTTGTAGACAAGTTCTCTTACTGCGGACTGATGAACACTCAGGTCTTTAGAAATGCTTTTGTAGCCTTTCCAGCTTGATACATCTCTATAATATTTCTTCTAAGGTCCTCTGAAAGTTGTTTTGATGGAGGTATGTTGCACGTAAACAGATCTTTCTTGAGAAGAGCAGGCTCTGTCAGTAACCTGACCTTGGGTGTGTTTTTTTTAATGGGGCTGGGCACTTCTACAACCCGCACTTCTAATCTCATCTCATTGCTTGCAACACCTGACTCCAAATAGTTTTTCTTGAAGGTATTATCCCAGAGGTTCACATACTTTTTCCAACAAATACATGTAATATTGGTTAATTTTTCTCAATAAGTAAACAAGTATAATTTTTTTTGTCATTTATTTAACTGGGTTCTCTTTATCTAGTTCTAGGACTTGCATGAGAATCTGATCACATTTTAGGTCATATTTATGCAAAAGAGAAAATTCTACAGCATTCATGAACTTTCTAGCACCCCTGTAATTCAGATTTTGGAAATTAGTAATGTAAAAACAGCAACAGAAACTCTTTTGGGTTGTGGTTGGAGGTGTGGAGAAGGATGTGGTAGATAATAGAAAACAGTTTCTTTACCAAAAGCTTTTAAAACAAAATTAAGATGGCGTAGCATTTAGTTCAAATCTTTAATATGCAGAATTTTTTAACACTCTATTTTCTCCTTGAAGCCCCTCTGTTCATCTCATCCCTGGCTGAGAGAATTCCGGGGACTTCTGATAAGAATGTATAATTGACTCCACAATCACACAGAACTCAGAACAAGCCTGCAAACTTTCTCTACTACTTCTATATCTCCCTGTGTCAAATATGTCCCTTTTTATAGAAACGTCAGATCCCCTGCTGATACTGTTCTAATATCACTGTGTAGGAGGTGTGATTAGCTTGTCTTTTGATATTTATTCCATTTTTCTCTTTTTTTCACACTTTCATATGGTTGAAATGTCTGGCCTTTACTTAAGCTGATATCAAGAAAGCGCTGGGGAGAAGAGTTGTGAGTACGCACACAGGAGATTCTGCAGGTGCTGGAAATCTTGAGCAAAGCACAGAAAATGCTGGAGGAACTCAGCAAGTCAGGCTGCATCTGTGGAGGGGACTCTTGATGAAGGGTCTCAGCAAGAAACATCGACTGTTTACACCCCTCTCAATTGTTGAGTTCCTCCAGCATTTGGTGAATGTTGAAATTATGAAATTTAATTTTGCTGCTTTGAACTTCAGTACAGTGCTACCTTCTGACTTTTTTGTCTATATTGTACATTGGGTAAGAAAAGAACATACATGTTTCCTACAACCACTTAAAGCATTAGTTGCTTCTTAGAATCCAGAATGATTCTTTGCATCATTCAAGCGTGGTACATTTTGAAATTATGCTACACGTAATAATTAGGGATATTTAACTGCTGGTGTTTTTATAGAGATGAAAAATGAATAGATTGATAGCCATTAAAAGGATGTGCAGTGAGAGAAACATAAATAAATAAAGGCATCCGTTAGTCTTGTGAGACCATGGATCTGCGCCTGGAAAGTCTTCACTCTCCAGGGCGCAGGCCTGGGCAAGGTTATATGGAAGACCAGCAGTTGCCCATACTGCAAGTCTCCCCTCTCCACGACATCAATGTTGTCTAAGGGAAGGGCACTAGGACCCATACAGCTTGGCACCAGTGTCATCGCAGAGCAATATGTGATTAAGTGCCTTGCTGAAAGACACAACCAGTTGCCTTGGCTGGGGCTCGAACTCACGACCTTCAGGTCACTAGTCCAATGCCTTAACCACTTGGCCACGTGATAGAAACATAGAAAACATACTGCTGATGAGAGTCCATCATTATGTCCAGTGTTGTATGACACTGGCAATCATGGTTTAGGACCATGAATGTTTTTGGCAAAGTGGTGGTTTGCCATTGCTGCCTTCTGGGCAGTGTCTTTACAAGACAGGCGACAACCCCCCCCCCCCCGCCATTATCAATATTCTAAAGATAGTGACTGCTCGAAGTCAGTGGCTGTATAACCAGGGCTTGTGATGGGCACCAGCTGCTCATACGACCACTCACCTACTGTTCCCATGGCTTCACGTGACCTTGATTGGGGAGCTAAGCAGCTGCTACACCTTAACCAAGGGTGAGCTAAAGGCTCCTTTGGCAGAGACGCATCTCCACCCCGCCACCCTGTGACGAGAGTTATCTAAACGTAATAAACACCTGAGTTTAAATACCTAGTGAAGGCATGGGCTCCAATTACATGAATCATTCTGAGATTAGATTACAGGAAGTATTCTACCTTTAGAGAAGTTTAATGAAAATTCAGTGCTAAATTGACATTTAAGAAAATATAAATACAAATAAAGAACAGGAGTATCTTTTTGTATTGCATTGGTATAATGGAAGTGTTTAAAATGGTGATGGGGCAAGGCAGGTGGATGTCGGTCCCCAGTGGTCTGAAAGTTCAAGTTGAAGTTTAATTGTCATTCAACCACATATGAATATAGCCAAACGAAACAGCATTAGTCTGGGGTCAAGATGCAAAACACAGTGCCAACAGCCACATACAGCACAAGGCACATATAAGATATTAGTAAAATATAGTCCCACAAAAAATATGAATGTTACAGCAGACTGCAGTGGAAGACAATATAGCTTGTCTGCTGAGGAACTCTGGGTGGGGTGAGGGGTGCAGCACCGACCCTAGCTTGGATACCGTGCCACACTGACTGTCCCAACACCAACGCCTTTCTCAGTGCGGTTTGAGGCCGAGCCCTTGCTCTGACTGAAGCTGTGCAGCTCCCGCACTGTCCGCCGATAATTCACTGAATTGGACTTGCAGCATTCCACATTAACAATGTCCAAGAGGGTCTTGTGGTCACAAGAAAAGTGACTAAGGCAATCTCTTGCTATTGGGCTGCGCTCCGCTTTCAAGCCCCAACACCTCCAGTGCGCCTCTGACGCAGGCAGGAGGATGAACTGCATCTCCAGCTCTTTCAGTTTCTGTACCAATGAGCAACTCGCTCTTGGGGTGGACCTGCAATTCTTTATGTCCAGCAGGGTCTTGCAATCATGAAAAAATACTTTTATAAAAGACAATAACATCTGTCTTTGACCCTGTAGAAGCCACTGTGATTGAACGCATCGCCATCTTACTGGATGTTACTAAGTACAAGTTAACTAAAAGGATTTCGGGATGCATTAGAAGGAATTTTACTCAACTAAGTAATGATTAAGTTATACAAGTATATCACTTGCTCAGACAGTCACTGAGACGGAACAAAAATGGTGCTTGAGGTTGTTTGGATGAAGGAAGAAATGATATTACGTGTCTTCTCAAATTGAAGATAGAAGTTGGAGCAGTTAGAAGATTAGTCACATTCTGGTTGTAACTTTGCACGCTCTGTCATTGAAGTTTGAAACTTCTGGTATTCATTGACACATTCAAAGAGCTGATCCTAAGTTCCCTTTATGAAACACAAGATTGTCATTAGTTATTTAGTATAGAGTCCTGACAGCTCATTTGATAAGGATCATGTATATTGTAACTTTGTTCTCCATCTTTGACCAGAAAAGGAGGGGCTAAAAAAAGACTAAGATAAGACCCTCCCCTTTCCCGTGTGACTGGCAATGAGGTGAATCATATCATTGGCCCAAGTTACTGTACTGTGCAAAAGGCTTAGGCAAATGTAAAAAAAATTCTGTAAAGCAAAGATGCTTTCCAAATAAATGAAATGAAGTTTCTAAATATCAAAAAGAAATTACCATAAAGAACAGTTAACAGTAATAAACTAAATCAAATCAGTATTTGGTGTGACCATCCTTTGCCTTTAAAACTGCATTAGTTCTCTTAGGTACACTGTCAGGTAGTTTTCTAAGAATATTAGCTGGTAGGTTGTTCCAAGCATCTTGGAGAGCTTACCACAGTTCTTATCTGGATTTTGGCTGTCTCACTTGCTTCTTTCTCTCCAGATAATCTCAGACAGCCTCAATGATGTTGAGATCAGGACTCTGTGGAGGCCATACCATCTGTTACAGAACTCCTTGTTCCTTTCACTGAAGACAGTTCTTTATGACCTTGGCCGTGAGTTGGGAACATTGTTCTGCTGCAGAATGAAGTTGGGGCTGATCAGACGCCTCCCTGATGGTATTGTGTGGCGAAAAAGAATCTGGTTGTACTTCTCAGCACTGGGGATTCCATTAATTCAGATCAGATCACCAACTCCATTTGCAGAAATGCAGACCCAAATCTGCAGGGAACCTCCGCCGTGCTTCACTGTTGATTGCAGACACTCGTCCATGTAGCGCTCTCCAGCTCTCCTACAGACAAACTGCCTTTTGCTTGAACCAAAAATTTCTAATTTTGACTGGTCAGTCCAGGGCACTTGCTGCCATTGTTCACCATCTCAGTGTGTAGGTGAGTAACTTGGCTTTGTTTCCACTTCAGATGAATGGCTTTTTGGCAGCAACTCTTCCATGAAGGCCACTTCTGACCAGACTTCTCCAGACAGTAGAGGGGTGTACTTGGGTTCCAGTGGTTTCTGTGAGTTCAGAGCTGATAGCAGTGCTGGATCTCTTCTGACTTAGAAGGGACGTCAGTTGGATATATCTCTTGTCTGCTGCACTCAGATTCTGGGCTGACCACAACATTTCTGGTCCTCAGCCTTACCCGTTTCTTTGTGCTGCTTGAGAAGAGCTTGGATAGCACATCCTGAAACTCCTGTCTGTTGTGAAATTTTTGCTTGGGAGAGACCTTGTGTCTTGTTGCTATGCTCACCCTTGCTTTGGTGTAAGAATCGATGACTTGAAGGTTAAGCTGTCACATCTGCCACCCTGCTCACCTCTTAGTCTGGTTGTCCTTCGCCCAGTTTGATTCCATCTTCGCCCATTTCTGTTTCAGTTAATCAGTTCAGTCAAGTCGCGTCATTGATCATTAGCGCCTGTTTGTGATCTTTGTTTAATCAAGCACTGGGCTATATACCTACTAAGTAATAAAGTTTTTATGTGAAAAGTGGTCCACAACTTAATGTTATTTTCTTTCTCTTTAATTTTTTGGAAAATGAAAATTTGCTCTTTTCTATTGACACTCTAATGCAGAAGACAAAAAAAATATCTAAAACAAATTTATATAAAAAATCCAGGGTGCCCAAGACACAGTACTGTACCTCCACCACCCGTCAATCTGTTGACTGACCAGCTCATAGATACCCCACAGCAATCTGTGATTTCAGCAAGTCCACCACCACCCTCAGCTCTCCAATCACAGCCCTTGACAACCTCCACCACCCTCCCTGCCTGACTAGTCCTCTTGAACCTTCTGTCCTTGCCTTAAATGAGGCCATTTCAGTAGTAATGGGACAGTGGGTTTTACGTGCTATTAAGTTTTCCAACAGCTTATTCTACATTCATTGACCTACCTCATGACATCTGTTCATTTGCCTTCACAGGACTGTTCTTGGTATCATTTCTGTAACCTTCCTTTTGAACTGAGGTGCCCAGTTCTAAGCTGGCACTGGACTATTGAGATTTAAATAAAGGAATTCCACATTAGATGAAACTGCATTGATCCATCAACGTTGAATCCTCAAGGGCAACATGTGGGGCAGTTATGGACATGGTTTGCACATAAAAAAAATATTAATTTTCTTGATGACATGAAATAGCAGCCAAGAAACTACTCTAACTGTTTTCCGAACTTCATTTCAGTACTGACCTCTGCTGTCTGTTACTTATTTCAGTATCAGAGTTTAATCAATATAACTATCAACTCGCCTCTGGAAATGAACCTTGGCACTGTTAGAAAGTTGTTTTGGCACAGCTTTGTAAAACTATTTATTAGTGGACATCCTTTATTCTAATTTGAATGTGATGTAATTTGTATCTTCTGCTCTTGCTGAAACTCTGCTCGTTTCATGGGATGGCACAGGAGCGTAGCGGTTACCGTAAACACTTCACGGTGCTAGCGGTCTGGGTTCCATTCCCTCCACTGTATTTAAGGAGTTTGTGCACTCTCTCCATGACCATGTGGATTTCCTCCAGGTGGCCTTCTTTCCTACCACATTGTTTTAAATGTCTACGTGGGGTTAGAAATTGTGCCAACCAGCTGGTGGGAGTATTCAAGGACATTTTCAACCTCTCACTGCAAGTTCCCACTTGCTTCAGAAAGGCGACAATTATACCATTGCCTAGGAAGAATAATGTGAGCTGCCTTAATGACTGTCTGTCGCCCGGTAGCACTCACATCGACAGTGATGAAATGCTTTGAGAGGTTGGTCATGACTAGACTGAACTCCTGCCTCAGCAAGGACCTGGACCCATTGCATTTTTGCTTATCATCACAGTAGGTCAACAGTAGACGCAATCTCAATGGCTCATCACACAGCCTTAGAACATCTGGACTACACAAACACCTATGTCAGGATGCTGTTCATCAACTATAGCTCAGCATTTATACCATCATTCCCACAACCTGATTGAGAAGTTACAGAACCTGGACCTCTGTACCTCCCTCTGCATTTGGATCCTCGACTTCCTCACCAGAGGACCACAATCTGTGTGGGTTGGTGATAATATCTCCTCCTCGCTGACGATCAACACTGGTGCACCTTAGCGGTATGTGCTTAGCCCACTGCTCTAATCTCTCTTCCCCTCCCCTCCCCCATGACTGTGTGGCCAGGCATAGCTTAAATACCATCTATAAATTTGCCGATGAAACAACCATTGTTGGTAGAATCTCATGGAGATGAGAGGAAATACAGAAGCGAGATTGTTGAACTGCACGTGCATGTAACAAGAGCGTCTCGGACCTCCAGGTGGTTTACAGCAGGGGTGATTGATAAGTTTGTGGCCTAGGGTAGAAGGAGATGAGTTATACAGCTCTCGTTACATGCATGTGTAGCTCAACTCCTTGAGTGAAAATGTAGAAAGTTTGAAGTTAATAACTCACCTCCTTCTACCTGAGCCCACCAACTTATCAATCACCCCTGCTGTGAACCACTTGTGGCGGTCCAAGACGCCGACTTCTACAAAGAAGTGATCCGTATGCTCCACGACCGCTGGACTAAGTGTGTAAATGTAAAAAAAATAAATGTGCTAGGTTTTCTAAAATTGACTCCTTCTACCTTAGGCCACGAACTTATCAATCACCCCTCGTACAAACTAGTGGTGTCACAACAACAACCTTGCAGTCAACGTCAGTAAGACAAAAGAGCTGATTGTGGACTTCAGGAAGGGTAAGACGAAGGAAAACATGCCAGTCCTCAGAGAAGAATCAGAAGTGGAGAGAGTGAGCAGTTTCAAATTCCTGGGTGTCAGGATCTCTGAGGACCTAACATGGCCCCAACATATCGATGCAGTTATAAAGAAGGCAAGACAGCGACTATACTTTATTTGGAGTTTGAAGAGGTTTAGTATGTCAACAAGAACAATCAAAAACTTCTATAGATGTACCGTGAAGAGTATTCTGCCAGGCTGCATCACTGCCTGGTATGGGGGAGGGTAGAACAGGCTACTGCACAGGACCGAAAGAAATTGCAAAGGGTTGTAAATTTTGTCAGCTCCATCTTGAGTACTAGCCTACAAAATACCCTGGACATCTTCAAGGAGCGGCGTCTCACAAAGACAGAGTCCATTATTAAGGACCCCCAGCACCCAGGGCATGCTCTTATTGTTACCATCAGGTAGAAGGTACAGAAGCTTGAAGGCACACTCAGTGATTCAGGAACAGCGTTTTCCCTTCTACCATCCAATTCCTAAATGAACGTTGAACCCATGAACACTACCTCACTTTTTTAATATACATTTCTGTTTTTGCACAATTTTTAATCTATTCAATATACATGTACTGTAATTGGTTTATTTATTTATTATTTTTTTCTTCTGCATTATGTATTGCATTGAACTGCTGCTACTAAGTTCATAAATTTCACGACACGTGCCAGTGATAATAAACCTGATTCTGTAAGTTGTGGGTGTGGTAAGTGTGGCGACTTTTGTGGGCTGCCCCCAGCACATCCTTGGACTGTGTTGTTCATTGACGCAAACGATGCATGTTTTGATCTGCATGTAACAAATAAAACTGTAATCTTTGCTCCTATAAAAGCAATCTTCAGATATGAATAGGGAATTAAGACCTTTAGTTCCCACCATCGTGCTTGGTAGGTACAGACTGGTAGCTGAGAAAGGAGGGGCTGGCTGGTGAGCTCACAAACTTCAGTATGATTTTGTGATATGATTTGACCAGTGAAATGAAGTGAAATTTGAATTGGAGTTTTGTTACATATACTAAAGTACAGTGAGAATAGGGTTGCCAACTGTCCTGTATTTGCAGGGACATCCCGTATATTGGGCTAAATTGGTTTGTCCCATAGGGGACTGTCCTTGTCCCGTATTTCCCCGCTAAGGTAGAGTATTTCTATGAAACCGTTCGTAAGCCAAAATGGCGTGAAACGAAGAAGCAATTACCATTAATTTATATGGAGAAAAATTTTTGAGCCTTCTCAGACCCAAAAAATAACTACCAAATAACACATAAAACCTAAAATAACACTAACATATAGTAAAAGCAGGAGTAATATGATAGATACACAGCCTAAATAAAGTAGAAATAATGTATGTACAGTGTAGTTTCACTTAACAGAATCTGGAAGATTAAGCCAAAACCGATTTGTAGAAAAAAAAAATCGGCACATACACACATGCGCACACAAGGCTTCATGGTGATGGTAGTCTTTCTCGGGGTAAACACGAGTGTCCCGTATTTGACTGTTACTTTTGTCCCTTATTTGGGGGTGAGAACGTTGGCAACCCTAAGTGAGAAGCTTGTCTTGTACACACTTCATACAGATCAGTTCTTTACATTTGCATTGAGGTAGTACAGGTAAAACAATAACAGAATACAGAATGCAGAATAAAGTGTAATGGATACAGAGTAAGTACAGTGTATATATAATAAGGTGAAATATCATGAGGTTGATTGTGAGGTGAAGAGTCATCTTATTGTACAAGTGAACCATTCAATAGTTTTATAACAATGGGTAGAAGCTGACTTTGAGCCTGGTGGGGCACGCTTTCGGGCCTTTGTATTTTATGCCTGATGGTACAGTGGAGATGATAGAACGATATTAATTGATTTTTTAAAAATCTTTTTTTATTTTTGTCTATAAACCACCTGTTATTCCTGTGCTTTTTGTGTACTTTTAGTCTTGCTGAAAAAGAAATAATTCACTCTGAACGTGGCTGTGTGAGTACACCACTCAATTCAGTCGCGTAGGCTTATTTTCTTACAATCTAGCGAGAATCCAGCTTTCTTAAAGATTTGTGTGCTGTCATTGCTTACAAGTCCTATTAACTTATTGGAACTGATGGAACAAACTACCACATTGAATGTATTCTGAGTAAAGGTTATGTGTAGACAGCAGAGTTTGTAATAGCAATGTCCCCTGGAACAGACTGATAAATTTGCACACTCGAACTCTTCAGGCTCACCTGCATTTTATCCTAGTTACGAACATCTGGATGATTTGTAATAAATTTATTTATCATTGTTGCACTTGTGTTAGAGTGAGAACTGCAAGTGAAGCACAGCATTTTGTGGGTCGGATACTGTGCCTTAGAACACCCTTGGGAAATGGAACAGGTGAGGGTAAGTATCTGAATTCAGCTGCTTCAAGCATTAATTCTAGGGCTAGGGTAGGATGTCACAAACACAAGAAGATCTGCAGGTGCTGAAAATCTAAGTCCCACGCACAAAATGCTGGAGGAACTCAGTAGGCCAGGCAACTTCTATGGAAAATAGTAAACAGTTGACATTTCAGGCCAAGACCCTTCATCAGGACTGGAAAGGAAGGGAAGCTGCTAGGTATTTGACACTTGGGACGAACAGTTCCCAGAAATAAGCTTTCAGCTTTTCTGGTGCACTAACTGGACGTTGGATTTTGCTTATTACTAAACTGGTGGCATCACCCAGAAGATTGTGAAACGGGTTTGTGTTTCTTTTAGAAAATCACTATCAAAGTTTACTTCCTTAAGCAGTATTGAAGCATAACTTGCAGTTTGACAGATATTAGATGCAGCAAGATACTGCATTAATCATACTGTGCCCATTGGAGAACCTGGCCAGGCAAAGGAGTCGCTCCTTGGCAGCCACTTGTAGAATGAAAGTGGACCCCGCATCATAGAATGGCTGTTACCAGAGTCAGGCTCCATCACAACACTAGGCTCCGATCAGGCTGCATCAGAGCCATAGTGCTGCCTGTTTGAACTGAAAGGGGAAGAGGGAGAAGTTGTCCAAAATAACGTTCTATGCTGTAAGGCCACCAATCAGATTAAGATATCTGCTGCCTGAGTGTGGACATTTCCATTTGTTCCGGGGTTGCCAGCATACAGACTTGAAGCTTATTAACATGAAGGGGAGAGGCCATAATGTATAAAATATGCAAATGATATTCCAACAATGATATTTAACTTGTGCAGCCTTCCTTTCTGTGCAGGACATGCTCTTTTTTTTATTACGAGCATCAAAGAGGAGGTGCAGCAGGAGCCTGAAGCACACACTTAATATTTAAGGAACTGCCTTCTCTCTCTTCCCCCCCCCCCCTCCCCCCACCGCCATCAGATTTCTGAATGGGCAACGAACCATCCCATTAACATTACCTCACTACTTTTCACAAACAAGAGAAACTCTGCAGATGCTGGAAATCCGAGCAACACACACAAAATGCTGGAGCAACTCAGCAGGCTGGGCAGCATCTATGGGGGGGGATAAAGTACAGTTGATATTTTTGCTCTCTTTTTGCACCACTTATTTTTAATGCATTATATATTGCAATAAGAAGTTATTATTTTTTTAACACATTGCCCTGTACTGCTGCCACACAACATTTGTCAGTGATACTGAAACTATTCTGTTTCTGATTTTGTTCGAATGTTCTCTCATTAAACCGAGATAACAATGGGTGGGAGGGCATTCATGATGAGGATATTTGGGTTTTCCAATAGGATAGGTAGGTTTGAGTGAGCATAAAGTTGGCAAATGGGTTTTTAATGATGTCATGTGCTCTGATCTGAGAAATGGAAAGACATCCAACCAGGAAATGTGGCATGTAGGAGGAGGAGCAGCAAGGAATTGGGAAGGCAAATAGCACATTGGCCTTCATGGCAAGGATATTTGAGTGCTGATGACGCTGAACCTGGACTACTGCGTACAGTTTTGTTCCCCTCATTTAAGAAAGCCCTTACTAACAATGGAGGCAACGAGAGAAGACTCACTAGGCTAATTACTGTGAGAAAGAGGTTTGTTTTATAATGAATAATAATTTTTAAAAAAAGTTGGATCAATAATCTCTGGAGTTCAGAAGAAAGAGGAGTGATCTTATTGAAATATATAAAATCCTCTCTTGGATTCAATAGACCATAAGACTGTAAGATATAGGAGCAGAAGCAGGCCATTCGGCCCATCAAGTCTGCTTGGCCATTCAATCATGATCTTTTCACTTTTCAACTCTCATGGCCGCGCTTGGTTCCACACACATGAAGTACATCTCAATGCAGCTAATCTAGCTTCAGAATGGTTTTTTAAAAAAAACTCCTGATTGGTTAATCCTCCAATATTCCTGTGTTTCCTCTGTTAGTGGTCTTTTTCTGATTTATACGTTCCTCCATGAGTCAATCCAGCCAGTTGCATTGCCATAAGTCTGGACAGAATTGAAATACGTGGAGTGAGTACAGCATTGTTTAATATTGAAGTGTTCAAGACCTCTGGAAATGAAGGAAGATTAAATGGGGGCATGAAGTTGAAGGATTGATGGGTGATTTTTGGCTTTATATTTGGATGGTGAGAAGATTGATGCCTGTGATCAATTTAAGCTGACACTGAGGAAAGGGATATAGCTGAGAGAGTTTAAACAATATCCCTTGTATCAGGAGGAAAAATTTGAATATGCTAGAACACTCACAGGCTGTACCTGTGGAGAGAGTGTTTCAGATCAATGACTCTTTGTCAAAAGATACCTCACATCTGTTTCAATCTCTTGCAGTGTTAATTTGCTTCAGTCTGTGTATTTTATGGGATTTTCAGTATGTAGGTGAAAACTTCACTTCTATATCATCCTTCTCAAATTGCACGTGCTTCTACCAAGACCCCTGGCAGTTTTACCTTCTGGTTTGTTGGCACAGTGCTGGTCTTTGCAAGGTCGAATTATGCAAAAAAAAAAGGGTTATTTTATGGAAGGGAACAGTACCAAGGGTATCAATAAAATATTTTAAGATTATGGGAGAACATGAACATAGTTGGTATCGGTGGAAATAGAACAAAATAAAAATGAAAATCGAGGACTGAAAACTACAATCTCCTCTTAGCTTGCTAGCAGTTGAGATTTACAAGAAAACCAGGATAATTATCTAAGGGAGGCTGAAGGTCTGAGCACACAGGGATATAATATTGATGCAGTGCTGAAAAAGTGAAACCCGTTTTCTGTGTAATGCAGCTGGTACCAATTTTCTGTACAGCTGGGTTCATCCTGGATTTTGCAGTTTATTTTTTTGTGTGCATCATGAATAACTACCCCAAATAACTGGAGACTAGATTATGGGAGGTGCTTAATGAGGAGATCAATAGATTTATGAAACACTGTAGATTGGAGCGTTGTGGGGAATTGGCACAGGAAGAGGAGGTGAGGCCCGAGGCACATTAGCCACGATGATAGTGGTAGGCTTAGGGACACGGTTGGCATAATTTTATTCCAATTTATTTTGTGTTTCCATAAGAAATTTTAACATTCAGTTTCATTGATTAGGGACCACCTTCAGTAGATTGGGTTGAGTTCACAAAGGAGCTAACGTACATGATGGGTACATCAATTGGATGTGTTGAGCTGAGTCAACACTGCACTGTGGATCTACAAGCTGCTTGTTTGTTCCTTTGGGCTAAAATTACGAATCAAGTTAATTGTAGAAACAACAAATGTGCAGAGGAGAACTGCCATGTTATAGATTTATATAGCACATAGTCAATAGACAATGGGTGCAGGAGTAGGCCATTCGGCCCTTCGAGCCAGCCATGGGCCCTTTGGCCCATCATTTCCATGCCAACTATCAAATGTCTGTACTGATACTATTTACCAGCACTTGCTTTGCAGCTTACTCTCATACACTCAAGGCAAGAGCAGAAATTGCCCCATTTAAAATGGCAGAAGTGATTAGTTTAAAATCTCCAATGCCTTAACTTCAGCTGTCATTCAGATAAAAATATAACAACAGGATGAATTCCTGCGTCTCTACCATCAGCAGCATTTCTCAAAAGAAAATCATGAGCCTCCACTTCAAGCACCATCTTAACCCTTTTCAAATGGCGAGTCACTTCTGGAGCAGGTGAACATTGAGTGAGTATGATGTGTACCAAGCCTGTGGTTGTTCAAAATCAACTGTTCAGGCCAACCTGCAAAGTGTTTGCAAATGCAATCAAAATGAAGGAGGAAGTGTTATATTAAACTTAGGCACTGGTGGTTTTCTGGCAGGAGGATAAGGAAAAAATTATTTTCAGGAAACAACATTACAACGACAAGATTTTTAACAAACTAACATCTCTCGAGAACTGAGGTTCCCAACCTTGGGGCCGCAGACCCTTTGCTTAATGGTATTGGCGCATGGCATAACAACGGTTGGGTAGCCCTGGTCTAGAAGATCTATTCAATCATTAAAGCTGTGGCATGGGGACATGAGAAATGAAGTCATCACACTATAAAACAGGCAGGAGATAACCTCTTCAATTCAAATTGGTATTTGCCATCAAATTATTCATGACCAATTTGTCTGGATCAGTTGATAATGAATTTGGCTGCTGTGTTATCAAATACCAAATTGCCATTGAGGGCTGAAATGTTTCCACAAATGGAAGTACAGCTAAGTGACGTTGTATGTCCATTGATAAAAACCCAGAGCCATCAGAAGTCAATTGACGCTGTGGGTTGCACCCAGAATTATACAGTACAGAAACAGGTCCATCTGGCAGAACTGGTGTTTACCCTCATTAACTACTTTTGACTCTTCCCCCATCTCCAAACCAAAGATGTAGCCATGTGTACTTGAGTTTAGCCTGCCTTTTCATTGGTTACATGGAGCAAACCATGTTCCAAACCTAAACTGACAACAATCTCCAACTCTTCCTGTTCTACATTGATATCTACATTGCTGTCACTTCCTGCAGTTGTGAAGAGCTGGTCCATTTCATCAACTTCAGGGAGCTTGTTTTGCTGTTGGTGTTTTGTTGCTTATGTTGTTCTGTGGAACTTTCTGGGCATGCTGGATTGGTGGCAGAATGTGTAGCAACACTCGTAGGCCACCTTTAGTCTGTGTTGGTTGTTAATGCAAACAACACATCTCACTACATGCAATAAATAAATGAATCTGAACCTACTGGTTTTCACCTTACCTTCAAGTTGACTTGGTCCATCTCCATCATTACTCTCCTCTTTCTTGATCTTTCTGTTTCCATCAGGAGACAAATTATCCAACTGACGTCTTCTACAAACCCACAGAGTCCTCCAGGTATTTCAGCTACATCTCCTGCCACCCTGTCGCTTTTCTCGGTTCCTCCATCTCCACCTCATCAGTTCTCATGATGAGCCCTTCTACTCCAGGGTATCTGAGATGTCCTTTTTCAGAAAATAAGAGCTTCCCACCCCCACAACAATTAAAGGACCCCTTACCTGTTACTCTACCTGCATGTCTGTCGCCTCCCATATCCTGCAGGCAAAACAGGGATAGAGTTCCCTAGTCCTCACCTACCTCCCCATCAGCCCATGCATCCAACAAACCATTCTCTGCAACTTCCGCCAACTCCAACAAAATCCCACCTTTCCCTCCCATCTGATTTCTGCAGGGATCTTTCTCTCTGACTCCCTTGTCCCTCCCCACTATTCTTCCCCCTCCAGACACTTATCCCTGCAACCTTGCAATGTGTTACACCTACCCCTACACCACATCCCTCAATACCATCCAATGCCCTAACCAGTCATTCCAGGTGAGGCATTCCTTCACATGTGAACACATCGGTATTGGGTTTTTTTTTTTGCACAGTGCCTCATCGACATAGGAGAGGCCCGACGCAGGTAAGTAGACTGATTCATCAAGCATCTTCCCTCTATCCACCTTGCAGTCAGGGTCTCCTTGTTGCCAGCATTTTAATTCTGTTTCCCATTCCCATGCCGACATGTCTGTCCACAGCCTCCTTCACTGCTGGGTAGGCTCAGGTCAGAGGGACAGCAAC
The DNA here is from genome assembly GCF_030028105.1 of Mobula birostris. Lineage (NCBI taxonomy): Eukaryota > Metazoa > Chordata > Chondrichthyes > Myliobatiformes > Myliobatidae > Mobula > Mobula birostris. The sequence goes on along the minus strand of NC_092379.1, from coordinate 120,781,355 downwards.
TCAGGTTCTGCCTTGGTCAGATCCAACTTGCTAACACCAAGATTCAAATTCTCTAACTCCTGATAACTTGTCCCCTCTCTGTTCTTTCTCACTGTACTTCTCCCTGCCCTCCTGATCTAACTGGCCCACACACATTGCTCCCATTGATTACCCACCCCAATTCCTTTACTTTATTCAATGCTCCATTGTCCTCTTCTATAAAATTCCATCTTCTTCAGCCCTTTAAGTGCGACACATGCCCTTACACTTCCTCCCTTACCACCATTTAGGGTCCAGACAGTCCTTCCAGGTGAGGCGACACTTCACCTGTCAGTCGGCTGGGGTGATATACTGCGTCCGGTACTCCCGATGTGGCCTTTTATATATTGGTGAGACCTGACGCAGACTGGGAGACCGCTTTGCTGAACACCTACGCTCTGTCCGCCAGAGAAAGCAGGATCTCCCAGTGGCCATACATTTTGATTCCATGTCCCATTCCCATTCTGATATGTCTATCCACGGCCTCCTCTACTGTCAAGATGAAGCCACACTCAGGTTGGAGGAACAACACCTTATATTCCGTCTGGGTAGCCTCCAACCTGATGGCATGAATATTGACTTCTCTAACTTCCGTTAATGCCCCACCTCCCCCTCGTACCCCATCCGTTATTTATTTATATACACCCATTCTTTTTCTCTCTCTCCTTTTTCTCCCTCTGCCCCCCTCACTATACCCCTTGCCCATCCTCCGGGCTTCCCCCCCCTCCTCCTTTCTTTCTCCCTAGGCCTCCTGTCCCATGATCCTTTGCCAATCACCTGTCCAGCTCTTGGCTCCATCCCTTCCCCCTCTTGTCTTCTCCTATCATTTTGGATCCCCCCCCTCCCCCTTTCAAATCTCTTACTATCTCTTTTTTCAGTTAGTCCTGATGAAGGGTCTCGGCCCGAATCGTGGACTGTACCTGTTCCTAGAGAGGCCGCCTGGCCTGCTGCGTTCACCAGCAATTTTTATGTGTGTTCCTTCAGCCCTTTGTTACTTTTTCCTCTCGCCTTCCATAATTTCACTTCATTCCAATTCTCTTTTCTTCCTCACCTACTTATCATCCTCTTCATCTGTCGCTCACTAGCTTTTGCTGCATCCTTTTTCACACTGGCTGTCTGCGCTGTATCTTTCCAGATCAGATGAGGGGTCTCAACCCAACATATCGAGTGACCATTTCCCTCTATTGATGCTGCCTGACCTATTGAGTCCCTCCAGCTCCTTTGTGATGCTCCAGATTCTAGCATCTGCAGTGTCTTGTCTTGATAGACACACCATATCAATGTAAGTTTATCTAAACTAATCCAGTTTACCAGCATTTGGTCTGTGGCTGACTGTGTCTTAGCAATGCAGTGCTCATGTATTGTATACTGTAAGACTACCTGCTGCCACCATCTTCTTGGGCACTGATTTCATGCCCTACCTCTGTGCTGCCACCATCAGGGATAATAGGACTTGTACATTATGGTTTTTTTTATTGCTCAATACTCCCTTGGGTCCAACCCTTCTTGTCTTGATGCTCCCCCTTCCAAAATGCATCATCTCACACATACCAAAATTCCATCTGCTGTTGGCTTTGTCCTGTTTGTCAGCTATTTTAATATTTTGTAACCTAAGACTGCCCTTCCTCTCTGTCAGCACTGTTTCACATTATTTGCAAAGTAACTGATCAGGTCTTCCACATTTGTATCTAAATTGCCCATGTACGTTTGTATATAAAACAGCAAGATCCCAGAACTGATAACTATGGTTCACAGCTGGTCACTGCCTTTCAATTACAGAAACAATCTCTCTCCTTTTACCAACCAATTTTGTATTCAGTTGTAAACACGAGGAATTCTGCAGATGCTGGAAATTCAAGCAACACACATCAAAGTTGCTGGTGAGCACAGCAGGCCAGGCAGCATCTCTAGGAAGAGGTACCGTCAACGTTTCGGGCTGAGATACGTTGTCCTGATGAAGGGTCTCAGCCCTAAACGTCGACTGTACCTCTTCCTAGAGATGCTGCCTGGCCTGTTGCGTTCACCAGCAACTTTGATGTGTGTTGCTTGTATTCAGTTGTCCAACTTGCCATAGCAAGCCACCCACATGGGACCTGGTCAAAGGCCTTTCTGGTCTATGTAAAGCATATCAACCATTCTGCTCCCATTTAGTTACCTCTTCAAAAAAAAACAATTAGATTAGGTGGGCAGGAGCTAATTGAACTAACAATGTGCAGTTTCCCCAATAAATTTGATAAATACTGTTTGTATTCTGAACTGTGCAATAAAAACTGGCTATGGTTTTAGCCATGATTGTGATCAGTATCCAACTTTACTTCATTTTATATCTAAAGTGGTGTTGCAAGCAATGTTTCTGTCATCAGATTTGAGGTTTCACCTTTAGTGTTGAGTGGAATGGCTGGTGACTGTTTCAATACATTGCTTAAAGCCTTTTACTGTGGGTGACCTTTTTTAAAATTCCTATGTTATTTTATTACCAATATATTCTCAAAATCTAGTTGGCTTTTTAAACGTGCTATCTGATGCATATTGCATTCAAAATTGGTTCCGTGGCAGAAAGCAAAATGTTAACACTGACCAGAAGTCCAGGTAGCACACACAAAATGTTGGAGGAACTCGGCAGGCCAGGCAACATCTATGCAAAAAAAAAAGTACAGTCGACGCTTCGGGCTGAAACCCTTCGGAGCATGACTGGCTGGGAAGTTAAATGCAGTTAGTTTCACGAGGCTGAACATTGAGATAAACAATATGTACTTGAATTTCAAGGTTTCTATTAAGAATATCAAAATTAATGGATCTTAGAAAGATCTATGCTACAGAAATGTATGGGCTGGTTAGGTGAGCACAAAATTGGCAAATGGAATTCAGACTGGGGATGTGTAAGCAATACATTTGGGGGTGGCTGGAATATTTCTTCTGTGCTTTCAGATTTCTGAATGGCCCATGCAGGCTGTGGGTTTGCTAAAAGGACGTGGACGAACGCGAGTGTCCCTGTCCCGGTTCAGCCCCAGGATCTGTGTGACAGAAGACTCTGATTCATATGCTCTTCCCAGGAGCAGACACTGAGACAGACATCAAAGTGCTACTGGATCGTCGTCAACTCAGTGAAAGGTGCTCTTTGGCCTACCAGGCAAGTGTTGGTCTTCCAGCACAGTGAGATGTCTGTAAAGGAATGCTCCTGACTGCCCGAGTCTAGGCTGCAGGAGGACGAGTTGAGAGATGAAATGAAGGTCGGCCTAAGCTCCTTCCTCCACATGGAGGAGTGGAGAAACCTGTTGAATAATGAAAAGGGAGTATCATCCCAGGGGACCACACTAGTGGCATGGTGCTATGTTTGGGCATTTTTCTTTCAAAGGTTAATTTGCAGGTTGAGGCGGTAGTAAGGAAAGCAAATGCAATGTTAGCATTTATTTTGAGAGGACTAGAACATAAAAATATTGGTCAGACCACATTTGGAAAGGATGTGCTTGCACTGGAGAGAGAAAGAGTCCAGAGGAGGTATATGAGAATAGTGATGGGAGTGAAAGGTTTAACATATGAGGAGTGTTTGCCGGTTCTCTGCCTGTACTCACTTGAATTTTGAAGAATGAGGGGGGAATCTCATTGAAGCCAACCGAATATTGAAAGGCCTAGATAGAGTACCTGTGGAAAGGATATTTCCAGTAGTGGGAGAGTATAGCATCAGAAGGCACAACCTAAAAAAAAAAATGGAAGAACATCTCTAGAACAGTGATGAGAAGTATTTTCTTTAGCCAGAAGATGATGAATTTGAGGAATTCATTGCCACAGGCAGCTGTGGAGGCCAAGTCACTGTGTATATGTCAAGTGGAGGCTGATAGGTTTTTGATTAGTAACGGTGTCAAAGGTTACTTGGAAAAGGCAGGAGAATGGGGCTGAGGAGAAAACTAAATCAGCTATGATCGAATAGCAAGTACTGTAGATGCATTGGGCTGAATGGCCTAATTCTGCTCCTATGTCTCATAGTTTTAAGGTGATGACCGTGAAGGTAGAAGTTTGTTGCACTGTTTCTACCCTGGTATATTTTTTTATTGTGAGTAAAGTTTAATTTTGAAATAGTAATGAATCAAATATGCCATAACTATCTGTGTATATGTGTCTGTGTACGTATGTGTGTGAACTCAATCTGCTTGTGTCTGTATTTTCATATTATTGCTATAAATCATCTTCCATCCTGTAAATTGCTTTCTTGTCTTCAATGGATGACATACCTGCCCTGACACCTTCATAATGTCTCATAAGCTTGAAGGAAATTAGACATGAATATGAACCGAATGGAATAAGGCTATTGCAACTGTCATAGTCCTTCACAAATGAAGCTATCGTGTTCCATTACCAGTCCTATAGAACTTCAGGGTTGAGAAATCATGCAAAATATAATTAAAGCAATTATTTTTGAGCCTGAGATTCGGGCAAAACTATTGCATGAAATGAGAAGTTCAAGTATTTGGTGTGTATTTACTGTTATTAGGAAAATGTTCTTACCGTATAAACAAAGAGATCCTATGGATGCTGGAAAGCCTGATTAACACACACATAATGCTGGAGGAACTCAGCAGGTCAGGCAGCATCTTTAGAAAGGAATAATGATTCAGTGTTGGCCTTGTATTCCTCTCCATGGATGCTGCCTGACCTGCTGAGTTCCTCCAGCATTTTCTGTGTTCTTATCTGTCTTTTTTAAAAAAGATAATTATCTGTTTACCTTGTGTCTTGTTCTTCTTGCTCAATGTTTTAAAGCTGTTGGTCTGATGCAGTCCATGAGTTGATGGTTTTGAGTGAAATGCCCACAGGCCGAATTGTGAAGGAGAGGTTGGTCCCTGTCCTGTTGATAGATTGCTGCTGAAGGAATCTGCATTCTTTGCAGAATGGGTTTTCTACAAATTTCTGCAACTTCCATTCCATTCTTGTTAGTCTTGTGTTCTTTTGCTCTGCTTATAAATGAAAACCAGCCTGGCAGGTGCCATTTCTGCCGTCTCCTAACCCTTGTGGTTACGTTACCAAGTTTAGATCTAAAATCCGATGAGAAGGTACTTGTATGAAATACCAAGACATTTTGTTGATGAATGAATGGCTTATGGAATTGGCCAGTTGGAATGTGGAGAGGAGCTTATTGTGGACAACATTTCTATTCACTGATATGTGAATGGAAAATACTACAAAAAGTAATGGATACGACCCAGTCCATCATGGGTAAAACCATCCCCACCATTGAGCACATGAAATGCTGTTGCATCCATCATCAGGGACCCAGGACATGCTCTCTTCTCACTGTTGTCATCCGGAAGAAGGTACAAGAGTTTCAGGACACATCACAGGTTCAGGAACAGTTACTACCCCTTAGCCATCAGGCTCTTGGGCCAAAGGGGAGTAACCACTCAACTTCACGTACCCCATCATTGAAATGTTCCCACAACCAATGGACTCGCTCTCAAGAACTCGGCATCTCACGTTCTTGATACTTATTGCTTATTTATTTATTATTATTTCTTCTTTTTGTATTTGCAGTTTAGATGGATACTTTATTGATCCGAAAGGAAATTACAGTGTCACAGTAGCATTACAAGTGCACAGATATACGAATGCACAAATGTTAGAAGAGAAGTAAGAAAGAATAAAAGTAAGTTACCTTAAAAATAAGATGTACAAGATTTGCAGGTCAAATATTACAAGATCACTTCCCCTGCTATAGGTTGACTCACTATAGAGTCTAATAGCCGAGGGTAAGAATGACCTCAAATAGTGGTCTTTGGAGCAGCACAGTTGTCTTAGTCTATAACTGAAAGTGCTCCTCTGTTCAGCCAAGGTAGCATGCAGGGGGTAAGAAACATTGTAGAGAATTGCCAGGATTTTCTGGAGGGTCCTTTGTTGACTTCTGCATTCTGGTTCAATGCCCTAGTTGGGTGGGTCTTTAATTGTTGTGTTATTATTCTATAGATTTATTAAGAATACCCTCAAGAAAATGGTTGTACATAGTGACATAAATGTACTTTGATAATAAAATTTACTTTGAACTTTGAAGTTTTAGAGGGAACTTGCAAAATGGTAATAAAATGGCCATTTCTTTTTCTGTTGCTAGCAAGAATTGAGGGTGAAATGGGTATTCGTGCAATGCCGTGATAATGTGCTGTTAAGTGGGCATGAATTGATAATGAGATCTGGGCAAGAGAATCATTCATTTTGCACGACTCTTGTGGGAGAGAACCCATATTGACTTGGAATAGAGCAATTTGTAATTAATGGTCAGCAGTAGGTAAAGTAAATGCAAACTCGTTGTTTTTCAGTGTAACAAATAATGAAGAGGCTTGCATTCTAAAGGTGCACTCTCCAAGGCAGCAGCTTCAGGGTAAGGGATGCCATGTAGGAGATACAGGTGGCGTGGAAAAGGAGACAGCACCCCGATCAGTAAAAGGAACTTGCTAATCCTGGTGAATAAGGTGTATGTGAAGCAGAAGGTCCTGTGCATGCTGAGGAGATGACTTCCTTTAGAAGTGGGATTCCTCGCACAATAGAATACCACAGAATAAATTACAGTGATCTCAGAAGGACGTCTAGGTGATCCACATGCCACAGCTGGGCACCTGTGAACACACTTAATGAACATTTATTTTGCGTAGGGTCTTATTTCTTTAATCGAGGTTCCATCTATTGGGGAAAATAAATATGGTGAGAAGCTATTTAAGTATTCAGAGTCAGAATTCCTCGATTCATTTGGTTGCCTGGAAGTCTAACAAGTTGTGTCAGCATGACTCTGTTGCCCCAGGATTGCCGTTGTTTTAGTTCCGAAGATGCAACATGGTAACAGGCCCTTCCCACCCAATGAGCTCGCGAGAACCATGTGACCAATTAGCCCATTCGCCTGTGCGCCTTTGGAACGAGGGAGGAAACTGGCGAACCCATGTGGTCACAGAATAAGCGTACGAGCTCCTTACAGTAGTGGAATTGAGCCCAGGTAATAACATTACGCTAACCCCGGTGTGACAGTGTTGCCCCATTGATGGGCATAATACCTGGGAGCAGAATTGGGTCATGTGGCGCATTGAGTCTGCTCTGCCATGTTTTTAAAGTCTTTTCGGCATGAAACTTGCTCTCAGAAAGTTCAGTCCCAAGCTTAAGTTTTTATAGTTAGCTGAAGCGTAAAGGGATGTTGTTTAATGTCGTTGTAAGCTATGTTTATTTGAAGGTATTTTGACACTTGATTTTCTCCTTAGTAACAGTAGTAAGTGTGCATTTGCCGCCTTTGTCACGTTAGTATTTGTCAAATTTATTTGCCCATTCCACAACTCCCGTCCTTCTCTGCCCTTTATTATTTCTAGGTTGCTAGGTTGTGGGACTGTATGTAATGTGGCATTTTAAGCTTCCATGATGAGGTTATGGAAGCAGGTGAAAGTATTTCTATTGGCAAATGTATCCACCAAGTATCTATTGAGATGTTAATGCCAGAGACCTTTCCAGGCACCATCTGCTGTCCTCCTAGTTCAGGTCTCAATTGCTCATGAGGGGTCTATTGTATTGGGTTGGGCACACACTAACGGAGTAAGGTCTGCTGTGTGCTACACTCAACTTTAATTGCTTGCATGCGTTCAGATAATTAGTGACTTTGATAATGTTGCTGCTATTTGTGAAGTAGGATGGAAAATAAAAAAAGTTCTTTTATTTATAAAGCTGTGGTCATAAGGGGGGGTATTAGAGAACAATTGTGTGTGTGACAATTCATGTTGAATTGACAACAAGACATAAACTTTAGCATTCCAATTGCTTTACAATTTTTTTTCCCTTTGGAGTGGAGACAAGAAAATGAATATGATAAATAATATTTTGAGGCATCATTTAAAAAAATACTGGTGAAGCTTTTTTTTTAAATGTGTGTTCAATGTGTGAAGCGTATCCTTGCTCATCAAAATACTGCAGATTTAATGGAAGCTATTTTTCATCCTGAGTAAACCAGCTTTGCTTAATATTAGTGTCTAAAAGGGGAAAGTCAGCACCCAAACGTCTGATTTTTCACAAGCATGATCTCAAGGTACGGTTCCAAAAAACAACATATGCTAGCAATTTCCTTAAGATGCGTCCATTTTCCCACTATGCCTGCTCTGGAATATCAATGCAAATCTTGCTTCTACAGCATACCTGGCCTTCTAGTGATCTTTTGAGATTTACCGTTGTTGTTCCCTTCCCCGTCTTGTGGCACATCAGGCGACAACCTTGCTGTTTCTTTTAGCATTTGTCTGTTATTTATGAGGCCGAGTTGCTAGCTTGACACTCGACCCAGCGCAGATGGAAAGCGTGCAAGGAACCAGTCGGATTAGAACCCAGGACCACTCGCCTCGAAGTCTGGTGCGGACGCCACTACACCACTGGCTGGGAAATATCAGTTTTGGTAACTCTCTGGATGACTGTTTCTGGAAATGGGCTAAGTTGCAGAATGTCATTCCCAAAACTCCAGATAAAATGCTAGATTTTCATTTAATTAAAATTTACTTGATTTAGTTACAGTAAAACAATTCTTTTTCTATTAAACTAGAAGACGGGGTGGAGGGATAGTATTTGCTGTGTTATATTGTCTGAGTAACTCCATATCTGTTCTTGTTTTTACAAGGGAATTTGTTACATGAGATTGTTAAATGGAAAACTTCCTTAAGTTGCTGTTGATTTTTTAAAATATTCAGATACCAGAGGATCGTTTGGAAAGGCATGAAATACCTTCTCCTATTGTCCACTCTCCTCTCCTATCAGATTCCTTCTTTTCCAGCCCTTGACCTTTCAACCCACCTGGCTTCACCTATCACCTTCCAGCTGTCTTCTTTCCCTTCTCCCACCCCCGCCCCATACCACTTTACTCGAGGAATCTTCTCCCTTCCTCCTCAGTCCTGAAGAAGGGTCTTGGCCCGAAATGTCGACTGTTTACTCTTTTCCACAGATGCTGCCTGACCTGCTGAGTTTCTCCTGAGTTCTGTATTTGTTGCTATGAAATATTTTAGATCAGATGCAATGATAAATGTTCAATATGCAGTTTTTGTGTGTGCCATGAACAATGATCTGGGATGAATATTTAATTTCTCAGTGAATCATAAAACCATCTGGAATAAAAAGCAGAAAGTGCAAATAATACTCAGGAATTCAAGTAGAATCCATGAAGACAGAAGCTGAGGAAATATCTCACGCCTCAGAATATTCGTAATGACTTGGCCAGTCAAAATTACATAGTTCTCTGTGCCCAGTAGAAGGTAGGTTATGGGAAATTCGACTGGAACAGGCAGGTCTTTTCACTGATATCATCTGAGAAATGGCATGTTCAATGTTACTGAAAGTGCCATAGGGGGCTTAAACCTGTATTCATTTTTACATAAAATTAATTAACAACATATTCTTAAGAGACCATCTCACAAAATTAATATATGTCAAAAAGGCATTTATTAATGTTAAACTACATTTTAAGCTTTATTTCTTTCTCCCCACCCCACCCCCCTAACCCTGTTGCCGATCTCCAAACACCTGGGAGTGAAATACATTGGACTGGTGCATCTGGCCTTCCTAGTCATTCTAGAAATTAGATCAAGGGTGAGGGGATTGGTCATGGTTTAATTTAACAACTGAATTATTTTAATATATTTTAGAGTTACAGAAGAAAATGGCCGTACTAGACACGAGGGGACACTTCATTTCTTTTTTCAATCTGTTGTCCTTGAAAAGTGAAGTAGAATCTACCATCAAACACCAGGCAATGGTCTTTACTCCAGAAAATTGCCTACCAGCAAACCATCTAAAGTCAATTGACCCTTCCCGTTCTATTTAGATTACTTTGGCTGCCCCAGTATTGATTCAATTGAAGAAAACGACAGCTGGAGCTTAGTGATTCTTTGAAAAGCGTGAGGCTGCTCTGAAAAAGTGAGCTTATTGGTTATTGCAACCTTGTCAGTTTAACCGGTACGCAGCCCGACATGATCAGTGCTGATATTGGACAAGGAAGCACAAAGTATCACCATTACGATTTTTCAGCTTTGGGCAAGTATCTTGTTTATTTAGGCGGCTCAATCATTTGCTGTTTTTTTTTGGCATCATAGAAACTGTTTGCATTTCTTCCACCTCACCAGTCACATGTATGTCTAAAGTGTTGTACTCAGAAAAGAGAAGCAGAATGTGTTCTGTCAATCTGCTCAAGCAATTCTAGAGCTTTGCAGTTAAAGTGCTTGCCCCAGGTGAATGTTGTTGAAAGGAATGATGGAGATTAATTTCAAATCAGGAGAGATTTTTCTGTTATTTATTACACCACAAACCCAGTGTTTATATGAATTTTAACGTAAAGAATGAAGCTGGTACAGCTGATCTTGATAGGATCCCTTTTATACAACATTTGTTCTCAATGGTTTCTCTTTGAATTGCGCATCACTTGAAACACTTTGTCTGGCAGGGTAGTAGGAAAGAAGTAGCCCATTTATTTCTGTCAAATGAGAAGTCTGATTTTAGTCATGAGTGATGATTTTATTTTCAAGGACCACACTGGGCAAATTGAAATTTATAAAGTTATTGAAGTCTGTGCACAGGCTGACACTGAACAGATAATGCTCAGTTGGTCAGACAACATGAGTTAATGTGTCGGGCCAAAGACTCTTCATCAGAAATGAGAAGTTGCAGAGAGAGTGGGGGATATGATTCTTTTTTTGTGTTTTATTTCTCAGATTTCTAGTGTCTGAAGTATTTCCAGAATGTGGTATGACAGTAATATTTTACTTCATTATAAAGAAGTATTTTTCATCTGTGCTAATATCCAGGTCGATGGCTGTCAACTTAAATTTTGTCTGATAGTACCTCTCTGAAATATTTTGATCTATTTCTATGCTCATGATGGCATTTAAATAATTTTTTTTTATCTTGTATGTTGGCGAGTTATGATGAGATCTGGAAGCATTAGAAAAATGAATCTTAATTAATCTTTTATATTTCAATAATGTGAATCTAAATGTTAATTCATACCCCTTCCCATTCATCTGTGGAATTGTGATGGCAGTGGAGGTGTATGTAATTTCTTATCCTCTCTCCAGAAATTTTTATTGTTTTTCAATTTTACTTTCCACTTTGAGTATGGAGACTATCTTTCAGTGGAATATTGTGTTCCTCAGAGTTCATAAAGCAAAGATGATTTGTGACAGAAATGTAATTGCATCTTAAAACTTGTGGAACACTGAGTACAGATTAAGAACGGGATGGGAAACTTTTTGTCATCAATCCACCAAGTGCTTGTGGGCTGGAAACTTGGCAACACTTGTGGGCTGCCTCTGGCAAATACTTGGACTGTGTTGGTTGTTGACACAATAATACATCTATTAGACCATAAGATATAGGAGCAGAATTAGGCCCTTTGGCCCATCGGGTCTTCTCCGCCATTTCGTCATTGCTGATTTTTCCCTCTCAGCCCCAACCTCCTGCATCCCTTCATGCCTTGACCAATCAAGAATTTGTCAAACTCTGCCTTAAATATACATATAGACTCTGAATCCACAGCTGGCTGTGGCAAAGAATTCTCGCAGCATGTTTCGATGTACATGTGACAAATAAAAGCTCATCTTTAATGGATTGGACAATTTAAAATGAGAGTTCTTTTGAAATGTTCCCCATTTAATTATTTTGCAATAGAATTAGTTAAAAAAAGTTGCATAAAAATACCACCAGCATCTTCAGGTGTTGCTGAGACTACTGTACTTGGTTATAACCAAAGCCAACCATCTCAACTGGGTTCATTGCTTCTGCTGGATGAACCTCAAAGTCAATTACATCATTTCCTGCTTCATTCTGTGGACTGTGGCTCCTGAGGTGCTGCATCATGAATTGAATCTACTCTCATTAACATACTTTTTCATCCTGTTTTCCCACCAAACATTCTGTTTGCTAAAGTGGGCATCCAAAAGTTCTAGTCATTTTTTTTTAACTTGTGGCACCTCAGCTGAAGGTTTATTGTTACTCTCTCTAGTAGCTGGTACCAGGTAATCCAACCCTGTTTTATTTTTTAAATTAGAGTTTATCGTGAGACTTTTTTTTAAGCATTTGTTTTTACAAGTTTGCATTCTTTGTGGAATTCTGTCATCAGGAATGGCATTGGTGCTTTTGTGCTCATAAGATGGCTGGGGAGAAAATAAAATTGCCACTTTTTATTTCCTAGGAAGTAGAAAGCAAATATGTGTGAGATTGCTGTGGACTTGCAGAGTTTGTGTTGACTGTGGAAAGGTTGGCGGTTTCTTGAGAGAATGAGAGCCACAAACCAGCAACTTTGTGCTGCTCGTTCATCTTTTTATAATATTCATCCACACAAATTATTTCCTCTTTTGGTGTGGAGCATTGTAGAAACATTTAAAAGTAAGAATTCAGTATTTCCAATTGTACAGTTCTCTGTAGAAATTTTCAGCCTTGTTCAGCCTATTGTCTATGCCAACCAACAAAGAGACTCTATATGTAAACATGAGGAATTCTGCAGATGCTGCAAATTCAAGCAACGCACAGCGAAGTTGCTGGTGAACGCAGCAGGCCAGGCAGCATCTCTAGGAAGAGGTACAGTCGACGTTTCAGGCCGAGACCCTTCGTCAGGACTAATAAAGAGACTCTATATTGAGTCTTTCATATTGTGCACTATATCTGATTATCTATTAAGTGTGAGGTAGGATAGATGGGATGACTTGGCTGGGTTTTATGCCCTCTGATTTTTCAGCCCTATGAGTGTTACCAAAATTAGCAACCAAGTCATAAGCTTCCTGTTTCACGATGTAGGCCAAGAGAGTGCCTAAGTGTTAAAATAAAAGCCCTGGACACTTTTTGAGGAGACCAAGCTGCTGAATAAAGAGCCAGCAGCTCATTTACTGCAATAAATGGTCTGTCTGTAAATATGTAAATATATCCTCATTTTGGCCCAAGCTGAGATCATTATTGCACCAAATTGTTGATGTGCCAACTTTCCTTTAATTATTTTGCTAATGACCACTTTTTTTTTAACAAACACTCTTGTAGAGGAATCCCATTTATTGCTCAGCAGAGCAGATTGCTGTTTCTCATTTATCACAGATGTAAGGACATTACCTTTCCTCAGGCTAAAACCCGTCATGATTTGAGCTTTGCATTTCATTATGCTTGTGAAAAATTCTGGTGCAATTTGGTTTTGAAAATTTAAGTGGGGAGAAAAATAAAAGTGTGTGTGGGGGGGGAATAAAACAGTTATTTTAAAAAATCATACTCTCTTTTCTGAACATCCAGCTGGTGCAGTTTAGCCATCCAGTTCAACAGTCCAACATATAAAAGGACTTCACTCAAATGGAAAGGGATTTCTAAAAACAGCTTGCTTTTTAAAGAAATAAATACATACTCCTCCCTCTTAGTTCCCCTTGCCCCCACTCCGCTCCCAAATGAGGCTCACCACCTGGCACCTACCGCACTGCTGTCTTCAGTGCAGAATCTTAAAATGGCTAAACAATGGTGAACAGACCCAGTACATAAAGCACGCATGCACCAATCGGTTGCTCTGTCCACATTCCCAGCCCAGCTGCCGAGCCGTAGAACCTGCACCTGCTCCCTTGCCCTGGCTCACAGCCGTGCAGCCACCAACAGGATTTCAGCGATTGCTTTTATATTCAGCAGAGCCACTGAGACAAAGCGACATTAACATGACAAAGTGTTTCTCTTTTAACCCTCGAGTGCCAGAAGGCTGTTTATTGGCCCCGAAAATGCACAATGTGTGCACATTTGGTGTAGACATATTTTCTTTGTTTCAAATAGTGACTCTAAAAATTCAAGAAGTGTACAGAGGCAAAAGAAATTGGATTATTTTTCGATTAGACATTTGGAAAAGCTGATTTATTTTTTCCCTCTTTGTGGTGTAGAATGGGATTACGCAGTCATTGAAAAGTTTAAGTGCACTGCCCAATTCACGCAGGTTTACGGTTACTTTGCAGAGCTTAATCAAGAGTTCGTGTCACGATTTTTCCATATTTCCAACTTGCCGATTAGACTATAAGACATAGGAGCAGAATTAGGCCACTTGGCCCATCGAGTCTGCTCCACCACTTCAAAATGCCCGATCCATTTTCCCTTTCAGCCCTAAACCCCTGCCTTCTCCCCGTGTCCCTTCATGCCCTGACCAATCAAGAATCTATCAACCTCTGCCTTAAATATACATGCGATTTTACTGTAGGACGGCTGCACTGGCATGGCCCAACAGAGCTGCTCTGCTTCATCAACTAAGAAGCAGGGAGGAGATTTCTCTGTGTTAATGAAAACAAATCTGGTCATTGACTGTCACTTCTGTACACAGGCTCTGTGTCTGTAGCATGACTGATCTTGGAAAAGAACCAATTCTATAGGCTGGTCAGCCTCTTTCTGTGTGATATTCCATAATTGTATGATTTGAGTGAAGCATAACTTTCAGTACTGAATGCGCTGTGCTTGGTTGTAAAAATGTAATTGTACTTGGCCTTTCCACCATTTCAGTGGAGAATGTGTTATGAAAATCCTGGAAAGACAATTCAACCAGTAATGTTGAAAAGTGACCTTGTAAAGCTTATCTATGGTATAGGGAGATCCTGAGTTTGATCTGACTTTTAACAAATTGCTAATTTTAAAAAGGCAGTAATGCTTGTGACAGGTTAAGAGTAATGTGTAAAACTTTCACCTTATATCAAGTTTTGCAATGACTAGGGAGGGTAAAAAATAACTTCGTACTCTGCTAGTTAGTAATACTTCACACTCTTTCATCTGCTGTATTAAACCTGTAGTTTTACCTAATTTGCATTGTTTAGCAACAAGACAAGTTCATGCCTTACTGAGAAACAAATTCCTTGGTTAACTGCTTTGCTGCTATTCTTGTTTTCCACGTGTCTTGCTTGTCAAGTAGCAATACCATGTCAGAGAGGATTCTGGACTTTTTGTAACTGTACAACATTGTCTCATTTTCCTGTAAAGTCTGAGTGGTCATCAGGTGATGCCTAGTGAGTGTTCCAGTTGTGTTGAAAGCAGATTTCTCTGAAATAGAATTGGGAGTCCAATCTGTGAGGCGAAGTGCAGCTCCAATACCATATTTAAGTTTGCTGAGGACGCCACTGTTGTTGGCCGAAACAAAGATGGTGACGAATTGGCATATAGGAGGGAGAGTAGGAGTCTGGTTCAATGGTGCCATAACAATGCCGGCAAAACCAAGGAGCAGATTATTGAATGCAGCTGGAGTTCACCAGAGGTCCACGGGCCAGTCCTCACCAGGTGATCGGGTGGAGAGGGTCAGCAACTTTAAATTCCTTGGCATTATCATTTTAGAAGATTTTTGTCCTGGGTGCAGCACGTAACTGCCATAACAAAGAAGGCATGGCAGCACCTCTACTTAGAAGTTGGCACAGATTTGGCATGTTATCTACAACTTTGACAAACCTCTATATATGTATACTAACTGGTTTCATCGAGATCTGGTTCGGAAACGCCAATGCTCTTGAACGGAAAAACCTACACAGTAATGGATACAGCCTAGTCCATCGTGGGTAAAGCCCCACCATTGAGCACATTTGCAAGCGGTGCTTTCGCAGGAAAGCAACATCCATTGTCAACGCCATGCCCTCTTCTCTCTGCTGCCATTAGAAAGAAGGTACAGGAGCCTCAGGTCCCTTACCACCACGTTCAAAAACAGTTACTACCCCTCAGCCATCAGGCTCTTGAACTGGGGCATTTGATTACGCAACATATGGGCTCATTTTTAAGGATTCTACGACTTGTGTTTTTTATTTATTGCTTATTTATTTATTATAATTATTTTTGCTATTTGCACAATGTGTTGTCTTTTGCACATTGTTTGTCTGTCTCTGTCCTGTGTGGTTTTTCATTGATTTTATTGTGTTTGTTTCTATTTACCGTGACTGCCTGCAAGAAAATGAATCTCAGGGTTGTATATGGTGACCGGTGTGTTCTTTGAACTTCCTTTCAGTGCTGGGAACGTGCCCGCACTGGCAAAGTAAGATGTCAGTTGGGTTACCCTGATTTATCATGAATAAAACCTTGAATAAGTCTGCCAGGAACTGAACTGTTAATGGTTTTCTTCCCTCCCCCCCCCCACCCACTTTATTCACATAGTTCCTAACCTGCTGAGAATTTCCAGATTTTCTGTTTTTATTTCAGATTTCCAGCATCTGCACAAATTCCTAGGAATGTGTGCGACAGATGTTGATGTTGGTCTTGGAGACTCCTCATCAACTGCCCGATACACAATATGCCTTTGACATGGTGCTATGCATTTTATATGTTCGGAACATCCCAGGTATGGCGGTATACCAGTGACCAGTTGCTTCAAGTCCCCAAGGGAAGGGTATCTGCAGAGAGCCATTACTTCCCTTGAGCTCAATTGCTTTTCAAAGTGAACTCTTCAAATAACAAGCCGTCAGTCCCTTCCTTCAGTAGGTCTTCCTCTATTTTAAGCACGAGTCAATTTCAGAGCTTGCTGGCGGATAAGGCCGTAAGACATAGGAGCTGAGTTAGGCCATTTGGCTTATTGAGTCGGCACCGCCATTCCATCACTGCCGATTTGTTTTCCTCCCTCAACCCCATTCTCTTGCTTTCCCACCCTCCCTGTATCCTTTGAGTGTTGATGCCCTTACTAATCATGAACCCATCAACCTCTGCTTGAAACATGCCCAGTGACTTGACATCTGTAGCTGCCTGTGGCAATGAATTGCACGGGTTCACCACCCTCTAGCTAAAGAGATTTTTCCTCATCTGTTCTAAAAGGGATGCACCTTCTGGTCTGAGACTTCCCCACTTTTCGAAACATCCTTTCCACATCCAGGCCTTTCAACATTCGATAGCTTTCAATAAGATCGCCCTCATTCTTCGAAACTCCAGTGAGTACAGGCCCAGAGCCATCAAACACTTCCCACAAGTTAACCCTTTCATTCCTGGGATCATTCTCATGAACCTCTTTTGGGGCCCTTTCCAATGCCAGTCTATCCTTTCTCTGATAAGGGGCCCAAAATTGCTCTCAATATTCCAACTGCTGTCTGACCCACGCCTTTTAAAGCCACAGCATTATATCATTGCTTTTGTATTCTAGTTCTCTCAAAATGAATTAGAACAGTACACTTGCTTTTCTTGCCATTGACTCAACCTGCAAGTTGACCTTTAGGGACCCCCCCCCCCACCCCAATTTCAGAATTTGCTCTGCCTTAAGAAAATGCATTCCCTTCAGCCCACAGTAGCAAGTGGGTACAAGTTGCTTTCCCAATTGTGTGTGCATTTTAGAGATTCCTTTCAAAGAAATAAGAGGCATTGGAGAATGTGGCATAT
Source organism: Mobula birostris (assembly GCF_030028105.1). Classification (NCBI taxonomy): domain Eukaryota; kingdom Metazoa; phylum Chordata; class Chondrichthyes; order Myliobatiformes; family Myliobatidae; genus Mobula; species Mobula birostris. The sequence continues at coordinate 120,764,024 of NC_092379.1, read as the reverse complement.
GACATTGAGCTAAAGATCAGCCATGATCATAGTGAATGGCAGAGCAGGCGTGAAGAGCTGAATGACCTACTGCTGCTGTTATTTCGCTTCTTACCCCCCCCCCCATGATTTGTGACCTTGCCTGAGTATCTCTTGCTGTGGTTCTATTTAGACCGTGTGATAATGAAGGCATGGTGGTTGATTTCCACCTCCAGGATGGTTTTGGTACGTTTTGAAGGTGTCATTGAAGAAACCTTTAGTGTTTTGCTGTTGTACTTTAGGTCAACCATTTCTGAGGCAGCCCTTCAAAACTGAAGATAACAATGTTGCTGCTCCTGCTCTGGAGGTCCTCATGAGGTTATTGTGAGAACTGCGTACTCCTCTCCAGATGAGGGAGGAGGCACCGTGTGCGGCTGTTGGGTAGGCAGTTAGTGATGCTGCTGCTTCTTCAGAGCTTCTGATTGTTTCATGTGCAGAAGCTCAGTGTTTCCTGCGCCATTCTGAATGCTCCTACTCTGATTAAACCATTCGTGGGTGAGATATTCTTCTGAGTCATGGGATGTGTTGCCCTTGAATCTTTTCCTCTGTTGTAACTTGTACCTATCACAGGAAGAAAAATAAAATGCTTACATCTGGGACATAGTGTCGGACACATAAGCCTAACATGGTTGAGTAAGTGGAACGTTTCTTGGTACTGGGAATGCTAGTCTGAGAGAGAACACTGATGTTGGATTGCTTATCCTTGAAGGGTCTTTGGAGGATTTTGCAGAGGAGAGGTTGGTGTTATCTTTCTAATATCTTGGAGCACTTGTTCCAAGTGGTTTGGGTCTCGGAAGCATCTGGAGGGCAGCGTTGGAATAGGATGTAGAATTGTTTTTTTTTCTTGGCTTCCCTATGCTTTCTTGTATTTTTGTATAATCACCCATATATCATTGTTCAATGAATTTTCCAGCAATTATTGCTTCTGTATTTTTGTAGAAACTTTGTTTTCTATGACAGATGTCATACCACTTGAATCTGATTATTTAACAGGCTGATGGTTATCACTGGAATTTTGTTCATCTCTAAGTACGAGATGGTCATGACTTTTTGTTTCTTGTTCTCTCGGTGTTTGTTCTTTGTTCTTGTAATTTTAATCAAATGGCTGTAAGCAGTAAGTTTAATCCTTATTCTTGACTTCCAAAGAACCTTTGGGCTGCAAAAGCATCAGGATCCATCAGCGGAGATTACTGCTGCTCGGTAGATCATGAGTTTGTGCCAAGCCTGAAGTCTTGATTTCACAAAGATGAAAAATTGCATAACAATACTGCTGGTGGAAGGAGCTGTTTTGTTCTGGATGGCATCAAGCTTCTTGATGGCTGGTGGAGCTACACTCATCAAGCTCATATCTTGTAGATGATGGAAGGCTTTGCTGTTCAGGGAAGTGAGATACTTTCAGCGGCATAGGTAGCCTCCGATCTATTCTTGTGGACACAATATTTTTGTGGCAGGTCCTGTTAAGTTGTTGGCATTGGTAAGCTCCAGGAGGTTGATGGTGATAGTGTGAAGGGTAGATGGTTAGGTCTGTCTTTGGAGGACATTGTTTTTCGGTACTGTAGAGCAGCTCGAGGAGTCACTACCTCCCAGGACCAGGCTCCTGGCTTTAATGCTGATCTCGAGTCTCTGTTTGCAGTTTGCACATTTTATTCCTGAAGAGTCTCCTGCAGATGCTCTGGTTTTCTCCCACATCCTAAACACTTGCAGGTTGGTTAGTTAATTGGCCAGTGTAAATTCCCCTAACGTAGGTGAGATGGCAGAATCTCGGGATAAGAATGTAAAGAGAATCTTTCAAAAAAAAAAAAATAATTGAAGTAGGATAAGTGTAAATGGAGTAGTTGATGGTCAGTGTGGATTCAGTGGGCCAAAAAGCCCACTTCTGTGCTGTATTCCCCTTAGATTCCATGTCAAATCATATCAAGTTTGATTGTCATTCAAACCATACATGGATACAGCCGAATGGGACAGCGTTCCTCGGGCCAAGGTACAAAAACATACTCGTGCATTCCAAGTAATGGTGGGGGCGGGGGGGGGGGGCAAGAACATAGTTATGTAAGAAAACAAATTTTAGACCAAGTTCTTAGTCTTGTAAGTTAATGGTTCCTGGCAGCCCAGGCCGTAATTTCACCGATCCACCACTGGGGGCAGAACTGATGGGAGAGGCCACCCCCCCCCCCCCCCCCACCATCACCAGTTGAGCCTGGATGCCACTCCACAATGCAAGCCTGAGAACTGAGGCCTAGTTCTAGTTACAACCATGGTGACACTGTCTCCTCATCACCTGACCCACCCCCACCCCCACCAAACAAGGGAAGCAGGCCTGCAGCAATCAATGTCCAACAGAGTCTTGCAATTGCAAAAGAGACATCCAAGACAGTCATTCAGTTTCACTGCATGTCAACTTCGCGCCAACTCAAAGGCACCAACTCCCGCGCCTCCAAGTAGCAGGTTGAAGTGTGCTCTGCACCCAGGTCAGCTCTTCCAGACCCAATCCAAGTTCTCCTGCAGCCCGATGGGACGACTCGAATCCCGCCAATTGGACCTCCTCCCCGGCCTGAGAGGGTATTATGTAAATGTAGTGGTATTACATTGGCCACTTGGCAGCCCATGTCAGTTTGATTAAACTGACATGGGTTAGTCTCGATCTTGCCTCAAACAAGAATGGACCGCTTCATTGTTGGAGAGTGAATTTCAGTGAAATAAGGAATTGAAAATTTTGTAGTCATTAATCACTTGTGTTTTTGTTTATAGAAGGAACAACGTTGACGAAGTAACTGAATGTGATTGGGTCTGAAACATTCTGTTGAGGAACTCTTTGGGTGAAGTGATTGGTTTCCAGCAATCACAAATGTCTTGGGTTTGACGAGCTAATGTAGAGTTCTATTTTTTTGTCCGTTCGCACTGTTTTCACTTCCATCTGTATTCCGTGATGTGATAAATACTGCTGTGGTTTTACTCTCACTATTGCTTCACTCACTGAAGCTCAGCTCTTTAGCTGATGTTTAGATCAAAGCTCTGAAACATTGAAGCTCAAACCTAGCATTAGTAAGGAAGTTATTAATCAATGTTGCTTATTTCATTCTGTCATTTGATATTTAAAAGACGATGAAATGAGTAATCCCCTTCTGCAGTCAATCCAAACTTCTCTGATTTATAAAGTTCCTTGTTTTGAGCTTTATCATCCTGCTAATCTCCTTTGTACCTTCTTCCTGTAGGGTGGTGCCTAACTTGGGCCTCAGCTATAGAATTGCATGTAACTAGTAATTTCTAATAAGTTTAGAATTACTTCCTTGTTCTATATTTAATTCTCTAATTTATGGAGACAAGTATCTCATTTTCTTTTATAAACTTTCTCAACTTGTTCTCCCACTTTCAGATTGGTAAATATCTCTGTTAATTAATTCTACCGTGAGAGTATGCCATTTTTTCTATTGTTATTTCACCTAATTCACATTTATCCACATTAGAAGAGGAGAATTTGGTAGTCTTGAAGCAGATAAAGGTGAATAATTCCCTCGTTCCTGAGTGTGTGTATCCTAGGCCATTGTGGGAAGCAGTGAAAGAAATTGCTGGGACCCTGATGGAGCCTTTTGTATTTTCATTCGCCACAGTGGTAAATGGAGTGGTAAATGTTGTGCCTTTATTTAAGGGATTTAAGGATAAGCCAGGGAGCTACAGGCTGGTCAGTCTAATGTCAGTGGTGGATAAGTTTCTAGAAGGGTTTCTGAGAGAAAATTATCTGCCAGCATTTGGAAAGATGAGCACTGTTTAGGTTTAACTGACATGGTTTTGTGTATAGGAAATCTGAAATTCAAGCCTTGCAGCCAGAAGGGTTGATGAGGTCAGGGTGATAGTGAAGGGTTCTTTTTCTGACTTGAGGCCTTTTGAATTAATGATTTGGAGATCAGAGCTGAGACCCATGTTGTTTGTCATGTATGTTAACAATTTGGATGAGAACGTAAGCTGTGTGATTAGTACGTTTGTAGATGACACCAGAATTGATGGTATTGTGGTCAATGAAGAAGGGTGTCTGGGGTCACAACAGGACTTGGACCAACTGAGAAAGTGAACAAGGAATGGAAATGGAATTAAACATAGATAAGCACAAAGTGATTCATTTTGGGAAGTTAAGTCAAGATATACGCGGTGAATGGCGGGGCCCCACAGAGTGTCGTAGAACAGATAGACCTAGGGGTACAAACCATAGAAACCATAGAAACTACAGCACAGAAACAGGTCTTTTGGCCCTTCTTGGCTGTGCCGAACCATTTTCTGCCTAGTCCCACTGACCTGCACACGGACCATATCCCTCCATACACCTCCCATCCATGTATCTGTCCAATTTATTCTTAAATGTTAAAAAAGAACCCGCATTTACCACCTCATCTGGCAGCTCATTCCATACTCCCACCACTCTCTGTGTGAAGAAGCCCCCCCCCCAATGTTCCCTTTAAACTTTTCCCCCCTCACCCTTAACCCATGTCCTCTGGTTGTTTTCTCCCCTTGCCTCAGTGGAAAAAGCCTGCTTGCATTCACTCTATCTATACCCATCATAATTTTGTATACCTCTATCAAATCTCCCCTCATTCTTCTATGCTCCAGGGAGTAAAGTCCTAACCTATTCAACCTTTCTCTGTAACTGAGTTTCTCAAGTCCTGGCAACATCCTTGTAAACCTTCTCTGCGCTCTTTCAACCTTATTTATATCCTTCCTGTAATTTGGTGACTAAAACTGAACACGATACTCCAGATTCGGCCTCACCAATGCCTTATACAACCTCACCATAACATTCCAGCTCTTATACTCAATACTTTGATTAATAAAGGCCAATGTACCAAAAGCTCTCTTTACGACCCTATCTACTTGTGACGCCACTTTTAGGGAATTTTGTATCTGTATTCCCAGATCCCTCTGTTCTACTGCACTCCTCAGTGCCTTACCATTAACCCTGTATGTTCTACCTTGGTTTGTCCTTCCAACGTGCAATACCTCACACTTGTCTGTATTAAACTCCATCTGCCATTTTACAGCCCATTTTTCCAGCTGGTCCAAGTCCCTCTGCAGGCTCTGAAAACCTTCCTCACTGTCTACTACACCTCCAATCTTTGTATCATCAGCAAATTTGCTGATCCAATTTTCCACATTATCATCCGGACCATTGATATAGATGACAAATAACAATGGACCCAGCACTGATCCCTGTGGCACACCACTACTCACAGGCCTCCACTCAGAGAAGCAATTCTGTACCACCACTCTTTGGCTTCTTCCATTGAGCCAATGTCTAATACAATGTATACCTAGTGACTGAATTTTCCTAACTAACCTCCCATGCGGGACCTTGTCAAAGGCCTTACTGAAGTCCATGTAGACAATATCCACTGCCTTCCCTTCATCCACTTTCCTGGTAACCTCCTCGAAAAACTCCAACAGATTGGTCAAACATGACTTACCACGCACAAAGCCATGTTGATTCTCCCTAATAAGTCCCTGTCTGTCCAACTGCTTGTAGATTCTGTCTCTTAGTACTCCCTCCAATAACTTACCCACTACCGACGTTAAACTCACCGGCCTATAATTTCCCGGATTACTTTTCGATCCTTTTTTAAACAATGGAACAACATGAGCCACTCACCAATCCTCCGGCACTTCACCCGTAGACAGTGACATTTTAAATATTTCTGCCAGGGCCCCCGCAATTTCAACACATTTCAACAAGTGCAGAGTTCCCTGAAAGTGATGACACACTTGGGCAGGGTGGTGAAGGAAGCGTATGGCTTGCTTGTCTACTTAGGTTGAGACATTAAGTTCAAGTGTTGGGAAGGCATGTTGCAGCTGTACAAGATGTTGGTGAGACCACTTGGTGTATTGTGTGCAGTCTGGACACTGCTATAGAAAGAATGTGGTTAAGCTAAAGGGGGTGCAGAAAGGAAGACTTGAGTTATAAGGAGAGGTTTGGATTAGTGCGGAGTGTTTTTCCTGGAGTGAAGAAGGATGACTCTCAACATTTAATGAAGCTCCTGAACTGACAGTTGAGGTGCCAAGGCATAGAAAGCTATGGACCAGATGTGTATAATTGGAAGTATAGTGGTTGGCATGGATACATTGGGCAGAAGACCCTGTTTCTGTATTGTATGTTACTGACACGGGTATTAGAATTTTGAAACCAGCACTTGTACCCTTCGAGTCATAAGCAAAAATTGCAGATGTTAGAAATCAAGAAAAAGAACCTAAATTGCTGGAAGTGCTCAGAAAGCCAATCAATGCTAGAGTAAATAATGTTAAAGTTTCTAAAGCAGCTGTTTCTCTGCTTTCAGTAAGTAGATTATATAAAGACCTCAAAATCTGCTGATGCTGGAAATCCAAGCAACAGATACAAAATGCTGGAGAAGCTCAGCAGGCCAGGCAGCATCTCTGGAAAAGAGTAAATAGTCGACACTTTGGGTTGAGACCCTTCATTGATCCTGCCTCATCAGGTTTGCTTATATAAAGACCAGTCTGTTTGAAATCCCTAATTTACATCCCTCTTTGTTATTCAGTCCCCATTAAACTTCCTTATGTACACCTTTTTTTTGTTTGTGATGCCTGTAGGAAGTTACCCTTGTACTGTATTTTCTCTTCAGTTCTACAAACCCAACTACTTTCGAGTGGTATTGGAGCTGGTTATAATTGCTGTGGAGAAGAGTGCACTCCTTTCTGTTCGTGCGCTGATAAATGCAGCGCTACCTTATCAACTGCGGGGCACAAACATGAATTGTTTTCTTCCTCTGCTAAAACCCCCAGGATAACTTGGGCATTAATGTCAATAAACCTTTTGAAGTTTATCACTCTCCTTTTATAATAACGTGAAGTGTACATGATAGTAATGACACTGTTAACCTGCGAATAAGCATAATTGCAATTCAAATAAAATATTAAAAAGATTGGGCTAGGCTTTGTAGCATTAGATCAGATTGAAAGTTTAGAGCACATATACCATAAAAACCATTACATATTACTTGCATGGGATAATCACTGACGCTGAGCAAAAGCCAAATTATTATGTGATTAATTTAATGAGGTCAGCCATTTTGTTTTAAATTAGTGTAGGCAACACCTTGGTTCACAATTTATTAGGGTTGCATACACTCTCCTGGGTGGTCATGTGGTCCAGCAATCTAGTACTGAACAAAAGCTTAGGTGACTTAGCACCATAGCATTCATCTAGTTGATTTCATACTCAATACAGGAAGAATTGGCGTGTGGCTGAGTGGTTAAGGTGTCGGTCTAGTGACCTGAAGGTCGCTAGTTCGAGCCTCAGCTGAGGCAGTATGTTGTGTCCTTGAGCAAGGCACTTAAACCACACATTGCTGTGCGATGGCACCGGTGCCAAGCTGTACCTAGTGCCCTTCTCTTGGACAACATCGGTGGCGTGGAGAGGGGAGACTTGCAGCATGGGCAACTGCCGGTCTTCCGTACAACCTTGCCCAGGCTTGTGCCCTGGAAACCTTCCAAGGCACAAATCCATGGTCTCACGATACTAAGGGATAATAACAGGAAGAAAGTAGTTGCCCCTTCTTTTAAAATTGGACAAGAAAAGGCCATTGGAGGGAAAAGGAACCAGCCTGCTTACCAGCCTACTCTACACTGTTGCAATAAGTTTACTTCTATCTTTCAAGAAATGTTTTCTGGGGTTCGGGATGGGAGTGGAAGGGAGGAGTCACGTCAGCTACTGCTGAAACATTTGGAGTAACAAGCAAGTTTGGGAGCTCTGGCACAAAGCTCAGGAGGACTTGAGTTATGAGGAAAGATTGAATAGGTTAGCACTTTATTTGCTGGAATGTCGAAGATGAAGGCTAAATGCAAGCATTGAGGTTGGGTGGGACCACATGTAGAGGTCAAGGGTTAAGGATGAAAGGTGAAAAGTTTAAGGGGAAATTCTTCGCTCATTAGGTCGTGAGAGTGCCAATATAAGTGATGCATGCAAACTTAATTTCAGTGTTTAGGAAAAGTTTGGATAAGTAGATGGATGGCAGGGGTATGGAGGGCTTTGGTCCCCATGCAGGTCAGTGGGAGTAGGCAGTTTAAATAGATTGGCACAGACTAGATAGGGTGAAGGGCCTGTATCTGTGCTGTACTTTTCTATGACTCTATGAAAGGTTCAGTTGGCTTGAAAGAATTTTTGACTACTATCTCAGGTCTACATGAAACTTAAAGATATAAGTGCAAACATTTCATCACTGCTCATGTCTGGGTGGCTTTGAGTGACCAGGTGCCATGTGTCATGAAATTTGTTGTTTTGCAGCAGTAGTACAGTGCAACACATAAAATAATACTCTAGATTACAAGAAGAATTTTGTTTGTTGCACTGATGTTGATGAAATTTGAAGGATGTTTTGTACTTGGAGAATGAAAATCCCACCAAAAAGTCAGGAGTCACACTTTCCAATGGTTGCTTAAGGCACCCAACGATGTGCCCAAAATTGCTGAACTCTGGGTGAGATGGTTTTTAACTGCATGGCACCTTTTTCATCTGGAATTGTGTGAATAAATTTTCACGTCAGTTAGATTTTTGCATTTCACTTTTCTCAGGTCAGTGTTAGGGACATTGCTTCTTTGGTAATCTGATACTTGAGTCATTGAGAGTTTATCCATAAATAATCACAGAATACAACAATACAGAAGAAGACCTTCTAGTCCAAACATTGGGTAAACTGCCTCTGAAAGATCTGTCAGTTCTCTTCCTTTAAACTTTCATGAAGTATTTTTGAATACTTTTCTACCTTGAAGGCATGAAATAAAATATTTGTCCAGTTACCAGCACTAAATAGAGCCAAGATAAAGTGCCACTGGTTTTCCCTCACTACCTTTACCACTGAATTCATTGGAACCAGATAGGTGAATGTGAGCATAAGATAATTTTATTCACCTGGGTAAATGCAGTTTGCAGGATGCATGTATTTATCCTGTACATTTGCTGGTGAGTGGTGTACTATTTTGCACTAAACTTTATTTCATTACATTGAAATACATTAGGTAGGATAAATTTGTGGATTGATCTTTTCCTTTTCAATTATATATTTACAAATGGTGCAGAAAAATGGCCTGAATAAGAGAATTGCAACCACATTTTCCTTCTCCTTTCAAATCCAGAGGAAAGCGTTTAATACACTTTCTACATAGTATGTTTGCATATTTATTCGAGATACAGCAGGGTAACATGTCCTTCCAGCGCAACAAGCCTGTGTGGCCCAATTACACGCATGTGACTAATTAATTTGAATATTTTTGTATCTAATTCAACAGTTTTTTTTTACATAATTCTAGTATTAGCTCTACATTTTTTTGCAAGTCCTTTGTTATCCCTGAGGTATGGCTATCATTACCTTTGACAAATATCTGATTGACAAAGATGGTGATTAATGATCATCTTGAATCACTGCTCTCGGGTTTCCTTGACAAAGTACCGGTTTTGATGCAGTTGAGTAATTTCTTAGGCTCCTTCGCATCAGCTATTCTTCTGGACTCTTAAGACAAATTTCTGTCAGTAAAAGACATTAATAAATGGGATGGACTTCCCTGCCAATCCAGTATTTTTCTGGTCATTATAACTGATCGCAATTTTGCCTACTCCATTTAACTCCCTGAATATTTGGGTGACAGTAGTGTAGTGGTTAACACAACGTTTTACAGTTCAGGTGATTCCTGCTGCTGCCCATAAGGAGTTTTGTATGTTCTCCCCACTGATGTGTGGGTTTCCTCTGGGTGCTCCAGTTTCCTGCCAGAGTTCAAAGAGGTACCGGTTGGTAGGTTAATTGGTCATTGTAAATTGTCCTGTGGCTAGGATTAAATCGAGGGATTGCTGGACAGCGTGGCTTAGAGGGCCTATTCCATGCTGTATCTCAGTAAATAACCAATAAAATGTGTATCAAATTTCCCAGTTGCCATGGTGGGGTTTTGAGTTCATACTTCAGGATTACTAGTACAGGAGCATATTGGGGTGCACGGTCGTGTAGTGGTTAGCACAATGCTTTTACAGCTTGGGGCCTCTTAGACATTTGTACGTTCTCCCCATGAACTGCATCGATTTTTTTTCCAGGTGTTTCAGTTTCTTCCAACAGTCCAAGGATGTCAGTCAGTTAATTGGTCATTGTAAATTGTCCTGTGATTACTATTAAATAGGTGGTTTGTTGGAAGGTACAGCTCATTGTGCTGGAAGGGCCTGTTCCACACTTCATCTCTGAATAATTTCAAAGTAAATTATCAAAGTACAGTGGATTCCAGTTAATTGGAACACATTGGGACCAGTGCATTTTGGCCCAATTGACCTGAAGTTTCATGGAAATACTTAAAAGGCATAACAAAGACAAACTACTGTTTAACTGAATAGCAAATTATGTATTTAAATGGAATACAGAACAAATTAGAACATTACCAATACTATGCACTCCATAATGTTTAATGGTCATTTCTGGCATCTCCAAGCCTGAATGCTTGAAAGAATAGTAGGCAAAACGGTTCTGAATTGTCTTAGTGCTTCAAGTATCAGTTTCAAAAATCACTGCTTTTTGAACACAAATGCACACAATTAATGCTATTTTAAAAACTATTCGCTCTAGGTATGGTGTAGAGGCTAATGGCCACGTAAGTTCACACCTCACTCTAGTTAGAAACTGAACGGTCTTCTGTCCCAAGTAAGTGACATGGTGTCTCAAGTTAATGAAGAGAATCCGGGCCATTTTCCCAATTTAGTTTTTGTTCCGTAGAGCTAGATAGAACTGACCTGAACATGCCTGGACTGGTTAGATGTTTTGTGGGTTGGTGTTTTATGCTCTGGTTTTCGCTCTTTTTTTGGCATTTGCACACTTCTCTTTTTTGCATATTGGGTGTTTGATGTTTTTCTTTTGGGCTCCATGTTTTTTTTTCTTTGTTTTGTGGTTGTTTGTCAGGAGACAAATATCAGCGTTGTATACTACATGCATATTTTGATAATAAATGTACTTTGAATCTTTGAAGAGTTGTCCCAAATAAGTGATGGCCCTGATTAACTGATGGCCCAATTAAATGGAACCCACTGTGCATATATGCCACCATATAAAGCCCTGAAATCTATTTTCTCGTGGGCATTCACAGTACATACAAATAAACACAATGGCATCGGAGAAAGACTGCACACAAGATGGACAACCAATGTGCAAAAGACAAATGGACAAATGAGAAAAGAATTAATAAATAAGTAAGCAATAAATATTGAACATGAGATGAAGCATCCTTGAAAATTAGCCCATAGGTTGTGGGAAAGGGCAAGTGAAGTTGTCCCCTCTGGTTCAAAAGCTTGATGGTTGAGCAGTAAGAACTGGTGGTGTGGGCCCTGAGGCTCTTGTACCTTATTCCTGATGGCAGCAGCAAGACAAGCATGGCCTGGTTGGTGGGTCCCTGCTGCTTTCCTGCCATAGTGCTCCATGTTGATGTGCTTCAGTGGTGGGGAAGGCTTTAGCTGTCATGTACTAGGCTGTATCCACTACTTTTTGTTGGCTTTACTGTTCAAGAACATTGGCGTTTCCATACCAGACCGCGATGCAATCAGTTAATATATTCTCCACGGCACATCTATAGAAGTTTGTCAAAGTTTTAGATAACGTGCTGAATCTATGCAAACTTCTAAGATAGTAAAGGCACTGCAGTGCTATCTTTGAAATTACCCTTGTGTGTTGGACCCAGGAGACGTTCTCTGAGATGAAAACACCAAGGAATTTAAAGTTGCTGACCCTTTTCGCCTCTGATCCCCTGATGAGGACTGGTTCATGGACTTCCGGTTTTCTCTTCCTGAGCTTAATCAGCTCCTTAGTGTTGCTGACATTGAGTGAGAGGCTGTTGTTGCCGTGGCACCACTCAACCAGATGTAAAATCTCCCCCCACGTGCCAATTCGTGACCTTTGATTCGGTCAGCGATGCTGGTGGCCGTCAGCAAACTTGAATATGGCATTGGGGCTGTTCTCAGCCTCGCAATCATAAGTGTAAATCGAGTAGAGCAGGGTGTTAAGCATACAACCTTGTGGTGCACCTGTGCTGGTGGAGACTGTGGAGAAGATGTTGCCAATTCGGACAGACAGGAGTCTGCAAGTGAGGAAATCGAGGATCCAGTTGTACAAGGAGGTATTGAGGCCAAGGTCTTGAAGCTTATTGAGTAGTTTTAAGAGGATGCTAGTATTTAACACCAAGGTGTAGTCAGTGAAGTGTGGGTACCTGAGAATGCAGAAGCAAGAGGTTAAAGTTACCTGTGAGCACTCCAGCTGGTTGAACAACACAGGTCTATATTACTCGGCCAGGTACCCTGTGAGAACCAGCTGCTTTCTCTGGGTTCACCCTTCTGAAAGATGCTCCCTTGTTGGCCTCAGGGACTGAAATCATTGGCTCATCAGGGGCTGTGGGAGTTTGTGAAGGTGCCTCCATGTTTTGATGGTCAAGGTGAGCATAAAAGGTATTGAACTCATCTGTGAGCAAACATTGTTGTCACCTGTGACGCTTGGTTTCACTCTGTTGAGGTGATGCATTCAAGGCCCTGCTACAGCTGTCGCAGAATTCGGTGATTCGAGTTGGGTCCGGAATTGTCATTTCATATGAGAGATAGTCATAGTCGTACTTTATTGATCCCGGGGGAAATTGGTTTTTGTTACAGTTGCACCATAAATAATTAAATAGTAATAAAATCATAAATAGTTAAATAGTAATATGTAAATTATGCCAGGAAATAAGTCCAGGACCAGCCTATTGGCTCAGGGTGTCTGACCCTCCAAGGGAGGAGTTGTAAAGTTTGATGGCCACAGGCAGGAATGACTTCCAATGACGCTCTGTGTTACATCTCGGTGGAATGAGTCTCTGGCTGAATGTACTCCTGTGCCCAACCAGTACATTATGTAGTGGATGGGAGACATTGACCAAGATGGCATGCAACTTGGACAGCATCCTCTTTTCAGATACCACCGTCAGAGAGTCCAGTTCCATCGCCACAACATCACTCGCCTTACGAATGAGTTTATTGATTCTGTTGGTGTCTGCTACCCTCAGCCTGCTGCCCCGGCACACAACAGCAAACATGATCGCACTGGCCACCACAGACTCGTAGAACATCCTCAGCATCATCCGGCAGATGTTAAAGGACCTCAGTCTCCTCAGGAAATAGAGAAGGCTCTGACCCTTCTTGTAGACAGCCTCAGTGTTCTTTGACCAGTCCAGTTTATTGTCAATTCATATCCCCAGGTATTTGTAATCCTCCACCATGTCCACACTGACCCCCTGGATGGAAACAGGGGTCACCGGTACCTTAGCTCTCCTCAGATCTACCACCAGCTCCTTAGTCTTTTTCACATTAAGCTGCAGATAATTCTGCTCACACCATGTGACAAAGTTTCCTACCGTAGCCCTGTACTCAGCCTCATCTCCCTTGCTGATGCATCCAACTATGGCAGAGTCATCAGAAAATTTCTGAAGATGACAAGACTCTGTGCAGTAATTGATGTCCGAGGTGTAAATGGTGAAGAGAAAGGGAGACAAGACAGTCCCCTGTGGAGCCCCAGTGTTACTGATCACTCTGTCGGACACACAGTATTGCAAGCGCACGTACTGTGGTCTGCCAGTCAGGCAATCAAGAATCCATGACACCAGGAAAGCATCCACCTGCATCGCTGTCAGCTTCTCCCCCAGCAGAGCAGGGCTCTGGAGGTCGTACTTAAACATCCCAAAGAGGAAGAAGTATCCTAAAGGCAAGATAACACAACCGTGGCTAATGAGAAGTCAAAGCCAACTTAAAAGCCAAAGATTGGGTATATAATAAAGCAAAAATTAGTGGGAGGTTAAAGGATTAGGAAGCTTTTAAAAACCAACAGAAGGCAATTAAAAAGTCATTAAAAAGGAAAAGATGGAATATTAAAGTAAGCTAGCCAATGATATTAAAGAAGATGCCAAAAGTGTGTAAAAAAGAGGTGAGAATGGATATTGGACAGCTGGAAAACTATACTGGAGAGACTGTAATTGGGGACAAGGAAATGGTTGTCAAACAGAATAAGAATTTTGCATCAGTCTTCTTGGTGGAAGATACTAGCGTTATGCCGGAAGTTTGAGAGTGTCACGGGGCAGAAGTGTGTGACATTGCCATTACTGCGGAGAAGGTTGTTGGGAAGCTGAAAGGTCTGAAGGTATGTAAGATAGTATACTCCACGGTTCTGAAAGAGGTAGCTGAAGAGATCATGGAGGTATTAGTAATGTTCTTTCAAGAATCACTAGTTTCTGGAAAATGGTAAAATTGCACTCCACTCTTCAAGAGGAGAGGGAGAGAGGAAGAGGAAGAAGAAGAAGACGACTACTACAGGCCAGTTAGTCTGACACCAGTGGTTGGGCAGATGTTGGAGTCAATTATTATGGATGGGGTCTTGGGGTACTTGGAGGCACATGACAAAATAAACTCTAGTCATTCTCGATGAAGTGTCTGGGCCCGAAACATCAACTTTTTACACTTTTCCAAAGATGCTGCCTGGTCTGCTGAGTTCCTCTAGCATTGTGTATCTTGAAAGGAAATTATAAGGCAGTTAGTCTGACCTCAGTGGTTGGGAAGATGTCGGAGTTGATTGTTACTCATGAAATTTTTGGGTACTTGGAGACACATGATAAAGACCATACAGGATTAGACCATTCAGCCCATTGAGTCTGTTCCGTCATTCCATCATGGCTGATCCTGGTTCCCACTCAACCCCATGCACCTGATTTCTTGCCATATCCTTTGATGCCTTGACCAATCAGGAAGCTATCAACTTCCACCTTAAATATACTCACAGACTTGGCTTCTGCCGCAGTCTGTGGCCGAGCATTTCACAGATTTACTACTCGCTGGCTAAAAAAATACCTCCTTTCCTCTGTTCTAAAGAGTCGCCCCCTCAATTTTGAAGCTGTGCCCACTTGTTCTGCATACCCCCACCACAGGAAATATTCTGTCCACACCCGCCCTATCTAGTCCTTTCAACGTTTGGTTTATTTACACAGTACTGTGCAAAAGACTTAGCCACTCTAGTTTTTTTTTATATTTGGTTTCAGATAACCTGATTCCAAAATAGACCATAGTCAGCATAATTTCCTCAAGTGAAAATCTTGCTTGATAATCTGTTGGAGTTCTTTGAAGAAATAACAAGCAGGATAGACAAAGGAGAATCGGTTGATGTTGTGTACTTGGATTTTCAAAAAGCCTTTGACAAAATGTCACACATGAGGCTGCGTAACAAGCTACGAGCCCGTTGTATTACAGGAAAGATTCTAGTGTGGATAAAACTGTGGCTGATTGGCAGGAGGCAAAGAGTGCGAATAAAGGGAGCCTTTTTTGGTTGACTGCCAGTGATTAATGGTGTTCCACAGGGGTCTGTGTTGGGACAGATTCTTATTATGTTATATGGTGACGGAGTTGATGGATTTGTTGGAAAATTTCAGGAGGGTATAAAGCTAAGTGGAGGGGCAGGTAGTTTTGGGGAAGTAGGCTACTGAAGAACGTAGACAGATTAAGAGAATGGGCGAAGAAGTGGCAGATGGAATACAGGGTTGGGAAATGTATGGTCATGCACTTTAGTATAAGAAATAACAGGGTAGACTGTTTACTAATTCTCTGAAGGTTAATTTGCAGTTGAGTATTTTGATAAGGAAGACAAATATGATGTTGGCATTTATTTCAAGAGGACTAGAATATAAAAGCAAGGATATAATTTTAAAGCTGTCTAAAGCTCTGCTGAGACCTCACAGAGTACTGAGAGTAGTTTTGGGCCCCTTATCTAAGAAAGGATGTGCTAACATGGGTTTGAAGGAGTTTCACAAAAATGATTCTGGGATTGAAAGTCTTGCCATATGAGGAGTGTTTGAATGTTCTGAGCCTCTACTCACTGGAATTCAGAAAAATAAGGGGAGACCTAACTGAAACCCATCGAATGTCGATATACCTCAAAAGAGTGGATGGGGAGAGTCCAAGACCATAGGACGCAGCCTCAAAATAGAGGGATGTCCTTAGAGGAGTAATTTCATTTCCAGCAAGTGGTGAATTTGTGGAATTTGTTTCCAAGGGTGGCTGTGAAGGCCAAGGATTTATGTATACTTAGAGGAGAGTTTGATAGTTTCTTGATTGATCAGGGCATGAAGGGATACAGGGAGAGGGCAGGAGATTGGGGCTGAGAGGGAAAGCAGGTCAGCTGTGATGAAATGGCAGAGCAGACTCGATAGGCTTAATTCTGCTCCTATATCTTATGGCCTTATGGTCTCTTGTATTTTACCTGATTGCCAGACCTAGATGTCACTGATCTGGCCTTCTACAGATTGTGAATCTCATGTTTCATCCAGGGCTTCTGGTTAGGGAAGACTCTGAATGATTTTGTGGAAACAGTCATCTACAACTGCTTTTATAAAGCCTGACAACTGTGGTGTATTCATTCAGATCCTTTATGTCCTTGAACACTGCCCAGGCCACCAATTTGAAGCAATCCCATAGCCACTCCTCTGCCTCCTGTGACCACCTCTTTGTTGTCTCTGGAGCCTTGCCCTTTAGCCTTGGCCTGTCAGGCATGAGAACAGCCAGATGGTCAGATTTCCCGAAATGTGATCTGGGCATGGAACAGTAGGTATTCCTACACGTAGTAGAACAGTGATCAAGTGTATTGGGATCACTTGTGCTGTAGGTGGCATGTTGATGATAATTGAGCAGGGCTTTCTTCAAACAAGCCTGACTGAAGTCCCCAGCAATGATTTGAAAGTTGTTGGGGTAAGCTGTTTCTTGTTTGCTGATTGCGGCCCTCAATACTTCGAGTGCCTGTTTAACGTTGGCCATAGGTGGTATGTAAACTGCAGTCAGCAACACGGAGGAGAACTGCCTTGATAAGTAGAACGGACTGCACTTAATCTTTAGTTAATCCTTCCAGATTGGCGGAACAAGAGTGCGACAGGACTGTTATGTCCGAGCACCACAAAGAATTGATCATGAAACACCAACCCCCACTTTTTGCTTCTCTGAATTAGCAGTCCAGTCCATCCAGTGTATTGAGAAGCCCTCAGGTGTTACTGATATATCTGGCTTGTCTAGAGTGAGCCATGTCTCCATGAAACACAGAGCGCAGCAATCTTACCCTTGGGTCCTCAGTCTTGTTGTCCAGACTCTACGATTGTTGACAAGATGCTGTCTTGTCATTTGTACTAACTTCAGGTTCAACTTGGGCTGTCTTATTTTAGTTGACAATAAAAGAACAATCCAGGCAAAATGACTATTTTCAAAAGAAGCATTGAATCTATTTATTTAAATGTGATCCAGAAACTCTGCTTGTCTCATTTTGCAGAATGTTGGATCCAAAATCATAAAATAAAGCAGGTTGCTGCTGTTATAACATGAGTGTGGCATAATATAGTCAAATTATGCTTGCTGTAATGCATAGTCACGGATACATATCTAGGCAATAGCATTCAGACTCTTATCAGCAAATCAACCTGATTATTTGCAGCATCTTGTGCTCTTCTATCTCACAAGTTGAACATTTTTAGAAACAGGGTTGACATCTTTTAAAATAGCAATATATAGTTGACCAAGCAACAAAGTGCTATGTCCACAAATATGCTTTATTTTGTGTAAGAGCTCTGAACAAATCATTTGAGTAATTATTATTAGGTCTGTGGGGTTGGTTGGCAATATTTGGGTTTGTTTATTCAGGCAATAAAGATGGATCACTTGCATGAACTCTGCAGTGCAGTTTATAAAGTACCAAATGGCATAGGAAACTTTGCATCCAAAGTCTACAAGGAAATAATTTGAGCAATATGTTCTTATGGTCATCTTCAAAGAGTGGTGCTACGGAAAGGCAACATCTAATATTAAGGACCCCCCCCCCCCCACATCATGGACATTGCACCCATGACCACTACCTCACTTTAAAAAAAAACATATATATGTACTTGATTTATTTTTTTTCTCCTTATATTATCATGTATTGCATTGTACTGCTGCTGCCAAGTTAACAAATTTCACGACACATGCCAGTGATAATAAACATGATTGTGGACTTATTAAGAGGGTCAGCTAATATCTGTGGAGAAGAACTATTGTTGAAGGGTAGGAACTAAATCTTTATCCTCATTCATACAGTAAGAGGAACTTGTTCTTTATTATAAGACTCTAAGGCACTAATTAATTGAAGGCTTTATTTTCTCCATAGTCTGAGTATTATCTCCTCGAGTCAGATGCCAGTGACAGAATAGAATGGTAAAATAATCTATCTGTATCATGTCACGCATGGTCTGGGCAATAGAACAGATTTCAGGCTGCTGTAATTGTGTAGCAGTTGTTGTACCACAAGTGGGAGGGCAGTGAGACTTCAGTCAAATCTTTTGTTAAGGGTATCTATTTAGCCTGGAAATATCAGTAATTTCTTTAGCATGGAGATTACTTTCATGAGGAAGCAGTATTTGAAATTGGAGCCCCTCCCTTGCTCTACAGATGTTTCCCTTTGAGGTGTTTGTCTACTTTTGTGTTTTTAATTTGCTTCCCCCACCCTCTGTACATCAGCACATTTTCCTCTAAAAATATTCTCCAGCTCGAACTTTTCAATCTTGCTGATCTATTTAATGGTCCAACTGTTAGTGGAATGCTTTTCCCTGTGCCTTTCAAAACCTCTTTTCATTCTGCCTCTCCCCCAGGAGCAGGTGTAAGGAAGCTAATGGAGATCTTCTCCTTTTCAGGTGCCCTTGTCACTCCTTCCCTTTACTGGAGCCCACCTGACTAAGTCTCTCCCAACCCCAACCCTGAGCCTTGCGTCTCATTCTCATTTATCTCCTAATCTCCCTTCCATTTCATTTCCATAAGGACGGACAGCAGATGCAAACAGAGACTTTTTGGCATAAATATGTCAACTTTGAAGGAATACCACAAAATGGACAGCTCTGTTAACACAAACTTGGAACGTGGCTGGAGGAATGGGGGGAAAAAAAGGTTTATTATATGACTACTGCACGCCCCTGAAGACAAGATGTTGCATTTAAACAAACAAGCAACCAAGGTCAATGTATGATATAAGATGAGTATCACATTCTCTTGGGTTAACATATAAAAATAAATTGTAGTCCAACGGTGTGAGAAATTTGGAAAGCCACATAGAGGCACTTTGTAAAGTAGAATGGGTAATGTTTCTGGGAGTGTAAAGGCAAATAGAAAGATTATTTTATTAATACATTAAGAAAACTAGAATTTCCATTTGGCTTTGATTCCATTGAGGACAGATGCAAGTGACAATAAGTAGTGGCAGATTTATTAATGAGTCTTGGGCTTTGTTTTCATGGGCAAGGAAACAGGATAAACCAGAAATAGAATAGAAATTGAAAAAGAATCAAGTGAAGGAACTTGTAGAATTCAGTTTAAATCAGAATGGTACCGAATGGATAAATCTTCAGGTCCTGTCAGTTTCCATCCCAGTGTTTTACAAGATATACCAATTGTCAAAGTATTAATTGTAATCTTTCCAAGGTTTTTTGGTTTGGAAAATGGGTTATTGAACTGGAACTTTATTGATGCCATCCTTTGCATGTGACTCATATGTAGCAAGGCTATTTGAATCTCCCACTTAGCCACACAGTTTATAAGCTGAATCAGGAGAGCCAGCACTCTTCCTTAATGGATGATTTGTGACAACTGATCAAGTTGGATGCTTTGTTTGAATATAAAATGGACAAGAACATGCCTGAATATTTTGCATGTAGCTCCAGGAGGGATTTAATAAAGTAATGCACAAGAGACAAGAAAGCAATACAGGATTACTGTGCTACACTCCATGTCTCACCCTGGGAGTGTGTGAAGGGACAGTGTGGACTGGGGATCTTCACTCCGTCTCTCACCCTGGGAGTGTGTGAAGGGATGGTGTAGAGCAGGGGTTCCCAATTTTTTTTTTTGCCATTGATCAATACTGGTGGGAACCCTTGTGTAGAGGGAGCTTCACTCTGTCTGACTCTGGGAGTGTGTGATAGGACGGTGCAGAGCAAGATTTGTTCTGCATCCACCCCTCCCTGGACTGTCCATGTTTCAAAGCATAGAGTTGGCCTGTTCATGTCCTTGCTGACCAAGATGTACATACAAACTTACCCCATCTCTCAGCACTTGGCCCATATCCCTCTAGAACTTACACAGGCTTGGTCCTACGCTAAGAGTATGTAACAGAACAACAAAGAGGCATAAAAAGCATTTGAATAAGTTTCTGGCATGGTAGTGTGGTGGCTGGCGGTACAGAATGTAGCAGTTAACACAACACTTTACACTGCCAGCTGTAAGATCCTAACCCTAACCATAAGCATAAGACACAGGAGAAGAATTGAGTCTGCTCTGCCATTTCATCATGTCTTATTAATTATCCCTCCCAGCCCCTTTCTTCTACCTTCTCCCAGTAACCTTTGACACCCTGACTAATCAGAAACGTGTCATCCTCTGTCTTAAATATACTCAATGACTTGGCTACCACAGCTTCTGTGCCAGTGAATTCTTCAGACACCCCACCCTTTGGCTAGATAAATTCCTCCATCTCTGTTCTAAACAGGTATCCCTCATTCAGAGGCTGAGGCTATACCCGCTGTTCCTAGACTCATGCACTCTAGGAAACGTTCTCCTGACATCGTCAACCTTTCAATATTCAACAGGTTTCAATGAGATTTCTCCCTCAATCTTCTCCAGCAGGTACAGACATTGACCCATCAAATGCTCCTAATACGTTAATCCTTTATTCCTGGAATCATTCTCATGAATCTCCTCCGGACCCTCTCCAGTGCCAGTGCACCCTTTCTTAGATAAGGGGCCCAAAGCTGCTCACAATACTCCCAAGTATAGTCTGGCCATTGCCTTGTGAAGCCTCAGCGATACATCCTTGCTTTTTATATTCTAGTCCGCTCAAAGTGAATGCTAACAATGCATTTGTTTTCCTTACCACCAGCTCCACCTTCAAGTTAACCTTTTGAGGAATCCTGTACAAGGACTCACATGTCCCTTTGCACCTGTGATTGTTAAATTCCCTCAAGTTAGTGAGTTGTGGGCAGGCTACGTTGGTGCCACAAGCATAGTGACACTTGCAGCCTACACAGCACAATCCTTGCAGTGAAAGGCATTTGTGTCAAATCATATCAGTATGTTTCAATCTACATGCGGCAAACAAAGCTAACCTTTTAATCTTTAAGATCACACCAAACTGGAAATAGCTTTTCAATGCCATTTGAAATCAATTGTGAAGTAATTGATAAAGATAATGAGTAAATTCTCTGATTACCTGGATCTGGCAAATGTTCTTCAAGCATCTGCTTTGGGCATTGATGTTTCATTAGTCTTCAGAAAATACTGTGGCAAAGGATTGTATGGACAGGAGCAGGAGATTGAATGCCATCTCCCACTGCAACTTGGGGACGTGCAAGCCTGTGCAGTTGTAATCCAAGAAAGGTAAATTGGATTTCCTCCTGAGTAAGGAAAAACTGAGTTTTGTAGAATTTGACAAATGACCTGAAGTTCAATGTCAATTCTTATGAAGGGCAGGGTTTACTAAATTAGTTTAAGTCCCTCAAATAGGAAATATCCCTGATATAGCTGATGATTTCAAAATTCAAAGTAAATTTATTATCGAAGTTCATACGTCACCATGTTACAGTCCTGAAATATATTTTCTTGTGGGCATACTCAGTAAATGCAAGATCCACAACTGAATCAATGAAAGACTGCACCCAAAAGGGGAGACAAACAACCAACGTGTAAAAAAACAACACACTGGAAATGTAAAGGAGAAAAAAAATAATGAATATCGAGAACATGAGATGAAGCGTCCTTGAAAGTGAGTCCGTAGGTTGTAGGGCAGTTCAGTGAAGGGACAAGTGAAGTTGAGTGAAGTTATCCCCACTGGTTCAAGAGCCTAATAACTGTTCCTGAACCTGGCAGTGTGAGTCCTGAGGTTCCAGTGCCACCTTCCTGATGGCAACAGTGAGCAGAGAGCATGACCTGGGTGGTGGGGGTTTCTGATGATGGATGCTGCTTGCCGGCCACAGTGCTCCACATAGATGTGCTCAATGGAGGGAAGGGCTTTACCTGTTCTGGACTGCGCCGTATCCCCAAATCCCCAGAGATTTCGTTCTCTGATTGAAATAAATATGGAAAGATGTTGACCTCTTCTGTGAGAATACAGCGGTCGTGGCAGACAGGGAGGGTATAATGGGAGTTATAAATGAACAAAAAGAAATGTGGCTGGACCAGTGATGCAGAGCTACTGCTGATGTTCACGGTATTTGGTATTTTGCAGCAGTGATGGGGATGGTTGTCCTTATTCCATCACAAAACTGATGAAACTTTGGATTTTCTGTAAATGCTCAGTTTAATGTGACCATATAAAAGCTGCTGTCAGCAGTCGGCTGTGTCCCAGCACACTTCCGCGGCAGCTTTCACTGAAGTGGGGAAATTAATTGAAGCGATATAAATACTACATTTATAAACTACTCTTGCTTTAAAAACCTCAATATTCTGCTTTGTTACAATCAGTGGTGCAGGGATGTACTCTCTGGTGAATTGGGACACATCATCAGTTGTGTAATCTGGGATCATCGGATGTTTTGAATCTTTCAACGTCAGACACTCTTTCCCTGGCGATCCAGCCAGGGTTAGTCAGGCCCCGGCCCGTGTCCCAGCAGCACTGGTCCTGGGGTCACACCTCTTGATCTGTACCCATCAGGACGGTAGCTCAGCAGCTTCTGTGATGGTCTTTATGGCTCTTTGCAGCTCCTGTAATGCCAAGGAGAGAGTTGGTTCTGCACAGTGAGCAGCCAGCTAAACCTCTAAACCCCACCTCTGTAGGCTCACATCATGACCCCCACCAGTCTGGGGCACTGCCCTCCCAGCTCTTGGTATTTGGCTTTCTTGCACTCAAATGTCCTCTCAATCTGGTCTTCCCAAGGAACTACCAGTTTTAATATGACCACCTGCTTCAAGGTTTCTGACAGAATGGCCACGGCAGGCCTCAGAGATAATGATGAGATGAAGTCAGGGAACTTTAATTGCTTACCAAGATCGACTTTCAGTTACCAGTCACTTAATGGGTGTTAAGATTATAATTTCAGATAAGTACTACAAAAATATAATGGATTGTAACATTTCACCTTTCCTAAAATGTTATTGATGTTTCAGCTTCTATAATATGTCTAGTTCAGTTCACTGTAAAATGCTGAAAACGTGCCTCTTTCTTGATTTGCTGCCTGTGACAATTCTGTAATGTGATTAGCTGCTCATCCAGATTGGTCACCTTACAGGTGTTATAAATAAAAATTCTGTTTGATGGTGAGTGAAGTTCTTAAAGAGGAGATTCATGCCTCTAGGTTCACTAGATCAATGATGATGTCATTGAGTACCTTCATGGCAGACTGAAAAATCTAGATAACTAACACCTTGTTGGGTTTATCTGACATTTGGCAACCGGATAAACAATATGCCTTGCGGCTAAGCTAGAATCTAATCTGTGCCTAACATCAGTGAATGGTAACTCGTAGGCTAAGTTGTGGTTTTGACAGCACTCATTTCCAAGACACAGGAGCAGAATTAGGCCATTAGGCCCATTGAGCCTATTCTGCCATTCAGTCATGGCTGACTTATTTTCCCTCTCAACCCCATTTTCCTGCCTTCAGCCGTGACCTTTGATGCCCTTAGTAATTAAGAACCTATCAACCTCCACTTTAAATATGCCCAATGGATTGGCCTCCATAGTCATCTGTTAAAATGAATTCATGCTTAGTAGCTTTCAATGAAGACCCCCTCACATGTTAACCCTTTCTTTCTCAGCTTTGTTCTCATGAACCGCCCCTGGACACTCTCTCCAATGCCAGCACATCCTTTGTTCGGTATGGGCTCAGAACTGTTCATAATACTCCAAACCTGGTCTGACCATTACCTTCTAAAGCCTCAGCATTTCATCCTTGCTTTTTGCCTTCTAGTGCTCTAGATATGAATACTTACATTGCATTTACCTTCCTTACGACTGGTTCAACCTGCAAGTTAATCACTGAGGAACACTGTACTGTTACTACCAAGTTGCCAAGCACCTCCAACTTCTGCATTTACTCCCCATTTAGAAAACAGTCTACACCTTTTATTCCTTCTACCAGTACATAACCATACACTTCCCTACAATATATTCCATCTGCTACTACTTTGCCCATTCTACTAATCTGTCCAAGTTCTTTGCAGTCTCCCTGCTTCATCAACATTACCTGCCCCTCCACCTATCTTAGTATAATCCGCAAACATGGCCACAAAGCCATCAATTCCATCAAACAGGTCAGTAACAAGTAACATGAAAAGTAGTGGGCCCAACACCAACCCCTGTTGAATGCTACTAGTTAAGGCCCCCTTTATTCCCACCCATTGCCTTCAGCTAATCTTCTATCTGTTCTTGAATCTTTCCTATAGTACCATGGTTCGTAACTTGTTAAGCAACCTCATGTGTGGCACCTTAGCAAACGCCTTCTGAAAATCCAAATACATAACATCAGCTGATTCTCCTTTGTGAATCCTGCTTGTTACTTCCTCAAAAAAGTCCCAACAGATTTGTCAGAAAAGATTTCTCCTTAAGGAAACTGTGCTGTCTTCCATGCTATTTTGTTATGTGCCTCCAAGTACCCCTAAACGTCATCCTTTATAATGCACAATCTTTTGATGTTTCCAATCCTGCAGATTTTTTTTTTTGCAGGTCCCAATTTTAAGTATGGTTTTCTCCTGGTAGCAAAAGCATGTGCTTGAGTTCTGTATATATATTTTTCTCACCACCCACTAGTGTCCTTGAGTTTGTCGGGGAAGTATTTGGTGTGGTGATGTTGTGAGTGTGAGAAAGAATTACAATCCGTTTCCACTTAAACTGAACTAAATATAAAAACTCACAAAATTTAAAATCCTAGATGTGTCTGATCAGTTTAACAATTTTATTTGAGGACTAGTGTTTTTTTTTCAGAACGTCCTCTTATGGTTGAAAGGGTGTGGTGGCTGATGACAGGTTGATCAGATACGATCAGCTGATACTTTTTTCCCTTCACATGATGTTACTCCCTTAAGCCTTTCCTCGTCTTGTGACCTGCATGTACAATGTTATTATATAAATTAATGTTGAAGTGTGGGATTACAGCTCTGTATAAAACCATAAGATGTTAGTAGCAGTGTGAGCAATGGTTCTTTATTTAAAAATAGTGTACCCTTTAAGTTGCTGGCAATTTTTTGTCTACAGATAAGGACTGTAGCACATGTAAAATTAGCAGTTGAGAAAATTAGGAAATTGGGAGGCTGAAATTAGATACCAGGCTTAGTTTAAAAGGCTCAAGGTTGTGGGAGGAAGTTAAAACTTCAGCAGGGAGGAGGTGCTGGAGAAAGAATCTGTTAGGAAACTAATTCAGTGAATCTAGATTTCAGTCCAGTGCAGAAACCATGATTAGGCCTTTATGGTGTGGTTTTTACCCCTTAGCTGAGACAGGCTACTTATCAATTCCAATTGAAGTTAGAGACTGAATCGGATGCAGGTTAGCTCTGGCAGGGTTTGCAGGCCATAACTTCCTGCAAATTGAATCCTAACGTCATGAATGACTGTGATGCGTCACTCCCACATGAGCTCAGTGCCTTTTATGTATACTTTGAAAGGGAGAATAAAACTAAAGCTGTGTGGGGTTTCGGCCTGAAACGTCGACTGTACCTCTTCCTATAGATGCTGCCTGGCCTGCTGCGTTCACCAGCACTTTTTATGTGTGTTGCTGTGTGAATCCATGTAGCATCTGATGACCCTGTGATCTCTGTCTCAGAGGGCGAAGTCAGAACACTTTCAAGCGGGTGAACCCTCTCAAGGCGTCAGGCCCTGATTGTGTACCTGATGGGACTCTGAAAACCTGTGCCAACCAACTGGCAGGTGTGTTTAAGGACATCTTCAGTCTTTCACTACTGCAGTTGGAAGTGCCCACCTGCTTCAAAAGGGCGACATTCATCCCAGTGCCCAGGAAGAGCAGAGTGAGCTGCCTCAATGACTGTTGCACAGTGGCACTCACATCTACTGTGATGGAGTGCTTTGAGAGGTTGGCCAGTGCTAGAATCAGCTCCTGCCTAAGCAAGGACCTGGACCCTTTGTAATTTGCCTGTTGTCACAATGGGTCTACAGTGATGCATTCTCGCCGGCTCTCCACTTGCCTTGGATCACCTGGACAATACCAATACCCTCATGTCCTGGCTGCTATTTATTGACTACAGCTAGGCATTCAACGCAATCATTCAAACATTCAAAATACACTTATTACAAACTATGTACACAGAATAGAACTCTGAGATTGGTTCTCCCGCAGGCAGCCAGGAAACACTGAAACTCCATGGAACACATTCAAAGAAAATCTTCAAACACCCAATGCACAACAAATAAAGAACAAATTTCACAAACGGCAAAAAGCAAGTGAGCAACACATGGAATATCAAACATCAAGCCACTGGCATTCAGTTCAGCATCGTGCCGCTAGAGAATGCAGGCCGGAAGACTCTTGACTGAACCGCCCCAGTTTTCATCGATTTCCCTGATCAAACTACTCAAAAACAGGGGGGATAAAAGGTTACCAGAATCCAGCAAGATGTGTAGCATGAACTTCAAAGTCCCAAAAATCAGGTTGACAGCCTCGTTGATCAACCCTGGCGACGTGGATCCTAGGACTCCTGGACTTTGCTCCGCAAGCAGCTAGCGAGAGGAGGAGGAAGACCAGTCAAACGCAGGCATGTGGCGCCAAACACCCTCCCATCCTCCGCTCTCATCCTCGTTGACTTCAACCTTGCTTGATGCCTCAATCGGAGAGAAGCAATGGAGTCAATCGTGGGCTCATGCCCTGTCTCCAGGCATCCAGGCCGCACACTCAAACCTCCTAGACCTCCCTCTGTGATCACAAAGCGACACAAAACGCCATCAAAATGTAAATCACAGGTTCCAAACACACACGGCTTAGAAGTGGAATCATATTTTGAAAGGAGTGAAAATAGTGTCGTGAACTGTCAGCAGGGCGTCGCTGTTGGTCATGCTGTTCGCTGGTGGCATCTTGACTTGCTTCATATTCTCAGTTCTAATCAACAAGCTCCAAAACCTGAGCTTCTGTACCTCCCTGTCCAACTGGGTCCTCGACTTCCTCACTGGGAGACCATAGTCTGTGTAGATCAAAAAGTAACATCTCCTCCTTGCTGACAATCAACACTGGCACACCTCAAGGATGTGTACTTAGCCCACTGCTCTACTCTATACTTGATCATGTGGCTAGGCACAGCTCAAACACCATCTATAAATTTGCTGATGACGTAACTATTATTAGCTGAATTTGAGATGGTGATGAGAAGGTGTACAGGACTGAGTTAGGTCAGCTGGTTGAGTGGTGTGGCAACAAAAACCTTGTATTCAGCATCATTAAGATCAGGAAGAGGAAGTCAAGGAACACACCAGTTCTCGTTGAGGGATCAGAAGTGGAAAGGGTGAGGAGTTTAAAGTTGCTACATGTCAGCAACTTTGAGGATTTATCCTAGGCACAACGTAGTGAGAGTGGTTATACTTCATCTAGAAGTTTGAGGAGAGTTGGTACGTCCCCAAAGACACAAAGGATCAGGAAAAGTTGCAGAAAGGTGTAAACTCAGCCAGCCCCATCATGAGCACGAGCTTCCCCAGCTTCCTGGGCACCTTCAAAAAGCAATGCTTCAAAGATGTTGATCCATCGTTAAGGGCTTCCATCACCCAGGACATGCCCTCTTCTCACTGCTACTATCAAGGAGGAGGTATGAGAGACTAAAAACGCACACTTCACTTTTTAGAAACAGCTTTTTCCTCTCTTCCATCAAATCTCTGAATGGGCAATGAACCCATGAACTCTACCTCAGTTTTTTTCTCTATTTTTAATTTAATTATTTTAATATATACTTATTATGATTAGTAGTTACTATTTATTGCACTGTACTGCTGCTGAGAAGCAACAAATTTCGTGACATATGCCGATGATATTAAACCTGATTGTGATCCTGAAATTATTTTTGGGTGCTAAAGGAGTTTTCGGCCCAAACAAAGCAGACCATTTTTATTCACTACAGCAGGCAGTGAAGAAAGCTAATGGCATGTTGGCCTTCATAACAAGGGGAGTTGAGTATAGGAGCAAAGAGGTCCTTCTGCAGTTGTACAAGGCCCTGGTGAGACCACACCTTGGAGTATTGTGTACAGTTTTGGTCTCCAAGTTTGAGGAAGGACATTCTTGCCATTGAGGGAGTGCAGCATAGGTTCACGAGATTAATTCCCAGGATGGCGGGACTGTCAAATGTTGAAAGACTGGAGCGACTGAGCTTGTATACACTGGAATTTAGAAGGATGAGAGGGAATCTGATTGAAACATGTAAGATTATTAAGGGACTGGACATGCTAGAGGCAGGAAACATGTTCCCGATGTTGGGGGAGTTCAGAACCAGAGGCCACAGTTTAAGAATAAGGGGTAGGCCATTTAGAACCGAGTTGAGGAAAAACTTTTTCACACAGAGAGTTGTGGATCTGTGGAATGCTCTGCCCCAGAAGGCAGTGGAGGCCAATTCTTTGGATGCTTTCAAGAAAGAGTTAGATAGAGCTCTTAAAGATAGCGGAGTCAAGGGATATGGGGCAAAGGCAGGAACGGGGTGCTGATTGTGGATGATCAGCCATGATGACAGTGAATGGCGGTGCTGGCTCGAAGGGCCGAATGGCCTACTCCTGCACCTATTGTCTATTAGGAAACAGTGAATATTTGCAGGTTGAACCTCGCAGACTATAAGATTTTATTTTGTGAAGATCAGAAAATGTGCTGATGCTAGGAATCTGAAATTAAAACAAAATCCTGGTAATAAACACTTAGCGGGCTGTCAGCAATACAACTTTTCAGGATGCAGATTAGTTGGATGCCCTTTTAGTCTTTTGGCTGCTGGTAGACAGAATACTCAAATCAATATTTATAAGAGGATTGAGTTAAGATGGACTACCTGGTCTTGTTTTCAGCTTGTCCAAGAATCCCTGAGAATCCTGCAGGCCACTGCATCCAAAAGAAAATAACAGTGTGTATTGCATAGTGAATGTTTGAAGTGATACAGGAAGAACCCAAATTTGAGTTCGTGCCAGCTCTTTATCAGACCATCCAAAATCAATTTTATTTCTTTCCCCTGCTTGCTTTTCTGCTTTTCAAATATTCATTAAATGGCCTTCAATAAAACCACTCTTGGTCCCAAAGCATTTATTAAATTATTATGCAAAGAACTTGTACTAATCTTTAAATGTGATTCTAGATGTCTAACTATTGCTATGACTTGTTCAGTGACATCCTAAATGAAGGAAAAAAAGGCCATTGCCTAGCCAATCATTATTTTTTTAATATTCAGACTGAACCAAAATAAATTCATCACTACTTGTTTATACTGTACTCATTACATAGAAACTTAAATCCAAAAACCTGTTTGCTTTTGCATCTGCATACTTTCCTGCACTTTCACTTGTTTATATACTTGACATCAGGACGCTGTTCATTTTCATCTTTTTTTGGTTGAGAATATATTTCCAAGCTTTTTTTTCCTGAAGTTTTTGTCTTTCCCTCCTACAAATTCCAAGGTGACTCATCCATTCAACATTCACTTCTCAGAGCTCTATAAGGCATTTTAATTAGCTTGATGATGCAGCCTCAGAATAGAAGGATGTCCCTTAAGCATAGAGATGAGGAATTTCTTTAGCCAGAAATCTGTGGAATTCATTGCCAGAGACGCATGTGGAGGCGAGTCATTGGGTATATTTAAAGCAGAAGTTGAAAGCTTCTTAATTAGTAAGGCCTTAAAGTATTGCGGGGAGAAGGCAGGGTAATGGTGTTGGGAGGGACCATAAGTCGACCATGATGGAATTGACTCAATGGGCCAAATGGCCTAATTCCGTTCCTATGTCTATGGCCTTCTGAAATGGTCCATGAATGTCAAGGATGTCCATGAACTAATTAGTGACTGCAACCAAAAATGGAAAAGAGGAAATCCATACACCTCTCTGAGATTGCAGCCTCCTTGTAGATTACGTGAGTGTTGAATGTTGTTGCTTTGCTCCTGGCTGCAAAATCCAGGCCTTTTTATATTTGTTGTATTCAAGGCAGAAGTGTAGATTGAAAACAAAAGTGTAACCAACCCCAGTCCCCTTGAGCACCTCTTTTAACCTGCTTCAAATCTATTTCGATTTCCAGGCCAAACCCAATGTTGCCTTCATGTAATAATTTTTGCTGTTGTATTATTTGCCTAAATTTTAATTGTAAAATACCTTGATGTTTACTTTAGAGTAATTGACACTGTAAATTGCAGCTAATGAGTGGTTGAGTAGTAGAATCTAGTGGGAGAGTTTGTTGGTGGGTGTGGAGGGAGAGTTGGAGAGAATGTGGGAAGAATAAAAATTGAGATTAGTGTAGAATTATTGAAAAATGTTTGGTGCAAATTAGGTCTGATTCCATCTTCAGCCCTTTGCCACTTCCACCCATTATCTCCCAGCGTCTTGTGCCCCACCACTCCACCTCACCTGCATCCACCTGTCATCTGACAGTCAGTAATAGAAAGAAGAGGAGAGGATGGACCCTACAGCCCTAATGTAGGGTCTTGACAAAAAAAGTCAACCTGTCCATAGAGATACTGATTTCCTCCAGCATTTTTGTGTGTTGCTCCGCATTTCCAGCTTCTGCAGTCACTTGTGTCACCGCTTTTCTCCTATATCTCACTATGACTTGATGGAGTTGATTGTGGACTTGCGGGAAGTCAGGAGAACACGTACCAGTCCTCATCGAGGGGTCAGCGCTGGAAGGGGAGAGCAGCTTCAAGGTTCTGGGCTCCATACCTTGGAAGATCTATCCTGGACCCAACGTATTCTTGCAATCGTGAACAAGACACACCAGTGGCGATACTCCATTAGGAGGTTGAGAAGATTTGGTGTGTTAGATAGATAGATATACTTTATTAATCCCGAGGGAAATTTGGTTTTGTTACAGCCGCACCAACCAAGAATTGAGCGTAACTATAGCAATACAAAAAACCCCAACAATCAAACACCAAAATACAAACTGAGCCAGATGGAAAATAAGTCCAGGACCAGTCTATTGGCTCAGGGTGTCTGACCCTCCACGTGAGGAGCTGCACGTTCGATGGCCACAGGCAGGAACGACCTCCCGTGCCGCCAAGTGTTGTATCACGGTGGAATGTGGTCAAAGTCCAACAGTAAAAAGTTCAATATCCAGTCTGCAGACAGGTTCCTCGATCGTAATATACCCCGGATTGCACCATCCGTTGTTAGCCAGATCAGTAAGCACCCAACTCCTTTACGCTTACCGCTCTTGGTGTACTTCCGGTCAGCCAGAACGGTAACACAGTCAACACAGACTCGGAACAAATTTCAATAGATGTTTCGTGTATTCGGAGTGGTTGCAGCGCTGCCTGGTATGGCGGCTCGGAGGCTCCAACGCTCAGGGTTGAGAAGGTCACAGAGGGTTGGAGTCTTAAGCCAGCACCGTCCTGGATACCAGCCTACCCCACCATCAAGGACATCTTCATAAGTCAGTGCCTCAAGAAGGCTGCACTCACCATTAAGGATGCTCGCCATGCAGGTTGTGCCCTCTTCTGTTTACTACCATTAGGGAGGAGGTACAGGAGCTATTAGGCACACTCAAGTGGTTTAGAAACAGCTTTTTCCCCTCCTGCCATCAGGTTTCTGAATAGTTTGTGAACCCGTGAACACTGCCTCACCATTTTGCTCACTTCTTGCACTATATTTATTTTTCATGTTGTTATAACAGTATTTTTATATATTACACTACTGCAAGACAAGGAATTTCATGACGTTGAGTATGTCAGTGGTAATAAATCTGATTCTGACTTTGTGTGGGGTTTATTCTAATTGTTTTCCTTAACCTCGGCAGTAGAGCTGTAGAAACACGGGCCCAGTTTAATTCTTGGTTGTGTGTATATGAGCTGTGTGTGAACTCAGCACTGCCCTAGAAAGTTAGTTTCCTTGGGGATAGCTGCTTTGGGTATTATTACAGTCACAGCAGTGGATTTCCTGACTTCTCTGCTAAGCTGCCGCAAGCTCAGCACATGCTCAGCCTTTGGCCGCCTGTGGAGAACTGCAAGATTAACACCAGTCTTGAACTGACCATAACATAAAATGAGTTATTAAAGTTAAAAGCCCATCTTTTTTGGTCTGTTTTAACATCTTTGATTAAATCATTCTGAGCTGGTTATTTGTTCAGAATCCAGTTTAATATCACTGCCATATGTTGTGAAATTTGCTGTTTTGTGGCAAAAGTACATTGCAATACACAATAATAAACTATAAATTACAATAAGGAATATAATGTAGTTACATAATCTAATGGGCAAAAACAGAGCAAAAATTTGAAGTGGTGTTCATGGATGGATTCACCATTCAGAAATCTGACGGTGGAGTGGAAGAATCTGTTCCTGGAATGTTGAGTGTGTTTCTTCAGGTTCTCGTACCTCCCCCTTGATGGTAGCACTGAGAAGAGGGCATGTCCTGGGAGATTGGGGTCCTTAATGATGGATGCTGCCTTTCTGAGGCATCACCTTTTGAAGGTGTCCTCTGCTGGGAAGGTTTGTGCCCATGATGAAGCTGGCTGAGTGTACAGTTTTCTGCAGCTTTTTCCAGTACTCCACAGTGGCCCCTCCATACCGGTTGCTAACACAACCAGTTAGAATACTGTTCATGGAACAGCTGAGGAAATTTGTGAGTGTCAGTGATGACATTGCATGTCTCCTCAAATTCCAAATGAAGTATAGCTGCTGTTGTGCTTTCTTTGTAATGACATCAGTATGTTTAGCCCAGGATAGTTCAGAGATGTTGACACTCACAACCTGAAACTGCTTACCCTCTCCACTGCTCATCCCTTGATAAGGTGTGTGCTTTTCCTCGACTTCCCCTTGCTGAAATCCACAATCAATTCCTTGATCTTACTGATGCCGAGTGCAAGGTTTTTGCTGTGACACCACTCAACCAGCTGACCTCTCTCGCACTTGTACACCTTGTCATCATCTGAAATTATACCACCAAAAGCTGTGTCTTTGGCATGCTTATCTAATGGCTTTTGATGTACCTAGCCACACAATCATTGGTGTAAAGAGAATGGAGCAGTGGACCAAGCATGTATCCTTGATGTGTGCCACTGTTGACTGTCAGCAATGAGGAGATGTTATTTCTGATCCACACAGACTTTGGTCTCCCGATGAGGAAAGATAAAGATCCATTGGAGAAAGGTACAGAGGCCCAGGTTTTGGAGCTTGTTATCAGAACTGAGGGTATGATTGTGTTGAATGCTGAACTTTCGTGAATATAAGTATTGCTATTGTCCAGGTGACCTAAAGCCAAGTAAAGACCCATTAAGGTTGCATCCATTGAAGACTTATTGTGGCGATAAGCAAATTGCAGCAGGTCCAGGTCCTTAGCCAGGAGTTGATTCTAGCCAACCCAACTTGTCAAAGAACTTCTTCAAAGTAGATGTGAGTACAACAGGGCGAAGGTCATTGAGGCAGCTTACCCTGCTGTTCTTGGGACTAGTATGATCGTCGCCCTTTTGAAGCAGGTGGGAGCCTCTATCTGCAGCAGTGAGAGATTGATGATGTCTTTGAACACTCCTGCCAGTTAGTTGGTGCAAGTTTTCATAGCCCTACCAGGAACATCATCAGGGCCTGAAGCATTGTGAGGGTTCACCCTCCTGAAAGATGTTCAGAAGTCAGCCTCTGAGACAGAGGTCACAGGGTGACCAGATGCTGCAGGGATTTACACAGGTGTAGTTTTATTCTCCCTTTGAAAGTGTGCCTAAAAGGCAGTGAGCTAATCTGGGAGTGAAGCATCATAGCCACTCATGCTTGGTGGTAGGTTTGGTCTTGCAGGAAATAATGTCCTGCAAACCCTGCCAGAGCTGTTGCATCTGCTTTTCGTCTGTAACCTCAATCAAAATTGGTTTTTCATTCTTAAAATAGCCTTCCATAGTTCATAAATAGTCCAGATCTAGTCCTCGGCAGGCTATGAATTTCCTGGTCAATAAACAGCCTTTGGTTTGGGTATGTCTAGTATGCTTTCAAAGATGTGTACACACACATCCACACAGGCCTTGATGAAATCAGTGACAACTGTGGCAATTCATTCGGATTTGGATGAATCCTTGAGTATTGTCCAGTCCACCACCTCAAAGCCGTCCTGTAGGTCTTCCTCTGCCTCCCTTGACCATACCTCCTTGGTCCTCACCATTTGTGCTGCAGACTTCAGTCTTTGCTGACATGCTGGGAGTAGAAGTACAGCCAGGTGGATCGGACTTCCCAAAATGTAGGTGTGGGATGGCACAGTAAGTGCTGCTGATGGTGGGATAACAGTGCTCAAGTGTTGTTGGCTCCTCTGGTCCCACAGTTGCTCAGACATCTTCAAACTGGTCTGGTTGAAATCAAGTTACAATGATCATGCTGAATCAACGCATGGTTAAACCTGAAGCACTCTGAATTAATAATTACGCCCTTGTTCATGTTAATGGCTTACTTTACTATCTTTGGGTTCAGTCATTTCTTGCAGTTCCTGATTTATCAACAATATTTTCCCTCTTTGCACAAGGTTACAAGATAGGACGCCACAGTACCTTAGCGGTTAGTGTGACGCTGTTGCAGCTCCTTGTGCGTTGAAATTCTGAGTTCAGTTTCGTCCCCCTCTGTAAGGAGTTTGTACGTTCTCTCCGTGACTGCTTGGGTTTCATCCGCGTATTCTAGTTTCCTCCCACAGTCCAAAGATTTACCAGTTAGTAGGCCACTGTAAATTGTCAGGCAATTAGGCTCGTGTTAGATAGGTTGGTTGTTGGGTAGTGCAGCTCGTTGAGGCAGAAAGGCCTGTTCTGTACTGTATCTCTAATTTAAAAAAAAAGTACAAACAAGGAGGGTTGCATTGGTATGAAGCATCCAGAAATAACCCTGATGTCGCCATTGGTGGGACAAATTGTTTAATTTCTGGGCCTATTGACTTGACCACTGCTCTGGCCCATCCCATCCATTGCCTATTTTTTTGCTGAACAAAGAATGTACTGGTATTGAGTTTATTTTGACTTTTGCCTAAGACTTCTATTTTAAATTTAATGTTCAGCAGCTTTCTGGATCCATGTTTGGGATACTGGTTGCTAGATCATTTTTCAAAGCAAAAAGTCTACTTTCCCAAAGTTTTATGTTGTAACCTTCTTTCAGATTCTTGCACTGACATTTAATGTGAAATCAGCTGTAACTTTTTTTTTGCAGCTAAAGGAAGGATAGAGTTGAGTCTTTAGCCACAAGTTCCTCCTCTTGAGTTCTACCACACTCCCCAGCCATCTTTGTATCAGACTAGACTGCACTACTTTTACACTCGTTGGGTTTTTAAAATAAAACTTTCTGGTTATGACCCAATTCCTCCTCTTCATGCCACTTGCCCCTCCGGAGGTTAACACAAGAATGTAGATGCGAATTCTTGTGAAAGGCAGCTTTAAGCACACAATGTGCAATGTGTGACCTTTCATGAGTTTAATGATTTTTGAGGACGCTCTTACTTTCTACAGCCCCTGCTTGTGCGCACTCCTGTCTGATGAAATCTTGTGTTTTATTACCCCTAGTGGTGCTATTCCACTCCATTGCTGTCTGATTTCCTAACTTAAGATTGTCCAAATCTTGGCTGTTTGATCCCCTATTCTGCTTTATCTCTCAGTTCCTCAATGACCTACGATGGCTTCAAGGACTGAATTTCAAATCATTATTCCTCTGAAGCTGTAAAATGTACAAGATGACGACTCCCTAAATCTCTGATTTTACCCTCATGGATTTGCTTCCATCCTTCAACTCACTGGAAAATGTATCTTTGGCCGCCAAGGTTCTAAGCTCCTGCAATTCTTTGCTTTTTTTCATTTTAAAATAGTCATTTCTCCTATTTTTTTTCTTTTTGGCTCAATGTCTTGCTTGTTTGTACTAAACCACAGAGATGCCGTAATATTTTTGTATTGAAGATCTGATTAAATGCAATTATTGTTATCTTTTTGTTCGAGAGGTAACAGACTGACAGGGTTGTTCTGATGTAGACTTGCTGAAGCAATGTTGCTCTTTTTATAAATAGAAGGCCTGTAATAGTTTCCATCTAACACCCTAGTACCTTGCGTGTCAGGACTAAGAATAAAAAGTTTAGAAATACAGTGCAAGTCAAAGCTATCTGAAAGAGAAGTAAACATAAGTGTTTTTGGTATGACCACTCATCAACTATTTTCGTCACAGAGAACAGTGGAAATTACAAAGTTCTTCTTCCTCCTTTGAATTGCTAATAGTTTCTCAACTCGGTCCAGTTCTTTCTGTTCTTTTAGTTTCATCCTATTTGTTAAGTTGTGTCTTTGAATTTACAATGTCAATAACTTTCACACTGTGAGTTGGAATTTCTGCTCTTTTTCTATTAGAACGGCTCAGTTTCTCATCTTCCTGCTCTTGATCTGATCCGTGGTATTGAGAGCAAATGGGACAGTTATTGTTCAAGGTTCATGTCTAAGAATTTATTGATAAGAATTACTTTGGATTGCCCCATTGCACAAAAAAACATGTTTTTTTCAAAAATGGTGGTTAACTAATAAAAGATCTTAATTACTTTTCAGCTGAATTACCTATCACAATAGCAATCCAGTTTTCTTTGCCCATACTTTAGTCCTTGAGATACTCATTAGGCATAGAAACCACTAAGTGTACCGATGGACACCATGGTGATCATCTGTGTGCAGATAGAACCACGGAAGATGGGTAGATAGTCAGAGTGGTTCGTCAGTAGCTAGAATGTTTTCTTTTTTTTGGCCTGTGTGGAACTAGAGTTTGGTTTTTAGTGGGAAATTAGAGCAGTCAAAGTGTTGTTCCTGGAGGAACATTAATTCAAAAGAAAACTGCTGATGGTCAAAATCTGCTATAGAACAAGGTTCAGGAATTACTCAGCAGTTTCAGCTTGGTGAAATTTCATCAGCTGGGTCAAGTCAATAAATGAGGTGGACCTCTCTGTAGTGGAACACACCCACCTAACTGACTCTACAAGAACTGAGCATCTTGAAAAAAGTGGTGAGGGAATTTGAAGTACAGTTTAGTATACTACTGACAGAGAAGCAGCCTTCTTGCGACCACTTTAATGATCCATTTAAGTGGAGTATCTGCTGTAGCTTTGGCAGGGTACAAGGTGTCGATCTTCATGGTTTAAGGGACAAGTAAGAGCAGGACCAGCTGGATTGCCATTTGCACAGACCAGGTATAGATTAAATTCTGTACAACCTGAATGACTATTTTGTCCCAGAGTCATAGAGTACTACAGCACAGAAACAGGCCCTTCAGCCCATCTAGTCCACGTGGAACTGTCGTCCTGCCTTGTCCCATTGCCCCACTCCTGCAGTATAGCGCTTCGTACCCCGCTCATCCACGTACTTATCCTGATGACTTTAAAATGTTGTAATTGAACCCATATCCCCCATTTCCATTGGCAGTTAGTTCCACACTCGCACTATCCTGAGTGAAGAAGTTTCACATAAATAATTCATCTTTCATCCTTAACCTATGACTCCTAGTTCTAGTGGAGAACCCAACCTCAGTGGGCAGAAGAGTACATTCAGCCAGAGACTCATTCCACCGAGATGCAACACAGAGCGTCATAGGAAGTCATTCCTGCCCGTGGCCATCAAACTTTACAACTCCTCCCTTGGAGGGTCAGACACCCTGAGCCAATAGGCTGGTCCTGGACTTATTTCCTAGCATAATTTACACATTACTATTTAACTATTTATGGTTTTATTACTAGTTATTATTTATGGTGCAACTGTAACGAAAACCAATTTCCCCCGGGATCAGTAAAGTATGACTATGACTATGAAATACCTGCTAGCATTAATCCTATCTATACCCCACATTCTTAGAAGAATGCTGAAAATATCGTATAGAGATAGGGTAACTAATGAGACAGTACTTCAACATGCCCATACAAAAAGATCTTTAATGAGAACATTAAATGAGAGGAAACTTAAATTCCTGGGCCATGTCATCAGAAAGGGAGAAATAGAATGCCTGACATTACAAGGCCGTATGCCTGGTAAACGCAGAAGAAAATATATGGACACTGTGAAAGAACTAACAGATCTAAGTGTGTGAGATATCATTGACGCTGCGAGGGATCGTCCGATGTGGACTTGGGCGATGATGAAGAAGAAGAAGAAGACCCCACATAATTTTGTGTACCTCTGTCTAACTGCCCCTCATTCTCCAGGGAATAGAGCAAACTGTCTGAGTCTTCTCTCAACGTTTCAGAATCGGGTTTGTTATCACTGGCATAGGCTGTGAAATGTTGATGTTTTGCGGCATAGAAGTTGATATAAGTTGTAAAGCACGGGAAGATTTGGAGCAGAAATTTCACAGCTTTTGACTTGACAAAGGGAATGGTATATCCTCTGTGTGACAAGTCTGCTTCATTGTAGGAGAAGATAAAGCCATACAGAAAGGCAGGCAGGTAGGCCTCCATGCCTCGTGGTGTTCCCCTCGCAGTGAAAATTGGTGTATCATGGTTCTGCGTTTATGGATTGGACTATTGCATTTATAGACTGTGGACTTCTTTCAGACTTATGATTTTCATAATCTGTGTTTTATTTTTTTCTTACTTCCCATTCTTTTTCTGCGTTGTGCGAGGAGAGGGTGCTTGGGGGGAGGTGGTTGATGTTCTGTTAGTTTTTTGTGTGGGGGAGGGGTTCCTTTTTGGGGATCAGTGTTTTGTGCGGGTGGAGGGGATTTTTGGCGTGGTTGATGATTGGGATGCCATTCTTTTTGTATGGGGGGGAAGGGCTTGATGTTTCTCTCTGAACAACTTTCATGTTCTTTCTTTTTTTTCATGGCTATCTGGAGAATACAAATTCCAGAGTTGTATATGGATACATGCTTTGATAATAGATGAGCCTTTGAACTGTTGGCCTACTTCTACTTCTTATGCTGCCTACCCACTGAGTGTAAAAATACCTTCATCCAGTGACCACAAAGATGTAAGATGGCTAGACACTACTTCCTCAAGGGCAATTTCAGAAGTAATGTCCATGGCCCATGCATGAAGAAATGATTGATAGTAATATTTCATAACAGCACACCTTTCTTTTAACTAAGTTCAATAAAACTATGTACAATGTTCAGCATTGTCCATGTGCTAAGGTGCCTTTTACTTTCACCCAGGTATGATGAGCAGGGAAGAGGATGAGGATGGTGGTTGTGGGAGGAGTAGTGGAGCAAATTAGTTTCTAAGACCAGACATCAATCAAGAATTATTTTCTCCGCCTGGTATTTGGTTTTCTGTTTTAAATATCCTAAAGAAATCCTTCAGAAGTTCTGAATAAAGCACAACCTCTGAATAGAAGAATGTCTATTTAGAATGGAGATGATGAGGAAGTTCTTTAGTCAAAGGGTGATGAATCTGTGGAATCCGTTGGTACAGGCAGCTGTGGAGGCTGGGTTGTTGAGTGTATTTAAGGCAGAGGTTGATAGATTCTTGACAAGTCAGTGCATGAAGGATATGGGGAAAAGGCAGGAGAATGGGGTTGAGAGGGAAATGGATCAGCCATGGTGAAATGGCAGAGCTTATTCGATGGGCTGAATGGTTTAATTCTGCTCCAATATCTTGTGGTGTTGTGGTCTTCTGAATGGGGAATGCCCTGTTGAGGTTATTCTGGGTCATACAAAGTGGAATCATAAAATAGGTTTCAGTAGGTAAATTGAATGTCAGAGAAATGTATACAATATATGCCCTGAAATTCTTTTTCTTCGCAAACATCCAGGAAAATGGAGGAGTACCCCAAAGACTGAATGACAGTTGAACATTAGAACCCCAAAGCTCCCCTACTGAGTCTATACCAGCTCCTCGTAGAGCAATTCCATCTTCTGTTTGCTTCTTCACTCTGATCTTGAGAATTATTCTCCCTCAGCCTATCCAATGTCTCTTTGAAGGCATTGGTTTTGTTTCTGTTTTTTTTTATCTGTTTGAGTTCCAGCTCTTCTGCAAGCATCGCAACATGATCTTTTGTTTGGTATATTTAACATAGAACAATGTGCCAAAACACTTCAGGGAGGAGTAATCAATATGGTCCTTTTAGTAAATGAACTAACATTGCTCTGCCCTCAGACTCCCACATGCTGCCCTGTGGCACAGCATTGCTCATTACTCACTGGTTGGCAGACTTCCTCTCTCCTGAAATAGTTGCACCAAGTCCTAGCCGGGATTGGACTATGAATGCCAATCCTGCCACCCCCCAGCCAAAACTTAAATAATAAAAACTCTCAACAGTTTCTCCCAGTCCTTGGTGCCACAGTGGCAATGTCACAAGAAAGCAGCATCCATCAAGGACCCCGATCATCCAAGTCATGCTGTCTTCTCGCCACTGCCATTGGGCAGGAGGTACAGGAGCTTTAAGTCCCACACCTCCTGGTTCAGGAACAGTTATTACCCTATAATAATCAGAATCAAGTGTAATATCACCACAGAAATGTTGTGAAATTTGTTAACGTTGTAACAGCAGTACAATGATAGTACATGATAAAAAAAATCAATTACAGTAAATGTGTGTATATATTTATTAGTTAAACTGAAAATAGCACAAAAACAGAAATCATAAAAGTGAGGTGGTGTTCATAGGTTCAATATCCATTTAGGAATCAGATGGCAGAGGGGAAGAAGCTGTTCCTGAATCACTAAGTGTGTGCCTTCAGGCTTCTGTACCTCCTACCTGATGGTAACAATGAGAAGAGGGTGTGTCCTGGATGATCAGCATCCTTAACGATGGACACCACCTTTCTGATACATGGTTCCTTGCAGATAACTTGGATACTACAGAGGCTGACTAATTTTACAACTTTCGGTAGCTTCTTTCGATCCTGTGCAGTAGCTCCCACATATCAGACAGTGATGGAGCCTGTTAGAATTATCGCCTCTAGAAGTTCTTGAGCGTTTTAGGTGACAAACCACATCTTCTCAAACTAATTAAATATAGCAGCTGTCTTACCTTCTTTGTAGCTGCATCAATATGTTGGAACCAGGTTGGATCCTCAGAGATCTTGATGCCCAGGAACTTGAAATTGCTCATTCTCTCCACTTCTGACCCCTCTATCAGGATTGGTTCATGTTCCCTCGCCCTACCCTTTCTGAATTCTACAATCAGCTCTTTGGTCTTGACGAGGTTGAGTATAAGATTGTTGCTGCGACACCATTCAATTAGCTAGTATATCTTGCTCCTGTACTCCCTCTTGTCTCCATCTGAGAATCTGCCAACAATGGTTGTGTCATCAGCAAATTTAAAGATGGGATTGGAGCTATGTCTAGCCACCCAGTCATGGCTATAGAGAGACTAGAGAAGTGGGATAAGCACACACCCCTGAGGTGCACCAGTGTTGATTGTCAGCAAGGAGGAGATATTATCACCAATCCACACAGATTGTGGTCTTGGGGTTAGGAAGTTGAGGATCCAGTTGCAGAGGGAAGTACGGAGCCCAGGTTCTGTAGAACGAACAGCATCCTGACATAGGTGTTTGTATTATCAGGATGATTTAAGGCTGTGTAAAGGGCCATTGAGATTGTGTCTGATATAGACCTATAGTGCAGTGGTCCAGGTCCTTGCTGAGACAGGGGTTGATTCTGGCCCTGACCAATCTTCAAAGCATTTCATCACCTTAGATGTGAGTGCTACTAGGTGATAGTCATTAAGTCAGTTTACACTTCTCTTCTTGGTATAATTGTTGACCTTTTGAAGCAGGTGGGAACTTATGACCATAGCAATGAGAGGTTGAAAACGTCCTTGAATACATCTGCCAGTCGGTTGTTGCAAGTTTTCAGAGCTTTACCAGGTGCTCCATCGGGGCCTGCCACCTATCAAGGGTTCACCCTCCTGAAAGACAGCCTGACGTCGGCCTCCGGGGCAGAGATCACAGGGTCACTGGGTGCAGCAGAAATCTTCACAGCTGTAGTTATATTCTCCCTTTCAAAGATGGGCATAGAAGGTGTTGAGCTTGTCTGTTAGTGGAGTATTGCTGCCATTCCTGCTATTGGATTTTGCTTTGGAGGATGTCACGTCCTGTAAACCCGGCCAGAGTTGGCGTGCATCCGATGTCGCCTCCAACCTCACTTGGAATTGTTTCTTTGCTCTTGAAGTAGCCTTCTGCAAGTCATACCTGGGTTTCTTGGACAGGCCTGCGTTGTCGGGCTTAAATGCCACAGATCTAGTCCTCAGCACATGACAAATCTCCTGGTTCATGCACAGCTTTTGGCTTGGGAATGTGCAACAGTTTTCATAGGCACACACTCATCCTTGCAGGTTTTATTGAAGTCGGTAAAAACTGCAGCATACTCTTCCTGGTTGGAAGATGAATCCCTGGACACAGTCCAATCCACTGATTCAATTCCGTCTCCTGAACCAGCATTCCTACACCACAACACTGAACTGATCTCTGAACTCAACTTTCAAGGACCCTCCAACTCGTATTCTCAGTATTATTAATTTTCTTTTTGTATTTATTATCTGCATGATTTGTCATCTCTCACACATTGGATGTTTATCAGTCTTCGTTAAGTACAGTTTTTTTCATAAATTATTTTCCCCATAAATAGCTTCAAGAAAATGAATCTCAAAATGAAAGACATACACATACTGTGATAATACATTTATTTTAAACTATTAAGTGGCTTTCATCTATCCATTAAACCTTTTTTTTTTAAATCTTTGGGATCTAAGAGAGTTAGGTTCTCCTGATTTGTGTGTGTGTTGGGGGGTGGGAGTGGAGGGGGGAGAAACCACAGGGAAAGCTGTGATATTTCAAAGTTCAAAGTAAATTTTTTATCAAAGTATATACATCTTACTATATACAACCCTGAGATTTATTGTCTAACAGGCATCTCAATAAATCGATAATTGAATAATAGCCATAATCGAATTAATGAAACACAGCACCAGATTGGGTGTTTAACCAGTGTGCAAAAGTGCAAATACAAAAAGAAAGTAATAATAAATAATAAGCAATAAATATTGAGAGCCTGAGATGAAGAGCCATTGAAAGTGAGTTCATTGGTTGTGGGAACATTTCAATGATGGGACAAATAAAGTTGAGTGAAGTTATCCCCCTTGGTTCAAGAGCCTGATGGTTGTGGGGTAATAACTATTCCTGAGCTTGGCGGTCTGAGCCCTGAGGCTCCTGTACCACCGCCGTGATGACAGCTGCAAGAAGAGAGTATGACCGAAGTTTCTAGAGGGGGTCCCTGCTTTCCTATGGCAATACTTTGTGTTGATGTGCTCATTGGCAGGTTTGACATGTAACTCATTGGATTTGTAGCAAAGCTGGT
Organism: Mobula birostris; assembly: GCF_030028105.1. Lineage (NCBI taxonomy): Eukaryota > Metazoa > Chordata > Chondrichthyes > Myliobatiformes > Myliobatidae > Mobula > Mobula birostris. Next base: position 120,720,573 of record NC_092379.1, on the reverse strand, counting down.
CCCATAATTAATTTTATACTTCGAAAATTGGTGCTTTAGGCTTTGATACTGTTCTGTTATATAAATGTCTAGAAGTTCAACAGCCTACCTGTCCTTAACAGAATTCACATGTTGATGCCTTTTTGAAGTCATTGGGATAGAGATAAACAAGAGGATCCTAAAGGATTCCTTTCAGGTTCCCAAGTTGAAGCTTACTTCACAATGCAACTTTCCACTTCAGCTGAGATTCATCCCTGTCAGCCATGTTATTAAATTGTTGTTTTAATGTTTATAGCTGCCTAATGTGCCATTGCAATTAGTGCTTCATGAGTAATAACAATCAGCTATGAATTTGTATCCCAGGTTATGTACCCAGAGGGATCTGTGAAAGGAAAGTTGTTTGCACCCATGTTGAACTTGAAGATTTAAGGGTATTTCTGACAACAATTATCATATAAAGACTGAAGAGAATTTTCAAAAAGGAGCATAAAAATGGGATTGGATACAATTGGACTGTCCATCTTTAATTCTGTTTGTTGACTAAGCCATTATCACTAAAATATTCTATTAGCATGTTCTGATGCTTCAGGATACCTGACCTGGTATGCGTGGAGTTCCTTGACACTGAACAGCTCTGGGTCCATACTCACTGGAATTTAGAAGAATGGGGGCAATCTCACTGAAACGTATTGAATGTTGTAAGGCCTAGTTAGAGTGGATGTGGAAGAGGACGTTTCCTTTGGGGGAGTCTAGGACCAGAGGGCGCAGCCTCAAAATAAAGAGATGTCCATTTAGAACAGAAATAAGGAGGAATTTCTTTAGCCAGAGGGTGATGAACTTGCAGAATTTGTTGCCACAGGCCAGGTGACGGGGAGTCTTTAAGGCAGAGGTTGATAGGTTCTTGATTAGTCAGGGCGTGAAGGCTTGCGTTGAGAAGGCAGAAGAATGGGGTTGAGAGGGAAATGGATCAGCCATGATGAAATGGTGGGACAAACTGGATGGGCCGAATAGCCTAATTTTGCAATGAAGTTTTATGGTCTTATGGTGTTATGAACACTGAATTGGAATTGTACTTCGTGCACCGGAGATGGCATTTCCTTTTCACTACTCCATACCACTGCATTGAGTGGTAATATAATAAGAATCACAGATACTTGTGCAGTTTACCCCTGAATGTTTATTTCTTGGCACCATGCTGGCCTTTAGAGCAATGTACATACAAGTCATTATCAATGAATCATCATACTGCTGAAATTTGACAGTCAGAAATGATGCCTAAATTTCATATTTTGTTAAGTATTTCAGTGCACCACTTGATTTAAGTTGTACTAAAATGGCAGTGCTATTTTGCTGATTTCTACTTTAAGTAGTATCATTGTTGCAAACTATGGATTAAAATTCATAAGACAATAATTTTGTGTGGCCCATATATGAATTTCATCTAAAATGGCATCAGAACCCATGTCCTATTTAATGTACGGTGTGCCTATAGTCATAATGTACATTCATTCCCCTTCCATGTCTTTGGCAGTGTCAGGTTTGTTGTTCACAGATGCCTTGGACCTTGTTTGTGCCAGATTTTCACTGCCATCGGGTTTACACAGTCCTGGAACTGAGTCCCCTGCACAGTACCGTTTTAATAAGTGCTTTGAAATGCAGAAAAAAATTCATGTCCGCTGGTCAAACCTCACAATGGCAGCTTGAGAAGGTGAAATTGCTTAGAGCTTTAAGAATCTGGAAACAAATGACCAGTGTAGGTTAGTGACCATGATGATTTTAGGTTATTGTAAAAATCTAACTTGCTCAATATGTTGAGCTGTGAGGCCGTCCAGCGTGCTCTGCGAGATTGAGTACTGATCAAAAAAAAAAAAATTGGAATGGTGATGCCATCTAAGGAGTTGCTCCAGAATATTTGTAGCCTCGATTTATCAACAGTAGGAGGAGAATTGTATAACACTCCAACATTAACAAGCCAGATATCAAGTCTTGCTCTTTACCCAGGAGGTATGCCAGAGCTTGTCAAGGGCTTCTCCAGAGGGATCTGGCAGTGAAGATGCAGCACTGCTTAGTGTAACAGTGTGTTATGCAATATTTTGTGTTATCTTTTATCTTAAAATGTCACTGATCAGTTCATGGTAAAGGATTCAGCCTTCAAGCATTTGTTGTGGGGTGAGCAAAAGAAAATTGTGAATTTAGATAGGATTTTAAAAGAGGGTGAAGAGGGTTTTGAGGGGAGTTGCAAAGAATATGATCAAAGTGGCTGATGCTTCTACTCTGGGGGATGGAAGAGGGTGAAGGGTGCAATAGAAATGAGTACGTAGGAAGGAACTTATCATGGAAAAATGTGTCCGTATGAATATTTTATAGATTTTTTTTTGTAGTTGAGCAGCTTGATTTCTAACTGTTTGGGAATATAGAGCCATAGAGTTGTACAGCACAGAAGTATGCTCTTCAGTCCACCATGCCCATATACTGACCTTTCTTGCCCATCTACAGTAATTCCATTTGGACTATATATTTCTATGCCTTGTATATTCAAACATCTTTCTAAATGTCTCTTAAACATGGTTTGCATCTGATTCTACTCTCTAATCTGGCAACACGTTCCAGGTCTTTATAATAATATTTTTTTTAATTTTGCCTCCTCGATCCCCTTCTCTAAAAAGAAAATCCTTCTTCCTTTCAACTTTAACATATGCCCTCTGCTTATGATGCTCCTACCTCAGGATGAAGATTCTGATTCTCTTCAAAATGCCAGCTAAGAATCACCATTGATTATCTTCAATGGTGATCCTTAGATGGCATCACTATTTCAATTTTTTTTTTTGATCAGTACTTAATCTTGCAGAGCATGTTGGATGAAGATTGATCTTCACTCGAGTGAAGATCGAGTGTCGATGTCAGCATTGACACTGCACGCTCAAGGGCTTCTTCTTATGTTCCAGGTTTATGTTCCTCTTTTCAGATTACCCTAATTCCAGAGAAATGAGCCAAATCTGCGAATTTACAGCAATAACATAAAAGTAGTTGGGTATTGATAGTTTTGAAGTTCATGGTGGATAGAATTTGAGAAGGATGTTGAGAAGTTGGTCTAGAGGTGACATCCTGTAGATTGTGATGGTGATTGGTGAGATTAGAACTAGAGGTTGTTAATTTAGGGTGAAACATGAAATATTTAAAGGGAATGTTGGGGAATTTCCTCACTCAGATGGTTATGCAAGTGTGGAACAAGCTGCCAGCAGAAGTGGTAGATTGGGGTTCATTTCTGAAAGTAAAGAACAGTTTGGATAGAACCGTGGATAAGAGAGATTATGGAAGGCTATTGTCTGAGTGCAGCGAGATGTGAGTTGGCAGAAAACTAGGCCAACACAAGCTAGATGGGCTGAACATTCTACTTCAGTGCTGTAGTGCTCTATGACTCCAGTGGCCAGTACTCCCAGGGGCTCAAAGGGACTTGCATAACCTAATAAAGAACATTAACTGCAGGAGGTTTGCTCTTTGAACAGTGGGACAGAGCCACAGCAAGGAGATACTCAGGGCAAGGTCGCAAATCATTGGAAAAATCGAAATTAACGGCAGGAGTAGGTCATTCAGCTCTTCAAGCCTGCTCTGCCATTCACTGTGATCATGGCTGACCTTTAGCTCAATGTCATATGCCACATTCTCCAATACCCCTTATTTCTTTGAAAGCAATCTCCACAATGCACGCACTGTTGGGAAAGCAACCTGTGCCTACTTGCTAGTGTAAGCCGATGGAAGAGAAGTTTCAGAAACTATTTTCTAAATGGGGTGCAAATTCAGAAATTAAAGGTGCAAAGGGGCTTGGGAATCCTCATGCAGGTGGTAAGGAAAGCAAGTGCAATGTTAATATTCATTTCGAGAGGACCAGAATATAAAAGCAAGGATATAATGCTGAGGCTTTATAAGACATTGGTCAAACTGATTTAGAGCAATTTTGAGGCCTCTTATTGAAGAAAGAATGTTCTAGCATTGGAGAGGGCCCGAAGGAGGTTCATAAGAATGAAACAGCTTGTGTGTAAGGAGCTTTTGATGGCTCTGGGCCTGTACTCACTGGAATCTAGAAGAATGAGGGGGGATCTCATTGAAACTTATTGAATATTGAAAGGCCTAGATAGAGTGGATGTGGAGAGGATGTTTCTAATAGTGGGGAAGTTTAGGATTAGAGGGTGCAGGTTTAGAATAGAAGCACATCCCTTTTAGAAAAGAGATGAAGAGGAATTTCTTTAGCTAGAGGGTGATGAAACTATTGAGGCCAAGTCATTGAGTATATTTAAAGTGGAGTTTGATCAGCTCTTGATTAGTAAGGGCTTCAGTGGTTAGGGGGAGAAGAAGGAGAATGAGGTTGAGAGGGATAATAAACTAGCCTTGTTGGAATGGCGGGGTAGACTCAATGGGCTGAATGGCCTCATTTTGTAGTTATGTCTTGTGGTCTTACACTGAAGTTTCCTTGATTTTGGATGCACTCCTGAATTCAGTAGTGAGCAACAGACTAGATGCTGGACAGAGATGGGCAGTAAATCTGTCATGGTTCTGATAGTCAGACATTGAGAGTAACGATGACAGACCTTGACCTTTCTGTGTGAGTTTGCAGGGAATGACAGTTCTCAGTGAGGCCAAGTAAAATGTGTTTTGAGTGGGAGACCCTTCAAATAGCTCAATTTTAGGTAAGTAAAACCCAAAATTAGAAACAGAAATTGCTGGAATGACTCGAGTAGACCGGACAGCAGTGGTGGAACTGGATGCCAAAATAACGTTTTTGGTCAACACACACAAAATGGTGAAGGAATACAGCAAGTCAGGCAGCATCTATGGAGGGGAAGAAACTGTTGACATTTTGGGCTGAGAGCCTTCATCAGGGCTCTGTTCTGTTCTATAGATGCTATCTGGCTTGAGTTCCTCCAGCATTTTCTATGCATGGCTCAAGTTTTCCAACATCTGCAGAATATCTAGTGTTGTAGGTCACTGTACTGATCACCTTGAATATGTCCCCTGTGGCTAGGATCTTCGGCGATTTGAATCAGATGTCAGAAAATTGAGGATGGAAGTAGAAGGTTTGGTATTCTTGGGCTTTTAAATAATTGCAATTCTATCTCCTTTACCATAGCATTGGAGAGGGATAGGAACAGACAAGTTAGGGAAGTGTTTAATTGGAGTAAGGGGAAATATGAGGCTATTAGGCAAGAACTTGGAAGCATAAATTGGGAAAAGATGTTCTCAGGGAAATGTACGGCAGAAGTATGGCAGAAATGTGGCAAATGCTCAGAGCATATTTGCATAGGTACCTTCCAATGAGACAGGGAAGGGATGGTAGGGTACAGGACCCGTGGTGTAAAAAGGCTGTTGAAAATCTAGTCAAGAAGAAAAGAAAAGCTTATGAAAGGTTCAAAAAAACTAGGTAATGATAGAGATCTAGAAGATTATAAGGCTAGCAGAGCTTAAGAGTGAAATTAGGAGAGTCAGAAGGGGCCATGAGAAGGTCTTGGCAAGCAGGATTAAGGAAAACCCCAAGGCATTCTACAAGTATGTGAAGAGCAAGAGGGTAAGACGTAAGAGAATAGGACCAATCAAGTGTGACAGTGAAAAAGTGTATATGGAACTGAAGGAGATAGCAGAGATACTTAATGAATACTTTACTTCAGTATTCACTATGGAAAAGGATTTTGGCGATTGTATGGATGACGTACAGTGAACTGAAAAACTTCGGCATATAGATATTAAGAAAAAGAATGTGCTGGAGCTTTTGGAAAGCATCAAGTTGGATAAGTCACCGAGACCGGACGAGATGTACCCCATGCTACTGTGGGAGGCGAGGGAGGAGATTGCTGAGCCTCTGGTGATGATCTTTGCATCATCAATGGGGACGAGAGAGGTTCCGGAGGATTGGAGGGTTGCGGATGTTGTTCCCTTATTCAGGAAAGGCAGTAAAGATAGCCCAGGAAATTATAGACCAATGAGTCTTACTTCAGTGGTTGGTAAGTTGATGGAAAAGATCCTGAGAGGCAGGATTTATGAACATTTGGGGAGGCATAATATAATTAGGAATAGTCAGCCTGGCTTTGTCAAAGGCAGGTCATGCCTTACGAGCCTGATTGAATTTTTTGAGGATGTGACTAAACACATTGAAGGTAGAGAAGTAGATGTAGTGTATATGGATTTCAGCAAGGCATTTGATAAGGTACCCCATGCAAGGCTTATTGAGAAAGTAAGGAGGCATGTGATCCAAGGGGATATTGCTTTGTGGATCCAGAATTGGCTTGCCCACAGAAGGCAAAGAGTGGTTGTAGACAGGTCATATTCTACATGGAGGTCGGTGACCAGTGATGTGCCTCAGGGCTCTGACTGGGACCCCTTCTCTTCGTGATTTTTATTAAAAAAACCTGGATGAGGAAGTGGAGGGATGGGTTAGTAAATTTGCTAATGATGCAAAGGTTGGGGGTGTTGTGAATAGTGTGGAGGGCAGTCGGAGGTTACAGCAGGACATTGATAGGATGCAAAACTGGGCTGAGAGTTCAACCCAGATAAGTGTGATGTGATTCACTTTGGTAGGTCAAATATGATGGCAGAATATAGCATTAATGGTAAGACTCTCGGCAGTGGGATCTTGGGGTCCGAGTCTATAGGACACTCAAAGCTGCTGCGCAAATTGACTCTGTGGTTAAGAAGGTGTACGGTGTATTGGCCTTCATCAATCATGGGATTGAGTTTGGGAGCCGAGAGATAATGTTGCAGCTATATAGGACCCTGTTCAGACCTCACTTGGAGTACTGTGCTCAGTTCTGGTCGCCTCACTACAGGAAGGATGTGGAAACCATAGAAAGGGTGCAGAGGAGACTTACAAGGATATTGCCAGGATTGGTGAGTATGCCTTATGAGAATAGCTTGAGTGAACTCGGCCTTTTCTTCTTGGAGCGACAGAGGATGAGAGGTGACCTGATAGAAGTGTATAAGATGATGAGAGGCATTGATCGTGTAGATAGTCAGAGGCTTTTTCCCAGGGCTGATATGGCTAACACGAGAGGGCACAGTTTTAAGGTGTTTGGAAGTAGATACAGAGGAGATGTCTTTTTACGCAGAGAATGGTGAGTGCGTGGAATGGGCTGCCGGCAATGGTGGTGGAGGCAGATATGATAGGGTCTTTTAAGAGACTCCTGGACAGGTACATAGACCTTAGAAAAATAGAGGGCGATGGGTAAGCCTAGGTAATTTCTGAAGGAAGTACATGTTCGGCACAGCATTGTGGTCCGAAGAGCCTGTATTATTCTGCAGATCTTCTATGTTTCCATGTTTAAATAGGGAATAAAAATTGGGCTATATTTGGGGATTTGCAGAAGAAATTTGGAGTAATTGGAGGAGAGAGTGAGGAATTTTATGGAGGTGGTCTGAGACTTTGACAAAGAGAACCTTTGCCTAACAAAGTTTGGGACTGGGGAAATGTTTAAGGATCAAAAGTTGATTGTAATGATGGTTGGGTGTGGAAGTTGGCTCTTCTAGAAAAGGTATTTTTTAGAAGAATGAAACAGCAAATGTAAAAAAGATTAGTTTGGGATCGATTGGCGTTGACAAACTAGTCAGATATTTCTTGTTGTGAAGGACTAAGTATTCTTTATCTCCCCTTTGTAATGTAAATATGAATATTTTAATGCAGTAGATTGAAATTTGTATTCATAGTTGATAATGAAAGTCACTTCTGAACAAGAGACGCAATGGCACTTCCACTCTGATCTCTTTTTGTGGTCTCCTGCATTGTCACACCGAGGCCCAACAGGAACAACATCTGATCTTCTGTCTGAGCACATTGTCGTCTGCTAGACTTGATAACTGAATCCTCCAGCTTTTAGTAAGATGCTTTTTCTCCTTATTCACATGCAAGAACAATTTCTGCCTGCCCTCCCTTTTTCTTAGGCGTGTAGCCTGACTTGGCATGTTGCACTTTACCAGAATCACGCCAACAACGCATTACACAGCCAGAACAGCTTACTTACACTTACCACGTGACTGCATTTTATCAGATCAATTGCCATTGTTCCACGGTGCTACTAATTAAACTGAGTTGTTTCTTTCCTTTTTCAACTCTTATAATGGTCCATTGTCTTCTAGCTTCATCCACAGATGCCGCCTCATCTGCTTTTTTTTCAATCTTTTCCATTTTGTTTTCCTATCAACTTGGCTCAGTTTTTCATGTAGTCCGTGAGCCAGGACCCTAAATTTGGACCACCGGTACCATCTGGGCGGAATAATTCTTATCATGATTTTTGGCAAGGTATACACCCCTAGTGCTAGAAAATATGTGATAGCATTGCAGCGGTGGTAGCTTTCTGTGAGGGGGACTGGGAGTTGCGCCTCCATGCTATAAGAACCATGACCCCATGGTGCTTTGCCTATGATAAAATGAATTATGCCAGGTGCCTGTCCCTTTACTTTGCTCAGATGATGAACCTTCCTGAGAAGAATCCTTCTGTGTATGAGGCCTTCAAGACAGGGCAACTCTCAGTGCAGCTGTCAAGTAACAAACCCCTTTGGGCAGATCCCTGTGGACCAGGCTATTGAATCCACAGTGAACAAAGACACACAGACTCCTGGAGGCACCTCACGGTTCAGCCTGAATGCTGGAGCTATCAAGCATTACTACATAACAGCTGAGCACCACAGTACATTCCTGGGGCAGTTAAGGGAGGTGGTGCAAGGCGACAAATCAGAGCCTTGTCATGCGGAGCTACGGCGGCCAAGAATCCAGAAAGATGAGGAAGCAGTTTCAGCAGTGGTTAGCCTCACACATGAATGGGTCAACCCATTTGCAGAGAAGCGGAACCTCATTAGCATCTCTACGGCAAAGGCAACCCCCAAGGACATTGCCTCCGACCTGATGAAGGCAAATGAGATTGGTGAGCAATGCTATGCAACCTTCAAGGATGAGAGACTAGAGGAAGACCCACCAGCAAAGGAATTCCATGACCCAATGAAAACCAACAAGCTGAAAACATTCAATGATATGTGTAAGAAGAGAGAAGTGAAATCAGATGGGAGGGTGATCATCTTGAAAGCAGACAGGTCTTTGCTTGGATGCATCATAGTGATGGCACAAGGGTTCAGTCTACGAATGGAGGATATCCTTTCTCATCCCCTTGGACCGTTGCCCTGGGCCCTGTCCAGACCAGAAGAATCGCTGAGAAAGACAAATAAAGCTACTTTAGCCACAACTTTGCAGAAAAATGTAGCAGTGGAAGAGCAACTCCCAGGAAACTCTGGTACATTGGTTGATGGAATGAACTTGGTCCAAAGAGTGAAAAGTGATCAAGTTACTTTCAGAAATGTTGCCACAACAGTTCTGGGTATGGCTTTGAGGGAAGGCAGTCAGAGTGGCAGAATAGATGTTGTGTTTGACACATACAAGGAGAACTCTATCAAGAATAGTGAAAGATCTCTACGGGGTGAAGAGACTGGTCATCAGTTGCAAGGTATCACAGGCACACAGATGGTGAGGCAGCGGAGGAGCTTCCTGACCAAAGTCAGTAACAAAAGTAGTCTCATTAGCTTCACAGTCCATGAATGGAGGAAGGTGGAGCACAGAGCAAAGCTACAGGAGAAGATTCTGTACGCAACTGTGAATGACAAATGTTACAGGATCACATCTCAAGACAGTGAGGGGCTGTCAGCTCTTCAGTGTCAACAAGAAGAAGCAGATGGCCGCCTACTTCTCCATGCTGCCCATGCCACAAGAGAGGGATACCAATCTGTAGTGATCTGCTCAGAAGACAAAGATGTCTTTATCATGTCTTTAGCATTTTGTGACAATATTGAGGCCCCATTGTTCCTGAAGTGTGGCACCAGAACCCGTACAAGGCTTGTAGACATCAGGAAGGTTGCTGCCACTGTTGGCATAGAGGTTTGTAGGGTTCTCATCGGGTTGCACGTATATGCAGGATGTGACACTGTAAGCTTTTTTGCAGGTAAAGGGAAGACAAGTGCCCTAAAACTTCTGACCAGCAACAGGGAAACTCAGGACACATTCTTAGAGTTGGGTCAGGAATGGGTCCTCTCCCCAGAGCTGATGGACAAACTGGAGGCATTTCATGTCTCCTGTATATCCCAAAAGCATTGGCCACCAAGGTCAATGAGCTCAGGTATCACCTTTTCTGTGCCAGAAAAGGTGAAATTGAAAGTCATCAACTCCCACCGTCCAAGGACTGCTTAACAAAACATGCACAGCAAGCCAACTACCAGGCTGGTATATGGAGAAGATGTTTGGAGAAGGACCCACAAGTGCCAAGCCCTGTTGGCAGAGGATGGAAGATGGAGAGAGAAGAGGAAGCTGAACAGTTGGTGGTGCACTGGATGGAAGGCCAGCCAGCACCCGATGCCATCCTGGATCTACTGGCCTGTAACTGTCCAAAAAATTGTTCACTCCCAAGATGTATGTGTGTTGCAAGTGGCCTCGGTGTACTGACATGTGTAGACTGGCAGACTGTGAGAACCAAGCATCCACCTCAGAGTGTGGAAGACTTGGAAAATTTATTATGATTATTAATATGTTATGAAAGTATGGAAAACAAAGTATGGAAAGCAGTCTTTGATTAAATATATTCATTTTACAACCAAATGAGGCCTAGGTTATGGCCGTGTGGAACCCCGCATTTGAATTATTGTACTGTAATTCTATGTGCTATGACAAAAGCTTAAGATTGTTTTGATTTGATACAACAATTTGGAAAATATCATGACATTGATAAAACTCAGAAATCTCTCCAAATGAGGTTTTTTACCTTTTGGGGGGTGGGTAACATTTTCTGCTGTACTGATGTTAATATGGAATATATACAAAAAGTGATTACTTATTTGAAGTAATAAAGCTACCACTGGTACAATGCTATCACATATTTTCTAACTCTAGGGATGTATATCTTGCCAAAAATCACTATGAGCATTATTCCCTTCAGATGGTACCGACCAACCCTACTGGCTCACGGACTAATGATTAACTTAAGTCTGGCCTACTAGGCAGGTCCCACCATTTTACCTTTAATGATTAATTACTCAGACCAAGAACTAATTTTGCTGGTAACCGCAGCTGCCATTAAGCCCTTTCGATTCATCCTATCATCGGCATTCCCTTTGTTCTACTCATCCCTCCAACCTTGTCTTCCACTGATAACTAACTTGCTTCCCTATCTTTCCCAATTCTGACTAAAGGTTGTAGAGATACCATATTAACTCTGATTCAGTTATTTATCATGCATACCTACAATGAAATGTTAACAGCTGTTCCTCTCTGCACAGATTCTGTCCAATTTGTGGAGTTTATCAAGCATGTTCTGTTTCCATTACACATTGGTATTTTTCCTCCCAATGGGTATATGTGTAATTCTATTATGGTATGGTATCAAATCTTGAGGGGTAATCAGACACTGCATATTCGTTTTCGCATTTCTTTACAATGCAACCAGGTGACTACTAGTTTGCAGAGCTATTGTATTCTTCCCAGGTATTTTTCCTGTAACTTACTCTCCTTGTCCTTGCATCAATTCTTCTACCCTTCACTAGATTTTTATCAAGGTGCTAGAGACAAGTTACAATGAGCAGTTAGCAAAATGCACCTCATTATTATTTTTTTTGAAATCTCAGAAGAAACAGGAGCACCAGAGAAACCCACATGGTCACAGGGAGAACATACAAGCTACGCATAGACAGTTATCAAGGTTAGGATTGACCCTGGGTCACTAGCTAAGAGGCAGCAGCTGTTAGCTGTGCCAGTGGGCTGCTGTCAGAGCTGTTGGGGATAACTTGATAATGAGTGTTGAAAAATGAATTTTATGTGGGCAGCCTGCTAACTGAAGAGGATTGGTAAGGGACCGTTAATTTGCTGGTGATTTCACTGTCTTTTAAAGTATTTTTGCAACTTGTTTTGGAGAAATAGTTTCTCAGCTTGTGTGTCAATGACTAGACAGATGATGCAATCTCCCATTGAGTAAGCATGGTATTCTTTTGAACTGATTGACTGTTCAGTTACTGAATTGTCCCTATATATTCACCCAATCTGTGCAGTTGTGGATTGAGTCAATTGTGGCCCATCTCCACCCAAAGTCCAGATCAGCTAAGGTCCAGCTGTTGTTTAGTCAACAAGAAATGATTAATAGAAATCGTTGTTTTGAGCCAGCCTCTTAAACTCAATGACAGACATGATCTCTGTTGAAGTGTGCACCAACCTGGCAGCAAACGTATTGCTTTTGGAGCTTAAAAGCCCCATCAACCTACTTGTTCTTTTCGAATGGAACAAGCTCTGATGATTACTTTAGTACAAGCAGGGAAATGCCAGTAGGATCTTTGGTGAAGTGTACTTTTGCAAGTTTCCCATTATTTAACATCTATCATGTGTGACACTAAGAGCTTCAGAGAATGAGAATGTTGCTAACTGTCAGAAATGTTAAATCAAATTTACATTATTAAATTAAAAAATATGGTATTATTGAGACTTATTATTGTTATTCAAGTGGATTCATCTCCTCCAAAATGGGTAGGAGTTGTTTCCTCTTACTTAGGCTCAAGTCCGAAGGCCGTGGAATGTAGTTCAGTCCAAATATTGCAGGGCTAGGTAACTGCATTGGACTGAGTATAAAATTTGTAATTTTGAGATCTGAACGTGGGTAACAGAAGGAAGAACCTTTCATCACTGTGAAGCTGCTGTACCTTTTAATAAAATCATGGCCTATCTTTTACTTCAATGACTTAACCAGAAGCATGTCTGCTGGTGGTGTTGGGGTTGGGGGGGGGGGGGTGGTGGCGGTTGTGCTGCAGGACAGCAAACCATGCCCTCTCCTCGTCTATCATTCTCAGGCATGGTTAATTGCATTCTCGTATGTAGATGGTGTGTCTTTGTAAAGTGAAGGACTTTTATTCCTTTTTAAACGACTGCCCACCAAGTTCTCCCTGCCTTTAAACCCAAGATGTGCCTACATTAGCTGTGAAAGAACTCTGACAAATTATTCACAGCCATCTGAGATTAATGCTGGCCGGTGTTCTGGTGGTATCTGCACCGGACTTCAAGGCGAGTGGTTCCGGGTTCGAATCCGGCTGGCTCCTTGTTCACTTTCCACCTGTGCTGTGTTGAACATCGAGCTAGCCACTTGGCCTCATTTTTTAAAAAAAAAATGGTCAAATACGGAAGAAACGGGAAGGTTGCCAGTCAAATTGCCACACGGCATGGAGAGGAACAAGAAAAAACAGAGATTAAGAATTCCAAAGATTCTTTAATTTAGTATGAGAAATTTCACCCACAGGTCCTCAAAGGTCGCAATTCCAACCTGAAAGGTTGAAAGAATTAAATCTTTTTTGCCTCAATAGATGTAGAATGAGAGGAGACATGATAGAAGTGTTCAAAATCATTAAGAGTATAAGGTGAATGCCAGCTGCTACTTCAAAATAATCTTCCAGCAAGGACATGGAGACATAGGTAGAGACTGGTTAGAAGGAGATTTCAGAATAACATAAGAAAATATTTCTTCACACAGCGAGTTGTGGACTAATGGAATTAATTACCTAGTTGAGTAGTCCTTTGGAGACTTTCAAATCTAAACTCAATAGTTATTTGAACACACTATTTGAATAGGAATTTGACAAGCTTTGTTGGACTGAATGGCCATTTTTTGTCAAAAACTTTCTAATGTTCTGTGGTTGTTCGATCCAATATCATAAAATGAGTTAGGTTTTTACAAAATAGAAACCAGGCATCAGTCAGTCATTATTGCTACCAATAGTTATGCCGTCAGTGTAGTCCACTAAATATTTGAAGTTTTTCTGCAGTTATGTTTCTGCCAAGATGTCGCATTGTATTCTACAGCCGTGTGTATTTTGAAGGGGTTTTTAATATTTTATTTATTTAATATTTAATGCCACATTGTTGGACCTGCCACATGGTTTTGTGGTTTCCTTTTTTAATCGCTGAATGAAAATAATTCCATCAGCAAGTAAATACGGCACCATCTTGTCTTAAGGCTAGAAACAGGATGCTAGATTTTATTTATTAATTTAGTGATACAGTGAGAAGTAGGCCCTTCCAGCCCTTCGAGCCACATTGCCCCTGACAAACCCAATATTAACCCCAACCTACCAGCAGGGCAACTTGTAATGACCAATGAACCTATTTGGTATGTCCTTAGTCTGTGGGAGGAAACCAGAGGATCTGGAGAATGGCAGCCTAGAGATTTAAACTGTTAGTTTAAATTGGTTTAGTTGATATCAGTTAAAGTGATGGTGGGTATAGTTTTAGTTGAACTGAATTGCCACGACTGGGGAAGTGAAAATTGAACCAGTGCTTTTATTACTACCGAGTAACATCTGTCCTTTCTCCTTAGTAACATAGATGGGTGGATATTCCAGAAAAGCAGGCTTGATTTGGTAAGTATTCAGAATGTAGGCTGAGACATGTACGTTTGTACAATGGCATCTGATACCCATGGCGATCCCATCTTTTGTCAGTACTTTCTGTACAAATGGTCAAGCTACTGTGGCCGAGAGTATTGATAAAGATGACTATTACCTTCCAACTACTATTATCTGTTGTGTTTTGGTATGAAGCCATGTTTAACATGTTCAGTTTAATGTGTTTTCTATCTAATTATAAGATATAAAAAACTTTATACACTGTATGTCTATTTAAATTGTGCATTCTGTATTATTTTGTTTCCTATTCATTCTTTTTAAGTTATATTGCAAATTTGAAGTCAAGTCAGTTGAAAACACAACTGTAAATTGCTTGGGTAACAAGGAGAGTAAGTAGCGATGTTTCCACAGCAACCACCAATGATTCAGAACTGCATTGAAAGCTTTATACCTCAGGCAAGCAACTGTCCTTCAGCTCAAAGCAGCTGCTCAGCCAGTTAGCCAATCACAGGTGCACAAGGGGGAATGACATCATATTAAAATTAACGCCATTGACATTATCAGATTTGCTTCAGCCAATCGGTTGGGATCAATAAATGACAACGTTGCCTGGAGGAGATCAGGCAGCAGTGGAGTGCTAAAGGTTTCTCTTGACAAGACCAGGATCAGAAACTGGTGTGAGAGGAACGTAGAAAGAAAGCTGCAGGGCGAGCTTGTGTGTGAGTGTGTTTTCCTGGCGTTAAAAAGAACTTGTTATGCAGTGGAGGTGGAAGAGGTTTAAAATGGCAAGGATGACATGCCCACCATTTACAGGTAACATTACCTTTTGCTTTCCCTCAGTGTGATATGTGCTTTTGAATTGTTAAAATCACTTGGCGTGGGTTGTTGTAGAAGTAGGTTATGCACAGGCCTCACAGTCTGCCCATCCCTAAACAGCATTAATAATGAGTTGACATATGACATGTAGAAAAACTAGTTCTTTTCAATTCTGCATTTGGATTTAATCAGTTAGATTTTTTTTGGTGTGTGTTGCAATTGATAAGGAACAAAATGCAGTCAAGTCTTCGAGTGAGCTAGCTTCTCATTATAACAGTGGAATCAACATTTTAAAAATTCATGCTTTGAAATCCTGCACCCTCCCTCCCCCCCCCACTCTCCCCCCACAGACACCCCAGTCATGTTTTCTGTGTACACATCAAAGTCTGATGGTGTTGTGTGTGTTTTGTGCTATTGGTGTTCTAGCATTTATGTTTTGGTCATCACAGTACAAATTCGAGCAGTTAATTAAACAAATAAATAGACGACAGCATTAACAAATGCTGTTATTGCCGACAGATAGTCTTTTCATTCCGACTTGGGCTTTTGTCGTTGCCATGTGGATGCATTAGACATGTATCCTCTTTAACTGTTTGAATACCTTCTCAGTGTCTGAGTGGCTGCCGCTCTCTCTGCTTCCTTTTTCTCCCCATCACTCAATTCCTTCATTAATAATCCCGCTGTGCTATTTAAATACAGAGGGGAAAGGCAAATGGTTGCTGTTGTCTCATGGAAAATGAGTTGCTGAATGATGTGATCGTTCTTTCTCGCAAGAGCTTGCCATCTGCACAGAAGAACATGAGCTGGACATAAGGTTGACAGCCCAGATGGGTGCTAAGCTATAGTAGTGTGCGTTATCGGCTGTGATAGGGGGATCTTTGGGTGGAATAGCGTGACAGAGAAGCTCGTTCCCCTCCTCCTCCTCCACCAACAAATAAAAACTTCCTTTTAATGTGTAAAAACAAGCAGCAATTGTCAATTGACATGAGGCAAACAGAAGCCACTACCCTAATCCTGCTGCAGTATCTTCCCAGTATGGCACAAATTTGAATTCTGAGGCAGAATGCATCGATGTTGGACAGGAGGATCCCTCGATCCAATAAAATGACCTGAAACGAGTGGGCAGAGGAGTTCATCAGAGGAAGCATTCTTAGCAAGCTTTTTAAAAATTAAACATCCTGAGGCAACTCCAATAAAGACTCCAAAAAAAAAAGGCCTCAAAAGGGATACTTTAAGCAAATGATTTGAATGTGAGACTCTGAAACCATTTTAGCAGTTGAATGAAAGTAGGCTTAAGAATAGAATTAATGTGAAGCCAAAGCTGTGTAGAACTAGAAATGCAGTGCAACCAACCAAGGGAAATGTAATTTTTTTTTCCAATGCTAACCCCATATTTGTAGAATAATCTGGAACTTCAGTCAAATACAGAACAAGACTGATGTCTTCTTTCTTTAATTTTTGTTGTATTCCTCTTTATTTATTTAACTTATTGAAATTCCTTTTCTGTCTTGACAATGTTCCCTTCTCTGGGGTATGGTTTAGTGGGTGGAAGAACCGTCTGGTATCTTGGCCAAGTGCCAATGTTCACATGTGTGGAGGTGTGTCTGTATGTGTGTGTGTGTGTGTGTGTGTGTGTGTGTGTGTGTGTGTGAGAGAGAGAGAGAGAGTTTCTGTATTCATGTGCGAGTGCTTGCTGGCAAGAATGTCCCTGTTTCAGCCTAGGTTATCACATGGGCACGTCCTTGGCAGCAGGCGATCTTGAAAAGGAACTACAGTTGGTTCTTTTTGCCCCATCTGCCCATCCGCAGATCCATATGATGGAGGATATTTAAGCAGATTGCCCTTGCTACAGCCACAATCGGATGTGTCTCCCATTCATAAGAATGAGTTCCATCCTTGGCTGTGGGTTTTTCCTAAGCCAGTAAATGTTGGGGGCATTTTTACTTGTCATTGTTTTTATTTATGTTCCCAACACTGCCTTCTTTCTCAAACAAGAGAAAATCTGCCGATGCTGGAAATCCAAGTGGCACGCACAAAGTGCTGGAGAAACTCAGCAGGCCAGGCAGCACCTATGGAAAAGAGTAGAGTCAACATTTCAGACTGAGACCCTTCAGCAGGACTGGAGGAAAAAAAAGATGAATGGAGTTAAAAAGTAACTCTACTCATCTTTTTGTCTCCAGTCCCGCTGAAGGGTCTCGGTCCGAAACATTGACTCTACTCTTTTCCATAGGTGCTGCCTCCTCCAGCATTTTGTGTGTACTGCCGCCTTTCTACTGTCTTCCAATTCATACAACACAGCACAGAACCAAGGCCTTCACACCACTCCCATTCTGACATTTCGGTCCATAACCTCTTTTTTGGCCATAAGACCACTCTCAGGTTGGAGGAGCAACACCTCGTATTCGGTAGCCTCCAACCTGATGGCATGAACATAGATTTCTCTTTCCACTAATTGTTTTTCCTTCCCCGTTCTCTCTTCTGTTCCCCACAGTGACCCCTTGCCTATTCTCCTCACCTGCCTATCGCCTCCCCCCCCGCCCCCGGTGCCCCTCCTTTCTGCCATGGTCCACTCTCCTCGCCTATCAGATTCCTCCTTCTCCAGCCCTTTGCCTTTCCCACCCACCTGGCCTCACCTATCGCCTTCTAGCTGGTCTTCCTTCCCCTCCCACCACCCTTTTATTCTGGTGTCTTTCCCCCTTTCCAGTCCTGAAGGAGGGTCTTGAGCTGAAGCATTGCCTGTTTATTCACTTCCATAGACGCTACCTGACCCGCGTTCCTCCTGCATTTGTGTGTGTGTGTGTGTTGCTCTTCATGCCACTAAATTGTGCTGAACTAATTGGCTGGTGACACCTAATCCCTTCTGTCCGCACTTGGTCCATATCCTGCAATCTCTGCGTATTCCTGCACCTTCTAAACACTTCTATTGTGTCTGCCTTTATCACCACCCCCTGCAGTGCACTTCAGGTGCCTACTATTCTCAGTGTGCTTCCTTAAAGACAAAACTACCCTGTGCGTTTCCTTTAGAACTTGCTCCCTCTCACCGTAAGTGCATGCCCTCTAGTATGAGACATCTCGACTGTGGGGGGTATAAAAGATACTGGCTACCTACCTACACCTCATAATTTTTGCAAGCTTCTGTTAGGCCTCTCTCACCCTGTGCCACCCAAGAAGAAACAGCACTAGTTTGTCTAATTTACTAGCACATGCACTTTAATCCAGGCAGCGTCCTGATAAACCTCCCTGCAGCCTCTCCAGAGCCTCCACATCCTTCGCATAATAGGGTGACTGGAATTGAGTGCAGTGTTCCAGATGCGGTCTAGCCAGCGGCTTTGTAAAGTATAATTCCTGACTTTTGAACTCAATGTCTTGACTGAAAAAGGCAAGCATGCCTCCCATCCTATACAATCTGAATGTTATCACGGGGATAAAAAAGACAAACATGTTCATTCAGAATGAATAATGGCTCCTCTTCCATGATCTCACCACACTTGCTGCCTTTTAAGCAAGGTATCTCAATGGATTATTATATTCTTTGGAGGAATCTAGAACTAGAGGCCACAGGCTCACAGGTTGGGATGACAACCTGCTCACTCGGGCAAGGGGTAATTTCGTCAGTTAATTTAAAAAAAAATGTCAGACTATACTCCTGTGCCTTGTGAATGGTTGTTGAGTTTACTTAAAACAAGGCTTTAAAAGATATGGGGAAAAGGGGTGGGAAGAGGATTGAGGATCCGTAGGCATTGGAACCGTATGTTGGAATTGTCCAAGGTGTTGATGAGGCCGCACCTGGAGAATTGTGTACAGTTCTGGTTGCCCTGTTATGGGAAAAACATCATTAAACTGGAATGATTGCAAAAAATATTTACAAGAGTGATACAGTATCAGTACTTGAGGGCCTGAGTTATAAGGAGAGTATTTGGGCAGGCTAGGACTTTATCCTTTCGCGTGCAGGAGACTGTGTGGTGACCTTACTGAGGTGTGTAAAATCGTAAGGGTTATTAATAAGGTAAATGTACGTAGTCTTTTAGGGAAAGGAAACTGAAAGCCAGAAGACATGGGTTTAAAGTGAGAGGGGAAATATTTAAGAGTTAAAAGGGAAAACTACTATTTGTAGAAGGTGGTTCATATATGGAGTGAGCTGCCAGAGGAAGTGGTTGAGGCAGATACAATAAGGTCACTTGGTCAGTTATGTCAGAAAGAAAGATTTGGAGGAATATGGGCCAAATGTGGGCAAACGGGACTCATTCAGATGGGTATCAACTGGCATGGATGCGATGGATTGAAGGGCCGTTTTGTCCTGTTCCTTTTATTCTATGACCCTATTTGCCAGGGTCTTTTTGAGTACAGGGAAGATTTCAATAGCCTTAGTGCCAATTTATGTTGCTGCCTGTGTTCTGATGAGATCAGAGGTTCTGTGTAGGACCTTCTGATCAAATGTATTCAACTTCCTACTCACCAACAGCTGTAATTCAAGGGAGCAAGGTTGACTTGATCTCTGTTTCTGCAACTTAACTGTTGCGTTTCATCTCTGCAGATGTGTTAAATAGGTCAGGGTGGGGGGGGCGGGGTAAAATAAATATTCTAGGCATTATAAAAAGGACTGTTGCTAAAGATGGAAAAAAAGTACAACTGGAACTCGGTTTGTCAGGAATTGCACTGGGATCGCTACTTCTAAAGATATCTGCTTACTCACTCCCATGCAATGGTGTTGCAGGCATTTGAATTTACATGTGAGCGACAGGGGTATTGTTTCTTTTTGTTTAGCATGAATGGAAGAACCTTTTGTACTTGTCAAGATGCTGCAGGTATTTATTGTGGTGAGATGCCTCAAATATTGCTCCAGGAGAGGTATTTTCACGTAGCACAGCTGAGAACCTTAATCCGATTTTAGCAGATGAGTGAACGTTTTGTGAATGTACCACTTTGAACTCTGAACCCAAGCTGCGTGATGTGCAGTGGTCCATCTTGTAACTGGCCCCAAGTGGGATTCATGTTGGTTTTTGCCTTTTATACTATGATGGATATCTGCTTGCGTTTGCAATGTGCTTGTCGTTTGTTACTGCTGGGTAAAGATGAGCCTAGGAAATGTTTCTTACTGCTTTCCCTCAAGAGATGAGCTGTCATTGCAGAGGGTTCAGAAGAGGTTTGCAAGAATGATCCCTGGAATGAAAGGGTTGCGTATGAAGAGCGTTTGATGGCTCTGGGACTGCACTTGCATTTAGAAAGAAATGAGAGGTGATCTCATTGAAATCTGCCGAATATTGAAGAGGTCAAGATGATATGGAGAGGATATTTCCAGTAGTAGGACAGTCTAGGATCAGAGGCCACAGCCACAGGATGGAAGGATATCTCTTTAGAAAAGAGATGAAGAGGAATTTATTCAGCTAGAAATTCTTAAATGGGTGACTTCTTATTTCTAAACAATAAATCCTGATTCTAGTTTTTTCCACAACAAGAAATATCCTCTTAATATCAACCTTGTCAAGACTCCTCTTACTTTCCAGACTCCAGTGGATAGCAACCATTCCCTCCCATTATAGGTATTAGATTAATAAGTGAGAAACAAACTCCTGGCGGATTGACCTGAAGTATCAGCTTTCCTTCTGTCTCCACAGATGCTGCCACATCCTCCAAATTCCTCCAAGCAGCTTGGGATTTGTTTGTTCATTATGTGCTGTGAGGTATGACGTAGGCAATGATGATCTTTCCGTGACCAAGTTTGTTCTTAACAAATTTTTCTACAGAAGTGGTTTGCTGTTGCCTTCTTACAAGATGGGTGACCCCAGCCATTATCAATTCTCTTCAGAGATTGACTGCCTAACCAGGACTTGTAATATGCGCCAGCTACATATGACCATGCACCACCTGCTCCCATAGCTTCATGTGATGCTGTTTGGGTGGGGGCGGGGGGGGGGCTACTAAGCAGATTCTACACCTTGCCCAAGGGTGACGTGCAGGCAAATGTAGGGAAGGAGCACCCTACACCTCCTTTGGTAGAGACGTATCTCCATCCCCCCACCCAAGTTTGGGATTGTAGTGTCTATAGTCACTTGTGTCTCCGTTAGATTAACAGATCTCCCCTGAACTGCTTCTGGTGCGCTTACACCATTGCTTAAGCACGGAAACCATCCTATAAACTGGACTTCAGATGCTGCCGTACCAGTACTCTACATAACTGCAGCATAGTCTCATGAGATTTAGTGGTTGGGAAGATGTTAGAGTCCATTATTAAGGATGAGGTATTGAGGTACTTGGAGGTACCCGTGAACACTACCTCACCTTTTTTAATACCTGTATACAGTATTTCTGTTTCTTGCACAATTTTTAATCTATTCAATATACGTATACTGTAATTGATTTACTTATTTTTTTCTAGATTATGTATTGCATTGAACTGCTGCTGCTAAGTTAACAAATTTCACGACACATGCCGGCGATGATAAACCTGATTCTGGTTCTAATTCTAACAAGTTAAGAGCCCATAGCATTACAGGAAAGGTACTAGAATGGATAGAAGATTGCCTCCTGCCAGTCAGCCAAAGAGTGAGAATAAAGAGGGCCTTTTCTGGTTGGCTGCCAGTGACTGGCTGTGTTCTGCAGGTGTTGGTGTTGGGACCGCTTCTTTTCATGTTATATGTCAATGGTTTGCATGCAGGAATTGATTGGTGTGTGGATGATACAAAGGGAAGTGGAGGGACAGGTAGC
Source organism: Mobula birostris (assembly GCF_030028105.1). Lineage (NCBI taxonomy): Eukaryota > Metazoa > Chordata > Chondrichthyes > Myliobatiformes > Myliobatidae > Mobula > Mobula birostris. The sequence goes on along the minus strand of NC_092379.1, from coordinate 120,698,679 downwards.
GTTGATGAAGCAAGGTGTCTGCAGAAGGACGTAGACTGGGAGAATGGGCAAAGGAGTGACAGATAGAATATAACGTAAGGAAGTGCAAGGTCATACACTTCGACAGAAGGAATAAAGGCATGGACAACTTCCTAAATGGGGAGAATTTTTTAAAAAAAATTAGAGGTGCAAGGGACCTCGGAGTCCTTGTGCAGGATTCCCTAAAAGTTCGCTAAAAGTAAAGAAGGCAAATGCAGTGTCAGCATTCATTTTAAGAGGACTAGAATACAAGAGCAAGGAAGTGATGCTGAGTATTTATAAGGCACTGGTCAGGCTGTACTTAAAATACTGTGAGCAGTTTTGGTCCCTAAGAAAAGATTTGCTGGCATTGGAGAGGGTCGAAGGGAAAGTCATGAAAATAATCCCGGGAATGAAAGGGTTAATATATGTGGCGCGTATGATGACTCTGACCCTGTATTTGCTGGAGTTTAGATGAATGAGGGGGATCTAATTTGAAACCTATTGAATATTGAAAGGTCTAGATAGAGTGGATGTGAAGAGAATGATTCCCATAGCGGAAGCCTCACAGCCTCAGAGTTGAGCAACATTCATTTAGAACAGAGATGAGGAAAAATTTCTTTAGCCAGAAGATGGTGAATCTGTGGGATTCTTTGCTGTGCAGGCCTAGTCATTTGGTACATTTAAAGTGGAGATTGGTTTAATTCTGTTCCTATGTTTTTATGGTCTTAAGGTCTTGTATTCAGTTCTCCTTGAAGATATTCATTTTGTCTTGTTTTCGTCCTGCTGTGGAATTTATAATGCCTGAATGCTCACGTGAAATACTGGCTGTTCCATATGGAACTATCGGCATTTCCCACATAACTGGCAAGAAGTTTATGGCTCCCATATAAACGTGCTGGATTTTGGAAGCGCACACTTCCTGCGAGTACATTGCCAATATCTTTCCAACAGTGCTCCAGTTTTGGATTCCTTCATGAAGGGCTCAGTGTGGCACAAATACATTGATCCAGTAATTTCAATGCAGACTAGCAGATGCCAGAGGGGAAGAACCACAGGGCTGTTGTAGGTCGACCTTTTGGATCGCTTTCAGAAAGGACTAAAGACGTGAGTTCAGGAAGATTGGCAGAACATTTTTACATCTTATATTTTAACTTGTGCATGGATTTTTCCAGTTAGAATAAGACCATAGAACATTGAACAGTACAGCACAGTACAGGCCCTTCGGCCCAGGATGTTGTGCTGACCCTTTAACCTATCCCAAGATCAATCTAATCCTTCCTTCCCATGTAGCCTTCCATTTTTCATTCATCCATGTGCCTACCTAAGAATGTTTTATATATCCCTAATGTATCTTAGTTAGCTTGAGATAAATTATGATTAATTGTTAATTTACATTTAATGTTTAAAATAATTAAAATCATTTTTAGTGTTTCAGTAATTTTACATTTTTAAACGTTTAATCTTTAATCTGTTTAACTGCATTGACAGCTGGTCCAACCCTGGGGGTGTGGCATTCCTGGCTAACAAAGCATTTCACTACAATCAGTTCTAAACCAGTTTGATTCATTATGTCCTTGCAAAGAATCCACTCAAGGTAGGAATGGGCTTTATTAGGCAGATGACTGGCAAATGTGGGCTGTTTGTTGCTCCCAGGAAATTATAGACTGTTGATAGTCATGTAAAGGATTGTAACTTCCAAATGGAACCTCACATTAATGAGAGTGAAAAGGAGCATTTGATGGCTCCAGGCGTTTACTTGCTGGAGTTTAGAAGAATGAGGAAGGATCTCATTGACACCTATCACATATTGAAAGGCCTACACAGACTGGATGTGCAGAAGATGTTCCTATAGTGGCGGAGTGCATGACCAGGGGAGACGGCCTCACTATACGAGGAAACCCCTTCAGACCAGAGGTGAGGAGGAATTTCTTTAGCCAAAGTCAAAGTACATTTATTATCAAAGTATGTACACCATATAGAACCTTGAGATTTATTTTCTTGCAGTTAGCCACAGAACAAAGAAACACAATAGAACCCATGGAAAAACCACACACCACAAAGACCTTCAAATATCCAGTGAGTGAAAAAAATACAATTAATGTGCAAGCAATAAAAAAGCAAACAAGTAATGCTCAGAACGTGAACTGCCGAGGCCCTGAAAGTGAGTCCACAGCCACCGTCAGTTCAGCGCTGAGGCGTGCAAAGCCTCCTGGAGTAGTGAACTGAGCACCGGTTCAGTCCTTTGTCCTCTGGCTTAACGCCTTGTTCAGAATCTGTGGAGGCCATCGTACTTAAACCGTGGGTTGATAGGTTCTTGATTAGTAAGGATGTCAAAGGTTACAGGGAGAAGGCAGGAGGATGGGGTTGAGAGGGAAAATAGATTGGCCATGACAAATTGGCGGAACAGTTAATGGGCCGAATGGTTTAATTCTTCTCCTGTGTCTTACGGTTTTATGGTCTCACAACGCCACTCTGTTGAATCTGGTCACCTGGAACTTTCAGTCCGGCATCTGCTCCACCCCTATTGCGGTGACTAACAAACAGCCTAATGAGAGAATGAAAAGCAGCAGCTCTGCTCCCAGCTCAAAAGTAAAAGCATGTTAATCTCCCTGCTGGAGTCCACCCGGGAGCTTCTGATTAAAAAAACTCATTCAGATTTTTCTGTCTTGTCACAAAGAATACAGAATCCTTGAAGTTGGTGAATTTATTGGGTATTTCCAGCCTTCCTCATTTTCCTCACAAAAAAATCGGCTGCTTTTGGTGCCATGTTGTAGTGCGCACGTGAGGTAGAATGTGCTGGCCTATGATTTCATCTTTCGTAAACAGATGGAATCCTGTCAAAATGATAAACCACCTCCTGAACATCTGAGCTTTTACCTTCAGGAAGACTGCTATCTGTCTTTCTTTTGGAAGAGGGAGCGTTCGTCCTGACGTAGTGTTTTACTGCCGTGAATCTGCTTATCCTGAGAGCAAGACGTAAGGTTGTTTCTAACCTGAACCTTTATCAGACCAGTTGGAATGTCCCATCTAGCTTCTCAGCCAAGACATTGAGCATCATTTTGTATATAAGTAAGTCAGTAAATATGCTAATGAAGCATTAGGGTAGAGGACCTATTTAGTTCTTGCCGATGATGTTTGAAGAGACAAATGTTGGTCAGGACATTAAAGAAGCACTCTGTTCTTTTATGCTCTCTTGAATAGGCAGGTAGTAATGTATCATCCAAAAAGTGCCACGTTGCAGCAGCTCTCATTGTACTGAAGTGTCTGACAGGATAATGTGCTCGAGTTGCTGGAGCACGTTAAATCTATGATCTTCTAACCCAGAAATGAGAGTGGCACAACTAAGCCAAGTCTGACACTTTGGTTATATTTAGGATTAACCCTTTCTATTCCACTGTTCTGATTTGCTAACATCATCCATTATTTTGTAGGCTTTGTGAATTGCCTCTATAATGACGGCAAACGGTGAATACTGTTTCCCTCATTACTCGAAGCATTGTGCTTCAGCTGTTTTGACTTTGCTCCAGAAATAATGATCCTTTGGCAATTCAGGCAAAGAGAGAAAAAAAAAGTCTTGTAAACAGCTGTGAATGTCAAAAGCAGCCACGTGCTAGTGGTCTTAAAATGTATTTAATGGATTTGTTCCTGAAGTGTTTACAAATATCAAGCCTAAACAAAAGGTCTGTTCTTTGTGGATCATTGAGTAGTTCACGTTCAGGATGTTGTTGAAAATCGAAAGTTCATTTATTATCAATGTACGTCTGCGGTGTACAACCCTCAGATTCATCGTCTTCAGATAGCCACGTAACAAAGAAAACCATAGAACCAAAGAAAAATTCAACCCCCCCCACACAAAAAAAACCAAATCTTGCAAACGGCAACATGATCATCAACCCCCTCACCTTACGTGGCCTTTCATATGAAGCCTTAAGAAGCTATAAAAAGTTTATCAAATATCTATATTTTGATTGATAACCTCAGCTCATTCAAATAGTTTCTGCTGACCTTTTGGGTTCAATATTACACAATTCGTTGAAGTCGAGTGGGAGGGTTCCAGGTGGTTGCATGCACTATATGACAAAACAGCTAGAGCTCACTTTAAAAATGTGGCTCCCCTCTGTATCTTCAGTGGGCACTCCACTTTAAGGGTTTGCTGAATTGTTTCTTTTTATCTGTGACAAACAGACCGAGATTCGAAACAAAGCCATCATTGTTAATCACAGCCATTCTCATTTTCCGCCTTCTTTTTTTGCCCAACAACGTTGACGTTCTAGACAATTTGAGTATCAAACTGATCAATTCTTTGTCCTGCCCCCATCACCTCCCAGTTTATCCTTGCTGACTGTTTCCTGAATTCCCATGTTAGTCAGTCGGTTTCTGCATGCAGTCTGTGACTAGGACTTTGCATCAATTTTCCATTGGAAATAAATAGAAAGAGACACCTTGTCAGACTGATGACATCAGCAGCCTGCCGGAGGCATGCATCAGACAGTTAGACTGAGTTTATTTGGAAGAAGAAGGGTAACAGAATTAATAATGCATTGCTTTAATACAGTGAAATAAAGTGTCAGCAGCTATCATTCTTGACTGGTTTTACAAAGGATTATTTTAAATATCAGAATTTTATTCTGTTATGTTGACATATTTAACTGTATTTTCTGTTGGTCAAGATCCACGTTTAGATTGAAAATTGGTACTCTTTGGATTATTTTTGTGAATAGGCAGCAGCTTCTGGCATTTAATGTAATGTGGTTGCATTATTTCAAAGTACTGCTGCCCATCCTCCAATCATGTAAACTTGTGAACAAAGCTGTATTGGTCTTGACCCAACTTTCTTGCATAAGCAATGTATTGTAGTAAACTTAGAATAAATGATGTTGAAATTGATGAGGTATCAGAAACAAAATTTTTAGGAGTAGAAATAGATAATAAATTAAGCTGGAAACCACATATAAATTATGTCAAAGCAATAATGTCAAAATCTATTGCAATACTGTACAAAGCGCAAGGTATCTTGAATCAGGAATCTTTGTATACATTATACTGTTCACTTATAGTCCCATACATGACTTGCTGTGTAGAGGTATGGGGAAATACAAAACAAATACAAACTCAATTTTTCTACTCCAAAAGAAAGTCATACGAATTGTGAATAAGACAAGTTATGAGCCAAACAATCCACTATTTATTCAACTAAACACTTTAAAATTCTGAGATTGTAGATTTTAAAATAATACAAATTATGTATAAAGTAAAAAATAGACAGCTACCACAAAGTATCCAAAGGTTGTTTAAAATGAGAGAAAGTCAACATGATTTGAGAGGAACATATATATTTCAAAAACAAAGGATAAGAACAAATGTGAAAAATCATTGTATTGCAGTCAGAAGGGTGAATCTATGGAACAACTGTACTGAGAATTTAAAATCATGCACCACACTTAACAAGTTTAAAAAATTATTTAAAAATAATTTAATGAACAAATATAAAATACATGATATAAAATAAATGGGAGTAATGTAAATAAATGAAACTTGAAATTGGATTTTGTGTTAAAAGATTATGAATTTTTTTGTTTTGATGTGATGATTGATGCCAAATATGTTGTTGTATAACTAAGAGGGGTAGGCGTAATAAGCTGTAGCTTCAGCCTGCACCCTTTCGGTCTGTTTTAAAGAACATCTGCATTTTTTTTGATGTAATTTTGTCTTATGCAATCATCGTTGAAAATGATGCTTTATTGTTATGTTTGTACTGACCGAAATAAATTTCTTTCGTTCATTCATATTGACTTTTTTTTTAAACATTCTTCCATTTGCACCCAAGCTTTTCCCCTCCCTATCTTTGTCAAGGTGTGAAATATGAGGAAAGGTTTCGTCAGCTAGGGCTTTTCTCTTTGGAGTGATGGAGAATGAGAGGTGACTTGATAGGGGTGTACAAGATGATAAGAGGCATAGACAAAGTGAACAGCCAGATATTTTTCTCCCTCCAGGGCAGAAATGGCTCATACGAGAGGCTGTAACTTGAAGATGTTGGGAGGAAAGTATAGGGGGGTCGTCAGAAGCAGATTTTTCTTTACGTAGAGTGGTGGGTGGATGGATCACACTGCCAGGGGATGTGGTAGAGGCAGATATATTAGCGACATTTCAAAGACTCCCAGATAGGCACATGGATGAAAGAAAACTGGATATCTATGTGGGAGGAAAGATTGATCTTAGAGTACGTTAAAGGTTTAGCACGACATCATGGGACTATATAGTAGTTGGATATGTGTGAGGGATGGGAAGAGTGACAACAGATATGGGAGATACAAATGTAGCTGAGAGCTATGACTACTTGAAAAGGAAGCTGTAAGTATATGTGATGGAGACTGAGAAACTGGTTGAAAGGAGTGCAATTCTTTCAGGCAATGGGGCGACGGGATGGGTTACTAAAGTGTGCTTGAGTTTGTAGTGCACATGGGTCAGTGGCCTAATCCTGAAACTGAGATGGTGAAGCCTGGATGGGAAGAGTAGGAGATGATTGTAGAGGTGGTGAGTGCATTAATGGTGGACTTCGCTACTTTTTTTTGCCTGTATGATGTTTGCAGAATCTTGGAGATTTTCAGTGACATTCAAGAAAGAAGGGAGAGGAGAAAAGAGGGACTGGTCGGTCTGACATCTCTAGTCCGAAAAATGCTGGATGTGATAACGAGCCACTTAGAAAATAATAACACCATTGGGAGCAGGAATTGTTCCTTTGTGAAAGGAAAATTGTGTTTGATAATTCTCTCTGATCTTTTTAAGAATATAATGGCAGGTAGATAAGGGTGAGCCAATATGTGGTGCAAATGGATTTTGGTAAGTCTTTGTATGAAAAGCCATTGTATCAATTAAAAGCTGGCTGGATGGATGATTGGTTGAAGTTTAAAGCAGTAGGAAATGATTGAGTCTCTGGATTTGTTCAGCTGATAGGGAGGCTAAGATAATACAATCTCATGCTACAAGTCAAGTCATCCTCTACGATTCAAACAAGGTTTGCAGGAGACTTGCTGTAACAGACCATTTCACGAGAGGCTGTGGCTCAGCCGTTATCTCAGCAGGGCAAAACTGTGGAGCTTTTCAGCTCTCAGACTGGGAAATCCATCCACTGGGTCCAAGCCAAGTTAACCCAGTGTATTTACAGTATGTCAACAGGAGCAATCAGTTGGTAGAGAAAGGTAAATAAAGGATGTTGTTTGATTTAATTTAAATATTTTGATTGTTTGAGTACGTAAATGTTTTCACTCTGTTTTAATAGCTTTTAAATTGTTTTATTAGTTATTTTTTGATAGGCCTTGGATTACTGGTGAATGCATTTGAATGTCAAGGGGAAGGACCTGTGCTATTCTATGTATCCTAGGCAGATGAAATGGTAGTGGCATCAAGACAATGTCCTCACACTGCACGCTCTAGAACTTGGAGCCTCAGGATAAATGGTCGTCCTGCTGGGTACTGGACCTCAGCCATTCAGCTCTTCCAGGTTGAGATTGATAGACACTTGGGCAGCATGGGGCTCGAAGAATATGGGGATTGGGGCAAAACATTCAAATCAGATGACCTGAACTTTACAAGAAATCAAGGTGTGACTTGTGTAAAGCTTTCAGAGATGCCAAGAGACAGTACCAGTCTACAACCAGCCATCCGCTGTGACAGGGCTTACCTGCTCTAACGTGCTACAATACGAAATTGGGCAGTATCATTGTCAATGGCACAGCCCCTTCTGAGGGAGTAATCTCAGGACCAACAAGGAATGTGCCGGTTTTCATCATGCAACGCATTAAAGGCAGCAGCAAGGCAACCCAACAGCCGAAGACAAGAGGAAGGCGGCAGCAGCTTCTGCATGCACCATCTACAGCTGTGTGTATCAGCCAAATGGAGCAAGCTACATGGGATATAAAAGATTCCTGAAGAGACAATATTTACAAAGAGCCTAAAAAATAAATTTTCCCATTTCAAGCTGAGTGAAGCTCACCCCACTCCAATTATTAATATACCACACCAGTAATATGGGCAGTGTAATCCCCTCCAAGTGAACCTGCACTGAACATAAAACATCATTGAATACTGTCATGGACTTGACATAAAAATTTGTTATTTCCTGATGAGTGGCATCTTGCTGAAACAACTGTGACCTCTACCTCTATAACTCACCATTTTCATTGGATGAGCTGGACTCTGCAGGCCTAAACAATTGCTAGCGATCTTGAGCTCGTTGGACTGCTGGTTAATGTTAGTGATGGCAAATCAGCTTTGTCGTCAGGGGAGTTGACAATAATGCACATAACAATGTATTGATCTAATTGGCATTTGCTGGTTAGAGACATGAATTGACAGTCTAATGTTTCAAGCTGGTGGATTCCATAATCATTCAGCAGTCAGGATCTCATGAGATTAGAGTTACATTTTATTTTAAATTATTACACTAATTTCAAATATGCAATGGGACACAACTGATAAATCGAGTATTGTCTTGCAATGCGATACTGTCCTGCTTATTTATACCAACAATCAGTTCTCAGTACAGCCTCTCACCTTGCCCAGTCACTTTCGATCCTTGGTGTTAACGTGTCTCCAAGAGAAAGGGGGCAATGTGTTTTATCTTGGCTTTCCACCTACCTCAGTTTACTGCAGGGGCTCCCAACTTGCGGCCCATGGACCCCTTGCTTAATAGCATTGGTCCATAGCGTTGGGAGCCCCTGCTTTACTGTTTTGGAGATGGCCACTAGAGCTATAGTAGAACAGAAGATAAGAATTATTCTGAAGTAATCCACCTCTGGTAATGTAGGGACCATACATGGTAACTGCTGGAATAAAATACATGACGAATATGGCTCAAGTCTAATTATTTCATAGTTGTGTTGTCTGCTGCACTGAGGTGGATTTTATTTTGGGAGCGTATAGGTTAATGTCCGAGTGCATTAAAGGTATAGCTTAGCACTTTTGAATGACTCTATTTCTAGACTGGGTAGAATACATAACAGTGATAACAATGGGAATGTCATCTCTGCACAAATTAATTTTGTTATTTGCACTTAAGATGAATGTACGGCAACAGTGTTGAGATTACTTTGGTATTGGGTGGCATGGTAGTGTAGTGGTTAGCATAACGCTTTACGGTACAGATGACCCAGGTTCAATTCCTGCTGCTGCTTGTGAGGATCCTGTACGTTCTCCCTGTGACAGCATGGGTTTCCTCAGGGGTGCTCCGGTTTCCTCCCACAGTCCAAAGACCTTATCGGTTGGTAGGTTATTGGTTGTTGTAAATTGTCCTGTGATTAGGCTAGGATTAAATCGGGGATTGCTGAACAGCATGTCTTGAAGGGCCAGAAGGGCCTATTCTGCGCTGTATCAAATGATGTATTCATGGAAAATCATTTTCAGTAAGAATTAAACACCTTGGTGCCTTTCACTGTTACACAGTCTTGTATGTTGGTCTTGATGTCTTCGCAATACATTCCATTGTTACTTGTGTGGCTGCAGCCTTTCACTTTGAGTCCACACAGATGTTGTGATGAACTACAAGTACCTCCAGCCCTAAGCTCGCTGCTTTTAGACTGCTGGCCCCACCCAATTGAAGGAGCAGTCTGTAGTCGCTGACCCTGGGCCACGGCTGCCTGAGAGGCTTCAAGCTGTTTTCCTGGTGACGTGCCACTGGTGGTTTTTTTTTTAAACTACTGTAAGTTACCCCTGTCTGTCAGAGTGCAGAGTCTAGCTGGGTCAGAGTGAGACAGCAAAGCAGGAAGATTTCACGTAGCCTCTGCCTGTCTGCAGCAGCTGCCATTGCATCAGTCAGCACTGAGAAGTGTAAGAAGTGCGCATGGCCTCCAGAGTGGAGATCATGGTCTTCTGGTTCTGCACAAATCACCTGCACTCCTGGGAGTGGAAGCCCTCCCACCTTGTCCCTCTTCATGTTTTTTTTACATTAACCAGGCAGGCTTGATGTTCACTCACTGTATTGCACAATAGCTCTGTGGTCTTTGGCTGTATCCATGGTGATCATGTGGATGCATAGTCACCCTGCCCCCACCCCAACTTCCATCGGCCCAGTGAGCTCCTAGAGGGTACTGACTACCATGGCACCTCATGGTCCCTACACTTCCCTCATGACCTTCTCCTTCATGTTGCCGGCTTCAGAGGTTCTTCTGCAGTGACACATTATGGGCACCTTTATCGTCATACCTCTATCCCGTCTCTCCAGTGTTGCCTCATGTTTCAAACTCTGATATGCTCAGGAAAGAAAAATGGCGGATGGCTGAGTGGGTAGTTCACCCCTCCAATCCAACCCATTCCCGATACCCTGCAAAGGCAGAAACTTGTAGGCTCTTGATGGTGATGTTACAGTACAGATACTAATAGGGGTGTCTGCAGTTGACTAAACCAAAGGTAGTGTGGTCATCACACTGATAAACTTGCCAATAATGTATCTAGGAAACGACTCCTCTGCTTTGTTCCTGAGATGGTTTGGGTTCCAGTGACTTGATGAGGATAGTTTCTAGCATAGTGAGGTGCTGAATTCATGAGAGCTCCCAGCCCATTTGGCCGAGATCTCTTCTGCTCCTTGCTGTTTCATAAGAAGGTGGGGTAAGTTGTGGGTTGGTGTAGAAGAGTGGCTGTAACTGGTGGGCACGGCTGCAGTAACATTTTGTGTGGGTGTGTTTGTGTTCTGTTGCATACGGAGGTGTATCTGGTTAAGGCAGTACCATTTACTATGATCTGAAGTGTTACTTTGTACCTTGAAAGGGAATGGAATTCCTTGCAGCTTGTCTTGTGCTTTGAGGATTCACACCGTGGGAGGAGAATATTCCCACTTTCCGACTGGTTTTCCTAGCTGTGGCTTTGGCAGGTACCCCATCCACCCTGAGATGTAGGCCATCACACCCGGAATGTATCTCCATTATAAGGAGCTGGGAGGCCTTTTCCTAAAATGATTGAATTCTCACCCCTTCTCTTGCAGTGTCCCTGTTCAGTTGCGATTGTCAAGGGAGCATGGCTTTAGGGATGATGCCTTCCTTTGGTTAGTGCACCTGTGATACTGAGCAACAGCACTGAATTGAGTCTGGTTGGATCAGGAAAATCTGGTTCCTACTTTTACTCCTGGATTCTGGGGGGTGGGGGTGGTCTCGAACACCGTTCCAAACTAGATTTTGCTAATTCTGTGATTCGTTATGTGGAAGAATAGATTGAGCCTGGTGCTATATTCTGTTGTGCTTTAGTGGACCTAAAATCGTTGTAGTCCACTTTTGAGGAATTTTGTGGCCTTGCTCTGGGGGGGGGGGGGGGGGAGTAAAAAGTATTTTTCAGTTTGCAAAACTGGCATGTCAAATTCAATGGGCTGACCAAGGACATGACTATTTTAGGGAGAAGCCCTTGTATCACTATCATTATGATATTGCCACACGAGAGCAAGGCAGTGACGTGGCATCCAGCCACTTGCTGCATGCGTCTGGCAGACAGACAAGCAATGGCTTTGCCAGGCTTTTCTCAGTAACACGGATGCCCCTTTAAAGTCGAACATGGTGGTTAAACAAAGGGAGAATTTACTAGCTTGTTGCAAAACTTTGGCAGTGTGGCAGAGGTAGCTGTGAAGCAGTGTGACGTGCTGAGCAGTAATTTCTGCACTGTTGAGTAAGGGCATTAATTGCATCTTTGAAAAATGCAAGATAAGAGTATTTATTTAAGGGCTGGATGAAGACAGCTTTGTGTAAGGGTGTGGTTCTGATGAAGGATGAATTGGCTGGGGCCTTTTAAGAGTCCGAGATTTCTCATTAAGCAATGGTATTTTGGGTTGTGATTACATTTGTCCCTCGAGTCCCATTACACTTTAATTTTTGTAAAGAGAAGCTCTTGCACATGTGCCCGACCAGCTCTAACATCTGTCAGTGCGGGATCCTCCATGCACACTGTCCTGTGACCCTCTGAAGAATTGATTCTGCTTTGTAAAGCTGGATGAGCAAAAATGGTATCAGGCATTGCCCCAGTGCTGTCTGTTCCTTGAAGCTGGTTGCCTACAAACATCTCTTCGTATTGATGTGTGTTATTAGGTTTATCATGGGTGAAAATATTTTAATCCAGCACTGCTGTGTTTTAATGTATTTTTGTTTTGTTAGAAGCAAATCTACAGTATAATTCCCCTGGGATGCTAGAATTTGTTTCGTTCTCCGCTGTCAGATTTCTGAATGGTTCATTCCTCTTTATTCCTCTCGGACCATTTCTTTGTTTTTTATTGTAACTTGTAATTTTTTGTGCCTTCCACTGTACTGCTGCTACAAACAGCAGATTTCACAATGTCAACGATAATAAACTTGATTCTGTTTACACATGGGATCCCGAGGAAACAGGCAGAAAGATGGAAAATGAAATTCAATATTAAGTATTGTGAAGTGTTAAATTTTGGTGGGAAGAATGAGCGGGCAAATGCAGATGGGCGTAGTACTAAAACAGAAACCTTGGTATTTAGGGTTATCTGGGGGCATACTTCATTACAACTGTCAGAGCAAGTTGAGAATTTATTTAAAGCATACGTGATGGTTATCATGGTCATCATCATGTGCAGTGTCATATGCCGTAGGCAATCATGGTCTCATGTGATGGCAAGCTTTATAATAGAGGCATAACAAAAAGAGCAAAGAAACCATGATAATTTTTTATAAAGCACTGGTCTGACTACAACTGGAGTACTGTGTTCAGTTCTGGCTGTTGCACTGTAGGAGAGATTTGTAGGCTTTGGAAAGGGTGTAGAAATTAGTTACCAAAATGATTCCAGCAATGAGGGACTTCAGTTATGTTGATAGACAGAAGAAGCTAGGGTGATTCTCCATGGAATCAAAGACAGATACAGTATTGAAGGTCATCGAGGGTATGGGTAGGATAGACAAGGAAAAACTAATGGATCTAATACTAGGGAGCAGAGAATGAATGGAAAACAACTAAAAACAATGTGGAAATGGTTCAAAGTAAATTTGTTATCAAAGTACATGTATGTCACCATATGCAACCCCGAGAGTCACTTGTCTTGCAGGCATTCACAGTAGAACAAAGAAATACAATAATTAAAAGCTACGCACCAGCAAAAACTGACGTACAGCCAATGTGCAGTAGAAGATAAACTCTGCAAATACAAAAAAACAATAATTATAAATAATAATACTGAGACCATGAATTGTAGAATCCTTGAAATGGAGTCCATAAGTTATGGAATCCGTTTATTGAAGAGGTGAGTGTGGCTATCCAAGCTGGTTCAGCAGCTTGACCGTTGAAGGGTAATAACTGTTCTTGAACCTGGTGGCATGGGACCAAAGGCACTGCACAGCCAGGAATAGTGATGAAGGCAAATTCAATTGCAGCATTCAAAAGTATGTGAATGGAGAGAGTTTGCAGGACGTTGGGGAGAAGATGGGGGACAAGTGCTGGCTGATTGCTCTTTGACAGTGTAAAATATTATGCAGTGCCCATAAAAAGGACACACCCCTCCCCCTCCCCCCACCCCGGAAGTTTTCATGTTTTATCGTTTTACAATGTGGAATCAGAGTGGATTTAACTTGGCTTTTTTGACACTGATCAACCGAAAAAGACTTTTGTGTCAAAGTGAAAACAGATTTTGCAAAGTGATCGAAGTATATATACCATACAGACTAGATAGGCTGAATGGCTGCCTCCAATGCTGAAACCATGTTGTGATTCTGTGTCTGCCTTTAAATGAGACCTGGACTTCAACCCAAAGTATTAGAGCATTTTAATTGTACACCTTGGATATTTGCATTCCCACCACAGTTTGCCTAACCTGAAGTAATCAATCATCTCTCCAAATCCATGGATTGTTAATATGCCCTGATCTGAATTCCTTGGCCCACAGTCAATCTGCTAGTTCTTGCATATCTCAGTGGCCGTTTCCTGTGAGACTCTTATGGAGGTGAGATCTAATTTAAAAAGCCCTTCCAACCTCTAGAATTTTGAAGACTTGGTTGACTGGATATGTTCTGTGGTGCTTTAAAATAACCTCATTCTGGTCGAAAGGCAGTAACTTGTGAACAACGCTGCTGACAACTTTCCACTTCTTCCATTGCAGTTATGTTAATTAACTCCTTCCTGCCTAAAGCTGATGACACAAGCAAACATCAGTGATGTTTCACTGCTCCTATGAGGCTGACTGTCCTTATTCTCTGCTGATTGTCACTTCTTTCAGTGTGTTGTTGGTGCACACGAGTGCTGGGAATCACAATACAATTAGAAACTTCATCACAAGTTATTCTTGCCTAGGATGAGTCAGGTAACCGGAGGGCCTTGGTTTATACAGAATGTCAAACCCTTTCTCTACTCATCTGGTAAATATTTGACTTGTGACCATCTCTGGTAGTACAGGAAATAGTTACTGAAATGTGCAAGAATCGGAACCAGTGCTTCAATTGTAAGTGTCTTTAAAAGGTTATAATGAAACTCTGCTTAGGCCAATTGATTACAAAGCATTTTGATTGTGTACTCAATGGCCACATTATTAGGTGCCTCCTTTACCTTTTAATATATAATTTTTATTGAGTTTTCAAATTTGATTACTACAGTTGCCACGGAGTGTATGTTTCTGGTCTTCTGCTTTAAGGTCCAAGATATTGTGCATTCAGAGATGCTCTTACGTACACCTCTGTTATGTGGTTATTTGGGTTGCTGTCAGTTTGAATCAGTCGAGCCATTCTTCTGACCTCCCCCATTAACAAGTTTGTTTTTTGCCTACGGAACTGGATGATTTTTTTGTTTTTCGCACCTTTCTCTGTAAACTCCAGAGGCTGCTGAGCGTGAAAATCCCGGGAGATCGGCAGCTCCTGGGATAACACAAACCATCACGTCTGACGCCAACAATCATTCAATGGTTCAGTGATTTAGTGGTTTAATTTCATAGTCAAAGTAACTTCAATCACAATTCTTGTCCATTCTGATGTTTGGTCTGAATGACAACTGAACCTCTTGGCCACGTCTGCATGCTTTTATCCATTGAGTTACAGCCACACAATTGGCTGATTAGATAATTGCATTAACGAGTAGGTGTTCTTAATGAAGTGGCCACTGAGTGCATGCATTGAACCCATTTGTGTTCCTTCAGTTTGCATCACTTGAAGTATCCAATCGTCTCCCCAGCTCCACTGATTTTTAATAGGCTCTGATCTTAATTCCTAGGCATATAGTCAATCTGTTTAATTTCAATGATGTATGCTTCTAATAGTGCTATCACATTGCACCCAGCCCGCAGAACGTTGCTGTGATTCGTCAGAAAAGGGACAACTTTACTCAACTTCATCTGGCCTATCATTGAAATGTTTTCACTTTCTAGGATTCTTCATCTCATACTGTCCATATTTATTGCTTAAGTATTTATTTATTATTGTCTCTTTTGTATTGATGCAGTTTGTTGTATTTTGAACACTGGTTGAAAGTACAAGTTGGTACATATATGTACTTTGATATTGAATTTACTTTGAGCTTTGAACATGGTAAAATATCACTGATGGGTTTGTGGTAACAATTCTGCTGATGTGGTTGAAAATGCTTTGGAAAATCTATCCTGTTTGCAGTGAAATGGGCTAAGGTACAGAAAAACTGATGGATTTTTTCCCTTCTATAATGGTTAAGCATCGTAGTAACAGTATGCAAGCCCTGTACAGACTTTTCAATTGCAGGCATTTTTTGCTAAAATGTTCTATTCAAATTTGCACTCTATTTAACCATGCTTTGATTGTTCATTCACATATTTTAATACAAGATCCAGTTTTATATCGGTGCTTGTATTGCTTTTTGTATTTATTTTCTCCTTCTAACTGATGTGAGCGGTGATCTTCTGTTTGATGAGAAGAGCTGTGAAATTGAATGCCACTGTTGGTCTGTAAAAGAATACTCTGGGCTTTATGTACTACCCCTGGCATATGGCCCACTCCTCTTTCATATTTGAATAAACAAAGAATCTATTCAAAGTAGTTGTGTGGTGCTTGAGCCCTACCAAGCTCTCAAATTCCAAAGTATTAGTTGACTGGTTATTTTCTGTGTTGTTTTAAAATAACGTCATTCTGGTTGAAGAGCAGTGCCTTGTGAATAATGTTGCTTATAGTTTGTTGCCACTTCCATTGGCGCTCTGGTCTTTAACTCTTTCCTGCCTTCAACTGCCTAGAGACGCAAGAAATGTCCAGTGTTGCTTCACTCCTTTGACGGGGCCGAATGTTATCATTCTCAGTTTGACAGCAAGGCAGCAGGTCAGTTAGTTTCTGAAACGCTGGGCGACAAGGACTTGGTGTTAAGATTTGAATTACCATGCACGGTGTACCTTGAGTGAGGCACCTCTCTTGGGACGTGATGCTGCATTGCTTTTGCAGAGTTGAATGAGCAAACCGCTTGCATTCTAGTTGTGTCTATCTGCCCAGATACCATGAAAATGATTACAAATGAAGTACCTGTTTGCATAGTAACCACTGGGCCTTCCACAGTGGCTGGGCAGTGCCATACAGGTTAGTTAATACAAAAACACTTCAACCATCCATATGGACTGAGCAGCCCAGATTGTTGACTGTAGATGGGCTTTTCTTCCTTGATGATAAGTATAGCTCCATTTCCATTGCTGATGGGAATAGAGATTGCTTCCAGAAATGTTTGGTGTATGCACAATATTGCACAATACTTCTGAAGGGATCCTATCCATCTTTTTGCTTGCATGAGCATCAATTTGTTGTTGGCAGCAGTTTGCTGAAGAAATAAATAGCTTAGCAATAGTACGCTGCGGCAGTGTGTCGATTTGCGTGATGATGCAACAAAGGAGTGAATGTGTACCACAGAGCCTCTGTTCAGAAACTCTTCCAAGCTCAGGAAGGAGCAATGATTGAGGACAGCATTGAGAGTGCTTGCATTTTTAAATTTGTCAGCATCCAAGTATGCATCTTGGAATTTAGGGAACCAGACAGAATGTTTCCAGTTTTATTGCTGGTATGTTCTGTGGCCATTTTTCTTTATCCTGTATCGCAAGGTATAAGTAACCGGTCTAATTAATACATTCCAGGATTCTGAATACCGTTGTGAAGACCACAGAAAAATCTCAATTTGCAGCATCAAAGTAACCCAGTCAACTGTGTCATTATCCTAATGGGATTGAGAAGCGTTGCTAAAGCTAACTGATTTGGTGCTTGCAATCAATTGTCTATCTAAAAAACAGAAACTTTTAGGATTCAAACTTCCTTGCTCAGTATATTGCTTCGATTATTCTAAGGATACCATGTTTACTCGAAACAGCTCCTTGGAGCTTTACAATGACAGGAGTTGATACAGGAAGCTAGTCGAAACAAGGCTTGTATTGAACTGTATAGGCTCAAAAATGAAAATGTTCTTTAGTTTGGACTGTGAAATTTTTAGCTGCTGTTTAACACAAAACAAATTTTTCCTTGGTTTGAAAAAAATCCATAAATTTGCGACTTAAGAGACAAGCTAGCTTGTTCATTAACATGTCAAAGTGCAAGATTAATACTGGGCCACTTGCTGGGTGCATCAGTGACTCTGCTGAGAGCCCAGTGTTTATCAGCCTTTCAATTAGAATGTTGTATTCCAAGCACTGCAGTGTAAAACGTGTAATCCAGTCTAATGTGCCAATGCAGGAATGAGGGAATGCGGCATTGCTGGAAGTGTGGGTTTGTGTGGGAGGTGACTGGAATTTTCTCAGCAGTAGAAGAGCCCCAGGGTGGCTAAATTATAGTTGAAGCTACAGGGCCAAATTAGACCACATCTTATACAAGATCCTGTCAAGAAATCAAGTTGGAGAGTAAATCATTGCCATTTGATTAGCAATTAAGTTACCTTTTCAATGAAGCTGTAGCCTATTTTGACAGCTGCAGTTTAGTTTAATGTGCTACTTCAGAATAAACTCATTGCAGATTTTTTTGAGTGTTAGTAAAAGATACAGTATCTCCTTTTGGCTGAGGAGAGCAAGGTGACTATGTATGAGTATCAAGAATTGAGGGCCTCCATGAAGTTTGCTGTGAACTGAGAGCTTATTGAAAAGGACTAGAGGCCAGGAGAGGCCAGTTTGACTTCACTGAGCAGGGTGTGGTTCTGCTGCTGGAGCTTGGACTGTGTCAGTGGAGTTGTGAATCAACTCCTTCCTGAACTCATTGCTCCTCCGTCAGATGGATATTTGACCTTCCTGTGGATATATCTGTGGTGGACGAGCTTTAAAGGGCATAAGACAAATATAGGAGCAGAATTAGGCCATTCAACTCATTGTGCCTGCTCCACCATTTCATCATGGCTGATTTAGGCCTCTCCCTCCCCTCCCCCTCTGGCTCTGTCCTTTTTCTTTGGTTATACTGGAGGCTCGGTGGAGCTACGAGCACAGATGCTATTTTCAGGATCAAAGGAGTACTCTTTGTCAAGCCTTACTGACAAATTCTGCAGCAACATTCCAAAAGCACATTTCCTTCAGTTCAATTCCCAGCAACCTGCCACATGTCCTACTCCCAGTTGTTGATCCATGAGCTTCTCGGCCACGATAAGGCCACTCTCAGGCTGGAGGAGCAACACCTCATATTCCGTCTAGCTAGCCACCAACCTGATAGCGTGAACATTGATTTTTTCCTTCTGGTGATTTTTATGCCCCATCCCCCTTCCCTCTTCTTACTACTTCTCGGTCCTCTTATTACCTCTCCTCACTTGCCCTCTGGTGCCCCTCTTTTTCCCTTTTTCCCATGACACACTCTGTCTCCTGTCACCTTCCTCCTTCTCCAGCCCTTTACCTTTCCCATCCACCTGGCTTCACCTTCTAGCTTGTCCTCCTTCCTCTTCCCCCCACCTTTTTATTCTGGAGTCTTCCTTTCCCTTTCCTTCCCAGTCCCTAAGAAGGGTCTTGGCCTGAAGCATTGACTGTTTATTCATTGCTGTACATGCTGCCGGGACCTGCTTAGTTCCTCCAGCATTTTGTGTGCATTGCTCTGGGTTTCTGGCGTCTGCAGGATCTCTTGTGTTTATGGTCAACTGTTTTAGAATCACTGTAAGTTGTTTGGATCAGACGTGTTCTAGTTGGTGCTCAAACTACCGGGTGTTTTTGCATTACCAGACAAGGGGTGAAAGTGAATGGGTTGAATTGGAAATGTGAGTTGAAGTTGCAGTCAGAGTGGTCGCTATGTTATTGACTTGGAGAAGATTGGTCTCCTCCTGTTCTTCATGTATGGATATGTGAAAGACAAGTGAGATACATTGTAAATATTTCACCAATGCTATCATATTTATCTCAGAAATTCTCATGAGCATTTGGCTTCATAATAGCAAGCGGGATTACCTGGGGGGAAAAAGGAATCCTTGATTGTTGACGTCTTGGTCTACAGGAACACGACACAAGGGCATGCAGACTATTACTAGCTGCTCTAGGATGGAGAGGCAGGAGGGGAAAGAACACTTACTTCTCCACATACTACTTTCCCTGCCCTTCCTCTCCAACCCCTGATGGGTACAAGATATTGTTCTACTCTGAAGTTCCATCAGGCCTCTGCAGATCTTTATCCAAAAACCCCTATGCCATCCAGCTTCTTCCCCGAATCATCCTGAAACTGTCTGTTGTGTATGGCACATATTTTCTGACATAAGAACCACAACTGGAAAACTCCAGGCTGTTTTTCCATAACCAGAAAAGGGGTGAAAGTTAATGGGTTGAATTGGGAACATGGGTTGAAGTTGCAGTCAACTAGAGCACGTGTGATCTAAACAACCTGTAGGGGTTCTAAAACAGTTAATCATAAATGCAAGAGATTCTGCAGATGCTGGAAACCCAGAGCAATAAATACAAAATGCTGGAGGAATTAAGCAGGTCAGGTAGCATCAATGGCAATGAATGAAGAGTTGATGTTTCAGGCCAAGACCTTTCTGGACAGCGAAGGAAGATTAAAACATTTGGTAGTCAGTTTTTTAATCTATAGACACTTTTAATTCTTGATGATCATCATACAGCTCAAAGATTGCAAGATAAACATAGGTTTTCAGATA
Organism: Mobula birostris; assembly: GCF_030028105.1. Lineage (NCBI taxonomy): Eukaryota > Metazoa > Chordata > Chondrichthyes > Myliobatiformes > Myliobatidae > Mobula > Mobula birostris. Next base: position 120,678,663 of record NC_092379.1, on the reverse strand, counting down.
GACAAAGGTATACATCCATAAACCTACAAAGTGTAGAATTAGCCCGCATAACCTCTGGGTTGGAGGCTGACCATATAGGACGGAGATTTAAAAAAATCATTATTGTGTCAATCTTTGGAATTCTGTAACTAGATGACGTTTAGCTTTAAGGTAGTGATTTCCAGTGGTGGTGGCTGCATGTCCTAAGTGGATGTTAGGGGAAATAGAAGTAGTCAGGGGGCAGTCAAGAGTCTTGGGGGGAGGGGGAGGTAAGCGGCACCCTAACTTGGGGCACAAGACCTGACCGACCATGTCAACTTGCTGCCGTTGTCAACATCGGATAGGCATTCCCAGTTTGTGTTAATTTTTAAATTTTAATTTAATCTCTTTTAATGATGGATAAATAAATATGTTGTGATTTCTGAGTCAGAAGGTGGTGAAGCCTTAAATTCTAATTCTTAGGAACAGAAACTATAGAAAGTGCATCAATACAATGTTACATACCTGGAGTACGGTTTTATTCCTTTCCCATCAGATCAGCGACGCCCCACGTATCTGATTTGTAATACTATACTATCTACTGAAGCCATGAAACCATGAAAATTGTAGGAACACTTCCGTAAAAGACGCCCTGAAAAAGTTTTTTATGGTAGTATTCAATTCCAGAAGATGAAAGAAGCATTTGAAAAACGTTGCACACTCATATCACTTCCAAGAAAGCTAAAAATGACCTTGATAGTGGTCTCATTGCTTCTTGTAACATTTCCAAAATGCTAACAAAATCTCATACAATTGGTGAAAGATTGATGATGCCTGCTGTATCTGAGGTGCTCACCACTGTTCTCAAAATGGAAATCAGTATTTTAACATCAGTTTCTCTGAGTAATAACTCTAGCTGGTTGTATTGATAAAATGAGTGAAGACATGTGAGTATCAACTATGTACAGAGCCGCAAAACACAGAATCTGGGATACAACTGGATGAATCAATTGTGCGAGACAACAAGGCATTACTAATGGCATATGTACAGTTTATCAAAAATGGAAAAGTTTATGAGATTCTCTGTTGTTAAAAGCAAATATCATTGGAGAGTCAATCTATGGTGAGCTCAAAATGTATATTGAGGATTAAAGTATTCCGATTAGGAGCATGATTTCTCATGCAACAGTTGGTGTATCATATATGACAGGTCGCCATGCTGGTTTAGTGGCATTTATGAAAAAAGAAATTCCAAGTCTGTAAGCCTTCCATTGCGTAGTTCATTGTCAACATCTAGCAGTCAAAGACCTCAGCCAGTGACTTTTTTTTCAAGCATGATTCTTGTAATATCTGCTGTCAATAATATTAATGTTCATCCATTAAATAAAATATTTCACCAGTTCTGTCAAGATAACGATGAAGAGTTTGAACGTTTGCTTCTTCACACTGAAGTGCGTTGGTTGTCAAAAAGCTGCGGCTTAAAATGTTTCTCTGATCTTTTTGACACTGGTTGAAATTTTGCTCAAAGTCAACACAAGCTTGGGAAGCAAGATTGAACTTCTACGTGAAGATGTGGCATACCTCGCCAATCTGTATGACAAAATAAATATTTTCCCTTCATGGAAAGTATGGCATTCTTTTTCACAGACAGTATTGCTTACACTTGCAGTCACTGAAGAAGGATTTTCAGATTCGATTCAGTGATTTGAATGATTTGGAAATTCCAGACTCTGTAATTAACCCACTTCTTTGCAAGGTGGAAGACCAGGAAGAGAGCTTGCATAAAGAACTTATCGAAATTCAGTATGATGAATTGTATTTATGTATTTATCCATCATTAAGGAAGTTAATTTAAAATTTTAAAATTAACACAAACTGGGAATGCCTATCGGATGTTGACAATGATGAATGATGAAATTCAGAATGATGAAGAAGCAAAAATGCTTTTCAAAAATGTCAGCTTTTGTGGTATGTCGCTACACTGTCATATGAAGCTTCCTGTTTTTGGAGAAGAGCCAAACTGCTCTTCATTACATTTCCATCCTCCTACCTTGTTGAAAGAGGCTTCAGTGTAGTGAACCACATATTCACAAAAAACAGAAATCACTTGGACATTGTTACGCGTGGGGACTATAAGCCTTTTGCTGTCACAACTTGAACCAGATATTTCATCTTGCTAAAATACTATCAAGCTCAAAGATCACATTGATATCAAAGCTGCTGTACGGGGCACAGGTACTATGTAAGCTACATTTAAAGATAAACAGAAATTTCAAAGAGAATCATTTTTCTCATGTTAGCATATGGAAGACATGTTTTTACACTGTGGGGCACTGGAAAGTATATTGTGCCTAAGAGGGGCATTGGCAAGTATGAAAGAGTTTTAGAGGGGCGTTGGGCTAAAAAAATTGGGAAACAATACATTAAGGGAATCATGGGGGGGGGCGGGGGGGGGGTGGTAGAGTAGGATTGAGCCCTGAGACAAAGGATCAGCATTGATCTGATGATTATTGGAAGCAGCTGTAGAGGGCATTTTGGTCTATTCCTACGTATCTTTCTTACTTTCGTAGCATAGTTAAGGAAGGGGACATGCAAAATACACAAATCACAGAAACCATCCATCAAGATGTATTAATCAATGAAATGTTGGATTTCCAGACAAATCATTTACATCACCTAATTTGTGTGAATTTGAACATTGATTTTTAACAAGTGCTGGAATCTTTGGGGTGGGGGGAAGAAGCTACAGTGCTGATGGAACTCTGCTGGGCATTTAGGGGGTGGTGGCAAAGGATTGTTGGTGTTTCGGATAAAGGTACGGCATTCGGTCTCCAAAACATAAGCTATCACTTTGCATCCACAGATGCTACTTGAAACTTCTTGTTTCAAGTGGATGGGTTTTGTAGCACAGAAAATTCTTTTGTGCCTATTTTGGCCAAGGGAACTTCCTTGCTATTCCAGGTGAGGTTAAGTAGGAAACAGGATCCAGCTGTTCAGATGTCATTTTTCACGTTTTTTTGCTGTCTTGGAGTGCAGGCAGTGCTGGCATTATCACTCCTATGGCTCAAGAACATAGCAAAGTGCTGCCTTCCAAAAAAGTAGTAGCAATGAAGATACTTCCTGTGACAGCGAGCTAGGCAATCCAAGATTTTGTTATTTCCTCCTCCAGACCTGATTTAGGATCATAGATTTCCATGGGCCTGCTCTTCCAGGTGGATAGGTTTGCAGATTCAAAGTATATTTAATACCAAGGAATATATAAACCATATTAACCTTGAGATTTTAAAAACACAAACAGGAGGAATTCTGCAGATGCTGGAAATTCAAGCAACACACATCAAAGTTGCTGGTGAACGCAGCAGGCCAGGCTGCATCTCTAGGAAGAGGTACAGTCTTACTAGCTCTTCCTTCAGTTAGTCCTGACGAAGGGTCTTGGCCCGAAACGTCAACTGTACCTCTTCCTAGAGATGCTGCGTAACCTTGAGATTTGTCTGCTTACAGGCAGCCACAAATAAGGAAACCCAAAAGAAACAATTTTTGAAAAAAAGGCACCCAATGTGCAGAGCAAGAGGAAAAAAACACGGATCTTGCAAACAATAGACACGTGCAACAGCACTGCAAACCATATTGAGTCCTTGGAGCAGCCCAGCCTAGGCCTGAAGCCTTCATCTCAGTTCATCATATTAGCAGGACAAATCGCTGTGCAGTTTGCAGACACAAAGCAGAGAAGTCAGGGCAGTCTCGCAGCCTTAGTGCGAAATTGGTCCCACCCTTGCTTCCGGTCCTGACACCCTCTCGTTCCAGTATATATAGGCTGGTGCTTAAATTGTCCAGAGAATCATGCCATTGGGACCAGGGCTCCATCACAGCAAAACGCTCCAGGTCTAGACCATGCACCTAGTGATTCACTCTGGGCCTAGACCTCTCCAAATCAGCTTGGCACTTAGAGCGACCCATCCTTGCACCCGGGTTGGATGGGCATCGAAACTCCTCTGCCTTGGTGACTGTTCTCCGAATCGCTCCCTCTAACTCCTATCTGCATCAATTTTGCCACGCACCAGCATGGCTCATCCTTCGAATTCGCTTCACCTTCGCTCGCTTCTTTGGTGTTTGCGGTGATAGTTTACCACAATTTACTTCAGTAAGGGTGTTATTAATAATGTTTTTAGTCAAATTTCTTGCCTTTCAAGCTACCAGTAAGCTGTCGCTTGCCTTCAGTAGCATCATCTTAAACAGATTTGGGAGATGCTGTCATGACGTCACTGCAAGTTTTGATCTGTCGGTTTGGTTTGTAAGGCTAATGCAAAGGGAAGTTTAGAGTCAGCCAGTTGCATTTGTGGTAAGTAGTGAGGAAGGTTCTCTTCCATAAAGAGGATGATTGATAGAAATTTAAATTGCTGGAGATGTTATTAGAATACCCATTCTGGCAGGTTGGGAACCCAAGGATAAATGAGAGGATTTTGACATAATGGGATGTTCTCCCAATGTAAGGAAGGATGCAGATGCTTTGGAATGGATGCATAGTTGGCTGAATGGATATGATCACTGGAATGAGCAGTTTGTCCAATACGAGAAAGTAAGTAAGTCAACCTACTGGTACTTAGAATAATGAAAGTTGATTGTTAGGATGTGTACAAATCCAAAAGAGATTGCCAGGATAGATATCAAGGGTCTACATCGGTGATCTAAATTTACAGTGTAGAATATGCCGGTATAATCTCTGAGTTGGAGCCTGACCATAGAGAATGGATATATTTATATAATATTATTATTGGATATGGGATTGAATCCTGAGGTGAAGTCTCTGTATTGATTTGAATGAATGTTGGACGCAGCTTGAGAAGACATTTTGGTTTATCTATGTCTATATTTCTTATTTTTCCTAGCATATTCAGGGAAGGGGATATGTAAAATATTGCTGAACAGACAAATCACAGGATCGTCCATAATCCTGAATGCACTAATCAATGAAGTGTTGGATTTCCAGACACAGCACTTACATCACCCAATTTATATGAATGTACAAACTGATAGTTTTTTAAAACTAAATTTCCTCAAAATTGTCTCTTTTTAAAATGGACTCCTAATGAAAACCTACTTGTTCACTTGTTGAACAAATATTGGTCATCTGATTATACACAGAAATTGATGAAAACATTTGAAAGCAAATCTTATTTCATGAAGGCAAGTAAGAAATTTCTGTACAAAAGTATAGGAACATGTAAGAAATCAAGTTCTTATCTACCAATCTAGTCTTTGATTCAGATCAGATGAATAAGAGAGGTTTAGAGGGCTATGGATCAAACGTGGGCAGATGGGCTAGCTCAATGGGCAATGCAGCCAGCATGGATAAGTTCGGCTGAAAGGCCTGTTTCCATGCTGTAAGAATCTCTGACTTTGATACTAAGCCACTGTGGCATGTATTTCAATGCAGGATGTATCCAACACCTCATCATTGTCCTTAAAATATAGCTTTGTGGCTTTCACCTCACTAAAAACATGGGCAGCCCTCAACCACATCCACACAATCAGTAACATGGGAACATCCTGCATGCATGGAAGATGAAAAACCTCCTACAACTACCAATTGTGATGTGTAGAAGAAGACACCTCTTTTTCTTGGCATCTATTGATTGGTTACTGAGGTGCATTAAGTGTTTTGTGTCATCTGAAGGAAGTTTCCAGTAGCCGTACATTAGCCAGGAGGATTGTTGGAAAGGGGTGTCTTGGGGCCCTGCATTTCAGTTTTACCTAAGCACAAGAGATGTTGGAAATCTTGGAAATCACGGAAATCACTAGGCAGCATCTAGTGGGCAGAAATTCAGAGAGGAACACGTCTGCATTCGCATTGCTGTTACCATTGAGTAGCAGGTTCAGGGGAGGGAACTTGGTGAATCTTCTCGCCTTCCTCCTCCCACCAAGAAATACTTGATGGAATTCCCAGTGATTTACCAGAAGTTCCTTCTGAGATTGTATTGAGCCTGCCAAAACTTAAATCTCATAAAGTCTTGTTTAAAAAGGTATTAGTCTGCAAGGACAATGGCTCTGCCAGGAGGGGAAATGGTTTCCTTATTTATGTCTGTCATTTGTTATTGTGATGGGAGCCAGGTATGTTAATTAAAGCCAAAATATCAGTGATATCTCCCTCTCTTTCTTCAGAATATTTCTGAGATATTTGTCCGCAGAAGCACATGAACTTTGTACAATGTTCTATTCGAAGGGCAGCACTTCCAGCGTTGCAAGACCCAATATCTTTACCTTTTTAAAGTAGATAAGAATCCCAAAGTACTTCACAGGAGATTTATGGAAGATTAATGCCAAGAAATTGCGGTAGATGAACAAGAGTTTGGCCCAATAGGAAGGGTTAATGAACATCTTAAAACAGTAAAGCAAGGTGGAGAGGCAGAAGAGTTTAGAAAACAATATCTAGAACAGTGAGAATTTGCAATCAAAGGCGGTACTGCCAATTGTGTTGGGATTAAATCTGGGAACACTGAAGAAGCCAGAAATGAAACCTTTTGGAGATTACCATAGATGCATGTGCAAACAAAGAAGGCAACTATGAGTTTGCTTAATTGGGAGCCGATGCAAATCTGTATGCATAGGTGTAGCGGGTTACAAGGGTCGTGCAAATTAACATCTGGGTGGCAACACTTTATGACTTTTAGTTTAAATTGATTGAAGCTAAAGTGACAGTCAGGCTTATGTTGGAGTGATCATGCCTGCAGTAGCAAAGTTACAGATGAGCTTATTGTCAACAGTCAACGTGAATTTTTTTGGGGTTACAGCATATTGCTGTGAAGGCATGCAATCTTAATGAGGGACTGGAAATATGAGCTGATTCCCATTGGAGGTTAAAAACTACTCCAGGCTTTTGAATGGTCTGGTTTGGTTTCAGGCTATTTGCCAATTTGAGGGACAGAGTTAAACTGGGGAACTCTTCTGTATTGATCTGAAAGCAGGTAGATAATTAGGATTGACAGATCAAGATGTGTTAGTTTTGTTGGGCTCAATAGCCATTATTAAAGCTACTGATGGCATGCTGTGTACCAAATGCATAACTCAGCACGTACATGGAAAAAGGAATTTTGCTGTGTCACACACTAGGGAAGTAGGTGGATTGTTGGAGTCAACGTGAGCTGGCTGTACCTTTGTGCATGCTGTTTTTATTTAAATTCCTTTCATCTGTTCTTCAGAGCAAAGTAGTCTCTTCCCTTTCCCCCTCGCCATCTTCAGGGTAAAGATTACCTTTATTTGTCCCACATGCACCAAAACATACAGAGAAATATGTACATCTTTTGAACCAGATCAGCAAGCAAGTGCCACCATGCTTCTGGTGCCAACATAGCATGCCCTCAATGTACTAACCCTAACTGTACATCTTTGGAATGTGGGAGGAAATTGGACCACATGGCTGTCACGTGGGGATTGTATAAACTCGTAACAACAGTGGGAATTAAACCCCTGTTGGCGGTCACTAGCGCTGTAAAGCAACTGCAGTGCCCGCTACTCTACCATGCCACCCATCTCCTCTTACAAGGAGCCATTTTGCTACTTTTGGTCTTTGAGTGCTTTACCAGGCTTCTGTACGTATGTTATTTTATTCTCTCTGTCTGGCTAATGCTCTAGATTTTGATCATTATAGGCTGCAGAATTGTCCTGTGTACCAGTCACAAGCCACATCAACTGATTGGAGATCCATGTATAATGAACTACCTTTCTGAAAAGTATATATGCTGTCACTGAGGAGTTTCTGATGTGGATACTCATGCGCCCCCCCCCCATTAAATCCTTTTCACATTGGTCTTTGAAACAGTCCAAGGATTTTTGATCTGGTTCCTTAGTTACTGCTTATTGTCTTTTATATGAGTGAGAATAGCAGGCATCAGCACAATGGCATCACCGCATAGAGAACAGATATTGTGGTGACCTACTTGGGCATCTGTGATTACTGCTACAGGCCAGCGGAAGAAAATTAACCCATCCGATTGGGAGCAGTTCAGGCTGCGTGCTAAAGAGAAAATGTGATACAGCCGGGCTCCGAGTGAAGGAGGAGAGTCTGATCCCATCTGGTAAGAGGCAACATCCTCAGCAGCCCCTCTATAACCGGATACTCCACCTTAATATGAAATGTGAACTATCAGACCAATTGAGTTACCCTGGCCTTACTCCAATACAGTAGAATTACTAACAAAACATTTTTATTTTTAACAACAGGATTTGTCTATTTTTCTTTCATGATGCTTGGATCAATCGTCTAAACAGCACTGAATCTGTAACCATCTTCATTCAGAGAAGTGATTCAAAATATGTATTGTGGGGCTTTGAAGTGCGTATACTGCTGAGCATTCTTAGCAGCTTTCAAAACTTCCACTGAGTATAGGGCGCAGCAGTGTGCTCAGAGTTTCTGTTCCTTCCTTTTCAGAGGTTCATGATCCCAGCTTCACTTCTTGGGCCTGCCTTCTGAACTCTCAGCCTAAATGTTAAATTCTGATACTAGTTATATCAATCAGACTAGTTATACCATTTACTGGTCAATTTCTTGTCACTACTTTGTGAGCTAAGTATGATTGTTTCAATGTACTTTATATCTTATACAAATATGTTTCTTATTAGAAGATGTCTCTCAGACTCAGAGTTTGCAAAGCAGACATTCTATGTGTAATTGAGGACAGATGACATATTCCACCGGGTGAGAGAAATTCATTAATGTGCAAATAATTAAACCATTTTTTCCTGTATTAAGTCTGCAGAGGATTGGCCTTTGATAATAAGGGTAATTTTATATTTCTGTAAGTAAAAGGTGACAGCCACCGGATAACAGTAGAAGACCGTACTGGGAGAGCAAGTTCCTTTTCAGTGTAGTCCCACTTCTATGCTCTTGCACTGAATGTGCAGAGCTTCACTTCCTGATTTCATGCAGGACCGTCTCACTGAGTGTGTGATTCAGCAGCATGGATTGTCATTGTGTGTTTTCTGTTTTGAACTGGGAGTGAGGAAGTGAACTCAATCGCCAAGTCATTGTTGTGTGCAGCCGCACACTCTGCAGGTCAGGTAGCATCGATGGAAGGAAATGAAGAGTGGACGTTTCAGGACAAGGCTCTTTCCTCAGGATCGGTGAAGTGTCTCGTCCTGAAGCACCAATTCTACATTTCCCTCCATAAATATTACCTGACCTGCTGAGTTCCTCCAGCATTTTGTGTGAGTTGCTCCAGATTTTCAGGATCTGTAGGTTCTCTTGTTTTCATTTTCTTGTACTATTAAGTTTTAGATTTGTTTGTTTTAAACATTTTAGATCTAGGATCTAACCTTTTTTGTACCATGTATCCCTACCATTAACAGGGGGTCCGTGAACCCCAGGTTGAGAACACCTGCACTTTAGATTATTTTTGCCCTTATATTTTTAAGATTTGCTCTTAAGCGCAGTTTGTCATTGTTTGGTTCCTGGCAAAATACAGAGCTGGGGATGCTCATTCTCACCGATCGGGGCTAAGTTTTGGGTGTGTTCTGATTCAATATCCAGAGCTTTGTCACCTACAGAAAAAGTGTGCAAGGAGTTTTGTGGAGAAATAAGTGGGAGGTTTGCCCCTGCCAAGAAAATTTGCATATTTGATGGATAACAAGCTTGTTGAGAGTGGGAGAAAGTTAGCACTATTGGTGTTGACTTTTCATCTGCTTCCAGTGGAATGGTAGTTCCCAGAAGATCTTTAGAAAACAGACACCAATATGCCATCGTGGTAACTGGAGACAGCTTGTCAACTGGATACTGGATATAAATTCTTCGGGCCGATGTTGTGGTTGCCATTGCCAGTAGCAAAGCAACACCAAGTAGAAAGTGCAATATTAAGATGCTAATAGGTACTTATAATTGTAGATTATTGGAATGCACTAATCCTTTCTCTGATCTCTCTAATATTTATCTAGGGAGTGTAGACTGAAATTTGAGCTATGGTTTTATAACTCAGAGCAATTTTCCTATTTAGATCTAGGATTTACAATGCTTTGATACACACAATGCTTTCAGGCTCACCCTGTCCATAGTATTCAGATTACTTTCTACTCCATCCATTATACTTAAGAGTTTATTTTTGGTTCCGAAAGCTATCAGATTTATAAAGTTTAACAAATATTACAGGGGTTCCTGATTAAATTTATTGTTATGAATAGTTCCTTGAAAGATGATCCGACTCTGAAAGTTATTTAGTCCTGCTGAGTCCAATTTGGTGTAAGCAAGCAGGTCATTGATGATTGTCGTTCCTCTCCTTGCTTCGTGGCACCTCGGGCAGCAACCTTGCCGCTTCTGTTGCATTTTTGTCTGTTTTTTCCTTTATGAGGTCGAGTTGCTAGCTTGACACTCCCAGCACAGATGGAAAGCGTGCAAGGAGCCGGTGGGATTCGAACCCGGGATCACTCGCCTCGAAGTCTGGTGTGGATGCCATGACACCACCGGCCGGCTGTCATTGGTGATTGCATTGTCTAAAGCTCTGTGACTTTGAACTTAGATCTGCATTTTCTTAACTAGTTAACTTCTAATCTTTTCCCGTTTGGTTGAGTGCTAAGTGGAAGTGAATGCAGATGTGTTTCTTAAAGGTGGGAAAAGAGAGGGAACACTGTGAAGTTTGGGCTGTTATTGTTGGTTCTGTACCAACAAGAATTTCTGATCTTTACCCCATAAAAGATGCAATAAGGTGGAGACAACTGCAATTTTCCTTATGGAAAGTGTAAACGAAAGGCAGGTAGATGAATAATCTTGGGTTTGAAGGAGCGATACTGTTATCAATTTCATTGTGAAATGGCTTGTTGCAGACTCGGAATGGATTTCAACCATATGTGTGAGTTTTGCAGTCAAGTCAGTGGAATTCTACTTTGTGTATATAGATCTGAGATTAATTGCTTCATTAGGCCCACATGCTGGTGTACTGAAAAAAAAATTCTGTGCCTACACTTGAATACAATCCCATTTAAGCAACAAAAAAAATGAGCTGGGTGTTTGTTTGAAGGATTATATTGATCTTGGACTTTATGCTGTTATTGTAAGATAATGTATCTCCCACTTTACGGAAGGGAAAATATTTTTTCTTATATACAGCTTATCTTGAGGCTTGGTGTTTAGTTTTTATTTGCTACACAAATATCAGATCATTCTTTTCTTTTTGTCCTCTAAATATACTAATTGATACTTCTCACAAAGTTATCCACTTAGTGATTGTAATTATTGATTTACTTTTCTAGTTTCATTTTTTATATACAAAAGTATAGCTAGATCAAGTTTTTGCCTATTTATAGGCATCCGTTAGCCTCGTGAGACCATGGATTTGCGACTTGGAAGGTTTCCAGGGTGCAGGCCTGGGCAAGGTTGTATGGAAGACCGGCAATTGCCCATGCTGCGAGCCTCCCCTCTCCACGACACCAATGTTGTCCAAGGGAAGGGCATTAGGGCCCATACAGCTTGGCACCGGTGTTATCGCAGAGCAATGGGTGGTTAAGTGCCTTGCTCAAGGACACAACACGCGGCCTCAGCGAAGGCTCGAACTAGCGACCTTCAGATCACTAGACGAATGCCTTAACCACTTGGCCACACGCCAAGTGCCTATTACAGATACAATTTTCTGGTTTATGAATGACATAAAGAGGGAGAGTCCATTTGCTTTAGCAACTGTGAGAATTGTACTACTGCCAAGTAATGTATTCACCTGTTTCCTTCCTGGTCAGACATGATTTGGTGATCTTCCTGCCTATACAAGTCTTTACTAGGATATAGATAGCATTGTAAATAATGAAATAAGCCAATAAACAGAAACCGGTTAAGTTGCTGTTTTCTATTGTTGAAAATATACTGTCAATATGCTGTACTCTGGTAATCTTTGCAGAAAATTTTCCTCCTTTTTCTGACTGGAAAATGGGATTTGAAAGGCTTGGTTTCCTGCAGCATAAATCTGCGCTTTGATATAGCAGATGTGAAAGCGTTGTCTGGTTTATACAGGTTTCTGCAACACGCAAATGGTCTGACATGCGAGGCACAGACATCCTACGTTGAATCCTGGGGTATTCTCAGCAAATACCAGAAGAGAAATTTTCATTTCAAAGCAAAAATGCTGCTATCACTTATTGCTTTAAAGTCTGCTCATTGAACCAACTTAAAGCTAATGCTGTAAGATGAGTTTTTTTGTCTTTTTTTCCCTACCCCTGTTGTCTTTCATTTTTTGCTCTATATTCATTTCTTCTTTTACCTGGTGACATCTGTCCTGTTCATTTCTGTATGCATTCTTTCACTGTTGCTTAGCATTCAGTAACTCAGTCAACAGGATTGTTTGGGTTCTAGTCCCAAGCGTTCCCATTCTTTCCACTGTTTTGTGGAGCTGCTGACCGAAAATGGTGAGCAACACTGAAACGGAACCACTGGAAGTGGCCGATTTAAAATGACAGGCAAGATTCAAACTATCGATCGGCTTTATCCAAAAACACAGTCACGTGAAGGTATGAAATTTGTCGAGCATAGAAGGCCAATTATGTATCAAGCCTGGGGACCTTTCATTCTGAATGGTCTGTATATTGTTATTAAGTACCATAATAACAAGATGCTAGGCCTAATAGGGAAAAAAAATTACTTTGGAAAATGAATCTCCGATTTCACGACACTTGCCGGTGATAATAAATCTGATTCTGATTTAGAAAATACAAGGCCTTCTCCCATTATACCCATAAGCCAGTAGTCATCAGACAACTATGCTTCTATTAAAAAATATTGTCTGTAAAAACAATTTCAGTGTAATATTGGATTATGATTTGACTTTGTAGCAGGCAGATAATTGTCTGTTGATAACTGCTGAATCTGGCACTCTCTGAAGCTGAACTTGCAGTTCCATATGCTATCGCTACTTTACAATTACTAAGCAATCGTTCAATTTGTCTTTTACTGATCCTTTTTTTTTGAGACGTGAGCATCAGAGGCAAGGCCAGCATTAATTACCCATCCCTAATTGGCTTTGAGAAAGTGCTGGTGAACCACCTCGAACTGCTGCATTCCTTCAGGTGAAGTTATTTTTACAGTCATATTGAATAGGGAGTTCAAGCATTCAGACCAGCAACAATGTAGGAATGGAGCAGGCAGGGTGCCATGGAGCTTGGGATTCCTGTCGGTAATTCCATGAGTCTGGTGCCCTCGCCGCCTTCACTATAATAGGAGTTGCAGAAGCAAATGAATCCTTCCTGCTGATCAGTCCTGATGAAGTGGCTTGGTTCATTTCCCTCCATAGATGCTGCCTGGCCTGCTGAATTCTTCTAGCATCTTGTGTCTTGCTCAATGCTTATGGCAACTGCAGAATCTGTTGAGTTTCGAATCCTTATCTGCCTATTTTCTGGAGTTGTCAGGGTGGAGTAGTGTATGTGATGATCATTCTCTTTTAAATGCAGCATATAAAAAGGTGGATTGCCTCTTCATAAAGCTAGATTCCAAAGTTTAAGAAATTAAACCAGGATAGAAATGATTTACTGCAAATTATTAGGGTCTGTGTGCAAATTAATCTTAACCAGTTTCCACACATTTCATTTTGAGACAGGTATTTTTAAAAAATTTGCATTCTTATGCAAAACAGACTCCTGCCAGATGTTAATAGTAAGTATAAAAATGCTCATTCAAATGCTGAACGTTACTTTGTCTGACACTGGAGAGTAGATAACATTTATCAACCAGGTTTCAACGGCAACAGGAAATGTATCCAATCCCTAGCAGGTGTAAAGACCTGCTGTGTTTGAAGCTGTACAGGTATATAAATGCACTCTGGCTGCCACACAACCTACAATCCAGTTCTTTAATTTTTCATTATTACGATATTAAGAAAGGCGATTTTGATAGCCATACCTATTTAAGAATGCCTTTGACCAATTGTTTGCCAAATGATTGTGGTCTTTGTGAGGATGTTGGCATTCCTTTTATGTTTGGTGAGGAAGGAAATATATACAATCCATTCTCCTAATTTGACTTCATAGAGGAGCGATACAGTAATGGGTGCTGATGAATCTTTTGCTATTTTGCTTGAGTTGGCATATGGGAAGTAAGGGAGGCAGGCTCTTTCCGTATACACTCAATGGCCACTTTATTAAGTACACTGGCTTATTAATGCAAATATGTCATCAGCCAATCATACGGCAACAACTCAATGCATAAAAGCATACAGACCTGTTCAAAAGGTTCAATTGTTGTTCAATCCAAACATCAGAATGGGGAAAACAGTGATCTAGGGTGACTTTGACTGTGGAATGATTGTCAGTGCCAGACAGGGTGGTTTGAGTATCTCAGAAGCTACTGATCTCCTGGGATGTTCACACACAACAGTCTCTTAGAGTTTACTGAGAATGGTGCAAAAAACAAAACAACATTGCACGGCAGTTCTGTGGCTGGAAATGTCTTGTTAACGAGAGACGTCAGAGGAGAATTGCCAGACAGGTTCAAGCTGACAGGAAGGCGACAGTAGCTCAAATAACCAAGCGTTACAGCAGTGATGTGCAGAAGAGCATCTCTGAACGCACGACATATCGAACCTTGAAGTGGGTGGGCTGAGACAGCAGTAGATCACACCGGGTTCCGCTCCTGGCCACAGTGTAAATACTAGTGCAAGAAAGCACAGCATTTGATGGTTATGCAGCATTTATTTGGTGCCTACGTTGGTAGAACAGAATATGGGGTGAAGCTAGAGTGAGAACAAGCATTGTAAAATGTAGAATGAGAAATGTAGGAGGGAAGGGTTAGAATGATCGCAGAGAAAAACAGAGTTAAAAAGCCGGCACTACATCGTGGGCCAAAGGGCCTGTACTGTTCTGTAATATTAGTCTGATCCCCTTTAAATAAGACAAGCTAGAGAGGAAAACAATTTTAAACCTTGGTTTACTAGAGTTGCTTCTGAATCTCCTCATTTCTTTTCCAAAGAAGATTCTGCGAAGTGCTCTGCTTTAATGTTGTGTGCCTCTGGCATGTTCACACATGTTTTACATTTTACACCACGCTCTCAAATGGAAAAGGAGAAACTTGTGGAGGAAAATGTAAAGGACGTGTGGAGTTGAAAGCCAATGAGGCAGCTATTGCTTCTTTGGCTGAACTTGTGTGATATTGTGTGTATAGCACGTATTTACATGTACACATTTTATCACTCTTGTGCTGGAGCAAGCTCGACAGGTGGTGTAACAGTTGTGCAGCTGTGCAAAACTTGACCAGTTTCTGATGGAATGGAAGACTACCTAGAAGAACTTCAGCTGAAGGGTCTTGGCCTGAAATGTCGACTGTACTCTTTTCCATAGATGTTGCCTGGCCTGCTGAATTTACATTCAACGGAGTTTGAAGGTGCAGTGACAGTTGTCCCATAGAATTGTTCAGGGTTTTTTAGAATGCACCTATGATGGCTTATGGCTCTTCAGAGCTTAATTTAGCTGACAGCAGTGGCAATGAAAATTGATGTCAATGCTTTAACCAAGGTACGTTGTAGAGTAGCAAAGCCTTAACATTCCCTTACATGCACAGTAGCTCTTGGCAAAACAAAATTAAATTGGACCTGAAATATTCAGTGTAGTCTTATGGGCAGATGTGTATAAATCAAATCAATGCTCTCAACGTCTGCCAAAGGTACTATTTCTGAGACTTTCAGCTACTTTTTTACCTGCTGTTCTGCAGTGGCGTATCAGCAAAGTTTATAGTTCAGAGAGATACAACAAAATCATCCACTTACCGTTCACTTGGAAATTAGAGAAGACAATGTCTTAATTTATGTTCTCATTATATTTCTGAGCTTGGATGGAGAATTGCTAATGCAAGTATTTAAATGTTATTAGGATGCTTCTTCCAACTTGTCCACGAAGATTACAAGGCTTATGTTCGTGTCTCCTTTGATCTGATTTTGTGTGATTGTACTTCCCAATAGAGTCATAGAGAAGTACAACACAGAAACAGGCCCTTTGGCCCATCTAGTCAATGCTGAAACCATTTTAAACTGCCTACTCCCATCAACCTGCACTGGGAGAGAGCGCTCCATATCCCTACTATCCATGTACCTATCCAAGCTTCTATTAAACGTTGAAATCAAGCTGTCATGCACCACTTGTGCTGACAGCTCATTCCACACTCTTAATGACCCTCAGGGTGATGAAGTTTCCCTTCATGTTCCTCTTAAATTTCTTACTTTTCACCCTTGACCCATGGCCTCTGGTTATAGTCCCACCCAACCTCAGTGGGAAAAAGCTTGCTTGTATTTATCCTGTCTATATCCCTCATAATGCACCAGGATCCAAGAAGACGCAAATCTCAAATCTTCATGACCAGTCTTTTTAAGGATTTATTTACAGTGGAAAAATTAAAAAACTAAGTCGTATTGTAAACTGGGTCGCTCGATTATTTGCATGTTAGTAAATATATGCTTCTATAAAGTGCAGATGGTATCCTGCAGTATTGGGTACAGTAACATTGGGGCATTCACCTTGTACCTAAACAAATTATCTGCTCAGTGGAAACACCAAAGCCTTTGATTGGAAAAACCTACAAAAGGTAGTGGATTCGGCCCAGTACATCACGGGTAAAACCCTCTCAACTATTGAGCACATCTACGTGAAACACTGTCGTAAGAAAACAGCATCCAACTTCAGAGATCCTCACCACCCAGGCCATAGAAACCATAGAAACTACAGCACAGAAACAGGCCCTTTGGCCCTTCTTGGCTGTGCCGAACCATTTTCTGCCTAGTCCCACTGACCTGCACACGGACCATATCCCTCCATACACCTCCCATCCATGTATCTGTCCAATTTATTCTTAAATGTTAAAAAAGAACCCGCATTTACCACCTCGTCTGGCAGCTCATTCCATACTCCCACCACTCTCTGTGTGAAGAAGCCCCCCCCTAATGTTCCCTTTAAACTTTTCCCCCCTCACCCTTAACCCATGTCCTCTGGTTTTTTTCTCCCCTTGCCTCAATGGAAAAAGCCTGCTTGCATTCACTCTATCTATACCCATCATAATTTTATATACCTCTATCAAATCTCCCCTCATTCTTCTACGCTCCAGGGAATAAAGTCCTAACCTATTCAACCTTTCTCTGTAACTGAGTTTCTCAAGTCCCGGCAACATCCTTGTAAACCTTCTCTGCACTCTTTCAACCTTATTTATATCCTTCCTGTAATTTGGTGACCAAAACTGAACACAATACTCCAGATTCGGCCTCACCAATGCTTTATACAACCTCATCATAACATTCCAGTTCTTATACTCAATACTTTGATTAATAAAGGCCAATGTACCAAAAGCTCTCTTTACGACCCTATCTACCTGTGACGCCACTTTTAGGGAATTTTGTATCTATATTCCCAGATCCCTCTGTTCCACTGCACTCCTCAGTGCCTTACCATTAACCCTGTATGTTCTACGTTGGTTTGTCCTTCCACGTGCAATACCTCACACTTGTCAGTATTAAACTCCATCTGCCATTTTTCAGCCCATTTTTCCAGCTGGTCCAAGTCCCTCTGCAGGCTCTGAAAACCTTCCTCACTGTCTACTACACCTCCAATCTTTGTATCATCAGCAAACTTGCTGATCCAATTTACCACATTATCATCCAGATCATTGATATAGATGACAAATAGCAATGGACCCAGCACTGATCCCTGTGGCACACCACTAGTCACAGGCCTCCACTCAGAGAAGCAATTCTCTACCACCACTGTCTGGCTTCCTCCATCGAGCCAATGTCTAATCCAATTTACCACCTCTCCATATATACCTAGCGACTGAATTTTCCTAACTAACCTCCCATGCGGGACCTTGTCAAAGGCCTTACTGAAGTCTATGTAGACAATATCCACTGCCTTCCCTTCATCCACTTTCCTGGTAACCTCCTCGAAAAACTCCAACAGATTGGTCAAACATGACCTACCACGCACAAAGCCATGTTGACTCTCCCTAATAAGCCCCTGTCTATCCAAATGCTTGTAGATTCTGTCTCTTAGTACTCCCTCCAATAACTTACCTACTACTGACGTTAAACTCACCGGCCTATAATTTCCCGGATTACTTTTTGATCCTTTTTTAAACAACGGAACAACATGAGCCACTCTCCAATCCTCCGGCACTTCACCCGTAGACAGCGACATTTTAAATATTTCTTCCAGGGTGCCTGCAATTTCAACACTAGTCTCCTTCAAGGTCCCCGGGATTTATCCACTTTAATTTTCCTCAAGACAGCAAGCACCTCCTCCTTTTCAATGTGTACAGTTTCCATGGTCTCACTACTTGATTCCCTCAATTCCATAGATTTCATGCCAGCTTCCTTAGTAAATACAGACGCAAAAAACCTATTTAAGATCTCCCCCATTTCCTTTGGTTCTGCACAAAGCCGACCACTCTGATCTTCAAGAGGACCAATTTTATCTCTTACAATCCTTTTGCTCTTAATATACTTGTAAAAGCTCTGTGGATTATCCTTCACTTTGACTGCCAAGGGAACCTCATGCCTTCTTTTTGCCCTCCTGATTTCTTTCTTAAGTATTTTCTTGCACTTCTTATACTCCTCAAGCACCTGATTTACCGCCTGTTTCCTATACATTTCATACAACTCCCTCTTCTTCTTTATCAGAGTTGCAATATCCCTTGAGAACCAAGGTTCCTTATTCCTATTCAATTTGCCTTTAATCCTGACAGGAACATACAAACTCTGCACTCTCAAAATTTCCCCTTTGAAGGCTTCCCACCTACCAATCACAACTTTGCCAGAGAACAACCTGTCCCAATCCACGCTTTTTAGATCCTTTCTCATTTCTTCAAATTTGGCCTTCTTCCAGTTCAGAACCTCAGCCCTAGGACCAGATCTATCCTTGTCCATGATCAAATTGAAACTAATGGTGTTATGATCACTGGAACCAAAGTGCTCCCCTACACAGACTTCTGTCACTTGCCCTAATTCGTTTCCTAACGGGAGATCCAATATTGCATCCCCTCTAGTTGGTCCATCTATATACTGATTTAGAAAACTTTCCTGAACACATTTTACAAACTCTAAACCATCTAGACCCCTAACAGTATGGGAGTCCCAATCAATGTATGGAAAATTAAAATCCCCTACCACTACAACTTTATGTTTCCTGCAGTTGTCTGCTATCTCTCTGCAGATTTGCTCTTCCAAGTCTCGTTGACTATTGGGTGGTCTGTAATACAATCCCACTAATGTGGCCATACCTTTCCTGTTTCTCAGCTCCACCCATAAGCACCCAGTAGACAAGCCCTCTAATCTGTCCTGCCTGAGCACTACTGTAATATTTTCCCTAACAAGCAATGCTCTTTTGTACTGCTGCCATCAGGTAGAAGCTTCAGGACTGCCAACACCAGGTTGAAGACAGTTACTACCCCTTAACCATCAAGCTGTTGAACAAAAGAGGATAACTACATTCACTTGCCTGTCCAAATTAATCTTTCATTGATCCTGTTATAGTTACTATTCAAAGCCAGCAGGAAAATGAATCTCAGGATTGTATGTGGTGACATATTTGTACTCTGATCATAAAATTGAACTTTGGGAAGGAAAATGGGTGCAAGGTGTTCGTGTTGGAAAGGATTAAAAAACAATCAATCAAGCAATGGTACAAGCTTTTTTGTTATTAATCTCTCCCCTCTGGTCTGTCAAACACAATATGACTTGCCTACTTTTGTCCTGATAATATGTAAGGTAGATATTTGAAGTCTTCTAGGCATTAGGAATGTGGGAGATGTGCTTTTTTTATTGGAACTGAATAGGTGTGGGAGGGGTGAGAAAGAAGAGGAACAGAGAGATTGCCGGTTGAAGCCCGAGGCTGTTATTGACTGACAAAGTGACCATGCCTACTCACATTGTTTCCTCTGTGATCATGTGAATTGCCTCATGTAAGGGGTATTCCATCAAATAAGAATACTAATGTTTCTTCCTTTTGCTTTTTCTAGATACATGTGACGACTGCTGAAGATGTCAGATAGTGTTGATGCTGAAGAGAAACCACCAGCTCCTCCCTTGAGAATGAACAGTAACAATCGCGACTCATCTTCCCTTAACCACGGCTCCAAGCCTCTCCCACTGGTTCCCGAGGAAAAGAACAAGAAAGCCCGACTGCGCTCCATTTTTCCAGGGGCAGGAGACAAGAGTAAAGTATCAACCTTTTTCTCACTGTATCTGAAGTAAATGCTTTACAGGGTGAAGGGATTATGGCAAGGTGAAAATGCTGAGTTCTGCAGCTGCACATTGCTGGAGTGATGTCAGTGTGATTGGCTCTGCGGGTTCTGATTTAGAGAGGAGAGTCATTGAGTTGATTTATTGCCTAATGAATCTTGCAGGATAGTGCGAGTTCTATATGTGGCTTGGTTGTGATGCTTCCATCTTGACTGCAGTCCCTGTGTCATTCTATGTTGGCACTTTCAGTAATTATAAAGCTGTATGCCAGTCTGAGCTTTTGGGAGGAGGATGCCCATGACACTGTTATCCGGTTTCAGTAGAAATCTACCTTCTCAATCTGGTGTTGGATCTTTTTGAAAGCCTTACAAGCAAAGAAAACTAACGATAGAAGGGATTGATTACGTAACTTCCTATTATGGGCTATTTGGTTCCTATGAAGAAAGTTTTGAAAATACAGACGTTTCATATTGTTCCCTAAGCCTAGGGTTTTCTCTCATGAAGTTGAATAGTAAACCTTGGTCTATGGTTTGAGACCTACACCACACTGAAGGCACGCTGATCTGTGACCACTGCCTCTGTCAGACTCCTGGAATTCAGAGCGAAATCTATTAGTACAATTTGCTGTACATTTGAATATATTTCACCCTATCATCATTTGTGGTACCAGTTTAAGTGTGCCAATTTCGCCAGGCTTCCATACAAACTGAAGGGAAAAAGTAACACTGCAATGTAAAATCAGGGGAGGGGGGAGAAATTAACGGAATATGGCTTACCATTCCCACTTGAAGTAAAGCAGCTTGATATAATTTGTTTTCCCATTCTAAGACTGAATTGCGGACGATCCCCAGATGCCTTGCTTTGGAATTATTTAGTGTTCAAACATTCCTTGCTGATGACAAAGCAGAGGTCCCGAGGATAAAGGTGCACTGTCCAATTAACATGCTAGCCCAAGATTGCGGAATTAGTACTCGCAACTTTGAATAAATTTCTTATGGAATCGAGTCTTGGATTAAAAGTTAACAAGTTTAGTGTATTGATTTATCATATTTTCCCCTCCCTCAATGTAAAAGGTACTGATTTATTGGGCGTTGGAGGGACCCACCTAATTTGAGCATAGTATTGACTCAAAGGGTCAGGATTCTTTCGTGTCATGTTGTTGTGCTCATGTTGTCATGAGCTGTCATCCACAATTGATTGCATTCTGTTAGCAAAGTCGTTGTGACCAAAAGTGCTGGAATGAAATGAAATTGTGCAAAATAGTGTGTGTATAAAGAAGCAAATGAAACCGCTAAGTGTTAACGGGTGAAAAAGATCTATAGCTGTTATCAGGGGTCAAATACTGAGGAACAATAACAGCCAATAAGGCAAATTAAATAGTAAATGGAAATAAAACTTCTAGACATTCACAACAGATCAGGTAGCAGCAAGCTGATGTTTAGGGTAAAGCTGGTTTTCAGAAATCATAGTCACTCCTCTAAACATTATTCTGACATTTGCAAAAATTGACTGACAAGTCTTTCTATTTTGTTCATGTTGTGTTTCAGAATTTAACCACAAACATTTTTCTTGTGCTTGACAACGAAAGAGTTTGTCAATTGTGCTTGTGTATAAAGTGCAGAGGTCTCTGGTCAGGCCATCTCCTCCCCCCTCCCACTTTGACAGTCTGTAATAGAGTAACTGAGCGAGGAAGCGAGTGGCTTGTTTAGTATTGGGAGAGTATTTGGGTCCTGGAGGTAAAGTTAAACCTAGGCACGTAGGTGTTCTGGCTTTGAGTTCAGAGACGAAAGGAAAGACTGAAGATTGCCTCAAGAAGCAAATGCTGAAAAAAAAGACATCTTTAGGTCAACAGGCATCAAAGGAACAAAACTCCAATGGTTGAAGACTGACTTTGCATTAAGGCAAATGCTTATAGTTTACATTCCTGTTCTCTTATGAGTTAGGAGGAGGCCACTGAGTCCATTCCCTTACCTATTTCCCTGTAACTTGTTCCCTGTTGCTTATCAACATCCTCTGATTCCCTTCCATCTCACCTACACCAGTGGCCAATTAACCTATCGACCAGCACAACATTGGATGTGGGAGGCAATCAGAGCACCCAGGAGAATCTAATGCAGGAATAGTGAATAATTCACTTCCTGATACCCCCAGAGGCAGAAATCAGCAGAGTGATGCAATACTCCACCTCATGAACCATGGCTGTACTGCGTACCAGTTGCACAGCAGTTATTCACCTGGGCTATTCCAGGAGAGCTTCATGAACATCTGGCCATTTGAGCCAAGGTGAACAATGGCTTCGAGTACATGAGGATGTCATCATCTGCAGGTTCTCCTCCACAGCACAGTGCACGCAACCTGACTCAGAAAGGTAGCACCAATTTGTCATTGTTACTGGGTCTAAATTCTGGAACTCCCTGCCCTACGGCTCTACAGCAGTAGCTTCAGCAGAAGGAATGATGGTTCAAGAAGGAATTCGCCACCCACGTAATGACAGTTAAGTGTAGGCCATAAATGATGCTTTTGCAGGGGCAACCAGACTTGAAAATTAATTCAGTAACAGTAGCTGATTATAAGAGAGAATTCTAGAATATCATGTATTCAGCAGGGAGGAGCGGCAATTTCTGCTGAAGCTGGTATTGCAAATATTGTTGCATAAAGTTCCTATATTCATCGTCATGCCAGTGGAGCCCAAGATTGCTACAAATATCTGTCCAATTGGTGAATTCGGGAAAGATTTCTTACTGAAATTCCATTCTTTGCTGTATGGGGGTGGGGGGAAGGTATAAAAAGTAAGTACTAGGATGAACCTCATGAATACTTTCACAACTAGAAGGCATTCACTTTCATTCTGCACTTCGCAAAGTGTTAACGTTTCCTGTTGTGCATTGAGTGATGTTTATATTAAATAGGTTTATGGTTTTAATGCTGGTTGCTTTCAAGGGCCTTTGAACAAAATCTGTTTAAAGGATACAGGAGAAACTGAGCTTGAACAAATTCAATTGAAGCCATTGGAAGTGTTGTCCCATGAAATCTCTGAATTACAGGCTGTTAGAAGAAGCCAAAGCATACTGTAGCTACGTGGCTGGTCTAAAGAAAAGTGCTCAGAGCGTAGTTAATTGTTTATGGTGTATGTGCATCACTGGCCAGACCAGCATTAGTCATTCTTCCTTAATTGGCCTTGAGAAGATGGTGAAACCACTGGGGTTGCTTAATCTTCATGGAGGGAAGCATAAATGGATTTTTTTTGCAACTATATTTATACGGGAGACCGTATAATAGAGTCTATAGAAGTGAGACAAAACAGCAGTGAAATCATGGACAGTATACAGTTTACAGAGGAGGAGGTAGGTGCTTGCCGTCTTGATGCAGATTAGGGTGGATAAATCTCCAGGGCCTGACGAGGTGTTCCCTCAGACCTTGTGGGAGAGTACTGCAAAAATTGCAGGGACCCTAGCAGGGATACTTAAAGTGTCCTGAGTGACAGCTCAAATGCTGGAGGATCAGAGGATAGCTAATGTTGTTCCGTTGTTTAAAAAAGAATCTAAGAATAAGCCAGGAAACTATAGGCTGGTGAGCCTAACATCAGTAGTGGTTAAGTTATTGGAAGGTATTCTAAAGGACCTGATATATAAGTATTTGGAGAGACGGGGACTAATCAGGAACGCATGGTAAGTTGTGTAAAACCAATCTTGTAGAGGTTTTTTGCTGAAGTTGTAAGGCAGTGAATCTTGTCCACGTAGACTTTAGCAAGGCCTTTGACAAGGTCCCGCATGGGGTGTCGGTCAGGAAGGCTCAATTGCTTGGCATTCAGGATGCGATAGTAAATTGGATTAGACATTGGCTTTGTGGGAGAAGCCAGAGAGTGGTAGTAGATGGCTGCCTCTTTGACTGGAGGCCTGTGGCGAGTGGTGTGCCGTAGGGATCAGTGCTGGGTCAGTTGTTTGTCATCTATATCAATGATCTGGGCGATAATCTGGTGAACTGGATCAGCAAATTTGTGGTTGACATGGTTGACTTCAAGGTTTTGGGCATTGTGGACAGCAAGGACAGCTATCAAACCATACAGAGGGATCTGGGCCAGCTGGGAAAATGTCAGATGGACATTAATGCAGAGAAGTGTGAAATGTTACACTATTGGAGGACAAACCAGGGTAGGGCTTGCATGGTGAGCGGTAGGGCACTGAGGAGCATGGTAGAACAGGGAGCTGGTATACAGATCCATCATTCATTAAAAGTGGCATCACAGGTAGATATGGTCATAAAGAAAGCTTTTGGTAAATTGGCCTTCATAAATCAAAGTGTTAAGTACAGTAGTTGGGATGTTACGTTGAAGTTATATAAGACTTTGCGGTGTAATTTGGAGTATTGCGTGCAGTTCTGGTCACCTACCTACAGGAAAACTGTAAATAAGATTGAAAAAGTGCAGAGAAAATTGCAAGGGTGTTGCTGGGACTTCTGTGTTATATGTGTGATTGTAGGGAAAGGTTGAATAGATTAGGACTTCATTGCCTAAAGCATATGAGAATGAGGGGAGCTTTGATGGAGGCATTCAATTTGTAAGAGGTAATATATAGATAAGGTTAATGCAAGCAGGCTTTTTCCACTGAAATTGGATGAGACTAGAAACGGGTCATGCGTTAAGGATGAAATGTGAAAAGTTTAAGGGGAACATGAGGGAGATCATCTTCACTTGGAGGGTAATGAGAGTGTGGAATGAACTGCCAGTGGAAGTGGTGGATCGGGGTTCAATTTCAACATTTCAGAGAAATTTGAATGGATGGGAAGGGTATGGAGGGCTGTGGCCCAGGTGTGGGTCGATGGGATTAGGCAGCGTAATAGACAAGAAAACATCTGCGGATGCTGGAGGTGCACACAAAATGCTGGAGGAACTCAGCAGGCCAGGCAGCATAATAGTTTGGCATGGGGTATATGTGCTTAAAGGCCCGTTTCTGTATGTATATTCATAGAGTTAGGTGCAGCTCTGGTGAAATATTCAAAAGGTACAGATTTCCCTACAACCAATGGTTCCTCTCTTCCTGTCTCCAGCTAACAAGAAGAAAGAAAAAGAACGCCCAGAGATCTCTCTTCCTTCAGATTTTGAGCACACAATTCATGTGGGATTTGATGCAGTTACAGGGGAATTCACAGTGAGTAAGCTTTTGTATGAAATATTATTGATCTTGCAGTAGCTTCTTCGTGATTATTGGCCTATTTTATGTGTAAGGATTTCAAACATTGAAAGTATTTTTGCATCCTTGCAGCTTTGGTGCCTATTAATCTAGCAGCAACGTAGATTAATCCACTACTCAATGGATTCTCCCCTCGATCCTAAAATAACTTCTGAATTTCTGATCACTTTTACATGAAGGCACGAATGTATTATGTGTTGTTAGAGGGCATTATTTTGTCTTTCCTTAACTGGAACTAGGAGTTAAAGCTTCAGGATAGGGTTCAGCAATTTAAAGCAGAGAAGAAGTGAAATTTATTCATAGATGTGATTTTTTTTTTAAATTCTGTCGCAGGGCACAGTATCCAAGGTCGATTGGTTAAGTTATTGGACATAAAAGTGAAAAGTTTTGTGAAAAGTCTAAGCAGGATGGCCAACCATGGGTTCATCAAATAACAAAGCAGCTTTGCGAGCTTATATAGTAGGGTAATAGTGTTCCTGTTCCACTACTCAACAGTTAGTGACCTTGGTTGAACCAGTAGCCCATGGCATTTCTAATCCTACATGAGGAGAATTCAATCAATTAATTGATGAGTGAGTATTGGATTCTTGAGTTATATCTACTGTTTTGTGTCCAGATGGATAAAGCACATGTTTTGGACAAGTGTGATAGTTCTTGGATGAACTACCCATAATGAACTACTGAGCTGCCAAGCATGTCTTGGTGTTCATACAGAAGGAGCATCGAAGGGAGGCAACAAAAGGGCAGCCAGCATGCATAGGTTAGCAATCTACAAACCCCATTTCCAGAAAAGTTGGGATATTTTCCAAAATGCAATAAAAACAAAAATCTGTGATATGTTAATTCACGTGAACGTTTATTTAACTGACAAAAGTACAAAGAAAAGATTTTCAATAGTTTTACTGACCAACTTAGTTGTATTTTGTAAATATACACAAATTTAGAATTTGATGGCTGCAACACACTCAACAAAAGTTGGGACAGAGTTAAAATAAGATTGAAAAGTGCACAGAATATTCAAGTAACACCGGTTTGGAAGACTCCACATTAAGCAGGCTAATTGGTAGCAGGTGAGGTATCATGACTGGGTATAAAAGTAGCGTCCATCAAAGGTTCAGTCTTTGCAAGCAAGGATGGGTCGTGGCTCACCCCTTTGTGCCAAAATTCATGAGAGAATTGTTAGTCAGTTCAAAAGGAACATTTCTCAACGCAAGATTACAGAGAATTTAGATCTTTCAACATCTACAGTACATAATATTGTGAAAAGATTCAGAGAATTCAGAGACATCTCAGTGAGTAAAGGGCAAGGTCGGAAACCACTGTTGAATGCGCGTGATCTTCGAGCCCTCAGGCGGCACTGCCTAAGAAACCGTCATGCTACTGTGACAATTATAGCCACCTGGGCTCAGGTATACTTCGGAAAACCATTGTCACTCAACACAGTCCGTCGTTGCATCCAGAAATGCAACTTGAAACTGTATTACGCAAGGAGGAAGCCATACATCAACTCTATGCAGAAACGCCGGCGAGTTCTCTGGGCCCGAGCTCATCTCAGATGGACCGAAAGACTGTGGAACCGCGTGCTGTAGTCAGACGAATCTACATTTCAGCTAGTTTTTGGAAAAAAACGGGCGTCGAGTTCTCCGTGCCAAAGATGAAAACGACCATTCAGATTGTTATCAGCGAAAGGTGCAAAAGCCAGCATCTGTGATGGTATGGGGGTGCATCAGTGCCCACAGCATGGGTGAGTTGCATGTATGTGAAGGTACCATTGACTCTGAGGCATATATTAGGATTTTAGAGAGACATACGTTGCCATCAAGGCGACGTCTGTTCCTGGGACATCCACGCTTATTTCAGCAGGACAATGCCAGACCACATTCTGCACGGGCTACAACAGCATGGCTTTGCAGACACAGAGTGCGTGTGCTTGACTGGCCTGCTGCCAGTCCAGATCTATCTCCTATTGAAAATGTATGGCGCATCATGAAGAGGAGAATCAGACAACGGAGACCACGGACTGTTGAGCAGCTAAAGTCTTATATCAAGCAAGAATGGACAAAATTTCCAATTGCAAATCTACTACAATTAGTATCCTCAGTTCTAAAACGATTAAAAAGTGTTATTAAAAGGAAAGGTGATGTAACACAATGGTAAACATGTCTCTGTCCCAACTTTTCTTGAGTGTGTTGCAGTCATCAGATTCTAAATTTGTGTATGTTTACAAAATACAATTAAATTGGTCAGTAAAACTATTGAAAATCTTTTCTTTGTACTTTTGTCAGTTAAATAAAGATTCACGTGAATTAACATATCACAGATTTTTGTTTTTATTGCAATTTGGAAAATATCCCAACTTTTCTGGAAATGGGTTTGTAGCAAGGATTAGAATCATTAGGAGAAAATTAGCGGTGGGGAAGCAACTGACATTTAACTTGATGTGTAAACTTAGAAGTTCTAATTTTATTCAATTTTATCTTCAATTAAGTATTAAAATATTTTTCTATTAGTATGACTGTCTATAATTTTCTGTGGCTTGAGAATATTAAGTTTGGTTTATAGAGCACCAGAATATATCGCTGCCTTTCTGAATTCAAGCTCTTTCTTTCAGGTCAGTTTCAGATGTTCACTGTTGTCTTGCTTCAGACTTGTTCTACCTCACCCTCTTTTCTATCCTTTCTCTTAAAGCATATCCAGTATGAGTGGTTTACTTTTGCATTGAAATGTTTTCTCATAGGTAATGATGATTTCCAAATACTGATACTTGAGTTGAATTTTTTTGAACATTTAAATCCACAGAAGCAGAATGAAAGATCTAATAATGAATTATTGTGTCAGATCAAAAAGTTTTTAGGCAGCTGGGGTTACTTTAGAATTGTTTTTCAGCACCATAAGCTTTGACTTGGTGTTTTTCCTTTGTTTTACAAGAAGTGAAAAGCACCTTTACCATCTCTATAATTTTTTTGTCAGGATGTAATTATGAAGGCAGGCCAAAATGCAAAAGCATTCTCAAAATCATTAAGCTCCTTTTTTAAATAGTCTAATCTGAAATGAATGAAGCAATTCTATTGACTTTTAAACAGAAATATAAAAACTGCATATGCTGGAAACCGGAAATAAAAACAGAAAATGTGCGACAAGCAGGAGACTGCATACACAGGATTCTGGAGCACAAAACAAACTGCTGGGAGGAATTCGGCAGGTCAAGCACAAAGCTCTGTTTATCTCCCATCTTTGTACCAAACTAGTTGCCAACCTCAATTTTAAAACTATCATTCTTTTTTAAAAAATCTCACCCTGCTGTGCCATTATGACACGTTTCAGCCCAATGAGCCTCTGTTGTTTCTACTTATCAATTCTAGCCTCCAAATGTATTTGCTCTACCAGTTAAAGCAACCATTTCATGAGCTGCCAAGGTGGTAAATTGTGAAATTGCTTCCACTTAAACCCTTCCTTGAATTGCTTGGGCTTTAGGTCACATACCCCAATAATGTGCTTTGATATTAATTTTTGTTTGATGATGCCTCTGGAAAGTGCATTTTCTCGCTGTATGTGCACAGATGTTTATCCCCACGGTGATTTGGACTGTGCTGTTAGGAATAAATGAATGGATATTAACAATTGTGGAGCCTGGAATTACAGGGAATTTACTAGCGTGAGTGGAGGATTGGCTGGTTGGCAGAAAGAGTGGGAATAAAGGGATCCTATTCTGGCTAGCTGTTGGTTACCAGTGGAGTTCCACAGGGGTCGGTGTTGGGACCACTGCTTTTTGTGATGTCAGTGATTTGGACTACGGTATTAATGGAGTTGTGGGTAAATTTGCCGATGATACCAAGGTATGTGGAGGAGTGGGTAGTGTTGAGGAAACAGCCTGCAGAGAGACTTAGATAGTTAGGGGGAAATGGGCAAAGAAGTGGCACATGAAGTACAATGTTGGAAAGTTATGGTCATGCACGTTGGTGAAAGAAATAAATGGGCAGACTATTATTTAGATGGGGAGAGAATTCAAAATGCTGAGATGCAAAGGGACTTGGGAGTCCTTGTGCAAGATATCCTAAAGGTTAACCTCCAGGTTTACTCAGTTGTGAAG
This sequence comes from Mobula birostris, assembly GCF_030028105.1. Lineage (NCBI taxonomy): Eukaryota > Metazoa > Chordata > Chondrichthyes > Myliobatiformes > Myliobatidae > Mobula > Mobula birostris. The sequence goes on along the minus strand of NC_092379.1, from coordinate 120,649,255 downwards.
AAGGCGAATGCAATGTTGGCATTCATTTCTAGAGGTATAGAATATAAAGAGCAACAATGTGATGTTGAGGCTCTATAAGGCACTCGTGAGACCACACTTGAAGTATTGTGTGTAGTTTTGGGCTCCTTATTTTAGAAGGGATATACTGACATTGGAGAGGGTTCAGAGAAGGTTCACGAGAATGATTCCAGGAATGAAAGGTTTACCATATGAGGAACGTCTGGCAGCTCTTGGGCTGTATTCACTGGAGTTCAGGAGAATGAGGGGCGATCTCATAGAAACATTCTGAATGTTAAGAGACTTGAACAGGTTAGATATGGCAAAGTTATTTCCCATGGTAGGGGATTCTAGTGCAAGAGGGCACAACTTCAGGATTGAAGGACGTCCTTTTAGAACTGACATGCGGAAAAATTACTTTCGTCGGCGGGCGGTAAATCTATGGAATTTCTTGCCACAAGCAGCTGTGGAGGCCAAGTCATTGGGTGTATTTAAGGCAGAGATAGGTAGATTCTTAATGAGCCAGGGCATCAAAGGGTATGGGGTGAAAGCAGGGGAGTGGGGATGACTGGAAAAATTAAATCAGCCCATGATTGAATGGCAGAGCAGACTCGATGGGCTTGAATGGCCTACTTCTGCTCCTATATCTTATAGTTGTATCTTGGACACAACTATATTTTAAGCTTATGGTCTTACAATATAGTTGTGTCCAAGGTCCATGGTGTTAGAGCTAATGAAGTAATCCCACCATTCACAAACAAGAGAAAATCTGCAGATGCTGAAAATCCAAGCAACACAAAATGTTGAAGGAACTCAGCAGGCCAGGCAGCATCCATGGAAAAGATTTGGACACAGAGAGCGGTGGATGTGTGGAATGCACTGCCAGTGACGTTGGTAGAGGCAGATGCAGTAGGGGCTTTTAAGAGACTCTTAGATAGGTAAATGGAGTTAGAAAAATAGAGGGCTATGTGGTAGGGAATTCTAGGCAGTTTCTAGAGTAGGTTACATGGTCGGCACAACATTGTGGGCCGAAGGGCCTGTAATGTGTTGTAAATTTTCTATGTACTCTTGTCCATAGATGCTGCCTGACCTGCTGAGTTCCTCCAGCATTTTGTGTGTTACCCTGACACTCTTCCTTTTTCGCAAAAGTGGCATTGTAGTGTGTCTGATCCAGACTGGAGTTGGTCCTTAGATGAAATTTGAATCATTGGCTATGTTGAGGGATATCAGAATCAGATTTATTATCACCGACACGTAATATGAAACATGTTGTTTTGCAGTAGCAGTACAGTGAAAAGACATCAACGATCTATAAATTATAAACAAGTGCAAATAAAAGGAATAATGAGGAGATAGTGTTCATGGATCATTCAGTAATCTGATGGTGGAGGGTAAGGAGTTTTTTTTGTATCATTTGAGTATGGCTCAGGCCACCATACCTCCTCCCTAGTATCAATAAGATACTCACTACTAATGGTAGTAATGAGAAGAGGTCATGTTCTGTATGTTGAACATCCTTAATGATGATGCTGCCTTGTTAAGGCACCACCTCTTGCAGATGTCCTCCATGGTGGGGAGGGTTCTGCCTGTGATGGAACTGGCTGAGTGTATATCCTCTGCGACCTCTTGACGTCCTGTACAGCAGAGGCTTCATACCAGGCTGTGATGCTCTCCACCAAACATCCATATTGGTGACATACAGTATGGCTTTGAACTCCTTGTGAAGTACAGCCATGGCTTCTTTGTGATTGCGTCAGTGTGTTGTGCCTAGGATAGAACTTCTGAGGAACTTGAAGCTGCTCCCTCTTTCCACTGCTAACCTCTCAATGAGGACTAGTGTGCGATTTTTCTCACTGCCCCTCCCTGAAGCCTGCAGTAATTTCCTTTGTCGCACCAACACTAAGTGCAGAGTTTTTGTTGCAACATTAGTCAACTAGCAGAACTATCTCTCTTCTGTACACCTTTTTCAATTCCAGTTTATTTTGCTTATGTACACCATCTCTTTGCCTCATTCTACCAACAATGGGGGTGGCGTCATTTGAGCTGTGCTTTGTCACTCCATCATTAATGTAGAGAGAGTAGAATAATGGACTAAGCACACATCCTTGAGGTATGCCTGTGTTGATTGTCAGTGAGGAGGAGATGTAGTCACCAATCCATGCTGACTTTGATTTCCCAACAAAGAAGCTGAGGATCCTGTGGTAGAGGGAGGTATAGGGGCTCAGTATTAAAGCCTGATGATTAGTGCTGATGGGACAATGGTACTGAACACCGAACTGTAATCTCTAATCAAGCCTGACACGTTTTGTGGTTGTCCAGGTGCTCCAAAACAGAGTGATGATCCAGTGAGATTGCATTTGTTATAGACTTGTGGCAATAGGCGAATTGCAGCATATCCAGTTGGTTGCTCAGGCGAAGCCATTACCAACCTCCTTGAAGCATTTCGCTTATGGTAGATGAGAGTGCTACTGACTGGTGGTCATTGTGGCAACTTACTTTGCTCTTCCTGGACACCGAAATCTTCGCTTCCCCTTTGGAGCTGGTGGAAACCTCAGACTGCAGCAGTGAGAGGTTGATGATGTCCTTGAATACATCAGTACAATGTCTGGTACAGGTTTTCATTTCTCGCCCAGGTACATCATTGGGGCTTGATGCCTTGCAAGGGTTCAGAATCAGAATTATATATATCATCGATATATATCGTGAAATTTGTTGTTTTGCAGCAGTAGTACAGTGCAATACATAAAAAACTAAATTGTGTTATATATGTAACTTATAGTTTTGTATATTATAATTATTAATGTATGTACTGTACATGTATTAACTATGTACGTAGTCCAAAAAAGGAGAAAAAAATACTGAAGCAGCATACGTGGATGTATTGTCCATCCAGAAATCTGACAGTGGAGGGGAAGAAGTTGTTCCTAAAATGCTGAATGTATCTCTTCAGGCTCTTGTACCACCATCTTGATGATAACAATGCGAAGAGGGCATGTCCTGGGTGATAGGAGTCCTTAACGATGGATGCCGCCTTTTTGAGGCATCATCTATTGAAGTATCCTCGACGCTGTGAAGGCTCGTGCCCATGATGGAGCTGGCTGAGTTTACAACTTTCTGCAGCTTTTTTCCAAAACTGTGCAGTGGCCCCTCCATACCAGACTGTGATGCAACCAGTTAGAACGCTGTCCATGGTACATTGGTAGAAACTTGCAATTGTCTTTGGTGGTATACCAAGTCTCCTAAAACTGCTAATGAAATATCGCCACTGTTGTGCCTTCTTTGTAGCTCCATCAACGTTGGGTCCAGGATGCATCCTCAGAGATATTGACACACAGGAATTTGAAATTTCTCATTCTTTTCACTTCTGATCCCTCAATGAGGTCTGGCGTGTGTTCCCTCGTCTTACACTTGCTGAAGTCCACAACTAATTCTTTGGTTTTACTGACGATGAGTGCAAGGTTGGTGCTGTGTCTCCACCCAACTAGCTCGAATGTCTAGCTCCTATACACCTCTCGTCACCATCCGAAATTCTGCCAACAGTAGTTGTGCTGTCAGCAAATTTATAAATGGCACTTGATCTGTGCCTAACCACATATTCATGGGTGTAGAGAGAGCAGCAGTGGGCTAAGCACACATCCCTGAAGTGTGCCAGTATTGATTGTCAGCAAGGAGTTGATATTATTTCCAATCTGTATTGACTGTGATATCCCAATGAGGAAGTCAAAGATCCAAGTGCAGCGACCCAGGTTGTGGGGCTTGTTGGTTAGAACTGAGGGTGTCATACTTTATTGATCCCTCAGGATCAATAAAGTATGACTATGACTATGTGATTGTGTTGAACACTGAGCTGTAATCAATAAGCAGCACCTGCTGTTGTCCAGGTGGACCAAGGCAAAGTAAAGATCCAGTAAGATTGCATCCACTGTAGTCCTATTGTGGCGATAGGCAAATTGCAGCAGGCCCCGGTCATTGCTTATGCAGGAGTTGATTCTAGCCACGACCAAGTTCTCGAAGCACTTGTTTCACAGTAGATGTAAGTGTAACCGGGTGATAGTCATAGAAGCAACTTGCACTGCTCTTCTTGGGTACTGGTATGATTATGGCCTTCTGAAGCAGCTGGGAATTGCGAACTGCAGCAGTGAGAGATTGGAGATGTCTGTGAACACTCTTGTCATTTGGTTAGCACAGGCTTTCAGTGCCCTACCTGGCATGCATTCAGGGCCTGATGCTTTGCAAGGGTTCAGTCTCTTGAAAGATCTTTTGATGTCGGCCTCCGCGATAGAGATCACAGGGTCACCAGATGCTACAGGGATTCGCGCAGGTGTAGTTTTAGTCTCCCTTTCAAAGTGTACGTAAAAGGCATTGAACTTCTCTGGGAGTGAAACGTCTCAGCCACTCATGATGATATTTTTCACTTGCAGGAAGTATTGGCCGACAAACCCTGCCAGAGCAGATGTACATCCAATTCCATCTCTAACTTCAATCGGAATTATTTTTTCACTCGTAAAATAGTAGGTTGTACTTCAACTTGTATAGTTTTGGATCACTGGTCTTGAATGCTGCAGATCCAGCCCTTAGCATACTACAATTCTCCTAGTTCATCTACAGCTTTTGGTCTGCTTTGTTCTTGAAGGCACACAGTCTTCCACACAGGTCTTGATGAAGTCGGTGACAACTGTGGCATTTCCATTCAGATTTGAAGATAAATCCCTGAATATTGTCCAGTTCACTGATTCAAAGCAGTCCTGTAAGCACTCCTTTGCCTCCCTTGTCCATATCTGTGTGGTCCTCACCTCTGGTGCTATAGTCTTTAGCTTCTGCCTGTACGTCAGAGGTAGAAGTACAGCCAGGTGATTGGACTTTCCGAAGTGCGGGTATGGAATGGCATGGTTAATGTTCTTAATGACCATAAGATATAGGAGCGGAATTACTCCACTTGGCCCATCGCATCTGTTCCACCATTTAATCATGGCTGATCTTTTTTTTCTCTTCCTCAACCCCATTTCCTGGCCTTCTCCCCGTAACCTTTGATGCCATGTCCAATCAAAAACCTATCAATCTCTGCCTTTAATACACCCAATGACCTGGCCTCCACAGCTGCATGTGGCAACAAATTCCACAGATTCGTCACCCTCTGGCTAAAGAAATTTCTCTGCATCTCTGTTTTGAATGGGCGCCCCTCTATCCTGAGGCTGTGCCCTCTTGTCCTAGATTCTCCACCATGGGAAACATCCTTTCAACACCTGGTCTGTCTAGGCCTTTCAACATTTGAAGAGACCCTCCCTTCATCCTTCTAAATTTCAGATAGTACAGACCCAGAACCATCAAATATTCCTCGTATGATAACCCTTTCATTCCTGGAATCATCCTTGTGAACCTCCTGTGGACCCTCCCCAATAACAACATATCTCTTCTAAGATGAGGAGCCCAAAACTGTACACAGTATTCAAGGTGAGGCTCACCGGTGCCTTATAAAGCCTCAGCATCACATCCCTGCTCTTGTATTCTAGACCTCTTGAAATGAATGCTAACATTGCTATTGCCTTCCTCACCACTGACTCAACCTGCAAGTTAACCTTTAGGGTGTCTGCACAAGGACTCCCCAGTCACTTTGCATTTCAGATTTTTGGATTTTCTCATCGTTTAGAATATAGTCTGCACATTTATTTCTTCTACTAAAGTACATGACCATGCATTTTCCAACATTGTATTTCATTTGCCACTTCCTTGCCCATTCTCGTAATCTGTCTAAGTCCTTCTGCATTCTACCTGTTTCCTCAACACTACCTGCCCCTCCACCAATCTTCGTATCATCTGCAAACTTGGCAACAAAGTCATCAAATCACTTATATACAGCATAAGAAGAAGTGATCCCAATACCGATCCCTGCGGAACACCACTAGGCACTGGCAGCCAACCAGATAAGGATACTTTTTTTTCCTCGCTCACTGCCTTCTTTCAATCAGCGAATGCTGTAACCATCTTAGTAACTTTCCTGTAATACCACTGGCTGTTAACTTGCTAAGCAGCCTCGTGTGTGGCACCTTGTCAAAGGCCTTCATCCTCTGCATCCCCTTTATCTATCCTACTTGTAATCTCCTCAAAGTATTCTAACTTGTTTGTTAGGCAGGATTTTCCCTTAAGGAAACCATGCTGACTTTGTCCTATCTTGTCCTGTGTCACAAAGTACTCCATCACATCGTCCCTAACAATTGACTCTAACATCTTCCCAACCACTGAGGTCAGGCTAACTGGTATATAATTTCCTTTTCTGCTGCCTTCCCCTTTCTTAAACAGTGGAGTGACATTTGCAATTTTCCACCATGCCAGAGTCCAGTGATTTTTGAAATATCATTTCTCATGCTCCCATAATCTCTAACACTACCTTTTTCAGAACCCTAGGGTGCAGTTCATCTGGTCCGGGTGACTTGCGCACTTTTAGGTCTTTCAGCTTTTTGAACACCTTCTCCCTTGTGATAGTAACTGCACGTACTTCTCTTCCTTCACACACTATAACATCTGGCACACTGTTAGTGTCTTCCACAGTTAAGACTGATGCAAAGATTGATAGTGGTGGAACACTGGTGAACTGTGGCTCCTCTGGTTCCACAGTTGGTGGAAGGTGTTCAGAGACTACTTCAGGCTGATCTGGCTGTAATCCTGCACAATGATCAGGAGGCTGTGACTGCTGATCATGGAGTCAGGCTCTCTGGTTCCTACCTGATGCTGGCCGTGGTTGGAATGTACACAACAGAAAACCCCCTCACCAGATAAAATGTACAACACTTGACCATCAAGTATTGCTTGTTGGGTGAGCAGGACTCGGTTAATCAAGAATCACGCTTTTCCCTCTACCTTTAGGCGACTCCACTCTCCTTTCTTTGCAGAGAATGGTGAAGCCCTTGAGCTACAGTGCTGCATCCGAAATAGTAGCGGGTGAGCATTGTTTCCTTGAAGCAAAGTACATAGCAGTCTCTGATGTCCCTCTGATACTGCAATCTTTCTCTCAGGTCTTCAATTTTATTTTCCAGAAATGTACATTTGTCAACAGTATAGTAGGGAGTGGGTATGTAGGGGCTCTGTTTCAATCTTACTAGCAGCCCAGCACAATTTCTGCATTTCCTTTTTCTTGAAGGAAAACTGCACTCGCGACCTGAATCTGCATTCTGAGGTCTGCTTCTTTTGAGGATTAATAGATATTATTTTAAAGCATCTTAAAATGATGTTACTTACTGACTGTGACTGTGGATTTCAGCTGTAATGGTGCTTAACAGGAATATTTGATGATTCCCATCAGAACTGCACACAAAGAGATGCCACTTTCTGCTGCCATCTTGTTGGAGTTCACTCTTGAAGGACATTTGCACATCTGTTTTTGAGATTGAGGTCACATAGTTGCCGGATTCTGTGGGGATTCGCATGGGTGCAATGTCATTCTCCCTTTCAAAGTATATATAAAAGACACTGAGCTTGATGGGAAGGTGAAGAATCACAGCCATTTATGATATTAGGTTTCAGCTTATAGGAAGGAAATCAAGGCATGCAGTCCCTGCCACATTTGTATTGCATTCTACTGCTGTACAAAACAACAAATTTCATGATATATACCAATGATATTAAAAAAGATTCAGTTGTCAACTGTCGTGTATCTGATTGTGTCCTTAGCTTCACGTGGAGTTAGGTCCTTAGGTGGACTGTTTCGGCGTATAGATCGGGGAGTAAAATTAACATCACAGCGAGGAGCTTTGGTAGGCTTGAAGTTGGAGGGCTCAGAATTGAGCCAAGTTTGAGGTCTTGGATCTGGAAGTTGGGCAGCATTTGAAGAAACAAGCTGTGACCCGTGTAGTGATTGGGGCTGGATTTCTCAGAGGGTTGGGGGGAGGGGTAATGCAGTCAGGATGATGGGGGGAGGAGCAAGTGAAACTCACTTTGAAGAATTGGGGTGAGATTTTTTTAGATCAGGAAACCGAGAATTCAGAAATCAGATTAGAGAACAGGAACTTTGATCGGGGCTAACTAGAAAGTTGAAAATGCAGAGTCAGTGATCAGAGAAGTGAGATTGGTTGGGAGAAAGGAAGTGGTCCTGTGGGAGGTTAAAATGAGAAGCAATAAATAAGGGAACCTAGCCCATTGAGGTTTTGAGAATGTTCAATGATGTGCAGTCCTCAGAACAATGTGAGGAAAATTTCCCAGCAATTCTTTAATGAGGAATGCACAGGGAGTGACCTCAGCTTGATGCACACGTTCGGTCAAGTGATTTGCGGCCAGAAATGGTTGTCAATGTGACCAGATCTCATTTCAGTCACATTTCCACTCAGGGCAGGCTGACTTTTCATATGCCTCACACTTTCAGTTCTTTAAATTTATGTTCTTAAAATTTCAAAACAAAACCTTAATAGATTTCTTTATCAAATATAAAAAGGGGCATTTTGTGGACATAGTCATCGAGAACAATTGCAAAGTAGTGCCTATCTTTGTATCTTTTAAAATAAATTCCATTCTAGTCTTTCCATAGAGCAGTAGTTTGAACCAGTAAGGAGATATTTCAGTGCTGAGATCCCTGCTGTGAGCAGGGTTTCTCATAATGTGTAATCAGACATGTACTGCTTTAGAAGTGGTCGAGGTTTTTGTTCCATCTAAAAAATATATTTTTGTTCCACCTATAAAAGGCAACCCGTCAGCTTGGAGTTTAAAGCAATCAATTTGATGTTGTATTAGAAAATGTGTATCTACCAATCATTGTTTAAATTTTTTAACACATTGTTAACTTGATTCAAATCTTGTGCCTGCCCCACCATTCAACCAATCATCTTTTGCCTCAATGCCATTTTCCTGCTCTGTATTTGTATTCCTTTGATACCTTCCATATTCAGAAGTCTGTTGATCTCTGTTTCGAACATAGTCATTGACTAAGCCTCCATAGTCCTTGAAGGTTGAGAATTCCAACAACTTGCCTCCCTTGACAAGAAGAAGAGTTGTTCTCAATCTCAAATGGCTGGCCCTTGATTTTGTGATGATGATCACTGGTTCTATATTCCATTACCAGGGTAAAATTTCTCCTCTTATCCACTCTGTCGAGATGTTTAAGAATTGTGTATGCTTCACTGAGGCATTTCTTAGTCTTAACTCTGGAGAATAGAGGCCAATTCTCCTCATGGTGTGACCACCATCCAAGGAACCAGTCTGGTCAATCTTACCATCTACAGCAAGTATGTGCATGGGTTAAAAAGGAGATCAGAAGTGTGGACCATATACCAGGATATGTGTGTTTTAGTTAATAAAATCCTGTTGCCCTAGAAATGGAGGGAACTCTTTCACCAGTACTGCTGCAGCAAAACAACAAATTTCATGACATAGGTCGGTGATCGTAAACCTGATTCAGGTTGAACACAGTATCAGAGGATTTTGGCATTGTGAGGGAAACCTATCTATAATCTGTCCCTTTTAACAACTGAGAATGCCTCAGATGCAAAGGTTTGAGGTAGTTACAGAAATGAGATGCATGTTGTTTCTACAGTTATATTAATAGCAAAAGGATTGTGAGGGATAAAATTGGTCCCTTAGAGAATCAGAGTGGGCAGCTATGCGTGGAACCAAAAGAGGGGGAGATTTTGAACAATTTCTTTGGTATTCACTAAGGAGAAAGGTATTGAATTGTGTAAGATAAGGGAAACAGGTAGGGAAGTTATGGAAACTAGGATGATTAAAGAAGAGGAAATACTGGTGCTTTTAAGGAATATAAAAGCGGATAAGTCTCCGGGTTCTGACAAGATATTCCCTAGGACCTTGAGGGAAGTTAGTGTAGAAATAGCAGGGGCTCTGACAGAAATATTTCAAGTGTCATTAGAAATGGGGATGGTGCCGGAGGATTGGCACATTGCTCATGTTGTTCCATTGTTTAAAAAGGGTTCTAAGAGTAAACCTAGCAATTATCGGCCTGTGAGTTTGACGTCAGTGGTGGGTAAATTAATGGAAAGTATTCTTAGAGATGGTATATATAATTATCTGGATAGACAGGATCTGATTAGGAACAATCAACGTGGATTTGTACGTGGAAGGTCATGTTTGACAAATCTTATTGAATTTTTTTGAAGAGGTTACTAGGAAAGTTGACGAGGGTAAAGTGGTGGATGTTGTCTATATGGACTTCAGTAAGGCCTTTGACAAGGTTCCACACGGAAGGTTAGTTAGGAAGGTTCAACCGTTAGGTATTAATATTGAAGTAGTAAAATGGATTCAGCAGTGGCTGGATGGGAGACGCCAGAGAGTAGTGGTGGATAACTGTTAGTCAGATTGGAGGCCGGTGACTAGTGGTGTGCCTCAGGGATCTGTACTGGGTCCAGTGTTTTTTGTCATGTACATTAATGATCTGGATGATGGGGTGGTAAATTGGATCAGTAAGTATGCAGATGATACTAAGATAGGTGGCGTTGTGGATAATGAAGTAGGTTTTCAAAGCTTGCAGAGAGATTTAGGCCAGTTAGAAGAGTGGGCTGAAAGATGGCAGATGGAGTTAAATGTGAGGTGCTACATTTTGGTAGGACTAATCAAAATAGGACATACATGGTAAATAGTAGGGCATTGAAGAATGCATTTGAACAGAGGGATCTAGGAATAATGGTGCATAGTTCCCTGAAGATGGAATCTCATGTGGATAGGGTGATGAAGAAAACTTCTGGTACGCTGGCCTTTATAAATCAGAGCATTGAGTGTAAGAGTTGGGAAGTAATGTTGAAATTGTACAAGGCATTGGTAAGGCCAAATTTGGAGCATTGTGTACAGTTCTGGTCACTGAATTATTAGGAAAGATGTCAACAAAATAGAGAGAGTACAGAGAAGATTTACTAGAATGTTACCTGGGTTTCAGCACCTAAGTTTCAGAGAAAGGTTGAAATAGCTGGGTCATAGAAGGTTGAGGGGGGACTTGATAGAGGTATTTAAAATTATGAGGGGGATAGATAGAGTTGACGTGGATAGGCTTTATCCATTGGGAGTAGGGGAGATTCAAACAAGAGGACATAAGTTGAGAGTTAAAGGGCAAAAGTTTAGGGGTAACATGAGGGGGAACTTCTTTTCTCAGAGAGTGGTAGCTGTGTGGAGCGAGCTTCCAACAGAAGTGGTAGAGGCAGGTTCAATATTGTCATTTAAAGTAAAATTGGATAGCTATATGGACAGGAAAGAAATGGAGGGTTATGGGCTGAGTGCAGGTCGGTGGGACTAGGTGAGAGTAAGCATGCGGCACGAACTAGAAGGGCCGAGATGGCCTGTGTCCGTGCTGTAATTGTTTTATGGTTATCTGGTTGTGTTTGCAAAGCTGAATTCTGCAGGCAACGTCTTTGAGACACATGTTGCATTTTTTTAATCCTGCTTCCTTCAGTGGTATGGGAAAGAAAAGCAGGTAGCTTATAAAGCAAAGTTGTTCTTGTGAATATTCACTTTGACACAGTTTATGGATTCTATATAATTTACCTAGAAAGGTAATACGCGGAGAAAAAAATGAGGTACGAAGGTAACCTAGCCAAGAATATAAAGGAGGATAGTAAAAGCTTCTTTAGGTATGTGAAAAGGAAAAAAAATAGTTAAGACCAAAGTTGGGCCCTTGAAGACAGAATGGGTGAATTTATTATGGGGAACAAGGAAATGGCAGACGAGTTGAACAGGGACTTTGGATCTGTCTTCACTAGGGAAGACACAAACAACCTCCCAGATATAATAGTGGCCAAAGGACCTAGGGTAACGGATGAACTGAAGGAAATTTATATTAGGCAGGAAATGGTGTTGGATAGACTGTTGGGTCTGAAGGCTGGTAAGTCCCCGGGACCTGATGGTCTGCATCCCAGGGTACTTAAGGAGGTGGCTTTAGAAATTGTGGACGCATTGGTAATCATTTTCCAAAGTTCTATAGATTCAGGATCAGTTCCTGTGGATTGGAGGGTGGCTAATGTTGTCCCTCTCTTCAAGAAGGGAGGAAGAGAGAAAACAGGGAATTATAGACCGGTTAGCCTGACGTCGGTGGTGGGAAAGATGCTGGAGTCAATTATAAAAGATGAAATTATGACACATCTGGATAGCAGTAACAGGATCGATCCGAGTCAGCATGGATTTACGAAGGGGAAATTGTGCTTGACTAATCTTCTGGAATTTTTTGAGGATGTAACTATGAAAATGGACAAGGGAGAGCCAGTGGATGTAATGTACCTGGACTTTCAGAAAGCCTTTGATAGGAGATTAGTGGGCAAAATTAGGGCACATGGTATTGGGCGCAGAGTACTGACATGTACTGACATGGATTGAAAATTGGCTGGCTGACAGAAAATAAAGAGTACTGATTAACGGGTCCCTTTCGGAATGGCAGGCGGTGACCAGTGGGGTACCGCAGGGTTCAGTGCTGGGACCGCAGCTGTTTACATATATATTAATGATTTAGATGAGGGAATTAAAATTAACATTAGCAAATTTGCAGATGACACAAAGCTGGGTGGCAGTGTGAAATGTGAGGAGGATGTTATGAGAATACAGGGTGACTTGGACAGGCTGGGTGAGTGGGCAGATGCATGGCAGATGCAGTTTAATGTGGATAAATGTGAGGTTATCCACTTTGGTGGTAAGAACAGGAAGGCAGATTATTATCTAAATGGAGTCAAGTTAGGAAAAGGGGAAGTACAACAAGATCTAGGTGTTCTTGTACATCAGTCACTGAAAGCAAGCATGCAAATACAGCAGGCAGTGAAGAAAGCTAATGGCATGCTGGCCTTCATAACAAAGGGAATTGAGTATAAGAGCAAAGAGGTCCTTCTGCAGCTGTACAGGGCCCTGGTGAGACCACACCTGGAGTACTGTATGCAGTTTTGGTCTCCAAATTAGAGGAAGGACATTCTTGCTATTGAGGGAGTGCAGCATAGGTTCACAAGGTTAATTCCCGGGATGGCGGGACTGTCATGTCGAAAGATTGGAGCGACTGGGCTTGTATACTCTGGAATTTAGAAGGCTGAGAGGGGATCTTATTGAAACATATAAGATTATTAAGGGATTGGATACGCTGGAGGCAGGAAGCATGTTCCCGCTGATGGGTGAGTCCAGAACCAGAGTTTAAGAATTAGGGGTAGGCCATTTAGAACGGAGTTGAGGAAAAACTTTTTCACCCAGAGAGTGGTGGATATATGGAATGCTCTGCCCCAGAAGGCTGTGGAAGCCAAGTCTTTGGATGCTTTCAAGAAAGAGATGGATAGAGCTCTTAAAGATAGTGGAATCAAAGTTTATGGGGATAAGGCAGGAACTGGATACTGATTGTGGATGATCAGCCATGATCACAGTGAATGGCGGTGCTGGCTCGAAGGGCCAAATGGCCTACTCCTGCACCTGTTGTCTATTGTCTATAATTTATTGGAGTGGAATCTCTGCTGCCTTAAATTGGGAGCAAATGTCACTCCACACTTTTAAGAAGGAAGGGAGGCAAAAACGGACATTATAGGCCAGTTAGCCTTACTTTAAGTGTTTGGAAGATGTTAGATTTCATTATTAAGGATGAAATTTCAAGGTACTTGGAGACACATGATAAAATAGGCTGAAGTCAGCATGATTTTTGTCAGGTGAAACCTTAGCTGGCAAATCTGTTGGAATTCTTTGAAGAAATAACAAGCAGGATAGACAAAGGAGAGTCAGTGGATGTTGTTTACTTGGATTTTCAGAAACCTTTTGACCAAGTGCAGACAATGAGATGCTTAACAAGATAAGAGCCCATGGTATTACAGAAAAGATGCTTGCATGGATGGAAGATTGGCTGACTGGCAGGAGGCAAAGTGTGGGAATATGTTGGGCCTTTTCTAGTTGGCTGCTGGTGACTAGTAGTGTTCCACAGGGCTCAGTGTTGGCTCTTCATGTTATCAGACATCCCACCCTGCAAAAACTCATTTCAGGGAGGTCTCAACCTCATAGCAGTCTGTGTCAATGAATTTGTTAATTTTGCAAGACATCAGATTCACAGGTGTTTTATGAGACAGCTGACTGCTGAATTCTGTCTTAATGTGCCATGTTTACAATAACTACTGTTTGGTTGATGAGCAGACATAGTTTTTTACTATTTCTGAATCAGGAAACATTTTCCTGAATAGCTTGCCTGTGTGCTGACACCCCTGGAATGGCAGGTTATGTTCAACAATGAAAGATGTAAAGTACAACTCAGATCTGGTGACCTTCTCTGGCAGACTTTGGTTTTCTGCTGAAAAGAATTGTGAAATACTTGAGCAGCCTTCCCTGTGCTTAACCTCCCCAATATGTTGTGGTCCCTAAAAGAAATAAAAGCATAAGGTGTATCTTTATTACAGGTGTGCGCCGCTTAACATCCATTCGGACAACGACCGATCACATATACGTCCGTAGTCTCTCTCTCACTCACACTCACATGCTGATTGTCCACAAACGAAACAACCTCTGTCCGGACCGCTGTGTAGCAACAATACATATATCACGCACACCACATAAAACAATATATTACCATATTGTTTAATAAAGTGTAATTCAAAATGCATATAAAGTGTGCAGCACAGGTAAACAGTTCGCTGTCCTAATGACGAGACCTCAGTGGGGGCCGGGTATTTATTAAAATCGGTTTTTCTTCTGAAAACGGCTGCGCTTAAACCCAGCCCATCGCAGGCTTCGATGCACCTGTAAGTGGAAGTGTTTCAGGGAAAAATACCCCGAAGAATTTGCTTACTGTGAGCGCGTTTTTAAAGATGTCTTAGCGGACGATTTTGGAATTTCGCTCCAATTTAAACCCTGCTCTAATCCCCTGTAAGATGCCAACTTGCCCCGCCCGTATAGGACAGCCTCGTATAGTCAGATTGTCACTGCCAGCCTTGGGAATTTCTTCACCAGGCTTTTGTATTTCATCACCGACAGTTGTTCGGATCATTTCAGCGTCATTACAGACAGCAGTAACTGAACTGATGGAATATGGAAGAGAGAGAGAGGTTGACTGTAAAGCCCGCCCACAGAGAAAACTGATAGGTCTACTTAGCACAAAGAGAGATCAAGCAGGATTCATTCATTTTCTTCTTTTTTTCCCTCTCCCTCTCTAAAAAATCGATTTCCGGGATATAGTATATAATTTGCAGGCATCAGGGAGCTGCTATCGATATGCGGGAGACTCCCAGAACTCCCGGCAGAGGTGGGATGTTTGCGTTATATGGAGGAAGCAGGGAGTCTGCAAGAGGATTTGGGAAGATTAGGAAAATGGGAAAAGAAGTGGCGGATGGAATAGTGTACAGGGAAGAATAAAGGTAATCCGTTTTGGTAGAACGAATAAAGATGTAGACTATTTTCTAAAAACGTGGTGAAAATTCAGAAAGCAGAGGTACAAGGGAACTTGGGAGTCCTTGTGCAGGATTCCCTAAAGGTGAAGTTGTAGTTTGAGTCAGTGGTAAGGAAGGCTAATGCAATGTTGTGAATATTGTGAGCAGTTTGGGATCCCTTGTTACCATTTTATATGATGGTCGGATGCAAGGCCTCCATTCTTGGATCTTGCCTTTTTGAAGGCGAGGCAATTGTAGGCATTTTATTTCTCCACCTGATCCTTATGGTGCAGAATAATTATAGAAGCTGATCTTGTGGCGTTCAAAGACTCGAATAATCAGTGCTGCTATCAAGGCAGTGATCAGCTAACTTCCCCTTCACAATTCCAGAAGAGCAGCCACCATTTGTGATTGAAACATGGGCAATGACCCAGGGATCTCCATGCTTTTGTATAACTGCTGCTTAAATTAATTTTTTAAAGAATGGTACCTATTAACCAAATTTTCTGGTTTGAGATTACATCTTGACAGAAACTTGACTCTCAATGACCATTGTGTACAAAATGCATTCGGTATTTCTGATGTCATGCAAGTTGTAACTCACTGGATTTATCACTGTACTGATTTCCTCTGTGGTTAATTTACATTTTATTGCAACAGGAAGCTGTTGCCTAGGCAACCCAGCCACTGCTTATTTCTATTTCCAGCTTGCAATAGCAGGGACTTCAGGAAATCATTATTAAGACAGGTTCTTTCTAAGGTGCTTCCATTTGAAGACATTGAAGAGGGAGAATTGGGTCAAGACGTCACGAGGTCTGGGGGTGGGAAGGTGCTGGAGATTCTGCCTGTGTAGAGCTGCAGGGTATCATACCTCTCCGTAGTTCCTCCAATGCTATCTGCAAGTCCAACAGGACACAAGGTAATTCATGATAAATAATTCTCATCAATCAATAAATAAGACATGGGATGTGAAAGAAGCAAGCATCACATCCATCTTGGTCTGCATGTCAAGAGCTTAATGGTTCAATGAAGCGGTATCGACATGTTTCCTAGCATCTGGTGAGTTCATTAAATGCTTGCTTTGATTTTTGCTGTTTAATGCATTTTAATTTTGCTTCTCAACTAGGGCATTCCTGAGCAATGGGCAAGGCTCCTACAGACATCCAACATCACTAAACTGGAGCAAAAGAAAAACCCTCAGGCTGTTCTGGATGTCCTGAAATTCTACGATTCCAAAGAGACTGTTAATAATCAGAAATACATGAGCTTCACCTCTGGAGGTAAGGACTAGTATTCGCTCTTGTGCAAAAACCCTCAATAACTTATAAGATCCTCAGATGTGATTTTGAATGTACAGCTTGTAAAATGTCTATAGAACCTTAAGATTGAAAGCCAGTCTTGAAATTTGCTGTCAAATATATTTTTTTATGTACAATCTTTTCGCTGACCTTGTTGTTTAAGCTATAACCATTTTTGACTGTAGCTTATTAAAGGATTTTTTTCTCTGTTCAGCGACTACTGTGCCACATTTAGTTGTTGTGGAAAGACGGTTGCTGCAGGGGAAAAACATCAACTTTAAACCTAACACCTGAGAATCAGTAATATTTTGTAAAAATTATACTCAATACACTGGGATAGAAATTCATGTCACGTACGCTATATGTGATGTAGTTGTATATGGACATTGTAATCTGCTGCAAATTTAGACCCGTTAGCTTTAATGGAACTGAATTTCAGAAGCTGAGGAGAAAGTGCATGCACTTTCAACACAAGCAACCGAGGACAAATATCAATTTGATTCATTGCTTTTTCCTAACAAAACAGCAAATAATTTTAAATTACGAATATCTATCTAAAATTTTATATATCCCAGTTTGGTACTCCCATTGTTAAATACAGAAACTCAAAGCCAAGGCACTTTTTAAAATATAAACAAAACCAGTGAGTGATAGTGAATTGGATTGAGGGTGACCGACAGCAGATGGGAGGGTAAAGGAGGTGGGGTCAAGAAGGTTTAGAGTGAAGTGATGGGGAAGGGGGTTGAAAGAATTACTGACACAGAGCATGACAAGTGAGAATAGGAAAAGAATCATGAACTGGGATAAGGGACTAAGGAAGGGATGATGATCTGGGAAGAATACTAGGAAAAAGGAAGAGATGAGAAAGGAGATGGAGAATGCAGTGTCTGGGTAAAGAAGCAAGCAATAGGCGAGAAGAGAGGAAACACTAGGAAGAGAAAGGGAGGAGGGAAATAATAAGAGTGCACAGGAGAAAAGATGTAATGTGAGTGCGTGATTTCAGAGGAGTGGGGGAAGGATGGTAAAGAATGAGGAAATGTAAATGGTAGAAAAAAGCTGGGGAGGGAAAGAGGTTTGAAAGAGGAAGGTAAGAGAAGATGGGGAGATGAGGAGAGAACAGTTTTTAAGAGTCTTGCAGAGATTAAAGATATGAACACGGTTGGATGTTTCCATGGTTTAATTTCCAACAGCTGAGGAGGGTTCTTTCAGAATACAATTACATTTTGGCTCATTCTATGGGCTGGAATGCAACTTCAACTGCTACGTTCATTCACACTCTGTGTAGCTTGCAACAGAGCATGTGTTGACTGAAAGGTAGTTTCTGCAAGACCTCAGTGGTTTTGTGAGCATGAAGAGAGCTTGCCATATTGCCAGCAGTCCTTACCAAGAATCTAGCAAGCAGTTCTCATGGAAAGGTTATGCTCACACATGTGTTCCATCTTTTGGATTACTGCCATTGATTACACAACATTTATTCACATGTATGACAATAAATATGTTCTGCTCAAAATATTGAGCTTCCATTACAATATGAATCCACTTAGTGCAGTAGAAGTAGTGTGCAGTAGTAAGTTAGAGATAAACCTAAGAATAATTGAATGTCAGATTTTCTTGGAGGTTCTGACCTTGCTAGTCTGGAAATGTGTCAATGGACTGAAAGGGGTTTCAAAACTAGATATTGAGGAGGAATTTCTCTGGACTTCAAAGTGTAACAATACTAATATTTATGCCCAGATTTTCAATTTTTTTTAACCAACCAAAAATCTCCCTAACCTCTCAATCCCACCCCACTGCCCTCTGCCTCCTGTCCCACAATCACCTCCATACCCATTTATGATGCTGTATTCCTGAATCATGCCATTCAAAGTAGTCCTTGGCCAGTCTAGTGGTCTAGTTAGTGTCAGTGGTGGTGATGGCTACACTTTCACTCAAATTGGCATTGCCTGTTCAGTTGAGAGGCATTCAGAGCCTAAACTCATTATAAATTGGATAAAGGTGATCTAGAGGTCCCTCACGAGTGGCAGTATGAGGCTTCCATCCCTGGATAGATTTTAATTCGGGTGTGTAAACTCCTTGTAACAATGCCTTAATTTTTGAATGGCTAGATCTGAAGTTCCAGTATTGGTTAATTTTATAGGAGTAGATACGAATGTAAAACAATATTCTTCTACTTCATATTTGCAATTGCATTTCTGCTAAAGTTAGTGAAAACAAATTTTTCAGCCACTGTTCTTCTGTAATTGTTACTGTTTTTTTTTCTCTCTGTCCTTTTGCTGCGATGGTGAGATTTACATTCTGCTCCCAGGCTTCCCTCTCTGCCACTCTTGTACCAACCAGTCAGAGGTATTTAAGAGTGCTACAATCAATTCACTTCTGCTTGTTTCTTTCCTCCCCTTCCCCGCTGAGGCAGAAGGGATTAGAGGGATCCAGCAAAGGAGTGGGGGGGAGGAGGGGAGGATAGCACCTTCATCCCCTTAGTAGCATCACATGTTGGTGTTCCAAAATGCTGCACTGCCATGTCACCTGACAGTAGAAGTTTGTATCATTTGAAGGCCTGCAGCTTTTGCACTTCAAATCATAGACACTAAGGGTGATGATGACTTTGATCAATAACAGGAATTATTCCATCAGCTGCTCGGTATTGATTTCTCCTGATTTTCCTTGGCATTGGCCTGCATGGAATCGACGGAAGATATAATGGCTGGCTGATTTCATATTGCCCAAAGTCATCATGACACACTCTGTTTCTAAATGGCATCTTGAACCCATCGTTGTTCATTTGTACCTTCTGTGTAGGAATCATTATTTCATCAACTTGCAGACAGCTGCCTCACTTGCGCCTACATGCTTTCATTTTGTCAATGCACCGGTTATAAAATGACCCACATGTCAATCTAATGTGGTGGGAAGAGCAGATTTAGTCAAAAAATTGTACAGTATTTTCTTCAATCAATAGAAATATTACATAAAGGGCAACAATTGCTAGCTCTGATGCTTGGAGTAGGAATGAGGGCAGTTGTATTCAGGACAGTAGCTAGAAGTAAATTGGCTTGAGTAAGGTCATTAAGTCCCATACAAAATATAGAAATTGTTCTGTTTGTGTGTGCAATTTTATTTTTTGATGAATGATTACAGTGAGCGATCAGAATTGAGTGTTTACTTAGGGGGGAGAAAGCCCTAACATTAAATTTAGCCATATAGTTTTATCAAATTCTAACTTGTTACTTGGAGCTTTTATTTAAAATGTTTGATCTTTTGGTTGGAGAATGAACGTTTTGAGGGCAAGTGGTAATATGGCATAAGTGAAAATGTAATGAAGATGACAGCTCAGAAGTGTGGGGTCTGTGGTATTGTTTGATTATGTATGGTGTTTGGAATTTCTTTTAATTGAGAAGGCTAGATGATCAATTAAACTCTGAAAATATTGAAGGGATTTTAGTTCGTGCACCCCCACTGATTTATTTTTGAACTATTTAAAGGTAATAACAGCCTTACAAAGAAGAGAAAGGAAAATCTTTTAGAAGAGGCAAAAGACATGTTGCATTTTGACCACAATGATGCCAGTTACTGAGGGATATTGTGGCAATTTTGCTATGATTTGCATTATTTGTGTCACTTGCTTGCAAAGAAAACCTGTTGCTAAATGCATCCTGATGAAGGTGGTATCAATTTTAGATGATTGCTGTAGGTTGTAATTATTTAAACTGATCGATGGAATCAACGCAATTACAAATTTTAGAGGTAGATCTTCGATTAAAGTCAAAATCCCAGTTCCTTTCCTGTGTTCCCACTCCCGCAAACTATATTCCTTTCAGTCATTTTATATGTTTGCGTTGAAATAAGTAATCAATAAAATATTTCTATCAAGCATATACGTATGAGACTTTGTAATTTCTCATTCCAATCACTTTTCATTTAAAAGCTGTTTGAATTTTATTACAGCAGTCTATTCTCTGATGGTCCCCCTTCTAAAGCAGTACAAGTGCACAGAGATAACTGGTTGGTTGCCTGATTTTTGAATCTATGACATTGACTTGCAATTGACAAGTAGATAGTTGAGCGACAGGATATGAAACTGATGGGGTGGGGGGAGAAAAGGCAGAAGGGAATCCCTAGGGATGAGGGCCAAATTAACAGTCCTGATACTGACTGATCCAAACATGAACTCCGCAAAGTTAATTTGGAAGAAAAAATGAACTGAAAAAAAAATTGGATTCATTCAGATAGTTCCAAAGAATTCTATTCATGTCTATAGAAAGAGACAAGATCTCTACACAAGTGGGATCAGATTTTGCACCCTGCCAGAAAGTTCTATGCACAGATAATTTGTAATGGGTCTGCTCAGCATATCCATGATTTGCATCCACTAACATTTTGTTTTAGGCATGCCGAAACCATAAAAGTCAATGTGTACACAAAATGTTTCTAAACTTTGTGGCGTCGAGAGGAGTGCCTCTGATCTGTTGCAGGTACAGGTAGGGGGAGGCTGCATGTGCACGTGTTTTGGTTGACAACCATGAGCATAGAATTCCCTTGCAGATTGGGGAAAGGGCCATATCCATCGGATTCCCTTGCAGTCTTTATTTAGGCGGGGAGCTGTATGGATGAAATGATTGGATTCCATTGTGATCGTTGGAGGGAGTATTAAGTTCCAGGCTTGCGGTTGCTGATCTTTGCTGCTGTGTTTAAGGTCATCAAGGTACAGTTGATCCTTCCTTGTCAGATAACTTGTTCAGACTTCAAATATATAAATATAAAATTCAGATCTATATGATTAATCATTCCCTGGAGTTCTTATAGTTATGATTTCAGTTTTAAAACCATTGAAGAAATTTTAACTTTTGGGGGAACTAAACTTGTTCAAATTTGAAACCTCCAATGTGCAATGGAAGCCAAGTTCTATATTGTCTTTGTCACTTAACTTCCCTGATGGGAAACTTGAAATGTACACTGATGTGTTTAAAATTTTAGATTTGTAGTTGACAAGTAAGCATTTTATTTTCCTTTTCCTTATTTTATGGTAAAAGCTAAATGATTCACTTTCATGTGGGAGCTTTTGGAATTGTGATGGTGATACTTGGGTGCTTTTCATAATTCTGTATACAGTTAATTTTATATTTAACTAGTGGCAGATGAATGGTGATCGTTTATGTGGTAGCATTCTTGCCTATCTGGCTGAGAGTGCACACTGCTCTGTCCAGTCTCTCATTAGTTGCTCCTATCCCCAGAGTTTGCTTCCTGGCGATAATAAGCCAGGAAGCATTTGTTTAGGAGCTGAAAATAATTGATATTAAGTGTCAATTTTCTATCTTATGGAATGTTGCTTGAATTTAGTACCTGTTTGAAAATTAGAAAAGATTTTTTAATTGCACAGGGACGGGTCTGTACACTCTCAGAAACATCCACCTTGGGAGCTGCTCAGATTGTCCTTCTGAAGCTCGGTCAAATTACCCACTTGTTCATTTTGTTCATATGAACCTGAGATGTAAAACAAAAAAAAAAAAAATCCATTTGCATTTTGTCTCACAAAAATCTGTCAATCTCAGTTTTGAAATTTTCACTTGATCCATTTGCCAACAGCTTTTTAGGAAAGAGCTTTCGTAATTTCAATTTTTGTGCGAGTGCTTGTTGATATTGTGTTTGAGCATTCTAGTGCTGAAACTTCGTCCATATCTAAGGCTTGCCCTTTGGAGAAAATCACTTTTTTTTTCCTATTTAATCATTCAAATATTCTGATCACTGGGAACTTTGCTAAAGATTATTGGATTGACATTAGGTTTATTGAATAAAATTTGACACTAAGTATTAGATAAATTCATCAAAGAGAGGTTTTAAGGAGGAGCAGGAGTTAGAAAAGGTAATCCCAGAATGTCGTTCCTGAGCATTTATCTGTGCCAAAACCTTTGGTTCTGACTTGAAAAAAAATCAAAGGCTTGCTGAATTAACCGGTCTCAATTCAGATAATCATGAGGTCATTACAATTGGTCTCCAAGTCCTCCATGGGAGAATAAAGAAAAAATGAGACGGTTTGATTTTGCTAATTATAAGCCATCTACCCTTCCTGGAAGGTGCAAGATTAGGGTATTTGGGTGAAGGAATAGAATATGTTAAGATGGGAATCTCCTTGTCATAAAAATGTTTCCCACATCAAGACTAGTACCTGGATGTGGGACTTGGACTGTCAAAACAGGTGAAACTACAAGTAGTTTCCTCAAGAAAGGGAATTAAAGGTTTGGAGCAAATAAAAAGAGTATCTCATTGAAACTTATACAGATCAGGTGACAGCTTAATGAGAAATAGCTATAATACTAATAACTTGTATACTGTGGGAATAACCAAACATCATTATTTATTGGTTTGTTTTTGAGTTTTCTTCCTGTTGAAACTCTCTTCTTGACATTGAAACCAAAATCTAAACCATGTGACTTAATAGAGTTTCAGGACCCGGTGGCAGTGTTCAGTGGACACTTTCTTTACATTCTTTATGTTGGGAATAAATTAACCTTTAAACAATAGTCTAAAAGTTAGTTTACTGCAAGATTAAAGCCAACACTAAATTTCTTTCTACTTATATTGCATATCATGCACTAAAGTATCTGAAATATCACAGTATGCAGTGTCAACAGTATAACCACAGTAGTTTGACCGATGAAATCACAAAATGAATAACTGACATGAGGGCAAATTTCGAAAGAATCTTATTGATGAGAGATTGAGATTGGAAGAGGTCAACCTAGCTGATTACCTAGAGGTGATCAGTCTGTAGCCTTTTTTTTAAATCAATATCAAAAGTTTCTCAAGCTTATAGTTGACATTCGTAGCTTGTTGTTGTGAATATTAATTATACTGTAAGCTCACATCTCAGAGGATAAGTCAAGAAAGAAGGAGATTCTGAGAAAGGCAAAACATTGTAAAATTTTGTGCTACAATCAAGGCCATTGAAGGCAAGATTGAAGCACAGTGAAATCAACTAAAAAGAGATGGACTTGGGCCAAACTTGCTACTAAAAACACTTACTGTGAGTTTGAAAATCTGATCAATCGTCTTGATAATGAAGTATTTGTTAAATATATTGTGCAGTTTGAGAAAAAGAATGGCAATAACTCTTGTATGAATCTACATATGCAGTATATTTTTTAACCTTTGCAGATAAACCAGCTGACGGATACATAGCAGGAAATGCTCTGGTGAGTATGAAACCAATCAAAAGACTGACTAACTTGTTCTCTCAAATAATATGGAAGCTGGTGAATTCCAAATTACTTATTATGTTTATGGAGCTCTTGCGTTTTGCAAGTAATTATTTCTAGCAGATAACTGGATCTTTGACTCTATGCTTTTAGGTTTTTTCATTCACCCCACCCTTCTCCACCCCTTTTTTTTGTTCCTTCTGTCCTGAAAACACACAACCGGATTCTTTGATTACCTATGGCTCTGTGGTAATTATCTGAAGGTTACTTTGATGTGTAAAGCTGGACAATGAGTGCTTGTATCATTATCAATTGTATGCAATAATGGAAAAGGTGATGAGATTACAGATCCAATTAAAATGATTGGGATTTAGCAATATACCAAGGCAAGGATGGTACAAGTCTCTAAATTTAATGGACAGAAATATTTGCATAATCTCAAAACACATTTTAGAGTAAGGGCTATATTTATTTGACACAATTAAAATGACCTAGAGTGTCCAAGTGGCAAATTGAACTCCTATATATGAGCGGTAGGGCTTACTGATTCAGTTGGGAATGGAAGGAATCTACGTGAAGCTATCTGGCCAAATTAGTCCGTGGAAGGAGTCTAAGACCAGAGGGCACAGCCTCAGAATAGAGAGGTGTCCTTTTAGAACGGAGATGAAGAATTTATTTAGACAGAAAATGGAGAATCTGTGGAATTCATTGTCTCAAGCTGTGGAGGCCAAGTCTTTATGTATATTTAAGGCAGAGGTTGATAGATTCTTGATTGGTCAGGGCATGAAGAGATATGGAGGGAAAGCAGGAGATTGGGCCTGAGAAGAAAAATGGATCAGCCATGGTGAAATAGCAGAGCAGACTCAATGGGTCAAATGGCTTAATTCTGCTCCTATATCTTATGGAAATACTAACTAACCTGAATTGAAAAAGGTCTCATTGCCAACAAGTGTTGCTGCTTATTTGTTGGAGATTTCTTTGTTCATGGTGCAGTAAAATTCTGAGTGGATAATAGGATTTCCCCTGGTGTTTATGCATGGCAATATTAGTTCTCAGTGGAGATGAGTATGAGACTGATCGATGTTAGGTCATTGTAACTCGAAAGGACTTATTTCAATATGTCAGTCCTAACTCCCAATTGAATTTGCTGTCAATTCAATGACACAAAAGCAAACACCACAGATGCTGGGTAAGTGAAATACAGCTCACAAACAAGGAAACAGCTTGGCAAGCTCAAGCAGTGCGAGCGGTAAAAGAAACACTTAAGTGTTTCAGACGAGTATCCCTTTGTCAATTCTGGCCGCTGTGGCTGCCAGACTTGGCTTTTTTTTCCTTCCTGTGTCATAATTTCTGGCTAGAAGAGGGACGTCAGGGGAGTAAAGCAGATGGTCCTAACCCAAGAACCAGAAGATATGGCTGGCAGTAGAAACGGTAAAAGATGAGTTTTGGGTGAATGGACGGTGATGGGTAAACGTGGCTATGTAAGCAAAGGCCTGAGGTATAGGCTTCCAAGTGAATCAAAACAGCTCAAGCATACTGCTAATATGAATCATTATTATACGTGAACTCTTGCTAGGCTCTGGGATTAAAATTAGAGCAATTCTGTTTGAACTCTCCTTGCTGTAAGAATGAAAATGCACACTAAGGGAGCTAAGGAGGAAGCAATTTTCAACGGAAGTGAATAATTTTTTTAGCCAGAGAGTGCTGAATCTGTGGAATTCGTTGCCACAGACAGCGGTGAAGGCCAAGTCATTGGGTATGTTTAAGGCAGAGACTGATGGATGCATGAAGGGATACAGGGAGAAGGCAGGAAACTGGGGCTGAGAGGGAAATGGATCAGCCATGATGAAATGGCACAGCAGACTCAATGGGCCAAATAGCCTAATTCTGCTCCTATATCTTATGGTCTAACTTGATTTCTCCTCTCTCCCCCCCCCCCCCCAAGTCAAGTGGAGTTCTGCAAATATGTGCAAGGGTCTTATTGCTGGCTGATGGTCACCATGTGAATAACTGAACTTCACTCTGTTTTTCTTCCAAATGATGTGCCTTTTTAACTCTAAATTCAGAGTCTCTTTAAGAGGCAACAGATCCTTTTTATCTCTGGTCATCTGCTCTTTCCCGTTTGACCTGATTTTTTTTTTAAATTTCAAACAAAATTTCTGAAGTCTGATTCAATTGTGGCTAAAAAGCAAAAACAAACTGCAGGTGCTGGAAATTTAAAATTAAAAACAGAAAATACTCAGTGCTCATCATGTCAGGCCACAGCTGTGAGAAGAGAAATAGAGATGACATTTTAGGTCAAAGACTGTTTGGCAGAGCTCAGAAAGAGACAAAAGAAGCTTGTTGAGCTGCAGGATGGGTGGGGGGGGGGGAGAAGTGGGAATGTCTCTGAGAGTAAAACTGAGCTGACAATGGGGATAAGTTGTTCAACAAGGTGATCTGGGAGCAGTTAAGAGAGTGAGAACCTAGACAAAACAGTGAGCGAATTGTGAAATGCAGAGCAGGGACGCATGGCCAGCAAGGCCTCTGCTCCCAGAGGTATAGCAGTCTAACCCTTCCTTCCCACATAACTCTCCATTTTCTTTCATCAATATGCTTGTCTAAGGATCTCTTAAGTGTCCCTGTTGTTTGTTTTTCTCTGTTCCATCACCCCTTGCTGCATGTTCCACATATCAACAACCCTGTGTTTAAAAAAAAAAACTGCCTCTGATATACCCCCTATATTTCTTTCTTATTTTCAAGAGCTAAAAAGGGTGGGGGGGGGGGGGAGGAACAAATGAGCTGAGCCAATATCAAGTTACCAGAAGTATTTGAATTTCTGTCTGTATCAGTAGCCCATTTGCAATATTGGTTCTGCTTGTTTGTGGTGACCTACTGGACATGTTGTCTGTTCTGCGCCTCTCAATTCCCTATATCCTTTTGTCATAGTCACGTGTTTATGTTCTGTTGTTTACAGCTTGTCCCCATGGCTATCCTGATTCCGGCTACTTTTCTTCCCTTCCCAGTTCTGACGAAGATTCTACTACAGGAAACTTTGACCCTGTTTCTCTTCCCTAAGCTGTGGCTGGACCTGCAATTTTTATTTTTATTCCAGTTGTGGATATTTGGCTGCAAGGCCATGTGGAATTTCATGTGTACATTTGGCATTGGTGCTCCTTCAAAGTGATTTTGAATAAATGGCTCCTTTTTATAGGGAAAATTAATGGAACCCTCAAGGCATGTAGCTTATTTTTGAAACAGTACCAGCAGACTCTGAAAGGCATGAACAAAATACCGCTGATGCTGGAGGGTTGAAATTAAATCTGAAAATGGTGGGAAAGCTCAGGCAATTGTGGGTGGAGAGAAATAGTTGATATCTCAGGTCATTAACCCTCCTTCACAGTGTGGAATCCATATACAATGATACCACCATCTTCCTTTCCCCTCTTTCCAAACTGGATTCTTTCGTTGGATTTAACTGGATAGTTCAGTCTATAGTGTTGAAAAGATTAGTTGCAGGGGCTTTAATTGGTATTAAACTAGTGGAGATTGCTGGAATATAAAACAATTTAGCTAATGTATTAATCTTCATGATGCATTCATTCTTTCAATTCTTTCATTGTAAATGATTGGTATGATGGCTTGATAGTTGGGCTGATGGCTCTTTAGAAGATTTTTTTTCTAATTAGGAAACCAACAATGGATTGAAGCAGGTGGGCAGGAGCAAACTTCATAAGGAAGCTGAAGGCTGTGTGATAAGTCAAACGGGGGCATTTGCAGAGAGACTCCTGTCCTCCAAACAAGTTTGATTGAAGTGATATTAGTTACCTATTATAAGCAAGTAAGATCTAACGGTAGCACGCAAGCTGGTGCATTTCCTGTCACTTTCTCACCATTGTCACTGTACCTGAGGGGCAGAGAACAATGGCATTTCATAAATTAGTGGTATATAAAGCAATGGGATAAAGTATAATTTCAATATCTATCTAGAGATGTGGACTGACTTTCAAAACAATACAGCAAATGAACAGGCCCATTTGCCTACATGTAGTCCCTATCCCTTCATTCTCTGCATATTCATGTGTTCTACATGAGCCCCTTAAATGCCTGTAGGGTTTAAGAACTTTTGATTCTTTGAGGGTCAAAGATTACATATAGGGGGAAAATCTATCCACATTTTGTATGTGTTCTAAATTCCATTTGCAGAATTCAGCATTTTACCTGAAACTCTTGTGTGAATAGAAATTTACCTTTGCTTACTGATGACTTCCTAGAATCTGCTGCCTTCTGCACTTCCCTCTCAGCTTTTTGTCTTTATTAGAAACAATTATTAGCCTGTACTTACACCCTTCTAACATTCAAAAAGCACATTTATTCCTCCAGTATTAATTTGATTTTCTTTGCTTTAGGTATTCCAATTGGTCTCAGGTTAGCAGGGCCCTTTCCATAAATGAAAATACTAAATGCTGTAAATATTCGGCAAGTCAGACAACAACTGCAAAGAGAGAAATGGAGTTTTGCATTTCAACATACTTTATCAGACCTCAGAGAAGATAGAAACCACAGGTGCAGAGAAAGGGGAAGAGCAATGAGAATGTCTGTGATAGGATGGAAACCAGGAGAAACTGAATAACACAATGTGGCTGAGAAGGTGTCGTGAAGGATTGAAAACTGTTTGATTGGAATGAAAGAGATAAGATGAGCAAGAATGGAGAATGGGGGGGAGCAATGCTGAAACAGTGAGACAAAAAAAAACACTAGAGCTGTTGGAAATCTGAAATATAAGAAAGCTGGAAATATTAGATCCATGTGACCTGCTAAGTATTGCCAAAAGCTTTTCAACTTTTACTTAAGTATTCCAGTATTTGCAGATTTTTCACTTTTGAATAGCTCTCATCATCTTGGTTCTTCCCTCTTCAGCCTCTGCTTCCTCTGACTGGATTTATACCTTTATCTTTCCAGGAAATAACTAATAAATGGTTATGGGAGGGGGAAATTGGCTTTAGTTTGTCAACAGAGAACAAAAGTGAGAATTGTGAGACAGATCTTGTATTTAAATTTTCACATTTCCTCTAAGGTAGATAGCCATTTGGCCCATAGAATACTTACTGGCTTTCAGAGTATTCCAACCAATCCCATTCCTGCACATTTCCGTGTAGCCTGTTCTCTCTTGCGTACCCATCATTTTCCTCACCGCACATCCCCTGATTTCTCATCGTCTGCCTGCACTCAGGGTAATTTACAGTAACCAGGCAACCTACCAATTGGCACACCTTTAGGACGTGGGAAGAAAGTGGAGCATCCTGGGAAATCCCACATGGTTACAGGGGGAGAGGCAAACCCCACACGCAAACAATGGAGCAATTAGGCTGCAGCACCACGTGCTTCATGATCATGCTGCCCAAGTTAACGTGGTAATACATCTTGAATTAAAATCAATAAAGTTGTCATTTTCTGAGTCTGCAAGAAAATCTCTACACAAAAATAGATCTCAAGGTAGAATATGGTGAGTTACACATACTTGGATAATAAATTTACATTGACGTGGAATATACTTTGACTTGAGACAGCAGACAGTATATCATCCTTTCTGCAGAAATGTCATTGAAAAGGCAAATAGTCAATTAGCAAGGAAACACGTGGCCTTGTTTTTGAGTGGAAACTCACTTTGGTAAACACACTAAGATTTTGCAGTTGCTAGAAATTCAGGCCAACATGCACAACATGCTGGAGGAACTCAGCATTTCAGGCAGCATCTATGGAAATGAATAAACTGTTGATAATTCAGGCCTAGACCCTTCTAAAGGACGATGCCAGAATAAAAAGG
Source organism: Mobula birostris (assembly GCF_030028105.1). NCBI lineage: Eukaryota > Metazoa > Chordata > Chondrichthyes > Myliobatiformes > Myliobatidae > Mobula > Mobula birostris. The sequence goes on along the minus strand of NC_092379.1, from coordinate 120,619,674 downwards.
TGGGGGGAGGGGAAGGAGGACTAGCTAAAAGGTGCTAGGTGAAGCCAGGTGGGTAGGAAAGGCAAGAGGCTGGAGAAGGCAGAATCTCATAGGAGAAGGAGGTGAACCATGGGAGAAAAGGAAGGAGGAGGGGCACTGTAGGGAGGTGACAGGCTGGTGAGAAGAAGAGGTGGTGAATAGAAGAGGGAAGGGAGTAGATAAAAATTACCAGAAAAAGAAATTGATATACGTGCCAGCAGGTTGGAGGCTACCTAGACAGAATTTGAGGTGTTGCTCCTCCACCCTGAGAATGGAGACAACGGGCTGACATGCCGGAACAGAAATGGGGATAGGAAATAGGATAGTTGGTCACTGGGAAATTCCACTTTTGGCAGATGGAATGGAGATGCTCGACAAAGTATTCCTCCATTTTACATCAGGTCTCACCAGCGTAGAGGAGGCTGCATTAGGAGCACCGGATACAGTAATTGACCCTGAAAGACTTACAGGTGAAGCCATATGGTCCTCGCCTGGAAGGACTGTTTGGAGCTCTGAATGGAGGCAGGGGAGGAGCTGAATGGGCAGGTGTAGACTTGCCAATTTAGAGGAGGTCGCATTGGGTGCGCCAGATACAGTAGACGACACCAACAGATTCTCACTTTTGTGTTTTCTCTCCTCACCATCTCAAAGGTACTCGACAGCACGTGAAGTTTTTTATTCTCTCATCTATTTGAAGCTGTAGTAGTTGGACAGGAATCATTGCAGACAGATTCTCTTGTCGACTGTCCTTAGCAGTATTCCCTTGTATGGACGTGGAACTGCCATCTGTGGTATGACTGAGCTTTTAGCATCATCTTCCAGAAGGCAGGATTTAAAGGCAGCAAATTTGTACTATGTGGGGTTTTGTAAAGGAACTTTCCTGCCAAAATTCCTCAAAAATATCCGTGTACACAAGAGGGATTGTTTATTGAAATTGGAATACTTTTGGAGGTTACTGCCAACTTCTGTTGTTTCTCCCTTCAAGGTTCTTAAAATTGGGGTGGGGGTGGGGAGGAGTGGTGGAGGTAAACCAGGGGAAAAGCGTGAAGAGTTAGACCAGAAACTGAAGGCAGCTAAATTAACAAAAGCTGCTATAACTTCAGCTATCTTGGTTGAAATGTCAAACATTTGGATTTGATCCACCATCTAACACTTAGACCATTCCAAAGGTGCGTATGTAATGAACAGTGTACCCACTTAACCCTCAGCCTTTCAGTGCCAAGCAGCATAATAAGAAATAATCAGAGCTTATCCTGACATAAGATTTTGAATCTGAAACACAAGAGCTGCTCTCTTCAGCAAAATTTGGGCTTGTAAATGAGCTTTAACATATTAACACATCCCCAAGATTTCCACTGGAGCATCAGGAAAACGAAAATTGACTCCAAACAACAAAGATCGCCAAAAGCTTGGTCAAAGAGATAACTTTAAAGTAATGTCTTGAAAGAAAGATGATGGGTTGAGAAAAGTTGAGTTTTAAAAAGATTAAAGATGGCAGTCACGGTGGTGTAACGTTTAGCATAATGCTATTACAGCACCAGTGACCCGAGTTCAATTGTGCTGTTATCCTGTAAAGAGTTTGTACGTTCTCGCCGTGACTGTGGGTTTCCTCCGGGAGCTCCAGTTTCCTTTCACATTTCCAAAGATGTATGGGTTAGCAGGTTAATTGGTCGTATGGGTATATTTATGTGGCCTGGGTGTGTTGGGCCAGAAGGACCTATTACAGAGCCGAGTCTTGGCCGGAGCATACAAAAAGCTCGTGCTTTGGTATAATGCTTTGTACATGTGCATTAGCTCATTGATTAATAAAGAGATAAATAAAATGAAAGCTTACAATGCAAGCAGCTGAAGACATGGCCAACAGTGGTAGACAGGTTTTAAACGGTTCATGCAATAGTGGGCAAATTTGAAGATGCATGAATATTGCAGTGTTTGTCAAACTAAAGAACAAAGATGAGAAAGAACTTCATAGTTGAGGCATTACTGACTCAGGGCCCTAGGTATGAAAGCAAGCACACTGGGTGCATGGGGCTGGGTTTGAGTTGGAATACGGTAAACAACATTGTTTCATGTTTTCCTCCTATGTAGTTAGAATTGCATTCATGCTGGTTTGTGATGGTTATTGGGGTTTTACCTTCTCCATGTTTGCTTGTTCTAAAATGTGTCATTATGCAGGAAAGAATGGCTTAAGAGCAATAGAATGGTCATGACATTGCAGTCTTTGCAGGGGTACTATGTCTAAGTACTCTATTTTCACTAAGAACCATTTTCATATCAAATTCTTGCAGCCTAGCACCATTTGAGTTCTGTGTAATGAAGGAGCAATACGTGGTATTGGTGTTGACTTGATTGAAGGAGAATCCAGTTTGGAAGCAGAAATATAATGTTGTTTTGTTTACCACAGAACACAAAGATAGCATCTGAGCCACCGGTTGTGCCACCTGTGTCGGAGGACGATGATGAGGATGACGACAATCTTCCCCCACCAGTGATTGCCCCTCGACCAGAACACACAAAATCGGTCAGTGCAACTTGTGCTTGGTATAACGCATTGTACGTGTGCATTGGAGCATTGATCATATACAGTCCAGACCTGGGCTACAACAATATCTTCATCATTAAATATTTGAGAGATTAATCATATTAGTATCTCTGCATGTAATGAAATGAGAATATGGACCATGCTTTAATTGTTACCCTTGATACTTTATACTTTATTGTCGCCAAACAATTGATACTAGAACGTACAATCATCACAGCGATATTTGATTCTGCGCTTCCCGCTCCCTGGATTGCAAATATTAAATATTAGAAATATTAAAAATAGTAAAAATTATTAAATATAAAAAATTTAAATTATAAATCATAAATAGAAAATAGAAAAATGGAAAGTAATGTAGTGCAAAAAAAACGAGAGGCAGGTCCGGATATTTGGAGGATTCGGCCCAGAGCCGGGTCAGGATCCGTTCAGCAGTCTTATCGCAGTTGGAAAGAAGCTGTTCCCGAATCTGGCCGTATGAGTCTTCAAGCTCCTGAGCCTTCTCCCGGAGGGAAGAGGGATGAAAAGTGTGTTGGCTGGGTGGGTCGTGTCCTTGATTATCCTGGCAGCACTGCTCCGCCAGCATGCTGTGTAAAGTGAGTCCATGGACGGAAGATTGGTTTATGTGATGTGCTGCGCCATGTTCACGATCTTCTGCAGCTTCTTTCGGTCTTGGACAGAACAACTTCCATACCAGGTTGTGATGCACCCTAGAAAAATGCTTTCTACGGTGCATCTATAAAAATTAGTGAGGGTTTGAGGGGACAGGACAAATTTCTTTAGCTTTCTCAGGAAGTAAAGGTGCTGGTGGGCCTTCTTGGCAGTGAACTCTGCTTGGTTGGACCAAGTCAGGTCATTTGTGATATTGACCCCGAAGAACTTAAAGCTTTTGACCTGTTTCACTTGTGCACCACCGATGTAAATTGGGTCGTGCAGTCCGCTACTCCTTCTGAAGTCAACAACCAATTCCTTTGTCTTGCTGACGTTGAGGGATAGGTTATTATCTTCACACCATGCCACCAGGTTCTTAATTTCCTCTCTGTACTCAAACTCATCATTACCCGAATGTCAGAGGAATTAAATGTGCTCATCACATTCATTGCTGGGTGAAAGGTGATCTAAATGCATGGCAGGCCAAAGAATGGGTTTTGCAAAAGCATATCACCTCAAGTTCAGTTTATTGTCATTCAACTATGTACATGTATACTGCCAAATGAAATAATGTTCCCCCTTGTGTTGGCCCGTGGTTAAGGCGTCGGTCTAGTGATCTGAAGGTCGCTAGTTCGAGCCTCAGCTGAGGCAGCGTGTTATGTCCTTGAGCAAGGCACTTAACCACATATGGCTCTGCGATGACACCGGTGCCAAGCTGCATGGGCCCTAGTGCCCTTCCCTTGGACAACATCGGTGGCGTGGAGAGGGGAGACTTGCAGCATGGGCAACTGCCAGTCTTCTATACAACCTTGCCCAGGCCTGCATCCTGGAAACCTTCCAAGGCGCAAATCCATGGTCTCACAAGACTAAACGGATTAAAAATAGTTCCCTCTGACCAAGGTGCACAACACTGTGTACATATGACTCTCATGTCACAGAAGGGTAATATTGCCACAAATAGGTGCATTTATGACACAAGTCAAAAAGCAAACAGTATAATACGCTACTGGAGCTTCATATGTGATGAGACATGGTTGATGGCAGAGAGTTCCGTAGTTTCAAGGCCAGGGGAAAGAAGCTGTTTTCCATCCTAACAGTCCTTGTCCTAATGCAATGTACCTTCTGTATTCTATTGTGGTCAATATTATAGTAGGAGGCACAGAAGGGGAAAGGCTGAGAGTACTGTTTCTACTCAACACTAAGTATGAGTGTTCATCGTTGCTGATCAACTAGCAAAGTCAGGAGGTGGTAAGGCTCAGCTTGGAGGGATTCAGCGTTGTGATGAGAGGGTCCTGGTGTTGGGGCTGGACTAGGAGCCCTCATAGAGAAGGTGACAGGATGGTGTGATAGTAGTGACACTGTCTCTCAACCCTGGGAGTTTGCCACAGACTTCAATTGCTGTTAATGTACAGTCTCACATTTTGCCCATGGGCACATGTGTTTCTGACTGGGCACATCAGTTCCTTCCACATCTAAAAGACATGGTGATAAGTTTAATTGGCCACTGTAAATTACCCCTTAGTACAGGGCAATTGAAGGGCAGTTGACAGGTTTGTGAGAGAATAAGTTACAGGGATGCGTGAAAATACGTAAATGGTACAGGATTAAAGCTATCTATTGGGTGCTAGCATTGATCTGTTGGGCCAAATAGCCACCTTCTGTGCAACAATAAGAATGAGGTGTATGGGTTTTACTTAAAGAGCCTTCAGCTGAAGTTGGGTGCCAGCCTCACTGACTGGGACAAGTCCCCTTTAAGTTTCACCAAAGGAGGGCTCCGATCACAATGAAATCCTGCTTCTGCATGAGTGAACCACCCTATCTGCAGGCTGCGAACTGGGTAAATGAATTTTTCACAAGGAGCATCTGGACATGCTTTGTGTCTTCTCAAATGCCATTACTTATGCCTTTGTATGCTAACACATCATGTGCAAAGAAAGGTTAGAATGAAACTCATGGATATGTCACCGTAAGAACTATATTATCAGTTTTCTGATTTTAAAAAAATCTCTCACTTATCACATAAACTTCACACAAATTGATAGAATTTCTAGTTGTGTGTTTATTATTGAATGATTTCAGTGCCGAATAGGCCCTTCCAGCCCTTTGAACCGTACTGCCCAGCAATCTCCGGCTAAACCCGAGCCTACTCACGGGACAATTTACAATGACCAATTAGCCTACCAACTGGTATGACTTTGGACAGTGGGAGGAAACCGGGACACCCGGAAGAAACCCACGTGGCCATGGGAATAATGTACAAGCTCCATACAGACAATGGCGGGATTGGACCTGGGTCGCTGGTACTGTCAAGCGTTGTGCTAACCACCACGTTACCATGCCACCCTATTTATAATGAAAGGAGAAAGAATTAATATGAAAAAGCATCAAATGCAATCTATCAAATTTATTGACTTGTAAATAACTGGGAGCTGTATTAGCTTGAGTTGGTGCGAATACTCCCTCTGCATTTAACAAAAGGCTACTGCAATTTTCCAACCAGTATTAAAATTGCACAAAATTACTTGTGTCCTACACTTTAAAATACACTGCCAGTTATTTTCAGTTAGCAGACAAGCTGGTGTATTATCACTGGGATACAAAGGAGTGTTATATAAATAAGTGATGCAAGGCAACATTCTCCTTTCCATTATTTACCAGATGTGGCAACACACTTGCGTTTTATTGCCTTGTTTTGAATAGCGGGGTGACTTTTAGTAGCTATACAGTAGATTTTTGCAGAACATTGCTAGAAATAAATTTCTATCCAGAAAACTAAGGCTGACTCCCCAGTGCAGTACAGTAGATGCACTATCAGAAAAATCATTAAACCAAGCTCTTGCTCTCCCTCTCAGTTGTAAAAGATTCCTGGAAATATTATATTCTGGCCAGCAGGTATTTCTCAATAATACCACTGAGGCAAAGTACCAGATGATGGATTTTTAAATGTTAGTACTCAGTGTTCATTTCACACTAATTGTGCTGATGGTTCGTACCCAGCCCTTTTCAATATTTTAATGCTTTCCCCCTGTGAGCCTGTTACTTCAACCTTTTCCCATTGTTGATACTTCATAAATTCCCAATATTAACTTCAAGCTCAAGTTTAATTATCATTCAACCACGTGCATGTATACAGCCAACGAAACAGTGTTGTTCCCCTGGGGCCAAGGTGCAGAATGCAGTACCTACATACAGTCACACACAGCAGACAGCACATACAGTCACAAAATCATATTCGCACGAGTCCCTGAGTGGCAAGGCCTGTAGATTGATGGTACATGTGTTGTTGTCCTGGGGCCATGATTTTACAAGGATAAGAACACAGCGGCTCCTCATCTCACACTGGGTCAGACACACACCAAGGCAGTCCAACTTGTCTTCCAGGGAGTGAACACTGCAGAGCAGCACCAAAGGGAGATCCAGCCTGCAGGGACCAGCTCCTAACCCAGCACGATTCCAGCACATCCACTGCACCTCTGTTCCCTCGCTCGCTGCCTCTGGCACCTCCTCCCCTGGGTGGTTGTATCACGAGATGGCACATTCAAATTGTTAAAGCTAGGAAGAAAATAGATGTGCCCAAGTTTAGGGAAATCCGAAGCCAAAACTCAGGCTGGAATCATCTTTTATAGCCGATTGCAAGGCAGAACCATAATTTATAATAGCAGACTCCTTAGAATTCAATATTTTTACAGTGAGGGGAATCTAAATTAAATTGCTGTCCTCTCTGATAAATGTGACTGCAGTAAGGTACTTCAGAGCAAGGGCTGAGAGAGTTCATAACACAGACACCATGCCTGCTACTCACAAGTAAATTGATCGTGCTGTCCGACAAAGAGACTGTTCGAGTAAATATTTCTGTGCTGTTCAGGCTTTGTTAGGGTTTGCGGGGAATGCTGTAGTACAGATGACGTAGAAAGGCTTTTGCTCCTTTATGCGTGCTCAGAGTTTGACCTCCTTTCCACATCTAGCCAATCCTCACTGAGAGCGGCTGCTTGGAGGGGGGAATAAACACAGGGCATCGCTGCAAGAAATTGCCCTGTTAACGATCCCAACAAAGTATCGCCCAAGCTGCTATTGTAATCAGAAGCAACACACGCAAAATGCTGCAGGAACTCAGCAGGCCAGGCAGCGTCTATGGAAAGGAGTAAACAGTCGACGTTTCGGGCCGAGACCCTTCGTCAGCACTGGAAAGAGAGAGTTCAGAGTAAGAAGGTGGGGGGAGGGGAGGAAGAAGTACAGGGTGGGAGATGATGGGTGAAATCGGGAGGGGGGAAGGGCTCTTTAGAGTTGGGAAGTTGAAAGGTGAAAGAGATGAAGGGCTGGAGAAGGGGGAATTTGGTAGGAGAGGATGGAAGACCATGGAAGAAAGGGAAGGGGGAGGAACACCAGAGGGAGGTGATGGGCAGGTAAGAAGATAGGTGAGGGAGGGATACAGGAATGGTAAACGGGGTCGGGGGACAATTACTGGAAGTTCCAGAAATCGATGTTCATTCCATCAGGTTGGAGGCTACCCAGATGGAATTTAAGGTGTTTCTTCTCCAACCTGAGTACGGCCTCATTGTGGCAGTGGTGGAAGCCATGGACTGACATGTCAGAATGGGAATGGGAAGTAGAATTAAACTGGGTGGCTGCCAAGAGATCTTGCTGCTTCTGGTGGACTGATCGTAGGTGATCGATGAAGTGGTCTCCCAATCTACATCGGGTCTCACCGATATACAGGAGGCCACACTGGATACAATAGGTAACCCCAGTAGACTCGTAGGTGAACTGTCGCCTCACCTGGAAGGTCTATTTGGGGCCGTGAATGGTAGTGAGGGAGAAGGTGTAGGGGCAGGAATGATGCTTGTTCTGTTTACAAAGATAAGTACCAGGAGGGAGATCAGTGGGGAGGGACGAGTGAACAAGCGAGTCAAGTAGGGAGCGGTGCCTGTGGAAAGTGGAGGAAGGGGGGAAGGTACTTGTTGGTAGGACCTCTGCCATTCAGGGCTCCGAACAGTCCTTCCAGGTAAAGCAAATCCGTTGGGGTCATCTGTATCCAATGCTCCTGGTGTGGTCTCTTGTATATCGACGATGCCCGACGTAGATTGGGAAACTGCTTCTTCAAACACCTTTGCTCCATCTGCCAGAAAAAGTGGGATCTCCTGGTAGCCACCCATTTCAGTTCTACTTCCCATTCCCATTCCCATTCCGACATGTCAGCCTGTGGTCTCCTCTACCGTTGTGATGAGGCCTCACTTAAGTTGGAGGAGCAGCACCTTATATTTCACCTGGGTAGCCTCCAACCTGATGACATGAACAAAGATTTCCCTAATTTCTGGTAATTGCCCCGCCCCCCCACTCCCTTCACCATTTTCCATTTCTGTTCTCCTCTCACCTCACCTCCTTACCTGCCCATGACCTCCCTCTGGTGCTCCCCAATTCCCCTTTTTCCATGGTCTTCTATCCTTTGCTATCAGATTTCTCCCTCCTCCACACTTTCTCTTTCACTAATCAACTTCCCAGTTCTTCACCCCCTCCTCCACTCCTGGTTTCTCCTAACCCCTCCCACTGTCCTTCCTTGTCCCCTCCCCCACCTTCTTACTCTGACTTCTCTTTCTTTCCAGTCTTGATGTCGGGTGTCAGCCTGGAACATGGACTCTTTTCCATACATGTTTCCGAGCCTGTTGAGTCCCTCCAGCATTTTGTGTGTGTGTGTGTGGCTTTGGACTTCCAGCATCTGCAGATTTTCTCTTGCTTACTGTAACCAGTAGCTAGGTTGGAATCTTGATGCTGCTCCTTGTATAAATTATCAAGCCTCTGAGGGAATGCATGCATTTCCCCTCTCCTGCACAACAAAATACGTGTGTGTGTGTGTCTGCAAGCTTCCTTCATTGGTTATAGTCGTATAGAATTGACAACAGAATCAATAAGCTGGTGTATTGTGTGTCCCAATCCTCCAGTAGTGAATTTGTGCCAAGACCGAACATTGGCAGTAAGTCAGAAGCAACCTAGCTAATATAACTCTCTGTCACAATGTTGATCTGTATTACTATACAGTTGAATCCTTCCAAGTTTTTTCTTTTCAATATCACTTCCTCCAGACTAGCAATATATGTATGTGAATGTGGGTGACAGTCTTCATTGTCACTAGTGTCCCCACATTGGCTTGATACATCCTCTTGCGTGTGGATTGCTGTTGAAGTAGCATTCTATTAATTCCACGTTGTCCAGTCTCATCCATTTATGGTATGTTCTGCTAGGCAATTTATTGCCAGGTGGTCGGTGAGTACGTCAGGAAGATAGCCCCTAAAGACAACATGCTAGGAGGATACCTCAGACAGCAGGCAGGGGACATGGAAATGGAAGTGGGTGAAGCAGAGCCAGGAGATCAGAGGCCATGGCAGGACAAGCCCCTGCATGGGATGTATCACCGCCCGATTTCAGAGGTGGCTGACGTAAGGAAGTCCTACCGATGGCTGGAAATGGCAGGGCTGGGGGACAGCGCAGAGGCACTGCTCATGACAGCACAAGAACAATAAACGCATGAGGCTATCACACCGGACAAGACCCTAGATGCAGACTGTGCAAGGAATCCTTTGAATCCGTCGAGCACATAGTAGCAGGCTGCAAGATGTAGGTAGGGACAGCACATACTGAATGGCACAACCAAGTTGCAGGAATTGTGTACAGGAACATTTGTGCTGAGTAGAGATTGGACACCTCCAAGTCCAAATGGGAAACACCCGAGAAGATAGTGGAGATTGACAGAGCTAAGATCCTGTGGGACTTACAAATTCAGATTGATAAGCAGGTACTGGCCAACCAATCAGAAATAGTACTACTGGACAAGGAACAGAAGAAAGCAATAGTAATAGATGTGGCAATCCTGAATGACAGTAACATCAGGAAGAAGGAGTATGAGAAGCCGGAGAAACTCCAGGGTTTGAAAGAGCAGATAGAAAGGATGTAGAAGGTTAAAGCCAGAGTAACCCTGGTGGTGATAGGAGCACTTGGAGCTGTGACACCTGGACTGGGAGAGTGGCTCCAACAAATCCTGGGAACAACATCTGAGATCTTGGCCCTGAAGAGCGCACTACTAGGAACGGCAAGGACACTGTGCCGAACCCCTCGAGCTCCCAGGCCTCTGATACAGGACCCGAGATTGAGGGAAAAAATTTACATACACACCACCCATAAGGGGTGAGGAAAAAATGTACATGCCCACGCACACAACATTTAATCATGGTAAAAAGGTGCTTTCTAAGAGCACTTGACATTCTGCTGGAAGTACATTAATGTTTTGAGATCCTCGTAGTTATAAGTCAGTTCTTACAGTCACCTTTTCTTAAAAAATAAGTTGCATCACACCTATGTTTTTAATCTGTCGGCAGCTTCTATGGCAAAAAAAATCCTAGATTTATCTAAAATTACCAGAAGTCAGTTACCATTCAAAAATGAGTAACCTTACTATGGTAGAGATTAGATTGTTTCTTTTTTTTAGTAATTTCACTGAAAGTCTTTCCTAGTTCTTTTTAACTATTTAATATTCCATGCACTTGTTAAATTTAGAGATGCAACACAGGCCCTCCGGCCTAAGGAGATGTGCTGCCAATTACACCACGTGACCAATGGAGAATTGTGATCGGATCAAAACCCTACTTGATTTAGGTTGTATGTTTGTGCTTTATAAACTTCACTTCAGGATTATCCAGACTACGAATGCATCTAAACCCTACAAGTTCTATGTGATTGATGACTGTTAACAAGACACAAAGTGATTACACACATCTGTTGGTCTAAAGTGACTTTGGTCTCATTTCCTTGGCAAATGTTTTCTCAGAAGAATATACAAGATACTTTGCTCAGTTGAAGTACTCAAAGTTCAAAGTAAGTTTATTATTACAGTATATAAACATCACTATAAACTACCCAGAGATTCATTTTATTGTGGGCTTTCACAGTAAATACAAGGAAACACTAGAATCAATGGAAGTCCACACGCAACAAAGATGAATGAGCAACTGGGGTAAAAAAAAAGAGACAAAAAATTGTGCAAGTACAAAAAAGAAAAAAATTACAAAATAATAATTAACAAATAAGTAATAAATATTGAGAACATGTTTTAAAGTCCTTGAAAGTGAGTCCATAGGCTGTGGTATCTGTTCAGTTGGGGTGAGTGAAGTTATCCCCTCTGGTTCAAGAACCTGATGGTTGAGGGGTAGTAACTGATCCTGAACCTGGTGCTGTCGGTCCTGAGGCTCCTGTACCACCTTCCTGATGGCAGCAGCGAGAAAAGAGTGTGGCTTGGATGGTGGGGGTCCTCGATGATGGGTGCTGTGTTCCTGTGACAGCACTCCTTGTAGACATGCTCAGTGGTGGGAAAGGCTTTTACCTGTGATGGACTAGGCTGTATCCACTACTTTTTGTAGGCCTTTGGAGTTCCTATACCAGGCTGAGATACAACCAATCAATATACTATCTACTGCACATCTATAGAAGTTTGTCATGGTTTTAGATGACATACTGGGTTTTCACAAACATCTCAGAAGGTGGAGATGCTGCTGTGCTGTGTTTGTAATGGCACTTGCATGGGGACTCACAGCATCTCAAATGATAAGGCCGAGGAATTTAAAATTGGTGGTCCTCTCCACCTCTGACTCCCCAGAGAGGGCTGGCTCGTGGACCTCCGATTTCGTCCTCCAGTAGATAATCAGCTCTTTGGTTTACTGCTGTTGAGTGTGAGGTTGTGTGGCACCATTCAGCAAGAACCTCCCTCCTCTATGCTGATTTGTCATCACCTTTTATTCAGCCAACAACAGCAAACTTAAGTATGGCACTAGAGGTGTACTTAACCTCACAGTCATAAGTATAATGTGAGCAGAGCAGGGGGATTAATGGTGATTGTGGAGGAGATGTAGTTACCAATCCGAACTGACTGGAGCCTGGAGGTGAGGAAATCGCGGATCTAGTTGTGCAAGGAATTATTGAGGCCTAGGTCTTGGAGCTTATTTGTTTTGAGGGGACGATAGTGCTGAATACGGAGCTGTGGTCGATGAAGAACATTCTAATATGAAGCTGGACTGTCCAGGTGCTCCAGGATTGAGTGAGGAGCCAATGAACTGGCACCTACTATTGACCTGTTGTGACGGTAGGCAAATTGGAATGGATCCAAGTCACTTCTGGGGCAGGAGTTGATGCATTTCATCACCAACCTCTCAAAGCACTTCATCATAGTGTACCTCTTCCTAGAGATGCTGCCTGGCCTGCTGTGTTCACCAGCAACTTTGATGTGTGTTGCTTGAATTTCCAGCATCTGCAGAATTCCTGTTGTTTGCGTCATCATAGTGGATGTAGGTGCTACTGAACAATAATCCAGCAAATTGTTTGAGAGGTCTGTGGTGCTACAGTATATTCACGGAGCTTAGGTTGACTGAAATCTCTGACTAGAAACTCTGAAACTTTGGCTAAGAATTTAAAACTAGCACCATTATTAGGAGCCAGAGAAGTTGCTGAGTCTTTGTCTGCTGCCATTTTACCGGATGTCAAAATACAGTTTGACCAAGTCTACCTTGCAGACATATAATTTAGTGTAGTTTGGTCAAGTTATGACTATTCAGGATATCTGAACTTGACTTATTGCATGGTCAAATTCCGAGTCATCACAAGTAACGCTACGTCAAATAAATGGTAGACATGATACTTTTTTTAAAAAATCATTTGTTTCAAATGAGAAAGAGATAAACATTCTTTGATACAGCTGAGAAATCTAATGAGATAGAGTCCATCTTCAGTTATCAGAACAATCTTGGAAAAATTAGCCATCGATGAAAGAAAAAAATGGAGGGCTATGTGGGAGGAATGTGAAGGGTTAGATACTGATGGACTAACAATGCATTGTGTTCCTTTAACCCCTGGTATGTTTTGGATTTAACTTGTCGAAGTGAATTGTTAGGCAAAGAGAATTTAAAGGTGTAAAACAAAATATTTGAAACAGGCTAACTACTTTCATCCTATTTCTTATGGGAGCATAGTCAAGCCTAAATTTTGGACATAAAATACAGTGAGAAAAAAATGAAGATTTATAACAGTTTTGATTTGATGATTCTCCCTTGTGTATTTGCCCAGTAGTGCCAAACTTATTTTTAATTATAATAATTTGGGTTCTTGTCATATGCCACTGCTTATTCTGTAAGCATATCCAATTGACAATAACATTCTGTATCTCCACAGGGGAAATGCACTGATCTTGCCTCTGCCTGTATCAAGGATATATCTGATACAGGAATCACTTTTGCAGTTTTGAATCAGTTGTGCAAGGACGCACTTCAGAATCAGGTTTAATCTCACTGGCACATGTCATAAAATTTGTTAACTTGCGGCAGCAGTACAATGCAATACATGGTAATATTGGGAAAAAAACTGAATTACAGTAAATATATTTAAATATTATGTATTATATAAATATATATATATTAAACAGTTAAATTAGTAATGCAAAAATAGGTAGTGTTCAATGTCCAATTAGAAATTGGATGGCAGAGGGGAAGGAGTGTTCCTAAATCACTGAGTGGGCCTTCAGGCTTCTGTACCTCCTCTCTGACAATTCCTTTCCTTTGGAGAAAAAAAGTAGAGAGAAGAAATAGAGTTGCCATTAAAATCAGTTTTTTTTTGTGCCTGTTCAATTTTAAAACTAATCTCCCTGCATTATAGGAGGAATTTGATGTAAATTAGGATTCTGACCTCAACACATTCCTATCACATTTAGAGCTGAGCTGCGCAGATCAAGAAGGTTCCAGTTGCCAAGACTGATGATGTTTAGCTGTCTGGGGGGCTTTTACATATTTTTAATGAGATGTTTGTTGTGATTCTAACTAATCCTTTTGTTTCTCCAGATTTTTACCCGATCAGTAATTGAGCCCATCGTTCCAGTGGCACCTGTCAAAGATGTGACAACGTCTCCAGTCACAACACCACCTGAAAATGTGAGCGGTCTGAACAGTCAGCTCTGCAGAAACACTGACAAGCAAAGGAAGAAATCCAAGATGACGGATGAAGAGATCCTTGAAAAATTAAGTATGTATTTTAAAGCAATCCCTCTTGACTATCGTTGCAGACCTTTTATTTCAACAAAGAGTATTAACTAATGACTATGATAGATATTTCTTTCTAATGTATTAATTTACACAAAAACAAGTTCTACATGTTATGAGTCCAATAACTTTATATTTAATGTGAACTTTTCTTTCAGGAAGCATAGTTAGTGTGGGTGATCCCAAAAAGAAGTACACGCGGTTTGAAAAGATTGGCCAAGGGTAAGTGCAAATTCTTCCTACATCAATAGAGAAATGAAATGTAAAGCTATACTATTGTATGACCAAACTTAAAAATGACATCAACAATAACAGTGGTACTTTTACCTTCCATTAATAAATCAGGATTCTACCAAGTCATTTTTGATTTTGCTTTATTGTTTACAATAACAAACTTCTGATAAAACTTCTAATAGTTTTAGTTTAGAAGCAGGACTTCATAATAAACTACATTGCCTTCCATAAAATGTCATCTGTGATTTTAGTTGTGGCTTCCTGATTCAGTCCTTAGTAAATCCATGTACAGTTTACCTTTCCATGATGGGACTGCTAATCAATTTATACCTTGCCCTTCACTCCTCATCACCTTCTCCTGTCAGTGATTGATTGTAAACATGATCTGGAAATTCAAGCAACACACACAGAATGCCGGAAGAACTCAGCAGGTCAGAGAGTATCTAGGGAAAGAGTAAACAGTTGATGTATGGGCTGAAACCCTCCATCGGGACTGATCGTGTTTGCTGCGGGATTCTGTAATTCCTGTCCTTGGCATTCAGTGTCATTTTTATAGTCTTAGAGATTAGTCTGGAGTTATGAAAATATGGATAGCAGATATTGATAAAATGAGAGCCAGTCTTCAGGAAATAAAACCTGTTCAACTGGTACATCCAGGTTATCAAAACCAACTGTTGGATGTGGGATATTCTAATTCTGTACCATTCAAATGATCTATGCAGGGAAGACAATAGGTGAATGTCCATGTTGTGGGGAAACGGCAGGTAGGTGGAGATGAGTCCGTGGCCAGATCAGCTGTGATCTTATTGAATGGCGCTACAGGCTCGACGGGCCAGATGACCTACTCCTGCTCCTATTTTTTATGTTCTTATGTTCACTGGTTGTTGTTAAAACTTTAGGATGAGATCAGTGATCATCTCCTGCATTAACACATTGTTAAAGGTGTATCCTTGCTACCTAATGCACAGTTTAGGACAGGTCTGCTTCATTACTTCATATTCTGGCTATTCGGGCAGCCATCCCTGAGCACTAACAAAACAGAGATCATCTGGATGCCGGGTGTTTGTGCTCAGAAGCTTTTGGAACGGACAGTAGTACTGAATATTCAGAGAGTTTCTGCTGTTGGGATATGCCACCATTGTAAATATGGAGTTCTGCAGAGTTACCAGTTTAGTATTGAACTGACTTTATTTCTTGCGTCCTTCACATACATGAGGAGTAAAGATCTTTGTTACGTCTCCATCTAAATCTGCAATGTGCAATCATGGTAATTTATAATAAATAGAACAGGCAATGTAATATAGAGTACACTCAAATCAGCGTGAGTTCATCAGTCTGATGGGCTGGTAGAAGAAGCTGTCCTGGAGCCTGTTGGTCCTGGCTTTTATGCTGCGATACTGCTTCCTGGATGGTAGTAGGAACTAAAACCATTGAAAATGTAGTTATTGTTTATTATTGGCTTTCCATTCAAAAAGTATAAAACATTGTGTAGGGAGAGAACTAGGTTCCCTCTGGATGATCTGAATAAAGTGCCACAGTACATAGCGGTCAGTGCGACGATATTACAGCTCAGACAGCTCCGGAGTTTGGAGTTCAATTCCGGTACCATTCTGTAAGGGGTCTCTGTACGTCTACCACCCCCACCCCCCACCCCCGTGGAATGCGTGGGTTTTCTCCGGGTCCTCCTGTTTCCTCTCTCAGTCCAAAGACGTACCGGGTGGGTTAATTGGTCAACGTAAATTGTCCCGTGATTAGGTTAGGGTTGTCAGTTGCTGGGGTGACGTGGCTCTAAGGGCCGGAAAGGCCTTCTCCATGCTGTATTGCTAAATAAATAAATGGCCAAATAAAGCCTTTGTATCTCCTGGTGACATCTTCCCTGTGGCTCAGTTTAGTCGGTCACAACAATAGAAGGAAGAAGCTCTGAAGCACTGATTGAGGGAGAGACTCCCTTTAGTCATTGAATAGGCCACGATCATACACTACTAAGCACATTTGGAATTCACTTGAGTTCAATGTGGGACATTTTCTGGCTGTTTGATTAAACCATCAGTCAGTTCAGTATCAGGATTGTTTAGCAACTGTTCATGACCAGGGAGAACGTGCTTCTTTTATTAATGTGACACTATTCAGATCTAAAGTTCACCCTAAATACTCAGATATTTTGTGATGTGATCTTGTTCATCACTCAGAATCTTCCTAGAAATCTGTTTAATGTGATGCAGAGTAACACACACAAACTTCCAAGAGGACCACAACCTTTTCGTAGTTTGGAGGTTTGGGTGCCTCAGTGACCCGGAGAGCAATGCTGGCTGGAGTCAGGGCTCTGTGCTTCAGGTTCTTGATAGGGTCACCCATGCCAAACAGGCCAAAGGGCAGAGGATAGACTCAGAGTGGTCCATTGGCCCTCCAGGTTCGGGGGTTCAGCTCAGAGTTAGCAGCCTGACTGCTGAAACAAAACTGTTATGCAGTGAAGAATCCTTCCACATCTGAGTGCGATGGCATTCATGAGTCTCCACCCAGGACTTGCGTGGCTGACAGTAGTGAAAACCGAGAGAAAGCTAGTGACACAGTGAAGGAAGCCAGAAATGGAGAACCTTCATTGCAGCCCTAAAAGCCAGTGGCATAACAGGCAATAAGTAGGTAACACACACACAAAATGCTGGAGGAACTCAGGAGGTCAGGCAGCATCTATGGAAATGGAATCAATCAACATTTCTGACTCAGTACTCTCCATCAGGACTGGTGTTTGAGTGTGTGTTACTCTGGATTTCCAGAGTCCTGAAGAGGGGTCTCACCCTGATACATTGATTATTTATTCATTTCCACAGATGCTGCCCGACCTGTGGAGTTTCTCCAGCATTTTGTGTGTGCTGATCTGCAGAACCTTTTGTGTTTATGCTTAATTAGGTGTTGTTTATGGCATTAGTAGGAGTTCCTGCAGGTTTCTTCGCAAAATGCAATTGATTGGATTGATAGGTTTCAAATGACCAAAAATCAGGAGGTGGTGTTTGATTGAAGGCCAGAGCTACTTCTGTCCACAGGTGAAGATGGGGGTGTATTTTCACAGAGATGAGGGTGCACTACTTTAGCCAGAAGATGGTGAATCTGTGAATTTCATTGTCACAGGTGGTTGTGATAACCAAGTCATTGGGTGTATTTAAAGTGGAGATTTGTAAATTCTTGATTAGTAAGGACGTCAAAGGTTACGAGGAGAAGGCAGAATGAGATTGAAAGAGTTAATAAATCAGCCATGATGGAATGGTGGAGCAGACTTGATGGGCCAAATGGCCTAATTCTGCTCCTGTGTCTTATGGTGGGTGAAGGTTGCCTTTGTCAGTGGTGTGAAGGTATTATCTGAAATGTGTTTGTATGTTCATTTATACAAAGGATGTGAGTGTTGCTGAGGATACCTGAATTTATTGTGCATCCCTAATTGCTCTGAACTGTACAAACGGATGAAAGTTAACCATATTATTTGGGTCTGGAGTCATTAGTGAATTCAGTATGTATGGCAAATTTATTTCCGTGAATGGATATTACAGGACATGAATTTCACTCTCTACCCTGTGTTAAAGCCATACTAAATGTCCTTAACTCTGGGTTAAACAACAACTACCTGGGATGAGGGAGATTGCAGGATCATCAGACTTGTGAGAGCGAAAAGGGTCTGGTTCATTGTGGAGAGACCTGTACTCCAAGTTGGGCCAGGTGTTTGGGAACAGTTATTACCTCTCAACCAGCAGGCTCCTGAACCAGAGGGGAAAACTTCTTCACTCGCTCCATCACTGAACTGTTCCCACAACTTATGGACTCACTTCCAAGGACTCTTAGAAACATAGAAAATCTACAGCACAATACAGGCACTTCGGCCCACAATGCTGTGCCAAACATGTACTTACTTTAGAAATTACCTAGGGTTACCCTTAGCCCTCTATTTTTCTAAGCTCAATGTACCTATCCAGGAGTTTCTTAAAAAACCCTATCATATCCGCCTCCACCACCATCGCCGGCAGCCCATTCCACGCACTCACCACTCTTTGTGTAAAATATTTACCCCTGACATCTCCTCTGTACCGACTTCTAAGCACCTTCAAACAGTGCCCTCTTGTGTTAGCCATTTGAGCCCTGGGAAGAAGCCTCTGAGTATCCACATGATTGACTCTTCATCTCCTGTTCTTCATACTTATTGGTTATTTATTTATTATTGTTTTTATTTTTTCTCAGCTCAGGCTGGTTAAACCTGAGCTACAAGCATAGCCAAGCACACTCATTTCTCGATTGCTAAGAACTTTCAGACTATTCTAATGGTGTTTAGTATGGTTGCTTTCTGGAGATTCTGGAGATATTGCTCTGTAGACTTAATTGTTCTATGCCATTGTGTAGTGATTTTGGGATGACCCCTGTTGTCAATATTACTATTGGGGCAATCTATTGATACCCTGTTCATGTTCCATAGACTATTAATTTCCTCTTTTAATTCAGCATACTTCTGTTGTTTTCAACTTACTGATTTCTGAATTTTGTGTGTTGTTGCTATTATTATTTGTTTTTTTTCTTTTTGTATTTGCATAGTTCGTTATCTTCTGCACACTGGTTGTTTACCCTGTTGCTGTGGTCTTTCTTTGATACTATTTTGCTTACTGAATTTTTTGAGTATGCTCACAAGGAAATGAATCTCAGGTTGTATATGGTGACGTACTTGTATTTTGATAATACAAGTATATCACTTGTAATTTGAACTCTGAGTGTTGATGAGCATGAGATCTGAAATATAGTAGAATGTTATCTGGGACAGGTACAATTCATTGTTCATCTTCTTCCATCACATGCAAAACCAGAAGTGCTTTTGTGCTTTGAAATCATTTATATGTCAGCAAAATATTAGGATTATATGATGAGCTGGAATCCTTCAATAAGCTTGGAACTCGCTGTGAAGGCACATCTCATTGATGGTGACACTTGAGCAGCATTTAATAATGTCACTGCAGGGAATATCCAGACAGCATGTCTGGTTCCAGATTATACACGAGCTGTGGTTTTAAACATTAAAAGCCAGATAAAAGGGAGGGACGGAATGGCACCAGCAGACATGCATAAATATCACATGCTAGGATGGTTTATTCTTTCATTTTGGCATAACCAAGACCTTAGAGCTAATTTTACTTGCTCACTCCAATGCTATTCCTCAGCACATTTTCAGCAGCAAGATCCTTTTTTCCTTCCCCAGCAGCTTTCAGAGCTGCACTGAGATGAGCTGGGATCAGCCCCGTTTGTTTGAGCTTCCCCGCAAGCCGGCCCAACACATTTTTGTTCCTGTTTGTGCTGAAGTCGCGTATTTATTGCAGACCCAGATATGTTTCATAAGAAAAATAAGGTTTTAGCATTTGATCCTTGGGAAAATTGTGTCTCCCTTTGCGCTATATATAGTATTATTTTAGTTTCCTGGTGCGGTAGAGTAGAGGTTAGCACAACACTTACAGTGGCAATGACTCAGGTTCAGTCCTGTTGCTGGATGAATCTTCCCCCCATGACCACTTTTCTTCTGGTCCTCTATTTCCTCCCAGATCCAAAGTTAATAGGTTAATTGATCACATTGGAGTTTTAGGGCAGAAGGGCCTGTTACCATGCTGTATCTCTGGATAAATAAATATTCATTCATTCATTCATGGGCTGTTGCCAAGGGCAATATTTATTGCCTGCCCTCCATTTTCTTTATCACTACCTGGATGATGGCGAAGAGCTTTCTCCTTTATCTGGGTTGTCTCGTATGATGATATTAAATCATCATTTTGCCAAGCAGAGATGGCCAATCATTTGTCAGGTGCAGGTCAGGCCCAGCATAGATTCTTTGAAAATATTTGGAATTTGGCTCAGTCTGTGCCAAGCTGGCCCAGCACCCTGCTTTATGCATGTCTCTAAAAACACAAACACGAGGAAATCTGCAGATGCTGAAATTTCAAGCAACACACAGAAAAGTTGCTGGTGAACACAGCAGGCCAGGCAGCATCTCTAGGAAGAGGTACGGTCGACATTTCGGGCCGAGACCCTTCATCAGGACTGACGAAGGGTCTCGGCCCGAAATGTTGACCGTACCTCTTCCTAGAGATGCTGCCTGGTCTTCTGCGTTCACCAGCAACTTTTGTGTGTTATGCATGTCTCTTCTGCTCTTAATTAATAGCAATGTACACTCAGTGGCCACTCCTGCTGTGGTGGCCATTGAGTGTATGTTCATGGTCTTCTGCTGTAGAGTCCCGTCCAACAAGCTTCAACATGTGTGTTCAGAGATGCTCTTCCATGGTTCTTTGACTATTATCCAGCCTGGAGATGGTATAGACTGCAGTAAATTTGCATTGTGGCAGTGGAATTATATGATAATGGAAGTGAAGGAGATGCTCAGTAAATGGCTGGTTGTCTGTAGATGCATTGGGGTTTGTTGCATGTTGTTATAGATGTTCTCTATCAGGAAGAGAGGAGGAGCTACATGCTATGCTATATTTATCCCCAAGATAGTGCCAGCAACTGATGGCAATGATTGCAGATTGCTCACAAAACTACTACTAAACACGCTAATAGATATACTACTTCTACCTCTTCTGAAGTGCTATGATTTGCAGCCTGTAATTTCCATTTTAAGGATGTTCTTTTGAGACAGCTAAATGATCAGGGGCTCCTGTGATCTCCTAGGGACTCGGTGACACTCTTGAGTTGCTGGTATGGCTGGGGTGGCCAACACTGTGGGTGGATGTTGTGTCGAAGCTTAATGGAGGAAGATGAACTTGTGGTCAGCACCAATACTCCACGCCAGTTAAAGCATCAAACAGGATTAAAATCGTTGAGGGCGAGAGTGGAAAATGAACAGGTGTTCAGCGCCATCTACCTGCATTGACTGATCTCCCTCCCTTCTCACTCCTATAGTTGGGCAGGAGGTACAGGAGTCCTGGGTCCCGTATTGGCAGGCTTGGGGGCAGTTGGGCAGGAGGTACAGGAGTCCTGGGTCCCACACTGCCAGGCTTGGGGGCAGTTAGCAGGAGGTACAGGAGACTTGGGTCCCACACTGCCTGGCCTGGGAGAAGTTGGGCAGGAGGTACAGGATTCGTGGGTCCTGCACTGCCGGGCTCGGGGGCAGTTGGGCAGGAGGTACAGGAGTCGTGGGTCCTGCACTGCTGGGCTCGGGGTCAGTTGTTGCCCTGCAGCCACTGGGCTCCTGAATGAGATTCACTCGCCTCAGCTCTGAACTGGCTCCGTGGCTGTAAACTTGATCTTCGGCAACTCTCTGGTTAATGTTCTGATGTATATTTTTTTATTGTTTGTGAAGTTGTGTTTTTTTTTTGCATATTAGGTGTTTGACAGTGCTTGTTGTACGGGGTTTCTTTTTAATGGGTTCTATTTTGTTTCTTTGCTTTGTGGCTGCCTGCAAGAAGACAAATCTCAAAAACCAAGTCCACCTGTACATACACAGGTATACTTCATTGTATATAGTTCACGATTATTTGCACTATTGTTTTGTTTGCTTTTTGATTCTGCGCAGCGAGAGCTTAGGGAAACCGGCGTCAAATTCCCTGTATGTGTCCACATACTTGGCAATAATAAAGGATTCTGATTCTGGTTCTGAAATCTCAAGGTTGTATATACAGTATACATACCTCAGGAATAAATGTACTTTGGACTTCGTGTGAATCTAAATTCTGATTTAAGAAACTGAAAGTAGATTTTAAATTTTAGGTTGAAAGAAGGACAATATTCCATAATTTTGTGTATGTGAATATTGAATTATCTCTCTTCATATATGCAGATTTGTGAAGCAGTAGCTTCACTGTGTTATTTTAAGAATTTGTTTCCAAGTCGAAGTATTAAGTAGCTAGAGTGTATGGTCTTGAGGCTTGCAATGTTGTAACCTGTGTGAAGGATATGATTGTGTATTGAAGTCGAGGTATTGGTAGGTGAGCATTGGGACTGTAGTGAACGGAGCTGGCCGATTGTTGAAGGTGCTTGGATGCGGCATTTGAAGATGTATTCATTCTTGTCAGATCACTTAAGTTCGTGTTATTCTGCATCAGTGCCCTTGAGGCTACCCTCCAAGTATAGGCCTCAATGACTATCTGTATTCTCTGCCTTTTCAGGAGCGTCTGAAGCCCCTTGCGGGAATAATACTGCTCACATATTTCCCACCTCCTCCAAGGTGTCTGAAATCTTGGGGCACATTTTCTTCCATATTATGCCACGCTACATGGTTTTCTAGACCAGATTTACCTGCTGTCTAACTTGTGTTACTGTTTCTATATCTCAGGGTGCACTGCAAATTCCAGCCCCCTCTTGCTGTGTAAACTGGTTTGTTATTTAATGGTAACAATCACAGTATTGGCGCCTTCCATCTTGCAAATACCCGATCAATGCTTGACCACAACCATTCTAACAAATAGGCAGCTTGAAGAACATTGCCTTTTTTGGGTTTTTTGGTGGTGGAGACAGTGATTTATCTAGTGTATCTTTCTAGGTGGTTCGAGGGCATCAGGAAATACAGTACGTTCCATTCTACTGCAGGCATCTTTAAAAAATGTCCATTGTTTTTTTTTATGCTTCTCCTATTGCATCTTAACAACTATTTATTCTCAATAGTTGCTGGCTTGTGGTGTAGTGGCATCAGCACCGGACCTCAAGGTGAATGGTCCTGATTTTGAATCTGGCCGGCTCCTTGCACACTTACCTTCCGTGCTGGGTTGAGTGTCGAGCTAGCAACTCGGCCTCGTTTAAAAAAAAAACAGACAAATACTAAGGAAGCGGCAAAATATGCCTCCTGATGTGCAAAAAGGAACAACAACAATTCTCAATATTGTCTGACCTTGATTTCCTTCTGTTCAGCCAAACCTTTTAATTCTCATTCCCATTCCAACATAAGGCCATCCTCAGGGTGGTGGAGGAGCAACATCATATATTCAGGGTCTGGGTAGCTTCCAACCTGACGGCATGAATATCAATTTCTTCTTCCAGTAAAAAGTTTTTTTCCCTCCCCCTCTTCTCTTCTGTTCCTCACTCTGGCCTATGCCTCTCCTCACCTGCCCATCGCTTCCCTCTTGGTCCTTTCCTCCTTCTCTTTCTCCTATGGTCCACTCTCTTCTCCTATCAGATTTCTTCCTCTCCAGCCCTTTACCTTTCCCACCCACCTGGCTGCATCTATCACCTTCTCACTCCACCCTCAACCTTTTTATTCTGCCATCCTCCCCCTTCCATTCTAGTCCAGAAGGAGGGTCTCGGACAGATACGTCAACTGTTTATTCATTTCTGTAGATGCTGCCTGACCTCCAGCATTTTGTGTGTGTTACTTTGGATTTGCAGCATCTACAGTCATCCCGTGTTTCAAATGATCTACTGCCACATGGATTGATTACTTTGCTCATTCATTCTTGTTTTCCTGCCTCTCTAACCTGCTGCTCATTTTGTTGTGGCTTCAGAAATCTCCCCCGATTGGACCAGTGGCCTTACTTATACAGGGAATTTTATAACGTTCCAGTAGCTGCCATTGTTGATGTCAGCATTTTTTAATTGAGACAGTGGATGCCAGTCTTATGCCATAACCACAAGGTTAGAATACCCAGAAGGCCAAGGAGATCATTGTGGACTTCAGGCATGCTAGAAGCCACACTTGCATCCCCATCTACATCAACGGAGCTGTAGTGGAGCATGTAGCAAACTTCAAATTCCTTGGTGTCCACATTTCCAAGGATCTCACCTGGTCCCTGAACTCCTCCATCCTGGTCAAAAAGGTGCAACAGTGCCTTTATTTCCTGCGGGGCATCAAGAAAACTCACCTCTGTCCCAGGATACTGACGGACTTTTACCGCTGTACCATTGAGAGCATACTCACCAACTGCATCTCAGCGTAGTATGGCAATTGTCCCGTATCGGACTACAAAGCACTCCAGTGTGTTGTGAAAACTGCCCAGCGGATTATCGGCACCCAATTGCCCACCATTGAGAACATCTACCATAAACGCTGCCTGGGCAGGGTGAAAAGCATTATCAAGGATGTATCTCACCCTAACCATGGACTCTTTACTCTCCTCCCATCCGGTAGGCACTACAGGAGCCTCATCTCCTGTACCAGCAGGCACAGGAAGAGCTTCTTCCCTGAGGCTATGACCCTGCTGAACCTCACATCACAGTGCTAAGCAGTATTGCACCCATATTGTACTGTCTCAGTACTGTTATATTTGTGTGCTGTAGCACTTTTTATTCGCAGTTATTTTGTAAATTACACTATTGTTTGCATTTCTGGTCAGATGCTAACTGCATGTCATTGGCTTTGTATCTGTACTCAGCCCAATGACAATAAAGTTGAATCTAATCTAATCTAATACCTGTACAATTTGATTTGTCTATCCACTGTTGCTGCAAGCTGCATGGTGAAACAGCTGTTTGACTGGTAATGTGCTCAACCTTGATATTGAAGGAATATATATGTTTATAAGACGTAGGAGCAGAATTAGGCCATTCCCCTGCCTCTGCTGGGCTTGTAGTCAGTACCTGTCTCCAACCAAAAGCACTGAATTATCTGAGTGGTGATCTTGAGAGACATCTGGTGGTAACGGTAAAGGGCAGCACGGTAGCGTAGTGGTTAACGCAGTCGCTTTCCAGGAGCAGTGATCACCGATCACCGGTGCTGTCTGTCAGCAGTATGCATGTTCTCTGCAGGACCACAGGGGTGACCTCTGGGTGCTCCAGTTTCCTCCCACATTTGAAAGACGTACAGTTGGGGTTAGTGAGTTGCGGGCACCCTATGTTAGCACTGGAAGCCTGACAATACTTGTGGGCTGCCCCCAGAACAACCCTCAGACTGTTGCCTGTTGATGTGAAACATCTCATTTCACTGTATGGTTAGATGTATGTGCGACAAATGAAGTGAATCTTTTCCTTTCAAAAGTTGGATCAGTGAATGACTCGATGGAATTGGGTCAAAAGTGTGCAGATTATCTCTCATGTAGTAGGTATGTACAGAGCAGGCTACCTTACATTACTCAGCGCTACCTTGGGATCAGTGTCCCACTCCGTTACTTAATATTCCTCTGAAGAATATTTATTACTGAACATATTCACAGTAATCAAATTACTTGTGTGTGTAAATGGATAAGGAGTTTTAAAGTAGATATATTGGACTTTAAAGAAATGGGTACTTTGTACCCATCACCTGCTTTTGATCAAACTAGTTTTTTTAAAAAAAAGATGTCCCTAATGGGGTGGGGGGTCATAATAAACTGATAATTTATATGTCACTATCAGACTACTACTCATGGTGTACTATTTCACCTCCATGAACACTGTCTCAGGATTTTTCCTCTCCCTTTTCTGCACTACATATTTCAACTTACGTCACCCCATCACTGAATTGTTTCCACAGCCTATGGGCTCACTTTCAAGAACTCTTTGCCTCATGTTCTCTATTTATTACTTATTTTTTATTATTTTTTTCCTCTCTTCCTGTATTTGCACAAGTGGCTGTTTTCCCTTTCTGTTCAATTGTTTGTTTGTCCGTCCTGTAGGGTGCAGTCTTTCATTGATTGTACTGTGTTTCTTGTATTTACTGTGGTTCCCACAAGAAAATTAATCACAGTGTTGCATATGGTGTCATACATGTACTTTGATAATACGTTTACTTTAAACTTTGAACCATGATACACTTATGTCAGTTCAGTATCTGAGGAACACCGACTTATGATCGCATTACAGCACAATTTTAACAATGATAACTGCACATTAAATAAAGGCTTGTGGCCTTTTTCTGGATGTTCAACTTGCTTGCTCCAAGGAGTAAGTTAGGATTGAAATCCGAGATAGCAAATAGCAAATCTTTAGCAGTAAATCACAGTTCTCATTTTCACCGTTGTACAGTTTTGACGTCTCAGCAAAATTTAAAATTGACCCAAAAGTGTCCGTGTCATCTTATCCTGATTTTTATAGGATCACCTACAATGTCTGTAGTATCAGACAGAACTTTGCCTGCAGGTCTCGAGTAAGAATTATTATCTAAAAATGTTTATAAAATGTATTTCTATTTTTGCTAGTGCCATACTATTTCAATTTGTTTCCTATGTATCCTAAAGCAATATATTTAAATTAAGAGACTAAAATAGCAATTATTTGAGTAGAGACTTTGCATGTTGTAATTCTATGTAATTGAAGAGAAAGTATTGTTGCTTCAGAACTCAAGACAGAGCAAGGTGCACATGACAATCAAGCTAGGAGCCACTTCATCTGTCTGGTTGCATCTATTCTTTGCCCTGTGTTAGAACTCTCATTTTCTTTGTAATGGGTGGTTGTGTACAGCAACTTTCAAAAAAAAAAATAGGAACTGCCTTTAGTTCAGTGGGTGTTATTTGCCTTTAATGATACAGATGATTCTCTGTGTTTCTTGTCAGTGGCAGCGAAATTGATGGCTACGGCTAATGGAAAATTAAATGACATATAGCAGCAAGCACAAATACCTGCTGTTCAATTTTCCCTGGTTCCTGGTGTAGGTAGCCGTTGCAGGTTACTCCAGCTCCCAAGATATTGAAGGCTTGATTTTTCCTCTAAACCTTGGGACAGAGTTGAGAAATACTTAAACTCTTGTAGCACAGTAAATTTCCATACTGCTGTCTTATGCCATGGGCTGTGGAAAGTGAAGTAGCAACTATGATTTGTCAGGTGTGGAAATTTCATCCTCTCAACCTTCACAATTAAAGGAGGGATGATGCTGAATCGTGGGGAACTTGAGGTTAATTACTGACTGATAATGGCACAGTTCTCTCGTGGAGAAGGTTGCTTGGCAATGGAAAGAAAGGAGTGATGTCTAATGAAAAGAACATGAAACTAATCTATTGAGTGACTGGAGATCAGTGGTCTTGATGGTGTTGACATTGCACCACACGGTTCAATTCACTGCAGTATCTCAGGTAAACAGTTTACCAATCTGGAAGTTCTTTGCTTTGGCTTGCTACATGTGCTCAGGAGAATTTCTTCAATTTAAGCCTGTAGTTGTTTCCTTATAGTTCGGGGAGTTCATCTACCTCACTGTTTTGCACACAGCTTCATTTTGCAAGTGCGTGTATTAATCTTTCTTTTGAAACCCGCATACAACAGTAATGATAAATAGCCTGCAGTTTAATTTGCCACAGTGATTGTATAGGTAGCCCTTGTGAATGAGTACTGTGCATAAAATGGAAGTTCCTATTGTAGAGTCCAAGAGCTTGACTGGGCACTGAGACGTTGAAAGTTGTGTTCAATCTATCAGAGGATTTGAGAGATGACTGTAGCAATGACTAATGATGTTGAAGCCAAGAGAACACGTTGTGTAGACTTGAAGTTTGCTGCGCTTGGACCTATTCAGTTGCCAGTATTGGAAGTTTTTCATACTCCATATTTCATTCTGTTTAACATGTAGCATTTAATCTTCAGTAAGCTTTACTGTTTATTCTGTATGAATAAATTGATTGCCTGTTAACCCCATGCCCATTTCTCACCCCTCCACTAGCTCCTTCTGTGCAACCCAAATAAATGCAGCAGGATGAAGCCATCATCTGGCTGGTCTTTAAAAGCCATTGGAGACGGTAATTCACTACCATCCTGAACCTAAGCAAAGGATGGACTAATCATTCATTACACAGATTGGTTGCGTAACGCTTTACAACACCAGCAATCGCGATCGGTGTTCATTTCCCGTCGCAGTCTACAAGAAGTTCGTACGTTCTCCATGTGACCCAGTGTGTTTCCTCTGTGATCTCTGGTTTCCTCCCACATTCCAAAATCTTACAGATTAGGGTTAGCAAATTGTGGGGATGCTGTGTTGGCACCAGAGGAAATGACGCATTTCACTGAATATTTTGATGTTTCAGTGTGCATGTGTGAAATAAAGCTAATCATTAACATCTTTAATACATAGAAGGAAATGTTATTTTAAATTATTTTTATATATCCATGCTCCAAAAGAAAAGTTTAATGTTGATTTGTTCATTAAAATGTTTGGCCCTTTCAGAACAAACCCTATTAATTATTTTTTCGAAATGCTATTTATCTTTCATTTACAGAAAATAATTTTTGTTCTGATAGCATATAAATGCACTGAATAATATTCGACGCTTAGACCTAGTTGTGATGACTGAAGCATTCATTCTGTCCTGGTGAAAGGTCTCGGCCTGAAACGTCGACGATTTATTCTTTTCCATAGGTGCTGCCTGGCCTGCTGAGTTCCTCCAGTGCACATAGATGAGTTCCTCCAGTGCATGTTGCTTCCATTTTCCAAATCGTTTTAAGCCAATCCTATTAAATATTGTCTTGCAAGCTGCTCCCCTTACACAATGCAAGGGAGGGCCTGCGCCAAGCCAACCACATTCTATCTTGCAGCACCAATTATGTTTGCCTTCCAAAAAAAAAGCTGCATAACTAAAGATGCAAATGTTATCAGAAATGGTCTGTTCTTTTGATAAAGTAACATCAGAGGTTTTCTCAAAAAGTGTCAGGAGCAGACGCTGGAAATCTGAAACAAGATCTAAAAGCAGGAAGTGCACAGCACGTCAAGCAATATCCACAGAGAGAGAAACAGTTAATGTGGGTTTCCTCTGGGTGCTGCACAGTCCAAAGACGTACCAGTTAGTAAGTTCATTGTCCCGTGATTAGGCCAGGTTTAAAGCAGGGTGCTGGGCAGCACGGCTCAAAGGGCTGGAAGAGCCTATTTTGTACTGTATCTCATAACTAATATTTTTTTTAAATCTAAGGGCATTAGAACTGGAAAGGGTTAAAAGTTAACTAAGTTAGAGATGTACAGGAAAGTAGCACCATCCAGGTCTCTGGCAGCAAGTCTGGCTCTGTGGCTCAGAATGAAAGGGGGGGGGGGTGGAGAAGAGTTCAGGGATGTCACTGATCAGGTCTACAGCATTTTTAAGAGGGACAGTGAGCAGCCGTAAGTCACTATACAAAGTGGTACCAACAATGCAATTTGGAAAAGGGATGAGATCCTGAAGAATGAATATAGGGAGTTAGGAAGGAAGCTAAATGCAGCCTTCAAGGTTAGTAATCTTAGGGTTGCTGCCTGTACAACGAGCCGTTGAGTGTAAACATAAAATGATATAGCAGAGGAATGTGTGGTTGAATTGTCGATGCAGGGGACAACATCTTAGGTTTCTGGATCTTTGGAATCTCTTCTAGGGAAGGTGCAACTGTACAAAGGGGGCCAGTTACACCTGAGCTTGAGAGGGACTAGTGTCGTTGCTGGTAGGTTTGCTTCGGCTGTTATGAAGGTTGTAAACTAGGTTGGTAGTGGGACAGGAATCAGAGCCTTGGGTGAGATGTTGGGTTGGTGTAAAAGTGGACAGGGCATGAATGGGTGGGTTGAAATGTGGTTATTTAATGTAAGAAGTATTAAGAGCAAAGATGATGAATTAAGAGCATGGATCAGTACATGGAATTATGATGATTTGGCCATTACAGAGAGACTTGGCTATTGCAAGGATAAGATTCGCTGCTTCATATTCCAGTGTTTAAATGTTTGGAAAAGGGATAAGAAAGGAGTTAAGAGGGGTGCGAAGTGGCATTGCTAATTACAGTTAGTATCACAGCTGCAGAAATGGAGTATATTGAAGAGGGTTTGCCTACTGAGTCAGTGTGGGTGAAAGTCAGAAACAGGGAAGGAGCATATACCCTATTTTGAGTTTTCCATAGGGGCCCAATAGCAACGGCGACACTGAAGAGCAGACAAGTAGGCATATTTTGCAAAGGTGCAAAAATAACAGGTTGTTATGGTGACTTCAATCTCCTTAGTGCAAAAGATTTAGATGGGTTAGAATTCAAGTGTGCCCAGCAAGGATTTCTGACATAGTATGTGGACAGGCCGACTAGAGAGACCGTAGTGGATCTAGTACTAGGTAATAAACTTGGTCAGGTAACAGATCTCTCAGTGGGTGAGTATTTCATCGCCATGGACAAGGATAGGAGCAGACAGTATGAGAAAGTATTTAGCAGCAGGAGGGCTAATTACAAAGGTATTAGGCAGGAACTTGGGTGTGGATGTTCTCAGGGAAAGGCACAGCAGAATTGTGGAGGGTTTTTAAGGGAGCACTTGCATAGGGTTCTGGAACGGTTTATCTCATTGAGATGGGAGGGTGAAGGAACCATTATTGATAAAAGAGGTAGAACATCTAGTCAAGAGGAAGAAAAAAAAACATATTTAAGATTTAGGAAGCAAAAATTTTCCTTTGAGAGTTGCAAGATAGCCAGAAAGGGGCTAAAGAAGGTATGTGGAGTTGGAAGGGGGCCTTAGAAGGCTTTAGTGAGTAAGATTAAGGAACTCCCAAAGTATTATACATGTACCTGAAGAAGAGGATGATGTTTAAAGTGAGGTAGGACTGCCCAGGGATAAATGGTGAATGTGTGTTTGCAGTTAGACAGAATAACAATTTGACCAGACTAAATGGGCTGAACAGCTAGTTTCTGTGTTGTAGTGTCCTGACTCTACGGCATCCTTTCAAGATGAGTGGAGGAAGGTTTGGGGAGATGTCTGAGAGTGGTAAATGCCTGCAATGCGCTGTTGGTGGAGGCAGATGCAATAGGGACATTTGAGACTCTTAGGCACATGGATGAAAGTAAAATGGAGGGTTATAGGCTCTGCAGGAAGGAAGAGATAGATTGGTAGAGGAAGAGGTAGTAAGTTAAAAGCTTGACATGAAAAAGGCCTTGTTTTTGTTGTGGGAGTTTGTGAACTTAAAATGAGTACTATTCCTGAACTGGAGATAGAAGCCAAGGAAGGGAAGGGTCAGAAGTGGACCAAGTAGCAACAGAATGGAAATAAGAAACAAAAGTAATTAACCTTTCATGTTCCATACAAGATCAGGAGGCAATACTGAAACTACCTGAGGGTTTTCCGAAAATATACCTTCCATTTGTATTAACAGACTGGGAATGCTTCACTGCTTTAAAAACATTTAAATTCAATCATTATTCTGAAGCTTCTGTCCAATACAAATGGAGGATCCCAATCCCAATCTAGATTATACCAAACAGAAGCCATTATTACACTGTCTTTGACCCCTTGAGCCTGACTCTCATGTTTGCTGGTGGACTTGGTTGTGTCTGTTTCTCACAAAGTAAAGTCTCTACAATATTTGCTGCTTGTGCCACATTTTCAGAGAATATTGTGATTAAATGTACTCAACTTCTCTTTTACTTTTTCTGTAGAGCATCGGGCACTGTATATACAGCAATAGACATTGCCACTGGGCAAGAGGTAAGTCTGAAGCTTTCCTAGTTCCAACTCATGATGCATCAGATAATCTCCTTGCTGAGCATGTTTTGAATTTGTGGTGTGCAGGGTCTTTTGGCAATGCTGTGTGTTTATATGAACGCTTGCCTAAAGTTC
Organism: Mobula birostris; assembly: GCF_030028105.1. NCBI lineage: Eukaryota > Metazoa > Chordata > Chondrichthyes > Myliobatiformes > Myliobatidae > Mobula > Mobula birostris. The sequence goes on along the minus strand of NC_092379.1, from coordinate 120,587,786 downwards.
TCTGTGAATAATGTACCTCTTCCTGCTTAATTCAACACCCGATGTATTGCTTAGATTGCACCGCACTACAGACACATCTGTATGGTTTTCTAGTTTTCTCTCCCAACCCAAAACTCTTGTGTCATCTCGTACAAAAGAGCCACCAGACCTCCAGAAAGAAACCTTTAACATTGTGCAACCTGTGACGTTCCAGGCAGGAAAGCCAATTCTATCTTATTTCCCATTTCCTTTTGTGAGTTGCATCTTGCAGGTCCCAGCACTTGACGAACAAGGGAGCAATCATTTGCTTATTTTCTCGTGTAGTTACAATTTACTGGAGTGTCTGGTAATCAATATACATTTTCTCAAGAGGGATTATCAGAGTTTAAATTGTGCTAGTGTTTCCAAAATATTCTCAGTTATTGCCAATCTGCATGCATTTGCATCTAGAATTAACATTTGACGTCAGTGGACTGACATCCCCTCTTCTGTCATTGCATCGGTAAAATTTTCCTTCATGGTCCACCTCAATCACACTTGTCTTTGTTGATATGTATTATGAGGCTTCTAAGAAATTGCTAGATTATTCTGCATACATTTCGTGCAGGAGCTTTGCATTCTTCTCATATTCATGGTATTTGGTTGACATTTTGAACTTGTGTGCTGACAGCTGTCGGACTGTATTTAAATTGATGACCAGCACGGTACTTTCACTATCTGACTGTCAACAGCAGAGACATTTTATCCCTGGGGCTTTCATCTTGACAGGAATCGTTGAACAAAGGGGAGGAGGTAGTCTTCATTATTTGTATGCATGTGTTGCTGAGTACCTGTTTATTCAGGGAGCTGCATTTATTCTCTGGATGTGCTCTATCCTATTGGGTTTGTTTAGAGAGGAGAAATGTACTAAGAAGAGTGGGATGGAAAATCCAAGTAAAATACTTAATTTCTTCATTGAATTGGTCCCAATTCCTTGCTGCTAATCTGCGTCACGTGTTATTTGAAGTAGACAAATCAATCCACCGTGCACGCAAAGTGGAGGCCTTATCTTGAGTCATTTCAAGCTTTTTTTTTGCAAATTTGCGAATTGACTGAACCTCAAAGTTTAATCCTAAATGAGTGCTCTTTGTACGTCAGCCAGGCTGCTTGGCCTTGAGAATTGGGTTGGGGAGGTAACTAAATTCGCACCTCATCCCCTTTGCACTCTGTGTTCATATCTGCAAAATTGAGCAGAAGCTGCTGGCTTGCAGTCAGTGATAGGAAGCTTGGTTTAGACTGCCTTCCTGTGCCTAATTCTAATGCAATGCGACAGCTCTCGAGGTCATCTAGACTAGCATAAATCAGGCAGATTTTGCACCCATATGGCTTGACACACCAGACAACCTAGTGCACTGAGCACTAACAAATTTTCAGTCTTAATTTTTGAAGGAAACACTTTGATCTGAGACCACATTTTCACAAACCTTAACTGAATTTGATTACAGGTGGCGATTAAACAGATGAATCTGCAGCAACAGCCTAAAAAGGAGCTGATTATAAATGAAATCTTAGTCATGAGGGAAAATAAGAATGCAAACATTGTCAACTATTTAGACAGGTGAGTCCTTACCACAAGCACGACCTGACTTGATGTATCCCTTGAGAAGCGATCGCACACGCTCAGTAGTAGATCAGTCTATTCCAGGTTGAGTGCCCTTTATCTGAAATGTTTGGTGCCGGAAATGTTTTGGATTTCGGGGTTTTTTTTCAGATTTTAGAATAATTGCATCTATATAATGAGATGCCTTGGGAATGGGACTCAAGCCCGAACACAGTCCGTTTGCATTATATATACAGCTTATATGAAGGTAGTTTTGTATAACATTTTTAATGTGTACATTGAACCATCAGAAAGGTAAGCTACTACTACCTCATCCACCCAGGTAGATCGTCAATGGCTGTTCAGCATTGTCATCATTCCCAACTCTGAATTTGTGTGCTACTGGTAAGCAGTACATGTGTTCATCACACATGTTCATCACGTGTGTACTCATTTCATCAGCAATGATCTTGGCAAACTCAGAAATGAGTTTTTCTGCTGCTTTATGATCGTTGGACACCCCAAACGTTTAAAAATTCAGTGCTGTGACTTTTCTTAAATTTCTAAAACTATTCTGCCTTCAATTTTCAGTTTATCATAATAGATTTTGCTTGTTTCATGATCAGCATACCATTAAGCGGTGTATGTTCACTCCGACACTGATGAATCCACCCTTTCAATACACAATCGAGATCTTCATTTCTCACTTTATGCGGGGTTTTTCTGTGTTTCATGAAATTCTTTTCATTACACATGTAAGGTCACTTCTCTGAACTGTCCGTGGTGCACAGAGAACTAGGGAACTTTCTCAGCGCCTTATGGAATTTTCCATTTCTGATGTCGTGTTAACGCTTAAAAAAAATTTGGATTTCGGAGGTTTGAAAATTTTGGATAAGGGGTGCTCAACCTGTATTTCATTTCCCAAGCTGTTTTACTTAATAAATGATGTGTTCAAAAATGGGGTAAAAGGATCATATTTTTGTTCTAGATTTTTATGAATCATTTTTATGCTCTTATAAAAACAGTTCATATTCTTACGTAATGCTGCTAATTCTGTCTTCACCTTGGATTCTGGGTTTGTCTTGCCCCAGAGATATGAATGATACTGCAATTGTGGTATTATGCTATCCTGATGAAGTGTTACGCTATCAAAACTGTCATCTCTATAACTAAATGCTCTACTTACTGTACAGATGGATGTAAAATATCCCAAATCATTGTTAAGTATATCTACCATGTTTTCACAATGTAACCATGACTAACTTTCAATAGTACTTAACTGACTGTAGAATACTTCAGATTGAATGAAAGTCATGAAAGATATAGTAGAAATGCATTTAATTTAACTCATTAAGATGCTGGGGAGCATGTAATGCCATGCATAATTTGGCTCACAATGAAATCAAAATGACTTGTAATACTAGAAAGCAACTCAAGCATATGAAAGTAACAGCACGGGAATCACTTCAGGATCAGATCATTGGGCCTGATTGCATGGGAGCAGCTGAGCCTTGAGCAAGGACTGCACAAAGTAACTGTACTCTACATTTCTGCACAGGTGGCAGAAACACTAAAGATATCTGGCATAAAGTAGAGTGGGGCTTCCTTCGGAGGGGAAAGTGTGTTGTCTTGGCTTTTGGGTGCTTAAAAGTGCATGATTCTCTTTGCCCAAATCCGAAGTTTTAAAATTAGGAAATGCATTTTGGGTCCTGTTGTGTTCCCCAACCATATCGCAGCCACCACACTGCGACCAGACATTGTCCGAGTGTCTGAGTCTACTAAGCAAGTGGAGCTGCTGGAGCTGACAGTCTGATGGGAAGATAGCTTGGAGGAGGCCTTCGAAAGGAAGCTCTCCAAGTACGCAGGACTGGTCAGCAACTGTCAGCAGGCTGGATGGAGAGCGAGGTGTCTCCCAGTGGAGGTTGGTTGTAGGGGATTCATAGCCTGTTCTTTAGTTAGGGCCTTCAGCATTTTGGGCATCGAGGGAGAGAAGAAGAGGAGAGCCATCCGCAGTACCACCGATGCGGCAGAGAGGGCCTCAAGATGGCTGTGGCTCAAAAGAGGGAAGCCATGGAGTCATAAGTAGCTAGCCATCTGGTCACAAGCTGGGTTCTGATCAGCCCCGGCTGGGTCACCTGGAGGAGGTTGTATGATGTTGAAAGACCCAAAACACCTGATGATTCCAGGAACATCACTGAAGATGTGTCCAGAAGCATCAATAGATGTATGTACACAGCTATAGTGAAGGAATTATGGATATCCATGCAATCCATTGACGTTCCTGTCAAAGTGCAGTCACTCAGGGTGGTATAGTGACACAGTTGGTAGTGTTCCTACCTCCCAGCACCACAGACCCAGGTTTGATCCTGGCCCCAGGTGCTGCCACTTAACGGAGTTTTCTCATTCTCCCTTGGACCACCTGGTTTCCCTGGGTGCAGTGGTTTCACATTCAGGAACCTGCTGGTTGGTAGGTTTATAGGTTACTGTAAATCACTCGTAACTGTTGAGTAGGCAAAACAAGGTGGTGATAGGCACGTGAGAGAGAATCAATTAGCAGGAAATAAATTGGAGTGAAATGAGACTGGGAGGATTGCTGTGAGAACCAGCATAAACGTGATGGGCTGAATTGCACCCTATGCCATAAAGAAATATGGAAAGGACTCGTATGATTCTATCCATGATCCAGAAGCATGACCAAGGTGAACATTTTCAAGATCTGAATGTTCTCTAATTGGTGCTGATTTTAGACAAGGTGAGTTTGTGTGAGTCCCTTCTGTACACTATGCTTTAATAGATTGGGAACTTGAGTAAGACCATAAGACATAGGGACAGAATAAGGCCATTCATCCCGTCAAGTCTGCTCCGCCATTTAATCATAGCTGATTTATTTTTCCCTCAACCCCATTCTCCTGTCTTCTCCCCATAACCTTTGAAACATTTACTAATCAAGAACCTACTAACCTCTACTTTACATTTTGGATCTCCCCCTCTCCCTCCCACTTTCAAATCTCTTACTAGTTCTTCCTTCATTTATCCTGACGAAGGGTCTTGGCCTGAAATGTCGACTGTACCTCTTCCTAGAGATGCTGCCTGGCCTGCTGCGTTCACCAGCAACTTTGATGTGTGTAACCTCTACTTTAAGTTTACCAATCAGTTGGCCTCCACAACCGCCTTTGGCAATAAATTCCACAGATTCATCACCTTGAAGTAATTCCTCCTCATCTCTGTTGTAAAGTGACATCCTCCTGTTCTGAGGCTGTGCCTTCTGATTGGAAAAATTTCAATGAGGTCCCCCCTCCCCTTTCTTCCAAACTCCAGTAAGTACAGGTCCAGAGCCATCAAACACTTCGAATATGTTAACCCTTTTATTCCTGAGGTAATTCTTATAAACCTCACTCTCCAATGCCAGCACATCCTTTCTTGGATATGGATCCCAAAGTGATGCCCTCTGTTGGTGGGAGTCGACCATGGATGTTGTGTCTTAGCTGTCTCTGCTGTACACAATCCAGGGCAGTAGGGTACAAAGAACAGGCTATAGCCCGTGCATCAGGCTCCCCCTCTCCACACAGCTGACGAATCCAAAGGAACGGCAGAGACCGATACAGCTTGGCACCAGTGGCGTTGCAGGAGCTGCCGGTCAGTGTTGAACTCAATGTGGTACTGGATTTTTCCTCTGTATTTACTCTTGTAGCCCTCCCCATGAGTGGATATAGCTGCAAGGCAGCAGAGGTTAGAGATCAGAGTCTGCTTTCTCCTAGATGAGTTGCCAACCACAGCTGACAAGCTCCATCAGTCCAAAGCGAATGGTTTTGTACCAGTAACCCACCTTTGCTCCTTCTGTCATTAGAAACAGTTCCGCTGGGCTTAGTAGCTAAACCGCATGTGGAGGCCAGGAGCTGGATTTGGTTGTCAGAGGCTATTTGGGTGCATGCCACTGGGAGCATTTAATAGATAGTGTGAGCTTGTCCCCAGTACCACCCCTGACTATGACAACCTTGGGGAACTGTGGAGGGGGGGAGGTGGCACACAAATCTGCTCACAATAAATGGAGCCCAAACCTGCACAATATCTGGGTTGTTCGTGCCATATCCATATTCTGTTTCTTGAGGGCTACGTCTTTTTGATATCAAGACTCAAAACTAAGTCTTAATGTTTTATTTTTTTCTCCTTATGAAATTAGTCAACAGTAAAATTTGGTTACAATTGATTGCCAATAGCATTTATTTATGGTTTTATTTTCTTTTGCCAGTTATCTTGTGGGGGACGAACTCTGGGTAGTCATGGAATATTTGGCTGGGGGTTCCTTGACAGACGTGGTCACAGAGACCTGTATGGATGAAGGTCAAATAGCAGCAGTGTGTCGGGAGGTAAGAGGAATGTCATGCATTGCATTTCACTTCACAGCAACAGTGCCTCTGAGCAATATGCAATTTATTTTTTAAACGTCACATGATCTACTAAAAGCTGTATTGTTTCAGCATAGATCAGAAAGAGCCTCAACTGGTATGTAAAATGTTACAAAGATATGCATTAGATTCTCAACTGACCCTGTCCAATTCCATATGATTTTCTGTTCCTGCACTGGGATTTAAAGAGCTGATGTGAGACCCTTTGTTGCTCTGACTAGTGTTCAGTAGAATGGGGAAGGTTTGATGGATTGGTAAGTGTAAGGCAGGAATGATGTAGAGTGGTGATGGGGAGGGATGTGGTATGGAATCTGTTGCAGAATGAATATGAGAAGAATCTGTAACCGAGAAGAGAAAGGACTATCTTGCTGAAGCAGCATCTTCCCAATGTCAGATCATAATTTAAAGACTTCAATGCTATTGGCTGTTGTTTTTTTGCCAGAAGGAAGAGCCAGCTGGACTTCCATGAATGATGAATTAGATATTACAAGTTTGTTTGAAAATGGTGACACAAGATTCTTTCAGTGTGATCCACATTTGTGAAATTTCCTTTCAGTTGATTGAGGTGGATGATATATAGAGGACCACATAGAAACAGTGTAGAGGACAATATAGAAAGGACTCCATGTAGATTATAAACATGAGAAAGTCTGCTGATGCTGGAAATCCAAAGCAACACACACAGAGAAAAATGCTCGAGGAACCTAGCAGATCAGGCAGCATCTATGGAAATGAATAAACCGTTGATGTTCCGGGCGCAGACCTTTCTTCAAGGCTGGAAATGATGGAAGACACTAAGGATCAGAAAGGAAGGATGAAGGGCATCTTCCTTCTTCCTTTCCTGTCCTGAAGAAGGGTCTAGGCCCAAAACATGTGAGTGACCTGATGGGTACTTGTTTTTCTTTTGTCATCTGCCTGACTGAAAACTTTGTGCATATTTGGAAATGCCAGGAAGTGCCATAGAAAAACTTGGGTAGATACTCAAATACTCAACAGAATTACCTCTTGTAGTAGAGTTTACTTTGTGTTGAAGTGACAATTTTCGTGGCTTGCCACTTAAGTGCCACCACCATGTTAAAAGTAGAGAAGTTCCACTTTGGCTGAAGCCATTGACTACCATTTGCAATTCAGTGGCACAGCAGCATAGTTGTTAGCTCAATGCTTTACAGTACCAGCGACCAGGGTTCATTTCCCGCCAGTGTCTGTGAGGAGTTTGTATGTTCTCCCTGTGACCGCTGGGTACTTTGGTTTCCTCCCACAGTCCAAAGATTTACCAGTTGGTAGGTTAATGGTCATTGTAAATGGTCCTGTGATTAGGTTAGAGTCGCCGGGAGGTGTGGCTTGAAGGACTGGAAGACCCTATTCCGTGCTGTTTCTCAATAAATAAATTCCAGTTAGCTGAATGTGTGGAGGTGGGTCATAGGGTCATAACACACAGAAAAAAAATTAGGCCATTTGACCCATCGAGTCTGCTCCACCATTCCATCATGGCCGATTTATTGTCCCCCTCAAACCTATTCTCTTGCCTTCCCCACGTAACCTTTGACACCCTTACTAATCAAGCACCTATCAATCTCCGCTTTAAATATACTTAATGATTGGCCTCCACAGCCGTCTGAGACAATGAAGTCCACAGATTCACACCCAAAGAAATTTCCTCCTCATCTCTGTTCTAAAGGCACATTCTTGGATTCTGAGGCTGTGCCCACTGGTTCTGGACTCCCCCACTATAGGAAACATCCTCTCCATTTTCATCCTCTGACTACGCCCTTCAATATTCAATAGGTTTTCAATGGGATTCCCCCCTCAGTTTTCTAAACTCCAATGGGTACAGGCCCAGAGCCATCAAATTCTCCTCGTATGTTAACCCTTTCAGTTCTGGGATCATTCTCATGAACCTCCTCTGGACACTCTCCAGTGCCAGTTATAGCTCACAGCTGATAATTGTCCTGAACTAGCATGTGTCAAAGGTGAATACCTTGCTTTGTGGATCTCAACTAAGAAATCATTTTATGGAAAAGTTTTGAAAAGTGCTTCATCTTGTAATTTAACAGATTTTCTTGAACTAAGTGGGGGCTGTTGTAGAGTCTGGACTTGAGAATATCCCTCTAAGGCTCTCTACCGAAGTTCCTGTATGCTAGCATCTGATAACGCAATCTATTCTTCCAATTCCTTGCATGTTCTGTATTAGTTTTCCTCGGGTGCCTATCAGATATTCACTTGGAAGCCTAATTGACTGCTTCCTTTCTGTTTCTGTTCAACAGGAAAGCTTTTCCTTGCATCCCCGTGCTTTATGTCCATGAATTTGAATCTATATCTCCTGCTCTCTGGACTATTCACTTTTCTCTCTCTACCCAACATTATAACTGGGATATTGCAGCCTTGGACTAGTTGGGCTAAAAAGTTCTTGAATTTTGCCATCTCGCTTTGCAGTACATCTCGGAGCTGCAGTGATAATGAGTGGCTGGAACAGTAGATAAATTGGCCCGTGCTACGCAAAGAGCCGCAGTGCGTTTCATTAATTGGAAAAACTGCACTGACCTGATGATGACACACAACTAATTAGGACTTTGCTTCATGTGGCTGATTGATCTAATCTGGCTAATTTGTTCAGCAACTTACAATTTCAGGCGACCATTAACATTAACATAGAACAAGGTTATAATTTTTTAGTTACAAGTTAGCCTCAAATACACTCCACAGTCTCCTGCCCAAGTTATTTTGTCAAATGGTATGTGATTTTAAAGCGAACTCCTTGAACTCAACTCTCGTTTAAAGTGAACTTCTTGAACTCCAGGCCGGGTCTTCACGTGTTGCTATTGTGACTCCTGTCTCCCCTTCCCCTTTCCCCCACCACCACTCTGCAACCCCATCTCCCTCAGATCCCACCGGCACCTCCTGGACCCTCAGAGGCTCCATCTTCCTCTCACCCCAACCCTCCCCTCTCCACCGACACTACCAGTCTCCCCCCTCCCCCCTCTGATCCGAGCTTCCCCCCTCTGATCCATCCCCTCCGACCTTCCACTCTCTGAGGCAGAGCGCTCTGTCCTCAGTAAGGGCCTCACCTTTGTCCCCCTTCGCCCACACCTCAGCGAGTTCCGCGTTCGCCATTTCTTTTCTTAAGTAGTCCTGCCAAAGGGTCTCAGCCCGAAACGTCGACTGTACCTCTTCCTCGAGATGCTGCCTGGCCTGCTGCGTTCACCAGCAACTTTTATGTGTGTTGCTTGTGATTTAAAGGGAGGGTTTACATTAGTATTTAGTGTGCAGAGTGAGATGCATGTAATTGTAATCTCATGAGGGGCTAGAATGCAGGCCAGTTGTTTAAACAAAGGCATTCTCTCTTCCCCCCCCCCATTTTTAACATCCACTTGGATCTGGGACGGGGAGGAACAATTTCCTATGCTTCAGCCACACCCTGTTAAGATAGCAAATGCAGTTTGGCATGACAATTACAAGGATTAAACAGGATATTGTAAATCTTCCAATGGAGGAATTTAAGGTGGGGGGTTATATGGGAGGCAGGGTTTAAGGGTTGGCACAACATTGTGGACCGAAGGGCCTATACTGTGCTGTACTGTTCTATGTTCTATGATCAATGGCATACTGCATCTTGCTTTTTATAAATTTATATCACCTCACGCTGATAGAGCTACACATCCCATTTTTAGGTTTCATCTCAAACAAGCATTTTTGCCCAAGCCCTTCTGTCCAATGCACACCTAACTCACCTTGTATCTGTAGTGCTGATCAAAGCACCTTGGCATCACTCTCATCCCATACCTTTTCCCCACTTGTCCCCCTCCTCTAGGCAGCGAGCGGAGACATTTCCTCACAGTGCCGGAGACTTGGGTTCAAACCTGATCTAGGGCATTATCCACGTGAAGTCTGCTTGTTCTGCTTGTTGCTGTGTGGGTTTTCTGTGGGTGAACCACGTCCCAGAAGCATGTGAATGGGTATATCTGTAACTGGCCCCAGGTGTGTAGGTGAGTGGTAGAATCTTGTGGGGGAAAAAGAGCTGATGAGCATGTCGGGTGAATTAAAAACTAAGATTAATGTAAGATTAGTGTAAAGGGGTGGTTCATGGTCAGTGTGAATTTAATGTGCCAAAGGACCTAATTCTATGTTGTCTCTCTCCCTGTTCAATGAGGGCTGCTAGTACTCTACACAATAAAGGCATCAATATGCAAGGGAAAATCCATAAATGAGGAATATCTATGCAAATAGAAAGTGAATTTCAACTTTGATATGTAATGAGGTAATTTATTTTTCTGCCCTTGGTAAGGAGGTCCCACGTCCCCTGATAATATCAAAATAGATTGATGGTTCACTTTGCTAGGACTGAAGGGTTTGAGTTACCGGCTGGGTCTGGTTTCCCTTGAGCAGAGGAGGTTGAGGTTTATACAGTACATAAGAATGGTCACAGGGCAGCGGAGTCTAAAACGAGGGCACAGATTTAAGATGAGGTGGGGAATGATTTAAAGAGGGCTTGGGAGAAGGTTTTACACTTTGATGATGGTGGATAAATGGGACAAGCTATCAGAGAACGAGGGAGAGGTGGCTATGGATGCAATATTTAAAAGATATTTGGACAGTAGTGTGCATAGCAAAGCGACAAAGCTAAATGCAGGAAAATGGGACCAGCTCACGTAGGCATTGTCCATGCTAGCCAAGATGAGTCAGAATCAAGTTTATTGTCACTGACATACGGTATGTCATGACATTTGCTGCCACAAAACAACAGATTTGACAAGAAAGGGCAGTGGTGATGAACTTGATTCCAATTCAACTTGTTTAGCAAGGACAACTTGGGCAAAGGGGCCTGTTTCCATTCTGTATGACTCTGACTCTAAATCATTAAAGGCAGCAATCCAAGTCAATAAGCCCACACACCAAGATCCCTGCATACACTTCCTGTCTTCATGTTACAATAATGATTTAGAGTGATTGCAAATAAACAATTTGCATTGATGACACCAGAAGTGAGAGGTGAAAACCATCAAGTGCGGGGAGGTAAAAAAAGTAAGCTGATAGATGTCATTAAAACAATGAAGTAATTATTAGAATAGGCAATGAGGAAGTGTTTCCATTTGTGAAGGTCCTGAACTAGAGAGCTTAAAACACAATAGTCACTTGTAAATCTGTTCAGGGATTCAGGATTCAGGAAGAACCACTTGACCCTTAACAGAAATTGGAATATGGAATCTCCTTCCCCATGGAATAGTTGAGGGAAAAAGAACAGATAAACAAGAGTAGTCAAGTAGCAAAGTAGAAGGATATTCTGATGGCTTTGGTTGAAGCAGAGTTGCTGGTGGCTTGGGTGGAGCAGCCTTTTTTTTTTGCTGTGATCCATACAAAGACTATGTGTGTCAGCAGCTGCACCGGATGACCAAACCCAGTAATAACAAAGATCCAAGTTGGATTTTCCCTTCTATCTTCAGCCTGGTACTTGGCTTACTGTGCGTTCAAACAGTAAATGATAAAATCCTAACCTTGGGATACGGTCTATCAGTAATGCATTATGCAGAATGTAAAATCCATGAGTTCCAAGGGATGTAACGTGCTTTGCTCCTAATTTGTTCATTGTTTGATAGCAGGATATAAGGATGCTAGCACGTAGAATGCAATGGTACAAAATTAGTTTTTGATGAGAAATCAAATGTGGGCCTTGAATACATGCTAAAACTTTGAGTTTGGCACCACCATGTGGTCAAGAGTTGATTTACTGGATGAGTTGCAAGTAAATAAGGAAAACTGATTTAGAATTTTAGCTTTATTTGTCTCATGTACATCGAAACCTGCAGTGAAATACGTCATTTGTATCAATGGCCCACACAGTCTAAGAATGTATGGTTAACCTGCAAGAGTCATCATGTTTCCAGTGCCGGCATAGCATTCCCAAAATTTACTAACTGCAATCCGTAAGTCTTTGGAATATGCGAGGAAGCAGGAGCACAGGAAGAAACTTGTGGTCATGAGAGCATACAAACTACTCTCAGGCAGTGGCGGGAATTGAACATAGAACATAGAATAGTACAGCACAGTACAGGCCCTTCGGCCCACAATGTTGTGCCGACCCTCAAACCCTGCCTCCCATATAAGCCCCCACCTTAAATTCCTCCATATACCTGTCTAGTAGTCTCTTAAACTTCACTAGTGTATCTGCCTCCACCACTGACTCAGGCAGTGCATTCCACGCACCAACCACTCTCCGAGTAAAAAACCTTCCTCTAATATCCCCCTTGAACTTCCCACCCCTTACCTTAAAGCCATGTCCTCTTGTATTGAGCAGTGGTGCCCTGGGGAAGAGGCGCTGGCTATCCACTCTATCTATTCCTCTTGTTATCTTGTACACCTCTATCATGTCTCCTCTCATCCTCCTTCTCTCCAAAGAGTAAAGCCCTAGCTCCTAACCCGGATCGCGATCTTTGGTGCTGTAAAGTGTGACACTAACCGCTATGCCGCAATGTAGGAGTAGTGTAAATGAGTGGTGGTTGAATGTCAATGTGAACTTAGTGGGCCAAAGGGCCTAATTCTGTGTTGTATCTCTCTGTGATTCTGTGACTCTTAAGAAGTTAGTCTGTTTCATCAGAACTCCAGGAATACCCAAGATGTGTGTCATACAACGGGTTCTTAAAATTAAACTGAAAATAATGCAATTGCCAGTAACCCGTAGAGCTAGTGATGCAGGGCCATTGACATTTGCTTATTCTGGGCTGTATTGTACAGGAAAGCTCCTCTTTGCCATGAATACATACTGAACAAGGACATGCTAAATAATATAGTCCAGAGTGAGGAAACAAGATTCTCTTTGCAAGGTGCAAATTCTTTATTTGGGAAGGATGTTCCAGAGTAAAATAAACCATCGTTAATATGGTTTATGTTTAAATTAGTTGTAGTTTAAGTTAGAAAAACACAGTTCTGAGCCTCTCATCAATTAATTCATCCTTAGATATTACATAGCTGTGGTGATCATGGTCACAACACAAGATCCATAAAATGCTAGAGACGTAGCAAAATCACTGTGCACTGGACGTCTACACTGAAAACAAAATATTGCGGAGTGTCCATCATGTCAGGCTGTATCAGTGGAGAAAGAGATAAATATCAGTGTAGGTTTTCTGCCACTCACATTACAGTACTGCCTACCATTGGGCCATAAAACTATATAGCATGGAAACAGGCCATTCAGCCCCACTTGGCCATACTGAGCAAGTTGCTGAACTGACCTAGTCCCATTTACCTGCATTTGGTGCATATTCTTCTGAACCAGGTGTTCCCAACTTTTTTAATTCCATGGATCAACACCACTAAGTAATGGGTCCATGGACACCAGGTTCAGAGCCGTTCCTATCCCTGTAACAGTCCAGAAGCCTTTATCGCTTCTCAATTTCTGCTGTTTTGAAGTCAGTGGAGTCATATTTCCCAAACTAAATTTACATAGATGTCATTATGTCACAGGTTTAGCAGAAATAACTGAGAGTAAATTTCAGGACAAATGATGTTACATTAAAAGGTCATTTCTAGAAATGTGGTTTTCATCCCACATTTGTGACAATTAAAAAGTTTACAGAAAGTAAAAGAAAGAATTTTTAATATATTTCTGTTGTTCTTTTAGTGTTTGCAAGCCTTGGAATTCCTACATTCCAATCAGGTCATCCACAGAGATATCAAGAGTGACAACATCCTGTTGGGAATGGATGGGTCAGTTAAATTAAGTAAGTAGTAAATGAATTGCTACAAAAAAAATCAAATCCGATCAAATTTAATTATCATTCAACTGTACATAGATACAGCTGAACCGAGACAGTGTTCCTCTGGGGCCAAGGTGCAAAATATTAAAAATGTCATGTCAACATTCAAAATGGCGAGTAACATAATTCAAAACAGCGGGCAAAGGAGAATGTTCACCTGAAGTAAAGCATACTGGATATATAGTCCAAGACTTGAGTGACTATGTCCCCGGCAGTCCAGCCTGTCATTCCATCGTTCCAACATAGGAGGGCAGCACTGGCAGGAGAAGCCAGGTCCCAGCCGAGCGCAGATGTCACGCTGTAACATTTCCGCCTTTGCATCCTCTCACTTAGTCTGCAGCAGCAGGCGAACCCAAGGCTTAAGGCCTGGTCCTTGCTACACAGCTTCCATGTTGTCTATCCCACCACCAGACAAAGATAACAGACCTGTGGCAAATTACATTATCGCTGACTAAAAATATCCGAGACAGTCTCCCACGGTTATGCTGTACCAAATTCGATGTTTCCAAGTAGTAGGCAGCAACACGGTCTGCAGCCAGGTCAACTCCTATGTACCGAAATTGGCTCCTCCGATATCCCAGCCGGCCCCTTCGACACCTTGGCCGGCTCCTTCTCTGACATCCTGGCTGGCACCTTGAACACCTCAGCCTGCTTCGCCGCCGATGCCAGTCCAGCCACTTCGATCAACAAGCGCTGCAGTACCTGAAGTTCCTGCAGTAGAATTGTCTGTGGGTCATAAGAAAATAATTTTACGCAGGAAAAAAGCACTTTTGGTTGGCCCCTGAGAGCCCACTGTGTTGGCATGTGCTGCCATCTTCCTGGAAGATCTGCAGTACCTGCTGTGGCATGGTGACGGTTCCTTTTTATAAAAACATTTCCCTCCCTACCTTCCCAACAGCTTCCCTATCCCCTAAAGATGCACAAGTGCCTCTACACCTGTCTGGAGTTGCACATCTTCCTCAGTCAACCCTGAACAGGGAAACATCAGGCAACACACACAAAATACTTGGGGGACTCAGCAGGCCAGGCAGCTTCTCAAAGGTCCAAAGGTGCAATTGAATGTCAGAGATGTGTATACAATATACATCCTGAACTGCTTTTTCTTCACGACCATCCACGAAAACAGATAGAGTGCCCCAAAGAATGAACGACAGTAAAATGTTAGAACCCCAAAGTCGTCCCCCCCGCCTGTAAGCGGTAGCAAGCGATGATCCCCCCTCCCCCTACCGGCACCGCCACCAAGCACTAAAGCATGAGCCACAGCAACAGCAAAGACACAGACTTGCAGTTACCCCAAGGACTTCACATTTCACCCAGTATTCGACATACCGCAGGTTCTCTCTCTCCCTAATAAGGGAGAAGGAGGTATCTCCATTTTCCCAGCGAACGGGGAACATAACAAATGACTCGTTGGTTTACAATGTTAAAAGTCCATTATGTCGCTTTTTTCAAGCTCTAAGCCTGAAGATCGCAAAGATCCCGGGTCTCCAGGCACATAGCCATAGATATTTCGACACTCCTGATGACTCGGGGGGAGTCGAAAAGAGTCTTGATGAAGGGTCTCAGCCTTAAACTTTGACTGTACTCTTTTCCATAGATGCTGCCTGACCTACTGAGTTCCTCCAGCATTTTGTGTGTGTTGCTTGGATTTCCAGCATCTGCAGATTTTCTCTTGTTTGTGATGGAAACGTTAAGATCAGGTCTGACCATTCTTCTTCTCAAACCTGTCCTGTCATCCAATGAGATCAAGCCGCTCTGCACGGTTTACCTGACTTTGCCCTGCAACCTCTTAATACTGTTCCTTTAAAACAAAGTTTATCTATCTCATAAAAAAGCTACACCCATAGTTCATTATCCAATAAATCCATTAACTTTTTTTTACATTCTCTCACTGTATAAGGAGGTGACAAACATAGGTAGTTTTTCAACATACAAAGCCCTGATTTCTAAATGGTCATTAGTCGTATAACATGGAAACAGGCCCTTCTGCTGATCTGGTCAATGCTGACCAAGGTTCCCATCTATACCAGTCCTATTTGCCTGCATTTGGCTCAGATCCCTCTAAATCTTTTCAGTCCTAGTATCTGTTTAAAGTTGTTTATGTGCCTATCTCAACAACTTCCTGTGGCAGCTCATTCCATTAACTGACTCTCCTCTGGGTAGAAATAGTTACCCCTCAGATTCCTTATTAAATTTGCATATTAAGCTTACATCCTATTGTTCTTGAATCTCCAATTCCAGAGGAAAAGACAAGACACATCTGCCCCTGATGATTTTATCTGAGGCGGTCGTCAGTCAGAGTTGACCATGGATAGTTGTCTAGGTACACTGTACAATATGGAGCGCAACCTCCCCGTCTCTTTACGCAGCTGATAAACCCAAAGGAACGGCAGAGACCGATACAGTTTGGTACCAGCACTGTCGCAGGAGTTGAACTCAATGTAGGACTTCCTTAGGGACTCCAGCTCCAGATTTTCCCCTCAGGGTTTACTCCCAAAGCCTTCCCCATGAGCGGGTATAGCCACAGGGCAGCGGAGGTTTGGGATCAGAGTTCTCCTTCTCTCAAATGAGCTGCTAACCACAACTGACAAGCCCTAACTGCCCGAAGCAACTGGTTTTAAGGTGCCAGTAACCTGCCTTTGCCCCTTCTCCTGTCAGTAGAAACGGTTCTGTCAGGCTTAGTAGCTAAGCCACACGAGAAGGCCAGAAGCCGGACTTGGTTGTTAGAGGCTATTTGAGGTGCATGCGTTTGGAAGCATTTAGTTGGTAGTGGGAGCTTGTCCTCTTTACCAACCCCTGGCTATAACAGCTTTAAGGAACCCATGATTTTATCTACCTTTAGATATCATCCCCCATTTTCCTGTGGTCCAATGAACAAAGCCTCATCCTGTTCAACCTGTCTCCATTACTCAGTCCCTTGATTCCTGGCACCATCTTCTAAAGATTCTTGATAGTCAGGGCATGAAGGGATATGGGGGGAAGACAAGAGATTGGGGCTGAGACAGAAAATGCATCAGCCATGATAAAATGCTGGAGCAGACTCGATGGGCCAAATAGCCTATTTCTGCTCCCATATCTTATGATCTAAAATCTCCTCTGCACTTCTCTCTAGCTTAGTGGCTCCTTTTCTAGCAGGGTGACCAAAACTGAGCAGAATATTAAAAATGTTACCTCACCAATATCAACATAACTGCAGCATAATATCTCAGTTTCCATGCACAGTGCCCATTAGATCTGTTCTTTGTTCCTGGAAGTTGTCAGCAGGAAAGCCATGGTATGGTTTCAGTTGGCTTGGCTCTTCCCTGCACTCAATGATCAGCTAATATATCTGCAACACACATCAAAGTTGCTGGTGAACGCAGCAGGCCAGGCAGCATCTCTGAGAAGCGGTACAGTCGACGTTTCGGGCCGAGACCCTTTGTCAGGACTATATATCTGTTGCTTTATTAGTAATACTAATTCTTCTCTCAATTTTCAGCTGATTTTGGATTTTGTGCTCAGATCACCCCTGAGCAGAACAAACGGAGCACAATGGTGGGGACGCCGTACTGGATGGCCCCTGAAGTGGTTACAAGGAAAGCCTATGGCCCAAAGGTGGACATATGGTCATTAGGAATTATGGCAATTGAAATGATTGAAGGAGAACCGCCTTATCTGAATGAGAACCCTCTCAGGGTAAGTTGATTGTGACAAATTCGAGCATTGTGGTTGATTGAGTGTACTAGTGTGTGGTGACATTTCGAGATATGGACAAGTTAAAGGTTAGCAATCTTGACAGTCCATTGAACAATGGAATAATGGTTTGCAACAGTTATATTCTCCCCCTTCTCCATCCTATTTCCCCAATTTCCAAGTTTGCTGTTGAACACATGACATTCAGAAGTTGCGTTACTTTTATTCAACACCGTGCCTTCCTCTTCTATCATATTCCATAGCCGTCAGCCCTTTGTCACTTCTGACCATCATCTCCTAGGTAATGAGAATATTCCCACCTTCCCATACCCCAACCACTTATCTCCCCTCTCCCGTACCTCTCTCGGTGCAACTTAATGCCGACCGGCTCTTGCCCTACCCCTTCCCTTCACCTTTTTACAGTAGCTACCTTCCCTCAGCCCACATGAAACATCAGCTTTCCATTTCCCTGCCTCGATGCTGCCGGGGTCGCTGATTTCCTCCGGCTTTTTGTATGTTGCTGCAGACCCCAGCATCAGCTGTCTCTCGTGTCTCCGCTGATGGAGTTTGGATGGAATGGGTGGTAGCAATTCCTCCCTGCACTATGGAGCAAGTTTGTGATGGACAGAGAATGTAATCCCTAGGGGTCTGGCAACACAAGTGTTCAGGGTGCAACATTGATCATTGCAGACAGTTAGCTCTTTGACCTCATGTCCTCTCCTGAGGTTGCTGCAACATTTCTTAAATTACATCAATAGTCAGGTTATAAGGGCTACCGTTATGAAATTAGTCAACAGTGAGTTTCAGTCCTGGACCTTTATTTTAAAAGGCAAAGGCATAAAATCAATGTTTTAGTTTAATGCCCATCAATTTTGTTTCATTATTTTATTTAATTTTTTTGCTGAATACCTTGTACTGATTTTGTGCAGAATTTTCAACGCTGAAACAGCCATTCATGAGGATTATGTTGAATAAGCCACTTTACCTCATCTCACCCAACCAATTTATTACACTATCTTCCTTTTGTATGTTTCCAACGTACTCAAAAATTCCATCACTTTTTGACGTAATTGGTTGGAAGATAGTTTCCAGATACAAGCAGTATCAACCTTGCAGCCAAGCCTGGTTTTTATCCTTAAGTGACCAAGACTTTTGAATGGTGATTGAGAGTTGATATTGGACTGATTCATTTCTGTCTGTTAATTCAACCCAGGAGCTCTGAGGTCATGTGTAATATTGTATACTGTGCTGTTTGTGGTCAGCTGCTTCAACACAGAACCACTTTGCCAAGGGATCTCCTGATGTATTTGGCTATTACCCATACCAAACTGTTGACTTAACTATATGTCAGGCAATGCCAGCATATACTGATCAGCTGATTAAAATATCTGTATATTTTATCATCTAAATCCATAAACATTACAGTTTATGATAAACACAAGGAATTCTGCAGATGTTGGAAATCTTGAGCCACACACAAAATGCTGGAGAAACTCAGCAAGTTGGGCAGCATCTATGGAGAGGAATAAATAGTTGACATTTCGGGGTGAGACCGTTCATCGGGACTGGAAAGGAAGGAGGCAGAAACAAGAATAAGAAGGTGGGGGGAAGAGAAGGTGTGCAAGCTGGATGGGGATAGGTGAGGGGGGAGGAGGATGAGTTGAAAAGCTGGGAGGTGACAGGTAGAAGAGTTAAAGGGCGGAAGAAGGATGAATCTAATGGAGGACTTGGATGAAAGGGAAAGAAGAGAGGAACCAGAGGGAGAGGATGGGCACGTGAGAAGAAGAGAAAGTTTGAGAGGGTAAGCAGAATGGGGAACATTTTTGGTAGTGTCGCAGGTATTCACTATTCAAAGCAGAAGTGTTTAAAACAAGCAGTTTGTTTTAATTGGATGTATTGTCTTAATCTCTGCTTGCTAATGATTTCACATGCCTTGTTTGCTCTTCAAAAAAAGCTTTACCTTCTGCTAATGTTTCCACTGTCGTTGGTGCTGTTGATTATTAGGCTTTGTATTTGATTGCTACAAATGGGACTCCAGAGCTGCAGAACCCAGAGAAACTCTCGGGAGTCTTCAGGGATTTCCTCAATCGCTGCTTGGAGATGGATGTAGAACGCCGAGGTTCAGCCAAGGAGCTTCTGCAGGTTGTGTGTATTTTACATTTTGACCTCTCGAGTTAAAGTTTGGTAAGAGCCACTGCAGAGAATGGGATTAAGGTTTGAAGCTCAGGAATAGCAGGAGCAGATTAGCTGGCCATTTCACTAGTCAAAGATTGGTCAGGAAGAGCTTGATGCCATTGTGTACCAGTAATGGTGACCCATTCTCCATCATTGCTGTTAGATTTGTCACATGTACATTGAAAAATGCAGTGAAATGTGTCACTTGTTCACAACCAACACAACTAGGGATGAGCTGGAGGCAGCTCGCCAGTACCACCACACATTTCAGTGCCAACGTAGCATGCCCACAATGCCCGGGAGAACAAGAGGACACACAAGCAGTAAAACAAGCCCCTCTCATCCTCTCTCCCTCCCACCCATCCACACACACGACAGTCTTCCAACCCAAGCACAGCCCTCCACTCCCCATGCTTCAAAGCAGTACCAATTTACAAGTTTTAAAAAAACTTCCTTTTATGGACAACTCTTTGAAGCCTGTAGCTTTTCATTTAGGCTGTTCTAAAATATTCTGCCTAATTTCCATACTGTCTTCTGGTGATCACTTAGAGATTATAGCTTTTTATTTTAAATGTACCTTTTATCCTCCACTGTGGCATTTTTCTTTGTTTATTCTTTTACCTGTGCCCGAACACCCTCAAGAAGTCTTGACTTACCCATGAGTGTTAGAAGTGCACGGGCCCCTACAAAAATGCCATCACGGAGAAATGCAGCAAGCATTTAAACCGGTGAATGGGGAAATATGTGTTGAAGATCAAGTCCACAGAGACATGCTTGGATACAGGCTAGTGTCAACTTTGTATGGAATTCAGAATTGCTGCTGCAGAATTTCCTTTGAGTTGTTTTACGACATAGAACGTAGAACAGTACAGCACAGGAACAGGCCCTTCGGCCTGTGATATCATTGCCAGCCATGATACCAAATTAAATTAAATGCCTGCACCTGATGCATAATCCCTCCATTCCCTGCATGTTCATGTGACTAAGTACAACTGAAATGTCTCAACTGTGTGCATCCATGACCAGCCAGTGTTTTCTAGGCACCTACCCTCCCTCCCCTTAAAGCTAAGTCATCTTTAAGCTTGCCTTAAAGTTGCTCTGCAGCTTTTTGCAAGGTGTGGTGATATTTTTGCACAGGAGGAAGCTTTTGCTCGTAATTTCAGAACATTTATTATAGTGGACCAAGAGGAGCTGCAAGAAGAGTCTGGCCCAGTGGAATCTTTAGATTATTGAGCTGTCTTTTTTTTGTTTTTAAAAGATCAATTTGATCAAATGGTTAACTGTAATTATTTGGGAAAATAAAACCATTGCTTTATTAACAATATTGAGTAAGTTTCTCTTGGAAACCAAATTGTTTTTTGTGCATTTGTTCTGGTGGCTCATTTCCGCAACTTTAATGTAAATCATTCAAATCTAACCACATAGAGTCGTTGAACACTACAGTACAGAAACAGACCTTTTGGCCCATCAGCCCATGCTGAACTATTAATCTGCCTAATCCCATCAGCCTGCACCCTGAGCATAACCCCTGCATACCGCTCCCATCCATGTACTATCCAAATTTTTCTTAAATGTTGAAATCAATCTGCAACCACCACTTCCACTGGCAGCTCCTTCCACACTTTGAGTGAAGAAGTTCCCCCTCACGTTCCCCTTAAACATGTTACCTTTCACCCTTAACTCATGACCTCTATTTCTAGTCTCACTCAACTTCAATGGTAAAAACCTGCTTACGTTTACCCTGTCTATACCCCTCATAATTTTGAATATCTCATCAAATCTCCCCTCATTCCCCTACGTTCTAGGGATTAAAGTATTGACCTTTTTTATTTTTCCATATAATTCAAGTCCTCAGGTCCTGGCAACATCTTTGTAAATTTTCTCTGCCTTCTTTCAATCAAATTATTGATATCTTTCCTGTAAGTAGATAACCAGAACTGCAGACACTACTCCAAACCAATGTCTTATGTAACTTAAACATAACATCCCAACTCCTGTACTCAGTACTTTGATTTATGAAGGTCAGTGTGACAAAAGATCTCTTTACGACCATATCTACCACTTTTAAAGAATTATGGATCTGTATTCACAGGTATCCGTTCTATTGCACTCCTCAGTACCTTACTGCTCCCCATGCAAACCCTACTCTGGTTTGTCCTCCTAAAGTGCAGCACCTCACACTTGTCTACATTAAATTCCACCTGCCATTTTTCAGCCCACTTTTCCAGCTGGTCCAGATCCCACAACAAGCTTTCACAGCCTTCCTCGCTGTCTACTACGCTTCCAACCTTGGTGTCATCCACAAATTTGCTGATCCAGTTTACTACATTATCTCCCGGGTCATTGATACAGGTGACAACATTGGACCCAGCACCGATCCCTGTAGCACAACAGCAGTCACAGGCCTCCAGTCAGCGAGGCAACTATCCACTATCACTCTCTGGCATCTCCCATAAAGCCAATGTCTAATCCAATTTACTAACTCAACCTAATGCTGAGCAACTGAACCTTCTTGATTAACCTCCCATGAGGTACCTTGTCAAATGTCTTGCTAAAGTCCATGTAGACAACATCCTCTGCCTTGCCTTCATCCCCTTTCTGGTAACTTACTCAAAAAAACTCTTTAAGATTGGTTAGTTATGATGTGCCATAGCCAAAGCCATGCTGACGATCCCAATCAGTCCCTACCTAACCAAATACTTGTAGATTTGTTGCTTTAGAATACCTTCTGATAACTTGCCCATTACTGACATTGGGCTCACTGGCCTATAATTTCCTGGCTTATTTTTAGAGCCTTTCTTGAACATGGGATGAAAAGACCAACTGTTTTCTATAGTGTTTTATAATCATAGTTTTCAATGGTTGCATTTGTACACTACTCTTTATCTTAATTTTACATGAATATGTTGTGTTATCTTTACAGCATCCGTTCCTGAAATTTGCAAAGCCACTCTCGAGCCTCACCCCTCTGATAATCGCAGCCAAGGAGGCCGTTAAGAACAACCGTTAGAGCAAGGGATGGTTTCCATCATCACCCCTCTCCCCCTCCCTCCTGCTGTGAAAGAGGGGCTAACCAGAGCTGGACTGTGTCTCACCTGGAGAAACCTTGATCTCCTTCTGTTGCAGGACAGAGAAAGCTAGCACAGTGATGGGGTACTACAGTAATGTTTTTCACCTTAACATCTTGTTTGATCCCACCTGGATTCTTGATTTCAAACAGAATTGCCCATGTTGATAAAGGCATTGTGGTGTCTGTTATTTTTCCATTTCCTTTTTGTTTCCTCCTCCAAGCATATAAACAAATTTTTAACCATTCGGTTGTTTTTTTTGGGGGGGGGGGTCTAAATAGAGAACTTGACACATTTGTTAAATATCTGGGCTTGAAGAACTCATGGCTGTAAGTTGTAGCAAATGAGTGGAGCCTTTCAGAAAAGTGATAAAACATTTCAGACATTGCTGTGATCGCTTAAGTGAATGTCTGGATAATTCCATGTTCCAGTGAGTACAAAACCATGTCATGCTTCCAGAAGAGAGTTGTTCTGTCTGACTAAATAAAGAGGCCTTAAGTTTTTCGGTATTGCTTTATAACACATTTGCAGTGCTGTGATGAATGAAGTTTCATTCCTTTGTGTATATATATATTTTATACAGGTTTCAAGTCTATCTCTTGATATTTCTTTAGTATATTGTCTTAATATTTATTAATAATGGAATTGGAACTGTCGGGTTTTCTGTTGGATATATTGATTTCTTCCTTTTTTTTTGCTTTCTGGACAACCACAGTATTCTGGAAAAGTTCAATTGATACAAAAGCCAATTAATAAATGGGAGTTCAACGGTGATAGTGTAGTTTGTTAAGTGCAAAGAGATTTATGGCAAAGGGATGAGTCAAAATGCCCTGACATGATTGCAGTAAGGAGGCCATGACCCCGAATGTTAGTATAATGTTCCCCAAATGGAAAGAGGCTGAATCTTCTTATGATGACTCTGTCAGGTAGAGAATGGAACCATTTTGCATGGAGGTTTCAAAGGATTGAAATAGAAGTATTGTCTGTGTGTGTGTATGCTTTTTTTTCTTACATGGCCCTGTAAACCATTTTCTAAGATAACTTGATAGTATTAACGATAATTAAGCAAGATGAATTGAGGTGAGCAGAACATGAGTCAATCGCTCTCTACCCCACACACCACCACCTCTCTCTGCCCCCTGCCCTCACCGAACCAAGTGCTAGAGGGCAAACAGAAAAGTCTTTCATCAGGGTTACCTCCTGATTCGTGCTTGGCAAACAAAGCTGTCTACTATTTGCACTTTCCAAAAAGAGGTTTTAAATAAATTGGGTTATGTCAGTGTGCAGACTTTAAACCCTGTCTCATTTGTGTCAAAAAGTCCATCTGCACGTGTATTTCAATAATAAATTGATCTCAAGCCTTCTTAACAGTTTACAGCTTGCACTGAATAATTGAAATGTTTTGTTTCAGACTGAAGCCTTTTTTTACTGAGCTGGCATGTCAGCTTAAAGGTGTAGGCTCTGGGAGAAGGAAAAATGAAGACTCACATCTTCATCCCTCAGTGTGACTTGAGCAGTCTTTATTCCCCGTACAGTCCATTTGGCAGATGTATACTTTCTCCGTCCTTCCACAGTATCACATGTTCCTTGGAACCCTGATATGATCTTCCACATGATATCCATGCCAGGCTGATGTAGGACCCCTGTTGTGTCATCACTTCTTTCGGGGAAAAAAAATGTCAATCTTGTCTGTGACTAAAAGACTCTTGAATGAGTCTTCAAAAGGACCAAAGACATTAACAGACCCTGGGAAAAGAATGGGCTTTGTTCTGTGCCATTTTAAAGAAAATATTAACGGACAAACGTAGGGTTTCAAGGAGTAATCTGGCACCAGGAGCACCTGTTATTTTGTGGCCAGCCACTTGGTTATGAGTTTTAATGAAAAATTGAATATTCTGCAGAATCACGATAGGAAGAACAGCCCATACAGTGGCTGATAAACAATATCCAAGAATCCTGATGATGTTGGAAACTGAAATTTTTTGGGAGGCGTTCATCAAGTTGCAAAGAGGGCAGTCTGGTGCCCGTAATATGGTCATTCCTCCTCCTGGTTTACAGTTTATGATGGTATTGTTTCCCTTGTCTCCTAGGAGTATCGTCACAATGCACAGTTACACACCCACTCAGTAGCAGCAGCACCACCTTTTTGACTAGCATTAAATAAACCCACAGGACAACGTGATTTGTTGAATATGGTACCTTCATGACGAATAATGGTGAGGGTTTTCGTACTGAAAGATGAAACAATGAAAGAAATGTATCAAACCCACTGTGTTTCAAAGGGTTGCTGATATCCTGTAAATGGGACGATGGTGTTGTAAGGTTGTTGAATAAGAGCATGCAAGCTCTTACCAATGAGCTTGTTCAGCAATATTTCGAATCATCTTCAGAGATATAGGACCTACTGTGCTGAGAGATGGATAGAGGGCAAACTTTCCTTGCATTATCAGTGCATTGCAGTTAGAAATTTTAAAAAGTAGCTGTGTTTTGTAAACTTGCATACTCCATTTTCTCAAATGTTTATGCAGATCATAAGTTCCACTCAAGCTTCAGAAAGCCACTTAAAATTAGTTAGTAGTTCACAAAGACGAAGTATTTCTAGGAAAGCTGTAAATCAGATAAAGACATTCATTATTTATCATTGTAGCTGTATTAATCTGTGGCCTTGTCAACAAGAAGTGTCATAGTTCAGTCTTTCAAAGGCCATCTAAAGGGAAAAAGTTCATTTAAATTTTAGTGCAGAACATTTCAGTGGGTGGCTAGAGCAATCTTCTATATTTTAATATTTGTTTTCTTTCCTTGTGAGGAAAGGTTGATTTTTAATTTTGTCCAATTCTGAACAAATACAAGGACACTACATTATACTTTAAAAAAAAATCTAGTGTGTTAGTTTGTCAGAAAAGAAAATTTATTTGTTTTTAAAAAGTTTTGTTATCAGATGTGGCACCAATGTAGTACAAATCTTAATAGACCAGAAGGTATCAGATTCAGCCCTTGACCTGTGCTAATTTCAGTATGTGTTCTATAATTAGCACTTAATTATTCTCTGGGGAATGGACAAGGATAAAGATCAACCAAGCTACTAGATAATGATTGCTTCCTGGCACTACCTGCTTCAGGGGTCATCTGTCTTGAAACATGGCCTAGATGTAGCCTGATAGAGCTGTGAGCCACATGAAGCAAAGCGGTCTGCTGACCATATCCAGACCTACAGTGAGAAATGGGCATTTGAAAGAGGTAGCAAAGGCTTGCCTGCCTGATTGGTGCCTTTTAAACTGTTTTCCATATGCTGTCAGGAGGGCGATTAAAAAGATTTTTTTTGTACTTGTAATTCCATTTTCTTATAGAAAAACCATACAATTGATCTATCCCCACAAATGTCCATTGACCATTTTGGCATGATCTCTTCAGCCGGTTTGTCTGCCTCATCAGCACCATAGAAGCAAATACTTTCATTTTTATTTTTTTAAAAAAACTTCATTTATAGAAGAGCAAGAAGATGCTTATTGTAAACATTCCAGCAATACTTTGATTTAAGGTGGTTAAGGCCAAAACTGAAGCAAGCGTCCTTTTAATACACCTTCCTTAAACAAGATGCTTTCTAAGTATTTTCATCATTCCCTGCTTTGTATCTTTCTGCTAACAAATAGTCATTGCTTTCTACTTGCAGCACAAAGCAAATCATCACGGATCTGTTTAAGTACGTTAAAATTCTGTTGTGGCTAACGAAAGTATTTTAAGAACAATTTGAAAAGATGCTGAATGTCATACATTCAAACCATAAGAAAAACAAAAATTGGAAGAGAATTGAATATTGCTGTTCAACATATCATGACGTCATTTTTTGTTTCTATTTCTTTCCCTGTATGTCCTCTTTTGGAAAAAGTGTTACCTGTGCATTTGATGTGAAATTTCCTCTACTGTGAAAATGAATTTTTAAAAAGGTACTCTGGAATTTTTTTTCCTTTTGATGAATTTTTATTTAATTTGGGGAAATGCTGGAAATAACTTTGTTACGCACACAATCCCAGACCTCAACGTTTCAGCAATGTTGTTGGTTTGTTAGGTTTTCTTTTCATTTTATTTGTCCGTCTGGTCTCCCAATGTTTCAGACGGGCTGAAGCAATAGAAGTGATTCATTTAAACCATGGATTGTGCATGAATAGTGTCTTTAGTGTTAAAAAGAAAAGCCACAAAAAATCGGAGTTTGAAGCTTTGACATAAAGTATTGCAAAATAAAGATCATTTAAACAACAGACGACTCTGCAGTGCTCATTTTAATGATTTTGCATTTGCTTTAACACTGGAAATTTAGATTTTATAAACTCAGGCAAAGTTTGTTCAGGCTTTCTCAACTGATTAGAAGTGTGACATCAGTCTGGGAATTAGGCTGAGCATTAATGTTAAAAAGCTTGATACTCAAGTGGTAGAAATGGAATTATATGAAGCGTATGTGCATCAGTATTCCACAGTGAGATCGAAGAAAGGTTAAAGATAGTCTTAATTGTGGAAGGGATGAAAATGCCCTCCAGTTTATTCTCAACACTTGCCCTGTTAAATTGGAGTTTGAAGCATTGACTCAAAGTTCAAGGTAAATACATTATAAATGTATACCATATGCAACCTTTTCATTTTCTTGCAGGCACCCACAGGAAAATAAAGAAAATACAATGGAATCTATGAAAAACCATACATAACAAAGACTGACAAACATCCAATGTGCAAAAGGGGGCAAATCGTGCAAACGATAAAAAAATAATGAGAACATGCTACACACACAAAATGTTGGAGGAACTCAGCAGGCCAGGCAGCACCTGCAGATTTTCCCTGACTGGGAACACGAGCTGGAAGTATGTCTATAGTTTGAGAAGTCAGTTCAGTGCTGAGGCAAGTGAAGCCTCTCAGGACAGTCCAGGACCTTGATCTGAGCCAGCGGCTAAGAAAGAATCTGGGTGGAAAGACAAGGGGACAGTCCAGTGCGTGATATTTGTGCTGCTGATGGGGTTTAGAAGATGCTGGTGGTGACGTAGGGCATGAGTCTCGCGGGCATCTTGAAAAATCCTAGGGGTTCTCTTCCTGATTCCCAAGGATTCTGCTTGAAATCAAATGCTGACTTCCTGTGGCTTCTAGTACCAGCTTGTTTGCTCCAGCTCTGTGGTAGAGCTGGCAATGCTGTACCGCACAGGACTACCCCAATCTCTGCATAAAAATGGCTGGCTTTTCCAGTGAAAGTAAGACCACCTTCTGCATAGCCCTACTGAAAGCTCTGTGTAGTTTTTGCACAACTTAATCTATTGTCAATTCCAATCCTTTCAAATGAACTACAGTATTTTGTTTGCTTTTTAAAGCTGATCTTGCTAATGTACCATTATCTTTTGTGATCTTTCTTCTAAATATCATAATCATTTTGATACTTTACTCCAATTTAATCGAGAAGTAAGAGGACCCCTTAATCTTTCTAGCAAAATGTATTGCTTTGTACTTATCTAAATGTATTTTTTTGGCAATTCCACATCAGTGTTGCATGTTCATGAATATCTTCCTACAATAATCTTTGAAATATAAGTTAGGTTAGTGTTGATCAATCTCGCAAAAATGATTTCACTGTATTAATCCTCAGCAATTCAGTCATTGGAAATTTTTGAAATTCTAATTCACTTTCTTGATTCCAAAGCACTCACTTGCCAATCCGGATAACTATCTTTAATCTTTCACTCTGCACTCTGTCCTTTCTCGACGTATATCAACTAAAGGCCGTTAGTCTGTGCATTTTATCAAAGAGCTTCCAGAAATCCAAAATAAATTACAAAATTTAGTTAACATTATGTACCTTTATGATCTGAAAGAATTCAATAATGCAAGTCAAGCATTCCAAAAATTAATGCTGGCTACTTTTATAATATTTTCAGTTTGTAGATGTCTTCTATTACACCATCAATTACCATTCCTTCACTAATTGGATAATAGTGTGCACGTTTCTTCACCCCCCACCACCCTGATTATTTGCCCACCCCACCCCAATTCCTCACCACCACTCCTCTGGTGAAGTTTTCTTTTGTAATGGAAGTTTATGATTTGGAAATAGATTATTCAGGCTCATTTGTTTTTTGTTCATAAAATATATTATTATCCAGCTAGATTGCATTCTTCTCTGAAGAACGGCGACAAAGTAAACGCTTCTGTTATTTTCCTCTTATTACACCTTGCAGTTATATTGCTGTTTATTAATATTTTTGTTGCACCTTGTATTCCTGTTTCATTATGACTATTCCTATTATGCATTCTCTATTGTCGTTCATTCCTTTGCTTAGGGAAGAATGTTTCCCTTTTCAACCTTTTTAATTCATTTCTGGTGTGCTCATCCACAAATTAGGATTCTTTTTAGTGGAATAGTTTCTCCTGATACCATTATTTTTGGGATTTCCCATTATAGTTCTGGTAATCTTCATAACATTTTGCCGCTTTCCCACATTTTATTCTAATCCTCCGGAAATGGCTTCCTTTAACAAAGTTACTCATCTCTTGTGGTTCTCATTACCAAATCCAGCGATCTTCTCTCTTTTGTTCACTTTTTTTTATACAATGAGTACAATTTTTATATAACTTTATGCAATATTAATGGTAAGCCTCTTGGCAGTGTGAAGAATCAGCAAGATCTTGGGGTCTGTGTCCATAGGGCACTCAAAGCTACTGCGCAGAAGGCATATGGTGTGTTGGCATTCATCAACCATGGGATTGAGTTCAAGAGCTGAGAGGTAATGTTGCAGTTGGTTAGCTACCAGTTGGAGTACTGTACTGTGTTCAGTTCTGGTCACCTCACTGCAGGAAGGATCTGGATACTATAGCAAGTTTGCAGAGGAGTTTCACAAGGGTGTTGTCTGGATTGGAGAATGTGCCTTATGAGTATAGGTTGAGTGAACTCGGCCTTTTCTCCTTGAAGCAACGGAAACTGAGAGGTGTATAAAATGATGAGAGGCATTGATTTGTAGATAGCCAGAGGCTTTTTCCCAGGGCTGAAATGGCTAACCTAAGTGGGCCTAGTTTTAAGGTGCTTGGAAGTAGGTAGAGGAGGGATGTCAGAGAAAAGCTTTTCACACAGAGTGGTGGGTGTGTGGAATGCACTGCTGGCAACAGTGGTGAGGCAGATACAATAGGGTCTTTTAAGGGACTCTTAGATAGGTACATAGAGCTTAGAGAAATAGAGGGCTATGCAGTAAGGAAATTCTGGGCAGTTTCTAGAGTAGGTTACATGGTCATCACAACATTGTCGTCCAAAGGACCTGAGGATGTCTGTCTTCAATGAGTGTAAAAGCACATCTGCACAGACCATTCCCTTTTCACTCTTTCATAATAATTACAGTATCTTATGGTTGTCAATCTAATGTCCTCTACTCATTTTGGGGTTTGGCTCAAATTATCTCTCCATTTTTTTAGACATTATGTGGGTTTGCAGTACATGTTTATTAACACTATTTGCCCCTTCCGTCATACTGAATCCATGTTGATTCTGTAGGCTGACTACAGTATATCCAGACTTCCATTCGCCTAAATGCATGGGACTTCTGGAACCCACAGGTGCAGTGCAGACATGTTCGAGTCTTACTGTGAGATCTGCTAATGCCACAAGCAGCTTTTCCTCAAGTAGTGAGCAGTAGCAGTCCACCTGCTTAACATAGGTAAGTGTGAGTGCATTTTTAGTAGTTCTCAAATAATTTCTGTTAATCTTAGTACTTCCTAATGAGTAGCTAAGGTTACTTCTCTGTTCAAGAAGTAGTTAGCGCATTGCTGGTCGGTACCAGGGAACAGCTTCAATTCCCGCCACTGTCTGTAAGGAGTTTGTATGTTCTCCCTGTGACCAAGTGGGTTTCCTCCCACAGTTCAAAGACGTACTGGTTAAGTTAATCGCTCATTGTAAATTGTCCTGTGATTAGGCTAGGGTTAAATTGGGGTTTGCTGGGCTACGTGGCTCGAAGGGCCTATTCTGCGCTGTATCGCAATATTTAAATAAATAAATAGATCTGGAAATTAAAGACTGGTAAGTCTTTGTAAATCAGTGGAAGGGAAGCTATTGGAGAGGAGGATCTTTGGGGTAGGATTTATGAGCATCTGATGGTCTTATAATGGACAGTCAGAATGGCATTATGTGAAGCAGGTCATTTCTTACTAACCTGATTGTTTATTTTTCTGAAGAGGTAACGAGGGTAATTAATGAGGGTAGAGCAGTGGATGTTGACTGTGGATTTTGGGTAAGACATTCAACATAGTCCCTTGTGGTAGGCTCATCCAGAAGTCAAAGATGCTTGGTGACTTGTCTGTTTGGATTCAGAATTAGCTTGCCCATAGAAGACTTGGGGTAGTGGTTGACGGGACTCACTGCTATCACATGCCCATGACGAGTAGTGTTCTGTAAGGATCCATACTGGAGCCTCTGCAGTTTGTGTCATCTGCAATCTTACCCACCCATCCATGTTTTCATCCAAGTCACTTATACATAACACAAAGATTGATGATGTTGTGGATAGGGTAGTAGATTGCCAAGGGACACTGCGGGATACAGATCAGTTGCCGATATGGGCGGAGAAAAGGCAGATGGAGTTTAATTTGGATAAGTGTGACGTGATGCACTTTGGAAGATCAAGTGTAAAGGGAAAGCGCACGGTTAATAGCAGGACCTTGAACAGCATTGACACACAAAGGGTCCAAGCCCTTGCCTCGGTGAAAGTGGCTGCACAGTTTGATAGGGTGACAAAGGCTCGTGGCGTGATTTCCTTTAATAGTTGAGGCAGAGTTCAAGGATCAGGATGAAGCAGCTCTGCTTAGGTTGCATCGGAATCTGTTAATTTTAGCTTAACATTGCCAACAGATAAGGAATAAAAAATTCTGTCCCTTAGTCGCCTTTGAATTCTTGAAAATGAATAAAATTAGAAATTATATGCATATTGGCAGTTAGCCAGCTGAGATCTAGCCAATGAGAGTTATAACCACATGTGATATTTTCTTCGTTTTAGAACCCTGTAACATAAAGGGATTCCATGTGCTTTATTGTTTTTGTTACACAACCACAATAATTTGTCATGTCTCTTCAAAGGTGCCTTCATTTGACGAAAATACTTATTTCAGTTTTTCAACAAAAGTTGTCATTTATACACAATCAATTTTGGAAAAGTTGCTGTTTATTGAAAACAAAATATTGAATAAATTGCAACAATTTTCATCTCTGAAGCCTCCATTTTTAATTCCCACTGTTTGGCTTCCTTAATCGCACAAATGAATGAAATGCTGTAAGTGAAACTTCCAAGAACATCTTTAAATGACTTCACCTTTAAATAGGAGAGTCTAATATTTCAATATGACATTGCAAACCCAATTAACTGCTGCAGAGGTTGAAAGAATTTATTCTTCGTAGACTGACTTAGCTTACAAACTCATTATCTGTATCACACCTTCAGATCCTTGCCTCAGCCGTTTTCCATCCTATTTATTGGTGTTGATATTCTGGTTGAGGACTTCAGAAAAAAATTTTCAGCAAGTATTCTGTTCACAATATGTAACAATATTGAATTTAACTCCTACTATAGATTGAGTTTTGAAACACAGGCTTAGCAACATCTGCATGCTAATTGAGCTATCTTCAATTTTTAAAGCCTTGCTATTTCACCCATTCTCCCTAACATAAAATCTATACTGTTCCATTTTCATTGGCTATTAGGAATGTTTAGGCTTGGGGGTCCTTTTCAATTATAAACTTGATGGGAATTTGCACTGTGTCTAGGCTTGAGTGTGCTCTGCGATTATGAACTTGATGGACACTTTATGCATCTAGCAAAGTGGCCACTGAATGGGGGTTCATGGTCTTCTGTTGCTGTAGTCTATCCACTTCAACATTTGACATGTTGTGCATTGGGAGATGCTCTTCTACACAGCACAGTTGTAACAAATGTTTATTTTTAGTTGCTGTCAGCTTGATCCAGTCTGGCCATTCTCCTCAGATCTTTCATTAACAAGGCATTTTCACCCACAGAACTGCCATTTACTGAATGTGTTTTTTAGTTTTTCCTCACCATTCCCTGTAAATGGTTGTGCATGAAAATCCAAGGAGATCAGCAGTTTCTGAGCAGCTCAAACCACCCTGCCTGGCACCAACAATTATTCCATGGTCAAAGTTGCTTAGAACACATTTCTTCCTCATTCTGAGCACCTCAACCTCTTGACCATGTCTGCGTGCTTTTATGCATTGGGTTACTGCCACATGATTGCCAGAGTAAATATTTGCATTAACGAGCAGGTATACCCACTAAAGTTGCCACTTAGTATAGATCAATGTTGTTACATCAATATTTAGTACATCTTTACTGTTTACCACTCTAATGCATGTCAATATTGATTATTGAATATGATCTTAATAAAAAATATTTACATTGCTAATTAATAAGTACAAACTTTTTATAAGTCATGTGGCCCGTGAGTATAGGAAATAAAGAATTGTCTATATCATAAGCTTAAATTTAGTTGTATCTTACTATATTTTAATTCTGCAGTAAATGTTATTTTTATGCGTCATTTTTAAAATTCTATCTTAAATATTTTCATTTATGAATTAATGCCTTGTAAATAATTTGAGGATAATAAAATTATTTGTTATTTATCAACACTGTGATTTTGTGTTATTAAGCGCAGAGTCCTAGCAGGTAATGATAGTTTCTTGCATCAGTTTACATATTGGCTGTGACTGGATCAATCCATAACTGATTATCACTGACCTTTCTCCAACTGATTACCATTTCCTGCAACTAAAATTCCAGACAGCTGTCAATATTTTCTTTCAAGAGATACCTGGAGTTCACAACATTCTACAATGTCAAACTGACATGAATGAGAGCTACAGGTAAGTTAGAGAATAAGACATTTAAAGAGTCTCATTGAAACTGTTTCTTTCCTCTAACCATCCTGACACCTTACCCTTTTAATTTAACCATCTTTGAACCATTGCTGGTCCGAACCTGAAATGTATTCATGTCAAAGGTGTATGAATATGCGTAGACAAACTGAAGTGGTGTTCAATGTATTGCACTGAAGAATGGATAACCTTTCCCCATACTAAATTAACATCAGAAATGCATAGCTATTTAGGCTAGATATACGAGAAGAGAAACGGCTAGGTATGCCCTCCTGCTCTGCATTTTGCAATTCCTACATTATTCCGTGTATGTTCTTTAGTCTCTATTCTGACAGCTCCCATTTACTTGTTGACCAAATACCCTTATTTACAGCTTGTTCGCATCACTCTAGTTTTAGCTTATCAGGTTAAGTGAACCAGGGTTTCCTCTTTGGAAGGAAGGAAAATAAGAGGTGACTTGATAGAAGTGTATAAGATACTAAGAGACATACTGCAGATAGGTTGGACAGCCACTGCTATTCAGGGTGGAAATGGCTAATACACACTACCAGGGATGGTGGTAGATGCAGGTACATTGGGGAGATTTAAGAGACTTAGATAGGGACATGAATGGAAAAATAATAGCAAGCTATGTCGGAGGGAAGGGCGAGATTGATCTTGGAGTAGGATACAAGGTTGGTACAACATCCTGGGCCGAGCGGCCTGTACTGTGCTATGTTCTATGTAATCCAGACAACATACTAGTGAACTTTGTCTGCACTCTGTCCAGTACAATTGCATTCTCGCTGTAGTGTAGTGACAAGGACAGTGCACAATACGTAATATGCGACCTAA
This sequence comes from Mobula birostris, assembly GCF_030028105.1. Lineage (NCBI taxonomy): Eukaryota > Metazoa > Chordata > Chondrichthyes > Myliobatiformes > Myliobatidae > Mobula > Mobula birostris. Next base: position 120,553,425 of record NC_092379.1, on the reverse strand, counting down.
CCAGTAAACTTCTCGATCTTTACCCTCTCTATTTCTCTCCATCTTATTACGGCTAAGAACTTCTATTTTAACTTCATCAGTCCACAGGACTTGTTTCCAAAATGCATCAGGCTTGTTTAGATGTTCCTTTGAACCTTTTGAATAGAACTTTTTGGCCGCAATGAGCAAAGGTATGTTTGGAGAAAAAAGGGTGAAGAATTTCTTGAAAAGAACCCCTCTCCAACTGTTAAGCACGGGGGTGGATCGAACATGCTTTGGGCTTGTGTTGCAGCCAGTGGCACGGGGAACATTTCACTGGTAGAGGGAAGAATGAATTCAATTAAATACCAGCAAATTCTAGAAGCAAACATCACACCGTCTGTAAAAAAAGCCAAAGATGAAAAGAGGATGGCTTCTACAACAGGATAATGAACCTAAACACACCTCAAAATCCACAATGGACTACCTCAAGAGGCACAAGCTGAAGGTTTTGCTATGACCCTCACAGTCCCCTGACCTAAACATCATTGAAAATCTGTGGATAGACCTCAAAAGAGCAGTGCAGGCAAGACGACCCAAGAATCTCACAGAACTAGAAGCCTTTTGCAAGGAAGAATGGGTGAAAATCCCCCAAACAAGAATTGAAGGACTCTCAGCTGGCTACAAAAAGCATTTACAAACTGTGATACTTGCCAAAGGGGGTGTTCAAAGTACTGCCATGCACAGTGCCCAATCTTTCGCTTTGGGCCCTTTTCCTTTTTTGTTATTTTGAAACTGTACAAGATGGAAATAAAAAAAGTAATCTTGCTTAAAATATTAAAGAAATGTGTCATCTTTAACTTTATGCCTTTTGGAAATCAGTTCATCTTTTACTCACTTAGCTATTCACGGTGACAGAAATTTTGACCAGGGGTGCCCAAACTTTTGCATGCCACTGTATACTTGTTTTTGCATAACTGTTAGACTATCGACCAATAGCTGGGTTAAGACTGTTTGGTATTGCCAAAAATGTAAGGATCAACCAGAAATGTCTGGCAATACAGTGGCGCTGCCACACTTTCCTGGTGACCCAGGTTCGATCTTGACTTTGTGTAGTGAGTGAATGAGAATATTCTTTCTGTTACTTGTGTGGGATTCCTCCCATTACACAAAGACATGCTGGCCAGTTAGTTCGCTGTTGTAAATTGTCCCTAAAACAGTTGGGTGACAGGAGAATGAGGAGTGAGTTGAAGGAGACGTGAGATACAACAGGCTGCAGAAAAATAAATAAGGGAATGTAACCGAGGAAAAACTTTGAAAGCTAGTACAGACTCATTGGGCTGAATGGGATATGAAAACATATTAATCACACCAATATTTGGATGTAGATAATATTGGATGTACCTCTGGAGGAAGCTTGCTTTGGAAGTACTCTTGCACCATGAAGTTGTGAAAAGAGTCGGGTGCTAACTCCTGGAATGTACTACCACCATAGTTCTCTGCAGCTCGTGCTCCATTTGACAGCACAACCTGCGACCCTAGTAGCAGCTGGAGTTCCCACACAGCACAGGATGTTTTTACCATTCAATGCTCAGTCATTCTAATTTACTGACCAAAATATAACAGCTTTCTGAAGTGCACATTCTCCAAGGGAGAGCAAATCTGGGGCTAAAGGGGAAGTGAAGAGTGGCAGTGTAAACTGGATTTGTAGCCACAACAATATCAAGGCTATTCCGGGGGTTGGGAGCGTGAGGGAAGTCACACCGACAAGTAGTCAAAGACCTCTTCAGAGGTGCTGAAAATTGTAGTCAGTGGCTCTGGATGAAGAGAAAGGATTTGCTCTACAGCAAAGGAGTCCTAGAAATACCCATTTCCAGTCTTTCAGAGGAGTACGAGTACATCAAAATAGGACTGGAGATGATGTTAACAGAGGCGAGTGATCCATTTGTAGCACAAGCTACCCTCATCCTGGATACTGGGAGGAAATGGACTTCATCAGGAGCAACCAAGCAAGCAAAGGCGACACTCGAGCACAGGGACATCGTGAGCCGAGTGCAGCAGGGGAGGAGCGGTCTTGGCCTTGGGGACAGTACACCAGCCTGGAACAAGGCTGCTCCGTCTCAGAGACGCAGGCTCGTGACGCAGGAGATACGTCGGCAGGAGGAGGTGGTAAGGTGCGCAAAGGCCGTCGCTCAGGCAAGGCAAGGGCAATGGATGAGATGGGAGGGAGTGGAGAAAAGAAAGATCTCCTGGAAAGAACTATGGGAGATGGGGACATTCAGAGCGAGCTTCACCAACATGGCTGCCTATGACATCTTGCCATCTCCCATGAATCTCAGCCAGTGGTATGGAGAGGACCCCACATGCTCCCTCTGCCCGACTTCAGCAACACTAAATCACATTCTGGTGGGCTGCAAGACCAGCCTTACTCAAGGCCGACACACCTGGCGGCACAACCAGGTGCTACGGTGTCTTGCAGCAGCGCTGGAAAGTCAGCGGATGAGCGTCAACACTCTCCCTCCCCCTTCATCCTGCTGGCCATTAACAGCGTTTGTCCAGGATGGTGAGGGTCAAGCCAGACTCGATACATCGAGACCAGACACCGGGTAGCTAGGTGGGGCATGTGATTGGAAGATGGTGGCAAACTTAGGCCAAGGGCTCTGCTTCCCAACTGAAATTGCAGAAGCCAACCTCAGACCAGACCTTGTGCAATGGTCGGCTTCACTCCATCTCATTTACATCATCGAGCTTACAGTGCCCTGGGAGGATGCAGTGGAGGAGGCCTACGAGCGCAAGAAGCTGAGGTATGCTGAGTTTACAGCCAGTGTGCAACAACGTGGCTGGAAAGCAAGGGTCCGACCGGTCGAAGTAGGCCACAGAGGATTTGTAGCCACATCTACATCAAGGCTACTCCGGGAGTGCGAGGGAAGACACACTGACAAGCAGTCAAAGACCTCTCCAGAGCTGCTGAAAAGGGTAGTCAGTGGCTCTGGATGAAGAGAAAGGATTCCATCTGGGCCCCCAAGTGAGTGAAAGGCATCTGGGGGTGAGCCCGGGATGCCGGGATTCACTGCTGAACCCTCCGGAGGTGTCGTGGGCTTGAGGAAACACTGAGGAAAGACGGCACCCACTTGATAATCCAGAAGATGCCACCAGACACTTGGCCACCCCACAGAGTCTAGGCAGCATGTCTCAGGACTGCAAATAAGGGACATTAACATCTAGTCCTACATAACATACCTGACAACAATGCTGTAATGGTCTTGACCCAGCAGAGGAAGCAGCAGCAAATACGGTATCAGGAATTGTGGAACTTGGATCCAGTATGGGACTATAAATTGTAGCATCAGAATTAGACTATTTGGCTCATTGAATCTGCTCCCCCATTCAACCATGGCTAATTTATTTTCTTTCTCAATCCCTTCATCTTTGATATCGGTACTAATTACCTATCAACCTCTGCTTTAAATACTCAATGACTTGGCCTCCATGGCAGTTTGTGGTTATGAATTCAATAGATTCACCACCCTCTGGCTAAATAAATTCCTCTTCATCTTTGTTCTACATGGACATACTTCTGTCCTGAGGCTATGCCCTCTGGTCCTAGACTCTCCCACTATTGAAAACATCCTCTGCACATCCACTCTATCTAGGCCTTCCAATATTTAGTGGATTTTGATGAGATTCTCCCCCTCTCCCCAAACCATTCTTCTAAGCTCCAGTGAGTACAGGCTCAGAGTGATCAAACTCTCCTCATATGTTAACCCTTTCATCCCAGAAACATTCTCCTAAACCTCCCCTGGACCGTCTCCAATGCCAGCACATCCATTCTTAGATAGGAGGCCCAAAACTGCTCTCAATACTCCAGATTTACAGCATTATGATCAGAGATTAAGGGAGCTAGGGCTTTACTCTTTGGAGAGAAGGAGGATGAGAGGAGACATGATAGAAGTGTACAAGATAATAAGAGGAATAGATAGAGTGGATAGCCAGTGCCTCTTCCCCAAGGCACCACTGCTCAATACAAGAGGACATGGCTTTAAGGTAAGGGGTGGGAAGTTCAAGGGGGATATTAGAGGAAAGTTTTTTACCTCAGAGAGTGGTTGGTGCGTGGAATGCACTGCCTCAGTCAGTGGTGGAGGCAGATACACTAGTGAAGTTTAAGAGACTATTAGACAGGTATATGGAAGAATTTAAGGTGGGGGCTTATATGGGAGGCAGGGTTTGAGGGTCGGCACAACATTGTGGGCCGAAGGGCCTGAACTGTGCTGTACTATTCTATGTTCTATTTGGTCTGACCAATGCCTTATAAAGATATGTTGGTAAAGAAAATCTTTTCTATAAATTTAAAGAGAGAAATAAGTCGAGTCATATGTTTCAGCATTTTGCGTAGCATACTGATTATCAGAAATGGGTTAAAAATAGATTTGCAACACAGAACGTGATTGGCTATTGCTATTGGAGATAATAATTAAGAAATTTTTTTCTTAAGTCACATACTTGGAACATTTTTTGTGATGGTTAGAGGGTTGGAGAGGAAGGGAAGTAGGTGTTGACAGGTTCTTTCATAAGCCGTTGTTTAAATCTCTGCACTCTGTTCTGGGAGGAATAAAAAGGATGTGATTGAAGCACAGCTGCAATGTGGTTATCTTGGCAGCCTTTGCATTTCAGAATGCTGCCAGGTTGTTGCTGCTCTTGACAGTGATGGTGATGCTGCCTGGCGTCTCGCCTTCCTGCTGGCCCTTGTTCTGAAGCTGCAAGGTCTGTTGCGTGATGGGGTTATCTTGGGATCCTTCGAGGGTCACCTCCCCCATTAAATTATCATAAAATCTGTTGCTGTTCCAAATCTGTAAACAAAGAAAAGAGGCTTTGATCTCACCTTGGGCAGAAATGAATTGCATCCCTTCCCTTGCAGTTGTATAAATTTTTTTTAAAAATTTCTTAAAATGTTCATTCTCATTTTCAAATCCCCCCATGATCTTTCACCCTCATTATCTCTGCAATCCTCTCCAACCTTAGCCTTCAAGATGCAAGTAGTCCTTCAGTTCTAGCCATTTGCTATCTTCCTGATCTTAATCATGGAAAGCCACCCCTTTAGTTGCAAGGTTCTAAATTTGAGGATCTGCCTCCCAAAATGTCTCCACCACTTTCTTCCTTCAGAATATGCCACCTTTGACCAAGGTTCACCTTACTGTTGTATCGTGGTGACAGCACCAGTAAAGCTGCTGCCTGAAAGCGCCAGAGATCCATCCAATTCTGACCTTGGATGCTGTGTGTTTGGAGTTTCAGTGTTAGACCATAAGACACAGGAGCAGAATTAGGCCATTCAGCCCATCGAGTCTGCTCCGCCATTCCAGTGGATGCTCTCCCTCTTATCACTGGGTTTTCTCCAAGTGCTCCGGTATCTTCCCACATTCTAACAAAAGGTTTGAGTCGGTAGGCTAATTGGCTACCATAGATCGTCCCTGTTGTGTAGGTGAGAAGTAGAATCTTGGGAAGGATTTTTAAAATAAAAGAGGATCAATGTAGCATTAGTGTAAAATGAGTGGTTACTGGTTTGTGTAGCTCAATGGACTGAACAGCCCATTTCCCTGTTGTATTGTAGCGATGTGCTACACACAGAGCTAGAAATAACGACACACAGTCTGTAGGTCGCACTCGAGACTCGGTTATTCAAATTTCGTGGCACTGGCTTTTAAGCAGTTCCCTTCCAGCCCTCGCCGGGCGGAAATGACATCAGAGGTGCATTACAAAAGTCTCTCCCCATGTGCGGGCTATTTTGTGAGCCAGTTCGCTTGTCTAGAAAGTGGGTCACCAAATAAACCACCCCCCCCCCAGAACCGGCGATACACCCCCAATGTCCACAGTCTGGATCAATCTCTGTTTGGGCGGTCTGCCTCTGCGCCGCGGTGCCTGAACCTCGACCAGCTGCGCCACATCCACATGGGCCAGTTTGAGTCGGTTCACCGTGAAAACCTCCTCTCTCCCCCCAATGTCCAGCATGAACGTGGACCTGTTGTTCCTGAACACCTTAAATGGCCCCTTGTAGGGCCGCTGTAGCGGTGCCCGGTGTGCGCCCCGTCGTACAAATACAAACTTGCAGTTCTGCAGGTCTTTGGGTACGCAGGTCAGGATCTGTCCATGCTGTGAAGTCGGTATGGGGGCCAGGTTGCTGAGCCCCAGCACTGCTGCAGGTTCCTCTTGCCCCCTTGAGGCTGGTATGAACTCTCCTGGGACGACCAGGGGTGTGCCATACACCAGCTTGGCCGACGAGTTGTGCAGATCCTCTTTGGACGCTGTGCGGATTCCGAACAGGACTTAGGGAAGCTCGTCCACCCAGTTAGGCCCTTTCAGGCAGGCCACGAGAGCCAATTTTAAATGACAGTGGAAGCGTTCGACTGTGGGTGGTAGGCAGTTGTGTGGTGTAATTGTGTTCCCAACAGGCTGGCCACAGCCAACCACAGGCTGGAGGTGAACTGGGCGCCTCTGTCGGAGGTAATGTGGGCTGGTATCCCGAAGCGTGCTACCCAGGTTGCAATCAGCGCTCGGGCGCAGGAATCGGCGGTGGTGTTGGTGAGCAGGACCGCCTCTGGCCATCTCGTGAACTGGTCTACCATGGTTAGGAGGTACCACGCTCCTCGTGACCCTGGCAGGGGCCCCACGATATCCACATGAATGTGGTCGAACCTCCGGCGGGTGGGTTCGAACTGCTGCGGCGGGGCTTTGGTGTGCCGCTGCACCTTGGCTGTTTGACACTGCATGCACGTTTTGGCCCATTTGCTGACCTGTTTGCGAAGTCCGTGCCACACGAACTTGCTGAAGACCATCCGGACGGTTGTCCCCATAGATGGGTGCGCCAAGCCATGTATGGAGTTGAAAACTCGCCGCCGCCAGGCTGCCGGGACGATGGGGCGAGGTTGGCCGGTAGCCACGTCACACGGGAGGGTCCTCTCACCTGGGCCTACAAGGAAGTCTTGCAGCTGCAAACCCGAGACTGCAGTCCTGTATCTGGGCATCTCGTTGTCTGCCTGCTGCGCCTCTGCTAGTGCTGCATAGTCTACCCCCTGGGACAGGGCCTGGATAGCTGGTCTGGAGGGTGTGTCCACCACGACGTTATCCTTTCCCAAGACATGCCGGATGTCCGTCACGTACTCAGAGATGTAAGACAGATGTTGCTGCTAGCGGGCCGACCAGGGATCGGACACCTTCGTGAATGCGAAGGTCAATGGTTTGTGGTCCGTGGACATGGTGAATGGCCTGCCTTCTAAGAAGTACCTGAAATGCCGGATTGCCAGATATAGTGCCAACAGCTCCCGGTCGAAGTCACTGTATTTGAGTTCGGATGGCCGTAGGTGCCTGCTGAAGAACGCCAGGGGTTGCCAGCGCCCCTCGATGAGTTGTTCCAGCACCCCACCAACTGTTGTGTTGGATGTGTCCACTGTGAGGGTGGTTGGAACATCCGTTCTAGGGTGCACCAGCATCACGGCGTCTGCCAAGGCTTCCTTGGCTTTAACGAAAGCAGCCGCGGTCTCCTCATCCCAAGTAATGTCCTTGCCTTTATACAACATCAGGGTGAACAAAGGGTGCATGATACGGACTGCTGAGGGGAGGAAGCAGTGGTAGAAGTTCACCATACCAACAAACTCCTGCAGGTCTTTGACTGTGTTGGGCCGGACGAGGTGGCAGATCACGCCTACCTTGGCAGGCAGAGGTGGTGCCCCGTCTTTGGTAATCCTGTGGCCCAGGAAGTTGATGGTGTTGAGTCCGAACTGGCATTTGGCGGGGTTGATTGTGAGGCCGAAATCACTCAGGCGGGAGTAGAGCTGGCAGAGGTGGGACAGATGCTCCTGACGACTACTGCTGGCTATGAGGATGTTGTCCAAATAGATGAACGCAAAGTCTAGGTCGCATCCCACCGCATCCATTAGCCGCTGGAACGTCTGTGCTGCATTCTTCAGGCCGAATGGCATTCGGAGGAATTCGAACAGGCCGAACGGGGTGATGAGTGCTGGTTTGGGGATGTCTTCAGGGTGTACCGGGACTTGACGGTACCCCCGGACGAGATCTACTTTGGAAAAGATGTTTGCCCCATGCAGGTTTGCTGCAAAGTCCTGTATGTGCGGCACGGGGTACCAGTCTGGAGTTGTAGCCTCGTTCAGTCCGCGGTAGTCACCGCATGGTCTCCAGCCCCCCGGCTGCTTTGGGCACCATGTGCAGGGGGGAGGCCCCTGGGCTGTCAGACCGCCGTACGATCCCCAATTCCTCCATCATCTTGAACTCCTCCTTTGCCAGGCGGAGCTTGTCCAGGGGGAGCCTTCGTGCGCGGGCATGGAGGGGTGGTCCCTGGGTTGGAATGTGGTGCTGTACTCCATGTCTGGGCATGGCTGCCGTGAACTGCAGTGCCAGAACCGATGGAAAGTCTGCCAGGATTCTGGTGAATTTGTTGTCCGTCAGCGTGATAGAGTCCAGGTGTGGGACTGGCATCTTGGATGTCTGGAAAGTCTTGGCATGAACCAGTCTTTTCCCTTGCAAGTCGGCCAGCAGGCTGTGGGCTCGCAAGAAGTCTGCCCCCAGGAGTGGTTGGGCCACGGCGGCCAGTGTGAAGTACCACGTGAACCGGCTGGCGCCGAAATGCAGTTGCACTGTGCGGGTGCCGTAGGTCCGTATCATGCTGCCATTTACGGCCGTCAGCGTGGGTCCCATCTCCCTGTTGCGGGTGTCATACCCCATCAGGGGTAAGACGCTGATCTCCGCTCCGGTGTCCACCAAGAAGCAGCGTCCTGACTATTTGTCCCAGACGTAAAAGAGGCTGTCCTGGTGGCCAGCCGCCATAGCCATTAGCGGCTGCTGGCCTTGGCGTTTCTTGGGAACTTGCAGGGCAGGCGACAACGGCTGGCTTTTGTGCCCCACCGCTGGTGGTAGAAACACCACTGTTCTTTGGTCTCCTCACTCCTTCCTCTGGGTTGTGCGCGCTCCGTTGCCAGGCCTGGTCTGGCCTGCTGTTGGGCGTGTGGCTTGGTAATCTGTCCGACGGATGCCCTGCTCTCCCTCTTGGCTTTCCACAGCACATTGGACCAGGCCGCCACCTTCCGGGGGTCGCTGAAATCTGCGTCGGCCAGCAGCAGATGTATATCCTCGGGTAGTTGTTCTAGGAACGCCTGCTCAAACATGGGGCAGGGCTTGTGTCCTTCAGCCAGGGCCAGCATCTCATTCATTAGTGCTGATGGCAGCCTGTCTTCCAAACCGTCCAGGTGCAGCAAGCAGGCACCTCGCTCACGCTGTGAGAGGCCAAAGGTCCCTATGAGCAGCGCTTTGAATGCTGCATATTTGCCGCCTTTGGGGGGTGACTGTATGAAATCCCCAACCCGTGCGGTTGTCTCCTGGTCAAGGGAGCTCACCACGTAAAAGTAACGCATGGAATCAGAAGATATCTGCCGAATCTGGAACTGGGCTTCTACTTGGTCAAACCACACGCGTGGTCGCAGCGTCCAGAAAGTTGGCAGTTTTTGCGAAACTGCGTGAACAGATGAAGAGTCGATCATCTTTGGTCCAAATCCCGTTTGGACTGTCGGGGTCACCAGTGTAGCAATGTGCTACACACAGAGCTAGAAATAACGACACGCAGTCTGTAAGTCGCACTTGAGACTCGTTTATTCAAACTTCACGGCACTGGCTTTTAAGCAGTTCCCTTCCAGCCCTCGCCAGGCGGAAATAACATCAGAGGTGTATTACAAAAGTCTCTCCCCGCGTGAGGGCTGTTTTGTGAGCAGGTTTGCTTGTTTAACAAGTGGGTTGCCACAGTATCACTCTATGACACTCTCTCCAATGCTGTCTGTTATTGCACCTGTCGAACACTTTGATGTACTATCACTTGTTCGTTATGTTGCCATGTCCTATGATGTGGGTGCTCATGGTCTTTCCATGACCTTTATTGTTCTCAGCAATTATTTCTACAGAAGTGGTTTGCCATTGTTATCTTCTGGGCAGTGTCTTAACAAGATGGGTGACCCCAGCCATTATCAACACCTGTCAGAGACTGTCTGCCTGGTCTCAGTGGTTGCATAACCAAGACTTCTGATATACCCCACCTGCTCCCATAGTTTCATGGGAGCCTGATTGGGTGGGGGCGGGAGGGGCGGCTGAGGGAGCTAAGCAGCTGCTACACTTTGCCCAAGGGTGACCTGCAAGCTAGCGCAGGAAAAGAACGCCTTACACCTCCTTTGGTAGAGACATATCTCCATCCTGCCACCCAAGATGTGGCAAATAAATGAATATTAATATTGTTACATGTTCCAAATAAGGTTATCCTCCTGAAGCATTAGCTCTGTTCCTTTCTCCAGAGTTGCTAAATAAATTGCAGTGCTTCCCCCAGAATTTTCTGTACAGATTAATGATTGTGTAATAAAAAAGATCTGATTTCTTTCCATGCCACATTAATTAATTTCACTCCAGGAAGAAAGAGCAGGCAAAATGAAGTGTTTGTTACAATTGATTTCAGTGATATAGATTAGTCAAGGTTCATACTTTTGGTTAAATGAACAATATTGTAACAGCAGCAAATGATGTGATTATGTTATTTCTTCATATTCAATATAGTTTTTTTGGGTCTAGCACAGTATGCCAACTCAGACAATACCAGAAATCCTTTTCCCATTTTGCAGTCCAGCCATTGATTCCCAGTAGTGAAAATATGCCTTACCTGAATGATGATTGGAAGGGTAGGGCTCTTCCTGTAAAATATTACGCTGGAGTCAAATTTTGGATTCAGTGTGTTTTCAAAGACAGCAGTACGTACGCTGCGAAATTCACATTTAATTACTGCGTATGGGTTTGCTCCTGGAATACACAAAGAAAGGAATTCAATTTAGTTTTACATTCTTTTCATAAATTATGTTTGCTACTTAATATTGAATAATGTTACAAAGATGAAGACGTAAAGAAAAAAAATCTTTGCCCTGGACTCATAAATCTAATTGATTTTGAATGCTGCTTTGTAAATCTTGTTTCAAGGTTACTTGCTATTTGATCATGAAAGAGTCCTAATATCAGTGATAATAAGTTGTAGTAGAATTAATTTTGCTATTTGCATTAATTTCACTATAAAACTGACTGCAATGTGGAGACTATAAACACAAGAGATCCTGCAGATGCTGGAAATATTGAGTGACACACAAAATGGAGGAACTCAGCAAGTCAGGCAGCATCCATGGAGGGGAATAAACAGTTGATGTTTTAGGCTGAGACTCTTCATCAGGACTGGAAGGGAAGGGGACAGGTGTCAGGATAAGAAGGTGGAGGAGTACAAGCTGAAAAGTGATTGGTGGGTTGGTGAGGGAGTGGAGATGATGCAAGAAGCTGAGAGGGGCTAGGTGGAAAGAGGTAGAGGGCTGCAAAAAGGAATCTGAAAGGAGAAGACAGTGGACCATGAAATAAAGGGGAAAAAAGGGGCACCAGAGGAAGGTGATGGGCAGTTGAGATGAAGAGAAGGGGTGAGAGGGTAGTCAGAATGGGGAATTGAAAAGAGAAGAAGGGAATGGGGCTACATCTCAGTAGGAGTTTGAGGAGATTTGGCATGATACCAAAGATACTCAAATTTCTACAGCTGTACCATGGAGAGCATTCTAGCTGGTTCTCTGGAATGGAGGGGCCGCTACACAGGATTGGAAAGAGCTGCAGAAAGCGATAAACTCAGCCAGCTCTATCATGGACACTGGCCTCTTCAACACTGAGGACTTCTTCAAAAGGCAATGCCTCAAAAAGGCAGCATCCATCAATAAGGACACCCATCACCCTGGTCTGAGTTCAGGCATCACTTGTTCTGCAACACAGAAAGAGGTAATTTGGCACACCTAATCTTATACTGGTTTCAAATGAAATACACCATCAGTCCATTTTTTTGTTTCCTGGGTTCCATGAGAGGAAACTGGACCCAGCAGAAACCCTCACAACATGGACCCCAATACCTACAGCACCTAGGGTCAGGATCGGACCCCCACAACACGGGCCCCAATACCTGTAGCACCTAGGGTCAGGATCGGACCCTCGCAACATGGACCCCAATACCTGTAGCACCTAGGGTCAGGATCGGACCCTCGCAACATGGACCCCAAAACCTGTAGCACCTAGGGTCAGGATCGGAGCAGGGTTCTTGATTTGACACTGTGAAGCAATAGACCAAACTGCTGTACCATTGTGCTATAATTTCAGAGTATATTCAGAGAAATGCATTTAACTTAACAAAAAGGGACATGTAGCATAATTTTCCCATGTCTATAAACCTCTCAAATTTGATAGGGTGATTAGTCATGGGATTGAGTTGAGAAGCTGGGAGGTAATGTTGTAGCTCTAAAAAAAACCTGATTAAACCACACAGATCATTGTGCTCAGTTCTGGTCACTTCACTGATGTAGAGTCATTAGAGAGGATGCAGAGAGATTTCGAGAGCATGTCTTTTGAAGATATAAGGATGGGTTGGACGAATGAACTGGTGCTTTTCTCTTTGTCATGAAGGAAGATGAGAGGTGACTTGACAGAGGTGTACAAGATGATAAGAGGCATAGATCAAGTGGATAACCAGGGACCTTTTCCCAGGGTGAAAATGGATAATACCAGGGGGCATAATTTTAAGGTGATTGGAGGAAAGTATGGGCGGGGTGATGCCAATAGTAGTTCTTTAGATAGAGAGCAGTGAGTGCATGGATCACCCTGCCTGGGTTGGTGGTAGAAGCAGATACCTTAGGGGCAATTAAGAAACTTTTAGATACACTTATAGGAAAATGGAGGGCTACGTGGGTGGGAAGGGTTAGACTAATCTTCAAGTAGATTAAAAGGCGGGCACAGCATTGTGGGCCAAAAGGATTATACTGTGGTGTAATGTTCTACGTCATGCAGGATGCCGTGAAAATGAGTTGATGGTACATTTTTCAGATGTTTGATTTGTCCATTTCTAATTTGTATAATAGTTAGAACAATTATTAAGATGAGATTGATTTAAAAATCAGCATGCTCATCAAATATCCTTTCAGACCTGAGAAGTTTGTGAATGGAAAAGTGCAGGATTACATCACTCTAGTTCCTATAGCTGAACTTATTTCTTACTGGCCCTGATGATATCAGATAGCTAGATGCCAATGGTTATCAATGAGAACAAATGCTGGGATAAAATCCAAGAGAATGTTTTCCATTGTTAACATGAAGTCACTAGTGATATTTTCTACTAATTACGTCAGTATTAGAAATGTCTCTGTTTCAGACACTTGGGTGTTTGCAGTTTACCAAAGGTAAATACATACCGTCAGAACAGAATGACAATCCAATCTACAAAGAGCACACCCAGCTGTATGCATTAAAATTCTTTCAGAGAGCCAATAATTTTATGTATGTCAACCAGTAAGAGATTTTGTTCTATCAGCCTACCCCCACCAACTGGGTAAAGATTGTTTAGTAGGGACAGAGATGTAAGAATAACCAGAGACTATTCAAAATTTTTTTATAAAGGTATTGGTTTTCTATAATATCAAGTGGCAGAATGGTGCATGGAGTTGCTGCTACTGTTGTGCAGATCTAGCAAACCAAGTTTGGTCCAGACCTCCAACTGCTGTCTCAATTTCCTTAGTGGGAGACCACTGTCGGTATGGATTGGTAATATCTCCTCCTTGATGACAATCAACACGGGGGCATCTCAAGGATGTGTGTTTGGTGCACTGCTCTGCTTTCCCAGCACTCATGATTGTGTGGCTATGCACAGCTCATACACCTTTTATAAATTCAGAAGGCACCACTGCTGATGGTAAAATTTCAGATGGGGATGAGGTGGTGTACATGAGTGAGATAGATCAGCTGGCTGAGTGGTGTTGTACAACAACCTCACACTCAATGTCAGCAAAACCAAGGAACTAAATGTGGACTTCAAGGGGAAGGAGGAATAAAACACACCAGTCCTCACTGAGGTGTCAGCGATGGAAATGGTGAGCAGCTTTGAATTCCTCAGTGTCAAGACCTCAGAGAGGATCTATCCTGGGCCCAGCACATTGATGTAATCACAAAGAAGGCATGCCAGCGACTGTACTTTGTTGGAGATTGGACTCACTTTACACCGCACGCTGTCGGAGCAGTGCTGCCAGGATAATCAAGGACACGACCCACCCAGCCAACACACTTTTCGTACCTCTTCCCTCCGGGAGAAGGCTCAGGAGCCTGAAGATTCATACAGCCAGATTTGGGAACAGCTTCTTTCCAACTGTGATAAGACTGCTGAACAGATCCTGACCCGGATCTGGGCCGTACCCTCCAAATATCTGGACCTGCCTCTTGGTTTTTTTGCACTACCTTACTTCCCATTTTTCTATTTTCTATTTATGATTTAAATTTTTAATATTTACTAATTTTAACTATTTTTAATATTTAATATTTGTAATCCAGGGAGTGTGAAGCACAGAATCAAATAACGCTGTGATGATTGTACGTTCTAGTACCAATTGTTTGGTAACAATAAAGTATAAAGCATATTGAGAAGATTTGGTATGTCATCAAAGACTCTTGCAAACTTTGTCACATATAGGGTGGGGAGCATTCTGACTGGATGCATCACAACCTGGGTGTGTGAAATAGAATAGGTTATATGGAAATAAATGAAGGAATGTGACAGATGGGAATCCTCTGAGCTTGAGTGAACTCATTAGTCTGAATGGCCTCATAAGAAAGAAGAAGCATTAGCTCAACACTGGCCATACCTCCAGAGGATTCTTGCACTGGGAGATCTCTTGCACTGTGAAGGAGTAGCTTTGTGACAATCCGTGGATAACGCACAATGATGTTCCAGCATGTCACCTCTGGTTTATCTAAGGTCATTTCCCTAGGATAAAGATCAGAACAAAATGGGGAGTGTTACCAGGCACAATCAATTAAACATCATAGTGGATTGATGATCACTGCCCTGTCTTGTTATCATTTTGTGTTATCCTTGGTGTCATATTTAAGAGCTCTGTAACTGATCCTGAAGCAATCATGTTAATTCAATTATTTTCTGCTCCTTGTATCAGTTCTGATTACATTGTGTCCCCTGCATTTATTTAAATGGCTCCAATCCTAGTGACTGACTGAGAAGAAGGACATCAGCCCAAGACTGGAGTTCCAAAACTATTTTATCACTGCTACTGATCTGTCCCTATTGTCAAAACCTGACACCTGTCATATTAGGGTAAACTTACGACATGAACACGTAGAGAAATTGAACAAATAGATAGACCATTTTATATAGCAAATGGTTATCACATTGCTAATATTTCTTAATTAAATTATCTTCCAGTTTATCTAACGCTTGGGTATCAGAAATATTGAAAGAAATACTATATACATAAACAGCAAAGATCAATGTTAAGTAAGACTAGTACTGGATCGGGATGAAAAGTAATTTTAAAAAAAGATAAACTAAATAGTTCATTTCAACTCCTACCATATGACTTCTGTTGTTGTAACAGATTAGCTGACACTGTGTTTGGCACTTTTTATTAGAACCTGGTCTTGGAGATAAAATAATAAATAGATTTCTTCAAACATGAATAAATAAAAAGCTTAGAAAATCAAAGTGTTGATTTTTAGGTTCATACTCGAGTTAGACTAAACTGGGTTGTATCAGAAGCCATAAATCCAACCAGCCTATTTTAGCAACACAAGGATCACACAAATGCAAATGACCACACTTAGGATTATTCATCTTTCCCTGTTTCTTGAAATACCATGCTCTGTATTCATGAGTTCTTTCAATAAATAACTTTCTCCAAAATTCCATGTGGAATTCACCTTTAGAAAATTGAATTAAATTAAACTCCCAGCTTTTATCTCAATTTATGTCCTTCATGAGATAAAACAAATCCTTTCACAACTTATCCATGGAATTGCATCATCGAGGTCTTCAGCGCACAATACACAAACACAAGAGATTCTGTAGATCACAAACAAGAGAAAATCTGCAGGTGCTGATTTTCAAGGTAACACACACAAAATGCAAGAGGAACTTAACAAGCCAGGCAGTATCTATGGAAAAGAGTGAACGGTTGACATTTCAGGCCAAAACCCTTCATCGGGACGCAGATAGGATTCAGATTCGTCTTTGAGATTTTCAGATAAGGACAGGAGGGAAAAATTGGGAAGTGACGGAATAAAAGGGCAGGGTCTAACTATAAAACAAATCTTCTGCTGTATTTTAGCATAACATTAAATTGAAGCCGGGTATCCAGGGTGGGTGGCAGCTCTGGTGAAGAGGCTTGTCATGTCCATTCTGGGTCAGCTCACTCAGCGTTGATCCCCACTGGACACTCAGCTCTCCAAATAGCTGTGTACATGTGGCAGCAGCCACACCCCAGTACACCACTTCAGCAGGCAAGTTAAACCAGTTGAGGTTAGCCGGTGGGTCTCGTACCCTGCTGAGATATAGACATGTTTGCCATTTTCAGCAGACTGGGCAGAAGAGATCAACAGTGAGATCCAATGGCTAGGAAAGGTAGTTTTCTAATGCTTCTTGGAGAGCAAGGGGAATTACAAGGCACAGAAGTGGTCATGGTCATCCTCTGTAACCAAGGATGACCACTCGTCACACTGGACCCGAACTTCTGAGGTTGAAAGAGTGGAACTGCTTTTTCTCTTTAAATACTCTACCACACTGGTGTAAGGGGTTTCTTCTTTCACGTTATTTGCTAAGGCTAATAAAATGACTTCTTTGTTATGTTAACTGCTGAGTTAATGGTAGTAGCTTGTTTGGGTTATAATTACTGATAACGGGAATTGTATTCATTTGCTAACCAATTGGGATAGATGTTATTCTTTCTTGTGTGTCTGTAAGCTATTGTTTTCATGGGCTTTGGGGAGAAGGTGTGATGGGGACAGAGAGAGGAGACGCGATGCTGCAAGATGGGAGAGGATCGGACCCGAGAGGGAGTCCAAGGCCCAGGGCTTTTCGGGAGGAGAACCAAAGAGGAAGGACATGCTGGACGCGCTCTGATCGACCACCGTGTTTGGTCCCAGGCAGCGGGTCGAGGAGGTCAAAGGGGGTCGAATGGTGGAAAGAAGACTCCGTTAATTGAGCTCCAACGGTTGTGCATGAAGTGGTTGAACTCTGATAAGTCTGGCGCCTTTTACTTCCCTTTTATATTGTATCTCTATTAATTACATACTTCCAGTAAGATCTATAAAGTGTAATCTGTAAATCGTACATTGTGTACTGTCTGTTATTTGGCGTGGTGGGGTACATCACACGGCATCTACACAAACTTGATTACCCAGTTTGGCAGGGCCGAAGGCTGCTCCCCCTAGACGAAAGCGAGCTGAGCCAGCCTGGGGCTGACCAGGAGGCTACATTAGTTTCTCTGTCATAGAAACATAGAAAATAGGTGCAGGAGTAGGCCATTCGGCCCTTCGAGCCTGCACCGCCATTTATTATGATCATGGCTGATCATCCAACTCAGAACCCCGCCCCAGCCTTCCCTCCATACCCCCTGACCCCCGTAGCCACAAGGGCCATATCTAACTCCCTCTTAAATGTAGCCAATGAACTGGCCTCAACTGTTTCCTGTGGCAGAGAATTCCACAGATTCACCACTCTCTGTGTGAAGAAGTTTTTCCTAATCTCAGTCCTAAAAGGCTTCCCCTTTATCCTCAAACTGTGGCCCCTCGTTCTGGACTTCCCCAGCATCGGGAACAATCTTCCTGCATCTAGCCTGTCCAATCCCTTTAGGATTTTATACGTTTCAATCAGATCCCCCCTCAATCTTCTAAATTCCAACGAGTACAAGCCCAGTTCATCCAGTTTTTCTTCATATGAAAGTCCTGCCATCCCAAGAATCAATTTGGTGAACCTCCTTTGTACTCCCTCTATGGCAAGGATGTCTTTCCTCAGATTAGGGGACCAAAACTGCACACAATACTCCAGGTGTGGTCTCACCAAGGCCTCGTACAACTGCAGTAGTACCTCCCTGCTCCTGTACTTGAATCCTCTCGCTATAAATGCCAGCATACCATTCGCCTTTTTCACCGTCTGCTGTACCTGCATGCCCACTTTCAATGACTGGTGTATAATGATACCCAGGTCTCGTTGCACCTCCCCTTTTCCTAATCGGCCACCATTCAGATAATAATCTGTTTTCCTATTTTTGCCACCAAAGTGGATAACTTCACATTTATCCACATTAAATTGCATCTGCCATGAATTTGCCCACTCACCCAACCTATCCAAGTCACCCTGCATCCTCTTAGCATCCTCCTCACAGCTAACACTGCCACCCAGCTTCGTGTCATCTGCAAACTTGGAGATGCTGCATTTAATTCCCTCATCCAAGTCATTAATATATATTGTAAACAACTGGGGTCCTAGCACTGAGCTTTGCAGTACCCCACTAGTCACCGCCTGCCATTCTGTCATCACTGGATATGACAAACAACTAATTAATCAAAATGAAGCCTTTCCAAAATCATAGACCCATGCAATACAAGTGGCGAGAATAACAACCTTAGGATATTAATAGGTCTGTGGTCAGATACTATCCTTGGAATGAAAATGGCACATTATTTCAACTTGGCTTAATGATCCTACTAAATAACATCTTTATTATTTTGTTTTGTTGTAGAACATAGATCAGTATAGTACTGTACAGGCCTTTCAGACCACAATGTTATGCAGATTTTTTTTAACTACTCCAAGATCAATCTAAACCCTTCCTCCTACAAAGCCCTCCATATTTCTTTCATTCATGTGCCTTTCTGAGAATCTCTTAAATGTTCCAGTTGTACTTGCCTCTACCACTATCCCTGGCGGTGTGTTCCATGCACCTACCACTCATTATATTAAAAAAAACTTACCCCTGTTATCTCTGTATACTTAAAAAGTAGGTCCTCTTGTATTACTAACCATTGCCATCCTGGGAAAAAGGCATTGGCTGTCCACTCCATTTGGGTCTCTTATCATTTATAAACCTCTAACAAGTCTCCTTTCATCCTCCTCATCGCCAAAGAAAAAAAAACTTGCTCAATCTTTCTTCATAAGACACGCTCTCTAATCCATGCAACATTCTGGTAGAATTCGACTGCACCCTCTCTAAAGTTTCCATGTATTTCCTATTTCAAGGGCGAAGAGACAATTTTGAATGAGGTTGGAGGCGACATCGGATGAACGGCAACTCTGGCAGGGTCTGCAAGACATTACTTCCTACAAAGGGAAGCACGAATGGCAGGGATGGTTCACTACTAGATGAACTCAATGCCTTCTATGGCTGGTTTGAAAAGGAGAATACAACTACAGCTGTGAAGATCCCTATTTTTGCATTTTTTTTAATCTATTCAAGACATGTATACTGTAATTTATCATTTTTATTTTATTTATTTTTCTCTTCTATATTGTATATAGCATCGAACTGCTGCTGCTAAGTTAACAAATTTCACGTCACATGCCGATGATAATAAACCTGATTCTAATAATGAACCCATGAATACATGAACACTACCTACCTATTTTTCTCTCTCTCTCTTCAACCTACTTATTTATTTTTTTTATTATTGCAGTTTATAGTTTATAGCAGATCAAACTCAGTGCCCTGACTAGTGAAGGCCAGCACACCCCATGCCTTCTTAACAATCCTATCACCTGCTCAGCAACTGAGTTGCAGCTCAGGGAAATTCATTTACAACCATTGCAAATCCATCGCAATTTTATGATGAGCTCTATCTAACTTGAGTAACCTACTGAGTGCTTATTTCTGGTTATGGGGCATGGATTCTCTCATACTACATTAATACCATTAGCAAGTCGTTCCTATTGATAGACATCATTGCAATGTAGTCATCTGGCATCTTGTGGGGAGTGCTTGACAGATGAATTACTTCCAAATCTAAATAGAGAAATGTGATATTAAAACCTGATCTAAATTGATAAGCTGAAACTCTGATCAGTGGAAACCTGGAAACTGGATTTTGATCCACCCAAAACTGTAATTTTGCCAACCACAGTGGTTTTATAGGAATGCTCTTGTTTATACTGTGGGGCTTTCCCACCTGAATCCATAAGCACTCAGCTCTGCCCAGATGGGCATGAAGAAAATTACAGATCTTCAGGCCTGAGCAGGGTCAGCTGGCTTGCACTTCAAAAATAAATTCACTTAAGCTCATTACTCTGTAGATAAATGCATGAATTTATGTATGCACGTGGCCAAGTGGTTAAGGTGTTCATCTAGTGATCTGAAGGTCGCTAGTTCGAGCCTCAGCTGAGGCAGCGTTTTGTATCCTTGAGCAAGGCCCTTAACCACACATTGCTCTGCAACGACACCGGTGCCAAGCTGTATGGGTCTTAATGCCTTTCCCTTCGACAACATCGGTGGCGTGGAGAGGGGAGACTTGCAGCATGGGCAACTGCTGGTCTTTCATACAACCTTGCCCAGGCCTGCGCCCTGGAAACCATCCAGGGCGCAAATCCATGGTCTCATGAGACTAAAGGATGCCTATTAAAAAAAAATGTAACTTCAAACTTTATGTCAGAACTGTTATCAAGCAAAACTATCTGCTGGTTCACATCAGGTTTAGATTTTAATTTTATGTTTAATTTAGTCTCTATTTACCTTTCAAAGCATGACTGATGATTAGTTCTGCATTTCTAGTGCGGTGCAGTGTGATGTTAACTTTAGGGTGCAAGCTATCATTGAAATGAATGACAAATTTTAGTCATAGAGTAGGCCATTCAGCCCAACTCACCCTAATGCTATTTCTAGTAATCCTAGTTACCCGCTCCACAAAGTATAGTTTCTGTTTCATCCTGCTGCGAATGCACCCTCCTCGTATTTTGCTGTCCACTACCAATTACCTTACCTTCCTGCTTTATCCAGCCACTACTTACTTGGTAGTTGCCCCTTCATTCTGCCCATCTCTGCTCCTGGTTCATCCTACACAGGCTGATTGAACATTACCCTTTCTTCCGCTCGAGTTGCATCCTGCTGATCCGCACCAGGTTCGCTGCATTTATTCCGGATCATCCGCTGCCTCTGTGCTTCTGCCCTTCTGCCTCCGCCTGCTCCCTCTGTGCACCGTGAGGTTCCCTCTCACTTCACTCTGCTTTCTCATCCTGCTCGTACTCTCCCTCCCCCATTCCCGGCACGCTGGTTCATTTCTCTGCATCACTTCAGGTTGTTAGGTCCACTTCCACCCTCCCCGTTCTCCCTGTGGCCAATAACTGTTTCACATTTCCTTGGTTAGTTTATCCTTCACTCTGTCCATCGCTGCCCTTGGATCACCCAACACATTCCACTGGGCCATCATCTTTTCAGGTCTGCTCGAATTCCATTCTGATAAAAATCCTTATTGAGTGGGCAAACCTTGAGTCATACAGAGTCGTACAGCAGGGAGAAAAACTCCTTTGACCCAACTCACCCACACCGCCTTTGAGTGACCTACACCAATCCTAGTTACCTGCGTCGTTTCTGCTTCGTCCTGCTGGGACTGCACCCTTCTCGCAATTTGCACCGATCACACATTACCTTGCTCCCCTGTGGCAAGTGACTGTTGCATTTCCTTGGTTAGTTGCCTCTTCACTCGGCCCAGCCCTGCTCCTTGCTTCACCCTACACGATCCACTTGAGCTCCACCCTGCCTCTTGCTTTCACGGCTGCTGGATCTCCAACATACCATCTCCCTTTCAGCTCTATTCAAATATTACTATATTCTTGGTTAGATGCCCTTTCGCTCTGCCCATCCCTGCTTCTCATTCACCTTGCATGGTCCATTACAGCTGAGGTAGCAAAGATAATATTTTTAGAAAACCAACTAAAAAAGTTATATGTCGGAGCAGATTTGAAAAATAGATAATTACTCCTATTAAAACTACTGAGGTATGTCAAAATCATTCTTGTTCGAGTAACAAATGCTGTTGCAGATTTAAACATTAAATTAAATATAAATCATAAATGAAAATGTTAGATTAAACATGGTTTGGCTCCACATAAACATGAGAAATTCTGAAGATGCTAGAAATCCAAAGCAACGCACAACACTCATGTACGTAATGTTGGAGGAGCTCAGCAGGTGAGGCAGCGTCTATGGAAATGAATGAACAGACCTGGTAAAGGGTCTCAGGCCAAAACGTCGACTGTTTATTCATTTCCATAGATGCTGCCTGACCTGCTGAGTTCCTCCAGCATTTGCTGTGGTTTGGCTCCTGCTGTCTTTCCCTTAGATCAGGTGTACTTTGAAACCAGTGTACGCCCAGTGCAGCCATCCTATTACAGGGAAGGTACACAAAGTGTACACTAAACTCTGCAATGAAAATCCCCAAGAAGAAAGCAAAAACAAGCACACAGATACAGGCTCAAATAATGCACTGGTACTTGAAATAAATTAATTATAGTCTACAAACAGTAACAGGTGAAGACTGGAAGAGGAAAACAGGAAGATGCAGAAAAAACAGGAGAATGGGACTAAGTGGATTGCTCTTAGAATATGCTAGCACCGTCTCAATGGGCCAAAAGCGCTCCCTTTGATTAGGTTAGCTTTATTTGTCACAGGTATGTCAGAACAGACAGTAATATGGATCATTTTGCATCAACAACCAACACAGACTAAGGATTGTGCTGGGGCCAGCCCAGCCCACAAGTGTTGCCATGGTTCCAGTGCCAATATAGCATGCCCACAATTCACTAACCCTAACTCGTACATCTTTGGAATGCGAGTGGAACTTGAGCACCCAAAGGAAAGCCATGTGGCCACTGGGAGAACGAGTAAACTCTGTGCAAAATGATTCCACTATTTCAAGAATGTGTCTTGCTTTCTTTGTAAAATTTAATCATATACAATTATTGAGATTTATATGATTCCTAAAATCTGCCACTTTAATAATTCATTTGGCAATTTAAACTGTAATTCTTCTCCAGCATAATGTGTTGTAGTACTGCAAAGTGTCTTTTGGTGGAGCCAATGAGTTCCAATCAGTTCCTTCCAGCATTAGTAGCGGGAATGCGTCCATGTTGTAACTCACATATAACTGTCGCTGTCAATTTCACCTTGGAAATCTGGGACAATAATCAGGTATTCCAGTTGGTGGGGATCTCATTTAAACAAAGGTATTTAGACAACGATTGATAGCCTCTTCCCCAGGACCAAGAATTTTACCAGACATTTTACAAGGATGTCGCCTGGATTGTAGGGCGTACCTTATGAGAATAGGTTGAGTGTACTTGGCCTTTTCTCCTTACAGTGACGGAGGATGAGAGGTGACCTGATAGAGGTGTACAAGATGATGAGGGGCATTGATCGTGTGGATAGCCAGAGGCTTTTTTACCCCTGGGCTGGAATAGCTAACACAAGGGGGCATAGTTTTAAGGTGCTTGGAAACAGATACCGTGAGGATGTCAGGGATAAGTTTTTTTTCCCCCCACGCAAAGTGTGGTGGGTATGTGGAATGCACTGCCGCTGGTGGTGGTGGAAGCGGATACAACAGGGTCTTTTAAGTGCCTCTTAGGTAGATACATGGAGCTTAGAAAAATAGAGGGCTATTATGCAGTAGGGAAATTATAGGCAGTTTCTTGAGTAGGTTACATTGTCAGCACAACATTGTGGGCTGAAGGTCATGTAATGTGCTGTAAATTTCTACGTTCCATGTATAACATGTCAATAGTGTAATTAAAGTAAACTACAGCCTTGTCCATATGGTGGGATCTATTGAAAAGGCTACACACAGGAACACAATTTTCTCCACTGTTAATTAAATTTATAAGGTTGTAAGAGGCAGCAAATTTCACAAATAAAATAGTGCAATTCATCTATGATTTATTTTTCCTTAATTCATTGATATTAGGAATTTTTTATTCTCCCCACTGGGAAAGTACTAGATTGTCCTGCACACCGTATTTTCAGCTTAGAGAATTGAAACAGCAACAGTTCAACAAAAACATTTCACTGTAACTCCATGTGGATGAGCTTGGTGTGTGGAGAAACATACTCATTTTTCCCTTCAGTTTATAGGTAGATTTGGTGCCGATTTCTGCAATCAAAAAGTGATATTGAAGCTCTTGCCAAAAATCAGGTGGATCACACCAAGCCCACAGTCACCCGAACCTCAGTTGCCAAAAAATGTCATTTTATCTGCATCACAGCTTTTTAAACTGGATTTCAGGTTGTAAGGTGTTAAGATTCTGGATCTTCTTAAACAGGAGGAACCCAACAGAAGAATGCACTACCAGCATAATACACATTGGCAAATTATATATTAAACCTCTGCAGGGATGTTCTGTATATTTTCTCTCTGGAATCAAGTCCTCCAGCTAAACCAGCAAACTTGGGATCTGGTGTCAAGAACCAAATATTGTGCCCTATGAACAGTAAACATGCTGAAATTTACACACAGGATATTTATTTCTGTACATATGGATCCTACTAGTTGCGTTGTTTTCCTGTGCATTGATACCAAAAGGCATGGCAAAAAATAATGATTTAATGATCTGTTGCTGAGGGAAGTTAACGGATCATGTTGGACTGGAACAGAGGCAGTGGCTGCATTGTAAATG
This sequence comes from Mobula birostris, assembly GCF_030028105.1. Taxonomy (NCBI): domain Eukaryota; kingdom Metazoa; phylum Chordata; class Chondrichthyes; order Myliobatiformes; family Myliobatidae; genus Mobula; species Mobula birostris. The sequence goes on along the minus strand of NC_092379.1, from coordinate 120,528,935 downwards.
CCCCAGGTAATGGGGAGTGTATGGAGACTGTGTTGATTGGATTTGAAAATTAATCATGCACAATTAAGAACTACATGATCTTAGACTTTCCTGCTTAACAGAGTTTTAATTGAGAGAACAGTCGGAATTCCTGAGGCAGTGACGAGTTAAACTCATGAAAATTAATGCCATGCCATTAAGCAGCTTCTTAAACTGCAAGGAGCTGATCAGGAAAAAATAAAATACAATGAGATTGGTGCTGGGGTAGAGCAAGTGGGCTTGTTGTTGCAAGCTTGAGTATCTGAGTGAGTGAAAATTAATTCTCAGGAATTAATAGCAGAGCAGCATTGATTTTAGTTAGGCAAGTGATATGCATGTGTAATGTAGAATACAGTGGATTCCTGTTAATCAGGACGCACCAGGACCAGTACATTTTAGCCCAATTAAGCAGCTACCGCAGTTAACTGAAGTTTCATGGAAATAATTAAAACGTAGAAAAAAAAAAGACAAACTACAGTTTGACTGAGAAACAATGTATTTTATTGAAAAACAGAACAAATCAGAACTAATTCCTCTACAGTACTATAAAATTGTGTATTTAGTTCCTAATAGTTATCGACAGAGGAATTCATCTGCCATGTTCTTTTAATTGAATGAAATGAACAAAATCAGCAGTTAATGGATTACCTAGTGCAGATAATGGACTACCTTTCTATAATACTTTAGAGGATTATATCCTCCAAATCTTCATTTGCATTGTAACATTCAAGATGATTGTCAATACTTTTGTAATTCCTTGCTTCTTGAAATAGTGAAATTATTTCATTTTCATTTCCAGCATTTCTGCCATCTCCAAGCCTGAATGCTTGAAACTGCGATGAACAACACAGTTCCGAATTGTTTTACTGCTTATGCCTCACCAACCATCGGTGACAAAAAAATCACTGCTTTTTGAACACAAACACACAACTGACGCTATGTAAGAAAAGATCACTTTAAGCATGGTGTAGCATCTAACGGCCATGGAAGTACACACACCTGATGCTAGTTAGAAACTGTTTGACAACAGTGGTATAGTGTCCTAAATAAATGAAAGGAACCCTGGTTATTATCTTGATTTAGTTTCTGTTCTTTAGGAGTTGTCCCAAATTAATGGCTACCCCATTAACCGATGGCCCATTTAAGCAGAATTCACTGTATTCTACACATGTAAAGGAACAGCACGTGCATGAAGGACCAGAAATTCATCTTATTCATGAGGAGAATTCTTTGGTGTGGAAACCTCCGAGTTGTACTAGATGCATGAGAAGACACAGACTTCTTTAAAATATTTGAATCAATAGAAATCTGCGTAACTCATGCAGAATATGTGCCTATCTCATTTCTAAGTTTCTGCTCATTATGTAAAGGGATTAAATCATTATGAATAGAAAGGAGCACCTCAATGTTTTATGAACAGCTTCTTGCCTCTATCATCAGTTTTCTGAATAGTCCGTGAACCCATGAACACTGCCTCATAATTTTGCTCTTTTTATGCTATTTATTTATGTTTCTTATTGTAATTTATGGTAATTTTTAAGTATTGCACTATACTATTGCTGCAAAACAACAAATGTCAGTGACAATAAACCTCATTCTAATTGAAAGGAACAAACAGAGGTTAACTTAACAATTAGGGTTATTAAAAATACAGGCTTTTTGATAAATTGGAATAATAAAGCATTGTTTTGAGATTATTAATACAAGAATAAAGGGAAAAGTTAGAAGTGTTTTCCCCCACAAAGATTAATAGAATTTAGTGAGGTAGTTATTCATTCTTCCTTATCATCTGAAATCCACAATGTAATATATATTTTGTTGATTGGACTCCCCTCCTGTATTCTGGGTCACTGGAATTGTTTTTACATAGGACATTAAATAGTACAAGTCAGGAATATGTGCCGGTCTCATCATTTAGGTCTCAGCCCACAATTTCTGAGCAGTCAATTTTAACTGATCCAAGCTATCAGCATGCGGTCTATAAATCTCCAGGTCCTGCCTGATCATGTGCCTGTTAAATGTCTCTCAAATGTTGCTACTATATCTATTTCTGTCATCTCCCTGGTAAAGAGTCCCAGGTATCTTCTACGCTGTAAAAAAAAACTTGCCTCAAATCTCCTTTAAAGTTTCCCCCTCTCACCATAATCCATGACTAGTTATTGAAATTTTCACTGTGGGGGGAAAAAGACTCTTGTACTCTATCAATGCCACAACATCATGACACTCCTCAGCATTTGACACCGTAGAGAAAGAGAGATATCTGATGCTCCAGAAATGTAGTTCAAGGTGACTAGACCATCATATATTTGGCACATACAACAGAGATTTCTGCTCAACAATATTTAACCATCAATTTTCCCACTGGTAGAAATCATAAGATTATCAGAAGTGAAATTACAAAGAAGCTTGGAAAAGAAGCCTATGACCAGAATTCAGGAAGGTTTCAGCATCAATTGTGTGTAACGACAATGCTCCACTTTACAGAACTGTATAGAGCAATAATTGCACCTCATTGTGTCTGGTACCCGGCTCGGTTTATTTAAGTTGTTTTATGACTTCTATTGGTTGCAACTGTCCTTGATGTCTAGCTTAGTTAAACTATCTAAAGGAGTAGACATTTACAAATACACAATTAGTAGGAACTAAGATTTCTCATAAGGTTTTAAAAAAGGGTTGAATTTATCTCCAGGTTCCTAGAGAATACCTGCATCCAGAAGTCTTGTCTGTATAGACTCTCAGCAGAAAATCACCCTCTTTATTTGGCTCCAACGTAGTTGGAATAATGACATAGCGCCCTTTCTTCAGGTCAGTTCGCGTGAAAATACTGCGATTTGCACTGTAATCCGACGTTGATGCTTTCTTAAAGAAACTGTGCAGTCTGTACTCGCGATTAAGTTCCACCTTGAAATAAAAACAGTGAGGTTTATGGCCAAGAAAAGTTTAAAGTATATTGCTACTTTAAAAGAAATTCTGGTATTATAGGTTTTATAAATTGATACACTGATTTATTCTTGTCACACGTACAATCCCATGTTCAGAAAGGTCAGGTTCTAAAGTTAGAGTGTGTGGAGTACAAATTTACCTAAGTTGGGAAATAAATTGTCAAGAAAAACTTTTGAAGAGATCATCTGCAAATAAATTTGAGTGGCTTAGTTCTGGAGAGGAGCATGGACTGAGGGATTTTATGAATTGGTATGCTTGTATGGTTGATTCACTCAAAAAATGATGATCTTCTTTGGGTCCAATGACCAGTGTTTTGTTTCTAACCATTTCGCCCTGATCGTTCAGCTGATAAGTGGTAGGATACTGTCTTTTAGGTTTTTGGGGACCAGCCAATGGGGAGAGGTTACATGGTACTTTTGGGTGAGGGCAGGGTCATGCACCTTACAGAGACAAACAGAATGTTGGTAAATAGAATAGAACTGATACAAGGTCCTAGCTGGGACCAGCGGAATTTTGTTGCTGACATTTGTAATAGGCTCACATGTGTGGTCCATAAAACAACTGAATATTCTAAGTTAATAAAAAGGATTCGGAAAAGGTCAAACTACATCATATGAAAATGTTGAGGGGTGGAGTTGACGACAGTAATGAATGTATTTGATCTAATATATTGGTTCAGCCTTGTTTTGTTCTGTTTGCTTTTTTGGGGCTTAGTCATTAGTTCCATTTTTTTTAGATTTTTTTCTGTTATTTTTGGGGGGGGGGTTCTTTGTAATATCCTTTTCTTTTTATTTATTTTTTCCATAATTAACTATGTCAAGAGTTTGGAAGTCTGTTATACTTGTACTATTTGTAGTCTTTTTTTTGTATATGTTTATTAACAATAAGGTAATTCCAATCTCTTTGTATCACTATTGTTATTATGTTTATGAACTTGAAAATTAATAAAAAGATTTAAAAAAGAAAGAAAACAACTGAATAAGATGAAGTAAAGCTTAATTTTATGGGCAACGCCCATAAAGTTCTGGAGGAACTCAGCAGGTCAGGCAGCATCTATGGAGAGGAATAAACAGTCAACTTTTCAGGCCAAGACCCCTCATGAGGACTCAAAAGGTAGGGGAAAGAATGGAGAGAAGATTTAAACTTCTTTAGGGTAGGGATACAGTACCTCAAAAGGGCTTTGTAAAGGAGCAGCAAATCATAAACACAGGAGGTTCTGCAGATGCTGTAAATTTAGAGCAACACACCCACAAAATGCTGGAAGAGTTCAGCAGGTCAGGCAGCACCTATGAAGAGGAAAGAACATTCAACGTTTCAAGCTGAGACCCTTCATCAGGTCTGGAAAGAAAGAGGGAAGATATTGTGTAACCTTCTGAGTTCCTCCAGAATTTTGAGCGTGTTGCTCTGGAATACCAGCATCTGCAGAATCTCTTGTCCTTAAAATCATGGGAATAAATTCAGAGCTTCCAAGTTCCAGAGTTCCTGTCTGTAGGTCTTGTTACCTGCAACAAAAGTCATCCCCATTAGATTTACCTGGAAGATGCTGAAGCCGATGATCAAGTTCATGCCCTTGCCTTCCATCCTGTGGACACGTTTGTCTCTCTGCTGCAGTGAAACGAGTACCTCGTCCTCCTCCTTTGTCACATCAAAGACATACTATGCAAAGGAGAAGGAAACCCTTCCATAAATTGCCACTAGTTCAGGTATGCAGCAAGAGATTCAGGGAGAATTGAGAGGAATGTGAGAGACAATGTAATACAGAGAAACTGAGGAGAAATAGGACAGATGGGATTGTGGATTGTTGAATCTCAGGAAAAGGAAATTTCTCCTGTGCAAAACAATCAAGGATAAACTGAGTTAATGAATGTTGTTTTAAAAATGTATATTCCTTTTCTTGAGCAGTGGGGTTATGATTTAGGGAGAAAATTTCAGAATTAGTACTGAAGGCAAATCTGTCAGGAGAATAAACAGAAGGCAGGTGAATAAGTTCAAAGTAAATTTATTATCAAAGTACATATATCTCGTCATATTAAAATACTGCTGTGAGATTCAATTTCTTGCACACATTCACAGTAGAATAAAGAAATACAATAGAATCAATGAAAACTACTCAATGATTGACGAACAATGTGCAAAAGACAAACCATGTAAATACAAAAAAAAATAAATAAATACTGCATAAATGCTATAGGTAAATAAATAATGCTGAAAAATGAGTTGCAGAGTCCTTGAAAGTGAGTTCATGGGTTATGGAACCAGGTCATTGTTGAGGTGAGTGAAGGTACTCACGCTGGTTCAGGAGTCTGATGGTTGAAGGGTAATAACTGTTCCTGAACCAGGTGGTGTGGGACCCAAGGCTCACACACCTCCTTCCTGATGGCAGCGGCAAGAAGAGAGCAGGGTCTGCCTTGATGATGGATGCTGTTCTTGATGGGTACTGTGGGCCCTGAAGAGTTGCCAATTGCTGAGATTTGGGGATGCACAAAATATCAATAAATAAAGCAATGGAGAATTCATGTCTATTTATTCAATTGTATCTTCCAGTGAATTAAAGGTAAACGTAAATCTCAGGACTGGATAACATTTAAAACAGATAGATTTTTTCCTTCATTAGCTTTTTGAAAGAAATCACATTTCCCTACCCTAAACCAAATATGTTTAATCAATCTGGCTTCACTTCCTTCACTACAGAGGATTGAAATCCAGGCCCAGAAATAACATATTGACACATCAACAAATATCTTGGTCGTGATCAAGTTCCTTCCATAGTTAAGGAAAAATGCTTTCGGTGTGGAAAAGTTCCTCTAATATCAGCTTTACACAAGGACAGAGTGACACACTGCACTAGTAGCGAACTCCTAAAGGAAAATGGCCGTGTGTGGGACTGGAGCAGGGTAGTGAGGGTACGGTGGTGGTGTGGTAGGTGGGGTGGAGAGGGGAACAGAGAATAGAGAAAGGGTAGGTTAGAAACCAAATCAGTGCTGAAAGCGGTCACTAAATCATCAAATGGATCCATTCCTAGACCTGAGTGTCTATAGCAGGGGTTCCCAACCCGGGATCTACACACCCTCAGTTAAAATGATCCATGGCATATTAAAAAATAGTTGAGAGCCCCTGGTCTATAAGCAATGTTATCAGCCAGTTCAACTGGTATTAACCCTTGGACAAGAGGGAATCATTATTCTATCAAAAAAACAGGCTCTTATATCATCTATCCTGCAAGCAGCAACTGGAATATTCCCACCTGGGGATTTTGCAGGAAAGTGTCCAGATAATTTGTACATCCTCCAGCACGGTTCAAGAATGGATCTTCATGAATTTTCCAGGCCCCGCGTAGTACCACCTCATCCCAGGTCTTGTGGATACTCCATAAAGACGTGTTTATCAGCCGACAAGAAATTACATTGGTGAAGAGTTCACACCAGTCTTGGAATGCCATCCTTGGTTAAAACCCAGAGAGATTGGCCAATAATAGATTTATAGGCATGATAACAAATGCACCAAGTATATACACTTATCCAATTTTCATTTTTTAGTATTGTGAACAATTGGTTTTACTAGTATTCCACTAGTGCAAGAATGGTATCTATCAGTTACTTAGGAGATGTGTTTTGCTAATGGAACTTTCCCATTTAAAAAAGGTCAAGCACAACATTAAGAAATAGTTGTAAGAAAACACACACACACACAAAGATTTCTGGGTAGAAAACACCTAGTCAATAAGTGTAGTGGCATAATTTGTTACTGGATGATCAGCTGACGCCCAACATTACAAGATATTGGCGGGACAGTAGAACAGATGGTAGAGACGTAGTTCCAGTGATGAAAGTTTGTCTGTGGAGTTTACATGTTCTCTCTTTGACTGCCTGGCTTTCCTTATATGTCCTAACAAATCTGGGTGTAGTTCGTGGAAGTGTTGGGAGAATAAAAAAGGGATTTATGTAGATGTAAATGGATGGTTGATGGTCAGCACAGACTCCATGAGCAGAAAGGTATGTTTTCATCCTGTATCCTTCTGCACTTCCATATCATTAGACTTGAAGGGAATTGAAGAAAGAACTCAGTAAGTCAGGTATATGTCAAAAATTTCTGAACACCAGTAGCTCTGCAGAGTATGATTTAATTTTAAGTCGGAAGGGTAAGTTCAGATTCAAAGTACAGAAAATTCAATGATTGCAAATTAGGGGATGATTTCAATTTTTAGGAAGTAAAACATTTTTTACCCAGTTCTCACCAGTATAAAACAGTGAACCATAATGTTACTAGAGAAAGTTTGGAGACAGTGTGAAAGGGAGGAGAGGCAGGTGATAGAGAAGGGATGAGCTCAGTCCGATGGTTTGAGATGTGTCTATTTTAATGCGAGGAGTATCATGAATAAAGCGGATGAGCTTAGAGTGGGGTCAGCACTTGGAGTTATGATGTTGTGGCCACTACGGAGACTTGGATGGTGCAGGGGCAGGAATGGCTACTTCAAGTGCCAGGCTTTAGATGTTTCAGAAAGGATAGGGAGGGAGGCAGGCAAAAGAGGTGGGGGTGAGGCACTATTGATCAGAGATAGTGTCACACCTGCAGAAAAGGAGGAAGTCATAGAGGGCTTGTCTACGGAATCTCTGTGGGAGTCAGAAATAGGAAGGGGTCAATAACTCTACTGAGTGTTTTTTTTTTAAAATAGACCATCCAATAGTAACAGGGACATTGAGGAGCAAATACGGAGACAGATTCTGGAAAGGAGTAATAATAACAGGGTTGTTGTGGTGGGAGATATTAATTTCCCAAATATTGATTGACATCTTCCTAGAGTGAGGGGTTTAGATGGGGTGGAGTTTGTTAGGTGTGTTCAGGAAGGTTGCTTAAAACAATATATAGATAAGTCTACAAGAGGAGGGGCTGTAATTGATCTGGTATCTGGTGTCAGGTCTCTCAGTAGGAGAGCATTTTGGAGATAGTGATCACAATTCGATCTCCTTTACTATAATATTGGAGAGGGATAGGAACAGACAAGTTAGGGAAGTGTTTAATTGGAGTAAGGGGAACTGTGAGGTTATCAGGCGGGAACTTGGAAGCATAAATTGGAAACAGATGTTCTCAGGGAAACATACCGAAGAAATGTGGCAAATGTTCAGGGGATATGTGCGTGGAGCTCTGAGTAGGTATGTTCCAATGAGACATGGAAATGATGGTAAGGTACAAGATCCGTGGTGCACAAAGGCTGTTGTAAATCGAGTCAAGAAGAAGAGCTTATGAAAAGTTCCAAAAACTAGGTAATGATATGAATCTAGAAGATTATAAGGCTAGCAGGAAGGAGCTTAAGAATGTAATTAGGAAAGCCAGAAGGGGCCATGAGACGGCCTTGGTGGACAGGAATAAGGAAAATCCCAAGATATTCTACAGTATGTGAAGAGCAAGAGGATAAGACGTGAGAGAATCAAGTGTGACAATGGAAAAGTGTGTATGGAACCAGAGGAGATAGTGGAGGTACTTAATGAATACTTTGCTTCAGTATTCACTACGGAAAAGGATCTTGGTGATTGTAGGGATGACTTACAGCAAACTGAAAAGCTGGAGCATGTAGATATTAAGAAAAGAGGATGTGATGGAGCTTTTGGAAAATCAAGTTGGATAAGTCACCGGGACCAGACAGGATGTACCCCAGGCTACTGTGGGAAGTGAGGGAGGAGATCGCTGAGCCTCTGGTGATGATCTTTGCATCATCATTGAGGATGGGAGAGGTTCCGGAGGATTGGAGGGTTGCAGATGTTGTTCCCTTATTCAAGAAAGGGAGCAGGGATAGCCCAGGAAATTATAGGAGAGTGAGTCTTAATTCAGTGGTTGGTAAGTTGATGGAGAAGATCCTGACAGGCAGGATTTATGAACATTTGGAGAGGCATAATATGATTAGGAATAGTCAGCATGGCCTTATGAGCCTGATTGAATTTTTTGAGGATGTGACTAAGCACATTGATTAAGGTAGAACGTAGATGGGGTTCCTTATCAAATTCCTTGCTAAAATCTATATATAGATTTTAGCAAGGAATTTGATAAGGAACCCCATTCAAGGCTTATTGAGAAAGTAAGGAGGCATGGGATCCAAAGGGACATTGCTTTGTGGATTCAGAACTGGCTTGCCCACAGAAGGCAAAGTGTAGTTGTAGATGGGTCATATTCTGCATGGAGGCCAGTGTACCTCAGAGATCTGTTCTGGGACCCCTACTCTTTGTGATTTTTATAAATGACCTGAATCAGGAACTGGAGGGATGTGTTAGTAAATTTGCTGATGACACAAAGGTTGGGGGTGTTGTGGATAGTGTAGAGGGCTGTCAGAGGTTACAACGAGACATTGGTAGGATGCAAAACTGGGTTCAGAAGTGGCAGATGGAGTTCAACCCAGTTAAGTGTGAGGTGGTTCATTTTGGTAGAAATATGATGGCAGAATATAGTATTAATGGCAAGACTCTTGGCAGTGTGGAGGATCAGAGGGATCTTGGGGTCTGAGTCCATAGGACGCTCAAAGATGCTACGTAGGTTGAATCTGTGGTTAAGGTGGCATACGGTGCATTGGCCTTCATCAATCGTGGGATTAAGTTTAAGAGCTGAGAGGTAATGTTGCAGCTATATAGGACCCTAGTCAGACCCCACTTGGAGTACTGTGCTCAATTCTGGCTGCCTCACTACAGGAAAGACATGGAAACCATAGAAATGGTGCAGAGGAGATTTACAAGGATGTTGCCTGGATTGGGGAGCATGCCTTATGAGAATAGGTTGAGTGAACTCGGCCTTTTCTCCTTGGAGGGACGGAGGATGAGGTGACTTGATAGAGGTGTACAAGATAATGAGAGGCATTGATCGTGTGGATAGTTTGAGGCTTTTCACCAGGGCTAAGATGGCTAGCATAAGGGTCATAATTTTAAGGTGCTTGGAAGTAGGTACAGAGGAGATGTCAGTGGTAAGTTTTTTCTTTTACGCAGAGAGTGGTGAGTGCATGGAATGGGCTGCCGGCGGCAGTGGTGGAGGCAGAAATGATAAGGTCTTTTAAGAGCCTTCTGGATGGGTACATGGAGCTTAGAAAAATGGAAGGCTATGGGTAAAGCCTAGGTAGTTCTAAGGTAGGGACATGTTTAGCACAGCTTTGTGGGCCAAAGGGCCTGTTTTGTGCTGTATGTTTTCTATGTTTCTATGTTAACCAATAAAGCTTGAATTTTGAAGAACACTTTCAAGTGTATCAATGTGAACTACTTACTGAATGCACCAAGCATTCTCATGATGTATCAGTGTTCTTGTTTATCTCAAGAATTTTAAGCTCAATCTTTTTCCAAATTCTTCTCGTGCCCTATAGTTGTACAAGAGCTCTATGTTCTTTCTGTCCTTTTGTGCATCACCAATTATAATCACTCAGCCAATGTCAGCTGTGCCTTTTACAGGACTCTCCTTTCCTTTGTAGAAGTCTTTGTAGAATAATTTCCAATTAATATTGTCACTGTGTTGTACATCAAGATAAATCATCACCTCAAATTTGTAATAACAGTCAAAAATTGTAAACTGAGTTTTGAAAGGATTATTGAAGGAAAGTTTAATAGCCTTCAACACCATTTAAATCTGGCTATCTGACACTGAATGGAAACACTTAGGTCTTTGTTGTGTGTCCAGAGCCAACTACAGGAATGCTTGGTATAAATAGACATTGCAGTTCATACTGAGGGTTGACATTGGAGGTGTTGCAGAATAAGTGGTTAAACCAAAGTCTAAGTATTTGGGTAGGTATAAATTACGTAAGGTATTTTTAATGTGTAGCGCTCTCAGTAATACCAGACGGACTGTTAACTGTTAATCACTTATTACTAAAATGTCTTCTCTGAGGTGTTATATTAAAATGGCGTCTCGTACTGTTAACTGCTGAGCAAGGGGTTCTCTGTAACAGCAATGTTTGGGTTATACAAGGTGATAATGGAAACTTTGTTCATTTGTTAGCCAATGGAAGTCATGTTCTGTTATCTTTTAAATGTGTGCTGAGTTGAGGAGTGCAGACTTCTTCGGGAGGCAAGCAGAGTGGACGGACAAGTGAGGAACGGACAGCGGTTCCAGGGCGGCGTATACCGGACCTCGGGGGTTCAGAGGGTGGCCAGAGTCTCGGAAAGACGTTGTGGATGGAATCGGAGGCGTAAGCTCCAACGTATTAAAATATTACGTGCACAAGACTGATAAGTCACTTATGTGGCGCCTTTTCTTTTAGTTGTTGCTACTAACCCATCACCAAAAATTTGCTATAAAGTATACTTTTTTACTCGCACTTTGTATATTGTTTCATATTTGTGTCATGTCTGATCATTGGGTGACTCACACCTTATCCACACCAAATGCCATACTAGACCTAGTACAGGTAATGAACCGGGTCAGGTCACAAATCTCTCAGCGGGTGAGCATCTGGGATACAGTGACCACCACTCCCTGGCCTTTAGCATTATCATGGAAAAGGATAGAAGCAGAGAGGACAGGAAAATTTTTAATTGGGGAAGGGCAAATTATGAGGCTAGAAGGCTAGAACTTGCGGGTGTAAATTGGGATGATGTTTTTGCAGGGAAATGTACTATGGACATGTGGTCGATGTTTAGAGATCTCTTGCAGGACGTTAGGGATAAATTTGTCCCGGTGAGGTAGATAAAGAATGGTAGGGTGAAGGAACCATGGGTGACAAGTGAGGTGGAAAATCTAGTCAGGTGGAAGAAGGCAGCATACATGAGGTTTAGGAAACAAGGATCAGATGGGTCTATTGAGGAATATAGGGAAGCAAGAAAGGAGCTTAAGAAGGGGCTGAGAAGAGCAAGAAGGGGGCATGAGAAGGCCTTGGCGAGTAGGGTAAAGGAAAACCCCAAGGCATTCTTCAATTATGTGAAGAAAAAAAGGATGACAGGAGTGAAGGTAGGACCGATTAGAGATAAAGGTGGGAAGGTGTGCCTGGAGGCTGTGGAAGTGAGGGAGGTCCTCAATGAATACTTCTCTTCGGTATTCACCAATGAGAGGGAACTTGATGATGGTGGGGACAATATGAGTGAGGTTGATGTTCTGGAGCATGCTGATATGAAGGGAGAGGAGGTGTTGTGGAGTTGTTAAAATACATTAGGACGGATAAGTCCCTGGGGCCTGACGGAATATTCCCCAGGCTGCTCCACGAGGCAAGGGAAGAGATTGCTGAGCCTCTGGCTAGGATCTTTATGTCCTCGTTGCCCAAGGGAATGGTACCGGAGGATTGGAGGGAGGCGAATGTTGTCCCCTTGTTCAAAAAAGGTTGTAGGGATAATTTGGGTAATTATAGGCCAGTGAGCCTTACATCTGTGGTGGGAAAGCTGTTGGAAAAGATTCTTAGAGATAGGATCTATGGGCATTTAGAGAATCATGGTCTGATCAGGGACAGTCAGCATGGCTTTGTGAAGGGCAGATCGTGTCTAACAAGCCTGATAGAGTTCTTTGAGGAGGTGACCAAGCATATAGATGAGGGCAGTGCAGTGGATGTGATCTATATGGATTTTAGTAAGGCATTTGACAAGGTTCCACACGGTAGGCTTATTCAGAAAGTCAGAAGGCATGGGATCCAGGGAAGTTTGGCCAGGTGGATTCAGAATTGGCTTGCCTGCAGAAAGCAGAGGGTTGTGGTGGAGGGTGTACATTCAGATTGGAGGATTGTGACTAGTGGTGTCCCACAAGGATCACTTCTGGGACCTCTACTTTTCGTGATTTTTATTAACAACCTGGATGTGGGGGTAGAAGAGTGGGTTGGCAAGTTTGCAGATGACACAAAGATTGGTGGTGTTGTAGATAGTGTAGAGGATTGTCAAAGATTGCAGAGAGACATTGATAGGATGCAGAAGTGGGCTGAGAAGTGGCAGATGGAGTTCAACCCGGAAAAGTGTGAGGTGGGACACTTTGGAAGGACAAACTCCAAGGCAGGGTACAAAGTAAATGGCAGGATACTTGGTAGTGTGGAGGAGTAGAGGGATCTGGGAGTACATGTCCACAGATCCCTGAAAGTTGCCTCACAGGTGGATAGGGTAGTTAAGAAAACTTATGGGGTGTTAGTTTTCATAAGTCGAGGGATAGAGTTTCAGAGTCACGATGTAATGATGCAGCTCTATAAAACTCTGGTTAGGCCACACTTGGAGTACTGTGTCCAGTTCTGGTCACCTCACTATAGGAAGGATGTGGAAGCATTGGAAAGGGTACAGAGGACATGTACCAGGATGCTGCCTGGTTTAGAGAGTATGCATTATGATCAGAGATTAAGGGAGCTAGGGCTTTACTCTTTGGAGAGAAGGAGGATGAGAGGAGACATGATAGAGGTGTACAAGATAATAAGAGGAATAGATAGAGTGGATAGCCAGCGCCTCTTCCCCAGGGCACCACTGCTCAATACAAGAGGACATGGCTTTAAGGTAAGGGGTGGGAAGTTCAAGGGGGATATTAGAGGAAGGGTTTTTACTCAGAGAGTGGTTGGTGCGTGAAATGCACTGCCTGAGTCAGTGGTGGAGGCAGCTACATTAGTGAAGTTTAAGAGACTACTAGACAGGTATATGGAGGAATCTAAGGTGGGGGCTTATATGGGAGGCAGGGTTTGAGGGTCGGCACAACATTGTGGGCTGAAGGGCCTGTACTGTGCTGTACTATTCTATGTTCAAAACATTTGAACTGTTTGGCGGGGTCGACAGCTATTCACCCTAGGCAACAGGGGTCGGGGGGCAAAGACCATTACAAATGCATAGTTTGTCAAAACATTACTATCAGCAATTATTTCAAAAATTTCCTAAGGTAATTCAAAAGAGATTCTCTTATTGAACAGTCTAAGGGATTCCACAGAAGGGGAGTCTAAATCACTTACTATCCCCCTTTGTCTACACAGGTGTGAGAGAAGAAATAACTGGTGCAGTAGAGGGACTGGGGGAGATGGCATTGCTGGGGGTGGGGGGGGAAGAGGAGGTGGCGTGGGGACGGAGGGGTGGAAAATTAAATTACTTCCCCTGCTGGTTCTGTTCTTCTCTACCCTGACCCCACCTCAGAGACTCTCTCCTGTGACTTCCAGTGGAGCTGCCAGCACCCTGTCCCTCTGCATTCAGAAACTATTTCAGGGTAGTCTAGGGGCAACGTACAAACAATGAATTGACTTACCAGAACTCACCATCATTCTTAACATCAACGCCAATTCTTTTAAGTTCCTTTTTTGTCACTTTCTTCCATTCTTGTGAACTAGAAAAATCAGACAAATACTTTGTGTTTATGAAGCCCAGTCGTTTTGCAAAAAAAAAAAACAAATTGCTGGAGAAACTCAGCAAACAGGCAGGATCTGTTGGGGCAAAGGAATGGTTGACCTTCAGATCAAGACCCTGATGAAGCATCTCGCCGAATCGTCAACTGTTTTCTCTTTCCCACAGATGCCGCCTGGCCTGCTGAGCTCCTCCAGCATTTTGTGCATGTTGTTCAAGAAGGTCATTGCAGAGAGAACACAATTGTTCTGCAGAACTACAAACACTTGCTCTCATTGACGTAGAGGAGGCCACATTGACAGCATCAAATGTAGTGGACAAGGTTAGAGGTGGTGTGTGAGATTCTTTGCCTGACCTGGAAGGGCTGTTTATGTCCCTACTTGGCAGTGAGGAAGGAGGCGTAGGGACAAGTGTAGCAACTGCCCTGGTTGCAACATAAGGTGCCAGAGGATGGGGAGGGGTGGGGGTGGGGTGAGGGAGAGTGGCCCCAGTGGGAGGCAGAAACTGGTGGGAGGGGAGGGGAAGATGTGACTGGTCACAGGAATCTAGCAGAAATGCCAGAGGATATTGTGCAGGATGTAGAGGCTGGAGGAGGGAAAGATGAGGACCAAGAGAATTCTATTTCTGTTCTGTCTATAGGGGAAGGTCTGAAAGCAAAAGTCCAGGAAATGGAGGAAAAGTGAGCTAGGGCTCCATCAACCACATTTCATAATAAAGAAGGACACCAGATATCCAAGAGTGGAAGCTTCTTGGTGGAGATGAAGAAACTGACAGAAACTGACAAGAGGCTGGTTTGGAGAAGGTGTATTCAAAGTAGTGAGAGAGTCAGTGTGTTTATAAGAAACACAGTCTCTTGCATCTCCAGTTACAATAGATTTTGCAACAGTACTGCTCTTGTACAACTTTTCGTTCATTCATTCATTATTGTGCCATGTATTATGATGTGGCCAATCACGGTCTTTCCATGACAATAATTGTTCTTGGCAAATTTTTCTGCAGACGTGGTTTGCCATTGGCTTCTTCTGGGCAGTGTCCTTACGGGATGGGTGACCCCAGCTATTGTTCACCTAGATTTAATTCCTCATTTGAATTTAAATTTGATATCTTTTCTCTCCGTCGTTGGTCTGGATACCTGCATTTGTATCTCCAGTGATATAATCTCTACATTGCCAGACTACGACTATAAAAATTAATTACCTGAATCAGGAAATGAAACACATATAGTGATACATCTTGTATTTAATGCGTGTGATAGCAGACCATGTTCTATTACCCCATGTTTTCTCAAACACAAAAAGGCCAACCTATGAAGACTTCTCCAATCTAGCTTCTTGTTTAATTCATGAACTGGCAATGGTTATTACTCACTTATCACTCCAAGGGCCCAGCCATTCGACTTTTCCCCATGGGTTCCTCATTTTGATCATAAACACCTTTTCCGGAGTGTTACCCAGGCGGACTCTTTGCATGTTTGTCACAGAATACGAATGCTCTGTCTTCAGTCCATGCAACTTGCTGGCTATCACCTTCCTGTTAACTCTGTCCTATAAATATACAAGAGGGCTTTGTTCGTTTATCAGTGGTTTGCTAAAAACAAAAGTGCATTGCGTTTACTGTAAGTACACGGTAACTCAGTAAGAACCTGGTTGCTCATTCATCTCTGTGCCATTCCTAGCACTAGCCTTTCCCCTTCTTGATTTCCTTAATATCCCCAAATGCCCTCAAAAAAGAACCTCTTGAGTCTCATGGCTTTTTATGTTTTTAGTTTGCCTTAGGGTTCTTGGATATGTTTCTCTGTTTTAACTTTCTTTCTATCCTAATCCTACATAAGAATATTTAATCAAAGATGGATAACAGAGATATCATGCCATGGTTGAGATTAAAGAATAAGCATTGGACAAAAATTCAACTGGATAATTTACAAGATTTAATTTTGGTATTATGTCAAAAAGCTCTTTCCACATAAACAAAGGCTCACAAATCAACTAATATACACAATAATATATTTTCTCCCCTAGAGTCTTTCTAACATTTGGACATAACTCCATGAGGCCAAGTAAAGCTTGCAACCCACTAAAACGTTTGAACTCTTTCAGCACACGTACTCCTTAATTGGTTATGGATTTAAATACAGCTGAACAGTTATGATTAGAGCAGGCATTCATAGAAACATAGAAATTCATAGAAACTCTCAATTCATTGAGAGTTCAACTAGGTTCCAGAATTGGTACAACTAGAGTCATTTTCTCTGTGTTCACCTGCAGTGGGAGCCACAGTTGCACGGCTGAATTCAACCACACCACAGAACAGACGTGAAGATATATCTATTGTGATGGCTCAGTGCATGGGCAGTCAAGCATATCTTCCAAGAGCAATTAAAACTGGCTAAATAGCTCAAGAGGTCATCAACCTTAATTTCAGCTGGGTGATTTTTGTATCAAGGCTCCTTTGGAGAGAGATTGGTGCACTTTCCTTAACTTTTATTCATAGTCTAAAAGGAAAATGTATCTCCATTTAACAAGAGGACCTTAAATGCCCCTTTCTCGGTGGATAGGATTAGGTAAACTAAGAATCCAATTAGAAGCAAATACTTTGGGATATAATTTTCTACCTCATTGCTCTGCATCAATGTATTACATTTCTTCAGTGTTATAAAGTTTGCTAATGGCATACAAGCTACTTGTGCAATGTATCTGTTCTATTATGGACACTTTTTTTTCATCCATCATGTGAAACGCAATGGACTGTAAAGTAGCTGTTCATTATTAAATTCAAACATTATATAAAATTTATATACATTATATAGCTATATAACATATTGATGCAGCTATAAAGAAGGCAAGGCAGTGGTTAAATTTCATTAGGAGTTTGAGAAGATTTGTTTTGCCACCTAAAACACTCGAAAACTTCTACAGATATACTGTGGAAAGCATTCTGACAGGCTGCATCACTGCCTGGTTTGGGGGAGTAGGTTGCTACCACACAGGATCGTAGCAAGCTGCAGAGAGTTGTAAGATTAGTCAGCTCCATCGTGGGAACTAGCCTCTGTAGTATCCAAGGTATCTTCAAGGTGCGGTGCCTCAGAAAATCAGCTTCCATCATCAAGGACCCTCACTACCCAGGACATGCCCTCTTGTCATTGTAACCATCAGGAAGGAGGTACAGAAGCCTGAAAGAACACACTCAGTGATTTAGGGGAAAAAATATATATATATTTCACACACACACACACATGTATGTGTGTGTGTGTGTGTGTGTGTGTGTGTGTGTGTGTGTGTGTGTGTGTGTGTGAGTGTGTGTGTGTGTGAGAGTGTGTGAGAGTGTGTGAGAGTGTGTGAGAGTGTGTGAGAGTGTGTGAGAGTGTGTGAGAGTGTGTGAGAGATACACACACAAACATACACATATACTTACTCTAATACAGATTTATTTATTTATCATGTATTGTAATGTACTGCTGCTGCAACATTAATAAATTTCACAAAATATGCCAGTGATATTAAACCTGAATCTGATATAGAAACATAGAAACAGAGAAAACCTATAGCAGAATACAGGCCCTTCGGCCCACGAAGTTGTGCCGAACATGTTCTTACCTTAGAAATTACTAGGGTTACCCATAGCCCTCTATTTTCCTAAGCTCCATGTACCTATCCAAAAGTCTCTTAAAAGACCCTATCGTATCCGCCTCCACCACTGTCGCCGGCAGCCCATTCCACACACTCACCACTCTCTGTGTAAAAAAAACTTACCCCTGATATAGTCGGAGAGATAGAGCAATACGAGCAGTCCCCAAATAGTCCTTCCAGCTGAGGTGACACTTCACCTGTCGGCCCATTGGGGTCACATACTGTGTTCGGTGCTCCTGGAGCGGCCTCCTTTATCGGTCAGTCCGACGTAGATTGGGAGGCCGCTTCGCTAAGCACCTACCAGAAGAAGCGGCCTCTCCCAATGGCCACCCATTTTAATTCCTCTTCCCACTCCCATTCCGATTTGTCAATCCATGGCCTCCTCCACTGTCCCAATGAGGCCACACTCAGACTGGAGGAACACCACCTTATATTCCATCTGATCAGCCTCCAACCTGATGGCATGACCATCAATTTCTCTAACTTCCAGTAATGCTTCAACCCCTCTTCACCATTTCCTATCCCCTTTTCCCTCTCTCATGTTATCTGTTTGCCCACCCATCGCCCCCCTCTGGTGCTCCTGTCCCCCTTTATTTCTTTCTTCTGTCCTTCTGCCTCTTTCACCAATCAACTTCCTAGCTCTTTGCTTCATCCACCCCCCCTCCAAATTTCACCTATCACCTGGCATTTCTCTCTCCCTCTCCCCACCTTCCAAATCTACTCCTCAGCTTTTTCTCTCCAATCCTGCCGAAGGGTTTTGGCTCAAAACGTCAACTGTGCTTTTTTTCCCATAGATGCTGCCTAGCCTGCTGAGTTACTCCAGCATTTTGTGTGTTATGAATATAAAATGTAGAACATAGAAATATACAGCAATTACAGGCCCTTCGGCCCACAATGTTATGCCGACCATGTAACCTACTCTAGAAACTGGTGAATGCAACAGGCAGCAGGTCAGGTCTGACAAAGGGTCTCGGCTGGAAACGTCGACTGTACCTTTTCCTTTAGATGCTGCCTGGGCTGTTGTGTTCACCAGCGTTTTTTGTGTGTGTTGCTTGAATTTCCAGCATCTGCAGATTTCCTCATGTTTGCGTCTAGAAACTGCCTAGAATTTCCCTACTGCATAGCCCTCTATTTTTCTAAGCTTCATGTACCTATCTAAGAGTCTCATAAAAGACCCTATTCTGCCTCTACCACCGTCACTGGCAATGCATTCCACACCCCCTGTGTGGAAAAACTTACCTCTGGCATCCCTCTTGCACCTTAAAACTATGCCCCTTCATGTTAACCATTTCAGCCCTGGGAAAAAGCCTCTGGCTATTCACATGATCAATGTGGAACAAAGGACAGCACAGCACAAGAACAATCCTTCAGCTCATGATATGTGACGCCAATTTAAAATGGACACATCTGCCTGCACATGGTCCATATCCCTCTCCATTCCCTGCCCACTCATGTGTCTGAGTAAATGCGTCATAAGCACTGCTATTATATCTGCTTCCACCACCTCCCCTGGCATTGTGTTTCAGGTACCTACCACTTGCTAAGTAAAATTCTTCAAACTTTTCACCACTTGCCTTAGAATTTATGATGTCTAGTATCTGAGATTTCCACCCAGGAGACAGACTTTAGCTACCCTATCTATAGATCTCAGAATTTCATGTGTGTCTGTTAAGTCACCCCCCCAGCCTCCATTGCTCCAGAGTAAACAACCCGTGTTTGCCCAATCTCCCCTTTGTGGCTAATACTCAACAAACTAGACAACATCCTGATGAACGCAAACACGAGGAAATCTGCAGATGCTGGAGTTTCAAGCAAAACACATAAAAGTAGGGAGGAGAAGATGGCGGCGTGCCGGCGTGCCTGTGTGTGCACAGCCCTCCGGTGATATCGTATCTGTTAAATAGGGGCCGTGGACAATTCTGATTTGATGGAGAATGGACGTGAAAGCACAGAGGAACATCTGGAGAAATTTCTGAAGCGCCCGTCTGCTGCTGTCATTACTGTGTGAACATAGAACATAGAATAGTACAGCACAGTACAGGCCCTTCAGCCCACAATGTTGTGCCGACCCTCAAACCCTGCCTCCCATATAAGCCCCCACCTTAGATTCCTCCATATACCTGTCTAGTAGTCTCTTAAACTTCACTAGTGTATCTGCCTCCACCACTGACTCAGGCAGTGCATTCCACACACCAACCACTCTCTGAGTGAAAAACCTTCCTCTAATATCCCCCTTGAAATTCCCACCCCTTACCTTAAAGCCATGTCCTCTTGTATTGAGCAGTGGTGCCCTGGGGAAGAGGCGCTGGCTATCCACTCTATCAATTCCTCTTATTATCTTGTACACCTCTATCATGTCTCCTCTCATCCTCCTTCTCTCCAAAGAGTAAAACTCTAGCTCCCTTCGTCTCTGATCATAATGTATACTCTCTAAACCAGGCAGCATCCTGGTAAATCTCCCCTGTACCCTTTCCAATGCTTCCACATCCTTCCTATAGTGAGGTGACCAGAACTGGACACAATACTCCAAGTATGGCCTACCCAGAGTTTTATAGAGCTGCATCATTACATCGTGACTCTTAAACTCTATCCCTCGACTTATGAAAGATAACATCACATAAGCTTTCTTAACTACCCTATCCACCTGTGAGGCAACTTTCAGGGATCTGTGGACATGTACCCCGAGATCCCTCTGCTCCTCCACACTACCAAGTATCCTGCCATTTACTTTGTACTCTGCCTTGGAGTTTGTCCTTCCAAAGTATACCACCTCACACTTCTCCGGGTTGAACTCCACCTGCCACTTCTCAGCCCACTTCTGCATCCTATCAATGTCTCTTTGCAATCTTTGACAATCCTCTACACTATCTACAACACCACCAACCTTTGTGTTGTCTGCAAACTTGCCAACCCACCCTTCTACCCCCACATCCAGGTCGTTAATAAAAATCACGAAAAGTAGAGGTCCCAGAAGTGATCCTTGTGGGACACCACTAGTCACAATCCTCCAATCTGAATGTACACCCTCCACCACAACCCTCTGCTTTCTGCAGGCAAGCCAATTCTGAATCCACCTGGCCAAACTTCCCCGGATCCCATGCCTTCTGACTTTCTGAATAAGCCTACCGTGTGGAACCTTGTCAAATGCCTTACTAAAATCCATATAGATCACATCCACTGCACTACCCTCATCTATATGCCTGGTCACCTCCTCAAAGAACTCTATCAGGCTTGTTAGACACGATCTGTCCTTCACAAAGCCATGTTGACTGTCCCTGATCAGACCATGATTCTCTAAATGCCTATAGATCCTATCTCTAAGAATTTTTTCCAACAGCTTTCCCACCACAGACGTAAGGCTCACTGGTCTATAATTACCTGGACTATCTCTACTACCTTTTTTGAACAAGGGAACAACATTCGCCTCCCTTCAATCCTCCGGTACCATTCCCGTGGACAATGAGGACATAAAGATCCCAGCCAGAGGCTCAGCAATCTCTTCTCTCGCCTCGTGGAGCAGCCGGGGGAATATTCCGTCAGGCCCCGGGGACTTATCTGTCCTAATGTATTTTAACAACTCCAATACCTCCTCTCCCTTAATATCAGCATGCTCCAGAACATCAACCTCACTCATATTGTCCTCACCATCATCAAGTTCCCTCTCATTGGTGAATACCGAAGAGAAGTATTCATTGAGGACCTCGCTCACTTCCACAGCCTCCAGGCACATCTTCCCACCTTTATCTCTAATCGGTCCTACCTTCACTCCTGTCATCCTTTTTTTCTTCACATAATTGAAGAATGCCTTGGGGTTTTCCTTTACCCTACTCGCCAAGGCCTTCTAATGCCCCCTTCTTGCTCTTCTCAGCCCCTTCTTAAGCTCCTTTCTTGCTTCCCTATATTCCTCAATAGACCCATCTGATCTTTGCTTCCTAAACCTCATGTATGCTGCCTTCTTCCACCTGACTAGATTTTCCACCTCACTTGTCACCCATGGTTCCTTCACCCTACCATTCTTTATCTTCCTCACCGGGACAAATTTATCCCTTACATCCCGCAAGAGATCTCTAAACATCGACCACGTGTCCATAGTACATTTCCCTGCAAAAACATCATCCCAATTCACACCTGTAAGTTCTAGGCTTATAGCCTCATAATTTGCCCTTCCCCAATTAAAAATTTTCCTGTCTTCTTTGATTCTATCCTTTTCCATGATAATGATAAAGGCCAGGGAGCAGTGGTCACTGTCCCCCAGATGCTCACCCACTGAGAGATCTGTGACCTGACCCGGTTCATTACCTAGTACTAGATCTAGTATGGCATTCCCCCTGGTCGGCCTGTCCACATACTGTGACAGGAATCCATCCTGGACACACTTAACAATTTCTGCCCCATCTAAACCCTTGGAACTAATCAGGTGCCAATCAATATTAGGGAAGTTAAAGTCACCCATGATAACAACCCTGTTATTTTTGCACCTTTCCAAAATCTGCCTCCCAATCTGCTCCTCTGTATCTCTGCTGCTACCAGGGGGCCTATAGAATACCCCCAGTAGAGTAACTGCTCCCTTCCTGTTCCTGACTTCCACCCATATTGACTCAAAAGAGGATCCTGCTACATTACCCACCCTTTCTGTAGCTGTAATAGTATCCCTGACCAGTAATGCCACCCCTCCTCCCCTTTTTCCTCCCTCTCTATCCCTTTTAAAGCACTGAAATCCAGGAATATTGAGAATCCATTCCTGCCCTGGTGCCAGCCAAGTCTCTGTAATGGTCACTACATCATAATTCCATGTATGTATCCAAGCTCTCAGTTCATCACCTTTGTTCCTGATGCTTCTTGCATTGAGGTACACACATTTCAGCCCTTCTACCTTCTGGTCGGGAATCTTTCGGAGGGTAGGCCTCAAAATCCCCGGCCTTGCCTGCTTTTGGCGACCGAGTAGGAGGTCGGATCGTTCAGACAGAGATAGCGCTCAGTACTCGGTGTTGGAGAGCTGATCAGAGCTCGAAGTTTTCGGATGACACAGAGTCTGATTGTGGTCGGCATGGCAGGGAGAGTTTTTCTTCCTTCTCCTGTCTGCGTGAGATGTGGGACATTTGAGAAACTTTGAACTTTACTGCGCTCATGGACTTCTTCATCAAGTTATGGTATTGTTGCACTGTTGTAACTATATGTTATAATTATGTGGTTTTGTCAGTTTTTCGGTCTTGGTCTGTCCTGTGTTCTGTGATATCACACCGGAGGAAATAATGTATCATTTCTTAATGCATGCATTACTAAATGACAATTAAAGAGGACTACGTGTCTTCATAATCTAAATATTTTCAAACACAAAAGGTTGCTGGTGAATGCAGCAGACCAGGCAGTCACCCTCTCCTAAACCTTCACATTCTTCCTGTACTGGAGAGACCAGAAATGCACACAGTACTTTCAAAAAAAAAAATGGGCCAACCAAAGTTTTATACAGCTGCAAACTGACCTGCCAAATTTTATTCTCCAAGTATCTTGATCAGTATTTTATTTAAGGATGATAATTTTCCAATCAACGTGAGAGCACACAGGCAGGAGTAGCTAAGAATTTCTATTTTTTTTCAGCTATATTAACCTTTAAAAATCCAATTCAAATATACAATATACCTGTATATGCAGAATGACTGCTAGAATATGTTCCAAGAAAGTATGGACTGCAATTCTATGATTATTTTCTGAGAGACATCATTTGTCCAAAATTGTACAGTAAGTTTAATCAAATGCCCAACTAAACTAATCCCTTCTGCCTGCGCAATGTCCGCTTCGTGCACATTTACATGAATGCCTCTCACATATTTGCCTCCACCACCATCTCAGGGAGCACATTCCCACCACTTTGTAAAACAAAATTGCCCTATCTTTCTCCCTTAATTTTGCCCCCTTTCAGCTTAAATGCATGTCTTCCATTTTTTGACATTGCAACCATGGGGTAAAAGATCCTGAATGCCTACTATATCTATGTTTCTCATAAACCTCTACCTCTGTTGCTCCAGAGAAAACAACCTAAGCTTGTTCAACTTCTCCTTATAACAGGAGTTCAAAGCCTTAACATCCTTTCTGTAATGGGGTGACCAGAATTGAATGTAATACTCCAGGTGTCATCTAAATAGAGCTTAATGAAGCTACAACACCACTTCTCGACTCTTGAACTGAAACTCCTCAAGTAATTCAACTTATAGAAATCAGACAGAAAAGAGGAACATACATGGATGGAACAGCTAATCATCCCTCCTCGTTTGTAAACCTTTGACAGCTTCTCAAATAGCTTCACATAACTGAATTTGCTTTCTGCACAGTTGGCATTCTGCACGTCGATGGTTTCTGCCACTGCGCCAGTGAAATCAACAATGGCATCGCCCGCATTTCCTCCATCCAGAGCTTCATAGCAACCTGCCAGCCTGTAAGCAAGAACACAATGGAATTCCACAATGAGAGGAATTTTTGACATTTGAGATGAAAACTTACATCAGGACCAGATATGAAATGAAATCATACTATGACCATTGTTCCTAAACTACCTCATCATCTGTTAAACTTCTCCCAGTACACAATATTAAATCTGAAATAACTTATGTTCTTGTTGGATTCCTCAAGATACTGATCGGAAAAATATATTGCTTGCAAACTCCATGAATACATCCTCCACAATTTACTACCGATTTATTTTAGACAAGCTACAAGCAGGTTAAAGTCCCCTGTGATTATTGCAACGTGGATATCAAGATTCCTGATTTATACCATGCTCAGATTTATCATTTTTTGAGGGGGTGGGGGTTGTGCATTCTCTACGTACTGCTCCTAGTATTTTTCTACCTCATGTTATTTCTTAGCTTCACCCATTCAGATTTTACTTTTTGATTTTCTATACTTATGTACTTCTTCTGCAGAACAGACTCGATGGACCAAATGGCCCAATTCTGCTCCTATCTCTCATGGTCTTCCATATTGTATTGTACTTGTCTTTCTCCCTGTGCAATAACATGCACAATTTGGAAACTTGCCATCATTCATGATATCTATCATCTGCTTGCTCTACCTCTTCCATCAGGTAGAAAATGTCAATAAGGTTGGAAGAGTGAAGAGAAAATTTACAAGGATGTTGTTAGGACTTGACAACCTGAGTTATAGGGAAAGGTTGAATAGGTTAGGACTTTATTCCTAGAGAATGAGGGGAGATCTGATAGAAGTATACAAAATTATGAGGATTCAGATAGGGTAAATGCAAACAGGCTTTTTCCACTGAGGTTGGGTGAGACTAGAACTAGAGGTCACAGGAAAGGGTGAAAAGTGAAGTGTTTAAGGGGAACATAATGAGGAATTTCTTCAGTCAAAGGGTGGTGAGAGAGTGTGGAATGAGTGTGGAAGTAGTGGATGCATGTTAGATTTCACTATTTAAGAGCAATTTGGATAGTACATGGATGGGAGGGCCATGGTCCAAGTGCAGGTCAATGGGACTAGGTAGATTAATAGTTTGGCATGGACTAGATGGGTCAAAGGGCCTTTTTCTGTGTTGTACTCTTCTATGAGTCTATGACTCTAAGATACAAAAACGTGAAAGCAAGTACTACTAGGCTCAAGAACAGCTTCTATCCTGCTGTTATAAGACTATTGAATGGTTCTCTAGTATGATAAGACCTCACAATCTACCTTGTTATGATCTTGCACCTTACCTGCACTACACCTTCTCTGAAGTTGTTGAACTTCATTTTGCTTTCTGTTATTATTTTATTTTGTTCTACCTCAATGCACTGTATGAACAGCACGCAAAACAAGCTTTTCATTGTCTCTCAGTACATGTGACAATGATAAATCAATTCCAATTTGTCTAAAGGCTCCAGTGTAAATACACGAAATCTGTGCATATATTCACTTGTTGCTTGATTTCAACGCCTTCATTTTCAAATAGATCCAATGAATCATGTTCTGACAACAGTAAAAATTGAATAATTTAATGAGTTTCCTTTGAGACCAGAAACTATTCATTACCACGGAACTTCAAGTCTTAAATTGCTGCTCTGGAATACAAAGCAAATGATCAATGTTTACAGCAGAAGTGGGAGATTGAGACCTAATACAAGATTTAGTAATATTGTGACCAATCCAACAAACATGTCACGATCACTGGGACTACATGATACTGAATAAATTCCAGGGTCCCAAAACAATTGGACAGCTTATCTTTGGCACATGGTACAGGTAATCTGCAAATCTCCACACATTTCATTATCAATGGAATTAGTGATGGTTGAGCCATCTTACTTTGCATATGCCTTCTCCAATAATGCACTCCAGAATTCTTCCTTGGAATTCGAGTGACAAAACAGGAGCTTGCCATTCAGTGTTGGAAGACGATCATCTATCACAACGTCAGTCCATTCACCAAAGCGCCAAAACCGGAAGTGAAAGATGCCTGCATAATTACTTGGATTTTTTGAGTCCCAGTCCTGCTTCTTCCAGTCTGGGATAACCTGCAATCACCAAAAAGAAATTATTTACCATTGGTTAAATATAAATTTTGCAACCATTTTAAGCTATAAAATACAGTGATCATTTTCTTAAAACTGAAGGGTCTTGATGGGTCTCAGCTCAGAACATCGACTGTTTATTCTCCATATATGCTGCTTGACTTGCTGAGTTCCTCCAGCTTTTTGTGTGTGTTGCTCTGGATTTCCTGCATCTGCAGACTTTCATGTTCATAATTCTCTTTTGTCCCTTGCTTTCTTTGTTTCCCATTCACATTCATCCTATTTTTTTACTAATAATTTTGCATTGAAAAGATATGTTTCAAATAATTCTTTTTTTTAATTCCATGCTCTTTGAAGCCAAGGGCATTTATATTAACCAAGAAATAGAGCTAGTAGCCGTAAATATACATGGCTTCATGGCATTCTCAGAATGAAGGCTCTATACACTTGCCCAGTCAAAGAACAAACATGGTCTTAGGTGAATTTCCAAATATCTCCAAAGACCAGCAATACCAGCAGGTGTTCTATCTGGCAGAAATCTATTGAGGTTCCTATAAACTTAAGAGGCTGATACTCAACAATTATTTCAGGAGAGCTCTCTCAATATCACCCAAAACAATACAGCACCCATAGTTTGTGCTTGGCATACACTTAGTGATCACTTTATTAGGTATACCTGTAGATTTGCTCATTAATGCAAAATATCTAACCAGCCAATCATGTGGCAGCAACTCAATGCATAAAAGCATGCAGACATGGTCAAGAGATTCAATTGTTCAAACCAGACATCGGAATGGGGAAGAAATGTGATCCAAGTGACTTTGACCGTGGAATAATTGTTGGTGCTGGGTAGGGTGGTTTGAGTATCTCAGAAACTGCTGATTTTCTGGTATCTTCATGCACAACAATCTGAGTTTACAGAGAATGGTGCAAAAAACAAAAACATGCAGTGAGTTGTAGTTCTGTGGGCAAAATGTTTTGTTATTGAGGGAGGCAAGAGGAGAATAGCCAGACTGGTTCAAGCTGACAGGACGGTAACGTTAACTTAAATAACCAGGCAATACAACTGTGGTGTGCAGAAGAGTATCGGGAACCGGAGTGATAGTGCTGAAGATGATGTAGATGGTTTACAAACAAAGGCAACGTGTAGTCAGACTCACAGCAAGGAGAGGCTGATGATAGGGCAAAATTGCAGTCAACAGGATGAGTTGCAGGATGAAAGGCAGGCAAAATCTAAAAGGGTGAATACAGGACTGAAGGTGTTATATTTGATACGGAATAAAATCGATGAATTTTTAGCACAGTTACAGACTGGTAAGTATATCTGAAACATGCCTGAAAGATTATAGCATGGAGCTTAATGTCCAAGGATACGCATTGTATTGAAAGGACAAGCAGGAAGGCAGTAGGGGTGGTGTGGCTTTACTGGTAAAAAAATGAAATTAAATTATTAGAAAGAGGTGACAATGGGTTGGAAGGAGTTGAATCGTTGTGGATAGAACTAAGGAATGGTAAGGGTAAAAAAAAACCCTGATGGAAGTAATATACAGACCCTCAACAGTAGTAAAGATGTGGTCTATAAGTTACATTGGAGATAGTAAATGCATGCCAAAAGGGAAATGTTACAATAGTCATGAGGAATTTCGGTACGCAGGTGGATTGGGAAAATCAGTTTGGTGCCGGATTCCAAGAAGGGGCATTTCTACACTGAATAATTATTGGATGGGAGGTGACCTGATGGAGGTGTATAAGATGATGAGAGGCATTGATCGTGTGGATAGTTAGAGGCTTTTTCCCAGGGTTGAAATGGCTAATACGAGAGGGCATAGTTTTAACGTGCTTGGAAGTAGGTACAGAGGAGATGTCAGGGGTAATTTTTTTTTCTCTTTTTTTTAAAAAACGCAGAGAGTGGTGAGTGCATGGAATGGGCTGCCAGCAGCAGTGGTGGAGGCAGAAATGATAGGGTCTTTTAAGAGACTCCTGGATGGATACATGGAGCTTAGAAAAATAGAGGGCTATGGGTAAGCCTAGGTAGTTCTAAGGTAAGGACATGTTCAGCACAGCTTTGTGGGCCAAAGGGCCGTATTGAGCTGTAGGTTTTCTATGTTCTATGTTCTATGGCTTGTTAGAGCAGCTTGTGGTTGAGCCCACCAGGGGATCAGCGATTCTGGATTGGGTGTTGTGCATTAAACTGGAATTGATTAGAGACCTTAAGGTAAAAGAACCCTTAAGGGGAAGTGATCATAATATGATCGAATTTACCCTGAAATTTGAGAGCAAGAAGCTAAAGATAGATGAATCAGTATTACAGTTGTGTAAAGGAAACTAGAGAGGAGTAAGAGAGCAGTTGGCCAGAATTGATTGGAAAAGAACACTGGCAGGGATGACAGCAGAGGAGCAATAGCTGGAATTTCTGGAAGCAATTCTGAAAGCAGAGGATATACACAGCCCAAAGAGGAAGAAGTATTCTAAAGGCAAGTTGATACAACTGTGACTAACAGGAGAAGTCAAAGCCAACATAAAAGCCACAGAGAGCACATGAAGTGTGTGAAGTTACTATTACTAGGGAGAAGGTTCTTGCGAGACTGAAAGTTCTGAAAGTAGATAAATCATGTGGACCAGACGGTGTACCCTCCAGGGTTCTGAATGACGTGGCTGAAGAGATTGTTGGAAGCATTAGTAATGATCTTTCAAGAATCGCTAGATTCTGGGATGGTTCCAGAAGACTGGAAAATTGCAACTGTCACTCCACTCTTCAAGAAAGGAGAGAGGCAGAAGAAAGGAAATTGTAGGCCAGTTTATCTGACGTCAGTGGTTGGGAAGATGTTGGAATCAATTGCTAAGGATGTGGTAACAGGGTACTTGGAGGCACATGATAAAATAAGCCGTAGTCAGCATGGTTTCCTCAAGGGAAAATCTTGCCTGATAAATCTGTTGAAATTCTTTGAAGAAATAACAAGCAGGATAGAGAAAGGAGAATTGGTTGACGTTGTGTACTTGGATTTTCAGAAGGCCTTTGACAAGGTGCCACACATGAGGCTCCAAAACAAGCTATGAACCTATAGTATTTTAGGGAAGGTTCCAGCACGGACAAGCAGTGGTTGATTGGCAGGAAGCAAAGAGTGGGAATAAAGGGAGCATTTACTAGTTGGCTGCTGGTGACTGGTGGTGATCCACAGAAGTCTGTGTTGGAACCAATTCTTTTTACGTGGATAGGTGGTGGGGCAGTAGTTTTGAGGAAGTAGAGAGGCTACAGAATGACTTAGACAGATTAGCAGAATGGACATAGAAGTGACAAATGGAATACAGTGTCATGAAGTGTATGGTCATGCACTTTAGTAGAAGAAATAAAAGAGGTGACTATTTTCTAAATGGAGAGGAAATACAAAAATCCAGGTTGAGTCTTTGGTGAGGAGGATAAATGTGTTGTTAGCATTAATTTCAAGAGGACTAGAATATAAAAGCAAGAATGAAATGTTGTGACTTTATAAAGCACTGGTGAGGCCTCACTTGGAGTATTGAGAGCAATTTTGGGTCCCTTTTCTTCGAAAGGATGTTTTGAAACTGAACGAGGATCAAAGGAGGTTCACGATAATGATTCCAGGATTAAACAGCTTGTCATATGAAAAACATTTGATAGTTCTGACCCTAATTTTATTGCAATTCTGAATACTGAGGGGTGACCCAATTGAAACCTATTAAATGGTGAAAGGCCTTGATAGAGTGGATGTGGAGCAGATGTTTCCTTTGGTAAGAGCATCTAAGACCAGAGGACACAGACTCAGAACAGAGATGAGGAATTTCTTTAGCCAGAGAGTGTTGATCTGTGGAATTCTTTGCCATAGGCAGCTGTGGAAGACAAGTCTTTATGTATATTTAAGACAGAGGTTGATAGTTTCCTGATTGGTTAGGGCATGAAGGGATGGCAGAGGGCGGGAGCCAGGAGATTGGGTCTGAGGGGAAAAGTGGATCAGCCACGACGAAATGGTGGAGCAGAAACGATGGGCTAAATGGCGTAATCTGCTCCTATATCTTATGAACATGGTCTTATGTTGAACCTTGAGGTATATGGGCTACAGCAGTAACAGACCACGATCATACACTCAGTGGCTGCTTTATTAGGTAGAAGTGGTACCTAAAAAAGTGGCCACTGAGTGTAGGTGGAAAGAGGGGAAGGTTATAAGGGATATTGGTTGATGGGGTTGGGTGTGAAAGAGTTGATAGCTCCCTCTGTAAAGGAAAAGATCTCCAGTGGTACTGGAGATACCTAATAAAGTGGGCACTGAGTGTATCTTGCTGCAGTTTTTGAAATCCTACTCCATTTTTATGCTGGCACATTAGAGGCAAAGAGCTTCTCACACGTCATATTTGCATTGCCAGTAGGCTTGAGAAAAGTTAGATCAGCCATGATGTTATTGAATGGCAGAGCAAGCTCGATGGGCCAAATGGCTACTTCTGTTCCTAGTTCTCAAGCTGACTTGTGTCAAGTGTGACTCTAGACCCAGAGAAATAAGTAAAAGCTGGACAGGTGTCTCATTCTACTTAATTTATTTGCTACCCCACTCCCACAACAGCATTTAAATTCAATTCCTCTGTTACAGTTTATGCTGTCAGCTATTCCTGTCTCATATTCTTTGTCTAATGTCTATTAGTGTTCTATTAATAATGCACTGGCCATCTGTATTTCCACATTCAATGCAGCTGTGACACATTTAACAATGAATAAGAAGCAATCAGAAGAGGACGAGATGAGGAAAATGAAAGCGGTTGTCAGCTGTGAAAAATGAATAACTTAATGCCAAAGTGATTTGTTCTAGCAAATTGCAAGTTAATATAAAAATGTGTAAATATGATTATAATGTCAAATAATCATCATTCAGTATCCTGCTCTGCTGAAGAACCATCTGACAAAATTGTAACTTCAAGTTTAATCTTGAGAAAAGACTAATGCACTGTTAAATAACATTGCATACTTAAGGTTTAAGTAACTTCAAGGCATTATCACGACTTAAAGGAAGTTCTCACCTTTTGCCACTGACCATCCCGAAGGGCTAAACAGGAACAGGCAGCTACAAACCAGCAATTCCCCAGATCCCCTTGGTTTAGATCGTGTGAACTGATTCCATTTACAAACAGCTGTGGAGATTCACATAGGTCCTGGTAGAAACAATAAAAAGACAAGAAAATTAACCCCAAACTTACGAAGTTCAAAGTACAGATGTTTCATTATTTCTAAATAGTCTACAAATTGAAAACCTTCTATATCCTTGATGCAAATACCCTTGATTCCATCCACAGAATATTGTCCTATCTAATCAGATTGACAAGAAGTTGGAAGGACCATTTATTAAATTTAAAAAAAGGTCTTGGAAGGCCACAGTCCCTGTCAATGTGTTAAGATATGGTGAGAAGAAACATCTTTACAAATTCACAACCTCACTTTGCACAATTGTGACCAGCAACAAGAAAGAAAACAAATCCAATCTTTACAACAGGAATTCTGCAGATGCTGGAAATTCAAGCAACACACATCAAAGTTGCTGGTGAACGCAGCAGGCCAGGCAGCATCTCTAGGAAGAGGTACAGTCGACGTTTCAGGCCGAGACCCTTCGTAAGGACTGTCCTGACGAAGGGTCTCGGCCTGAAACGTCGACTGTACCTCTTCCTAGAGATGCTGCCTGGCCTGCTGCGTTCACCAGCAACTTTGAAATCCAATCTTTGTAAGTATGACAGGATCTCTTTACTGTTCGCCTTAAGGAAAATCATCTATTACCTCTAGTCAAA
Organism: Mobula birostris; assembly: GCF_030028105.1. Classification (NCBI taxonomy): domain Eukaryota; kingdom Metazoa; phylum Chordata; class Chondrichthyes; order Myliobatiformes; family Myliobatidae; genus Mobula; species Mobula birostris. Next base: position 120,496,820 of record NC_092379.1, on the reverse strand, counting down.
CAGCTTCTTCCTGATTTGCAGTTTAGGTTCTGCCCACCTAAATGCAAAGTGGACATGATCTTCACCATTTAAAAAACTTCAAGTAAAATTCCAAAGCAGCATCAACTGCTAGAGGCTTTGATTGTAGATGAGAGGTACTGTGGAGCACCATTCTCAGCTTTCTTCCTGTTTTTTCTGCATGATGGCTTGTCAGTCAAGATTCTAATAAACAGGTCTGCCACGGGTGAAAGATAGTGCAGAATGGGGTGAAACAAGGCACTCACACATACAGCACCCATCAGGGAGGATATGTATGGTCTTGAAGTTCCTTCTTCCCATTAATCGTCCACTGCCATTCGTGACTAGACAGGGCAGAACTACAGAGATCTAATCCAACATCTGTGCATTATTTAGTTTCATCTGCTGTGTGCTGTTGTAAACAGTCTCTCACTACCAGGTTAGAGTATCCTAAGGCATCAGTAGGGTGTACAATGGAGACAGCAATTGTCAGCTGCTGATCATTTTCTGTCCAAGTGCAAACTAGAAATAGGTTGAGATTTTTCCACTGGGACTCAGTGCCACACAATGATTTCTCAGATCAGTTTATTAATAATAATATTAATGGTTATCTAATCATGAAAAGGAAGATATCAACACCTTTGCATTTGCCAGACAGTTGCAATATTAGCAAAAACTGATATTCGTTTGTGGTCGATGGTGAAAGGTGTGTTTCTGAATGAGGACTGCTTCCGTCCTGTCAATCAATTTGATTTGCTTTATTGCCCAGAATCAGTCAACTGCAACACTGGATATATTTCCCACTTGGCAACAAGTTCTCTTGAAGAATTTTCTTTTGTGGTCAATGTGAATATTTTAAGAGGTATTGAAAAATCTTTAGCAGCTTCATCTGTGATACAGATTAATTAAAACAGTTGTAAATCGAAGGCTTAAAGCTATGCGGGGATTTTAAAACATGCAGAAAAAAAATGAAACAATTTGAAAGGATTTGAAGCAGCTTAGAACTATAATACATGCAAAGACTTTCAGCGAGTAATTTGGATTAATGCTAACTGACAAGGGGTGAACAGTACAAAACTGTCATTAGAGAATATGGACTACTGAAGTTGGAAAGAGATAAAATAGCAGAAGGTTGGCAGGCAGTTACAGATGACTTCTCAGAAATTCCTCAACATTAATGTGAAAGTAATGGCCAAACAGGTGAACCAAATTCCAGGACAGGCTGGCAGATGGATAAAACCTAATGCCAAGAACATTTTATCACATACAGATCCCATACAGCTAAGTAACTCTGTAAAATTATTGGTTAAACTGTAGTTATTTGGGATGGTGTTGGTTCCTATCATGACTGACAGTCAATAAGTGTCATAAGTTGGGATGTTAATGGTGATATCACATTTACAGAATAACATAAGACAGATACAGTCCTTTCAGCCCATCAAGTATCAAATATTCAGTAATGCTAATCCAATTTTATTCTTGCCATAACCACGTTAACAATCCCAGATTCTCCCACTCAACCAGGGACAACTTAAAGTGGCCAATTATTCTACAAAGCTGTTATGTTCTTAGGATGTGAAAATAAGTCAGTGCTTCTGGAAGAAACCCACACAGTCACGAAGAGCAACTCCATGCAGACAGGCAGAACAGGAATCAGGATTGAATTTGGTTCACTGGAACTGTGAGGGAAATAGCTCACCCCTCTATACTAAGACAGAAAGGAATAATTAGCATTCTGGTTTCCTGCTTGCCCAGGCCTGCGCCCTGGAAACCTTCCAGGTGCAGATCCATGGTCTCACGAGACTGATGGATGCTACCACCACCTGGTTTCCTGCTACTTATCATTATTCAAAACCTTTATACAAAGCGGTGGGTATATGGATGAAAACAAGACTGAGTTTTGCTATGATGCAGTCTGAGCTAAACAGCCTATCCAAATAAGCTGACGAGGTTCTTAAATGAAGAATAATCAATGCAAGGCATTGCAGGCCCAATAATGCTTGTTAAATCTAAAGTCACCATGAACCATCCAGTGTCTTTGAAATGGAGAGTAGCAGGATTAACCCTGAAACAGCTGATATTAGCAAAAAAACAAACCCATGAGATACTATAACTGTGGTAAAATACTATTAGTTCAGAAGAAGTATATCTAGTATTTTTTTGAGCTGCCTGCAAAACATTGCCAGTGCCATCTTGGAAACCCAAGATTATAATTTATACTATACAAGCTTTCAATTGCTAGTATGTAAGATGGAAATAGGACAGAGTTAAAAACATATAATAGATTCATAAAATATATTTTCCTTTGGGTATTTTTTGCCATTTTCAGGAAAACCTCCTTAAATGGGTGTCGTGAGAAACTAGAGAAAAATGCACGGCATTAGCACAGGATGAAATCAGAGTTCAAACAATTTACACATCATGCTCAATATGTTAAATTCTGAAGCTATAGATCAATTGTACTGTTTGTCTATCGATGCAGGGAAATTATTTTTACACTAGGACCCCCGAGTTGACATAACTTTAAGAAAATTGGCCAGTCTTGGTTTAGTTCCCTTATGAGCCATCAGCAAGGGTGCACTCCATTATTTCCCAGAATAGATGGATGAGAGTTTTGTCAATCCTGTCCTCAAGTGCATTGCTTGCTTCAGTGTGGGAAAGCACTCTGTAGGAAAGTCAGTCAATCACATGATGTAACACATAGCCATGTCATAAACAAGCAGTACCAGGTGAAGATTCAACGCAAGGTCTGGGTAGAATGGGAAATCAATATGTATCAGAGCCCTGCCGTGACTTCTTTTATATTTCAAATACTTCACTCATAATAAAAATATACACAAAAATAAACAGTGCAAGACTTCCACATTTATGGCCATTACATTCAGAAGTGTTAACTTTAAAAACAAACATAGCATTATTGCCACTAATAATGGGCTGATATTCATTGTTTGAGAGGGTTTATCACCCAGCTTAGCCCCTCCACATCCTGTAGTGGAAAGAGCTTAGACCACAGTCCTTCCCCACAGAGCCTTTTCTTTGGCTGCACCCAGCTATAATGCATCCCTCTTCAGCGTGTAATCCTGCTGTCTGGGAATGTGCCAATTGGCAGCATTCTCTTACAGACATCTCACTGTGCTGGAAGACCAAGTTCCACACAGGCCAAAGGGTGTCTTTCACCGGGGTGATGACCTTCCAATAGCATTTGATGTTTGTCTCAGTGCCTGAACATGCAACCATAATAACCAGTTAATTCTGATGATTAAAAAAAAAGCTTATCCCAGATTTTAAGAGAGACCTTGAGTTCAACTTCCTCTTATGGTAAGGTGTAGTCATTAAAATCACACTTTCATTCTCTGGTCAGGTAAAAGTAGAAGATTTAATATTAAAGAGGAACCCTAGCAATTAAAGACTCTTTTGAAGTATGAGCTTGAAGTCCTTTGTGGATTGAAAACATACAAATTAAAATAAACTCATCAGAAAATAAATGTGCATTTTTAACATGTTGCGGTGAGTAGCTTTCATCATGTTGATTATCACAGTGGGAAAGACTCCTTCAGAAGAGCAGGTGACTACTGTTGTACCAACCATGTCACTAACAAGCTGTACCTCAGGGTAATCAGAACATTACAAAGTTTTTGACAAGAACAGGCCATTCAGCCCAGCAAAGCTTACCAAATTCCTATCCACATAGCGTGCTGAAATAACTATCGAGTTTAGATTTGAAAGTCTCTAAGGTACTACTCTCAACTATGCAACTATGTATTCACAACTCGCTGTGTAAAGCAATGCTAGTCTGGAATCTCCCCTTAACCATTCTCCACCCTGTGTCCTTGATGATGGATTAATTTGGAAGTAGCAGCTGGCATCCACTTTACCTGTGCCTTTATCTCAAAGATTCTGATGGGGAGGGGGGCAGGCAGGCTGCTTCTGTCTTTGAGATTTATCCACTTTGTACATGAACTTCATGGTCAACCATGCCCCTCCCAGTTAACTTGTAAAGCTAGTTTTATGTGCAGTGAAAACAATTAATTACTCTGCACATCAGACTACTTCAAGGCTTTATTTCTGACTTTGCAGTAATCTCAGAGCTGGAACTTCATAGATACAAAATGTAGATATTACATAAATTAATAGTGGGGCCAGAAGTTGTTTGAAATGGCACATTACGTACATTCAGTTAATTTGGATGCTAAGCTAATTACTTATCTACTGTTACATACCCCGTAACTGGGTTGCCAAACCAGCAGAAATGAATCACTCAGTTGGAGTCTGGATTACTAGAACTAAGAAAGTTTTATTAAAGAAACAAGCAACACAGTACTCTAATCAAAAGGATAATAAATGCAACAGTTCAGCAATGATAAACACACATGTACACAGAATTAGGATAACAGGATCAATCAAGCTCTATCGTTGTCTAGGGGTAAATGACCAGTTTCAAAGTGACGCAAAGTTCAGTTCAATTTAGTTCAGTTCAGTTCGCAGTAATTGCTGCCGTGGGAGATGGACAGTGGGGGGAAGGAGAGAGAGAGCAAAACGAATGAAATATTCAAACGGTTTCCACACAGACCTTCGATATTCTTCGCAGTCAGCTTTCGTGCGAGCCCTTTGTAATGTCATCTGAGGTCACCGACCGTGACCCCTTCGTTTCCAGAGACGATCGTTTCTCTGCAGTGAACCTGGCACCCAGGCAAGGGTGGACACACACCAGGTTCCCGTCGATCATGCCTTTCCACTCTGAGTGTCTATGGCTTGATCCCGCGATCAGCCGTCCAAAACTTCCCACCGACTTGTGGGAGACGTACCGCTTCCAGGGTCTCGTTACCTCAGGGTATCGTGTGTGTCTTGCCTTAGCGGACCTGTCCCTTTTTATCCCCCTGCTGGGGTATCGCCCGTCCATCACTTCGAACAGTTCAGGGTTCAAAGGGGGAGCCGATCTTGACAGCTCTCCTTCTGTTGAACTCTCCCGTCCCTTCATTAACATCTCCAAATGCTGCTCCATTGTTTTCCTTATCTCTCTTTCTCCTGAAGACAGATGGCAGACCAACTGCTGATCCCACTGGTGCCAGCCCAGGCCAGCTAACATCTTAATTTATGTGTATTCTCGTCACACTTCCCACCTTTAAGGATTTTTACCGGGGTAAAAATTACAAACATGAATACATTATTTGATACACACAAATATACATCTTTATCAGCTATTTGGCTAATACAGCGAATTTGAAGTTGTCAACACCTGACAGACAGTCAGCCGTCACATTTTCTGTTCCTTTTATATGTGTTATTAATAAACCCTTAGACCAGGCTCCAACTTAGCAAACTTCATAGTGGCCAAAAACACTGATGAATTGCGATCAATGTAACCTCTCATTGGGTTTCGTCCCGGACCACAATAACAAGGGTTGTCCCATTCCGACTTAGTTTTCTCTCGCAAGGACTTAGTAGGAGGGGGAGGGGTAGTAACCGCAGAGTTATTGCAAAACTTCCTACAGTACCCCACCATCTCCAAGAGCCTTCTGAGGGCCCTCTTGTCTGTCAGGGTTGGGATGTCAGAGATAGCCCGCACTGTAGCTTGCATCACTGCCAGCTGCCCCTGTGTCACCACAATTCCCAGGTAAGTGACCTTCATGTGGCCGAACTCATTTTTTTCCAAGGTTCACTATCAAGCTGGCTTCAGACAGCCGTATTACATCGCCAATACACACCTCTGTGTTCGTCAGCCCTTTCGTCACTGAATTACTCATTCTATAGAGATGTTGCTCGCTAGGCTACCCTAGTATAACAAACACCACCCAAAGTCCCAGTTCTTTGCATCGCCTCGGGACAATCAAACACACGTGTGCGAGTCGTTTAATTACTTCTCCTAAAGAGTCGCTTTGTTCGGGGATTAAGGGAGAGACCTTATCAGCAGAGCTGGCCAAAACAATAGCCTTCTCCCATCTGGTCGATACCATACTCATCTTTTCAAAATGTTTTTTTTCTCTTATCAGGGAGACCCTAGCTTCATTGATTTCCGCGCTAAACCAACTAGGTTTGTTAGCATATCAAAAGCCTGTGACCATCTCAGTTCGCGTCTGCCATGATCAATAACATCCTTCCTCCTGGGCAGCCGGTAAACCTCTTTCATGATTCCACCAACTGTTTCCTCCAGCACCGCAAAATGTCCACCGGGGGGTACCTTGTGGGCCAGGTTAAAAATCTCATCCCCATAACTCTTTTGCACCACCCCCCATTCCTCATCTGCGGGTACGGTACTTGGTCTCCCTTTCTTCCTTAGCACTTCCTCCTCCACACAATAGCCTACTGGTTCCCTTGTTAATTCTGTGTCAGAGAGAGCTGTCTCCGCCAAAACCATCAGCCCCTTGTCTCGCTCCTGTACCTGCACAAATTCTTTCCTGGCTAATGCTAAGTCTGTCTCAGCTCCCTCACTACCTCTTGTTTCACTACACTCCTTCTTTTCACTTTCTACCCCCTTCTCGTACAAGGCTGGCCGAAACGTCTCAGCTAAATTTACTACCGCAGTCCCGTGATGAACCTGTGAGTCCATGGGCGGGGCCTCAATGCTGGCAGGCTGACCTGTCAATCTCACTGCTGGGAACACGATTCCCCCGGCGAGGTCATTACCGAGCAAGACTTCCACGCCTTTCATCGGTAATTCGGACCTCACCCCGATCATGACTAATCCAGAGACCAGGTTGCTTTGTAAGTGTATCTGGTGCAAAGGGATGGCCTCTGTCTCTTCCTCAATACCTTTGACCTTGACCTCCCCAGTCTGGGTCTCTGAGCTAAACTCTAATACACTCTTCAGTATTAGTGACTGACACGCTCCCGTGTCTCTCCAGATCCGCACTGGAACTGGTTTTAACCCCTCCCTCACTGACACCAATCCGGCCGAGATAAACCTCTCGCGCCCTTCCTGAACTTTGGCAGACCTGTCCTTTCCTAGCGGTTCGTTTACCAGCTCGATACAGCCAGTCAAAATCGCCATTTTTCCTTTTCCCGTCTCCTTCTTTGGGGCAAAGCACCTGGACGCAAAGTGTCTGACTTTCCCGCAATTATAACAGATGACCCCAGGAGACTTCCTACCAGACTGCCCCTGGTCTACCTTATCCTTCTCACTAGTCCCCGGCTTACTTTGTGACCTTTCTGGCGGACTCTCCCCGCCGTCCTGACTACCCTTCTGGTAGCCTTTACTCGGGGCAAACTTCATTTTATGCATCAATGCATACTCATCCGCTAACTTAGCAGTTGCGGCTAACGTGGCTGCCTCTTTCTCATCTAGGTAGGGTCTCATACCCTCAGGGACACAACCTTTAAACTGCTCAATCAGGATCAGCTGTAGCAGTCTGTCATAATTCCCCTCTACCCCCTTCGAGGCGCACCAATGCTCACAATATGTCTGCATCTCACGGGCAAACTCTAAATACGTGCGGTCCCACTGCTTCCTCACATTCCTGAACCTCTGCCGGTATGCCTCCAGGACCAACTCATAAATCCTGAGGATGGCCTCTTTCACCACCTCATACCTCTGGGCATCTTCCGTGGACAAAGCTGAGTAAGCTTGTTGGCCTTTCCCTTTCAGTACACTCTGAAGCAAAACAGCCCACTTATCCCTCGGCCAGTCCTGACTGGTAGCAACTTTTTCGAAATGGAGAAAGTACCGATCCACGTCGGTATCGTCAAATGGGGGAACCAGCCTAACCTCCTGGGTTCCCCGGAACCCTCCACCTTGGTTCGGCACGGGCCCCTGCTCTGCCCTTATCTTTAACTTCTCCAGCTCGAATTCCCTTTCCCTCTGTTTCTCCTCTCGCTCCAACTGTCTGTCTCTCTCTCTCTCTCCCTCCCCCGCCTTTCTAACTCTTCTCTCTCCAACTGTCTGTCCCTCTCTTTCTCTTCTTGCTCCAACTGCCGTACCCAGAACTCGTGCTCGAGTCTCAGTTTTTCAAGCTGCACCTGTACCGCGTCTCCAGCAGGTTTTTCAATAGACACCACCTCCAGCTCGCCTTGGGGAAACACACCTTTAGATACATAGTACTCTACGATAGCTGTGTATCTCCTCTCTCCTCATTGTCGACTTCCCCTTAGCAAGATTCAACCGCTTGGCCACAGCTACCAATTCCGTTTTCCTGGCATCCTCTAATGCCTCCAAGGTCGGCGCCTTTATAAATTCCTCAGCCTCCATTTCTGCTGTTTGTCTTTTCTTTCTTTCGGGAATTTTAACACAATCAATTTACTCCGTCCCAAATTTAGCCTTCAAAATTGCGGACAAGAACCCCACTTACGTTACGTACCCCGTCTGACTGGGTTGCCAAACCAGCAGAAATGGATCACTCAGTTGGAGTCTGGATTACTAGAACTAAGAAAGTTTTATTAAAGAAACAAGCAACACAGTACTCTAATCAAAAGGATAATAAATGCAACAGTTCAGCAATGACAAACACACATGTGCACAGAATTAAGATAACAGGATCAAATCAAGCTCTATCATTGTCTAGGGGTAAATGACCAGTTTCAAAGTGACGCAAAGTTCAGTTCAATTTAATTCAGTTCAGTTCACAGTAATCGCTGCCGTGGGAGATGGACAGTGGGGGGAAGGAGAGAGAGAGCAAAACAAATGAAATATTCAAACAGCTTCCACACAGACCTTTGATATTCTTCGCAGTCAGCTTTCGTGCGAGCCCTTTGTGATGTCATCTGAGGTCACCGACCGTGACCCCTCCGTTTCCAGATACGATCGTTTCTCTGCAGTGAACCTGGCACCCAGGCAAGGGTGGACACACACCAGGTTCCCGCCGATCGTGCCTTTCCACTCTGAGCATCTATGGCTTGATCCCGTGACCAGCCGTCCAAAACTTCCCACCGACTTGTGGGAGACGCACCGCTTCCAGGGTCTCGTTACCTCGGGGTGTCGTGTGTGTCTTGCCTTAGCTGACCTGTCCCTTTTTATCCCCCTGCTGGGGTATCACCCGTCCATCACTTCGAACAGTTCAGGGTTCAAAGGGGGAGCCGATCTTGACAGCTCTCCTTCTGTCCCTTCATTAACATCTCCAAATGCTGCTCCATTGTTTTCCTTATCTCTCTCTCTCCTGAAGACAGGTGGCAGACCAGCTGCTGATCCCACTGGTGCCAGCCCAGGCCAGCTAACATCTTAATTTATGTGTATTCTCGACACACTACCAATGGACAGTAATAGAGTCTTAAAAATAGTAGAAATAAATTATTACATGCATGTAATCTTAAAGCTGACATACAAACAAAATTGATGCAATATTCTTCTGACATTTTTGGGTAATGGAGCAGAAAGTCTGATTGTTTGAGGAAAAAAGTATTTAAAAATACAATCAAGATGCTAATGAAAGGTGGAGTGATACACAGAAATAACTGTTTCATTTGTGAAAAATGACACTTGTGCAGTACAGGATGCGATTGTTTTATTAACTACATGCAAAATAAATAACTGAGTTGCTGACAAATTACTGGAGCATTCTGTATTCAAGTTTAACATCAGTACACAGCCCATATTGAAAATGAAGGGAAACTAGATCAGAAGTGAATTCAGATGTAATTATATCTGGCATGTAATTTCAGCTCACATTAATCCAGTGACAGGTTGTGGCTTGATATTGAAATCAACCTGTACCTATAGACACACAGAAGCAGAGCTCTACAGATGCTGGACGTCAGAAATAAAGCACAAAGTATTGGAAATACTAGGCAGGTTAGGCAACATCTTCAAGGAGAAGAACAAACAGTTCAAATCATTGATTTTTTAGTTTGGGTGAAAAGCTAAATCAGACTGAAATGTTATCTCAATTCATCTCTCCACTAGTGCAACATGATTTCCTGAGCATTCCCTACATTTAAAATGGCTTGTGTCACAGTGGTAGCATTGTACATAGGGACACTTTCCTTATTAAAGATGCAACACTTTTTATTTATGTATAACGTACACTTATTAAACTCATAACCCTTTTAAACGTCCTTAAGATGCTGATACCTGAAGATTCTGGAGTGCCTGCAGCCTTTTAGTATTGTCTAATGCTTAGCACTGTATAAAGACCATTTGACAAAGGAAAAATTATAGCCAAATTTCTCAACAGCCAAAGCCCATCAAAATTCCCATCAGGGCCGATTTCATGTCTCACATAGAACATAGAACCTCTCACTGCTAAAGGTGGGAATCCCCAATTGCTTCAAAAAGGCAACAATTATACCAGTGCCTAAGAAGAATAATGTGAGCTACCTTAATGACTGTCATCTGGTAGCACTCACATCGACAGTGACAAAATGCTTTGAAAGGTTGGTCACGACTAGACTGAACTCCTGCCTCAGCAAGGATCTGGACCCATTGCAATTTGCCGATTGCCACAATAGATCAATGGCAGACACAATCTCAATGGCTCTCCATATGGCTTTAGACTACCTGGACAACACAAACACTAGCTCAGCATTTAATACTATCATTCCCACAATCATGATTGAGAAGTCCCAGAATCTGGGCCTCTGTACCTCTCTCTGCAACGGGATCCTCAACTTCCTAATCAGAAGACCACAATCTGTGCAGGTTGGTGATAACATATCCTCTTTGCTGATGATAAACATTGGTGCACCTCAGGGGTGTGTGCTTAGCCCACTGCTCTACTCTCTCTCTCTCTACCCATGACTGTATAGCTAGGCATAGCTCAAATACCATCTATAAATTTGCTGATGATACAACCATTTTTGGTAGAATCTCAGGTGGTGACAAGAGGGCGTACAGGAGTGAGATATGCCAACTGGTGGAGTGGTGCCACAGCAACAATCTTGCACTCAACGTCAGTAAGACAAAAGAGCTGATTGTGGACTTCAGAAAGGGTAAGACGAAGGAACACATACTAATCCTTAAAGGGGGATCAGAAGTGGAGAGAGTGAGCAGTTTCAAGTTCCTGGGTGTCAAGATCTCTGAAGATCTACCCTGGTTCCAACATATCGATGTAGTTATAAAGAAGGCAAGACAGCGACTATACTTCATTAGGAGTTTGAAGAGATTTGACATCATCAACAAATACACTCAAAAACTTCTATAGATGTACCATGGAGAGCATTGTGACAGGCTGCATCACTGTCTGGTATGGAGGGGCTACTGCACAGGACCGAAAGAAGCTGCAGAGGGTTGTAAATCTAGTCAGCTCCATCTTGGGTACTCGCCTACAAAGTACCCTGGACATCTTCAAGGAGAAATGTCTTAGAAAGGCAGCATCCATTATTAAGAAACCCCAGCACCCAGTGCATGCCCTTTTCTCACTGTTATCATCAAGCAGGAGGTACAGAAGCCTGAAGGCACACACTCAGCGATTCAGGAATGTCTTCCTCCCCTCTACCACCCAATTCTTAAATGGACATTGAACCCTTGGACACTACCTCACTTTTTAAAAATATACATTATTTCTGTTTTTGCATATTTTTAATCTATTCAATATATGTATATTGTAATTGATTTATTTATTATTAGTATTTTTTTCTCTCTTCTAATATTGTGTGTTGTATTGAACTGCTGTTGCTAAGTTAACAAATTTCATGTCACATGCTGGTGATAATAAACCTGATTTTGATTCCGATTCTGAAATCTACAGCACATTACAGGCCCTTCGGCCTGCGAATTTGAGCCGACCATGTAACCACTCTAGAGACTGGCTAGAATTTCCCTAGTGCATAGCCCTCTATTTTTCTAAGCTCAATGTACCTATCTAAGAGGCTCTTAAAAGACCCTATTGTATCCGCTTCCACCACCACCGCCGCCACCGGCAGTGTATTACATACACCCACCACTCTCCGTGTGAAAAACTTAACTTCACATCCTCTTGGTACATACTTCCAAGCACCTTAAAACTATGCTCCCTTGTGTTAGCCATTTCAGCCCTGGGAAAAAGCCTCTGGCTATCCACACGATCAATGCCTCTCATCATCTTATACACCTGTGTCAGGTCACCCCTCATCCTCCATCACTCCAAGGAGAAAAGGCCAAGTTCACTCAACCATGTCTTGTTGTTACTTAGTTTGACTGGCGTTAGCCATTGATGTTGGGAGCAGTGCCCTCACACTCTAGGATCCTTGGCATCCACATATGATATACAGACACACATCGTGTATCATAAGAGGTTCTGCAGATGCTGGAAAGCTTGAGCAACACACACAAAATGCTGGAGAAACTCGGCATGTCAGGTAGCAGCTTTGGAGGGGAATAAGCTGTTAACTTATTCGCTTGGATCTTCATCAGACTGGAAAGGAAAGGGGCTGAAGACAGAATGAGAATGTGGAGGTGGGGGACCGATGGAGCCCATCTGGAGGCTGATAGGTGAGAGTAGGTGAGGGGATAGGTGAATGGGTGAGGGAGGGTTGTTGAAGTATGAAGCTGAGGGAGTAGGTGGTAGAGATAAAGAGCTGAAGAAGGAGAGGACTGTGGACCATCGAGGAAAGGGAAGGAGAAGGAACCAGAGGTGATAGGCAGGTAAGGAAAAGAGGATAAGAGGAGAACCAGATTGGTAATGGAAATGGGGGGGGGGGGGAGGGAAGGGAATTACTGGAAGCTGGAGAAATCAAAACATTTCAGGCTGAGACCCTTCATCTGGAAAGGAAGGGGACAAAAGCCAGGTTCCTCCAGTACTTTGTGTGTGTTGCATGTGTAGTGTGTTCAGATTCATAGAATTACTGCAAATGCTGATGTTCAGCTGATAGCAGCTGAAATATTGATATTTCTAGCATTCACTTTTCAGTTTTAGGTTGTAGCAACAGCTCTGACTGGTATTTCACAGCTTTAATATTCCCGTTATTTTACCTCCAGCTGCCCTTATTATTTCATTAACCACATGGTTCTGTAAGCTCCAAGATTGCTTCAATGACTCTGAGATGTTCCCTTTGTTCCAGCCATGCCACATCACCCCTTCTGCAACTTAAAGCTAACTTTTTGCCCCACCCCAACTTTAAAGATATGTTAGCTTAGTTTCTCACTCTTCAGTTTTTGTTTAAAAACTCTGGCATTCATGAAATCATTATTTTAAATGGACAAAGTCGTCATTGAGGCTTCCTGGAAAACCAGCACATGTCAACTGCAAAGCATCACTAACGACATTCACAAGGACACTTGTAGTCTAGACTATGTTAAAAGGAGTACACCATGTACCGGGTAGACTGTTCATTATCCAATATGTATAGACTTTAACTAGCCAAGGCTTTATATCAGAAAAATCTAATTTGGCGACTTAAGCGAAGGAAAACAAACAAAATTGTTCATTGTTGTTTTTAGAACAAAAAATTGTGTTTACAAAGCAGTTTCTTTTCCTTTTAAAATATGATTAAATACAAACATACTTTCTGTAAATACATATAACTGTAGCCATTGTAGACTCTGGCATAGAAAACGTCTTAAAGTGTCCTGCGCTGTGACAGTTTCCAAAGAAAACCAGTAATTCCTCAGCACCATCAAGAACAAAATTGCCTGAAGGTGAATTTCATATAAATACTTTACTTTAGCTTTTTTTATTAGATTTTTTTGGTCAATTTTCAAATAATGTTCTTTTTAATGAGGAAAAACTGAAGTAAACAATATTTGTTACAATTGACAGTAAGGCGAGTATGGCGTGCTTCAGTTAAGCTTGTCGCTTTGCTCACTTTTCTTTCAATACTTGCCATAAAATGTTGACAAACCCATCAGAGGTTCAAAACAGGAAGTGAAGCCCCATCAGATTTTGCCACATTTTACCTCAGCTATACAAATTCAAACACTGACGCTAATGCTTTAACATTTAAAGGCATTAAATTACTAGTGCAATTTCCAAATGATCATAGTTAGAATTTTGATAAGCTTACTGATAATATAGCACAAGTTTCACTAAACAACTGTTATTCCTTCAGTAGTGAAAAATAAGTTAGGATCCCAAACAGTCTTGATAGTTAATTTTTTAAATCACAGTCCTTTTATTTTATATTTATGTTTTGCTCAGACATGTTGTACACATATGGCATTAGATCCCAAGGATGTTAAGTTTATAACTGAGGTATCCGGATGGATTTTCCATCCAGCAAGGAGTAGGCAGCTGATACCCTTGAGACGAGGGGGCATGGGATGGGGGCAGCCAAGAGACCTGGCAAGGACCAGATCTTAACTGCTTCTAAAAAAAAAAGAGATATTTCCTAAAGCTGTATACCCTGAGAAAACTGCCAGCCACTGGACTAACAGATTGTCTGACTGATCTTCTCACTCAGGGAAGATTAGCTCCTTTGTTGGGCAGCACTCAGTTGTTGAAGACAAGGCACCTAGAAGGACAACAATCCTTCCAGATGAATATGGGGAAATAGCCATGTAAAGCTAGTCACAGTGAGCATGTACCACTACTTAAATCATATTATTTCAAAAATAGTGTTTTGCATGTTTATGGAATCATAGGATCCTAAGCAGCATCTCAAACTAAAACAGCTATGCAACAAGTATTGCTGCCGCCACCATAGTGAGACTAGAATCAGTGAAGCAGTGCACGGTTTCTGCCAAGCCAGCAGGGCATGAAATTGACTGTAGTGTTAAAATTCAAGTCTTGTAGTACAAAGTCCAACCAAAGATGACAAGGAAAGAGGCAAGCTAAATCAGGAAGTATTGATCAGTGATACATGGCTTCTTCACTTCTCCACATGGAAGATTTTAAAAAGGATTAAGGGAATTATTATATTCCCGTCTGAAGATGAGTGAAAAGGTCTACATTACTGACAAAATAAAGAATGGCAAACAGAGCTGAAGGCGAGAACTCAATCACTCATCAGAAAGCAATTTCTTTCTCATGTCCAAGAAAAGAACTCTATCTCACAGCAGAATAATATCCAAATTTGGGATGAACTTGCAGAGTTAGAAACTACAGAATGAGAAAATTGGCACTTTACCAAGTATCCCATTTTGAAGATAACTAATTCTGAATTAAAAGGTAGGCAATGCTGAAGCAATAACTGAATTTCAAAATATAAAGTCACTTTATATATAAAAGGAGCTATAGTATTTAAGTGGCCATCCTGGCAAGAGACAGAGCCCTCTCACACCAGAAACAGGACCAAGTGCACAGAACCTGACAGAGGAAAGAGCTAGTCAGTGGAAACTATTTAAGTGATTAGTGCTGGGATCATTTATTCTGTGTAATATTTAATGCAGGTGGATCTACTGAAAATGAACTGGGTCAAATGGTTGACATTGATACAGAACCAGCTCGCAGTTTCCTTTCTTTGAAACACTATGAAAAACTGCTACCAAACCAAAGTTAGTAGGGGAGATAATTAAAACCATAGTCTCAGAGGGGGGGGCGGGGAGAGTGGTGATATGTGAAGACACTTATGAAGGATTTGCAGAACTGGATGGTGGTGGGAGGAAGACAATACAACAGCTGGAATCAGACGCATGAGTGGATTTCAATGGTGGCTTCTATCACCGGGTCTTTAAACACAGGGATGAAACTGCTCTGTGGGGATCTATATTCAAATAAATGATTTTTAAGTCTGACATATTAGTAACCTAAAACTACTCTGGTTCACTGAACCTTCATTAGACCTTGGTTTGGGCAGCGCAGCCAAGATCTTCATCAGTGTTTACACGGCTGCAAAATGTCAAGAGTTTAGGCTCGCGTTAGGAATGTCTCAGAAAGAATCATTTCATTGTGCCAACTGGAACTTTCATTGTAAGAAAAATCAATTTGAGATCTAGATGCTAATTCATGTGTACCATGAATTTAAGGTCATTAATCACAATCACAATTGCTGTCACTAGGCCATAGTAAATAAACTAATGGGGCTGGGTTGTGCTGTTCGCCAATAATGAATCCAAAAAGGATAAATATATGGTTAATGGCTCTCCAGTGGCTCAGACAGTGTCTTTGGAGGGGAATAAAGAGACACTTCATCCCTTTTCATAGATGCTACCTGACCTGCTCAGATACTCTGGCATTTTTGAGTTGCATTTTTGTGCTTGTTTCTGCTTAGGGCAACCAAGACCAATTGTGTCCACCACAGACACACAATGAAGTTGGCCAATAAGTGATGTGAGACTGCTTTTCTTGGTGGAATCTAATTTCTAAGTAATAGATTGCAATATTACTGCATATTGTGATGTTATTCCTTTGTGTTCATATTTCAAAACAATTTCTGACCACAATGTCAACAAATATACATTCATTAATAAAGCCTTTTGTAAGTAAGCAGATTCCTAATGGCTTCTTCAAACAACAAACTTCAGTATTTAGTTACTTAAAATTTGATATGACCTATCTTATGACTGATATTCAAACATAAATTTTACCATGTTCAGAGCCTAAAATGCTCAGTTACATTTTGCCTTACAAGTTGAGTTATAAGATCTACAAACTCATTGTATATGGGAAGCAACAATTCTTAAACTCAATACGAGTAAATTCTGCCATTATGGCAAATATCCAATGATTTACAGAAGATAATTTGTCCCAATATTTCACTATTTCACTCTAAGAAGCACAGATTTCTTGAAAACGAATATGTCACTTGACAGACATTGACCAATTTACTAATGCTGTGCATCTGCTCACTGAGGGACAGCAAGATCCAGGCCAGAAAATATCTGACATTTAAAAAGATCCAGAACAAATTTGGTACATTGAGTTTTGCCAAATTACATATTCTGATTTCAGACTGGCAGAGAAAGCTGGACCATGGGGAATTGGGACCACTTATTATTGAAAATGAGAAAGGCATGCCAACTTCAAGAGCAGGAATCTGAGATTAGTAATAAAAACACATTAGTCTTAGATATCCATTCAAGAGCATAACATATTCCAGCTCACAACTGCAAATTTAAAATATAGTTTTCAAAATGGAAGTGTTAAAGCCTTACAGCACATTCAGTGCTGATCAATCAGGATGATACTCAAGGTAGGGGAACTATTAATATAAGGCCGTAAGACATAGGAGCAGAATTGGGCCAGTTAATCCATCAAGTTTGCTCCGTATTTCATCACGGCTGATCCATTTCCCACTCAACCCCATTCTTCTGCCTTCTCTCTGTCCCCTTTCATGCCCGGACTAATCAAGAACCTATCAACTTCTGCCTTAAATACACTCAATGACCTGGTCTCCACCGTCGCCAGTTGCAATGAATTCCACAAACTCACCACCCTCTGGCTGAAGAAATTCTTCCTCATCTCTGTTCTAAATGGATGTCCCTCTATTCTGAGGTTGTGCCTTCTGGCCCTAGACTCCCCCACCATAGGAAACATCCTCTCCACATCCACTCTATTTAGGTCTTTCCACATTCAGTATCTTTCAAAAATTAGGAGGATAAACTTGCAAGGTAAAAGAATTTCGAATTGGTTTTTAAATTTGTTAAAAAGAAACTTACTTAAAATAAATGAGAAAGTTTTCTGCTCTGAAGAGATTTGTACTGAGGACAGACTAATTTGAATTTGTCACATAGGAGAATTTTATTTCAATAGGTACATTTAATGTCAGAGAAATGTATACAATGTACATCCTGAAATTCTTTTTCTTCGCAAAATCCATGAAACAGAGGATTGCCCCAAAGAATGAATGACAGTTAAATGTTAGATCCCCAAAGTCCCCTCAACTTTTCCCTCCCACGCATAAGCAGCAGCAAAGCAACAACCACCCCCCCGAGCACTCAAACGTGCAGCAAAGCATCAATAAAGATGCAAACTTGCAGTACACCAAAGACTACTCATTCACCCAGTATTTGACATACCACAGGCTCTCTCTCCCCCTAATAAGGGAAAAAGAGGTGTCGTCATTTCACAGAACATTCGAGATTCACCACAAGAATAAAGCAAACAACACTTTAAGGGTTAAGTTGGGCAATCATATGAAATTTAAGGAAAAATAATGACAGAGCAAAGAAGTGACAATGATTTTGCTTTGCTCCAGCAAATTCTGGCACACTCTAGGCTAAAAAAGATTCCTCTCTTCTTTTCTAATACACTGTTCTTTATTGCTTCCTTCTGACAATGACTTCATCCATCACTGTCAAGTTCAAACTATCCCCTCTTCGGTGTATTTTATTTACAAGTTTTGCCTGTGGGCCCATTTCTGTGCTTGCTTCTCTTCTATGTACACATGTCCCTGTTGGCTGTGTCACCACCATTCATTATTAACCTTCCCAGTGAACATGTGGTTAGCCCAAGCCAGAAGGCTGAGGTAAAAAAAAAAAACAGGAAGGTGTCTTGGTTTTATTCAGTTTATCTTGCACATCCTCTTGGAGTGACAGAGTCACGGAGTCCATAGCTCTGAAACAGGCCCTTCACCTCACCATATCCATGCCTGCTATTGTACCTCTGTATACTCGTCCCATTTACCAGCATTCTGTCAGCATCTGGGTGTGCTGAGCTGAACTGGACGTGTCCACACAGTACTGAGAGGTTGTTTTAAAGAACTTCGGATTTTTATTCCGTTTTGAAAAGATCCAGATGGTATACGTCTATAGATAGGGCCATACACGCTGAACAACCTCATTACTATATCTTTCAGCAGAAGACCTGGATACACAATCCCACAGAGACAGTCACTGTTCTCCAAGGGCCAAGCTGAACCAAATGAGCCCAAATACTGCTGTAAACCAGTGTCCTTCTTGGAACAATGTGGACTGGAAGGTGTTTATATGGCCCAAAGAATCCCTGGTTTGGAATTTCCTGGAAGCAGCTTCAGGTACAGATTTATTTAGCAGCTGTACGTTGAAACATATAGTGGAATGCACTGTTTGAATGAACGACCTACACACCCAAGGATATGCTGGGGGCAACCTGCACCCACACCCAAGGATATGCTGGGGGCAACCTGTCACCACACATTCCGGCTTCAACATCGCATGCTCTCAATGTTCAGCAGAACAACACAAACAGCAACAACAGCATAACCATCCCACTCAACTACTCGCACAGGGACAGGCCTCCAACTCCAGTGCAGGGTGCCTCCAAGCCTCCAGCCTTTGGCCGTTGACATCGGGCCTCTGACTTCTGTATGTCGACCCAGGAACTCCAACCTTCAGACTTACCAGGGTCTGGTTTTCCACCTTTGGCTTTTCCCTCTGGACTTGACAACCACAGGTTTGAGTTCAGGTCTAAACCCCGACTTATCGATCATGGGTTTGATGTTTCGGCATCGACTTCCAGCTCACCTAAACCTTCAAACATGGTGACTTGGGAGAGTGGGGGAGAGGGAAATCACCAGTCCTCATGACTCTTAGCCTTATGGATCTCTAACTGAGACTTGCCAACCTGGGGACTGCTGGTCTCCTCATCGCCTGCCTTCCTGACCTCCAGGATCACTGACCTTTGACCACATGGTGCTCTGACCTGGACTCCAAACAGCAGCTCCTGCAGCAGTCCTCCAACTCCCCGTCAACCCTGTCCCTAAACTCTCACTTGATTTTTGATACCCCACGCTATCCCTAAAACTCATCCCTACAAAACTAAAATAATAACTAGGTCTGAGCCACAACATCGACAGACATCACAGCTTGCCACTTGGCTCTTTGTTCCTCCACCCACTTGTCTCTCTGATCAATGCCACTATGTCCTCCTGCACTAAATGAAACTCCTGAATTACAAATGAGCATTGACCAAGAACACGTTCTCCAGGGCACAGCATGATTTACATTCTCATTAGCTTCACAAAGAAGAACAATACACAATTACAATAATATATCATAATAAGAATACCTATTTAAAATGAATTTTCTGCAGTTAAATCCATAATAATGAAGGATTTACAATAGTACACACAGTATTAACAACTTTCACTAAGATAATTATGCAAAGTGCATCATCGAACCATGGAAGCCAAATAAATTTAACCCATCTTTGAAGTAATTCATCTCCTGACGTGAAAAGTTCAGTAAACCATGCCCATGGTCTGTTCATCAAATTATGGTATTGCTTTGCACTGTTGTAACTGTATGCTATAATTATGTGGTTTTGTCAGTTTTTCAGTTGGTTTGTCTTGTGTTTCTGTGATATCATTCTGGAGAAACATTGTATCATTTCTTAATGCATGCATTACTAAATGACAATAAAAGAGGACTGCGTGTCCTCATAATCTAATGTAATCTAAATTCACTTATGAAAGTGGACTTAAAAATCAGAACAACTGGTTCCTAACATCACTAATGCTGAAAATCCTAGCCACACCCACCTCTAGTCCAGCTATAATTCTTTCCTACAATCCACAAGCAGGTCTGTCCTGGTGGACCACGATTTTAACCTGTTGCTGCTGGACAAAGCTTAATTTCTACCCCTCCCACCCCACTGTGACTCTGTTTTTCTCTCCCCTTTTCAGTTCATTCCCACTTTTATTAGGGTCTGCTCTGATGTCCTCTGCCACTTTGACTGTTTCCAGATTCCTGGTCTCAACTAGCTCGTCTCCACATACATCCAATCCACCTGCACATTCATTTGAAACCCAAATGATCTGAGAGCCTTTCATTTCTTCCTTGATCAGAGGCATACCCTGTTCTCTTCCTGCACGTAGCTGAATCCATTATTGAACTGAAAAATCTAACTCTAGGTCAAAAAGTGTCACTACAAGAATTTATGAGCCCAAACTGCACTGTTTCTCTATTGGATAAATAGAACAGTTCTTGCTTCATTATTTTCTAAGTCCTCTTTCTCTCTCTCTCTCACCTCTTTCTCCATCATATTGCTGACTGTGATGGTTCCCACTTCATTACTTTCGCTGCCAATGTCTACCTTCCACTTATTTTCATATGGTCCATATCTGACTGTTGTCACTTTCTAGACATCCCTATTTTCCTCTCAGGGGATAGAGACCAATATGCATTATAAGCCACAATGTGGTCTCCCCTGCAATAGAGAAACCACTTGCATTCTTGGTGAGTGTTTTGTAGAACATCCCCATTTAGTCCCAAGAGCAACCCTGAGTTACAAGTCACATGTCATCCAAATTCTCCCTCCTACTCCCATACTGATGGGCATTAATGAGTAATTTTTTGCTTAAGGAATGGTAATGTATTCTATCTGGGTACATTGCAGTTCTTGATATCTAGCACTTAAGTTTACTTCCGATAATTGCCCTTTTTTTCTTGCATTATTCACACCTCCATGGATATGGCTGTATCTTTTTGTTTCAATTGTTTCTTTCCCTCTTCTGGTTCAGCTACCTTTTTTAAAAAAAGTAGTGTTTACTTTACCAACAAAAGTCAACTGAAGAACCCTTAAAGATAGAAAAGGGGAAGTATGAAGGTAAGCTAGCCAATAATATAAAAGAGGATACCAAAAGTTTTCTCACATTTATGAAGAGTAAAAGAGAGGTAAGAGTGGATACCGGAACACTGGAAAATGACGCTGGAGAGGTAGTAATGAGGAAACAAAGAAATGGCAGAAGAACTGAACAAGAATTTTGCATTAGTCTTCACCATGGAAGACAAGCAGCACAAGAGTGTCGGGCTGGGGGGGGGCGGGTGCAGAAGTGAGTGGAGTTGCTATTACAAAGGAGAAGGTGCCTAGGAAGCTGAAAGGTCTGAAGGTAGATAAGCCACCTGAACCTGATGGACTATACCCCCAGGTTTCTGAACAAGGTAGCTGAGAGACCGTATGAGCATTAGTAATGATCTTTCAAGAATCACAAGATTCTGGAATAATCCTACAGGACTGGAAAATTACAGATGTCACTCCACTCTGTACAAATGGAGGGAGGCAAAAGAAAGGATACTATAGGTCAGTTAGCCTGACCTTAGTGGTTGGTAAAATGTTAGAGTCCATTACTAACGATGAGGTTTTGGGGTACTTAGAGGCACTTGATGAAATAAGCCAAAGTCAGCATGGTTTCCTTAAGGGAAAAAATGAGGAGGGAGGATCTCATTGTAACCTACCAAATATTGAAAGGTCTAGAAGGTGTAGACATTGAGAGGATGTCATCAATAGTGGGAGAGTCTAGGACCAGAGAAATCAGCCTCAGTATAGAAGGGTGTCCGTTTAGAACAGAGATGAGGAGGAATTTCTTTAGCCAGAGGGTGGTGAATCCATGGATTCTGTGGGTGTTGACTCTCCAAATCATTGGGTATACTTAAAGCAGAGTTTGATAGGTTCTTAATTAGTAAGGACGTCAAAGGTTACAGGAAGAAGTCAGGAGAATGGAGATGGGAGGCATAATAAATCAGCGTGGTAAATCAGTATAGTGAAGCAAACTCAATGGACTGAATGGCTTAATCCAGATCCTATGTCTTATCGTCTTATCATATGGGCAAAGGAAATGCTTAAAAGATAACAGTAAAAACAGCCTGGGAAAAAAAAATCAACGTTATATCTAAAAACTGGGAAGGCATTGCACTCAGTAGATATATCTGGAGCAAATCTGGTCAAGAAGGAACTGCATTACATGAAAACAACCTCTGCTGTGCTGCAGAGAACAAGCAACAGCAAAGGAGAGAATGACAAACCAAAAGATGCAACCACTAATAACAACCACTAACTTACTCTTGATCCAACCACACCAGAACATGTGGATCCCAGATCCGTCTCTATAGCCAGCTGAAGACCCACCAATAGACAACCTCTTAAGAGAACACCATACTCAACTTGAGAGATTGCAATACTGTAATTACCTAATTACCTTGTTCTACCGTGGAAATACCTCATCCAATGTCATTATCGACTCCATTAGATTAATGATTTGGAGATTCTGTCTCAGAATCAGATGAAGCCCCTTCAGAGAAGAGTTGAATTTGTGCCGCAAGATGCTGACGTTCCCCTAGTAAGATGAGTAATCCTGCTCACATTTTTTTGGCCAAAATGCAGTTTTGTTTTACTAGCACAAAAGCATTATAGCTACTGGAAATCTGATATAAATGGTACATTCTGCAAATACTGAACAGGTCAGGGAGCACTATGAAGACGAAATCAAATTTCAAATTAATAGAGGAGCATAGATAACATCAATGGTTATCGATGTTCCTCTACTCATACAGCTGACATTGTGTGGAGTTTATACTTTTTATCTTAATATTTTACTTACCGCTCTTTGTAAATGGTTTACAACTGTTGTCAGATAATAAAGCAGTGAAACGTAACTTAATAATTTGATCTGGATAGTTCTGCGTTGTTATAGTTTTGTGAAATCCTCCACACTGATAAAACTGGAAGTTAGTGAAGATATCATCTAATGTAAAAGACAGCTTATAATGACAATGTCACAGTGTGTTATGGAGCCACATTCAGGATGATGACATACAGTATTTGACAATCATGACATGATGATAATAATTGAGAATGATAGCATGGTTGTAATGTTTTGAACAGACTTGAGCATCATACAAGACTTGACCTTCAATCTCTGCTATACAAATAGAAATGTTTCCCTTGATTATCAGAAGTTCTTCAATCCAAGGGGCGTTTGCTTGTTCATTATGTGCCGTGTCATATGTCATGGGCAATCAAGAAATTTCCATGACCGTGATTGTTCTCGGTAAATTTTTCTACCGAAGTGGTTTGCCATTGCCTTCTTCAGTGTCTTTGCATGAGTGAACACAGCCATTATCAATACTCTTCAAAGGTTACCTGCCTGGTATCAGTGGTTGCATAACCAAGACTTGCGATGTGCACCAGCTGCTCATACAACTTTTGACCCTGATCATGTTGGAGGGAGGCTAATCAGGTGCTACCTTTGCTGAAGGATGACTTGCAGGCTAGCAGATGGAAGGAGCGCTTTACACCTCCTTTGGTAGAGAAATATTTCCACCCTGCCAGCCTACTGTGGGGCATTACATTTGAAGTCATACTATGCATGACCAAATATCACAGACAAATCTTCCAGCACAAACCCAACTAGCATGAAGATATCTAAACCAGTGAAAGTTTGGTTGGATGGAAGGTATATGACAAACTGTGCAAGGCTCCTTTTTTCATCTCAGGCAGTGAAGTAATTTAATCTTGGGCAATACTACAAAATAACTGCCTTCATTTTGAAATCCGTAAAGTGACAGGTTCTGTCAATTTTTAGAATTGAGCTTCTTCCTTCTTTCTCCCCCACTAGTCATAAAATGAAGCAGTTCTCTAGACTGATATTTAGGACTTTTAAGCAATGAGTCTCAGCTCCACTAATCTAACAAAACACCTTTTAGGTTTTGGAGACGTCCCAGATGGAAAAGTTCAGACTAACTTCATTCAAATGAATCCTAACTTAGCTGGTGGAAGCCTATTCACACTAGACTTGAGGTAGTTGCCCATGGGAGGGTGATCCGTACCCTATCATTCTTGGTGTTATACCCACGTTATTATCTGCTTAGCTTTCTGAACAAGCTAATAGCTCCCCAACACTGGTTTCTATCTTTGGACTGTTATTCCAATTTGTTCCTTTACCTTTTAACACAGCAGCTTACCAATAATAAAAAGTTCAGTGCAAGGCTAACTACAACAAAACCCTTCATGCTAGTATGCAATGGTGAAACTTTAAGGAACTACTCTGAATGCCCACAGCTCTCTTGGAGCAATGCTACGCTAGATGCAGCAAGCAGAGATGGCAAACCTACTTAAGTTAAAAACATTTATATTTTCATGGTCATTAAAATCAATATCAGATATGAAAATCATTTCAGCAATTCTTAGCAATCACTATCTAAATATTTATTTGGTAAATTGCAATATAATTGCTAACAACCATTGTTTTTCTTCCTGTCTATTTCATGCAATGAAAATCTTACAACTTCCCCAACAATAATACAATAAAATAATAAAGATAACAAAACTAATCTTCTGTCAGTCACCATTTCTAGGGTCATATCACCACAGAATGGTTGGAGGTGAAAAATCAAATTACAGAAGCTGGAATTCTCAAATGAAACTGGAGTATGTCAGACTCACTCAGCAGATCAGGCATCTGTGGAAAGAGAAAAACAATTAATGTTTCAGGTCTGAAACCCTGACAACAAGCCTCATATCTGAAACGTCAATCCCATTTCCATTTCTGCAGATGCTGCCTGATCTGCTGAGTCTTTGCTGCATTTTCTGGTTGAATTGATGACAAAGTGCAGTCGCGGTACATTGTAGGATCAGGACTTTTTGATGGAGGGCCATTGGGTGAGTGATAATAAGGTCAAAGTGTCATACTACAACACAGAAACAGGTCCTTTGGCCCATCTACTCTATGCTGACCTGGTCTGCTTCATCCCATCTACCAGCACCCAGCTGATAGCCCTCCATACCCTTCTCATCTATGTACCTCTCCAAACTTCACTTACATGTTCCAATTGAACTTGAATCTACCACTTCTGCTGGCAGCTTTTTCCACCCTCACACCACCCTCTGAGGGAAGTAGTTCCCCTCAGATATTTTGCCTTTCACCCTAAACCTATGACCTCAAATTCCAGTCTCACACAACCTGGGGGGAAAAAGCCTGTATGGATTCACCCTATAATACTCCTCATAATTTTTAGTTTAGGAGAATGAAACATAGAAACACAGAAGCATAGAAACATAGAAAGACTAAGCACAATACAGGCCCTTTGGCCCACAACGCCGTGCCAAACACGTACTTACTTTAGAAATTACCCAGGGTTACCCATAACCCTCTATTTTTCCATGTACCTATCCAGGAGCCTCTTAAAAGACCCTACCGTATCCGCCTCCATCACAGTCGCCGGCAGCCCATTCCACGCACTCACCACTTTCTGCGTAAAAAAAAAACTTACCCCTGACATCCTCTCTGTACCTACTTCCAAGCACCTTAAAACTGTGCCCTCTTGTGTTAGCCATTTCAGCCCTGGGTAAAAGCCTCTGACTATCCACACGATCAATGCCTCTCATCATCTTATTCTCTATAAGATTTCCCTTCTTTTTCCTGCACTTCAGGGAATAAAATCCCAACCTACTCCTGCCACTGTCTGAAAGGAGTTTGGACATCCTCTCTGCGGGTTTCCTTCACTCTCCTTCCACTTTCCAATGAGTTAGTAAGTTGTGGGCATGCTTCATTGGTGTCAGAAGCTTGGCCACACTCAGCACGTCCTCCGACTCTGTTGGTCATGTAAAGGTGACAAGTGTAGTTAATCTTTATCTCTCTAATTTTTAATCTTTTCCTATAACTCATGTCAAGCATCAGCAAGGCGTTTGTAGATCTCACCACTGTGGCATAGTTTCAGGTCTCAGCAGTCTGAGGAGTCAACAGGGTGAAAGTAATTGCAACGTGGGGGGTGGGGGGTGGGGGGGGGGGGGGGAGGTTGAAAGAGGTGGCAAGTAGGACCCAGTGCTATGTTGTGGAAACCAGGTTATCCCAGGATTGCCCAACAGTGGTCAATCCGAGAACTAGGCGGTCAAGGTTTCCCTGCAGTAGTTCAGAAGGAATAATGTACGGGACATAACATTGTGAGCACCCTTTTACAAAATTTACCCTGGGTGCAAAAATGATTCAGATATCATCCAGTTTCTGGGAACTGTCAATGCTGTACATCATTCTTTGGTGGTGGTGGGGGGGGTGGGGAGCAGGGGTTGAAGATATTTCCAAAGGCACAAGCCTGAAATAAACTGAGCTCACAATTCAATTTCTAGGAAGATTGGTATACATCAGACTAACTACAACGTATGCGATTTTGGAGAATCAAAGGATCATTTTGGTTAGGCTGTGGGAGTTGCAGTAAGGCAAGAATTAAGGACAACGTCCAGATGAGAATGACTGTGGTGGGGTACAGCCAAACCCAGACAAGGGAGACCTTCAAAGTGAGACTGCCGGAGTCACCTCTGTTTACTACAGACGAGACAGGCGGGACACAACGGCGGTATGTACTGACAACTAAGTCCTTACACAATAGGGGTGCTGGAGACAGATGACAATGGAAGGATGGGAAGTACACACATGAAGGGACAATTTTTCTACTAATTCAAAGTTGTCAGCTTGTTGTTTCTATTGACTTTTAACATCTCTAAAGTGATTGGTGATTTATCTTTCAAGTAAGGAATTCAAACATAAACAATTTACCAAATGGTCATTATCTGTAATTGATCAGCAAATTCTGTATAAAAATAATGGTTTTCTGCTCTGGCTTCAGAACAGTGTGGGTGACAGGGGCTATGCTGTGCTCCTTGTGCACAAGGAAATAAAGTTTGTTCGAGTTGTAAGAGTGCATGTGATCTGGACCCAGTTATTTTATTATTTTTAAAAAAATTTTATTACCAGTGATGACAAGGCAATAAACCCTGACCATAGCAGTAACCCAATCACAAACAAGAGAAAATCTGGAGATGCTGGAAATCCAAAGCAACACACACAAAATGCTGGAGGAACTCAGCAGGCCAGGCAGCATCTATGGAAAAGAGTACAGTCGATGTTTCAGGTTGAGATCCTTCAGCAGGACTGTAGAGAGGAAAAAAAGCTGAGGAGTAGATTTAAAAGGTGGGGAGAGGGTAGTAAGAAACATAAGATGATAGGTGCAACTGGGAGGGGAGGGGTGAATAAAGAGCTGGGAAGTAAAGCAGCTATAGGGCTGGAGAATCTGATAAGAGGGGACAGAAGGCAATGGAAGAAAGAAAAGGGGGGAGAAGGAGCATCTTTCTACTAGATGCATGTGATGTTTTCCAGATAACTTTGCTGGGACAAAGTAATTCACAGAGATGGTCTAAATGATTCCAGGGACAATGGTGCAAGTAACTTAACTGTAGTTGCCTGGTTTAATGTTGGCCAATTATTGTATTGTGTTTGGCTAATGCAGACATTAAATCTCATGGTCACTTCACCTTGCACACTATATCTCATAGCAGCCAGTTCCACTCTGTGGACAAGCAGCTGGTAATTCTGTTCGCAAGCTGTGCATTTAACTACAAACTGATTACTGTTTGCAATTTACATTAGGAACTGAAGACTAGTTCTCATTTCCAACAAGCTGAGAAAGGAATATTTGTTAAAAGCTTAACTTTGTCACAAACAGCTCTGACCCTTTGAAAAAGTCATGCTGCTGTAGTAGAAAGCTGACATACTTACACAACTGGCATTTAGGGCAGCAATGAAGGTCCCCCATCTCCTTCTGAAGAGAAGGTATCAGTACCTCCAGTTGAACTCTTTTTTTAGTGTATTTCCCCCAGTTGTCAGTCTGTGGTTTTGTATTGCCTCCTGCCCCTGCCCCTGCCCCTGTATTACTGAGTACTCCGTCTCTCATCTGTTTCTCATTATTACCTCTATTGCTGCCACCTGTGTCTCATTGTGCTCCACATATCATCTGCCTCTCTGTTTATTGCTCAGTATATTTCAGTCGTGTTTTCACCTGTTCATTGCCAGATTGTGCCAATGAATTTTCCTGAGCCTTTCCAGCATTCATATCTGTACTCTATCCATCTGAATATCAACTGTGCCTGTTTCCCGATTCTGGTTTTTGGATTTCTCAGGATGTTTTGATCTCTGGCTGAACTTTGACGCTGATTTTGTTTGCACCTCGGGATCTTTTACTCAATTAATATCACTGTGTGCAAAGTACTGGGTCTGTGATCGGATTTCTGGTCCAGCACCCTGACAGAAGGCTTCTTTATTGCTGTTTCTATAACAATTGTTTTTTGCCAATTAGGGTTGTTACTCCTAAGCAGAGCCCCCAAGCCTGGAGGACCAGTGGACCATTCTAGCCTCAACCGTTTGACTTGTTTGGCATGGGTGATGGTACCAAGAGCCAAAGCACAAAGCCCTGACTCCAGCCAACATAGCTATCCAGATCTTGAGCCACACAAGCCTCCACACCCTATGACAAGATAGTGGTCCTCTTGGAGGAGTAGAAAGTTGAGATTAGCAATAAAAATTTTGGGCCCTGGAAAATGAATATCCATAACATGCTGACAGACTTGCAACCTGAAAAGTTATCAAGCTGAGCAGACTTAAATGGGAAAAAGTATTCCATTCTCTGAAATCACCAACTTTCTAAATTATGGTTACAATTTAACCAAAACAAAAATAAAGTGATATCTCTTTCTCTTATGCACAATTCTACTTGAAGCATATTTGGTCCAACCATCAACTTAAACTTTAAAAGAATTACTTTTTTAAAAAAATTCTAACACTAACATATAACTTTGATAATATTAATCAAGTTGCTCAGGAATCAACTAGCATTTAATAATCTATTTATTGATTAATAGCTTGTTTGCACAAATTTTAACATACTATTCTGTTGCATTCTTAGCTTAATTCAGCTTTATACTACGAAAGATTAATAAACCACATAGTATAGCTTGTGGGATATATTAAGTAATATCACAATAAACCTTGGAGAAACGCAAGAGAATGAGATAAAAACTCAATTTTCCTTTTTCTAACATCAGCATCCTATCTTTCAGTACTGCAGCTGTGCCATACCACGCAGAGACTCAGCCTAGCGCTCTTGTTACTGCCAAAGGCAACATCATCTTCTACAGTTACAGCTGAAACAACACCCAGTCAAGAGACTCCACAAGTCAGACTATAGCACTGTAAAGCTCTCATTACTCAGGGTGTGCTGACATATCCATTTTCTCCCCAGTTTCATACATGTAAGGTAGTAGCAATCAGTCTAGAAGACTGACCACATCAGTGCATAAGACAGAGTATCAATCAAATCACTCTGAGCAGAGTTATAATCATATACACCCAGTGGCTGCTTTATTAGGTAAACCTGTACACTGGCTGTTCAATGCAAATATCTAATCAGCCAATCAGGTGGCCACAACTCAATGCATAAAAGCATGCCGATATGGTCAACTGGTTCATTAACTGTTCAGACCAAACGCCAGAATGGGGAAGAAAAATGTGACTTTGACTGTAGAATAATTGTTGGTGTGAGATGGGATGGTTTGAGTATCTCAGAAACTGCTGATCCCCCTGGTATTTTCATGTACAACAGCCTCTAGGGTGTGCAGAGAAGGATGTGAAAAAAAATCCAGTGAGCAGCAGTTTTGTGCATGAAAACGCCTCGTCAATGACGGAGGTCAGCCGAGAATAGTCAGACAGGTTCAAGCTGACAAGGAGGTGACAGTAACTCAAGTAACCACACATTACAACTGTGGTGTGCAGAAGAGCATCTGTGAATGCACAACACATCAAATCTTGAATTGGATGAGCTACATAGCTGAAGACAGATTATTGGCCTCTTGCTCCATGGATAACTATGAATGCTGTGTGCAGCAGTGTGTCTGTGTTGTGCATTGATTGCACCAACAGACGAGCTTCCAAAACTGTGGAGGCTCAGCACCACTCAAACCTACCATAGAGGTGAAATTCACTGTGGCAATAATGAAATGATGCTGACAGTCGTGCTGTAGGAGCATCAACAAGGATTGGTTAAATATGACAGCAAACGGTAAGGCTTCCTCAGGTGGGAAAGGAGTAAAAGAAAATGCATTTCTTTGTTCAGGGAATCAGAAGGCTCTCCAGTCACTTGTCAACACATACAAATAACTGGAGGAACACAGCAGGTCAGGTAGAATCTATGGAAATTTATAAACAGCTGATATTTCAGGCTAACACTTTTCATCAGAGCTGGAAAAGAAGGGGGAAGATGCCGGAATAATAATGTAGGGGGGAGGGGATGGAGGACAAACTGGAAGGTGATAGGTGAATCCAGGTGGGTGGGGAGGGGAGATGAAGAAGCTGGGAAGCAACAGGTGGAGAAAGGGCTGGAGAAGACGGAATGGGATGGAGAGGAGAGTGGACCGTAGGAGAAAGGGAATGAGGTGGGGCACCTGGGGGAGGTGATAGACAGGTGAGAAGAAGAGGTAGACTCCACAGTGAGGAACAGAAGAAGGAGGGGGAAGGAGAAAATTAGCAGAAGGAAAAATTGATGTTTATGCTATCAGGTTGGAGGCTACCTAGACAGAATGAGGTTTTGCTCCCCCACCCTCAGAGCGGTTTCATCACGGCAGAAGAGGCGGCCATGGACCAACATGTTGGAACAGGAATGGGGATAGAAATTAAATGGTTGCCCACTGGGAAATACCGCTTTTTGTGGTTGTAGCGGAGGAGCTCAACAAACCAGTCCCCCAGTTTACAATGAGTCTCATTAAAATAGAGGAGGCTGCATCAGGAGCACCGGATACAGCAGATATCCCCAACAGATTCACGTGTTTGCCTCAGCTGGAAGGACTATTTAGAGCCTTGAACGGAAGTGAGGGAGGAGGTGAATGGGCAGGTGTAGCACCTTGGCCACTTGCAGGGGTAAACACCAGGAGGGAGATTAGTGGGTTGGGATAAATGGACAAGGGAATCATGGAGGGGGGTGATCCCTGCAGAAAGTAGAGTCGGGGGGTGGGGGGTGATGTGTGGGGTTGTTAAAGATATGTTTGGTGGGAGGATCCTGATGAAGATTGTGAAGATGCAGAGAAGCTGTTGAATGCAGAGGCACATGGAGTAGTGGGTGAGGACTCTATCCCAGTTAAGGTGGCAAGAACGTGGGTTGAGCACGTATATCTGGGAAATGGAGGAGATGTGGATGATAGCAGTATCAATGGTGGAGGAAGGGAAACCCTGTTCTTTGAAAGAGGAGGACAACTTTGATGTCCTGGAAGGGAAAAACTCATCCTGGGAACCGATGCTGTGGAGACAAATAGCATTTTGCAAGCGACAGGGCAGGAACATGCTTGGCTAAATGATCTGGATGCTGTGCAAGAGACTGCCAAATTAAGTGAATGCATGTATAAATACCACACCTAGAAACTGTACAACTGGACTCAAGTAATCCACATTTCAACACACCCCTGTCACTCAATTATTCATTACGGTTATTGATCAGGGTACATGGCGAACACTCATATTTTTTGCATCATCCCACCACATTAACCCTTTTTGCAAGTCTCAGCACCACAGCTCAGTGGCTATTCATCCACTCAGGCAGATCACCCAAATGGATGGCATCATGCTCACTGACACATTTTTGTCCTTAGGAGAAGGTGGCACAGAACAAGAAGCTAATGGGTGGGACTTGTGATTGCATTCTCTACCTCTCTTAGAGGATGAATGCTGATCATTTATAAGAAACACAGGTAAGGCATTGGTCTTTGATCGGGCAGAAGCAACTCAGGGTAAAGGATCATATATCTAATTTCTCCCTCATAAACACAAGGAATTCTGCAGATGCCGGAAATCATGAGTAATGCACACAAAACGCTGGAGGAACTCAGCTGGTTAGCAATTCTCAACCTGAAATGTCAACTGTTCATTCCCCTCCATAGATGCTGCCTGACCTGCTTCCTCATTTAAATTTGTAAAGCCAGGCAGTGGACCCAAAGAGGAAAATGGTAGAGACACTGTCATGGGATGTCTCCACAGTGAGGAGACTGGATATAAAGATAGGATCTGCATATGTAAGCAGGGAAGCCCGTTTTTGAGGAATGGGTGGTGTAGGTGCCAGCTTCTTGGATAGCACCCACAGAAATATATCTTCCCTTCTGCAATGTTTGTCCTCTTCTGTGTGGCCTATGTTTAGTCTTCCAGTCATATTCAATGCCAAAAGGAAGCCGTATTAGGCCACTCATGTCTGGAAGTAATTGATTTATTCACAACCCTTTTAGTCACTTAGAAAGTATTTTTGTGCAAGCCAGGTCACTCCCTTTAGACCATTAAAATTTTAAGAAAATATGGAAAAGTAACCAAAATTTCTTTAATTGTAGCAACAACAACAAAAAATACAGCTGCAATTAATCATTGATCCTTTCAAAGAGGAGTTGCAGAGGTTCTTCTCAAAGTTTACCATTGAATTCAGGTATGTGAGATTAACAGAGGCTTAATGGTGGGTTTCCTAACACAGTGTGAATGCATCAAAACAGTGTTTATTGTGTCCCAAGCAACAGGAATTCTGCAGATGCAGAAATTCAAGCAACACACATCAAAGTTGCTGGTGAACGCAGCAGGCCAGGCAGCATCTCTAGGAAGAGGTACAGTCGACGTTTCAGGCCGAGACCTGCCTGGCCTGCTGTGTTCACCAGTAACTTTGATGTGTGTTGCTTTACTGTGTCCCAACTCCTTTATAATGTTCAGTACACTAGGCATGAGACAGAATTCAGTTTCAGTTTATGAGGTCTTATGACCCAGTAAACAAGCACTAGCATGCCCTATCTTTTGCTAAAGCACATCTCTGCTGTAAATTAGAGATTGGAGGAACAGAGGGATCTATGGTTCACATCTATTGATCCCTCAAATTTGCCACACGTTTATAGGGTTGTGAAGGCATATGGTGTATTGACCTTCATTAGTCAGTGATTCAGTTCGTGTGTCACAAGGTAATGTTGCAGCTCTACAAAACCACACTTCGAATATTGTGTTCAGTTTTGGTCACCTCATTGTGCCCTCAGAGGCCACCTTATTTGGTGCACCTACTCACTAATGCAAGTATCTCATCAACCAATCAGGTGGCAGCAACCCAATGCACAAAATCATGCAGACACGTCCAAGAGGTTCAAGAGGGATTTTCACACACAGCAGTCCCTAGAGTTTGTGGACAATGATGTGAAAAACAAAAAGACATTCAGTGAGTAGCAGTTCTGTGGGAGAAAACACCTTGTTAATGAGAGAGGTTGCAATCTGTAACTAATGCAAAATATGAACCATCTTTACCAAAGGAAAGCAGCAAAAATACAAAACATACTGTACATGTGTGTAGTCAGAAAGTTGACTGGTGTTGCCTGGTGCTCAGTAGATTAAACAAAATTCTAATTGGGAAAAGAAAATCTAGATCCTGAAGGGATTTAATGGGTTAGACCACGAGACCATAAGACATAGGAGCCATTCAGCCCATCGAGACCGCTCCACTATTTCATCATGGCTGATCCAATGTTCCATTCCACCCCATACACCTGCCCTCTCACCATATCCCTTGATACTCCGACCAATCAGGAATCTATCAACCTCCACTCTAAATATACCCACGGAATTGGCCTCAACCACGGTGTGGCAGAGCATTCCACAGATTCACCGCTCTCTGATAAAAAAAATTCCTCCTTACTTCTATTCTTAAAGGTTGCCCCTCAATTTTGAGGCTGGGCCCTCTAGTTCTGGAAATCCCCACCAGAGAAAACATCCTCTCCACATCCACACTATCTAATCCTTTCAATTTTTGGTAGGTTTCAATGAGATTCCCATGCATTCTTCTAAATTCCAGTGAATACAGGTCAAAGCTGCCAGGTACTCCTCATATGTTAACCCCTTCAATCCTGGAATCATCCTCGCAAGCTTTCTCTAGAGTCTCTCCAATGACAACACATCCTTTCTGAGATAAAAGGCCCAAAACTGTTGACAATACCATAAGTATTGCATAATTAGTGTCTTATAAATCTTCAGCATCATCTCCTTGTTTTTATATTCTATTCCTTTTGAAATAAATGCCAACATTGCATTTGCCTTCTTACCATAGACTCAACCTGTAAATTAACCTTCTGGGAGTCTTGCAAGAGGACTCCCAAGTCTCTTTACATTTTTGATGTTTCAACTTTGTCTCTGTTTAGATAATAGTCTGCACCATTGACTGCCTTAATAACTATCGCCCGGTAGCACTCACATCTACGGTGATGAAATGCTTTGAGAGGTTGGTCATGACTAGACTGAACTCCTGCCTCAGCAAGGACCCAGACTCATTGCAATTTGCCTATCGCCACAGTAGGTCAACAGCAGACGCAATCTCAATGGCTCTTCACACAGCCTTAGACCACTTGGACAACAGAAACACCTATGTCAGGATGCTGTTCGTCGACTATAGCTCAGCATTTAATACATTCATTCCCACAATCCTGATTGAGACGTTACAGAACCTGGGCCTCTGTACCTCCCTCTGCAATTGGACCCTCGATTTCTTAACCAGAAGACCGCAATCTGTGTGGATTGGTGATAATATCTAATCCTCGTTGACGATCAACACTGGTATACCTCAGAAGTGTACTCTCTCTCTACCCATGACTGTGTGGCTAGGCATAGCTCAAATACCATTTATAAATTTGCTGATGATACAACTATTGTTGGTCGCAGCAACAATCTTGCACTCAACATCAGTAAGATGAAAGAACTGATTGTGGACTACAGGAAGGGTAAGATGAAGGAACACATACTAATCCTCAAAGAGGGATCAGAAGTGGAGAGAGTGAGCAGTTTCAAGTTCCTGGGTGTCAAGATCTCTGAGGACCTAACCTGGTCCCAACATATTAAGCAACACACATCAAAGTTGCTGGTGAACGCAGCAGGCCAGGCAGCATCTGTAGGAAGAGGCGCAGTCGACGTTTCAGGCTATAGTCGACACCAGCAACTTTGATGTGTGTTGCTTGAATTTCCAGCATCTGCAGAATTCCTGTTGTTTCCCAACATATTATAAAGTTATAAAGAAGGCAAGAAAACCACTATACTTCATTGGGAGTTTGAAGAGTTTTGGCATATCAACAAGTACACTCAAAAACTTCTATAGATGTACCGTGGAGAGCATTCAGACAGGCTGCATCACTGTCTGGTATGGGGGGGGGGGGGGGGAGCTACTGCACAGGACCGAAAGAAGCTGCAGAGAGTTGTAAATCTAGTCAGCTCCATCTTGGGTACTAGCCTACAAAGTACCCAGGACATCATCAAGGAGTAGTGTCTCAGAAGGGCAGTGATCATTACTAAGGACCCCCAGCACCCAGGGCATATCCTCTTCTCACTGTTACCATCAGGTAGGAGGTACAGGAGCCTGAAGGCACACACTCAGCAATTCAGGAACAGCTTCTTCCATTTTGCCATACGATTCCTAAATGGACATTGAACCCTTGGACACTACCTCACTTTTATTAATATATATAACTTCTGTATTTTTACACAATTTTTAATCTAGTCAATATACGTATATGAAGCCTGAAGACACACACTCAGCAATACAGAAACAGCTTCTTCCCCTCTGCAATCCAATTCCTAAATGGACATTTAAACCGTGAACACCATTTCACTTTTTTAATATATTATTTCAGTATTTTTGCACAATTTTTAATCTATTCAATATACGTATACAGTAATTTATTTATTTATTCCCCCCCCCCTTCTATATTATGTATTGCATTGAACTGCTGCTGCTAAGTTAACAGATCTCACAACACATGCCGGTGATAATAAACCTGATTCTGATTCTGACTATTGTTTCTTTTACCAAAATGCACTACCATACCTTTCCTAACACTGTATTCTATCTGCCACATTTTTCCCCATTTTTCCAATTTGTCTTAAGTCCTGCTGCAATCGCATTGCTTCCTCAGCACTACCTACTCCTCCACCTATCTTCGTATCATCCGCAAAATTTGCCACAAAGTCATCAAGTCCACTATCTAAATCATTGACAAACAATGTGACAAGTAGTGGTCCCAATACTGACCTCTGAGGAACACCACTAGTCACTGGCAGCCAACCAGAAAAGGCCCACTCTGTTCCCACTCATTACTTCCTGCCTGTCAGCCATTCCTCTACCCATGTCAGTATATTTCCTGTAACACCATAGTATTTTATCTTGTTAAGCAGCCTCATGTGAGGCTCTTTATCAAATGCCTTCTGAAAATCAAAGTAAATGACATCCACTCTCTCTCTCTCGTCCATCCTGCTTGTTACTTCTTTGGAGAAATCTAACAGATTTGTCAGGCAAGATTTCCATTTATAGAAACCTGATTCTGATTATTGTTTCTTTCACCAAAATGCATTATCATACATTTCCTTACACTGTATTCTATCTGCCACATTTGACTTTGACTTAATTTATCATAAGCCTCCAAGGACCCCAAAACCTCATCCTTAATAATGGACTCCAACACTTTCCCAACCACTGAGGTTCGGGTAACTGGTGTATAATTTCCTCTCATTTGCCTTCCATTCTTCTTAAAGAGTGAAGTAACATTTGCAATCTTCCAGTCCTCCTGGACTGTGCCAGAATCAAGTCACCTCTTCAGCTACTGGGATGCAGTCCATCTGGCCCTGGTGACTTATCTACATTAAGACCTTTGAGTTTGCCTAGCACTTTTTCCTTTGTAATAGCAATGGCACTCACTTCTGCTCCCTGACAGTCACAGATCTCTGGCATGTAGCTAGTGTCTTCCACAGTAAAGACTAAAGCAAAGTACTTTTTAAATTCATCTGCCATTTCTTTGTCCCACAGTACTACCTCACCAACATCATTTTCCAGTGATCCAATATCAACTCTCACCTCCCTTTTATTCTTTATATAACTGAAAAAACCTTTAGTATCCTGCTTTATATTTTTGGTTAGTGTGCCCTCATAATTCATCTTTTCCCCTCTTATAGCTTTTTAGTTGCCTTTTGTTAGATTTTAAAAACTTCCCAATCATCCAAATTCCCACTCACTTTTGCTACACTATATGCCCTTTCCTTGACTTTTATGCAGTCTTTACCTTCCCTTGTCAACCATGGTTGACAACATGGACAAGCCCCTACCATTTGAGAAAAACTTCTTCTGTGGAACATATCTATCCTGTGCCTTGTGAACTATTCCCTGAAACTTCAGCCATCTCTGTTCTGCCATCATTTTCACCAGCATCCCCCTCCAATCCAGCTGGGCAAGCTTTTCTCTCATACCTCTGTAATTCTCTTTATTCCACTGCAATACTGATACATGTGACTTATGCTTCTTCCTCTCATATAACAATTACAGCACAGAAACAGGCCATCTCGGCCTGTCTGGTCCGTGCCGAACACTTACTCTCACCTAGTCCCACCAACCTGCACTCAGCCCATAACCCTCCATTCCTTTCCTGTCCATATAGCTATCCAATTTAACTTTAAATGACAATATCATGTCAATCTCAAATTGCAGTAATAATTCAATCATACTATGATCACTGCCTCCTAAGGGTTCCATTACGTTAAGCTCCCTAATAAGATCAGGGTTATTACTCAACACCCAATCTAAGATGGCCTTTCCCCAAGTAGGCTCGAGCACAAGCTGCTCTAAAAGGCCATCTCATAGGCATCCAACAAATTCCCTCTCTTGCAATCTGACACCAATCAGATTTTCTCAATCCCTTGCATTTTGAAGTCCCCCTTTACAATTCTAACATTACCCTTATTACATGCTCTTTCCAGCTCACTTTGCAATCTCAACCCCACATCTTGGCTACTATTTGGAGACCTATATATGATTCTCATAATGTTTTTTTTTACCTTTGCAGTTTCTGAACTCCACCCACAAAGAGTCAATATTCTCTGACCCTATGTGCTGTGAGGATATTTTCACTGGTGGGGTAGCTACAGCTAAGAGTACAGATTGAGATAAATGTTGCCCACACAAGACATGAGAAGGAAATTCTACTTTTGAGGTTTATTAATCTTTAAAAGTGTAAATGCAGAGTCATTGAATAGATTGTAGAGTCTCAACATGGACAAAAGTGATGATTGTGGACTTCAGGAAGGTGTAGGGTGACCACCCTCACTATATATCAATGGCTGTGCCTTGGAGAGAATGAAACTTCCTTGGTGTGCACACAACGGACAATCTAACCTGGACCCACACCTGATTTGTTAAGAAGGAACAGCAGTGTCTACACTTTCTGAGAAGATTAAGGCGTGCAAAGCTCCACACCCTCACTCTAACAACTTGCTACAGGAGCTTCATCCAGAGTTTCCTGACTGCCTACATCAGAGCACCAGGGATAGTAAAAACCACTGACAGGATCACCGGGGTCTCCCTCACCACTATTTGTGGTATTTACTGGGAGCACTGTATACACAGAAACATAGAAAACCTACAGCACAATACAAGTCCTTCAGCCCACAATGCTGTGCCGAACATGTACTTACTTTAGCAATTACCTTGGGTTACCCATAGCCCTCTATTTTTCTAAGCTCCATGTACCTATCCAGGAGTCTCTTAAAAGACCCTATCGTGTCCGCCTTCATCGCCATCACCGGCAGCCCATTCCACACACTCACCATTCTCTGCGTAAGAAACTTACCCGACATCTCCCTTGTACCTACTAACAAGCAAGACAGTTCTGAATTGTCTTACTGCTTATTATCAACTATCAGAAACAAAAAATAATCGCTGCTTTTTGAACACAAGCACACACAACTGATACAAGTTAGAAACTGTTTGGCAACAGTTTTCTACCTTAGTTAAGTGAAATTATATCCTGAATAAACAAAGGGTATCTCAGCAATTTTCTCAATTAGTTTTTGTTCTTTAAGAGTTGTCCTAAATAAACACGTTCCCTGATTAGCCAATAGTTCAATTAACCGGAATCAACTGTATTTTTGTTTTATGTGTTGTGTATGGAAAATTTTGTGGGTGCACTGTGGTCCAGAGCAACATTGTTTCGCTTGGTTATATATATGTATGTACACTCACACACATATACACACACACATACATATACAGTCAGATGACAATAAACTTGAAGTTAATTAAGAACTGAGACAGATTTTTGAGCTGAGAAGCAAAGGCTTTGTGGACCAGAATTAAAAAATGATTGGCAAGCAGCCCCTAAGATCTTATTAAATGGCAAAATAGTATCCAGGGGAAAACACAAACTATAATTTCCAATACTCTAAATTATCCATAAAATTGTAGAATATATACAAGCTAGATACCAATGATTAGGTCAAAGATGGACCGTTTTGTAATGAATCACTCAAGCCTAAATGAACATCGATGTCCTGACTGCATGTACTTTTGAACCTTCAATGATGTTTATTATGATCTGCTATGTAAATATGAGTTTGGGATTAAAATAGTGACAGATGGGATTCATTCCAGACCTTGTCTGCCAAACCCAGCAGTATTGGAGGAAATGACCTAGGTTACGTTTCCACTGGGACACTCAGATAATTCAATTCCTTCACTGTGTACATACATCTATTAATGCTTCTGGACACATCTTCAGTGATGTTCCTGGAATCATCGGGTGTTTCGGGTCTTTCAACATCATACAATGTCCTCCAGGTGACCCAGCCGGGGCTGATCAGACCCCAGCTTGTGTCCAGATGGCTAGCTACTTATGACTCCATGGCTCCCCCCTTTTGAGCCGCAGCCATCTTGAGGCCCTCTCTGCCGCATTGGTGGTGCTGCGGATGGCTCTCCTCTTCCTCTCTCCTTCGATGTCCAAAATGCTGAAGGCTCTAACTAAAGAATGGGCTACGAATTTTTGGAGCCTTCCTTCTCCTCTTCTCCGAACCATTCAGCTGCGATATTGACAATAATTGTTGTCATGGCTTGCAGCTTCCTATCAACCCCTCCCTTCGCCGTTGCCTCCAGAATTTGGTTAACATCTTCATCAAACTGCTTCCACAGTGAAATCATATTAGCTGCAGGCCATTTGATCCGCCTCCTGTTAGACTTCATGTTAGAGGGATTAGCTTGCAACACTTGGAGGTTCCGGGCACTATGGGGTGACTCCGGGCCTGGCCCCTCCTTCGTCTCACCAGGTTGGACTCTGTTTAATTTGATGAACTTTATTTATTTTAAACACCATCAGCATGGTTTATTCCAATTTTTGCCATAAAAATGGCAGAACAGAAACCCGATAACTCTTGATCTCACCATCTACCTCCTTATGATCTTCACCTTATTGTCAACCAGCACTGCATTTTCTCTGTAACTGTGACACTTCAATTGTGCTACCTCAAAGCAACGAGCAAGGAATTGATCTGTATGAACAGACAAGTTTTCCACTCTTCTCCAGTACATGTGACAATAATAAACTACTTCAGAAAAGCTTTGATTGTTCAACAGATTGACGAGATGGTTCCTGGAGTACAGCATATTGTTTCGCTCTCCATATCAGAGAGGAGACCGAAACTATATGCTATTCTCCAGGTCTCAATGCTTGTATTGGAGACGGTGCAAAGAAGATTCACAAGGTTGATAGAGTGGATTCATAAAGGAAGGCTGAGTAATTTTTCACTAATCTTTCAAGAGCAAAGAATCAGAGTCAGAATCAGGTTTATTATCCCCGGCATGCGACGTGAAATTTGTTAACTTAGCAGCAGCAGTTCAATGCGATACGTAATCTAGCAGAGAGAAATAAAACAAGTAAATCAATTACGTATATTGAAAAAACATGCAAAAATAGAAATACTGTATATTAAAAAGTGAGGTAGTGTCCAAAGCTTCAATGACCATTTAGGAATCGGATGGCAGAGGGAAAGAAGCTGTTCCTGAATCACTGAGTCTGTGCCTTCAGGCTTCTGTACCTCCTACCTGATGGTAACAGTGAGAAAAGGGCATGCCCTGGGTACTGGAGGTCTTTAATAATAACGCTGCCTTTCTACGACACTGCTCCCTAAAGATGCCCTGGGTACTTTGAAGGCTAGTACCCAAGATGGAGCTGACTAGATTTAAAACCTTCTGCAGCTTCTTTCGGTCCTGTGCAATAGCCCCTCCAAACCAGACAGTGATGTAGCCTGTCAGAATGCTCTCGGTGGTACAACTTTAGAAGTTTTTGAGAAATGCAAGTTAATTATTTTGCAGTTAGAGTCTTAAGAGAATGTATGCTGACAGAGTATATGCTGAGAGGATACTTACCTGAGAAAAGGTATGTAGAAGAGGACATTGTATCTGAATCATTGGGATTTGTTATTCCAAAGAGCTGCAGAGAGAGTGATTGAAAACCTTCAAGGTAGGGACTGGCTGACACTTAAATTACAACTGGCACAGGAAGGGGAAGGAGACATGATAGTGGTGCCAAGGCTAAGGTTGAACCATGATCCTCTCAAATGACAGGAGGCCCAGTGGACCAGCTGACCTTGTCCCCTCCTTGTTTCATGTCCATATGCAAATGAGGTAGCCTGCCCTTAGGGCCTCAGTGTTAGGGAAACCCAAATGCATAAGAACTCATTTTCACAGGGACTCAGACACTGTCATGTTTCCCCACTCTACCTGTACCAGAGTAACTAAACTTATCTCCCTGATGTCTGCCATGGTCCTCCTCTCAACTGCCAATGGACAATGAACTACTCCCCAATTTATGAGGTGAATTCCACCATCTAAAGGTGCACTGGGTTCCATTTCCATCATGCATAAACTCCAGAAGTGCAGGCAGCCAACATCAACCACTGCTCATGGCCTTCTTTGACTCTGGAAAAACTTTTGACTCTGTTGATCAAGATGTTATCGGAGCATTCTTCTCAAGTTTGGCTGCCTGCAGATATTCTTGTCTCTGCTTCACGTTGGTACACAAGTCATGATCTTAGCTTCATCACCCCAACATCTTCCACCACAATACTGCAGCTGGCCATCAGCACTCATGGATGTTTTATAACAAAAATCTCAGGTGTCCTGGAAAGATATCATCTCAAAACCTGGAATCGCATAAAGTCTTAATTCTTTTTATTTGTGTGTTATGGGTTTCAAGATTCAAGATTGTTTAATGTCATCTCTAGTACATAAATGTACAGGATAATGAAATAATTGTTACTCCAGATCTGATGCAGCACAAAAAAATACATAATAAGATGAAGACACAATACTAATAAAAAAGCTTTCTTAAGTTTGTTATAGCCGGGGGGAGGGGGGGCAGTAGCTGTAGGGATAAGCTCCACTACCTATTAAATGACCATAAATGGCATGAAATATATATAGCCTCTGACATCCAAGTCCATCTCCTTATCTTCATGTGCGGCTTAGTACTTAGCCTGGCAGAACCATTCCTATTAAAGTCGGTGCCTTTAAAACCAGTCACTTTGGGTAGATGGGGCTTCTCAGCCATGGTTGGCGGATGATCTAAGAGAAGGAAAACTCAATCTCAAACCTCTGCTAGCTTGAGGCTATACCCACTCCTGGGGAAGACCTTGAGAGTAAATGCCATGGAAAAATCCAGAGTTGGAGTTCGAAAGACATTCCTACATTGAGTTCAACGCTGAATGGCAGCTCCTGTGATGCTGCTGGTGTCAAACTGTATCAGTTTTTACCATTCCTTTGGACTCCTCAGCTGTGTGGAGAGGGGGAGCCTCCTCCACTGGCAACAGGTTGCTCTCCATGTTGAACTGCCCTGGCTTTTGTATTACACCGACAGCTGGGACAGAACATCCATGGTCGACCCGGAACAATGGAGGGCCGCAATAACAAAAAATACAATAAATATAAATATGTAAGATAAGATTTAAAGTACATTTATTATCAAAGAATGTATAAATTATACAACCTTGAGATTTGTCTGCTTACAGGTAGCCACAAAGCCAGAAACCCAAAAGAACACAATAAAAAAAAAGATCGACCCCCAATGCACAGAGAAAGAGATAAAAAAAAACATAAATCATACAAACAATAGAAACGTGTACAACAACAGCATTACAAACCAAACTGAGTCCTTAGATACAAATCCCCAGAGCAGCCCGGAGTAGGCCCAAAGCCCTGGCACCAGTCCACCACACCAGCGGGGCAAATCGCCACAAAGTTTGCAGACGTGAAACACAGCATCTGGAGGCAGCCTCACCTCACAGCCCCAGCACCATGAGAAGCCCTCAGTCTTTCTGGGCTGGCATATAAATTGTCCAAACAGCGGTTCGTACCTCACATTAGGACCCGGTCACCACTGCGTCAAATCACTCCAGGCCTAGGACGCACTGCCCAGGGGTTTGCTTTGGGCCTAGATTTCATTGCCAAAGAAGCCATTCTTGACCTCTCCAGATGGTTGACTTACAGGTTGAGTCTGCGGTAAAGGAGGCAAATGTAATGTTGCCATTGGGAATATAAGAATCCCCTTATATTAAAGGGGAATAGAATGCAAAAGCAAGGAGATAATGTTAAGCTTTATGAGACACCAGTCAGGCAGCACCTGGAGTATTATCAACAGTTTTGGGCCCCTTATCTCAGAAAGGATGTGTTGGCATTGGAGAGAGTCCAGAGGAGGTTCACCAGGATGATTCTGGGATTGAAGGGGTTAATATATAAGGAGCGTTTGGCAGCTTTGGGCCTGTACTTACTGATATTTAGAGGAATGTAGGGGGATCTCATTGAAGCCTACCGAATGTTGAAAGGGCTAGATAAGCTGGATGTGGAGAGGATATTTCCTATGGTGGGGGTATCCAGAACGAAAGGGGACAGCCTCAAATTTGAGGGGGCGACCTTTTAGAACAGAGGTAAGGAGGAATTTTTTTTTAGCCAGAGAGTAGTGAATCTGTGGAATGATCTGCCACAGACTGAGGTGGAAACCAAGTCTGTGCATATACTTAAGGCAGAAGTTGATAGTTTCCTGATCGCTCAGGGCATCAAAGTAGATGGTGAGAAGGCAGTTGTATGGGGTTGAGTGGGATCTGGGATCAGCCATGATGGAATGGCCTAATTCTCCTCCCATGCCTTATGGTTTATTTATTCCTTTTACTAAAATGCATTATCATACACGTATTCCATCTGTCACTTTTTTGCCCAGTCTTCCAATTTGTCTAAGAAGTCCTGCTGCAATCACATTGCTTCCCCAGCACTACCTACCCCTCCACCTATCTTCATATCATCTACAAACTTTGCCACCAAGCCATCAATTCCAATATCCAAATCATTGGCAAATAATGTGAAAAGTAGCGGTCCCAATACTGACCTATTGGGCACTAGCCATTACTTGTAAGGACATTTCCAGCAACCATTTTCTCTAATCATGTGAGGGCATGGAGAAATCTTGGCAAGTTACTGATATGCCCAAGATAGATAGTCCACACATTTACCGTGCACCAAGAGATGAACACAGCAAAGGCATTATCTCCTCACCACAAGCTCAAGTAAAAAGAAATGTGATTGCCTATT
Organism: Mobula birostris; assembly: GCF_030028105.1. Classification (NCBI taxonomy): domain Eukaryota; kingdom Metazoa; phylum Chordata; class Chondrichthyes; order Myliobatiformes; family Myliobatidae; genus Mobula; species Mobula birostris. Next base: position 120,452,146 of record NC_092379.1, on the reverse strand, counting down.
TTTTAAGTAATATGGAGGGATAAGCATTGGCCAGGATACTCAGGTTAATTCACCAATTCTTCTTCAGTCTTGTGTTTAATTTCAGACCCAGAGATTAGGTAGTGCACTGGACTTATTTTCAAAAGGCATCTCCTGCAACATGGCTTCAGCCCCGTAACACTGTATGAGGAAAATTAGCTTCTGGGAATTCTTTCCACATGGCATGTTATCTGGATTTATACATATATAGTTTTTGATCCACACTTGCCCCGAAATGTAAAATGTACCAATTTCTTCATAGAAGAGTACAGGAACAATGTTGTGCCGAAACAATTAATCAATCAAATGGCCAATTAAACCAGTCTCTTCTGCTTACACCATGTCCATTTTCCTCACATTCACATGTCTATCTAATGAATATTCTTAATCTTAATACTCTAATTCTTAATACTCTAATCTTAAAAGTTTCTACCACCACCCCAGGCAGTGCATTGCAGGAACCCACTTCTTTGTGAAGACGCATGCTCCTCACATCGCCTTTTAAATTACCCCTCCCCACACCAAATTCATGCCTTCTGCCCTCTCATAACATTATTTCAGCCAAGACCTTTAATGCTTAATTTTCCAGGATGGAATCCATTAACTTCTGGCTCAGGTATTACCATTATCAACAATAATCAGCCAGCATTATTGAGTGAAGTTTAGTCTGAATATTATAGCCTGATTTTAATTGGTTTAAAAATAACAGAGCCCCTATGTAGAGATCATCTGCAGCCTTCAATATACAGTATATTAACAATGAAGTCACTACTTCACTGTTTATTGCAGATACAAGAGAATAAAGTTCTAACCTCACTTTATAAACTGCACTTACTTATAAAAATGAATCTTGCACAGATTTCAAGGCACTGGAGACAGTTAGGCAAGGTATGACAGGTGATTATGATGCAATTATGAAATAATGCTTGATTAAAATATTCATTTAATTATTATTGCCATTTGACTACATGTCAATTATAACATTAATAAGTATTTTCCCCATATTATCAATTTTATGGATAGAAGTTGTACTGGCCATGAAAATAAGGAATCTGCTTTCTTTGACAAATCTGATATTTGCATCGAGCTCACGTTTGAACACTGTGAATGCCAAATCAATTTATCCATTAGACTTTCTAATCTACTCATTTACTACCTTATACTTCATAATGCTACTTAAAACATTTGCTTTGTATTACATGTCCGTTCTTAATAAATGTGTCAAATTCGAAGTGTATTGTATCAATAACATTTAAACATGGATTTTTGCTTCAAATTTCTCCTTAACAATTTATCAATGAAGAACAAGTGAAGGTTATTCTTCCCTCATGGAGCATATTAAAGGAATCCCAAGGCACTTCACATATATATAAGCAAACAAATATAACACCAAGCCAAATTAGGCCAATTTGGAGCAACCCCAGAATGTATGGTTAACCAAGGAATTTCTGAAGGAGCATACTTTTGAAAGGAGGAAAGAGGTCTAGAGAAATTGAGCAAGGGAGTTCCAGAGTTCATGGCAACCAACTGTGGAGTAATTAACTTTGGGGGTTAATAAGAAACCATGATTGGAAAAGTGCAGACCTCTCAGCTGGTTGTCTTCCCAATTGTACAACTTCAAACAAAGTTATGAAGGAATTTAAAAACAGTTGAGAATTTTTATTTTAGTTGATGCATTGCTTGACAATGTTGTTCAGGAAACAGATGAGTAAAGTGGGATAGGGACTAGGCAAGGTAAGAGCCAAGTTGTAGAAGTTGGATAATTTGGGGTTTGCAGAGATTAGAACAAGGAAGCTGACCAGGAGAATGTTGGAATTGACAGACCGGGAGGTTAAAAAAAAACAACTATGTTGAGGGTTTCAATAGCTGAATGATTAAACTATTGAAGATCTGGGCAATGAAACTTTGGTAGAAAAGCCCAGATAAGTGACAGAGCAATTCCATTCAAATCCCAGATTCCTGACCATCCCCACCTCCCACAAAAAATAGCTTTTACTTTGGTATTAAGTATGAGTTCTGATTGATATCAGTAATGGGTATGTGAATACTCAAAGAATGGTGAAATGAACAGTGTATGCAGTTGGCAGTACCTAAAACCCGCAGTCTCTCAACTTGACTGTCATCATTTGTTTCACGGTCTAGGTCTAACTGATCCAATCTCCCCTCATACATTGGCTAGCATCCAAGAAAACAGTCCAGAAAACTCTGGTTTTCTATCCGTGGCAAGAATATCCTTGCTCAGATAGTGCCAAGCTGTACTAAAACTCCAGATGTTTCCTCACCGAAGTCTCAGAGCTACAGCAAAGCATCTTTATTTGTGTATTCAAATCCTCTTAGTTCAGTGTCCTAAATGCCCTGCTGAATGCCAATATAGTGACTACATATCTCCATTTAAGGGTAGTGTGCACCACTAAAAGATAGCCAGCTTAATAGGGCATGTTCTCGGTGGGTGGACATGCAGGCATCGATAGAGGGATAAGGTTGAAGAATGGCACAGACTGACAAAGCAGGATCTAAGGTTTACAGTCTCTCCGCAGGAGACTGCGGCAGAGCGGCAGTCATGTAAAGGAAGTATTATGTGATGATGGGGTGAGGAGTCCCTTCAGAGCACTGAATCAGCAGCCAGTAGAAGCAGATAACCAGAGTTGCTAGTGCTAGGAGTGAAACCCCATGGACCTGGAGGAAGAACTGTGTGAAGTTTACAAACAATCACAGATAGTCAGGTACCATGTTGCTTCCAGATACAACCAACTGCTTATGCTCTAGTTATTCACATGCCTGCTACTTACAGTAGTCAAGCTAGACCCTAACAACTCAGAATCAGGTTTTTTATCACCGACATGTGACGTGAAATTTGTTAATTTAGCAGCAGCAGTTCAATGCAATACATAATATAGAAGCAGAAAAAAATAATAATAAGTAAATCAATTACAGTATACATATATTGAATAGATTAAAAATTGTGCAAAAACAGAAATACTGTATATTAATAAAAGTGAGGTAGTGTCCAAGGGTTCAATGTCCATTTTGGAATCAGATGGCGGAAAGGAAGAAGCTATTCCTGAATCACTGAGTGTGTGCCTTCAGACTCCTGTACCTCTTACCTGATGGTAACAGTGAGAAGAGGACATACCCTGGGTGCTGGAGGTCCTTAATAATGGATGCTGCCTTTCTGAGACACAGCTCCCTGAAGATGTCCTGGGTACTTTGTAGGCTAATACCCAAGATGGAGCTGACTAGATTTACAACTCTCTAGAGCTTCTTTCAGTCCTGTGCAGTAGACCACCCCCCCATACCAGACAGTGATGCAGCCAGTCAGAATGTTCTCCACTGTACATCTATAGATGTTTTTGAGTATATTTGTTGACATGCCAAATCTCTTCAAATCTCTGAAGTATAGCTCCTGTCTTGCCTTCTTTATAACTTCATCGATACATTGGGACCAGGTTAGTTCCTCAGAGATCTTGACACCCGGGAACTTGAAACTGCTCACTGTCTCCACTTCTAATCCCTCTATGAGGAGTGGTATATGTTCTTTCGTTTTACCCTTCCTAAAGTCCACAATCAGCTCTTTTGTCTTACTGATGTTGAGTGCCAGGCTATTGCTGTGGCACCACTCCACTAGTTGGCATATCTCACCCCTATACACCCTCTCATCCAACTCCAAAATAAAAACCATTTTATTTGACAGATACAAAAATCCCTCAGTGGTTTCAGCCACCGCTCCTCCTTTCATCCCTCCTTGTCATTCAGCCCATACTTGTAACCTCCTCCAGCCTTGAAACTTTGTTTCTCTGATTCTGATCTCCTAACCATCCTTAAACTTAACTAGCAATCATACCTTCAGCTGTTTGGGCCCTGAGCTCTGGAAATCCATGCATTTAACTTTCATTCCTCCTTTCATGTACTCCATTATCCCTACTTCTTCAGCCAGTTGTTTTTTCCCTCATCTGTCCTAATATGGATTACATGTTACTCTGATAATGGTCTTGTTGAAATATTTGCTGCACTAGGAGGTACCATTGACAAGTTGCTGTTTAAGAAATTCCTCTCCGTTACCTCCTTTTCCATAGGCTTAACTGGTATACATAAACATTTTCTTGATTTATGAAAGTTCTGTGGGCTTAATACAGGCATTCCAAGCATGGCCTTGTCAAGTGGAATTTGGATTGGCTCTAACGGTTTAGAAAACCAGTGGTTTCAAGTTCCATGCCAAATTCCTGCCCTGCTGTGCAGCATCTTGCTCTACGCTCTCTTCCATGCATTCCTACTTCCAACATTGATTTCCTTTCTGAATCAAAGCATCCAGCTAAATCTAATGCACAGCTGAAAAAAATAATTGCGCCTTGGAGTCCAGACTCAATCTTTAAAGGCTGGGAGTCGTTACAGGAAGGGGAATCTGAAGGAGGCCAGACACTCAGAGCTAGGAGTTATGGACTGAAATGAAGTCTGGTGCAATAATCAATATCAGTTGTTCTTTTAGGTGGGGGCTCACTCACTTTCTATCCAACAATACATTTATTACTGCATTTTAAACATGACTTATTATTCCCATATTTGAACAGCTTGATGTGCTTGAGTCAGGATAATGCAAAGCAGTCTGGTCAGCCTTGGCAGCATTAACACTTGTCTAGGAGTACACCACACAGCAAGTCAGCAAGCATGAAAAGTGCCTCAACTTCCCATCCAGTTATCATACTATTCTTCTGAATAAATAGCTAAATTACTTCAGTCTCTCAAAGGATTGATCAAAACATTTGGCCTTGAAAAAATAAATTGTTCACAATCGGGCTTTTGTTTTCACAATGCTGATTTGTGCTTGGTATATCAGTGATGCATTGTCTCAACAGGCTACGCTGACTGTTAATTTTTGAAGTGCTAACAACATTAATTGCTCTAAAATACTGTATGCAAACTATACTTCAAAACATTAACTCAAGCTACAGTTGTAACAATATGTCTTTCGGATTCTCGTCTCTTCTGAAGGCTGTTAGTTTGCAAAGATACTGTTCTGCCTGCTGCTGCCAGTTACTGATACTTTGCCAAGTTGTCACTTCTCATTGTAAGCCTGTCTGGAGACTGTTGACAGCCTATTTGATGGTGGGGAATGTTGAAACTGGGTCTGATAAACACTTGCACATTCTCACGTACACACAGCCAAGGGTTTAAGTGAATAATCTGAAGCTGGAAGCAAAATTTCCCGATTAGCTTGCAAGATTAGAACAAAGTTTTATTCTTGCTGCCCTTAGAATCAACGCTGTGAGAAAATAAGGATCATCTTAATTTCCAGCATTAGAGCATTCAGATAAAATGGAACAATATGGGAAACATTAATATTGTGCAATATTTTAAACATAATTAGAACATAGAACAGCACAGCACAGTATAGGCTCTTCGGTCAACCTTCTAAGCTCCTCCAAAATCAATCTAATCCTTCCCTCCTACATAGCCCTCTATTTTTCTATCATCCGTGTCACTCTCTAAGAATTTCTTAAATGCCCCCAATCTACCTGCCTCTATCTCCCACCCCTGGCAGGCTGTACCACACACCTACCACTCTGTGTAAAGGACTTACGTCTGCCATCCCCCTCCCCTCCCTAGACTTTCCACCAATCATCTTAAAATTATGTTACCTGCCTTGGCGAGAAGTCTCTGGCTGCCCACTCAATTTAGATCTCTTGCTGTCTTGTATGCCTCTGTCAAGTTACTGCTTATCCATCTCCGCTCCACACACACACACATAGAAATTAAATTAGTGCAAAAAGAGAGCAAAAGTAAGGTTGTGTACGTGGACGCAGTGTCCATTCAGAAATCTGGTGGGAGAGGGGAAGAAGCTGTCCTAAAACGTTGAGTGTGTGTATTCAAGCTCCTTTACTTCTTCCTTTTTGGTAGCAACGAGAAGAGGGCATGGCCTGGGTGATGGGGATGGATGCTGTCTTTTTTGAGACAGCACCTTTCGAAGATGTCCTTGATGCTGGGGATTGCAAGAGTTAAGACTATGTATGAACATGTTACAGAAAGTGGGCACCATTATAAATGAGAAGGCCTGTGAAGCCAAAGCATGGAGAGAAGAAGAACACATCTCCTGCACCTCTGGCACAGTGACTAAAAGAGGCCAGTTGTCGGCATGTCAAAATCCTTTGTAATATGCGAAAATAAACCATCCCTCTGCAAATTTCTTCCACCATTCTTTATGTGAAGACCTTTAACCTTCTACCTTCCCACTCAAGTGCAAGGAGAATCCATTGATGTTGTGTATTTGGATTTTCTGAAGGCCTTTGACAAAGTGCCACACAAGGCTGCTGAACCAGTTATGAGCCTGTAGTGTTACAGGGAAGACTGTAGCATGGATAAAGCAATGGCTGAATTACAGGGGGCAGAGAATGGGAACAAAGGGAGCTTATTCTGGCTGGCTGCCTGTGACTAGTTGTGATCCACAGGGGTCTGTGTTGGGACCAATTCTTTTTGTGGTATATGTTAATTATTTGGATAATAGAATTGATGGCTTTGCTGCCAAGCTTGCAGACGATACAAAGGTAGGTGGAGAGACAGGTAGTTTTGAGGCTATTGAAGGGCTTAGTCAGAATAAGAGAGTAGGCAAAGAAATGGCAGATGGAATAGCGTCTGGAAGTGCATGGTCATGCACTTTGGTAGAAGAAATGAAAGGGTTGACTATTTTTGAAATGGAGAGAAAACACAAAAAAATTGAGGTACAAAAGGACTTGGGAATTCTTGTGCAGTATTCCCTAAAGTTAATTTGTAGGTTGAGTCTGTGGTAAGGAAGGCAAATGCAATGTTAGCATTCATTTCAAGAGGACTAGAATATCAAAGCAAGGATACTTTACAAAGCACTGGTGAGGCCTCACTTGGAGTACTGTGAGCAGTTTTAGACCCCTGATCTTAGAAAGGGTGTGCTGAAACCAGAGAAGACTCAAAGGACATTCACGAAAGTGATTCCAGGTTTGAACGGCTTGTCATATGAAGAGCAATTGATGACTCTGGGCCTGTATTCTCCAGAATTCAGAAGAATGAAGGGTGATCTCATTGAAACCTATGGAATGGCAAAAGGGCTTGATTGAGTGGACGTGGAGAGGATGTTTCCCATGGTGGGAGAGTCAAAGACCAGAGGACACAGCTCAGAATAGAGGGATGTCCTTTTAGAACAGAGATGAGGAAGAAATTCTTTAGCCAGCAAGTGGCGAATCTGTGGAATTCTTTGCCTTAAATATACATAAAGGCTTGGGGGCAGTGACAGAGGTTGATGGATCCTTGATTGGACAGAGCATGAAGGAATACGGGGAGAAGGCAGGAGATTGGGGGTGATAAGAAAATTGGATTGGCCAAGATGAAATGGCAGAGCCTTCTCGATAGGCCAGATGGCCTAATTCTGCTCTAATATCTTATGGTCTTACACGTATGCATGGGTGTAGTGATAAACAAAGGAGAAAGCACAAGAAAAACAAATTACAGATATAATTTTTGTAACAGGAAATAATACATTTTGTGCACTTTTCTCATTTAAACCTCTCATTACTTTGAGCAACTGTTACATTCTGGGAAACAGAGAGACAGAGAACTTTGATATTGATTCTTAAGTTGGGGGGGGACTCAAAGTAAAAGCAATGCTGTAGACTGTATCATTGAAATAGTAAGCTGTTGATCTCCCCTCTCACTGTGGAAGGAGTGATACCTCTCTCTCCATTAGTGAAAGAGAGCCTTTGGAATGTTGAAGTGCTGGGTTATGAACTGCAGTTTTCGATGGTCTCTTTGGAGAATTTGCTATTGCTTGCATGGTAGGTGGTGGGAGGGACTAATGTTTCCTGCTGGAACAAGTGAGGGGAGGAGGAGGGTTGAGGGTTGATGTTTTTCTGCAGCTTGTGTGTGTGTGTGGGGGGGAGTGGGTTCTAATCTTTTTCTGTCATTCATCCTTTGGGTTTTTTTTCTGTTTTGTGGATGTCTACGAAGAGTAAGAATTTTAGATTGTATACTGTACATATTCTCTGATACTAAATGGAACCATTGAACAAAGTGCTGGAGGAACTCAGGTCAGGCAGTGTCTGTGGAAATGTATGAACAGTCAACGGTTCGAGCCAAGACCTTTCAGCAGGACTATTTCTGAGAGATATTTGACACACTTATTGGAAGGCATGAACTTATTTGGAGTACAAAATAGAAGTGGGAATTGCAGACAGATAGAACACTATCAAAAAGGTGGTACAGACTGAGAAGCAGATATGAAGGGTTGCAATTGTAAATGATCTGTCTGGAGATGTCGAAGTATATATCTGTAGAAAATAAATGAGGACAGAGGGGAGGAAAGAAGAGCCAAATTTAATTCTATGTCATCATCTGTATTGACCAGTTTTTTCTTGGTAACACTATCACAGACCATCTCTATATTCTGCCTTCACCTTCCCACTTCCTTACAACTTTTCAAATCTGATGCAAGGACATCAACCTGACATACCAACTCTGTTTCTTTCTTCGAGAATATTTTCTATTTTTACTTTGGATTTCCAGGATCTTGCAATTTATTTATTTATTTTTTGCTTTTCTTGAGCTGGTTCTACATAAGGGACAAATATCCATTCAGGCTAATACTAGAGGTACTTTGACAGAATGAAATTGTGCCATTGCATTTCTGATGTGCACTTCAGAAAGCTGAGAAGTCTCAGTTAAACCTCTTATCTGAAGGACAGTCCTTAGATAGTACAGCACTGTCAGCAATGAACTGAAATGCTAATCCAGCCTCTGTTCACATTTTTCTGAAACCCTGACTTTCTTGCTCCGAGACAATATTTTCACTCACCGAACCACAGCTGGAACCAGTCTTTTCAAAGAGTTATGGATTCATTATCTATTGTAATTCTAAAAATCCTCTTCCTGTCAAGATCACAGACATATGTAATTTGATCAGTTCTGAGCTGTACTTGAAAAATCCTATTTCTAGGCAAGGCCAAAATGAGCCACATGGAGGAAGACCATTTTCTCAAGACTTCCCATCATTTGCAAGATTGCAATTGCTTTGGAAAAGCTTGGTCTAATAATAAGCATTCTAAATCCCTGTGGTATAGCACAATAGTGTTAATTTAAATAATCTCAACAAGACTAAGCAAATTAACAATTATAGAAATACTTGCACAGGAAGAGGTCATAGGTAGATTTTGGTGTGGATCTGGTGAATCAAGAAGCCGTTTATTTTCCGAGTATTATTAAAGCAATTCTAAATCACCATGAACTAAAAAATATTATTTACCTTCCAGCATACAATAAACAATTATCTTCTTTACAAATCTTAGATAAATGCTTTAACTCCCGGGAGGGAGGAGACGATGGCGGCGCGATAGAAGCGCGTGCGGCCACTTCAGTGATGATATCTGTTACTTGTCAAGTAGGGGACCATGCACAATTCTGATTTGATGGAGACGGATGTGAGAGTATGGAGGAACATCTGGAAAACTTCTGAAATGCCTGCTTCGCTGCCGCTGCTACTGTGTGGTAACCGGAATCTCCAGAGCTGAAGGCCCCAAATCCTCGGCTTTGCCTGTTTCAGCGGCCGGGGAGAGGTCGAACGCGCTCAGCAGAGCATGGCGCTCGGGAGGCTGTATCGGAAAGGCTGGTCAGAACCTCGAAGTTTTCGGACAGATGGACTCAGTGTTGCCTGTGGTCGCCTGTCTCCAAGGCATCGGCAAGTTGACGGTGCCTGGAGGTTTATGGCAGGGAGTTTCTCCCTTTTGCTGCCTGTTATTGGGGACTCGGGAGTTGATCGACTCGGGACTTTGAGACTTTTTTTTACTGCGCCCACGGTCAGTTCTTCATCAAATTATGGTATTGCTTTGCACTGCTGTATGTTATAATTATGTGGTTCTGTCAGTGATAGTCTTTGGTTTGTCCTGTTTTCTGAGATATCACTCCGGAGAAACATTGTATCATTTCTTAATGCATGTATGCATTTGTAAATGACAATAAAAGAAGACTGAGTGTTCTCATAATCTAATCTAAAAAAAAAGTCTTGTTTTGGGGAAACATGGCATCACATTAAATGCAGAAGTAAAATGCATGGAAAGAAAAGGTATTTCAATTAGGAAAGTTAATACATTAAGTCTTCCAACTACACAGTACCGTATATTGTACCCCAACTGAAAAGATTCCTACTGTGAAACAGAATCTATAATTAATATGCTTCCTAGATGTTGTAGCAGAGAATGAAACTGTATTTGATCTAGGGCACTATAAATAGAGCCAATATGAATCTTTTGGGTGATGACAACAGGTTACAGAAAACATACATCTGCTGCAAACAGCCAGCAGCGTCTTCTGGCAAAAGCTGCTGAGAGACAGTTCCACAAATTGCAAGTAGTGAATTAATTTGGGCATTTCAAACTAGCTCCTATCTGAAGCTTAACTGAGGTTAGGCACCATAGTGGCATCAAAATAACAAGTGCAAATTTAGGGAAGGGAATGCCAACTGCTTGCCTGCAGGTAAGGAGGAGGAGGAGTCTGAAACAAATTGCATAAATGGCCTCTGAGCCGTTTCAGGCAAACACAGAATGCAGCATGTCTATCTGCATAGCCTAATGTAGGGTTTGCCAACCCATCGATCGCGATCGACCGGTCAATCTTTGAGACTTTCCCAGTAGATCCCGAAGAAAAATCAAAAATAAATACACAAATACTGTTGTAATGTGAGCATTATAAAAGTAATACTAATTAGGATAATGGTAATACAGCAATATTTTCGCTGAAAAGCTGTTTGTAAAGAGAGATTGTTTCCAGGTTGCGGGGGTTTAGTTCCGTTCTTTCTGCCCAGTGTGCATGTGTGTAGTTCCCCCGCCATGCACCGCGTTTTCAGCGTAGCCTGTGCTGCATCAAAGTGACCAATCAGATTAGATAAGAGTACAGACTGTCACAAACATCAATGTACGGCAGTGGTCCCCAACCTCCGGGCCACGAAGCATGCAGTGATGCAGCAGTAGTCGGGATGCACACAGCACATCTTTAAGAAAAAAAGCCGAAATAAACAAGGTAATTAATTAGGTGCCGCCCGGCACGTAAATGTCGGCTCGGATCAGAGGCGACGCAATCCGCAATCGCTCGTGATATCCTGATAGCATAGTGGAGGCTCCATGATAAAAAGGGGAAAACATACAGATTCCATCCAGAATGAGAAGAGGAATTTCTGTTTACCTTGGTGAAAGACAAGTGTGTATGCATGTTGTACCACCAAACACAAGCACTGACTAAAAGAGGGAATCTGGAGCGGCACCGCAACACCAACCACCAGGAATTTAAAGACACCTACTCCCCAAAGAGCGCAATTCGTGCCTGGAAAGTTGAGCTGAAATCGGGGTTGAAGGCCCAGCAATCATTTTCCACAAAACATGCTGCTCAAAATAAGGCTGCTATTGAAGCATCATTTCGTGTAAGTCACCTTTCGGCTAAACACAAGAAGCCTTTTACAGATGGCGATTTATTCAAGGAAGCAATGGTCATTACCGCAGAGACTGTTTTTAGTGACTTTAAAAACAAAAATGGCATCACAACCGCAATACATAATATACTGCTTGGCCCTGCAACAGTGACAAGGAGGGTAGAGTCACCGTCAGAGGACGTGAATATTTTTCACTACAGTTCAATGAATCCCTGGATGTAATGCAAACAGCTCAGTTTGTTGTATTTGTCAGAATGGCCTTCCAGGATTTTACAACAAAGGAGGACTTCCTCACTCTTTTGCAATTAAAGGAAAGAACGAGAGGTGAGGATACTTATAATGAGTTTTAAAAAATATGTCCTTGAAAATGACATCCCCATTCATAAACTGGTGGCAATTACTACAGATGGGGCCGAGCAATGCGGTGTGCGCGTTGGTTTTATACCACTAAAAGTCAGTGCCTACTTCGGGTCAACTTATCTATGTGAAAATGCATTTTCACAGATGAAATTTATTAAATCTAAGTACAGGAGCTGACTTACTGACAGACACCTCACTAGGGTTGCCAACTTTCTCACTCCCAAATAAGGGACAAAAGTAGCAGTCAAATCCCGGGATATTTGTGTTTACCCCGAGAAAGACTACCATGACCATGAAGTCTTGCATGGGCACCTGTGTGCGTATGCGCGTACATGCCGATTTTTTTTACCCCACGGATCAGTTTTGGCTTAATTTTCATTATTTCAACTTTATATAGGCTGTGTATTTCTCATATCATTCCTGCTTTTACTATATGTTAATGTTATTTTAGGTTTTATGTGTTATTTGGTATGATTTGGTAGGTTATTTTTTTGGGTCTGGGAACGCTCAAAATTTTTTTCCATATAAATTAATGGTAATTGCTTCTTCGGCGTAAAGCACTTCAGCACGAAAGGTTTCATAGGAACGTTCTACCTTAGCGGGGGGAATATGGGACAGTTGGCAACCCTACACCTCACAGACTGTCTCAGACTAGCTGTCTGTAGTTATGAGCCAAATTTCAGGGAACTAGCAGAAAGTATTCAGCTCCAGTCATCACACTGAGTACAACAGTCAATTTTTATTCATTTATTTTTCGTGTTGAAATAAAATTAAATAGTGAAACTTAGAATTAAAGGTGTGAAGTATTGTAATATTCTTAAAGAAAGACAGCTATGGCCTGTTTGATATGTTAGTTACAGTGTTTTCATGTTTGAAATAATTTGAAAGTTTGACAGAAGTATTTTGTGTAATTCAAATACAATTCGCCCAAATAAAAGGCCTCAAGTTGGAAGTACAATCTGAGCTGTTTTTTTCACTAAATGAATTAGTTGGTATATCTTGCCTTTCACTGAGGTCGAGGTAGGGGATCTTGGGCTTAAAAAGGTTGGTGACCAATAGCCTAATGGATAAATGGGGGGAAAAGTTTCATATAAATAAACGTGCCTCAAAATAAAAGGGAATGAAAATATCCAGTAAACTAGAACAGATTTTATTGAAAAATAAGGTGAAATTTAACTTTCTTTTTCTTTCATTACATCAAATTTAAATGCAAGCTCTTGGTTCAACTAATTAATGTGATGAGAGTAGTGCCTAAACTGACATGGATTTGTTTTTTCTTTTTGAAATACCAAATAAAGATTTTATTTTTAAATGGAAAAATTGTTGAGTGACAGATTAAAAGAACTGCCACGAGCAGAGCCAGAGACAGAGATGGAGTGACTCTAATTCCAGTTTAGCAGTTTTTAAAAACAACCATATTTCTTGCTTCTGTGCCTACTGTCTCCTTGGCCAAGATTCTGTTTATCTGCCTGGAAGGGAGAACAATTTTAAAAAAATACTGCTCTTGCTCTTTGTATCTTTTAAAACTAGATGGATTGCTTGTATCAGAGATGTTGTGGATAGTCCTGAAACTGAAAAGAATTATTCAGTTGTATTTTGATTTGATAGCAATGGACTTGTGATCTCAAGGTTTTTCTGATTTGAGATATTCTATGCTGAGGAATTTCACCTCTTCTACATGCTGTAAGGATGACATTATACTTCCAAAAGCAAAAGAAAATTTTTTTTAAAAATGCAGAAATCTGAAATAAAAACAAAAATGCTAGAAACACTCAGCAGGTCAGGCAATATCCGGGGAAAGATAAGGTACCAGGAACAAGATAAAACATCAGTTTTAGGTCACCAGTAAGATAAGGGCAAGCAATGGATTGATCAGAGTGACTGCATGATCTACTGCAGAATTAATGAATAGGTGTTAGTCAGTGTAACGTGTTGCAAGTGAAAGAGTGTTGGACATACCCATTTGGCCAGACGGCAGGAAAGAAATAGGAAAGAGAAACTGAGTCAATGCACGAGACAGGGTTGTGCATGGTCACCGCTACTCTTCACAATATATCTGGAACTATTAGCTCAATACATCAGACAAAATGAAGATATCAAGAGAATTACTATTAAAGGGACAGAGCATAAATTGGCCTGTTACGCGGATGACATTTTGATCTATCTAGGGCAACCAACATATTGTTTACTGAAATGATGCAATCCTTTGAACAATATGGCCAATTATCAGGATACAAGATCAACATAGATAAAACCCAACTATTTTCATATAACTATAGCCCACCAAGAGAAATTGAAAGTAGATATCCTTGGGCATGGCAAACAGGGTCCGTCAAATATTTGGGCATCGCTATGCCAAAAGATTTGGCAAAATTATCAGAATGCAATTATCAGCCTATATATAAAAAAATTAAGGAAGATATAGCAAGATGGAACCTAATTCCTTTTCTTGGTCTCAGTTCAAGGATTGAATCTATTAAAATGAATATACTGCCCAGACTACTAAATCTCTTTCAGACCCTACCAATAGAGATTAACCAAAAATCAATTCAATGAATGGAACAAGATGCTATCAAGATATATAGGGCAAGGTAAAAGGCCTAGGGTTCGTCTCAAAACTTTGCAATTAGCCAAGGAAAAGGGGGGATGGGGCCTACCTTCTCTTAGAGACTATTACTTTGCAGCACAGTTGAGAGCTGTGATATGCTGGTGCAACCCATCATATGGCGCTCAATGGAAAAACATTGAGGAGAGGATACTTTCCATCCCCATACAGGCAATTTTGGCTGATAGCAACCTACAAGGACACATAAATAATATTGACAACTCGTGGGTGACATGGACTCTTAAAATATGGAAAACTATTATAAAAGAATATAAACTAGAGAGAGACATTGCAATTCTTAAATGGTGTGCATATGACTCGGATTTTACGCCGAATAAACTGGATGCTAGATTTAAGGACTGGACAGCTGAAGGAATAACAGCTATTTGCAATATAATGAAAGACGGAACGCTCTTCAGTTTTGAAATGCTTAAAGAGAAACACTTATTACAAAAACAAGACTTTTACCGGTATATACAGATGTGACAGTATGTTAACAGGACGGTTAAAATGTAACCAAGTTAAGTACATGTCTGATAGAGCTATTTAGAAAAGCATATAATTCAGACAACGGTAGTAGAATAATTTCAATCATGTATAAGGGTTTGTCAAATCTTAAAACACATTCAACTTCATACATTAAAACAAAATGGGAGAAGGAAGGAGGGATAATAATATCTGAGGAAGACTGAACAATAATATGGAGGTATCAATGGAAGTGTACCAGTTCACAGAAATGGAGGGAGTTTGGGTGGAAAACTTGATAAGATATTTTATTACACCCTCTCTAAATCCCATTATGATAGTAACCCCCCGTTTGCTGGAGAAATTGTGGAAATCAAAATGCAAACCATTATCAAAGACTATTGGAGTGGGATACATAATGCCCTACAAGACATCTTTAAATGCGAAATACCCTTAGAGAGTAAGACCATATATTTTGGGTATATACCTCAAGAATGGTTGAAAAGAGATAAATATTTAATGAATGTACTGCTGGTGGCTGGTAAAAAGATCCTTACCAGGAAATGGTTATCACAGGCGAGCCCAACTTTAAATGTATGGATGGAAATTACAATGGACATTTACAAAATGGAGAAGATAACAGCATCTGTTAATCCTAAATTGGAACAATTTTATTCATACTGGAAAAAATGGTTTAAGTACATAACACCTCATTCTGACAAGTCAATGAATATGTTGTAAAAAAATCACTCCCTACTCTGTACATAGTTTTCTTCTTTTGATTGTTCTTTCTTTCCTCTCCTTTCTATAAGTATATACCTCAGATAAGTATGTGGATATTTGTGACAAATATGATTATATGATATATATGTACAGTGTCTGAAATACATCTTGTGGAAATATTTGTCTGATGATGAAATTCAATAAAAAATAAATTACAAGAAAAAGAAAAACTGAGTCAAAGTGTTGAAAGGCAGAAACAACCAGTTCTGATAACAAACAGAATGAAAGAGTGAATTAGATCATTTTTGAAAGCTTGAAATCAAGTTTTGCAGGCTTCACTCAGCTCGGACAGAAAATGTGGTGTTGTTCTTCAAGATTGTGTTGGGCCTTGTAGTAACAGTGCACGAGGCCACACACAGAAAAGTGAGGAATGGGTTAGTAACTTAAAGTACCTGGCAACCAGTAACTCCTGTGGACAGAAGGTTAATAAAACAAAATTGAGCCATTGCTTTGTGTATTGCAGAAAGTAATCTTATCCAATGTGGCATTGTCAGTTTCTTTCCCTCATGATTTTGATCTGCTTCCTTTATGAAGTCATTTATGAAATGATCAAAGTGAGCTTTAGTGGAAGAGCTTCACTAGGTAGGCATGAGAATCAATGGATTTCCCTGCTAATTAAATCGTTGAAAGGCTGTTTTCTAATTTTTTTTTGACTCAGTGGAAATTAAAAGATTTTTTTCTCATTTTTGTAGTTAAAATTTGTGGTCATTTAAAGCTTGTGGCTTCCTGGTCTGATAAGTCCAGGGATAATTTATCCTCTCATCTAGCGTTGGAGAGTTGCCACAATTATTGGCAAATCTGGCAAAGAATTTGTGTGTTATTTTGACCACCAAGAATTAAAACTGCTCTGCATAACTCTGTTCTATGACATCAATAACAATCCAGAAAACTTTGCAGCTAGGAGCCAAGACTCCTCTAATGTCTAGGTCAGATCTGTGGATAGTAATGGAAGAGATATTTAATGCTGACTAAATGTCTAGGCACTTCATTTTTATGGATTATTCCAATATAATAATAAGTCCAGAAGGATTTTGTAAATATAGCAATTATGTTTTGTAACTCCAAAACATAAAACTAATTAAAAGCACAAACACAGAGCCAGGAATGCACGTCTAACTTTGTTCTTTTAAGTTTAAACGAGATACGCTCATATGACGCAGAGGCATGATGACATATGCCATTTACGTACTTTGTGCATATAACCATAATGTATTATTTTTTTAAAAAGCTTCTAACATATTTACAATATTACTCAAATATTATTTGTACATGAAATACACAACACTCCTTCCTGCCTAACTATAAACTCCAACTCAATATACAATGTATCACAACTATAAACTGTATACTAGATAGAACATAAGACCATAAGATACAAGGGCAGAAATAGGCCATTTGGCCCATCGAGTCTGCTCTGCCGTATCATGACTGATCCATATACCTCTCAGCCCCAATCACCTAATCTTCTCCCCATAACCCCTCATGCCCTGACTAGTCAAGAATCTATCAACCGCCACCTACAATATACCCAATGACTTGGCCTCCACAGCCACCTGTGGGAATTAATTCCTCAATTCAACTCTCTCCAGCTAAACAAATTGCTCCTCATCTCCATTCTAAATTGATGCCCCTCAATTCCAAGGTTGTGTCCTCTGGTCTTAGACTCCACCACCATAGGAAACATCCTCTCCACCTCCACCCTATTGAGGCCTTTCAACATTCCATAGTTTTCAATGAGATCCTCTTTCAGTCTTTTGAATTCTAGTGAAAACAGGCCTAGAGCCATCAAATGCACTTCGTATGATAAGGAGCATTTAATCACTGTGGAGGCTTTCTTACTTTTGTGGGATCACATCTTTCCTGACAGGAGAGGTTACTATGCTTGCCAGGTGAATTGAATTGAATTGACTTTATTACCTACATCCTTCATATACACGAGGAGTAAAAATCTTTACATTACGTCTTCATTCAAATATGCAATGTGCAATCATAGTAATTTATAGTAAATATTATATACAACAGGATAGTCAATATAACATGGAAATACAGTTGTGTCAGCATGAATTAAGCAGTCTGATGGCCTGGTGGAAGAAGCTGTCCTGAACCTGTTGGTCCTGGCTTTTATGCTACGGTACCATTTCCTGATGGTAGTTGGGGTGACTCGGGTCTCCAAAGGTCCTTCGGGCCCTTTTTACACACCTGTCTTTGTAAATGTCCTGAATAGTGGGAAGTTCCGCACTGGGCTGTCCGCACCACTCTCTGCAGAGTCCTGCGATTGAGGGAAGTACAGTTTCCATGCCAGGCAGTGATGCAGCCGGTCAGGATGCTTTCAATAATGCCCCTATAGAAAGCTCTTAGAATTTGGGGGGCCATACCAAACTTCTTCAACCGTCTGAGGTGAAAGAGGCGCTGTTGTGCCTTTTTCACCACACAGTCGAAATGTACAGACCATGTGAGATCCTCGGTGATGTTTAGGGCTGGAACTTGTGGCTGTGAAAACAATCTCAGGTCCCGTGGCCTCCTCCATGGTGGTTGTAGGAGTTGACTCCAATACTGAAAGAAGTGGTTCTGCCAGCTCTGTATACCTTTCTTCTCCTTTTCACCCTGGATCTACTTTAATCCTTGCTTCTCTCCTTTTCAACGTTTTGTCTTTCTTTTTCTTGCCTTCCTTTTTCTTCAAGTATCTTGTAAGTATCTTTGCATTTGTTAATTTCTCGAGAAAATAGGTCTCCCTTCCACTTCCATAGCACTTAGGTCATCCTCCTCTTTCTTTTCCTCTCTCTTTCTTCTAGGATGTGCATCTTGATCTTGGGATGGTGCATTTAGTTCACAGGAGTATTCTCTTATTAATAGTTCTACTGCTCCCATACAATCTGATATCTCTTCTTCGATATTGAACTTTTTGCTGTTGGACTCCGGCCATATTCCACCGGGATACAACACTGGGCATCACAGGAGGTTGTTCCTGCCTGTGGCCATTGAACTTTGCAGGTCCTCCTGCGGAGGGTCAGACACCCTGAACCAATAGGCTGGTCCTGGACTTATTTCCATCTGGCATAGTTTGCATTTTGTTGTTTGATTGTTTGTGGTTTTTGTATTGCTACATTTATGCTCTATTCTTGGTTGGTGCGGCTGTAACGAAACCCAATTTCCCTCGGGATCAGTAAAGTATATCTATCTATCTATTTCCTCATCCACAACATCAGCTGACAAATCCATTGTTTCCGTATCTCCATTGACTCCTTTCTTTTTGACCTTCCACTCATCCAGCTGGGCTTTGGTCTTTGCATCTGCGTACTTTTACAAGTAGCTTTTTATCTCTCACTTGAACTTCATGCAATAACCTTAATCCATGCAGAGTGGGTTATGCTACTTTATACTCACCAAAGCCAAATGCTTGTAACTTTCCTGAAGCTCCTTGAACTCACTTCCAGCTTAAAAAACAAGCCACATTTCACAAGTAACTGCTGGATCAACATATCAGAAGCTTTCTCGGATATGTTGCCTACAAAAGCTGCCGTAGCCGGACCATTGCTTTCATCCCTTTCATGATCTGTCTGAGCTGCATGAACCTTCCTACGTCCAATACGCTTTCCAACAAGGGAACAGTCTGGCACCAACGCCTGTTGGGCAATGGCTCATGATGTCCATCATGAAGACAGTTCTGGCATCATCCAGTATCTTTCTTAATTCGCTTTCAGTTGGTTCTATTACAAGGGATGTGGCATGCAAATGATGGATGTACTTCCAATCAAATTGTAGTTGTCTCAACTACTCCTATTTTTACCACGTACAACCCCAATGTGGCTTGTTGGTTGCTGTATTTCACAGTTAGGAATGTCATTCCCACAAGAGTTATCTTTTCTCCAGTGTAAATTCTTAGCTGGATATCTGCAGATTTCAGTTCATAATCTTTGAAATGCCATTCAAACTCAGTTTGTGGAGTGACTGAAACTGCTGAGCCATTATCCAATTCCATATTAATTAATTTGCCGTCCACTTCTGGTGTAAGTCATATTACTTGTTTCTGGTTAGTTTACACATTGTGAATCTCAAGGCTACTCACTCCTGTCTCACTCTCATCATTATCAGATTTTTCATCAACAACATGCAAATTAGTGCTCTTTTTGAAACAGCAACTTGACTTTTGAGCCTTTTTGTTCCCTCTGCAGTCCATTTATTTTTGGCTGCCTGACATGCTCTTTGTATGTGTCCTGTTCTGTTGCATTTTCTGCAAGTTTCACATTTAAACCTGCATTAGTCTGGTGTATGTGAGTCCCTGCTATAACACTAACACAATTTGTTCAGCCAGGCTGTTTTCTGTTTAGACATTGCAATTTTGTTCACATTCGCTTTCATTCCTGACTGCATGTCAATTGCATCTTCTGCTGCTGTTTCCATTGATACAGCTATTCCAACCACTCTTTTAAATGTGAGCAATGCTTCAATTAGGAGCTGTTTTTGAATACTTTCTTGTAAGATTCCTCAAACTAAATGATCTCTCAGTGCATCATTAAACCCATTACCAGACTGACAATGTTTAGACAATCCTTTAAATTCAACCACATTGCTGAAATGGACTCCCCTTTCTTCTGATTCTGTTCATGTAATCTAAAACATTCTGCAATCAACAATGGTTTTGGTTCTAAATCTTTCTGCATTACTTACATAATATCAGCTCGTTTGGTTGGAGCAGCAAAATGGGCACACACTTCTCATCAACTATTCCATTTGCTTTAAAATATTGTTCAATCTGCTCAGAATACCATATCTAGTTATCTGTTGTGTAAACAAACATGCCAATCTTTCTGATGTAGCCAGCCATTTCTGCTATTTTTCTTTTATTTATGATTAATATCACTTGGTACTCACTGTTTATAAACCCATGAATTCTTCAGTTTTTTTTGCCCTTTTAAAAACTTGATCATTTTTCCTTTACTGATGAAAACATGCAGCTTGGAAAAAAAAATATTGTGCTTTTTTTTTTAAACTGGAATGTCTCACTGTGCTTGTGCAGGTTGGTAGCCATCTCAGGTTCATTCTAAAAGTATCTCATTAACACTGTTATGGTTTGTAACTCCAGAATATAAAACTAATTAAAAGCAAAAACACAGAGCCAGGAATGAGAGTCTAACTTTGTTTTTTACTTTAAGCGAGGTGTGCACGTATAACACAGTGATGTGATGACATATGCCATTCATGTACTTCATACGTATAACCACAATGAATTATTTAAACAAACAGTGCTTCAAGCAATACATTTAGAATATTACTGATATATTAAATACACAACAATAGTGATTACTCTTTCTTTCTGTTTCCCCTCAGTACATAGTTACCCTTGAACTATGCAACATTTGGGCTTGATGCTAAATATAATATAATATTCTGACAAAGGATCCCTGACCATTAACATCAATCCAATTTCTCTTCCAATAGATGATGCCGGTTTAATATTTCCTGATTTCATTCTTAATTATAAGAGCGCAATACTGTAATGTAACTATTAAGGTATACAGGTGTCCCCTGCTTTTTGAACGTTCACTTTATGAAACCTGTTACAAAAGACCTACATTAGTACCCTGTTCTCGCTTTCAGAAGGTGTTTTCACTGTTACAAAAAAAATCAGTGCGTGATAAAAGGCAGCGTGTGCCCCGAGCAGCCGCTCTCCCCCAGATTCGGAACTGCATTCTCGCCGGCATTGCTTAAACACATGCCTGTGAGCAGCCGTTAGCAAGATGATTTCGATGGTATCAGAAAAGCCTGAAAGAGCTTGTAAGGGTGTTACACTTAGCATAAAACTAGACATAATTAAGCATTTTGATCGTGGTGAACAAAGTAAGGACAAAGTGAGGACAAAGTGAGTTTGGCTTGTGGAAGCTGACAAAGATGATGTTGAAGAGGTTTTGGCATTCCATGACCAAGAACTGACAGATGAAGAGCTGATGCAATTGGAAGAAGAAAGGATAATAATCGAAACCGAATTCATTTGCGAAATGAACTTGAACCAACTGCGTGAGATTTTCACTGCAATGATAAAGTACGACTTTAATTTTGAAAGGGTATGTAGGTTTAGGGGATATTTGCAGGATGGTTTGAGTCCTTACAAAGAACTGTATGATAGAAAAATGCGCAGGGCTCAGCAGTCAAGCAAGCCTTCCACATCAGCCACAGCAGACGACGAACCTTGACCTTTGACGTCAAGGCGGGCAGGAGAAGATGAGCTGCCTGCTCTAATGAAAACAGACCATGATGAGATGACACTCCAGTGTCCCACCACCCCAACTTCCGGGCCACGGACAGATACTGATTCGTGGAGAATGCAGCAGTAGCCGAGAGACACCCAGCACATCTTTAAGAAAAAAGCTGAAATAAACAAGCTAATTAATTAGGTGCCGCCCGACACGTAATTGTCGGCCCGGATCAGAGACGACGCAATCGGAAATCAGCACTGATCTGAGCCGACAATTACATGCCGGGCAGCACCTAATTAATTAGCATGTTTATTACGGCTTTTTTCTTAAAGATGTGCTGGATGCCTCCTGGCTACCGCTGGACCCCTGTGTGCCTCGCGGCAATGTATCACTCGGCGGCCTGGAGGGTGGGGGCCACTGCACCATCCCAACTGTGACGACTCAGCCTAACACACCATTATCAGTGTGCTCGGCACTGAGCCAATTCCGGTAAGTGATACTACACTGTACATACATTATTACTACTTTATATAGGCTGTGCATTTTTACGTATTATTTGGTATGATTTGGCAGCTTCATAGCTTAAAGGTTACTGGAGAGCGCTTGCGCCGTGTTTTTGTCAACAGCGCTTACGTGAGATTTTCGCTACGGAGAACGGTTCAGTAATGATTGTGGAAAAGTATTTCTACTTTATATAGGCTGTGTATTTATCATATCATTCCTGCTTTTACTATATGTTACTGTTATTTTAGGTTTTATGTGTTATTTGGCACGATTTGGTAGATTAGTTTTGGGTCTGCAAACGCTCACAAAATTTTCCCATATAAATAAATGGTAATTGCTTCTTCGCTTTACGACATTCCGGCTTATGAACTGTCTCATAGGAGCGCTCTACCTTTGGATGGCAGGGGAAACCTGTACAGCAAAAGGAAATACTTTCCTCTTGCCAGGAAGAGTAAATCTCCATCCACACTCAGGCAGATTTCCACTGCTGTTGACAAAGCAGCCCTCCTGGATCAGTCTTGTCGTCATTTCAGAATTATTCTTTTTAACTTCTACTGAACAAGCATGAAAGTGGCTAACTCTACCATATATCAGGAAAATTTCCAAACTGAGGACAAGACTGCTGCAACTATACAGAATAATCGTAGCACACAAACCCAGCACAATCATCAGAAAACTTGTCTCAAGACCCAAAGACCCTACAGCCCACATGGAGCGATCAAACGTAATATACCGAATCCAATGTGGAGATGGCCCCAAACACTCTGTTGGACAGACAGGGAGAAAACTATCCACAAGACTACAGGAACATCAGAGAGCCATAAGAAGACATGATCCCAAACAAGAGAAAATCTGCAGATGCTGGAATTCCGAGCAACACATGCAGAGTGCTGGTGGAACTCAGCAGGCCAGGCAGCATCTACGGAAAAGAGTACATTTGACGTTTCGGGCTGAAGCCCTTCAGCTGGACTGGAGGAAAAAAAAAAAAAGCTGAGGAGTAGATTTAAAAGGTGGGGGCAGGGGAGAGAGAAATACAATGTGATAGGTGAAACCTGGAGGGGGAGGGATGAAGTAAAGAGCTGGGAAGTTGGTTGGTGAAAGAGACAGAAGGCCATGGAAGAAAGAAAAAGAGGGAAGGAGCACCAGAGGGAGGTGATGGGCAGGCAAGGAGATGAGGTGAGAGAGGGAAAAGTGGATGGCAAATGGAGATGGGGGTGGTGTTGGGAGCATTACCAGAAGTTTGAGAAATCAATGTTCATGCCATCAGATTGGAGGCTACCCAATCAGAATACAAGGTGTTTTTCTTCCAACCTAAGTGTGGCCTCATCACAACAGTGGTGGAGGTCATGGATAGACATATCGGAATGAGAATGGGAAGTGGAAATAAACTGGGTGGCCACTGGGAGATCACACTTGCTCTGGTGAATGGAACGTAGATGCTCGGTGAAGTGGTCTCCCAATCTATATCGGGTCTTTTTGATGTACAGGAGGCCACACTGTAGCACCAAACACAGTAAATGACCCCAACGGACTTGCAGGTGAAGTGTCACCTCACCTGGAAGGACTGTTTGGGACCCCGGATGGTAGTGACGGAGCAGGTGTAGAGGCGCATGTAGCACTTGTTCCACTTGCAAGGATAAGTGCCAGGAGGGAGATCAGTGAGGAGGGACAAATGGACAAGGGAGTTGCATCAGGGGCAATCCTTGCATAAAGCAGAATGTGAGAGGGAGGGAAAAATGTGCTTGGTGGTGGAAGTTTTGGAGAATTATGTGCTGGATGCAAAGGCTGGTGGTGTGGTAGGCGAGGACTGAGGAACTCTATCCCTGGTAGGATGGCCGGAAGATTGGGTAGGAGCAGATGTGTACGAAATGGAAGAGATGTGGTTGAGGACAGCGTTGATGGTGGAGGAAGGGAAGCCCCTTTCTTTGGAAAAGGAGGACATCTCTTCTGTTCTAGAATGGAAAGATTTATCCTGAGAGCAGATGTGGCGGAGATGGAGGAATTGAGAACAGGGGATGCTGTTTTTACAAGTAGTAGGGTGGGATGAGATGTAGTCTAAGTAGCTGTAAAAGTCCATGGGTTTTGTAATAGACATCAGTGGATAAGCTGTCTCTGGAGATAGAGACAGTGAGATCGAGAAAGGGAAGGGAGGTTTCGGAAATGGACCAGATGAATTTGAGGGCAGGGTGGAAGTTGGAGGCAAAGTGGATGAAGTTGAGGAGTTCAACATGGGTGCAGGAAGCAGCACCAATGCAGTCATCGACATAGCGTAGGAAAAGTGTGGGACAGTCAGCAGTGTAGGCTTGGAACACAGACTGTTCCACGTAGATGATAAACAGACAGGCATAGCTGGGTCCCATGCGAGTGCCCATGGCTACACCTTTTGTTTGAAAGAAGTGCGAGGAGCCAAAGAAGAAATTATTGCGAGAGGGGCAAAGTTCCGCTAGGCAGAAGAGAGTGGTGATAGAGGAGAACTAATTAGGTCTGGTGCCCAGAAAGAAACAGAGAAATTTGAAGCCTTCCTGGTGGGTGATGGAGGTGTGTAGGGCCTGGACATCCATAGCAAAAATGAGATGATGGGGCCAGAGAACCTGAAATCCCTGAAAAGATCAAGAGCGTGTGAACTGTCACAGATTTAGATAGGAAGGGGCTGAACCGGGGGTGGGGGGGGGGAATAAAACAAAGTTGAAGTAAACCAACATGACTTCAGTGGATCAGGAACAAGCTGAAATAATGGATCTACCTGAATAAGTGGGTTTGTGGATCTTGGGTAGGAGGTAGAAACAGGAGGTGAGGGAACTATGAGGTTGGTGGCACTGGATGGAGATCCCCAGAGTCAATAAGGTTGGTGATAGTGTGGGAGATAATGGCCTGGTGTTCCTTAGTGGGGTCCTGTTCGAGGGGTAAGTAAAAGGATGTGCCTGAGAGTTGGCGCTGGGCCTCAGCAAGGTAGAGGCCAATTCGCCAGACTACTACAGTGGGTTTGATAGTGATGTTTGGATTAGTGTGGAGGGAATGGAGAGCAGAGTGTTTGGAAGGAATGAGGTTGGAATAAGAAAGAAGAGTGTTAAAGTCCAAGACGGTTAATGTCCCGTCAGCAGTTGGCAATGAAAAGGTCCGGAGCAGGTAGAAGACCAGGACGGGGAGACCAGGAAGAGGAGGTGGGTTGAGGATGGGAGAAGGCCTCATCGGTGCAGTGGGGGGAGTCCTTGCCAAAGAAATAGGCTCGGAGGCAGAGGCAACGGAAGAAGAGCTCAGCGTCGTAGTGGTTGCAGAACTCAGTGAAGTGTGGGCGCAGAGGGATAAAGGTAAGGCCCTTGCTGAGGACAGAATGCTCTGCCTTAGAGAGGGGAAGGTTGGAGAGAATGGTGAAAACCTGGCACGGATGAGAGCTGGGATCAGAAGGGGGAAGAGAGTTGGTAGTGTCTGAGGAGAAAGGAATTTTGGGATGTTCAGGGATGGTGGGGTGAGAGGAAGATGGAGTCTCTGAGGGCCCAAGAGCTGGCGATGGGACCCAAGAGAGACGGGATTGTGAAGTGGCGGTGGGAGAAGGAGAGGCAGGGGTTCTAGCAGCAGCACGTGAAGACCCGGCCTGGTGGTTGAGGCCAGAGCCAGAGTTGGAGGTTGAGCAATCGGTACTTTGGAGGTGCCTGAGGTCATTGGAACCTGCACCGATGGTAGTGCAGTCCGGGTTTTCAGTCTGCTCTGATTCATTAGAGCTGTTGAGGTCCGTAGCAGGGATCGCGGTCTGGAGACGTCTGGCCCTGTCGCCGTTCGAGACGGCAGGTTCTGTGGTCCGTAGGCGGGCGAACTTTTGATTCTTGCAGGACGTGAGAACGTCGAAGAACTGGCGATAGAAAGTGTGGATCCAGCGGGGGATAAAGCAGCGGACAGGTCCATAACAGGAGTCGGAGGGACAATCCCAGAGTTGTGGAAGTGAGTGGGAGAGGGACAACAGATACCTCCTCACGGCAGAAAGCATGGTGCGTAGAATACGGTGGGAGAAGCAGTCAATTGAATGCAAGTACCTTGGGACCTCGGGGGGTCCAAAACGAGAGGCTTGAAAACGTATCTGGAAACGGTGTGGGACAAACTGGCGGTGAAGACATGTTTCCAGAAAGGACACATGGCTGTACTAGCAGGTCTGGGTGAGCACGTGGTCGAAGGGTTGGAGAGCAGCAGAGATCACAGAGGTGGAGTAGTGAGGGAGAGTTTCACTGAACTCCCGTCGAGGGGGAGATTTCAACTTCTACAGGGTGGGATTCCCTGGAAGAGACTTTGCAGAGTAGTAATCAAATTACAAACAAGAGAAGATCTGCAGATGCTGGAAATTCAAGCAACACACACAAAATGCTGGGGGAACTCAGCAGGCCAGGCAGCATCTATGGAAAAAAGTACAGTCAGTGTTTTGGGCCAAAACCCTTCAGTAGGACTGGAGAAAAAAAAGCTGAGGAGTAAATTTAAAAGGTTGGGGGGGGGGGAGGGGAGAGAGAAATGCCGGGCAATAAGTGAAACCTGGAGGGGAAGGGATGAAGTAAAGAGCTAGGAGGTTGATGTGAAAGAGACAGAAGGCCATGGAAGAAATAGAAAGGGGGAAGGAGCACCAGAGGGAGGCGATGGGAGGGCAAGGAGATGAGGTGAGAGAGGGAGGAGAGAGAGCAGCGTGCCACCCGTGCGCAGCCCTCTGGTGAAAAATGATATCGTATCCATTAAATAGGGGCCGTGGACAATTCTGATTTGATGGAGAATAGACGTGAAAGCACAGAGAAACATCTGGAGAAATTTCTGAAACACCAGTTCGCTGCTGTCGTTACTGCACGGTCGGGAATCTTCCAGAGGGAAGGCCTCTAAATCCCCAGCTTTGCCTGCTATTGGCAACCGAGATTGAAGTCAAATCGTTCGGACAGAGATGGCGCTCAGTACTCGGTGTCGGAGAGCTGATCAGAGCTCGAAGTTTTCAGATGACTCAGACGGATTGTGGTCGGGCATAGCAGGGAGAGTTTTTCTTCCTTCTCCCCTCTGCGTGAGATGTGGGACATTTGAGAGACTTTGAACTTTTTACTGTGCTCATGGACTTCCTCATCAAGTTATGGTATTGTTGCACTGTTGTAACTATATGTTATAATTATGTGGTTTTGTCAGTTTTTTCAGTCTTAGTCTGTCCTGTGTTTTTGTGATATATTGTATCATTTCTTAATGCATGCATTACTAAATGATAATAAAAGAGGACTGCGTGTCTTCGTAATCATAAAAAGGGCTGGGAAATGGAGGGGGTGGTGGTTCAGGGGGCATTACCAGAAGTTTGAGAAATCCATGTTCATATCATCAGGTTGGAGGCGACCCAAACGGAATCCAAGGTGTTGTTCCTCCAGCCAAAGTGCGGCCTCACCATGACAGTGGAGGAGGCCATGGATCGACATATTGGAATGGGAATGGGGAGTGGAATTAAAATGGGTAGGCAAAGGCACAATCCTCTCTCTCTCAGCTCAGTACATGAAGACCACAAAGAACTCAAGTTCACCTGGGAACCCACAAAAATCCTGGCAGTAGCACAAAACAAGAAATCAAGAGAATTCTTCAAAGCTTGGTTCTCAGTGGAAGACTATTAACAAACAGATTGAACTGGAAGCAGTTTATGAACCTATATGTCTGCTGGACTGGGGCTGAGGGGTGAGCTGCGGACACCTGAGGAACCAATGACCGATAACCAGGGAGATAGCCGGTGGAGATCACTCAGTTACCTAGTTGGCCAGGACCCAGTGGTGACTAGTGGCTAGCGTGACAGCCAGCCAATGAGAACAATGAGTCGGACCAATATAGGCGCAAGCTCTTGGCAGAAACAACACTCAATTGTACACTGATGCTGCCACCTCGACCGCTGACGAAATGTTTGTGACGGAACCTCCAGGCTCGACAAACAGTCCTACAAAGAAAGGTTCTTCCTCTGATTTTAGCATAGGCTTAAATCTACTCTTAAAAAAAAGCTCAAACTCGTCAAATTCTCTAAAATGGAAAGGGAACCAAATAATCACTTTGCCATGTTATAAATATCGGCTCCAACATCACATCAGACTTGTAGATGTACAATTTGATCTCTGGTAATTTATTGTTGAGTGTCTAGAACAGAATCTCAATATTGCTCTGAATTTCTCTTATTGACTTCTTTTAATATTAGAAGATTAAAGCTTTGGTCAATCTACACAGTAAATGCTCAGAGCAGATGGAAGCTAGAAAACCATGTCAGCAGGATAGTGCTAAAGCCTTTTACAATCAATGATTAAGCAGACGTTTTCCTATCTTCATTCACAAGATTAAATTCATTTCAGTGTTGTTCATATTATTTATGTGGATGGAAGTGTATCAAGAAACTATTTATCAACATTGTACTTTCAATCGCAGAAGTTATGAATCTCACTTGCCCTAATAATTAACAATTTTATCAGTAAATTTTCAGTAATCATCTT
Source organism: Mobula birostris (assembly GCF_030028105.1). Classification (NCBI taxonomy): domain Eukaryota; kingdom Metazoa; phylum Chordata; class Chondrichthyes; order Myliobatiformes; family Myliobatidae; genus Mobula; species Mobula birostris. The sequence continues at coordinate 120,423,322 of NC_092379.1, read as the reverse complement.
TGAGAGAAATTATTACACATCAGCATTACTGAAATGCAAAGATGTATAAATCACCCTCAACATTTGATGATATATAGATGTTAGAGATTTTAACACTGATTTTAACAAACAATATTTGCAGTTTATTGAAATGTCAGCAATTACTGGGATAAAATCTCTTCCTAGATATTCAATTGTCCACTTAAACCATTGAACTGAACTAAATTACACCCGTGTATCCATCATTCTCCTGTTATTATTTTTATTTTCCTTCTTGAACAAATGATAGCAACAATTTTCAATCAAATTGCTGTCCTTCATAATGCCAAAAGTAGCAATATTTTCTGAAAGTTTAGGCCATTAATTGTTGTTTGAGTTACAGCAGGTTCTTTATAATGTAAACATATTAGATGTCATCCAATCTGTTGCTGATTCATGTGCTGATCTACAGCAGTACACATGTTTCTTATTTACTTCTAATTTCAGTTACTGTATTACTTATCTGATTTTTGAGGAACAGGATATCTCGATTCAGTAGAACTCCAATTTTCCCCTATCCCGAATAGCTACATGGCATCAGAAAAGAGCTATTCATCATTTGGAAACGATCGTGAGTATACTCTCTTGCCCTACTGCAACCAAACGGTTCAAATATCAGGAAGGTTCTTAACTAGATACTCGAGCTTTCATATCAATGTAAATCATTGTGCAGATTTATTCCTACAATGAAACTGTCTTCAAAGATATTGTACAATATCATGAAACTCGAGGAAATCTGATATTAAAACCAGAAAATTATGATTTTTCGAAGAAGATTGACCTAAAATATTAACTCTTTTGTCTACCTGCCTGACTTTCTGAGCACCTCCTGCATTTTCTATTTTATACTGTACAAGATCCATAGTAAGGTGGAAGACAAGAGATATTCAATAGCAATGTTGCAATGTAAAAGTAAATTGTATTAGGGAACACAAGGATTTTGGATGAGGAGTATTTATAGAATTCTCAAAAATTATCTGAGGAATGTGGAGTGTAAATTTGAAGCAAAATTTTTTGAAGTGTTGACTAATCTAAACATTTGAGCCCTGGGTTGATTTCAGCTAGCTACAGAGCGCACTCTTAGAAAAAAGCAAAAACCAGTTCCAAACTGGATAGGAAAATATAGCCGTTTATTTTTGTCTGCCCTGAAGTATCTGATTGACATATTTTGTTCCTAGCCACCCGAAAACAATTTAGCAAACTTCAATGAATCTCTTTAAAAATTCCCTTCACTTGCCTGGATACAGTCCTGAATAATCAGAACATTGTTTCAGATCATTTCCAAATTAAATAATAACTTCCAAGGTTAATTCTCTTACCCTCTCTACAGATACTACCTGATCTGAATATTGTCAGCATTTTCCATTTTAATTTCAGGTTTCCAGCACCTTCCATGATTTGCTTTTGTAACAAAATAACACAACACTATTTTTTTGCATCCAGTTAAAAGATTAAAGGAAGTACTTGAAAGCTAGAACATCAGTAAAGCTAAATAATAGATGGTGTTTGAATATATCAGTTCAAATTTTACTTGCATTTTCAAAGGTTTCAAACTGGATGAGTTATGAACATCAATTCCCATACAGCTAACACACAAAGTGCTGGAGGAACTCCGCAGGCCAGGCAGCATCTATGGAAAAAAGTACAGTCGGTGTTTTGGGCCAAGGCCCTTCAATAGATACTGTCTGGCCTGCTGAGTTCCTCCAGCATTTTGTGTGTGTTGCTTGGATTTCCAGCATCTGCAGTTTTTCTCTTGTTCGTGATTTGATTCTTCTGTTCCCACTCCAATGAACAAAATACTTATGGTGAATCTTTGTGGTTGGGGGAGGGAGGTGATATAATTCAATAAGTGAAGAAAAATTGGAGAGAGAAAATCAAGTGAGCGATTTTGTCAACAGTGTTCACCTCCTCATTGTTTAGGCCCATTTGGTTCCCAAGCACAGAATGGAATTGAGGGCACTGATCACTGTGTTAGGAATGTTGGGATGTACATGCTTTCACGTAAAGAGCAGGGAAATGCAGAGGTAAAGAAAACAGTCGGGAGATCATATAAAAGGCCTCCAAATAGTAGCTAAGACGTGTGGTTGAGATTGCAAAGGGAGCTGGAAACGGCATGAAATAAGGGTAAGACACAATTGTAATGGGGGATTTCAATATGCAATGGGATTGGGAAATTCAGGTTGGTGTCAGATCACAAGAGGGGGAATTTGTTGAATGCCTATGAGATGGCTTTTTTGAGTAACTTGTGCTTGAGCCTACTCGGGGAAAGGCCATCTTAGATTGGGTGTTGTGTAATAACCCAGACCTTATTAGGGAGCTTAACGTAAAGGAATCCTTCGGAGGCGGAGATCAGAATATGATTGAATTCATACTGCAATTTGAGAGGGAGAAGCACAAGTCACATGTATCAGTATCACAGTGGAATAAAGGGAATTACAGGGGAACTTGCCCAGATGGATTGGAGGAGGATACTGGCGGGGATGACGGCAGAGCAGAGATAGCTGAAATTTCTGGGAATAGCTCACAAGGCGGAGGATGGATATTCCCCGCAGAAAGCAGCAAAAGTGAGTTGGAAGATGGATGGTCGGGAAGCTTTTGAGGTCCAACAAAAGGCAACTAAAAAAGCTATAAGAAGGGAAAAGGTGAAGTATAAGGGCAGACTAGCCAATAATATAAAGTAGGATACCAGAAGTTTTTTCAGTCATATAAAGAGTAAAAGGGAGGTGAGAGTTGATTTTGGACCACTGGAAAACGATGCTGGTGAGGTAGTAATGGGGGACAAAGAAATGGCAAATGAACTTAATGGGTACTTTGCACCAGTCTTTACTTTGGAAGACACTAGCAGTGTGCCAGAGGTCTGTGAGCGTCAGGCAGCAGAAAAAATGCTAGGCAAATTCAAAGGTCTTAAGGTGGCTAAGTCACCTGGACCAGATGAACTACATCCCAGAGCCCTGAAAGAGGTTGAAGAGATAACAGATACATTGGCCATGATCTTTCAAGACTCACTTGATTCTGGCATTGCAAATGTCACTCTACTCTTTAAGAAGGGAGGAAGTCAAAAGAAAGGAAATTATAGGCCAGTTAGCCTAACCTCAGTGGTTGGGAAAGTACTGGAGTCTATTATTAAGGATGAGGTTTCGAGATACTTGAAGACTGACGATAAAATAAGTCAAAGTCAGCATGGCTTTTGTAAAGGGAAGTCTTGCCTGAAAAATCTGTTAGAGTCCTTCGAGAAAGTAGCAAATAGGGTGGACAAAGCAGAGGCAGTAGGTGATATTTACTTGGATTCCCAGAAGAGATTTGATAAGGTGCCACACAGGAGGCTGCTTAACAACATAAAATCCTACAGCGTTACAGAAAAGATACTGGCATGGATAGAGGAATGGCTGACAGCCAGGAGGCAGCAAGTGGGAATAAATGGAGTCTTTTCTGGTTGGCTGCTGGTGACTAGTGGTGTCCCTCAGGGGTCAGTTTTGGGACCGCTACTTTTCACATTGTTTGTTAATGATTTAGATAATAGAATTGATGGCTTTGTGCCAGAGTTTGCAGATGATATGAAGGTAGGTGGAGGGGTAGATAGTGCTGAGGAAGCAATATGATTGCAGCAGGACTTAGATAAATTGGAAGAATGGACAAAAAAGTGGCAGATGGAATATGGTGCTGGGAAATGTATGATAATGTATTTTGGTGAAAGGAACAATGTTGTTGCTGTTCTGTCATTAAGTTGACTCCAAGTCTTCAAGACCTGGTGGACTCTTGCACACCAAACCTTCTTGCTGGAAGCTGCCTCTCTGAGATCCCACAAGGTCATGCACATTGCCTGAGTAATATTATCTATCCCTTTTAGCCTCTGTCATCCTCTCCTTTTTTTTTTTACCTTCTGTGTTATCTAACATGAGAGTCTTCTCCAAGGAATCCTGTCTTCTCATGATGTACCCAAAATATTTGAGCTTTTGTCTCATAATCAGGCCTCCTAGTGAGCAGTCTGGCTGTATTTCTTCAAGTATTGACTTGTTGGATCTTCTTGCTGTCCAACGAACTCTTAACCCTTTCCTCCAGTGTCCAAGTTCAAAGGTGACGATTCTTTTGTATTCAGCCTTACTAATAGTCCAGCTCTCACATCATACATCACAACTAGAAATACCATAGACTTGACTATACGGACCCTTGTAGACAATGTTATGTCTCTGCTCGTCGGTATTTTATCTAGATTTGCCATTGCTGCACTCCCCAGAAGTAAGCACTATTTAATTTCGTGGCTGCAGTTACCGTCTATAGAAATCTTTGAACCAGGGAAGACAAAATCCGTCACTGCTTCCAATTCCTTTCCATTTATTACCACGGAGTTAATAGGGCTGGTCGACATAATCTTGATTTTCTTAATATTGAGCAGCAAGCCAGCTTTTCCAACACCCTCTTCCAACAGCCTAAGAGATTGCTTTATACATGGACATCACCAGACGGTCAACACCAAAACCAGATTGACTATATACTTTGCAATAGAGATGGAAGTGCTCTATCTATACAGTCAGCTAAAACAAGACCAGGAGCAGATTGTAGCTCCGACCATGAGCTCCTTGTTATTCAGAATGAAACTGAAGAGAATCAGGAAAAGTTTGATGTTGAGAACGTCCCTCAAGAATATGCCGTGGAGGTGAAGAACAGATTCAATGGATTAAACATGGTAGATGGAAAGCCAGAACAACTATGGACAGAATTAAGGAGCATTATACAAAAAAAATTGCAAACAAAAGGAAGACCAGGTAAGCAAAATGGTTTTCTGCAGAGGCTCTACAAGTGGCTGAGCAGCAAAGAGAAGTGAAGGCCAATGGAGATTGGAACAAATGCCTCCAACTGAATGCAAAGGTCAAGAATATGGCAAGGAAATGCAAGGAAACTTGCTTAAAGGAGCGATGCAAAGAAGCTGCAGAAGCCAACAGAACTAGAAAAACAAGAGATCTATTCAAGAAGATTAGAGAAATCAAAGGAATGTTTCAAGCAAAAATGAGTATAGTAAAAGACAAAGAAGGGAAGAACCTTACAGAAACAAAAGACCTCAAAAAGAGGTGGTAGAAATACACAGAAGAATTGTACAGGAAAGATCTAGAACTAGAGGCACAGCTTCAAAATTGACACACGACCTTTTAGAACAAGGAGGAAATATTTTAGCTCTCATTTTTCTTAAATGTTGAAATCAGACACTCGTCTGCTATTTCTGCTGGCAGCTCGTTCCACACTCTCACCACCTTCTGAAGCTCCCCCTCATGTTCCCTTAAACTTTTCACCTTTCAACTTTAACCCATGACCTCTAGTTGTTGCCTCACCAAATTTCAGCTGAAAAAGTCTGCTTGCATTAACCCTATCTATACCTCTTATAAATTTGTATACCTCTATCAAATCTCCCCTCATTCTTCTATACGCCAGGAAATAAAGGCATAACCTGTTCAACTATTTCCCTGTAACTCAGATCCTCAAGTCCCGGCAACATCCTTGGAAATTTTCTTGGCATTCTTTCAATTGTATTGATACCATTTCTACAGGTAAGCAACCATAAGTTTACGTTAACCATAACTACATACAATACTCCACATTTGGCTTCAACACAATATCTCAACTTCTGTACTCAATATCTTAACTTATGGAAGCCAATGTGCCAAAAGCTCTCTTTACAACCCTATCTACCTGTGACACCACATTTAAGGAATTATGCATCTGTATTCCCAGATCTGTCTATTCTTAGAAAATGATTCTTTCTGAGATCTTTTAGAGCATGGAACTTTAGGGTTTCATACATTAAGGCCAAATTTCTCTGAGGAAGACCTAATTATATTCTACAAGCAGAAGCTACAACTGAAACCACAGAGTGAGGTAAAATGTTTTGGAGTGTGTGTTAAGATCACAGCATCCATCAATTTTAATGTTTTATTCCTCTCAGGCTTGAGCAAGGAAAGGCTACAACATTTTGGTGCATGATGGAATCGGACAGCCTTTCTGCTTCAATAAAATTAACTTCCTACTTCATCATCAGAACTGTGGGCATAGCCCTCAGCTGCAGTTGTGGAGGATGAGAAAGAGTTGAAAAAAAATACGGGATTATGCAGCTGAACTTTCAGACACAACCTTGCAATTCAGTTCTAAATATGATCCCCAGCCCACACCATAAACAAATTCATCATTCAATAAGCTGAATCAAGATTCAAAGTATGTTTATTATCAAAGTATGTATGCACTATCCAACCCTGAGATTTGTTATCCCACAGACAACCACAAAACAAAGACACACCATAGAAACCAAAGAAAATATCAAACACCCAATGCGCAAAAGAGGACAAATCATGTAAACAACAAAAAAATGAGTGAATAACACACAATATAAAACCACAGAGTCATTGGAACAGTCTAGAAATGTTCGGTTTAGTTCAATTCAATTTAGCGCTGTGTCATTCGTTGACTTCAGGCTGCAGAACCAGTCCAACTCAATCATATTCACACAAAATAGCAATAAAAAAACTGAGTAACCAGAAAGATATATAACATGAACTACGGAGTCCCATCCACAAACCTTGGCAATTAAACCTTGTCCAAGACCCAGGCAGAGACAGAGAGAGAGCAAACACAGCAGAAAAAATATTGAGGAAGTGTTCATGGGTTCAATGTCCATTCAGAAATCTGATGACGAAGGGGGAAGCATTCGTTCCTGAAACATTGACTGAGTGTCTTCATGCTCCTGTATCTCTTCCTTGAAGGTAGGAATGAGAAGAGGGCATGTCCTGGGTGATGGGGGTTCCTTAATGATGAATGGGTTTGTTTTGAAGATGTCCATGACGCCGGGGAAGCTAGTGCACATGATGCAACTAGTTGAGTTTACAAATTTCTACATTTTTTTCTGATCCTGTACAGTGACCCCTTGCTAGATAACGGGGTTATGACCAAAGGAAAAAAGAAAATTGCTAGAGTCACTTAGCACTTTAGTACAAGGATGTTTCTTAGGTGCATCAAAAATCAAACTTACAAAAATTTGCAAAAATATTGAAAAGAAAACAGCTAATATTTACAAAAAGGTATTTACCCAAAAACACAAAATAGCTCCGTACTAATTTCTGGTGAACGCAGCAGGCCAGGCAGCATCTCTAGGAAGTGGTACAGTCGACGTTGCGGGCCGAGACCCTTCGTTGAGGAAGGGTCTTGGCCCGAAACGTCGACTGTATCTCTTCCTAGAGATGCTGCCTGGCCTGCTGCGTTCACCAGCAACTTTGGTGTGGGTTGCTTGAATTTCCAGCATCTGCAGAATTCCTCGTGTGTCCATACTAGTTTGTCCAATGTGAACAACTGAGAGCGATTCCTATCTCTCTCCATTATTGAGAGTGAAAACCTTTTTTTAGGCATTAGGGCTTTATTTTAATCACCAACAAAGCTAACCTGAATTAGAATATGATACACCCTAGAATGTAGTTACAATCATATTACAAAATAAACAGAAGTATCTATATTAAATACCGTATACAAATATATACACATTTACACATCTCCATTATTAGAGAAATGGAATATTCCACCATGTACGGCGAGAAGGGCACGATAAAGCCACCTTGAGCGCCACAGATCAGTTTAGGACCCACAATAAGAATATACTGGGGAAGACGTTGAAGTGCGTACACTGACCGCAATGACAGAAGAATGACAAGGGTGTGTGTGTGTTGCCATTGGTGTACCTTCTTTGCATTGCATCAATAGGTTGGGCCCAGGACAGGTCCTCAGATGCTGACACCCCAGAACTTGAAACTGCTCACATTTTCCATTTCTGATCCCTTGAAGAGCACAGGTGTGTGTTCTTTCGAATTTCCCTTCCTGAACTTTACAATCATCCCTTGGTCTCACTTATGTTGAGTACAAGGTTGTTGCTGTGACACCACTCAGCCACCTGATCTACCTTGCTCCTCTATGCCTCCTCATCACCATCTGCCAATAGTATTTATGTCATCAGAAAATTTATAGATGGCATTTGAGCTGTGCCTAGCTGCACAGTCATGGGTGGAGACACAGTAGAGTAGTGGGCTAAGCATGCATCCTTGAGGTGTGCCAGTGCTGACTGTCAGGAAGGAGGAAATGTTATTTCTAATCTGCAAAGGCTATAGTCTCCCAGTGAGGAAGTCAAGGATCCAGGTGCAGGGGGAAGTTCACAGGCCCAAGTTCCGGAGCTTTTTGATTAAAACTGAGAGTAAGATTGTGTTGAACACTGAGTTGCAGTCAATAAGCAGCAGCATGACGCGAATATTATCATTGTCCAGGTGAGCCAATGGGTCCAGGTCCTTACTCAGGCAGAAGTTGATTCTAGCCATCCATGGTGAAAATAAGATGCCTAGGGGGCAGATGGAGGTGTATTGGGACTGGATATCTTCCTTCTTTTCACTATTAATGTCCAGTCCCTATACACCTCCATCCTCACCCCCACCAGGAAGGCATCAAAACTCCCCATTTTTTTCTGGACACCAGACCCAACCAGTTCCTCTCCACCACCACTTTCCTCCATTTGGTGGAACTCGTCCTCACTCTCAATAATTTCTCCTTTGGCTCCTTCCACTTCCTTCAAACCAAAGGTGTAGCCATGGCACTCGCATGGGTCCCGACTATGCATGCCTCTTTGTTGGGTACGTGGAAAACCGTTTCCTGCACCAAATCAATGACTGCATTCGTGCTGCTTCCTGCACCCATGCAGAGCTCGTTGACTGGTAGGGTGGAGGAGCTCGTTGACTTCATCAATTTTGCCTCCAACTTCCATCCCTGCCTTCAAATTGACCTGGTCTGTTTCTGCCACCTCTCTTCCCTTTCTATCTATTTATGGAGACAGCTTGATGTCTATTATAAACTCACCGACTTTCACAGCTACCTGGACTATACTGTACCTCTTCCCACCCTGTTGCTTGTAAAAATGCCACCCCTTTCTCTGAATTTTTCCATCTCCACTGCATCAGCAGTCAGGATGAGGCATTTTTTTCCAGAACTAAGGAGATGTCCTCCTTCTCCAAAGAAAGGGCTTCCCTTCCCCCACCATTAATGCTGCCCTCAATTGCATCTCTTCCATTTTGCGCATATCTGCCCTCACTTCATCCTCCCACCACCCCAACAGGGATAGGGTTCCTCTTGTCCTCACCTACCACCCTAACAGCCTGCACGCCTAGCACATAATTGTCCGTAACTTCTGCTATCTCCACTGGGATCCCATCATCAGGCACATCTATCTGTCCCTCCCACTTTCTGCTTTCCGCAGGGATTGCTTCCTCCATGACTGTCTTGTCCGTTCATCCCTCTTCACTGATCTCCCTCCTGGGACTTATCCTTGCGAGCGGAACAAGTGTTACATCTGCCCCTACACCTCTTCCCTCACTACCATTCAGGGCCCCAAACAGTCTTTTTGGGTGAGGCAACACTTCAACTGTGAGTCTGTTGGAGTCATGTTCTGTATCAGGTGCTCCCGGTGTGGCCTCGCGTATATTGGTGAGACCCGATGTAGATTGGGAGACTGCTTTGCTGAGCATCTACCCTCCAACCGCCAGAAAAAGTGGGATCTCCCTGTGGCCAAACATTTTAATTTCACTTCTCATTCCCGTTCTGACATGCCAGTCCATAGCCTCCTCTGCTGTCGCAATGAGGCCACACTCATGTTGGAGGAGCAACGCCTTATATACCATATATAGCCTCCACAAACATCGATTTCTTAAACTTCCAGTAATGCCCCCCACTCCCTTTACCATTCCCACTTTCCTCTCTCACCTCATCTCCTTACCTGCCCATCACCTCCCTCTGGTGCACCTCTCCCTTTTCTTTTTTCCATGACCTTCTGTTCTCTCCTATCAGATTTCCCCCTTCTCCTGCCCTGTATCTCCTTCACCAATCAGGTTCCAGTTCTTTACTTCACTTGCCCCCCTTCCTGCTGTCACCTATTACCTTGTGTTTCTTCCTCCCTCCCTCCACCTTCTTACTCAGACTCCTCATCTTTTCTTTGTCAGTTCTGATGGAGGGTCTCGGTCTGAAATGTCAACTGTATTTTTTTTTTGTATGGATGGTGCCAGACCTGCAGAGTTCTTCCAGCATTTTGTGTGCGTGTTACTTGGATTGCCAGCATCGGCAGATTTCTTTTCTTGTTTATAATTTTAAAGTGATTGGAGGAAAGTATGAGGGATTGTCAGAGGCCAGATTTTTTTTAAAAGAAGTGTGACGGGTGTATGAAATGAGTTGCCCAGGTATTGGTAGAGTCAAATGCATTAAGGACCCTTTGATAGGCACATGGATGATAGAAAAATGGAGGGCTATGTGGGAGAGAAGGGTTAGATTAATCTTAAGTTAAAAAGTCACCACAAGATGGGCCGTATGGCTTACACTGTGCTGTAATGATCTATAGTAGAGGGACTGAGCAGAGAGACCTAAAACCTATAGCTTCATTAATAACAAGTCTTCATCTTACACAATTTGACTTGCGATGAAAGAAGATTAGTAGAATTAAATTATTTATTTTCCTTCTGTCTCTTTAGAACCACTGTGGCACTGAAATAAATTTAGGGATTGTTTTCAAGAGAGTCATTTTCTTTAACCACCACCATAGTTCCATATTTTTATTGTGTTGACAGTTTTGTCGGTCATAACATTGTTTGTATCCACAATCGTTGAGAAGTCTGCAAGAACTAGTTGGCATTCTGCTAATGGTCACAGAAAGCAATTCCAGAGAAATGGTTACTGCTGTAGTTTAAATTGGCAAAGTGAAAGGTATTTGTCAATCTCTGGTGAATTCCATGGAATTAAATACGTAAGTGATCATTGAGCTAGGTTTTTTGCAATGGCACAATGCATAGCTGTATTTCCAAGATAGGATGTTGTGAAATACAATTTCCTAATTGGGAAGGATTCGGACTAAAGATGGGCCATAATAAGGAATGATATGACTCTTCGTCAAGGAGATAAAATAAAGCAACTGGAGACTTCTTCCCCTGCTAGCAACCACACACACACATCCCTCCCTAACAACCAGTTGCGGTAAGCCACAGGCAGAATCCAGAGGCATGTTTGTCATTTGTCCCCATGCCAGATACACTGAAGTAACATCAAAATGTATTAACCAAGCTCTATATGGGAGGCCAATAATAGCAAGTATTTACTGCTTTGAAATTAATAAAACAGCTATCACTAAACTTGGGTAAACAACACAAACACTCCAGATAAAATAATCTGGATTCAGAATCCAGTCACAAGTTTGGGGGCAGGCCTGGTAGCAAAGGATGCTTCTGCCCGAGATTACAGACTTTGAATTCAGCTGACTTTATCTGGTCAACTTGAATACCTCAGTGACTGAAGACAACTTATATATAACACTGGTAAATACTGAGGCTGGGAGACCAAATGCTGGTAGAAGCTTTAAAGACCTTAACTACCAAAATATTCAAGCTTTTCTAGCCAAAGGAGAGATTTTTAGAAAATTTGTTAACATTCCTCTACTAGTTGAGGTATTCAACTTCTAGATCTGAATGGATTACAGTTAAATATTCATAATGCACAACTTGTCCATTCAATCTTTATATCACAATGTCGCTGGGGTTAATTCAGCGAAGTGCTCCAGAACTTGCTATAGTAAAATATCAAATGCAGATATTTTTCCATTAAAGGGAATTGACAGGCATAGGTAGCAGTCCAGAAGTATTTCCTAATAAAAAGACCAGATCATGGAGTTCTATATTCTGCAGTGCTTGATTCAATGTTCTGTCATTTAGATTGCATTTTATCTTCTAGAACAGAAAACCTGGTGAAAATTTATCATTACTTACTCTTGTAAGTGTGTCTCTTATATTAGAAACTAGAACAAAGGAGAACTATTAATATTTTCAATGGAAATAAATTTTTAGAGAACCTTGGAGCATTTAATATTTCATCAATGAGATAAAACCTCCCCATAATGCCAGAATTGGAGGAATCTCCAATTTCCTTTTCCCCATAAATAGTTCAGAGCTTTAAATAAGTATTAGCTGTTTTTGCTGTTTCCAGTGTGGTGCCTAATTTATGCTTATTTTTGTTAAAAGTGCTGCATTAAAAAGCAAATTCTTGTTCACAATCAAACTGCTGTGCATTTTTAGTTTTCATTACTGTAGAGAATTTTGGAATGAAATCCCATTGTAAATTTGTCATGAGGGAATGGTTAAAGAAAAGTAATTGGATTAATTAAGAGCACAGATTCTTAATGGATGTAGGTGTTGCATACAATGCCTACTTCTAATTCCTCTTGACAAGCTGATTGACCTGCAGCAGTTTGCCTGTTGAGACATAGAAGAAATGGCTTGCTAGAACACTTGACAAGACAGTAATAGGTCACATATAGGCCAGTCAGGGTAAAGATAATAGATAATGTTCTGAAAAGATATGAGTCTACAAGGAGTAGTTTCATCATTCCAATTACTGATGCTAGCCTGTTCACACCAGATTTATTTGAGCAATCAATCAAATTTAAATTCCTCACATGGCCCTAGGTAACCAAGACAGACTTAGAAGAACACAGAAGAGCACAGCACAGGAACAGGCCATTATGTTATGCTGAACCAGCTAAAAAACAAATCAAGAACACCCAAACAATAACCCCTCCAACCTACACATGTCCCTACCCCTCCATCTTCCTTACATCCATGTGCCTATCCAAACATCACTTAAAAGCCTCTAATGTATTTGCCTCTGCCACCATATCAGTAGTTCAGTAATGTGATCACTTTACTACTGTAGACACATCTTTTGCTTGTAGTCAATGAAGTGTACAAATATTTAAGGTAATGGAATAGATTGTACTGAGAGAGGGCAGTAGAGTGGAATTAGTACTAGGTAGTAAGCTTCCTCATCCTTCCTCCTTCAACATCCACAGATGTGGGTTTCTAGCTTCACTTAACTAGGAGCAGCAACACTGCATCGTTTCACCTGTCTAATCCTGGTTTGCAGGGTCGTTCAAACTGCTGCCCAATCGGTGGCACAGACTAGCAAACAAATCATATGTTTTTCCCCTCAGTCTGTGTGACTGAACCAGTATTACCATCCAACCACTAGACCCCTGAACCAGCAAGAATAACTACACCCATCTCAAATCTGAACTGATTCCTCAACCTATGGACTCACTACAACCCATGTTCTCACTACTAAATTACTTATTATATTAAAATGATTTGCCTTTTGCATTTGCACAGCTTGTCTTTTCTTATCAGATTGGTTGTTTGTCTTTGTATGTAGTTTTTCATTGATTCTATTGTGTTTCTTTGTATACATGTACATGTTTCTGTGAACGGCCGCAAGAAATAAGATCTCAATGTAGTATCCAGAGACATATATGTACTTTGATAATAAATTCACTTTGAAGTTTGAAAGGCTTCCCCCATGATTTTTCCTCAAGAACATCTGATGGTGCAGAATAGTAACTACAACTCTTCAAGGAAATAGGTACAGTGAATTATTTCTTCACAGCACATTCAGACTTTCCAGCTGTGGTTTACATGCCTTCATGAATAATGTGTTCATGTAGCAAATTCCTTAAATGACTGTATGCTGTTACCACAATTACTTGCAGACAACCAAAGAATGTAGCCTGTGCAATATACACAGTCACTAACTTACTGAAGTTACACACTTTTGCCTAAGATCCTTTCTCAGTCTTATTTACAAAAGTTTTCTCCTGCGCTGCCTTCCTTGCTAATTGAACTGAAAACACTAACATCTAAGAATTTTAGCAGGTCATTAATTATAAGGAAAAGAAAATTTGTTCTTGAAAGGAAAATTTAACTACCTTAATAGATTTTTTTCTGATCTAAACAACAAGCATCAATTCCTGTGAAATACGTCACAATTTGTTTTCTAAATTACTCATTTGATGAGTAACACAGGCCAGAACCGTAGAGTAAATAAATGCTACACGCACAGATAGGCCAATGTAGTCCATTAGTTCTCATGTTTTGTAAATCAGATCCATGCAGTTCACTCTCGGTGGAATGGCCTACAAATTGGTGTGTTATTTATTTGACTGCTGTAGAACAGAAAATGCACATCATGAAGTAAAATAAAATAATGACAATTTTCAGAGATACAAGAGATTCTGTAGATGCTGGAAATCTTGAGTAACATGCACACAATGCTGGAGGGAATCAGCAAGTCAGATAACATCTATGTAGGGATATAAACAGTTGATGTTTTGGGCCAAGACTCTTCATCAGAACTGGAAAGGAAGGAGGCAGAAGTCAGAATAAGTTGAGGAGTGGGAAAGGAATGCAAACTGGCAGGTGATATCTGAGGAGAAAGGTGGGTGGGTAGAGGAGGGGTGTGAGACCAGGTGAAAGGGAAGGTGAGTCTGTGTAGAAGGGAGGATGAATTAAGATATGAGAAGGTGAAAAAGGTAGAATGCTAAAGAAGAAGGGATATTATAGAAGTGGGCCATGGCAGAAAGGGAAGTGGAAGCACCAGAGGAAGGTGATGGGCAGGTGAGGTGAAGAGAAGGGGTGAGATGGTACCAGAATGGGGAATGGAAAAAAAAATGAGAGAAGGTGGAGGGAGACAATACCAGAGGTTAGGGATATTGATCTTCATGCCATGAGGTTGGTGGCTACTCAGACCGAATATGGGGTGCTTCTCCAACCCGAGTTTGGCCTCATCACAGCAGTAGAAGTTGTCATGGACAGGCATGACAGTATGGGATTGTGAAGTTCATTCAGAATGTGTAGTCACTGGAAGACCCTGACTTCTCGCGAAGGTGCTTGACAGAGTGGTCCCTCAATCTATGTTGGTCCTCACCTACGACAAGCCTAAAAATAGATGACCCCAAAAATTTTCAGGCCATTCTGTGTTACTTCATAAATTCTGGTCATTCACTGGCAGAAGTTGAATATGCATCTCTGATAATTCCCATTTCAGGCAGCATAACATTTTGTGATTCCTTGTGTAGTACTCATTTTGAAGCATTGGGAGTAGATGGAAAGCAGACCATGCTGGAGTCATAACCACTGTTAATCACTCCAAGAATGTGTAAGGCAATACCAGACCAAGACCCCACCAGGTACATCCCAATGTGCAGCCTCTCTATCTTAGCACGAAGCACATGTTACTTTCATTTAATAAAGCCAAAGTCCATGTTACTTTGTGGGCATGCTATCTTGGTGCTGAATCTATGGCTTCATCTAGGGACTGATGCCAGCACATCCTTAGCTGTGTTGGTTGCTAATGTAAACATTTCACTGTATGCTTCGATGTACATGTGAAACATTAGAATCCGGTTTATTTTCACTAGCATGTGTCCTGAAATTTGTTAACTTAGCAGCAGCAGTTCAATGCAATACATAATATAGAAGAATGAATGAATCAATCAATAAATAAATAAATAAGCAAATCAATTGCAGCCTATGTATACCGGAGGTTAAAAAATCATGCAAAAACAGAAATAATATATATTGAAAAAGTGAGGTAATGTTCATGGGTTCAATGTCCATTTAGGAACTGGATGGCAGAGGGGAAGAAGCTGTTCCTGAATCACTGAGTGTATGCCTTCATAACAACTTCTTAACATTTCTTAACATTTAAGAATAAATTGGACAGATACATGGATGGGAGGTGTATGGAGGGATATGGTCCATGTGCAGGTCAGTGGGACTAGGCAGAAAATAGTTCGGCACAGCCAAGAAGGGCCAAAAGGCCTATTTCTGTGCTGTAGTTTTTCTATGGTTTCTATACCTCCTTCCTGATGGTAACAGTGAGAAAAGGGCATGCCCTGGTTGCTGGGGGTCCTTAAGGGGGATGCTGTCTTTCTGAGACACCACTCCTTGAAGACATCCTGGGTACTTTGTAGGCTACTACCCAAGATGGAGCTGACTAAATTTACGACCCTCTACAGCTTCTTTCAATCCTGTGCAGTAGCCCCACCCCACCCCCATACCAGACAGTGTGCACCTGTCAGAATGCTCTCCACAGTACATCTATATAAGTCATAAAGTGTATTTGTTGACATGACAAATCTCTTCAAACTCCCAGCAAAGACTCCACTTATTCCTACTCTTTGACTCCTGCCAATCAACTGCTGCTTTATCTATGCTAGAATCTTTCCTGTAATACCGTGGGCTCGTAGCTTGTTAAGCAGCCTCATGTGTGGCACCTTGTCAGTGGCCTTCTGAAAATCCAAGTACTCAACATCAACCGATTCTCCTTTGTCTATCCTGTTTGTTATTTCTTCAAAGAATTCCAACAGATTTGTCAAACATGATTTTCCCTTGAGGAAACCATGCTGACTGCGGCCTCTTTTATCATGTGCCTCCAAATACCCTGAGACCTCACCCTTAATAATTGATTCCAACATCTTCTCAACCACTGACATCAGACTAACTGGCATATAGTTTCCCTTCTTCTGCCTCTCTCCTTTCTTGAAGAGTGAAATGACATTTGCAGTTTTCCAGTCTTCCAGATTCATTTCAGAATCTAGAGATTCTTGTAAAATCATTACTTATGCCTCCATAATTTCTTTTGCCACCTTTCTTAGGGCTTAGGGGTGTACACCATGCCAAGTGACTCATCTATCTTCAGATCTTTCAGTTTCCCAAGAACCTTCTCTCTAGTTATGGTAACTTCACACACTTAATGCTCCCTGACACCTGGAACAACTTCTATACTGCTCGTGTCTTCCATAGTGAAGACTGATGAAAAATACTTATTCAGTTCATCCGCCATTTCATTGTCCCCCATTACTACCTCTCCAGCATCGTTTTCCAGCAATTTGACATCCACTTTCACCTCTCCTTTACACTTTTATATATCTTAAGTTTGGGGACTAACAATAACTTCATTCAAGTGATTTTGTTTGCAAAGCTACTTTGTGTTTTTTGCATTTAGTGGGGTTAAGAAGCTCTTCAGAACACTACTGTCATTTGTTCGTAAGTTTGCAGTCAGTGTGCAGAAACCACATTTACATGGAAAACTACACTTGTGATTACAGCTTTAACAATTCATAAGCAGCATTGTAGTTACTATTTCCCTGTAATACTACTAACTCAAGCTTCTTTTTAAAGTGATGTGGCCCTTCAAATAGAACACGTGAAATTATTGAAAATAAAACTAAAATTGTTCTTTTAGGCAAGGCAAAAGTCTGTTACAATACACTGTAATTTTAAGACAACCATGCTCAGAAAATCTCATTTCAATCCTTCACGCATTCACATATGTATACACCACCACTGGATTTTGTCAATCATTTTGCATTACAATGCAATTGCTGCAGCAATTCATAGCAAGAGGATTCGAGTACAGGAGCAGGGAGGTTCTACTGCAGTTGTACAAGGCCTTGGTGAGACCACACCTGGAGAATTGTGTGCAGTTTTGGTCCCCTAATCTGAGGAAAGACATTCTTGCCATAGAGGGAGTACAAAGAAGGTTCACCAGATTGATTTCTGGGATGGCAGGATCTTCATATGATGAAAGACTGGATCGACTAGGCTTATACTTGCTGGAAATTAGAAGATTGAGGGGGGATCTTATTGAAAAGTATAAAATTCTAAAGGGATTGGACAGGCTAGATACAGGAAGATTGTTTCCGATGTTGGGGAAGTCCAGAACGAGGGGTCACGGTTTGAGGATAAAGGGGAAGCCTTTTAGGACTGAGATGAGGAAAAACTTCTTCACACAGAGAGTGGTGAATCTGTGGAATTCTCTGCCACAGGAAACAGTTGAGGCCAGTTCATTGGCTATATTTAAGAGGGAGTTAGATATGGCCCTTGTGGCTAAAGGGATCGGGGGGTATCGAGAGAAGGCAGGTACAGGGTTCTGAGTTGGATGATAACCCATGATCATACTGAATGGCGGTGCAGGCTTGAAGGGCTAAATGGCCTACTCCTGCACCCATTTTCTATGTTTCTATGTAATCCAAAAACAGATCTATTCCTCTGTCTCCAAAGCCCTACATCTTCATTGGCTTCAAATGATGCACCAACTCTCTGCATAAATTGTTCCTTACAGCAAACTACTATCCTCTAACAAGTGGAACAAAATCAATGCAGTAGATGCTGGAAAACCAGAAGAGGAACAGAAGGTGCTGGAAGCTCCCAGACTGTCAACCAGTGGTGAAAGAGGAACAGCCAACATTTCAGGTCAAGGACCCTTCATCAGAATTGGAAATTTGTGAGAATGAGCGTGTTCAGTAGACGAGGGCAAGAGGAATGGAGAGAACAGAGGGAACATCTGTGATAGGATGAAAACAAAGTTGTCAAGTAACTTTAAAACCAATGGTTAGTGACAGAAATGAACAAATAAATTGTAACAGACATACACAGTAAGATATTGAATTACTGAATACCACTGGTCTGATGTTTGATATGCTGTGTGTTGTTCACTCAGCTCTTGCCATGTGTGCAATTTGTTCTTTTTTCTGCATGTTGGGTGTTTGATGCTTTCTGGAATGGGCTCCATGGCGTTTCTTTGTTTCGTGGCTGCTAGCTGGAGGGCGAATCTCAGAGTTGTATTCTGTATACATACTTTGATAACAAATGTACTTTGAATCTTGAACCTTTGATATTGCAGAGAAAATCAAAAAGGGTAGCAGGGTAATTACTTGAAAATGTTAAATTCAATATTAAGCCACAAAGGTGACAGAGTGTTCAAAGACGATGAAGGTGAGGCTGTATACCTTGTACTGACACTGGGTATTGTTGGAGGAATGCGCCTGAAGTTTAAATAGAGAAACATAGAGGAGGACAAATAACAGCAAATACAGAATGCTGGGAGCCGTGAGATATGGAACAGAGCTGTTGCTGGAAATCTAAAATTAAGAATTCTAGCAAGGCTCAGCAGATTACATAATATATAATAGAGAGAAAACTGCATTAATGTTGCAGGTGGATGATTTCTCATCAGAATTAGTCAGTTCCGATACCGACTGAAAAGGCTGGTTACCAGAACTTGTTAAACCAAATATTGGCTTCCCACGGGTTGCAGTTTGCTCAGAGGGAAGAGAAGCTGCTACTCCTCGAGCATACCCTGGACCTCTTGGGACATTAGGGAGGCCAAAGGCAGAAGTTAGAATGGTGGTGATGATGAACTGAACTCAAATGGAATGGAGAACTAGATTCAGCTTAATTTTGTCACATGTACAATGAAACATACAGTGAGATGTACCATTAATGTTAACAAAATGTGTTGTGGGCTGTTCACAAGTGTTGCTACATATTACAGTGCCAACATAGTATGCCCACAATGTCCAGCAAAACAAACCCCTTTCCTCATTCACACACAGAGACAGGCCTCCAACATCAGGTCAGGCTGTCTCTGGGCCTCCAGTAGACTTGCAGACATCCGGCCTTGGACTTCTCCAATAGATGGCTTTGGCCATTGAGCCTCGACTTCCTGACTCGCTGGCTTTAGTCTTTGAATTTCGGCCTTTGGTAAAGACCCCAGAACGGGACCTCAAAATCCAAACTCACCAGCCTGGGGAGTCACCAACCTTCGTCCTCACTAGTCTTCACCTGCAGTGTTTCCTGGCCCAAAATCCCAAAATCTATCCACTGAGATCACTGGCCTTCCACCCATAGAGTGCTCTGACGTGGACTCTGGCCTGACCTTGAAGCCCCCCAAACCTGTCCCTAAACCCTAACCTCACCCTTAACGCCCTACTCTGTCCCCAAACCCATCCCTACAAAATAACTCAGCCATTTGGCCCACTGTGTCTGCTCCACTATTTCATCGTGGCTGATCCACTCTTCCTCTCAGCCCAATCTCCTGCCTTCTCCCTGTATCCCTTCATGCCCTGACTAATCATGAATCTATCAACCTCTCCCTTAACTATACATAAAGCCAATCAGGGTTTGGTTTATTCATGGGAACCAAACAAATACAGTAAATTACTGTTTCACCTGGAAGAATTATTGGGTCCCCATTTGGCACTTAGAGAAGAGAAAAGGTATTACATTGTCAATGCATGAAAAGTTGTTGGAGATGGAAATTGGGAAGGGAAATGTCTTTTCAGAATGCTGCAAGCAGAATTGAGAGGAAACATATTTTTAATGATGAAAATGAAAATTACTGGACCTGTGAAATGATTACATCTGTTGAATGCAAAGGTTAGTTTGTGGTAGCTGATGAACAAGGAGCATGTCCTTGTTTTGAGTGGGAGAAGGGAGTTAAAGAAGTGGAAGCAGGAAATAGAGCAGACGTTTTCAAGAGCCCTGTCAACTATGGCCGAGGGCAAGTCACAATTAAGAAAACAAAAGGCATCAGAAAGCCACTAGTGTAGGAAGTCTCATCAGAACAGACGATAGAGAAACAAGGAGTGAAGTGATTACAGAAACAGGCTGAAAGTTGTGGTTGAAACAGCTGGAGGTGAGGTTAGGGCATCTGAGATGAAGATGTCAGTAATGAAGGGAAGAGTCAGATATCAACCACATGAAGCTGAGAGCTGGGTGGAAATAGGCAGCGAAAGTAATGATATTAGTTCTGTCACTGCAGGGAGAATTATTAATACAGTCATTGATGTATAGAGCTTTACATCATAATGGAGTTGAGGGCAGAAATCATAACCGTCTTCCAGCATGTTGTACTCTAATTAGTGCCTGTTCAAAAGATTTAACCATGACAGCAAGTTGATAATACTCCTTCCTCATCATCTCAAACACTGTCATCGGGAAGATATGGCTTAACCCCATTTTCACCTGGCATCACGTTATAGTGTGATACATCACAGAAACAACCTCTTTGGCCTCACCCATCCACGTCAACCATGCTAGTCCCATTTGCCCAAGTTTGACCCTTATCACTCTAAACTCCTCCTACCCATATGCTTATTGAAATGTCTTTTAAATGTAACTTAAATCTTCAAATACCCTCAGTTTTTTCCACTACTGTAAAAAAAAGGGTATGAAATATGACAACTACAATGTCAAATCTATGGAATTAAAAACACAAACATGAGGAATTCTGCAGATGCTGGAAATTCAAGCAACACACATCAAAGTTGCTGGTGAACGCAGCTGGCAGGTCTCTCCAAAGGCTGAGCAGGAAGGTGACTGGGGAAAAAGTGGGCACATATTAAAGTAGTGGAAAATGTTTTTCGGAAGCTGGAACTTCATTCTACATCTTCAGCTTATCTGCAATACTCCATACTGATACTGGTCACCTATTATTTCATTTCACAGCAGTAATTTTAATGAAAAAAGAATATCGACATTGAATGGTTGTAATAGAAAATATTGCAGTGGTAATAAAGTTACAAATTATCCTGAAAAATAACTCCAATATGAGAACAGCTGACAAAAAAAAATTCAAAAGCAACACACATCAAAATTGCTGGTGAATGCAGCAGGCCAGGCAGCATCTGTAGGAAGAGGTACAGTCGACGTTTCAGGCCGAGACCCTTCGTCAGGACTAACTGAAGGAAGAGCTAGTAAGAGATTTGAAAGTGGGAGGGGGAGGGGGAGATCCAAAATGATAGGAGAAGACAGGAGGGGGAGGGATGGAGCCAAGAGCTGGACAGGTGATTGGCCAGAGGGGATACGAGAGGATCATGGGACAGGAGGTCCAGAGAGAAAGAAAAGGTGGGGGGGGGGACCCAGAGGATGGGCAAGGGGTATAGTCAGAGGGACAGAGGGAGAAAAAGGAGAGTGAGAGAAAGAAAACAACAGGAATTCTGCAGATGCTGGAAATTCAAGCAACACACAAAGTTGCTGGTGAACGCAGCAGGCCAGGCAGCATCTCTAGGAAGAGGTACAGTCGACGTTTCAGGCCGAGTTAGTCCTGACGAAGGGTCTCGGCCTGAAACGTCGACTGCACCTCTTCCTAGAGATGCTGCCTGGCCTGCTGCGTTCACCAGCAACTTTGATGTGTGGTGAGAGAAAGAATGTGTGTTTAAATAAGGGATGGGGTACGGGGGGGAGGTAGGGCATTAGCAGAAGTTAGAGAAGTCAATGTTCATGCTATCAGGTTGGAGGCTACCCAGATGGAATATAAGGTGTTGTTCCTCCAACCTGAGTGTGGCTTCATCTTTACAGTAGAGGAGGCCGTGGATAGACATGTCAGAATGGGAATGGGATGTGGAATTAAAATGTGTGGCCTGAAGGGATGAGGCACGTAATGTGGCAACCTTCAATGGAACTTATTTGGACATGGACGTTATTTGGCATTAGTCAAGCTTCTAATATTTCAATGTTAGATTGAGACAGGTATATGCGTAAGTTTACAGATATGAAAACCCAAGGTACCCTTCCAAAGTAGAACTGATTCAATCCCTTTTTTATTCTTTCTAGTTTGCTCTCAACACACAGAGTGAACAAAGCTTACAAAATCATCATACAACTGTTCCTTCAATATTTGTTCATTTTCTATTCCCATCAGTAATCTTTAAAACTACTCTGGGCCATATTAATGGGACTAACTGTTACATTCTGCAATCATTAGTCATTCCAGTCAATTGTTTCAGTTGCTCTGCTATTTCAATTTGATCCTAAATCTCAAAACCATATTCTCAATCTCTCACAATATCATTCAGTCCTTTTTGGTGCCAAAAAAATCTAGCTCCTTCAAAAATATATTCGGAAACTTGCACCATCGACTTCTGTGTTAGATAATTCTACAGGTTCACCACTCCAAGTGAAGAAACTCTCTGTAGTCTCAGTCCTAAATACTTCCCCACACCCCATTCCCAAGACCTGTTCCCGAACCCCAGCTTGGGAAAGCATCTAACCCACACCCACTCTGTCTAACACAGTCAGAACTTTGTACAACAGATAAAAGTGGATCAAAGCCAAGGATTTAGATACAGTGAGTCCACTAGGAATTGATGTGAAGGGTGAAGGGATGCAAAGAATGATGAGAAGGGACACAAAAATGGATAAAAATATAGTAACAAATTTATAAAAGATTTTTTAACATAATAAAATGTCCCAGAGCATAGAATTGTAATGTTACAAGGCACTCTTTGATACAATCATAAATTCCCTTTCTAAAAGCAATCTTCCAAACACCAGACAACAAATTATTTGGTTTCAGTGGAATTTTAAGTGGAATTAAGTGAGCAGAATTATCTGCAGCTTAATGTGAAAAAGACTAAGGAGCTGGTGGTAGACCTGAGGAGAGCTAAGGTACCGGTGACCCCTGTTTCCATCCAGGGGGTCAGTGTGGACATGGTGGAGGATTACAAATACCTGAGGATACGAATTGACAATAAACTGGACTGGTCAAAGAACACTGAGGCTGTCTACAAGAAGAGTCAGAGCCGTCTCTATTTCCTGAGGAGACTGAGGTCCTTTAACATCTGCCGGACGATGCTGAGGACGTTCTACGAGTCTGTGGTGGCCAGCGCTATCATGTTTGCTGTTGTGCGCTGGGGCAGCAGGCTGAGGGTAGCAGACACCAACAGAATCAACAAGCTCATTCGTAAGGCCAGTGATGTTGTGGGGATGGAACTGGACTCTCTCACGGTGGTGTCTGAAAAGAGGATGCTGTCTAAGTTGCATGCCATCTTGGTCAATGTCTCCCATCCACTACATAATGTACTGGGTGGGCACAGGAGTACATTCAGCCAGAGACTCATTCCACCGAGGTGCAGCACAGAGCATCATAGGAAGTCATTCCTGCCTGTGGCCATCAAACTTTACAGCTCCTCCCTTGGAGGGTCAGACACCCTGAGCCAATAGGCTGGTCCTGGACTTATTTCATGATCTACTGGCATAATTTACATATTATTATTTAACTATTTATGGTTCTATTACTATTATTTATGGTGCAACTGTAACAAAAACCAATTTCCCCGGGATCAATAAAGTATGACTATGACTATTTAACTCCCAAACCTTATTTAAATTAACCAGACCAACACCCAGTTTCAATGACATTACAATGTACAATATATCAGAGCTATGGACATGCAATACTTTTTCTCTGAAGACTGGCAAGTGTTATAATGTAGATTAGGAGATTCCCAGTGCAGATGGAACACTGTATTGGGAATACAGGAACAATATCCTACTACACTAGCGTGCAAATAGAACTTTTCCTCATGCCTAACGACTGCTGTAACTAGAACTAATATTGACAAACTAAAATCAATTTAATGAGTATATTTTAACAGCATATTTTGGCAAAAGAATACCTGGGAATACATTACATAGGTTATGAACCTAATCAGCAACTGTTGGAAATTTTAACCCTGTTGTGATATGATTAGGCAGCAGCAGTAATTTGATTCCTCCTGAAATAATGCCAAGATCAACCATCTGCAAGGCAAATCCTCTTTCCACATTCCATTGGCTTGAATGTCACACTCCTTGTCTTGGGTACGCAGAGGTGAGAGGTCCTGTCTTTCCACCCACCTGGCATTTAAGGGAAAGTATGCCTCAAAATAGCTCCAAAGACCAAAGCACCTGCTTCCATCGTAGCCACCATTTTAAGGAGTTTCAGCCACAGCAGAGTAATGCTTATATTTCATGTGGACTTTGAGCTGAACCAGCATATTGTGTCTAATTAGATACGTGCACTGAATTGCAAATGTTGTATGTAGAATTCAATACTAATTGGACACAAAGTTAGCCAGATAAAGCCCAACTGCTCCTACTCTTGTGTGCATGTATTCACAACAATATCACTCAACACCTGCACAGCTAAAATTGGCTTGGATTCCTCATGTAATGTTGCTTGAATTGATTATGCAGAGAATAAAGTCTTAAAGATTATTCAGAATTACAAGTCTATTCCAGCATCTGCAGAATCACTTGTGTTTATCTATTGAGCAATGTTCCTTCTAAACAGTGTGGTACAGAGTTATTCTGAAACCCTCCTCAGGGCCCTGACCTTCAGTTATGCCCAAGGCTCCCTATTAGACCCTCCCTTAGAAAGGCCTATAACTCTGTTTTCAAAATTAAGCTTTCTTGCCAAGATAAAACTCTGGAATTTTTATTCTGAGTAATGGAAAACACACACTAATTAATGTCAATCTCATGCAGTTATTAGTTAGGTTTTCTCCACTGCTTGTGTGGCAGCAGTCCTTCTTAATTTTTAAGCACATTTGAATTTGCTTTCAGAGCTGTGTATGATTATAACTCTGCATGTTTCTCATCTGAATATTGAGGCTGTTCTTCATCGCACCACCGTAAGAAGATTGCACATGGCCTGCCCTCACCAGAGCCCAGAGACTTGGTGCCATGCAGGGGTTGCCAGATAGCTAACAAGAAGAGCAATAAACATAACTCGTCTCTGGCTGGAATCAATTAGTAAAATACTTCATAGAAAATTATTATTGTATGTCTCCAATTATGAACTCTGCCTTAAATCAAATTCCTGAAGTGACCTAGATCAGTTATCTGTTTATTTTGGTGCTGTTCCTTGTTGCTTCATTGTGCTAAAAGAGTATTCTACTATTGCAGGACTATTCACTTGCTATAGTTCCTCTTCTACATTTCTATATGTAATGCTGGTTCTTTTGTAATTTAAAGCTGCTCATTCCGCAGTAAGGCAAGTAGTACTGTTGCGATGATGTGTTGCAAGAGATAATCACAATGAAGTGCACTCAAGATCCACACGTCTGATTACAGTCCAGTGACAAGAATTTTTGGCAGATTTTGTTCATTTCCTAACAGAAATATGCTAAAGCCAATCTAAAGGCCCTAGGAATGCCACCAACAGCTAATTCAATGCAGAGCAGGGCTAATAAACAATTGCAGACATCCCATCTCTCCTGGAAGTTCCGGGAGTCTCCCGCATATCGATAGTGGCTCCCTGACACCCAGAAATTATATACAATAACCCAGAAATATATTTTTCTGAGAGGGAGAGGGAGAGGGAGAGGGAGAGCGAGCATCCTGATTGGTCTCTCTTCGTGCTAAGAGTGGTCCCCAACCACTGGGCCCCGAGGAAACGATATGATTTGGCGATATGAAATAATACGAGTCAGCTGCACCTTTCCTCATTCCCTGTCATGCACTGTTGAACTTGAACACACGCGAGGTCATCACCCGCGCGTCATTCATGTCAGCGCAGGAAGAAGATCAACTCCTCGAACTTACAAATGACAGCGGGCTGAAAAGTATGTTTGACATAACATCTCTGCCGGCATTCTGGATCAAAGTCAAGGTTGAATATCCTGAGATAGCCACGGAACCACTGAAAACATTACTTCCATTTCCAACATATTTCTGCAAAGTGGAGTTTTCTGCAATGAATGCAACGAAAACTAAATTGCAGAATAGACTGGACATAAGGAACCCCCTTCGAGTATCACTGTCTCCCATCACCCTGCGATGGGACCATCTTGTTGCAGGAAAACAAGCCCTGGGCTCCTACTGATTCAGCAATATTGGTGTGTTGCAATAATTTTATATGTTTATACGGGGAAAAAATGCGCTGTGTGTTTAATATCCAAACGTTACTTAAAATCTTATGATGTTACTGACTTATAATTGATTTACCACCTATATTCCGGTCGTGATTAACACTCCCGCCCCCAGTCGGCCGGTCCGTAAGAATATTGTCAATATTAAACCGGTCTGTGGTGCTAAAAAGGTTGAGGACCCCTGCTAAGTAGACCTATCAGTTTTCTCTGTGGGCAGGCTTTACAGTCGACCTCAAAAATAATGACAGTGTTGCTCGCTGCACGGTTTGCAACAGTGACTTTTCTATTGCCCATGGTGGGTTAAAATGTAAAAGACATGTTGAGGTGAGTTTATCAGGTGTCATTCGTTCATTAGCATAGCTAACGTTATTTAAACTAGCTGGCTAGCTGCTAAGGAGCTACTCTATTGATGTCCTACGTGATGAGGCCAAACTCCCTGTAGACTTGCTTAAAGTTGTAATAGAATAAACATGATAATATAATATAATACAAGTACATATTTTAATGTCACATTTTCTGCATATACGCAACTTGGTTTACAGTTTAGACAAAAATCACTAAAAACAAAGTATTACATACACCCTTGGAGGTCAACGGGGGGGGGGGAGAAATATGGGGTTGCGGGGGGGGGGGCAGGGGTGCTACCTCCCTGAAATGAGTTTTTGCAGGGTGGGATGTCTGCAGTTGTATTGTACAGTCCATTACCAAGCCAAAATATTCCAAAGTACTTCACATCAGTGTTTTCCCATTTATTCTTGGGTATTGCTGGGAATTTATTGCCCATCCTTTGAGAAGATGGTGGTGAGCCACCTATTTTAATCACTATAGTCTATAGTCCTCCTAATGAAGGCATCCTACAGTGCTACTGAGTTGCAGGATTTCTACCCTATACTATGATGCACAGGCAACATACTTCCAAGTTGGGGTGCAACTTAAAAGGGCCACATATGCCTTCTTCCCCAAGTCTCTTTTGGGTAGAGGTCATGTGTGGGAAGTATCGGCCTTGACCCTGGCTTCTGTAGCTGGATCCTGGACTTCTTGTCAGATCGCCGGCAGGTGGTAAGAGTGGGCTCCCTCACCCCCACCCCCTCTGACTCTCAACACAGAAGCCCCTCAAGGCTGTGTACGAAGTCCCCTCCTTTACTCCCTTTATACCCATGACTGTGTCGCCACCCACAGCTCTAATCTGCTGATTAAATTTGCTGACAGCAGTACATTGATTGACCTAATCTCAAACAATAATGAGGTGGCCTGCAGGGAAGAAGTCATCTCTGTGACACAGTGGCGTCAAGAAAACAACCTCTCCCTCAATGTTGCAAAAACAAAGGAGCTGGTTGTGGATTACAAGAGGAATGGAGACCGGCTAACCCTTATTGACATCAATGGATCTGGGGTTGAGAGGGTAAACAGCTTTAAGTTCCTCAGCATCCACATCACCGAGGACCTCACGTGGTCTGTACACACCAGCTGTGTGGTGAAAAAGGCATAACAGAGCCTCTTTCACCTCAGATAGTTGAGTGACTTTGGTATGGGCTCCAAATCCTAAGAACTTTCTGTAGGGGCACAATTGAGGGCATCCTGACTGGCTGCATCACTGCCTGGTATGGGAACTGTACTTCCCTCAATCACAGGACTCTGCAGAGAGTAGTGCAGACAGCCCAGCTCATCTGTAGTTGTGAACTTCCCATGATTCAGGACATTTACAAGGACAGGTGTGTAAAAATGGCCTGTAGGATCATTGTAGACCCAAGTCATCCCAACCACAATCTATTCCAGCTGCTACCATCCGGGAAGCGGTACCGCAGCATAAAAGCCAGGACCAATAGGCTCCAGGACAGCTTCTTCCACCAGGACATCAGACTGATGAACTCACGCTGATTTGAGTGTACTCTATATTACATTGACTGTTATATTTATCATAAATTATTATGAATGCACATTGCACATTCAGACAGAGACGTAACATAAAGATTTTTACTCCTTATGCATGTGAAGGTTGTAAGAAAGAAAGTCAATTCAATTGGTGGACTATCTTTGGCAACCGACTGCAGTTTACCTGCTACGCGTTGCAGACTGCTGACATTGTGCTGACGGAATGGTTCTTTAAGCCGGCAGGTGAGACGCAAATCAAACAGTCTACTTCATGCCAGGTTGTAATAATCTTCTTGAGTGTTGTTGGATCTTCATTCAACCAGGCATGTAGAGGGTACTATGCCACATCATGGCCTTATGGTTCACAGAAGATGGGGAAGCTTTGGACTATCAGGAGTAAAGTTCAAGTTCATTGTCATCTGACTGTACATATAATACAGACAACCAAACGAACCAACATTCCTCCAGACCATGGTGCACCCACAAAAAAAATCACACACAGCACATTAAATACGTTACTGTAAATAAATTAATAAAATGCAATTCAAAATGCCTGGAGGGTGCAGTACGGTCAAAATGCCTATAGGGTCCAGTACTGGTAAAAGGTAAACAGCTTGCGGACCTAGTGATGAGACTTCTGTCATGGCACAGTATTCATTAGTCTCATAGCCCAAGGGAAGAAGCTGTTACCCAGTCTAGCATTCCTAATCCTGATGCTCTTGTACCCACTTCCTGATGTCAAGGAGATGTGGTAGGGATCTTCAACAATGCTTCAGTCCCTTCGTATACAACACTCCCGGTAAATGTCACAAATAGGGGGAGGAAGAACCAGATGATCTTCTTGGTGGTTTTTACTATCCTCTGTAGGGTCCTGTGGTCTGATGCCATGCAGCTTCCATTCCACACAACGATATAGTCAAACAGGACACTCCTGATGCTAGAAAGATTTAGAATGGAGGCAGGGAGCCTTGCACACCTCAAACTTTACAGAAACTGTAGGCACTGCAGTGCCTTCTTGACTAATGAGGAGGATTGTAGGTCCAGGTTAGATCATCTGTTATGTACATACCAAGGAACTTTGTGCTCTTCACTCTCTCCACAGCACAGCCATTGATGTGCAATGGTAAGTGGCTAACCTGTGCCCCCCTGAAGCCCACAATCATCTCATTTGTCTTGTTCACGTTACGACTTAAGTTGTTCTCACAACATTTGACAAACCACTCTACCTTCTCTCTGTATACCGACTCATCATTGCTGCTGCTGAAGCCAACCACTGCCAGATCATCAGTGATCTTGGCGATACAGTTTGAGCTGGATCTGACAGTGCAGCTGAGAGTCAGCAGCACGCTGAGTTCACAGCCCTGGGGGCACCAGTGCTTGGTGTGGTGGAGCTCTGGATGTTGCTGCCAACTCAGACCAACTGGGCTCCTTCCATCCAGACGTCCAAGATCCAGTCACAGAGAGTCCCAGCGAAGACAGTTTTCCCACCAAACTCTGAGGGATGATCGTGTTAAGTGCTGAATTGAAGTTGGTGAACATCATCATGGCAATGTGAGGCATTGTTTTTAGTCTCCATTCCTTACCCAGCCTCAGGTCTGCTCTTTTCTCCTCAGTATGTCTGCGGCTGGTCCACTTGAGTTTTGAGTCAATGCTGATAGTGGAAGGAATAATGATGGGAATCAGATCGAACATCAAGAACAGGTGATTAGATTTTCTCATTGAAAAGTTTAATTTCCTAGCATTTTAATGAATGGGGACGTTACATTCAATTTGTCAGCCCATGTCTGAATTTGCTTGGTTTTGCACGGTAAGGGCATAGACTGATTTTTGGTTTAGGAACAGTGAATGTGATTGTGCCATTAACACTAAGCACTTATTAAAATCATAGTATAGCTATTTATGAAAAAATTATTCTACATTCTGCTACATTAATATCCCTCAGCTTGCCACATAATCTGCATTTATGGACATGTACTGTGTCTAGAAACTGGACCAGTAGTACTTTTTCTTTACATAGCACCAAACAATCCAGAATTAATTTAAATTGACAATGATTGTTTTCAGGTGAAATTTAAGCAATTACTAAACTGGTCAATTCTGGCAGTGCTTCCTGCCATGTACAGTAATTAGCCATTTCCTGGCCACAGAGGCACACTTCATCATACAACATATGTTTCACATCAGCATAAACTGGAGCACAACACTCCATACAACAATTCACATGGAACAATCTCAGAGGAAACAGCAAGCACACCATGTCATGTTCTTGCTCCGGTTCAGACTTTTTAAAAAAAATTTGAGACTTGCTGTTATCTGGAGGTCTCACAGGGAGCTTCAGAACTGTGACAAGGCTGCTAAAAAATCTCTCAATTTAGCAGGTGCAATTGCAAAAAC
This sequence comes from Mobula birostris, assembly GCF_030028105.1. Taxonomy (NCBI): domain Eukaryota; kingdom Metazoa; phylum Chordata; class Chondrichthyes; order Myliobatiformes; family Myliobatidae; genus Mobula; species Mobula birostris. The sequence goes on along the minus strand of NC_092379.1, from coordinate 120,392,685 downwards.
TAATTGCACTTAATCCCAATATTTTACTTATAATTGAACGAGCAAGTCAGCCGTTACGAGGAATGCCTCCAACAGTGTTAACAAACAGGATGACACTGCCAGCAGCATTTCATTACTTGACGATTTAGGATCACTATGGCCAGCCAGGAAAGGTCAATTTCCATCCAGCAGGAGACACAGACATGCCCATCTGCCAGGGGCCATTGCATTGAGACTCCTCTTAGACATCGTAGTGCTCTTTGTCCCTTCCTCATGACTACTGTGTTCACAGGCTCAGAAATTTGAAGATTTTAAAAGCCGAGATCCATGACATTCTACAGGATGAACTTTGGTAACACTTCCATCCCTGGACTACTTTCTCCATGGGGGCAACAGTCACAGTGATCCGCTTTCCTAGCCTCTGCTTTACTCCAAGGAGCCCCCAGTTGGTTTTGTCATATGTGCATTTTCCTGCTTACCACAGCATTACAGAGAACACTGAGGCTCCAGATTCTATGAGACCAAATTCACCCCATTGCGCAACCACTACCCTCCCAACTGGGCATGTACTTTCCAGACGTACTGGATTCCCATGAATGCCGACAGTAATTGACTACGTTCATGTGCTACAAGGACTCCAATAAATAACTGGATCTTTTCCTGGACAAAAAAAAGTTTTCATTGCTTAAAATGTTCATTTCGATGTTGACCATAAGACATAGGAGCAGAACTAGGCCATTCAGCCCATCGAGTCTGCTGCACCATCCATCATGGCTGATCCCAGTTCCCACTCCCCACTCAACCCAATGCACTTGCCTTCGCCATATTCTTAGATGCCTTGACTGATCAGGAAATGATCAACTTCTGGTCTAAATATACCCATGGACTTGGCCTCCACTGCAGTCTGTGACAGAGTATCTCACAGATTCACTACTCTCTGACTAAAAAAAAAATCCTCCTTACTACTGCTTTAAAATGACACGCTTCAATTTTGAGGCTGTGCCCCCTAGTTCTGAATACCCTCACCATAGGAAACATCCTCTCCACATCCACCTTATCTAGTCCTTTCAACAGAGAATATTGGAAGGCTTTGATAGAATGGAAGTGGAGAGCACGTTTCCTGTAGTGGGTGGGCGTAGGGTCAGAGGGATCAGCCTTAGAGTACAAGGACATCCCTTTGGGATAGCATAATGCTTCACAGTGCCAGCTACCTGGGTTCGATTCTCGCTGCTAACTGTAAGTAGTTTGTGTGTTCTTCCCTTGTCCATAAGGGCTTCCTCTGGGTGCTAAAGACATTCTAAAGACGTACAGGTTAGGTTAATCGGTCACACGGGTGTAATTGGGCAGCACTGGATTCTTGGGCCGAAGAGGCTGAGAGGAATAATAAATCAGCCATGATGGAATGGTGGAGCAGTCCTGAGGAGCCAAATGGCCTCATTCTACAATTCTATAAAGAATGGCCTAATTCTTTATATTTCTTAATTTGACTATCTGGTTAGTAAAGAAACAGCAAAAAAAAAAAAAAAAGGGCCCATTCTCATGAAACAGTTCAATGCTCAATGCTGGAACTCACTGATAAGGCCGTTTGTCCACCATCCTCCGATCGTCGCTGACCTTCAGACCCTCGCTGCAAGTCCGTCCGTCCGTCTACCAGCTCTCTCCATTCACGTCATCTCTCCTCGTCTCTCCCCAGCAAAAGACCACGAATTCCCGGCTCCCAGACACACAAGAAAGAACATTCTACTCATTGGCTAACATGTCCCGTTATCTCTAGTCATAACCCAGACATTGCTGCTACAGAGAAACCATTCCCTTAGCAGTGGAACATTACAGAGAAGCCATTACATTGGCAGTGAAACCTTACAGCGTGTTACCCTGAGATTCATTTTCCTGTGGGCATACTCAGCACATCTATAGAAACATTAACTACAACAGGATCAATGAAAGATCAACTAAAGTGCAAAAGAGAACAATCTGTGCAAGCGCGATTATACAGTAAATAAATAGCAATAAATAATAGGATAACAGGATGAGATGACAAGATAAAGAGTCCTTAAGGTGAGATAATTAGTTGTGGGGACATCTCAATGGCTGGGCATGTGAGTGCAGTTATCCCCTTTTATTCAATGGTTGAGGGGTGGTTACTGTTCTTGAACCTGATGCTGCGAGTCCTGAGGCTCTTGTACCTTCTAGCTGATGGCAGCAGTGAGAAAAGAGCATGGCCTGGGTGCTGGGAATCTCTGATGATGGATGCTGCGTTCCTACGACAGCGCTTCATGTAGATGTGCTCAATGGCCGAGATGGCTTTACCCGTGATGTACTGCGCCAAATCCACTACCTCTTGTACTATTTTCTGTTCAAAGGCACTGTTGTTTCCATACCAAGCTGTGATGCAACACTCTCCACCACACATCTATAGACGTTTGGCAAAGTTTCTGATGTCATGCCGAATCTCCACAGACTCCTAATTGATGCCCTTCTTGCACCGCCTCACGATAAGGTGTTAGCAGCAATTCAGAATTGGGAAATGTACAGGCAGAACTTTAGTGCTTCAGCCTGGATGTAAACCATGGATGTCCTATCACCCTATTGCACACTTACTTTTGAAAGCAACAATGGCATAAACCACCATAAATGTTTTAGTGAGTCAAAGATAAATGCAGTCCAATCTCCAGGCAAGACTGCCTGTCAGGCAACAAACACTGCTCTTCAAATAACACCAAGGGATCTTTAATATTCAGAAATATGCCTGAAAGCAAGGAGGCAAGACCTTGCTTCAATATTTCTTCTGAAGAACGGAAATTCAGGAAGACGGCTGCAGTTTGGAAAATTACAGATGTCTTTCTTTACTTAGAGAAAAAATTTTGGGGAATAAGTAATTTCAGGTTTATCCATTGTATTCAATTTGCAGGCACTTACTGAAAATTTACATTCATACGGACAAGAGGTCATAAAGCTCTTGGGTAAGAATACATTGACTACAAGTAGAATAGGAAGACCATGGGAAATGTGTGGTTCCTATACTTTCAACTCACTTCATCTTAAGCAACCTTAGCCAATACCATTAGGGGATGAAACATTATGTTAAGCAACCAGCTAGATCAGAGGTTAAAATGACAGCCCACAGATTTCTCTCCGGGGACCAAGAAATACATGTGTTTTTTTTAAAATTGTCTTTAGCACAGCAACCTCTTCTCCAAGTAGTTTCAAAGAATCGCATTCATCTGAGAGTAACTAAAAGTCAGATGATCTTTCCATGTTGTCGCCAGATGAGAAAGTTTTTTCTAAAAATGGTGCGTTCACCTCCTGTTGATACTGAGTTTACCCAACCTTTTCTTAGGGCAGGTGTTTGCATATTAGATTAGATTCAACTTTATTGTCATTGTGCAGAGTACAGATACAAAGCCAATGAAATGCAGTTAGCATCTGACCAGAAATGCAAAGAATAGGGTTATTTACAAAATAACTGCAAATAAAGTGCTACAACACACAAATATAAAAGTACTGAGATGGTACAATATGGGTGCAATACTGCTTAGCGCTGTGATATGAGGTTCAGCAGGGTCACAGCCTCAGGGAAGAAGCTCTTACTGTGCCTGCTGGTGCGAGAGCGGAGGCTCCTGTAGCGCCTACCGGATGGGAGGAGAGTAAAAAGTCCATAGTTAGGGTGAGATGCATCCTTGATAATGCTCTTTGCCCTGCCCAGGCAGCGTTTATGGTAGATGTTCTCAATGGTGGGCAATTGGGTGCCGATAATCCACTGGGCAGTTTTCACCATCCGCTGAAGTGCTTTGCGGTCTGATACGATCTGGGGAGCTCCAAATCTCTATCTATATTCTCTTTATTTTTCAAACTTACACTAAATTTTACATTCTGATGTATTCTACATATGGGTGAATTTAAATACAGGTCTTATTGGGAGCTATCACTATGAATAAACATTGCCAGAAAAAAAACAATAATGCACCTAAATTCTGCAACTAACATTTCAGTAAATAATCAGTCATGATGTAAGAAATATTCATATCGTTAACAAATCCTTAGCCAAATTGTTGTTGTATAGCGACAACATTGGTAGCTACCTGACAACATAGAAAAAGAGAAAAGGTTGGTTGAACTCAGTATCAACAGGAGGTGAAAGCATTTTTAGAACAAGTTTTTCGTATCTATCAGTCCTGATGAAGGGTCTCAGCCTGAAACGTTAACTCTTTACTCTTTTCCATAGATGCTGCCTGACCTGCTGAGTTCCTCCAGCATTGTGTATGTATGACAATGTAGAAAATTTATTTAGGAATGGTTTAGTTCACATTTGTAATTTTATAACCATAAATAGGACAGTTGAAAACCCATCGGATTACCCTTATTTCAAGCTGATCCTCAAATCAGGGGATGGAAATGTCAGCCAATCTTTCTCATCAGAGTTATTTGTTCATGTATTGCCCAAGTTGCATCTAGGTCTCTCTAAAGTACTCATTCCAAATTTGGACACAAGAAATGCCAACAAGAGGCCAAAGACTCCGCTTTGGCCAAACATTGCTCTTATGTCAACGGCTAAGGGTTATGATACAAAAGCATTGTTAAAGTTTAAGATGTTTAAAAGACACCTACAGTAAAAAGATGTTGCAACTGAATATGATTAGCATCTATATGCAACATGTTTGAATTAATCATGCGAATAGCAAAAGAGATATAATATGGTGCAGGGAAATGAAAGGAAAAGGAGGCATGGCATCATTGTTAATAAAGGATAAAAATAATATTAATAAGGCAAAAAAGGAAACTGATTCAGGAATTTAAGATGCATGTCAAGTTTTGTACCTCCAAAAACTACTCAAAACATGCCACTGTTATATTTCCTAACTCCAGAAACTGATCAAAAGAAAAACACAGCAGGCAGGAAATAGGTCTACTTCATTTTACTTTAGTGAGGTACACACTTATGATGTAGTTGCATGATGATATATACCATCCACTTATTTCATTCATATAACCATACTGAACTATAATGATCTTCAGAAGGCATTTCATAAGGTACCACGCATGAGGCTACTTAACAAGATAAAATACTATGGTGTTACAGAAGATATACTGGCGTGGATAGAGGAATAGCTGACAGGCAGGAGGCAGCGAGTGGGAACAAAGGGGACCTTTTCTGGTTGGCTGCTAGTGACTAGTGGTGTTCCTCAGGGGTCAGTATTGGGACCGCTACTTTTCATATTGTTTCTCAATGATTTAGATAGTGGAATTGCTGGCCTGGTGGAAAAGTTTGTGGTTGATACGAAGATAGGTGGAGGGGTAGGTAGTGCTGAGGAAGCAACAGGACTTACACAAATTAGAATACTGGGCAAAAAAGTGGCAGATGGAATACAGTGTTGGAAAACGCATGATAATACTTTTTGGTAAAAGGAACAATAGTGCAGACTATTATATAAATGGGGAGAAAATTCAAACCTCAGGAGGTACAAAGGACATAGGAGTCCTCCTGCAGGATTCCCAGAAGGTTTATTTACAGGTTGAGTCTGTGTTAAAGGCGGCAAATGCAATGTTGGCATTTATTTCAAGGGGAATAGAATATAAAAACAAGGAGATAATGCTGAAGCTTTTTAAGACACTAGTCAGGATGCACTTGCTGTATTTTCAATTGTTTTGTACCCCTCATCTCAGAAAGGATGCGTTGACATTGGAGAGAATCCAGAGGAGGTTCATGAGGATGATTCTGGGAATAAAGGGGTTAACATATGAGGAGTACCTGGCAGCTTTGTGCCTGTACTCATTGAAATTTTAGAAGAATGCTTGGGGATCTCATTGAAACCTACCAAATGTTGAAAGAACTAGATAAGGTGGACGTGGAGAGGATGTTTGCTCTGGTAGGGATATCCAGAACTAGAGCGCACAGCCTCAAGATTGAGGGGTGACCTTTTAGAATAAAAGGAGGGAGAAATTTTTTGAGCCAAAGACTGGCGAATCTGTGGAATTCTCTGCCACAGACCGTGGTTGAGTCCAATTCTATGGGTATCCTTAAAGCAGAAATTGATAAGATTCCTGATTGGTTGAGGCATCAAGGGATATGGTGAGAGGGTAGGTGTATGGGGTTGAATGGGATCTGGGATCAGTCATGATGAATTGGCAGATTGGATTTGATGGGCTGAATAGTTGAATTCTGCTCCTATGTCTTATGGTCAAAGAACAAGTAGAAGGGCAGACAGCATTGGTGGGATTTTCAAGAGGCCTTCAAAAAGAAGCTTCAATGTAGTGAAATACTCTGATTCCGTCGGCTGCATAAGTCTAGGGAAGACAATCTCTGGCCCGCCAAACGTGAGATTGAGGTGCGAGCCCACCCCGAACCCCCTGTGTGGATGCTGCGTGATTTGTTCCCATTACAAATAAGTACCACAAAACAACAGACGGTACACCGCATACAATTAAACAGTTTAGCTTCACAATTCTTAATTTGACTAAAGGGTTAGTAAAGAAAAGGGCCCATTTTAACGAAACAGTCTAATGTGCACAAGTTGGAGCTCACGGTTTCCCCTTCTCCAATCCTCCGATCTCGCTCCGGGCTTCGTCGAATCATGGCCCCGCTCCGGGTCGAGTCCTACGACCCTTTCTCTCTAGTGTCTTCTCTCTTCATCTCCCACCAAACCAAAAACCCAGTTCACACAACGGTGTCAGGCATACAGCATGAAAAACACACTCCCTGCAATGGACGACTCACATTCCAAAGCACCCGTTATCTCTAATTATAACCCAAACACTGCTTCTCCAGAAAGACTATAACATTAGCAGTGAAACCTTTCCCAGAGTGTTAGAGTAGTAATGTCCATCAAACTAGAAACTAGAGATGCATGTAACAACGGGTATTGCAAGTAACAAGGGTGATTTCAATCTATATATGGACTGATCCAAATAAATTAATGTTAATATTATGTGTTGGCACGTGGCCAAGTGGTTAAGGCATTGGACTAGCAACCTGAAAGTCGTGAGTTCAAGCCCCAGCCGAGGCAATGTGTTGTGTCCTTGAGCAAGGCACTTAACCACACAGTGCTCTGCGACGACACTGGTGCCAAGCTGTATGGGTCCTAATGCCCTTCCCTTGGACAACATTGGTGTCGTGGAGAGGGGAGACTTGCAGCATGGGCAACTACTGGTCTTCCATACAACCTTGCCCAGGCCTGCGCCCTGGAAACCTTCCAAAGCATAAATCCATGGTCTCATGAGACTAATGGATGCCTTAAAAAAATTATAGAGGAATATTGAGGAATTCTTGAGGTGTGTACAGTTTGGATCTTTAGACCAATATATTGAGTGGCCAAGTAGGAAACAGGTTGTGCTGGACTGGGAGTTTTACAAAGACATTTGTTAATAATCTTGTATGGGAACATTTAATGAAGAGTGAAAATAAGATGATAGAATTCTTCATTAAGATAGACAAATAAATATTTAAAATGTTGGAATTTTCCATGCAACACTGGAAGCTCATGAACCCACACTGAAGACCCACACTCGGTGGTTCAGAGACAGCCGCTCCCTTTCGCTATCAGATTTCTGAATAGCCCATGAATACTACCTCATTATTCCTTTGCTTTGCACTATTTTGCAATTTATAGCAATTTTATGTCTTTGCACTATACTGTTATTGAAAAACAACTAATTTTGTGCCACAAGACAGTAATAATAAACATGATTCAGGCAGCTAGGATTGAGAGGAGAATTTCTCCTAATCCCCATATTTTGAAATTTCAAAAATAATTCTACTTTGCTGAATGTGTAACTGTACAGGAGCACTTACTCTTCCCCACTTGGTTGAAAAAAAAACAAAAAATGATCAAGATCTTTGGAGTATTAAAATAATGTAAACATTTTTCTTTATATAGTTCAACAGGATACAGCTGGATTTAAATGTAATGCGAGTATCAGGGCCAAGAGATTGTCTCCTGACATTAATAAAACCCAAAAATCTGTGCTAGGCTGCCATGAGGCAATATGCAGATGTTATGCAGAACCTCTTGTTGTCCAACCATTGAGAGTTGAGCAGTTTTCAAAATAATTGTTTTCCTTTAAAAAGCAGACTTGTACACGTCACAGTTCCTCTACAGAATCTAGGCCTTGCACTGAGCTGATAATGGAAATGCAAAGTAGCAGGGAAAGAATGACATATTGCTTCATATGACACTCCTAGAAGTTGAATTGCATTTGGGCCAAGTTTGTGTGCATTATGTGATCCAATTTCAAAGATAAAGGAAAGTATAATTGAAAATCTGGAAACTGAATGAATTGCTGACATCCTGTAGACCCAGACACATACAAAGTCATCCAATTGATATAGACTCAAGCCCAGATACCACTTGTTATTCACATGTGCATGTTTGTAGCGCTACTTACGTTGACTCTTATAGGTTATACAATATTTATTCAGTTGGTTGTGGGCTGGAGATATATCCCTACCAAATGAGGTCTACGGTGCTCCTTCCCTCCGCTAGCCTGTAGGTCACTCTTGGACAAGGCATAGCACCTGATTAGCCCTCCGATCAGTGTCACCTGAAGCCATGGGAGCAGGTGGCAGATGGTGATGGCAGGCAGACAATCTCTGAAAAGTATTGATAATGGCTGGGGTCACCAGTCTCCTAAATACATTGCCCAGAAGGAGACGACAAACCACTTCCGTCGAAAACTTTGCCAATGACAATTGTGGTTATTGAACATGATTGTCCATGTCATACAATATGGCACATAATGATGGTGATGATGAGGATGATCAAGGCAAAGCAGCCTGTTGTCTGTGCTGATAGCAAAGCAGATACCCGACCTAATCCCACATACCAGTACAAGGTCCTAAGCTCTGAATGTCACAGATCTTCATACATCCACCCAAATATAAAGGTTTCTGACTCTGCTGATGACAAATTTCCTTTGAGAGAACACATTTTTCCTTTTTCCCCCTCAAATCTTTCTGCCAATTACTTTAATGCTTTCCCACATTGATGTTGACCTCTTTGTAAAGGAAGTGTGATGGTATAGTGTTTGCTACCTGCAAAGTTTTTAAGCTCTACGACATGTATAACTATGGGAAGTTTCACTAAAAGGAGTTTACACTGTAGCCAGCTACTCTTCAAAGGGTTGACCACTTCCCTGTGTATCCTCGATGGTGAGTTTAGTTGCCAATACCCAGCATTTGAGCAGTGGGTCCCCCTCCCTACCAAGGAGGAGATACTAACAACAAATGAAGTAGCTTAAACACAGTCACTTACTTTTAGTGATACACATTTAAATTTAGATAAAATTCTTTAAAAATATTTTAAACTCAGGTTTTCTATATAATGAAAAGTTTCTAAATTACAAACAATTTTGTAAAACCCAAAGGATTTCCAATCTATAGATAGAATTCCAATAAGCTAAAAAGACATACCAATGAGTTGTAGACAAACAAGTTGTCTGTCACAGAAATCAAAGGCAGAGGGATGAATTTGAGTCACCCATCTTTCTGTCATTCTTCTTGTTGCTCATTGACCATTCCTAACAGGATTGACTGCTGCCTTACATTTATACTGCTTTTTTTTGCTACTTGGTGGCTTCACACATATTTTTTTTCCAGTTACCTTGCTGGGAAAATCATAAGACCATAAGACATAGGAGCGGAATTAGGCCATTTGGCCCATCAAGTCTGCTCCACTATTCAGTCATGGCAGGTCCTTCCTTCCTCCCAGTCCCACACCCTGGCCTTCTCCCCGTAAACTTTAATGCCATGGCCAATCAAGAACCTATAACCTATCAACCTCCTCTTTAACTACACCAACGACCTGGCCTCCACAGCTGCCTGTGGTAACAAATTCCACAAATACATCATGCTCTAGCTAAAGAAATTTCTCTGCATCTGTTTCAAATGGACGTCCCTCCATCCTGAGGCTGTGCCCTTTTATCCTAGACTCCCCCACCATGGGAAATATCTACTTGTTCTCAGCCTTTCAACTTTTGAAAGGTTTCATTGAAATCCAACCCCCCCCCCCCATCCTTCTAAATTAAAGTGAGTACTGGCCCAGAGCCATCAAACTTTTCTCATATGATAACCCTTTTATTCCAGGGATCATCCTTGTGAACCTCCTCTGAACCCTCTCCAATGCCAGCACATCTCTTCTTAGATGAGGAGCCCAAAACTGTTCACATACTCAAGATGAGGCTTCACCAGTACCTTATAAAGCCTAAGCATCACATCCCTGATCTTATATTCCAAACCTCTTGAAATGAATGCTAACTCTGCACTTGCCTTCCTCACCACTGATTAAACCTATAGGTGAACCTTTAGGCTGTTCTGCACAGGGATTCCCAAGTCCCTTTGCATCTCAGATTTTTGGATTTTCTCCCCATTTAGAAAATAGTCAACCCTTTCTTTTCTTCTACCAAAGTGCATGACAATACATTTTCCAACATTGTATTTCATTTGCCACTTTCGTGCCCATTCTTCTAATTTGTCCAAGTCCTTCTGCAGCCTTCTTGTTTCCTCAACACTACCTGCCCCTCCACCAATCTTCGTATCATCTGCAAACTTGGCAACAAGGCGACCTATTCCATCAACTAAATCATTGATATACAACATAAAAAGAAGTGGTCCCAACACCAACCCCTGCGAAACACCACTAGTCACTGGCAGCCAACCAGAAAAGGATCCTTTTATTCCCACTCCTACCAATCAGCCAGTGCTCTAACCATGCTGGTAATTTTCCTGTAATATCATGGGCTCTTAACTTGATAAGCAGCCTTGCATGTGGCCCCTTGTCAAGGGTCTTCTGAAAATTCAAATATACAACATTCATTACATCCCCTTTATCTATTCTTTTGTAATCTCAAAGAATTACAACAGGCTTATCAGACAAGATCTTCTTTTAAGGAAACCAGACTGACTTCGTCCTATCTCGTCCTGTGTCACCAAGTACTCCATAACCTCATCCTTAACTCCAACATTGGCTCCAACATCTTCCCAATCACTGAGGTCAGGCTAACTGGTCTATAATTTCCATTCTGCTGCCTCCCTCCTTTCTTAAAGAGTGAAGTGACATTTGCAATTTTCCATTTCTCCAGAACAATGCCAGAGTCTAATGATTCTGGAAAGATCATTACTAATGCCTCCACAATCTCTATCGCTACCTCTTTCAGAACACCAAGGTGCAGTTCATCTGGTCTGGGTGACTTTTGTACCTTTAGGTCTTTTAGCTTTTTGAGCACCTCCTCCCTTGTAATAGAACTGCACTCACTTCTCTTCCCTCACACCCTTCAATACCTGGCACACAGCTAATATCTTCCAGTGAAAATTGATGCAAAATACCCATTTATTTCATCTGCCATTTCCTTATCCCCTGTTATTATTTCTTTAGCCTCGTTTTCCTACGGTCCTATATCCACTCTCGTCTCTCTTTTTTTTAAAAAATATACTTGATAAAAGCTTTTTTATCCACCTTGATATTGTTTGATAGCTTGCTTTCATATTTTCCCTCCTACTGATTCTGTTCATTGCTTTCTGTAGGTTTTTAAAAGCTTACCAATCCTCTATCTTCCTGCTAATTTTTGTTTTGTTGCATGCCCTCTCTTTTGCTTTTACATTAGCTTTGACTTCCCCCATCGGCCATGGTTGTACTATTTTGCCATTGGAGTATTTCTTTGTTTGTGGATACATCTTTTCTACACCTTCCTTATTCCCCCCCCCAAAAAAAAATCAAGCCATTGTTACTCTGCTGTCATCCCTGTCAGCATCTCCTTCCAATTTACCACTGCAGTTTCCTTGACTCCATTGAAATACTGCTGTGTCAGACTTTACTTTCTCCCTATCAGATTTCAAGTTCTACACAATCATATTGTGATCACAGGCTCCTCAGGGTTCCTCAGCTCCTGAATCACCTCTTGAATCAGCTAATCACCTAGTAGGTGCAACAACAAACTGCTCTAAAAAGCTATCTCATAGGCATTCAACAAATTTACTCTTTTGAGATCCATTACCAATTGGATTTTCCCCAAATTGACATGTATGTTGAAATCTCCCATGACTATCATAACATTGCCGTTTTGACATGCTTTTTCTATTTCCCATTGTAATCTATATCACACATCCCAGCTACTGCCGGGAAGCCTTTATATAACTGCCCTTTTACTTTTGCAGTTTCTTAACTCAGTCCACTAGGATTCAACATCTTCCGATTCTATGTCACATCTTTCTACTGATTTGATGGCATTCTTTACCAGCAGAGCCATGCCACCCCCCTGCCTACCTTCCTATCCCTCTGATAGTACATGTAACCTTGGATATTCAGCTCCCAGCTACAACCACGAGTCAGTGATGGCCACAACATTTTACCTGACAATCTGTAAAAGTGCAACAAGATCATCCATCTTATTTCTTATACTCCATGCATTGAGATATAACACTTTGAGTATTAAATTTGTTACCCTTTTTGATTCTGCATCCCTAATGCACTGATACTCACTCTGCTGGCTGCAGTTTTATCCCATTATACTCCTGCCTTCCTTGACAGTCTGAATGCACGCTATCTTTACCATCTGTTCTATGCTGAGTCCAAAATTCACCTAGATGGTGTAAAAGTTTCTGGGGTCAGATTCCAAAGGGCCAAAATTAACACTGACTCTCTGAGTAGTCAAATATCACAACTATTGGTAGATTAGCTATTTGATGAGCTAAGTGATAGTATCAATCTGGTCTGCAAACTTCTTTGAACTAAATAACTTAACCTGCGTTGTCTGGTTTGATACAGGCCCAATTAACAAAACCTCGTTGTCTTACATTCCCTCTCTTCATCAGTCTGCCCTGTACAATGAGCTAGCAGTCAGAGTCTATACACAGTGCTGTTTGTTTGCAAAGCTGTCCTTTTAACTTTGGATTGATAACTGCTTGCAAGCTACATTAAGAACTGAAGACTGTTCTCGTTTATGACAAGAGACTGAGCAAGGAATATTGTTTGGGAGCTTAACTCACTCAAAAACAACTCTTTGATCACTGGCAGAGTCAGCTGCTGTGTTAGAAAGCTGAGCTTGGACAAAAGAGACCCTGGGCCCTGCATAGTTAATGTCCATCACAAAAGGGACTCTGGGCCCTGGACGGTTAATGTCCATCACAGAAGCAGGTCCCTCCTATTTATTTCATCTTATACTCCCATGATTTTGAATTAGCACTTGAAACAAGTTTTCTCATGTTGCAAAGAAATCAAACCTAGCTACACATCTGGGATAAATTTCATCCGAGCATGGCAATTAATCCATTTTAAAGATTCTGAACTACTACTCTTTGCCTTTGTTTAAACTACTGTATTACTTACCCCCTCTTGTGAAGACATTTACGATATATTAAGGACCTTGTCCTCATCAAAGCCTCCTCAAAGCATTTACCTTTCTCTTCTCTGTCCTTCAGACTGTTTGGGCCATTGTTCTCTCCCAAACAATGGTCTCTTTGTTTCAGTCAATCATCTAAACCACATTTGTTAATCACTCTTAATATGCCATCCCTTCTCACTTCTCACAGCTGTGATGAAGGGGGAAGGAGAGTCAATTTGAGGCTGTAATTATAATTAAGTTAGATTTAGCATAACCTGCCTGTTCCTCTAAATATTGATTCCCCCCTGTACCCACTGCTCCCTTGATCATTCAGCTTATATTCTTGGCTCTGGCTGAACTCCCTAGGGAACTTTCCCCAAACACTCATTAGGGAGCAGAATGCTCTTGGGCATCTCCTGCAGCTCTATAAAACCCTGGTAAGGCCATATTCTGTTCATTTCTGGTCACCTCATTATTGCCAATTACAGCTTTAACGAGGGTGCAGAGGAGATTTACCCTGATGCTATCTGGATTAGAGAGCATGTCCTTTGAGGGTAGGTTGAGTGAGCTAGTGCTTTTCTCTCCAGAGTGAAAGAGGATGAGAGGTGACTTGATAGAAGTGTATGTGATAAGAGACATAGATCGAGCAGGTAACCAGAGACTTTTTCCCAGATTGGAAATGGCTAATAAAATGGGACATAATATTAAGGTATTTGGAGGAAAGTATGGGAGGTATCAAAAGATTAGCTTTTTACAGAGAGAATGGTGAGTGCATAGAATGTGTGGTGATAGAGGCAGCTACATTAGGAGTATTTTCAAAAAAAACTTAGGCATATGGATGTTAGAAAAATTGAGGGTCATGTAGGAGGGAAAAGTTAGATTTATTCTAGAGTAGATTAAAAGGTTGGCACAACATCGTGAGCCAAAGAGCTGTAATTGTTTATGTTCTTTGCTCAACCTGTCCGTTTCTATTGTCTGTCTGGTTGTCACCCGGGCTCCATAGTGATGGCTTCCTGTAAAATTGCGTGTCCACAGTACTCTGTGCCTCACAGATTATCACTGAGGCCAAGCTCACAGCTCAAGCTCCTCCAACACTTCTTGTGTCTGTACTCTTTATATCACAGCAGCTCCAAGTTGAATGGAAATAGAAATACAGTGTCTCTCATCACTTTCAAATGAGACTTTCAAAGTGGATTGCTGCTTCCACACTCCTGATTTAAACACACAAGGGTTATTTGGACTTTTTGGTTACAGAATATAGCAGCCCTTAACCCAAAGAAAAGCTGAAGTTCAAACTGAATCAGTGTACAAGCCTGAACCACTCTAGCTCACAATGAAAAAAACTTTGAGCGATATTTTGAGAGGACACAGTAATTTGCTGATAAAATGAGTGCCATAAATCTAAATGATTTAATTAATGGGTTTTAAAAAGTATAAACATCATCTATAGTGATAATAATCAATCCAGCAGGAAGATCTGAGTCAACTTCAATTAGGGCAGCTTGGACTAAAATGCCTCTGAATTAGGCAGAGAAAGAAAATCAGGCTACTGCATGGTAATTATTAATCGCGGTGTCAGACAATGAGGCTTAGATTGAGGTTTGGGTATATTGCTCCTTAATCTAAACTGAATATTCTACTGATAAGAGCATTAGGTTCACAGTACCATCACTAATGATTGTTTTGAAAGGACAATTGTTCCAATTTGGACAATTTCAAAATTAAGAACGAGTAAATGAGAAACAAAATGTTTACTTAAGAAAAAAAAATCTTTGTCAGCAATTTGCTCCAAATTTCTTAACCGAGTAGCCAAACGACGAATATTTACACTGTTCTTTAGTGAATGAAATAGCTAAAAACATTCATAAATGGCTAGCATGAGGGGGAGCATCATTTTAAGGTGATTGGAGCAAAGTATAGTTATGTCAGAGGTAGTTTATTTTTAAGCACACAGAGAGAGGTGGGTGGGTAGAGATTGCTGCCAGTGGAGGTGGAAAAGGTTAATGCATTAGACCCATTTAAGAAGCTCTTAGATAGACACACAGACAATAGAAAAATGGAAAGCCTATCTAGGATAGAAGGGTTAGATTAGGATGAAAGGCCTGTTATTGTGCTGTAATGTCAGACATCCCACCTCTCCCAGAAGTTCCGGGAGTCTCCCGCATATTAATAGTGGCTCCCTGATGCCCGCAAATTATATACAATGTCCTGGAAATTGATTTTTTTGAGAGTGAGCGTAAGAGAACGTGTGAGAGAGCGAGTGCAAGAGAGCAAGAGAGTGAGAGAGAGAGAGAGCAAGAGAGCGAGCGCAAGTGAGCAACGACGAGAGAGAGCAAGAGAGAGAAAGCAAGCGCGCGAGAGAGAGCGAGAGTTCCAAAAAAAAAGTCAGAGTGGCAGAGTGTTCCAAAAAAAGAAAATATAGAACGTACGTCACCCCAGACTACACTAAAGTGTACCCCTGCCTAATAGGGGTCAAAATAATGACAGTGTTGCTCGCTGCACTGTTTGCAACAGTGACTTTTCTATTGCCCATGGTGGGTTAAGACTGTAAAAGACATGTTGAGGTGCGTTTAACAGGTGTCATTCGTTCATTAGCATGGCTAACGTTATTTAACCTAGCTGGCTAGCTGCTAAGGAGCTACTCTATTGCAGACATCCCACCTCTCCCGGAAGTCTCCCGCAAATTGATAGTGCTACCTCCCTGAAATGAGTTTTTGCAGGGTGGGATGTCTATAATGTTCTAAATCAATTCTGAATCTTATTTATACAGCACAAGCACAAAAGGACAGGCCCACACCATAGCTAAGCACATAGATACATCTATAAATAAGCTGAGTGCATGTAGAATGACTTTTGATACTAATGCAGAAAATTCTAGAAGCACTCAGCAGGTGAGGCAATACCTGCAGAAGGAAAAGCAGTTTTTTTCTTGTTTGTAACAAATAAAGTGATCACTACATTGAGAAGGCAGTGAGATACCAAGAAAGTATCCATTGTTCATGACAGTGGGCTGAGAAACAGGAACTGAAGAGCAAATCTAATTGGGCCAAAAATTAGAAAGAGGACTTCCAAAAGACAACAGATTCTGAGAGTGGGGACAGAACAGTTGATTTTGAGTAACCAATTTAAAAGTGACTTGCCCCCCACCCCCAGAACAATTGGATTCTTCACAAACCTTGATGGCAAGTCCAATACCCGTTGGGACAGTACAAGAGAGTTAGCTTGCGGAACTGGGCCCTTGCTAAAATGCAGAAGGGTGTAATATAAATGGGTGGGTGTGAGGCAATACCAGTGGAATCACACACTGATAATACTGATCTGTGTAAGCTCCAAAGAGCTCAGAGTCTCAAACTTTTCTAGTTCCCTCACAGAATTGCTGAATGGCTCAAATCAAGCATAGACTGAGTTGGATCCATTGAGGGCAAACTGCAGTACAAAGTGAGGGAGCTTACTTGGTGGAATATCACAATACTTAAGGACCAATGATCAGTGACAACATATGCACACTGAATTTTTAAGTGAGAGTAAACCTGAAGCTACTCTAAGGATAATAAGCCATTTCACTTTAAATGAACTCGCAATTCTTTTGCGATTCACACCCTTTGCTTCCTTGGAATTCAACACAGGGAATCAGTAGTTTCTTCAATAAAAACAGTATAAATAAGCCTGTTCTAAAATCTGCAGACAAACCTTTGCAGTCTCCATGTTGTCAACACTGTCCGCATCAGAAACCAGAAAAGGAAACGTGATTGTGTATGATCATGAAATATACTTGATATTCCATTGAGGTAAAGGGTGAGAACCTTTTGTGCACTGTTTAAATTCCTTTGTGTGCTAATAGCAAAAGATTTGTGCACGCACACACCTTAGAGGGAACGTTGGTAATGTCAGCCCAGTGCATAAGTCAGTCAACAGACAATTCAGAGCAGGGATAGTCAGAGAATATGACCATCATTCAAAAAAAAAAGTAGGAAAGAGGAAAAGTCCAAAGTCTACAGAAAGTTAGATTGGGGAGTTGAAAGCAAAGGCAAAATTATAATCAGCCTTTTAAAAAAACAACCAGAATAGGAATTGTTGCAATTCATTTTGTGGTACTTTGCAAGGAACCGAAATGTAAAATGTAACTACTATAGCAGTTAATCATTTTGCCCAGTGCTAAATTGCATCCATATGCCACATTTTAATTGGTTCAATTTATGCATAGTTATGAACAGAACAATATTGAAATAACATTTGCAGAACAAGTAGCAAGGCTCAATCTGTATGAACCATATTGGAGAAACTGATCCTCCGGAATTATTAAGGCCAAGAATGATATCTTCACTACAGTTCATAATGAAGCGTTATGTAAGTGAGGAGGCAAAAAAAAGACTGAGTACATTTATAACTGGTCATACTTACCAAACTTACAGCAAAATTTAATATATGTGTAAGGGGTTTCTTCTTTTATGTTATTGCATAGGCTAATTAAAATGGCTTCTTTGTTATGTTAACTGCTGAGAAAGTTCTCTCGCTAGCAGCTTGTTTGGGTTATAGAGAGTGTATTCAGTTGCTAACCAATTGGGATCGATGTTATTCTTTCTTGTGTGTCTGTAAGTTATTGTGATGCGTGGGGTTTTGGGGCAGAAGGCACGATGGGAGAGAGAGAGTGGCCGCGATTCTGTGAGCTGGCCGACGGGGCAGACCCTGAGCTGCAGTCCGAGGTCCAGGGTCTTCGGCGAGGAGAGGAGACGAAAACAGACTCGTGAGGAGCGTCTGGTCGACCACCGTGGTTGGTCCCAGGAGGCGGGTCGAGGTGGTCAGAGGGGATCGAACGGTGGAAAACCGACCCTGTTACTACAGCTCCACCTGTGCACGAAGAAGTTGAACTTTAATAAGTTTGGCGCCTTTTACTTTCCTTTTATATTTTATCTCTATTAATTATATAGTTCCAGTAATATCTATAAATTGTAATCATTTAATTGTATCTGGTGTATTGTCTGTTATTTGACGGGGTGGGGTACATCACACAGCATCCACACAAACTTAATTACCCAGTTTGGCAGGGCCGAAGGCTGCTTCCACTAGACGAAAGCGAGTTGAGCCAGCCTAAGGCTTACCAGAGGGACTACATTTGGGGGCTCGTCCGGGATTGGATTCAGTGGTGCGCTGTGTGATTGCCCTGTTTAAATCAGTGCTGCTGTGTCTTTGTGGGATTGCGGTTAGTAACGTGTGTCTCTGTGGGATTGCTGGTTATTACTGCATGCGGGTTGGTGGTGGGACCAGGGGCTGTCCATACTGTTAGGAGTGAGAGGAAAGAGTGGTCTGATTCGAAGATAGCGTCTGCGAATAAACGATGTTCCAGCTACGGCAGGCTCCGCCTGGCTTTTGGGATACTGTCCACCCCTAAAGGGGTGGAGGCGTACGAGACGTGGGCGGAGTGGATCTGTCAGTTGTTAGATGAGTGGCAGTGCTCAGTTGAGCTACAAGGATTGGTTGAAAGTTTGAGCAGGCGGGCTGTTGATGGCGTTAGAATGGTCAGGTTCAATTACTCCGTAGTGACAGCTGCCAGTTATCTGAAAGAGGGGAAAAAGCTTTCAGTGTATCTTCTCTGGCTCGAAGGGCAGCCAAACTGCTTGCAGTGCCAGGGGGATCATTTCAGGGGTTCAGTTGTTCAGCTGATCAGAGAGGTGTCGGCAAACTTAGTGGAGGCCCAGTGGGGGAACGGCTTGGGGTCTCTGGGGGAGCACATTCCCAGCAATGTACCAAGGAACTTGCGAAAGGAAAAGACCCTATTCCTGAAGGCTTAGGGGGACCACGCCCCCCTGTGTCGTTACGGATAGATGGAAGCTATGCTAAAGACACCAGGGCACAGGGCAAGTTGTTGTACAGTTCATTTTACAACCACTTTCTGAAGCATTTACCCTTGACAACATTAAGGGCACTGGAGATTTGGGGTACCAGTGCCAGTGATTATCCAGAAGGCAATTATTGGTCAGTGAACCTAGAGTTCATGGGGGCATTGTCTCTGCACCCAGTGTTTCGAGCTGCTTGTGAGGATGTGTGTAGCCGCCTTGGGCCGGTACCGAATTTAAACAAGAGCCTATTGTGGTACGCCCTGGGGGAAGTATCTGAGGGTGAGACCCTCTTAGTAGATGCTCCGAAATACCACGAGGGAGGGGAGTTGACCGCTGAAGACACCTTGGTGAGAGAGAGGTCGCGGCGACTGGACCCTGTAGCCATGGAATATGTAGGCAGCGTGTGTGTGGATTATAGGACTCTTAACAGGCACACTGTCATTGACCAGAATACGGCCCTGAGGGCCAAAGACTCTACGGTCTGCTTGTATGGTGCGACGTGGTTTAATGTGCTGGATCTGAGGAGTGGATGTCGCCAGATCCCGATGAGTGAGGCCGACGAGGAGAAGATGGCCGTTATAGGTTCCCTAGGATTCTTTCGATCCAAAAAGATGCCCCAGGGCATGTCCGGAGCCCCTGCTAGGGCATGGGGAAGACCATGAGGGATGTGGAGGTGTTTGGAGTTTTGGCATATGTGAACGATCGCCTAGGGTTTGGATTTGCCTTGAGGGACGATGATGTGAGGCGAGTGCTGGAGCCCGGGACAACGATTGAAGACTTGGAGTTCACGCTTGTCAAAGTGGAGACGGAGAAACGAGATTCCAAGCTGAAACTGTGGTCATTTACTGATGAATTAATCCAGAGAGACAAAACAATGTCCAATCTTCAAAAGGATCAGCAGAAACTCAAGAAATCGATCCAGAACAGATTGGAAGAAGCTGGTGGTGTAATTGGGTCCCAGATGGAGATGGACATGAAGCGTGGGTCAGAACTGCTGAGACTGGGGCGAGAGTTGGCGGAGTCCAAGAAGAAGCTGACGTCTCGATTGCAGGAGGCTGAAGAGGCTGCAAAGGCAGCCCAGGCTAAGTGCTTCAGTTTGGAGAAAATCAAACAGCAGCTACTGATCCAGAGAATGAGGAAGAATACGGATTCGAAGGATGATGTGCGGGATGTGTGGTACATGCTGCCTTTCGCTAACTTTCCCTTGATTGAGGAAGAGACTTTTGGCCCTTCCCCCATTGAGTCAGGTGTAGTGGGCAGGGCTAGCCGTGGGCAGCCTGGGTTATTGCAGGACCCTGAAGGAAAAGAAGTGGGGCCCCGGACACGGGATAGGGGGCTCCGAGTTGCAGTGGGAGCATGAGTGAGAGATTGAGAGAGGAGTTGGCAAGCAGACCCGAGGTGTCCCTAGTAGTGTCCGAGCCTGAAGGATTTAGGTGAGGGGGTACAGAGGTCTCGGAGGATTAGGAAACTCCCAGATAGGTTGGCCTATGTAGCCCCTGTGGGACCAGGCGTAGGGTCCACTGTTTGGGAGCAATGTCACTGTGTGTACCTGGATTGCGTTTTTGTGTCTGCAGGAATGGTTGGCGAGTTATTTAGAAATCATGTGGACATGACTTTATTTGGTGGGGGGGGGGAAAGAGGGTAAGGGGTTTCTTCTTTTATGTTACTGCGTAGGCTAATTAAAATGGCTTCTTTGTTATGTTAACTGCTGAGAAAGTTATCTCGCTAGCAGCATGTTTGGATTATAGAGAGAGTGTATTCAGTTGCTAACCAACTGGGATCGATGTTATTCTTTCTTGTGTGTCTGTAAGCTATTGTGATGCGTGGGTTTTTGGGGCAGAAGGCGTGATGGGGGGGGGAGGAGAGACAGAGAGACAGAAAAAAAAAAAAAAAAAAAAAACACGATGCTGTGAGCTGGCCGACGGGGCGGACCCTGAGCCGGAGTCCGAGGTCCAGGGTCTTCGTCGAGGAGAGGAGACGAAAACAGACTCGTGAGGAGCGTCTGGTCGACCACCGTGGTTGGTCCCAGGCGGCGGGTCGAGGTGGTCAGAGGGGATCGAATGGTGGAAAGCCGACCGTTACTAGAGCTCCAACTGTGCACGAAGAAGTTGAACTTTGATAAGTTTGGCACCTTTTACTTTCCTTTTATATTTTATCTCTATTAATTATATAGTTTAGATTAGATTATGAGGACACACAGTCCTCATTGATTGTCATTTAGTACTGCATGCATTAAATGATACAATGATCCTCCAGCATGATATCACAGAAACACAAGACAGACCAAGACTAAAATAACTGACAAAAACCACATAATTATAACATATAGTTACAACAGTGCAAAGCAATACCGTAGTTTAATAAAGAACAGACCATGGGAACGGTAAAAAAGTCTCAAAGTCTCGATAGTCCCAACATCTCACGCAGACGGTTGAAGGAAGAAAACTCTCCCTGCCATGAACCTCCAGCGCCGCAAACTTGCCGATGCAGCACCCTGGAAGCACCTGACCACAGCCGACTCTTGGGTCCGTCTGAAAACTTCGAGCCTCCGACCAGCCCACTGACACCAAGCACCATCTCTGCTGAGCGCTTTGACCCCGGCCGCCAAGCAACAGGCAAGGCAGAGGATTTGGGGCCTTCCCCTCCTGAGATTCTCGATCGCACAGTAGCAGCGGCAGCGAAGCGGGCATTTCAGAAGTTTCTCCAGGTGTTCCTCTGTGCTTCTCACGTCTGTCTCCATCAAATCAGAATTGTGCACGGTATTCTACTTGACAGATAACAGATATCATCACCGGAGTGGCCGTGCGTGCTGCCATCTTCTCCTCCCCTGTTCCAGTAATATCTATAAATTGTAATCATTTAATCGTATATGGTGTATTGTCTGTTATTTGGCGTGGTGGGGTACATCACACAGCATCCACCCAAACTTGATTACCCAGTTTGGCGGGGCCGAAGGCTGCTCCCCCTAGAGGAAAGCGAGTTGAGCGAGCCTGAGGCTTTCCAGGGGGCTACACATGTAACTGCAAAGTTGATTTAATTAATGTATGCAAATAGTCAATTGTTCTGATGGTTCATTATTTTTTATTAGGGGAAGAAGTGTCATGCATACAAATGTATCTTTAAAACTGAGTGTTACATAAAACATTACAGCCCTTCGGCCCGTGATGCGGTTGTACCACTCAGAACTGTTAGTTGAGTGAGTTTACTACATCCAGTGTTCTGATGTAGGACTAACTCCAAGAGTCTACAAATGACACAAATTGGAATATAGTAAGATATAGTGATAAGGTACCCATGAAAGTGCTGGATTTGAATGCAGTCCCTCAAGAAGGGAAACCTGCTATTCCTTTTCAGTTTCAGATCCATAGCAATGTAATTGACCCCCTGAAATGGCCCACATAAACATTCAGTTCTAGGTTAATTCGGGATGGCCTGTAAATTTTGGCCCAGCCACTGACACGAACATAAAAAATAAGCATCCACTTCCAAATGACTAGTCAATTAATGACACATGGAATTTAATGAATAAAGTGCTAATTAGTTGCATTGATTATCAAACCCCTTGAGGTTAAATTATTTTGTAATTAGGCACGAATAAAACCCTTTAACTGTGTCCTAGCACTACCAACACCTGAGCTTAACTTCTCTCAGATAATTCAAACTTGGAGTCAAGTGGCAAGTCACACTGTACCTCTTGAGAGTGTGTAGATTTCCATATCTGGTCAAACTTCTCCAAAGTCTATTCACATGCCTCACTGCTTTCCTTTCCTTTAAACAATATTCAACAGGGTTTAAACCATTTTTGAAAAAAGAACTATAATAAGCCATTTCTAGCGCAATAGCATTGTTGAAAATAACACCAGTAAAAGTCCACAGAACAGGATGAATCTGTGGTCTAAGTGCAAGCTGTTGAGAGAGATTCTGTTAGATCCGCAGCTCAATTCTTTCCCAATAACCTTGTATTTTTTATTCCCAATCAGGTACTTAGATTAATTTTAAAAAGCTATGATTCTAACAGTTTTCTGACCAATCAAATCCAGCCCTGAGGAATTTATTAGATGAAAATTATTTTTTTCCCTCTCATCACCTTCAGTGTGTCCTTTGGTTCTTGCCCTCTTGCAAAAGAGAACACGTTTTGCAATATCCTTTATAATTATGAACCCTTTTATCAACTCTCCTCTTAACCATCTTTGGTCAAAAACAAACAACCCATTCCTCTTGTATGGAACCACTATAGTTTATTCGATACTGCATCTGCCAAGGCTTTTACATTATCCGTAAAAGGGTAGTGGCTAAAATTGGGCAATCTGCTCTATTTCCATCCAAAGCTACATTTCAAAGTGTTTCAAAGTAAAAGCCAGACTTGCATAGCTCAGATTAACCAGAATTTGAACAAATCATTTGAATGTCATTTATTACAGCTGAAATGATTTAGAAATTCTGATCAACCCAGAATACCGGGAAGGGGTCAATATCCATATTCACACACATACATAGAAAGCTGTGGATATATATTAGTACAAACCCCCTTGAACAGAAAACTACTGGACAGACAAATAAAAAAATGGTAAGTGCAGGGTTCGGTCAGAGGTGGATATCTTGCAATGAAAGACTCACCTCTCATCTGTCCAAAGTCTTCCCATCTGTAAGGCATGTCAGAAGTAAAATGGATGGAAGTGGCTCCCCCAAAGCTCAAATAACTCGTCACCAGCCAGAACAAGCTAGTGCTGGATCCTGATACTTTTGAGATCCAAAGGTTCTTCAGAAGTCAAGAGCAAGGCATAAAACTTTTTGCTTATAGAAACATAGAAAATAGGTGCAGGAGTAGGCCATTCGGCCCTTCGAGCCTACACCGCCATTTATTATGATCATGGCTGATCATCCAACTCAGAACCCCGCCCCAGCCTTCCCTCCATACCCCCTGACCCCCGTAGCCACAAGGGCCATATCTAACTCCCTCTTAAATATAGCCAATGAACTGGCCTCAACTGTTTCCTGTGGCAGAGAATTCCACAGATTCATCATTTTTATTAAGTGTTACAAGAGCTAAGAAAAACAAGCATCAAGAGAACAAAGAAAAAAATGAAGGAAAGAAGAAGCATTCGTGGTCTTTTCATACTCAGGCTAGAGATAAAACACAACTCCACTGATAACAGTTAATCTAATATACACACACCCCCCCCCCCCCGTTATTCTCATAAGACCATGGATTTGCGCCTTGGAAGGTTTCCAGGGCATAGGCCTGGGCAAGGTTGTATGGAAGACCAGCAGTTGCCCATGCTGCAAGTCTCCCCTCTCCACGCCACCGATGTTGGCCAAGGGAAGGGCATTAGGACCCATACAGCTTGGCACCGGTGTCATCGCAGAGCAATGTGTGGTTAAATGTCTTGCTCAAGGACACACACGTTGCCTCAGCCAAGGCTCGAACTAGCGACCTTCAAGTCACTAGACGAATGCCTTAACCACTTGGCCATGTGCCAACACTAGTTAATCTATAATATAGCCAGATTCAAGTAGCATGACACAAAAATTTCTAGAAAAATACAAAAGCAACTGTACTACAATATTGGAAATGTCACTATTTACTTTATATAGTTGATTATATAAAAATATAAACAAGCATTGGAATGTTAAACTACAAAAAAATAAATCACAATTTCTACAACTCCAATCCAACATCCTTGATCAACAACTCAAACATGTATTTCTTCTATCATCGGAATGCTGAAGCTACATTGTGCAAACCCCATAAAATATATTGCCTGGGTTAATCTGGTAGGGACCCCCAAAGCCGTGAATCAACCAGCAATAAATACATGGGGAATGGAGGAATAGGAACATCAGCACATTAAGGTTTCCTCTCCAAGGTTGATACCATCCTGATCACCAAAACTTACAAAAACACAAGAACTTAAGAAGCAGGAGTAGGCCATCTAGCCCGTCGAGCCTGCTCTGCCATTCAATAAGATCATGGCTGATCTGGCCATGGACTCACCTCCACCTACCTGTCTTTTCCCCATAACCCTTAATTCCCTGACTATGCAAAAATCTATCCAACCTTGTCTTAAATATATTTACTGAAGTAGCCTCCACTGCCTCATTGGGCAGAGAATTCCACAGATTCACCATCCTCTGGGAAAAGCAGTTCCTCCTCAGCTCATTCCTAGATCTACTCCCCCGAACCTTGAGGTTATGTCCCTAGTTCTAGTCTCACCTATCAGTGGAAACAACTTTCCTGCCTCTATCATATCTATCCCTTTCATAATTTTATATGTTTCTACAAGATCTCCTCTCAT
This sequence comes from Mobula birostris, assembly GCF_030028105.1. NCBI lineage: Eukaryota > Metazoa > Chordata > Chondrichthyes > Myliobatiformes > Myliobatidae > Mobula > Mobula birostris. The sequence goes on along the minus strand of NC_092379.1, from coordinate 120,367,262 downwards.
TCTTCTGATCTGCAATGAGTACAGTCTCAGGTGACTCTATCTCTCCTCATAGTCTAATCCCCTCATCTCTGGAATCAACCCAGTAAATCTCCTCTGCACAGCCTCCAAAGCCAGTATATTCTTTCTTAAGTAAGGAGACCAGAACTGCACACAGTACTGCAGGCGCAGCCTCACCAGTACCCCACACAGTTGCAGCATAACCTCCCTGCGCTTAAATTGAATCACTCTAGCAATGAAGGCCAACATCCAATTTGCCTTCTTGATAGCCTGCTGCACCTGCAAACCAACCTTTGGTGATTCATGCACAAGCAAGTCCCTCTGCACTGCGGCATGCTGCAAGTTTTTTTTAACCATTTAATTAATAATCTGCTGGTCTATTTTTCCTTCCAAAGTAAATGGCCTCGCATTTACTAACATTGTAAACCATCTGCCAGACCCTCGCCCAGTCACTTAACCTATCTATATCTCTCTGCAGGCTCTCCGTATCTTCTGCACAATTTGCTTTTCCACTCAATACAGTATCATAAGCAAACTTCAATACACTACACTCAGTCCCCTCTTCCAGATCGTTAATATATAATCGTGAACAGTTGTGGGCCCAGCAGCACACCACTCACTGCCAACCAAAGTAACACCCCTGTATCCCAACTCTCTGCTTTCTATTAGTTAACCATGCTAATACATCACCTCTAACTCCCTGCATCCTTATCTTATGGATAAATCTTTTATGTGGCACCTTATTGAACGCCTTCTGGAAATCCAAGTAAATAACATCCATCTGTTCCCCTCTGTCCACTGCGTTCATTCTATCCTCGAAGAACTCCAGTATGTTTGTCGAACTTCCTATTCTATGGCCCCTAGGATCCCTTTATTAAAAGGATAGAGGCACACCTACGTAATCAGTGGCACGTGCAAGGAATGAAACATATGCACTCTCATTTTCAGATTAAAACATAAGGAATACTGCGCATGTGTTTACAACAAAAAGCATTTTCTTTTCTCAAAGTGCGATTCTTAAATTCTAATGATAAACAAATCTCATTGGTGGTTCTTTAAAGATTCATCAAAACGTTTAAATATATTAGGGAACTCTATGTGAAGAATGATAGACAATAGGTGCAGGAGTAGGCATTCGGCCCTTCGAGCCAGCACCGTCATTCACTGTGCTCATGGCTGATCATCCACTATCAGTATCCAGTTCCTGCCTTATCCCCATAACCTTTGATTCCACTATCTTTAAGAGCTCCATCCATCTCTTTCTTGAAAGCATCCAGAGACTTGGTCTCCACAGCCTTCTGGGGCAGAGCATTCCATATATATCCACCACTCTCTGGGTGAAAAAATTTTTCCTCAACTCCATTCTAAATGGCCTACCCCTAATTCTTAAACTGTGGCCTCTGGTTCTGGACTCACCCATCAGCGGGAACATGCTTCCTGCCTGCAGCGTGTCCAATCCCTTAATAATCTTATATGTTTCAATAAGATCCCCTCTCAGCCTTCTAAATTCCAGAGTATACAAGCCCAGTCGCTCCAATCTTTCGACATATGACAGTCCCGCCATCCCGGGAATTAACCTTGTGAACCTACACTGCACTCCCTCAATAGCAAGAATGTCCTTCCTCAAATTTGGAGACCAAAACTGCACACAGTACTCCAGGTGTGGTTTCACCAGGGCCCTGTACAGCTGCAGAAGGACCTCTTTGCTCTCATACTCAATTCCCCTTGTTATGAAGGCCAGCATGCCATTAGCTTTCTTCACTGCCTTCTGTACTTGCATGCTTGCTTTCAGTGACTGCTGTACAAGAACACCTAGATCTCGTTGCGCTTCCCCTTTTCCTAACTTGACTCCATTTAGATAATAATCTGCCTTCCCATTCTTACCACCAAAGTAGATAACCTCACATTTACCCACATTAAATGATATTGAGCATTGCACGATGTTAAAGCTCCCAATATTTCTACACGTTAATACAGTACTATACATTGCTGGCAACAAATCATGAATGTTATTAACCAAGGCAGATGATAAACTGTGAAGTTTATATCTCAGCAAGTCAGTGTGCATATTGGAATAAGTTAATCAGATTTTCCAATCAAAGGGCTTACTGAACTAGTTTAGACAGAAATTGAAAGCATGGTAACAATTTGCTTGTATCAGGAATTTATTTGTGTTGTCCCAGCTGAACTTACACTGGATTTCTGAAAAAGCAGCATTCACATCCAGTTATCCCTACATTTTTAAAATTTTGTACAAGAAAGCTTTGGTGTATCATTATCACAGACCAAATTTATTCACCACATACATGTATTAGAAATTTGCACCACACACAACAAAAAACAACAGTCAATGATTATAAAGAGCAAAGAATTATATAAAGAAGTTAGAGGTTAAGCAACAGATTATGGAATAAAATGTGTATAAATACCAGCATTTATTTACAATATAAACCACATCATAAAACTGATAAGCAGCATGAAGTTTCTCTGTACATCACAATAAGATCAATGTCAGTTTACAATGCATTTTCCACATTGAGCAGCTGCAATGAAAGTATTTCCACATTTATGACAACACTTCATATCAGATCAGACATTAAATATGTTATTACCTTTGGCCGTTTCCACTCAATTACTCCTGGAGGGGACCTCGTGTAAAAGAGCGACTCATTTGTTGCAGGAAAGTAAGGATCCTCAAAGAGTTGGTGGTTTTGTAGGCATTCAGTTTTTAAAGCAGTGTACTGTTGATCTTTGTAAAACTTTGGTAGAACCATCATTCACAATCTAAAACAAAAATAACAGCAATGTATGCATAAACTTCATTTATGCACTTAGTGGTAATTCTTGCCAAAGTTTGTGACTTGCATACATTTCCCCCACACCCCAACTCTTGAGCTCAATTATGGTACTACCGCTGCCATTTATCTGTGTTGCTATGGAAATAATTCAGATTAAAAATCTTTCATGCAGAAGCAAAAAATTGAACTTACCTATAAGGCTGCCTTTTCAGAACTAGGCTGCCTGTTAGCTCTTAACAAACTCTCCAACTGTCCTACAAAGTTCCTTGCATTTTAACCTGCATGCTTCCAGACTCTACCAACTCTGAAAGCTGAATAGGGAGTTCTCAAAGTCATTGGTGATTCCCCCATTAGCTAGGATTATTTGGTTGAACCCCAAATAAATCAAATATAAGCATACTTCAACACCTTCTATTTCCATTGTAACTCCCTACAAATTCTTCAGCAGTTAAATTAATAATAAAATATTTCTTACTGTACTTACAGTTCATTGCTGTGAAAAATTATTTTTAAATCACAGTGAAGATAAAGCACAAGTAAGATAACTGTGTACGAATAGTTTCTGATAAATGGCCTTACTTTTAATTCGTTGCAATCAGTTCACTTTACTGTGGAATTTCAATCTTGAAAACATTAACTATTAGTGGCACTGGAGGAGGTTGAAAATGTGGTTTTCAAAGATGATCATATACTTGTTGATCAACTTTTTCTTTTTGACATGTTTTCTTTTGGGCATGGTTCCAATCTTTTTGAAATGATATTTAGGGCATTATATTTCACTTTGAATGGTAGACAGTTATTGTCATAAGCAAAACCAGTGACCCAACCAGAACTCCACACACAAGTACAAATCAGGACAGGTATATAGAAAGTCAAGGGGGAAAATCCTGATGAATGGCAAATATTTTCAGGACACACTCTGAGAAAAACCATCAGGAAGTTCCCCTTGATTATATCTTTTAAATAGAGGGCTGGTTCTATCCAATGTTATATTCATGTTAGAAAATCAGTATTTTATTTCCACTTAATAGAACTCTTTTATAAAAATAAATATTCACAAACGTCTATTTATGCTTCACCCTTCACATTCCTTTACAAGCATAGCAAAGCACTTTATATCCTATGAAGTACTTTTGAAAGTGTAGTGATTATTGTATCATGGAGAAAATGGCAGATTGATACATTGGTGACTCATTGGTTGCCTCTTCCCTTCTCCCAGTGGGATGAAATTTGCTTCTATGATAACACTAGTACAACTAATCCTAAAAATGCATAATAAAGCAAAGCCTTTACACCATTGTTTAAGTAATTTCTATCTGCTGAAAGAGAAGTAACAAGCCTATGTGAATTTGAATGTGGATTGGAATAAAATAAGTTCTGTAAAATCATAAAATACAAATGATGATTTTGTCCTCGAACACAAAACCAGTTTTCAAAACATATTTCAACACTGTACACCTTTTAAATGTAATAAGATTCATCTGGACATGCATAGTAAAGATATTTTTTATTATCAGTGTCAATAATCACTACCTCAATTACTGCACACACATAATACACAAAAATTATACCCTTTTAGAGTAACTGTGTGATAGGAAATCACATCACTTCATAAAAATATATTATACTTGGATCTTAATCTGAAAATTATACAAGACCAAATCTGATAAGAGAAGCACTTATTATTTATAGCAGACTTGTCTCTTTCCATTTTATCAATGGATATTCCCCTCCAAGGATTTCTTACTCACATCTTTTTAAATGAAATGAAATTGTTAAATCCTATCAGCAACTTTCTGTGTTAAGATCAAGTCTAGTTACTCAAGTTGTTACTCAAAGTCATTCTACTGAAAATTGTGTCTCTTGTTTTAGCCTTCTTTGCCTTACGCAAGCTTAATCTCAACACATGATCACATATTTTGAGTTCTCTCATTTCTCTGACACTTCTTCAATATGGTCATTCCTTGATTATTGACTCTTCATTCAAGTTTAGAATTAAAAAGGGAAGAAATAGGAAGATTTGGCTTCCTGTTCATTAAAGCTTCCAGTTTTCTACACAAATTTATCATCAAAAGACACATTTAAAACCTAATGACCTTTACCAAAAACTCCCAGTTACTGGAAACTACACAGTAATAACCTTCTTCATTTGAATGCAATCAGTCTATAGCTTAATACAAAGTCATGTTCCATTTTGTCTGCCAGGTGTTATGCATTAACCAATTGCACTGAGGTTTTTCACTGACCTAAAGTCAACTGATATAATTATCAATGGGGTCATTTGCTGTTGTGGTTACAATAAATCAAAACATTTCAAATTAATCTGTGAAAGAGATTTTGTTCACAATTATATAGCAAGTGAAGCTATTATAAATAATTACATATTGCTTGTTTGGTATCGAGATTCATTGGGACTGTGTGAGTAAACAGATATTTTCCATTTTCTGTCCAGAATTGCACCATACATTAGGAATTTGAGTGAAAGAATTTATTATATTGTGTCACACGCCGCAAAACTTACTCCAGCTCGGTTAATCATAATCAGTCAGGGGATTTGTTCTGTGTTGCAGCAGTATAAGCAAGACACTGACCCAATGTGAGATAAATGGATAAAAGATTTGCATGCTCCTGGTTTAGTAGAGTTATTAATTGACAAAGTTACTGCTGTACACAAGGTCTATTTTTAAAACTCCATTATGCGGCCCAATCTAGCACAATTGACATCATTTTAGTCATACTTCAACTCTTCCTTTAGAGTTAGGTTTATTAGTAAGACGCCCCTCTCTTTAATGGGATTCCACATGAATTGGCTGGGATTGGTGTGTTGAACTAATTGCTCGCTATTGCTGAATAAATAGCGTAACGGGAACGGCACTGGAATTACAGCTTACTAATTTGGCTGTAATGCAGTGAACATGTTCTACTAAATGTAAATTTGTCAGGGTAAGCATGAAGCCCATCGCTGAATGCAACGCTTCAGCAGAGAATTTGCAAAAATTGGAATAGCATCCGTGGGAATGAAACAATGTAGAATCAGTGTCAAGGGATAATAGGAAAGTAAATTAATAAACCCATCATCCAATGGAGTACTGAACTATTGAGAAGACTAGGTTCAATTCATAATTCACAGCCTTAGGGTGGTGGAAGGTTGATACAACTGGTATCAGCTTTCATGGGGTAAAACGTGTGGAAGCATATTGAAGTATTTATATACGTATTTTGAAGTACATACAGTATGTATTTGTCTAATACAAGAGGACATACATTAGAAGTGAGAGGGTAAAAGTTCAAAGGAGATGGGAAGAGCAAGGATTCTTTACACAGAGAGGGGTTGGTGCTCAGAATGTTCTGCTGGGGTGATAGTGCAGGCAAATACAACAGGCATTTAAGAGACTTTTAGATAGGCACATGATTATGCAGTGAATGGAGACACATGGACCTTGTGTGGGAAGAAGGGACTAGCAAAGTCAGGTGTTTTATTATAAATTTAATGAGTCTTGCGCAATATCATGAGCTGAAGGGCCTGTTCTTCTGCTCCTCTGTCCTCTTTTCTGTTTTTAATCACTTTTGAGTGATCTTGGTTAAGAAGACCATCAGGTGAGGACCAGATTTGTTCTGGCTAAGCAAGGCATGGCTCCTTTTAACCTCTTCTCACAGATATACGCTTCCCTTTCATTCATTGGGATACACCGGGACCTGTACATTTTGGCCCAATTAACTAGCTGCCCCAATTAGCCAAAGATTCATGGCAATAGTTTAAAAAAGAATAACTGAGTAACAAATTATTTATTTAAATGAGATACAGAACAAATTAGAACACTGCCAATATTACTGCTGTACTATAAAACTGTGTATTAGTTCCTAATAGTTGTCGATGGAAGAATTATCAACAGTATATGCGGCCATGTTTTTTGATTGACTGTAAATGAACAAAAAAAGTGCAGACACCTAGTACAGATAATGGACTGCTTTCATTGCCTTCCTGCATGAAGTAGAGTCAAAATCCACTGCTTTGAATTCAGCATTGGTCAGCCGAACTGAAATATATAATATAAGCATACACAATTGATGCTATTTAAAACACTGTTCACAATAAGCACGGTATAATATCTAATTGCTACACAAGTGCTTGCGACTGATGCTAGTTAGAAACTTGCATCCTCCAAATCTTTATTTTCATTGTAACATCCAAGATGATTGTCAATACCTTCAAATTCTTTGTAGTTCCTAACTTGCTGAATTAGTGAAATCATTTCACTCTTACTGCCGGCCGTTTCTCACATCTCCAAGCCTGAATGCATGAAACCACAGTGAACAAAGCAGTTCTAAATTCTCTTACTGCTATTTCTCACCAACTATCACCGACAAAAATCACTGCTGTTTGAACACAAACACACACAAGTAACACTGTTTAAAAACCATTTGCTCGAAGTTCAGTGTAGAGTATAAATGCCACACAAGTGCACTCGTCTGATGCTAGTTAGAAACTGTTCAGCAATAGTCTCCTGTCCCAATTAAGTGGCATAATGTCCCAAATAAATGAAGGGAATCCTGGCTATTTTCTCAATTTTTTTTGTTATTTAAGAAAAATTGAGAAAATCCACGTATGTAACTTTCCACGTATGTAACTTTCCTGTAATTCCATGGGCTCTTATCATGTTAAGCAGCCTCATGTGTGGCACCTTGTCAAAGGCCTTCTGAAAATCCAAATATACAACATCCACTGCATCTCCCTTGTCTAGCCTACTAGTAATTTCCTCAAAAAATTGTAATAGGTTTGTCAGGCAGGATTTTCCTTTAAGGAATCCATGCTGAGTTCTGCCTATCTTGTCATATGCCTCCAGGTACTCTGTAACCTCATCCTTGACAATCGACTCCAACAACCTCCCAACCACTGACGTCAAGCTAACAGGTCTATAATTTCCTTTTTGTTTCCTTGCCCCCTTCTTAAATAGCAGAGTGACATTTGCAATCTTCCAGTCCTCCGGAACCATGCCAGAATCTATTGACTTTTGAAAGATCATCGCTAATGCCTCCGCAATCTCCACAGCTACTTCCTTCAGAACACGAGGGTGCATTCCATCTGGTCCAGGAGATTTATCGACCTTTAGCCTATTCAGCTTCCTGAGTACTCTCTATCGTAATTGTGACACCGCACACTTCTCTTCCCTGCCACCCTTGAGTGTCCGGTATACTGCTGATGTCTTCCTCAGTGAAGACTGATGCAAAATACTTGTTCAGTTCCTCTGCCATCTCCTCATCTCCCATTACAATTTCTCCAGTATCATTTTCTATCGGGCCTATATCTACTCTCACCTGTCTTTTACTCTTTATATACTTGAAAAAGCTTTTAGTATCCTCTTCGATATTATTTGCTAGTTTCCTTTCATAGTTAATCTTTTCTCTCTTAATGACCTTCTTGGTTTGCTTTTGTAAGGTTTTAAAGACTTCCCAATCCTCTGTCTTCCCACTAATTTTTGCTTCCTTGTATACCCTCTCCTTAGCTTTAACTTTGGCTTTGACTTCTCTTGTCAACCACGGTTGCATCCTTTTTCCACTCGAAAATTTCTTCTTTTTTGGAATATACCTGTCTTGCACATTCCTCATTCCTCGCATGAACTCCAGCCACTGCTGCTCTGCCGTCTTTCCCGCCAGTGTCCCTTTCCAGTCAACTTTGGCCAGTTCCTCTCTCATGCCACTGTAATTTCCTTTACTCCACTGAAACACCGACACATCAGATTTCGGCTTCTCTTTTTCTAATTTCACGGTGAACTCAATCATGTTATGATCACTGTCTCCTAAGGGTTCCTTCACCTCAATCTCTCCAATCACCTCCGGTTCATTACACAATACCCAATCCAGTACAGCCGATCCCCTAGTGGGCTCAACAACGAACTGTTCTAAAAAGCCATCTCGCAGACATTCTACAAGTTCTCTCTCTTGAGATCCAGTGCCGACCTAATTTTTCCAATCTACTCGCATGTTAAAATCCCCCACAATTATCATAACACTGCCCTTCTGACAAGCCTTTTCTATTTCCAGTTGTAATTTGTAGTCCACATCCCTGCAGCTGTTTGGAGGCCTATAAATAACTGCCATCAGGGTCCTTTTACCCCTGCTATTTCTTAGCTCAACCCATAAAGATTCTGCACCTTCCGATCCTATATCACCTCTTTCTAATGATTTAATATCATTTCTTACCAATAAAGCCACGCCTCCCCCTCTGCCTACCTTCCTATCTTTCCGATACACCGTGTATCCTTGGACGTTCAACTCCCAGAGGCATGCATCCTTTAGCCAGGTCTCAGTGATGGCCACAATATCATACCTGCCAATCTGTAGCTGTACAACAAGATCATCCACGTTATTCCTTATGCTGCGTGCATTTAAGTACAACACCTTAAGACCAGTATTTGATACTTTTTGCTTTGATTTCACTGCAACTTTTTTGCACTGCAACTCATCCCAATGGCTACACATTTGCCCCATCACCTGCCTGTCTTTCCTGACATCTTTACTGCTCACTACCTTAGATTTATTTCTGTTTTCCCCTTCCTCCGCTCTATCATTCCGGTTCCCATCCCCCTGCCAAATTAGTTTAAACTCTCTCTAACAGCTCTATTAAACTTTCCGCCAGGATATTGGTCCCCTTCGGGTTCAGGTGTAACCTGTCCTTTTTGAACAGGTCATACTTCCCCCAGAAGAGATCCCAATTATCCAAGAATCTGAAGCCCTGCCCCCTACACCAGTCTCTCAGCCAGGCATTCATCTGCCTGATCCGACTACTCTTGCCCTCGCTAGCACGTAGCACAGGTAGCAATCCCGAGATTACTACCCTGGAGGTCCTGCTTCTCAGCTTCCTTCCTAACTCCTGGAAATCTCTCTTCAGGACCTCCTCCTTTGTCCTATCTATGTCATTGGTACCAACATGTACCAAGACAACTGGCTGTCCACCCTTCCCCTTTAGAATATTCAGAATATTTAATTTCCGTTAATTTCTCCTCCTCTCCGTTCTCTCTTTTTCCATTACCTTTTCTCCTCACCTGTCTACCTGTCTAAGACCTCCCTCTAGTGTCCTTCCTTCTCCCATGATCCACTCTCCTCTCTTATGATAGAAACGTAGAAACATAGAAAACCTACAACACAATACAGGCCCTTCGGCCCACAAAGTTGTGCGGAACATGTCCTTACCTTAGAAATTACTAGGGTCACCTATAGCCCTCTATTTTTCTAAGCTCCATGTACCTATCCAAAAGTCTCTTAAAAGACCCTATCGTATCCACCTCCACCACAATTGCCGGCAGCCCATTCCACACACTCACCGCTCTCTGCGTAAAAAACTTACCCCTGACATCTCCTCTGTACCTACTCCCAAGTACCTTAAACCTGTGCCCTCTTATGGCAACCATTTCAGCCCTGGGAAAAAGCCTCTGACTATCCACATGATCAATGCCTCTTGTCATCTTATACACCTCTGTCAGGTCACCTCTCATCCTCCACCGCTCCAAGGAGAAAAGGCCAAGTTCACTCAACCTGCTTTCATAAGGCATGCTCCCCAATCCAGGCAACATCCTTGTAAATCTCCTCTGCACCCTTTCTATGCTTTCCACATCCTTCTTGTAGTGAGGCAACCAGAACTGAGCACAGTACTCCAATTGGGGTCTGACCAGGGTCCTCTTTAGCTGCATATTACCTCTCGGCTCCTAAATTCAATTCCATGATTAATGAAGGCTAATACACCGTATGCCTTCGTAACCACAGAGTAAACCTGCGCAGCATCTTTGAGCGTCCTATGGACTCGGACCCCAAGATCCCTCTGATCCTCCACACTGCCAAGAGTCTTACCATTAATACTATATTCTGCCATCATATTTGACCTACCAAAATGAACCACTTCACACTTCTCTGGGTTGAACTCCATCTGCCACTTCTCGGCCCAGTTTTGGATCCTATCAATGTCCCGCCGTAGCCTCTGACAGTCCTCCACACTATCCACGACACCTCCAACCTTTGTGTCATCAGCAAACTTACTAACCCATCCCTCCACTTCCTCATCATTATAAAAATCACGAAGAGTAAGGATCCCAGAACAGATCCCTGAGGCACTCCACTGGTGGTGATGGCAGTGCTGGCTCGAAGGGCCGAATGGCCTACTCCCGCACCTATTGTCTATTGTCTATTGACTGACCTCCATGCAGAATATGACCCATCTACAACTACTCTTTGCCTTCTGTGGGCAAGCCAGTTCTGAATCCACAAAGCAATGTCCCCTTGGATCCCATGCCTCCTTACTTTCTCAATAAGCTTTGCATGGGGTACCTTATCAAATGCCTTGCTGAAATTCATATACACTACATCTACTGCTCTTCCTTCATCAATGTGTTTAGTCACATCCTCAAAAAATTCAATCAGGCTCGTAAGGCACAACCTGCCCTTGACAAAGCCATGCTGATTATTCCTAATCATATTTTCCCTCTCCAAATGTTCATAAATCCTGCCTCTCAGGATCTTCTCCATCAACTTACCAACCACTGAAGTAAGACTCACTGGTCTATAATTTCCTGGGCTATCTCTACTCCCTTTCTTGAATAAGGGAACAACATCCACAACCCTCCAATCTCTGGAACCTCTCCTGTCCCCATTGATGATGTAAAGATCATCGCCAGAGGCTCAGCAATCTCCTCCCTCTCCTCCCACAGTAGCCTGGGGTACACCTCATCCAGTCTCGGTGACATCCTCTTTTTTTAATATCTACATGCTCCAGCTTTTCAGTCTTCTGTAAGTCATCCCTACAATCGCCAAGATCCTTTGCCATAGTGAATATTGAAGTAAAGTATTCATTAAGTACCTCTGCTATTTCCTCTGGTTCCATACTGATTTTCCCACTGTCACAATTGATAGGTCCTATTCTTTCACGTCTTATCCTCTTGCTCTTCACATACTTGTAGAATGCCTTGGGGTTTTCTTTAATCCTGCCCGCCAAGCCCTTTTCATGGCCCTTTCTGGCTCTCCTAATTTCCTTCTTAAGCTCCTTCCTGGTGGCCTTATAACTTTCTAGATCTCTAACGTTACCTAGCTGTCTGAACCTTTTGTAAGCTTTTCCTTTCTTCTTGACTAGATTTATTACAGCCTTTGTACACCACAGTTCCTGTACCCTACCATAACTTCCCTGTCTCATTGGAACGTACCCATGCAGAAATCCACACAAATATCCCCTGAGCATTTGCTACATTTCTTCCGTACCTTTCCCTGAGAACATATGTTCCCAATTTAAGTTTCTAAGTTCCTGCCTGATAGCCTCATAATTCCCCTTACTCCAATTAAATGCTTTTTAAACTTGTCTGTTCCTATCTCTCTACAACGTTATTGTAAAGGAGATAGAATTATGATCACTATCTCCAAAATGCTCTTCCACTGAGAGATCTGACACCTGACCAGGTTCATTTCCCAATACCAAATCAAGTACAGTCTCTCCTCTTGTAGCCTTACTTACATATTGTGTCAGGAAACCTTCCTGAACACACCTAACAAACTCCACCCCATCTAAACCCCTTGCTGTAGGGAGATGCCAATCGATATTTAGGAAATTAAAATCTCCCATCACAACAACTCTGTTATTATTACACCTTTCCAGGATCTGTTTCCCTATCTGCTCCTCGATATCCCTGTTACTATTGGACGGCCTATAAAAAACACCCAGTAAAGTTATTGATCCCTTCCTGTTCCTAACCTCCACCCACAGAGACTCCATAGACAATCCCTCCATGACGTCCACCTTTTCCACAGCCATGACACTATCTCTGATCAACAGTGCCATGCCCCCACCTCTTTTGCCTCCCTCCCTGTCCTTTCTGAAACATCAAAAACCTGGCACTTGAAGTAACAATTCCTGTCCCTGAGCCATCCAAGTCTCTGTAATGGCCGTTGTATCATATCTCCAAGTACTGATCCACGCTCTAAGCTCATCCGCTTTGTTCACAACACTGCTTGCGTTAAAATAGACACATCTCAAACCATTGGTCTGAGCACGTCCCTTCTCTATCACCTGCCTATCCCCCCTCGTACACTTTCTCCAAGCCTTCTTTATTTGTGAGCCAACCACCTCTTCCCCAGTCTCTTCAGTTCGGTTCCCGCCCCCCAACATTTCTAGTTTAAACTCTCCCAAGTAGCCTTAGCAAACCTCCCCACCAGGATATTGGTCCCTCTGGGACTCAAGTGCAACCCGTCCTTTTTGTACAGGTCACACCTGCCCCAAAAGAGGTCCCAATGATCCAGAAATTTGAATCCCTGCTCCCTGCTCCAATCCCTCAGCCACGCATTTATCCTCCACCTCATTCTATTCCTATTCTCACTGTCACGTGGCACAGGCAGTAATCCCAAGATTACTACCTTTGTGGTCCTGCTTCTCAGCTTCCTTCCTAACTCCCTGTAGTCTGTAGAAGATATTTCATCTTCTGCCCTTTCCCACCTATCACTTCCCAGCTTCTCTCTTCATCTTCCCTCTGCCCGCCTAACGTCCCCCTCACCTGGTTTCACTTACCACCTTCTGGCCTGTACTCCCTCCCCCCCCCCACCTTCTTATTCTTCTCCCTTCCTTTCCAGCCCAGATGAAGGGCTTTGGCCTGGAACGTTAACTATTTATTCCTATCCATCGATGCTGCCTGTCCTGCTGGGTGCCTGCAGCATTTTGTGTGTGTGGGATTTCCAGCATCTGCAGAATCTCTTCTGTGTTTGATTCCATTTTATTCTCTCTGCATTCCCATCACCTTCAACCATTCACCTGCACACTAGAAGCGATTTACAGTGGCCAATTACTTCATCAAAACCAGCGGTTCCCAACCTGGGGTCTACAAACACCTCAGCTAATGGTGGTAACCCATAGCATAAAAAATATTGGGCACCTCTCAAGATTCTAAAACAACCCTCTTATCTGTTTGATGTGGAAGGTAATCTGAGCTCACAGAAGAAACCCACATGGTCAGAGGGAGAACACACAAATTCCACCCACCAGTTGCAGGCAGCATGCAAGGGTTAGGATAGGCTAAAATGCAGTTAATATGTCCTACTAATTGTAAATTAGTCTGGGTCAGCATGGAATGAAGGAGGGTGAGAGGCAACCCGATAGGGGTATATAAGATTCTGAGAGGCATAGATGGAGTGGACAGTCAGCTCCTTTTTCCCAGGATGTTAATGGCAGAGGACATCAGAGGAAAGTTCAGGGGAGATGTCAGGAGTAAATTTGCTTGCACAGGGACTGGTAGGAGACTGGAACACGTAACCAGGCATTGAGGTAGAGACTGAGAGTGATGGGAGACTGTTTAGATTAGATTATGAGGACACACAGTCCTCTTTTATTGTCATTTAGTAACACATGCATTAAGAAATGATACAATGTTTCTCCAGAATGTTATCACAGAAACACAAGACAAACCGACTGAAAAACTGACAAAAACCACATAATTGTAACATATAGTTACAACAGTGCAAAGCAATACCGTAATTTGATGAAGAACAGACCATGGGTACAGTGAAAAAAAGTCTCAAAATCTCTCTAAAGTCCCATCATCTCACACAGACAGTAGAAGGAAGAAAAACTCTCCCTACCATGAGCTTCCAGCGCCGCAAACTTGCCGATGCAGCATCCTGGAAGCACTCAACCACAGCCGACTCTTGAGTCCGTCTGAAAACTTCGAGCCTCCAACCAGCCCTCCGACACCATCTCTGCCGAGCGCTTCGAACCCGGCCCCAGCAACAGGCAATAGACAAAGCCGAAGACTTGGGGCCTTCCTCTCCGGACATTCTCAATCGCACAGTAGCAATGGCAGCAAAGCAGGCATTTCAGAATTTTCTCCAGGTGTTCCTCCCTGTTGGAACACACTACCAGGAATGAGGTAGAGATTGAGACTGGTGGGAGACTGGAACTCACTACCAGGCATTGAGGTAGAGACAGGGACTGGTGGGAGACTGGAACACATGACCAGGCATTGAGGTAGAGACAGGGACTGATGGGAGACTGGAACACGGGGCCAAGCTTGGTAGTACAGGCTGATACAATGGGGATATTTAAGAGACTCTTAAATGGGCACCTGGAATTAAGAAAAATGGAGGGATCTGATTGATTGTTGGGAGTAGGCTAAAAGGTCTGTAGCCATCATGGGCCAAGGTACCCGTACTGCGCTCTACTGTTCTTTGTTCTACGTTCAAATCATGTTCAGAATTGAATCCAGTAAAATCCTGAAGTAATTATTTTCTGACATCCTTGTTTATATTCCAAAGACAGACCAATCACTGATTCATGACTAAATAGGCTTGTTATTAATAGCATTTCCAGATGCTGTAAGGTGGTAGATTTGCATATGAAAGCCTGACAATAAAAGATAAAGAAAATAGGTCTGCCAAACTGTTGTTTTTCATTATCAAACAACTTACACTATTTTCATAGCACAAGGTCAAGTCAAGGCTGCGGTAATTGTCTCAGTGACCTTACATCCTCATCCATAGTGCTGATTACCCACTGGAAATAATCCCGGGGCGTGAGGAAACAGAGTCAATGTCCTTGAACATTGTGAAGGATATAGAAAGCTTTCACGATATTAGCACAGACCTGCGATTAATCCCTTTTTCTCCATTCACTAAATGCAAAATAAAATAGCTTGATGCTTATAGCTGGCTCTGCCTCTCTCAGAAATGTAACTCTGTCTGTCTTGAAGCACGTAAGAATGGATGCAGGTGATACAATACCTAGATGTCATACGTCTGGATTCTTCAACCCATTAGTAATTGTGCAGGATAGAGAATTAATTAAGAACACTTCCAATAAGTGAGTGTCCATGTTGTATCCAGTTAACATTACCCTTGTCCTTGTAATGTTGCTCAAATACATTGCCAATCTATTTTTCTCTAATTAATTTTCGGGTGCATTTATCGATTGATTGACAGAACTCGCTGGAGGTCAGCATGGAAAGATATAATGCTCCATCTAGTGGCTGGCGTTTGAACAGCAGGCCATGGGTTCCGCAAGGCTCAAAGTGGCTTGAAAGCCTAATAATACAAGATTGAAGATTTAAGATTGCTTAATATCACTTCCTGTACGCAAGTGTAAGGAGAAAGAAATAATTGTTATTCCGGATCTAATGCAGCACAAAAAAAAACACAATAAGCTAAAGAGTTCAATAATAATAAAAACACAAGAATATAAACACATACCTGGCTTGTATGAATAGATTAATTGTATAAATCATGGCAATGAAACACAGACCAATCCACACGAAGCTGCATCACTTGTGTATGGATCTCAGTTTCTTCTCTACACTTGTGTACTGGAAATGGCATTAAACGATCTTGAATCTTGAATTCTAAATACTGAAGTGCAAAGAATAAGAATTAATGCATTCAGAATAAACATAATAGATTCAGATTCATTTATCACATGTACATTCAAACATACAGTGAATTGTGTCATTTCTGTTAAGAATATTACATTATACTGATATTGCTATAGAACATAGAAATTTAGAGATATTACAGGCCCTTCGGCCCACAATGTTGTGCCGACCATGTAACCACTCTAGAAACTGTCTAGAATTTCCCTAGTGCATAGCCCTCTATTTTTCTAAGCTCCATGTACCTATCTAAGAGGCTCTTAAAAGACCATATCGTATCCGCTTCCACCACCGCCTCCGGCAGTGCATTCCACACACCTACCACTCTCTGTGTGAAAACCTTACCCCTGACATCCCCTCGGTACCTATTTCCAAGGACCTTAAAACTATTCCCCCTTGTGTTTCCCATTTCAGCCCTGGGAAAAAGCCTCTGACTATCCACACAATCAATGCCTCTCATCTTATACACCTCTGTCAGGTCACCTCTCATCCTCTGTTGCTCCAAGGAGAAAAGGTCAAGTTCACTCAACCTATTCTCATAAGGTATACCCACCAAACCAGGCAACATCCTTGTGAATCTCCTTTGCACTCTTTATAGTATCTACATCCTTCCTGTAGTGAGGTGACCAGAACTGAGCACAGTACTCCAAGTGGGGTCTGACCAAGGTTTTATATAGCTGTAACATTACCTCACGGCTCTTGAACTCAATCCAGTGGTTGATGAATGCGAACACGCCATACGCCTTCTTAACAACACTGTGCAGCAACTTTCAGTGTCCAATGGACACGGACCCCAAGGTCTCTCAGATCCTCCACACTGCCAAGAGTCTTACCATTAATATTTTACTCTGTCTTCAAATTTGACCTACCAAAATGAACCACTTCATACTTATCTGGGTTGAAGTTCATCTGCCTTTATTAATGTCAGTCATATTGTGATGTTTATCAAAAGGGGCAAATGTGGGCACGTCTCCACCCACAACACACACCAAATGCTGGAGGAACTTAGCGGGCCAAGCGACACCTACGAAAAGAGTACAGGCGACATTTTGGGCTGAAACCCTTTAGCAGAACTGGAGAGAAAAGCTGAGTAGATTTAAAAGGTGGGGGAAGGGGAGAGAGAAACACAAGGTGATAGGTGAAAGTGGGAGGGGGAGGGATGAAGCAAAGAGCTGGGAAGTTGATTGGTGAAAGAGACAGAAGGCCATGGAAGAAAGGAAAAGGGGGAAGGAGCACCAGAGGGAGGTGATGTGCCGGCAAGGAGATAAGGTGAGAGAGGGAAAAGGAGATGGGAAATGGTGAAGTGGGGGGTGGGGGCCATTACCAGAAGTTAGAGAAATCGAGGATCATGCCATTAGGTTGAAGGCTACCCAAATGGAATTTAAGGTGTTGTTCCTCCGACCTAGGTGTGGCCTCATCACGACAGCGGAGAAAGCCATGGATAGACATATGGGAATGGGAATGGGAGGTGGAATTAAAATGGGTGGCCATTGGGAGATCCTGTTTTTCTCTGGCAGATGGAGCGTATGTTTTTGGTGAAGCAGTCTCCCAATCTACGTCTGGGTCCGGGTCTCACCGATATACAGGAGGCCTCACCGGGAGTACTGAACACAGTATATCACCCCAACAGACTCACAGGTGAAATGTTGCCTCACTTGGAAGGATATTATCTACTCTATATACTCTTGGTTTATATCCCTTATGTAATTTTAGGAGGAATTTGCATGGTTCATCTCTAGCTCAAGCTTAAAATAATATTAGTGTGTGCAAAATGGAGCTCAGCTCCCAATTAAGTTCAATTATCCTTCTAATTCTTCAGCCTTTGAACACCTCCTCAGTCCGGACAGTTAATGAAAGAGTGAACCTTTGACAGACAATGTTTAGAATGTCTAGCTTCAACCTCCTTTTTCTCTCCCCTTTCCGGATTATTGCTGTTGATGTCATTAGAATAAAAGAAAGAGGAACAAGTGGGACATAAACCCCATAATTCCTGCTCCATTATTAAATCTGCTCATCCCCCAGCTGAAGTCTACATTATCATTGATAATTCCCATCCAATCTATGAATAATTACAATGACATAAATAATGTTGCTTTAACTTATCTCTGAACTGGTAATGACAGAGTTTGAAATTCAATGACCCAGTAGGGGCAAAGCTATAAGGGGGAAAAAATTACTAACAGCAGTTATATTGTGAAATTATTGACTACCTTCAACAAACTTTGATCAAAGAGAATTATGCTTAAAAATAGCACATGAAAAGTGAGCAAAAGACGGGAACAAACTGTATTGTTGTTAGGAAGGAAATCCTGCCATCGATTTCATCGTACTAATTATGTGTAATGACCTTCTATCACTCTATGTTCTTCTGAAGTTCCACTTAAAAGAGAAAAATATACTAGGAAATAATCTTAAAACGCAAACAACAGGAATTCTGCAGATGCTGGAAATTCAAGCAACACACATCAAAGTTGCCGGTGAAACACCTCACGAAGGGTGATAGGTGAAAGCAGGAGGGGGAGGGATGAAGCAAAGAGCTGGGAAGTTGATTGGTGAAAGATACGCTCCATCCGCCAGAAAAAAACAGGATCTCCCAGTGGCCACCCATTTTAATTCCACCTCCCATTCCCATTCCCATATGTCTATCCATGGCCTTCTCCGCTGTCGTGATGAGGCCACACTTAGGTTGGAGGAACAACACCTTAAATTCATTTGGGTAGCCTTCAACCTAATGGCATGATCCTCGATTTCTCTAACTTCTGGTAATGGCCCCCACCTCCCACCCTCTTCTTTCATCATTTCCTGACGAAGGGTCTCGGCCTGAAACGTCGACTGTACCTCTTCCTAGAGTTGCTGCCTGGCCTGCTGCATTCACCAGCAACTTTGTTGTGTGTTGCTTGAATTTCCAGCATCTGCAGAATTCCTGTTGTTTGAGAATGAAAGTATAGACTATTTTCTAAATGGGGAGACAATTCAGAAATTTGAGGTGCCAAGGGAATTGGGAGTCCTTATGCAGGATTCCCTAAAGGTTAAGTTGTAGGTTGAGTCAGTGATAAGGAAAACAAATGCAATGTTAGCATTCTTTTCGAGAGGACTAGAATATAAAAGCAAGGATGTAATGCTGAGACTTTATAAGGCATTGGTCAGAATACATCGAGCGGTTCTGGGCCCCCTATCTAAAAAAAAGATGTGCTGACTTTGGAGAGGGTCCCGAGGAGATTCATGAGAATGATTCAGAGAATGTAAGGGTTAATATATGAGGAGCACTTAATGGCTCTGGGCCTGTAGTCACTAGAGTTTAGAAGAATGAAGGGGAATCTCATTGAAATCTGTCGACTAATGAAAAGCCAAGACAGAGTGGATGGGGAGAAGATATCTTCTATAGCTGGGGAGTCTAGGACCAGAGGCTACAGGCTCAGAATAGAGGGACATCCATTTAGAACAGAGATGAGGAGGAATTTCTTTATCCAGAGGGTGGTGAATCAGTGGAATTCATTGCCTCAGGCAATGGTGGAGGCCATGTCATTTAAAGTGGAGTTTAATTAGTTATTAATTAGTCAGGACATCAAGAATTATGAGGAGGATGCAAGAGAATGGGGTTAAGATGGATAATAAATCAACCATGATGGAATGGCAGTGCAGACTCGATGGGCCAAATGGCCTAATCCTTATAGCCTTATAATTCTTTGAACATGGCAACAAAGGTAGCTAGGGTCATAATGATAACCTTTGGCACATCGGATTTCATTAATCAAAGTATTGACCACAGAGGATTAGATATTATGTTGAAGTTGTATAAGACATCAGTGGGACCTAACTTGGAGTATTGTGTCCATTTCTTGTCACCTACTTACAGGAAATTTATCAATAGAATTGGAAGAGTACAGAAAAAAATCTACAGGGATGTTGCTGGGACTTGAGGACCAGAGTTCCAGGAAAAGGTTGAGTATGTTAGGACTTTATCCACTGGAGTGTTGGAGAGTGAGGGGAGATTTTATGGAAGTATACATAATTATGAAGGGTATAGAATGGGCCCCTTATCTAAGCAGGTTTAACGCAAGCAGGCTTTTTTCACTGAGGTTGGGTGAGACAAGAACTGAAGATCATATGTTAAGGGTGAAAGGTAAAGTATTTAAGGGGAATCTGAGGGGGAACTTCTTCATTCAGAGGGTGGTCAGAGTGAGGAATGAGCTGCCAGTAAAAGTGGATGTGGGTTCGATTTCAACATCTATGAGAAATTTTGATAATTGCATGGACAGGAGGGGTATGGATGGCTATGGACCAGGTTCAGGCCAATGGGACTAGGCAGTCAACAGGAATTCTGCAGATGCTGGAAATTCAAGCAACACACATCAAAGTTGCTGGTGAATGCAGCAGGCCAGGCAGCATCTGTAGGAAGAGGTGCAGTCAATGTTTCAGGCTGAGACCCTTCGTCAGGACTAACTGAAGGACTAGGCAGTATAAAGTTCAGAATTAAGTAGATCAGTTTAAAGGCCTGTTTTTGTGCAGTAGTGCTATATTACTAATGGTTTAAAATTCTTCATTTTAAAGCTTTAGTTTGCATTGGACTTAAGTTCCTCTGAAACGTTTTTCAGCGTGGAGTCAGTGATTCTGTTGAACCAATGCAGACTTACTGGAGTGAGCCAGCCAAGTGATTTATACAATAAAGACGAAAATGAAAGATTTCTTTACAAAACAATGCACTAACAGAATCATTTCACAAATCAATGATCAAACGAAGTGGTCTTGACTATACTGTAACCGAACTATAAATCTGCCAGATGCTGTCACTGCTTGAATAAACTGTGTTAGAGGTCATGTTATCATTTTGTTCAGTTACCAAGAAACCAAACGTCCAGCCTTTCAGAATATGCAAGTGCTCCACAGTAAGATTGGACCCAGAATCAAACAAAAAATAAAAGTTGGGTCATTCCATCAACACTAAGGATAGATGTGAAACATAATTAGTACTCTATTTACCATGGAAACAGCCTCAGTAATTAAAAAAGTGAAGTCTTAACAGATTTGCTTGAATGCAGCAAGATAGTGTTGGTAGGTCTGAAGACAAAGGTTGCCATGGACGGACTGCGGTGCAGAAATAAAACTCTTTTATCTACCAAGACTACGAAATAACCTCTTGCTTACAGCATTGCATGAATTCGTATTTAGCTTTTGAAACATCTCCCATTTTAACATTAGTCATATTTTATAAAATTCAACCTCAAAAGAGAGGTCAGTGAAGCTCTAATAACCTGAAACCAATACAAAAAAAAACCCCTGGAAATAATAGTAATTACAAACGACCTGGTGAACTATGACCTCACTCAGATCCTGACTTCAATCCCAGCAGGCTTTTTAGGCAGAAGTATGGTTCCTTGAATGTCAGGAATCTTCTAGTATCTTACTCAGACCTAACGTGTGTAGGCCTAAAAACCAAGGTGTTGCCTTCATGATTATTTTTTGCCTGCAATAATTCATTCCGACTGAAATGATGGGCTGCTGGTAGGATTAAACGGATAATAAATATAAAATTAAGGGGAACACACATAAACAGCTGGAGGAACTCAACCGGTCAGGCAGCATCTGTGGAGAGGAATAAGCAGTCGACATTTCAGGCCGAGACCCTTCATCAGGACTGGAAAGGATGGGGAAAAAGACAGAGTAAGAAGGCGGGGGTGAGGAAAGAGTACAGACTGAGGGTGGAAGTAGAACTTGTGCTCCTTCCCCTCACCCTCCCGACTTCCTCTTCTGATTTCTTCCCCGTTCCTTTCCAGTTCTGATGAAGGGACTCGGCCCAAAACGACTGCTGTTTATTCCCCTCCATAGATGCTGCCTAGTCTGTTGAGTTCCTCCAGTATTTTGGTGTGTCGGATTTCCAGCGCCTGCAGGATCTCTTTTTGTTTAGAAAATTAAGGATTAGGTTTGGGGAGACTAGTCAAAAGGGGGAAGTAAGTCTGACAAATCTATATGATCAAATAACATACAATTTAAAGTACTTCTCAACCTGAGCCAACTTACTTGGATCGAGACACATGGCTGATCTTCGAAGACCTATCATAGAATGCCAGTGATCCTTCTCCACACTCTGAACCCAAAAGAATCAACGGTAGTCTTCGTATATTATTTTGTACTTAGTTTGGTAGGTCCAGAAGCAGCCAGTACCAGTACCACTGAACTGTTCTCTCTCCATAGATAACCAGAATACAGAAGCAAAATGGCTACATGAACTAGCAAGCTTAGAGACTTGGACTCAAATTTTAGACTGTAATGAATTTGGCTACAATGAAAATATGAAGTTGTAGAAGAATAGAAGAAGAACTTATTTGAATCTTTCATCCGTCCCACAACGTGAGGGAGCAAAAATATTTGTGTTGTGACTCCGTCACAATGTACAGACATGTGAATTTAAAATTCTAATGGCTTGTAGAAAGAAGCTGTCCCGTAACCTGTTGGTCTTGGCTTTAATGCTGCGGGACTGTTTGCCAGATGAAACGGTTTATGGTTGGGGCGACTGGTGTCCCTGATGATCTTCCAGGCCTTCTTAATGCGCCTGTTGCCGTAAATGTCCTCAATGGGGGGAAATTCACATCCACAGATCCGCTGGGCTGTTCATACCACTCTCTGCAGTGCCCAGCGAACAAGGTTGGTGCAGTTCCCGTACCAGGTGGTGATACAGCCAGTCAGGATGCTCTCTGTAGAAGGTATTGAGGATTTGGGGGCCCATGCTGAACTTCTGCAGTCGCCTGAGATGGAGGAGATGCTGCTGAGCTCTTTTTTGCCACGCAGCTGGTGGTTTACATTCCGGGTGATATCCTTGGTGATGTGTATACCAAGGAACTTGAAACTACTCACCCTCTCAATATGGTAGCAAAGCTAGCCATAAGACTGCTGGGTAGTTATAAAAATTTACCTAGTTCATCTATATGCTTCATCAAATACAATCTTCTGTCCATACCAGAATTGGCCCAGACATGGCCCCGAATTCAAAGCAAAGTAGTTGACTGTTAATTGCTCTCTGAAATGCTCATTCAGTTCAAGAGCAATTAGAAAAGGCAATAAAAGTTGGCCGTGGCAATATCATCAACTGTGAGTAGATGCAATGAATTGATCTTGCAAGACTGAAGACTAAGACAAGGGTTTACTTATTCCACAGAGAACATTCTATATCATGCAATGCAATCTCTAAACAGCTTAATGCAGTCTACTTTGTTATGAATACAATTTCATTAGTTTTATTATTTTTTCTCATCAATACTTTTAAAAGCCAGCATGAAGACAAGTATACTAAAGTTTAGAATTATAATATATTTGACAGCTATTTTAATATTATTTATTGAGATACAGCACAATGTAGGCCCTAAACACAAAATATTCTGCAGATGCTGGGGTCAAAGCAACACGCACAAAACGCTGGAGGAACTCAGCAGCTCGGGCAGCATCGGTAGAAAAGATCGGTCAACGTTCCAGGCCAAGACCCTTTGTCAGGACTGTAGGGGGAAGGGGCAGAGGCCCTATAAAGAAGGTGGGGGGAGGGTGGGAAGGAGAAGGCTGGTATGTTCCAGGTGAAAAACCAGTAAAGGGAAAGATCAAGGGGTGAGGGAGGGGAAGCGGGGAGGGGATAGGCAGGAAAGGTGAAGAAGGAATAGGAGAAAACACAATGGGTAGTAGAAGGAGGTGGAACCATGAGGGAGGTGATAGGCAGCTGGAGGAGGAGGCAGAGTGAAACTGGGGTGGAGGAAAGGAGGAGGAGGGAATTACCAGAAGTTGGAGAATTCAATGTTCATACCAAGGGGCTGGAGACTACCTAGACGGTATATGAGGTGTTGCTCCTCCAACCTGAGCTTAGCCTCATCATGGCAGTGGAGGAGACCATGTATGGACATATCTGAATGGGAATGTGAAGCAGAGTTGAAGTGGGTGGCAACTGGGAGATCCTGTCTGTTGCGGCAGACAGAGTGGAGGTGCTCGACGAAGCGGTCCCCCAATCTGCGTCGGGTTTCACTGATGTAGAGGAGGCCACACTGGGAGCACCGGTTGCAATAGATGACCCCAACAGACTCACAAGTGAAGTGTTGCCTCACCTGGAAGGACTGTTTGAGGCCTTGAATGGTGGTGAGAGAGGAGGTGTAGGGACAGGTGTAGAACTTCTGCTTACAGGGATAAGTGCCGGGTGGGAGATCTGTGTGGAGGGACGTGTGGTCCAGGGAGTCGCGGAGGGAACAATCCCTGTGGAAAGCAGAGAGGGGTAGAGAGGGAAAGATGTGCTTAGTGGTGGGGTCCTGTTGAAGGTGGCAGAAGTTGCAGAGGATAACGTGCTGGATCCAGAGGCTGGTGGGCTGGTAGGTGAGGACAAGGGGAACTCTGTCCCTGTTGTGGTGGCGGGAGGATGGGGTGAGGGCTGAAGTGCGAGAAATGGAGGAGATGCAGGTGAGGGTATCATTGATGACGGCAGAAGGGAAACCACGATCCTTAAAGAAAGAGAACACTTGAGATGTCCTGGAATGGAAAGCCTCATCCTGGGAGTAGATACGGCGGAGACGGAGGAACTGGGAATAGGGAATAGCATTTTTGCATGTGGAAGGGTGGGAAGAGGTATAGTTGAGGTAGTCATGAGGGTCAGTGGGCTTATAGAAGATGTCAATGGACATCTGTCTCCAGAGATGGAGACTGAGAGATCGAGAAAGGGGAGGGAAGTGTCCGAGATGGACCAAGTGAGTTTGAGGGCTGGGTGGAAGTTAGAAGCAAAGTGGATGAAATTGATGAGCTCAGCACGGGTGCAGGAAGCCGCACCGATGTAGTCGTCAATGTAGCGAAAGAAAAGTTGGGGAGCAGTACCAGTATAGGTTTGGAGCACAGACTGTTCCACATAACTAACGAAGAGGCAGGCCCTTCTGGATCTTTGAGCCTTGCAGTCCAGCAACCCCCAATTTAACCCTAACTCAATCACGGGGAAATTTACAATGACCAACTAACTTACCAACCAGTATGGTTTTGGACTATGGGAGGGAACTGGAGCACCTGGAGAAAACCTATGCATTCCATGGGGAGAACATCCAAACTCCTTACAGAGGACGCCGGAATTGAACCCCAAACTCCAAACCCCGAGTCATAATAGCATTGAGCTAACCACTACACTACCGTAGCATCCTAATAATTTTATTTTAAAGTTCGAAGTTCAAAGTAAATTTTATTATCAGAGTACATACATGTCGCCACATTCAACCCTGAGGTTCATTTTCCAACAGGCATACTCAGCAAGTCTATAGAGTAGTAACTATAACAGAATCAACGAAAGTTCAACCAGACAGCAAACTGTGCAAATGAAAATATACAAACATTTGTAAATACATAGTGGTAAATAATAAGATAACAAGATAAAGAATCCTTAAAGTGAGATTGTTGGCTGTGTGAACATCTCAATGGAGGGCAAATGAGTGTAGTTAACCCCTTTTGTTCAAGAACCTGACAGTTGAAGGGTAGTAACTGTTCTTGAACCTGGCATTGCGAGTCCTGAGGCTCTTGTACTTTCTATCTGATGGCAGCAGCGAGGAAAGAACATGGCCTGGATGGTGAGGATCTTTGATGATGGATGCTGCTTTCCTATGACAGCGTTTCATGGAGATGTGCTCAATGGTTGGGAGGGCTTTACCTTTGGTAGGAGTTTCCACTCAAAAGTATTGGTGCTTCCATACCAGGCTGTGATACAGCCAGTCAATACACTCTCCACTACACATCTGTAGAAGTTTGTCAAAGTTTTTGATGTCATGCCGAATCCCCACAGACTCCTGAGGAAGTAGAGGTGCTGTTGTGCTTTCTTCGCAATTGCATTTACGTGTTGGGTCCAGGACAGACCCTATGAAATAGTACATCCAGGAATTTAAAGTTGCTAAAGCCTCTCCTCCTCTGATCCTCTGATGAGGACTGGCTCATGGACTTCTAGTTTCCATCTCTTGAAGTCTACAATTAGTTCCTGGATCTTGTTAACAGGGGTTGATATGATACCACTCAGCTAAATTTTAATCTCCCTCTTGAATGCTGATTCATCACCACTATTGGTATGGCTTGCAACGGTGGTGTCATCAACAAACTTGAATATGGTTTTGGAACTGTACTTAGCCTCACAGACATATATGTAAAGTGATTGGAACAGGGGGCTGAGCACACAGCCTGTGGTGCAACGGCGCTGATGGTAGATCATGGAGGAGATATTGCTGCCAATCCAAACTGACTGGGTTCTACAAGTGAGGAAATCCAGGATCCAACTGCATAAGGAAGTATTGACACCAAGGTCTTGAAGTTTATTGATTAGTTTTGAAGGGATGATGGCATTAAATGCTGAGCTGTAGTCGATACTCACATGGACAGGTAATTTCCTACTCCAGGTTATTTAAATTTTACTTTTCAAACAATTTCAAGTTTTAGGGACTTCTATAATGTACTTGTTACCCAACTATTATAACCTTGATGAAAATACAATCAAAACTCAATCCATTCCTGTTACAACATTTGATTTAGGCTGAGCAACCCATGCTATAGAAATACCACTTAATACCACTAGATGGCAGGAATGCTCTGTTCTTTGGGAATGATTCATCACCCCTTTGTTCTTTTTGATACCAAGAAAAATCAAGTACATGAAACATGAAATAAATCCCTGGCCATAAAAGTGAAGGATTTTTTTTCTCTTTAACCAATGCTGAATTTATAAATGCAGCACACATAAAATGCTGGAGGAACTCTGAAGGAGAGGCAGCATCTATGGAAAAGAGTAAACAGTTTATGTTTCGGGCCAAGTTGCTTCATCAGGACTGAGAGCCCGTTGATAATCAAGCACGCACATTATACTAATCCTTCTACTCCCTGCCCCACCACTCCACCATCGTTCACATCAATCCCTCATCCAAATTCCATACTCATCTACATTCCAGGGACAGTTTTGAATGACCAATAACCCTATGAAGTTCTGGGAGGACACTAGAACAGCCAGTGGAAAGCCATAAGTCACTGGGAGAAAGGGAAAACTCCACACAGCTAGCACCAGAGGTCAGGATCGAACCTGAGTTGCTGGACGCGAGACAGTTGTTCTACTTCCAGCACCAACTGTGCCACTCCTTCTCAGCAATAACACTTTCTAAGAGTACTTACATATTTAGAAATAAGAGTTCAAATAACCTGATCAACCCACCAATAAAAAAAATTGTTTACTTAATCGATTCCTAGAGACAGTGATGTGTCAGAAAAATGAATACTTCTTTTTGAAAAGAATTAGTTACAGTAAATCAATAATCATGTGAAGAAATATCATGAATGCTTCATTGGTTGTGGTCGCAGAACAAAATGGATCAGGATATTGGATGGAAATTCATATCATTTGAGTCCCATCAGCTTGGCAGAGACTAATCTACTGTAAAATCTCTGGGATGGTCTAAAATGGACTCTCCAAATATCCACAAGAGCTCAGTTTAAATATTCAAATACTGATATCATAAGCAAATTCAATTAAAAATGGTTCCTAATTTGTGTTTTTTTATAACCATTGCACTGTAATTTATCTACATCTTCAACTACTGCACAGAGCCCTGTCATCTTCAGAAGTTTTCGGATGACTCTGCCATAGTTGGATGCATCAGCAAGGGAGATGAGGCTGAGTACAGGGCTACGGTAGGAAACTTTGTCACATGGTGCGAGCAGAATTATCTGCAGCTTAATGTGAAAAAGACTAAGGAGCTGGTGGTAGACCTGAGGAGAGCTAACGTACCGGTGACCCCTGTCTCCATCCAGGGGGTCAGTGTGGACATGGTGGAGGATTACAAATACCTGGGGATACGAATTGACAATAAACTGGACTGGTCAAAGAACATTGAGGCTGTCTAGAAGAAGGGTTAGAGCCATCTCTATTTCTTGAGGAGACTGAGGTGCTTTAGCATCTGCCGGACAATGCTGAGGATGTTCTACGAGTCTGTGGTGGCCAGTGCTATCATGTTTGCTGTTGTGTGCTGGGGCAGCAGGCTGAATGTAGCAGACACCAACAGAATCAACAAACTCATCTGTAAGGCCAGTGATGTTGTGGGGATGGAACTGGACTCTCTCACTGTGGTGTCTGAAAAGAGGATGCTGTCTAAGTTGCATGCCATCTTGGTCAATGTTTCCCATCCACTACATAATTTACTGGGTGGGCACAGGAGTACATTCAGCCAGAGACTCATTCCACCGAGATGCAGCACAGAGCGTCAGAGGAAGTCATTCCTGCCTGTGGCCATCAAATTTTACAACTCCTCCCTTGGAGGGTCAGACACCCTGAGCCAATAGGCTGGTCCTGGACTTATTTCATAATTTATTGGCATAATTTACATACCACTATTTAATTATTTATAGTTCTATTACTGTTTATTATTTATGGTGTAACTGTAACGAAAACCAATTTCCCCCGGGATCAATAAAGTATGACTATGACTATGACTATGACTACATGCAATGAGGAATAATTGTCAGGTGGACAAGAACTAAAGGCTTATGTGGATGATCATCAGTTAGAAAAAAAGGGCTTAAGAATAGATTTATGAGAGCTGATTTCCAAGTGGTTTTTGCTTTGTATTTTGCAGTTTTGCATGAAGGTCAGCAGGGAGCAGGAAATGGGACTGGTGTCATTCGAAAGGACTAGAATATAAGTGTGGTCAATCATATATATATATGTTGTAACTGGGTTAGCTGTCTGGACATGCCCCTCTGCTGACTGCCCCTGTGCTCCTCCCACAGACCCCTGAATAAAGGTGATTTTGCCCTGCTCCTCCCCTCAGTCCAGGGGCAGACACTCAGCATGCTGGAAGTCATGTTTTACTGCGAATAAAAGCCTTTCAGTATTTACCCTACTTCAGTCTTTTGGAGTAATTGAAGGTGCATCAATAAGGCAAGGATGTAATGCTGAGACTTTATAAGGCACTGGTCAGACCACATGTGGAGTATTGTGAACAGTTTTGGTCCCCATATCCAAAAAAGGATGTGGTGGCATTGGAGATGACCCAGAGGAGGTTAGGTTTGAGGAGTGTTTGATAGCTCTGGGCCTGTACTCACTGGAGTTTAGAAGAACGAGGGAGGGATTTCTTTGAAAGCTACCTAATATTGAAAGGCCTGAATTGAAGGATGTTCCTTTAAAACAGAGAAGAAGAGAAATATTTTTAAGTAAAGGGTGGAGAATCTATGGAATTCACTGCTACAGGCTTGTGTGGAGGCCAAATTATTAAGTATATTTAAAGCAGAGTTGATAAGGTCTTGATTAATTTGGGTGTGAAAGCTTTTGAGGAGCAGGTAGGAGAATGGATTTGTGAGGAATAGTAAATCAGCCATGCTGGAATGATGGAGCAGACTTGATGGGCCGAGTGGCCTAATTCTTCTCCTAAATCTTGTGGCCTTATCTCTTCCCACTATGGTTCTGACTCATCTGTTGATCCGATTCTGCCTGTAGGAGTCCATGCCAAAGTCCTAAGCCCTGGAATTCCCCTCCAAAACCTTCCTGCATTTCTGCCTCACTGTTTTTTTAAAAACCTCTTTTGTATTTACCTCCACTAGCACCCCTGGCAGTGCATTGCAGGCAGCCAAGCTCTCTCTGTTTAAAAAGATTGCCTTGTATGTCTCCTTTGAACTTATCTCCTGTAACCTTAAGTGCACGTTCTTCAGTATTGGACATTTTGACCTCAGGAAAAAGATACCAGCAATCTGCTCTGGCCATGCTTCATAATTTTATAAACATCTATGACTGAAAATTAAATCATAAATTAAAAAAAAATGTGTATCTTTTAAAGGTTCCATATCACTCATAATAGAATTGCTCTTCCTGGTTTTAATGCTCCCTTTCCCTCTTTAACCCCAGCACGGGCCACAATAATTCTCCTGCCTCAGAAATACAGAACAAAGAAGATGGAAAGGGAATGATTCACTGTTCATCACTTCCTGAATCCAAGGGAAAGGAAAAAACATCTTCTTGCAATAGAGAAGATTTATAATGATTAGCATTAATAAATACAGACGCAGGAAGGCAGTTGTGAGTGCGGTCCCCAATGAATGATCTGCAGCTGTATTGAAAAGGACGTGCAAATGTTCGTCTTCCAACACAGCAGAGCCTTATCGTTTAGTATCTTTGGTTGGACAAGGTTTGTAATTAATATCTAACTGCGTGTAAGAGGGTCAAGAAGGAATTAAGATTCTTTTTCCTGAAAGATTAAAGCTGTGACTGTGGATATCAGTAAATATCTTGTACACTATATGTTGAAAATCTAGCATAAAATGGTGATTGCTAGAAAGATGCAGCATCTGCTGGTAAATCTGTAGAGAGGAAAGTCGGGTGACTGTTTCAGTTAGACGTGCCTGACGAACAGCCCCCAACATTAAGTTGCCATTTGTCACTGTCAATCTTTCTCATTTATCATCTGCTGTAACACATGTAAATAAAAGCTCTCTCTGAGCGATCCAGAGCTAAATCATATTGCTAGTGTTAGTACAGAAAAGAAGTAACATCATATTTCATAGATCTTGTCTTGCTTTTCACTTATCATTGTTCACCTTTCATAAGGCTATTCAATAAGCTTAAATTACTAAATATTGACTGATAGATGTGTTTAAATATGGCATGTTATTTCTATTTATTTACAGAGGTACAACCCTTTGAGCACGCTGCCCAGCAATCCCTGATTTAACCCTAGCCTAATCACTGGACAGTTTAAAATGACCAATTAACCTACCAAAGGGTGGGTCTTTGGACTGTGGGAGGAACCAGAGGAACTACGCGCGGTCACGGGAAGAACGTACAAACTCGTTTTAGATGGCGGCAGGAATTGAACCCCAGTGCTGGTACTATAAAGTATTGTGCTAACCACTACACTACCGTGCCACCATTTTATTTTGGTGTTTGATTATAGTTAAACAAACATTGGTTACTATTTACAAAATTATACATTTCAACAAAATCTGGCCTTACTCTCTTCTCAATGCTTCCATCAGGAAGAAGGTACAGGAGCCTCAGGACCCACACCACCGGATTTAAGAACAGTTATTGTCCCTCAACCATCAGGCTCTTGAACCAGAGGAAATAAGTTCACTCAGTTTCTCTCGGCCTATCACTGAATTGTTCCCAAAACCCATGGATCTCTTTCAGGTTGTCATGTTCTTGATACTTATTGCTTATTTGTATACTTCTTCTTATTATTTTGTTTTCTGTTCTCTTTCGTATTTGCAGTCTGTTGTCTTTTGCGCATTAGTTGTTTGTCCATCTTGTGTGTAGTTTCACCGATTCTATTGAATTTCTTTGTTCTACTGTGAATGCCCACAAGAAAATGAATCTCAGAATAGTATATGGTGACATATATGTGCTTTGATAATAAATTTACTTTGAACTTTGAACTTTGCTTTCCTACTGAAACAGGGTTACAGGCAAAGAGGCGAGCAACTTATTTATTCATGCTAAGGGTCTAATATAGTCACTTCATTGAAGACCTTCCTCCTTTCACAAGGTCAGAAGTCAGCTTACCTGCTGATGATTGCACAGTGTTCAATTCCATTCACAATTCCTCTGAATATTAAGCACTCCAAACCTGCACATAGCTGAATCTAGGCATCATAAGCACGGGCTGATAAGTTGAAAACATAGATTTTCCCCCAAAACGAGTTTATCTAATGAAATAGCAATCACCAACACTATCACTGTTAACTTCCTGGAGTTTTCTCTTGGCCAGACAGGACCTTTTACAGAAACACCATTCGAGCAAGAGCAGATTAAATGTTAGGAGCTCCGCAGTGGATGATTCAGCTCCTAAATGGCTTTCCACCATCCACAAAGTTTAGGTCAACTGCATGTTGAAGTCATCTCCATTTACCAACTCCAGCAACAGTCAAGAAGTTGAATCTACCCAGGGCAATTGTCACTTCATCGACCACCCTAAACATGCATTCCCATCACCACTGGTGCACCATGGCTGCCGTGTGAATATTCACTAAATACTCTCCATTTATTCACCCCAGCTCTTCTGATGGCTGCTCTAGAACCATGCAGACTGCACCACCAGAGATGTCTATCTGCAGGACCCAGTCCAAGTTTGATCAGAATCAGGTTTTTCATCACTGACATACATTGTGAAATTTGTCGTTTTGAGGCAGCAGTACAGTACAATAAATAAAATTACTATAAATTACAATAAGAACATATATAAAAATAAGTACTACAAAAGAGAGTAAAAATAGTCAGGTAGTATTGATAGATTCAAGGGAAGAAGCTGTTCTTAAGTTATTGACATGAGAATTAAATTATTGAGTGTGTATCTCTGGCTCCTGTACCTCCTCCTTGATGGTAGTAATGAGAAGTAATCTGTAAATATATTGCTGTTTCTTCAATGTCGTTTGGCCTAAGTCGTGGATCTCCATAGATCGTAAGAAATTCCTGCAGGGAAGAGTTACAGAGGGAAGATTGGCATTATGAAAGGATGTCTAGGGAATTCATAACGAAAGACAAGGAAATAGTGGATGAGCTAATAGTTGGTTACATCGGTTTCACTACAAAGAAGAGAGGGATATTTATTGGGATACAGCACGGAACAGGCCCTTCGAGCTGTGGCACTCAGAACCCTAATTTAACCCTAGTTCAATCATGGAACAACATACAATGACCAGTTAACCTACCAACTGGTAGGTCTTTGGACTGTGGGAGGAAACCAGAGCACCTGGAGGAAACCCACACAGTCACAAGAACGTACAAACTCCTTACAGACAGCGGCGTACTACAAAGCATTGTGCTAACTACTATGCTACCATGTAGGTTATTTACAGTAGACAAATAACAGGTTACTTGCCCACTGTAAATTACCCCAAATGTGTAGAGAAGCCATGGAACTTGGCAGGGAAGTTGATGGGAACGGGTTAAGGCAAAAATAGGTACTTGATGGTCGGCATAAACTCAGTGAGCTGACAGTCTGTTTCTGTGCTAAATCTTCTTATGAATCAATAAGTTAGTGGTGGAGAGGAGGTAACTGAACAAACTATTATCCATTATGGGCAACCTGGCACGTCCTCTCCATGACCTACTGAATAAGCAGCGGAGCATCCCTTTGAACAGACTCATTCCGCTCCGCTGTCACAAGGATCGTTACAGAAAATCTTTCCTACCAAATGCAATAAGCATATACAACAGTTTATCTTTGTGCGACAGGAGAACACACATCATAGTACAATAGACTCTGCTTTATTATTTCGTACATTATTATTGTACAGTTTTGCACATTGATAAATTATTGTTGTGTATATTATTATTCTCTACTTTATTCTCAGTTAATATTATTATTATTGCTAAGTGCATTTTTAAATGTTGCTATTGTAATGAAATAACTTCCCATTCAGGATTAATAAAGTACTTTCTATTATTATTATTATTATTGTTATTATAACTTTGCGTCCCATTAACTAAGTCCAAGGATCCATATATCTTATGATTTTTTCTTTGTTCTCAAATCCAGAATGTCATTTTAATTCTGTAAACCCCAATACTGTGCACACCGTATTAAAATTTAGACTTATTAGTGAGGCAGACAGGTTTTATATTTATAAAGCACCTTATCATATCCTCAGGATGTTAAGAGAAAGTATTTGCTAATTGAAATGCAGCAGCTGCTCTGTTAGAAAATGTGTAAGCTGATTACACAGATAAAAGCTCCAATTACTTTCTGAAATTCTGAGTAAAATTATAAAGGCCTTAAGCTTACCTGTTAACTTTGTTACCTTTTCAGAGATTTTCTCTGTGATTATTACTGTGATTTTATTTCAAATGAGATCTGAATATACTTACTGTGTTTGCCCATCGAGCAAAGATGAGAACCACTCGAGACATCTGCGATTTGTAAGGGCTGGACAGGTCTGTGGGTACGCAGATAGCTGGTGTGGCCAATCCATGCTCGAAAAGTTCTTTGGCACTGGGAACGAATGGTAACAGTCATATTGGGTTGGGGGTCACTGGCTCGGGCTTTCCTGGCCAGACTATGTCTCTGTGCTGCTATCGCCCCTTCTGTCTCATGTGTCTCTGCACTCTTATGGAGGGAGGAACGCCACCTAACCCTATCTTGAGCAATATGCTCCCATGTGTCTGGGTTAACGCCAAAGGCTTTTAGTGAAGTTTTCAGGGGGTCTTTATAGTGTTCCCTTTGTCCTCCACGGGAACGATTTCCTTTCTGTAGTTCACTGTAAAGCAGACGATAGTCTGGCATGCCATGTACATGGCCTGCCCAGTGTAACTGGGGCTGTGTCAGGATGGCCCCGTCCCAGATGGTGTTGTCATGGCCTACTCTTGCATTCAAGTCACCAAGGATGATATGCTTGTCTGCTTTGGGAACAGTAGCAATAACTGAGTGTAGTTCTTTGTAAAACTTGTCCTTGACATCATCTGGGTTGGCCATGGTTGGGGTTTTAAGCGCTGATGGTGTTGACATGCTTCCTACCATATTTCAGGGGGAGTTTCATGGTCATGACCTGCTATCTGGTCAATCATGCCCTACGGAGCTCTAGCAAGCTTGCCAGTGATCTCTGTCTTCTCTGCAAATCCAACCCCAGCCTCATGACGGTCTTGATTTCCTCTTCCACTCCAAATGAATGTGCATCCTGCACCTGTTTCATAGGGTTTGCCATCTCCTGCAAGTCTAGTTTCACTCAGGGTTGCAATATTTGAGCAGTTTTCTCCCTTTTAGAGCAGTTCTCCTCAGAGGTATGTCAGCATCGACTCTGTCCAACAGTGTGTGCATACTCCACGCACCGAGGGTGAGAGGAACAGTCCTTAATTTCCTCTTTGATGTATTTCGATCACTGTGATAGGGTCCTCACCTGCCATGGCAAACTGGCCAGGGAACGAATGAAGCAGACAGTGTTTAGGGCACTTTTTCTAGCCCCTTGCTCATACCATGGAGGCGAACAGTGCGTTACTGGAAAGTTGCTCAGGTGGCTGCTGTCCCACGTCAGTGGATAACAACGTCATGGCCTGAGCTGCCACTGTGCAGGTTTACGGCTACGGCTGCCAGTTTACCCACACCTGCCACCTCAGCACTAGCCTGTCACCACAGGTTAGTTTGGGATGGGAAGGATGGACATCAAGAGTGACTTTCACTAAGTGAGGAAGAATTGCGTAGCATCGACCTCACTCACTTGTCTGAGACCATTTGCATCCGGTGGCTGGACAGAGTCATGATGGCTGGAGAAGGAGTCAGATACAATGGACGACCATGACGGCCTTTGTGCCTCTTCACACTCTAGGCGTTCCACAGCACATGGCTGGGTTCACCTTCCTGCCTGTTGAGCCAAACCAGTGATCACCTCTGCGCAGTCTGTCGGGTCCAGTCTTTGCTAGTTTGGGTAGGCAAGACCAAACTCACTGATGGTTTAAGATTCACCAGTTACACTTGCCTGGTTTAGCCTGCTCGTCGAAGCGGTTTACCAGGGTGTGGCCACTGTCACTAGCAAACAGTTGTTTGGAGCCACAGGTGAGAGCTGAGTGCCAAGTGGGGACCGATAGTGGACAGGCTACTCCCAGGGAGCACGACTGCCCACCCCGTCTGGGGTGTTACTCTCCCAGACACCCCATAAGCTTACTCCTATCATATAAGCATTGACTTGTATAAAACACATGAATGTCGAGCTGATTTGTGATTCTAATGCTGCAAATTTCAGGCCAATTACCAAATAGATTAGCAGGAACAGGGGAAAATTGTATTTGTATGGGATCTTTCATATCCTCACAGCATCCCAAAATACTTACGAGCTAATGATGTGACTCTGAAATGAAGCCTTTGTTACAACACAGAAA
Source organism: Mobula birostris (assembly GCF_030028105.1). Taxonomy (NCBI): domain Eukaryota; kingdom Metazoa; phylum Chordata; class Chondrichthyes; order Myliobatiformes; family Myliobatidae; genus Mobula; species Mobula birostris. Next base: position 120,331,260 of record NC_092379.1, on the reverse strand, counting down.
CATTTCAACCAGTTTGTTAAATTTCTGTAAACAACATTCAGATAAATAACAGTGCAAATTGCTGTAGCGACATTGGTTAAGGTATAAATATTGCCAAGACCCTAAAAGGTCTTTTATTGAGTACTTCTGCATTGCACCCACTTCTAAAATTCATCCACTGAAATCAATTCAGTCAGATTTCTGAAGCAGCATGCAATGTGTTGCTGCTGCTATAAATCCCTGTCAAACACTTTGTGAGGACTAGGATGTAAAAAAAAACAAGACTTATAATGCTGAGGCTTTATATTGCATTGGACAGACAGCACTTGGAGTATTGTGAGCAGTTTTGGGCCCCTTATGCAAGAAAGGATGTGCTTGCATTGGAAAGGTCCAGAGGAGGTTCACGAGAATCATCCCAGGAATGAAAGGGTTATCATATGAGGAGTTTTTGATGCCTCTGGGTCTGTGCTCACTGGAGCTTGGAAGAATGAGGGGGTATGTCATTGAAAACTATCTTATATTGAAAGGCCTAGACAGACTAGATGTATAGAGGATGTTTCCTATAGTGGGGGAATCTGGGATCAGAGGACACAGCCTCAGAATAGAAAAACAACCCTTTAGAACAGAGATGAGGAGGAATTTATTTAGCCAGAGGATGAATCTGTGGAATTCATTGCCACAGGAGGTCAAGACATTGAATATATTTAAAGTTGAAGTTGATAGGCTCTTTATTAGGAAGGGTGTCAGAGGTTACAGGGAGAAGCAGGAGAGTGGGGATGAGAGGGATAGTAAATCAGCCATGATGGAATGGTGGAACAGACTCGATGGGCTGAATGGCCTAATTCTGCTCCAGCTGTATGTCACCTGGTCATATGGTCTTAAAATCATTGTAACATGAATGTTTCTTTATTCTCAGGTCAGACTATGCCCCCAGTTCAAGTGGTATGTATAAAACAACTTGGTAAGTGCAACTACCTTGTACTGGTTCTGTAAATGACATCATAATCAGAAAACCTTATGGAAGCAATTACTTTAAACACAGGCTGTGCAGAGGGAATCAGGGAATCTATGAACTATAGGATCAAGCATTATAATTACGTGTTCAACGGCTACTTAGGTGCAATGATTTATTAAAGTTGCTTGATTGTGAGGTTTATACTTCCTACTTGTAGTGAGCTCAAATGCTTAGCTAGAGGAAATGATATATTTACGTCTTTTCCCCAGTAATTTATGTGATAGCTTAACCATACATTTACCTATTCGCACCCTGGACAGCCTCCCTTCTCCCCCACCCCATCAGGCAGAAATTGAAAGCACCTACTGCTCAGCTCAAGGACATTGCATGTTTATAGGTCTATGGAATGGTTCCCTAGTACGATAAAGTAACTCTGGGGCTCATAATCGAACTCAGGGGTTCCCATCCTAGGGTCCATGGCTGATGTTAAGAGTCAATGGCGTACAAAGTTTGGGATCCCCTGATCCAACTAGTTGTGACCTTGCACCTTACTGTTAACCTGCACTGCACTTTATCTGTACTGTAACACTTCATTCTGCACTCCGTTATTGTTCTACCTTGTACGTCCTTAAGGTAGCACTCCAGTGACTTGATCTTTATGGACGGTATGCAAGGCACGATTTTCACTGTACCTCAGTATATGTGACAATAGTAAACCAACTTACCAATTTAATTTTAGCTTACCAATTTACTAGGTTGGTCTTAAGAGGATGGTATCGGTAGAACATGTCACAGGGTGTTGGGCTGGGGCTGGGGGTGGGGAAGCAGGAGGAGGGACAGTCTGCGTTCAGGCAAGTGCAGTGCTATTGAGAATGCATCTTCTGAAGAAACACTTCTCACTAAGTTCCTCTTTCTGCTACAGTCATCACTGGGAGTACTGCTGAAACTTCACCTCAGGAGCAAGAGGAGAACTAGGGAGAGGGAGGGACCACTCAGTGATAAAGAAGGGAACATTTGCTTGGATGTGGAGAATGTGAGTGAGCTACTTAATGAGTGCTCCAGTATTTACCAAGGAAAAGGACATAGAGGACCACGGGATCAGTGCTGAGTGTATAAATACGTTAGGGTATTTATAGTTCAAGGAGGAGGAAGTGTAAGGCCTCCTAATAAGTATTAAGGTGGATAAGTCCCCCAGGTCTGGTGGGATTTATCCCAGGTTATTGAAGGTGGCAAGGGATGAGAGTCCTGGGTCCTCGACCTTTATCTTCATGTCCTCTCTAGGCACAGGCAAGGTCCCAGAGGACCGGCGAGTGGCTAACGTTAAGAAGGGGACAGGGGAAAATCCTGGGAACTGTAGACCGATAAGTCACATGTCAGTTGTAGGGAAATTCCTAGAAAAATTCTTAGCAATAAGATATATATGAGGATTTGGAAGCCCATGGCCTAATTAGGGAAAGCCAGCATGGCTTTGTGTGTGACAGGTCACGTCCTATCAAATAGTTTCAGCTTTTTAACAAAGTGACAAGAGAGATTGATGAGGGTAGAGCAGTGGATGTTTTCTACATGGATTTTACTAAGGCTTTTGATGAAGTCTCTCAAGGAAGGCTAATCTGGAATATTAAGATGCATGGAGTCTGCAGCGAATTGGCTGTTTGAATTCAAAACTGGCTTGTGTATAGAAAATGCACTTAGGGTAGTGGTTGAAAGGACTTATTCGAGCTGGGGCTCTGTAATAAGTGCTGTTCTGATGGAATGTGTGCTGGAACCTCTGTGCTTGTGATGTATATAAATGGCCGGGACGAAAATGTAGATGGGTGGGTTAGTAAGTTTGCAGATGATAAAGTTTGGTGGAGTTGCGTACAGTGTAGAAAACTGACGAAGAATACAGTGCGATATAGATCATTTGCAGATATGGGCAGAGAAACGGCAGATGGAACTTAACTCAGATATATGTAAGGTATATTAAGGGCAAGATCCTTAACAGTGTTTCGAGCGGAGAGATCTTGGTGTTCAAGTTTATAGCTCCATGTAAGTAGCTACCCAGGTCGATAGGGTAGTTAAGAAAGCCTATGGAATGCTTGCTTTTATTAGTCGAGGCAATAAGTTTGAATTCAAGAGGTTATGTTGCAACTTTATAAGACTCTGGTTAGGCCACATCTGGAGTATTGCATACAGTTCAGATCGCCCCACTGTGGAAGGATGTTGAGGCTTTAGAGAGGGTGCAGAGAGGGTGCAGAAGAGGTTTACCAGGATACTGCTTGGTTTATGAGAGGCTGGACAAACTTGGGTTATTTTCTTTGAAGCGGCAGAAACTGAGGGGAGATCTGATAGAGGTTTATAAGATTATCAGAGCCATAAACAGAGTAAACAGGAATGTTGCATTTATGGACTGTGGACTTTTTCAGACTTATAACTTTTACATTTGGTGTTTTTCATCGTCCGTTCCTTTTTTTGATTTGTTGTGCGAGTGGAGGGGGTCTGGGGGTTGGTATTCTGCTGTGTTCTCTTAGTTCTTTTGTGTGGTGGAAGGGTTGGTGTTCCTGTCCATTTTGTGCGAAGGGGTAGGTTTTGGAATTTGATGATCGTGTTGCTGGGTTTTTTTTGTGCGGAGGACGTTGATGTTTCTGTCTGAACAATTTTAAGCTTTTTCTTTGTTTTGTGGCTATTTGGAGAAGGCAAATTTCAGAGTTGTATGTGGATACATGCTTTAATAATAAATGGGCCTTTGAACCTTTGAATATTTTTTTCCTTGGGTAGAAATGCCTAATACCAGAAGGCGTAAATTGAAGGTGAGAGGGGGTAGGTTCAAAGGGGATCTAAGGGTACATTTTTTCCACAAAGAGCAGTGGATGCCTGGAATGCACCGCCTGATATGGTGGAAAAGGCAAGTACATTAAAGGTTTTTTAAGGGATGTTTAGGTAGGTACATGAATATGAGGAAGATGGAGAGGTTTGCGCATTGTGTAGATAGGAGGGATTAGTTTTTGAGGGGTTTTGATTTATTTTTTAGCTGATTCAGCATAGCATTGTGGGCTGAAGGGCCTGTTCCTGAGCTGTAGTGGTCTATCTCCCATATTCCATGTTCTATGTTCTCACAGCACCAGCAACCTAAGTTTGATTTGAGGGTTGTCTGTGTGCTCTGGTTTCCTCACACATTCTAATGAGGTGCAGGTAGGTTAATTAGTGTAGATGGCAGGAGAACACACAATGAGCTGAGCAGCAGGCAAGGAACAAGTTGCAGGCAAATGACAGGGTGGGGGGAGTGGGGAAGGGGATCGTGAAAGAGCATGGGATGGAAACGATCTGAGAGCTAGCATGGAATTGAATGGGTTCCTTCTGGATTGTAAGGAAATACGAAATATGAAAGCATTCAAATGATATCCTCTTGGACACAGTCAGCTCAGTAAATGTTAAAGTTAAGTTATTTTATACAGGAAAATGTGACTTACAATAATAACTTAGGTACTTCTTTTAAGTAATAAGGAAATCAAATTTAAATGCTGGTATAAAATTAGATGGGGAATTGTTGAAGATAAGGACAGCTACTTGGGTGTTACCAAGGAATAGTAACAGAGAAGAACTGGAGGATAGTTCTGAAGGATGAAGAAGAACAAATTTCTACGGATGTACTGTGGAGAGCATCCTAACTGGTTGCATCACCATCTGGTATGGAGGGGCCAGGGCACAGGATCAGGGAAAGCTGCAGAAGTTGGCAAACTCAACCAGTTCCATCATGGGCACTGGCCTCCTCAGCATTGAGGATATCTTCAGAGGGTGATGCCTCCATCACGAGCACTAGACTCCGCAGCATCGAGGACATCTTCAAAAGGTGATGCCTCAAGAAGGCAGCATCCATCACTAAGGACCCCATCACCCAGGACGTGCCCTCTTCTCATTGCTACCATCAGGGAGGAGGCACAGGAGTCTGAAGGCACACACTCCATGTTTTAGGTACAGCTTCTTCCCCTCGTCATCAGATTTCTGAACAGACAATAAACCCACCCATTAACACTATCTCACTATTTTGGGCTCACTTTTTACACAACATTTAATTTAGTATTTCTTATTGTAATTTATAGTTTTTTAAAATATGTATTGCACTGTACTGCTGCGACAAATTTCATGACATACAGTATGCCAGGGATATTAAACCTGATTCTAATTCAGATTTTGATTCTGATATTGGGTATCCATCTCTTACAATGAAAATCCATATGACTTTTATGATGCTATTAATATAAAAATATTAAAAGATATTTCTCCTCTTGGGAACACGCACGTGACAAATAATAGTCTGAAGCTGACAACTGTCAGAGGAACTTGGTTAATATTCCTCAGTTTGAACAGGAGAGCCTGTTAATTTGTTTCCTCAGCAAGGTTTTCATTTTATAGTTTTCCATGTAACCCTTTCAACGCAGAGTGTAAATATTATCACGATTCAGACAAATGACAATTTATCGTCTGAATATATAGTCACAGGAAGGGCGGACCAGTGTGGGACAGAGAGCTTAAAACATTTTATACATAGGTAATGTATCCTTTAATAAAGATTAGTAATGGTGGTTTCTTTAACAATAAATTAGTACCTTTTCCGGTATGAACCGATTTTTCAGGACCTGCAGAGGCACTGTTTCATTGTATTCCTTTGTGCGATGAGCTCATTGCAGAGGTCTAAGCCTGACAGATGCAATTTTGTCTTTCAGAAGCATTATGGGTATTCAGGAAAAGTAAATATTTCAGATTTACAGGACGGATGTGAGATTACGTTACTCCCTTCCTCAGACCAATCAGCCCCACCTGCTTAGTCAGTTATTTTGGGCTGGCCATAGTGTTAATCAGGCTCCAGAGGGAGATACTTTAAACTAAGCTTTCTCATAGAAAGAGATCAGTAGCCAGACAAGCAAAAAGATTCAAGAACTTACCCAAAGCTTCCCCAAAGACGTGAAACATCTCCATTGATATCTGGGATACTCTGGACATGTTTGTGTATCTTTGATTTGGGCATGTCTAATGAAGATAGCTTGAGTGAACTAGGCCTTTTCTCTTTGGAGCAAAGGAGGATGAGAGGTGACTTGATAGAGGTGTATAAGATGACAGCCAGTGCCTTGTTTTCCCAGAGTGGAAATGGCTAATATGGGAGGGCATAATCTTAAGGTGATTGGAGGAAAGTAAAGGCAGGATGTTACAGGTGAGTTTTACACAGACAGTGGTGGATGCATGGAACATGCTACCAGTGCTAGAGGCATTTAAAAGACTCTTAAAGGCACACGGATGAAAGAAAAATAGTGCACTATGTGGGAGAGAAGTGTTAGATTGATCTTGCAGAAGGTTAAAAGGTCGGCACAACATCATGGGCCAAAGGGCCTGTACTGTGCTCTGCCATCCTACGTCCTACATTCTGTGCTTTATGTTTTTTGTCCTCAATCATCAACATTCATAAAGGAGAGACATTTGGGATGGTAGTGACTGAATCTTGAGGCCAGACATTGGGAGAATACAGAAGCCCAGCATAAGCAGTGGAAGGAGGGCACCCACCACCCATCACTTGCCCTGGAGGGTCATACACTTGTACAGCACAGAAATAGGCCTCACAGCCCACCATGTCCATCATCATCATCATCATCATCATCCAACACACGTCAAAGTTGCTGGTGAACGCAGCAGGCCAAGCAGCATCTGTAGGAAGAGGTGCAGTCGACGTTTCAGGCCGAGACCATCATCATCATCATCAGGTGCCATGCCCAGTTTGACCGTTGACTGCCATGGCCCACACACTCCTGTTTCGGGTCAAGTGGATCAATTCATTGACAATTAGGCGGGAGGAGAGAGAGCAGCGTGCCTGCGCGTGCGCAGCCCTCCGGTGAAAAATGATATCATAACTGTTAAATGGGGCTGTGGACAATTCTGATTTGATGGAGAATGGACGTGAAAGCACAGAGGAACATCTGGAGAAATTTCTGAAACGCTCGTTTGCTGCTGTCGTTACTGCGTGGTCGGGATCTTTCGGAGGGTAGGCCTCAAAAACCCCGGCTTTGCCTGTTGTTGGCGACTGAGGTTGAGGTCGAATCGTTCGGACAGAGATGACGCTCAGTACTCAGTGTCGGAGAGCTGATCAGAGCTCGAAGCTTTCGGATGACTCAGAGTCGGACTGTGGTCGGCATGGCAGGGAGAGTTCTTCCTTCTCCCGTCTGCATGAGATGTGGGACATTTGAGAGACTTTGAACTTATACTGTGCTCATGGACTTCTTCATCAAGTTATGGTATTGTTGCACTGTTGTAACTATATGTTATAATTATGTGGTTTTGTCAGTTTTTTCAGTCTTGGTCTATCCTGTGCTTTCTGATATCACACCGGAGGAAATATTGTATCATTTCTTAATGCATGCATTACTAAATGACAATAAAAGCAGACTACGTGTCTTCATAATCTAATATTCATTTCCAGTTCTCTGGCTGCTGTCTCCATCATTATTTGTCTTTGCCTTCCTCTTGCTTTCTTCCCTTCAATCTTTCCCATAATTACCGTGCATTCTAACTCCTCTTTCCTAATCACATGTCCAATGAAGTCACATTGCCTTTTCATGATCTCATACATTATTTCTGTTTTTGTGCTTTGCTCTGTTCATGACATCCTCGTTAGATATTTGTTTTGTCCATGATATTCTTTGCACCCTCCTCAAAAACCACATCTCTGCTGCTACAATTCATTTCCTCATGTTACTAGATATTGTCCAAAATTCTGAGCCATATAACATAACCAGATAAACGTAACATTTCAGTACTCCGAGGTGGGTTGTCATCCCTAGTTTAGTGTTGGTCAGTATACTCTTCATTCTCGTAAAGGTGTCTTTTGCCATCCCTATTCCTCTTTTGATATCCATGTCGCACCTGCCATCTGATGTCACCCAGTTTCCTAAGTAGCAAAAGTTCTGTACTTGTTTTATGTCTTCCCTGTTTATTCTCAGATGCAGATAGGATTCTCCTTCTTTTTGGGTATCACCATACATTCTGTCTTCTTGCAATTGATAGATAGACCCATTTTTGCACTTTCTTCAACAACTATATCAATTAAGTTTTGTAGTTCTTCCTCCATACTTGCAATTAACACAGTATCATCTGCATATCTAAAATTATTGGTGTTTTCACCGCCAACTTTGATACCCAAGATGTCTCTTATTTTTGACAACGGTACAAGAAACGCGATGTTGATGTTAAGGATACTATCAGAGTGAGCTATTCAAGTGCAAAAAGATTTGTTTGTTTGCTTTATCGACTACACAAAAGCATTTGATAAAGTGAAACACAAAAGTGATTCGAAATATTACAGGAAACTCTAGATCTAGATTCGAAAGACCGCTGCCTAATCAGAAATCTGTACTGGGAACAAACTGCCGCTGTAAGAATAGATGGAGAAGTGAGTCAGTTTACGAAAGTCAAGAGGGGCGTTAGACAAGGGTGGGCTTTCTCCCCTGATTTGTTTAATGTGTCCATGTTGAACCTTTTTTCCCATCTGCACTAACCCCAAATGCCTGCATTAGGTCTGTACCCTTCTGTGCTTTGTCTATTTTAGTGCCTGTTTAAATGTGATTGTGTCTGGATCTACTCCTGCTCCTCAGCCAGTGAATTCAGAAATCAACCACCCTCTGTGTATATAAATATTCATCCACCTATCCCCTTTAAAGACACCTTCTGCCCCCTTGTTTTTGAAAGATTCTAACCATTGACCCTGTCTATACTTCTTATCATTCGATCTACCTTTCTCGGGTCACACCTTTGCTTAGAGTGACTATCAAATGGATCAGAATCAGGTTTATTGTCACAGAAATTTGCTGATTTCTGGCAGCTGTACTGTGCTGAACAGGAATAAACTGGTACAGGGAAAAAAATTGAATCTGTATAAGGTCTTTCACTTCCTCAAGATATCCAGAATATTTCCTGGCCAAGAATGTGATTCCAAAGTGAAGCTTTTGTTACGAAATAAGAAAATCTTTTTCCCTTTCTCTCTCTGTGCATTGGGTATTTGACAGCCTTCTATTTTAATGGGTTCTTTTGGGTTTCTTCATTTTGTGGGTGCCTGTGAGGAGACAGATCTCAAGGTTGTATATCTTATACATACTTTGGCAATGAATGCATTTTGAACTTTGAACATTTCAACCAGTTTGCTAGCATCCAACTTCTGTATTTTGATGACTCATTGATTGCAAAATTTAAAAGAAGTTTGGAAACGTATATGGATGGGAGGGTTATGGTCCAGTGTAAGATGATGAGACTCGGCAGGATAACAGTTCAGCATGGACTAGATGGGCTGAAAGGCCTGCTTCTGTGATGTATGACTCAAGTCTAGTAACAAGTATACATCTTTGGATATTGCTTGGAGAGGATGACCTATCAGGACACAGCAGCAGCGGCAGCCAGGTCAGTGGGGCTGGCTTTAAGGCAAGGGGTAAGGTTGGACAGATGATAGTGATAGGAGACTCGATAGTTAGGGGGACGGACAGGAAAATTTGGTGGCCACAAAAGAGACTCTGGGATGCTGTGTTGTCTCCTTGGTGCTATGGTCCAGGATGTCTCGGGGTCACTGCTGAATATTCTTCAGGAGGAGGGTGAACAGCCAGACGGTGTAGTGCACATTGGTACTAATGACATAGGTGGAAAGGGGGAGGAGGTCCTATGCAGAGAGTATATAGAGTGTTGGAACGAAGAGCAGGACCACCAAGGTAGAAATCTCGGGATTACTCCTGGTGCCAGGTGCTGATCAGGGCAGGAATTGGATGATAGTGCAGGTAATGAGTGGCTGAGGAACTGGTGAAAGGGGCAGGGTTTCAGGTTCTAGAATCTTTGGAACCTCTTTTGGGACAAGGGGTGACTTGTCCAAGGGAGAGAAGTTGCACCTAAAATGGAGGGAACCAATATCCTGGTTGGAAGGCTTGCTGGTGCTACTCGGGGGGTGTGGGGGGGTTCAAACCAGTCGCAGCTTTAAGGGGGAGTGGCAAAGGGTAAGCCACTGTTGAAAAGTACTCACATGAAATTTTAGCTAGAGTTTGCTGGAAGGTATGCGGGAGACTCTGAAGTCAGCACGAAGAAGGTCTGTTGGTCCGATGAAACCAAAAGTGACCTTTTTGGCCATCAGACTATGTTTGGTGTGAGCCAAACACCGCACATCATCAAAAACACATCACCCTTACCGGGAAGCATGGTGCTTCACTGCAGCAGGCCCTGGAAGGTTTGTGAAGGTAGAGGGTAAAATGAATGCAGCAAACCACAGGGAAATCCTGGAGAAAAACCTGATGCAGTCTGCAAGAGAACTGCAACTTGGGACAAGACTTGTTTTCCAGCAAGACAATGACAACAAGCATAAAGCTAAAGGTATACAGAAATGGCTTAAAAACAACAAAGTTAATGTCCTGGAGGGACGAAATCAGAGTCCAGACCTCAATCCAATAAAGAATTTGTGGCTAGACTTGAACAGGGCTGTTCACTCACAATCCCCACGCAGTTTTGTAAAGAAACATGGGGAAAAATTGTAGTGGCCAGTTGTGCAAAAGCTGGCAGAGACCTATGCACATTGATCTTCCGAGAGAATATTAAACTAGGACAGAGCAAATTAGCAGAGCATTAGGCAGGAACTAGGGAGAGTTAACTGAGAACAGCTATTTTTGGGCAAGTCCACATCTGACGTGTGTTTAAAGACGAACTGCACAGAGTACAGGACAGGTAGGTTCCAGCCAGAAGTAAGGGCAAGGGTGGCAAGGTAAGCATAAAGGAGGAAACATAAGCTTGAATGTGAAAGATGAGGGTGATGTCCCAAATAAATTCCTTACACCAAGGAGAAGGATGTGAAGCATCCGGAGATCAGTGTCGAGAGTATTAATATGCTAAGGCATATCAAAGAAAATGAGGATCATGTTAGATCTGTTAAAGCAGTGGTCCCCAACCACTGGGCCGTGGACTGGTACCAGGCCGCAAAGCATGCGCTACCGGGCCGCAAGGAAACGATATGATTTGGCGATATGAGTCAGCTGCACCTTTCCTCATTCCCTGTCACGCCCACTGTTGGAACTTGAACGCACGCGAGGTCATTACGCACACGTCATCCATGTCAGCGCGGGAAGAAGATCAACTCCTCGAGCTTGAAAATGACGGTGGACTGATAAGTATGTTTGACATAACGTTTCTGTTGGCATTCTGGATCAAAGTCAAGGCTAAATATCCTGAGATAGCCATGAGAGCACTAAAAACGTTGCTTCCATTTCCAACATATCTCTGCGAAGCGGGGTTTTCTGCAATGAATGCAACAAAAACTAAATTGCGAAATAGACTGGACATCAGGAACCCCCTTCGAGTATCACTGTCTCCCATCACCCTTCGATGGCACCGTCTCGATGCAGGGAAACAAGCCCAGGGCTCCCACTGATTCAGCAATATTGGTGTGTTGCAATGATTTTATATGTTCATACGGGGAAAATATGCGCTGTGTGTTTAATATTAAATTCATTAGATAAACCCTTTTAGAAACAAAAATGAGTGTATTAGCCACTTATAAGTGACCTATAGTTGACTTATCACCTATATTTCAGTCGTGATTAACACCCCCAGCCTCTAGGGTTGCCAACTGTCCTGTATTAGCCGGGACATCCTGTATATTGGGCTAAATTGGTTTGTTCCATACGGGATTGCCCTTTTCTGATATTCCCCCGCTATGGTAGAGCGTTCCTATGAAACCTTTCGTGCCAAAATGGCGTAAAGTGAAGAAGCAATTACCATTAATTTATATGGGAAAATTTTTTGAGCATTCCCAGACCCAAAAAATAACCTACCAAAGCATACCAAATAACACATAAAACCTAAAATAACACTAACATATAGTAAAAGCAGGAATGATATGATAAATACACAGCCTATATAAAGTAGAAATAATGTATATACAGTGTAGTTTCACTGAACAGAATTGCCAAAAATGATTTGTAGAAAAAAATCCGCACTTACATGCATGCACACATAGGTGCCCGTGCAAGGCTTCATAGTCATGGTAGTCTTTCTCGGGGTAAGCAAGTGTTCCATATTTGACCGCTACTCTTGTCCGTTGGCAACACTACCCCTACCCCCACCTCCCGTCGGCTGGTCCGCAAGAATATTGTCAATATTAAACCGGTCCGCGGTGCAAAAAATGTTGGGGGCCCCTGTGTTAAAGAACATTAAGGTGGATAAGTCCCCAGGGCCTGATGGGATATAATCCAGGATATTGAGAGAGGCGAGAGAAGGGATTGTTGGGGCCTTGACCAATTCCAGAGGACTGGCAAGCAGCTAATGTTGTGCCTTTGTCCAAGAATGGAACCAGGGATAATCCTGGAAACTGCAGACCTGTGAGTTTTGTTTCAGTGGTAGGGAAGTTACTGGAGAGAATTGTTTGGGATAGGATTTCAATAGTTCAATAGTTCCATTTAATATCAGAGAACGTATACAATATATAACCTGAAAACAGAAGAGTGCCCCAAAGAATGAGTGACAGTAAAAATATTAGAACCCCAAAGCCTCCCAACTCTCCCTCCCCATGCACAAGCAGCAGCAAGGCATTGACCCTCCCTCACTCCTACTTCAGAAAAAAGCATCAGCACCCTCCACCCACCAAGTAAGCAACAGCAAAGCCTCCAGTAGAGACCATGATCTGCAGTGCAACAAAAACTAGTCGTTCACCCAACAGTTTGACATACCACAAGCTCACTCTCCCTAATAAAGAGGCAAGAGAGGTGTCACTCAGTGAGATGGGAGACAAAACAAAGCAACTTCCTGTTTTACGGTGTTAAAGTCTGCCAAGCTGCTTCTTTCCAATTTCTCCAACTTGACAATCAGCAACAAATTTTTCCCCACCAATGAGAGAAAGTAAGAGAGAACATGGTACGACTACAGAGCCCCCAACAGCTAATCCACTGTTCTTAATATTCCATTTTCTCCTCCAACGCTTCAGTCAGTGGTACCAGCTTAGAACCAACTTGTCTCCAGAGCCACAAAGCCTCAGAACCATAAAGGTGAACTGGTCTTCTAGGCTGCATCCTTGAGATATCGAGAAACAGCCACCGTTGAGCTTGAACGCACGCGAGGTCATTACCCGCGTGTCATCCATGTCAGCGCAGGAAGGAGATCAACTCCTCGAGCTTGCAGATGACGGCGGGCTGAAAAGTATGTTTGACATAACGTTTCTGCCAGCATTCTGGATCAAAGTCAAGGCTAAATGTCCTGAGATAGCCACGAAAGCACTGAAAACGTTGCTTCCATTTCCAACATATCTCTGCAATGAATGCAACGAAAACTAAATTGCAGAATAGACTGGACATAGTCATAGTCATAGTCATCGTCATACTTTATTGATCCCGGGGGAAATTGGTTTTCGTTACAGTGGCACCATAAATAATAAATAGTAATAGAACCATAAATAGTTGAATAGTAATACGTAAATTATGCCAGTAAATTATGAAATAAGTCCAGGACCAGCCTATTGGCTCAGGGTGTCTGACACTCCAAGGGAGGAGTTGTAAAGTTTGATGGCCACAGGCAGGAATGACTTCCTATGACGCTCTGTGCTGCATCTCGGTGGAATGAGTCTCTGGCTGAATGTACTCCTGTGCCCACCCAGTAAATTATGTAGTGGATGGGAGACATTGTCCAAGATGGGATGCAACTTAGACAGCATTCTCTTTTCAGACATCACCATGACAGAGTCCAGTTCCATGCCCACAACATCACTGGCCTTACAAATGAGTTTGTTGATTCTGTTGGTGTCTGCTACCCTTAGCCTGCTGCCCCAGCACACAACAGCAAACATGATCGCACTGGCCACCACAGATTCGTAGAACATCCTCAGCATCATCCGGCAGATGTTAAAGGACCTCAGTCTCCTCAGGAAATAGAGACGGCTCTGATCCTTCTTGTAGACAGCCTCAGTGTTCTTTGACCAGTCCAGTTTATTGTCAATTCATATCCCCAGGTATTTGTAATCCTCCACCATGTCCACACTGACCCCCTGGATGGAAACAGGGGTCACCGGTACCTTAGCTCTCCTCAGGTCTACCACCAGCTCCTTAGTCTTTTTTCACATTAAGCTGCAGATAATTCTGCATGTGACAAAGTTTCCTACCGTAGCCCTGTACTCAGCCTCATCTCCCTTGCTGATGCATCCAACTATGGCAGAGTCATCCGAAAACTTCTGAAGATGACAAGACTCTGTGCAGTAGTTGAAGTCCGATGTGTAAAGGGTGAAGAGAAAGGGAGACAAGACAGTCCCCTGTGGAGCCCCAGTGCTGCTGATCACTCTGTCGGATACACAGTGTTGCAAGCACACGTACTGTGGTCTGCCAGTCAGTAAGGAACCCCCTTCAAGTATCGCTGTCTCCCATCAGCCCTCAATGCGCCTTCGATGCACCGTCTTGTTGCAGGGAACAAGCCCAGGCCTCGCACTGATTCAGCGATATTGATGTGTTGCAAAGATTTTATCTGTTCATACGGGGAAAATATGTGCTGTGCTTTTAATATCCAAACGTTACTTAAAATGTTACGATGCTATTGACTTATAAGTGACTTATATAACCAATTAACCATATAACAATTACAGCACGGAAACAGGCCACCTTGGCCCTTCTAGTCCGTGCCGAACGCTACTCTCACCTTATCCCACTGACCTGCACTCAGCCCATAACCCTCCATTCCTTTCCTGTCCATATACCTATCCAGTTTTTCTTTAAATGATAATATTGAACCTCCCTCTACCACTTCTACTGGAAGTTCGTTCAACACTTACTTCAAGCTCCCCTGTCCTCCCTTGATAATTGACTTATCACTATATTCATGCAAGGAAAATATGCGGTGTGTTTAATATTAAATTCATTAGATAAACCCCTTTAGAAACGAAATTGAGAAATTGAGTGTATTAGCCATTTATCACCTATATTCTGGTCGTGATTAACCCCCCCCCCCCCCCCCCGCCGCCCCGGACAGGATCGCCAAAAACAATTTGTAGGAAAAAATTGGCACGTATATGCGCAAGTTTCATTGGTCATGATAGACTTTCTCGGGGTAAGTTCAACATATTTGACTGCTACTCTTGTCCGTTGGGAAACCTACCCACCCCCCCCCCACCCCCGGATCAGCTGGTCCGCAAATATATTGTCAATATTAAACTGGTTCGCAGTGCAAAAAAGGGTTGGGGACCCCTGTCATAAAGAGCCGAAATTTGAGTGCAGCTCTAGGTCAAGGTCTTTGAAGGAGCCCCATCTACCTTGTAAAGGAAAAAGAGAGAGATTAAAGGTAGATATTAAACTCCTAATGAAGTAGAGTCAGTGGTGTGGCTTTTTCATGATTGCATCAATGTATTGGGGGGCAAGGATAGATCTCCTGAGATGTTGATGCTCAGGAGCTTGATCTCATCCTCACCGGTCTACTTGATGCAGATTTGCTTCTCCATCAGGGTATTGGTGGAAAATAAGTCCTGTCATCACGCTGAGAAGATCCTTCATAATATTACATGGCATTTCCTTTGTGCTCAATGGGATAAACTCAGAACAGCTCTGGCATTTCAGACTGGTCATCCATGATGTTTCATGACTCATTAGCAACAGTAAACTCCTGACACTGTATCTGCACTACCAGCAACCCATTGCTGTCTGACAACAGTTTTTTTCCCCATTTACATTATGTACAAAGCAGAGTGGGCTATAGATGTGAGTTTTTCTTAAAAATAAAAACACCATTATTCTTGGTCAGTTACCTCATGCACGCTTGATTTGCAAAACCATTAATGTGAAAAATTTGTAGCTAACGCATGCTACTTAAGCAAGAAGAAAAGGTTGTGAATTATTGATTCTATTCTAAATCCACAGGGGGAAGGAAAGATTTCCAGGGCTTAGTTTGTAATTCAGATTTAACGTTGATCGGTGTCATAAAGGTGGCTTAAACTGTCACCACTAATTTCAATCTGTGAAGTTGTAACTTTGTTCTTTCACTACATCTTGGGTTAGGCCATTAGTATGAAGATGTCAGCTTGAGGTAGGATGTTATATCCCTTAACTGTTTCATTCAAGCTTACTCTCAACTGTAATTGTGCTCTTTTGTAAAAGGCCACTATCATGAACAGGCCTCATGAAAAATTGAACGATAACCGATGGATCGTAGTGAGCCTGAGTGTTAACAGTCTACCCTTTTGCCACAGGCTTATACTCATTGCCCATTGCATTTTTCACTACCTCCCCGGGGAAAGAGATATCATGTTGCAAGAACATATCTATTTCATGCTGGACTACAAATTGCTTTTTTCTTGGAAGGAAAGAAAGATATACTGTATAAATCAGCAAGTTGAAATATAATATTCATCCCTCCCCCTCCAAGTTTCACCTATCGCCTGGCATTTCTCTCTTTCAAATCTACTCCTCAGCTTTTTTTTTCTCCAGTCCTGCTAAAGGGTTTTAGCCCTAATCGTCGACTGTACTTTTTTCCACAGATGCTGCTTGGCCTACCGAGTTCCTCCAGCATTTTGTGTGTGTTATAATATTTATGTTATCTGACAATACTTAATGTGTGTGGTTTTTTTTTACCCCTATTCAGGTTCCATGAATTACTTATTTGTTGCTGGAGCTTAGAAATGTGGTTTTCAATAAGCGAAAGATGAATAATAATTTCAACACCCCAACCACAAAATTATAAAAGGAAACCCAAAAAGGGAAAAAAATTATTGATGGGAAAACTATCACAATCACTGACTCCATCAATGTCATAGCTGATTAAATTGTGAAGTGAAGGCACAATCAAACAATAGCTAAAGGCAGGATTTAAAGAGGGAAAGGGATGTAGAGGAAGTAAGGGGAGGAATCCCAGACCAACTCATTAGACAGCTCGACAGAGTGAAAGGGTGTTGCCGTGGCAATGAAGGTGACATGCAGAGGAAAAGCTTATAGGCCTTGAAGTGGATATGGCCATGAAAGGATTCAAACAATACCTACACCTGAAAGAAAAGATAAAGATAAACATTATCCTTATTTGTCACACGTACATTGAAACAAACAGCAAAACGCATTCTTCACATCAAATCAAATCAGCAGGGATAGTGAAGGGCAGCCCACAAGTGTCACCACACATCCAGCACCAACGTAGCCTATCCACAACTCACTAAACCTAACCATACATCCTTGGAATGTGGGAGGGAACTGGAGCACCCGATGTACGTCTCATGGTCACTGGAAGAACACACAAACTCCTTGCAGACAGCAGCAGAAGTTGAACCCTGAGCTTACAGCTAAAAGTACCAAAATGAACTGTGTGGAGAACACGTGTGACAACCATACATAAAGCTATTTAATGCTGAGCTTTAAAAAATTTCTGCAATACTAGTGTATATACTCAAATGAGCAAAATGCTGGCAATATTTACCACAACTTTCAACGGCATAAGTGGTGTGATCAGTTCAGAAAGAAAGAGAAACTTGCTTTTAATTATAAGCTGGCATGAAACTGTTGGGTGGGTAGTTTTGGCTTGATCCCAAACTGCCATGCACAGTCAGGATATGTACAATCTTCCCCTCAGGGGGTTTGATCACATTTTTTCAACTTCAAATTGCAGTACAGCGCAAAAGTCTTAGCCATATATATATAGCTAGGGTGCCTAAGATTTTTGCATAGTACTGTATTTGTCAACATGGAGTGAAGAACAAGTTTGCAAGTCTGGCTGGAGCAAAGAATTTTGGGAATGGTGAGGGTAGAGCACTGCGGGAGGGGTGTGGCAGAGAAGGAGTGCCAGGGGTAGGGATGGCGTGGGTGCAAACATACACAGCCCTGAAACATCAAGCAAGGTAAATTTATTCCAAACAATTGGTTTATTGATCATTACAGAATGTCTCCTTGGTCCTTCCCACTCCTTCCCCTCTCACTTTTTCCCCAACCATCATTCTCCTTTCCCTGCCCCCTACCCACTCTCAGTCCACAATAGAAACGCATATCAGAGTCAGGTTTATCATCACTCATATACAGTATGTGACAGCAGGACAATGCAATACATAAAACTTTTACAGTACTGTACAAAGTCTTAGGCACCCTAGCTATATATATGTGCCCAAGACTTTTGCACAGAACTGGAAGTGCTTCCTTATTTCCAAAAATGGCAAAAATGAACTCCAGAGTGTCCCATCATCTACAAGGAAGTGGATGCAATCATCAAAAGCATTGCATAAAGGCTGTATATTATCGGCACTTGATGTCTGCGCTTATTTTGTTCATTTTCAATCAAAAGAATATGGCATCGTGTTTGTTGTCTATCATACATGGCAATGACAATTACACCTGTGCAAGAGGAGAGCTTTTGATGTGGAAAAGCTGTTGCATTGGAACAGTTCCACTTTTTCTATCTTGGAAGTCCAGGTCCACTGGTACAAGTACTCTTCACAAATAGGGGTCGTCCTTGGTTATAACGGATAACGATGACTTCCTCTGTGCCTTATCATGCCTTTCGCTTTCCACGAAGCATTGCAGAATTGCCTGCTTGGCCGTTGGATTTCACTGTTGATCTTATCCACCCAGTCAACCGGAGCTGACTTCACACACTAGGACAGGCTTGTAACTATTTCACTGGAGTATGAGGCCCACTGGCCACCCTCACCTGGTTTAGCCCTCCTGTCGAAGCGGTGTACCGGGGTGTGGCCGCTGTTGTATCCAAACAGCTACTTGGAGCCACAGGTGAGAGCTGCATGTCCAGTGGGGACCAAAGGTGAGTGAGCTGTCCCGGAACGGACACGACAAGCCCCTTCACCAGAGGTGCTACCCCTCCCTGGACACCCCATATGTAGGGTACACTGGGTGTATCTGTTCCTCCATCAATAACTATTAGGAATGAACACACAGTTTTATAGTACCATAGTAGCACCAGTAGTGTTGAAATTTGGTCTATATTTCATTTCTCCCCCATTCTTCTTCTTTCTTTTTCCATTCCCTATTCTGGCTCCCCTCCATTGCTTCTCTTCTCCTCATCTACCCTTCACCTCCCTCCAGTGCCCTTCCCCTTTCCTTTTCTCTGCAGGTCCACTCTCCTCCCATACTAGATTCCATCTTCTTCTTATCTGGATTTTTACCTCTTCCACCTATCCCCTCCCAGGTTCTTACTTCATTCCCCCCCCCCCATCCACCCACCTTCCCCCTCATTTAGTTTCACCCGGGATGGTGAAAGATTGGACCGACTGGGGTTGTATACACTGGAATTTAGAAGGATGAAAGGGGATTTGATTGAAAGATAAGATTATTAAGAGATTGGACACGCTAGAGGCAGGAAACATGTTCCCAATGTTGGGGAAGTCCAGAACCAGAGGCCACAGTTTAAGGATAAGGGGTAGAAAATTTAGAACGGAGTTGAGGAAAAACTTTTTCACACGGAGGGTTGTGGTTCTGTAGAATGCTCTGCCTCAGAAGGCAGTGGAGGCCAATTCTCTGGATTCTTTCAAAAAAGAGTTAGATAGAGCTCTTAAAGATAGCGTAGTGAAGGGATATGGGGAGAAGACAGGAAAAGGGTACTGATTGTGGACGATCAGCCATGATCACAGTGAATGGTGGTGCTGGCTCGAAGGGCTGAATGGCCTACTCCTGCACCTATTGTCTATTGTCTATCTGCCAGCTTGTACTCCTTCCCCTCCCTCCACCTTCTTATTCTGGCTTCTTTCCCCTTCCTTGCCAGTCCTGAAGAAGGGTCTCAGCCCAAAACGTCGACTGCGTATTCCACTCCATTGATACTACCTGACTTGCTGAGTTCCTTCAGCATTTTGTGTGTGTTGCTCTGGATTTCCAGCATCTGCAGAATCTCTTGTGCTTTTGAAAGTTATCTTACCTTCTTCCCATGAATAGGTGTACGCGTGACTATTATTTCCGTGAGACAATCTGGAGCGACTGTAGTTATATTTGAGGTTTTCTCCATGCCTAAAAATGGTATGCAGTGATGGTTGAGGAATTCGATGAGTTATATATTTGGACTGTATGTTTAATTCTGAACAATGGAACCTACGATAAATGAGTCTTCTTGGCTTCAATTCATGTCGACACATTTTGCTGTTCTTCCTTTTCATTTGTATGTTTTTATAATTGCTTCTGAAATATCATGGATGGATATTCAGAAATATTGAATTTGATTGGGTTGCTTTTTCCCTTCAGCCGAAATACTGATATTATTTTATGATTTGATACTCACACGACTTATGCTCTGATTTTCAATGACTCTACAACCCATATTCTCCATATTATTCATTTACTTGTTTATTTGTTATGACTTCTTTTCCTGTATTTGCAGTTTTCCTTCTTTCACACATTGTTTGCGAGTCGTTGGTCATAGTTTTTCATTGATTCGATTGATAGTTTTTCATTGTTCTACTGTGAATGCCTGCAAGAAAATGAATATCAGGATTGTATATGGTGACGTACTTTGATAATAACTGAACTTTCTTCGTAATTATTAGTTGCGAAAGGCTGAGGTTCCTCATACAACCATTAAGCATGGGAAATGTATTAATAGTTTTCATTTATGATAAACAACACCAATAATAGAATGATGGATTTTATAGTCCATAGAAACTCTCCTCAAAGAATTCATTACCTTCATTGACATCTCAACATTCTATTCAACTCATTCACTTTTTAACCGTTAATTTTGTCTCATTAATTTAATCCTATTCTTTTCCCTAGGTTATTAAAAGATCAATAAGAATTTCCAAATTAATTATCTGAAGCTTTCTTCAATTCTACGCATGAGAGAGAGCAAGTTAGATTTACTGGAATAGTACATAGACACCATTGTTTACAAATTGTATGTGTTTAATGTAATTGTGTTGACATCTGATGGCCTTGCCTTGGGGAAACTGAAAGGGCAATTACAGCTATTATTCACCTTTGCACTGGTGTTAGCGTGCAGTATCAGTCATTTGATGGGTCACCAAACTGTGTATATCCTTATACCTGTTAGCAATTCAAAATATGTAAGCGACGTCGTTCATTCACTGTCAAATAAGGAACAAATGCTTCACCATGTCACCATGAGCAGCTGATCAGTTCTGTGTTACTTAGTCCCTACAGGATGTGTGCAGAGCATTGTTTTAATACATAGCTGCATTCTGCTGCCACAGGTATCACTTAGTGAACAAGGATGGGCAACAAGTGTAATGGCTTCTCTGTGGTGTTAACTGATGAGGTAACGGTTTCTCTGTAGCGGCAATGTTTGGGTTATAACTAGAGATAACAGTTGACTATCTAATGGGGGAAATGTTATTCTTTCTTGTGTGTCGCGGGCTTTTGCCAGAAGGCGCGAGGGGAATGAAGAGTGGAGACGCAACTTGAGCGAGTCGGTGGGCCGCCCGACCGGGGGGACTCCAAACGGGGGTCTGAAGGAGGAGATCGATGGTGGAAGAAGCACTGCTGGACTGCGTGAACTCCAACTTTGTGCGCACATGACTGTTTAATAAGATTATCGGTGCCTTTTCTTTTATATTTTGTTTCTCTACTAACCATATAGTCAAAGTAAAGAGTTATAAAGATCAATCGTTTAATTGCATATTGTGTACTGTTTGTTATTTTGGGGTACTGATTTGTAACAGGGGACACATCGCACAGCATCCACCCAAACGAGATTTCTTAAGTATGGCTGGGCAGGGCGGTTATCACCCCCTAGAGTGTTACAATTGCGGAGGCTACATTCGGGATTGATCCCGTTGAACGCTGTGTGATTACCCTGAGCAGGGGACCAGTGGGGCAAATATTTGTACTCCAGATGAATTGTTAATTCCACTGTTAAAGTTGCGATTGTGAGCGGAGGTTTGATAAAATGGCGGGTGGCTGGGGTTCCGCGAGAAGATGGGCGGCCGCTAGCGTGTGCTATAACTGTGGGGAAGAGGGACACTTCCGGCGGGAATGTGATCGGCAGGAAGCCCCTCGGTGGGCAAGCCCCCAGGTATCCAAACAGGGAGAGGTGTCGGGAAACTTAGAGGAGACCCAGTGAGGGAACGGCCTGGTGTCTCTGGGGGAACACGTTCCCAGCAATGTACTAAGGAACTCCCAAAAGCAAAAGACCCTATTCCTGAAAGATTAGTGGGATCCCGCTCCAGCGTGTTGCTAAGGCTAGGGGGAATCTATGCCAAAGCCATATTCGACACTGGGTTGCAGGTCACATTACTGTACCGTTCGTTCTACAACCAATGTCTGAAGCATTTACGCTTGACCCTATTCAGCGCACTGGAGATTTGGGGTATCAGTGCCGGTGATTATCTGTACGACGGTTATTTGTCATTGAAACTGGAGGCCAATGTGGGAATGTCTGAGGTTCTTGAGATGTTAGTGCTGGTTTGTCCAGATCTGTTTGAGACGGGTGCTGTTTCAATCCTGGTGGGGCCCAACACCCCTCTCGTACGGAGGCTCATGGGGGCCTGCAAGGAGAAGGCGGGTGAGAGTTTTTTAGGGACCTTGTCTGTGCATCCAGTGTTTCAAGCTGCGTTTGAGGAAGTGCAAGGCCGCACTGGGCCGGATACCAAATTTAAACGAGGGACTGTGTGGTGCACCCAGTTGAAGCCTAAGGTGATATGGCCCGGGGAAGTAGCGAGAGTGATGGGGACCCCTAGGTTTCCTGGAGTGCCTGAGGGTGAAGCCCTCTTAGTGGACGCTCCGGAAGACCTCAAGGGGGAGTTCTGATTTCCGGTGGGGCTGCTGGTGAGGCCCAAATTGCAGGGGCCCTTGGTTGTACAGGCGAGCAGGATGGCTTTGATTATTAGGAACACTATGAAGAGAGAGCTCAGGTTTAAGAGAGGGATGCCCTTGGCGCATTTGTTCCCGGTGATGGTAATGTCTAGTGCCCTCATGAGACCCGCTGGAGAGAGACTATTGGAAAAAGGGGAAAAGTTGACCGCTGAGGCATTTAACTTCATGGACTCCCTGGTGCCGCCGGGTTGGAAAAGGAGGCTGTTAGAGAAGATGTTGAAGCTGGAAGGTGTCTTTTCCATTGGCCAGTTTGATGTGGGTTGTTCCAAGAGCACTCGTCACACTATCCGGGTGACCGAGGACACCCTGTTTAGAGAGAGGTTGCGGCAACTGGCCCCTGCAGACGTGGAAGATGTGCGGCAGCATTCGTGTAAGTTGAAGTTAGCTGGGATCATCACTGAGTCCCGAAGTCCCTATGCATCCCCAATAGTAGCGGCCCGGAAGAAGAACGGGAAGGGACGCATGTGTGTGGACTATAGGACTCTGAACTGGCGCACCATCCCTGACCAGTATACGGTCCCGAGGGTCGAGGGCGCGCTGACCTGCCTGAGTGGTGTGAAGTGGTTTAGTGTGCTGGATTTGAGGAGGGGATTCTACCAGATCCCCAATGAGTGAGGCCGGTAAAGAGAAGACGGCATTTATATGTCCCCTGGGATTCTTCCAGTTTGAAAGGATGCCTCATATATCGGGAGCCCCTGCCACCTTCCAGAGGATCATGGAGAAGACAGTGGGGGATATGAACTTGATTGAGGTGTTGGTGTATTTGGATGACCTTATAGTATTTGGATCCACCTTGGAAGAACATGAAGCGAGGCTACTGAAGGTGCTCAGCCACCTGAAAGATGAAGGGTTAAAACTTTCTCTGGACAAGTGCTAGTTCTGCAAGACGTCTGTTAGCTATGTCAGAGATATAATCTCATGAAATGGAGTAGCTACAGACCCGGCTAAGATAGAAGCGGTGACCACTTGGCCGAGGCCCCAGACTGTGAGCACTCTGCACTTGTTCCTTGAGTTCTGTGGTTATTATCGGAGAAGGGATACGCCAATGTGAGTCATCCCTTGAATCAGCTTCTGTGCGGTTACCCTCCCTTGGGGAAGAAAGGGAAAGGAAAAGAAGGATGGGAGGGTGGAGAATATCTAAACCCATTGGAGCCCTTCGGACAGAGGTGGGATGCAAAATGCGAGGAGGTTTTTCAATCGCTAAAAGAGTTGCTGACCCAGACACCGGTACTGGCTTTTGCTGACCCCCGATTGTCATATGAACTACGCACAGATGCCAGCCGGTGGGGCAGAATCAAGGGAATAAGAGGAGGTATGATCAGAAAGTGAGGTTCTCCCAACTCCTGCTGGGAGACCGAGTCCTCATAAGGGATTTGGGGCTACCTGGAAAGCACAAGTTGGCTGACCGCTGGGCGGCCACACCCTATGTGGTGGAGAGTCAGATGCCAAACCTACCAGTTTTCTGGGTGAGGCCTGAGGAGGGGAATGGGCCTGTCAAGATTCTCCATCGGAACCACCTGTTGCTGCTGGGTCAAGAGGTGCAGGTAGACCTAGAACCCAACTTGGCACCTAGTAAGAGGACTCTGTGAAAACGTGGAGAGGCTGGGCCGGGCCCCACCACTGATTCGGAGGATGATGATCTGGATGTGTGGTACATGCTGCCTTTCGCTAACTCCTCATTGAGGAAGAGACTCCTGGCCCTTCTCCCACTGAGTCAGGTGAAGTGGAGGGGGCTAGCTGTGGGCAGCCTGGGTTACAGCAGGACCCTGAAGGAGAGGAAGCGGGGCCTGGAGACGGGACAGAGGGCTCCCAGATGGAGGGGGACAAGAGTGATACATTGCGGGAGGACTCAGCAAGCAAACCCAAAGTTATCCCTGGTAGTGTCTGAGTCTGAAGAGTTAGGTGAGGAGGTACAGAGGTCTCAGAGAATTAGGAGACACCAGATAGGTTGGCCTATGTAGCGCTTGAAGAACAGGGCGTGATCTCTACGGTTTTGGGGAGCTATGTCACTGCTTTCTGCACCTGGATTGGGCTTTGTGTTTTGCAGGAAGGGTTGGCAAATTACCTCAATGTCATGAGGGCATGACTTAATTTGGTGGGGGGAAAATGTAGTGGCTTCTCTGTGATGTTAACTGATGAGGTAATGTTTTCTCTGTAGCAGCAATGTTTGGGTTGTAACTAGAGATAACAGGTGCTTATCCAATGGGGGAAATGTTATTCTTTCTTGTGTGTCTGAAAGCTGTTGGTTTCGCGGGCTTTTGCCAGAAGGCGCGAGGGGAATGAAGAGAGGAGACACGACTTGAGTGAGTTGGTAGACCACCCCACTGGGGGTCCAAAGGAGGAGATCAATGGTCCAGAAGGAGATCCAGAAGAACTGCTGGACTGCGTGAGCTCCAACTTTGTGTGCACATGACTGTTTAATAAGATTATTGGTGCCTTTTCTTTTATATTTTGTTTCTCTACTAATCATATAGTCAAAGTAAAGAGTTATAAAGCTCAATCGTTTAATCGCATATTGTGTACTGTTTGTTATTTTGGGGTACTGATTTGTAACAGGGGACACCGCGCAGCATCCACCCAAACGAGATTTCTTAAGTATGGTCGGGCAGGGCGGTTATCAGCCCTTAGATTAAGCCGCCAGAAGAAGCGAGTGTTAAACAAGCATTACCTCATTGGGGCAGATGACTGGGGTGAGTGGTATGTGGCCAGCCGTTGTGAAGATGCATCTTCCTACCCGATATGTTTTCCCTTCTATCTATTGTTTCCCTTCTTTTGTGCAGTCACTGCAGCTGTGTCAGAGAATGCACATGACGGCACTGACTGTCTTCCCAGCAGTCAGTGACGGAATTACATCTCCGCGTAATGGTGCCTCCAGGGTCCTGGCAGGCAATGTTAGTGTCTTTGCAGGTCACCAAATCAGGCACTAATGCTAGATGCACCAAACATGGTGAAATACAATTTCTACAATCTAGAAAGATTACAGAAACTAGACTCGTATACCATGGAATTTAGAATGTTAAGGATTAATTTGATGCAAGATTTTCTGAATTTAGAGGGTTATTAGCGAGAGAATCTGCTACTTTTTAAAATCACATATGGGGGCATCTTCTGAAGCACTTTACACTATAGTTAATTTATTTATAAGTAAGTTATTTACATGAAGATGTTATCTTTTATGTTTATGGTCCTATTAACAATTCCATCTTGTTAATTATCAGTTTTAAACGAGGATCCATGTTCTCTTTAGCAACGTGCACATAGAAGAAAATCTAAAAATTACTAGATGTCAATTAATTTTTCAGCTGCTTTTCGTTCATTTTTTCCCCTAAAAGTACATAATATAGTGCCATAATTTTGTCACTTCTGAGTGATAGCTCCATGTTGAAAGTGAACCAGAACTCTCATTGTACGTGAAGATGTATACTACAGACTTTCATAAGGGGAATATTTCTTTTAAACAGTACGTGAGATTCAGTTAATATTCCTTCCCAGCCTCCCTTTTACTGTTGTTTGTGTGGCAGATGCTAGGGTTTTAATACAATTGGTCAGTCATACTGAGTGATAAATTACTTGGGCTGCAAAGTAGCTTTGTCCACCTGAGGTTCGTATTCCTGTGTAGTGGGATAAGGCTTTGTGTCAGCAAGTTTCCAACTGTTGACATCCTAATCTCAAATCTGTCAACGAGGGAAAGAATTTTCTTACCAGAAGAGTAAGGTGACTGCAATGGCTGTGAGAATATATACAAAAGAGAAGGTTATAACTCAATCCCCAGTAGCATCTACCTCTTCACACTTAGCCCTGAATAACTGTGTAAGACTGGTGCAAACGTTATGGACAGGCCGCCCAGCTTTTTTGTCGCCAGCTCATTAAAACAGAGAAAACTGATAGCATTAAATTTAAATATTGTACTTCAGTCACATCGCTTTATAGATTAAATAAAAGACAAACACGTCAATAAGATTTCCATCAAATGTATTTTTTTAAATTACACACATCTTGCAAATGTACATTTAAATGAATACAACTCCAAACTACAAGTGTTAGAAAAGAAGTCACAAAACAAACTTGAGTTTCTCTTTGATAGCAGTCTAAAAAAATGGAATGATTTGACCTCGTCTTTTTAAAAACAGTATAAACCCATCCTGAAGGCTATAAAAGAATGAACTGCTTTCTTTTAAAACAGCAATCTGGATTGGTGAGAATTTCCAGGGCTATATCGGAATATATGAAGCAAAGCCTAAAGTGAAGGCAAATCTCATGCGGTTGCGAATACTATCAACGTTTTTAGTTCTACCTTTGAAGAATAGGTAGAGTCAAATGCAGAGGTCAATTATGTCAAACTTGCCACGAAAGAGAAACTGAAATTACTGCATAGGAACCTCAAAGCTGAATGGAAATTAATCCTCTACACCTCACCTAACAAGCAAACACTTCTATCATTTAATCTCTACTAGTGTGCACTTTAGTAAAACTACGTTACAGAGTTCCAACTACGTCTATTCACTATTAGTTTAAAAAGTCAATAATAATAAACATTTTATGTACATTTAGAATTTCACAAAAAAGGCAGCAAAAAGGAACAAACTGACTTTTCACCACAGAAAGCAGAAAACATGCAAGTTTCAAGCATGATAGCACTGATTTTATAGAAAAAAACAAGCAAGCAAACTATTCAGAAATTAATGCTTTATAAAGGAACATCCTTCCCTTAGTTCCATTACATATTTAACTTGATGGCAGGCTTTTTGCTTTCAAAACCAAATTTTGTTGCATTTGAGCTTTAATATTATTTCATTGATATTCTGGTTAATTTTCTGATCATGGATTTACAGAGAGGTGTATTGCTGTACTACAGCCACTGCTCACCAAGAACTAACTGGATCCCCCAAGATGAACTAGTCAGAAACAAGCAATAAGGGAATTATGTTGAAAGTAGGTGACACATGGGAATGATTATACAGAGAAAGCCAAGTACTTGGGAGTGGTCCCAGAGAATTGTTTGCGTTAGAGAGTGACTGCAGAGAATGACAGTCACTGGGAGTAATGACATGGAAAGCAGGATGTTCTTTGAGATCTATTATGCAAAGGGTATAGAAAATATTAGCGTTTCAATATGAAGTTGCAGGTTTTAAAATGTTCCGCATCGTTTTTATGGCATCAAGTCAACCATTTATTTCTGACTAATTTTAAAGGATTAACCACTTTCAACACCACAGGATACTTGTTGAGTGCTAGAAGATTCCTGTTTAAAGCATGAAGCTTTTAAACATGTGTTTCCATTTCCCATTCATGGGGGAAATCAGGGTGGTATTGGAGTAAGGATCAGTGAGATATCCAGTTAATGGTGTACAGGGAGGAAATCTGATCCTTGCCTTCAGCTCTCGAAGGCACCGTCTGTGACGGCATCAAATGACCTCTTTAATTTTGGTCTGGATTTGCTTTGCTAATTTCACCTGAAGTCAACATTAAGATCAGGAATACAGCACATACTCCTTTACAATCTCAACAATATCCAAGGCTCATTAATAAATTCTTTATCAGTAGATTTTCATATCTGTCACAGTTCTAACATTCTGTGACATGCAAAGAGACAAACTGATTAGGTTTTCACTATTATTAGAAGTGAATTTAGAAATTTCCAAGGAAGTCACTTGGCCTATTGAATCTAATCGTGTATGAGAATATCATCTAGCCCTGTTCATAAGATGCACTTTAAACAAAGGTCTGGAACATTACAGGATGGAGCTATTTTATACACAACATATCACAAATGTGATACATTTCACAAATAAAACGGAAAATGCTGAGATTAGTTAGCACGTCAGGCAGCATCTGCAGAAAATAAAATGTACTTATGTTTAGATCTAAGATCTTGATCAGAACTGCATGAATGAGGAAATAGCCAAGCTTTTAGATGCGGAGAAGGGCTGTGGTGAAGAGGTTAGTGTCTGTGATAGATTGGATGCTAAGGTTGTCTGGGCAACACGCGTCTTTTGGTGCTGTCCGAGAAATGAACGCAACTTAAACATAGCAGATCCATCTGGAGAACCGTAAATACAGTAAGGTGAATAAAGACAGTAGAGAAAAAAAATGCACATTCAGCAACCGTGAGATGAAGAACACAACAGTTGAAATAAAAGAGTATAAATTTTATATATTGTGAAGACTATGCTGGTTGAGATTGTGATGCTGGGAAACACTTTCACCTCTAGTCTTCACCACCAGCACAGGGTGCTAGACAAGGTCCAACACAGTCAGAGGCAAAGAATCCCAATTCCTTTGCCGTAAAAAGCTTCATTGCTACAAATTGCAGAGGCAAGTTCAAAACCAGACTAATGTGAACGTGGCTCAACCTTTCACTCCTCTGAGTACATTGAGAATTTTAGATCAATTTCCAGCAAATGGGGCTACACGTTTGTAACTCAGAATGGATTAAAAACACCACAGAGAGGACATTTAAAATCAAAGTGCAGAGATAAGATTTGCATCACATTGGCCTAGCTGTATTTAAGTCCAGCTTCTACGTTTGAAGAGCACTGTTATTGTATGCACCAGAGTATTACATTTTAAATTATATGGAGAGGTTGTGAAGACACTATGACAAGAAAGGCCAGAATCATCATTTATCCTCTAGTCTGATAAAGTAATTAGACAGGACAGTGGAGCTGTTCAGCAATACATTTCTCTGGATATAAAACACTATAAATGTAATCCCGTAATCAGTATTAACCAGGTTCAGTGCTGATCCACTGCATGTTCTATGTCAGCATTCTAACCAATCTCCATCGTGCCAATTTATTTCACATTGTGCCCAGCCTCTGCTGATGACTTGTATCCTGAACTAACTTTACTTCACCTTCCTGCTTTTTTACATTCATGTCGCTGCCTCACACGGCAACAGCCAATTATGGGAACAGTGCCACTTATTCCCGCACGTCTCGTTGCGTGGCGACGAAAACAGCCCATCTGTTTCCATGGGAATGCTGGCAGTCCCAGGGTGCACTGCCCATGATGTGCATGGCGAAAAGGAGAATGAATGCAGAACATAGCAGGCAACGCTTCAGTCTATAATAAAGGTTTCTTTTTATCTTTTGTAATTTGATCTCTATTTGTAACATTTGGACCATTAACACCAGCTTTCATTTTAGGCTGGCCAGATATGCTAATCAGAGACTGGCTTTAGTCTCTGTGAGCCTTTGTCTAGCTTAGAAGAATACATACAAACCAACTGCCACTTTGGTTAAAATATTCAATGAAAAATAAAAGATACCACTGTAATACACTCATAGCCATAGGTAATGATACTTTGTTGAATAAATACTGCTTGTTAGCATTACTATCAAACTGCATTCTTTTCAATTACCAGCAGTTCACCTACGCTCTATTCACAGGGGCATGCTGCAACCTAAACCAACCAGTGAATTTCCCTCAAGGGGCATTTGAGGGGAATTTGCCTCATGAGGTCATTTCATTTGCTGCAGCCTACAGCTTCGCCTCATAAAGTGGTCTCACTCGCTTCTCCTGAAAGCACAGAGCATAACCTCACAGCAAGGTCTATCTGCCTGGAAAGGCCAGGAGCCCACCAGAGCAGCTAATCATATCTATTAAAAGCTACCTTCTTGCGGCAGGAGCTTAATCAGCTGTCCAGGCCAGTAACTGCGAAGACCCACGAATGGAGAATATTGAATCATACCTTGTGCACGGGCTTTAATATGCTCAGTTATCTCAGCATACTTTTAATCTGCCCTACAATGTATGCAGGGCAAATCCTGAACAGCCAGAGATTGCCACAATATGAAATATAATGATGTGCAGTTTAAAGGAAGCACTTAAGTAGATCTTGCTTATAAAAAGGCCCAAGCCACTTCCTCCAATTGTTGTGAACCTTGTGCACTGACAGTAATTCAACCACTCAGAGGCGAACTGCTCCATTGCTACACATTCCAGTTGCCTGTAAGAGACACAATGCGAACTCCTGTTTTAACTGTAATCCTGCACTGTACTTGCTATTAAAGGAGTGACACTTAGCTCGTTTGAACTTCAAATGATGTGACGTGGCTTCAGTTCATGTCGATGAACTGACACAGTTATAATCATGTCCTGCATTCCCTGCTCCAGATCTTATCTCCAGCCATTCCCTGTCAGTATGTTTTCTTCCTGCTGGAAGAGTGGAATTATGACTATCCTGCCCTCTTCATGACTGATGCGATTCTGCTGGGTGGAGCACAGGAGAAAGCAGGCTGGAAACAGTTTCTTTGTTGACTATTCCTCCTCATCTTGATGAGGACACACTGTCATATTTCATCTTAAACTTTGTATTAACTCCAAAGGTTGAGATCAGGATCATGGAAATTAAATGGGAGAGTACTGAACATCTGAAATAAGTTACCAGAGAAAGTGGTCAAGGAGTGTACAATTGGAATGTTGAAGAGGCATTTAGATAGGTACATGGACCGAAGCTGTTAAGAGGGCTAAGGGCTGAATGCAGGAAACTATGATTAGCAAGGTGAACAGCATGGATCAGTTGGGCCGAAGGGCCTGTTGCCATTTTGTATTATTACTCTATGGCTCCATGGAAGCTACTCAGCTAGAAACATTCAGAATCAGGTGTAACATCCAACAAAATACTGTGACTCCGCACCTGTTAATCTTTATTGAGTTAACCCTTTGAGGACTGCAGATAAGTCATTGTCCTGGGTATAATGAGGTGTGTGTGGGGGGGTGTAGCGGTGATAAAGCAGCACTTTCTACTGAGATCTCCAACCTGTGTAGAGAATGGGGATTGCATCGGAAGCTAGAGAGAAGATTGTGTGGCTTGGGTGGAAAACTGGGGAGATGGTAACGGACCCAGAATTGGAAGATCAACATGATGAGAGGGAGTGTCATAGAGGATAGTGGGGGGGGGGGGGCAACTCGGGATTAGGGATCGGGCAGATAATTGGGATTATAAAGATAAGAATCCCCAGTCACAGGGCAATACAGCATGGAAACAGGGTCACCGGTACAAATGGCCTGTGCTTTCCACAGCATCCTGCCTGCTTGTCTCAGCTGCCCTCGCTTGGCCCATAACTCTTCAAGCCTTTCCCCTCCATGTATCTATCTGCAGTAAATGCCCCGTCAGTGTTGCAGTTACACCTAACTCAACCATTTCCCTCGGCAGTTCATTCCAGGTATTCACCACCCTCTACGTTACCGGTCAGGTCTCTTTTGAATCTCTCCCTCTTATCTATGCCCTGTAGATCTGGATTCCCCACCCTATGGAAAAGACTGTGACTGTCCGCATTATTCATACCATGTGTGATTTTATAAACTTCTAAGAGGTCACCCCTCATTCTCCTACACTCCAAGGAATACACTCCAAGATCCAGTGTGGTCAACCTCTTCCTGTAACTCAGGCCCTTTAATCTATGCTGCATCCTAGTAAATCTCTCCTTCGCCCTCTCCAGCTTGACAATATCTTCTCCGTAACAGGGTGACCAAAACTGTACATGATACTCCAAGTGCAGCCTCACCAACAACCTATATAACTGCAGCATATTGCCACTCAGCTCGATGTCTTGACTAATGAAGGCCAGCATGATAAATGCCATTTTACCATCCTGTATATTGCAGGGGCCACTTTCCGTGAACCGTGTACTTATACTCCTTGGTCTCCCTATTCCACAAAACATGTCAGTGCCCTGCCATTTGCTGTGTAGCTCCTACCCTGGTTTAGATGTCCAAAATGCATCACCTCACACTTATCCAGCTTCAAACCCTTCTGCCGTTCCTTAGTCCATTTCGTGATTGATCAAGTTCCCTGTGTAATTCATTGTAACCTGCTTCTCTAGCAACAAGACCCTCTAGTTTGGAAATCGTACCATGTATATTCACATTCAAATTATTTATATACATAATGAATAACAGAGGTCACAGCACACACTCCTGGGGCACTCAACAGGTCACAGGCTTCCAGTCAGAGAATTGACTTTCCACCATCAGACTCTGCTTCCTATTATC
Source organism: Mobula birostris (assembly GCF_030028105.1). Taxonomy (NCBI): domain Eukaryota; kingdom Metazoa; phylum Chordata; class Chondrichthyes; order Myliobatiformes; family Myliobatidae; genus Mobula; species Mobula birostris. Next base: position 120,298,572 of record NC_092379.1, on the reverse strand, counting down.
AAGCCACCTCAGGGTATGGGAGGTGAGCTGAGGATGGGGTGGTGAGGGGCGGAGGAGAAATATAGGCTCTCAACACTTCCTCCTCATCAGCTCTCTCTAAAAAACTTGGATGTGTGAGATGTGGTGGATAACCAAGGTGGTTCAGGAAAATGAGAAGATAATTGGGCAGATGATTTTGGACGGGGGCATGATGGGATTTCTGAGGTATTTGGCAACAAGTAGTGGTTGAGGAGAGGGGTTTGGGCAATTATTGGTGGAAAAAGCACTACCTCAGATTTTGATGCTCAGCCAAACTGGGTTGAGCAGCCTTCAAGCCTCTAGTTGCTTCAGTGTTGTCAAGGGCCTCAAATATACAATAAAATTTTGTGCAAGAAACATCAACAAGTAGTGTATCCAAACTTGGCATTACTGTGCATGCCCTTTATGATCTACAGGTTAGCCTATTTCCCATTTGGAAGTCTCACAACACCTTTGAAAATAATTCTCCAAGGCCAAAACCATGGACATCCTGGTACAGAAATTGTGCTGAGTGTCTTCCTTTTCTTCTCAAAATCCCTTATCATTTTAATGGAAATGTGTTTAATTCCTGGGCACCGTTTGAACTGTATTGAACTGGTATTAAGTGAATTTAAACTGTATCAAAAATAGCTGGCATTAGAAAATGGCGACAAGATTAAAAAAGAATCCAAGTAACTAAAGTATTTTGGAAGGCAGAGATTACCATTATGTTCTATGATTGTTCCTATAGACAAATGCCTTCCTTAATAATCCTCTCTACCTCCCTCTTTTTATGGCTATTAAACAATGGATGCTTTTAAATATAAGCGAGCAATAAATTTTTGCACTATGGCATCACTGGATATTTGAACCATGGGTATCAATCATAGTAATTAATTGGCAATGTACTCATCGCAATACATCAAAGTGTTGAAATTCGTCCAGAGTTGTACATGCTGAATGTGCATGCGCGCACTGACCACCACTCCTCAGATTTATGTCTGGAACTGAATTTCAGAAACACAATCAATTGCACACAATCTACTACAAGATAAATTTCCACCCTGAAGGTTTCTTTCAACCAATCCCTCCCAAGATATACTTTTCTTGGCTAAAGGTTGACAGGAGCTTATGGCCTAAAAATAAAGTTGTTAGCTACAATATTCAATAAAAGGGCTACTTAGCTATTTCTACAGGATCCAACTTGTACTGTTGAAAAGGGACGGAATTCATGGCACTGTGAGCAACAGGGTATTACAGGGTTATTTCTTTCCCGAACATGGCCATCTTAAGAAATTCTGCAAGTATAGAATGTAACAGAGAAAATCTGACCATGAATCTTCAAAGATTGCTTGTGGAATGTAAGAGGCCTCACTGTGCCCTGACATTTTGAATTCCACATCAAGCAACATCAGCCTGCAAGCTAAATGTCAAGTCAAGCAAAGCAGTAAATATCTCCTCTAAATCAAGAAAGAAGATCAGTCCTATACATGGGAAATTTATTTCATGCTAATCCTAGTCCAGTAACAAGTCAACATTCCTTTTCACTTTCAAATCTGTCTTCAAAGAAAAATCTTCACCACCAGATCTTACAAGTATTCTATTAATGCTATTCAGTAAGTTTAGTTACAAACTGGTTTTAATAATTGCACAGTGAACACATTCACAAATTAAAAAAAGCTTAAGAACACTGTGTTCTTATTAGTAAATTGTAGATTTGCTGTGTTAATCTAATCCTAAATAGTTCTACCATTCAAAATGTCATAAAAAGCAAGAATCAGAATCATTTTGTTGCTAAAAAATGTATTAAACAAACATGATCAAATTTAATTTTAGAAAATCATTATGCTTAGTCTTATTAAGTTGTTCATCATTCTCAAATTCATTCCCATTTTCAGATCAATGCATTATGTTTAACTAATGAGTCTTAGTGATTTTTTTGGTTTTTTTTTCCTCTTTCCTTTTTTAAACAAATTGGATGTTAAAACATTTCTGCTCAGCAGAGTATTTTCTTGTACAAAGAAAAAACTGGCAGAGGTTCTCAATAATTAAAACAGATCTTTAAACGAAGCATATAACAACAGCGCATTAATATCAAAGAGGAATGGAAAATCACACTGCACAATGAAATTAAAAATCAGGGACCACAATTTTCACAGAACACATGATGTACAAGAGACCTGCTTGTTTTACGAAATATTCTCACAGTGCTTTATATCAGATGTTTAGAAAAAGGCAGTGATATTCCAAGATAATAGGTTTCTCATGTGATGGACAAACTGTTTAAAAAAAAAGGGCAACTTTTTGGCTTTTTTTTTAGTTTTTTTTTCATTGGTGTCACTTGGCAATTTGTGAGCACCAACAGCAATACCTCTGCACTGGGCAGATTTCCTTTTCCAAGTCTCACTATTTCAGGTGGCTAATTCCAGACTTTGCTTGCTTGCTCTTCCGCTCACACCGGTGGCTTACATCGAGTCACCCAGTGAGTCCGAATCATCCAGGGAAAGTGGCAGATACAGGTCCTGGAGGAGATAAGGAAGGCAACTTTAGAAAGATTTAAACAAAAATAAAACATTTTGCAGTAGTTCCACGTTAAATGATTTCACTGTCCAATTGTGTGAAATTTTTTAACTAACATGTGGCTGTTGTGTTTTACTATTTATTGTTATGTTTATTATTTAGTGTTGCGTTTGTTATGTTATGATTGCACTGCCCCTGAGAAACGCTGTCTCATTCTGCCCTGCAGAGCTGATGTAAGGTTAGAATGATAATAAAGTTTTTTGAATCCTGAATCTTGAATCTTTGAAATTGGTGACTGCAAATTGGTCTTAGCCTCCAGCATCCCTTCTCATTCTTACTGCTGTTGGCTTCATTGCCTAAAATAGGTATCTGGGCTTTTCTTCTCTGCACCCTTTCCAGTTTAATAATGTTTCACCTATAACAGAGTGACCGAAACTGTACACAATACTCCAAGTGCAATCTCACCATCATTTTGTACAACTGCTACATAACGTCCCAACTCCTAAATGCAATGCCCTGCCTGACAAAGACCAGCATACCAAAAGCCTTCTTCACCACCGTCTCCTTGTGACACTGCTTTCAGTGAACTGTGTACTCATACTACAAAGTCTAAAGTACTGCTAATCATAGGCCTACAGTCCAAGAAAGAACTTTCAACAACCACTCTCTGCTTCTTACCATCAAGCCAATTAAAATCCAATTAGCCATTATTCTTTGTGTACACACAGCTCAGCATTCATCTCTCTGATATGTACATGGTTCCTGTGAAGCCATAGCAATTGCCAGGACTCACTCAGTATCGTTAATGAGACCCATCTCTACTGTTGAACCTTCTTGATTGGGATAAACCTTGCATCTAAAATTAATACTTCTCCTACAAAAGTAGATATACATAAATATCCAACCTAATGCACATACTTCAAAAATATAATTCATTGCTTGAAAATAGAATATGGAAATTCTGAGGATGCTATGTGGTGACATTTTTCTTATTTTTTAAATATAAGATAGACAGCAAATCTTAATTACAGAAAAATGCTCATTGCCTTTATTAATCTGTAAATAATTCAGGTAAATTAATCCAAAGCTGCTGGAAAATCATTCGGCAATAAATTTCTTCATTTCATTTCTAAATGGCATATATACTTATCTCACTAAATAGCTTTAGTTTAGCACGGTGCAGATGGACAGAATGGTCTGCTTCTGTGCTGTACTTTTCTATGACCCTATGACTAGCTTGCAATTATTTTGACCTTTTTTTGGTCTAATTACTCTATTTTCTTATTTCAGTACCTGTACAGAGTCATTGTTTTTTGGAAATATATTTTGTGTTTCCATGAGTAAAACAATTCACAAATTGTAGCTTTTTCCTTCAAAAGAATAGTGTCATCATAGGTTTTGCACACGTTTTAACTATCTTCATAATATGGTAGTATATATAATCTCTTGTCGTAGACAACCTTCAATGCTAATGGATGCATTTCTGCTGACAGTGAATCCAACATTTTCACATGGACTGGTTCAATAATTAACACCAGGCACCATGCTGATAATCACCATTTCTACCTGAGTGAAATCAGCTCTATTACAATTTTACGCTCTCAAAGCCAGCTCTGTAATATCAATTGTATTTAAAATTATGCTTCAAATTAAAATGGACGAATCAGAGAGCAAGATTGTTGTAATATCCTTAAACTTATGTGGTCCAGAAGAACTGACAACTTTGAAAGGATAAGAACATTATATAATGTAACATTTGAGGTATTGTTCTACTGTTAAGACACCGTACAGTACAGCATGGTCTTGCTGCTGATGTTTCTTTCTTGGTTCAAGCACATCTAGTATACAGCATAAATGTTATTCAGCAGTTTGGAAGAAGGATGCTAATATTAACTTTTCTACGGTCAGGTAGGTTGGTGTGGGCACGTGGCCAAGTGGTTAAGGCATTGGACTAGCGACCTGAAGGTTGTGAGTTCGAGCCCCAGCCGAGGCAACGTGTTGTGTCCTTGAGCAAGGCACTTAATCACACATTGCTCTGCGACGACACTGGTGCCAAGCTGTATGGGTCCTAATGCCCTTCCCTTGGACAACATCGTGGGGAGGGAAGACTTGCAGCATGGGCAACTGCTGGTCTTCCACACAACCTTGCCCAGGCTTGCGCCCTGGAGAGTGAAGACTTTCCAGGCGCAGATCCATGGTCTCGCAAGACTAACGGATGCCTTTACTTTACTTACAGTCAGGTAATCAGCAAGAAGTTATTGTCTTTGATTGTCCTTTGTAAAAATTTGCCTTTCCTTGATTGCTTTAACCCTCTTAAAAATTAGATATCGTGAGTGAGTGACTGCAGTTCATAATTCCAGCCCCTAAATTTGCTTTGTTACATGTCAACATTGCTTGAATTAACCGTAAGCGTCATTTTGGTGTGCTTGGATGGGGCGTGGCATGGCGTCATTTTGGTGCGCCTGGACGAGGCGAGGGGATGGCGTCATATAACAAATGGGGTGTAGGCTTTTTCTATTGAATTCGGGAGGTTTCTGAAAATTTCTGCAGCTAAGCGATACAATGGACTGTGAGCTACCAGGGAGAGCGAATTGAGTTGAGTGCGTTGAAGAGTTCACTACAGCAGCGGGAGATCCCAATATTTCTCCGTGTCTGAAAGATTGTGATAATTTGTGGCACCCAATGCATATTGAATATATGACTGTCACTTTGTATGATCCATACTTGGATTTCTGGAGTATTCTGTGGCGACCACTTTTTGTTAATCCATACATGGATTCGGATGTGTTACGCGGCGACCACTTGTATTAAGGAATATTCCGTGACTATCACTTTGTGATATCCCTATGTGGGTTTTGGAACTTAGGCGTCACTTTGTTATCCCTGCGTGGACTCTAGTACTTAAGTGACGACCACTCAACTTCTGGAATCATCTGTGACTCATAGACACCTGTACCTGTTCCCGTGGATTCCGGACCCTTCTGGATTGCCAACCTAGGACTCTGTTTGAGTGAGACTTGGGAAGAACTGTTTCCAGAACCCACAGTTTGTGAACTAAGATGCATTGCACTGTTAATTTTTGGTTAGGGGAGTAATTGTTTTAATTGTCTATATTTTTGTGTAAGTATTAAAAATGTATTTCTTTAACATTAAAATCTGTGCCTGTGGTCTATTGCTGCTGGCACGTAACAACTTTCCAAGAATCTTAATTTTTAAATGAATTAGAGGATTTGGAAATTTGTTTCCTTAAATAGCTTTCATCAAAGAAAAGTGTGAAATAGTTCCCTCCTACTTACTAGTGTACGTTCTGAGGTCTGAGTGTATTTACTTCTATGTCCTGACACTGGGTAACTTAACAAGATTACAGGAATAGGGAAAAAATACTTTTTTAAATGGTCACTAGGTGTTAACCAATTTTGAGGTAGAAATTTGGTCATTTCTTGTGTGCTTATAACAGATTAACAGTTAAAAATACCGAATATCATTATATATCGATATACAATCAGAGACCACTTTATTAGGTACACCTATACATCCCTCATTGACGTAAATATCTAATCAGCCAATCACATGGCAGCAACTCAATGTACAAAAACATGCAGACATGGTCAAGAGGGTAATTTGTTCAGATCAAACATCAGAACGGGGAAGAAATTTGATCTAAGTGACCATGGAATCATTGTTGGATGCCAGATGGGGTGATTTGAGTATCTCAAAATCTGCTGATCTGGGATTTTTCATGAACAACGGTCTCTAGTGCTTACAGAGAATGATACAAAAAGTACAAATAACATCCAGTGAGTGACAGTTCTGTGAGTGAAAACAATTTGTTAATGAGAGAGGTCAGCGGAGAACAGCCTGATTGGTTCAAGTTGACAGGAAGGCGACAGTAACTCAAATAACCAGGCTTAACAACAGAAGACCATCTCTGAATGCAGAACCTGTTGAACCTTGAAGCAGCAGGAGGTACCTAATAAAGTGGCCACTGAGTGCAAAGGCAGAGATCAAGTGGGTACCCAGAGACTGTTCCCCCAGAGCGGAAATGGCTAGTTCAAGGGGCATAATTATAAAAGTGATTGGAGTACATTATAACAGAGGATGGTAGAGGTAAGTTCCTTATAGAGGGAGTTGAGTACAAAGAATGCCCTGCCGGATGCAGATACGTCAGGTGGATTGAAGAAACTCTTAGATAAGCACATGGATGATAGAAAATGGAGGGCTATGAAGGAAGAAGGGCTAGACTGATTTTAGAGTAGGTTCAGGTCAGCATAACATCATGAGCCAAAGGGCCTGAAATGTGCTGTAATGTTCTATGTCCTATGTTTTATATTCCTTTCCCAGAGATCTGTGTATTTCAAGACTAAAACAGAAAGATACCTTGTGTTGAAAAAGGACTCCTTTTATTTTATTATTCTGCTTAATGATACAACGAGCCCGTGCTGCCCGGTTACGCGTGTGTGACCAATTTATCTACAAACCCATATGCCTTTGGAATGTGGGAGGAAACAAGAGCACCCGGAGGAAACCCACACAACCATGCAAACTCTTCACAGACAATGGTGTAACTGAACCTGGGTCACTGGCACTGTAACAGCGCTCTGCTAACCAGTATGCTATTGTGCCACCTTTTTCGATAGCTCAAAAAGGAGAAGATAAAATGGGGTAAATCTTGTCAGCTAACCTTGTGCTTGCGAAGGCATCCTGGGCTGGTTGGTGTAGAAATGGGTGTCGAGACTGGAGACTTGTTTGACCTTGGGGTGGAGAGCTGGCTGCTCGAGGTCCCATTGGCTGAAAGAACAGACAACAAACAAGTTGTATTGTCCTAATCATGTGATCATTGTAAAACCATGTTGGTCCAGTTCAGAATATTAAAGGCATTTCTTTTGGAACAGAACTCAAAGTCATTTCTTAATCATTACTGCCTTCTCGGATAGGATAAGCGATAGGTACTAGGAATGCATTGGCCAGGGGTGAGAGGGGCAAATACCAGAGTTATTATGAGGCTCTTAGATAGGTACATTAATATGCAAAGATTAGAGCGACATAGATGCTGTAGGCAGAAGTGACTAGTTTAATTAGGCATTTAATAACTAGTTAAATTAGTTTGGCACAACATCATGTGCCTAAGGGCCAGTTCATGCACTGTACTATACTATGTTGCATCTTTATTGTGCTTCTCAAGGAACATGAACTTACCAGGTGGAACGTGAGCATAAGTTATTGACAATGAAATGGTGACACTTCCTCCCTCTGCAGATGCTGCCTGATTTGCCAGCATTCTCTGTTTTTATTCAATATTTCCAGCACCCGTAACTCTGTGCTTTCTCTCACATTTCTTACAACATAGAAATTTGTTTGTCCATCTGTGCCACTCAGAGCATTCCCATTAGTTCCATTTCCTTGTGTTTGCCCCGCAATCAATTTTCTCCCACATATCAGCTCCCAAAATCTCCTGCCACTCACCGATACCAGGCGTAATATACACTGTGCAATTAACATATCAACCTGCATTTTTTGGAGATGTAGAGAGAAACTTCAATGGCTAGGGACAATCCCAGGGAAAACTTGCAAATTCCTCACACATGCCACCAGAAATAAAGATTGAATCCAGGTCACTGGAACAGCGTAGCACCTGGCTTATCATGGAATTATTCCCAATCTAACGATGCTCCCCTCTACCCACACCTATGTTCTGAATAAATGGGATACTTTGGTACATAACTTTCTCAAAGTTCAAAGTTAAAAATACATACACAATATCAAAATACACATCTTTCACCATATATGACCCTGAGATACATTTTCTCACAGGCAGAGACAATAAATCCATACTAGAATCAATGAAACTTGGGCAAAAAAGTACGTCAGAAGTGCGATTCGACCCCATGCCTCCAATTGGAGACCAAAACACCTGTTTTACTACAGATGGAGTTTATTCCTTGTGTCTGGCGCCTTAGACCACTTGGCTATCCTGACAACTTAAAGGCTAGAAAATAATGTTTGTATTCTCAACACGTTATATCACAAGAGGAGCCCATGAAATAGAAATCCATAAGGCGAGATCATTTTTCAACATAATGTAAATGTCAAATATTCCAAAGTACAGACCTAATTACAAGTACTACCTTACACATACAAATAAACATCCCATAAACATATACATGAACTGGGACTTTAACTTTCAATATAAACCCAGGCTGACACTGAGAGAAGCTCAGGATCATGTTACACCATGCAATTCACTTTCAGGCTGCTCTTTTTACTGAACTGTTTCACATCCTATTCTGGTGACACTTAAGGAGGACAATTCAGAGTTGCGTGAAATGCCTTCCTCATTTGAGACAAACCCAGGACAGCACCTGGAAGCTGAGCAAGATACGTCAAATCTGGAATGCTTTGGAAAGAGCACCTCCGCAAGAAAAAGAATTTTCCAGGGGTAGGAGGAGGAATCAAAGGAAAAAGACATTTGAGAAATACACCAGCATTTCTGCAAACTAATCAAATTCTGAAATTCTTCATTTCTTCCATTATGCATTATTAGCAGCATGACATTTCACATGAAACGGTAACAAGTTACATTTATAATGTCTATTGTAAAAATTGAGCAGAGTATAATTAAGTAGCACTTAATGAAAACCATTTTTTAGTTGGCAAAGCCATCAAAAGGTCATTGTACTCTGAGAGAACTATGCTGGAGATGGAGTTACATTCAGTGCAGGGAGATTGGAACTGAATTTTTAGATTAGTAACAGCTCCAGGATTGGCATCTACGGCAAAGCACATGTTCACACACCTACAATCAGGACTAAACCACCTCACGATCCAGGCTTGGAGGCCAACATTCAGCCTCAAGGGGGCTCAGAAGATGGGGGATCAGGAAGAAAATGTACATTGCTGGAGGCTGGGATTAATCTTCCCCAGATCGCTGTGGAAATATTCTATATCTATTGGCATGTAGCAACCCAGGTAAAATGGCTTTGGCCATTTCATCCAAGTTTCTATCACATAGCTGTGCTTAACTCCCACAGCAACGTTCGTTAAGCTGGCAATGTCAGACAGTGAGGCCACCTGATGGTTGCAGTGAGTGTGGAGATGCCAAGTTACAGGAGTAGGTCAGTGTTTTTCTTAATCCCACACTGACTGAAGTTAAGAGACTACATGCGGACAATGAGATGATAACTCATCCTGCATCAACTCTAACCTCTACCTGATCAGAAAGTTCTCAAGGCATCCACTGATAAAACAAATAGAAGAAATGTACAACTAATTAAGCATCATAAGCACTTTCTTTTCCAATTACCTGAATGATGCAGCAATACAGAGTGACCCAGAGACTGCTTTACTGTTTATTTATTGAGACATAGTGCGGAATAGGCCCTTCGAGCCATGGCGCCCAGCAAACCCCCGATCTAATCCTACCCTAATCACCAGACAAGTTATAACGACCAAGTAACCTACCAACCGGTACGTCTGTGGACTGTGTGGGGAATCCAGAGCACCCGGAGGAAATGCACATGTTCACGGGGAGAACATATAAACTCCTTATAGGCAGTGGCGGGAACTGAACCTGGGTCACCTGTACTGTGAAACATTGCGCTAACTTATGCTTTCTACATGAAAATGTCACTGCATTTTCCTGTGCCATTGCTTAAAGTGCTCTGAAAAGTTCAGAACATTCGACAGAACACTGCTTCAGAAACAACAGGTATCATTGAAAAACTCTGGATGAATTTCTTGCAGCTGCCTGACAATGGTGGTCGCGATGGCCAATATTGCAGTCAGATAGGGTTAACTTGGACAGAAATGTGGAGACAACTGATTTGACTTTGATACAATTCACATCATTTCCTTGTCAATGAAGATTGATTGCATTAAATTAGTGAATAGTTCTGACAAATAAGCAATGTTATGCCTAATATTCTTGAATTGATTACTGAGTGAAGCATTCGAGTCTTCAAAGGACTTTATCTCCATTTCAGAAAGTGTATGAAAGCATCCCAGGCTGCTTCCTTTAGAGAACTATCTGACTTCTGTGTTCAACAGCAAGTGCTCAAACTGTCCATCATTCTCAATACAAAACTCTTGAAATAGTTGAGAATTGAGGGCATAGGACTTGATTTTAATTACCTCTGTGATAACAATCATGGATTAATTACTATAGTCAATCACCTATTGTTTAAGTCCAATCTCAAGTTCTGCAATCAATAAAGGGGTAGGTTATGATGCCATCATAGTTCAGGAAAAAACTGACTCTGCCTGATGGTAGATAAAGTGGGGCAGTGATAAACTCATTCGGGCCGTGGGCTAGAGAAATGCAGTCAAGACCACTCAAAAGGGCAGATTCTGAACTTTACATGATTGAACACATACCTTAATTAAGAGGAATTGCATCACTGAGTGTGGAAAGTGTACTAGCTAATACTACGCTGTAGTAGTGTATGGCAATAATGCGTAGTAGGCCAGGCCCGGAAAGAACATGATTTCTTCAGGCCAGATTTCCCATAACATGCCAAACACAGACGTGTCACATTGCTTTTCAACGACTATAACATTCTTTGATTAATTTCTAAGAGAACAGTGGGTTAGCAAGAGACGAAGTGATGACATGTTCATTGTAATCAATTATGTGGCACTGAGCATCAATGCTTATAAGAAGTCATTCATTTCTTAAATTAACCCTGTAACCCTTCAACTGCTCCCTTTACTACCAAGCACCCCTCCCCCACCACCCCCTTTATCTTTATTGTCCTCTTAGAAACTCCCACCGCCTGCAGGGGTCCGATATGACCAACTTTGGTCAAGAGGTTCAGTTGTTATTCAAACCACACATCAGATCGGGGAAGAAATGTGACCTAAGTGACTTTGACCAGGGAATGACTGCCAGTGCAAGACGGGGTGGTTTGAGTATCTCAGAAACTGCTGATCTTCTGGGATTTTCACACACAAGTCTCTAGAAATCACAGAGAATTGTGCAAAAAATAAAATACATCCAGTAAGCGGCAGCTCTGTGAGCAAAAACACTGTGTCAATGAGAGAGGTCAGGGATGAATGGCCAGACTGTGTCAATGAGAGAGGTCAGGGATGAACGGCCAGACTGTGTCAATGAGAGAGGCCAGGGATGAATGGCCAGACTGTGTCAATGAGAGAGGTCAGGGATGAACGGCCAGACTGTGTCAATGAGAGAGGTCAGGGATGAACGGCCAGACTGTGTCAATGAGAGAGGTCAGGGATGAACGACCAGACTGTGTCAATGAGAGAGGTCAGGGATGAACGGCCAGACTGTGTCAATGAGAGAGGTCAGGGATGAACGGCCAGACTGTGTCAATGAGAGAGGTCAGGGATGAACGACCAGACTGTGTCAATGAGAGAGGTCAGGGATGAACGGCCAGACTGTGTCAATGAGAGAGGTCAGGGATGAATGGCCAGACTGTGTCAATAGAAACATAGACATAGAAACATAGAAAATAGGTGCAGGAGTAGGCCATTCAGCCCTTCGAGTCTGCACCGCCATTTATTATGATCATGGCTGATCAACCAACTCAGAACCCCGCTCCAGCCTTCCCTCCATACCCCCTGACCCCGGTAGCCACAAGGGCCATATCTAACTCCCTCTTAAATATAGCCAATGAACTGGCCTCAACTGTTTCCTGTGGCAGAGAATTCCACAGATTCACCACTCTCTCTGTGAAGAAGTTTTTCCTAATCTCGGTCCTAAAAGGCTTCCCCTCTATCCTCAAACTGTGACCCCTCGTTCTGGACCTCCCCAACATCGGGAACAATCTTCCTGCATCTAGCCTGTCCAATCCCTTTAGGATCTTATACGTTTCAATCAGATCCCCCCTCAATCTTCTAAATTCCAATGAGTACAAGCCCAGTTCATCCAGTCTTTCTTCATATGAAAGTCCTGCCATCCCAGGAATCAATCTGGTGAACCTTCTTTGTACTCCCTCTATGGCAAGGATGTCTTTCCTCAGATTAGGGGACCAAAACTGCACACAATACTCCAGGTGTGGTCTCACCAAGGCCTTGTAATGAGAGAGGTCAGTGATGAACGGCCAGACTGTGTCAATGAGAGAGGTCAGTGATGAATGGCCCCACTGGTTCAAGCTGACAAGAAGGTGACAGTAACCCAAATAACTACATGTTACAACAGCGGTGTTCAGAAGAGCATCTCTAACCTTGAAATGGATGTGCTACAGCAGCAGAAGACTACAAAATAAAGTGGCTAATGTGTGGGTAACCAGATAAATAGATGGTCAGGAATAGCAAGAGAGTTCCCTTAGAAATTGAAAAGCAATCATTTCCATGATGCAGTCACGAGAAAGGCATGCCAGTGGCTACATTTCATTAGGAGTTTATGGAAATTTGGTATGTCACCAAAGAGTCGAGCAAATTTCTACAGATGTGCAGTGGATAATCTTCTGACCAGTCTCAGCACCACCTGGCTTGGAAGATCCAGCTCACAGGATTGAAAGGAGCTGCAGAGGGTTGTAAAGTCAGCCAGCTCTATCATAGACACAACCGTCCTACCATTGAGGACATCAAGAAACAAGTAAGCGCCATCTGTCATCAAGAACCATCACCATCTGGGCATGCCCTCTTCTTGCTATTACCATCAGGAAGGTGTTACAGAAACTTGAAAACCCACACTCAATATTTTAAGAACAACTTCTTTCCCTCCATCATCAGATTTCTGATTGGTTATTTATTTCTTTTCTGTAACTTATAAGAATTTTTAAAGTCTTGCATTGGACCGCTCTCTCTCTCTCTCTTCGGTTGTCCATCGAAATCCGATGATGACGTCCACTCCTTTAACGGTGAGATCTTTGATAACTATACAGTCTATTGCAGGTGGGACATGTATATGTGGTAGTGGTGGCAACCATGGCTGGATTTCTCTTGGCTCTCTTCTGGTTGTCCTGTCCATCTCCAGAATACGACCCCCGTCCCTACACAGTTGCCGCCATGTGGTACGGTCAGCAGCAACCTCCTCCAGGTCCTCGGGTCTGATCTTGCACTTCCTTAAAGCATTCTTCATCTGATCCTTATAGCGCCTCTTCGGCCTTCCAGCTGAGCGTCGACCATGATGTAGCTGGTCGTATAACACTCTGTGGGGCAGCCGACATGGGGGCATCCTTATCACATGCCCCAGCCACTGCAGCTGACGCTAGGTGATCATGGCCTCAATACTTCTGCAGTTGGTCTTTACAGGTATTTCAGTGTGAGGCACCAGCTCACGCCAGGTAATTCCCAGGATGCACTGGAGGCAGCTTATGTGGAAGCACTCCAAGGACTTGATGTGATGGCTGTAGGTTACCCAAGCTTCACAGCTATAAAGAAGGGTAGTGACACAGACCGCTTGGTATACAGCGACCTTTGTGGAGGGACGAAGGCTCCTGATCTGAAAGACTCTACGCTGAAGTCTCCCAAAGGCAGCTGATGCCTGTTTAATGCGGCTCTGGATGTCGTTGTCAATGCCACTATCCTCAGAGAGAATGATCCCCAGATATTTGAAAGATGGCACTACTGACAGCTTTACATCACCAACAGTGAAGGCAGGTAGAGTGGGTGGGACACTGGTACTCCATTGGCAAACCACTTCTGTCTTGGTGGTATTGACAGTCAGACCCATCCTGCTGTACGCTCTCACCGCCATAGCAAGGACAGTCTGAAGATCCTCCGGAGTATGGGCCACAAGAGCACAGTCGTCTGCATACTGCAGCTCCAGGACCTGCTCTCTACGGAGTTTGGTGGTTGCGTGGAGCCTCCTGATGTCAAAGAGGTTGCCATCTAATCTGACATCCACTGCCACACCACTGCTGTCTTCAATCTCGTTGTGGAGAAGCTTGGTAACACACAAGAGGAAGATGTTAAAGAGCACTGGCGCTAGCACACACCCCTGCCTCACCCCTGTGCGTACAAAGAAGGGCTGGGACTCTTGTCCTCCTATCATCCGAGCAGTCATCCTATCGTGGAACTGGCGGAGGATGTTAACAAATTTATTGGGACAGCCAAACCTAAGGAGGACATCCCATAAGAGCTCTCTTTGCACAGTGTTGAATGCTTTGGAGCGGTTGACAAAGGCCATAAACAGGTCCTGATGTTGCTCCCAGCACTTTTCCTGCAGCTGCCAGGCTGTGAAGATCATGTCGATCGTGCTCCTGTTCTTCCTAAATCCACACTGTGATTCAGGCAGCATTGACTCAGTGATGTTGCTGATGAGTCTCTGAAGCATCACCTTAGCCAGGACCTTTCCAGCAACAGAAAGGAGTGATATGCCCCCACTATTGCCACAGATGGCCTTGTCACCCTTGTTCTTATAAATGACAACGATGTTTGCATTTCTCCATTGCTGTGGGATGTTCTCATCAGTCCAGGCCTTGGTGATGTACTGGTAGAGGGTACGCATACACATGTACCCTCCGTTCTTCAGTAACTCAGCAGGGATATTGTCAGTGCCAGGGGACTCGTTGTTCTTAAGGGAATGGACAGCTGATAGAACCTCCTGGAAGATTGAACCGCTACCTACAAAATAACACACATCGGTGATAACCAACCTGATTTGGATCCTGATTCTGATATTGATTTATGTGCAGTGATACTATATTAACAATGTCACATCCACTGACACTTCAAGTCCTTCAAACCAGCCATTCAATGTATGACATTCTGATTCTCTGCCACTGTAATTCAGCAGTGGAAGACGTGCAATAAAGGTTTGTTTTAGCTGGCCTTCATTGTAATACTGTGCCAGGAGGGTTATTTTATTGAGAAATGTGCATTTTCTGGTTTATGGACAAAATCGATACATAGACATCTGTAAAGGTGGAATCTGTCAAAACACTGAAGCAGCCGATACTTCAAAATTCCTGTTGGGGTGGGAGTTTCAGAATTTAGACTTCACAACGATGAAGGAACAGCACTGTTCATTTTGTAGATGGCACATACTGTAGCCACTGAGCACCATGGTGGAGGAAGTGAGAACTTTGGGTGATGGATAGGGCGACAATAAACTGGACTGCTTTGTCCTAGATGATGTCAAGCTTCTTTCATCTTGATTCAATTGTATAATGGAGGTACATATGTGCAGATCTTTCCTTAATCACTTTAGGGAGACAAGAAACATTTATGTTGAACACTCCTGAAAGAGATTTAATAAAGTATGGTCCGTAATAAAGTCACCCAGACCGAGCTACTTTTAGCAGGCAATTCCATCTCAGACATCTGGACATATGTGCCTTTCTGGAGTTCTGCTCTGCTGTTGAATTCACCGCCAGGTGCAGGAGAAGGCCCAGATGCATTGCATTTACCCATAACCCACTCATGACACGCTAACCTTGTGGGAAAAGGTCAAAGATTTGCTTGGTATATTTTAATTGCTTTATCACAAAGACCACCCTAGGCAGGGCCTCAGAATCTGACATTTGAGGCCTGCTCAGCCTAACAGCTTCCTCCATTTTGTGGCACAGTTCCCACTCCCAGAGTCAGCTAGGTCAGCTCACTGTACACCGTTCCCACTCCCAGTCAGCTAGGTCAGCCCAATGTACACCATTCTCACTCCCAGAGTCAGCTAGGTCAACCCACTGTACGCCGTTCCCACTCCCAGTGTCAGCTAGGTCAGCCCAATGTACACCGTTCCCACTCCCAGTGTCAGCTAGGTCAGCCCACTGTACACCGTTCCCACTCCCAGAGTCAGCTAGGTCAGCCCACTGTACACCGTTCCCACACCCAGTCAGCTAGGTCAACCCACTGTACACTGTTCCCACTCCCAGAATCAGCTAGGTCAGCCCAATGTACACCATTCTCACTCCCAGAGTCAGCTAGGTCAGCCCACTGTACACCGTTCCCACTCCCAGTCAGCTAGCTCAGCCCACTGTACACCGTTCCCACTCCCAGTCAGCTAGCTCAGCCCACTGTACACCGTTCTCACTCCCAGTCAGCTAGGTCAGCCCAATGTACACCGTTCTCACTCCCAGAGTCAGCTAGGTCAGCCCACTGTACACCGTTCCCACTCCCAGTCAGCTAAGTCAGCCCACTGTACGCAGTTCCCACTCCCAGTCAGCTAAGTCAGCCCACTGTACACCGTTCCCACTCCCAGTCAGCTAGGTCAGCCCAATGTACACCATTCTCACTCCCAGAGTCAGCTAGGTCAGCCCAATGTACACCATTCTCACTCCCAGAGTCAGCTAGGTCAGCCCACTGTACACCGTTCCCACACCCAGTCAGCTAGGTCAACCCACTGTACACCGTTCCCACTCCCAGTCAGCTAGGTCAGCCCAATGTACACCATTCTCACTCCCAGTATCAGCTAGGTCAACCCACTGTACACCGTTCCCACTCCCAGAATCAGCTAGGTCAGCCCACTGTACACCGTTCCCACTCCCAGAGTCAGCTAGGTCAGCCCACTGTACACCGTTCCCACTCCCAGTCAGTTAGGTCAGCCCACTGTACACCGTTCCCACTCCCAGTCAGCTAGGTCAGCCCAATGTACACCATTCTCACTCCCAGAGTCAGCTAGGTCAGCCCACTGTACACCGTTCCCACACCCAGTCAGCTAGGTCAACCCACTGTACACCATTCCCACTCCCAGTCAGCTAGGTCAGCCCAATGTACACCATTCTCACTCCCAGAGTCAGCTAGGTCAGCCGACTGTACACCGTTCCCACTCCCAGTCAGCTAGGTCAGCCCAATGTACACCATTCTCACTCCCAGAGTCAGCTAGGTCAACCCACTGTACACCGTTCCCACACCCAGTCAGCTAGGTCAGCCCACTGTACACTGTTCCCACTCCCAGAATCAGCTAGGTCAGCCCACTGTACACCGTTCCCACTCCCAGTCAGTTAAGTCAGCCCACTGTACACCGTTCCCACTCCCAGAATCAGCTAGCTCAGCCCACTGTACACTGTTCCCACTCCCAGAGTCAGCTAGCTCAGCCCACTGTACACCGTTCCCACACCCAGTCAGCTAGCTCAGCCCACTGTACACTGTTCCCACTCCCAGTCAGTTGGGTCAGCCCACTGTACACCGTTCCCACTCCCAGTCAGCTAGGTCAGCCCACTGTACACCGTTCTCACTCCCAGTCAGTTGGGTCAGCCCACTGCATCCAGATCAATGAGGACAGGTAGACACTGCAAGAAGCAGACTGAAGCCAGAATCGTTCTGATAACTAGGCGGTATATTGACAGTGGCAGGAATGACATTTGGTTAATTTTGGATGTTATGCCCTTGTTGACCTAAATTTTTTAATCTGATGCATCATGCGCCCCATCAGTTTAACTTGTTTCCTCAGTCTTTATCTCAAAACTATTTAGTGCTGAAATTGGTGAGTATTATTCAATTAGGTGTAACTCCAAGCCAAAGGATGGTTCACTACATGGAAGGGTGGATTACTAAGCTTGTAGATGACATGAGGTGGATGGTGTTGTGGATCGTTGAAGGTTGTCATAGCTTACAATGTGACATAGACAGGGCCCAGAGCTGGACAGAGAAGTGGCAAATGGAGTTCAAACCAGAAAAGTGTGTATTGATTCACTGGAAGGTGACTTGACGAAGACAGATGTTCTTCATGCCCATCAACAAGCCTGCCACTGAAAATATTATTTGCAATAAAACAATCCAATCTGGAAATCGAGCGCACTAAGTGGGAGGTATAGTTTGCTGCTGTGACTGGTGATGCAGCTGGATTGAGTCCACATGAAGGAGTTTGGGCTGCAGGGGAAATGAGACTGATCGGACTGCTCTCAGAACTGCCACAGAATCAATGGTATGAGTGGCCGCCTTCTACATTGTGAGAAAATGTGAGACCCAGGACCATTGGGTAAGGGTCAGGTGAGGAAAGAGGGCCAGTGTGAAGAAGTAAAGAGGTAAGTTGCCTAGGTGAAGGTGGTGGTTGTGTCGGAGTGTAGCCTTAATCAATGATGGGCAGAAGAAACAGGATAGTGGTCATATGTGTGACCACTGGAGATTACATTCACACCGCTTAGTGGGGTTAGAAGAAGCATGATGATATTGCATCCCCCTTCCCCCCACCTCCACCTCATTGCCTGCTCTAAGCGGAGCCCGGTGCAGGGAATGACATCATTGTACACACAGCTAAAGATTTGGTGTCGCAAGGGTGATTCACGTCAGGAAGTGCCTGGTTAAATTTCCAGGGTGACGGCAGACAACCTGGAAATGGTTGTATTGTGTTTCACTGGGGAGTAGGGGGTGGGTGGGGGGGGGGGGGGGGAGTCAATTTTCAATTGCATAACATTAAAAAAACGTAGGCAATTTGAAATCAAATTTCGAGCTATCCTGTTTCATTGAGGTAAAATGTAATTAAAAATCAGTGGTAAGCCACACTTTACAGCAAGAAGCCGTAGCAAGCATAAAAATTGGAACAGACATGACTGAAGAACATCTGCTGGCATTGAACATTTCCTCTGCTAATGACTCTTGGGAACAGCGTCTGCTTCTGCAAGGAGACTGACAACCTCTTATCAGGTTTGAAATTGCTGCTGGTTCATGCATAAGGCAATCTCTTTGTCTTTAAATCTTTCACTGTCAGAGCATAAAATTATAGTTCAGCATCTGTCATTCACCAATCAGAATCATGGGCTTCCAAGGTCAAAGCCAATTAAAAGGTGGCTAGAGCCAGGACATCTCCTGCGGCCGCATCCAGGTTTCCTGTGCAAAGCCTATGATTTGATTTAACAGGCGGTGCTGAGTGCTTATTCTCGGGCCAGTAGTTATGTTGCTGCAAAGAATCAAATGCCAACTAATTAGGAAATGCAATAACAGTGGAGGTTACACATATGTGTTATTTTGAACCTTTAGAAACCCTCAGTCGTTAATTACACATTTTCAATGACTTTTACTACTCTGATGTAAATTTACATTCAAGGAGAGTTGGATAAAACTACCAATATTTAATTAAATCCATCCATGAAGCATGAAAATATGTTTGTGACTTTGCTCCAGCAGTCTGCACCACTCGGTATGAAACTCCTGGAATAAATCTGACTGCCTCCATTAAGAATTGACGTTCTGTTATAATTGTACTGTTAGTTCAGTTGTGTTTCAGTCAACAGGGGAACAGCAACACCATTTGTTTTGACTTGTAAATGTTTATAGATAATAATGCATGCTTTACAATATAAGATGCAACCACTTTCTTAAAAAAGTCTTCCGAGTGAAAGGAAAGCCAAACTATACAATCAAATAAAGGTGTGGTCCATTTGAGCAGTGAGGGTGAGTGTGATTTGCCCTGTGACAGTACTGCAAACTGTAGAAGGACAGGTATTTTCCTCACTTTGATCCCAGGGAAGGGAGAGTTTAAATAATGGGATACTATACAAACAAGAAGCTATAGGCAACACACACACAACACTGCAGGAAGTGCTGGAAGGTCCATTGAAGGGTCTCAGCCCGAAACGTTGACTGTTTATTCCTCTCCATCGATACTGCGTCCCTCCATCATTTTGTGTGTGTAGCTCCGGATTTCAAACACCTACAGAATCTGTTGTGTTCATGAGAACCCTTCAGAAGGAATGTGATTAACTCTTGAGTAACCAATGTGGACTAAAAATTACTCAGCATGCTTTGGGACCATTTTATCTTTTATACAGCACCATTTCACAAAACAAAAAACTGTGCACAAATTCCCTTTTGTTCACAACTAATATTAACCCAATGACCCAACCAACTTTTCTGCAGAGTATGGCTGCCATGGAATTTCAGCCTAACGGCGCCTTTGAATGTGAAGAGAACAATTTTCTGTGAAACTGATGTTACAGGTTTAATTGGACCAACTGGATTAAGAAGAAGGACATAAGGAAAAAGCTGGACATAGAAGGGTTGATCACAAAGGGAGGAGTTTGCATAAAATACTTATTTTGCATATTGGGAGCAATTAGTTAGCAGCAAAGTTGAGGTAACCAGAATGATAAAAAAGATGAAGGTAAGCCACTAGACTAGAGCTCAGTTTCTTTAATTAAGGTTTGTAATGAAATGTGTTATTTACTTAATGTTTTAATGTATGGCTTTGTGTGGGATGGAAAGAAAGTGCACAATGCACTCTTGATTACCATACATTACAACTGTTAGAAATGGGACTTAACATCAGTATTGACAGTTCTAGGACAGCATTAGAACAGGATCCACTGTAGGCCTTGAGCCCAGTAGACCATTCTTGTTTAGGAGATTTAAGCACATTCTTAAGGTGACATTTCATTGCTGAGAGAGCACAGCATTGTTGGGCTTAATGCATTTTGGATGAGATATTAAAATCCTGTCTGCTAACTCATTTCAATAATCCCATCACCATCCTCCTGACCTCAGCTACAGATTATCGGTGATGAAGTATCATATTATTCCTCACAGGGCCTTACTGCCTGCATACAGTATCGTGTGCTGCATCATATTACACAGTGACTACACATCAAGAAGTATTTCAATAGCTTTACAGCTACAACCTGAGGTCACCAAATCTACACTGCCTCAAAATTCAATTATGCAATATTAATTTTCTTAGTACTATCTAATTAATGATTTTTTTTCCTAGAGTGACCATGACCAAGTCTGGATCACTCAGAAAATTTGACTAGGCATCATCCCTGTGATTCAATACAATTCCTCTGTCTTT
This sequence comes from Mobula birostris, assembly GCF_030028105.1. Taxonomy (NCBI): domain Eukaryota; kingdom Metazoa; phylum Chordata; class Chondrichthyes; order Myliobatiformes; family Myliobatidae; genus Mobula; species Mobula birostris. The sequence goes on along the minus strand of NC_092379.1, from coordinate 120,277,433 downwards.
TTGGAACACTGTGGGACAGAATGAATCACACTGTCTTGGGGCACCTGTTCTGGTGTAAAACTGGGACCACTGGGATGGTATGGGAGGCATAGAAGGTAGGATACTTACCTACAATGGAAGCATCAATACCCCCTTGACCAAAACTGCAACCAATCCCAAAATCTGAGCATTCTATTCACGCTCCATCTGAAACCATAATCCCCTTGATCTGCTATAGTTTCCAATCTTCCACCTAATTCACTGAGCATCTAAACCCTCTGAAACAATCCCTGCCCCATTCCCATGAACCACAAGTTCAAGAAGACGGATCTCACCTCCTAAATGCAGACTTGAAAAACCAGTTGTTTCAGCTTCAACTTGCTTTACCCACTCAATTGATATGTTCAGTAACCAATGCCAACCTGAGCTCAGGTTCAACGGCACCCTGCCTGTGTGGCATTCTAGTGCACCTTCAGGAATGGACTGGACACAGAAACTTCCAAGTCTCTCAAGTATTATTTTTTCCTTCATACTTACCTCTTCTCTTTTGTGCAAGGATTCCAAGGCAGGTAAGTCTGCCCAGTGTACAGAAGGGTTAAATTTACAGTGAAAACTATATACTCATTGTTTGATAGCACTAAGATAGATTTTGTCAATTGTAGGAAGATTACAAGGGTAAAATAATCCTTAAATATTCCCAGACTTTAGTCAACATGACAGAGAGTCCACTTGCTATTACTTTGGCCAAGTACTTTTTAAAAAATGTGGCGTGGGCTTTGTTATTAAAGTATACATTCTTTTCTAAGGATTGTAATTTGTTAAATAATTTTTCAACCTATTGTGATAGACACTGCAAAGTAGGGAACACCAGCTCCATCTATAGTGAATTGAGATGGTTAATTCTCTACCAAAGCTCTGCCCAACTTCAAGGTTATGCTCATACATTTTTGCTTAATACTCAAATACTGTGTGTTACTCAGCAAGACATGTCTCTAGAACCCTTGTAGAACCATATAAGTAATTACAGCATGGATTTTTTCAATTATATATAATAATATTTACAAAGAATATATTTTCCTGAATTGTATTTGAATAATTATGATATTTTTCACATTGTAATTGGTCCCTGTGGAGGGAATTGTGATCCACGTGTTTGAAATTAGAATAAAAAGTCAATTAGCAGTTTTTTCTTGCACGCTGTGGTTGCCGAAATACTAACAAGTTCCACTTACCAGAATCAGCAGGAGACTTACTACGACGTGAAGTTCCAGAGCTCTTGCCTGTAGACCTTTGTGTGGCATTAACAGATTTACCCCCGGGATTTGTCTTCACCACACGGCATTCTAAGTTAAAATAGAAAAGAGTAACAGTTTACATTAAATGGGCACAAATAATGATAACTGTACTGTAGCATTAGAAATGATCATTCCTATCTGACTCTCTGTCTACCTCCTCACATTTTCGGGGTTGTTCATTTTCATATTACGAGCGAGCCACTGGAAACGGGTGCATGTGGTGATCTTCCCATAATGCACTGTGAAGGTATGAGATTTGAGCAAAGGGGCATTTATCAACTGGATGTTTACAAAACTACATTTTTGTTTGTGCTAGAAACAATGCCACATCTGATGTAGTTACAGGCAACTGTCAGAAGGCCATTTGTTCAGACTAGGTAGATGCCATGAACACAAAAGTAATGGGTAACTAATCTTCCAATGGCCTTGTCATTGCCATATATGTTCCATGATTTGTAGTTCAGAGAGCAATTCTTAATCCCGAGCCCCTGTGAATGAAGGACTTGTTCTGACTTTACTAAATGGAAGGAAGATTTAGAAGCTTATGTTTTTTTTCTCAGTGTTGGTGAATGGAAGTCCATACAGATCTTCAAACAGTCTACAGGTACCATCTTCTGAAATGTGTATGTTCAACCTGAATGTGTTGTTCCATTTTACTTAATAGTCAACTTATATGAGACAAAATCTTTTGTATAGCTGTGAAATGAAAGAATTCTGAAGTGGTGGATGCGGGTTCAATAAGGGAAGTTAGGATGGTACGCGGATGGGAGGGGTATGGAGGCCTATGGTTCAGGTGCGGGTCGATGGGACAGTGCAGAATAGTATTTTGGCATGGACTAAATGGGCAAAGGACCTGTTTCTGTGCTGTAGTGCTCTCTGACTCTATTATTGCTCAGAAAATAGTATGATACAACTATCTCTAAAAATATTTTCAAACCCCTTACCAAAACCTACGAGCTAAACAGCAATATCATGCTGGGAAAAAAAAACTTTCACATTCTGACAATAATTTATTCTGGATATAATTAACCTTACTTTCAATATTAAGCTTTGGTTCTCATATTCAGCCATGCAAACACTGATTATTTCTTTTATTAGTCGGTCTGTTGCTTTTTTAGGCTGAAATGTCAGGCCGCTCATGTCATTGTTACAGTCCTAGTCATCTTGCTTACATTGCACTCGGCTGTCCCAGCAATCACAAAAGCTGCTCGTTTCTGTGATAATATTGAAGAGCAGCTTGAACAGCCCACCAGGTCTGTGCTGTCCTTATCCTCTACTTGAGTCTGTCCGCCCTACTTCACCTAATTTTATCAAATTTGACATCAATTCCTGTTTTCCTTCTTTACCCTCATCTTAAATGCTCTCTTATGTCCTCAACTAGAATACCAGTCCTATCATTCTAAGGCTAGCAAATTTCTCCTGAATTCACGATGATAATTTCAGGAGCTACTTTAAGAGAAAATTCCTAGCTCACTCAACCTATTCTCATAAGACATGCTCTCTAATCCAGGCAGCATCCTGGTAAATCTCCTCCGAACCCTGTCTAAATTCTGCACATGCTTCTTCTAATAAAAGGCACCAGAAATGAACACAATATTTGAAGTGTGGTCTCACATAGAGTTGCAACATTACCTCACAATATAGGATTAGTGTAACTAGGTGGTTGATGGTTGGCATTGACTCAATGGGCCATTAGGCCTATTTCTATGCTGTATCCCTCTAAAACTCTGATCCTAAAATTTCAGGTAAGGGTATCTTCATCAGAATGATTGTGATGGTTCAAGATGCTTCGCGTTACTATTTTTGGAAAGGATGTACGGGATCCTGAAGACCTACACTCGATGTTTTAAGAAGGGATTTCTCCTCTTCCCCAAGGGATTTCTGAGTGGTACCTGCATCCATGAACTCTACCACATTATTCATCTTTTGCACTGGTTATTTATTTTTGTAACTTAAAGCAATTTTTATGTTTTGTACTGCATTGGTGCCACAAAACAGCAAATTTCTTGACAAATGTCATGCCTTCTCAATGCAATTGGGGATGGTTAATAAATTCTGACACTTCCAACAATGCTTTTAACCAATTAAGAGAAACTGGATAGATAAACAGAAAGGAAAAGAAAATAAATAAGATAGTTTAATGAGCCTTTTCCTACTAAATGCATGCAACTACCATTAATTCTGACCACCTTACCTGTTAAGACGTCTCACAATCCATAAAGCAAAGTACCTTGCCATAAAACCATAAGATATTCAGCAGGAATGGAATTAGGCAATTTGGCCCAACTTGTCTACTGTACTCTTCCACCATGGCTGATTTATTATCCCTCGCAATCCCATTCTCTCGCCTTGTCCCTGTAACTGTTGACACCCTTACAAATCAAGAGCCTATTAACCATTGCTTTAAATATACCCAGTGATTTGGCCTCCACAGCCATCTATGGCAATGAATTCCACAAATCACCACACTCCGGCTAAAAGAAATCCTCCTCATCTCTGTTCTAAAGGGACGTCCCTCTATTCTGAGGCTGCGTCCTCTGGTTCTAGACTCCCCCACAATAGGAAACATCCTCTCCACTTCCTCTCTATCTGTGTCCTCTGGTCCTAGACTCACCCACAATAGGAAACATCCTCTCCAATTCCACTCTATCTAGGCCTTTCAATATTCGATACGTTACAATAAGATCCCCCCCCTCTAATTCTTCTAAATTCTAGCGAGTACAGGTCCAGAGCCATCAAACGCCCCTTATAGGTTTACTCTTTCATCTAGAGTCATTCTCGTGAACCCTCTCTAATTCCAACACAGCTTTTCTTAGATAAGGAGCCCAAAACTGCTCACAATGCATTTGAGGAGAGATTGGCTCATCTGTTTTTCATTAGATTAAACCAGAACCTCTCTCTTGGACATTCTTCAGAGCAGTAAAATGGACACTTCACTAAGGGATGCATGAAAGCAAGGGTACTTTTATGTGATTTCTCTACTAAAAGGCAGCCAGGGACTATATATATGGTACCAGGATATGTATCACAATCAGAGGTTGCTTTAGTAAGAGGCTGCTGCATATCTCAGTGTTCCTTACAAAATGGATCAGTGCAGAGTAGCTGTACTAACAGAGGAACTAAGTGACTGCTAGTTTGAAATAAAACTGTCTGACCTTGATATGAACTAGATTTTCTAATCAGTGGAATATTACTGGCAAATCATCAGAAAGCAGCATTTTGAAGTATTTGGTTGCTAGTGCATGAAGCTCAGACAACCTGTTTGAGAGATTTTTGCCCGAGGCTGATAAACTGCATTGAAGTTTGTGTCTAATTGTATTATAGATAAAAATTTATAAAGTCGCAGTGAGATATATTGAATGCAAATGTCCCTTTCAGTTTGATGACATGTGCTATGGCTAGAAGAAGGGAAGGTATTTATTTTTTTATTTAGAGGCAAAGCATAGTAACAGGCCCTTCGGCCCGACAAGCCTGTGCTACCTCTTTGACCAAATAGCTACTAACTCATACATCTTTGGAATGTAGGAGGAAACCAACACAGTCACAGAGGGAATGTACAAGCTCCTCACAGAGTGTGATAGAACTGAACCCCAATCGGTCGCTGGCACTGTGATTGTGTTATGCTAATTGCTTTGTTACTGTGCCCCCTTTCCAAGATCTGATGGCTAAGTTAGACTTGTGTGCGCAACTATTGTATTAAATTTGCAGAAATGTAACTATGTAACTTCAGTGCATAGTAACATGCAAGTTGTAATTTTTAATAATGTTTACCAGATTTTTCAGTTTTACCAAATGTTGTATATGATAACACCTCTTTCTAATCTTTAAGCTAAAAGTTATTCAGTCTTATCTGCTTCTTAATACATTCCAAAATGGCATGGCAAGTCAGGCAATGCATTCTGAGTCCTCAAGCTAAGTCAAGAAATAGGAGTCTGGGCACAATCTTACAGAGCTAGTTCCTGGTCCAAGAGGCATGAACTGTGTCTAAACTTGGTATATGATTAAACAAGAACTGAAGAGAAAGTAATGTGTTGCATATTCAATCAAAGAAGTTAATATAAAGGGAAAAGGAAAGCAAACAAAAATCAAAGAAAGACAGAATCCAAATTCAAATATCGACCAGAGGTGACAGCAGCATTTGACAGAAGGGCATTTTGAAGAACCACTAATAAAAGGACATAAATAATTGAATTTTAAAAGGGGAGGCTGGTCAAATGTAAATCTGCAAGATAAAAAAGTAACTGGGACCTTCAAAAGATATAGTTAACAGTTAATCAATGAGACTGGGCAAAAACTGAACATTAACAGAAAGAGTAAAGCTCTCAGATTATCGAGTCGTTTGAAAACGAACTGTACAGAAGGTTGTTGGCTAAATCACTTCTGCAGTCAGTTTTATTAGAATGCCTATTAAGTTACTAACTTTTCTGCACAAATCCATCCCCCAATATTGCAAACATTTCTGCTGCTGAAAATTTTTCACCAGTGAATCCTTTACTTACCAACATCAAAACCTCCCATCGTCCGACTTCTGTGCACCTCTTGGAGAGTAAAAAGTTTTAATCAGAGAGTTAAAACACCTAGCAAACTCTGAACCATTTCCTCAAGATTATTTTATTATTTCCTCCTAGGGGATATTTCTGTCTCAACTATGTTTCTGATAATTTCGGTTTCAATCTTTTATCGCCTCATAAGTAAAATATTATTTTACCTAACATATTTAATAACATTTTAAACATTACGTCACCTTTAATCTAGTTTAAGATAAAGATCTCTCCACAAGCAATATTCTGTATAAATATTTTTTACTAGGACTTTGCATTCCTGAAACTTAATGACACATTTATAGACATGGAAATCAGTTAAGCAAATGGCATTATCCCTATAAAACGGGTTTGAACAACTGTGAAGTTCCCAAAATTGTGGATCCAACAGTATTTAAGACTCACAATACGCTGCTCCATATGCCTAAGTCCTGAGCAATATGTAACTATTAGATGGCATTGTACCTCTAGTCATCACTAACGCAATAGAAAAGCAGCGCACCAGTGTTCCTGGTAGATCCTGCTACTTTTTTCCAATTACTGAAGCATTAAGTGCTCTTTGAGCATATTTGAGAGCAGATTTTTCCATCTAATCAAGTCACTGATAGAATTGATTTAAATTCCCTGGATTAATATGTTTTGTGCAGAAATGGCTGAACTGACTTTCTAAACAGTTTAATTTTTATCATTTAAAATGAGAAAACTAAAGTACACAGGCAGACATTTAGAGAAAACATTTATCAACAGTAAAATACTGGCTGGTTTAGAAACAAATGTGCAGCAGTTAGAAGCTTTTAATTTGCAACATGTACTTCCGTCAGTATCTCAGCTTCATCCATCCTCATTTCCTTGATGTTCCAAGTCAACAAGAATATTTTGGCTAAGCACTGAGCTTATACATCATTTCCCACATATAATCATTCATTGTGCAAGGAAATTAATATTCATGGTCATGTACTTAATCCACACTGAATGCCAGGGGGATTTGTCTACTAAATCCAAACTTAGAAAACTAGCCCATCAATTGAAGATTCCCCACTACTCAAAACAATTCAGAACAAGTCCTTGGAAACTTTCATTTTACTCTTGTGTCTTGCCTTATGAGCAGCACCAAATCCAATTAAATACTTTCCCACTCCACTTGATTATCAAGTTCTCTTTTGATCTGCAACCTAATACCATGAACATTGTGAACTATGGGTGCAAAATGAACATCGCAGATGACAATGATCATTATTGCTTCCCAAGAACTGCACAAATGATGACACAATTGGCTCATGCTTTCTATGAGACTTTGTTCCTGTTAAGACCATAAGACATAGGAGCAGAATTTGTCCATTTGACCATTCCATCATGGCTGATTTATTATCCTACTCAACTCTGTTCTCCTGCCTTCTCCCAGTAGCCTTTGATGCCCTTACTAATCAAGAACCTATCAACCTCCTCTTTAAATATACCCAATGACTTGGCCTCCATAGCCATCTGTGGCAATATACTTCACAGATTCAGCACCCTCTGGCTATTAAAAAAAATCCTCATCTCCATTCTAAAGGGACTGTTGTTGCCAATAATAAAATAAAATAGGATAACTAAAATAACTGGGTCCAGAACACAGGCTCTCTTATGTCTCAAACATTCTGTTCATTTTACTTCTGCACAAGGAGAACAGCATGGGCCCCTGTCACCCACACTGTTCTCAAGACAAGACAGAAAACATGCCATTTTTAATACAGAATAGCCTTATTTGGTAAATTATATCTGTTTGAACTCCTTACTTGCAAGATCAATTGGCATTCACAATAGAAGTGCTGAAAGCAAATTGACAGCCAATGATATCTTGAAGTTAGTAAAGCCAATAGAGATGTCAAAATTCAATTGAAACTTCAAGTGGACAGCTGATGATAATTTGAAGTTAGTAAAGACAATTATCCCTTGGTTACTGGTATGTTTCACATTCTTCTGTTATTCTTATCTGGTCTATCTCTGGCACCCCCTGTTGTGTCAAGGGGCACTCTGCTTTATGAAGACCTTTCTAGAAAATTCTCAGTCCAGAGGCCTCTCTTGTCTGGCTTGAGTACACTTTGCCGCAGTCACCTCCGTGTAACAAGTTTGTAGTAAGCAGTGGTGCCTCTGATGGTCTCATTTCAAAGCTCTCATTTCTCTACAACTGCCCCAGGCTATCCTTGCCTGGATATTGTCTTTAACCCTTGCCTTACCGCAACTTCCACAGGATGTCCCTCTATGCTGAGGCTGTGCCCTCTGTACCTTTAAATGAGACTAATGTTATGGACACACATTCTATAATATTTGGCATTGCACTCCACAACACCTTTGTGTATTCTGAGCGAAAAAAAACAAATGCAGTTATTCAATCTGCTTAAGCATGTCAGCTCGGGCAACGGAACTAAATGGTGCAAAGGGTGAACAATAGAAGAAAATTTTGTTTACCTGCAATTTTTAACCACATTCCAAAACATTGTTAAGTGAATGTATGAACAATATACCATCATATTCTAGGTAAAGTAGTTGTCTTGTAGCTATCAGTCACAATGTCTCTGTTTGTTTGAGTTCATTAATAATTACCTAACTCTTAAAATAAGATACTCAATTTCAAAGCAAGGTTTTGAACAAACCAAGAATATGAACACATGGCAAAACAAAACAGTAAATTAACACAGTGTTAATCTATATCTACTAATAAAATAAATACAGAAAATAAGGCTATTTTCAAAATACATTTTAAATTCAACTTCACAAGCTAATCACATTGTTCGGAAGTAATAAGAAAGGTTAATCAAAACATGACATGTAATAATAATCATTTAAAAACTCAGGAAACTTTTTATGGAGCATTTGCCCGAAGATGTCATAAAACTAAAGTTCTTAGCGCTTTTTCATATTAAAGTTCTCAAGTGATTAGAGTTGCCGTGCCAGAAGCTTAAAAACACTGCATCATATGCGGGAGTAAAGCACCATGATTTGTACTTTTAGTGATTTTGAGTCCAAAGAACAATGAAATATTTGATTGGAAAACATTTGATTGAGCGGTGTTATTAATAGGCAGCTGAAAAGTGAGGGAATTCTCCACTTGACTTCAAAATAGTGAAGATAAAATTGGATAAGAGAGATGTTGTGGGTTATAAGAGGAGGTATAAGAGGTTATAAGATGGAGAGTTCACTTGCTCTGGATGTAGTCTCTGTTGTCCCTTTCCTTAATCATGGGACCCTGCCCGTGTCTGAACGGCTTTCTTCCTAAATGAATAAGGAAGATGAGGATTTCAGGGAGCGATGCGCTGTTCAGAAATGAAGATGATAACCATTAAAGAAGACAACAATTAGGATGTCAATAAACATAACCCATTCTCAGAACAAAAGGCATGTTGTAGAGAGAACATTGAGCAGGTGGGATTTCAGCCTGGTCTTCCGAAAGTTGACCAAATAAGAAAACAAGGGCTTGAGACATTCTAAAGACAGAACTGACTATTAATTTCAGTGAAAGCACAGACTTCCCTTCAAAAGATATGAGGCGTGAATTTTTAAGTTTCTGGCTGGCTTATCTTAGTTAATCTATGAATTTTCATTGAAAGAAAGGATAAAGAGGCAAGTTTTTATTAATGAACATGGATAAAAAGCTTTGGAAAGAAAAATAAAGAAGAAGAAAATGCTGGAAATGCTCATCAGGTCAGGGAGCGTCTGTGGAAAAAACAACACTTCAAGTCCATCACCTTTCAGCAATACCTAGAAATGTTAAAAATCTAACATGTTTAGATAGAGGAGAGAGGCAGATTGAAGAACAGGATGTCAACTAAAGGGCAACAAATTTGAGAAAATGATTGACCTAATACCTATGGCGCCAGCGTAGGGAGTGCGGTGAAGGTTTAACCACTGTTGTCGGTGAAGTAAACAGGGGATGAATGAGGATAAAGTAGCGAGAAATAAGTGCAATAGCAAAACAGTGAGATAAAAGACTGTGCTTCTGAGATGTCTTCCTTCTCGTTATTCCCTCCCTGCCACTAAAGTTTAATTGTAACTCTTCCATTTTTCATACCGCTGCTTTCACCTTCCCACCCATAAGGCTGGAGTTCTCCTGGTGTTTATCTTTCTCACCTTTCACATTCAACAGCTCACCTCTAATATCTTTTAGCATATTCAAAGTGATGTCACACCAGTCTCCTCTCCCTTTCCTGCATGCTGAAAGGCCCTTTTCCTCTGTGACTCTGCTTCCTTCTTTCACCTCCTCCTGCAGGTGTTTCCCTTGTCACAGACACCTCCCATAAAACTGCAAGCAGATTCAGAACCTTTTCCTTTGCCTCTTCCCTTTCTCCCATCCAGGTGTCCAAATATAGTTTCCAGCCATATCAGTGATCTACTCATGTTTCTTCCAAATTAGTGTACTGCATGTAATACTTAGAGTTACAGAGCAATATAACATGGAATCAGGCCCTTTGGCACATATAGTCCATGCCGAACTATTACTGCCTAGTCATGATGTGGTCTCGTCGACAGTCAAGAAACCAAGCATTGACCATATGGCGACTTTAGGTCAATCCGTCAATGATAACCCTGATTTTCTAGTTACTTGTTACATTAATTCTCCATCCCAATCCCTCTCTGTTCTCTCTAAATTTGACTTCCTACTGTGTTTCAACAGAGCCCAACATCAATTTGTCCTCATCTCTCGAGTTCTAGACCAGCTCTCCACGTCAGATTTAATAATTTCAGACATGCAGCCTTTCCAGTTGTGTCAGCTTTGGCCAGCTGTGGTGAAAGTTCATCGAATTATAATGCTAACTGAAGCTTCTCTATTCATAGTGACAGACACAAAATGCTGGAGGAACTCAACAGACCAGGCAGCATCTATGGAAAAGAGCAAACAGTAGAGATTTCAGGCCGAGATCTATTCTTTTCCACAGATGTTGCCTGGCCTGCAGAGTTCCTCTAGCATTTTGTATGTGTTGCTTTGGATTTCCAGCATCTGCAGATTTTCTCATGTTGTGCTTCTCTCTCCATAGATGCTGAGTGTTTCCAGCAATCTCTTCAATTTTAGATTTGCTGTAATTGCATTTCACTGTCTCAGCACGTTTTCACTCTCTCTCTCCATCATTCCTCATCACACCTTTGTATCTGTCTTTCTTGGTTGACATGCTATCCCTTTCTTCCCTCTGTAACTCGTTTTCTTTGTAACAAATTGTGTTTGTTTCCTAACTTTTCTTAGTTCTGACTAAATTTCATCCACCTAAAACATTAGCTCGGTTTCTCTCTCTTCAATTGCTGGCTGACCCACCAAGTATTTCTAACAATTTCAGATGTTCATCAAAAGTCTCCATCTAGTTTCCTTCCTCATTCCTTTTCATCCATGGTTCACTGTCCTCTCCTATCAGATTCTTTCTTCTTCAGCTCTTTACTTCTTCCACCCATCACCTCCTAGACTCTTACTTCAAACCCTCCCCCACCCACTCACTTTACTTCACCTATCACCTTCCAAGCTTGTACTCCTTTCTCTCCTCCCCACCTTATTCGTGCTTCTGCCCCATACCCTCCGGTCCCAATGAAGGAGTTTAGACTGAAACATTGTCTGATTATTCCCCTCCATAGATGCTGCCTGACTTGCTGAGTTCCTCCAGCATTTTGTGCACATTGCTCAGGCATTTCCAGCATCTGCAGTATCTCTTGTGGTGTTTTTTTTTTGCACGAGAGGGAACTGTTTAGGGGAAGGGTGTCATTCTCCAACCCACACTGAATATGCTGAATTCATGACCACCCAATAAATAGGATGATGTTCCCAACCAATTTAAAAGTCCTTTAGAAGATAGAAAAGATGTAGTTTCTTACCAATTCCAAACTGGTTCAGAATGGTGCTTCTACTGTCTGCTTTGTCTAAGTAATGTCTTTGTGTGTGCAGTCTTACAGCCAGGCTGCCCAACTAATAAAAGCCTCTTCCATGGAATATTGAAATACAATAGTTGTAGGAAGTCATTTAACTTTTGGTCGGTTCATCTTGGGAAACATTTCACTTAAACGATTTGGTGTGTATGATTCCAAACATAAGTTCTTGGGGCTAAAAGATTCAATATTCGTTAGTAAGTTACTTAATCCATATTGTGCTTACCATTTTCATCCAGTGAAAAGTCATCCTGGGCATATCGAAACTTTTCTGGACCGCAAGCTATGAACACATCATCATCTCCAAAAAAGTCTTGCAGACATGACACCTGTAGAAGGCAAACAATAATCCATTAACATTATCGCGGAATTGTAATGACAGGCAATATTCCATTGTGTTCAGCCCTTCCATAAGCCTTGTTCACTCTGCTCATGATACAAGACCACAGGATGAGCATTAAGCTGCTGCTAAAAGGAAAAGCAGGATGAGATAGAATCAATCTCTAAATATTCGCTGATCTTCGTTATGGTTTTGGATTGTGAAGAAAAACAGAGGCACAGACCTCACATTCTCCTGTGTAATACCATTTAGCAGAGTTCCAGTAAGCACTAGGTCAGAAATGTGGTACTGAAGGACACAGGCTGTAGTCTCAATACAGTTAATTGTCAAAGATTTTCAGTTACTCATTCCATTCAATAGCAGAAAAATGATTCAATGTAGCTGATCAAATATGATCATATGGAATGGTGGCATAGGCTCAAAGGGCTGAGTGGCCTTCTCCTGCTCCTATTTCTTTATATTTTTGTGTTCTTTGGAAGATGAATTTCAGGACCATATTCTTCATACATACTTTAATAGTAAATGTGCTTTGAATCCTACAAAGACTGGGTGCATAAATTTGGATAATTATTCAAAAGCATTAAGCTTGCACGTCAGTAGGAGAAACTAAAATTAGATTAGATTCAACTTTATTGTCATTGTGCCGAGTACAGGTATAATATTATTTTATTGACTAAATCTGGGGAAATACAACAAGGAAGTATAATCAAGACAAAACAAAATGAACCAGGTGTCACACTGACTGCAGGAAGCTACAGAGATCCACATACATGGAAATTGATTAAAAGTTGTCCATCAAATTACACCCTAAACAAAAATCTGCATTAATTTTATGCAAATAAGAAGAATCTGACATAAAGATGGAGCCAAATTAATGCAATTCAATTCTGCAGCACTGCAGTACATAAATGAGAACGTCTACCAGGGAGTTAATTTGTATTACAAATTATCTAACAGATGAGGTAACTGAGGGAGAATGAACTGGTGACTTCATTCACTACCAAACCATCATGGTATAAGTGTAGTTGTATAATCATTTGTGGCTGCTGGGGGAAATTACACTGCATGTCAGTATGTGACTCATGAATATTCAACCCAGGACGTAGGATTCCCTATGCATATTGCCCTTGAGTTAGCTGTGATGAGTATGAGTTGACTGCCCATGGCTTTGTGGGCTGTGGATTTGCAAAGGTCTGGAAAGGACGCAAGGGTCTTTACTGAGGTTCAACCAGGCAGCTGCATAACAGTTGATCTCTGATCCGTGGGCTGTTCCCAGGGATGCATACCAAAACAAACATCATGTACTGCTGCAAGATCATCAACTCAGTAATAGCAAGCTTTCGTCTGCCCAAAACATGCTGGTCTTCTAGGACAACGAGATGTTTGTAAAGGATTGCCCTTGATGGCATATTCCAGGCTGAGGAATGACTGAAACTTCATTTATCAACACAACGGCTTTGTGGGCAGGAACTGAAGTCTAGAGTACTACTGCCACTAAATATTGAGGGGCTAAGCCCTGGTAAAAGGCTCTCAAAATACCAAAAGTTTGTATTGTCCAGAGGGGCCACAGGTGGCACTGGTGCCTTGTACATCAGATGTGCCAACAACATAAATGTATAGACCAGATAACATACAATCAGTAGCCACTTTATTAGGTAAAGGAACTGGGTGTGGTCTTCTGTTGCTGTAGCCCAAGTACTTGATTTGGTATGTTGAGCATTTGGAGACGCTCTTTTGTACATCACTGTTGTAAACCATGGGTATTTGAGCTACTGCTGCCTTCCTGTCAGCTTGAACCAGACTGGTCGTTCTCTTCTGACTTCTCTCATTAACAAGGCATTTTTACCCACAGAACTGCTGCCCACTGGATGGGTTTTGTTTTTCACCCCATTCTTTGTAAACTAGAGACCGTTGTGCATGAAAATTCCAGAAGATTAGCAGTATTTGAGATACTCAAACTACCCCATCTGACATCAACAACCATTCCACAGTCAAAGTCACTTAATGTTCAGTGTTTTCTAATGTTTGGTCTGAAAAACAACTGAACATTTTGACTATGTCTTCTGGTAAGATGGCAGCAAGCTCAGTTGAAGTGGCTTCTACAGGGCCAACCAAAGGTATTATTGTCTTTTTTAAACATATTTGTTTAAACATAATGACCTGCTAGACATTAAGATCTTAAAGCATTGCAGGCCTACCCCGTCAGCGAGTTGCTCGTTGGTGCAGAAAATGAAGGAGCTGAACTTGGTATGGATTATGCTTCTGCCTGCGCAGAGAGGTATCAGTGCGCAAAGGCGGTCTGCAGTCTAACAGTAAGTGATTGTCTTAGTCACTTTTCGTGTGATCAGAAGACCCTTTTGGGTATTGGTAAAGTAGAATGCTGCAAGTCCGACTCACTGTTTTATTGGCGAACAGCGAGGGGATCCGCATGGCCTTGGTTGTTGCGAGGACTAGGCCTCATACCATGGTGTTGCCTGTTTACAGCAGCCCAGGAGAGAAGCACCAGGATCGGTACACCCCACAGGAGTGTCAGGTGTGGTGTGGCGCGATATCCATGCTGGAGTCAGTGCTGCTCCCCAGTGTTCGCTCAGCAGAAGACAAGATGTATTGTATTCGATTCCAGACCGCTGCAACATTCATGCTCTCAGATACTTGGACTACTTTTTTAAAAAACGTGTGACTGTATTTTACTGTTCTCTTCTACGTGCAATGTGTGCCTTGTGCTAGGAATGACTGTCAGTACTGTGTTTTGCACCTTAGCCCCAGAGTAACGCTCTTTCGTTGGGCTGCATTCATGAGTATTCATGTATGACAATTAAACTTGAACGTGAGGTCTGCACACTTTTAAGTATTGAGTTGTGGCTACATGACTGTTTGATTAGATATTTGCATCAACAAGCAGATGTACAGGTATAGTCAACAAATAAAGTGGCCACTGAGCGTATCAATAGACTGAACCACCCAGAATATAAAGAAAACCTTGAAATTTTTGGATTTCTTGTATATATTTTTATGAATAAAGTTTATTTTTGAAATTAAAAAATATGGGGTGGATTCCCAAGCAGATTGATAAAACTATTTGGCAGAATATCTCATTGTCAGAAGTCACCAACAAATATCAAGTCTTCACTTGGCTGTGGAGAGAAGGGTCAATCAAATCTTTTCCGTACAGATGTCATCTCACCCACAACATCAGTTGATATTGGTGCAGCTGCTCTAAGGACGAGGCAGCTGCTCATCTCTTTGTGGACTTGCAAGGATCTGGAAATGGAGGCACGAGTCCTTGTCAAGGTTTATCTTGAGTGGCTACATAATAGAGGACCCTCTGGCTATTCCATTAGATATGTGGCTGTTCTGTAAAACTTCACACAGTTCAGTTTAAGAAGGTGCCATTCAATTCTTATGCCCTGTATCTTGAGTCATAATCCTGTCCAAATTATCTCCAGCAAAACCTACTGTAGATTCCAGTACAAAAAGGAAAGTAGCTTATAGTCCTACAGCATTTTGATCCAGACCTATGTAATATGGCTTTCATTGTAATACTGTGACCCCGGTGTATTATCCAGGTGGTTGCAGTACATCTGTCTTACTTGACAGCTTACTAAAGTGCTTTCAACAGCAGAACAGCTGCCAAATTGTGCATTATCAAGAAACATTGCCAGGAATACACACATGCCAAATTTGTGCCACTGGAGAATAATCCAGACATACAATGGTCTTCCAGAACTCCAGTGAAAGTACAGTACAGTAGTGTCAATGAGAAGAATAAATCATACCTTCTAAAAGTAATTTGCTAATTCATTTGATCAAAATCCAATTAGAGCAGGGGGTCCCAAACTGGGGTCCGTGGACCCCTTGCTTAATGGTTTTGGTTCGTGAAATTTAAAATGGCTGGGAACCGCTGAATTATAGGAATCATTTCCAATATTTTAACAATATATATTACGGCATCCTTTTTCTTATACAAGACAGTATTTATAGATTAGTTTAGAAAGCAACAGATACTATGCAACAATTAAGAACATGGAAATACTAGAGAACTGCGAGAGGACAATGAAGATGAGAAAGAGACCATAAGCAAAATACTGATGAAATGTCGGTATTGATGATTGAAATACTGACGTATACTGATGAAAAACATCTGATGAAGAGTATCAGCCCGAAATGTTGACTGTTTATTTCCCTCCATAGATGCTGCCTGACTAGCCATGTTCAATTGCATTTTGTATGTTGCTCTTCTGGTATCTGCAGAATCTCCAGTGTTTTTAACAAAATACTTAAAGAATGTTTCACTATATTCACAGGACTTAAGAGTTTTGACTATTTTTGTTATTGGAAGCATATGTAGCTGCTGATTGCACTCAGCAACATCCTAAAAAATGCATTGAGGGTGACAAGTTAATCTGCTTTAAAGGGAATTTTAGTGTAGTGCTGATTGTTGGCTGCGAGGACACCCTGCTGTTCCTTCACTGTGAATCTTTGAATCTTTTCCATTTGCCTGAATTGTCTACAATTTAATGGCTCCTTCCAACCCATACCATCAACTGTGCAACACTCCCACAACAGAATCTATAATTATAAAAATAAGGATATTACTAAGTACTTTACCAGAAAATGAATTATGTTTGAAGTGTTCTTCTTGTTGAAATATCAGCCTTATTTTATCATGACCTGAGTTGGGTGGAATTCACAATATTCTGTTCACAAGACCACGGTCATCCAAGTCATATTAGAGGTGAGAAGAAGAATTTTCATCTTCTTGTTTTTCATCAAAGTGCCATTAAATACAAGATTATTTCTATTTCTAGTTTGTGCTATTCTTCTTCACCTAGTGATAGAGTGGCAGTAGAAGCACAATTCAGTATTTTCTCTTCTGATTGACATTAAAGAGTGTTAATAGGGTAGGGCATCTTTATTATTCCAATGGCAAGTAGATTGGATGCTAAAGCACTGTTGGTCTTCATCTAAGACATTGCCTATTTCTGTGGTAAACTTCTGCAGTAGCGTGGTGGTTAGTATAATGCTTTACAGCATTAGTTATCAGCATCAGGGTTCAATTGCCAAGAGAGTCTTTAAGGGTCGATACATATTCCCTGTGACAGTGTGGCTTTCTTCCGTCTGCTGTGCTTTCCTCCCACATTCCCATGAGATATTGTTGAGGATTGGTAAGTAGTGGGCATTCTATGTTGGTGCCAGAAGCACGGCAACACTTGGGAGCTGCCCTCAGAACATCTTCAGGTTGTGTTGGTCGTTGACGCAAATGACACATTTCATTGTATGTTTTGATGTTTCACTGCACACGAGACAAAAAAAAAAGCTAATCTTTAGGGTCAGGTTGATTTTGCTTGCTCTCCTGTGAATATTTATTCCTTTCTCCGCACACCAAGGCTGTGAATTGATCCGGCTGCTGTGTGTTTGCATGATGTGTGATTTTTTTTCTCTGTGCCGTGGTTTTTGGCCTTTTTTATTGGTTTATTTGGGTATTTGCTTTATGGCTGCCTGTAAGCAGACAAACTTCAAGGTGTATAATTTATACATTCTTTGATAATAAATGTACTTTGAATCTTTAATATCAGCAAATAAAGCAAAAGATCCAAAGTGATTTCAGATGCTGGAAATCCAAAAGAAAGCACATCTGCTGGAAACACTCAGCAGCTCAGGTAGCACTCATAAAAAGTTGTAAAACAAGCTGTTTTGTACATACTACAGAAATCAATGAGGCTGAACTGGCATGCCTCTTCATAATTCTCCAATATTCACATCTTTAGATACCATTGGATTAATCATTCGATCAATCTCAGAATGAACACCATGATGGTGTTCTGGGAGGACAACATTTTAGCTATGGATGTTTGAATTGGTATAGACATTGATGCCTGGTATCCCCTTTTTTTTCCCAACTCCATGGTATTTGCCATCAAACTTGCCTTGTGAGTATCTGTTCCAATCACATATGTTTTTTTTCCATAGTAGACACATTCATTGATACCTCAGAAGACAAGCTTGTGAATGGGAAAGAAAATTTCACTCCAATTGCTCCTTCACTTGGAAACCAATGTGTTACCTTCCGGTAAGATGGCAGCACGCTTGGATGCAGTGGCCACTCTGGGTCCAATCAAAGGTACTTGTTTAACCTGTACGTCTCTTTTACTATCATAAGTCACTGCTGGATACAAAGAGCATCAAGTTCTGCAGGACTATCCCATCAGTGAGTTGCTCAATAGTGATAGACCTGAACTTATTGTGTACCATTTTCGTATTGTTGCCTGGACTTGTTGCATACTGTTGTGCTGAGATGGTGCGTGGTCCACAAAAAAGTGTGAGTAATTGTCTTGGATGTTTTTATTGTGATTGCAGGACCTCGTTGGACATTGACAACATAGAACATAGTAACCCTGGTTCATGGGTTCATGGGGGAGACTGACGGCGGGGGAACCCAGACTCGTTTGTTGCCGTCGCTGGCAAAGGGGATGCCAGAGCCGGCTGTGTACCAGTGGATTTCGTACTGTGCTGGAGGCTGGCCCCTCCCATTGGTGCTGCTCTCTGCTGTTCGCTCAGTGGAAGTTGGACAAGGACAACTCAGGAAATTGGGCTATATATTGTTTCGATTTGTGACTGTATGTTTTTCTGAAATTGTAACCATATGTGCTATTTATGCTATGTGCTATGTGCTGCTGGTACTGAGATTTGCACCTTGGCCCCAGAGGAATAATGTTTCGTTTGGCTATATTCATGTATGGTTGAATGATAATTAAACTACAAACTTGGAAAGGAAAACAGAGTTAACATTTCACATTGAAGCCTGTCAAAGCGCTTCTGTGGCTGAACGTGCTTTGATTCACGTGCTCTGTGCTGGACAAGAGCATTTTAAAGTATACCCATTGCACTTAAGAACATATAAGACACAGGAGCAGAATTAGCCTATTCAGCCCATCGCGTCTGCTCCACCATTCATCACGGCTGACTTATTATCCCTCTCAACTCGATTTTCCTGCCTTCACTCCATAACCTTTGACACGCTGACTATTCAAGAACAAATTAATCTCTACTTTAAATATAGTCAATAACTTGGCCTTCACAGCCATCTGTGGCAATGACTTCCACAGATTCACCACTCTCTGGCTAAAGGAATTCCTTCTCATCTCTGTTCTGAATGGATGTCCCTTGATTCTGAGGTTGTGCGCTCTGTTCCTAGACTCCCCCCACTATACAAAACATCCTCTCCACATCCACTCTATCTGGGTCTTTTAATATTCAATAGGTTTCAATGATATCCTCCCTCCCATTCTTCTGAACTCAAGTGAATAAGGGCCCAGAGCCCTTCTTCCACCAGGCCATCAGACTGTTTAATTCATGCTGACACAACTGTATTTCTACGTTCTATTGACTGTCCTGTTGTGCATACTATTTTTTTACAAATTGTATTAAATTGTACATAGCACATTTAGACAGAGATGTAACGTAAAGATTTTTACACCTCGTATGTGAAGGATATAAGAAATAATGTCAATTCAATTCAATTCAGAGCCATCAAACACTCCGCATATGTTAACTCTTCCATTCCCGGGATCACTCTTGTGAACCTCCTCCAGACCCTCTCCAAAGCCAGCATATATTTTCTCTGATAAGGGGCCTAAAACTGCTCACAATATTCCAAGTGCGGTCTGAACAATGCCTTATAAAGCCTCAGTACTACATCCTAGCTCTTATATTCTTGTCCTCTCGAAATTGATGCATTGCATTGGCTTGCCTTACTACTAACCAACCTGCAAGTTAACCTTTAGGGAATCCTGCACAAAGACTTCCAAGTCCCTTTGCCATCTGATTTTTGAATTGTCTCCCCTTTTAGAAAATAATCTACGCAATTCAGTTCAATTTCCTGCTCTATATTCCATCTGCCGCTTCTTCGCTCAATCTCCTAATCCGTCTAGGTCCTTCTGAATACTCCCTATTTCCTCAACATTAACTGCCCCTCCACCTATCTTTGGATTGTCCACAAACCTGGCCACAAAGCAATCCATTCTAACATCCAAATCATTGACATATAATGTGAAAAGAAGCAGTCCAAATACTGACCTCTGTGGAACAGCACGAGTTACCAGTAGCCAAACAGAAAAGCCCCCCTTTATAGCCACTCTTTGCCTTCTGGCAGTCAAGTCAATCCATGCTAGTATCTGTCCTGTAATACCATGGGCCCGTATCTTGTTAAACAGTTTCATGCATGGCACTTTGTGAAAGACCTTCTGAAAATCCAAGTAAATAACATCCACCGATTCCCCTTCGTCTACCCTGCCTGTTATTTCCCCATTTGACCACGACAGGGCCTCAGAAACAAAAAGTAACTTTCAGAGGGTTATGAAAACCATTAATGTGGCCATCCTTGGGCATATCTATGCTCTTCTATAGTAAAATACACAGCTAATAAATCAGATGCCAGTTTCTGGCAACAATGCTGTGCCCAGTGAGGGAAAGGCAAAGCATCTATTAATGGATGCTCAATTACAAAGTGCTGTTTGCCAATCCAAAATCTACTGGGCCCACAATTAACAAACTGACCTTCAGTGAAAATGAAAATTACTTGACACATTAATGGAGATTTCAATCTTGGCTACAATTACGTTTTCACTAAAACCGAGCACAATTGAAAGCTCTTAGTTTCTTCGATGAATTTGAAATTCAAAAGCAACATAAGCATTTATCAATTCAGTGTTAATGGCTTATGAAATAATGTAAGATTTCTAAAAAGACTTAATGTGTAATCTTCAGAAGGCACTTATGCCGAGTCTGTGAGTTTCAGTCTTATTTGGTGTACTAAATAGGTACTTTGTTTAGCATCAATTCCCAATCAGGGGGCCTCCGAAAGAAAATCATATTTTACTTTTGAGACTTGTCAGGCTAATTTTCACACTGATTCCTGTTTTAAGACAGGATCCGTTGATGGCAGCAGTCTTCAGGGCTTGCAGTGCGGTCTCTTAGCCACTGAGATGCATGGGGAGACTGTGAGGTCCTCAAAGATCTCTTTCAGGCAGGGTCTCAGTAACGCAGCAAAGACTGTCAGGGGTTCTAAGAAAGCAAAGGTGACAAGTGACACTTGAATATGTGGACACACCCACTGCACTCCATACCCCAGCTGTGACTGTCAGCATAGAATGGATCCCATATCATAGGCAGCCCTATATCGGTGCAAACCAGGGACTCATAGCTCCGGCAGGGATGTTCTGCAGTTAACACTATAAAGAATAACATTTCATAGAATGAATAAGTGCAGAAGTGACCAGTCCAAGTTGCTGCAGAGTTCTGTACTGTATTTGTTTAACAACTTGTGGATTGTCCATTACAGTATTTCACAATTTCCATCAGTCAGGCCGGGATGAGTGCTGTGACATCATCACAAACAGAGAGTTAACAAGTGGCCAGAAGTACCTGGACCAGCTTCCGATATGTGGGACCTCCACCTAAAAGCATGCTAAAATGTTTATTTTTTGTATTATTTGCACAAGGAAATTGGGTGCTACGTGCTCCAATTTTTTCTAGAATGTTATCTTTTTAAGATACTGGACAAAGTTTTGTTTTTTTCAGATAGAGGAGTTCAAATTCCCACTGCCTCAGCTGGGAAATTTAAATAAATATGGATTATTTTAAAAACATTTAGGTGTTCTCGTGTTATGAACATTCAGGTTACCCTTACAGATTTCACAAATTAATACCCAAAAATTTGAGTTATGGAGTAAGACTCACTCTCATAGGATTTATCTGAGAATCACGTAAAACAGGATCACCTACATTCTTGAGATTCCTGACTGGTCGGCACATGAAGGGATACAGGAAGAAGACAGGCGATTGGGACTGAGAGGAAAATTAGATCAGCTGTGATGAAATGGAGCAGACTCGATGGGCCAAATGGCTGATTTCTGCTCCTATATCTTATGCTTTTGTTAGTATGGTGACCATGAAATTACAAAAATTTAAATGGACCATGGAAATCTGCTTTCCCAGCAGATCTGGTCTGTTAAGACCCCAGTTTGGTTGATTCTTAACTATTCTGTTAAATCGCCTTTGAACATGTAGTTCAAGGGGCAATTGGAAGTGAGCAATAAAGGATGGCTTAGCTAGCAATGCTCACATCCTGTGAATGAATTAAAAACACATTCCTTGCAATCATTATACAACAATGATGCACATCTCTGTGTCCCCTGTCTGTACTGGTCACCCGTCTGTGATAGACAGGCAAAGGTGCTGGAGGAGCTCAGCAGGTCAGGCAGCATCCAAGGGAAGTGGAGAAGATATAGTCAATGATTTGGGTTGAGGTCCTTCATCGGGATGGTATCAGTCTAGATTTTCAGCATCTGCAGTCTCTTGTGTGTCCATCTGTGATACTAGTTCAGCTTGTTTGTGTTGTTTGTCATTCCCCCCTTTTTTTCCTCTCTCTGGGAGATGAGGATATGCCCAGCCTGACCTAACCATTGTCCTGATCTGCACTTTGCAACTACTACATTCTTTCATCTATGCTCTTCATCGATGATTGCTCCTTTTCACTCATCAACCAGTTGCCTTGTTCCAACATTTATTCTATTAGTTGTCCCAATTTTAACTCGTCAGAGACATGCGCCTCCCTTACCCTCCATAGAGCTTAACAAGCTTTTCTTGTTTCCTTCGCAGTTCTGACCAAAGGTTTTCAACTTGAAATATTTACTCTTCTTTTTTTCTCAAAGCTGTGGCCTGACTCGCTGGATATATAAGATCTTTTTTTTTCAATTCCTGTCTTCAATTTTTTTCTGTTTGAACATCCTAATCAGTTTCAAAGTGAGAGTTTAATCATCAGGCCTCTTGAAAGTAAACTGTTATTAAAATTAAAAAAAGCTTCAGTGTATTTTTCTTACTGGATTCTTTGAGAACAAGGAACAGCTTGCATATATGTGCACATTACATTGCTTCAGGGCATCCTTTGTGTTTCACAGCCAGTGTGGCAGCTATTTCTGTTAACTTTGAAAACTGCTTCAAACAGAAAAACATAATTACATCATTGGACTGAAATTCAAAGAAAAAAATCTTACTTCAGAGATGGAGAGTATAATTTCATGTTGATTTTGACCTTTTTAGTTAAATAAGGGAGAATAAAAATGCTTCTGCATCTCCAAATGCTTCATTACCAGAAATGTGTACATGAAAATTTCAATAGTTTAGTGTTTGCAGTAAAATGACAATGCTTGAAATGCATCTACACTCTCTGCTAACTGGTATCTTTCTCTTTCAGAACTATAATACATTCAATCCTGCTCTTTACCGCAGGTTTTAAACACCGCAGCTAGAAATGTATGCCTTTGAAAATGGTTTTCTATTATCTACAAAAGGCATAGATTGTGTGTGTCCTATAATGAGAAATGTCAATGTCTTTGATTGAGATTTGCACTGTTGAAATGATCCCTTATCCTGTGTTCAAAAAATCTCCAAGTTTATCTCTATTTGGTTGAGGGGTCGAGCACTTCTGCTTAGTCAGGCTCAATGGAAATCTTGGACTTTATGTCTGCATAGTACTTAGTCAACATTCTGTAAACCCAGATCAGTCCAGTTCATTCCAGTTCAGTTTTCTTTACAGGATTAAAACAAAGTTGTGACAGTAATGAAAAGCAGATGCTATAAAAAAGTGCCAATATTTTGATATCCAAATTTTGAATTGTGGTTGGAAAATAGAACAGCAGGAACAAAACAGTAAGCATAAACCAATTTGAATGCACAGCTCTTTCATTCCTCTAAAAAACCACTATACATGTTATTTGCCTAAAGCAGAGACTAGCTGAAGAATGCAAGGAATTTTTAAATAAAATATAAATAGATATGTTAAATTTCCAATCTCTTTCAAACAGAGCTGCTTGAAACTGGTATTCGGCCCTTATTTAATACGGTACTCCGCCTTGAAAAAGAAAATGTAACTTATCGGTGGAAAATTAACCCAGCAACCTTAATAATCTTTCCTTATCAGCCATGATTCTCTTGATTGCTTAAAACTATATATATCATAAGATGTATTAGGAGTTCACTGTTAGAGGCTGCAATTGCACCTAAAGGTCAACTAATCTTTACAAACATTCCAATTTTATAACCAACCCCATTCATTATTTTACATGTCCTGCTTCCTCCCTGAGCATGAAAAAAAGGAAATGGATTTTCCTGACCAGATACCCCTCAGCACTCCACTTCCTGCCATGAGCTGTAATCACCAAGCATCTCTCTCCCACCCATATATATGCACAAACACCATGAGCTCCATTTGATCATATAATTCCGAGATTGATCTGCTGTATTCAAAGCAAATTAAGTTATAAATCTTTGTTTTCAATGTTCCTCTACAGACAGATCGTGCACTGACCACTGGATCACTAGCCATTTGTTCTTGGTTCTTCCTGAGTGGTCCTGGATATAGTCTTTGCCCGGAAGCCTGGCTCCCAACATATCTGTGCTGCCAGCTACACTAACAGAGTGTCTGTGACAGCACACCAGGCTCTCTTCCCAGTCTCACCAGCTGTCACTGTAATTCAATGCTCTTGAATGACTTTGGCGTCCAAGCCTTCAAAAAGTCTGGGAAGTATTAAAAAACATGTAATATTAAAAGAATTAAATACACTCACATGTGCTTAGACAAATTAAATACATTAAAACCAGTTAACAAATATTTTTTTAAATGTCTTCCGGCTGTTATTTCTTCCCATTTATTTCAATGGGGCCACTGAGATTTGCCGATTTCAGGTTTGATAAGAAGATTCCCCACCTGAGGTGTGCAAGTCTGCACTGCACTGCAGCACCGATGCCCCAGTGGAATACCTGCAGCCCCCTGCACTGCCTCCTCCTACACACACACACTCGTTTACTGTCCACTCTCGAGTTATGACTGCTTCATATTTTGTTTTCATTAGTAACAAATTCTGCTTTTCTTTCTTTCTCCGCATTCAGTCCAAGGGATCTGAGAGCACAGCCTCAGGATAAATGGATGTCTCTTTAAAACTGAGGTGAGGAGACATTTCTTCAAAGTTCAAAGTAAATTTATTATCAAAGTACATATGCGGCTCTGAGATTCATTTTCTTATGGACATACTCAATAAATCCAATAATCACAATAGAATCAACGAAAGACTGCACCCAACAGGGTGGACAACCTGTGTGCAAATACAAAAAGAAAGAAAATAATTAAATAAGCAACCATAAACAATAAATATTGAGAACATGAGATGAAGAGTTCCTGAAAGACAGGCAAAGGGTGGTAAATCTATGAAATCCTTTGGTACAGTGTGTTATGGAGAGCAAGTTACTCAGTGTACTTAAGGCTAAAATTGATAGATTCTTGACTGTTAGAGTGGCCAAGGGACAATGGGAGAAGGCCGAAGACTGGGGTTAAAATTAATTAGCCGTTACTGAATGGCAGAGCAACCTCAGTGAACTGAGAGGTCTAAATCTACTCCTAAATATTATGGTCTTATGTCAATCCCTTCAGGATCATCTCTACACAGGTTCTGTTCCCAGGGCATCAACTTTCTTCGAAGCTATCATCTTTATGTTATCAGTCTAGAGAGGAAATTTTGCGCACTGATACCAGAAACATAACCTCTGACCTTAATGCCACCCTTAACTCATGAATGCTGAGGCAAAGAACAATATTCCACTCCATACATTTTGGAAAATTTAACAATCTCTCCAGGAGCAAAGTAATTTACCCAACATTTAGTCAGGCAATCGGAACACCGCAAAACACTTTTAGTAACGTTCATGGTTCCTGCTGGGAGACTGTGCATAACTAGAGATAGATGTACAACAGTCTGACTCTGCCGCAAGAATATGGTCAAGGAAACAACAAGGATCTGCTGCGTTCAAACAACACCTGGATTTTTCCAAGGTGCCTGACTGTATTCCCCTTAGGAATTAATCAGTATCAGAATCAGGAGTATTGCCATTGACATAAGTCGTGAAATTTGTTGTTTTGTGGCTGCTGTACAGTTCAGGCAAAGCTAATCATTGTAAGTTGCAATAAAAATAAGTAAATAAATAAATCATGCCAGAGGAATAACAAGGTATTGTTTAAGGATCATTCAGAAATCTGATGGCAGAGGTGAAGAAGTTGTTCCTAAAAAAATGCTGGGTGTGTGTCTTCATGCTCCTGTACCTCTTCCCTAATGAGAGAAATGAGAAGAGGGCATGTCCCAGATGGTGAGGGTCCTTAGTGATAATGATAACGAGGGTATAGGCTTCTTTAGGCACTTCATTTCAACAACGTCCATGACAGTGGGAGGGTTGTGCCTGTGATAGAGATTACTGAGTCTACAACCTTCTGCAGCATCTTGT